>NC_142840.1:20000000-25867500 GCF_061612785.1 Hesperophylax consimilis | reverse complement strand
AATATAAAGTCATCCACATTAAACAGAACAAAACATGGTGTCAGATGTGGGATATCGATGATCAATAGTAATAATATAATAATACTGGAAGTTGGATGTTAATAATATAAATTGAAAAATATTAAGTATAATTCAAAATGGCGAAGGACGCGCAAAAGTCACACATACAACATGATTTTCATGCCCTGTCAAATCTGCAAGTGTTGTCAAATAATATAAATAATGATTCAAAATGGAAAAATTGGTGGCAAGACTACGAAATATACCTGGTGGCGTCAGGTTTGGAAGAAGCTACAGAACAAAGAAAAATTGCAATTCTACTTCATTCAATTGGCTCCAAAGGTATGGAAATTTTCAAATCATTTAACATGAATATGGAATCAAGCACGCTACAACAAGTCAAGAAAAAGTTTGATGAATATTTTGCACCTCACAAAAACTTAACAATGATAAGAAATTCATTTTTTACACGAAAACAAAATAATTCAGAAGACATCAATAATTTTCTATTGGACTTAGAAAATTTAAGTTTGGATTGTGAATTTGGAAATTTAAGAGAATCTCTGGTAAGAGACATATTTATTGCAAATATGTGTGCAAATTTAAATCATATCCGTCAACGCTTATTACAAGATTCTTCATTGTCATTGCAAAAAACGATTGAAATTGCAAAAACCATCTTAATGTCACAAAGTAATGCAGAGAAAATTAACCAACAAACACACACAGAAAATATTCTTCAAATCAGTCATAATAAAAATACTTCAAGACAGTCGAGAGCATCATGTCAGTCAAGTCTAAGAGGGTCAACTTCAAAAAGATCAAGTCAGTATGGATCTTCAAGTCGTCATGGTTCACCGTCATTCTCATCATCACAGTCAAGATCAAGTCAGTATGGATCTTCAAGTCGTCATGGGTCACCATCATCATCATCACAGCCAAGGTCAAGTGGTCATATCAATCCATGTGGAAGATGTGGTCAGCATCATCGCTACAAGTGCCCAGCAGTCAATGTCAAATGCAGGTCATGTAATTCTTTTGGTCATTTTGCTAAATATTGTTTTAAAAATAATTGTCACAATAAAGTCAGAAATTTAATAAACTTGGAGTCATCAAAACCCAATGATGACAGTGCTAATTTCACTGAGGGTCATTTTATTGCAACAATCAGAAATATTAATAATAACAATTATTCAAGTCAAGCATGGCACATAGATATAATAATTAATAATAAAACATTAGACTGTATCTTAGATACAGGAGCTGATATAAATGTAATGTCATTGACAAACTTTAAAAAGTTAAATTTATGTAATACAATTTTACAAAAAGTTTTTACAAAAGTGTCAGGATTTGGAGGTAATAAAATACCTATTATTGGTCATTGTGATATTGTATGTCAAATCAATGGAAATGTCATAAGTAATATAATATTTTTTGTCACAAATATAGAATGTCAATCAGTCTTAGGTCTTCCAACTATTCAGAAATTTGGAATTATAAAAAGAATATTTAATGTTCAATATGATCATAACACCCTATTTACTGAATATAATGACATTTTTCAGGGTCTCGGATGTTTACCACCTGTCGTTCATCTCAAACTTCGTCAAGATGCCGTTCCGTGCGTTGATCCTCCGAGGAAAGTCCCATTTGCCTTACAAAACAGACTTCGTGAGGAATTAGATCGCATGGACAAGATGAAGGTCATTGAAAAGGTCACTAAACCTACTTCTTGGGTAAATTCTGTTGTCATAACTGTCAAGGAGTCAGGTAAATTAAGAATTTGTCTTGATCCTAGAAAATTAAATAACTGCATAATGAGAGAATATTTTCCAAAAAATATTGATGAAATTAGATCAAAACTTATAGGTGCTGCATATTTTTCACATCTAGATGCTTATTCTGGATTTTGGTCATTGAAGTTAGATGAAGAAAGTAGTGATTTATGTACTTTTCAAACTCCATTTGGAAGGTACAGGTATTTAAGACTACCGTTTGGAATAAACGCAGCAACGGAAATTTTTTATAGGATTATGGTAGATTTGTTTGGAGATCTGGAAGGTATATTAATTTTTGTCGACGATTTTTTAATTTATGGGGAAACTGAAGAAATTCATAATTTTAGGTTAAGAAAAGTCTTGGAAAGGGCTAGAGAAGTGAACTTAAAATTAAATAAGTCGAAATGTAAATTTTTAGTCAAGGAAGTATGTTTCCTAGGTTATATTTTTAGTAAGGAAGGAGTAAAAGTTGACAAAGAGAAAGTCAAAGCTATTTTAGAGTTGCCGTCTCCTAAAAATGTCAAAGATTTACAAAGATTTTTGGGAATGGTAAATTATTTGGGTCCATTCATTGAAAACTTATCAAATAAGTCACAAATTTTGAGAAATTTATTAAAAAATAATGTTATATGGTCATGGGATGAAAATTGTGAAAAATGTTTTAAAATTTTGAAAGAGGCTATTTCAAATGCAACAGTTTTAAGTCATTATGATCCAAAAATACCACTAACTTTATCAGTCGATGCATCAAAATCAGCTATAGGTGCAGTTATTATGCAAAATAACCGTCCAATTGCATATAGTTCAAAAACAATGACACAGTCACAGGAAAATTATGCTCAAATTGAAAAAGAATTATTTGCCATACAATTTGGTTGTAATAAGTTTCATCAGTATATTTATGGTAACAAAGTGACAGTACAAACTGATCACAAACCTTTAGTCTATTTATTTAAAAAACCTTTACATGATGTACCAGCTAGATTGCAACGTATGATGTTAGCTCTTCAATCTTATGATTTAAATGTTACACATGTCCCAGGTAAAGAAATGTATATATCAGATACTTTATCTAGAGCAGCTTTAAAAGATCATTATATACCCGATTATGAGTCTGATCTACATTGTCATGTAAATTCAATATATATGAACTTAGCTATTAGTGAAGAATATCGTAAAAAATTGAGTAATGCTACTGCTTTGGATGAAACTATGCAAATATTAAAAAAATATTATTATGAAGGTTGGCCGAATAACAAAGATAAAGTCCATTACACTTTAAAATGTTATTATAATATTCAAGACGAAATTCATGTCATTAATGAGTTAATATTTAAGGGTAATAAATTGCTAGTACCTCAAACTATGAGAAAAGAAATGTTAAACAAAATACATGAAGGACATCAAGGAATAAACAAATGTCTAAGATTAGCTAGAGATACTTTATATTGGCCTAGTATCACTGTAGATATAAAAAATTTAATTGAGCAATGTCAAATATGTAATAAATTTAAAGTTTCTAATCAGAAGGAACCACTGATAAACTATGAAATTAATAAGTTTCCATGGCAACAAGTAGGTATTGATTTAATGTATTTTGATAATCAAACGTACCTCATTGTAACAGATTACTATTCAAAGTTTATTGAAACTGCTTTCCTAAATAATAATTCTACTGCAAAAAATGTCATAATTCACTTAAAATCTATTTTTGCACGTCATGGTATACCAATGTCTTTAGTCTCTGATGGAGGTCCGCCTTTTCAAGCTATTGAATTCAAATCATTTTTATATGATTGGGATATAGAACATGTAGTTACTAGTCCATATCATTCTCAATCTAATGGTCAGGCAGAAAGTTCTGTTAAAATTATAAAAAATATTCTAAAAAAGTCAAAAGAAACAAATACAGATCCTTATATAGCTCTATTACATTATAGAAACACACCTAAAGCCAATTTACCGTCACCTGCTCAATTATTAATGTCTAGAACTTTAAGAATGAATATTCCTTTAACTCAAATTAAATTAAAACCAAAGGTTGTAAGATTCTCAGATTACAAAAACTGCGTTGAAAAAAATAATTCAAAAAATTCTAAATATTATAATGTCAATGCAAAACCTATGTCTATATTTAAAACAGGAGATTATGTGTATTTTAAGAAAAACCCTAAAAGTAATTGGTTACCAGCTGTGGTCAAGGAAAAATTAAAATGTAACAGGTCTTATATTGTTGAAGATTATTATGGTAACACGTACAGACGAAATAGAATTCACTTAAAAATGAGATATAATACAAATGTTAATAATGACCATCTGTCCATGCGATCTGATCCGGCACTTGAAGAGGCAGAAGCTGGAGATGAGGGACAGGTGGGAGAAAATAATAATATGAACAACCCTTACATCACCAGATATGGTAGAGTGGTCAAACAACCGGATAGGTATAATGTCTAATGTCAATGTATTTAAATTGTTATTGTTTTTATAAATAAAGAAAGGGGATGTAACATCACTATTGGTGTCGCACATCACTAGTACTAAACGTGATTGTAACACATTGTATTGTCGTCTGTGGTCATGCTAACAAGCTCTCTGTATAACCGTCACAAGAATAAAAGTCTATCTCACAAAATACAATCAGTGTTTTAATATAAAGTCATCCACATTAAACAGAACAAAACAGTAGCAAATAGTTATAGTAGCTACAATTCATTTTCTATAACCCTACTGCAGTGGTTTAAAATGTCCCTCTGTACCAATCATTAACAACTCTATGAAGTCAGAATTAATACGGGAAGGATGTCCTTTGAAATTTAACATGTTACATATTTAAAATATTATCAGTAACCTATTCTTCTAAGGGCAAATGGGGAGATCGCCCGAGGCAGTCAGCCCCAGAGGGGCAGCTGTGGGGCCGGGACCCCACAGTTAGCTTTAGCCAAAATTAGGTGGAACGGATGGAAGATGAAAAAACTATTGGATAAGTGTCTTACAGAGAGTTGTTGTGGCCGTTTTTAGTACTTTTGCACTGGCCACTCGGTGCATCAGGTCAGACAAATTTGGATCAACTCGCAAGGGAAACATCATGATGATATGAGAAGAAATTGATCTTTTTTAACAATAACAAATAGAACAATTAGGTAATGCTGGAAAACGTGTCCTATGGGAGACTAAATAACGCAGGCATATTCTAGATTAGGGCGAACCAACGAACAGTAAAGAGTTTTTAGGGTAATTATATTATTAAAGTCAGATGTGATTCTATTGATGAAGCCAAGTAGCTTAAGAGATATTTATTAACCACATTAATAATGTGTTTGCGAAAAGACAGCTTGTAATACAAAGTGACACCAAGGTCCTTGATAGACTGTACAGTAGATAAGCAAAGATTACTTAGTTTATAATCAAAAATAATTGGTTTCTTCGCTCGATAAAATGACATAATTTTGCATTTGTCAACATTTAGTTCCGTTGATTTTACACCAATCATTAAATGGAAACAATATTGGAAGGATTTAATTATTTTTAGGATCTTATTACCCTTTGCGAATAATGTCACATAAATTATAAAAGTTTTTTATTTTTTTTATTTTATTTTATTAGGAACATTAACAGGTTTATAACAACATGCATAGAGAGAGAGAAAAAATAAGTAAAAGAATTAGGTTACAACCCAATAACCGATGTTCACATCATGCAATAAAGATAAAGAAGGTTAAAAAGCAATAAACAAACAAAGAAAACAAAGTTAATCAGTCTATTCTAAAAAAATATCCAGAATGCAAACATTTTTCTTTTAGTGTCAACTCTACCCCTGATGTTACTCTTGTTGACCAACTTTCATGAAATTATCGGACATGTCGAAGAAAACGGACAACACGTTGAATGATGTTTATTCTTCCTTAAAAGCAGTCGTCGACACCTTTGGGACTCTTAATATCAGCATTCATAATTGCAGAGGTCAGTCTTACTATGATGCCAGCAATACGTCTGGATGCCACAAGGGGCTGCAATATGCCTTTATTCAATGTGTGTATCATTCTTCAAATTTAATCCGGTCGTCACCTGCTGAGTGTTGTGAACAGGCTACAAAGTTTTTCGGGTTGTTGCAAAAATTATGTTTTCTTCACAATATCATCACAATCAATAAAACTATTGCCAGACTTCCTGACTGAACCTGAGAATGTTCCTCTAAAAAGTATATTGAACACTCAATGGTCAGCTAGAGATGATGCTTGCAATATGTATATGAACAAGGCTTGTAATCAAATTATAGTAGCTCTTGGAAAGGTAAAAAATGATTCATCACAAAAACCTTTGGCCCGCGGTTAGGCAACAGGTCTGCTATCACAAATATCCCAGTTGAGCTTGAAATAGCTGATGGTGTTGATCAGAGAAAACGAAGATTGTGGTAAAGTGTGTGGCTGACCAGCAAACATAGTCTCAGTTTCTTCCACAAATACAGTCAGCCCTTAACACGTTGACCGCCAATATCATTTTTTTTAATGTAAAAAAAAATTATTTTGCATTTTTAGGTTTTATTTAATAGAATAGATATAAATAGCATTTTGTACAAAGCGCGCTGCCGTTAGCGCAAAACGGCAAGTCAAAGTGAGGTTTGTCGCGTTAGCCACTGGTGGCTGACACGGTGTGATTGTAATGACTCAGTGTCGGCCACCGATGGCTGACATGGCTGTTAATGTGTTAATAACACAGTTAATTTTGCGACGGGTTACACTCCATTTTTTTTTGATGCACGAAAGGAAACAAATCATTATTGGGGATTTTTTCAAACATTTTTTAAGAGATATCCAGGATGTTAATTTAGAACAATCGATAGATAGTTTTGGTAATAAATTAGAAGATTTGGTATTTATCTATGAGGACGTAATCAAAGCTCTTTTGCAAGCTTATAAAAATAATGCTAAACATTATAATTTGAGAAGAAAGGCTGTAATCTATGAAGAGGGAGATGTGGTTTGGAGAAAGAATTTTGTACAATCAAGCGTCCCAAACTGGCTCCTAGATTCGTTCAAAAGAAAATAGTAAAGAAAGATTCTAATTTAATTTACACTGAGGGTAAAATTCTCGGTAAATATCACTTAAACTCTTGACAAATGCCAAACAAAACGTCTGTAACCAAGTGGGTTCTGTCTTATGGGCTTTTAAACTATAGAAATCCCAATTATTCAGTCATATTATTCTTCCCGACGCACAGTGGGCTGAAAATCGCCTTTCATAGACATAGAGACTTGAATTTTCAAGGGTATTTTTTTTGGCTAGAAATGGATTCTGCTGATCATTACTATGCTATAAAATGTCGTACGAAGCAATTGCGTGTACAAATGAAGGAGTTCAATTGCGTGTACAAATGAAGGAGGACATTAAAAATGAGGCTATCTCTGGAATCATAAGGTTGGCCGTTCTATCCTTACACACAGATAATACTACTATTTATTTGTATTTTTTTGACATACTTCATATTGTGGCGCAAGGTGCGATTTTTTTTTTTAAAATCCTCAAAGTTTGCCTACGCAAATCAAAGATGAGTTGGACTCTGTATATGGGGACTCTGCAGCATCATTTACCACAGTGAAATTTTGGGCTGCTGAATTTAAACTGGCTGCTTGGGAGACGATGAACGTTCGGGACGTCCAAAAACTGCAACTACTGACGATAACATTGCTAAACTTCACCAAATAGTGTTAGACAACCGCCGAATTAAAATGAGAGAGATAGCAGAGGTTATGAAAATATCCAAAGAGCGTGTCTGTCACATATTAAATCAAGATTTAGACATGAGAAAGCTGTCCGCGCGTTGGCGGCACCCAACGCACGTTTGCTCACGTTAGACCAAAAACGTTTTCGAATGAACACGTTTTTGGTCTCCATTTCCAACGCTCTGTTGGAGCAGTTTAGGCGCAAAAAATCCGAGTTTTGGCGCCGATTAATTACTGTAGATGAAACTTGGATACACCATTATACGCCCAAAACAAAAATACAGTCAAAACAGTGGACTGCAAAGGGGGAACCGGCTCCAAAAAAAGCAAAAACTGTTTTCTCGGCTGGGAAAGTGATGGCGACTGTTTTTTGGGATAGTCATGGAGTTATCTTAATTGATTATCTGCAAAAAGGAAAAAATATAACAGGAGCATACTACATATCATTACTTGACAAGCTGAAGGCGGAAATTGTGGAAAAACGGCCACATTTGCAGAAAAAGAAAATCCTGTTTCACCAAGACAATGCGCCGTCTCACACCTCAGCGGTTGCCATGGCAAAAATCCACGAATTACGGTTTGAACTGCTTGACCATCCGCCTTACTCACCAGATCTAGCCCCAAGCGACATCTTTTTGTTTCCTAATCTAAAAACTGCGCTTGGAGGACAGAGATTTTAGTCAGCCTTTGTAAACAATTATTTTGCAGAGAAAAACGCCGAGTACTATTTGGATGGGTTAGAGAGATGGGATCATCGCTGGGAGAAGAGTGTAGAGTCACAAGGAGACTATGTAGAAAAATAAATAAAAAAAAAATTGGAAAAAAAACCTTGTTTCATTGTTAGGTCAGAAACTTTTCAGACCACCCTCGTATATACATTTTTTTTTGTTAACCCAGCTGTTTGTATAATTTGATTAATCAAATACTAAGGTGTTTTAAAGCACTTTTCAATCATAATTATTGCTAACTTCGTTCAGGCTTTTTTGTGGGTTACGCCACTTCTTGTTAGTGATATATTAAAATTATTTTAAACTTTTTTCCACTAATTTTATTTTTTGACCGTTACCGGTATACAAACCAATAAATCAAAGATCCCATGTTACCAAGAATATGATAATAATAGCAATATCCACTCGCCTGAAAACTGTAAATGGGTGAAAATACCCTCACCTTTTATTTATACAGGCCGTGTTGTAGAAAATGAACCGACAGTTAAGCCTAAGACACATTATTCTATACACATAATTTGGGCGTGGCCTATACAGATTATAAGTTGAGGTGTCACACTACGCTATAATCTTCCTTGACAGATGACAGTCGCATGAACACGGGGCTTCGTAAATTGATCTAACCCCTTCTCTTCCTACGGCAGAAGAGGGTGTCACATAATTTTCTAATATAGCCTGGCTAGCAGATCACGGAGCATCATCGTCGCCACGCCCACACTTATAACACATCGTATGTCAGGTGTAACAGTTCCTTATGGGATAGTGTGGAGAGCGATATGAAGTTATAAAATATACTTTCATGCGTATAGCATAATCTATCACCCCCTTTAAAGAGACCTGTTTTCGAACTTTCGCACTGGGTTTAGCAGGGTTAGGTACTTATCCCTGCTTCTAACCTATACTACTATATATACTAACCCAGTGCAAAAGTCCGAAAACAGCTCTGAATACCATTAAAATATTAAACTATTCCCTCAATAAATAGTAAATTAATCCATAAAACTGAGGTAATTATGTCTGCTGGTAATAACCAAATGATTGGAAATTCAGTTATGAAACACCACATAGAAAGTCCGTATATTTAATTGTAATAAAATCACTGTTTACCATCCCCGTTAACTCCCTTCCTCCAAATATTGTGTATGTAAACCATAGTTTAAAGAATGATTGTACCAGTCTGAAGATTGCGATAATAATAATAATAAAATAGCTGAAACCGGTAATGATCAAAAATATAAAATAAGTAGAAAAAAATTAAAAATTGATTCAATGGTTATATCATTATAATTGAATTCCTCCACGAATTGCCAATATAAAAAATGTATTGTTAGGTTATCTTTAATATATATATATGTATAGGTCACGCTAGATTTATTGCGTCCGTGCGTAAATCCGTCTTTGGGCGTCCAGCACTTCTAGTTCTTTTTTTAGCTTGTTTTTGTGAATATTGCACTATGTATTGCTTACAATAATCGCTAATACATATCATATTTTTTTAATATTCGTAATAATGCAGGTTTTGATGTTTATTATACTTTCATACATTTCTTGAGTCATGTACATACTCACGTCCGGGTGTATATTTTTTGTATATTGAAGGTTCCTTTTAATATAGGTTTCACGTCCTTTCACTCTAATTTAATTTTTACGTCTTCCGTATATTGCTACCTCTTCTAATAAAATGTTTCACGTCCATACTGAATAATTTATTTTGGCGTCCGAGTGTATATTATTTGTATGTTACATAGCGTAAATTTAGTGTTTCAGGGTAAAAATTATTGCTTATAATAATTGTTACCTTTTGTGCGGTGCATAAATATCTTGTCTTAAACCTTAGTTTATCAAAAAAATATTAGTAAGGAATATGTTTTGATACACAGCGAAAACACAAAATCAACTTATTGCGAAATCAAATATTGCGAAAAAGCAATATAAACTTTCGTGAAAAAAAAAATTAAAAAGGTTTTGTGTCTGATACACAGTGTAAAAAAACAATATAAACCTTCGAAGAAAATTATAAATGTGTACCTGGTACATGGCTAAAACATAAAATCAACCTTTAATGAAAATAATAAAAAATATTTTTGTGTTTTATACACGACGAACACACAAAATTAGCCTTCAATGTAAATAAAAAAATATTTGTGTCTGATCCACAGCAAACACACGAAATCAACATTTAATGAAAAAAATAATAAATTAAAACATTAACGCGCTAGTAATAATTTTGCAAGCAACTTTAAATAGCCAAGTATTTTTGGAGCCACAATGAAAATTTAATGCCGTCAACTTTTAACCAAAATAAAACAATTTTAAAACTGCAATATGAGAGTAATAATTTTGCATCTTGTATACAAACGTACCTACTGGGCGCTGGCGTGGCCATTTTTTTTTTACAATGAAATCCTTAATGAAAATGTATCGTTTCATAACATGCCAGTTCACTCCATTGCAGAGGGCGGTCGGACATTTTTAGGTCGGGACATCAATTTACCGTCCGCTGTAAACCATTTTACAAAAATGTCCACCCGCGCAGGGCGCTTTTTAGTTAGTCCCATGTGGCATCGTTGTAAATGAACTGAATGTTGCCAAATCTGATGATTAACTCAACCAAACGCTCAAATAATTTACAACAATGTACTCGTGAACGGCCACGGGGACGCTATACTATCGACGTAATGCGTGGACGCAGCATGACCGTCGTTATGTATTCATAATAATATTTCAGTGTGATCGGCCCCAGGGACGCAATACTATCAAAGTAATGCGTGGACGCAGCACGACTGTCGTTCTATATTCAAAATAATATCTACTCGTGATCGTTCACGGGGACGCAATACTATCGACGTGATGCATGGAAGCAGCACGATTGTCATTATGTGTTAAAAATAGTATATTCTCATGAGCGGCCACAGGGACGCAGTACTATCGACGTAATGCGTGGACGCAGCACAACTGTCGTAATGTATTCAAAATAATATCTAGTCGCGAACGGCCATGGGGACGCAATACTATCAACGTATTGTGTGGATGCAGCACGACCGTCGTTATGTATATAAAATAATATCTACTCGTAATCGGTCTCGAGGACGCAATACTATCGACGTAATGCGTAGACGCAGCGCGATCGTCATTATGTATCGAAAATTATATTACTTCATGGACGCGACAAGATCATAGAAATTAGTAAAAACATACACTGCTCGATATATACATTGTGTATCGAACCTGTCGGCAAAATGTCAAACGTTCAATATTCGTTTCCAGACATTCTGAGAAATTTTTGGCTTCCACAAAAATTTTTGCCATACGATTCTACATAGGGTAAGCATCGTTCTGGCCAATTTTGACGTCAAAACATTGTAGCGTCCGTATATCGGACGCTGTAAACGGTGGACGCTACAATGCTATGGAGTTTTTAGGGGTCGGACGTAACAAATATAGAGGGATAAATATATATATATATAGTGTAATGTGTAATAACGGGAGTGATGTCAGCTATGGCCTTTACTGAACTAGACTCACCAACTTACCGAATCTCACGATGGACCTATTTTTTTTTTTGTTAGAGTCATTAACAACTTAATTGATAGTCCTGCCATCCTTGCCACTATTAAACTACATGTGCCGACTAGGAATACAAGACAAAATATAACATTCTTCTGTAATACATACTCGGCCAACTATCAGACACACTCACTGACCAATAGGATGCATGATCTGGGCAATAAGTATGGGGGTGCTATTGATTTATTTATTGACTCCATATATAGAATTAAGCATAATCTACACCAACACTTTATTGAATCCTACAAATTAGAGTAGCGTTGGTAAATTAGTTTTAATGAATTGTCTTATATGTAGTGTTGTTGTAATTTATTTTTTACTTTATGTTACTCTTACGTTTTACTAATATTGCTTCATATTTTTTAATATTTTCTCATTATACTTGTAATCATAATTTTACAAGTGTGTATTTTGTACCTTCTTTAAAATGGATTACATCTATTTACTGTCAATATCTACTGTATAATACATATTCTACTATGTACACTGCATCATGTATCACTTCTATGTAAAAGCCTTTTTAAATAAATAAATAAATTTACTTCGCCTTAAATTAAAATATAGCCAACAAATACAACTATCAATACATCTTTATTACGTAATGTACATAAATTATATTTTACAGAATTCATTGTCTATGATAAATTATTGTGTATTGGACGGACAGTGATCACATATTCATATAACTTCGGAAATACACTATGTAAACATATTAATATTAGTTGATCGAAATCATGACAATTTTTGGGATCAAACAGTGAAGTGCCAATAAAAATTGTGTGCATTCAATGAATTTTGTATGGATGGTCCCAAATCGTGTTGAAATTCTGAAGGCACATTTAGCTTTTCCAATATGAATTAACTAGAAACAAATGTTCTAGAAGAGAATCATTATTCTCCCATTTTTAATACTTAAAAAGGTTTATAAACTTATTTATAACTTTCGAGGTTGTCAACCCAGTATCTGTGGATGGCATTTTTGTTTTACATTACCTCCACTCCATACAAGAAAAAATAATTAAAATTCGGAAAATATACAGAAAATAGGGACAAAAACACTTTGTAGCAGTAAGATAATAATGAGAAGTAAGTATTTCAGTTTCCTATATAATAGATTGATAATTTGACGTCTTTTCTTTACGCCATATTATGGCGTGTAGAAAAGATCTAGTCACATTCATAATAATATTAAAACAGTTATTATAGGCTAGCTAAAAAATATATTATATATTTTTAAATTAAGCCCAAAATAACAACCTAAGAATCTCTCAAATATATAATTAAAAATAATTTTGAACATTCCCTCGTTCTCTCTGTTCCCTCCAAAAACTTAAATCCTCTTCCTCTTCTTCATCCTGATGATCATTTTGTATGCCTTATTCGAGAGATGATAGCCTCCATTCAAAGCTCTGGTAAAACTGTAACTCTGATTTGGATTCCTGGACATGTTGGTTGGTGTCATGGGTAATCATATTGCGGATACCTTGGCAAAACAAGGAGCGTCCAACCCTGTTGTTACCCTCGTAAACCACATTCCCCTATCTGACATTTTTTCCATCATCAAAGATAGATCCCGCAATGTTTGGTCGGAGTATTGGCACATTGCTAGTCAATCCAAGGGAGCCTGCTATGCCTCAATACAAAGGACTATTCCATCAAAACCGTGGTTTCAGCAATTCCCTCATTTTTCCAAAAAAGAAATTTCTTCACTCATTCGAATGAGGATCGGACATTGTTCCGTTCCTTCCCATTTTTTCAAAATTCACATCCTTGACTCCCCAGATTGTACATTCTGTGGTCTAGAAGTGGGAACTTTAGATCACATATTTTTTGGTTGTCCCTCTCTAAACAAATATCCTCTCTTCTATCAAGCCTTATCTAAAATTGCCTCCCCTCCATTCAACATCTCATCTCTTCTAAGTCTGAACTCGACTCCAATTTTCATTATAATTTTGAAATTTGCCTATTTAAATAAAATTAATATTTAAATTCACTTCCTTTCATTTCTCAATAATTTTAAATGATGGCCAAGAACACCCTTGAAGGGAGTGAAAGCCAGAAATAATGGAAAAAAAAACCTATTTTAGAATCATAGGTTCGTACTTTGGTTTAAATAGGAGTAGAAAAAAACTAACTTTCAAACTTTGACATCAATAACAATGGCCGCCAAGTGAACAATCGATTTTAATTTTAACGACATAACTATTAAAATGCATTATTTTCCATTTCCGGATATTAAACTCATTGTTATGTAACTACTTCAAAGTGTTTTTAAAATAAAATGTCCAAATTTTTAGTGTATTTTAGTTTATATCTGCTGTTTAGTTATCATTGTTGTCCAAGTAGGGATTGACATTTTCAATGTTGACAATCTTCTGTGCATCTATCTTCTCCCAACACATGGGGCACTGCATTCCTTCTTCCCCTAATCTGAAACCAAACGTTAACGTTAGTTCATTAGAGCTCTAAATAGTTCACCACTGTAATGAACAGATTCCAACACGTAGAGCCTGTTGAAAATAAAAACAACCACACATGTCATCCTACCCGCTTTCATCAGAAGTAAGCAAAATTTGGTTTAGTTTTGTTTTGACTGGTCGGTGGCTGAGTTGACATCGCGTTTGGGTTCCACCCAGATCTAGTTTGTTAAATTCCTCGGCTGGCTAAGTGCTCCATCACAACACAAGCAACATTTTCCGTTTACTGTGGTGGATTTTTTTTATTATTAAATAATAGCTTACTTTAAGAATTCCCTCTTTATGGCTGGAAAATCACACTCGGGACATGCTGTCAGCTCGGACTTTATAATATGGCACCCCTGTAATAAAAGATAATATTATGTATTAGTGTTAACACAATTTTTTTAATGATATATATCTGTTAATCCATCAATAAAAAAAATCCATTTTTTTATCAAACTTTTGGAACCAGGTTCAACAACAACTCTTTGACACATTTAGCAATAAACATATGACATTAACCCACTAGCGATTGATTTTTTTCGAGTTTGACAAAATTCCAATTTCGGAATCGATTTACTCGTAAACAAAAGATCAAATCAACAAAAGTTATGCCACAAAATCGACTCCAAATGTGATTCGCCAGTTTCCCATTTATACTACAAGTTTTCGGATACCGTGTATTACAAATATGAACAAATTCTTATGATAAGGAAAGATGGTATTTTTTCACACAAATATTTAAAATTAAATAACTTTGACAATAAAGGTGGAAACACATTATTAAAACCCGACGCGACCCGATGAAACGCGATGCGCGTTGAGTCGAATCAAATGTATTGTTTTCTTATGACCAGAATCACACTATGAACATCCGACATGGCGTCGCGTCGGATGTTCATAGTGTGATTCTGGTCATAAGAAAACAATACATTTGATTCGACTCAACACGCATCGCGTTTCATCGGGTTGCGTCGGGTTTTAATAATGTGTTTCCACCTTGAATGAATTCAATGCTTATTTTTCAGGTATCACAAGTTTTTTCATGGTTTGTCTAACAGAATTGAAGTCACAAATTGCTGTCCTCGTACTTACGGTAGCAATGCAAAATGGTAATGCCATTTTACAATGTGAGCACGACAGGCTCGTCTCCGGGACATTGTAATCACAATACGGACATGGTGTCATCTGCTCCAAGTCCTGCCCCTCCGATTCCTTTGGGCGATGCCTCACAACAGATTCTATCTTCTTAGTATATTTGGAGTCTATTTGCGGGCGGTATTCTGGTTTCATCAGAGTCTTGGCGTAGAGGTGCGCAGATCTTTTCAGTCCCGCCCTCTGGCACTCGATCACGGCCGATGTAAGAATAGAAACCATATCTGAAAGTTTAATTATTGTTATAAATAAATATTACACATTAACCGGATCAGTGCCAATCACTCCCATGGGCAGAACAATCACATGTAATTTGAATAGTAATAAAAGCTTCTGGCAGCGAATTTGTTGACACAATATGTACAGCAATGTTTACAATTGAATAAATCTTGGTGAAACTTACGTGATGGAAACAGTGATATGTTTTCAGCGACCCTGATGAGCATGTTGGCACACTTGAGATGGTCACCTCTTTTCAAATGCAATCGTACCAAAATATAGGAATGTAGTAATGCCAAGCTCATTTTCATTTCTGACGGAACAGTCAATCCGTTGATCTTCAATTCCTGATACATAGTGAAGAGCATATCGTGTGCTACGCGATAGTTCCCGCTGACTTGTTCCTGATTGGCTATGATGACTGCTGTTTTGGCAGCTTCTTGGAACTGCTTTCTGGCCATATACAAACGGAAGAGGTACTTGGGTTCTTTGGGAAAGCCATCATTATCTCCTAGTAAGTAATCAATAAGGTTTTTTGCTAGCTGGTCATTATTAGCAGAAGCAATTGTATCAATAGCCAAGGATATTGCTTCATTCTCATTTGAATTATTACTGGCAGCTTTCAATAAGTGCGTTAAAGCTTTGGGAAATTCTTTAGCATGAAAATAGAACTTTCCCGCTAGCAGGTAGTTTTTTTCACCTTCAAAATGCAATGCCAGACTTTTGAAGTCATCGAGTCTTGATTCTGAATTCTGTATCAAAATTTCTCCAAACAGTTGAAGTTTCCCATGCTGCCGGGCCAACTGGAAGGCCTCATCATAGCACAGAGACATTACCAGGAATTTGATGGCGGATGTGAAATCATTGAGTCGCTGAAAGAATGATGCAACTAGTTTCGCTCCCTGTAGCGATTTGGTTTCTTGGACCATTTCCACTGCTTCATCGGGATTATTTAAATGATCCAAGTTTAATCTTATAACAGAATCGTAATCCTTAGCCAACTTGTAAGCTTTTAATGCTTCCGTGTATCTGCCGTCAGCTTCCTTCATTTTGGCGTACTGAAGATGTATTTTGGGAAGAGTGACTCTCGGCAGAAGAGGTTCAACCTTCAGCCACGACTTTAGTTTAATATACAAGAGGGCCGCCTTATCAATTGAACCGGCTTGCTCGTACAGAACAGCAGCTTGCCCATATTGCTTGACGTTTTCCAAAAGCACGGCGCATTCGTTGATGAGGTTTATGTCGTCACTGAAATTAGATGCGATGGTGACGCCTCTGCTCGTGTCTCCGCACCTAATGGAAGTGCGGGCAATGCCAGCCAGACACTTTTTATTGTGTTCTTCAATTTCATCATCAGAGAGATTATATTTATCATCCTTGGCTTTGATAATACCCTTTTCAAAATTATTTAATGCCTCGTGGTAATCTCCACTGTAAAAAATGGAGACATTGTAAAATTGAATAATTTCACCATCATGGCTAGAGCAAATTGTATCAATAATTGTACATTGTTAAGACAGACAAAAAAATTTAGTAATATTGTAGAAAGCAATCACTTTGTGGTTTGACATATTTAATAAAATACTTTTTGTTTTAAAACCACAAGTTTTTAATAATTTTTATAACCGACCGGTTTCGCTTTACTCAAGCATCTTCAGGGTACAAATTATTACTAGACAAGAAGTACAGAGTGTGAGCTTATATATAAAAAAAATTGGGGGAGACAACATGATATAAATATAACAAACACAGAGAAATCATACAATACATTTACACAAGTACAAAAGACTGGACTTGTGTAAATGTCTTATCTGTCTTGTGTAAATGTCTAATCTGAGCTTATATATAAAAAAAAATTGAGGGAGACAACATGATATAAATATAACAAACACAGAGAAATCATACAATACATTCACACAAGTACAAAAGAATGGACTTGTGTAAATGTCTTTTGTACTTGTGTAAATGTATTGTATGAGTTTGTTATATTTATATCATGTTGTCTCCCTCAATTTTTTTTTATATATAAGCTCACACTCTGTACTTCTTGTCTAGTAATAATTTGTATCCTGAAGATGCTTGAGTAAAGCGAAACCAGTCGGTTATAAAAATTATTAAAAACTCGTAGTTTTAAAACAAAAAGTATTTTATTTTATTTTATTGAAAAAATTTAGGTCTAATACACAATACATATATAATAGTAGTATGTAGTGTGATTATACAGCAATAGAGGTATCTCATTCTCAAGTTCTTTTATTGACTGGTTGAGTTAATATACATCTTAATAACATCGTTAATATACATATTATGTGCATTACAGAGTGAATATTATTAGGTAAGATTGTGTTTTGTTAATGTTTGCTTAGTTATACAGTGGATGTTGTTAGGTCAGGTTGTGTTAATGCTTAGTTCGTTACTGAGTACAATTGGTCAGAAGCGGGAAACTAAAAAAATCAAAAATATTTACGTAAACTCCAAATGCTGAGCGTGATGCCTCTGTATGAGTGGCAGCCTGTGCGGTGCAATAGCTCGAGCGAGTTCTACGGCGCGGGGCCATTGGCGGAGCGCCAGACGCAGCGCCAGCTCCTCTCCGGCCGCCCCTGGGCCCCCCCGGGATCCCCCGCCCGCTCCCCATGCCGCTGCCGCCTCCGCCCGCCCCAGACATACGCAAGCACGGGCGCTGGAATATTTTAAACAATAATCGACAACTCCTCTCTTCATCTTCTCTTCGACAACTGAACACACCTTCAAAAGATGATGTAAAGTCATTAAAAGTGATGAAATAAAAACTAAGTTAAATAGTTCCATATGTAACCTACTTAACCTAGTTTTTGTTTCATCACTTTTCATAACTTTATAACAATTTTTATAGGTGTGTTGAGTTGTCAACAACATAAGTGAAAAACCAAAAAAGGAGACTAAACTTTATTTTGAAGTCAGAATAATTAGTAAATTTAAGAATTACCATAACGAAGATAAATTTTCAATATCAAGCATTTCCTCTAGCGACCAAACCATGGCCACATCATTCAAATATGTGTAGACTCGTATTGCTGTAACAAAAAGAAAATCATGAATGGGCTGAGTATTATTTAATAAATACATAGCTAGCTAGTTTACTCCAATCGTTTGATAGTAGTGTAACTAAACAGAGATTACATTTCTTTAAATTTAAAGCTAGTGTTAAGTTTAAGGTCTCTTCAATAAAAACACTGCGTTAAATTCACTGAGTTTTATTTACAATGGCACAATCACATGATGACTTTAATACATATACATATACACTAAAAAGGAGCCCGGTGCTTCTTAGGTGGTCCTAGGGAACTGCTTGCTCTACGGTTTGTAATGTATTTAAAAATAACTTAATGACTTTTCAAATAATAGCAGAAAATGATCCCTGTGAGATTTGTACCCTGATTTAGTCAAGTTCAAAAACATGCAACTCAATAGTTTAAGAATTACACCAACAGAGGGCAGGAGTTGTATGTCATGTATGTCACAATACCAGAATGTAAAGCAACATGAAAATCAAAGCTAAAAAAAGGCAAACAAATAACCCAAAAACTAAGTGTGCTCAATACACCGGACAAAAATTAAATTGATTTGATGGTCTTTGAAAGGAAAATTATACGTAATATAAAAGTGTTTTTATTCAAACTAACTTCTGACTAAAGAAATGGTGTATTAGTAATAAAGTATTGGTGTTTTTTTTAAAATCTATACTGTAAGAATTGTTAGAATTGGTATACATGCGATTTAGACGCAGAAAGAAGGTTAATTTAGATATTGCTCCACCCTTTCAAAGCATTGTTTCCTTAATGAGGGGAGTGCCGATGGTGCTCAGGACACCTTCTTTGTAAAGGCTGAATTTTCCGATCGTGCTTCGGAGACCCGTTCTAATACCATCCACGCTGTAACTTTTTGCAATGCGATTTTAACATTAATTCTTTGTCCGTGCGGAATCGCTTGCACTAATAACACCGTCGATTCTATTTTTTATTTCATGAATGTAGCATCTACCACAGTGTAACGTCAAAGAATTGTGCAAGTTTGGATTGCCACGGTAGTGCCTGATTATTGTTTTGTTGAGAGTTTTTCGGGTGGCTGCTCTGCGATCGGTTTGACGGGCGAACAAAAATTACGCGGGTAGGGAGATTGGGAACAATACGCGGGAGGACGATTCCGCGGTGCGCGTGGCGTTAGGCGAGAAAAAATGGAGATTTGAAATTTTGAGAAAAAGATCGCGCGGATACCTTGAACTTATCCTTTGGAGACTTTCCGTTTAAATTTACAAAACACATAACCAACGTTTCGACTCCTGTGTGAGATCGGCCTGTGCTTGTTCGAGTGTTGTGGCTTGAAGAGATGAAAATATACAATCGGTTATTTGGATTAAAAAATGGTTTTATTTGTGAAGCGTAATTCCTTGGAGACTACACTGGATTACCAAGCATGCTGTCGAGGTGACACAAAGATGAATCATCATTGTTCCGTTAAACGTTCAATGGATGCTGTTTAATTGAGGATGGCCTCGCGCACTCCATCAGACGAATCTCTACCCGGCGCAACCTGCTCACCGCTGGCGGAATCTCAAAACACCTTCAGACGTGACAACATGATCAAGGTTCTTCAATGCTTTTACACATTATGTCTTCTTGCCTTAGCCCCATAATAGCCCTGGTGATTGACAAGGGTCCATGCTCATCAGACGCTCATCAGACGTGACATTGGCGCTCCAACGTAAATAAAGTTTTAAAACAACTTTAGGTGCTCGTATTTAAGCCTATGGCAAGGGGATACTCTCTATCGTATCAAATTTAAGATTAAAAATTGTAATTTACTAATTTTTAATGTATAAATTCTCTAATAATATGCTTAATGTGTATATATGATGTGCATTACGGAGTACTTATGTGTGTGCTTGCGTGGTTGCGTTGTGGCTTCGTTCGCTTTACATTTATGTTTTGTTCGGTAGACGGTGTACAATTTTGACGTGAACTAGCTTCGTTCGCTCATTTGCTCGAAATATATATATTTTTTAATTAACTACTGAATTGATATTCGGGTGTTGTTGTTTTAATCCACTGGTAACACGGACCTGTCAGTTGATATTGTTTTGAACATAGTGACAACGATAATGTTTATTATTGTCGATCATTTGATATGTCATTACATTTGTAAATGCGAGCTATACACTTATATAGAATTTGAACACATTTGTTACGACTTGCGGTAACGTGTTAGTGTACCAGATTGTTTTTTAAAATTTACGAGTTAATGTTTTTTAAATAATTTTTGAAAAATTTGAAATTTTTTTTTTTCCTTTCAATCAAAATGGCGATTCCTTACATCAATAGTTGTACGAGGGAGGAGTTGATGGTACTTTTAGAAGATAGAAAAATTGTTCCGGAAGCAACCAAAAAACTAAAGGGCGGTTTTCACCATCTTACGTACGAGGATGAGGGGAACCGTACTTTGTTTTCATCTTTGGAGTGTTCTAAGACACGTGCAATGCAGGCATTCACGCCTCTGGAACATGCCAAAGATGACATAAGACCACATATTAATGTTAAAGATATAATTCGTCTAGATTAGGTTTAGTTTAGTATATCATAGGAAGCCAATGAAATAGTGTAAAGGACTACCAACCCTTCATGCTGCTTCATTCCCTTCTTTATGTGTTTGTTCCGGTCACGTGTTCTGGAGTTTGGTACCTTCAGGACTTGTGCTTGGAATAAACGCAACATTCTAGTGTACTGATGATAGATTTCATTTTTTTATCCTCGTTGGACTAGAATAGGAACATCTTCACAAAAGATGTTTCTCTGATCCTAGTGATCAGTGGCGCCCATTAATTTAGTTTAGGTCTTAATTCTTTATTATCATTTAAACTTTACTGAGATTTATTCTTATTTACGTTTTGAGTAATTTCCATTTTAAATGAGACGATTCGTCTTACTGTTGTGAGCTTAGTAGTGCGACGCACACGCACACACACACACATTGGTACGTTCCGTCAGCATAATGGACATAAGTTTAGTTGTCATTATTCTTTGGTCTGAACCCTTCTTTCACAAGTTCATTGGAGTTTTCTTATACTTTTGTCAAGTATCGAAGTTTTATTAGTATCCAAAGAGTCTTCAGGGGACTTGGAAAGAAGGATTCTTATTTTTTGTGTGTGAAAGAATTGAGCAATTTTTCATACACAAGATTATGTAATTTCTATTTTAGTTGTTCAATGTACTAGTTTTATGATTAAATATATTTAGTTTAATATATATTTTTTTAAGTCTTAGTTTCTTAAGGAAATTCTCAAATTGTGTTGTTTCAAACAAAGGGAAGTACATACTGTTTTGGCGTACTTACCTATTAAATAATTCCGTCTGGATATTATCGTTTTACCTCTGCTACGTAAGAGTGTGTCTTTGTACAGTTTTGTTAGTCATAAGTACAATTTGGTTAGTTATAAGTAATATATGCATAAGTATCTCATTGCTAGTACCAGTGTTATGCTGTAAATTTTGTAGTACAAGTGTCGATCTCTTGAATTGTGCTCGTACACCTCGTAACCTGTGTCAATTATCGAAAGCACATAGTTGAACACCAATTATATGTTGTTTGTCCAAGAAATTTCGACTCTTTGCTTACGTGGTAAGTGAAATTTTTGTTAGAATGCCATCTAGGCTACTTCCTTAGTCATATTTCTTGAGCAAGCAATGTTCGTTCGAAGAGAATATGCAAGGTATTTTTTATATGTAAACCCTGATTCAACCACGATAGAGAGGTTTATCTTCTGATTGTAAAACCTCATCTAAAATTCTTGGCATTAAGTTATGTAAATCCTGCACTGAACATTTTTAAATCAATGTTGTAATTGATTTTGTGAAGATCCCTTAGAGATTTAGTGGATTTTTATTTTGTTAAGTTCTATTGTTTCAAGTTTTTATCTTAGAATGGTAAATTTGTTTTATATAAACATAGGGAGAGAAAGAGAGTTTATGTAGTTACTTTATTTATTTTCTGTTAAAAATATATATGTGTTTTTGTTTTCTTCTTCAAAGAATAAAGTGGGAGCTTGAGTTCTCCATACTCACTGGTGTCTCAGAGAGATTGTCTCTCGATAAGTGAGTAGGTAAGTGTTTGCGAATCTCATATTAGAGATATAAAAGTGAAGGTACAATCCCCATGTAAATATTGATAATAATATCGGTTGTGCAACACCAATCTGCGAATTGGTTAACTCTTTTCGTTTTCTTGGTTTATAACTTGTTTAGTTTTATGGTTTTCTGTAAAAACTTATTTATTTCTACTAGCTTTGTCTTTTTCGTACATGTGCGGGATAGAAAGGTATTCGCGTGGGTTTTTTTTTGTTTTAAGGTAATTTTACTTCACTTCGCGGCGTAAAATTTCCGGGGGTTGCGGGGAATTGTAACGTCAAAGAATTGTGCAAGTTTGGATTGCCACGGTAGTGCCTGATTATTGTTTTGTTGAGAGTTTTTCGGGTGGCTGCTCTGCGATCGGTTTGACGGGCGAACAAAAATTACGCGGGTAGGGAGATTGGGAACAATACGCGGGAGGACGATTCCGCGGTGCGCGTGGCGTTAGGCGAGAAAAAATGGAGATTTGAAATTTTGAGAAAAAGATCGCGCGGATACCTTGAACTTATCCTTTGGAGACTTTCCGTTTAAATTTACAAAACACATAACCAACGTTTCGACTCCTGTGTGAGATCGGCCTGTGCTTGTTCGAGTGTTGTGGCTTGAAGAGATGAAAATATACAATCGGTTATTTGGATTAAAAAATGGTTTTATTTGTGAAGCGTAATTCCTTGGAGACTACACTGGATTACCAAGCATGCTGTCGAGGTGACACAAAGATGAATCATCATTGTTCCGTTAAACGTTCAATGGATGCTGTTTAATTGAGGATGGCCTCGCGCACTCCATCAGACGAATCTCTACCCGGCGCAACCTGCTCACCGCTGGCGGAATCTCAAAACACCTTCAGACGTGACAACATGATCAAGGTTCTTCAATGCTTTTACACATTATGTCTTCTTGCCTTAGCCCCATAATAGCCCTGGTGATTGACAAGGGTCCATGCTCATCAGACGCTCATCAGACGTGACAACAGCTCAAACAATAAATTGTCTATGAATGCTAAAATTCGTGAATAAATAGTGAAAATAGAAATATTTGAGTTTTCAAAGTAGTGTAATTTCTTTGATAACACCTTTCGATTAATGTTTTTCGTTTAGAGTACGGCAGATTTTCTGTTGCGGCTTTTCACAGGTTAATCTAACCTTATACAATTTAATCTACCAAAGCACAATAGTGAGATCTATAGCTGTCGCATGTGGATGCAAATATGCCGATGATTTGTTAAAATGTAATTAAATGGAATGTAGTTTACCAAACGTAATGTCTAAATTGGATATGGCTGCCTCTCCTAGCTGCAGCCAGCTCTCCTTCTGGTCGATGATGAAGCACACGTCCCAGGCCTCCGTGTACCTCCTCAGGCTGATCAGTTTCTTGAGATGGTTCACTTGGTTCTCCAACTTCTTCTCTGGGTTCATGTCTATGAGGCCAAATGTCTCGTGTGTTGCCAAGGTTATCTTGTTGAATCTGAAAGAATTATTATGTATCTTTCACTTGCTTATGGTATTCCAACAATAAAGACTGTAGCCCTATAGAACAGAGTGTTGGGAGATATGAACTTAAGTAGTTGGATGGTTTGTGGACGGTGGAGGCCATTAGTGTATATACTTAGATGAGAAACGGACACTTAGTTGAAGGTCAAACATTCAACACTCTGTTCCACCACTTTAGTTGACCTGCAACCATCGACCACGGTTGACATTTGATATATAAACATGATGTGGTAAGGAATCGAACAATGGGCTTGATATTAAGGAAATCGATTGAGGAAAATCACTAACCTTCCTCCATCACAATGAAAGAACACCTCCCCGCTGCAGAATACCAAAGGAATGTGTCTTCTAGGCAACAGCGTTTGTCCCAGAAACTCCACATGGCTTCCATTCACCGACTGGTTCACGTAATAGTATGTGGATATCACTTCCTCATTGCACACCATAAACACGTTACGGTCAGACAAGCAAGTGTCCCACAGTATGTATCTGTCAAATAAAGTATGTGAAGTTATTTCGTTCCACCAAAAGCCTTTTAATTTTGGTGTGGTTAAAATTAATACAATATTGCACTGAGTGTATAATTGTAATAAGCGCACACATTTATTTAAACAACTGTATTTTTGGCATGTTCAATTATTGGTACTGGTGGTACAAAGAAAACATTAATTTTCCTTGCATTTTATCATTATATCATGCACGTAGTTGAAATTACACTTTTATGTACCACAAACAAGTCAAATTAGAACATGCCAAATACAGTTGTTTCAAATTGACACCCAGAAAATGATGTGTTTCACAGTTGGTTGCCATGTTTGAATGTAACTTTCATGTTCAAGGTGCAGTTGATACATTTTTCATGATTGTGATATCGTTCCATTAAAATATGAAAATACATTAATGATAACATAGCATTTATAAAGCGCAGTTTAGTGTCATTTTACTTCAAGTGCGCTATTGTATAATATTACAAGTAAAAATGTTTGGTCGTTGAAGAAGATGATATCAACAATTCTCAATAAAAATGTACATTATGTAAATATTACAGTGAGGTTTATAAGCTTCTATAAGTTATTCCTAGTAAAACTGAAAATCTTTAGGAAATTGATGTACAAAAGCAATTATTGCTGAAGTGAAAATTACCTCGCACCATTTAATTGAAATATCGATGTATGCATACAAACAAAGTCAAAAACACACAGTGAAAACGGTCAGATTAGCAATGTACGCCAATTCTGTCCATTATCATACAGGCATAGAAAAAAGAATAATACTAGAAGTGCCTTCCATACAAATTTGAATGGAAACAAATGTTTCATTTAGCCCAATAGCCCAGTACTCCCTCTCAATCGTTTTGTATTGGAAAGTTAAGCCACAATTAGGCAAATATTTGGATCGTAAAACACACCCACCCATGAGGCACTTCTTGTGTTATTTTTATTCTATGCATACAAGCCTTCACACAATATTAGGTATATCTGGCAACGACAGATACTGCCATAATATTGACTCCGTGTGTACATAAAAATTCACTCTTCAAAGTATATTTAGTCACATGGAAACGACACGAATAAGCTGACTCACTTATAATTAGTAGGAAAGTTTGGTATCTCTACGGTGTCATCGTTGATTGGGAAATAAACAAAGGCATTGTTCTTGACGTCCACAATGATAGCGCGGGTTGCAGGTGGGTCACAGAACACGGCCGTCAGTCCTACCGGATGGCGGTAACGCACAATCGTCTTCCACTCCTCCAGGGCAAAGTACTGCAGGTGTCCCAGCTAGAAATGTACACTCATTACTGAATAATATGGGTTTATGACTCTATGACTACATAGCTCATGAAACTAGAATACAGTCGAATCTGTTTTACATGGTCTTTTTTTACACGAATTTGAAATAACACTGTCAACAAAGCGTAATGGTAACATCTGTTCTTATAGAATACTTGATTTTTCCCATGCCTGTGCATACACTACTACCCAACAGTACGAATTAGGAATACACAACAATGTGTTTTATTTTTTGACATCCTGGAGTGATTTTCATACAGTAGAACCTATCTCCCATTTTCCTATAGCTTATGTACTGTATTGGGTGGAACATATTTCTAGTAAAACAGAATTGAGTTTATGTTTATGAAAATTATGTAGGTTAATTTAGGAAAATTCAAGTTGTTTGTCTTAAATTAAGTAACTGCAGAAACAATGAGAGATTATTAAACATGGAACTTACATCGGTAACAAATATGAGGAAATCATTACTCAGGGCCAAAGACATAATGACTGATTCTTGAAGAGACGGTTCCGGGAATAGACAACTTTCTTTTTCTTCACGCATTACATCCGGATGGTCCAACTGCAAAATAACACATACAGATCTGAGATTTGGCTCCGAAAATTATTCGTTGTGATTTTCTCTAAACTTTGAATAACTCTTTAAAGATTATGTCCTAGGTGAAAAGTTGAGTTGCAGGTTAAAAGAAATACTTCATTAGTTTAATTGATTTAGCTAACTAACTAACCATCATGACATTTCTCCGCAGGGTAAGGCAGATAGGAAATACACCACACAATGGTAATAAATAAATAAATCGGCTAAATATTATTATTTATTATTAATTCTGGCTTTGCACACACCCCTGAAGTGAAATAGCACAAAAATGTGCTACACAAAAATTATTGATTCATTGAGTGTACGAAGACATAGTATAGATGGAATATTATAAATTAGTTAAAAACAATATTCAATGCCGGGAGATGAGATTCAATTTAATGCACACACCCTCTTCAACTCTTCTGTCCTCTTCAAAGTAGATCAATGCAAAACAAACTGTAAACAAAGTTCTTGCTTGAACAGACTATGTAATAATTACGATAACATTATATCAATGTGGATATTTTCAAATGCGAGCTTAACACTTAAGGCGAAATAGGTAGACTTGACCTGAAATTTGGCATTTTTGAGGTCACTTTTAGACGTATGGACACTTTAGTAGAAAAAAACACAAATTGATTTCGAAAGATCGTTATTTTATCTTGTAAAGTAAGTTGTAAAATTTTGGAAAATGATATTATTTTCATACCATAATAAAGTGTTACCGTTGGACGATATGCAGATTTGTTGCATTTTCAAAGGCGAAGTTGTATCATACAACAAATATTTCAAATCATATAATAATACAGTATAAACAATCAATAAATTATCTATCATATATATGTATAAGAATTTTGTTTTTATTTCAAATAAAATTACTAATAAATAAATCCGAGGACGCGTTTTGTGCCGAAAATCCCTCAATTTGACTATTTATTTATGACCTTACAAATTGGTATAGTTGAGATCTTTTTACAAAAATAATTTACTATGATATTATTGAAACATTAAAAATAATTTATGACCAAGAAATATATTCTTAAAGTATATAATAGTAATTAATTTCGATTCGCGTTTATTGTTTGTTCGTTGTTTCTGATTACCTCGGCGAGAGCCGAAATTTTATCATTCCCCGCTGCGACAGCGCGGCGAGCAGACGTCTATTCCACGCCAGTCTACTTGATAACATTTTAACGAAATTCCTCGTTTAAAAATGAGGAGAAAAATACTATCGGACAAAATTTTTATAAGAAAACAAAAATTTCGACATCAAAAACGTACATGGGAGAAATATTTGCAGAAAAAAAAGGGTTAGTCATATTTAATTATCCTTGTACATTGTACGTACTCTATATGCTACAGGGTCGTTCAAACGAATCAGTCAGAATACGCATATATTTTTTATAACATTTAGCGATAATTTTGTGTTGTTTAATTTTCAGGGAAAATAATCACCTACCGACGAATGGTTGTGATTCTGAAGCAAATATTGTCTCTAAAATTCCGTCGGTATGTGTAATTTACATTAATATTATTATTATTTTATTATGTAAATAGGTAATACCTACAATATATTGTGAATCATGGATATTATGGTGACCGAAACCGTCAATATCGGGGTATTTATAAACTAGCAATTATTCCCGGCGTTACGCGAGTTACACGCACAAAACCATACCCTTGTATACATGGTGTCGGGAAACGCGTAGTATATTACTGTGACCGATTCAACTCTAATTACCGCGGTAATTATAAACAAGCATTTATTACCCGGTGTTGCGCGATTTACGCGCATGCAACATTACCACGTGTACACGGTGTCGGGAAACTCGTGGTGAAATTACGGTGACTGAAACCGTGAATATCGCGGTAATTATAAAATATCAATAATTCCCGGCATTTTTTTATTATTTTTTTTTTATTATCAATATAAAGTTTCTTTTACAGGTTTTTTTTTCGATGTCTGTCTCACTAGGATAAACCTGTGTCGAGACAGACGTATTTGATACATTAAAAATGTTTACATATTTTTTGATACATTAAATATTTCACTACATTAAATGACATTGTGAAAAAGATAGAAAATAAAATAATAAATAATAATAATAAATGATACATTTGTTAATCAGCATCTAGTTGGAGTACATACTTATGTAGGGATTTTTATAAAAAAATTTATCATGGATCTGTCTTGGCTGATGATCCAAGATTTGATGTCTGTTTTATATTTCAGAAAAAAATCGTTCAGTCTAATGGCTAGTGGGAGAGCATTATATAGCCTTGTTGCAAAATATCTAAAGTTTCTCTGGCCAAAAGTTGTTTTAGCGAAAGGGATTTGTAAGAAATTATGTCCTTTTGTTCTAGTATCACGAGCAGTTTGGATATTGTCAAAAGTAGTTTTGTGTTTGAAGAGGTATGTTAGTATGTTTTTGGCATAAAGTTGCCTAATGTCCATAACACAGATTTTCCTAAAGATTTCATCCGAACTGCTTGTGATTGGTAGTTTGAGGATAATCTTTATTATAAGTTTCTGAGCTTTAGATATTGGATCAATGGCGGCAGCGTTTGCTCCTCCCCATGCTATGATACCATTACGCGAGTTACACGCACAAAACCATACCCTTGTATACCAGCGCCCTTGAGGTGATTTCAGCGCCCTTGAGGTGATTTTGCACAAAAACGGCGCTATACAAGTCATCCAATTATTATTATTATTATTATTATGGTGTCGGGAAATGCATGGTATATTACGGTGACCGATTCAACTGTAATTACCGCGATAATCATAAACCATAATTTACTACCCGACGTTGCGCGAGCAACACGTATGCAACAGTACCTTGTACACACGGTGTCGGGTAACTCGTGGTAAAATGTTTCCAGTCATGGATTCAACGTTAGGATAAGTATATCTCTAGTCAAGCACAGTACTTCGAAGGAAATTAATTCCATTTCCATGTAAACTTATTTGTAATAAAATTTTCTTAGTTACACATTAAGCTGTACAATTTCTGTTTCGAAATCTTCCTCATTTAAATATATTTAACTGGCTACAAAAGAGCAGGCAATGCCGCATTCTAGTCTATGCGTATATGATTCCCGTCAAAATAACGGTTTTGAATCGTGATGTGCGATTCAAATCATGTTTTTGTTAATAATTTCTATTCTATTGTCCAATTCCCTATTACATTGGTATAATTCAACATATTTAGTATTTTTAGTGTTACTTTTTGTCAGTTTAATAATGTCATATTGTGAATTGAGCTTCTTGTTTTAGAAGAAAAAAAACAAGGTTATTTTGATATAATTACTTTAAGTATTAGAAATAAAACTTACTGGTAATACCTATCTTACAAACGGATAAATATGTAAGACGAGAGATTTTTTACAATCAAACTTAATGTTAATCACTTTTGTAAAACCTATGTAAAATAAAATTTAAAAAAAAACAAGTGAATAAAAATATTTGAAAAATTAAAAAAAAAAGTTTATTCAAATACCTACCTATTTTGTACCTACTATGTCAACGCACTACATTTGTATTTATTTATGTTTACGCACTCCGACGTATAATTTACAAATATGTATGTAACTAATATTAGGAAGAAAGCTACAACCGAAAATTCAAACACAATAATTGTTATTTCATCGGAACCATGCTGTAGGTTTCGACCGCCGCGCGGAGTATACGGCTGGCAGTGGAATGAATATGGTATTTCTGTCTCGTTCTAAAAAACTTCCGATCGTGAGACTGTCTTTTGACGAAATTCGAATTCTCGGTCGCTGGTTAATACGCCTTAAGTGATTTTTCTGTTTCTTTTATAATTCTGTTATGAATTGAATTCGTTTTATGTACATCCTGTCTTCTAACAAATAAACTAATAAATGACTATCGTGACTATAGGTATATAAATACACTAAGCAAAACAAAAAGTTTTTCTGAATTATTGTTGTCATCAGTGATTTTTTGTAGTTTTACGTACGTTGATGCCGAAAAGGCCAAAGGGCATAAGCGAAAATTTTGTCAAAAATTAGTTAATCATACTTTGATTAGAATTTTTGTCTGATCAAAATTGTGTAGTGAATTCATTTTTTACCAAATTTTCGCTTATGCCTTTTTGCCTTTCCGGCGTCGATACGTAATTTTGTGTTGAACTTAATTAATGTTATATCATATCTTATTTTCATAATATGACATCTTGTCTTAATACGACATCTTTTCTTACTTGTCATGAGCGATTTTTTGTTTTCTATAATTTTTTTAATTTCATTGTTTTTATTTTTTATACGTTGTCTTATTAGAGGTAAAGTCACAAGAGGGAAGTTCGTCAATTGGTTTTATTTTGGCTATATACTACGTGTACAAAACCGATAAAATGTAAAATGTCGATTTCCCGAAAATGGATAAATAAATACATATTATAATACTTCTCGATTCATTCAAATTTATACATATTCTTCTGTTATACCAACATATTTTAACCCCTCCTTTCTTGAATGCGCCGTTTACGTGAATTAAAAATCACCCCAAGGGTTTCAAGCACTTTATCTAGCTTACAATTTATCACAAAGACTTATACATAACTTACAATCAGTGACTAACAACTACCAAGACTTGATTGCAATTACCATATGCAGCAAGATCTTTCCTTCGAACAGTGCTGCAGCGTATTCCGTGCTGATCTGGATGTTCTTCAGGGCCCCGGGATATTGGCGCTTGCCGGGAGACGGCGCGATCTGCTTCACGGTGCTGTCGACGGCCGGCTGTTGCAGCGTCGTGTCGCAGAACCACGCCGTGTCATTGCTGGCGTAGCAGATGTGGTAGGGACCCACGGCGATTATCAGAGGTTCGATGAGAAAGCGAATGCGCATGAGCTCTATTGAGCCTCCTGTTTTCATAGATGGCGTTAATTAATTTATTTTATTAAAATACGCTTATTGCGTTGCTTTACATTATTTGTTTGCGCCTGTACATACCCAATATGAATATGAATAAATAGTTTTGTCCTAAACAACTCAATTCTTTCAAGAAAGGCATACAAATACAATATTGAATTGAATCATCGGTACAATATCGTATTTGTTTGGCTTTTTCGAAAGAATTGAGATTTTTAATGAATTCAACTTTAACAGACGGGAAAATGGGACGGGGTGGTATCTCATGTAGACAGTGGCCTACCTCTTGATTCAAGTATACGGTACTCGAGTGCACCACCCCATTCAGGAGCACTAGAGGGCACTGCATTTTTAGAATTTGTAACACGTGTTTTGAGGATGAGTTGGAGTTTTAATCACTTACTCCCCTTACTAAAATTTTACACAACTGATAAACAATTATTTTTTGCCCTACATTAATGGTTGTGGATTTGTGTAAAATTTAAAACATGTTTATTAGTAAGGCCCCTAGTATACACAGTAACCTAGACCTAATATAGGAAAGTTGAATAGAGAGGTTATTATGAAAATTGACACAACTGGAAAAATAGAACAGTGACAAAACAGAATGTGATAGAAGAATAGGTTAGCACTTTGTGTGATTATTATTTTTTTATAGTTTCGTGAAAGGTGTGAAAAATAATGTAATGATATTTCTATTTAATTTTAATACGGCTTTTTATTTTTCTAAATAAAAAATGGAATTGCCATATTTCCAATGTCGAATGAGCTGGTGACAGGAAAATGTGTTATGGTTCGTACCGGTAGATAATATGAGACATTTTCTATGGCCCTGCCTACGAATCAGCACGACGCACTCAAAGTGCATAAAGTGTCTTGCCGGTATTTCGGCATAACGGGTTATGTCAGGTTTTTTGTTTGTTTTTTTCCTTCAGTTTTCTTCAATGTTTTGTTTTGTCATCGAATTAAAAAATTATTATCAAAAACCATAGTCAAACAAAATAGAAAATGTAAAACCTTTAACATCGGAAGAGGAGAGATCAGAAGCGGGCACACACTGGTAAAGTGTCCCCTCCGTCAGGTTGGTGAGCAGCATGGCCCGGGTGTTGTGCGCGGCGCACAGTGGGGCCAGCCGGGTCAGGTACACAGACACTGAGGAGCGGCCTGCCACGCCCAGCAGCTGCCCGTCCAGGCTCCACGAGCATCGCTCCGCCCCCCCCTGCGGGTAGAAGGCGTTGCTGCTCTCTGAAGTGTCCCAGAGCGAGCGAAGTTTCAACCTAAACAGTAAAAGGTAATATATCGAACATATTACTCACACAGGTGCATTGCCTGCATACAGTATAATTCTAACTTGTTATTCGACTTCAGAAAAGAAAATACCAGAGAAATTTTTGGCTGTTTCAATTTTTTTCAAAGTAATGAATAAAAAGAACACACGTCCAAAAGTTTTTAAAACTTTGTGAATATTCAAAATAAATCATTATCTTCTCTCTAAATGTATACTAATTTGCTGTGCCGTTTTCGCTGATAACAATAAGTATGAGTGAGCAAGACAAAAGGCTATTTCTCAGTGACTTTCACAAGGACATCTCTGTCGTAAGTTATTTGTGTGCACTGTGCACCAATACATACTCCTACTGTAATATATATTTTTTAAATAATTTAATTATTACAATGAACATACATGCTATCCCCACAGGTTGCCACTTCATTAAGCACATGAGAAACAGCCAAATCCGACATGGAGTCATTATGATTCTTCACTTGGAACAGTTCCTGTCCCACTTCCTTGATATGGGTGGAGATGGCGATCAGGATTCCCGCTGAGAAGCCAATGAGGATGTAGCCATCGCCAAACCACTTGTAGTTGACTATATAACCATACTTCTGCTGGAACGCCAGCTCTATGGGGTTCTCAGGATCCAGTAAGTTGTACAGGTATAAAGTACGCTTTCCCACCACCAGGCTTATCTGAAAAATAAGGTACAGGTACTCCTTACTTAACGACCGAGTTTTGCTCCTACAACTGGGTTGTAGATCCATAAACCAGAAGCTTAACTCTTTTGAACCGTGTGTATGTTTGAACAAACATAGATTTAACAATTTTTTCCTCTCAAAAAATTGGCAGATTTCGTTATTTCAATTGCTGGTATAACTGGATTTGCGCGCAACGATTAGTGTAGGATTTGTCATTTTATATGAAATACGCCCTCTGAGACTAATTATATTTCAAATGAAATTAGCAATAACTTCGAAACTATTGAAAAAAAAAAAACACCAAAATCTTCAAGTAACTAATCGTCATCATGCATTTGTCTAGCTGGACACTAATATTTCAACGGATAATAGACAAATTATTAAACAACTTTTTGTGCATTTTACAGAAGGGAAAAAATTATATTGTTTCAGAAAAGCATTTTTATAAAACAATATGATAAACCAATAAACAATAAAAAATGTATAATATAACCATTTATTGAATATCCAACACCTCTACCATAGGTCACCCCAAGTGGTTCGCCACGTTTGGTGATTTGGCAGGGATGCCCGGGTTCACGGGGTTAGGTTTGCCTGGGTCTCGGCAGCGGATGCGTGGCAGGTCAGATCGGGAGAGACCGGTTAAGGGAGACCCTTGACCTCTTCACCGGTTTCTCTCGACCCATCGCCTCGCAGCGCAGTAGGAGGGATAGATTCACACGCCCGTCACTCCCTGACACACTGACCCCCAGATTCCTACCCACCCATCATACCCTTTTCTTTCCCAGAACTGTCTTCTTCCTTTTCTTAAAAATATACCGCACAGCATCCCCAAAGATGACAAAGGCCCTGAAGGAAAATCATTTTCTTCAAAATTGATAAAAAAAATGGCAACATTCGATAAAAGTTTGCTGTTATCGTTGAGATTAATTCAATTTTTTTAAATGTGCTTACAGTATTTTCCCCTGCCACCCTCTCATCTGTTTTCATTTCTGAAAACTGCAAGTCATTAGGCTGGTCTCGGAGGGAAACGATCCTTAGTGTGTCGCCTTCCGAGTTGCTGATGGAAAGAGTTTTGTCCTCCGCCACAAGAGCCAAAATGCTGTCACTATTCCAGGCCCCGCATGTTATTTTCTTAGTATGCTTACCAATCACAGGAATACGTCTAAATTAATTAAAAAAAAAACATAAATGAATAAAGATTTTATCAAAGCTAAAAATATATATTTCATAAAATAACATTAAATTAGTTTGTTGTATGTTTTGTAACTGGATTGTTGATACAGAGCGAGATTGTAAAAACAAGAGTGACTGTAAAAACCATTTCGTTGTCCCTCTCACTAATAACAATAAGTAGGCCTAAATAGCAAGAAAAAAGGCTGACCGAAGTATACACAATAAGTATTTAATTAATTACTGACTTGGTAGTTTGATGGTTATAGAAAGTGACATTTCCTTTCTGTGTTCCGATGGCCAGAATGGGCTCCTGCTTAGCCCAAGCGATGCAAGTTGGCGGCTCTCTTAAACCAGTATCAATAGTGACCTTCTTGTTGGCGTGACATTCCCAAATAGTCACAGATGAACTGGCGGGAGTGATGATGGCCAAGTTATCGCCATCGTTGTCCCATTCCATATCACAACAGAGACTAGAATAAATGTATATCGAAGACCATCAAAGATTTATCAATATGTACCTACTTGGATCAATGCTGGTGTCTCTCTTTTTGAATAGAGGTTTGATTGCTAGCAGATAGAGAAGTCCATTGAGGCTGAAAAGCTGTGCATGCCCCCAAAAAGATGGCATGATAAGTAGTGTTAAACTTATATATAATTTATTTTAAACAAAACTAAAATCAAACAGCATTTTGTTCTTCATAGATATATTGGAAAATTTGACAAAAAAAAAACTCCTTTTCTTGAGACAAACAGTTTTACAGCTTCTTTGAACGGCACCTCTGTTTGCCAGAAACGAATTTGGATAGATTCTGAATATTTTTTCAAACCCATTCTTTATCTTACATTTTAAGGATTTGCTTTAAAATCTAAACATATTGATATTTTTTGTTGATGGTTAACGGCCTTTTTATAGTAACTAACATTTCGGGAATTTTACAGGTGAGGCAAAAAACATTTTATTTTTGGAAACATGATTTTTATTGTTTTCAATAATTTATAATATAAAGGTAAGAAAAATTCCAATCTTACGACATACTTACTTTTAAAATAAAAACTTACATAAAATATTTTTGGCGGTCACAAAATGATTGTGTAAACTATGTTATGTTCCACTATTATGTGAACAGAATAATAGAAAGTATATTATTCTGAATAAACAATATACTTAGTATATTTTTCTGTGGCTACTTTATGGAGATAGTTGTACATAATGTAGCAAATTTCATTCCATCGTCTCTTTCCTTATAATTTATTTTTTTTAAAGGTCAAAACTTACGCATGAGAAGTTTGAATCTCCTGTACTTCTCTTTGGCCCCCCAAGGCTTACTAATATACACGCAAAATAGTGCACATAGATCTGATTCACAAACAGATGTAAACAAAAAGTTGACCTAAACTATGAGCTGATTTTGTTCAGTATTTCAGTTCAAATCAGCACTACACTATTTGAGTGTTTGATATTGCTGCGCATAAAATGTGAATAGGCAAATTGCGCAAATCGAATACAATCCCGATACAGGCTCGGGCCTATTGGCATAACATTAAAAGGGGCCGCCGGCCAAGGAACTTTAATTTTTATTTTTTAAATATTTCAACATATTTTCTAGGGTCCCTAATTTAGAGGGGGCCACGGCTAGGTGACAAAATGGTTCACACATTGGGGACACATGTAGCGGTAGGAACTGTCATCTCAGGAACGCTCACTTAACAAGATTTCTAGACACGCGTTGTCATAAAATTTCTAGCCGCCACTCGTTGATTTCAAGAGCCGAGCGTGATTCCAGAGAGAAGCCCAGGGGGGTATAACTCCGAGAAAAAGGTGGGTCAGAAAAAAAGACACGGTAATCTCTATGGGTGACTTGTGACGTATATTTTCCAAATTCCAATACGAACTTCATGCATGTTTATAGGCCGCTGTCACGAACTTCATGCATGTTTATAGGCCGCTGTCATTGGCTGATTTTAGGCTAGCCAATGGGTTGGCTCCGAATGAGAATTATATTGTCTATGGTTACGCCTTTTTTTTATAGTTTCTATCCTAGTCGATGGTGAGTATGTGTAGTAGTGACGTATATTTTTCAGTTACAGACTTTTATCTATGGCAAACATTAGGACCCATGGGCTCAGTACTAAAAACCCGAAGATATTGATCTAGTGAGTGGTTCATTTATGGAGAAGCCGTCAGTTGGTTTTCGTGGCTGGTGGTGGAAGGTCATCGTGAACGGGCTGCTTGACTGTCGGAGATTAATACGCACACGTGAGACAAAATTGATTAATCCACATGAGTTAGACACATCTCTTAGATATCACCATGAATATAAATTTGTTTAGATAAGCTGTCTAGACTGGCGCTCAGTGGTGATGTTTTATTTTAGATGCATAGTTAATTTAATCATACGAGTTAAACCATCGAGGCCGAATTCAATTTACGTTGGCTGTCAAGTAGTCAACCACCCCTGATGATTTAAATAGAAGTATTGCTCTTGTATTCAAGTTAAATCTGAAATATACCCTTTGTTGTTTATCACAATTAATAAGCCGTATTCATTTCATTCCCCATATTGCTGCAAGTTAAGTAGAGCAAATATCTGGTGATACGGTAAGTTTATCTATACGTGATAATACACGTTACACACATGACTCACAAAATAATGACAATTTTTTCGAGGGCACCAATCTCAGGTGGGGGGGATCGATTAAGAATTTTTTTTTACAGTAATTCCACGCAGGAGGCCCCGATAGAAAATAAATTTCTTAAGGCAATATACAGGGTGTCCGGAAACTCGTAGTACAAGCGGGAAACTGGTGAATCTACATCACATTTGGAGTCGATTTTGTAGTATATTTTTTTTTATTTGAGCTTTCGTTATCGAGTAAATCGAGTTTGAAGTTGATTTTTTTTTTTTTTTAATCAAATTCTTATAAATTATTACTGAAGATCAAAGTACCCAACTAATTAAAACTATTTGAAAGTAAAACAAATGAAGAAACTCGGATTTGAAGCATTATTTTGAAATCACCCTTCATTTAACCCGGTGTAATCATAAAATATTTCTGCTCTGCAGGGTTAAAACATCTGTTATTCAACCCTAAACACCAGAAAAAACTTTAACCCTAAAATAGCCGAAAAATATTTTTTTTTTTGGTTTTTTTTTTTTTTTTGAAAATGCTCAAATCAAAAAACTTTATGTTTTTTTGGGTTCCCCATGTGGTGTAGATTCTCCAGTTTCCCGCTTGTACTACGAGTTTCCGGACACCGTGTATATCGTCTTTGGGGATGCTGTGAGAATGGTGTACATTAAGGTTATAGGACAATAATATATCAAATTTTTCACAGGTGCCAAAATGATACACATTGAGGACATAGGATGCATAGAAAAATATTTGACACTTTTATATAAGCGAAAAATGTTGCTTGTGCAATGATGGAGGACTAGTTAGCACAGGATTGAACTCACAACGCCTGGGTGGGAATCTGAGACATTTGTCTACTCGGCTACTAGCAGGTTAAGCTGATATGTTTTAAAGTTTTCCGTTTTTAACAATACTGAAAAAGATTTCCATTTAATGAAATACCCTAAGATTTCCATCTAAATATTGTTGGGACACTGACTTTCCGAAAAATAAAAATCGAAAGCATTTATTGGTTTGCCCACCGATCTAGAAAATTTTTCATCTGTGGCGCTTTTTCCTAGTCTAGTGATCGTTCATATACCATTCCCGTTACCTTCACCACATGGGTAATGAGTACCCCAATTGGGGATACCATGGAAATAAATATTTTTATCTAGTCTCCGCCTCCCCTCTCTGATCCTAGGCAGACAGCCTAGGGCCCCTAAAGTCATAATGCCACACGGGCCCCGTATGCCTAGTCCGGCCCTGCGTAGAAGTGCATCAATAATAATAAAATAAAATTGACAATGTCCTCTGGCATCTTTCCTTCAATCATGCAGCTATTGTTTCACAAATTGCATATTTGTCTCTTTATTGATTAACTTCTAAAATATAATCTTAGGGAAACTGCCTCAGAATTTCTTTGTCAAATAGTATTTTTTTAAATTCAATGTAAAAAATAAATGTTTCTTAACTCTACAGGTAGCCATTTTCAGTTTGTTTGACTACAGCAGTAATGGAACTTGACAGATGAAAGTTTTTTTATAAAGTCACAAAAAATGTCAACTAATAAATTATTAATTTTATTGAGATGAATGACAACCTCTTTAATCAGTTTTTCTTTTGTACCAAAATATCATTTTGGAAATATTTAAAGTACACCTACAGTAAAAATTGTGGATACACCTGTGTTATTTCACAATGGAGAAATTGTTTGTGATTTTCTTCTTATTTCTTTTCCTTTGCGAGACAAAAGCTAATTCCTTTGCATTTGTTTACCCCACCCTAGTAAAATTTGTTGATATTTTTTCTATCATCTTCGTTAAATTTCCCAGAACATTTTCATCCACAATGCTTACCATTACATGGTTTGCCGCGGACGTTTTTGCTTTCCCGCTGGATTTGTTTTCTCTTCTTTTATGTTATTTATTTTTTACGATTTTCGTCACCCTTTTCCTCCCACAGTTAATTAAATATCATTGAGGATTAAGGTCATAATACAAACCACTGCTAATACTACTGACATGTGTTCGTACAAACAGTTAACACATTTTTTCTTAACCAAGCGAAAAATTGTGGCCGCCAATTTAAGTTAAGCTCTAGTCAAGACAATTTAACGGTCATAATTTCAATAAGATAAAGTGTTTTCCTTGCCTAACTCTTACCTAGTATTTATTTTGGTTAGGATGTTTTGACAGTGTATGAGTAACAGTGTTACCTTTTGAAAAATGTCTTAAAGGGAATTTGGCCAATACTGTTGGTTACGATAAATTGACTGTTAACCATCGATGTATTGTTATAAATATAGTGTTCACCAAACTGGTTCCCGTGACTTCTAAAGTGAACACAAATGCATAATATATTTTCATTGCATTAGCAATATTTGACGGAAATAATAAATATGCATTCGTATGTATTAATAAGTATTAATCATTTTAATTACCCAGGAAGTTTGATTCTTTCTTGAAGTTGTCCATATCTATTGAATACTGCCACAGTTGAATCGGTACCAGTAGTAGCCAATAAAGACCCTTGACTTCCTTTCTGCCAACAGAGATAAACATCTCCCGATCCGTGAGGCTGATCTACATGGAAGATCAACTAAAAAGGAAATACCAAGAAATGAATTTGGTAAATAATTACCATGAATTTTTCACCCATAATCTCCATTGAACAGAGAATTAACAGATAATCCCATTAAAATACTTCTGTGCTGATTCCATTCAGAATATTGCTGATTCTTACGGCATTGTGCAATATTAGTATAAATGAGAACTAGTTTCTTAGATTTCAGTGACAAATGCCACATTTACATTATTGCAGCATATCAAGATTGGTGTAATAGATGAAGACCGGTATTTTGGAAGGGGTTGTTTTTAGATCAATAATAACGTCCAAACAACTTTTAAATATTAGACGCACTAATAGTTGATATAAATTTTAAGAGGTCTTTAACATTAAGCAAACAGACAAAGAGACATTACCTTGGGGGCTTCCATTATTTATTGTTGATAAAATCGCAATTCAAAATAACAAAGAATTTGTCGGCCATGTTGTAAACAAAATTCATGTCAAAGCATTGTCAAAGTGACAGACGGGGTGGACATAGCTTAAAATCAAAGTAGATACCTACTTATTCCGAATAAATTCTATAAAACAAGGGTTAAAAGTGTTAAAAAATACATATATTTATTCACGGTTTTATTAAAATCCCAAATACCCTAAAATATTAATAATACGTCCAACTCCAGTGAAACAGTGGCAATTTTAAGAACTCTAGCCGCTAGAGGGAGCTGATCATAAATAAACCACTCACTGGAACTAATGTAGCTTATTGTTATTGACTTTCACATTTTCAATAGCGGCAAATTGAATTTATTTTGAATTTGGTGGCGGTGTTTTGCGCTTTCTAATATGCATTTTGATCCACTTTGATAAAAAAATGTTTAAACAATGGGTTTCGTGGTTCAGTTTATAAAAAACAATAAAAACACTCCCAGGCCTTTTCAAGATACCGAAAAACATTGAGAGTATAATTGATAAAATAAAATATTCTTCATTAAATAAAACGTGGATCAAACCATGAAAATATATTGGTTAATTCAGCAAAGCTATGTTAGTTCTATGTAGCATTTTGTGTTCAAGTTGATGTTATAAATCATTGTCAATATTGACACCTCACAAGAGCGCTCATGTCTATACAGTGTAAAGGCAGGGGAGCTATATCGTCATCCAGTTGGGCAACCTAATGAGGGTCTTGAAGAGGTCCAGATTATATGAAGGAGGAATTTGTATGTGTTTTGAATTATTGAATATATTAAATATAATATTAATAAATTACAATTTCTTATACTTTCTAAAAATATTTATTTATTACTATTACTGTTTGCCTAAATACCTTTATTTTATTTCAGAGTTCGGCCAAAGGCCAAAATAGTACCTACCTAATTTGCATTGAGTAAATGGTAAGTATAATGTGATTGGTTTATTTATGGTTAAAATTTCCCAAATGCAGATAGGAGAGTGGTATATTTATGGCAGATAGTTTCCTTCTATATGTAGTAATTAAGGTGAATCGAAAGGTTTTATTTAAAAAAAAAATTGTATTAAGTGTGGACAGCGATCCCGAATAATTACCGAAAATTCCATTTCTAACAATACTCCAGGTCAATTTTATTATAAGATATAAAGCAACAAAATTAATATGAATATCCCCTTTTTAACCATTCTAAATGAAAAATAAGTAATCCAAATTTACAACGAAACATCTATTTACAGAGTAATCTAGATAAACGCTTTTCGAAACAAGTTATGGTTTTTACTTAAAACTACATCAAAGATAGAGTTTAGCTGCTTTAATATTTGTTTAATGTATGAGCAAAAAAAGCAGCAAGGTCGTATGTAGGATATCTAATTTAAAAAAAAAAGTTGACTTCTATAATTTATTAACGTAAGATAAAGAATATAATTTCACATAAAATCCATTAAAATGTATGAAAGAAAACAAGGCGTACAACTCATGCTGCTAGGAGACGTTAGTGTAGCAGGTTATCATCAGAGTGTATGGGAAACGTCAGAGTTGGAGGTATTATTAATATTATAGGGTATTTGACTAGCCGAAGTCGAAGAGTATTTCGAAATCAGATAATAAAAGACATTAATTTTCCTCTTATTTTGAACGTCAAGGGTGCAAAATTTTATGAAGAAGTATCAAAATTCTGCTTTGTGGTTGGGAAAAGGGTATGAGTTCGTTCTTCGAAATGTAGACAGAGACTTTCATCTTGTTTTCAAGGTCAAGTGTGCGAAATTTCATCAATTTCAGAATAAAAGTGTAGATTTGTATAAAAAATCAAATCCATGCTATCCGCCCACCACGGCTACAGAAACTCTCTTTTGTTAATGTTTCCGATAGTATTATAGTGCATCATCAGGGAAGATATTTACCTACCCAGAAATAATACATATATGTTCAGATGTGTTGTTCAACTTGATGTATTGACACTGTTGACTCTAGTTATGCTCGAGGACGAGTTGTAACATGCACCGCATTACATTACAAGCAAATGATGCAAGTCAATCGCCAACTAATTTGGAAGCTAATGCCCTCAAAATCTTATATCTCTCGAGGATTTTATTGATGTTCTTATAGGTCTGTAGGTAGGTACCCACATTGGAACATAATAATACTGCAACCGGTCAGTGGCAGAGTTGACATCGCGTTTGGGTCCCACCCAGGTGTAGTGTGTTCAATTCCTCGGCTGCCTAAGTTCTCCATCACAACAAAAGCAACATTTTCCGCTTACTGTGGTGGTAGCAGGAGATTTTCAAATATTGCCAGGTTATTCGTAACCCGGAAATGTTTGTCTTTCTTTTAAAAAAAAATTACAATAATAGCTAGTTTACTGAGATTGGGTAAAATGATAAGAAAACAATGAAAAGATTTTTAAATAGTGTATTTATTTTTACATAGTATAAATAGCCTTGCAGTATACATAATAAAATAATAAATCAATCATATCTATTTGGCAGGAATATTTTTTGTCTGTTTTCTAAAGAAAAGTATTTAAAGGTTGTATGGCATTTTGTTAAATTTACAAATTATTAACTAACAAGAAATAAATGTTAAATCTCTGAACTTAATGAATATGGCTGAAAAAATTTCAAAGGGCACAAATTAATCGTTTGACAATAATTATTATCAAATCTACATTTTATAAAATGTTTAATATTATTCACAAGTCTTATATTTTAGTGACTCAAAACACTTACATCATAAATAATTATAATTTAACCAAATAATGTAGGATTTGAAGGTTGTGCCATAGTAATTGAAAAAATGCCAAACTCTGCAACCAATTCGTTTTGGTTCATATTCTGGTTAGCTAAATTCAACAACACTTAATGCAAAGGAGACAATTATTATTTGTAAAATCAAACTAGGCATTCAAAACACATAACAATACTCATTATGTATTTAGTGTTGTACATTTTACCAAATATATTACAAAATTTATTCTGTATTTCTATACAAAGTACAAAATATTTAAAATCCTAGTGTCATTTATTTACCGGCCATTTGAAATAAACTATGTAGTTTTTATAAATCTATGTTTCGATTTATTATAGTTTAAGGTTTCAATAGTGCATACATTTTCTTAAACCTTTTAACAATAGTTGTATACATTATTATAATAGACTGGCAATTTTGGCAGAAGAGTAAATTAACAAGAAGTCGGTACTTACCTAGAACTTGCCATCGATTGATCGGCGCAAACTATAAAAGTAGTTTGTACAGCGAAATATCTGTCTATACTTATAAATAACCTGAATTTTCGGCTAATCGGTGTTACTTACTAAATAAACAGACATTTCACTGTAATTTCTTTGTAAACGCGTATACAAACGGCGTTCGTGAACATTTACTTATATAACCATCCATAATTATAATGTCGCTTGATACATGAAGGCATGACGACGATGAAAGCCGATGGTGGCAAAACAAAATAACTAACTGGCATTACTGATTTATTTAATACTTATGTGCATCTTTACACCGGCAAGTTCTATAATACATATTCAAGTGCAAGAGAAGAGACTCAATCATCAGTTAAACTTACTGAAATATTCAGTACATAGGTTATAGGGAAACTTAAATGTGAATACATCATTATATTTATTTACAAAAGAGATAAAAATCTTATGCTATATTTTCTAAGTCAATGTAAAAATCTTTAAATCATTAGTATTATATTGGATATAAAATGTTAATATCATATTTTTAAATTGGTTTTAAATTATCTATAATAAAAGCAGTATCTTTGGTATATACCTTCCTGTTGGTGAAAGAAAAAAACACAAAATTCCTAACAAAGTTAAATATTAAATATTAGAGAATACGCAAAATGTTTCAATCCACAATGCTGACATTGAAATATGAATAAGTTTACTGACTATGTAATCGGCTGTTCTGTTTGGGAAGTGCTCCGACAATACGCACTCGATCACTAAACTGCGGCGGCGGGGCCAGCGGCGGCACGTCCTCGGCTGCCGTGAGGGGGCCCGACGCATCGTACTGCATGGGCGAGGGCACAAACAGGTCTCCTCCCTCTTCTGGGGGCGGGGGCAGCTGTGCCAGAGACACGGCGTTTCGGGTGAGAGCTCCTTTGCCATTACTCTCAGATCCCCCCTGGTGGTCCTTCCTGCCCATGGGGGCCTTGGACACATTCACTCCTAGCCTCTCCGCAGCTGACTGTCCAACCTTAGTGTCTCGTTTCAGCATGTAGCTAGCTGCCTGTTTGCGCGTTAGGGAGTTGTGTCTTTGCAAGGTGCTGGTCGGAGGAAGGGGATTGGTGTTCAGCACTTTGATGGTCCCGCTAGGAGTGCTGACCATGGAGTATGTAGTGCTGTTGTACCCACTGTGTGAGACGGTGCTGCCTTTCGAGGAGTAGTTAGGAGGGGAGGTGGTGATATTCTCCGAGGAACTATTCAGATGCACAGGTTCTGTAGTGATGACATTATTGGAAGATTTTATCATAACATTATTACTAAATGAAACTTTTTCTCTTGTATTCTTAATGACTACATCACACTGTTTGGATTCCTTTATAGGCTTTTCTCTAAATTGTATTTTATCGGAATTTACTTTTATACTATGTTCATTGGAATATTTTTTGTTTTCTGGCGGTAATTTGACAACTTTCTTTTGTTCTGGTTCTTCCGGAGGTCCCATTGTCAGTTCTTGGTCTGAACTGACTCCAGACGAAGAGTTGTCTCCGTCATCATTGCTTCCTTCTGCATCGGCATGTTCATGGTGATGTTCCTCTTTACCACCTCCTTTCTTCAAGAAATCATTAGGGTATGACTTGGAACTCTTGAGTTGTGTTCGTATCTTTTGAATTTCATCAACTGAGAAGGAGTGGTGCATGGAACCAGATCCTGAGCTGCTACCACTGAAAAATAAATTTGAAAGGTTTAAAATCTCAGAGTAGGAGACGTAATCAAGATGAAACAGAGTTTCAACAACAGATTGATTCTGCACTTTGTATTATTTGATGAGATTAAGCTATTAAAAGTACAAGCAAGCAGTGATAAAGTTAACGTACCTGGCATTACTGTTGGCGCTGGTTTCGGTAACAATGTGAATGGCGCTGATGCTGGTGCAGACTTCTTCAATATCCATCTCCTTCGCCAGTCGTTGTCCGTCCCGCTCGTCTTCTGATTCACTCATGCTGTAATCCGGCTCGGGAATTGGTGGGGGACCGGAACCACTAGAATTCTGAAAACCAATTCACAATTCAAATATGTCATAATTAGATGCTTAACCCCTTGTTCGCCAAAGTATCCTTACGGTAACTATAAAAAATATCATTTCTCTGAATATAACTAGCTATTCTGGGGTAACTACTTATAGTGGGTTTTATACTATTTTTATAAATACATTATCTAGTGAGATGGTATAATTTACAAACACATAATTTTACAAAAAAGAACAAATATGTTATTGTGAAAATAAATTTTGCTGGCGCACGGTGAAAATTTAGCATCAGCGATCAAGAAATTAATAGAAATAATCCAGTATGTACAGTTACAACAGAGATTGTTTACAGTGAAATCAGAGATCTAGCATGATCGATAACTGAACAATATTCAATTCGATTCAAGAGTCGATTTTATATCACTATCCCGAACATGGTTGCGCTTTCGATAGCCAAACTGATATTGACACAAAATAAATAAGAAATCGTTTTAGGATGGCAACACCGGCGGATGTCTATGTCTATCTGTCTATGGATTGACATTCTTAATCGTCAAACGGCTAGGAAAAACTATTAATAAAATGACAATATCGAATTGAAATACTAACTTTAATGTAGTTTTTGACATTAAAAAGGGAGTTAATTGCCAATCTTTCGCCATAACTTGTGTTATTTTCTCACAGCTTTCTTTTCTCTAATTTGATTGGATTCAATTAATCTCATACACAACTTCTTTCATTTTTAAGAGCTTTGTTAGTTTACCCCAGTTCATTAAAAAGACATTAATTTTGCATACAGAATTACATTATTTAAAAAGTTGTGTAAATTGACAGCTTATCTGACACCTTGGAGGCCGCGCTAAAAGTGGCGGCTTTCGTCTACTGACTTTCGGAATCATATGCTGACAGTGCTGGCAAATTACGGCAACTGACCATATATGACTGATTTAGTCAATATTGCATTGATATAGATAGGGTTATATCGATCAACCAAGATGCACAGGAACTATACAGTACACAAGACAACACCTACCAAAAATTAATACACCACGACCAAATCGGATCAAACACCGCTAAAGCCATTTGAAGCAACGTTTCAATCCTGAATGGCCGTCATTCACCAGAGTGATAAAACTAACTAACTAAAACTACGGAACCTGTCAAAGTCTGCCTAAGATTTAATGAAGTTCAATAAACAGTCATGTGATTTAATTACACAATTGTTTGGTGAATTACCTGTCGATTGATGAACATTTTCTTGTTGCTGACGCTGGAGTTGCTGCGGAGAGGCTTGAAGGGCTGCGCGTACTGGTTGGACGGGTCGTCTGCCGCCATCGGAGTGTTGGGCTGGAAAGTAGATCCACTTCCTGCACGTAAACTCTGAGATTTACGCACCTGTAACATAACCAAAAACAATCCTTTTAAAATGAGATTTTCTATGGTTATTATTTATTATTTATTATTAAAGTACCAAGTTATAAATCTTACGATATCAGAGGAAATTTTGGTAGATTTCTTAAATATGAGAAAATAATTAGAAAAATTATTAGAAATTAAAAAAAAAAAACTTTTTTGAATGCGAGGTCTACTGTTCACAGAACTATTAGTTATTGTTATTTATTATTCATTCATTCAAACATGATTCATAATGGTTCTACGTTGTTCATACATATCGGCGGTCCCGAAGAACAATGTTGGATGTGCAAATTTGTAATTTTGCAATAGAGCTGTTTAATGTTTCGTTTCTGCATTTTTACTGTTTTTGAGATCAACAAATATTGTTTGTTGTTTAATATTTTTCATTAAGTCCTATTTATTTAAATGGAGAAATATATTATCAAAAACAGTAGAAATGCAGAAATGAAACTTTGAACAGCGCTACTGCAAAACCATAATTTTGTACATCTAACATTTTTCTACGGGACCATAGATATTCTATTATCGATGTTTAAGGAGTAATTTATTAATGTTATTGTATTTATGAAATACTACAATAGGTAGTAATATGTATCTTTCTTTTTTTAATATGTACTACAGATACCTGACCTTCAGGCAGTTTTTTGTTTTCGAGGATATGACTCAAGAAAGCAGCGAAAAGGGTGAACCATACAAATCTTCTTCTACTCATATTTTGCTGGTCTAGTTGTCTTTTCCAAATTTTAGAACTTGTCTTATGAATGTATATACATTTTGTCAAAATAATGTTCTTGGTTCTAAGTTTATGTGCAGTTCTAAGTTTATCTTGGTTTTCTTGAGGTTCATCTTGAATCCTCTACTACTAGTTCCTGTTCTTTAAGTTCATTTAGTATTGACTTCTTAACAGGACTGAGTAATTGTCTCTTAGATAACTTGTCTCTCTTCTTACATAGTTTACATGCAGGTAATAAGAGTCGTTATTTGGGACGGTTGATTCAAAACACTGTTTTGCTTGTTCTGAACATTTAAGAAATGGCTATAATCAGTGTTGCCTGCACTGTTACAATAGTAATAGTAACGCACCTGAGTTTTACTAGGCAAAGTCCTGCTCCTAAAGGCGACAGAATTGACGTCCTGCGGTGAGGCATACAGCTTGGCGCTGTCGGCGGGGCGGAACGAGGACATGACGGCCTCGGGTTGGACTGAGATGGAGTCCGCCATGGAGGTGGAGGTGGCCTGGTCGGAGGCGCTGCCCACATCCACCGCAATCAGCTGCCCGCCAGTTGTGGGGGGCGGGGGCGGGGGATGCGACGGAGGCGGGAGACCTCCGCTACGAGATACTAGAATCAAATACAAATTTATTATTGAATAAAAAGATATCTAATTGAAAACCGCTTTATTAGTATAAATATGTCTATTCTTATTTTAAAAAATATCTTAAAAAATAATGCACTGTTACAAATTCACAAAGACCATTTCAATTCAACAATTTCTACTAAAATAAGTAACCGATCAAGATCACGTGGTGACTTAGGAATTCTTAAATTTTTTGTTTTATAAAAAAAAGACAAACATTCCCGGGTTACGAACAGAGGCGGTTCCTTGGTACGTGCATTTGTGCATTGCACTGCTTGTCTTCAATCTCCACATAACAAATTACAACGACATCTGTGCCCCAGTGATCGATGTAAGAAATTCGTAATTCCCGTCAGGTCATTATTTGAGCTATCTTCTAGTAAAAAAATCCCGCGCAAGAGCAAGCGGTCGTGCATACCCCGATATGCACAGAACCAACTTTTACCATACTACTAAAACAGCAACGGGCGGTATCGAGACAGCCCGAAGTAGCCGAAACGGTGACATGAGCGAGACAGATTACACTCTTAACGTCAAATTACGTGTTAGAGCAGTGCAGATACATAACCCGTCCGTGCATTATCGAAGTGCTTTGACGGCGAGTGAATTTTGCATCACTTTGATCATGCGTAATCCAATGCGTTTGGAATGGATTCGCTTAGAAATACTAATGTTCAATGTTAACGCAACAACATTAACACATTGGAACTCGTTCGCGGTGAAATCAAACGGTTTCGCTATATTTTCAACGATGAATTGAGTGTCCTTTATTTTCAAGATAATTTTGTATTATTTAATCAGTTATTTTACAAATATAACTTAGAAGATAGAATGAATTGCAGTAGGTGTTCCCATTCATTAATTTGCTCCGCCTAAATTACAGACTAGGTACATTTAAAAGTGAAATGCACTGCTGGTAATTACAGTCACGGACCGCGTCTGGTTACGAATAACCTGACAATATTTGAAAATCTCCTACTACCACCACAGTAAGCGGTGGTAGCACGCCTGGGTGGGACCCAAACGCGATGTCAACTCAGCCACCGACCGGTCGAAAAAAAAAAAAACATTTATAAAAAATGGTAAATGTAAAACTAGTGCTTATCAACACCATTATACTGTTTTTCTTATTTACATTGTTGTATTTTTTAATGCACTTCCGGATAAAAACAAAATTGAAAAAAATTATAAAGTTTTCAAATCACAAATCTTTTTTAACATTTTCTCTTAAAATATTATATCAGCTTTCGAAATATTACTATGATGTAACGGGAGGAATAATATGTGATTGTGTTTATTATTATGCATTTATTTTTGCATTTTATTATGTACCCATTTCTTACAATATTGCCAGCTCCGTCTTTGAAACTCTACAATTTACAACTAGCTCTGTTACTACCTTCTAATTATTACCTACCTAATAAGTATATTTATTTTTATTTCAATTTCTTATCTTTTCTAAGTTTAATAACGATTATATCACGTTATATATTTTTTTAAATTTTACTTTTGTAATTATCTTTTTTGTTCTAATGATATTTATATTAGATTTTTTTTTTTAAATTTATGTTTTGTAATTATCTTTCTGTTTGGTGTTGATATTATTTGTATTATGCCATTTACAGAAGTATATTATATTTCTATTCCGTTTTTCTACAGATTAGTTAACATCATATTATGTTATTTATATTTATCATCTAGGTTTATTATTATTTCTTAATTAGTATGTACTTGAATGAATGTAATATTTTTAAACACCTTATAAACTACAATGGCGCCACTTCCTAATTTAAACACAAGAATTAATCTCATAATTGAGTTGGGCAGTTTCATTAAAAAAAAAACCTTTTTCGCAATTAGCCACGAAATATATGCATTTGTAAATCTATTGTAATATGTTTGTATATCTAATGAAAAAAAATGATGGTATAAAGAACAGAACGGAAACCGTTAATTTTGATCATAACACTCGGAAACCCGAATGATTGCTATGGAATAAGAAATATCAAAACTCACTTATGTTAGGTACTTCTATAGTGTCAGCTACACTACTCGCTTCGACGCTTCGACGAAGTCCTCGACGAAGTTAGCCGAAGTTCGAAGTGCGTGCCCACACACTCGTGCAACTTCGCGAGTAACGCTTCGAGTCCTTTGACTCGGGCGCATTTACCGACAACAATCGGAAGTCGGGCGAAGCGAAGCGAAGTTGCCCGAAGCGAAGTGAAGTTCGTGCCCACACTATCGTATTCGGTCAACTTCGATCAACTTCGCGAGTAGTGTAGCTGGGCTTTATGTTTTGAAAATAAAAATTTGCACATACCTTTGTAAAATGGAATCTATTCAAAGTGTCAACCAAATCATCATCAAATAAATGTATTTTATTAAATTCTTCTGCTAGAAGTCCTCCATCATAATCATGAACGTCGGTGTTTTTCAAATATTGTCAGGTTGTTCGTATTGGGACTGTTTGCATTTCTTTTTAGAAAAAAAAGTGAGTGAAACAAATAGGTACCATTTATTGTTGCTATCAAATCAACAATAGCTGGTGGGAGAATATTTAAAACTCACATGTTTGAGAATAGATGAGAGCATTGACATCTTCTTGTGACCGGCTGCCCTTGTTGGGTGCGGACAGGGGTACAGTGGGGGGCCGACAAGCGAACAGGTCCGGCGTGCTATGAAAGTCTCGGCGCAGCTCACCCATACCGGGGATACGGGGGCCCGTGAATCTGCCCCGATTCATGTTCTAAAAAAAAATAAACAATTTTGTAGATTTGGTGCACGCTTTAAAATTTTTTTGGCTTTTTCAGCATAAGGTTAAAACTTATTTTGATATATGTTGGTGACATGGAGGAATAATAAAAAAGTGGTTGGTGGCTAGATTCCTTTCACAATAAAAGAGTTGAATACAAATACAATTTATTATTTATAATCTGGACGTCAGGCAGGCCGCACACGAGAGACTTTAGCTGCGGAAATATTTGCATTCCAACAGTTGCGCGTATGAAAATCGATTACGGTATACAGAGGTGAATACATGAGCGACGCCACACTAGACTTTTGTTAAATTTTGGACTTAACTGTCGTCATAACTAAAGTCTATCGTGTGCGAGCTACCTTAGGTGTTTAACATAATATGTTTAAAAAAAGTGGCAGCGTACAAATAGATTTTTTGCATTTTTTAACCACTCAGAACATTAGAACGTCAAAAGACGTAAATATGATAATAGCGGTCAAGACATTAGAACGTCTTTTCACGTAAACGCGCGAGATTTTACAAAAATCGATTTATTTCCATCACTAGTATACGGATTGCCATGATTTAAAAAACAGAGTATCGATAATGAATAACGCTACGCGTCTGTATTCAAGAATATCTATGGAATGTAGAGGTGCATTATCTAAGTCGATTGGATCTGTCATCTTGTTCTTCATAATTTATTGCGTTTCTAAATAATTTATTAAAAATATTTTAGTTTGGACGGTTAATATTTTGAGGTGACTAATAGTTTTTAATTATATTTCTTCAATATATAAAGTGTTATTTCTTTATGATACTCAGAAAAAAGGACATTTTTCACAGCTTTGAAATAATGGTCAGCGATTTTTACATATTTTTGACGTTTTCAGAAAATGTATATTTAGAAACGCAAATATTTACTTATAACAAAACAATACGATAGTGAATTTCATAATCTTTCCAAAACATTTTTTAGAATGAGGCTACGTTTCCCAAAACGTGAGTTATGAAGCTTTTAACAAAACTCGTGAATAACACAAAAATTTTCACGTTTTGACATCCGAAGATCTTCGGATCTACCGGATCTGCCCTGATGATGGACACTGCAACGCTGTCCGAAACGTCGGCTAAAGAAGGAGTTAGCGCAACATGGCATAACACCCCAAAAACAAACAACAAAAATTGAAAACTAACATTGTTAAGATGATATTCATTGTAAACTAACATTTTTAAGATGATATTCATTGTAAACTAACATTGTTAAGATGATATTCATTGTAAACTAACATTGTTAAGATGATATTCATTGTAAACCAACATTCTTAAAACTGCTGCCTTTGTATCTGTACATCTCGTATATTTGAAATGATAATACCAAAGCATTAAATAAACAATTAACAAATATTTCATAGCTCAAGTCAATTCAGCTATTGTGATCTGAAATGATAATATTTGATAATTTAAAGAGTGATGAGTATTGGGTAATTGACTTACCTTGACTTTAGATCTTTTCATTTCAGCTACACTAGCATACACTCTGGCTGAAGTTATTTTGGCGGGAGAGTGCGGTGGAGAAGTGAGGCCATCCTGGAAAGCTGATGTGGTCATCATGGTGTTGTTGCCATACCTAATAAAAAAGACAATATTGTAAGTAAAAATGCAAGATGCAAATAAAGATATGGTGTACGCCACAATGTTGTCTTGTTCTTATTTCTCAGGGGTATTGCAACCCTACGTAAGTTTGTCTTGAAGATTTATTGATGTGCTTAGCTAACAGCGGTGTGCAGTCCATAAAAGCTGAAAAGCTGTGCCTACCCTCAGGGCTGACCCCTGGCGCTCCTTGTCAAAACCAGTGGATGCCTAGGTAGGTGATCACTATAATTAATAATATTTTTATGTAGCGCCGTTTTCATAAAAATAAAATAATGTGTTAGGACTGTAAGGTTTTAGGTATTATCAGCGTCTTAGCAATTCGGTGCCTGAACAGGCTACTCCAATCGCGCCGGCATAAGACCGGCCCAGCCTACCCTAAGAAAAATTAACCATAAAAAATATTAATAGATTAAAAATATATCACAAATTTCTGACCAACTGTATTTTTTCCTTAAATTTCTGTAAGATGATAATAAATAAATGATTTTAAAATATTCAGCCTACCTTTGGTCGAAAAGCAATGTATGCCACTGATAGATTCCCGTATTGCAGAAACCAGATAAAACAAAACAGAAAAGACTAAAATAATAGGTTAGGTTAGGTAATGAGGGTTTTTTCACTGTGGTTCATTGTTTTGTTTTGTCATGGAATCCTATATTACACAGGTATACAGAATTTTTATTATATTCAGGGTCCAAAAACATTTTATTATTACAAACAAATATTTATTTACCCCTGTGAATTGTGTCGCTGCTGTCTTTGGAACATCTCCTCCAGTTCCATAGCAGTGTTGCGGGTAACCTGGGGGCGGGCGCGGATGGAGGCGGTGCGGGGGGCGCAGGGGGTGCCGCCCCCACTGCCACCCCCCACACCCCCCTCCAGCAAGTGTTGGTGAATGGACTCCGCCGACGAGGACTTGGCCGTCCCCAGCTGGTCCGAACAGTCGTCTTTCTCTCCACCATTTTCTGTAAATTAATATAATATTGTTGGGTAAGAAATTGAAAAAAAAGTTTAATGTTTTTGACATTTGAACAGTTCTTTTAAAGGGTGATTCTTGGTCCATTTATGCTTTTGATCAAATTGTTATCAGCCGAGAAGCATGTGACGCAGTTTGGACTAACCAAACTTTAACCTCACTTCTAAAATGCTTCACAGTACCGATCTGTTATTGTAAACTTTGAAGTATCATGAAAAAGACAATGACATTAGAAGAATTTTTTTAATTTAATCTTTTAAACTGAAAAATGGATGAGGCCAAAAAGGTTAAATAAGTAGATGTACATAGTTATCTAGTTGGTTAAGGGTATATGCCATTTATAAATAAGCGAACCAAATAATTAGTAACCAGATAAAATAGAACAATGACAAAACAGAACACGATGAAATAAAAAAGTTAGATTAGATTAGGGATGTTTTTAATTTTTTCCAAAATTTTCTTATATGTTCTATTTTATCATGGAACCTAATTAATTATTACCTAATCCGGCCACCATAGACTTGGCCCTCGCCTTGCCAACGCTCAGTGTTGTCCGAGGGTCCCTTCGTGGAGGTGCCGGGGCGGGTGACCTGCCGCCGCCGCCAGCCGCCTTGCGTGGCAACGTGGCGTACTGACGCGCCGCCTGCACCTGCGGCTGGGACAACTGCGCTACGGAGCGACTGCTGGGTACCCCACCACCGCCCCCCGCGTTCACAGAGATGACAGTCATGGACACCAGGGAGCCAGAATTGCGGATTAGGTCTACCACATGCTCGTGTGAGGCAGATGACACGTCCTCACCGTTGATCTGGAAATGCAAAATGCAACTCAATATGAGTTAAGTACAAAAAGTGTTTTTTCTTCTTTGACTGAAAATGAATTAAAAAATTCTAATGATTCTGTAACAATAATATCAAAAGATTTTAACAGATGCACTCATTGAGCTATAACTTCTGTTGTATGCCGGGAAAAAAATGCATTTTGTGGGAAAATTATATTTTTGTAAATTGATTTTGTTTAAATGTATCTTGTAATGTTTTAAATGTTTTTGTGTAAATGTAATCTTTATCAAAATTTAAGTTTAGGCCCTGATTAAGCTGCTCGTGATTCCTATTTATATGAAGTTGAGTCACGAGTTGTAGCCAAGTCATTGGATATTATTAAATGTAACATTAAAGGAATCTAGCCCTTATAGCATAAGTAATTTTCCCAGAGCTCATTTTTGAAAACAGTTTCAGGGACTATTACTTGTGAATACCGGACAAGAGTCCCAACTGTTTCCTATCCCTTGACTATGAGGCTGTCAGATATGCCTGCATCAACTGTGGGTAGAGGTGTATAAATGAGAAGACAATAATCTTTTCTACCCGGTGAGCGAGCTGCCATTGGTACAATGAACCAATTTTAATAATTACATCATTTTAATTTGTAGCAAGTGTACTAACCGCAACCAAGAAGTCCCCTTTCTTCAATCCTGCTATGTCCGCAACGCCCCCCTGGTCCACGTCGTCGAGGTATTGTAAGGCCGGACATCGCTCCGATGGCGTTATTTCCATCAGGGGAGACGATGCCTTTGCACCGCGTAAAACAAAACCAAATCCTCTTGTCGCTCTATGCAATACTACCGTTCGATATTCCATGTTATTAACACTGCAAGTAAGAAAAAACAATGATTTAATTTGTGCATCATGTGAGGTTAAATTATTTTGAAAATCTAGTTGTTTATGCACTAATGGTATGAGAACTGATGCAAGCAGGAAAACAAATTACATATTTTCTTCTGGAGCTTCGGGTAGGGGTAGCAAAAAAATGTCTAGATAAAAAAAGGTTTAAGACAACTGCTACGTTGGGCTCCTAACCCTTCCTCTTCTCATTCGCTATTGACTACTCCTTCCTGTTATCGAACGATAACAGTCATCTTGCTATTTACTGGAATCCAGAACAAATAACATATTTAAAATCAAATAAGAGTAATTTGGTAGTTTTGATCCTAATACAAAAAAAATGGAGACAACTGTATGAGAATATCTCAAAAATTGCATTTTTATGTACATACTTCTGTATGTGTATATTTCGTATGTAGCAGTACCTACTTTAAGAATCACATTAGGCTTGAATTAATTATATTTTTAGATAGAATATAGCAGCAATTTTGAATGTAAAATGTGTTAGAATGGCCTTCAAATGATGTTTTTGAAAAAATTTGTATCTTTTAAGCGCCGGCGTGTATAATGAGTAATCTAAAAACACACTTTGTTTTCTGAGATTTTTACTCTTGGCACAATACAGACTCTATTGGTAGCGGTGGTTTTCCAAAGATTAATGTATATTTTGCAATTATTTACTTCTGACCTCTAGAGATGTTGATATTGTCCAGTTAAATACAAAAAAGTTCCATTCTATGCGGTAAACTTCAGCTGTGATTACGTGGCGGACTAGAAAAGTTTTATCCGGATTTCACTCTTGCATCGGTGGAGATAGATCGTCAAATTATAAATTATCTCAACAATTTGATATTCAAGCTAGCTGAAGTACTTATATTGCCTATTCTATTCTATCTATGATTTTTGATAATTACAAGTGCCTTTAGTTATTTTTTATTAATGAAAAACTACCCCTATTATTATAATAAACTTGAGGTAAGATCGTCATGCGCCGAATTAGTTCACATGGGTATACTTTCTTTTATATTATTTTATAATATTATATTTATGTACTTCAGTCTAAGTGCCGTGTATACCTCTTTAGTGCGTACAATCTGCTGAAAAACCTAAAAACTCACGTCTTCTTCAGTCTAGGTGCCGTGGCACTATAAGTCTTGTTGTGTTCCCGGCGGCCGTGCATGCGTGAGCCTGAAATGGTATTGGAGTTGAAGGCCGCCAACGGCATGTTGGGCGGGGCCTGACGCAGACGCACCTCTTGCACGCAGTGGGGCGGGAACAGTCCGCACTGGGAGCTGCGCCCCGCCCCCCGCACCATGCCTTCCAATAGGCCGCAATCGGTAGTACCCGTTACTGGAAAGATATTCACAAATGATTAATACATAATGCGTTAATTACTCTTTGGGTGTAGAAGTCAATTAAACTTGTAATGGATTAGTATCGATTGGAAGTTTAAGGCGATTGAGCAGTGACACCATAACTACGCCGTCAGCTGCGTTTTCGTTCTCCTATCAGTTCCAATCCAGCGGAGCAACGGTGAACACATTCAGACACGAGGAGACCTGGCTAATCATGGCGTCACGACGAAGTTATGAACACTTAAAGAAATAATCATTTAATTTAGTTTTATTTCTATTGGTTTACCATGTAACATCATTGAATTAATATACTTTTTACAACGTTTAAATAATCTGGCGCCCTTTTAAATTCATTAATTGCTTGACCATCTTTTAATATACTAAATAAATATTATTTCCTCTTTCACATATTATCCAGGTTTTTAACCAAGAGGCGCGGGGTCATTTTGTACTATGTCTTTTATCAAACTGGCTTTCCCCAGGGTAGGGAGTGTGAACTAGAGTAGGTATTTGCCTACCTACTCTAGTTCTGATGAATTTCCAATATTTTTTTAAATTAGTCAATAGTATTTTAAATACAGCATTAATAGTAAATGAGCTTGTGCCTAAGATGCATCTTGAGGACTAGAAAAAAAGGTTTTGTTAAAAACGAACCAATCAGCCTTACCTTCTATAATATCCCCTTGACTAATCCTAAGATGTCCAGAGATGGCGGAGTCATAGTTCTCCAGACACACGACGGTGGCACCGGGTAGGGCCAGCGAACTGGTGGTGGTATCCGAGTTGGCCGTGCCCACGCCACTCGAGTCAGAGATTATGTCACTAGTGTCACCGAGGCTTTTGTCTGAAAGCGAAAAACCCACAACTGATATGTTATTAGAGGTTAAGCAGTCTTTTAGATTCATATTTTTATATAATATTTAACACTTGAATTTTTGTATTTTTTATAGCATTATAATAATAAATTATTTAGATTCTTCTGATTTTAAAGTAAAAATATTAATTAACTTAAAAAGTATATAAAAAGCGTAACTGTAAAAATCTATTGAATTCAACTATAAAGCACTAACACTATTTATGTATTTAAGACGTTTAAAAAACATTTAATACTAAATTTAAAAAATGAAATGGTTTTAAATTCTACATTAGCCTCATCTGCCTAGTATCAATTAGAAGCTACCTAGATTTGTATGGAAAATGTTATCAAGAAGCTGGAAAATTAAACAGCCAAAAGGATAAAAATGTCAATAAATAAACAGTCAATAACAAGATGTCTAATAGAAATGCACATAAACAGCATGCAGATTCATAAATGTATAAAAAATGGGCGAAGAGAGATGGTGATGGTTGTGATTCAAAGTCATCTTCCTTGGATATTAATATAAGCCTGTTCATTAAACACAAAACAATTATTTGTAAACTGAAATCTAGAACTTCATGTGTTTGGGTGAAAAGATATACAGCTCCAGTGATAGCTCGGTTAAAACCTCTTTCCCATTGACGCATATTATAGAAACAGAGCTTTAAACAGACCTTTCACTGGCAGGATTACGTACGACACATTTAGTCTAGACTTCAAAATTAAGACACAAAAAAATAATGTGAACGCGAGGGTAGGTACCTGTGACGATGCTGGCGTTATCTTCGTGGCTGGGGTGGCTGCCGTCAGACAGGCTGGAGCTGGCCGAGCTGAAGGGGCGGTCCGAGGGGCAAGGGGAGGAGGAGCCAGCGCGGAGCATGTCGAGGGGCCCCCGCGGCAGGGAGGCCCCCGACGCCATGGATGAGCGGTCCCCCGGCAGGCCCCAGCCCCAGCCAGCCCCCGAGCGGCGCTTCGGGTTGTACCGGGGCGGCCCACGGAAAGGCACTGCAACGCGACGCCAAATGTCACTTTTGTTTGAAAACTACTCGGACGGGCCAGAAATACCTAATGCTCGTGTTTTTTTTTTTAAATATCTGTATCTCAGAATGCAGAAGATATTTGGCCAGCGCAAAAAAACCATAAAACTCCAATTTTTTCCATTTAATTTGTACAAAAAAAAAGTATTTTTGTATTATAGATTTTAGGTATACATCTTTTGGTGCAAGGAGTTGCATTGTATTTTGCACAAACTCAATCTGCACATTTACAAAAAATAAAATAAACTAAAGAAGATCATGGGAATTGAACCCAAGATCACCATAACCCACCACCATACCAATAAACCGAAGCCCACTTACATAAGTTAGTAATTAAATAGCTTATTATTTTTAAGGATTTATACTGCAAACCCTAGTGGCATTTTATAACTTTTTAATTCAATGCTGCTCTGTTTTGAACAAACTAATCTGGTCTTCAATTATGATTCCGGGAATCGAACCCATTACCATCATGAATCACCACCATATTGATAAACGTCAACCCTCAAAATATTTAACCCAAAAAACTAGAGGATTATTTTGCAAGACTCGGATGCTTTGGCCTAAGCACAAGAACAGCTTTGCCAATAAATTCGTTTGGGGTTTCGATTGATTAATATCACAGTTTGTGATTTAATCACATTTTGTATTTTGTGATTTATGTTGAGAACAGTCATTTGTATTATTGATTTGAAATCTAATTAAATACGTAAAGCAATTTTGTTAGAAAAAATATTAATAATATAAAATAATTTTTACGCAAGACGATATTAAAAGCGAAGTAACCTGGAAATAAATGGCTTATAATAATAATATAATCTAAATATTGAATGAAATACAATAATCTTATTATAGTGTAATTATAATATATATTGTTATATATGATTTGAGATTTTCACAACCAAAAATATTATCGCGATTTATTTTTCGGGTATTATGCCGTGTTACCACGCTACCTGCTTTTTTAGCCAACGTTTCGGACAGCATTACAGTGTCCATCATCATTAAACATTACATATCTACCTTGATGATGGATACTGTAACTCTTAATATAAAGAACAAGGTAGCGCAACACAGTAAATACCCCAGAAATAAATCACGATTATAATATTGTCGTATAATATTTTATCCATGATGTGTATGTATAACAATTTGCTTCAATAGCGATGTGTTTTTTAAAATCTCAATTAACTGAAGAGAAAATGTCTGGGTGGAATTTCAAAGAGAAACTATTAGATAAACTTCGTTTTAATTTTTTCACTTGTAGCAAACACTTTGTTTTGGATATACATAATTACAATAATCAAAACAAAATAACTTTGTTTGAATACCACTTTATTATATATATTTCTAACCAACCGGTTTCAGTTCAACCCGAACCTTCATCGGTGTTTAAAAAAACATACTAAAAAAAAAAGTTAGTTCATTTTTTTTAGTATGTTTTTACAAACCCTGATGAAGGTTCGGGTTGAACTGAAACCGGTTGGTTAGAAATATATATAATAAAGTGGTATTCAAACAAAGTTATTTTGTTTTAATTATTATATTAAATTAACTGCTGGGAGGAAATTTCCCCATCAGACAAAATACACAAACCTCAATTTGAAAATTTTATAATTGAAAAAAATTAGACTTTTATGAGTGCTATAATAATGTGTTTTGTCAAAGAAAAGCATCACCTTCTGACTATAAAAAAAATTTACTAATTTTTCATTTGTCAGATTTTGGTTTTGAGATCAGGGACTTTTGGATATTATTTCTTGTCAATTTAAATTTACAGAAATATTTATTTTACCTTTATGAAGTTATGAAGTATTATATAGACTTCCAAAGATATTGCGATACCCAACTAATTAATATTACAGACAACCTTTTGTAAGGAATACCACACACCAGACATAAATTACGACATTCGCCTGGGCTAGTCTGATAGGGTATATCATTTTATATGAGTATTACACAGATCGACAGAACGCCGCAGACAATTGACTGCACATTTTTGTCAGGTTTGGGTGAAACATTATTTTTAACATAATTATAGTGCAAAACTTTATACATATCAATATTTTTTTTTCTTTTACAATTTGAAAAAGCTGGTGTTCACATGAGCTTTCTAAGAAAAAAGGAATTTATAACAATCGTCAATTGTCATTTACTATTTTCCAACATTAAGAAAAGTTTGCCAACTGTAATATATGTTTGTAATTTTGTAAATCTCCTGCCTACTCAGTTTTTACATTCAAACTCTGAAATCCTTTTGTTAAATGCCAATAAAGTCACAAAACCAAAAGATTTTAGACCATTTGTAATTTCTTAACGACCTAATACCCTCAAATTGAGTCCATCATTTTGACAAAGGGGTTAAAAAAAAAATGAAGTCCCGGTAAAACTAAGACTGCCGGCAGATCCCATTTAGGATATTCTGTTGACTGCAAAACGTAGAAATACAACCATCACCATTATTCAGGATGACAACATTGGAAGCATTTGAAGTCATTACCATGACACAAACTAAGCGTAGATGATGAAAAAGATAAAGATGAAATAATGGTTATAATATATAAATGCCATGCAAAACAAAGTAAACAATTTCACATTACGCCAATTTGGAGCACATCTTAAACAGAATGTATCATAAATCAAATCAATCAAAGGCACTTCTCCGAATATAGAAAAAAACTGTGGCCAATCAAATATTATAAAACCACATTAGAAAATGTTCATGCAACAACAGTAATCAAAGCTACAAGGAAAGATATATTAAACATGCTAGAGCATTCCAAAAATAATACAAAACTGATGAGAAGTTCACTCACCAACATCGTCGGGCTTATAGTTCTTGATGACTTCTGCCAGTTCCATGTTACCGGCGATGACCGCCACTTGGTAGGCGGTCTGGTTGGCAAAGTTTAAGGCTTCTCGCTCACAGCCCCTGAAGAGGAGTTGGCGCGCACAGGAATCCTGTCCGTTGACAGCGCACACGTGGAGGGGGGTGTTGCCCGAAGCGTTACGCCCGTTCATGTCGGCTCCGTAGAATAACAGGTGGTCCAGATGCTGGATCAAACCATTCCGGCAGGCCTGGATAATTGAAATTCATCAGAATGAATTCAATTCATTATTTGCAATTTGTTTGTATTATTTAGGTGTTTTATATGAGGTAGGGAGGTATGTAACAGAATATTTCTGTTAATTAAGTTTAATGATTGACAATACCGATTTAAGGTAACAACTAGTATAGCAAACTATTGTCTAGTTTAGACAATGATCTGGGTAGAAAGAGGCTGAGGGAGAAAGCCATACTATATATAAAAGCTAATCAATTCAATTTGGGAGGTGGGTATGGGTACCACCACGGGAACCATTTATTGGATAACCAACACCCTATCATAGGTCACCCCAGGTGGTTCGCTACGTTTGGCGATTTAGCAGGGGTGCCCGGGTTCATGGAGTGACGGTTGCCTACCTCTTGGTGGCGGATGCGTTTTCCCAACCACTGCGTGGCGGGACGGATCAGGAGAGACTGGTTGAGGTAGACCTTTTGACCTCTCCAGTCGGACTCTCTCTCGACCCATTGCCTTGAACCGCAGTGGGAGGGATGGTTTCGTATATACATCACTCCTAAACACATTAACCCCCAGATTCCTACCCAACGCTCATCCCTTTTTCCTACCCAGACCTTTCCCTCTTTCCTTTCCCTAAGAAAGACCTCCACATAGCATCCACAAACATGATATAAACCCATGGGGGAATTTTTTTCCTCAAGGCCTCCAGCTAATGTAAAAAAAAAATAATAAATCTATTGCCGTCTCACTCTAACACTTCTTAAACAATCTTAGCATCTTTCTGAATACCACATATAGAATGGAATGTAAGAGTCAATATATAATGTAGAAGTCACATAATTATTTTATGTACATAATTAGTTTATGGTATATTTATACCGTTGATATTAAATAAATAAATAATTACCTGGTGTACTTCTGCCCACCCTTGTAAGTCCTGTGCTCCAATGGTAGCATGGTCATGAAGAAGGCTCTCGCACAGCAGGGGATCAGTCTTATTAGTTACCGATAGGTAGAGGGGAGTGAGTCCCTTGCCGTCCTTGTAGTTGGGGGAAGCCCCCAACTCCAGCAGTGTCTTGACGGAGTCCAGGGAGTTCTTCTCAACGGCCCGGTGCATTGCCGTACTGCCGTCCTTGGTGCGGTAGTCCAACAAAGCTCCACCATTCACCAGAGCTATAAGAACCTTTGCAGGTTTCTTTTGTGCACCTGCCATGGTTAGGGGCGTTTCTGCAATGCAAGAAAGAAGATAATTAATATAATCAGTCATTAATATCACCCATTGACGTGATGCTTAAACATAAGTGTAGGAATGATGAAGAAAGAAATATGAAGAGGGAGGGTGAAACAGTAATGATGAAGCCGGAATAATAAAGTAAGAAATAAAGCGGAAGGCAGAAACAGTAATGATTAAGCAGGAATGATGAAGCAGGAATAAGAAAGCAAGATATATGATGAGAAAGGCTGACACAGTAATGATAAAGCATGAATGATGAAGCAGGAATAATAAAGCAAGGAATATGGAGAGGAAGGCTGCAACAGATAAATCACGAATGATAAAGCAGAAAAAATAAAACAAGAAAAATTAAGAGGAATGTTGAAACAGTAACGTTAAAGCAGGAATGATGAAGTAGGAATGTTGAAGCAGGAATGATAAAACAATAATGGTGGAGAAAAAGGCTGAAACAGTAATAATAAAGCAGAAAGATGAAGTGGGAATGATAAAGCAAAAATAATGGATGAAAAGACTGAAACAGTAATGATGAACCAGGAATGATGAAGTAAAAGTGGTGAAGCAGGTATGACAAATCAAGAATACTGGAAAAAAAGGCTTAAACAATAATGATAAAGTAGTAATGATGAAGCAAGAACGATACAGTAATAATGATGAAGCAGGAATTATAAAGCAAGCATAACGGAGAAAAAAGACTGAAACAGCAATGATAAAGCAGGAAGATAAAGTAGGAGTTGTGAAGCAGGAAAAAGGCTGATGCATTAATGACCCAGCAGGAATATGAAGGAATGTTGAAGCAGACGATTGGTCGGTTACCTCCCGTGTCCTGACAATGGAAGTTGGGGTCCAGCCCCTTGCCGCACATCTTTGTGATCTTCTCCACCTGGCCGTGGTTGACGTAGTCGATGAACCGGCGCAGGTTGGTCTTGGTGTGCACCGCCTTCAACTGCTTCTCATCCAGCTTCAGCATCTTGTACACCCGCCGCTTGTACTTCAACTGCAAAACAACATTAGCTTTTTAAAGTCCGTGCCCTACCCCCTTTTCCTCCCGCCTCACAATACCCTCATAAACCCAAAAATTATTCATAATATGTTCGTTCATAGATGGTGCTAATTTAATTATTTTAGGAAACACTTTTTGCAAGTTATGCTTTAAAATATTAAGATGAATTGTTTGTTTGCGCTTTCTTGTAAATGAATATGAATGTGAAATATTTTGACTACATAAAACTAATGTTAATATTATAATTTTTTTAGTAAGGATATGCCGCTGACGGGAATTGAACCCGCATCTTTCTGATTGCCGGTCAGGTGCACTAAGCCACTGTGCTACATAAAAACTGTACATAAAAAAACCATAAACCACTTTACTACATAAAAACTTTGTCTTGTAAACATAAGCTTTACATTCTAAATAAATAAAAAAAACTATTTATTCAATTATCGAAGGAAGCAAACACTTTGTGGCTTGACATTATTACACAAATGAAAAAATATCTTTGTTTTAAACCACTTTATATAAAGTGGTTTATATAAAGTGTATATACACTTTATTAGTTTATATACACTTTATATAAAGTGGTTTAAAACAAAGATATTTTTTCATTTGTGTACTATTTATTCATATTACAGTTGTACAGGCGGGGCCGGCCCTGAGCCAAACGGCGCCTGACGATAAAATAATGGCTCCCGGCAAAACCAGTAGCCACCTAGGTGATCACTGTAATCTATAATATAGAGGACACCCAGATTCTTACCCACCCCTCATACCCTTGTCCTTCCCAGAACTTTCTCTCCTTCCTTTCCCTAAAAAGACCCTCCACACAACATCCCTAAAGATTACATAGGCCCTGATAGAGCCTTCTGTGTGGAGTTGAAATAAAAAATAAAATATATATAGATTTTGTAGAAGATAAAAGGTTTGATTGAAAGTAACCTCTAGATATCCCACAGACCCGTTGAAGGGGTAGTCCCCCAGCCTCCGCTCCTCATCGAGAAACTTTCCTGCCTTCCCGTTGACTGGTGGGCAGAACAGTCCATAGTTGAAACTCTCCTTGAGCTCCTGAAAACAACAACGTCATTAATGGCTTTGCTAAACCACCCAATCTTTCCGACATTTTGCAGAAATTATAATAAATATAACAAGAAACAATGGACAAGAAGAAATAATGGGGAATATCATGCAAATGTAATTTTAATGTTACAGTCGATGAATTACAGCACAACTGAAAAGTAGCGAATTAGAAACTTTAAAAATTGATTTGACAATTTATTGTATGCCAAAATCCGAATGATTTTCAATAAATTATAATTTATTGATAACAACGTAACTCATAGGATATCTATTATCATCCATTGGGCAAAATCGGCCGGCCGGATTACGATCGGTGAGCAAACGCAAAAGAAAAATTATCTTTCAAACAAGGATGCTTCAACGTATAACCGCGCAGTTTCTGATATAGCAGTAATACCAAATGCAAAACTTGGAGATTTATTCTCATAATAAACTGGACACTATTTGAAAATCCCGTGTCCTGCAATAAATAATTACATTCCAATGCTCTCCAGGGAGTGTGAGCAACAAAGCAACACTGACTAAGCAATCAACATAATGATATTATTGGGTTCATGGGATCAATTTGTCAGCAAACATGAGAGAGGGCGCTAATTGAAATGTACACTAAATAAATGCTTCGCAACTGACACATCACGATTCCCACAAAGTCATAAATACTGTGTAAAAAAAAACACTTTCATATCAACAAAACACGTGCGATAAAATGTTTTTTTAAAATTATTTATTCACATTTACGTGCTCCACGACCGAGATGTTAATCACCCATAATACAATGTGCTATATGTATAAAGTATGATTATGATAACTTGCATAATATTCCCGCCACACGGAAATGACAAAAGCGAATTAATAAAATAGCGCAATTAAAATCTTCGACGTGAAATGACAAGTCATGGAATAGGATTTGATCGGTTCCCAGAACAATTACTAATGGGCGGTTTAAAGTTGCACAAATGATTTTCATAAGTTAATACCTGAAATATAACACAATGACTAATGAATAAATCTAAAATAAGATAATTACGAATAACGTTTTACAATAATTATCGTTTATCTCCAAATGAATAGTTAATTTTGGTTTTAATAGATTTGCGTAATAACGTAAATGATCCAATATGCACAAAATATTGCTTTATTGGTTTGATCCTGGTTTATCATCATATATGTAGGAATCGCATCTAATAAATATCGAGTCGAAAGTATTCACATATGCGCATTGATGCATACAGCGTAGTTTTCGATATATTGAAAAGAAAAAAAGTTTTTATTTTGTTTTGAACAAAATTTGAGTGACGTGCTTAGTAAGTTAAGGCGAAGCTTAATGCCAAATCACTATTTTGATTAATCTTTATAACGAATTTGTTTACATTTTGAATGCAAAAAAATATGCTTTAGATAAATTGAAGGTTTTCCTATCGTTTCGCTTCAGTAGAATACAAATAAAAAAATAATTACTAAATAAAAAATATAAATGCAAACTACCAAAAAAATTTTTTTCAGTAGAAATGTATGAACGCATAAAAGAAAAAAACTTTTAAAAAATACCGTATTATAGTTAAGAATGTCTGTGACAGTTTCACTTGATTAAATTTTTTGCTTTCTTATAAAATTATTTACTAAATAAATAAAAACCAATTTTGTGCTTGATATCGAACGTTTCTAGACTCCGTTTGTCTAGCGATTTTAATGCCTATTACCTACGATATAAGGTATACCAAGAATGTACACATTTTTGGCTTTTAGCTTCCTCTTAATGAAAATTTAGCTATCTATCACGGATGAAACGATTAGGTCATGAGGGCTAAAGGGGAAATAAACTCGATTTTAGATATTATTCTTGTCAAAGGATAATATCTAAAATCAACAAGGGCGCTTGGGAACGTTGGGATACGTGAAACAGTGAAGAAGGCGTAACATTTTTTAATCTATCCCGAAAAGCAAGATAAGGATTAGTTATTAAAAAATAAAATCGTAGAGTTTGGGATGCATTCGTCGTGATTCAATCAGTTTAATTACATTCAAATTATTCAGGCACATGCGCTGATATGGATTTAGACAGCAAACTTACTTACCAACAGGGAAATGTACCAACTTACTTATTGGGGTGAAGAATTCGGTGTACCTAAATAATGTAAGTGAACCAAGTTATTCAATAAAATGAAACGTCAATCCCAAGTGAACAATTATGTAGTCGAAACTTTGACAATTTGTTACGACACAACAATTACTTATTGTTGTGGGAATCAAGCACAACGCCCTAGTGCTTTGAATAATACATAAACGACGGCACAATATAATTTTACGATGACAATTTGTTCTTATTTCCCAGCGGGTAAATATTCGTAAGAGCATTTCTGTAATCACGGTCGTCTCCATAGTAAATACCCCGATCAATCAATGCGCGTGCTCCGGTATAATTGTGTATAAATTAGATCAGGCAAGCGTATTTCTGTTTGAAGCATAAAATCACTCATGGATTCATTAGAATAATTGCAGCAAGCCAGTAGGCAAATTGTGACCGCTCTCGCATCCTGCTTCGACATATCGACACGTTGAGTTATAGCTGTCTAACTGGCTATAGTCTATAATGTAGATACTGTAGGCTGGTTATCATGGGAAATTATGTGAGATGTGAGACGAGCGGAGATCAACAACTGCCGTGGAGTCTGTAGTCTGTAGTCTGCAGTAGTATCAGGAATGTGCCTCCGTATTATGGCAAATGAAGACGATCATTTATAGTCCTGTCGCGTGTGGAAGAAATGCCATCCTTAGGGCAAATGGCTAAACTCAATGGTGGAGGAGTCATTCGGATAATGCAATATAAGCAAATGTGACAAATGCATTATTTAATGCTTTTGGTGAATAATATAACAATATCCAAAGGATTCTATTCGTTTTAAAAATAAGTATTTTACGTAATTTACTAACATTATCAAGCGGTGTCACATCTTCGGGAGAATTCCTACTAGTACAAGTACAAGGTGGCTTTGACATCTATATCTATCTACACACATAAAAAATGTAAATGTTGGTTTGTTCAAAATCTTAAATCTCAGAAAGTTCCTTCACCGATTGCTTTGAAATTTTGAAACAACGTTGCCTTCGAATACGTGTGTTTTTGTATCTATATTATATAGATGTCACCTGTGACAGGTAAAAACATGTTTTTTAAACATCGCCATCTATTGGACGTAGAAGCAACACGCGCTATTGTTTCTCTATCTTCACAGACAGATTGATCCACAGCAACGCGTGGCGGGGTACAGTTAGTAGAAAATATATTTTTTTATAAATTAGTTGCAAGAATTTGAAACATGGTATCGACAAATATGACGCTTAATAAATCGGTCCCAATGGTCGAGTGGTTTAAGACGCCTGTCCCGGTAAGACAAAAGATCCTGGGTTCGATTCCTAGCTGTGACCGTTGTCTTTTTAATATTTCTATGTCTTGTACTGTTTCATGTTTCGTTTAAAGTTATTACTGTTATTAGTATTATCTTCTTCTTCAATAATTTATAAAAGCTGTTTATTTTCAATCCGTTTCTTATAGAAGTCGATTATTGTACCAAAAGCGGTAGGATTTATCGTACCATTTGGCGTGAATGGTACAGAGGTTACACAGTACACACTTCCAAATAAACACTTTCTGAGGATTAACCCGATGTTTGTAAGAACAAATTGGCGGACGTGTGACCAATGTTCGCCTTTTTTCTTACATTGATTACGTTAAGACACGTCTCAAAGTTATTGAAAAAATTATTATAATATTTTCGCAGAGATAACAAACGTACCAACGTGGTCGAAAATAAATAACATAATTTCAATAATTTGTATGATATTATGACGTTACGATTTACATTTTTGCTTAGCATAAATATCAAACTGAACACTGTTTACTTCATCAGATAAAAGTGTTTTGCGAAACAAAAATGATAACATTTTGCGAGTTAAATTATAAAACCAAGAAAATTCCACGGAACAGATGTTTCAATTCCATGGGAAAAACTTTTGATGAAAATATTAGGAATTTTTTTCAGTTTTTCATTTGAAAAATGTCATATCTTTCAGTCGGCAACTAGCCGCATTGAATGCGAAAGCTCAGGTGAATCCGGCATACTGTACTTGGGTCCTACATACTTGATGAAACTTTATACGTTTGGTTTTAAGCTTTCAGAAGCTATCATAAGTAGGCTTATGGATTTGGCATATTTCCAAGAGCCATTACTTTCTGAGGAAAGTTTATCTTGAAAGCGGTTTCAGAGAGCTTTTAATGTTATTAAATTTGTTCCCTTGTTAATGTTAACAAGATGGTTTTATAAATGATTTTTTATCTGCTTGTAATATATGTATAATTCTAGTCGTATTTTTCAAGAAACTTTGTCAAATGAAATCGTCTCTTTAATCTTGTCGAGAAGGCTGTCATTATCATAGCAATATGTGAAACATCTAAAATAATTTTGAAGCCTTATTCACGATCTACGGACATTTTAAGGTCCATTTAATCTTATTTAACTCATTGAACGGAGAACAATGAGTATTGCTAATTTATTCATAAATCTCTTCAATTTATTAGTAATCCAGTTTAAAAACGGGATTTCAGGCCGTTTTATGATAATCTTTTAGTGAATTCCTAATTTATCGGAATACGTGTTCCTTGATTAATATACAATGACGAAATGCGAAAACATTCTAATTTTAATTTTATTTATTAAAGTATTTGCCTTGATTAATATACAATGACGAAATGAGAAAACATTCTAATTTTAATTTTTAATTTAATTTTCTAATTTCGTGTTCTGACATCGTGATAATACATTCGTATTTTATTTACTAAATGTTTATTAGAAAACCTATCAATTCATTCGTTAAGGGCCTGCAATCCCGTTTTTAACCAAATCACGAATAATTTGAAGATATTCTTAATAAATTAGAAATATTAAAAATCAGTCATTTTCATCGCGTATTTTCCCCGCAGAGGTACATTTTAATTTCAGGCTGAAATTATGAATGTCTTTTTGTCGTAACGTGTGATTTGTTACGCGCTGCAGTGAAGTGAAATTTCTATTGGAAATTTTCTTTAATAATGAGAAATACTATCGGAAAATGAGAATGTGAGAAAATCACGCCCAAGTATGCAAATGGGAAAGTCTACATTTGTGAACATAAATACTGCATTGTAAATGTTGCATGTTGTTATTTCAACAATATATCGCAGGGCGTGACACGAGAACATTTCTAATATCGTTATAATGAATATTACAAACCATGGCTCTTTACATTATCCAATATTATTATGAAAAGAAAGCGTGCAACGTGAAACATTATTATTCGTTATAATATTGTCAAGGCAAGGTAGGTATTATATGGTCGTTATTGAACATTATTCTAAAAATACTTACCATTTAATATAATGTAGAGGATTAATTAACTTTTACATGATTGACATCAATTCAAAACAATCATTTTAAATTTAATAGTGTTTCGAAAGAGAGTCAATTTGACAGAAAAAAAATACGGAGGAATACATAGCAGAATTACTTATTACTTCACAAGCATAATGTTTGTACTGAAAGAAGGATTTTTCGAAACCAGTCAGCATTTCAAATAAATATTATGGTTTAAAATAGTATATTTATAATAGTGTAAGCATTGTTTAAGGCGAAGCTTAATGCCAAATCACTATTTTGATTAATCTTTATAACGAATTGGTGTGTACAGTATGAATACGAAAAAATATGCTTTAGATAAATTGAAGGTTTTCCTATCGCTTCGCTTGAGTAGAATACAAATAAAAAAATAAATTACTCAATAAAAAATACAAATGCACACTACTAACAATTTTTTTTAATAGAAATGTATGAACGCATAAAGGAAACAACATTAAAAAAATTCAGTATTATAGCTAAGATTATCTGTGACAGTTTCACTTGATTAACTTTTTTGATTTCTTATAAAATTATTTACAAAATAAATAAAAAACAGTTTTTGCATTGAAATCGAACGTTTCTAGACTCCGTTTGTCAAGCGAGTTTAATGCCTATTACCTACGGTATAAGGTATACCAAGAATATACACATTTTTGGCTTGTAGCTCCCTCTTAAACTCTTCACGAACTAATAAAAAGTTGTTTCTCGGGACATGAATATGAGAGAGGGAAAAGCACTTTTTCTGTACAAATAGTAATATTACGATATACAAAAACTCATTACGATATACAAAATCGTATAAATTTATTATGCCAGTGCTAATTGTAACACTTGTAATAATATTAGATAGAAGCTTGAACACGGAGATTCCATATCTTTTCTAAGAACATGTGTGATCCGCCAAATGCGGCTTATTTCAGCGGTAAAGGAAAGCGCACAGCGGGGAACTTATTGGATACCTTGCCCATTGCCTACTACCTTAGAGGAATATTGACTTCTGTCATTTTTATACCCAGCGGGGAACTCCATAGGAACACGGAACATAGCCTTCTGTCCCTTATGCCGCAGGAGCTTTTGCAGATATATTCGTATTTAGTTGCGGAAATTATTAAGTTTACGCGGGTGATTTCAATAAATGGAAAGATATTACAGACTAAACGATTGGAATACAGGTTTAATATACAGGGTTTTCCAATAAGAGGTGCTATTTTGATATTCAATCGTAAAAGATCAATGGTTTTGTTGCTTGTGTGGCACGTAGCGCCATCTTGTTGAAAGTAAACGTGGTCCAGATCAATACCATCCAATTAAGGCCATAAAAAATCATTGATCATCTCTCGATAGCGCAATCTATTCACCGTAACTGTTGCTCCAGCCTCATTTTCGAAAAAGTAAGGTCCAATGACTCCGCCGAACCATAAACCGCACCAAACAGTCACACTTTGAGGATAGAGAGGCTTTTCAACAATAACCCTTGGGTTTTACGAGCCCCAGATGCGACAATTTTGCTTGTTGACGAAGCCACTGAGGTGGAAATTGGCCTCATCACTCAAGATGATTTGCATTTGATTCACTCAAATGAATTTTAAGAATTTCAATGCGTTGTTGAAGCGTGTATCGTTCCATTTTTGTTAATTGCGTAGTTTCTGCTTGTCAAATGTCAAAAAATGACAGCTTCAAAGGTAACATCTACCGAAATAGCGGGCTATTCAAAATAACACCTCTTATTGGAAAACCCTGTATAATTCGAATTATCTGCCTTAAATCAATTCCTGTACAATAAGGTGGAGTGAAATTTTTTTTTTGAAAATTTCGAAATCGGCATAGTTAGGAAAGATGCTCTATATATTAACAATTACGACAAAAATAATAAAAAAAAAATATATTCACAATACCTGGACATCGCCAAAACTTTATATTTTATCATTTTCACGATTTTACCTAAGTATTTATAGCTCATGTACGCGAAATAAAACACACATAAAATTTGTATTTTACCATTTATTTTACAGATAATACATTCGTAGATTGTTAGAATGGAACAAATAGTGGAAATAAAAAATGTACATATATTATTTACCGCATTGAAAAACTTGAAAATTACAAAAGTTACTATTAACGGTACTGCATTTTGGTGTTAAAAATAGGCATAAGGTGTCTTGACTCTAACTTTGTTTTTATTAATCCATCTCGCCTCAAGGGTCCACAAACAACGGCTGAGGCTTCTTTTACAATTTTCACACCTCTCTGTAGTTTGAGTATGGCAAGGAAAATTCTTTATCATTGGTAGTATGACATCCTCAATTATCGTGTGATCGGTAATGGCTTGTAAAATTGTCTCGTCACTTACAAATTTGGTTAGTGGTGGCTCGGTTATATTTTCCCACTTTATAACATCAATATAATCATCTGCTGAAAAATCAAAAACAGGCACTTTGAAGGTACGAATAAAGTCTGATTGCATTTTCATTTGCCGAGCTTTCAATATTCTTCTCAACGCCAACTCTCTTACGTATTTTCGGTTGTCGTTTAACATGGCTAACAATATATTTTCGTGATGCCCATAAAAGCCATTACGCTGGATTACTGGATCAATAATATCTTTTAAATCACTGGGCAAATACCGTGAAAGCACTATTGTTTCGTGTAAATGCCTTGCACCGGTAAGACATAATGGTTTGGTCTTAATGTTGAACCACATAGGTGCGTAAACTGTTAATACAAATGTCGTTAAAGTTACCATATTTTTGAAGGTTTTAGGGTAGAAATGTAAAGCCGAAGAATCCGATTCGCTGTAGTGAGCCACCTGGATGTACAATTTTACCGGGATTCGTTTTTGATAAATTTTCATTGCAGAATCCGGAGTCAATAGTTTTACACATTTTCAGTAGATACAGCTGATCTGTGCTTAAATCCTGCGTATTTGTCATACTTGGTAATAAACATTGAATGATTTTAAATTTCACGACAGGAAGTTGTTCACACTTATTTAAAGATTTACCAATAATTCTAATGAAACATTGCGGTCCAGTCGTGGTTCCGTCGATGTTCTCAAAGAGATGTCGCAAAATGAGTTCGTTTGCTTGTAATTGACAGACAATCCACTGTAAAAGCCGTTTGAGATGTGATTCAAGGCGCCGAATAACACCTCCTTTGTACCCCGTATTAACTGCAGTTCCGTCGCATCCAATTGCAACAATTTTTTCCAAAGCAATATCTTTCGAAGACAGTAATGAAATAATTCCATTACCTATTGCTTCACATTTTCCGGTTTTTAATGAAATTTGTCCCATGTACTCGCTACCTGGTTCTTTTACTAAACTAACGTGTTCTTCAGTTATTATTTTTCGCCGGTTGTCCTCCATGCAGTTTTGTCCTTCCGTCCGTCGAAGTATAAAACAAATTGATTGGAATCGATTACTAACGGCTTACTAGTAAGGGCAGTTCTTTTCTTCATTCAAGCTCGACGAATTTTACTCCTATCCACAACGCGAGATGTATCGTTCTGTGAAATTAAGCCAACATCTTGTAATACAGCGAAAACAATTGCAGCTCCTGCTCGATCTGAAATACAATATCTGTCTAGTGTTCTGGCCACAACAGGGAATTATTTCACCTCATGGTGTGAATTATTTGGTTGTGCTTCACTTTGCATTATTTCTTGAGGAATTGAAGACGAAGCACATTTTTTAGAGTCTAAAGTTTAAGCTACAAGAAGGAATAGCGTCAGTACCCCGATCTACTAGATAATGTCTAGCGGATCGGAAACTTCGCCAAGATGATACGCGATACACTTCACTCTGTTTGATACGCGTTTGGGGTAGAAGGATTCGTTGCTGTGTGGGAATAGTTTAACTGTTCCTACAGTCCTACTTTATAATTATATTATAAAATAATAATGTAATTATATCATAGGTAATAAATAAACACTCAATTTTTTTTACATAATTATAAGCATTTCTAAGAATCGGGAGAACATTATTGGTGTTTTCAGTGTTTTTATCAAAAATTCAAAGTGGTGGCGATGTCGTAATTATAAATAAATATTTTTTATATTTTTTATTTAAGATAAGTACATAACGGAGCACCAATCCCGCGTATGCCGAATTCTATAATAAGAAAAAAAAATTCTCCATACTAGACCGCTCCACCTTACTGTACAACTCAAGTATCTTGGGAATCATGTTAAAATTGCAAGGAATTACTCAAGCGAACGATTATCATAATAAGGTTTTTAACTCTAATAAACTTCTGTGAAGCCATTTTTTCAGAAGTTTTATTTTATGCAGAAAGTATTAGTATTAATAATCTTTCTTAGATTTTCTGAATCATTATTTAAGTATAGGTATAAAAAAATTCAAAAGCCTTTTAATAGGTATTTTAATAATCGTATAGAACACCAAACAACATGATTATGTTGATGATATCTTTTCATAATCACGGAATTCCCGTCAAATAGTAGTTTTGAAGTTTAGAGATAACAAGATTGTATTATGAATATACTCGTATAAGATAACAAAAACTGTAGTGAATGGAAATTGATACCTATATCGGTAATAACTAAACAAATTCTACCCTTATATCTGATAATAAATACCAGGTAATACAATTATTATGTATTTAACAATTTTACAATCGATACGAAAATTGCGGAAAACAGAATACATTTCACATATCAAATTAAGATACGGATTAAATAACAAAAAAGCTAATATTACATAAATTTCATATCTTAAAAGAATAAAACTGCATCTCAAAACTAATCTACAAATCCTTATATGTATACATCGTATGTCGATGCATATACACAGTGGAGGTTTGTGTTTTTTTCACGGGGGTACAGAAATTCAAGGAAAGATACTATAAATTCCTATTTTATCAATTAATACGGAGTTCGCTCATTTTTAATTTCAAGTCCCTTTCCATACGAACTCGCATTATTATTTTTCTATGTAAACAACACTGTATTTCGCCATTGTGCAATATTAGGTACACCTGACAAACATAACTGCGAAAAATCAATAAGTGCAACTGGTTTTTATTTGAAAGCCGAAAAAAAAAACTAAATTAAGACAAAATCTGTTATTCTCGGTCAATCTCGGTGCCATTCGTAAAATTCTGGGGTCACGTGGCATCTAACATTCTACTATTCCGGCGCACAAAGATTGTCTTACTTTGGCGTGGATCATAGGATTTCACCGTCAGGGGTATTGTGTTATCTCACTTTTTGTATGAAGTATGTTTGTGATGATTCAATAACGCACAACATGACAATATCGGATTGCTCTTCAACTGTATTTTTCGGACGCTTGGTTAAAAAAAGTATGTGGTTTATAATGCAAGTTTGTCTTATTTTCCCATGTTTTTTAATGGGGGTTCAATGAACAAATGCACCTCACAATAATATATTTGGTTAGATTACGTTAGGTTAGACATGTACACGCACAGTGCGACCGCTAACATGTCGGTACAGCTCTGTAAAACCTCACAGTTGTAAATTGTAATTTTCACATTAATTTTGCATCCGTAAAAGAGTCAAGTACCTGATAATGTAAGCATTGTATTATATCTTTGCACCGTAAAAATACCAGTAGCAATAGTCATAGCTATTTAAAATAATGAATAATTAAATAGGCGCATAATAATGTGTAGTGTTATTTACGTTTATCTTATATCGGAAAATAAGATAGCACAATACGAACGGATTAGATATCGCAATGAAATAAAACAATCAACCACGCTGCTATGGATCAACTGATAAAATAATTAATTATTACAATAATCACTTCACAGCGAATATTTTTGATAAGCACGTAATATAGGAATATAAGTAAATACTGGATTTAAGAAGCAGGTATCAGCTTTTGGCCTCAGAACAGAATGTATTGTTTCCATTATCATGACAAAACATGTCCAATTACACGCATCTGAGAAAAAAAAGTGGGATATAATACGTGAGATATCACTACTATATCATTCTCATATACATAATTTTTGATTGGTACATTCTAATGTTACTGTTAATTTTGATATTTCACGATAAGGAAATATTAATAACTAGCGTAAACCCGTGAAAAATCACGGAATATTATAATTGCAGGGGTTGTGAAGCTGAAAGAATTTATAGAATATTTGTCGTGCCTTTCAAAAAAAAAAAATATCTTTTAAATACATTTAGTCAATCTAGTTAGGATGGGTTGTTTCACAAAATTTGAAAAATGAATTAAATTTCAAAGTTAATTTTCAAGTACTGTGAAAATTCTATTCACTTTCGGTTACTGTTTCAGTCCTGTGAAGCAACTGACCCATAGTCATATAATAACAGAACAAGAAGAAAACTTTCACAGAACTTGAAAATTACCTTTAATTAGTAAATAAATTTGATGAATCGTTGAAACAACAATAATTTCAAAATTATTTTTCTAGTCCTGTAAGGGTTCTATCCAAGTTCTGTTGATATATAATTATTCGACAGTTCCCTAACATAACTGATATAATAACAGAACTCGAATAGAACTTTCACAGAACTTGAAAAATAACTTTGAATTTGATAAATGTTCAAATTCTGCGAAACAACTGGCCCTTAGTAAATAACGCTTTTTTGAAAATGGAAAAAAGCGAAGACCTTTGATAAATCGCAAAATCTGACTTTAGTTGTTAATATAAACACTAACAGCCTTACTAAAAAAAAACCACTTCACATTCGTTAAACGGTGTTTTTGATACATAGTGTATAAATAATGCGAAAATTAAGATTCGGGTTGTTACCAATAAAAAAAATATCTTAAACTCTGTTTTTTAAATTTGGAAACTATGTTTTTTTGCGACCTCACGCATGCGCATTCAAATATTCTTCAAGCGCCAAATCCGCGGTTGACAGCGGTTTTTATGACTATTGAAATATCTTCACAGATCGTGTTTTGTTCATAAAATGATCAATTTACTATTATATTCAACATATTTATGTCATTTTACTTCAGTTTTAGACACGTAATTGTATAATAATAGCATTTGTAAAATCTACTTTCATATAATAATATGTTCATAGAGTTAGTCTAAACTGCCACTATTCAACTTATATTTTATGGTCTATATTCTATATCTTAAAGAAATTCTTTTAAGTAATGTTTTTTATAACATAAATGCCTAATGCACGTATTGGTAACCATGTATTGAAGAAATAAACGTTTTAAAATGTGCAAGCAATGCTCAAACATTTCAGTTTTTTCAGGAAATTAAAAGCAAGTTCAATTTTTTATTTTTTGTATGATGCAAGTTTTCTTGCAAACGCCTTAAATAGAACGACTTTGGGAAATTTAAAAATACACATTTCAAATAAAGAATATAAAATTTAAATAGGGTAGACCGAGGCTATTCGGATCATTTTTTATGTTCTCTTGAATAAAATTAAAACTAATACATTTTCGAAAAAAAAAATTATTTAATATTAAGCATTTGTCATTTTTATATGTTTTAACTTTAATGATCATAGCATAAAGTAACTTTAAAAAAACATATGACTATTACTGTAGACCTCTCCACCGATCCGAATCACCCCATATATATGTGGTGATTCGGATCAGTGGTGGGGCTACTCGGATCAAACCCGAAAAAATAGTTAAGTATGAAAAAAAAACAAAAACCAAAAATAGGTTTTAGAAACTATTACTTATATGAAAGTATTATGACACTTATTACACTCTTATTGGCTTACACACCGCACAAATAAAAACTTTATTAAACACTTTCTTGTCATAACATTTTTTGTGGCACCATTCTTCGCAAGAAGAACATTGAATACAATCTTCCCTTGGAGGATGTACAAAAGCTTCATTGCAATAAATTCAAAACCACTTTCTTGAAGCCGATGAAGAAGCTGTTATGGAAGATTTTTTAACTTTAAGTCCCGGGGTACCTTTTCCTTTGAACTGTAATTTTGGGCGGTTTTTGGTGGCATTCCAATCATAAATTCAACCTTCTTACGTTTACCTTTATACAGGACAAATGGAGGTATGAATGATCCAACTGCATTCATATAAGCCAAAACAGTTACATTTTGACCTCGCTCGACACTTGTCATTGATACGGGACGATTATTTAGGGGCATGCCGGTTTCGTCCATATTATAAATGCATTCTGGCCTTCCTTGTAATTGACAGTCTCTTATTACCTTTTCCAGTGTGTCATAAAAATTTGAAATTTTGTCTGGATCCATTCCGTTAATCTTTGCTCGAGATAGTCCTTCTGGTTTTCTTATGGAGAGGTGAGATGGATGACGCGTAACGATGAAACCAATCTTGACCTGCCATTCCAACTTCTGAATTAAATCTTCGTTGAGTTTGATTAACAAGACGATTACAATAATCAAAAGCGTATTTCCTGACCATTTTTGGAGTAGTGCCGAATCCACGTTTAGATAAATAAACCAACCTTTCCGCAAACTGTTTTTCAGATTCAATATCTATTGCAGGTCTTGCTCCTGGATTAGAGATGATCCCGGTGATTGAAGTCGCATGTCTTTGTAATGTCATGTAAGGGATTCCGTAGCTCACAGCAGCACTGCGTAATCCCATTTCACCGGATTTTACTTTCCTAACGGCTTCATCCATTGCAATTTTCGACCATGATTGATTAGTTGTCTTTTTTAACATAATTGCGCACCATCTGTTTCAAATAAAAATATAAAACAATTAACGCTTCGAATTTTAAAAGCATTAAAATATGATCCAAATAGCCCCCCCACCGTCGGTCCGTTTAACCTCACATTTATTAATATGATATTTACTCAAAGTAAAGTACAAAATCATACAAAATGAAATTTATTGCGCTTTAATTCTGTTTACTGTGCATTTGATTAATAATTATATAATATATGAACATGACCAAATAGCTTACCTTTTCAGAAATAACACTAAGAACGCAGAGAACAATATTACATCAGGCATTTATTTGAGACGTCACTTGTACGATCTTCACACATATCGATTTTTAGCAGTAAACCCACGCAATCTGTAATATCGATAATTTTACTATTATGGCATCCGGTAGATGGGGAAGCTATGCCTAAATTCTTTCATTGTCATTTTGTTACAATAGCCGAGATATATCCATATTGCTTAGCTTGATCCGAATAACTCACCTGATCCGAATAGCCTCGGTCTACCCTAATTCTAATAAAAAGTACAATTTTTAAGGTACGTACACGAACGTTTTTCTGAATTCTTCATAAGTTCCAATTTTGAAAAATGACACTCAAATTCAGAGCCAATCCGAGTTCATTGAACCAGAATTATACAGACAGACAAACACTCAGCCTAAATCAGTACGTTTGATGATGATCGTGATAAGTCAATATTAATTAATAGAACTACATAGTAATCAATAAATTAAATGCTATAATACAATGTTTGCGCGGAACTGATATGAAATATTATTAGTTTATTAAACATCTGGTCATATTATTCGTTTTCCTGTTAAAAAAGCGATTGGAGGCTTAAAACGAATGATTTGACAAATTTAACAACAAACTATCAGTAAAGCACAAATTTGTTATGAGTATGTTGGAACACGTGTTCTCACAAATAATAATATTTTGGCATCTCGTCCATTATATTTATGCGCACAAGGCCACCTGCGCGAACATCAGGTGTAGATGGCGATGACGGACGTGGAGTGGTCGATGCGCGGGTCAGTGAGGCGATACCGCGTTGGTGGAGACCGGACTCGTGGACGTGTTCAGCACTGGTGAAGACGTGGAGTCTTCCGGGTACTCCAGTGTGAACAGGGTAGCCGAAGGTGCGATGGACCTGGTCGGCAGATGAGCGGGAGATGCAGGCCGGCGACGATGTGATCCCAAGGAGTCCATAATTAATTGTAGTCCGTGCAGAGCCGGGTGTAGATGAGTAAGTCCTGTAGCGGTGTGGTGGTACGCGACGCGGGGGAACCGGCGGTCGGTGTCAGCCGCTTCAGTATGCAGCAAGCCGTCGCAGCGCTCGCTAGTTCGTCACTCGTAAAACTGCTAATTAATGACTAAGTACTTCTCGATGCGTCTCATTATATAGCTGCCCCAGTGCGTCGAGAACATTTCAGAACTATAGGTAGGTAGGAACGCCGAACGGTCGCATTGCGTCTAGAGTGTTCCCGCTGCAATGCGTTTTGTATTGGTGAGCGTTCTAGAAAATTCTCGTAGCATCGCTACAGATATATTCAGAATTACTAATATTTTTCTAGTAAATAATGGTGCAGTCACATTTTTAACAGTATATTGATAAAAAAAGCCGTACTCATTTTTCTTCGGGTGGAATAGAGTTATTAAAGACCCTATAAATATATACATTTGAAAACTTCACTTCAGAGTTAGCTCATACGTATTTTATTTAGCCATTTTCGCTGTACATATGCTGTGTTTTATAAAGCTTTTTCATTTCACAAGTTTGAACCGTTTCATATACAGTGACAAAGGTAATTAAAAAATATTAATTTACGCGGAAGGGATATTTTATAGTTTTGCAAAGCCTCCCAGGAACTGATATTTTACAAAAATTGTGTTGTATGTTGTAACATCGAGTATTTTTATTGGTATACACAAACGGCGAGAAGGAAGATCTATAAAAGAGTGTGACCGATTGTCCAATGTCTCTTCTTCACCACTCCAGATAAAACATTGCGTTAATTACAGTCTATACATATATTAATACTCAGTTGTTTTGTTTTTTTTCGGGGGCGTTTAGGCAAAAAGCGACCACTCTCCCCCTCAAGTCGTTTACACTCGAGGTTCGTTTTGGCGTGCGCGGCTTTTCGGAAAAAGTCTACTTTCAATTGTTTCAGCGTCAGGCGAAAAGCGACCGAGACGCCTTTTTGTCGGTATAGAACCCGAGGTTCAATTCGGCCTGGCAAAAATTCGACTAAATTAAGGTAAAATCCGGTACAAAAGCGAGTCAGCCCGATTTTGTATTGAAATATTTCCCCGAAACTCGACCAGATTCGTTCGGGGCTCGATGTCGACAAAAATTTGAGGAAATACTGTTATAAAGTTACTTTACTGTTATACTTGTTACAACTATGCAGTTCACCAAGTGATACAACATTTGTATGAATGTAGTTTTTTAGCAATTGATTTCCCGCTTTCATTGTTTTTATTATTAGGTCCCTTCGAAAATGATAGATAGAGGTTTCACCGTATTATGCAAAATAAAAATTGAAGAAAATGTACATTAATTAAAAATATTTCTTTAAGAACAAAAAATTTGGTTATTAAAAAAGTTTTTTTGACAAAAATCAAAAGTTCATGAATTACTTTTTAAAATTAATTAATTAATTACTTTTTAAATTTTCTAAGGAATTATATTATGGCGAAAAACTTAAAAAAGAAAAAAATAACCCAAAGGAATTATGGAAAATATTAAAAGAAGTCACATACACACAAAAATACAAACAGAAAAATACTATTGAAAATCTAAATATTAACTCCAAAAAATTAGATGTCAATACAAATACAGAAACTATAGCAAATCATGTGAATAACTTCTTTGCAAATATAGGAAAAGTTTTAGCGAACCGTAAATTGCATAACACAAACACACTAACACAAACAAATAGATCAAACATCAATAAAAAACCGACACAACACAGATTTACAATAAAAACAACCTCGGAAGAGGAAATTAACAAAATAATAAACACATTAAAAAACCGAATTGCTCCTGGATTAGATGAGATAACAACGGATTGCATTAAGATATTAAAAAATGAAATTTTGAAACCTATAACACACTTAATCAACCTTAGTATAACACACTCCTGCTTTCCTAGTACTCTTAAAAAAGGACTAGTTATCCCCATTTATAAATCCGGAGACAAAATGGAAATAACTAACTATAGACCAATCACTCTGTTAAACTCGCTATCAAAGATTTTCGAAAGAGTATTAAAAAACCAAATTATAAAATACCTTGAAGAAAACAAATTAATCTCGGATAACCAATATGGATTTAGAGACAAAATAGGCACAAAAGAAGCTTTAGCATGTACAGTAGATTATATACATAGCAACTTAGATCAAGGGTACAAATGCATAGCGATATATCTAGATTTAGCTAAAGCCTTTGACTCAATCTGCCACAATTCACTTTTTAAAAAATTAGAAAACATGGGTATCAAAGGCAAGGAACTTCAACTATTTAAAAGTTATATGAGTAACAGAACTCAACAAGTCAAAATTAACAACCATACTAGTAAACCACTGCCGATTACATATGGAGTTCCACAAGGAAGCATACTAGGGCCCGTTCTTTTTACTATTTACATAAATGAACTTTGCAGCATGAAAATAGACGGTGAAATAGTTAGCTATGCTGATGACACAGTTTTACTTTTCAAATCTAAGGATTGGAATAATGTATATAACATAGCGAATTTGGGAATCTCGCAAGTGAAAACATGGCTAGACTCAAACATACTTACACTTAACATATCAAAGACAAAATTCACAACATACAGTATAAATAGCACGGGACAGCCAAAAAACAATACAAACACCATAAAAATACACGAATGTTTAAACACCAACATCTGCGATTGCCCTCCTCTAGAAAAAACAGAACAAATAAAGTATCTAGGAATCGTAATTGACCATAACCTTAGATGGATACCTCACATCAAACATATCACAAATAAACTTCTCAAAACAATCCACATTTTCCTTAACATAAGAAACATATATAAAATAAAACAATTGAAAACAATATATTTTGCACTCTGCCAATCAATAATAGAATATGGAATTATTGCTTGGGGAGGAGCAACAAACTCGGCTATCAATTACATAGAAACCGCACAGAAAATGATCTTAAAGGTAATACTAAAAAAACATAGACTGACCGATACAGACCAAATATTCAACAGCTGTGACGTACTAGATATACGCCAATTATACGTTAAAACACTACTAAACTACATTTTTAACAAAAAAAATAAATTTCAACATACACAAAATAACACTAACAGACCAGTTAGACAAGCGTACAAAGAAAACATTAAAACTCCAACAGTAAATTCAACATTTGGACAAAGACACTACCAATACCATGCTATAAAAGCTTTCAACAGTCTAAAAATTGAAATTAAAATTGAGGAAAGTAAAAATAAATTCACACACAAAATTACAAAATGGATTAAACAACAAAAAAGACAATATTACCAAAATGTCATAGCATAAAATAAAAATAAAACCTACACGTAACACACAAAACCAACATAAACACACATCACTCACAAACACACAAGATTATTTTCATTGTATTATTTTTTTAATTTTAAATGTATTATTATGTATTTTTATTTTTAATTTTAAATTTATTATTTCCTTTTCAAATTTACTATCTTCTCTTTAAATGTAATATGTAGATAAGATTTTCATATTATAAAATGAAGGCCTCAGCACGGGCAAGCCACCCAGTGAGGCCTACATTACTGGAAAACATAAATTGTAACAAAATAATGTACCAAATAAAAAAAAATAAAAAAAGACAATATTCACGGACTTTACAAAAGTTTCACCATGCATACTGATTTCAAGTGAAATTATTCAAGTTCTATGAGCTTTTAATTTTAGAAATTGCAACTGATTGTGGGAACAATTCAGACAAGCGATAAAGTACCAAAATTATTTTATTTTAATTAATTAATAATTCTATTTTTTTTTTGTGTTTTTCTTTTTTGGAAGTTGTCGTAAATTTCCGATTGTCTCTAAAATTGAATTATTTTTGAAAGGCAATGATCCTTGTTCAAATATTAAACAATAATTTTCTTTCACTTTCAATTCGAATCTGCATTAGTAGATATTGTATAAAATTTCAAAATTTTTTAAAAATGAATTATAGAAATGCAGTCCTTTAAATATATCCTCTTAAAAATACAAACAATTATTATAAATTCAACGATTAAACAGAGATTACCTGCTAACAACCACGTAGACATTGGAATAACATTGGAGCAAATTACAGCGCACTTCTACGTTATCTCTAATTAACTAAGTATGAGTATGAACTGATACAGCTCCCTATGCAATGATCCTAGTGACAAGTCGACCAGTAAATTATATTGAATTAGAGCCTGTAGGCTTGTGAATTTGTTGGGATAAAAATATATTAAAAATGATTGAATAATTTACTTACCGCCATTTTTTGTGAAATATCTCCACAGGGGGATATGGGGCTAATATTAAAAATAATGTAGGTAATTGTTTAAAATATTTCTTTATTTATTATCCAGTCTGAAGATGACCTTTGCAGATCTAAAGGGTCTAAAATTAATAGGGAACCGAGCGTTTAGCTCCTTGGCTCTGGACCCTAGATTGCGGTAGTTGTATTCATATCCATAGCATAAGAGATTTGTATAACCTCGGAGACCAATTAATATCGTATATATAAAAAATGGTGACCGGACAATTCACCACACCTTTAAAAATGATATAAAGTCATGAAAATGGATGAAAAAAACTGGGTTAAATTTATAGGTTAGTGTTTTCATCACTTTTAATGAGTTTAAATCATATTTATGCTATGATAAGAGATTTGTATAACCTCGAAGACCAATTAATATCGTATCTATTTAAAATGGTGACCGGAAAACTCACCAAAATGACAATTCAACACAAAAAAGTCAAGTCGTGAAAAGTGATGAAAAAGTCTGGGTTAAATTTGTAGGTTAGTTTTTTCATTGTTTTTAATTACTCTATATCACTTTTTAAAGATGTGTTGAATTATCATGGAACCATAAAAAACCATTGATAAAAAGCTCTGCCATTTTTTCCCATCAAATTCTTTGCGAGCTTTGTTAAAATGGATGAATAATTAAAAAGTGCAGATTTTCGGCGCGCTATTCCCGGGACAAACAAAATATAAAGCTGAAATTGTGAACAGAATTCAATCAGTGCAAAAAATATTTACCGACGAACAAAATAATGGAAAAAGTGATCGATGAGTTATTTTCTACAAACAACGTTACGTATCATGTATATAGGTAAGTACTTTAAGCTTTCAGAAAATAATGGTTTTAATGGACAGTAATGCACAAATCGTACTAGCGGAATTTTTATTTTTACCTTTGTGTGAAAATCACACAAGAGTCCCAACTGCTCCCGAAAATCCGGGGCCAGTGAGGCAAAGGCAATCCCAATAAAGTGAGCGTTGTGATATATTTCGACATAATATTTCATCCAAAATGATAAATGTAAAAGAAGAATAACTCAAAAACTCCCTTATCGAATATTTTAAATATCGACTAGTCTCCTTATTATTATCCTTATATTTTGTTACCTTACTATAATTGGGTTCTAACTGTCGTTTCTGAATAAGCAAATCGTTGTTATTACGTAAAAAAAACTCATCACCATTTGAAGTTAGTGGCCATAGGGTTCAAAGAGTCGGGTTCCCACCCAATCAATTCAATCCTCTACTATTTTACAAGCAGCAGTTTCTGCTTATAAATTAGTGCTTGTTATAACTCGACCAGTAAATTTGTTTGTACGTTCCGTTTCCGGTTCAGAAAATCTGCTGCATCCACTTTATTCTTCAAGCAATATACTTACTTTGACTAAATAGATGACTAAGTTTGTTTGTGTGGCTAACATTGACCAGATAATTGACTGATTGGTTTAAGTTTTCGAAAATCTGCAAAATCCAGTCTATTATTCAAACAAGCCTCACTTTAACTAGATGGCTAACTTAAACTGAGATTTCATTATTCAAGCAAGCCTTTCATTGACTAGATAGCTGGCTAACTTTGACTAGGTGGCTAACTTTGACTAGATAGTTGACCGGTTTACGTGTTTAAAAATCTGCTGCATGCACTTTATTATTCAAACAAGCCTTACTTTGACTACATGGCTAACTTTAACTGAGGATTTTAATATTACGGTACCTACCACACGAAGAACGTTTGAAAAAAAGAATGGTCATTGACGTAGTGACGTTTCATTGAACGATTTATTTATTTGTAAAATATACATTTTTTACTTTGTTTTAAACCACTTTATTTGAGTCATATCGCGAGTCATATACCGGTTTCGGTTGCACTCAACCTTTTTCAGGACAGTGGAAAAATAAAAAAAAATACTGAAAAAATATGTTTATTCGCTATTTGAAATTTAAAAAAAGGTGACGTAAAATAATACACGCCTATAATTAAGTAGGTAAATATTTAAGAACCTACTTACAAATCTTACGATTTCAGTGGAAATATTGTTTTTTCGTCGTTCACCCAAATACTAGTTATGTTTTAAAAAACAAGTAAAAATGTACCTGTACAAAGTTATTGCAGTGTTTTAATTGAAATAAATATATGAGTGCATCAACCGAATTCGCGATTAGTATTCTGTGAGAAAATCTCACTACCATTGATTGTGAATTGTTTCGAATATAGAATACAAATTAGGATCCTATAATGAAGCTGGATAGGTAAACGTTTACCACCAAGAGATCTGTTTTAAAATCTCCCCCCCTCTCATTAAGGACACGTGTGATCGAAAGAGAAGTCACAACGGGACCATAATATTTGGTCGGTTCTGGGTTCAGAGTTCTGGGTACTGATTGTACTGGGCAGGACATCCTGCTTCCTGAATGATGACGAAGTCGTTGATGGCTTTCAATAATATAATTATGTGAATATTATGACCGATGTGCCGAGGACTAGTATAAAGGCGTACCGCTGGTAGAACCGTCGTCACACTAACTTTTTAGCATGAACGAAAACATGAAAACGACGATGGAATTAAAATTATTGTTTAATCATTCCTTCAAACGAAAATTTGAAATAGAAAAATCAGGTCATATTTAGCTGTAAGAATTTCGACTAAGAACTACTATCATATTTTTATTGGCTGCTTTTTTATGTATGATTGCGAAATTCTTCCCGAACTAAATATAATCTAGAATGTGTCTTGGATTAATTAATTTTATTTTATTTTAATGTGCGACATCTATTGACTATTCTACAAATCTAGGTAGAATATTTAAAATAACTTAATGAGTTAAAACCTCAAATTTAAATATATATCCCGGTGAATTAGCTCAGTGGTAGAGGAAAGCCCTAGCAAGCAGCCCTTAGAATCTTTTTCTGATTTTTCTAATTCAAATTTTCGTCTTCGATGATTTATTTATTTATTTCTTGGATATGTGAGAAAAGCTCCGAATGCTTTCGCTGATGTTTTTTCATTATAGAAATTATACAAGTAAATAAATAGTGTAATGAACGTAGGTCAGAGTTTATTAAAAATCTCTTGAAATTATTCTTATTCCTGTTAAAAATGGGATTGTAGGCCGTTCACGAATGAATTGATAGGTATCCTAAAACACTTGAAGTAAAATACCAATGTTTTGTCATGATGTCCGAAGACGTGTTAATACAAGTCCTAACATTTTTGTGTTTCATCCTGATATATTATTAAGGACAACGCAGGTGGATGAACACGTATTCCGAGATTATTACGAATTTTCCAAAACTTTATCAGGAAGCGGCTTACGGTCCCGTTTTTAACAGGATGACTAATAATTTGAGAGTTTAAATTAATCAGCATTACTCATATTTCTCCGTGAAGTCACTCTCTTCCATTTCGACCGTTACCAGAAATGCACGTGTGACAAAGTTATCTAATGGCCATTTAGCGCCATAGGTCACCACAAGTGGTTGGCTACGTTTGGTAACTTATGGGGGGTGCCCAGGTTCACGGGGTGAGGATTGTCAAAGTCTTGATGGCGGACGCCTACTGTCTGGCGGGCCGGATATAGAGAGACTGGTAGAGGGAAGCCTTTTGACCTCTTCAGCAGGACTCTCTCGACCCATCGCCTTGCACCGCAGTTGGAGGGATGGATTTATACGTCCGTCACTCCTGGACACACTGACCCCCAGATTCTTACCCACCCCTCATACATTTTTCCTTCTCAGATATTCCCCTCCTTACTTTTCTTTAAAAAAACCCTCCACACAGCATCCCCAAATATGTGGAGCTAATTAAGTTTTTATTAATATTTTAAAGATCCCCCATTAAACGCATATTCTAGGTGTGTTTCAGCTTACTATCAAATTTTATAAGCCGACAAGTATAACAAGATGATAGTTGTCATCTTTTGCTGACCACAATTTGTTCAAGGCTGAAAGAGACTTTACAATCCTCATTTAACAGGAACATTTCAACTGTAAAAAAACCACTTGGCCAAAATATTATATACTTATCCTATAATTTCAACATCCCATCTAGTTATTATCCTAAAGTTTCCACATCCCATCTAGTTATCATCCTATAATTTCCACATCCCATCTAGTTATTTTCCTATAATTTCCAAATCCCATTTAATTTAGAAAGAGACTTTACAATCCGCATTTAACAGGAACATTTCAACTGTAAAAAAATAAAAAAAATAGCGCTAATGGCTATTTGATGGCAACGTTACATTTGAATTTCTGCGAAATGACTGGGCCTAAATACAGGATTTTCCAATCAGAGGTGTTATATTGAATAGCCCGCTATTTCGGTAGATGTTACTTTTGAAGCTGTCATTTTTTGACATTTGACAAGAAGAAACTACGCCATTTATAAAAATGGAACGATAAACGCTTCAACAACGCATTGAAATTATTAAAATTCACTTGAGTGAATCAAATGCAAATCATTTTGAGTGATGAGGCCCATTTCCTCCTCAATGGCTTCGTCAACAAGCAAAATTGTCGCATCTGGGGCTCGGAAAACCCAAGAGTTATTGTTGAAAAGCCTCTTTATCTTCAACGTGTGACTGTTTGGTGCGGTTTATGGTCCGGTGCAGTCATTGGATCTTACTTTTTCGAAAATGAGGCTGGAGTAATAGTTACGGTGAATGGATTGCGCTATCGAGAGATGATTAATGATTTTTTATGGCCGGAATTGGATGGTATTAATCTGGACAACGTTTACTTTCAACAAGACGGCGCTACGTGCCACACAAGTAACGAAACCATTGATCTTTTACGATTGAATATCAAAATAACACATCTTATTGGAAAACCCTGTATTATATACTTATTATTGACGTCTATATTGTATTGTAACTTGTATTTACAAAACACTTTCCTTAGAAATAATAGCATCCTAAAACGCTAACGACAGTCGACGCTGATTCAACACAAATTTTATCGTTTATTTTTATTATTATTTGTTGTTCGTTCGATTTATTCGAGGGACTTCCTAATAAATAATGAAGTATTGTCGGCGTAATTTAAATCTCCCTCGAGGACAGTAAAAGTAAAAGCTCAGACAGTCATATACGATATTTACTCGTGAGATAGAAAGACAGTAAAAACGGTCGCCAATTCTCTGCGGACCGTGCTTGGATTTTGAACTTCTAAGGGTGGAGGATGCATACCAGCAATCGGCAAATGCAAGAATGAGCTTAAGAGGAAGCTAAAAGCCAAAAATGTATATATTCTTGGTACACCTTATATCGTAGGTAATAGGCATTAAAATCGCTTGACAAAAGGAGTCCAGAAACGTTCGATTTCAAGCTAAAAAACTGGTGTTTATTTATTTTGTAATAATTTTATAAGAAAGCAAAAAAGTTAATCAAGTGAAACTGTCACAGATAATCTTGGCTATAATACTGTATTTTTTAAAAGTTGTTTCTTTTACGCGTTCATACATTTATATTTAAAAAAAAAATTTTAGTAGTTTATTATACATTTATATTTTTTATTGAGTAATTTGTTTATTTATTTGTATTCTGCTCAAGAAAAACCTTCAATTTATCTAAAGCATATTTTTTGATATTCATAATGTACCTACACCAATTCGTTATAAAGATTAATCAAAATAGTGATTTGGCATTAAGCTTCGCCAAAGACGAGATATAATACCCGAAAATAAAGCCAGAATCTTAACGACGTAAGTGAAGCAGCCGTGCACAAAATTATGCGACGCGCGGCCCTAGTGTATTGTACAGACCTGCAGTTGAATTTGACACATCAAATCTCTAATATAGACGGACCTACGGTCGAATTTTCCCTAGAAGGCCTATAAAATGGATCTTTCCGTGTTGTTTATTTTAATTATTTCTGATGAACGTATTAATAAAATCACAAATGTTTCTAGAGGGAGCCTTCGGGAAGTTACTAATTCATCGTTTAGAAAAATGAAATCTGGTGCTTACCGCTAATTTTTTAGTTGAAAAACGTTTTATAAAATTTTCAAACCGCTAAACATAAATATTTTAATGGTAGGGTCCTGTTTATATTAATCTTAAATATAAATATCTTACATCTGGATTCCTCTAGAAACATTTTAGATTTTAGTAATACGTTCTTCAGAAATAATTCAAATGTGAGCGTCGAGCGAACCCAGCAATTTGGTGATAAATTGGTTTTAATAATAAAAAAATGGCACTGATAGTTCATTTAATGACAATGTTATATTGTTTTGATTTTTTTAATACAAATGATTTCTGGTTGTGGTAATCTAATAATACTGTTCTTAAAATGTAAATAAACTATATTTTTATTGATCGAGCGTAGCGAAGTCATGATTCAACTCGAACGTTTTGCATTTCGTCTGTCAGTAAATTAGATTGTACGTTCTGTTTCTGGTTCAAGGTGGTGGTAGTTTTAATGGGTCAGTAAAGATTATTTTTTCAAATGTGAAATCGTCGTTTTTATGTGATTTTTCTTATTACATTTTTTTCCAATATTGTGGTACCCACCTGCCTGAAGAAAGTTTGAAAAAAGAACTGTATTTATATTGTGATGTTTCTTTGGAAAAATTGTATAATTCCTTTTTTGAAATAAAAATAAAATGTTTCAAGAACTTACTTACTTACAAATCTTATGATTTAAGAGGATATTTTGGTTTCGATTTATTAGGTAAGAGAAAATTAGAAACTTAGTTTTTTTGGATGCGAGGTCTACTGTTCACAGAACTACTGGTTAGTTTGTTTATGGAGCGAAAGAAAAAGCTCACAGGTAATCAGCGACATAACTTCTTGATAGTTTTCCATCATTAGCCCGGGCTTCAGGATAGTGCACAGTGGATGGGAGGGATTTACATAAACTGATTGCAGCGGAACGCAGCCATTATGCCACCGTATTTTTTACGATGAACATAAAAATGTTTATTTCTTTGAATAAACCGAATAATAAAATTGCCAAGCAACTCCTTATATTTGAATACACCAATAATTTTCACATCCCATCTAGTTATTATCCTATAATTGGCACGTAAAGTATTTCGCTTGCAAGTTTGCAATAAGTCTTGGCTGTTCTACCCACCTATCGGCAAAATTTTAAAACCCCTAGAATGATCAGATGATTGCTTACCTCCCCCCTTGGTAAGGTTGAATATATTCATATATTATATTCAACCTTTTAATATCAGGGTCTCTCCGTAAATACGTCCATCGGTATAAGCGATGAATATTTGATGAAATAAAATAAAAATACAAAAGATTTTAAACCGATTTTACAACAATAATTCTGAAATCGAGAAAATTCGCGGTAGAAAAATGTCCAACAAGAAAAAAGGAAACCAGCTTTGAAAATTAAGTTATTTTTTATTAGATTTCAGTTTCTTCACGCTAATGACGGTGGCCTTGAACATTTTATTTTATCTCCATTATTTACAGAAAAAAGGATTAGTAACAACGATAAATACGTACCTAGTAACTAGAAAATTCTAAACTTTATGTAAAAATACGCCATTGTTATCTAAGGTTAATTATTTACGCAAAAAAAAAATACTCGTTCAAACTTAGTCTTAACAATCTAAGCATACATAGGAACTTATCTAAATTTGACATTTGCAAAGACGTAAATAGAATATAAACTTACCTAGATAAACTTATAGAAAACGTATCATTCATGCAATGCGACAATTCAAACCTAAAATATGTATGTTTAAATTACTGCGACATTTCCACGAGAAAAGAAGACCTGAAAATACGAAAATAGTATCATAACCGTACCTAAGTAAAGTTCAATTTATAAATACGCCATATTATCTAGATTAACTTAAGGGAAACCTATCATTCATGCAATGCGACAATTCAAACCTAAAATATGTACGTGAAAATTACCGCAACATTTCAACGAGAAAAGAAGACCTGAAAATATGAAAATAGTATCATAACCTTACCTAAGTAAAGATGAATTCATAAATACGCCATGATTATCTAGAGTTATTTACAGAAAACTTTTCGTCCACACGATGCGCTTTTTCAATCGTATAAAAAATGTTAAATTATTCCAACCTTTCAACGAAGAAAAAGATTTATAAATACGTATCTAGAAAAATTCCGAGTAACTTTAGGTAAAATATATAATGATTATGTAAAAATACGTTCACACACAAAGTGCTCGTTTGCGGTTATTTCAATCGTGGGTTCTAATGCTACGTGTTAACAAGGAGAAAGTTTAATGTGTAATGTATAACATGTTAAATAACAGAAAAAAATAGTTTTTTTATAATTTTCGGAGCGTACTTTACGATTTTTTTGTTTATCGAGGGAATTTCATAAATTACTTTTCAGTCCGGCCAATGAACAGAGATTAGTATAATTTTTTTTGTTAAGAGCTTCAAAACTTCAAAATGTAAAAGAAAATTATGTTTTAAACCGGTACAAATTCGCGAATGCGGAGTCTTAAGTTATACAATATTTGCCTTCACAAACTAGCAGTCATAATTATAAGACAACTAAATAGGCACACCAGTTCAAATGAAAATTGTTTTACGGTGGGTTTTAAATAATAAGCATATAGTAAACACGATATACTTTATGGGCAGGAACACAAAACAATATACATACAGCATGTACTTGTGCACACAAGGTAATAACTATACACACCTTCTTTATGAGCACTATTCATATAGGTTTATTTTTAAAACATATTAGCATTTAAAAAAAAATACTAAGGTCAACAGTTTTATTTTAAACACATCCATTTGAATTTCAATTTTGTTTTCGGTTATGAATGAAGCCAAATCTTGAAAGCGGAAACTAACCGGAAACTCGGCAGAAATACTCTTTGTCGATGACAATGCATTCTATCAACTTTTAGTGGCAATCACGTATACACGCAGACATATACGAATTTCTTTGAAATCGAATGCCATTACTGTCTATAAGATATGAAATCAATGTCTCCTACCCGATAGGCATTTTGCGAGGTTGGTAAAGTTGTAAACTCCAGTTCCTGGGTAAAAAGGTTCAATCCTCAATCAATTTGTTTTTCAGTCAAGACATTTTAATACAGTCGTAAACACATTATTTTTAGGGGTTTTTTTTTTTATTTAATATTAACATCAAGAAAGCTGGAGTATTTGAAAAAAAATTATTGAATAGTTATGCTAAGTAGAAAATAATACTTCTTAGTAAAATAGGATGAAATATCTTGCTAAATAAATTAAGAATGCCTCCATTGCCACGGCCGGTGATTAAAGAGATGCATGTTTGATGTTCCACGAAGGAAATTACAAAAAATTCTAGCAAAACGATATTAATTACACTTTGCTTCAATTTTTCATCTACGAAAAGCTATTGAGTTTGTTAATAATTGAAAAATAATGTGGATGTGCAAGAGAATTTCGCAACATAAAGTACTCCATAGACGGTGAACAGGCTATGAGCGAACTGTCACATAAATATCCTCAAAACGTAACATTTAATATGTGATACTTTTATCTCGAACCTTAATAAAAAAACATGAAAATAAGAATGTCAAATTACAATTATAATAGAATTGAATACTGTATGTAGATTCGTGCAACAAATAAATCTGATTTCGACAAATAATTAAAAACCTAAATATTTATTATAAACGCTCCGAGTCGGCAGTCGGCAGTCTGCTTTCAGGTCAACCAATTTACTTGGCGTCAAATAGAAACCATATTGTAAATGACTGTAATTCAAAGTTATTTACTTCTTTTTAAGAAATTGTTCAAACGTATTATCTTACTATTTCACTGAAAATTTTCATTGAAAAGTAAAGATATTGTTTCAAGAATGTTGTTTATCTCGATCGGCATGTCGATAGTATAGACCTAGTATTCAATAATAGATTTGACGTAATATTAAATTTTACATTCAGACACATACCTACACAAAATATTTTAAATATCATCAAAACATGAAGTATTATTGGACATCAAATGCTTTATCAGAGGTTTGTTGTCTATTATAATATTTAGAATTTTCTGATGCGTTTGGTAAATAAAAAAATATCATGCTGTGAGTTTTAGGAACCCCAGTTAGATCGTGTATTAAAACTATTAGTAATATGTAAAAAAAATATGAAATTTGACTATTTTTTACAGTTTAAAGGATAATTTAAATCTTAATAACTTGGGAAGGAAATGTCATAACGAGTTAAAATTAATTGCGTTTATTTAGAAACGGTTGACAGAAGAAACGTTGAAAATTTCATGCCAGAGACTTACCTTTGAGTATTTTTAGTGGGACGTACAACGAAACCTCCTGCTTTATCATTAACATTCTATAGAATTGTTTGTGTAAGATTTATTAGATGTTGACACACAACAAGCCAAGTATTGTGACTTCGTCATTAACATTCACGTTAGCAGTAAGGGTTTTTGTCTCCTTTTGAAACATTAACAGTTGGACTAATAATAATGCACTTGGTGAATTGCAGTGCGAAATGCATGTCCTGTACGCCAGTCTCTTCGTACGCGTCTGGCACCTGTAATTTCCCACTAGTGTCCATTGTAAAGAACACGTTTCTTATTTTGGGTAACTTATATATTCTCCATAACAGCGGGTCGCCGGATTATTGCCGAGATATTACGAAACACGACATGTTTCACAATGACTAAAATGACAATGCAAAAGCGGCGGCGATTGTAGAAAATAATCCTTGAATTAATGCGGTACTCGCATGTGCATACATTAATTTACTGCGTGGGTGCAATTGAGTTCCAGTTAAAGCTGAGGCGAAGTAAATCACGGTTGTCCAAGGAGCTTCAGTGATAGCGTAATAAAAAGGCTCGTAAAGCTTTTTTGGTTCAAAAGCTTAAAATAATGAATTAACTACATAAAAAGTAATTACTTTGTATACACCACTTTTAATTAAAAATAATCTACATGCGCAAGAAAAATATTTTTTAAATATATATATATATATATATATATATATATATATATATATATCACACCGCCTATTTGGCGACCAGCATGGGCAAATATGCATTTAAAGTGGCGACCACCGACATTTGGCGACCGATATACGGTCGCCACTTTGTTTTCTCAAAATTTTTACACAGTTCAATAATAGATGTCGTTACAAGCATCTCAGCGAAATTAGTCCTGGTCGCCAAATTGGGCTGGGAGTGCAAGTTTTCGAATATTTAAGTTCCGGAGTCTGTCGCGAGGCAGCTTGGCGCTAGGTGATATACACAGCCACGTATTCCGCATTTCATTCCTGGCCTTTAGTGGCGACTGGGTATGACGAATTATTAATTTCACAACAAGCCTTTAGTGGCGACCGGAAACGACGTATTCTGCATTTCATATCTAGCCTGAAGTGACGACATTTCATAACTAGACTAAAATGGCGACCGTGTTTGACGTATTCTGCGTTTTATTCCTAGCCGTTAGTGGCGACCGGAAACGACGTATTCTGCATTTCACGTTTAGCCTGAAGTGGTGACGGTGAAGGGTACAATGTTGCCGGTTCGTTTAAACTCGCGGTGGCTGGTTATTTGCGACGTTGCAGCACATGTTTTGCCAGTGGTCTCGAATGTCTTACTATTTCAAATGTATCTATTTTCAATTTAATACCGAGTATTGACGTGTGTACGTTTTAGAGTTTATTTGGCGACCAATCATTTTAGTGTCTTGTCTACATACAGTATTGATTACTGTCGATACAATGAAAGCAACTCGTTCTAAATAGAAGTTAAAAAGCACAAATAGAAATTTAGAATGTGGGTATGGGTAGCACTTCCCTGGAAACCATTTCATGACCAACATCCCTGATACAGGCCACACCAAGTGGTTGGCTACGTTTCGTGACTTAGCAGGTGTGTCCGTTTTCATGGGGTAATGTTTGCCCAGGTCTTGGTGGTGGGTGCGATGACCGTTGACCGTTGACCTGAGGGTGTGCTGCCTGCAGCACACCCTCAGTCGACTCAAATAGTTGGGCAACTGTTGTGCCGGTTCGTGACCGAAGCGGACCCAGCAACAGCGTTCGGGGACATTTGGGGTGACCTCTCCTGCCGGATTCTCCCGGCTCATCGCCTTGCACCGCAATGGGTGGGTTGGGTTCATACCAACCATCACTACTGTCCACTGTAATTCCTAGTTTACTACACACTCCTCATACCCTTTTCTTCCCAGACCTTCCTTTCCCTTCATAACATTGCAGAAAAATATACAAATAAGAAAACAATTAACTGGTGAACATTAAACAAACAACCATAAGGAACTCCAGTCCATTATTTTTATATTTTATTATTAGTAATGACATTCTGACTTAAATTACAGCATTTTAATTTTATGGTATCATCTTCTTTTTATTCATTTTATTAAAATCTAATTTAAAAAAAATCTAATTGCAATTTCTCTACAAAGTCTCACATGGCGTCTCCAATAATAATAAACAATAGGTACGCCTGTACCTAACAACTGTCTTCACAATGCAATCACCTTTCTGAATGCTCCTGGCTATACTTGCAAGTATCTCAGATTTAAAGTAAAATACACAATGATCATACAAACAAAAATAAACAAAACCGTTACATTGACAAGTCGGCGGAAAACAAAATTCTTATTATTAATTCATAAATAGAAATAGCATACTAGGGTTGTACTGCAATTATTTGTTATAAAGTCACAAGTAATAAACTAGTTTTTTCGATCTTTTTATTGTTTTTGTAAATCAAAATCGCATTCCAGGTTGTACTCCTAAGGGTAAGGCTCATTAACAATTTATTAGTATGTAATTTTATTTGAATAAATGTTAAAAATATAAAAAATTATTATTTTTTCGGCATGGAACGCATTGTTGTATTTTACATTGTTTTATATGGGAAAAATTATTTCGCAACGAGTGTTTGACATAGGTAACGAGTAAAATTCTGGAACGAATTAGTCTCGTTATGAGAGGTTCCACTGTACTTAAATAACTACCCTTTACAAAATAGTTTTATATTTATTTTTGTTGTTTGTTTTTGGGGTGTTATGCCGTGTTGCGCTAACTCCTTCTGATTAGATTAAGGAGTTAGCGCAACACGGCATAACACCCCAAAAACAAACAACAAAAATGCTTTTGGCCGTGAGAATCTAAAAACTTACCTTATATTTATTTATTTACTTATTAATTGACGCCTTGAAGGATTTTACATGAATACACGTTTACAAGGATACTTTTTCAGGATCACAATATTAAGTGCATGTAATTTAGAACATAACACTTGTTTAATTTACATATAAATGACATGGAACGTAATATTAGTCATTCTTGTTTCTTATTTTACGTAGATGACATGAAATTATATAAATGCATTGACTCCGTAGATGACTGCAACCAGTTACAAGAAGACATTAACAAAATTGAACAATATTGCGAAAACAATCAACTATTTCTAAACATAAACAAATGTAATGTTATTACCTTTTCACGTAAAAAACATCCAATTAATTATACTTACAAATTGAACCTTGTACCCCTACAACGGGTAGAAACAATCAGATCTCTTGGATTAATACTACATTCTAAAATTAGTTATTTAAGGATCATATTGAAAATATTTTAGAAAAAGCTTATAAACAAATGGTCTTTATTATAAGCATAGCAAAGCCTTTCCCCGTAGCACACACCCTAATTATCAGTTTCAGTGCCGGCAGCCCGGGCGTTTATTTAAGGTTGGTTCTGTACAGATGTTTTTTTTTTCATTACCCTCCTCACTAGACATAGTCTGTTCTGAGGCTGGTAATTAACAATTTATATATATACCAAATGTTTAGTAAAAAATAGTAAAATAAAAATTGGAGTAAAAAAATGAGTAATATAAAAATAGAAAAATAAGTGTAGTACTATATGTGTTGAAAAATTATGTATAAAAATATGAAATGAGTATTTCGAATTATAATTAATTGTAAAATTTTGTAATTTTGTTAGAATTTGTGTGCAGTATGGTTTGTAAAATGCATTAGATGTTTAGAATATTTCTAATATCTGTTCTTTGTTTTACCATCAACCAGTTTACAAATCTTTTGAACACCCAATTCAAATTATTTGGTAAGACGTAAGTTTTAGTTTGGGTTAGGAACATGTTGAATATGTGAGGAGCCAGGTAAGATTCATGTCTTTTAGCGAAATTTGATTTGATATACGGTACTTGTAATTGTTTGTGTGTAATTGCTCTCGTGTTTTGCTAGTGAGTTATGTGATTCGGTAATTTTTTTATGCAGTTTTTGTAGATGATCTTCTTTATGAACAGTTTATTTATGTCAAATAAGTTATTTTCAATCATTAGCTGTTCTGTCGGATGTTTATAAGGCTTTCTAAACATAATTCGAATTATTGATTTATGATTAATTTTAAGGGATTTGAGATGAGTGTCTGCTGCTACTCCCCATACTGAAATACCATACATTAGAATACTTTGACAAAGTGCAAAGTATATATTTTTTAGCTGATTTAATGACATAAAATATTTCGTTTTGTTTGTATTGTTTTTGTTTTGAAGATGTATGATAGTTTCCGGATTTTTTTTGTTATTGGGTTAATTTGGAGATCCCATTTTAGATTATGGTCAACAGTTAAGCCGAGATATTTGATATTATCCGCATAATCTATTTTGTCACAAGTACAGCGTGTGTTATTTGTAGAAGTAATGGTGCAGGGGTGAAGATGGAATTGTGGGCGACTATCTGGCTGACCAGCTTTTGTTTTACTAAAAGTCAAGTATTTTGTTTTAGAAATGTTGAGTGTAAGAAGATTATTCATTAGCCATTTATTTATTTCAGTCATCCCTGCTTCTGTGTTTTTGTAGACATTTTCCCATGATTGTGCTTTGAATAAAATTACAGTGTCATCTGCGTAACTGATTACTTTGTACTCTATTTTTCCAAGGTTTATCTCAGTTAGACTATTTATGTAGATGAGAAAAAGTATGGGACCCAAGACGCTGCTTTGCGGTACTCCATACCTGTTACCTACCTTGTCACTTTCGTGTTTATTGATTTTTACTATTTGTTGTCTATTTTCAATGTAGTTGATGAACCATTTTAGTGGTGGACCGGTTATGCCGATATTTTTGAGTTTTTGTTGTAGTAATTTATGTGAGATGGTGTCGAAAGCTTTTGCTAGGTCTAAGAAAGCCCCTACCACCTTTGACCCGCCACCGTAAGTTTTTGACTATGTAAGTAGTTAGTTCCGATAAGGCGTCTTCTGTTCCCATTTTCGCTCGAAACCCGAATTGGCTGTTTGAGATCAGTTTGTGTTTATCAAGGTATGCGAGCAATCTTTTTTTCATAGTTTTTTCTAGTAGTTTGGATAGTGAATTGTGTTATATATGTCATATGTAAGGTCACAACTTGAGTTCGCCGCAGTCATTTGGAATCGAAAATATCCAAAACAAATTTATAAAACACCTATCGTATCGCTTTAGTGATCATCGGTTTGACCCTATCGCTTTATATAAACGCAGAAAAATCTATGATGCTTTATTCTTTTACAAAATCGTGAACTGTCTTGTTGATTCATCATATCTGTTAGAAAAGATTGCATTTCGTTGCCCCAAACAAAACACCAGATCGAACGATTTATTTAGAATACCTCACTGTAAATCCAAATACGCGCAAAACTCTATAATAGGACGTATCTGTGAAAATTATAATACCTTACGAGATTTTCAACTTAAAATCAAATAAATTGCAACTCACTAAATTAATAATTAATATCTAAAAATACTTTTACTTTTGGGAAAATTATACTATCACTTTCGTAGTTTATTATATTATTTTCAATTAGTACCTATAACCATGCAAAAACTGTATCTATTTATAATATTATGTACTTCTTTAACATTTCATGGAATTTAATTGGTCTAGGTATAACATATTCATGTTTATTGTTATATTTCACTGTACGACTATAAGTTTCCTAAATAAATTTAAATAACAAACAAATAAAAAAATAATAAGTTGAAAATTAAAAGTAGGTACAATATAAGTGGGTACAGAGTAAAAACAGAAATAATAATATAGAAGATATTGAACATGACGTGAGCAATGTAAATATTTTTTTCGGAAAAAGCAAATTTAATTTTATTATGGTTCGGACGGTGATGTAGCGGGTGGGACACTTCTCATTTTAAGCTGCCATATAATGTTGGAGATTTATTTCTTTCCCTACTTGAGATAGACAATAGATAAGGGTTTCAGTAGGTAGTTAAGCTTATTACCTAACACTTAAAAATAAGTCCTAAACATAAAATTTACAATGCAACATTTATTTAGAATTTCATAATATAGTTGTAAGACACCGTGTTTAAAAATATACCAGGCCAAAAATATTACTGTACTTTACAATATAAGGCTATGAAATTATTTGTGAAATAATATATGTTTTTATGCTACTTTTAAAAAAGAAATGACCAATAAATATAATTCTTATGACAAAAACTATTTGGAAAAGGAATTTTCGCATTCCGGAAAGAACAGATACCTAACTGAGTTTTGCAAATATTTTTGTATTTATTAGTGTGACAGCTGTTTCGGGGTTCAAGTACTCATAAAAATTCAGTTACGCCACACGAAGGCGACTTATTTATATGATTTTATTTACCCCTAGAGTATTCTTATTTGCATGATGTTTTGGTGTTTTATTAATATTTTCGGTAAAAACCGATTTACTTAGAAAATCATCGAGTGAAGAGTGCCTCACCATGAGTACCGTTAATTTACCCCCCCCCCCCTCCTTTAATCATAGCTGTTTGGTTTTAATTTCTTTGTAATATACAATTATATTTTTACAGCATAACATCCCTTTACTACTTTGTTTAGTTGCAAATCATTGATCTTTTGCCATGTTCACCAATTCATTACTACGTGGATGACAAAACAGTTCATGGTAGATTTTTGTTTGACAAGCCCCCGAAGGGAACACAAACTCCAACGGCGAGTGTGTTTACTGATGGGGTAAGAATAACCTCATCGGATTTAATGTTTCAAAGCCCCTATCATGTCTGATTACGTCTAAAAGGGTTCGAAAGGAAAATCTAGTCTCTTTCAACGGGAGCCTCTCAGAATCTGGGCTAACTGTACAGGGCCTGCAAATATTTTAATGGTACACAACTGGTGACCCCATAAAAATCTAAGCCCCAAAGTTAAATTTGGCAGCCACGTCCGGTCTGGAGCCCCAAAATACCTGAAAAAAACCCTCGACTCTGTGCAGAAATGGACGTATTTCCAAAACCAATACCGTTAGAGTCGCGGCCGCTCATTATTATTATTCTAAGGGTTTTTATTACTCTAAGGGTGGGTTTTTTCATTTACCGAGAATGCTAAATGCAATGCTAATTGTAAAAGTAAACAGTAAAAGTCATAGAAATGAGTTTTTTCATTTGACATTTACCGTTTACTTTTACCTACAATCTTACAGCTAGGCAACCGTGCTGTAAATGCTAAATGCAAAGTAAAAAAAATGGCTGCCATTGTCAAAGTGACAGTTTCAGAGTTGAGAGGTTATTTTTTGTTGTAGCTATTTTAGAGATTTTCTTGTTTCTATTTTACGGTATTTGCTAGTATATTATCATTATGTTCTCGACAAGTGACAGTTCGTCAAGCTCTGACGATGAACATATAATTAATTATATGACACGACGTATAAAGCGTCATAATATACGGAGGAATTTTTATCTAATGGAAGACCTGGATTTCGTATGCCGATTTCGAGTTAATAAAGAAACTGCTCGACTTTTGACTACATTAATTGCAGATATGATATGTTCTCCCAGTGACATGTAAGTAATGGTTGATAAAGTGTAATTACAAATATTTATTAAATGACATGACGTAATAATGAAGCTTATAAAATTTGTTTCTTTCTGCTAGGAATAATGCCGTCAAACCACCTGAGCAGTTGTTATTGGCTTTAAGGTTTTATGCAACTGGATCAATGCAAAGAGTACTGGGAGATGTTGCGAATACACACAAAAGTACTGTGTGTAAAATCATTTTTAAAGTGTCAAAGGCCATAGCATCGCTAAGCAAACATTAATGCCTAGAAGTGACGCTGAAATGATTGAAAATAATGTGAAATTTCACAAATTGGCCAAATTTCCAAACGTCATAGGAGCTATTGATTGTACGCATATACCAATAACATCTCCCGGTAAGAAAGATTTATCTATTTTATTTATCTGTATTTTGAAAAAAATATCAAATAATTATTAACTTTTATCTCTTAAGGTAATATTGGTTTTCATATTGTTATGCAATTGTAATATACAACAAAGATTTTATAATTTTAGGTGGACAAATAGCAGAGTTATATAGAAACCGTAAAGGTTATTTTTCATACAATGTCCAAACAATTTGTAATTCTGATCTAATAATTATGGATATTGTATGTAGATGGCCAGGAGCTAGCCACGATAGCACTATCTTTAATGCTAGTAACATACAGGCCAGGTTGGAGAATGGAGATTTTGGCAATAACGTTATTTTGGGAGATGGTGGTTATGGCGTACAGCGCTACCTTTTTACTCCTCTTAGAAATCCCACGACACCAGGAGAAGAACTGTACAATAGAAGCCATATTCGCACCAGAAACCCAGTAGAGCGTTCTTACGGTGTCTGGAAGAGACGATTTCCCTGCATTGCCACCAAACTTAGATTAAAACAGAATAGAATCGAAAGTGTCATACTTGCCACCGCAGTTTTGCATAATGTTTGTTTAAAGAAGAACATTCCGGAGGTAGATCCGGAAATAAATGTGGATCTCGATCGATTCCGTATAAATAACAATGAAGGCGGTGGCAGTGGTGCTCCCACCACCTCTGGAAGAATAGCTAGAGAAGCACTCATTCATTCTTATTTTGACCAGTAAGTATTTATTCCTTGTATCCTTCATATTTATGTACATGGATAACCACTTTCTTACGGTATTCATGGCATTACGGGCTCATGCAAGTAGAGCTGTCCTCTCTGCCTACCCCAATAGGGAGATGGTGTGTACTGTGTATATGTATATATCATTTTGTTTCAGGTTGGTGGCCAGAGACACAATGTAACTCATGTGCAGTGACTGCAGTGTGCAGTAGGCACATTTCAAGGAATAAGAAAATGAGGAATTGAAATGATGAACTCTTTTAAAAATATTATTTTTTATTTAAGAAGTTGTATGTTCATAATTTATTAATGCCCTTTTCAGGGGTTTTTGATGAAAATGAAAATATATAGTTATAACTAATACATATTAAATAATAAACAAGTATAGAAGTGGTTCAAACAAAATATTGTTTAATTTATTACGCATAATTATTTATTATGGCCAAAATCGAGATGAGTGGAGGAAGACCCTTGAGGAGGCTAACCACTGGAGCGATTACAGAAATAAAAAAATATGCTCTGATTGCTTGACATTCCAGGACGATGCGATTCAAGCGATGGTTCAGCGATCCTCTTCTGCAGAAAAAATACACACGGAAATAAATGTGTTGAAGTGGAAGAATGAAAGAGAAGAACTAAAACATGCTGCTGAAATGCATACATAATTTCCTCTAGATTAAATATTTAATTGTTTTTCTAGTAACAGTAATTCTATTTTTTTTTTCTTTTTTTCCAATTCAATATTTTCCATTTCAGCAGCAAATTTTAGTTTTTCTCTTTCCTCTTCGAATTTTCTTTTCGTTTTTTCCAATTCAAATGTTTCTTTCATCACATTTATTTCTGTTTGTATTTTTTCCGACTTCAATTTCATCACATCTGTGCAAACAGACAGCCTCGACTGTTTCAAAGGTGTTTCTTTGGGAAACCTTTTGCGAATATCTGGAACAAGAATAAACATTACTATTTTATTTGTTGGATTCATGAATTAATTCAAATTTGTATTGATTACAATGATTCCACTTACTTCTGGCAGGAGTTTCAATGTGGCTTTCAATTTTGGATGTAACGTCAACATCTACCACTCCTTCGGATAGTTCCTGACTTGGTGCCAAGATATAGGATATATCCTGGGATGGCCCAGGATTTAATTCTGAAATCAAATAATAACTATGTACTTATATATTATGGGATTTGGCGGAAGAACAATTTCCTGGTTAAAGAAATGACAGTAATTGGGATCAAGTAATTGATTGACGGGACAGTTGCTAATTATTGCAGTTGTAGTTGCAGTTTGTAAATCACTTGTTTATCTGCTTGCTGTCTGCTAACTGACATATACACGGACCTTGCACACAGCATTTATACAACATATTCATAATACCCTAATATTTATATGTTAATATGTATCAAATTAGAGAACATCTTACCGGAACCCATGAGCTGTTGGATAATGGACACTTTATCCCCATCCAATGGAACATAATTGTTTGGTGTGGCTGAAAAGATGAACAATATTTATATGAGAACAAAGCCGACATGTTTTTTTTAGACCTTAGCAGAATATGACATGTTTATGAGAACTTACAATCTCCATCATACGTTGAAGTAATCCCCACAATGGATTCCTTCATTACACTAGACACCCATTCTGAAGTGTCGGACATTGGTGGAGGAGGAGGTCCACCACCAGTTTTTATGATGGATTGCTTCTGCTTTCCAGCTTCCTAAAATAAACAAAACATACATTTTTTAATTATAAACAAGAAAGAGTGAAATCGTCAAGAATAAATCCAAGACAATATCAAATGAGTACTGATTTTTTACCTTTCTTGCGACGCGCTTCATGTATTCCCACTTGTACTTTATCTGTTTCACCGTTCTTAAGATGGTCGTTGACGCATTGAACTCACTTGTGATATCTATCCATGCTTTCTCCTTTGCTTGTGAGCCCATTGCGTCAGTTTTTTTACACAAAATTATTTTGCCATATTTATCAATGAGGTTCTTTAGCATCTCAACCTCCCTCGCCGAAAAAATAGTTCCACGTTCGCTGCAAACATGTAGTGTTTATTACTGGAAAAATCTCCATTCTCCAACCTGGCCTGTATGTTACTAGCATTAAAGATAGTGCTATCGTGGCTAGCTCCTGGCCATCTACATACAATATCCATAATTATTAGATCAGAATTACAAATTGTTTGGACATTGTATGAAAAATAACCTTTACGGTTTCTATATAACTCTGCTATTTGTCCACCTAAAATTATAAAATCTTTGTTGTATATTACAATTGCATAACAATATGAAAACCAATATTACCTTAAGAGATAAAAGTTAATAATTATTTGATATTTTTTTCAAAATACAGATAAATAAAATAGATAAATCTTTCTTACCGGGAGATGTTATTGGTATATGCGTACAATCAATAGCTCCTATGACGTTTGGAAATTTGGCCAATTTGTGAAATTTCACATTATTTTCAATCATTTCAGCGTCACTTCTAGGCATTAATGTTTGCTTAGCGATGCTATGGCCTTTGACACTTTAAAAATGATTTTACACACAGTACTTTTGTGTGTATTCGCAACATCTCCCAGTACTCTTTGCATTGATCCAGTTGCATAAAACCTTAAAGCCAATAACAACTGCTCAGGTGGTTTGACGGCATTATTCCTAGCAGAAAGAAACAAATTTTATAAGCTTCATTATTACGTCATGTCATTTAATAAATATTTGTAATTACACTTTATCAACCATTACTTACATGTCACTGGGAGAACATATCATATCTGCAATTAATGTAGTCAAAAGTCGAGCAGTTTCTTTATTAACTCGAAATCGGCATACGAAATCCAGGTCTTCCATTAGATAAAAATTCCTCCGTATATTATGACGCTTTATACGTCGTGTCATATAATTAATTATATGTTCATCGTCAGAGCTTGAACAGCAGAACTCGACAATATATTGTTTCCAACAAATCTATATACGCCATAACATCATATTCGATTTCAAACAATTTAACAGTTGCTTTTTTGGCGGTTTTGCAAAGATGGTCTTTCAGTAACTTAAGGTCACTCGCAAGAGGAACTATGGTTATTTTATTCCACTTCCTCAAATTCAGATCATCTGCTGCCTGAGAAGAGACGTCAAACTTCCAATTAGCTTCAATGATTTGAATCAAAGTTTTCAGATCAGCTTCAATGTTAGCAGTCTCAATTCCTCTTTGCAATTTTAATGTTTGCATAATTGCTAAATTGCAACATTGCTTTATAGACGTGCTAATATTCATTGCAAAAGTCGGGCTCAAGTATTTTTCTTCCTTTTCATCGTATTTTGAACAGTTTTTTGTGGCATTCACTATCACATCATAACACTGGGGTTTTAATGCATGGGACAAATCTGTTATGCTCGGTTCGATTTTTTTAATTTCGAGAAGTAGTTTTCCGAGTTCTCTCATTTTCCGAGAAACCACGTTAATGAAGTGTTTTTCACGGTGAATTTTTAAATACTGCGAGCCAAAAGCGCAAATCAAGCTGTCTTTTTTAGAAATGAGAGATATCCGATCTGCTCTCATACGAGGAAAAACCAATTCTTTTAGTTTGGGATCAATTTTTAAATTTCTTATTAAAAGATTTTGAGCCTCGGCCTGGGTAAACTTATCGTCACTATTGTCGCATAATTTTCGATGTTTCCACAGTTGTTTCCTCGAATAGAATCCCAAGCATTTGGGGCACGGCAAATAATGAATAGATGAGGAATGCTGTTTTTTTTCATGGGTTTCGTGCATTCTTGGGAATTTTGTACAAAATTTCCCTTTTTACGCAATCCGGTAAGTAGAACTTTTCTTTCCTTGCTATGTTTTTGTGTTGATAGGATTTTTTGAACTTCACATTCTATCTCGTGGTTTCTGAAAACATGCCTTGAAAAATTATTTACATTCTTTTCACAATAAAAACAGAAGTCTGGCAGTCGAATTCTTTTTTTCGTTATTTCTTTATCATTTTTCTTCTTTGATTTGGTCAGTACGTCGACGTTTTGTGGGAACGATGTACATGGAGCAGTGTCCGAAGAAATGTTTTCAATATTATTATAATTAATTGGCGAGCTAGCTCTTGTCTCACACATCCCGCTGTCTGGAACCTTTGAAATGTGTGTAGATTTTGGTATTAAATCATTAACGCTGTTGTCAATAGTCGTATCCCCATCATCACCGCCAGAAGTGAACTCCTGTAAATAAGAATTTACATTTTAGACAATTCAGTCAAATAGTTAAATTGTATTTGACCATAAAAAAAGATTGAAAATAAGTATTATTAATGAAGGCACATACCTCAGAGTATCTGGTTTCTTCGTCAGAGGGCTGGTATGACTCCGAAGAATCTTGGTATGGCTAAAATAGAAAACAGCGATAAGTATTTACACATTTACAGAAAATAACATATTTTCGTATCTTGGTTTACATCAAACCATAAAAAAATATTAACATTTATTATTTGGTAGTAAGTGTGGTTTGTAAGTATATTTACCTCATTTACTAAAGAGTGTTCTTCAGTTGTGAAGTTTCCATCTTCGTAATTATTTGCAGTTTCTGGTTCTAAAATTAAAACAGAAAATTTAATGGCCCCATCGAGAGTAAATAACATAAATATTTTTGAATGTAGTTGTAACTTGGTGGTAAATCATTATATTAAATAATATTACTTTGTTAACCACTTTTTAATCATTATTGCCAATCGATTTTAGAAACATCGTTCCTTCTTCAGGGTAAAGTAAAAATATAAATTAAAAATTCCAAAATAAAAAATTCCAATATCCTAGATACCACCCGTGTAAATACTATCCGTTCACCTATTATTATTTTTTTTCAAAATGTCAAAATATAAGATGCATGTTTACTTTGCCCTGAAGAAGGAACGGTGTTTCTGAAACCGGTTGGTGACCCAAAGTAATATTATTTAATATATAAATAATGTAAAATTTGTAAGCCTACATTATGATTTTATATAGGTACCGTTCATGTGATAATTGGTTATCATTAGAGAGCAGAAAAATTGCAATCTGCATAGTTTGGCATTTTTCGTCCATTTTTTTTCTTAAATTAGCATTTTTTACAGTATTAGTGCGACTTTTGCTTTTATATTTCCGACATATATTCTCCATACACTCCTTACTTCGTTCATTCGCTCTACATGTCCTAACCATCTGAGCGTATCTATAATTAATCTTACTCATTACGCTTACGCCTTGATTGTCAAATAATATTTAGTTTTCATGAATTTGTAAGTTGTTTTTTCACTACTTCAATGTAGGTACTGTTTTGATTCTATAATGTAAATAAAGTAGAATTTTTTTTGTTAATTATTTTGTTAGAGATGTTTGGAATTATACGTGTGTAAATTAAATGATATATTACAACGAATCTTCCAATCACTGAATTGAAAGGTGCTTTCAATCTATTATGTAAGTACAGGTAGGTACCTACATCTAATTATTTGTTTTAATGTTTAAAAAAAAACTAGAACCTAAATCCTACGAAAGAAGCTGGACAAGGCTAATTTTTAAAGAGTTTGGAGTGCTATCATTAGAAGAAAAAATATTTGGGAGATCTTCTTTATAAAATTTCCCAATAAATCAACAAACAATAAAAATGCCGTGCAATATATTTATAAGCAAGTACTTACGTCTTTTTTGAACGAGTTCCATAATTTTTTCAATTCTTTTGCTCCGCTTCATTGTGTCGGCAGTAATAAACACTTTGAAAAAGAGGAAGAGGAGTTCCTGTTTTATTTTCGTCTGATGTTCAAAATGACATTATTATTTTGAACGAGCTAAGATATAAATATGTTGAGGAAAACAATCTGTTTCTATTTGCCAAACCGAATTGTAATACTACGATTTGTGGTTACAAAGTAATAGAGAAACATGCCAAACTCTGTGGGGCTAAGAACCCAAAGGCAATTTCCTCAATCAGGCTGAGAAAACATCTGGCAACTTTAACGCAAATTTTCAATATGAGCGATAATGACATTGAACAGCTCGCTAACTTTATGGGCCATACTAGTGGAATCCACAGGAAGTCTTACCGATTACCCGATGACATTTTTCAGACAGCTAAGATCTCAAAATTGCTCATCCTGATGGAAGATGGCAAGGCAGATGCCTACAAGGGTAAAAGTCTTGATGAGATCAATCTTAATTTAGATGATGAGGTCGTCGGCGAAAATGTAGATATTGAAGAAGTTATTGAATACGAAGCTGACGGCGAACCAGAACCGACCACATCAAATGCATCACAACCACATAAAATTTTCTTAAATACTAATCAAGTCGCGAGAAAACATATAAAAAAACGTAATTTAGTGCCGTGGACTCCTGAACAAAAGAAAATTGTTTTGCAATTTTTTAGAACACACATCCAAGAACGTATTCCACCAAAAAAACAGGTGTGTGAAACCTTGAAGGAGCAGTATCCAGACCTATTGTCTAATAAAGAATGGTTAAAGATAAAAGTGTTCATACAAAACGCATATTCCAAAAAATGAAGTGTTCATTAAAAGTCGTGTGGCACGTACGTTTTTAAAAATATTAATTGTTTCAGATACCTACGTAAATAGGTATATACTATAATTTTTTTATTTGGCTTTTAAACGTAATAAGTACATGTTTTTGTATTCCATCTTATTCACTGTGAATTAAGGGTGAGTGATAAGTATTTCATTTTAATTATTTTAGATACCTACTAAGTAATTAGTAAGCACACATATTTAGGGATGAACCTAATTTAATTACATGCTTTATTTTTAATACGCGATTTGTTTTCGTCATGATTCGAGTAATAAGATTTTTTTATTTGTTTTTGACATTACTTGCAACATATATTTTTTTAAAAGTGTTACATGTTTTTTATAGATCATTTCTCATTCAATATGAGTGATAAGTTTTTTTTTACTTATATGTTTTAAAGGTTTTTGATACCTACCTATTTTTAATCAACTTACAAGATGTTTGTTTAAAAAGGCAGTAATTTGTATGCTTATTCAGGGATGTTAATTTATTTTTAGTAAACGATTTGTGTTCATCAGGGTGCGTTCAAACTCGTGGGAATTACTGTGAGCGAGCCACGAATTATGGAAAAAAACGATGCTTGTGGTTGCTGCGTTCCTTTCCCATAATTCGTGGTTCGGCGCGCGTTCATGTTTGTAAATGTGTAAGCGGTTCAGACTTAGTTATAAATATAGTAGATGGCCTATTTCAGTATATCACTCGCCATATATTCCCAATGAGAAGATCACTAAAATGGCTACTAAAATAGGTCATCCCACTATACTTATAGCTAAGTCTGAAACGACTCTTTGCCGTCACGAGTTATGAGTTATTTGAGTTGTTTTTGATATGTACTTGCCTATTATAATATTAATATTTTTGTTATAATAAAAGTGTCACATGTATTCATAAGTCATCATCCTAATCATTATGAGTGATATGTACATATATATTTTTTAAATGTTTTAGATGTCTACCTATTTATTTTTAATGGACCTTTCAGCTTCCAGAATGCGACATTTCCTACACCAATTTATTTAGTCATAAGATATACTTTCCCGGAATTTCTGTTTTGAAAATTACATAGCATAAAACATTATATTATTCCCTCACATGTGCACAAATAAAGTACGATCTCTGAAATAAAATAATTTATCTACTAGGATTTTTTAAAGTAATGTTACCTTGTAAAATTTTATTTGAGTGTTGTGTTTGAACGCATTCACCGACAAGTTATACTAACTACCTCATTGTCCATTTGAAGTTCGGAGAGCAATAAAGCCCTCTCTTGCTTGCTGTCAGTCTTTATGACCCCTACTCGAACCTTACTAATAATATTTGCAAGGGTGCTTATTTTCGAGTGCTACAGTGCTAATTGAGGCCTAACTATCCTAACCGTTATAAAATATCCCAAATTATATTGCCTTTGCCGAAAGAAAATATGTCAATATTGTTCATGTCACTTTCTTGAATTTGTAATGTAGTTTTAAAAACCTACGAAATTTATATTTCCTTAGAACCTCTGTTGATAATTTCCTGTCGTAATAATTATATTTTGGCGAAGTTTTATTAAAAGTGTCACATATTACATGTTTTCATACGTCATCTTCTTATTCTTTACGAGTGAAGAGTTTTTTTTATTAAATCTATTTTTTTAATTGTTTTATCTACCAATTCTTAATCAAGGTGTCAGATGTTTGTTTAAATAAGCAGTACTTGGTATGTTTATTTAATTTTTAAATTTTTTTTGAACACTCCAGAATTTTTTTGCATACAAATATGGCGTGTTTGCAAAACATCTTAGTAGTACTACTTAGTACTTATAGAACCTGAAAATATAGAATAAACGGGGAAATCTAGGTGGATTCATTGGCTTTAAATCGCAGTAAGCAGTTCATATGTTTCCATATTAATATATTGACGAATAATTTTAATTACAGTGCTATAATTATAAGTTGGCGGTGGCGTAAACATGAAATAACGCACACCTACTAACGTTATTTCTAAGATGGCAGCCCCCTCCTTTTTCGCCAATTTATAAATGAAATCGAATGACCAAATCTAAAACCGAACACCAATCGCACGAGGGTTTTTAATTGTTCTGTACAGTTACCTACTATAATTATTTTTAATAGAAGATTTTATTAAAAGTGTTACTTTATCGACTTAACGTAACACGAAAAGTGTTACGTTAATTGTATTTGTATATATTCATAGGTCAACTAATTCACCACGAGTGTCCTTTTTATATTGTTTTTGTTACCTACCTCGTGTGTATATTTAACCAAGTCAACTCTGTTTTTAATAAACGATTTGTAAAAAAAAGTTATTTGATTGTTATCCTTTTGAATTCACCGACCAAAACGACAGATTAATCTCATAATATAATTTTGTTGATCGAAGCAGCATTTACTTTATATAGCTCAATATAGACGAGCCAATTTTGTAGAAAAAACTCCAAGTTAGGACAAATAACGGTAAAAGGTCTGTGAATGTTTTTTTTTTCATGACCAGATTTTTTCATTATTACTTCGACGGCCTCCGTGGTCGAGGGGTAAGGCTCTCGACAAGCAATCCGAAGGACGCGGGTTCAAATTCCGGCATGTGAAAATAAATTTTATTTGATTATTTGGTGTTATTTCACAATTTAATTAAATATAATATATAGAATATTTGCGGCACGTTCCATAGTGCAAGATTCTCTCAGTATCGCCCTGGTATAACACCACCATCCAGAATATTAAGCTAGCTTGGAATGGCTTTAGCCGTGTTTGGTGACCAGAACTGAATATACTGGTACTTCCCCACCTTCCTCTTCCTCGTCTCATTCCCCTCACCTACCTTCAGTCTCACAACATTCCCCAATTGGGGATAGGACATAGTCTCACTGACTCCAGACGGGAGCGATTGAGACTCTTGTGTGGTATTCAATTCAAAAATGTACTGCTAGACGTAAAAAGTAGAAGAACAAAATAATATAACTGGAAGTGGGTGTACAAGCGTGTCTCCTGGGCCACGGAAAAATATCATTGTGGTCCTGCCCCATGGTTGACCTTGGTTAATTTCGGTAAACCATGGTTATCGTAATAAATATTTAGAAAAAAAAAATCTACTTATTTAACGCCCTGAGGGGTTTTACATGTAGGTAGTACAATTTTAACATCACAGAAAGTTTTAAAACAAAATAAAGTTAGTAATAATAAAAATAAAACTATATTAGATAAAAGATACAACAAACAAAAACTAAAATAAGACAGCAAACAGAGAGGTTATTAATTTTCTTTTGAATTAACTTAAAGATTATAAGGTAAGGTTTATGCATAGCACAAAGGATTACAAATTATTATAAGCAATAATTATTGTAAGGCTGCGGTTACACTTGGAAGTATTTTTACCGTAAGTAGCTAGGGTAAGTGAGTTAAGGCAAAATTATCTATCGAAACGTCACCTATAAAGTGACATGCTGCCAATGGGACTCGAACCCACGGCCTTCTGATTACCGGTCAGCAGCTCTACTTCTGAGCTATGGCGGCTTCTTTAATACCCGCCAAATTAGTCAATGTGTACTTAGTGTTCTGCAAGCAAAATTATTGCTTATTAATTTTTTTCTCACCTGAAAAAACCAACTTCATTTTTGTAGGTAAAGGCATTATAAGTGCTAATTCTCCCACTTAAGGGCGTCGAGATATATGTCTTGATTAATTGACTAATTTGGCGGGTATTAAATAAGCCGCCATAGTTTAGTGGTAGAACTGCCGACCGGTAATCAGAAGGCCGTGGGTTCGAGTCCCATTGGTGACATGTATTTTTTGACGGGAGATTTTTCAAATTGTAAGTTTTTTCTCTTACAATAATATTGCTTATAATAATTTGTAGCCGAGAGGTTTACAAAAATCTTCTTTAATCATGGTTATTATCGGTTAAACTTGATTAATCTTAGTTTATCTTGGTTTATCTAAGTTAATCTTAGTTAATGTTTTGGTAGTCAGTTAATAATATGGGTATTCTTTGTTAGTAGCCTCCATACTCAAAAACTATATACACAAAACAAATATTAATATAAGTACACTGATGCTCGAACTCTGAATGTTGTAAAATAAATGGTTTAGCAACATAACTTTTACTATTGTCTAATTACCTTGTCATAGTTACCTAAGATTATTTTTGAGAAATAGTTCTTTGCTAATTAGCGCCATGCACTAGTCACCAAACCTGCTGGAGTGTTATTTATTTATGCGACAATTTTTGTTTCCATTTTTAATTTTGTACCTATTCATGTATGGGATTTCAGCACTGTGCAATGCCGCGTACAATTCAGATTTAATGAATCCACCCATAAGCGACACTTTGAACTTAAACTCTTGTCTCTAACTGCTCAAGGAAAACCTCCCCTCTGCGGGTGTAAAAGCACTCAGCCAACCTCCAATCATACAGATGAGGTTAAAGAAATATCCGAAGAAAGAGTTGAGACTTTAATTAGGTAGATAGGCAGCTGGGCAGGTAGGTACATTGAAAAAAAATGAAAAAATCGTTATACATATCTTGCAATACTTAGTTTTAATAAAGCAGTGCGTATCTCTATTTGATAGCCTATTACTCTTGGAATGCTTTGACATTTACGTGCCTGAAAAATTGAGCAGTAGGTAGTCGTCATCATGACACGAATTGTTCAAGATACCAAACTGCAGAACAGATTTTCAAGCATAGCATAGCATGACAATAAAAATTGTTCTATTGAATAATATTGTAAAAACAGTATTTATTATTTAATTACTCTAAATAACTTTAAAACTTGGTTCGTATACCTACCTGTATTCCTTAATGTGTTTATTGTTATACATGAGAAATATTTTACGTATGCAAATTGCATGGTGTAAATATCTACGGATTAATCTATTGATCAATACATTAATTTAGTAATTGTGGAATGATTTCCCGGCCTCTGTTTTTCCTCCCTCATGCATAATGGGTCTCTTTAAGACCCATGTACAGTCTTTCCTCTCCTCAAAAAGACATGTTCAGAAGTAAATTATATTCCTCAGGGCCTCAATGTAAAAAATGGGTTTAAGTAAATTAAAAATTTTTTTCCTGCAATAAGTTATATCTTGGCCCTTGAGGTGGTTTTTCACAAAAACGGCACTCTACAAATAATCAAAATATTTTTATTACTAGGTATGTAGTTCCTACCTGCTCAAGTGTGAACAGTGTACACTAAGAGTGCATAATAATAATTGGATAATTTTAAAAGCATCGTTTTTTGAAAAATCACCTCATGGGCGCTGAAACTATGGTATGGTGATACTATGGCATATCCTTACAACGACACCCTTCGAGGATTTTCAGGATTAGCGTAACTGATGAAATAGCAAGTCACTTGCCCCAGGACTTGTTGAAATTACAACTAGCTTATGGCAGGATTATTCGTTTATTATATCGTAACATATCACGTGACATTAATATTTTTTCAAAGACAGACCATTTATTTCTTCTTATGTTGTTTTTTTTTTAAATGTCACACAATAAAGTCTTTTACAAATTTAGATACGTTATTATAAGTAAGTTGTGCAAAGTAGTATGACAAGTGTGTGAAGTACATAATATAATAATAACAGTGAAAATAATATATATAATAATAATTGTGAATAACTAATAAAATATGATACGTAAAAGATAGATATAATAGTACAATATTGTTTAAGTGGCAAGTTGACATCTGGGTGGCCGGTAGAGTCTACGAAGATTCATGTTATTTATGATGATAGAGAAATTATTATAAGCATTCCAGCTATTCTTTGAACACGTATCCTCAGTGATTTTTATATATTATTATAAAAAAGTGTTATTACACATAATAAATAAATAAAACAATTTGTTGAGCACGAGACCACAAAAAAAAATAAAGAAAAGCTAATAATTATGCGACAGATATAAATATATTAGGAAGATGGCCAACTATATAACAGATGGATAACTTTTTTTTCAAAATAAATGCAAAAGATATTAATATTTGTCAGCATAATTCACATCGAATGACGTTATATGATAATATTCGGACACGGGACGAGAAATTCTAAGCAAATTAGATTGCCAACAAGAAAAAAAACAAGCACCCAAAAATCTCTGATGTACCAGGCCGTTCAACTCTATAACAAAATCCCGAAGGAAATTGCTGTGATAGAAAATATTAATAAGTTCAAAAATGAATTAAGAAAATATGTCTATCTCAATTATTAATGTTTCTTTTTTGTGACTTTATTGAAATATTTAAAGAAAGATTATGTTTGCCAAACAATGTACATGTTTATATGTTTATAAAACTATTAGCACACACGAAGATGTGAGCTAACTTAAGATTAATAAATAAAATAAATAAATAACAGGATATTATTGTAGTACTTATATTATGTAATTATTACATTTATCTTAATAATCTATTGCTTCATTGAAGTAAAATCATGTATTATTTCATGGTGCTTTCACACAAACAAAAGTATTGAAATCCGTAAGTCTAATCTTAAACTTTAGGTTGCACAGTTTACGATTATTTGCCGGAAATTAAAACAAAAATTATGTATTAAATGAAAAAAAAAAAAAACATTTGATTATTGACAGTAGATGTAATATGGACGGTGGTCCATTAACTTAATCAATTGTTTATGAAATTTACCTTAAACTAACTCAACTCTTTTTCTTGTTAAAATGGTAGAATAGAGTCATAAAATAGGTACATAATATTCGTGATAATTACTAATATCAGTGAACGAAATCGTTTTATCTAAAATCAGAAAAAATTGCACTCGCCCAACAAACATTTGGTAGGGCGCTAATGTCAGATGTTGTCAGCTTTGACGAAACAGATTCCAATAAATATAAGGGGGATCAATCAAATTAATAATAATATTACCATTCCGTGATAATTTTATCCAACTCAGTTCTATCTAAACAATAACTTGTTTATTTACGGTGATAAGTTTATTGTTCGCCAAACAAGTTTACTAATGCGGATTTTGTGTTGTTTAGATATACAGAGAGATTATCTTGCCTTTATCGCGAGACTAATTTTAAAAGGGTTCCCAGATTTTGAAATAAAATTTTGAAACATATTTATATTAGATTAGCCGGGCTTTACACACAATTTTTAGAATTCGGATGTAGGTAGTAATTGTTATTTTATTCTTATCGTCAAGTATGCAAAATTTCATCAACATCGGAATAAAACTGTAGATTTGTATGAAAAGCCAAACCAAACATCTTTATATATTATGCATGTAAATAGATATATAGCTGATGACCCGGCGTTGCCCGGCTTTATGCAATTATTGCGAAAAGTGGCCCTGTCCCAATGTTTTTGTTTTTGTCGGATGTTTTGAAAACATTTTGTCGCTGGAGACCTGACTTGAGATGACCGCCGCTAACTATGAAATTTGGCAAAATTTCGTTGTTGTTTCTAAGCATAGAAAAATAATTACTTTTCTACCAACCTTACGGTTTCACTGTCAGTGAATTCAATTCATTTGGCTAATACCATTTGTTCCCACCCAGTCAAGGCCTGGCTGGTTTCATTGGCTGGCTAAGTCCTCCATCACTGAATAAGCAACCAACATCTACCGCTTATAATGACGGTAGTAGGAGATTTTTAAATAGTGATAGGTTTTTTGAAATCCGAGAATGATTGTCTTTCTTTTAAGAAATAAACCATTGTCGTCCATCGTAGAAAGGCAGCTACTAAGTCAGAATACTTATTGGTGACAAACATAACGCTAGAGCCAAAGCAGTTCGTTAAAATACAAGCCAAAATCGATAGTTAATTTTGGCAGACGTTAAGAGAGATAATTACGTTATTTTCTGTTATTACTAATATAAAATGTATCATAAAATCGTCCACCATTTTGAATTTTCGGAATGCTATTCTTTTAAAATTAAATTTGTAGTGAAGTATAAGCTTCTCTGAACGGAAAATTATTATGTTTAAAAAAAAAGAAAGCGCGTAAAGTTGTACACGAACGCATTCAATTTTCGACTATTTCAACACTAAGCTAAGCGTTTGTGTAGTGGATAATAGGATAAAACCTGCAGTCGTGGGTAGGATTCTAACTCGCGACTGTTCAGGAAGCGAGCATCATCCTAGACAAGCAAATTAAATTAATGTATTATGTCGTCAAATTAACCTTTGTTTGTATGGACTCGTCTTTTAAATGACAGCGTATCGTTATATACATAGGATATACACCGTTGCCAAATCAAGACCAAATTAAAAGGATTCTGAAAGCATCGGAATATAAACGTATGGCATACGGGAATATACGGGAGTCGTTAAATGTTCGTAATGAACGGACGCCTTATTAAAAACGTAATATACTGTGATATTCGTAAGATATATGCGGTTACCAAAAGGGCAGCAATATGAGAGGGTGTCCAAAAGATTCTAAAATGTATGTACCTTGCAAAAATATGAATACCCTTAAAAAACGATTTCTGGCAAATTCTGTTATGATCACTTTATTCTATAACTATATATAAGTGAACATTCACAGCGTTTTTGTTTCTAAACCTACCATAAGCGGTGGTAGTCAAAAGGATGCGAAGTGAAAGGTCGCCACATCGGTAGCGGGATTTATATATATATATATATATATATATATATATATATATAAGCCTTTCGGAAGAAATTCTCTAACTGATAGTGACAACCCTATCAAAATCCGTTGCGTAGTTTCGAAGAACTAAGCGCATAAACAGACAGACGCCGAAAACAACATTATTTTATACTATTTACAGTTTGATATACTTTATTAAGTTCTGACACTCAATATGGCAGATAGTAATTCAAGTAGTAATAACTTATTTTGAGTACTATACTTTCTTCACGCTCTGTCATTACATTTTTGAGCCGTACTTTTGCCTATTGATAGCTTTCAAAATACACGTATTTATACTAAAAGCTTTAAAAAGTTTTTATACAACAGCTAAACTTAAAACTCAATTTTTCAGACAGTCAGATACATAAAGTCAGAAACCTTTCACCTTCGCAGTCCGTGACATTGTTATACCTAAATGTGTAATAAATATAAATTTTACAGTCTTTTTAAAATAAATAAATATTTTAAATAATTTATTAGTGTATAATCATTTAGCTTGTATGAAATGAAACACTGTGCGCTACGGGTAATTTAACTTTACAGTCAACTACCATATATGGGAATCGATGAAGTTTGAATGTATTTACATACTTACTCGAGCTACGCAAAACATTACTAAATAATACATAGGTATATTTATACATTCAAGTTCTTTGGTAGGTATTTGGATGGTTTATGCAACGAAACGTTTAATTATTCAAACAGGCGAAGGTTCTTTAATTTGTGAATATTAATTCGGCGACGGGTTTAATCCGAGGAATATCAAACCTTTGAACGAACCAGTATATGGCGGAGTTCTTTGAAAGACAAACAAACCACCGGAGTCAGACGCAAATATTCAAGAAAATCACATTCCAGTGAATTCCGTCCCACGGGACAAAGGGGCAAATCCAATCGAACATATACAAGGAGCAATGGACAAGAACTGATTTCAGAATAATCGCCTCATCCCTTCACGAATCCTCAATTCGCAGAAAGCAATATCATTTAAGGCGAAGCTTAACGCTAAATCACTATTTTGATTAATCTTCATAACAAACTGGTTTACATTATGAATACTAAAAAATATGCATTAGATAAATTGAAGGTTTTCCTTTTGATTCGCTTGAGTAGAATGCAAATAAAAAATTTTAATTACTCAAAAAAAAAATAAATGTAAACTACTAAAAAATTGTTTTTTTTTCAATAGAAATGTATAAACGCGTAAAGGAAACAACTTAAAAAAATGCGGTATAAAAGCTAAGATTATCTGTGACAGTTTCAATTGATTAAATTTTTTGCTTTCTTATAAAATTATTTACAAAATAAATAAAAACCAGTTTTGCGCTTGAAATCGAACGTTTCTAGACTCCGTTTGTAAAACGATTTTAATGCGTATTACCTACAATATAATGTATACCAAGAATATACAAATTTTTGGCTTGTAGCTTCCTCTTAAGTGTGATGATTGGGATGATCAACACTTTTATACTCGTTTATAAATTTTATAAGCTTTACAGCGTGTATTTTTGAAAAAGCAAGAATTAAAAAAAAACGCTATATATCCATAGTTACATTTTCCTGCAGTTGTAGGCAGATATGACTGACAACCACATCATGCTGATGTCTTGGCACACACTCCTTGATTTATATTAAAAAGACACAATATTCTAAAATAAAGTGGGAATCTCAACAACGTAAGTGAAGAAGGCGTGTACAGAAATATTCAGCGTGCGGCCCGGCGTATTGGACGGACTTACGGTCGAATTTGGCCTAACAGGCCTGGATAAATTATATTTCAGTGGGGTTTATTTAAATTCATTCTCATAAACATATTACTAAAATCTCAGATGTTTAATAGCTCGGGAAGTTACTAATTCAACGTCTCGAAAAATAAAATCTGGTACTTACCTCTAATTTTACAGTTGAAATACGTTTTATAAATTTTTCATAGCATTTTAAGAAAAATATTTTAATCGTAAAGTATTTTTTGTATTATTTTTAAATGTAAATAACTTGTATCCGTAGGTATCGGTCTGAAAAAAATGATATTATAGTTACGAATTCGTCGGAATTAGTTAAAATGTGAACCTCGAACAAACCCCCGTTATTAAAGTATTGTATCGCCTTAGGGAAGAAAACGATGTGTTTTTTTTAGAAAGATTGTTGGTAATGTTTCTAAAAAAAACAAATCCGATATTTTTAATTGTTTAACTATGTAGAATTATATTTCTACAGCGTTACCATTATTAATATAACCATGTGGCCAGGTGTGACAGTGGGTACCGCAAAATAGCAGTCACGCGTCTTATGTCGTCTTAATACATCGTCTAAATCATGATTAAACAGATTTTTGACATGACCCGACTCATGTATTTGATTCACTTGGTGGTGCTATACCTTTCTAGGGCACCCACAACCTCTTCTTGTTCGTTGTTTAATACTAGAGAAGACCTGCGAAAAAAGGGATATTATAATTGTAGGATTAGTAAAATTGAAAGAAATATAAAAAAAAATTATACATTAAATTTGAATAATTTTACTCATTACGCAGGAATACATTTGTAATCACGCACTCATGCACCAGCAACCGAAATTAGTATGTTTAATATTCTCCAGGCACTCTATTATCTTTCCATTCGCTTTCCATGTCAAAATGGGCGTTAGTTTCGTGGGTGTTCACATTCTCCACATTCGAAATACGGTCGTACCAGTGGCGGATCCAGGGGGGGGTCACGGTGGTCATGACCCCCCCTGGGCCCCAGCCCAGGGGGGGTCATGACTACCTAGGTCCTGGGCCCATCCAGGACCTAGGTGGACCACTAATTAAAATTGTTAAACATAATGTTTTTATATATTTTTTGTCACAATATAAATTTTATTTAAGTACTTTCAATATTTAATTAATTTAATGCATGTGGCCTATTATCGGTCCAATCCTTTCTAATCCTAATGTTTCTGTTTTTAACATTTACGTATTTGAAATTTTGAATACGAAGCCGGTTGCCGTCAGCAGATGTCAGGTAGGTAGCTGTCATTCGGATAAAACGAAATTAATTGTCGCCTTTGACGGAACAAAAGCGCATAGATAATTGTTTAATTAAAGCCAAAATCTATTTCAACACTTTATTTGGGCCTTTTTGTCTTTCTTAACAAAATCGAGTAAATTTGACAGTAGCAGGTCGTTGTTGAAAGGAAGCCATCTTACCGCAAATAAATTTACAGATTGATATAAACGGTCGCATGAGCATTTACACAGGCACAGGTCGAACCTCCGAACAACTTCCGTGATCATTAATTACCACAAGTCGGATGCATATGTAAACGCTCCTGTGAGCTGTGAGTGACCTGTCAAAATTCAAAATATTATGTAATCCGTAAATTTTAATTGCGAGTATAACCCCAGTCTTAAAGTACCTCGTGGGTAGATAAGTAGGTACCTACCTACTTACTGAAAGAGTGTGACTTATGTACCTACTTAATTATTTTTTTTGTCTAATACTGATATTTGTTTGCCGGGTTTGAACCCGCGATCTCCGGATCGCTAGCTGGCAGCCTTTCCCCTTTACCATGGAGGCCGTCGAAATTTTACTTTTTGTTTTAAAATAATATATATTGTATTCGTTTTAATTATGCTCTTTTTGGAATAAATTCAGCATAGGTAGATGCAAGTTATTTATTTTCACCGTTTTTTTTTTAAGTCTATGTATCCATAAATTGATGTATCTAATGTAGAATATTTTCATTTGAGAAATTTTAGGTTGACGAATATAATGCTTAAATTCAGTATTGGTAGATCAGAGTTAATATTTTATAAGAATAATTTTTAAATATATGTAGCTGTGAGCTTAATCAAGTTTCTTTTTATTAATATTTATATGTACCTATTAATAATTCACTTTCAGAATATTTTTGTTTGGATTGTAAATAAATAAAATCAATTCAAATTTTATAAATATTTACTTTTATTAGCGTTCCCCATAGTTTGAGGATTGTCGATAATATTGACTACGCTGCCGGCTCGGCCGCTGCTGGCAAAATAGAATGGACGGTATTCATCCACCAGGTAACAAGGTATTAACAAGCGTATGGAAGCATCGGCGAACGGAGATCTCGCTGGGCGCTTCTTACGTATTGCAAGCACCGCGTCATGGCAACAATATTTATTTCAAATTACTTGCCTCGTGCAAATCAGGCCAAAATATGACGGTGCAAGGCGCTCGGTTTTAAAATTTATAAAGCACAAGAATCGAAATATTTCCAGCGTTTATATTCCTCTTAAATATGGAAGTACAGTACTTACATTTATTAATAACATTTGCTGCACACGATTGGTCCTAAAGGAGTTCAAATTTTTAATTCATTCGGCCTCACTATTGAGAAGAGCACGCTGGAAGGCATTATTCTACTCTTCGATAGACTGGATAGACACTTCATACCTTCAGTGAATATTACAGTGGAACGATTCAAATTCTTTACCAGGAAGCAAAGAAATAACGGTCAACAAGCTGTTATTATTTGTCTATTTTGTCGTGACAAGCAAAGTGTTACAATAATAATGTCGAGTCAAATTCTGCAAATGCAGAATGCTACGGATATGGTTGGCGAGTGGAAACGTTTTAAGGAATCATTTCTTTTATATATGATGGCGAATAACTACAACGAGGAAAAGGAAATTCAAAAAGTTGGAAGATTCCCACACACAATACTATGTTGAAGACACACCTGACACCATGTTATATTGTGGTGAAATAAGAACACGATTAATAATTGTAATCTGTACTGTATTGGTTGACAATTGACATTACACGAGCCTACGCCGCCCGGGCTTGCGGAGCAAAAGACAATCTTAATGATATACCTAGTGTTACCATATCCAACAATACCTACTTTTTACTTGTATATATTATTATCAAAATTAAATTATAACTTCTTGTAACTGTAACTGACCGGACCTAAGTCCTCCATCACAACACAAGCAAGCATTTTCGGCTTTCTGTGGTGGTGGTAGGAGTTATTGTTGGGTTATTCGTAACCTGGGAATGTTTGTCTTTCTTAAAAAAAAAAAAAAAAACTTGACCACGACTACGTGACCCCCCCCCCTGGCGCCAAAGCTGGATCCGCCCTTGGGTCGTACATGGTTTTATGAGAAAAACTCTCAGCGTAAGCATATATGTTGTTAATGCAACGCAATTTGTATGTCCGTAACCAAACACTGTGTTGATTGAATCAAAGCATTTATTTGATTTAATTTATTTTATACAGTGTTGAGGACACGAGAAAGACAATAATCTTGGCAATATCTGCGTCAATTAGCGCCGCCGCACCTCTCTGTCCGCATTACGCAAATTAATATTGTTTACCGGTGGCCATGGAAGTTTCGCAGCAGCCGCAGTCCCTTCGGTAAAGTGACAAAATTAACAAGCATATTAAGTCCCAGAGGTGTGCTTCAATAGCCAACTGCTCCGAACAGGAAGTTAGGCGTCACTACCCTCCCAGCATACAAACGGCAATAAAGCCTGGAGCGGACCGAACCAAGCTTTCAGAATAGCTGACCCGACGGTAACAAGCTTCTCAGCAATTGCATGAAGACTCGTAGACTTTGTGCCGTTGAAATGAATTATTTATCTCGGTGCCTCGGTTTTATATGGGCGCCTTTGTAAGGGCTAGGAGGACTCTCATGGAGGTGTGAATAATTGAAGAGATAGGGACATTGTTTTGCTCAGAGCACATAGACGTTGCTCAAAGAAAAGCAATAAAGATTGATGGCCGAACGCGGGCTGGAGGAATGCGATTTGATTTGTGGCGGCTGTAATAATTTTATTGAGAAAGCTTACGGTGGGCAATTTCGATGTGTAGTATGTTTTCCAGCAAGTCTTAAATAGGTGATTTGTAAGCGCCTTTGAGGAGATTTTTCGCAAAAACGACTATAAACAAATTATCTAATTATTTGTATTAAACTTACACGGAGTTTTTAAAAGTGAGATTTTTTCTTCCATAACAACTGTAAAATTAAATATTGGCTGACCTATTGATTTGTACACTGTTCCGTAGAAGTATTTAGGTATTGTGTATCCAAAAGTAAACATATTGAATTTTTTTGTCGAAATAAAATTAGATTATTTAACCTTAACAATGCACTTGAATCTTAAGCAATGTGTGAAAATTTTCCGCCCCATGAAAAAAATGATAATGCTTTCTCGATTGAACTCTACTATGCTTATCTTACGGCACAATTCTTACGTGAATGTATTTGAAAAAGCCACTGGACGTAAGTTTCAAAGAGCTAATTTTGTCAATGTTGACGGTGTAAATGATGTCTGGGTACATCAAAAATCGATATAAATGCGACAAATATTAAAATAAGCTGTGGAATGGAATAAAATATAAGTTGGTGTAAGCTTGCGTGTTTAGCTTTAGTGCATATAAAATGCATGACGCATTTGATACTTTGGAAGTACCGAACAAACGCTAGCAACAGAAATCAATACATTATACAAACTATAAATACTAACAGGTACGCGGAACTTTTATTATCACTGCAGAGGGGTGGTTGTAGAAATGCCTTATGTGGCCATGGCGGTAAAATTGTAGAATCGATAGAGATGTCATATTATTGTAGCTGTGAATCAGAAAACAGTGTAAAACCTAGCAATCTCAATTGTTATTGAATGATTTTAACAAAAAGTCATCAGTCATCGTCACAGACACAGTGTATAATATGTCATATTGCGGAGGGATGGATATAACACCTACGCGTAAAGTTTTATTGAAGTCAGAAGTCAGATTGCATAAGAAGTCATGATAGCCGTGGATTAGAAACCAAAGTGAATAACTTTTAAATCTATTTAAATATAAAATTTTGTACGATAACTCGCATTTATTATACTATTTAACATCTTACTCATTTGCAAGGGGTGGATATTGTGGATACTCCAATGTGTCCATTGTATTATCGATTATACGAATATTATTGTAGCCGTAAAACAGAAAAAGGTTAAGATACTATAATAAACACATTTTAATAAGTTATGTAGCTATTTAATAATTATTAACATACATACATACTATACATCTAGAAGGATAGAAGATTGTAGCACAAGATAATTATTGTAATATTGTTGCTGGCATAATGCTAGTCGTAAATCAGAAAACAGTGTACACAATTTCAAATGCTATACAATAAGTTATGAATTTAATGTACCACTTATAAACATGGAAATCATCTAATCAGAACAGTAAAGTTTTCAAGTGTAATACCAATCCCTCGCTGATTCATGCGTGTTACAAAACAGGAATAATTATTTACTTAAGTAGTTATTCCATTTCTAAGTAAAGCCTGGTTAAATGTGGGGTAAGTATAAACGTATAAATTCTCCTATATCAACGTACCATTTCTGATCTGCCATTATCCCAGTAGAATTGCAAACTGTAGAATGTAAAACAGTCGCATTTTGCAAACGTAAACGAGTAATTTAATGTCCCGTTTTAGCACGCAGTATTATAATGCGTTCTGGAAATAACCTACACTATCATTATTTAACTCAACTCGGCAGTGTGTGGAAGTAGATTTTCAATAGCGCTATTTGATTGGCAGCAAATCATGGATCGAAAACAGGAAGTATGATGCATAATTTTCAAATAAAGTAAACCTCGAAACATTTGACCACGGGCGGTACAAGTCTCGTATGAACGGGATCTAAATCTGACACCTATTATTAAATAATAATGTTTTATTATGATGTTACGTTGCGTAACTATTGACAAGTTTAATAACCAACAATGGCTCATTGAGCCAGGTATTGAGGTGAGAAGGTACGTCATTTTCACGTAATATAAACTCTTACATATTACATGCGATAAAAAAACATTTCAAATGATAATGCATTCTGAATAATGAAAGCAATTACTGCCACCAGGTATATGACTTAATATTAATCAGGGCGGTATGCGTAGAAGTAAATAGATTAACAATACTGTGTACCGAATGTTATTATTGTTTAAGTGGAGTAATAGGCATAAATGTGTTCTAGTCGCTTCACCGCAATGTTTTATCGGGTGTGCATTATTAGATTGCGAGATCTAGAACATTGAATAACTAAGATTTTTTTAAATTCAAGTTTGGTCAGCTTTATCTCACAATATTCATATATAATCAAATTGAAAACGATAAAGTATCTGAGTTTTGATAAAATATAAATGGTATTTTTATGTATTATCCGGAATTGACAAAGCGTTTAAAAATCTAACCGTCACTAAAGTTTTCAAAATTTCGGATAATACGTTCAATACAAGTACACTATCATTATAAAAACACCTAAAGAGGATTTCTGGAGTGTCTGGACCTACTGCATAGTGCATATCCTTATTATAAAGGGAATATTTGGATATTGGAATCACGATTCAGTTTAACAATAATTAAATGGGAATTGTTTCATGCGATTCATTCAAGGTATGATTTTATAATATGACAACGTTCATAGCGATTACGCTTTATTTAATATTTATAGGGGTTGAAACACGAAACTAGATTAGATAGGTGGGGGATGTTATTCTTTAGGGGTCTATAAATGCAAACAAGAAGGTCGCAAGGTAAACAAGATGCAGTCGGTGGATCAAGGTGGTAGCGTGCTGGCGTGCCATTCTTATAATCCCATCGGACCTACCCTGTACCACGTGGCCACCTGGTGGGTTGTTTGGTGGGTGGCATTTAGTATTGTGGGGGGTGGTCACAGGTGGCAGGGGGCAGCGGAGGTCATGGTGTCGCCATGGTTACCAAACACCATGTCCCGTAAAGCGGCAATAAGCAGCGACATAAAATAAAAATAAATCATAGGCTGCTTTTAATAAGACTGGGAAAAATACAGCAATTTTGGCCTGGCCGTTTCATCCACCGTGTTTTAGCCAAAAATTATAAATTTTTAATTGATTTAATTGTTTTAAAATTAAACTATCAATTTTATTGGTTTAATATACTTTTTGGGTAAAACAAGGATTTAGCTATATAACAAAGCTTTGTGTTGGAAGTACTTGTAGTATGCACCTCCTAATCCAATAATAATATAAGAGAAAAGCTTTTTTAGATTTTAGATATATGAATAGTGACAGTTCTAAGATATTCAATTTAGATACCAATGAAGAAAGGTCTGTGTGATTATGTCTATAGATTGAAGGCCGGGATCTCAAATTACATTGTAGATAGAATATTATATTGTGAAGGGAAACCTTTTTTTTAATCCGAGTCTGAAGAAACGGAAATTAGAAAACCTTTTTTGTTGGAGTTCCTAAGTTAGTAGCATTTACGTGCTCACCAAGTGGGCTATAAGTTAAAAACTTTCCACTCAAGTTTTCCACTACGTGCTGGCAATATATTACTGCTTTCTTAAATACTTTTGAGTACCTACAAGTAGGAGAGTAGGAGGTAGAATAAATTTAACAACAACATTTTAAGCGCTCAAAATAACGCCAGATAGTGAGAATAACTAGGCAGGTGAGAATAAACTACAAAGCTTTGGAAGTTTTAAAACAAAGTGCTGTTTTAATTTCCAGCCGACAAAAGAAAAGCGGAAAATGACAAAGAAAGAAAAATAAATAAACCCAACGCGGTATCTGCTGCTTTGAATTTCACATCTCACAACCAAGTGAGTAAGCCACATTTTGTTCTGATCTAGCAAAATATTTTGCTGTAAAATTCTAGGTCTGAAACCTGTTTTATACAGGGAACTAAAACGTGAAAGGAAATTGTGTTTATTTGTTATGTATCGGTAGAATGTCAATAGATTTCACTGAGATAGGGATCAGAAGATACAGCCCAGGTTAATCGAATATTTAAACGACATAACCTGATAATCAATTTGTACGCTTTATATTATTCATTGTATTATACGATTTTAATGGCGTGAATGTTATTTTATGGCTGGGTTATAGTCGATTGAAGGTTGTGTTTGTGTAGCTATATTAATTATAATTAGCAAATATAATCATTTTGTGGGCGGGTAGTTTAATTTGCATACGAATAGTGGAATGAAGGTGACCATTTTGTAGGTATTTGTAAACTCCTCTCGTATTATAAAGGTTTATTTAGACATTTCTGTTGATAAAATCTTTCCCTTTATCGCCGGCACCAGATTCTGTGAGATATTTCAGAGAACAAATATTGCCAAATATATTGTTTTAAAGCACTTTTTTGTGAGATGTGGTTTATAACACTTCGCGATATAAGCAGTTTCTGGAAACTAGCAGTAAAACCGGGAAAACGGTGAATCGAAATCCCAAAATACTTTTTTATTTGGATACTAGAATTTATAACTAAAGCTCACAGAAGCTCAGCGAGCTAAAAAACGAAAGCTCAAATAAAAAAATGCTATACCACAAAATCACCTCCAAATGTGCATAGATTGTACAAATAGTTCACGGGAACCATGGATAAAATAAATGCTTAATTGTTGTTAGTTATAAGAATGATTCAGGATAAATTTAAGCAGGGTAATGTGACAATGTAAGTTGTAGGCGTAGATAATAGAAACAAGGAAGACGGGCCATCTATGCTCAGTGATAGATCGAAGAGCAGATAAATGTCAGACAAAGGGTTGTGAAAATCAGCAAACGGAATTATCCTGGCGAGGTTGCGTAGGAATTGGGCACGTGCATGCGGAACGTGGAGCACGGGCCATTCATCTGGCGCGTGACGTGGCGTGGGTGCCTGCACCCCACCCCCTAACCCCCATCAGGGGAATAGACAGAAAATTGAATAGAACTTCTATAAAATAGAAGAAAGTATTGAAAAAGAGAACTCTCACGAGTTACAGAAAGTCCTGTTGCGAAGTTCAGTTTGTGGACCGAAACTTACAGTATTATTAGAAGGGTTGAAATGAAAGTGGTCTACGTCCAAAAAAAAAAAATTATTTTGGTGAAATTATGTTTCAAACCTCTATTGTCATATCTGTTTACACGTAGACGACATTATATGTTGTAGCGCTCTGAGAATTTTGTAGAAAATAAAAGAAAAATCTTTAGGTCTCATTATCTCAAAATGAACATTCATGTAATTAGTTTATTTTACAATAATTAATTGTGCCCCCCCAATTATAAGTTGAAATCCAATGTAGCAAGCAATTGGATGTAAATCTCACCAGTTTCTTCCTCAAATGGAAATAATAGGTAAATTGTTAATTATGATTTATTTATTTACATCAAAAAATGAACTTTGTTATAAGCTTTAATCGTATTTTGTCAATAAATAAATGCGCCTGGAATGGTTTATCATAAATCATATTCATTGCATGAAAACAACGACAAGAAATATGAAGAATCCAAGGCCTTCAAACTTGGAGATTGTGCTTCAGTTTTTTGTTTAGTAAGTTTGGTGTTATTTTGTAAGCTGGTTTGTAAAATTGTTTTTTATGTAACCCTTCATCATAGTGCCCTCGTCTGCATGGTATAAAGACAGGGGAGCTATATCGCTACCAAGTTTGGCAGCCTTGTGAGGTGGGTTAAGGTAGTTCTATGTGCAAACCGACTTACATAAAAAAATAGTCGAAGAAACGATCCTTTCTTATGAAGCCATCATCAACAATAAACGGGTATTCTGTTCGTTTCCGTCGAGTTTCGCGTCCGTGCACCGGTGAACATGAATCAATGCTGCTAGCTCATTCGAGCGGGGTCCATTGAAATATATGTAGAACAGACTCAGCATGTCTACCTTGTGCATTTGAGATGGCAATTGGTCTGTTAATAAATTGTCAACCAGATCGACCGCCCTCCTTTGCACAGATTTACGTAGGTTTATCTGGTGTTTTGGGACTCTTTCGCAGAGGTAGCCAGCCCTTAAATTCAATAATTGGCCGTGCTTGAAATTTGTACAGATTTAGCAGCTGGTCACTATTAAAGAACCTTTCACCACTATAAATTGTTTGAAAGGTGAGTTTCTTTGTAAGATGGTTTCTCTGTAAGAAAAGTTTGTTGGAAATATGAGTTTGTTTTTCTGTTACCTTGGGCAAGGCAGCCAGACACTGCTGTTTGACGTCCCAGACGAGCTGGTCGCGCGGGAAGTGCAGGTCCTTGTGCAGGTTGAGCTCGGGCACGTGCACGCGGAGCGCGAGCCACCCTTCCGGCGTGGGCGCGCCCGCCCCGCTCTCCATCGCGCCCTCCAGCGATCACCGGCACCTCACATCTGAAACAACACAACAACTTTAATTCATGCTTTATTCTTAGCCATCAAATACTCTAAAACTGTGAGAAGTTTCAGTTTCGTCACGAAATGTGCACGGCTTTTCTATCTGGATTAACCATTTTCAGCAAATTTTCAGTCATTACTACTGAAAATAATAAGATACCTACTGTTTGATCCATATTGTTTTTCAATTATCTATTCAAAAAAGATTGTTGAATCTCGGGCGAAACCGAGCAGCAACTAGAAACAAATGGTTTAAAGACAATAAGGAAAGAGCAAAAACACTTGAACGGCGGTGGTCGGCATCATGAAATTAGAACAGCTCTTTTTAAATTTCTAGGTCTTTTTTAGCTCCCAACTTCATACACGGAGAAAAATATGAGAACTTTCTATCAAGATACATCATTTCCCAACAAAATATTGGTCATTCAGAATATATCTGAACACGTGTTCCCGCAGGTGCCATTGTCCGAATAAATATGATGAGATGCGCAGTTATTATTATTTTGAAGAACACGTGTTTCAACTTCGTCATAACATATTGTTATGAAATTTGTCGAATCGTTGTCCGATTTTTAACAGGAAAACGAATAATTTGACTAGATTTTTTAATAAATTTACAATATTTTAGCAGTAAGTTTTCTCCGTGTATCAATCAAGAGTCTTAAAGCTTTAAAATTGACAAATTACTGTAATTTTTTTTATTTTTTGGTCAATATTTTTCAATATATTGTTCAATGTTTCTTGTTTTGATTTGAGCTTTAATTAAGTGAGAGGGATGCATATTTTTCTGAAGAAAGATTTCATCCGAAGTAAATGTCATCATAAAATTATACTGCCCACGTAAGGAGATAAGACAAATACTTTTGTTGTACCTATCCATGTTTGTCGTAATACAAACATACTAGTATTACGTTAGATTAATCTTAATAGATAAAGGCGATAGCGCGTTGGATTATATTAATAAAGATAAATGCACTCGATGGCCCTTCATCCGGATGTAAAATTATTATTGAGTGGTTTGAATTAGCTTCGTAATCATTTGATGGGCGAAGAGAAAAGTAGTTGCAATCTAATGTAATTGAGTGGTAAGCTCTTTGACTATTTTTTATGCGAATGTCGCACCAAGAATCTCGCTCCCAACCGCCTGGATCCAGTGAGACTACGGCATCCCCAATTGGGGTATATTGTGAGGCTGAAGGTAGTAGGTAGAGGAAAGAGAGAGGTAAGAGAAAGGTTGGGAAGTACTTGGCTAATTCAGATCTGGTTACCAAACACGGCTAAAGCCATTTCAAGCAACTTTTCAATTCTGAATGATGGACTTACAACGTATTTTCTACTCTGGAACGTGCCGCAAGTATATCTTATATTATTAAAAAAAAAAAACTTAATATATAAACAACAAACTTAACCTACGTAACCTGGTTTTTGTTTCATCACTTTTCATGACTTTATAACTAACTAACTAACTAACTAACCATCACGCCGTTTCCCCGCAGGGGTAGGCAGAGAGGACGGACCGCCAAACAACTCGGTCTTGGCACACACTCCTTGCCTCATTCACATTCATACATCGTCTCATACATACTCTTCCATTATTCTGACTCTTGACATGGCCCGACTCGAGTATCTGATTCACTTGATCGTGCCATGTCTTCCTCGGGCGTCCCCGACTTCTGCTACCATTCACATTTGCATCATATATCCTCCTTACACTCCTATCTTCGCTCATTCGCTCTACATGCCCAAACCATCTAAGCGTCCCTTTCTTAATCTTACTCATTACGCTTACATCAGCCTTGCACTCTTTGCGGATCTCCACATTCCTCACACGATCAAACATGGTTTTACCACACATACGCCTCAGGGATCTCATTTCAACAGCATTTAATCTACTTTCATCCTTTCTTTGCCAGTTCCATGCCTCACTTCCATACATCAAGGTAGGTACCAGCACTCCGTTGTGGACTGCTAACTTCGCTTCTTTGGACAATTTTTTGTTAGCGCCTACGGCGTTTAGTCCTCCATTAACGGAAATACCTGCATTTACCCTTCTTTCGATATCTCTGTCAGCCTTCCCATCTCTCGTAAACATACTTCCTAAATACACAAACTCATCCACCTGCTCCAAGTATTCCCCATTCACAATTATATTGCACACTGTTTTGGTACTCTCTCTTTCAAACACCATTACTTTAGACTTACTTACATTCATCATTAACTCATTCTTCATGCATACTTCGTTCATCCTAGACACGAGAGACTGTAGATCATCTATACTATTAGCAAGACTTGACTTTATATTACTTTTAAAAGGTGTGTTGTCACCAAATCCCTTTAATCTTGAAGCTTTTAAAGCTATCTCGTATTTTACGAAAGCTGTGACACTATTAATCAAGTACGCTTAGTAAAAAAGAAACAAAATTCTTACTATTTCGACCTCTACACAATGTATGTTATTCGAAGAAAAACCATACTAAAAAATTACGTCCGATTTCTAAAATTATAAAAATTATACAGTTGAACATTCACATTTTCGTGAAAAATTATTTCGAGGAAACATTTACTTTTACAAATTTTCAACGATCTGTTTTTATTCTGCGCGGTATTTCGAAGTTACAAAAGTTTTATCCGACGATTTGGTTTTACCTATAGACATACCTAATGAGGATTCAATGAAAAAAATGATTGCTAATATGATTTGACAACTTTGAACAAGAAAAACAAAATTCTGCACATTTACATACATCAAGAAGTGGGAGCCTTTCATTGTATGGAAATGACTTGAGGGGTAAATGTTTGTTGTGGTGCTCTTTAGGGAGGAACTTGTAAAACCGCCTTCGTTAAGAGAATTTCGTCTTGGTTTATTAAATTTTTTCTCATTCTTATCAGTCCTACGAATAAATTTACATTTTGAATAATGTAAAAACACGACATCTCTGATTTTATTTCCCCTTTTTAGTGAAATAACTGTTATTCAAAGGAAATTTATTGAAAGAAATACGTAATTTACATTTTCGTAAGATATTCAAAAAGATGTTTATTTTTAATGGGTCCAATTTAATATCTTTCAAAGTTTTTGGGTTATTTTCCCTCTCGTCTCTCAGATATGTAGAAAATGAAAAAAACTTATCATTTTTATTAATTGAAAAATGAAACTTAGTTACATAATACACTGACAAAAAATATTATTTTTCCTGTTTTTGTCTAAGGTGTCCCAATCTGTGCCCACCTTGAACAAAAAAATCCCACCCAATTATCTACTTAATAATACAAAATATGTAAGTTTAGAAATGATATGTTAAAAATTGCAAACCAAAAAAATGTTTACGATCCAAAATAAATTGTTATTATTCATAAACCAATTTTCAACTCCACAAACTTCAAATTGACTATTTAAAATTTCATCAAAAATAAAAAAAAATATATTTATAATATCCACCAATACGAGTGTGCTTCGTGCAATTGTGCATGTAATGAAATATAGTAATGATAATTCCTAACCAAAAATAACTATTTATTTATGTTACACCAAATAAATAGCACCCTAATAGCTTAAAATTAGGTAGGTACCTAAACTGAATAGAGTTTGTTTTGTTTCCTACGTAACTAATGAAACATGATAAAAATTGAAGACACAATCGCTTCGTATCTGGAGGGTATTGCCTTTACAAAAAGTGTATAGTTGCTAGATACCTTCTCGTATAATAGCAAAATCGAGTTTAAAACTGAAGTGAGGGGAGAATTCCTCTCACGGAAAGCGTAAAAAGAGAACTGTCAAATCAGCTTTTTCCTTCGCTTCTCCGAGGCACGTCCCAAATAGCCAACCCAGAACCAACTTACAAACTGAGGAACGAATGTGAATGGAATAATAACATTATTTCAGGCAAACTTTCAGGGTATTTCAGGAAGCTGTGCCTCAACATCAGGATGTTTTGAACATCGTATTTCAACATTGCCGTTATGCAAATAATAATCTTTTTTTTATATTTTAAGACTCAATTCTTGGACTTTATCGAAACTTTGTTCAGGCTTTCACTTGACATGTATATATGACATATCTTCTAAGTGTATTTTTTTGTCATTGCTATTCAAACATATATATTCATGCCTTTCACAATCATATCTGTTTTTTTTTTCATTAATTTGATATTGTATTGCTAAAATAATAAATAAATTATTAGATTTTATTTGAAATTATTGAGTAGGTACCTACGATATTAAATTATTTAGATGTTAAGGTAAGTAAAATACCCATTTACAACCTAGTATTGATTAAAACACTTTTTTCAACAGTATCAAATACAACTCATTACTCTTCTATTCATTATTTTAGATTGCGAAGACGAGCAGTCTAAAAACAAAACAAAATAATATTCTACTCCTTAGGTTAGGTTAGGTTATATTTGTAAGTAGTTGGCAACATTTTTAAAGAATTATGATATTTGTTTATTAGAAAAATAGTTTAAAATAATAAACAAGGAATAGAATATGTTTTTATAATAATATTTAATGAACAAAGTCGGAACTTCGGGTTAAATTAAAGAAAATAAATAATGCATTATTGAATATACTATTTTGACGACTCTTATGCACAATAATTACAAATTTAGTGATGATAAGATAGACCATTGTAGAAATACATTATATATTATACAGCGCCCCTGAGGTGATTTTTCATGAATACGGCGCTATACAAATCATCCAAATATTAGATATTTTCAAATGACTAAATCATACATGAATTTATCAGTAATTACACGACACATAAACCTATTTACTAGGGATAATAAATCAGACGTCATGAAAACAATATAAACCATGTATTACATCATAATTGCATAGCTATTTACTTTGTTCTTGAGGAACAGAAGAGCAATAAACGGATTTTGTTAATTAATTTTCGCGCAAAACTCTGATTAAGATAGAATGCAAAGTATTTGTGGTAAGTCCTCAGTTTTTATGATTATTGTGATAGAGATATTGCACGCTTACACTGATAATGTAAAAATATATGAAAAACTCCCAAATTGATAAAACGATACGAAGTACCTAAGAGAAAAACGTGATGTTTGCGAATTTTATAAAAGTTAAGAACCTCAGGTAAATTTTCCTTTGACGCGAAGTTTATGTAATAAAACTTATGTTTTTTAACGCATTTAATAATTTACTACGCATAAACTTCGGTAGGCAACAAATCATGATAATCTTAAGACAACATGCCACTAAATCTTAATAACCTTGGAATTTAGAGTGTGTTCCATAAGCTCGGAATTTAATGTGTACTCCATTTCCTTTACCCCTCCTTCAGGTTCCTTTGGACAGGGTAATGCCGAAGGGTGGGTACTTGGGCAGCAACTTGGCTAAGGGCTGAAGTTTCCCTAAAGTTAGGCTCGGTTTCTTATCCCAGAAGGAAACCCTCACGCCCGTGAAGGGTGTAATCCCCGGCGCCATTGCCGGCAGAAACCTCCCTTCCAAATCCCTCGTCGTCCAAATAATTGAATAAGTAAATCAGAGGAACTGCGCAAAAAGTTGAAAACTTTCGCCAAGGGTCGTTTTATTATGATTGCAAACAAAAATCAAATTTTAAGTCGCGCCCCTAACTAATTGAAGAAATTCCCGTTTGGGAACCGTAACTGAGAGGCACGATTGATTCCGTATTGAAAACAGGCGATCGAATGGGGAGAATTACGGGTAACTTCTCAAAAAGCAACTTTGGGCGAAATCATATATTTATAATTCAGAATGTTCAATCACCCAAATTTGATTACAATAATAATCTAAAGTATAATTTTAGATGAACATTTTCGTATATTTGATAACATAATTTTTTTCAAAATTACGGCTAGCAAGCCGAAGGTCGCGGGTTCAAATCCCGGCGTGCGAAAGTAAAATTTATTTGATTGATTTGTGTTATTTCACATTGTACTCATTCAAAATAATACATAGTATACTTGTGGCACTTTCAGAGTGGAAGATACTCTTAGTATCGCCTTCTATCCTATTAAGACCACCATTCAGAATTGAAACGTTACTTGAAACGGTACTCCCCCACCTTCCTCTTCCCCATCTCCTTCCTCTTCCCCATCTACTTCCTCTTCCCCATCTCCTTCCCCTCCCCACAACCTTCAGTCTCACACCATATCCCAATTGGGGATGCCATAGTCTCACTGGCTCCAGACGGTTGGGAGCAATTGGGAGTCTTGTGCGGTATCCATTTAAAACAAATTAAAAAGCCAATATAATAAAAACAATTCGCGTTAAAGTGCGAGAGACTCTTCTTAGGGGCGAAAATAAGATTTTATTTTTGGATGACTAAACAGCCTCAGGATCTCGTTAGCGGAGAGAATGGGTTGGAGGGGCTGTAAGGACGCACTAAGGAAAGGGGAAAGAGTTAATAAAGTCAAGTGGCGAAGGCGTTGTCACGTACAAAAAGAAAAAAAATTACACCCGTTTAACAAAACTATCAAGCAGCTTCTGTCGTGTTAAAATAAATCCCTTGGCGTAAAAGGGATAAGTTTGTTTACTCGTTAATTTTGATTAGAACAAGAGGATGCTAACTTTTGAGTGAAGTGGCAAATATTGACAGCCTTTGTTGACATTGCGAAGATTTTCTTAGACTACAGCTAAAATAAAATGTTGTTTGTCATTTCCGAGATCGTTAAGGGTGAAGAGTCACTCTATTACTATACTCTATACTATTTATTCAGTTGGGAAGAAAACATGTCGTTAGTTGGGGAGTGGAAATACTGGCAAAAAACGGACTAATCAATAATACTGCCAATATTTTATTGGCAGTATTTTTGATTAGTCCGTTAAGTACCTTGGTATACGATTTCAACTTTATCATTGGCTTGGCTCGATAATCTTATATTTTTGTGCTGACGTGGGTAGGTGCTTATGGAGATATATTATTTATCAAAAACGTTATAAAGGAAGCGAATACGAACAAACAAGATCATATAAACAAAGTTTTCATTTTATTTTTGGAATTACTTTGAGTAAAACCTCAAATTGTAATACAGGGTGGCGCAAAACAATATTAGCGATTCTTAAATGAAAATTTGAAACAGAAAAATCAGAAAAAGATACGGTCATATTTAACTGTATCATACTTCGAATAAGAACTACCAACATTATATTAATTTTCTCATCGCACATTTTTATTGGCTGCTATCTTATGTATGATCGCGAAATTCAACTCGAACTAAATAAACTAAAGACAGTGTCATGGAAAAATATATCTTATTTTTATAAATACACCTTGTATAAAATTTATTAAAAAAATTCCATTTAGGCAGAAATTCTAAAGCCGAAGCTCCAAAGCCAACAGAAATTTCTGTGTAACTATATTTAAAAAAAAAACAGTTTCAAATTTAAAAAAAAAATTATTAAGAAAATCGGAGACTGGAAATTTTACGCAGTAACGTCACGAGCTTAAAAAACGGATTTGTTTGTTTTTTTTTTAAATTTTTTTAATAAATTTTGTTTTTAAAGTCATTATAAAATGCATGCAGTAAGCGAATGTATCAACTTGTGAGGGATTTTTTTTTATAAATGGTATTTAATTTATTTTATAAGCTTTCGGATTCCACTACGTAATACTAGAAGTCGGGTTCATGTTGCAGAAATTCTGGGACTAACTACCTTATATATTCCTTATGGAGGGAAATAATTATATCTTTAATTTATCACTTAACAAATACAAAACATCGTTACTGGTGCAGTTTAGTTATCTATATTAAATATGTACTCTATTAATAAATAATTTTTATTATTCATATATAAAAGCCCTTAAAAAGGGCGATATTAAATTAAATTAAATTAAATTGCTGACGAATGGGTTATTTATATTACAGGGCTCATGAGATGCTTTGCTTCACTTTTTATTTCTTGTGAGGAAATTTTTTTTCGTTCATCTAGTGTGGTATAATTCAATGCTATGCGCACTTGCGATATTTTGCTTCACCTCTCATTTCTTTCGAGGAAAATGTTTAAGAAATGACGTTGATCGTAAGAAGGATCTTGTGATAAGTGTCTCCGAGTGGTATGAGAGGCTGGTGGCTCGATGGCTGGTTGGTAGGGTGGACCTGGTTCCGTCTCTCCTACACTCGGAGAGAGGAGTAGCTTGGAAGTGTTCCGATAATAAAAAGTGGTGTAAATGAGACAACGGAAATACGCATAACTTTCGGTCGGAAGAAGAAAATAAAGCACGCGAAAAGGGGCACAAATATAATTCTAAGAAATTTACGAAAATTCCGGCGATTATAATAATCTTCAGTGACTTATTATCATAAGGATATGAAGAATTATGTCTCGTGGCGTAGTTACCACATAAGCAGCCTGGCAGGACTCGGGACATCTAAAGGCGTTGTGAAAATATTATGTGAGTAATTAATAATAAGGTCCTGATGCAATTTGTAAAAAGTTTTGATGCCTCCGTGGTTGTGGGATAAGGCTATCGACTAGCAATTTTATTTGATTAATTTTTGTTACTTTCAGAATTAATTCATTTAAAATATTTAAAAAAACAGTTATATTTGCGGCACGCTCCAGAATGAAAGATACTCTCAGTATCGTTCTGGTGTTAGACCACTATTCAGAATTGAAACATTGTTTGAAATGGCTTTAGCCGTGTTTTTTGAGCAGTACTAAATAGCCTGGTACTTCCCCCACCTTCCTTTTTTCCATCTCCTTCCTCTTCCCACTGCCTTCGGACTCACTACAAAATCCAATTGGGGATGGATATTGAGGAGTACTAATAATTGTAGTCTCACTCGTTACTATTTTAATCTTCATTGCAAATATTTGAGATTGTCTGAAATTAATAATTTTAAGTAAGGAAAAAAAAATCTTTGGTGAATAAGTTAAAAATAGTCTTAAGAAAGAGACTTCAGATATTATATACTCGTATTAACAATAATATATTATAATTAATAATAACTCGTATTATAATTAATTATATTGTTATTGTATTGTTGTTATTTACAGACCTGGTGGTACTGTTGGATTTCAATAATAGAACGCGTGTTCAAATATAATGTTTATTGACAATTTAGTACGGATTGACTACTTCTATCTTCTGAGCTGTCGGTCGGGAAAAGAGAGCGAGCAGATGCATCCGTCATCTTTTATACCTCTATCTGTCATCTCGCTCTTACACATTCAAAAAGCAGGCGTACCACCTAAAACCTTTCTTACAATTGTTGTGTAGTTACAGATTTGCTGTCAACTTTTCCTAAAGTATATAAATAAATAAATAATCTCATTAGCAGGAAAAAGTGCAACGAAACTAACACTAATCGTTTTTCTGCGAGTAAGGATAAATATCGAGATGTTGCACCAACAAACACGGGATGCTTTCTTTATACTGAATGCACGCATCCTCACTCTAAGCAACAATGATATAAGATACAATCACCGCACACATATACTAGTTCGACTACATCGTAATGAAAGAGAAGAATCCATTTCGTCGTTGGTGTTTTACTATTTTGCCAGATCGGACGTTGTCGTTGTGTGACCAGGTTTAAAAATATTATTTTAAACATAGCGATAAAGCTGTCGATCAAAGCAATAACTATTCAATAGTATTATGACGTTCGCATTTCTATTTATTGTTTAATTTAATCAATAGGAAATGGGTTATCCAAAAATAAGGAAAATCCCGGATTTCTGACGAAGCGTAAAACATCGCGAAAAAGATTTACGTTTAGCCAAGACAAATATTCACGTAAGGTTGGTACTTCCTTAAAAGAGTAAATATTGCGTGTTTACATTTTAGATGAGAAGGAAAAGGATATTGTCCGCATATACATATTCAACGTCGGAGGATTTCTGCTAAACAATACACAAATAAAGCTGAATGTTTCTACAAAGACTGGTGCTTTGTTGACTCCTGACAAATGATAGGTTTGTATTTGTAATGTGTCACCGAGAAAAACAAACAACAACTTAATGTATTTAATCCTCTTACAGGCAATTACGATGCCCGTTTCCACCCACTATTACACCGTCTAATGTCATCTAACATTTTGTGGGGAGTTTCTGTGGTGTTTTCTATAGACTTATTGAAAAAAATACTGATTTGGCGCGCTATAGAGAAAAATTGCATCATCGACACTAGTTTCATTTTCAGTTTAGGATCAAAACTTAATTAGGAGCTGTTTCACTTTGTCTGCTTGTTTTTCCTAACTGAAATTACATATTTACATGTTTTAACACATTGTAACACTCACGTTCAGTGAAAAACAAGTGGAAAGTGGATTATCACTTACAAAGGTGGTACATTTCAAAATATTTCAAACGGAATATCTTTTTTAATACGAAATAAAATGTCTGGGTGTTGCAGAGGACGTTGTTGCATGAAGGGTTAAGAGGAAATAAGTTGAACACGTCGGAGATATGAATTAGCGAAGATAGTGTTAAAATCTACTTCGTAAAGCCTATTATGAAGAACAGATGAATTTATTTTTAAGAAGTCGTTGTCCTTGCGCAGTGAAAATCACCTGTTTTAAGTTAGTCGTAGAATGCTCTACAAGCGTCAAATTAAACGAATAAAGGTATAATTTTTCATCGCGTAATCCTTGGATTATAATGACTAACATTTTAATTCGTAGGTAATAAACTAAATTGCACTTAATAATGCCAATAATCTGAGATTAGATTTGTAGTTATTACAATAGAATTTTCGAATAGTGCGAACAAATTTATTTATTAATTTGATAAGTGCGTACTTCTTAAATATACTAAATCGATTTTATTATATTACATAATATGGTTTCTTATCGTGAAAATCTACCAGGAAATCTAATAAAATACACGTTCTTGTAGTTATAAATTTTATTACGCAGCGAGATGTAGGCCGGAGGATTCCTAAAAGGTCTACTGCAATAATTTGTAGGCATCATTGAAAGTTATACTACGAGCATCTATATACTAGACCCAGGGAGAGATCGTATGCACGTGATCGACGTTTTAAAAGTTATACGTTATGGTACGTATACATTTGAGAACTTAAACGCGATCCACGAATTACGGAAAAGAAACGAAGTAACTGCAAGCGGCGTTTCGCGCCATTTGCGGTTACTTTGTTCCTTTCCCATAAGTTGAGGTTCAGTTCGGCGGTTCAGCTCGCATATACGAGCATCTATATACTAGTCCCAGGAAGAGGTCGTATGCAAGTGATCGACGTCTTAAAAGCCGTCCATAAAAATCTTCCTTTTCTTGTATGATAATAGAGGAAAAGGCAGAAAACATTAAAGTATTTGTCTTTAATCACTTTCCCATTTCGTGAACATATTTTTCTTTCGAATTGTATAACTACAGGGTTTTCCAATAAGAGGTGTTATTTTGAATAGCCCGCTATTTTGGTAGATGTTACTTTTGAAGCTGTAGTTTTTTGACATTTGACAAGTAGAAACTACGCCATTAATAAAAATGGAACGATACACGTTTCAACAACGCATTGAAATTATTAAAATTCCAGGCCAATTTCCACCTCGGTGGCTTCGTCAACAAGCAAAATTGTCGCATCTGGGGCTCGAAAAACCCAAGAGTTATTGTTGAATAGCCTCTCTATCCTCAACGTGTGACTGTTTGGTGCGGTTTATGGTCCGGCGGTTACATTTTCGAAAATGAGGCTGGAGCAACAGTTACGGTGAATGGATTGCGCTATCGAGAGATGATTAATGATTTTTTATGGCCGGAATTGGATGGTATTGATCTGGACAACGTTTACTTTCAACAAGACGGCGCTACGTGCCACACAAGCAACGAAACCATTGATCTTTTACGATTGAATATCAAAATAACACATCTTATTGGAAAACCCTGTATAACGGTATTGCCAGAAATGCTTGAATTCAACCCAGACAATGGAAATAAAATTCGCACAGGAAGAGGAAGAAATTATACACAATAATATGGTATTATCGTCGAGAACTTTCGACCCATTTCTAAAGTTGTAATACGGAATCTTGGGAATAAAGGGGTAGAAAAATGATTTTTTGTAATAAATCATTGAAAAGCGAACAAGATAGGTTTTTTTTATTTATGTTTTGTGTTCAACGAGAATGCCAAAATGGCTGACCATTTTTAACACTAATGTCGTTAAATTAGGTAAATTGTAGTTTTTACAATCGTATTCGCATAATATTATGCTGAAGTGTCAGTAATGTGACCACGCAATTTTGAATATTGAAAACTTGAAAAATATACGTATTAATATATATCTTGTTTTATTTTGCGAAAATGTTATTTAACGAGTTCTTTGGTTATTATTTGACGAATTTCTTGATTATTTGTTATTTGTAAAATGTAACTAATTAATTTTTATTTAGTTTTATGTTTTTATAATTCCTGTATTTAAAATCTTACGTATCTGAATAATTTATGCAAGTAATTACTAATATTACGTCTATAATACATATATTCCATTGTAAAGATCTAGTTAATAATAGAAGACGGATCACCCTCACCCACCAATATTATATCAAGCAAGTTATGACGTACGTTTCGTTGAAATGCTCCGTGATGAAGTGATGCTCTGCCTGGGAATACTTATTTATAAGTTAAAAGTAAGTAAATTGTTCCTAAGTTGAAAAGAAACAATCAATTTAGTCGAATAACTATTGAAGTTTATACCCATCAACAATTAATTTATTTTGTAAGAAACAAACAGCTTTTACATAATATACAATGATAGATATAAATATACAAGTTAACTGAAGTCAAGCCACAGAAGTTTCTTATGCTAAAGTTCATTGGAAATTAAGTTTTAATATCTTAAAATTAATTTGGTGTTAAAGGAAGGGGAGAGGAAGAGGAAAATAGGAAGAGGATAGGAGATGCTCCCGATACATTCCATACTCTCATATTAATAATCGATCGTACGCATTACTTCATATCGATATTTCTTTAGGTTATTACTAAAAATGTCAATGCTGTAAAATTTTGTATTATATTGTGCACATATACGAGGAATTGGGGAATTTTTTCGAATGTTTGTTCTACACGAGGGTAGATAAAATAAATCAGATTGTCGGGTTGATCTAGACGGAATATGAAGATTTATTAAATTGGTAAGTTCTGGTGAGTCCAGACCATTATTTAGGATTTTAAACAATAAGATTTGATAAAAAATTAGACGTCGTGTTTGGAGGGAGTTAAAATTATGAAATTTAATGGATTCGGTATAATTTGAGAAGTGTAAGTTTAGTTTATAATTCATGTGTTTAAAAATTTTTTTTGAATTCTTTCTATTCTTTCGATATGGGCTTGGAAAAAAGGAGTCCAGATCGTGTACAGTGTTCCGGGTGCGGGCGAATATATGAGGTGTAAAGGGAATATAGAGTGTTTATGTTGTGGAAGGGTTTTGCTATGCGAATTATAAATCCAACAAATAATGGGTGAAAGCTTATATTATTAGTTTTTACGTTGGTTCCTCAATATATATTTATTGAGTATAGGCACCATTACCATAAGAAATCTTTTTTAAATCTATGGTTTTTGTTTGTCGAACATGGCAACGGTTCTTTACCACATGAAATAACATTTTTTATGATGAAAATACCGCGCAAGAGTCCCAACTGTTCCCAATAGTCGGGAGCCAATAGCACACCCAATTAGGTATTTATTTATTTATTTATTTATTTATTTACGGACAAATAGTCCATTAACAACATATTAATTACACGAATAAGTTTTATAAACAGAGATGACAGTGAAAGGAGAGCATATATAAATGAGGAGCGCAGACAATAACAATGACAATAATAATATAAAAGTAAGAATGGGAGATAATAATAAGTCAAAGTAGGTATGTTGTGAGGCTGAAGGTAGTTGGGTGGGGAAGGAGAGGGATAAGAGGTAGATGGGGGAGGGGAAAGTGGGGAAGAACCTGGTTATTCAAATCCGGTCACCAAACGCGGGTTAGCTATTTCAAGCAAGGTATCAATTCTGAATGGTGGCCTTACACCAGGGCGATACTGAGAGTATCTTCCACTCTGGAACGTGCCGCAAGTTCATGTTATTTTAAATACGTAAATTGTGAAATAATACAAATTCATTAAATACAATTTACTTGCGCACGCCGGGATTTGAACCTGAGACCTTCGGATTGCTAGTTGAGAGCCTTACCTGTCTACCATGGAGGCCGCCAAAAATTTTGCAAAATATCAGATAGGAGAAAGAGAAAAACCCATTAGTAAAAAAGCGCACATAGACTGTCGATATGAACTTCAACCAGAAGTTGATATCTCGTGCGAAGCGACGTTCTAGGTGCTCGTTCTAAAGCTTGGTGACTAATAATTGGAGGCGAGATTCCACGATCAAATTATCCATCGGGAGGATGGCCAATAAATAATCCCGCAATTGTATTGAGCGGTTGAACAGACGGACAAATAATACAAAATGTACGTAACTATCCTATTTATACTTTCGTATTTCTTTTCTCATTTTCAGGAACAAGTCGTATATCAAAAGCTGGGACGTTGCGGACGACAGCCATGACTAGGGAGGGGGAGGGGGACAGTCGTGAGTAGGAATAGGTGCTAGAACGCAGGAGAAGATATCATCTGAGATTAGATGGTAGTTCGGATGTTATTTATACATACCAAATAAACCGAAATTTCCTCTGAAATCCTAAGATTTGTAGGTAGGTACTTAAATATCTATGTAATCAATTATAAACCACGTATTTTAAGTAACAATAAAAAAATCAAAGATAATTCTTTAAACTTTATTACCATAATATTAAGAAATTCGAATAAGAAAGTCCGAATAAACACGACGATTTTACATTTGAAAACATATTTTTTACTGAACCATTAGGCAAAGTTAGCCACATAGTCAAAGTAAGGCTTGCTCGAATAATAAACTGGATGCATCGGATTTTCGAAACGGAAACTAAACACACAAACAAATTTACAGACAGATGAAATGGCTAACGGTCGAGATAAAACAGGACTAACATCTAATATAATGGCGCCACATGAATATTATCACTATAGAAGTGTTTCGCGGTCAACGATAGTCATGAAACATGAAACGCGACAAAAGACAGTCAGTAAGCAAATTTCTCAGTAATTAGTCTTTGTTTCGGAATTAATAAAAGACGTTCACCGTTGCCGGATGAAACATGAACCTTTGATGATATTATTTGATGAATAAGCTGAATATAAACATAAGGTGATTACAGAAGCTTTACCCGTGTAACAAAAGGCAAACAAATAGTCGCATAGGCGCACAGTGGGCTGAAAATCGCCTTTCATAGACATAGAGACTTGAATTTTCAAGGGTATTTTTTTGGCTAGAAATGGATTCTGCTGATCATTACTATGCTATAAAATGTCGTACGAAGCAATTGCGTGTACAAATGAAGGAGTTATAATTTTTTTAAGAAAAATTTGTATGGCGCTGACATTAAAAATGAGGCTATCTCTGGAATCATAAGGTTGGCCGTTCTATCTTTACACACAGATAATACTACTATTTATTTGTATTTTTTTGACATACTTCATATTGTGGCGCAAGGTGCGATTTTTTTTTTTAAAATCCTAAAGTTGAAAAAAAACCTTTTTTTTGTTGATGAATCATTTTAATGCTTAAATGCTAGATAAAAAATACTTTGACTGCCCAACTAGGAAGAATTCCCGTTTTAGGACAGTCAATTAACAAATTGACAAATGCATTAAAAAACATTAAAATTTTGAAGGCAAGCTAAAATTTCTAAAATCGGTTTTCAATTTGTTTTTTTTTTGTCTTGTAAATATTATTTACCACATTAACGAAAAAAAATTAAATTATACAAAAGTATTTTAAAGCTTATTGCCACTTCACTTTTTCGTTTCATTTAAAAATAATTATTTGGCAAACATTGACTGGGTGAACTGTTTGGCTGTTTCCTGTTTTATAGAATTTAAACTTTTGAGTGTAAATGTTAAGTATGGTGTTCTCTCATTCTAAATCTATTTATATTATAATATCTGACAATAATATAAAAGGAGAGAAAATGAGTTTTATGAGGACATGTAATTTGGTGACAGATATATCACTCTGTGGCCAGAGTGGTTAAAGGTTCTCAGATAAACTGGCGTTACTCATCCCTTCGGCAAAGGTGCACAGCTAGAAGACATGCCAAAACGTGAGCCCATTTGTTAACATTTTGCACAAGTCGTTATCGTTTTTAATGGCTAGCCGGCTTATATCTTTCATCGATCTTCATTTCATCCTTCACACGAGTAACACGAGTCTTCATTTCATCCTTCACTCCTTAAAACAGCGGCATTGCCTAAGATTTTTCATACTTAACATTCAACGCTGTTAAAAGATTACATATTAAGATTCATACTCTTAGATATAAATTAATATAAAGTAACTGTACGAGTACGTGTCTAGGATGAACGAAGTATGCGTGAAGAATGAGTTAATGATGAATGTAAGTAAGTCTAAAGTAATGGTGTTTGAAAGAGAAAGTACGAAAACAGTGTGTAATATAGCTGTGAATGAGGAATACTTGGAGCAGGTGGATGAATTTGTGTATTTAGGAAGCATGTTTACGAGTGATGGGAAGGCTGACAGAGATATTGAAAGAAGAGTAAATGCAGGTAACTCCATTAATGGAGGACTGAACGCAGTTGGCGCTAACAAAAAATTGTCCAAAGAAGCGAAGTTAGCAGTCCACAATGGAGTGCTGGTACCTACCCTGATGTATGGAAGTGAGGCATGGAACTGGCAAAGAAAGGATGAAAGTAGATTGAATGCTGTTGAAATGAGATCCCTGAGGCGTATGTGTGGTAAAACCATGTATGATCGTGTGAGGAATGTGGATATCCGCAAAGAGTGCAAGGCTGATGTAAGCGTAATGAGTAAGATCAAGAAAGGGACGCTTAGATGGTTTGGGCATGTAGAGCGAATGAGCGAAGAAAGGAGTGTAAGGAGAATATACGATGCAAATGTGAATGGTAGCAGAAGTCGGGGGCGCCCGAGGAAGACATGGCACGACCAAGTGAATCAGATACTTGAGTCGGGCCATGTCAAGAGTCAGAACAATAGAAGAGTATGTATGAGACGATGTATGAATGTGAATGAGGCAAGGAGTGTGTGCCAAGACAGAGTTGTTTGGCGGTCCGTCCTCTCTGCCTACCCCTGCGGGGAAACGGCGTGATGGTTAGTTAGTTAGTTAGTTAACTGTACGAGTATAGAGTCGGACAGGGTGTAAGGTCTAGAATAGGGTTAACATGAAATGTACTCGATATTTCAAGGACGCCATCCGCCGATGTCCTTTATAAAATTAGTGTGTGGGTCTAATGGCTGGGTTGGGAAAACAACTTCTTAATGGGAGGGCAGGGGCGCGTCGCATTGCGGCCAACCCCACGTCCAAGGTCGCCCCCACATAAAACTGTTATTACGCCCCTTATCCCGACGAACCTGAACCCAGATGGTCGTGTTGAACACACAACCCTCCGAATAAAATAAATTGCGGCCATCTAAGGAAACCCCTATTTGAATAAACGACAGAGAAAATAGCCAGAAAGTAAATAAATCAACGAGAAAAAGTTTTATAATATTCTAGGAGACAGCTGTTCTTGTACTAATAATAATTTTACGATTGAAACCTGACAGATGAAAGTGCCAAGAGCGTGACTCGCGATAAGTGGAAAGAAAATAAACATACCATGTATTTTTGTTTCTCATATTTTCAAGGATATCAAACCCAAGATTTTACTGGGTTATGAAAATTTACTTTTATTTCAATGTTATCAGCGATTCAAACAATTTATCTACTCCTAAACCTACACTAGAGAGCAGATAATATAAGTCTGTGAAGCAAAAACTATCGAAAGACGAGCTCTATCGTCATGAAATTTGCATAGCTTTTTGCACAGGTAATTTATAGCAACTATTTTTAGCTCGCCATGTTATTTCCATCTATGAGATATGAAGCTTTGAAATATTTTAATTATCGAGAAAAATATAACCTACAAGATACGGTTTGTTGGTTCCATGTTTGTCAGTTGTTAAATAATCGGGCGAAACGGATAGTAATAACTTACAAGATACAGTTTGTTGGTTCCATGTTTGTCAGTTGTTAAATAATCGGGCGAAACGGATAGTAATAACTTACAAGATACAGTTTGTTGGTTCCATGTTTGTCAGTTGTTAAATAATCGGGCGAAACGGATAGTAATAAGTAATAACCTACAAGATACAGTTTGTCGGTTCGATGTTTGTCAGTTGTTAATCGGGCGAAGCGGATAGTAATAACCTACAAGATACGGTTTGTTGGTTCCATGTTTGTCAATTGTTAAGTAATCGGGTGAAACAGATAGTAATAACCTACAAGATACGGTTTGTTGGTTCCATGTTTGTCAGTTGTCAAATAATCGGGCGAAACGGATAGTAATAACTTACAAGATACAGTTTGTTGGTTCCATGTTTGTCAGTTGTTAAATAATCGGGCGAAACGGATAGTAATAACTTACAAGATACAGTTTGTTGGTTCCATGTTTGTCAGTTGTTCAATAATCGGGCCAAACGGATAGTAATAAGAACCTACAAGATACAGATTGTTGGTTCGATGTTTGTCAGTTGTTCAATAATGGGGCGAAATGGATAGTAATAAAATAACCTACAAGATACAGTTTGTTGGTTCGATGTTTGTCAGTTGTTCGAACAGATAGTAACAGTTGTAACATATAGTAAATCCTACTAGTTTTTTAGTTAGCTTTTTTGATTAAGGCGACACAAGACTATAACAACGGAGGTTTGCTCGAGGCACTTTAATTATTTCCGACGAATTCGTAACGATAATATATAAATATGTATTTTTAGAGCGATCCCCACGGAAGTAGGATATTTATAATTAAGATTAATAAAAACAGTACCGTAACATTACATTTTTTTTTGTAAAACGGTTTGAAAATTTTAAAAAACATTTTTTTGTTTTTAAAATTAACTGTAGGCACCAGATTTTATTTTTCTAGGCGATGAATTAGAAACTTCCCGAGGGATCCCTCTAGAATCTGAGATTTTATTGATACGCTCATCAGAAATAATTAAAATAAAACCCACCATTCAATTTTCTAGGCCCTAGCAGGGCAAATTCGACCGTAGGTCCGCCTATTACTTATGTCGTTAAGATTACCTCTTTATTTTAGAGATTAGCTAAGGTAAATTCAACTGTAGGTCTGTCCAATACTCCAGGGCCGCGTCGCGTAATATTTTAAATTGAGCCGCTATCAATAAGAACTGTAGATGGCGATAAGGTTTAAATTCCCGCTTAACACCATCCGCCTGTTTTGATTTATGCATGAAAAAAACATGGCCAAAATGCCTTTATTTTTATTTTGTGGATGTTCATGCATAAATATTTAATTTTTTCCGACCTTTTTATAAATAACTTAATTTGCCACATTATAAAATAAAATCATAACCGAAAATGGGTTCGTAAGTAGGAGATTTTGAACTTTAAAGCAGTTTTCATAGGCCTATACATTATTTTTTTCTGGGCTTATAAAAAGACTTATATAAAAAATATTTATTATTTCAAAGGTCAAGATGTATTCTACTCGCAGTATTTAATTAAAGCATCTGAAATATTTCTAGGCGACCAAATTTTCAAACCAAAAACACATGATTTTGCATTACCACGTATGGCATCGCCTTAAATAACGTCGTTTTTTTAGGGTATTGTCTCGTCTTAAGTTAAAAGAAATATAAATATTAAAAAATAACGATGTTATAATATTCATTCATTAAATAACACAGTGTTATCGTGATGGAAACTTAATTACAGATGTAAATTTTGCTGTAAGATACGAATACAATCAGGTTTGCGCAGAACGAACACGAAAAACGTGTAAATATGTAAATAACTTTCATTAAGAAACTAGGATATTCCGTTGTCTAATAATTAGCGCTGACAAAGAAATTTTAATTGCAGAATGTGCATCAAAAGAACTAGTATTGTCAGAGGCGTCACGTTTTGACCTTAGAAAGTCACGATACGTTTACCGATTGCAATTATTACTGTACCATACTGCCTGCTATGGTTCCGTTTTCAGCACGCATATGACCAAGTCTGTCGATGAAACGGCGACAATTATTATGCACAAGTCCATTATTTCACTGTGGCACAGATGTTGTCGCCATATTCAATGTCACGGATGATCGTGATCTGCGGAAACCTTTTACAGGTAAAACGCAATATTGGAAACGATTAAACGATTCTTCCACAGATTGTACTTCATAATGAATACTAATAGATAATGACTTAAATGAGACAATGTACTGGAAGAGTTCTGCAAGGTAAAGTTACTCCTCTCACGGTATAATGTAATGAGAACACGAAGTATCCACTAAGTACGTTTTCTGAAATTATAATAATACTCATTTATCATAATGGCGGATAATTAAATCTAAAGATGCATGCCACATTGACGTGTAAAATCAAGCACTCGGCGTGTAGTGCCTTATTAGTTCTCACGATTTCGAGGTCTTTTCTAAATTGATTGTTTTGTGGATAATTGTGCCTTGTCCTTGTCATTTGCTTGTCGACATTTTTTTACAGGTTGCGGTGTTAGTCATCTGGAGTGACAAGCGACACAATTTTGGTACACCTGATTTAACCTGAAACTTACCAATGGAAACATCAAAGAAACGTTCCAGAACTGATACTGTAAGAATTCATACATTTTTCAATTATCTATGATTTAATCAATTATCTCTTAATCTTATTTACACCGGAGGTGGTCAGCATAAAAGTCACGTAAGTCCAAAAATGTCGAGTTGAGATAAACGCATTTCAATATATTATGATAACATTATAATAAGTGGATCTTTTTTACGTACCGTGTCTTTTTTGTATTGCGTTGGATTTAGAATTTTGATTACTATCTAAAACTACATACATATAACATTATGAAAGTAAAATATATAAATAATCGTATCATCTAAGAACAGATGATGATGTTTCAACTGCCGGGATTGAGCGCTGGGATATCCACACTTGAACCGCGACAACCTTAATATATATATGTAATAGGTATTTAGATATCAAAAATATAAGTTTCACGTACAATACAATACAAAATTTAAAACAAGAGAGGTGAAAAACACATATAAAACAAACAAGGACCCGAAGCGCCGTGATCTTTTATTATCTTGATTTTTTTTAGTTTTGTACTTCCAAACCGATTCTTAACCTAGAACAAAACCGTTGTATTTGCTTGTAACTTAATAATAATTTAAAATACATCACTTACCTACCCATATACATGGTGCGGCAAAACAGACAGTCTAATAATAGACAATGCAGGTTTGAGGGCTATTAAAAAAATGGCGCTATTTACAGAAATGGGGTTAATAGTATTTTGTTCAGACAGCGAAGCCCCAGTGTTGTCCGGATCAAACCATGGTAACGACTGAAAATGGTACGACCCTCCCGACACACTGAGACCTCTCCCAGGTTCCTACCCCCACCACACGGGATGTACCGGCCCTTCAAAACTGCACTGTCTGTTATGCTGCACCCTGTACCTACATAAGTACATACATGGTTTTAATATTGAAAAAATTATAGATAAAATAATATCGTGTGTTGTTTTTTATCAAAATTTATTTATTTTCAAGGTCTGAGTGATAAATTTAAAGCTACACACACCTACCTGTATTAACGGAATTTTCAATTATAATTCATGTGTTTTAATGTTGATATCAAACAATAGGCTGGTAATTATTGCGCCTAATTGAAGATAGTCCAATATTGATAAAAAAATTTAAAAATATATATTTTTGTTATCAGCAGAACTGAATATATTTAATAACAATACCACCATACGTAAATTCTTATAACGCAAATGGCAAAGAACAAATTTCACAACGTGATATTTGTATGATAGAGTTAAAATGCTTGCACATTAGTAGAATAATTAGAATGGTTTGTAAAATTTACTCAGTTATTTACATATATTTTAAGAAACAGTTATGACGAATAATTGGTTACACGAAAATTATTATTGTAATTCTTACAAAGGTAGATTTTATCATTGTTTTAATAAGTAATATAATATTTTTTGTAAACAATAGCTAATTATGACTAACTTAAGGCTCGTAGTAAGGGTTCAAAGATGGTTTGAAAGGGAAATATGTAAATGCGAATGTTGGAGGGAGCGCGCTAATATTAAAAAAAAACGATTAAAATTAAGCGAAAATGGTGAAAATATTTAATTCAACTCTTAATTATTAATTTTTTATGCCTAAAACATATTAAATAACAGAAAAAACGCGTTCTTAAAAATTTACGGAACTTACTTTGCGATTTTTTTTTATCGAGGGAATTTTATATAATTAACATTTGGGCATAACAAATGTATAGATATTATCTTAAATTTTTTTTTGGAACTTAATAATTTAAAGAGGTATAGAGAAACTTATAAATCAGTAGAAATAAATATTTTATATAACGTCAGGGGTATGAATAAAAATAAACATCCTCTTCTACACAATCGCAAAATCTTCTAATGTTAGAGTAGATATATATTTATTAAGAATTGTATTTAAAATGATCAAAATATAATATTATGTTAGTTACTTCTAAAATCGATTAAATATAATCTACATCGATTTTACAATGTAAAAATATAGTTTACTTGAGGCACGTTCCAGAGTGGAAGCTACCCTCAGAATCGCCCTGGTGTAAAGACCATCATTCAGAATTGATTAATTGCTTGAAAGGGTTTTAGCCATGTTTATTTATTTCGTAAATAGTTTTAAAAGAAAGCAAGAAGTTAATGAAGTGAAACTGTCACAGATAATCTTAGCTATAATACTGTATTTTTTAAAAGTTGTTTCCTGTACGCGTTCATACATTTCTATTGAAAAAATAATATATATTTTTTATTGAGTAATTTATTTTTTTATTTGTATTCTACTCAAGCGAAACGATAGGAAAACCTTCAAATAAAGCATCTTTTTTGGAATTCATAGTGTGCACCAATTCGTTATAATGATTAATCAATATAGTGATTTAGCATTAAGCTTCCCCTTAATAGATCATTTTTCTGAAATATCACATCAACATCCAGGGCAATAATGCGAAGTGAAAAAATACCTTTGAAATATGAATTAAAAAGATAACCTTTGGTCGAGGCGAATCCCTATAATTTGCCTTATTTACTTTCTCCTTTCTCCTTATTATTTGGTTGAACTATTTCATTTGAAATTACTTATTATCAGTTTTAAGGCTGATTCGTTAATAGAAATTAATGGAATACTTCCTTAACTCTTTGGAATTAACATTATTCTATGATTTGATTGTGTGCGTAAATATTATCTCAATCCCGGAAGCATGAAAATGGAATGCAGTGCGAATTTAAGGTATCGTATATAATATGGAGAATCCCCCCCTTATCGAGCTGGTATTCTAGATAACAATTGCCGAATTATGTTTCTTAAATAATATTATACCAAGATAAGAAATTCTTGAATACAATTTTTGTGGATAGGTACGTACCTACACTTGTTTAAGGTACATTGAGTAAAAAGTCAAAATAGCAATTTAAAAAGTGAAAATGTAGATCGAGAATATATGGAAAATTTATTCATTTTTACACATTTCCATTATTGACTTCAAAAAAACTACTATTCCTATCTCTGCAGGTGGCCAAATGAGGAATCAACGAATTAAATACACTGCTTTGTTTGTCCGCCAACTCTGCAGTAGCAACGCTCCCGAATGCACAGATAAGTGTTAAATTTCAAAATATAATTATGAAACTCACCATATTCGTCGAGGAACAACGAAAACATATCCAAAATGGGCACAATATTAAAAATAAAATAAACTGCACGCACGAAACCTTAGTAGGTACAAAACACTGAGACTAAACACGTTTCACACAAAATAAATATTTTCTATAACCAAATATAATTCGAATGTAGCATTTCTTACTTAAACACCAAAAAATACAAATTTGACAGCGATAGAAAACTCAAATTTGGAAATAAAGCAGCATGGAAAAATTGGAATCTTGTTTGAAACTGACAATAAGTTTGAATTTTCGTAGCATTGAAGATTCGAATCTTATTTGAAACTGACAGTACCTTTGAATATTTGAATCTTACTTGAAACTAACTGACAGTATGTTGGAATTTTCGTAACATTGATTCGAATTTCCACGCGGCCAATGACAATCCAACGAAGCGTGGATGAACCGCGCGAAGTTGTTATTCGATCAAACCCACGGGCAACACTGGTTTTATGTACTACTAGGACCTAGGACTAAGAATCTATGATAAGCGTCGCCCAGTAAACCGAGTACTTGTATTCTGGCAGGTAAAATAAACCACCGAGTGAAAAGGGAATGTTTAAAGTGAAAAAAATAAGGTGTTTATGATGCTGATGTTATTATTTGTTGATTAGGTGTTTTATTGACAAAGTATTTTATAGATAAGGCGAATCAAGCGTTATCGCTGTGAAATAAACTCGCGGTATAATTTAACCCTTTCGATAATAGGATCAATTCTCGGAAATATGGAGATAAAAGTTAAACTAATAATTATTTTGAATTAACAATGAATCATTAACAATTCACGGCTTTTTTAAATACAGGTAACTAGGTAACTACATATCAACTACTATCAGTATTTCTTAAATTTGTATCCTGTAGGTATATCCTTTTCTTCCTTCTTGTGCATTTTTAAATGTAATTATCACAGGTGTAATAGGTATACCTGCTAAAAAAATATTATACCTAAATACACAATACATATTAGCCGGTGTGATGTTTTTTTTATTATATTAAAACACAAATAACATTGTTTCCATAACTTTAATATATATAACCTCTACATGTTTCATGAACAAAGTTCATCTTATCAGGAGTAAGTACATAATTTGTGTTTTAATATAATAAATAATGCCATCACAAAGTGATAAGCCTTCAGAAGATATTTTACTCGAAAAATTAAGATTTTTTATTATTTTTAGAATTTCAAAATCCCTATAGATGTCACAAATGGTACTTTACAACACCAAAGTAAGTTTTTGTTATTTGTTTTTGGGGTATTATGCCGTGTTGCGCTAACTCCTTCTTTAGCCAACGTTTCGGACAGCATTGCAGTGTCCATCATCAGGGCAGATGTCTTATTTGAGGTTGTGTTAAAATGTGAGCTTAAGTATGAGGTTGTGATACCGTGTTGCCAGCTCCAACCCTCTGAGCTAACATTAACGTATCATTTTTTTTTTTTTTTTTTTTTTCTATTAAAAAAAAATAAAAAAAAATGATACGTTAATGTTAGCTCAGAGGGTTGGAGCTGGCAACACGGTATCACAACCTCATACTTAAGCTCACATTTTAACACAACCTCAAATAAGACATCTGCCCTGATGATGGACACTGCAATGCTGTCCGAAACGTTGGCTAAAGAAGGAGTTAGCGCAACACGGCATAATACCCCAAAAACAAATAACAAAAATACTTTTGGCCGTGAAAATCTTAAATCATATCCAAAGTAAGTTGGTAACATGTTGTAAACTGTTTTGCTTCACAAATACAGGACACGACGGATCTTTTCTTGTGTTGGGCATTTCTTAGTAAATAAGTGTGGCATCAGGAAATCGATGCGCGAGAGTGATTTTGAGTTTAATTCGCTTCGCATCTAAAAAAAATTGTGAATGTTACAAGAAAGAGTTACAAGAGCGAGAAACAATAATCCATCATGTGCCACCATAAATAACAAAAATAAAAATTTATGAGGAGGTCTAGTAACATGTAATATAAAACTTTTTTCGTAATTTTAAGGTTAACCGCGCCACATGAAGATGTCAACGCAGGTCAATAATATTTTGTGTTTTTGATCATAGTATAGTGTCAATGATTAAACATGTAGGGATTTTGAGATTCTAAAAATAATTTTAAAAAATCACTTCATCCTAATATATATGTACACATATATTCATATTTTACCAATATCTAATCTAAACCTTTAACATAAAAAAAAATATGTATTGCATTTTAATATTATGACAAAGAAATCAAATAAATATGACTACTATAGGTTTGGGTGTTTTAAATCGGCAGCATAAACAGCACTGTAGAGTAGTCCCAGAGAGATGTCATGTGTGATATCATCGTTCTAGTATCTTCTATCTTTTTCGTTTTCATACAAGACGTGTGAGTAGGAAGAGGACAATCGTCAATGACGTACGTACGAACTCTCTATGGGACTACTTTAGGATAAAGTATTACAAATAAAAACGAGTGCTCCTTAATAAATTTTCAAATATAATTATTAAACGCTATGTTTAAATGATTTATTTATATTATTTTTAATTTTCATTGCTAGAATAATTGAAGCGGTGAAAAGGTTAAGTGCCTTTGATTAGTGAGATATAAACTTAATAATATTAGTATTAGTGTGTTTATTGAATCAAGTGCAATTCCTGACTTCCGATGTATAGGAAATTACGTAATGAATTAGTGATGCTGTTTTTTATAGGTCGAGAAGAAAATGATAAGGAAACAAGCTCGTTGAAAATTATTTTGAGTAAATTGATTAAATAAAAGGCATGAAGTTCAGATAATTTTGCAGGGTTTTTCCTGTTCCCAAATAGAGACGAAAAGTAACAGTGTTATATTGGATAGTGGCGAGTTAAGGAAACATTAAGCATGGTATTTAAGCCACTTACCGGAATGGTTCCCGCTTACGTATCGGAAATGTGTATTCCGGAAAATGTTATTTCATGATAGTTATCCCTTAGGTTAGGTTAGGAACCAAAGCACACACCAGAAACTAAGTTAGGTAAGCGTGCTTCCGTAGTCTCAGGATCTAAAGCCTGGAATGGACTGCCACATGATTTAAGAATAATCACAAACTTGACAGAATTTAGAGCTACACTTAAAACTCATCCTTTCACATCCAAGTCGGAAACCTTTCATCCTCACAGTCCGCGACATTGTTAATAGCTAAAATTTGTAAAAAATGTAAACAACTAAAAATTTGTAAGCTTTTAAGGTCATTTCATAAAAAACTCTCCAGTCCTAAAGGGTCCCAAATTCTCCAAGTTTTAAAATAAATATCATCGTTAATTTTGCCACTAATCTTCCAATAAATGTAATAACGGAAGGTAAAATAGCAAGTATAAAATCATGTAATGTCCAGTGATTTTAATATAGTGTCCTCTGCATTAAACTTCCTGTTAAAAGTGTGTTTATGTGAAGTGACCTGCCAGGTAAGTATGTTTTCTGTACATGTTTGTAAATAATAAAATTAGATAGAACCTGATCGGTCAGTGGCTGAGTTAGCATCGGGTTTGGGTTCCACCGAGGCGAAGTGTGTTCAATTCCTCGGCTGGCTAAGTCCTCCTTCACAACACAAGCAACATTTTCAGCTTACTGTGGTGGTAGTAGGAGATTTTAAAATATTGTCAGGTTATTCGTAGCCCGGGAACGTTTGTCTTTCTTTAAAAGAAAAAAAACCTAGGAACTCATAATTGTACAGCGCATTCAAGTTCATTATTTATAAAAATGGCGCTATTCAAATCATCCAATTGTCTTTAATTATCATCTCACATGACGTCTGCAAGTGCATGCGTAGATTGAGTAGGCCCTGCCAAATCCTGAATGTTTAACGTCTATATGCAAATGTCTATTGTGAAAGAAATGTATTTTAGCGTCTTAAAGCTCGGTGCGAAGAAAATAAGCTTCCGCTTCCTTCTGAAACTTCAAAGGGTTTCTGAATTAATCAAGAGATTACGCAATAGTACTTAACACCAACCGAAGCAAAGATACATGGACATTTATGTAACTATTCCTTAATAAATCTGTCTTAGTATTTCCTCAATGTGCGACTTAAGGTCTATGATTTTGTCTAATACCATATTGACGTTCTTAAGTATGAATTATTCGACAAGAAGGATGACGTTTTGCATCACAACAGCAATAAAAACATTTATGTGCATTATACAAGGTAAAAGATTTATGACCATGTCTATCCATGTTTTTCAGTAATAAAACTGTTCCTTCACATTGTCTGAAAGCCCAACATGATGAGAAAAGTCGTAAAATATTTTCATATCTAAAAAAATAATTAATAAAAAATTTACGGTTTACCGTATAACGTTTACCGTTTTAAGCGAATTTTATAAAAAAAGTTATTGTTTTATTTATTCGAATAAGAAATTTGAGTGGAAAATATTATGGCTTAAAAATATATATTCATATAGATCAGCAAACGTTGATTCTGAATATATACATTTATTATATAAAATTACACGTAGAATTAATAAATCGTCACTTAAAAATAATTAAAACCGTGAGACACTCAAACGCTCTGTGATTGGTCGGCGGGTTCTGACAGCACTTAAACCGCTACCTCATGGGTTGGCCGGCCGCGTGCATTAAGAATGCAAACAATTATACGCCAAGTTGCGCTGCGTATACTCTGTTTACAAATTGTTTCGATAGAATTCATGTTTTTCAAAAATATATATTGGGTTTTTTGTTTTTACACCGACCCGATTTGTCAATCCCACTCGGGTTAACCGAAAAATCGACGTACGTAATGACGTCACGCGTACCACATCAGATTTTCATCGTTTTGGCGTGCTTTGAAAAATGCAAACTTTAAACATTATTTTAACTATGAAATCAGTATTTGTAAAAAAAATATATTAATATTTAAGTTAGAATGTGAAAATTCATAATGAAAAAAAAGTGTGGAATTCTTTACTATTAGGTATGCATATCATATTCATTTCAACAATTATATTTTTGACTCTCGTTAAAATTTCACAATAAAATCGCAGTGTCTTAATTTGCTTTAAAGTGTACATGATAAGTATTTCCACCACAGTATTTTCGATCGACAGGTTAGGACACCCCTGATTTAATTAATATTTGAATATGTAGCATTTCCTTCACATACTCAGTGTTTGAATTTTAATAAACAGGTAGGTAAACGGTTCAAGGTTTGAGGTTCGAGGTTCAAGGTTTAACCTTGGGTAAAATAATACTTTAATTCGTTACACAATAAAAATAAGGAATTTGTTTCCTACTTTCCGGGAAGCAACCAAAACAAATATTTCACCAGGTAAATTTATCAAAAAGCTGAGTCGCAAGAAAGAATATTGTGTACACATTCATTTCATTGAAGGTTTTGTGAAACTCAATGAATAAAGAAAATACCCTAAAACCTCTATTCGATGGTGAAACTATACAATGGAATACTTTTTGCACGCTAATTTTCGAATGTGAATTATTTTTTTTAAAGCTTACAAAATGCGTTCCGCATAAACACTCAGTAAACAATTCGAGGTTAGGAAATGAATATGAAAAAAACTGCTTCTACGAGTATATATTAGTCGATACCGAGAAAGCTTGAATTGGGGAAAACGATTTTTTGATATGCAATAGTTTTATTTATGCAGAAAAAATCGCAATATTTTTTGGGAAATGTGGTGTTAATTTTTACGTATTTCGTGTTATTTTTGGGGAAATTTTTCTTTTAGTTTTGTTTTCGTGTTTTTAAAAAAAAATTGTTTCAATGCTGGTCTAAAAAGGGGCGTTTTAGACGTGAATTTAGCTACATTATTTTTTATGGCTAATCAAAATTCAAGCGTGTCAAAACCACAGACAAAGAAATGTTTAGAGCGTATACTATTATTTTCTCTTTTCAAAATACAAGAATATCGCCCGAAAATTTCGCTTAAAAATTTGCGTTTTCTACTAAACGGGAAATTTTTAAAACACTGTAATATGTATAGTTATGTTCACACAGCAGAAATTGGAGAGATTTAATTAAAAAGCTACTTTCAAAATAAAAAAAACATGCGTGTTTAATACATCCTCATTTTGTGGCTGAAAAACATATGTTACCTTTTAAAATGATTTCTTTATCATAGCTGCAAGAATATTTTGGTATCCACCAATTGAAACCAATATATTCGAACCGAATACATTTAAAGAGCCCATTGTAGGAATATTTCTTATGTTAATTGTTTTTTGTTTTAGTTCTAACGTTTCGGAAAGTCCAGCAGTATGCATCATCGGGGCAAGGCATCTGGAGGTAATAAATCCCTCCCTTTTTCTATTTTTGTACTGTTTTGTTTGTGAAACTTATAATTTTGTTATCAAATACCAATGTAAAATTGTACCTACCTATTAACTCCCTCATAAGATATCGTAAGTCCCTCTCGTCCAACAATGAGTTTTGTAACTCATCGGGATTGCTCTAGCAAAAAATAAAAAATAAGAAAAACAATGTTTTTTGTACCTTTAGTACTGGAATAAGTATGACCAGATCAATACATAATAATTCTTAGTAAACAAAAATAACCAACAACGTGTAATTTTGATCAAAGAAAGTCAGAGATTATACTACATTATAACTCGTAATGTTTTGGTAGTCGTTGTTGTTTCTTTGGTAATTTATTATAATATAATAAAGTAACCTACTAAATAATGTTGCATGAGTGATTACTTTATAAATAGTGTATTTGACACCTGGGCCGCTTTGATTTCAATAAAAATACTTGAGATTTAAATGTAACGAGAAATCATTGTGCAAGCAGCCGCAGTGCGACCTGACTGTAACGTAATAGTTACTATTGAGTTGTCATAAGATCAGGGGTTCTCAACCTTATCACAAACATAAACAAATATAATCGGAATAAGTAAATAACGTTTTAAACGGGAGTGAAAAACTACACGGAAAGAAATGAATATTGCTAATTTATTGAGAATCTCTTCCAATTATTGGAATTCAATATTCATTCAATTCATTTATTCTTCAAATTTGTAGAGAACCCAAAATAATCTCTATTTTAAAGCATTTAAGATTTTCATTGAACTACTGACAGATGTTAACGAAGCCAAAAGCCTTACTGCTTTTCGTGGGTTATGCTTAAATGCTATAAAGAATAGGTTTTAGATGTAGTGAAGTGTTAAGTTGTTATGAGTTAGTAAAGGTTTATACAACATATAAAAATGTAATTTTTTATGACTAAATAAAAAAATACTAAGTCCCTGAAAAGGGGTGTAAATTAACTACAGGTTTGCTTGATCAATTGTGAAAAATGTTGATTACCCCGGCTATAATGACGTTCTAGAGTTTTTAATGAATATTTACAAAAGTATCTAGTGCAACAGTCATACCTACCCAGTACTACCTAGTCACTAGTCAGGTGATGTAATGTTAATCGTGAATATTCAATACGAAACAGGTACAGGGTACAAGTCTGTTAATGTGATGTAAGCGAAAAATTACAAATTGTAGTTCAAGTAAAAACAATAACAGTGGAGACCTTGGCCAGCAATTTGTTTCATAGTCATTAATAAATTAACCAACTCACCCGTGTTCATAATGATGTCAAACATTAACACATCGTGTGTAGCGAACGTAGCTCTGATATACAATGAAGTTTATAATATTATTATGTATACACCTTTGAATAATATTATGTTCACTGTCATAATATCTGTCCTCTCACCTTATAGTGTTGACCCAAATGATGTAGGTCCTGTCGTGTTATATACTGAAGTCATTGATGTATTATATTTAAATGAGACACGAAGCGGAATAATTGGTACCGCTTTTTTACCTCCAACTGACCTCCAACTCTTCCAATGCTCTAACTTAAACTACAGAATCCGGTCTATGCGCATCGCTTACCGCGTTCTACTAGTGGTAACAAGGGATAGTACGCAGTAGCGCCTCTAATTATCGCTCTATGCTTGTATATTAGCATTTTATTACAGTGAAATTATGGTAATATTATTGACGTAGGTATACCGTAAAAGGACTATACTTTCCCCAGGGGCCACATTGCCCTATTTGATAATAATGTATATTGTACATAATTTGGTATTTAATCTCAGAATATTTCGGAAATACTGTATTACTGACGGCCTCCGTGGCTAATTGTATTTTGTGTTATTTCACAAATTAATCATTTAAAATAATATGTAGTATATTTACGGCACGTTCCAGAGTGGAATGTACTCTCAGTATCGCCCTGGTGTGAGACCACTATTCAGAATTGAAACGTTGCTTAAAATGACTTTGACCGTGTTTGGTTACCAGATCTGCATTCCCTTCTTCTTCCCCTCCTCACTACCTTCGGCCTCACAACATACCCTAACTGAGGATGCCATAGTCTCACTGCCTCCAGACGGTTAAGAAAACTTGTGCAGTTACATTAAAAAAAATCATTTCATATATATGATATACAAATTATGTTGTTCAATACAAAACTTTGAATACAAAAATTGTTTCCAACAGCTGATGAGGAAAGCTCGGAAGACATTATGAAGAAAGCCTTATAATTCTCATCATTGACAAAATAAGGCACTACAAAATACCGACAACTTTCTGAAACGTGATGGAAAGTTTCAGCAAATCAGTTAATTAGGCAAAGTAAATAACTTATTTTTAAAACAAAGTTAAGAAAGGCTGTCAATTTCAAGCAAAGACATTTCTAAATGGTAGTCTGTCAAGAGCATTCTGAACGACGGATTTTGTGTAATTAATCGAATTAGTTTAAAAGGCGATAGCCTAAACTTTAAATCATTTAACAATAAATTTTCTGTTTAAGAGATTATACAAATTATCCACTTCTGTAATAACATTGTAGATCTTCTGATTTTTGTAGAAATTGTATTGGAAACAAAATTACATACATTTACAGTTAATCTAAAATCGACCTATAAAATTGTGATTAGGAACTCCATGATAAAACATTTATTGACTCGCAAAACTTTTGGCAATAACCCAACGTTATTACATTCGTATCAACAGCAGTTAATCATTAATTACTCCGCCTCAAAGCGATAAATTCTCGTAGCAATTAATACTAATATGATTAAAGTAAATTAATGTTTATCCAACTCACCTATGACATTTTTGTATTTAGGGTAGCTCCCGAGAGGCGAGCCCAGGGGGCTCTCGAGTCACACTTCAGGGGTAGACTTTGGGCGGGTCCAACAACCTGTAACAAGGAGAGATACTACATTAATAAGCGCCCGTTTAATGGATTTACATACATTAATAAGCGAATATTTAATGGGTTTACACAGCAACATAAAGCGGCCTCCAGGAGGCGAGGGTCAAACGGGTTCAACAAAAAATGATAAGGGTAGTTTTTTGTAAACTAATATTGTGCTTATTCAATTTAATCTTGTTTAATTATAGGAAAATGAAAATACTTGCCCTAAAGGGTTGAGTGAACATACTTTACCTTTGTATGTTAGCGCGCCAATTTGTCGGGGAGATAAAAATTAAAAAAAAAAAACTAGATTTAATTATGTATATATTTATATAAAGAGTCTATTTTACTAGAGAGTTTGGTATGTAGGTACCTAAATGTGATTTTCATAAGCATAATGATCACTGCTTCATTTATATATTACGTATTGTCTTTTTTATAATAAAACTGATTATATATTATAATTTATTCAAAGCTTCATAGGTTTCGGTGGAAACGTTACGACCTGAAAATGATTTCGCTGACTTGGATATTTCAGCCACGAAAAGCTGCGCAAATTTCCCAACTAGTTGCTTTATATACCTGCACAAATTTTCTTCTTCATAGTAGCTATTAACATAGCTATTTATTGAATATTTTGTAAAGCATTTGGTACATTTAACAAATAAATTAAATCAATCACGAACTTAATCAACTATCATATATATCGGTATATAACGCTTAGGTTATTACCTAGTTTAAAATAAATGTAATGTTACATTGGCGCCCGTTTATCTTTAAAAGAGTCTTAGCTTAAAATAATAATATTTTATGCGTATCGAGAGACAAACAGACCTAAAATCCGATACTACAACGTCATTGACGTCATATGATGACAAGTGGTGACGTATGCTAAGAAAGATCAATACGATGTTTGAAAACGTTTATTTATAGGAAAGCGTTCAAAATACACATACGGGTAGATTCTTCAACAAAAATATTGTAAATGGAATACCTCCTGAAAAAACTCATATAAAGCTTAATGCCAAATCACTATTTTGATTAATCTTTATAACAAATTGGTGTACATTATAAATACCAAAAAATACGCTTTAGATAAATTGAAGGTTTTCCTACAGTTTCGCTTGAGTAGAATACAAATAAAAAAATAAATGACTTAGTAAAAAATATAAATGTAAACTAAATTTTTTTTTTCAATAGAAATGTCAAAATGTCAAAAAATTCATAACGGAAACAACTTTAAAAATATACAGTATTTTAGCTAAGATTATCTGTGACAGTTTCACTTGACTAACTTTTTCGTTTTCTTATAAAATTATTTACAAAATAAATAAAAACCAGTTTTGTGCTTGAAATCGAGCATTTCTAGACTCCGTTTGTCAAGCGATTTTAATGCCTATTACCTACAATATAAGGTATACCAACAATATACAAATTTTTGGCTTGTAGTTTCCTCTTAAAGGAGTATAGCATTGTATAAATAAATAGGTAATATTTTCAAATACTTGCATCAATTATCTTCTACATTTCTTGTTTTGTTTTATTCCCTTCATGCAGTATCATTTTTTATTTCTTTTCATTGCTTTGTTACTAGTTTACTATAATGTCGTACCTGATATGTAAAAACACTTTATCTGAAACATGCGAAAACTTCAGCACAGGTTTTCCTAGTGAGGTGTTACTAATTATTTTACACTCTACTTCCATGTTTTATATTGGAAAAAGTGTATTACGTACACCTATCTTATATTTACCTGTAAACTGCATGTACGAGTATAGAAATAAATAAAAAAATAATGTGACAGTTAAAACTTCCCATAAACTAGTGGAACAATGGCATCCGCCAATTTAGTTGGTATTGCTCTTTGAGGAACCATAATTTAGTTGGTATTGCTCTTTGAGAAACCATAATTTAGTTGGTATTGCTCTTTGAGAAACCATAATTTAGTTGGTATTGCTCTTTGAGAAACCATAATTTAGTTGGTATTGCTCTTTGAGAAACCATAATTTAGTTGGTATTGCTCTTTGAGAAACCATAATTTAGTTGGTATTGCTCTTTGAGAAACCATAATTTAGAATCGTAACACCGCTGGGATTGCCTGTCGCTGTGCTTAGTGACTTATTTATATGGCCAGTTCCCTTATAACCACGTGTACGTACGTACGGAAACAATATGAAATTTAATAATAGTTATCTACCTAACGAAGATCTAAAAAAACGTTTCAAAGTTGTTTATTTGTAGTGGGCCACTACTTGGTTTGTTAGTATAGTTCTATAGTTCATTATTGGAAACAACGTTTTCATTACACTCCATCAATCTTTTTCTGTCTTTCCGTGATGTTTACTTAACAAGCAAAGGTCACATCCACTTACCGGCTGAAAGCAACTAGTGGGCACTTACTACTCCGGTCACGGAGCTTATAAATAAACAACCTGCATACATCGCTCAGCGCCCGTTGATGAACATGAACATGCTATGCTTTGTGGCCATTATGTCACAAAGTTCAGTCGTTCGTTTTACAGCGGCAGTGCATGGTTATGAACACTATGAACAGGGGCGCCGAGTTCATAATGTGAATTGGACGCTGCACACACGGGCGGCAGAAACGAGGGGCTACCTCTTGAATTTGCGGCTTTGTATTTGATTCGACAATCATGATTCTTATTTTCAGATAAAATAATAATCTAGAAGTGCGTGCAAAAGTAAATTAAAATACTAAAATAGACTACTATGGCGAATGTATATACTTATACAAAACCGTTAAGATAATATATATGATTATAATCCTTCATACAAAAAGCTCTGTTGTTTTTATGAGATATTGACTTTACGCATGATCAAACCGAGAATAATCAAATTACGATTTTTGAACTGAGTAGATCCAAAAATAACACAAGACCGCAAATATTATACTTGCCTAGACGTAGACAGTTTTACGAATTTTTCATTTTAAGAATTATTCGTACACATTATAGTCAACTTTTTTAATTGTTGGTACTCCTTTCAAGTTGCGATATTGGCCTGCAAGATATTTATATAAAGCTGTCAAATCTTAAAAGCTTGAAAAAATATATTGATACCCTCTTTCTATAATTTGAAATGATGTGCTAGAGCACCCCTGAAGTGTGTAAGCAAGAAACATTAAAAAAAAATCGTTAATGAAAGTTGTAATCTTTGTTGTAGCTTGTACCTTCTATGATAGAGGATTTACCGTGCAGATGATTGGGACGCTCATTTTATTTTTTATTATAGCGACTATTTAAACACTATACATAAAAAATATGACAATGAATATACGTATCGTAAACTGTATTTCGTAGTCCTCCTCACTAGGGAGAACTTGTTCTGAGGCGAACCTAAGTTATTCATTTCTATTTTATTTGTTTTCTATGTAATTTTTAATGATTTTTTTTCATTCATCTCTTTCAGCCAGATTTTGATTCTAGATGTGTAATATTCAAATTTTCTATTCGTTTTATATCTGGAGAAGGATGTTGTGGAGTTATGTCGCAAAATAAATGTAGTTCTTTGTCCGAATGTGGTTTTATGACTTGGAATTTTTTTATGTCACTGTGTTTTGATCTAGTGTAATGGATACACGGTATTGTAGACGATTCAGTATTTTTTAATATTTATTTATTGTTTAGGAACATTTACAGACTATTAAAATGAAAACGTCATTAGATAAGCGCTGCAAAAAACGTAGATGTCAACAGTCCACATAAAAATGTTCACATCATGCACAATTTAAGTGTCATTATACACTATGTATTAACACAAAATAAAAACAGCAAAACGTGAACAAAGGCAAAAAAGAGATATCAAACACAAAATATACAGATCAATTTATGATCCAAAAAACAGAAGCAAAAAAAACAGAAAACAAATAGAGTAAATAAAAATACAAATAAACATTCACAATCTATTGTTAATTTGATTTTTAAAATAAGCGAGACTATTTGCATATATTTCTTTGTAGTTACATTAAATAGAATTTTACAGACGTCACATTTGAGACAGAATACACATTCGGATTGAAGAAATATAAATAAATAAATAGTTTTAATAGTATATTTTTAGCATATATTTGTTGTACATTTGGTGCATCAATACTACTGAAAATTATTGGTTGTATATTATGATTCGGAGACCATATTTTAGATAGACAATTCTACTTAATGTGGCATTTGTCCACCTCGCGCTGGCCCTTTAGATGGGATATTCAAGCGACCCACACAGTTGAAAGTGGAAGTAATCATTAGTCTCCCGCCAATTTAACCGTGGCCCTACCGGAAGCTCCGCCATGATGGGGGTTCTAAATTGAAATGACTTTTTTCATTAAACTGCCCCTGGCCATGTTACCCAATACGTAGTCTGGTCGATGTGAAATGGACTTAAATGTGTGGAGCAACGACCTAACGATTAGACTACCCCGATTGATAGAGATAACTTTTATTATTTTTAACGCGGTACTTTGATGACTCAAAATGCATGAGCAGTTGAAAAAAAACAAAATGCTCAATGAGAATGGATTCTGTTGAAAATAAGAACATTTAGTTAAATGTAAGATAAACGGAAGACTTTAGAAGAATGCTGTCAAAGTACTTAGAATAAAATATATGAAATAAAAAGTGATTTTTTTATTTTGAGTTTTGGAAGATCTCAATCAAAATGAGAGATGTGGTGACAAGTGAACAAAGAGATGATAGGTGCCGAATATTCTGTCTAAATTAAGGATTGAATACACATGTCACACATTAGAAGCCCGCAGAAAAATATTTTTAGGCAAACACTTTTTTAAGTTAATCTCTGGTACAATACACAATCCGCCTATGTTGAAAGAGGTTAACTTTTATGTCTCTAACAATTATACTCGAGGGAGATCCCATGCACTCTTATATGCTCCGAAAGCGAGGACTTCTGCCTATCAGAACGCACCAATACACAGAGCGACTCAACTGCTTAACGATTCTGCATTAGCTATCGACATTTTCAATGTCACCTATAGACAATTCAGTAACTATCTTTTAACACATGTCACAAAATAGTAAAACTGCCTCTGTAAACTTTTTAATTTGTAAAATTAAAAAGTTCTTCTTTTCTTCTTCTCCATGATATATTGGTGTATAACCGTTTTATGGAGAACATGAAAAAATAAATAAATGTCTATACTTTAAATATTGTGTTGCACAATAGTCCGTACTGCCTCGAGCCAGTACGATTATGGAATCTCAGATTGGAAGTATATTTTGAGATAAATATAAGTTGGTAGGGAAAGTAGACAGGAAACGGGATGGTTGGAATGTATATTGCTAATCAGATCTTGACATAAAACAAAAAAAATTAAATTACTTTATTTTCTTATTGGTTTCCGAAAATCGGTTCCATCTCTAATCTGAATCAAATGAGTTAGTCATTAAATTACGTAGATAATTTAATAAAACATAAAATAATATTTATCAACGGTAGGTAGATAGTTAAATAATGCACAACAAACAAATAGCAAACATTTCACAAAAGTTATCTTTATTTCGGATTTATCTTTGAGTGCACCTTAGATAAAGAAGAAAACTTTAAGAACGTCTATCGGTGACGATTCCAGAGGAAGATTTCTTTTATAAAGAATGTTCAGGGACTTTGAACTTGATCAAAACAACACGACAGGTTATCGTGACATAAGTAAGAAAACTGTACTTCCAAATACTAAGAAAAGTCAATCAATATCTACCAATCTCGTCTTTATTAAGAATTATCTTTTAAACCTTTACGATTTGACAATAAAGGATTAAGTTTGAAAACTTATAACGTGCAATGTACAGTAAGTATTAATATTTAATTATTAAATAAGCCGCTCATCTCACAAGGGAATTCATGTGTCGAGATGTGCAGATTTAAAATTTAGAAAATAATTAAAAAATTATAGTTAATATAATTTTGAAAATATAAAACTAAAAAAATATTATAAAAATATACAGCTGGGCAGTACGTTTAAAGTAGGCAACAATAAAATAAGGATGGGGTGAGACACAGAATTTGAATAATTCATCAAATTTAAATGTTCATTTTCGGGTTCTGTGAAGGTCTTATTCAAGTTCTGTTATTATATCATAATAGACTAGTTGCTTGACAAAACTGAAATAAGAACTTGAAAAAATCTTTCCCAGAACTTAAAAATTAACTTTAAAATTTGAAGAATTGTTCAAATTCTCTCAAAAAACCCGTCCTAAGGACGGGTTGTTTCGGAGAATTTGAACAATTCATAAAATTTCAACGTTCATTTCCCGGTTCTGTGATAGTCCTATTCAAGTTCTGTTATTATATCATTATAGGCTAGTTGCTTGACAAAACTGAAATTAAAACAGAACTTGAAAAAATCTTTCACAGAACTGGAAAATGAACGTTGAAATTTGATCAATTGTTCAAATTCTCCGAAACAACCCGTCCTAAGTGTTGGCTTATCAGCCACAATAATAGGGTGACCATAGAATAACATACTGAATAGTATGAATAATTATTGACTAAAATAACAATAAAAAAAAATAAAAATAAGTAAATTCTAAAAGTAACTAAGTAAATCAATTTGAGGAAATTAAGTACTTTGTAATAAATCAAATTTCATTATTATTGAGTAAACACATACAAACGATTTTTGATATGTATTTACGTAATAAAATAACATAACCTACAGTCGATTGAATGCAAAATCACCAACAGACACTTATAAAATATGAATACCACATCCACATATGGGATTAAAAAGATTCCGGCCATCGAAAGATTCCATTATTCTGTCTACATTCCTGCTTATCCATGTCATAAGAAAGAAAAAAAGCTGATAATAAATTTGATAAATTAAGTTTTCAAAGCTATCCGTTGTGCGATAATGTTGTTGTTCTGCGAAAAATTCAGATGACTGTATATTAAAAACTTCTTTCATGCATGATTAATTAATTAAAATAAAACCTACACGTAACACACAAAACCAACATAAACACACATCACTCACAAACACACAAGATTATTTTCATTGTATTATTTTTTAAATTTTAAATGTATTATTATGTATTTCGTATTTTTAATTTTAAATTTATTATTTTCTTTTCAAATTTATTATCTTCTCTTTAAATGTAATATATAGATTAGATTTTCATATTATAAAATGAAGGCCTCAGCACGGGCAAGCCACCCAGTGAGGCCTACATTACTGGAAAACATAAATTGTAACAAAATAATGTACCTAAATAAATAAATAAATTATGACAGCACTGTAAGAAAATAAACAGGATCAAATTACGTGTTACTGAATAAATGCATTCACGAGATAATTTGCCGTAATTGAGTATTGCATTCATCTCCCTAACTAGAAAAAAAAACGTTTGAAGGTAATTTCCGTTGTCCAGGCAGCATTATTATTCACAACTAAGGTTAATAACACAGTGTAAGTAATATCACAGTATAAAAACTTTTATTGATATTGTTTAGACATAGGATCAAGATATAATAAAGATATAGGTTTCTCTATACAAGCCGCGGGTAAACAGTCTAGTAACTCGCTCAAAAGCATACCAGTAGCGAACTTGAAATAAAAGGAAAGTTTTTATTTTATTTTTATTTAATATATTTAAGTGGGTACAGGTGTTATATAAGTACATATGGTTACAAAATATATTTATGTTCGCAATCACACCAATGAAGAAACTGGTTCTTGTGCTTTGTGAGCGAGTTACACTAATTATAAGAAAAATAGAATACCATTATGCTATAGGTAAGTATAATTAAGTTAAGTATAATTATATATATATATATATATATATATATATATAAATGTTCCTATTATATATATATATATAATAGGAACAATTGAAACTTCTGGATTATCTATACAGGGTGTATCGGCACGTACCCGACAAACTTTAACCAGCTATTCCTTAGCATATTTGGAGTAAAAAATCTTATGTGCACTTTGCTGTCCGGTAACGTTTTTTTTTTAATAAAAAAATTATTATTCATATTTTCACCACATGTCACCACTGTTTTATCCTTTGACAAAGTTTGAAAACCCATCTGGCAAATATTTTATTCGAATTCCGTTGAATAATGCACGTGTGTACCTATATTGGCGCACGTTTACAGTCACAACGAAATAGCACGGCACCATTCGTCTCATTTTTAACTATTATTATTTAGTGTGTGCGAAAGAGCGAAGACGCTTTTTGACATACTTGCTTATAACAGCTGTTTAACACGAAACGCAATGCCAATGACAGTGATGTAGTGTGGAAATTTTAAATTTTTTTGTTTTTAATTGAAAAAAAAATGCTACCGGACAGCAAAGTGCCCATAACATTTTTTACTCCAAATGTGCTAAGGAATAGCTGGTTAAAGTTTGTCGGGTTAGTGCCGATACACCCTGTATGTGTAGTTGTACGTGTATAGTATTCTGTTACATATAATAAAAAAATGAAATAATAATATTTAGTTCGTTTCTTATTTCTTCCGGGACCCCCATTTCAGCTAGCCACGCGCACCAAACTAGAGATTTGAGTAACTAGCATGCTTGTAACTAGCGTGTGACCTACTGACTTACAGCATAAATGCGCGCGTAGTGAGCATGCTAGCTACTAACCAAAAGCATGCTTTTTCACTGGCGTGGGTATCCGCGGCTTAACTATATGTTATAAGTTAACATATATAACATTAATATATCACAGTATAACAATGAAAAATTTCAATTTGTTTCTCGGCTAAAAGTTTCTGCCTACTATCTGCTTCCTTTCCAGGTTGATTAGATAAAGGAAAACGATACATTACGATTACTATGAAGTAAAATGTCAGCTTCCGTTAAAAATCAAATAATTTGATAGATATGCAAAAGCTTGTGTTTTTTCCGAATTCTTTCCAAGCAATCTCAGCCCACTTTTTCAACATGAAGAAATTTAAAAAGAAACTGGTCATTATCGAATGACATTTATAACTGAAGTACGGTTTAAATTTATATGACATGTTACGTCCTACCACCATAACAAATATTACTCTAGAGGTTAGGTTAGGTTATAGTACAATCCTTGAGTGAACGGTCTAAGCCTATTAAAATAAGTTTGATTTTTAAAAATACTTTTGTAAAATAATGGTTTATAAAAAGCTTCATATTTGATAGCCTTTCAAAAGTTTTTCAAACCCACTAAATAGCCACTAGAAATATATATTTGAATGGAAACCAATATCGCCACTGACTTGGTACCTTTTGATTCTAGCACCTTTAGAAGCGCTCTATCTCTCTTACACTTACTTGCCTGATAACGTATGTCACTATCCCATTAGAATTTCATAATGATCATCAAAAACAGTTCTGTATTTAAAATTAAGTAAATAACTGAATCATATCAAATATAAACCAATATAACAACACCCCCATACACACAAGCCCTGCTTATTTATGGGGGTACATCAAATACTTATATTATGTAATTAATAACTGTACTTGTAACTTGTGTAATGTAATTCGTGTATCTTTTTTTTACTAATAAAAAAAAAAAAACAAAAAATATAGATGGCGCCAGGTGCAACAGAAAAATATACGAAAATAAAAAAAAATAAAAAAACTTGGATCACGAAACACGCCCGCATGGCATTTCTTGTATTATTTTTTATTCTATGTTCAAACCCATCGACTTATCATTTATAATAATAAAATTCATAGTAACACAGATAGGGTAATTTGACAGTATATTGTAACAATATTTGAACCATAACTAATTATAAATCATTATTCAAAAGAAGAAACAAAGTAGATAATAAAGACAGACGACATTGAGTTTTTCGCAAATGGGAATTATTTAAAATCTTATTATTTAAGAATGGGCAAGGATGAAAAAATATTGAGACAATCGTCTGTCAATACAAAAATCTTAATTAAATTTTTAAATTTAACTAAGGAATTGGTAGACTTGATATGATTTGGATGAATAATAAGCATAAATGGTGCCTGACATAAATAGTTTCTTTGACCAAAATAAGTTTTAGTATGTACCGCCACAAAGTTCAATTCTAGTTGTCCGCGTTTGTTGTGTTTGCAAATTTAATATTGATAAAAAATCGACGAAGTATTTGAGTGATACCTTCTATTGATGTATTGATACTCACTAATTAATTACGTTATAATGTTTATAAATGTATCAGATGATCACTGACAACATATTTTTTGTTATATTGGATGACAGAAATGATGGATTGGTGAAAAATTATTAAAAAAAATGATCACCTTACATATTGGCAATGTAACCGATATGCTGGAATACTTGGGTTCTTGATAAATATGTGCTTGGGCTGGTGTTGACCTATTGGTTTTTTAGGAATAACCAGTTTCAATTAATACTTGGGGAAAGTCGGACTATGTCAATCTAATATTAGAGAACGAATAAAGAATAAGGCAGAAGGAAAATAAAGGAGGGTAAGAGAAAGGATAGAAAGGGGCTGGGAGAACCTGACAATTTAAAAGGGTAAATGGCATAGTCTCATTTTGAGTGGGGCAGGAGGAATTAGGGATGGGAATGAGATAGGGAAGAAAATAGTTGGGAAATATCGGACGATTCAGCTCAAGTTAACGAACGTTATTAGAGCAATTTCAAGAATAGTTTAAATTTTTGATGGAGATCATTCACCTGTTCGGGCGTATAGCCGATTATCATATACCATTTAGTTTAATCCTTACCTACCTTCTATAGTCTATACTCTATACCGTCCGATCCTTGATCACCAGGAGATGGAAAGTACCGGGTATATGGTACTTTTATTAGCAATATGGCGATATCTAGGAAATTTTCTCTCGACAACACATCGTATGTAATTTACACATACATTCAGGTTACACATGAGTGTATTATGTAAAAAAATGTTTTTCGTGGGGAATTTTGCGAAAATTCTCGGTTTTTTATCCTGGATTTTGGAAATGGAACAATATTGTATACCTGAACATGTACATACCACATTCCTGTTTATACATCAAAAATAATACCCACTACAGTTCAAACTTCCTAACAACGGGAAAGTTGGGGCTATAAAAAAATACAGAAGGAAAGGGTAGATTGGTCTCCTTATTTTATAAAAAAGATATGTTTATATTTTATCTACATTTTAAATACTAAACTTATTTTTGAATGGTGGTCTCTCACCAGGGCGATTCTGAGAGCTACTAAAAAAACGTTAAGAAAATTAAAACGGAATATTGTACGTATTATTACGCAACGGAGCATGATAAGTACAGAGCAATGATAAGTACAAAGTAAATTAGTAGGTAAAGATTCCCCCACAACGGCTTAGATCTAAATACAAAGTAATGAGTAGGTAAAGAGTCCCACAACGGATAAAATATAAATACAAAGTAATGAGTAGGTAAAGAGTCCCACAACGGATTAAATATAAATACAAAGTAATGAGTAAGTAAAGAGTCCCACAACGGCTTAGATCTAAATACAAAGTAATGAGTAGGTAAAGAGTCCCACAACGGCTAAGATCTAAATAACAATACTACAACTGGAGTGCAATACAACATAAATAACATGTAGGTTTGATTATTTTTAAATAAAATAAAAAAGGTATTAAATATTCTCGATTAGTGATTCATAACGTAAACAACCTGTAATCTGTAAATGTGACGCACACGACGTACTGATTAGATTGACGTCAAAGATAAAACGGATATAATTTTACACATCATTAGCAGATTATTCAAAGAAAAACATTCGTAAACCGGCCAATCATTTCCGGTAACGAGGTGAACATTGATCAGACATCCGATCTTGGAGAAAGAATTGCATTTTTAAATACTTATTTAACATAATAATAAATATTCATGGGTATTTAAAATATTTCTTGGTATCTTTATATCTTTAATGACCTAATCGGAAACTTAGATATCTGTAAGATAAAAAAAGTTTTATTCCCTTTGCGTAGATAACAACGTTTTCAAGATCTCAAAAACCAAAAAATTCAACATTTTTAAAGAAAATTATCAGAAAAAATAGCTAGAACCATATACATTCTAAAATTCTTTTACCTAAATCATATTTGATGGGCGATTTTTTTCGTGTTATCTTTTAGTAAGCATATTAAAAAAATAACTATCAAGCAACTAAAAATTCTTTCTAGATTCGAACTTACTAATTATCCGAAAGTTTTTTCTTTGTGATTTTATAAATATTTTAAAATTCACCCAGCGCATTAAAAATAAAATAAAACACGGTGTTTGACTACGTCTTTTTTTAAATATTTCGCACAATTTTGATATTCCTCCAGGCGAAATAAATAAAAAAGGTAGCGTTTGATGATGTGGTATTTTTTTAGGATTCCAGGAAGGTTATAGCTGCTCCAGTGTTGAATTCAAAAATACTCCGCAGTTCTCAAAATGTATTACGTGGAAGGTTCCTACGCAAATATGCCTCATTCTCCAGGGAGTTAAGTGTTTGACGTCGAGACTTTGGAGTGGGAATTACGGGTCACCATATCGTAGAGTTGTCAGATATCACTTTGACATTTACGTTAGGAGTACACAAGACGTTTAGGTTTTTCGAACAAATGAAGAATTGAACAATGTACAAAAAATTGCGAGGGATTAAATATCTTAAATGATATTTGAATACACATTCATACATGTATTGTATAAAGCTTGACTTCTGTTAGATTTCATTAAGGCGAAGCTTTTTAATTTTTATTTTTTATATATTCAATAATATTGTTATTGGGTTTATAAAAACAGTTTATTTTTAAACAAGTTCTGCTGTAAAATTATTATTACGCGTGACAGCTGTTTCGCCCTCTGAAGGCATTATCGAACTGAATTACACAGCACAACTTGTTTAAAAATAAATTGTTTTTATAAACCCAATAACAATATTATTGAATATATAAAAAATAAAAATTAAAATGGAGTTCTACAAATTAAACTTGAAAACAATAATTAAATAAGGCGAAGTTTAATGCTAAATCACTATTTTGATTAATCTTTATAACAAATTGGTGTACATTATGAATATCACAAAATATGCTTTAGATAAATGAAGGTTTGTTTATCGTTTCGCTTGAGTAGAATACAAATAAAAAATAAATTACTGAATGAAAGATATAAATGTAAACAACTAAAAAAATGATTTTCTCAATAGAAATTTATGAACGCGTAACGGAAACAACTTTTGAAAAATTTAGTATTATAGCTAAGATCATCTGTGACAGTTTCAGTTGATTAATTTTTTCTTATAAAATTATTTATAAAATAAACAAAAACCGGTTTTGTGCTTGAAATCGAACGTTTTTAGACGTTTGTTAAGCGATTTTAATGCCTATTACCTACAATATAAGGTATACCAAGAATATACACATTTTCGGCTTCTAGCTTCTAGCTTCTTCTTAAGGAGTGTAAGATATCTCAGTTATTTCATTAAGGTGTTCTTGTGTTTTTCCATTTATTTATGTTTTTTTCTGAATGTTACATGAATTTATGTGGAAACTTCAGTGGAATGAAACATTTAAAATGTAATTATTTATATAAAATTGTAAAACTGTTTGTTTCCCCAATAAACCAAAATAATTAAATAAAAATAGCAACAATCAATAATATTGTATCCCGCTAAAATACTTATTTCGTGAACGAAGCTATAATTTTGTGAAATATTACCTCTTGGCTCTCTGGGGACTAGGGTGCTAACAAAGTTAGAAAATAACGAAATCTAATTTGGCTATAAAAAAAAATTGGCCAGTTTCGGAGGCTTAGGATCACAGGGGCCTAACTACAAAATCTGGTGTTTTGAGTTAAGCTTGGTTTGGTAATACCATAATCATATTTATTAGTGACAGGAAGCTCTATCTCGTACATACAGCCACTTAAGAGATACAGTTGGGGTGACTGGGTATCTCATCAAAATGACAGTTCAAAACACCTAAAGAAAGTGATATAAAGTCATGAAAAGTGATGAAACAAAAACTAGGTTAAATAGGTTACATAGGTAAATATCTAACCTATTTTTTGTTTCATCACTTTTAATGACTCTATATCACTTTTTAAAGGTGTGTTTAATTGTCATTTTGATGAAATATCATGGAACCGAAAAAAGTTTAAAAAACTGAGCACGATTTTGTTGTTATCTAGATTCACCAGTTTCCCGCTTGTACCAACAATGTTCGGATACCGTGTATACGAATGATCGATAATATTCTTGGAATTCACATCTATATATATATATATACATATATACCTAAGTCATTAAAAAAATTACCTTATTGAATATTGGAACGGTCTATTAAAGTTAAAAAACGAAAATCTTTTTCAGTAATAATGAAGATAAACTCAGTTTTCAGGGGACATTTTGCTTACAATGAACTAATGAAGTTCAGTGTATAATATAGCAATCGATCTCAATTTCCTCAAAGCGTAACTTACGAAAACACAAATTCCGCACTTTTACTTCACGCATTAATTATAACCAACGGGAACGGGAACACGGCGGGAAACTTTCGACTGTAGGAAGGCAAATTTATTATGAAAGTTTTAAGCGAAGACAAGTTTTGAGGCATTACAGGAGATAGGAGAAGGTGCCGAACTTTGGAGGTTGGTTAAACCAAGAATGCAATTATTTCAGGAAGTGAAAAGTTTAAGTAGCTAATCATCACAAATTTTCTTTCAAGCCGCAGCCTTTCTCGAGAAGATAATCTTAAAAGTAATTCAAGTCTAGACTAGGGGTCGGGGAAATTTTTTTGAAAATTGTTTAAAAACATATTTGTTTATGACGACATTTATCTATTGACTTTACGCGTAAAGCAAGGTAAAGCTAAATAATTGGTATGTGGCATACACGATTGCTATGCAAGAAAAATGTTAAATTTCACTGAACCCGGAAAATTCAAAGATGCGTTCTTATTCAAACCATGTACATTGAATTCATTAATCTGGAGAATGTCAGACAACATTAAGACATTTTATAATGTTTGGTTTTGATATGAGAATATACTTAGTTTTCCTACAGGGATGTCATTTGTCTAGTTCCTCTATCCTTAACCATTGTCATTATGTACCTGCTGACAAACTGCATAAGTAGTTTAGCAGGTTTGAATGTTAAAAAATAAAAATAAAAATGCAATTTCGGGTGCAACACCAATGCAATTTTAAATCAAGATTAGAATACACTGCTACTGTTTGGGCCTCATATACTAGCAAAAATACGTAGAATTACTGATACAAATTCAAAAAGTTTCTAAGGTATTCTTATTTAGAATGCGTGGTGAGTACAAGCAATTAATGCATCACATGGATTTACTCTCTGAAACGTGTAAGGAAAGTCAATCCAGGAGGAGCGTGGTCCTTTCAGTAACGGCATTTAAAATCTATTCCTGAAATCCTATAAATTTTTCTTATCGAACAACTACTATCAGGGTCGACACCACGACCTGTTGTGTATTCCACACTGCATAACGGACGTTCTGGCTCAGCATTGCATGACAAGAGGTATGGTGCTGATAAATGGTATCTCTAGGTCTCTTGACATTTTTAGCATTGGCCTTGAAGTTTTTAAAGAGTTTTTTTTGTTGCCTAAAATGAGGCAAGAACTCCAAATATATTATTGTTAATATATGTATTTATTTTTAAGTTTTGTAAATTGTTTATGTATATAGGATTATACATACTTGTAATAGACTTTATTAAAAAATATAAATTGATGGAAAAACAGAAAGAAAGTACCGAAATACCAAATACTTGGGTAAAAAATATTGTATTTTTTTACCCTTACCTTTATGAATTAATTTTTTACAAATTTCAAATAATTTACCCCTTATTGAGCTAGTTTAGCAAAAATCTATAAAACATCAATTTTATTTTTCAACACCCATTAAATTATCACTAACATCTTCGTCATCATCGTCTTAGTTTCAAAGAACATTCATATTCTCCAAAATTTAGAAACGAATTGATGGGAAATCATCACCACCAGACCACTTTTTATACTGGTGTTATTTAAAGTGATCTCTCGAAAACGCAAGCAATTTATTAGAACAAGTTAAATACAGTCCTACATCAGCTACTAATGAAGGGATTCCAGCAATTATAAAGTTAAACAATTATTTTCTTAATGTTTCCATTGTTTCAAAGTACGTCACAAGATTGAGCGGAGTAATTTAAAATGAGGAGTCAGCAAGACTCGTTGTTGGGGAACTGTTTCCCTGTTATGGACATGGAATATACAAGATTGGGCTTGCAGCAAGGAAAATGACATCAGCAAGCTAAAAACACAAGAACATGACATCTTCGCTAGCTTTCTGCTGGTAAATTTAGTTAAATATTACATATCCTTAAAGTCATTCAAAAACTTGCCTACCTCTCATCACTGCTTAGTCCCAAGTCCATATGATAATAAATGACATTTATTCTATTGTCACACCAAGCTTACTCACTGTTAGGTACTTACACGTTATTGAAATTTGTTCTTTTTTCGCATTTGACAGTTCGTTTAAGACAAACAAAGAAAACAATACTTTAGGTACCGTTTTAACGGTAAAAATGTTCTTACCTTTAGGTAAGTCATTTTTTCTTTATAATTATAATTTTGATCTGTGAATTTTATTCTGTTTTATTTTGATATGTGAATTAGATTTTATTTTATGTAGATCTGTGAATTACATTCAGTTTTATTTTGATTTAACATCTATTTTGATACTTCAATTTCATAAATTACAAAAATATTTGTTTTTACATTTCTACCCCGCAAAGCGTTAAATAATAAAAAAATTAAAATTTTCTTCGAATGTGATGCAGAATCACGCCTTTTGGAACGAACCACTAATTTCGAAAAAATATTGTTTGGCTTAAGCCGAAAATATGCACTTGGACAATTATTTTTTTAACTTTCATTTTCCTATGAGTCATTTTGTTGTTTTAACGATAGCAGAGCCATCAATTTTTATCTACCACTAAATTTCAGATTGTAGGTTATTTTATATATTTTCTAGTGCGTTTTATATCAATGATCTCGTAATGAATATCGTGATGAGGCTGTGTTCATTTTAATCCGGGGCAACACCGTATCAACAGAGTCATTTTGCCGTACAAACAATGATGATTATCGATTGACTGGTTATTAAAATCTTGAAACTCAAGAGGTCACGATAAATAATTATGTTCACATGGTTGATTCTGCATGGGAAACACAATACATTTTACCGTTTCAGGCAATTAAAAACAATGAAAAATAAGAGATTCTATAAATAATTACTATTGTTTGCTTTCTTTCCTTCTACTTTTGAATCAGAAAATGAATGCAGAAAAGAATTTCAAAAGAAGGGTAGATTTGGTGGCTTGTCCTATAGATCTTCAAATTTTAATGCATTTCTAAGCTTCACAGCTATGGAAATGATGTTAATACAATTCCAATTACTTCGTTTAAACCACTTTATTACATACAAAACTATATGTCTCGAGAACAGTGTTTCTTTATCAGAATGAGTCTTATGCTCAGGTTAACGAATCAGTCATTGTATACGACTTAAATCGATGAAGATAACATTTTTCTCAAAACAAGTAGATTTTGTATGTAGTTAAAGAATAGCAAACAAAGTTATTCGACTTTTATTCATTAACTGTGTCATAACAATGTCAAATTAATGTGAAAATGGCGTTACATGTTAAAAACTAATTAGTTAATCTAGAAATTCCAGACAGAAAAAGTTGTGCACATTTCACGATGTCAAATCTTGCCATTCGAGAGATTTTCTGCTTTTGAGATAAAATTTCTAGTTATTTTTTTCGTTATTTTCAATGATGTATGAGTTTATCCTCAAAATTATCAATTTATTGTTTTTGGAGCTTAAATACACACTCGAACTCAGTAATAAACAGTTTTCCTACAAAGCTGGTAACAAAAATATGAACAACGATCACATATCACAACGATAATATACCACAACGATTATATACCACGACGTTTACAACCTTTTAGTTAATCTAGTGTCAGAGTTAGTTTCTTACGGTAGGAACTGAAAAGGTAGTATCTAGAAACGTGCAACTAATATTGATAAAAATAAAGTACCTATCTAGTAGTTGATAAAATGTTGCCACGACCATCTTGGGAAAGATGTCTGTCTGAATAATTCATAACATCATAACATAACCAATCACCATGAATATGACGGAAATCTATGACTTTGATGACTTGTTATCATCGATACATAAAGTAGGTATATATCGATTAGGGTGGGCCGACAATGCATGGAGAATTTTTACTGAGGAGAAATTGGTTGGTCATTTTACCATGAGTTTCATGAAGTTAGTGTGAATATTTAGTTTGGATAATATTCTTATTTTTAATTTTCAGACTGAATAAAACATTGGACCCTCTATGAACCCCTAAATTTGAGAAAATAAGAGTGATTTTGCAAGAAAATTTTGAATTTGAACACTTTTTCACGTTCTAGTATTTGATAAACATGACTAGGATATTATAAACATAGGGTATATTTTTCACGGTTCTACTCAAAATCTCCAATCAAAAGTCACACATTAATCAACCTATTAAAAAGACAAAGAACTCGTATATTTTGGATATGTACTGTCTGTGGGTGATAAATAAAGTTTAGTCAGTAAATAATAAAAGTGTTGAATTTGATTCGGTGACAACTTTGACCTGAGTGTGGCTGGGAGTAGAAAAGTATTACGTAGATTGGCGTTATCAGTGTAAATCACACATCTATCGGTTTATCTCTTTAGTTCAAAAGAAGTATGGAATATGTATGGACGTATTCAAAATCGGAAGAAAAGCTTTTGACGGCTCACCCTACTGTACGGTTATGTATGTTGATGCTTGTTATCGAAGTAGAGTGAAATGGGCGTAGTAGTCATACAATTAAGTCCCCGGGGAGTCAATCGGCGGGTAATTTAAAACACGTAACGTGAATTTCAAAACGTACCATAAACGGAGGAGCGCGGAGCCAGACAAAGCCGTAAAGCCTTTATCTGGACGCGAATGAGACAAACCGATAGATAATAATCATTTCTCATATTGGAAATATTAACTCACAAGTCGCCGCCGTAATGTACTCGCATAATATGCCCCGGAGTAACAATCATTATGTAAAGAAACGACTGAACAAAATTGTTTCTCGCAGTATGAGATTACAGTAAACTCTCGATTTAATGGGACAGATGGTAAAATGTCCGGGTAAAAAGGATTTTTCTGTTTTCAAATACATTAAAAAAAACTCCATTAGATAAGCAGGCGTACGTAATACAGTAGACTCTCCTATCAAACGGATATTTTAATTACTTATTAATTTAACATTCAAATTACTAATTATACCTTATATAGGTAAACGGAATTACGGAAAATCCAAACATATTTTTAAATGCTCCTTTATAGTAGAATCAAGATTTTCTGAAATGTATGGTTAAGAATCCAGGCTTACCGTCTATATGGCTTGATCTTTATTATGTAAGCCTCATGATATAAAGACGCGTTTTTGACTTGACTTTTATTTTTAAAATTGTTAATGGAATTATAGACAGCCCTGTTTTATTGAGCCCAATCACCTTCAATATACCAACTAGAACTACTCGATCAAAAATTCTCTTTAATTACAACAACAATAGCAGGACTGAATCATGCATTACATGAAGTTGGTAATGATTTTGCAGAAATTGTACTCGTAGATGTCTTCAACTGTAAGGGAATAAAGTTACAAGAAGGCTATAGTAACATACCTCAATAATATGAACAACTAAGCATAATACTATTCTTCTGCATTGAGTTTCTGTAAAATAGCAAACTTTTATTTATTGATTACAGTTTTACTAAACTATTACATATGTGAAGTGTTTGTAAAAGACGGTATGGGCGTAGAATCTATGTAGAGAAATAAATATATGTAGGTTTAGGTGCTCATTAGAGTGAACTCTTGATTTACCGGGAAATATGAAAAATAAAACAAATCAAATAACAGTCGTCCGTTCATTTACATGTTCAGGGGAGGCTTAACGTGTTGTACACAAATATATTTTAAGGCGACACTCAAAATGTACTTACCATTAATTTTTTTTAAAAGTATTCAGCTATAAAATTAGCGGTAAGATCCATATTTTATTTTTTTAGACGATGAATAAGTAACTTCCCGTGGGATCACTCTAGAAACATCTGAGATTTTAGTAATACGTTCATCAGAAATACTTTAAAACGATAAAATTTCTAGACCTGCTAGAGCAAATTCGACCGTAGGTCCATTCATTACGCCGGGCCGCGCGCCGAATATTGTTTTTCCACGACTTCATCACTTACGTCGTTAAGATTACCATTTTATTTTAGAGATTTGCTAGGGCGAATTCAACATTAGGTCTGTCCGATGCACTTGGGCCACGCATCGCATATTTCTGTGCATGGCTTCTCCACTTACGTCGTTAAGCCCCCGCATACTCAATTTCTACCGATTTATAACAAGTTGCTCGTTAACTCTTAAGTTCCAAAAAAGAGTTAATTTTTAAGATAATATAAATACATTTTTATGCCAAAACGTTAATTATATGAAATTCCCTCGATACAAAAAAAATCGCAAAGTAAGCTCCGTAAATTATTATTTAAACACGTTTGGTTCTGTTATAGACATACATGACATTATATGTTACAGCCGTGAACAAAATCACGGTGTATCTTTAAATGCAACTAAAGCATTTTTCGAAATTTAAAAAAAAAATTTCGCTTAATATTTATCGTTTTTTAATATTAGCGCGCTCCCTCTAACATTCATATTTACATATCTTCCTTTCAAACCATTTTTGAACGCTTACTACGGGGCCTTAAGATTCCGACTTTATTTTAGTGTATTGTCTCGTCTTAATGACTTGAATATTTAATTTTTTTTACCGGTATTTCAAATGTTCCGGTTAATCTGATTCTTGGATAAACCGTATCCCGGTTACTCCGCCGACCAAACCAAGACTCTACTGTACCTTGAAATATGTGGGGTACCAGGCTGGAACATGGTTTGCGCTCGCAATTGCTCGAAATATGTGCAGTGTACATCATTTCAGGCTAATGTGTGGTTGGAGGCAGCGAATTGGGAGATTCTAAGTTATATCGATACAACAAAACTTAGCTTAGCTAATATGGTGATACTGGTACTGGTACTGGAACTTGCAGAGTAATTATTATTATTGTTCATAAAGTATTTACTCGCAAATGTTGCGCAAGAAAAAAAAAACACTATGGGCCTAGTCAAAAGAGCTACTGTATTACTATGTTATTGCAAACCTAATCAAATATATAGTTTTATTTCCGTAATTCAACGATTTAAACAATTGTATAATTGCAGCAGGCATTCGGTAAAAAAATGATTGCAGGACTCTTCATTATATAATTTTTTTAAATGTTATATAATTTATGTTCTCCTATTTTAGTGAATGCATGGAGAAAAAAGATCCTGTTAAAAAGGTGATGCCAATTTCCTGATAAAATATTAGTTATTCAGAATATATCGAGAACACGTGTTCTTTTCCTAATAAATATCATGACGGAATGCGACAATATCAGTATGTTAATACCAATATCGATATTTTTAAGAACACGTTTTCCACCGTCCTTATAAAACATTCGCTTTTAACTAATACTTTGTTAGAAACTCTGTCGATTCCTGCAATTAAAGGCCTGGAAAACGAATAATTTGATCAGATTTTTAATAAATTGACAGTAAATCATATCAGTAAGTTTTTTCCGTGTGTTTGTGGAAATATAAAATATACACAATACGCAGTAATTCATTCTCACGATTACCTTACACACAATTCGTTATTCAAGTAAGCTGTGTTAAATATGCTTTAATATTTTTGGTTTACTATGAATGTCTGTTAATGCTGTTGACCGATCGCTAGCTGAGTTGACAAATGCGCTGGGTTCCTACCCAGGCGTAGTGGGTTCAATTCCTTGGCTGGCAATGATGCTTGGCATCAATGTTAGTAAACTTAGACATAATAACGGTTAAAATTTTCCCTAAGGTTGGAATGTTTTGATTTGATTTTCATTTAATTGTTAGTAGGGAGCAAATAATGTATTATTCAATTTGTTTAAACTTTGGTTTTAAGGTGAAACAAGTTGTCCTAAAATAGCAGCGTGCCTAGAACAATTGTCTGCTGAACTACTAGGAAAAGTTCATAATCGGTATAATTTATTTAAATTTGTTCAACAACCAAAAACAAATTTTAAACGGAGATAATTAAATTTGTGAACTGACTAATGGGTTTTAAATGTTCTGTGTCCTACATTATCACAAATCTACACGATTGCATAAAAAATAGTTCTAAGGCGGTATTGTTATCTTAATGTCAATTTACAACATCGCCGTTAATTACACATTAGTTTTAGTGTACATAATACACCATAATTCTCAAGTGTGTTGTCCATATCTAGAAAATAAGGAGTACAACAATGAACTATTGTTATCTTCTAATAATTAATCAGCTTATGCAAAACAAAATATTAAGTGAACAATCAATGGATATTGTACGCAATCGAATAATCCCCAAGATTATTCGTCAGATAAGTTAGTAGAAGTCTTATATGCGTTACTAGGTAGGTATATAATAAGCCCATAATATCGCAGAATGCCAATGTCAAATTGTTAATGTTGATACAAGGATACCTGCTGCACGTCGTATAAGGCCATAATTCATTTCCTTCCTCGGAGATCGGTGATAAATCGCTTCTGAATTAATGCTATCTCCCTTATTTAGACAAACAGAAGAGAAGTTATCCGGGAGGCTCTGAGTTCATATCTCCGCTGGCGCCAGCTAATTGCTTTGGAGCAAGCGCTATAGGTGACTTGAATAACAAGTAGCTATTAGCTAGCAGTCGGCAGTTAGCCGCATCATGCGCGTTTCTAGCTTCTAGTTAGCTTTTGCTATGTGAAGTAACTACGGAATATCGACCAGGCTCGAGGTATAAATAACCTCGTGCAATTTAGGCGCTAAAGTAATTACATTTACTAGAATCGTGTTTGCACCAATGGGAATTAAAGTACGTACAACACGTGTAGAAAATACTAACAAGAAAAAGAATATAAGCTAGAATACCATCTACTAAATAAAATTGAGCTGCCAAAAAGCCTTCTACCTAAATAACTGTTTTATTAAGCTTCTTTGAAGAGAACTTTTGATTTTATAAATTCTTTCGTAATCCTCTAACTAGCTAGGGCTTAACAATACCCTTTTATGAGTCTAACTAACTAGTACTGAGGCTCATTTGGCCTTATTGCCATTACTATTTGATGGTTTTATTTAAAAGACTGATTTTACGTTACATTGATGTGTTTTATGAAGAAAAATTCCTAACTGGATTAAAAAAACCCATAAAGGCAGGGAAAAGAAAAACAATAAGTTTAGAACTTTTTACTCAATTTTGCCATAATTATGATTTACTGAATGTAAAAAATTGAACAGTTGGTACCTATTGATATTGCACATTTTGCAGTGCTCGATGTCTTTTGGCTACCAGTGAAAAAAATGTAATTTTAAGGGTAATTTCTTAGAGGGAAACGATTTAAAATTTCACTTTCCCCAAGCGTTTACATAATTTCCGTACATCGAAATAATTATGACAACGTGGTGTACAAGGTCGTAGCTATAGCATTCACATCCGCACAAAATTTATTTGAAAGTTATTTGGAAAAAAAACCTTGAGTTAGCCATGAAAATCCCCATAAATAATTTATTAAATCATTGCACACGATCCGCGTGTAATTACCTCTTTGAAAATCTATGACAAACCAATCGTTGCTTTTGAAATAATGCCACGATTTTCATACTAGCTCTGAACACGATTAGCTATCATAGTATGGACAAATCATTGACTGGAAATCCCGGTTTTCTAAATCCACGTATCCAGTTTAGGTAGCGTCTAACAAACTAATCAAACAACTAAATTCAATTGTCTGTGATGTGCGTTATTCATGTGTGAAATTTGCTGTGAATTTAACTGCAAATTTCAAAATTGGAACTGATTGTGTGAAGAATAATTCAGACAAGCGATAAATTAGGCACCTACCTATCTGATAGTATTATTGTCCCAGCGTCTGGACGATGTAGGCCCTCTGATTGGTCAAATTAAAATTGTCTGTTTCGGGTAACTTGAATATTAAGACACGATTCCATACTAAAATAGGATCGCCTCATAATAATACGAGATTTCTTCAAAAGCATCGTTTCTGCTCATATAATTTTTGGATAATATCGAAGAAAATATGTTTTAGAAAGTTCATAATCCATTGGATTAATTACATTACAATGAAAATTCTCCACAGTTACGTGATTATGTTTGACTTTTATAAAAATTCACGCGTTTCTTCAAGATGGCCGACAGAGCGCACCTCTGGCGGTTTAAAAACGAACCAAATGCCTGGCGCGAATATTTAAATATGCAGCTCACAATACTTGACTACTTACCATTAACAAGCGTTTTATAAGTAGATTTCTTTTGGAAGCTTATCACTTTGTAATGGCATTTATCATTATTATTTATATATTTTTTTCTTATTAATTATATCTGATTTTATATTGGCATGTTTTCTAATTTCTAAAATTTCAAAATTATTTATTTACTATGCTTTATATCCTGAGTGAAGTATTTTAAGACCTGAATTTTTATCGAAAGTGTGATCATTATTCAAAAGATTATTTGCAAACTCAGATTCACTATTTCCATTTATAGCCCTGCGATATTCTTTAGTTCTGACTTCAAAGTTTCTATTGGTTCTACCTTTGTAAAAGAAATTACAATCATCTCAATTGAGTTTTTAAACTCCTGATTTTTTTGTTTGAATTTTGCTATCTTTATTATTAAGAATATATTTCTTCATTGTTATTAGTGTAAAACGCCAGTTGAATGGTACCAGGATTGTTTATATATATATAATTTTAGAAGTATCGTTATCCACAAACAGAATTCTACGCCATTGTTTATTTCTATCTTTAGAAAGACCGTTTGAAGAGAATGTGTTTAATTTTTTTATTTAGTATTTCAACTATCAATTTATTAGAATAACCGTTATTAAATGCTATTTGTCTTATGAATATATTGTTTTATGGTTATATGCTATTTGTTTTTTTCAGGTCTTAAAATACTTCACTATAAATTATTTTGAAATTTTAGAAATGAGGAAACATATTAATATAAAAGCAGATATAATTAACAAGAATTTTTTTATAAACTCTCTTTTAAATATTTTCCCACTCAACTGGTCTTTCCCGTCTAACGATATTGTAATTCCTAATTATTATAAACCCAGCCTACTCTTACCCCTCCCCCCTCCTTCCACTTCTTCTTTCCCAATTGCAATCTATATTTAATTTTTGACTTCGGTGTATACACAATAAAATGTAAACATTATATTTATTTATTTATTGGACAATTTGCATAGCGCCGCTTTTGTGAGATATCACCTCAGGGGCGCTATATTGTAATAATCTACCTTTATATATAGATTTTTACTCTCCTGATGAAGGTGCATATATAATCTAGCTTTAAACTTTATTAGATACAGTAACAGTTGTAGGTAAAGAATTACCACCAGTTGGAGTAAAATTAACACCTTTTAATTAAACCGACTGCTAATGTCATCGCACAATTACCCACCTTTTATTCATAAACACGGGTACAATTAATCAATATGTAATAATCTATTATTTAAGTCAACTTTGTTAAAACTATCTTTATTGTGAAAAACTAAACGATATTGATTCAACTTATAGACATTGACGGTTGTAACACATATTCAAGCACTGCAAGTCTCCTATGAGCTAATTATATTAGGTAGGTACGATAACAGTTAATATCAGTTGTAGACATGTAGTCAATAATAGTGTTTCATTTGAAATAATCCATCACAAATACGTAAAATTTCATTTATTTAAACAACTTTCATTCTTATTATGCGTAAATTTAGCATGTTATTATTAATTAACTCCTTCCTGTTCCGTGTTTTAACAATATATATACTCACCCTCTCTCTGTGAATGTTCTAATATCTATCTATTAAATGTAACTGTTGTTAATATCACTTAAAATGGGCGAAGCCCAACTAAGAGCCGCCCGCAGGGCCTAGCAGAAAAAAACCCGCGGAGCGGGTTTTTAACTGCTAGTCTATAATATAATATTTTAACAGAATATAAGTTTTATTGTCATTTTAAAAATGGTCTGCTCTAGTTTATGCACAATAACATTGATAGTTCGCGTTCATAGGAATACACGTAGTTTACACAATAGAAAATAATAGAAATAAGGGAGATAGGCCATGAACCATTATTACAAATTACTACACGGAGAAAAATGAGTATTGCTGATTTATTAAACATCTTTTTAAATTATCGTTAATCCGATTAAAAACTAGACTGCAGACCACTTCCTGATAAACTTTTAGTAAATTCGAAATAATATTGGAACACTGTTGTTCAAGCACCTACGTTTGTCTTAATCAAAGATATTAGAAGAACGAGATGTGCTATGAGCAGTTCGTACTAAGTGGAATTGTTTTGCCGAGTGTCGCCGGTTTTGTTCACCAATACTACTGCACACCTTCGCTTGCGCTAAGGTATCCGCACTAATACATAGAACAGATTTCTGTGCGTACACGTCCCGATACCGTTCAAAGTACCCTAATTAGGTAGTACTCCGGCTACGGTCCGGCGGCCAACATAGCATATCTCGTTCTTCTAATATCTTTGGTCTTAATAATATAATGACGAAATATTATGGCTTTTATGAACACGTGTTCCGACATCATCATCATTATATGCGCCCTTTGTGGTTTAGAAGAAAGTGTGTTTATTCTTTATCCTGAGGTGGTTGAAAATCATTTACCACGCCAAAAAATAGTTGAAAAAGACTAAATAATAAGAACAAATTTAATACTGCTTTTGTTATATTCTAGAAAACTTACATATTTATCTTGGCTATACATTTGGAAAGAGCTGCCAAACCGTAGCTTTAGAGCCGCCAACAAAAGGAGATATACAATGTTCTAAGAACTATTCACGTGGGTAGATCGATTTAATCAAAAATTTCATTAAAATCTTTAAACAGATAAGGAAAAGCGGTTTTCTCTTGGGATGATACAACAATGTTTTAATATTCGGTTTGAAGTGGAAATCTTTTGGCAGATACCAAAAAACACGATGGCAGACTAGATCTTCTAATCTTCGAATAAATTAAAAATTATTTAAGAAAAATGATATCGCAGATTAAACATCAAATTGGAAACGGCCAGGTAGTAACCGGACACGTGGAGAGATAGTGAGAAGCATTGTAATAGATATCGCATTACAATATTACAATGTAATCAGTGGGAATAGTATTAATTATTGTGACGATTCGAATGAAAAGTGAGTTGAGCGAAATTTTAGACGAAACGAGAAAGTGTGTGAGTGAAATATGAGCGAAATTTTAAATGAGATTGAAAGAAAAGTAATACGAAGTATATCTACGCACTAATTAATAAGACGTCCTATGCGACTGTTTCTGTGTAACTAAATAATACAAATAGATTATTAAGGCAGTATTAAAATCGGTTGGGAAAACACTTTGATTATCTTGTCTTAATTAAGACAATCATTGTGAATCAACGCTTCATCATAAATATTGCTACATTATCTGATTTTCAATAAATTAGGAAGTCTGGTGAGTTCAATTCTAAGGGGAATCTTACGGTAGTCACTGTGTGCATCTCAATAAAAAATGGGACGTAGCTCATGCACTTCTTTTGATATTTCAGATCCATGTTCATAGTTATCTCAAAAATTTGTTACTGTCACAGGAAAGCAATACGATCATTTTACACGGCTTAAATAACTTCGTATACACCAACCACTATTTAAAATATACAATTTCAAAACATGTCATAAACATGTCGAACCTTTTTGATTAAATAGTGGTGTTTACAAAGTTATTTAAACCGGCACAAAGTGAATTTGCAATTATTGAAGATGTAAAAAAAATACATTTTCTTAATTATGGAAAATAATATTTTATATTTCGATTTCTTTATTATGCGACAGCAATATCACAAGAGGAGGTTTAACATTCAGCGGGATATCATAATTATTCGATTTCTGTTGACTTCCGCGTTCAACAGATGGTAGTGTTTTATAGCTCTTGGACTTGATTCAAGCATACAAAGGGTTCAAAGGAGGACTTTTGTACAAGTAGTTTCAGCAATCGCACCGTTAAATATTGAACACTTGTTTAGAATAAAAATCGTTGCTATTCAAAAAAAAGTAATAGAATCTCCACATGATCCTGACAGAAAAATTCAGGTTTAAAAAACAACAAAATCGTGTGTAAAAACTAAAAAGTATTTTCGCATGTAATGGTCGAGTTAACACAATTGTTGCTTTCCTACAACGATGTGTTCCCAGCAGCTTTGTATACAATATTAATAACCCTCACTATTTTACCGGTTACATGAAAGCAAAACCACAAACAGTATGTCTATGGAGCACATTCTTCTCGTCTTATCAAACGAATGTCGCCATAAACCCGTTCCGTCTAACGTCTAACGGGTAATGTGTTAAATGTTTCGGTGAGTCGAATGAGGCGTTAATTAAAAATAAACCTATTATTACCTACCCGCGAGCTGTCGCCTGAGTGCGTTGTTGGAAGTATACAGTACACAGTAGGCAGTTAGAAGCACATGTCGTGGCGTAAGTTCGGAAATTCATATGGGAGATAACAGAGTAACAGACTGTTTGGTTAGATGGTATACAAGCAGGACAGGATTAAGTAAGAACTTTAGAGCAAGATTTTGGTGTTACGCACATATTTTTTGTAAATAAACCGATCAATTATAAAATAAAGTTTTCTTTATTGTATACGATTGACTCCCAAACGTTCTGGCAGTTTGTAAATTCCACTGCAATTTTGACGCTAAGGATAACTAGGAGATTATTGAATAATAAGAGAAACGGATTATAATATTTTGCAAAAAGATAGGGAGAATTAGTTGAATTTGGGATAGCCTACCAACCGAGCTCTTTATCAACCGCTTTTATAATGGGAGGTGGGTTTGGGTACCGCCGTCCCGGGAACCATTTATTGGATAACTGACACCTCTGCCATAGATCACCCCAAGTGGTTTGGTGCGTTCGGTGATTTAGCAGGGGTGCCCGGGTTCATCGGGTGAGATCGGGAGAGGCTGGTTTGGGGAGGCCTTTGACCTGCCCAACTGGTCTCTCGACCCATCGCACTGGAAGGGATATATTCATATATCCGTCACTCCTGGACACACTGATCCCTAGATTCCAACCCAACCCTCATTCCCTTTATCTTCCCAGAACTTCCTCTCCTACCTTTCCTTAAAAAAAGACCCTCCACACAGTATCCTAATAGATGATATAGACCCTGAGGGAAATTATTTTCCTCAGGACCTCCTGTGTGGGGTTAATGTAAAAAACAAAACGATGTTTCGGATATGTTGTTTTTGGCACTCCATTTGAAATATTTGAATGATAAAAAAAATTGTTTATTTTATCGAAGGAAGCAAACACTTTGTGATGTGACATTATATATTAAATGAAAAAATACACTTTGTAAAACACCACTTTTATTTTGAATTAATATTAACAGCCAACCAGGTTTCGCTTAGCTCAAGCTTCGTCAGGGCTTATTAATTGTTTATTGTTTCTTTACATTGTATCTTTTTTTCGTTAGAATTTTTAACCTCACTAGGACAAGCCTGTGTTGAGGTTACAACAGAGCCGTCTTCTGTAAAACAATGCCGTTGCATTGGTACATGAAACGATAAGTAAAGAAAACAAACCAATAATGCCTTAGAAAACAACAACCCTAAGACACTCGTACATAATAGTCGTTAAGGCGATGCCATACGTAGTAATGCAAAATCATGTGTTTTTGGTTTGAAAATTTGGTCGCCTAGAATTGTTTCAGATACTTTAATTAAATACTGCGAGTAGAATACATCTTGGCCTTTGAAATAATCGAGTATTTTTTTATATAAATCTTTTTATAAGCCCAGAAAAAAATAATGTAAAGACCTACTGCTTTAATGTTCAAAATCTCCTACTTACAAACCCATTTTCGGTTATGATTTTATTGTATAATGTGGCAAATTAAGTTATTTATAAAATGATCGAAAAAAAAAAAATATTTATGCGTGAACATCCACAAAATAAAATAAAAGGCACTTTTTGGCCATGTTTTTTTCGTGCATAAATCAAAACAGGCGGATGGTGTTAAGCGGGAATTTAAACCTTATTGCCATCTACGTAAGGGTTGTTATTGATAGCGGCTCAATTTAAAATATTACACGACGTAGTGCATCGCCTTAAGATACTCGTATAATAATTGGATAACTTGTATATCGCCGTCACCTCAAGGGCGCTGTACAGTAGGTATTATATGGAACTCTACTACTCTACTAGAATTTCACCATCGTCCTCGAGTCCTAGAATAAACAATATATCTGGAATAAAAAAGCAGTTTTAATTTTTTTATTTGCAGGTTTGCATAATACGGTTTCAGGTAGAAAAATCCACAAATATTTCCGTGGTGCCTTCCTCCCTTAATTCCTTTTAGCGCATGTTCATTTTGCTTAGTAGCTAATCCAGCCCTGTACCAAGGCAGTTATTGCGGTACGGGGAAGAGTAACTACAATTGTTAGTGCCTGGCGTTATGCAATCTCATTAACTGTGGTGGGTTATGACAAAATCTCGCGGTTAACTGTTACACATAAACATAATACATAACACTCCTAGGTGAAGTGTGGGCCATTTACAAATTTACGATAATCATTACATTATAATGATGATTGTTACATTATGCCGCTGGAATCTGGTGCTAAAACATGAATGTAAAATGAAATTAAAGTTGGTGGTGAAATTTCTTGAAATCTTGCAGGAGAAATAATGTTAATGATACAAACAGTGGCGTAACTGGCGTATGTATAAACAGCGTAAACACTGAGGCCCTATGTCAACCTTGTAAACTATGTTTCTACCCATTCGTGTCAAGATAAAAACGATTATATTATCGTTTACGGATAAGTGTTTTTTTTCTCAATTACTTTGTGTTTTTATCTATTTCATTTGTTCCGATGAATTTGAACAGTCAATTAAAAATAATTTAAAGTGGCAAAAAATAATTTTGAAACATTGAAAATACCGTTTACATTCTAAATCAGTGGCAGAGTTGACATCGCGTTTGGGTCCCACCCAGGCGTAGTGTGTTCAATTCCTCGGCTGGCTAAGTCCTCCATCACAACACAAGCAACATTTTCCGCTTATTGTGGTGGTAGTAGGAGATTTTCAAATATCGTCAGGTTATTCGTAACCCGGGAATGTTTATCTTTCTTTTTAAAAAAAAAATCAATGTAGCTTTGATGTTTTTCTAATTTTTTATTTTTATATATTTTTTATTCCTTAAGCATTTACATCACATACAATACTGATGCTGTTTCCATTATTTGAAATAAATATGGTTTAATATTATGGTATTTTCATCTGAATCAGTTTATTCTGACTGATTCGGAGTATGTTATAATCTTCCAATTTTTTCTGTTACATAAAATAAGTTGGCTACAGAAAATAAAAAAAACGACTTATTCAATAAACCTAACTAACTCTCCATGTTTAAATAATCGAAATATTAGAAATTAAAAAAAAAATCACATTAAGAAATCATTTTGTGGGTATACATGTATACATAACTATATTTTTTCTTGCAATTAAATATCAATGTATATCATGGTCACCCTACATGTTTACTACATTATACTGTAATGAATTGGCTGGAATTAGATAAATAGGTACCATGTAGGTAACCAATTTGTAGAAACGTCAATGTAACAATATCGTTCTCTCAATATATATGTTTTTGCTCTTTTTTATTGTATTATTTTGTAAAATTATTAACCTCAACACAGGCTTGTTTGTCCTAGTGAGGTTAAAAATTCTAACGTAAAACAAGATACAATGTAAAGAAACCATAAATAAATAAATTAACTTAGTTTGAAAACCACTTATTATATAAAGATTCAGGTCTAATCGAAACTGGTTGGTTTATATATATTATTAATTAATTATTCTCAAGTAAAGTGGTATTGAAACTAAGTTATTTTACTCTAGTTATAAGTCGATTTTTAGTGAAATGTATAGCTGTGAAATCTGTATCCCTGGAATATATCTTTTAAGTAACATCTGAAGCGCCCTTTGTGGCAGCTGGACGCGTCATGCCGTCTCCAACCGCTTTGTGTTTTTTTAGTATTTTCAAGGGAAACGAGGCAACATGCCTTTGAAGTTATTTTAAAAATCAGTGAATCAACATTTTAAATTAACTTACCAATTAGTAATCAGAACTTAATAATAATGTGACTAGAGAGCAGTGTTTCAAAAATGAATAATCGAAAATTGTGCTAAAAATATTCTAAATTCGCTTAAGTTGAACTTGGGACGAGAATCGGTAACTGTAGGTACGCCAGATGTTTTCAATGTTATTCTTGGAAACTCTGAAAGCCCTAACAAGTGCCCAAGGTGATTTATTATCTCGTCCGCCGCCTTTTATTTCGGAACAATGCACCACTAACATAATCACCAAAAACAAGTGTACAAGGAGATGGAACGTCACAGCGGTGCTGCCAAGGTTTGTTATCTATGTTAGGATACTGTGACAGCGCTTAATTAGCAACAGACACATACCTGGACGGATGACGAACCTCGTGCTGGCACTGTTGGTGGCGCGGTGCACTCTTTCGCTGCAGTAGCTGGTCCAGTTTCCTCACCACCTGGGATTCTTGCTGCAGAGTCTCCATCCTCTACCTTCGTCGAATGTCACAGCGGTGCTGCCAAGGTCTGGAATCCATGAGAGGACATTGTGTCAGCGCTCTATTAGCAGCAGACACATACCTGGAAGGATGACGAACCTCGTGCTGGCACTGTTGGTGGACGCGGTGGACTCTCTCGCTGCAGCAGCTGGTCCAGTTTCCTCACCACCTAGGATTCTTGCAGCAGATTCTCCATCTCCGTGTCACCTGTTTCTGTACTTCATTTTATTTAACTTAATTTCAATTTCAATTTGTAATATTTATATATTTTTTTTGTAATATCTGCATTAACTGTACAGCGCCCCTGAGGTGATATTTCGCAAAAGCGGCGCTATACAAATTGTCCAATAAATAATAATAAGCAAATGGAATCATGGATTAATGTTCTATCAATTAATAATATTGGTTGATAAGCCGTTACTCAGAAATAATGTTATGATTATCAGGGTTCATAACATTATCATTAAATCATCCAATAAATAAATAAATCTTAATTGATCGTTTAGTCTAGCGAATGGTGTTCTCGTGGAATGTAATCATCCCTATTAATATTATCGTTCTGCATTTCTTCGTATCGGTACGGACTACGCCACTGGATTCGTCTTAACTTTATATTATTATGGCCTGTGATCTTGAATTTTCGAATTTCGATATTCTCAAAACTATCCTTATGCAACATAGGAAGCACGTGTAACATCTTTCGAAACACTTCACTTGGTGTCTCTTACGCAACAACCGATCGAAGGAAATAAAATGTTCACCACAACTATTATCCGATGTAAATAACTAAAATTGGACTGTAAAAATTTACGTACGGAATTTGAAAAATGTTAAAATTAGTTGACGCTGTCAGTGGCTTCTAAAATTAATGTTTAAAGGCGAGAAAGAAACCTAAGCCAAAATAATGAAAAAGGGTGCTTTGTAAAAAAGATGTAGATGTTTAGGCCTTTGAAATTTAACAAGTTGGTGTTGCAGGGTCCCTCGCTTTGATATCCAACACCATTTCACCGCCATTCTCAGAGGTATCAGAAGTAGTAGGCAAGTAAATTATACGCCCCGGGCTTTAGATACAGGTTTAAATCTCACGCATTCTCTCTATAGCTTAGCGTTGCATAATAGGGTCAGTCAGCTTGTGATATTATTTACCTTTAACCGTTTCAACGCGGAATATTTCAATCCAAAGCAAATACAAACTTTCTTTATTTATTGCTCATAAACATATAAATAAGATCACTTGTATATGGCTTAGCTTATAGCCTAAAGTACTATTTTGCCTAAGTATAAGATTGGTAAAAGAAATCACATTATGTCCAAAAAAGATTATAAAAAAACACACACACTCAAACTAATATAAATGTAACAAAGCATCAATATAATATGTTATTGCTGTGTTTCTAGTAAGTATGTACATACATAAATAATATATAATGTTTGTTTTAAGGTGTAGTGACATTTGTTTGGTAAGAACATTTTATTTAATATTTACTAACTTGTTAAATTGGTGGTATAAAATGTTTGAAAAGTTTTCTGGTATGTTATTTTAGTTTCATTCCCATGCAATGGTAATACAGTAAATTTATCGCAAGGTTGAGTTTTAAAGAAACACTTGTATTTTTAATTACTGCAGTTTCGCTTTTAGTATCAACAGATACAGATTAATTAAAATTAACAATTTGTTCTTATTTTTAATATTTACAATAATTAATGAAAAAAGGTTCCCAATGAACTAATCTTGGTTTTACGTCACATTTAATTGTTGGCAAATGTTTCTCAATTTTCAAAATTGAAGATCGGAGTAGGGTTCTTTTGAGGCCAGATTTGGGTTATTGAATTTTCTGCACCTCGGCAGTTCACATTTTTTTTATCATTTGTTACTGAAAAATTAGTCATTCGGAGTTAATATTGGCAAAAATTTGAAAAAAGGTGAAAAAAGGTGGATTTAAATTCAGAGGTCCGCCGAGGTCGAAATTTTTTTTTTCATTAGATATCCGTCATATACGAGTACAACATACCAAAAAATTATAACTACCCCCTTTGATGCAAGGGGAGATGCTTTATATTATAGAAATTTACTATATTATTATGGGGTGTAACGTAATTTCTTAGTAAAATTTATAATTTTCTATTGACTTTTTAATTTATTAAGTTTTGATATATGAGTTTTATTGCCATGTAAAAAGGTAATTTCTAAAAGGGGGTTTTATTTATTTGTTTTGGGTACTATGGTACCATATCATAATACCCAAATACAACAAATACATTTTAAACATGAAATTTGTGCTATCGTATTATTATTATGTGTGAAATCAAACGGACCATATTTGCAACGGCCCTGTCAAAATCTCATTTGTGATGAGGCGACGAGCTGTAATATTGAGGTATTGAGTGCCGGCCGAGCTAACTCATATATGATACAGTCGCGTCCAGCAAGTTTGGGGCAAAACTATTTGGGGTTCAATCAGGCGACGAGCTGTAGTATTAAGGTATCGAGTGCCAGCAGAGCTAACTCATATATGATACATCGAGTACTGGCAGAGCAAAATCTCATATATGATACAGTCGCGTCTAGCAGGTTAGGACAAAACTATTTGGGGTTCAATCAGGCGATGAGCTGTAGTATTAAGGTATCGAGTGCCAGCCGAGCTAACTCATATATGATACATCGAGTACTGGCCGAGCAAAATCTCATATATGATACAGTCGCGTCTAGCAGGTTAGGAAAAAACTATTTGGGATTCAATCAGACGACGAGCTGTAATATTAAGGTATCGAGTGCCGGCCGAGATAACTCATATACGATACATCGAGTGCCAGCCGAGCAAAATCTCATATATGATACAGTCGCATCCAGCAGGTTAGGACAAAACTATTTCGGGTTCAATCAGGCGACGAGCTGTAATATTGAGGTATCGAGTGCCGGCCGAGATAACTCATATACGATACATCGAGTGCCAGCCGAGCAAAATCTCATATATGATACAGTCGCATCCAGCAGGTTAGGACAAAACTATTTCGGGTTCAATCAGGCGACGAGCTGTAATATTGAGGTATCGAGTGCCGGCCGAGCTAACTCATATATGATACATCGAGTGCCGGCCGAGCAAAATCTCATATATGATACAGTCGCGTCCAGCAGGTTAGGACAAAACTATTTCGGGTTCAATCAGGCGACGAGCTGTAATATTGAGGTATCGAGTGCCGGCCGAGCTAACGACCGAATGGAGAAACAGCTCTTCCGGAAGCAACTATCAACGAGATGAACAACCCGTATTTGGATCACACTTAAGTTTGTTTAACTGTAAGTTCCAAATTAGCTTGGGATAGTAGGTGCACACGTGGTTTGCGGTTGAAGAAGATAGGGTTTCGCAACGTCGATAGCGAGTGGAGTGGGAATCAGGATATATAATTTATGTATGAGAAAAAGTTAATTCCTAGAAACTACTGCTAAAAAAACATTGTTCAAAATGTCGCCACAGCTCAAAAATAGGATTTTTATATGTGAATAAGTTCCTACGACAAAAGAGCATATCATTGAACTTTGGTAATCAAGATTCGAGAATGTTGTGAGGCGAAATTAAATTATGAGAGAAGAGGAAGAAAAACAGTAGTTCCATTAAAAGCTATTAAATTTCCGAAAGGTTCTTATACAAGTCGCAATTGGTTGGTTAAACGACTCACTACAAAAAGGTTTTTGACGATGTAACTTTTTTTGATATTGAGTGTAGGTAGGTACCTTTAATTTTCTTTCCATTTTAATTGTTGTATAATATTGATTTCCGTGTTGTAAGTGAATTAGGGAAGAAGAAAAGAAAGGGGGATGTTTAGAAAATATTCAAATAGGTACTAAATACAGTTAAACATAAGTAATTTTTAGAAATACATACAGAAAGGATAGGCGACTAATGCTCTTATTTAAAATTGTAAATTCGAAGATAACCGCTGCGAAATTCTGAGTCTAGTCAATTTAAGAGTACCTATTCGACTTATTAGGCATAATGAGTTATTTCAATGTTCCCATTCGCAAATAAATTATTTAACAAACTCGCCGATTCCTAGCCTATATAATTTTAGCAAATGAATATGCCAATGATATTAACATTTTTATGTCACAAATTCGACGTTCAAAATACAATTTAAACATTTTTTCAAGTCAAGATATTATTTCTGATAATTTCAGTTTATTAAGTATTTTTAATTTTTCCAATTGGAACCCCCTGTAATGTGAAAAATTATTTTTTGCATTTTTATATATATCCCTCACGTAAAAAAATATTAACATGTCAATGTACCCAATGCAAAACTAAATAAACAATTAAAAAATGGCAACATTTGGATTCCGTTTCTAGTAATATTTCACCGACATGTCCACACTGGAATGATTCACATTAAAAAAATACAGGTATAATAAGAACACTAATCAATCACTGTTTTGCTATAGAGGTCCTCAGGTAGATACATGCATATTAAGTGAACATAACGTCATCATGATAAAAATTTATCAAGTAGGCACTTAATGGCAATGTTTACTTGTTATAACATCCGTAAACAACAGTTTTCACAGATTCATCGATGAGCAATTTGTCACTATAGGATATAAATTTTAAAACGACGTTACATAATTAAAAGTATTATTATCAATGACTGAGCGACCTCTTTTCGAACTTGCGAAATTTAAAAATGCTTATTTATTGCTGTCATAACCTTATTTAAAAAAAAAACGGGTCGGAACTTATTTCTGAAGGATATCGTTAATAACTCCGCAGGGGTTCAAGTTATATTATCATTTTGATGTGATCACTAGACATCGTTATATTTTTGCGAGGCCCAAAGAATGTTGGAAATTATAAGATTCCTGGTGGGATGACTTCCACGGATTTTTTAAAAATCTAACCATCGTTACTGTGACTTTTATACGATTTTACACGATCTCTTTCACTTAAGAAAAAAATATCTTGATCTCTTTCTTCTACACGATAAATTAATTTCAGCAGTAAATGAATGTCATTTTGATAATGTGTCGTAGAATAACACATCTTTAAAGAAAATACACAGGTTTCTAACACAGACGATGTTATATCGATGGCTTAGCACACACATATGTTAAGAGGAAGCTACAAGCCAAAAATGTGTATATTCTTGGTATACCTTATATTGTAGGAAATAGGCATTAAAATCTAGAAACGTTAGATTTCAAGCACAAAACTGGTTTTTATTTATTTTGTAAATATTTTGTTTAGTAGTATACATTAATATATTTTTAATTGAGTAATTTTTTTATTTTATTTTTATTCTACTCAAGCGAAACGATGGAAAAAACTTCAATTTATCTAAAGCATATTTTTTGGTATTCATAATGTACCTATACAAATTCGTTATAAAGATTAATCAAAATAGTGCTTTAGCATTAAGCTTTGCCTTAAGAGCTATTTTAAAATGCAATTTATAAGAATACTACAGGTTAATTATATGATAAGATGTAAAGTGACAAAATGAATGTGAATTTCCATTCTACAGAAAATACGTAATGTAAATTTCTCACGAAACGTCTATTTACAAAGTGTGAAATATTGATAAATGCTTTTCAAAACACGTAATATTTTTACTTAAAACTGCACTTAACACTGTGCGAAAGGCCATCGGTATATTAAATACAAATTAAATTCTGTTTGCTTTAAGCAGCAAAAACTCTTCAACCGCACCGTCCGCGTCGGTCCGAAATCGTCTAATTTGCACAGATTTTCAGTAAAATATTTTAAGCTGGCCGCGTGATCTTTATTATGACATACAGATATATCATGACATACAGCCATAACATGAAATGCAGACATATCATGACATACAACAATATCATGAAATACAAATTTATCATTTAATGGAGATATATCATGACATATAGACATATCATGACATACGGACATATCATGACATACAGAAATATTATGGCATACAGACATATCATGACGTACACACATATCGTGACATACAGATATATCATGACATAAAGACTTATCATGTCTTACATACATTTGACAACATACATACATGTCATGATATTTAGGTATACATATCATGATATACATACATTTCATAACGTTCAGACATACATTTGCCAACATACATACATGTCATGATATTTAGGGATACATATCATGACATACATACATTTCATAACGTTCAGCCATATCATGACATACAGACATATAATAAGGTAGATATATCATGACATACAGACATATCATAACGTACACTCATATCATGACATACAGACATATCATAACATACAAACATGTCATGAACAGAGCATTGAAATATTCTTTCAATTGTAAATTATATCAGACGTCATATTATTCGTTCCAAGCGTTCAACAAGAAAAATATTAAAACAAGTGTTACATCGATACATAAATCAACAGTCTCGTGCTACCAGATATTTTTATTAATAAAAATCAGCTCTGCGTGGAAGTTTTTTTTTCAAATTTCCAAATCAACATTCCTAAGAAATACATCGGCATTTACCACGCTTGAGTATTCAATTTAATCTATTTACGCCATGATAATAAAAAATTATTTAAAAAAAAAACTTATCAATGATACATTTAATTGTAATTTCCAATTAGGTGGTCGTCGCATCATCTGAATTCAGCGCTCATTAAGGCGTAATTCAGACAAGAATAATAAAAAAAAACCACTGCTTATAAGCTTGTAAGCTGACGTAATGCACAATGCATTGTCCGTGAACTTAAATAGTTCAACTATTTACCACCAATTCAGAGCAAGACCTATTTACGGTTGACTGATTGTACGAGTAAGTAGGTACTATTATTTATGAAATAAAATTATCACGACTCAATAAAAAAACTGACAATAAAGTAATTTTCCGCCGCGATAAATCTGAGGCTGTAAATGTCTTTTTTACAAGCCGGTCAATAAAATTCTTGGAACCGTAAATACGCAAATCATGACACATGCAGTAAAAATACAATCATAAGAACAAAGTAGGTACAAGTTTCGAAATTTGGAAAACATTTTATTCAGAGCAGCTTTTTTGAAGTGGTAATCATAAAAGGTCCACTCTATAAAATTGATATTGGTAAATGAAAAAATATTCAGTGAATACAGACATAGTTGGGTTCACCATAGAGTTCGAAAGGATAACAGAAAATTAGGCATTTGGGACGATACGTTTTTTTTAAAGATATTTTTGAGATATATTTGAGGTAAGCCGACAGCTTATTCCAAAAATGTTAAAATCGAAACCATTTTATTTTTATTTTTAAATATCTCAAATTCAAACACATTTGGGGGAGTCTATTTATTTCTAAATTGTCCGAGTCGATGAGATACATCGATCACATTTTAAAAAATCATCAAATTTTTAAAAAGTTATATAAAGTCATGGAAAGTGATGAAACAAAAACTTAATTAACTGGGTTAAGTAGGTTAGGTTAGGTTAGGTTTGATTAGGTTAGGTTAGGTTTAAATTTTTTTTTGTAATCGTTTCTAATGACTTTATATCACTTTTTAAATGTGTGTTGAATTGTCACTGTGTTGAGTTATCATGGAACCATCGATGGCATCCATAGTGAAAAAAATAACACTTTAAAGCACTCATTAATGAGTGTAATTAAAGATCACAACGGAATTGACGGTTGCTCCAATAGTTCAGCGAATTTCTTTGGGCGATTTTGAAAAACGTTAATAACGTTAAACGTTAAAAGAAATAATTTAATGTTTATAACCCAGTAGGCACTTGGAGTGATAATTTGTGTCAGTTCAGTATTCATACATCTAGATGAAACCATATCGTTATAACAGGGAATAAACAGTATAATTATAGTAGTTTAGCTCGGTATAATGTGATTACACAATTCTGCTAATTATATTATTTACAGCCTACAACATCAGAAACATTTGTACGGCTTCATTGATAAACCGCGGTTTCTAAACCAGCGGATTAACTACTGTGATTGAAAAATGGCACCATGTGCCATGAATGTCACGTTAAAGCTCTAGAAATTTGTCTCAAAACACTGTTGTGAATAGCTGATGATGAAAATGCCATTGGTAGCAGAAAAAGTCGATCTGGAAAAATCCAGAACGAGCTGTACATCTTTCATGACACCATCTATAATTTTACTGTTTTAGCACACAAAACTAAACCTAATGTTGTGCTTTGAAGACTGCTACTTGCCAAAAGCCTAAATCAAAGACGTACTACGTCATCTTTACTCTCCGATAGTATCTAAGTCTATCCGACCACAACGGTTTTGAAATGAGTAATAGCAAATTTCGTACGTACTAGAAAACCACGAGAAAAAGTTTATTGTTGAGGATGAAATTTAAACTGGGAACTCCTCGTTCCCGGGCGACTGCGCTAAATACTGACGTATCGCAGCAAACAAGTGATGTTTTTAAATAATTAAAAAAAAATCTAATTTTATCAGTTAGAAACAACAACATCTGTTTAATGCAAGCTTTGTTATTCAGTAATACTTATCATTTAACCGAGATTACTTAGAGTTACGGTATTTACCGATAAACCATTTCGCTTGCAAAAAAAACACAGTGATAGCTTTCAGAAGCCATTTAATATGCAACAATTTTAGCCTACTCCGTAAGTTTAAATATCGAACACGGGCGCTCCGAAGCCGTTCGAAGCCGTCCCATGCCGTTCAAAGCGGTTCGGGCCGTTATGTCACCAGCGATCAGCGCACAGACGTTCAAAATGCTGCTAAAGCTGGACAAACAAAAATTGTGAAAACAATGACGATATCAGCCTGGTGTCAAGAACAAACCGTTTGAAAAACACGTCGAAAAAAGGATAAGCTACGTGCACAAGTGCTGGGAGCTCCTTAAGAAGTTTTTGATTATTTTTTAAAGAAGGTCTTAAGATGATTCTTTGGAGACATTTAAGTGAAACCTCGAGGTTTAAGGAAGAATTGTTTAAGTTAGAAAAGTTGTCAGTAAAAAAGTATATAAAACTGAGATGGCTCCGTTGGGCAGGGACACTTGGCAAGATTGGAAGAAAGTCGTCTACCGAAGAGGCTCCTATTTAATCGTTTAAGCTTTAAACTATTTAGGCGGAATGCACTGTGAAGATAGAGACCAGGGTGTAGCCTTAAACACAATTAACTAGATGAAAACAGCAGAAGTGAAGGTGTTTCCTCGATGCGGACAAGGTAGTATCGTCGATCTTGTAAGTATGTATATATGTATGGGTGGACAACGGAGATACAAACTAAGTTTTTGACTATCCTTCTGTAAATATCGATTTGATAAATCAAAATCATGTTTTTGGTCAGCTTTTTGTGCCATTCGGGCGTTTGCGTGATCAGACTGGGCCCGGTATCGCATCGCCTGCAGGCCCGAGAAGTGGGCAATCGAGCCTGCGATCAGTGTTGGCACGGAAGAATGCCGGCCACAGGCCACAAGGCACAACACAAGGCACCGGGCACAATGATGTCACCGATACCGCACGCCACACGGGTAGTGTCGTAGTGTCGCAGTGTCTACTGTTGCCCGTTCGTGCCCAATCGGCGGGCACATCTAACTCTAACGCGACCCACGCGGAAATATAGCGCGCCCCCTACAACACTACGCTGCTGATACTAGCGCCAATGCTGGGAAATTTAAAAGCTCGAAACGTCAGATTTGGCGCGTAAAATGAAGTTTTTGACAAATTGGCTCCCAATTAGCGAAATATGGCACTGATATAACCGTTACAACATCAATTTATACTACATTGCTACGTGTGTTCGATAGAAAGAGAGAGAGAAGTTACGATGGAGCTATTAGCGGTGTGCCCATATGATTTAATTCGTGGTCGATTTTCATTGTAATAATATTAAGACTTAAAAAACTTTGTTCCTTCTATCTATTTTACACGTGACCGGTTTCACTCCCTGCGGGCATCTTCCGACCGGTAAATATTAAACTTACTGCTAGGATATTTATAATATCTGGGTCAGGGGTGAAAAACCTTGCCTCTATATTAAATGTTTATCACCCTTATCATTTCAGAATTGACTTTCAGTAGCTTTTATGGTTCTAATCCTCTGAGAGAAAGGTTACAACAATGTTTTAAATAAATATAAAATTAGTTAAATTAACAAACTAACTATGCGATATCAGTATCGTTTAACAAAAATAATGCCATAAATCAATTAGGGGGTTTGCACAAGGTTATGAAATTTGTAATCGATTTTAAAATGAAAACGCGAAGGTGTTAATTGTTTAACTCAACCATAATAACTTCGTGCTACATAGTAATTAACCTTTACAGATTAGAGTTATTTTCATTAACCTAAATTTAAGTCTAAATTCAACAACGTTTAAATACCAAGGCAGATTTTTCGTAACGGTTTTAATAACAAACATTAGTGTGTCAGATAACAATAAATTAGTGCAAACGAGTTTAATGTACACTAAAATGCCACCAAAAATATATACAGTATATTTTTTTTACGTTGCTTACAAATATTAAAAAAAACTTAACTAATATTTATATAATTATGTTAACAATTTTTTTTCTGTACGTTATTACATGACAATAATACACTTATCAAACTCCGTTTCATGTACAACTTAACGGTGTATCTTTATATCGTTCATACTTCATCATGTGCACCTTCTATCGCTGTATTAATTTAGCTATATAATAAAGGTTTGCTAAATACAAATATGCTTATGTACAACGAACTGTTCATGATTAATTTCATTAAATCAACAAATTTACTACACAATGCTTTGTAACTACTTTTATAATATCTTAAGTACTTATTATTTTTTATTACAGGTAAAATTATGTTTTTACAAGACAAGGTTTTCATGCAAGGAACAAAGAATAACAATTTATTATAAGCAATAATTATTAGTCTGAAAAAGAAATATATTGAAAAAAATAGACGGGAATTGAACCCACAAGTTCTGATTGCTGGTCAGGCGAAAGGAACCACTGTGCTACGTCGGCTTATTTTAAACAGCCAAATAATTCAATAAATACTAGTATTTCATTCAACAATTATTATTTTTACTCGGAAGATTTGTTAATAATATTGCTTAATTTAATAATTTGTTATCCTTAAGTACTTATTTTATTATTAATGTGTACTCTTGTTATTGTATGCAATTATTAAACTCCTTTGTAAAACAGAATTCTATATGATAAATTGAATTGTACGTCCTTATATCGTTCATTCTCTATTTATTATGTCGTGCATTATTTATTTATTTTTGTACCCCTGAACATCATACCTATAATAAATTACACACGTGAAATATTAGTATATAACCCTGCAACGTCTTCTGCTACTCGTTAAAGTGTATTTCTGAAGAAATGATAACATTTAGTTATATAAAATACCATTTTAATGTTCACCAGGCACTATTAAAATAAAATAAATATATTGTTTTTTTTAGACTATGGAATGTTTTAAAATGCTTTTTTATAGCACGATATTAGGACGATAATTTTTATTCCAAATACAATTTGAGCGCATTTTTAAAGCTGAAATTTTATTAATTTTAAAGTGATATCAATAATATTATACACTTCTTGTAAAAAAATATTAGGTCCAGTTGTTTGAACCCTCGTCACACTTGACTTTGTGATCAACAAAATCATCAAACAATGTAAGTAATGCAGTGATGTACGTAAAATATTATTTTAGCCTATACCATTACGTTGCGTAGGTTAAACTATAAGTATCTATTTTCCGGCTATTGTTACTTCAAATCACATGCATGGTTTGAGAACCATCTATTATGCTTCTGTGCAATTAAAAATCGAAAATTAGTTTGCTCTATTTACGGTTAATTAAAATCCAATTCTAACATAACATTAATTTCAACTTCTACGAAGGATGAAGTAAGATTTAAGTGGCTGTTGTGTAAAATTAAGCAAATGAAATAGAATATTGCTAATCTATTTGCAAAAAATACAATATAAATTAAAAAAAAATTCTACCACAGACAATGATATAGGCCCGGTATATCGGTTGATTTAAAGCTCGGCTTGGATGGGATGTGGAGCTTAGCGCAGCTTGGAATAATCCCTACATAGGTAGGAAGCCTAGACATCAATAAGATTGCACGTATTGTCTGTGATTTTATTACACTTGATTTTCTATACAGCGTGAGTGGTATATCTATGCTCCTACATCATCGGGAGATCAAGAGCTTTCAAAATGTCGAATGTTTTAGACGGGCTAATTTATAAGTTGATTTTTTGATAAAGTTCCCCACTTCAATCAACATAGAGCTATACGCTATGCTACTAATTTTAAATAGTATTTGTTTTGCTGTAGTCAATGCACTATTCATGAAATTATGACAAACAAACCGCTGAAAACTCTGTCCTGTCATTGAAAAAATTATTGTGTAATATTTTACCAGATTATTTCTCTGTTTTAGATTGATTATCAATTAATAACATCAACATCCCCCATCACTCGATGAATGTAACAGTCCATACTGATAACATTGTGCAATTTACGTATATTTCGGTGAATTGGAGTACGTAATTACTTGTGTAAACGTCATATTTGACATTTGTTAGTGCCAGTGCCTCGGTGTCTAAAAATATAACTATTCTGTGGCTTAGAAGGTTTAAGCCGCCTATTTAGCGAGGATACACACTGAATGATATGCCGGGCCCTAAACCTCATTGTCTGCTGGTCGAAAATCTAAAACACACACACAATGTACTGAATAAAAAAAATAAAGTTTTTGAAAAACACAGATTGAACGAATGAATATGTACTACACTTTTAACCTGACGAAAACTATTTATATATTTGAGTATGTAATAACCGCTTTGGCCGGATAACAGATTGCTATAAAAACATCGATAAGTACACAACTTCTACAATTTTCAATTTATCCAAAGCTACGCTGGCGGTTTGATTGATTATTTTCGATTAAAGACGCCTCAGAGATGCGCAAACCGGCATACTCGATTACCTAATGGGTGCCTTGAAACCTCTATTGAGATCTTTCGAGTAAAAAAAACTCGAATGTTTACTGTTACCGAACGGAAAACTGTTAAGATCTTAGGTCAGTATTCCTCATAGGCACGATGCTCAATAATTGCGCAATTACGTCCAATGTTCATACGTTATTGTATTATATTATGTGGTACAATTTTAGCCAACAAAACAACTCCATGATTGCCTCGGTAATGATTAAAACAATTTTAATAAACAAAAAAGTTTCAAGAAAAACAATTCAACGAAGCTTTTTTTTATTTTATTTCATACAACGCAACGCTTATCAACATTATTCTGTGGATGCTTGTAATTTGACACATTTACCTGTATGCTGTTTTAGACATGGAGCTAATAAGAGCAAGTTCATTAGTTATTTATATTTAATTCTATATAAAAAATGGTGACCGGATAAATCATCACAATGATAATTAATTCATCACGTCTTTAAAAAGTTATATAAAGTCATGGAAAGTGATGAAACAAAAACTTTATGAACTGGGTTAAGTAGGTTGGGTTAGGTTAAAAACAATTTATTTTCATCGTTTCTAATGACTTTATATCACATTTTAAAATTGTGTTGAATTGTCACTGTGTTGAGTTATCATGGAACCAAAAAAATATATATAAAGATATAAAAAAATTATGCCATTTTTTATTTGCCGTTATAACGATTTGTTCGTGCTGAGGGCGTTTGTAACATCATATCGGCCAACGATGATATGGGCAGTCCTCGATTCCGATGACAGCTGTCTTAGCAGCCAGTAGCGTTACTACATCATATACAAATTCAAATCGTTAACGAATGGGTTATTTTAACAATCTTAATTTCGTTTAAAAGATTATTTTTCTGATGATGATTTTCATACTAAAACATGTGTGATTTGAATATTTTCATTAATAATTATTGATTTAAAAAACGATCGAGAACTGTGCATTCTGATACGGTTCAATTGGCTATAATGCCATTATGACATAGAAAACGCCAATGACTGGTAAGACAGTTGTCATCAAAGTCGCCCGGCGTGATGTCAACGCCGCCGAATTCACAAATAAAAACGAACATGTCGTTTTGGCGGCATTCTAAAATGGCACATTTTAAATAGTTCAATATTAAAATAAAGTGTCTCCATTATAATTTTTTTTCTTCATTTTTATGATTTCTTTTGTGATTTTACATCGTTTTTAAAATCAATAATCTACTAAATATACTATAATATATTCCATACATTTTACAAGTATCCCACATTTATCCAAATACCCCATTCGCATAACTATATATGCTAGGTAGGTATTCAATAATTTTCAACTTAATTCAATTTTGGCGGTCACAAAAATTTAATCGATAAATAATCATTGGTAGATAGAAAAGGTTCCACGACAACTAAGGACATTGGCGATTCAATACACTTTTTGAAAAGTAATAAAAAAAAACTGTCCTGTAAACCATATCTAAAGTAACATATTTAACCTAGCTTTTTCATCACTTTTCATGACTTTATATCATTTTTCATGACTTTATATCACTTTTCATGACTTTATATCACTTTTCATGACTTTACATCATTTTTAAGAGTGTGTTGAATTGCCCGTTACCGTACGTAAATACTCGTCTCACGAATCATTACTGGGCTGACTTTGACTTGCTAAATATATGGAACTAGACCTCCTTTGTTTCGATATAACATTCTTATGCAGGCCTCAGCACGGGTAAGCCACCCAGTGAGGCCAACGTTACTAAATTGTACTAAGAAATGTAAAATATTGTACCAAATAAATAAATAAAAATATATAGGTACCAAATTATGCCATTTGCAATATGCTACACAATATGTCCAAAAGTTACATAACTGTTAATACCTTTATTAAATCATAAATTAAACGTTCTAACTTTACAAGTCTCATATTAGTGGACTCGAAATAAAATTGTTCTTCTGACAGTTGGCATCGTAATCATGATTAATTCGTCCATTGTCCGGTGCTGTTGTGAATTGCAGTTATAATTCAGAAAGAAAGACTGTGGAATAAGTGAATGAGAGGTCATTATTTGGCAATCTGGAGTCTGTGCAAAGGAGAGCGATCCGTCTGATTGACAATCCGTTGTTAACAGACCGATTGCCTTCTCTGATGCATAGACGCAATGTAGGCATGCCGTGTCTGTTCTACAGGTATTTCAATGGAGCCTGCTCCAAGGAGCTAGCAGCATTGATTCCTGATGCACCGGTGCACGTGCGCGAAACTCGACGGACACGAACTGAACACCCGTTCACGGTTGACGTTGGCTTCATGAGAACGGGCCGTTTTTACGACTCGTTTTTGTGTAAGTCGGCTCGTATGTGGAACGAGCTACCGGCATCTGTTTTTCCTCCCTCCTATAATCCGAGCCTCTTCAAGGCCCGCATTAACAAATCCCTACCTACAGCCCCTACCTTACTCCGCCTCACAACGCCGCCCAACCGGGTGGTGACATAGTTCCCCTGTCTGTGCACTGCACAGGCAGGGACACTCTTGTGAGGTGTCACATAAAAAAAAAAAAAATCAATTCTGCACATTCAAAGACATGAATTTTGCTATCGATGTTTGTCTGAAAACAAAATGTCTGTGAAACACTTATTTTATAAGAGAAAAAAAAAACAATTTCATTACAAAAATACCTATTTTTGATGTTGACAATTCATGGTGAAATTCCATTGTAATGATATATTGAAACAATTTTATACTATTACCGTTATCCTTTTCAGCTTATTATATCTTCAGACTGATACAATTATTCCTTAAACTATGTTTTATACACACAGCATTTAGGGATGAGGGTTTAACAGGGTGGTAAACAATGGTTTTATTACAATTATATGGATTCTCTCATATTCGTTACTATGTCGTGTTTCGAATTGTTTCAATGTATCATTAAAAACATTTTTATTTTATTTATTTATTACTTGTAAATTATTTAACATTATAAATGATAACAATATGCAGACTTATATTTTTTTTTTCGTTATTATTCTACTACTCCATAAGTTGAGCTAAAGGAGCTCGTGTTTATGGGAGGAGTATTTACCTTTAGTTCTAATGATTTTTTAAACAATAATCAAAAACTTTTGATATAAATACAAACATAATATTAACATAGGTACACAAATTAGAAAAGTGTGTTTTTAAAGATAATTAATATCTTTTTACAGTATATCTTTTTACGTGAGGAAATTAAGGGCACAATATAACATGTACCCTTTGTGAGTTTTACTTACTTTGTAGGTATATAACGTGTTGGATATAGTTAAGGATAAAGATGCATATTTATAAATATGAAAATTTAATTAAAGGGAAAATATAAAAACGAAATGGAATAAAAATTCAAAAGATGTGAGTTTTCGCAAACAAAACGAAGCAATACATAAATCTTTTCTCAAAATCATGTCCATGCAGAAAAGATCAGATGAAAACAATATAATATATAGCAACAATTGTAATTATATGTGTCAACTATTATTATTTTATTAATAAGTGGTTAGTTGAAAACTCGTGTCAATGGATTAATAATCGAAAAATTACGATTCCCAAAATATTCGAGACATTTCGATTTTCTTCTAAAATGTGTTCATATGTTTCTCCAATATCATAATGTGATTAATTTTGATGAACCTTAAAACTCATTTTAACACTTTATTTTAATACATCCATCTTCGTACACATATTATAAGTAGCCATAACTTCCATTATTTTTCTTTATCAGCACGATGATCGGGAGTAGTATAAAAAAGCGTTGTTAATAATTAATACAACATGAGTTACATCACGTAGAGAAAGTATGTAAAGATTTTAAATGAGATCCCAGTGGGTTTCATTGAATATCTCTTATGTCACACCTCCCATCACCGGTGGTATAATAACACAATATATTAAAGCCAATATTACATGAGCCCACCACAATAATAACAGGCTATCCAGCTCTATTCACAAACTAACAAATGCTTTAATAGCTATAAAGTCTGAATGGGTACTAAAAAGCGCTTCCTAGTTCAAATATAATTAATTCGAAAAAAATAAACAATTAGTTGCGATTTCTTTTTGGCGCCAAATAAAAGAGGCTTCAGGCGTTTTATTGCAACATTCCAACGAACACAGTCCATTACTCAAAACGGATACATATAAATATAACGTACACGTAGAACGCGCTAAAGCCTCAATAAATCTTTAGTAAAGTTACAAATTGATGACTTTTTTACACAGGGTCGAACATTGCATGGCGCATTATTTTACTAACGTGTTCCAGTGAGATGAAAAAGGTGATTAATCTTTTATGATAAGTTTTGCGTACATATATTTGTAAACATAATTTATTTTTCTGTTTTAAAATTTCATTGAAATTTTTTAATTATTATTTTTTTGGTAAACTCATGTTTAAGACAAGATTTTTTTATGCATAGCACAAAGGGTAACAATTATTTTACAAGCAATAATTATTATCCTTAAACACTCATCCAAATTGAAAAATCTCCCGATAAAAGATTCATAAAAATAAAGTAGGATAAAAAGTAAGTAAAAGTAAGTAAAGTAAAAAGTAAATAAAAGGTAAGTAACATAAAAAATAAAGTAAGATACATAAAAATAAAATTAAGTTGGTTGTTTTAGGTGAAAAAATGTAAAAAAAAATGTAACAAGCAGTAATTGTTGAATGAAACACTAGTATATATTGAATTATTTCGCGGATAAGAGATAAGCCGCCATAGCTCAGTGGTCAGAGCTGTCGACCGGAAATCGAAAGGACACGGGTTCATGTCCCGTTGGCGTCATGTATCTTTTTATCAGGAGATTTTTCAATGTGGATGAGTGTTTCAGGCTAATAATTATTGCTTATAAAAATAAGAGATTTTTTAATATTATCTTCTTCGTCAATGATTAAATATTACATTGATGTGTATAAGATTCAAAAGGAACATATTTTAATAAATTCAGTTAACATAATCAATATATATTATATAAGTAAGTGAACAATGTGCGTGCTGCTAAAACTCAGAAACGAGACCCGGTACGATCAAGGGAGTTATATGGTGTGGTAGCCCTCTAACCCCCATTCATGAAGAAGGTTTCCGTTTTTACCCCAAGGGCGTGCTTTTGAAGATATAAGGGCTGAATGTTTCGCCCTCTAGAAATTTCTAGAACAGTCCAGAACATTCGAGAATATTCGAGAGCATTCCACAATATTCCAGAACATCCCGGAACATTCTGGAATGTTCGGGAATTGTCTGGAACGTTCGAGAACATCCCGGATCATAATGAACTAAAAACGGGATTACAGGCCGTTTCCTGATAAAATTTTAGTAAATTCGTAATCGTAATAGTAAATTAGTATCTCTAAATAGTACAGGGTTTTCCAATAAGAGGTGTTATTTTGAATAGCCTGCTATTTCGGTAGATGTTACTTTTGAAGCTGTCATTTTTTGACATTTGACAAGTAGAAACTACGCCAATAATAAAAATGGAACGATACACGCTTCAACAACGCATTGAAATTATTAAAATTCACTTGAGTGAATCAAATACAAATCATCTTGAGTGATGAGGCCCATTTCCACCTCGGTGGCTTCGTCAAGAAGCAAAATTGTCGCATCTGGGGCTCGGAAAACCCAAGAGTTATTGTTGAAAAGCCTCTTTATCCTCAACGTGTGACTGTTTGGTGCGATTTATGGTCCGGCGGAGTCATTGGACCTAACTTTTTCGAAAATGAGGCTGGAGCAACAGTTACGGTGAATGGATTGCGCTATCGAGAGATGAGATTTTTTATGGCCGGAATTGGATGGTATTGATCTGGACAACGTTTACTTTCAACAAGACGGCGCTACGTGCCACACAAGCAACGAAACTATTGATCTTTTACGATTGAATATCAAAATAACACCTCTTATTGGAAAACCCTGTAAAAAACAAAGTCACTATCCGCATCTGTCTGTTTATGCGCCTAGTTTTTATAAACTTTGCAACGGAGTTTGATAGGGTTTTCACCATTCTTATTGAAAGTAGAGAAACCTAGAGCAATGCCGGGTACACGTTAGCTAGTTGTTAATAAATTTTAACTTCTTTATGGAGAATAGCAATGATGCCATTTAACGAACTGGATATTTTATAGAGATGTCTTTCTAAGGAAAACAATGAAAGTTGCGCAAAAAACGTATATGAAAAAATAATACCACAATGTTATTTGAATGTGTTTTGGCTGTTTATCCATTCAAATGAGTGTTTTATGTTAAATATATTTATTGTGCTTATTTCAGCGCGGTTGCGTGGTGCGTGAAATACATTTCATTGATTCAAAGACCACAAAAATAATCATCACACAAACCTGAACTTTTTTATACCTGTCTTTAACAACTCTTTTTATTTATTATTAATTGATCATTATCAAATTAAAGTTTTTTTTTATAATCAATGTCCTTTGTATTGGGTACTAGCATTAGACCGATATGCTCATTTTTCTAAAAGGTAGCGATAATAATTCTGCAAGTATCCGCATCATATTCATTTTGATGAAATCCTCAATATTGTTCTCAGTTAATGATTATGACAGATCAAATCAACCGAATCACTAGCAATATCATATATCTAAAGTGTTGTTCCCTAATATGTATTTTTAAAACTTCAAACCTTTGTAGAATCTCTTTCAACCGCAATAGGTGGAAAATGGCAGATGTTTGGCTTACCTGGAACAAAAAGGAAACAAAATTTTAATACAAGCATGTTAAAATATAGGTACGTATTTATATAATCAATAGATAATGGTTAAATTTACAAATGATAGATTGCAGTAGTGTAAAGTACTACAGTACTGTAAAACTGAGAATGAACATCTTCCAATTTGGTCGAAATGCACGTCCAAAAGGATAAAATGTTTGTGTAGATGGACAAAACGAAGGTCCGTTTTTTAATGCAAATAATGTCAGGAATCACTGGTAAAAAGTAAGTCAAGTACGTCCCTTAACACCCTGTATAACAGGCATTAAAGCTTGAGATTCGATTTGTCAGAATAATTTATGGGCGTCCATTAAAATGTACGTTGTTAATTAATAAATATAGTTACATACAGTATTAAATAATCAGTCAGTACTTTTTACACGATACGTAACGATTAGACATGCACACACAGTGATTAGTTTTGTAGTTAATCAGCTTAAATCTACGTAACATTAAGTTAATATTCAGTAGAATTAACCCAGTGACTTGGATCGTGTGTACACAGAAGATAATGTTCTCACTGCCTATAAAAAGTTAAAAGGCAAAACGTTTGTACACATTTATGAAAAAGTTTAAAACTATTTTAAACGTTCACCATTCGCTTAGAGCTGGAAGATATTATTATTTTTATCATTTATAAAGAAAAATACAGTGTGTGGCAAGCCTACGCACGACGGAAGTGAAACTTTTAGTATTCTTCTCTCTCTCTTTTCATTTCATATTATTATTATTCAGAATGCTGTACATTATAGTTTTAAAAAGCATAAATTTATTTATAGGCGTGTTGTTAACAAATGAACGTTAAACTAGATTCCTAATATTGACATATTTATAAGTAGCATGTGATTAAAAAAAATTTAAAGTTATAAAAATATGGGATTCGAACCCGGGTCCTGCATAACGAGTGTCGAACGCTCTGCCTCTAGACCGCGAGGAGAGGTATCTCGCGCGACGAGAACCGCGCATACAACGTGTACTCCTCAATTGACTTGTCCCGCGCTTATTTTTATAACGGAGTTTGTATATGATATTATATTACGATACAAAATTTGCTTCCTTCAATCGATCGTTTCAAATAGAATTAGAAGGTTCGATCGCAAAAATTCTAAAAATAAATTACTCAATAAAAAAATATAAATGTGCATTTTTGACAACAATCATGTAGATATCTTCTTATATGTATGTCTGACAAAGTTGCAGCACGAGAGCATTTTATCACTTTTTCTCGTATTAAAAAAATCACAAAAAGAAAAAAAATAGTTAAAGCGGGGATCGAACCTCGGTTCTTCACGACGAGAGTCGGGCGCTCTGCCTCTAGACCGCGAATCTGAGTTTGGAGAGTGACCTAAACTAGGTATATGATATTAGCTAGGCTCCTTTAGCGAAATGATCACGGTTTTTCGTGACGGTCATGAGTCGGTTTTACTCCGGTCCTCGAAAATGCATAACGCGCGTAAAGAAGTTTCACTTCAATAGTGATAATTTATTTTATTAATTTTGCTAATTTTATTAATTTTTTATTATATTTTTTTTTTTTTTTTGTAAATAGGAAGATTATTTATTTTATCTGGAATATGTGTAATTGGCGTGAATAAAACACCTATACAAATGCAATGTTATTATTATAATCGAACAACTGAGTAATTTAATGTAAGAACCACCAAAGATTCTTGTCAGAGTCTCCATCTTCTATCTTCGTCGAACGTCACAGCGGTGCTGCCAAGGTCTGGTATCTGTGAGAGGATAGTGTGTCAGCGCTTTGTTAGCAGCAGACACATACCTGGACGGATGACGAACCTCGTGCTGGCACTGTTGGTGGACGCGGTGCACTCTTTCGCTGCAGCAGCTGGAACAGTTTCCTCACCACCTAGGATTCTTGCTGCAGAGTCTCCATCTTCGTGTCACCTGTTCCTGTACTTCATTTTACTTAACATAACTTCACTTTATTTTTGTAATATTTATATTTTTGTAATACCTGCATCTGCAACAACTGTAAAGCGCCCCTGAGGTGATATCTCACAAAAACGGCGCTATACAAATTGTCCAATAAATAATAATAAGCAAATCGAATCATGGATTAATGTTCTATCAATCAATAATATTGGTTGATAAGCCGTTACTCAGAAATAATGTTATGATTATCAGGGTTCTTGTCAGAGAGCAACTTAACGAATCAATATCTATCAAGCCGAGCAAAGCAACGAAATATCGGAAATAAATCGCATTTGGGGTGAAAAATCATTCAATGTAACGTGTATAACTGTACAGGATGTCCCAGGGATATAAGTGCACTAACTAATTGGAAGGTGCTTCTACATGATGGTAGGAGTAAAAAAGATAAATAAATTTTGCGATATTCCAACTTTTTTCCATGTAAAAGACATACCTACTAAAAATCCACATTGAGAGGTACAAACTTACACGATAAATTCGCCGTTAACTTGCCGAGAACTAATATGGCAACATTATGTTTTGCCCGTATCCATTGAAAACGCTTGTAAACAATAACAGATCGAGAGTTTGACGTTTAAAATATGCTACAATATCGGATGTTTTAAACCAAATTCAAAAAGAGAACTGATTTAAAATTAACAAAATATAAGTACACTTTTAATGATAAAATTATTTAACTATTAATCACTTAACTTAACTAATTAATTGCTTTTGACTAATTTAACAAATTTTCCGAATCTCCACTTTAATGTGTATTTACATCACGTAACCCGTAAACCTAATGCATGTGTGCCCTTTCTTCGTGGGTGAAGTCAGGCAATGTCGCATTAATTAAAATTACGCACAAATAAACGTCTTCGGAGAATACACGCACTGAATAAAGATATTATGTAAGTCTTAATAAATACACACATTGAAGTTAAACATTGCTAGATACATTCAATTATCAGATCCTTTGCGAATAAAATAAAAGTTATCTACATAAAGCACATCAATTAAACGCTGACGGAACTGCAGCGGGTAACGCGGGACGGTAGATTTAGCAATAGCGCAAAATAATAATGCCGGTCCCACACGGCGGGCTAATTTTACTTTTTGAGGTACCCGAAAAGTACCCCTATAGTTGTAATTTCTAAAAAAAGTCACTTATATGTTTTACTTCTACCATCACGTAGAATAACCTTCCGAACTTCGTGCATTTTACCCCCGGACATCCTGAATATAGTTTATTTTATTATTATTAGCTGTCACAATTAAAAACCGTATTAAACAAAATAATACATACATACTTATATTAGTAGCTACTAACCTCGGAAAAAAATATACCTACGAACCGAAGTAAAAGCGTTTACTGACACGCGATTTTCAAATGTCTAAAATAAAAGCAGTAATAAAATTTAATGTGAACTGTAGTTAGGTAGGTACCAACCAATAAAACACACACGCAATGTTTACACTTAACGACGAGAGTACTAATTTAGTATATGTACCTACTCATTAGTTTTTGTTTTAATTCAAGACAGTAATATTATGTATTTATAAATGGCTTATTTTAAATCTAGGACAATCTTAATTTTTTTTATTCATTGAGTCATTTTCATTTTCATTCATTTTTTATTCATACGGAAAAGAAAATTTAGGCAAAATTGGAAATTCGAGTAGTATTTGACTCTTAGTATCCTAGTATTAAACATACCTAAAGTAATTTGAAGTTAAATTTTCTTTCTGAATTATGTTTGCTCACCAGAGCGACATTGACAGCTTTTTAACAATCTGAAATGAACCGTAAATGGGCCACGTTAATTTATTTAAATCCAGCATGTAATAAATCCCATACCAATACAAACACTTTTAATTGCGCTGTGACAGGTTTTGAGCCCGTGAACTCTGGACGCAGAGTCAAAGTCATTAAACTTTGACAAGGAATTCGTCAAATGGAGCAATGAACTGTAAATGTAGGGGACGAATAACTTATTAATTATAAGTACTAAATTAAACATTTCTAATCGATAATCTAAATTACAGCGATCTAAACAATTACTTTAAGCCTGTGATAGACCAGGCTATAAGCGCGCTATATTCTCGTGGCTTGGCCTATTTCAGCATATCGCTCGCCATACATTCCCATTGGAAGTGTATGGCGAGCGATATGCTGAAATAGGCTAAGCCATGAATCGTATTGCGTAATTTGTCTCCACCCTGAATAGTATGTACGTTCATAATCCTGCTATGTTTTTATGATAAATAAGTAAATAAATGTATAATACATTCAATTTAAAAAAATAAAAAAGGCATCCAGTTTTCTATCGATACGGTTTCTATAGTTCCCTTCATCACAAGACAATTATTACTCTTGCTACGGTTTCTATAGTTCCCTTCATCATCAGACAATTATTGATACAGTTTTTATAGTTTCCTTCATCACCAGACAATTATTGATACGGTTAATATAGTTCCCTTCATCACAAAACTATCATTTCTTTTGATACGGTTTATATAGTTCCCTTCATCACCATACAGTTATTGATACGGTTTTTATAGTTCCCTTCATCATCCGACAATTATTGATACGGTTAATATAGTTCTTTTCATCACCAGACAACTATTGACAAGGTTTTTATATTATATTATTTTCATCACCAGACAATTATTGTTTATATAGTTCCCATCATCACCAGACAATTATTGCGGCAAGTCCAAACAAAACGGCCGTTCTTTCCAGCTATACACTATAAATATAGAGACATGTGCGTTAGAAACCTTTCTCGTGGCTTAGCCTATTTCAGCATATCGCTCGTAATACATTCTCATTAGAAGTGTATGGCGAGCGATATATAGCGTAATGTGTGTCCACCGTAACTATCACGGCGAAGAAAAAATTTCGATATTTTATAATTATTTAAAATCATTCAAGCATTTAGACTGCTCTAAATCTCTAGAGTTGGTGTGTACGATTATCGCGAACCTAATAAAAAAACACCAGACTTCTTGCTCCATTACATGTAGTTGCTTCTCGCACTAATTTTATATAAGTACAATAAATTCTTGTTCTTGGGTGGGGAATGCTCTGTCGATATATTTAATTTTAATAGCATTGCTTTTAAATACACAGGCAGATATTATGCAATCATCCTTAACTGTATTTAAGACTCTTTTATGATAATTATGATTATAACATTTTTATTACTTATTATCCACTTATATTCTTGATAAAATTTATATCTTTTTTAATGTGAATACCGCACCAGAGGGTATGCAATAATTAGGGTATGTTGTGGGGCAGTAAGTAATGGGTAGGGGAGGTGGGGAAGAGGAAGATGGGGGAGTACCTGATTATTCAGATCGGGTCACCAAACACTGCTAAAGCCAAATCAAGCAACGTTACAATTCTTAATGGTGGTCTTACACCAGGGCGATACTGAGAGTATTTCCAACTCGGGAACGTGCCGCAAGTACACTATATATAATTTTACAAGAATAAATTGTGAACTAACACATATTCTTCATATAAAATTTACTTACGCACGCCGGGATTTGAACCCGCGGCCTACAGCTTGCTAGTCGAGAGCATTATCCCTCGACCACGGAGTCGTCTAAAAAGCCCAATGTGATATTTATACACGGAGAAAAATGAGTGTTGCCAATTTATTAACGTAATCCGGTTAAAAACGGGAATGCAGGCCCCTAACGAATGAATTGATCGGTTTCCTGATAAACTTTTAGTAAAATACCAATGTATTATCACAATTTCGAAACAGGTGTACATAAAATTCCTAACATTTTCGCTTTTCGTCAATATATATATATATATTGACGAAACGTTATATTTAGACAAACGCAGGTGCACGAACACGTGTTCCGATGTATTAGGAATTTAAGTTTATCAGGAAACAGCAAGCAATCCTGTTTTTAAACGAATCACCAACAATTTGAAGAGATTCTTGATAATAATCTCCGTGTAAAATCCCAGTGGGGGACGAAATAAATAAATAACTAAGTATAATATACGACCGGTCGGTGGCCGAGTTGACATCGCGTTTGGGTCCCATCCAGGCGTAGTTTGTTCAATTCCTCGGCTGGCTAAGTCCTCCATCACAACACAAGCAACATTTTCAGCTTACTGTGGTGGTAGTAGGAGATTTTCAAATATTGTCAGGTTATTCGTAACCCGGGAATGTTTGTCTTTCTTTTTAAAAAATAAAAATAAATAAATAAATAAAAGTGTTTTTTTACAGTAAACATGTTCCAATTTATTTCACAGAATTTGAACAATTCATCGAATTCGGGATCTATGAAAGTCCTATTCAAGTTCTGTTATTATATCATCATAGGCTAGTTGCTTGACATATCTGACCTGAAATAATAACAGAACTTATAACAGAACATGAAAATTAAATTTGAAATTTGAAGAATTGTTAAAATTCTCTGTACCTAAATGTACTGATGTTAAAATTCTCTGTACCTAAATGTATTATTTTCAATCAATTTTTTTTGAGTTTGATATATTTCATGTTACGAAAGTCGAGGCAAAAAGAGATGTGTTGCGGGTTGAACTCTTATTATTCAAAATAATAAATCTTCTTAGAATATTGCATAAACCAAAGCGGCCGCTTATAATAGCATGAAGTTGATTATTTAATAAGTCAGAAATTTTTCCCAATTAGGCAGACGATGTTTTGAAAACATTGTGACTAAATAAAATTAATGTTTAAAAATGGAAAAAAACTAACCAGTAGGTGTAATAACTAGATTCTAAATGAACCGTGTCCAGTCAAAAAATTACAGTTACCAATAAAAAATAACAGCGTTAAGATAATTATTATATTTCATATTTGTGTAACGTCAAAAAAGTGTAATTTACGGCTGCATTTTAATGCTCAAGTACTGGGAGATGTAGCTTAATTGGCAAAGTTTTTGTGAGATAATTTAAGCGGTTTTGGTCCGGTTCGGGCTTGGTTCCTTTTGTTCAATGCACCGTTATCCAACGAGTGAAAGTAAATAGCTTTTTTAGCCGGGATTACAACAGGTTACGCGAGCGTGGTAAACGTGCATACAGAATACGAACTTAATCGATAAGGAACAGTGTATTATAAGAATGCATGATAAAGGTTACATCACTCTGCGTGATTCACGCAATTATCTCGGAGGAAAATAGAAATTATCTATGTGACACAGGCACAGTTAAACTTTAAATATATATTAAGAAAATAATTGGGGACTTAAGCTCCCGCATACCAAATTACTATTTTCTATTTTTAAGATATGTAATATCTATACATTTGTTATATGAAATTCCCCCGATCGAAAAAAAATTCAAAATAAACTCCGAAAAGTAATAAAAATACGTTTTGTTATGTTATTTAATATGTTATATGTATGAAAAAATTCACAGTGGATCTTTGAATGCAACTTAAACATTTGTAGAGAGGATTTTGCTCTATTTCAAACGAGTCAAGTTTTATTAAATATTTTTACCATTTTAATTATTATCATTTTTTAAATATTAGCGCGCTCACTCTAACATTCGTATTTAAATATCTCCCTTTCAAACCATCTTTGAACGCTTACTACGGGGCCTAAACACACACTCGTTACGTTAATAACTTGTATACATCGTTTTAATAATATACTCTTCTGTTATCCCGAATCTTGTCGGTGTATCCCCGATTATTTTCTTCCATCCATGGCTTTATGCCCGAACAGTAGAGTATTTTCACTGTTTTCTTTACTCTCGAAAAAAATTCGATAATTAATGTATTTTATTTTCATGTTGACGATTTGACATTTGCCATCTACGATTTGCCGCCAAAACGACATATTCGTTTTTATTCGTGAATTCGGCGGCGATGACGTCTAGCAGGGTGACGTTGGTGATAGCCGTCTTGTCAGATATTGGCGTTTTCGATGTCGTAATGACGTTGTAGCTTGTTGGAAACGTTCCGGAATGTGCGGTTTTATCGTTTTTAAAATCAGTAATTGTGAATAATAATATTAAAATAACTCATTTTTAGTACAATTATCAGAATAAGAAAATTAAACTTTAAATCTTCCACACATTTTTATAGTTTTCGAAAATATTCCATTCAGTTACCACTATTTTATTAAAATACCAAAAAATAAACTACTTTTTTTTCGGCCGAAAATCATCCCCAATTAAAAAAATATGTATAATAAAGTTATTCCTCTAACCGAATAGCATGAAAATACTTCATATCATTGTACACGTGTGAGTAAAACAACAATCAACACTAAATATTCAATTATCGACTGAAATTATCTGAAGAACCTCATTATCAAAGATGGATAGCAAAGATGGATAGCAAACACGGAATAGGATGATTTGCATAATGCTTGTGAAGAGGATGAACTCGCAAAGGTCATGAACCTCACGCTATGATGTCACTACGGCGAGACACGTCGCGCGGTCTCACAATCTCCCATCGGGAGATAAGTCCCTCGGACACAATAATGATTGCAGCCTCTATACTGAATATAGGTACAGGATGCATAATGTGCACCAATCGAAAGTCATTGAAACACCGCGAGACCGGCACAACCGCGGAATTATCTCGAAATAACAGGACTCATATAAGGTCGGACCTCGAACGACGGAGCAAGCGATAATAATTCTATAAAGTCAGTATTGGCTAAGGCGGTAACTTTCTTATATCACCAAACGGGCTGGGCTATAGGCTGTATGTATGGACAATATGAACCTATTTGCTGCAGTACCCAATACCCTATCTACCTATAATATTATAAATCTCCTTTATTTTAAGAGCCGCATACAATGGAGCAAACTGTAAACTCAAATTTATGTCCATGTTGTAGCGTAAGGATTTTAAGGCATATTTAAAAGTGACATTTAGTACATATAGACAAGCGCTTATTTTTCTATTGTGTTATAGTGAACGGCGTCTTCTACAGATGCTTTGGAGGCAACTTTATAATCGTCAGAACCTGACGACTTTCACGTCTTTATAGTGTTATTTTTAAATGATAAACTTACGTTTACAAGACAAGGTTTTATGCATAGCATAAAGGATAAAAAATAATTATAAGCAATAATTAGTCGCCTGAAATATCAATACAAATATACAAATTGAAAATATCAACGGGAATTGAACCCGTGACTTCTGATGTCCGGTCAGGTGCTCTGAAACCACTGAGCTATGTCGGCTTATTTCCAACCCGCCATATGATTCAATATGTACTAGTACCTCAATCAACAATTACTGTTTATTATATTTTTTCCACCTGTAAAAAACCAACTTTATTTTTGTGGAAATGCTTTGTTAGTGCTAAATTTCTCACTAGATGGCGTCGAGACATATAATATCTTCATTTGATGGTGAAATATTTTTGACTTGTTAATAGTATTATTATTTTTTAATGATAAACTAATGTTTATCAGACAAGGTTTTAGGAATAGCATAAAGGATAACAAATAATTATAAGCAATAATTAGTCGCCTGAAATATCAATACAAATTGAAAATATCTGCCGGGTAACAATATTGAACAAATTGCTGCAGAAGACGAAGTGCGTATCAGTTGAAGACTAAGCCGAAAGAAAAATCATTGTCAACCCTGAGACAAAAAAAGAGTTGATGCAATCTTATATCCAGATGTTTATTACTAAAAATCATATGGTGAACGTTGCCAAAAAAACCATGAACATCGTGTGAAAGATAATATTTTTACCCAAACGTTTGGAAACAAAAAAGGTCAATAGATCACTGGAATATTCTCTTATGTTTCTAAGAACAGTTGTTACAAACTGGGGCGAATTACGATTATATACGTTACATCTATGTTTGGGCTTCAATTAAATTAAACAACAACGGTCAGTTGTTTAGATTAATTCCAAGCTCGTGTTTTTATCCTTCTTATTTTCCTCGAGAAAAGGCTTAGAACGATTTAAGCAATTTTCCACGTATCAAACATCCACATGGCAATTTCAATTGCAAAATAAGACGGTGCATCTTAGTTGACCCCTTATATTATTATTTACAGTTTAAACCATGTGAAGAAGCCCATTTCAAAATGTTAACGTCTGATAACCGAAGATTTATCAAGACCGGAGACCACAGCATCTAGAAAAGCAATTTTCTCTCGCAAGTACTCGGAATAAATCCCGATCAATACTCTCGTAAATCTCACGCTCTGCGAGCAGATACCACGCCAGATAAAGAGAACAAACCGATATAGACAGTCGACAGAAAACCTCGTACTTCTATTCTTCAGATCTGCGCCAACCTGTTATAACGGAAGACTACCGTAAGTGTTTGATTTGATTGACAAACACTAACGATTGGTAGGTACTGACTGCTGGTGACTGCCATCACGTGCCGTGGCCCGGTTCAGAGAAGCGTTACGCCTTTTGTCCCCACAAACATCACGATATATCTTACACAAACAACACACAAATAACAATCATAAAAAAAATCTTGTGAATTAGTTTTATTGGAATTGTTATATCGATAGATACCTACATGAAAGGTGTGACGCGAACAAAAGAACCAAAGTAAGAAAGCAGGCAAAAAGTAAGTCAAGTCGAATGAATTTGTGCAGACCGATAGTAACTTAATTTTTTTTTTGATCCCCTCAGTACAACACCACAAGCAACAAGCAAGGGTCTCCTTAGAATGATTTACCCTCGGAGGAAATAATATCCAAAGATTTACCTGTGCTTTGGTTCTGTTTTAGAGTGGGCTGTTTTTCTTTCAAGAAATTGCTTATTATAATGCAACCACTTTTTACTTATTTGTCATTTTTAACAATTTTTTTACGATTTTGTCAATCGGTGACACGTTTACATCAAATACATGGATGATCATTTAAAATGACTTCTAAGTACGTATGTATTTATTTTACATAACCCGATAAACATAATAACAACATTCCTTTCTAGAGCATCTAACGATATTTTATTCAATGTTATAAAATTACCTATAAAATTATGACTTACGGTGACGAAACTGTCCGGATTAACAAAATATTGTTTGGGAAATTGATGATCTATATATTCCCAAATAATTATAAGCAATAATTAGTCGCCTGAAATATCAATACAAATTGAAAATATAGGCACGGGTTCAATTCCCGTTGGCGGCATTTATTTTTACTCGGGAGATTTTTTCAATTTGTATTGATATTTAAGGAGACTAATTATAGCTTATAATTATTTGTTATTCTTTATGCTTGTCTTATAAACATTAGTTTATCATTAAAAAATAACTATATATTCCCAAGTGGTTTTAAAATATCGCGGCTGGTGGCAAAGGATTAATAATTTAATATCTCTTTTTAATAATCGGTCCTCGATAAAAAACAATTCACTTTATCAGAACAAATCATTTATAACTAACTGCATCGAGATGGTACCGTAAGAAGAATTCAAAGTTAATGTTTACCCACCATGTAAAAATAGAATGTTATAGATTAATTTTTTGAATAACTGAGAACCCATTTATCAGCCAACTTTCAGTATCCCTCAACTTAGGGCGGGTTGTTTCAAAGAATTTGAATAATTCATTAAATTTAAACATTAACTTTCAAGTTCTGCGAAAGTTCTATTCAAATTCTCTTATATTATTATTATGGGCCAGTTGCATCCCAAAACTGAAATAATAACAGAACTTGAATAGAACTTTCACAGAATTTGAAAATTAACTTTTAAATTTGACGAACTGTTCAAATTTTGTGAAACAACCCGTCCTAAGAATTCTGCATCTCTTCGTGATGATTATATCTCAGAACTCTGCAATTAATGTTTTGAGGAGAGTCGTAAATTCTAAAATTTTATGTAACTTCCGAGACAGCATGTAAAATAATGACTACGTATTGAAAGACGTTATTATCAGAATTGGAAATCTTTTTAAGAACGTCGATAATTACATACAGGAGATGTTATCGGTCATCTTGAGAATTCATACTCTCATTATTACAAACTGTAACAATTCATTTCTCATCTAATCGTTTTCAATTTTGCTGGTCTTTGTTTTCCAAGTGAGATTTGTGTTTTAAACAAGAATTGTATAATTTAAACAATGATTTCTTCATAACAAAAACACTCGGTAAAGTAGATCTCTTCGCCACAGATGTTAGATACATATGGAGCTAAAAAGCCCTGGACAGAGCATTAATCCGATTTTGTATGAATGGCATTGAAGCCAAATCTAGGGTGAGTGGAAATTGTCTGGCAGCCATCTTGTATGACTACTTTTGAACTTAATTGTATGCAATTATTGTACGGCTTATGATTTTTTGGGGTATTTAATGAGCCAAGGAATGGGATACGTAATTAAAAAATTAAGTAGGTTTTGGCATTTTCCATACATCTTCCCCCTCATAACGCGGCTTCACACTGTTCTTGAATTGCTCCGTCCAGCTTTTTAGGTCCATGATGTTATAAAAATATAAAGATATAATACAATCTATTCTAAGTTACGTAATTAATTTTAGTTTCTAAAGCAGGTGATTTTTTGATATCTGATATTCAGTTTTAGGAGAAAGGGAATAATTCAATAAATTGACAATACAAATAAACTAATCAGATGATTACTTATTAAACGGTTACGATTTAGAAAGAAGAGCAGAAATCTATATGTATCTCATATAGATTTATGCTCTCCGGGTGTATATTGTAATGAATCATTATAATGATATTTATGAGGGTAACTCGACACTTTTGAAAAGTGATTAAGATCATGAAAAGTAATGGAAGCAAAACAAAGCTAATGTAATACACTTTATAACGCAGCAATACAAATTTAAATCCAAATAAAAACGCAACAAGTAAATAGTAAAAAATATAGACAAGTAATATTTGATGATAATTTTAATGATATGTATGTTATGTTATGCGATAAGATATTACGTACGATTTTATTATACTGAGACTAAAAAAATTCTAAATCATGTCATATTGTTGTCGTGTAAAATTAAACCTCCACGGGAGGTGTTATTATGAATTCTTGAAATTCGTTATAATATATAGGAAGTAGGCATCACGTCGTGATAGTCCATAACGCCAAAACCTGTAAGTAATTAGTTTAAAGTTATAGAGAAAACTCACGCAAATAACATTATTTGACATTCATACACTAAAAATATATGATTATTCGTAAGCAATCATTGAATATTTATATTTTGAGGAGCAAAACCCATACTTGGATGAAACACGCATCTGCCTACTACGTAACATAATATATACAGGTGATGTGTCAACAGAGAACAAATTACCAAGAATGATGGTATGTTTCAACAAGAAATGTTAATCCCACGTCAATTTATGGCCACATTAGTGGCAGGACGATACGATCTTCTGCACTGAGCTCAGAGGCCGAAGGTTCAAAACCCGGAGAAGTGGGAATAACAATTTATTAAATTGGTATGTATATTTACGTGTAAAATTTTTTAACTGAATAATTTAACATAATATATTTACGCTTCCAGGGTATCATCATCTTGGTGAGAGATGAAAAGTCGAAATGACCGGTTAATAGTTGTTTGTTTTTGGGGTGTTATGCCGTGTTGCGCTAACTCCTTCTTTAGCCGACGTTTCGGACAGCGTTGCATCTTCTTCGGATCTACCGGATCTGCCCTGATGATGGACACTGCAACGCTGTCCGAAACGTCGGCTAAAGAAGGAGTTAGCGCAACACGGCATAACACCCCAAAAACAAACAACAAAAATGCTTTTGGCCGTGAGAATCTAAAAACTTACCTGGTTAATAGTTGAGTTGACAAATGCGTCGGTTCCCCACTGCGGCGTCGTCGTGGGTTCAATTATTTCATTCATTTCTTATTAGCGATTTTTAAACGAAAATTTGAAACAGAAAAAGAGGGCTTACATCTAGGACACGAACCTAGGAACTTTGCCTTCTCAACCACCTGAGAAAAAATACTATAAATAAATATTACAATTTCCGGTTTTACTTGTCGAATGCGTTCAAAGATGGTTTGAAAAGGGGATATGTCAATACGAATGTTAGAGGGAGCGCGCTAATATAAACAATATAATAATTAAGCGAAATGATATTTTCAAAAAAATTGGTATTTAATAAAACACGACTCGTTTAAAATAGAGCGAAAATCTCTCGATAAATGCTTTACTTGCATTTAAAGATATACTGTGATATTTTTCATACCTATAACAAATTAAATAACAGAGCCAAATATTTTTTTAATAATTTTTGCAGCTTTCATCATTACACAAGCATAATTTATAGCTTATAATTACTGCAGTTGGTGTTTTAAAAATATTTCTTCTGCCTTTAGTTTTAATTAAAACTATATTAATTTCGTATTTTGATCTGCTGAACAAACGGATATTATGTATAAATTAGATATTAAATTAATGCATGTACATATTTGTGTTTAATTTCAGTAAGAAAAATTTAAAGCCATAGTTAAATACCAGTACTAAAACAACTTATCTCGAAGCTTGTTCAATCATATAACTAAAATTGATGGGCGGATAATACAACGTCTTTCGTAATAGTTCATTAATATATAATTTTAAAGATTTATTGCGAAATTGTAACGGAAATTATTTTAATTAAAACCGGTCAATTGAGAAGATAACACTAATTCCGAGATCAGAACCTAATTAATAACAAATTTGATTCAATTTATTTTAATCGTTAATATATTTTAATACTGATTTCTGACATAAGATTGTACAATCATTTAAGTTCAGTTGGTAGCCATCTTGGTGATAAATATTTTTGACTGTGGGATTTAAGTAAAATTCCTTAGCAATGCAGTAATATATATTTATAAACAATATCCAGCAAAAAAAAAAAAAAAATTCTTTCTATTGTCGTGATCCGACGATTTCACACCTCTGTCTCAGACCCTTAGGGCTCGCTTATCGCAGGCTATCATAAGCAAAATCTTGAACCAAATTCAAAGTGAAGTTTATGTGTGTCATCTGTAACAAAATACATAAACAAAAACAGAAAATAAAAACAAAAACTTTAAACAAAATATGGCTTATCTGTCCTCCAGGCAGACATCCTCGGTTGAAAAGGTCCCGTAAATCCCGACACCACTTGACACTTGAGTCAGGTATAAAATCTTCGACTGCATTGAGAATCTTTGTTCTAGGTTCACTTTCAAAATTTAATCGGTTTAAAATGCTATAATAATTGCAAATTCCGGCTAAACGGTAGAAGTTACGCGCATTTCGTGAAATAAGAAGGTAAGCACTATATAAAACACGGATGCTGAACATTTTTCAGCGATCTCTTAACAAGGGAAACCTTCTGAAAGGATTAAACAAACCGGAGCGGTTAAAACACGTCCGCTCTCGTAGACAATAGAAAGATTTTTTTTTTTTTTTTGCTGGATTTTATTTAGGTATGAGGATGCACTAGGTGGCATGAAAGCTGGGAGGTGACTGGACAGACTAGGGTAGACTAGGATGAGGTGATTTTGCACAGCGGTGCTGCCAAGGTCTGTTATCTATGTGAGGATGTTGTGTCGGCGCTCTTTATTGGCAGCAGACACATGTCAGCGCTATATTAGCGGCGGACACATGCCTGAGCGGATGACGAGCCTCGTGCTGGCACAGTTGGTGGACGGGGTAGTCTCTCTCCCTGCAGCAGCTGGTACAGTTCCTTCGCTACCTAGGACTCTTGCAGCAGAGTCTCCATCTTCTGTCTTTGTCGAGCGTCACAGCGGTGCTGCCAAGGTTTGTTGTCTATGTGAGGATGTTGTGTCGGCGCTCTTTATTGGCAGCAGACACATGTCAGCGCTATATTGGCGGCAGACACATGCCTGAACGGATGACGAACCTCGTGCTGGCACAGTTGGTCTAAATAACAAATGTAGATCCTAGGAAATAAATTGAACAGCGCCCTTGAGGTGATTTTTCACAAAAACGGCGCTCTACAAATTATCCAATTATTATTATTATTATTATTATTATTATACAGGGTTTTCCAATAAGAGGTGTTATTTTGATATTCAATCGTAAAAGATCAATGGTTTCGTTGCTTGTGTGGCACGTAGCGCCGTCTTGTTGAAAGTGAACGTTGTCCAGATCAATACCATCCAATTCCGGCCATAAAAAATCATTAATCATCTCTCGATAGCGCAATCCATTCACAGTAACTGTTGCTCCAGCCTCATTTTCGAAAAAGTAAGGTCCTATGACTCCGTCGGACCATAAACCGCACCAAACAGTCACACGTTGAAGATAGAGAGGCTTTTTAACAATAATTCTTGGGTTTTCCGAGCTCCAGATGCGACAATTTTTCTTGTTGACGAAGCCACCGAGGTGGAAATGGGCCTCATCACTCAAGGTGATTTGCATTTGATTCACTCAAGTGAATTTTAATAATTTCAATGCATTGTTGAAGCGTGTATCGTTCCATTTTTGTCAATGGCGTAGTTTCTACTAGTCAAATGTTAAAAAATGACAGCTTCAAAAGTAACATCTACTGAAATAGCGGGATATTCAAAATAACACCTCTTATTGGAAAACCCTGTATATTATAAAAGTAAGAGTATAATGTGCGTGTCACTAAAAATCAGAAACGAGTGCCAGTACGATCAAGGTAGTTATATGGTGTGGTAGCCCTCTATCCTCCATACATGAAGAAGGTTCCCGTTTTCACCTGAAGGGCGTGATTTTGATGTTATAAGGGATGTTAGTTTCGCCCTCTACAAATTTCTGGAGCAGTCCAGAACATTCGAGAGCATTGTGCAACATTCCAGGACATTCTTGAATGTTTCGGAAAATAGTCTGGAACGTTCGGGAACATCCCGAAACATTCCAGATCAAAATGAAGTAAAAACGGGATTAAAGGCCATTTCTTAATAAACTTGTGACAATACATTGGTATCTCTAAATATCATAAAACAAAGTCACTATCCGCGTCTATCTGTTTGTGCGCTTAGTTCTTCTAAACTATGCAACGGAGTTTGATTGGGTTTCCACTATCACGTAGATATTTTTTTGCTGTAGGTTTATATATATTTGTAAAACAATATTATATTTATTGAAAGTAGAGAAAAGTCGAGCAAACGCCGGGTACACGTCAACTAGTTAAAACTAAAGCTTTGTGTGTTGGCGTCTCGCAATGTTACCAAATGGGCAATCTTCTTCGGTTTGACCCGACTATGTTGAAATGAATCCGCGATAAATGTTGCCATTTAGGACAGCGATTTATAATTTCGTAGTAGATGTTCATTTAAGGAATGCAATGGGCTAATTTATATGAAAAAAACACTTGAAATACTTAAAATAAATGTAATGCCCATTTTTCCAATTTGTTCAATGAAAGGTTCAAAATGAATGTCTTAAAGAAACTTGTATCATTGTGATTTGGAGTAAACAGTTACACAAAACAGTAAGGCCAGCGCCACACTTGACGGAAATTCCGTCGCGTAACTTCCGCGGGATTCAGTCCGTTACCATACGTTGCAGCCACACTGAATATTCAGTGGCGGATTATCAGTCGACTGCCAACGCTTATACGGTGTGACCGTAATAGATCCGATAGAAGTGCTATTTATGAGGCATTAGAAGAAGAAAGAAAAAGAAAGCGTAAATATTGGGTTCATCCCATTAATACTCTTCGACTAGAAATTGGGCAATTTCATACCTTGTATACCTTCATACCAATTTCTCGCTATTTTTTTTCCATTTCACTATCCCAATTGTCGTAAAATAATTTTGCAATATCTTCCCATGCTCGTTTCTCTTCCGTTCTATCCGGCTTTTCTCCCAAAGGCAAACTCTATTTTGCAGTTCGATAATAAATCTTTCAGTGTCAAACATCCTGTGCGTGCGTCGTCGCCGCGTGTTATCCGCCGAATGTGGCGCGATGCATACAAATACTTGGAATGCGACGTTGCCGATCTTCCGCCGACGGAAGATCGGTGCGCGGAGGACGGAGCAGACGCGAGAGTCGGCGGTCCGCCACGGAGCGACCGATCGTCCGCGACGGAACGACCGATCTTCCGCGTAGTGTGCCCGCTATTTGTTATTTATATGGAATTACATGTATTGGCGTTCCGTCGCGAAAGATCCGCGACGGAATTTCCGTCAAGTGTGGCGCTGGCCTAACCCTCTAGAAAAGTTATGAAGCAAGAATGCCTTAGTAAGAAAATTAATGAGCAATACCATTTAATAGATTGTTAATGGCTTCATTAAAAAAAGACTCTAAAAGAGTATACGGATGCTGAGATTGCTGAGTGCTCGTTTCGAAGATGAGGTTACTTCCATTGTAATGTCGATAAAAGAAATACAACATCCAACCAGTCGTATGTGTTCCATTTATTGCAAACTGTCCATTAAAACGGATTGTTCACTTTTACAAAATAAATGGTTTTTTAAGCCTATACCAAATTCTCTTAAAAAATCGATAAAACACAACAACTGTCTACTTTTGTAAATAGCCCAAAGATATCAGTCATTTTCCCCGTTGAGGGGTTTAAGATATCTAAGAGCTTCAGACTAGAGGTGGCTACAGATTAAACAGTAAGGGGCACGAACGATTTGTACAGGGCCAGCAATTGTCTACTAAATACAGTATCTGTGGGCTCCGTACACGTACAGAACGACCGGGCAATAATGCATTTATAAAACGTGTAGATACATAAATTGAAGGCAGCTCAACGGGACTTCAACATGTCTATGCGCATTCAATAAGCCCTACAGAAACCACCGCAGCAAAATTAACTGTGTAAAAGTAGTTAAGTGGTAGTTAATGCGGTGTCCAATGACTCCAACGTCTGTGGCTATTTAATTTCTTGTCTGGGCTGTCAATAGGCAACTCGGTTGAACGTTGAACGTTGAGCACATCGCGTCGTGTCTCGGGTCTCGGGTATATCTTATAGTGAGGATATAGGGAGCATAAGTCGTGATGGGAACCCGGTGCGAGGCAGGATGTAACATTTCGTGGACCATCTTCAAACGGGAAGGTATTTAATAAACCATACGCCATGCTCGCGAATTGTGAAAGCTCAGACAACGGTATCAGATGGGTTCGCGGTGCGGTGGGATATTGTACGGGAAGTTCTACCAGAATATAAGTACCTACTTCAATGTAGGTAAGTAGTGCAAAAGTGCAAGTACCTACTTCTTAACTACAGAAAATGTCAAATTGTAGTATTTAATTATTTAGGACAATATTAGCGATACTATTTTTTAACGAAAATTTGAAACAAAAAAAAAGATACGGTCGCATCTAAGACATAAACCCAAAACCTTTGCCTAGCCGGGGCGCTGCTCTACCAACTGATCTAATGGGACCCTATCTCCTTCGGTCCTATTTAACTCAACTCACATTTTTAATTGCAGCTATCCTTATGTATGATCGCAAGATTCATCTCGAACTAAATTCAATGTAGGTAGTGTATTAGATAAATATATCCTATTTTTATAGTTCGAGATTGAAAATGTGTTATGTGTTATTCATATTCAGAAATCTACATGTATCCCGGTGAAAGAGGTGTGTGTTTGCTCCAAAGCCGTAGAAATATTTTTTCGAACGGTACCATGAAATTTAAACCGCTTCTAAAGGTGCCTTACTTAGTTATTAAAAGAATTCAATGAATTTAACTAAGTTTTAAGGTGCCTCTAGAAGGTTAGATACGCTGAAATAAAAAAATTGTATTATTAAATAGATACATCAAATTCATCAATCAATTAATTGCGTTCTTCGGATTCAAACTAATCGATAAGCGATAGATAAATTGTGTAAAAAAAGACTGTTTACATTATATGTTATCGGTTATTACCAAAGACTTACAAATTAATAGACGAGCCAATCATGGAAAGGGGAACAAATCACTTTTGGTGATTTGTCGATAGTGAATCTGACAGTATACAGGCAAATCGAATTGTAATAACACCTCGAAAATAAAATCCGTATACGACTTACTAGTAATTTTTACAATGGCGCGCAAATTGCTGGCTGCATAAACATATCCCAAATCGGGATAACAAACGTTCGGGCATGTTTCAAAAATTTAATATTTTGTGTCACTACGCTAGGCGATTCACATTCAGATGATGCGCAGAGAAGCCCTACTATGGACAGCACTGCAAACCTTTGCCTTACTTTAGCAAACTTTACTTTTCTGCGCATGGTCTGGTTATTTGTTTATCGATGGTCAATGTACGACTGACGTCATAGTTTATTCAAAGCATTCTCGAACCCTTCTGGTGCCAATGATACCCAGATTTTATGTTATGGCAAGCCTATTAATTTGAGTTTCTATGGTTACTCAGTGCCATTTAAATAAATGTTTGTTGATGATGCATGAGTGGGTAGCATATTTGGATACGGATCGAAAGGTTAAAGGTTCAATAAATTTAATTGCGGGAAGGTAAAAGCAATTAAACTGATGTTATTGCGAATTGCAGATCTCCAACGGTAAAATTAACAAATGTCTTACATAATGATCTGTGGTTAGGTTTAGTTGACCGTTACCATATCATTCAAATTCTCATAAAAATCTTTTATGTTATTATGAACAGGAAATAATACGAACGTAAAATTGCGTTTATTGAAACAAGGATATCATCTCTCTTTTCCGCTGGCTATATAAATAATCATGGATTTTAAAACTGTCGTAAATCATATTGTTCGTATGTAAGGTAGGAAATTATCTCAAATAATACTGGTTCTTCCTAATTAAAAAAATACCATTGACTTTAAGTCCAATTTTAAGTACCAAAAGATTTTTGTAGAGAATTGGAAAAATTAAATGATGATTTTTTTTTATTTGGTACAATATTTTACATTTTATAATACACTTCAGTAACGTTGGCCTCACTGGGTGGATTACTATAAATTATATTAGTTTGGGTCCCGAGTTACTACTGGCAATTGATATTCCATTCGTTAATGAAACAAACAAAAGTTAAGAATTGAATATTTTGCAAAACTTAATTGGTCTTCTCATTTTCAAAATAGATCAAAATTATACTATGATAGTTTTTTTAACGTCGTGAAATTGTACTAATCACTTGTCAAACAAATACCATCCAAATTTGATTGCGTCAGATTAGAGGCACTATCTAACACTGTTAAATTCAATTAACTAAATATATTTAAAAAAGACATTTTGATATAATCAATTTATATTATAAAATAAAGTGTACAATGTGCGTGCCGCTAAAACTCAGGAACGACACCCGGTACGATCAAGGGTGTTACATGGTGTGGTAGCCCTCTATCTCCCATCCATGAAGAAGGTTCTCGTTTAATCTGAAAGGCGTGCTTTTGAAGATATAAAGGTGGAAGTTTTGCCCTCTAGAAATTTCTCGAACAGTCAAGAACATTCGAGAGTACCTACTCGAGAGCATTCCAGAATGTTGTGGAATGTTCGGGAATAATCTGGAACGTTCGGGATCATCCCAGATCAAAATGAACTAAAAACGGGCGGTTTTCTGATAAAATTTTAGTAAATTCGTAATCGTGACAATACATTAGTATCTTTAAATAGTATAAAACAACTAACCGCATCTGTCTGTTTGTTCAAAATGGATATTATATAGGGTTTTCCAATAAGAGGTGTTATTTTGAATAGCCCGCTATTTCGGTAGATGTTACTTTTGAAGCTGTCATTTTTTGACATTTGACAAGTAGAAACTACGCCATAAATAAAAATGGAACGATACACGCTTCAACAACGCATTGAAATTATTAAAATTCACTTGAGTGAATCAAATGCATATCATCTTGAGTGATGAGGCCCATTTCCACCTCGGTGGCTTCGTTAACAAGCAAAATTGTCGCATCAGGGGCTCGGAAAACCCAAGAGTTATTGTTAAGAAGCCCCTCTATCCTCAACGTGTGACTGTTTGGTGCGGTTTATGGTCCGACGGAGTCATTGGACCTTAATTTTTCTAAAATGAGGCTGGAGCAACAGTTACGGAGAATGGATTGCGCTATCGAGAGATGATTAATGATTTTTTATGGCCGGAATTGGATGGTATTGATCTGGACAACGTATACTTTCAACAAGACGGCGCTACGTGCCACACAAGCAATGAAACCATTGATCTTTTACGGGAAAAGTTTCTTTGAATATCAAAATAACACCTTTTATTTGAAAATCCTGTATTTATTGAAAGTGGAGAAAAGTCCAACAACGCCGTCAGCAAGAATACTATATAAACACACAGGTACTCTGACATAACTTGTACATATTATTATTGTGAGGCATGGGCTTTGATGTATTTACAAATTAATATGTACACATAAAGCATTTCAAATTATAAAAGTAAAGGGAAAAATAAACGCGAATGGCAAATTTCAAGTTTTGTTATTGAATTTATGATTATGTTGTTACAGGAACGGCTTATTAATACCATTTATAAATTCTCATAAAACACAGACTTATTTCGTTTTAACAAATCTTTATCATTCAATTTAATCAAGTTATGATAGAGTTCGAGATGCTGTAATTATTGCAGCTCAATTTAGATGAACAGATCAATTACATTATTAAAAACCAATATGGGAGGTTTAGCCCTTTGTTAAGAAAATAACATTTTGATATTGCTTCTAGAAGAGCAATGTATTCATTGAAAAAGCTCTCACGATATTAAAGAGTTAAACTTCTGATAACTAGTGATCACCGATCGCTAACCGCTAACGAAATTACAATAATACAATTTCTATTCAAATTCTGTATCAATTTAATCAATCGAGATTCAATTATTATTTTTCGAAGTAGGCAATCTAGTTACTGGCAATCGTCACGGTTTCAGGCAGTGACATGCAATTGATTTGCTATTCACCTTTCTCGGGTTCAATTTCTTTCTTTTGTAGTTCGTGATGGTCAACAAAGACCCACTTGTTCACCACTCTTCCTGACAGGGGTGCCGAGGCACGGGGCAGAGGAAAAATAAAAGTATTTTAAAAAACGATCAGAAAAATAACGGAACCACTGTTATGTAATTGAATAGTTCTCGTGATTTGGATGCCACATTTCTCTTACAATATCATTTTAAATGGGAAGTTTGAATGATATTACGTGGTTTTATAGTGAAAATGTGCAAGCACAAATGAAAATACGTGGATTTGTATTTTTAAAAGTGCAAGAAGAAATGAAAATACGTGATTCGGATGATACATTAATTTAAGGGGTCATTGTGAATAATTGATTTGTTGTGGTTATGTTCTGTGTTAGAGAGAATGCGATTTTCATCTAAGAAAGAAACCCGCTCATTGACTATTTATTATTATTTATTGGTATGAAGTGGAATGGAATCGATTTCAATATCATTTGGTAACCGCTAGAATTCCGTACACAATATTCAATTACCGCAGACCGGGATTTCGCCAGTTTTTTTGGTCATCTCGAATAAACGAGAGTCCACTTTCCTACGTGACCAAGATAAGTAACAAGATCATCAGAAGCGTGCTAGCTTAAATTATAGTAAAATAATTCCAACACCAACGTAAAATTACGTGGGTGATATTATATTACAGCATTTTTTCGGAAGTAACATATTGGTAAGATTATCACTACGCCTGAACTATTCAAAATCAAACACGTAAGCAAGAAAGACGCCCAGTGAAGATTGAGCGTAAAAATATACGTGAGCTATTTTTCTATCAAATGAAATTTAATTGCTAAGAAAATATTCTAAGGTGGCTGTCATGGAATCAATGGTATTTATTGGATACCTCATTTCAATGCAGCTTTACTCTGTTAAGGCCCAAAACATTATGTAAAGTGTTTTCTAATGATATGCATGACCAAAGATTGACCACAATTAGACAATTTTCTGGTTAAATTTAATAAGAGTATTTTAACTTATCTGATTATTTCAATAGTCCAAAATGATTTAACGATGTCTTTACGTACATTGTTTCGGTGAATGTTTTACTGTTGAGATATTTAAAGTTTTAAATCGTGTTTATCAGTTGTTAAAACTGAACGATAACAAAAAATAAAACCGTGTCAAAATGCAAACTACTTGTGGTGTCAAATATTTGTGCAACTCGGTGCTTATTTGACCACAACTGCATCATATTGCATTCGATGTGCATTTAGAAGCAGTATAGGGTAAATCGTGGAGCGGTCTTGGCGGCCCCATGGACCACGGTTGTGGTCAGGTCGTGATGCACGGAGGCGAGGGTTCAATTCCCGAACGGGACGCATATTTATGGAGGTCCATAAACATGTCTCTTACCTCAAAGATATATCTGTACTATACATATATAAACTAGACGTATACATTATGTACTTTGCATATTAAAAGCCTTTGAAACATGCGAGTAGGTATGAAGAATTGATATGAATCTTGATTTTGCTGCGGTAAATTAAAAAAAAAATCGGAATAGAACTTACATAGTAATAATTATTACTGAGTGCTAATGTTAGTACATAAATAATCAAGGAAGTTCACATTTAAAAACTTCAATTATATAATACATTATTAATACGTTACAAATCATTTCCTATGGTCAGGTTGTTTGCAGTTTTAAATGCGTTGATGTTAATCTAACCAGGGATATAGAATGTACTAGATGAGACCTTTGCTAATCAGAAATCAAATGTAATTAGTACCACTAGCCTATTTTTTTACATTTTGGTGTCAAGTGCTTAATCGGTTTTCCAATGTCGAATAACACTATCCATTTTCAAACGCCCGACGAAACATAAATATTATTTATCATGTAGTGCACTTAACCACCGATATATGTATTGAGACAGCATTTAAAAAAAATTATTGCGGTTTTCGTGAATATATTTTTAAAATTGTAGGTTCAGCTACCTCACATAATCTGAAAAAAAATAAACAAAATGAAAAATGCTAGATAACCAGATCATCAAAAACGCCTTAAGGCTATTTTAAGCAATTTATTGATTCTGAAAGGTAGTTTGTCATTAGGGCGATTCTGGGATTTCTACCATTCTTTCCGTCTTCCCCTTACTAATAAATATGTTTTGAGTTTTAAACAACTTATTTAAAAATACATTAATGGTTGTTTATCAGTTGTGTAAAATTAAAATTAGGTTATCGGTAATGCCTTTTATTAATTAGAATATTAAAAGCTGTAAACTTTGTTATGGTAAAGCCGGCCTTAAGCCCGGTTTAAGGCGAAGCTTAATGCCAAATCACTATTTGATTAATCTTTATAACGAATTGGTGAACATTATGGACACCAAAAAAATGCTTTAGATTAATTGAAGGATTTTCTATCGCTTTACTTGAGTAGAATATAAATAAAATAAAAAAATTACTCAATAAAAAATATAAATGCAAGCTACTAAAAAAAATATTTTTTCAATAGAAATGTATGAACGCTTAAAAGAAACAACTTTTAAAAAATACAGTACTATAGCCAAGATTATCTGGCAGTTTCACTTGATTAACTTTTTTGCTTTCTTATAAAATTATTTACAAAATAAATAAAAAACAGTTTTTTGCTTGAAATCGAACGTTTCTAGACTTCCTTTGTTAAGCGATTTTAATGCCTATTATCTACGATATAAGGTATACCAAGAATATACACATTTTTGGCCTGTAGCTTCCTCTTAAGGCCGTATTTAACAAGTGAAGTTATTACCGCCGCGTTATACTTGCACCGCGTTTATAAGAGGGTTTGTCAAGAGTAACAAGTAGTTACCTATATTTTGATGTCTTTATATTATTATACCTTTTTTTCATACAATATAAATGATCTAATTTATTCCAATGGTAATAATATTAAAATACAAATGATAGACGGTTATTTTACGGTTTCGCACCTTTCACTACCATTATTTTTTTGTGTACAGTTCTTTAGAGAATAAACACGATCACCTTGACGCACCTCCCACGCTAGTTTACTGTGGAAGCTGCCTAAAGCTATCTGACCGGAATACTATTCACATTCGGCATTTTTCCCATTCTTCGATACAGCCATAGACATATGAATATTAGTAGACCTGCCCTAAGTGATTAAAAGCGTATTATCCCCACTCCCCATACCGGTTCCATTGGAGCCGGCTGTGCTCGCGTATGGCCTCAAGTGAAATTTGAAAACGTGACGTCATCATTCTTGTGCGAACTATGGTCGAGGCATCATCGGTTCATTTTACGAAATAACACGGCAAAATGTTGACTTGTACTATGAAAACTTGTAAAAATAGATGTGAAAAAGAGAATAAACCCAATTGTCGTATTACATTCCACATATAAGCATTATTTTACTTTATTTTAAGCATATTCACATCGTATAATATGAATCAGTTGTTACTATCACATCGAGAAACGTCTGGACGCGAAACACAAAGCTGGTTGGTTGCTGGGAAGTAAATTATGAACATTTATAAAAGTGTCTTAACTAAATACTTAAACGAAATATTCGACTCTGAAAATAGAACCTAATTTTTTTGCCGAATTTGGACTTCGCAAATTTGTTCATAACGTGGCGAGTAATTTGCGCTCCCATGTAAAAATGTCTATTCATTCAAAAGCAGATTTTACTTTTAACAAGTAAATGGTGATATTATAATGCGAGACGCCTATTTACTGTCAGATTGATTTATTGACGAATCACAGTCAGCTTCACTCCCTTCGTTCTTCAACAGTTGATTTTACCCCTCGCCATTATCTTATCGTCTATTAATTCCTATGTCTGTGGATACAGCACAACTTTACCAATATGGAATTGAAGCATATTTATGAATTTTTTAAACGGGCCTCTTCCAAATTTTATATTCCACAAATAGAAACTTCAGAAATACGCTATTATTATTTGATAAGGAGTGTTTTGGTTCTAAAAAGCTAAACTGAGGAGCCGTTCTATATAAAACTAGTTGACGTGTACCCGGCGTTGCTGGGGATTATCCTTAGGAGATAGACATATACCGCTGAGGACTTTTCTGTAGGCCTTTTTAAGGTATACAATTCCGTAGTACATTATTTTGATGTATCTCATAAGGTTTTGCCAGCGTTTGCAATGTAAGCATCCGAAAATATTTTTTTTACGACTTGATTACAAAACATCGTCTTTTCTCTACTTTATATTACGCATGTATTGTAAATATAAACCTTCCGAAATAAGATAGTGAAAAACCTATCACAATCCGTTGCGTAGTTTAGAAGAACTAAGCTCACAAACAGACAGATGCGGATATCGACTTTATTTTATACTATTTGGAGATTATATTATTACGTAATATACCCAATATTTTCAACTAGAGGCATAGAATTTCGACTTGTCGTTAATAAGGAGGGTATATTTGTTGTTTTTTAATTACCGTTAAATACGTTTTTTTGTCATAAAATCAACCTGTTGTTTAGCTGTATGAAAGATGTTCCGAGGAACTAGCGTCATTGATTCCTTCGGCACCGCTGCGTAGTCGGAAAACACGGTAAACGCGCGCCCGACATTTGTACATAAAAGACTTTCCACACGACATATCCAAATATGACATAGGCCCTTAGGTAAATTATTTTTTTCAGGGACAGGTGTGGAGTTAATTGTGATGAAGATTGCAGAACCTGTTGCTTCAAAAAATATGTCTACACATGACAAATTTTATTTGTACCTACATTGCCAGGTTTTCTAATCATGATTTCCGACCCCAGGGTGACTTACCGCTTTTCTACAGTGGTCGTAGCACTAGAAAACCTTCTGCTAAGAGCTCCGTTGCAACCGCTTTGTCTGTTACATTAATTATTGAGGAAGAAAACTTACCTTTTTAAGCTGTCGTACCCTTAAATTAAATATACCATTCCTAAGAGAAAGTCCAGTTATATTCAATTTTTCAATTAAGTCCTAAATCCTGTATCTAAATTTCGCCAATAAACAATTAGATAATGTTAATTAAGTGTTGATTTCAAGTGACCTACCAGGTAAGTATTGTACTGTATATTTTCTCCATACATAGTTGAGTAATAACATAGATCACTGTAGAAATGTATTATAAGTTTGTACAGCGCCCTTCAGGTGATTTTGCACAAAAACGGCGCTATACAAGTCATCCAATTATTATTATTATTATTATTATTAAGAGATTACAGCGGTATGTCCATATCTGCATTAGACATCGACGAGGGATAGTGAACAGAATGAAGCTTAGGGTCATGAATTCGGTGGGATTTGAAGTGTTTTGTCATCAGAGCTTATCAAAGTGCACTTCTGTGATAATACACTCCCAGCGAACGTGAGACGCTTAGATTAGCCTGACCCACCTGGCTCACCCAGTTGCAACCTCACACGTGGAATGACCCGCTTAGATAAGGTAACTAGGTAAGTAGGCAATTATTATAACAATATTGTTTATTGTGGTAGCTTTCAGTGACAATTATTTTTAAAATGTTTGTAGAACAAGGTTTCCTAACGAAGAGAGCAACATAATTTTAAGGGGAGAAAAATTCCAGACCCCATTTAACAGCGATGTCGGGTGAGTAACATGTTCGTTTGTAATATTTGCGAAGGCTTTTAGCGCACATGCACGAGTATCTACGTTTATAGTGTGCGGCTGCGAAGAACGGTCGTGGACTCTTTAGGATTCGCTGCAATAATAATGTGAGTGGTGATTTCGGATTACCCATATCGTGGCATTTGTCATAAATCACCTTAGAAACCCCTTATTCGATATGATCCATCTATGTATGCATAATGTACTTAACTAATTTGATTAAAATCAGGAAATCTCTACTGAGATGGGCGGCGAAGGATTCTATTGTAATGTACCATTTTATGAGATTAAATTGTCTGGCGATGAAGGGAACTATAGAAACTGTATCAAGAGAAATAATTGTCTGGTGATGAAGGGAACTATAGCAACCGTAAGAAGAGAAATAATTGTCTGGTGATGAAGGGAACTATATTAACCGTCTCATTAATTGTTTAGTGATGAAGGGAACTATATAAACCGTAAGAAGAGAAATAATTGTCTGGTGATGAAGGGAACTATAGAAACCGTATCAATAATTTTCTAGTGATGAAGGGAACTATAGAAACCGTAAGAAGAGAAATAATTGTCTGGTCATGAAGGGAACTATAGAAACCGTATCAAGAGAAATAATTGTCTGGTGATGAATGGAACCATAGAAACCGTACCAAGAGAAATAATTGTCTGGTGATGAAGGGAACTATATTAACCGTAAGAAGAGAAATAATTGTCTGGTGATGAAGGGAACTATAGAAACCGTATCAATAACGTGGTGGCGAGTCCAAAAAAGAACACAGCCGTTCTTCCCAGCCGCACACTATAAACATAGAGACATGTGCGCTAGAAGCCATTCTCGTGGCTTAGCCTATATCAGTATATCGCTTGCCATACATTACCATTGGTAGTGTACGGCGAGCGAAATGCTGAAATAGGCCAAGCCATGATGCGTATAGCGTAATGTGCCACCTACCTTATGTTTGTATATTTATAGTGATTATATCGTCACTGCCAACTAAAAATCTTTATCGCCCGTATGAATTTAATATTGATATTCACTGGGAGGGGTGAAAATGTCTTGTATCTTATCACCACACTGAGAGGACCTATACATAAAAGGATCAGTGTTACAACAAAAACAAACCGAAAATAAATCACTTTTAAGATTTTTCGTAGGCTATCATTAAAATCCAAGGTCGAACTACAAAAATATTTTGTACATAAAATATATACATGTATATTAATCTGATATATTTGAAAATTCAGACAATAAATAATGTCAACTTGACAGATGTAGGTACGAAATCTATATAAATAAAAAGTTAATGTTCGTTTGTTCAAAATCTCATATCTCCAAAAAATTCTTCACAGATTGCTTTGAAATTATGACACAACGTTGCATTCCTATGTGCGTGTTTTTATGACATATTATATATATATATATATATATTCTTTTAAACAGCGTCATCTGTTGGATGTAAGAGCAACATACGCTATTGTTTCTATTTATGCACAGACCGATGATTAAAGAAAATACCCTTAAGTCCTTATTCAATGGCACAGACAGACTGAGGCACAGCAACACGTGGCGGGGTACAGGTAGTATCAAAATAAGGAAAGAAAATTTGTATTTCTCAATGACAGATTCTCATTACTATTTAACAAAATGCCAGCCATAAATATTATTTTGACCATGGAACTGTATTAATTAGACAAACCTGCATTTCAACCGCCTTAATACAAATTATTATTCAATACCTACCTACTGCATTTTCTGTTACATAACGGGTCGACAAAATTGATTTTTGAGTCATGAGGTTGCGGTTTGGATGGCTTGAGTTGGTTTTGTTTAGATGTACTGCAAAATGCATTGAATCATGATTCACAACTTGAAAAAAAAAACGATTTATAAGAAAATAAATATATGTATATCTACATATTCTAGGTTACGAACATTGGTAAGAAAATAGGTCATATAAATACCTACTTTGAAACATTAATTAATACACAATTTACGAACACTTTAAACACGTAGAATAGTTGTCGTTTAATAGGTAGGCACTATAGGCAGGTAGTAGGAACTGTGCTAATAGTTGTCGTTTAGGTAGGCACTGTAGGCATGCAGTAGGATTTGTGCTAATAGTTGTCGTTTAATAGGTAGGCACTGTAGGCAGGTAGCAGGAACTTTGCTAATAGTTGGCGTTTAATAGGTAGGCACTATAGGCGGGTAGTAGGAACTGTGCTAATAGTAGTCGTTTAATAGGTAGGCACTGTAGGCAGGTAGTAGGAACTGTGCTAATTTAATCAACTACACACTTCAATACCGATAATCAATAATTGCTTCAAGTTTCAGCTCACAATTAATTAAACGTCAAAGCTATACCTACGTCAAAGACCTAACCTAATCTAACCATGAAAACCTTCTAGGATGATTTTTTAATCAAAATTCTAATTTTACTACCAAGTTTCAAATTTAAAAAAAAAAATTTAAAACATAAATTATAAACTAAACTCACACTTCTCAAATTGTACAGAATCCATTAAATTTCATAATTTTAACTCCCTCCAAACACGACGTCTAATTTTTGATCAAATCTTATTGTTTAAAATCCTAAATAATGGTCTGGACTCACCAGAACTTACCAATTTAATAAATCTTCATTTTCCGTCTAGATCAACCCGAAAATCTGATTTATTTTATTAACCCTCGTGTAGAACAAATATTCGAAAAAAATCCCCAATTCCTCGTATATGTGCACAATATAATACAAAATTTTACAGCATTGACATTTTTAGTAATAACCTAAAGAAATATCGATATGAAGTAATGCGTACGATCGATTATTAATATGAGAGTATGGAATGTATCGTGAGCATCTCCTATCCTCTTCCTATTTTCCTCTTCCTCTCCCTTTCCTTTAACCCAAAATTAATTTTAGATATTAAAAGTTCATTGGAAATGAACTTTAGCATAAAAAACTTTTGTGGCTTGACTTCAGTTAACTTGTATATTATGTAAAAGCTGTTTGTTTCCTACAAATAAATAAATATTGAAAATAAATAACACAGGGTCTTGTCTTATTATGTTTATTATTTTTTTATGTTAAACCGCACAAGTACCACTCCTCCCAATAGTCTGGAACCAGTGAACTATGGCATCCACAATTGGGTATGTTAAATAAATTTTTTGATTAGTTTTCATAAAATTCTCTATTTACTTTTTCATTAATATAATATCTTACTTTCGTAGTAAGCCGACGTATATTTAAAAAAATAATCAATTAATTTGTTCCATTACTGGTAAGTTAATTAAGTAGGTACATCATTATATAACGTAATAATAATATGTAACGATATGTCTTGAGCAGCACGCGCTTTAACCGCTTTACGATGTCAAACGCACGTAGAATGTTAATGATATGAGTTTTGTATCGGCCTTAAATCAGCAATTTAATGCCAATTGACTGTAACAAGCAGTTTGTTAATAATTAACCTATTGGGAGTGCAGACTACAGACTTCATCTCGGCCATTATTAGTGTCGAGAAAATTGTGATGTATCGAAGCTATCAACATTTGTAATGTCTTCATTAAAGTACTGTCCTCGATTTGCTCGATAAACAGAGTTATAGAAACTATTGCATTGTAATAAATATCAATATTATATGATAATAATAAAATAAACATAATAATATTCGACTACTAAACCTTTCAAGCCACAAAATGAAAACTTTACAGGAGACGACAAAAAAAATCTTGAAGTTTGTATGAAAGTGTTTATTTATTTTACAAAATTTAATATAAAAATCTAATGATTATGAGGGATTTGAGGATTGAATAATTTCAACCACAGTTTTCTTGAAATAACCATTGATGTATTATATTTTGATTAGACATGTAGCGAAAAAAACAGGTTCCACGTTTTTTACCTTCAACTTTATTACTAAACCTATCGAATCCGGTCTACGCGCAGCGCTCAGTGCGTTCTTAAGGTTAAGCTTAATTTGATTAACTATTTTGATTAATCTTTAAAACGAATTGGTGTACATTATGAATACCAAAAAATATGCGTTTTCCTATCGTTTCGCTTGAGTAGAATACAAATAAAAAAATAAATTACTCAATAAAAAATATAAATGTAAACTACTAAAAAAAACATTTTTTCACTAGAAATGTATGAAAGCGTAAAGGAAACAACTTTACAGACAAAATACAGTATTATAGCTAAGATTATGTGTGACAGTTTCACTTGATTAACTTTTTTGCTTTCTTATAAAAATATTTACTAAATAAATAAAAACCAGTTTTGTGCTTGAAATCGGACTTTTCTAGACTCCGTTTGCCAAGCGATTTTAATGCCTATTACTTACAATATAAGGTATACCAAGAATATAAACATTTTTGGCTTTTACCTTCCTCTTAAAGTGGAACACGTTTCGATGAGATATTAGTACGCAATAGTGCCTCTAATTATATAAATTTTTTGAAATAATAAAAAAAATATTCACATAAATTTAGTTTTTAGTATTAAAAATGCCTTAATTGGAAAAAAAATTACTTACCATGTTATAATTTTAAAACTTTACTATACGAAACCACTGAAAAGTAACATTCCCAAAAATGTGGCTTGTTAGGTTTTACCAAATCAAAGTCGCATATTAATTGTGTACAACAATTTCTCGAACATTTGAATCTTGAATGAGATTGTATGGAGGTAGAGTCTAATAGATAACTAATAGATTTTAGTAGGTGTATTTTTACTGTTACCATATACAAAATAAGAAGAGGTATATTCAAATAATGACATAAAACAATCGATAAACCTACAAACAACAGTAAATCGCGAGAGAGCGAGCTATTTACGGAACAATAATAAAAACCCACTGAAAAAATATATAATAACTGTATCTTTATCATTATTTTATTCCAATATTATTGGTTCCAAATTTATCCAATACAAAAAAACTCACAACATTCCGCAATTAATGTTTGGAAATTCAAATGTGTTTTTTTAATGATGAAAGACAGATTTTAAACTTCCGGTCATGAAAGCGTAAATGATAATATCAATTGGCAAGTATTAAGTAATCAATAAGTAAAGGTGGACAAACAATTCAATTTTAAACAAACGATATATTGTGTCTTGTCTTAATGCCTATTTGATTGTTAAATGTATATTTTAAAACTACAAAATACAGGTTAAAGATGACGTTGGGAGCTAGAAAAATGAGCGAAAAGCGAGCTACAAAATGCTTGGATTTGTTATTTAGAGTTATAGGAGAACATATGAAGCCCTTGTTAGCAAAATCCTAGAATATAGCTATCTTCTGAACAAAACTATATCCTAGAAATAGAAAAAAAGTACACAAGAGGTTTATACGTACTTTCCATTATTGTATCCATCCTTGTTCTAACAGGAAAGCTCAATTTCAACAAAAAATATTTTTATGTAAGCATTTTTTTTAAACTATACTGAATCCATCTATACTGAAAGTGGTTAACTTGTATGTGCCTAACAAAAATACTCGTGGGAGATCCCATGAACTTTTTATAAATTCAAATTCAAAAAAAATATTTACTGCACAAAAATATGGAGTACAAAGGGTATAGCTTATAGGTTACATCCTATTTCTTCCAGCTAACCCAACAAATACACATTATATTACATAACTCAACAATTACATGTTAACAAATGTATTTAAATTAAAAATAAACAACAGAGGTATTTATTTATGTAAGGTATTCATGTGAGGTGTAGTGACATTTGTTTAAAATAAATGTTTTTAGTGATGATTTAAAAGTATGTCGTTTATTTGTTTGATGCTACGTGGAAGGTTGTTATATACTTTAATGGCCATGTAGTGTGATCCTTTTTGAAAAATAGTTTTGTTTGCTTTTGGGATTAGTAAGTTTTCTGTGAACTTTGTAGCGTGTTTATGTGTTGAGAACTTGATGTGGTGAGTTTTTTGTGGGAACTTTTCGGGAGATGATCGAACTAACAGGCATAACTCCACTATATACAGGGTTTTCCAATAAGAGGTGTTGTTTTGAATAGCCCGTTATTTCCGTAGATGTTACTTTTTAAGCTGTCATTTTTTGACATTTGACAAGTAGAAACTACGCTATTAATAAAAATAGAACGATACACGCTTCAACAACGCATTAAAATTTACTTGAGTGAATCAAATGCAAATCATCTTGAGTGATGAGGCCCATTTCCACCTCGGTGGCTTCGTCAACAAGCGAAATTATCGCATCTGGGGCTCGGAAAACCCAAGAGTTATTGTTAAAAAGCCTCTCTATTCTCAACGTGTGACTGTTTGGTGCGGTTTATGGTCCGACCGAGTCATTGGACCTTACTTTTTCGAAAATGAGGCTGGAGCAACAGTTACGGTGAATGGATTGCGCTATCGAGAGATGATTAATGATTTTTAATGGCCGGAATTGGACGGTATTGATATGGACAACGTTTACTTTCAACAAGACGGTGCTACGTGCCACAGAAGCAACGAAACCATTGATCTTTTACGATTGAATATCAAAATAACACCTCTTATTGGAAAACCCTGTATATGTCCGTCACTGTCAGAAGTTTGAGATTTTAAAAAATTGGTCTACATGAATCCCGGCGATCAGAGTTTGTATTTTTTATACTTATACTGACTTCTGCCTCATCAGAAAGCGCCAATCGACGTCACTTACAGACAGTTCAGCAACTATTTTTTGACGTAAGTCACAAAGTAGTAAAACTGCCCCCTGACCTGTTATGCTTACATGTACCTCAAATTTGTAATCTTATCCGTAAAATATTAGTGCATAACCGTTTTATGGAGAACATGAGTAAATAAATAAATAAAACAACAAAAAAAGAACTGTGCAAATATCATGATTTTTTCAGTAAGGCATACGAGTATAAACAGATTTTGTTCTACGTAATAAGATTATCAATTTAGTATAAATAGCAGTTTGCCATGCACTACATGGAATGATTTTTTAAATATTATAGAGTCGTACAATTTCTTCTGGCTACCTGCCTAAGATTTTTAATCAGGTGTGCGTAATTAATTATGTATAAAATGGAGGAGTGTTTATCTATTTGATATCTTGTAAACACATTCACGTCCCAGACTCTGGTCTTTAGCGCATACAAATGGCGTACATTTACTCCAGAGATGTGGCAAGCGTTAAAAACAATGTTATCTAAGTCATAATAAAATGGCAAACGTCACGCTCGTTAAGCTGTCTGGTAAGTATTCTAGAACTGCACGAAGTCAAGTTGGCTGGACAAGTCTGTTCTAGACTTTCCTAATCGATTCGATTGGTTTCATGGAGTTGTGGGTAGCGGCGTTGCCCGCGGAATCGAAAATTGAAGGTTTTTACTATTGCTAATGGAGAGTAGACAGACTAGTGTCATTAATTATTTTTCAAAAATGTGGTTTGTGTAGAAATATTTCTTTAATAACTACTCATTTGGCGAATATGATGACATTATTACGTGGCTAATTCTATGAATATGTCTTGTTAATTCCATGACTAGCAAAGTGGTTATTTCGCGGAATTATGAATGATGAGATCTGAAAAGAACACAAGGCCGGTGGAAGTGTAATGTACAAAATTTAGAAAGGACAGTGAACAGATAACAGAGTTTCAGGAGATCAAATGATGTGCAAGTGGATCGAAAAATAAGTCGGGGAACGTCTGAGGTCCCAGGAAGTCATGGGATGATTGAGTTAATACATAATTCGTTCGGTTTGAGTCGGAATAACATAAGAGTAGGTAAGATGATGTTAGAACGTATGATTAAGTAAAAGTTCTATCAAATCTGCCTACCCCTAAGTGAAAATGGCGTGATGGTTAGATATCATAATATTTTTGCAATTGCTAATTTTAGATTAAAGTTTTATAAAGTATATAATGTCACGTTCTCTGTAAAGAAACCCTCGTTGGCTGCTGATGAATTAAATGCGTTTCTTCAACTTCTGTATGTGACTAGATTACAAAAGCATTTTACTTTTACTTCATGAGTTCACTATTTATAAATTACATATATTTTAAAGACTTGCGTTCAATCAGTTCAAAGAAATGGTTGCCGGTTTGACTCCCGCTTCCCGGGGGATCACGCAAATAAAGAATTACACAATTAAATTTATTGATTTAATTAATTCGTTTTGAAATAAATAAATACTTTTATGAAATCCCGGCCTGCGTGGGTTAATTTTCGTTGTTGCGATTAATTCATAACCTTTAAACATTAATATATTTTTGATGTTTTCATCAGATGTTATATCGGTATATTTGACAGAATACGAAAGTAATTAGACATTACAAAAGACAGGTCCGCTTCTGTTTGCTTTGAAGACAAGAGTCTAATAAAAACAACTCCATTCAGTTCATATACGAAGCTGTCTTAGCAGTGACAGGCTTTCTTTTGCAAGCCCAGGAATTACAAAATGGCTTTAAATGGAAAAGTCTGGCTTGAAAGAAAAATCGCACCGCCATTGAAAGGATGGAAACTTATATTATTAATGGCGTCTTGCGCAGAACGCCCCCAGCAAGAACTTCAATGCAAGACATGACACATTTTTAAAGGCAGCTTTGCAATGAGCATGTATAAAAACACGGGTTGATTATTTTTTCCATTCTTTTAGGGTGATGCAACACTATCTGATACCTAATGTGATGCTTCATGAGGAATGTCGTCGTTAACCTGCTCTATGACTAACGTTCACAAATGGTAAAACAAGACACATCGTTAAGGTAGGACTTTTATGTAACCAGTGACATTCAAAGTGGCCTGTGTTCTAGGATGTAAAAACTTTTGATAAAATGAAAATAGCGTTTGCAGGTGCACTATTAGTCAATTTAGAAACCAACCAATTTTTAGAATAATACTCAATCTTGGCATAGAAGACATGTAGATTTAGTTGTTCGAACAACTGCCCCGTCACGTTACCATCCAAACATCAAAGAGGCAGTTTGCCCCAATCAGAGTTTTGTCATTTGAATTATGTCCCTTAACCGTCGATTCTCGGTCTGGTGGCATTTGTTTAAATTTTGATGATTGTTTGATCAACGCTGATAAGATAACCCAATTTAAAGTTTGACAACACGAAGACGGCCAATACTTTGCGGTTAACGGAGACAGTTCATATCAAAAAATCTAAATATCGCTCAATGCGGATTCGCGAATACGTAAAATGTGACGGGAGTTCAAACACCTGGGTCTTAGACACAATCTTGGCATTGAAGACAACCACAGATGGAAAGTGTATCAGAAATTTGTATGCGTCAATACGCAAATCAGCAACGCTGGTGAAATGTTGTGGTCAATATTCAATCCAATATACCTACTTTCTACGTATGCATATGTATTTTAATCCCGATTTTAAATAACAGTTAAATTACCTCGAAGTGGTCGCTTACCTTACACTTTTAAACCGGTTCTGGGTTATTTCAGAGAGCCTAGATTCCTGTCTTAATTTGGTCCATTTGGTTTCCTTTTATGATTGCGAATAAGAATAGCTAGAATGCTGAACCAAGTGAACCATTTTACCTTAATAACAGTCCTTGTTCCGATGCTGGGTCATTATAATGCAGGCATGTGACGTGATACAGGGCACCGGTCGATAAGAAATAAGAACCAATTACTAAACATCAGTCGTCTCTCGTGTTATCTCGAGTTTTGAGGACAAGGCGGTGATAAATCGATGCAGATTATAGTTCGTGATGACTTCCTGTCATAGAAAAGCCGGACCATCACACTGGAGTTGAAAGACTGACATTGAGATTACCTGTAATTTAATGGCTGCAAATGCAAACTATGCGGCGCAGAAAGGAGACCAGAAAATTGCCGCCTTTACAAAATTACCAGCAAGTTGAAAACTTTTGTGAATTGTCTTCAACAAACTAATAAATATTTAAGTGCTCCTCAAGTCACGAATCGTTTATGAACTTCACAAATCTAGCTACTATTTATCTACATGAGACATTACTTTCTATGTTTTATTTAAGTATACCCGAGTCGTAGTATCTATATAGTTCTTTGAAACATTCGAAAGTACGCCGGTAAAGATTGTTGTAATTTAAAAAATATTTTTATCAGCACTAAATAGTATGGTGAATAAACTATAATATCTGTGTTTAATGAAGCAAGAAATTCTGTTGGTATGTTATACCAGTCATTTACGTCATTGTTTAAGGATGATTATGCACCATGAGCACTGAGTGGTGGGCACTGTAAGCAGGCACCAAGTGTAATGCATTTTGCTCACGTAGTCCGAGGAATTCTCGCGCTGAGTAACCCCAGAATTGTTCAGCAAGGATCTTATCACCATTGGATCTAGGAGTCACAGCCAAGAATAAGAAAGTGCATGACATTACCCGGAATTGGCAGATTTCGTCTGTTTGTTTTCTTTCGGCGCATATTGTTGAATTTCAATCCTCGAGCGTGGGATGACCATTGTGTCGGGTATTTTATCAAATATTTTATTTGTAAGAAACACACAGCTTTTTTATACAAAAACAAATATAAACATAGAACGTTCAACAAATGATAATGTTGGTTTATTTTACATTAAACTCACATGAAAGAGGATGTTAAGATGGGGATATGAGATGCTCTCGACCTGTGATCGTACACATTACTTCAGTTCGATATTTCTGAAGCTTATTTATTGTTAAGAATTTCGTAATAGGTAGGTTAGTTTTGCATGGACACACATATATGTATGAACCAATTTCAATCTTATTATTTATCGATTCATATGAATGACTAAACATATTTTAAGCTTCGCACTGAATTCTGTAATTTATTAAAGGAACGTTTTTCTTTCCATATTTTGCTTTCAAATTCTAAAGGATTTCGTTTCTTTGTAATTTGCTAAAAATTCGTGTACGGTCCAAACTTTGAAGACGTGGGAGTAAAATACCCGTGAATAGCATTGATAGCCTTGGGCGAAGCGCTGCGCTGTAATATAAACATGAATTTCCTACCTGCGCCAAACAAATGCCGTCATAAAACGATAATAATGTGGCATAATAATTATTTATTAACTAAGAAATGTTTATGGAACACTAATGCTGGAAAATTACCATAGACGCTTCTGTGCGTAAGCCAGAGCTGAGGAAATGATCTGCTGATAATCATATTATTATAAGACATGACATGCATCACGGCAGAACACATAAAAGCCAGGAAGATAAATTGTGTGGTTTTACTTTGTGATATTTCTGTGTAACGATTGTGATGAGTTTGAAGCACACAATGCTCGTGTTTATTAAACATTCACAGGTTATTTATACCAATAGAGGATATCAAAGGAATTCGTTTGAATATCCATTGTTGTATCGCTTTTCAGAATTGAACATAATAGAAGTCAAGTAACGGCGCCATTGAGACATCTCAGGCTACAATCCGATTTCACGGCGCGGGCAGCCGTGGGCCGTGGGCAGACAAGGAGGCTTTTCTGACTTTTCACAATTTAAAAACAAACAGTATACACCGCATTCAGCCGTTTAAGTGTAATTGTAATAAATTGAGATCCGCGATAAAGCTCAGGCCCTTACTGCTATAAATGCGTGGAAGAAACGAACCCGCAATTTTTTTAATAAAGGCAATTCCGTAAAATTGCGAGGGATGTTTTCGCGCCAAGGTTGCGTCGATTAATTCACAAAGGGCCATAGATTCTGCCGTATAGAAAGATATGCGCAGGCCACAGATTATAGGCTGTATAAAAAGCTACGTACATGATTCACCATATTTTATCGGTCGTATAAACGGTTATGTGCAAAAGCATTCTGCTGGGTAAAGGATGGATAGAGAGGGGGCGTGATAGAGGCGTGTTCTGATGGCGACAATTATGCGACATAACTTCGTTTTATTGCCACTTATCAGTCCAACATGGAGAGGTATGGCCTCTATGGGTAGTCATGAAGCTTTTCATCATGCCGAAATAGTAGTAATTATTATCGAAACTACTGTTTAGTCGATCAGGTAAACCGCGAATTTATTGCAGAGTGGACCATCGATTAAGTAACTAAGCAAAGCAATCCAAGATGCACCATTATTGATTACTGCAGATATTCTAAGAATTTCAATTATTCCAAGATATTATTGTAAAACTGGTTTTCGTTCACAATTAATTCACAAAATATTCTGTTTGCTCAATCCGATACCTGGTATTCTTAACGAAGCAGGCATCGATATGATGGAATATAATATTTCGCAAAAAAAACTTAGCCTTGCATGTTATTTTTAACGATTTACACGTAGGTTATAAATGTTTTTTGCAGTGTAGGTATTGCAAAAGCAAAATCATAATCAACGAATAAAACAACCTATCTTCGACTAGATACTAATTAGGTACTTCAGTACTTCTGCCGAAACGTATTATTATTTTCCAATTTTTGCGTTCGTTCATAATGGAGCAATCATTACACTTCATTTTAATAAGCAATAACCGTTTATTTCCTCTACATTATCTTCAGCAAAAAATATAATAGATTCGATCAATAAAATTTGAAACGTCATTCTCGCTTTAAATCTATTTTATTATCCACATTGCAAAAATCTAGAAAACGACATTCTGTATTGAATTTTATGTGTGGTTTAACCTATTTTTTTTAATGTGAAACCACACAAGAGTCCCAATTGCTCCCAACCGTCTGAAGCCAGTGAGACGATGACAACCCAAATCGGGGTATATTGTGAGGCTGAAGGTGGAGGGGAGGGAAAGGATATGGGAAAGAGGAAGGTGGGTGAATACACTCAAGCGAAACGATAGGAAAAGCTTTAATTTATACGCATATAAGCTTTTTTTGTATTCTGACTATTCTGAGTGCTAACCGATTCGTAGTAAAGCAGTGATTTCACGTTATTCTATATTTATATATTTTGACATTATTCGTTGGCTGTCGTCAGGGCATTCTTCACCCCGGAACTGTTCTAGTAACATTCAGATACGTTTCGAAACCACAAGGCGTGGAGTCTTCCTCTACAAGGTCTTACAACGATCCCCCGAAAAAATGTTTGTTTGTATGTCGCCTACAGACTCAAGAACTATTGGAACGGTTTCGTTGAAGATAATTTTTAGATAGAGGTTTGAATTGTAGAAGAAGTCAGTGACGCTCGGGAAGACGTCACATGATCTCTGCACTCGAATGAGATACGGAGTCGAATGAAAGTCGATATAATGTAGTTTTTTAATAGTAACAATGTGATATATTTAGTAAGGAATGGTAGAAATAGTCTAGATAGAGGAAGACTTAACCCAAGGCTGCCCAACCCCAGGCCCGCGGGCCACAATGTGGCCCGCGAACGAATTATAAGTGGCCCGCGTGAACCATTTTCAAAAAACCCGCCAATTTGAAAAAGTGTCGCGGGCCCGCGGTAAAACAAACATACACACATAAAACAAACACACGTGATGTTTTTGGGTGCGCGGAATTTTTTTTCTCTGCGAAGTTCCGTAACAACCCCCCCCCCCATGGATTTCAAATATTTTGTGGGGAGCACTCATTTTGAATTTTTTTGTGGGGAATTATAATTACGTTTTATAGAAATTCTCTAACACCCCCCCCCCCCATGGAAATAGGAACCGTCAGGTATTCAGTGGCCCGCCAGTGATTCAAAATCGTCAATTTGGCCCAACTGTTAAAAAGGTTGGGCAGCCTTGACTTAACCCATCGATAAAATGAAGTATTTTAGTAGACCAATGTGGTATAATGTGAATGTTGGAATGGTGGAACTCGGGTACGCCCGAGGAAGACATGGCACGATTAAGTGAAATAAAAACTTCTTTAAAATAATATTATCTTCACCTGAAAAATAAACCAAGTTTTCAGGTAAACTAGAATTCATAACCTCAAAACTTTCCTCAAAACCATTCAACGCCGGGTACATGTCAGCTAGTGATTGAAAATCAGCTGCATTCCGGTTCAACATTGTCAACTCAAATATTATGATGAGTAAGAAGTTAATAATCTATTGACAAATATTGTTATTATTTATACTTATATCAACAAGATTTGGAATTTTTTCTAGTATTGTCAATTTATACGTTCTTTTGTTCATAAATAATATTATGTTTCTAACATATATTAAAAAAGAATTTCAAGTTTCTTGTGCATTATTAAATTTAATATATAGGAAACAATGAAAACCGCGACAGTAGACGATACAGGCAATAACCTGGCTTCAACCTATTTGAATCGTGCATTGTCTTAACACTTTTTGTTCTTAATGCGGTTGTGTTTCTACCTGGCTTGATGATAATGACACACTTCCGCGGAACAACGAAAGTGTACCATAGACGACTTAACGCGCTTCATCACAATCACCAAGAGAAGATCGTCAACACTTGAACACGTGAACAAAGAATCATCATCATACACACGAAGACCAACAAATAAACAAGATCATTGCCATATCCAATTATTTTACGTGTGAACTTATCAGGGCCGCCTCTAGGGTTACTGAAAATGCCGCTTGTTAGAAATAGGAAACACCCTATAATATTAATAATACCTCCAACTTCGGACGTTTCCCATACATTCTGATGGCAACATGCAACACTAGCGTCTCCTAGCGGCATGAGTTATGCGCCTTGATTTTCTTTCATACATTCTTCTTTCTTTTCTCATTCTATTTTACGTTAATAAATTATAAAACGACTACATACGACCTTACTGATTTTTTATCGTACATTAAAAAAATTAAAGTGGATTTTAACTTATTTGATTTTATTTATATATTTGATATTTTAGATAGGTAATAAAATACTATAGTAATAAACAAATATAATTGTTAGAAATTTCATCAAAAACTTTCAACATATATAATAGTATTAATGTATTAAAAAAACATTTAATATTTCAACATATTTAATTTATTCGATAATTCAAAACACATACTAAATTCTGCTTTTCCTCCTTCATTTAATCCGGGCCTCTTCACGACCCGCATTGATAAATTCTTTCCTACAGCCCCTACCTTAACCCGCCTCACAGCTCCCCTGCCTTTACACTGTATAGACAGGGGCGCAACGGGAACGAGGTGTCACATAAAAATATATGTTTTGTGACACCTTAACATTGAAGATGATTTATAACTTTAACATTGACGATGATTTATAACTTCAACTTGAACACAGAATGCTTGAACATGGAACTAACACAGCTTTACTGAATTAACATTAACATAAAAAAATTATAATTACATTTTCAAGGTGTTCCATGTTTTACGTAACCATAAAAATTTTCTTTGACAGGATTTAACAAAATCATTTTACCAACTATCTGTCAACGTTTTTTTTTGGCTTCTTGACAAACGAATTGTAAGTGTTTTTATTGTCTTTTCGTAAACTGAACCACGGAACCTACTTTTTGAAACATATAAATATATGTGTATATATTTTTATCATTGTTGATCAAAATACAAATTAGAAAGCGCAAAACACCGCCACTAAGTACTAAATAAATTCAATTTGCCGGCGCTGAAAGGAATGTCAAAGTCAACATGCTACACTAGCTCCCTCTAGCGGCAAGAGTTGTTGATATTGCCATCATTTCACTGAAGTTGGACATATTGAAATAGTATTCAGATTTAAAAAAAAAACGTTAATAATACCAAATTTACTTTCTAAAGCTTAACGCTTCTATTATGATATTAATTACGGGAACCATATTAATAATAGAATAAAGAAAACCCACACGGAAAAGAAAATTGATTTGGGTACCACTGAGAAGACCGGCAACATTCTCTTTTTTTCTTTTCTTTTCTCGATCTCATTTATTTTTATTTCTGAATGATTCATAATATTTTTAAAATATATAGTTATCTACCTACTAAATATTTGTTAAATGAAACTAAATAGAAGCCAATAAAACATATTGTGTACCTTCCAAAGCAATAATCATGGATTTCTATACCTACATGACCAAACCTACAAAATATCTTCTTTTTATTATTAGAGTTCAGCACAAGGCCTCCAACTGCTCCCATCCACCTGGTACCGATGTTCTGAGGCTGAAGGCACCGGGTGGGCGAAGAAGATGGGGAATAGGAAAGTGGGGGTAGTACCAGGCTATTCAGATCTGGTCACCAAATATTTCAAGCAAACGTTTCTATTCTGAATGGTAGTATTTCACCGGGATTATACTGAGAGTATCTACCACTCTGCAATGTGCTGCAAATATGCTGGGTGTTATGTTTAATTAATAAATGGTGAAATGACAAATCGATGAAATCACATTTACTTGCGCATGCTGGGATTTGAATCCGCGACCTTCAGGTTCGTAGCTAATGATCGTAACCACTTAACCATGGATTGTATATTTGGTCATGTGCCTATGAACATGTAAGATTCAGTCAAAGAAAATGTAAATGTCTCCGGACCAAAATTTTGTCTACATTTTTGTGATGTCAGGAATCATTGGTTCAAATCACAAGTCAAGTACATCCCTTAACACCCTGTATACACAATGGATACAATATAATGAATAAGTTGATACCTGTATGTGCGTCGAGGATAATTTGAAATACATTTGTGCACACATTATGGCCCAGTCAACGTTAGATTCTAACAAGGCAGTGCGTCTGTTCTAAGAAACTAATATATACATACAGGGTGTATCGGCACGTACCCGACAAACTTTAACCAGCTGTTCCTTAGCACATTTGGAGTAAAAAATGTTATGGGCACTTTGCTGTCCGGTAACATTTTTTTTCAATTAAAAACAAAAAATTATAAAAAAATCCACACTCCGTCACTGTCATTGGCATTGTTTCTCGTGTTCAACAGCTGTTATTAGCAAATGTGTCAAAAAGCATCTTCGCTCTTTCATAAACACTAAATAATAATAGTTAAAAATGAGACGAATGGTGCCATACCATTTCGTTGTGATTGTAAAAACGCGCCAATGTAGGTACGTACGTACATTATTCAATGAAACTCGAATAAAATATTGCCGGATGGGTTTTCAAACTTTGACAAAGGATAAAACAGTGGTGACATGTGATGAAAATATGAATGAAAATTTTTTTATTTAAAAAATGTTACCGGACAGCAAAGTGCCCATAACATTTTTTACTCCAAATGTGCTAAGGAATAGCTGGTTAAAGTTTGTCGGGTACGTGCCGATACACCCTGTATAGTAGCCGCCCCCTGTGTCAGCCGCCTGTGTGCACCGCACAACATTGTAACAACAACATTAGGACGCGGCGCCTCTGACTTTTATCAAATAATACATTCTCTTATTAAGTTAACATGTTGTTAAATAAATTTATGAACAAATACCTCAAATCTTGACCTTTCTAAACGGACAAATTATTATTAACACGACCCGTGTTCGATACGGATAATGCTCATGTTAGTTCTACGTTTCAGGGACGTATGAATTTTATGTTAATCGTAATGATTGCACGCGAGCGTTATACCGACGATCTAAAATATTTCCGTAATGTAAAACAATTAATTTGATATTTTTCGGCAAAGGTTAAGCGATTATTAGCATTATACATTATCATCATGTTGCAGGTTTCATAGCGGAGATTGTACATAACGTACAACATCATTTATAGTGCTACATAATGTTATTACTTAAACATGTGCAGTGTTAATTTCTGACAAGCGATCGAATTACATAATATAAGATATAATAATTAAGTTTAATTTAGTACGCGATCGCTTGAATTTACTATTATTTTTTTTTATAAAAGCGTTGATACGATGTCATTATTTTGATAATTAAATTGATAGTCAGATTTTTCATGTTTCTAAAATATTTTTGTTAAATCGTGGATTGCGAATTAAAGCGATGCCATACGTAGTAATGCAAAATCATGTGTTTTTGGTTTGAAAATTTGGTCGCCTAGAAATGTTTCTGATGCTTTAATTAAATACTGCGAGTAGAATACATCCTGGCCTTTGAAATAATCGAATATTTTTTAGATAAATCTTTTTATAAGCCCAGAAAAAAATAATGTATAAGGCCTATGAAAACTGCTTTAAGTTCAAAATCTCCTACTTACGAAGCCATTTTCGGTTATGATTTTCTTGTATAATGTGGCAAATTAAGTTATTTATAAAATTATCGAAAAAAAATTAAATATTTATGCCTGAACATCCACAAAATAAAATAAAAGGCACTTTTTGGCCATGTTTTTTTCTTGCATAAATCAAAACAGGTGGATGGTGTTAAGCGGGAATTTAAACCTTATCGCTTTCTACGTAAGGGTTGTTATTGATAGCGGCTCAATTTAAAATACTACACGACGTAGTGCATCGCCTTAAGAGTTATCATTATGTCTTATTTGGTTCGTATGTGTATAATAAGGACGTTAGATATAATACAGTTGGAACGTAAGAGTTAATTTATTATTCAATGGGATCTTAAATCAAATGAATTGAATATTCCAAATTGGATCACTACAACTTGTATAAAAAATTATATAAAAAAATTAGAGGTTAGCAGATTGAGCGTGCCCATTTATCAGCAACCTGGCATTTGTCAACGAAGATTTATCTCCGTAACGAAATTAATGTGATGCCTAACTATAGTATCATACTCGTGTCCTAGAATGGAATTTCATTACAACCAAGAACGATAATAATTATTTAACTGGAAAGGATACATTACAATGATGCAAGCTCCTACGAAGAGACTTATTAATCTTAAGGCGAAGCTTAATGCCAAATCACTATTTTGATTAATCTTTATAACGAATTGGTGTACATTATGAATACCAAAAATATGCTTTAGATAAATTGAAGGTTTTCCTTTCGCTTCGCTTGAGTAGAATACAAATAAATAAATAAATTACTCAATAAAAAATATAAATGGAAACTACTAAACAAAATATTTTTTCAATAGTAATGTATAAACGCATAAAGATAAAAAACTTTTTAAAAATACAGTATTATAGCAAAGATTATCTATGACAGTTTCACTTGATTAACTTCTTGCTTTCTTTGAAAATTATTTACAAAGTAAATAAAAATCAGTTTTATGCTTGAAATCGAACGTTTTTAGACTCCGTTTGTCAAGCGATTTTAATGCCTATTACCTGCAATATAAGGTATACCAAGAATATACACATTTTTGGCTTGTAGCTTCTTCTTAAGGATCTCATAAACTGCCTGCCAACTTTATCTCTGTCCTCGTCCAAACGAAATTGATTCCCCACATCTGAATGCCTGTCCATGGGTGTAGTTTTTTAGACATAAAAATATCCTTTACTCCTTTGGACTTTCATTTTTCTTCTTTCGTAACAAAATTCAGCACGTAGCTGTTTCTGTCCTCCGTGCTATGGTCTCTAAGCACATATTTGGTCCATGGCGTCTTTATGGAATTAATAACTTTACGGAATTTCATTAAAACCAAGAACGATAATAATTATTTAACTGGAAAGGATACATTACAATGATGCAAGCTCCTACGAAAAGACTTATTCATTTTAAGGATATCATAAACTGCCTGCCAAACATATATCTCTCCTCGTCCAAACGAAATTGATTCCCTACATCTTGAATGCCTGTTCATGGATGTATGTTTTTTAGACACAAAAATCTCCTTCACCCCTTTGGACTTTCATTTGTCTTCTTTCATAACAAAATTCAGCACGCAGCTTTTTTTGGTCTCATTGCTATTTTCGTATGTTCTCTAAGCACATGTTTGGTCCATGGCGTCTTTATCGGTGTTAAAATCCTTAACAAATTTCAAAAAGTTTCAGTCTTGTTCAATGGGCTTACTTTCAGTCTCAAATTTTTAAACAAATAAAGGAACGTTGAAAATATTGTAGCACCGATTAAATGCTCCACCTGCTGTTTGCACAAGTGCTTAGGTAAACATTTTGGTAAAAGTTTTGACCCATATCTCGATATTAGGATCATCTTGATAGATCTCGTTTAACCATGCACCCAAGCGTCAATAGGTACTTAATGACCAGTTATTGCTTCATATCATAAAAAACTTAATTTAAACAGTAATCCTCTTTGATTTCATCAAATATTGAGACTAATGCGATATGCAACATTACAGTATATTTATACATCATTGACGGACGCGCCGCTGCAAAATATCAAGAAAGATTAAGGGTGATTGATACCTAATAGAAATTACTCAATTACAACATGTTGTAGAGTTAGCACTGTACTATTACAGGTAGGTGCATGCAATAAATGAAGCGAGATATTGCTGCAATTTAGCTGTAAATCTGCAATCGACCCAGTTATACGGTGGTTCACTGATCAGATCTGTGCCGTGGCTCGATTCCCGCCTTGGTGTAAACGTATAAAGCGTAGTGGGAATAATTACAAATGTGCGTTAAATACAAATACAGTACCACTTTTTGTTACGTTTTTTTACTACAATATGTTGCGGTTGTGAAATCTTTCCGGATAAGAAAGTACGACAAGTGAAACAAGCAACAAAATCTCTTAATTATTGAAAATATTATCCATAATTATCAATGAAAATATTAAAAAAGATACGGTTGTGACTGTCTATGCTGGGACTAGAGGTTCAAGTTCGAGTCTAAGACGCGACCATATATTGTTTTATAGCTTCTTTGAGAATCTTTATGGATATTTCGTTCAATAATTAATATTACAATAAATTAATTAATTCTAATTTTAATAAAATGTCCGCTTGAATCGCATATTTAAAATTGTAGACAACCTCTAAATGAACACAGTGAAAGAAAAAATAAAAGTGGTCGTAATACTAGTACAGGATTTAGAACACATAGACACAAGATACGAACTGCAAGTTTTTGTGAGACTGTATTGATATGCTCACAATTGTGTGGTGCAACCTAACCTAACCGAACCTAACCTAACCGAACCGAACCTAACCTAACAGAACCTAACCTAACCTAACCTAACCTAACCTAACCGAACCGAACCGAACCGAACCTAACCTAACCTAACCTAACCTAACCTAACCTAACCTAACCTAACCGAACCTAACCTAACCTAACCGAACCCAAAAGCGTTCCTATCTATTTTATTACACCATTTGACTGATCTCACGTATGCTATGTTGGGTTAGGTTAGGTTCGATTAGCATGGGCATACTGCATACATAAATACAGCTATGCCAAACCATTGTATTGTATTTTGCGTCTGTCTAACGGTCTTATACTCAGAAATTGTTTAGAATATGTGAGATAATCAATTGACTAGAATGACCATCGCTAGATAATAAGTGGGAGGATTAATACAATTCAAAGGACTTACTTTGTGTGTTTGTGTGTGTGTAATAGTCATTGAATTCGATAAATAAAAGTATTTACGATTCCAAAAAAGCTCGGCTGGGAAACATAAACAATGAACCCATTCAGATAATTTAAATTAGTGGTTAACCTTAAAGCTATCGTGTGGGTTGATCAAAACACAAATTGCTCAAGTTTAATTGATGAACTCATCCAAAGATTTGGTTTAAAACCTAAGCGTAATCAAGCGTTAATATCATTCATATTATATTTAATGAATAAATATATGATCACTTTTGATTTTGAAAGGATAGCGAGTGCCTACGCAATTATCCGATAAAATTGAATGTGATACAGAGAGTAAAAATGAATTAAAGGATGTTGAATAGTATCGTTTTTGGACAATAAAATCAAATGATTTGTCCATAGTTAGAATATAACTATCGCGATATTAACTTAGTCAAAGAGATCAATGGAAAGACGGATGCTGTATATATCGCTGATGGACTATAAGACTCTAAGTTGATGATTGTCCAAAGTTAGAATGCAATTATCCAGATTTATAAATTAAATGTGACACAGAAAGCAATGATTAGACGGATGCTGAATGTGTCATTGCTGGACTTGCTGGGCAAGCAAATGGATTGTCCACGGTTAGAACCAGATATTAACTAAAGGTGACACAGAGAGCAATGATTAGACGGATGCTGAATGTGTCATTGCTGGACTTGCTGGGCAAGCAAATGGATTGTCCACGGTTAGAGTTAGAACCAGATATTAACTAAAGGTGACACAGAGAGCAATGATTAGACGGATGCTGAATGTGTTATTGCTGGACTTGCTGGGCAAGCAAATGGATTGTCCACGGTTAGAACCAGATATTAACTAAAGGTGACACAGAGAGCAATGATTAGACGGATGCTGAATGTGTTATTGCTGGAATTGCTGGGCAAGCAAATGGATTGTCCACGGTTAGAACCAGATATTAACTAAAGGTGACACAGAGAGCAATGATTAGACGGATGCTGAATGTGTCATTGCTGGACTTGCTGGACAAGCAAATGGATTGTCCACGGTTAGAACCAGATATTAACTAAAGGTGACACAGAGAGCAATGATTAGACGGACACTGAATGTGTTATTGCTGGACTTGCTGGGCAAGCAAATGGATTGTCCACGGTTAGAACCAGATATTAACTAAAGGTGGCACAGAGAGCAATGATTAGACGGGTGCTGAATGTGTTATTGCCGGACTTGCTGGGCAAGTAAATGGATTGTCCACGGTTAGAACCAGATATTAACTAAAGGTGACACAGAGAGCGACGGAAAGAAGGATGATCAATATAAAGGGTTTTCAAATAAGAGGTGTTATTTTGATATTCAATCGTAAAAGATCAATGGTTTCATTGCTTGTGTGGCACGTAGCGCCGTCTTGTTGAAAGTAAACGTTGTCCAGATCAATACCATCCAATTCCGGCCATAAAAAATCATTAATCATCTCTCGATAGCGCAATCCATTCACCGTAACTGTTTCTCCAGCCTCATTTTCAAAAAAGTAAGGTCCAATGACTCCGCCGGACCATAAACCGCACCAAACAGTCACAAGTTGAGGATAGAGACGCTTTTAACAATAATTCTTGGGTATTCCGAGCCCCAGATGCGACAATTTTGTTGACGAAGCCACCGAGGAGGAAATGGGCCTCATTTGATTCACTCAAGTGAATTTTAATAATTTCAATGCGTTGTCGAAGCATGTATCGTTCCATTTTTATTAATGGCGTAGTTTCTACTTGTCAAATGTTAAAAAATAACAGCTTCAAAAGTAACATCTACCGAAATAGCGGGCTATTCAAAATAACACCTCTTATTGGAAAACCCTGTAGTTATGTTTGCTGAACCATAAGACAACTTAATCAATCTAAAAGTAACAGATGTTGTATTAAGTTACGCTGGGAATATTGATCGACTAAATGACAACAGGTAGACAAGAAGAGTGCTTGATTAATCTAGAACAGGTATCAAAAATTCGGATATCAAAAGGTATCAAACAAGAAAAGCCTTTACAAGTATCAGGTAGGAAGAAAGTGCGAATCAAAGAAGATACCCGTGTTCACATTGAACACAAAGTGATGAACGATGATGGTGTTGAATTGTGAAGGTTTATAAGAAAAATATTATACCGACTGCACAGCAGAATCTAATCGTATGCTGAATCTAAAACAATTGAACGGTGAACTCTGCACAACTGTCTTTGCATGAAATTTCTTTTCTGAAGCTATGCGGATTAGAAAAATTAATAATCAAAAATAGAATTTTTAAATTCCGAAAAAAGAAAACTAGTTAAAATTGCTAAGAGAATTACATTTAAAATGGTACCCACATTCACATTTAAAAAAAGTATTAAAGATTGGCTTATAAATTACTTGTGGTCAGATATTTTCTAGTAAACTATCACCATAACTTTCTAGTAAGCCATCGATAACAACAGTGCGTTGTATTTAAATTTGTAATGCATCGTGATCATGTCTCTTTTGAGAAAGTAAAGTACACAGATGTCTGGGATGAATCATAGAGAGAGAATTGAGCGACTTATGGACTGTCAAGCGACACCGGACATTGTTGTTAGGAGGCCGGGAACTACGCAGACAATACAGCCATACATCAGGATCATGAACCAAGTTTACACGAACTTGACCGCTGAAATTAAGACATAGTATGCCGGCGCGGCGGCGGAGACTTCATACCAGATCATAGGTAGAGGTAACAAAACATGACGGTGAAACTACACAAAATTAGATACTAAACCATAAACCAAAACCAAGTAACAAAAAATCGAAGGAAAACTCTATATATCCCTACCGTACAACCGCATTATATCAGATCCATGAACCAAGTTTAGAGATGTAGGTATTGGGTAAAGCAACGAGAAACTTCATCTTGAGATAATGGAAAGAAAAAACGTGAAAAGTATTCCTTCTGACTCCACTTAACCGATGAAACTGGCCTAGATCATTTTAAATGAGCTCTCTCTCTTCGCTCAAGAGAACCCCTTAAATCTCAACCCTACTCTCTCTAAAATAAAATAAATATTCGGCCCTTTGTAACACCGTTGTATGTGTTTTCAAAGATATAAATATGTCGGCGAGAAATAATTTCGGATCACAGATAAGAGAGAAGATGTAATAATACTTGCAACATGGCCCTTTAGATAATAAAAACGGCGATATACAAATCATCTAAATATTATGATTATTTAAATAGTCATATTGACGGTAAAACCAGACAAATTTAAACAGAAAAAATACCGACTCTTCCCAGGAACTCTTGAAAAAAAAACACCCTACACTTCAAAATAAATTAATTACGTGACACCTCACAAAACCGCCCCTTTCTGTACAGTGTAACGATAGGAGAACTACGTCACCACCTGGTTGGGCAGTGTTATGAGGCGGGTTAATGTAGGAGCTGTAAGAAGAGATTTATTAATGCGGGTCTTGAAGAGGTCCGGATTATATGAAGTAAGATGCATGTAGTAAAATAATATCATCCTTAAAAGCATTCGCACATTATTTCATAGTTTTTAGCATTGTGCCTCCGAAAACCGCTGCATTTGATGACCGGGTGCCCACGGTTATTGGAATACAATATAACGCATGATACGGAATACAAGAAAGATACGAAAGGATACGGAATACGAAATGATAAAGAATACAAAAATATAATATAAAATACAAATAATAAAGAATATAAAAAAGAAGGAGTTATCTCTAAATAGTATAAAAACAAAGTCGTTACCTGTGTCTGTCTTAATTGTGCGCTTAGTTCTTCGTAACTACAAAACAGATTTTGATAGAGTTTTCACTATCATTTAGAGAATTTCTTCTGGAAGGTTTATATTTTATTATTTATTCAATAAAAAAAAATACAATGTGTGATATACATATATATATTTCACTAGTAATAAAATAAAAGATAGTATGATATGATTAATATTTATTATTTTTCAATGTTCTCCCATAATAAGCAATTGCTTGTGTGTATGGGATGAGGTATTATTTGTTTAGTTTCTTAGATTTTTATTTTATTTTTTAAATTTTGTTTTTGTTTTTCTTTTATTTATTTACGTTTTATTTTTATTTTTTTAGGTTTTCAGTATATTTTTTTAATTGTGTTTTGAATTCTTTGATAATACATGCATATTAAATTTATAGGAAGTAGACAAAAGTCAATGTTTTGTAATCAAGTCGCAAATAATCCCCAGCAACGCCGGGTAAACAAACGTCACCTAGTAAATTCTAATGGACAACAGTTAGAAGAACATAGCAACAAATATGCTAACAAGAATTATCATCAGAAAATTATGTACCTGTGTATGTAAGATTCTTAGATTGCTTAACGATCTACCCCACGTTCACAGGTCTTGATCGAAGATACTTAATTCCAATTGGACTAACTCCCGAATAATCATTGGCATTAGCTCAGTTGAGCTACATTCATAAAGAAATTAGTTTCTTAATATCCGAGTTATGTATATATCGATCGATACGACTCAGTGAGCTATCGGAGGCATTATAGTCGTAAAGTGCTTTACGTGCATTATTCAAATGAGAATTTTATGAGTCCCAGATCAAATGACCCTGATACCTCAGCGGGACTCTAAGTGGGTTTTTTCGAATTGGCTCTTTTGTGAATCGGATTATGAGTTTTTTCTGATCACCGAGTGACTATGTAAGTTTATGTCAATATGAGTTGTTTGGTACCTTATGAAACAGACCACATAACAAATATCAGACAAAATTTTGTGCACTTTCAAAATATAAGATGATACACAGTTGAATCATGGTTTTAACGTCGTTTTAAAACAACTAATCCCTTTTATTGGCGCTTGTAATGGTTAATATAAAAATAATAATTAACTCTTTAAAAAATTAATAAAGGTGAAATGAGATTACAAAAATACAACAACAGTGGGTATTATTTTAGTTAATAATGAGTGACATAACCATGCATTGAGCTGAAAGATTTGATATTGTGAATTGAATGAAGTATTTACCCAAGTACGAATCGGCTTATGTCCAATTATAATTGGAAGAAAGTTAATTGTTTATAAAAAGTAAATTCAATCCACGCTACTCTAAAGTTCCAATTATTATTTTAACGATTGTAAATAAGCCTGTATTACATTTCTCACAGGTGTGACCGACATAGCATTGATGAAGAATACTTTCAAATAGTAATCCTCAGGCTCTAAGGGAACCGCAGAATACATCATGATAATTTCTACAAATCCACCTGTGCATGCACACCGCAATGGGAGACGAAGCAATAACGTTTTATTCACAGACGGTAAATAAATACAAAAAAGTGTGACTTAATTCTTTACTCTTTTGAGGTGTTCAATAAACGCTCCGAGTACGGACTATGAATTTTAAATGTAATGTTCGGTGTCTCCTATATATTCCGTTCACTAAACGACCCTGGACATAGCTTGATTTCTTGTGGTTTATTTCTCCAGTCCAGAGAGTCCTATTATTTTATATTACACACTCTGGTACTCGTTGGATAATGGTATCTTGAATCACGAGATGGGAACTTGGAGATAGTTCTGGACACAATAAAACTTTGAAAACTAGGCCCTAGGACCAGGCTAATATAATTTACAGTAAAACTCAGTGCAAAATTGTAAATTTAATTTTATCGACTTTTAAATTGGTTGGTTTAATGATCCAGAAAGTAGTCTGTACAAAAACTGAATAATTGCGGTAGATTCACTCTGCTTGCTCCCTCCATCAGATATCCAATTGAAAAGTTTAGGTAGGTAGCTGTTAAAAATAATTTAAAAAAAAACTGATGAATTATGTACTTTCTTCGTCGCGGCCCCTTTGAGACATGATAAGTAAAGACGATCCATCAGTTCTTTGTTTCGAATCAAATCTATGAACAGTTTTGAATAAGTTTCAAGCATTTATTATAAAAGAACAGAACATTTTGCTTTTGCGATGACGCGAATTTTTAAGGCGGTTCGCGACACAATGGAGACTGAGACAGAGACCATCTTGCTGTCTCCTGTCCATGAACGTAAAAGGCCCTATTTGAGAACAATTTACCCCATTCCCTGTCTCATCAAATACCCAAAAATAATTCATATGCCTTAATAGTTACATTGAAAATTTATATATTTAATGAAAATGTTGTATTGAAATTTACATTAATTATTATTGAAATAAAAATAGTTAATTTTATTCCACTTTGCGTACAAATCATTCCAAAACTTTGTCATACAAGATGGCTGCAAGGCAATTTCCGCTCACCCTAGATTTGGCTTCAATTTCATTCATACAAAGTCGCACTTATGCTTTGTCCAGGGCTTTTTAGGTTTATGCTCCCGTCGCGGTCTTCTGTTTCGTTCTCGCTCGCAAACTGAATACATACATTCAGGTATCAGAACCGCCACCTTACGCGACTTTTCAGACGATTTTCTAGTATTTTAAAATAAAAAAGCTAGCCATAAAATGGAACGCTTATGTAACTTCAAGTCGAAAATTCCGATTGCTGTCATTCATTTGGATTATGAAAAAAAAAAGTTTCGCCAATTTTTTACTGCAAAATAACAAAAAAAATAACATGACTTATGTTGCAAAATACCACCGTTTTTCCCAAAAAACCCACACCAAAATAAGGCGAGAAATGAGGCGAATTTTTCAGATTCTCATTTTATGAGAATCTGAATCAGATTTCATAACATTTGCGGGGTCCAAAAATAATGGAACTTATGAACAGTTGTGGCGTAAAGATTCAAACCCGAAATTTTCTTTTAATGCGATGCTTTTATTCTGACTTTGGTCGGAATTTCACAAGAGGTAATCTAATCATGTGATATACATTGATTTCCCGTTGCTATTGCGTGTAAATACTGTGAATGGTCGAATGGCGGCTCGTAGCTCTCACAGAATAACGAAGTAAGGATCAAATATCAGTCTCTGCCATTTAAGAGGAAGCTACAAGCCAAAAATGTGTATATTCTTGGTATATCTTATATTGTAGGTAATAGGCACTAAAATCGCTTGACAAACGGAGTCTAGAAACGTTAGATTTCAAGCACAAAGCTGGTTTTTATTTATTTTGTAAATAATTTTATAAGAAAGCAAAAAAGTTAATCAAATGAAACTGTCACAGATAATCTTAGCTATAATACTGAATTTTTAAAAAGTTTTTAAACTAATTTTTAAAAATTTTTAAACTAATTTTTAAAAAGTTGTTTCCTTTAAGTGCTTACACATTTTAATTGAAAAAAAAATTTTTTTAGTAATTTACATTTATGTTTTTTATTGAGTAATTTTTTTTTTTATTTGTTTTCTACTCAAGCGAAACGATAGTATAAATTTAAATTTATCTAAAGCATATTTTTTGGTATTCATAATGTACACCAACTCGTTTTAAAAATTAATCGAAATGTTGAGCATTAAGTTTTGCCTTAAATAGATAAATAAAGAAAAATCGCTCCAATATAAATATTATACGTACCGATAGCCGTGTTTAAAAAGAGCCTGCTTAAAAGGCATAATGAAGGTAGCTTTTGAGTTTAAACAACTTGTTTTATTCGCTTTTCAGCGTTAAAGATATTTTCGAGCATCAGTTTTGTCTCATTAACGGAATTTATATATAAAATATTACGCCATTATATTTCTTAAAAGGCTAAATAACAAATTGTCTTGTTCATACAAAGCCAAGTGCTTCTAGCATTAGAAGATAATAACAATATCAAGGAAACAAGATTAAGAACTTGAAATTGAGGAGCGTTTTCATAAAGAGAAATATATGTATAAAAACTTTTTCGTGAGACATTTTTCCGTCGGGGTCAATATTGTGATATATGATCACCTTTGAAACCAAATTCAATTATTTGAATAATACAACAATTTAATTAATTTGTGAAAAGCCATCCTTTTCAAAAATAAGTCTAAAATTGCGAATTTTGACAAAAGAGAAATATTTACAAAAAGCGAAATACCAACACATTTCAGTTCTACAATAAAATCAGTAATAAAAAATATATGTTTTTCTCTATCTTTCAAAGTACCTACATACTTACAACGAAAAAAATAATAGGTAAAAATACGTAAGTTCCAAAAATGCATAAGTAATACTTATCAAAAACTTTTAGTAGGAAATCAGAAATAAAGTTTTTTTTACATAGCTCTTGTCCTGCTCAGATACATTAAAATAAGATAATATTGTCTCTTTCACGTGTTATGTTGTTTCACTTTGCCAAAAATTATCATTTTCTATTTTACCTATAGCCGGTAAATAAAAAGATTTTTGAAAATCTGAATTAGCCATTTCGTAGATACATAAATATATACACAGAGAATAATAAAATAAACTTTATACATTCAAATAAAACGTTTGGGGTCTTTGTAAAAACGCCCCTCAATTACTCATTCTGAATTTGGTATGTTTTAACTACGAAAACCTATTATTTATGTTTTTTCAAGATCTTTGTAGATATTTTTAGAGGTAGCTAAATGTTAAAAGTGCGACAGCGTAGGAAATTACAATTTGTGCGCCTACATAACATTATAGCTAATTTAAGTTATCATTTTTAAAGTAGAAGTCATTAAAAAACGAGATTAATAAATTTCGTAATTTGGGTTGATGTGATTAACTCAAATTATACATTATAAGGGCATTCGTTGCGCCCTTATGATGGGTTTGGGCGAGAAGGAGGAGGGTTTATGTTTATGAGGGTAGCTCCTTAATGTTGGGGACAGAGGGGGACATTATCACCCCTGCCGTAATAAACAGAGTTATAAGTAACTTTTATGACGACTACCAATGGGAGAAGTTGGCCCAAGGAAGCAATTTTGAACGTTGATTATTATATTTATTCTGTTAGCAGTTAGGAGGTATTTATTTTTTTATGAAACATAATATTGCACGTTCATTGCGAAATGAAGATGTTATGAAATTTTCAACACCATAATATGGTTAAGGAACCCATTTACATACCAAATCTTGCAGAGACAATTTTGGGATATTTTTCTTATTCGTTTTTGGGGTGTTATGCCGTGTTGCGCTAACTCCTTCTTTAGCCAACGTTTCGGACACATCATCAGGGCAGATGTGTTATTTAAAAACACATCTAAATAACACATCTGCCCTGATTATTTAAAAACACATCTAGCTAAATAACACATCTGCCCTGATGATGGACACTGCAATGCTGTCCGAAACGTTGGCTAAAGAAGGAGTTAGCGCAACACGGCATAACACCCCAAAAACGGATAAGAAAAATACTTTTGGCCGTGAAAATCTTAAATCAATTTTGGGATATGTTTACGTAATTAAGTTGAAGAAAACAAAGGTCAGACAATTTAATAATTGTTAATTATCAACTTAAACAATCTTTAAAAATATAAACGTTAACACATTCTTATCCGTGAAACGTACTACTACTAAGTTTGAACTTATATTTTAGTAAAAAAATAAAATTTAAAAAAATAGCAATCAAAATTTTGGAGTTGGGGATATACTAAAAACAGCTAGTTCAATTTAATTTTGGCGTCATTACTATGGTCAAAAGCTTCAATGAAAATGTGATTAAAACTAAATGAATAATAATTTTGCTATGGTATCAACAAAGATAATAATTGCTCCAGCGAGAGTCAAAGTTAGTGGCAAAAAAGTGAGTAGATATTTTTTCACGTTTGAAGGTAAGTTTTTATTCCAGCAGTTAATGTCGGTAGGTCTATTAAAGCTGAAGTAATTTACACGTAATTAGAAGGCGTATAACGTATAACCCAAATTATTAATGGGTACGTAAATTAATATGCGTGTGTACTTACGCTCAAAATAATTGTGGGCGGTCAGCAAAAAATAATATTGTATTGGGCATCGAAATCCATAACTACCCGCAGTAAGAGAATAATAAATGATATTTTAATATGTGATATGCGCAGAATTAAAACCCGGATTTGCTAGACCAACGGATATGTTCGAATTACGATTGTTTAATTTGCTCGACCAGCGGATATGTTCGAATTACGATTGTTTAATTTGCTCGACCAGCGGATATGTTCGAATTACGATTGTTTAATTTGCTAGACCAGCGGATATGTTCGATTTACGATTGTTTAATTTGCTAAACCCACGGATATGTTCGAATTACGATTGTTTAATTTGCTAGACCAGTGGATATGTTCGAATTACGATTGTTTAATTTGCTAGACCAACGGATATGTTCGAATTACGATTGTTTAATTTTTGCTAGACCAACGGATATGTTCGAATTACGAATACTAAAAAAAAAACGATATGCCATTAATATAAACTGAAATAGGTAGGTGTGTATTTACCTACCGGCATTGAATAAGGAATAATAAGGAATGTATTTTCTTTCAACATTGCCTACCGGTGATTGTATGTGATGGTATCAAGTGTAAAGAATTTTAGGCAACGTTCATATTTTTAGCGATCTATTTGCTAACGCGACCATAATGAATTACAAAATTTTTTTCAAGTATAACGTGCTCTTCAAATGGCGTTGTTTTCCAAACATATTATATAAATAATATTGTTATGAAGGCAGAAAACCTAACAACAACGAGGACTGTTAAATTTAACTTGCATAAAATTCAAACCTTACGTACGAAATAAAAAAAAAAACGTGTGAGAATGAGAATAATATAAAGTTTGAGTAATAAAATTATATATATGTCAATGCAATAATGAGTTTTCTGACCTTGAACAAGTTCACTGTTGAACGCGTTATCGTCTTATCGATAGGCGTTGAAAATCGACAGTAAAATTAATACCGCGAAGCCAACACATTAATTTTATTATTAGGTGTTTCTAAATGGTTTAAAACAATGCCAATTATGATTGTTGAATGGAGGTGGATACGTTAATTCAGATATTAACATCGTTTGTTCCGCATTTTTTCGAACCACTCAAGCGATGGGGTGTTTACAAAATAAATGCCTTGAGCGATGGAGATTTCCGGGCATTAACGCATGTTTCTAGGTTTATAATTTATTATAGTACCTATATTTAGGCAGTAATCGCTTAAGGCCTTCAGCGATGAGACCTAAAATGGGTAGCCCTCGTTCTAATGGATAAAGTGCTGACAAATCGCAATGTAAATATTGCGTAAAAGTGAATTAATTTTGGAACGGAGATTGCGAAGTCGATTCTCGTTCCAGCGCAAAAATACATTTAGTCTTATTTAAAAATATGAGCACAACACAATAGTCCTAACAGCCCAAAGCCAATGGATCTACGGCATTCCCGATTGGGGTAAGCTGTGAGGTTGAAGGGAGTATGTGGTATATTTTAATATGATGAATAATTTTGAAGATGAGAAAGAAATAATAAAAATACAGTGATCAGATAGGTTAGAAAGAGAAAACTAGGTTCTATAATAGGGTTGGAATATGTATTTAATATGATCTACAAAATTCACCAAATTAACATTAAACATGTCACTCGTATAACTGTGTATATAATAAAACTAGTATATTTGCGACACGTTTCTGTGTGCTTAATTAATGGGTGCATAAAATTACAGTCAGATTAAACATTGCTTATCTGGCGTTTAAATAAATCACTTTTTGTTATTATAGAATAATTAAAGTGACCACAGCACGTTAAAAAAAATTCCTGATGTATACAGATTAAAATTATTCAGAACAATTTTTCCGAAATTCTAGTGGTCGACCTTTCAAGACTTTTTGATGCCACTTTTTAGGTTATTTAATTATTTTTCTTCTAGTGCTTTCTCCCATCGTAGGTTGACTTTTATCAGGGAAATCTTAACCCTGCAGACTGCAACCAGAAACAACTCTGCGGAACTGTACTCGTACCAGTCACGTAGATTACGAATCTTCCCAAGCAATATTATTTTCAAAAGAGACAAACCTTTCCAGGTCACGAATAACCAGACAATACTTGAATTTATCTTATTTTACTATAAGCGAAAAAGTTGCTTGTGCAATGATGGCGGTCTTAGCTAGCAGAGTATTGAGCTCATCACGTGACGTCTGATACATTTAATCACTAGCCGGTCAATTTAATAACAATTTTTTTGTTGTTTAAATTGAAGGTTTCTTCTGTTGATATCTAGAAAAATTTCACAAATTTTGGTCATTCATTGTTACCCTGTATCTTTAGATTAGTTTTAAACTGAAAACTGTAGATACCAAATGAGAATATATTCTTAAAATCATTACAAAAAAAATTCCTTTGTCGGCAATATAAAGTTACTTTTCCTCATTAAAATGTATCTGACCGCACGATTCGAACACAATTTAAATATAATTTTGGCCCAACAGAATTTTCAGGATAGTGTAGAATTTAGATACATTTGAACATTTCTAAATTCAACTTCAAGGACATCTACGCATCAAAAAGAATAGGCAATATTGACTAAAATGAAAAAAACATTCTTTTTTCAATAAGGTTTTAACTACACTAACTAACTAACTAACCATCACGCCGTTTCTCCGCAGGGCTAGGCAGAGAGAATGGCACACACTCTCATTCACATTTATACATCGTCTCATACATACTCTTCTATTGTTCTGACTCTTGACATGGCCCGACTCAAGTATCTGATTCTCTTGGTCGTGCCATGTCTTCCTGTTTCCATGTTTTAATTATCACTACCGAAATTAAAGTTACATTTATTATTTATAATATTAATTATTATTACATATTATTACATATATATAACATTAATTATTATTACATTACATAAGTCAAAGATGCAATATTATTATGCATGTCAAACTCAAAGGATGACTAATCTAATATGAACGAATATAAACGTAATTGGTAGAGATTATTTATTTAGTAACTTGGAAAAAGCGTTTTTAAAATCTAGAATCAACTTTTAGCTATCTAATCATAATATATCTCAATATGGGAGGCGGGTATGGGTACCATTTATTGGATAACCAACACATCCAAGTGGTTCACTAGGTTTGAGAATTTAGCAGGGGTGGCCGGGTTCATCGGATGAGGTGTGTTCAGATCGGGAGAGAGTGGTGAAGGGTGTCCGTCGCTCCTGAATACACTGATCCCTAAAAAGACCCTCCATACAGCATCCCAAAATATGACATGCCCCGAGGGAAATTATTTTCCCTAGGGCCTGAGTGTGGGATTAATGAAAAAAATAATATACCTTTAGTAATACCAGAGAGAGATCATACGTACGTTATCGAAGATCGTCCTCTTCCATTTCGCATGTCTTGTATAAAAACGAAAAAAGTAGATAATAGAACGATGACACTAGTATAGAGAGTATGTAATGCTTTTAGCTTTATTTTACATTTGTTAGGAATTCATTAAAAACATATTATTCTGGGTTCGGAGAACGTCGAAGATCGCAATTTCTCATGGATTTAGAAAGTTTATATTCAACATAAAGTACCTAACGGGGTATAAAGTACTAAACATTAAAAAAAGTTAAAGGCAACTAAGTGTCTTCGCAACCGGTCGATACAGAAAATACGATTGTGAATTTTGATAATAATTATTTTTTCCAAATTTTAAATTTACAACTCTAAGGGCGGCTTGAACCAACTATCGCAAATTTTATCTTAAATTTTATTTAACTAAACGAATTTAAGACCCTAAATACATTTAACTTAAATGCGTTTAGTTGCGTCCTGCACCACGCAGTTGGGTGGCGATCATAAATAAACCAATCACTAGATTGATAACTCCGAGCTTTTGTAGGGGGAAATTTTGTCCACTATTTTTTAACCGATGACGTCATTACAGCCTTTGATTTCATAGACAAGGTAGCCGAAACAATAAAAAAAAAGGCGCGGCCATAGACAATATGATCTTTCCTAGGTGCCTACCTAGGAAAGATCATATTGCCATTCATCAGCCTAAAATATTATTTTAAAAATAAATGTTAGAAATGTTAACAAATTCTCTCAGGACGACAAGGTTCCAACTCACAAAGTGCGGTCCTGCAAAAATGAGCTATAAGGTATCTTTCCTTACGGCACATTTTCTCAGGACGGCGCTTTGTAAGTTGAAAATCTGTCGTCCCGAGGCCGTCGTAAAAATAGCTTCAAATTACTAGAAATTTGAATTCCTTTACTTTAAAAGGAAAAACATTTTCAAACAATTATTGTGCTTTTCTACGACAGTGTTGAATGTTAACATTTCTCTGTTTATCAGAAAAATGAAAAACTTTGTTACATGTGAAGTATTTTTATTTTATTTCACTAATATGACAGAAACAATACTGATTATCAAACAAGAAACTATAAATATTCTTACACAAGGGAGCATTGTTTTTTCGTGTGGCGACTGAATTACTACCGCTGGGTCCTACAGGAACATTTGAATCTGAAAAAAAATTATCTTTTAGATCGAGGAAAGGAATTAAGATCTGCATAATGGATGAAGACATTTTCGAATATTTTCAAGTAACATAGAACAGATGTTTACCTTCATAACCTTCCTTAATCCTTTTGGAAGAAGGATTCATATCTCGCAAGACGTAATGTGGTCTTTGGTGACATCACACGGTCCTGTAATGTAGGGTCCTGGCGGAACATGATTTGCACTTGTATTTTCGTCACAACGGGTCCGATACTGTCGTAAATCTGGATAACTACCAATGCCGGGAAGATTTAAAGTCGGCAGTGCGGAACTTCGAAGTGATCCATTCGGCTTTTTGTTTCTGATGGAGAAATGGCAGCCACAAACGAATATAGGTTAAGATACGAATTCGATTCTGTCGATTCTACAGGCCCATTCGCCGAACCTGCGCTCCTCAAAGCTTCCGTGTTTTGGATATTTATGTCGAGTCGATTGTCTGTCAGTATAGCCCTTCACACAACACGGCTTGATAACTTTTAACTTTACTTTCAGACATTTCACATATCAAACAACTCAAAACAACAATATGAACTGTCAAGATGGCGTCACATTCACATCCGTCACATGGTTTTAGGCATTTCCGGGGAGGTGGAACGTAGCCTCTCTTTCTGTTACACGGGTCTTATGCTAGAGAGAGTGAGAGATCAAACCACGACGGCTTTTCATTGGTCGGGCTGTAGCGACGTCATCAAAAACCAAAAAAAGTATCGGAGTTATACCCCCCTGGTGGCGATTTTAGTTAAACGTCATTAACGCGTCGGTAAAACAGTTACCGCCATTAACGCGCAAATAAAACAGCTACGATGTTTCATTTTACTTGAAGTGTCAAAATATTTTATGATTGTGTGTGTGGTTTAATAGTGTGTTCATTTATTTTATGAAGAAAAAGTTAAAGCAAATAGACATAATGATGAAATAAGATAAAAAGAGCTGCTGTTGGAATTAAAAATAAAACAATTATCGTTTATTTCTTTTACATATTATATTGTTTAAGTATTATAAGAATGCTGTAGGTATGATTAGAAGCTTACAACCTTGCAAAGTACTCCTCGATAAGGAGTGTTAGCTCCAAGTTACGAGCACCTCGCTGATGTTTTTATTGGTGTTGAATTTTAACTGAGGTTCAATTTCTTTCACTAATAATGATGTCGTTTCTTTATGAGACGAAATCTTCTTAGAAACTTCTTGGCACTGAGTGTTTCAAATAAATTTGTTCTTGTGTTTACTTCTCTGACTATAAACGGTCTACTTATATAGGTATAATTTATTTATAATTCCATCATTTTATAATTTCTATAATATATAATTTCTTCATCATCGTGAGAAAACAAATCCCAAATGTTCATTGTGAATACAAATTAAAATGAGATAGATTTGAACCACAATCAGAAATCGAAGGGATAAACTAAAACAAATTGACATTACTGCTTTATGAGTAGGGCTAAACACGTTTAACTCGGTTAAACAGCCCCTTTTGGGTATTTAACTTTGACAGTTCTTTAAACGCATTTAACGAATTAAATTTTGTGGTGCAAGACGCCAAGTCGACTTAAATCAAGTAATGTGTATAAAATGATATTTAAACCAAATTTAACTTATGATGCAAGCCGCCCTAATAAAAAAATGATATCCTGGTCGTAGGATGAATGAGTAAAGATTCGTACTTAATATTCAAAATTTTGAGGAACTTAAAAAAGCTAACCTAAAAATCTTGTAAGATTCTTGTTAGAAGTCGATCCCAATGAAAATGAAGGTAAGTAGCTCCCTGTGACTTATGTTATTACCATATATGCAGGGAGAAATGTATTGAGGAATGTTGGAAAAACCTTTCTTTGCGACCTGGGCATCGATTCTCCAATCCAGGCCGCTCGCAATCACCGTCGTAAGTACATACATTGGTCGAAGTTCTTATTCGAAGGTACGTACTTACAAACGCCAAACGTCAAAAGTCATTCCATAACAACGAGTGCCCTGGTCAATCTACATCCATTTCAAATAACGTTTCGATTCTTTTAATTAATTAATTCTCATAATTACACGATATTTGAGATAATGAAATACTTTTGAGTAGGGAAATTGATTCTCATACTCATTATATAGAACACAGAAACCCACTTCAGTATGTATATGGAATGATTGAGCTACGGTTTTCCACAATATGCACTTAACGAGTGCGTTCTTTGCCATGTGTTTTGCGGTTTATACATAGCTCGATATCACTGGCACAATCAAAACGAAATTTAGAGCAATAAAAAAACAATCGACTTCAGTTAAACTGAACGTAATGCAGCTTATGTATGGGTGCAATGCAGCTATGTATGGGTGTAATACAGCTATATATGGGTGTAATGAACAGTCCAATTTTTATGTGGAACTAATTCCTAGAATAACTGTGACTTAATTGCGAAACAATACTCTAGCTAGGTATGTATTTGCACAGTAATGCTCGCACGATCACGAATATTAGTTGGGCCATTGGGATAGAAAATACTAGATAAGCCGTTTACCAGAAAGCAATAAGTAAACTAAATTGTGGATACTGACAGTGGAATTTGCCGACTTTGCCCAAAAGGTGTGTACAAGTACGTTAAGCAAATATATATATATATATATTTTGTATGTTTTTATTTAGTATAAACCTTTACTAACTACTAACTACATATTTCTATGACATTTACACTTTACACTACATTTAAAACATATTCTTTATAGCATTTAGGCATAACCCACGAAAAGCAGCAAGGCTTTTGGCTTTTTTAACATCTGTCGGTAGTAGTTCATTGAAAATCTTAAATCCTTTAAAATAGAGATTATTTTGGGTTCCTGACAAATTATAATTTTGGAAAAGATTTTTGTAGAGAGTTTTATCGACAGGGAGATTCTCATAATAAAAAAATAATGAAAAGATACTCTTGGCGCGTTTAAAGAATAATACACCCTTCGATGTAATGAGCTCATATTATATTACATGATATTATCAACTATCAACCAACTGCCAAACACGAAAACAGAACTGGAACCAAAAGATTAAAAATTCAAATATAAAATGTCACCTCCATCAGAAGATGCCATCACAAAAGTGAAATGAGATGGTGATTCTGTTAATTTACACAATAGCCAATCTTTTATACATAAAAGCCATGGATGGGGCCTTGGCTTTGGGAACTTAAATGGTACAAGTGGCCTGTGCCTCGCTTACAGCTTGCACAAGTTGTGGACTATATATCGGTCGCACACCAATAATTGTTTCACCAACAGCAATGTCGGTGTTTTTTGCCGGAACTCCGACCACACGGATCTTTGACCCTATTAGACACAATGAACCAAGAAGTGTGTCGATTAAATGAATTTTGCGGTCAATAAAGGATGTCCTGCATACCAGTCCAGACTGCCAGTGGTCGATTGAACAAGCATTAAGGCGATGCACTAGGTCGTGTAATATTTTGAATCGAGCCGCTATCAATAACACACCTTACGTAGATGGCGATAAGGCTTAAATTCCCCCTCCACATCATCCACCTGCTTTGATTTATGCAAGAAAAAAACATGGCCAAAAAGTGCCTTTTATTTTATTTTGTGGATGTTCAGGCACAAATATTTAAATGTTTTTCGATCATTTTATAAATCACTTAATTTGCCACATTATACAATAAAACCATAACCGAAAATGGGTTGGTATGTAGGGAGATTTTGAACTTTAAATCAGTTTTCATAGGCCTATATACATTATTTTTTCTGGGCTTATAAAAAGACTTATCTAAAAAATACTCGATTATTTCAAAGGCCAGGATTTATTCTACTCGCAGTATTTAATTAAAGCATCTGAAACATTTCTAGGCGACCAAATTTTCAAACAAAAAACACATGATTTTAAATTACTACGTAGGGCATCGCCTTAAAATGACTTTGAACTCATCACTGTCAACTATCAAAGCTATTAGGTATTTTGATTGACGTTTAAAGAATTGGATCGTGTTAGTCTTCTTCCTCGTTTTATAGCCAACATTTTTTGACTTACGTGGCAGAGCGGTAAGCTTCTTGGCTCAGGATCCAGAGGTGGCGGGTTCTGAACCCGGCATGGACAAATTATACAAATATGAGTTATTTCACATCTTTCTTTGATTTTACAAAACTGTTCGAAACGTTGCTCAAGAAGTAGGAAGAGCAGTGCGGCTCAATTCTCCTAAAGTCAAGAGTATACAAATAATAGTAGGAACATAGTATGTAGGTACCATGTATTGAATCATGAACCGGGACCTTTGAATAAGTGGCTTAAGTTTACGATTCATTCATGCGCTGGTGTTAAAAACTCTGTTTTACAGTTACATATAATCTGCGGCGATGTTCTTATCTGACTAAGATAAACATTGTACAACTTTGAAATTCTGTACACGTACAGACGAAAACATTTGGTTCTAACGGTTCCGCGTTTAAGCCACGCGTGGGCAACACAAGCAACCATGTGAATTTTTTGCCAATGACAATAATCCATAGCTCCGAAAATGAATCATGAACTCTCGTCACGTTTTAACTGAGGAGCTAACTGCGCACGACAAGCCCAGCGCGCGCGACTGCACTCGGTATTTGTCTATAGCTCTGGTCTGGAGATGCGTTTGTAGAATTCCAGGTTCTATTGTGATGTTTCAAGATCTCTGTCGAGGTCGTCACTAATTATACCTTCATCTGTCTCTGCATTACTGCTGTCGTGACCAGCCCAGAACAATCCCGTACCGAGATAATCAAGATGTTTACATAGTGTTCTCGGTAACTGTATTATAATTTCATATTTGAGATGCCTTCGCCTTCAGTTGGCTGTGTATCCCGCTATTGCTCCTCTGAATCCGTGAGTTCAGCGTCTCTGCTTTCTTGGAAGTGATGTTCTTTATCTTCACTATTGTCACAATTATTGCGCCTGTTAAACTTGAGATTACATCTTACAGCCTCCCGGATACAGTTACATCACGCAATGCCTAGATAACTGTTCCATGGCATTCTATTATGCTTATACCTACAGAAAAAAAATGTACGTTTAAAGTTGTCGGAAGATCACTACGAATTTTTTTTAATCTACCTAGGTCCATTAAAGCATCACCAAAGGTTCGGGTACGAAATTAATACTGAGAAAATAGACCAAGACATTTAATTGGACATTCGAATAAGTGTTCAAAGTACAAATAAAACAAAAACTGGTGTAAAAAGATACAATAGCACTGAATACGATATCTACCCATCACTTGAATAATCATCAAGGGCCGAGTGTCGATTACACAGTTAAAAAGGGAAGCCGTACAAGTAGATCTTTTTTAGTGATCTGTTGCGTGAAATGGCTAAATTTATAGTGCCGCCCATCAAAATACTATTTCCGGTAGAGTAACCGAAGCCGAAAAACGTTACAATGCTGAATTGCCCGAACCCGGGCGGCCGGAAAATCGAGATCACGTTGATATTATCTGCCGAACTATCGTTTTATCAGTTAAATGGCTAATGAAACATTTGGCGATACGATTCAGTGTTTAAACTGGCGATTAATCAGATGAAGCTGACGTAATATCGGCGGGTTTAATTGTTTGCAGCGGAACCTCTGACAGCAGACTTGACAAAACACCTGAAATGATGTATTTATTAAGAAGACATGTTACGGATAATTCCATTAACTTATTCTAACTGAAATCATTCAATCAATTCCAACCGTTTAAAGTATTTATTAATGTTATTACTTCTAAATCTTACATGAGCAGGCATATATTGAAAATCAATAATAGGTTTCCGGTTTCAGGTGAAAAAATGTAACAAGCAGTAATTGTTGAATAAAACACTAGTATAAGTATAAGCCGCCATAGCTCAGTGGTCAGAGCTGTCGACCGGAAATCAAAAGGACACGGGTTCAAGTCCCGTTGTCGTTATGTATCTTTTATCAGGAGATTTTTCAATGTGGATGAGTGTTTCAGGCTAATAATTATTGCTTATAAAATAATAGGTTTCCAACTAAAAACTCTCCTATGATGAGCTCCGGCGTCTTGAAAACCCTTTTCAAATTGAACTTTCAACATGAAGTTAAAACAACTTTTTTTTTAGCTCACGACGCCATTTCCGTCATGAGACATGGAGCTTTCAAATATTAATTTTACTAAAAAAAGACAATACGCTGCGTTGATTATTTTATTCATACATATTTTTTTTAATTTTCAACAAGAAAAAATATATTTTTTAAATTTTGTTGAGAGGCGGACGAATCCGGGTAGTAACTACTAGTACCTTAATTAGACTATTCAAATTGTTTGTATAATATAAATTACACGGTTTTCAAGTGCAGCGCTTTCAGCGTGCAATTTTATTCGCGAAGATTCAATCATCCAATGAAGGAGGGACTCTGCAGGGTGATGAACTGTGATCCGGTCTGTTTTAAAAAAATATTCAGGATATTCCAGGTAACATTATAACATCCAAGCGCCTACATTAGCTAATAATGTGCAAACATGTAATTCAAATGGTCTGGTCATCCCAGTTGAGGCAAGTCGTGATATGTTTAGCACTTGGTTTGTGGCATCCCGACCCACAATCGTTCGAATCGCAATATTAGATGGCCAAAAATACGATTTTGATATTAGTCAAATCTTTTTAAATTTGTACGGATATTTGGAAAAAAAAATTGATAATGTTTATTAAGTATGTTTTTTTAGCGACTATATAATTAAACATGTGAAGATACAAAATATGGCGTAAACATGTATAAAAAGAATAACAGTTTAAACTACATTTGGTACAAGGACGTATTAACAATTTAATTATTAATTATTCAATGTTTTTTTCTTAGGCTTCCTGACTAGAGTAGGTGTTTAGGCTAGCTGCTGAAATTATTTAATTTAATAAGTGCGTTTTATATGTCGTTTTGGATTACGTTCGTTTTATATGTGGTGGGATGATGTTATATTTGTTGCAAAAAGTATGTAGTTTATTTGTCCAAATGTGATTTCATAAATTGAAATATTTTTTGTTATGTCATTTTGATTATATCTAATGTGATGGGAACGCGGTCTATAAGATGGTTCCGTAGTTTTGCTTAGTTTCAATAGTATATTTTTTTTGCACATTTGGTACGTCAAAACGTTTGAAAAATTCCAACGAAGGAGTACTTATCGATAGTGTAAGTGTTTTCCTTATGATTTATCTCTAAACTGTATTGAGATTATGAAATTTGCAAGTGCTTAGCTGTTAGCAGAAATGGCAGCACTGCGAGCAAGCCATTACATTCTATGACCAAAAAATAATTGTTTTCTCTGAGACATGTTTATATTAATTTGAGAAATAATCTCGATAAGAAAATTTTTTAGGTTTTGAAGTCAAAAATGAGATGAAAAACACACTGGAAAAGGTGTTTTTGATTATGAAGATTTTTTGGGATAGGCGTGGGTTTAAACCACCATTTTTAAAACAATAAATGTAAAAATGTTTGCTTAACAAATATTTTTGACCAGCTAAAGTTGATATTCGGACCTTTGTGCGAGCCGTTCGAAGCAAACTCATTATGAGCCGACGTATTTCTAAATCAATAAAAAAACCATGCAGGTTTTTTCGACACATTCAATACATTGTACGGCGTCGATATTTTATTATGGACTGGGATAGGCTTCGCGGCTTCACATACCGAAGGCTAACTATTTTTTGCGCCACTCTTGACGCGATGACGCAGCGAGGAGAGGGGGAGGTGAAGGTAAGGTGGGGGAGATGTTCACGGTGGAAGTGTGGACACTCAGTCAGTGGACATTGGCAAAAGTGAACATTCTAGAAAAGCTGGTACCTGCCTTCAAGCTAAACTGGCTTTAGGTTTTGAACAGTTATTTATTATTGGCTTTACAAATAAATTGTGCACCATCTTTCGGATGATAATAATAATTATTAACTTGACCAGTTTTATAGCGCTTTCTGTGATACTTTACTAAAATAATTACATTATAGATACTTGACAAGCAAAAGCAGCTTTACACTATACTCAAAAATTTGTATTCATCTACTTATCTACAGACGTTCCGGGTTGTGAAAAGGGTTTAAGCTCAGAATAAAGAAGAGCACGAGAAATGCAATGTAGCCATGTGGGCGTGTTTCGTTTTAACTTTTTATTAAGCAATAATATAATAAAAAGTTTTAAGACCTTTGGAATTCCACCAGGAATTGTCAGTATCAAAAACAGAAATTATTTTATAGTGATATATTTTTCGCTCTGATTTTTTCCTGTACTTTTCACTTTTTTCTGATTCCATATTCATTTTTGGATTCGATATTTTTATCTTATATCATTATCATCATATTCAATATAAAAATATATGTATACATCCTATGTTTAAAAATATAAAGCAGATTGTTGATGAGCACCAGTTGACAATCTGGCAGATTAACGGAACATTTATATTTTCTTGAGAAAATATATATTAAAATTCCGGGCACGTAGAGCTAATAAACGAAGAAAGGAGTGTAAGGAATATATATATGACGCAAATGTGAATGACAGGGGAAGTCGGGGTCGCCCCAGGAATACATGGTACGATTAAGTGAACCAGATACTTGAATCGTGCCATGTCAAGAGTCAGAATAATAGAAGATTATATATTAGACGATGCATGAATGTGAATGAGGTAAGAAATGTGTGCCAAGACAGAGTTGTGTGGCGGTCCGTCATCTCTGCTTACCCCTACGGGGAAATGGCGTGGTGATTAGTTAGTCAGCCATCTTTATTTGAAGCTGTGTATGATATGTATACAGTGGTTTTAACAGATCAGCTGTTACAAAATTAAAAAACGTGGAAATTGAAATTTTCATATATTTCATTTCAATGGTAGAAATTAAGAATATTTTATTTGAGAATTTAAGCTGCTTCGTAAATAATATTATTTGTATTCATATATTATGTTACCCATGTGTGCCAGTAATACATATTTTTTGTTAGAATATGGACAAATATACGTTTTTTGCTGATGGGTAAATGAAGTAGCATGAAGGTGTTAATATTTCTAGGAAATACTCTGGTTCACTAATTATACCAACACGTTCTAGAACACCCAAGAAGTATTACCAACACCACCACAAGGTAATTTATATTTTATGTCGATGATATCGCAGTAAAACGAATGAATCAGCTGCAAATGTAAATGTCCAGAATATAAAATGCTGAGATTCTTCATGGTACAACAATATGATACCTCAGAATATAATTCATTTGTAAATCTTTAGTTAAAATCAACTTCATCCTGAAATATAGGTTCAATTATTATAGTTTGAGAAAACAAACCATTAAAAATAAAGTTTTTTTATTAGAATTGGTACATCTATTATCAATTTTCGATATGGTTGCGCACATCTCTATGGCCGGCTAGTAGCAATTTTTTTTATTTTGGTTTCATAGTATCGAACCTTCGTCCCCAGGGACTGGCTCTTAAACCGCCATAAAATGTCTATTTTTGGAAAAACTTAATTAGTAAAATCTTAAATTGAATGAAGAAATGAAGACAATATTGGTAGTTCTTATTCCAAGTATGATACAGTTAAATATGACCGAAGGAGATAGGGTCCCATTAGCTCAGTTGGTAGAGCGGTGCCCCGGCAAGGCAAAGGTTTTTGGCTCATGTCCTAGATGTGACCATATCTTTTTCTGTTTCAAATTTTCGTTTAGGAATCGCTAATATTATCTTCAATAATTAAATATTAATACTGTGACACCAGTGACTGTAATCAACACCGCTAAGACAAGCCAAATCCTAATTGGATAGTACCGACATTTATTTCACTTAGTATAATGTCATTCAGTTTCAGAAAAATACGTGTGCGCGTGTGCAAGAGTGCCCCCAAAAGATGATAAAATGCATTGCACACGAGTATATCTGCTGAGTTTCAGCACGATTACATAACGTAAGTGGGTTAATTTTCCCTTCCAAGATTCCATTTAAAACATCCATTCATTTATGCATTCAATCAAAAACACAAAATCAAAATTCAAATATATGTATCTTACAAGGGGGCATTTTACTGGAAAAAAATAAAAATTTAAAAAACAAAAAATTCAATATCAACTTGAAGGGAAAAAAAATTGTAAGAAAACACAAATTCCAACCATCACGTTAAAAAGGAATATTTTATTTTGTAGAAGCAAAAACTTTTTAACTTCAGCAAGATTAATTGTTACTGACATTGAATTACGTTGTATTTTTATGTGCTATCGTCTGGCTGTCGGATAATAAGTATTTTGTTACAGTTATGCCGATACAAATGGCTTTTTTGGCGTTATTAATGTAAAAACTGACATTAAATCGCCCTCTACACAAAAATATAAAAGAAACAATAAAAAACTATTGATACAGAAGTTCACAAGAAAGCACACTTAAAATCTGAAAGCTTCTTTATAATGAAATACGTTTTTATCACAGACAAAGGAATTAATAGACGAGAAGATAAAGGCGAGGGGTAAAATCAACTGTTGAAGAACGAAGGGAGTGAAGATGACTGTGATTCGTCAATAAATCAATCTGACAGTAAATAGGCATCTCGCATTATAATATCACCATTTACTTCTTAAAAGTAAAATCTGCTTTGAATGAATAGACATTTTTACATGGGAGCGCAAATTACTCGCCACGTTATGAACAAATTTGCGAAGTCCAAATTCGGCAAAGTAAGGCAGCTTCTATATTCAGAGTCATAGTTAGTTCAGAGTATTTAGTTAAGACACTTTTATAAATGTTCATAATTTACTTCCCAGCAACCAACCAGCTTTGTGTTTCGCGTCCAGACGTTTCTCGATGTGATAGTAACAACTGGTTCATATTATACGATGTGAATATGCTTAAAATAAAATAAAATAATGCTTATATATGGAATGTAATACGACAATTGGGTTTATTCTCTTTTTTCGCATCTATTTTTACCAGTTTTCATAGTACAAGTAAACATTTTGCCGTGTTATTTCGTAAAATGAACCGATGATGCCTGGACCATAGTTCGCACAAGAATGATGACGTCACGTTTTCAAATATCACTTGAGGCCGTACGCGAGCCCAGCCGGCTCAATGGAACCGGTATGGGGAGTGGGGATAATACGCTTTTAATCACTTAGGGCAGGTCTACTAATATTCATATGTCTATGGTTTTTATGTAAAAAAAAAACAGGTACGAGTTTCTTCTTTATTATATGGAAACGAGGCACAGAAATCTAAAACTGTAAGTTATAATGTCGTGAAATGTTCAGATATTTTTGTGAATAGAAACAATAAAACTATTTCCAACTCTTTACATCGTTTCCATTATGAGTTATGAAGCTCAGAAAAAAAAAACATTAACATATTTAGGCAAGTTTTGCTTTGGTGAATTTAAAAAAAAAAATAAAGTATTGAAACTTGTTCAAATCCAGTTACTAAACAAGTGGCGTAAGTGAACATGGTACGCACGACTTGCTTAAATATAAATATAAAAAAATATTATTATTGCGCAATAGTGCAGTCGTATTAATCTAATAAAAATTAACAGGAAAATGTCTAATGAGAAAAAAATATTAATCAATTTGATAACACTAATCAATTTCATGATCAGCAATGAAGTTTACCTCTGCACTGGGTTTTGCAGTTAAACATGAGCCAACCGCTAATTACGCTTCCTAAAGCAACAAAGACGGAAGATGCACACGTGTACCTACATTTTTACGGTGAGTCATAGATAATCAAACAATGTTTCGACTTTAATAATATTCCAACAATTATAAAACGTGGTGCATGGTTGCGAGATTTAAAATTGTATTTCTGCGTTAGTCGTAAAATTATTCAAGATCAATGAACTTTTAATTTTTAAAATTGGAACTGAAAAAAATAAATCTTATTTTTATTAATTAATCATTCTTAATTTAAGATGTGTATTTCTTTTGTTTAAATGTTTGATAGAAGCATGAAAGATGAACACTAATATTCGATAGGTAAATTACTTCTTTCAAAAGGCAATGATCCTTCCAGTTTAACAAATTCTACAGTTATTATAATACCCCGTGATTTTTCACGGGTCTGCACTAGTTGGGTAAATAAATTTGAATTTAAAGTGATAATTTAATAAAAATAAAAGTGGTCCCAGAGAGAGGTCGTAGGTGACGTCATCGTTCTAGTATCTTGTGTCACCATCGATTTCATGCAAGACGCTTAAGAAGGAAAGGACGATCGTCAAAGACGTACGTACGACCTCTCTCTAAGACTTAGGACGGGTTGTTTCGGAAAATTTGAACAATTTATCAAATTTCAACGTTCATTTTCAAGTTCTGTGAAAGCTTTTTTCAAATTCTGTTTTTATTTCAGTTCTGTCAAGCAACTATCCTATAATGATATAATAACAGAACTTGAATAGGATTTTCACAGAACCCGAAAATGAATGTTGAAATTTGATGAATTGTTAAAATTCTCCGAAACAACCCATCCTTAGTAATTAAGTGGTAAGCGTATGTTCGATCAAAATAATAATTACAAAATGTTACATGTATTTCAAAATAAACTTTTTGTAACTATCTAAATTGTTTTTTTGTCTCTATCTTGCATAATCGGTGACATACAAATGAAAGTAACTAAAACAGATCGAAGATTCGTCAACTCACAACTGGACTAACATCGAGACAAAATACAGTCGTCGAATCTGAAATCTGAATGGTATAATTGCCGAACTTGCGTAATGGCCCCAACCAGAAGTGGTAATACTGGAATGAGGACAGAATGGACACAGAAGAAGAAACAGAGAAGCAGTTGTTGCGGAGATAAAAGTAGAAGCAGTGGTAGAGTTGTTGTTGAGATAAAAGGAGGGCTTCAGATGTACCGCGGCAGAGCAAACTGTGTCAGGTCTTCAATACCGGTACCCCCTGATACCGGCTCATCTCATCTGGGCGCACTATGACCAATACGTACTTTACAGTTAGCAGTTAGCAACGCGGCGGGCCTGATTACTTACTTGGCAAAGTAACGTAGTTGAAATATTAAATACTTTAATATGTTTCAAATTTGTTCTCGTTAGGCAAAAACTAATTATTTTTTTTTATTAAATTTTTACTATTTTATTTGGCTGAATGCCAAGAAGAGGAAATAATGACAGATTTTATCAGTTTTTTTGGAATTCCACTGCCAAATTTCAAAGCGCAATTATCGATCAATCAAAAATGTTTTGAGATATTTTTGTATAAGACACCCAACCGTCTGGAGCAAATGAGACAATGGCATCCCCAATTGGGGTATGTTGTGAGACTGAAGGTAGTGGAGAGTGGAAGGAGATGGAGAAGAGGTAGGTGAGGAAGTACCTGGCTATTCAGATCTGGTCACCAAACACGGTCAAAGCCATTTCAAGCAACGTTTTCATTCTTAATGGTGGTCTAACACAAGGGCGATACTGAGAGTATCTTCCACTCTGGAACGTACCGCAAATAGAGAAAAACGATGTTAAATTTATATTATTGGGAGAAAAACTTTGAGACACATTGGGGGTGAAAAAATATCACCCGCTGCCTGTTTTAGCAAATAAGAACTGCATTGAAAAAATGAGGACCAAAATGAAAACACTTTTTTTGACAGTCATTGGCTAGAAAAAGACACAGGGTGGAGGTTTTGGTATTCCAAAACATTTAATTGAATTATTTACTGAGAGATACTAACTATTAATATATACAACTATTAATAATAATAATAATAAGAATTTATTCCAGAATGTATGCAGGGGTAGTGCAATGCAATACATTCCATATTTGAAATAATATACATAATAAGTAATAAAAATAATAATAAGGTTGGTAATAACATAGGTGTTTCCGACAGGCACAAAAATAGCGGAATTTAAGTGAAAAAAAGATAAAATATATATATATATATATATATATATGCACATAATATTTAGTACGTTTATTTTCTTTTCAGCCTTCCATTGTTTATTAAAAATTCCGGTTTAAATTTAATAAAAAAATCTATATTGTTTTCTGCCGGAACGCCTAAAAAAATCTTTTAACAAATATTATTTAAGTTGTTGTTTAATCTTGATCAAGAGCCTCTGTATATTATCTGCAGCGCTAAATAAAGACCAAAGACCTCAAGGTCAGCTAATTAATCTGCGGCCCACCGCCGAGACATTCGAGAGGTCGCCAAGGTCCACCACAGCTGCCTTCTTTCATTTCAATTGGAAATTGGCTCTGAAGGGCTGGGGACAATGACCTGGCCCATAAAAATATTATTTAAATATCGATCTGGATTCAACTTCTATAAATAATTACAATTTAGTTAATTCAAAGATCTCTTGGCGATGTAGGTTCGATTGAGAGCGATAATTATTACCCTCTGTCAATCGTTAGTGTATTATATTATTAGAATTTAATAATTCGTCTTGTTTTATATGTATCTTTGCGACTACTCGCGATGTAGAAATCACCACAGTCTCTAACCTCAGATGGGACTATGCCGGGAACGTGGCACGACAGATGACCGTTGGAATTGCAATTTACAATATCATCGGAGGTCACCCACAGATATAACAACTGAGAAGCTTCGGAGACTCGGGGAAGACCTATGTCCAAAGCTGGCCGGTAGAAGTCTCGTGAAGAAGGAAAAGCATCGTTTTAACTGAAAAGTATTTCCCAGAAGGTCTGTAGTCAGGTCCAGATGCCGGCGTGATCCACGCAGGAAGATGCTCAAATATCACTCAAATATCTGAATCTGCTATTCAGAATTTCTCGTTTGGCGCGGTTAATTATTATTTCGAAGAAAACAAAGTTCGGACTGATTCACTACAAAACCTGTTTGCTGTGATTCAAGACACAAATTTATCCGGAGATAATATTAATAATACTACAGTATAATTCGACAATTTTCTGATGGCCGTTATGAAGAGATAATCCGCAACTAAATGATCTCTAGGTTCTTCACAGCAACCGTCATCAAAAAGCCACAAAGAATCCCAACACTCATCGCAAGTCGCAACTGAATACTAAACCTGCACTTTATATTATACCCCATACCAGGCTTTGGATAATTGGAACTGGTTTATTCTATCCATCTAGGAATCCTTAGCAATTAGTTCAAGCTTGCTTAGGCCTAGAACTACCCAACTACCAATCCATCATAAAGCCTGCGTTTGATGGAAGGAATTAATTTTAATTACCGTTGAAGGTGTTCAGATATTTCACCAGAACGTAAAATAATTAAGATTTTCTGGATGCTACGTAAAAAGAACAATATGTAACAGGGTTATTAATTATATAAGTATATTCCCTGGAGTATCTTGTTCCAAGACGATGTGGGGTTATGAATCTGTGAAATCAATACCATTGTCTGGATTTTAGGATCTCTTGCACATATCCATCAATACAATACTAACAGAGGGGATGCTGGTAGTCTGGGAGGTTTGGTACTTGCTGTAGGAACATGCTCACAAAAGTTCCTTAGTTGAACAATCAATTCAAATAATAGCTAATCACCAATAATATTATTCATCAGCATGTTTTCAAGATCCAAAATAATACGCCCAATTCAAAATAGTTTTTCTCGGAACTCTGAATAATAATAATTAATACAATCATCTGAAATACTTCTATCGATACTGCGTGGGTTTTTTGGAAAAGAGTGGTTCCGAGAATTACAAAATGAATTTCAATGTCATCAAAGAGGGAGCCTTTTGAGATTGAATTGACAAGATTGACAGTGGGATTGTTCTCGTTTTGTTGTTCTCTTGGATGCTTTGGTCTGCGCCTTCTTATTTTATTGTTGTTATAAAATACATAAATGCGAACAGCTGGAGTATTTTCAAGAATTGAGTAATTTCACCAAAACTTTAATAAATGAATCGTAAACATTATATTTAGAAGAAGAAATGTGAATAAAAGGGGGCGAGGTTTTATATTTTTTATCTGGACGCTTCAAATTAATTTTTAATTTTTTCCAGATTTGTATTTGTCTATTCGTAAATTTGAATGACTTTTTGAGTCATTTTGAAAACAATTCCGTCACAGGATGTTTCCACAAATTTGCACAGTTACTAGTCTAAGACACGCCTTCGTCTTGCGACGTATGTAGGTATGTTTTAAATTGGATACAATATTATTTAACTCGGAGCTACTGTACAAGAAATTTGTCAATTTGCGTAATACGCAATTATTGTGGTACCTGGATGTTGAAGAAACTGCAAACATGTAAAATCAAAGTAATAAAAGAAAACTCACCTCGACGATGAATGAAAACAATACAATCCAGAGTTTGCACAAATGCACAAAAGAGTATCGGAAAAGTATAAGATGAAAGGGGATGCACCCGAACTGTTACAACACGTCACGGAACAGACGAGATAAGTGTGGCACCACTTATTATCTATGGACTACCCTCACAAGAACAGAGCAAAACAGCGGCACTCCAACTTTACTGTGCGAATAAAGAATTTGACACAACCAAACACCTACACAAGAAAAAAAAACAGCAGAACGAATTCCTTATCAAGGCAGATTGTTGTTCATAAACTGGGCAAGCACTCACTCGATTTGTTTACGATAAAATACAGAAACGGTAAATAAATGTCGCGGGAAGAGCGATCAACAACGCGCGGCGTTTTGGAAACGACTGGCGGCCGGTTCCAATATCGAACGGTGCCGACTGGCAACAGTGGGGGACAGTTGTAGGCGGCAGAACGAGACGGGAGAGACGCCCCCGGGGGCGGCGGCGCGACAGACAGAGATGGAAATACAGCCACAGCCTCTGACTAACATAGGGATGGAGAACTAAAACAACCCACACTTAAAAAGAACCAAAACAATTGCTCAAACTGATAAAAAATTATATGATTTTGATCTTATTTTGTTGTGCCTTGGTTTATTTGCTGGGAAAAAATATTGATTGAGTTTGGATAGGGTAGAAGCCGGCGAGTTAGGGCGACGACAGGGCGGGTTTGCCAAAATTTTGTTGATAATCATAATTGAAGGATGAACTGGCGGCACTACTGGCAGGGGCATAAGAGCAGCATCCATTTAGATTTTAGGATCCTTAGGATTTTAGGAGTATTCGGGCGTTTAGGTTAGGTAAGCGACTATAACAATAAGCGCCTGCATTGCTAAATAAGGCAAAGTTGGCTTTTGTGCGTGCCGCATCTATTCTCGTCTCCTGCTGGACCAATAAAAGATGCTGTGTTTGCACGCGACCGCCTTTCCTCTTACAAGACTTATCGACATCTTAACCGGGAATTATTAGATCGATCGTATCTTTGGTATTGTAGACGAATCTTTGGCATTTACAAGAATGGCTCCTCCAGAGGAGAAGTGACCTTGTCGTCCTGGACCTTTATTTTGATTCATTCTCATCTTAGGTTGGTTAACATTAAGGCTATCGTGACATTACACATTAAAGGCTGGAAAAACACTGCGGAATATTGTTGATGCCTCCGCTATTAATAATTGATCCAAATTAGGGGTGGGAGAATAAATAATATAATTTCAGGCATGTTTTAAGGATACATATCACGGATTTATACATATATATGGTTCGATTAGTATGTGTCTTTGTTAATCTAGGATATTCCTGCTTTTCTCCGTGTTTAACTTTACGAGTATTTCCCGTGCATCGGTAAGTCGGTTTGTTATATTTTTGGAACTCATTTTCAAAATGCCTTTGGTGTGGTGGAAATCCATTGATGATAACTTTTGGCCAGCTTAGAAAAAAAAACAAGTTTGTTTCACTTTGTGAGTAATACATTATTAACTGTTCATACAGCAAAAGAAACTCTTGAGAGATGGGTACATATCATGGTTATTTGGTCAGTATTTTTGCGACGCTTTTTGATACATGTAATATATCCTAAATTTTTACTTTATAAATCTCACAATATTTTCAAACATCGATTCGGAATAATTATAAGTAAATAAATAAAAAAACTGATATTTCGTTTTATTTATTTCCATTGCAGCAACCCTTTTTGACTCGGACTGATTTTTCGCCACGGGAAAGGAGGGATACGACAAGTGCATATGTTTTACTCTTCTCAATATGACTTGTTTTGATTATGATTTAGCATTCCCACATTTTTTTTATACATTCTACGATTTAGCATCGTTGACCTTGTCTGTACAACGACGTACTTAAGGAAGAGAAATAAAGGTTATATATGTATAACCTGAGGGCTTAAAGTCAAACAATGAAATCTACAAAAAGACATACTAATTACCAATAATGTATTTAACACGTTTTTTGTAGATAACGTTGTTTGTCATTAAGTCCTCAAATTTTTTGTAAGTTTTTTGTGGATAACCCATGTTTGAAAATTAAGACCTATAACTATTTGAATGTTTTTTTAAAGATAACGTTGTTTGACTTTGAGATCTAGATTTGTTTGTATGTTTTTTTGTAGATAACGTTGTTTGAATTTAAGACTGAAAATTACTTGAATGTTTTTTTTTATAGATATTGTTGTTTAACTTTGAGACTTAGATTTATTTGTATGTTTTTTGTTGATAACGTTGTTTGACTTTAAGATCAAGAATTGAATAAATTCAATCGAACATCTCGGAATTATCCTAACGTAAAGAATATTTTACCCTGCGAAATGTTTCGATTGTTAAAATGAGTTATTACGAGGAAAGAATCGACAAAACTGTCCCAAGGAAGTCTCCAGAGAGCTGAAGAATTAAAAGAAGTAGGTACTTGGAAGAAATGATTTTTTGCCTTTGTATTTATGTGTATCAGTGATTTCGATACTATAGTATGTTTAGTTTTTTTATAGGTAATTGCGCAACGTCGTAATTTATTATTGAGTTCATTTCTATAATTTATTGATATTGTGGGTGAACCGCTTTATATCATTGGGCTGGTCTATCAGTAATTTTAGTTTGGTATCTCTAGACTCATCTTGCCAGGGCTCCTACCAGAGAGCATCTTGACGGGTGTAAATATCTCTCTTACCTTCCCTCCCTCCCTCCCACGGCAGAGAGCATAAAAAGCAACTGATATACCGGCCCGCAATAGGGTGCTCTGAGTTTTGGTATCAGGGTAGGGAGCGGAAAACAGCGAATTCATTGTAAAAAAAACTTTCAACAGATAAATATTCTCTGGATTTGGTAGGAATTTCATAAGCCAAATCTTTCATCCGTGCATATTACAAGCCTATTACCGATACATACAAATTTCACATTTTTCCTCATACACACAAATAAAGCTAACATAAAAATATTATCATTCTTTCGTTAGTACAGTTGTGCTAATTAATAGAGGTACCGACAGATGGCACTGATTGCTATTTTTGCTGGCTATCGCAATTTGTTCTTAAGAGGAAGCCACAAGCCAAAAATGTGTACATTCTTGGTAGGTCCTCATATTGTAGGTAATAGACATTAAAATCGCTTGATAAACGGAGTCTAGAAACGCTCGATTTCAAGCACAAAACTGGTTTTTATTTATTTTGTAAATAATTTTATAAGAAAGCAAAAAAGTTAATCAATTGTATCTGTCATAGATAATCTTAGCTATAATACTGTATTTTTAAAAAGTTGTTTCCTTTACGCGTCTCTTACATTTCTATTGAAAAAAAACAAATTTTTAGTAGTTTACATAAAATGTTTTATTGAGTATTTTATTTTTTTATTTGTATTCTTCTCAAGCGAAACGATAGGAAAATCTACAATTTATCGAAAGCATATTTTAGGTATTCATGATGAACACCAATTCGTTATAAAGATTAATCAAAATAGTGATTTGTTATTAAGCTTTGCCTTAAAAGCTCTGCCAATTTAGACAACAAACGAAATGAGTAGTATCTTGAATGCATACACAGCCATATGCATATGTTTTGTACGGTAAAGCAAACATTGAATATTCTGACGTGAGCGTCATTTGGCATACTTAGTTTCTGCTTTTGACATATTATAGTGTGCGGTCGGTACGATGCGCAATGCGCTGCAATTCGTAAATGGAAGTTAGCGCGTATTTTTGAAAGAATTATTTTATGCATTTTTATATTATTTCTACTTTTTGTTTTACGCGAGTAAGGTGGGGTAGGCAGTGCGTGTGTGTCTACATGGAATGCACGCCTCTGCTGGCCCGTAGGTATTTGAACTCGCTGACCGATTGTCAAATGACGCACTGACCGCTCTCCAATCTATTCAAACAAATACACTTATCATTTGGATATAAGTATGTAACAAATACAAATAGTTTTTATCCACGAAGTATAATATTATATGAAGCAAGAAATTTGGTCTAATTTCCGACTACACCCATCGAAAACTATTATTTAAATATTTGTAAAAAGCATTAGCTTTGTGGCTCGTCATAATTTACAAATACATTTGTTATTGACTACTTTATTTTAATTACACTACTGTTTTCGGAAAAACCCTTCTTTCATCAGAAGAATATTACAAACTAATCTACGATACAAAATATTGACAGATTTATACAAAAACAAAATAGGTGTTTGAGGGGAGGTGAACAAAGTGGAAGGGGTAATTACGGGATTTCCAGGAAGAACAGAGCGGTTAACTGGAAATATATTTAGAATAGGACCAACAAATAGATTAATTTGGTTATCCATTATACTAAAGTTATTTCAAGTGCTTCTTCGTTAGGTAAAAGCATAAATGAATAACATTAAAAGATTATTATTTTTTAATGATAAACTAATGTTATTAAGACAAGGTTTTTTTTATCCATAGCACAAAGGATAACTCGGGAGATATTTTCAATTCGTACGGATATTTCAGGCGACTAATTATTGCTTTTAATAATTTGTTATCCTTTTTTCTATGCATAAAAAATCTTGTCTTATGAACATTAGTTAATCATTAAATAATAATAATATTTGACAAGTCAACATATTTCACCAACAAATGTATATATAATATAAAAATCTATACAATATTAATAAAATTGACCATAAACACATCACAAGAAGCCACACCAGAAATGACCTTATGATCCCAACGAGCAATACGGCAAAGTACCAAAAGACACACACATACTTGGGACCTAAATTTTACAACAAAATCCCCCCTGAATTAAACATAAAAACTTGTAATATTTCATACATAGGCCCAATAATAACTAAATGGTTGATTGGACTGGGCAGAGGAGAATCTGAAAAAATGTTAAAAAACGTCACGTAATAAATAGACATAGACTAATCACACACTATATATATCTTCCATTATTCTAATTATTGCTCATACACAACCGCTCAAGTTCGACTCTATCATAAGATTGTAACGATTAAACATCACAAATTAAAACATTAATAAGATATATTATAGAAATAGACAAATCACACACTTACTTTCACATATTTTTTGGTTTCTTGGAACAGGCAATTTGCCTAGTTAGGAACCAATAATTTAGATTTGATAAGGTACAATAATCGATATTCACAAAATATTTTAATTACATCTTGTATCATATTGTACTGTGTGTAAATTTAAATGAATAAATAAATACAAAAAAAATATGGCTCGACGCCATCTAGTGGGAAATTAAGCACTAACAAAGCCTTTTATACAAAAATAAAGTTGGTTGTTTACAGGTAAAAAAATATAATAGACAGTAATTGTTGATTGAAGTACTAGTGCATATTGAGTTATTTGGGGTTGGGAATAAGCAGACGTAGCTCAATGGTCCAGAGCACCTGACCGGAAATCAGAAGGTGCGGATTCAATTCCGTAGACGGCATTTATTTTTACTCGGGAGATATTTTCAATTTGTATGCATATTTCAGACGACTAATTTGTTAATAATAATAATTATATTGGACAATTTTTTACAGCGCCGCTTTTGTGAGTTATCACCTTAGGGGCGCTTCATTGAAAGAGTTGCCTGATTGTTTTTGAGTGAATATTTATTATCTTGGAAGAAAATGTACACATTTGTGTCAAATTTATTTTCGCCGATACAGAAGAATAATAATAATAATAATAATAATACGAACCAAATTCATTTTTAGAAAACGAATTATATAAAATATATTATGATAAAACTATACTAACAGACCGAGCGATTAGTCATAATAGACCCGATATAGTTTTACATGACAAAATTAAAAAAAATAACTTATATCATTGATATCGCTATTCCAAATTCCTGTAATATTCAAAAATCTGTTAGTGAAAAAATAAGAAAATACACAGATTTAGGAAATGAAATAAAAAGAATTTGGCATTCTCAGACTATAAAAATATTACCATTCGTTATTTCGGCTACTGGCATTATACCTAGCTCTCTAATTAAAAATTTAGGCGTATTAGATCTATCAAAAAAATTATATATAAAGATGCAAAAGTCGGTCATTTTGAATACATGTAGGATAACAAAAGATTTTTTAAATATTTATGTTGAGGGATCAGTAGGATTTATAGGCCCTGTTAGAAGTTCTACCGAGCCGAACCCTCTGATATGAAAATATCTGGAGACGGTGAATTATTTTCCCATTTGATCTCTGGTGATTTGACATGTTGTTCTTGTATTGTTTTGTATTTATTTTGCTTATATAATGCACTTACATAATGTTGATTGACTAGATGATCATTTGTGGAAAAGTGAGTGGAAGGGTTAAGTTTTTCCTTTGGGGAAGATTTAACCCGGACAACTAAATCGGAAGTTTAAAAAAAAAAAAAAAAATGTATAATTTGGATAATTTGTAGAGCGCCGTTTTTGTGAAAAATCACCTCAAGGGCGCTGTACATTTTATTTCCTAGGAGCTACATTTGTTATTTAGAAAAGATACCAAAACATACTTACCTGGCAAGTCACTTCCAACAAACACACTTATATTAAAAAGTTTATGCTTATAAAAGATAGAACTGCACGCAGAGGACACTATATCGAAAAACACTGGTCGTCGCATGATCTTAAGTCTGCTATAGTTTTTATTTTAATTTAAATGTATTTTAACTGTCTTAAAAGCCTACAAATTGTTAGTTGTTATCATTTTTATTTATTTATTTTTAATTATTATTTTTATTTATTTTATTTTATTTTTAGTATTTTTTACATTTTGTTAATTTAAATTTAAATTGCCATCAACTGTGAAAGTGGAGGTTTCTGAAATTATGGATACGACTGTCTGAAAAGGTGCGTTTTAAGTTTAGACCTAAATTCTGTCGAGTCTGCGATCTTTCTCAAATCATGTGGCAGTCCATTCCAGGCTTTAGGTCCTGACACGGCAAAAGCACGCTCACCGAACTTAGTATCTGGTGTGCGCTTTGGTTCCTTCAACCTTCCGATAGCTGATGACGTTGCTGACCTAAGGGTTGACTGTCGGGAATTGGAATCTTCTGGAATACACAATTCTGATAAATAAGCCGGAGCCATTCCGTTAAGTGACTTAAATACCATCCAGCATACCTTGAACTGGATTCTTTCAGGACATTTGAGCCAGTGCAGATTTTTGAGATGCTCTGAAATGTGGGAGTATTTAGATACTCCGGTGATAAGCCTTGCCGCGGCGTTGAAAACGGATTGTAATTTGTTGATTTGACATTTAGGGAGACTTGCATATACTTGTAATAGATATACAGCCTTACCAATAAACTAGCATATAAAATAGCAGTTTTAAATTTCAAACAGCTGATAAACAACCATTTATGTATCGCAAACGTAAGTTTTCCAGTTATTTAAAATTTAAAACACGTTCATTAGTAAGCTAATTTTGGGTATCTGAGGTGATATCTCGTAAAGCGGCGCTATACAAATTGTCCAATATTATTATTATTATTTAATTTTATTTATTTTTATAATATTGATTACATTTTATGGCTTTGACTGTCCAACTAGGAAGGATTTCCGTTTTAGGACAGTCAAATTTACAGGTTTCAAGTTATCTTAGACGAATACAGGATTTAAGACTAGATAAAATAAGTATGTTAAAACGAAGATACATAAAAAGATAAATAAAAAAGATTCATAAAAAGATACATACAAATATACATAAAGGCGTTCGTGATAAATAATTATCAAATTACATTTTTTAGTAATATTTCGGAATCAGTCCTGCCTAGATCCAACAACCATTTTGTCACTCTTGGACCGAAGGATGAAAATTCACACAGTTTCAGCTGAGAGGGGATTTTATTATATATTTTAGGACCGAGATATAACATATAGTGTAGGTATTCGATGCATCTGCATAATGTCTTAAAGGTTATGAATTTATTCATTGAATTGAAATAAATATGTCCATTGTCCAGTCGTGGTTTACAGACACAAGTTAAACTAATTGAAATTAATATGGAGTAAATTTATAGGGGCTTTACCATTAATTTATGATGACATTAATATTATGTTCCATTTCTGTAGCTTGGAATCTCATTTCACAAACCTAATAATAGAGTTAACTTATGCTCTTAATACAATATATTTTATAATATAGAATATTCTTATACAGGAAAATCTCTGCTAAACAATAATTAGAATGTACATATTTACTAGGATGGGTTACGTGAACTTTGTTTTGAGAGATGTTGTTGGTCGGTTTTTCTAGAAGGTTTCTTTAAAATAATATTTATTTTTAGACTTCCTTTGCTTTGATAATCACGCTTTAACAATTCTGGGTATTACGCTAATTCTTTAAAAAAGCTTGTTTTTTATAAGGATCCCAAGTATCAATTTTGTTCCAAAATAAGAACTTTTAAAAAAACATATTTTTGAATTTATTTTTTTTCGGTAATGACTGAATGAATGAATGCAGATGGAGCTGAAACTCTCCAGATAGAGTCGTTCTCAACAACAATGCATTCTATGGACTTTCGGTGTCAATCGCGTACATACACGTTGACATATCTGCATGCCTTTGAAATCGGATGACATTATAGCAGTCAAAGTGCGAAATAAATTTCGGTCCTATCCGATCAGCAGTTGGCTTTTAGGTGTTGATTTTTTCTAATAGATTTCATTAACTAACTTTCCACTAGATGTAACTAAAAATGTATAAATTTATGTAATAAATTCGCGAATGTTGAGGTAAAAATGATTTTTTTATGTTTATTATTTATTGTAACAGAGATATTGGCAAGATTGGCGGTTATGCCTTCGACAATATGATAACGTTTTATCAAAAAAGAAAACAGGATATGCTGTACTAAAAATACTCTAACCAATCTGTCATTTTCATTACAATATGAAATTTCGTTGTAGGAGACAGCCTCATTGACAAAAAATCAATAAATTTTATTTCCCATCCCTGACTGTGGAATTCCAATAGTAAAAAAATTAGGAATTTCAATTTAGATTGGAATACGGATTCGAAAATCAAATTTGAAATCGGCGGACGGAAATGTCAACCCCATTGATGTATAAAACTGTACATCAATGGCAGCCTTTGAAAGTTGGTTTGACATGTGACATTTTGAAGCGGCAGATTAATTGTCTAATTCGGGATAGCCCATAATATATAAAAACAATATCGTTATAAAATTTATCAGTTTGTTTGCCTGAGGGCAGGTTAAAGTACCTTTTTATGTGAAACCGCACAAGAGTCCCAACTGCTCCCAACCGTCTGGAGCTAGTGAGATTATGGCATCGCCAATTGGGATATTTTGAGAGACTGAAGATAGTGGGGAGCGGAAGGAGATGGGAAGAGGAAGGTTGGGAAGTACCTGTTTATAATTTATCATTATTATTTATATTTTTTTCGTGTACTTAAATATTTTTGGAAATCTAGTACGGCGCTCTAAATACCAAATATCATATAAAAAATATTATTACCACATTTCGAAAAAAAGATTTTTGATTGAAAAAGGCACCATTTACATTATTACGGAATTAAAAATAAATAAATATTATGTACGTTGATGGTGCGGTGCTGATTGCTGACAGAACGGAAGATCTACAGTTTGTCGTGTCTAGGATGAACGAAGTATGTATGAAGAATGAGTTAATGATTAAAGTAAGTAAGTCTAAAGTCATGATCTTTGAAAGAGTGAGTACGAAAATAGTGTGCAATCATAGACATATGAATATTAGTAGACCTGCCCTAAGTGATTAAAAGCGTATTATTCCCCACTCCCCATACCGGTTCCATTGGAGCCGGCTGGGCTCGCGTATGGCTACCCGTGAATCTTGAGAATGTGACGTCATCATTCTTGTTCGAACTAGCGTCGAGCTATGGTCGAAGCATTTTACGAAATAACACGGCAAAATGGTGGCTTAGCTATGAAAACTTGTAAAAATAGATGTGAAAAAGAGAATAAACCCAATTGTCGTATTACATTCCATATGTAAGCATTATTTTAAGCGTAATTACATCGTATAATATCTATCAGTTTGTAGAAACATATACTATCACATCGAGATATATTTGTACGCATCGTTGGTTACTGGGAACTAAATTATGAACACTTATAAAAGTGTCTTAACTAAATACGTAAACAAAATATTCGACTCTGAAAATAGAAGAATTTTTTTTGCCGAATTCGGACTTCGCAAATTTGTTCATAACGTGGCGAGTAATTTGCGCTCCCATGTAAAAATGTCTATTCATTCAAAAGCAGATTTTACTTTTAAGAACTAAATGGTGATATTATAATGCGAGATGCCTATATACTGTCAGATTGATTTACTGAAGAATCACAGTCAGCTTTACCCCCTTCGTTCTTCAACAGTTGATTTTACCCCTCACCTTTAATTTCTAGTCTATATATTCATATGTCTGTGTGTGCAATATAGTTGTGAATTTGGAATACTTGGAGCAGGTGGATGGGTTTGTGTATTTAGGGAGTATATTTACGAGAGATGGGAAGGCTGACAGAGATATTGAAATAAGAGTAAATGCAGAGGACTGAACGCAGTTGGCGCTAGCAAAAAAATGTACAAAGAAGCGAAGATAGCAGTCCACAATGGAGTGCTGGTACCTACCATGATGTACAGAAATGAGGCTTGGAACTGGCAGAGAAAGGATGAAAGTAGACTGAATGCTAAAGAAATGAGATCCCTGAGACGTTTGTGTTGTAAAACCATGTATGATCGTGTGAGAAATGTGGAAATTCGAAAAGAGCGCAAGGATGATGTAAGCGTAATGAGTAAGATCAAGAAAGGGACGCTTAAATGGAGTGTAAGGAGAATATACGATGCAAATTTGAATAGTAGAAGAAGTCGGGGAGGCCCGAGGAAGACATGGCACGACCAAGTGAATCAGATACTTGAGTCGAGCCATGTGAAGAGTTAGAATAATAGAAGAGTATGTATGAGATGATGTATGAATGTGAATGAGTCAAGGAGTGCGTGCCAAGACCGAGTTGTTTGGCTGTCCATCCTCTCTGCCTACCCCTGTGGGGAAACGGCGTGATAGTTAATTAGTTAGTTAGTAATAAATAAAAAATAATATTTAAATGGCTACTGCATTACTAAGAATATTCCTTTAATGTGCATAATTGAAATAAGGAAAGGAGAGACTAAAGCGCCTAATTTTGGCGAGTAGTGTTTCCCTGGTGTTTAAAAATACTTTGTAGGCAGAACTCTTCCAGAACAGATACATTTGCGCGCCTGGCTGACAGCTCAATTCTGAGCACGGGTCGAGAGAGTCTAGCTGGAGAGGTCAAAGGATCTCCCCCAACTCTCCTCTCCCGATCTGACCCACCAAACAGTTGGTGGGCAGACGGATCTGTCTAAGACCTGACCACACCTCACCCCCCCGTTGACCGTGAACCCTAGAGGTGACCTATGGAAGAAATAGATATTGGTTATCCAAGTTAATGGTTTCCGGGGTGGCGGTACCCTTGCCCGCCTCAAAATTGAAAATATAGACTTAGATATAGACGAGCTTAGGTAGGTATACGAAGTTCTTCAACGTTCATGTGATAGTATTATGTGTTCGTACTAAAGGTTATATTATTATTTAGGTAACGCAATAATCGTTTATTATTTCGATATGTCAAGAAAAATATATACGCACGTTCTTATGAAAGGTAGTATAATTTGAAATCTTGAAGGTTGTTTAAGGAATGCTTCTAAAACAATCGGGGATTTGATCTAACATCTGACTCCGACGAGGGCCAGTGGGCCGTGACTCCTGCGACCCACAAGGCAAACTATGTATGACCTGCTGTTTACAACATTTCTGCAATACACATTTAAAGTTAGTTCACACATTCAATTATTTTGACGAGTCTATAGGATGGTCGCAAAGTTACTCAAACAATACACATACTTATTAACCTGCTGAAAACTTTTATTTTAGCAAAAAGTTGTTTAAAAGTGTAAAAAGTTCACGGATAATCATCATTTTGCAGGATCCATTTTCTGGAACACTATGTTCAGTGACTACTAATTTGGATTCTTCTCAAAACATTTAAACATTTCGGCTCACGATCACGTACCCAGAACTAATATATTGAAGGTTATAATGCCGTGTGCAATGTGCATAATATTGCAGTTAGACTTTGACGCCAACAGGGTTTTAAAGTAATTCTAAACAACCCACAATAACACTTTCCGACGGGGTGCGTAATAATTTTACCAATACCGAAGAAATATATAAGGAGAAGTACAACAGAGGTAGTGATTAGATTTCGGTATTGGGTTAATGAATTAAAACAAGGACAAGCAATGCAAATTTTATTATCTACATTTTCCTTTTTTCGACCATTTTTTACCAGATTGATTCTTAGTAGTGATTCCAACTACCGGTCTTAAAAAATAGTTGATTTTGTATTAATTTTTGAAATTAAAATAACCGTTTTAATTAAAATTTCTTAAATTTTCTCTTCGGTTGGTTTCTCGCCCGATTTAGATCAGATGTGCCGAGAATACACTACTTTATTTTTATTTATTTATTAATGGACCATCTCCAATTACAACACATTACATGTGTAGTGGTACGCAACTACTTCATTCGAACGAAATTCTAGAAGTCTCGATTTTTTCCAAACAAGCTTCTTGGATGTTCTTTTATTTATTTGTTTGGAAAATTCTACATAGCAACCAAATTGTTCCAGAAGCTTCTTCACCTTTTAAAAAGCGACAGTATGAAGAATCTAATCAGTCAGTCATCAATCTGCCATCAGTTAACAAGGTGCTCAACGAGTGATAATCCGCGCACCTCACTTGCGCGAAGGACATTCTTCCCGGCTCTCATCATGGACTCCATAGGGATATCATCATAGCGTTTTGGCCCAGATCACCGTCCCTGGCCAACGCTACATGGATTACAGCGCCCTGGTTCCAGCGTCTCTGACCAGCGCTTCATCCACGCTCCATGACCACCACGAAGACACGAAGCATCCTCACTGGTCTACCAGCTCCCCCTTCAACCGCCTACAAGGTCCACCGTACCTTCGGCCTTCCCGTCAGCACTGGAGTACTGATTGCCAAGATCGCCAGTGCCTGACATACAACGAGTCCGGTCACCAGCGCCCGGCGTCGACTCACAGACCCGCGCTTGACCTGCCATCACCGCCTGCATCCGTATCTGTCCAACGTCATCTCATCACGGCTACCTGACTCATCAAATAAACACTCTGACCTTCACGACACGTCTTTCATTCCGTGCCTCCTCACCAGATCCCCAAACATCTTTGTCATTTTTAAATTAATAGAAAACTATGTTATTTCCAATAAAATATCATCACATGGTCATCCTAGATGCTTACTATATTATTGAATTAGCTTATTCCATATCCTATATAGTAGGTACACATTATTATTAAGAAAAAACAATGAAACAATATTGTTATTTCAATACGTTATTACTTAGTGTTATTTTTATTATTTTATAAAATTATTAATCTTTATAAAGGCTAGTCCTAGTGAGGTTAAATTAAAATGTAAACAATGATATGTACCATGTGAAGAATCAGTAAACATATTACACGAAGTTAATACAAGGATAAATGATACAATATGGAATAATAATAAAAAAAACAGCTTTGTTAAAATAGGACACAAAAACAATAAATATAATTTCAAGTCAAGACAGGAGCAAGGTTTTTATGGTGTCCACGACTTCTGCCACATCAATACAATATATTACTTGCTTAATCATTAAGAATTATACCAAAAATGCAAGGCCCCCCGACTTGATTAACAAGTCTCGCCATTCTGGATATTTGTTAATTGTATCCAATTTTGGTGGAGCGTTGATTAAGGAAAAGCAATTTATTATTTCTCAGTCTACTGGAAGGGATATTGATAGGGATGAGTTGCAACAAAGTAGGTGAGTCAATCATTATATTAATCATTTTGAAAATGCAGATGAGATAAAAGTCTTTCCTGCGTATTTTTAAAGAAGAAAGGTTCAATTTTACTTCAAGTTCATCGCATAAATAATCGCTTCTAACCTTCTGTACGGATTCTATATGATTAATGTTAACATCATGGAATGGAATCCCAATAATGCATACGTACTCAGGATAAGAGCGAACCAACAAACAGTAAAGAGTTTTAAAGTTAAGGCGATGCACTACGTCGTGTAATATTTTAAATTGAGCCGCTCTCAATAACAACCCTTACGTAAATGGCGATAAGGTTTAAATTCCCGCTTAACACCATCCGCCTGTTTTGATGTATGCAAGAAAAAAACATGGCCAAAAAGTGCCTTTTATTTTATTTTGTGGATGTTCAGGCATAAATATAATTTTTTTTTCGATAATTTTATAAATAACTTAATTTGCCACATTATACAATAAAATCATAACCGAAAATGGGTTCGTAAGTAGGAGATTTTGAACTTTAAAGCAGTTTTCATAGGCCTTTACATTATTTTTTTCTGGGCTTATAAAAAGACTTATCTAAAAAATACTCGATTATTTCAAAGGTCAAGATGTATTCTACTCGCAGTATTTAATTAAAGCATCTGAAACATTTCTAGGCGACCAAATTTTCAAACCAAAAACAGATGATTTTGCATTACTACGTATGGCATCGCCTTAATTAATAATATCATATTTTTATCTCGTATTGGATGTGTGGGTTTGCATTAATCTACCCAAATTATAGAATAAAGAATTTACAAAATAATTATAATTATTGTTGTGGGCGTATATCTCACCCGTGTACGAACTATTGAACTCGGCCATAATAAGTATCTAAGCGTAATAAATTTGTATTATCGGTACAATAACTCATTCGCGTCTTGCCGATTCAACTTTATTATGCTCTTATCAGATATTTGAATTCATTAGCTGACTTATTTTCAATCGCTTTCACTAATTTAAACCAAGTAAAGAAAAAAACGAAGACTTTTAAATCTTCAATTCCATTACATCGACAGTTTTATAATTTATTACATTAAAATCTTTCCAAGTGTAATATTAAACACTACAAGGAGAGCAATCAATTTTTCCAATTGACCTTACAACGAATTAATATGCCTTCTTAATAAAACATCAGTTTAAGAATATTATTGCTGAAATGTTGTCCGTTAGTTCCGCCCCTTTACACGATTAACGTAATTTTAATACACATTTTGTGAATTCCCATTTCATCTCAACTAATTAATAATTTCCGAACCACGCTGTATATCAACTAAATGATTTATACCAAAATTTAGCAATGAATCAGTTCCTCCCATTGTTGCGAGATTGCGCCACATCTGGATACTTGTTTTATGCTTTATGAGCTTGTCTCTGGTACCATTTGGTAACAGAAGAAAGTTTGCGCCAACAATTCACACACTCTGCTCTGTATTGCGCCATGCACTTCTAAAGTAATTAATTTATACACATCATATACGAACAATGCCATAATTCTGTCCTATCTCATTCAGAAACCGGTTATTTGTAGCTAAGATTTATGATTTATGTGAATTGCCTTTGATCGCGCGTTATTAGAAAAGGGTAAAAACAATTTGGCTAATATCTATACCTTGTTATATTATAATATGTGTATAATGTTATTCGAAAGCTTGAACATGGTAATTATGTCCTTATTCCTGAATCTGAATTTCGCTAATAAACAATTAGATAATGTTAATTAAGTGTTAATCTCAAGTGACTTACCAGGGAGATAATATATATTGTACCGTATATTATCTCCACAAATAGTTAGTAATAACATAAATCACTGTAGAAATGTATTATAAATTTGTACAGCGCCCTTAAGGTGATTTTTCATAAAAACGGCGCTATACAAGTCATCCAATTATTGTTATTATTATTATTATGGTAAATCTTAGGTTTTACAGATAAATCTTTGCATTTAATTGGTTGTGTAAATGTAAAAATTGGAAGCTTTTACCAGTATGTTAAGTTAGGTTAGGTTAGGTGTTATAATATAATAAGTTAGGTTAGGTTATTGTTGTTAGGTGGCAAATGTTCAGAAAGTTTGTAAATGATCCCAATTCACAATCTGCACAGTAATTTCGGTAAATTCAAGATTTATAAATTGTCGTGATTTTATGGTACCTTATATTAACATATATTGGTTTAATGATAACTCAACACAGTGACAATTCAACACACTTCTAAAAAGTGATATAAAGTCATTAGAAACGATGAATTTTTTTTTAACCTAACCTAACCTACTTAACCCAGTTAATAAAGTTTTTGTTTCATCACTTTCCATGACTTTATATAACTTTTTAAAGATGTGATGAATTATCATTGTGATGATTTATCCGGTCACCCATATATTATGTGTACATTGTACAAATAATATATATATATATATATATATAGTAAAAATATAAAATACCAATAAAATGTGATAACTACCTGGAATGAGCAAAGTTTCTGAAATTTATCTCTAAAGTTCTTACATATAGAACACCAGATACAACTTTTCACGTGAATGGGATATTTAAGTTTAATTTCAATATAGTAATTTGTGTTTTAACTTTTGGTGTTCAAATATTAAAGTCCGTCTAGACGGGGCGTTGCAAATTAGGAGAATTCAGATTAACACTCGTATTTTGCTCCAATTAAACAATTAGAAGAATGGTTCTTTGACCATCCAACACACACGTGCCAGAAAAAAAAAAAAACTAAATTTTTGGAGGACTATTATATTACAAAGTGTACTTGCAAAAGTATTAAAAACAAACAAAAAATTATATCTATACTTCTATTAGGTAGGTACCACCTTAGTGAATAAAATTATATCTATACTTCTATTAGGTAGGTACCACTTTAGTGAATAAAATTATATCTATACTTCTATTAGGTAGGTACCACCTTAGTGAATAAAATTATATCTATACTTCTATTAGGTAGGTACCACCTTAGTGAATAAAATTATATCTATACTTCTATTAGGTAGGTACCACCTTAGTGAATAAAATTATATCTATACTTCTATTAGGTAGGTACCACCTTAGTGAATAAAATTATATCTATACTTCTATTAGGTAGGTACCACCTTAGTGAATAAAATTATATCTATACTTCTATTAGGTAGGTACCACCTTAGTGAATAAAATTATATCTATACTTCTATTAGGTAGGTACCACCTTAGTGAATAAAATTATATCTATACTTCTATTAGGTAGGTACCACCTTAGTGAATAAAATTATATCTATACTTATATTAGGTAGGTACCACCTTAGTGAATAAAATTATATCTATACTTATATTAGGTAGGTACCACCTTAGTGAATAAAATTATATCTATACTTCTATTAGGTAGGTACCACCTTAGTGAATAAAATTATATCTATACTTCTATTAGGTAGGTACCACCTTAGTGAATAAAATTATATCTATACTTCTATTAGGTAGGTACCACCTTAGTGAATAAAATTGAATAACTTAAGTCCGACTCAGCACAGATCACAGTGAGGAGGACTAAGAAATAAAATTTACTATACATATATTCACTATCATATTTTGTATGTACAATGTTTAAATAGTTGCTGTAAAAAATTAATTTAAAAAAAAACTTCAATTTAATCTAAATTACTTTTTTTCATTGAAGAAAATACTTCGATGATAATTTTACTTTATAAATCAAATAAGCACCTGCGTAACTTTAATTTATTTTTAAATATAATACTTATTTGAGCTTTGGTAAATGATTTATTATTTTATAAAATTAAAAGTAAATAATAAATTGGTAGGTATAAATATGTGGGCGTAATGAGATTTTTCAACGATGTTTTCTTTGATCATACGCCCACTAAATTTTGAGTTATATTTTTTAAAACACCAACAATTTTTTTTAACGCGTTAGCCTTAATTTTGATTAGATACTGAATGACTGATAAAAATATCAATATCCCCTTATCCACCTATTCTAAAACATTGTTCTACATCTGTATTATAGTTTCTCTTTTTTCTAAAAATTAAAATCGTTTCTCAGATTCTTCAAACCTTTGCGTTTAATTTGGTCTTCTAATAAGCAACTGGTTCACAATGGTATCCACTCGATACACTTCTGAACTCATTATTCATTTCTCATAAAAATACATACCAACCTTCCTTTTTAGATGTGTTCTATTCTTTATCTGAGAACGTTCTTACATAAACGACATACTGTAATTATATCGTTCCCATACGCATTCTTCAAATGTTTAAGTAAACATTTTGAAAGGCTTAAAGAACAAAAACATCCTTAAGATTCATCTCGATTCGTCGCATAAGAGAATAAGGTTCTATTCTACAGACCATATCGTAGGTACAAATGATTATGTAACTGCAGAAATGCAGCAAAATGGTGAAATATTTTCGATCGTAGATCTTCCAGTCTAATTAGTTTTAAATTTTTGTTCATCGTCAAGGTTTGTCATTTGCTGGTGTTGTTAAGTTTTTTTGTTTTCAGTTGTTAAAATGTTAACCAAGCACAAGAAACAATTACATAATAATAGTAAAAACTACACATATTTATTATATATTACTGTACCGAGCCAGTAGGACTATGGGATTCCAATTTAGGATATTTTGTCAGGCTGATGGTGTTGGGAAGCACAATGATGTGGGTGTAATGGTAAAGCTTATTCAAGCAACTTTCCGAATCTGAACGGTGGTCTTCCACCAGGGCGGTACAGAGAGTTTTTACCAATCTATGCTTAACCTCCCAAGTAAAAAATATAGAATACAAAATACACGGTGTTCGGAAACTCATAGTACAAGCTGAAAACATGTTAATCTACATTTATCAAATTTGATCGAAATAATTCCAACTTTGGACTCGATTTGCTCGAAAACGAACAAATCAAAAAAAGTTACACCACAATATCTACTTCAAATGTAAATTCACCGGCTTCCCGCTTTTACTACGAGTTTTATTAGTTCACCGTGTATAAAGCATAAATCTTTAAAAAATTATTACACGTCTTCCAACGTTTCTTATTCATAATCCTTGCAAGCCACCATTCGGAATGTCATAATCCTTTGGAGCGAAGGTGCATCTGTATGCATGACTGTCTGCAGAGCACTGAGCTGTACGCTTCTGCATTCGCCTATCGAACCATAAAAACACACCTTGCTAGCAGCTTCCCTCGCAGGACTTATAAAGGAATATTCCTCGTACAATAATATGTGACTCAATATCGCTCCCTGACACAAGTGTTGATTAAGACAATGTTCCTGGAGGCAGTAGCTATTCATCACAGAACAAAACATTATCTCTGGGAGGTGTGATCTATATTATCAATTTGACATAAAAAATCTTTTTTAGGAAAGAGTCGATTTTCGGAATAATTTCTCATATTTGCAAACTTTCGATTCTGTCTGCATTCCTCTGTTTGAATTCATAATCTGCTCTTTCATACATGGCGCAAGATTAATGATTTCACATAAGTACACGCTTTGCATGTTATGTTTGGATTGAATCACCAATACAGTAATATATTTATAAGCCTTTCTTGAAGTAATTGAGTTTTCATACGGACAAAATTATTTATTCTTATTTTTATCGAATATGTAGGGGCGCAAAAAAATTGTCTTAATATTGTAAAGTATAGCATGCATAAAGCGTATTTTATTCAACCCTAAAGAGCAATAATATTTATTTTCAGTAATTTCCTTCACACTGCATCCCTAAAGATGACATTGGCCCCGAGGGAAATCTTTTTCCTCGGGATTTAAATAAATAAATAATGATATATTTTTAATAAACCAAAAAAAATAAAATCTTTAGGAAAAACCTTACAAAAACATTTGGTTGTTCTACGTTACCATAATATCAGAATTGTACGTTTTGTTTTATTATTACCGTATAATCTTTTCGCGGAATCAGGGTATACGAAAAAATAAAAATATATTAACCTCTATATATTTTTAATACTGTTTAACGGTGGATTGCAGTGACTGTACCTAAAAAATCTAAAATGTATGGCTATACGTAGGACTATACCTTATTAAGGAATTGAAAAAATTTCAACATTTCAAAAAATTTCAATGTTGATCTTAAAGTTCTGTGAAGGTTCTATTCTGTTAGTATATCATTACTGACCAGTTGACCACAAAACTGAAATAATAACATAACCTTAATAATAACCTTTGCAGAATTTTAAAATCAACTTCGAAAATTGATGAATTGTTCAAATTCTGTGAAACATCCCGTCTTTAGTAAAATTTTATTCAATTGAAAAACGAATGTGTATGTGAAAACCTTACTAATTGAATCGTAAAGTAGAAACTAACATAAAATAGTTAATAGAAATATACATAGCTTAACTACTCATATTGTTTATCTGTTGTATAATCTTGAAATAGAAATAAATTGCCATCGAATATTAAATGGTATTTTAAATATTATAAATATATCTTCATTTGGAAGATGTCGTGAAAAAGAATACCATTTTAGAAACTAGTCAAGATTACCTATTAGATTTTTTGTATTTGAAATATGCTTCAATATTTTAATTTCAAATATGACAAAAAAGCTTTCGACAAAAAATTTTGGTCAAAACGTCGCAAAATTTCAGATAAATCAAAATTTAAAAAAAAAAACGGTCGATTTATTTAGGGAGTTTGCAAGAAAACCGTCACCTAACTATTGACCTCCTGAATACATAAAAAATATATTAAAAAAATGTCAGCTTGATTTTAATTTTCTGTAAACAACATTTAAAAAAATACGGTTACCAACACCTGCGTTAGGCATTTATGTTATAAAAAAACATCACTAAGAAGTTCTTGTAAAATATAGACCAAAAAATTCAATTTGCATAATGGCAGAACCTTTTAATCTATAAACCTATGAACAACAGAATTGCATTTGTAACTAACATGAAAGTAGATTTTACAAATGCTATATGTGAAGATATTTCAAGAATACATAAAAAAAAACAGCTGTCAACCGCTGCTTCCACGCTTAAAGAATATCAAAAAACATTGTTGCCAAATTAAAAAAAAAACGAGAGTTAAAGATATTTTTTTTTAGTACCAACTCAAATCTTGACTTTCACACTCTTTATAAAATTTGTAACTAAAACACCGTTTATTTATTATTTGAATTATTATGCTGCTAAGAATAATAGAATTTACTAGTTCAAGATAATTGTATTATAAAACAGTTATTTGATAAACCAATTAAGTTTCATTCACTATCCGTATATGTATATTTAGTTATGGCAAATGTTTTTACACATTATTTTTATATTTTTAATATATTCTTAATAGGTTTTTTACACATTGGTTTATTATCTAAATATAAAAAAAAACAAGTATGACTACAATGTAAAGAAAAACAAAATAAAACTATACAAGAGAACTGATAAACATTATAAACCGCATTATGAAGTAAATTGCCTTAAAATGTTCCAAAATGCTCTCGTGTGTGATGAGCAATTGTTTAAATTACCTACTCGGCAAACACCGGTAAGAGCCAAAGCATAACATTCCACCTGTAAATACATGCAAATTACTTATTTTTTCGATCAGGTATTATAATTATTTTCGTCATAGAGAATATGCGAGACCCACTAGAGTAAAGGTCTGATAGAAGTACTATCGCTAACTAAACTCAACTCTTTAAAAATTCTAATTACTCTATGTGTATGCTTGCGGTAAAAAACATACAAATCAGCAGTCACAATGATTATCAACAAGAATCGCCGCCATTTGCAAACCGCCGTTGCGTTATTATGGCGCGGCACCGACTTAATCACTTGACACCTCTAAATCCATCATGCGGCCAGGCTTGTAACTCTAGTCGGCCTTGAGGTGAAATGCCGACGTATCGTTTATTTCGTTCGTACGCACATATTTTATGTGTCTTTGTCTATCTTAGTCATACATGTACAACGTTTGAATTAAGAATGTAGTGGAAAGATAAGAGTGTTTCTTACTTGCCACATTTTATCTTAATTTTGTGAGACAATTACAAGTCTAGATATATTGTAACGTCATTGGTGAAAACATTGAGGGAGTATCTAAAAGCTTAGCATCAAAATACCGATTCAGTTAGTTTGATTTTATTTGTTTTTAAGGTACAGTTGAAAATGTCTACATCTCGTAGAGTGTTGAATATTTTGTGGATACGTTCCATTAGTGAATTATGCGCATAATTAAACATATGTTAATACAGTTACTTTATGTGCAATATCGTTTTTTACACAAATCTTACTGTCTGAGCAATCAGTTTGTGAGAAGTTATCTCATTTATGATATTTATTTGTTTACAATAAAATATTTAACACTTAACATTAAAACTTAATACTAAAATACTTAATATTACAGTACTTAACATAATATAATAGTACTTAACTTACAATTATAATACTTAATGTGGTAAACTGAATAAATGTGTGGATTTCAGGGTAACGAAATGCAATCCTTTCTAATATAAATATGATGAATCAATGCAGTTCACAATTTTGTATAAGCATAATGATTTTTCTACGTTTATATGGAGCAACGGGAATAAATTAACATGACAGATGGTCAGTATTTAAAAAATATGTATTGATTTTTTTTACAATAGCTCTATACAGGAGGCCTCGAGGAAAGTAATTTCCCTCAGAACCAATGTGTTTACGCCAAATAATGGCTAATTGTCGTTTCATAGAGAATTGTTTATGGCAATGAATTTTGTTACTGAACCCCGTTTTCCTCTCCTTCATACCTCTCCTCTTTGTCCGGGAGTCAGTCAAAAACCAACAGCCGTGACGCGAGGTGAACATTATTACCCAAAACGAATCGCATAGCAATAAAAATCATCTTAACGCATCGCAAAAATAAAGTTTTGCTAATACCACAACTACAGTGCAATCCAAGTGCATCCCAACAAGTGAATGTTCCTCCACCTCCTTAAGTACCCTTATACCTTTATAAAACTCATTGCCAAAGAATAATTAATTATGTTATAAAAGGTCCACAGTTTAAACACCATGTCATCTTTGGGGATACTGTATGGAGGGTCTTTTTAAGTAAAGGAAGAAGATGAAGTTCTGGGAAGGAAAATGATATGAGTGGTGGGTGGGAATATGGGGATAATTGTGTCCAGGAGTGTCGGATGGATAAATCCATCCCCTGCGGTGCAAAGCGAGGTCGATAGAGTCCTGCAGGAGAGGTCAAAAGGCCTCCCTCAACCACTCTCTCTTGATCGTACCCGCCACGCAGTAGGTGGGCAGATGCATCCGTCGCCAAGACATAGGCAAACCTCACAACATGAACGCCCCCATATCTGCCAAGTCACCAAAAGTAGCGAGCCACTTTGGATGACCTATGCCATAGGTGTTGGTACCCATACCCGCCTCCTAAATTTTAAATGAACGCCATTCTGAATCAAATATAGTTTCTATAGCCTCAGATTAATAATAATAATATTTGGATGATTTTTATAGCGCCGTTTTTGTGCAAAATCACCTCAAGGGCGCTGTACAAGTATATAATACATTTCTACTATGATCTATATTATTACTAACTATATTTGGAGATAATATACAGTACAATACTTACCAGGTAGGTCATTTGAGATTAACACTTAATTAAAATTAACTTATTGTTTATTAAGGAAATTTAGATACATTGGTCCACAAATTAGTCTGTATGCTGCACGTAATTGGCTTTGGGAAATTCGAACTCTTAGTCGGTATCCGAACGGATTTACGTTTAAAATAGTAGGTAGATGAAAACGCAGTACATATTTCACCACTAAACATTAAATTACTATTTATAACAAAACTGCTGAGGCAACTGTAACTTTTCTTTCTTTTATTATATATGATTTGTTCACGAGAAATAGGATAGGTTCCAACGGAGCCATCGAGGACGCCTAAAATGTATAGTATATTAATTGTTATTTATATCGTTTGCCGTGAACTTTTGCCACTCATAATAAATTGATTAGGTGACAGCATCTTTCCATTGTGTTGAGTTTTGAGTTCGGTTCCAATAAAGACATAAAGACGCAAGGAAGAGCGGTAGCAATCACTCCCACGCTTCTCCAACTCACCCACGCTGTGAATACTGATGATAACCGAGTCGGAGAAAGTTAACAATTATTATCATAATAAAAATTTTCATCTTGTACACTGCTGCGACATTCGTTGGATAATGTTTTAGTCAAATAATAATTAACAAAAAACGGCAACATCAAAAATTACTCTTGTTACCAATTTTGTTATAATTTCATATATTATAATACAGGGTTTACCAATAAGAGGTGTTATTTTGAATAGCACGCTATTTCGGTAGATGTTACTTTTGAAGATGTCATTTTTTAACATTTGACAAGTAGAAACTACGCCATTAATAAAAATGGAACGATACATGCTTCAACAATGCATTGAAAATATTAAAATTCACTTGAGTGAATCAAATGCAAATCATCTTGAGTGATGAGGCCCATTTCCACCTCGGTGGCTTCGTCAACAAGCAAAATTGTCGCATCTGGGGCTCGGAAAACCCAAGAGTTATTGTTGAAAAGCCTCTCTACCCCCAACGTGTGACTGTTTGGTACGGTTTATGGCCCGGCGGAGTCATTGGACCTTACTTTTTAGAAAATGATGCTGGAGCAACAGTTACGGTGAATGGATTGCGCTATCGAGAGATGATTAATGATTTTTTATGGCCGGAATTTGATGGTATTGATCTGGAAAACGTTGGCTTTCAACAAGACGGCGCTACGTGCCACACAAGCAACGAAACGATTGATCTTTTACGATTGAATATCAAAATAACACCTCTTATTAGAAAACCATGTATTATATATGTAATTCAACAAAATTTTTAAAAAAAAGTATGCAAGACGAATTTTCATTTTATTTAAAAACATTTTTTACGAAACAAAATTACAAATTCAATGCCGATGATTATTTAAAAAAATAATTTCTTGTTAAACCCTTTCGTGGCCCTTCAAAGAAAATGTCTCTTAGTTTTCAATTAACATAAGAAAGATATTATAATAAATGAACTATTGTACTTACTTGTCTCAACGAGCGTTTTTTTAAGAAATGAAAATCAAAAGTTTCAATGTACCTACATACGAAATTGTTCTCATTCGTTATTTATTTCTCTTTCTAAAAAAAAATAAATAATAATATATATCGTGGCTGAAGTATCTATGAATAAAAAGGGCTGAAAGAATTTATGACGAGTGTTGTATCTCTGCCATCTCAAGAAATATGTTTTTTTTGTATTTTTTTAAAGTTAAATAAACTTTGCAAAAAGCATCTCAACTTTTATGCTGCGTATAAACACGAGAAAAAGCATGCGGTTGCTTCGTTCTTTTTCCATAACTCGTGGTTCAGATTTTTTCTCTGTTTATACGCAGCCTTAGGCTGAAACATAACATTTTAGGCGTAGAAAGACCGAGAATTAATTATTATTCAACTTCAATGGAAATATATCCAGTAATCTTCGGGTTCATAGTCCGTAGTAACTTTTCAACGAATTAACATGATATACATTTTCGAGCTTCATGGAAGAGCACTAGGAGCTTTGACTCTGGGAACAGAGTTCGGGAGTTCAATATCCGGCAAAAAGAAAGAAAAAGATTTTACACGGGAATTGAAATAAATTATACCGAAATTTGTAGTACCCACTGGCTAAGGAGAGACAGTTTTTATTTATATTTTAAACGATTTGCGTAATTTTAATAATTTTCGCGCGACGGTGGGTAAATAAAACCTAATAATTTGGGCATTGTAAGAAAAAACTCTTACGCCAGTTACCGTACAAATGTGCCCTTATTTATTGGGAATCTTGTTTCAACTAATAACTTTTTTTATTAGGTTGCATTTATTTGCTTCCCTCTTATTCACGTTTATTTGTGTCTCTGGGATATTCTTTATTATGTACTGATAACTACTAACTTCCTTCTTCTTTCCCTTTTCATTCACATCATCCCTTTCGTTCGCCAATTTGTTTTGGATGCTACAGTGCTAACTAACTTACTAACTAACTAACCCCCGACATGACAATGAAACTCTTCTTTAGTAAATAAAAAAAGGAAGAATTCACATTATTTAAAAATATTTCAGAGTGTTTATTACACTAGTTTTATGTAGTAGATTTCAACGTATTTTCTTAAATAGTTATTGCATACGTTATCATTACCATAATATATTATATTTTTACCGATTGGCAATTTAAATTACATTTACATCTAAATAATTAGGATGGGACCTAATATCGTTCCCTGCGGAATTCCAAAATTTATTTCTTATGTTTTAATTGAATAATTACTTATTTTAACTTGATGTGTCCGTCAGTGCTGATAGTTTATGCTCCAAGATTAAGGTATTTAATTAATTAATCAACTATTTCTTTCAATTAGTCAATACAAATAACACCAATATAATATATTTACGCAATTTCAAAGTGGAAGATTATCTCAGTATCGCCCCGGTGAAAGACCACCATTCAGAACCGAAAAGTTGCTTAAAATGACATTCCGTGATTGGTGACTAGTTTCGAATAGTCAGGTTCTTCTCTTTCCTTTTCCCACCCCCCTCAACATCACAACATATCTTAATTGGGAATCCCATAGTACCTGTGATAATCGGGAGCAGCTGGGTCTCTTGTGCAGTAATCACGTAAAAATCATCATGAATAATGGATTATTCCAGACATTATATTATTATATTCAATTAATCTCTCCTCGTGGCATAGGAATGCGCTCATTATACATAATAAACATTGTTCCGTTATGCGCCTTAGAGAAGAGAAATAATCCAAATCTTCCGCGCGCAAGAGTTTAAAGCTCATGATAGCTTATGATCGATTAATTTACCTCCAATAAATTATTGCTAGTCGTGTACCAAAAATCATCGCCGTTTATCGGTTACCTGTTACCGCAGTATACATCCTACACCGGTTCAAAAAACGCATTTATTTAACACAAGTAATTGTTGAGTGCATGCTGTTATGAAACGCTTGGATTATACATTGTGGACGATGCGTTACATTGGCCACTTTCAGAAAAAACAAAAATAAGAAGTGTTTATTTTAATTTTTGAAACAACTTTTTTTACTCCTAGTGGTTTCCTGTTTGTTACATTTTTAATTTTCATAAACAAAGTTCTACTTCTTTTCTCACACCTTTTCATTTTGGTCAGTAGAAATTCATCTATAGAAAAAATTTCTATACAATCTAAAAACATTTATTAACAAAATAATTTGAATATAACTGAAAAACAAGAAACCTACTGTAAGGACGGGTTATTTTGGAGAATTTGAACAATTCATCAAATTTTAACGTTCATTTTCGGATTCTGTGAAAGTCTTATTCAAGTTCTGTTATTATATCATTACAGGCTAGTTGCTTGAGAGAACTGAAATAATAACTGAACTTGAAAAACCTTTCACAGAACTTGAAAATTAACTTTTATTTTTGAAGAAATATTAAAATTCTCCGAAACAATCCGTCATAAGAAGGAACAAAAACTCACGGACGGTGATCTCTGGTATCATGAAATTGCTTCAATTTTTTTATACAAAATTTTTAGAAAAAGATTTTTTTCTTTCAAGATAGACAAACATTCCTTTAGAACGAATAATCTGACAATATTAGAAAATCTTCTATCACCATCATAATAAGCGGAAAACGTTGAATTACCAATGATAAAGGATTTATGCAGCTATGCAGGTGATCGACCTTGTGAAGCCTAGGTGAACCAATTGACTTTCTAACCAATTTCAATTCGCAACACCATCCCGAGCTATGGAACTATTGGAAAATTCATTTAAACTTAAAACAACGATCAGGCAGATGCCATTTGAAACAGATTTTGAAATTATTAATTAATTAATATTATTTATTTTAGTCTTGGTATACCAGAAGACAAAATTTTATTTGATATGTGCAGTAAAGTCATCTTCGATTTGTAAACATAATTTTTTTGCAGTAATTCATCGTTGTGCTGTATCCGGCTTATTGGAATAATACTTCTTCCGTCATTCCATCGTTATGTAAGAACCCATCTTGAACTTTGGTTAGCCGGGTGAGTGTAGGTGTTTGGTCGTGTCCATTGGTATTTCTGATCGCCAAGGTGATATTTATACCACGCTTTGTAGGTATACCGCTGATAGCTCCATTGAAACATCTCCACATTTCACATAAATGACACGTATGAATCACATTTTAGAAAAAGAAAGAAACTTAGTTACTATATACATAGGTGCTGGGATTTCTCCAAACACAAATTTTTCACACCAGATTATTCTGGATACACATACTATTGAGATCACAGATTATTCCTGATACACATTATTTTGCGTTGATAGATAATTCCGCAAATAGATTATTCCAGACACAGATTATTCTGGATACACATACTATTGAAATGACAGATTATTCCTGATACACATTATTTTGCGTTGATAGATAATTCCGCAAATAGATTATTCCGGACACAGATGATTCTGGATACACATACTTTTGAGATCACAGATTATTCCTGATACACATTTTTTTGCGTTTACAGATTATTCCGCAAAAAGATTATTCCGGACACAGATTATTCTGGATACACATATTATAGAGATTACAGATTATTCCTGATGCACATTATTTTGCGTTCACAGATAATTCCGCAAATAGATTATTCCGGACACAGATTATTCTGGATACACATATTATAGAGATTACAGATTATTTCTGATACACATTATGTTTCGTTCACAGATAATTCCGCAAATAGATTATTCCGGACACAGATTATTCTGGATACACATACTATTGAGGTCACAGATTATTCCTGATTAAAAAATTAAATTAAAATTAAAAATATAGGGGGAGGCCTATAAAGAATGATTTGACAAGTTTAATAATAAACAAACTAACTAACTAACCATCACGCCGTTTATTATTCTGACTCTTGACATGGCCCGACTCCAGTATCTGATTCACTTGGTCGTGCCATGTCTTCCTCGGGCGTCCCCGACTTCTGCTACTAAACTATCAGTAAAGTAAATATGTTACGAGGAAGTTGGAACACGTGTTCTTAAAAATAGTAATATTTTCGCATTTCGTCCATTATATTTATTCTTACAAAGCCACCTGCGTGGAATAGATAGTCGGATATATTCTGAATGACCAATATTTTATTAGGAAATCGTCATGCAGTCACATTTTTAAAAGTATAAAGATCCGTACCTACTCGTTTTTCTCCGTGCAGGTTATTCGTTACACAGATAATTCCAAACAATGATTATCTGGCATAAATTGATATAAATTACTGCATACATTGAAAACTACGAAGATATGTAGTTATAAAATCGCCTAAAAACATAGGTTATGTTAGGTCACATAATTTTAAATCAATATCAGTTGTCAGATTAAAATGGCGATACTTGTCCGTAATAATCTGTGTGCGCAATGATCTGAGTAGGGAGTTTTATACGAGTATTTGTGCGATTTTATATGGATACGGATTAATCCGTGTTATATGTTTTCTACACGCGCAATAATGTGTGTGCGGAATAATTGGTGCGCAATAATCCTGGTCGGAATATTCACCGAACCGTCTGATTCTTATCTCAGAAACAATTCCGCCAATTTTACAATAAAGTCTATGTTTATTGCTAGACATTGTGCCTGCCGGTTTGTTAGACAGTTGAATAATAAGGTAAATGGTTTTACGTAACTTTTTCGTTATAGATAAAAAATGTTTATAAAAACATCTCAAGAATTGGCAGGCTGGGTGAATCTTAAATCACTCGAGATTCCCCGCACGCACTTAGGAATAACCAATACACGATATATCACCAGAGTCCAGCATCGACCACCTTGGAGAATTCGGGTAGTCAAAAAATGAGATTATAATCCACATTGTTGTACTTTAGTAAGACTAGCAAAGAGTGTTGTATTAATGTGATTATGGGTCAGGCATGGTTAAAAATTACAGCAATTCTTTTAAAAAATATATGTTTTTGACTGTGATATCGAAACTTTTTTTCCCGGGATAGAAGAAAGGATAAAAACAAAAGTCAAAAGCCAAAACTCTAAATCAAACTTCAGCCATCGTTCGCAATCGAATTTATATAGTTTTTAACTATATAAATTCGTCAAAATGTAACCATTATATCATGTAAAGAGTCATAATATCATTGCCATGGTAAGTAAAAACACTAATTAATTATCAAAATAAGCAAAAATTAGATGATTATGGGAAGTCATTAAGATGACACAATACCATAAACAAAAGTCTGAATCTTAACAAAGTAAGTGAAGAAGACGTGTATAAACATATGCGATGCTCGACCCCGGCATATTGGACGGACCTACAGTTTAATTTACCATAACAGGCCTGAAAATTGTTCTTTCCGCTGGGTTTATTGTAATTAATTCTGATAAACGTATTACTAAAATTTCAGATGCTTCTAATTATAAGCCCCGGGAGTTACTAATTCATATTCTAGAAAAATACAATCTAGTACCCTAATTTTATACTTTAAAAACTTTCCAAAATTTTTCAATCCGTTTTACGTAAAATATTTTAATGGCGAGGTACTGTTTTTATCAAACATCAATATACGTAATTAAAAAAATATATAGTCATACTTTATGATTTAAATGAGAGAGTCTTGCGTCGCCTTAAGTATCGAATTTGGACGCTATCGCAATTTCATCGCTGTTGGTAAGTAAAACGCAGTATTTATGCTTCTGTAAATAATAAGTAATATAACACACCTTGAAATGACTGCGTTTAAACTTATTATACTACACAAACAAGTTGACGAATGATGATGACGTTGACTTACATATCGATGCACAAAAAAAGTTTCCGTTTTTTCATTTGTCAATTCAGCTTTTTTTCAACAATCACCGTCCAATTTACAGAAACAGTGAAAACATTTTTGATAATTTTAATGGGGCACTATCAAAACAAAAATTACGAAGAAAGACAAAATTCTCAATAAACAATAGATGCTTTGTTGTAAAAAATCCTCGAACATTTAATATCATTTTTTAAAGGTAATACATGGTTAGGTAAATCTATAATGACGGTGATAAGAATAAGGAAAATCAACACAAAACAGAAATGACAACATTCATTAATTTGATCTTCCGGGAAAGTTGGAATTGTAGTCACTATCCTTAGCATTAAGGCAGCGACTAAAGAAGAACTGATCACCGCCTTATAAAAATGCTTCGGATCTGTTTAAAAAGTGTTGAAGGATAAGTTTAGCGACTCCCAGCTGCAATGCTCTCATTGATCCAGTCGAGGAAGAACTGGGGACGAACGTATCCTGATGCAGAGTCGTAGTCGCATCCGTTGTCGTTGACGAAGCTGACGACACCGATCAGGGTCGGGATACCGTCATTCTCCACGTGGATAAGAGGCCCACCGCTGTCACCCTGGAAAATAATTATACCATGTATTACTACTGGATCAGCAACATCATCAGCTGTAGGCAGACTGATAGAACCTAAGCGCAAACCAAATACTAAGTTTGGTGATCGCGCTTTCGGAGTATCTGGGCCGAAGGCTTGGAAAAAACTCCCTCCGAAGCTAAGATCCATAACAAGCCCAACAGAATTCAGGTCTAAACTAAAAACTTAACTTTTTAAGTTGTCGTACCCTTAAATTAAATATACCATTCCTAAGAGAAAGTCCAGTTATATTCAATTTTCCAATTAAGTCCTAAAACCTGTATCTAAATTTCGCTAATAAACAATTAGATAATGTTAATTAATAAGTGTTAATTCAAGTGACCTACCAGGTAAGTATTGTACTGTATATTATCTCCATAAATAGTTAGTAATAACATAGATTACTGTACAAATGTATTATAAGTTTGTACAGCGCCCTTGAGGTGATTTTGCACAAAAACGGCGCTATACAAGTCATCCAATTATTATTATTACTATTACTGGATGTTGACCAGCAAAGTACCGACGTAATATCTACACATGAGAAGGGGAAAGGTCAGAGATGGAGAAAACTTACTGATAAATATATTTCTTATTTGTTATGAATCTCTTTATTCGCTATCCGGTTAAAAATGGGATTACAGGCCATTAACGAATGAATTGACAGGTTATCTGATAAAATTACCAATAATACCAAAATCCCAATACTTTCGCAACGCATGTTCCGATATTGTTAAGAATTTACTAAAAGTTTATCGTATATAGATATTACGTCGGTAAATAATTATACGTGATTTAATTATATTCTGTATTTACCGACGTAATAGATATTAACAACAATTTATAAAAAGTTGATCGTGTATAGGTATTACGTCGGTAAATAATTACACCTAAAATACTTATATCATGTATTTACCTACGTAATATCTATTCACGAGAAGGAAAACGTCAGAGACGGAGAAATATTGCTTTTTTATTATGAATCTCTTTATTCGTTATCTGGTTAAAAACAGGACATTAACGAATGTAAAATACCAATGTTTTTTCACATTTCGTCATTAAGACAAACGTAGACGCATGAGCACGTGTTCTGATATTATTGAGAATTTACTAAAAGTAAAGCAGGAAGCGGCCTGCGGTCCCGTTTTAACCGGATTACCAGTAATCTGAATTTTTTTAAAATAAATCAGCCAAATTTATTTTTCTCCGTGTAGGCCATGAGGGAAATGATTTTCCTCAGCGCCTCTTGTGTGGGGTTTATGAAAAAAAGGTAACGTATTGGCTAAAAGCAGTTGGGATTCGAAATATACGGTGCAGTTCCGTAATGCTCTTTTCCATTGAAAACTATGCATCACTGATTAAAGCTGGCTTTTTCGACTGTTTGTAGCAGTCCGTTTATTCCCAGCTTATTTAGAGTAAGTTCTTATTTTGGTAGTTAGGACAACACTCCCCAAATGAGAAATGTTACGTTTTGCCACTGATCCACCGGTTACAAATTCATGTCATGTTGGGAAGGTCACTTTCAGGATTAACCCTATAATGACCCTACCTGTATGAAATAATATGTCGTCTTACCGTGAGTTATATTTTATCCTCAAAACAGTAGCACATTGCATAATTGCCTCATTTTGTTTTTATTGTGTCATTTTAGGAAATATCACCTCAAGGGCGCGTACTGAGGTTTATGAAAAAAAGCAACAAATATTCATTATAAAATAGCCTGCAACAGGTTGGTAGACTGACTTTTTTGGCCCCTATAGCAAACATTTATTTCACTGGCTCTAAAAATACACATAAATCATTCAGGTCATTTTCAAACAGATTCACTATATGGTACGAATGTACGGGCACTGAAATCTTCCTCTTGGTGTCTAGCACAGTGAAATCGATAACTTTATAACATCGATCGATAGGCGTAACTACCGATGATTTTATACAGATATTCCCGAGCACGATCGCGTTGTTGATAGCCAGACCGATGTTGTTACCGCAATAAATCAGAGTTCAATACACGCTGACAACACTGGCGCATCTCTCTAAGAATTGACATTACTAAAAGTCAGACGGCAACATAAAAGTTAAAAATACTTGTGTATTCACAATGGCGAACTGAAATATTAATTTTAAATTACATTGGCAGTCCACATGTACTTTTTGACACTAAAAAGGGATTTAATTAGTTCATAAGGTCATTAGTCATACATAAATAAGAACCTTTGTTTCTCGAAGCTGGAACGGAATCAATTGATCGCGTCTTAGATAAATTCTTATTTTTTTGGTAAACTAATGTTTAAGACAAGATTTTTTATGCATAGCACAAAGGCAAATGTAACAAGCAGTAATTGTTGAATAAAACACTAGTATATATTGAATTATTTCGCGGATAAGAGATAAGCCGCCATAGCTCAGTGGTCAGAGCTGTCGACCGGAAATCGAAAGGACACGGGTTCAAGTCCCGTTGGCGTCATGTATCTTTTATCAGGAGATTTTTCAATGTGGATGAGTGTTTCAGGCTAATAATTATTGCTTGTAAAATAATTGTTAAATTAATTAAGTCTATGAATTGTGTATACGATTTCTTTGCTTAGTTAATTCACCTCCATTCATAAAAAAGCCAGATATTTTGCAAAATGAACGTGATTATCCAAAAAGTTGTGCATAACATTCTTGTCGTGCTCGCAAATATCGCTAACTGACTATAGATGACAGATTTCATAAATATCATATTGACATAGGGCTTTATCGATTTTCCTTACTAGACCTCCTAACCGGTATAAATTCACATGAGCCGATAATCGATTTAGGAATATGGAATGGACATAGATTAATGTTTCTCCTTGATTCTTCTTGCTTCTTATTTCACCTTACTTCTTTTTAATTCTGACAACTAACCACTGAAATTTAAGCAAATACTAAACAAAAATTAAACTTACGTTGCAAGTGCTTTGCGCTGGACTCTCGATGCCGATAGCGCAGATGGTTGAGTCAACGATGGTTTCGTTGTGATTTACAAAATCCAAAACGCACCGTGAATTTTCGATAACGATTAAATTCACGTAGTTGAGAGTCTCGGAAACTGGAAGAGCTGAAATGAAAAACAAATTTAAACTGATTGTATTAGCTAAGAATGCATGGAGGAGTTATCCAAATTAATCTAAAAGCTACAGAGATAAACCGACGATATCAGTTTTCTTTCGAATTGGTCAAGTCGTAATCCGGAGTTCGCTGGTACAAATTTTGGGCGTGCGCAAGATAATATAATTTGATTAACTAGTGTTATATCACAATTTATTCATGAAATAATATTTAGTATATTTTCTACACGTCCAATAGTGGTAGATAATTTCAGTATCGCCATGGTGAAAGGCCACCATTCAGAATCGAAAACTGTTCTTGAAATGGCTTTAACCGTATTTGGTGACCAGATTTGAATAGTTAAGTACTTTCCCAACTCCTCATAACACACCCTAGTCGGGGACATCATAGACTCACTGGCTCCAAACGAGAGCACTTGGGACTCTTGTGCGTTACTCACATAAATAATGTATGAGTAATGTAAACATTGCCATATTAGTTTGTAATTTATTTTTGATTAATGGATTATATATTAAACCAATACTGGTACCAGTGAAGATCCTCGGGTTTATCCCATGCTGAAGTCGGTAGAGAAATGATAGCCAATCTCTGATAGGTAATGGCATTAAAAGAAATAGGATATTATAAATAAATTCTTACTGTTGCCAATCCTTCCCCATCCACTGGCTGTGGCCAGAGCTCCAACGTATGTCTCATTCAAGGCATCCTTCCCGGGGAGTCGAATCGGTCTGATAGTCGCTGAAAAATAATAAAAAAAATATTATTTTATTTTATTATAATCACTTTCTTCTTGTGAGCAAACGATTCCAAGACAAAACAGGACAGAGAGAAAAAAGAACATTGAAGAAAATGGAAAAAGATAAACACACAACGAACTTAACTTGACCTATACTAACGTAATCAAAAATACAACGTTCGCATTCTCTGGATCATAAATGAACACACTCTGGATTAATGAATAAATTTTCTTAGAATTTCTGTGTCGTTTTCATCAAGCGATAATATGCCTACCTATAATATAATGTTTTTACATGCAATTCTTTTAGCAGTCATTTTCAATGTTGGAACTGTTTTGTCAATGACAATATTTATTTATTTATTTATTACACGCCCTATTGGGCTTTTCTTAAAAAAAATACAAGCATTTTGTATTAGAGTAAACACTTAGGACGGGTTGTTTCGGAGGATTTGAACAATTCATCAAATTTCAATGTTGATTTCCGGGTTCTGTGAAAGTCCTATTCAAGTTCTGTTATTATATCAGCATAGGGTAGTTGCTTGACAGAACTAAAATAAAACAGAACTTGAAAAAATCTTTCACAGAACCTGAAAATTAACTTTGAAATTTGAAGAATTGTTCAAATTCTCCGAAACAACCCGTCCTTAACAATTAATACGATAAAGAAGAATGTAAACATAATGGCGAAAATGAATCCTCACGCATATAATTGAGTTTAAAAGATTCAACAAAACAAAATAGTAGAAGCGGAGAAGTTATATGGGTACATAGGTCTATTTGTGTCTAGAAGAATAAAAGTGATAGAATAAATACAACATTTATACTGATTAGTTTTCAAATGAAATATCAGATCAATACCAGATCAGAATATTTGTTTCCGAGAATGTGAAGTCTCGGAATCGGAGAATTTTGGTAAGCTAGTATCCTGGTGCCGACATTTCTTACCTTTTTACTTCAATAGTAAAAAGGTAAGAAATGTCGGCATGATTTTTTGGGAAGATGGATATTGATACACATTCTTCGATTATCTTAAAATATCCCGTTATATATCACGGGTCTGCGCTAGTCTAATCTAATCTCATAACATATTCTGATTTATTAGGTAAGTTAAGCAAACCGTAAGTGTAATTATTGAACCTTTATAAATAAAGCAATGACATTTCATTAAAAAAATCAAACTTCTTTGTTCTTGGGATTGACGTTTTAGACCAAAAAATATTTCACTATCATTCTTTTGAAATGTAGGGATTCTTATTTGAATAAATTAATAATACATTTCATTTGCTGTTGGAGGTCTTGGAGACGAAAGGTTGTACGAATAAATTGACAACATCGATTTTCTTTTAAATCGGAATCTCAAAATACGTCGCACTTATATTATCATATTTTCTTCTAGTGGCTAAAAACGATAACACTATGTCAACATTATTTTTACTTGAATATTCATGAAATTGGAACTATAAAACAGTGAGTTTAAGTACCTGAAGATGGCACTCTCCTTCCAAGGTTCACCAGTGCCACATCATTGTTGGCGTTGTTGGGGTTGTACTGCGGATGGACGAAGAAGTTAGTGGCTTCCAGGATCAGACCAGGCATCGTCACGTTGATTCCACCAAGACGAACGAACACTTGGGTTTTACTAATAAAGACAAATTGAAAGTTTGATAAAATTTCCGTTCATAAGTATTAAGTATAAAATGGTAAAATATTGCGTAAATGTAATAGAAAATATTTATAAAACAAATTTTTTTATGGTACTAATATTATTTTACAATGGTCTTGGTGCAAGTTTTGACTCACGCAATGACGCAGTGAGCAGCGGTCAGTACCCATTGTGGGTCGATCAGGGAGCCCCCACAGGCGTTGAGGGTTCCAGTTGGGGTCACCAATCGTAGGTGTACCTGATGAGGGAACTGCCCATCCACTGCTGGCCACCCCTGGATGATGCGTTCTGAAAATGAATGCAATCAGAATCTGTGCTCATTCGATCAAATGATCAATTTGGCAGGTGTATTTTGGGAACCGCCGCCCCAGGAACCATTTAATCATTAACCAACACCTCTGCCATAGGCCACCCTAAGTGGTTCGCTACGTTTGGTGACTTAGCAGGAGTGACCGAGTTTATTAGGTGAGGTGGGTTCAGGATGCGCCTACCCTTCAGCTACGCGGCGTGCCGGATCGGGAGAGGTTAGTTTGGGAAGACCCTTTGACCTCTACAACTGATCTCTCTTTACCCATCTCATTGCGCTGCAGCGGGAAGGATAAATCATACGTCCACACAACTGATCCCTAGATACCTACCAATCCCTCATAACCTTTTCCTTCCCAGAACTTCCTCTCCTTCTTTTCCTTAAAAAACCTTGCACACAGCATCCCCAAAGATGACATAGGCTCTGGAGGGAAATTATTTTCCTCAGGGCCTCCTGTGTGGGATTAATGTAAAAAAAAATCAAATGATCGATTGAGAGGTACAGATTTTATCGACCGTTTTAGCTGTGAGCTGTTTATCTTAGAAGATAGAATCGGGTAGTAACCCAATAGTTATGTAAAAAAAGTAGGGTTTACCGGAATAATTTTTTCTTTTGTGGAATTATTTCTTAGCCAAGGACCAAGGATTAAGTTTATTAATTTCCATTGCGCTAACATTGATTCATACCTTTTTTCCCTTTACAGTCGCTAATTACTACGGAACCCTGGTAATAAGTATTTAGCGTTAATTTATTTTTGAAAACTTACCATCATTAGCTCTGATTGCACCTCCAGGAATTACGGAGCCCTAAACAAATATTAATACCTTTTATTATGATAAAATATTAAAGTACATTAGAAATTTTAAAAAGTAGGTAGGTAAACGTTTCTTTTTTTTAATTACCTTGCAATGTCCCGTTGTTACCAGGCAAATTACTTAAATCAGATGGTAATCCTTTTATCATGATATTATGGCATGAGTTCAATAAACAAGTACATTCATCACATTTGTTCAGTTTTCCAATGTTTTCTGTGTATTTCAAATGAGGAATATAGATCTTATTTTAGATTTTTTTGTAAAAAAAAATACTGTTTTAGAAACTATATAAAATTATCTTACCAGTGTATGCATTTTAAATAAACATTACTATTTCTAATAATAAAATATTTATATTAAACGTGAAAGATGTTGTCAAAAAACGCTCACCACAATATTACTTAAATTTTTACTCCAATCATAGAAAAATTGAGAGAACTCGATATTTCGAACACACAGGATATTTTTGTTTGGGGAACTTGTAAGAAAACTGTACCTTCACTTTCATCTCGTTCATATAATAAAAAAATGTTTTTTAAAGTTAAACCGGTTGTTGATTTTGGCTAATTTTAGGATTTTATCAATGGATTCCAGTATGAATAATGTATTTTCGCATGATAGAAAAAAATATAAAAATAATTTTATTAAATTTGGACGCCCGGTCATATATGACCTTCAAACGCTGGAAGGGTTAATGAGGCTGACAGATTACGCTTCACTCATGTTTGGCTTGCACTGTTTAGCATGTCGCTCGCCATACATTTCCATTTGGGTTGTATGGCGAAGGATATTTTGAAATAGGCCAAACCACGAGAATATAGCGTGATCTGTTAGATGCTTAAATGTGAATTTCGTATATTAAAAAAATACATCTTTTGAGTAAGTTTATTTTGGAATTAATAAAGTACAATACTATGATTAGCGTTTATCAATTGTTCATTGTTTTAATGTAAGATGAGTACCTATACATAGTGATAAGATTTGTGAGTATTTTTTGAACAGGTGTCAATAAAACCCAGATCCGTAAGCTTACTCAACCGGCTGATAACAGTCTATTAACAAGTCATATTGTATTCTGATGCTTAATATTATGTAGAAATAGATAAAAAACTAAGCCGATGTAAAAAAATAAACCGTATAAAATTAAAAAATATTACATATTATTAAATGAATTAAGCCCCGCATATCCATTTTCTATTGATTTATAACATGTTTTTCGTTAACACTAAAAGTTTTTAATTTCCAAAAAAGTTATTTTTTAGCATAATATCAATACATTTGTTATGATGCCGTAACGTTAATTATATGAAATCCTCTAGATAAAAAAATCGCAAAGTAAGCTCCGAAAATTATTTAAAACACGTTTTGTTATGTTATTTAATATGTTATAGTCATGAATAAATTCACTGTGTATTCTTAAATGCAACTAAAAAAATTGTAGAGAGATTTTTCTCTATTTCAAACGAGTCGTGTTATATTAAATATTATCACGATTTTCGCTTAATTATTTTCGTTTTTTTTATATTAGCGCGCTCCCTCTAACATTCGTATATTTATATCTCCCTTTCAAACAATCTTTGAACGCTTGCTATGGAGCCTTAGTTATGTAGTATTACAGTCTTTATGTCAAAATAAACCTAGTTCAATAAATATTTTAATACAAAGTACCTGCAAATCTCCTTCGTGTAGTTCATTAAGAGTTATTAAAAGAATTTGGTTAAGAAGTAGTATTGTGCAATTATACAACCTCAAAATAATTTTTAAAAAACTTACCTGAGCCAAGGCGATCGCACCTATCAGGAAACCAAGTAATATCGTAGTCTTCATGCTGATAATGAGTCAATACTGACTTATGTTGTGATTTGCTCCAGTTTTGTAGTTTGTGATAAGCCGTCTACTTGTCAATCAAGACAAGACACGAGATACGCTGATTGTTTTATTTATGGAAATATCCTTTGATGTTGTAATGTTGATTCAGATAGGTAGCAGTGGTGGTGCGTGTCTTTTATTATTATTTTTTTTACATTTTTCTCATGAAAATTTTCCACTTTCTTACTGAAAGAATCCTGAAAATCTTCATACAAAAAATATTGGAATTGATAATTTACTGATTAAAACCAGAGAATTATTGATTAAATCGATAATCTATATCAATAAGATAATATTAATCAGCGAAATTGCGGAGTTTTTTTAAGAATTTGAGGGAGTTTTATTATTCCACTTTGATTTCTAAATATGTGTTTCAGTTCTCGCCATGATCCAATCCTTGACCTAAATGTGCCTTTAAGTCCATTTACGTACCTATCTATACATACAAATAGAAATCTGGTGTTTATAGGATTTACAAGGAAAAATAATGTAATGTTAACTAAATAAAATGTTATCTACTTTTGATAAATTAGAAAGCGGAGTAATAAACATTTCTGGGGTCACAGGTAATTTTTTTTAAATTTTTTTGGAGAGACATAAGATAAATTATCAAGAGTCCCAAATGCTCCAGCTTCTCGAAACCAGTGGGACTATTTCATCCGATATTGGGGAATGTTAAGAGGATGAAGGGAGATGGGAAGGGGAGTAGATGGGGAACAGGAGGTTTGGGAATGCCCCACTACTCCTTGCTAAATCTTCCGACCTCTAATGTGACAATATTGGGATTTCACATTTTAATAACTTTTTTAATCATCGTACAAGAGTCTCAACTACCCTGGTTCCAAAGGATAATGGCATCTCCAAATATAATGTAGGGAGAGACAAATATGGCAAATACGGTTATCGGGAAGGATCTGTTTTCAGATTTATGTACTGCAGTTCAAAAAAGTTTTATTCAAAGTGTAATAGCTTGATGTTACTGCGATGGCAGTAAATCTTCAGTAGGATAAGGCTTCAGAAGAAGACAAAGAAAAAACTTTATTGTGGTTGTAAAAACTTATATTATTTGTTTCAAAAATGTTAACGGACACGATTAGTGACTTCCAGCTGCAATACTATCATTAATCCAGTCAACGAAGAACTGGGGACGAACATATCCTGAAGGATCTCCAGAATCGCATCCTTTATCGCTCACAAAGCTGACCACTCCGATAAGGGTAGTTTCTCCGTCCGCGTCGTAGTGAATCAGAGATCCACCGCTGTCGCCCTGTTAACAGACACAATAAATTTCGATTATATGCTTTTATCAAACCAAATAACTATGTAGTAAGAGAGTAAATAGTTAACAATAAACTATAGCATACTAACATTGCAAGTACTTTGCTGTGGAGTCTGGATGCCAAGAGCGCAAATCGTCGATTCCACAATCTCTTCATCGTATGCCTCAAGACACTGGGCATTAGAGATGATGGTCAAATTCACAAAGTTGAGCGTCTCGGAAACAGGGAGCGCTGTAAAAATAAAAAAAGGACATTTGGACTTCAAAATAATAATCACAATTTAATAAATTATCATAGGCAGATTTCTCAGGTCTATAATAATTATTATTATTTTTACTATACGCACAGAAGATTTATGTATTTTTAAGATTTGATGCGCAGATGAGATTTTATATTATCTTCTATTTAAATCTAGTTTGAACGATAACTTACTGTTTCCTATGCGTCCCCATCCAATGGCTGTCGCAATCTCTCCAGCGTATGTTACGTTGAGTGCATCCTTTCCAGGGAAACGAATAGGTTTGATGGTAGCTGAACACAATTAAAATAATTAGTTTAAATTCCACAGATATTCAATAGCTTCGATCATCCCCTATCCACAATTTTAAAAGTTGTTAAGATATTTGAAAGCTAATGCTTAAATACTTGCACATTTCTTAAGATCTTTTAAAAGATTTGACCCGATGTAATGTACATCTTAGAAAGCTAAGAGTAACTTAGTTATAAAGTAAAAATCGGTATGAGAATATTTATTTAAACCTGATTCAGGAACTCTTCTTCCCAGGTTGATTAGGCCAAGGTCGTTGTTGAGAGTATTGGGATTATAATCGGGGTGAGTGAAGAAATTTGTAGCCTCCAAAATCAATCCGGGAGTTGTCACGTTAATTCCTCCGAGTCGAACAAACACCTGGGTTTTCCTAATGAACAAAGAAAAACAATAAATAAAGAATTATCCTGACATTCCAAATATAAATAATATAGTATAGTATAAAGCATATTGGAAATTTTTTCGGTTTCGGTTACTTGAATTTGATTTCGGTTCGCTTTCCCACTAACCAAAAGGTGCCCGGGATATGGTAATGTTTGTATTTATTTGATAGCGCTTCAAAGTCGTAATTTCCTTGTGTCAGTAAGAATTTAGAATACCCAATGCTATGATTGTGATGCTGAAGTAATTTGGAAGAGGAATAAGATATGAAAAGAGGATGGTTAGCAAAATTTGTTGAACTCAGCTTAATGTCTAACTATTTTGATCAGCGAACTTATTAAATACCCGTAGCTGCATATATTTTAAAAGCTTTTTTGCATAGGTTTGGCCTGATACCAGATAACTTGGCTCCATCTGTTGCTGTTGATGTTGCTGTTAGAGATACATTATTATGAATTGTACGGTCAGAACATCGTATTACTTCATCTACGGAACATCAGTACCTTAAAAATGGTTTTTGTTTTAAATTTTGTTGATTTAGATATATATTTTGACCTTTTAAAGATAACGAATATTTTGGCCTTAGGACAAGGTTCCAATATCATTATATTAGGATAACAATACAAAAGTTAACTCACGCAATAACGCAGTGAGCAGCCGTCAGCACCCATTGGGGGTGAATCAGGGAGCCTCCGCAGGCGTTAAGGGTTCCAGTTGGAGTTACCATTCGCAGGTACACCTGGTGAGGGAACTGTCCATCCACAGCTGGCCAGCCTTGAATGATGCGTCCTGGAAAATTTTCCCTCGTTGAATTTAGTCACACTTACCAACATCATAGTTCTGCATAGGGTAAATAACCGAATCGTTGGTATATGAATTGATATGCTGTATCGTCAGCTTTCCTTTGAATTTATTTTGAATTTGAGAATAATTTTTACAAACTAAATTAGACATTTTAAGGGGATTAAATAATGATTTTTAATTAAAGACATTTTTTACACGATAAATTATTATTAATAATAATAATACTTGGATGACTTGTATAGCGCCGTTTTTGTGCAAAAACACCTCAAGGGCGCTGTACAAACTTATAATACATTTGTACAGTGGTCTATGTTATTACTTAACAGTTACAGTTACAGTTCAATACTTACCTGATAGGTCACTTGAGATTAACACTTAATTAACATTATCTAATTGTTTATTGGCGAAATTTAGATACAGGATTTAGGACTTAATTGAAAAATTGAAAAATTGAAAAATTGAAAGTACAAAATAACAAACCATCGCTGCCAGTGCTGACATCTTCAGGGAATTGGAGGCCCTGAAATTACAAGATTGTTACAAATAAAAATGTAATACATACCTTTTTTAATACACATTTTACAGGAGGTATGTCAGCGACCAAACTGTGGCTAATTTGAGACACTATTTACTAAAGTCATTATTAACGAAACGTGTTATTTATTATCTACAAGAATTTTTTATATGGTTGTACCTTAAACAAACCGCTAATTAGTTAATGTAAATAACTTGACGTTATTATAACTAATATATAAATCATATTGAACAACCACAAAGCGATTACTTGTGCAAACGTCAAAGTGAAATTACTAACTGATGCAAAAATACCTTAATCTAAATGTCATGTGGTTATTGGAATGTAACCTAATCATTATAAGTTTTTGATTTTTTTTTTTATGTTTATAATATTATCAGCCTGTTAAAGTTCCAAATAAAGGGTGGTGCATCGCCGGATATAATTTTGAAATGAAGTTTGTGATGTGTTTTAAAAATAAATAAGTCTTTGTTCTTTTGTATTGCGAAACATTTTATTAATCTCAAAAACAGCAGATTCCAACTGCCAAACATTAGAGTTGCCAACTTAAATTCAAAAAAATGGAGAGAAATATTATTCCGGGGTAACACCCTTAAACAAATTATGGGGTGAATTATAGTGATTCTACCTTCTTCTTAAGCCAATGTTTTAGACAGCATTAGAGTGTCCACCATCAAGGCAGATAAGCAGATGTCTAGGACACATCTGCCCTACATTGTAATGCTGTCCAAAACGTTGACTAAAGAAGGTGGTAAACCCAACGCGGTATAATATTCCAAAAATAAATCACTTTATGCTTTTGGTCGTGAAAATCTCAAATCATGACATTCCAAGAAGCATCCCTGCGTCTCAGTTATTTTTGTGGGCTGCCATAAATTATCTTTATCTCAAATAATACAATGAAACAATTCAATGTTTAAAAACCGATAAGATATTAGAACATAATTCGAATTCGTTAAAAATCAATCCAGATTAGTAGTACCTTTATCACGGTGATTGAATGATAATAATATTTTTTAACCTCGATTCAACGAACAATATTCTTCCACGTGTCGCTAAATCGCATAATTTGTTCTAATGACTAATGTTCTGAAATGACTGTCCCCAGAAATTTATTGATTATTATTATTTTTTAAATTTTAAAATCTAAAATCATGACAGTTATTAACACACAGTTATTTCTACCTTTTACGCCGGTCCTACCTGGCCTGCGATTCTGGAGTTAAACGATCAATCGTTTTCGTATGCGCCGTCTTCGAGTGAAAAACTACTAGTCGTCGCGACTAACTTTTTCGAATGTTTCAATTTTACGTATTCTTGAGCGTCGAACGGTCGAAGTTGGTAGAAGAGATGATTATATTGGCACCCCTGTGAATATTGTCAATGTTTCTGATGTTTTTGGGATTTCTATGGTGTGACTGTCAAACAGACAACAGTTATTCGTTATTCAAAACAGAAATGGCTGCGGGACATATTACAAATTGCCAAAAGCAACTCTTAATTGAGCTTGTAAGCTCCGATAAAGACTTAGTAAGTGGGAAATTTTCACCCACTTTTACATTTGCGGAATCCGCACGGTAAAACAAAAATTGACAGCTAGACTAGATTTTGACAGCCAATTCCATAGAAACGCCAACAACCTACCACTCGCTGCCCTGTTTCTACTGGTTATACCCAGTAGTTGTCGTGTGGAATGACTTTTGACGTTTGGCGTCGAAGTATGTACCTTCGACCAATTTCGGGAATAGCAACGACGACCAACGTACATACTTTCGACGGCGATTACGAGCGCCCTCGATTCAGGAATAGAGCCCCTGAATGGCGGAAAAGGCATTTCTGTCCGATCATTTTATACCGATCTCTATGTAAGGATATGTATATGTATCTAAAAATGTGAACCAAGTCTTCAAATGTTGTTTTGAAGAATATTTTATCAAAAGGAAACTATATTTAAACCTGTAGACCAGGTAATACATCCTCACGCTTATCGGATGCGGAAGTATGTTTTTTTTCGGCAATGATTGTGCGAAAATTAAAAAAATATAATGTAATAAAATACATACATATTTCACAAATAAAACATCACTAAATGACCTAAAACTGACATTAAATTCAGTTTATGGAGTGTTATTGCAAAAGAAGGCTTTAATTTCAGACAGTAATTTTACAGTTTGGGTGTGGTGAGTGCTATGTAAAAAAATCATGAATTATTTTCAAAGATACAGCCATTCTGAATTAAATCCATTTTCTCGAATTGGACCCTTGATTTCGCCCACACGAAGTGTGTTTAGATCAATCCAAACCAAAGCCTGTACTGGAATATTACACACGTTAGCAATTCAATAGATACATTATTTATTCAGTAAAACCTGAGTATCCTTTGACGGTATCACAGAATTAATATTATTGAAGTGCGTAAAGGTCGGTATATTTCGTAATATTTTATAGAAAATCGTCTGCCGTTTTTTCTGATTACCTAATGATAAAAACTTATATACTTCAATTGGAATCTGATTGTAAGTATTTTAAATTGAAAGAGGATCCTCCATTACCCAATGCAATGTTTTGTTTGGCTGCTTGAGACAGAATCTAAAAAATAATTATATTAATTTATCCGTTTAGATTTATATGAAGAAAATTTTTGAATGGGTTTATTGTCTTCTTTTTTTGGCTGACTAAACAAGACAAAATGAAGCTCAATTATACTAACAAAAATTAACATTTTATTTTGTTTGAACCTGTAGTTTGGGTTATATAAAAAAATTTATATTTATTTTAGTAGCTGTAAATAGTATAGGTAGGATAATATTATTTTCTTTCAAAGTAGTGTATAACAGTTACATTGAATTAATTTTAAAGTAACTTTACCTGTGCAACGGCTAACGCACCGATCAGGAAACTTAGCAACGTTGTCGTCTTCATGCTGATAATTAGTTAATACTGACGATTGTAGTGATTTGGTTAAGTGTAGAACAAAATACGGGTGACAAACTGCAAAGGACATAAATTATTAATTATTCTAGTGATTAGGGCAGGGCTTCCCTAACTGTGAGTCGCGACGCCCCGGGGCGCCGCGGGATCATCCCAGGGGCGTCGTGAGGCAATCTTTATAGCGAGAATATCGTTCCATCAGCAATGCAGCGTTAAGGGTTTTACTACCGTACAGTACAAAAAAAAATTTAGAGGCAGAGACGAGAGTGGCGATTTCGAAACTTCAACCTCGTTTTGAGAAATTATGCTCAGAAAAGCAAGCACATCCTTCTCATTAATACCAAAGAAAAAAATTGCTTTTTTATCTTTTTTGTTTGCTTCCATTTTCGTTTTTATGTTGTGTTCTTTATTTTCTAATAAAAAATTTAGATACTATTTGGAGTTTTTCTGACAAATTGTTATTAGGTAACGTACCCATACTGCAAAATACTACGCTTGGTACAAACGAGCGGCGGGGGGCTTAGATTTTTAGTCACCGGGGGGGGGGGGGGGACATTTAAAATATCGAATTAAAAAATTAAAAAATATTTTTTTATTGGAATGATCACAATGAGAAAATTAAAGTTTAAATCTTCCACAAGTTTTTATTTTTTGGTTTTTACTTGGTTTTACGCCCAGCTGGGCTTTTATGCATTATTAGAATAGAGTATTCTTAATGAGCTATCGAAAAATATACATACAGTTTTTAAAGCATGAAATAGCGTTAAACTGACAAACTAAATATGGAACTATATTAGCACAACATTTATTTTTTTATTTATTTATTTATAATGTATTACAAAAAACATGGTAAGTAACACATTATTCCCAATGAGTTGAGATAAAACTCATTACGGGAAGTACAGACACATAAAATACATTTTACAAGGATATTACACTTTTAAAAAAAATACAACATATTGAAAAGGAAAAGAAAAATAAATAAAAAAGGAAAAATACATTGTTAAGAATAGAGATTTTAGAAATACTGAGAGACATCTATACACATGAAACATAGTAAACCAACATATGAAAGCGAGCGAAAATTCACTGGTTTAAAAACATTTTCAGGAAATAATCTTTAAGCGTTTTAACTAATATTTTTTTGTTAGTTACTGATTGCTTTATTTCATTAGGTAATGCATTGTATTGTCTATATGCAATATATTGTAATGAGTTAATACCAAATTTTGTTGTGTGGGTAGACGATGCTAGGTGTATTAGATTTTGGGACCGTGTTTTGTGCTGGTGTATGTCTGAATTAAATGCTGGTTTGATGTTAGTGTGTGAGGATCTATGTATGATTTGTAATATTGTACAAGTGATATTGTATTTAGGTAGAACCGTAAAAGGAAGTATGTTTGTCTTTAAATATATATCTTTGATATGTGTATCCCACGGTAGACGGTAGATATTCCTTATTGCTCGATTTTGAATCACTTGTATTTCTGATATTTGTTTTTTAGTAATAGTGCCCCAGATACTAACTAAATAACTCAGATGGGAGTGAATCATCGCATAGTATGTGGCCCTTAGTAGAGATGTAGAGAGAAGACCTTGGAGTCGGTACAGTACGCCGGTTATTGGGGATATTTTAGATTTCACATGCTCAACATGGGAATTCCACGAAAGTTTAGAGTCTATTAATAGCCCTAAATATTTCGTGACTTCTATATTTTGGAGCTTCTCAGTTCCAAGTGTGATATTCATTGGCACATAATCCTTATTACCGAAAGTTAGGTAGTGCGTTTTTTTTATATTGAGGCTCAATTTATTAATACGCAGCCAATTAGCTAGAATTGAGACATCTACATTCATTTGGGACTCCAGGTCACTCAGGCTTGTACTGTGATAATAGATTACAGTGTCATCCGCATAAAGTTGGAGGTTTCCAGAGATACCACATTTAGTTATGTCATTGACATATAGCAAGAAAAGCAGAGGCCCAAGAATTGATCCCTGTGGCACTCCACATGTGATTTTACCTAAGCCACTCGAGACACCTTTGACTTCAACAAGACAAAATCTATCATCTAAGTAGCTTCGGAGGAGATTTAGGGGCTTCCCAACAATTCCCAAATATTCCAATTTCTTTAAGAGTATTTCATGATCGACCGTATCAAAGGCTTTTTTGAGATCTATAAATATGGCTGCCACATATTCACCCTGGTCTATATACTGTTGAAGGTTGGAGATAAAATCAAAGGCGGCACATTGAGTACTAGAATTTTTCCGAAAGCCATATTGTTGTGGTGTAAGGATATTATTCGCAGATATGTATTTTAGGAGTCTATCTTTGATTATGGTCTCAAATACTTTTGAAAAAACCGATAGAAGTGATATAGGACGGTAGTTAGAGATACATGTTTTACAGTCTCCTTTGTGTATAGGTATTATCTTCGCTAACTTTAATTCATTTGGAAACTTTCCCGAGGACAGTGACCAATTAAAAAGTTCTGTAAGGTGACCCGCTAATTCTTCTTTACAAGTCTTAAGAACTGATGGTGTTACTCCATCGAGTCCCGGTGCTGCTTTCAGCTTAGTTTTAGAGATGATCCTCAGTACCTCATCTTTGTTTGTCCTAGCCATGTACAAGGATTGGCAAGCCTTCGGTTCCACAAAAACGGTATTACAGTCATCCGGGAATGACGGAATGGTAGCTGCTAGCTTTTTTCCTATTGAGAGAAAAAACTCATTAAATGCGGATGCTATTTGGCTCGGATCCTTAATTACGCAGTCATTTACCACGAGGGATTCTATTTCGTTAATACATGTAATAGTAACATTAAATAAAATATAAACTAGAACAATACTGCATGTAAGACAAATCACAAAAACTACTTTACCAACGCTACTTTCATTTGTAGGATTCAACGAAGTTCCGGTATAGATTACGCTTATTTGATAAAAACAGAGTAAAAAGATCAATAGTACCCCAAAACTTGTTGCCCAGATCGTGCATCCTCTTGGTTAGTGAGTGTGTCTGATAGTTGGTTGTGTATGTATTACAGAATAATGTAACATTCTGTCTTATGTTCCTAGTCGGTACATGGAATTTAATAGTGGCGACGATGGTAGAGCTGTCAATTAAGCTGTTAACGACTCTGTTAATGTAATACAACCGGGTCTGAAATGATTCTCCTCAGTCAGACAGTTTTCACAGGTATTTACAGTTTGTGAAAATGCCCTACTGTGGTAGGAAAAAGGTGCACCACTATTTTAAATTTGGAGGTCGTAAAAGGTTTTTTTTTATATATATTTTTTTTTTTTTTCCAATTTTTTTTCAAACTTCCGATTTAGTTGTCCGGGTTAAATCTTCCCCAAAGGAAAAACTTAACCCTTCCACTCACTTTTCCACAAATGATCAGCTAGTCAATCAACACTATGTAAGTGCATTATATAAGTAAAATAAATACAAAACAATACAAGAACAACAACACGTCAAATCACCAGATATCAAATGGGAAAAAAAAATTCACCGTCTCCAGATATTTTCATATCAGAGGGTTCGGCTCGGTAGAACTTCTAACAGGGCCTATAAATCCTACTGATCCCTCAACATAAATATTTAAAAAATCTTTTGTTATCCTACATGTATTCAAAATGAACGACTTTTGCATCTTTATATATAATTTTTTTGATAGATCTAATACGCCTAAATTTTTAATTAGAGAGCTAGGTATAATGCCAGTAGCCGAAATAACGAATGGTAATATTTTTATAGTCTGAGAATGCCAAATTCTTTTTATTTCATTTCCTAAATCTGTGTATTTTCTTATTTTTTCACTAACAGATTTTTGAATATTACAGGAATTTGGAATAGCGACATCAATGATATAAGTTATTTTTTAAATTTTGTCATGTAAAACTATATCGGGTCTATTATGACTAATCGCTCGGTCTGTTAGTATAGTTTTATCATAATATATTTTATAAAATTCGTTTTCTAAAAATGAATTTGGTTCGTATTCATAATATGGTACTACATTACGGCAGTCAATCAAGTTATGTTTAATTACCAAATTTTGGTGAATTATTTTTAAAACTTGATTGTGCCTAAATGTATACTCGGACGGTGCTAATATAGAACATCCCGATATAATATGTTCTATAGTTTCCGGAAAAGCCAAACATTTTCTACACAAATCATCAATTTGATTTGTATCTTTGATTATATGCTTTCTATAATTTTTAGTATTAATGACTCTATCCTGAATTGCAAGCATAAATCCTTCTATTTCTGCGCTCAACTCTCCAATACTCAACCATTTGTTTGACTTAATTTTGTCAACATACGTTTGGTTGAGATAATTGAAGTGTTTTGCGTGTAAAATTTTATTTGACCAGGAATCTAATAATTCCTGGTTGGGATTTATAAAAATGTTGGCATTCTCATCGTATAAATTTAAAGGTGTAATATTTCTATCTGCCTTGCAAATTATTTTGTGCATTTCTGAGCTATGAGCTTTCCTATGGAAAAAAGTTCTTAGCATTTCTACCTGATTATGTTTCAAAGAAGTTATTTTGACTATACCTCTACCTCCTAAATTTCTAGGTAAATTAACTCGTTCTATAGCTGAATTTGGATGATGGCAATTAAACTTTGTTAGCGTAGTTCTAATTAATCTTTCTAAGTTATCTAAATCTGTATTAGACCATTTAATTATGCCAAATGAGTACGTTAATAGAGGTATTGCCCAAGTATTTATTGCTTTTACTAAATTTTTAGCAGATAGATTGCATTTTAAAATTTTCCTTATCCTAGTTTGGAATTTAATCCTAATATCATTTTTAATACTACTATGGTCTAATCTATTTGATTGTGGGTATCCTAAATACTTATAAACCTCATCCCTTTTCATACTAGTAATTTGGAAATTTCTAAATATACTCTCGTCCCCATCTACAATTTTGCCTTTTTCTATATGGATCGTTCTACATTTATCTAAACCAAATGTCATTTTGATATCATCTGAAAAGTTTTTAACTACCTCGATCATTTTCTCTAAATTTTGTTCAGAATTCGAAAATAATTTTATATCATCCATAAATAATAAATGCGAAATTGTACTACTCTCCCTTGTATTACCCTTAACTTTTATTCCAAACTTGCTTTTAATTAACATTTTAGATAGAGGATTCAATGCTAAGCAAAACCAAAGAGGACTCAATGAGTCTCCTTGAAAAATCCCTCTTTTAATTGAAATGCCCGGTATTACTATTTTCTTACCTTTTAAATTGATAAGTAAATTGGTATTCCAAAAGGACATAATATTTTCCAAAAAGCTAATAATAATGGGGTTAATTTTATATATTTTTAATACTTTGATCAGCCACGAGTGCGGGACACTATCGAAAGCCTTTTGGTAGTCTATATAGCAAGTATGTAAATTACGTTTTCGAGTTTGAATCTGTTTTAGAATTACAGAATCGATAACTAATTGTTCTTTACATCCCATATGTTTTCTGCGACAACCTTTTTGTTGTTCAGATAAAATATTTTTTTCATCTAAATGAGTATATATTAAATCTGTTAAACAAGAGGTTAAAATTTTGTATATTGTCGGTAAACATGTAATGGGTCTGTACTGAGAAGGATTATTAATATTTTCGCTTTTGGGTAACATATAAGTAATACCCTTAGTTAGAAAATTTGGAAAATTTTGAGGTTGACTGACAAATTTTGAAAGATTTTTTGCCAAAAGAGGATGTAAAGTAGTCAGACGTTTGTACCAAAAATTATGTATCCAATCGCAACCCGTGGCTTTCCAATTATGAGTATTTTTAATAATTTTGGTTAACAATTCAACCGATATATTAGAAAAACTCATTTGTTCAATACCTGAAAAATTGAGTTCTTCATTTTCTATCCATGGAGTTGACTCGTTATGTTTTATATCTTTACTCCAAATTTTAGTCCAAAAATCGCGCATATCTGATTCAGATGGTAACGGAATATTATTATTCGAAATAATATTTTGTTTATCGTCAAGTTTGGAATAAAATATTTTTTCATTTTTCTGAAATAATCTATTATTATTTATTTTATTATACGTATAATTATATCTTTTTAATCTACTAGCTTTTACGCCTAATTTTTGTTTTAATAAATCCAATAAATCATTGATTATATTTTCATTATTATGACTATCAATGTTATAACCAAATTTTCTACCAATTTCATCTACATGTCTCAAAATTTTCCTACTTCTATTTCCATTTTTATATTCTATGATTCTAACTATGTTACTTCTTAAAAATACTACATCATTTTCTAATCTGATCTGCCATTCTGGTTTACTATAACTATATGATCTATCGTCAGAGGATGATAATTTAATTCCTAACTTATCACAAACAGTAATGGCACTAGCGTATACTATTGTATGAAGATCTAAAAAACTAATTTCGTCAAATATGATTTTTGGTAAAATTATGTTATTTAATTCAAAAATTAATTTAGATAATTTCTTTGACGTATGCAATTTCGTTAATTTTGGTCTAATTGTTGGCTCTACATCTATATATCTGTTTATATTATTATGAAGTAAGTTAGCTAATTCTACTACATTTTCATCAACAAAGTTTAAATTTGCAATGTTGATTTCCCTAAGATTATAAATAACGGCTAAGTTATTTGAATCTACTGTAATATCATTGGACATTTCGACTAGAATATAACTTGAAATATTATAATATTATAATATATATTTTTTTTTAACTTCCGATTTAGTTGTCCGGGTTAAATCTTCCCCAAAGGAAAAACTTAACCCTTCCACTCACTTTTCCACAAATGATCATCTAGTCAATCAACATTATGTAAGTGCATTATATAAGCAAAATAAATACAAAACAATACAAGAACAACAACACGTCAACTCACCAGAGATCAAATGGGAAAAAAAAATTCACCGTCTCCAGATATTTTCATATCAGAGGGTTCGGCTCGGTAGTACTTCTAACAGGGCCTATAAATCCTACTGATCCCTCAACATAAATATTTAAAAAAATTTTCGATATCCTACATGTATTCAAAATGACCGACTTTTGCATCTTTATATATAAATTTTTTGATAGATCTAATACGCCTAAATTTTTAATGAGAGAGCTAGGTATAATGCCAGTAGCCGAAATAACGAATGGTAATATTTTTATAGTCTGAGAATGCCAAATTCTTTTTATTTCGTTTCCTAAATCTGTGTATTTTCTAATTTTTTCATTAACAGATTTTTGAATGTTACAGGAATTTGGAATAGCGACATCAATGATATAAGTTATTTTTTTAATTTTGTCATGTAAAACTATATCGGGTCTATTATGACTAATCGCTCGGTCTGTTAGTATAGTTTTATCATAATATATTTTATAAAATTCGTTTTCTAAAAATGAATTTGGTTCGTATTCATAGTATGGTACTATATTACGGCAGTCAATCAAGTTATGTTTAATTACCAAATTTTGGTGAATTATTTTTAAAACTTGATTGTGCCTAAATGTATACTCGGACGGTGCTAATATAGAACATCCAGATATAATATGTTCTATAGTTTCCGGAAAAGCCAAACATTTTCTACACAAATCATCAATTTGATTTGTATCTTTGAAATATTAATATTTTTTTTTTTTTGTAAACTTCCGATTTAGTTGTCCGGGTTAAGTCTTCCCCAAAGGAAAAACTTAACCCTTCCACTCACTTTTCCACAAATGATCAGCTAGTCAATCAACACTATGTAAGTGCATTATATAAGTAAAATAAATACAAAACAATACAAGAACAACAACACGTCAAATCACCAGATATCAAATGGGAAAAAAAAAATTCACCGTCTCCAGATATTTTCATATCAGAGGGTTCGGCTCGGTAGAACTTCTAACAGGGCCTATAAATCCTACTGATCCCTCAACATAAATATTTAAAAAATCTTTTGTTATCCTACATGTATTCAAAATGACCGACTTTTGCATCTTTATATATAAATTTTTTGATAGATCTAATACGCCTAAATTTTTAATTAGAGAGCTAGGTATAATGCCAGTAGCCGAAATAACGAATGGTAATATTTTTATAGTCTGAGAATGCCAAATTCTTTTTATTTCATTTCCTAAATCTGTGTATTTTCTTATTTTTTCACTAACAGATTTTTGAATATTACAGGAATTTGGAATAGCAACATCAATGATATAAGTTATTTTTTTAATTTTGTCATGTAAAACTATATCGGGTCTATTATGACTAATCGCTCGGTCTGTTAGTATAGTTTTATCATAATATATTTTATAAAATTCGTTTTCTAAAAATGAATTTGGTTCGTATTCATAATATGGTACTACATTACGGCAGTCAATCAAGTTATGTTTAATTACCAAATTTTGGTGAATTATTTTTAAAACTTGATTGTGCCTAAATGTATACTCGGACGGTGCTAATATAGAACATCCCGATATAATATGTTCTATAGTTTCCGGAAAAGCCAAACATTTTCTACACAAATCATCAATTTGATTTGTATCTTTGATTATATGCTTTCTATAATTTTTAGTATTAATGACTCTATCCTGAATTGCAAGCATAAATCCTTCTATTTCTGCGCTCAACTCTCCAATACTCAACCATTTGTTTGACTTAATTTTGTCAACATACGTTTGGTTGAGATAATTGAAGTGTTTTGCGTGTAAAATTTTATTTGACCAGGAATCTAATAATTCCTGGTTGGGATTTATAAAAATGTTGGCATTCTCATCGTATAAATTTAAAGGTGTAATATTTCTATCTGCCTTGCAAATTATTTTGTGCATTTCTGAGCTATGAGCTTTCCTATGGAAAAAAGTTCTTAGCATTTCTACCTGATTATGTTTCAAAGAAGTTAGTTTGACTATACCTCTACCTCCTAAATTTCTAGGTAAATTAACTCGTTCTATAGCTGAATTTGGATGATGGCAATTAAACTTTGTTAGCGTAGTTCTAATTAATCTTTCTAAGTTATCTAAATCTGTATTAGACCATTTAATTATGCCAAATGAGTACGTTAATAGAGGTATTGCCCAAGTATTTATTGCTTTTACTAAATTTTTAGCAGATAGATTGCATTTTAAAATTTTCCTTATCCTAGTTTGAAATTTAATCCTAATATCATTTTTAATACTACTATGGTCTAATCTATTTGATTGTGGGTATCCTAAATACTTATAAACCTCATCCCTTTTCATACTAGTAATTTGGAAATTTCTAAATATACTCTCGTCCCCATCTACAATTTTGCCTTTCTCTATATGGATCGTTCTACATTTATCTAAACCAAATGTCATTTTGATATCATCTGAAAAGTTTTTAACTACCTCGATCATTTTCTCTAAATTTTGTTCAGAATTCGAAAATAATTTTATATCATCCATAAATAATAAATGAGAAATTGTACTACTCTCCCTCGTATTACCCTTAACTTTTATTCCAAACTTGCTTTTAATTAACATTTTAGATAGAGGATTCAATGCTAAGCAAAACCAAAGAGGACTCAATGAGTCTCCTTGAAAAATCCCTCTTTTAATTGAAATGCCCGGTATTACTATTTTCTTACCTTTTAAATTGATAAGTAAATTGGTATTCCAAAAGGACATAATATTTTCCAAAAAGCTAATAATAATGGGGTTAATTTTATATATTTTTAATACTTTGATCAGCCACGAGTGCGGGACACTATCGAAAGCCTTTTGGTAGTCTATATAGCAAGTATGTAAATTACGTTTTCGAGTTTGAATCTGTTTTAGAATTACAGAATCGATAACAAATTGTTCTTTACATCCCATATGTTTTCTGCGACAACCTTTTTGTTGTTCAGATAAAATATTTTTTTCATCTAAATGAGTATATATTAAATCTGTTAAACAAGAGGTTAAAATTTTGTATACTGTCGGTAAACATGTAATGGGTCTGTACTGAGAAGGATTATTAATATTTTCGCTTTTGGGTAACATATAAGTAATACCCTTAGTTAGAAAATTTGGAAAATTTTGAGGTTGACTGACAAATTTTGAAAGATTTTTTGCCAAAAGAGGATGTAAAGTAGTCAGACGTTTGTACCAAAAATTATGTATCCAATCGCAACCCGTGGCTTTCCAATTATGAGTATTTTTAATAATTTTGGTTAGCAATTCAACCGATATATTAGAAAAACTCATTTGTTCAATACCTGAAAAATTGAGTTCTTCATTTTCTATCCATGGAGTTGACTCGTTATGTTTTATATCTTTACTCCAAATTTTAGTCCAAAAATCGCGCATATCTGATTCAGATGGTAACGGAATATTATTATTCGAAATAATATTTTGTTTATCGTCAAGTTTGGAATAAAATATTTTTTCATTTTTCTGAAATAATCTATTATTATTTTTTTTATTATACGTATAATTATATCTTTTTAATCTACTAGCTTTTACGCCTAATTTTTGTTTTAATAAATCCAATAAATCATTGATTATATTTTCATTATTATGACTATCAATGTTATAACCAAATTTTCTACCAATTTCATCTACATGTCTCAAAATTTTCCTACTTCTATTTCCATTTTTATATTCTATTACTCTAGCTATGTTACTTCTTAAAAATACTACATCATTTTCTAATCTGATCTGCCATTCTGGTTTACTATAACTATATGATCTATCGTCAGAGGATGATAATTTAATTCCTAACTTATTACAAACAGTAATCGCACTAGCGTATACTATTGTATGAAGATCTAAAAAACTAATTTCGTCAAATATGATTTTTGGTAAAATTATGTTATTTAATTCAAAAATTAATTTAGATAATTTCTTTGACGTATGCAATTTCGGTAATTTTGGTCTAACTGTTGGCTCTACATCTATATATCTGTTTATATTATTATGAAGTAAGTTAGCTAATTCTACTACATTTTCATCAACAAAGTTTAAATTTTCAATGTTGATTTCCCTAAGATTATAAATAACGGTAATATTACGGTATTATTATTGTTATTATTGTTATTATTTTTATTATTATAATTATTTTGTTATTATTATTGTTATTATTAATTATTGTTGTGAATCGTGATTGAAAAAAGGTAAATCATTTGAAATATAAGCATAAATAAATACAAACAAAAATGGTTAAATTTGAATTTTCCGGAAACTCTAACTAATTTATCTACGTATTTGGGACCGATATATTACAGAAACTTATGATGGTTTCATGCTCAGTTACGATAATTCTCAAAATGTATAAGTTTTAAACCACAATCGTGGCACCGAATGAATAAGCGTTAATAGTAATTAACTCTTGATTTGTTTTTTATAATTTATTTACGCCCTCCTTATTTACGGCTCTTACATAAAACAAGTATTAATTACATTAGTGTATCAAAATTGACATAATTATAATTTAAAAAAAAAAAATTCTATTCCAGCTTCAAGAATTGGATATATCTACATCTGATTTTGAAAAACTCTGTGTAAAGCCCGGGCAACGCCGGGGAGTTCAACTAGTATAGTATGAGACATGAGATAGTAACAAAACTAAAAAAATATAATACTCAAATCCCAAGAAGAGAGAAAAAATAACGGATAGGTACCTATCTAAAGTAAACAGGAAAATAAAAGAAAAGTAAAGCAGAGGGAAAAAATCAATATAAATTATGTAACATTTGGAAAATAGCCAGGCGAGACCCTCTCACGATAAGTGGGATATGGCAGCTTTTACTGTTATTGGAAAAGGTTCTACTTTTGTTTTGAAATAAAATATTCTTTCTGGAGCGATCACACAATGTATATTTAAACCAAGGACAAATTATGCATTAATAAACAGCAAACGAAAAGATAATTGACAAGCAACAAGCATACCTGTGGACCCACGGTAAAAACTGAGCTAACTAAAGATCCTACGTAGAATGTGCGTAGAACAAGTCGGTAGCGCAGAAGGCAGGAGGCCGGAGCAAGATCCCTGGTGCGACATGAGCCTGGATGACGAGACCACTGCATCCCGCGAAGCTGATCCTTCAAAAGCGAGGGTAGCCGCCAACGTGCTGTTGGACGGAGGTTCATTGAGGCCTTTTCATCGAGGAGGCACACAAATAAGTCCTTTTGCGAGTTCGATTCTGTTTCGGGGCGCATCTGCATGATTAACAATTAATCACTTTATCATTTCCAACGGTAGATGGCTTTAGATTCGGGAGCGCAAAGCAAAACCTCCGGTGTCACTTCACACTTTTAAATCATCTCGACGAAAAAAGTATTCATTTTGTAAACTCCAAAATAACACTTTGACACACAACACAAACATCCTTACCGACAAGGATTGCTCGAAAAATTAAAAGAAACAGATTGCTAACTTAATTATGTGACATAGTCGAATCTTCGTCGGCGAGAATTCCAAAAAAGAGCCTCTTTTTCTGCCGGAAACGAAGCTCTCCCAAATTCACCGAAAAAATGTTGCCAGTCAAATAAGAGCTTGTGAATTAATTCTTTCACTGGCCAGGTAAAGTCAGGAAAATAATTATTTTTGACAGTAGGAATATTTTCGTGATAACTAGTTATATAATTTTATAAAAATCTGATTTAAATTTAAATATTATGGAATAAATGAAAACATCAACGGAACTGTTTATTTTGTCACAGTTTTTGAAGGAATGGCTTATGTGGCCTCCCAACTCCCACGTCATTAACCGCTTCCACTAAGCGTTGTTACTCAACATCACTTAATTGTCATTTTACATCCACACCTTAAAAATATACCATTCGAAATTATGTCTTCCTTAGTAGTACACCCCGTGAAACATCATAATTAACTTATTGTCTTTAATTAAGATAAGATACGATACATAATTGATTAATTTTATATCAAAATAATATGTTCTTTGATATTTTCTAAATGTGATTTGGTTACGATTCGTTGTTGACTTAATTACGTGAAAATATACTCAAGTCAAGTTTGACATATTCGGATATCAATTTTGCTGTAACTTGTGATGGAACATGTCAAAGTCAATATTAAGACAACTGAAACGCCATTATGATGGATTTTAGATAATGCTAAGGGTTGGAGTGTCAAGTTGTACTTATACTAGTTAGAAAATTGACTAATCAGAACAAATTAGGGATAGACAAATGATGAAAAACTTGCATAATCAGTGTGTAATATCAGAAATTGGAGCTTTTAATAACTAAAGAGGTAAACAAAAAACACACTTTGGGGATCAGGAGAGAGGCACGAAATGAAAGAAAGTTGTGAAGGTCACATGTGTTTATTGGTGAGTCAGTTGCCGTGACGAGGAGATGATGTAGGACAAATGTTGAATACTCCGGTTGCTGCGATGATGTGGTGGTCGAGCGCGGGTCAGTGAGTCGACGCCGGGCGCTGGTGACCGGGACTCGATGACTGTCAGGCATTGGCGATCTGTGGAATCAATACTCCAGTGCTGACGGAAGGCCGAAGGTGCGGCGGACCTTGTAGGCGGTTGAGCGGGAACGATGTAGACCAGTGAGGATGCTGCGTGTCCTCGTGATGGTCATGATGGCGTGGAAGAAGCGCTGGTCAGAGACACTGGAACCAGGGCGCTTGTAATCCGAGTAGCGCTTGCCAAGAACGGCGATCTGGACAAGGCGCTAAGATGATGTCCCGATAGAGTCCATGATGGTACGGGCGAAGCCGGGTACGTTGTCCCTCGCGCTAGTAAGAAGAGCGCGGGTGATCACTCGTTGATTTAACTGACGGCTGAAAGATGACTGACTGACTGACTCGCTGCGTCGGGCATATTTATACTACACGGCCGACGGTAGCAGTAGGTAGATGGATGGCAACTAAATTCTAGGCACTCGCACAGACTGTATGTTTCAGGAACCTTCGATAGCGCGGCAATTATGCATAGGCGGCAGACTCGTTCCTTCTGGCGAGTTCTCGTATGTGTAAGACGGCCCGTGACGTATTGTCACCTGGTAGACAAGTAGGTGTTTGAAGTACGTAGGTTGTTCTGTTTACGATGCGATTTGGATTGCAGGTACATAATTCGGGAGTAGGTACTAAGTAGGTCGAGCGGTTTATTATTAATTATTTAATGTAGATTTTTCTCGACGCTACAACACAAACACGGTGAAATCAACGCAATGCAATTGGCTGAACCCTTATCAGATTTTATATTCTTCCTCAGTTTCCATTCTGAGTCAGGATATGTATAAAACAATAAAAACAAATTACTAATATAACCACGCTTTATCGATCTATTCGGTTAGTAGAAAGATTTTCATGGAACCCAACATTTAAAAAAGATAACCCTTAACGAAAACCAACGATTCCGTAGGTTCCACGTTTTTACATTGGATTGGAATCGGGAAGTAATGAAGTAAGTAATATTTCCATATTTTTTTTCTGTAAATTTCTTATTTTCACTGTCATTTTCCTTATTTTTGATATTACAGCTGTTGCAAAGAACATAGATCTATGTATATAAATAAAAATGCATTCGAATACGCGTGTGTATTTTTATATACCTATATTATATGGATATCACATGTGACAGGTAAAAACAGCGCCATCTGTTGGAAAAAAATGTTTAAAAAAAAAAAAAACAGCGCCTTCTGTTGGACGTGAGAGCAACACGCGCTAATGTTTCTCTATCTACACAGACATACTGAGCCACAGCAACGCATGGCGGGGTACAGTTAGTAAAAAATATAAACGTTTGATTTATTTCAGTTTGTTTAGTTTAGTTTATTTCCGTTTGACAACATAATAAAAATGATCAGAGATCTTTAGCATTTGCAATGCTCTCGTTGATCCAATCGAGGAAGAACTGCGGGCGTACATATCCCGCGGCATAGCCCGAGTCACATCCCCTGCTGCTGACGAAGCTTACGACTCCTATGAGGGTAGTTTCTCCGTCTGAACCATAGTGGATAAGAGGCCCACCGCTGTCACCCTAGAAAAGTTAAGTTACAATAATGTGACATTCATTTTGAAACCTTCCTTGTTGTCTACAATCTTAATGCACCGAAATAAGGTAGATTCGTATTGGAATCGGACAGATCTAAAGCATATAAAAAATGCAGAAATGTATGCTTACATTGCATGTGCCCTGAGCAGTGTTCTGGATGCCAACAGAACAAATCGTGGATTCTACAATGAATATTGAACTGTAATCATACAAGCAGATTGCATTTGTAATGATAGTCACGTTGACGTAATTCAGGGTCTCTGATACTGGTAGCGCTGTAAGCAAATACATAAGTATGATTAAGTGTACCAGAAAGAAGTATTTGAGGATTTATTTGATTCTATTGAATATCACGAAGACTCTTACTATTTCCTGTGCGACCCCATCCACTAACTGTGGCAATTTGACCAGCAAATGTTGTATTGATGGCATCCAGTCCAGGAAGACGAATAGGTTTGATTGTTGCTGAAATTGAGATATTTCACGATGATTCTGAAGCAGAAAGAACTATAAAAAAATAATTATGTGTGGATACTATATAGAAAACAGTACTTTATAGCATTTTTGTTAAGTCTATTACATACTATGGGGAAACAATGTACTGATTATTTACCTGATATTGGTACATCTCTTCCCAGGTTAATTAAACCAAGATCATTATTAAGGCTCGTTGGATTGTATTTTGGGTGGATGAAGAAGTCTGTTGCCTCCAAAAGCATACCAGGAAAAGTAACATCCAGTGTACCAAGACGAACGAATACTTGTGTTTTGCTGAATCAAAGGAAAATATACAAGAATTGTTAAGAGTGTGAAGGTCAAAATATTATTTTGAGAATAAAACTTTTATTAGAGAACTGCAGTTTCAACTGCGGTATCAGCTACTATATCTGGAAATGGAAGGAGGTTCAGTAATTTAAGGAGAAAACCCCTCTTTGCCATAATGTTGTTGATGATGATTTAAATTATGTTGATGACCGTGACGATGATGTTGATAAAAGTAATAAGAATGATGATTTTCACGGCGACAAAGACGTTAATAATGATGAGGTTGAACGTCTTTGTTGTTCCTGTTGATGATGATTAGTACGATGACGACGTTTTGTCAAAGTGAGGAAGTAGGGAGTGTTGAAAAAGTTGACGACGGAGACAATTATGACCAAATGGATGGTAATTATAATGAGGAGAACTGGGTGAATAACGACCACTGTGACCATGATGATGTCACTTATGATAATAATGAAGAGGATGATTGCAACGGTGGTGAATATGAAGATGTTAATAATGAGGAAATTAAATTATTGTATAGCAAACTAACGCAACGAGACAATGGGCTGCCGTGAGCACCCACTGTGAGGTGATGAGGGACCCTCCGCAGGCGTTGAGGCTACCAGTTGAAGTCACCAAGCGCAGGTGCACTTGATGAGGGAATTGCCCAGCCACTGCCGGCCAGCCCTGAATGATGCGATCTGGAAATATACATATTTAAAAAATGATGCGAGTTGGGTCATCAATTCAGCATATACAGGGTAAAATACAAAATAATAACTTACCATTAACACTTCGAGCATCTTCTGGGGTATTGGTCAAGGAATCGCTTGAACCCTGCAAAATACATGTTTTGTACTATTAATTAGTTGAGAACGGCACTTATTTAAAAGCATGTATAAGTAGATGTTCGTAAAGCAAAATAATATGAGACGCATCGGTATTCGGCCATTAAGAAAAGGGAAGATATCGTAGGGAAGTACCAAATATACAGTTTTATTTCACATGTACATTTGTTACTTGATTTTCATTTATTTTCTATCGGTTTCGACACATCATTCATTCACTAGCAATCTTAAAAAATTAAGATTTCAAGTTTTATAAGATTTTTTAAGTAGTTAGTTGGCAAGTAGTAGTTTTTTTAAGATTGTTTAAGTTGTTAGTTAGCTACTAGTAGTTTTTAAAGATTGTTTAAGTAGTTAGTTAGCAAGTAGTAGTTTTTTAAGATTGTTTAAGTAGTTAGTTAGCAGTAGTTTTTTAAGATTGTTTAAGTAGTTAGTTAGCTAGTAGTAGTTTTTAAAGATTATTTAAGTAGTTAGTTAGCTAGTAATAGTTTTTTAAGATTGCTAGTGAATTACACGGATGTGTCGAAATCAAGTGACACATGTGCATTTGAAAAAAAATTCAATAAAACAAAATATCTAGAAATTGTACCATAATTAATAAGAACTACTAAAAAAGGACCAAACACTTTACTTAGGTTGGGTTACCGTGTCACCATATTTTTAAGGCGAAAAATTGAAATAATATACTTCATTATCAGCATAATACAAATGCAAATCTTTTATTTGGAACGAAAAATAAGGAAAATTTAGCTTAGGAAAAGACTGTTTAGTTCTTAAAATAGATGACTTTGACACAACGATTGAAATTTTAATAGAAAAGTATGTGTAAAAATTACTTTACCTGGGCAGAACTAATAATTCCAATAAGAAAAAATATTAATGCAGTGAACTTCATATTGCCAATTAAACAAGACTCGCAAAATCAAAATAATCGTTTTTTTTTACAATACCATAATCAGAAGATATGTTATCATTTTAGACTTAGATAAGAAGATAAATCGTCCATCCTTTTGAAATTATATAAAACTAACTGAGACATTTTTAAAACAACAATGGATTTCTCACATAAAGATATCTATCATGACGGAAATCGTTATCACATGCTTCATAAAAATTCATAGGTATCCCGCTTTCTTTCGAAGCCTAAAAAATTAGTACAAAATCATTGAAAAAAACCTAATAATAAATTACTCGTCTCTCATCGAACAAAAAAACTTAAAAATACTTAAGAATTTCTCCTGAAGCGAGTAACTTCTAGTTCTGTGAACGGTCAGTGGTCCTCGCCTCAAAAAAGTATATTTCTGATTTTCTCTTATGAAAAAAATAAATAAAACAAAACCAAAATTTCCTCTGAAATCATAAGATTTGTGAGTAGTTTTCAGATTAGGCAGATTTTCTAAACCGGAACGTACAAACAAATGTACAGAGAGATGAAATGTCAAATGGTCGAGTTAAACAGGACTTCGTTAAGCTGTTAATGATATATCATTAATTTATTTATTATCTTCTATATGTTGGCAGCACTACAGACCACGTGGTATTTCTCTATTACATTCTCCGATCCAGGCTGCGATTACTCCCACTCTCAATCTAATATTATCCGTAGTAATGTAAAATGTAATTAGTGAAGTGAATAAACTAGTAAAGATACTTCTGAGCTTATAATATTATTTTATATCTACACTTTATCTATACACTAAGAATGGGTTGTTTCACAGAATTTGAACGATCCATCAAATTCGAACGTTCGTTTTCAGGTTCTGTGAAGGTCCTATTCAAGTTCTGTTTTTATATAATTATAGGCTAGTTGCTTGAGAGAACTGACATAATAACAGAAATTGAAAAATCTTTCACACAACTTAATGCTAAATAGTAATTTTCGATTAATCTTTACAACGAATTGATTTACATTATGAATACCAAACAAGATGCTAGTAGAATTCAAATGAAATTTTGATTTAATCAATATAAAATATAAATGCAAACTACTAAAAAATGTATTTATTCAATAGAAATGTATGAACGCATAAAAAAATAACTTAAAAAAAATACAATATTATGGGTAAGATAATCTGTGACAGTTTAACTAGGTTAACTTTTTTGCCTTCTTATAAAAATGTTTACAAAATAAATAAAAACCGCTTTTGCTCTTGAAATCGAGCGTTTCTTGACTCCGTTTGTCAAGCGATTTTAATGCCTATTACCTATATTCGTGACGAAATAAGACATAACAATAATATAAACATTTTTGGCTTGTAGCTTCCTCTTAAAAATTAACTTTAAAATATGAAGAATTTTTCAAATTTTTTGAAACAACCTATCTTTAATTTTCTCTTTACAACATTGCAAAAATCTGATATTCCTATTTCATTTGAAACATAGTTGGATACAACATTTTTCAACCTTCTTAGTTCCTAGACTTCGTACATCCGACAGTGCTGGCAGTACTGGCAGTACTGCTAGTACTGGCATTAGTGTGCATTGCCTTTTAATTAAAATAAACCCCCCGCGACACCGATAGTGGAACGTAGCAAGTTTATTTATGACTCTGACCGGGCTATCCCGTGTCCTTATCTCGGAATGTAATTAAATTGGGACAAGTAACATTACCGATGGCAGCTCGCCTAGCAGATAATGTAGACATGTACTGCCCGAGTGGCGACCCAGGAATGTCCACGTACCTAATATATTTCCTTTGCGAGTCTATTATTTCAATAGGCTCTAGGATGCAAATAATGGAAACGAGCAGGCACATTGGTTAGTCGCCTAACTTCGACAATACCATTCAATGAGTCCTTGTTAATTAATCATGTTTTCTCAATGAATAATTGTTATTCTTGGGGTTACGGTTGATTGCATAACGAACTAACGCCCACCACACTGTGGTAATACATTATAGGATATTTTTTAAAACATACATCGAATTGAATATCACTTTTGTTTTCGTGGATGAATGCAAATATTTGAAATTGACTCACTTCCCGTATCCGATGAAGCTAAAACTCGGCATACAGATTCGTTGTTGATCACAGAGCATTCTATCATCTTTTGGTGGAAAATCACACATACCTACGCGGAAATATACACATTTCTCTGAAATTGAACGACATTAGAGCAGTTAATAAATAAATGTCGGTCCTACCCAATCGGGATTTGGCTATATAGTAAGCGCGGTTGACTCCAGTTCCTCGGGAGGAAGTTTCGATCCTCAGTCAAACCAAAAAAAAAAAATCTTGAAAAAAATGTTTTTTTGATTTCCTGGTAGATATCTTGGCAGTTTGGTTATAGCTTTCATTCAGTTGCGAGTTCTAAGCTCAGTGAAGTGGAAATATAATTTTAAAATAGTAATGATTTTTTGTGGAAACCGTGGCGTATTGCCAAAAGTTTATGCTTACATTTCATACACAAGGTACACAATAAGCACAAAGGGATGATATCAAACGTAGGCTTCGAGCTGTGGGAATATTTTGTGATGTCACACACACATGATAATTATTTATTTACTGTCAGCCTCCGTAGCGAACGAGACACGAATCGACACCTGTATAATAGGTACTATATCTAACTTCTATTATATTATACTAAAATAAAGTCGCCATCCGCGTGTCTGTTTGTGTGCTTAGTTTTTCTAAACTACGCAACGGATTTTGATAGGATTTTCACTATCATTTAGAGAATTTTTTCCGGAAGGTTTATATACTGGGTGATCACCTCGGGAGGTGATTCTACATGACGGTAGAAGTAAAAAAGAATAACAGCTTTTTTATAAAATCCAATACCCTTGGACACCCTGTATATAATACATGCCTATTATACTTTTAGAAAATAGGGAAAAATCAAGAAACGCCGAGTACAAGTCAACTAGTCTGTTTAATGCTAAAATAAAGTAGCTATCCTCGTCAATTTGTTTGTGCGCTTAGTTCTAACTTCTTAAACTGCGCAACGGATTTTAATAGGGTTTTCTTTTTTTTAAAGAAAGACAATCATTCCCGGGTTACAAATAACCTGACAATATTTGAAAATCTCCTACTACCACCACAGTAAGCGGAAAATGTTGCTTGTGTTGTGATGGAGGACTTAGCCAGCCGAGGAATTGAACACACTGTGCCTGGGTGGGACCCAAACTCGATGTCAACTCGGCCACCGACCGGTCATCATTTAGAGAATTTCTTCTGGAAGGTTCACAATATAAAACATGCATATTATATTTATAGAAAGTAAAGTCCAGGGTAAGTCAAAGGGTACACTTCAGCTGGTAGGTACTATAATGAAATACTGGTAAAGCTGGTAGGTACTATAATGAAATACGTTTTTAAATTACAATAAATGTGGATGTTGTCAATGAGAGTTATTTTGATCGTCGTGTTTGATGAACATTACATAAATGGGTTTAAAAACAGCTGCAGTAAAATGATAAATACATAAATCAACCGCATTTAGGCAAAATTATCAAGTAAAATTAAATACTTAACAGTTCATTGCAGTTGCGGGATTGATTTATGGCCGTCGTATTTGACAAATGTTTACGCTGGAATAATAGTTATTGCAACTGATATCTTCCCCCTATATGGAAAAGCTACTCTGAATCAAAAGATTATTTATGACAACATAATTTATTTGCGAGTCTTATAAATTATTATGTGCATTAGATGCTTTATAAAGGTTTTCTGCAGTTAATCCTGTTCTTTTGTGAAGGTGAACCAGGAAGACTATTATAAATTTTACATTTATAAAACGGAAGGTCAAATCACCGTTTTAAAAAATAACTAGGTACACCTTCTTAATATTTGAAACAATTATATTTAAACAATATACTTATTCACAAGAACTTCTGTTTAAAGAATTTAAAGTGAGAAAACCAAATACATTATACATCTTTAATGCAACATTACAAATTTACAAAGATAATATTTTAAATAAAAATGCACTGTTTAAAAAACAATACATTACTCGGACAAACGTCAATACTCCCAACTCGAAAATGTAAAAAAACAATGGGGTAATTCAATTATAATTATCTCATTGATTATTTTTTTGTATTCGTTACCCGAATGTATCCGAAATATAAATAGCAACAATTCACGTAATAAAAAACACCAAAAGTATAAACTGAATGTTCAGTTTATACTTTTGGTGTTTTTTTACGTGAATTGTTGATATATATATATATGCCTAAATATTCAGTTTATACTTTTGGTGTTTTTTTACTTGAATTGTTGCTATTTATATTTCGGATACATTCGGGTAACGAATACATAATATATATAAAAAATTACGAATTAAATGACACATCCCCCACACACAAGCCGAACTTTATTATGGTGGTACATCTTATGTATAAAATAAGGTGAAATAATTACAATATTTTTGTAAATTATGGAACATTATTTTTTTGAATAAACACAAATAAATATAAAAATTATAATAAAATTGGTTCCTTGCAAATTATAAACATTCGGCTGATATGAACGTCGGCTGATAATATCAATGTGACAATAAAGTTATGTTAGATAGATGTTGGAGTGGGTGGGGGAGTGGGTTACGATATAGGTTTAGGATAAAGAGACAAAGGACGGGAGTAGAGATTAGTACTAGTAGTTACATACATCTACATACCTATATTTATATATAAGTAAAATAACTACGTAGGTTTACAATATCGATCATTATTTCACTTTTTAAAAAGATATCCATCATTATTTCATTTCAATGTATCTGAAATTTCTGATTCCCTACCACATTTTTGCCAAGTTATTATTTTGTATGGACATATTATATTAGTATTATATTTTTAATTAGGAATTTTAATAATTATTTTTCAGGGATAAACAAGTACTTTGAAATATAAAGCAAACAAGAAGAAAATAATATTAACAAATCTAAAAACAATGAAACGGAACACGAATAAAAAGAAAAACAATCGTATTATTTTTTTAATTTTCTGTGTCCTATTCTTTGTCCTGATTCGTTTAAATTTATCAGTATTTTCTTCTTCTTCAATGATCATATTGATGGGTATAACCTTCAAAAGTAATATGAAAATTTTTCAAAAAAATTGAATTTAACTAAAAAAAAAGTCAATAGGTATCACTTATAAATAAAAATCGAAAATATTTATCCAAGACACTTTCTATGTTACAAACCAATTATTTTGAATTTTATAATCATTCAAAATAGATAGCTGCCAAAAAAAAAATATGGGAAAATTAGTAGCAACATGATCATCCAATTGTCGAGTGCATAGAAACGAAGTCCCGGTTATACTGAGATTCTGAGTTCGATTCCCTGTTGAGACCGTTATCTTTTTTATTTTCTATGTCTTGTTCTGTTTCACATTTCTCTTAGACTTGTTAATATTATCTTATTCTTCAGTGATTGATTGTTTCATTTATTTTTATTTTTATTTTTTTTATTTATTTAGTATTTGAAAAAAATATTTTTTTACATAGATAAGTATACAGGATATAAACAAGATATAAAACAATAGAAATTAAAGTAGCCTTCCCTCACCATAAAGAGACAATGCTCTTGTGTTTGGTGAGGGAATTCTAGTTCAATTATATATTATGTTAGTATTAAGGTAAATAAATTATTAAGAAACAACACAAGATTTAAACAATATTACTTCTAGATGTAAGTAGTGAACGTATTTTGGAGTTATAATAGTTTAAGGAAATTTTTTAATTTAAGGTGAAATTCCTGAATATTTTCGATATTTTTTAAATTTAATGGAAGGTTATTAAAATAAATTATGCCTATATAAAGATAGGTATTTTGAATGAGCTTAGTGTTAAATTTTGGGATTTTAATAGTTTTGTGGTATCTTGCTGATGTATTGAATTGCAAGTTATGATTGATTGTGGTTTCATTGATTGTTATTTTTGTTTTTTAAATAAAGTACCTAATACAAAATAAAAATATTCCAAACGGATCTGAAGAGAGATTGTTATCGAGCAAACTGATGAATTTACTAATTAACCTATTAAAGCATTACATAGTAGGTATATATATCTACGTAAATGCAAAGGAAGATAATTATATTTATGTTGGCCACATCTTTCGCACCACCCCTTATAGGGTGGTATAAAATGCGCTTATTTTAATATATGTCTAACAACAAATTTACGTTCTATGAAATAAACAAGCTTACATACCCGGTTTTACATGGTTTTATTATAAGATAAAGTGTTTCTTACAATATTAAAACTCTGAAGTTGTATTGTTGTTGAATTCCTGTTGAATTAGGAATTCAATTCCAACCAGATTACGGTGACCATTCCTATGAGTCGGTGAAGTCATAATTAATTAAATGTAGTTTTTTCCAAGAGAGAGTTAATTGTTTTCAGATTTGTGCTCAGAAATCAATATCAATAACAGTGGTTCCGTATACCTGACTGGTAATTGATTGAGAAGGTGCGGATTTAATTCCCGTCGGTGGCATTTATTTTGTTCTCGGAAGATTTATCCAATTTATGTTTGTGTTTCAGGCTAATAATTATAGTTTATAATAATTTGTTTTTCAATTTTTATTTATCATGTTAATGAGTGAACAAGTGAACCGATGTTATATTTTCAATGAGAATTTCAATGGATAAAAGCTTGTCTTTGTGAGCTTAAAGGTTACATTTTTCTAGAAATTATCTGTAAAATGTACATATTTCATGTCGTCAGAACGTTCCGCTTACGAGTTTTCAGTGGGACCGAAAAAATACATCTTAGAAAATTATAGCATAATTTTCACATTTATCAGTTCGGCCTTTGAACGGGTTTACCTCGTCCTTCCGGAGTTGGCGTTATAACCGGGTAATATTTCGTAATATCCACCCACATTCTCAGGTGGTGATGTATGCAATCCCGGTTAATCACGTTTGCCTACACCGCGTACCGCACTCCGGCGCGACCGTGTTACGATAAATCCCGCTTACTGCGCCATTTCATTATCTGGTGACATAATAATACAGTATTCGAATCTATACGCTTGCACGTATGGCTTTCAATATTTCAATTACTGGTTTAAGATTCGTGTTAACCGGAAGTTTTTTTAAAAAGGGTTCAATTCAATGTATATTATACAGGGTGTATCGGCACGTACCCGACAATCTTTAACCAGCTATTCCTTAGCACATTTGGAGTAAAAAATGTTATGGGCACTTTGCTGTCCGTAACATTTTTTTTAATAAAAAAATTATCATTCATATTTTCACCATATGTCACCAATGTTTTATCCTTTGTCAAAGTTTGAAAACCCGTCTGGCAATATCTTGTTCGAGTTTCGTTGAATAATGTACGTACGTACCTACGTTGGCGCGCTTTTACAATCACAACAAAATGGCACGGCACCATTCGTCTCATTTTTAACTATTATTATTTAGTGTGTACGAAAGAGCGAGGACACTTTTTGACATACTTGCTAATAACAGCTGTTGAACACGAGAAACCATGCAAATGACAGTGACGGAGTGTGTATTTTTTATTTATTTTTTTGTTTTTAATGGAAAAAAAAATGTTACTGGACAGCAAAGCGCCCATAACATTTTTTACTCCAAATGTGCTGAGGAATAGCTTGTTAAAGTTTGTCGGGTACTTGCCGATACACCCTGTATACTTACTGTACCCCGCCACGAGTTGTTGTAGCTCAGTCTGCCTGTGCCAAAGATAATTTATAGTTGGTCTGTGCAGACAAGAAACTATAGCGCGTGTTGCTCGTATGTCAAACAGATGGCGTTGTTTAAAAAACATGTTTTTAACTGTCACAGGTGACATCTATATAATATCTAAAAACACACGCGTATTCGAATGCAACATTGTGTCAAAATTTCAAAGCAATCGGTAAAGAACTCTCGGAAATTTAAGATTTTGAAAAGACGAACATTTTATATAAAATACAATATATACAAAATTCAATGTATATATGATGCAAAAATGGAGCAGAATATTAGATATTATGTTTGTCTCCTTCATAAATCAGTCACAACTGTTAGTACTAAATTAGTAAAGATGTGTCCAACTTCTGAATTCTTGTATCTCTCAAATTTAGATGTTTCAATAGTAAAATCTTTATAATTACCTAATTAACCATTAAACTAACTGTCAGGACAGGTCAGTCTACACTGGTCCTTCCTTTGCAGATATTGATTGCTAATTTTGCTTCCTTTGACGTAATTCTAATAGCGTCTACCCATTAATTTATTAAACATACATTGTATTTATTCGATGCGTCTACCACATTTAGTCTTACAATAATTTATTTTCCTGCATTCGTCCTTTTATCAATGTCCTTACTTTTCCGTCTCTTGGTAATTCGAAGTCAACACAGTATTAATTTTTATTGAAGGGATACCTTTTGATTAATATTAACATTATTTTTTAATCATGTTTTAAACCAATTCATAGCAAGGTCTCAGTTACTAAAATATGCCACTAAAGCTTTTGAATAATATCATTATGATTTACACTTTTTCTTGCATGGCAAGAACATTACAGCTTTGGATTTGAAGGATTCTAGTAGCAGTACTGAAATAATATATCTAAATACAAGTTGGTTGACAAATTGTTTTATTATTTATCATATTTTTATCGCTCTATTTGGAAGAAAATAATTTAAGTAATCCTTCTAAGACTTCAAGAAGTTTTTTTTTTCATAAAACCATTGTAAGTTATATATTGTTCCAAAGATGTATTAGATGAAAGTAATATATTTATAAACCCTGAATTAAATAAACCTTATTTGTTAAATTGTTAATTATTTACGTTGTATGGTTAATCGCACGGTTAGTTGGGGGTTGCCCAGCACAAAAAAGTTACAATTCAATACATTATGTTTGTACTTATTATCGACCTTTTTTATGCACAGCACAAAGCATAAAATGTTATTTTTAATCAATTATTATTAGCCTGAAACACCTAAATTTGTTTTTTTCTCGTGAAAAAATCTAATAAGCAATAATTTTTGGATGAAAAATACCAGTATATTTTGAATAAGTCGACGTAGCGCAATTGGTAGAGCACCTGAACGGTAATCAGAAGGATGTGGGTTCAATTCCCGTCGGCACCATGTATTTTTTCTCTAAGATTTTTTCAATTTATATAGATGTTTCAGGCTAATAATCATTGCTTAAAAATAATATAATAGAAATTTGACCGTACTTTGTGCACTCTAGATATAAAACGGACGTGCTTTAAACATTGTAAAAATGTACATATTGATTTCAAATTCTTATTTGAGCCATGATTTTTAGCAGAAAAATAGGGAATATTTTATATTTAGACATTATTCAAGCTTATTCTGCGAAATCGATAAAAGGAAAGCACGTGTCTAGGTAAAATCCAATTTATATTCTTAAAATATCTTAATTTTTAGATAAGATTTCGACCAACTTAACATTTAATCAAATCATTTAGGCAAAATTATGCCGCATTATCAATTATTTGCAATCTGCTACAACCAATTATCTGTTAACTGCTTTTAAAGTCCATAAAATTATACTAACTATTACCAATTTCATGATACGGTTAAAATGTTCTTCGATTACACTCTCTGGGTACGAATATTATGTATTCTGATTGATAGCGTTGAATTATGTATACATTAGAGAAATTTCTTATTCCATTTCTGGTTTGGTGCCAAGATGGGAAAGGTACCACGCGATGCATCATTTCTCCAGAGTTGTTTTGCCGTGATTTTATCAGCATCCATCTCTTTTCTATTTGGCAGACATCCAAGAAGTGAGAAACATCTTTCTGGTAACGATTCAACAAAAACTGAAGCATATATCGCTAAAACATCGCACAAACAGTTTTTTTATATCAGTAAGGTTTAACGATCTTCATATAATGATGTGTGAAGAAAATTAAAATTAATATATATATATTTTAATAAAAATAAGATTTTTAAATTTTAAGCGAAAATGTAACACAAAAAGCTTTTAAAAAGTTAAGAAAAAAACCAGATTGCGTCAGAGTGCGGTGGGTTTTTACGAATTTTTATTACTGTGCGTGTGTGTTCAATATTATTTGTAGACATTTTATAAAGAAGTATAAAAACTCACATTCATTTTTGAATTTTACTGCTCGACTTCAATTGTGGTCCTATCCGCTTTTACAAAAACTATTTTCTTATTATCAAATAGGTATCTACTGTTAGGTATCTGTCCTTCTCTGATTTATTAGTTTATTGGAAGTTTCAGAGATCCACAGATCATGTTATAAATGAATCTGCGAGCTAAAAATTCCTGACATATGAGAGTTTTTGGTGCTCGAATCAATAAATTTAAAACAAAAAATCTACTCCAAATATGATGTTTATTCGCCAGTTTCCCGCCTGTACCACTAGTTTCCGAACACCATGTGTACTAGGTCCAATTTCACAGTTTATGAACCTTAATTTAGTATTAGATCACTGAAATCAATTATTTTTAATGTAATCTGAAGTCAGTATACTGCGAGTACTTAAATAAACATAAATTGATAAACCGAGATGAATCCAACTGTTAGTTATTATTCACTCTCTATGGAATATCCAACCAATCAATATTCGTCATACCTACGTATATACAGCGGACAGGTACATCGAGGCTTCGTGTCCTAATTTTTCAGAAAACCTTATCGGCCTTCAGCGAGATGATGGCGAGAGCCTTTATCCCCTCATCGCGTCACATGACCCCTGTCAATCGCGTCCCTTATCTAGTGGGGAAGGGAGCAAGGAAGGAGTCGCAACCAGTTATATAAAAGACACTAGATCAACACGTAAAATATTAAAAAAATAATGTCTTGATTTGCTCGAAGCATCTATAACAGAATATTATCGTATATTGTCTCCATCTAAGGCCGTATAAAACTTATGGCAAATTTTGCGAAACAAATATTTCATGAAAAACTAACGTAATTTTTTTTTTTTACTTCATTGATGTGCGTGTAATATCTGGCTATCAATATACTTATGAAGATAAAGTTATCAATGTGCAAACGTTTATGAACTGAAACTTGTTTTAAACAAAGATCATTATGAATCGGTTCATTGTGAATTTCAGACATCGAAAGTGAATGAAACACAATATTAAATTGTCCCCACTTGCAGCAACTGAAACAATGACAATTCACGAAATACTAGCACAAATTTGTCAATTCAATTAATTTAAACTATATAATACATAATTATAACCAGTGCTATATTTATCACCTTAAAATATCTGCCCTTTTAAACTCGTTCCATCTCCTTTTCTATTATCGTCAATCATATAATCAAACGGATTTAAAAAGAACACCAAGCTATATCTTTGCATTTAAAAGTTTACCATAGACGCTCTTGTATAATTTCAAACCAAAAACTGTTAAACATCCGGATAAGGTTTGCCGATTTTTTAAATAATTATTTTTTACAAAAAAGTGAAGTGATGAAAACTTCCATGATACGTTCGTCTAATAAATTGTGTTTTTCATATTCGGAGAAAGAGTTTTTCATCTGCTTTCAAAAACTGCATCTTTATGAAATTTAATCTGGAATATAGATAACAGATAAAATAAATGGTACCATGATATTTCATCAAAATGAAAATTCAACACACCTTTAAAAAGTGATATAGAGTCATTAAAAGTGATGAAACCAAAACTAGGTTTAACAGTTACGTTTGTAACCTATTTAACCTTTGTTTTGTTCGTCACTTTTTGTAGGTGTGTTGAATTTTCATTTTTATGACATACCCGGTCACCAGAGTAAATAATATTCAAATTCAAATTCAAAATTCAAATTGAAATTCAAATTAAAAAAAATATTTATTGCACAAAAAGAGTACAAAGGGTATAGCTTATAGGTTACATCATATTTCTTCCAGCTAACCCAACAAATACACATTATATTACTTAACACAACAATAACATGTCAACAAATGTATGTAAATAAAAAAATAAAAAACAGAGGTATTTAATTTATGTAAGGTATTCATTTAATGTGTAGTGAAATTTGTAGAAGAATTTTTTTTAGCGTTGATTTAAATTTAAGTATGTCGGTTATTTGTTTGATGCTACGTGGAAGGTTGTTATTTACTTTAATGGCCATGTAGTGTGGTCCTTTTTGAAAAATAGTTTTGTTTGTTTTTGGGATTAATAGTTTTTTTGTGAATCTTGTAGCGTGTTTATGTGTTGAGTTTTTTTTGGGAACTTGTCTGGAGATGATCGTACTAACTCCATTATATATATGTCCGTCACTGTCAGAAGTTTAAGATTTTTTAAAATTGGTCTACATGAATCCCGGTGATCAGAGTTTGTAATTTTTCGTAGGCACCTCTTTTGGATGATAAAAACACAATTAGTGCCCTGTGGGCGTGTTTTTACAAATCTGGAACTATATTTACATTCAAAACTGTGTTTCAACATGATCACGAAATTCAAATGGGATATCGATATGTGATTTTAGGTAAGTGTAAGAGAGAAAGACTGCGTGTAAAATGGTATAGAACTAAAAGTTACTAAGTCAGTGGCACATTTGTTTCCATTCAAATTTATATGGAAGGCACTTCTAGTTTTCTTCTTTGTTCTATGTCAAGACACGATATTACTGTGATGATATCATGACACGATAGTATTAATTTTATCTAGGCCCGAGGGGTTAACGAATCAATCAATACGCCTCTGCTGTATAGGCCCCATACCAACAAAAATACATAGAAAAATTAGAACAGTTTCAAAAAAAGTTTTTGAGATACATGTATTTGAGAATGCACGGAGAGTACCCGCGATTCATGCATCACGAAGATTTGCTTGCCGAAACGCGCTACCAAAGTCTCCACTCGAGGAGGAGTGGGGCCCTTGCAGTAACGACGTACAAAATTCTTAATAATTTAATAGATAGCCCATACCTTCTGGAATGCTATAAGTTGTTCGTACCGAACAACTACAGCCAGGGACGGCACCATGATCTGCTATGTATCCCACGTGGCAGAACGGACGTACTGGCTCGGCATAGCATGACACGAGGTATGGCGTTGTTAAACAACGCCTCCAAGACTATCGATATTTTTAATAGTAGCCTTGAAGAATTCAAGAGGCATGTCAATGCCAAAAATCACTATTTATAACATGTTATTTCTATTCTTTTTTCTTTCATTGTTTCGTATCATCTATATGTAGTTGATGTTACATGTGTATTGTAAATGGACACACAGTCTGTAATACACAAAAAAAATTGGGAATTCAAATTGGTTTCAGTGATGAAGATTATCATTTTGTATCAGTGTATAATGGCAAATTTTTACCGCCTCTGTGGTCGAGGGGTAAGGCTCTTGTCTAGCGAGCTGGAGGTCGCGGGTTCAAATCTCGGTGTGCGCAAGTAAATTGTATTTGATTAATTTTTGTTAATGGCTTTGGGCATGTTTGGTGACCCGATCTGAATAGCCACACACTTCCCACCTTCTCTTTCCCCATCTCCTTCTTCTCCCCACTACCTTCAGTCTCACAACATACCATAATTGGGGATGCCTGCCTCACCGGCTCCCGACGGTTGGGAGCAGTTGGGACTCTTGTGTGGTTTCACATAAATTTAAAAAAGCAAGAAGTAATCAACCCTGCTTCATAAAGTTAAATGTTCATTAAATTTAAACTAATGGGTCCATATTTAGCTTTTTTATCACTGGTGGCAAGCGCCAATCTTATCGATTTTATTACATCATGTCGTAAATCCACAGATTTTCAGCACATCGGGTGACCTCTGGCGTAATACGGTGAATATAAAGTGACCCGCGCTTGGAGCTTGAAGGACGGAGGTTCGCACCACCCCTAAGAATGATTGCTTTCTCAAGCGCTCTTTTGGGTGGTTATTCTGTCGATGTATGTAAATGGGTCTTTGAGAAGAACATTTTCTGGTTTCGGAATCGAATATGTATCGTTATATTTTGGATATTGTAAAATTCAAGTGCTGAGTATCTAGTGTCACTCCGCCTCAACTATTTTTTAAGTTATATTTTCAATGCGTGTTGTGGTGTGTATAGTCAATAAACATAAGTTTATTTACACGAACACGGGAAGAGAAACGCAAAATGTTACCTGCATGGAAAATTTTATGGAACGAAATTTCACGAACGTTTAATTTTTTTTTAAATTAGCTCTACGCAGTCTACCTTGCGGAAAATAATTTCCCTGGTCTATCACATTTTTGGTGATGCTGTGTGGAGGGTACTTTAAGTAAGTTCTGGGAAGGAAAAAGGTATGGAGATGGGTAGAAATCTGGGGGTCAGTATGTCCAGGAGTGACGGAGAGTGACAGTGATTTTCCGATTAATTCCTACTGAAGAGGTTTACAGTCAAACAGTCTTTCACGATCCGATCTGCAACGCAAAACAGATGGATCCACCGCCAAGACCCAGATAAGCCCCATCCCATGAATCCGCGCATTCCTACCAAGTCACCAAGCGTAGAGAACCACTTGGAATGACCAATGGTAGAGGTGCCAATTTATTATCCAATAAATAGTTCCCGGGGCGGCGGTACTCATACCGACCTCCCGAATAGTACCGGACAATGAAATTTATTATGTTAACTTAGCAGAAACAAGACAACGATTACTACTAAAATTACTCGGTTTAACAATTATTATTAAATTATTTATTACGTGTATATCAATAATCTACGTGTAGTATTTATTAAATATTACAAGTAGATTTAATTATGTACAGAATAGAGCTGTGAGATTACTGGGAAAAGGCAAAAACGCAAGCATCAATCAAATGAGAGAGCAGCTGAATTCGATTGCAGTAAAAAAGAGACTGATGATTATTAAGAGATTATTTAATGTGTTCATTTTTGTGCATAAAGTCATGAACAACCAAGTGCCAAAATATTTTAAGGATGATATCGTTTTTAATAGAGATGTTCATAATTACGAAACCAGAAATGTAAATAGAATAAGATTGCCACATATGAAGAAATCAAAATCACAGAACTGCCTAATGTACAAAGGACTAAAGATGAATGATGAAATGCCTGAAAGTCTGAAGAATGAATGTATTTAAAAAGAAATGGATTTTAAAAAAAATTGTAAAAATAATTAAAGTAACGAAACGAAATATTATCTTATTTATATTAGTTTATATTCAAATGTTGTATTAACTAACTCAATAAATAACTAAAAAATGAAATAAAAAACACTAGAATAGTAATAATAATAATTAGTAATTTCTTGATTGACTGCCGTAATGTAGTACCATATTATGAATACGAACCAAATTCATTTTTAGAAAACGAATTTTATAAAATATATTATGATAAAACTATACTAACAGACCGAGCGATTAGTCATAATAGACCCGATATAGTTTTACATGACAAAATTAAAAAAAATAACTTATATCATTGATGTTGCTATTCCAAATTCCTGTAATATTCAAAAATCTGTTAGTGAAAAAATAAGAAAATACACAGATTTAGGAAATGAAATAAAAAGAATTTGGCATTCTCAGACTATAAAAATATTACCATTCGTTATTTCGGCTACTGGCATTATACCTAGCTCTCTAATTACAAATTTAGGCGTATTAGATCTATCAAAAAAATTTATATATAAAGATGCAAAAGTCGGTCATTTTGAATACATGTAGGATAACAAAAGATTTTTTAAATATTTATGTTGAGGGATCAGTAGGATTTATAGGCCCTGTTAGAAGTTCTACCGAGCCGAACCCTCTGATATGAAAATATCTGGAGACGGTGAATTTTTTTTTCCCATTTGATATCTGGTGATTTGACGTGTTGTTGTTCTTGTATTGTTTTGTATTTATTTTACTTATATAATGCACTTACATAGTGTTGATTGACTAGCTGATCATTTGTGGAAAAGTGAGTGGAAGGGTTAAGTTTTTCCTTTGGGGAAGACTTAACCCGGACAACTAAATCGGAAGTTTAAAAATAAAAAAAAATACTTTTATAAGAAATTGACTACATAATGTTTTAATGCAGAGGTTTAATAAATAACAGGGACGATGATCCTTCAACGTTAAACTAGTAAGTAAAAGCTCTTCCTTTCAGGTGCGAACTCCCAAGAATAATATCTAGTTGGAGGTCTTGATCTCATAAGTAAGGTGAAATGTAATATCCCTTTTCAACGTTCACGATAGATCAGATTTAGGCGGATAGTGATGATTTTCTTTACTAGGGGGTAGGTATTAAGGATAAGGCTATCTTTGTGGAGGTAAGTCTTAATTACTTCCGAAACAACAACAATTTATTTTCGTGTTGTTAAAGACTTTTAATTATGGCTTTGCCACACAATTATAATCAATTATTATTATAAGTTATCCAATAATAAGTGCTTTGTTTTGATATTATTTATATGATTTAATTGCTTAAATAAATAATTTAATTGCTTGAAACAAAGCACTTATTATTGGATAACTTATAATAATAATAAATGGATTATAATTGTGTGGCAATCTTACTATAAGTTATCCAATAATAAGATTGTACTTTGTTTTAAGCAATTAAATTAATTATATATTTATGTGAATCAGTGTTTATTTATTTGTGTTATATTCAACTATATCACTAAGGACGGGTTGTTGCCAAGAATTTGAATAATTCATAAAAATTCATAGTTATTATTCTATTTCAGTGAAATTACTATTCAAGTTTTGTTATTATCTAAATACTTACTGGGAAACTATCGACACATGATGAAATTATAACAGAACTTGAATATAGCTTTAACAGAACTCCTAAATGGTTACTTTTATTTACTTCATAATTTTATTTCAATTTTATTCTGTCTTTATAAAAATGTGTGTGTCTGTTTGCGGGTAGAATTTATTTTATAAAATATTCCGTGTCCATAGTTAATCTATAATTACTCTACTTATCTCAGGCTGAATCCATCATCCTGTTGGAATTTCGAAAAGAGTTATTTATCTTTATTACTTCTACTATCACGTAGAATCACCTCCTGAAGCACTTTAACCCCGGACACCCTGTATAATTCTTTTTAAATGTGTGGTGTTATTATTAAAAATATTGTATAAATGTACCTGTTGACAATGAAAACTGATTACAAAGTAAACTATTTACCTGAAAGTTTAACATATTTAATGATAAAAAAGAAAGCAATTTGTTAAATTAGATCTTTTAATTGGAGTCAATAAGAGCATTGCAAAAAACCTTGTTTTTTATATTATAATCTTATCTTCTAAAAAAATAAAACATGTAAAATGTGCAAATGCAAAGAATCCATAAATTAATGTTCAGCGTAAAATATCATACAGAAAAAAAGTTTAGGCTAAATGAATTTAACATAATTATTATCTTCTGGTGATTAAAAGTTTTCCCTTTGGAAAAATATTAACCTTCAAAGAATATTATGGCTTTGAACAAAGTTTTCAAGGAACTTGGCATATCGTTCAAGAGTCTCACACTCGGGGACATCGCCACAACGGATTATACGACAGAGTGAGTCGTTAATCAGCATCTGAACTCGGCTGTGGGGAGACCGACCCACACTCTGAAAACGGTGAATGAAAAATTCGACGTATTCTTTATTTATTTATATATACGCATAGAAAGGCTTTTACATAAAAGTAATACATGATGCAGTGTACATAGGAGAATATCTGTATTATACAGGAGATACTGACAGTAAATAGATGTAATCTATTGTAAAGTAGGTACAAAACACACAAAGATTTTTGGTACCATGTGCTAACAGCCTTACTAATAAAGGTGGTTCTAATTTTATACAATCTTTTTTACATAAACAACCGTACGTATAAACTATAATTGACTAATCTGATTTTTAACAACTAAGAAAATATAGTTTACGCACAGGAAGAGGGTTGTTTTTAATTTGTTTAAACATGAAATTTCTCGTCGAATTTCGGAATATTTCGAGGGTATTTTAAATGTGCTGTATAATCCTTCTTTTTTATGATGTCATTAAAAAAATTACCATTTTAGAAACAAGATAAAATTACCCTTTAGACTTAGGTAAATATATGTCTATAATTTGAAACGTTTAAATTTAAAACATGAAAAAAACCACTATATTTTACTCAAAACTGACGAAATCGTATGTGTTATTCAAGCTGTGACAGTCCATTAAAAAATAATATTTCATAAAAAACCTCATCTTTTCAAGACGGGAATCTCATGCGCCAGTATGCCAAAATGCGACGTTGCCAGCTCTCAGCACAGTTTAAGACATATTTTATTAGTAAGAATTCAAAACGGAGTTTGTTCAGTTTTTATTCAATGTGTAACTAAAGACCGTTTAAAGATTGGGAAGTGTTTTTTGTTAGTAAAGGCTGTAAATGTGTCAACGGTATTTTTACAACCAATTAGTATTGTATATTAATATTTTTATTTATATTCGAATTCTTATTAGTTCAAATAATCTTTAAAATACTCAGTCGTTCGGACTAAACGAAATAAATATCTACCTACTTATTTGATAAATCAGTATTCCATTATATAACATTTTATTAAAACCTAGGAGGCGGTCCATAATGGTTACAGGTTGTGACATTTCTTTGTTAGGGTGAAGTTTTTGGGATGTTTTTCTAGAAGGCTCCATTGTCCGAGAATGTCCCATTTAGCCGATAAACAACCCTTACGCAACCAAGCACAGGGGACTTTGACATTGAACACGTAAGATTGGCTTTCGCGACGCATTACATAGCCACCAATCGACAAACTAAGTCAGGGAGGCGAGGTAAGCGAACTAATTCATGTTTTGTAATCTATATAGAACACAGGTTTAGTTACCAAATTGTAATTTGGATAATCAAACATCTGTGTTTGGATATTCAAACATCAGACATGCTGTAGATGCTTGTTATTTATTTTACACACGGATAAAAATGAGTATTGCTAATTCTTTAAAATTCTCGTAATCCGGTTAAAAACGGGATTGCAGGCCCTCAACGAATAAGTTTTCAGTTTAACTTTTAGTAAAAGGTGAATGTACTATCACGATGTCGGAACACCATGTTCAGAAAAATTATAATATTTTAACATTTCGACACTATACATTATCAAGGAAAATGAAGTTGCATGAACTCGTGTTTCGATATATTAGGAATTTATAAAATGTTTATTAGAAAACGGCATGCAATCTCGTTTTTAACCACTTACGAATAATTTGAAGAGATTTTTTAAACATTTGCTACACTCATTTTTCTCCGTGCAAAACAAATTAAACATCGAATTTAAAATATATTTCATTGCAACAATAATGTCAACAGCAATTCGTTTAAAAATTCCCCTATAACATGCATACACAGCTTAGGTAAGCAATAAGCACAAGTAGCAGATATTTTTGAAAGCACCGACAGAAGTCATCAAAAAGCATTTCGCATATTTTTGGAAACAGTTTGTTTCCTATAAGCCAGATAGTCAATTTTAGTTATAAAATTTAGTTATCATGTTAATACGTTTACACTAAATTATTGTCTTGTACTTAGTTTTTGGGAATAAATGTCAATCTGTATTTAAAGGTACCGTAAATAATAAAAAAAACAGTTATTTGATTAGCCACTAAACAATATCTATTTTATGGTTTACGGTAGAAAGCTGAAAAAGGAAAAAAAACTCCACAAATTTGCTAATATTTTCAAAATATTATTTAGTGTTGTACACCTAGAATACTAGATTCCACAATAGGGACGAAATATTCCAACAACAACATAAATAAAGACGATTTTCAATCTTAGTTTTCCACAGTCACTTTCTAATGTTCCAATTTCTACTTTCCTCTGGTACAAAAATGCCATCAGCTGCCTAGATTGTAAATTAACATTATGTAAATTTATTAATGTTCCTTGTTTTCATATAACCCTTAGAGATATTCAAAACGCGTATAAAATACAATAAAATCAGCAAAATGTTAAGAGATTCTAAAAAAATGATCGAAACACTACGAAAGAAAGAGACAAATTCGGGTAAAAAATACGAATTGTTTCACAGAATTCTTCAGAGCTTGAAATTTAATTAATTGTTTAATTTCTGTGAAACATGTTGTCATTAGATAGAAGAATGTGTCCGACTTTATTTGATTACCTTAACTTCTAGTGTAGGACTTGTCAAATCAGTATCAGTACCAGGGTAGCATAAAGTCAAGCCGGTACTTATTGGATAAAACAGGCTGTAGTTGGCTTTGTCAGGCTTCTCGGTATTATGTTACAAGGTTGCTCGTACTCTGACTGCTTACTGCCATAACGATTAGGAGAGTTTTGTTATTGCAGAAGAAATTATTTATACGTAGAATTTACTCATGTAAAAAAAGAAACGAAATAACATTACATTACATTATTAACTAATTTTTAAAGGTAGATTTTGAGAGTAAGCAGATATTATGCGCATCTGTTTTCAGAATGTTTTGCCAATGGCCTTGAATTTTTTTTACATTTTTAAATAATTGTACGCACAGTAAAATGAACTTTAATGAATGTCAAATATTTACGGAAAGTTAATAAAAGTGAATATTTTGCTAGAAAATTACATTTTACAAACCAATACTGAACGTCTTTTGGTTTCAAATTTCAAACCTATTCCGTAATTTGCGGAACGAACTGTAACGACTAACGGACCCGTACATTTAATAAAGTAACCTCTCCACACAACTTGGTTAGCACTTGCCTAAGTGCACTGTAAAAAACTTTAAAATTATCACTTTGTATGGTCATAGTTAAGTACCTCTTTCCGTTTTCCATGTATGGACACTTCCCAATTTAAAGCTATGTAACTATTATGCTTTGTAACGTTCTTTTACAATGTAGATATATATAGGGAAGTACATACTTACCTGATGATTTTCATGTATTACGTATTATCGAATACACCATACTCTTCGTTCACTAAAACAATTATACTGACATTTCCGTTTTTTGTTTTAAAATTGTTGCATGGTGCATGCCAAGCTGTATACAACCCACACTGATTAATTATAGTGATTTCTTTTTGGGGTATTATGCCGTGTTGCGTTATCTCCTTCTTTAGCCAACGTTTCGGGCAGAATTGCAGTGTCCATCATCAAGGGCAGATATGTAATCTAAGGTTGTGGTGAAATGTGTGTTTATGTATGAAGATGCGATACCGGTATATGCGAGTGTACACGTTAATGCAAGTTTTTTCGCTCTCGTACTACATCGATGTGAAATGTACTAATTTATAATTATTTACATTCATACATTATAACATTTTATTTTGATAAATATGGCTCCTATAATCCAGCTTGAATCTATCAGTTGGTGCCGTTGATGTCCTAATTGGTCGATGGTTGGTGCAGACTTTATAATTGTCGGTAGCGCATTATAATATTGCATTCCTTTGTATAGTAAACCAATTTCTGTATTAGCTTTGTCCTTTTTTGGTAGCCTAATTTCATAGCACGTTTTATATCTGTAAATACTCTTGTTGTATATAATTTTGTATGATAATTATTTTGGTAACAAGTTGCTAATTATTTTAAGTATTAATAAATCATCACGTTCAAAAAGACTGTTTCACTTTTAACCAATTTAGTTCCTGTAACATTTTAGTTACTTTTGAAAATCTATTTTATCTAAGTGTTGTTCTCATTAATGTTCTCCGCTCGAATTATATTCCATCTTCTCTGAATTTATGGTCCAGACAGCTGTATTATTTAAATGCAATTGTTTGACAACGTGAAATCATTTTGTAATCCAATTTGAAGATATAAATAATGAGAGTAGACAGCTTAAAATCTTAAGATAAAACAACAACAGTTGTCATTTGCAATGTACTTATTTTTAAATCAGGATAGGGAGTTGGAAAAATAGCGAATTAATCATTATTATAAAAACTTACCACAGATGTGGTTAGTTTTCACCACGAATGGCTAAGCTCCTGGCTTTAGCCAATGTTGGTAGGGATTACTTAAGCCATGTCAAATATCAAAATTATGGCTTAATTTATGCATATATCAAGCAAATTACTGGATCAGATAAAATTTCCACATTTTTTCCACCGCACATAACAAGCATGAGAAAAACCAATATAATGTTTACTATTTAATAAAGTTTATTTTTCGTTTATAAAATTGTACTAGTTAATATATGTACCTACCTCCAAATAGCACAGATTGTTAAACTTGTATTAAAAAGCACGGAATTTTTAGACACTAACACAAACGAGTCGTTCATTGAATGAGCATCACGCACACTTTACATTTTATTTATTTTGAATAAAGACAACATTTTTTTGATATCATGTGTGGTCGTTTTCATATTTAATAATAGTAACAATTTTTGGATGATTTATATACCGCCGTTTTATGCAAAATCACCTCAAAGGCACTGTACAAATAATACATTTCTACAGTGATCTATGTTATAACTAACTATAGACTAATCAAACCATTAACAATTTATGGCTAACAGATTACATCCACCGGTTCGTCGATCACTAATACAAAGCTTTACGAGTATGTACAATGTATTTGTGCAAATAAAAACATACTAAATCCACTTATTAAATCTCAAAAAGTCATAATAAAAATTATACTGAAAGTTCCTGTAATAACTAGTACTAACGAAATCTTCACCAATCTTAACATCATGTCACTTAAACAACTATATTCTAAAACTATACTCATTTACATTCATAAGCACAAAACACAAGAAATAACAACAAACACGTACAATAGAAACACTAGATCTCATGATCAAAAACTAATCCAACAAATAATTACTAATACAACTTTTGGGCAAAAAAGTTTCTTATATCATAGTATTAAACTCTACAACAAAATACCACTCACACTCAAAAACCTCAACACTTTAACATTTAAATCTGAAATAAAAAGCTGGATAATTAACATAGGATAGATCTGAAATAGAAAATTTACTGAAATCAAACACAGACTAAAACAGAATCAACTGAACTATACCAAAAAACATTTCATATATATAACTATACCAAAAAACACTTCATATATTAATATATATATATATCAAAAAACATCTTACTTATTTTAAAATTATTAAAAAAATATATATTTCATGATATTTGTTCATAATTAAATTTATTTGTAACTTTGATGTAATATTAATTTTCTTATAATTAAATTATACATAAGTTCATAATTAAATTTATTTGTAACTTTGATGTAATATTAATTTTCTTATAATTAAATTATACATAAGTAAATGAAATCCTCAGCACGGGAGATCCCAGTGAGGATATCATTATATCTATTTGTTACACAAAAAAAAGATAATAAAACACTTATTATTATTATTATTATTATTTGATTGATGAACGTGATGCTAGAATGTACATATGTTATTGTTTTTATTTATTTATATTTTGTACAGGCAGATAATATACAGTGCCATATCTACTTGGTAGGTCACATGAGATTAACACTTTATTATAGAAATTTAAATACGATTCGCACACAGAGGACATATTGGAAAATTGGTCATCATTGGATTTTCGGGTATTAATTTAATGATTTGTATTTATATTCTTTAGTGACCGTGTTTAGGAAAGCAAAAGCATTTTTTTTACGGGGCGGTACTGCAGTACAAGGTTTTGATCATAATTCATTTTCCTATATGTGATTCGTCTCTCGGTATAAAACAGATTGTTCGGGATATATACCTTACAGCGGCCGGTGCGGCGGTGTGATATTCGCATTTTTTATTGGCGTCTTTTATTGCGACTTGGTTATTACAATATTTAAAAAAAATATATATTTTCCGACTTTATGTCCGGGTTAAATCTTCCCTACAGGAAAAACTAAACCATTCCACACACTTTTCCACAAATGATCATCTAGTCAATCCACATTATGCAAGTAAAATATATAAGCATAATAAATACAAAATAATACATATTATTATTTACATTTTTATGCAAATAAAACTAAAACAACAACTTGTGGTATGCACTTGACACATTATCCTGTTTATATCTATTATGTGTATATACGAGTGTCCGAGTAAAGAGTCAAAATAAAATTGTCAACAATTATTTTTAACACGTGGTAACATTATACCAGATCGATTGACATTAAGGTCGTTTGAATATACTTCAGGTTTACGTGTCTTTGTTATCTGAATGCGCATCACATTATCTAGGAGATCATGGAAGATTCGTGGAAGATACAGTAGTTAGTTGCAGCGTGCTCGCAGATTACAGCTTGCGGTCCATTCCCCTTGACACGACTAGCGACTGCCAAGCCGGCGTGATCCGCAAGTTAGACCCCAGTTAGACCTTTGCCCACTAAGAAACGTGACGAACCATTCACAAGAAGCTGTCTGACTTCTCATAAATACTACTGTTACAGCATGTCAAATGTGCACCCAGAAGATGGCTAACTAAACTGGACACTGGAACGATCATTATTAGATACATCGATTTTTCGAACTGTTCATTCGATATGTAATTTTATTTACTATTGGAGTCATAATAGAATACCCAAAATATGACTGATAAAATCACAATTTCAGAAACTTAAATAATTCTCTATAATACTAATTTCGGTTTTGGGGTTTTTTTTTGTGATGTAGCTCTGGTTCAATGAACTCAGATTGAAACTGATTGTGTCAAGCGATAAAACTTCTAAATTTTAATATTTTAACAGAAAATTATTTTCGTTGTCATCCTCGAAATTGGAACTGATATGTCAAGAATTTAGACAACCTAACCTAACTATGGTGCAAAATTTTTTTCAAGAAAATTATTTTAATTCTTATTGGTTAAGGTTCTCCTCTTTCTAGCTAACATGCATTTAGCAATAATACAATTATTATTACAGTCATCAGATATCATGTAAAACGTATAGTATGTAACTGAGTATATTCCATGTGCCGACTAGACACAACAAAAAATGTAAAATTGTTCTGCAATACATACACAACCAACTATCAGACACACTCATTAACTAATAGGATGCATGATCTGGGTAACAAGTTTGGGGATACTATTGACATATTTACTGACCCCATTTATAGAATCAAGCGTAATCTATACCACCACTTTGTTGAATCCTACAAATTTTATTTACTAGCGCAGACCCGTAAAAAAACATGGAACTATCCGAATTCTTGGCAAATCAGTTCCAATTTTGAAAATTTGTCCTTATAACCCGAGCCTTGACCCGGACTAGCAAAACTCACGAATCGCTTCACGTGAATTTATAATAATGAGTTGTATTGCGTGTACATTGTTATAAAGGCGTAACATCGTGCTCTTATTAAGGTATTGCAAACTGAGCAGTTCAACCAGTCAGCCAGGTGGACTTACTTTACATTACACAATAGTTGGAAGCATCGAGAAGATACAAGGTGTATTGTGTGGACTGGACTTATATTGTGTAATACCTCTCTCAGTTTATCTTGGCTTGCCCCTGGAACCAACTCCACCGATAGTAACTGTTCATAGACTGTTTATTTATTTTTTTATATTTGATTTCTACGCCCTTCGAAACTTGTTTTGTCATCAAACAATGCGAACCGTGGTGAATATCTGTTTGTTTAACGTGATAAATAAATCGATCCGTAGCTTCTTTTTGAGCTCTTCTCAAATCTATTGTATTTTTGAAATAATAGATAATATTATTTTTAGTTGTTTAACCGGTCATCCGTAAATAAATACAATTGGTTTTCATTTATATTGATACGAATTCAGTTTACGCAAGGAAGCTCATAAATAAAAACTGGCACGTTTTCAAACAATTTCAACATTGTACAAACTTGTGCGCAACTTGTGATATTAGCCTTTGCTCTGATTCGACTTGCTTGACGTGCTTTTAATTACATAGTTTGAAGGGGTAAGAAGTTTTGCTAAAACAATAGAGTCCAAAGTTCTAGACTAGAGATTCCATCGGATAATACTCAAACAAATTCCAATGCTGATTCCTCAATATCGAGAATTCGTATCATAAGCTGTAGAATGAATAACGCCGTGAAATGATATAACTCTATTAATTTATTAAACACTTCTAGCAATCTATCTTTCTACTCATTTTTCACTAAACGTGTTATTTCATTTGAATACATTCATTTTTAATGTTTCTCTTAACGAAAATATACATTAAAAATGTCGAAAAGTACACCGATTTTATGTAAGGTTTATAGTTCCAAACTGATCTAAATAAATAATTAGTTGACACCATCGAATAATTTTCAACATTAAGAAATGATTTCGAGAACATAACTGTTTACATCATTAAATACACACTTACCTCGACTTACCTCGGCTATATTATTTGCCAGCGAAAAATTCTTGGACGTTTTTTGTCCACAATGGATGGATACTTTATCTTGGCTGTAAGTTGAATAACCAAGCGCGTATAATATTATTTGCCCTATCATCGTTTGATCATGAAGAGATTTTTTCTTGCCTATTGTTATTGTTCGATTCAGGGCATCTTTATAAGAAGACTTGGGCAACTGTACGACTGGCTTGGGTCAATGATCATGCAAAGAATTTATGCTGCTGGATTGATGCCATTTTTAATGATGATATTATTTATCATATTGGGTATCTTATAAAATCTAAAAAATTCTGTTTAATATCCGAGGAAGGATCATTGGAGTCGTACAAAAAAGTTAATTGCAAACGTGTAATCACAGGTTAAAGCAACTATGTATATAAGTCTATAAGTCGAAAAATACATGACTTTGATATCCGGGATGGCACCAATGGACAGATCTTGTAGCATGGATGGATGATAGCCATAAATCAAAGCAATAAGTCTATAGGATTGTTGAAAGACCGTTAATGATACCTTAAATTAGATCATAAAATCAAAAAATATGAACTTAAATGTTTTAACAGCATAGTAGGGCGTAATAAACTATAGGAAGGCAGCAGGAGACCGATAGTGTGTTATAGAAACGGCCGCACAGTGGTTCCAAATCCCGATCTAGCTAGACAAAATATTTTTTCATGGCATATGATGCAAAAGGGTCACAATGTAATAAAAAAAATACTTTAAAAAATATACAATTATTTTTGCCATTGATACAGAATTTTAAAACAAAATTAGTTATTAAAAAAATGCGTATATTACAATGGTTCGATTAAGTCACAACGAAGTACTTATTTTTAGTTATTAGTTAAGAATATTTTTTTAACATAATATAAAAACAAAACCGAATAATATTTTTTGTTTATGAACTACCGGCCGAGTCACTATCGTTAATATTATTAAATGCTAATTTTCCAACAGTGGATTTGTTAACAGACTTCTGTATTTTCTTCGCTGAAACTTCTGGAATGGATAATAATTTTAAGATACCACTACAAAAATATCAAAACACTAACACTCATCCTTGATTTTTATTTTTTTTTTGTATGAGGGATAAATATTTGCTCTCCGTTCTTTTGCCCCATTTCGTATATTTAAATATTTCTGCTTGGTGAATTTATTGTTAATTACGAAAGCTAGAGCTTCCTGGGGTGAATATGGGATTAGTTTTAAATTGTGATAATATATTATATTAATAATATTTTTCATCTATGTAGCTCGTTTGGGTGAAAATTCAGTGGCCTAGTGAATAATTTTGGCTGCATACCGCTTTCCACGTGACCTCAAGCTGATTTGAGTAGTATGAGAGAGTTCTTGTAGACTTCGAGAATTCAGAAGACATTTAATTTTTCTTGTTTTGCTTTTTGAATAGCATAAACCAAATTATTTTTCTGGTTTACCACGTAGTCCCTCATCACGCGTCACTAAAGGAAGAATAAAAACGGTGTTAAGCTATTTTGCGTGTTTAAACTTCAATTTTAAAGTACTTCTTCCGACTTCAATCCATTTTCTATGAAATATTAATAGAATCGAAACGATTTTTTTCTTGTAAAACTGTTTTTCTTCAATAAAAGTTTTATATGTTCATAAAAACACTGCCGTGTTGCGGCACAATTCAAAATTGATGTGCCCTTTACTTCTAGAATCTACAAAATATCCAAACGATAGACTGTAGGTACAGGCTCTGTAAAAGACAAAATAGCAAGCTTGAGCAAACAAATTTTATAAGATATTGCACATAAAGAATGGTTTTACATGAAACCAGTTTTATTTGGGTATACAAATCGGTACACGATTTTGAATGTTTAATCAAACTTTGGAAAATAATTGTAAATATTGATACTTTTCTCACGATATTTAATTAATAATGTAAGTAATTTTGAATAAGAAAATCATAAAATTATTAAATTAATTTGAAAGAACATACCATAGACTTCAATTTCTATATTTGAGTAATTTCTCTCCGATTTCAAATAACAACACAAACGGCCGAACAGCGTACACACCCGAAAGCGATTGACCGCTGGGCGAACGATTGGCACATCCAAAGTGTCGTGTTTACAACGTTGCCACGTATCGCAACGTATGGTTTTAAATTTTTTATCGATTTGAATATAATACTATGGACATTTATCAATGTTGTGAGAATATTTTTGTACATAAATAAAAACATCGTTGAAATCTTTTTGTCCAGCTAGTTTCCTCTAAGGGGACCATAGTGGGCCGGGACTCTCCAAGGCTGACTAGAATACAGACCTGAGCGCGCGACCATTACGAAGTTTGTACTGTCGCTAAGTAAACTTCACTGTTTAAAATAGTCTTATCACTCACTGTTTATTTAATTTGCTTGCGGTAAAACAACAGAAAAATCTTCGATGGCACTGACTTGATCAAGTGACGATAAAATAAGTTAGTATGGAGTAAATTACACTTCAAAATCTGTCGTGCACCCAGGCTTGTACTCTGGTCGGCCTTGTGACGTAAGGCCGTTGACGATGATTTTTTGACATAAGTAAGTACTATTTTATTTATAATGAATCACTTTATCAAAGACGTTTGTGAACCTAAATAATATTATAATATAGTAGATACATTTGTGGATAGCAGAAATATAAAAAAATCATAATAAAATACGATACAATTACAGAAAAAATGTTTAAGATTCGAACAGACATAAAAAAATTAAGAAGTTTTCGATTACAGGTAGGTATTGATAATGAACAGGACCGGTTGTTTCGGAGAATTTGAACAATTCATCAAATTTCAACGTTAATTTGCGAGTTCTGTGAAAGTCCTATTCAAGTTCTGATATTATATCATTATAGGCTAGTTGCTTGACAGAATTGAAATAATAACAGAACTAGAAAATATCTTTCACAGAACTCGCAAATTAACGTTGAAATTTGAAGAGTTGTTCAAATTCTCCGAAGCAACCCGTCCAGTAAACACTCACTCGTAAACAAAAATATAGAAATCTTCAAGATTTCTGCCAATTTTGAGCACTTTGTAAACATTCTATTTTTAAACAATAGCTTAACGTGAGCCGCTCCCAACAAGCAAATAGAAGTAAAAGGGCAAAATAAAGTGTATGAAATCAATTGTGACTATAGTGGTGTACATAGCCCTTAATGTGTTTAATCTTACAAAAACGGCGCAATGCAAATCATCAAAGTATTGTTTTTTTTATTATAATTATTCGAGTGATCCCATCAATTGTCGAAGTATTTTATGACTTATTTGGTAGTTGGAAGCAGCTCACGTGCGTTGTGCGGCCCGCCTGAACGAAGCCAATCAAGAAATAATATCAAACACAAATTTTCTCCCAACAAAAATATTTTTGATCTTTCTGGGCTAACTATTAGCTGAAAGGAGTTTCGAAATCGAATGTTTGAATACAATTTTGCCTACCTGTCAGCTCAAAGGACTTTTTCAAAGGTAGCTAAAAATATATATTCACATATCAGAATATAATATTGTCTTTGTTACTTTCTATCAAAGAGGAGTAGGACCCTATTTATGCAAATCTGAGAAATATGTACGAAGCCATGAATGTTAACATTCACAGTTCCAGTAGGATATGTCAACAAAGAGATGTAACACTTTTGAATATATTTCTGGATTTGATTTGAATAAATTTTGAGTAGTGCGTGAAATATGTTGAATTCTGTCAGGATTCTGATCAAATCAATATGATTGTTGGGCTCGGGGGCAAATAGTGTCAACCCTCATTTTCTTAGTTTCAAGACAAATTATTTTTAAACTTTAGCCAAATCCACAAATCGGAATAAAAACAACTTTAAAAAAGAAAAAAATATTTTTAATAACTTCTCAAAATATCAAACCAACGAGCATATTTTATACTTTTTAACTTATATCATGTTATTCTTTGTTAGGAGCAATTCAAATTAATAATGCCTCAATAAAATTGTTGTTGGTTGGGGTTGACACTTTCTATCTTTTGTCTATATAAATAAAAATGCTAATATTCGTTTCTTCAAAATCTTAAATTTCCAAAAGTTCTGCACCGATCGCTTTGAAATTTTGACACAATGTTGCATTCGAATACGCGTTCTTATATACATATATTATGTAGGTAAAAACACATTTTTAAAAAACAGCGTAATTTGTTGGTCAAACATGCTTTTTTGGAAAAAAACAGCTCCTCTGTTGGACGTAAATGAAAAACGCGCTATTGTTTTTCTATCTGCACAGACAAACTGAGCCACAGCGAAGTACAGGGTACAGCTAGTATCTATTTAAAAGAAAAAATTAACCAACATAAAATTCTTATTTCCATGGTTAAATATTGTATCATTTCACTTATCTCCATTTCGATAGTCGAAGACTTAATCTCGGACAGAATCGTCATAATCTTCAGAAAAAGATTGAATATTGTCAAAATTGAGTCTTCTGCCAGCCGTAGTTAACTTCTCGCCTATCGCCATTTTGGTGTTGACACTGTTTTGTTCCAAAATAGTTTCAAATAAATCTACGTAGGAAACAATGATCCATGGCCAGGGATTCAACCGATCAACCAAATACGATGGGTGAAAGATAGACAGATAACTTATATATTCTTGTCATAGGTTGTACGTTCAACTCAATTTTGACAAAAATGAGGTTGGACACTAGTATTTACGAACGAGCCCTAAAATTATGTAACACATATATACAGTTGCGTAGTATTATATTATACTTGTGGCTAGTACCTTATTATAAAGTTGTTGGTGAGGAGCGAACTAATACTTTACGTAGAACGTTTAGTTTAAATTGGAATTCTGTCTACAAGTTTGCACAATCTCCAGTCATATTTTGAACTATCTTGCCTTACTGCAGTCCATCAGTGACGGTTTTCTCCAAAATGCGTCTGTGCGGTGAACTCCCAAAAATATAAGGAAATAAGTAAAACTTGTGTTATAATTTTACAAAATTTTAAACACCATTCAAATTTCACACTAATGATAACTGATAATCCACCTGTCCAAAAGCGCGTCCGAAATGTACCCCGAATTTCGTAGGTTCGTTATGAATACAAGCCCCTATGGGACTTTCATTCTTCATATTTCTTAGGTTCATACAAAACATAGTGGTGGCGCCAGAGCAGTAGATCTGCAAATCTTGTGAATTTACTAGTTGTTTGAGTGCGCAGCACCTATGACATTTGTTGACACCATTTTTTTGTTCTTTTTAATCTCTGATTGAACTCCAAGTGAAATAGATCACGAAACGCCACTGGTTAGTATCAGCACTGAATTGTGGGCTGAATGTCTCACTTCATTGACAACTAACTTTTCTCTAGCGACTTTATTCGTGCATTTCTGTCTCAGACAAAATAAATACACACATTCACCGTTCACGCTAATATAGACAATACTCCTCCTTTGCGAATACTTCGATAATTACAGATTGCCTATCTATCACCCTGTTTAATAATTTAAGCAATTCCTTTTCATGTACATTTACCCCCACGCACCATCTGCGACCCAATTGAATAAATTAAATAAAATTGTTCCTCTCGGTAATAAATACATTTTGGACTTACATAAAATATAATATGCCGAAAGCGGAACAAATGGCCACGCAAATTTGAAATAATATACTGCTTCGGCTTGCCTATAAATGGACCACTTTTTGTCGCTGACCTTTTCACATGTTTGATGGTCACCAAGAACAGGTTGGTTTAAGTTACATCACACCTGGGCTTAAGCCTTTTTCTGGGAATTATCGTATCGATTTAAATCAATTCGTGTGACCGATCGAATCGATAAATTAAGTATCAAATATCGATTGAATATCAAGTAGGCGCAGTAAAATCTGTGATTTTGTCGGTGGATGTCACCTAAAGAAGTTTAATCTAGCTTAAAGATCCAAAAATACAGATTTATTGATATATCAATACGTTTTACGACTCGTGACTGAGGTAAGGCTGTTCAATAAAGTTCATTGAACTTGAGGATCACCATGACAACGCCCAGATTAGCAGTACTTGGTGGGAATCGAAACCACTACCCTCGGACTCATGGTTACGAACTTTGCAATTTTGAAAGGAGCCACACAGGATGCACTGAGGAAAATAATGTATTTCAAGGCTTATGTTATCTGTTTAGAGGATCTTTTAAGAAAATGAATGAGAGGACTTCTTGGAAGAAAGAGTGGTGGGTACGAATCTGAGGGTTCGTATCCAAAAGTGGGTAGGCGATGGGTCGAGAGAGTCCGGCTGGAGAGGTGAAAGTGTCTCCCTCAAATAGCTTCGCCCAATCCAGCCTGCCTCACAGCTAGTTGGCTGACGCTTCTGACACCAATACCTGGACAAACCTTACTCGATGAACCCGGACATCCCTGCTCAGTCACCAAACTTGGGCTTGCACTTGGGGCGACCCATTGCAGATGTATCGGTTATCCATTGAATGTTTCCTGTAGTGGCTGTATCCTTATCAGCTTCCCAAATTGAAAAAAATAATGGCTCGATTTTTTAAAAACAAAATAAGCCATTTACCCTGAGATCTACAGTACAAACCACTTCACTGAGCACAGCTTAAAACAATAGCTCAATTACTATTTACATGCAAATCAACGTATTTATTCTACAACTATGAAAACTTTAAAATGTCTTACTAAAAGAAATTATTTTTTCCCATTTGTTTTACTTGTTAATGAAACCAAAGCAAGTGCCTAGTAATAAAATAAGTTAAATGAGTGGTGTTTTTAATTATCTGTCCTGGTAGATATTATAGTGTCTATCTTCACCACTTCATAACCATCATAATTATAATTAATTTTTCAGCCCTGAATTTAACTTTATAGAAATAGTTGAGGGCGTTAATTACTGCATAATAGCTTGAAAAGCTTTCCCATTTACGTTTGATACAGCTTCGCTGTAATTATGAATTTTTCGGAATGTTCATTTAAAATTAAAATTAAATTAAATTAATGCTTTTAGAGTAGATATTTCAATGAAAAAAGTAGTTAAATTGGGACAAATTTCTGTATAAACCTTTAAAATTAGACACCTAAATGCCGGTGGCGAGAATTGTGATTTTTCAATTAAATATTTTAGTGGGATTTTTCCGATAAATTTTACAGTTTGTATTGAAGAAAAAACATAATGGCAAAATGCCATAAAACGATATGTAAATTGGGTAATTATGTATGTAATCGAAAGACCATTGCACAAAATATTAAAATATTTTGCAAAAGAAGAAAGGACAGGAGGGATCTCTCTAGAAACATTTTAGATTTTAGTAATACGTTTATCAGTAATTATTAAAATAAAACCACGGAAAGATCATTTTTTTAGGCTTGCTAGTGCAATGTCGACCGTAGGTCCATCCATTAAACCAGGCCACGCCCCAAATACTGTTTTACATGAACTCATCTCTTATGTCGTTAATATTCCCACTTTATTTTAGAGATTTGATAGAGCACATTCAACCGCAGGTCTGTCCAATACAACAGGGCCGCACGTCGCATATTTTTGTGCACGGTTGCTTCACTTACGTCGTTGAGGTTCTGGCTATATTTTAGGGTATTGTTTCGTCTTAAGATGTAATCTTAAACACTGGACTGGTACGAGCGGTGAGAGGTAAAGTGAGAGGGAAGGCGGTAGACAAGTTTTTTTTTGAATTTACCGAAAATAAAACAATACTATCTCAGATGTACAGCGGTCTTGTCTGCGTAGAGTATGTGTATTGAGTAATCAAATGTCTCAAATTATATATTTTTGTTCTTGAAAATTTTTTATTTTAGGAAAATGCCAATATGTGCCACCTGCTGTGCCTCAAAAATTAATGCATTCTCCCCGTAGTGCGAGGTGTAACTTGATTTTCAAAGATTGTGTGATTTTGAGGCTCTCATTCAAATACGTGATTGGAATTAATAAAAATGAACTGTAAAAAAACTTTATTACATCATTAATATTTCTAATTATTATTAATCCTCATGAATATTCACGAGCTCCTTATTATATTGGTAATATATTAATATACCTGTCCACGAAAACACATCAGGAGATATTTCTAAGAACGCATAAAATTAATTGATCAATCAAAGAAATGAACGCAAAGCCGCTAATTGAAATATTTGTTTATAAGTTTTTTTTTACGACGTACAACTCAATATAGAATGACACTGACAATTTGATTTGATGTTTATACGTATTAAAATAATAGCTTTAGTTTAAAATGTAGGAAATTATATTCATAATATATATTGGCAATGCTATCATTATCACTTCGCTATAATTATACTATATAATAAAAGGTTTCACCCCCTACGTAAACTAGGGATATAAACATGCAGATGAGGAAATCATGAAGAATGATAGAATCACACACAACAAACTACAGTCAACAAACATGAAGACGAGGGAATCAATGAACACAGTAAACAAACGTATAGCTGAGGTCTACATACATGAAGACAAGGAAATCACGAAGTAAAACCAACACAATAACCTGCAGTCCACTATGCAACAGGAAACCTTAGCCCTGGAAACACGAAATTATGCAGCTTTTTCTGGCTTAAGTTTTTTGCTCAACACAAAGATTTTTAACTCGTAACGTAATTTCTATTATGTAAATAATTAAATAAACACAATATTTTCGGTTTTGTTAGTTTCAATAGTGTAGGGTTTTCCAATAAGAGGTGTTATTTTGAATAGCCCGCTATTTCAGTAGATGTTACTTTTGAAGCTGTCATTTTTTAACATTTGACAAGTAGAAATTACGCCATTAATAAAAATGGAACGATACACGCTTCGAAAACGCATTGAAATTATTAAAGTTCGCTTGAGTGAATAAAATGCAAATCATTTTGAGTGATGAGGCCCATTTCCACCTCGGTGGCTTCGGCAACAAGCAAAATTGTCGGATCTGGGGCTCGGAAAACCCAAGAGTTATTGTTAAAAAGCCTCTTATCTTCAACGTGTGACTTTTTGGTGCGGTTTATGGTCCGGCGGAGTCGTTGGACCTTACTTTTTCGAAAATGAGGCTGGAGCAACAGTTACGGTGAATGGATTGCGCTATCGAGAGATGATTAATGATTTTTTATGGCCGGAATTAGATAGTATTAATTTGGACAACGTTTACTTTCAACAAAACGGCACTACGTGCCACACAAGCAATGAAACCATTGATCTTTTACGATTGAATATCAAAATAACACCTCTTATTAGAAAACCCTGTAGAAAATAGAGTGTTTCTTGTCTTTTCTGACGATGGAAACTGCAAGGCTTTCGAAACATTTGCTCAAGAAAGAGGAGGGAGCGCAAAACGGCTTATAATCCCAAAAATTAAACAGCATCACACTTAAAACCCTTGCGAACCACAGGGCATCCCCAAAGATGATATGTGGAGGGGCTTTTCAGTGAAAAGAAAGAGAGGAAGTTCTGGGAAAGAAAAAGGTATGTGGGGTGGGTTGGAATCAGTGTGTCCAGGAATGTAGGACGAATGATCTATCCTTTTTGCTGCAGCGCAAGGCAATAGGTTAAGAGATGCCGCTTGGAGTGGTCAAAGAGTCTCTCCAAACCAACCTCTCCCGGTCCGGCACGCCACGCAGCTGATGGGCAGTCGCAACCTGAACACACATCATCTGATGAACCGGGCACCCCTGCTATATCACCAAACGTAGCGAATCACTTGGTGTTGGTTATCCAATAAATAGTTCACGGGACGGCGATACCCAAACCCGCCTCACTAATTCCATTTAGTAGTTGAATCGCAAAATGTAAGGAATGCTGCAAATACAACATTATAATGATGCGATTTTTTTAAATAAAAAACCTTCCAAACAACAATAACTTTGATCGTGCGAGTAAATTATTTAAATTATCCTAAAAAAAACATTAAGGTCATCATCCCGCGCTGCCGGATGCTGTGAGACTGTATGTCATTACGACATACATGTCATTCTGACAAGAGTTATGTCATTTTGTCACGACTCGTGTCATTTTTGTCATTTGTCCGTCTTTGACATTGACATCTGTCGGACCGACTGCACTTTTTGTTCGACCAACCGGTTTGGCATATGACGTAACGCCGCGGCCGTCTGACACCTTTTATCTCAGGTAATTTGGATTTTTTTACGTCTTGTTGTTATTTTAAAACAAGATTAGTGGCGGCGAGAGTGATTTTTAAGAGTGAGACGATAATGATGTTTTTTTAACATTGTATTATACTAATGATCCAGTAAAAAAATCTGGGCTCAGACTTATTGGCGATATAATTACCTACGTGTGGAAATCGACAAATCCAATTAACTTGCGGATTGCCAAAGTCAATTTTTTCAGCTCGCTTTTCAATGAAACTGTTATGGTTCTAAAATAGTCTATTTTGGTGTTACGTACTTGATATAATAAATAGTGAAAATGAGTGGTAATGCTTAACTCACTTTATTTTTAAATTTACTCTTGTGTGGTCATAAATAACTAACTAACTTACTTCTCCGGAGGGAAGGCAGAAAGTATGGACCGCCAATCAACTCGGTCTTGGCGCACAATCCTTGCTTCATTCACATTCATAGATCGTCTCATACATACCTTCTGACTATTGACATAGTCCGATTCAAGTATTCATCGTCAGGCGTCCCCGACTTATTTTACCATTCTTGTCTTCATCCATTCGTTTTACATTCCCAAACCATCTAAGCGTGCCTTTCTTTATTCTTCATTTCTCATACGATCATACATGGTTTTTCGCACATACGCCTCAGAGATCTCATTTCTAAAGCAATCAGTAAACTTTCATCCTTCCTCTGCCAGTTCATTCTTCGCGGCCATACATCAGGGTAGGTACCAGCTCACCTTTGTGGTTTGCTAGCTTCGCTTCTTTAGAAAAATGTTTGTTAGCGCGAACCGCGTTCGTTTCCTGGCTGTTCTGGAAGGAGGCCAAATTATCTCGAAATGCTACAAAAGATGGATCCACGAAAGACATAATAAAATTAACTTTAATAAAAATCGGTTTTGTGATTTTCTGCAGCACCAGCGAGAAAATTAAACGATCATCTGAGCTTCCGCTGTAGTAACGATCGTTATCGCCAATCAAACAACTTGAAATTTTCGCTTGATTTACACTAAGATAGTTATTAGTTTACGGTTTTACTTTGACAATTTTTTTGAAATTTGGTATTACTTGAATGCGTTGCCAAAGAATACTGAAATGCATTTGAGTAATAATATTATTGGGTTTGTTTAGTTTACTCTATTCGACTTTACTAAGCCCAGTTTTGATTTTAACAGTCATTAGATTATTGTGCATCTAATTTTTTATGTGGGAAATTATTTATCGAGTTATCCAGATCACTTTCATTTTATAATATAAAAATATAATATACATAATAAATTTAAAGAGATAATAATATTAGATGATCATGTTCAGTTCTACCCGAGTTCAAGGTAATGAACTTAAGTAGGTATATTAGTTTGCAGATCCCATATAGGTAAGTTATATTATTTAATGATCTGCAAATTTTCCTTTCGTATACAATTCGGTATATCAAAAAATTTTACCAGAAGCTTCTCTTCTATTATAGGCGGTAAAATTATTCTCCATAATTGTGATAAAATAATAATAACATGGCATTTAAATAGCGCAGTTTTGTGTCATTTCACTTCAAGTGCGCTTTACTATAACAAACTTAAAAACGGTAATTTGGTATTAGTGGTCAAGTTCTTAATTATTCCTAGAGTGTTCCCTACCCAATACAGATCTAATATTATAACACTAAATGTAATGTTTATACAGATTGTATAGAAAAAACCTAGAATAACAACAACAGCAGGACAGGACAAAACAAGAACATTAAAACTTAAAAATAATGTAAAACAGGAGCAGTTTGTGCTCAGAAAAGAGAATCTTCTGAGCACACATTTAAAAAAAGGTACAATAAGGAGGCAACCCAAACCAAAATGTACCTATGTTCAATTCGCTGAATTATTATGTTGTTGATGCATTTGTATTGCTATTAGTATTAGTATTGTATTAGTATTACTGATATTTGTAATTTAAGAGATTAACCTCATATTGTACCAATAGTAATACATATTGGCTGAAAGAGTTGAAACTTGTCTCGAAAAAATCTTCACTGTATAAATTAACGTTTAAAGCGAACTTTGTTGCATCTTTTCTTATTTTCTGATTGATAAGTGGATATTTATAGCTCCATCATTATTGAAATTACGTGTGAGATTTTTTTGAATATTTGACCAGATAAAGATAATGTCGATTATACTAGACATGACTGTATAGTATATTATAGTAAACGAAGTTACTCATTTTTTTTATATATATCTATAAATACCAAAACTTTTACGTAATTTGGTTAAATTACTAGCCAAATAGTAAAATTATTGATTAGTAAAATTTGGTAATTTATTACCTAGACCTTAGAATTGATACATAAATACCTAACTCAATGGTCGACAGACAGTTGTTCACAATTTTCATTGATACAAAATACAAAATATTATCGAATACACGTGTGATATACCACTCGCAAATATTGTATTCCGGACCATAACTTGCGCCAGAAAAAAATGTAAGTATACTTTTGTAGGTTCTTGAATTACTAATTAAGATGATAAATAACTGCCTTGTCTTATTCATTACCTATTTGTGTAGAATTAATTAAAAATTTTAACATTTTTTTTAATATAGTTAACGAAAGTTTGATAGGCATAAAATGTGATCAGTCCGTGTATAAAGTATTGCTCACACGTGTAAATAATATATTTAAAAGGTTCACTTTTCTTCTTATCGTCTTCAGACGTGGGAGTCTGTCAAAAGGTTCAAGTAAGGGGTCCAAAAATAATATTTGGTCCTCATGAATACCATATGAAACCTTTTTGAAAATTACTTCTCTGACCTTTAGCATGGGTAGAATATTTATAGCGTTTTTATAACCGATAGCAACGACCTATATGTCTCTATATTTTTGTGACGCACGTTACCATGACCAGTTAGACATTGTTATTGTATGTAATTATTATTGTAATTTTTCAGATGTAACATTTAGGATCGGGCCGCAAACAATAACACTCCTTGTTCAGATGGCGATAAGGTTTAAATTCCCGCTCAATACCAGCCGCCAGTTTTGATTTATTTTGAATTTATTTATTTATTAATTTTCAGTAAGCTCACATAGTCGTATATACTTATCATTTTAGAAAAAATATTCATATAATAACTAACATTATTTGTCAAACATAATTTATATTTAAATATTTTTTATTTAAACATATTAAAAAACAGAAGCACAACATCAAAATTCGAGGTGGACATACTTTCTTAAAATCCTTTTTTAAAATGAATCAATTTGATCAATCCTTTTTAAAATGAATCAATTTTATCAATCCTTTTTAAAATGAATTAATGCAAGAAAAACACATCGCCAAAAATTGTGTTTTATTTAATTATACGAAATTCTGGCTCAAATATTTAAATTTTTTTCTACAGAACATAATTTTTCACATCATACTATAAAACCGTAACTTAAAATGGGTTCGTAAGTAGGAGATTTGAACTTTACAGCAGTTTTAAAAAAAAATTTATGAGCTCATGAAATAATTTTTTCTTCAATTTCAAAAGCCAAGATGATAAAGCATCTAAATACTTTTAAGCTATTAAATTTTCAACCCAAAAGTCTTAAATGGGCTATTCCAAAACAACAATGCGCTCCAGACCCCATACCGACATGGATTTTAAAAAAATGTCTTCCGGATATAGCACCTGTAATTACCGCAATTATTCGTCTCTAGTAAATTCACTTGTACCGGGAACACTTGAAAAATCAATTAACTCGAATTCTAAAAAAAAAAAATCTTGAAACTGACGACACATATAATTACAGGCCAATATCTAAGCTACCATTCCAATCAAAATTGTTTGAGAGAATTGTTGCCAAACAATTAGTGGGGTACTTGAACTCCACTGGTCTGTTTGCCAAAAGTCGATCCGCTTATCGACGGTTTAATTCAACGGAAACTGTTCTTTTGCGGGTTATTTCAGACTTGATCATCGAGATGGAAGCAGGTAAGTTGGGTTTGATATCTGTTCTTGGCATAAGTGCGAAATTTATTATTATTTATTTATTTATTAATTTTTAAAAAACATGACCTATTACATATATATATATATATATAGTGATCTTTGGCTGTCCAACTAGGAGATTACCTGTTTTAGGACAGTCAGAAATAGGCAGATTTATTAAATGCGATTCTTGTTTAGTCTAGTGTATTGACTTTTACTTAGTTATTGCACTTTATAAATAATATGAAAAGTTTTCTTGGTTGATATAAGAAGTTGATAACTATATATTTTAAATAATATGAACGTAGAGAATAGACTAAAAGAATATTCAAATATGATAATTCAAAAATAGCAATATAGTAAAAAATTATTGACATGTGAGTTTATCAAAATGAAATTTTACTTTTTATTAAGTTGAAATTAATATTTAAAATTTAAAAGAGAGTTGAGAAACTAAAACAAGGAAAAATAAAATAAAAAGATGTGAAGAAAGGTTATAAGCAGATTTTAAATTTAAAATGGTAAACACAAAAATTTACTGTAATAAATATATATATTTATATATATAAAATAAAATACAGGGTAGTTCGAAAAACGACATTTAAGAAAAGCAAGTTTAATGACTGTTAATTAGCATATTTTCGCATTCATCTCTCCCCAAGATCAGAAGCCAATTATTTACCAGATTTCGGAGAATGTTAGCACTTTTTGATTTCCATGCATCGGGAATAAGATTAAGCAATTTAGGGCCTAAGTATGAGAATCGTCTTTAAGCTAAGGATGAAGAAGTGGTGGGAGGAACAACTGGGTTCCTTTTAGCATGTCTAGTATCGTGATAATGGAGTGCGGACGTGTATTGGTGACGCGTTCTTTGGGTATGTAATATGATTTTCCTCATGTATAATTGCCTTGCATCTAGAACACCAAACTCTTCGAACAATGAATTACTGGGGTATCTGAACGGTATTTTTAAGTATAACTTTAAGAAGTGATTTCTGAAATTTTGCTAAGGGATCAAGTATTGTTTTAGTACAACCTCCCCAACCTAAGGAAACATAATCTAATAAGGAATTACACATGGCAAAGTAAATTATTTTCATGTCTTTAATGCAGAGAATATTTCTAATAGCCCTGAAAAGATGTGTAAGTTTCCTGACTTTTGAGGAAGTTAAGTCTATATGTTTATCCCACCTCAGAAATTTGTCTATGATAATTCCTAGATATTTAGTACTGTCCACACATTCTAAGGTACTACATTTACATACATTTATGGAATTGCAATGGTGTAAAAAAATGCTATGCATCTCTTTAGGTTGACCCGCTTGAGTTGCGCTAAAGCAGATGAATTTAGTTTTATCCGAGTTTCGAGTGAGGATATTGCTGTCTAGCCACTTTTTGACTTTGTTAATGCCGATTTCTGCTTTACTGTGAGTTTTTTCCCAGGTTTTTCCCTTCAAATAATAATACTGTATCATCTGCAAAGGTAATAATATGGTCTGCAAAGGAACTATTACATAACTCATCTATATAAACATTAAACAAAAGTGTTCCTAGCGTACTTCCTTGAGGTACACCGAATTTTATATTTGCTGGATCGCTTAGAGTACCGTTAATTTCCGCTCTTTGGATCCTATTTTCTAGGTAGCTGACCAACCATTTTAAAAGTTGCCCCTGGATACCGATTCTCTGTAGTTTACTCAGCAGAATTTTGTGTGAAATAGTGTCAAATGCTTTGGCTAGTTCCAAGAAGAGTGCAATGCATTTAATACCTTTGTCTAGATTATTAGAGATGATTTTTGTCAAATTGGCAATGGCATTTTCAGAGCTTAAACCATTACGAAAGCCATATTGTCTGCTACAAAGGATGTTGTTATTTTCAAGATAATGACTGATACGGTTCTTCACAATTTTTTCAAAAATTTTAGATACATAATTTAGCAAGGAAACAGGTCGGTAATTTTGTATTAGTGATTTGTCCCCATTTTTGTGTTGTAATATAACTATTGAGTGTTTCAAATGATTAGGGAATTTACCCGCTTTAAAGCTTAGATTAGAAATGAATGCAATGGGTATGGCTATGTATGATTTAATGATTTTTAGCAGATTTGATAAAATCTTATCTGGACCACACGCTTTTGAAGATTTGAGGTCGTCAATTATCTTCATGACTTCATTTGGTGATGTTTGGATTAAATCTATTTTGTGACTGAGATTAGGGATAGATAAATTGGCTAGATCGGTTTCTGTTGTCATACATTTATCGAGAATTTTTTTCGCAAGTGCATCTCCCACAGATGTGAAATAATTATTGGCATAATTTGCCATGTTTTTTAGGACTTGAGAGTTTGAGTTGTTGATGTATAGAGATTTAATTTCTGAAGATTTGTTAATTTTAGATTTGGTTATTTGACGAAACGATTCCCAAAAATGTTTTGGAGAACAGTTGTTTTCGTAAATGATTTTTTTTTATAAAAGTTTCTTTCGCTGATTTAATTAAATTCTTACACAAATTCCTATACTTTTTATAATAAACTTGTAATAACAAATTCTCTGGGTACGTTTTTGCCTTTTCATGCAGTAGGTTTCTTTTGTGGATCGATTTGACTAGTCCCGGGGAGATCCATGGCGTTAGTTTTATTAGTTTATTAGATATGGGTTTAATGCTTGTGTGTTTTGAAATATACTCATTTAGTTTGTTAACAAATTCATTCATTGCTTCATCAGTGTCTGTTTGGTCCAGAACTTTTTGCCATTTTTCTAAACTCAATTCATCAAGTAGATTATTGAAGTTTGTTTGAGAAACGAATTTAATTTTAGTAGAGGTATGGGGCTTTTCTTTGAGGCAAATCGATGTAGTGTAATGGTCTGAAATAGTAGTGTGCATAACAAAAGAGTCGATAAATTTTTTTTTTTCACATTGATATGATCTATACAGGATTTACTCAGGCCCTGTTCACGAGTAATGCTGTTAATTGTATGAGTGAAACCATTTTCCGCAAGCAGACAAAGATAATCGTTTGTTTGACGATGGTAAGCCGGGATGGTATGTTAATATCTCCTATAATGATTTGTCTTTCTAGTTTTTTTGAATTATTTATGATTGATTGTAATAAATTCAGGAATGGGTCGATATTTTGGAAAGAGGGTGACCTGTAGATAGCAAATATACACATATTATTATTCAATATTATTTTCATACAGTTTGATTGCGATAATGAAATTTCTTCTACTTGAGCTTGTAGACCATCTTTAATATATTTAACAATCCCGCTTGATTTGTTGAGTTTGAATTTGGTGTGTTGTTCAGAGTAATTGAGGATTGACGATGTGTAATCTTTGTTTATCCAACATTCAGTTAATATGATAACATCAAAAAAGGAATTAAATTGATCAAGAAAAATTGTAAAATCATCAATATTCGATATACTTCTGATATTCTGATGTATGATTTTCAAGTTATATGAGCTCCAGTTACAGTTGTTTAATTTATTAAAATCTAGAACAACGTTCATGTTACAGCTAATATCGGAATCATTGTAATTATTCACATGCAGCTGAATCATAGTTATAATTTAATTAACACAATGTTTGCGGGGGGTTTTTTAATCAATCTACGCCGTAAAGCGGGCAATTTTTATCATGTTCGCGCGCAAAATTCCGTTTCATGTAAAATAGCTATAACTTCTGAACTATTGATCAAATTTAAATAAAATTTTCAGTATTTTACCTTATTTGAAATTTTTTATTATGATCTGGTCACAAATTTTTATAATTTTGAAGAAACAATTACGATATATAAGTTTAAATTAAAAAAATTGAAAAAACTGCACTTTTGTCGTATTGTCTATTTAGTCATTTTATGCACATTCAACAAAGTATATATATTTTTTAAATACACACCACTAAACACTAATATTGTTTGAAAGTATGAAATCGTTGGAAACAATTCCCTTCATGTAAAGGTACATCATAGAATTTACACATGTACCGGGTTTCGCTAAGTATTTTGTGTACCGCGCACACACGACATCGCTTTCGCAGATTCTTATTTTTATCAGGGCCTTCAATCTTTTCCAATATATGTTTTCGCATATCCAGCGATAGTCTTCCTGGAGGATCAGATTTTGAAGATTTTTTTCGGTTACCAGATGTTGATGGTGTTGGTTCCGGGTCTTGACTATTATCTGACGAAATCTGATCAGCCACCCAGTGCTCTGCGATTTCCTTAAAAAATTGTTTATATTTTATTTTCCTTTCTTTTACGGAGTTGTACACAACAAATGAGTTGAATAATGCACAATTTATTATATACATCGCTAGCCTTTTTGTCCATTTAGTGGTTTTCGTATAATAGAATAATACGAAAGATATTGGTCTGCTAGGTCAATGCCTTTCATATATTTATTGTAATCGATTATCATTACCGTAGTCCATTTTATAGGGTATTTTTTATGAAAAAATATCCCTTTATTATGTAACAAATAAATTTTCGAGCACAGCACACAAATACTTTGTACGAAATTTTTAAAGCGGAATGTAGACAGAAAAGAAAATAGAGAACGTCTTGAACGAAACAATATCGCTTTAACAATGAAGAAGTATAAAGATTTAAAAAAAAAACGAAATATTTATCTTACAGTTATTTTATTTCAAGTGCATGTTTTATGACCACAGTCGGCCGGCTACCCGACTCAATTCCACGAATTGCCAGGTACCTAGTACACGTGTCACGAGAGCTGACGCATAATTTTTACTTCACAGAGTAACCAACATCATACGTTACTCGTAATATATTGTTACTCTAAGTGTACCTACAACGCATTTTGGCGTCTCCCGCGCTTTACAAATAGTGTACAAATACGAAAAACGCTTTTAAGCGTCTCCCGCTCTCTACCAACAGTACGCAAAAGACGCTTTTGAGCGTCTCCCGCAAACAATGTGTTAATATAATATATAAATATAAGAGTGTATTTGACACAGTAGATCATAGTATTTTAGTAAATGAGCTTGAAACCGAATTTGGCGTTCGAGGTGATGCACTCCAATGGATGACATGGTACCTGTCTGGACGAGTAGCATCAGTAACTTTCAATAAATGTACATCACCTGAAACTCCCATCGAATTTGTAGTTCCCAAGGGTTCTGTCCTAGGCCCCATTCTCTATACGTATCGTCTTGAACAACTCATTCACTCAACAATTTTTTGTTTCTATTTTTACACGGAATTTATAAAATAGAGTATTTACAAAAAAAAATGGTGTGATAAAATAACCCATTTTGCACGTTTTATTTTATAGCGCAATTAAGACACGTCTGCATGCCTAAATAAATTTGTTTTATATTTTTTTATAACTCTGATAAGGTTAAAGGCGACGTGTACAAAATTTATCTCCGAAATTAATTAGGTTATGGGTACCGCCACCCCTTCAACCATTCATTAAAAAAACTAACACCTATTACCACAAGAGGTTCGCTACGTTTATTGACTTACGTACCTTGGAGGTGAGGTTTGTCCAGACATTGGCGGCGAATGCGTCTGTGCACCGTGGAGGGCCAGATCGGGAGAGGTCTGTTGAGAGAGACTGAACAACCTCTCCAAACGACTCTCTTCATCGGTTAGTACTGCAGTGGGAAGGATGGATTCCTTTGTCCGTCATTCCTGGAAAAACTGAGCTCCAAATTTCTTTCCAACCGTCATGAACCTTTCCTTCCCGGAATCTCTTATCCTCCGTATCTTTAAAAAGACTCTCAATATCTCCAAATATGACATAGGCCCTACGGAAAATTATTTTCTATAACGCCTTTTATGTGCAGTTAATGTTAAAAGAAGTACCTAAAGGATCTCTATTTATTTTTAACAAGTTTATTTTGTGATACTCCACTTAAATTTTTAAGTTTTTCTTTTATGTATTCAATCAAATATATTTCAAAAAACTGAAAATTAAAGGATTTCGCTACATGGCAACAGAGGTATACAATAAACTTCTACAAAACTTCACCATTTAATTTTAATTTAATACACCATTAAAAACATAATCGCTTAACGTGTAAACATTCAACGAGAAATAAAACCTACTATTTTATGCGTCCTATCTCCTTTGATAAATTTGTGTTTGATTTATCATCCACGGATTGGTAGCTAGGCAATAAAGTCTGTTCACAATATGAAAAAATATACATATATGTAATAAGAAGGTATTTTGAAGTGTTAATAAAAATAGAAGTTAGGTTCATACTTACAAAGTATTTTTTTTCTATTACTCTGCCTACCTCAAATAAATGTATGGATGAAGTAGAATCTTAGACGTGGGAGTTAACTCACTTCCAGACATACGATCGAGCTGAAACTCGGTAGGTTGACTGGTTGTTGATGACAATGCATTATTTTGGTGGGAATCACGCATATACACGCGGACGTATACGCATTTTTCTGAAATTTTATGACATCAAAGCAGTATAATAATATACGAAATAAATGTCGGTCCTGTCCAACTGGGATTTGGCTCGGTTGTTAGCACGGTTAACTCAAATCCCTGGAGAGGAATGTTAAATCCTCAGTAAAACCAAATAAAAAATGTTTTATATGAGAAAAAATCTTTGTTTTTCAGAGTTGATTTTTTATCTTGTGTTATTTCACTTACTATGATAGCTGTAACAAATATGCAACCCTGGAGGTACTTGGGCAGTGTTTTATGTTTACTTTAGTGTATGAAAAATAACGTTATAACTTTGAATTATTAGCTAAGAAAATGGCAAAAAAGATTATTTTTTAAGAAGAATGAGGAATAAATTAGATGTAAATACAAGTAAATTAGTTTATAATAGTATAGTAGCATATCATTTAAATTACTGCTCTAGTGTCCTTTTCTTGTGCAATCAAACACAGATAAAAAATTTATAAATAATTCAAAATAGAGGTATGCGAGCAGTATTGGATTTTAGTAGGTATTCTAAGATAATTATTATGCAGAAAAAACTAGGAATCTTAAGTGTGATATAGCAAATAATTTACAATACCCTAATATTTATATTTAAGCTAAAAAATAAGATGCTCCCGAAATACATGTTCAAGAATGTAAATTTTAATTGTAATACATGGCTACACCACGAGAAACTGTGGAGATTTTAGACTTCCAAAAACAAATTTGTTGGGAACCCAAAATAATCTATATTTTAAAGGATTTAAGATTTTTAATGAATTATCGACAGATGTTAAATAAGCTAAAAGCTTTGCTGCTTTTCGTGGGTTATGCCTAAATACTAAATAAAAAGTTTTGGATGTATTGTAAAGTGTCATTAATGTCATAGAAATGAGTTATAAATGTTTATACTGGATATGAAACTGTCATTTTTAACTAAATAAAAATATTTTAAAAAAATTATTATTTAACACTTTCTAATTCGAGATAAGAAAAATAATAATAACGAAACAATAAACTTAGCCACAATCAAACATTGAAAAAACCAAACTTACTAAATGAAATTTCGGATATTTTCTCAGCAAACGAGTCTCCTATTATTCCGGGAGCTTGGATCCCGGTAACGGATAATGTTACCGGCTGCAACAACTGTGCGTGTCCAATGTATAAACCCAGGGCACTAACCGTAAACACTTTACGGCCGCATTAACCGGGACCCGGCACGGGGATAGAACGATAGGGATTATGCACCAAGCAAGTATACAGGAGGTTGATCTCTAATCTGTGGGGATGTTCCTTGTCGTAATTGATAAGTTCGATTTGAACTGGTCGAATAATACAACAGATGTCGAAATAGAAATAAGCTCAATCCTATTTTTTTCAACAATAAAAAAACATTTCTTACAATATTATTTGTGATTGAGTTCAGTTATACGTAATATTGGATAGCCAAACTGTCAAGAGGCAGAATTATTCAGAGCTCTAAACATTATAACATTATTCTTCATACTGGTGACACAATACCCTGATAACGGGAATTTGCCCCGACGCTCACATTTTAATTATTTCTGATGAGCTTATTACTAAAATGTTAAATGTTTCTAGAGGGATTCGAAGGGATGCAAGTTATTTATATTTAAGATTAATAAAAACAGGACCTTATCATTAAATATACTATATAAAAAGGTATGTACATTTTATTAATTGTAAAATGTTGTAAGATAAACGGCAAGCACCAGATTTTATTTTTGTAGACGATGAATTAGTAACTTCCCGACGAATCCCTCTAGAAACATTAGAGATTTTATTAATGTATTCATAAGAATTAATTAAAATATAACACTCTGAAATTTCCAATTTCTATACCGCTAAAGGAAACACAGCCGTAAGTACTTTAATACTGTAACGCACGCAACTGTATTCGTGTGCAGGTGCTGAAGTACTTAGACCGTTCCAGCTCAGTGTCGGCCAGAGCTCAAGCCGGAAAGGTCGCCTCTGTTCCGGCCCGAATGTACGGTGATTTTTTTTACGTATTTATTTATTTAATCAAACGATTACTTTTAAATCTATTAGTGAAATTTTCTGTTTTTTATAATTTAACTCCTTCCTCAAGTGAGTAAAGGTTTTTTTTATGTTTCACCAATATAAAAGAAAACACTATTTTTTTTCAATTGTTTATACTTAAAATGTGCACAGTGGTCATGTTTCAGATAAATTTGGACATATAAAAAATAAAAAATATGAAAACAGTTTATTTTGTAGAAGTTTTTTTAATTCTTAAGTTTCTTTATTTTAATAGTTAAATATTACCTTAAATATTTTTTTGAATAAAAAGTTCCGCTGTTATGTGCGATTTTTATTTGTAATAGTCACACCTAAAAATGATTATCAAGTAAAATTTATTTCATATAAAATTATTTCAAATATAATAATTATAAACAATGTAGTTTCTTTTTACATATAAATTATATTATTTGGGTTTCAGTCACACCAATTTTTGGGCACAGAAAAATTGGAACTGATTGTGAAGAACTCAGACATGCCATAAATACCTAATATAATATTTTAACCAAAAATTGCTTTACTTTAAAATGCAAACAGATTTTTCAAGAATTAACTGGGTCTGCCCTAGTATAAGGTATTATACAAAGTGACCGGTATAAAATTTTGGAAATTCGAAAAATTTTTTTCCATAAAACAAATACTCTACATCGAAAGTTTTTCTCCATACAGACAATTAGACATATGTTACCTATAAAGTACCTAAAGTCAATAGAATATTAAAAAGAGTTCATCTTTTAATTTTAGATTGTTAGATCATTTGTTGCAGATAGAATTGTACAATTATCTCCCCAAGTTACTGCACTTACTTATGTTGAAATGATTTTTAAATTTAAGGTAAAATTGAACCAATTTATAATAAATCTCTTGGCTAATATATACGTACGTTTCAGTTAAATATGGGAAAACAGAAGACAAAATGAGTTTTATCCCGAACAAAATGACGGCACCAAGGAAAATGCTTAACGGAATTGAGACGGTACTACATAAATAAACACTTAAAAGTAAATTTTTGGGCTAAATTTTCTACAGAACATAAAATGACAGCTTAATTAATTTTATATATCTATAAATATGTAGGTATATACATGTATACGCACTCGATAAACTTCCAACGATTCCTGAGCTTATTCAATTTGGAGTATAAGAAGTACATTCATTTTGGTTTCCGATGACATATTTTTTCCACTTCAAAAGAAAAACAAAGCATTGGACGGTGAAGGTTTTTTGATATCGAAATACTGACATAAAATTTTACCCATTAAATCCCACCTATGTATTGTAAATTCCTCTCGTCCTACAATGAGTTCTGTAACTCATCGGGATAGCTCTAGCAAGAAATAAAATCTAAAATCTTAGATGTAAAAAAACTGTAATGTAGGAACTATTTTCTATGTCAAAGTTTTAATAATAAAAATATTTTATTTTTCTATTTTTGTACTGTTTCTTATGTGAAACTTATAATTTTGATATCAAAATACCAATGTAAAATTGTACCTAATTACTCCTACCTATGTATTGTAAGTTCCTCCCGTCCTACAGTGAGTTTTTTAACTCATCGGGATTGTTCTATCAAGAAAAAAATAATAACAATAAAGTATTTGTGATTTATGATTATTTGGGATGCCTTGCATACTGCAGATGATTATATACTGTATGTAGATACCACGATTTTCAAAACACCATGCAAATTATGCAATTCGTTAACTAATGCCAACAATAATGAAAATTATTATTATCATTTTAAATTTATAATTATAAAACTTGTCCGTGTGAAATCAAACTATGTCACACTGTGCGAAATTTTGACCAACGCGGGGCGTAAACGAAATGTTTTGGGCTATAGTATTACTCTAAGGGCTATAGCCGCGCCCACTAAAAACGCCCATAACTGATATTATTTTGACGTCTTATGTCCTCTTAAAATTGATTATCTATAATAATGACTTCGCTTAGTGTTGATTTCTCCGACGTGACAGGTCGCAACAACAGTCGCAACGCGAGCAGTCTGGCAGAATAAAAAGGTACTATCAAACACGGCTACCATCTTGTCAGAATTGACCGGACACGGAAAACACACATAAATTTACAGACATTTGATGAAATGCAAATTGGTATAGTCCAAACCAACGTTACCTTCAATTTTTTTTTATTGTGTATGTGGCACATAAACTTAACCGTGCAAGATATTAAAGAAAGAAATGGGTTACTACGGAATTACACACATTTATTTGTTTATACGCCTAAAAAGGCTTTTACATAAAAGTGACAAATGATGCAGTATACATATCTGTTTTATGATTCCATGAAACTCAACACAGTGACAATTCAACACACTTATAAAAAGTGATATAAAGTCATTAGAAATGATGAAAAAAATTTTTTTTTTAACCTAACCTACTTAACAATTTTAATTTAGTTTTTGTTTCATCACTTTCCATGACTTTATATAACTTTTTAAAGATGTGATGAATTATCATTGTGATGATTTATCCGGTCACCCTGTTTTATATCTGGGCCTCAGCACGGGTAAACACCCAGTGTGGCTCACATTACCAAATAATGTTTTTTTTAAATATTTCTGTCTCAATAATTTTTTTTTTAAATTAGGAAATAATAACAGTATATAGAAGTAATCCATTATAAAGTAGGTACAGAATAGATTTATGAATCGACATACATGAAACTGTGATTACGTATATTGAGAATAATAAATAATTGAAAAAATTAAACTAAATATGAAACAATATTATTGATGCGTAGCTGAAATCAAGTAATCAAGTGAATGTACCACGAAATAATATAATATACTAACATATTGACCGAACCATAAAACAACGGTTATTTTTCTGTCAACTATTTGATGTATTTTGCGTTAAAAATATCTGGGGACATGTTCCTTTCTTCGAAATGTGTGCATGAAATGTTTGCGGACGATTTAAAAAAAAAAGGGCGGCCTCACACGCGTACACTTCATTGGTTCAAACTCGACTTCGTTTCACTCAGTCAATCAACATCATCATTCATGTATACCTATATCCAAAAAATTTTTTTTTAAAGAATGAGAACCAATTCCGGGTTACGAATAACCTGACAATATTTTAAAATCTCCTACAACCACCACAGTGAGCGGAAAATGTTCCTTGTGTTGTGATGGAGGGCTTAGCCAGCCGAGGAATTGTACACACTAGGCTTGGGTGGGACCCAAAAGCGATGTCAACTCAGCCACCGACCGGTCAATCTAATTTTAATTCAGTTTCACATATTTTTTTTGACTTAAGGTAGTAAAGTTGAGGATGTGCAGCAATGTTAGCTGCCTCTTTACGGGTTTCCAAAAATGAAAGAGTTTAGTATTGTTCGACATCCTTTTAAGGGGTAAGTAATTCAAATATTACCCCATTGTTTAAAAAACTTACGTTTTTTCTTGTGTTTAGAATTCAAAGTTCTGTATCTGAATTTTCTGAATAAATCAGTGCTTAAAGGTCAACCTTCTATCTGCAAATCACCGGGAATTACCGCTGGTATCAAACGATGACGCTTATTGTGGTATAAACGTAATGGGAACGGACGCTCCAGCCAGAATGGACTTATAAACATGCGGAAAATTTTAACGACCAACACTTACAAGTCCAGTAAAAGCATTTTGAGTAATTCCAGAGCATTGTCAAGTTGAATTATACTTCAGTTAAATGGTGGACTATAACCTTCAATATCTTCAGACATGCCATAATTCTTTCAGTCGCTATTTGACGGAAGAATCAGCTATCTTTAGGTACATATTTTTTTACCTTTAAAGCTGCATTTATTTTATTTTATTTTTATTTTATTTATTTATTCCTTTAGATTTACACACAGTACAATATGATACAAGATATAATTAAAATATTTTTAGTGATTATAGATTATTGTACCTTATCAGGTCGAAATTATTGGTTCCTAACTAGGCAAATTGCCCGTTCCAAGGAACCAAAATATGTGAAAGTAAGTGTGTGATTTGTCTTATGTCTATAGTATATCTCATTAATAATGTTAAAATTTGTGATGTTTAATCGTTACAATCTTATGATAGAATCGACTTGAGCTGTTTTGTATGTTTCAATTGTGTATGAGCAATAGTTAGAATAGTGGAAGATACATATAGTGTGTGATTAGTCTATTTATTATGTGACGTTTTTTAAAAAATTTTCAGATTCTCCTCTACTTAGTCCAATCAACCATTTAGTTATTATTGGGCCTATGTAGGAAATATTACAAGATTTTATGTTGTTTGTATTTGTATTGTGTCCATAAAGACTTCGCATTGCACTATTCCCCCTCTATATAAAAATATATACATCTGTTGTGGTGGGTACGTTATAAGATCCATCAGTTCTAGAGCGAGTTAGTTAGGATCGTTTGCTATTTAGTTCTTCGTGTATATTCAATAAACTATTTTATCACAATAATAAAGACACAGTTAAATATTAACATTTCCGTCTTATACCATCATCTTCTTCGTGTTGTTCTTTTCGTGAAGAGTCCATCGCTTCAGCAAAACGCAACAGGGCACTCCGTCGTGTATCAAGAATTAACTTTCATATTCACACTATTTCCATATCGTTACGAAGATTTCAGCTCATTTAGGAGCACGAGAGGCTTGGAACCAAAACATAAATCTTTGATCTTCCGATAACGAAGTTTATTGATGACACCACGTAGAAAACTGTTGATTTTATTCATGTAAATAAAACATCTACGTATTGATTGCATCATTTCTATAGCTATGACGATTCGTTACGTATTATTTCATCATGAGAAAGTTAATTCCCGACAAAGCGTGGAATAAACAATAGCTTTAAGTAATTATCCCCACAAAAAGAGCTCCATTATTATGATTTTTACACACATGTTGCACCACGTTCATGAAAGGATAAGAAACGATTATGGAGCATCCATTATATCATTACATCACGCTCTCAATTGTTGTACCATTTGTATAGTTCGACATGATGATTTTATTTTACAGTAAAAAGTGATCCAAGCAAGACAAGTGCGGGACAGTATTACATCTCATGTTATTCATATCATATTTAATACGCCCAGAAGGCTACTGTTTGAAATTGAAGATTCAGTTAATCATCAGTAGTTTAGTATGTAAAACTAAGAGAGAAAAATATAATAATACCGAATGATATCCACATATTCATGAGCGTGGTGCATTGCTCTATGACTAAATGTAGGCCGTGTGCAGTTTTCCAAGTGCGGGAATGAATTTGTTATGAATTGAATATTCGAAAATGGACGCTTAATTGCTGTAGCCAATTGAATAAATGAGCGTACAAGTTTCTTTTCTATGTGAATACCACGCAATAGTCCCAACTATTCATAGCATATTAACTATTTTAATAACTAAAGTTTTAAAAAACTACGTTATTTCTTCAAAACCATCAGGAATGTTCTTAGTAAAAAATACTTAGGACGGGTTGTTTGTTGAGAATTTCAACAATTCTTCAAATTTCAAAGTTGATTATCAAGTTCTGTGAAAGATTTTTTCATGTTCTATTATTATTTCAGTTTTGTCAAGAAACTAGCCTATAATGATAAAATAACAAAACTTGAATAGGACTTTCACAGAGCCCGAAAATAAACGTTGAAATTTTATGAATTATTCAAATTCTCGGAAACATTAATAAAGATCTACATGGCTCTTTGCCAATCGCTGGTAGAATACAATATTATCGAATGGGGCAGTGCAAATCATTCCATCACAACACAAGCAATATTTTCCGCTTACTGTGGTGGTAGCAGGAGATTTTAAATATTGTCAGGTTATTTGTCTTTCTTTTAAAAAAAAATGAAAATATTTGAAAATCACTCATGAAAATTATTCTGAAAATATCTGTAAAGACTAGCAGTGACTGGACTAGAAGACTAGACTAGAATCTTCAACAAACTTAACATCATGTCACTTAAACAACTCTATTCTAAAACAATACTCATTTACATTCATAAATACAAAACACAAGAAATAACAACTAAAACATAAATTAGAAACATTAGATTTCAGGGACAAAAACATATCAGATAATAAACTGACAAAAAATACAAACGGAAACTGAAACAACTAAACTGAACAAAAAAACGCCTAACAATATATATTTAATTGATTATTATAAGCATCAATTACTCGCCTGAAATATCCATACAAATTGAAAATATCTCCCGGCTGCCGACGGGAATTGAACCCGCACCTTTTGATTACCGGCAGGTGCTCTGGACCACTGAGCTACGTCAGCTTATAACCCAATAATTCAATTTCTTCAAGTGCATCAAACGACAATTACTGCTTATTATATTTTTTCACCTTAAAAAAACAAGTTTATTTTTCACCTGACCGGACATCAGAAGGTGTGGGTTTCAATTCCCGTTGACGGCATTTATTTTTACTCGGGAAATATTTTCAATTTGTAAGGATATTTCAGGTGAGTTATTGATGCTTATAATAATTTGTTATCCTTTGTGCTATGCATAAAAAGCTTGTCTTATGAAGATTAATTTATCATTTAAAAATATTAATATATTTATTTATTTCAGAAAAAACGCTTTTCAATATATTTATAATTACTTGATGGATATTCAGATCTGGTCACCAAACATGGTTAAAGTCATTTCAACCAACGTTTCAATTCCGAGTGGTGGTCTTACACCAGCTATATACTGAGAATATCATTCACACTAGAAGGTACTAGAAGTATGCTACGTATTATTTTTAATTAATAAATTGTGAAAAAACACAAATTAATCCGATGAAATTTACTTGCGCACGCCGGGATTTAAATCCGCGACCTTCGGATTGCTGATCGATAGCCTTACCCCTTGACCATGGAGGCCGTCGGAGTCCTTCTACTTTATGTAAAAAACAATTATTAGTCGCATTTAATAAATTATTTTTTGAATTGATTTATTTGTACAGTTTTGTAAGTTTGTTTTTTACAAAAATTGATTATGTTTGGTTATTGGCATCCATTTGAGCTAATATTCATTTACACTGCTAGGGCTTTAACACAAAACAAGTCTTAATAAATTACATACCTACATATAAAATGGTGACCGGATAAATAATCACAATGATAATTCATCACATCTTTAAAAAGTTATATAAAGCCATGGAAAGAGATGAAACAAAAACATTAAAAACTGGGTTAAGTAGGTTAGGTTAGGTTAAAATTTCATTTTCTTATTATTTTTCATCGTTTCTAATGACTTTATATCACTTTTTAAAAGTCTGTTGAATTGTCACTGTGTTGAATTATCATGGAACCCTAAATGGTGTAACAAAATATTAAATTTTGAAAAGTATCCCGCACTTTTGTTTACCCGATTAATATATGTAGTTAAGTTTTTTTCCGTAGCCGGCAATTTGCGCACTATTTTAAAAAGAACTGAACAGTGATTTTAAAATGCAATTTATTGCAATATACACAGAAAGGGTGACGGTCACGTGAGTCATGTCGCCTCCCGCGCTCCTGGCCTCGGTTTGTTCACATTTTTCCCTGATTGGATAGTCTATTTATTTGATTGTGTATAATGTAAATGCTTTTTGTATGTATAAATTAATCACAGAACCAATATTAAACCTATGTAAGACTTTATAATTACATTTAAATGTTAAAAGTTACAAAAAAATATTTAAAATCTAATAAAATCTTCCCATAATAAGACATTAAAAATACTTACCAAGAGTTCAAAAGAATTGAAGAGATTCAAATTAAGAATTCGGGGGATTTCTTGAATTTATTGTATCTTCTTTTTTTGTGCAAGGACCAAAAACAATTTATCTGCCAAAAAATTTATCGGCGAATCCTTTAATAATAATGCTTTGAGCACCTCGGTACTAGGGTTGCAGAACAAAGAGTCGGCGTAATAGCGTGAGCCTGCGGACCAATCAGGGCGCAGAACCTTTTTAGACGTCAGATAGGCCCGATATAAGATGAAGGCAGATCAAACAGATCATGAAGCGAGGCTAAAGCGCTGGAAGCTGTAGGATATCTTCAAGTTTGCGAAACAAAATCGCTACAAAGGATCTCGCCGGAACGTAATTCTATACCGGTGAAGTGTCGGCTTTTGTTCCAGCTAGGAACGCAACAAAAGATTATCCAGAGTTCCTTCAAACGTATAACAAAAATAATATAGTTGAGAGATCTCAGCGATTCATTCGCGAGATTTAAGATTGACAGCCTTTGATTGCATTGTGATTTGATGAGACATGTTGTCAAATACTATTTTATTATTATTAAGTGCGCAGCGTAGTCTTGGTATGATATTTTAAAACTTTATTAAATTACTATTTGGAGAGAGAAAGAAGAAGAAATATTATGTTCATGCCGTACTAGTTAGTACTATATTATATTGCTGTTTTGTGTTTTTCTACCAAACATTCGATGTAGTACTAGTACTAACTTTATTTCCTCCTAGCGAACCAATTTAGATGTTTGCTTAGTAACTAAGTTTTTAGCTTAAGTAGCTAAGTGTTTAGCCCCGGCAGGTGTTGCTGAGGTTCCTTCCAGAACTTTCAAGAGCATTTTAGAATCTTCCAGAACCTTCTAGACTCACCGACACACTCCGCCACTCAGTTTGGAACCTTATAGTACTTTCTCCTTCCAGAACCTTCTAGAGCATTCGAGAACCTTCATGAACTTTCTGGAACCTTCCAAACTCACCGACACTGTCGCTGGGTCCATTCTGAAATAATCTGAAGCATTCGCGGCCTTCCCATAGCAAAGCACATTTACGTAACCCAAACCCACCCACGCTCAGCAACCTCCACCAAATTCTCTTACTTTCGATGTGATACCAAGGGCTATCTACCACCATAACCACCAGTGGGTGGCAGTGGCTTGTTGTCAAGAAAATTAGGCGGGTATAGAAACACGCGTTTCTGTCGAGTGTTGGATACATCTGCTAAATATAATTACAATCATATTATGTGAATGGGAATATTAATAATAAGAACAACTTCACTTGAGTTCGTACTTAGTATATGGAAAAAAATGCTTGTCAATTGTGGTAGTCGGTAAACTAGTTATTAGATAGGTACTATTGAAAACAATTTTATTTTTAATCTAAATTTTCCTTCTTATGTTAGCATTTTCTTCAGTTAATTAATTTCATTAAAGCCTTAATTTTCCAAATCTAAACATACTGTATGTATCTCTATAAGTAATGTGTATATATCTATATGTAAATGTACATACATTTATATTGTATGTATCTCTATATGGAATGTGTGGGATTGCACTAACCTCCCTATATACCGGAATAAAGACTTATTATTTTATTATTATTATTATAAACCACAAATAATGAGTCACGAAACGTTTGTCTTACTACGAGAACTGTACGATTTCATTATGGATAGTGAGGTTTACGGAGCTTGAAGCAAAGAATTATCTTTTAATTTAATTTAAGGTAATTTCCTTCCTCACTTATTATCCTACTGTTCATTTATAAATGCGTTTAATGTAGGTAACGTAATGTATGTTAAATAATAATTATAATGTGCGGTACTTATTTTGCAGTTAAACAAAATGGCTTTAAACAATAATGGTGAACTTAATTTATTTTATCACAAAAATTTATGCTCCAAGGAAATTGGTATTTAACGATTTTATTCGAAATAAAACTCAGAAATCTCGATCTCAGAGAAGTTCATGTCGACAGAATGAAAACAATACGATTCTTCTACTGTCGTTGATCTGCGCGGTATTGGTATTTCCCCCTTTTTAGAACTCTTCAAATTTAAAAGCTAATGATGAGTTCTTTCATAGAATTTGAACAATTCATCAAATTTCAAAGTTCTGTTATTACATCATTATTGGCCAGTTGTTTCATAAAATCTTTAATAGAACCTTTACAGATATTAAAATCACCAAAATTTTAAAATCAAAAGTAACCTTACAATTTATTTACACCAAAACAATTATTTTTTATTGTTCATCTTTTCTTTTCATCATTTTTTATACCTTTAAATATCTAGTTTCTTCCTAATCTACAACCATAAAAAGGTTGTAAATAAAAAAAGATTTGGTTTATTTTATACGCAACATCTTAAATGTAAAATTAATTCACATATACAACTGTATGTTTCCTAAATAAACTCCAATAAAAGAAAAAAAATAAAAAATCTAAGTCGCGAGTCTATGCCCCTCATCCCACGGGTGGACAAGCAATTGGACCCTGGGCAGAAAATTTCGCCATATTAAGGTAACGGTCTGGCGTGGAACTTAACTAACTACCGACTCGTAGGACGACGAGCTAATTTAAACGGCTTAATTCTCTTGAATACCGGAAAAGACACAAGTGAAAATAATTATTTTAATTTCAATTGCGTATATTACTTATAATAATTGATATACATCGCTACGCAAACAGTATCTTTAGGCATTTGAGGGGTAAGAGGGGACTGCAGGCGGGTCTTCCAAACTAATTAAAAACTTAATAAATATATTCATATGCGTCCCTTTAAAATGATTTGCCTGTAACTAATTCAGTTGGCTAAGACATTCAATGAGAAGGTATTTAGCGAACAGCCATTTATAGATTAAACCTTTGATTGAATCGTATATTTCACAATACGAGTATTTATCTGAGAATTTGGTTGTTGGTGTGGAGGGTTGTTTGTTCAATATGTTGACAATATATCATTATTTAATAAGAACAAATTTTTCAATGAACAGGTCATTTAAATTGAGCTATAGCCAGTGATAGTATTACCAGTGATGGGCAATACGCGGCCAGATTTCGTTGTGGCCCGCAAGCCCTTTTGTACTGCCCACTTGGCTAAATAAAATATCAAAATATCAGCGTTAAATAATCAACTGTGTCTGTTCTGTTTGGCAAAAGAGTTAGCGGTAATCTTCTCGCCTTTCTTCAAAGTTTTACTAATATGTTTCTTACTATATTTTTGCCTTTTTAAGAATATAAAAAGACAAAATTTTGTGGTTCGTGTACAAAAAATATCACCTCGCATAGGTTTTTTTTTGTTTAAATTTCGTTCAATTTAATACAAAAGTTTTCTCTATTAGGTATTTAATTTTTTTTTATTTCTGAATGACAATTTTTTTTGTACAATGTTAATCTGTAGGTGCCCTACCACCTGTGGCCAGCGAACAAATACAAAATGGATAAATTAGTCATCCGGCTAGAAGGTTAATCATCATTGCTTTAGAGCAGGGGTCTCCAAACTAAGTCCCGCGGGCCGTATCCGGCCCGCCAGTGTCTTCCATCCGGCCCGCGACATCTTATGACCAGTGTCATCAGGGACCCGCGACAGCTAATGGCTAAGACCTTGCTCAGAAGGGGCGAAAACTCCGCGAATTTTTTCGTGCGAATAAATAAATATGCTCGTTGGCGAGGTACTTGGCATCAATACATTGCGTCCACAAGTATCGCGCGAATATATCGAGAGGATTTTTTTGAAAAATCTTTATTTGATTCGCAATGATATCAAGGTCTGAGAAACGAGTATCAAAAATTATCTCCAAAGCTACGTTATCTAAAGCTATATTTTCATCCCTGAAAATTCTATTGTCTACCCCCCCCCCCCCCCTCCCTAGGACAGAAAATATGGGTGTCTAGAAATTAAAACGGTTTTGGCCCTCTGAACTCACTGGAGTAGTCAATGTGGCCCTCCGGCTGAAAAGTTTGGAGACCCCTGCTTTAGAGCAACCCATTCTACAGTGTTAGTGTGATGTGAACACTGCACATAACTAAAATGTCCATTAAATTAATTGCCATTAAAATATCTGAAGTTTTAAAATGTAACGCGCGTGGAAAGGCGTGTATTTCAAAACAATGGCGGATAAACTATTATTTAGATTGTGTACGTGTAATTAAACGAAGCCGATAACAGCATTCCGCACTCAATTTCAAATCGATATATTTGGTAGGTTCAATATTATTCCATCCATTGGTTTACATAAAACATGAGCACCATGCAGGTTTTCAATTTGGCCGGTGGGCTTGGGTACCGCCGCCCCCGCAACCATTTATTGGATAACCAACACATCTGCCATAGGTCACCCCAAGTGTTTTGCAACGTTTGGTGATTTAGTAGGTGTGGCCGGGTTCATCGGGTGAGGTGTGTTCATGCGCCTACCCACAAGCTGCGCGGCGTGCTAGATCTCGAGAGACTGTTTTGGGGAGACCCTTTGACCTCTCCAACTTGTCTCTTGACAATCTCGACCCATCGCGCTGCGCTGCAGTGAGAGGGATATATTCATATGTCCGTCACTCCTGAACACACTGATCCTCAGATTCCTAACCAACTTTCATACCTTTTACCTTACCAGAACTTACCTAAACTAAACTAAAAACTTACCTTTTTAAGCTGTCGTACCCTTAAATTAAATATACTACTCCTAAGAGAAAGTCCAGTTATATTCAATTTTCCAATTATATCCTAAATCCTGTATCTAAATTTCGGTAATAAACAATTATATAATGTCAATTAAGTGTTAATCTCAAGTGACCTACCAGGTAAGTATTGTACTGTATAATATATTATCTCCATAAATAGTTAACTCTTAAATGCATACTGTTGTAAAACTACAACATACCGTTCAAACCACCTTTAACTCTTTGGTGTATACTTAATGCATGCCGTTTTAGAATTATCAAGTTCACGGTAATATATTTTATCGAGTTGCATCACCTTTTTTTTCTTTCGCGAATGTCAAATGTCACTTTTTCTTTAACAAAGTGAAGATTCTCGAAAATTGGTTGGAGGTTAGAATAACAGCTTTGTTTTGCTGTTATTATTTTGATTTTCTTAGGTAAGTAGATACAATAATACAATAGTTATATGTAATAACTCGTATTTTTCCGGTACACTTATTAGTTTTGAGAATTTTTTTTAGGTTTTTTATTTATTTTTTCATACGTAAATTATTCATATTAATTTTTATTAAATACATGGTGTTGTAAACCTGCAACAATTTTTTTTAATCAAATATCATTAAAAAATTACAAAAAAATTAAATTCTTTATATTTCCTTGCATATGCATGTAAATATATACAAAATATTTTTTTTTCCAGAAAAATAAATAAATCATGCATTTAAGGGTTAAGTAATAACATAGATCACTGTAGAGATGTATTATAAGTTTGTACAGCGCCCTTGAGGTGATTTTGCACGAAAACGGCGCTATACAAGTCATCCAATTATTATTATTATCATTATTATTACCTTTGCTTAAAGAAGACCCTACACACGGCAACCTAAAAGATGACATTGGCCCTGAGGGAAATTATTTTCCTCTCATTGAAGAAGAAGATAATACTAATAAATCTAAAAGAAACATGAAACAGAACAAGACACAGAAAAATAAAAAAAACATGACAAAATATAATAATGAATAAACAAGTCTTTTCACTACAATAAAGGTGAACCTAATAGTGAATATATCAATGGGCATTATGAAATATTTCAATATTTCTAGCAAAGATACGACCTTTGTTAACTTTTCATTTCAGCGAATTCGTTTATCGCATAATAATCAGACGTTTATTACATTTTAGCCGGATTATGCATCGTGTAATTGAGAAATTCTCGTTCTGGAATAATAATTCTGACGGTAAAATATCTGCCTTAGATATTTTCTTAATTTATGACCACCTTCTGGTGCCTTTCGCCTTTTCTGTAGCAGGCAAATACCGAGAATTAGCTGTGATTCTTACACTATTTTTTTTTCAAGAAGGGGCAAATGAAATTTTTCAATGTGACGTTGCAGCAAACGGACTTTTCGAGTATACACCTACAATAAATTATCACAATTAGATAAATTTTACAACATAATTTCTTTGTGCGAATGTACCAGTGTGACATTTTCATAATTGGAACTAAAATTATGTGTTAAAAAATGATAACCACGGGATATTATAACTGTAGGATTTCTGAAGTCGAAAGTATTTAAAATATTTGCTTCAAGATCATTTCCTTTCAAAAACAAGTATTGATAACTGTTTCAACGCGTAATAAATAAACAAAATGACAAATCATGATGAAGACAATCTGAAATTAAAAATTCGATTGATCACCTTTCATCATAACATAACACTAAGGACGGGTTGTTTCGGAGAATTTGAACAATTCATCAAATTTCAAAGTCCATTTTCAAGTTCTGTGAAATATTTTTACAAGTTCTGTTTTTATTTCAGTTTTGTCAAGCAACTAGCCTATAATGATATAATAACAGAACTTGAATAGGACTTTCACAGAACCCGGAAATTAACTTTGAAATTTGATGAATTGTTCAAATTCTCCGAAACAACCCGTCCTTAATCTGTCAAAAAATTAAACAAAAGAAATACGCATTTCAAAATTAGAATGACTAATTAATTAATTTTAAACATGATGATAATATAATAATATTTTTTATCGCATGTCTGAATTATTCTTCAAATGACAGATACCAATTTTGAAAACGAAAAACTAACGCACTTCATCACAGACAACCGAATTTAGTATGTTTGATGATAATCGCAACACGATTTTTTGATCTGTATTTAAATTTAATGCTTACTTTCGCAGGAATTTTTAAGCATGGCAAATCATAAAAATGTATTGTTTGAAGGCAAATCATATTTTTATAAGCAATGGAAACAAAATTTCTCCGTTTTATTTTTGGAACAAAAAAAATATTTTTCACCGGTAAGTATCTTCACAGAATTAAATGATTTCTTTAATAATGTTTATTTGTGCAAATCATGTAACATAAATATATTTATCTAAAATGTTGGTTTTCATTCATTTAAATAAAACGCCTTCTTATTTCTTTCTAAAAATATGCAATTTTCATAATAATTTTTAGAATAAACTGTTATTTTTTAATAATAATTTTCATAATAATTTTTAGAATAAACTGTTATTTTTTTAATAATAATTTAAATAATGATAACTATACCAGTCTTTGAAAATGGCTACTTATTTATTTTAATATGAGAAAACAACACTAAAATCTTATCAAATGCTTTTCGGTTCAAAAGTTCAGTTTTAATATTATCTTAGATCGACTATTTCCAATCAGCCAATATTTTTTAAAATGATTGTTTGTTTTCTCATTGAAACATCAAAATAAAGGCCATGAATATGATATTGATCGAACAATAACGTTACGTAAAAGTTGTACAAGGCATAACTGCATGTATTTTTTATAACTGACCTGTGGTGTATAGACGAATTCTACAAGTCTTAGATTATTCTAATAATATGTAATTGAATGGGATTTAACTCACAGTAAAAAATTTATCCAAAATTCGTTCCCCAAAATATTTTTATCCCTTATTTGAAATTTCTTAAAAAGATAGTATTTACATAAAAAAGTAATTTGTCTGAGAATTTCTTTGTATTTTTTAGATACTTAAATCTTTTCCAGCTATATTTAGTTTTAGTTTATTTTTCTTTTCTTCTATAATTATGTAAATTAGTCAGGGCCGGCCCTGACTAATTATGTAAATTAGTCAGGGCCGGCCCTGAGCCAAACGGCACCTAGCGGGAGTAAAATTTTGGCGCCCCTTGTCAAAACCAGTAGACGCCTATGATTTGTATTTTTGTGTAGCGTCGTTTCAATGAAAATAATCTCAAGGGCGATGTATTTGGTATTGGGTATTATTAGCGCCTTGGTAATTTGGTGCTTGGAGCGGACTGATCCAATTGCCCCCGCATAGAGCCGGCCCTGATTTTAGTATAATATAATAATTTAATATAAATGAAAGAACTTATATGAAAGCAGTTTAACGGGATTTATTGTTAAAAAACAAATGATAGAAATAAATACTATCCAACATTTTTGAACACGTACATTTATAAGAAACCAGCAATTTTACCCACGGCTTCACTCACGTGTATTAAAGAGAAACTACTCAACAGAGATTTTTCCCTTAGGAATGTAATTTTTTTTTAAAGATAAAATGTAGCCTATATCACTTCCCAGTCTTCCAACTATACCTATGCATAAAATCACGTCGATTTGTATTCTGCGTTTGTTTACTTCACAAATTTTAAAACCGAATTGACATTTGGCGCCATTTTCAAAAGTTATAGCCATTTTCAATAGGATGATTACTTTTTCCCCACCCTGTATATTGCGTTATATAATGCGAAAGTAATGTCATTGTGACGTAGACGTTGGGCCTTTTTAATTAACGTGTTTAAAATTTTACAAAACTCTAATACAACCATCGATGAATGGTAAATGTTTTTTTATCAGTTGTGTAAAATTTAAAATACGTTTATTATTAAGATAGTTAGTGTTTAAAACAAAACAAGACAAATTTATTTCCCATGAAACGTCTTATAAAAATTAATCCATAAGGTAATACTATTAAAGACAGTATCATGTTCTTTGATATTAAAAAAAATATATATTCAGAGGTGTGTTATTTAATCACGTATGACTTTTTCCTTTCTTCAAAGCAAATTGATTGCTTTTTTCTCGCTGAAATTAACAGTTCACTTGGTAAAAATAACATAAATTCCTTTGAACTTCATCCATAATTGCCTTTAACATCTTCCATATAATACACCGTATTTATAGGTAAGTGTTGCCTTTCCAAGCACATCGTAAATAAAGTTGCCTGTGGCTCATCACATTTATTGCCTTCCAATATCTTGATCTTAGCGTGATTCTTCGCGCGTCTACCTCAACTATCTATCTACCTATACTCGCACCAGACGTTCACGTCATAAATCTTGTCCGCCATTGTTCGATCGTCTATTTGCATTTCATGTCCAAACTACCTCATGACGAAGGCAAAGGCCTTAATGGCACGTCAGTCCAACACCCAACAGTTACATGCTTCACGTTTCATGTTTCATTTCACTTCGTGGCGTTCAGAACCACCTTCAATCTGTGTGTTGAATCCAATTCACTTGCGAACTGAAGGACTGCTTTCAATGTTGCCTATAGAAGAATCATTCAAACATACAATCACTTCTTGCAAGGGTCAAAAGATAACATAATTCAGATGATGTAATGTGTATACACGGTAAACGGAAAATAGTGGTGAGAATATTATCAGACTCTGTTAAAACATCTGGTAGTTTCTGTGAACAGTAGATCTCGCGTTCAAAAAAATATGTTTCTAATTTTTCTTATTTAAAAATACAAAACCAAAATTTCATCTGAAATCAAAAAATTCGTTAGTAAGTACTTAAGTACTTACGTATCAGACATTTCGTGCAAAACTTTTTAAAATTTCAAATAAGGAATTATAATTTTTTTCTTAAATGAATTATAGGTATTTTAAAACTTTCTTCAGGCAGGAGTTCAAATAAACCAGACGATATCACATCCCAAAAAATAATCCTTACTGAACCATTAAAACGGCCACCATTTGGAAAAGTAATGTACAAACAAATTTACAGAGAGACGAAATGCAAAACGATCGAGTTATTAAGCAAAGTCTTTTAAAAATCAAATCATAGTATAATTTTATTTTCTTAGATATTAAGGAAGAAAATCTCAGGGTGCGGAGTTAATTGCACGACATGGACGTCCATTGATGAATGGTTTCGACTCTCCTTTGAGCGTTCGTGCGTAACAGTAAATCCTTAAAAATATATCTATTAATGAATAATTCTTTTGGTAAGATACGGTCGGGATTTTTTGTAGCTGTAAGAATGGATACGACACTTTTATAAATACATTCCAGGGTGTTTAGTACAGTGAAATCGCTAACTTTACAATATTGAATTAATAGGCGTAGCTACGTAGTATTTCCCTAACACGGTTGTACTATTAATATCCAGACCGTTATTAATAATGCAAATCGGCGTCCACGGGCAACACTGGCACATCTCTCTATGAATTGTCTATGATATTCCTAAACGTCAGAGGGCTATGTAAAAGTAAAAAATACAAAAAATCGACAGTGTGGAATTAAAATAAAAACTTTAATATACATTGACAGTCCACATGTGCTTTTGACACTAACAAGTGAGTTAATTAGTTCACGAGGTCATTAGTCATAACTCACAACTAACGAAATAAATTTATCGCGTCTTAGATGAATTAATTAAGTCTATGGATCGTGCATAGGATTTCTTTCAATTCTAAGAGCTTAGTTAGTTCTCCCCACTCATTAATAAGCCAGCTATTTTGCGTAACGAAAGACAGTATAAAAAAAGTTGTGCATATTGATAGGTTATCCGATACCTTGGAAGTCGCGCTAAAAGTAGCGAAATTTGTATACCGACTGTCGGAATCATATTCTTACCATGCTCGCAAATATCACTATCTTACCATAGATGACGGATTACGTTAATATCGTATTAACGGTGACCGGATAAATCATCAAAATGATAATTCATCACATCTTTAAAAAGTTATATTAAGTCATGGAAAGTGATGAAACAAAAACTTTATTAACTAGGTTAAGTAGGTTAGGTTAGTTTTAATTTTTTTTTATCGTTTCTAATGACTTTATATCACTTTTTAAAAGTGTGTTGAATTGTCACTGTGTTGAGTTATCATGGAACCTGTATTAACGTAGGGCTTTATATATCGTCCGTGTTATTTACCTCCTGGACTACGTACTCTAACATCATACTTCAGTTTTAAATGCTAATAAAATTATTTTTAAAATTCATTTGAAGATTTGAGTCAATTTGTCCAGCTTTCAGGCAAAATTTCTTGTTATATTACAACCTACATTGGTACTAATCAAACATACCCAAATTTGGAACATTAAACCGATTTAATAATATTATGTAAGCACACGTACTAAACTAAGCAAACATCCCAAATCCAACACTCCAAGATTTAAATTTAAGATTAGGTACGTATCTACAAGCGGCAAATGCCAAGCCTTGAGGTACCCCCTCATTTACGTATTATGTACTTAAATCTTAACGGTCCCAAGTTGGACTATCATATATATTATGGTTGAACTGCGGCGATATCGGCCATTGTGCAACTGTATTGCGCAATCTTTAAAAGAGAACGCATACCGATAAAGCACTTTTTGCAAAAGCAAATGGAACATATCGTGTCGTGATTTCATTGTCTCAAAACGGCCGGAAAAAGAAAGCATTGTTTCCAAATAAGTATGTGAATGACTCGCCGTGGAATGAGAAATCTGAACTATGATAACCTAATAATAATTATATGCTAAACAATTTTATGTAATATTTTTGCAATATTGAAATTTACAAAATAATTACATTAATTATTACGAACTAAATTTAAAATTGTGAAAATAAATAAATTTGTAAAAAATATACTCGTAAAAAACAATAATATTTTTATTTTTTTGTTCGACTGGATTGAAAATTCTTCCCCAGGGACTGGCTCTTCACTGCTGTGAACTTTCAAAATGTTTTTTCAAACTTAAAAATAAGTAAATTTTTAATAGGATTGAACCCCAGCGATTGGAGTCGACTGCGCCAACAACTGAGCCAATTCTCGATTGGATTGGACCGGCATTTATTTCGTATATTTTATGATGTCAAATGCGTTTATGTTGGCGTCTGTATGCGTGATTGCCACCAAAAGTTGGTAGAATGTATTGTTATAAACAATGAGTATATCTGTTGAGTTTCAGCGCGATCGATGAATTTCCAATTTCAAGATTTATATTCATTCATTCACGAAAACAAAATCTGAATTCAAATACATCCGTATTTATAAATGAGAAATTTCAGATGAAACTGAATGCAAACTACTATAGTTTTGTAATCACTGAATTCCTTTAGTATATCCATTTATATTCGTTTACTTATATTTATACCGTCTACGTAGGTATACAGCCTTACTAATAAACAAAACACTTCCCAACCGTTAAACGGTGTTTTAGTTGCACATTGAATAACAGTATGTATACAGTTTCTGTTTCGAACGCTAAAGAACGTTGAATTTTGGCTGAGTAACACACGAAGTTCCCGTCTTGAAAGAGATATCTTTATTTAGTTTACTTTTGAGATATTATTTTTAAATTGAGTGTTACCGTATGAATTTAACAAAAATCCCTTCAAGGTGATATTTTTTGTAATACCAGAAATACCTTATGCATGTGAAGGTAAATATAAATCCAAGAAATCAACGTTTATATTACGATGTGTTAGAAATGTTCTTTTGTGGTAATTTTCTGGAATTTTATTATTTTTTATTGAGATAATAAGTAAGGGGACGGTTTTCTTGCGAATTCCCTAAATAAAAGGAACATGTTTTTAAAATATCGTACTCTTTACAATTTTTCGACGTTTGGAGTTGAATAACAACTTTTATCGTTTTGGAAATTTATAAAATATTTTTGTATAATATTAAATAAAAAAATCGAAAAGATAATTACATCTGGTTTTCAAAATTTTTAGTTGTTTTTACAACATGTTTAAAAAGAAGAAATATTTATCACATTTAATACGCCTTGGAAATATTCCAAATTTACGCTGTATGAACTATGTGTATAACTGTTAAATATCAGTTTATAAGTAATGTTTTCATATGTATTCACGGTTGCTTGGAGCAACAAACGCAGCTATCACTCAAATAGAAATCGCACAGAAAACGATATTAAAGGTAATACTCAAAAAACATAAACTAACCGACACAGACCAAATATTTAAAAGCTGTGACGTACTTGATATACGCCAATTATATGTTAAAACACTACTAAACTACATTTTCGACCAAAAAAACAAACCCCAACAAACACAAAATATCACTAATAGACCGGTCAGACAAGCGTACAAAGAAAACATAAAAACTCCGACGGTAAACACTACCTTTGGACAAAGACACCATAAATACCACGCTATTAAAGCATTCAACTGTCTTCCACTTGAAACAAAAATTGAGGAAAATAAAAATAAATTCAAACACAAAATAAAAAAATGGATTAAAAAACAAAAAGACAATATTACCAAAATTCTATAACATAAAAGAATAAAACATATACACGCAACACAAAAAAATATATAAAACACGCAACACGCACAAACACATAAATCATTTTAAATGCCGATTTACATTCCCTTTTAATATTTTTCTTTTAGTGTGATAATTATATTTAAATTTTTAATCTTTATTTTTAGTTTAAATTTATCTTTATTTTAATGTTGTTTTTCTTTTTTCTTAAATGTATAAATTCTTATATTATAAAATGGGGGCCTCAGCACGGGTAAATAACCCAGTGAGGCCAACATTACTGAATTAGAATATGAAATATTGTAAAATAATGTATCAACAATAAAAAATAAAAAAAATAATAATTGTATAAAATTTACACCAGTGTTAGGTCGATAATGTTTATTTATGTAATTTTATTTTTATTTAATATTCATTAACGCCCTATCGGACTTTTACAGAGGAAATTGACAATGTATGTATGTAAGTGTAACATAATACATGAATAATAGCATAAGTATATACAAAAAAATAAAACCAAATGCTAATACTAAGATTAATATCAAATCCAAATAATAACACCAGATATTGTAAATATAGGAAAGTTTCAAATATAAAGCAAGTATGTACACTGTACATTCGTATATGCATACAATTATTCATGTTTGTTGCAAACCAGTAAGACTGAAAATAGGAGAATAATTTACTCATAAGGTATATAAAAATAAATGTATGTAATATACTGAGATGTATTATAAAACAGATGTTTAAAAAATGAAGAAAAATAATGCCTGTTGTATCTATAGAAAAAAAAAACTAATAAGTAATGGCAAAATACCAACGTCGTAATTAATATCGAATTTAAAAACTAAGGAGTATGTGAGTTAAACGTTGGAAGATATACAGAGAAGACTTTTTGAAAGCTAATAAATGAATAATACAAGTTAATAACTAGCAAAGAGGTCTGAAATTAGTTGCCTTTTGAAACTCACAAAATTATAAACACCAAGTATATCAATAAGTTCACAGTGTTTGTTTGCAAGGTGATGAATTCTTGGAATTGATGAATAAATAGAGTAGTTAGTATTGAGGTTATTGTTACATTCAAAATTGTCTTTGCTTCGAGTTTGTCAAGCAGGTACATTCATATAAATTAATTCCAATAATTCAGGGCTGTCAATTAGAGATTTGATAATTTTCAAAAAAAATAATATATCAGTTAAAAATCTTCTATCTGATGGTTTGAGAAGTCTGTTTTCGGTACGAAAGTTATTTTAATTTATAAATTCGATAGAAATATTCATCTTAAAATTGATGTAACGAAGAAATTTATTTTGTACCTTTTCTAATGCTTGAGAATGGACTTGGATAGAACGGTGACCATACTGTTTAATTATATTCTAATTTACTTCGTACTAATGAGCAATATAGATGTTTTAAACGCATTTTTAAACTTTGCCTCCAATCTCAAAATAAAACCGAGCATTCTCATCGCATCGCTTGTAGTTTCATCGTTGTCCAGTTAAAAAATTAGGACGGTAGGTATCTAATCGTTTGCATGCTCTTTTATATGGTCGTCCTTCCTAACAACAAGATATTATTTTATATTTATCTAGATCAGTCTCTGAGTTATAATACCCATACTTGGTATGATCTTCATCGATGAGATGAACAATGACCAATAATATGTGCAGATATATATATAGTACACATATACCGGAATATTATGCATTATTATATAAATAGAAGGACGAGGAGCATTATTTTCCTTATTTGCCATGTAATATGGTTCTGATAAAATGTGGAAAGGAGACTGATATAATCTGGGCTTTGTTCTATCTTGCTAACATGCTGTGTTTCCTAGATAAGTGGAAGTTTAAGATAAAAATAATCTTGTAAATCTAATTGGACTTGTAAAAATATAATACATAGGTATTATATTAATGTGACGGAATTTATTGGATAAATTTTCAATGAGAAAATACAGATATTATGCGCTGTACATAGCATGTGAATCTGATCCAACGTCGATAAAATTACGGTGGAGCATTACATGCATGTTTAACAGTTTATACAAAATACTTCGTTTTAAATAATTTATGGTTTGGGATTGCAAGTGGCTGTACTAACGTAACTAAAATATAATATTCAACATAAAGTGTTAAGTTTATATCATTGAAGAAGAAGATAATACGAACAAATCTAAACGAATTATAAGTCTAATAATTTTGTTCATATTATCTTATTATTCAATGATATATTACATTGATGGGTATTATTTTCAACAGTTAGGAAAAGTTGTTATGATTAATTATTATGTTTGTATTACTTTAGAACGTAGGATACAACAATGATTAGTACTACGTGTTTATATTATTTTATAACGTAGTATACAAAAATGATTAGTACTACGTGTTTATATTATTTTATAACGTAGTATACAAAAATGATTAGTACTACGTGTTTATATTATTTTAGAACGTAGCATACAAAAATAATTAGTACTACGTGTTTATATTATTTTAGAACGTAGCATACAAAAATGATTAGTACTACGTGTTTATATTATTTTAGAACGTACTATACAAAAATGAGATTAAAACTACCTGTTTATATTATTTTAGAACGTAGGATACTAAAATTATTGGTACTACGTGTTAAATGCTTTCTATACTGAACCTTTTAAAATAATTTTAATTTGTAGCCTCAAAAAAAAAACATTTCTGTACAGCGTAAACACATGGGAACTAACTGACAACCCGGTTGGGTAGTGTTGTTAGGCGGGTTAAAACAGGCCGGTAGCTCAAACGAGCCGACTTATATAAAAACGAGTAGAAGAAACGCCCCGTTCTCGTGAAGGCAACATCAACTGTGAACGGGTATTGAATGCTGCTAGCTCCTTAGAGCAGGCTCCATTAAAATAGCTGTAGAAGAGACTCAGCTTTCCCATATTGCGTCTGTGAATTAGAGATGGCAATCGGTCTTTTAACAAAGGATTTTCAATCAGACGGAACGCTGTCCTTTGCACAGAATCGAGTAGGTTTTATAGTATTTTGGGGCTCTTGCCTAGAGGTGGCTCACAAATTTTACATAAAATAAAATACCTAGGTAGGTACTAAGTACCATGTTTTACATAAAAATCATTTTCCACCTTTAAACATTGATTAGCTGAATTACTCCTGTAACATAAATTTTACTTTCTTTAAACTCAAAATCGAATACAAATAATAATTAATTAGACCCTCGATAAGTGAAATTAAAATAAAATAAATACGTTTGAAAATAGAATGGAAAAGCAAGCAGGCCCCACTTCAAAGATAGTGAACCAATTCAAATATTGATAGCTTTGTCACTGACTTTGAACATATTGGGAATTGACCTGGACACACTTCAATTTATACGCTATAATGTAACCTTTATTCCACAAAGGGTTCTCTGTTCACCATCATCACCGTACCGAATTATTCCAATCATCGAGAAGAATGTTGCATAATTAGCGTGAAGGCTCAAGGCGAGGTCGGACACAGTTAACGTAAGGGCAGTACTTAATATGCCGTGACATGTTCCCGTATTTATTTTGATGGATAAACCAAGCAACTGGAAATGTAGAAAAATAACTCTCTTATTCTATTTGGATTGCTAAAGTTTTCAAAAAATGTTGGCAATACACCAAACTTCTGCATGGTCCTTAGCTAATCGGAAAAACGTCTTGAAAAAAATGTCAATCACTTACGATAATTTCGTTCTTGAACCCTCTGTCAATTTCATTACCACATTCTGCATATGCAGTGCTTCTTTCTAGCATGCTTCCAAGGCATACCGTTTTATTTTTCTTACATGCCTTTCGGTAGCTCTCTCTCTCTCTCCTATTGAGAACCCCTAAACCCTTGTTGGTTTGTGATCCCAGTTCTCTAAGGAATCTTCAGCTGTATAAGCAGCATATTGTAATTTGACCTTGCTTTCAATACATATCCAAGTCTCATCTGGAATCCCACACGTGTAGGAAATAAGATGTATAACATATGTATATAGGATTTATCACACTTTACATAAATAGCACAACATTCCAATAGTACAAAGGTAACTTCAAACGTTGATAGAAATAAGTTTTTAAAGCTCAGGTTTATCCAGAAATTGAGGTTATGAGGGACCATATTCAACATCGAACTCCCCTTCACTTAGCACAATGGTACTACACAGTTGTAGGGCAAGTTATGACACCACCAATTTTAAACCATTTGCTCCACTAATTGGAACGTTGAGCTCTTGCGTTATGGATGTAAATCAAAATACCACACCACGAAAAACGTGTTATTTTACTAATTGGTTGATGCTTGAACTGTCATTATTTTGACAGAAATTTGACAAATTTCAATACGTGGGTAAGCGGGAGTACTATTCCTCTTGCTAACTTGATTCTTGTCCATATCTGTTAGCAGCAATAAGACAGCGGTGAAGCCAACTAAATTCAATACCGCACAATGCGAATGCAGCCGCGATTTATGGCTTCCCTCAGCGGGTGGCAGAGAGTCGCTGAGATTTACAATAACTTTTCTAGGCAAACAACAGCGAACCGGGCGGAGTAAGTTATGTGGTCGCTTCTCCCCGCGCCGCGCCCGCGCCGTGCACTTAGCGCATTGGCAGAGATCTATTTGCATACTAGAGTCGTCCGGTCATATTTATTATGTGGTCACACACAGTGTCCGTGGTCACAAGTCTGGGAAATTAATTTTAAGGATATTTAATATTTTTTATGGAAATGAAATTATTTAGAGAGAATTAGTGTGATTTGTTACCTGTACCAGTTTTTAGAACGCGATAAATGAATGAATTCATTTTTTTACTATTGTTTTCTGATATTCTAATTTCTTATCTTAACCTTACTCTCCCAATGACGAAAAAAACTTCCAGGGGTTCTTCATGCACTCGTATTTCTATGAATGTTTTAAGTTACAGGAAACTCTCCATTTAGGCACTTGTTTATCGAAACATAGATATACCAATTATGATTTTCGATTTTTACGGTCAGAAGTACTATTGACTCCATTTATAGAATTAAGCATAATCTATACCAACACTTTGTCGAATCCTACAAATTAATTAAATTAAGTAAATTAGTTTTGATGTTCTGCCGTTTATGTAGTTTTGTTGTAATTCCTTTTTTACTATATGTTACACTTACGTCTTACTAATATTACTTCATATATATATTTTTTTAAATTTTCTCATTATACTTGTAATCACAATTTTACAATTGCGTATTTTGTACCTTATTTACGATGGATTACACTGCGTCATGTATCACTTCTATGTAAAAGTCTTTTTAGGCGTATATATAAATAAATAAATAAATAGTGATTTATTTTTGGGGTATTTTGCCGTCATACACATCTGCCCTGATGATGAGCACTGTAATGCTGTCCGAAACGTTGGCTAAAGAAGGAGGTAGCGCAACACGGCATAATACCCCAAAAATAAATCAGTGTAGTAGATGGACCATATTATATTCAACCATAAGTTCTTATAGGTTCTTAACTTCATATTTTGTTCATAACTTTTCCTGACCTTTAATGTAACTTTTTTTTTTGTTTTTTGATAATCATTTATTCAAAGAATATTTTTTAAAATCAAACACAGAAATACATTCACACAATGGGAGGTGATTAAAGACGAATTGTTTCGGAGAATTTGTAAAATTCGTAAAATTTCAACGTTCATTTTCGGATACCTGATCTAATAACACATTTTACCTGCTTTTAAAAATAATATCAGCAAAATAAGTTCAGTTTAAAAAATCAATAGAAATGGGCGAACAGCAAATATTTTTCACTATTTAAAAAAAAACCTGTGGTTGAAGAATAAAGAGTCACAATTGAATGGCTTTTAATTTTCCAGCAAAATTCCAAGAACCGTTTTCCAGTGATTATTTGAAACATGGAACATTGCGTGCTACCGTCATAATCCAACCATCAGCCAGTTATAGGATGCGGAAACGCGGTGACTTTTGTTTAAGCCGTTTCCTCCCGGATCGTATATCACTCCAATTGTCCTCCAGTCACATTGTCCACTTCAAACGTCCTCTTTTAACGAATGGCCTCTCTCTCTAGGAAATGTGGGACAATGGAATCTACCGGCCGTTGTCACACTTATTGTAAAACCGAGGGAATGTAAGAATTAAATGGGGAATAAAATGCTATAATATTATGCTATGATATATGTATAGGAATAAGTAAATGAGTAAAACCTCACATTGTAATATTTTTAATCAGTGAAGACAATATTAGCGGCTCTTAAAGGAAAAATAATGAAACAGAAAACTCAGAAAATATACGGTCGCATCAAGCAATTGAATTTCGAATTGGCTCATTGGTACGAGTAGAACAGAGCCCCGGCAAGTCTATGGTTCTGGGTTCAATTCCAAGATGAGACAGTATCTTTTTATGATTTTTCTGTTTCAAATTGTCGTTTGAGAGTCGCTTATATGATTTAATGTTTAATTATGTATGTTTTTATTTCGTGAAATTCAGCTTTAGTGGGGCTTATTTCCAAAAAGTAGTCCAGTAAACCTCATAGAGAATTTTGTGATTTTTTTATCGTTGCGCTTCTTACCCGTATAACATTTTCGGAAGCTCTATATAGTATATAGTGTATTGTTGATTTAGCCAGAGATGATTTAGCCAGAAATTTAATTTGGTTTTATAGTGTGGTAAAGTGAATTCTTTTTAAATTCATCTATTTGAAATTCGCTTTTGTTTTCTTTTGTTTGAAATTAACCCACTTCCCGATTTCCCGATCTCGTTGTCGTTGAAAGACATGGCAGATAAACTCTTTGTCGGTGAAAATTTCTGTCATATTTTGTGGCAATCACTTACACACACGGATAAATATACATTTTTTCTGAAATCGGATTTCATTACAGCAGTTAGTATAGTACCTAAATAAATGTCGGTCCTATCTGCATTTGGCGAGGTTGGTATAGTTGTTGACTCCAGTTCCTGGGTACGAAGGTTCAAACCATTTAAAGTTATTTTTAAATAGATATATTTTAAATAATAAATAAATAAATTTTAAATATGTATCATAAAAAAAAAGTAAGAAAAACTTTTTGTTTGCGGGTTAATTTTTTATCAATTGTGTCAAAATGTTGAATAGTTAACGAATATTTTGTTTTACCGGCTTAGATAAAACCAACAATTTTAAAATAGTGCACATTTATTCTCATTAATCCGATGTCAGTCATCAAGTAACTATTATTATTATCACTAAACAGAAAGCAAAGTCAGCTAGTAACTACCTTTCTTCTTCTTCCTAGCACTATCCCAACTCATTGCCTAGGTAGGCTGTTGGGGTCGGCTCTTCTCGTTCTCAGGTTATAGCTTCTTCGGTTCTGAGTGTCGCTTTCATCTAGACCGTTTCTTTGTAGGATTTTGGAGCATTGGGTCATCCAGGAGTTCTTTGGTCTACCTCTGGATGACTGTCTTTGAAGCTCTATAGACATTGCCTGCTTCACAGTGTGGTCTGGTGGTCTCCGTCTTATGTGCCCATACCATCTTAACTGTCGTTCCTCTAGCTTACTGTTTATGTCAGTGACACCCAGGCTACCACGAATGAGTGAGCTTTTAATTTTATCTTTTAATGATACTCCTGCCGTCCATCTAAGCATTCGCATTTCTGCTGATTCGAGTTGCCTAGAGTAGGAGTTGTACATAGTCCAGCATTCGGAGCCATACATTATCGCGGGTCTAACAATAGTCTGGTATGTCTTTCCTTTAAGTTTTATTGGCATTTTCGTGTCGCACAAAATTCCTGTTACGGATCTAAATTTCATCCATCCCACTCCTATCCTATGGTTGACATCCGCTGCACATCCTCCGTCTCTGTGGATGAGTGAGCCCAGATATTTAAATGAGTCACAGTTGGCTAATGTTACTCCATCCAATTGCATCGAAGGAAATAATTACAGCATTTGGGTCTTCAAATGGTAAATACAAATATTCCGTCTTTTTCCTGCTAATTTTTAGTCCATTATCCTCCAGGATCTTTCTCCACCTTTCCAGGCTATTTTTTAGATCACAATGATTTTCTTCTATCAGTACTACATCATCTGCAAAAAGCATAGTCTTGAGAATACTGTTCATTTCTTGACTCGTTAGGTAATTCATGACCATTATGAATAGCAATGGGCTGAGGACAGATCCTTGGTGTACCCCCACTTTAATTGGAAATGTTGGTGACATTCCTGATGTGCATCTTACTTGTGTTTCTACGTCTGTATACATATCTTGTATGGAGAGCACATATCCTTCTGGTACGTTATGAGATCTCAATGCCGCCCATATCAGGCTTCGGGGTACCCTGTCAAATGCTTTTTCCAAGTCTATAAATACCATGTGTAAATCTTTTTTTGCATCTCGATATTTTTACTCGACTATTATTCTGACTGTTTGAATAGCATCTATTGTTGATTTCCCCGATACAAAGCCGCATTGATCGTCGTGTATTTTTACAATATTCCTAATTCGTGTGTTTATAATCCTCTCATATATTTTCATGGTGTGAGACATAAGCTTTATCCCTCTATAATTGTCGCACTTCCTAGAGTCTCCCTTATTTTTGTAAAATGGAAGAAGATAGCTTTTCCTAAAGCTTTCTGGCATTGGTTCTCCGGTCAGTACTTTATTATACAGGTTGCACAGCCATTTATGTCCCACTTCCCCACACTCTTTCCATAATTCGGCTGGAATATTGTTGGCCCCACTGCTTTCCCCTTTTTCATTTGTGATATGGCTACTTTAACTTCTGTCGGAGTGATTTCTTCAACTGGCCCCAGCACTGGTTTCTCTGACACATGAATTGTTCTTGGAAATTCTTCGTTCAGTAATGTAGAATAATAATCTTTCCATCTTTCACATATTTTGATTTCGTCTGTGATCAACTCACCGTCAGTTTTTTCTATGTATTTGGGTGTTCTAAAAGATTTGGCCCTTTCTCTCCTGTGTGCTGCAATTTTGTATATTCTTTGCACTCCGTTGGGTGTTTCTAGGTCATCATACAGCTCTCTCAATGCCTCATGTTGTGCAGAGGTAACTATTTTCTTTACTGTCTTTTTGATTTGCTTATACACTATCCGGAGTTGCTCTTTCTCGTTATCGCACTTACATTGTGACCACTTTCTGAAAGCAGTTTTCTTCTCTTTTACACATTTTTGCACCTCGTTTGTCCACCACCATGATTCCTTCTTTATTTTCAGTTTACCTTTGGAGACTCCCAGATGTTGTTTGGCTTTCTGTAAACATACCTGTTCAAATGCTTTCCACATTTCAGTTGGGTTTTGTGTCTCTTCATCTCAACCATTATTATTATTAAACAGATGGCAAAGTCAGCAAGTACTTACTATTATTATCACTAAACAGACGGCTAAGTCAGCAAGTACCTACTATTAGTATTATTAAACTGATGGCTAAGTCAGCAAGTACATACTATTAGTATCATCGAACAGATGGAAAAGTCTGCAAGTATCTACTATTATTATCATTAAACAGCGGGTAAAGTCAGCAAGTACCTACTATTATTAGCACTAAACAGATGGCTAAATCAGTAAGTACCTACTTTTAGTATTATTAAACAGATAGCAAAGTCTGCAAGTACCTACTATTATTATCATTATACAAATGGCAGTCAGCAAGTACCTAATATTTTTCAGAAAAATAAGAATTATTATCAAATGTCATTAAAAGACATAAGTGATAACCGCCTTTTAATTGATGTTTTGTAAATGAAACGGTGCTTTAAAGATCTTTATTTATATTATTATTTTATTTCGCTAAACAGGATTTCTTTATTACAAGAAAATATACGAGTATATTGTCTTCCAAGCTAGGAACCTGTGAATTTAGTATTTAATACTAAAGTTGTCAATCATAATAGTCCTCAACACGGAATCATTTCTATACAAATAAACGATCCTTTCAATACGCATTTGCTCTGATGATGTACATTAAATGCCGTTTGAAACCTGGGCTGATGAAAGTGGAAAGTGGTTTCTTACCCCAAAAGTCGAATATCATAACACTTTTAGCCTTGACAATTCAAAATCATATAAATTATTTGTTTTACTACCCGGTTCCGCCCAGGACTTAATTGATTTCTCCCAATTCAAGTGGCTTAGAAAAATCCGCGCAAACTTGATAATGCCGTTCGAGAGTTTTTTCTGATTCAGAAAAAAGATTTCTGTTTTATAGATAAAATGACAGTAATTTTTTATTTATTTTTATAATCATTTATTTGATTTATGTACTGTTGGTGTCTAAAGGTTAAAAAAGTATCTTCAATGATGGACTATAGAAATGCATAAAAACAAAATCAGGAAAATACATTAAAAAGTACGGGCTCAAAAATAAACAGATCTAATACAAGATGTTTTACATTCAAAATTACATGAGAAGATTAAAAAAGCCCATCATCTCTGGATGTACAAATTTTGGTATTTGGAGATAGTTAGAACGGCTATCAGAACAGATTTTGTTATTTGTAATGGATTGTATCACTGTGATAAATTAATATCAGGTATACTAGTGCAGACCTTGTGAAAAATCGGTGACCGGGTATCTCATCAAAATGACAGTTCAACACACCTACAAAAAGTGATATAAAGTCGTGAAAAGTGATGAAACAAGTAATTTAGTTCGTTACCTATGTAACCTATTTAACGTAGTTTTTATTTCATAATTTTTAATGACTATATACTTTTTAAAGGTGTGTTTAATTGTCATTTCGATGAAATATCATGGAACCGAAAAATCACGTCATTTAAAAATTGTAGAATTTGTAAAGCTGAAATTATTTGCATCATGATTTGCCTTTCAAAAGCAATTATTTTCACCTTTTCTTTATAATATGAGTTTAAAAATAATTGACATTAGGTAAATGGTATGATTGTCTTCTTTCCACCTATTAAAAAAAAACGATCAGAAAAAATTTAAACAAAATAAATACACATTTCAAACAGTGAATTATTAATGAATCTTTTGTTTAATTGTACCTTCTTTATACCTTGTCTGAATTGTTCCTACAGTCCTACAGTTCCTACAGTTTTGAAAATGACACTTAAATTTCAAGAAAATCCAAGTTCGAGAGTTTAATTACAGACAGAATCACAACCGAAATTAGCATTTTAAATAATTTCTATTTCGCTTTAAATTATAAATAACTAAGTTCGTATTACAAAGAAATCAGCTTTCTTGTGGAGGAAGATTAAGAAATGTTTCGCGAATTGTTTTTTTACAAATAATATCTTAAAGATTTTTCTTTTCGTTTTGATTTGCGTTTATTTTGACAGGTGTACTTGTGCGGAGCGAAAAAATGTTCCACGAAGCAAACGACAATCGTGCGAAGGCCGTGCGGAAAGTTTTCCATTTCTTGAATAAAACTTTTTAATTATTTCTTATGTTACAAAGCGGACTTATAACACTTGTTAAAGATATTTTTTTCAGTTTTAAGCTTCGAGAAAGTGTAGCATTATAAAAAGTTACATCACTGCATATTAATTCATACTATGCTTTACAAATAGTCTGTCGCGTAAAAGCAGAAATAATTTAAATTCCTCATTAAACATTTTAAAAAATTATCTAGAACTTTAAGCCTAAGATTTTTGTAAATCCAGTTTTTATGTTATTTTTCATTATATTAAGAGTAGAATAACCAGAATTATTAAAACATTAACTATTATTACATTAGACAATTTGTGCTACAAAATCTTGGCTTATATTAAACAATTTTAACCATAGCCAAATCTAACCATAGTCTGTTATATTGATTGTACATCAATATATTGGGGTCTTAAGAGGAAGCTACAAGCCAAAAATGTGTATATTCTTGGTATACCTTATATTGTAGGTAATGGGCATTAAAATCGCTTGACAAACGGAGTCTAGAAACGTTCGATTTCAAGCACAAAACTGGTTTTTATTTATTTTGTAAATAATTTTATAAAAAAGAAAAAAAGTTAATTAAGTGAAACTGTCACAGATAATCTTAGCTATAATACTGTATTTTTTTAAGTTGTTTTCTTCACGCGTTCATACATTTCTATTGAAAAAATATTTTTTCTAGTAGTTTACATTTATATTGTTTATTGAGTAATTTATTGTTTTATTTGTATTCTACTCAAGCGAAACGATAGGAAAACCTTAAATTTAACAAAAGCATTTTTTTGGTATTCATAATGTACACCAATTCGTTATAAAGATTAATCAAAATGGTGATTTAGCATTAAGCTTCGTCTTAACACCGTGCATAAGCATACCATACGGTCATGCTACTGAGAGTTTAGTTAAAACCTCGTTCTCATTTAGGTCGTTGATGAGGAAAAAGGAGAGGTTACAACGGAGCTATCAGCGGAATACCAATACAACGATTAATTAAAGTTATAACGAGTAGTAAGAATGAATAAAAAGTAACAACTTAACCAAACTTAACATTTAAACTGAAAAAAAACATATCCGAATACTCCACTGCCCAACATAAATACACAACCAGGGCAAAAAGCGAAAATATCCTGATTACTCCCAGTTTGAACACATCCTTTGGACAGAGAAATAATAAATTCCATGCTATAAAATTCTTCAATGCTCTACCAAATGAAACCAAAAAAATAAACGAAATGAGTATATTTAAAACAAAAGTCAAAACATGGCTTAGAGATCAAAGTAATAATCAACTTACAAACATTATGAAGACAATGTAAAGACAATTCAAAACTAAATACAAAAATTTAAGAAAAACTACAGGCCGCCTCAGAACAGGAAACCCTAGTGAGGAGGACTGTGAAAAAAATACAAAAAATATACTTATATTATACTTTAAACCTACATAATGTACAAATTTTGCTATTGATATTAATAAAAAAAAAAAAAAATACAATAAAATAACTTAGAACGAGACAATACCCTAAAATAAATCCAGAATCTTAATGACGTAAGTGAAGCAGCCGTGCACTAAAATATGCGACGCGGTTCGGTGTATTGGACAGACCTGCAGTTGAATTTTTCATAGCAAATCTCTAAAATAAAGTGGGAAGTCGTATGAAAACAATATTCAGCGCGCGGCCCGGCATAATGGATGGACCTACGGTCGACTTTACCCTACCAGGCCTAGAAAATCGATCTTTCCGTTGGGTTTATTTTAATTATTTTTGATTGGCGTTTAACTAAAATATCAAATGTTTCTAGAGGGATCTCTCGAAAAGTTACTAATACATCGTCTAGGAAAATAAAAGCTGATGCTTACGCTATTTTTTATAGTTGAAAAAACGTTTTAAACAATTTTAAAACCGTTTTAAACAATTTTAAAACCGTTTTAAATAAAATGTTTTTATGATAAGGTCAAGTTTTTATTAATATTAAATATAAATAACTTACATCCGTAGGGATCCCTCACCTTAACTCGTAAAATACAACGACAGTAATGAGAAAAAATGTAACCCCTAAAGCATCGGTAGGACATTACCAGCCTCAAAAATAATTGTCCATTAAAACACCGATGAAATCTGACCGGAGCTTTCATACATTTTAAAAGTATTTTTATATTTTTTCTATGAAGTGAAGATATTTTATTTGTTCGTCGTTGGAAAGAGAAAAAAATATTCTTCTGAGTTTGTCTCAAATATTGGTACATGATTCCGTAGATGAAACCCAAAAAAGCGTGATTATAATTTGGCGGAATTTTTTCTAAATATTGAATTCTTTCAAAATTATGGACGTTTCAAGTCAAAATGTTTCGGTTGACATTTTTGTGTTTGAAATTAGAATATAATTATTTAGAAATATCAAATTGTATTTCAAACACAAATTCTCTAAGATATATTTAATGTAGTGTGTAAATTGATATTTCTTTTTACAATAACTTAAAAAATAAGAAATATATAGCACATTTAAAATATCTCGGAAGCATTATGCAAATCCACGATCTTTCACCGTGTCGTTGGGACTTGTAGATAAAAATATGTTAAAGCTGGAAGGGTTAATATTATGCGAAAATAACAACGCATTCAGGCTTGTTCGTAATCCGCAAAGCAACGTAAAGTGTAAATGTCTAGAATTACGGTAGAATGTGGACTCTTGCGAGTTTCGTCTCTTCTCACACATAATCAACCTAATACTTGGCCGGAGTACTTCAATGCACCATTCAAGGCTTCTAAAATAATATTCCACAACCCTAATACATATTTTAACCGCGATACTTTATTACGGTAGATTAATATGATAAACGAATGCAATTCCTATATATATATAATTAACTTATGCATACTTATAATTATCTGCGTATACCTACACCGTGTAAGATTAGTTATAATTGTTTCAAATATAGAGTTATGAAAATACCACATGTAAGAATGTATGAGAATTAAATTCTATTCAGAGTAGAAGCATAATCAAAACGTTACGAAACGTAGTAACATAAACATATGAATATAATATACATTTTACAAAAAAAAACATATCTGAATTATCCACTGCTCAACACAAATACTCAACCAGGTTATGCCAAAACATGCTGGTTATTCCTGGCTAGAATAATCTTTTAAACAGAGAAATATTATAATAATTATAAAAATATAACTTTGTTTTAGTACCACTTTTTTGTATAGAATTTTTAAAATATAAAATAAAATAAATAAAATAAAGTGGTATTAAAAAAAAAGTTATTTTATTGTAATTATTATAATCATGTATATCCACAAAGTGTTTGGTAGATGTGAAAAAAAATTCACGCTACGTAACTATATAATGCTTTATATCAAATTTAAAAAAAAAACAGCGGTAATGAATACATTTAAAAATAAATCACAATTTGACTGAGAGGAAAGGTTGATAACCAACCTACAAACATAACGAAGACAGTGAGAAGACAACTAGAAACTAAATAAAAAATATTTAAAAGAAAAAACCTACAAGTGGCCTCAAAACAAGAAACACTGTAAAAAACTGTGACATTATTTTTATGTTATGCTTTATACTTAAATTGACCATAGAAAGTAATTTTAAAAATATATATTTGTAAATTTAATCTTTTGAAATATGTTAAGAGTTAAAAATAAGATAATAACGAAAAGTTGCATGGAATGACTTTTAATTTGTTTAGTCTGACTTAAGTATCCAGATAATAAACTAATGATTTCTCTTTCTTTTTTTTTTACTACTGTTACTAACTTCAGCTTCACAAAGCATTATGTTCCAGGAAATATTTATTCTAAGTATGTAAATTTGGAATCTACAAGAAATATCCTTATGCAAGCAAAGAATAATAATATAATAATATCTGGCTTAAGTCCTCTCAAGAAGACTCATCACCTCCAATTAGAATAACTTCGTGGTTTGGCATTTAGCGTTCTCCGTCTAGAGTCTAGAAGTAAGCGATTGTCTTGAAGCGTCGTGCCTTAGTCTACATTGTAACTCATAAGAAAATACCTACATACATTACCATCCCACTGCCTCTACGTCTGTGCTGTATTTATGCCTATGCTCCTAAATGCAAGGAACGCGAAAAATTCCACCTGTGTTGCACAGAAATGCAACGGAGAACGAAAAGAAAACAAAAGTGCAACAGGGAAAATGCAGTGCCAGACAGACACAGGCACATTATGTATTTACGGAGTAAAGATTTATTTTGCATAATTTAAAATTTTGAGTTATGTTGCAAAGATCTTAAAGAGCATGTTTCTTGAAGTATGAGCAAATAACTTCGTGTATACATCTTAAAAACAGTTTTCTCACCATACAATGGTTAAATTTCTTGAACTCTTTTTTAGAATCCCTTTTTTTTACCACGCACAAATTATTTGTAATGTGGAGTAGTTCGGTACTCGTTTCGAGATTCAAACTCAGTCGATCCGGGCATTAATTTTTTTCTTTGTCTTAAGATAAAAAATTTGTTCTTTCTCGGGATTTTGATTAATTAAAGAATTTTAGAATTTTTCTGTACAATTTGTGAGGCGCCGCCCCGGGTACCATCTATTTGATAACCAACACCTCCGTCATAGGTCACTTCAAGGATCCCGGGAGGATATGGTGAGGTTTGTCTAGGAATTTACATATCTATGTCCGAGGCCCTTCGAGCTCTCCAGCCTGACCCATTCGACCCACAGCCTTGCACAGAAATGGGTGGGATGGATTCAAACATACGTCAGTACCGGTCACTCTGACCCCAGATTCCCACCCTCCCCTCACACCTTCTCCTTCCCAGTACATCTTTTTTCTCAAAAACACCCTCCACACAGCATCAGAAGATGACCCTGAATTATTTTACTCAAGGCCTACCGTGTGGAGAAAAAGTAAAAAAATATGAACATTTTTTACCTTTTTTATAGCTTTTTTACACGACTTTGTACTCTTTTTCCTAATGAAATAGAAAAAACAGGACGGTTAGCAATTAAACAATTATCTCGCTTTCTGTCGTCATCGTGTTATATTTTAAAGCTCCAAGTAATGGTGTAATAACCTTTAATTTCAGACATACCTATGTTATCTGCATCACACAAACAACTTTTCTGTTTTAAGTTAAGATTTCTTTAAATAATCGATAGCTGTATTATTAGGTTATATGTTAGCCTACTTATGGGTAGGTTATTTATCTGACCTCTCTTACCTAATTATATTTATTTTGTTGATATATACGGCTAAATTCCATGATTATTACAGTAAATTGAACCATTCATTGTATGGTATGCTCAATGACGTAGAAAACACATGTCGCAAGCATAGATTCATTTCCAAGGTTACACAACGTGAATGGTGCACACGATACGCGTTTTCTCAATTCATTGTAATAAGGTACTTAACCTTAATACTCTTTGTAAAGGTATCGCCTCGTAAATACAATAATAAATCGAATACGTGAGAGAAACAAACACGTGTTTGCAGGTGTTATTATTTATATTGTGGCTAATGACTGTAATTTTCTACGGTAATTCTTTACAAAACCTTGCCCCTCTTCTGGCCGTGAGTTATATTGGTTTAAAACGATAACAGATATATTTGAAGAGCGTTCAAAGTTATGCACAATCAAGATAACTTAACCTAACCCACACAAGCTGTGAAACAAAAAGAGCATCCACACAGCATCCCCAAGACGACATAGGGCTTGAGTGATTTTTTTTCTCAGGACATCCTGTGTGGAGCTAATGTAAAAAAATGGTCCCATGATAAATCAACACAGTGAAAATTCAACACACTTTTAAAAAGTGATATAAAGTCATTAGCAACGATAAATTTTTTTTAACCTAACTTAACCTAACCTAACCTACTTAACCCAATTAATACATTTTTTGTTTCATAACTTTTTAAAGATATGAATTATCATTCTGATTATCCGGTCACCAAAAAAATCCAGGGAAGCCTACATTATTGTTAATTATTCCTTTTGTAACTAAAAGGTAAAATAAGTAAATGAATCATAGAAATTCCTAATAATGTCATCATTCAATGTTTTTTGATTACGGGTCCAGACAAACTGGCAAAAGAAATAAAAAATAATATTTATATATATCAAATCGTTTCCCTCGATAGTCGTCGGGTGATGGCTGTTTTACAACAGTTTTTTGTTTAAATTTTTTATTGTTTCAATAATATTATTTACTTTCATAATAACGTGAGCCTCACTGGGTACTTTACCCATACTGAGGCCTCCATTTTACAATTAAATGAAATTCTATAAAAAGAAAATATGAAATAATAAATTGAAGTAAAATAAAATAAAACTGGGATGAAATAACACAAAACACAACAATAAAGACGGTAACGAAAAAAATCAGAAAAAACAGCTATCACCTGACAGCTCTCACGGGAAACGATTCAATCACTTCTTCTACCCTTTGAACGAAGCATTTACAATAACGTCGTTGGTGTAGATATTGTGGATAAAAAAAGAATTTCAATGATAAATAATTTTGTTTCTTACTTTTTGGAATTTAATGAAAATAAACCGATTTGTGTATAATATTTTTTTTATATTCGTTAAATTAAAATGATACAACAAAGTGAATTTGCAATTATTAAAGAAAATAAATTTTAATCCTTCAAATGGATGAAAAGAACGTATTCAATTTTCAGGATTGATATATGAACTTGAATGTGATATATATAAATATGATGTCGTTGTTCGATGGTTTTAGACTAAAACATTTTAGTTTTCGTAGATTACCTTTGCCAATTACTTTTTATTTTGGGATTTTCGTGAAATTTATGAATTTTAAGAATTTAACCATAAATTGGTCCGTTAAAAAAACTGTATTCAATGCATTGCTTATTACAGTCATTGAGAATGTTTAGACCACCAAGCTAAGCACATGCCTGTGATGTGGTGGTTGATTATATATAAAGTACATTAAAAAATTATATATCAAGTACGAAAAATGAAGAAGTATAGAAAGTATACAATATAAAAGAAAATAAGGAGATAAGTATAGAATTTAAGAGAATATATATTAAGAAAAACAAATTAAATTCAGTTTATGAAATCAATGTACAAAAGTAGTAATAAGAAAAAAAATAAACTGATGATATTTTAAGTGTTCAAGTTAGTTTTTATGTGAAGTACTCGTACATTAAAATAATTTTAAAGAATATATCAAAACTTTGAAATATAGAGGAATTTAAAAATAATTATATAATAAAATAAGGAGTTTAAATTAGTATTTTTAGATAATGCATACTATTTGAGATTCATTAAACATTACTTCATTTTTGAGGTGTATTTAAAAAAGAAACTTGTGCACTGGTTCCAGCACGGGAAGAATGTTCCAAGAAAAATTCGGATATTTCACTTTATACTGGATGAAAAGCTTCTTTGATCAGAGCTTTCAGAGTGCCAGTGAAAGGACTCCTTTGTTGCGGCCACCTGAAAGGCCACGTGATGATATGCGTCTATATTTTGTATGGCGAGGAAAATGTTTTCAGGTTTTCAGCATTTATGGTAGAAATGTTGACTTTGTGATGAGTTTTTCCTCCCAACTAACTTTTAGAGTTAGTTACTAAATATACATGCCTTTATGAATGTTTATTTATTGGGGAAATAAGTTTTTTCCGAAACCAAAAAGGCTTTTCGAAAACTTTAAATTAATCATTTTTAAAAGCGTACCTAGTTGAAAAAGAGTTCCCGGGGCTTACAAAGAAAATTTACCCGTGTTAAACCAAGATTCCACAAAGTTCATAAGCTGACCGAATTGTGTTGTTTTAGATTTGAATAAAAAAAATTAAATCCTTTTTAATCCTATTTTCATTTTAACATTCTATCGAAAATCGAGTTATTTTTTGATTTACAAAGAGAGACAATATTTGAGTAACCTGAGAAAAATAACTAACAATGAATATTGCTAATTTATTAAGAAAATTTTCAAATTACTCGTAATCCGGTTAAAAACGGGATTGCTGGCTCATACCGAATGAATTGATAGATTTTCTAATAAACTTTTAGTAAATACGAATGTGTGTATCACGATGTCGGAAAATCCTTATATTTTCGCATTTCGTCATTGTATATTATCAAGGCAAATGTAGGTACATGAACACGTGTTCCGGTACTTGGCGAATTTACTTAATGACAGGAAACGGTCTATAATCCCGTTTTCAACCAGATTACCAATAATTTGACAAAAATGATAATAAATTAGAATTTTTCTCCGTGTTTTTAGAAGTTTTATTGCAACATAGCAAGTAACACAGTAAGTAACACATCTGCCCTGATGATGGACACTGTAACGTTGTCCGAAACGTCGGCTAAAAAAGGAGTTAGCGCAAAACGGCATAACACCCCAAAAAAATAACAAAAAAAACATAAGTGATTCTTATAAAATATTCGCGCTCCTTCCGAGAGTTTTATGATTATTTTTTCAATTAAAAAAATCATTTATTTTTATTTTTTTATATTATCTCCACACAGGAGGCCCTGAAGAAAATAATTTCCCTCAGGACCTATGTTATCTTTGGGGATGCTGTGTGGAGGGTCTTTTTGTGGAGAGGAAGGAGTGAACATGGGTCTTGAAGAGTCCCATGTTGTAGGAGGGAGGAAACACAGAGGCCGGCAGTTCGTTCGACAGCCGAGCTGTTGAAATAAAGAACGAATCGTAGAAGCGACAATTATTATTAGACAGAAAAATAAAAGTTATGATAATTCATCATTTACCATGTTTAGAGACAGGCATGAAAGACAAACAAACGAAAAAAACTTAAAGACAAATATCTTCTCTGTTGCAATCCACATACCACTACCATAAATTACAAAAATTCCATTAATTAGAGCGATAAATCTATCACACCATTCCTAGCAATTTAAACAAAGTTGAATTCGATAACATGACTTAAGCAATATTCGAATCCAAGTCCATTTTGACCACTCTTAGTTTCAAACACATAATAATATAATCCTGCCCACATACCTAATAAAACAAGCAAAGGTGGGTAAGCATGTAGTACAAGTCTGTTTGCTTTCGGTTTTATTCCCAGACTCGTTTCGAGCGGCGATCGTAAATTGGTATGTCACGACTGGGCAGGATTCGGCAAATAAAACCTATTAGCCGCGAGGTGAAAGGAAGAAAGATTTCGTATAAAGGAAAGACAAATGAGGCGAGTTTTCGGGGAAATTCGGCTATGAAATCCTTTGAAAAAGATTTCAATTCTAAATGCTATTCAAACCAACCTTAGAATTATTTTTTTAAGTGGTTCAAATTTTATTCGAATGTTTAGTGCTAGTTTTTTTTATATTCACTTGAGTCAGGTGAAGTACGACAATACTGAATTGTGGAACTTTATGACTTCAAAGGCAATTCAATAGGGGAAACAAGCGCGATATTATTTTGAAAAGATAATGGTAAGTTAGGTTAGGTTAGGCACAGTGCCCTTGCTTGGGGTGATTTTTCACACAGACCGTCTTATATAATAATTATTCAAATATAATTATTATTAAGTTATGTCTGCTATTAATAAATCTTGTCTAGAATTATTTTCGAAACTTCACCCATTCCAAATATTTTTAACGTGCTGGGTAAAGATTTTCTCTTATCCGGTGATTTTTCTTGTAACCTATTCATATTTTTTATTGTCAAAAATTGTATATATTTTATAAAAAAATCAAAAAAAGAAAAACTACTTTTATTAATAAAAATTATTATAATACGAAACATAAACACATATTTAAAAGTTTGGAAATTATTAATTGTGTTTTAATACATGTTTATGTGGTTAATTATTCATTTAGCTTAAAGGAGCTAACTAATATTTCCTTTTAACATTAAATTAATATTTATCCAACCCGTAAAGGTTTTAATTATGTTCTTACTTTATAATCTTCCCACACATCTGTCTGCTAAACCTCCCACTCAACGATTTGATGTGTGGCCGTAATTATTAAACTGAATCATATTTTATCAACAAAGGAAAATCAATACTTGTTTACGGATTGATGGAAACATTTCTCAGAGGACAAAAGTGGCAAGTTCTTAAAACTTATGTGATTAATTTGTTCATGTTCTCAGTTTGAATTCTCACAAAGGACTCTAGGGTCCAACTGCACACTAATCGAATACCTTTGGGCAGTGGTAATGAACTCAGGACACTAAATTGCGCGGTTATTCACCCGAGTTTTGCATATGTAAACACTTCGATGATGATAATTCTAAAGGACATATCCTTGACTTGAACGAACATCTTTATCGCAACGGGTCGTAGGTACACAGTACACAGTGTCCCACAGTGTAACGTTGAAAACCGTGTTCAGGACGTACAAGGTGCTCAATGATGTAATTAAACCAGAATTTGGATTTGAATTGGCAAATTTTTGCTACCCATCCTTCAAATTTTCAATTCTTGGAAACCCTTTTTTAATTGTTTTTTTTTTTAAATAAACCTCCGATTGCTAGAAGTGGGTTATTAAATTATTAGTTAATGGAATATTAATAAAATAAATGTGCGTTAAATAATAGGTAGGTAGGTAAGTAGGTAGTAAGATTAATGAATTCGATAATAGATCTTAAATGTTTTCAAATAAAATATTTATCATAATGTAAGGTTTAAACAAAATCATAAGGTATATAAATTTGTAAAGATTTATTTTAAAATTGTAACTTTTAATTGCTCCTAAATGTAAAAAATTGTTTAAATGGTATTGCATTTCTTTATATTATATTGCAGTTGGTTTGGTAAATATTTATTTAAACACCCAAGAAGTAAATATATGAAATATTGAAATAAAATAGTTTAATAAAAAATATCTTTGAACTGCTGCAGGTATTCCATTTTTTGTGGGATCACTGCCCACTGACCGTGTTAATACGCATGCGAAGGTTCTTCTGAATTATTCAGGTATTCCGGATCAGGATTCTCGGCTTAATTCAAAAGCATTTTTTCACAAAAATGACTCCGAAAATATCCAAAATTACCTAATTCACTGAAAAAGATGCAATTGAGTTACAATATATGCAGTGGGCTTATTAAAAATTGATTCAGAATATCAAAACGCTTTTGAAAAACACCCATCACCACTCAAACACGAATTTGAAGCTAAGTGCTCGACCATATGGCTGAACCTTCTCTTCCAGCTCCGGGGAGCTTTGACGTGAGCCCCGAAATATATTTTTTGGTTACGTTAGTAGGTGCAGTAAAATTAGCAAGAGCTCTAAAAAATATATATATCTATACATATATACACCGTGTTCCACGCTCAAACCGACAAATTTTCGGGGGTGATTATTTATGAAAATCTTAAGTCGGTTTTCCAGAGATCAAAAGTTTTCAAAACATCTGACAAAAACAAAAACATTGGGTTAGGGCCAGAACCTACTGTTTCATGTTCGCAAAAACATTTGTTTCAATGTTTGAGGAAATATTGGCGCTGGAGAAGCCGCTCAAGAAAAAATCTTTTGGGAGTTGTTAAGTTCTTGCCTAGATTGCCAAGTACCAGCGGTTATTCATTTGGAAAAATTTCCCTGTTCATCGGAAGGGGGAGGGGGGGACTTTTGCCATTGGGTACTTCCCAGAGGGGTCAGGTTATTATTACACTTTTTTAGTATCATAACCCAAATTATAAATACGGCTTTGAGTGCTGAAACTTGAACGGAGTACGGACAGAAAAACGGGACTGTCTCGATCAAAACCAGATGTATGGTAGCGTTAACTATACATCCAATTTAATTTTGTAAAAAGGTAACTGAAAACTCAAAAAAAATATAGTTTAGTTGAAAAATGGTTTGATTTTAGATTTTGAGATATTTATATGTTGATTATACATTAAAGCTTAGCGGGCCGCAGGTTGAGTATGACTGGATGGGACGAAGGACGAGGGTCCGTGAGCAGACAGATGAAAATAATCGCTAAACTGGTCATTTGTTTTAAAATTTCGTGGTTATAAATTACTTAAAATATTTCATGACCTTCGTTCGTGATTGAAGTTTGGAAGGAGATTACGAATGACACGAAGTGGATAATGATCCAGAGAGGCGCCTGGGATACTCTCAATTTTGGGATGAGAATAATAAGTATATATATCGACTACCATAATACAGACATGTGTCTAGTGTGGTAGTCGAAAAGCATGTAAAAAACTGTATTCAAATATATATTATGAATAAAGAAAAAAAAAGGTAACCTAATTAATCAATTATCATTACTCTTGAGTCTTTTTTGTGTTGATGTATGTATGTATGTATAATAAACGAGAATTGAAATTGTTGAAAATTTTGTAGTTTACATAAATATCTAATAAAGGTTTAGGGAGTAGATTGGATTTAAGGAAGGATCCCCACTTTGAATGAAGAAAACAGGATAAAAAGATAAATAGACTTTATTTAAAATATGTAGCTGGAAGCTAGAATAAATAATACAAAACGTTTAGTGGCTTGGAAGCTTTCTCAGAAAGCATAAGGAAAAAGCTTATAATATACAATTTTGTAGAGTGAATGAATAATCTATCCCCGTGATATTTAAAAGAGGGAATATCTCTTTCAATAGAATTTTACTCTTTGTGATTTTTTTCACGGATGAAATCTTACATTATTTCCCCTCTACTTAGTTAGTCATTTCATTTTTTTTGTCATCTGATCAAAGGAGCACTGAAATAAATTGAAACATTTGTAAAATTTAAAAAATAGGTTATAAATTAATAAATCTTTTGAAGTTTTATTGGACAAATTCTGATTTTTGCTACCATCCCCATGGGGAAGAAAGAGATTAAATCATCCTTACTAAATGACATACGTTTTTGTCGACACACCACACATTCCTAACTAGCAAATAAACAATATGGGCGTATAAAGGTAAAAATAAAGTGGATGAAATTACTATAGAAAACAATTATTGTAGAAGTGTAGTTGTTTTGATAAATTGTAGTTTTTAGCTTCCGCTGAATTAAAAATAATATAACTTAATAAAAAGAAAAAAAAGATGAACTTGAAGAACAGGAAGGCCAAAAAAGTACAAGTAGAGAAAGAAGAATACGAAAATGAAGAAAATTAAAAAGAGCATTAAGAACATGAAGAGCAAAGAAGGTCAAGGGGAACAAAAAAGCACGAGAAGCGAGAAAAGCAAGAAGAGCAAAGAAGAGCAAAGAAGAGCAAGAAGATCAAGAAGAACTAGAAGAGCCAGAAATTCTAGAAGAAGAACAATAAGAAAAATAAAAATAAAAAGAAGTATAGGTAAAACGAGAAGAAAAATATGAATAAGAAGAACGAGAAGAGCATTAATAATCAAAATAGCTTTAAGAACAAGAAAGAGGAAAATTAAACTCACAAAGTGAATTTTAGATAACTAACTATTCCTTCGATCGTGTCATACTTACATACAAAGTTGTTAGGGATTTTAAAGACCTGTTTTTAATTTTATATTGCGTTCATAAATTTAGCCAAGTATTCCGATGGAGGCCTCCGATATCGAAATTGAGATAGAGATAAAATCTTTTACGGACGATTACCCTCGTCAGAAGTTGTAAGTGTTAATCACTTATCAAAGTAATTATTAAGCCAATTCAACACTTCGCATCTGACAGCCAAAGAACCCACCGCAAAGATTTTTTTAATTACACAAAATTTATGTTAAAATACGAGTAGGCACGTAGGCAGGACTGCCTACCATAAAACGAGATTTAAGATAACTGCAAATTAATATACGTGATCAGAGATAATAATATGTGTCTTCTTGAAATATTGTTGGACAAAAATCATACAGAAATTAAATGGGGTATTTTCACAAATTATGAGCATTAAAAATGTGTGGAAGTTTTAAAGTTTATTTTTCTAATTCTGCATTGTAGTAAAAATGTGTATTTTCAATATGTTCATTGATTATTTTTGATTTTAAAAACGATCTAAAACTGCACGTCCGAAACACATCCAAATGGCTACAACGTCAATATGACGTGAATACTGAATACGCCACCGACTGGCTGTCACCGATGTGACGCCACGTCAACGCCGCCATATTCACGAATAAAAACGAAAATGTCATCCTGGTGACAAATCGAAAATGGCACATTTTAAGTCGTTATAGAAATTTACTCGTCAATCTTTTTAGAGAACTTAAAAAAGACTATACCCTTTAGTGCAGTTAAATTTACTATAAATAATTTTTTTCAGTAATTCGGGGTCGTTACCTACAGTAATGCTTTTCCAATATATTATTGTAAATATATTTATAGTTACATTTTAAAAGTTTCATAATGTCTTCAGAAGGTGAAACAGCTGTAACGCGTAATAATAATTACACAGCAAAACTTGTTTATTAGTAAACCAACTTCTCACCTTTATTCTTCTAGTACCTACCCTCTCCAATCGGAAGTTGGCTATGATATTCCAACGGCAGGTTGCAGCTTAAAATAACTCTAATATATAAAATAATAATAAAGGAATTCTTACCAGTCACGTAAAATAATGCCGATGATGCAAATAGAAGCTTAAATAATTTCGACATGTCAGAGCGGATATTTGGGGAAATGAGTGACGGGAGAAAAAATGTGGTAAATAAGTAGGCGAAGAAGAAGTTGGGGAAGAGTTTTTATTTAGAGTAGGCATTAGAAAAGTAGCGTATTAATTGACATAAAACAAACCTACCACATACTTGGTTAGCACTAAGAATGGCTAAGCTGCAGGCTTTATTTATTGGGATTACAAATATCATGTTACAAATCAATTACTGGATAATAAACATTTTTATATTTCCGCACGTCGACATACTGTCATATCATAATCATTTCGTTATTAAAGTTGTTCTAATTAATAGAGTTACTAACAGAGGGCATTAATTGCTACATTTGCGATTTGTACCAAAAGGCACGACCTTTTTCATGACACTAACACATGCACATTATTGTGTAGAATACTGTCCACATTTAAATATGACGTGAGCATCATTTTCATACTAAGTTTCTGCTTTAATAATATTATTGATATTTTTCTTTACCTCTTTTCCTACCCTACTAGAAATGGTGTGAAAGTTAACAATTTAGTATAATACATAATATCAATGGAGTTTTTGTAACTAAAGCTCTCATTGGATTACCGAGGAAAAATAACGATCCCCAATGAAAAATGTTCTACATTAATTACGTTGATCATGACGTTTTAATTAACGAGAGTGGATCGGAATCAAGAGAAGGTATCAATCATAAGTCATAAAGCACAAATCACAAAGCACATGTGTGGTGTGGTGAGTCCGTTGAATGTAAAACCGCCCGGATAACACGTACCTACAGAATGTATAAGATTCAAGGGAGCTCGTATAACACATCCGCCCATTGTGAGCCTGCCATTATACTGCAGAGAAAGAGGTCTAAGATTGTATGGTTGTAAAGGATCTGGAGTAATGATGATCTTTCATACTATATTATGAATAAATTTTGATTACACAAGAACAAAAATGATTAGCGCAACGGGGATTTCAGTGCATGAATCTTTCACAATACCAGTCAGGTACAAATACTGGTAGGTGGGTGAACCCAATCAAAAAACGAAATCAGCAGTCTTTGTAAGATAAATACAATTTAAAGTATCTGGACTTTCGTTATAAAATGGATTACACAGAATCATATTATAATAGAGAATCTACGAGTATATGTTATGAAAATGAAACAATAGATTATGAACGTCTCAAAGACTTTTATGAACTGGAAATTTTGAAATAGAGCCAGATGAAAATACGCCTGCAAGAAGGGTAAAAAGGATAGACTGACAATAAATAATAATTGGAGCACGAAGGGATGTTTGAGAACTGTAGGCAATCGGAGAGGAACTATGAATAGTGGAGAGTACTTTGTAGAAAGCAAAATAAGTGTCCTTGTTCCACAACATTGTCCAGAGGTTTCAAATGCTTCTTTCCACCAGTTTTATGTTCAATTGGAGAGGATCTATCAACAGTGGAGAGTACTTGGTAAAACAAAATAGGCCTCCTTGTTCCACAACATTGTCCAAAGGTTTCAAATGCTTTTTTCCATAACTTTTACCACCCACTAAAAAGTACTCAATTTTACGTTTTCGATTTCTCTTCCATCATTAGCAGAAATACATAGTTCATGTTGCTTGCATGTGGTTACCGGTTGTATCGTTGTTTGTCTCCTTAATGCACATGAGAATAATAAAGCATGATTCCTCCACACGAATACCTGTGAGTCCCAGACAATAGATCATCGGTGTCACAATTATACAAGTGGTTTGCCGTACCATCGATTTTGTTAATGCATATGTTCATTTTTTAAGTTGCCACATCGTTGTAAGATTGGACATGCCTAAGGATTACGTTTTTGATGATTAATTGATTGAGTAGATAAAGTTTGTAATGATTGTAGGCAGTGGCGGCTTGTGTTTTTTAGTATTAGGGAAAAATCCGCAAAATATATTCAATAATAAATATTGTACTACAAAACGGTTATTCATTTGTGCTTCATTGGGTCTTAATTATTAAATTAAAGGTTTAAAAACATATAGGATAGTATCGAGATCAGAACCAGAGTTTAACATTTCGTCAATCGTTACTTGCTTATTTATAAAATTCAATTCTTGTGTACACACAACTATTTAGCATAAAAAGTAACCAATCAAAACCATTCCTACCCTGATGCTTAAACAGCGTGATTTTTTATGACCCATAATGTTTATGAATGATATTTTAATAACAAAACAAAAGAATCACCTTACAATTTACAGGTTTGCCTCGTGGGTTCCAATCCGGTAATATTGATTAAAGGAATTTCAATATAAAACAAAATTTAAAAAAATCCTTTCGGAACTGTAACGAAACAAAACTGAATATGTAATTACATCCTTGGTATTTCACAAGACCTACACCTAATAACACACGTAATATCCTGGTTACGAGAATACTGCTTCCTGATTAAAGGGTTATTATTTTGAGTGCGGTTCAGTTCCTCGCAAAAACCGCAATTATTATTTCAATACAAGCCTGAAACACGCAACTCATAAGATCTTGTTTACTTATTAGAGAATATTATATATATCAAATATATTACACGAAATATAATTAGATACATTTATTTTATTAATTATAAACGCCCTGATGATCTTCTACTTGAAATATATTTCACAAGATTATCGGAGTTACACGATTATTAGTGATAATCGGAGTTTTTTATGTTTAAATAACAACAAAAAACTTTAAAAAATGAACATAATACACGGTACATATAATTTTGCATTTAAATGTACATAATATAAGAAAACAGAAAAAAAACAGTTTTAAAAGTGCAGGTGGCATTGTTATATAATATATATTAGAAGTATTACAGATAGTATTTATACGGAGTATTTAATAGTAGGTATATCTGTTTTCATATTAAATGTTTGTTTTAAAATATCTCCATGTATCGTCAGTACATTTTATTTCATGTTGCTTAATGACCTTAAAAGCATTGCAAGGAATGACGCCAGCCTATATATATATATATCGGAACTATGTGTCCAACAGATAGACAGCTTACTCTAAGGTCAGCATATGTAGATGTTAGTAATCGTCTAACTTCCAATCGTCAAACTTTCTAGGTCAAATCGAGTCGTTTACTATGGTCGCTCTTTTCGTGTAACAGGCCCGCTCATCTGGAATCGACTTCCCTCAGCTCTTACTAATCTCCAGAATTTGGCTGAATTTAAACGGGCTTTAAAAACAAAATTATTTAAAAAATCTTAACTTCTTTTTAATATTTTTCTAATAAGCTATATTCTCAAACTTCCGGTAACTGTTTGGTTTCGATTGCCTCATTATTGTACCCTTTTTAAATGTCTGCTCAGAAAATTTTCATTTCTAAGCACAAACTGTCTCCTGTTATGTATTATTTTTTTAGTTTTAATGTTCTTGTTTTGTCCTGTCCTGCTGTTATTGTTATTTTAAGTTTTGTTATCACTTTGTATGAGCTGTATATTTAGTGTTATAATATAAGATCTGTATTGGGTAAGGCACACTGTAGGAATAATTTTAAGAACACTAATACTAAATTACCGTTTTTAAGTTTGTTATAGTAAAGCGCCCTTGAAGTGAAATGACATATACATGCCATGTTATTATTATGAAAACTTTTAGTTTCAAACTTTAGTCACAATTAAAGAGTTGGATGACAAGTTTGAAAAATAAACAAGACGAAAGTAGATGTAATTCTCAAAATAATAAAGAATTTCGCATTCACCGTCCTTTCCATCGAAGGAGCATTGAAATATTTTTAACCGTTAAAATGAGTCCCAATAGTGTTTGTTCTTTTTTCGATTGTTCAAATAAAATAAAAATTCAAATATATGCGGTGGTAATAGTAATTACTAGATACATCAATTACAACTTTTCTCGAACATTCTGTTCAAACGTGAGACCTCCATAGTAATCAATCTGCTTACATAATGACTAGGTCTATTTCTGTTCTAAGGCCCATGTATTAAGCATATCAAAAACGTCGATAAATCAGTTGTGTGTGGTTTGTTGCCAGAATCTGTAATTTTCAAATCGACGCAGGGTAAATATATCATTTTCGGATCATATTGATGGTTGTTTTTATAGGAAGATTCCGTATCAAAGAGATTGAGGAGTATTTTAGTTTATACGCTTAAAGAGCTGGCGAAGATGCAGCACCACAATGAACGTATTAAATCCAAACGGGTCCGGAGTAGATACCAATGGAAAGACTTAAGCCGAGAATCAGCTAGCTTTAACAAAAATTAAAGTGGTCTAAGTTCACTACCTTGTGGAAACCTTTATATTAAATGCCTTAAAATGAAATCGACTATCGGACAATGCAAAAACTGCATTTAGGTATATTTCTTTAAGGAAATTTTCTCTCTTAATGTATTATTCAAAATGGTGATAAAATAATCTTCGGGGTTTTTTCGTCGTTGGCTAACATACATACAAGACGCCGGCAAAAATAATATTAGAGTTAAAAAAGTTATTGGCTAGGTACCTAAATGATATTATATAGAGAGGCACAAATTATATGCAGCAATATAATACTATGATGTCTAAACTGATCGATGGATGCAGGACTATATTTGTTTGGGAAAGGTCACAAGAATATTACCAATCGAGGATATATAACTTTTAAACACGGACATTTAAGAATCATTTTTAAAGTTATTTTACATGAATATATCTTTCAGAACATCATACACATTAAATAAAGTATAATAAAGTTACGAAAAATATTATCTTTTCTCATAATCTTACACTGAGTAGGTACTCATAATCTCAGAATAGCAAAGCGTTCAGCCAAGTTCAGCTCATAAAACTGATTTAAAGGTTAAACAAGGGTTTTTATTGGGGTTGTTACAAAATGTTTATATTTCAGATTCTACACATTAATCTGAGCACTTAATCATAAGAGAAATGATGATTATAGGATTTAACATCACATTTTGGCATATCTTGACCAACACGATTATTCAGTGCTAACCATTTTTCCACCATCATCATTAATTCTGTAATTTTATCAATATGTAAGTAAAGTGCTAAAGAATTTATTGGAAGGACGTGATAATGCTTTTAGGGCTAACAAAATCAATCATCATCAGTAAGAACCTATTTTATTTAGTCCATAATAATATTATATATAAAATAACGTAAATCTGTGAACACTCAAGGCCTTATCATAGTCAATCTCATCATTTGTTGGTGACTATTGAACATATTTGGTATATATGTGTGATTACGCCAATACACATTAATTTACACATACATCTCATGCACACATATACATACCTGCTACCACTGTACTGAAATAGTATTTTTGTTCCTAGTCCTACCTACTTCCATTCCTGCACCTTTCTGTGTACTTTGCAATCAGTCTGTTACAAAATCTCGCATAGCTCACTATAAAAAAACCACATTTGCTCGATATCTTACCTCGCTTATTTTATTACATCTTTACATCCGCGCCAATATAGTGCAAGCAGTTACGTATTTAGTGCCATTGCTGTGAGAAGAACAAACAGGAAGAAACAAGTAAATATTAAAGTAGATGTTTGATATTACCAATCCCTATATAATAAAATTCTTAAATGAAAACTATTATCAGGAAAAGAAATTGAGATTGAAATGGTTCTTTTGCAATATTGAGAGTATAAAAGACTCCGCTACCATAAAGAACCCCAATGTCTTAACTGAAACTGAAGCTTTGAAAGACAAATTTGAAGTAGAAATGAGTGACTTGAAAGTATTTAGAAAGCCTGAAAAACGAATGATACCTCTCTGGGAGCTGGCCAAACACGAGCAGTATGTCACTTTGAAGCCAATTGAACCAGAAGTGCCTATGTTCCTAATGATGAGTCCTTCCTTTCATTCAACATATTATTGTCTCATGTGTAGTGGTAAACTAAATTCAAGGTCCTTCAACAAACACTTTTTACATTCCTAAAACAACATAACATAACACCTTTTACACACCAATGTGCATTAATGACCCACCAGCCTAAGCAAAGAAATAAAACATGTTTTTGAAGTGTTTTACAGTGATATTTTAAATTATAATTCTTGTTTCCAGTGTCCGTACAGCGAGGCTCCCCCACCCATCACGAAGGCCACTCAGGGTCTGTGAACAAGATTTTAACGATGTTGATGGACCCACAATGTGGTACACCCACAATCTTGCGACGCGCATGTATAAGCCATCCTGTATTCAGAAAATTGCTTTTAATTTATTGCCAACCATGTAAATTAATTTAGTTTTATTGCTTTTTGAACGAGCTATGACATAATAAAATAACTGACTATTATCAAACTTTTGTAATGTCTGCTTGACAGGGCAATTAAAACGTCATTGCTTATAAAATAGCGTGGGCTGTGTCAAAAGTAACAAAAAAAACTCTTTAGACTCTAGACTCTGGGAGCAACGTTATCCAGCCTTAAATAGGAAAAGGACAACATAATATAAAGAAGTTGAATATTACTAATAATTATGGACTATAATTATTAGTAATATTATACTACTTGTTGCATAGCTTTTATCAAATGTAATTTTATTCTTATTTTTTATGTTTGAAAGTATTTGTCAAATTAAAATTATACTACCAACCATGTAAAAGCCCTCTGGGCGTTAAATAAATAAATAAATAAATAAAATAAAACTGAGAAAGGTTTTTTTTAACAAAATTTGAACAATTCATCAAATTTAAAAGTTAATATTCAAGTTCTGTTAGTAGCCAATTAATGTGAAATAAATGGCCCTACAATAAAAAAAATAAAAGAATTAGAATTTTATCTTTGAAATTTGATAAATAGCTCCAACTTCAAAGTTAATTTGTCAGGTTTTGTGAAATTTCCATTTAAGTTCTGTTATTATAACATTATAGATCAGATGTTTTACATAACTGAAATAGAAAAGGAGCTTGAATTGAACTTTTACAGAACTTGAAATTAATTTATAAATTTTTCAAATAATGTTAAACAACCATCCCCAATCACCCTTCATCATGATATAGTGATGCCACTAATCTAGAATTAAAATGTATCGCTTTTTTTTAACACAATAGTTCAATTCTCAGTCTAATATGATTTAAGATTTTCACGGCCAAAAGTATTTTTGTTATTTGTTTTTGGGGTGTTATGCCGTGTTGCGCTAACTCCTTCTTTAGCCAACGTTTCAGACAGCATTGCAGTGTCCATCTGCCATTGCAGTGTCATCTGCCCTGATGATGGACACTTCAATGCTGTCCGAAACGTTGGCAAAGAAGGAGTTAGCGCAACACGGCATAACACCCCAAAAACAAATAAGAAAAAATTCTCAGTCTTTTTAAAATTAATTTTATGAATACTGCACAAGAGTTCCAACTGCTCACAAAGTGCTCCCCGTCTGGGGCCAGTGAGACTCAGGCATCCTCATTTGGAGTATGTTGTAAGCCAGAAGGCAGTGGGGAGAAGAGGGAGTTGGAGGAGAGGAAGGTAATAAGGTACCTGGCTATTCCTATCTGGTCACAAAATTCTAGCAAAGGTTTCAATTTTGAATAAAGGTCTTACACCAGGGCGATACTGAGAGTATCTTCCACTTAGCTCAATTGACAAATGAACAGATTGTAACGATTAAAAATATAATCATTCTAATAAGCCACGTTGAGGGCCTTTGTAACACCTTTTTGTTTTAGTGTGAATAAATAAATATCAGCCAAAAAATAACAAAAGTGAATTTAAGCTATTAAATGTAAGAATAATGAGGATGATTATCTTAAATAAAAGATTCATATTTAAGAAATATAATTTATTGAAAACAATATAGCATGAGACTCAAATGATTAATTAAAATATAAATAATCTTAGGGTGCGACTAACCTCGAGAAGCGTTAGTAGGTCGGTCTTATTTTACGTAAAAATAATTAACATGGTGGTTGATGATAAGTTATACTAAATTGTAGGTAGTAAAATAATGAATTTTAATTTTTAATATCATTACGATTAATAATAAGGGCGCCAGTTCCATATATAAACGATAGAACAAAATTTATAAATTTTAGTAAACCAATATTGAAAATAGAAAGAGAAACTAAAGATTGAATATTGAAATGGATAATGATAAACTAAAAACCTCCCGATTCCGTGTTGAACGCCATCCGCGAAGAGTCCTTTCTTCCCCGTACTGGTACCCGTCTGATTGCTGCATAAATGAACCACTCACTAGATCAATATCTTCGGGTTTTTCGTACTGAGCCCATGGGTCCTAAAGTTTGCCATAGATAAAAGTCTGTAACTGAAAAATGTACGTCACTACACGACATACTCACCATCGACTAGGATAGAAACTATAAAAAAGGCGTAACCATAGACAATATAATTCTCATTCGGAGCCAACCCCATTGGCTAGCCTAAAATCGGCCAATGACAGCGGCCTATAAACATGCATGAAGTGCGCACTGGTTTGTGGAAAATATACGTCACAAGTCAGCCATAGAGATTACCGTGTCTTTTTTTTTTACCCACTTTTTTCTCGGAGTTATACCCCCCTGGATTGCTGGATCCGCCACCCGAATACTGAAGACGAAGCTCATCTCGTTCCGTCAGCCAACTCCGAACCTTGTCTAATAGTGTTGCCAGTTGTAGGACATCCACACTAAATAATAAAATTAACAGGTACATAATTTATCCCGTTACGAGATTATAATCAAAATGTGAAAATAAAATTAATATTTATTCAATGTTACACAACACTGATCTCCCAAAGGCTTAACATTGTTGAATGTCGTAATTACTGGTCTTCTTATTTTTGAATACCCTGTTTCTCTGTCCAAAATCGAATTATCTGTGAAATGCAGCCACGGAATTATTCAACAAGTCAACACCCGTGCATTATTTGTCAATGGGAGTGCATTTTAATCATCTGAATAATTCAATAAGGCGATACTCTGTTGTATCGCGCAATCGGATTTCGTAAGTGAAACCGAACAGGTTTAATGAATAAGGTATTCCGTGAACTGTTGTTTGAGACTGTTATGTCAATTTCAATGGAGCTTTTGAATAAAAACATGCATTCAAATCTATTATATATGTTTCTTGTTCGGTGATGTATGGGATATGATGTGGTACTACAAGGTGAGTTGGTTCGAAGCTACTAAAATAAAATGTACATAGTTTAAAAGAGTGCTAAATTAAAGCATTTACCATTAAAAAGGAATCTCACCAAAAGTCTGTTTGGGAAAATTATGAAACTAAGTGGATAATTTCAATAGCACCTTAAGGAAGCTTTAATTATTTAAAAAAAAAAAAAAAAAAAACAAAAATAATTTTCTAAAATGTTATTTTTTATTGATACTTAACCCAGATAAATTTAACAAAATATCGTAAATAAAATTTTTAAAAAATATATAAATATTACATAAAATAATTAACAAAAAAGTGAAAATTAGACCTTTTTAGGTAATCGCAGCCATTGAACAATTACCAACCATTTTCGTAGTTTTAAAAGTTTTATTTATTTTTATCACTGAAAAATAAAGAATCTTTTTGAAAATAATCTATAACAGCATTAAAAAAAATTCATCGATAAAAATGAAGAACCATCCTAGTAACCGTATTCACACTGATCTGTAGATATCTTTAAGGCGAAGCTTAATGCTAAATCACTATTTTGATTAATCTTCATAACGAATTGGTGTACATTATGAAGACAAAAAAATGCTTTAGATAAATTGAAGATTTTCCTATCGTTTCGCTTGAGTAGAATACAAATTAAAAAATAAATTACTCATTAAAAAATATAAATGTAAACTACAAAAAAAATTTTTAAATAGAAAACTTTAAAAAATACAGTATTATAGCTAAGATTATCTGTGACAGTTTCCAATAAAAGCCAGTTTTGTGCTTGAAATCGAACGTTTCTAGACTCCGTTTGTCAAGCAATTTTAATGCCTTTTACCTACAATATAAGGTATACCAAGGATATACACATTTTTGGCTTGCAGAAGCTGAAGATTATATAATATTCCGCATCGCTAATGGCTTCCGTACGGGGTGTAATACACGCGGATCACTTAATTACTTATGTAAATTAACCGATATATTTGCAAGGTTATATACTTTCTTACTTGGAGAAACATTAAAACTAATGACAGCTCTATTTACAAACGTTTTTATGAATGCCGTTTGCCCTTATTTGTATATTATTTTCATAATTGCTTACTTGGCTCTCACTAATTGCACAGAACTATACTATATCAGGATTTAAAATTATGGGAAGACCGATTCAGAAGAAGATAAGCAAAATTTCTCAGATTTATTTATTGTCTAATCATTATGCAATATTAAGGCGATGCCATACGTAGCAATGCAAAATCATGTGTTTTTGGTTTGAAAATTTGGTCGCCTAGAGATGTTTCAGATGCTTTACTTAAATACTGCGAGTAGAATACATCTTGGCCTTTGAAATAATCGAGTATTTTTTAGATAAGTCTTTTTATAAGCCCAGAAAAAAAATAATGTATAAGGCCATGAAAACTTCTTTAAAGTTCAAAATCTCCTACTTACGAACCCATGTTCGGTTATGATTTTATTGTATAATGTGGCAATTATATGTGTGTATAATGTGGCATTTATAAAATGATCGAAAAAAAAATTATGCCTGAACATCCACAAAATAAAATAAAAGGCACTTTTTGGCCATGTTTTTTTCTTGCATAAATCAAAACAGGCGGATGGTGTGAAGCGGGAATTTAAACCTTATCGCCATCTACGTAAGGGTTGTTATTGATAGCGGCTCAATTTAAAATATTACAAGACGTACTGCATCGCCTTAAACATTAACGTAAAAAAATCCAGAGAAAACGGTAAAGTCGCTGGTATTTTAAAAAAATGTAAAAATACTGAATAACCTCCAGTAGTTTGGCAGGAGGGTGTGGGTACCGCCGCCCCGGAAATCATTGATTGGATAACCAACACCTCTGCCATAGGTCACCCCAAGTGGTTCGTAACGTTTGGTGATTTAGCAGGGGTGCCCGGGTTCATTGGGTGAGGAGAGGTTCGGGATGCGCCTGCCCACCAGCTGCATAGCGTGCCAGATCGGGAGAGACTGGTTTGGGGAGACCTTAGACCTCTCCACCTGGTCTCTCGACCCATCGCCTTGCGTCGCAGTGGGAGGGATATATTCATATGTCCGTCACCCCTGGACACACTGATCTTTAGATTCCTACCCAACCCTTATACCTTTTACCATCCCAACATTTCCTCTCCTTCCTTTCCGTACAAAAGACTCTCCACACAGCTTCCCAAAGACGACATAGGCACTAAGGGAAATTATTTTCCTCAAGCCTCCTCTGTGGGTTTAGTGTAAAAAAACAATCTAAATAAATAAATACAAGTTTTGGAGGTAGAAGAGTTCATTAACCGGGTATTTGATTTTGAAAATAGCTGAACACGAATGTAACTTCGACTTACGCACCGTTAAAATTAAACGTAACGTTCGTCACAATCTGCTGGTTCATAGATGGCAATACTTTTATTATTTTATTAAAAAACATATTTTCCAAGTTATGCTTTATAATATTAAGACGAATTAAACATACATACGAAATACGCATATGAATAAATAGTTTTATCCGCATAAAAACTCAATTCTTTCAGGAAAGGCATACAGTATTATATTGAATCATCGGTACAGTATTGTATTTGTACGCCTTTCTTGAAAGAATTGGGTTTTTATACAGAAAACACTATTTATTCATATTCATATCGAATATGTACAAGCGTAAACAAATGATTTGTCTGAATATTGTAAAGCATAACTTGCAAAAACTGTATTTTAAGGACTTAGAAAGATGTATTATTGGAGAAAACTTCCCTGTAAAAAATATATCTAATTTATTAAATATCTGGTCAATTTATTCGTATTCCTGTTAAAAACGGGACGGCAGGCCTTAAACGAATGAATTGACAGGTTTCCTAACAAACTGTCGGTAAAACACGACTATATGGTAGGGATGTCGGAACAAGTGTTCATAAAAAATAAGATATTTTCGCATTTCGTCAGCTGCATGTACTCGTGTTCATATTCTAAAGGTACTGATAGTAACTAGCAAATTGGTAACTGATAACTAGGAAATTGCGCACTATCAACTTTTTAAAAGGATTCTAATATATATAGCTTATATCTGATTTCACAATTAGTTTAATTGAGTTGTTTTAAATTAAAAAAAGTTAATCTTTTCTTCTGTACAGATAAGATTCCAATCGAGCTTTCAATTTATAATGCATTAGCCGAATGAATTATAGGATACGGAGTCAATAGCTATGGATTAACATATAAAACGCACTTAAATAAAATAGAGCAAATACAACTTGGTTTCCTTAAATTGATAGCAGGCAAAAAACAATCCAATAATGAGAAGGCGATTATAAAAAAAATGTTTCATTGTGTAAACTACTCCCCATATGTAATAGGGTAGATTACCTAAATTCAGAATTCAAAAAACCCATTATCCACAATTACCCTATTATACATTGAGAAGCACAAATGTTTAAAATTAATACATCAAAAAATGTGTACGGAGATAGAACAAAGATGCATAAAATCCCTGATATATTTAAGGCATTACATGAAGACATAAAAAGAGAGATCAGATTTTACTACCTCCGTAGAACATGAAAAAGTATACCTAAGTATAAATGAATGTAACGTACCTAATATGCAATATATAAAAATACGTACCGTACTTATTAGATGGACGTCGCGTCGTAGAAATTAAACCTACTTTTGTATAGGTACTGCAAAAATTTAGTATAATGCGACACGTAAAAAAAATATAAATATATTTATGTAATTGAAACATAAATCCAATTATCAAGATACAATACATATCAATGAATAAATTCAAGCTAATAATTAGAAATAAAATAATGTTTTTACTTTTCTTAAAATTGTAAAAGTGAGAGATTTCTAACAATCAAATTGAATTCTACTTAGTTTTGTAAGACACTATGAAAAATACAAATGTAAAAAAAAACCGAATAAATAAATCAATTAAAAAAAACTTAAATAAGTAGAATCAATATTGTGGAAATTTGTTCCATGCGTCCACTACTCTATTTGCAAGGAAGTTGTATCCTGGGATTGGATGCAAAGGGTGTTTTGTTGTGATTGTTCACGGAGATTTATATTTTCGTTGGTGGATTTCTTGGACGCCATGGCAACTATAATGTCCAGATAAAATTGTTGTGTATATTTATAATAATTGAAAGATTCACGTCTTCTCTATTTAAAATTGTGGCAATGATCTATAATATTTTTTCTTCTGCACTCAATAATAAAGCTGCAAGGTTATGGGGATATTAAAATCTATCCAGGTAATTTGCTAATAAAATAAAATAATTTATTACATTATCGTTCTTTTACGGTATACCGTGTAAAGCATCCACGAAACACTAATTAAACCTGTTTCTGCCTTCCGTAGACATTCGAGTTACGTAAATAAAGAATCAGAAGTATTTTCAGACTCGGAAGATGATTGCATCAGGTGTTAGATTGCTGACCTCAAAAGTTGAACAATGCATCCTGAAGGTTTCAAAATTAATAAGCGATGCAGAAAAACTTGCATTATTAGCAATCGAGAAAAATTCTACCCAAGTATTCTTGCAAAAAAAAAACATGGGCCAATATTTTAAATATTTCTCCCAATTGCGCTTATGGCTTTGTACTAATAAAATATACTAAAAGGTTGCTAAAAGATAGTTTGGTAATTTATTTAGTGAATATACGTATAAGTACCTACTCGAAGAATCACCCCGATGAGATAACTACTTATTTACAGAATTCAATTTTCAACTTTCAACTAGGACGGGTTGTTACGGAGAATTTGAACAAGTCATCAAATTTCAACGTTCATTTCCGGGTTCTGTGAAAGTCCTATCCAAGTTCTGATATTATATTATTGTAGGCTAGTTGCTTGAAAAAACTGAAATACAAACAGAACTTGAAAAAATCTTTCACAGAACTTGAAAATAAACGTTGAAATTTGATGAATTGTTCAGATTCTCCGAAACAAGGAGAATTTGAACAATTCATCAAATTTCAACGTTCATTTCCGGGTTCTGTGAAAGTCCTATCCAAGTTCTGATATTATATTATTGTAGGCTAGTTGCTTGAAAAAACTGAAATAAAAACAGAACTTGAAAAAATCTTTCATCGAACTTGAAAATGAACGGTGAAATTTGATGAATTGTTCAGATTCTCCGAAACAAGGAGAATTTGAACAATTCATCAAATTTCAACGTTCATTTCCGGGTTCTGTGAAAGTCCTATCCAAGTTCTGATATTATATTATTGTAGGCTAGTTGCTTGAAAAAACTGAAATAAAAACAGAACTTGAAAAAATCTTTCATCGAACTTGAAAATGAACGTTGAAATTTGATGAATTGTTCAGATTCTCCGAAACAACCCGTCCTTTAAATTTATTTTTTATTTATTTATTTATTTGTTAAGACATACACAGTACAATAAGATACAGTTAGAATTTTTTTAGTTATTACATAGTTGTAGTACCTATTACGTATGTCCATAAAATGTCATTACGTAATTTCGCCTGAGATTGTTATAAAAGGAAGGAAGTGTGTGGATAGATAATAATAAATGAATTGAAAATAAGAATTATAATAAGCTCACGAATTGTAATTGACTGTTAATACATAGGAGTTTTGAAAAATGATGTGAAAATATTTTTGAAATTTGTCATGCTAAGAAATTTAATAAGTTAGTTTTGTATGTTAGAAAGGAATCGTGAAAGATGTCTAAATGTAGTAATTTTTCGTAATGGGTGTATGTTGTGATTGCGCGAGTAATTACTGAGTTGTTTGCTGCATTGGTATTGTTGGCTTCAATATGAAATAGTGTAGTGTGCCTGGTACGCCTCGTTGGAACATTTAAACCAATGACGGATAGTAATTCGGGACTATCTATTTTATTATTTAGCAGATTATGTAGAAACAACAGGTCTGACAATGTGCGTCTTTTTTGTAGAGTTAACATATTATTTGTAATATTGTTGTATTTCTTGAGTAAATGTTTCGAAAATTTATTCTGTATACTTTCTACTAAATCTATGTATACCTTATATTGAGGATTCCATATTGTGGAAGCATACTCCAGTGGACTTCTGACCAATGAACAAAACAAAATTTTCAGAGTCTTAGCACTTTTGAAAACTTTGCATATTCTTAATAAGAAACCTAGCATTCTGTAGGATTTAGAAATAATGTGTTCAATGTGCTTGTCAAAAATTAATTTGCTATCTAAGTAAACACCTAGATCTTTACACGTAGACATAGGTTGTAAAGGTTTGTTATTCAAGTTGTATGGATAGATGATTTTGTTTTTATTTCTAGTAAATGTAATCGAGTGACACTTAGGTATGTTTAAGGACAATAAATTTGATTCACAATATACGCACAAATTATCAAGATCGCTTTGCAATTCCATACAATCGGATAAACACTGTATAGCTTTATAAATTTTCATGTCATCCGCGTATAAAACAAAGTAACTATTTTTAAAGCATACGGAAATGTCATTTATATAAATATTAAATAAGAGTGGTCCAAGATGCGATCCCTGGGGCACACCTGAGATGATTTCCGTTAAGCAAGATGCAAAACCATTGACAACCGTGATTTGGTGCCGATTATTGACGTATGATGCGATCCATCTATAGAGGTCACCGTGAATTCCTAGACCTAATAACTTTTGTAAAAGAATATAATGATTAACACGGTTAAATGCTTTAGAATAATCCGTATAAATGGCATCTACCTGGCATCGCATATCCATTTGAGCATGAAGAAAATTTGTAAAAAATGCAAGATTTGAAGTTGTTGAGCGATTTTTCATGAAGCCGTGTTGATTATTTAAGAGTGAGGGTGAGATAATAGAATATAATTGATCGTAAACAATTTTTTCCAATACTTTACTTAGTATCGGTAATTTGGATATAGGTCGATAGTTCGAGACATCATTTTTACTGCCATTTTTATATATTGGGGTAATCAGGGCTGTTTTCCATTTGTCGGGAAATGTTCCTTCGGATAGCGATAGTTTGAAAATAACAAAAATGGGGGGTGTCAATTGTTTACTACAATAATTTATGAAGATCCCTGGAAGTTGATCATCCCCTGGTCCCTTTTTGATATCAATGGACTTAAGGTATTTGAATGTGATGTCTTCATTGATCTCGATTGAGTTGATTATGCTATTTGAATTAGAGCAAAGACTGGCATTGCTTGTATGTGCAGGTTGAGCATTCGAAAATACAGATCCAAAATACTCAGAAAATAAGTTGGCTACTCCTCTACTGTCATTAGCAGTTTTTTCACCGTAAATCATATGATCAGGGATGGCAGGAGATTTTCTTTGAGAATTGACGTAGGACCAAATTTTTTTAACATTGTGCTGTATACCGGATTCTATTGTAGAAATGTAGGTTTTGTAAGCTGCTGAAGCGACTGTTTTTTGCCTTTTGCGAAGCAATGAAAATGAGAGATAATCAAGGGGGTTCCGATGGCGCTTCCATTTTCTAAAGAATTTTAATTTTTCGTTTGTTATTTTTATTAAGGCTGCCGTGTACCATAGTGGGTATTTTCCAGATTTCACAACTTTCTTAGGAATAAACGCTTCGATAATCTGTTCAATTATAACATAAAACGAATTTAACGCTGTATTTACATCTGGTGCATTTATAACGGTTGACCAGTCGGTTTCTTTCAGTCTCTCATTGATCTCTGCATAATCTGCTTTATGGAATAATTTTATTGTTCGAGGAGTTGAGAGGGTTGCAGTAGTGGATGGAAATTCTAGTTCTACAATCAATGATTTATGATGAGCATCTTCTTTAACTAATGGGTGGTCGGCAAGCGACTCATTAACTGAAGTGTTACAAAAGACGAGGTCCAAAATTCGACCGTATTTGTTAGGTAAATGGTTAAATTGGGTTAAATTTGCAAAAGATAAGCAGTTAAGTAACGCGAGTGCGCATTGATCTCTATTACTTGGCATTTGTTGATTATTCCATTCGATATTGGGCATGTTATAGTCGCCAATGATTAAAAACTTGTCATTGGGAAAACGGATTGTTAAGTCAGAAATAGTATTGGTATGACTAGTAAATAATGCTAATCTTTCTGATGATGTTAATTTTGGACCGACGCTAGGTAAATATACGCAGCACATATGAATATTATAACAATGACGATTCGATTTTGATGTATTGACAGTTATCCAGATATCCTCAGCGTCTGATTTCCAAGAGCGAGGGGTAACAAAAAATTCTTTTTTAATTGCTATGAGTACGCCTCCGCCAGTTGATTTGCTAGTGCGGTGTATATCCCTATCATTTCTGTAAACAGAATAGCGATTATCGAATAATTCCTCATCTCGGATACTATCAACCAACCAACTTTCGGTAATGAAGATCAAGTCATAATTATTGAGCAGTATATTTTGATGAAATTCCAGTGTTTTCGAGCGCAAACCTCTTGAATTTTGATAAAAAATTATTGATGAATCATGCATTGAGAATTTTCGGTAATTACATTATTATGTTCGGTTTCTGTAGAATATATTTTAAGAATATTATATTCTAGAGTTATGTTATTAGTCATGAGTCCACTGGGCTTAGCAAAGCACAACATACTATTATTATCAATTAAAGTGAGTGAGTATATTATAGAATGTAGTAGTGAGCAGTTAGTGTAATTATTAGCATGTGGGGTTAATGTAAAAAGGGTGATGTTGAAAAAATTATGAAAAAAAATACGAAAAAAATAGTAGTTATGAGAGGATAGGTGGTTTAACATTGCAATGGTAGTTAGATAAGGTTTTTTAGCTGTAATTCGCATGAGACGTGTATGGGTGGTGATGTTTCGTTTTTCCGTAGGTAGATTTTTGCACTTCTTATCCATAAAAACTGATAGTTGTTTTCGTTTTTAAAGGCTTTAGCGCACCTCAATGTAGATTTATTCTTCCGCGTGAGATGGTCGTTGACGAAGATCCTCTGGTCAGCTCCAACCATCCCGATGGTCTTGGTAGTGATTCCTTTTCTTTTCTTGACGGCTGCGACAAATTCGTCCTTCTTCTTGCGGGAGGTGAATTTGGCGATTATGTTACCCGGACGTCCATCTGTCGTGGCTTGTGTACGATGGCGCTTACTGATTCTGCTAACGTATTCAATGTCGCTTTGATGGAGAGGGCATCCAATGACTGTCGCGATATTCGACATCATGGTAGGTAGATTCTCATTGGTGGTCTCAGGCATTCCATGTATTTCTATATTGTTGGATAGAAGTTCCTGGTCCCTTTCGTCGTTTCCCCTCTCTAACATGTAAACTGTTTGTTTTAATTCTGAGACCTCCATTTCTAGCTTATCAATTTTAGCTAATTTTTCGTTTATAGATTTCATATTACTTGAAAAATCTTCCATTACATTATTATTATAAATGATGACTTTTTCGAATTCCGCCATTTTACTGCTCATTTTTTCTATTTGTAGTGCCATTTTTCTGATCTCAACAGTTAGGAGTACGTTGCTTTGATCTGAGGAGCAGGATTGGGTATCTAAATTGTCCAGGGTTTGGATACAATTATTGCACTTCCACGCATCCTTTTTACCTTGCGACATGCGTTTAAAAACACTTGCCGAAATATCAGCGCATTCGAAATGGATGGTGCATTTGCAGGTTGAACACTTTATACACTCAGCCAGTTTCAGCTGCTTAACGCAATATTTGCATGTTGTATCCATCTTATGTTTGGCTTGCGGCTGCAATAGATTACAATACTGTGGGTAGCTTGAAGATTTTTGAAGAATAACTAAAACTCTAGATTTAGCACTTTTTACACTCCAGACAAACACTCACTTTCGTATTTTAATGCACTTCTATGAATATTATCAGCTGGTATTAAAATTTTAGGATAAGGGTCGATGTTTTTAGAAGAAAATATAAGATTAATAGGGAGCGAAATGACAAACGTCAGACTTGTGATGATTGTTGTTGTTGTAATGTGTAAATAATGCACATTGATAAAACGATAAAGAAAGAGGAAGTTTTCGATTATCACATGTTACTTATGTACCCAGGCTTTACAACTTAATTTCAACACCGAGTCTATAAATGCAGTTTTCATGTCTGGTTGAATAAAGCTAAAATTGATATAATTAAACACAGAGCTGAATTATTTGCTGCCAAGACAACGAACACAGAGTCCGACATCAAACGGCACTCGACGGCCCACACAGTAATCTGTACCTGCGACACGCCGCGCAGGCTGACGAACCTAACCAATCATAGTCCTCTAAAGAATGCCATCACATTAATGCTAAATAACTGACATAAACTTCAAACCCAGTTTGCAGTCATTTTAAACTCACAATGGTGTGGAGAGGCAACAACGTGGCTAGCTAAACTTTACTTCGGTGGTTGGAATTGTGTTGAATAATATTTTATCAGGGATTTGATTTTTGTCGTGACTGCTGTGATCTTTTCAATTAGCTAAATAACTAACTAACTAACCATCACGCCGTTTCCCCGCAGGGGTAGGCAGAGAGGACAGACCGCCAAACAACTCGGTATTGGAACACACTCCTTGCCTCATTCACATTCAAACATCGTCTCATACATACTCTTCTATTTTTCTGACTCTTGACATGGCCCGACTCAAGTATCTGATTCACTTGGTCGTGCCATGTATATTCTCCTTACACTCCTTTCTTCGCTCATTCGCTCTACATGCCCAAACCATCTAAGCGTCCCTTTCTTGATCTTACTCATTACGCTTACATCAGCCTTGCACTCTTTGCGGATCTCCACATTCCTCACACAGATCTCATTTCAACAGCATTCAATCTACTTTCAATCTTTCTTTGCCAGTTCCATGCCTCACTTCCATACATCAAGGTAGGTACCAGCACTCCATTGTGGACTGCTAACTTCGCTTAAATTAGCAGTTACTGAAAAACATCTTCAATAGATGCTTTACTACACGGATAAATAATAATAATATTGTAAATTTTTTATAGCGCCGCTTTTGTGAGTTATCACCTTAGGCTGAGTATTGATGATTTATTAAAATCCTATTAAAAATGGGACAGCAGGCCGTTTCGTAAAAAAAACTTCCCGAATATATCGGAACACGTGTACCCTATTAATACATAATGACGAAATGCGAACATTTAGTGTTATTTATAAAAAATTGTTTTCGGTTCATTCTGTTTTTACTAAAAGGTTAACATGAAACCTATTAATTCATTCGTCCCGTTTTTAAAGGATTATGAATAATTTAAATCAATTTTTGATAAACTAGTATTATTTTTTAGTAAGTTGTCTTCGTGTAGATACTACATTTATGGAGGGAACAGAACTAGGTGAATTAACAAATCGGGAGCAAGGCAGTTGAATAATACTTCAAGAAAACTCCCCTGGTTGTGAGGTGTTAGATGGATGGTACTGGCGGCTTGGGGAGGAGATGGTGGAGTGATGTGGAATGAAGGAAGCTTACTGATTTGACCATATATACTGTTGTTTTCAATGGTAACCAAAACAATTCTTTAAAATCAAAGTCCAACTTGAAAACTCAACTCACAAGGGTAGATATTACATTCTTGTTCTCACATTGAGAAAAAAATACAAATTGAATAAACAACAAATAAAATGTATTTATCAAGGGCAGATATGTGAAGTACGGTGGAAGGAATAGGAAGACATATAAATAAAATTTACCAAGAAACAAAACGAAACTTTTTTCAACTACGCACGATTTATTACATTCAATTTTTGCCGGAAAAAAATAAGTCGAGATATAAACTTTATCCTAAAAAAAATCATATTCGGCTAAATAATGGAGGCTTATTTCTTTAGCTTTTGGCGAATAAAAGTTTCTTAACCTAAATATGTGCTAAGTTTTTCATAAAAGTAAATCTTTCAATGGTTTGATGGCTTCTTTCTTGTATTAGGCAAGAGATACCTTTTACACTTGCACTGTGCGGAGATACGTAAAACGATAAAACGTTTCTTACGAATGTTATGGCAGTAATAAAATAAACAAGCTATCAAATGAAAGAGAATTAAATAGAGCGTGGGTTCGAATCTCGATGGCGATCGCTCTTTCAAATGCCAGGTACACGGGTAGGTATCATTATGTCCTTGAAGTTTATTGACGACAAGACGAACCACTTTTAGTTTCTTTGCAAAATGAATTAGTCGATCTATGAATTGAAATAGTCGTTTAAATTAGTTTTTTAATGACATCAACCAGTGATGCTTAAAGTATGTCATTTGATTGTGTTTATTGAAGCATTATTCGGTAGGTACCTACTTCAAATTCAGGCTTTTATAGCGATTTCTTTTTCCCCTTGGAAGTCAATAAAATAAGGCTCTCAATTCGGGGATATTGAGAAAAGTACTCTAATGTTAATTGCGGTTAGCATTTTATTCGCGCTGGAATTAAAATCGCTGTAAATTCGATATAACATCAAATTCTGGGTTATCCTGCAAAAATCAAAGGCTTTTGGTTTGCTAAATCATGATAATTGTGCTTTATTATTTTCTTTTGGTCTCTTTTGGTCACCTTTTGACAAAATGCAAAAATATTTATATTTCACCTATCAATTCAAACGCAAAGTTTTAATTTGAATTTATTTTTTTGAATAACTTAGTGACTAAAACCTCAAATTGTAATATTTAATTATTGAAGACAATATTAGCGATTCCTAAAAGAAAATCTGAAACAGTAAAATCAGAAAAAGATACTGTCACATCTAGGACTCGAACCCAGTACCCTTGCCTTGCCGGGGCACCGCTCTACCAACTGAGCTAATTGGACCTTCGATCATATTTAACTGTTTCATACTTCGTATAAGAACTATCAACATTGTCTTCATTTTTCTCACCGCACATTTTAATTGGCAACTTTCTTTATGTATGATCGCAAGATTCAACCCGAACTAAATGCAATCTAGACAGCGTCTTTAGATAAACATATCTTATTTTAATTTTAATGTGCGACATCTATTGACTTCTCTGCAAGCCTAGGATGAATATTTAGTTTTTGGAACAACTTAGTGAGTAAAACCTCAAATTTTAATATTGTAAAATTCTAATTATTATTAATTCCTAAACGAAAGTAGATCCCATTAGCTCTATTGGAAGAGCGGTGCCCCGGCAAGGCAAGGGTCCTGAGTTCGAGTCCTAGATGTTACTGTATCTTTTTCTGTTTCAGATTTCCGTTTAGGGATCGCTAATATTGTCTTCAATAATTAGATATTTATTTCGCTTGGCAAGGAAATAATGTTTCTTTTCATTATTCTAGTACGTCGCTTCGTCACTTGCAAACATATTTATTTTATCTTTGAACAAATCAGTGGCAAATTACGTGTCCAGATGTTATAATTCTGATTTTCAAAAGTCTGAGTACCGTTTTTATTTACAGGAAAGCATCGCATGACTTATTTTGTAACTTTTCCAAAACCATGCCGCCAGATAGCATCCTTTTTTCTAATAGACATGTTTCTTTAATGCTGAACTTTCATCATTAAAACTCGGATCAATTAAAATTATTGACGTCTTAAATGTTTGAAATGATACTAAGGTAAGTATTTTAGTTGTAATATAAATAATAACACAATTTGGTTTCAGAAAAAATCTAGGAACATCCAACGCCATACTCTTACTAATTGAATACATTAAAAATTCTCTAGATTTACATTAAAAAAATGCATCGGAGTATTTCTCGACCTTTCTAAAGCCTTCGACACAATAAATCACTCACATCTTTTTGAAAAACTAGAGAACATAGGGATCACTGATAATGAACTGATATTCGTTAAAAGCTACATGGGAAATAGAAATCAAACTGTGAAACTTAACAACATAACCAGTGAGTGTATTGATGTCAAATTCGAGGTGTCTCAAGGAAGTATTCTGGGTCCGATTCTGATCCTAATTTACATTAATGACCTATGCCACATAGAATGTGACGGAAAAACATCAGTTTTGCGGATGGTACTGTTCTCCTTATAAATGGGAAAAATTAGACAGAAACATTTGAGAAAGCAGAATACACACTAAACAGGATTGAAAATGGCTAGACAACCATTCACTTACACTAAATGCTAATAAAACCAAATTCATCACTTTCAAAATAAAAAATATAAAAAACTCTAAAGAAAACCTTAACTTAAAAATTCATAGCCCGCATCACTTAAATGAGCATTGTAATTGTCCCTCATTAGAAAACGTTGACCATATAACGTAACTAGGTCTAAAAATTGATGGAAATTTAAAATGGACCAATCACATTAGCTATTTACATAATAAAATTCAAAACAAAGTTATTTTTTCAAAACTATCAGGAATTCGCTCATTAAAAAAGACTTAATCAAAATTTACACGGCTCTCTGCCAATCACTGTTAGAATACGGTATTATCGGATGGGGCAGTGCATATAAAAATATACTAAATCCACTAATTAAAACTCAAAAAGCCATAGTGAAAATTATACTGAAAGTTCCTGTAAGAACTAGCACTGACGAAATCTTTACCAATCTTAACTCTTAACATCATATCAATTAAACAACTCTATTCTAAACTATGCTCATTTACATTCATAAGTACAAAACCCAAGAAATAACAACAAACACGTACAATAGAAACACTAGATCTCATGGTCAAAAACTTATCCAACAAATAACTATTAATACAACTTTTGGGCAAAAAAGCTTCTTATATCATAGTATTAAACTCTACAATAAAATACCACTCTCACTCAAAAACCTCAACATTATAACATTTAAATCTCAAATAAAAAGCTGGATAGTTAATATAGGGAGATCTGAAATAGAAAATATACTGATATCAAAAACAGAATCTACTAAACCGAACTATACAAAAAAACACTATCTTACTTATTTTAAAATTATTAAAAAAAAATTATACTACATGATATATGTTCATAATTAAATTCATATGTAACTTTGTTGTAATATTAATTTTCTTATAATTGAATTATAATATGTAAATGAAATCCTCAGCACGGGAGATCCCAGTGAAGATATCATTATCTTTATATTTTACTAAGAAAAGAAGACAATAAATCATTATTATTATATTTAGTTAAGGAAATAACTATTTATAAATTTGTTGACTTTTTATGTGGACAGGTATTTAATTTGAACTAAAATGTTAAATCTTCAAAGAAAACTTATCAAATCGAGCGTTCAATGTGAACCTTTAAAAGTACATCTGAAATTCAATACCGGCAGAGACCCGACACCCGTTTTATGAATGAGAGTAGGTAATAAATGGCCACTGCGTAGGAAGCAGGAAGGTACTGGATTGTTCCGCGTTGGTACAACCGCATGAGGAAAATAATAATGTAAAGACTTTATAAAAAACTGTTTGGCAATTCAAGAATAAGTATTATGCCTGGTTGTAGAGGCAATGAGTGCATGTTATCTCCAATGACAAGTTGGTTAATAATTAATTACACATATATCGTGGACGATCTCAGTGTTTTTTTCTCGTGTGTCAAGATTAAAATACTAGTTTTGATAGATGTTAAGATCCAATGATATGGTTTCAGAGATGCGAGTGCCTATTTAAGAATTCAATTTGGTCTTGTTAGCTATTTATTTTACTTTTCGCAGGTGCATCATTTTGTTTGTATTGGAATTCTAAGAACCACCATGCAAATCTTTCGATTGAGATGATTATTTCTTATCGTTTAATTATCTAAATTGCAGAGCTTTGCAGTCCATAGAGATTGTTAAGCTGTGGAATAATGAAATTCAGTCATTTTTCAATGAATGTTCACATTCTAACTCATACCATTATATTTTTTTCGAATGTTGATTCCACAGTAATTTTCAAAGTTTTAGCATTTTTCAACGCCCGCCAAAACTATCGAAATCTGGCGGGGTATGCGTGACGTCATACGTACCTCGGTTTTGTTGGTTAACAGTAAGATAAATCCCTCTCGGGTCAGTATGAAAACAAAAAATCCCAATTTTAATATTTAGCAAGACTTCCAAAAAACATTAATTCTTTTGAAATTATTTGTATACCGCTCTGGTGAACCGTGTGCGAGTCTACGCAGCGCAACTTGGCATAAAATTGTCAAATGTTTGCTTTGTCTTCTTTTGGTGGATTCTCTGTCAACTTAAAATATCTTTTAATACCTACTGCATTCAATTCCGTTTATAAATGGTACTACGTTAAGTATAAAACAAATACTTTCTGTCGTACAATTAATTGTATTGTCTCTTCTTGCTATGTAACAATGACAGCCTCCGTGGTCGAAAGCTAAGGCTCTTGACAAACAAGCCGAAGGTCGCGGGTTCAAATTAGAGTTAATTAAGTTAGTTAATTCAAGTTAGACAAGCGTACAAAGAAAACTTAAAAATTCCTAAAGTAAATTCAAGCTTTGGACAAAGACACTACCAATACCATGCTAGAAAAGCTTTCAACAGTGTAAAACTTGAAATTAAAATTGAGGAAAATAAAAATAAATTCACACACAAAATTACAAAATGGATTAAAGAACAAAAAAGACAATATTACCAAAATGTCATAGCATAAAATAAAAATAAAACCTACACGTAACACACAAAACCAATATAAACACACATCACGCACAAACACACAAGATTATTTTTAATGTTATTATTTTTTTAATTTTAAATATATTATTATGTATTTTTAATTTTAAATGTATTATTTTCTCTTTAAATGTATTATGTAGATTATATTTCCATATTACAAAATGAAGGCCTCAGCACGGGCAAACCACCCAGTGAGGCCTACATTACTGGAAAACTTATAATGTAAAAAATATTTTAACAAATAAAAAAAAATAAAAAAAATCCCGGCGTCAAATCATTTAAAAATAATATGTTGTATACTTGCAGCACGTTCGAGAGTGGAAGATACTCTCAGTATCGCCCTGTTGTAAGGCTTTAGCCGTGTTTGGTGACCAGATCTGAATAGCCAGGTACTCTCCCACCTTCCTCTTTCACATCACCTTTCCATCCCCACTATCTTCAGCCTCACAACGTACCCCAATTGGGGATTACATAGTCTCACTGGCTCCAGACGGTTGGGAGCAGTTGGTACCCTTGTACGGTGTTGTAATTATTCAATGTAATTATTTGCCTCTTCCTTTCTAACTTTTGTACAATCTATAAAATACATATTTTATTCTATTCAATAAGTGCAGCAAATAATACTGTATCTGTACTTTTAATAATACCATTTTAAATAATTACTCTCACTCTCACTGTTTATAATAATAAATTATCGGTTTTAGTGCAAGGAATCCTTTCAAATTATTAATAAAAGATAATATTATGCCATATGTAATGTGAAATGACCGGGTCCGTCGGGCGGCACTATAAGAAATCCACCTTTATGGTCGACAAATCAGAAAATATGATCTCTGTCCACGTTTGATTATCATTTTATTATGCAGAGCCTGGGCAGTTCTAGGTAGTTACTCCGCCGACATACACCCGACTTATACCCTGTACTGTCTAGCTATACAATTGCATTATGTACTACTACAGTACTGCCTACTTTATGTGAGCCGTCCTATCAAGTCTCAGTCATATAGATGATACAGCCATTCAATTAGATGATGATTCCTAAGATGATTTTATATTATTTTAAACCTTATAACCATATTTAATTCGCTTAAGGCGATGCACTACGTCGAGTAATATTTTAAATTGAGCCGCTATCAATAACAATCCTTACGTAGATGGCGATAAGGTTTAAATTCCCGCTTAACACCATCCGCCTGTTTTGATTTATGCAAAAAAAAAATTGCCAAAAAGTGCCTTTTATTTTATTTTGTGGATGTTCAGGCATAAATATTTAATTTTTTTCCGATCATTTTATAAATAATTTAATTTTCCACATTATACAATAAATTTATAACCGAAAATGTGTTCGTAAGTAGGAGATTTTGAACTTTAAAGCAGTTTTCATAGGCCTTTACATTATTTTTTTCTGGGCTTATAAAAAGACTTATCTAAAAAATACTCGATTATTTCAAAGGCCAAGATGTATTCTACTCGCAGTATTTAATTAAAGCATCTGAAACATTTCTAGGCGACCAAATTTTTAAACCAAAACCCGAGGTAAATTATATTCCTCAGGGCCTCATGTGTGGCGTTAATGTTAAAAACAAATATACGTATATAAATATTATAAGTATCTATCCTGGTGAAACCACATAGAATAGATTAATACATTTACTATAAATTTATGAACACGTTATCTAGTAAGACGGTACAATTTACAACAAAAACAAGTAAGTTATTACTAAATAGTTTTAGCCGACATACGGCAGGCTATTGGAGTGTTACCTCTGGCATTCCGATGTTTAAGCCATCATATGAGGATGAAAGCTTGTAATCGCTACAACCTTCAAAATATACAATTAATATCGTTGGATGGGTAACTAACTACTTACTAATTACTATAAATACTCAATAAAATCACAGTAACTTACCTGAATGTTTATTTCGAATCTCCCTTCCTTTTCCATTCGGTGACATCCTCTCTCCCCAAGTAGGTACCTTGTTAAATACAAAAATATAAGAAACTTCAATATCGCAAGCTTTCTTTAAAATGGTTTCACGCCTGATTTCATTAAGCTAAAACCCGAAAAAACCCTGAAGGCTAACCGTAAAAACTAATTGAGGTGTGTGTGCTATCAAAAGTTACTGATATAATATATTGCTAATTTATTAATAATCTCTTCAAAATATTCGTAATTCTCTTAAAAACGGGACTACAGGCCCTTAATGAATGATTTGAATGAAGTTTCATCGTTCACCTTTAGTAAAAAAGGAATGTGCTAACGCGACGTTGGAATACGTGTTCATAAAAATCATTACATTTTTACATTCGTCATTATATATTAACAAGGCAAAAGCAGGTACATGAACACGTGTTACGATATATTCGGAAAGTACTAAAATTTTATTGGGAAACGGCCTGATGTCCCGTTATTAACAGGATTTTAATAAATCGACTATTCTCCTATGTAAACAAATATTATGTAAGGTTATTTTAGGTTTATTATGATTTGGAGGGATAAGGCTGCCACCATAGTCAAATAGTAGTAAGTCCCCGACCAATCTCCTCAAAGTTTGCGAAAATTTTATAAGATGAATATAATTTAATTTTATACCTACATCCTATAACGGGTAGGCAAAAAGATTACTCGAAGGAACTGTATTTCTTTTGTAAGTAAAATACATGATTCTGTCCATTGTAACATATTTTTAACGGTGTATATTATTATTAATGCGCAGATTATGGAAAACATTACGTAAAGAGATAATTCAAAAACACACATCAAAAATAACATTTTGTAAGGCATAATTTTATGAATTCTTTATTATCTAATAACATAGAATTATCTGAAGTGGTGAAACATAGCGCGAGCCGTGATTAAGTTGAGTTTAAACCTCACGTGCAAAAAATTGCGAGGTACAATCCAAAATCAAAGAAAATATTAATTTTTTTAGCAGATATTTTGTTTCTAATGTTTATTTATTTATTTAACGCCAAGAGGGCTTTTATATGTAGGCGGTACAATTTTAATTACAGTTTTGAAACATAAGAAAGAAATAATAAAAATAAAATTACATTAAAAAATAATATATGCAAGAAACAAAAATAAAAATAACAAGAACATAAATTAAAAATATACAGCAATTTGACTGGTTTACAAAAATATAACTTCCATTTAGGAATAGTGTTGAAATAAGTCTTTTACGTGATCCACAAAATTCGCAAAGGTAATATTAAATATATCGAAATCACCTAAGTATTGGTTTCCCATAGTGTGAAACCGTTGTATCGGGGAGTTCGCAATGTAATTGCGCTTATGTGTGTTGCTGTGGAAAAGTGTATTTTGTCGTGTTGTAACTGTACGTATTCGTAAGTTTATGAGTTGCAGAAGTTAGCAACAGTCTAATTTAGAGTTTAGAATTTTTAATAAAAAAGTTAAGTCGTTTATTTTACGCCTGTCTTCCAATATGTGTATTTTTAGAGTATTTAGTAAGAAATGATATTGTAAGTCTTCTAGTGGGATATTTAATTGTTGATGTAGAATGAACCAGAGACCGATACAAAATACGCAGAAAGAATGTGGAGACGTTGAACCACAGAGTAAGCGAGTAAGAGTAAGTAAGTAAGAGTTAGTAAACCATCGGTAATAAAAAAAATGGATGGTAAATGACGTCAACAATTCTGTGGCCAGCTTCTTAAAGGGTCAATATCAGTTTTTATTTTATTTTTAATTTTGCTATTTCGCTTCAAAATTGGATTATCTCCCGAAATCTAAAATAAACTTTCGACTTTGAGGATTTTTCCCTTTTTTACACAAGAAAATCGTTTTACTTAAAATATATATTTTTTTACCCTAGAAGCCTTATCTACGCCTGCGAGGCGTACACACAATCTTAAATTCTATTTCTCTTTCTAACGGTTGAAGTTAGCGCCTCGTGCTCTTTAACCAACCCAGTGGCCGACCAGAGCTCTCCGATGGTACCTATATCACTAAGGTAAGTCTAGCCATTTTTGAGTTTTTGAGGTGTGGTACGCCTGCGAGACGTATGTTTAGGCTTTGTGTAACTTTTAACTAAGATTATGTGGTTTTACTTTCGTGAATTTTTTGTCCATTTTATGTTTATTTTGGCATTGTTTCAGATACCAACATGTCATGGTCTAATATATTAAACAGTAATGATATTTTTAAAATCTTAGACCAAGAAGATAGTCTTTCTCTGGGAGAATCAGCTTCTGAAGACGAAGACAGCCAGTCTGTGGACGACATTCAAAGCGAAATGAAAATAACTATGTAACTGAAAAGGCTTTCTCTTTACAAGAATCTGCTCCCACTGAAGAAACCGACTCAAAATTGCAGAAGCTGACCTAGCATCTGTGAAATACTCTTAGCGGTGAAAATGGACCCGGGATGTTTGGTCAACTAATAAGGGTCAATCATCTCACAGAATTTCAGCTATGAATAAAGTTCGCACTTCTCGAGGACGAGCTCAAATTACGAATTAAATCTAGTGGGCACTTTCCGATCAAGTAGGTGGGAAATCCACGAACAATTGAAGAACTCAAGATCTCGACCTGTTGGCAGTTCTACGTTTTGTTTTGATGGCCCTCTGACACTTCTATCGTACAAACCAAAACCTGCAAATATGGTTTAACTTTTATTTTGTTGTGATGAAAATGCAATAATTAATAATTCAAGTGGCAAACCAGACATGATTTATTTCTAGAACCAAACAAAAGGAGGAGTAGATTGATTTGATCAAAGTGCGCCTCAATGTCGTGCAACCGCAAACTAAAAGATGGCCAATGGCTGTTTTCTATGGCATCTTAAACATGGCTTTTGTCAATTCTGCTGTAATTTATGGCCACAACATGATCAAATAAACTCTCAAAACAAAAGAGAACTCATTAAACAACTCAGCACAGATTCGGTCAAGCCTTGGATTCAGACTTGAAGCTCCGACTTCAAAATATAAGCCAAATTCTCGCAAAACCTACTGATTCATGTAATAAACTTCAGGTTGGAGAACCAAAGCCCAAAAATCGTAAATACTGCGCTTTTTGCTGCTAAAAAAAGAGGATGTCGAAATTAGTGTGCTGTAAGTGCAAAAAATCAGTATTTTCTTAGCACAATGTTGATGTCTGTGTAGATTGCTCTAAAATTATAACTAGTAATTAAAAACATGATTACATTTAATGTTTGCCCTAAGAATAAGAAATAAAATATATATAATTATTAAAAAAAAACATATGTTCAAGTTGATTTTTAATAAGATGATTTTTTTGTTTGAATATAAGCCTAATATTTTGATTCGTTGTAATAAATACCTGTGATAGTAGTTTTCATTAATAAAACTGTGTTTTATTATTAGTTAACATACCAACCTCAACTTTCCATCGAAAAATAGGGCACAAGTAGGTATATTTTAGCCTACTGGCTGTCATTTACATGTGTACGCCTCTGAGACGTATGTTAAGGCTTTATGTACCTGTAAAATAGATTAGGCTTCTAGGGTTAAAAGAGCAAATTCTACACTGACCTCATGAAATCAAAAAAAAACTAACATTGACTGTTTTAGAAGCAAGCCACAGATTATTCCAGTAATTTTAAAATTTATATTTAAATACGTACTTCCCGGCTTCGGCCAAATTTATTATATAGTTTTTTAAACTGTATTATTATTGGTCAATTGAAAATATGCAGCAGCATATATTCAACGAAGCAATATGGCGTCTTGTTTTATTTTCAGAGCTCCGTAGCTCACGCCCTGAAAATGGTTCCGTTGACTTCCATAGAGGAGAGCAGTGTATGTGAAAACAGCGTGTAAGCCATGCAATAGATCTCACCGTTTGGGAGATTACTGGAACTATTTAAGAGCTTACTTTTTAGATGCCCCTCAAATTATGCAAGGCGTAAAAGTTAGGTTAGGTTTTACGTTGAACATATTATTACTCCATGATATGTTGAACTTTTTGTGCGATATTCATTATTGTTTTTCCAAGAACTACTAAACGTAATTTTATGACGGTACTTTTGTGTGATGGAGTGGTCGTCTGCCCGGAGAGATGATATTTGATAAACATCTTCTCCGGAACAGGATTATATCTAAGCAGTATCAACTCATATGATAATAAGCACTCTTCTGAATCAACACTATTAACCACGATAGATACCTACGAAATAATGTTGAAACTCGTTAAAAAATATTTCTAATTTTAGTTTTTTTGAATTTAATCATTTTTTGTGTATTATGTTGCTTTTTTATGTTCCCTCAATCATACAATGGTAATTTATATAAATGGTAACCAATAACAGTGAAATGTAAATTAATGGTAATTAATATAAGTGAAATGTTTATAAATGGTAATTGATATAAGTGAAATGTATATAAATGATAATCAAATTCAGTGAAATCTCCTGAACTAAAATCACATTTCAAAATGAAGGGCGCATAAATAGATACTCGTATAATATGATTTGAAAATTTCACGCTCACAATTATTATCGTGATTAATTATTGGGTTACTATGCCGTGTTTTGATTCGTCCTTTTTTAGCCATTTACAGTGTCCATCACACCTGTCCTGGCGATGGACACCGAAACGCTGTCCGAAACGTTGGCTAAAGAAGGACGAAGCACAACACGGCATAATAATCCAAAAGTTAATCACGATATTACCTACTGGTATTTTTCAATGATAACTCATGACACGGATGAAGAAGAAAATTTAATTATTTCATACGAATTTGTAGATTTATTATTATTCTAATGATTGGAAAACCTGCACTAGGTATGAAAATGGCGTTTTTTGCTTCCTTGTTTTGCTTTAGGTAGCAAGGTTCTGGTAGCGCGGAACGCAAGCGATGGACTATATTTTTTCCATTAGCATGATCACTGTTTATGTGATGCCTGGTAGAGTACATGGAAGGCATATAGGTATCAAAGATTTATCACCTACAGGGGTACGTTACCTATCGCTCCAAACAGACAAACAAATAAATCAGGTTTCTCAGATGCATTCTCTGTGATTTTGGGGACACATACCCGGTACCTCCCTCTGTACTGTTTCAATAATTGTGTTTTTTTTTCGATTAAAGACAGTAAATATCAAAGAAACTATATCTACCTACAACAAACCGTTTCTATCTGTTTTTTGTTGTTCTTCTTTCCATTCTGGTGTCCAGAGTCCAGCTGTGTAGGTATATATGTTAACCTCATAATTTGTTTTAACTTCTGTTCTTATTCTCTTAATTTTGCTTTGTGTCGCGTTGCAAAACCCAAATAAAGATATTTTGATTTATACGAATTTATTTGATGAACATTTTGCGCTTAGCTGGAATGCAGTTTTCGTGAGTTTATCACTTAATCATAATGTGCATTCTCCGTCATTCACTTGGCATATTAAATTATTGTCAATACAAAAGCGGGCGGCCTACTGAAGGTCGTTGGGCGTTGGCTACAGATGGCCGATAAATAAACTAGTTTCGTTTAAAAGACCACAATTACTGGAACAATAATGGAATTTAAAATATTTTCGCAATGGAAATTGTGGCGTTATATTCCAAAACTGACTATTTCCAAAATAGTAAATTTAAAATTAAAAAAAACTCTCTAAATAAGCATACAATTGACAAGGTATTACTCGTGTTTATAGTTTTGGTAAAAATTAGGTAATTTAATATGCAAGGAGTTGTTACTAAGGAAATTCTTTTTTTCCACATTGAATTTTTCTAAAAATTTTCCTGAAAATTGTCAGTTGAATGAAAAATTTAAAAAAATTCGAAAGTTTTAAAACTTAAATACATAAATTTAGAAGAAATATTGTTTTTCACTAAAAAACCTGAACAAGGTTTTTAAAATCCAAAAACTGATTCTTTAGCACACTAGTGTACCGTAAGTAGTCTCAGGTGTGCCGAAAAATAAGGATAAGCCTAAAAACTGTTCATTTTAAATAATTCCTATCCATTTTAAATTTCGTCAATTTTAATAAATTCAAGAAAAACATTTGTGCATTTCGTCATGATATAATTATCATCAAGGAAATGCGCGCGCATTCGCCTTGAATGTTCGTACATTTGTCTAAACGTAATATATCGTGACACGACGAAATGCAAACATATTGGGATTTTCGTGAACACGTGTTCCGGCATCATGATAATGTATTCGTAATTTACTAAAACTTTATCAGAAACCTGTTAATTCGTTTGTAAGGTCTACATTTCCGTTTTTAACCAAAATTACAATAATTTGACGAGATTCTTAATAAATTCGCAATATTATTTTTTCTCCGTGCAGCAGGAGGGAAATAATTTACTCTCCTGTGTGGAGCTAATGAAAAAGAAAAAAAACTAAAATCCGACAGTTTTGGAAATAGTCACTTATGGAATAGAACCCCACAGTTGTTATCGGTTTCATTCCTCAATTAAAATTGTCGAGAATATATAAAAAAGTTATTTTACTTAAAATACGGTATATAATTTTGTTGTTTTATAGAATCTGGTCCCTCTTGGGACAGCGTTTCGTACATAACCTGCCCTGATAATGATCATCGTAAAATTCCAAAACACCTGTAATGTGCAGTCAAATTCTTCTTAAGTAGGTATATTTCAACCTAAAACCCATAGTAAACTGTCATCAGGTGCCACGGCTCACGATTAATAATTTTATTTTCAGTCTAACATCTTACGATTTATGATTGTACGACGGCATGCATGACAAAATGATAATCATGTCGAACAAAAAATGTTCTCCAAGGTGCTAATACCATAATCCATAAGTTATGACTACTTAAGTTATAGGAAGGCGTTGAAGGAATGGTCTTTAACTTGATGACATCATTTACTAATTATTTGTCGTTCAATGTCACATTTGACAAATCCCAAGTACCTACCTACTTTTTTTTTTTTTTTTTTTTTTTTTTTTTTTTTTTTTTTTTTTTTTTTTATTTGTTTTTGGGGTATTATGCCGTGTTGCGCTAACTCCTTCTTTAGCCAACGTTTCGGACAGCATTGCAGTGTCCATCATCAGGGCAGATGTCTTATTAATAAGACATCTGCCCTGATGATGGACACTGCAATGCTGTCCGAAACGTTGGCTAAAGAAGGAGTTAGCGCAACACGGCATAATACCCCAAAAACAAATAAAAAAAATACTTTTGGCCGTGAAAATCTTAAATCATACCTACCTACTTAATTCTCATTCTCAACTTCTTGCTACGTTAAGGTGATGCCATACATAGTAGTGCAAAATCATGTGTTTTTGGTTTGAAAATTTGGTCGCCTAGAAATGTTTCAGATGCTTTAATTAAATACTGCGAGTAGAATACATCCTGGCCTTTGAAATAATCGAGTATTTTTTAGATAAGTCTTTTTATAAGCCAAGAAAAAAATAATGTGTAGGCCTATGAAAACTGATTTAAAGTTCAAAATCTATTACATACGAACCCATTTTCGGTTATGGTTTTATTGTATAACGTGGCAAATTAAGTGATTTATAAAGTGATCGAAAAACATTTAAATATTTGTGCCTGAACATCCACAAAATAAAATAAAAGGCACTTTTTGGCCATGTTTTTTTCTTGCATAAATCTAAACAGGAGGATGGTGTTAAGCGGGAATTTAAACCTTATCGCCATCTACGTAAGGGTTGTTATTGATAGCGGCTCAATTTAAAATATGACACGACGTAGTGCATCGCTTTAGTAAGTTTACGTCAACTTATCATTTTGGGGTGGGTAACGTGTGTAGGTATAGAAACTCTTCACACACTTATTTTCGGAAATATGACTTTTTGCCACAAAGCCTTTTTTGTGCACCATTAAAGTGATCATTGATCATTTTTAATAATATTGATAGCGTGCTCATAATTCATACATGCCCAAGAGCAATCGTTATAAAACACAATAATATTATATCATATGGGTAGATATTATGCAAATTCATTTCCTCGGCCTGTGTAAATAAGTGGCTATGGTATATAATGGCCAGTTATAATCATGGTAAATGATCTAGTGGTAATAAAAGTATAAATTTTGATGTATGTTAGAATACATTTTGATGACGGCTAGGAGTGACCGTTGTAACAACTATATTAGTGCCTACGTTTAGATCAGGCGACTAAGTGATTATGTAAAATTTAATAAAGTTAAATTCATAAATTATTAACTCTATACGTTACATTCATGGTTATTTTTAAATAAGTCTTAATCCAAATGCTTCATTTTTAAAATTGTTACCCAAAAACATATTTAATTTAAACATTGTTTGTGAGCAAATATTTTAATTGAATCTTCACTGGCCAGGACGTGGTCAGGAAAATCAACAACCTGCTTCGAGTTCATCATCCGCAAAATGTTGGTTAATCAAAAATATTATCGTATCAGATAAAGAATCATGAGATGTAACCTTGGCTCCGTCAAAAATGTTTGGTTTTTTATTGTGAGGTTCTCAAAATAGGAGTAGAGACCTCACAAAGTGTACGCGGGCTTAGTTTTTCAAATCAAACTATTATTAAGGATTAAAAAATCACTTGAGTTTGACAAAGAAGATCGCATGTTGCGTATTCAGAGGATTGTAGGGAGTTGCACAGGGAACGGACTGGGAGACTTCACTATTTAAGAAGTATTCCAGATAAAGTTGCACGGGCATGTGCTATGGATACCAACAGAATAAATATCGAATAAAGTGTTATTGCAATCTCAGAGGGTTTCATTTATAGCTCCAGACAAAGGTGGGAAACATAAGAACTTAGCTAGAAGTAAATGGGCCATCAATGGATCGTTTGGGCGTCTCCACCTGTTTCGGGAATCTGATTCCGCGGGAAGTTCGGCCTTCTGCTATTCACAAAAAAAAGAATTCAATGGTATATATATAATGGAAATATCATCATCATCATATTGATGATATTTCCAATCCTAAAAAACCATTGAATTCTTATTTTTTTGTGAATAGGAGAAAGCCGAACTTCCCGCGGAATAAGATTCCAGAAATAGGTGGAGACGCCCAACCGTGACATTAAATTTCTTTCTTTAGAAAATAGATGAAAATAATGAACACTTAAAATTGAGTAACGGTCAGAACCTGGCCCTCTTTTTCATGTAGTTACCTACCTAAAATAATCTGTGAATACTTTTCGAATGATTCTGCCTTGTCATGACTCGCTTTATCGGCAAACTTTTTCAATTAGCATTTGCATAAAATATTGTAGCCTAGGTATCTGAAACCATGATGGACTAGACACCCAACTAAATCTTCTCCGTTTTGATAAATAGTCATATCATAAATTGATCGCGACTACCGTTCCAAAGATAACGTCATGACTGTCACCTACCAAATAATGTGAATTATTCTCGTTCTTTACAGGGGTCACCATTTAACATATTTTGTGGGCTTTTAATGATCTCGTAGAAGCTGTGCGTAAATTAAAGATGTCGAGTGTAGGATTATAATAAGCAGAGGTATTCATTGTTGGATATTCAAGGTTGTGTTCTGCATTGTGTTTCAAATGTTTTGGAACACAATTGGTGACAGAAGCGACGTAACTTAGAGATAAAATACGAACCTAATGAGACCAATTTTGAATTGAATGAGTTATTGTGAGGAATTGAATGGAATATTTGAATAGCATGCGTGGAAAAATTTGGTTCTCTAATAATTTATGAAGCAATTTTCTTCAAAGGTAAAAAAAATAAAGGAATACATTGTATTCTTTAATAAACGATTAAAATTTGCTCATTCCTCTATTACTAATTTTGCTACATTAATAGAGATGATTATCTTGATTAATAAAGTTGGGACACCGTTAAATTAAAGATTTTTACGGGTCTTGTGCCAAAAATCTATAAAATGATATTTTCGTTCGTACGTGAATCGCGAAAAGGTACACGAGCGGAACACTCGTTCAATGATGTAGGCTTGACTCGTTTTTGTGTAAGTGTTTGTGGAACGAGTTACCGGCATCTGTTTTTCCTCCTTCATGTAATCAGGCATCTTCAATATCCACATTAATAAAGCCCTTCCAACAGCCCCTACCGCAACCCGCCTTACAACGCCAAGTTCGTTTCTTCTACTAGTTTTTGAAGTCAGCTCCTTTGTGGAACGAGCTACCGGTATCTGTTTTTAACCCACCTAACAACACTGCCCAACCGGGTGGCGACATAGTTCCTCTACCTTTACAATATACAAACAGAGGCGCTCTTGCGAGGTGTCATAAATGTAAAAAAATCATCAGACGACAAAAAACAAAAAAAGTTGTTTTCTAGTTATATGTGCCCCTGAAGATATTTCGAAATAATATTTATATAAACATGTGCTTAGTAATTTACCTTACCTGAATTGATTATTGACCTGAATTGATTGTTGACCTGAATTGATTATTGACCTGAATTGATTATTGACCTGAATTAATTAATGACCTGAATTGATTACTGATGATTATTGACTCGTGACCTCTGTACTCTGATCCATCGATAGTCACTAATAGACAGAAAATCTCTAAATAGGTAGGTACCTATTAAACCTTTGCAGAATGCGTAGGGGTTTGAGACGTTTGTAATTTATGCTTACACAAATGACAATAAATCAATAAGCAAAATCAAAAATACCATCTTAACATACTTCTCATTATTCACTTGCTAGTTTTACATAAATATATTCACGTTCAATAATTAATTTACTATTCGAAATGTCAGAATTAATTTTCTATAATAAAAGAGAAAATAAGGGACAACGACTAAACTTTCAGGTACTACATGGGCTTGACTGCATAATTTCATATTGCACAAGTTATACTAATTAAATCTTAAAATTCTATCGGTGTGGGTTCGCACTATTTGGTGAAACTATGTTTGTGCAGAGAAGGCTAATGTAGTGGAAACTGACAAGTCATGTTTTGGGTAGATTAGAATGATGGCTTGAATTTTAGAAGGAGAGTGGATTACAGTAGTCATGCAATTAATAATGCACGGAAAAGTTTTTACAAAGATTCTTAAATGGAATATAAGATTTAACATTTTGACAATTGGAGAAAATTTTTGACAAAAAATAAAATAAAAAACCAAAATGGAGTCAAGTTTTCCAAGATTTTGTAGTTTTTTTAATCAGAAAGCTCTATTGAACATTATCTCTAAAGTTTAAAAACTATCGCCCTTATTTTCACATAAGTCCCTATTTGCTCTAGAATGAAATGGATAATAACAGACCAACACTATGACATTGTACCTCTAATAAGTAAGTTATTTTGAATGCTTAAGCTAAATACCTATTCCTTGGGGAATATTTTAAAGCTGCAGAAATTAAAGGAAGAAAGGGAAGTAACTAGATATCCATCCATAAGTAACTAGATATTCAAATTTGGTCACAAAACAATGCTATTTCTACTTCTATTGACATCACGATTCTGAATTTATTACACTGAATTGATTATTGACCTGAATTGATTATTGACCTGAATTGATTATTGAACTGAATTGATTATTGACTTGAATTGATTATTGACTTGAATTGATTACTGATGATTATTGACTCGCGATCTCTGTACGAACAATCTGAGGTTTTACCACTTAACCATATAGGTTTTTCAAATGATGTCACCTTTCACCAGGACTGGTACGACACATATATACAGTTAAAAAACAGAACACATTATTCTAAAAAATAAACACACAAATTCTAAAAATTTCGATATTCAATCTAACAGCGTCCACCACATCTCCCTGCCGTAACATAAGTAGTTAGAAACCCTAATACTGATATCAATCATTTATCTTGTCTGGCATTTGCCCAGATTCACAAATACAAACCAATACTATTTGTAATCGGACTTATATGAGATTTTGAGAATACCAGAATAAATAATGGGTAAAATAATACAATGGATTCGTATCTACGTCTTGTAATGAATGTGCTAAATCGAATGACCGTGGTTTCGATTCTTCCAAGATTTTAGATGTCTTTATTACTATTTTTCGGTAGTGAAAAATAATAAAAACATCTTCTGAAATAATTATCAACACAAAATAACGATGTTTGATTTCGCTAATGAACTCATAGTTCTTTATAAACAGTGGTATAATAGGGAAAACATAGTTGCAATCTTGCTTGCTCATTAATTTACTGTAACATTCTGTTACCTATATTTATTTTATTTTTATTTATTTAACACCCAGAGGGCTTTTACATGTAGGTGGTACAATTATGATGACAATTTTTGAATCATGAGAAAGAAATAATAAAAAAAAATTACATTAAAAATAATATATGTAAGAAACAAAATTAAATACAGGGTGTCCGGAAACTCGTAGTACAAGCGGGAAACTGGTGAATCTACATCACATTTGGAGTCGATTTTGTAGTATTTTTTTTTTATTTGAGCTTTCGTTATCGAGTAAATCGAGTTTGAAGTTGATTTTTTTTTTTTTTTTTTTAATCAAATTCTTATAAATTATTACTGAAGATCAAAGTACCCAACTAATTAAAACTATTTGAAAGTAAAACAAATGAAGAAACTCGGATTTGAAGCATTATTTTGAAATCACCCTTCATTTAACCCGGTGTAGTCATAAAATATTTCTGCTCTGCAGGGTTAAAACATCTGTTATTCAACCCTAAACACCAGAAAAAACTTTAACCCTAAAATAGCCGAAAAATATTTTTTTTTGGTTTTTTTTTTTTTTTTTTTAAATGCTCAAATCAAAAAACTTTATGTTTTTTTGGGTTCCCCATGTGGTGTAGATTATCCAGTTTCCCGCTTGTACTACGAGTTTCCGGACACCGTGTATAACAAGAACATAAATTAAAAAATACAGCGATGTAACTGGTTTACAAAAATACAACTTCCATTTAGGAATAGTGTTGAAATAAGTCTTTTACGTGATCCACAAAATTCGCAAAGTTAGTATTAAATATATCGAAATCACCTAAGTATTGGTTTCCCATAGTGTGAAACCATTGTATTGGGGAGTTCGCAAAGTAATTGCGCTTATGTGTGTTGCAGTGGAATAGTGTATTTTGTCAAATGGTTTTTACAAATTGTTTTCAAAACCAAAGCGCATTCGAATGGTGGAGCCGGGTATTAACTACTAGCGTAAGATGCAGAAGAATCATTTTAAAGAGATTCTTGTTTGTGTAGTGGTGTACTGTATCGTTAGACTATTGCTGGGTAAGATGGGACTGCAGGGGTGTAACAAACAATTTAAAACCAATTTCAACTAATATGGATGTGCTCAAATACATTCAAACGCGCGCTCTTTAAGAGGAAGCTACAAGCCAAAAATGTATATATTCTTGGTATACCTTATATCGTAGGTAATAGGCATTAAAATCGCTTGACAAACGGAGTCTAGAAACGTTCGATTTCAAGCAAAAAACTAGTTTTTACTTAGTTTGTAAATAATTTTATAAGAAAGCAAAAAAGTTAATCAAGTGAAACTGTCACAGATAATCTTAGCTATAAAACTGTATTTTTAAAAAGTTCTTTCCTTTACGCTTTCATACATTTCTAATGGAAAAATATTTTTTGTAATAGTTTGCATATATTTTTTATTGAGTAATTTTTTATTTTATTTGTATTCTACTCAAGCGAAGCGATAGGAAAACCTTCAATTTAACTAAAACATATTTTTTGGTTATCATATTTTACACCAATTCATTATAAATATGAATCAAAATAGAGATTTGGCATTAATCTTCGGCTTAAGATGGATGGATTTTAGGTACCTGGGTAAAATGAATTCAACCAACGCAAGAAATTTCAGGGAAGAATAGAGAAATCAAAGTTTTGTATAGCTTTAATTAAATTTAAAAAATTAAATGCGGAACTAACGAACGAACAAACTTCTTACTAAATTCTTTGATTGTATTTAAATTAACGTAATTTGACATACTAACGTAATTATTAATTATATAGCAATTCAATACGATTGGCTTTCAAACCTTGCCTACACCCGTTAAAAGCTAGGTCGATAATAATGATATCAGTTCTGAAGTTGCAAGCAATCTGTTCCAATTATTTGACAGCCAGTGGCACGGATGTCGGCTGCATTAGTGTCTGTGTTTTCATAATAGATAAATTGCAGCTGGGTAATATGCTTTGCAACAGTATTGTTATCTACTGTGATACTACAGGGTTTTCCAATAAGAGGTGTTATTTTGATATTCAATCGTAAAAGATCAATGGTTTCGTTGCTCGTGTAGCACATAGCGCCGTCTTGTTAAAAAACGTTGTCCAGATCAATACCATCTAATTCCGGCCATAAAAAATCATTAATCATCTCTCGATAGCGCAATCCATTCACCGTAACTGTTGCTCCAGCCTCATTTTCTAAAAAGTAAGGTCCAAAGACTCCGCCGGACCATAAACCGCACCAAACAGTCACACGTTGAGGATAGAGAGGCTTTTCAACAATAACTCTTGGGTTTTCCGAGCCTCAGATGCGACAATTTTGCTTGTTGACGAAGCCACCGAGGTGAAATGGGCCTCATCACTCAAGATGATTTGCATTTGATTCACTCAAGTGAATTTTAATAATTTCAATGCGTTGTTGAAGCGTGTATCGTTCCATTTTTATTAATGGCGTAGTTTCAACTTGTCAAATGTCAAAAAATGACAGCTTCAAAAGTAACATCTACCGAAATAGCGGGCTATTCAAAATAACACCTCTTATTGGAAAACCCTGTATATAAGTACTTCATAAATACCTCATAATGATGATAATTTGGAAATGTGGGTAGCATTCAATACTATTTATCCCCCAAGATTAGTATGGAACTATCCAAGTCCATCTAAAAGAATTCGACTGTATGCACCATCTGTAAAAAATTTCTAAGAGTTTCTTGTTACCTTTTGATGAGTTAGCGTAAATTAGGTAAGTTTTAAACGAAACTTTGTGAATTTTCTTAGCATCCAGCCCAATTGTATGCAAATCATTTGCCGCCATTATCGTGTCAATCTATCTATCTACCTTTGGCGGAGGACCCGAGGCGCGGTGAACGCGTGCTCCAGCCGATGTAAATCAAGTGGGACGTTACGAAATAGCTGTCACTGGATCTTTAAAGATACTTATGCTAATCTACGCCCTTCCTTTGACTTTCTCCGATTACTTGGATCACGTGGGAGGGACGCCCAAATAACTGAATCCCACGAACTAAGCCTGATAACACAATAAGGATACTTACATTACCGCCATCTTAATTGCGATATAGTTTGATTTAAGGAAATTTTGTAGGCATGCAATTAAATATCTAACTTCTTAGAAAATTGCTTAAATTTACAAGAAGAGATCCCTTGATCGAAATGAATAAATTACATTAAGAAACGCCCTCTACCTTTTACCTACTTGAACATTTAGAATAACCATCACACATGCATGGATAGAATGGATTCTTCACGGCAAGTTTAATTAACGTAAATAAATAAATTAATTGGAATTAAACTAGAAACTTTAACTAACAACAACAAGATAAATGAATTAAAATTATTAAATCTCTCAGATATAACATTCGTTTCCGACTTGACTTTTACTGTTGAAATTACTAATGGGATTATAGACGGCCCTAATTAAATGAGTCTAATCACCTTCAACATACCAACTTGATGGAAAATTCTTTTTAAAAGTAACAACAATATCTGGACCGAGTCATTTAGATCGTTGTACCTAGTTTACAGTTGGCAATAATTTCGCAGAAAATTTAGATATGTTCAACTGCACGGAATTTTGTGTCTTGATATCTATTCTACTAAACTATTATGTAGTATATCAAATGTTTTATAAATAAAGACGTAAAATATATAAATAAATACAGTAATACATAAATAAAAAAGTGGACATAAGGGTCTCGACAACTTGATTGGATGACTGCAAATTTTATTCAAAGAACTAATTCGTTTATAGAGGTCAGTATTTTAGGTTTAAAAAACTATTAAAAAATAAACATCTACACGGATTCCAATTTTAACACGATATTAAGTTTAAAAAATTGATTAACGATATTTTTTTGACTTGTAATTTGCATAGTTAGGTACCTCCAACCTTTGGCACGATACAAATTTGTTTTCACTTTTTCATGCGGGAAAACCACAGTCTACTTTTCAGAGGTCGTTATTTTTTTTTTAAATAAGACGACTATGTCTTGTCCTTATGTGATCCAAGGTAAATTTAAAACAGTCACGTGTTGTCTCCGGTGGAGAGACTTCACGGCACGTAGATAAACTAACATTACGTGCCTTCGCTGTCAGAAACGAAAACCAAACGTGTGACAAAATTTTCCTTGAAAAGGGAACTCTTCCCATTGAAACCGAATATTTATTTATTTCTATTCTTTTTTATTTCCAGTTTACATAGCGTAGTTTTGTTAACACCTCACTAGGAGAACCCGTGTGAGGTGCATGAATTAGGCAAGTGTTGTTACGGTTAAACACGACGCTCGTTATATTCTACGTGTTCATAGATGGCGTTAATTAATTTATTTGATTAAAATACGCGTTTTGTAAGGTATTGCTTTACAATATTAAGACAAATTATTTGTTTGCGCCCGTACGCAATATGAATATGAATAAACACTTTTGTTCGTTTAAAAACTCAATGCTTTGGAGAAAGGCATACAAATAAAATCTAGTGTCGATGATTCAATGCAATATTTTATTTGTAAGTCTTTCTTAAAAGAATTGAGTTTTTTTACAGACAAAACAATTTATTCATATTCATATTGCGTATGTACAAGCGCAAACAAATAATTTGTCTTAATATTGAAAAGCAATACCTCGGCTAAGGCGTATTTTAATAAAATCTACGAACGCGTAGAATATAACGAGCGTCGCGTTTAACCTTAAAGATACAGTTAAGACGAAATAGAATAAAACAAAACAAAACATATAATGATTTTTTTTGGAATTCTTGTCTTGAAGAAAATGAAGGATATCCTGTCAACCAACCCGTCCTTAGATAATCTAATCTTGAAGGCCACCTTTGACTGTGATATTTAAGACACATTATTTGAGATTTAAATTAAACCTTTTAAAGTACATAGTGTTTTTCAAAGTTCACTATTTTTTTCGCGAATGACATGTTTTTGACAGAGTAGATATATTCATTGATGTGTGCTTACAGTATAAGAAAATGTGTGTATCGTGTAGAGTGGTGGGTGTGAACTTGAATGGTAGGTACCTCATCACTTGAGCGAAAAATTAATTTTAGGATAGAAAATGTACACTAATTTGTAGCAGAATTTTCGGTAAAAACTGCAAATCGATCGAATTAATTATTAACAAGTTTGCGAACGACTTTACAGATTTTTTTTAGAATAGGTGAATTATAGTATATATATATATTGTTTTTTTGAAATAAGTAGATACTACAAAACTAAATAAATTGACACAGAACATAAGAACATTTCAATTTACCTAAAAAATTAGGTAAATTGAAACTAACTTTTGTTTTTTGTTGTTTGTAACATCAACATTATTCACAACATCGCTAATGATTGTCATGAAGATTTGTGATAAACGTGATTTATTGTCAATAATAAAAACAATAAATGTTACTAAGATAATTTTTATTAGTTGAATCAAATCTTAATGATAACTGAAGTAAATATTATTCAATCTTGTTAATATTTAAGGCGATGCACTGCGTCGTGCAATATTTTAAATTGAGCCGCTAACAATAACAACCCTTACGTAGATGGCGATAAGGTTTAAATTCCCGCTTTCCGCCTGTTTTGATTTTTGCAAGAAAAAACATGGCCAAAAAGTGCCTTTTATTTTATTTTGTGGATGTTCGGGCACAAATATTTTTTTCGATCTTTTTCTAAATAACTTAATTTGCCACATTATACAATAAAATCATAACCGAAAATGGGTTCGTAAGTAGGAGATTTTGAACTTTAAGCAGTTTTATAGGCCTATGCATTATTTTTTTCTGGGCTTATAAAAAGACTTATCTAAAAGATACTCGATTATTTTAAAGGCCAAGATGTATTCTATTCGCAGTATTAAATTAAACCATCTGAAACATTTCTAGGTGACCAAATTTTCAAACTAAAAACACATGATTTTGCATTGCTACGTATAGCATCGCCTTAATCTAAATTACTTAGATCAAGGTGCAGCTCCGTAACTGCATTGCGCTGCTTTTTCCAATGCAAAGTAAATTAACCTAAGTTCCTGTCTAACAAAGTATCCACCTGGGGAGAGTTCAGAGAGTTCACAAACTTAGATTAGAGGCGAGAATAATGAAGAAGGATGTTGAGAATCGGGTACTTACTCCTTGCAAAAAAAACCTAGCATTAGATATTCTCCAATTGTGGATAGGTACTTTTGTACCTTCTTGGGTTCTACAGATATACCAGATGAACGAGCAAAGTTTAAAATTTCGCTCGAAGAGAAAATAATTTTTCAAGATTTTCTTATACTGTGTTGTTAGCAAAATCATAAGCGATGTTCTTTGTGACTTTAACCTTGGTTTAGGGTATGATTTAAAAACGTGAAAATGAAAATGATTATTTACGATGCGACACGAATGTTAAACCCCAGCCATGAGCATTCATCTCCTGGTGCGACCGGTACACCAGGAGGCACTGATTTGTTAGGACTTAGGAAAACGTCTCTTGAGGATGGGAAGTAGTTTGGAGTTTAATCATAGCTGGTTTTGGTAATACTTTCAAAGAGCGAAGTGAAATAACTTTTACGTTTAAAAATTATAATTACCGTCCCAAATTGATGACGTATAGTTTGTGACGTAATAACATAAATTTATCTTAGTTATAGAAACATCAAATACGGATAACTATATAATTGACAGCCTTAAGAGTCTGTAAATAATCAGTTAATCATAAAACAATTACTTGATTAATTCAACTAAGAATTAATTACGATGTTCTACCATTTCTCGTTTCTGTCAATGGCGTTGATTAATGGCGTACTTACTGTAAAATAATTTGAACACAACTCCACTTGCCATTTTGGAGAATTCGCGATGCTAATTATCAAAATACCCTAGCAATGGTTTTGTAGGAAGTAATTATGTTATTCATTATTTCATTTATTAATACACCAGATTTTCATTTTCAAAGGGACGGGGCTAATGAATATTTAAAAGTAAGTATTTATTTATTTATTAGGTACTAAAAAATATAATTACATAATAATGAATCTTTGACTATCCAACTGAGAAGGTTTCCCGTTTCATGACAATCAAATTGTTAGGTTTAGTTCATATGAAGTAGGTAATGTTAAACAAATACATAACAATAAATTCATATCATTGGAGAAATTACTTTTTACATAACATTGTGGAAATTATCATATTTACAATTTAAGAGATAAGTTAGGATAGGTTAGGTTAGGTTTAAGGATTAAGGGTATAAGAATTATTATTTTAACTGATTTAAGACGTGTTTATAGAACATATTATTTGAGTTTGTGAAATGTGGTAGGAATTTTAGGTCTGGAGGCCAAAAATATTAAATAATTATATGAACGTATTAAACATTTGTTGTTTATCTGTAAGTTAGCATATGTTCACTCTCAACTCTCCCTAAGTTTAGAATTCGATTGTTTATTTGTTTCTTTTGAATAATCACACCTTTTTTTATTTTAATTTGCGTGTAAATCGCACAAGAGTATGAACTGCTCCCCAATTAGGGTAAGTTGGGAGGCTGAAGGTAATGGGGAAGAGAAAGAGATGGGAAGAGGAAGGTGGAGAAGTAGCTGGCTATTCAAATGTGATCACGAAATACATCTAAAGCCATTACAAGTAACGCTTCAGTTTAGAATGGTGGCCTTACATCAGGGCTATACTGAAAGTATCTACCACTGAAGTATTTTACATACCTACGATTCCAGAGTATATTTGGAGTTAAAAATACAGATGTCATTTTGCTCTCCCATGATATATTTATTACAATTAAAATTATATGTATGTATATGTATATATATCTGAGCATCTATATATGTGTATGTATGTATGTTTGCATGTATAAAAAACATATATTTTGTTTTATATTTTCCATATCTCACATATTTCCATATTTCACATATGTTTGTTTTATATGTTTATTTTTTTTTCTTCTATATTATGTTTTATTTTTTCTTACTACAACATATGGTTTTATTGTAATTTATAGCATTATGACTACCACAACACGGGCATAAGCCCAGTGTGGGAGTTATTAAGTACACAAAAATTGTAATTCATAAAATTCACTGAATAAATTAAAAAAATATAAAAAAAAATTAAATTTAAAGAAAAAATATCGATAAAGATTTTATCGATATTGTAGATAACTTACTATCGTTCCCGAGCACGATTGCAGACAGTTAACGTACGAACAACAATTCACGTCCAATAAATTAAGATCACTTAGTCTTTGTGAACTATTGTTTGTTCATTTGCGATATGCAGTCGCGCTCAGAATGATGACAAGTTACCGACATTGTCGATAAAGCTTTTATCGATCGACCGTGCTAGATAGCCTGGCCGCCTTTAGAAAAAGGCAGGTCTCGTCTCCCTCCAATTGGCCGCTACACCGTCTGACCTTATATCAACAAACATTAAAAATTATGAGTTCAAGTTTTGAGTAGAATTAGTATTGAAATGTGTTAATGAATATTCAATGTTTTACTAACGATTAAAAGCGATATAATTTTATGCGTAGATGGCAATGATTTATGTTTTACAACCAGGAACCAATCTAAAACTCTTTCACTAAATGCACTAGATCGATTAATCTATATTATCTCAAGGTACACATTCTGACATGCAATATTACCCACATATGCTTTTTTATGAAACATTATTCCTCACAACATTAGACTGAGTTATGTAAAAGGTTCACATTTGAGTAACATTCTGCATCCATAGAACCCCAGAAATACATAGACAAGATTCCCAAATAAGATGTTTTGACATATGTTAGCGGCGTTGGCAAAATATTACTGTACAGAATTCCATCGGCGCACACAAGGCAAATTATTAATTTAACGACAAAAAAAAATTATTAGAAAATCTTACAGAAAAAGACTAACTATGATTAGTTGTAGTCTAGTGCATGTAGTAGGTCTCTATCCTATTTTTTTGTTTAAATATTTCATACTATATTTTTACTATATTTTGAATTATTGAGGTAGGTAAATAAACATATAATGAAACTGTAAAGTGACGATAATTTTCATTTAACACTAAAAATATAAAGTTCTGTAAAACGGTTTAAAAAATTTATAAAACGTTTTTCAACAATGAAATTAGCGATAAGCACCAGATTTTATTTTTCTAGACGATGATTAGTAATAATTAATAACTTCCCGAGGGATCCCTCAAGAAACATTTGTGATTTTAGTAACACGGTCATCAGAAATAATTAAAATAAACCCCACGGAATGATGGACGTTCAAGACCTGCTAGGGCAAAGTCGACCGTAGGTCCATCCATCACAGCGGGCCGCGCGCCGAATTTTGTTTTTACATGTGTTCATCACTTATGTCGTTAAGATTCACACTTTATTTTAAGATTTGCTAAAGAATTCGTCTGTCCAATACACAGGGCCACGCATCGCATATTTTTTAGCACGACTGCTTCACTACATCGTTAAAATTCTGGGTTCATTTTAGGGTATTGTCTCATCTTAAGATTAATTATTACTTGTGCTGATCCCTTTATTATTGACACACCATAGTCTCCAACTATTACACAACACGAGACCACCAATCACCATTTCACCAGCATGCGATGTCTAGAAAATATGATATATTATTCAAGGAAAGTGTATATTTCTATTACGCAATTCATCGTATTTTAGAATCGATCGAACCGTCTCAAAGCATTGTCCACGTTACCCAAATACTATACATAGTCGGTAACACTTAAGTTCACGTTCAGACAAAAAAGCTTATTACTCAAGATAGCAAAAAACACGGTTATCGAATACCTCTCACGAGTAGCAAGCAGGGTTGATACAAATTATAAATGAAAACTTCTGTCTACTGAACTAAGAAATAGACAGAAAACGTTGTCAAGTTTTTCTGTTACAACAAAAGATCCTAAAGCAATTTACTTTAATTCATGTAGCTTGTTATTATTTTAGTTTCGACATAGCATTAATTTCTTTTCATAACTTACTTATTGCAGGTACCTGCAATAAATCATCCGTTGAATTTATACTTTTTGAATTTTGCGCCGCTTGTATATCTGAAAATTCTTTAACCTATGACAACGCAACAACTTTTAGCTCTTAACGCGACTTTAAAATATCAATTGAATTGAAAAAAAAATAACCCGCGAAAAACATGTCTTTTTTACTATAGCACATATTAAGTCATTTAAACAAAAAAAAATATTATTTTGATATGAATAAGGATTGTACCTTCCTTCCCAGGGATTGGAGTCAAACGCACTAGCAACCTCGCCAGATGCCGATCGGGTAGTACCGACATTAATTTCGCAACTGCTGTAATGTCCTCCAATTTCAGAGAAATGCGTTTATGTCTGCATGTGTGTACCAGATTGTGTACCGGATTACATTTTCATCGACAACGAATCCTTTAGCTCGTATCAAATATAGGAAGTGGGTTAATTTCCTTGCAAAATTCGCATTCATTCATTTCTAAAAACAACAGTGAAATTCAAATAGATTTATTTACTTAAAAATAGGACAAGCTATCGTGTTTACGTGATATTCAAATGTTTGATAATATACAAGGTTTTGAAAAATATTGTTAAAACTCGGGCTGTAGATAATTATTTCTGGTATTATCACATTTCTTTGATTGGGAGATAAATAATTTTATTTATATGAATAAATGTTCATAGCAAAAGACATATAAGTAACATATTTTCAGACTCAAGTGAAAACCCTGCAACACAGTAGGTACACTTTATTATCTATTGTGTAAGAAAAAAAAGACCGCCAGAAAAAAAACGTTGCCAAGATCATTTCGTTCGATTTTAGTTTTTTGACTGTTTATTCGGCGCGTGGCTCTATTACGATTAAATATAACATATTCTATATTTAAAATTCTATTCTGAGCAGGCAATAATTATTATAATGTATTAGGTGATCTGATACTTATGTATATGTGCTATAATTATCGATATATAATATTTGGTCAGTGGCTATAATAATATATACGAGATTGACAAGATGTTACAGAATCCAAATTCTTTAAATACATTTACAATCAATGTCATAGTTTTATAAAATAATTGTTTTTCGACAGAAACAATAAATAAATACACACATATACGACATACATTTATGGGCATTGATTTTATTACCACATCAACATATTTAAAAAAAATAGTGTGGGTCCGATTGTATATGAATAAATTGACTTTGTGGGTTCATATTCCATGTAACCCCCATTTTCACCGACTCTTGGATATTCACTGACGACAAATCCGAAGCTGATAGTTGGCTTTTAGTCGTCTGTTACTTGCCCAGATTAGTCTCACTCTTAATAACACCAGCATCACATAATGTAGCAATTGAAGCAAGACCCACAATTTCACACTATCCCTCTTCTTCAACTTCATCAAATTATTTGTTTATGCCTTATTGTAAAAAGAGGGATTGAAAACAAACAAAAAAATCCTACACAAATCCTAATCCTTACAAAATTTCTAAAAATGTAGAACCTTCGCACAAATTTATAGATACATGTAAACCCTCCACAAGAAATTAGTAATTCTGACGGATTCATTTCAAGATACGATCTCTTGATTATATTTCTGATGTAATCTTTTGACTGTGTAAAATGAAATTAATTTAAATATATGGATATGGATTTGGTATTTATAAATAACAATATTATACTCAAATGTTTCTCTGGCTAGAAAATCCCATTTAGTTACGTTACGTAAAACATGTTTCGAGTACTGGGAACAGGTGGCTGACCTTCAATTTTTTTTAAATTTTATTTGAGAAACATTAAAGTTAGTCTAATAAAAAAGGCAATCCATCAAACAAAGCAATGGGCAATCCGATATTTCGGCGTATGTTAACGACTTGACGAACCAACATTTTGACCTCTGATTTTTTGTCATAGGCTGTTACGAACTAAGTTTTTAAGGTTAATTTCGGTTCGTTGGCCTAAAGTTAAGCGCGTAGGTTGAAAATTTAAGTACCTACCTACCTGATAATGAAACGTATTTTTTGGTATTCATTATCAGCTTAGTTTATGATCGGTTTCTAGTCAGGAAGCCTTTAAAACTACTAAACACATGTCCACATATATTTACACAATTAAAGTATGAATACAATTCCTACACGAATAAAATTGTATTAAAAATCTTTTTTTTTCATAATGATTTATACCTGGCTATATACTACTTTCATTTTACAAGGGATATTTAAACTAGGTAATGATACGCTTTCTGATTATAATAGCTCTCAATGTATTGATTTATATTAAGTATCAAGATCTTTGTGAGACCGGCAATATGAAGATAGACTCTATGAACTAAGATTACCAACGTTAAGCGAAAGAGGTTACATGATTGAGACTTTCAACATTTTATTTGGACATTATAGTTGATTGAAATCAAAAAAATCTTCTCCACCAACAAAGATATAAATCTTCGTGAACAATAAAAAAAAAATTAAAAAACCTTTCGTACCAAATCCTAGGAAACACTTGCAAATAAGAGTAGTGGACGCATGGAACAATCTTCTCAATCACTGGTTCTACTAATGTAAACCAATTTAAAGCTCTATTGGATTCTCATTTAGAGAGAAGAAAGGATTAACTTATTTTAAATTTAAAACAAACTAAATTTTTCAAAAATTTATTATGAAATCGAAATCAGATACGACCGCTCCAACAGAATGCTGCCTGCTCATTAAATAATAATAAATTAAATTAAATAGATGATAACTTTCCCGACTCAGATTTTATACTTGAAAGAAGTGGAGTGAGACATATTATCAAAGATTAGAAACATCACATTCATTAAGACACTAAATGTTCCAAACCAGAAAATAATATATTAAAAAAATATCCTGCTTCATTAATTTAAAAATACCCATGTGTATGAAGAATGAATAAGCAATAGAGCCTTGAGACATTCACATGTAAAATATTTTAACATCCCAGTTTTTCAAACCTCATATGGACATTTTTTTTAAAACACAATGCTATTAAGCTATTCAATTCTCTACCTATTGATATTAGAAACACACAAACCAAAACTTTCTTTAAAATTAAAATCATTGATTACCTCCAATAAAAATTTACATGAGAAGTATTTCATAACATATGTAAAATATGTGCCTACTGTATATATATGTATACTATGCCTTTTGGTCAAACTGAAATTTTATTAATTAATTACTTCAAATTATTCTCGCTTCGTCTTCATCTTCTACATTCATTCTTGAATTTTATAAGTTAAAAATAAAATAAAATACTGATTTTATTTTATCTGGCATTTTCACAATATTGTGTAAACTAAAACCAAACTGTAAATTGCCATCTTAACACAGGCGTTACACACCTAGTGAGATGGGCAATACCTCATTATTGTAACTAAATGTAAAATTAAAATAAAATATAATAAATAAAATTGAATGAAGAAAATAACACATAATACGAAACTACATTGAAAAATATAATGGCTTTAAAAATATACATTTATATATAGATATACAGACGCTGATTATGAATACTGATGATTCATTATTATTATTTATATTGAGATTTTATAAATTGTCATTTAAAAATGAATAAAACACAATTAAATTGTAATGCCCTGTGCCTAGTTGGCAAGCCCTCTTTCACATAACAATATTAGTGAAGCTATGCACCGTTTCCATCAGTACTCCAGTATTGACCGATATGTTGGTCCAAAAACGAGGAGGAGAGGAAACATATTTGTTTTCAAAGTATATGGTAGTTGATTGTTTGCACAGTTTATAAATGTAGGTACTGGTTAATTGTTTACAAAGTTGGCTTTATTCCAACTAGCCCAACTGCTCAGTGGCCTTTGTAAACAATTGAAACAATTCCCTGGGTGTACCTACAACAAAAAGTAACAAGAAGTTAGCATGGAATTATGCGGGTAGGTGTCTACCCAATGTTACATCGCGTCGACCCAAGAGTAATGGGTGACCACAATGCTGCGGTTTAATTCACTTTACTCAGGAATTAACGTTAGTTGTTTTAAAGGAATGCTTGCGCTTTTCCTTTTTGTTGTGTTACTTTGACTTGTTTTTCTTTTGGATTGTTTCGTGCGTTAGCTGGTAACCTCGAGACTTCGTTGTGTTGAGCTTACAAGTTGATCAGAGAGGTGAAAGAGGTTTCATTTTAATTATTTGAGTAATTGGAATGATTTGGGTATTTGGCATTAAAATGGGTATTGAAAAAAGGGTGAATGACATAATTTTATTTGATTGAGGAACGAATGCAGTTGATCCAGTTATGTACCAATATATTACAGAGAAGATTACAAATTTAGAACACGTAAAGGTACAGTAAATGAGAAATAATGAAAAGAAAAAAAAAAAGAAAACAAGTGGTAACAAAAACGAATAGTTGAAGTAAGTAAATAACATGTCTATATTGAAGTTTTTTAAATACTAAAGACACACAAGAGGTGACTTTATGACTTTTAAAAAGGTTGATAGAAAATAGAACAAAGTAGATGTATTAAAAGGGAGCAGTTTAACTATTTTGTGGCACGCATCAAAAATAGTTGTTGCTAAGGACGGGTTGTTTCGGAGAATTTGAACAATTCTTCAAATTTTAAAGTTAATTTTCAAATTTTGTTATTATTTCAGTTCTGTCAACTTCCATAGAACCCGAAAATTGTTCTAATTCTCAGAAACAACGCATCCTAACTTTCTGTAAGTGACGTTGAAAATGTCAATGGTCAATGCAGTTTCGTCGTTGATTGGTGAGTTCTGATAAGCAGAAGTCCTCGCAGCATAAAACGTACAGGGGATCTCCCACGGGTACTTATACTTGTTAAAAAAAAGCAAATACAAAAATAATGTAGGGCCGTTTTAAGCATAAATAACAAGATAAATAAAGGGACGTTTAGGACTAAAAGCAGATAATCGTAGAAAGGAGTACCGGAAAAATATATGATGCGAAAGTGCAGGATGCCTCAAAAATTCTTGAGGAATTCGCGAGACGTTGTATGAATTTGGATATATGTATTTATAAGAAGAAGCTGTAGCACCTTTAATAGATTATGCACAAATATCGATGTGTTTAACACGAGCCTCGCAGGATTCATAGCATTCCTAAGAGAGTAGCGTTCGATCGTTGCGGGAAACTTAGTAGTGTTAGTGTGTGTATTGTTTTTGTATGGGTTGAATCTGTAGTCTTTTTATTTTTTTGGAGATTTTCCTTTTCTACTAGTTAGTATTTATATTGTATTGTATTATTTATATTCATATGTTTTTCTACCAATGAATCTTCTGTGGAAACTTTACTGGTTTATGCAACTTGGTAAAAATGATTTGTATTAAAATATATTTGTATAACTGTTTGTTTCCCAAATAAAATAAAATAAAATAAAATAAAATAAAAATAAAATAAAATACTTAGTGAGTGCCAGGTCTCCGCCTACCCCTAAATGAATGTATGGTAAGATATTGAGGATAAGTAAGTTGGTGAGGATATTGTTGTAAAAAACATTTTACAGTGATGGGATTGTTGTTCTGAGGAGACAAGCTTTACGTAACTCAAGTAGACACCTACTTTGATAAAAAGAGTAAAGACTAATAGGTACCTACATTCCAAATTCATATCTCGTATTATATATCTAAGCAACAGATCACATGAAAACTTGAGTCTGCTTATTGTGTAATGCAATGATATGTAAGAACGTCTTGAGCAAACATTTCCTTTATAATTATTTCTGAGCATAATTCTACACGTCCGGAGATCATTAAATTACCCGGTGAGGCTAATATTGCGTAGCAACATGGCAGCAGGTAATAGAACTTTATGCAACATTTACCTGCTTGGTAAACACACCAATTGCACCTTTACCAAACTGCACTGAACTGCAGTTATTCACTTTCCTGTAGAATTAAGTTCGAGCTATGCTCAATTGAAAACGAGAAGTACTAGCAGTAGACGGAGAGCTTCAAAACTTCCTGGAATTGGTCAATGAAGCGGAATAAATTTGTGTAGGCGTTTTGTCAGAAGTTTGGAGAACTAAATAAAGACAACTATAAGTTACATGGAAGAGAAAATATATTATTAGAATATTAAAGAAAGCTCTGTTTAAACAAACAACTATATTAAAATATTTATGACGCTCCCATTTTAGTTATTTTTTATGTACGTATTATTAAAATTACAAACGTTTCTAGAGGGATCCCTCCGGATGAAAGTTATTTAAGTTTAATATTAATAAAACAGGACTTTACCATTAAACTATTTAATGTAAAACGTTTTGAAAATTTTATAAAATATTTTTCAACTTTTAATTAAGTAGTAAGCACCGGATTTCATTTTCTAGACGATGAATTAGTAACTTCCCAGGGGATCCCTCTAGACAAATTACAGATTTAAGTAATACGTTCATCAGAAATAATTATAACATATCACACGGAAAGATAGATTTTCCAACCCTGCTTGGGCAAAGTCGACCCTAGGTCTGTCCATAATGCCGGGGTGCGCGCTAAATATTGATTTTACACGAACTTATCTCTTATGTCGTTAAGATTCCCGCTTTTATAAGAGATTTGATAGGGCAAATTCAACTTTTTGTGGACGACTACTTCACTTACACCGTTAAGATTCTGGCTTAATTTTAGGGTATTGTCTGGTATAAAAATTCTTTACTTTGTTAAATTTTAAAATAAAAGGTTCTAAAAATAATTTGACAATTTGTTTAGTTCTGTTTTTGTGACAAATTATCTCAAGAACACTACGAATGCACATTTGGTTTTGTAATAATGCTAAAATATCCTATCTCATGTATAAACAAAACTAGCATTAAAAAAGGTAATGGAAGCCACTGGAAACTGAACTCGAACCTTCTGCTATCCGGATATTTATGATCTAGCTGTTGCACCAATATTTTGAAAAAAAAAATGAAGTAATGTAATGACTTTCAAACATAATATTAAGTAGGGAATATTCATCGTAATTCACATATCTAATATATTATTATTTCCACTCTTAGCATGAATTGACACGAGTATTTAATTCTCTCAAAGTGGAATATCCCTAACTTTTTCGTCATTGTACAACGGTGATTCACAACCGGCAGCGGAGGCCCAGGGAAGTACCAAAAAGGTAATTTTTGTATCTTAAATTTTGAAGGATGTTTTCAGGAAAAATAACGTATACAGTAATGTATTAGTATATAAAAAGAAATCTCACTTTGTGCACTTTATTTCGAGAAAAAGCAAAGTAGAGCAGACATTCAAATTTTCGCGATGATATTCAATTTCCTCAGATTCTGCTGCAAAGCACTTTCAAGATTGGTCATAAGTCATAACATAACGCTTAACGTGGTTTAACCGTGAAATTGAGGCAAGGCAATCAAAACAAAGCCGTACATGGGGAGTATGTTAACAGTATTTACGATTTAGCCATTAGGTAACAACGTTTAGTTAAATTTATTTATTATAATGGATTACAACAAATCTGTTCACCTTCTTTTTTTGTATGTTTTTTTATTTAGTTAAAAAAAATATTTATCTAGTATTAACCTTTTAACAACTTATTTCTATGACTAAGGACACTTTACAATACATCTAAAAATTATTCTTTATAGTCTTTAGACATAACCCCCGAAAAGCAGCAAGGCTTTCAACTTCTTTAATATCTGTCGGTAGCTCATTAAAAATCTTAAATCCTTTAAAATAGAGATTATTTTAAATTCCCGAAAAATTGGTTTTAGGGAGTTTAAAATCTCCACAGTTTCTCGTGGGGTAGCCATCGCTGCAGATCGGTAAGAAATTTGACTCAGAAATAGAGAATTCAAAACCCAGAGTGAGCAAAACAAAATAAACTTAACAATTAAAGTTAAGTACCAGCGCATATTAGCACACGTTTCAGATATTTTTTTAAAATCAACCATACAACTAAAAGTTTTTTTTACTGTAAAACATCTATTTATTTAATATGTGTTATAATACAAAAAAAACTTTGACAGAATACTGTACCTTCCTTCCCAGGGTCTGGAGGCAATCGCGCTAGCAATCTCGCCAAATACCGATCGGGTAGGACCGACATTTATTTTATATATTAACTGCTGTGATGTCTAATATATGTCCGCGTGTATTTACGTAATTGCCACCACAATGCAATGTCATTGACAACGAGTCTATCTGCCGAACTTTAGCTCGATCGGATGTCGGTTAGTGAGTTAATTTCCGCTTCCAAGATTTGCATTAATTCATTCATTCCCGAAAACAAAAGTAAAATTCGAATATATGTAATTAACAAAATTGATAGAGTTGCAAATCACCTTTTTACCATCTTTATCGGCATTCAAAAAAGTTTATATGTTTCTAATCGGTAGTGTCATTTCCGCTTCGAAAGGAAAAGCAGTTATTATGCCTAGCGTAACTATTAATTTTGTATGGGAGAAAAATATCCAGCCCGGAGATCCTTTTGAGTTAGTATTTAAAAAAATGCATTGTTTCCCCTCTCCCCACAGCTTTCACTGTGGCTGAACTAGCTCCCGATTCCCCTTTTTATAAATCTATTGGATAATTAAATATCGAGGACCTGTTAGATTTTTGTTTTATGGTTAGTATAAAACATTGAAGTTTAAACAGTTATTCGTTGTCAAACCTATAAAAGGAGAATTCGATCATAAAGTGCAAAAAAACCAAAAAAAATAAATATATATATATAGGTATCGAAAACAAATTTTCAAAACTGTTTCAATAATTTGGAATTTGTACTAATGCTAAAGAAACTTACCAAAAATTCTAGTTTCGATTGATTCTGCTGTGCGTTAGGTATGCGAGAAATCTGGTTCTCAATTTAACTTGAAAATTGGAATTGGTTGTGTGAAGAATTCATAAAAGTGAACATAACTATGTACCTTTAGTATGATATCGTATTATTTTAAAAATTGGAACTTATTTCTCAACAATCAAGAATTTAGTATATCACATAAAAAAAGAAAAAAAATCCGTGATTTTTCAAGGGTCCGCAGATGTGATGTTTTAACGCAGAAAAATATAAAACATGCGCTTCAGCATTTGAATTAAAAAAAAAACTTTTTTCGTACTTATGGTTCTTTTGTACTGCATGAAAAATATGAAGAAGAATGATGATCAGAACCGCATTTCACAATTGAAGTTTTTTTAATCTTCATAAGATTGCCATTATAACTTGATACATTTTATTTTAAATGTGGTTTTAAAGAAGCGTATCAGATTATCTCAGTGAATATGTCACTTTCCAATACCAACCCAATGCTTTTTCTTCAAACTTTGAAATGTTAAAATATAAGGTTATTAATGGTTATTAAATTCTTCAAATAAAACGATTTACCTTCATATCTACAAATAAAACCAAGCAAACCTTTAATAATAATTATTCGAAGAAAATTTCTTCTTAGAGCATTTCACTTTGTTTCAAAGGATGACATTATTTATTATATTAAAACACAAATAATTTTGTTTACATCACTTTAATATATATATGTGTATGTATATACTCACTATATACGTTCTATATACTCCTGGTGAGGTGAACTTTGTTCATGAAACAAGTAGAGGTTATGTATATTTAAGTGATGTAAACAAAGTTATTTGTGTTTTAATATAACTTTATTATTAACAATTTTTCCTCGTATTTATACATTCCGTATATAAACATTAAGGACATTCATTAATACAGCACGTCTGATGTGCATAATGTGTTATTACACACAGTTTCAATGTTATGTTTGTGCTGTGTCCTTCTACCTAAATCATATAACCCACTTGTATATTTGCACACTTGTATACTTATATATTTGCGCGGCCAAGTCGCTCAGACGCCCCTAGACTCTCCCCAGTTGCCCCAGGCCCCCCCAGGTCGCAGCAATGCCTAGCGACGTCGAGACGCCCGCGACGCCTACTTTTGTGATTCTGTTCACCGTCTCGGAAATATATTATGATATATTTTCTTCTGGTTTCGAAGGATTGCATTGGTGGTAAAAAAACGGAGCACAGCAAAACGGAGGATGTTTTTGGATTTTATTTTCCAAACCAATATATATCGACTTCCCGATAGGGCAATGGTTTTTTGCGTATTGAATTACAATCTTACATAATACATTTCACCAATCGAAAGCATATGACATTACAATTCTATCAAAATAAAAATGGTGTTTACTGAGAAACACTGACCACTTTTATGGTTATTGAAATTTTTATAGGCCACTGCTGATAGCTCCGTTGTAAAATCTTCCACTTTCTCTTAAAAGAGGCATGTCACAGAAATAGAGGATAAAACAGAACTCACCGCGGCAGGACCATACTTCAGGGTGTCCGGGGGTAGAGTAAGTAAAGTAAAAAATATCAATTACTTATTTCAAAATTCTTATGTTTTAAGGTAGTTTTTAGGTAAAAAATTGAATTGTTTGTATAGGAAATTAAATATTCTTCAATGGAAAAATATTTTTGTATGGAAAAATAAAAATTGGAATTTCTAAAAAGTTATTTATCAATTTTACTTCTACCATCATGTAGAATCACCTGATTTTTTTATATTTACTTAAGATAGCTGTCTGGGAATGTGGGAATGCCTTTGAAAGGCGTTCATAAATCCTTATAACATCTAACAAGGGTAGCGATGCATTTAGTTTTTAAAAATACGTTGTTAGAAACTTTGGGTTATCCGTCTAGATTTTCCAAATTATATCGGATCCTAATTGTGAGTAAAAGCATTGACAGGTTTTGAAGAAGTAAAATTTATTGAAGTAATTTGATTTACCTAAATTGAAATCTTTTAAAAACTTTTGTGCATAAAATTGAATTTGATTGCACTATGAACTTAGCAACGGGACGATTCAGAGACAAAGAACGCAATTACGGCGTCGAGACGAGCCGTCTCGGCGGAGGCTGTACTTTTAGACTAAGCCAATGCTTCAGGCTACGGAAGGGATGATGCATTGATATGCAATTTACAGGAATAGACAATTCACAAATAAAAATTATCAAAAATTATGAGTTGAAATAATTATTTAAAAAAACCCAAATGGGATGTAAGAAAATATATAATTCGAAAAGAGAAAAAAATACAGACGATTCATGCAACTTTGTAATTATACCGATCGCATAGACTGATCTCAACCTTAAGGACTAACTTGCCAATAGTCGTGCCTGTGTGGAGAGCAATAGCATCTTGCTGTTGAACAGAATCAATTCAGATATCGACATATTTAGCATCAATTATGCTGGCTCGCTAAACCTGAAAAGTAGTTGTTTGTTAATTAGTGGCAGGAGTGTTTATATAGTGTTTTGAATGGCAAAAGAAGTCGGGGACGCCCGAGGAAAACTTAACGCAATATCTATGCACCGTAATGAGATACCCAGTCGAATTAAAGTTGATATAACGTAGTTCTTTAACACTAACATTGTGGCATGCAGTAGTGAAAGGTGGAAGATATTGGAGACACCCGAGAAAGACATTAGCAATAGCGAACATTGCGTGGTCCACTACTGTTTTAATATCAATAAAATGAATAAAATCGAATTGTATGGTGACCATATCTGAAAAGCCAGGTAGGTACTACCTTTTCACTTTCCTACTAGACGAATCACAGGCTCCGGACGGTTGAGAGAATATGGGATTCTTATGTGGAATTTTTAAAAACACAGTTATAATTGTTTTCTCCGAGGGCGTATCTAGTTAGTTCCTTGACCTGCTTAGTAGAAACGGGAAAAAAAATATCCCTCGTGTAGGCAGGGTTATTAATGATCGGTTTCAGCACTAAAGGAAAAGTGAATCGGCTTATGTTTTAAGTGTCTCTCGGGTGGAAACGTAGACAAGTGAAACAAATCTACAACTGAATATTTTGTTCGGCTCAAAGACCGGATAAAAAAACTTGAATACGTAATTGAAGGTTTTATCGCCCCAGCGTTATACTGACAGCCGTTGTAGTAAGTAGGTGAATATACTGAATTTAGTTGCGGGTGAAGATCGAGAAAGCTGTGTTTTATTTGAAAATTTCGATTGATTCAGCCTCCATCGTCGAGGGGTAAAGCTATCGACTAGCAAGCTGGAGGTCGCGGGTTGAAATCATGGCGTGCGCAAATAAATTGTATGTGATTAATTTATGTTATTTCACAAATAACTGATTTAAAATAATATTAAGCATATTTGAAGCACGTTCTAGAGTGGAAAAAATGGTGCTTAAAGTGGCTTTTACCGTGTGTGGTGACCAGATCTAAATAGCCAGGTACTTCCTCACTAACGGCGGCTCGTGACTTTTGAGTGTAATAGAGTGCTAATATTACAAAAATGGCATTATTGATGTTGTTGTAGCTGAAAAATATTTTTTGTTTTTCTTTTTGAAAATTCGCTTTTTTGTATTTTCAAGAAATTTCAGTTTGGTCGTGCGCTGCACTGATTTCCTGAAAATCTTCATAGTAAAATTAATGAGCTGCCACTGTTTCCCACCCCACCCTCCTCTTTCTCATCTATTTCTCCTCCCCACTAAATTCAACCTCACAACATACCCCAATTAGGGATACGATAGTCTCACTGGCTCTAGATGGTTGGGAGCAGTTGGGACTCTTGTACGGTTTTACATAAAAAAATAAAAAAATCTCTATTGCTTTTCTGGTAGGAATGCAATGCTATAAGGTTTAAAAAATAACTTATGTAAGGTAATACCTCTCCCTTCTTACAATAATTCTAACAATCGAATTATTTCATATAAGTCCCGTCCAATATTTTATCTACCAGCTAAATCCATAACTTGAAGTACCTAGGTACATTTCAGAACGACTTTTTCATATCAGATTAATTTGTATTGATATAAGAACGCTGAAAATGATGTTTTAGGATTAAAAGTAGGCCAATAAGGGCCTTGTTCAAAGACACCCTGGGCTGGAGAGTGTCGCTACGCCACTGATTATACCTATAACTGCATTCGTAAGTGTTCTCAGTCCATTTATCATTCTAAAAACCGTCCATATTCCGTTCGTTTATCATTGTTAAATTATAATGACTGCACCATAGACATATGAATATTAGTAGACCTGCCCTAAGTGATTAAAAGGGTATTATTCCTCACTCCCCATACCGGTTCCATTGGAGCCGGCTGGGCTCGCGTATGGCCTCCCGTGAATCTTGAGAATGTGACGTCATAATTCTTGTGCGAACTAGCGTCAAGCTATGGTCGAGTTCATTTTATGAAATAACACGGCAAAATGGTGGCTTGCGCTATGAAAACTTGTAAAAATAGAAGTGAAAAAGAGAATAAACCCAATTGTCGTATTACATTCCATAGGTAAGCATTATTTTACTTTGTTTTAAGCTTATCCACATCGTATAATATGGATCAGTTTTAGAAACATATACTATCACGCGATGGGCGAGAAACGCAAAGCCGTGCACAAGAATCAGGGATGTGCCTTCGCCTTTTGCGTTTTGATAAAATACATAATAGTATCATTTGGAACTCCGTCGTATTAATAAAGGATAATAAACCAATCATTTTTAAATTTATTCCACTTTAATGGCGTTATTACTAAACGAGTTTTGAATTTTACACAACTCATAAACAACACTTAATATAAGATAAATGGTTGGTTATCAATTGTGAAAAATTGGTATGTTTAGAAGTAAAATGTAGATACAGTGAGCATGTTTGGAATGAAAAATGTATGTGTCATTTTGCTGTCCGATGATATTTTTTTATCTATTAAAATTAAAAATATTATATTTTTCTATCGTACGTCGCCACCAATCATATATTATCTTTGGATCATACTATCACACGTCGCAACGGACCACGTGTTAGGTACGCGCTTGTTTCGTATGTACGGTACTGCTGGAACGAGAAGGAGTGCATATCACGTAATGCGCTAGGTTATATAGAGTGGCGATGTGTGATAGAAAATCATGTTTTTTGTTTTTAATTGAAAAAGTGTCATCGGACGGCAAATTGATGTCCAAATTTTTACTTCAAATACTCTTAGGAATCGCTGGTAAAAGCTGTGTGTATATAATTTCATTTGTTATTTTAGTTGTTTTACATTTCTATTATCTTCTTTCTTTTATTATTAATAGGAACAGAGCGGTTGTGACAACCCTCCAACATTGGTCGAATGTAGCGATTCTCAAGTGTGCTAATCATTTTTACTGGGAAGTAAATTATGAAACATTTATAAAAGTGTCTTAACTAAATACGTCAACAAAATATTCGAGTCTGAAAATAGAAGAAATTTACTTTGGTCAATTTGTTCATAACGTGGCGAGTAATTTGCGCTCCCATATAAAAATGTCTATTCATTCAAAAGCAGATTTTACTTTTAAGAACTAAATGGTGATATTATAATGCGAGATGCCTATATACTGTCAGATTGATTTATTGACGAATCACAGTCAGCTTTCCCCTCTGCGTCCCGCAACTGATGGTTTTACCCCTCACCTTTAGGTTCTAATCTATTAATATTCATATATCTGTGGATTGCACTGAATAATTAAAAATGTGATAATTTTTAACATTTTCATCCATCAGCATGTGAATTGATTAATTATAAAAAATCATGATTGATTGTAACGGCCAAATGCCATGTGAATAAATTATGCAGCCGTTGCAATATGCTAATGATATCGTAATGGCGCAGTTGATTGTGTATAAAAAATCTCATACTGAATAACGAATATTTAAAAAAATAATTTTGAAATAAAGGTACTCAATGGTCACTAATACAAGGCAAGGACAAGGGGCTTGTTTTAAAAATACGTTGTTAGATACGCGGGAATTTCCACTTAGTTTTAAAAACGTATCACTTTATTAAAAAATATCTAATATTTATTTAACGCAATATCTGCACCAAATTTACCGCAAAATGAGTTTATTGGGAAACTATTTCTTTTCACCAAAAAGATTCCCACACATCTTAGCAAAATGCATATCCATTGTTTGGGTAGGTTTTATCCAGATGTTTATTTGGGAGCAGATACTGTAGGAGAAAGGTTGAGACACGCATTCATTCCTTTATATAAACTGTGCAAGTATCCTTTCTCACTTGCACACATCCTTATTACAATATGATTACAAAATATTATTGGTACAGTATTTAAAACGGTCAATATTGAAAAAGAAATATTTGTTTTATTATTTGAAATAATAAGCGCGACCAGTGGCGGCTCGTGACTTTTGGTTTTCTAGAGTGCTAATATTACAAAAAAAGTCATTATTAATGTTGTTATAGCTGAAAACGATTTTTTATTTTTTTTTCGAAAATTCGATTTTTGGGAAGAAGAATTTCAGGAAATCCGCAAAGAGCACGTCAAACTGAAATTTCCTGAAATTCTTCATACAAAAAATATCAATAATGCCAATTTGTAATATTAGCACTCTAGTATACCCAAAAGTCACGAGCCGCCACTGAGCACGACTAAATAGTATAGGGTTTATTTCGTTAGAAAGCAAGTGAATAATTTTCCTCACATCCAATCAAATCTTCAATCAATTATTTGTCGTTAGGTTGTCGATTTCCCGATGTTGGAAAGTCACTTTTCAATTTCCCGTTCCATATCCGCTCAGGAATAAAGCCCCGGGCAATGCATACATGTTGATGTTATAGAGTTCTACATGTGAACAAAGTACACGCCATGATGTGAGCCATGGCTTAGAGATAATTTTCACATCACCTGATGTTGCCACATTGCAGATGATACTCTTTCATATTTAACAGGAAATAATTTTGAGGAAGTTATTTTAAAAATAAAGTACGACCTGGATCAAATATCAATGTGGTTAATAGTAAAAAACTTAAAATTAAATGTTACAAAAAGTAAATAAATGGTAATAGGTAAAAACATTCAACGGACTCTTAAGACAATCGCTTCAAATTTAACTCAAACATAGCTAAAAAATGGCAAAAAAGATATATTTTTATGAAGAATAAGGAATAAATTAGATGTAAATTCAAGTAAATTAGATTATAATAGTATAGTAGCATCTCATTTAAATTACTGCTTTAGTGTTCTTTTCTTGTGCAATCAAACACTAATAAAGAAATTGGAAGTTATTCAAATATAGGCATGCGAGCAGTATTGAATTGTAGTAGGTATTCTAAGAAAAATTACCATGCAGAAAAAACTAGGAATTTTAAGTGTGAGACAGGGAATAATATACAATACCTTAATATTTATATTTAAGCTAAAAAATAAGATGATCCCGAAATACTGTTTAAGAATGTAATAATTTTAATTTCGCTGTATATGGCTACCCCACGAGAAACTGAGAAGATTTTGGACTTCCAAAAACAAATTTGTCGAGAACCCAAAATAATCTATTTTAAAGGATTTAGGATTTTTAATGAACAGATGTTAAATAAGCTAAAAGCCTTGCTGCTTTTTGTGGGTTGTGCTTAAATACTATAATGAATAAGCTTTAAATGTAACGTATCATTCATGTCAAAGCTAGTGAGCAGGCATCAAGGAAAAAAATGTTGGTGCACAATAAATATATTATAATTACTGTATGACATCACTAATATGGTCTTATTTGGTTTTACCGAATTTACAAAGTTACTAGTGTCGAGATTCGAAAATAATGTTTGCATTTTATTTTGGAAAACTTACAGTTATAATATTTTAGAGTGTACTAAAAGGCTGATTTTTACTTAGTTTACTTAAGTTATCTGAGCAACTATTTTAATTCGAGTGTTAATATCTATCCGCATGGCAATTTCACCGATTAATAATATAATAATTGTTAACACTCTGTAAATATTTCAAACAATAAATAAAATAAAATACTAATAATAGTAATAATATAAATATTATATATTGCACTTGCATAATGTGGATTGACTAGATGATCATTTGTGGAAAAGTGTGTGGAAGTGTTTAGTTTTTCCTATGGGGAAGATTTAACCCGGACATAAAGTCGGAAACATTAAAGGATAAAAACTGAAATGTTTGTGCTTGTAGATTATATTTTTTCAAATAAGTAAAAAGTAATTTCAATGGAATATTTAAATACATAGTTTAATACAGACAATAAGAAAATACAAGTTTATCATTTGGCATATAAAAATGCTTTTCAAATAAGGTCGCCAACGTAAGCTTCTTTTCCAATTGTTTACTCGACGGATAAAAGAGTAGCGCTTACTGTAGAACTTTGTGCAGCTTATTATCAGGCCATAAAAGCAGTCACAAACACTCCTTAGTGCTGTGCAGAATTGAGTGAAAGTTTAGATTGGAGCCTTTTGTAGGAGCGAATATCTGACTTTGTCAGCTTTGCTTCGAACGAGCTTTGTATGCTCTTCTTTGTGGATTTTAAATGTTTAAAATCCAATTTCGGCTCGGATGGGATAACAAAGACCAGCGATGACTTAATAAAGAACAGGCAAACAATTTACAACTTTGAGCTTTGTACCTACTAGTTTGTTAATTTGTTTATGGTTTTTTTAGGTTCATGCTCGAAGCACGCATACAAGGTAAGTCGATATCTCCTGAAACTGTAAACAACCTATTTAAGAATCTTTCGTAAACATACCTTCTGTAATCACAGCGTTGTTGATAAGACTCCAGAATAACCATTTTTAAAATGAAATATTTTCCTCCAACATTGGAATATTTCATTGCCGATTTAATATTACGCAAGATCTAATTTTATCAAGCACATTTGCGGCATGTTCCTGAGAGGAAGATACTCCCAGTATCGCCCTGTTGTAAAACCAAAATTCAGAATTAAAAAGTTACTCGAAATGGCTTTAGTCGTGTTTTATAACCAGATCTGAATAGCTAGGTAATTCTTCAGCTTCCACTTCCCCATCTCCTTCCACTTCCCCATACCTCAGTTGGGGATGCCATAGTCTCACTGACTCCAGCGGTTGTGAGCTTTTGGGACTCTGGTGCAGTATTTAAAAAAAGTAAAATCATCGTAAGAGTGCATTTATCATAAAATGAAATACTTTAAAATATTACGCCTTTAAAAGTTAATCACTTAAAAGTAGTTCTAATGAAATGTATGACCCATTTTAGTGTTTCTGCGAAATGCGACAATTTAGTGTGTGAATACCGTCTAATTGTTAAGTGGATTACTCTTTCTATTTCCGAAGCAGCAAAGTGTTAGGTAAGGTTTCGTTCCCAAATCGTATGATACAAATCTCGATAATGCGGTGACCCCAATCTACAAACAGGATTATCAGGAACGTGCAGAATCAATATTGCGCTGAATCAGTTTTCAACACGTGCAATACTGTATTAAACGTACAAACACGTGTTGTATAGTTACATAAATATTATTGATCTCGCTTAGTTTTTACGGGTGAGATGACATACTCTGAATGGGATATAACAATCTTTCCAGCCGACTTAATAATTCAAACACATATAATAATGAATTTCAGCCAACTTACCAATGTCGATTTCGTAGGTAAAATAATTTTCGAAGTTTACGTTTTCAAAGCACGCCAAAACGTCCAATATCTGGCGGGGTACGATTGACGTCATACGAACCTCGGTTTTGTTGGTTAACAGTAAAGTCGATCCCATTCGGATCGGTATCAAATCAACAAATCCCAAAAAAAAACAAAAAAAAACATTAAAACTTTTTAAATAATCTGTATACTATAATAATTGTAATGAACCATGTGCGAATCTACACAGCGTAACTTGACACCAAATTAACTGAATTCTGATCGTCCGACCGACCCGTGAGATAGCCGTGTAAGTTCTGTCAGAACCCTCCGACGGACGTTTAAATCTATGTTATGTATTATATCGTCGTAGTCCATAGAAAACATGCAAGATTTTAATTTGTGGAATTGGAACTAAAACACATGGACTAAATCTAAAATCGAACGAAAGCTATTGTAGTACTAGTCTCTGTATAATCTGTAATAGGCCGCGATTCCTCTTCGGGTGCCTCGTTTGGAACTGTGATATTTTAGAAAGACTTTGTTCTTAATCTTATTTCGATATACAGAAAACACACGTAGACAATTAGTTTTTAATTTAATTTGATTTGCATTATAAAAATATTTTGTTTGTCCTGCCTTGCATGTGTTGTAATCTAGTTAACTCTAGGTGTGAGTTGTGATGCACAGATATGATGGATTTAATATGAATGACTCAGAACAGATATCGCCTGCATAACAAAATGGTGCAAAAAATGTGAAAATCGAAAGAATCAGAATCACTCACAACACATCTTAGCAATAACTGAAGAGGTATACATCATAGATAGCCCCGAATTGCTATCCATTATTGGTTTAAATATTCCAATGACGCGTACCAGGCACACTTTATTTTATTATATTGAAGCCAACAACACTAATGCAGCAAATAACTAGCTAATTAGTCGCACAATCACAACTACGAAACCCACTATGAAAAATTGTGAAACATGAACATTTTTCTTGATTCTTTGCTAACGTATAAAACTAGTTTAATATAATAAATCATTTTAAAACTATTTGCACTTCATTCTTCATTATTTTTTTATTAATAATCAGTTCTTCTTCTCTCTACTCAAATTCTTCCCGATTTAAAATTTTCTATCCACAAACTTTTTCCTATTTATTATCCTTTGTTATTATTACTCACACCAATTAGGAGCTATAATAGGATTAGGATTAGGAGCTATAATATTCATCATAGACAAAATTACGAAGGGCGGGTTGTTTCACAGAATTTGAACAATTCATCAAATTTGAAATTGAATTTTGAAGTTCTGTGAAAATTCTATTCATACTCAAAATCCCGTCAGAGCGATTTAGCTTTGTAGTTATATTGGAGGGTTTAGAGTAATTATATTAAATAAAGCTTCCTTTTATGAAAAAAATGGAGTCTTGACGTGCGCGGCGAAGGATGTTAACCATTGTTTTCTTAAATCTCCATCGGGTAGTGGTAAGTCCCCCCAGTTCATTTAATTGCATGAAAATAGGTAAAATATGTCCGTACGAGGTTTGATAGCAAAATTAACAACGCGAAATTAGCAAAATTTCACAGATTTTTTGATGAAACTGTATTCAAATACTGTTAGATTATTTAAAACCCTAGAGTATTTGTACTTCTTTAAAAATAAGAAGAGTTGATTTAATTTTGGATAAGAATTAAAAATACCATAGAGAATAAAAAGGGATTCTTATATTATTAAAATATAGAAGGGTTAATTTTCAATGAGTTATTACACAGCGCACTTGAAAAAGGCACTCTAATACCCTCCTTGTCTTCATAATGCACTCTGACTGCACGTTCGACCCCTTCTTTATCGCACCACTTACCCGCGTAGGGGTGGTAGGTTAGGTACTCCGTACAACCTGAAAGGGGTCGTGCATAAAGAAGGAAGAATTGTAAGCAATTTTTCACAATTTTCAATGCAAATTTACATTCAACGTACTACGAAATGAATCTTCAGTAAGCATGGGATTAATGGTTGCTTCTAACGTGATTGTACGCGGGGTTTATTTTCCCCAAAAGAAATGAAAGATTGTGTTAATGAATAAACATTAATAACTACTTTGTATTACTTTTTAGCAAAAGCTTTTGCAGAAAATAGTCGAGAACGATTTCTTTGAGGTAGGTAACTAACATATTATGTCAGCAGAAATAAGACAACTTTTTGTTTGTTTATTTAGATACATAATACCTCCCGGGCTACCTACAGTGCTCCAACTGCCCATATTATCAGATACTCTCAGAATCACCTGATGAAAGACCACCAGTAAGAATCCAAACATTGATAATGGCTTTAGTCGTGTTTAGTTTCTTCAAGTCGTGTTTAGTTTCTTCAACCTCACAACATACCTCGAAATGGGAATACCATAGTCCCAAATGACTCCGGCAAGTTCATCTGCGGCATTAACAAAGAAAGTTTATATTGTATATAGATAACCATTATACATTGAACGAAGCGAAGTCTTGACTCGACCACTTTGCATTTTGTCTGTCTGCAATTTTTTTTACGTTCCATGTCCAGATCAGTCCTGTCAAGATGGTAGCCTTGTTTGATGGTACCGTTTTTATTCCGCCAGATCACACGAGTAATCAGCATTACGCGAAAATACAGTTCGTATGGATTAGAGCACCTAATTTGCCGCCAGTGATATTGAGCACAGTTTCCAATAAATTGATATTGCCACTGTCATTAGTAGGGAGATTTACATGGGCTTTCGGAGCCGCAGAACCTACTAATCCCAATTTAACGATGCCACCAAGGATACCCCGTGCAAACGAAGAAGAGTAATACAATACAATATAAATAATAAGTTAACATTGTTACCCACCTTAAAACTGCACTAACTTACTTTAAAAAAGTAAAGTTAGAAAGTAAGGTATCGGTTTACAGCGCAGTCTATTGTGAGACTTTTCGGCCTGGAGCGGCGCGTGATACCGCCGCTCCGAAGTGTACTTGTCGCAGAGCCTAATAAACAGTTCAGCTTTAAAACGATTACGAGACACCTTTCTCTTTTTTTCTAGAAAATGGTAAATAAATACTGATCTCAAAACTCCAATGGCTTTAAATGCTATTCGTTGTATTGCTTTTATTTAAATCACACCTGACATTCGTATAGCTGAGAGATCCGTTGTAATCTCTCTTTATGTTAGATTTTGAAAAAGAGAAAGAGGTTACAACAGAGTTGTCAGTGCAGGAAAACCTTTCAAGAAACCTAAGCTCAGTCTTTTGACTGGGAGGAAAGCCTTTCGAAAACCTAAGCTCAGTCTTTTGACTGTCAAATGTTGGGGTTAATAACGCGTTAAGTAAATAACAACATTTTGATATAATTTTTTTTATGTGACACCTCATAAAAACGACCTTGTCTGCCCAGTGAAGGGACAGGGGAGCTACGTCGCCATCCTGTTGGGCAGCGTTGTGAGGCGGATTTAGGTAGGGGCTGTAGGAAGGGATTTATTAATGCGGGCCTCAAAGAGGCCCTTCATTGGCCATGGATTGTAAATCAGACGAACAGCCCTTTTTGCTCAAGATCAAGTAGGTTTATCAAGTATTCTGGGGCTCCAGCCCAAATTCAATTGTTGGGCGTACTTGTTATTTATATAGGGTTAGAAGCTGGCTACTATTGAAGAATCTGCCGGCCCCATACGACACGTCCAGTTTCTTGGAAGTCAGATTTTATCGAGCTTCCATAGAGCCCCGATACATGAGCCGGTCTGATATACTTATTTCAAGCATTTCAATGGAGTCTTTATTGGGGAGGGTGCTTACATAAGATGTAGCAGTCATTGAATATTACTGATAGTAATTTCTAGCATTCTCCATTTAGAGAGATTGCGGGTACTGAATTTCGATACAAGAGAACAATTTGTACTTGGTAATATTGTAAAATGCAATATGTGTAGGCTATCTACGTTAACTTGAAAGTGTAATTCACATATCACGTATCATATTATTTGAAAATGACATATCTAAATCGCTAGAGTACTTGAAGGTACGTCGATTGTAGTTAAGAAGTGTAATAATGGGTTGTTCCACAGAATTTGAACAATTCATCAAATTTCAAAGATATCATTTAAGTTTAGTGAAAGTCCTAAGTCCTAAGTTGTTTTATTATTCAAGTACTGTGAAACAACAGGCCCATTATGAAATAATAACAGAACTTGAAAAAACTTAAACAGAAACTTGCATTTTATCTTTCAAATTTGATGAATTGTTCAAATTCTGTTCTTTATCTTTAATTTATATTTATTTTTAAAACGGAGTGCAGATTTTTGCCAAATGACAAAAGTGTAACATTATCGATGGTTAAACAGAAAGAAATACAATTTTAGTATTGCCTTAGTGAGAATAAGAATATCTGTAGAAAGTCCTTAATTAATGATTAATTAAGTGACCAGATCAAAAACGCAGACACTTTCAACCCCCCTCTAAACTTTTCCCTTCACGTTACCAACCTTTCCTTTCAATTATAACTTCATAAAAATTATTTGAGGTGTCATAAAGTAGGCACCACTACCTTTTGTCATTATTGAAGAGAATAGGGAGTCATCATACAAAAAAACGTTACACAGGTAGGTACTTTATTGCCAAAGCATCCCGAAAGATGACATAGGCCCTAAAATAAAAAAACTGACTCGATATTCAATAGATGTCTGTGACTTACTACATTCTTGCAGGGCGCCAATAGTACCTATATAAATTGCTAAGACTCTCACGCCTCGGTATCACCGCCCTTATCGGGAGAATCTCGGTATCGGCATCATATAATATATAAGAGTTGCCAGCTAGTTTGGTCTTGAGTTATGGGGTATTATTGCAGTTCTATGTGGCATCACACACCTCGGAATTCAATATCGGATCATGACTTGGTTGTGTTATCTATCGCAGGGAAAGAAAACCCAGATTACTGATGCTGGATAAAACTAACAAAGACAGGTTCCTTACTCTTGGGGGATCTCGTCATCAGATTGCAAGTGCTCCTACCTGATAAATAATGTTATTGATGGAATCATCGCAGAATTAAGAGCAAAACAATACTATTACTGCGTATCATTCTTTAAAAAAAATTGTCACGTGCAACGAACTCATCACGGAAACTGAAGCTCAAATGACAAACCTCAATGATTCAATGAATACTAATAATGAGCTATGACAGTCACATTTTCATAAAATTGTGTGGCTCGTTAGTAGAGACGTAGGAAGGACGGGACGTAGTACCTGGTTATTCAGTTCTATGCTCTATTTGTACACATTATAGATATATAGAGCCAGGTACTTTCCGATCTTATTCTTATTTATCTTATTCTTTGCTTTTCTTTAATCTAACCCAATACCTTCAGCCTCACGACTTTCCCATAATCAAAATTATAAATAATCATCCCTCTTGGCCACAACCAAAATCAATATCAATCATCAAAAAAAAATTCCTTAGTGCTTAAGTCATCTTAGAGAATGCTGTATGGAGGATAATTTAAATTAAGGGAGTTATGGGAATGAAAAAAATGTAAGGGGGGTTGGAATCTACTAAGAAACCCCGAAATTTTCCATATTCCTTTCCAAAAAACCAACTTAGCATTCTCCCAACCACTTATGCGAATGTGTCGACTGTGTTATATCTATTGGGTCTACGGTGGCAAGATTTCTAATTTTTTTAGCGATAGCCCCCACAACTTGACTTCAATTGACCCTTCACTTTATTGTCTCTTGTTTTTTTTTTGTCGTTGTTGTTTTACACAGGTTACTTACTGTTTTATTCTTACATATAGTTTAACAACGTTATTCGATTGTCAGTTAACATTCTTTATAATTATTTATATTTACCGTCTGTGTGTTGTGTATATTATAAATAAATTAAATAAGAAGGTTTTTGTACTTGAAGTGTATCCGGTATCACGAAAAAAAGAAAAAAAGTTGTAATTATTCTCAAACCTTTTTTATTGCAGAAAGCAATTATACATATATTTGCCTTTTATTTGTGCGATCCGCTAAGCTCAGAATTACTTATGAATCATGAGCACGAGCGATATGATAGCGGTATGGCTATGATATAAGAAGACTCTCCGGCACCAGACACGACAAATTCTCCTATAATTGCGCATTATTCATTGTGCTTCGATCAAAACCTGTATTATTGTTGGTGAAAACAATCGGAAACACAAATACCTCGCGAGAATTCTAGTAGGTTAGAACAGCACGTGATACATTTCAGGCTTAATTTAACTGAGGCATGTTGCCTTAAATTATGTGCGTCGGGAATTATTCTCCTGAGCGAGGGATCCTGAAGCAAGGCTGCTCAGGTTGTGAAAGATATAGAAAGGATGCGTTTCATTATTGCCAATTATGGTGATTTTATAATAAGCTATAATATTTGATGTTTCACAATAACAAACTTATATATTCCATGTGAATGAATATTATATTCAAATTGCTAGGGAATCTTTTTTTTATTCCTATCAACTTATTTCAAATTATGGTACCTATTCTTTCAAAAACTTGTAAATCAAAAGTTTTAAATACAAAATTTAGTAGTCAGGGTGGTAAAAAGTAAATAGTTAGGTTACATGGCTCCTAGTTACACCTTCCTTTATAAAAAGATTTTAATTTTAAGAAATTTTTGAGAAGGTTGAAGATGTGTTCGGTGTTGAAATTGAACCATGTAATATTATATATAATATTATTTTTTCTATTTCCTTGAAATCACGGCGAGAAAGGATTAAGTTGATTTGATAAGATATGTATGTAGTAGACTGCCTGAGTACCTTTCCGCTGTCCCTTGTATAAGCTGCGAATGCATTGATAATCTTCCAGCGGGTAGGTAGATGGGCAGTATCAACGGTGTTCGCTAATGCGATTCAAGTTGTACCTAAGAACGTTCCCGAACATTCTAGTTACTATCGCTACAGTATGTTGCCGCCCGTAACGCTAAAGATTCTAGCGGTCGCCCAATGCCTGTAGGAATAGCGCGGTAGTTTCAGGTACCGTCCGGCTTGACCTCTAGGCAAAGGCCGTAGTGTCCAGTAGATTTTACCGCGGTCTAGGTACCTAGGTACTACTGTGTACTAAGTAGTACCCGACACAGTGGCGTACCACTACAACACCAAGTAAAATTTTATTTATTCATTTGTTTAGACGCCCATTGGGCTTTCACATACATCGATGTATAAAAAAGTTATAAAGTTTATCAATACATAATAACGTATTTATTATACAACAATCCTAGGATTAGTGCATTTATATAATTAGCAGGTAAATAAGCTTTTTAGAGAAAGCAATTTTACTGAAATTAAATATATCGATAGAGCTAGTTTCATTATATATTTATTACAGTGCAAGTGGTCAACTAATTTTTTCTCATTAAAATATCATATACATATTTGTATTGTTGCTGTCCGTCCTCTTCGGTTATTGCATCCAAGGACGAACCTCGAAGTGGATCCGATGTTAGAAGTTGATATAAATAATTGCGGTGCTTCCCAGTTGAACTCGTGGACAATAAATCCACGGGGAAGGCTGAGACTAAAGTGGCATCTCGGCTTATAATACAACTGAGGAAGATGCAACATAGAGATCAAATTACAGTTGCACTGTGCAATAGAAACAAGTACTGATAATCTATGGAAATGTGTATTTTATGAGGCTCTGGGGAAAATAAGGTTTTATCTACTAAATAGGTAACTAAAAAACATACTCTAAACTAAGCAGCTGAAAAATCAACATATCGAAATTTACTAAGAGGATTTTTTTTACTAAATTATATCTCATAATCCCCGCGGAAACGATATTTTATTTAATCATTAAGACAATATTAACGACTCTTTGAAAGGAAAATTTGAAACCAAAAAATCAGAAAAAGATTCGGTCACATCTTTGAATTGAATCCAGGACTAATTCGACCCTATCATCTTGGGTCATATTTAATTGTATCATACTTCGACTAAGAACTACCAACATTATCTTCATTTTTCTTAACGCATATTCTTATTGGCAACTATTCTAATGTAGTCTCTAATCGAAGTATGAAACCGTTAAATATGACCGATGGAGATAGGGTCGAATCAGCTCAGTGGTAGAGCAAAGCTCCGTTATAATTGATTTCCTGGGTTCAATTTATAGATCTTTTGTTTCAAAACTTTTTTTGGAAGTCATCAGTAATTAAATATTATAATTTGAGGGTTTTATTCATTAAGATTAAAAATTTATTAGGATTAAAAAAAATACTTGAAGTAAAGCTCTATATAACTGTAGAAATCATAGTCATTCATATTATTGGATGTCTATGGTAGAAATATAAGCCAATAGAATGTTATCCCATTCAAATCACCATAATTCACAATTTATTTATTTATTTATTTGAGGAACATAAACACTCTTAGTAATACAATATACATAAGAGGATAACAAAAAAACAGACCAATTGTTAATGTTCACAGATATATATTCAGAAACATAAAAATAACCTGTAAACTAGAATATTTTATATAAATAAAATAAAAAAAAACAGAATAAAGCAGCAAATAAGAAAAATAATAATACGAATGTAAATTCAACAAACGATAAACCTATAATATGCCTACCATAAACAGCAATAAATAAAAGTGATTATAACTATACTTAAATATACTTAGGTTGGAACGGGAAAGGGGAGGAGAGGGATAAGGAAAAGTTGCCACGCAAGTAATATTAAAATATTAGGTACAATCAATTTAACAGTCGTGAATATGAGTTAGAATGTGATACAATGAAATTCTGTAGTGATAGTAACTAGCAGTGAATATGTCAGCACGAGTGTCTATATTTGCAAATTTATTATTATAGTAGTTACATATCCTTTTTATAAATTCATTTTGATTGGAATTGGTTTTGCATCTATCAATGTAGAAAAGGGTATTTTGTCTGCTGTATCGAATTGGCGCATGGAAATTTATTTTGTTCAGCAACTCCGGGCAGTCAACTTAATTAATAAGAGTTAATAATTTTATACAAGAGCATCTGATCAGCGACAATCCTCCTGTTGAGTAGTTTCGTGATTCGAAAATGTTTCTCGATTTCATCGTAAGAGTTGTATATGTTAAATGATTTAAAATTGAGGAATTTGAGAAATCGTTCCTGAACTCTTTCTAACCTGTCAACATAAACAATATAGCGCGGGTTCCAAACCGGTGAACAATGATTTGCTGTTCTTAAGAAGCCTTCTAGATACGTACATCATTTTGTACATATATATAACATCTTCGTCTTCTACCGGTACCCCCTCTTATCGGAGTTTGGCTTCTCAAGAGATGGCTCTTCTTCTACAAACTTATTATCATCGGAGGTTGTCTGTATTCAGGGCAATCTTCATCCCATAGACTGCCGCAAGCCAGTCGGATTAACACTCGTACCAGGCACGTAAGATTCGAAACCACGCGGAGAATAATGATCATGTTAAAAAAAATGATAGCATAACAATTTACTTCTCAAAAATATTAGTCATTCAGAATATATCGAGAGCACGTGTTCTTTTACTAGTAAATATCATGACGGAATGCGAAAATCTCAGTGTCAATATCTTAATCAAAATTTGTATACGGAGAAAGCTTACTGATATGAAATATTGTTAATTTGTTAAAAATCTGGTCAAATTCTTCGTTATCTTGTTAAAATGGGACTGGAGTCATACAACGAATGATTTGACAAACTATCAGTAAAGCACAATATGTTATGAGGAAGTCGTGGAACACGTGTTCTTCAAAATAATAATAGTTTCGTATCTCGTCCATTAAATTTATTTGAACAAGGACACCCGCGTGAACACGTGTACTAATATTTTATTGGGAAATGCAGTCATATTTTAAATTGTATCTTGATAAAAAAAGCCGTACTTTTTCCAATGTATGAACCAGTTTTCGGCCGTTCTCATAAAACTGACTGATTCTTTGTTGGGAACTCTGTCAATTCATTCGGTAAAGGCCTGCAAGGGCCGGTCCTATCCGGGCGCAATTGGAGAAGTCCGCACCAGGCGCGGAATTTCCAAGGCGCCAAGGCGATGATAATACCTAACCTAACACATCACCCTGAAGATTATTTTTCGTAAAAACCACTCTAAACAAAAATAATTGAATACAGTGATAACATACCTAGTACTAGGCGTCTACTGATTACTAACCTATAGTACTAGGCATCTACTGATTCTCTACCTATAGTACTAGGCATCTATTGCTATAGTACTAGGCGTCTACTGGTTTTGACAAGAGGGGCCAACATTTTACTTGCGCCAGGCACCGTTTGGCTTGGGGCTGGCTCTGGGGCCTGCAGACTCGTTTGTAACAGGAAGACGAATAATTTAACAAGGTTCTTAATAAATTAACAGTATTTCACATCAGTTTGTTTTCTCAGCGAGGCGCGACTTTGACTTCCTCTAATACATATTCATAAACAATCTTCCGGATAAGTAGTGGTTACGATGTGAAATTTGTATTTGTCGTCCCTTATGTGACTTTCCTATTTTATATCGCATATTTTTGCCAATTCGATATAAAACCTCTATTTTAATTTAATTGAACCCTTAATTGCTATACAATGGCACTCATCTGCCTTAAAAATATTCTTCCCCTAACTCCCTATCAGCACCCTACCGTCCACAGAACAAACCCTCAATTCTTCTATCACCAATGGTCTGCGATTGGTAAAATTGCCATTCCACATCCAGTTCCTTAAAGCCGGCCATTACTTATCTTGATAATTCTCTATCGATCATTGCGATCCCGGCTCTGCCCGGGCTCTCTCGGCTGAGGTGTTTATCTCGGCGGAGCGGCCGGCCACACCGCCACCCCTCCACACACCAACACACTGTGCACTGGTAGGGTGCAATGTGCAATGTGCAATAATGTGCATCCTATCTCTATCTCCAACGGTAGATTCCAACGGGCAACATTTTATGATTTATGTGAAATAACTGTCCAAATATACATTTTGTGTGTACTGTGTGATAAAATCAAAATGAATTATTTATTTAGATTCTACGATACACTGAGTACCAATAACATATCATTTTTAGATAGTTTCAAGAAACAATAAAAAGTAAGTACATAAAATTTAGATTTAGAATTTTATTTGATTGATTACAATTTTTATTGTTAATAAGGGCTTTTATATATTTTTTGTATCAAGTAAACTTTTATTTTAAGAATTAGAAATCAAACTCTCTGATTTTCCATATGCTTGTAAAATCAAACAAAAGTTTTTTTTGAATCTGTTATACACCTATTTTCAATTTTAAACCTGGTTGCGTCATCTCTTGGGCTGGCTAGTAGCCAATTTCAAATATATTTTTCGTATGACTGAGAATCGAACCTTCCTCCTCAGGGATTAAATTCAGCTAATACTAAGCCAAATCCTTATTGGATAGTGCCGACATTAAATTTCGCACTAACTACTGCGATTTTTAAAATGTAATGTCATACAATTTCATCAAATAGTGTGTGAACAAAAGTTGATAGAATGCACTGTCATCAACAAAGACTTTATGCTGGATCGGGTGACGGGAAGTGAGTTAAATTCTTCTTCCAAGATTCCATTTCATTCATTAAAACGAGGGATTCCTTATTATCAAACTGAATAATTCAAAGTTTTACAAGACTTACGAAAATAGTATTAACAACTAAATAAAAACATTAAAAAAACATATAAATATTGATATATGTATATCGGCAACTTCTCGTATTATTTATAGATTATTTATTTAAATACAAACGGCACAACATGTGCCATTTACATAAACATAAAGTTAAAAAGTATAATGTATTTTATAAAGTGTACAGCATAATGAATAAATTATGATGTGTAAAGTATTAAGTATAACATTTTAAGTATAAAGTATAACATACGGTATAAAGTTTGAAGGTTAAATTTAAACTTAAGGTAAGTATAAAGAATAATGTATAAAAAACAAGAGCAAAAGGTAAGAGAAAAAGTATTGTTAATAATTGTTTGCTAACGATGCCAAACTATACAAACCATAAATAACCTAAATGATTATCAATTTATAGGTGACTTAAATAGCGTAGCTATCTATTTATTGTCAGAGTAATAAGATATTTTATATAGCTCAAGAAATGAAAAAAATAACTAAACAATAATGTTAAATGAAAACTATAGTTAATGTTATAATAATCAAACAATAAACAAAGCAGAAAAAATGCCTGGATCAATAACATGAAATTCAAAATAATTCACGAACATTGTCATGTCAAACACTCTACATGTGCATGTAGACATTGAGAGTTTGCGTTGACTATGTGATCTCCATTTATGCATTACATAAATATTATATAGAAACAAAATTTAATGGATTCAGCAAAAAAATCATGACATGAAGTAGTAATGATTATAAGAGCACAAATATGCGATATATGCCTCTTTCAATAACTTCAATCCAAAAGGACCATTTCATTTTTTTTTTTAAATGTAATTTATTAATCAAAGTTTTCTCTTTCACTAACTTCATAAAACGCCCATTAATAACGAGGTTCTGTTTTGAAACTTCTTCGCTTCAAAAACTTTCATTTAATTTAAAGTTCAATGCGAAGTACGATAGCATGTAACTCACTTTTAATCCAGTTAAAACATTCAACCTTTTGGTCTGTTATTTGACCGTGGTAATGTTAATATTTGTTATAAGTTTTGAAATAATATTATATCTAAAACAGATAAAGCTATACGGACACCTTGATTAATATAATTAAAGTTTCAGCTTCAAATAGCTCGAGTATTTTGTTTTATTTTACAAAAGGCCGTATTTATCTTTATGTAAGAAGCAGTTGCTTAAAATTTTGGGAAAAAACTTAAAAATATTAACGTATTGTGTTAAATTTGCAGAATTTAATTTTAACATAGCCACGGTTTGATAATAGTTTTGAACACTGAAACAGTCAAATATTAATATATTTTTTAAAATTATCAAAACATTATGATACTTAAGATTGTTATTCCATATTTATTTTAAAACTTAAAAAGTCACTACCTATTTACAATGTTACATAAAGGTTTTTAAATTTAAGATTATTTTAAGTGGACTACGTCTGTGGTAAAGAGGAAAGCTCTTTGGTTCTGAATGTTGGTTCTGGTTGATTCCGGCCAAGGAAAGTAACATAAATCCCATAAATTTGTCTAATGTAATCTCGTTGGAATAGGAGATTCCCTCACTGACCACCATTAAACAAGAATTCATAATTTAGTATTTCGTAGATGGTGCTAATTTGATTACTTCACGAATTTACACGTTTATTTGCCTTAAAATATTAAGATGAATTATGTGTTTATGAATAAATAGTTTTGTCCGTATAGAAAACTTATTTCTATTATTGTAGAAAGCAATCACTTTGTGGTTTGACATATTTAATAAAATAAAATACTTTTTTGTTTTAAAACCACGATATTTATTAATTTAAGAACCGACCGGTTTCGCTTTACTTAAGCATCATCAGGGTACAAATTAATACTGTATTAATTTGTACCCTGATGATGCTTAAGTAAAGCGAAACCGGTCGGTTCTTAAATTAATAAATATCGTGGTTTTAAAACAAAAAAGTATTTTATTTTATTAAAACTTATTTCTTTCAAGAAAGGCATACAAATAAAATATTGGTTTGAATCACCGATACAATAGCAGCGGGATGGATATATTCTTAAGTCCGTCACTCCTGGATACACTGATCCCAAGATTCATACCCACCTCATATACCTTTTTCCTTCCCAGAACATTCTCTCCTTCCTTTCCTTAAAAAGATCCAAAAGCATCCCCAAAGATGACAAATTCCTCGAGGAAAATCATTTTCTTCTGTGCTTCCTGTATTGGATTAAATAAAAATAGATAACTTGATATTAATAAACATAATCGACACGTTTTGAAACCAAAGGTTTTTTAATCCCGACGAAGAAACCGTTGATTTCGAAACATGTCGATTATTTTGGTAAAATAGTGGTGTATACAAAGTGATTAAATAATTTTATAACTATAAACAGGATTATTATTCAATGAGATTCACAATATCACAATGCGAGTATTTTACTTGTTACAATTTTAGACACGATTTCCATAAACTTCAGCTACATTCTGCAAAGTGTAAAGGATGGTCCCCTCACCAGACTCTGGCGACACGTGATACTTTATAGATCTGGTTCCGCCGCCTTCTTTGGGCAAGAGATATGATGTGTTCACTGGCTCTGGATTCTGCACCGCCCACTCCCACCGGACCGCCCCCGCAGGTTGACTAATGCGCCTAGGGGCTAAAGGTAAGCTCTAATTTCTTATATAACCTTTTCAGTGCAATATTTCTTTTATCGCCTGAAGTAAGTTTGGTGTAGATAAGGTTTAAAATGAGTTTATCCTGAACTGTCTTCAATTTAAGATGCTCGATCTAGGACGCTTTGATTTTCCAGTCGACATTGAAATGTTTGACATATCTTTGGGATGTCGAAGGAATCGTGGCTGGTAACATGAAGTTCTGATAACAACCATAAACAGTGGCGAAACAAACTAACTACGGCAAACAAGACTCACTTTGATTATAATATTACTACCAATGAACATCCCCCCGCCACAACTCCATAATAAAAAAATAACACCAATGTGAAGCCCGGCCCAGCGCGGGTTCCAGAACGATCAAGCTAAAAAACTTATGGAATATTTCGTACAATATAAAGTCTGTTCCAAACGACGCGGCGTGTGTAAGGGACAAAATTCGTTTTTCGAGTGCGCCAGATAGCCTTGTTGGACTCGGAACGGAACCAAACCTTACCAAACGCACGCATTCGGGTGATATATGATGTTATGTTTGCACATAAGCTTGCAAGAGCTTACTGTATAGTTATGTATGTCAATCACGCGCGGCCGGAAATCAAACATGCACCCAGAGCGTGTAAACACACTAATACATACGCAGGAGCTCGCGACATCACCGCCTGATATTGGTCACGTAGGCTTACAAGTACCTACAACCAATCATATGGCTAAGATGCAAAACGTGTCCTTATAAGGGCATGGGGCACGCGCCAAAGAGTGGGACAAGCCCCCCCCGCGAGCGACCAACGCAGGTCAAGTACTTGCAGCTAGCAAACAACGCGTCAGTTTTACCGCCGACCTCGCATGAGCTCCACACGATGTAGAGTTCAAAGTTAACATTACCGCCAAATAAGTGTCGCCATAAATATGGACCTGCGGGCATTCATTTTATAATGTGCCGAGTCTCTAGATTCAGTTTACCAATGTCGGGACAACCTTCCGCCGACTACACCGTCATGGATATGAGTGTGTCATATCCCTGGGCCGCGGCCGTGCACCCGCCGCCGCCCACCGGGTTCAAACCCAGACCGCCCACCCCCGCTCGAGGCCGCTTCTATGCCGCCCTTCGCCATGAGCCGCCCACCACTGCTCCAGGCTGCTTCCGTGCCGCCCTGTAGGAGTCGTATTCCTGCTCTTCATCAGCCTAGGCATTCCGCCTACGGCATCGGCACGACCGTCTCACCGCATCCGCCGTAATCTACACGTGAGCTAATATTATACCTTTGCCAATCAGAGCCCTTAGAGTCCATAGATTGCCTAAGTATCACGTCAGGCCTTAAACAGCTATGTACCTTTTGTAGAACTGTTTGATAACCTGTATTACCTGTACAATAAACACTCATATCAAGAGACTTGTTTCATTTGGGAAATTGACTATATATTAATCCACACCTTGAAGATTGGAGTGCAAGCTCAGCTTGTGTACTCACCTATAGAATATTACTTGGCTTGAATGCTAATGTAACCACTTATAACTATAAGTTACGTTAACAAGCCCTAATGTAACACTGGACGCTCAACGTGGATAGTCAATTGCCCGATGGAATGTGTCTTTTCTTGTTATGTGTTACTGTAGTATTCTTGTGTATTAATGTTTTTATCCACAGCTGTGTGTTATAATTCATTTCTGATTCGGGAGTGTTTGTTCCGTCGACCGGTACACATACGTAGTAATACGCGCTTGTCCGCCGGGTTACGCATGTACGTAATGCGCAGTTCCAATTTCTAAATACGCAATAAACCAACGAGAAATTACGGCGTGATAAATGTTAAATGTGGATGTTTCCGAGAGATAGATGTGTTATTTCAATTTTGGAATGCAATTAATTGTTTCGTATAGTAATAATTCTTTTTGTCAGGTTAAGCTTTGCTTATCTGTTTCATTATAATAAGTTGAAATAATTCAAATACTATAAAGAACTTCCAAGTGTCAATTTGCGATAGGATTAAATTCAGTTATTGTTTTAATTCACATTCTTTAATAAATATCGTATTGGTTGTTTTTAAATTAAGATCCATAGACTTTACCGGTCGTCCCCATTATTAAATCATGGATCCTCACAATAGTGGTAGAATTTTAAATTTTGAAAAAGCGACGGCGTCATCAATTAAAAAATGGTTAATAGAAAGAGGGATTGTTCCAAAAAGGGCCGTGTCATCTCTAAGAGAACAATGTGTGGCATATAATGCATCTCTTAATAACAATGTCACTTAATACGTGTCACTAATCGGGTTGAATTTGTTGTTATATTACAGAAAATAAAATCATTAATCAGAATAAAAACTCGCAACAGAAAAATATTACACAGAAAATAAATTGTTGGTCAAAAATAGAACACGCTACGAGCAGTAACTAGAGATATCTTAATAATTCACGTCTATTAAAAAAAACCGACAAAAGAATTATTATTCCCGCGTCGCAACAGATTGTATTTACACACAGAAAGTAATAATAATGTTAAACCGAAAACTCTCCGCTCGATAAACTAATATGTTTTTTATTTACACAAAGAATTTGACCGACAAGGAATTATTATTATCGCGAGGCAATGAACAGTCTTTACGCATAATAATAATAAATATGAATTCATCAAAGGTCGCCGCGTTCATGTTGATACGTATATTTGTTTATTCTCGCACCCAGTTTAATGCGATATAATATGTAAACTATAATACATATTTCGTGCATTTTTAATATTATTATTTGAATAAACAAGGGGCTATGTGTCATTCAATGTTTATAACTCAAAGACGTCATGAATCTTTGAGTGCATTTATTTTGGCTGACATAGTAGCCACTCTGTTTATTTTATTATGTTTCTGTGAGATTCTGACTAGCTAGCAGACATCTTATAGAAATACAATATATAATTTTTTTTCTCTGTTTTCACCTCTCTCTTCCATAACTATAACTCGTTTTAAAGTAATAATAACAATAAATCAAAACTCAGACACTTTTATCACAATAAGTGAGTATTGTGATATAGAAGATATAAGTTGTAGTTATGAAGTAACTACATAAGTTATATAAAATTATATTTAAAAATATACATTTTTGTATATATTTCGTTACGAAACACGACACGTTACATTGATTGAGGGTTAAATTCAAGAACCTTAAGTTTTAGTGGAATTTTTTTTATTATAGTAAGGAAAAAACCGCCTTAAGCATTCAATATCCTGCCCGGGACCGAAAAATAAACTTAATTTATATTTCGTGGAATTATTGTACTAAGAATATATACCAATTTTTAGTACAAATTAAGGTTATATTTGTATATATAATCTTCTTTTCGTTGACAGGAAACGGCGTAAGAAATGTCCTGTACTTTTGAAGTGATGATTTCGTTCTTCATCACTTAAAGTTATCAGTGGTAGATTAGGAACCAATTTTGTAAATATAACTCAAATATCTTGTGTTATAAATTGTATAGTTCAAATGAGAAACCCCGTATGTGGTTTTTGTTCAGACATTCTCTTGTATAGAAAATTATGTCAAATATTTTTGTATTTAATTGGTTAACTACCAATTATTTGTTTTTTCTGGAATTTTTTTTTTCTCTCTTCTTGCGTAGTGAATACGTGTCGTTTCTTTAAGGAAGTCAAACTCTAGGAATCGGATTATATGGATCTCGGTTATTAAATCGAAAAGACTCGAATAAGTCTTATATAACAGAAATGAATTATCACACACAGTAGTTGTTGAGTGGTATGTAATATGTTGTAAATTATAATTGTGTAAATTGTTCCCTAACTAATTATTAATTAGTTATGGGTTGTGTATTGTAATTTGTTGTAAACACGTAATTGATTGCTTCGGTATCAATATGGAAAAAAAAAAACCAGCGTGTAAAGTCCTTCATAAAGTTGAGACGAAATAAAATTGTGTAATTGTATTATATGTTATGCCATTTCAATTATGGTGTAAATTTTTTTAGTTATAAACACGTATTTGATTGCTTCGGTATCAATATGGAAAAAAAAAACCAGCGTGTAAAGTCCTTCATAAAGTTGAGACGAAATAAAATTGTGTAATTGTATTATATGTTATGCCATGTCAATTATGGTGTAAAATTTTTTTTAGTTGTAAACACGTATTTGATTGCCTCGGTATCAATAAAAAGAAATAACGTGTAAAGTCCTTCATAAAGTCGAGACGAAATAAAATTGTGTAATTGTAATATGTGTTACGCCATGTCAAGTGTGGTGTGTATGTTCTCATAGGAAGATGAATTTTAGTATATACCCGGTAAGAAGAAATAGTTTTTGTAAAGATAACGTAATTATGTCTTAGATTTGGAAATCTAAAATTGTTGGTCATTAAGGACAAATGGTGGTTGCATATTTATGTCATTTTGGGACATTATTGAATCTTAACCAAAGAATTGGGTTGATAATTGCACTTAAGGTCATTTTGGGTTTTGTCTGGTCATTTGGTGAGAACACTTTATGAGTGTTCTGAAAATTTTGTCGAACGTTTTCGTTACGACGTGCTGGTGTTTCTTGTTAACACCTGGTACAGCGCTGTACGGTTTATAGGAAATAAATCGTTAAATGTTATAGGATGATATAAGCCTTATAATTAATTACATGGGAGGTCTTGGTAGCGTTGACCTGTATAATCAATATGCGATACGAGAGGATTGGTCTATATGCCTAAGAATTATTAGCAACCAGACAAACCATGACTAAATGAGAATATATTGTTAAAATCTTGAGTAGAATTTTTGTTGTTTTCCGTTTTTCAAAATTATCAATGGATAATAAGAAATAACATAACATGTGTATTGATACTTGTGTTGTATAGTGTCAAGAATTTCATTGTTAAAGACGCAAATATGGGTTGATTTCGGTCAATCGCATGATGTAATCAGCGTACACATTCCATAACAGGAATTTTGTGTATAAAAAAAAAAACATGTCTAGTTTAAGAATTTCATTGTAAAAAACGCGAAATATGGGTTGATTTTGGTCAATCGCATAAGCGTATAATATTCTCTAACCAGAATATCATTTTGTATAACATTGTACAATTGTGAACATTGTTAATTGTTCTTCTTTTGTGGTTTGATGGAAAGTGTAGGCCTGGTGGTAAATTGTGTACATCCATTCGGAATTACCACATTGTATGCTACATTTGTTGTGTTGGTATGGTCTTAAAAAAAAAAAAAAAAGGAAGGCCATGTGTAGTCTTTTCTGTTTGGAAGAATCGTATGTATTCTTTTCTGTTTGGAAGGAAGGCCAGGTATATTCTTTTTGTTTGGAAAGAAGGTGATGAGTATTCTTTTCGGTTTGGGAAGAAGGCCATGTGTATTCTTTTGTTTGGAAAAAAGTTGTGTATGTAAATCATAGCGTGTTTTGTATCGCGCCTTGGAGATTATTTCTGCAATTATTTTTGAAAGAGGTTTGGCAACCCTTGTTCAGTGTACTTGTTAGGATTGTTCAACTTGGCTCTCAGGTAGTTAAATTTTTGTTTTGGCTCGTTAGGGAGTGTTTAAATCTTTGTGAAATGAGGTAGCTCTGTACCTCTCTTACGGCAAACAGGAGGACGTTGCCCTGCTTCAGCTACGTTGCCTGGGATCTTCTTTCATCGACAAGGAGGGTAGTGTTATGTTTGCACATAAGCTTGCAAGAGCTTACTGTATAGTTATGTATGTCAATCACGCGCGGCCGGAAATCAAACATGCACCCAGAGCGTGTAAACACACTAATACATACCCAGGAGCTCGCGACATCACCGCCTGATATTGGTCACGTAGGCTTACAAGTACCTACAACCAATCATATGGCTAAGATGCAAAACGTGTCCTTATAAGGGCATGGGGCACGCGCCAAAGAGTGGGACAAGCCCCCCCCGCGAGCGACCAACGCAGGTCAAGTACTTGCAGCTAGCAAACAACGCGTCAGTTTTACCGCCGACCTCGCATGAGCTCCACACGATGTAGAGTTCAAAGTTAACATTACCGCCAAATAAGTGTCGCCATAAATATGGACCTGCGGGCATTCATTTTATAATGTGCCGAGTCTCTAGATTCAGTTTACCAATGTCGGGACAACCTTCCGCCGACTACACCGTCATGGATATGAGTGTGTCATATCCCTGGGCCGCGGCCGTGCACCCGCCGCCGCCCACCGGGTTCAAACCCAGACCGCCCACCCCCGCTCGAGGCCGCTTCTATGCCGCCCTTCGCCATGAGCCGCCCACCACTGCTCCAGGCTGCTTCCGTGCCGCCCTGTAGGAGTCGTATTCCTGCTCTTCATCAGCCTAGGTATTCCGCCTACGGCATCGGCACGACCGTCTCACCGCATCCGCCGTAATCTACACGTGAGCTAATATTATACCTTTGCCAATCAGAGCCCTTAGAGTCCATAGATTGCCTAAGTATCACGTCAGGCCTTAAACAGCTATGTACCTTTTGTAGAACTGTTTGATAACCTGTATTACCTGTACAATAAACACTCATATCAAGAGACTTGTTTCATTTGGGAAATTGACTATATATTAATCCACACCTTGAAGATTGGAGTGCAAGCTCAGCTTGTGTACTCACCTATAGAATATTACTTGGCTTGAATGCTAATGTAACCACTTATAACTATAAGTTACGTTAACAAGCCCTAATGTAACAATGATCACGTCTGTGGGTTTCGAGCATATATGCACTATATTTTTAATGTTTCGATGAAAATTTAATTTGATGAAATCAGAATTTTTGTAAGGCGTTTATTGGCTGCAACTTGGCTGAAAGGGGATTAAAATTAATTCGCAGACAACGTGGAACAAGCCGGGCTTAAAATATCGAGGGTGGATTTCGCCTCCGGGCGAACAAGAATACTGGAGCTTTCGTGTTTACTTTAAATTATGTAATTATTTTGCGACAAACCGAGACTATGTCTGAAATTATTTATAGGTTAGGTTACCTTATTTGTATTTTAGCAAAACAAAATATTATATGCTTTCAGCACTTATACCCGAAACAACCTGGACTTGGGTTTTTGTTGTAAATATTTAGAATTTGGGGAAAAAGCATTTAACTTGTCAAATATTACTTCAAAGTTACATCAGGGAATTTTCCGCATTAGTAGCGTATCGGTCAACGTACATAGCTAATAAGTCAGTAGATGTCATGTTCGATTTCCGTTGAAGAGAAAAGATATTTTCATTGCTATCGCTTGTCTAAATGATGAGATATTAAAAAAAAAGATTTAGACGAAGCGATAAAAAATACACTGCTCCAAAAGTGCATTCCCGTAGACTCGGAAATAATGTTTCGCTTTTTCTCAATCAACAATCCACAAATTATACCATTCACCAATGTCAAAAATGGCCAGACTTGTCAACTCAAGGTCCTGACCTTGATTTTTTTGGTGTAAGCCTAAATATTTTTTGTCACTCATTACGCAAGTAATATTTTGTATTGATATGGCTGAAGTCGTGAGCTTCATCAAAACCTTGATCTTGCATTGACTTGACATTATATGTATTGTTTTTGTGCCCTATTTTTGCCATAGCATATTTCATTATAACATTCTCATTGTATTGACTTTGTGTAATATGTAATGTGTTATTTGGACGGGGTGCGTTAGTAAATAAATAAATTACAACCTTAAAAAATGTTATACGAATTATTATTTCTATAAGAAATTAATTAAACTATAGTTTTCAGTGAAGTTAAAATATTTTTCGTAGTTAGATTTAAAATACCCTGATAAATATATTAAGTTAAACACTGTATAGTTCTACCATTGAGAGTTAGGTTGTTCCTAACTGTCTTTTTGACAGTATTTATATTTTAAACCATTGAAGCTTAATAATAATAATAACAAATTTATTTCACATAAAAATCATACAATAAAACATGCGGAAACTTTGACTAGCCAACTAGGAATGGATCCTGTTTTAGGCCAGTCAAATTGACAAGTTTAGTTCATATTATAATTAAGCACTTAATATAAAACAAAACCGGTAAAGTAAATAACAGCCAGATAGTAGTAATAAAAAGACAGATCACCACAGGAGTTGTAAGTAAGAAAAAATGGGAAGGGTAGTTTATAAGTTTATAATATAGTTGGATGATCAAATATGAGAAAATAATCGATAGCATTGATAAATAAAGTACAGATTAATACAGAATTGACAATTGTGTTCAGAGGTGATAAATATGTGTTTTTGTATTGTATGGACTTTAAAGAATTATGTATCAGTGTTTTGACAATAATGTACATATATTTTTTATAATGAGATTATCTATTGATCAACATATCTTCACTTTTTACCCTCCCTAAATCAAGGAGCCAGTCGTTTTGCCAAACATTTTGTACTTTTCGTTTTCCAAGCATTAGGAATGATATTTAATAATTTAGGTCCTAAGTAAGAGAATTGCCGTTGCCCAAGGGACGTCATGGTTTTTATTGGGACTATTGGATTATTCCTTGAAAGTCGGGTGTCGTGAAGGTGTCTGATACATGCCTCATTTATGAGAATGAAAAGTTAACAATGGAGTTTCAGCGGCTTGCATTTGTTTTTGTATTTTTTTTACGAAGAAATTTTATTTCCAGTTAACGTATTTAATTAAATGAACTGTCACCGTGGAAAAATAATAACCGAATTTCATTATTTACCTTCCGATTTTTCATAACAAAAACGCGTCGAAAGGTTTTATAATAGACGAAGAGATTTTTTCGAAATCCTATTTTTGTGTGGATAAAGTTGTCGGGAGACTCTTTCAGGGATGAGATTACCTTTTTTAATTTCAAGATAAACGAAATTCCTAAAAAATATTACGGTCCACCGCGCACCGTTAAATTGCTATTGTAAAATGAGGTTTTCTCAATGCACGTAATTCCAGTGATAATATTGTACATAATTTAAGTAACTTTATCAATTTAATTAATTATCATCAATTAACGATTAAACACGTAATCGATTATCTTTCAGGGCGGTTAATCGGTGTGGTGGACTGGTTCCTCATACCTCGGCGAGGTACTTCTGGTAGAGATTTAGTGAATTGTTTTTTAGTAATGTTTAGGATGGGTAGACTTAAAATGGGCTGTTTCATAGAATTTAAACAATTCATCGAATCGTAACTGTACTATTCAAGTTTTGTTATTATATCATTATAGGTCAATTACTTGACAGAACTGAAATAATAACAGAACTTGAAAAGAACTTTCACAGAACTTGATAATTTACTATGAATTTGAAGAATTGTTCAAATTTCTCAGTTAATTTTCAAGGAATGTAAAAGTTCTATTATTATTTCAGTTATGTGAAACAACTGGCTCTTGTTGATATAATAACAGAACTCCAATAGGACTTTCACAGAACTTGGAAATTAACTTTGAAATCTGATGAATTGTTCAAATTCTCTAAATCAACCCGTCCTAAATAATAACAGAGTGTAGGTATATTATTTACACTGTTTATTGTCGCACTAATTGTACAAGGAATTTGAAGAAAGGTTACTGGTACAAATTCACAACACGAAAGCAAATATACCCATTTATACGTCAGCATAATCATGCTAACTCTTTCATGCACGAATGTCTCTTCCATATATTTAGACATACGTTCATTACAACGAGGCAATAAATAAATTTTTAAAACATGGATAAAAAATAACCAAATCAGGAATTATTTCAGCCAAGAATCTGGTAAACCTTGTGGTACTTGCCAAGTGCTTTACGTTAGATATGAGTGACGATGTATAATGTTTGACATTAAAAAGGTAGATATATATTTCTTGAAACAACTATCGTCAGATTCCTTATTAGCACAAAAATATAAATCTAAATTAGGCGTCTAAATACATAGGTTGGGTTGTTTGAAATTTAGTCACATTTGACACGAACACAAATCGACAAGTAGCACTATTTTCAAAGTTTGTCACATTTGACATGAACACAAATCGACAAGTAGCACTATTTTCAAATTTCGTCACATTTGACATGAACACCAATCGACATGTAGCACTATTTTCAAACTTTGACATTTGAACTATTTCAGTTAAACGACGAAACATGGTCCTGAAAATCGTTTGAAGGTAAAAAAATCAGAATTGCGCCGATCGTCGATTTGTGACGTAAATAATTAAATAAATGTGACGAACTTTTTAAAACCCCTTTAAATTTTAATTTATTCATGAATAACTCCATTTCAAAATGTCAGTGGTGATTTCGTTTCATTCGAAATAATCGCTTAAATTTTGCTGCCTTGGCAAAATGGATTAAATGTAGTTATGATTTTGTTTATATACGCGACTGGTTTAACCTGGCTTCTCGACCAGTTAGTAAAAACCGTTTAATTAACCATTGAAATTAACATATTTTTCAATGAATCCTATTGTTTCATGCTCCTATAGTGGACAGGAATCATTGTTCCAGCTTACCTTCAGATTAATTGGTCCATATTTCCATAACACCGACTACATTAATCCATGAATTATTTATGACATCAATATGACTATTGTTGATATTCCGAGAGAGCCACGAGCACCCACTTGGGACCTTCGGCGTAATGTAAACCATTGAAATGCATAGCCGAACAATAGTTTACATTGCGCTCTGATTATTAAACTTAATTCAAAGGAACGCATATCAACTATGTAAGAATTAAAATTTTCAATAAAACTATGTAGGTACCAGCGCTGACTCGTGAAAAAAGGTTTTGTTAAGCTGAAAGTATTACGAATGTACACCGTTAATAATCCTGTGAAAAGTAACGTTACACTTCAAACAGTCAAAAAGGAATAAACATTTCAAATGTGGAATAACTATTCAAATAAAATATTTTTGGTGTCCTACTTTATGGCTTTGTTCAGTTCCAATTTTGAAAATTACTTTTTACTTTTTTTCACGAGAAAACTTTACATATGCCTTCACCGATGCACTGACAACCGAAATTTTTATAACAAATTATTATAAGCATTAATTACTCGCCTGAAATATCCATACATTGAAAATATCTCCCGAGTAAAAATAAATTGTTCACACCTTCTGATGTCCGGTCAGGTGCTCCGGACCGCTAAGCTAATATTATAATAATTTGTTATCTTTTGTGCTATGCATAAAAACCTTGTCTTATTAACATTAGTTTATCATTAAAAGAATAACGAAATTAGTATGTTTGGAGAGTCATGGTCGCATTTCTTTTGCTTTATGATATATGTATGACCTCTGTGGTAGTGTATTATGGATAATACTTTTTTTTTTCTTTCATTTATTTGTAAAATATATTTGTTTACAGTTTTTTACATGCTTTTCGACTACCACACTAGACTCCGTATTATGGTAGTCGAAATTTGTATATAATTATATAAATGTCGGCCGGCATAGTCCAGTGGTAACGCATTGGACTGCCATTCCGAAGGTCGCGGGTTCGAACCCGGCGTGCGCAAATAAATTTTATTTGATTAATTTGTGTTATTTCACAATTAATTAATTAAAATAATATATAGTATATTTGCGGCACGTTCCAGAGTGGAAGATACTACCAGTATCGCCCTGGTGTAAGACCACCATTCAGAATTGAAAAGTTGCTCCAAATGGCTTTAGCCGTGTTTAGTGACTAGATCTGAATAGCCAGGTACTTCCCCACCTTCCTCTTTCCCTTCCCCACTTACCTTCAGCCTCACAACATCCCCCAATTGGGGATGCCATAGTCTCACTGGCTCCAGACGGGAGCAGTTGAAACTCTTGTGAGGTATACACTATAAAAAAAAAAAATTTAAAAAAAAGTTCATTTGTTAATATATTATTTTTTTAAATGCAATGTAAATCTAACATAGCTCATGATAGAAATAGCTAGTTAAAAATAATGCGGTTTATAAATTAAAGATAAAAATGATGTTCGAATTTCATGACACCAGCTCTTTTCTTTGACTACTTCAACACCCATTATTTGTTCCAATTTTTCCAAGTTAAATGTTGGGTAAATCCAAGTAATAAATTACAACTTTTTTGAAATTTTTTGTTATATGGGAAAAGTTATAAAATCAAAATGCGGTAATTTTTTAATTATTTAAATTTTTTAATAAGTTTTTTTTTTTTTTTTTTTTAATTTTTTTATAATTTTTATAATTCCACCTTTCCACAAAAGCCTGTCCGTGGACATTTTAGTAATTTTAAATATATTTCTATTATTTATGATTTTAAAATATACCATTAAATACCAAGGACGAGTTGTTTCAAAGAATTTGAACAATGAATCAAATTTCAAAGATTATTCTCAAGTTCTGTGAAGGTTCTATTCAAGTTCTGTTATTAGTTAAGTTTTGTTAAAACAACTGGCCAATTAAATAGGTAATACTTTAACAGGTTTTCTAGTTAAAGTATTAAATTAAACGATCAGTACGGTATTATTATTAAAGAAACATTTCTTGAAATTGCTTTCATCTGACATGGTAGCACATGAAACACAGATAACCTAATTTCGAAACATTTCACAAATTGGAGATACATAAGACACAGAGGCTACGGTTAGTGTGCAATTGATTCACATAAAAAAAAATCGTCATTGCGGACACCATTAATACAATATCCTCTAAATTTGTTTCAATGATAATATTTTGAGGGAACCAAAATTTTGCTTATTAATAAATATCTCTTTGCAAAATATTTCCAGAACACTTTCTTATTAGGTACCCGCAATCAACATTATAAGCGTTTAATGAATTACGAACTGTGTTTGGTGGATGAGTGGCAATACGATTGCTTTAATCTCATGGACCATCCCTCGCGAAATGCATCAGTCGCTGTTAATATAATAAATACCCTCAATATTCTACCCAATTCATTTAGGTTAAATGTGACAGTTACGAATAAAAAAATAAACATTTTAGCCCTCAAATCGTTCAATTGACAATCTTACTGTATTTCGCTACCTCACAGAAATGTTGAAGATCTGAAAAGACAGAAAATCTGGGTAAAATTTATGGAAGTAGACAAAAAGGAAAGCGCTGTTATTATATGTATATCACTAGTATTTACCGAAAATTTGATGACGAAAAATTGGTACAAATAATATGTGTTGAAGTAGACAGAAAGAAAAGAGCTGGTGTCATGAAATTTGCACATTTTTTTTGTCTGGAATTTCCAGAATGCATTTTTAGCTCAGTACGTTATTTCCATCATGAGCTACAGAGCTTTTCACAATGAGCAATATAAATGTTTTTACAAGGCTACAGGCGATAGAAATAGCTAGTTAAAAATAATGCGGTTTAGAAATTAAAGATAAAAATGATGTTCGAATTTCATGACACCAGCTCTTTTCTTTCTGTCTACTTCAACACATATTATTTGTACCAATTTTTCGTCATCAAATGTTCGGTAAATACTAGTGATATACATATAATAACAGCGCTTTCCTTTTTGTCTACTTCCATAAATTTTACCCAGATTTTCTGTCTTTTCAGATCTTCAACATTGATTTGTTCGAAGTCAAATGTTGGGTTAATCCAAGTAATAAATTTCAACTTTTTTGAAATTTTTAGTTATATGGGAAAAGTTATAAAATGAAAATGCGGTAATTTTTTTAATTTTTTAATAAGTTATAATTCCACCTTTCCACAAAAGCCTGTCCGTGGACATTTTAGTAATTTTAAATATATTTCTATTATTTATGATTTTAAAATATACCAAGGACGAGTTGTTTCAAAGAATTTGAACAATGAATCAAATTTCAAAGATTATTTTCAAGTTCTGTGAAGGTTCTATTCAAGTTCTGTTATTAGTTAAGTTTTGTTAAAAAAACTGGTTAATAATGATAAAATAACAGAACTTGAATAGAACCTTCACAGAATTTGAAAATCCACTTTGAAATTTGATGAATTGTTCAAATTCTGTGAAAACCCGTAAGTGGTACTAAAGTATCAATTTTCGAGGAAAAATAAATAAAAAAATGGATTTATAATCTTAAATAACTCATTAAAGTCGTTAAGTTTTTCATTGAACAGAATCAACTGGATGTGAAGTTTAAAAATTATTTAAATTATTTAATAAATTACTTTTACAACACGAATAAAATAAAATAAAAACCAGCTTCCGAACAGTAAAACTGGTATGAAAAACAAACAATGTAAAGAAACAAAAGCAACCATAAATAAATATCCGTTGTTGATATATGGACAAATAAAAACATACGCATTAAATTTCACTTACCTGTAACTTTTTCTATTTCTTAAGTAAAACAGAAAACAAAAGCACATTAATATAAATCTATTCGAGGCCCACGTCTTAAAAACTACTAAAATATACCTTTTCTCCCGTCGTTCTTCAATCTGCAATCTTCTATGCAGCAAATTAAAGTCTACTTAACCCCAATAGCCTTCGTGGAGAAGTTCCTAGGGTTTAATTGGCAAGTAACTACTAACTGGTAACTACTCACGAACCAAGTCCCTTATCGATAGGGAAAAACAATCGAAGGATTTCTAATTAAAAACATGTCGGAAAACACCTAACTACCTGTTCTCTGAATCAGAGATAGCGATGGATTCAATTAGCTTCGAGTTTGAACTTGGCTAATGAATTGCTTTGAACTTTATGAAGAAATACTCTGCAGCATAATACCTTATACTACATACAACTAGCAATATTTTTTATGTGTTGCTATTTAATTTAATTACCAACAAAATTTATTGATTTTAGGTAACTTGCTAATTTATTAAAAATCTCTTCTAATTATAGATATTCCAGTTAAAAACGTGATTGCAGATCGTTTTCTGATAAACTTTTGCTTTTTTTATTTTATATTTTTATTAATATATTGGAACATATTTTTTTTATAAAATATTTTTGGTAATGTGAACCTCACTGAGGCCTTCGGCCTTCTCACAATGCCGAAATGCGAAAATATTAGAATTTTAATGAAAACGTGTTCCGACTTCATGATAGCACATTCATATTTACTGAAAGTTTATTGGGAAACCTATCAATACATTCGTTTAGGGCCTGCAATCTCGTTTTTAACCACATTACAAGTAATTTGAAAAGATTCATAATAAATTAGCAATATTCAATATTACTTATTTTTCTCCGTGTTTTGAAGAAGTTTCTTTCGTTATTAAAATTCCAATCTTCCATGGATGAAAAGCACATGAATAAAAGTTGAGAACATCATTATTTTTATTTGATATTTGAACTTGCAACTAATTACACAAGTAAATAATGTTTCAAGTTTTCATGATGTTAAATAATTCATTTACATTTGCACCATGTGAAACGTTGTGAATCTGAAGGTAGGTCATAGCTATTAGCGATAGATCAGGGGTTAGAGCAGACGCCCGATAAGCGAAAGGTCTGGAATTAAAAATCCAAAACCCGAAAGATCGTACTCTCTTGAAAAAAACACTCGAAAACACTTTCGAACGTTTAAAATATTAATTACAATATAGCCACTCTTTTTCAAGGAAGTAACGACAAAACCGATTTAATGGAATACCTAGTGCATACGGCTATAGTTTTTGATCAATGCTGGTCCATGGAGCTTGACTGAAGTTAATAAACATATTGTACAATACACTCTGTCCGCCCTCCGCATCACAATCAGAATTTATATCATTGTTTTGTGGCGAACGGGTTTCAATATCCCCATCCCGATGCAATGCCAGCCGAAGGCTTTTGTAAAAAGGGTTCCCCAAGGATCCAACACAGCACTTCTCTAATTTTGATTTATTATTTGTGATGTGCATTTTTAGTGAAGTGCCAAGGATTGGAAGGGTTTTGAAAGGTTCTAGACTAAATGACTAAGTCGCCTCGAGATAAAGAACCTACTGAATGAGATCACGATGAACAATGCAAGGGATTCCGGTGCCCCCGACTCCCACGTTAACTTTCGATACGACAAATCCCTCCTTAACAGGCCATCAAGAAAGTGGTCAGTTCAAAATGACTCAACTGTTCAAGCCATTGACTGTTGTTCTCGTCCCCCGAATAGATCTCAATTACGTTCTAAGTACCCAGTTACACGAAGATTACAAAATAAATTCTCGCCGGTCCACAACTAAAACTATTCTCAATTAAAAAATAAATGTTAAAATATTATATTTTTAAGCCATAAGTATAAGCCTGAAACACCTACATAAATTGAAAATAATCTTCCGAGAAAAAATACACGCCGCCGACGGGAATTGAACCCGCAGCATTCTGATTGCCGGTCAGGTGCTCTACCAATTTCAATATGTTATCCTTTGTGCTATGCGTAAAAAACCATGTCTCTTAAACATCATTAAAAATAAAAATAAATGTTACTTCGTCAATTAAAAGCCCGGCTGGACGTAAAACAAAATAAAAAATAAATAAAACTTTATATATATTTTAAGAGTATCGCAAATTCAATTTCAAATTTTAATTTAATGAAAAATAATAACTTTCTACAACACTATTTAGTAAAAATAATTGACATGTTTCGAAACCAATGGTTTAAAAATAAATATAATCATAAAAGTTTAATCTATGAAATTTTATATTCTTGTTAATTTATAAAAGTTTAGTTTATAAATATTAAGCTGTTGGTAACAATAGTTACCACGTTGTAATTGTTCAAAGAAATAAAGGAGATAAAACTCTGGTAAATGTAATTTCCTTTATATATTCGTATTTGCTCACGAAACTCATCCACAAATCGAGGTTTGTTTTATGCGATAGGAATATTCCCGAATGAGGATTCCTGTTTGCTGACGAGTTTGCAATTCAGATCACAGGCGGTGTAGCGACGTCATTTCTATATCATTTCCAAACGGAGAAAAATTATTAATGCTATTTATTAAAATCTCTTCAAATTGTTGATAATCCTGTTAAAAACGGGACTACAAGTCGTTTCCTGATAAGGTGTAAATTCATAATAATATCGGAACACGTGTTCATCCACCTGCGTTTGTCTGCAAAAAAATGTTATGCTACGTGAACGCGTGTTCGGACATCGTGACAAAACATTGATATTTAACTTTAAGTTTATCTAACCATCAATTCATTCGTTAATGACCTACACTCCCATTTTTATCGGGAATATGAATAATTTAAAGAGATTCTTAATAAATTATCTATATTTTTTTATATCGAAGTTTTCTCCGTATACTGTCCCGGTTTTTCTTCAAACCTGCACAATAAAAATTGTAGAATAATAATTGAATACCAATATTATAAAAAAATTTCATTATTCGATAATGGACTTGAAATAAATTTCGAAAAAGGATGCAGGGATCGAACAGCAGGTTTAATAAAATGTGATAATGAAGTGCGTTGCTGGCCTAAAGTTAATATAATAAGGTCAATCCATTTGATATTTTTCCTACCCTTACCGAGAAACTGCATTCTTTACAACATAATGATAAGTGGAGAATGCTTTTCTATATGTATTTCATTTGAAGTGGCTCCGAAGATCTAGTGTCATTTATACCTTCGGCACCGTTTGACATGAATACGATACAATGTATTTATGATCGTTTTTATCATTTATTGTCCTTAATAATTTGTCTTCGCTTACCCCGAAAGAGGTTGCCATAGTCCAGCTGTCTACTGGCAGTAACATTTTTGGAACGTGTACCAATTATCGCTGTAATCAATTCAACCTGAAATTCCCTTCTACTTACCCCGAAAGAGGTTACCGTAGTCCCGCTGACTTCAGACAGTGACATTCTTGCAATGTGTCCCAAATATCTCTGTTATCAATTCTACTTAACCTCCCTCTCTACTTACCCCGAAAGAAGTTGCCATAGTCCCGCTGACTCCAGGTAGTGACATTCTTGAAACGTGTCCCAAATATTACTGTAATCAGATACTACCTGACCTCCCTCTCTACTTACCCCGAAAGAGGTTAGGATAGTCTCGCTGACTGAAGGCAGTGACCTAACCGAACCTCTCTCTCTACTCACCACGAAAGAGGTTGCTATAGTCTCGCTGACTGAAGGTAGTGACCTAACCTAACCTAACCTTCCTCTCTACTTAACCCGAAAGAGGTTGCTATAGTCTCGCTGACTGAAAGTAGTGACCTTACCTAACCTAACCTTCCTATCTATTTACCCCGAAAGAGGTTACTATAGTCCCGCTGACTCAAGATAGTGAAATTCTTGAAACTTGTCCCAAATATTTCTGTAATCAGATACTATCTAACATCCCTCTCTACTTACCCTGAAACTACTTACCGTAGTCCCGCTGACTCCAGGCAGTGACATTTTTGTAACGTATCCCAAATATCTCTACTAAATTGGACTGCAAATTGAAAATATAATCAAATCACGCATTCGTGACTTCTTTTACTTGGCGTTGCGATTAGGATAATAATTATATCTATGTATAGACAGAGATAAAAGAAACGAAGGCAGAGGTTATGGCATGGAAGCGAACCGACTATCACCGAGCCACGACCAAGCTACGCGAACCTACGAGGCTGCTGACCCAATGAAAGTTATGCGTATGGTTGGTAGTTAGAAACAAAGGCGAGGCGCCGTTGTGCGTAGATTTGATTTGCAGTAGTATATGTGAACGATGTCACAGATTCGATTTGCAGTAGTATAGGTGAACGATGTCAAAGATTCTTTTGTGCGCGCATTTTCATAATGGTTCATGGACCATCTCTTGTTTCTATTATCTCTGGACACGGATAATAATTAGATATAGGTATATCCTCCCGCTGCATTGTTTCGCCATATCGGGCAGCTAGATAAATCAGGTTTATCTTATAGTTTTAGAGCGGCGACTATTAGCCAGTGCCCAGCCTATTTGTCGTGCCCATCTGGAGCGTAATTATTGGTGCTGGGCGGCCGACCCGCCCTGGGGAGAATCAGTGACGCAACCATTAACCACCCGTATTATTGTATGTAATTAAGGTGGAAAATACGGTAATCTTTACCATATAATATAATATCAGGGATTTGGAGTCTAGGTTGCAATTGATTAGATATTAGCCTGGGTTGCATTTGTTATTGCGCAGTGACGATTTATGAAGCTTCCGTAATCTTCCACCGGTATTCTTGACGAATGATTCATAAAACTTAACAAAACAATATTTATAATCTTGGAACAGAACACGCGATCAAAGATAAATACGCGTAACATTACGTTATGAAATTCGCATAGTTTTTTAATTGAGTACCCACTTATTATGGTACTTGTACTTACAACCGGTTTCGTTCTGTATGTTTAGTATTTTTTGATATAAAAAACAAACATGGAACACATCTACCATGCTAGGGTATTAAGGACGGGTTTTTTACAGAATTTGAACAATTCATCAAATTTCAAAGTTAATTTGCAAGTTCTGTGGAGGTTCTTCTCAAGTTTTATTATTACCTATATCAATATTGGCCAGTTGCCTCATAAAACTAAATTATAACAGAACTTGAACAAAATATTCAAAGAACTTGATTAAAATTTGAAACAACCCTTCCTAAGAGTACAATCTTAGTTTATTTAATTTTTTCAATCTCTGGGACAAAATCTTAAAGTGATATCAAAATAAAATAAAAAATATATATTTCAATTTAAAATTGGTTTATAATAATATAAATGGAATTAAATTTTTTCGATTAGTATTAGAAGTACAAGTCAATTAATACCTTATTGATTTTTTGTCCTAGTAACTATTTATTTAATAAAGTAATTTGTTAAAAAATATATATATTATTTTTTTTTAATTAGTCACCCAATAAAAGAAATAACGGTAAATAAATTTGAAATTGCTTTCCTGAAAAGTTGTTTTTTTTACTTGTACTCTTAGCTCGTCTTGATAGACATAAAGCGTCTTGTCTCGAAATGATCTTGATTAGAAACACAATGTAAAAATCATATTTCTGTATGTACGAGTATGTTCCTTACTTTTATTTTTATTTGGACATACACAGTACATTTTAGTCTGTTGCATAATTGAATGCCCCACGCTGCGCCCCTGACCAGGATTCGTACCGTTGATTTGCAGCCATTGTCTTCCGTCCAGATTGATGCGATTGATCTCCGTCAGCCTCCGGGGTCCAGCATCATAAATTCATCTGTCGGGCCTCGGAGCAAGACTCATTAGCCAGGACCCGCGTGACGGCCGGGCCCGAGGACTGCAATGTTGCACTCAAAATGTCAACAGGAAATCGCATTTGGTTGTGGTCCCAGAAAGTGAAGCTATTGTGTTATATTTTTTATTGCGGTAATACATTGATGTTTTAAGTTTGTTATAGTAAAGCGCAATTGAAGTGAAATGACACAAAAATGCGCTGTATAAATGGTATTTTATCATTATGCATTATGCTTAACAAAGCGATGACGTTAACTACGAATCCAAAGGTCGCGAATTATTTGATTTTATTAGATTTATTAATGTTATTTCACAATTTATTCATTTAAATTAATTTTAAGCACATTCTAGAGTGATAGATACTTTCAGTATAGCCTTGGTGAAAGAACACCATTCAGTATCAAAATGTTGCTTTAAATGGCTTTTGCCATGTTTTTTGACCAGATCTTAATAGCCAGTACTTCCATACCATTCCCTTCCCATTCTCACTTTCTTTAGTCTCACAACATACTCTTATTAGGGATGCCGTGGTTTCACTCCAGACTGTTGGGAGCGGTTGGAACTCTTGTGCGGAACTCACTCAAAAATATTTTAAAGTAAAACTCCCGATGCGAGAGAGCACTAATAGGTAAAGGTTAGATAAAACTTTTCTTAAAAATTAATAAAATACTTAGTTTTAACCACTTTTATTGTTTATTACCAACATGTTTCATGAGCAACGCTCACTTCTTCAGGGTTTTTAATAAAACTAATTATAAATAATAGACATAAACAATGGTGTCAATAGATAAATAATAGACATAGACAATGGTGTCATTAAAAAATAATAGACAAAAAAACAATGACAACAATGAAAAGATAAAACGGATAGGGGAAAGGGAGGCAATATGGAACAATTTACAAAAGGAATAGGTTTAAAATTGGGTCATTTAAAAATAATTTTTGATTGTTAATAATATTCAATTTTGCATTCACACTCTTTCTAATCTCTAAAATTTCTAGTTTATGTAACTGGATGCCATTGACATTACAATGTATTAATTCTATTCCAGTATTGAAGTTAAAAGTATGACTAGTTTCCAACAAATGGTTGGCAAACTCCGAGAAACTGTTATTATTTAAAGATTTCATATGTTCTTTAATCCTTATTTCAAAGTTTCTCGAAGTTTTTCCTATATAAAAGAAACCACAATCATTACACTTCAATTTATAAATTCCAGATTTTTTCATTTTTGAATCTCTGTCTTTATTATTTACTATGTAATTTTTAAGTTTATTATTTGCATAAAATACAGGAAGAATTTCATTCGGTACATTTTTATTTTTTAATGACACCATTGTCTATGTCTATTATTTATCTATTGACACCATTGTTTATGTCTATTATTTATAATTAGTTTTATTAAAAACCCTGAAGAAGTGAGCGTTGCTCATGAAACATGTTGGTAATAAACAATAAAAGTGGTTAAAACTAAGTATTTTATTAATTTTTAATTAAAATGGTGCCACAAAATAAGTTTGCTGAGTTAGAAGAAGTAAAACTTTTCTCTTATTTTGTACGTCGGAAAAGTCCATAGAGAGTGTAGAAAAGTTTAACTAGAGATTCACTATTTTGGGTAATTGTGAGGTTGATTGAAGTCGAAGTGAGCAAAGAGAAAGGGAAAAGGGTGGTATAGAGTTTTCTGTTCATTCAGATCTGGTTAGTATATATTTATTTATAGTTAATAATACCTGTCCTTCGCTTTGCAACACGGTGCAGAAATATATATACTGCGTATATCGGCATATTATTCAATCTAAAATCTACGTGGTAAAACAATTAGATTCTTAGGATATCGTTGTTGGAAAACTTTTGACTTGACTATTTAGGGGTAAGGCACACATTTCTTGCTTCAGTCGAATTCAAACATCGTCTCATACATGCTTGTACCGACACTAAATTGCACGATTCAGCTAGTTGACGCACGTCTTTCATGAATTATTATTCAAAACGCTTACGCGTCGTAAATTATTCTGACATGCCGTTCACAATGGCTGTTTTTGGGGTTTAAAAGTGGGGAAGAACAACATTTTTTTAAAAGTAATATTTATAATAAATACCTACAAAACACATTTGCAAACTGTTACGTGCTTCAAACCGTAATAATAATAATAATGTGCGAACATAATCAAGTTAATTATTACAAACACAAGATAAACCCCGTCAACTGCAATTCGCCATACTAAATTAATCCTATTAATAGCCGTACTCCGTAGGTACTGCCGTGTACATCACACATCGCTAAATGAAACAAATCCTTTTCACTAGAGTTAATTATAAATCTTTCTATTTTGAAAGTGTTTGTTGTTTGAGGCCTTCAAAGGTCACCGGTTAATCAAAATAAGTAACATTACATTGGCGCCCAACCCCTTAATTAATTGGAGGCGGCCCTGCCTCCCCGAACATGACTTGAAACTGCATTCATTAATTTGCCGGTGCATTCGATCATGTTGGCACCAATATGCAACACAAAGTATCATAATGCGCTATTGATTTGAAATGTTTTGATCGAGTGCAGGGCGTTCTATAAAACAATGATTTCAGTACCTACTATTTATTAATGTTATATAAAACAATACATTTTAATTATGAAGAAAAAAAATAAGTTTTGTTGTGAATATTGTTTACGTAACAATATTATTTTCACTGTTTTTTTGAATAGCTATTTAAAATGATCCATTTTCGTCCAAAACAACATGTTTTATTCTGGAATTCGGCGGCGATGACGTCATGCCGGGCGACGTTGGTGACGGCCGTCTTACCAGATGTTGACGGTTTCTATGTCATAATGACGTTTTAGCCATTTGGAATCGTTTTGGAATGAGGGGGTTTTAAATCTTTTTTAAATCAATAATTCTGATTGAAAAAATTAAAATAACATATTTTTCGTACAGTAAACATAATCAGAAAAATAAACTTTAAGGCGATGCACTACGTAGTGTAATATTTTAAATTGAGCCGCTATCAATAACCACCCTTACGTAGATGGCAATAAGGCTTAAATTGCCACTCAACACCATCCGCCTGTTTTGATTTATGCAAGAAAAAAACAAGGCCAAAAAGTGCCTTTTATTTTATTTTGTGGATGTTCAGGCATAAATATTTGATTTTTTTCGATCATTATATGAATAACTTAATTTTCCACACTATACAATAAAATCATAACCAAAAATGGGTTCGTAAGTAGGAGATTTTGAACTTTAAAGCAGTTTTCATAGGCCTTTTCATTATTTTTTTCTGGGCTTATAAAAAGACTTATCTAAAAAATATTCGATTATTTTAAAGGCCAAGATGTATTCTACTTACAGTATTTAATTAAAGCATCTCAAACACTTCTAGGTGATCAAATTTTCAAACTAAAAACACATGATTTTGCATTACTACGTATGGAATCGCCTTAAAGTTTTAAGACATTTTTGACGGAATTCGTAGTTTGTGAAAATACCCCATTAAGCATGGTCTTGCTTTTCGTTTCTCTTCTCTTCTCTTCCATAGATAAAAATAGTTTTAAGCAGTTAATCGTAATATGTTGGTATCTTAAATTAACTTATGAAACTAAGGCCTTTATCGGATGAGAAATGTCTGAAAGTTTTAAAGATATATAACCTAAAATTTTATAGTGGCTACGGATCATAACATTGAGGATTACATACTTTGTAAATGTATCCAACTTGATCTGTCTAACTGCTAATCGAAAGTCCTGCCTACTAAAGAGGAAGCCACAAGCCAAAAAATTGTATATTCGTCTGATTTATATCGCCACGAATATAGGTAATACGCATTTAAATATCTTAGCAAACGGAGTCCAGAAACGCTCGACTTTAAGCGCAAATATGGTTGTATTTATTTTGCGAATAATTTCATAAGAAAGAAAAAGTTACTTCCACAGATAAAGTTATTTCTTATATCTGTTCTCACATTTCTAATAAAAAAAAATTTATAGTTTTCGCTTATATATTTTTAAAGAATTAACAATATTGTTTAGTTCTACTCAAGAGAAATAAAATGAAAAGCTTCAATTTATCCAAAACATATTTTTTGGTGTCCATAATGTAAACCGATTTCTAGTAAAGATTAATTAAAAATTTTCGAAAAATCAAAAATCGGAAATTTAGCATTAACCTTCGCCTTAACTTTCTAACTAACCAGCACGTCACCGGTTAACACAAAATGATAGAACGTATCAGAACTGCGTTGGTACGTATTTCTCGCTTCATTCACACCCATAAATACTTGTTTGTTACCCCAACTCTTCTCTTATTTGAGTATTTTATTCACTTGATCGTCCCATGTCAAGAATATATTCTCTTAACACTCCTTTCTCTGTACGTCCGCTATACATGTCTAAAGCATCCAAACAATCACTTACATGGGTATTGTATTGTTTTCAGATCTCCTCATTTACATCTAGGTGTGTTACCATAAAAATTCAAATTAATATCATAACTAATTATAAACACCACATTGTATTAATTGATAAAAACACTTTAAGAAAACCATTTTTCAAACATTTTATCTAAAGTAATAATCATTTAATGTGTGATCTTAGCATTATTCCTCAATCAAAACATAAAGCTTTCCGTGATTAAACTACACAATACCTCAAAAGAAATAGGCGAGGCAGTTTAATGTACATTTGTAGTGTTAAGAAAACTGTACAGAAACGTGTAATTTTCCACTGCAGAGGCACTTATTTCGCGTGATTCCCTCACCCTACCAGGACACAGTGTAATCAGCAGACAGCAGAGTAACAGCGACTCATTTGTCCGCTGGAGGGTTTGGTTAACCCCCGTGTCCCTGCGAAACCTTTGTAGTCCTTGTACAAATCAAAGGAAATGTCGTTTTTATGTACTTCTGTTTGGCGTGGGTTGTATTGGATAAGTCATCAAATATATCGTCGCTATTAAATCAAACCGGCATATGTGCAAAAATGGAGCTTTTGAGTTATTGGTGTCAAAAAATTTATTTTTTTCCCTTCTATTCTTATGTCGAACCAGCATGTCGTATAGTTGAATAAAAATCTGTCAGATGGCGTTGGGCCGGTATGCATTTACGCGGGAATCGCCACTTTTTTTAGCAGAAGACAGACCTATTCCGCAATACGCCAGTTGCTTCAAAACTTTCAAGGGGGAAATGCGTCCATCATGTAAGTAAAACTGAATTATCTCACAATAGTATTTATTATTTTATTAGTTTATTATTACCCAGATATGACTTATTGTATGACTTATTGGCAGATAATCCGGTTTGCACTTAACAAAAGCGTTTATAGCAGCCTCAACTAAAACAAACCGGCATAAATGCCAAAATGTTTGACCCGGGTAAAATTTCTCCCGGTTAAAAAAATAAATTAAAATAGGCAAATTTAATAAAAAAAACTTTAGCAAACTGAAAGATGCGAAACTGTGGTGAGGAATGCTAGTCTAAAACCCGTGGAAGAGTGAACCAACACAGGGAAAAAGAAGCGTTATTGAGATTGGGAGCTGTGTGCTGAAATGACTGCAACATTTAAATGACAAAGCTGACTGTCCAATAGACGTTGTCTTTTACAACGATAATTGTTGTGGACAACAAAAACATAATTTTATGATGGCAATGTACAAATATGCTGTTACAACAGTAAAAAAACATAAAATCTATCACTCACAAATTTTTTGTAAAGGGCCACACCCAAAACAAGGTGGATTCGGCTCACTCAACCATTGAAAAATAAGTTAAAAGAGCACTCCGAAGCGGACCTATATACTTACCTTCCCAATACGCCATGACCATGAAAACGGCAAAGAAAAGTGGCAAGCCTTACCTGGTTCATGAGTTGCGTCATGAGGACTTTTTGATATAAAAGCTCTGAAGGACCCCCAGGTAATTTTACCCATTTTGGATATTCGAATGTTTAAAGTAATTAAAGACGACGGCAACTTTTACTTCAAAACATCCTACGGATCACATGCCTGGGAGGAGGCGAAGAAAAGGAATAAACGGGGCAATGGGAGCGTGAATCCTGTTCTGATGCAAGCTTATTCCAAGAGACAATTCAAGAATAATTAGTCAATTTATTCAGATTTCCATAAACGATTGGGAAACTTTGAAGTTACCAGCAAAGGGAAGAGCAGTTTAATGTTAATTGTTTATAAAAAAATTGTGAAGCAATAAATTATTTTTTCATTGACAACATTATCTTTTTTTTTATACCTAAAACAGGCTCCACCTCCTACCAAGAAGCCACTTTGACACAAAAGCAAATATTACACTGATTTTAAAGCCATACTGGCATATCTGCATTTTACTCTTAATTTAAGCAATTTTCGATTTATTTGCAACTACTACTTCAATAAGCAGTATTCGTCTAAATTTTATTCATTCATAAGGTGGCTTTGAGGTGAACCAAACGGACGTTAAAAGGAAAATATCATATGCGAAATCTTTAAAGCACTCTGGTGAAAAACTAGCATTTTGCAGATATGCCGGTTTGATTTCACAGCGACGATATGTGCTCATGATTATGATTAATATTCTGCTGGTCAACATCATTGTTATCTATACTGACGTTGATTGAACCGTATGTTTGTACAGCGCCCTTGAGGTGATTTTGCACAAAAACAGCGCTATACAAATCATCCAAATATTATTATTTTTACTATGAACATTTACGGTACTCTAGGAGAACTAACTAAAGTAACACTTAACATGCATTTTATGAATAAAAAAATTGTATCATTTTATTTTGGACAAGAATTTAACTGATCGCTCGATAGAAGTGAATTTAAGTGCCAGTGGGCCGTGTATAATTTAGGTGGGGATTTCGTAGAGTCGTGTGGCTCCTAGGCCCTATAGTGGTACAAGCCGAATGCTTAATTTAGGTATGAATACCAGGGTGCCACTGGATTAGTATAATTAACCCAGGCCTTTGCTCTTGGCAGAGCTGTAAGCTCCATCATCACACATGGGCACTGCTTCCATTACATTTTAGTTTAGATTCGAGAATTTTGAAAGAAACCAGATGAGTTATATGAAAATTATGAGGTATAATATTTAAATATTAAACAATAAATTAGATAAGACTTAAATGGACCGTCATTTTACCTTAGCTATTATTTCCGAAGTAATAACTTCGGTAGCATGTTACGCGCTGGCCTTCCAGGGCGACGAACAAGAAAGCAGACAGAACGCCGTCGTCAGCAAGAACTCCGGTCTCTGCAAACTCCATCTTGTTCGGCTTCCTTCTCATCGGGAGGTGTCGATCAGAGTTTTAACGTTAATTACATCTGCCATGGCCTGGTGGGTAGTTATTACATGCCACATATCAGGCAATAATATGTTAAAGTGGTAAAAACATTAAAACGATAGCCGATGTTCGGTCAGTAGAATCAAAACACTTAACAAGGTGTTAATTGATCATCATTATCAATAACGAGATTCCGGATGATAACCAATCACTTAACAATTTGGCTGAGCTGCCATTATAATTGTTTATTCCGTACCAACCATAACTTGAAAATCAAAACACTTAACAAGGTGTCAATTGATCATCATTATCAATTACCAGATTCCGGATGATAACCGATCACTTAACAATTTGGCTGAGCTGCCATTATAATTGTTTATTCCGTACCAACCATAACTTGAAAATCAAATCACTTAACAAGGTGTCAATTGATCATCATTATCAATAACCAGATTCCAGATGATAACCGATCACTTAACAATTTGGCTGAGCTGTCATTATAATTGTTTATTCCGTACCAACCACAACTTGAAAATCAAATCACTTAACAAGGTGTCAATTGATCATCATTATCAATAACCAGATTCCAGATGATAACCGATCACTTAACAATTTGGCTGAGCTGTCATTATAATTGTTTATTCCGTACCAACCATAACTTGTAAAATAAAACAACGTAGGCATGACGGATGATTAATTAGGAATAATTTCCATTATGATTTTGCTGTACGAAGTCTTTAATTACACATATTCAAATTATAACTTTTTGACCATCGCTTAATCTCTCCGAATAATGTCTTAGTTATCAATAAATATTAGAGATGTTCCGACTAGTCGGCGACTAGTCGGTAAAGCCGACTATCCGGCCACTATTGTAGTCGTCGATTAGTCGGCGACTAATCGGCAAAGAGCGCCGACTATCCGGCTTCTTACGTTGTATGTATTTCTCAATAATATGAATGCGGGGAACTACATGAAATAAAAACCTTGATTATATATATATATATTTTTTTATAATCAGTCTTATACATTAAAAAATGTAAAGCAATCTTTCCTTTGGTAATCAGTTTTTAAAATTACTTGCTTGTAAAGAAAACATAATTATGACATTTATTGAATAAAATTAGTACCTATCCTAATTAACATAAAAAACAACATAATATCTTCTTATCTTCAATGAACATTTATAAGTATTTCTTATTATTAAAATAAAAAGTAGATTTTTAAAATTAACAAACTCAGTCAGTTATATGTATTAAAGCAAGATTGTATGTACAAGATGCACAGTAATATATGCATATATATGTATATATATATCCAAAAATTCTAAACATGAACTGTTTGATAAAAACAAAAAAAAATTAAAAAAACATATTTCTTATAACCATACCTACATAATCTAATCAAATCAAAGTCACAATTGTGACAACCAAAAATATCATAATCTCCTTATATTTTTTATAACTTACTTATATTTTTTAATTAAGGGTAAATTATGATGTAAGAAGACTAAAGCTTCTGCCCTTTCTGGTAGCAATCGATTTCTTTTTGTTTCATATATGTTTCCGGCCTCTGAGAACAGCTTCTAACTGTAAACAGAACTTGCGGGACAGCAGAGGTACACACACTTGGCCATGCGCGACATTTCAGGGTACCTAGAACTATCCCCGAAACCGTAATCGGCTTAGCCGACTAGTCGGTCTTATTACAACCGACTAATCGGCTAGTCGGCTAGTCGGCGAAAGTCATAATCGGCACATCTCTAATAAATATTGAATTATGCTCTGAATAAAATGCTGTTTTTTCTAACAAAATATATTTTCTAACAAAGTTCACGGTTGAAGTGTACCTCGAGCAATACCTAAGATTGCCAACCTACACTTAAGTCTTATTTCCAATATATTTTTTAAAATTATTTATTCTGCCTTCGAGCAATTAAATACTAAGGACGGGTTGTTCACAGAATTTGAACAATTCATCGAATTCGTTAAACAATTGTCCAATTATGATATATAACAGAACATGAATAGAACCTTCACAGAGCTTGAAAATAAACTTGAAATTTGAGGAATTGTTCAAATTTTTTTAAAGAACCCATCCTTAGTAATGTGGTCTATTTTGAAGCCGTTGAAGCAAAGCTAAGAAACTCGGATTACAAGCGGAAAACTGGTCAAAAACATTTGGAGTCTACTTTGTGATATTTTAAACTTTTTTTGATTGATACTTCGTTTTAGAGTATATCGAATCCGAAGATTTAATTTTTAGGTCGAATTTGAATAAAAACCTAGGAAGTTAATGTCAGCTGTTCAATGTTTTTTTAATATGATTCTTATTGCGTTCTCTATTTGAAGTAGATTCCCCAGTTTACCACTTGGACTGCGAGTTTCCGGAAGCCGTGTATAAATATGCTGTTTAGATAAAGATCATGCGAGCTAATCGTTTCCATACTCCTTTTGGAGATTATTTACAAAAATTGGTAAAATAAATAAATGTATATTAAAAATCCTTTGGGTTAAAATTATTGAAGAACTTTACCACATCATGTTGGCAGGTAGGATATCACGCCAAACCCCTCCTTTTAGCACAAATTTACTTCATTCAAATTCGTACGCACATACGTTTTTTCAATCTAAAATATTTATTTATTTATTTACGCCCTAATGGGCTTTTACAAAAGTAGTTAACAAGTAATACAGTTGTGTTACATAGTTTACAATAAATTATGATTTTTGATTAAATTAAGGTAAATTCAAATTAATAGTGTGGATTACGGAAAGCTAAATATGTACTAAGGAACATATAAATATAAAAACAAAAGTGTATTCACTACGGAGTTGCGAATTCATATATCTCAGTAAAATGATTAAAAAGATTTCGTTTTATAACTAATACGGAATCTTTAAACATGTCTACAATATTCCCAAATTTACTGCCAAAATGATGTAGTCTATTTATAGGTGTATTCCTTAATCGAGCTATCGCAAAATCCAGCATTTGATGAAATTGTTACGCATGAAAAATCATAGAATGTAACTTACTAGCCAAGATGAAAACTTATGTAGAATTTTTTTTATTGAATATTTAATATTAAATAAAAAGGAATTGCCTGATAAAATGGATATTTTTAAATGTCTGGATTTAAAAATATTATATATAATTTAGTAAACACTTCCTGAGTTCCAGTTTTAATGTAGGTACCCCATACTTTTTGCATATATGCTAATGGACACCCGTGAAATATCGCGGGATATTATAATTGTAGAATTTGTGAAGCTTATAAAATGTTTGCCTCAGGATAATTGCCTATTAAAAAAATAATAAAAGAAGATCAGAAATTTTAGCATTCGAACAAACGCCGTTAGTAAACTTTAAAAAAAGTTTTCCAGATTTAGATCTGTCAAAAATGTTAACAAAAGGAAAACACGTAAAATACAGAATTATTATTATTAAAATATATATTTTAAAAGGGTTCCTACTTTATCGCTGGTGTGATGTGATTTAATAATAATAACAGTTCCAATTTTGAAAATTATAAGTTCATTGAACTTGAAACATGCACCGACAACCGAAATTGGCATGTTTAATATTGTTATATTAATAAATAAATCCTAAGATTTATTTACAGTACAGATCGTTTCAATGGGTACAACATTTGTTGAAAAGGGGAGTAAGTCGGTTACCCGCTGTGGTTATCGAACCCGGCCTTTCGAACTGTCGGTCTAGCGTCCTACCCACAGACTAACGACCACCTCAACTTCGCGTAAATATTATATTATCTTCATAAAACCGTAGACAGTTTCAATATTTTATCTCTCGCAGTTCTGTATAAAAGTGTAAAGGTGTGCTGTATTTAATTTTTAATTGCTTTTCCACGTTGCACTTAAAGTCGGAATATAATCTCATATCTTCCAGTTGATAGCTTTATTTCCGACTATTCAAAGCGTAATGGCTTCATTTAATTATAAGGAGTCCTTAGTTTTATCGAAGATTATAACAGCCTATTCTAAAACCTAATTGATATTTTATTATTTATTTATCAGTGCCTTTTACGGCCGCTGTAAAGCAATATAAATAATAGATAAAATATCTCAGCTTGATTGAAGCCAGTTAAAAAAATATTTATTTATGTTATGGCGATGCACTACGTCGTGTAGTAATTTAAATTGAGCCGCTATCAATAACAACCCTTACGTAGATGGCGATAAGGTTTAAATTCCCGCCTGTTTTGATTTATGCAAGAAAAAAACATGGCCAAAAAGTGCCTTTTATTTTATTTTGTAGATGTTCAGGCATAAATATTTAATTTTTTTTGATCTTTTTATAAATAACTTAATTTGCCACATTATACAATAAAATCATAACCGAAAATGGGTTTGTAAGTAGGAGATTTTGAACTTTAAAGCAGTTTTCATAGGCCTTTACACTATTTTTTTCTGGGCTTATAAAAAGACTTATCTAAAAAATACTCGATTATTTCAAAGGCCAAGATGTATTCGACTCGCAGTATTAAATTAAAGTATCTGTAACATTTCTAGGCGACCAAATTTTCAATCCAAAAACACATGATTTTGAATGACTACGTATGGCATCGCCTTAATGGTATACTTTTAAGAATATATGATCTGCTGTTTCATAGAGGGCGCTTATTTAATTAAATTAGAAAAACACTTTTGCAAGTTTATGCTTTAAAATATTAAGATGCATTATTTGTTTGTGACCGTACATACGTAATATGAATATACATAAATAGTTTTTTCTGTACAAAAACACAATTATTTCATGCAAATGCAACATTGGATTGAATCAGTTAGACAAGCGTACAAAGAAAACATAAAAAATCCGACAATAAATTCAAGCTTTGGACAAAGACACTACCAATACCATGCTATGAAAGCTTTCAACAGTGTAAAACTTGAAATTAAAATTGAGGAATGTAAAAATAAATTCACACACAAAATTACAAAATGGATTAAAGAACAAAAAAGACAATATTACCAAAATTTTGTAGCATAAAATAAAAATAAAACCTACACGTAACACACAAAACCAATATAAACACACATCACTCACAAACACACAAGATTATATATTAAATGTATTATTTTATCTTATATTGTATTTATTTTATTTATTTATTTATTGGACAATTTGTATAGCGCCGCTTGCTACGTAGAGTAGTTGCTATGGTTACTTGCTACGTGCAGCCTACAATACTCAACAGACATTTTAGGTTATAATAATGAATGTGGAATCACAAACTTTATCCAGTACTGGAAGCGCCAATTCTTGAGGGTTAGATACCCACAAGAATGTTTGTGATCCCAGGGTTCTCAGGGGGTTGGGTTCGAAACCAGAAATGTGTCAGGTTACAATGTGTAATTTAGAGTCAAGGAAAGAAGGTTTAGAGTAACATTAATGTATATTATTTCGAATACAATATAAGTCTATACACTCTATCGTGTGAGTTATAATGAAAACAATATAATAAAAGTTAGATATAAGCTTACCCCCAAGGTTCCGACCACGCTTTATCTATCTAGCTAATTAAGTAACATCCCACTCGAGCTGGAGCAGCACCTCATCAGGCTGAGCTCCAGGGGGCTCCAGACGGAGCAAGAGGAAGAGTCAGTTCCGCCTCCTGGCGACTGTCCGTGGCAGGAAACTGGCAATCTGGCGACTGAGGAAGAGGAATCTGGTGCCCGCGGTCTCATCCGTGTATCCTGGCGAGGATTCCCTTTATGCAAGGAAAAATAGGCCTCCCTACGGCCCTGGTGAAAATGCGGTCGGCGTAGTGCCAAACCGCGAGAAAGAATACCATCCTTAGGCTTCCGGTAACCGGGCACAACATTTCAAGCCACTGGCTTCTTCATCCCATAAAGGATGGGTCGGATTCAAGCAGATCACACGTCTGACTCCGTTTGCGATTCATGATGCCGCGTGGTTACAATATTCGAACGAGCCACGGAACCAATTCCACTATGGAACCTCGTATTTTACTCCATTTATACGACTCTATAAAACTAGACTTCGCCACTCCGATTAAAGGGAAACCATTCCCAAACAATTTCACTCCGGAAAACTGTGACTGTCGTCTGCCGAGAGATCAGGCCCACCCTCTGGTTTCTCTGCAGGCAAGGAAGTGTTTTTGTTTTTTTCTGTTTCCGCCCGGTACAGATTTTAAATTTTAAATTATGATTCGAAATTTTACCAAAACCAATACCCGCGACAATCGCCCAGTTCCTAACTAGGTTAGAGAATCGGCGAGGATAAATGTGATGATGCAGAATAAATTAATGAATAAAATATTAAAACAAAAGGAGTCTAGCCCTGCATCATAACACGCTTTTGTGAGATATCACCTCAGAGGCGCTTTACAGTTGATGCAGGTATTACAAAAATATAAATATTACAAAAATAACTGAATTTAACTTAAGTAAAATGAAGTACAGAAACAGGTGACACGAAGATAGAAGATGGAGACTCTGCAGCAAAAATCCAAGGTGGTGAGGAAACTGGTCTAGCTGCTGCAGCGAGAGAGTCCACCGCGTCCAACAACAGTGCCAGCACGAGGTTCGTCATCCGTCCAGGTATGTGTCTGCTGCTAACAAAGCGCTGACACAATATCCTCTCACAGATACCAGACCTTGGCAGCACCGCTGTGACGTTCGACGTAGATAGAAAATGGAGACTCTGCAGCAAGAATCTTTGGTGGTGAAGAAACTGGACCAGCTGCTGCAGCGAGAGAGTCCACCGCATCCACCAACAGTGCCAGCACGAGGTTCGTCATCCGTCCAGGTGTGTGTCTGCTGCTAATAAAGCACTGACACCTCAGATAGATAAAAGACCCTAGCAGCACTCCTGTGACGTTCGGCGAGTCCATCATCCATCTCCATGTAACCCTGTTCCTGGTGATTGTTGAAGTGGTGCATTCTGCCCGCAATAAAAAGCGACGGGATAATAAATTACCCTGGGCTTAGCAAAACACTTGCCTTCAGAGTTTCCGAGAATTCGGTTGAAAACATCTGAGGTGCATTTACCGATCGACGTTCGTTTCGAATATCGAATATTTTTGAGCAAAATTTCAGAATATTGACTTTAAAACACTGCACTCAAATCACATATTATAAAGTTCTAATAACTGGTTGTTCAGTTTATTTTTATTAAAGTTAAAATGTTATTTGATTGATTTTAAAAATAAGGGAAAGGATAATTTAAGGTATTTTGCCTCATTTCCCTTGAAAATTCAAAAAAAAACACAAAGCGGTTGTAGGACGCGTTGGGACGCGTCCTGCTGCCACGAAGGGCGCTATATAAGTAGATTGTAGATTGTATTTAGATTATATTTTCATATTATAAAATAAAGGCCTCAGCACGGGCAAGCCACCCAGTGAGGCCAACAATACTGGAAAACTTTGAAATGTAAAAAAATATTGTACCAAATAAAAAAAAAATAAAAAAAAAAATCACCGATACAATACAAACTGTTTTTTCATATTAATTTTAAATCATATCTTTCAAAGTATTTTATCCTAAAATAATGATTGGAGTTATCTATGAACTAGCAGTTTATGAAAAATTTCATGTTTACCCTTAATATAAATCTAATATACCTAAGCTATGAAGATGTTCAGTGTCATATTTTATTTGTAATAAGTTTCATTTTAATTATTAGCAATAATAAGTCACCTGAAATATAAATATAAATTGAAAATATCTCTGATGTCCGGTCAGGTGCTCTAAAACCACTGAGCTATGTCGGCTTATTTCCAACCCGCCAAATAATTCAATATGTACTAGTACCTCAATCAACAATTACTGCTTATTATATTTTTTCCTATAAAAATAAAGTTGGTTGTTTACAGGTGGAAAAAATAATATAAATATTGCTTATAATTATATTTTGTTATCCTTAATGCTATGCATAAAACTTTGTCTTATAAACATTAGTTTATCATTAAAAAATAATGAGTTTCATTTTGTTTCCCTTGCTTTAAAAAGTCATAGCTTTGCTGTATATATTTATTATTACATACCATTCTGTTTTGATATAATTTGTAAGGGTAATAACGGGTAATAATTTATATAGGTATTAATAAAATAATAATAAAAAAATAAAACAAATAAATTGAAACGCCCCTGACGTCATTTGACTCGATCGTAGCACCATTGTCTAGCATTGTGGAGAGATTGTGACGTCATCTGGTTCGAAATTGCATGGTGCTACAAATTAGACTCGTTTTCTTGACGCAACAAAACCTTTTCTGCAAAATGATTTCTTCTATGAAAACTTAGTCTCCTCATTGTTTAATTTTAATAAAAAGAAAGTTTCTGAGACGGTTGTTAAAACCTGTGTGTAGGTATATAGGTACAGGTATTTTTAGAAGAACCAGAGCCTGTGAAAATAAATCTCACGAGATATTTCAAACTAAGTTGAACTTATTTTTGACATGCAATCGTAATAAATTAATTTTGCAATCAGAATCTGGACATTGCGTGAGATTGTGGAAAGATGTTCGATTAAAAAGATTTTTTATGGTTTATTTATCCTGATATCCTTATAAATATTCAAATTGTTATATTGCCTGTGCAATGAGTTTATTATACCTACCTGTACATTGATTCCGAGGATATAACTCATCTCTCTGAGGTCTACCCACTTCGCTAGTGTCGATACGTGAGCTTATTGCAATTTATATCATAATGTTAGTAGTAAAAGCTGCACGCAAATGCATCTCAGACGATATAAATTATATACGTAAATAACAGTACAGGATTCAGGGCAACGTTGATAAACAAATAAGGGTGAATCAACATTTTCCATTCTTTTAAAGCTGTTTAATATAAAATAATAAATGATGAAAATCAGGATGTCTGGATTTAAAAATGGTTTAAAGTAGATTTTCACGTGTTTCAACATCACGATAATATATTCGTAATTTAATATAAGTTTATCAGGAAATTCTGATAATTTAAGTCATTACATTATTATTATTAGTCGGCCACTTCCTGTTATTAACCGCCTTTAACCGGAATTACTAATAATTCGGAGAGAATTCTTAATAAATTAGCAAACATTTTACAACGCATTGTACTGAATTTTAGTTTTTGTTTATTAATTTCAACATTTTCACTAACATGTAGGTTTTGAATGTTAAAAAAATATTTCTTCTTAACGTTGACGATAACTTTGAAAGGCGTAATTTTGATCTCAATGTTAAATATGAAAAAATCGCGCGTAATATTTATATTATATATATCTAGCAAATACCAAATATTATTGTAATACTTATATATACCCATTATACCTAGCTCTCTCATTCAAAATTTAGGCGTATTAAATCTGTCAAAGAATTTATACATAAAAATGCAAAGTCATTTTAAATACATGTAGGATTTCGAAAGGTTTTTTAAATATTTATATGGAAGGATCAGTAGGATTTATAGGTCCAATTAGAACTTCTTCCGAGTCAAACCCTCTGATGATTTGACGTGTTTAATTTGTATTTATTATGCTTATATAACGCGATGTGAATTGAGTTGATGATAATTTGTGGAAAAGTGTGTGGAAGGGTTTAGTTTTTCTTGCGGGGAAGATTAAGATAAAGTCGGAAAAAATATTTTTTTTAAATTTAAAGAAAATATTAATGCCCGGTTTAGTATTTTTAATCGTAATGTTGTAATGGAATCACACGAAAAATGCAAAGTTTATATAAATTGATATATTTTTTCTGTATACCTACGTAACACATCCACCGTAGTTCTTTCATTGAAAAATATTTGCATTTTATGCATATTTTTAGAATGAGCCAACACTAGAGAACATGCCCAGAGAAGGCTAATTATCTCGCGAAGATGAATTACTGAACGTCTAATAAATAATTAGAGCAAGATAAGACCATATTTACATTTTTTTTGATAAAAAAATACATATTTTTAAACATACTGCCCATCTCACTAGGTGTGAAACTCTGTAATCTTTCTTCTCCTTTTTTATCTTTTGTAAACCGCTTGATTTTGTTATATGTCAACTAAATAGATCTTTGCAAAAGATTGTGTCAGCCAGCTAATGAGACACTTTCTTGATCATCTTCAATAGACTAGTATCAGAGTAGAACATATATTATTATCTAAAGACATCACTTCATGGGGAATTGAACCCGTTACTTTACAATCCAGAATATAATGTTTTAACCAATGATTCTGTCGTGCGACCATTCGTCGTTCCATTCCGTATCCGAAAGGATATGGCGCAGCGAATGAGGTGTAGGAATAGATATTGAAGGGGAAAGGGAAGATTTGCGAAGGATGTAGATACATGAGGTTAAAACAATTATATAAAAATGATGCCACAGAATAATTTTGCAATATTACCGAAGACGGGAACAAAGTTTTTTCAAAAGTCCATTAGCGCTCTACCAGGGTGATAAATTGACCTACAAGTCAAATATAAATATAATTATCCTTTAAAAACACATTCTAAACGTGTAACGTAGGTACTACAGGTAACTAAATGAGCTTTGCAAACAGATCTTTCTAAAAGGCACTTTAGTTGTCAGACCGAACTCTAAAAAATTCACGGTCGGAATTTTTTTAATGGATTTAGCAACTGCATTTAGTGGTCATTAGAGCATGCAGATCAGCCTCAAAGAAGACATAATGCGTTTCACGTTTTCAATTGGCCAAACCCATGACAGCGAATACAATATTTACTATTTAGAAATGAATAAACAAGTCTAATTAAGGGGACGGATGTTTTGCGCAGAACAGTGGCCCAAGGGCAGAATCTCTTGTGGATGATACTTTGTGTAAGGCTCGAACGAGGATTGAAAGAAGCTTATTGGCCTCCGGGAGTCAGTTGGCTGCTGTGCATCTCACGAATAGCTCGGGGGCTTGCTTCAAATGTTGTTTGATTCGTTCTGCGTTTAGCGCCATCTAGCATCACCGATAAAACGGTAAAGACCTCTTGAAGATGGTAGATATTTATTGCCACTAAAATTAAAATGCCATTTTCTATTTTCCGCCAAAACAACATGTTCGTTTTTATTCGCGAATTCGGCTGACGTCACGCCGGGCGACGTTGGTGACAGCCGTCTTACGAGACATTGGCGATTTCTATGTCATAATGACGATACATATATTTTTCAAATCAATAAATATGAATGCCAAATCAATATTACACATTTTAAGTACAATGATCAGAATCAGACAAATAAACTGTCAATCTTCCACGCATTTTTAAAGGTATTCCTAGTTTGATACAAAATACCCCATCGCGTCATTAGTTGAACGAAGAGAACAAAGATTGCCCACAGAAAATGACAAAAAATAATTATTTAATACGACTGGTTTCAAATGCATGAGAAGCACATTTAATCAATTTAGGTGACATTTGTGGAGAGATCCTTGTGCAAAGCAGTACTGGCATTGGTTTGATGAAACGTCTTATAATTTAATAATAAAAATTTCATTCCTTTTTTTCTAAAACCTAGATATAATCACTTTTATGAATTGATCATTCATTGTGTGTCTCAAACTTAATAATCTTACCTACGTACCTACAGCATACTATACCAATAGATAATTTCAATAAGGCCGCTATAAAATCACCTTTCAGAATGAATTATTATTCGATACATGATATTTCTTTGTAAATAAGAATACAATAATATTACCTTTTCAATAAGAGCAATATAATTTTTTTATTTGACAAGAATATTAACTAATATAAGCGATGAAATATGAGATATAAGTTGTTGTTTATACTGATTCTTTCTGCTATTCTGCAGTTTTCCATCGCTAGTACCCACGTATTGAGATTCGAAATGCCAGTTATTCAAATGGGCTCCTGGGTCTAGCCAGAACGAAAGTAGGTACCTTCAGGTAGGTAATGGCACCGTAGCATTAGAACCGCGGTATGTTGCAGAATATAATTTGCATGGAAACTGCAGAATGATACCCAGAGACGGGTTATTCCATCTTCTCTCTATTGGCAGTCAAAATTGTTTCTGGGAAGCAATCAAAGTTTCACGGATTGGTAGAACCAGAGCTTTTGAATGCAATATTGTGTGTTGTGAATTGAAGTCGCTGAAAATATTTATTTTTGAAAATCAATTTTCTACATGGATACATACACATTGTATTAAATAACCACTCGTGTGATTTTCGGAATATTATGCCGAGTTTGCAAAACGTCTTGAGTGATCGCACGCCATAATATGCCATTTAAAATCGCACATTTACGATTTTTTTTTTCCATAAATTCTAAAAATATAGGATAAGCGGTAAAATATTGATGAATTTATTGGCTATATAGCATTAATATCAGTTTATATATCTCCGTATTAAAATTCAGAGGTATGATTTTCTTAAATGAGGGCGAGAAATTTCCAACTCGACCGCCAGTCACTCAACTTATATTCTAGTTAGATAATGTAAATGGTTAAAAATATATTTTTTAAATCATAGAATCAAAAAAATATGTCATTAAAAATGAACACTATGTACAAAAGTAGATTCGCCAGTAAATTACGGAAATCAAAGCAAATGATACAGTAAAATCAGGAACTATTATACCTAATACATAATGATACGATGGTAAATTCGCAGGATACCGGCGCTTATAATAATCAAAGTGGCTGAACAGATTATTTTCATACACCCGGATACACCAATAATTTGATATTAATTTTGAGTCTTGGAAAAGGCTAAATTTGACAGGATTGTATCTTTTATTTTTGGAATAACTTAATGAGTAAAACCACAAATTGTTAAATTTAATTATTGAAGACAATATTAGCGATCCTTAAACGAAAATTTGAAATAGAAAGGATACGGTCACATCTAGGACTTGAACTCAGAACCCTTGCCTTTTTGGGGCACCGCTCTACCAACTGAGCTAATAGGACCCTATCTCATTCAGTCATATTTAACTGTATCATACTTCAAATAAGAACTACTAACATAATCTTCATTTTCTCCATACCGCATATTTTTATTGGCTGCTCTCTTTATGTATTTATTGCAAGATTCAAATCGAATTCAAATGTAAACTGGACAGTGTCTTGGATAATTATATCTTAAATATTGAAGACAATATTAGTGATTTTTTAAACGAAAATCTGAAACAGAAAAATCAGAAAAGGAAACGGTCACATCTGGGACTCGAACCCAGGACCCTTGTCTTTCCGGGACAATGCTCTACCAACTGCGCTAATGGGACCCTTTAGCGCAGGGTCCCATTAGCGCAGTTGGTAGAGCATTGTCCCGGAAAGACAAGGGTCCTGGGTTCGAGTCCCAGATGTGACCGTTTCCTTTTCTGATTTTTCTGTTTCAGATTTTCGTTTAAAAAATCACTAATATTGTCTTCAATATTTAAATATTACAATTTGAGGTTTTACTCAATAAAGTTATTCCGAAAAATAAATAATTATATCTTATTTTAATTTTATTCTCTAATTGCATCTTGTTCACTAGCAAAATCCTAAGAACGTGGGTGATAATTAATTGAAGCCAATCAGTACAGTATATCTTACGGTAAAATTATGTACTGGTATTTCTTAATAAAAATAAATCAGTGTTAGTTCTTCCTTTTAGAGGTTTAGGAATTTACGTTTCAGCATTAACGTGTATGTTTTCATGTAAACGCTTGTAACGCTATTATTTCTCGGCATTCCAAGTAGCGTTGTTAGGTCAGGTTAGATCAGATCAGGTTAAGCTAGGTTAGGTTAGGTCAGGCAAGGTCAGGATCCTATCGGCGTGAACTAATTGGCCCTCAAAGAGAGACACTATCCATGTGTATAAAACATTGGTAGAACCATACATAACATTTACATTTACATTTTACATGATCCCATTTGCAAACAATGTAACCAAAGAATCTAAACTACCAGTTTAGCATAGTTAACTTTGCAGGCGGACAAAAGAGCAACCAAAAAAATATGAAAAATATTTTGTATTTTGGCTGTAAAAATTATACTTTTAAAATTTTTAAGTTTTATGACATGTGAAACAAATAAAGAAAAACTTTGAGTGAAAAGATGAGGGCTTTTTTATTTTTATTTTTATTTCTTGTTCTTCCAAGTAAAATCCCATTAAACCGCAATTAAGCAGTTTGTCAACAGGATGTTCATGTTCAATTACAATATAAAATATTTTCATAATATTATTACTTATTACAATACAACTTATACATCATATTTATCACCAACCACTGCCATAATCAAAAGTATTACTAATACAGAGTATCTCTGCTTAGTAGCCATGTTTTCAGCATATATCTGAATCTCTGAGGTAATTCGCATTTTTTTATATTGCTTGGTAACATGTTGAATATTTTGGGCACGTTGTATTCCAGGGTTCGTTGTCCGTATTTATTGTTATGTTTTGGTACAAGCATTCCTTCATTTTTTGTGAATCTAATATAATGTTCATGTTCGACTTTCCTCTTATATTCAGAGTCAGATATATGCTGAATCAATATTTTGTGCCATAATAAGGCCTGTACCGGTAAGACAGTCAAGTTCCTATACAATAATGATATGTTTCGCCTCTGTGAAAATATCTGTTTTGGAACTAGTAATTTAATCATAGAATTTTGTACTAATTGTAGGTAATTTAAGTTAGTTTTGCAAAATAATTATTCAGGGTTTTGACATTCCTGGGCTTCTCAAACAAATCCCTAATAATTCCTGTATTAGGGCGAGTAGTCGCCAGTCTTTTTTAAATCTTTCCAACGGTCTGGAGCTAGTGTGTCCATGGCATTCCTATGGGTTATGTGATGAGGCTAAAAGTTTTGGGGAGGGTAAGGAGATAGCAAAGAGTAGGGTGGGGAAGTACCTGGCTATTCAGATCTGGTCACCAAAAACGGCCAAAGTCATTTCAAGCAACGTTTCAATTCTGAGAGTACTTCCAGTTGTAGTTGTGTTGTCAGCTTCACGGTAAATAATTACCGATCCGAAAAGTCAAATATATATATATTATTTATTTTATTTTTTTTTTCGTTTTGTATTTTTTTTTACTTTTTTTACTATTTACTTATACAATATAAATAATTTGAAATTAATAAATGTATGCATTTCATATGTTAATTGATAAAAAAAATTTAACGTCATAAACATTTAAAGTAAACACAAAAATTATAAAGCTATTAGCACAGAAATGCACAAAATAATTTTAAGGCAGATAGAAACATCACAACTTTAAATTTATACGACGAGAATGCCAACATTTTTATAAATCCAAACCAGGAATTATTAGATTCCCGGTCAAATAAAATTATACACGCAAAACACTTCAATTATCTCAACCAAACGTATGTTGACAAATTTTTGTCAAACAAATGGTTGAGTATTGGAGAGTTGAGCGCAGAAATAGAAGGATTTATGCTTGCCATTCAAGAAAGAGTCATTAATACTAAAACATATAGGAAGCATATAATCAGATTGATACAAATCAAATTGATGATTTATGTAGAAAATGTTTGGCTTTTCCGGAAAGTATTGGACATATTATATCTGGATGTTCTATATTAGCGCCGCCCGAGTATACATTAAGGCATAATCAAGTTTTAAAAATAATTCACCAAAGTTTCGTAATTAATCATAAGTTGATTGACTGCCGTAATATATTATGAATATAGACCAAATTCACTTTTAAAAAATGAATTTTATAAAAAATGTTATGATAAAACTATACTAACAGACCGAACGAATAGTCATAATATACCCGATATAGTTTTACATGAGAAAATTAAAAAAAAAAAACTTATATCATTGAAGTCGCTATTTCAAATTCCTGTAATATTCAAAAATCTGTTTCTGAAAAAATAAGAAAATACACAGATTTAGCAAATGAGATTAAAAGAATTTGGCATTCTCAGACTATAAAAATATTAACATTTGTTATTTCGGCTACTGGCATTATACCTAGCTCTCTCATTCAAAATTTAGGCGTATTAGATCTGTCAAAGAATTTATACATAAAAATGCAAAAATCAGTCATTTTAAATGCATGTAGGATTACGAAAGAATTTTTAAATATTTATATTGAGGGATCAGTATCAGATCCTTTGTGGAAAAGTGTGTGGAAGGGTTTAGTTTTTCCTGTGGGAAGATTTAACCCGGACATAAAGTCGGAAAAAATATTTAAAAAAAAAAAAACAGTTTTTAATCGATAAACCATGGATTTATTATTCACTAATTTTTCTAAAATCTACGAGTCCACGTCGCCGACTGCAAAGCTAAGTGTGTCGGTCTGTAACCACCTTCTTAAATATATCACGGTAACGATGATGATATATCAGAGGTAAAGACGGGAATTAGAAGCAGTTAGAAGTGCAGACTTAATGGCGCAGTTTAGTTCAACAAAGGCCTTTGTCAATGTCTGTCGTGATTACAGAGCATGGCAGCGAAGGTACAAAAATAGACACACTCATATTGTGGCTCTAGAACTTTCCGTAATAAATAATTTTAAAACCTTGCGAAGGAAAACTTAATTGTATTAAAATACCATTCCAATATTACCACAGCTAAAAATATTATATTATATGACAAAAATTCATAAAAAATATTTCTATCGCAAATAAAAAATCACCTGGAGTGTTTTAATTGGTTGAGAAAAACATTTTTCAGTTACAGTTTTCAAGAATTGTTCATATACATTCTTAAGAAAATAAATTAAAAAAACTGTTATTCAAAAACTTATTTTTTTTGCTATGTTGTTTTCTTTATTTTTTCAATGTCGTTTGATTCAGTTTTAAATTAACAATTTTTTAAACAAAAAATATTTATGTATTTTTGGAATATTATCAAATACATCTTGGTAAGATACACGTTTTATCACACAACTATACCAGGTGGGCATTTTTACCAAACAATTGTTTATAATTTTATCTTTATCCTATGTAAAAGTTTCTAAGAAGTTCGTTAAAAAATAAATAAATTTGATCACGGAATGGAACTAACGGATTCTATGCAATAAGTTTTACATGTATTTTTTTTCAATGTTCTCAAAATTTATGTAAAAACTTTATATTTTCCAAAATATCATGAAAGCTGTCAAAAAAACCACCAAATCAATCTTACACGCTCAAAATGAATTACTACCTCGGCAGTTATATTTGACTGACTAAATTTAGTAAATTAATTAATTTGCATGTTAAAAATATATAATTTTTAGATATTTCATAATACCTAACTATGAAAAAGCCAATCACAGTCGTGGGTCGTGACAAAAACGTAATGTATACGATTTGGCAAAAATGCCTCGACAGTATTTAATTTTAGCTTATTTAACCAAAACCTCCGAGATCACAAGGCCGTGACACTGAATCAAATCAGCCTACCAACTATTTTTTTTAAATTAAAAAAAATATTTTTAAATGTATTAATAAATAAGAATAGAATGAATAAAAAAATTAAAACGAAAATCTTTGCAGAATCTCATTTCATTTCATTCACAAGTTAGGAGGCTGCTTTGAATGAGTGTCCCGGCCTTGTGTTCTGGGAGGTTTTGGTTAAATAAGCTAAAATTAAATACTGTCAAGGCATTTTCGCCAAATCGTGTACATTACTTTTTTGTCACGACCCACGACTGAGATTGGCTTTTTCATTGTTAGGTGTTATGAAATATCTAAAAGTTATATATTTTTACATGCAAATTAATGAATTTACTAAATTAATTAAATATAACTGCCGAGGTTGTAATTCATTTTGAGCGTGTAAGATTAATTTGGTTGTATTTTTAAATAGCTTACATGATATTTTGGAAAATATAAAGTTTTAACGTAAATTTTGACCAACATTGAAAAAAAAATACGTGTAACATTTACTGTATAGAATTCGTTAGTTCCATTCCGTGATCATATTTATTTATTTTTTAACGCACTTTTTAGAAACTTTTACATTGGATAAAGATAAAATTATAAACAATTGTTTGGTAAAAGTGCCAACCTAGTATAGTTGTAAAATACATTTTTGGAGGTTCCCATATAAGTTAGTAGGCTGATTTGATTCAGTGTCACGGCCTTGTGATCTAGGAGGTTTTGATTTAACTGATATGGATGCATGAAATAAATATAATTTTCTTCTCACCTGTTATATAAACATTAAAAATACATAGGTGTCGAAAGTATAAAGCGAGGTGGATGTGTTTTAAGGTTTCGTCTTATGTTCGTTTTCAAGGCCCGAAATTTTAAGACATGAAAGTGCATATAAATTAAATAAATGTAAGTGTCTTTTATAAGTCCATTGTGTATTAGAAATTATATCATTATAATATTTTTTGGTCAACCGTTAAAAAGTTAAACAGATTCCTCACAGTTAGAGAAGAGGTCAGCACAACGAACGTGTAATGCACTCCCTATTGCATTTCTGCATAGTAATTCAGTATTAAAAGCATGAGGCAAGTGGAATGCAGCACGGGGCATGAGATCTTCACAGAATAATGGAATGTCGCCACAGATAACTGAATTTCAATGGAAAACTTTGATTATATTATATTATTTGCTATCGATACGTTCAGTTGTGTTTCTCCTATACGAGGTTTTACACTACAATCATTATTTTTACGAAGCCGCATAATACATGTCAAGAATGCTATTGAAGCTAGTTTGACTATAGATTACATTTTCTTATGTTATATAAGGGTTTTTTTATTTTTTTTATAATTAACTCCACACAGGAGGCCCTGAAGAAAATAATTTCCCTCAGGGCCTATGTCATCTTTGGGGATGCTGTGTGGAGGGTCTTTTTGTGGAGAGGAAGGAGTGAACATGGGTCTTGAAGAGTCCCATGTTGTAGGAGGGAGGAAACACAGAGGCCGGCAGTTCGTTCCACAGCCGAGCTGTTGAACTTAAGAACGAATCGTATAAACGACCCGTTCTCATGTGACAAATGTCAACCGTGTACAAATGTTGGGCGCGCGTTTGGCGTGTATCCCGACTACGCACCGGTGCCGAAGGGATCAATGACGCTAGTTCCTCAGAGCATCTTCCATCGTAATACCGATAGAACAAGGACAGCATACCTACCTGACGCCTGTGCTCTAAAGATTGCAGTCCGTTTGTTAAGATTGGGGAATCTATCAAACGGACCGCCCGTTTTTGCACAGAGTCAAGGGTTTTTTTCAGGTATTTAGGGGCTCCGGACCAGAGGTGGCTGCCAAATTCGACAGTAGGGCGCACTTGCGATTTGTACAGGGTCAGCAGTTGTGTATCTACTATTAAAGTATCTGCGGGCCCTGTACAGTACACCCAGCTTCTGAGAGGCCAGCTTTACTCTGGCCTCGATGGAGCCCCCGTACCTGAGCTGGTCACTTATAGTTACACCAAGCATATCAATGGAAGGCCTGTTCGGAAGATTGCTTCCGTTGAAGGGTAACAAACCTTTTACCATAATGTGACTTGGTTTAAAAATTATACTTACTTTAAATAATTATAAGCAATAATTAGTCATCCGAAATACTAATACAAATTGAAAATATCTCCAGAGTAAAAATAAATGCCGCCAACGGGAATTGAACCCGTGCCTTCTGATGTCCGGTCAGGTGCTCTGTATCCACTGAGCTATGTCGGCTTATTTCCAATTTATTATTATTACTGCTACTTATTTATTACTGCTTATTATATTTTTTCACCTGTAAACAACCAACTTTATTTTTGTAGGAAAGGCTTTGTTAGTGCTAAATTTCTCACTAGATTGCGTCGAGACATATGATATCTTCATTTATTGGTGAAATAATTTTTGACTTGTCAAATATTATTATTTTTTTAATGATAAACTAACGTTTATAAGACAAGGTTTTATGCATAGCATAATTCGGGTTCAATTCCCGTTGGCGGCATTTATTTTTACTTGGGATATATTTTCAATTTGTATTAGTATTTCGGATGACTAATTATTGTTTATAATTATTTGTTATCCTTTATATTAAAAAATATATTTACTTTGCCTAAGATTATATGATATGCTTTGTTAATTTCATTTACATTTAATTTCTTTGTTTGTTTCATCTGTTTATGATACGGTTTGTTAATAGCACTTAACATTAATTTCATCTGTTTATTTGAACTGTGTCAACATGAAACGTTGGGAATATTGATTTTGTTCATTATTTGGCTTTGACATGCATGTGTTTTATTTATCAACTTCTTTACATGAACGTAATCCGATTCATAATATTATCGTTGGTTGAAAAGCATTCAAGATGCAGTAGGTACAAGGAAATTTCACTTCAATAATATGAATGATTATTTCGAATTTTTTATGTCTATTTAAAACTTGTCTACTGTTTTAACAGACAAAAATAATTTATGATTTTTAATGCATATTTTGCCTTATTTCGCGCTCAGTGCTAAAATGAGCTAAATATACAGAACTGTGAAAGAATATATTATAATAAAACAAATATGAAACTTTTTGCCACTTTATTTTTTTTTCAGCTCGTTAAAGCCATCTTCAGACTGGTACAAATTACTCTTGTAGACCACCCCTCTCCATCCCTCATATGTTATGTATATAAACCGTAGGCCAAGAATAATTTGTACCAGTCTGAAGATGGTTTTAACGAGCTGAACCGGTTACGGTAAAAAAAAATTCAAGTGGAAAAAAGTTTTACTCTTGTTTTATTATAATAAATTATAATGGAATTCCACCATGAATTGCCAGTTTCAAAAATGTGAAAGAATGTTCAATACATTGCACGTCTAGATATTTGCTTTTTGCTAAATACCAACAAATATTTTTCGAAGGGAATATCATTTTCGTACTTTTGTACTAGGCATCTGGAATAATTGTTTTCTCTAAATCTCTTTGACAATGTCCTGGCAGCGTTCAGACTGTTATAGCAGCCGACTTTAGATCGATTTTCCTTCGTACCAGCAAAACTCTACCCTTATTATTTTTTTTATCTCCCACTCTCCATCGCCTGCCATTTAGCGCTTGCAACTGATACAATTCCTCCCCAGTTAAAAAAGCCCAGTTGCGCTAAAAATGCCTAGCACTTCTTTTAAATTGAAACTTTCATAAGTTACTTATTAAAACGATATTCCGAGAATGTAGAACATTAGTGTAAAGTTCCACTGCCCGAAGGATTAAGGTAATACAAAATGCATCAGTCATTAGCAACCAATAGCAGAATTATGGATCGTTTCGATAACTATTTATTTGAATAATTTAATTTACATTTAAATTCCCGGTAGAATCTTTGAAATAAACCTTTTTAATAGTCGATTCTTATTTATTATGGACCCAACAAAAAGAGTCCAAGAGTTTTAACATTAATAATTATTTCTAGAAAGCTCATTTCGCAGTGTTATGAACTATTTCCTTCATCTACGTTAATGCTCTTTAACCTTTAGCAATATTTATGAGATTCTACAAAATATATTAAAGGCAGAAAAAAATTAATTGCTTGAATTATTCATTAAATCGTTCAAATTCCTCTCGCAAAAGCTTTAGTTAGCAGTTTGTATTCAAATTTGATGAATCCAAGTATGGCGACGCTCTCTATTTAATTTAAATGTTTACGTTAAAATGTACGATTAAACATACGTATAAATACGTACATTTAATTCAATGTATATATGTGTGAAAATTATAATTATAATAATTATTATTTTACTACGCATATAGAGTGTATTTACCAACGTAATATATTATTATTGTACTGTTCATTCAGTGCGTATTTACCCACGTAATATATTATTATTGTACTTTGCATACAGTGTGTATTTACCCACGTAATAAATTATCATTGTACTGTGCATACAGTGTGTATTTACCGACGTAATGTATTATTATTTTACTATGCATACAGTGTGTATTTACCCACGTAATATATTATTATTGTACAATGCATAATTGAAATTTGTTATTCAAACTACATTATTGTATTGTTCTATTATATAAACCTTACTACATCTGGTCATTAACACGATGAACAGGAAATATAGTACATACTTTTTAATAACGATGCCATTTCCCCTTTCAAAGTCAATAAAGCAGGTTGCTAATTCATTTATACCTTTGAGATTCAAACGAGGTAGGGGTTGATTATTCAAATTAACCGGGAGGCTTTTGAACCGAGCTAAGGGCTGCAAATGTAGCTGAAAGTTATCGCCATCCCAGAACATGTAACTCTCAAGGGAGTATATTGATCCCATCCCTTCACGAAGAAAAAGTCACCCCTATTTCTGCAACTAGTACCTAAGCTACCCAAGGCTACCCTCTGGCAAGGGCGGCAAGGATATAGAGGCTGCACGTTTACGATTTCACTTATTGGGATTCCAATAAAAATATTTCCAGATTTCATGCATTCTTACGACGAAACATGTGGTATCGTCATGGGCGAAGTATTTTTATATGATCGCATGTGTTATATCAAGCCCTTGACAAACGTTTACATTCTGTCCAAATCGGAGGGTGGTTTCGACATTGATTACTCGTTGAATTGATTTCAAAATTGGTGTTTCCCAAACATCCAATATTCTTCTGTCTAAAAATCTACCCTGCAAGGTAAATAATAGTGTAAACTAAAGTATTTGTTCCTTGTTTGAAATATTTATTGAATACCACCTACACAAGTACTGTGCATAGTTATGTGGTTGGAATGTAAAAGGTAATAATAACAATTATTAATTGTTTCTTTACATTGTATCTTTTTTACGTTAGAAATTTTATCCTCACTAAGACAAGCCTGTGTTGAGGCTATTAATAATTAATTAATAACATCGTTCACTTACGAACCATCTATCGGATTTTGTTTTATTGAATAATGTTGCAAACTAAGGACGGGTTGCTTCCGATGTGAACGATTTTTTTAAGCTCTGTCAAGCAACTAGCCTATAATGATTTAATAAAAAGAACTTGAATAGGACTTTCTCAGAATCCGAAAATGAACGTTGTAATTTGATGAATTGTTCAAATTCTGGGAAACAACCCACCCTAAGTTCTTTAGATTACGAACGGAAAATATTTAAATATTTGTGAGCTTCACAAAATATAACAAATTATTTTGGCGATGTTTTTTGCATAAATCAAAACACGAGGCTAGTTCGGCTCGCGTATGTATTCGTGCCCTTGCACACCAAAGAGGTTCGCCTTTAAATGTAATATGGTAAGGCAATATCTTGTAAAGAGCGTATTTTAAGAAAATAAATTATTAAACGCCATCTATGAACTCGTAGATTATAACGAACATCGCGTGGGTAAACGGAACAAACGTTATATTCTACGCGTTCATAGTTAGTGCTAATTTAATTATTTTTATTAAAACGAACTTTGTGCAAGTTGTAACTGAAAACAAAAAATAAATTATTATAAATAGGTCTACGCAATAAAATGAATAAATAGTCTTGTCCCTATAAAAACTTCAATTATTTCAAGAAAGGCATTCAAAAATAATATAGTATCGGTGATACAATCCAATGTTGTATTTTGGTGCTTTTCTTGAAAGAATTGTATTTTCATTCTCATAAAACTATATTCCGAATACAAACCCAAAGAAACAATTCATTATATGAAAACGAGAAGCTTTGTATTCACCACCTTTTAACTAATCATATTCTACATGTTTCAAAGCCAATGGTTCATTTGTCAGTATAATGAAAATTAACGCATTTAATAGACAAGTATAGACAAATAAGTACGTATAGATAAAATATAAATGTAATAATATACAAAATGTTTCATTTTTATATAATTAAAATGACACCACACTGTCACTGTGCAAGTAATGAAGAAACAATTCAGCTTAATATTTTAAAGCATCACTTGCAAAAAGTGTTTTTTTTTAAATAAAATATTAGCGCCATCTATGAAAAATTAGATAGTGAATTACCCTTAAGAGGAAGCTACAAGCAAAAATGTGTATATTCTTGGTATACGTTATATTGTAGGTAATGGGCATTAAAATCGCTTGACAAACGGAATCTAGAAACGTTCGATTTCAAGCACAAAACTGTGTTTTTTTTATTTTGTAAATAATTTTATAAGAAAGCAAAAAATTAATAAGGTGAAACTGTCACAGATAATCTTAGCTATAATATTGTATTTTTTTAAGTTGTTTCCTTTACGCGTTCATACATTTATATTGAAAAAAAAAATTTTTAGTAGTTTACATTTATATTTTTAACTGAGTAATTTATTTTTTAATTTGTATTCTACTCAACAGTAAAACCTTCCATTTATATAAAGCATGTTTTTTGGTATTCATAATGTACACCAATTTGTAATAAACATCAATCAAAATAGTGATTTAGCATTAAGCTTCGCCTTAAGCCACATTTTTGGTAAAGTAACTTTTTCAGTGGTGTCATCTAGAATAATCTTAAAGTACAACATGGTTAATTTTTTTTTTCCGATTGCATTTTTAATGCTAAAAACTAAATTTATTCGTACATTTTTTAGGTAATTTCGAGAAAACCTTGATGATATTACTTCACCCTCAAATTTCTCGTAATTATAAATATAATTGCAATAGTTTACGTCAAAATTATAAAAACAAATATCCACTTTCATGTCAACTTCAAGATTTGTAATTTTCATTATTCTGACGATGAAGCCATTGGCTTTGAAACATGTAGATTATTATTGATTAAAAGTGGTATATAAAAAGAATTCCATTTTAATGTAATTCAGGATTTTTAATTAGTTTTATGCATTTTTCTACATTCGTTTAAAACGCTTCTACCAAACCACAGTCCAATGATAAAATTATTTACACATGCTTTACTAACTGTTCAACTAGTTGGTGTTCTAAAAAAAGTTCGGTAATGCAGCAATCAAATGGAAAATGAGTACAATGTCTTTAACCAAATAATTAACGGAAAAAAAGAGAATATAACCGCTGTATTTTCAATTTATTCTTTTTCTAATTCGTTTTTCAATTTGCACCTATCCGCTTTATTTGAAAAATAAGCAGATCCGTTAAATTTATTTTTGACCAGTTTTAATTTATTTTAAACTGATTCAATTTTATGTGTCCCGTCATATAATTAGTGCGCCTAGTGAAGCATTTAAGTTATCCAATTAAGAAAGTAAATATTCAATTTAATTTGGTTCAAAGTTTTTGGACTCTTATGAAGCTCAATTGTGTGTGAAACTTCTGGATATAATAATAATAACTAGCAGTTAAAAACCCGCTCCGCGGGTTTTTTGCTGCTAGGCCCTGCGGGCGGCACTTGGTTGAGCTTCGCCCAGTTTAAGTGTTACTAACAACAGGCATTTAATAGGTACATATTAGGTCATTCACAGAGAGAGTTTGAGTATATATTGTAAATAGATTATAACAATATAGCGCCCCTGAGGTGATATCTCACAAAAGCGGCGCTATACAAATTGTCCAATAAATAAAAAAATATAATGTTTACATTTTATTGCGTACATATGCATTGATATACAACGGAAATAGATAAAATAATGTAATCTTGTTAACCTAACTTTGTTTACATCACTTTATTATATACAACCACAACATGTTTCATGAACGAAGTTCACCTCATCAGGAGTAAGTATACTCCGAAGTCAAAAATTAAATACAGATTACAATTGAAAAGAAGAAGTGGAAGGAGGGGGGGGGGTTAGAGTGGGCGGGGTTTATCAGAATTAGGAATTACAATATCGTTAGACGGGAAAGACCAGTTGAGTGGGCAAACATTTAAAAGAGAGTTTATTAAAAAAAATCTTGTTAATTATATCTGCTTTTATATTAACATGTTTTCTAATTTCTAAAAATATGAATGATTTATTTGCGATGCTTTATATCCTGTGTGAAGTATTTTAAGACCTGAAAACACAAATAGCATATAACAATAAAATAACAATATATTCATAAAACAAATAGCATTTAATAACGGTTATTCTAATAAATTGATAGTTGAAATACTAAATAAAACAATTAAACACGATCTCTTCAAATGCTATATTTACCCTATTTCTAAAGATAGAAATAAACAATGACATAGAATTCTATTTGTGGACGATATTTTCAAAATTATAAATAAAAACATTCCTGGTACTATTCAACCGGCGTTGTACACTACTAACAAAATGAAGAAATATATTCTTAATAATAAAGATAGCGATAATGAAACAAAAAAATCGGGAGTTTATAAACTCAATTGGGATGATTGTAATTTCTTTTACAAAGGTAGAACCAATAAAAACTTTGAAGTCAGAACTAAAGAACATTTCGGAGCTCTAAATGGAAAAAGTGAATCTGAGTTTGATCATCTTTTGAATAATGATCACACTTGATAAAAAAATCAGGTCTTAAAAAACTTCACACAGGATATAAAGCATCGGCAATAAATAATTTTGAAATTTTAGAAATAAGAAAACATGTCAATATAAAATCAGATATAATTAATAAGCAAAAAAAATTATAAACCCTCTTTTAAATATTTCCCCACTCAACTGGTTTTTCCCGTCTAACGATATTGTATTTCAAAATTCTGATAAACTCCGCTCACTCTCACCCCTCCCCCCTACTTCCACTTCTTCTTTCTAATTTTAATCTATATTTAATTTTTGACTTCAATGTATACTTACTCCTGATGAGGTGAACTTCGTTCATGTAACATTTAGAGGTTGTATGTAATTAAGTGATGTAAACAAGTTATTTATGTTTTAATAGAATAAATAATGTCATCACAAAGTGATAAGCTTGCAGAATAAATCTAAACGATTGTTAATGGTCAAGTAATTTTGCGTATTGTTAGCTGCATATTTAAATATTCTCGCCAGTCATTTGGTTCGTTCTCGTACCGCCAGAGTGGTAGAGTGGTCGAATTTTGCCTGCAGACCCCCTATTCGGGATTTACCCGAAATATTCGTTTTGAATGCAACCAAACAGAGGGCCTAGATCGTCCAGACGCTAGCGTAATAATACTATCAGATAATAAAAGTTTATTCCAGAATGTATGCAGGAGTAGTGCAATGCAATACATTCCATATTTTAAAAAAACAGACAAAGAATAATTACACAGACAAGCAATGCGGAATAGAGGTGAAAATTTATGCAAGCAGCCGTTTATGGAGGATATTTGAACATCTCTCATCTCCAGAGGGCCATCAGGGGGACTCCTTCCAGGCAACCATGGCAGTGATGGTAGTGACATTTGATTGTCGTAGTCTGCGCCATAAGCTTCCCATGTAGTGGCGGAGAAGCGCTCTGAAATAGTGCACTCATCCCACCAGGAACATTTCCGAAACGCTGCAGTTTCTCGGTAGGCGAAATAGTTGACGATAAGAATTAAGGTAAACGACATTAAGCTTATTCTATTGGGATGCAGGGTAATTTACCCACAATTCTGACGTGTAGATCGAAGTGCAGAATATCCTTTTGACGTTCGTACTGCAAAAGTGAAAACGCCTTGACAGCATACCTGCTCTAACGGATATCGCACTTCTTTTTCTTTCCTTATCCTCGATATTTCTTCAGGTCGTCTGTGATATAAATAACATGATAACTGATATTGAAAAAAATTAAAAATAGAAGGCAAATTCTCAAAATAGGGAACTAATTAGATCAAATTGGCTAAAATGAAGATTTTTAAATTGATATGTTAAGAAGATAGCACCAATATTAATTATAAACTTGGATATGCAGAAATAATGTGTACGTGGTGGTTGGTAAAGAAAAATATGTGAAATGGATGTGCAAGAACAACTAAAAATAATAAATTTATGTGTCTTAATGTCTAATCCTCAACCCATTTTCCGTTTCACGTTATGAAATATTAGCATGGTTACCCTAATAAACTCGTTATTTTTAGATTTACGACCGAAAAACACAATAACGTTTAGTAGTAACACAAAGGAGGGGAAAATATCTAACTTTTAGACATTTAATTACACCAGTTTGTATTTCTTTCACAAAACTTCTTCGCCTTACTAATATGATAAAGTGCTTCAACGAAAAAGTTGCCTTAATTATTTTTACGAACGACGAACAAAGTTTTTTTACTCACGAGGCGGTTACCTAGTATCTAAATCAGCGGGTAGTTTCTACCCATCGACATAGAATCTATAGTCATCCATTTTATAAGAAAGAAAGCATTAAATCATAAGTTTTATTATATCTAAGCACCAAAAACAGAAAGCAAGTAAACTATTCAGATATATTTTTTATTGAATAATTTAAATATTTTATTATGAAACTCAAACTCCTTGCTATTAATTAAGTTGGTAATAAAACCACCTGAAACGCCTCTGTAAAAATATTCAAATGACTCAAATAAATTGAACCACAAACCAATACCATGATAGATCTATAAAATTAATCTTGATGTATATATGTTTTAATATCTTGACGAGGAGCGATAATTTGTCTTTTTGATTTGATAATTTGAGTGTCTGGAATGAGTACTTCTATATTGTAACCCACAGGGTAAAAATTGCTCTAATGATAGCCAATCAGAAGGCACTAGAAGAAGAAACCACCTAAATAAAAAACTATTTACTTGTGACGTGTAAGCAGAGAATATGAAAATTACCAACAAAAATTTTCACAGGATCAATGAATTGATCATTTTTTCCTTTTTAATGCAAGTGTTCGTATCGGGGGTGTAGGTATGTTCTAGGGTTATTTAAATACAAGAGTAAAAATAAATATCGCATTTCCTAGTTCCAGATCACAGTATATATGTATATATCACAGTGTATTACAATGGTGACTTTAATAAATATATTCTCAGTCTCGATAGTTTCAAAATATCATTAAAAATGGATAAACAATTTCTTAAAAGAAGAATGTAATATTTTTTCAATGGCTATGATGATCCCCTTTTCATCGGTGGTTTATTCCATCCCTTCACTGGGAAAATGGGACTTTTTTCCTGTCGGGGCTGAAAGATTGAATTATATTTGAAGTACCTGCGTCTGGGTGGATCCTCCCATAGAATGTTACAAGTATCACGTATAGAGGTCCGCATTACGCCCGCTTGCGGGGTGTAACTCGCAGAGAACAGTTAGAATGAATTCGACGCTGTAAAGGGAGTGATAATCTAATTTTGTATTCTGAGGTACTTCAGAAAATATTTTAAATTGGATTGCTAAATTATATTGATATTATGTCACAATTTCATCGAGTGTTTTGTAATTGTTTCATTTTTTTCAACTATGATAGTATATGTCAAAAATCTCTCATCAAAATTTGTCTCTCAACAAAACCACCAGAACAATATCCAACGGTCACTACAAAGTACCTTCACTACATACCACGTTAGCTCAAAGACAATTTATCTTCCTAGCTCCTAAAATCTTTAACCTTAGTCAACCCCATTCCTTTAAAAAACAAATTACGAAATGGATCCTTACACACGGAATACATTACAATTACAGTACCCATTCATTCTACACTCTATCAATTTAATCACCTTTCAGACAAAAAATAACTTATTGTAACACATAATACATAATCATATAATACATAATAAACATATAATACATAAAATAACATAATCCTTATTCCCTAACTTAGCGGTATAGTATGTAAATAAATAATTAGCATGATATATTTACTAATAATTTGAGTAATTCTTATAATCTTATAATCTTCTTATAATTCTCTAACTTCTTCATTCTCTTCTTGCAACCCTAACTAGCTCTTCACATTTTTTTTTTCATATCATAGTAATGTATAGATTCTATTCAAACTGTAAAATTCACCCGCCGTAACACAGGGTCATCCCTAGCATGGAGGGTGAAATATCACAAAAACTATATGTATCCTCTAAGTCTTGTATTAATAAAATAAAATATATAAAATTTGTTATTCCTGGAGACAACATGCCAAAATATTAAATGGGAATTCAACGACAGTGGCTTCATTACAAACGAAAGTGAAAACGACCGTGTACGATAAATCTTATACACATTAAATTTTCTTAATCACCCAGAAAATATACCTATCCAGGTTGGTTTTCATCAGAAATCACCGCCTCTCTTCAGCAAAAAAAGTCAACATTAAAATTCAAATACAGCATATCCATAACTGATTATACAAACTTTAAAGAAACCAGAAAAAACCATGTAAATGTATTTAAAAACCCGTTTGCATCCAAAATGAACCAACATCGGTAAAAAAAATACCCTCACCGAGGGGAAATTGAGGTGAAATTGAAATGTACAGGAGTAGAAGGATGGGAAAAGGATTTGAGGGGAAAGGCTTATAAATACACCGTTATGATACAAACAAGTATTGTAAAGGATGCCTGTATTGTATAATAATTCGAAGTAAGGGATGCTAGGTGAGGGTTGTATGTCAAGGATGCTTTTTCTTTGGTTTCAGAGTTTTCAGGGAAGAACTTTCTAGACAGATAATAAAATTTTATTATATATGGTATTTTCTTTACGTTATTTTTATAGAGCTGTGCTCTCGGCAATTTGATAACTTTCTAAATTTTATTTTAATGTAGGTAACACGACGACTGTAAATGGGTTAAATATTTCTAACCACACATTTTATGTTAGTATGTTTAACGTTTTTACATGAAAAGGTATTTATGAAACCACCTTGTAAAAGTATTTTTGCTGTTACATACTGCTGTTTAAATACTACAAACTTAGTTATAATTCATTCAACAAAATTATTACGCTCAGGAATCATACAACATTCGCTTCTATCGCAGATAACTAAATTGTTAAACCTATTTGCAGTTTAACATCACTTACATTCCAATGATATTCATCTTGTCCAACGATGATATTCCCAAATCGTCTTGACGGATATTCATATATAGTTAATAGCAGTTGTGAAGGTTTATTGAATTCTAGAGGTTCTTAATCTGTCTCATAGCAAGACTATAAACCTACTCCTCGTCATGAATCTCATCTCAGCAGCATTTTTATCATCTCCTCCTGTTCGGAACGCCAACGGAACAACCATAGAACAGAATTCTATCGGCAATCCAGATAACTCCAGGGAAACGTATGCAAGTAGATTGTACTAGAAGAGACTGGGCTTGCAATGAACTGGGACCGCCAAGGAAGCTTAAAATAGATGATAGCGATTCGTCAGTGCAATGGGTCCCCGGCCTGAATGCGAAAAGTAAATGAAATTTTATTTGTTTCAGAAAATTATCAATATTTTATTTTATTATTGAAACTGAGTGAATAATACTAAGCATGAGATTTAAACACGCATGGAAAAGAAAAAAAATGAATAAGTGAAATTTAAACTTGGAACATTTGCTTCAAGGATTGATGTGTTACAAACTACTCTATGTAACCCCTTATCAATTCCGCTATGTTTTTCGATTATAGCTAAGTAGAACTATACGTATCAACATAATTAACATTTTTTTCATGTTTTTTCATGAGAGGCATCTTTATTATGTAATCAAAGGTTCTAACCCGAACGAAATCGTTTACGAAGAGATGGTGTCGGAATAACCATATTTTACGGAAAATGTTTACTCTTATTTTCGTGTTACACTTCACAAGAGCGTCCCTCTAAATTTAATTGGTTTAATTTTGAACCGGTCAGTAGATGAGTCCCTCGGCAAGTCTCCCGCCATTAAATTTTTCATTTATTTATTTGATATTATAGAAACAATAGTAGATAAGATACAGTAATGAAACAATATACAATAATTAGATATTTCATGTGGCGTACCTATGATATGTTTCCTTGTAATGTATGGTAAGTGGTATGTTTATTCCTCAATTACCAGGTGAAGTGTATAGCATAAAGGGGTTCAATGATAACTCATCAAAATGACAATCCAACACACCCTTAAAAAGTGAAACAAAGTCATTAAAGCGATAAAAAACTAACCTATAAACCTTACCTACGTAACCTATTTATACTTTTTGTTTTTGTTTCAAAACTTTTCATGACTTTTTAAAGGTGTGTTGAATAGTCATTTTGATTAGTTATCCGGTCACCGTATATAGGTGTGTGTAATCTATGTGTGAGTCTGTGTGTGTATATATACGCATTGAACAGTTTTATATTATTGACATGATGCCACGTTTGAATTTCGGCAGTGAATCCGAAAAAATGTCAATGTTTGAGCGTCGACAAATATCATTTAGAGTATGAAGAGATCGGTTAATTGGCGAATTAGATGCTGCATTTGTTTTATAATTAAGCATGTGGAATAGCACTGTATATCGTGTACGTCTCAAAGGTATGTTAAATTAATTACTAATTATTAATTAAAGCATAATCAACATCTTCTATTTATAATGATGGCAGTAGGAGATATTCAAATATTGTAAGGTTATTCGTAACTCGGGAATGTTTGTCTTTCATAAAAAAATACATTAAGATAACTTGTATAATTAAGAGTACATATATCTAAAAATATGTCACGTGTGGATTCTGCTCACAAATTAAGCACGGCCTGATTAAATTCATGAGTAAGTACATTTACCAATAAAATGGTAATTGGTTCAATCCTACATGCTCATACATGGTGATTTAAATAAAACAAACAAAATTGAAACGCACGTGAATGTTTTCTATAATATTATTCAGCGTCCCTACGTACACTTGCTATACGAGACCCCTTCGTTTGCCTCCCCTGCCAGGGGTGACAGACACGGGCGTGCGTGCGCATTAATTTGAAGAATAATTTAAATGCTCTTACAGGGATCACTAACGGCGGAGTAGTGCGGTGGGCATTGGATAAACAAATTATTATAATTCGTGAAAGGGGCAGCCCTTGCGCTAAGCAACGGTGAATTGCAAATGTGGGATGTCGTAATTTGATGGCTGGTGGAATTAATTCGTTGGACGGATTAAGCTCTGATGATGAAATGAAATAATCTGGATTTAGCGGAATCAAACGTGTTGTGATACATGTATCAATCATATCACAAAATAGCTCCCCGTACACGGATTAATTAATAAAACATCTGCATAATTAAGTCAATTCATTTACGCACTGGTAAATTGATGTAAATTGATAATAAGGAACCATCATTTAAACAGTGATCTTTTAAACAGTATTCGCTCTATAGAGTATTCTAATAACTCTAATATTGCTAAATTCACGTAAAATGAGGAAAGTGATTTACGTTTTGGAACTACTTTCATCATGAAGAAAAGTTCTGTTTTTCTACTACGAAAACAGTTGTACTTATACCTTCTTTATAATAACGTATCAGAAATGATTTTCACTAACCGAAAATTCAAAAAAAAACAATAAAACTATCTACATTTTTTGTTTAAATAACTTAGAAAGAAACACTCGAGACTTTTTATTTTTTTTTTTTTATTTTTTTTTTTCTTCAAAGTACAATCCCATTAAACTACAATTAAGCAGTTTGTCAACAGGATGTTCATGTTCAATTACAATACAACATATTTACATAATATCATTACTTATTACAATTCAACATATAAATATTATTTATCACTGCCATAATCAATAGTATTACTAATACAGAGTATTTCTGCTTAGTAGCCATGTTTCCAGCACATATCTGAATCTCTGATGTAATTCGCAATTTTTTATATTGTTTGGAACATGTTAAATATATTGTATTCCAGGGTTCGCTGTCCGTATTTATTGTTATGTTTCGGTACAAGCATTCCTTCATTTTTTGTGAACTTAGTATTATGTTCATGTTCCACTTTATACTTAGGATGGGTTGTTTCATAGCATTTGAACGATTCATCACATTTCTGAAATAGTAACAGAAATTGAGAAGAACATTCACAGAACTTCCAAATTAACTTTAAAATTAAAAGAATTGTGCAAATTCTCTGAAACAACCCGTCCTTAATCAATACCTTATGACTAAACAATTGTTGTTCTAATTTCAAATAACATAAATAATCTTTTCTATCAACAAAAATATTTAAAAAAAAGCAATCCACATCCCTATTCTCATTTACGCATAATTATCTGAATTTGATTATAATCCGTTCTTCAAATAACACACCTATCAGCGATGTTTTCTGTCAACACAAAATTCAAATAAACAAAACCATCAATTTTTAGTTTTTACTATTGAGAGGAAATGCTGAAAAATTCAATTGTTAAAACACTTATTCTCATTCCTCCATTCAAACAGAACATCATAAATGTTTTTCATCAACACAATTTCACATAAAATGAATAAAGCGATCCATACTTTTGTACCATTCTCATTTTCAAGAAATGCTCCGAGCTCCCTTAGCGCTGGATACGTTGCGAAAAGCTCGAAGGTTCGTTAAAACTGCAGACGGGATAAAACTAGCCGCCAGCATATTTTACTACCATCACAAGTTGATGAAACGATTTCCGCTACGGAGGAAAATTCTATTTGATTACTGCTGGAGACGGGGGAAGGTTTATCGAGTCGTAATTCGGTTATTTCTCCTCTCTACTGTAAACATCACTCCAAAGCAATAAAATTTATTTGTACATATTACTAGTATGTTTGTAAAGGAAATTTCTCGCCTTCAAACAGAAAGGCGAAGACGTGATTGAAGAATTCTACGGTGAGTTGAATTGAATAGGTATCGTACCGATGCTTTTGAAGATTGAAATTTATATGTTGTTTACTAAATCATGATTTATTTTGGTCTGATTATATTACTGCAAAGAAACAAAATATAATTCCGATGTTTTTTTTAAATAATAATAATATTTCGAAGTGCAAAGATATCAAAATTATGCACAAGGGTGCGTTCAAAGTGACATAAAGTACAGTAATGTTGATTTGGTGCCTTTTTGACTTTTTTGTCTTCTGGCTTTATTTTTTTTTAATTATGCGCAATAGTGCTTTCAATGCTAGATACATAATGATTTTTTTGCCGTATTTTTACGAATATTAAATTTAACCGTTTAAAAGAACTTGTTTAATTTTTTTTTATATATACAATAACATTATTATTGGGTTTATAAAAACAGTTTATTTTTAAACAAGTTCTGCTGTGTAATTATTATTACGCGTGACAGCTGTTTCGCCCTCTAAAGGCATTATCAAACTGTGGGTAGCCCACTTACAGACGATACATTTATATTATTTCTAGGTAGGTATTTTAATTTCAATTACTGATTTCTTAATTGATTTATGTGTAAAAATGTTAAAAATTATTGATGGTTATTACCCTAGTAAAGTTTCCCCAATTAGTGTAATGTTTAAATTTGACTGAATGTCTTAATGTTAGTTATTCCCAAACGATGACTCATAGGGTTATTTTAATAGTATAATTAAGTACTTCAATGTGCACTCGTATTTGCACTAGGTTTGAAGATATCTAGTAGGGGTGAACGAATTATATTGGTTTGTTCATTAATTAGAATAGCTTTCGGATTATTAGAATTTTTGTTAATTTCTAACTGCTCTAAAAGATTAATATTATTGTATATATAAAAAAATAAAAAAATAAAATGGAGTTCTACAAATTAAACTTAATAACAATAAATAAATGAACTTGTTTAAACTTGTATAAATTCACAATTTTTCCAGTTAGTGTAAATTAAAAACGGTAACGATCACCTGTAGGCATTTATATAATACAATAAAGTAACTCTAAAAGGTTACCTCAATTAATCAGTTATATTTTCAGAAAGAATGTAAGTATTACTTTAAATTTAATTACGTAACAGGGGAGTTCCAACTAATTTATTACACGGGATAAAGTTCTGCATTTTAACGTACAGAATTCTATTATGCAAAACGAACGTCATCATTCACACTACTTTGACACATTACGACAAAGGATAGGGGATGACAGGGTAAACATTACAGAACTACTTCCAAATATATTTGGTTATAACCAACCCATACTTTTACTATTACTTTGGTACAACCCACCCCCAGCTAACTAAGGTAGCTATACCTAATCCATGTGTTGGTATTTTTCCAGCTTCACCGCATCTTTCCGCTTTCAAAACGCATCTCTTTGAGATTCCACCGCACCAGGGTAGCAGACTAGAGGGGAGTGAACTGTGCGAGCGGGGTGGGAGTCGTTAGGGGTTTGCTGGGTGGATGGCAGGGTGGCAGGGGAAGGGGGAGCTGTTTTGGTCCATGGCCCGTATCGATTGGGCGGGCGCCGGCGTCGCGACGGTAGCCTAGCAACGATGCTGCAACCGCTCCTCTGTGCGGAGGGAACAGATACCTCCTACCCCGGCTACATATGCTGGATGCGGTTTCTCTGTGTAAATGTTGCATGAATTCTTTATGGATCAGAGGTGATGAGGTTTTATGCAGGAAGAAAAAACACCTGTTCAGCGTACGACGCGTATGATTGATAACGAAAATTGTATTTCATGGCAAATTCTCGTACAGCACACAATACAATATACAAAGTCACTCAATAATAATGAGTTGTTTTATATAAAGCCAGTACGTTATTTTTTATTTAAACTTTCACTACTATATTTAACCCCTTACGGGTGTATAGTATGCAGTTCACTTGTTAGCAAAATGCGAACAAAATTACATTTATTTTCGAAATTTTCATCTGTTAGATTGCCGAACATTGTGCTCTGAGAAGGCAAGTACTAGGTTTGTATTAATTATTCTATTGAATTCTAACTTTAACTAAAGTAAACTGTCTACTTACTAATTTTACTGATACGATTTTTCAATGAACTATCAGTTCTCTACAGATATATAAAAAGCTTGGTTTTATTTTTCGAAAATTCGATTGTTGGGCCTTTCAAAATTTTGTAATTATGTCAAAACGTCACTTTTAAAACAAATATTATAAGTCTGAGTAAATTGACCGATCAACAATATTATGGAAAAAATACTTAAATTAAAAACTTTTAATTCTAGTAAATTTAAAATTACTAATAAAGAGAAAATCTTGGATATAATATAATATATAATATGATATATATAATCTTTATACTGAAAAGTCATATTTTACGTCTGGGTAAATTGACCGGTCAACCGTTCTAGAAATTCCTTTCCTTTAATATTCCATGTGAGCCGCTTGGAACAAAAGCAAGACGGAAGCGGATACTGCTTTTGCCAAATCCGCTCTGGCGACGTCTAAGCCGATTATCGACTGAGTGGAGGCGGAAATACATCCGGAATTATTGCTAGGTTACCAGTTACCACGGCGAGAGAAAATGACATGTAATTCCTAATGGCGTCGTTGTCGGTTCGACTCGTGAAATTGAATGCGTTGCGGTTCAGGGGAATGTATTCTGCAATAATACTAACGAACCATTACGACAATTCACCGAATTGGTTGGTAGAATATTCTGCATCTATTCCTGCGACGATATCTGCTTCGAGTGCACCCTCATTATACTGAGACGATTTTGGAAACGCATAAAAGTGCCATTTTCACGTTACATATAAAATTATTATAATATTTGGATATTTATGTAGAGCCGTTTTCGTGAAAAATCACATTAAGAATGCTGTACAAATGTATTTATTAAATGTCAAATACAGCTGGCTTACAACTAGGATAAATAATAACTAGTGACTAACATCTAAGACTAATTAATATCTAGTGACTTACTACTAAGGCCTATAACTTAATGACATACATATTTATACGTAGAAACTTACAACCAACATACTTACATATAAAATTACATCGAAAAATACTAGCGCCAAAAGAAGAAGGAAGTTCTGTAATATAATACGCAGATGTATACCGCATGGCTAGAAAAATAATGTATTTATTGCTCTAAAATTTTTACGTATAACAAGGTTATATTCAAAATGTATTATAAGAATTTTTAATGATTTCAAATTGCTTTATTTATTTTTAGTAAGGTCACCTCCTAACTAGGTCGGCTTACAGACGTATTTCAATATGAAAAAAAAAAAAAATATAATTTAATTTTTTGGATAACCTTCAAATAATCCGAATCGCTTGTATGATTGCTTCACCTACATTCAAACATACATTCATACATATTCATAGATTTATTTATTTTCTTTATGTTGTATTAGATGCTATTTCAATTTGTTCAAAGATGTATCAAAGCGAAACGTGATTAAATTAAGGAGAATACTTTTTGTTATTTTCAAATAAATGAATAGTTCAGAATTTAAATTAACCTGAACGAGTGGATCTATTACACCCTCGCCGTTGAAGAAGGTTCTATCTCGGCGGAACTTGGGGGTTGAAAGGGAGGCTAAGATGTCTCAGGCATCTCGAAAGTAGAACTGTCTGAGACATTTTAAAGTAGAAATAGACCTGGTAGTATACTAGCCACCACTGCCTTTGCAAAATCCAGCCCATATGTTAAAAGGTTTCCTATTTTATATTGTATAATGTGAACGACCCAAATATACTCTATTCCAATTGATGTTAAACTAAAAAAAATATATATAAAAGAATTCCTTAAAATGAGCAATTCTTCACCACGTAAAAGTGAGAGAGCTAGTTATATCTTATTGTTTAACGTCTAGCTGCGGGTTACATTAATGATAATGTTCGTTACAATAACTATACGACAGACAATAAACATACGATGTCAACAGTAAAAATGTTATATCCTAGCTATGAAAAATCTAAGCGTTGCTTTGTTTGAAATGCGTGTATCTAATGCCGGGATCACACGAGGACATTACAAAAGACATTACAATATTGTCCAGTTCCTGCTCCGTGAACAGTCTCAACCGCGCAAGGCAGGACAATGGGACCAAACAACAATTCTACAGCAGTTCAAGCGCGAAACTCTGCAAAAATGGATACAAGACACGAGTTACGAGATCGCGAAAAATATTAGGTCTTTTATTCCAAAATGTATTGTAAAATTTGATATTCGAGCGCCATGAGGACCGAGAGCCGAAATACGCACGCGCGGAGCGACTGACTATTGTCCTACTGTCTTGTCAAAATGCGTTTTTACGCGGGCAATGCGGCCAGGCGCGGTGGTGGGGTTTATTTATTTGGGAAAACCAACAGATTTTTTACATTCTTAAATAATCAACTTATAAATAATACAAATTATATTTAATTATAGGTTTTCACTTAAACATAAATTATAATAACAAACTAAGGGTCCAGTACTAATAGTTAATTTACCGAAATAATCCAAAAATATTGGTGAATATATAACTGCGGAACAGTGGTGAACTTTTTATTGCGTACTTGTATTTAAACGCCCGCTGATCAGTATCCTAAAGTGATCTTAAATCTGTGTCGTGTTCAGTGAAAGTGTTGTCGCAATTGTTATTTAGCGCAAACCGAATACTGTACTGTCAGGCTAATATCACATATTAGTACCAATATTATCACGATTGCGGATAAATAGGCCGTGGCGTAGAGGATTGCAACTTTAGCGTCGCTCACTATTGTCGCGGAGGAGCTGAGTTCGCTCCCTGCTTAAAGCAACTTTTTTTTTAAATAAAAGAAAAAATAATAATCAAAAACTATAATAATATAAGTGTAACGCCATCTAGTGAATTTCATCAAATACATTAAAATGAGCAAGCTAAAGAAAACCACCAAAAAAACACCATCTAGCGACTCTGATGATGACTACAACACAAATAAAATATTTAAATTCATGGAAAAAAAGTTTGAAGATTTATCGGAACAATTGATGAAATCTTTTAGAGAACAAATTAAAAATGAACTAAGAGATCTTAAGAAATCTGTAGAATTTTGTTGCAATAAAATTGATGAATATGAAGAAAATAATAAAAAGAAAGATACACTGATCAAACAACTGCAATCAGAAAACAACGAAATAAAACAGCAAATAAACAAACTGGAACAACTACACAAACAAAATAACATTGAGATACAAGGTATTCCTTTTAAAGAAAATGAAAACTTACCAAAAATAGTCAATAATATTATGGAAACCATCAAATGCGAAATGGAATCATCAAAAATAACAAATTTATATCGTATCAGAAACAGAAACCCTTTAAACAAATATCCAGCCTTAATTGTATCATTCCAAAACAAAGAAACAAAAGACAAAATCATCGACCAAAAAAGAAAATATGGTGTCTTGTATACTAAAAATGTAAATTTTCCGGAAGATAACAAAATTTTCATAAACGAACAATTAACGCAACTAAATAAACACCTCCTGTTTCTGGCGAAATCCTCAAGACTCGGCTACAAATTCATCTGGGCGAAAAACGGTAACGTTATGATGAGAAAAGATGAAACAGCTCCAATCATCCATATAAGGCAGCCGAATGACATCCCTTCAGAATAAAGGACCATCTAACCGCATTGCATGTGAAAATTACTTATATCCATCAAAATGTCTGATGAAAATTTTTTGTATGAAAATTACATTTGTAAAAACACTAGTGAACTAAATAATCACTTTAAGGACGTTAACTTTTCAATTCTTAATATGAATATTAGAAGCTTAAGAAGGCACTTTGATGAGCTTTGTATTCTTCTCGATAGTCTTGATTTTTCTCCTAGTATTGTCATTTTAACAGAAACGCAAATGAAAGAAGTAATTCCCTATAACTTGCCAGGATATGTAACTATTTCATCCGAATGTAAACATACTGGTCACGATGGAATCACTTTATTTATAAAAAATTGTATTAAAAAACCTGCCTTCGAAATTCTAGACTTTAAAACAGCTAACGCAATTAAATTAACATTTACCCATAGTAATTGCACTTATTTGCTATTAGCTATCTATAGATCACCTTCCTTAAATGAATCTCTATTCAATAATGAACTTAATTCACCTATAAAAATGACAAACAGAAATAACTTTAACTTTTCAATATTAACTGGTGATATTAATATAAACATTAATGAAAACAACAAAAGAACAAAATGTACAAATGAATACTTAGATTGTTTGTCTTATGCAGGATATCAATCATACATAAACTCACCAACAAGAGAAAATCTAAATAATTCCACGACTCTAGATCACATATTTATCAAAACACACAAACACATTATAACTAAATCTTCAACTCTAAAAACAAACATTACTGACCACTACCCAACATTCTACGGACACAACATCTTAACCACAAATTCAAAAGAATACTCTAACACTGTTGAAATAAATGAAATTAATTACAACACATTAAACAATTTACTTCATTCAGAAAAATGGGACAACATACTATCAATAGCTAACCCAAATTCAGCATTAGAATTATTTTATAAAACTCTAGAAGCTTATATTTCCAAGAGTACAAATAAAATTGTCATCGCTAAGAGAAATTATAAAAAAATTAAGCCTTGGATCACTGTAGGACTAATAGTCTCTATCAAACAAAGAGATAAATTATACAAAGAGATGTTAAATTATCAAAAAGCCTGTCAAAAAAATAACACAAGAATTATGCCTTTCATGAAAACGAAATATTTAATGTACAGAAATTTACTAAATAGGTTAATAAGAAATTGCAAAAAGAAGTATTATTGTGAAAAAATTGATAGTGCAAAAAATGATACCAAAAAAACATGGAATATTATTAATGAAATCACGAACAAAAAAAAAAGTATCAACCGATGTCAATGAGATTATAATAAATGAAAATATTATAACTGACAAATCGACTATTGCAGAAAACTTTAACAACTTTTTTACAAATGTAGTAGATCAAATACTTGAATCTTCTAGCAAAATTGATAATACAATACCCGTAGACTCATCTTTACACTTACTCAACTAACGATTCAATTAACTCCTTAGAATATTTTTCACCCATCACAACAGATGAAATTGATAAACACATTGACGGTCTAAAATCAACAAATTCTACAGGAATTGATGGTTTATCAGGTAACACACTAAAAAAAATAAAACATTACATTTTAACTCCATTGCTACATATTTTTAATATATCCTTAAAAGAAGGACATTTTCCCGAACAATTAAAAACCTCTATCATAATACCAATTCACAAATCAGGAGAAACGCACATATTAAACAACTACAGACCTATTTCCTTGGTCTCAAACCTCTCAAAAATATTTGAAAAATGTATCAAAAATAGAATAATGTATTACCTAGAACAAAACAAAATTCTGTCCCAAAATCAATATGGCTTCAGAACAAAACTAAGCACTGAAGATGCATTATTCGATCTGACTAAAAAATTATACACATCTGTTGATCAAAATAAAAAGAGTTTAGCTATATTCCTAGACTTAAGAAAAGCTTTTGATACGGTAAATCACAATCTACTTATTAAAAAAATGAATCAAATAGGTTTAAAAAATGATACACTAAAAATTCTTACTAGCTATCTCAAAGACAGAAAACAAAAAACAAAAATAGGGGATTTTTATAGTACTGAAACAGGAATAAAAAATGGAGTACCACAGGGAACTGTGCTTGGCCCAATTCTCTTTCTAATATACATAAACGATTTATGTGATGTTATAATCCCTGGTAAAATTGTATCTTACGCAGATGATACAATAATAATAGTGAATGGAAAATCCTGGCCTGAAACTTTTTTGAAGGCAACAAAATGTATTACATATGTCTCATCATGGCTAGAAAGTAATAGACTCTTCTTAAACTATAATAAAACATTTTACCTAACCTTTTCTAAAAATAGTAAAAATAAACCCCCTAATAACCTTAAAATTCGAATACATAACGTTAACTGTAATCAAGAAATGTGCTCATCTTGCTTTGAACTCGGAAAAGTTGAAAAGATTAAATATTTAGGTATTGTTATTGATACAAAATTAAATTGGCAGTCACAAATTAATAATACCGTCTGTAAATTAAGATATCTTACATACACATTTTACAGACTAAAAGAAGTGCTCAATGTTGAAAAACTGAAAATTATTTATTTTTCTTTGGTGCAATCTTCACTCATATACGGAATAATAGGATGGGGCGGTGCGCTTAATGCACATATCAAACCTTTACAAATAATTCAAAATTATATCATCAAAGTTATGTATAGTTGGAAAAGAACATTTTCAACGGATGAGTTATACAAAGAATCTAAACTATTCTGTCTCCGTAAACTATTTATTTTGCAAACTATGAAATACATCTTTAAAAACAAAAATAAATTCGAAATAAATAAAAACAGAACCAACATTAGAAATAATAATGTATTTTATACTCCCCAAACGAACACAAAACAAATGCAAACACACTGCAGTTTCATTGGACCTCGTACTTTCAATCTTTTACCGAAAAATATTCAAGTGATAACTAAACTTCCTCAATATTTAAAAGAATTAAAATTATGGCTTTTCGACACAGCAGTTGAAACTTTTTTTATTTAATTTGTATCAATTTATGTTTCTCATAAAATATTCACCATATATTACATATATTACAATAAACACTTATAACTTCACTATACACTATTATAAATCTTGTTTTTATTTTATATGCCCACAATTTGTTTATTTCTAGGTACAATAAAATAATAACTTAAATATATTACCCACGCACAGGCTGCGCCTTAGTGGGTTCCCATTATTCTTATTGATTTATATAATATTGTATGTAATTAATGTAAAAATTGGGAAAAATAAAGGAATTAAAAAAAAAAAAAAAAAAAAAGTACCCGTGGGTAAAAAATATTTACAAAATATTAAATAAAATTAAAATAACATATATAAGAACACAAATAAATTACAAAATATCAATTTTATCCTCACTCAACACCAATAATCACAAATATATATATATATATATACCTACAACTAAACAGAACAAATGTTTATAAAATGAATACCAAGCAACTGGACAGGGTTCATATCAACAACATGATAACTTGCAGTATGTTATTAATAATTATTAACTAATAGCTAAGGTATATTTTTAAATGATTCATAAACTACACGAAAATATGTCAATATCATTAAAATTCTTATTGCATAGGATACAAGCTCTGAATATAAAAGGGTTTTGTCTGAGATTAGTAGAACATTTTTGATGATGAAAAGGTAATTTTATCTCTATTTCTAAAGCTTGGGACTCTAAAATTAATCTCAGACAAAAGGGGCAAACAATCAATATAATTATATGGAGATATCTTATATCTGCGGAGTCTCTTTTAGTTTTTAATGGCTTTAGTCCATAATATTCCATCGAGCTGTTAATGTCGTGGTTACCAACATTCATGTAAAAATTTAAATGATTGACAATTTTTTTTTTTACATAAATATTATATTGAGGGTTAAGACACTATCCAGCGGAGATTGCTTGTCCGTCTATCTCTGGGAGAGTGTCATGGTTATTTGTCCAATCTTCCTAACTACTGTTCACACTAGGACAGTGGAGCTGAGACAAAACAGTATTGCACTCTCCTCATGTGATCCCTGCGTTAGTATGTCTTAACTATAAATACAATGCCAGGTATCTATTTCTCGTTCATCCTCTTATAATACATATTCTCTTCCCCCATTTCCTTTTCACCTCAATTTTTTTTCAAGGAATGTGTGATGTGGCGTATGTCGTTGGATAAAATACAATATCTCATTCTCAACTAGCTTTATTTTGAGTATGAGTTATTAAATAAACTGAAAGAAAATACTTACTTTGAAACTTAGATACATTATTACATCTCTTAATGATATTATGTGTGTTCTTTTTTGTATTGGACAGCCTGAGTGGGTGGAAAAAATAACCATTTGTAAAGAATCGCTTTGTTTATCTAGGGAGAAGAAAATGTTTCTGTGGAAAAGTGGGGGTAGGGGCTGTGTATATCTTACAACTGCCTGTTATTGTGTGTGCTAACAGTGAGAGTTAATAAAATATTCTTATCAGTCATTGTTTTCACGGTGTATCATATTTTTAACCAGAATTTATTCAGTGAATGGACTTATGTATAAATTTAATTTAATGAAGAAATTGAGAAATAAGGGAAGAAAACAAAAAATTACTAGTGAACGACGGTTTTTACAATATAGTGTTGTATTTGTAGGATTTGTGTAGTTATGCAATTGAATGAGTTGTGGTACTAGTACATCTTTTACCTTTTATAAAGAGTACAGTACTTGTTTTCTGTTTTGTTATCAGTTTTACATGTAGAAAAATGAGAATTGGTATTTCGTTAAAAAACGGGACTGCAGGCCTTTAATTAATGAATTAACAGATTTCTTTATAAACTTTTAGTAAATTACGAATATTTTATTACGATTTCGGAAAACGTATTTACTAAAATCCGAATATTTTAGTGGTTTGTCATGATATATTATTAAAGCAAGTGTACTTACAATATATTATGCATATCATGACGAAATAAGCACGTGTTCCGACATAGTAATAATATTTTCGTAATTTACTAAAAATTTATCAGGAAACCTGTTAATTTATTAGCAATCCTAATTATTTTCCGTGTATTATTTATCTATTCTATTGGTTGCTATTTACTGTTCACAATAAAATTCATTGTTATTTGAAAGCTACCTAAGGCGATGCGGTATATAATACATGGATTGTGGGTTGTGGTCCACCAAACGGATGTAATCGTATATTAGTTATCCTTTATTTGCAGCACAGCGTAACGCTAAAGTTCTATGAAGACGGGTCGTTTCAAAGATTTTGATCAATTAATCAAATGTTAATGTTTATTATTTCATCATGGGCCGGTTGCTTCACAGTACTTGGAAAGTAACAGGATTTGAATAAGATTTGAATATTAAGTTTGAAATTTGATGAATTATTCAAATTCTGTGAAACAACCCGTTCTTAATGTTTTTGAGAGTTGTAAATTATTTTCATTTAAACATATTTTTTCATGCCCTAACATCGTATAACATGATATATATTATAATGTACGGTGTTTAGTTAATAACTCAAATGCATAACATTTATAAAAAATATAAAACACTGTAAATGTATTTCGATAAAAGATTTGATGTTGATTGATCGATTATAAAATCTAATGGGATTATATTTTTTTTATTATTATTTTTTTTATTTATTTATTTATTGGCTCGCCAAGAGAATATATCACATAATTTTTACAGCAATTTTTATTTATACATGATTAGTATGATGTTTCTAATTATAGGTGAGCACAACATTTATCTCAATATTTTTTGTGTAATAGTAATCAGTTATTTACAGTAATAATAAATTTACTTTCAAGAATGTAAATAAAAACAAGGAGAATCGAAATCAATTATTAGGAAGAAAGATGCACACATACTTACAAATATATTATACATATTTATACGCTACCATGCACACATCTAAATACACATATATATGTACAGCAATAATTATGTGCAGCAATACGTCATCATTTTATTGTAATAGATTTAATCACATAATTACATAACAGGTTTCTTGATAAACTTTTAGTAAATTACGAATATGTTATCACGATGTCGGTCACGTGTTCACGAAAATCCGAATGTAATAGTATTTTGTCATTATATATTATCAAGGCAAGTGCACTTAATTGTGTGTTTAACATTTAACATCTCTATGATTTTGAAATACCTGTTCAATGGTTTATTTGCAATCCATTCCAGAATACTACTGGTAAGTGTTTACCATCCAGATCGAAATATTCCTTCAAATTGGTGTACTTAAACTTAAGCTTAATAACAGCTTAATTTCTATTTTACCCTCATAATTCCTTCTGCTATGCCAATTCTAAATAATTGATGCTGCCATAATACCATTGGCACACTCGTGTGTTGTTCATACAAAATGTATGTCCCGCCATTCACAGAAAAACCCTGACATTAACAACATTTCCTAACCCTGAAATGGCTTCTGTCGGAGTTTTCCTCTCGTAAAGCGGGGTCAATCGCCTCTGCGCGCGCAATGCGCAACCCCTGTGTCGCAATCACCCCTTGTGCAATATCAAACAAACCTCCATGCCACAGAGTCAACGGGTAGAAACTCACCCCTACTCACTCTTATTCGTCTAATATATTTTTGAGTATTTTTTTACTTTTCGAATGCAGGTATTCTTTTGTTCTGGATGTCAATAATTAATTATTGGGAGGGAAAGTAATGTTGAAAATCAGTAACAATGTAATACAAGTAAGTTTTCATTTGTTGAAGTGTTGGTTTCTGACCACATTGTCGTAGGTAACATTGTAATATAAGTTACTGACATGAAGAAAATAAAGTTTTTCTAAATAAAATGATGAAAAATTTTAACATGCACTAAACTTAAAAGAAGTCACCTACAATATTTTTGTATAATGTTCTTAACGGGACAGACCGAAAACTTATATTCAACAATTAAGAAATTGAATTGAAGAAACAAATTAAATCTTTTTTTTTCCTACGGCCTTCTAAAGGAGAAAGGTTTGAGAGTAAGCTCAATTTGACCTTATGAATAATTTCCTGATTATTATTTATCCAATTTTTTTTTATTTATAATATTTACAAATTAAATTTTTTGTGATTTTCTCAACTACCATAATGGGTTCTCGCCCGTATTATGGTGGTCGAGTATAATTTAGATCATAATGTAAGAACAAGGAAACTAATATTTTGTAGAAACCAATAATAAAACGTAGGGGAAAAGAAAAATGTTATTGAAAAAAACGAAATACATAGAATAACGTGAAGCATAATAAAAATTAAAATTGAACTAAATGATAATAAGATCATCTCAATATTAAAAAGTTGGAGTAAAATGCATGCCAAGTTATAGAAGGGACATATTACTAATTATAGTATATACTTATTACCAATTATAGTATGTACATATTATCAATTATCGTATGTAGGTACGTAATACCAGTTAGTGTATGTACATACTACCAATTATAGTATGTACATATTACGAGTTATAATATGTACATGTTACCAAATTTTTTTTATTTTTTTTTATTTTTTTTTTATTTATTATAAATTTTTAAAGATACAAGTTTTATGCAGTCCCACAAAGCTGTCACACATGACGGCTTGTCTGTAGGTTCTACAAATAATACATATAAACATTTTTAATTTTTAATACATGTATGACACAAAATTATACAATAAACAATATCAAAAAATAATATATCTTAAAGTACCTACCTATATACAAATTATTTAGGCAGGTACGTTGAGATGTTCAGGAATACATCAATAATAAAGTTCAGAGATACATTGATTCGTCGCTTATTAGCCAACGCTTAGTATGTACATACCTACTACCAATAATAGTATGTACATATTACCAGTTATAGAATGTACATGTTACCAATTATAGCATGTACATTTGACCAATTATAGTATGTACAAATTACCGACTAACCCGAGAAGACCGAACAATAACAACATTACTATACAAATTCCGATGGTAGCAATAACATGTTTAGTATTAGATATAGCATGTCCAATGATAGCAAGGTATGTTCATTATTAGTTTCAATGTTAACTATAGCTTATCCGATGTAAGTAATAGCTTTACAGTATTAATTTCTTCCATCATTATCCGTATTATGATTTTCCGACAAGTACAGCAAACGTCCAGGCGGCACAAGGAGTAGATAACCTCCGGCCCGTGAGAGCATTTGGTTTGACCCAAACTATTGTCCAAATGTACACAGTAATATATTATGACAATATTCTTTTTGAATAGATGATTGTGTGCATATATGTTAAACATAATATATAATTCTAAAATAGTTATAAAACATGGTAAAACAGCCACAAAATATTCTCAAATACCTATCTACAAATAACCACAAATATCCACGAATATTCACAGATATGCACTCATATCCACAAATCACCATATCTACTTAAAGATACGCAAAGATGTTGTGTAAGATTTGAACAAAAATTCTCTCCGGGTGATCAAAATATTTTCTAATTGAATTGAAATAATGCACAATATTATCAAATAAAATGTATTCAAAATCCTTACACATAATCCTCACAATAATTATCGAAAAGGTAATTGAATAATACATTGCTATCAATACACTAAAATGCATTCGAATGTGGCACAAACTGATGGGAAAAATATTATTTTCCTTTTGCAATTATCTATTCATAGTGTTGAAGGAAGACCTATGGCTAAAATACTGCAGGAAAACCACTAACATCCTCCGAATGCAATTATTTGTGAAATCATACGCTGACGCAATCTGTTTTGAGTTCTGAATAGTATTTAACTTTCAACCGAAATTCCCTTACCTGCCACAAACTGGTTTTCGCTTGCTTTTATGGGTAGCTACCATAAAAATACTCTTACATTTGACTGCTTGACAATTTCCTAATAAAATTTTAGTCATTCAGAATATATATCTGAACACATGATCAATTCAGGTGGCCTTTTCCGAATAAATATAATGGACGAGATGCGAAAATATTATTATTTTGAAGAACACATGTTCCGACTTTTTTCAGTAAGTTTTCTCCGTGCCTGCATCGAATTGTTGGTTGCTGAATTCAATAAATGACCAAATACAACTATTTTAGAAGTACCTACCTATCATGAAGGTGTCTAATATTATTTATCATACATAATATACAAGTAGGTACGTACGTAGTCCGTGTCTAGAGCTATTCACAATGAACTAATGGCTCTCGTCGGCAAAAAGTTTCCTGATCCCTGTAAGCTGAGGTAGTTGAAATTTGCTTCCCGGGGCTAATTGAATTAGACCGTGTATGCTTTTACCTTTGCTCATAGTTGTTCCTATCTGCATTCTGCATAGACATACCTCCGATACTGTACCATAGATCTATGTGCGTAGTACCTCCATTCTTATATGATGTCATACAAAGTTTGTATCACAATAAATGATTTATAACACCGAAATTATCACAAAAATAACTTAAAACTCAATGAAATTAATATATTTTACGTTGTCATTTATATTTCTGAATCTTTTTAGTAATTAATTTAAAAAATACTACAAGATATTTACAATTGAATGACCGCATATTTTTTTGTACTCGGGGGAATTGATGCTTGTCTAAGATTATTTTTAAATGGTCAGATTTATTTATAAAATTTTCTTGTGACATTTTTAATGTTGCATGGCAGAAATATAGTGTATAAATGACGCATTTATTTTACTAACTTAAAATTCTTTGAACAGAAGTTACGATACATGTTTCTTTTTAATTATTAATTTTTGTAGTCCGATTTTCATTACTTCCAATTAATATCAATATGAGCTTGAAATCCAGAAAAATCATTTGTTCATAAAAACAACTTTTTCACTATTTTTGGATTAGCAAATAAAATGAAACAAATATTAATGCAGAAATCCTTACAATATCTGAACGCATATATTGTACACCTATTTCCATGCAAATAAGTAAATTAGCATATCAGGCAACGGAGGATTAAACAACAAACAACGCAGTGTGTTTACTGACACGAGAGTTCCGTACAAAGTACACAGGTTGAAAGCTCCCCGGGAGGTATATAATGGCTGTAATGCCTCCTCTCTGTAGCGGGTTCGTACCTACATTCTTTGCTCTACCCTACACACCTCGACCTCTACTTGATTAAGTGACTCTAACTTGGTAGACCTGAACCACTTTAAACACTGAACTTAATTACCTACCATATATTAGCATCCTAAACCGAGTGCTTCAAAATTAGTTGCAGCAATTTATCTTTTCATTTTTTAATCGTTTTGTTAAATGCATTTTTTTTAAATATAGGTTATAGGTTTTCCTCAGTTTTTAAAGATAAAATACGCACAACCTATTTTATGAAAAACGTGAAATGCTAAATATAAGCGGGTAAAATTTTTGATCTGGCTTCATAAAGGTTATCTAGGTCAACGCATATTTTAAATTAATGTAAAGAAAACGTTTTGAGATTAGTTGAAAAAATATATTGCTAAAAACCAATCAAAATAACATAAAAGATTTTACGATTAACTTGACTAATATCGTGTAGCTATCTACCTACCTACTTATATACTGTCTGTATAGAAAACCAGCAAAGCCACAATCGAAGGCATAACTTGTAATTGCCAGTTAAAGTTTACTGGCGAAGTAACTTTTTAAAATTGAAATGAAATCCACCGGGTAAAACAAATTATTCTCTACTAAAACTACTAAAACTACTCAAAACTGAGGATTTCTCGATTATAAATAATTTACATTTCCGCAGCCGGGCGGCATCGACCAATAAATTATATATTGATGCCGGGCGGGTAAAACCACTTAGCTATCAAGGCAACATTGATACGAATAATTTTAAAAATAGACTTAAAAATCGCAATAATTATTTAACATTAATAATAACATTTTATGTTTTGTTCACAAAAATCCACCACCAAAGTTCTTAATCACAAGATGCGAAAAATAACGTGAATTTTTTTTTCTTGTTGAAATTTTCTCTCAGTTTTAATATTCCCAGTTCGTTATAAAAAAATATCCAACGCATTGAATTTGGAGAATAAAGTAGCCGGCCACATCCCATTAAACATTTCCGTTATAACAATATTTCGGCTACTTTAAAAAATCTCCCATTTAAACCAAAAATGAAACCCATTCACCAAAAAAGGCTAACGAAAATGAGGTCTGACATTTTGACAAACTGAATCCCATAAACCAAAACTGTGCCCATATAATCCCATTGTAATCATTATTTATTAAACTTTCAGTTATACTGGCTTAGTACCTAAAACGTTTTTATATAGAATACTCCAAAAGCCCAGCTACACTACTCGCGAAGTCGATCGAAGTTGACCGAATACGATAGTGTGGGCACGAACTACACTTCGCTTCGGGCAACTTCGCTTCGCTTCGCCCGACTTCCGATTGTTGTCGGTAAATGCGCCCGAGTCAAAGGACTCGAAGCGTTACTCGCGAAGTTGCACGAGTGTGTGGGCACGCACTTCGAACTTCGGCTAACTTCGTCGAGGACTTCGTCGAAGCGTCGAAGCGAGTAGTGTAGCTGACACTCAAGAAATACGATGCAGCATATCGGTCGGCAAAGAACGAAAATAACATAAAATAAATTATATTTAATTTATAAGTAACTTTGATTAATTTATAAGAACTTTGTAATACGATTCAAAATATATTAATGTCTTGAAGTATGAATTTTTCCGACTACAACATAACACGCTGAGTCGCGAGAACTAGCAAGTATTTTAATAAATACTTGAACGTTGATGGGAATACCTGAACACTTTATTTTAGAACACACTTTTAGAGCATCATACAGATTTGACGCGTATGCACATTGCACAGCCGTACAACCTCAACATCATACCACCGACAAGGTTCCTCGGCGTATGGACCAATGAATGATAATATTATTATTATTAAATTCCCCAGCCGCGTTACAATATTATGTAGTCCCAGCCCCAATAAATAGTTTATACCACTACTCGTATTATTTAATTGTGTGTTTAATAGAATACATTTATTTTTATTTTATTTTTATTTAACCACAATATAATGTAACGTAAAAATGATACAATATTAAGTAAAAAAAAGATATATAGTGATGTAGTTTATTCTCAGTCCTCCTCACTAGGTATTCCTGTTCCGAGGTGGACTGTAGTTTGTTGTATTTGTGTTGGTCATGATTTTTTCATCTTCTAATTTGTTGGTTCCCACAAAATATAAAATATATTAAGCAAAAAGAATTTATGTTTGTTGTCTGTAGGTTGCGTTTAGGTTACTTCTCACTCGTTTTTATTTTTTATATTTTCATTTTTAGGTACCCCCGTTCTAAGGTCACATTATACATGGTTTTGGTGTGAATTTTAAATAGGGTCAAGTTTTTTTAAGTACCTTTGTTGATTTTTTTACAGTAAGTTTGTGTAAGTGTGCTAGAGTATTACAACAGGAAAATATATTTTTTTAAATAGCGTCCCGGCAAGGCAAGGGTCCTGGGTTAGAGTTCTAGATGTGACCGTATCTTTTTAAATAGCGTCCCGGCAAGGCAAGGGTCCTGGGTTAGAGTTCTAGATGTGACCGTATCTTTTTAAATAGCGTCCCGGCAAGGCAAGGGTCCTGGGTTAGAGTTCTAGATGTGACCGTATCTTTTTCTGATCTTTCCATTTCAGATTTTTGTTTAGGAATCGCTAATATTGTCTTCAATAATTAAATATTACAATTTGAGGTTTTACTCACTAAGTTAATTCAAAAAATAAATATTCATCCTCGACTTGCAGAAAAGTAAACAGATCGCACTTTAAAAAAAATATTTATATCTTAAAAGACGCTTTCTAGATTGCATTTAGTTCGACTTGAATCTTGAGATCATAGATAAAGATAGTTGCCAATAAAAATGTGCGGCGAGAAAAATGAAGGCAATGTCGGTAGTTCTTATTTAAAGTATGATACAGTTAAATATGACCGAAGGAAATATGGTCCCATTAGCGCAGTGGGAGAGCCGTGCCCCGGCAAGGCAAGGATCCTAGGTTCGAGTCCTAGATGAAACCGTATCTTTTTCTGATTTTTCCGTTTCAGATTTCGTTTAGGAAACGCTAATATTGTCTTCAATAGGAAAATTTAATCTTTGTTAGGTTGCAACATTGTATTTATATAATATATTCTTCCTTACCATAACCATAATTGGTATCTTAATAATTCTTTTGATGTAGTCAGTTGTTTGAATGGTTTTTTATTGCAATAGGGAGGAAAATAACTAATTTTATCGGGAAATATTGTAAATTACTTTTTCCAAAAGTCGTTTTAGTTGTAGGTGGGTGGAATGTATGTTCTAATGAGGATATCGGTTACGGATCGCATTCCAAAAGCAGTATGCTCAAAAAAAAATCCCACACTGGAGGATATATAAGCTCGACCAGCAAACCCTTCGCGTTCGCCCAAAATACCGTCCGCACGAGTCGAACGAACGGTGCACAGTGTGACTGAGTGGCTCGCACAAACTTGTGCACGTGCGCGTCTATTTATACCGGCCTATTTAGTAGTCAAGGTAAATTGATAACAACATGAGATTCAAAGAAAGTGAAATACAAATTCAATATGAAATAGTTCATAGGACATGAGTCCGACAGAAAAGCTTTTACGAATATAGCTTATTGAGTTCGTTTATTAAGAAGAATGCCTATGGATAGTCTGTTTGTTTGTCTGGTTGTTTCCAAAGAAACACAAGAATATTTGATAAGGTATAAGTCAATCCAATAAGCAATACATTACGTAGCGCTGAAATACAAGTAGGGTAAAAATTGTGGGTATTTATTTTGTAATAATGGTTTACGAAAGGACATATTACTCAAAATAATTAACAAAGCTTACACGCAATACATTGACTGGTGATATGTTTTGACTCACGCGGGTGTACCAAATGGTACCTTTGTCAATGGAAATCATTGTACAATCGATTTAAATTCGTAATTCTGTCGCTTTAGAGTAGTGGATATGCATGATTGTGGGATAGACAGAACGGCCAAACGAAGCTGGCTTTTGGCGCTAATGATTTGAATTTGATTAAATAATTTAATACGTAAAGTGCATCGGCTTCATGCTTTTCAATTCGAATTTGAATCAGTTTATGTAATTGAATTTAGTGTGGAAGAATAACCACTTTCTAAGATTGTAAAAATAAATAAATTAAGATAGATGGTCCATAATTTGTCACGATCACGCGAATTATGGACCATGAACAAAATTTGTCAGATTTTTAATTTATTTATTTTAGAGAACAGATTTATTTTTGTATTTTTTATCATAAATTACTTTTCTGATAATTATTGTTCACCTTTAAAATATCACTGTTTATTATATTTGAAAACTCTAAGAAAGAAACTAAATCTTATGTTTTGGTCGTCTTAGTAATTGTTATATCTCTGCTTACTAGCAGATTCCTGCGTTGGGAACTCTTGTGAAGAGGTAAAAGATTATTTACTATAATTGCGTTTTATTTACGTTACAATAACTATGTCTGGATTTAGCTACACCGTTCATTACCCGAGGGTTGGTAATTCTCTGTTTCTAGAAGCTTAAAGTATGACAAAGATACCCCACAGGCAATTGCTACACTCTAGCGACATCTGTCGGACTCTGGAGTAAGCTTTCTGACTAGTGCCATCTATCGCTTGAATACCCAATTTATTACCACACATCACAGTAATACTACTGAATATGTTCATTTTCGTGTTCAAATAAAATTATAATCTGTCGAAACATAGTGCTCTTATTCATATAAATATATATTTTATTCCTTTTTGCGCAAATTCGCAAATACCTTTAAAAATAAAATCAAGAAAGATATAAAAAGACCAAGAATCGAAAATGATCACCTGAGGTACGCGTTGTTAATTAGTGGATAGCAAAATGTATCGACGTATTCTTTAAATAGAAGTCAATAAAACTTTGCTTCCAAACCCTAACTAAGTATCACGCCGTTTCTCCGCAGGGGTATGCAGAGAGGACGGACCGCCAAACAACTCGGTTTCGGCACACACTCCTTGTCTCATTCACATTCATAAATCGTCTCATACATACTCTTCTATTATTCTGACTCTGGACATGGCTGGACTCAAGTATCTGATTCACTTGATCGTGCCATGTCTTCCTCGGGCGTCCCCGAATCCTGCTACCATTCACATTTGCGTCACATATTATCATAACACTACTTTCTTCGCTCATTCGCTCTACATGCCCAAACCATCTAAGCGTCCTTTTCTTAATCTTACAAATTATGCTTACATCAGCCTTCCATTCTTTGCGGATCTCCACATTTCTCACACGATCATACATGGTTTTATAACACATACGCCTCAGGGATCTTGTTTCTACGGCACTTAGTCTACTTTTATCCTTCTTCTGCCAGTTCCATGCCTCACTGCCATACATCAAGGTACTCCATTGAGGACTGCTAGCGTCGCTTTTTTGCCAGCGGCTTTTTGTTAGCGCCAACTGTGTTTAGTCCTTCATTAATGGAGCTACCTGCATTTTCCCTTCTTTCAATATCTCTGTCAGCCTTCCCATCTCTCATAAACATACTTTCGAAATACACAAACTCATCTACCTGCCCCGAGTATTAATCATTCACAATTATATTGCACACTGTTTTCGTAATTTCTCTTTCAAACACTATGACTTTAGACTTAGGTACTTAAATTAATCTTTAACTCATTCTTCATACATACTTCGTTCATCCTAGAAACGAGAGACTGAAGATCTTCCATACTGTTAGCAATCAGCATCGCATCATCAGCATACTTCCAAATCCCTATTTATTTAATATATTTAACAATACAGCAATATGTTTAGATACAAACTATGTCCAATATTATGGGATGCGGGAGTCGGGTGTCCCAAATAAAACATAGTCGGCTCGCTACTTCCTCATTATCCCGCGTCATGTACTCGGCGCTGTTTGCCGTGAGCTCTTTCGGTAGATACCTACATAGATTCTCGCGGGAAGCGGCGACGCGCGACGTCCGGATGCAACTTCCGGCGACGCGAGCGCCCCGGACGACAAATTATACAACCTGCGAATATTTTTCTACGTCCGACATCTGCCGGTGCATCTCGTAGGCTTGCGGAAATTGCCGGAAAATGTTTTTTTTTCGTTGTACATGTCTGGCATTAAATATTTATTTATATTCTAAGAAAAAAAACTTTTATTTTTTAAAATCCAAAGTTACATTTTAAATACGTGGTTAAACCAGTTTAAGTGATAAAAGTTTCGTATGCCAATCAAACGCAAGTATAACTCTTCAATTTTGATATTCGAAAAGTTTAACTAATTTCTCTTTAAAGACCCTCGCTTGTGTAAATATTATTGGAAAGATAAATAATTTAATTGAATAATAATTTTGATTTTGAGGAAACTGTCGAATTGAATTGCAACTTTAATTTAAACCTCACGCAAATCTTTGAACGTTTTAGGGGTAAGAGGGGACAGCGAGCGGGTTCACCGATAGTAATCGGTGTTCAAAAAAGTGAATACTGACCTTACTTCAGGCACGCTCTATTTCTATAGACTGATAGAAATGTGATCTGGTATAAATGAAGTAAGGTCTATTTTCCCTTAGGTTTCTTTCTTGAACAGATAATCAATTTCATTAGCTTGTTTGGATGCTAGCTGAGCCTAGGAGTCAAATGGTCAAAGAAAAATTTTCTTTTAAATCGGTAAATATCACAAGTCTAACGATTTTTTTCCAGTGGGAAAAAGGAGAAAAATAAGTGTGGCTTTTTAAGCAAGATACTATAAATAAAGATCATTTCCCAATAAAATGTTAGATTTTCAGAATATATTTGAACACGTGTTCATGCAAGTGCCCTTGTCTGAATAAATAAAATGGACGAGATGCAAAACTATTATTTTTGTGTTCCGACATTCCATAAAATATTCGTGCTTTACTGATAGTTTACTATGAAATTTGTGAAATCTTTTTTATAGGCCTCCAGTCCCATTTTTAACAGGAAAAGATTTTTAATTTATTAACATTATTTATTATCAATTAGTTTACTCTGTGTATATATTCTATTTTTTATGGCTAAGGTGAATCTAATTAGTAATTAATATTCAATTAATAATTAATAATTATTGTGTACATGTGCATACTAAGCCTATTTCTTCATTAATACACATTTCAGTAATTTTCTTCTTCAAATATTGTGTTTATGAGCTGTTAAAATTTTGAATGATATTATGAAAATAATTACATTCACCAATCTATGAGCCAGTTGTTTCATAAAACTTGAACAATTCGTAAAAATTCAAAGTTAATATTCAAGTTCTGTGAAAGTACCATTCAAATTCTGTTATAATTTTATTATGGGCCAGTTGATTCACGACACTTGAATAGCACTTTTACAGAACTTGAATGCTAACTTTTAAATTTGATGAATTATTCAATTTCTGTGAAACAACAGTCTTAAAAAATCAATGAATTCGTGCATAAATGTTGAATTCAATAACAAACCATTTTCAATAACAAGTTATATAGTAATTAGGTACAACAGTAAACACACTCCAATCCAACCACTCGAATATCCTACTGCTTATTTCCTACCCTTCTGCCTTCCAATGACCTGTACTTTTCCTAATATCAAGTCTGCGAGAACACTAATCATCATGGCTTATTACTCCAACATACACAGAAGCAGGAAATCACTCGGTATGCCCAGGGCCGGCTCTGTGCACGCACAATTGGAGTAGTCCGCACTGGACGCCGACGTGCAATGGACCAAAAGAGGACCAAGGACCAAAAGAGCAAAGCTGCTGTAATAACCAACACCTAACACAGCGCCCTTGGGCTTTTTACAAGCGCCAGGCGCCATTTGGCTCAGGGTCGGCCCTGTTTATGCTAAAACCTCCTAGATCACAAGGCCGGGACACTCATTAATAGCAGCCTCCTAATTTTTCATTCCTTTTTTTAAATTTTTTATTATTTATTAAAATATCTTCAAATATTGTCGTTAAACACTAAATATAAATAATGGTGAAAGGGCATAATTTAGAGTCAAAGCGTTGCTTGAAATTTGTTTATTTATTGGACAATTTGTATAGCGCCGCTTTTGTAGGATATCACCTCAGTGGCGCTTTAGTTGATGCAGGTATTACAAAAAATATAAATATTACAAAAATAAAGTGAAGTTAAGTTAAATGAAGTACAGGAATGGGTGACACGAAGATAGAAGATGGAGACTCTGCAGCAAGAATCCTATGACTATGTTTGAATTTAAATCTGAATAACTAGGTTTCTCAAACATAATTTTCCGTTTCTCTTGGGATTGCCCTAGTTCCACCGACTCCGGACAATTGAAACTCTAGTTGGGTAATATTTAATTATTGAAAACAATATCAACCACACACAAAAAACAGAAAAGGCAGAAAAGGATTCCGCCGCATCTAGGAACCATTTTTGTTTGAGAGTGGGATTATCTTCAATCAATGATTGATTAAATAATTCAATTTGAGATTTTATTCAATAAGTTGTTCCACTGTAAAAGAGTTAATATTCGTTCTATTTTGTGTTTTTAAACCTGCCGTTTTAAGTGTTCAAAAAGAAGAAAAATATTACCAATGATGGTTTAAAAGAGAAGAGATATTATGTAAATACGAATTTTAGAATATTTGCTACTAAAAAACGATTATAATCAATAGGCTCAACCGACTGTTCCCAACTTACCTATTTAAAATAGTGGAAAATTACTCGACAAATGTCTTAATTAGAGGTAAGTTTTTAGATTCTCACGGCCAAAAGCATTTTTGTTGTTTGTTTTCGGGGTGTTATGCCGTGTTGCGCTAACTCCTTCTTTAGCCGATCTGCCCTGATGATGGACACTGCAACGCTGTCCGAAACGTTGGCTAAAGAAGGAGTTAGCGCAACACGTCTTAATTAGAATTTAAAGAAACACTGATTTTTTCATACCCATAACATGTTGAATAACCAGGTGTGTTTTTTATAATCTTAGAAGCATACTTTGCGATTTTTTTTCTATCGGAAGAATTTCATATAATTCATATACTTGTAGAAATCGGCGTCTGAATAGAGATTCTCTTCAAAAATAACTTAAAAACTAAGGATGGGGTGTTTCACAGAATTTGAAAAATTCATCACATTACAATCATTATTGGTCAATCGTTTCAAAAAACTGAAATAATAACTGAACTTGAATATAACCTTCAAAGAACTTGAAAATTAACTTTAAAATTTGACGAATTGTTCAAATTCTTTGAAACAATCCGACCTTAAAGTGTTTAGGGGAAGTATGTTATATTTCGGTAGAAGTTAGGACTGCAAATACTGATAAACATTATGACGTTCTGATTCATACTATGTTATTCTGATGCATATTATACTGTTATACTCAAAACAAGTTATCTTTACCCATAAAGCTTTATCAAATGCCTTGCTAGTCTATCTACCATATTTAACAAAACTTTTCAATACCCTTCTGTAAATTATTTGCCCTATACTTTGCGCAGAGTATTCCATATCGATGTCACAATGACACGGTGCATAATTAGTTCTGACACATTAAGAGGAAGCTACAAGCCAAAATGTGTATATTCTTGGTATACCTTATATTGTAGGCATTGTGACATCGGCATTAAAATCGCTTGACAAACGGAGTCTAGAAACTGGATTTTATTTACTTTCTAAATAATTTTATAAGAAAGCAAAAAAGTTAATCAAGTGAAACTATCACAGATAATCTTAACTATAATTCTGTGTTTTTTAAAGTTGTTTCCTTTATGTTTTCATACATTTCTATTGAAAAAAATTTTTTTTTAGTAGTTTACATTTATATTTTTTATTGAGTAGTCTATTATTATATTTGTATTCTACTCAAGAGAAGCGATAGGAAAACCTTCAATTTATTTAAAGCATATTTTTTGGTATTCATAATGTACACCAATTCGTTATAAAGATTAATCAAAATAGTGATTTGGCATTAAGCTTCGCCTTAAGCAGTTTATCTGATAAGTAGACCACTATTATTGATTTTGTCCAGTCTCTGAATATGTAATGCCCTGAAAAAAGAATAACTTTATTTTTTAATGTTTTAATGGTGTCATCCGATACGCCAATATAATACAAAAGGTAGAATAAACAATTGATTAATGGAGTTTGAATTTTGGTGGAGCGGTAGGCATGTGTGTGACATTAATATTAATATGGTTTGCCTGAGTTGATTTATGATATAAACCTTGGTACCGAATCTGATTTTATCCATACTTTAATGATAATTTATAAATGTTACTCTACTTATGGCGATCGATCTTTTAAAAATATTTAGTTTTGTTTTTATTTATAAAGCTATCACTTTTCGTTATATTGTTAATTATTTCGTGATCTACGTTCTTGCTAATGTAAAGATAGCTTTCTGATTAATATTTGACTCAAAATAATATCAGTATCAAGACCAATATATCTGGCTCAATCCAATTAGAAAAGTAATAACTTCTTCAAATCTTTTTGCACAGTAACTGATAACATCAATGGCCTCAAAGAACTGCGCATGAAACTTTCACATATATTTTTATGATGAAACATAAATATCTTTACTAAAAACCAAGCAGTAAATCGATTTAACCGAATCTGAAAAAAATCACGAATGGTGTGCTTTGACGTCATGAAATTTTTACAGCTATTTCTGTATGGATCGTGTGGATTGTGTGTGTGTCGAAACGTTGGCTAAAGAAGGAGTTAGCGCAACACGGCATAACACCCCAAAAACAAATTAAAAAAATACTTTTGGCCGTGAAAATGTAAAATCATATTTAAATGTTATAGGTATTCAAAATATAATAGGTATTCAAATATAAAAATATAATAGGCATTCAAAATATGAAAATTTAATAGTTATTCAAAATATAAAAATGTAATGGATATTCAAAATATAATAGGTATTCAAATATAAAAGTGTTATGGGAATTCAAAATATAAAAATGTTATAGATATTCAAAATATAAAAATACAAAAGGTATTCGAAATATAAAAATGTAACAGGTATTCAAAATATAAAAACAAAATAGGTATTTTAAATATAAAAATGTAATAGGTATTCAAAATATGACAATTTAATAGGTATTCAAAATATAAAAATGTAATGGATATTCAAAATATAAAAATATAATAGGTATTCAAATATAAAAGTGTAATAGGAATTCCATAAAAATATGAGTAAAAGATTGACTCATGTTTATATCCCTCGTATAAAATCCTCTTCTGGCAGACACGAAGGCAAAGGGTTCGCCCTAGACACTGAAACATTCCTTTGTTCGAATGTTCCCAACACATCCCAGTCCGTTGCACATCGGCGAGGCAATGCAATACAATAGTGCAATCATCCCACTTAACCAAAGCAAAGAAAGTGTAATTCCACTCGTATGCACTTCTAATAGGGATACAGAACTGTTTTTAAGAACTGGGTTTTAAGGGTGTACGTAACATACGTTATAATCTATGCGTTCATAAATGGTGTAAATTTAAAAACTTTATGAAAATACCCTTTTTGGTAGTTATGCATTTAAAATATTAAGATGTATTATTTGTTTGTGCCTGTTCATGCAATACATTAATATTCATGAATGAATATTTTTTCCGTATAAAAGCACAATCTTTTCAAGAAAGGCATACAAATACGATATTGGATTGAATCACTGATACAATATTGATTTTGTTTGCCTTTTTTGAAAGAATTGAATTTGTATACCAAAGAAACAATTAACTCATCTTAGACATGTTATATTACTTACCAATATTGCATACAACAATTCGTATTAATATTTTGATAATATTCATAAAATAAATAAATTAACGCCATCTCTAAACGCGTAGATAAGAAAGACAAACATTCAAGAGTTACGAATAATTTAAAAATACTTGAAAATTTATTTTTACTTTTTTTTTCGTAAAACCGCACAAGATTCCCAACTGCTCCCAACCGTCTGGAGCCAGTGAGACTATGACATCCCCAACTGGGGCATATTGCGAGGCTGAAGGTAGTGGAGAGGGGAAGGAGATGAGAAAGAGAGGTTGGCGCTACAGATCCGGTCACCAACCACGGCCAAAACCATTTAAAGCCACACTGCTATTCTGAATTCAGGTCTTAGACCAGGGCGATACTGAGAGTATCTTCTACTCGGGAATGTTTCGCAAATATACTACAGATTATTTTGATTAAATAATTTGTGAAATAACACAAATTAATCAAACAAAATTTGTTTGGGCACGTCGACGACAGAAAGCGGAAATGTGGCTTCTGCAGTAATGGAGTACTTACGAGCAGAGAAATTGAACCTACGACTCCGTAGTGGGAACCTGACGCATTTGTCCGCTCAGTTAGTAACCTGTCTTAGATTACTTTGTGTTCCAGACATAACAGGAATAGTGCAGGATTCACTTGTTTTACTTTTAGAATTCACCGGTACAAGCCATTGTCAATTATTTTAGGGATACTAAAGAAGAATTCGAACTTCATCCATTTAACTGTCTGTCGACATTTTGCAATTGATCGTGATCACTTAAACTCAATTCGACTAAAGTCGATATTTTCGTAATCGACCAAAGGTTGACAATCCATTCAGGTGAATTTAACTTATTTCCGAGACAGAGGGATTAGGAGTCCAGCAATACGAAGATACAATACTACATTCTCTGTGCATCAGTGTTATTCAATAACAGGAAACAATTCCTCGGTCCCGGGCATTCAGTGTTGCCCTTCGCGATTAGTTTCACCCGGGGCTATTAATTCTGCTCGTGCCACTCGTTGCCTTGTCAGAGCTTGATTATGTTCTGCCATCTTGTGCAATAATTTACATACGGCAGGTACCTACGCAAGAGTAATGAGAAGGTTAGGTAAATGAATGTTAAATACAACCCTTAACTATGTGCAAAATACATTCGGTCTAATATTTAGAAAAATCTTTCGATCTCAGATAGGATCGATCGGAATCAAAATAAACCATCAACATGAAAATCTGATTAAACCTGATATATTCTGCCATCTTGTGTAATGATTTACATATTTCGTATATTTACGAGGAATTAAGGTATATGACTATTATACAAACGCAAAAAAATCAATAATTTTGTGACAGTAATACTTAATCTAGAAAATAAATCAGACCATCAGATTGTACCATGAACCTAAAATTTGATTGAACCTGTTATATTCAATAATAATTTACGCGCGGCAGGTACATACGTAAGAGTTATGACAAGGTTAGTTATATGACATAAGTTATACGTTAGTTATAAAATCGAAAATTTATGTCAAAAATAAATCTAAGGTAATGTTTTTTTTTAAATCACAGTTTCACAAAATTACAGTAATGAAACTAATGTTATTATTAGTTTGGACAAAAAAGCATTGAATTTTTAGATATGCTTTATGTCCAACTCCCACCTAGTACCAAATAAATTAAATCGATAAAAACTACATAACACTATCGCGTTCATTAAATAACCATGGCTTCAAAAATTAACAAAAAAGAACTGACTAGTATTTATAAATATCATCATGGATGTTACAGAAAATACTCTTCCCAAACCAAGAAGCTAAACCGTATAAGCCGCTATATTTAAAACCTAATTTGCCTATGCACAGGATCTCTTAGTGAAGGGAACTAAGATAGGTTAATATTGGTCAAAATTGATGTACAAATTTTGTTTTGATACCTAATCTTTCTGTCTAATGTGTATTTACTACTCGCAATCAATGACGTTACAATACATCTAGACTTGCTATGGTGTCACATTTAGCTAAAAGCAAGTAAGAAACACTCTTATCTTTCCGAAAAAATCTAAATTCAAACGATGTTTATGCATGACAAACATAAACATACAAAAAATATACGTGTAGGAAAAAAATAAATTATAGGTCCGGGCGGCGTTCTCGTATTCAAAAGTTGCTTCAAATGCTACCTCAAATAAGACAAGAGTTACAAGCCTGGGCACCTGACGGATTTTGAGGTGTCAAGTGATAAGTCAGTGCCGTGTCATAATAGAGCAACGACAGATTGAAAATGGTGGCGATTATTTGTTGTAACTGCTGATTTGTATGTTGTTTTATCGCAATCGTATAAATAAAAAGAGTGATTAGACTGTTAAATAAGGAAGTTTAGTTCGCGACAGCATTCATAATTTGGCTGCTGCACGCCCAAACCTCTTCTCTAGTCGGTCTTGCATTTTCTCTTCATAAATTTCTCGCATGAAATCTTTGGACGGGAAACAATTGTATTATTTATTATAAACAAAAAAATTGCTTGTATTTAAAAAAGAAATGTTATTCCATTGTCTTTACTAGTGTTTTCCGAATAATTAAAACACATTTTCATCACAGACGAGGGCATTTTGCTACCTTTAAAGGCAATTACTTTGCTTAAAAGCACACGACCTTACGCGACGCGTGACCGTTATAAAGTAAAACTACGAAATCAGAAGCACTGCAATTAACGTCCTTTTTTCTTGCCACTTTGAGATTTCTATGAATATTTTATCGTCACTTCTAGCAATATATAATAAATATGAAGTTCGTTTGCCGATAGCCTACCCACACGCAATGAACGGTGATTTTATTTATCAAAAATGAATTTGACGAAGGTTTCACTTTAAATTTTAATATATTTTAAATCTACCCATAAATGTATCCGGAGTTGAACGTAAGAGTACTTACTCTATAGTATTATACCTTACAATTCATTTTAATAAACGTGACATATTTATGCATTTTCAAAACACCTCAAAAGCGGGTGTCATACCATAAATTGATCGATCTATAGAAAAAATTGCCGATCAATTTTTTTGGAGTGTTTTTAAAGTGATTGAATGTGTTAGTATCTAAGATAGTTATTTGTATAACCAAGCCATCACATAGGGAAAATAAATATCCCTTTATTGGTACACATTATGTGCAGGGTCATCGAAAAAGGTTTTTATAATTCTAAAATGAAATTATTAGGTGTGTATTAAAGGTACACTATTATTTTTTACACCACAATGCGCCGAAAATCTTTTTTCGATGATCCTGTATAATATACTAGCTGATGTGAACCCGGCGTTGATCGGGGTTATGAATGGTGTATGGAAGGTACACTATTAATTCATTTATACACCACAATACGCCGAAAATCTTTGTACGATGACCCTGTATAATATACTAGCTGATGTGAACCCGGCGTTGATCGGGGTTATGAATGGTGTATGGAAGGTACACTATTAATTCATTTATACACCACAATACGCCGAAAATCTTTGTACCCTGTATAATATACTAGCTGATGTGAACCCGGCGTTGATCGGGGTTATGAATGGTGTATTGAAGGTACGCTATTAATTCATTTATACACCACAATACGCAAAATCTTTGTACGATGACCCTGTATAATATACTAGCTGATGTGAACCCGGCGTTGATCGGGGTTATGAATGGTGTATGGAAGGTACACTATTAATTCATTTATACACCACAATACGCCGAAAATCTTTGTACCCTGTATAATATACTAGCTGATGTGAACCCGGCGTTGATCGGGGTTATGAATGGTGTATTGAAGGTACGCTATTAATTCATTTATACACCACAATACGCAAAATCTTTGTACGATGACCCTGTATAATATACTAGCTGATGTGAACCCGGCGTTGTTCGGGGTTATGAATGGTGTGTATTAAAGGTACACTATTAATCTATACACCACAATACGCCTAAAATCTTTTTTGGTGACATTGTATAATACAATAGCTGACGTGAACCCGGCGTTGCTCGGGGTTATGAATGATTTGGAGTTATGTTTTGATGTTATGAATTCTAGTTTACCTGAAAACTATAATATTACTGTATTGTAACCAGTATTTATTTCATTTGAACATGCCATGTCTTCCTCGGGCGTCCATGACTTGTTCTACCACATTGTTACTATAAAAACTCATTCCAGTGCAGACATAATGCGTTCAGTCCCTTTTTTATATTTTTCAAACCACTCTCTAAACCCTGGCATTAATGAGAACAAATTTCGAAATTTTCAGCGTTATCGGTGGACTACTTTTCGTCTTTTTCGAGCACAAACATACGTATTCGGGATTTTACAATATATTATTCCAGAGCAAATACCTACAGGGTTTCAATGAAAATTGATAGAAATTATAAGTTATTATTAAGTTATAATCAAAAACTTAAAAACGGCATTCAGAAATGAGACGCTTTTCAAGTTATATTATAATAATATCATATCTATTGATTTATGAAGCACTCAGCTGTTCGCATTACGAGGCCCAGTCATTTGTAACAATATAATATTTAATGAATTGGAAGCAGTAACAAGACTTATCTCGGGTTTGTGATCTTGCACGCCTTCTCTCCTTACCTAACAAAACACTTTATCTTTCTCGCAAATAATCCTCCTATCCACTCCGCGGCTGGGATCCGTGGACTCTGAACAAAGATATTTTCTTTTTATTTACACAAACTGTAATTTATGTTCGATGTTTTGTTTTTTGTTGTGTAAATTTCGAAAAGGTTGGCTAGAACAAGACTAGGAACACCAAAATAATGTGGTCATATATCATTTTATGCAAACGCTGTTTTGTAGGACTTTTTCATGGGTACTTTATCTATTGGAATGAGACTGGGTGGCGGGAAATAATATTGCATCATGTCAAATTTTGGAAATGGTTTCTTAGAAAATGAAAGAGTTCTGGAAAACGTAAAAATAATATTCGTTAACTTTTTTAAAATGGTCAATGCATGGCCAAAAATGGCCAAAAATGGGTAACCAAAACATGAAATAATAATCATTTCTGTGAAATAATTTCGAATTTAGACGATGACGGAGAATGTACCAGAAAAATAAATGTAAACTTGTAAACAATTGTTCTATTCACAATTAATATAGTTTAAATCACAATTAATAAAGTTTAAATCACAATTAATAAAGTTTAAATCACAATTAATCAAGTTTAAATCACAATTAATAAAGTTTAAACCACAATCAATAAACTTCGATTCACAATTAATAAAATCTAACTCCTCAAGCCTATTTCGTATTTTGGAATAAGGTCGGAGTATTTCCGCTGTGCAATAAAATACAAATAAATAGAATATTTCTGTACGTATCTGAAAAGTGATAAAATACGCTTACAAATTTTAGTATTTCAAATAAACATACAGTTTTTTAAATATAATTTTTCTTAATGCAAACATAAAAAAAGTTGCATAATGTTTTTTTGAAATTGTGTTCGGAACCTCAGGTTTCATAAAGGTGCACATTTCAATTCTTCTGAGAACCTTTTGAATTTAATATAAAGCGTGTTGTTTTCTCTTTCTAACACCGTTTAGATTGTATTTGTCACTATGGCAGTAAGGGAGATAATGGGACTATACGAGTTGTTCCCAAAAGCGAACAAATTAGCTTGAAAGGTTAAATTAATAAATTTAAAATTTTTAATCCACAATTATTATTTTTTTAATTCTTTGACCGCTCCCTTTATCAGGTAGGTATGGGGGCAAATTAAATATGGTAATTAATTAGCACAGTCCAAACCCCGCGCTCCTAGAGTTTGAGGCGGTTCCTAACTATTAAAAAAAATTGCCTGTTGTAATTGTAATTTTATCTCGGGCTTTTGTTGTCTATGTCACAATCAGAACTGACCTGCTGATGTGTTAGATTTATTTTAATAATAAGTAAATTTATATATTGTGCACTTCTATTTCCTACAGAATCTAATCCCTTCTTATCTAAAACTTAAAACATCAGTAAGTAATTTTCACTGCATTGAATGTAAAGAAAAGAATTATTAATTCCAATTTCAGAAGAAGACGTATTACTAGCGTTAGATTGTTCCTTAGATATTGTTTATTACTTCCTTGAAATTATTATGGAATCACAGATCTCTTGTTACTAACAAGTAACAAGGTATGCGGAATCACTTTAATACTTATAACCCCGAGATAATAGAAATAATCTTCGCAGTAGAAAGGTGCAGAAGAATCATGAAATTACTATTGCCCAGGAAGAAGATGGATGAACTTTGTATTTTAGCTTCAGTGATAAGTACCTAATTATTTTAATTGATGTAGGTAATCCGTCCAAAATTACTTAAATTCACGCCAATTTTATCAGAACGATAAAAAATGTATTTTCTTTTCTGAACGACGGCTAGCCTGAAATTAATGATTAATTAACTTTGACATTAATGACGCGAAGAGGGCCGCTTTATGAGACAAAAATAACGGATTAAAAGCAAGATAATAAAAATTTAAACATTGTTTATCACACTTTAACATTGTTTATCACACAGGTTAGAACGGGACACGGGAATTTGCAGTCGGTGCGTGGTAGATGTACAGGAATCGAGAGGCTGGTAGCTTCGCATATTTTCCGGCAGATGGTGTCTTATGATCAGCATTCCGGTGGTAGTGAGCGGTGACCCTAACGCCGCGCCGTGCGCCGCTCGAGCCAATTAGTCAGAAGCGATTTTGCCTGGGATAATTCAAGGAAGGAAAAAACTGGAAACTCTAAAATGTATAGATTATTACGTATTTTGAGGTGGGTGTTGAACGCATTCGAGCTCCATGTAGGCAAGGTTAAAAAAATTGCATTTAAAGCAGAATAAGCTGCTAATAAAAAAAATCCAGATACATAAACCTATTTTTATATGTACATCTATGTATGTATCTTTTTTGGTTTGAGAGCCAATTTAGGAACTTTTTTTGAGCGAAACCGGTGGGCAACAGATATAATTAATAAATAATGTTAGCTGAATGTAAGTAATTGACATAATCCGAACAATGTATATTTTAATGGGAATAACCATGGGAGTCCCATTTGTTCCCTGCTAACCGAAGCCAATAAAACTATGGCCTCCTCAATTGTGTGACTGATGGTTATGGGATGTGAGAAGATGAAGGATGGGAAGTACCTGGCTATTCTAATCTGGTGATCAAACACGGCTAAAGCCATTTCAAGTAACTTTTCAGTTCTGAATGATGCACCGAGAAAAATGAGTAAATGAGACTTTTTTAACACTATTTAGTGTTAAAAATGTGACTGCATGACCATTTCCTAATAAAATATTAGTAATTCAGAATATATCTGAACATGTGTTCACACAGGTGGCAAATGTAATGGACGAGATGCGAAAATATTATTATTTTTAAGAATACGTGTTCCGACTTCCTCATAACATATTCGCGCTTTATTTATACTTTAATATGAAATTTGTCAAATCTTTAGTTATAGGCTTTAACAGGAAAACGAATGATTTCACCAGATTGTCAATATATCATTATATATGAATGAAATGTCAAATAACACAATTTAAACACATTTGCGGTTGCTAAGTTCCTTTCCCATAAGTCGAAGTTCGGCTAGCGTATGTATACATAGCATTAGAATGAGCAAGCAAATTTATTCTCAATTATGCGCGAATATCCCGCTCTCACGATGACTTTCAAAGCTCTCGCTTTTCATTATATGAAATACAGTTTCATCGCGAACCCACTTACATCACATTAAACCTATACTATTCAAGAGCGTAGCATAATAAGCACATAACGCTTTATTTACAACTATGTGACATGTTTATTAATAGATCAAAAGAGATCATTGAAGGAATAACGGATAATCAAGTTATTCACGGAAGAATCATTTTGTTTGCATGGTAGTACTACCTAGAATTTCATCTTCCGTCGCTAGCCTAATTGCCATGCGAAAAGCAATAATTATGAATTAGATACAAGCAGTGTACACTGTACAGCCTAGGCTGGGGAATAAGTATGTAGTTTTCTTTCGATCTTTCACATCAAAGAATTGAAATAACTGCGTTTTATACCATTCACACAAATTTATTGTGTTTATTTCATTATTGAATAACAGTCAGAAATGTACAGTTTGTTTATACCCATGCCTACTAGATATGATAGCTCATCAGGTATATTTTGATCTCAAAATCCATGTAAAAGCCCGGCTGGGCGTAAAAACAAATACAATATTTAAATAAAATATTTACAAAGATATAAAATTACACAAGAACGAAATTCAAAAAAGAATATTTGGTAGGGATTTCAAAAATTAGGTCAACCGAGCAACCACTTTGACCATTATAATTATAATAATAAATGTTTTATTATCTTCCTTTTTGTAGCAAAAAGAAACTATGATATTCCAACTGGGATCTCTCGTCTTCATTTACGTATTATTAAAATTTTGTAGCATGAGAGAGAGAGAGAGGAATTTTATTGTAGAGTTTAGTAAAGTAAAGGAAGCTTTTTTTCCAAATGTTGTATATGTAGTTGCTTGTTGGATATATATTTTTTTTACCCTGAGATCTAGTGTTTCTAATGTACGTGTAAGTTGTTTTTTCTTATTTTTAGGGGTAGGCAGAAAGAACGGACCGCCAAACAACTCGGTCTTGGCACACATTTCTTGCCTCATTCACATAAAGGACTATTATTTTAAAAGAGAGTTGTTTGATTAACATGATGTTGCGATTGTTGGAGATTTCTTGAGTACTAGTTCTTACAGAGATTTTCAGAAAAAAAATGGCTTTTTGGTTTTTAATTAGTGATTTTAAGAAATTGTCATTTGCACTGCCCCATCCGATAATTCCGTATTCTATCATTGAATCATGGCAGTAATATTCAGACCTACCGTGTTAGGAAATCCACACAGTTTTATAATATATTATGTATTTATGTACATATGAACATAAATGTTATTGTTGTCTCAAATTCTTAAAAGGTTTAGTTCCATTTTTTAACAATAAACATGAGAGTAGTTTAATAAATTATGTGATAAAAATATTATGTTTCTAAAGTTTAAAGTCAAATGAAAGCACTTAGAAGTTGCCAGAAAAACCTGAAAAAAAAATGAAAAAAGCAATTATATAATAAAGTACCTAATAATAAAGTATAACTGTTTAAAAAGTGCTCCATCTAATATTAATTTACAACTTTAAATACAGAAAATAGATAATAAATAAACAATAAGAAGGATTCAATCAAGTTCAAGCATGATTTTTAGTTTTTCTGCATTACTTCAAAGATGATGAATTATTATTCAACCCCTTTGATTAAAACTGTAATTTACCAACACAATTTTACAAAACAAATCCTAAATAACAGTACTTACCTACAAATTGATGTCATTCGTTTTACAAAATTTCAACAATTCATCAAATTTCAAGTTCTGTGAAAGCTCCATTCGAGTTCTGTTACTATACCACTGCGGGCCAGTTGTTTCAAAGAACTTGAATAGAATTTTCACGAAACTCGAATATTAACTTTGAAATATTTTATTGAGCTGTTCAAATTCTGTAAAACAACTATCCCTTAATAGAGGTTATGTTTCCTGTAATTATTACCAATTATAATTTCATAGAACACGTGTTCTTATGCGCATAATCATTTAACCCTTTTTTGAACCAATCGATAATGATCACGGCATTATCAGGAACATTTGAATAACCAACTTGCCATAAACACGACTTATACCATAATCAGGTCTGCTAATCTATTCCGGAATTATTGGAAACTATCATGTTTACCAGTTTGCCATTAAGCTGGCAGGCTGTCAAGCTGGGTATTAACCCTTTAGAAGTCATTAAAGCCTTAATTATCATTTTACTTGAACAGGTTCCAGGATTATAATTAGTTGTCGTTTCTGTAGAGCTATAGTTGTTCTGTGTGAAATGAATAGAGATATTTTAAAGGACCTTCAATGGAACTTTTGTTGTAGAAAAATATTTATGCAATCGACATTTTTTAACCTTAATCGCCTGATTTATGCTTTAATTTTAACCTTCACATGCACAGTTCGAGGAGTGCTTGATCTTACTATAGATGAGAACCGCCGAAGTAGCGCGGGACAGGGATGTCTGGTGGCTTTTTAGGTCCATGGACGCGATGTATCCCCGACCCGATAAAACAAGAGTAAGAAGATGAGATGTACATGCAGATGCTCGACAATATGCATAGTGCATCGGTATACCTACCTAACTACCTACTATCAAATATGTTAAACTGAACAAGATGCAATTACTGACAAAAATAATATACCAAATTAGCTCTATAAATCATGCCCCGCGATATATGTGTATATCCCAGTCTGTTTCCTTTTTTTGTTCTTCTTGTTTGTTCTACTTAATCTCCTTTCTTCTATTTTTGTACTGTTTTGTATGTAAAACTTATAATTATGATTATTTTTTTTCTATTTTTGTACTGTTTCGTATTTGAAAATGATAATTGTGATATCAAAATACCGATGTACAATTGTACCTATTAACTCCCACCTATATATTGTAAGTTTCTCACGTCCTTCAATGAGTTTTGTAACTCATCGGGATAGCTCTAGCAAGAAATAAAAATTATTTTAAAATAATTCAAAATCGCATATCCAAAATTAAATAAATAATCAAAAGAACTATAATAATACAATATTTAAATTATTCGACTTCAGTCATTCAAGATAAACTGCGAGTAGGTAATAATAGTCTGTAACAATTCTCTCGATTTTAAATAGGGTAAAAAATTCTGTGTATTTTCCCGGAGTACATTAAAGTAGTTTTTTGGACATTAGATTTTGTTGTCCTACGCGTATTTTACATTCAAAAACCAAGGCAGACGGGACTACATGCGCATTCGGGAAATTTTTATACTTTTGTGCTGTGTGGATGCGGAATGAACATATAATTCACTCCACATTGTTGCTGGTACCTGTGTATGTATTTCGACTAGCTCTGTGCGTGCGTCGTTTCGTTTTGTGTGTGAAATAAAGTCTTCGAGGAGAAGAATTGCAACAAAGCTCAGCTGTGCTGTTACCGGCTAGATAAAATAATTCCAAAGTTTGATTCGGAGTAAATAATTATTATTGTTTTTTATTCTACAACACAATGGCTTCGCCGCATCCAAATCATGTATGGGGGGACAGCGACTGGTGTGTAGATGGGAGAATGACTTCCAATGATATTTTTGGACTTTATCCGCATTTCCGATATGGCCAACTCTTTCGTTCTCATAACTCTCGGTATTTACTGTTTGTGTTGTTATGTAATAGATAATTATATGATTTATTATTATTCAGAAATTACAACGATATTTTTTATTAGGTACTGGGCTCGTAAACGATCGCTCGCGCTCCCTCTAACATTCGTATTTAAGGTTACATGATAACTCAACACAGTGACAATTCAACACACTTTTAAAAAGTGAAATAAAGTCATTAGATACGATGAATTTTTTTTTAATCTAACCTAACCTATTTTTTGTATTTCTTTGGCATTCACTATGTAACAATTTCTAGACATTTTTTGTTTTTTAATGAGTTTTATTATTCACAATGTACATTTGTTACGCATAAATTTTATTAATCAGCGACCGGTTTCGACACGTTCGTGTCATTAACTAGCTATTTTAAAACCTAACCTAACCTACATAACCCAGTTAAAAAAGTTTTTGTTTCATCACTTTCCATGACTTTATATAACTTTTTAAAGATGTGTTGAATTATCATTGTCTTGATTTATCCGGTTACCGTATTTACATATGTCCCTTTCAAACCAGCGGACCTTACGGAGCGTTAAACTATGATCTGTGTATATATTTTTTTTTGTATTTACAAAATTTTAAAGAATTTTCTTGACCCGTTCTCTTCTCCGTTCATTACCTTCCGTTGACTACTTTACAAATCTTATGGTTTTACCTCTTCGTGCTTTTGCCCATTAATCGTTTAGGTTTGACAGCACCGGGACAAGAGGGTTAACTTAGTTGTCTAACGAGCGTAAGCTTACGGATAATTTCTTTATTGCATTCCACAGCTGTTGAATTATGTGATTTCTGTAATAATAGTTAGTAAGGCAATTAAAATGAGACTGAAAATACACTAGATTACATATAAGTACATACCAATTACTTTAAGCAGTAGGAAACTTTAAAAAAAATTATACGATTGCCGCACAAAGTGGCACTATGGACACACCAATTATTGGGGTATAGTGTTAGGTTGAAGGTATCGTTGATTATATAACTTAATGTCGAATCCCCACTTTTATAAAGATATCAACCTGGTCTCATATTTTCATTTTGATTGCTTCGCTTTACGAAACAAACATAATACGAAGTGTGAAAGGTCAAAATAAGAATAAAAACCATGTCAGATTGAGCTACAATTGAACTATTACTACTTGAGGTGATGGGTAGTTAAAATGATGATATATTTATGGATTTTGTGTTTAATGCGTAGAACTTTTTTTTTAAATTTCTTAAATAGTATAAAACAAAGTCACTATCCGCGTCTGTCTGTTTGTGCGCTTAGTTCTTCTAAACTATGCAACGGAGTTTGATAGGGTTTTCACTATCATTAAGAGAATTTCTTCCGAAAGGTTTATATGTATAATACTTGGATGTTATATGTAATGTATGGTAATAAGGTTGAGTATTTAATCGATAAACGGCGCTAGTCATAAAGCTTACTCCAGAGTCAGTCAGATGTCGCTAGGTGTAACAAGTACTTGTGAGATAATATTGACAGGGAACAAGCTTCTCGAACGAGAGAATTTCCAACCCTCGGGTAATGAACAGTGTAGCTAAATCTAGACCTATTTATTGTAACGTAAATAAACACAATTATAATTAGAACCTTTTACTTTCTACAAAGAATTCCCGATACCAAAATTAGCTAAGTAAGGCAGATATAACAAGTATATAACAATTTATTGAAAGTAGAGAAAAGTCGTGCAACACCGGGTACACGTCAGATGGTTTAATATAAATCAATTTTAATAATATTATTATTATTAAGTTCTGCAAGTATTTTGGTTTTTATGTGGTTTAAGTATTTTTCAGAATCTACTCGAAATAATAATATCAATAAAAAATATCAACAAAAGTACCTATTCATTTCATAATTAAACGAAAAAACCTATTTAGTCCTTGTTGTTTACTGGAAACTTCAAATGAACATGAGATCCAGATGGTGTATGAGTGGTACTGTTATAATACAGCTCTCTTGACTAGGATCTCCGCTTGCCGAACCAGATTTTCTGAAACTTAATTTTAATGGCTTTGTCAATTCTAAAATATTGTGACATAAATTATCGGCAATCTGCCAATACTTGACACTTTGAGTAATGAACCGCAATACTCAATTGCCTTTATGAGAAATTAGAATTTTGCATTACAAATGACTTTTCTTCTTGAGAGTAATGCTTTATGGGGTGCTTTTGATCGTTTGCCGGCAAAAACGTATCTGGTATTAACTACTAGGCAATAGATAACATCGATAGTAATTATACTATGTATCTTTTTAAATTACCTTTACATTACCTCAGATCAACTGAGCCTCCCCTTGTCCACTGATTGAAATTTCTATTATGCTTATGATTTTAATTATGAAACATTAGCGACTCAGCATTCCCAATTTCTACCGACTTATAAGTAGTTTATCATTAACTCTTTCAGTTTTTAAGTTCCAAAAAAATTTGTGTAATTTCTTAAGATAATATCTGTACATTTATTATGCCAAAACGTTAATTATATGAAATTCCTTCGATTGAAAAAAAATCGCAAAGCAACCCCCAAAAATTATTAAAAACACGTTTTGTTCTGTTATTTCATACATTGCAGACATGAAAAGTTTCACAGTATATCTTTTAATCGACTAAATCATTTCTCGAGAGATTTGTGCTGTATTTCAAAAAAATTACGTTTTATTAAATATTTTTACCATTTTCGCTTAATTATTATCGTTATTTATATTAGTGCGCTCCCTCTGACATTCGTATTTACATATCTCCCTTTCAAACCATCTTTGGATGCTTACTACGGGGCTTTAAGCAAGAATTTTAAGCAGAAAGATCAAACAAAGATTCAGTTGCATCTAGGAATTGAACCCAGGACCTCAGCTTTGCAAACCAGGACCTCAGTAAAGCTACAGCAAATAAATTTATTAAATATTAGAATTTGATGTTGTACTGCTCAAATAATTTTAAAAAATATAAAAATCACCCTTGACTTGTAGAAAAGTCAGTAGATGTCAAGTATTAAAATAAAAATAGATATTTTTTTCCAAGACGCTACCTAGATTGCATGTAGTTCGGGAAGCATCTTGCAGTCATACATAAAGATAGCTGCCAATAAAAATATGCGTTACGAAAATTATGATAACGTTGGTAGTTCTTAGTCGAAGTATGATACACTTAAATATGACCGAAGGGGATAGGGTTGAATTAGCTCAGTGGTAAAGCAAAAGGTTGGCAAGACTGATGTTAAAAATGTACGAACCATTAGCAAAGTTCACCACCAGTTACTTTACAGGCTCCTGCCTAGCACCTAGCGGTCAGAGGTAAAACTAGGGCTAACAGATAAAACAGATGTTTTGCCTTATCAATTGGCTTTCTTTGACAGTGTTTGTTTACAAATAGCTTGTCAATGTGTTTTACTTGGTTAGATTATAAAAAGCCTCGTCGACTGGATTCCTTCTTCTTCTCTCCTATAAAATAGTAAAAAGCAGTCATTATGGTCTACAGACCATTAGTAAATGTGTTTTGTCCGGGTCGGGAATAATTTAACTCTTTGTAACATTAAATAAAGTGAAATGCAGTTTTATGCAGTAAAAACAACAAAAAAAACCATGCGTCTTTTATTGAAGACTTCATCAAGCCCAAACAAATCTTAACAACTGAGGTGCTGGGATCAATTAGTAGATGCAACCGAAACTTTTTCTGAATTCTCTGTTTCAAATTTTGTTTTGATAGTCGCCATGCTGTCTTTAAATATTGAAATTTGAGGTTCAACCCATAAGGTTATTCCAAAAATAAATATATACTTACTACTGGAACTTAGTATGTTTTAATTCGTAGTAGTGAAACCGGTTTTTAACTGTCGACGTTACATGGGTCATGAACTACGAAGCTTTGAAATGTATATATTTTAGTATAATTAAAGGTTACAAATTAAATTATGTTTTGACAAGTCAAGGTTTTTATGCAAACCACAAATGATAAGCAATAAATCTCGTCGGTGGCATTTTTTTTTGAAAATTATTTCAATTTATATATTTGTTTCAGGCTAATGATTATTGTATTTATTTTACATTTAGTATAAAAAAAATAAAACAAATCGCAAGAAAAATGTTTTTTCAAAACTTTAATTATTTTAAATGTATCAATAAAAACTAATAATGTTTTTGGTATTCAGGCTATATAAATAAAGGGTTTACTGAGAGTTAATTATAACATCTGAAGTAAAAATAATAATTGTTGAATAGGTACTGCAAAATATCTAGCAAATAACACTTGCGGTAAAGAAATTTTCTATAGTAAAAAGCTATTACCTAAGCCCCATTGTTATGTGTGATTCAAAGAATTCTTGCACTACATTGTTATTTGTTTTATATCGGCATGGGAAAATGGCATATCTGCATGGTTTTTTGCTTTCTTTTGCAATACTGTTTACCTGTTTTAATTTTGTAATATACAATCTATATACCTGCACAGAGAAAAATGTGTAATGCGGATTTATTAAGAATCTCTTCAAATTATTGGTAATCCTGTTAAAAACACGACTGTTAGCCGCTTCCTGATTGAAAAGTGAGTAAATTCATAATAATATCGGAACACGTATTTATCCACCTACGTTTTTCTTAAGGTTAAACGCGACACTCGTTATATTCTACGTACTCATAGATGAAGTTATATAATATATTTTATTAAAATAAGTTTTTTTCAAGGTTCAAAATATTAAGGCGATAATATTTTGAATCGAGCCGCTATCAATAACACACCTTACGTAGGTGGCGATAAGGCTTAAAATCCCTCTTCACACCATCCACCTGTTTTGATTTATGCAAGAAAAAAACATGGCCAAAATGTGCCTTTTATTTTATTTTGTGGATGTTCAGGCACAAATATTTAAATGTTTTTCGATCATTTTATTAAATAGCTTAATTTCCCACACTATACAATAAAACCATAACCGAAAATGGGTTCGTAAGTAGGAGATTTTGAACTTTAAAGCACTTTTCATAGGCCTGTACATTATTTTTTTCTGGGCTTATAAAAAGACTCATCTAAAAAATTCTCTATTATGTCAAAGGCCAAGATGTATTCTACTCGCAGTATTTAATTAAAGCATTTGAAACATTTCTAGGCTACCAAATTTTGCAACCAAAATCACAGTATTTAAATTACTACGTAGTGCATCGCCTTAACAAATAATTTGTCTTAATATTGTAAAGCGATAACTTGAAAAGAGAGTATTTTGATAAAAATAAATTAATTAACGCCATCTATGAACCTGTAGAATATAACAAGCGTTGCGTTTAACGTTAATGACGAAATTGTAAAATTTTAGGGTTTTATTAGACAAAATGACATCATGACAAAACATTGGAATTTTACTTAAAGCTTATCAGGATACCTATCAATTCATTCGTTAATGGTCTACAATCCTGTTTTTAACAGGAATACGAATAATTTGAAGAGATTCATAGTAAATAAGTTTTTTACTCAAAGTTTTCTCCGTGTTCACGTAAGTCCAGGAATAGCTATCTACTATCTACCCATAGCTCACACATGTCCATACAAAATGTTCATAAATAGACGTAATCAATCAAATTAATGCCAGCATTCTATCAAGCTTATTATTAACTACGAGGATTGTATCTTATATCCCATCCATGGGCTGGCTTATTACTAGAATTCCAGGGATCCAATGATTTACAGACAAGCTTTTAAACTTTACTTGTGATAATAAAATAGCAGGACTTCGATAGAATTCAAAATAAAGGTTCAAACACATCTCTCCAGAAAGTGATGTTCATCAAAAATTATAAGGATTGGCAAAAATTTGGAAAACGTTTAATATATGTACTAGGTATCAATAAATCTGAAACTTTTTACTACCATACTTCGTTTATTCCGTAAGCCTTGTTTAAGATGACAAAAATATGTCACGCTTATCCCCTGTGTATTGGACGTAAAATTTTATTTTAAACAAGAAAATACCTTAAAATAAAGAGGAAATCTAAAAGATGTAAGTAAAAAACATGTGTATAAAAATATAAGGCGCACGGCCCGGCCTATTGGACCGACCTGCAATTGAATTTACCCTGGCAGGCCTAGAAAATTGTCCTTTCCGCGCGGTCTATTTCAATAAATTCTGATAAACGTATTACTGAAATCTCAGTTGTTTCTGAGATTTTTGAAATAAGTTGTTGTATTGAATATCCAGGGAAGTTAATAATTCATCGTAAAAAAAAATTGTGCAAATCGCTAATTTTATAGTTGAAAAAGGTATAACAATTTTTTTAAGCCGTTTTACTTCAAGAATTTTAAAGGTAGGATACTGTATTGACTGATTTCTATCTATAAATCTCTTAGTCTAAGGAAAACAAAAACGTTTTCCTGCCTTTTCTGTGCCTTAGAGGTGATATTGTATAGCTACTACCGCTTCTAACGAAAGAATTGTATTTTAACTTCACTAGTATAAGGACGTGTTGTTTCGGAGAAACTGAACAATTCAACAAATATAAACGGTCATTTTCGGGTTCTGTGAAAGTCCTATTCGAGTTCTTTTACTTTATCATTATAGAATAGATAATTGACAAAACTGAAATAATAACAGAACTTGAAAAAAACTTTCAGAGATCATAAAACTTAACTTTGAAATTTGAGTAATAAAATAAATTATGTTGCACTGCCCGGTAGGAAATGTCATTACTAAAATTTGGCCAGGCTTCTGAAAGGAATGGCAACTGAAAGGGTGAAAAATGGATATATAAATGGCGTTAGTGCCCATAAGATAAAGATTTTTCCACAAAAATGACTTTTAACAGATTTTATGAATGATTTCGATGCGGACAATGATTCTTATCACGATTCGAAAATTCCAGTACGTTCGGCGACCGAACGTACTGGAATTTTCAATGTACAAGCCGAACCCACGTCTTGCATAAGTGCCAATAAAAATGATGATTTTTTCACAAATGCAACTTTTTGCAGATTTTATGACTGATATCTAATTGGATATTGATTCTCATCACGATTCAAAAATTTCAGTACCTTCGGCGACATAGGTCCTGAAAAACTGGCTTTCAAAGACCAAACCCAAATCATGCATGCCCATAAGAATGATGATTTGTCCTAAAATGCGACTTTTTGCGGATTTTATTACTAATATCGCTTTAAACAATGATTCTTATCACGATTCCAAAATTTCATGCTTTTCGGTACCATAGGGCCTGAAAACATGGCTTTTAAAGTTCGAACCCCGTCTTCCAAGTGCAGGTAAGAATGATGATTTTTCAACAAATTCAACCTTTTTGCAGATTTTGTGACTGATATCGCTTTGGACAGTGATTCTTATAACGATTCCAAAATAACATGCTGTTTTGTACCATAGGGCCTGAAAATATATTACTTTTAAATTTCGAACCCAAGTTTTTAAATAGTGCCTGTAAGATGGATAATTTTTCAAAAATCAACCTTTTTTCTGTTTTAATGAGTTATTTCGCTTTGGACAATGATCACGATTCCGAAATTTTATGCTGTTTGGTAGCATAGAAATTAAAAAAAATACTTTTAAATTTCGAACCCAAGTCTTAAAATAGTGCCCGTAAGAAAGATAATTTTTTCCAAATCCGACTTTTTTCCGTGTTGATGATTTATTTTGCTTCGGACCATGATTCTTATGACGATTCCAAAATTTCATAATGTTTTGTACCATAGGGCCCGAAAAAATGGCTTTTATAGTTCGAACCCAAGTCTTCCAAGTGCCCGTAAGAATGATGATTTTTCTACAAATTCAACTTTTTGCAGATTTTACGACTGATATCGCTTTGGACAATGATTCTAATCACGATTCCAAAATTTCATGATGTTTAGAACCACAGACCCTGAAAAAATGGCTTTTAAAGTTCGAACCCAAGTCTTCCAAGTGCCCGTTAGAATGATGATTTTTCCAGAAATGCAATTTTTTGCAGATTTTATGACTGATATCGCTTTGGACAATGATTCTCATCACGATTCCAAAATTACATGCTGATTGGTACCATAGGGCCTGAAAAAATTGCTTTTAAATTTCGAACCCAAGTCTTCCAAGTGCACGTAACAATGATGATTTTTCCACAAATTCAACTTTTTGCAGATTTTACTACTGATCAATGATCCTTATCACGATTCTTAAATTTTAGTTCGTACGGTGCAATAGCGCCTCAAAATGGCTTTCAAAGGCCGAATCCATGTCTTGCATTTGTGCCCGTAAGAATGACGATTTTTCTACAAATTCGACATTTTGCAGATTTTATGATTGATTTCAAAATGTACCCTTTTGCAGATTTTATGATTGATTTCAAAATGTACCTTTTTGCAGATTTTATTAATGATTTCGCTACGGACCATGTTTCTTATCACAATTCCTTAATTTCTGTTTCTGAATAAATGGCTTTTAAAGGCCGTACTTGCATTTAGGTTTTCATTTATGCCCGTCAGAATGACGATTTTTCCACAAATGCGAATTTTTGGATATTAAATGACTGTCTTCAATTTGGACCATGATTCGAATCACGATTGAAAAATTCCAGTACGTTCGGCGATATAGATCCTGAAAATTTGTCGTTCAAAGGCCAAACCCATGTCTTGCATTAGTGTCCGCAAGAATGATGATTTTTCCAAATATGCAACTTTATGCAGATTTTATTACTGATTTTGCTTTGAACCATGATTCTTACTACGATTCGAAAAATTTCAGCCCGTTTCGTACCATAGAGCCTGAAAAAATGGCTTTTATATTTCGAACCCAACTAATGCGTTATATGTGCGAGTACATTAAAAGCTATAATCAAATATTATCGCTAAGTACACACATACGGTGTACGCTTCTTCAAATGATTACTACCCGTGTAGGCTATAATGTTGTTAAATGAACATTTTATTTTATGATGCCATTCAAGATTTCCTCTTACGGATATTACATTCCTGGCTGTCAATAATTATCCGTGAATCCCAACGCCAATCGACCATGTAGAATAACTGTATATTACAAATGTTTTTATATTTTACAATCTTTTTGTTTTCTGGATTTGTAAAAAGTCTTTACACAACTTATTTAAAAAGCTACAAGTTCACATTTCCTCACCTTTAAGACTGCACGTAATATCGTATTTATTTTTGGGTGAAATTTAAAAAAGTTTTGGGATACCGATCCCATGTTGAGATGATAGAAATAGGTAGAAAGTGGATATGATTTGAGATTTTCACGGCCAAGAGATTACTTACATTACTTTGATTTATTTTTCGTGTTTTACACCATTGTTATATATAACGCATCTGTGATGGACACTTGCGTAACATGGCATATTACCCTAAAAATAAGTCAATTATAGATATAATGTGATTACCCATTATTATGGGTTGTATGTTGAACGCAGTATACAGCAGATATACATCGTTCAACAGTGGACGTATATTATGACATGTATTATGTAGCATAACTAATAGTAGTAGTGTAGGTACGGACTACAGTACAGTCTTTAATATGCTGGTAGTTTTAATGTCAAAATGTCAGTATGCAACGCCGTGGTACCCCGAGGAAAGCTTATCTCAGATTTACCCGTTTCTTAAAGTTGAAGTTGTGTATCCATATTTTATCTGTAGATGGCTACTAAATATTATATCATTCTATGCAAACTACTGGGTGCGACGTTTTATGTTTAAGAGGAAGCTGCAAGCCAAAAAATTTGTATATTCTTAGTACCTATGCCTTTTATTGTCACGAATGTAGGTAAAAGGAATTAAAATCGCTTGACAAACGGAGTCTAGAAACGTTCGATTTCAAGCACAATAGTGGTTTTTATTTATCTTCTAAATAATTTTTTAGGAAAGCAAAAAAGTTAATCAAGGGAAACTGTCACAGGTAATCTGAGCTATAATACTTTTTTAAGTTGTTTCCTTAACGCGTTCATACATTTCTATTGAAAAAAAAATTATAGTTCATATTTATATTTATTAGTAATTTAGTTTTTTATTTGTAAGACTTTAATAACGAGGTTTTGCTCGAAACTCTCATTTTAATTATTTCTGATGAACGTATTACTAAAATCTAAAATATTTAAAGGGATCCCTACAGATACAAGTTATTTATATTTTAGGTTAGTAAAAGTGTGACCTTATTTAATAATTTACGTAAAACGGTTTGAAAATTTTATAAAACTTTTTACAACCATAAAATTAGCGGTAAATATTTATTTTTCTAGACGATGAATTAGTAACTTCTCGAGAGATCCCTTTAGAAACATTTGAGTTTTTAGTAATACGTTCATCATAAATAATTCAAATAAACCCCACGGAAAGATCCATTTTCTAATTTTCTAGGCCTGCTAGGGCAAAGCCGACCGTAGTTTCATCCATTACGCCGGGCCGCGCGCCGAATATTGTTTTTACACGACTTCATCACTGTCTTAAGTTACACTATGTCGTTAAGATTCCCACTTTATTTTGCAGATTTGATTTGAGGCAAATTCAACCCGACGTCTTTCCAATACATCAGGGCCGCTCGTCGCTTATTTTTGTGCACGGCTGCTTCACTTACGTCTTAAGATTCTGACTCTATTTTAGGTATTGTCTCGTCTTAATATTTTAAAACATATTTGCAAGAAGTTTTTTTTTCCTGAAATAATTAAATTAGCGCAATCCATGAACGCATAGATCAAAACGTAGGGTAGGTAGGTACTTCCAAAACCGATCGATAATTACTTTAAATTAAAGTAACTTATAACAAATGTGGTGTCGCGAAGCTGCGACTCCACTATATATTTTAAAGGTGGTGTGATATGCCACACGCCCAAAGGACCAGTCCCAAACTACTCCGAATGATAGGTTATGGGACGATATATGCATCCGACAAACCCGATGGACAGTGCAATAATCAAAGGTATAAATCTGGGCTTCTGGAGCACAAGATAAGCCCAGATTGGAATGCAGGAAAGATGGACTCACCCGTTGATGACTATCACACGTCTCCAGGAGTATTAGTTGATTTCACTTCACAAAATATATGTATATTCGCCCTGTCTGATATTAATTATCACTCCGAACTCTGATAAGCAACTGACACCACTTGTCAGATTTTACATGTGTCGCAACAATATTTTTAATATGGTGACATTTTGGGATGGGTAAAAGGGTAGGTAGGACATTTGCAGGATTTGGTATTGACATTACACTTGTCCATTAAGCCTGTGGATGCATACCTAACAATCCCATATATATTGCGCGAACAAAATGAATGTCTTATATAATATTAATTTTAAAATATTTTTTCCACCCGGTTTCACTAAAACATTATTTTGGGCAAGTTGGTTGGAACAAACCATGAAAATGGCGTCTTATCTTATTTTCTATAAATGGATTATATTATCTTCAAAATTAACATATATATCTTTGTGAAACTTAAGAACTTAAAGAGTTAACGAGAAACTTGCTATAAATGAAGATGCTATGTTAGCATTGTTCGATGGCATACTGAGAAGCAAGCTGGAGTATGCGAGCGATGTTTGGGCACCGTACCACCAGAAGTACATTGAAATGATAGAGCAAATCCAGAAGAAATTCCTCAGGTATGTCTATATGCGGACGCATGGAACCTATCCCAGGTTCATGCACCATATCGACTTACTTGAGGAAACTAATTCTGTGAGTCTGGAAACTAGGCGGAAAGCAAGCCTAGCCATTATATCTTTCAAAATTAAGAATAATTTTATTGATAGCCCATTCCTCTTGGGATGCTATGACTTATATGTACCAGACCACTACAGCCGAAGTCGATACCATGACTTATTCAGAGTACCAAAAGGCAAAACCGACGTCCTGGGAAAGCATAGCACGACGAGGGGAGTGGTGCTGTTGAACGAACTAGCAAAGAATTTTGGATGTAAATGACTGACTAAATGACCTAAAACAATAATTGTCACTTACCCAAATGCTGATATGATGTAAAATTTTACTGTATGTAAAATTGTACTGTAACTGGAATGAATGTTCTGTTGTACAATAAAAAATAAAAAAATAAAATAAAATCGGTAGAAATTCAGAATGCGGTGCTTTAATGTCGGTTACTTTATTTTTAGCATCGGTGAAGCTGCCTTTAAAAGGCAAGCTCTATTGATGCTGGTATAGTTTATACACCGCTAACTATTATGTAATACCATTTTACAAATATACTTAAAAACGAAATAAAATGTAATTTTGTAATGTTTTTAAAGGAATAAACAAATTGAATTGAATTGAATTGAAATTTTTATTTTAAAACATAAACAATAAACTATTTATCAAAAGATACTGGAGTATATCGTTTTATGTGACGGCATTAGATGTATCTCAGATGCACACAAATGCAATCAATATAAGCGTTGTTCGATAATTGAACAATAAATTTGCACTCGTTGAAACCATAAATGAACGTAAATCGTATATAGGTATTGTCTATTCTATTTTCACAGAATCTATGGTAAAGGGGGAGGATAATATACTGATGTATATTTATTAAATTAAGTGAAGTTACCGACCGAAAAAATTGTAGTCCTATTTTCACCCTTATATTTTAAAGTTAAGATATATTAACTTTAAACCCGGTCTAACAATATAAACTAAAAATTGCAACTACTTGATGAAAGAATTATTAAAATTCTCTGATAGAAGACTCATTTCCGACTTTTACTTTTAAAATTTTTAATGGAATTATAGACAGTCCTGATTTATTGAGCATAATCACCTACAACAAACCAACAATAACCCCACCGTTAAAAATATTTGTAATAACAACAGGACTGAGTCATTTAGATATTCACTTGTGCCTACATTACAATCATGCATATGGTAATAAATTCGCAGAAATTGTAGATGTATTCAACTGTAGTTCTTCAGATACATCATTACGAGAATCAAGAATGTGGCAAGAGTATTTTTTTAACACATATCATAACCCCACCACCTCTAGACTTGTTTGAAGAGGAGGAGCGGTCACAGCGAAAAATATTATAACTATGCAGTCCAATTTCGGTTGAAGCAATATTGTCTGATAACCATTTTTCAGTGAAAAATAAGAAATCATAAGGACTTATGTTTACGGAACATCTGAAGGCATTTAATTTGGTATTGAGACCGCGAATATTTTGATAGTAGGAATAAAAACTGTATTACTGGGATGACTATTCCGGTTCAGCCTAAAAAATTTACACGAGATAGTTCCCGTCTCTCAGCGGCTTGGCGGGCTGGACAGTCAGGGGAGCCAGTGTTGTGTGTGGCCGGTTTCCTGAAGAACTTGCAGTTAGCGCATGATGGTGGCTTGTCGGGCGTCGGGCAAGTATCACGACTGTGTCCAGGTTTTCCACAGTGGGAACAGGTTGGCGTGTCAGCGTTACACTTTGTCGCAGAATGTCCATAAAGTTGACAATTTCCACATTTAAGATTGTCGATCCAGACCCTTACGGAATGTACCTGCCAGTCCATAGCTAGTTTGGAGACGTTTATATATATATATATATTACGTTTATATTGTTTATTTTGCTAATTATTAGGTACAAACACTCAACTATTTCAGTTTATTTTTTTATTTTAATACGTTATATTACCACAGAAAAAAAAATATACTATAGGAATACCTCCTACATCACTTGCCGTTTTTCCAACCAGATGTGTAATATGGACCAAAACAGTTTACGCAGACAGCAACTTAACAAAGGGGAATTCAAAACTTAATTTTGAATTTGAGACAAAACTACTTAACTAAACTGAAGAACTATATTTTGAATCAGAAGATGTAGCAAATATCTACTACTTTATTTATTTATGTTTTATATAAAAATCACGTGTCACTTTGTTTGGACAGGCTAATTTCCGAAACCGCCCAACCGACTTCAATGAAATTTTTTGAACGTATATGGTTGGTTCCAGCTTGAAATATAGGATAGTTTTGAAAGCACATACAACCATAAATTACTACGTAGAAGGTGGTCTGTGGCAGGACAACGTTTGCCCGGGCCCACTAGTTATAATATGTAATAACACTTTTATGCATCCAGAATCAGAGTTCCTTATTGCCATTCAGATTTTGATAGACAAGAAACTAATAAGAAAACATTATTCTTTCAACATATACAATAATATTTAAATTTATAGCACACCGAGTGCTAGTTGAGTTCGAGAAGTAAAGTTACAGGCCAAAACGGGTCAAACTCATTTCCTTCGTGGTACTGAACCGTGACCCTCACTCCTGCAGTTAATTGGCAGCATCGCATCGTTGCGAGGTGCTAGACTTGAACCATGCACTTCACGTTCATTTTCCAGTCAACCCTTTATAGGACACCTGAACAAAGTGGTATCTTAAATTACCATCCGTTTTAAGGTCTGCATTTAATATACATATTTTTACTCTAAAACTAATAATTTAAGAGAAAATTAAAATGCAAATTAAATTTGTATTTGAGGCCAAAATACCCAACGAACTTGAATAATTATTTTTTAATCAAAAGATATTGCAAATATCTAGTACGGATATGTACTATTTTTGTTATTTGTTTTTGGGGTATTATGCCGTGTTGCGCTAACTCCTTCTTTAGCCAACGTTTCGGACAGCATTGCAGTGTCCATCATCAGGGCAGATGTATTATTTGAGGTTGTGTTAAAATGTGAGCTTATGTATGAGGTTGTGCTAGCTCACATTTTAACACAACCTCAAATAACACATCTGCCCTGATGATGGACACTGCAATGCTGTCCGAAACGTTGGCTAAAGAAGGAGTTAGCGCAACACGGCATAATACCCCAAAAACAAATAACAAAAATACTTTTGGCCGTGAAAATCTTAAATCATATTTGGATATGTACTAGTTTGTTTTTTATGTTGTGAATTTTGGAGGTAGTGCTGACGGGGAAGAGGATGTTGGATTAGTACTTTTATATTAACATCTGAGGTTCTAATACAACTAAAGCCATTTCAAATAACTTTTTGATTCTGAATGGTTATCTTTCACTAGGGCGATACTGAAAGTATCTACGACTCAAGAACGTGCCGCAAAAAATACAAATAAATAAATATGTGAATGTTCATTTGTTCAAAATCATAAATCTCCAAAAGTTCTTCACGTATTGCTATGAAATTTTGACACAATGTTGCATTCGAATGCGCGTGTTTTTATATATTAATATAGATATTACCCGTGGCAGGTACAAACTAGAGTTTTTGAAAAACAGTGCCATCTGTTTGACAAACATGCTTTTTTTTAAATGGCGCCGTCTATTGGACGTAAAAGCAACACGCGCTATAATTTCTCTATCTACATAGATACAATACTCCACAGCAATGAGTGGCGGTACACAGCAATTTTTAAATAAATAAAAACTCGTAAAATATCTATAGTTCCAATATTAACATTAGAAAATAGTAATTTATGCAATATCATTTACATCACATTCCGTAGGTGAATACTGTCAGTATCGCCCTAGTAAAAGTCCGCCGTTCAGTATTGAAACGTTCCTTTAAATGGCGTTAGCCGTGTTAGATGAACAGATCTAAACAACTTCCGAACCTTCGTCTTCCAATATCCTTTCCCTCCCCACTTCCTTCGGCCTCACAACATACTTCATACAGCATAGTCCAACTGGCTCTGGTAAGATGGAACGCTTTTGTGATAATCACAATAAAATATCGAATTGTGAGAATCCTATCTCAATCCATTTTTAAATACATTTATTTGACTCACTTTTGTTTTCTTGAATGAAGTTGAATCTTGTAAATGGAAAATATCCTATTTCCCGACCTCCGATCGAGCTGAAACTCGGCAGATAACTTGTTGTCAATGTTTATTATTTTTAATTAAAATTCAAAAAAATATATTCGTTCCGTATATAACTATGGGTACCATTTTTTTATTCGATGACAATGCATTCAATCAACTTTTGATGGCAATTAAGAAAACACGTGGACATGTACACATTTCTTTGAAATCAGATGACATTTCACCAGTTAATATACGAAACAAATGTCGGTCCTACCCAATTTGGATTTGACTCATTTGTTAGCACGGTTGAATCCAGTCCCTTGGGAGGTAGGTTCAATCCTCAGTCAAACCAAAAAAAAAGGTTTTAAAGTTCACAGAAAAGCCAGTTTCTGGGGAGAAATGTTTAATCCTAGGTTAAACAAAAAAAATGGCTACTAGCCGACCCAAGAGATGGCGCAACTAGGTTGAAAATTTAAAATAGTTTATTTTATTAAAAATCCTTGATTTCCGGGTTGATTTTGTTACAATAATAAAAAAATATGTCTAATTCAATATAACATTGCAGTAAATAAAATATTTAAAAAGCAGTATCATACATTTACCCAAATAGCAGCATGTGAGAATATGAGTCTCGAGTCGAGGCTTTGCGACCCCTGCCGCAATATTTATATAATAAATAAATATTTCATTATTTTGTTCATTACTGTGCAGTAATGGAAAAATCACTGCCCTCTAGCGATAATACTGTGAAGTGTTTTATTGAATAATCTTTTCTCACACCAAAACCGTTCGGTGTGGAACTTGGCTAACGAACATAAAATAAAGCGACAATAATATTTTATTTTATTATTACTGCGAATAATATCATTTTAGGTTGCTGCTGCGAAAAAAGTTTTTTCATTCATTAATTATTTCATTTTAATCATAAGTAGGCATGTGTTAAATGCTTCGAGTTTTGGAACTGAAAATATGTGTGCCAGATAAAAGGTGAAAAATTTAATTGCTGCCTCCAATGACTTAAAATATGTTATACTGACTTTAAATAATCTTTTTTTTTTCCAAAACATGGATTTATATAATAATTACTAATAAGAATTTTCCTTATATTATTAAATTATTTCAGATTATAGTATTGAATTACCAATACAAAGTTGTGTTTGTACTAGTTTCTTGAAAGAATTGAGTTTTTGGTAGCTGGATATCTCAGGAGAATGGCAATTCAACACACTATTAAAAAGTTGATATAAAGTCACGAAAAGCGATGAAAAAAACTATATATTAAAAACCGTTTTCAAAAATAAACGGATCCTCGCAAGATGCTTAGAAAATGTATTTAACAATACAATACATTTTCTACAAACCTTGGGCTACTAGAGAAATAATATCTACGGTTCCAGGATCAGTAAAGGATTGGTTCCATAACCGGGACAGGAATATCGATCATCTCTACCTGTATTGTATGTATCTGGTCCTTTTTCACATTACTTCCTCCCTGATCGTGCTGTTTGTATTATTCGATTAGTCTCAACATGTTCCTTGTTTAATCCTGGCTATGATAGTTTGTCAAATGAAACATTCAATTTGGAAAATTGACATTATTTGTCAGACAATGAATATCCTGATATCTATCACTGTACAAGGCGCTAATAACCTCGAATCTACATCATCAACGTGGAAGTAACACTGCAAATATTCCAGGGATTTTTCCCATTCATTCAAAATAACTATTAGTATAATTTCCAACTTATTATTATTAAATCATTTGTAAATGTATTCAGAGTCGCTTGACGCCACTTGTATGGCAGTAAATTAAAATCTCCCGGTGGAAAATGGACGTCACGACTCTTATCGACTTCTTATCATCGCTCTTCCCATGGCCGGCCCTGAGCCAAACCTAGGTAGGTGATCACTGTACTCAATAATATTCAGATGATTTGTCTTTTGTGAAACGCCGTTTTTGAAAAAAAAATTATCTCAGGGGTGATGTTTTAGCGGACTGCTCCGATTGTGCCCGCATAGGGCCGGTGCTGGCTCTACCCCCTCGGTGAGCGAACCTTGTAAGTATCTACCTAAATATTTTCTAAGAATCTCGCTCCTAGCGACCAGCGCTGTAGAGTAAAGAGTTTTCCTTCTTGCTTTTCTGCGTTCCTGGTCGAAATGGACGTCTACTTGCGACGTTTACCGTTGATTTCCCATGCTGCGGCGAGTTATATAAACTGGAAACCCTGCGATAAGGAACCAAAAAGTTCGGCTTTCATAAAGCATGTCAGATTATTTTAGAAAACCGTAGAAAAAAATCAAAAGGTTATTGTGAATGTCTATAGTAAACTTTTGATTAGGAGTAGAATAAATTATATTTACGTATAAACTAAATCCTCGTGTTTATCGATTTTTATTCAAATGAACATTCATTTTCGTACGTCTTGTAGTTGTCTTTTACTGACTTCAGAAAAGTGCAAAAACTTACGACGTACTACGAGTACAATAATATCTAGGACAAGGAAAATTTAAAAAAAATAATCATTATAATATTTTTACAACGTAAGTGCGTGCGCTCTATTATTTTTTTATGAATTTTAAAACGACATTATATAGCTACCTAATACCTAGCTAAATGAATATTATTGAGCGCGAGCGGACCGCTAAACATTTTATTGAAGTGAAGTGTAAAATACAATTTTTGTCATTGTAGCCGTTTGGACTAACCCGCTGTATGAATTTTAACAAAAGAGTGATATTTTCATCGTTTGTGGTCCACTTGCATCCTGTCAAGGATAAATATTGTTAAAAACCAAAAATAACAATTGCAACGTCAACTCAAACGCATCCTTTCATGACGTATGCACTGCAGTGTCGAATAGTATTCGGAAAACAGCCATTCGCCTCCTCGACCGTCTGCCCTCCTGGTATAAACCACGAGCAAAAGAGTAAGCTACACAATCTCTATAGAATAATGTCAGAAATTATTACGAACAAACTGTGTTGTTTTACAATTTTCACCGTTCGAGGCGCGACTGCGTTCCCTTGTGACGTATTGCGGAAAAAGGCGCGACAAAGGCACGAAAACATCGAGATAAATATCTCTCCATCCTCATGCGCTCCTAGTTGGTGGGACCCGGATACGTTCACTGTTCACCTCACCAGTTCGGTTTTTCCATGTTTTCACATCAACCTCACATTCGTTGGTGGATAAAAATTAATTTAAAAAAAAATAATCATAACACTGTAGATACGCGCATTGCTTCGCACTATTTTAGGCATGTTTCCTATTATAAATTTTGGAAGTCATAGGCGTACGTTATTTTTGATTATTATGTATTTTTTTCTAATTATTTTTGATTAATTTTCTAACCCATTGGAATAAAGACTGTTTTTATGAAAAATAAATTGCTCAATTTAAATTCTGGACACACCTAGCTAGTGACCCACATTTTTCAATGTTTTTAAAAATATTTTTCCATGGTTCTGATATTCTCCCGGTATGGGAGCTTCTGCATCCTGGCCTTGTCTGCACTCCCTGTGACGTCAGTCAGTCTTGGTCGCGATGTTGTATTACCCTCACCGTTTCGCGTTCCTGTGCTCCTGGTAAAGGTGACCGGCAACAGCGCCACTTTTATTTCACATCCATCATTTAAATAAAATACCTACTTTTATTGAAAATACCTACTTCCTTTGTGATAATATTTTTGTGTTACTCCTTCTTTGATGATTTTATAATTCAATAAATACGAAAACAAGAAAAATAGTCTTCTCAAGTTTCATTTTATTTAAATGTCAATATCGAATGGTGAAACCTGATTTTTGGTGCTATTGATTTCTTGACATTGAAATGGTTTAAATACGTCATATTTTTTACGCAATAATAAAAAATAAAAAAAACTTTTTACCAAATTTTTTAATTTTTCAAATTATTAATTATAAAGTTGACTAAATGGAGATTTATTAATAAAATTAACCCATATAGCCCTACCGTACCACTGTATATGTTTTGCATTCAACATACCAGCCTTTACGATTTTAACATCAAGCAGCATACTTATTGTCGTTATTTGAGCAAAAACAAATTGAACTTTGGACCTCACTAAATCGAAAAAATATCTCGTGGAACGTAAGTAGGTACAAGTTAATATCTTCTTCTTATAGAGTAATTGTTTGGGCAAGTTTTCGTATAAGTTCCAAAATTCCGTATCTAAAATTGCCTCCTATCCTTTCAACATATAATTTCTAATGTCTGAAGTTAGCAACAATCTTCCATAATTTCCCAATTAAATTAAATTAATATTTTAATTCCTTCCCCATCTCCATTATTTGAAATGATGGCCTAGATCACCATTGGAGGGCGAAAGCAAGTAACATTTACTTTTTTCCTTATATAAAATATTTAATTTTTTTAACCTAATAAAAAATGGGCGATGCCATACATAGTAATTCAAAATCATGTGTTTTTGGTTTGAAAATTTGGTCGCCTAGTAATTTTTCAGATGCTTTAATTAAATACTGCGAGTAGAATACATCTTGGCCTTTGAAATAATAGAGTATTTTTTAGATAAGTCTTTTTATAAGCCCAGAAAAAAATTATGTACAGGCCCATGAAAACGCTTTAAAGTTCAAAATCTCCTACTTACAAACCCATTTTCGGTTATTATTTTATTGTATAATGTGGCAAATTAAGTTATTTATATAATGATCGAAAAAAAATTAAATATTTATGCCTGAACATCCACAAAATAATATAAAAGGTACTTTTTGGCCATGTTTTTTTCTTGCATAAATCAAAACAGTCAGATGGTGTTAAGCGGGAATTTAAACCTTATCGCCATCTACGTTAGGGTTGTTATTGATAGAGGCTCAATATAAAATATTACACGACGTAGTGCATCGCCTTAATATTAGTATTTGGGATAGTATTTTAAAATTTAAATGCAAAGGTAATAAATTATTTCTTTGTGAATAGTCTCCATCTTTACCTACAATAATGTAATCAATCTACTTCCTAGTATGGTGATTCAATGTATCAAAATAGCATTTATTTTATAAATAAAACAGAAGTTTTTTCAAATGTGATTTATTTAAATTTGAATCTACACATCATTTGGCAAAATTAATATTACGATATTTCACAAAATAATGGAAAACTTAATAAATATTTATTTAATTTAATATATCTACACCATCAATATTTATTTGGTCGACTAGCTTACCATTTCCTCGCTATGTGATACATAACCAATAGCGGGTGTTGCTTTTAGTAATATAGGTATATACAATGCTTATTCGAATGCATTATGTCAAAATATCAAAGCAATCGGTGAAGAACTAAGATTTAAAATTTTGTATAAACGAACATTTACATTTTTATTTATATGTATAGATAACCTACACTTTATGAATTAATAATTAAATATATTTTTACACACTTTTCAAACTCCGTCACTTTAATGTTGTTGCAAAACCACCAATCAGCGCCATCACGAATTAATGACATTTGAACGTGTTCGTTAGTCGCTGATTCTAATCCCGTCATTATGTCAAGTTCAAATGGTGTTCATTGCCAATTTTATGAAGGTGTTAAATATAACGAGGGTGCAAACAACCAGGCCTTAGATGTCAAATAGAATGTAAAAGGGAACTCATTACCTTTAAAAAATATTTATTTTACAATATGTTTTATAATATTAAATGTGTTCAATTAAATAATAAGCACTTATATTTAAAATAATAATATAAACATCCTTTAGCAAAATTCATATTATCATAAAATTGTAATAAGGATTTGATCAATTTTAAAAGAGTATATAGTTTGTGGGGGACAATAACGTCAGGTGTTATATACATTATATTAGTATAAGGTAGGCGAAACATAACGCTGTACGCATCATGGCTTGGCATATTTCAGCATATCGCTCGCCATACACTACCAACGGAATGTATGGCGAGCGATATTCTAAAATAGGCCGAACCACAAAAATATAGCGCGCTTATTGCGTGGTCGTCACGGGGTTAAAATTTATATCAATATTTTATAAAAATCTTCACACCCTTTAGCTAATGATACATATGTTGTAATTAAGAATTAGCATATTTTGTATTTTTTTATAGCGAGCTTCTAGCGTGGTCTGCCACGGGTATAAAAGCTCATGTATTAGCTTCATCCCTTCATCTCACTCTCATATACAAGCTCGCAACTAAATAGCACGCATCTGTAATCTATGTAATCGGTTTAACAATAAACTAAAGTATTCGAACCTCAAAGGATCATTATACCAATAATCCCATAACAATTTTAATTACAGTGCACAGCCAATATAACATTATTACAATATTTTAGTTTAACAAAGTAAGTTTTTAAGTAAATTATTATTTAAATAATCAAGATTAATTCTAGGTTCTAATTCATGAAAAACGTAAACAAGAATAACTAAACTCAAAGTATTTTTTACACGTGGTTCATTATAAAATATAATTCTGATATTAGAAAATAAAAATCTAAACATCCTTTAGCAAAATTCAAACGTTATTCTGATATTAGAAAATAAAAATCTAAACATCTTTTAGCAAAATTCAAACATTAAAAATTTAAACATCCTTTAGCAAAGATAATATTAAAAAAATCTAATAAGTCTTTGATTATTTTAATAAGACATTAAACTTATTTCATGTTTTAAATCTACGAATTACAGAACACAAAATATTTAAAATATAAATAGATATAAAAAAAGGAATCTGAACTTGTGCTGCCTGTTGTAGGTAGGCGAAAAATTACGCTATATGCATCATTGCTTAGCCTATTTTAGCATATCGCTTGCCATACACTACCGATGGGAATGTATGGCGAGCGATATGCTTGTCACAGGCTATACGTTGACGATGCGATGCTAAGAGTAAGGAAGATCTACAGTCTCTCGTGTCTAGGATGAACAAATAGTGAATAAAAATAATAATGATTTAAGTATTTGTATAGCGATGTTTTCGTGAGGAAATCACTTCAAGGGCACTTAACAACTTAGTTTATGCTTTTAATCTATTCCTATCACTTTAACTTATAACTTATTTCTAGTGGCTTATAACTAAGTTTAATTTCTAGTGATTTACAACTAATACTTTTGACTAGTGACTTAAAACTATACATTTTTTTAAGATCGAGTTTATATTTACACAAAACTGCTATAATATTACTAACTACTACGGTTTAAACTAAAGATATACGACTAACATACATCTACCACCACATCACAGGCATGTGCCTAGTTTGGTGGCCTTAACACACCCAAAAATTTGAAAAAACTAAAAAAAAACACTGAATAAAGAAAAAAAAAGTTAAAAAATACAAATTATTACGATTTCTGCCCATGGGGTCTGTGATAATATATAAAAGTTTACGGATAGACTTACTAAGATTTCACCTAAAATTTAAAAAATAATTAAGATTTTTTCCGGAGTCAATATTAAAGTGGCCCCTTTTTACATTTTTGTATGTTTATTTTCAAGTTTTTAAAATATTACTTTAAAGTTATTTCTTGGGTTTCACAGAGAGATTTTAAAAACAATCTTCGTTAATATTAGTATTCAAAGTGAATTTTTAAATTACATTACAAAAATATGGAACAGTTTCAGGATCTTGGAGGACAGAAATACGAGTGGTGACTTCAAGAGCAGAATTCCTGCAAAAAAATAACAAAATTATTATACATCATTGAATTTTGAAGCACAAGACCATGTCAATACACTTTTCTGAATTTAATTGACAGATAGATATGCGTACCAAAATAAAATAACCAAAAAAACTAATTATGTATTGATAACCTTACAATTATAATTTTTTTTCAAATATGTAGATAGTTCTATAGAATGTATATTTACCAACATTGGTCCACATTCTCACCATCCTCTTCCACACGCTTCAGGATTATTTCATCTCCAAAACAATATAAGGTCCACCATATATATCAATATCCTCAAATTGGCTGGATATTTAACGCTTAGGTTATTTTTAGGGCATCGTCTTTCTGGAACTGGAGATTTTATTCTACCTTAAAGGAGTTCCATTCTTCTTCAAAAGAAAATATATAGAAGTCTACAGGAACTTTTCAGCACTTCCTTGTTAATATTGTACTCCTGTGCTCAACTCAGCGTATTCTTCCAATGTTCCTTCATTGAGTTTTTTCGATTCATATCTATCGATACCAAAAATTTCAGTTTTATTCAGGTCTTTGATATGTCATTGTCGAAGTCAGCGTAAAATATCAGATCTACAGAATTGAATCCAAACATGTAAGTATGTACAATTATAAAATTCGTTTGGTGATCTGGCCGTGAAGCCTTCTTAGTAGTGAAATTATTTTTTCTCTAATTGGAGTCAACGAAAGTGCGGCATCTCTTTTGTATTCTTCAGCAGGTCTTCAACAGAAAGAGATATCAATATTTTTAAAATTTTACCGGAATCGGACTACCAATTAATTCTGTAATCTCAACTGCCTTTCTAAACCTGTTTACATAAATTGACAACTAGATACAATGGTTCAAGCAAGAGCCATATTATGATATGACTTTATAAAATAATCTGAGGTCCTGTAGATCTACCGGCACATAATTTTATAGGCCCTTGCTTCAAAAACGACTACAGCGTTAGGACATCGTCCTATTTTCTTTTTGGCAATTGATTTAACCGATTTCAGCTGGAAGATGGCTAACCATGATCATGTCAGGGATCACCTGTAGAAAACAAAATATTATTACAAACACATCCTGTAATTGAATGTCTGTTTGAGGTCTGGGCGTCCCTTGAAAATAGTATTATCTGTATTTACCCACAGTATCAACACGTGCATTATGGCTTGTGGCAAATAAACAGCCGGTAAATAATAAACTATTTTTACATATGAATTATTAGTGAAAGTCAAACTTTTCGTGATGAATCACTGGATAGGTGCACTGTGCACGTTGTGATTATAACAAACAAATACAAAAAATAATGTGACAAGTATATTATAGTTTATAATAGATTAGCGCGGACCCGTGAAAAATCACGGGATACTATATTTCAAATTATGAAAAAGACTTACAATCGAAATTAGTATTTTTAATTACTATGGTATGTGGTGCAAATGTGATATTCTCAGGAGAACACATAGAAACTTAATTTTACATGTAAATTGAAATTGAATAAGTTCGACTGATTTAGTGAACCACTATGTGTATAAAATAGAGTTATCATAGTTATATCAAATGAAATAAGACACGAAGCTTTGCATGCCTGCACTCGAGTACCATAATGTAAAGAAGGTATACGTTTTATACAAATACTCACAAAAATTTATCTTGTAATTGAAAACGTCCAGATAAATTATTTGTGTTAATTAATTACAATGTTCTTCTATCAATTACACGATTGTAGTAGTTTTGTGGCCCCCATTGAAGCTTGAGCCATAGGCACATATAGTAACATTGACTTACGTCAACGAAAACATAATCATTTTGTTAATTTTTCAAGGTGTATAAATTTCAGTTATATAACTACCGGGTAGTTTGAATTCTTTATATTTAAACAAATATATTGTAACAAAAAAATATATAGTAAAAAAATATATATATTATTATATATATAAATATATTTATAAAAATAAAGTTGGTTGTTTTCAGGTGAAAAAATGTAACAAGCAGTAATTGTTGAATGAAACACTAGTATATATTGAATTATTTCGCGGATAAGAGATAAGCCGCCATAGCTCAGTGGTCAGAGCTGTCGACCGGAAATCGAAGGGACACGGGTTCGAGTCCCGTTGGCGTCATGTATCTGTATCAGGAGATTTTTCAATGTGGATGAGTGTTTCAGGCGAATAATTATTGCTTGTAAAATAATTGTTACCCTTTGTGCTATGCATAAAAAAATTTGTCTTAAACATTAGTTTACCAAAAAAATAATAATAAATATATTTTAAACCAATTACCGTGTTTAGATGGCCATCGGATTCATATCCCGAGAAGACTGAAGATCCGTCCTTTTGAGGGGGGGCGGTGTTGATTAGGACAATGATTGTTGAACTGCTGCTGGTCGACGAATTGGGTCGGTATTTTCCCTTGGTTGATTTCAGAACACTAATCAATGGTTGAGATACTGGTGGGATTTGTGTGTCATCTGGAGCTGATGGTGGATGCCAGATTCTGGTAGCTAGCTTCGGTTGCTGCGAATTATGTAGTAGGTGATCTCTTAAGAACTCCCTCGCCAGTGGACCAGCTATTTACCGCAGGCTCCGACCGCGGCTGCTTGTCTTTTTGATATTATGCTAATGTCACCCACTGGAATTATTAGTGTGTCTGTATCCCCGCGCGCTAATCTCCCGTTACCAGGGATACGATGATTTCTTCTTTACTAAAATAAAGTATTGTAACACAAAGTCAGCATTGATAGATTTAACAACAAAATGATTTTCTAAAATAAAATTGTGTTTATTATGTTACTTAAATATTTTTCATTTTTTTTAATATTTAAACAGGTGTAATGTAGCAGGCATGTCGATTTATATTTAAGATTAGAAAAAAGGGTATGCACATAGGTACTTAATTAGCAACATTGTAAACAAATTACCGTGTCCAGATGGTCCAGATTGCTAAATACCAGTTGTTGTACCACATATGGGCCGAAGAGGAAGGCCTAGACCAAAAAGCTGTTGAAAAATGGTTACCTACTAACGCTTACTGCTAATTTGATGCGTCGAGGTTCAAACAACCAGGTCTAATTGATTTGATTAATTATTGAATAGAGAAGTATATAACTTTGTCGATAAAATCTATGTGTTACACATCATTTAGCTAAATAATTGGTTATTTCATATGAATGTACTTAACGACTTACATAAAATCTATGTGTTACACATCTTTTAGCTAAATAATTGGTTATTTCATTTGAATGTACTTAACGACTTACATGAAATCTATGTGTTACACATCATTTAGCTAAATAATTGGTTATTTCATATGAATGTACTTAACGACTTACATAAAATCTATGTGTTACACATTATTTAGCTAAATAATTGATTATTTCATATAAATTTACTTAACGACTTACATTAAATCAATGTATTACACATCATTTAGCTAAATAATTGGTTATTTCATATGAATGTACTTAAGACTTAGATAAAATCTATGTGTTACACATCATTTAGCTAAATAATTGGTTATTTCATTTGAATTTACTTAACGACTTACATAAAATCTATGTGTTACACATCATTTAGCTAAATAATTGGTTATTTCTTATGAATGTAATTAAGACTTAGATAAAATCTATGTGTTACACATCTTTTAGCTGAATAATTGGTTATTTCATATGAATATACATAACGACATGATGATCCGTAAAATGTAAAACAGATTTCATTATCTAGCCACTCTAATATTGCAAATGGGAAATGCGTGTTTTTACAATTCGTACTTATTTAATATCAAAACTTCATATTTAATATAAACAAACTTGTGTTTAGTTCAGTTTAAATCTAAGTTCTCCACATTCTTTGCAACGGGTCAGATAAAATATTTATTAAGATTTCATTATCTTTATCTAGCCATAGGTAATAATGAACTGGTCTCATTTTGTATTTCTGTCCAAATCTTAATTTAAATATTATCAACACACTTTGGTAGTCTTCTTTAGAGTTTTCCAAAACAAATACGGATTTATTCGTGATTGATGTTATTTCTCTAAGATTTTTATTTTTAAGAGCAAAATATTTCAGTTAGCCTTGTAACAGTTTTTTATGGGACTGCACTCAGGATTCCTGAAAAATAGGAAAAGGATTAGAGAGAACTAACTATTCAGCTTATCTAAATGAAAACATTTAACGTTTTTTCAATGTACCTATTTCAGGTATATTTTATCCATATTTCAGAGCTCAGACGCCTAATAGCATCAGTAACTCACCTCCCCTTGTTATTGTGCTCCTGGTAGAGATGGCCGGTTACGAGGAGCAGTTTTGCGTCGCTGGCCTTTGATGAATCCCCTGAATCTTCGTGTGCCTTGGGTGTGGTTCAGAAAACTAAAATTCAAATGGCATTTTTAGAAAAATGCCATTTGAATTTTATATTTTAATGTTCTTGGAATATTCAGCTCGTTCTTTGAAACAGATTTCCAAATGATGAAGCAGATGGTTGACTTCACCGGGATAAGCACCTAAAAAAGAAGAAAAGAATTATGTATATTCTTTTTGGAAATTTAAAATAAAATAATACCAAATTATGTGTTGTTAATATTTATAAGAAGTGGTTAAATATTTATGTGTTATAAATTAGGAAACATGTTTACCCATATTTTAAGAAATGGCGGTAATTAATTCTGTCATCCTCGTGCGCAGATGCTTGTTTTTGGAGATCGATGTACTACATCAATTGCTCACCCATAGAAGTCATAGTATTACCTATTATTATTTCCAATTAGAGCCAGGGTTAGTTATTTAGTTCTCACGTTATACATGTTCTATGTCCGATACAAGTGTACTTGTACCTGGAGAGGCTCGCATGGGCAGGGGCGCGACTCCCTGGGGTACGTTGCACAATTTACATTAGGTACTTATGTACCCTGTTACCCTATATAGAATCATTTATTTGGTAATCATCGAACAATACAAACTACCATGTGTTACATTTGTTAATTATTTTATTCTATCTTTCATTTCACTCACATTTAGTAAAAACATATATTATTTCTTGCATTTTCTCGTGACGTATTGCGGAAAATAGCGCGACTAAATCGAGCACAATCCTGAAAAAATATCTCTCCATGCTCATGTGCTCCTGGTCGGTGTGGAAGGACCCCGATACGCGCCCGTGTCATTAAATAAGTTTCAATGTTCTTCGGATTGGGGCGCTCCTACCTCCCTTAAGTGACATCAATTATTTGCGATTCTGCCGTCTAGTAGCACCGGTAACTCACTCCTTATGTTCCTGTACTCCTTGTAGAGGTAACCGGTTACGAGCGCCAGTTTTATATGCGTCTCGTTGTTTTGAATGAATCATGTAGATGTGCAAAAACTTAGGGAGTCCATTTTTATGGACTTGTACGATTTATAAGGCAAAATTTATTAAATGTTTATTCGTAACATTTTCTTTGGCTGGCTGCAGGCTGAGTTAATCATGTAATTGAAGCCTCTTGTTTTTTTCCACCATTTTACTACTAGCATTTCTGAGCTCCGGGTATTATTATGGTTGCATCGACATAAAAAAATTAATTTATCGTTCTGTGTTGTTTGTTAGTTACCATTGCTTGGGATTTTTGTCATATTTCGATTATTATAATCAAATAAAATTCAATTAGTAATGTGTGTCAACACCGCGTGGTATCTGTAATATCGATTATCATTAACCAATATTAATATTTTACGAATTTATTTAGAGTGTGATTAGGTTTTACCTTTCTTAAAGGTAATTTTAAGTAAGTTTCCTTAATTTTCAATGAAAGGAAACTGACAATATCTTCCACAGACATGTTTTTTTTTGTAATTTGAAGGTATACTTCATAATCTTTTTTAGGATTATATGAAGAAATTAGTAAAAAAAAAATCTAAACATCATTTAGCAAATACAATATGAAAAATCTAACTATGCTTTGATTATTTTAATAAAAGATTAAATCAATTTCATGTTTTTAATTTACAAATTATAGAAAACAAAAAAATATTTAAAATATGTAAAAAATAATAATGGAATTTTAACGTATGTTACCTGTTGTAGGTAGGCGACATATAACGCTGTACGCATCATGGCTTAGCCTATTTCAGCATATCGCTCGCCACACACTACCGACGGGAATGTATGGCGAGCGCTATTCTAAAATAGGCCAAGTCTATCACAGGTTCAATTCGTAGATATACGTGACTATGAAAATTTATATCAATATTTTATAAAAATCTACACACCCTTTAGCAAATAATATATATGTTTTAATTAACAATTACCATAGTTTGTATGTTTTTGGATTATAATCATTTAATTAAATGTCTATGGTTTTATGTCTATGGGTACACTACACACCATTTAGCTTAATCTATATATAGTAAATTCACAATAAATTACCTCAATAATTAAAAAAATAATTTGTAAAAACATGAAAATTGTAAACAACAATAAGTAACCTTAGGATTCATTATAACTAGTGACTTATACGAGTATCTAATTCATATCTAGTAACTTACGACTAAGGCTTATAACTAGTGACTTTCATTTAAAACTTCATGAAAAACGTAAACAAGAATAAACAAACTCAAATATATCTTTACACGTTGTTCCTTATTTATAATAATGTTAGAAAATTTAATTCTAAACATCCTTTAGCAAATATAATATGAAAATAATATAATGAGGATTTGATTATTTTAATAAGAGATTAAATCAATTTCATGTTTTAATCTAAGAAAACTAAATATTTACAATATTTATAGATATAATAAAGTAATTTGAACGTATGTTGCCTGTTTTAGGTAGGCGACATATTACGCTATACGCATCATGGCTTAGCCTATCTCAGCATATCGCTCGCCACACACTACCGACGAGATATACATATAATATACAGTATACATTCTCGTTGGTAGTGTGTGGCGATAGATATTCTAAAGTAGGCCAAGCCACGAAAATATAGCGCGCTTATTGCGTGGTCTGTCACAGGGTCAATTCGTAAATTTATACCAATATTTTATAAAAATCTACACACCCTTTAGCTAATAATATATACGTGTTAATTAACAATTAGCATAGTTTCTATGTTTTTGGATTAAAATCATTTAATTAAATTTATGTTTATGGGCACACTACACACCATTTAGCTAAATCTATATATAGTAAATTCACAATTTATTACCTCCATTAAAATAATTCGCAATAATCTGAAAAATGTAAACAACAATAAGTAACCTTGCCATTACCTTACATAAATCACCATTAAATATAAACAATATTCATCATTTTATGGTTCCATTCTTACGACGCCCGCACAACATGCTGAGCTGCTCTTAACTAGCGATAAGTTAATAAATACTTCAACATTGATGGGAAGGTCGTACAGTTTATGTTGCCATTTTGCTCGTTGGGAGTGGCTCAGTGCGTTGTGCGGACATCGAGTGGTTGGAAACTATGATCAATAATGGGACGGACAATATTCGTCGATTGGAAAATCGCTTAAATTAAGCCATGTAATTCCAATTACGAAATTTTTTTTGTAATAAAAATTGTCTAGTGTAATCCTAGCTTTACTGATCGCTAACCGCTGTTACATGCCTAGTAACCGCGGTTAATCATTTGGAAACATTTTCCGATTATCGTTTAAAAGTTAAAGTTAAAAATCCTCACCATTTTTTTAAAAATAAGCAATAGAAAAGCTGACCAAACAGTAAAAATATGTGTGGGTTTATGCAAACATATTGTAAAATAAGTGTGGTTGTATGCGAACGTTTCGTAAAATAAGTGTGGGTTTATGCGAAAGCTTTGTAAAATAAGTGTGGGTTTATGCGAACGTTTTGTAAAATAAATGTGGGTTTATGTGAACGATTTGTAAAATGCACCAAAATAATACATTTTTACTACCCATCTCTTAGCAATTAGTTTGTATGTTTTTGGATTATAATCATTTAATTAAATTTTTGTCTATGGGTACACTACACACCATTTAGCTAAATCTGTATATAGTAAATCCACAATAAATTACAATTAGTAACCTTAGAATTCATTATAACTAGTGATTTATACGAGTATCTAAGACATATCTAGTAACTTACGACTAAGGCTTATAACTACTGACTTATAACAAGTGACTTTCATTTAAAACTTAATGAAAAACGTAAACAAGAATAAACAATTTTTGTTATTTTTTTTTTTGTTATTTGTTTTTGGGGTATTATGCCGTGTTGCGCTAACTCCTTCTTTAGCCAACGTTTCGGACAGCATTGCAGTGTCCATCATCAGGGCAGATGTCTTATTTTTTATTTAAATAAGACATCTGCCCTGATGATGGACACTGCAATGCTGTCCGAAACGTTGGCTAAAGAAGGAGTTAGCGCAACACGGCATAATACCCCAAAAACAAATAACAAAAATACTTTTGGCCGTGAAAATCTTAAATCATATTTGAAGAATAAACAAACTCAAATATATCTTTACACGTTGTTCCTTATTTATAATAATTATAATAATGTTAGAAAATTAAATTCTAAACATTCTTTAGTAAATATAATATGAAAATAATATAATGAGGATATGATTATTTTAATAAGAGATTAAAATCAATTTCATGTTTTAATCTAAGAATTACAGAAATCTAAATATTTACAATATGTATAGATATAATAAAGTAATTTGAACGTATGTTGCCTGTTGTAGGTAGGCGACATATTACGCTATACGCATCATGGCTTAGCCTATCTCAGCATATCGCTCGCCACACACTACCAACGAGATATACATATAATATACAATATACATTCTCTTTGGTAGTGTGTGGCGAGAGATATTCTAAAGTAGGCCAAGCCACGAAAATATAGCGCGCTTATTGCGTGGTCTGTCACAGGGTCAATTCATAAATTTATAACAATGTTTTATAAAAATCTACACACCCTTTAGCTAATAATATATACGTGTTAATTAACAATTAGTATAGTTTGTATGTTTTGGATTAAAATCATTTATGTCTATGGGCACACTACACACCATTTAGCTAAATCTATATATAGTAAATTCACAATCTATTACCTCCATTATTAAAAAAAAAAATTCGCAATAATCTGAAAAATGTAAACAACAATAAGTAACCTTGCCATTACCTTATATAAATCACCATTAGATATAATATAAAACAATATTCATCATTTTATGGTTCCATTCTCACGACGCCCGCACAACATGCTTAGCCGCTCTTATACTTGAACATTGATGGGAAGGTCGTACAGTTTATGTTGCCATTTTGCTCGTTGGGAGCGGCTCAGTGTGTTGTGCGGACATCGAGTGTTCGGAAACGATGATCAATAATGGGATGGACAATATTCGTTAATTGGAAAATCGCTTAAATTAAGCCATGTAATTCCAATAACGAAAAATTATTTGTAATAAAAATTGTCTAGTGTAATCCAAGCTTTACTGATCGCTAACCGCTGTTACATGCCTAGTAACCGCAGTTTATCATTTGCAAACATTTTCCGATTATTGTTTAAAAGGTAAAGTTCAAAATCCACACCATTTTTTTAAATAAGCGATAGAAAGCTGACCAAATAGTAAAAATAAGTGTGGGTTTATGCTAACATATTGTAAAATAAGTGTGGTTGTATGCGAACGTTTCGTAAAATAAGTGTGGGTTTATGCGAACGCTTTTTAAAATAAGTGTGGGTTTATGCGAACGTTTTGTAAAATAAGTGTGGGTTTATGCGAACGATTTGTAAAATGCACCTAAATAATAAATTTATACTACACATCCTTTAGCAATATAATGAAAGTATATAATTACATAATATGTATTGCTCAGATGTCACGTAAAATGTAAAAAAGATTTCATTATCTAGCCGAAGAAATTAAATCATTTAATTTAGATTTTTTGTCTAAACTAATGATAACTTTATTCGAGGCGTTTAAAACATGTTTCGACTTCGACCAGGAAAGAAAGATTCCTGAAAAATAAAAAATTAATATTATTAACGATTCTTTGTAGCATTTTAATCAAAGTACCCCTAATTTTAACAGCTATTTTAATATATTTATCGTAGTTATGTATATTAAATATATTTATCTTACTTATATTTACCGATATTTTACCAAAAGTTTCTACATTTCCTACGTCCTCTTTCGTACGACACTGGATTTATCACTTCATTTTGACTTCAAAGGAGGTTCTCAAGAGCCTTGTGAAACAGATTCACAGAAGACAGGAATTACATCGGTGATTTCAGAAGTGGGATACCTGAAAAAGACGAATAGAATTATTAGGTGCCCACACAAAGTACAGGTTGTTTCACAGAATTTGAACAATTCATCTAATTTCAAAGATCATTTTCAAGTTCTGTAAATGTTCTATTAAAGTTCTATTACTATTTTAATTGTATGAAACAACTGGCCAATAATGATATACCTAATAACAGAACGTGAATAGCACCTCTGCAGAACTAGAAAATTAATTTATAAATTTTGATGAAATGTTCATATTCTGTGGAACAACCCCTCCTTTGTTGTACTTTTAAAACTGTAAGTATGTCTAAGGTAAAAATCATTTTAGAAGCAGTCAGCTATAATTGAGATCAGCATATCTACAAAAAATTAAAGATTTAACATAAATCCGAAAGCATTATATATGTATTTACCAATATTTTGGAAAAATTAGTCCACTAAATTTTCATCATTCTGTTATGCACATGATTGGATATACTCACTTTTTTCATCTCCTCATCTTTCATAAGGTTCTTTGAAGAGATTTCTAAAGTCATCCGTATATTATATGGCTGATGTTTGATATGAATTTTGTAGTTATTCATCAGTATAAATCTCTGTTCATTTATAATCCATGGAAGTAGATCAATGATCAATAAAGAATTTCTGTAATAAAATGATTCGATTGGCGATATGGTCACAAAGGCTTCTTAGGAAATTTTTATTTGCTTGAGTGAAGTTTATTTGTCCCAGTTCTGTATAAAACAAGCATAATACTCGTATCTGGATCTGGAGAGGCTCACATGGGCAGGGGCGCTACTCCCTCGGCATATTACTTGTATCTGGATCTGAAGAGGCTCACATGGGCAGGGGCGCTACTCCCTCGGCATATTACTTGTATCTGGATCTGAAGAGGCTCACATGGGCAGGGGCGCTACTCCCTCGGCATATTACTTGTATCTGGATCTGGAGAGGCTCACATGGGCAGGGGCGCTACTCCCTCGGCTTATTACTTGTATCTGGATCTGGAGAGGCTCAAATGGGCAGGGGCGCTACTCCCTCGGCATATTACTTGTATCTGGATCTGAAGAGGCTCACATGGGCAGGGGCGCTACTCCCTCGGCATATTACTTGTATCTGGATCTGGAGAGGCTCACATGGGCAGGGGCGCTACTCCCTCGGCATATTACTTGTATCTGGATCTGGAGAGGCTCACATGGGCAGGGGCGCTACTCCCTCGGCATATTACTTGTATCTGAATCTGGAGAGGCTCACATGGGCAGGGGCGCTACTCCCTCGGCATATTACTTGTATCTGGATCTGGAGAGGCTCACATGGGCAGGGGCGCTACTCCCTGGGTACATTACTTATGCATCCTGTTACCCTTAGAAGCTTATTGTATTTTTTTAAATAAAATCATTGCAAATATCGAAGAACTAAATAAAATTCTTTTACCTTTGTAATTTTTTCTATCCTTCGTTTCAGGTTTTGAGTTTATCGAACAAAGAAGATTTATAAGCTTTTGTAACACGATTTCAAAACATCGCGATGCTCCTGAGGTGACAAGCGACAGAAGCTGTGGAGCGTTGGAACTGACAAATAACCTAAAATGTATTCTGATGTACCGGCAGATTTCATTACACGATGTTTGCGGTGGTAAAGTGTACTGACTTCTAGAGGTGATTTATATGATAGTCGAAATAAAAAAATACTTTAAGTTTCAATTATTCGTATGGAAAAATATTTTGGTACGTCCGAGTACGTACATAATACAATGCCAAGTTTTGCCGCTAACATTAAGTACTTGCGATCCTGACATCACTTCATTTTCATGTGCTCCTGGCCGGTATTGTGGGACCCGGAAACGTTACTAGTTTAATTTTTCACGTGTGCGTCAGTCATTTTGTGGGTTTTACTGAAATTCTTGCTAAATAAATGCAAAACTGCAGAATGCGAACTGGGGAACTGCCCAAAAGATTATTATAACTTATTATTAATTATTTACTTTTTTATGCATTTAATTTTTTTTTACGAGTACATCGAATTAGTCAAACCAACGCACCATATAAATAAGTATCTGCATTGCGAAAATTTGAATTTCAATAATGGGCCCGCAATTTTTTCTTTTAATTTTTACTAGTTACGATATTTTTCTGATTGGGGCGCTTCTGCCTCCCCTGTGATGTCAAAGTGCAATCCAGCCGTAGCGAACGCCTCCCCGCGCTCCTGTGCTCCTGGTAGAGTTGACCGTCTACGAGCGCCAGTTTTCCACCCGCGCTGGCGGCATGGAAAATTTAACCGGTTTTACAAGGCCAGGAGTACATAAAGACGTATAGGACGTTCAGGATTTTACTCGACATCTGACGACTCACCGCAGCCGCAACTCACAACCCAGAATTGAAAGAAATAAATCGACGTACATTATGTTTTATATATTTTTGTAAGTGTATTCTTTTAAACTTACTACCTTCATTAATCTGTTACACCCACAGGGTCGTGTTTTTTGAAAAAGATACAGAAATTTAATTCAAAACTTGGCCGATCAAAGACATGAGTATCACAGCTCCAAGCTGGTAGAAATAGAATCTACCAATACGGAATTAGTCCCTACCTAGACACAAATTATTCTCAATTTGGGGGGTATTAATTAACACCTTTAAATATATATTTACCCTTATGCGCTCTTTCCCGCGTGTAGTTTGTTACTGACGTAATATTTAGAATATATAATTTAGATTTTGTATCATACTCGTATGTAAGACCTGAAGGTTTTTTTTTCAATACCTTCACAGCTTCGATATTGTAAGATGAAATATTGTTTATAAGTAATTGCTCCATGTAAAAAGAATAAATGAGTTCTTAAAAGCTGGAAAATTAGCATTCAGATATAGACATAGAAAAAACGTGTGTAAGTACAAAAAAGGTGCATAAAAAAAGTGTTTTAAATGTTCTTTATTAATTCAAATGTAAACACCTGCTTTATATAAAAAACTAGTCCATGGCAAAAAATGTTAGTATTTTAATTTACCTAGTAAATTTATTTGTGTAAAAAAAATAGTTACTCTCGATACCATCGATGTGCACAAATACATTGAAACTTTCGCTCTTTAATGATTTGCCTGCAATCGTAAGTCATATAAATTATGAATATTAACAAACTTTTGTAGATTTTCCATAAGTTTCGTAAAGCCTTTTCCAAAACATCAAGCGATTTTTTTCAGGGTTAGTTTTCATACTAAGTCTTTGGTTTATATCCAAATACTTCAGCTCGTCTTGTGAAACAGTTTCCCAGAGGACAGGAACCAGGTCGGTGATTTCAGGAGTGGGATTACTGAAAAAAGTATATTAAACAAATATAAATACGATTTCTGTTTTAGACTAACAAAACTGTTAATATTTATTTTTTTTACTATTAATAATGTGTATATGATTCAGAATGTGTATTTTCACCATTTCCACCATTCTCTTCCGCACGATGCTGGATTTACTCCCTTCTTTTGTCTCCAAAAGAATATGAGGTTCTTTGAACAGATATCCCAAATCGTCCAAATGGCTGGCCCCTTTGTACTGGAGGTTGTATTTCTTCTTATAGGAGTTCAAGTCTCCGTCAAATGAAAATCTATAGAAGTAGACTGGAGCCTTTGAATACTTCCTGATTAAATGTGCAGTAAATTCTATTTTCTGCAAAAATGCGTAATCTGTATACAAATCTATGAAATTTTCCATTGTTTCTTCGTCAAGTTCTTTTTCTTTAAAATAGAATTTCTTGATTTTAGCTGCCATCTCCAGTGACTCTGAACTGTTAATAGGATAGTTCATATCCATTGGAACCACGAATTGAAAGTTTTTATTCAGGTTCTCAATATGTCCTTTGTGCATCTGGGCATAGTCAGCGTAAAATATTCCATCTTCAGAATTGTATCCAGAAATGTATGGAACTTTACTAAATGTTCCGGAACAAAGCAATTCAATTGGTGATCTGGTCATGAAAGCTTCTTGGTTAGGAAAATCCTTTTCTTTAGTCGGAGCAAACGTAAATGCGGCATCTCTCATTTTTTCTTCAAAAGTTCGAAGTTTATTAGCATTTCCTAGTAAGTCTTCTGCAGAAAGAGATCTCAATATTTTTAAAATTTCTCTGGAATTCTCTGACTTATTGCCTATTACTTCTGTAAGTTCAACCGCCCTTTCAAAATGATTAATATTATCAGGCGTATAGATCCAAAAATTCAAGCAAGAGCCAGCCTGTGAGATGACTTTATGAAACAATCCTTCAGCCATTGGGGAAACCATTAAAAACTGTCCTGTGGCGCCTCCGGCACTTTCTCCAAAAACTGTCACATCGTCAGGATCTCCTCCAAAGTTTTTGATATTCGATTTAACCCATTTCAGTGCTATCACTTGATCCTTGAGTCCTGCATTCCCTGGAACTTCTGGAATGTCCAGATTCAAGAAGCCCAAAACACCGAGTCTATAATTCATTGTCACCAATATGACATTTGTCTCGACGATGAAGTCGGGTCCAAACATTTACGAACTTCCAGAACCGTCTACATAACCTCCTCCGTGGAACCACACCATGACTGGCAGCAGAACTTGCATACACTTAAACAAACTTGGAATTCTTGGTGTGAAAACGTTAATGTAAAGACAATCTTCATCTCCGATCAGTTTAGGCGCCAAAACATTTGATTGAGCACAGGCATTTCCTTCACGTGTAGCGTCGAATCTGCTAGAAGACGACCACCCATTTACAGGTTGAGGATCCTTAACAGAAAGTATTAAATTATTGAAAACAATTTTAAATATAATAAATTGATTGTTTTTTGGTTCATACCCGAAATCTCAAATCGCCAAGAGGAGGCTGGGCGTAGGGCATCCCTTGGAAACTGTAGTATTGAAAATTGGACATTGTTGTATTTATCGTTCCGTACATAATGCCTTGTGGCAAATAAACTACCGGAACACTCATAATTTATTTATTTAACTTTAGCACTAATTTTCGAAACACCAAAAAATAACTCTAATTATAAGTTGTCGTCGCCAAAGCGGTGTGGTGACACTGGTGACTAGAAATGGGAGTCGCTGTCCATTATATATAAGCGAGCAAGTGATAAAAATGTTTGTTTATAAAATTTTTATCATTGTCAAAGAGTCAATATACTTTACAACAAAACATATTGCTCACAAAAAACGTTTTGTTTATTGTACTGATAACGGAAAAGATAATTCACAAGCAATATGCCAAGTATTGGCTAATTCCGTATGTAACTACAGGAATTAACAAAACCACAAGACTTTAAATTATGTAGAAAAGTTACACAATAAAAATTAACTTATCACAATTCTATGCACTCCTTGCTTAATTCACATTCATATATCATCTCCTACGTACTCCTTTATTATTTTGATTCTTGACCGACTCAAATTTAAATATTCAAAACGATTCAAAATTATCAAATACATAAAAACCCAAAAGTGATATTAAAAATAAATGCTTTAGTGAATGTATAAAAATAATTATCAAGACGAAAATTTGGCACTTTATAAGAACGCTGAATTATTTTTTTATGACAAACTACAACAATCGTAACAAATATGTAGATTTTAATATAAGGTTTTTCTAAAATAAAATTAAGGCGATGCACTACGTCGTGTAGTATTTTAAATTGAGCCGCTATCAATAACAACCCTTACGTACATGGCGATAAGGTTTCAATTCCAGCTTAACACCATCCGCCTGTTTTGATTTTATAAGCCCAGAAAAAAAATAATAAAAGGCCTATGAAAACTGCTTTAAATTTTAAAATTTCCTACTTACGAACCCATTTTCGGTTATATATATATATATATATATATATATATATATATATATATATATATATATATAACCGAAATATGCATATGTATATATAACCGAATGTATATGTGTTTTAAATTATTCTGATGCAGCTATTATTAGCTAAGAAAAATAACAAGCTGGAATGACTTGATTTAGAAAATTACCATATCATCATAACAAAATACCTCTGAGGCAGTCGTTGGTATATTTCAAGGCATAATTCTGCTATTATATTAGTATATTATTATAATATATTTTTTTAAATAAAATTCAGCAAATTTCTAAATAGTTGAGAACTTTCCCACTAATTTGTGCAGTTGGACATATTAATAAGCGATAGATATAATATTCAATTTGCAATTTTCTAACCCGAACATTTAAAGTACACACATCCTACCTTTAATTTCAGGGAAATGCTACCCACTGGCTGTTCTCAGCTCTTATCCAGTCTTATTTTATAGTATGGGTTCGATGATTTTAGAAAGACAAGTGATAGGTACTTATGTGTAGTGAAGGTTGCTGATACCATTGTCTTCCTAAAATACTATATTTCACGAAAATATGTTCATGAAAAGGCACTTTCAAAGATTCTTCTCTATTTCGGGCCGTCACGAAAACTTCATCAAAATCCAAAGCAATTAAAATGTTGACCGGGTGCTGTGTATTCTGGGAAAAATCGAGTATTAAACACAAAACCAATTTATTATCACACGGTTTGAAAATAAAACTCAATTTCCCCGAAAATACTATATTCTTGGCCTTCTCCTATTTGAAGTTACGCTCCCGTTGAGAGAAGTTCCTAGTCGTGGAGAGACTGATGATAAGTGCGTTCGATGAAGTATCTGTATTTGCGTAGGTAACGTATCTGGTAATATAAATCGGCTACAAAGTGCATACAGACTCTTCCTAAAATGTAGAATCTCATAAATAAATCCACGAAAACCAATATTTTATAACAGGAAAATTATAATAATTACCTTCATGTTTTTTCTCACCTGCTTACCTCTGTAATTTCTTGTAGGTACTAGGTTGTGTATTTGTGAATTTGACTGCGCTAGAGATATCACAAGTTATCAAGACACGATTTCATAACTACGATGTCACAATAGCCTGTGATACCGCTAAGGTAAACTGTGATATTTTTTCTTCTATTTTTCACATTTCGAGATTGAAAGTCACGCTCCTGTTGACACCGTTCTTCAGAATTCAGGAATTTCTGAAACGACATAATAAGAATTTCACCAAATAAATTCGTACTGCCGATTAAGAACTCTCTCTTAGAACAGATATAGTTTTTCTTCAATAATTGCAAAATCACTTTGTGGCGTTATTTTAATTTTTTTTTTTTTTTTTTTACTGTAATACCGCACAAGAGTCCCAACTGCTCCCGTCTGGAGCCAGTGAGACTATGGCATCCCCAATTGGGGTATGTTGTGAGGCTGAGGGTATTGGGGAGGGGAGGGAGATGGGGAAGAGGAAGGTGGGGAAGTACCTGGCTATTCAGATCTGGTCACCAAACACGGCTAAAGCCATTTCAAGCAACGTTTCAATTCTGAATGGTGGTCTTACACCAGGGCGATACTGAGAGTATCTTCCACTCTGGAACGTGCTGCAAATATACTATATATTATTTTAAATTAATTAATTGTGAAATAACACAAATTAATCAAATAAAATTTATTTGCGCACGCCGGGTTCGAACCCGCGACCTTCGGATCTGTAGTCAAAAGCGTATACCACTAGACCACGCCGGCCGTCAAATAATTAATAATAATAATAATAATTAAATACAATAATTAATTTTGTCTACTACACTATTTAATCAAAAAGGATCGACATGTTTAAAAAACAACCAACATTAAGAATAGAAAAAATGACTACCTTCGAAAAAAATATTACAATTAGCGGTGATTAATTGGTTATTATTATCTCACCTAATTTTCTGCTGTTATTGCTTCCCAAAAGTGGGGTTATTTTAATTTAAATAAATTAAGTAACTTTACGTTCTACACTGTTCAATCAAAAATGATTGACATGTTTCAAATCAAAACCAATATTAAGACTAAACAAATAAGTATCTTTAGATAAAAATATTACAATAAGCGGTGAGTAATCGCTTATTATTATCTGAACCTCACCTAATGGTATTTGGTTGATATTGCTCCCCAAAAGCAGTACGTAGGTATAATTCAACATACGAATCCAAAAATGATACGTGACTCTCGCTAGAAATTTCTTTGACTTTCAAGCACCACTTTTGAAGTATTTATAATAAACATCGAACGAAAACTGTAAAAAACATGTGGTGTAAATCGGTGTGATTTGCTAAACGAATTCCTTGAAATTTGAAAACTGAACATTCAATATAATCAGCTCAGTCCCTAAATAGAAAGAAACTTGATTGCATACTGAAATGCTCATTCTATTGGCAATCGTGGAGTCACAGATATTATTAAAAAAAAATGTTTTAAATTTTAATTTTATCATACATTTAATAGAATTCAATTACTTTCATCATTTCATTCCATTACGTTGCATGTAGCGGTTGAACCATTTGTGCAGTGTAATGTTGAAACGTGTTGATGTCAGGTTGGCGATAAAAGTCTTTGATGATGGTGCATTCCAGGAAGAATCTTTATTCAAGTACCTACCTAAACATGAAGTAGATACATGAATGCAGACGCTCCCTAAAACGCTATGCATGAAGTTCCTGACACGAACTAAACTAAAAATGCTGAAAGAAATCTCGTATTGAGAAAGCAAGGATACCAAAAATAGGATAATAAATAAATAAAAAATAAACCGCATTAATAATTAACTAATCTCGTAAAAGCTTCTTCTTAATTAATTCGTGGAACTTTTTAGAAGACTATATCACTATTCCCCAGAATGAATTCCAATACCACATCACATGAATTCAAACTCTACACGTAATGCCGAATTAGAATTAACTCTAAGAAACTGTGTGTTCACGGAAACTGTCTGAAAGTGAAGTGTGTGAAAATATATATAAGAGACTCACAGCAAAATTGTTTACTAAGAAGATTTTAGTTTTCCGTACTTAAATCTTCTGCGGTTACTGTAGTATTTATTTCACCCTAAGAAGAGCGTTAGCGGTAGCGGTAAGCAACCATATCTCCTAAACTTAAATAAAACTACCCCTAAGAAAATGTTTACTACTGATCATTGCACTTTACAAATTAATGGGTATTTGCACATGATTTCGATGAACCTTAGACGAATGAATGCTATGAACTATGTACAAGTATGTTTCGGGAAGGAAAATGGAATGAGGGGTGGGTAGGACTCTAGGGGATAGGATCAGAGTGTCCAGGAGTGTTGAACGTTGTGAACCGATCCCTCCCGCTGCGGTAAAAGGGTTAAGAGAGACCAGATGTAGAGGGCAAAGTCTCTCCTCAAACCAGCCTCGCTGGTTCTGGCAGGTAGGAGCATCCTGAACATGCCAATAATAAACGCCTATAAAATACCCGTTGAAGCCGGGCACCCCCGCTAAATCACCAAAGTTAGCGAAATATTTGGTATGACCATAGACATATGAATATTAGTAGACCTGCCCTAAGTGATTAAAAGCGTATTATCCCCACTCCCCATACCGGTTCCATTGGAGCCGGCTGGGCTCGCGTATGGCCTCAAGTGAAATTTGAAAACGTGACGTCATCATTCTTGTGCGAACTATGGTCGAGGCATCATCGGTTCATTTTACGAAATAACACGGCAAAATGTTGACTTGTACTATGAAAACTTGTAAAAATAGATGTGAAAAAGAGAATAAACCCAATTGTCGTATTACATTCCATATATAAGCATTATTTTACTTTATTTTAAGCATATTCACATCGTATAAAATGAATCAGTTGTTACTATCACATCGAGAAACGTCTGGACGCGAAACACAAAGCTGGTTGGTTGCTGGGAAGTAAATTATGAACATTTATAAATGTGTCTTAACTAAATACTTAAACGAAATATTCGACTCTGAAAACGGAACCGAATTTTTTTGCCGAATTTGGACTTCGCAAATTTGTTCATAACGTGGCGAGTAATTTGCGCTCCCATGTAAAAATGTCTATTCATTCAAAATCAGATTTTACTTTTAAGAAGTAAATGGTGATATTATAATGCGAAATGCCTATTTACTGTCAGATTGATTTATTGACGAATCACAGTCAGCTTCACTCCCTTCGTTCTTCAACAGTTGATTTTACCCCTCGCCATTATCTTCTCGTCTATTATTTCCTATGTCTGTGGGTATGACCTACGACAGGAGCGTTGGTTATCCAATGAATGGTTAGATCGGCGGCGGTACCCAATCCCGCCTGCCAAATTGAAATCATGATTTGTTAAGAATTGTTACCTACCCAAGTAAATTACAGGTAAGTAGAAATGAGGATTTTGTAGAACTCATTAGTTGGATCAAACTTATACACAAAACACAAAATCTTTCAAAATAATGCTATGTCCCCAAATTCCAAGTGCACAAAACACGACGAGAATTCGACATAAAATTATATTTATGAACACCGGAAATTCAACTGCTTTGTCTACCCTAAAAATCACAAGCTAGCATGACACAATTTCAAATTTACTATGTCAAAATAACCTGTGATATCCCTTGGGCAGCTACTGTTATATTACCAAAAATGTTATTTTGTGAGTCCCACTGGCTACGGACACTAGTGAGCAGTTCAGACTCTTTTGCGGTATATATATACTCGTATGTATCTTTTTTTGTAACCTGTACTAATTATTTTGATATCCCTAGTACGCGCAGTGTTTCTACATCACCTTTTAGTCAGAATTCTTTTAGGAAGTGTGATGGATTACAGTATATTTCAGGATTACAATAGTTAAGGTTATCTAGGGATATTCATATTAAAACGCAGTTAACCGAAACGACCATGTCCCTAAAGTACTATATTTCCCATCAATAACCTTCTTATTTACCTTTGAGGGAGCTCAGGCGATCAGCTTTGAACACAGGCATTCCTGAAATTATCTAGTTTTGTCGATACTGGGCAGCTCCCATCTGTCCAAAGTCTACAGTCCGCTTCAGATCGTCATTCCCTCCCAATTGTAGTTTCCCATCAAGGACCTCATTCGATGAGATTGCGCTGCAAAAAGGTCATCCGTTACCTGTTAGTCTTGCCATAAATATTTTAGTCTCGGTGGTGCTGTTGTGTCTTTCTGTATTTAAATTGTGAAAAATTTTACAAAAGCGATTTATAAATCACCCTCTTAACTGAAAAATAAAATAAAATTGTAAGGTAAATTTTCAAAAACATTAATACTCTGTATATTGATGTAATAAATGTGTCATTACGCAGGAGTTAGAATAAACCTGGTAGCGGTAGCACACTTTTCATCCACTTTTCGAAGGAAGGTGATAAATCAATTTTAATTTAGTAAACGTCTTCTGCATTAAAATATATTTATTACAATCGACTAATTAAGCTAAAACTACAATTTTCGCAATATCCTAAATTCTACCGAAAGTTTTTTCCCAAAAGAAGTTTTTGTAATTCAACACAAATTAAAATCGACGGGTGATAAAGTACAAAAATTCCCTTCAATAAACTGTAGCGACATTTCCATAAAGTGTATCTTCTATTCTATATTCCATTGTTTAACGTTACTATCAGAAGTATAAACTTTTTAAATAACTCCTTCGGAGGTGATGTTGTGTTTTTCTGTATTTAGATTGTGGCTAAATTTGCTGGTTAGTTGTTCATAAATCACCCTTTTAACTGAAATAAAAAATAATAAAATGGTAAGGAAACAATTTTTAAAAACATTAACTCTTTTTACATACATCAAATAAATGTGTGATAAAGAAGAAGAATGGACCTGATTGTGGTAGTACCTACACTTTTCATGAAATTTTCACTGCTCGAATGAAATTTGAAAAAAGATTTTTAATTTAGTAAACATCTTCTCCTATTAAAATATTTAATTAAAAATCGACAGTATGCTAACACTAGACTACGAGTATAAATTATGCTGAAATTGTTTTCCGAAAACTAACAAAAAACAAACCACAAAAACTTCCTTCAAGAAACTGTAGCCACTTTTCCAGAAACTTGTTGTGAATCTTCTATTTTATATTCCTTTGTTAAACTCTGCGGTGCTTTGATTATTCCCTAGAAGAAGTCCTAAACCGACATCACACGAATAAAACACAGCGTAATGCCGATTTAAAACTACCCCTAAGAACTTTTAACTGCAGAGCCGTTAAACATAATATTATAAACAACATTGTAATGTGGGCTGTAGGATATTTGGTGATATTGTATTCCAGAAAGCGTCTGTATTCCGGTACCTACCTAAGCATGGAGTTTACAGTAGGTACATTCATGCAGACGCTTTCTAAAACACTAAGCAGGTATATCCAGGAGGCGATGACAGAAATAAATAAATAGAACACAATAAATAATTAATCAATGTTTCAAAAATATGTATTCTTAATTAAATTTTGAACGTATCTCGAAGGGGATTCTTCTTTCTTGAATCTTACAGGAAGTTAGTGAGACTTTCTAAAATTTTCATCATTCCCTAAAAGAAGTTCCAAATCGACAACGCACTAACCAAAATGTTACGCGTATTGCCGAATTAGTACTACCTCTAAGAAACTAGGTACAATTTTTACGTCAGAACCTACTCTGCCTGCTGATAGTGCTTCCCAAGAGAAGTCCTTACAATTCATCACACGAAGCCAAAAATGACGCATGACTAATTATAAGAACTACTCTTAAGAAAGTGCTTACAAATAAAGCATTAATAACAATGTTATAAAAAAAATACTCACGATATTGCCATATGGTCGTTAAAATGCTTGTGTCCTAAGGGGACATTACGATTAGCAATGAATTCCAAAGTAGCACGTTTACCCCATGGGGTACTCGGGAGTTCAAGTGATGGTAAAACCTGAATATTTATCGAAGATGAGCAAACGCCAATTCATTTTTAAATTACATGAAAAATAACCTCAATATGAAGGATCTCTTTGAAATGCTTTCTTCCGTACAAAGTTGTTGTAGAATTATTTGAACCCAAGAAGCGCCATAGACTACCAAGATGTTATCAAATATACATTCTAATGCTAGGCTAAGACATCCCTGAAGGTAAATGTCTGCTTCTAGTCCACATAACCTGTAAGTAATAATTATTCTATTAACCATATCTTCTGCTATTATCCGCTCTTATTTTATGGCCTGGTATAAATGACCACAATAGACTAGTATTGCAGGAAGACATGGGTAACAGTATCCTACGGGTATTTATAGTGACACGTAGGCCACTGAAACCAATGTCTCTGGAAAATACTTTTAACTGCATCAAACATTATATCCAAATTACTGCTTACAACAAAAACGTACCCAAATTGCCAAACCATATTAAAAATTAAATAATTACATCTCTCTTTTTCCTACACTTGAACGAACTGATGTTGGCTTCACCGACTATTCTTCAAGTATTCGACGAAAGTGCATTCCAGAAAGCGTCTCATTTCAGGTACCTACCCAATCGTATAGGAAATCGGTAGGCACATGAAATTAGACTCTCTCTAAAACACGAAGTATGATGATCCAAGTTAGATTACAAGAGTCTGATGTCCCGATGGTAGAGCTATCCAAGAGAAGCCCATATAATTCATCACACGAATCTAAAAATGACGCGTGACAAGCTATATGAACTCCCCTTAAACTGCCGTATTTTTTTCTTTAACAAAAACTGCTGTGAACCTCGTAGAACCTTCCTGTAAATATATTATTGTAATATTATATAATATAATATTCATATTCTTCTGATTGGTGTTACACAAATTAAATTTGACTTAATGCCGATTTGAACCACCCCCAAAGCAACTTCAATTTTTAGGACCGCACAAATATTACGTTATTTTATATTATTTTAATTGCTTTCTAATGATAAAAATCTTCTGTGGACATTTATCATACCTAGAAGTGCTTTTGACTACCATCACAAGCTATTAACAAATATACTATGTGACCCTGGGTAATAATAAAATATATCATGAAAAGCGTGCTTTGTTCTTGGACACTGGAGGGCTCCCACCCATTCCCCAAACTGTTTTGTTTGTGTAAAGGACCAGACGTATCCCTTTTTCAGTTTGTCTCTTCAAGATTCTTAATAGTATGTTGTAAAGGCAAATATTTTCTTGAAATATTCATAGACCTAAAGAAAGCCTTCGACAGCATAAGTCACAAAAAATTATTGTACAAGCTTAACAAAATAGGAATTATAGATAACGCTAAAATGTGGATAGAATGTTTCCTGAAATCAATATGTAAAAATAATAACTGTTTGATATGGTGTAAAATTGTACTGTAACTGGAATGAATGTTCTATTGTACAATAAAAAACAAATACAAAAACACTCTCAGTGAACCGAACACAAGTGACTTTGGAATACCACAAGACACCATTTTGGGCCCTTTTCTATTCATATTATTTGTTAATAAACTCTTTAAATTACCAATAACAGGAAAACTCATTTCATATGCAGATGATACTGCGATTATATTTCAAGCGAATTAATTGAATGAACTTGAAATGTTAACAATAATATCAATACGTTAAAAGAATGGTTTGATAAAAACCTATTATTTATTTTTTAGTAAAAACAAAAAAACCGTCTTACTACCTTAAATATTAAAATACATAAAATAATGCACATCAAAAAAATTAAATTGGAAAACTCACATAAACAATATAATAAATAGATTAAGAAAACTAATTAACATTTTTATTAGTCAAAGAAATATACTTAACTTAAAAATTCTTAAAAATATTTACTATGTTCTAGCCCATTCAATAATACAGTATGGTATCGTTGAATGGGCTAAAAACATCACTTTTACCGCTGGAAATCACTCAAAGACTAAAATCCAGAGTACCGGGTCCGCCCGTCCCAACCCTAACTGTCCACCTAATGAATACCACCTGTCAGTACAACCTACTGCCTTTTCAACATCATTCATTAACCATCAATGTAACTGGACTTAAATTTTAATTAGCTAAGAAAAATAACAAGCTTGAATGACTCGATTTCAAAACTACCATGTCATCATAACATAATACCTCTGAGGCAGTCGTTGGTAAATTTCAAGGCATAATAATTCTGCTATTATTATAATAAACTCAACCTGTGTGTCATCCCACATGCCACAGCAGAATTAGTGTTGCTTCTGCTACTCGTATTCTATCACGTGTTATGATTTAGGTCTAGAATCGATCGATTGATGACACTGATGCATTTAATTAAATTATTAAATTAACGTCATCTACGAACACGTAGATTATAACACAGTCGCGGATTTGAATAGACATGAAATTGTTCTGGAAGCTCGGTAACGTTTGATGCAATAAAATATATGTTTTTGTTCAAATTTAAAGCGCTTTTGAACAAATTATTTGTTTGTTGGCCTCCCAAATTAAGTTTTTTTAATAAAATTCAGCAAATTTCTAAGTAGTTGAGAACTTTCTCACTAATTTTCGCAGTTGGACATATTAATCAGCGATAGATGATTATAAAACGACTACTCTCAAATATTCAATGCGCAATTATTCTAACCCAAACATATAAAGTACACACATCCTACATCTAATTTCAGGGAAATGCTCGCCACTGGCTGTTCTCAGCTCTTATCCAGTCTTATTTTATAGTATGAGTTCGATGATTATGTGCGTTAGAAAGACAAGTGACAGGTACCTATGTGTAGCGTAGGTCGCTGATACCAATGTCTTCCTAAAATACTATATTTCACGAAAATATGTTCATTAAAAGGCACTTTCAAAGATTCTTCTCTATTTCGGGCCGTCACGAAAACTTAATCAAAATCCAAAGCAATGGAAATGTTGACCGTGTGCTGTGTATTCCTGGAAATATCGAGTATTAAATACATAACCAATTTATTACTACACGGTTTGCAAATAATACTCAATTTCCCCCAAAATACTATATTCTTGGCCTTCTTCAATTTGAAGTTCCGCTCCAATTGAGAGAAATGAAGTATCTGTATTTGCATAGGTAACGTATCTGGTGATATAAATCGGCTACAAAGTGCATACATCCTTAAATGTAGAATCTCATTAATAAATCCACGAAAACTAATATTTTATACAAGGAAAATTATAATAATTACCGTCTTGTTTTTTCTCACCTGCTTACCTCTGTAATTTCTAGTGGGTACTAGGTTGTGTATTTGTGAATTTGTCGGCGCTAGAGATATCACAAGTTATCATGACACGATTTCGTAACTACGATGTCAAAATAGCCTGTGATACCGCTAAGGTAAACTGTTATTTCAGCTACCAACATGAATAATGTAGATGCTGATATTTGTTTTTCTATTTTTCACATTTCCAGAGTGCAAGTCACGCTCCTGTTGACACCAATCCACGGAGGAATTCATGAAATGAACACGGAAAAAACAGACCAAATAAAACAGACCGGTCGGTGGCCGATTTGACATCGCGTTTGGGTCCTACCCAGGCGTAGTGTGTTCAATTCCTCGGCTGGCTAAGTCCTCCATCACAACACAAGCAACATTTTCAGCTTACTGTGGTGGTAGTAGGAGATTTTCAAATATTGTCAGGTTATTCGTAACCCGGGAATGTTTGTCTTTCTTTAAAAAAAAAAAATAAAATAAAAAAAATAAAAAAATAAAAAAAAATGCGTAATGCCGATTAAGAACTCTCTCTAAGAATAAAATATAGTTTTTCTATATATTTCTATTTCTATAAATATAGTCATTCGACGGCCGGCATAGTCCAGTGGTAACGCATTGGACTGCCATTCCGAAGGTCGCGGGTTCGAACCCGGCGTGCGCAAATAAATTTTATTTAATAATTTGTGTTATTTCACAATTAATTAATTAAAATAATATATAGTATATTTGCGGCACGTTCCAGAGTGGAAGATACTACCAGTATCGCCCTGGTGTAAGACCACCATTCAGAATTGAAACGTTGCTCCAAATGGCTTTAGCCGTGTTTAGTGACTAGATTTGAATAGCCAGGTACTTCCCCACCTTCCTCTTTCCCTTCCCCACTTACCTTCAGCCTCACAACATCCCCCAATTGGGGATGCCATAGTCTCACTGGCTCCAGACGGGAGCAGTTGGGACTCTTGTGAGGTATTCACTATAAAAAAAAAAAAGTGCAAAATCACTTCGTGGCGTATTTTAATTTAAAAAAATAAAGTAACTTTGTTTTAGAAACAACCAACATTAAGGATAGACAAATGAGTACCTTCAAAAAAATATATTACAATGAGCGGTGATTAATTGGTTATTATTATTTCACCTAATGTTCTGCTGATATTGCTTCCCAAAAGGCGTTCGTATAATTCAACATGCGAATCGAAAAATGATGCGTGACAAACTATAGAAACCACCGCTAGAAATTTCTGAGATTTTTAAGCCCCACTTTAGAAATATTTATAATAGGCGCATTATAAAACATGTAGGCACGTAAACATCGCTATTTCTGATATCAAAAGGAGCTATACCATGAACTAAAATTGAAAAAAAAACATTTGGTGCAAATCGATGTGATTTGCTAAACGAATTACTTGAAATTTTAAGACTGAACATTCATTATAATCTGCTCAGTCCCTAAATAGTAAGAAACTCAATTGCATACTGAAATGCTCATTCTATTGGCAATCCATCGGTGTGAAGTAACAGCTATTATTCCAAAAAAAGTTTAAATATAAATTTTATCATAAATTCAACCGAATTCCATTACTTTCATCATTCCATTCCATTACGTTGCATGTAGCGGTTGAACCGTGTGTGCAGTGTAATGTTGAAATGTGTTGATGTCAGGTTGGCGATAAAATTCTTTGATGATAGTGCATTCCAGGAAGAATCTTTATTCAAGTACCTACCCAAACATGAAGTAGATGCATGAATGCAGACGCTCCCTAAAACGCTATACATGAAGTTCCAGAAACGAGCTAAACAAAAAATTCTGAAAAAAATCTCAAATTTAGGATGCAAAGATGACAATTCAACGATAATAAAGAAACATAAAATAAAACAACATTATCTTAATCTCTAAAAGGCTTCTTCTCACTTAATTCGTGGGACTTTCTAGAAGAAGTCACTATTGCCCAGAAGAAATTTCACCACAACATCACATGAATTCAAACGTTACACGTAATGCCGAATTAAAACTAACTCTAAGAAACTGTGTGTTCTCGGAATCTGTCTTTAAGTGAAGTCTGTGAAAATATATATATAGGATACTCACAGCAAAATTGTGTACTAAGGAGATTTTAGTTTTCCGTATGTAAATATTCTGCGTTTACTATAGTATTTATTTTACATCTGCAAATCTTTAACGCCCTTAGAGAAATTAAAATCATCACTCTCAAGAAAGCAACCATACCTCCCCAGAATAAGTCGTAAACCGAAATCACACGAGTTTTAAATAAAACGAGTAATGCCGATTTAAAACTACTCCTAAGAAAATTTTAGCTGTTGATCACTGTACAAAGGAATGGGTGTATTACATAAATGAATAAGCATATAATAAAATAGATGAACTGGTGGGTTTCGGGAAGGGAAATGGAATGAGGGGTCGGTAGGACTCTAGAGGATAGAATCAGTGTCCAGGAGTGTTTAACGTATAAATCTATCCCTCCCGCTCCGTATCAATAAATCTATAAATAAAAAAAGCTTTGAATACAGGCAAACTTCTCATTGTTGTTGATCCTGGACAGCTCCCATCCGTCCGAAGTCTACAGTCCGCTTCAGATCGTCAGCCCCCTCCCATCTGTGGGTAACCACAGCTTTTCTTTCACGTTCAAAGACGTCATTATATTATTTTATGGTTCCATCTGTTAGTCTTGCTATAAATATGAAGATTGTGATGGCTGTTTCAGCTATTTTAGGCTTGCTCCTTATCCACTCGTTCGTCTTTCTTAGCATGGATGTATCCAAGGCTCTTTGTGTATTGACCGTTTGCGTAACAACGTTCTTGCTTTCAAACCTAAACATCGGAAGCATAAACTTTTTAAATAGTCTTTCGGTGGTGCTTTTGTGTCTTCCTGAATTCCTTTTTCCTTCCTGTCTTCCTTTCCTAATTTTGAACGCATCTGAAAGAGAATTCATCTTTCTTCAATCTTACAGGCAGTTAGTGAGACTTTCTAGGATTGTTATTATTCCCCAAAAGAAGTACCAAAACACACACTAATCGAAATGTTACGCATCTTGCCAAAATAGTACTACCTCTAAGAAACTAGGTACAAGGTACAGGTTTAGATTAGAACCTACTCTGCCTGCTGATAGTGCTTCCCAAGAAAAGTCCTTATAATTCATGACACGATTCCAAAAATGACGCATGACTAATTATATGAACTACCCTTAAGAAAGTGCTTATATATATGGTATAAATAACAATATTTTAAAGAAAATACTCACGATATTGCTATATCATCGTAAAAATGCTTGTGTCCAAGGGGAAATTACGATTAGCAATGGTTTCCAAAGTAGGGTACGCGTACCCCATAGGGTACTCCGGAGTTTAAGTGATGGAAAAACCTAAATATTTATCAAAGATGAGCAAACGCTCATTTATTTTTAAATATAAAGGATCGCATTGATTTGCTTTCAACCGTACAAAGGTGCTGTAGAATTATTTGACCCCAAGAAGCGCCATAGACTACCATCACAAGATGTTATTAAATATACATTGTAACGCTAGGCTAAGACACCCCTGAAGGTAAATGTCTGCTTCTAGTCCACACAACCTATAAGTAATAATAATTCTATCTACCATATCTTCTCAGAAATTGTAAACCCACATCACAACGAGTTTAAAATAAAACTCGTAATGCCGATTTAAAACTACTGAAAAAAAAATTGACTATTGATGGCTGTACAAATAAATTCACATGGTTTTAAGGTAATGCAGAAACTGTTCTTCTTTGTTTGACTTACATAACGTGTGATATACCGCAGTGCAAGCAGAGTTCCTACTTCGGCTATTATCCACTCTTATTTTATGGCATTACCCACGTAAGAATAGTTCCCAACCACGTTAAATATGAAAATTTAAACTCTCAAAGGCGTGTTTCAATCATTGCTTTATTCGATGCAATGATAACTCTTCTTTGGTGACTGTAGAGTTCATATCACCCCATGAAGTGCCATAGACTACCATCACAAGTTGTTATTGAATGTACACTATGTGAAGCTAGACTGCGACACCTCTCAGGGCTAATCGTTATCTACATGTTTTTTTCAGTAGATTTCTTTTGAAAAGTCATACATTTTGTTGAATACACTATTACGATAATCAATGATCATTGAGCAGTATCGTTTAACTATTTTCCTGGAAATAATTGAATAATTTGCTGTTAGTACAATAATAAAAAGCAAAATTTAACGAATATTCTAACATGTGTCTATCCATACATATATCTCCGTTTTCTTCGCAAAAATTACAAATATACAAACAACTCTTTAGCGTGCTTTCTGATGCCACAACACAAACAAATTAATAGTCACTATGAGGATGGATAGTGTTGGTCGGTGTTATTTGCTATTCCTAACTTGCCAATTGAAGTTTTCTTATAGAAACTTTCCTATAGTACATAGATACCTAACTAAATATCATAAAACTCAATTAAAATATTGTAATTATAATAAATATTACATCGTTATCCCATTGACAATCAATTGGCTTATTTCTATGTGGTTTGTTCCTCCGCTTGAACGAAGTCATGATGGCGGCTCAATCGACTATTCTTCAAGTATTTGACGAAAGTGAATTCCAGAAAGCGTCTTATTCCAGGTACCTACCTAATCATACAGGAAAACGGTAGGCACAAAAATGTAGACGCTTCCCAAAACACAAGATATAATGATCCAGGTTAGATCACAAGAGTCTGATGTCCTGATGGTAGAGCTATCCAAGAGAAGCCCATATAATTCATCACACGAATCCAAAAATGACGCGTGACAAACTATATGAACTCCCCTTAATTTACCAAGTAACTTCTGTGAACCTTGTAGAACCTTCCTGTACTCTTTTAATATTATATCCATTTTATTCTGATTGTTGTTGTTTTCACTCTGAAATAGTTTAAAGCCGATATAACACAAATTAAAATAGTGCCGATTTGAAACACCCCAAAAACAACATAAAATTTTTTGACCAACTTCGAATTTTAAGTTAAGATTGTTAAAAAAATCTAAAGACTGTATGAAATATTGTCAATATGTACTTGATAACGCAGTACAACAGTAGTTTTGCATTTTTTAAATGACAATAAAGAAAGACACTTACCAATTAATTATGATTCCGTATGTAAAAAACTAATTTATGACCCCAAGAAAATACTTTGCAAGTGGGGGGCTCACATGGGCGCAACTTTCTGGGGTATATTACACATTGAACATTAAAGTAGGTAGTAATGCGCCCTGTTACCAATATTTAATTTACTGTAATTTATACTAAGCGTATTAGCATAACCTTTTGCACGTTTTCAATACCCTTCATTTAAAAATTAATAGGTCCAAAACCACACTATGTCAACATTGTCAACTGACAAAGATACTCCCAACAGGGTAGGTGTTGAATAGTTCAGTCCAAGAAGAACCACAGGCCATTGTCAAACGATTTCAAAACTACGTTAAAATCAATGGCTTATGATACTCCCTAGTCCTGAGGTGACAATTGGGGGAAGTATATAATACAGGATGGGGCAATATTACGTTTATGGCTTAAATTCGTTATAACTCGTTTATGCCCGAAAAACATTTTTTTCTCTCCATTTGCAAACAAGAATTGGGGTATTTATTAGGAAAACCAGCGGCCAATTGCTTTGATGCAGCGCGCTTTATTAATAATAAATGGAAATAGACTTGAATTATAATGAATTGAAATAATTCCTAACAAAGTATCACAGTCAAAAGTGAATGTTTTATAGTAGTACAGAACACGTGTTCATAAAAATAGTGATATTGACATTGACATTCTGATATTGTCGCATTCCATCATGATACCAATTAAGAAAAGAACATGTGTTCTCGAAATATTCTTAATGAATAATATTTTATCAGGATCATTTTTATCCGTGCAAAGCGCCATTTTCTGCAATATGGAACCTCCCTGGTGCCGGAAGATCACATACGGTGCACAAGGATGGAAATATTTCACTATTTCAGATAGGCCCGAAACATCGACAAGAAGACGTTCTGCTCAATATCGGGTGAAAGTGGAAAAATTGTTCAGGCAAAACGATCCACAATTGCAGTTCGAATAGAAAGGAGCTGCCCGCTCCAGGCGTAGACTTACCAAGGCGCCAAGGTGCCAAGACGCTAATAATGCCTACAGTGCTTTTGAGTTTTTTACTAGCGCCAGTTGCCTTTTGGCCCAGAGCCGGTCTCGTAGGGCTCAATTACTTGAAAACTTCAACGAGAGTATTATTTCGCGCAGTAGCACTTCAATAGGGAATTCTCTTCTCACCAAAAAATCACTTATTATTAATTTTTCACATGTAGAAACACTTCAGACACAAGAATACATAGTTTTTATAATTTTCAAAAATCATTTATTAAAGTTATAATGACTTTAAAAACAGGCGCGAACGAAATATTTCAATGCAGCTAAAAACGCCCGGTGATTGATCAAGCGTTCAAGGACGAACGATGACGTCACTGTTGACCGGCCCGAGTAGATCCTGCAAACCGATGGCGGCGGCAGCGGCAAAGGTAGCACTTGTGACGTAGCGGTCAAGATGGCGCATGACCGTTTTCAGAGCCGAAATAGCACGCAATTTTTAAAACAACTACAAAAAATTGAAAATGCATTAAAAAAAAAAGAAAAAAAAGAGGCACATAATAAAATAATTATCTTTATTGAAATAAATTATTTACAAAATGCACGAGAATTCCCTATTATTAGCCGCCGCGTTGACTGGATTCAACCAGTCCCCACTGTTTTCTTTTGACGTATCAAAAAGAACAAGTGTACGTTAACAAGCCAGCAACCATCCCCCAACTGAAAACCAACATTCGCATAAATCCGTGCCGTAACACCTCCAAATTTGCGAAATGTTATGGAAAGTCTATTGCAAGAGCACGAATGTGCGAATCAGAAAATGGATATTTTAGTTTAAGTCACTCTAATTCCCTGTTTTGTACAGTACTTTTAAAAAATGTAATTCAATCTTAATTACGCAAATCATAACGGTAAATTTGGATCACACCGTAAATGTTTAAATATATATATATTTGAATAATATGCACTAAAGAGCTTTTTTTTTAGAAGACAAAAATCCCGGGTAACGAACAACCTGATAATATTTGAAAATCTCCTACTCTAGTTGGCCATATCAATCAGGGATAGATGATAATAAAATGATTACTTTCAAATATTCAATGCACAATTATTCACACCCGAACTAATAAACTAGCCACATCTTACCTTTGATTACAGGAAAATGCACGCCACTGGCTGTTCTAAACTCCTATCCAGACTTATTTTATAGTATGGGATCGATGATTATGTACATTAGAAAGTCATCAGTGACAGGTACCTACGTGTACTAATATTAAAGCGTAGGTCGCTGATACCAATGTCTTCCTAAAATACTATATTTCACGAAAATATGTTCATGAAAAGGCACTTTCAAAGATTCTTCTCTATTTCGGGCCGTCACGAAAACTTAATCAAAATCCAAAGCAATGGAAATGTTGACCGTGTGCTGTGTATTCCGGGAAATATCGAGTATTAAATACATAACCAATTTATTAATACACGGTTTGCAAATAATACTCAATTTCCCCCAAAATACTATATTCTTGGCCTTCTTCAATTTGAAGTTCCGCTCCCATTGAGAGAAGTTGAAATTCCTAGTCGTGTAGAGACTGATTCCTAGTCAATTCCTAGTCGTGTAGAGACTGTGCGTTCGATGAAGTATCTGTATTTGCGTAGGTAACCTATCTGGTAAAATATATCGGCTAGCACGTGCATACAGACTCTTCCTAATGTAGAATCTCATAAATGTAAAAAAAATTGGTGAAACAGTGAAAATAAAAGAGTTTAACAGTAGGGAGAAGGTATTTTAACAAGAACATCCACAAATCATGGTCACACGTTCAAAACGACGTACTGACGAGTGACTTCAGGTGACAGAAGCTGTGGGAGATGAAACTGAAACTGAATACATAAATATGTTTTAATTAAAATAATGTATCAAAATTGTAACATATTATGCATCAGTTTTCATGATAAAATATACATTATACACCCTGCCGAAAAATTTGTTTTGCGAACTCTCTTAAAAAGACTTGATATTAGAAATGATGGGTTTGTAAATTCAATTGAATTAACGCATTCAGGGAGTTTCATGTTCTTGGTGTACATCTTACTCAACCTTTTTTATGCTCGTGTGTCTTCACATTACACAAGTAAAAAAAGCGTAATACCGAGTTAAAATTTCCCCTTAAAAACCTTTTTTTCTTCTTAGTTCAAAGTCTTGCTTGATGCCTTGATCGGAACAGTGTACAAAACTGTAAGTAGGTAGTATAAAACCATACTTTGATCCTTATTGCAATATTTCCTTCAATGTGTTTCTGAGCTCCGTGAAGTGTGATGTATTTTACTTGATTGAGATAATGTTAAATGATGATTGCAGATTACCAGATTCCTTGAGACCGGAAGACTGTACAGATTTAATCACACGTTCAGTCACCAAGTACCAAGTGACCTAATAGCCTAATAACTGCCTAGTTAGGAATTAATTAATAGTTAATAGCGACCATCAATATGACAAAATGTTAGGTTATGTTTTCTTTAAACGAGTAATGAAGTTAATTCCAACATTTGTTGTTTTATTACAAAAGCTGTATACCTCGTAATTAAATAATTCAATATGTACTAGTACCTCAATTAACAATTACTGCTTATTATTTTTTTTCACCTGTTAACAACCAACTTTATTTTTGTAGGTGGAAAAAATATAATAAGCAGTAGTAATTGTTGATTGAGGTAATAGAACATATTGAATTACTTGGCGGGTTGGAAATTAGCCGACATAGCTCAGTGGTTTCAGAGTACCTGAAGTTTCAGAACACATCAGAAGGCACAGGTTTTTAAACTCGGGAAATATTTTCAAATTGTATTGATATTTCAGGAGACTTATTATTGCTTATAATTAATTTGTTATCCATTATGCTATGCACAAAACCTTGTCTTATAAAAACATAAAAAATCATTAAAAAATAAGAATTCCTTGAAATTTGAAGATTTAACATTCATTATAATTTGCTCGGTTCCTAAATACCGAGAAACTCAATTGCATACTGAAATGCCCATTCTATTGGCAATCCATCGGCGTGGAGTAACAGCTTTTATTCCAAAAAATGTTTTAATTATAAATATTATCATATATTCAATAGAATTCCATTACTTTCATGAATCGAACTTGGTTGCATGTAGCGGTAGCACCGTGTGTCCAGAGCTTCGGGAACACTCCTGCAGTGTGATGTTGAAACTTGTCGAAGTCAGGTTGGCGATAAAGGTCTTTGATGATGGTGCATTCCAGGAAGAATCTTTATTCAAGTACCTACCTAAACATGAAGTAGATACATGAATGCAGACGCTCCCTAAAACGCTATGCATGAAGTTCCAGACACGAAGTATACTAAAAATTCTGAAAAAAATCTCATATTTAGAAATCAAAGATGCCAATAAAACGACAATAAAGAAATAGAAAATAAATAAAAAATTAAATTCATCTCGTAAAGGCTTCTTTTTACTTAATTCGTCGGACTTTCTAGAAGAAGTCACTATTCCCCAGAAGAAATGCCAATACAACATCCCATTAATTCAAACGTTACATGCACGTGATGCCTAATTAAAACTAACTCTAAGAAACTGTGTGTTCTCGGAAGTGAAATCTGTGATGGTGCTTCTTGAAAAAAGGAAAGGGACAAGTTAAAAGTATGTAATATAATTGAAAAAATATAGGAGACTCATAGCAAAATTGTGTACCTACTACGGAGAATTTAGTTTTTCGTACGTAAATATTCTTCGGTTACTGTAGTATTTATTTCACCCCAAGAAGAGCGGAGAACTACCATCACCCGATGTTAGTAAATATAATTTGTGAAGCTACTTAAAGACAATTTGCATCTGCAAATCTGTCACGCCCTTAGAAAAATTAAAATCATGAATCTCAAGAAAACAAGCATATCTGCCCAGAAGAAATTGTAAACCGACATCACACGAGTTATAAATAAAACGAGTAATGCCGATTAAAATCTACTCCTAAGAAAATTTTAACAATTGATCTCTGCACTTTACAAATTAATGGGTATGTACCATTGATGTTTTTAGTCTATGATATGTACAAATGATTTAGGTGAACCTTAGACGAATGAATGCTATAAACTCTATAGATGTATGTGATAAGCGAACTGGTGGGTGTATTCAGTTTCGGGAAGGAAAATGTAATGAGGGGTGGGTAGGACTCTAGAGGACAGGATCAGTGTCCAGGAGTGTTGAACGTATGAACCTATCCCTCCCGCTGTGGTGCAAGGCGAAGAGTTAAGAGTGACCAGTTAGAGTGGTCAAGTCAAACCAGCATTGCGGCATGCCACGAAACTAGTGGGCAATCGCATCCTGAACACGCCAATAATATATACCGATAAAATACACGATGAACCCGGGCACCCCCACTTATTCGCCGAACGTAACGAACTACTTGGAATGACCTACGTCAGGGGAGTTGGTTGTCCAATAAATGGTTCCATAACGGCGGTACCCAATCCCGTCTCCCAAATTGAAATCATGATCTGTTAAGAACAATAACACATTTGTTGACCACATACATGTGGTCAACGAATGCCCGCTCCATTTATTCCCTGGCGGGATTGAAGAGGTCCACATAGCGACGCCTGAGGTCCTAGACTGGCTCGCAAACCTAGATGTCCCCCTCTGACCCTCCCCCCTCCCACTATATGAAAGAAGAACATCAACATTTTTCAAAACAATGCAATATCCCCAAATAATAAGAATATAGAAAATACTACGGGAAGACGACATTAAATGATATTTATGAACACCGGAAATTTAACTGCTTTGTCTACCCTAGAAGTATCACAAGCTACCATGACACAACTTCAAATTTACTATGTCGAAATAACCTGTGATATCCCTTGGGCAGCTACTGTTAATATTACAGAAAACAGGCTACGGAGCAGTTCAGACTCTTGTGCGGTATATATATGTATCTATTTTACAACCTATACTAATTATTATGATATCCCATAGTACGCGCAGTGTATCTACTTCTGCTCTTAGTCACACTTATTTTACGGAGTGTGATGGATGAGAGTATATTTCAGGATTACAATAGTTAAGGTTACCTACGGATATTCATATAAAAACGCAGTTAACCGAAACTACCGTGTCCCTAAAGTACTATATTTCACATCACTAATCTTCTTATTTACCTTTAAGGGACCTGTGGCGTTCAGTTTCGACCACTGAAATTTTCTAGGTTTATAGATCCTGGGCAGCTCCCATCTGTCCGAAGTCTACAGTCAGCTTCAGATCGTCAGCAACTCCCAACTGTGCGTAACCTTTGCTTATCTTTTCCGATCGAGGATGTCATTAGATGATATCATGTTGCAAAAGGTCATCTTTTATCTGTTAGTCTTGCCATAAATATGCCCAGAATAATTCCACCTGAGGTTGAAGATTGTGATGACTGTTTCGACCATTTTAGGCTTGCTCCTTATCCACTCGTTTGTCTTTCAATCTCAGAAGGAGATGCCTAGCCTGGATATTACCATGGCTCTTCGTGTGTTGACAATTTGCGTTACAATCAGAAGTATAAACTTTTTAAATAACTCCTTCGGAAGTGCTGTTGTGTCTTCCAGTATTTATACTGTGACTAAATTTGCTAAAGGCGGTACATAAATCACCCTCTTAACTGCAATCAAAAATAATAAAATAGTACAGACAATTTTTAAGAAGATTAATATAATAAATGTGTTAGGACGCAGGAGTTAGAATAGAACTGATAGTGGTAGCACACTTTTCATCTATTTTTCACATCTCGAATGAAGTTGATAAATTATTTTTAATTTAGTAAACGTCTTCTGAATATAAAATATTTAATAATCAATCGACTAATAAGGCTAAAAGTAAACAACAATTTTTGCAAAAGTATAAATTCTACTGAAAGTGTTTTCCCAAGAGAAGTTTATGTAATTCATCACACGAAAATAAAATCGACGGGTGACAAACTACAAAAACTCCCTTCAACAAACTGTAGCGACATTTCCAGAAACTGAATTTGAATCTTCTATTTTATATTCCATTGTAAAACTCTGTGGTGCTTTGATTATTCCCTAGAAGAAGTCCTAAACCAACATCACACGAATAAAACACACGCGTAATGCCGATTTAAAACTACCCCTTAGAACTTTTAACTCTGCAGTCGTTGAAACATAATATTACAGACAACACTATAGCAAGTGGGCTGTAGGAGATTTTGTGATTAAGTGCATTCCGGAAAGTGTCTGTATTCCTGTTCCTACCTAAGCACGGAGTTATACGGTAGGTACATTAATGCAGACGCTCCCTAAAACACTAAGCAGGTATATCGAAAAGGCGATGACAGAAATACTGAAACAAATAAACATTCTTATAGTAAGTAGGTACCAACCCAAATATTAAGAAACTCAATTGATATTTTAAAAGTATAATTAATAAAACATCATTATCCCATTTACAATGGAATCAATGGTTTGATGTGAAGGTTATGGCTATTATAATACTCGTGAGAAGTAATATGTTTCTAGGTGGTTTTTTCTTCCGCTTGAACGAATTCATGTTGGCGGCTCGTCCGATTATTCTTCAATTATTTGACGAAAGTGAATTCCAGAAAGCGTCTCATTCCAGGTACCTACCTATTCATATAGGAAAACGGTAGGCACATGAAAGTAGACGCTCCCTAAAACACAAGGTATGATGATCCAGGTTAGAACACAAGAGTCTGATGTCCTGATGGTAGAGCTATCTAAGAGAAGCCCATATAATTCATCACACGAATCCAAAAATGACGCGTGACAAACTATACGAACTCCCCTTAAACTACCGTATTTTTTCTTTAACAAGAAACTGCTGTGAACCTTGTAGAACTTTCCTGAACACTTTTTATTGGACAAACCCTGACGTATGGCAGGAGTTATCCAATAAATGGTTAGCAGGGCGGCGGTACCTATTTTCGCCTTCAAAATACTATGATTACAGAAATACTGAAATAAATAGATAGAGCACAACTAAACAAGAACGAGTTAAATAATTAGTCAATATTTCAAAAATGTTTTTTCTTAATTAACTTTTGAACGCATCTCAAAGGGAATTTTTATTTCTTCGATCTTACGGGTAGTTCGAGAGACTTTCTAGTATTTGTCGTTATTTCCCAAAAGAAGTTCTAAAACGACATAACACTAATGAAAATGTTACGCGTAATGCCGAATTGGAACTACCTCTAAGAAACTAGGTACAGTGTTTTCGTCAGAACCTACTCTGCCTGCTGATAGTGCTTCCCAAAAGAAGTCCTTATAATTCATCACACGATTCCAAAAAAGACGTATGACAAATTATAGGGACTACACTTAAGAAACTGCTTACATGCTTCCTGCCTAAATCACAATAATTCAAATAAATGCAAAATAATATTCACGACCTCTTTATTCACGTTATAAACACAAAGATGTAAATTTCATTATTAATAAAAGAAGAATAGTAATGGTATCCAAAGTAGGGTACGTTTACAGCAGGGGGAACTTTGGAGTTCAAAAGGAAATGTTTTACTCAATTCCTTCCGCATACATGTGCAGTAAAATTATTTATCACCAAGAAGCGTCAAAGACTACCATCACGTATATATACGACATACCATTTTATTAAATATAAGGTTTAAGTCCACATAAGCCAGTTGTAATAATTCTTCTATCTGTGGCACTGTCACTATCCCCCCAAAAGAAGTTGTAAACCACATCACACGAGTTTAAAATAAAACGCGCATTGCCGAGTAAAATTACCTCTTAGAAAAGGTTAACTATTGATCACTATTAAAATAAATATACAAGATGATCCAGGTTAGATCACAAGAGTCTGATGTCCTGATGGTAGAGCTATCCGAGAGAAGCCCATATAATTCATCACACGAATCCTAAAATGACGTGTGACAAACTATATGGACTCCTCTTAAAGTACTGTCTTTTTTTCTTTAACAATAAACTGATGAGAACCTTGTAGAACCTTCCTGTTCTATTATAATATAATTTCCACTTTCTTCTTATTGATGTTGTTTTTACTCGGAAGTAGTTGTAAGCCCATATAACATAATTTAAAACAGCCGACCTGAGACACCCTCAAACTCCAAATTTTGGACCTCATACATAAAAAGTTTTTTTTTATTATTTTATTGTTATAAAATGATAAAAATCTTCTGTGGAAGTTTATCACACCTAGAAGTGCCTTATACTACCATCACAAGCTGTTAACAAATATACTATGTGACGCTAGACTAAAACTCCCCTGGGTAATAATAAAGCCTATCATGAGATGCGTACTTTATGCTTGGACAATGGAGGGCTCTCAGCCATTCCCGAAACTGATTTGTTTGTGTAAACGACCAGACGGGTCCCTTTCTCAGATTACCCCTTCTAGATTCTTAATCGTATGTACATTGAAGTAAAATATTTATTCACAATTCATAATTCAATTCCAATTTAAACAAAAAATCCTATCATACATGTCGAAACTCAGCCGAGAATCCGCCTATCCGCCCGTCCGGACCATAACTGCCATAGTTAGTAGACTTTTTCGGCTACAACAACATCAAGTACATCAACATTTCGGCTATAGCTACATCATGCTAATATTAAAATAAACTGAACTTGTCGTAAATAAATCGGCTACCACGTGCATATAGATTTTCCTAAAATGTAGAATCTCATAAATGTAAAGAAAATGGGTGAAACACTGAAAAGAAAATATTTTAACAGTAGGAACATGGTATTAACAAGAACATCCACAAATTAATTACACATTCAAAACCAGACGAGTGACTTCTGATACTCTCTAGGCGACAGGTGACAGAAGCTGTGGGAGATTTAAATTTCTTCCTTAAAAACTTTCGTTTCTTCTTAGTTCAGAGTCTTGCTTGATGTCATCATCTGAACAGTGTACAAAACTATAAGTAGGTAGTACAAAACGATAGTTTGATCCTTATTGGAGTATTGCCTTCAATGTGTTTCTTAGCTTGGGGAAGTGTACAGTCCATTAATTGATGGATGTATTTTTACTGGATTGAGATAATGTTTAATAATGACTGCAGGTTACCAGATTCCTTGAGACCGGGAGACTGTACAGATACCAAGTGACCTAATAGCCTAATTACAGCTTAGTTAGCAATTAATGAATAGTTAATAGCGACCATTAATATGATAAAATGTTATGTCACGTTTTCATTAAACGATTCATAAAGTTAATTCCAATAATATATGGTTTTATTACAAATTCTATATACCTATTTGATTTTTTTATATTAAACCCTGAAATAAGGGAAAAGGATATGTTATTGTAAAATAAAAATTTCATATTATTATAGAAACCATATTAGAAATAAAAAAATGTTTAAACTGATTGATAAAAAGATAATGAAAGAAAATAGAAATAAAAATAAAAATATTGAAAGTAAGATAAAAATATACATAATTATTTTTCCTTTAACTCAGGTTAATCGTGATGCGTACTTATCTAGAAATGTACCTATTTAAGGTTGTATTGTCACATTTGAATTTAACGGAAGAAAACAATAAAAAATAAAAAATTGAGTGATTTTTTTTTTAAAAGTGTTAGGAACTTGTGTATTATTGAAATAAAACTAGTCCCATTTCAACACAAGTAGTAAAAAGGGATTTAGAATTATTTTACTTTATATTGGTGTTGCATGCATTGTATATTTAAGGAACGATGAACCAGAATTGTCGCTGAGCGAATGTGGTTCTGGTTCTAGGAAGCACGCATCCCAGGTTTGATGAAAAGCAGGTGTGTGTTCACATTTCAAGAGTTTGAGAAGATGGCACATACCTATCGTTTTAAAACACGGGCTCAAATGGGCAGGGGCGCGACTCCCTGGGGTACATTACACATTGTACATTAAGAAGGTAGTAATGCACCCTGTTACCAATATTTAATTAACCCTATTTTATACTAAGCCTATTAGCATACCCATTTGCACATTTGTAATATCCTTAATTTAAAATTAAATAGTTAAAAAAGAAAATTATGTCAAATGTCGAAGATACTCCCGACAGGAGAGGTGTTGACTATTTCAGTCTAAGAAGAACCACAGGCCATGGTCGAACGATTTTAAAACTACGTTAAGATCAATGGCTTATGATACTCCCTAGTCCCGATGTGACAGTTGGCGGAAGTATATCATTCAGGATGACGCAAAATTACGTTTATGGCTTAAATTCCTTATAACTCGTTAATTTTCAAAAGTTTTGGGGAATTTATTACGGAAACCAACGACTTACTTAAAAAATGTCATTACTCGTCTTTCTTTCTTCGGACTGTCCCGAAGTTCCGCTCCCATTGACGTTGAAATTCCTAGTCGTGTAGACACTGATGACAGTGCGTTCCAGGAAGTGTCTGTATTTGCGTAGGTAACCTATCTGGTAATATAAATCGGCAACCACGTGCATACAGACTCTTTCTAAAATGCTTAATGTAGAATCTGATAAATGTAAAGAAAATGGGTAAAACACTGAATAGAAGAGCGTGCGAGAATTTTTACAGTAGAAAGAAGGTGTTTTCACAGAGTCTGGACAAGGTATTTTAACAGTCTGAATAAGGTATTTTAACAGTGATGACAAGGTATTTCAATAAGAACATCCACAAATCATGGTAACTCGTTCAAAACCACGTGCTGACCAGTGACTTCTGATACTCTTGAGGCGGCAGTTGACAGAAGCTGTGGGAGATAAAACTGAAACTGAATATGTATAAACGTTTTAATTCAAAAAAAATATCAAAACTGTATCATATTATGCATTACTTTTCATGATAAAACATTCATTATACATACTACCAAAAAATTGTTTTATAACTGCCGTAAAATGACGTTATTTTTTCAGGTGACTTGATATTGGAAATGACGGGTTTGTAAATTTAATTAAATTCACGCATTCAGGGACTTTCATGTTCTTGATGTGAATCTTCTTCTTCATTTTTATGCACGAGTTTCTTTGATTTTTATCCCTGAAATAATATATTATTTACAGATGTCGTTATTCTCCAATAGTAGTTCGAAAACGACATCACACGAATAAAAATAGGTAAAACGCGTAATGCCAAGTTAGAACTTCCATTTTTTTTTTTTTTTTTATAGTCGGAGGCGGTTTGCTTACGTTCCCCGCGTAGGCCATAGGCCCATTGTATTATCGAATTTAGAAATAAATTATAATTTCTTACTTCCATTAAGAAATTATAATTTATTTTTCCAGTAACCCTCCATCCTGACATGCTGATTGTGCTTCCCAAAAAAAGTTGATATTAATTAAAAATTGACGCGTAACAAACTATATGAACTACACCCAAAAAGCTGCTGTGATTTTTTTAGGATCATGTTCATATTTTCTTTAAGACCGTCGTACTAAGTGCAGTTTATATTCCCGAGAAGAAATTTCAAACCGACATCACACCAGTAAAAAAAGCGTAATGCCGATTTAAAATTCGCCCTTAAAACATTCGTTTCTTCTAAGTTCATAGTCTTACTTGATGTCTTGATCGGAACAGTGTACAAAACTATAAGTAGGTAGTATTTATTTATTTATTTATTTTTAAAAAGAAAGACAAACATTCCCGGGTTACGAATAACCTGACAATATTTGAAAATCTCCTACCACCACAGTAAGCGGAAAATGTTGCTTGTGTTGTGATGGAGGACTTAGCCAGCCAACTTACACACTACGCCTGGGTGAGAACCCAGCTCGATGTCAACTCGGCCACCGACCGGTGGCCGAGTTGATATTTTTAAAACATTGACAGTTTTAAAACGATAGTTTGATCCTTATTGCAGCATTGCCTTCAATGATTTTTGTTAATTTGGTGAAGTGTGAAGCGATATTGTTTTGATAATTTAACTGATGGATGTATTTTTACTGGATTGAGATAATGTCTAATGATGACTGCAGGTTACCAGATTCCTTGAGACCGGGAGACTGTACAGATTTAATCACACGTTCAGTCACCAAGTACCAAGTGACCTAATAGCCTAATAACCGCCTAGTTAGGAATTAATTAATAGTACGACCATTAATATCACAAAATGTTATGTAATGTTTTCATGAGCGAGAAACGACAACGAATCATGGTTTTATTAGAAAATCTATATGCCCATTTAATTTTTTTTATATTAAATCAGCATAGGAGACCCCGAGGAAAATTATTTCCTCGAAAGGTTATTTAGGCTTACAATACATGGAGATGATAAAAAAATATAAGTAACATGGGTTTCGTTTCTTCCCATTAGTTTCCGTAGAGACAACGATCATTATAAATTATAGACTATAGGTAACCCTTTCAAGAACTAATAACTTCTCTAAAGAAACTGATTAAAGCTTTTCAAAACCTTCTGTGAAATCTGTTATTCCGGTACTGATATTATACTGCAGAAGTTCTAAACTACCATCGCACGAATAAAATAAATACGGGAAATGCAAATTTAGAACTCTTGTAGAGACACTTACAACTTGCGAGCCAAGATGTACCTTGTAACTTATGAGCCCTGTACTGTACAGTACTTTTTCCACGTTGTATGAATAAATTTCGATGTTAATTGGGACTTGGACGATTCCGCTTGACAACTGTTTTATTTCTGTAAAAGATCAGACGGGTCCTCTCATCAGTTTATCTCTTCGTGGTTCTAAGTAGTAAATTAAATAGAGCGGCTTTGCTTAAGAAGAGTACATGCGATCATGCATTATGTCGTTAAAATGATGGGTACAAATCCGGAAGTTCCCAGAAAGCTGGTGTTCTCCAAATTCAGTTCAAAGAGTGCAAAAATAAGGACACGCCAAAAAAATACACAAATAAACTAGGAAAATATTGTTTTCATAATCACGCAGATCAGTGTGGTTCGATTTTTTCTCACCTGCTTACCTCCATAATTTCTGGTAGGTACTAGGTTGTTTATTTGTGAATTTGTCTACGCTAGAGATATCACAAGTTATCAAGACACGATTTCGTAACTACGATGTCAAAATAGCCTGTGATACCGCTAAGGTAAACTGTTATTTCAGCTATCAACATGAATAATGTAGATGCTGATAATTTTTTATTCTGATTTTTACATTACCAGACTGAAAGTCACGCTCCTGTTGACACCATCCCTTAGCGGAAGTTCTTAAACGACATAACACGGATTTTACCAAGTAAATGCGTAATGCCGATGTCAAAATAATCTGTGATATCCCTTGGGCAGCTACTGTTAATATTAACAAAAAAAGTTATTTTGTTATTTTGCCCATTGGCTACGGACCCTAGAGAGCACTTCAGACTCTAGTGCGGTACTAATTATGTAGATCGAATAGTGATTTTACTTCTGCTTTTAGTCAGACTTCTTTCACGAAGTGTGATAGATGGCAGTATATTTTAGGATTACAATAGTTAAGGTTACCTACGGATATTCATATTAAAACGCAGTTAAACGAAACTACCCTGTCCCTAAGGTACTATATTTCACATCGATAATCTTCCTATACTTAAGGGTTTTAGGTTTGTCGATCTTTCACAGCTCCCATCCGTCCAAATCATCAGCCCCTCCAATCTGTGGGTAACCTCTGCTTCTCTTTCCCGATCAAGAACGTCATTCCATGATATTGTGGTTCTATCTGTAAGTCTTGCAACAAATATGCCCAAAATAATTCCACTCGAGGTTGAAGATTGTGATGGCTGTTTCGGCCATTTTAGGTATGCACCTTATCCACACGTTCTTCTCTCAATGTCACAAGGAGATGCCTAACATGGATGTTTGCATGGCTCTTTGTGTTTTGACCATTTGCGTTACAACTTTCTTGCTTTTGAACGTTACTATCAGAAGTATAAACTTTTTAAATAACTCCTTCGGAGGTGATGTTGTGTTTTTTGTATTTAGATTGTGGCTAAATTTGCTGGTTAGTGATTCATAAATCACCCTCTTAACTGAAATAAAAAATAATAAAATGGCAAGGAAACATTTTTTTAAAACATTAACTCGTTTTACATACATCTAATAAATGTGTGATAAAGAAGGAAAATGGACCTGATTGCAGTAGTACACTTTTCATGAAATTTTCACTGCTCGAATGAAATTTGAAAAACGATTTTTAATTTGGTAAACGTCTTCTCCTATTAAAATATTTAATAAAAAATCGACAGTGTGCTAACACTAGACTACGAGTATAAATTATGCTGAAATTGTTTTCCGAAGAGAAGTTTTTATAATTCATCACACGAAACTAAAATCTACGGGTGACAAACTACAAAAACTTCCTTCAAGAAACTGTAGCCACTTTTCCAGAAACTTGTTGTGAATCTTCTATTTTATATTCCTTTGTTAAACTCTGCGGTGCTTTGATTATTCCATAGAAGAAGTCCTAAACCGACATCACACGAATAAGACACACGCGTAATGCCGATTTAAAACTACCCCTAAGAACTTTTAACTGTAGAGCCGTTGAAACATAATATTATAAACAACACTGTAGCTTGTGAGCTGTTGGAGATTTGGTGATTTTGCATTCCAGAAAGTGTCTGGATTCCAGTACCTACCTAAGGACACAGTTATACAGTAGGTACAATAATTCAGATGCTCCCCAATATTCTAAGCTGGTATATCTTGAAAATGATGACAGAATAATGAAACAAATAAATATAGCACAATAAAACCAGAACGAAGATAAATAATTACTCAATAATAAATAAACTTAGAACCAGCGAAGATGACAAAAAAATATATCATAGCAATTCTTGTAGACCTCCAAAAATCCTTAGGTACCGAGAGTCATGAAATACTGATTAAAAAATAGAAAATTGCATAAAATATCTTCCTGTTTATCAAATATATTAGCATAGGAGACAAAAACAGTCAACTCGAGAGCATAAACAATGAAGTTCTGAACTATATTTTGAACTCGTCTTGAAGAGGATTCTTCTTTCTTCAATCTTACAGGCAGTTGATGAGACTTTCTAGGATTGTTATTATTCCCCAAAAGAAGTTCCAAAACGACAACGCAGTAATCGAAATGTTACGCGTATTGCCGAATTAGTACTACCTCTAGAAGAACCTACTCTGTCTGCTGATGGTGCTTCCCAAGAGAAGTCCTTATAATTCATGACACATGACTAATTATAAGAACTACTCTTAAAAAATAGCTTTCATATGAAGCATTAATAACAATCTTATAAAAAAAATACCCACTATATTGCTATAATATTATAAAAATGCTTGTGTCCTAGGGGAACATTACGATTTGCAATGATTTCCAAAGTAGGGTACGTGTACCCCATAGGGTACTCCGGAGTTTAAGTGATAGAAAAAACAAAATATTTATCAAAGATGAGCAAAGGCTAATTTATTTTTTAATTGCATGACAATAACCTCCGATATAAAGGATCTGTTTGATTTGCTTTTAAATGAGGTGTTGTAGAATTATGTGACCCAAGAAGTGCCATAGACTTCCATCACAAGTTGTTATTAAATTTACACTATGTGAAGCTAGACTGCGACACTCCTCAGGGCTGATCGTTATCTGCACGTTATGAGATTTTTTCAATCCGATTTTTTTGTGCAACGTAAAACATTTAGTGGAATACACTAGCACGATAATCAATGATCTTTGACAATATCGTTAAAGTATTTTCCTGGATATTTATTTGCTGTTAGTATATAATAATGAAATAAGAGCAATATTGAAAGAATTTGGAAACATGTATCTACCCATATTTCTTTCCGATTTTATCGCAAAAATTAAAAAAAATACAAACAACTTCTTTAGCGTGGCATCTGATATTGAAAAAGCCACAACACGAACAAACTAGTAGTCACTATGAGGATGGGTAGTGTTGGTCGGTGTTGTTTGCTAACCGATCTATAACTCTCTATTTGAAGACTAAACTTTCCTATAGTAAGTAGGTTCCTACCCAAATACCATGAAACTCACTCGAAATTTAGTAATCCCATTGAAAATCTTGGCTTGAAGTGAAAATTATGGCTATTATAATTCTTGTGAGAAGTAATATGTTTCTATGTGGTTTTTCCTCCGCTTGAACGAAAATTTCACCGACTATTCTTCAAGTATTTGACGAAAGTGCATTCCAGAAAGCGTCTCATTCCAGGTACCTACCTAATCCTAAGAAAACGGTAGGCACATGAAAGTAGACTCTCCCTAAAACACAAGGTATGATGATCTAGCTTAGATCACAAGAGTCTGATGTGCTGATGGTAGAGCTATCCAAGAAAAGTCAATATAATTCATCACACGAATCCAAAAATGACGCGTGACAAACTATACGAACTCCCCTTAAACTACCGTATTTTTTTCTTTGATACGAAACTGCTGTGAACCATGTAGAACCTTCCTGAACTCTTGTAATAACATATCCATATTTTTCTGATTGGTATTATTACTCAGAAGTAGTTCTAAGCCGATGTCTCACAAATTAAAAATAAATGTCTTGCAACTTAAATCTGGGACAGAAAAAATATTTCGTAATTTTTATTTTTATTATGGATGTATTTATAGAGAAAGGAAGGAGAGGAAATTCTGGGAAGAAAAGGGGTCTGAGGGGTGGGTAGGAATCTGGGGTTCAATGTATCCAGGAGTAACGGACCTTTGAAACCATTCCTCGTATTGCGGTAGAAGAAGACGGGTCGAGAGAGTCCGGTTGAAGTCAACTCCACTCCACCGGATCTGGCCTGCAACGCAGAAGGTGCGCAAACGATCCATGGCTAAAACCTAAACAAACCTCAGCCCATGAACCCGAGCACTCCTGTTAGGTCACAAAACATAGCAAACAACTTATGGGTAACTTATGGCAGGGGTTATACAATAATTGGTTCTCAGGAAGGCGGTACCCATTTCCGCCTTCAAAATACTATGATGACAGAAATATTGAAATAAATAAATAGAGCACAACTAAACAAGAACAAAGTTAAATAATTACTCAATATTTCGAAAATGTCTTTCTTCGATCTTACAGGCAGTTAGATAGACTTTCTAGTATTTGTCATTATTCCCCAAAAGAAGTTCTAAAACGACATCACACTAATTGAAATGTTACGCGTAATGCCGAATTAGAACTACCTCTAAGAAACTAGGTACAGTGTTTTCGTCAGAACCTACTCTGCTGATAGTGATTCCCAAAAGAAGTCCTTATAATTCATCACACGATTCCAAAAAAGACGTATAACAAATTATAGGGACTACCCTTAAGAAACTGCTTACATGTTTCCTGCCTAAATCACAATAATTCAAATAAATATAAAGCGTCATGCAAAAAAATATTCACGACGTCTCCCAGCAAACTTTATTTACGTAATAAACACAAAGGTATAAATTTCATTATTAATAAAAAAACCTACGATGTTGCTAAATTATCGATTTCGATTAGTAATGGTATCCAAAGCAGGGTATGTGTACAGCAGGGGGAGTTCAGAAGGATCTGTTTTATTTACTTCCTTCCGCTCAAAGGTGCTGTAAAATTATTTATCACCAAGAATCGTCAAGGACTACCATCACAAGATGTTATTAAATATAAGGTTTAAGTCCACGTAAGCCAGTTGTAATAATTCTTTTATCTGTGGCACTGTCACTATCCCCCCCCAAAAGAAGTTGTAAACCACATCACACGATTTAAAAATAAAACGCGCATTGCCGATTAAAATTACCTCTAACAAAAGGTTAACTGTTGATAGCTATTCAAATAAATATACAAGATGATCCAGGTTAGATTACAAGAGTCTGGTGTCCTGATGGTAGAGCTATCCAAGAGAAGCCCATATAATTCATCACACGAATCCAAAAATGACGCGTGACAAACTATATGAACTCCCCCTAAACTACTGTCTTTTTTTCTTTAACAAGAAACTGCATTGAACCTTTTAGAACCTTCCTGTACTCTCATAATATAATATCCCTTTTCTTCTGATTGGTGTTGTTTTTACTCGGAAGTAGTTATAGGCCCATATAACGCAATTTAAAACAGCCGACTTGAGGCACCCCCAAACTCCAAGTTTTTGTGACCTCACAAATATTACTTTTTTAAACTATTTTAATTGCTTTATAATGATAAAAATCTTCTTTGGACATTTATCACACCTAGAAATGCCTTAGACTACCATCACAAGATGTTAATAAATAAACTATGTGACGCTAGACTAAAACACCCCTGGGTAATAATAGAGACTATCATGAAAACCGTGCTTTTTGCTTGGACACAGTAATGCTGCCACCCATTTCCGGACAATGTTTATATTTAAAATAAAAAGATTTTTAGTACATATTTTACAAATAAATATATATATTAAACATTCGTCTGATAATATTTGAAAATTGTTTCAAAATGTTGCTTGGGCTGTGGTCATTGATGTATTTTTAGTCTATGGCTGTGATGGATGACTTCGCCTGCCGAGGAATTGAACACACTACGCCTGGATGGGACCCAAACGCAATGCCAACTCAGCCACTGACCGTTCAACTTAATGATGATAGTAAGAACATGCGTAAGAAAAATGAGGGTTAAATTTATAAAATAACATTACAGATTCTATTTTCTACTTGTTTATAGATGGCAGTAACGTCCGAAGTTTAGTTGACCAAAGCAAAAATTGAATGTTTATCGAATCAGAAATAGGTTACTGACAGTTATTGAGATGTTTTCGAACTATTTTGTAAATCTACTCAATCACATGTGTCGAACTGAAACGTCTACTGGTTAATAGACGACAGTAGCATATTATATTGAAAGATAAAAAAATATATATATATATATTATGTCGATCACCAACCCAATCAAATTGTGGAGGGAATGATTCTAACAGTATTTACATAAATATTATTCATTCAATTCGTTTACCTCCTGCCCTTATGGAAGACAATACACCAATAACAGTTAATGTTTTGGTAAAAATCTTAGTGGTCTGACATCTATTAAAAGGAAGTCGAAGTATGTTGTGTATGCTATTCGTTCAGAAATGGTGCAATGCGTAATCATATTACTACTTGCCGCCAGATGGCATTAAAAACCCTTTGTTCAAAAACATATTTTATTCCATCAAAAACAAGAAAAATGCTACAGTACCGAGCTTCCAGATAAATTTCACGTCTATTCAAATCCTCGAAGTTCGTTATAATCTACATGTTCATAGATGGGGTTAATTAAATTATTTTATTAAAATACGCTATTTCCAGATTTTCATTTTCCCACCTACATACGCAACATATATATATATATATATATATATATTTATTTATTTATTTATTGGTAAAGGTAAGAGACAAACAGCTTATACATAAAATACAAATATAAATATATACATGTTAAAAACAGTCAAGCCAAAAAAGTCTCCTATATTAATATTGATTGGAGATGGAGTTTTATTGCATTAAAAAATATATATATATATATATATATATATATATATATTTTAGGTGAGGAGGGGAGGAATAGGAATTTAGGATGAGGATAGGAGATGCTCTGGATACATTCCATACTATAGTATTAATTTTCGATCGTACGAGTTACTTCTATTCGATATTTGTGAAGTGTATTGCTAAAAATATCTATGTTTTGAAATTTAGTATTATATTGGGCACATATACGTGGAATTGGTGAATTTTTTCTAAAGTTAGTTCTACATGTAGGTAAATGAAACAAATGGGATTGCCGTGTTGATCTTGTTGGAATATGAATATTTATTAAATTCATTAGCTCTGGTGAGTCGAGGCCATTGTTAAGAATTTTAAATAATAAAATTTGGTCAAAAACCAAACGTCGTGTATGAAGTGAGTTGAATTTGTGGTAATTAATAGAATCGGCGTAATTTGAGAAATGTAAGTTTTGTTTATAATTAATGTGTTTAAAAAATTTTTTTTGAATTCTTTCGATTCTTTCAATGTGGGCTTGGTAAAAAGGAGTCCAGATCGGTGTGCAGTGTTCTAGGTGGGGACGGATGAACGCTGTGTAAAGGGAATATAGAGTCTTAAGGTTGCGGAAAGGTTTCGTTAAACGTATTATAAATCCTAGCATTTTGTTGGCTTTGTTGATGATTGCATCAGTGTGTTGAATGAAGTTTAATTTCACATCCAGTATTACCCCAAGGTCTCTGATAGAATCTACTTCTTTGATTTGTGTCCCGTTTAATGTATAATCAAAGGAAATTTTATTTTTGTTACGTGTAAATGATAATTTATTGCACTTTGAGGTATTTACTACAAGTTTATTTGATTCACAGTAGTTAAAAAGACGATTGAGATCCTCTTGAAGTTTAATGCAATCTTCGATTGATTTGATAACTAAGTAGATTTTTTTATCGTCTGCATATGCTAGGTAATTGGCATGTAAAAAACATTTGTGAATATCATAAATATACACATTAAATAATAATGGCCCTAAATGAGAACCTTGAGGTACACCGGAGGGCACGGAAAAGAAACTGGACTTAGTTCCCGCAACTGATACATATTGAAGTCTGCACCGAAGGTATGAAGTGAGCCACCGAAGTAAATCACCATGGATGCCTATTTGACTTAATTTTTTAATTAAAATGAAATGGTTTACTTTATCGAAGGCCTTAGAGTAATCAGTGTAGATTACATCTACTTGGTTTCTATTGTCCATATTGCTCGTTAAATATTCCGTGAAATTTACCAAATTTGTTAGTACCGATCTTTTTTGTAGAAATCCGTGTTGTTGGTTTTGTATGTTGCGAACAATTGTTGTATAAATTTGATCGTAGACAATTTTTTCAAAGAGTTTACTAAATACAGTTAGAATTGAGATTGGGCGGTAGTTTAAAATGTTGCTTTTAGAACCTGTTTTATGAATAGGGATTATAGTTGCTTCTTTAAACTTTGTAGGAAATTTTCCTGCTTTTAGTGACATTCTAAATATATTAGTTAGGGGGTATGAAAGATTTTTTGCACATTTTGAGATAAAGTATGGCGATATACCATCACTGCCAGCACCCTTACTAATGTCTAAATTCTTCAGGTATTTATTGATCAAAAAATTGTTTATTTGTACGTTCCCAATCGGGTTATGATTATTCATATAGGTAAAACTATCGACTATACTGGGATCATTCGTGTCCTTATCATTAACGTAGGTGGACTTTTTTTTTTTTTTTTTTTTTACAGTATTACCGCACAAGAGTCCCAACTGCTCCCGTCTGGAGCCAGTGAGACTATGGCATCCCCAATTGGGGTATGTTGTGAGGCTTAGGGTATTGGGGAGGGGAGGGAGATGGGGAAGAGGAAGGTGGGGAAGTACCTGGCTATTCAGATCTGGTCACCAAACACGGCTAAAGCCATTTCAAGCAACGATTCAATTCTGAATGGTGGTCTTACACCAGGGCGATACTGAGAGTATCTTCCACTCTGGAACGTGCCGCAAATATACTATATATTATTTTAAATTAATTAATTGTGAAATAACACAAATTAATCAAATAAAATTTATTTGCGCACGCCGGGTTCGAACCCGCGACCTTCGGATCTGTAGTCAAAAGCGTATACCACTAGACCACGCCGGCCGTCGACTGAAAGTGTTTAGAGAAAAGTTGACACACTTGTTGAGCACCGGTGCCTGACTCATCTTTAAGGTGCATGATTTGTGGGATGCCATTTGTTTTACTTTTGCTTTTAGCATAGTTCCAAAGTTGTTTATTATTTATAAGAATATTAGATTCAACTGAATTTATGTACTGAATAAAGCAATGCTTCTGTAAGTTTTTTTGTTGGGTACGTTTGATTGAAAACTCTATGTAGTCTACTGGATTATTATTGGATTTCCATTTTTGATGGAGTTTTTGTTTATCTTTAATGATTTTAATTAGAGAAGCTGAATACCAGTTTGGAAATTTTCTCTTTTTGATGATACGTTTAGGGACAAACTGGTTGATGGTACTGTTTAAAATGTTGTAGAAAGAATCGACTACTACGTCAATATCCGAATTTTCCTGAGTAAATGACCAGTCTGTCATTGACAGATGTTGGTTGATTAGCTCGTAATTGGCTTTTGTAAACTGATAAATTTCTTTAGGTGGGGCGTGAATAATAGGAAGTATATCGATTTTTAGCATAATTTTGAGTGATGGGTGGTGCGAGTCTTCGTTGACAAGAGGATCGCATGCACGATATACTTGACATTCCTCATTACAGATAACTAAATCCAGGATTCTGTTATTTGCATTTTTTATGTAATTATATTGTTTTAATTCAGAATAATGGATTGTGTCAGCAAGTGAGGAACTAATTGTGTTCAAGTTTTCAGGTGTCAAGTGTAAATCATTGTTATGTATATTCCATGTTACGGTGGGCATATTAAAATCTCCAATTACAAGTAAAATGTCATCGGGATGTTGATCTTTTACGTTAGCAAGTAAGCAAAGGAATGAATTGAGTGCAGTTTCATACCCTTGTCCCTGTGGGAGATAAACACAGGCTACATGGATAGTACGTTTGGAGGTATAGTTAGAAGGGGGAATAGTTACCCAGATACATTCAGCATTGCAGACCAATTCTTCGCGAGGGTAAGCGTTAAGATTGTTATGTGTTATGATCATCACTCCACCACCTCGACGAGAATCTTCTTGGTTGTTTATGCTATTAATTGTAATGTTATTTGATCTATCCCGTCTGAAAACGCTGTAAAATTCTGTTGGTGCCAGTTCCGGATCTAAAATAGAATTAATTAGCCAAGTTTCAGAAATACCGAATATGTAACAATCGTCATTCAATAAAATATTATTGTGAAATATGTCTGTTTTAGTGCGTAGTCCTCTACAGTTTTGATACATAATAGTAATCATCGTGAATTATGTAAGTTTTTCTATAAGTGTAAATAATTTTGGTAAAGATAAGAGATAAAAAAACAAATAATAAATGCAGAGTTTTATGAAGGACACGCATGATGTTATACTAAACTGGTGAAATAGTGAAATATAAATGTGAGCAGCAAGTACGGAGAGCATGTTAGGAAAGAGGGGGGGAGTGAGAGTGGAATGGGGGAATGGTGTAAGGTTGTGGATAAATAATACGTCGATTACACGACGAATTATAGAATTACAAAACATATGATTATAAACAATATAAAAAGATAACAAAATATAAGGAAATAGAAAAAACTAATTAAAAAAAAAAAAAACATATAAATTACTATATTCAACGGAAGGTTAAATAAAAATAAAAATGCAAGAAGTGCGCGATGATCTTAATAGTACGGTTGTATGTTAAAAGAAATATTTTTAGCATAAAAAAAATATTAATTTATAAGATATGTAGGATATATTATAAACATGTCTAAAATTACATCATAGATACCTAAGTGAATTGTTGGTATATGTTAGTCGTGAGTTACTTGTGAAATACACGTAAATATTATACATATACATACACATACACACATATGTTTATATATTTTTTAATCATTGGTGAAATATTATAATATTTTTAATATACGCAAAGTTCAATACGTCATATACCTACATACTTTTTTTCAAATCAATTACAAATTACAACGACATCTATGAAGTTAATAGAAGGTGACAATATGATTAAAAAATTTAGAATGGTACAGGTATATATAAAACTTCAAATCAAAAAAAAAAAAAAGTTAGAGCAGATAAAGGCAAACTAAATTTATCAATAAAAACTGTTTACGTGCGTAAAATAGAGTTGAAAGATAGATTTACATTTATATAATAACATCATAATATGAAAAATAGAGTAGAAAGACTTACATTCACATAATAATATCACAATACGAATGTAAATCTTCATAATATCATATTGTAAACGAAATGTAGGTACCGAGACGCTAAGTTAAAAGTTTGTGTGTATAGTTCGCGGTGGAGTTCACTTATTTATAAAAGTACGTAAATTAATATATGTTTTGTGTCTCTGTTGCGCTGAGTAAATAATAAACAGGTAAGAGATACGTACATATACATTTATATATGAACATATTTTTTAAATTATTTTTTATTTCTATGGATAGTGAAATATAATAATATTTCTAGTAGGTATGTGCAGTGTTCAATACGTCACATACCTATATAAATTTTTCAAAGCAATTACAAATTACAAAGGTATATATGAAGTTAATTGGAGGCGACAATATGTTTAAAAATATATAATGGTATAGGTATATATAAAACTTCAAATCATAAAAAGAAGTCACAGCAGATAGAGGCAATCTTAATTTTAATGCTAAATGTATCAATAAAAACTGTACACGTGCGTTAAAAAGAGTACAAAGATAGATTTACATTCAATTTATAACATCATAATATGAATGAAAATCTTCATATCATATTATAAATTACGTAGGTACCGAGACGCCGCGAACTATAGTTCACGTCTGTGGGTGCAGTCACTACTATTTTGTTGATATATTAATATAGGTATGTGTCTCTAATTATTGCGCACAGTAAATAATAAAGAGGTAAGTAAATAGATTATGGCCACAAGTGCATAATAATATACAATTGATACTATAGGTTTGTGTAGAACATAAGGGATAAATACCCGTGTTATAGAAGAAACAGGATAATAAATAATAAAATATAATGAGTTTAAGAAAATTTTATCGAAATAAGAATAATAAGCAGGCCAAATTCCTAGTATCGAAATACCCACCCAAATGCAATATAATTAGTTGTTATTAATTACAATGGGTTATACATACCTCAATGACTTAATGTGGTTATGGAAGTAGCATTTGGATAAGTTATTTTGCAATAAAATTAATTATTTGCCTACCCAACACAATTTATTATTATTTCCTTGGGAGAAAATTATTTCCAATTAGCCATTAATTAGCCAAATAGATAATAATGCATGAAAGCAACTCATTGGTAGAAATAAATGCTTTGCGAATATAAACATATTTTTTTTATACACTTATTTTTTAGTATTTGTTCTGGGGCGCAGGCCAATAGACTTGGAGCCATCGTGTTGAGGATGGGGACCGGGTGTGATGGATGAGGTGTTGGATGAGCTGGTGCTGGTGCTGGTGCTGGTGTTGGTGCTGGCGCTGGAGCCGGTGTTGGTGCTGGTGCTGGTGCTGGTGCTGGCTGATAGTTTGGTCACAAGGGCGGCAGCGACATCCAGCTGCTTTTGGGTACTGATGGCGTGCTTGCTGCCATCAGGGAGCAGAACCACAATTGTGCCGTCGCTGGTCCAACACTTGTTGTTTGAAAAGATTGAACGTGCAGAGGAAAAGAGTTTTTGTCGTGTTTTTGTTAGGGATTCAGTTAGTAGACGAGAGGAGTTTTTCAGCCCTTTCTTCCTCTCCCATACAGATCGACGGTCGATTTGGCGCTGGAATTCAATAAGAATGGGTCGATTCTTATTTGGTTTCATGCGACCAAGTCTTCTGGTGGAGACGATACCCCTGATGGCGTCTTCGTGGCACCCTAGGCCGGTCAACGCCGCAGTCACAAGGGATCTCGTGTCTTCTGGTCCTTCTTCTTTCACGCCATGTAGAAGTAACAGATTTTTTCTAGAAGCAGCGTCGATGGCATCCACACGAAGCTCAAGTTGCGCAATACTCTCTTGAAGAGCCGTCATCTCCGATGTAATTTTCAATTTAAATGCATTGAAGTCTCCACGGAGACTTGTGAGGTCACAATTCGGGTTGCCGGGTTTTTTGTTGACTTTATCGAGCCGATTTTCAAATTCATTCATCGTTACCACGAATTTTTGGTTAAGTTCTTCGAGCGACATGTTGATTTAGTATTGTGGGTATGTTTGAATTTAGTAACTGTCACTATCTGGAATTTAAGTATCACTGGATAATACGATTTATGAAAGTGTTTTTAATTTATTATTATTGTGTTATTTATAGTTTGAGATCGCGCACTTTATGATATTACATTTTATTTAAAACATGTTATATTTAAACTATAAAACATATATTTTGCTTGAGCGGTATGAAGAGTAACTCGTTGAGGAACGATCCATAGACAATTATGTATAATATATAAATATTGTATAATATATAATATATAAATATTATACATAGAAATTATGTATAATATATAATATATAAATATTATACGTAGACAATTATGTATAATATTTATATATATTATTATATATAAATACATACGTGAATAAATTGTTTGTCAGTATTAAAACCCAATTCTTTTAAGAGAGGCATACAAATTCAGTATTGAATCACCCATATAATTGTATTTGTATGCCTTTCTTGAAGGAATTTAGTCTTATACGAACAAAACAATTTATTCATTTTCATAAGGCATATATATATATGAACGGGAGAAAAGAAAAAATATGTGGATATTTTAAAGTTAACACGTAGATTATAACGAACTTCGCGGATTTGAATAGACATGAAATTGGTCTGAAAGCTCGGTATCGTAGCATTTTTCGTGTGTTTATTGCAATAAAACATGTTTTTTGTGCTAATTTAAAGCGTTTATGAACGAAGCGGTTTGTTGACCTCCAAAATTAAGTTTTTTTTTTAATAAATTGCAATGAAGGTGAAGAACTTTCCCGCTCATTTATGCAGTTAGCCATATCAATCAGCGAAAGATGGTAATATAAAATCACTACTTTCAAATATTCAATGCAAAATTATTCATGTCCGAACTTATAAAGTACACACGTCTTACCTTTAATTACAGGGAAATGCATGCCACTGGCTGATCTTTCATAGATTCTTGAACTAAAAAATGTCATTACTCGTCTTTCTTTACGGTCATTCACGAAAACTTCATCAAAATCCATAATGAAATGATGACCGTGTGTTGTGTACTCCGGGAAATATCGAGTATTAAATACATACCAATTTATAATTATACGGTTTGCAAATAAAACTCAATTTCCCCCAAAATACAATATTTTTCGCCTTCTTCTGTTTGAAGTTCCGCTCCCATTGAAAGAAGTTCCTAGCCGTGGAGAAGACTGATGACAGTGAGTTCCAGCAAGTATCTGTATTTGCGTAGGTAACTTATCTGTAATATAAATCGGCTACCACGTGCATACAGCTCTTCCTAAATTGCTAAATGTAAAATCTTAAAAATGTAAATAAAATGGGTGAAACAATGCTAAGATTTTAACAGTGGGGACAAGGTATATTAACAGACGGGACAAGGTATTTCAACAGTAGCGACAAGGTATTTGAACGGTAGGGACAAGGTATTTTAACAGTAGGGACAGGGTATTTTGACAGTAGGGACAGGATATTTTAACAGTAGGGACAAGGTATTTTAACAGTAGGGATAAGGTATTTTAACAGTAGGGACAAGGTATTTTAACAGGGGGGACAGGGTATTTTAACAGTAGGGACAAGGTATTTTAATAGTAGGGACAGGGTATTTTAACAGTAGGGACAGGGTATTTTAACAGTAGGAACAGGGTATTTTAACAGTAGGGACAGGGTATTTTAACAAGAATATCCACAAATCATGGTCACATTTTCAAAACCACGTACTGACGAGTGACTTCTTATACTATTGGGGCGACAGGTGACAGAAGCTGTGGGAGATGAAACTGAAATTGAATTTTTTTTTTAAATTTTTTATTTTTTATTATCAATATAAAGTTTTTTTACAGGTTTTTTTTTCGATGTCTGTCTCACTAGGATAAACCTGTGTCGAGACAGACGTATTTGATACATGAATTAATGTTTACATATTTTTTGATACATAAAATATTTCATTACATTAAATGACAGTGTGAAAAAGATACAAAATAATAAATAATAATAATAAATGATAAATTTGTTAATCAGCATCTAGTTGGAGTACATACTTATGTAGGAATTTTTATAAAATTTTTGATCATGGATCTGTCTTGGCTGATGATCCAAGACTTGATGTCTGTTTTATATTTAAAAAAAAAATCGTTCAGTCTAATGGCTAGTGGGAGAGCATTATATAGCCTTGTTGCAAAATATCTAAAGTTTCTCTGGCCAAAAGTTGTTTAAGCGAAAGGGATTTGTAAGAAATTATGTCCTTTGGTTCTAGTATCACGAGCAGTTTGGATATTGTGAAAAGTAGTTTTGTGTTTGAAGAGGTATGTTAGTATGTTTTTGGCATAAAGTTGCCTAATGACCATAACACAGATTTTCCTAAAGATTTCATCCGAACTGCTTGTGATTGGTAGTTTGAGGATAATCTTTATTATAAGTTTCTGAGCTTTAGATATTGGATCAATGGCGGCAGCGTTTGCTCCTCCCCATGCTATGATACCATATTCTATTAAAGATTGACAAAGTGCATAGTAGATTGTTTTGAGCTGGCTTAGGTTGAGAAAGTTGCGAGTTTCTCTAAAAAAGTAAATGAATTCTCTAAGTTTGTTTGCTGTAGTGGTTATATGTTGTTTCCACTTTAAATTGCTGTCAAAAATAATACCTAAGTATTTAATTTTAGTTACCTGTTCTAAATAAGGGCAATCACATATTATCGTATTTGTCAGGTTGCAAGCACATATTTTAATTTGATTTTCTGGGTTTCTTAAGGAAGGATTAATACTAAATTCAATGTATTTAGTTTTGGTCACATTCATTGTTAGTGTATTATTGTTTAACCATCTTTTAACCACAGTTATGCCCCTGTTAGCTTTTATGTATACATCATTCCAATAGCTTGATTTGAAGAGGAGAATCTCATCATCAGCGAAACTTACAATTTTGGCATCTATTTGAAGATTACATAATTCATTTATGTATATTAAGAACAGGGTAGGACCTAAAACACTTCCTTGAGGCACGCCGTAGCTAATTGGTAATTGATTGCTATTGCAGTTGTTGATTTTCACACTTTGCTTTCGGTTTGACAGGTAATCGCTAATAATAGTAAGTTCATTTTTATTTTTTTTTATTTTTTTATTTTTTATTTATTTGTTAAGACATACACAGTACAATAAGATACAGTTAGATATTTTTAGTTATTACATAGTTGTAGTACCTATTACGTATGTCCATAAAGTATCATTACGTAATTTCGCCTGAGATTGTAATAAAAGGAAGGAAGTGTGTGGATATATAATAATAAATGAATTGAAAACAAGAATTATAATAAGCTCACGAATTGTAATTGACTGTTAATACATAGGAGTTTTGAAAAATGATGTGAAATTATTTTTGAAATATGTCATGCTAAGAAATTTAATAAGTTAGTTTTGTATGTTAGAAAGGAATCATGAAATATGTCTAAATGTAGTCATTTTTCGTAATGGGTGTATGTTGTGATTGCTCGAGTAATTACTGAGTTGTTTGCTGCATTGGTATTGTTGGCTTCAATGTGAAATAGTGTAGTGTGCCTGGTACGCCTCGTTGGAACATTTAAACCAATGACGGATAGCAATTCGGGACTATCAATTTTATTATTTAGCAGATTATGTAGAAACAACAGGTCTGACAATGTGCGTCTTTTTTGTAAAGTTAACATATTATTTGTAGTTTTGTTGTATTTCTTAAGTAAATGTTTCGAAATTTTATTCTGTATACTTTCTACTAAATCTATGTATACCTTATATTGAGGATTCCATACTGTGGAAGCATACTCCAGTGGACTTCTGACCAATGAACAAAACAAAATTTTCAGAGTCTTAGGACTTTTCAAAACTTTGCATATTCTTAATAAGAAACCTAGCATTCTGTAGGATTTTGAAATAATGTGTTCAATGTGCTTGTCAAAAATTAATTTGCTATCTAAGTAAACACCTAGATCTTTACACGTAGACATAGGTTGTAGAGGTTTGTTATTCAAGTTGTATGGATAGATGATTTTGTTTTTATTTCTAGTAAATGTAATCGAGTGACACTTAGATATGTCTAAGGACAATAAATTTGATTCACAATATACGCACAAATTATCAAGATCGCTTTGCAATTCCATACAATCGGGTAAACACTGTACAGCTTTATAAATTTTCATGTCATCCGCGTATAAAACAAAGTAACTATTTTTAAAGCATACGTAAATGTCATTTATATAAATATTAAATAAGAGTGGTCCAAGATGCGACCCCTGGGGCACACCTGAGACGATTTCCGTTAAACAAGATGCAAAACCATTGACAACCGTGATTTGATGCCGATTATTGACGTATGATGCGATCCATCTATAGAGGTCACCGTGAATTCCTAGACCTAATAACTTTTGTAAAAGAATATAATGATTAACACGGTCAAATGCTTTAGAATAATCCGTATAAATGGATTCATCACCATTTATACCAATATTAGATAGTTTTTGTAAAAGTTTAGAGTGAGAGATAGTATCGAATGCTTTGCACAGGTCTAAGAATATTGATATGCATTTTGATCCCTTGTCTAAGTTTTCATTTAGAAAATCGGTAACTGTTGCCAGGGCTTCGGAGGTGACTTTATTTTTCCTGAATCCAAACTGGATGAGTGATAGTATGTTATTTTGTTCAAGGTATTCGATTAGTTGATTATTAATAGTTTTTTCAATGACTTTAGATAGTGAATTTAGTAATGTAATTGGACGATAGTTAGTTATGTCCGCTCTAGAGCCTCCTTTATGTATTGGGATTATGATTCCGTGTTTTAGTTTGTCAGGGAATCGGCCTTTTAGGATGCTTAGGTTAATAAGATATGTTAAGAGAGTGGTTATTTCTGATACAAGTTTTTTTAAGGCAATATTTGATATATCGTCCAAGCCAGTTGAAGACGAGTTTTTTAACGAGTTTATGATCAATCTAGTATCTTCATTTGAAATTTGTTTTAGACTAAAATGCAAGTTGTTGGGCAAATTTGTATTACAGCTTAGTGAACTGGAGTTGGTATGGTTTACATCGATATTTTTTGCGAGTTGTTCACCTATTTTTGAGAAGTATTTATTTTCATGATTAACAATAATATCGGGATTACTAGAAAAACTAAATATTTTATCATTTACTTTTAGTTGTTTTAAGTCATTCGTAGGATTAGGTCGAGAGTGAGTGGCTTCTTTAAGTGTTTTCCAAAGTTTTTTAGGATCATTATTACAGTTTTCTATTTTCTGTTTGTAATATATCTCTTTAGCCTTTCTTATTATTTGGGTACAAATGTTTCTATATCTTTTATAAAAGTTTCGAAGTTGTATATCATAAGGATTGTTAATAACGTTTTTGTGGAGTTTGTTACGTTTACGGATAGATTTAATAATAGTGTGGTTAATCCATGGCTTAATTGGTAAAATATTATTTGGTATATGTTTTATATTTCCAGAGTGGAAGATACTACCAGTATCGCCCTGGTGTAAGACCACCATTCAGAATTGAAATGTTGCTCCAAATGGCTTTAGCCGTGTTTAGTGACTAGATCTGAATAGCCAGGTACTTCCCCACCTTCCTCTTTCCCTTCCCCACTTACCTTCAGCCTCACAACATCCCCCAATTGGGGATGCCATAGTCTCACTGGCTCCAGACGGGAGCAGTTGGGACTCTTGTGAGGTATTCACTATAAAAAATAAAAAAAAATAATAATTATGTTTGTATGTTCGTTAATGGTAGTCTGTAAGTAATTGATAAAGTACGTCCAGGCGTCTTCTGGATTTATGGTGTTAAGTAATTCTGACCACGATTTACTCATCAGAGATTGACGAACACAATCATAATTGATTTGAATGATTTTTTTCTTATTTGTTGTGTTTTTATGTTTGTCTTTTCTGTTGCATGTTTGTATGGAAAGAATAATGGTGTAGTGGTCGGTAAGTGTAGATTCATATACAATAGATATTACTGGGCAGTTGGATTTGACCATGATGTGGTCAATGCATGAAATGGAGTCTAATGTAGCACGTGTGGGAGTGTTTATGGTGCTTTGGAATCCATGGTATGTAAGCGTATTTAAGTATTCTTGGCACTGAGAATGTTCGTTTGTGGGCAGAATATTTATGTTGAGGTCACCAGCAATAATACAATTTTTAATATTACATAATTCAGTTAAACAGTTATTAATTGTTTTTAGGAATGGTGAAATATTATAAGAGGATGGAGAACGGTATATTGCTAAGATACATGTGTCATTATTGAAAGTTATTTGCAAACAGTTTGCACCGCTGACTTGGATTTCCTTGACAGATAAACCAATCAGGTCAGTTCTGGTATAGACATCAACTCCATCATTTTGTTTAGTATGTATTGAAGTGCTGTAGTGATCATACCCTTTCAAAATTTTAGGAGCATAATTGTTTGGTTTCCAGCATTCAGTAAGAATAATTATATGAAAAGAGGTTCCAATATTATCAAGTTGTAGCAAGAATTCGTCAAAATTCTTGGAAATTGATTTAATATTTTGCTGTAAGATTTGAAGAGAGGATGAGTGTGTTTGTAGTACATTTTTACAGAATTTAGGATTTGACGTCCTATAATTGGTAATACAGTCCATTTTTCATAATATCCATTACAATAAGGGTTTTCTCTAGAATTAAAAATCTAAAATACAATTTTTTTAATGTCACTTTCATGTTTGATTTGAATGATTATTTCCCCTGGACCCTTACGAACAAGTAATTTATTGTCTTTAAACCACACAAATTCGAATTTTGTTTCTTTAGCCTTTTGTTTTGCTTTCCACAGCAATTCCTTATAATAAGGCGTAAGCACCTCACTAAGATAAATAGGTGATTTTGGGTTAAGTATTTTGGCTGTATTTTTGAAAGATAAGACCATATCTCTCGTTTTCTGGTTGTAGAAATTTACTTGCAGTTTATCGGGGGCGTTAGTTCTGCGGTCCTGGTCACAAGGCGTAGATCCTGCTGCAACAATGGCATACCAAGGGAATTGGCTACCCGAAGAACGGCTTCAGCTGGTTGTTCTCCCGGCCGCAATTCAACACCCGCCATTTCCACACAGTCGCAGAGATTATTTTGTTCTATAGTGGCTAGTCTGGTTTCCAGGCTTGAAATTCTTAAGTCATTCTTAGTATTTATTTCACGTAAGGATTGTGTATCTTTTTGTAGGTCTTGTAGTACTTTAAAATTTGATAACAGATCTTCATATTGATTACTTATAAATTCGTTGCTTCTCTTCAGTTCCTTAATTTCGTCTTCGAACATTTTTTTAAGTTCAGTGACCTTTTGGTCAAAATGTTTGGTCAGACGAATAAAGAGAATATCATCATCATCGGTATTTGCAACCGAGGATGTAGACGGTGACCCTGGTCTGATTAGGCATTTTGGGCATTTCCAAGAAGTTTTATTTTTTTCTGCCATTTTTTTGTATTTGGAATCAGAGATATTGAGGCAATTATTGTGAAATGTTATTTTGCAATTGGTACACGTGAACATATACTCATATTTATTTATTGGGTTGAGGCAACCTTCACAGTTAAACATTGTGGTTAATAATCCTCAACGCCTAAATAATAGTTATCCGCAAAATTTTAGCACGAAGCGACCTCACTTTTGACCAATAGCGAGATAGGTATATTGTTTTGAGGACACTGATAAGATGCTCCTAAATTTCACTTTGATACAATCTTAAAACTTAAATAGGTGTTCACTTTTCACTTATCAATATGGGTAGCCACAGAGTAATTTTTAGAACGTTAGGTTTCACCGTATTACACACGATTGCAGTTTTACTTTCACTATTTTATCACTTGACTATTTCGATTATTTGATACTTAATTTGTTTATCACATTTATATTAGCAGCGCGAAACGCAGCGATGACACTTTGAGTAGAGTTTGACACTTTTTTGGTTTTATTACAGTGATTTTGGTGATGTTTTTTTTAGATTTTTATGTAGAGCGTTTGACAGTCGACTTGTAGGTAGGTAGGCTAGTTTCTATTTGAATGAATTTATAGATATGCGTTAATTAAAATTATGTATGAAAACTGTAACATATTATGCATTAGTTTTCATGATAAAACATATATTATACACACTGCCAAAACGAATGTTTTGAGAACACCCTTAAAGTTACTTTATTTTTTAAGCTGAACTTTATATTGGAAATGACGGTTTTGTAAATTCAGTTGAATTCACGCGTTCATGAACTTTCATTTTCCTCGTATGGGTCTTCTTCTTCCTTTTTTATGCTGATGTTTCTTTAATTTTTTCTCGGTGAAATAATTTTCATACCCAATAGTAGTTCTAAAACGACATCACACGAATAAATATAGGTAAAACGTGCAATGCCGAGTTAGAACTTCCACTAAGAAATTATATTGTTTTTTTCCAGTAACCTTCAGTCTTGACCTGATTATGCTTCCCAAAAGAAGTTCATATAATTCATCACACGAATTTAAAAGTCACGCGTGACGAACTATATGAACTCCCCGCAAAAAGCTGCTGTGATTTTACTAAGATCATTTTCATATTTTGTGTTAAGATGGTCGATTATAATATAGTACTAAGTGCAGTTTATATTCCCCAGAAGAAAATAATTCCGATTCAAATTTCCTCCTTAAAAACCTTCATTTCTTCTTAGTTCAGAGACTTACTTGATGTCTTGATCTTGAGGTAGGATAAAACGATAGTTTGATCCTTATTGAAATATTTGTATTTTACTGGATTGAGATAATGTTAAATGAAGACTGCAGGTTACCAGATTCCTTGAGACCGGAAGACTGTACAGATTTAATCACACGTTCAGTCACCAAGTACCAAGTGACCTAATAGCCTAATAACTGCCTAGTTAGGAATTAATTAATAGTTAATGGCACCACACCAAACTATAGAAGGAGTGACAAAATGACAAAAAGACAAAATATTATGTTTTTGTTCGTTTCTTCCCGATAGTTCTAGTGAATACAACTATGATTAAAAATTATAATTAAAGATTATAACAAGATAATAAAGATTATAACAGAACAAGCGAACATGCATTATGTCGTTAAAATGGTACGTACCTATGAGGAGCTTCTCAGAAAGCCAGTGTTCTCCAAATGCAGTTCAAAGAATGCGAAAATAAGCACACGTCAAAAGAATACACAAATAACCTAACAAAATAAAATCTTACGTAATTAATATGATCGGTGTGGTTCGATATCCAAACTCTCTGCTATTTGATGAATGTGCTTTTATATTAACCAGTTCATTCAACAAATAACGAGAAACTCAATTGCTGAAAGAGCTTAAGTTAATTAGTAAATAAGTTATGTTGTAAAGTTACACAATAAAAATTAACTCATCACTATTTTCATTCACATTCATATATCGTCTCCTACGTCCTCCTCCATTATTTTGATTCTTGACTGACCCGACTTATGTTTAGATAATTGAAACAATTCAAAATTACCAAATACATAGAAACCCAAAAGTGATCTTAAAAATAAATACTCTAGTGAATGTATAAAAATAAATATCAAAACAATTATTTGATCTGCAGATCGTGCTTCTCAAAAGAAGTTCATATAATTCATCACACGAATTAAAATGTGACGCGTGACGAACTATAGCAACTCCCCGAAAAAAGCTGTTGTGAATTTATAAGGATCATTTTCATAATTACCGAAGTTAATCGAAACAAATATGTAGATTTTAAAACAAACCTTCATTAAAATACAATTTAGATATCAACTTAAACAAGAATGTTTTCCAGTAAAATTACAATAATTACCTTCTTGTTTTTTTTTCACATCCTTACCTTCGTAATTTCGGGTGGGTACTGGTTGTGTATTTGTAAATTTGTCTACACTAGAGATATCACAAGTTATCAAGACATAATTTCATAACTACGATGTCACAATAGCTTGTGATACCTCTAAGGTAAACTGTTAATTCAGCTATCAACATGAATAATGTAGATGCTGATACATTTTTCTTCTGTTTTTCAGATTGAAAGTCACGCTCCTGTTGACACCATCCCTCAGCGAAATTTCCGAAACGACATAAGACGGATTTTACCGGAAAAATGCGTAATGCCGATCTTCAATAATTGAAAAATCACTTTGTAGCGTTATTTTATTTTAAATAAATTAATTAACTTTGCGTTCTACACTATTTAATCAAAAAGGATCGACATGTTTCAAAACCAACCAACATTAAGAAAAGAGAAATAAATACAATCATTCAAAAATATTACAATAAGCGGTGAGTACCCCGGTATCATTATCTGAGCCTCACCTAATGGTGTTCTGCTGATATTGCTTCTCAAAAGCAGGCCGTATAATTCAACATGCGAATCCAAAAATGATGTGTGACAAACTATAGAAACTCCCGCTAGAAATTTATGTGACTTTCAAGCACCACTTGAATTTTGTTTATTTATAATAAACATCGTTATTTCTGATATCAAAAGCGCTTGATTTCAGAAATACTGTGTGATTTGCTAAACGAACTTGAAAAAACTGTGTATTCTCGGAAGTTGTCTTAAAGTGATGTCTGTGAAAATAAAATATTTATTTCACCTAAAGAAGAGCGGAAGACTACCATCACAAGATTTTAGTAAATATACTTTGTGAAGCTAGACTAAGACACACTTAAAAGCAATTAGCCTCAAGAAAGCAATCATATCTCCCCAGAAGAAGTTGTAAACCGACATCACACGAGTTTTAAATAAAACGAGTAATGCCGATTTAAAACTATTCCTAAGAAAATTTTAGCCATTGATCACTGTACAAATGAATAGGTATGTAAACATAAATAAACCTTAGACGAACGAATGAAGGAATATGCATATTATGTAATAGGCAAACTGGTGTGTTTCGGGGAGGAAAATGGAATAAAGGGTGGGTAGGATAGTACTCGCGATCTAGTACGACACGCATCTGAACACGATAATAATATACACACATAAAATACCCGATGAATCCGGACACCCCTGCTAAACCACCAAACATAGCAAACTACTTGATATGACCTACGACAGGAGTGTTGAATATCCAATAAATGGTTCTATAGGCGGCGGTACCCAATCACGCCTTCTTCAAATTGAAATCATGATCTGTTAAGTACATTAACTATTGATATAGGTAAATGATAAGTAAGAAGAACTGAGAATTTGGTAGAAATCAGTAGTTGGATCAAAATTATAATTATACACAAAACACAACAGCTTTCAAAGCACTGCTAACAAATTCCAAGAACACAAAACACGACGGGAAGACGACATAAAATGAGATTTATGAACACCGGAAATTTAACTGCTTTGTCTACTCTAGAAGTATCACAAGCTAGCATGACAAAATTTCAAATTTACTATGTCAAAATAACCTGTCATTATCCTTATATACTGTTAATATTACAGAAAAAATATTTTTTTATTTTGTCCCACTGGCTACGGACATTAAGGAGCAGTTCAGACTCTAGTGCGGTACATATCTATATGTTTTTGTAACCTGTACTAATTATGTAGATCGAACAGTGATTCTACTTCTGCTTTTAGTCAGACTCAATTCACGGAGTGTGATGGATGAGAGTATATTTCAGGATTACAATAGTTAAGGTTACCTACGGATATTCATATTAAAACGCAGTTAACCGAAACTACCGTATCCCTAAAGTACTATATTTCATGGCATTCCTCAACTTTTTCTATCCTGGGCAGCTTCCATCCGTCCGAATCGTCAGCCCCTCCAAACTGTGGGTAACATCTGCTTCTCTTTCCCTATCAAGGACGTTATTCCATGATATTGTGGTTCCATCTGTTAGTCTTACAATAAATATGCCCAGAATAATTCCACTCGAGGTTGAAGATTTGATGGCTGTTTCGGCCATTTTAGGTTTGCTCCTTATCCACTCGTTCGTCTTTCAATCTCATAAGAAGATGCCTAGCCAGAATATTCTCTTCGTGTGTTGACAATTTGCTTCATAACGTTCTTGCTTCGGAACGTTACTATCAAAAGCATAAACTTTTTAAATAACTCCTTCGGAAATGCTGTTGTGTCTTCCCGTATTTATATTGTGGTTAAATTTGCTAAAGGCGGTTCATAAATCACCCTCTTAACTGCAATAAAAAATAATGAAATGGTAAGGACTATTTTTAAAAACATTAACACCTTTTACAATGTAATAAATGTGTGGAACGCACGAGTTAGAAAAGACCTGGTAGCGGTAGAACACTTAAACGTCTTCTCACATTTAAATATTTACTAAACGGCTTTCGATTACATATAAATCGCACAGAAAACGGTCGTAAATGTAATACTAAAATAACGTAGACTGACTGATACAGCCCAAATATTCAACAATTGTGACGTAAGAGATATATTATACGTTAAAACACTACTAAACTACATTTTTGAGAAAAAAAAAACAAATTTCAACATCCACAAAATATTACTAACAGACCAGTTAGATAAGCGTACAAAGAAATTATCAAAACTCCGACAGTAAATACAAGCTTTAGACAAAGATATTATCAGTACTATGCTAGAAGCATGCATACCAGCTAAAAACATTCAACATTCTAAGACTTGAAAATAAAATTGAGGAAAACAAAAATAAAAAATAATCATTACAAAATGGATTAAAGAACCAAAAAGACAATATTACCAAAATTTCACAACATAAAACAATAAAACCTACACGTAACACACAAAACCAAAAAAAACACACATCACTCACAAACACAACACATAGTATATAAATATACCGAATTTTACTTTATTTCGTTTTATTTTTATTATATTTTACTTTAATTTTAAATCTTTATTTTTTGTTGAAATTTATCTTAATCTTATGTTTTATTTATATTATTTTTCTTTTTTGACAATATAAATATATTTTTAAATGTATTATGTATATTTTTTGTATTATTAAATGGAGGCCTCAGCACGGGTAAACCACCCAGTGAGGCCAACATTACTGGATTGTACTATTAATTGTACAATATTGCACCAAAATAAATATAAAATAAAAATTCGTCAAATTATCTTCAAACTAGACAAAAAAAATTGCTGAGAGTGTTTTCCCAAGAGAAGTTTTTGTAATTCATCACACAAAATTCAAATCGACGGGTAACAAACTACAAAAACTCCTTTTGAGAAACTGTAGCCACTTTTCCAGAAACTTCTTGTGAATCTTCTATTTTATATTCCAATGTGCTCTGCGGTGTTTTGATTATTCTATACTCTGCGGTGCGGTACTTCTCCACTCTCCGCGGTGCTTTAATTATTCCCTAGAAGAAGTCCTAAACCGACATCACACCAATAAAACACACGCGTAATGCCGATTCAAAACTACCTCTAAGAACTTTTAACTCAACAGCCATTGAAACATAATATTACAGACCACACTGTAGCATAAAAGTGTGAAATATTATTTTAGGGTCAGTTGAATACTGGGGCATACCTAAACTGGATTATGGGAGATTTGGTGATAGTGCATTCCAGGAAGCGTCCATATTCCGGTACTTACCTAAGCACGGAGTTATACAGTAGGTACATTAATGCAGACGCTCTCTAAAACACTAAGCAGATATATCCAGAAGGTGATGACAAAATACTGAAACAAATTAATAAATAATTACTCATAATTTAAAAACTTTTATTCTTAATTAAATTTTGAATGCATGCCGAAGAGGGTTCTTCTTTCTTCAATCTTACAGGCAGTTAGTGAGACTCTCTAGGATTTTCATTATTCCCCAAAAGAAGTTCAAAAACAACAACGCACTAATCTAAATGCTACGCATATTGCCGAATTAGTAATGCCTTTACGAAACTAGGTACAAGGTGGTAACAGAAATATGGTAATAAATAAATAGAGCACAATAAAACCAGAACGAAGATAAATTATTAATTAATATTCAAATTATTTATTCTTAATTAAATTTTGAACGCATCTCGAAGAGGATTCTACTTTCTTGAATCTTACAGGCAGTTAGTGCGACTTTCTAGGATTGTCATTATTCCCCAAAAGAAGTTCCAAAACGACAACGCACTAATAGAAAGGTTATTGCTGAATTAGTACTACATCTAAGAAACTATGGTACAATGTGTACGTCAGAACCTACTCTGCCCGCTGATAGTGCTTTCAAAGATTATCTTATAATTCATCACACGTTTCCAAAAATGGCGCATGACTTATTATAAAAACTACCCTTAAGAGAGTGCATAAATATATAGTATTTATAACAATGTTTTAAAGAAAATACTCCGATATTGCTATATTATTGTTAAAATGCTTGGGTCCTAAGGGGACATTTTGATTCGCAATGGTCTTGGTACGTAACCCCATGGGGTTACGTACCCTACTTTGTAAAAATATTGATATTTATCAAAGATAAGCAAACGTTAATTCCTTTTTAAATTAAATGGAAATAACCTCAAATAGACGAGGAATAAACAGCGGCGACATCGAATACTCTAAGAAGAAGCGTTGAGCGATAGGCTGATATTATTCTGTCTTAGACGGGACCGATCAAATATATTTGGAGGCTGCTAATATAAAGTATCTGTTTGATTTTATTCCTTCTGTACAAAAGTGTTGTAGAATTATTTGACCCCAAGAAGCGCCATAGACTACCATCACAAGATGTTATTAAATATACATTGTAACGCTAGGCTAAGACACCCCTGAAGGCAAATGTCTGCTTCTGGTTTAGGTCCACATAACCTATTAATAATAATAAATCTACCATATTTTCCCAGAAGAAGTTGTAAACCCACATCACACGAGCTTAAAATAAAACGCGTAATGCCGATTTAAAACTACTCCTAAGAAAATTTTAAATTCTGATCACTGTACAAATAAATTCACATGGTTTAAAGGTAACGCAGAAATTATTTTTATTCTTTCTTTAACCTACATGACTTTTGATATACCGCAGTGGAAGCAGAGTTCCTACTTCTGCTAATATCCAATCTTATTTTATGGCATTACTCACGTAAGCATAGTTCCGAACCACGTTAATTAGGAAAATTTAACCTCTGGAAGGGGTGTTTCAATCATTTCTTTATTCGATGCAATGATAACTCTTCTTTGGTGACTATAGAGTTCATATTACCCCAAGAAGTGCCATAGACTACCATCACAAGTTGTTATTGAATTTACACTATGTGAATTTATGAGATTTCTTCAATTCGATTTCTTGTTCAACGTCAAACATTTTGTGGAATACACTAGCTCGATAATCAATGATCATTGATCATTCAGCAGGATCTTAAAAGTGTTTTCCTGGAAACAATTTGCTGTTAGTATAATAGTTAAATGTGAGCAATGTGGAAAGAATTTGGAAACACGTATGTATCCAAATTTCTTTCCGATTTTGTCGCAAAAATTAAAAATACACACCATGTATTAATGACTATGCATAAATGTCACTATGATGATGGATAGTATTTGGTCGGTGTTGTTTGCTAACCGATATATATTATCTATAAATTTTGTAAAAATAATTAATATAACATCGCTATCCCATTGACAATCTAGGCTTGAAGTGAAAACTATGGCTATTATAATACTTGTGAGAAGTAATATGTTTTCATGTTGTTTTTTCCTTCGCTTAAACGAAGTCATGTTCGCGGCTTCACCGACTATTCTTCAAGTATTTGACGAAAGTGCATTCCAGAAAGCGTCTCATTCCGGGTACCTACCTAATCATATAGGAAAACGGTAGGCACGTGAAAGTAGACGCTCCCTAAAACACAAGGTAGGATGATCCAGGTTAGAACACAAGAGTCTGATGTTCTGATGGTAGAGCTATCCAAGAGAAGCCCATATAATCATCACACGAATCCAAAAATGACGCGTGACAAACTATATAAACTCCCCTTAAACTACCGGATTTTTTCTTTAACTAGAAACTGCTGTGAACCTTGTGGAATCTTCGTGCACTCTTTTAATATATTATCCATTTTCTTCTGATTGGTGTTTTTACTCGGAAGTAATTCTATGCCGATATCACACAAATTATAATTAGGCGTAATGCCGATTTGAAACACCCCTAAAGAAACTTCAAATTTTTGGACCGCAAAAATATATAATGTAATTTTTTTTATTATAGATGTATTTTTAGAGAAAAGAAGGAGAGGAAAATTTGGGAAGAAAAAGGGTATGAGGGGTGGGTAGGAATCCGAAAGGCCAATGTATCCAGAGGTGACGGACCTTTGGAACCATTCCTCCTATTGCAGTGGAAGAGGATGAGTCGAAAGAGTCCGGTTGAAGTCAACTCAACCAGTCTCTTAGGATCCGGCCCGCAACGCAGAAGGTACGCAAAGGCATCCATGGCCAAGGCCTAAACAATCCTCACCCCATGAACTTGAGCCCTCTTGCTAGGTTTTAAAACGGCTAGAACCACGTATGGGTGACCTATGGCAGGGATTATCCAATAAATGGTTCCCAGAGCGGCGGTACCCATTTCCGCCTCCAAAATACTATGATGACAGAATTACTGAAATAAATAAATAAATAGAGAACAATTAAACAAGAACGAAGTTAAATAATTACTCAATATTTCGAAAATGTTTATTCTTTTCTATTGAACGCATCTCGACGGGATTTTTCTTGCTTAAATCTTACAGAAAATTAGAGAGACTTGACATTATTCCACAAAAGAAGTTCTAAAACGACATCACACTGATTGAAATGTTACGCGTAATGCCGAATTAGAACTACCTCTAAGAAACTAGGTACAGTGTTTTCGTCATAACCTACTCTGCCTGCTGATAGTGCTTCCCAAAAGAAGTCCTTATAATTCATCACACGATTCGAAAAAAGACGTATGACAAATTATAGGGACTACCCTTAAGAAACTGCTTACATTTTTCCTGCCTAAATCACAATAATTCAAATAAATATAAAGCGTCATGCTTAACAATATTCACAACGTCTACCAAAACTTTATTCAAGTTTTAAACTCAAAGGTGCTAATTTGAGTATTAATAACAATGTAGTAATGAAAACAACCTACGATATTTCTAAAGTATCGATTAAAATTTTTGTGTCCTAAGGGCATATTACAATTAGTAACGGTATCCAAAGTAGGGGACGTGTACAGCAGGGGGAACTTCGGAATTCAGAAGGATCTGTTTTATTTTCTTCCTTCCGTACAAATGTGCTGTATAATTATCACCAAAAAGTGCCAAGGAATACCATCACAAGATGTTATTAAATATAAGGTTTAAGTCCACATAAGCCAGTTGTATCTGTGGTACTGTCACTATCCTCCTAGAAGAAGTTGTAAACCACATCACTCGAGTTTAAAATAAAACGCGCATTGTCGAATAAAATTACCTCTAAGAAAGGGTTAACTGTTGATCACCATTAAAATAAATATACAAGATGATCCAGGATAGATCACAAGAGTCCGATGTCCTGATGGTAGAGCTATCCAAAAGAAGCCCATATAATTCATCACACGAATCCAAAAATGACGCGTGACAAACTATATGAACTCCCCTTAAACTAATATTTTTTTTTTCTTTAACAAGAAACTGCTGTGAACTTTCTAGAACCTTCCTGTATTCTCATAATGTAATATCCATTTTCTTCTGATTGGTATTGTTTTTACTCGGTAGTAGTTATAATCCCATATAACACAAATTAAAACAGGCGTAATGCCGACTTTAGACACCCCCAAACTCTCAAATTTTTGGACCTCACAAATATTAAGTTTTTTTTATTATTTTAATTGCTATCTTATGATAAAAATCTTTTGTGGGCATTTATCACAACAGGGAGTTCCTTAAACTACCATCACAAGCTGTTAACAAATATACTATATGACGCTAAAGTAAAACACCCCTGGGTAATAATAGAGTAGGTATATCATGAGAAGCGTACTTTGTGCTTGGACATTGGACGGCTCTCACCCATTGCCGAAACTGATTTGTTTTTGTAAAGGACCAGACGGGTCCCTTTCTCAGTTTGTCCCTTCTAGATTCTAAATCGTGTGTACGTTGAAGCATATAATATATAAATATCCATTCACAATTCATAACGCAATTCAAATTTAAACAAAATATAATTACAACCTAAATGCATGTCGTCACACAGCCGGGAAGCCGCCCATCCGGACCATAACTGCCCTAGTAATACCACATCTCTGTACAACTCACTGTACTTTCAACCAATGGCGAATCGGACCTCTTGGGTGTATTGGAGTGCTTACGTTAAATAATATAGAATTATTGATGTTGTTGTGGTGTGAAACGTTTTTTCATTTTTTTTTTAAATTCCTCTTTTTTATGAAGATTTTCAAGAAATCGGCGACAAACTGAAAATGACACACAAAAAATCAAATTTTCGATAAAAAATAAATTACTTTTTCGTCTACAACAACATCAATAATGTGATTTTATTTTAATATTAGCACTCCCAATGTCAAGTACCGCCACTGCATTCAACATTTAAATTTTAATTAGCTAAGAAAAATACCAAGTTGGAATGATTCGATTACAAAACTACCATATCATCATTACATCACCTCAGAGGTATAAGGCAGTCGTTGTAATTTTCAATGCATAGTTCTGCTAGTATTATAAGAAACTTAACCTGTGTGTCCTCATCCCACAGGCCACAGCAGAAACAGTATTCCTTCTGCTACTCGTATTCTGTCTCGTGTTATGGTTTAGGTGTAAAATCGATCGATTACACTGTATTTCAGGAAGACCTTGGTAACAGTTACCTACGGTATTTATACTAAAACGTCGGCAAATGGAACCAAATTCTCCCTAAATACTTTTGCTCAAATTAGTTCTATGGTTAATATTTTCTTAATCCAAATCATCTTAATAAACATACCTTGTTGTTCAGGCTTAAATGTGGTCAATATTTACCTGCTAACAAAGTACAAAAATAGTTTAGCATGTTTTAAATTCTAATAGAGAAACACACTTACCAATTAATTATAATTTCTTATATATATTAACTAATTAATAACCCCCAGAAAATACTTTGCTTTGGGGGGCTCACATGGGCAGGGGCGCGACTCCCTGGGGTACATTACAATTTGTATATTAAGTAGGTAGTAATGCACCCTGTTACCAATATTTCATTTTCTCTACTTTATACAAAGCGTATTAGCATAACCATTTGCACATTTTAAATACCCTTCATTTAAAACTAAAAATATCCAAAACAACATTATGTCAACTGATGAAAATACTCCCAACGGGGGAGGTGTTGAATAGTTCAGTCCAAGAAGAACCACAGGCCATGGTCAAACGATTTTAAAACTACGTTAAGATCAATGGCTTATGATACTCCCTAGTCCTGAGGTGACAGTTGGCTGAAGTATATTATACAGAATGGCGCAAAAATACTTTTATGACTTAAGTTCGTTATAACTCGTTTTAATTGCAAAATTTGCTAACAAGATTTGGGGAAATTATTATGGAAACCAACGGTCAATTGCTCTGATGCAGTGCGCATTATTAATAATAAATTAAAATGAACTGCAGGCCTCTAACGAATGAATTGAAATAATTCCTAACAAAGTATCAGTCAAAAGCGAATGTTTTATGACAGAACACGCGTTCATACAAATAATGGTATTGATATTGACATACAATTAGGAAAAGATGATGTGCTCTTGAAATATTCTTAATGACTAATATTTTATCAAGAAGTTAGCAAACTTTCACTTTTTTAACAGAGTCATTTTTCTCCGTGCACAGTGTCATTTACTGCAACATGGAGCCTCCCTGGTACCGGAAGATCACACACTATTTCACTGTGTTGTTCAGGATAGGCCCGGAACATCGACAAGGAGACGTTCTGCTCAATATCGGGTGATAATAGAAAAATTGTTGAGGCAAAACGATCCACAATTGCGGTTCGACTTGCCAAGGGGCTGATAATACCTAACACCTTGAGATTCTTACTAATTTTCTTTTGGCCTATTTGAAAGAACAAGTGTACGTTAACAAGCCAGCGACCATCCCCCCAAATAAAAACCAATCCACAACACTACCAAATTTGCGAAAAGTTATGTAAAGTCTGTTGCAGGAGTACGAATTTGCGAATCAGAAAATGGCCACCATTTACAAGACATAATCTTTTAGTTTATGTCAATAAAATTCCCTGTGTTGTACAGTACTCTAAGAAAAATGTATTCTAATCTTAGTTACTCAAATCATAACGGTAAATCTGCATCACCCCGTATTTGTTATATGTATTTGTATAATGAATATTATAAATAACACAGTTGGCCATATTAATCAGCTATAGATAATAATAAAATGACTACTATCAAATATTCAATGCATAATTATTCATACCCAAACTTATCAACTACACACATCCTACCTTTGATTACAGGGAAATGTACGCCACTGGCTGTTCTCAGATCATATCCAGTCTAATTTTATAGTATGGGATCCATGATTACGTACGTTTGAAAGACATCGGTGACAGGTACCTACGTTTACTAATATTAAAGCGTAGGTCGCTGATACCAATGTCTCCCTAAAATACTATTTTCCCCGAAAATATGATCATGAAAAGGCACTTTCAAATATTCTAAAACTAAAAAATGTCATTACTCGTCTTATTTTCCGGACTGTCCCGAAGTTCCACTCCCATTGAGAGCTGTTGAAATTCCTAGTCGTGTAGAGACTGATGACAGTGCGTTCCGGGAAGTGTCTGTATTTGCGTAGGTAACCTGTCTGGTAATATAAATCGGCTACCACGTGCATACAAACTCTTCCTAAAATGCTAAATGTAGAATCTCATAAATGTGAAGAAACTGGGTGAAACACTGAAAAGAAAATATTTTAACAGTAGGGACAAGGTATTTTAACGGTAGGGACTAGGTAATTTAATAGTAGGGAGAAGGTATTTTAACAGTAGGGACAAGATATTTTAACGGTACGGAAAAGGTATTTTAATAGTAGGGACAAGGTATTTTAACAGTAGGGATAAGGTATTTTAACAGTAGGGACAAGGTATTTTAATAGTAGGGAGAAGGTATTTTAACAGTAGAGACAAGGTATTTTAACAGTATGGACAATGTATTTTAATAGTAGGGACAAGGTATTTTAACAGTAGGGAGAAGGTATTTTAACAGTAGGGACAAGGTATTTTAATAGTAGAAAGAAGGTATTTTAACAGTAGGGACAAAGTATTTTAATAGTAGGGACAAGGTATTTTAATAGTAGGGAGAAGGTATTTTAACAGTAGGGACAAAGTATTTTAATAGTAGGGACAAGGTATTTTAATAGTAGGGAGAAGGTATTTTAACAGTCTGGGCACGGTATTTTAACAAAAACATTTACAAATCATTGCCACATTTTCAAAACCACTTGCTGATTAGTGACTTCTGATACTCTTGAGGCGACAGGTGGCAGAAGCTGTAGGAAATAAAACTGAAACTGAATGTATAAATATATGTTTTAATAAAATAATGTATGAAAACTGTTACATAGTATGCATTAGTTTTGTCTGCAGGTTACCAGATTCCTTGAGACCGGAAGACTGTACAGATTTAATCACACGTTCAGTCACCAAGTACCAAGTGACCTAATAGCCTAATAACTGCCTAGTTAGGAATTAATTAATAGTTAAAAGCGACCATTTATATCACAAAATGTTTTGTTACATTTTCATTAAACGAGTCATGAAGTAAATTCCAATAATATATTGTTATACAATTATTTTTTATCACTATTTTTTTCCCTTTAACACATGTTATTATACTTATCTAGAAATGCACCTATTTACGGGGATATTGAATTTAGCGATATAATAAAATAAATGACATAGTGAAAACTTTATTTTAAAACAGTGTAAGGAACTCTTGTATTCTTTAAAGAAAGCTCGTCCCATTTTGAAGTGGACAGTAAAAGGGATTTAGAATTATTTGACTTTATATCGGTGTTCAATGCATTAAACTCTCTATAATGCTTGCTTTTACATTTTGACGCTAAGAAAAGTGTTGAAAAAGATCAACCTCAGAAGAATCACTTGCCACTGTCACTCGATATTATAGCTACGACATGATCAGAAACATGAGATACTTCCGAGGCGACATTCGATTATAAATCTCACCATTTATTAATTTTGAAATGATAAATGATAAATCACAACTAAAATTGTTAAATCGTTGTTCCTACCCAAACTAAGAAACCCAGAAGTGACATTAAAAATAAATACTTTAGTGAATGTATGTTATTGAATGTTTTTTTCCACCTGCTTACCACGGTAATTTCTTGTGGGGACTAGTTGGTTGTGTATTTGTGAATTTGTGAAAAACAGATGAAAAAATTATCAGCTTCCGCATTATTCATGTTGATAGCTGAATTAACAGTTTACCTTGGAGATATCACAAGTTATCAAGACACGATTTCATAACTACGATGTCACAATAGCTTGTGATACCTCCAAGGTAAACTGTTAATTCAGCTATCAACATGAATAATGCGGAAGCTGATAATTTTTTCATCTGTTTTTCACATTTCTAGACTGAAAGTTACGCTCCTGTTGACACTATTTCTCAGCGGAATTTCTGAATCGACATAACACGGATTTACCAAATAAATGCGTAATGCCGTTTGAGGCAAAATCATTTTTTGGCGTTATTTTAATTTAAATACAATAAGTTAATTTGTCTTCTTCAATATTTAATCAAAAAGGATCGACATGTTTTAAAAACAACCAACATTAAGAATAGTCAAAAGCGAAGAATCACTCAGAAAAGAAATAATCTGAAAGAATCATTCAGAAAAAAATTACAATGAGCAGTGATTAATAGGTTATTATTATCTCACCTAATTTTCTGCTGATATTGCTTAAACGAAATATTATTACAAAAGAAATGCGTTTGATTCAACATGCGAATATAAAAATGATGCGTGGCAAACTATAAAACCACCGATAGAAATTTCTGAGATTTTCTAGCACCACTTTAGAAGAATTTATAATAGGCACATTACGTAAACATCGCTTTTTCTTACATAAAAAGTGCTTTGCCATGAACGAAGATAAAGAGAGAAAAAACATGTGGTGCAAATCAATGTGATTTGCTAAACGAATTCCTTGAAATTTGAAGACTGAACATTCAATATAATCTGCTCAGTCCCTAAATAGCAAAAAACTCAATTGCAAACTGAAATTCTCAATCCATCGGCGTGGAGTAACACCAAAATAATTCCAAAAAAAGTTTTAAATCTAAATTTTATCATAGATTCAATAGAATTCCATTACATTCATCAATGGAACGTTATAGCATGTAGCGGTAGAACCATTTGTCAAGTGCCCCGGGTACACTGCTGCAGTGTGTGATGTTTTGAATATCCACAAAAACAAACGATAAATAATAAACGAACGTGCTCAAAAAAAAATTTTTTTGTTTAGACAACGACGGAAGATTTATGGACAGACAGGCCTGGAGTAAACAGATTCCCACGGGAAAGGAGAGACCGGAGGGACAGTCGAGTTTTGAACTTGGGTGCATTGACAGCCCCGAGAAAGGGATACAAATCAGAAGTGTTGTTTGAAATTACAGTTAATTATTGAATTCAAGTGGTATTAGAGAGTATTGCGGAATATTGAATTAAAGTGAAAGATTATTGATCCGGCGTTTGTGTGAAGTGAAAGTGGTTCGACTCAGTGGGTAAACAATTAATAATAATGACAATAATAATAATTGGATAATTTGTAGAGCGCCGTTTTGTAAAAACCCACCTCAGGGGCGCCAGGTGTTGTGCAATCGCGATTGTGTTATAAAGTTGTGTTGATTTAAACGTGATTTCGTATACAGTTCGAACTAGATTGCTTGTCTTAAAAACATGAAAATAATAAAAATAATGATTGCGTTTTTAAAATAGAGTGAATGTACTTAAAGGCAGGAAGTGTTTAATCGGGCTAAGTTATTGATTTGGCGAGATGGCATTCTATCCACGGAGACCGAAAACCAGAGAATCAAATAGATTATTAACTGTGGGTTCGAATCCTAACAGATTAGGGAGGTACAATTTTATTTACAGGAATATTTAATTACCCTTTTATAAGCGTAGGGAGGAGGTCGAAAATTAAAGTGATTTAGCTATATAGTGTAACCAGGTAAGCTTCACGCTGAGAATGAGAGGTGCCTAACTGGGTGAGTTTTTATATTATTTATTAAATTTCAGAGGACCTTTTTAAAAGACGGATACAACCGAGGTACAGGAACTAAGTTTACGACACCTGCCGCCCAAATAATGTTATCATTAACAGGGATGTGCTAGGCGAACCGTCAATCAGCTGTGAGCGAGAGACGAGTCAACGACCTTTTCATATATAGGCCGAGAGGCGCGGAGTACAGTCAGTCAAAGGGGAAGTTTTGCTAGCGTATGCCGTCCCAAATTGAAAGCGATCGGATGCAACCAGACGGAACGAAATGAAAACTTTTCTTCTGTTATTTGACTTTCTAATTTAATACTTTTCATCTATTATTTGACTTTCTAAGTTACGAATTGGGATGCACAAAAACAAATCTAAAGTCGAAAGAGGGAGATGGTAATCTCCGAAATAAAACTACCAACCGAACAACTTTTCTCAACAGGTATCTTTCGAGAGGTAGGCAGCCTCTTTAAATTAAATGCAAAAATCAAACCAATTATCCGTTTATACCTTACCTGAGAGCAGTGGCGGCTCGTGACTTTTGGGTGTACTAGAGTGCTTATATTTATAAAAATGACATTTCTGGAGTTTTTATAGCTGAAAACGATTTTTTTTTTTTTTTTCGAAAATTGATTTTTTGTATGAAGATTTTCAGGAAATTTCAGTAAAGCCGTGCGCCGCACGGAATTCCTGAAAATCTTCATACAAAAAATCATTTTTCAAAAAAAAAAAAAAAAATCGTTTTCAGCTACAACAACATCAATAATGCCATTTTTTGTAATATTAGCACTTTAGTAACCCAAAAGTCACGAGCCGCCACTGCCTGAGAGGATAGGTATTCAGTAGAAGTTACCCATACCTAATACGACATTTTGCTGATAATTGTTCTTCACCCAGCTCAGATGATAAACACCAGACCCAGCAGCAGCAGCTCCCATCTTTGTGGATACCTTGGAATGACAAATAATATAAATATATATTTTTATTTTTTTGCTATGGAAATTGTAGCTTCTACCAATTCTCCGTTCTTTCATACTTTTGTTTTATTTTTGCTTCATAATTTTCTTTATTGTTTCCTCACATTTCTCTTCTGCTTTCTTTTCTTATATTTTGTTATTCAGGTTATACACCCATATAGAAGAAACCTTTAGGGGCAACACGAGTCCGGGATGAAACTGAACATCAATGTTCTGTCAATGTCCATTTTCCCCACAAGGGGGTGGATAAACCTCGTCCCCTCATACGGCCAAAGGACAGACCCCGGAAACAGGATATCCACAAACCTACCGCGCCTCCCCCGAGGACAGTAGCAGGTTTGAGGGATGGTCGGTCGACTTTAGGGAATCTTCCTCCCCGCCTCCGACGACTCGACGCATCTCTCCCTAGGGTCTTCGGGTATCCATTCCCCCATCTCCCAGTTACACTTTCTTCAGGGCACCACCGAGAAATCGGCTAAGGGGAGCGGTCCCCTGACTTCGTAACCGATCAACCCAATCACCAACTGACTCGCCTCGGGACCGCCGAAAAGAATGTGGATTATTCCTCTCCGGACCAGCACCAGATGTTTTTCATTTGTACTTTTGTTTTATCTAAATTACTATGCACATACTATGTAGACAAACAGTCTACACCAGTTGTTTTTATTTTTGTATTTATTTTTTTCCCCTTCTACTAACATAGAAACAGAGGCAAGTACTCTACTAACAAACTAACATTGTACACAGTAAGCACTCGCAGACTGCTTCCCTAAAAACGTATGCGGGGACATTCGAGGTTTAGCTTCGTTCTTATTAAATGTAGAGTCGTTCTTAACAAAAAAATTAGCGTCCTTGCAAGAGCCCTGAAGGGGTAACCATAAGTTACCTATACCGGGGCGGGTAAGTGGTGGGATCCTCGAATACCTAATACACGAGGATGCTAGTAACCTCATAAAATAAATACTGGAACCAAATATTAAAATACAGACAGTCCTCATCCCAAATTTGGCATTTCGAGTAGACCTTACATATATCTCACATGATAATTGGCTGAATGGGTAGGCACACAACCTATCGTTAATAAGCAGGCAAAATGTCGACAAGATCGTCGTGTGTTACCTATGTATTGACCTAGAAAGGGATGTAAATCCCCGACGGCGTGGGAGTTACAACGTTTTCTGGAGGTGGCACGTAACTTAGGACCTTGCGTGTCACATTTTCGCGACTAGATTCGTGACAAGGGATGTCATGGTTTTCCCCTTCTACACTCAGTAAAGTAGATTTTCCTGGAGGTGTTTGAGATTGGGGCAATTCTGAAATTGGTGATGAGACCTGGTTTTCTTTATTCTGGCGTGAAGGTTGCCGATTTGGAACAAGGGGAGACCCGGCCGGTTGTGATATCCAGACACGCAGATATCGATCGCCTTGCTCAAATTATCATCCATCAGTTTTGTTTGGTAAGAGGAGGAGTCAATCTTAGCTTGAAAAAAATTCATTTCCTTTCCTCTCCTTCCCCTCCCAAAATATATACATGGATGGCGCCGACAACTAACACCATAAATTTATCGTATGTATATCACACATATAAAATCTAACACTTTAATATATTCACATTACCCTACGATAGGTAGAATCGAGTAGCTAGTGGGGGGGGAGCAGGCGACTTAGAAGATAAGGTTTATGAAATGGTTTTAAAACACAGCGGTAATGGATTCAACTCACTCTATCTCAAAAGAACCAAGGGATACCACACATACATAAATAACTAGGTTTCTAAACCGAGAAACAAAAACCCAACACAACGTTCGGTGAAGCCTTTTTATACTGAACCGTCACGTGAAATAAGTACGTTCAAGGTCGTACGTCACGTAGACAAACTAGGATGTACACACTTGAAGGGGTGTGTAATAAAGAAAAGACGGCAGGGAGGACCTTCCTACCCCGGATATATATATAACCAAAGCCTTATGGAAAGTTACCTACGGGACTTAAGGAAAATTTATCGTAGAAAGAAGAGAGGGAAAAGTTTGAAGTAGAAAGGGCAGATCATTACAAGTGTAATTTTGAAACATGTTGGAGTCAGGTTGGCGATAAAAGTCTTTGATGATGATGCATTCCAGGAAGAATCTTTATTCAAGTATCTACCTAAACATGAAGTAGATACATGAATGCAGACGCTCCCTAAAACGCTATGCATGAAGTTCCAGAAACGAACTAAACTAAAAATTCTGAAAGAAATTTTATATTTAGAAAGCAAAAATGAAATAATACGATAATATAAAGAAATATAAAACAAAACCACATTATGTTAATGTCGTAAAGGCTTACTTAATTCCCGGGACTTTCTAGAAGAAGTCACTACTCCCCAGAAGGAATTCCAATACAACATCACATGAATTCAAACGTTACACGTAATGCCGAATTAGAACTCCAAGAAACTGTGTGTTCTCGGAATCTGTTTTTAAGTGAAGTCTGTGAAAATATATATATATAGGATACTCACAGCAAAATTGTGTACTAATTGTGAAAGATAGCTTCCGAGAACCCTAATTATTTTAGAGTTATCTGAATTCAAACGTTACACGTAATGCCGAATTCAGATAACTCTAAAAAAATTAGGGTTCTCGGAAGCTATCTTAAAGTGAATTCTGTGAAAATGTATAAAGATTACTCACAGCAAAATTGTATTCTTAGGAGATTTTGGTTTCAAGAAGCGGTAAACTACTATCATAAGATAAAGAAATATACTTTGTGAAGCTAGACAAAGACACCTTGCAACTGCAAATCTGTCACGACCTTAGAGAAATTAAAATCATGACTATCAAGAAAGTAACCATATCTCCCCAAAATAAGTTGTAAACCGAAAATACACGAGTTTAAATAAAACGAGTAATTCCGATTTAAAACTACAAATTAAATTAGCACTTTACAAATTAATGAGTATATACACATGATTTCGAAGAACCTTAGATGAATAACTGCCGTGAACTGTGTACATATATATAATGTGATATGCGAACTGGTGGGTGAACGTGTCCAGGAGTATGGAACGTATGAATCTATCCCTCCCGCTGCGGTGAAAGGCGAAAGGTTAAGAGAGACCATTTGAAGAGGTCGGAGTCTCTCCTCAAACCAGCCTCTTCCGAAACTGGTGGGCAGGCGCATCCTGAACAAGCCAATAATATACGCAGATCAAATACCCGATGAACCCGGGCACCCCTGCTAAATCGCCAAACGTATCAAACTACTTGGTATGACCTACGACAGGGGTGTTGAATATCCAATTCATGGTTCCATGGGCGGCGGTACCCAATCCCGCCTTCTTCAAATTGAAATCATGATCTGTTGAGTACATTAACTATTGATATAGGTAAATGATAAGTAAGAAGAACTGAGAATTTGGTAGAAATCAGTAGTTGGATCAAAATTATAATTTTTAAATATTGAAGACAATATTAGTGATTTCTAAACGAAAATCTGAAACAGAAAAATCAGAAAAGGAAACGGTCACATCTGGGACTCGAACCCAGGACCCTTGTCTTTCCGGGACAGTGCTCTACCGACTGAGCTAATGGGACCCTATTCCCCTCGGTCACTTTTAACTGTATCATACTTCGAATAAGAACCACTAACATTGTCTTCGCTTTTTCACCGCACATTTTTATTGGCAACTATCTTTATGTATGATCGCAAGATTCAACCCGAACTAAATGCAATCCAGACAGCGTCTTTTTAGATAAACCTATCTTATTTTTTTATTTTTAATGTGCGACATCTGTTGACTTTTCTGCAAGTCTAGAATGAATATTTATTTTTCGGAATAACTTTATTGAGTAAAACCTCAAATTGTAATATTTAAATATTGAAGACAATATTAGTGATTTCTAAACGAAAATCTGAAACAGAAAAATCAGAAAAGGAAACGGTCACATCTGGGACTCGAGTCCCAAATTTTAATTTTATTTTAGAGGAAATTTAACTGCTTTGTCTACCCTAGAAGTATCACAAGCTAGCATGACACAACTTCAAATTCACTATGTCAAAATAACCTGTGATATCCCTTGGGCAGCTACTGTTATATTACCAAAAATGTTATTTTGTTAGTGTGCCCCACAGGCTACGGACACTAGGGAGCAGTTCAGACTCTTGTGTGGTGTATATATGTATCTTTGTTTGTAACATGTAGTAATTATTTTGACATCCCACAGTACGCGCAGTATTTCTACTCCTGCTTTAAGTCAGACTTCTTTCACGGAGTGTGAAGGATGACAGTATATTTCAGGATTACAATAGTTAAGGTTAACTACGGATATTCATATTAAAACGCAGTTAACTGAAACAAGTGTGTCCCTAAAGTACTATATTTCCCATCAATAATCTTCTTATTCACCTTTAAGGGACCTCAGGTGTTCAGCTTTGAACACAGGCATCGCTCAAATTATCTAGTTTTGTCGATCCTGGGCAGCTCCCATCCGTCCGAATTAATTCGATGATCTGTGTTGCCAAAGGTCATCCGTCATCTGTTAGTTTTGCCATAAATATGCACAGAATAATTCCATCTGAGGTTGTAGATTGTGGGATTGTGTAGGCTTGATCCTTATTCACTCGCTAGTGTTTCAATCTCACAAGGAGATGCCTAGCATGAATGTTTCCATGGTTGTTTGTGTGTTTTGGCTCCATTTGCTTCAAAACGTTCTTGTATAGTGTATACTTCGGAACCTTAATATCAGAAGTATACATTTTCAAATACGTCCTTCGGTGGTGCTGATGTGTCGTCCTGTATTTAAATTGTGACTAATTTTGCTAAAAGCGATTCATAAATCACCCTCTTAAATGCAATAAATAAAATTGTTAGGATAATTTTCAAAAGCATTAATACTCTTTACATTAATTTAATAAATGTGTCATTACCAAGAGTTAGAATAGACCTGATAGCGGTAGCACACTTTTCATACACTTTTCACAGCTCGAATGAAGGTGATAAATGATTTTTAATTTAGTAAAAGTCTTTAGTAAATTAAAATGTTTAATAAACAATCCAGCAATTAAGACTAAACAACAATTTTTGCAAAAGTCTAAATTCTACTGAAATTGTTTTCCCAAAAGAAGTTTTTGTAATTCATCACACGAAATTAAAATCGACGGGTGACAAACTACAAAAACTCCCTTCAAGAAACTGTAGCGACTTTTCCAGAAACTTGTTGTAAATCTTCTATTTTATTTTCCATTTTTAAACTTTACGATGCTTTGATTATTCCCCAGAAGAAGTCCTAAACCAACATCACACGAATAAAACACACGCGTAATGCCAATTTAAAACTACTCCTAAGAACTTTTAACTGTATAGCCCTTGAAACATAATATTATAAACAACACTTTAATGTGGGCTGTAGGAGATTAGGCGATAGTGCATTCCAGAAAGCGTCTTTATTCCGGTACCTACTTAAGCACGGCGTTATACAGTAGGCACATTAATGCAGACGCTCCCCAATAAACTAAGCGGGTATATCCAGAAGGTGATGACAGAAATACGGAAATAAATAAATAGAGCACAATATAACCAGAACGAAGATAAATAATTAATTAATATTTCAAATTATTTATTCTTAATTTAAATTTGAACCCATCTCGAATAGATTCTACATTCTTGAATCTTACAGGCAGTTAGTGAGACTTTCTAAGATTGTCATTATTACCCAAAAGAAGTTCCAAAAAGACAACGCACTAATCGAAATGTTACGCATCTTGCCGTAATAGTACTACCTCTAAGAAACTAGGTACAATGTTCAGATTAGATCCTACTCTGCCTGCTGATAGTGTTTCCCAAGAAAAGTCCTTATAATTCTCACGATAATACTCGTCAAAATACTCAAGAAAATACTCACGATATTGCTATATTATCGTTAAATGCTTGTAAAATGCTAAGGGGACATTACGATTAGCAATGGTCTCCAAAGTAGTACGTATACCTCATGGGGTACTCCGAAGTGACGGAAAACCTAAATATTTATCAAAGATGAGCAATGTCTCACTAATTTTTAAATAACATGACAATGGCCTCAGATATAAACGATCTGTTTGATTTGCTTTCAAATGAGGTGTTGTAGAATTATGTGACCCCAAGAAGCGCCATAGACTACCATCACAAGATGTTATTAAATATACATTGTAACACTAGGCTATGACATCTCTGAAGGCAAATGTCTGCTTCTAGTCCACATAACCTATTAGTAATAATTATTCATTTTACTATATCTTCCCAGAAGAAGTTGTAAACCCACATCACACGAGTTTCAAATAAAACGATTAATGCCGATTTAAAACTAATCCTGTGATCTTGATCACTGTACAAATAAATTCACATGGTTTAAAGGTAATGCAGAAACAGTTTTTCTTCTTTGTTTGCCTTACATAACTTGAAATATACCGCAGTGGAAGCAAAGTTCCTACTTCTGCCAATATCCGCTCTTATTTTATGGACTGGTATAAATGACCACAATATACTAGTATTGTAAGAAGACATGGGTAACAGTATCCTACGAGTATTTATAGTAACACGTAGGCCATTGAAACCAACGACTGTCGAAAATAATTTTAACTGCATCAAACATAATATCCAAAATACTGCTTACAAAAAAAACGCACGCAAAGTTTCAAACCATATTAAAAATGAAATAATTACCTCTCGAAGACTTGTTTCAATGATTGCTTTATTCTATGCAAGATAACTCTGGTGACTGTAGAGTTCGTATCACCCCAAGAAGTGCCATAGACTACCATCACAAGCTGTTATTGAATTTACACTATGTGATGCTAGACTGCGACATTCCTCGGGCGAATCGTTATGTGCACGTTATGAGATTTTTTCAATCCGATTTCTTGTGCAACGTAAAACATTTAGTGGAATACACTAGCACGACAATCAATGATCTTTGACAATATCGTTAAGGTGTTTTCCTGGATATTTATTTGCTGTTAGTATAATAATAAAATAAAGCAACATTGAAAGAATTTGGAAACATGTATCTACCCATAATTCTTTCTGATTTAAGCAAAAATTAAAAAAAATACAAACAACTTCTTTAGCGTGGCATTTGATATTGAAGAAGACACAACACTAACAAACTAGTAGTCACTATGAGGATGGGTAGTGTTGGTCGGTGTTGTTTGCTAACCGATCTATAACTTCCTATTTTAAGACTAAACATTCCTATAGTAAGTAGGTTCCTAACCAAATTTCATGAAACTCACTCGAAATTTTGTAATAATATTCAATATAACATCGCTATCCCATTGACAATCTTGTCTTGAAGTGAAAATTATGGCTAATATAATTCTTGTGAGAAGTAATATGTTTCTATGTGTTTATTCCTCGGCTTGAACGAAATCATGTTAACGGCTCCACTGACTATTCTTCAGAATTTGACGAAATGCATTCCAGAAAGCGTCTCGTTCCAGGTACCTACCTATTCATATAGGAAAACGGTAGGCACGTGAAAGTAGACGCTCCCTAAAACACAAGGTATGATGATCCAAGTTAGTTCACAAGAGTCTGATGTCCTGATGGTAGAGCTATCCAAGAGAAGCCCATATAATTCATCACACGAATCCAAAAATGACGCGTGACAAACTATATGAACTCCCCTTAAACTACTGTATTTTTTTCTTAAACAAAAAACTGTTAATCTTTAGAATCTTTCTGTACTATTTTAATATAATATCCATTTTTCCTCCATTTTTTCTCTTTTTCCTCCACTTGAACGAACTCATGTTGGCGGCTCCACTGACTATCCTTCAAGTATTTGACGAAATGCATTCCAGAAAGCGTCTCGTTCCAGGTACCTACCTATTCATATAGGAAAACGGTAGGCACGTGAAAGTAGACGCTCCCTAAAACACAAGGTATGATGATCCAAGTTAGTTCACAAGAGTCTGATGTCCTGATGGTAGAGCTATCCAAGAGAAGCCCATATAATTCATCACACGAATCCAAAAATGACGCGTGACAAACTATATGAACTCCCCTTAAACTACTGTATTTTTTTCTTAAACAAAAAACTGTTAATCTTTAGAATCTTTCTGTACTATTTTAATATAATATCCATTTTTCCTCCATTTTTTCTCTTTTTCCTCCACTTGAACGAACTCATGTTGGCGGCTCCACTGACTATCCTTCAAGTATTTGACGAAATGCATTCCAGAAAGCGTCTCGTTCCAGGTACCTACCTAATCATATAGGAAAACGGTAGGCACATGAAAGTAGACTCTCCCTAAAACACAAGGTATGATGATCCAGGTTAGAACACAAGAGTCTGATGTCCTGATGGTAGAGCTATCCAAAAGAAGCCCATATAATTCATCACACGAATCCAAAAATGACGCGTGACAAACTATATGAACTCCCCTTAAACTGCCGTAATTTTTTCTTTAACAAGAAACTGCTGCGAACCTTGTAGAACCTTCTTGTACTATTATAATATAATATTCATTTTCTTCTGTTGTTTTTATTCGGAAATAGTTCTAAGCCCATGTAACACAAATAAAAATAGACGTAATACCGACTTGAAACACCCCCAGAGTAGTTCAATTTTTTGGAACGCACAAATATTACGTTATTTTGTATTATTTTAATTGCTTTCTAATGATGAAAATCTTCTGTGAACATTTATCACACCTAGAAGTGCCTTAGACTACCATCACACGATGTTAACAAATACTATGTGACGCTAGACTAAAACACCACTGGGTTAATAAAGTCTATCGTGAAAAACGTGCTTTGTTCTTGGACACTGGAGGGCTCCCACCCATTCCCGAAACTGTTTTGTTTGTGTAAAGGACCAGACGTGTCCATTTCTCAGTTTGTCTGTTCGAGATTCTTAATAATAACTAACAATAATAAGTCCCGACCCTAACTTCCCTATCACCTATCATTACAACCCACTGTCCTTTTGAATTTTGGGTAGATTGGAATGCAAATATTAAATGAAATGGCATTATGGATGTTGTTGTAGCCTGAAACGTTATTTATTTTTTTTATAAAATAATAATTTTTGTATGAAGGTTTTCAGGAAATTTCAGTTTGGCGCCGATTTCCTGAAAAAAACGAAATCTTGAAACTTTTTCGGCTACAGCAACATCTTTAATGCCATTTTATTTTAATATTAGCACTCCCAAAAGTCACGTCACTGCTTTCAACATTATTCATCAACCATCAATTTAATTGGACTGAAACAAGCTGGAATGACTCGATTTCAAAAATTCTATTTCCAGACACCGTGTATAAAATACTGTCAATATTTACCTGCTAACAAACTACAAAGAAGTTTAGCATATTTTAAATGCTAATAAAAAAATACATTCCGATTTATTATAATTTCTTATATATTAACTAATTAGTAACCGCCAGTAAATAAGAGGGCTCACACGGGCAGGGGCGCGACTCCCTGGGGTGCATTACACATTGTACATTAAGTAGGTTCTGATGCACCCCGTTACTACTTTATTCTAAGCCTCTTAGCATAACCATTTGCACATTTTTAATAATCCAAAACAACATTATGTCAACTGACGAAGATACTCCCGACAGGTGTTGAATTGTTCAGTCCAAGAAGAACCACAGGCCATGGTATAACGATTTCAAAACTACGTTAAGATAAATGGCTTATGATAATCCCTAGTCCCGAGGTGACAATTGGCGGAAGTATATGATACAGAATGGGGCAAAATTACTTTTATGGCTTAAATTCGTTATAATTCGTTTATTAAAAAAATATGTATTTTGTTCAGAAAAGATTTGGGGAATTTATTATTGAATCCAACGGTCAATTTCTTTGATGCAGCGCGCATTATTAATAATAAATAATAATAATAAAACATTATATTGACAAAAAAGTCACTCTGCTCAGCTATACATTTCAGATTTCTCCAGCACATTAAAATACCGTCGGTATTTTAATGTTCGGATCACACCCACACGGAGAAAACTTAATTATATGAAAACTGTTAATTTTTCAAAAATCTGGTCAAATTTTTCGTTTTCCCCCAACTGAAAACCAATATTCTAAAGTGAAAGTCTGTTGCAAGAGTACGAATGTGCAAATGAGAAAATGGCCACCATTTACAAAATGTAATCTTTTACTTTAGGTCAATAAAATTCTCTCTTCACTGGAAAAAACAAATTTAATCTTATTTACTCAAACCATAAAGGTAATTTTGCGTCACCCTGTAAATTTTTTGTATATTTAAATGTATTTGTATAATATATACTAAAAAACTTTTTGACTTCTTGACAAACATTCCCGGGTTATGAATAACCTGAAAATATTTTTAAATCTCCTACTACCACTACGGTAAGCGGAAAATGTTGCCTGTGTTGTGAAAGAGGACTTAACTAGCCGAGGAATTGAACACGCCACGCCTGGGTGGAACCCAAACGCGATGCCAAATCAGCCACTGACCGGTCAACTACTAAAAATATGCATAAGAAAAATTAACGTTGATTATAAATTTCATTGTACATTATTGCCAACTTCTATCTATTTTCTAGATGGCAGTAATATCCGCAAGATTAGATTTGCAAGGCAAAAATTCTATGTTTATCGAATCACGTAATAGCGAACTATTCTGTAAATCTACTCATTCACAGGTGTCACTTTGCACACTAATACGTCTACTGGTAAAATGAATATATTTATGTCAAACACAAACCCAATCAATTAAATTGAGTGAATGATTCAAGAAGCAATAAGTTAAATATTTTTCATTCAACTCGATTACCTCCTGCCATTATGGTTGATAATACTACCAAAAAAATAGTTTTATATTTATTTTGTTTTCACATTAAACGACTCCTTATCTGACATCTATTAAAAGAAAGTTGAAGTACGTTTTGCATGCTACTTGTCCAGAAATTGTGCTGCACATCATCATATCACTACTTGCCGCTAGATGGCAGTAATACACTTTGCTCAAAAACATAAAAACACAAGCAAAATGCCACTGTACAGAGCTTCCAGACTAATTTCATATCTATTCAAATCTACGAAGTTCGTTACAATCTACGTTAGATGATTTTTCTTATGATTATAGACGGTGTTAATTTAGTTATTTTATTAAAATGCGATTTTTGCAGATTTTATTTGTCCCCGTGCATACGCAACATGAATGTAAAGAAATTGTTTTGTCCGTAATAATACGCAATTCTTTCAAGAGACGCACACAAATACAGTATTGGACTGAATCACCGATACAAAATCATATTTTTGTGCTTCTTTTCTTGAAGGAATTAAGTTTATATACGGTCAAAATTATTTATTCATTTTCATATAGCATATATGATGTTTTAAAGCTTATCTTGCAAAAATAAATTTTAATGAAATATTTAAATTCAAGCGATCTATGAACACGTAGATTATAACGAACGTCGCGTTTATGAACGAACTATTTGTTTGTTGGCCTCCCAAAGTTTTTATTTAATAAATTTCCAAGTAGATGAGAACTTTCCCTCTAATTTATGCCGTTGGCCATATCAATATAATATTATAAATTAAACAATATATGATAAAATAACAATTATTCATACCCGAACTTATAAACTACTCAAATCCTACCTTTGATTACAAGGAAATGAACGCCACTGGCTTTTCTCAGTTTTTATTCAGTCTTATTTTATGGTATGGGTTCGATGGTTATGTATGTTAGAAAGTCATCAGTGACAGGTACCTACGTGTACTAATAAGGGTAGGTCGCTGATACCAATAGAAAATCCTCCCTAAAATACTATTTTAAAGGGCACTTTCAAAGATTCTTCAACTAAAAAACGTCATTAATCGTCTTTATTTACGGACCGTCATGAAAACTTCATCAAAATCCAAAAGCAATGGAAATGATGAGCATGTGCTGTGCATTCCGGGAAATATCGAGTATTAAATACATTCCAATTTATTATTATACGATTTGCAAATAAAACTCAATTTCCCAAAAAAAAAACAATATTCTTCGCCTTGTTCTACAGGGTTTTCCAATAAGAGGTGTTATTTTGATATTCAATCGTAAAAGATCAATGGTTTCGTTGCTTGTGTGGCACGTAGCGCCGTTTTGTTGAAAGTAAACGTTGTCCAGATCAATACCATCCAATTCCGGCCATAAAAATCATTAATCATCTCTCGATAGCGCAATCCATTAACCGTAACTGTTGCTCTAGCCTCATTTTCGAAAATGTAAGGTCCAATGACTCCGTCGGACCATAAACCGCAGCAAACAGTCACACGTTGAGGATAGAAAGACTTTTCAACAATAACTCTTGGGTTTTCCGAGCCCCAGATGCGACAATTTTGCTTGTTGACGAAGCCACCGAGGTGGAAATGGGTCTCATCACTCAAGATGATTTGCATTTAATTCACTCAAGTGAATTTTAATTATTTCAATGCGTTGTTGAAGCGTGTATCGTTCCATTTTTATTAATGGCGTAGTTTCTACTTTTCTAATGTCAAAAAATGACAGCTTCAAAAGTAACATCTACCGAAATAGCGTTTATTCAAAAATTAATTATTAATAAAATAACTAAATTAACAATGTGGTTTGGGCATGTAGAGCGAATGAGCGAAGATAGGAGTGTAAGGAGGATATATGATGCAAATGCGAATGGTAGCAGAAGTCGGGGACGCCTGAGGAAGACATGGCACGATCAAGTGAATAAGATACTCGAGTCGGGCCATGTGAAGAGTCAGAATAATAGAAGAGTATGTATGAGACGATGTATGAATGTGAATGAGGCAAGGAGTGTATGCCAAGACCGAGTTGTTTGGCGGTCCGTCCTCTCTGCCTACGGAAACGGCGTGATGGTTAGTTAGTTAGTTACAACTCTTATTGGAAAACCCTGTATTTGAAGTTCCGCTCCCATTGAGAGAAGTTCCTAGCCGTGGAGAAGACTGATGACAGTGAGTTCCAGGAAGTATCTGTATTTGCGTAGGTAACCTATCGGGTAATATAAATCGGCTACAAAGTGCATACAGACTCTTCCTAAAATGTAAAGAAAATGGGTTAAACACTGTAAAGATTTTAACAGTCGGAAAAAGATATTTTAACAGTCGGTACAAGGTATTTTAACAGTGGTTGTACAAGGAATGTATTTTAACAGAGTAGGGGCAAGTTTTTGGATAATAATTCGTATGTTATTATTAAGACGTCACCGGTGAACTAAATTTGCTCTAAATAGATGTCCGATTTTTTAAATGAATAACTCTTTTAAATGAATAGCAGAATTTTAGTCGTTAAGCTGCCTCAAAATTATACTCGCGCCAAGCGCCGCCTTGGCTCAGGCCGGCCATAACCAAAGCTTAGCAAGCTCTGGTCTAAGAGAAATTTGTTTTAAGAACTCCCCTAAAGTGCCTTCATATAAGCTCTTTATATAAGATCATAGAATAGATGAGGTGGGATTAGAGGCGCAACTTAATGACTAAAAATCTGCTATTCATTTAAGAGTTATTCATTAAAAAAAACGGACTTGAACCTTTTATTGGAAATGACGGGTTTGTAAATTCAGTTGAATTCAAGCGTTCATGGACTTGAATGTGAATATTCTTCTTCCTTTTTTTCCGTGAAATTATATTTTTTTACGGTTGTCGTTATTCCCCAATAGTAGCTCTAAAGCGACATCACACGAATAAACATAGGTCAAATGCGTAATAAGTTAAAACTTCCACTAAGAAATTATAATGTATTTTTCTAGTGTCCCTCAGTCTGGACCTACTGATCGTACTTCCTAAATGAAGTTCTTATAATTCATCACACGAATTAAAAAGTGACGCGTTACAAACTATAGGAACTCCCCATAAAAAGCTGATGTGAATTTGTTCATATTTTCTGTTAAGACCGTCGTACTAGGTGCAGTTTATATTCCCCAGAAGAAATTTCAAATCGACATCACACCAGTAAAAAAAGCGTAATGCCGATTTAAAATTCCTCCTAAAAAACTTTCGTTTCTTCTTAGTTCATAGTCTTGCTTGATGTTTTGATCGGAACAGTGTACAAAACTATAAGTAGGTAATATAAAACGATAGTTTGATCCGTTTTGTAGCATTGCCTTCAATGTTTTTTCATTAGTTGGTGAAGTGTGAAGCAATATTGTTTTAATAATTTGCCATTAACTGATGGTGTATTTTTACTGGATTGAGATAATGTTTAATGATGACTGCAGGTTACCAGATTCCTTGAGACCGGAAGACTGTACAGATTTAATCACACGTTCAGTCACCAAGTACCAAGTGACCTAATAGCCTAATAACTGCCTAGTTAGGAATTAATTAATAGTTAATAGAGACCACACAAAACAATAGAACCGGTATTAATATGACAAAATATTATGTTATTTTTTCATTTAGCGAATCATGAAGGTAATTCCAATAATAATATTTTTTTTACATTTTATTTATATACCTATTTGAATATATTTTACATTAAACCCGCACGGGAGGCTCTGAGGAAAATTATTTTCTCCAGGGCTTATGTCATCTTTGCAGATGCCGTGTTTTTACCGGTCCCCTGCTAAATCATCCAAAATAGTGAATCACTAGGAGTAACAACATATGGCAGGGGTGTTGGTTATCGAATAAATGGTTCCCGAGGGGACGGTACCCAAACTGTTGCAAACTCCTAAATTGCTAACGTAATTATTATTATTATTAATTATTAAATTATTATTATTACTATGGAATATATAGGTACTCGTAAAATTAATATTTTTCCTATTTTAGTTATTGAGGGCAAATATAGGTTTATTGTGTTTGTTAAAACACCAATTATATATTTACACACCTAATTCGTTATTTCGTTTCTTGACTTACATTACAAGGAGATGATTTAAAAAAATGTATGGAAGTCAAATGGGTTTCGCTTCTTCCCGTTAATTCTTGTGAAGACAACTATGATAATATCATAGATTATATTTCAAGAAAGAAGTTAGACATATTTTTCCCCTCCTCTCAAGATCCTTTGGTTACTTGATATTTCGTACTCGGGGCAAGTCGTCAATGAGGATTTTGAACGTTCTAAGATAAGTCGGCAATTATTTATGTAGGTCATAAACTGAAATCTCCCCTTATAATCCGTCTGTCAGCCGATTACAACATCTTTGGTTAAGTTGTCATTAAAGTATTTGTGAATTCAAGGAAAAGTTGGCACTCAAGTACAAATCCAATTCATTAATATAAGATTTGTTCAAGAATGCCAACTATTCCTAAAAAACCAAGCACTTGTTATTTACTGAATGTAATTAAGGTTGTAACACAAAATAAAGTAGGTAACTATCAATTAGAGAAAATATATATTGACGATAATGCATTCCAAATAGCATCTGTGCTCGTGTACTTACCTATTAAATATAATACCGGTAAATACATGAACACAGAAGCTCTCTAAAATGTTTAAATTTACTGGACTGATGATAGACTGCAAGACTGGAAAAATTTGAATAAATTATTTTTATATCTATCGAAAGATAATAAATCACCAGTGATGTTATATTATATTTTGTTTACAAAATCAATAATGATTTGCGGAGATCAACTTTGATGAATTCGACATGAGTTTGTCTTGCCTCTTTCATTTTTTCTTTTTCTTGTCTTCTTTGATATCAGCCTTTTTCCCAACCATTTCAACACGTATGAATTAACATTTCAAGAAAAGTTTAATGGCACATACCAATCGTTTTAAAGCGCGGCTATGTTGTTTTACATTTTGACGCTAAGAAAAGTGTTGAATAAGATCAACCTAAGAAGAATCACTTGCCACTGTCACTCGATATTATAGCTACGACGTGATCAGAAACATGTGATACTTCCGAGGCGACAGTAAATTATAAATCACACCATTTATTAATTTTGAAATGATAAATGATAAATCACAACTAAAATTGTGTAAATAAACGCTTTATCGTTGTTCCTACCCAAAATAAGAAACCCAAAAGTGACATTAAAAATAAATACTTTAGTGAATGTATGTTTTTTTCCCACCTGCTTACCTCGGTGCTTTTTAAAATAAACGCTTTATCACACTATCTCTATATAATTTTCAAGTAGCAGTATAGCAATCGGCTCGTGACTTTATAGGGTGCGTCCATAAATTTAAAAAAATACCATTTTATTGATATTTGTGTAGCCGAAGATTAATTTTATTTATTTCTTTATGAAGTTTTCAGGATTTTTTTCAGTTATGTGGGGCCTATTGCCGGAAATGTTCTGAAAATATATATTTTTTAAATAAAATCTGTATTGACTACAACATCAAAAAAGTCGTTATTGCATCTTAGCACTGTGAAACAGTCAAAAGTGAGGAGCCGTCATTACCGTGTATGTTTGCATACTATCTTGAGTCGTATCGTTATCATCATGTCAGCATCCGCTCAGTGATGATTGATATCAACTTTCCACTTCATGTGTTGTCTTCCTGGTAGGTACTCTTCTTTCGTTTTAGAATCATCCTGTAGTAGTTTCGTTTTAAAAACAAGGAAGTAGGTTCTGACAAGTAGGTGAGAACAGATAGAGGGACCCATCTAGTCCCTCTATCTGGTTCAGGAAAGTGGTCGATGCCCTCGACTGCTTTTCTTTCTGAGTTCATACTCCTCGAGATAAATCTGGAAAACTGATTATGCTCATCCCTGAAGGGATCTACAGCATATCGATTATCAAAGCCTCCAAATGAAATGCAAAATGTATTATGGATGTCCGTATCATCACAGGTATAACATTATTTGCCGTCCCAAAAGTAATGAGTATTTAGTGTTTGATATAAAATCAGAAATAAAGTAGAAGTGATGTCAAGGCCTCAAAGAAGGACACGCTGAGGATCGCCGACTGATTTCAAATGCGACACTCGGTCAAACATCAGTGCATCCCGCTCCGGGGATTTAGAATCTTACTTCTTTTATAAACTTATTTTCATTAACAACGCACAACCATTTCATTTAGCAGCTGTCCCGCGGGCGTAAATAGGCATCTCGATCCAACATTACAGGGTATAATAATATTATTAAATCGCCTACTACCGTCAAAGTGGAAAATGTTTCTTGAGTCGTTATGGAGGCATATACATGGCTAGCTGAGGAATTGAACTGCCGACGACTGGTTGGGAACCAAACGCGATGTCCACTCACTGGCCCGTTGATATCACAGAAGTCATATAAATAGTCACATTAATTAAAAATGTTTTCATATAATATGTAGATTTCTTCAAAACCTGGCAAATATTCTGACGACAGTAAAATCCAAGAGGAGTTCTTATAATTCATCACACGAATTGAAAAATAAAGCGTGACGAACTGTAGGAACTCCCCCTAAATCTAAAAGTTATTTCATTTTAATGAAATCCTAAAGTTTTACCATAATTTATTATTCATCAAACGAATTAAAATTTGTATAAAAAATAGGTGTCATGTGAGTTTAATATTGGTAAAAGAATAAATTTAAATGACTCGATTCACGGAGAAAATTGGGTATTGCAGATTTATTAAAAATCTCTTCTCTTCTTCATAATGCGGTTAAAAACGGGATTGCAGGCCGTTTGATAAACTTTTAGTAAATTCCTCATATATTGGAACACGTGTTCATATAACAATTTGGGAGGCGGGTTTGGGTAACGCCGCCCCGGGAACCGAAGTGGTTCGTTACGTTTGGCTATTTAGCAGGGGTGCCCGGGCTCATCGGGTGAGGCGTGTTCAGGATGCCCCTTCCCACCAGCTGCGTGGCGTGCCAGATCGGGAGAGGCTGGTTTGGGGAGACCCTTTGACCTCTCCAGCTGGTCTCTCGACCCATCGCCTTGCAGTGGGAGGGATACATATTTATTCGCCCGTCACTCCTGGACGCACCGATCCCTAGATTCCTACCCACCCCTAATACTTTTTTTCCTTCCCAGAACTTCCTATCCTTCCTTCATTCCCTTAAAAACACCCTCCACACAGCATCCCCAAAGATGACATAGTCCCTGAGCGATATTATTTTCCTCAGGGCCTCCTGTGTGGGGATAATGTTAAAAAAATTATATGATGACGAAATGCGAAAATATTGTGATTAACACGTGTTCGGTCATCGTGATAATACATTCCCCTTTTACTAAAAGTTTGATAGGAAACTTATCAATTTATTTCTCATTAGTCGTTTTTAACCGGCTTACGAATAAGTTGAAGAGATTCTTAATAAATTAAATTTAAACCCGATAAATTACCTTTTACTTTTACTTTGCCTTTACTTTACTTCTCACTGGACCTTCCCATATTACCTTATCACCTCAGATTACCATCCCACTTTACCTACACAAACCTCTCCCATTTAACTTCTTACTTTACTTGACTTCTCACTGAACCTTCCCACATTACCTTATCAACTCAGATTATCATCCCACTTTACCTACACAAACCTCTCCCACTTAACTTCTTACTTTACTTGACTTCTCACTGAACCTTCCCACATTACCTTATCACCTCAGATTATCATCCCACTTTACCCACACAAATTACCTCCCCACTTAACTTCTTACTTTACTTTACTTCTCACTGAACCTTCCTATATTATCAATACAATTAACAAAATCAATGTAAATACTAATATGAAAAAAATAAACCGATGATATCTTATGAAAATATATATATGATTGAAAGAGTTTGTAAAGTATAGAGGAATTTAAAAAGTATAGAATATAAAACATAATAAGGAGTATAGAATTTTATGATTAAAAAATATATAACATCAAAGTGAGTGCATGTTACTGGGTAAGCAAATAAATATGGTAAACTGTTGATATTTAGTATGTACGACTTACATGTGGATTCATTGTTCTTCAGCATATTGTTGTATTGATTTTTGTTTGAACTTCGGCTAACAATACTAGAGTGAAGTACAGTAGTCACAATATTGTTCTCAGCAAATACTGAAGCGACTCTAAATTACATGAAACGTATTACTGGTGTCAAACAACAAATACTGAAGCGAATCTAAATTACATGAAACGTATTACTGGTGTCAAACAACAAATACTGAAGCGACTCTAAATTACATGAAACGTATTACTGGTGTTAAACAACAAATACTGAAGCGACTCTAAATTACATGAAACGTATTACTGGTGTCAAACAACAAATACTGAAGAGACTCGAAAGTACATTAAACGTTTCTGTGGTGGCAAACTATGTTTAATAATTTATTTATTTTTAAATTACCGCCCCACTTTACCTACTCGTATTACCGTCACACTTTAACTTTACGCAATACCGTCCCACCTTATTTGAAGAGCTTGTGATACAACCCGGAATTACAACAACTACCTTTATACTTCACTATTACTTCGCTTTTTTTTCCAAGACTAATTTTTCACTTAATGTCCGTAATGTGGGGTCTTCGTAAAACTGTCTTATATTGTTTAAATTAACGCCTAATAAGAAATTCTGTGTTTGCATGGGGCGTAAATAGCTAGGTACTAAGTAAAGTACCCTAAATAATTGTAAAATATTAATAATTAACCTTTAGTACATTCAAAACGCGCGAAAAATTATGTTTCAACAGACCTTGTCAACTTTATTAGAAATAAATATGTTTCCGTAAAAGAAAGTACATTAATTAAATAATTTAATTAACCTGCAAAAAAAACTTCTGAAAATCCTAACAAACAACTGAAAATAAACGAATATACCATCACATCACCATAAAGCAAAAGTGAGAACTCACCACTTATCCGGTCGCCCTCTGCAGTCCTGGGACCTACCTTTCGATGACGGCCACATCGACGGAGACGGCAACAGCGACGGCAACGGTGACGGCAACTGCGACGACAACTGTGACGGCTACAGCAACGGCGACGGCATCAGCGACGGCCACTGCGACGGCAACTGCGACGGCAACTGTGACGGCTACAGCAACGGCGACGGCATCAGCGACAGCAACTGCAACGGCAACGGCGACGGCAACGGCGACGGCAACTGCGAAGGCAACTTACTGCGACGGCGACAGTGACGGCGATGGAAACAGCGACGGCAACGGCGACGGCATCTGAGACGGCAACGGCAACGGCGACGGCGACGGCGATGGCAACGGCGACGGCAACGGCGACGGCAACGTCGCGTCGACGGCAACTGCGAAGGCAACTAACTGCGACGGCGACAGCGACGGCGACGAAAATAGCGACGGCAACGGCGACGACAATGGCGACGGACACGGCGATGGCAACGGCGACGGCATCTGAGACGGCAACGGCGACGGCGACGGCGACGGCGATGGCAACGGCGACGGCAACGGCGACGGCAACGGCGACGGCCACTGCGACGGCAACTGCGACGGCAACTGTGACGGCTACAGCAACGGTGACGGCATCAGCGACGGCCACTGCGACGGCAACTGCTACGGCAACTGTGACGGCTACAGCAACGGTGACGGCATCAGCGACAGCAACTGCAACGGCAACGGCGACGGCAACGGCGACGGCAACTGCGAAGGCAACTAACTGCGACGGCGACAGTGACGGCGACGGAAACAGCGACGGCAACGGCGACGGCATCTGAGACGGCAACGGCAACGGTGACGGCGACGGCGATGGCAACGGCGACGGCAACGGCGACGGCAACGGCGACGGCAACGGCGACGGCAACGGCGACGGCAACTGCGAAGGCAACTAACTGCGACGGCGACAGCGACGGCGACGAAAATAGCGACGGCAACGGCGACGACAGTGGCGACGGACACGGCGATGGCAACGGCGACGGCAATGGCGACGGACACGGCGATGGCAACGGCGACGGCAACACCGACGGTAACAGCGACGGCGACGGCAACGGCGACGGCAATGGCAACGTACACGGCGATGGCAACGGCGACGTTACATTTCTACAGAACTAACAATGTTTTTAGCAAATTTTATAACTTTTTATATTTCTAGATACTTTTATGATTATTTATTAACTTAACCGAAAGTTAATTATTTTGCTTTTTAAATCTAAACTCACTCATAAATTTAGAAAAAAAAGTGTGGAACAATATATTTTTTTACTTTTAATGTTAAGCTACGTTTTCTAAGGAAAGAAACAATTTTAAAAAATCTAAACACCGCGTTTATCATTTTGAACTGTATTACACGATTGACACAATTCAAAATCAGTGGAACATTAGCTATAACTCTGACAAAGACATGGAAAAGAGCCGCCGGTGAAATTAGTATCCTTAATCGAGCTAGGTGTGTGGGTGAAGGTAATGTAATATGAATGTTTTAATATTTACAAACACGCGGAAAAAGCGCCGCAGGTGAAAAATTTTCTATGTCCGGGGGCAACCCAATAAATACTTTCGATTTTTATGTTTCGGAGAATCAGTCTTCGGAGTGCAACCAAGGCGTCGTGATTCCTCCTTCACTGCACAAGCAATTTTTTTGGAATTTTTTTTTCGAGTCCGTACTCAATCCGGCACCTAGCCGGGGAAAATTTGATATATTCTTTTCCGAGTACTATGTCCTCAATCTGTATCATTTTCTCAGAATCCCCAAAGATGACTTGTTATGCCTAGAGAAAACATGTTCCTGTCTGAAATTAATGTTAAAAATAAAATAAGTGTGTCCCTGGTCGGGGCGTCCCACTCCGTGGATAGGGCCATAGGCCTAAACATAGGCTTGACTGAGACGACGTTGCGTCTGCTGTGGTGATGTTGCTTTAAATGGCTTTAGTAGTGTTTGGTGACCAGATTTTAATAGCCAGATACTTCCCCACCTTCTTTTTCCTCATCGACTTCCCCTCCCCACTACTTTCAGCTACAAAACATACCATTGGGGTGTGGGCCGTTTGAAAAAAAAACAAATTTTTGAAAAATGACGGATTTTTAGTTTTAGCGCCAATAAAACGCCAGTTTTTCTTTTCGCATCGCCAATTTGTGTAGGGGGGCAGCGAAATCTGTATCCGTGTATCTAATTCGTAAGGTGTTTTTGTATAAGAATACTGCACAAGATCCCCAACTGCCCGAAATCAGTGGAACTATGTCACCCCCAATGGCGGAAAGTCTGAATGTAAGGGGGAGGGGATGACCATGGTGACGGCTCGTGACTTTTCGTTGTTTTGAGGTGAAAGATGGTTTGAAAGGGAGATGTGTATATACGAATGTTAGAGGGAGCAAGCTAATATTAAAAAAAACGATAATAATTAAGCGAAAACGATGAAATATTTCATAAAATCTCTCGTCAAATGCTTTAGTGGAATTCAAGATACACTGTTAATATTTTCAAAACATAAAATAACAGTAAAAAACGTGTTTTTAATCATTTTCGGAGCTTATTTTGCGATTTTTTTCATCGAGGGATTTTCATATAATAAATTAACGTTTCGGCATAACAAATATATATAATTCAAAAATGACTTTATGATTTTAATGAAACTAAAAAAACTTAAAGATTTATCGAGAAAATTGTTATAAATTGGGTTTGCGTGGGCTTAAAGCCAAGTCTTAATACTGTAAAGCAATACCTTGCAAAAGCGTATTTAAACAAAATTAATTAATTAACGCCATCTGTGAACACGTAGAATACAACGAGCGTTGCGTTTAACCTTAAAGCAATGTTTACATTCGGAGTGGTGATCTGTCACCTGAGCGATATTAAAAGCACTGAAATATCTACGATTTTAAGTTGTAATAAATAATATTAACCGAATTAATATCGTATTATATTGAGAAAATAAACAAAGACTTTTACATTTCCATCCTTAGAATATGTTGGAATAATGTAAAAATCGATTTGTGTGTGAAAAGCTAAAAACAAGCCGAGAGTTGTTTTTAACACGTTCGTCCTTCTGAAATTTTGGAATGATTACAAAAAACATAGATTTCAATGTAAATATCGGAAATCAAGACTTTAGAAAAGTTTCGTCCTTTGAAAAATTTGAAATGATTCAAAAACATATTTTTGATACTGCTTCTACTGCACACAATTTAAAACGATCATTAATATAGGTATGTATTACAGGAAATGGATAATTCACATAAATTTATAAAAAAACTTACCCCAGTCGCTGCTTATCTTAGAGCTCGCAATTTAATTTAATCTGTTATCTAGAATTTGTTTATTTTTACTAAAACAATACTTTTCACTTTGATTTATTGCTATTTCTATGTGTTTTATTTTTCAAGGTTTTTACATGTAAATAAAAACCTACGCACTATTACAAAGCAACTATTTTAAAATTTCCTGAAAATTAAAATATATAACAAAAATAAATTGAAGGTAAAAATTAATAAATTTAGGTATATAAGGATATTTAGGTTTAAGTAGCTAAAAGGGGAGGTAAACAGGTAGTTCGGTTGGTAGGTGAGTAGGTAAGTAGCTAGGTGGGGGTAGTGAGATAGGCAAGTAGCTAGGGACAGAGGCAGATAGGTATATAGATAGGTAAATAGCTAGGGAGGTAGATAGGTAGGTTAGTAAGTAGCAAGGTGAAGTACTTGGGTAGGTAGGGAAGGAGGTAGGTAGGAAGGGTGGGATGAAGGAAGGTAGGGATTACGGGGTTAAATTAGGCTAGGGCGGGAGGTAGTTCGGTTGATAGGTAAGTAGGTAAATAGCTAGGTGGGAGGTAGTTAGGTAGGTAGGTAGGTAGTAGCTAGAGACGGAGACAGATAGGTACATAGATAGGTAAGTTTCTAGGGAGGTAGATAGACAGTTAGTTAGGTAGGTGAATAGTAACCTAAGTATGTAGGGAGGTAGGTAACAGATAAGTAAGCATCTAGGAAGGGTGTCTGAAAAACAAGGGTGTATCTAGTTAGGTAGATAGGTAGATAGTTAAGTAGCTCAGGGAAGTACTGGGTGGGTAAGGAAGGAGCTAGGTAGGAAGGGAGGCATAATGTTAGTCAGGGAGATTGCTAGGATGGTAGGTAAATAGATATCTAGGTAAGCTAGATGTAAACTAGTAGTAAGTATGTCGAGGGGGGAGGTAGATAGGTAGGAAGAAAGGGAGAGAGGATGGTAGGGAGTTATTTCTTGGATAATTTGTATAGCGCCGCTTTTGTGAGACATCACCTCAGGGGCGTCGGGAAGTAGGGAGATAGCTAGGGTGGTAGGTAGGAAGATAGATAAGTAGCCAGTTGGCTCGAAAGGCGATAAATAGTTATGTAAATTGAAAGTACAGATAGATAGATAGTTAGGTAAGTAGAGTAGGAAGGCAAGTAGCTAGGGAGGGAGGTAGTTTGATAATTTTAAAGGTAAGCTGCAAGGCCGGTAGATAGGAAAAGAGGGAGATAGTAGGTAGGGATTTAGGTACGTAGGAAATTAGGAAGGTAGAAAAGGGGGTAGGTAGCTAGGGAGGGAGGTAGTTTGATAATTTTAAAGGTAAACTGCAAGGCAGGTAGATAGGAAAAGAGGGAGATAGTAGGTAGGGATTTAGGTACGTAGGAAATTAGGAAGGTAGAAAAGGGGGTAGGTAGCTAGGGAGGGAGGTAGTTTGATAATTTTAAAGGTAAGCTGCAAGGCCGGTAGATAGGAAAAGAGGGAGATAGTAGGTAGGGATTTAGGTACGTAGGAAATTAGGAAGGTAGAAAAGGGGGTAGGTAGCTAGAGAGGGAGGTAGTTTGATAATTTTAAAGGTAAGCTGCAAGGCCGGTAGATAGGAAAAGAGGGAGATAGTAGGTAGGGATTTAGGTACGTAGGAAATTAGGAAGGTAGAAAAGGGCGTAGGTAGCTAGGGAGTAGGTAAGGAGAAAGGTAGGTAGGTAATTATGTGGGTAGGTAAGTAAGTAGCTTGGAGGTAGGTAAGAAAGACGGGAGGTAGGATAGTAGCTGATAGGTGAGTGGGTAGGTTGTAGATAAGGAAGGAATACGGTAGGTAGGTCGGTAGGCTGCTAGGGATGAAAGGAGGTAGGTAGGAAGGGAGGAAGGTACGTAGTTATGGAGAAAGGAAGGGTAGGTGGTAGGAAGTTAAAAAGCTAGGAAGCTTGGGAGGGATGGAAGGAGGTAGAGAGTTAGAGAGTGTGTCAGGTAGGTAAATAGCTAGGTTGCTAGGGAGGTATGGCAGGTGGGGAGGAAGGGAGGTAGGGAGTGTGATAGGTAGGTAGACAGCTAGATTGCTGAGGAGGTTAGGGGTTTGGAGGAAGGGAGTTTGAAAGCTAGGGTGTTCATATATATCCTAGAAAGCTAGAGTAGTAGGCAAGGAAGAGAGGGAAGATGGTAGAGAGGTAACTTCTTAGCTGGAGAGTTATATTAATGAGCTAGGTAGGTGGTTAGGTAGTAGGTATACAAATAACTAGAGAGGAAGGTAGTTAAGTAGGTAGGTAGGTAGCAAGGGAGAATAGCATGGGGTAGAAAAAAGAGTGAGGTAAGTAAGTAGGGATATAGATAGGAAGGAACGTAAGAGGAGAGAGGAAAATGAAGGTAGCTAGGGAAGGGGGTATGTAATTAGTTAGATGGGTAGGAATATAGCTACTGAGGTAACAAATTATTATAAGCAGTAATTAGTTGCCTGAAATATCCATACAAATTGAAAATATCTCCCAAGTAAAAATAAATGCCGACGACGGGAATTGAACCCGCACCTTCTGATGTCCGGTCTGGTGCTCTGGACCACTGAGCTACGTCGGCTTATTCCCAACCCGCCAATTACTAATTATTAATTATTGCTTATAATAAATTGTTATCCTTTGTGCTATGCATAAAAAAAACCTTGTCTTACAAACATTAGTTTATCATTAAAAAATAACTACTGAGGTAAGTAAGGAAGGCAGGAGGTAGGTAGATATAACGGTAGTTAGGTAGGTAGCTGGGATGGGGGGTAGATAGTTAGTTAGGTAGGTAGAATTGGTAAGCAGTTAGGGAGGGAGGTAGTTAGGTAAATGGGTAGGCATCAAGGGAGATGTGTAGGAAACGTGGGAGGTTAGTAGGTAGCAAGGAAGGGGGGTAGGTAGTTAGATTGATGGGTAGATTAGATAGGTATGGAAGGGAGGAAGGAAAAAAGGAGGGTGATAAGTAGCAGTGGCGGCTCGAAAAATTCGACATTATTGATGATGTTTAACACAGAATTTTTTTTTTTCGAAAATTATTGTTTTTGTATGAAGGTTTTCAGGAAATTTCAGTTTGGCGGTGCACTGCGCCGATTTCTTGAAAATCGTGCCGCCACTGGTAAGTGGGTGAGGATGAAGGTAGGGATTAGGTAGGTGGGAAGTTAGAAAGGGGAAGAAGGAGGTAGGTAGCTAGGGAGGGAGGTATGTAGTTAGTTAAATGGGTTGGTATGTAGCTAGTGCGGTAGGTAAGGAGGCGGAAGGTAGGTAGGTAGGTAGACTGTTAGGAGTGGTAGGAGGGAGGTAGCTGGGGAGAGAAGGAGGTAGTGTGTGTGGTAGGTAGGTAGACAGGTAGGGATGTATGTAGGTAGGGAGAGTGGGAGATAGATGGCTAGAGAGGGAGGGGTGTAGGAATTCAACTAGGTTGCTAAGGACGTAGACAGGTTTGGAGGACGGGAGGTAAAAAGCTAGGGTAGTAGTAGATTTCTAGGTCAGCTAGAGTGGTAGGTTAAGTCAAGACGAGAGGTAGGTAGGTGTTTGTGTGGGTAGGTAGGTAGGTAAGTAGCTGGGGAAGTAGGAAAGGAAGTCGGGAGATAGGTAGATAGTAGCTAGGGAGGGAGGGGTGTAGGAATTCAACTAGGTTGCTAAGGACGTAGACAGGTTTGGAGGACGGGAGGTAAAAAGCTAGGGTAGTAGTAGATTTCTAGGTCAGCTAGAGTGGTAGGTTAAGTCAAGACGAGAGGTAGGTAGGTGTTTGTGTGGGTAGGTAGGTAGGTAAGTAGCTGGGGAAGTAGGAAAGGAAGTCGGGAGATAGGTAGATAGTAGCTAGGGAGGGAGGGGTGTAGGAATTCAACTAGGTTGCTAAGGACGTAGACAGGTTTGGAGGACGGGAGGTAAAAAGCTAGGGTAGTAGTAGATTTCTAGGTCAGCTAGAGTGGTAGGTTAAGTCAAGACGAGAGGTAGGTAGGTGTTTGTGTGGGTAGGTAGGTAGGTAAGTAGCTGGGGAAGTAGGAAAGGAAGTCGGGAGATAGGTAGATAGTAGCTAGAGAGGGAGGGGTGTAGGAATTCAACTAGGTTGCTAAGGACGTAGACAGGTTTGGAGGACGGGAGGTAAAAAGCTAGGGTAGTAGTAGATTTCTAGGTCAGCTAGAGTGGTAGGTTAAGTCAAGACGAGAGGTAGGTAGGTGTTTGTGTGGGTAGGTAGGTAGGTAAGTAGCTGGGGAAGTAGGAAAGGAAGTCGGGAGATAGGTAGATAGTAGCTAGGGAGGGAGGGGTGTAGGAATTCAACTAGGTTGCTAAGGACGTAGACAGGTTTGGAGGACGGGAGGTAAAAAGCTAGGGTAGTAGTAGATTTCTAGGTCAGCTAGAGTGGTAGGTTAAGTCAAGACGAGAGGTAGGTAGGTGTTTGTGTGGGTAGGTAGGTAGGTAAGTAGCTGGGGAAGTAGGAAAGGAAGTCGGGAGATAGGTAGATAGTAGCTAGGGAGGGAGGGGTGTAGGAATTCAACTAGGTTGCTAAGGACGTAGACAGGTTTGGAGGACGGGAGGTAAAAAGCTAGGGTAGTAGTAGATTTCTAGGTCAGCTAGAGTGGTAGGTTAAGTCAAGACGAGAGGTAGGTAGGTGTTTGTGTGGGTAGGTAGGTAGGTAAGTAGCTGGGGAAGTAGGAAAGGAAGTCGGGAGATAGGTAGATAGTAGCTAGAGAGGGAGGGGTGTAGGAATTCAACTAGGTTGCTAAGGACGTAGACAGGTTTGGAGGACGGGAGGTAAAAAGCTAGGGTAGTAGTAGATTTCTAGGTCAGCTAGAGTGGTAGGTTAAGTCAAGACGAGAGGTAGGTAGGTGTTTGTGTGGGTAGGTAGGTAGGTAAGTAGCTGGGGAAGTAGGAAAGGAAGTCGGGAGATAGGTAGATAGTAGCTAGGGAGGGAGGGGTGTAGGAATTCAACTAGGTTGCTAAGGACGTAGACAGGTTTGGAGGACGGGAGGTAAAAAGCTAGGGTAGTAGTAGATTTCTAGGTCAGCTAGAGTGGTAGGTTAAGTCAAGACGAGAGGTAGGTAGGTGTTTGTGTGGGTAGGTAGGTAGGTAAGTAGCTGGGGAAGTAGGAAAGGAAGTCGGGAGATAGGTAGATAGTAGCTAGGGAGGGAGGGGTGTAGGAATTCAACTAGGTTGCTAAGGACGTAGACAGGTTTGGAGGACGGGAGGTAAAAAGCTAGGGTAGTAGTAGATTTCTAGGTCAGCTAGAGTGGTAGGTTAAGTCAAGACGAGAGGTAGGTAGGTGTTTGTGTGGGTAGGTAGGTAGGTAAGTAGCTGGGGAAGTAGGAAAGGAAGTCGGGAGATAGGTAGATAGTAGCTAGAGAGGGAGGGGTGTAGGAATTCAACTAGGTTGCTAAGGACGTAGACAGGTTTGGAGGACGGGAGGTAAAAAGCTAGGGTAGTAGTAGATTTCTAGGTCAGCTAGAGTGGTAGGTTAAGTCAAGACGAGAGGTAGGTAGGTGTTTGTGTGGGTAGGTAGGTAGGTAAGTAGCTGGGGAAGTAGGAAAGGAAGTCGGGAGATAGGTAGATAGTAGCTAGGGAGGGAGGGGTGTAGGAATTCAACTAGGTTGCTAAGGACGTAGACAGGTTTGGAGGACGGGAGGTAAAAAGCTAGGGTAGTAGTAGATTTCTAGGTCAGCTAGAGTGGTAGGTTAAGTCAAGACGAGAGGTAGGTAGGTGTTTGTGTGGGTAGGTAGGTAGGTAAGTAGCTGGGGAAGTAGGAAAGGAAGTCGGGAGATAGGTAGATAGTAGCTAGGGAGGGAGGGGTGTAGGAATTCAACTAGGTTGCTAAGGACGTAGACAGGTTTGGAGGACGGGAGGTAAAAAGCTAGGGTAGTAGTAGATTTCTAGGTCAGCTAGAGTGGTAGGTTAAGTCAAGACGAGAGGTAGGTAGGTGTTTGTGTGGGTAGGTAGGTAGGTAAGTAGCTGGGGAAGTAGGAAAGGAAGTCGGGAGATAGGTAGATAGTAGCTAGGGAGGGAGGGGTGTAGGAATTCAACTAGGTTGCTAAGGACGTAGACAGGTTTGGAGGACGGGAGGTAAAAAGCTAGGGTAGTAGTAGATTTCTAGGTCAGCTAGAGTGGTAGGTTAAGTCAAGACGAGAGGTAGGTAGGTGTTTGTGTGGGTAGGTAGGTAGGTAAGTAGCTGGGGAAGTAGGAAAGGAAGTCGGGAGATAGGTAGATAGTAGCTAGGGAGGGAGGGGTGTAGGAATTCAACTAGGTTGCTAAGGACGTAGACAGGTTTGGAGGACGGGAGGTAAAAAGCTAGGGTAGTAGTAGATTTCTAGGTCAGCTAGAGTGGTAGGTTAAGTCAAGACGAGAGGTAGGTAGGTGTTTGTGTGGGTAGGTAGGTAGGTAAGTAGCTGGGGAAGTAGGAAAGGAAGTCGGGAGATAGGTAGATAGTAGCTAGGGAGGGAGGGGTGTAGGAATTCAACTAGGTTGCTAAGGACGTAGACAGGTTTGGAGGACGGGAGGTAAAAAGCTAGGGTAGTAGTAGATTTCTAGGTCAGCTAGAGTGGTAGGTTAAGTCAAGACGAGAGGTAGGTAGGTGTTTGTGTGGGTAGGTAGGTAGGTAAGTAGCTGGGGAAGTAGGAAAGGAAGTCGGGAGATAGGTAGATAGTAGCTAGGGAGGGAGGGGTGTAGGAATTCAACTAGGTTGCTAAGGACGTAGACAGGTTTGGAGGACGGGAGGTAAAAAGCTAGGGTAGTAGTAGATTTCTAGGTCAGCTAGAGTGGTAGGTTAAGTCAAGACGAGAGGTAGGTAGGTGTTTGTGTGGGTAGGTAGGTAGGTAAGTAGCTGGGGAAGTAGGAAAGGAAGTCGGGAGATAGGTAGATAGTAGCTAGGGAGGGAGGGGTGTAGGAATTCAACTAGGTTGCTAAGGACGTAGACAGGTTTGGAGGACGGGAGGTAAAAAGCTAGGGTAGTAGTAGATTTCTAGGTCAGCTAGAGTGGTAGGTTAAGTCAAGACGAGAGGTAGGTAGGTGTTTGTGTGGGTAGGTAGGTAGGTAAGTAGCTGGGGAAGTAGGAAAGGAAGTCGGGAGATAGGTAGATAGTAGCTAGGGAGGGAGGGGTGTAGGAATTCAACTAGGTTGCTAAGGACGTAGACAGGTTTGGAGGACGGGAGGTAAAAAGCTAGGGTAGTAGTAGATTTCTAGGTCAGCTAGAGTGGTAGGTTAAGTCAAGACGAGAGGTAGGTAGGTGTTTGTGTGGGTAGGTAGGTAGGTAAGTAGCTGGGGAAGTAGGAAAGGAAGTCGGGAGATAGGTAGATAGTAGCTAGGGAGGGAGGGGTGTAGGAATTCAACTAGGTTGCTAAGGACGTAGACAGGTTTGGAGGACGGGAGGTAAAAAGCTAGGGTAGTAGTAGATTTCTAGGTCAGCTAGAGTGGTAGGTTAAGTCAAGACGAGAGGTAGGTAGGTGTTTGTGTGGGTAGGTAGGTAGGTAAGTAGCTGGGGAAGTAGGAAAGGAAGTCGGGAGATAGGTAGATAGTAGCTAGGGAGGGAGGGGTGTAGGAATTCAACTAGGTTGCTAAGGACGTAGACAGGTTTGGAGGACGGGAGGTAAAAAGCTAGGGTAGTAGTAGATTTCTAGGTCAGCTAGAGTGGTAGGTTAAGTCAAGACGAGAGGTAGGTAGGTGTTTGTGTGGGTAGGTAGGTAGGTAAGTAGCTGGGGAAGTAGGAAAGGAAGTCGGGAGATAGGTAGATAGTAGCTAGGGAGGGAGGGGTGTAGGAATTCAACTAGGTTGCTAAGGACGTAGACAGGTTTGGAGGACGGGAGGTAAAAAGCTAGGGTAGTAGTAGATTTCTAGGTCAGCTAGAGTGGTAGGTTAAGTCAAGACGAGAGGTAGGTAGGTGTTTGTGTGGGTAGGTAGGTAGGTAAGTAGCTGGGGAAGTAGGAAAGGAAGTCGGGAGATAGGTAGATAGTAGCTAGGGAGGGAGGGGTGTAGGAATTCAACTAGGTTGCTAAGGACGTAGACAGGTTTGGAGGACGGGAGGTAAAAAGCTAGGGTAGTAGTAGATTTCTAGGTCAGCTAGAGTGGTAGGTTAAGTCAAGACGAGAGGTAGGTAGGTGTTTGTGTGGGTAGGTAGGTAGGTAAGTAGCTGGGGAAGTAGGAAAGGAAGTCGGGAGATAGGTAGATAGTAGCTAGGGAGGGAGGGGTGTAGGAATTCAACTAGGTTGCTAAGGACGTAGACAGGTTTGGAGGACGGGAGGTAAAAAGCTAGGGTAGTAGTAGATTTCTAGGTCAGCTAGAGTGGTAGGTTAAGTCAAGACGAGAGGTAGGTAGGTGTTTATGTGGGTAGGTAGGTAGGTAAGTAGCTGGGGAAGTAGGAAAGGAAGTCGGGAGATAGGTAGATAGTAGCTAGGGAGGGAGGGAGGTTGGGAGTGTGGTACGTAGGTAGATAACTAGGGTAGGGTGGGAGTTAGGTAGGTAAAGTGAATAGGAATAGAAGGTTTGAAGGTGGGGAGGAATGGAGGTAGATGGTTATTTGGTAGGTTGCTGAAGAGTTAGGCAGGTTTGGAGGAAGGGAGGTAAAAAGCTAGGGTAGTAGTAGATTTCTAGGTCAGCTAGAGTGGTAGGTTAAGTCAAGACGAGAGGTAGGTAGGTGTTTGTGTGGGTAGGTAGGTAGGTAAGTAGCTGGGGAAGTAGGAAAGGAAGTCGGGAGATAGGTAGATAGTAGCTAGGGAGGGAGGGGTGTAGGAATTCAACTAGGTTGCTAAGGACGTAGACAGGTTTGGAGGACGGGAGGTAAAAAGCTAGGGTAGTAGTAGATTTCTAGGTCAGCTAGAGTGGTAGGTTAAGTCAAGACGAGAGGTAGGTAGGTGTTTGTGTGGGTAGGTAGGTAGGTAAGTAGCTGGGGAAGTAGGAAAGGAAGTCGGGAGATAGGTAGATAGTAGCTAGGGAGGGAGGGGTGTAGGAATTCAACTAGGTTGCTAAGGACGTAGACAGGTTTGGAGGACGGGAGGTAAAAAGCTAGGGTAGTAGTAGATTTCTAGGTCAGCTAGAGTGGTAGGTTAAGTCAAGACGAGAGGTAGGTAGGTGTTTGTGTGGGTAGGTAGGTAGGTAAGTAGCTGGGGAAGTAGGAAAGGAAGTCGGGAGATAGGTAGATAGTAGCTAGGGAGGGAGGGGTGTAGGAATTCAACTAGGTTGCTAAGGACGTAGACAGGTTTGGAGGACGGGAGGTAAAAAGCTAGGGTAGTAGTAGATTTCTAGGTCAGCTAGAGTGGTAGGTTAAGTCAAGACGAGAGGTAGGTAGGTGTTTGTGTGGGTAGGTAGGTAGGTAAGTAGCTGGGGAAGTAGGAAAGGAAGTCGGGAGATAGGTAGATAGTAGCTAGGGAGGGAGGGGTGTAGGAATTCAACTAGGTTGCTAAGGACGTAGACAGGTTTGGAGGACGGGAGGTAAAAAGCTAGGGTAGTAGTAGATTTCTAGGTCAGCTAGAGTGGTAGGTTAAGTCAAGACGAGAGGTAGGTAGGTGTTTGTGTGGGTAGGTAGGTAGGTAAGTAGCTGGGGAAGTAGGAAAGGAAGTCGGGAGATAGGTAGATAGTAGCTAGGGAGGGAGGGGTGTAGGAATTCAACTAGGTTGCTAAGGACGTAGACAGGTTTGGAGGACGGGAGGTAAAAAGCTAGGGTAGTAGTAGATTTCTAGGTCAGCTAGAGTGGTAGGTTAAGTCAAGACGAGAGGTAGGTAGGTGTTTGTGTGGGTAGGTAGGTAGGTAAGTAGCTGGGGAAGTAGGAAAGGAAGTCGGGAGATAGGTAGATAGTAGCTAGGGAGGGAGGGGTGTAGGAATTCAACTAGGTTGCTAAGGACGTAGACAGGTTTGGAGGACGGGAGGTAAAAAGCTAGGGTAGTAGTAGATTTCTAGGTCAGCTAGAGTGGTAGGTTAAGTCAAGACGAGAGGTAGGTAGGTGTTTGTGTGGGTAGGTAGGTAGGTAAGTAGCTGGGGAAGTAGGAAAGGAAGTCGGGAGATAGGTAGATAGTAGCTAGGGAGGGAGGGGTGTAGGAATTCAACTAGGTTGCTAAGGACGTAGACAGGTTTGGAGGACGGGAGGTAAAAAGCTAGGGTAGTAGTAGATTTCTAGGTCAGCTAGAGTGGTAGGTTAAGTCAAGACGAGAGGTAGGTAGGTGTTTGTGTGGGTAGGTAGGTAGGTAAGTAGCTGGGGAAGTAGGAAAGGAAGTCGGGAGATAGGTAGATAGTAGCTAGGGAGGGAGGGGTGTAGGAATTCAACTAGGTTGCTAAGGACGTAGACAGGTTTGGAGGACGGGAGGTAAAAAGCTAGGGTAGTAGTAGATTTCTAGGTCAGCTAGAGTGGTAGGTTAAGTCAAGACGAGAGGTAGGTAGGTGTTTGTGTGGGTAGGTAGGTAGGTAAGTAGCTGGGGAAGTAGGAAAGGAAGTCGGGAGATAGGTAGATAGTAGCTAGGGAGGGAGGGGTGTAGGAATTCAACTAGGTTGCTAAGGACGTAGACAGGTTTGGAGGACGGGAGGTAAAAAGCTAGGGTAGTAGTAGATTTCTAGGTCAGCTAGAGTGGTAGGTTAAGTCAAGACGAGAGGTAGGTAGGTGTTTGTGTGGGTAGGTAGGTAGGTAAGTAGCTGGGGAAGTAGGAAAGGAAGTCGGGAGATAGGTAGATAGTAGCTAGGGAGGGAGGGGTGTAGGAATTCAACTAGGTTGCTAAGGACGTAGACAGGTTTGGAGGACGGGAGGTAAAAAGCTAGGGTAGTAGTAGATTTCTAGGTCAGCTAGAGTGGTAGGTTAAGTCAAGACGAGAGGTAGGTAGGTGTTTATGTGGGTAGGTAGGTAGGTAAGTAGCTGGGGAAGTAGGAAAGGAAGTCGGGAGATAGGTAGATAGTAGCTAGGGAGGGAGGGAGGTTGGGAGTGTGGTACGTAGGTAGATAACTAGGGTAGGGTGGGAGTTAGGTAGGTAAAGTGAATAGGAATAGAAGGTTTGAAGGTGGGGAGGAATGGAGGTAGATGGTTATTTGGTAGGTTGCTGAAGAGTTAGGCAGGTTTGGAGGAAGGGAGGTAAAAAGCTAGGGTAGTAGTAGATTTCTAGGTCAGCTAGAGTGGTAGGTTAAGTCAAGACGAGAGGTAGGTAGGTGTTTGTGTGGGTAGGTAGGTAGGTAAGTAGCTGGGGAAGTAGGAAAGGAAGTCGGGAGATAGGTAGATAGTAGCTAGGGAGGGAGGGGTGTAGGAATTCAACTAGGTTGCTAAGGACGTAGACAGGTTTGGAGGACGGGAGGTAAAAAGCTAGGGTAGTAGTAGATTTCTAGGTCAGCTAGAGTGGTAGGTTAAGTCAAGACGAGAGGTAGGTAGGTGTTTATGTGGGTAGGTAGGTAGGTAAGTAGCTGGGGAAGTAGGAAAGGAAGTCGGGAGATAGGTAGATAGTAGCTAGGGAGGGAGGGAGGTTGGGAGTGTGGTACGTAGGTAGATAACTAGGGTAGGGTGGGAGTTAGGTAGGTAAAGTGAATAGGAATAGAAGGTTTGAAGGTGGGGAGGAATGGAGGTAGATGGTTATTTGGTAGGTTGCTGAAGAGTTAGGCAGGTTTGGAGGAAGGGAGGTAAAAAGCTAAAGCTTTGAGAGTGTGATAGATAAGTATATAGCTAGGGATGTTGGTAGGTAGGAATGATGGGAGGTGGATAGCTAGGAAGGAAGGATGGTGTCTAGGATAGGTGGGAGTTAGGGAGGTTAGTCTGGAGGGTTGAATGTAGGTGGCTAAAGAGGGAGTTATGTAGGTAATTAGGTAGATAAATATCTAGGGAGGAAGGTAAGTAATTGAAATAAATGAAAAGAAGTCATAGTATATAAAATTATTCAAATGAGATAACAAAAGTATTTTTTTAAACTTACCCTTTGGTGATCTGGAAGCTCGCTAGCTATATGTTACTACTTATTTTTATTTCAGAAACAAAACTTTTATTATTCACTTCGATTTATTGCAATTTCAAAAGATATTATTTTTAGGGTTTTTAAATATAAATAAAAACCGTTCACTGTTAGAAAGAAGCACACACTTTCCTGAAAACAAAACCAAAATTATGAAAACAGGTAATAATTCATATGAAAATTTAATAGGATATAAAATACTTGCATGTTCAATAAGTTGTTAAGATGTGAAATATACAATTAATTAAATACATATTAATTATATCGAGGGGACTTACCACTGCAGTAGGAGATGTTGTCCGGATGGGGAGCCAAGAAAAGTGAAGTCCGATCCAATTTAGTTCCTCTTATATAGGCTAACGCGGAGCGCGGTCGGTGACGTAATTTTGCTACGCCGAAGACGGAAAGCCAAGGAAACAGCAGATTCAAAATAATGGTAGAAATGGAAATTAAAGTGCAAATTTGCAAATTTTTGTTTTTAAATTAAATAAATCTTCCAGAATATACGAAATAATGTACAGATTTACGGTTTCTAATTAAACCTATTTAGATATTTTAAAAAAATATTGGTCTTCCTGTTGGGGCTAACAAATTTTTTTCCAAAGAAGTCAAGCTAGCAGTCCAGAATGGAGTGCTGGTACCTACCCTAATGTACGGCAGTGAGGTATGGAACTGGTAGAGGATTAATGAATATAATTATATAGACTGAATGCTGTAGAAATGAGATCCTTGAGTCGTATTTGTGGTAAAATCATGTATGATCGTCTGAGGAATGTAGAGACCCGCAAATATTGCTAGGCTGATGTGAGCTTAATTAAGTATGTGATGAGATGGTTAGTTAGTTAGTTAGTCTTCATGATTATTGATTTGCATAAAATTTTGTGTAAAATGCAGAATACATGAACCTACAATGCAACAAATCTTAAAAATAAACTAGTATATTTATGTATATATATATTTTTATAACTGTAATATGTAACCTTTCCTAAAAATAATTGTTGTCGTGATATGAAAACTTTTATCTACATACTCGTATTTAACTCGTGTAAAAAATATCTCTCCCTATCAACAACTCCATTGGAATCATCATTCGTTTTAATAAATGTTACCTACATGTATCAAATAAAATGCGTAACACTTTTGTTTTATTAATAAATAATCCATTGATTGAAATGAGTTAATTGCAAGGAATTTTTAAAACCCTTATAATTTTGCAAAAGCTTAAGTCCTATACTATGACACAATCAAATGTCATAGTATAGGTTGATTTGCAAAACAAATAGTCATAACACCAGTGCCAGTGGCGGCGCGGCCGGTGCACTATGTATGGGCTCGCTAAATAATTCAACAAAACATAAACAACAAAGATTGTCGCAGAAACAGTGCGTGCTCGTATGAGGAACTTACAAAGTAAATACGGTTTTACTGCAATATCAGCTACGAGCTGCAACCGTTTAGCTTGCGATAAGCAGATGGAATTTAATTATTACCGATTGTTCCTGTAAAGTAATTGGTTTCTTTCAGCGCTAATAAGGATTATTCTTCTCAGAACGTTATAAACCTTTAGTTTAAGAATATTAAGATAAAAAACGCTCAAGGTATTTGAAGCGCTTAGGCGTACTTTATCATACTTTATTGAGCTCAATACAATATATAAATATATGAAAACCTTTTTTTTGTTATTTTTATTTCTTGCTAGAGCAATCCCGATGAGTTACAAAACTCACTGTAGGACGAGAGGAATATACGTGGGAGTTAATAGGTACAATTTTACATTGGTATTTTGATATCAAAATTATAAGTTTCACGCACGAAACAGTACAAAAATAGAAAAATAACATAATTATAAGTGTCACATACAAAACAGTACACAAATAGAAAAAGGAGGGTTAAGTAGAACAAACAAGAAGAAACCAACAAGGAAACAGACAGGGATATACACATAAGCACAGAGCCAAGGTAGGAAATTAGATGAAGGTACTTACCCACTAATACAATCGTGAAAATAGGTTGTGCTCAATTACAAATACAGGGGATTAAATCGCTTCAAAATTGCTCTAACCTTTATGTAAAATTATCCGAGATTTTTTCCGACTATTCCTATGTTTTTAATTTGAAAGTATGATGATCTGTAGAAGAAATGCGGTAGTATTGTGATGTTTTTTCATATATTTTCTAGTAATACTTTGTGTTTTCCCGCGATATATATGGGAGTAGTTAGGTATGTATTTGCAAAGCCTTATGGCTTTGCAAATACATACCTAAATTTTTTTTTTTAATTATTATATACAATAACTTTACATATTTGATAACGTGGATATTACTGGGTAATTTAACCGTGCTGATGTCCCCATTTGTCCTATCTACCAAAGGTATCCATCCTAAAATGGCACCATGACCGGAATAAAGGTTTTATAACTAACAATCACGCCATTTCCTGGCAGGGAGGACCGACCGCCAAACAACTCGGTCTTGGCACACACTCCTTGCCTCATTCACCTTCATACATGTTCTGCTATATCTGACTCTTGAGATGGCCCGACTCAATCATCTGATTCACTTGATCATGCATATCTTCCTCGAGCGTCCCCTACTTCTTCTACCGTTCACAGTTTCGTCATATATTTTCCTCACACTCCTTTCTTGGTTCGTTCGCTCTACATGCTCAAACCATATAAGCGTCCCTTTCTTAATCTTACTAATTACGCTTACATCAGCCTTGCATTCTTTGCGGATCTCCACATTTCTCATACGATCATACATGGTTTTATCACACAACCGCCATTTTACAGCATTCAGTCTTATTATTTATTAATATTTATTAGAAGAAATATATGACGTAAAGGAGACAGTATTCTTTGCATTCATCATTCATCTTACTAAATGAAAAAAACGGGGGAGTCCTATCCTACTCCTATATTCCTATCGGGGCTCATCTTATGTTCTAGAAGCCAAGATTTAATATTTTGAGGGATACTGTCCATAGCAATGAATTGTCCCATATAATATAATAACAGTTGACATAGTTTTAGGACTGGTCCTTCGAGTGTGTTGGAAAGACACCATTTTGCCTGAAAAAAAAGAGCTTGTTCGCATTCGGTAAAGTTTTTCAACATTATGTTGAGATACATATTCTCAAAAAATTTGATTTAAAAAAATGATTCAACACTAAAACAATTTCCGTTTGGTTAAAATAAATTTGAGAAAATGAGTTACTCACTTTGGTTTGACATTTTATAAAAAGGAAGTAAAATAATTCATAAGTAATGTTTATAATGTTGAGTTTTTCACCCAAGATACCTACTATAAATATTTTACCATTAGTTAAAGCTTGTATTTCTGAAGTGGATAGAAGATGAAGCTGGTTTTTCTTAAAAACAAATAAGTGGTGGTACAATATATTTATTTAATATAGTCAGAGTAATAAAGTAGTTTAAATAAGTCAGAGTAACAAAGTAGTTTGATGTTAAGACAAATTAATAAAGTCCTTTAATAATAATTCACAGTAATAAAGTAGTTAATAATGAGTCAGAATAATAAAGTAGTTTAATAGTAAATTAAAGTAATAAAGTAGTTTAATAATTTTATTATTACTGAACAGCCATCATTTAACAGGAAAACAGAAAAAAATCAACAAATTAGTCTGGCTCCTGAAAAGGTACGTTATAATTTATTTATTTTTTATTAATACCCCAAACTAGGCAAATGCCCGTATTATGGTGGTAATAAATAAGAAAATATTAAAAGAAATCATAAGAAAATATAAAATAAAATATAAAAACAATTATACAATGTTGTCCATATATCGTTATACAAATGGTAAAACAAAAACAAAAACAAATACAAAATAATAATGTGACACTTAACCTTATCAAGTAGATGTACACTAGATATAAAATGTTAATTTTATAACTAAATAAAATATACTTACAAAAAAACTACACAATATTGAATGGTTGACTTACGAATTATTTTACTTCCTTTTTATAAAATTTCAAAACAAAATGAGTAACTCATTTTCTCAAATTTATTTCAACCAAACGGAAATTGTTTTACTATTGAATCATTTTTATTACTTTTTTTAATTTGAAAAAATTATCTACGATTCGTGCTGTAGCAGTTTGGGATTACTGCTTAGTCGTCAGTAGTTACAGTTGTATTTTAAGTACCATCTTTAGATGGTTAATTTGCATTCGAAAAACAGTTCACACGATAATAATGAAGCTTTCGTTAAATTTGTGAAGAAAATGCAAAATTTGAAGTCAACTTCAGTATTTGTTTTTCTGAAACAGCGCTTACGGCAAAAGTTATCATATCGGTAAATTCGAGTGCACTATTCTGCCCTGACTTTCAGTTCCCGCAGAGATGGATGGAGCATGAGTTCATTACTTTTCACGTAGGTCCTCTTACATCTTACCTTCAGATTCTTCAGAGATAATAATTCTACAATGCGTATTTATTATCCACTTAAATGTGGTCAAACTGCTGATTCCTAGTCCCGTATCAAGGATATAATATATCTTCACTATTATAAACAAACTAATCTGTTATAACATTGACTACGTATAACTCAGTTATAATATAATCTGTTATACCATTGATTATGACTATAACTTTAACAAATTAATCGGCTTTTCCAGGAAATCTTGCCGCAAATAACTAGCCGCGAGTTGTTTGAATTTATCGAATTCGGGGTAGGAATTTTACTAATATAAATAAGAAGATACCAGGGAGGTTTTAAAATGGATTTGAAGTTACGTCAAATGAGATTGGTATATAAAATAAAAAATTATCTATATATATTATATATATTAAACATCTTCCATATTAACGGAAAAAAACCCCAATGGCCAAACTACTACCCGATGCTCATGGAAACACCTTTTTCAGGACCTAGACAATGTTTGCATTTCCACAACTTTGCATCCCTCGTGGCGCACTAGATCGCTTACGTTTTCCACAAACAGACCAACCCAAACTAGAGCAACCACACTTGTCGAGAGCTTTTAGAAAAAAGGGCAGCGTTTCCACGATAATAAAAAGAATTGGAAAATTTAAATAGCGCGTTTTTGATCAAAATGATTTCATTACTTCCTGGGCTCAATCTAGTTAAATACAAACAGATATAGAAACATTCATACCTGACAGTCAACTTCAGAGGTTCCCAAACTTTTTTGCCCCTTAGACGCACGCCGAATATTGAATTTTCCTAAACCTATTATTATTATTTGGACTTTTATGAATTTTGAGAAAATCGACACTTTCGATCAGTTTTTCGAGTGCCACAGCTACAAATACCATAGTCTAATTTTTACTATGCAACTCAGAATATTCCCGATAATGATCACAGTCCTAAATAAAACTATAATATAACAATAATGACAATATTTAAATAAAAAAATTAGTTAACTTTGACTCATCATGCTCTAAAAAAATGAACAACGCTAACCTGGCAATTCGTGTAAAATAATTGGTCATTTAGTGTAATTTTTTTTTTAATTTACTTCCGTTTCAGGGTATATTTTCTTATATCCCTAAAAGACCTACTGTAACTACACTAATCATCACCTAATTTCACGGCCCAAAAAGTTTTTTTGTTGAAATTTTCATTTGACCCAATAATTAGCGCAGATTAATTACGCCAATGGACATAGAAATATTATATTTAGCAGTTTTGATCACGTCCCTTCCGAATGTGGGAAAGCTTATCACATTCTTTCTCACGAAACGTTTTGCTTATGACACCTTTCTTCACTCCTAGAAACAATACTGCAACAAAGGGAGTCAAGTTACGAATACTAGGAATAATGATCGCTGCGTCGTAGAAATTTCCACATAATATGCTGGCGTAGATAAATAGAACAAAGGAATTATTTTGTTAAACAGAATGCTGATTAATATTTTGTTCAGTTAAGAATGTGATACATTGTATTTGTATTTGCCGGCAGGATTTTCAAAATCTTCCATGAATTGAATTTTCCGTTTTTGACTATAACATTTTCCAGCAATTTATGTTCTTATGGACGAGAAAACCATCATCTAAAATATAAATATACTCTAAATATATAATAAATTTTAAATGGTTTTTCTTCTGAGTGTTGAATTTTAAATTTTTAGCGAAGACTAGGTTTCTTGAAGGATGATATATTTTCAATCAATACAATGGCTAGACGGAAGGAAAATGGATGTTAGTCGTAGCATCAAATACCTGGGACATATTATCACAGACGACCTGAAATTCATCAAGGATATGGAAAGACAAAGAAGAGCGATACCCGTTAGAGCATGTATGCTATCAAGGCGTTTTCACTTTTGCAGTATAAACGTAAAAAAGGATATTCTGCACTTCGCTCAACATATCAGAACTGTGGGTAGATTACGCTGCATCCCAATGGCATAAGTCGCTTACAATAATGCTTATCGCCAACTATTCCGCCTACTAGTGCACTCTTTCAGAGCGCTTCTTCGCCACCACATGGGAAACCTATAGCGCAGACTACGCCAATCAAATAACACTATCGTCACTGCCATGGTTGCCTGGATGGAGTCTCCCCTGATGGCCCTCTGGAGATGAGAGATGTTCAAATATCCTCCATAAACGGCATTTTTCACTTCTATTCCGCATTGCCTATCTGTGTATTCTTATTATTATTATTGGTCTGTTATTTTGAAATATGGTATGTATTGCATTGCACTACCCCTACATACATGCTGGAATAAACTCTCATTATTATTATTATTAATACCTCAAATTAAAGTAAATTAGCGGTAGGACTATTTGTTGTATTTGTATTTATTTAAGTTTTTTGCTGCATTGATAAAGTTGAACGGAAATAATATTTTGGGACGATTGAAATTTTGCTTTTCTTATTATTTTTACGTCATAAATTGCCGCCAGAGGGGCCGCATAACACACGTGAGCCGCGCCCAACCAGCAAATAAAAAAATACGCAATTAATTGGGATGAATAAAATTTGTGACTATAATAGTGTATTCTTCAATGTTCAAGTATTTATTAACTTACTTACTTATTATTGCTAGTTTGAAGCGGTTCAAGAAGTAGTATTATCTATCATTTTAGGTTCTTTGTTTAGGAGGTCATTGTGAAAGGGCCTCTCGCAAACCCTTAAAGGGTCGAATGTGGAATTAACTAAGTATGCCTAAAATATCGTATTTAATTTTAAATTAAAATCTTTTAACTAAATCAAAAGATTTGTCTCCCCCATAACTCACGAAGAGGGTCCCCTATTCAACTGGACAATATATTTATATATATTTTTGGAATAACTCAATGAGTAAAACCTCAAATTCAACTCCTTGAAATGAAAATTGGTAGGGTAAAAATAATCTCCGTAGTATTGTGTAAAATGCTTTTTTTCGTTAGTTATGTTTGGTCAAGTTTAATTCAAATAATTTAAGTATTGTATGAAGGTCGACGGTCGAAGGCTTTGCTATTAATGTAATTTTTTGTTCTGTTTTTTTTTTGCACTTCATTCGTATGCGTTTTAATAATTGCAAATTCACTTTTTCGGGTTTTTAATTTAAATAAAATAAATAACTTACAGAAACTATATACCATTCTGGATGCCTCGAGGTAATTATCGCCACAATAGAACGAATGAGTACTTGTACGATTTTTTTCTTTATTTTAATGAAAAGTGTAATCAATTTATTTGGACAAAATTGATTAATTAAGATCGTCTTCTGCTTGTGCTATTCCCGATTTTTAAAACACAAACCACACCATAATAAATTAGTGGTTGAAACTCTTATCAAAAAATACGTGACACGAGCTTACATTTTTTTCCTGCGCAATCGAAACAAACGCGTAAATTGTTCGCTGATATTATTATGGTGTATTGTATAACACTGTAACGCTGGACTCGTATTGCCTATTCCAGGCAATACGAGCATAGCGAACCTATTGTTGCTGTGCCAGGGGTGGCACATGCATCATTAACAGAAGATGGCAGTTTATCAGCATAGTATTATTTGTTCGTTACATGTAAGTACATACACTGTAGGTATATATAGACCGGGCAGAGGCTGAGTTGGTATCGTGTCTGGGTCCCACCCAGGCATCGTAAATACAATCCATAGGCTGGCTAAGTCCTCCGTCACGATTCTCGCAACATTTTCCGCTTACTGTGATGGTAGTAGGAGATTTTCAAATATTGTCAGGTTATTCACATTCTGGAAATGTTTGTCTTTCATTTTAATGAATTTAAAGAAATATGCCATCTATGAAACTTTTTGCTTTTAAAGAAACTTAAAACGACGGTTATATTATTATTAACTTTAGTTCGGGTGGGTGACAAAAAGTGACAAAATATGAACATCCAATGTACAACTAAAAAACCCCGTGACTGATGTTGCTTTTTAATCGACAAAGTAATATAGATACGAGTCAAATGTTTCAATAAAATTCTACAAAAAAATGTTGTTAAATAATTTTTTTTATTTCTTTATAAATTTTCTAAACATATTTTGATTGCTAAAGTTCCTGCTGTGAAGCTATATAATTATGCGAGACAGCTTTACTTTTCCACAGGATAATCAAACATTTTTCTCTTATTTTAAAAATAAAGAGACATGCGCCTAAAGTTTCCCGCTACTGATCAACACAATTGGATTTTAAATCTCTATGGCTTTAAAATGAACGGTGAAAGGGTACTAGATTTATAAGTAATGGGAATTCTTAGTTCAACAGGCGAAGAAAAGCTCTCTGCCATAGGTTTTTATATCCACGTAAACTCAAGGTGTTAATTTCACACCTCGTTACAAATAGAGTGATTAGTCCGGTGCAGAAATGTGGGAGTTGTGGTGATTCAACTGTCACTTAAATAAATCATAATGTGCAAAAAATAAGGAAAAATAAATAAAAATTCTAACTTAAATTTTCCTGTTTCCTGAAAACTCAATGCCTGGTGAAGATGAAAACCCTTTCTGTTGATTTTTTTAAATTTTTTTTTATTTGTATTTTTTACAAACGATATGTATTTTTTATAAAAGTTATGACAACTTTACATGTTATACAGTGTTATAGAGGAAATTAAAAATGTCCTTTCTCGCCCTAAAGGGACAAGTCTCTTTTATTGTGTGAGAGAGTTCTAATTCAACTTTAAGAAGACATGTAAGTGAGTAATAACAAAATATAAATAATATACAAATAACAATAAACATATAAGATTAACGTAAGATTTGCCACTAAAAAAAAAAGAATATTAAAAAAAATAATAATGACAGATATAGATTCTTAAATTAGTTTTAGACGATTGTTCAAAATAAGCTGAAATTCATGAATATTTTTGATATTTTTTTATATCGGAAATGTTTTTAAATTTTCGTTATTTTTTTAATAAGATTGTTAAAATAATTAACTATTAACTAACTAATTTAGGTATTCCTAGATAGAGGTCGGTATTTTTAATGTTCTTGGTATTCAATTTTGAGAATTTAATTTTTTTCTGACATATTAAATTGTAAGTTAACAAACTGTCTGTCTTTAAAAATTTGTAGTTTTGTATATTTAAAAAAAAAAAAAATTATTATAGGTATTTTGAATATTATTCAAATTTCTTTAAAAAACTTAGATGTTTTTTTCAAAATTTCCAATCCTAGATTAATCTTGAACTATTTTAAGAGTAATTAAAATACTATCAAGAATTCCTCTCCAATAATACCATATTATAATATAGATTGACCAATTGCATAGTACACTCTTTTTAGGATTTCTAATCTAAGAATATTTCTATGTCTAACAAATATATAAATACGTTTCCAAATTCTTTTGAGAAGTTCGTTAATTTTTTTTCCATTTAAAATATTGATTTATGTAAACAGCAAGATATTAATTATTAATTTGAAATATTATTTTAATAAAATTCTTGTGTCTTGTACAACTTTTAAGATTTTAGTCAAATTTGTGGGAAAACAAAAAGTAACTCTCCTGAAAATTGTTGATCCATACAAACTTATGAAATCTTCTTATAGAAGATATCTAAAAAGATCTCTGGAAAACCACGTTAATCGGAAGACTAACCCTTGCGGTTAGTAAGTTAATCACTCGAGTGCTTTCGTCAATAACTGGAAAATGAGTTGAGTGATTGGCGTTCGAGTTGTAAATTAATAACCCTAATTTAAAAATATCATTTCTCTGAATCTTGAAACGGAGACATAAACTAATTATAGTGCCATATAGCCGGTGAATTCACTATAGTTTAATTCAAATATAGCACTATAATTGCTATATAGCCGATGAATTCACCGGCTATATAGCAATTATAGTTGAATTGACCGGCTATATAGCAATTATAGTTCTATATAGCCGATGAATTCACCGGCTAAATAGCAATTATAGTGCTATAGAGCCATATTTTTTTATTATTGTTTTTGTGTTTAATTCGTATAACTCCATTTAATTTTTTTTAAATTTAATTAATATCAAATTTAATAATATAATTATTAAGTTCTGCAAGTATTTTTTGGTTTATGTTATTTTTACAGCTGTTTCGGCTTTCAAGGCTATTTTCAAACTGTGGTTTATCCACGTTTAGACGACTTATTAATATGATTTTATTGCTATATAGCCGATGAATTCACCTATCTTTTATCACCTATCAAAAATCGTAAATGCGTGAATTCTCCGAGTCATAACGGCATATTATGGCGTGCGATCACTCAAGACGCTTTTCAAACTCGGCATAATATGCCGAAAATCAATCGTGTGGTTATAGGTGCAGTAAGCAACAATGTAGAATAATTTAATAATATTCGCAACTCACCGAGCTGGTTTTTTAGCTGAGGTTCATATCGCCTCGTGGCTCGTGGCATTGTTCTTACGACTTTTAAATGTGCTGAATTCACTTTTCATGTTTACAGTTATTTTTATCGCTTTCTTACATAGATTTGATTTTGCGAATTTAAAAAAAATCAGAAAAGCAATCGCTATGTGGTTACTTATTATTATAAATAAATAATAATTATTATTTCAATATTTTATTAAGTCTGTCTTTATTTCTTATTAGGTACTACTTTTCAATAAAGCCGGCCGTCGTGGTCTAGGGGTAAGGCTCTCGGCTAAGAATCCGGAGGTCACGGGTTCAAATCCCGGCGTGCACAAATACATTTTATTTTATTAATTTGTAATATTTCAGAGTGGAAGATACTCTCAGTGTCGCCCCGGTGTAAGATCACCATTCGGTATTAAAACGTTGGTTGAAACGGCTTTAACCGTGATTGGTGACCAGATCGGAATAGCCAGGTACTTCCTCACCTTCATCATCCCATCTCATTTCCGATTCCACTACCTTCAACCTCACAACATACTCCGATTATTGGCGATGCCATAGTCTCACTTGTTCCAGGATGGTTGGGAACAGTTTATTTTCACACTGCAGCAGATGTGCTTTGTCTCAATTGTAGTGTTAAACTAAAGATTTAACATTGGAGAGTTATGCTATGTTTCATAAAAAAATATGAATCATTTGACATTAAAACAGAAATGATTTCTTTTTAATTTCACTCAACCTGATATCATATATTCAAAGCTCCTGTCGCTATTGGCAGAAGAATAGACAAGTTCTATAAATATATACTATAGATTTAGTCATCTAATTGGGTGGTGAAATCTTCGAGTAATAATAATTCATTTATTATTAGTGCGCAGTGCTTCCAACATGCTTGTGGAATAGGGTGTATCGATTTTTAACTTTTATTTTGTTTTCAAATTCCAAGTTGAGAAAAAGTTGCTACTAGGTACCACAACTTACCACAAAAAGTTTTGGATTTTTAAAAAAATGTTTAGGTCTCCCGCACAAGGCCTAAAGTTTTAATTTTTTTCAAAAAATATCAATTTATTTTTAATTTAAAAAAATAAAATCGTAACTTTTGTGTTTATTCCAAGTTAAAAAACAGTAATATTAAGGCATAAAAATAAGTAAGAAACGATTTTTTTTATAAAAAATGGATTTTAGGTCTCCCGCACAAGCCCTAAAGTTTGTTAATTTTGATGAAATTTTGTAATTTTCTGTACATATATGAACCATGCTTTTTTTTAAGTTTAAACCACCGGAATTAATTTTAATTTTCTTACAGAAGGCATAAAATGAGTTCAGAACACAAAAGTTACGATTTTATTTTTTTAAATTTAAATTTTTTTAATATTTTTTGAAAAAAATTAAAACTTTAAGCCTTGTGCGGGAGACCTAAACATTTTTTTAAAAATCCAAAACTTTCTGTGGTAAGTTGTGGTACCTAGTAGCAACTTTTTCTCAACTTTGAATTTGAAAACAAAAAAAAAGTTAAAAATCGATACACCCTATTGTGGAAGGGCGAGTACCAGGATTTGCAACCCTCATAAAAGTCCGGGTAGCAGATTGGAAGAGGACAAACAACTCCAAAAATGTCCAGAGGGCAGATTCAAACATCGCAGCATACTGGAGAAAGGTTTTGGCCCCATCAATCTAATGATGAACGTCTTAAAAATAATTTGTTAATTCCTATTATTGTATATAATCATTGTAATATTATTTTAATATTTTTTATATTATTACAGTATATGTTTTATGGGATGTATAAATATGGAACAAACTCATTATTATTATTATTTCTATAAGTCCTCCTCAAGTCCTCCTCAAGGGCGCTTTACAACGTTATTTAACCAACCATTAACATATCACTTATACTTATAAAGTATAACTTACAGCAAAGATTTGTTACTAATGGCTTATATAACCAAGATCTATAACTAGTGACTTGGGTACAATTATATCTGAGAATTATAAATTGCTAGTGACTTAAACTAAGACTAGTTACTTAAAACTAGCGACATTCGTATTTATGACCCAGTTTTTGCAGTAATAATATTCTACTTATCAGCAATAAAACACGGAGGTAACAATTTAATAATAACTGGGGGTATAGAAATGTGATTTTTTTTAATCGTTGACTTTGATCTAACTCGGACCTTGGCCAAGAGTTTAGCGTAGATTATTATTGAAAAAAAAAACTTTACTAAGGTCTGGTGTTTCACAGAATTTGAACAATTCATCAAATTTCAAAATTCTGTGATCAAGTTCTGTTATTACATCATTATTGGCAAGTTGTTTCACGAAACTGAAATAATAACAGAACATGAAAAGAACTTTGACAGAACTCGAAAATCAACTTTGAAAATTGTTGAATTGTTAAAATTCTGTGAAACAACCCGTCCTTAAAAAACGTGAAAAACAGCTGACAAATGGATAAAAATCAAAAATGTGTTTATCGTTAACTCTTTTATTTTATTTTAAATTTGAATATTTGTATTCATCTCAAAAAGGCGGTCAGGTTTATTGAATTCTCTGCACACTGTTAGTCAAAACACAGAATATCACATCACCTCCATATAACTATGTATAATAATACTTATATATATATTTAGGGATATGATATAAACAAACGGGCTTTCTAACAATGCTTTGAAAACATCGACGGATACTGATATGGGTACTTTTTCCTTTCTTTATCTGCTCCTATGGGTGGGCGAATGGCGGCAAATGAAGAAATACGTCGTATATTGTTATTGTAATGTTCTTGGATATACATTTGTTTCAAAAGAAATCATTTGAAATTCGCCTGATAAAAGGAATTTTTTTAAAGGTTACCAAATTTTCAAGAACTCCTTTATTTCTCTAGGTTTTATAGGTAATTATATTAATCTTGTGTTTAAATAGTTGTTTATATTTCATTTTATGACCTCGATTGTGTCTCTCGAAGCATAATGACTAGGGTCTTACGTCTAATGGCGCGAATACATTTGCGAGCCGAAACGCGATACAAGCCTCGAATTATGGGAAAGGAACGAAGCATATGTACATATTTTTTTTAAATAACTTAATAAGTAACACCTCGAATTGTAATATTTAATCAAAGACAACATTAACGTTTCTCCAACAAAAACATGAAAAAGATAAATAAGAAAAAAATACAGTCACAACTAAGAAAAACAAAATAAATAAAAAAAGTTCATCCTAGACTTGCAGAAAAGTCAATAGATGTCGTACATTAAAATAATAAAGGATATATTTATCAAAGACATTATGTAGATTGCAGTTAGTTCGGGGAGAATCTTGCGATTATACATAAAAATAGCAGCCAGTAAAAATCCGTTAGTAAAATGAAGATATATTGGTAGTTCTTAGTCGAAGTATGATTACATGTAATCAAAGGAAATAGGGTCGGATTAGCTCAGTGGTAGAGCAGCGCCTCATCAAGGCTAAGATCCTGGGTTCATTTTCTAGATGTGACCGCGTCTTTTTCTAATTTTTCTGTTTCAAATTTTTGTTTGAGATTTTTGTGTCAGGACACATAGACAGGTCTAGTAATGACAAATAATATTTTCGTGTCCTCAATCAATTATATTTTTTTGCCTAACAATTTATATTCCATTATTGAAGGCAATATTAGCGATTCCTATTAGAATCCTTTAGTATAAATATTATAGTATTAAATATTATAATTTGAGGTTTTACTCACTAAGTTATTCCAAAATAAAAAAATATATATTCCCTTCCTTAATATGTAGGTATGTTTTTCAATAATTTTGCTGACCATTAATAAAATTTATTTATTTTCCGTGCCAGTTGGTATCAACGCCTTTTTTATAATAGGTGTCTACAAAAATTGAGTAAGTACCTACTAATACTAATATTATTGAAACATAGATGACAATCGCTTTTTTGATTTATTAAAATCTTTTTCTGACCAATTTCTTGTGAAAATGAAAATGACAATAACAGGATGTATTCTCGTACACGAATTAATAATTAGGAATAAAAATAGTTTTTGACAGAATCAGCACAATTTTAAAACAGTCATTCCGACAGATTTTGTATCAAGCTCCTCGCGTTCTTAACTAATTTGAAAAGTTTTGGAATCTAATTTAACAAAAGACGTTTCTGCACATCTCTGCGTACATTTTTTTCATGTTTCATAATATACAAAGTTTTTCGCTTTAAATTAAAATAATAAAAACAGCATGACAACTATCTTTGTAAATGGGCAAATTACATGTTTATTGTTGTTAATTTCGGTTCACAAAGCCATTCAATATTTTACAGTATTTTATAAATCTCAGCAATGTTTAACATAAAATAAATAAAAGTTTTAATGACCGCAGTATTGAAGCGATTATTATAAATCAGAGAACTCTATTTATATTTGAACATTCACACATTTTTCGTTGCTTAGGTGGTCTGTGGCTGTCAAAATACTTCAATATTACTGGTCGTATTATTAATATTTTTTAAATTTATATATTATTTCTCTCGGTGCGGGCCTGTATTGGAAATACTTAAATGCTCGTACATCCCCGGTACATGGATACACTCGTAGCCATGTCTATGGATTGGATTCCGTTGTTTTGGGGTTTCAAGACGCTTTAGGTATTACTGAATATGTATAGATGATTTTTGTAATCATTTGTATGAGTATGAGATTAAAAAGCTGAAGCAGTGTTCGCTTACAAAATCACCATTATCATGACTATTACATTTTTTATTTTTTTTTTTATTTGGTACATTATTTTTTACAATTTATGTTTTCCAGTAATGTAGGCCTCACTGGGTGGCTTGCCCGTGCTGAGGCCTTCATTTTATAATATGAAAATATAATCTACATATTATTTAAAGAAAAAATAATACATTTAAACAGAAAATAATACATTTGAAATTAAAAATACGAAATACATAATAATACGTTTAAAATTAAAAAATAATACAATAATAATAATCTTGTGTGTTTGTGAGTGATGTGTGTTTATATTGGTTTTGTGTGTTACGTGTAGGTTTCATTTTTATTTTATGCTATGACATTTTGGTAATATTGTCTTTTTTGTTCTTTAATCCATTTTGTAATTTTGTGTGTGACTTACTAACTAATTAATTAATTACCCCTGAGGTATTCGACGTCCATATCAAATTGCCTCCTTTGGCTGCTTACTTCACTTATTGTAAATTTAAAAGTATTCAACAAGATGGAACAAAGAAAATTTTGCGAACAAACCTTTCTTATAATGTTGGACGCCATATTCATAATAATGAAGAATGAATGTCGCTAAAGCCAAGCATTTTTTCCAATAACTCCTCACAAAATAATTTCCATCAGAGCTTATGTCATCTTTGTGTATGCTTGTGGAGGGTCTTTTTGATAAGGAAAGAGAGGAAGTTCTGGAGAGGGAAAATGTGTGATGGGTGGGTAGCAATGTTGGGGTGTCCAGCAGTGACATATGAATCCATCCCGAGAGAGAGAGAGAGAGAGAGTTAAGAGAGTCCGGCTAGAGAGGTATATGGATCTCCCTCAACTGACGAATCCGCCGCCAAGACCTGAACAAACCTCATCCCATGAACCCAGACACTCCTGCGCATAAGATGTACCAAACCACCTGGGGTGATCTGTGGCAGAGGCTGTCCAATGAATGGTTCTCTGGTTAGTAGTAGGCGTTTGTCCTAATAGTGACAGATTTCCGTTGCGCGGGAGTTTCTAGCGTAACTTAACCGCTCAAATTCAAACGTGTAGACTAGTAGGTGCATTATGGAGCACGAGACAGCAGAACCTGTCTAAATTTAACAGAAAATTCACTTAAATACAAGTATATGAATTTGTGTCCAAATTTGATCCAAAAATCATTTTTGATTCAAGAATCTCTCAATAACCAGCCAGCACAACAAAGGTAGCTATTTTCGTATAGGTACTGATTTCCCAAACTTAAAAAACGGATTATCTCATTCTCAATATAAAAACATATTTTTACCTGAAATTTTCCAAGCCATACAAAAATAAAAGCAAGTAATTACTCATTGTAATTGTATTTTCCAAGCCATGCAAAAATTAAAGCAAGTAATTACTCATTTTAATTGTATTTTCTAAGCCATACAAAAATAAAAGCAAATTACTCATTGTAATTGTATTTTCCAAACCATACAAAAATAAAAGCAAGTAATTACTCATTTTAATTGTATTTTCCAAGCCATACAAAAATAAAAGCAAGTAATTACTCATTGTAATTGTATTTTCCAAGACATACAAAAATAAAAGCAAGTAATTACTCATTGTAATTGTATTTTCCAAACCATACAAAAATAAAAGCAAGTAATTACTCATTGTAATTGTATTTTCCAAGCCATACAAAAATAAAAGCAAGTAATTACTCATTATAATTGTATTTTGTCAGTAATTAAGATTACGACATTGTATAATTCTTGGTCAAAATAATTGACAACCTCATTGAGTACTTATTATTGAGTGTTTTTTTTATTATTTTATGTTATCTGGAAGTTTCCTACTACTCCGTGAATGGCTGCGCCATCTTTTCTGCATTACAGGAATCTAATCCTACGTATTTTGGATTAGTAAATATATCCATATAATATTTATATATTATTCTGAAATTCGTTCATTTTTTGTATTTATCTCAGAAAATCCGATATGCTTATCCACAGTTGACATAATATATTAGTATGTAGTACAATAGTGTACATTATGCATACAATAAATAACGTCAATATGAGTGGTAGTAGAAGTCGGGGACGCCCGAGGAAGACATGGCACGATCAAGTGAACCACATAAAAAAATGTTAAAAATTATTATAATACGCCCACAGGCTTTGCCTTGGTGGGATTTTTATTTTTATTTCCTTAAATTTTTGTATTTTTATTTTATTACCACGTATTTTATAACTGTTCTAATGAAACAAAAATTATCCATTTAAAAAAATAATTTAAAAAAGGAAACATGAGTAATCAAAATAACAGAAGAGTATGTATGAGACGATGTGTGAATGTGAATGAAGCAAGGAGTGTGTGCCAAGCCGAGTTGTTTTAAACGGCGTGATAGTAAGTTAGTTATAATGAAGTCGGGTCGTGCAAAATTGAGTCATCTATGAATAAGTAGTCCAAGCTTTTGACTTGAGGGCAACCAAGATTCGAACCATATTTTGAACATTATTCAGTGCAATAAAAAATACCTTGGTTGTGTCGTAAAGTCATGGAGCTAAAAAGCCAGGCCAGTGAGTTGTGTACTGGTTGGGTAAAAAAAATATTTTTGGTAGTGTAAGTTAGGAAGCTGTGTAAGTGTAAGTTAGGAAAAATGAAAAAAAAAACGAAAAGAACATTTATTTGCAGGGTAAAGCTGTGTACTCCCTGAAGCTGTAATCATAACCGTTGGTAAAAGTTGCAAATACTGTAATGGTAAATCTCTAGTATGTTTACTAAAGCTTATATAGAGGCGTCCGCTCGCAAACTACTTTTTTTGGTAACGGTAACGTCTTATGGTAACAGCTCACAGGTGAGTACTACGCAGCTTAACTCTTCATGTGCTGCTGAAAAATTTTCACCATGCTGCAGCTAATTTCTAACATACTTGAGAGAGAATCCCACAATGCGTGACTTTCCAATTCGTAATTCCGAAAATTAAAAAAAAATTTCTTCATCACAAGCAAGCCGAGTGCGGTTGTAAAAGGTACATTTTAGTGGAAAGGGCTAACAAAATATTTATTTATTTCTACATTTTCTCCATAAAGCAGTTATACACTAATGTATTGCGGAAAAGAATACAAATTTGATGTACATATAAATAAAAAGGTTATGGGGGACAGTTCTACGTAGGATGAATTGTCTGAAAGTGATGTTGAAAATGTCGATGGTCAATGCTGAATCGTTAAGCAGTTAAGTCACTCTGATGATTGGCGCGTTCTAATAGGCAGAAGTCCTCACTACCGTAACTTAAAAAGTGCATGGGATCTCCCACGAGTAGGCACACAAATGCTATTCTTTCAAAACAGGTGAATTAAGTATAGGTCCAGAGATTAACTTTAAAAATGTTAATGAAAATTACTTTTCGGCGGGCTTCGAACAAGGCCGGATACAGGAATGGATAGTACCTTAAAAACCTTAATTGTACTCTTTTTATTTCTTGGAATACGATTTTGTTCAGAAGGGGCCCAAATAATGGAGCTGTATTCCAGGATACCATGAACAAGTGCTTCATATGTTCTTCGTATATCGATTCCATTAGTAAAGGATCTCACATTACGGAGAATAAATTCAAGTGTTTTGTTGGAGCGGGAGACAATGTCTGATATGCGGGATTTGAAAAAAATTTGCTAAAAAGGTATCTAATCTAATTTTTGAGTGCTAATTGGTAGGGGAACTGTGTGACAACATTTCTGGATTCTGAAGGGTAAGTTGATCGGTTCCGACCATTTGGCAAGAGAATTAAGATCATTCTGTAGAAGAATAGAATGGTTTTGACTTTTCAGAGGTTGAGTATGTCTCTGTTAAGGAGTTGGTTATATACTTGTGAGAAAGATGGTGTCCGTATCTGGCAAACTGAGGACGATTGTATATATAGTAATATACTTGAGTCACGCTTGCTTTCGGACCGTTTTTTATCTTTTATGTTTTGTATTACTTACTGATTGACGACTGGCTGCTGAAGATGAGTAATGTCCAATTAAAATGACTAACTAATATCGAGTGTTAGTGGAAAGGGCAAAATGAATATTAAGTCACGGTTCCTTTGGATTTTATGAAGGGTCCTAGTGACGACCTTTGGATGGTGTGTTGAATTTTTACCTACAGGTAAGTAAAGGTCAACTAAAATTTATTATATTTTTTAAGTATTTATGATAGTGGATATTAAAACATATTAAAATTATTATTTCTTGGATAATTTGTAATAAGCGCCACCTTTGTGAGACATCACCTCAGAGGCGCTTTACAGTTGATATTACAAAAAATATTAATATTACAAAAAGTGAAGTACAGGAACAGGTGACACGAAGATAGAAGATAGAGACTCTGCAGCAAGAATTCTAGGTGGTGAAGAAACTGGACCAGCTGCTGCAGCGAGAGAGTCCACCGCGTCCACCAACAGCGCCAGCACGAGGTTCGTCATCCGTCCAGGTATGTGTCTGCTGCTAATAGAGCGCTGACACAATATCCTCACATAGATACCAGTCCTTGGCAGCACCGCTGTGACGTTCAACAACACTAACTTTGCAACATTAACTTTATGTATGTCACAACACTAACTTTGGTCGTAGATATCGTAGAGATCGTATACATAATAAACGAATTCATAAATCATAAACAGTTTTACATATTTGTATTGTTATATGCCTGCTGAATGTTGGTATTGTGAAGCCGGCCTTGCATCTGATTTAAGGCCGTTTTAAACATACAAACGCAGTGGTAATAAGTCAAGTTTTTTACTGTTCTGATCTTACACGTCGCATAATATTGGCACCGCGTTTATAACTAAAGAGGAGATTATTTCATTTTCTAATTTTTGTAATTGTAACGGACGTACTGCTCCGGGAGCGGACGCGGTCGCCCATGTTAAGATCGCCCCTGATCTACATCATCTATCTATTGAATATACTGCTAATTAAATATACTGCCGAAATATAAATGTAAATGTATGTAAAATTATGTGAAATTGTAATGTAAAACCTAAGAAATTGTTATAATAAATGAAATGTCGGAGCTTGGCTAGAGGTATACGGGCAGAGAAGTATTGTGAGAGCTGGTAAAATCATAATCATATTTTAATTCGGGCACGATTGTTAGAACCGTGCCAAAACGTAGTGGGAAGCCGTGCCGTGCGCCATGCGCCGTCGTAGCGTCACAAATGACCGGTGGTACGCCATCATTACGTCCCACGGGCACGGTTCTGAGGATCGTACCCAAACAAAGGAAGGCCGTGGTCACGTTCGACCACGGCCCGAAACTACCGGCCGAGCGGCGGTAGACGGCCCGGCGGGGCGCCGCGATAGCGTCGCAAACACGGCTAACGGATTCCAGGAATCAAAGAAAAGGTGGGCCCGTGTGCGCGTCGCGCGCCCGCTTGCGGCTATAAAACGGGCAACAGGCCCTCAAAACGTCAGATCTCCAGAAACCACCACCAGCTCTACAACTCTCTCTCTGCTCTGCCCTCTACCTCACTCCGACTTCTGCTTCTACTCGCCTTCTTTCACTCTGACCCCCGCCTCACCCTGGACCACGGACTTGCCTACCCCTTCGGACCAGACTCGGAATCAGCTCAAGAACAAGCGACAAGCTATCGGACCAGCTCTACAGCGGCTTCAGAGACGGCCCCGTTCTACCCCTCCACGCCACTGAAGGACGACATCTCCCGCCTCCACAGATTGGGATCACCGGCCCCCTTACAGTCTTGTGTTTTACACGATTACGTCTGATACAGTAATCATTGGTGAAATTTCAGTCCATTTGTTTTTAAGTTCATTATACTGCTTATATTTTTATAAATTTTCACTAAAGAAACTGGAATTTTGACCAAATTACATATCTCTTGCACTTCGATATTTACGGGTCTGACAAATTAATATCTCTTTACAATTGAAAAATAGATTATACCTAGCAGATAAAAATGCTGCTGTGGGTTTTTGCAAACGGCTTTTAGTTGGGCTTGCACAACAGCATTTTGAATGTATGCAAAAATTTACCTATGAGAAGGGATCTATTCATTTTTCTATCCAAATAAAAACCATTTGTGGATGACATATAACTTCTTTCTTTTGAAATTCACCGAACATAAAACTAACTTCAACTATCTTTTCTATTTTGTTATTTGAAGTTTGGAAATTTGTCATGCTGGGAAATTTTTTATCCCGCAATATGTTGTTTCTGAAAAAAATCTTCCGATAAAATTGGTCAGGAAATTGTATTAAAGTTTTTGAAATGGAAAAATTCCAAGTATCGTACATTAACAATTTTTTCTTCAACCTTTTCTCAACGAGGATACTGTGTTGCACGGCATTCACATGTCGAATATCGTCAGGTAACTCGAGGTATATGGTTTAAGCCTCAAAACTCTAAAACTCAAGTTCAGCATACCTGCCCCGACACTTAGCTCGTCCATGTCGAGATACCGCTTGAATTCAGCACACCTGCTACCGAGCCATTTCAATCATCTCGTAGTCAGTGGTTGTTATATGCATTGTAAAAATGTGTCTTGAGGAATTTGAAATCGCCCAATGTATGAAAACTTTAAGGTTTCTTTTTGAAAAAACAGAGGGTGCCACTTCTGTTTAAGGGGTTGGGTAATCAGCGGCATGAAAAAAAATTAGTATTTTAAATATATAAAATTAAAATTATTTTATAAAACAAAGTTATTATATTAAGTTTTAACTTTATTTGATAATTATGTTTTTTTTATATTTATTGCAGACAAAGTTTTCGCTTTATTTGTTGGACTATTTTTTCAAAGTCGGCGACCACTGTAATTCACAAACCGCTTGACAGATTTGAATGGAATTTATACAGTTTACTAGCTGTACCCCGCCACGCGTTACTGTGGCTTAGTCTGTCTGTGCAGATAGAGAAACAATAGCGCGTGTTGCTTTTATGTCGAACAGATGGTACTGTTTTAAAAAAAAAAGCATGGAGCACTCCTGTCCCAGTGAGACTGGTACACCAGAGGGCCCTGATTTGTTAGGACTAGGAACACGTGCTCTAAGGATAGGAAGGAGGTTGTAGTTTAATTGACCGGTAAACATGGCAACCTAATAAGCCAATATTGGAAAGTAGGTTGGGCAGGAATAAAGAAATAGATTGAGCTTAGGTTTTCATTACCCGTCATTCGTGCTTTCCGCTTCCACTGTTTCTTGGTTGTTTGCTTCTCGCCTCACGCTGCTTCTTACTTCCTACTTCTTGCTACCTGCTTCCTACTTAGCGTTTCCAGCTTCACACTGTTTCTCATTGTCGATCGAAGATTGAATTAAGTAGAAGTACCAAACGAGAGATGAAGGAAATCTGTCCCTTCATGGAAAGAAAGTGATCTGCATTGATTGTCACTATCATTGAAATAAAAGAACAGAGTTCGTAATATAATTCATTTTATTTGATATTTCATACGATGCAATAAAATGTGATAGGTAGAAAATTGAAATAAGATAATAAAAGAAAATAAAGATAATCAGTAAATATGTTTGCTAATTAAATAATAATATATCTGTAATGAATAAAATATTTTGTATTTTGCCCGAATACTTGATATAAATAAACTGAGGTAGTTTTTCTTTCTCCGTTTCTTTTAATAATAATTTCTCTTCCCAAACACACGAGGGAATCAGATAAAATCATAAAGGGTCAGACAATATGACACCCTACGAAAGCACGCAAAGAAAGAGGCAAACATATGTGACAGGGTTGAATACAATGTAATTACACGCTTACACACAAATTAGAGTTGTCGGTAAAAGAATATGTAACTCTACAATAGGTAATTCAAATGTGGGCATTGTTTAGATTTTAATCATTAAAATTCTACAAATAAAGTAAGCTGATTGTGACAACATAAAGTTTTATATATATATTCTGAAACATTCATAATAAACAGAACATTTATGTATATTCCTTTTCGATTGCCTACTTTAAGCTAACACTCTTTTAAATACCAGGGATTCCTGGACGTAAGGCTAAATTACACTATCAAACTCGACAAAGGAGTTAACGCACTCGGTAAAGTTACACCCGCCAACAGCCATCGCTCATTTCTATCTACAATCTGTGATGCCTAGTTTCATAGTGACATTTGCCTGAGAACAACAGACACTCCACATCCATATATAATAAAGTTCACAGTTGAGAAGGTTTCTTAGCAACCATTACATTATAAATAGGTTCCTCTCACCTCCAGTGTCCTCTGCCCTCTGATTCTACTTGGATTTGCAGACACCAGACAGGTGGTTACAGACAGACGGGAGAATGCAGAGAAACCCTACTAAACAACTTCCTATCGAAAGGGCACTAGCTCACAAGACAATCTAATAATACACTTGAAATTGTAAATATAATATATTTATATCACTGTAAACAAACCAACCCACGGATCAACTTCCTCTTTTATACTATTTTACACTGGAGCGGATGTCATGAGATGACTCATCATGCTAATCATTCTCAACTAATCTCCATCCACACTAACCTCTGTTACCACAAATTATATTTCAATTTGTCTCCAAATACTCAAATAAAGGTGAATTTCATAAATATTGTGGAAAAGATGAAATGTGAAAATAATTGCATCGCACAAAAATATATTATTTTGGTTTCTTGACAGATTTCAAAATGTAAGGTTATCAATATAAATCACAATATTTGTCTACCCCATAAAAATATGACGAATCTTCTCGCGTTACTTGCTTACAATAAATGATGTAAAACCATTCTGAAATTCAGTCAATTTGTGCAAGCACTTTTCAACTATCGAGTATACAAAACATATTTGCGATTTGGTCAGACAAACTACTATGCATTGAAAAAGGGTTTTTGTAATTTTAAGTATGCCTAAATGTTTCCGTGTAAATTTATTAAATAAAACGTACTTTCTAGTCTTAGTAAAAATATTTTCCTACTTATAGTGGTATTCCGATTCTTACACATATTTTCGACCTAACTTTAAAATCACATTCTACAAAAGTGACCGTAATTTTTAAACATAATCTTACTCTTAGAGAAGTTTTGGTTATACACAAATATTTATTGAATAATTATTAAAAATGTTATTCCATTACATTCTACTACCTTGTCATGAAAGAAAATTATATCCACTCTAAAATATTTTGTAAAATACTAAGACCATTGTTACCATTTGCAATTGATTATAGATTTAGTAAAAACATCAGTCTATACAATGTACATAAAGATTTCAATAATAAAATTACAATTGATTTGAGCTTGCAAATAAAAGGAATTCTCAGTTAAATAATTTACTGAAATATATTATTCAATGGAAATAAGGAGATCAAATTTGGAATCCTGTAAAAGATTTTTAGTCGAAATAGGATTGCACGTTGACAGAAAGAAAACATTTTATGGTTAAATTAATTTACATGCTTTTTTAAATGATTGCTCATTAATATTGCTTCGGGTCAGGTTGTATTCATAATAATTTTCAATTTTCATTGTAACTACCAAAATAGAGTTTTGATAAACGGAAGTCAAATTGTCGGTGAATTTTGTATTCACAAAAGTAGCAAGCTTTCGATTCAAATGGTTGCAAACATAATTAGTAATGACAAAAATTACAAATAAATGGTTGCTTCAAATTCATTTTACAGGATATAAATACACACATTACAAAAAAAAAGGTTGCCACATTAATTACTCAGTTTACAAGATATAAATATTAGAAATACAACAATGGGAAGAAAAGAAACCATCACTTATTTAATAAATGCATGTGGAACAAATTTGGTTGTTTTATCTCGTCAAATGGGTTTTACATATTTGGAAATGGAGTTATAGATGCAAAAAGCAACAATTTAAATTGAACTAAAATAATAATTGCGCTAACTTTGTTACGTTGATTGTAAAATAAAATTGATTAATAAAAGCTACAAGTTCATTAACTAACTAATAATAGAAAGAGTCCCCTAGGAGCTGAGCCGAGCCATGTTTTATATATCTTGGTGTATTTATGCACAGCGCAACACGGTACAGCAAAGTAAATCCGAGATCAATATTATTTAGTGATAATCTAACGGACGCAGGCGTCATACCAGTCATTGAGTGCTACTTTATGTTTTTTCGTCAAATTATAATATACAGTCTCAGGTACAAAAACGATAAACAAAACACAGAAAACAAAAATGAATACAGAGAACAATGAAGTTGTGAATGGCAATGAATGAAGATTTTGTCCGACAATGATCATATTCTGTGGCTGCGTCATTTGTACAGAATTTGACAGAACAACAGAAGGCTGTCATCGGAACGCAAAACAGCTGATATGACACCACCTCTATCGCTTAAATCACCCAAAGAAAATATTCAACTAAGTCATTAGCCTTAATAATATATTGTAATGATAAGTCTACACTTGTTGTTACACAATTTGGCAGTGTGTGTTGTGTGTTTATATGAATAATATACATAGACATTTCTGATCCCGTTTATGGAGATAAACTCATAAGATAACCATCCACTTTACATACATATTAGTAATATACAACACTACTTTAAATAGCTAAGCACTCCACACTAGATATCTTACATTGTTACACGCGTGGTACAGCAGTTTTACACATCATTTAAATTAAAATTCATTAAGTATAATATTATTACATTGTGCACAAACATTACGAGAAAATAATACAATAATTACTTTAATTATACATAATAATTAATTATGAAAACTGTGAGATCTCTATATGAATACAAAGTAAAATAATGTCCTTGCCCTAAATACGCTATGGCTATAGCGCACATCTAAACCTGTACAATCTCGGCTATTTACATTATATAATTTAAATGACATGACACAGTATTGACAGAGATGGCAATTTAAGTATACTTCCTCGCCAGTAACAAACACGCTATTACATTCACACAAAGTTACTAAAGACTTTATCAAAATGACTCGTTAAACTAAACATAACCCGATGAAATTTAAGTCTTAAATTTTTGTTTAAATTGAAAATTTTAACGATTATTTTCGATTTTATTTTATATAATACAACAATTTCAGTCTTATCAATCTGTTAGAAACATAATGTCACTTAACTTAGCTATTCGGCAGTCAAAAGTGACTAAAATTTTCCAAAGAGATTTAACTGTAAGAATTTCAACACGAAACGAAATACAGTGAACCTTAGAATATACACGGCTAAACTGAGAACTATCGAGTAACATACGTACAGCATAGGCAGAGTGGCATCATTGATATTAATTTATACATCGAAAAAGGCCATTGTGGTGGAGTCAGATACTCTTCTCATCACCCAGACCGGTCCACTCTCGGCACTCTTCTACCGGCGTCCACCCAAACACACCTCATACTCGCTCACCTCACCACCTCTGGTGCTACAGTCTCAGGGCTACGTCTCCTGTCAAGCGCTTCCCCTGCTTCCTCTTGGCGGCTCCCGTCAGCTTCTCGCTGCAACCTTCGTTCACACAATTAACTAGTCGTTTTCTCCTACAACTAAATGTATCAAAGGAGGTTTCTTTATTGGCAGTGTTCGTTTTTAAACTATCAGTCTTGGCATTATTATTGTGACAGTGTAAGGAATTGGTGCTCCTTTTATTAACGGCTCTGCAGATCCCGTTGGCGGGCGTGGCTGGCGGCTTCATCAGGGTGGTCTCTTGCCGGCTGCATTCTCTCGTGCTTGGCTTGGCGTCCCGGTACGAGGAGCAGAATCCCAAGTACAGGACATCTTTAGCTGCCGGAGGTAAATGCGCTAAACGAACATCCTTCCTCGACACCACATCCTTTTCAGGAAGCCACTCATCCGGTAATCTGAAAAATACACGATAAAATCAGAAATGGTGAAATGTACACATACATACAAATTGAATATAGGCTCAGGTTAACCAAAGAGAGTCGAGCAACCTAGAGAATAAGGAAGGGGTTAGACGAAAGATCGCCAAGAGATGGAGCAACATGAAAAGGTGTTACAGATGTTGCATTGAAAAAGCACCACAGCTTTGGCTAAATTGCTAAACTTGCTCACAATAGTAAATGTAGGAAAACTAATGTATTACTAAAGAAAAGAAGGTTTTTCTTTTCGAGAGGATTTTATTACATTACTTTTAAAATGACATTCAGTTTAAGAATATGAACCTAGTATGTATGTAGTTTTAATTCCATGGCAACTCAGAACAGTGGCAATTCAACACACTTTCGATTAGTGATATAGTCATAAAAAGTGATAAACTGGCCTATAAATCTAACCTAACGCAACCTATTTAACCTAATTGGCCTTTAAACAATCAAATACTATATCTGATGTTCGTCAGATGTAGTATTTGATGGTTTGCAGTTTTGCCGCTCGGAATCATTATGTAAACCACTATGTACATAATATCACATACAGACTTCATGCAGTATTCAATTATTGTGACTGATTGAAAAAGTATTTAAGAAATATTTTCTAAACACACTGTCTTTCTCCTTTTTCATCCTTTACCCAAAATATTGTTGCATTTTGTCGGTCCTTCATTTTATCATTTTTTTTTTTTTTAAATTAAATTTACAAACACATTACAAAAATTTATAAATTTAGATATTTCGAGGCTGATTGTGAAGAAATTATATTTTTTTAACTATACTGCCAAACTCAATTGAGAAATTATATCTCATGTTTGAATTGGGCAGTAGCGTCATTATGGTTTATAAGCTGTAAAACTTCATTAATTGATGTACATAAAAATTAACAAATAGTTATAAACCTAGATGAGTAATTTAAATAACATAATATAATTATTGAGAAAATAAGAAAGATAATTACAAACTCAAAAAATATAACTTAAATAATATAAAAGTTATTAAACTTAGAATATAGAAATAAAAATAAATGTTATAATATTTGGATGATTTGTATAGTGCCGTTTTTGTACAAAAAGGTAGGTACAGAACTGGTTGTAAATTGTTCAAAGACAGAGCTGGCAATATTGTATGAAATGGGTACTTAATAAAATGCAACAACAATAAACGCATACTAATACAATCAATCAATCACACTCCCGGGACACAATAGAAATATTTCGAAATTGATAAAATAATTTTAGAGGTTATGTAAAAAAAAAAAAAAATTTTTTAAATATTAATTAATTGATTAATTACCTTTAGGTTCATAACACGATTCAATCAATCAAATTACAAATGGGCTCATATTATTACGCTGAATAGGCACATTTTGAACCAATGAAAAAGGGAAAAAAATTTTGTTTCATAGAATTTAAACCAATTGGGCACATTGATGTTTAAAATGTTGAAGTGCAAAATATTTCAAGTGATTTTAAAACAATATAGCTCTTCGATTTTTTTGACACAAATGATTTAAAATAATTTAAGTGTATTTATATTTTGTTTGGGTGCTCTAAGAACAAAGGCGTATTGGAAATTAGGAAAAAATTAAGTGAAATATCACTCGAAACGTCTGTGTACAATAAAGTACGGGCTTGAGAGATATGGATAATGTACTTAACTCATTTATACCTAAAATCGCACTTGACACATGTGCGATCGAAATGGATGTATGTAAGAACTAAATTGAAACAATAAAACTGTTATGTGACGTTATGGACACAAATCTGTTACATTTTATGGGACTTCGATTGACATCAAGGACATCACATTCGAGGACATCATTCGGCCTTAGGACTATCAAAAATGTTATTTTAACCGTGTTTAAAAGCCTTCAGATGAAATGTTCTTTGTCTTCCTTTATTGTGTATATTCATTTAATGTAAAAGGTTTCTACATACGAAGAAGTCCTCTTTTTCGGTACCTTAAAAACAGGTGTAAGATATTTTTACCATAATTTCTTACACACAATAGTTTAGTTGTTCACCATACACAAAGTAGTAATGGTCATTAAATTGGGCTTTATGCACTGCTATCTTCAAATCTGATTCTACTTTAAAAAAGCAAGCATAGAATTGCAACTTCTTTCTCAATTTGAACTTTCATATAACATTAATTAACAGATAGAAAACATAAAGCCTCACAAATCATACATATTTGAAATAACTTACACATCCTTGGGAGTCCATGTGACAAGGCACTCGGGGTACTTTAGATTGGCGTGCAGTCTCCTGGCCAGAACGGAGGCAGACAGGGTGATGCAGTGGGCGCTTCGCTCTCTCTGGTACAGTGGGGCCCCCGGGGCCACCCCGGCCGCGCCCCCAACCCTCCATGAGGACGACTGCACCACGCGGTACTGGAGGCCCTCCATTATACCGGCATCAAAGTAGTCGAACGTGCGGGCTGGAATAAACCAAATTAATGTTAGAGGAAATCTATGAAAGGTTATAACTTTTAAGAATTTTCTTTATTCAATTATTTATTTTATATTATGGAAACAAACAGTTCATTGGTTATAGTGATTATTTATTTTATTTTAGTTCATTAGGAAAACAAACAGTTATACATATACTTTTTAAAGTAGACATAACTTTTTGTTATTTAAAAAAAAAAAAGACATTCCCGGGTTACGAATAACCTGACAATTTTTGAAAATCTCCTACTACCACCACAGTAAGCTGAAAATGTTGCTTGTGTTGTGATGGAGGACTTAGCCAGCCGAGGAATTGAACACACTACGCCTGGGTGGGACCCAAACGCGATGTCAACTCGGCCACCGACCGGTCGAGTTATCCATCATAAACAAATGAAACAATGTAACTTTTAAACTAAAATGTAAAGACTGTTCCTCATGTTTAACAGGAAAACAACTGGTAATTTTGACATTAGGATCAAAGAACATAAGGTGTCTTAGTAATATTTCAGATTTGGCTAACCATATCATTGCCAATAATCATAGTTTTTCAAAAACACAGGAATAAATATTATTTATGTTAATAATAAAAGAAAACTACTAGATAACTTTGAAGCCTTAGAAATAAAAAAATCTATTAATAATAATGAGTACATTTTTAATAAACAAGAAATATTTTGACTTGTCAAATATGACAAGTCAAAATATTTCAGTAGATATAATATGTCTCGATGCCATCTAGTGGGAAATTTAGCATTAACAAAGCCTTTTCTACAATCATAAAGTTGGTTGTTTACAGGTGAAAAAAATATAATAAGCAGTAATTGTTGATTGAGGTACTAGTACATAATGAATTATTTGACGTGTTGGAAATAAGCTGACATAGCTCAGTGGTCCAGAGCACCTGATCAGACATCAGAAGGTACGGGTTCGATTCCCGTTGGCGGCATTTATTTTTACTCAGAAGATATTTTCAATTTGTATTGATATTTCAGGCGAATAATTATTGCTTATCATTATTTGTTTTCCTTTATGCTATGCATAAAACATGGTCTTATAAAAATTAGTTTATCATTAAAAAAATAATATTAACTTAATAAATTAAAATTAAAAAAATAAATTTAGTTGGTAATTAGAAGTTATGAAGGCACACATACAATGCTTACCCGACCAGGGCTGTCGTCTGTAGCGTAGCTTTTTACCATTCCTCTTGATAAGCTTGGGCCCACCGCTGCTGTCCAGACTCTTCCTGGCACCATTTGCACTGCTCCCTTGCTCTGTGAAATGACTGTTGACGTGTCTTTGCAGCGACAACTGGAAAAACACATAACATGTTCATATAATCGGCATCAAACAATATTTAAAATATAGCGAATACATAAAAGCGTAAAAAGTCTGAGAAAATAAGGAAAATAATATATACCAAATGATTAGAATTTCCTAAATAATTAATAATTTTTACAACATAATCGAAAACCAATTAAATTTAACTTATAGTCCCATTCTTAACCCTTCAGTATTTTAAATATGTATTCAAAGAAGTCTTTAACTGCCATTTAATTTCTCATGAAATTTCCCAATGTTTCCGATCTATTTTAAATTTACTAAATGTTTATTATTTTAGAAGTTGTCGTAATGACCAAAACCATTATAGAAACTGGATAAAATTATCTTTTTTATATTTGTATTTGAAAGAAACAATATTAATATTTCTAAATAATACAATTTTTAAACCAAACACGAAAAATGTTCAATAAAAAACTTACCGAAACATTTTTACTTACGCCAACAACGTGGAAATAATTCCATATTTAGAAAACAGTTTCATATTCTTTACAAAATGGTCACTTCACTTTCAATGCCGTAAATACATAAAAATATATTAAAAAAAATTGTAAACTTCCGATAATTATTTGACATCAAGGAAACAGCAAAATATAATATAAAACACACCTGCACAAGGCATATATATTATTAAAAAATGTCACTTTAATGAATTTCTTTGATACGTATTATAATTTAATAACACAATTAACATATCCTACGTGAAATAAACCCAACTTTTGATCTCGGCACAAAACAAACATTTTCAAGACACTGACAGAAAGATATTTTAAGATAGTTCCAAATGAAGTTCATAATAACACATATTATTAAAAAAAAAACTGAAGAAAAGTACACGAAATAACAATTAAAAACATATATATTCCGATAAACTCGCTCACTTCGTAAACACAAACGGTCACATTGCCGACCATGATGGAATAGGGATGGAATAGGGATGGAATAGGGATGGAATAGGGATGGAATCGGATGGAATCATTACGAATTGAATTTTCACATAATCTCGAAACTCAGCGTTAACGGTGTCAGTTGTATATAAAATTAAAATGAATTTATAAGCAGGTTTTCTAAGGGTTTTAAATTCAAGAACTATGGTCACTTTTAAAATGACTTACTAATACGTATAATGCTATTAATAATGTTAAATAATACTGATGTAGCTTTTTGTGTTGCATTAATTAGGTGACTAGGATTGTAGTTATTTCGTCGATTGAAGGCCAGTGGAACGGAAGGTAGGTGAATTAAAAAGTAGTTTTTTTAAATTATTTACTCAAATTACGTAATAATGCAGAAATATTGGTAAGGTAGTAGGTATACAAAGTGTCCGGGGGGGGCAAAGTAAATTAACTTTGAGAGATGTACTACACATGAAAGTACAAGTAAAAAAGATTGAAACCTTTTCAGAATTCCAACATTTTAAGGTAGTTTTATCAGGTTAAATAATTGAATTGTTTGTATGGGTAAAAAATCTTCCATGAATAAAAATATTGTTCGATAAAACAATGAAATTTCGAAAATAGTTATTTATGTTTTTTTTACTTCTACCATAATACAGAACCACCTCCCGAAATTAGTACACTTTACTCCCCGGCCACCCGGTATAAGACGAATAAAATAAAAATGAAATTAGTTGTAATTCGATAATAATAAATTTTACAATAATAATATTAAATTAATTATATAATTATCTTCCTTTTTTGTAACAAATAGATATAATGATATCTTCACTGGGATCTCCATATACTAACTATTCGTCACGCCGTTTCCCAAAGGGGTAGGCAGATACAAGTAAAAAGTCACACAACTCTGTATTGGCATACACTGTTCACTTCAAGCACATTCATGCATATTATATTACAAAATTTACATATCAAAACTACAAAATAAAGGCAAGTAAATGTATCTTTCAGTCTTCACAAAATAGTTGTACACCAATTTAATACTACCGAGAAGATTACAAATTTAGAACACAAAAGTATGGTAAATGATAAATGGCTAAAAAAATCGCTTGTACATGAGTGAAATGTGAAATACTCCAGAGTGAAATTATTGACTCAGATAATTCAGATAAGAAATAAAGTGGGTACATACCTATAATTTTATATTTTGACAGAAAATTATTTTTTCAAAATTGGAATCATCTATTCCAAGGCTGCCCAACCCCAGGCCCGCGGGCCACAATGTGGCCCGCGAACGAATTATAAGTGGCCCGCGTGAACCATTTTAAAAAAACCCGCCAATTTGAAAAAGTGTCGCGGGCCCGCGGTAAAACAAACATTGCAGCTTGCGCGCGGTCACCAGTGTTGCCAACGAAGGCGATTTATTGCTATTTAGGCTACCCAGAACGAGAATCAGCGACGAAAAAATCCAACCTGTTGAACTTACTTTTTAAACAAAAATACACCGGTTTTTGACATAATATTTTTCACGTCCGAAATGGAATCTTGTAGCCACCCCCCCCCCCATGGAATTCGAAAAATTGTGTTGTGGGGAATCACATATGATGTTTTTGGGTGCGCGGAATTTTTTTCCTCAGCGAAGTTCCGTAACAACCCCCCCCCCATGGATTTCAAATATTTTGTGGGGAGCACTCATTTTGAATTTTTGTTGTGGGGAATTATGTTTTATAGAAATTCTCTAACAACCCCCCCCCCCCCCCCCCCCCATGGAAATAGGAACCGTTAGGTACTCAGTGGCCCGCCAGTGATTCAAAAGCGTCAATTTGGCCCAACTGTTAAAAAGGTTGGGCAGCCTTGATCTATTCTATTGGAATAATCTTAGGTAGGCAGTTGAACTACAAATTAACTGAAATTAGATAACTTTGCTTAAACTGAAACACGCTATTGTCTTTACTTGAGAAGTTGTTATAAAAAAATAAGATTGTTCATTTTAATAGTAGATTTATTTTTTTGATAATCATATAATTTTTTAAAGTCTTTAGAAATATAGTATATTAAAGTATAAGTGGATAAACACGCGCGATTTTTCGAGCACGATGGCGTAGCCGAGTGCTCGAAATAAAGCAAGTGTTTTAAAGACCAGTTATCCACGAATACTTTACGCTATTTTTTTTTATTGGTACACTTTGAAAACATAAATATTGATATTAATATTAAAAATTTGGAAATAAGAACTATTAATGAATTCGTGATGTGACATCACAATATCTTGTTGTCATGGAAATGAAAAACACAAACATTAATTTGCAATCTGTCACATAAGATTAATAGTTGGATTTATAGTTAAAAGTTGACATAGACTTCACATTTTGTTGATTTGTTTATGTTGCCATGGTAACTTTAAAAAACGCGCGTTCCATAAAGTGCGATTTAAACACGCTAGAGCGTACTTTAAATGAGTAAAAAAAGGGCACCAATAAAAAAAAATATTATTTCACAATGTTCCAAAATAAAACCTGTGACCGATTTTCGTGTTTCGAATTTCGAAGTTGATCCGCCCAATCACTAACTAAACAGCTGACCAGAGCTAACATAAAAATGGCAATATTTGCGTCCTCATTCATAAAAATTAAAAATGAAGACTGAAATTAGTTGATGGAGCCCCTTGTTTTTCTTGAATAATGATTAATAATAAATACTTTCACGATATTCACATAAATATAAATCAAACACTGCAAATTCAATGCGAAAACACTCACTTTTAAAACACTTTCGGGTGAATTTAAAAGATGTTCACTTTTAACATACTATTATTGCACGATTATTTCATCAAAACAACACACATAAGTCGTTAATATATTGAGTTATTAAAAAACAATAGATTACATTGCCATTTTATAGAAATAATGACCAAAAACACAATTTAATCACGGAGCTCTATCTGTCACTTTAACGGTCCACAGAATAATTCCGCCAATTTGTAATCATGCACTTAGTCATTTACGGACCCTCCCGGTCAGATCTGTCCTTCCGAGGCTATAATGGAATATGATGTTTGTGGCTAGTAGTGTCCTTCCAAGACTTGAAGGGTTAATATCATTGTGACCTCTACTAACTCCTCAAAGAAATTTCAGGTGAACCGCTCTCTTTCTTGCGCATACCCCGTAACAAGTAACTATCCCTTTTCCTTATGTTACTTTCCACTTCAACACTTATACAACAAAAATTATTATGTTGTTTAACTTTTAAGATAAAGGAAGGACAACAGTAAAAAATATTGAGGGGTTAAAACCAAGAAGCAGGGTAGGCATAAGATATTTGAACAAAGCAATAGTGTCACGAAAACTTATTCCCCTTCCACCACTTCTGAAATCAGAAACATCTTGGAAGAAAACATTTAACTAGAATCTGTTAACTGGTTCAGTGCCAATCACTCCCATAGGGGGACTTACATATATGTAATTTTAATGGTAACAAAAGCTCCTGCCACCAAATGTGTTATGTAATAACACCTAACACCCCATCGGAAGATGTTCTCATTTTTCAAATGAGGAAGCAGAATATACGTTGACAAACCATGGATCACTATTATTATTAAGAACACGAAATAATAATTGTGTCAAAGTTTTTGAAAAGTAATCAGTCTGTGATTTAGGCTGAAAGTGAATTTCATCAACTATTCCCTGGTCATGTGGCACCAAATGGACACACACTACGCCATTTAGCCGCTAGTCTCGAGGAGACTGGGTCTACAGTCAGTAGCAGACGTGGCCGGCTCCTATCCTGGAATATCATTTCTGTGGCTGCAGTGATAGATGTGGAACATGTAGATGAGGAAAGGTTATTTATTAGCCCTTTTTTTTGAGGACGGCATTGGCAACACTGTTGTGACTGGTGAGCGCTGCAGAACGACTTCGAAGGGCGGTACAACCTCACACTCGGCACGATTGGTAGTGGACATTCTGAAGCAAGCGTTTCCCGGCCGCTTAATCCCTTGCTTTAGCAATTTTCACTGTCCCTCATTTGGCCATTACAGACTTCTTTCTAAAGGGGTTTTTTAAGTCACAGATCTACATGAACAAGTCACAGGTCTACATGAACAAGCCACAGACCTTGGTGATCCTACAGGAGAACATCTAACAAGAAGTGGAGAATTAATCGCCGGAAGTTTTGAGAAAAGTCATAGAAAATGCTGTGACGTTTCACAGCCTGAATGTGCAAAAACTCTGGCTGTGTACACTTGACCAATGTTATCTTAACTTAATAAATAAACATAATCAACATACAGAACCAATTCTTTTTAATTACTAACTAATACTGCCTTTGTTGCAGTTTGTAATAATTACCTGAGTATTGAATCTTAGTCCACACCCATCCACGATGCACCGGAAGAGCTTGTTGCCCCCGTGGGACAAGACGTGTCTCTCGAGCCAGCAGCGCGAGCAGGAAGGGCGGTTGTAGACCTTGCAGCCTTGCCACAGGCAAGTGTAGGTCTCTCTCCCCGCTTGTACATTCACGTGCGATGTCTGAAAAGTCATTAGACAAATGATTAGTCTTTTTCAAGACACCAGGATAATTGTTCTACAACTGTATTCTTCTTTGGCAGGACATTTTCTAGAAGCACCTAATTTTCTTCCAATTTAAATTTTTATTAAGGAAGAATTTGCTCCCAAAATTCATTTATATTATATATTGATTTCTTAGGACGGGTTGTTTCAGAGAAATTGAACCATTCTTCAAATTTCAAAGTTAATTTTCAAGTTCTATTGTTATTTCAGTTATTAGTACAGTTTATTAGTATCTGGCCTATAATGATATAATAACAGAAATTGAATAGGACATTCACAGAACCTTAAAATGAATGTTGAAATTTGATGCATTGTTCAAATTCTACGAAACAACCCGTCCTTACATAGCAGAATTCTAGATACTTTTAAAATACTAACTATAAAAGATAAAATTTTACCACCCGTTGCTTATACTACATGTAGAGATAAAAAATTAAAATTTGAGTGTTTTCTTACCTGCAGATGCTCCAATAGATCGCCACTGTCGTCAAAACATAAAGTGCAGTCATTCCACCGGCAGAGTTTGTTTTCTGAAGCATTGGATCTGGTGCTGCCCCTATTCCTGGCATCAGTCGGCTTTTTAACAGGAAACCTTATGGTCTTTGGTGGGGAGAGTATCGGGCTCTTCTGGCAGCCCAGCACATCTTCTGCTTCTGCAACACTCGTATCGATGGTAAGGAAGGAATCGTCATCAATCTCTTTGCCCGCTTCGGTCACAGAAGATTCCGTGGAGGTGACTTCACTGATAGTAGTATCCGGACTTGACTTGCTTTCATTGAATGTAGGCGAACTTTGATCAAGTTTACTACTGTCATCCAAATCATTCTCTATTGAATCTGTAGAGTCATCTATACTGAGTCTCGAAGGCGGAGCTTCCAGGATAATTTGTTCTTCAACTGTTTCATTGACAACAGTGATCATCGGTATACTGAGCAATGGAGCAATCTTGGAACAATTTAAAGGATTTGGTAATTTTCTAGTAACTTCTAATGCTTGAGATACAATAGTATCAATAATCGCATCCGGTTTAGGCACAGAATATTTGGTAGTAGAATTAGATATAGTAATGTCAACATTTTGCATCCTACCATTCTCCACAGTGGATGTGATAATGTTCGTTTTAGAGTTTGATACCACGGTATTAGTGTCCGGTTCAGAAGCTAATGACATTTTTGGTATAGGAGGTCGGGTAGGGGTAAGGAAAACACGGTTAATATCACCTATTTTTAAAGGCGAAATTGGTATACTACAGGTAGGCATAGACAACCCTGATATATGATTACTTATAGGGTTAATGTGTACATTTGAATGGACGGGTGCTGTCAGAACCATATTTCCATTAAATGTCTGTTGAACATTTCCATTAAATGTCTGCTGGCCATTTCCATTAAATGTCTGCTGGCCATTTCCATTAAAAGTCTGTTGGGCATTTCGATTAAACGTCTGTTGGATATTTCCATTATAAGTAGGTTGTGAATTTCCGTTAAATGTAGTTTGAGTATTCCCATTAAAAGTCTGCTGAACATTACCATTGAATGTTGGTTGGGTATTTCCATTAAATGTTGGTTGGGCATTTCCATTAAATGAATGCTGGACATTTCCATTAAAAGGTTGGTGAACATTATTAGAATTGTATGTCTGCTGTACATGAGATATTCCTGTGTTGGTTTGCGTGGTAACGACACTTCCGACGGGATTCAAGATGAACCCGGAGGAAGAAACGAACATGGGATGGTTCAGATTCATGGTGAAGTTGGGTTTAGACACCATCACCGTCGGCATACTTGTAGATATGTTTTTCTGGGTAACAGTGTACGACACATTCGTGGTACTGGTGGCGGTCATCTGCTTAGCTATAAGGCTGGGCAGACTGGGATGAATGGGGCCGTTGATTTTGAGAATGGTACCATTGATAAACATCTGCGTTGTCTGCTGATTGACAATGCTATCAGTTCTTTGCATGATATTTTGGCCGGAGAGAGGTAGCACAGTGTTCTGCGCCATTTTGGTGACTAAATTAGGGATTTGCAAGATAGAGCCGTTGATATTCTGAACCATGGGCAACATGAACTGGCCATTGAGTTTGGTTGGACTAGTCAGGCTGATGTGATTGGGGTTCCTGTTGCCCTGCGAGTCGGAGGGGCCCAGTTGGTGCAGACTCTGCTGGGGTATTCTGATGGCAGTGAGCATCACAGTCGGTTGGGACATTGACAAGTTGGAGACACATGAATTAGTATTATACGAATTAACTATACTTTCAGTTCTATGAGTTTCCACTATATTACAATTGTTTGTTGTCACATTAAGATTAGAATTTTGAATTTGCGCTTGGTTATTATAGCAAGGCACTCGATCCACCTCCTTACACTCACTAGACACTTGTATTGACTTTGATAAATCTGTTTGCAGAGACTTCATTTCTGCTAGGGGTAGTTTCATAAATACATGACGCATGTGATCATGAATTATGTGATTAGTATTTGAAGGCAAAGGTGGCGTTGAATTCGAATACAGTGGAGGCGAATTATTGACTGCGGCTTTATTTCCTTCAGTCCCAACTTTAGGCAGGACACAGTTTGATGTAGCTTTGCAAGGCACCGTATTTGCAACTGATTGAACGCCAACTGACTTCTGGGTGGTTTTTCTGACTTGAGCATTTTTTGTTTTAGTTATTTTAGGAGCTAAGGACTTTTTACCATCCATTTTTCTTGTTCGTTTCTGTTTAGGAGTAGTAGAGGTTCCTATGCTTTTGAACTCTTTTGGGATTTTCTTTCCAAATACAGTAGAAGTCTTATTTACATCAGTCTTCTCAGCAATTAGAGGCCTACAATTACTTTTAGAATTTAGGATGGGGTTCAAGCCTGGGAGTGGTTTCCTGTCTTGCTGCTTCTGCGGAGAGATATGAATGTAGCTTTCTGGAATTTCATTGGTATTTTGTTCAGCATTCGTGAGTAGGTTAGCGGTGAGCAGTACTTTGGGGTTGAGGGTTTGCGAAAGGAAGGAAATGTATTTTTCCAGGTTTTCGTTGGCTTCGAAAGAGCCTTTGGTGACTCCATTGGTCGGAAGGCGGCTCTTCCCGTCAGTAGCCTTGGTGATCCAGGCGGCTATGTCGCGCTTGAGAGCGTTGGGCTTCATCTGGGACTTGAAGTATTCGGTGATGCGACCCTGCTGGCTGGCTGCGTCTAGGCTCAGGCCAGGCATGACGGCCTTGTGGATGACGTGCTTGGGGATCTGCGCAGGGTCGAGACAGTCCTCGGGGCTGGTGGGGGGCGCAGGCTTGGAGAGCTTGGTAGCGATGAGCGCTTCGAGGTTGGTGCACTTGTCCTGGCGGGGCCGCTTGGCCGCCCAGGGCCAGGCGGGCCGCTGCACCACACCGCCGCCCCCGCCCTCGGACACGCAGCCTGAGCTGGAGGACGAGGGACTGCACGGTGAGCCGGGCTCGGTGATGTCACTCCCACTGCTACCGCTGCAGTCCGTACAGCTGCTCAGCACTGCCACCCCGCTGTAAAAAGACAAAAACAATAAGCATTAGTAAACATCTCATTGGCGCACGAGAACACACACTTTGTAGTCAAAGTCTATTTAAAAGAAATACTGTTAATTATATATAGGTAGTCAGGGCTGGCCCTGAGATAATTTAAATAGGAGCACAGCATGTATTTATTTAATGTTACGTGGAAGGTTTTTATGTACTTTAATTTCATATCCATGTAGTATTCACCACCTAGGATTCTTGCTGCAGAGTCTATCTTCGTCACCTGTTCCTGTACTTCATTTCAATTTATTTTTGTAATATGTATTTATATTTTTTTGTAATACCTGCATCAACTGTAAAGCGCTCCTGAGGTGATATCTCACAAAAGCGGCGCTATACAAATTGTCCGATAAATAAATAATAATAAAAATATATGTTTTGTTTTGAGGGCAAAAACAAAACAATATTTCAAAAAGACCTTAACTACATGGAAATGATATGAAAGAATATATATTGTGGGAAGTTTCAGTTTTTTAAAAGGGGTCTACATGAATTAGAAAAACGCAATTTGTGATTTTTCTTAAACATCTCCTATGGATAACAAAAACATCTTTGAAGTTTACCGAATTTCCCCGTAAAAACTATTCCATTGAATAAACATATCCACAATATGCAGAAATTAAGAATCGATATTCATGATTTTTGAGTATGCCCAGAACAAGAGAAGCTGATTTTTGCTACATGTTCTTTCCATCTTTTATCTATTACATCGCTCTAATAACAATATATAATCTAAACATGTCAATTCCTCCATAAATTTGAAATTTATCTACATTCTTACTTCAATAAAACGCGAATCAATCATCTGTACGGGGTTGGTTATCTTCCGATTCCGATGTTTACGTTCATCTGAAAAAGTTTTAAAAAACATAACACACATCAACAACTACCATACGCGCCGACAGCGGCGGCGCCACTGGCAGATGTAACTAAACTACTAACTAGCGTCTCGCGCGCCCGAGCGCGCAGTAGCGGCAGTCGGGCGAAGCTCACAACGCACTGCAACCACGAGGTAAACGCACCGAACGGCGCAGAGTAGGGGGAAAATGCAAGAAAAGGATGCATTTACGGCGACGTCACGGTGACGAAACGAGACAAAGCGAAAAAGCACAATACAGACACGACTATCCACCTCTGCTTTTAGAGTGGTAAAACAACGCGAGCAAAAGAGACAAGAATATGTGTAGAAATTCAAATAAGCTTGACCGTACAGAGTATTCAGAAAAGCCAAAGGACACTTAGTGAAAAGTAAAATAATATGTATGCTACTTCTAGTATTACAATAAGATTATTTAGTCACTTTTTACTCGGTGCCGTTATTGTTCGTAGTTTTTCGTTGCGATTTGAGGTGCCGACAGCTTTGGAACGGGGTGGGCCACGACGAGGGCGAGCACATGGCGCGTGGGCGCGTGCGAGTGGGACAGTCGCGCGGCCGGTGGCGCCGCGGCGGCAGAGAACCGAACCGCACGGGGGTTATCGAGTCAGATGACTGAAATTCGGTATGGGTACTATTTTTATTTGTGGGGTTAAATGGCGGCAGAGTAGAAAAGGAATGAGATGAAAACACGAAATCATCATTTATGGGTCAAATGGTGCGGACTCACTCTTTAAGTTTTGCAAAAGACTAGCAAGAAAAATCATTATATGATAATATTGAATGTTAGCTAAAAAGCGCACACCCTTGAAAAATAACAAAATCTGACTTTACTTCCCAAGATTAACAATAAGAAATTTAAATAAAATACCTGCACAAGGAAAAAACAGAATAGAATTAAAATAATTTTCTGTTAAAAATATTAAATTATTATATGTAAAGGTACGTAGGTAGTATTAGCATTAGGTATTAGCATATGCAGAAACTAAAGAAATTTACATATAAAATACATTTTCTGGTAAAAAAATATTATGTTATAGGTAAGTTTTTATCGCTCGTCAGAATTCTTCACATCAGTTCCAATTTTGAAAATGATGACACATAAAATCAGAGCAAATTTGAGTTCATTAAACGTGAAATTTGAAAAAAATGAATCATCAACATTAAAAAGGGTTTTTTTCAACTTTGAGGATTTAAAAAAAAAATCGCACCTTGCGCCACAATATGAAGTATCTCAAAAAAATACAAATAAATAGTAGTATTATCTGTGTGTAAGGATAGAACGGCCAACCTTATAATTCCAGAGATAGCCTCATTTTTAATGTCAGCGCCATACAAATTTTTCTTAAAAAAATTATAACTCTTTCATTTGTACACGCAATTGCTTCGTACGACATTTTATAGCATAGTAATGATCAGCAGAATCCATTTCTAGCCAAAAAAAATACCCTTGAAAATTCAAGTCTCTATGTCTATGAAAGGCGATTTTCAGCCCACTGTGCGGCGTCTGACAAGATGCTCTGATAGGAACTAGGTACTGATATTTTTATATGATAATAGCTAAAGTCCCCGGCGTTACCCGGGCTTTACGTAATTTTTTTAACTAACTAACCATCACGCCGTTTCCCCGCAGGGGTAGGCAGAGAGGACGGACCGCCAAACAACTCGGTCTTGGCACACACTTCTTGCCTCACTCACATTCATACATCGTCTCATACATACTCTTCTATTATTCTGACTCTTGACATGGCCCGACTCGAGTATCTGATTCACATGATCGTGCCATGTCTTCCTCGGGCGTCCTCGACTTCTGCTACCATTCGAATTTGCATCATATATCCTCCTTACACTCCTATCTTCGCTCATTCGCTCTACATGCCTAAACCATCTAAGCGTCCCTTTTTTAATCTTACTCATTACGCTTATATCAGCCTTGCACTCTTTGCGGATCTCCACATTCCTCACACGATCAAACATGGTTTTACCACACATACGCCCCAGGGATCTCATTTCAACAGCATTTAATCTACTTTCATCCTTTCTTTACCAGTTCCATGCCTCACTTCAATTTACCTAAAGCATATATTTTGGTATTCATATTGTACACCAATTCGTTATAAAGATTAATCAAAATAGTGATATGGCACTAAGCTTCGCCTTAAGGCGATGCACTACGTCGTGTAATATTTTAAATTGAGCCGCTATCAATAACAACCCTTACGTAGATGGCGATAAGGTTAGGCGACCAAATTTTCAAACCAAAAACACATATTTTGCATTACTACGTATGGCATCGCCTTAAGGAAGGGTTGTTTCAAAGAATTTGAAGAATTCATAAAATTTCAAAGTAATTTTTCCTATTGAAAGTCCTATTGAAGTTTTGTTATTATATCAACATGAGCCAGTTGTTTCACAAAACTGAAATAATAACAGAACTAGAAAATTAACTCCGAAATTTGATGAATTTGTTCTAATTCTGTGAAACAACTGGCCTTAACCGCCAGCAAGGACTGCGATTAAACGCAGCGGTTTTGGAATAGCTGAAAACGCCAAACCGCATGCAAACACGAACTGCGGCTGGCTTTTTACTTAATTTCTATTTCATTGTGGTTCTGAAATAGAAATCGCAGTGCGCGCGGGCGGTTAGGTTCTAATGAGGAAAATCGCTTTGAAATAGCCTATTTATTTACTATAATCTGTTTACATATTCTGTCATAAATTCATTCAATATAAATGTCAACATAAGGTATGCTATCGGCGTGGTTGCTATGTTATGGTACTTACGTATGTTTGGATTAATTCAAACATACTTATGTTTGGATTAATTCACGTGACAGAATGATAAAACAGCCAGGAAATTGGAAAGAGCCTATCGTATAGGCTAGCCACAAAAATCACAATGTTCCAAGTTCATATTTTGTGTTCATGTTTAAATAACACACCGAAAGGAAACCTCTCCCACGTTCTCATAAACGGTGACCGGATAACTCAACACAGTGACAATTTAACACACCTTTAAAAAGTGATATAAAGTCACGAAAAGTGACAAAACAAACACTAGATTAGGTTTACAGGTTAGTTTTTTGTCATCGCTTTTAATAACTTTATATCACTTTTTAAAGGTGTGTTGAATTGTAAATGCAGGTAATTCCGTTAATGGAGGACTGAACGCCGTTGGCGCTAACAAAAAATTGTCCAAAGAAGCGAAATTAGCAGTCCACAACGGAGTGCTGATATCTACCTTGATGTATGGAAGTGAGGCATGGAACTGGCAAAGAAAGGATGAAAGTAGATTAAATGCTGTTGAAATGAGATCCCTGAGGCGTATGTGTGGTAAAACCATGTTTGATCGTGTGAGGAATGTGAAGATCCGCAAATAGTGCAACTGATGTAAGCGTAATGAGTAAGATTAAGAAAGGGACGCTTAGATGGTTTGGGCATGTAGAGCGAATGAGCGAAGATAGGAGTGTAAGGAGGATATATGATGCAAATGCGAATGGTAGCAGAAGTCGAGGACGCCCGAGGAAGTCATGGCACGATCAAGTGAATGAGATACTCGAGTCGGGCCATGTCAAGAGTCTGAATAATTTAAGAGTATGTATGAGACGATTTATGAATGTGAATGAGGCAAGAAGTGTGTGCCAAGACCGAGTTGTTTGGCGGTCCGTCCTCTCTGTCTACCCCTGCGGGGAAACGGCGTGATGGTTAGTTAGTTGAATTGTCATTGTGTTGAGTTATCATGGAACTCTCACAAACGACGGCTGTAATCAGTGATGTCATATCCCAAAAAAATTAAATAAAACAAGTTTCAAGCGTCAAAAAAATATGATTTACCGTATTTTGAAGGATTAAAAAAAACCATAAAAGATAAAACAATGTTTTTTGTAACCTTTGTATTGACATTTTAAATAAGAAAATAACGGTACATAAGTATGTTATCTATAATGTTTTATTAAAAACAATAATTTTATAAATTTCCTTTGAATAATAGGAAAAAAGCCCACAGAACGTACGATTTAATCATTGTATTTTTTATTCTGACCCCTGTCAATAACTCCACAAGTTTCAAGTGTTCTGATGTTGACTGAATATATACTGGAGTTTAATATTGTCAGCCGAATCACTTATCGGGTTTAAGCATATGCAACGCGAGACGGAATATATAAAACGAGTCGAAGAGAGAATGGGACGGAAGGAGCAGCTATCCAGCTACGAGTATTGGGCAGGTACCTAGAGAAGAACCGAGCACGGATGTCATAGTGATCCACCGGAAACTGTTAATAATAGCTTATTTACAAGAGCGGGAAGAAGGACTAGAGGAAGCGGGAAAACACCATGTGCTCCGTCAATATGGCCCTACCGCTGAAAGCTCCGTTGCAACATTGTTCATACGTCTTTTATGAAAAAGAGGGAGAGGGTAAAACGAAGTGTCAGCGGCATGTGTAAGGTTCAAACAATTGGATAAAACGAACTTTTGTTTTCAAACATATTTATTGAAGAAAGAGGTTCCTTGATTGATTTAATCTTTGGGAAAGCTCTGGCAACAGAGCAACCAGTATTTGTTTATAAAACCAGGAACCGAGAATACGAATTGAAGCAGCTTCGGAAGATATTGGTCCAGAGGGTGATGATCATATTATATTTATTTCACAAGCATCTCTTAAAAACATTTGATTGGATAATTTCTCGGTTATTTCAACATAATAAAGCACGGTAGAGAACGTGCCGCAGGAACCTGGCTATTCAGCCCGTGTCAATGAACTAGAAAACGCCATCTTGTACCGAGGACTGATAGGTAAGTTATGCTTGAGTAACCAGAAAAATTAGAACCACTAAGATACGAATTATACAAAAGTTTAAAATTACTTAAAAACCTATTACAAAAACTTTACGGTCCTTCTCCAGAATCAAAACTGAGCGAAAGCTAAGTAGAGCAAAAAATAAGCCAAAACCTCAAAGCTAACTCGGTTACATAATATTTCATCAAAATGAAAATTCAACACACATTTAAAAAGTGATATAGAGTCATTAAAAGTGATGAAACAAAAATTTGATTTAATAGTTACCTATGTAACCTATTTCGGCTACTGGCGTTATACCTAGCTCTCTCATTCAAAATTTAGGCGTATAAGATCTGTCAAAGAATTTATACATAAAAATGCAAAAATCAGTCATTTTAAATAATGTAGGATTACGAAAGATTTTTTTAATATTTATATTGAGGGATCAGTAGGATGTATAGGTCCAATTAGAAGTTCTACCGAGCCGAACCCTCTGATATGAAAAAATCTGGAGTCAGTGAATTATTTTCCCATTTGATCTCTGGTGATTTAACTTGTTGTTTTTGTATTTATTATTTATTATTTTATTTACGCCCTTATGGGCTTTTACATGAAAATATACATTTACATTGATTACAATAATTGAACATAAGAAGATAAATGGAGTTAATTGTAAGAAAGCAACACATATAATAAAATTTTGTGCAAATTAGCAAAACACTAATAAGATGGATTCAATATAAAATATACCCAAGCATGAAATAGTAAGTAAAAGAAAGTTCAACATAAAAAGTAAGTAAGTGGGTGTGTTTAAACCCAGTATTAATTGTGTGTTTAACAAATCGATAAACCAATATAAATTAGAGTGTAACTTACTCGTGAGGTAAAGAACATTATAACAGAGATTTAAAAAAAAAAAAAAAAATAACAAAATAAGAGTTGCACCTGTAAAAAGCAAAAACTAATAGAATTTAGCAATATCGACATGAATAAGAAATAATAAGATCTGAGATGGAACATAGTGTTATGTATAAAAAGTAGTTAGTAGGTATATGCATACAATTATAAGTGTATAGTAGAGCAAATAAAAAACAAACAAATATGGATATAATTTACTTGAAAGGTTTCGAATGGGAAAAGATGTAATAAAATTATTAAAGCTATAAAAGTTAATTATTAGCCGATAGAATCGAAATAAGTTGCCTTTTAAAGCTCACAAAATTGTCAAAACCAAATATATCTATAAGTTCACAGTATTTATTCGCAAGGTTGTGAATTCTAGGAATTGGTGAAAAAATAGAATAATTAGTGTTGAGGTTCTTGTTAAATTTAAAAGTATCTTTACTGCGAGTTTGCCTAGCAGGAACATTAATGCAAATAAGTTCCAACAAATTAGGGCTGTCAATTAAAGATTTAATAATTTTGAATAAAAATAGCAAATCAATTAACACTCTTCTATCAGATAATTTAAGAAGTTTAGTTTCAGCAAGCAAGTTATTGTAATTTATAAATTCGATTGGAATTTTCATTTTAAAATTAATGTACCGAAGGAATTTATTTTGTACCTTTTCTAATGATTGAGAATGAACCTTGTAGTACGGTGACCATACGGTGGAATTGTATTCTAATTTGCTTCGTACTAACGAGCAATACAGATGTTTTAATGTTGACATACTTTTAAAATTTGCTCCCATTCTCAAAATAAAACCTAGTATTCTCATCGCATCGCTTGTTATTTCATCGATGTGTTCGTTAAACTGTAGACTCTCGTGGAATATAACACCAAGATCACGAATCTGTGATACACGAAGAAGATTAGCACCATTCATAAAATAGGAAAAATTAAGTGGATTTTTGCCTTTGTAAAAACTGATAATCTGGCATTTACCTAAATTTAGTTGCAAATCATTGACAGAACACCACGCACATAGTTTATTAAGGTTCAACTGCAAAATTGCGCGATCGTCATCGTCTTTGATTATTCTGTATATCTTCAGATCGTCGGCAAATAACAGGACTTTAACATTAGTAAAAATATTAACAATATCATTGATAAACAAACAAAATAAAATTGGGCCCAAGTGAGATCCCTGTGGTACTGTATTATGCTTATATAATGCACTTGCATAATGTGGATTGACTAGATTACTAGATGATCATTTGTGGAAAAGTGTGTGGAAGGGTTTTGTTTTTTCCTGTGGGGAAGATTTAAACCGGACATAAAGTAGGAAAAAAAAATAAATTATTTGTTTGTTTTACTTGATTAGTGAATAACTGTACGGGTCGCACACTACACACAAGAGATATTCTCACTGGCAAAAAGACTGCAGTAGTCTTAAAATAAAACTTCGCAAGTCCTCATGGATTGATTGGTCCAAGATAAATAAATGCTCTTATTCAAGTCCACTTGGCACTCTTGGCAGAGGATTTATTCTAAATTACACGGATTTTTATTAATATAGTTTTGCTCTATAACCATCGGTCAATTAAACATCGTGGTGATAGTAGTTAGTAGGCGAAATATGTGATGCTTTACTGTCGGTCAGGCTGTGTCTAATCTCCTTAGCACTAAACTTAACTACGGTGCGAAGAACAGATTTAATTAAGCTATAGCTATAACTAACGGTTAAATTTGAGCTCGGGTTAAACTCTGGAATGTTAAGCTCCCTCGCAACGCTTGACCACTTAAATCTACCTACAGGGATTACAAAAACGATTTGCTAATCGAAATTATAAGTGAGATATTAAACATTATTAGAAACTGTCAAGTTAGTAACAAATTGTTGATTTTCAGCAATAAGCTTTTAAGCTTAATTTTAAAATAAATTTATTTTTAATACTTTCTTTAAAACCAGCGATATCCAATAAAATGTTTGTAGTTTCACCAAAAATTATTGCAGAATATTATTTGAATTTGATTTTTTTTTGGTTTTCCCATTTTTAGATTTAAAATATCAGTCTGTAACGCCTTTTCTGTCTGGATTATATGTAATAATAATTTGATAATATGGTTAGATTTTTTTTAATATACCCATTTTTAGATGATAGATTTACAAAATATCAGCAGCGTCACAATAACACAATCTAAAAAACTGTTTTTCGAAGCGGAAGAAACACACTTAAAAAACGATGAGCTCTGGGGTCATGCAATTTGTAAAGCATTTTCCGTCTGAATTCGACACAACTCAAGGTGATTTTCACAAAAACGGCGCTATACAAGTTATCCAATTATCATCATTCGTTACATCATTTCCATAGTGAACTATGGCGCTTTGAAATATTAAATAAAATGTAAAAACGAAAATATTGTTTGATCGATGGTATAAATTTCAATAATTAAAAATAAAATTATTCTTCTCTTGCACAAAATTGATGGAAAAACATTCCAGTTTCAAAAGAAATTCTAACCCTCAGCAATCGAATCAACGGCCGGATTATCTTGGCCATACCGCTGTTCCTCTCATTGACGGTATGCTCGGATTCCTCGGTGTCGTCACGGAATTCGGATGAGGAATTTCAGAGGTTGGAACGAGGCGGACAGGTAGTCCTCCCCCTCCTCCCACCTGCCTAGATCGGTAGATAGGTAGATTGGTCCACCGACTCGGCCAGTGGTCGGTTTGGGATCATTATTCAGGCGGACATTCCTGAGTAGGATAGGAGAGGGGAGAAAGGGGATATCTCGCAGCGGGAGTGAAATTAAACCTTTGCGAGAGATTAGCGGGACGGCTTGATCCTGCATGGATTATGGATAAATTATAATTTTAAGCCGTTTCCGTTTCATCTGTTTGCTTTAACAGAAATCGTATTGAAAAAATCTACTCCGATTCCATTGAAAATATTCAGCGTAAATTTCTATGATACATTAACTATAAACCCCAAGAAACCATAAATTACAGCTACTTGATAAAAGAATTAAAATTATTAAAACTCTCAGATAGAAGACTTGTTTCCGACGTGACTTTTATTTTTAAAATAGTTAATGGTTTTATACACACCCCTGATTTACTTTGTCCAATTACCTTCCATACACCAACTATAAATACTCGATGAAAAATTATTATTAGTTGCTACAACAATATCAGGACTGAGTCATTTAGATGTATGCATGTACCTAAATTGCAAGCAGTTGACAATACTTTCTCAAGAAGATTAGATGTGTTCAACTGCACGGAATTTAGGTACAAGAAGGGTATAATAACATACCTCATAAATATTAATGTTAGCATTTATCATTCGTTTGCACGTGTTCTATTGTATAATTTCTTTAACAAATTTTACTTCTTTCATAATGTTCCACTAAATTATTGTATATCACGTTTGTAAAAGCTCACATGGGCGTATAATATAAATAAATATATAAAATGTTATGAGATCGGAATATTGTCTCGAATATCTCTCACTGACTAATAGAAAAACTACTTAAAGCGATTAAGGTTAAGGTATGTTCACACACACCGTTTTTTGACAGATTACATTTATTTGTATATTGCAAGGGTGAATAGAGTGCAAAGATGAAGAAGATGATGCGAAGTACCTGACTATTTAAATTATGCTCTTCAATGTTTACTATATGAAGACGGCAGACTCTCGGCAAATTATTATTTTATAGGGGATAAATGTAACTGTAAACTTAATTCTAAATTCCACATAGAAACTATTTGTTTCTTAAGCGGGCATTTCTTCTGTCGTTATGTCAAATTATTCAAAAACAAGCAATAATAGACACAAAACATTTAGAGTTCGCAAAGTCGTTGTTGTTAAAATTTCGCAAAGAAATAATAAACAACAGTTTTCCGACCCAATGCCTCTTGCGCAGGTGAAAAATGTCACGAGAACACACAAAATATTCAAACAAAAAACTCGGTGGGGGAAATATATCACTGTGGAGTTTCGGCTATATCCCAATATTAGGATAATAAATCTGTGTGGTAAGTTAAAAAAACAACATATTCCTGGAAGGCACTGTGTTTTTACTTATCACGACAATATTATTGTCCTAATAAAATTCTCGTTCTTGCTATTTAAAAAATATGTGTATAAATTCCAATCCGTAGGTGCGCACGGCAAAAGCAACGATGATCGGTAGCGATATAAAGCAGATGTTTGGAGGTGCTTTAAGATAAAGGAAATTTGTAATTCAATATTCAATTAGATTATTCGTGACCTTTCAAAAACGTTTCATACGATTATTTTGAATCAATGGAATTGTCATATTATTAACATCGCCTATGCAGGTACTTAACTCGAAGAAGGTTCAAGAGTTTTGAAACTTTGCAACAAAGTAATAAATTAACCACCCGATTTCAATCTCTCACTGACGTATTTGATTTACTCGATCATGCCATGTCTTACTGGGATGTTCCCGACACTCCTTTAACAATAGCTATTTCACACACGACCTCTTAAAACCTATTGATCCTTTTGATTTTAAAATAGAAATTCCAAAGATATAGAGAAATTCTGTAGAAAAATGTTGGTAGGTATTACATACATATAATACACGGAGAAAAATGACTAATATCGAATATTGCTAATTTATTAAGAATCCCTTCAAATTATGAAACGTTTAAAACGGGATTGCAGGCTCTTAACGAAAGAATTGATAGGTTTCCTAATAAACTTTTAGTAAAATACGAATGTATTGTCACGATGGCGGAACGCGTGTTCATAAAAAATCTAATATTTTAGCATTTCACCATTAAGGCAAATGCAGGCACATGAACACGTGTTCAGATATATTAGGGATTACTAAAAGTTATCTTTATATATTAGGGATTACTTAAAACCATGAAACGGCCTGCTAGACAATTTTAAACCGGATTACCAATAATTTGAAGGTATTTAAATTAGGAATAGTCCATAGACATATGAATATTAGTAGACCTGCCCTAAGTGATAAAAGCGTATTATCCCCACTCCCCATACCGGTTCCATTGGAGCCGGCTGTGCTCGCGTATGGCCTCAAGTGAAATTTGAAAACGTGACGTCATCATTCTTGTGCGAACTATGGTCGAGGCATCATCGGTTCATTTTACGAAATAACACGGCAAAATGTTGAATTGTACTATGAAAACTTGTAAAAATAGATGTGAAAAGAGAATAAACCCAATTGTCGTATTACATTCCATATATAAGCATTATTTTACTTTATTTTAAGCATATTCACATCGTATAATATGGATCAGTTGTAGAAACATATACAATCACATCGAGAAACGTCTGGACGCGAAACACAAAGCAGGTTGGTTGCTGGGAAGTAAATTATGAACATTTATAAAAGTGTCTTAACTAAATACATAAACGAAATATTCGACTCTGAAAATAGAAGAAATTTATTTTGCCGAATTTGGACTTCGCAAATTTGTTCATAACGTGGCGAGTAATTTGCGCTCCCATGTAAAAATGTCTATTCATTCAAAAGCAGATTTTACTTTTAAGAACTAAATGGTGATATTATAATGCGAGATGCCTATTTACTGTCAGATTGATTTATTGACGAATCACAGTCAGCTTTACCCCCTTCGTTCTTCAACAGTTGATTTTACCCCTCGCCATTATCTTCTCGTCTATTAATTCCTATGTCTGTGGAATAGTCATTTTTCTCCGTGTACCAAGATTGTATTTTACCCTCTTATAAAAAAATTGATACAACTTTTATATTTCAAATTACATTAGGTAAGTAGGTACCTACTACGAAAAACTAAATTTGTTAAATTTGGAATTAGTCAAGGGTAACATTTATTTTAAAAATTAAAACTAAACCCAAGCGAACTCATTCCTGTATTTTTTTACGAATGCCTTATTAGTTATTATTATTAAAAATTTAGCCTGCGGCGCAAGAATAATGCAAGACAGCAATAAAAATTGGGTCAACCAAAACATTATATTTATATAATATTTTTGTAAAAGCACATTAAAAGAAGATTTCTTTATTCATTACTTACGCTCATTTGTTGTCAGGGGCTAAGGCTAAGGGTTGCGAATAACAAGATTGCCAGGACTTACAGCACATCTGAAAGCTTGGAGGATTTTCCCAAGCCTGTTCAGAGGCTTAAAGAGTAAATGGAAGATTCTTAGCACATTGTTTGGAAAGTTTCCTTGCATTCAAAATCGAATTTATTAAAGAATCGAATGTTCACATCTGATGTATTGATACATATCTTGATGTATGTTATTGATCGACTATTTAATTACAGTTAATGTTATTTATTCACAAGCACACCATTTAATAAGAACTTATATAATAACAAACATACATCCCCTCCCTAAACATGAGTTATTCTCAATGAGGGAGATATTAATTAACAGCATGAAACATATATTTACCCTTAAGCGGATCATTTTAAATAACGTGCGATTGTACACCGTTATTTTTTTATTTATTATTTAATAAATGTTTACACGTTACATTTTTTGACATTTTTTTAACTACCATACTAGGCTAATGCCCGTGTTGTGGTAGTTATACATGAAATAATAATAAAAGTAACATAATAGAACTAAAAAATACTATTTTATAGAAACATAAGTATGCAAGTATGAATCATAAATGAAATAATAATAAAAGTAACATAATAGAACTAAAAAATACTATTTTATAGAAACATAAGTATGCAAGTATGAATCATAGATGAAATAATAATAAAAATAACATAAAAGAACTAAAAAAATACCATTTTATAGAAACATAAGTGTGCAAGTATGAATCACACATGAAATAATAATAAAAATAACTTAAAAGAACAAAAAAATACTATTTTATAGAAACATAAGTATGCAAGTATGAATCACACATGAAATAATAATAAAAATAACTTAAAAGAACTAAAAAATACTAAGTATTTAAATATATATTGGACGGCTGGTATATTTAGATTTTGTAATTTTCTTAATGTTAACCCTCTGTCTGCTGTACACTTTTACTGATGATCTTACTTCTATCAATATGTATTATTTGTTAACACTCTGCTAATAAAAATACAAAAAAAAATGTAAAGCCTAATTAGATAGATGTATTGAAAATCTACATATTGTAGTGTGTGGGCAGGTACTTAGTTCAATTCCCCATAATAATACGCGACATCACATCGACGATCCCTTGCGTAAATTGAGTTCTCGAGCCTTATCTATAATAATAAAAATGTATGTCTCCCTTTTGATAAGAAAAATCGTAATAGTAAATTGTAAATATTGCTAGTTTTCCGTTACCTCTGAAATGGAATAGTCGAATGAATAGTAAAACATAATAAGTGTGGGAATTTGGCAAAATCGAGCCACTGAGCAAACAAGTCGGACCGAACACACGAAGAGAATTCGAACACGAGTCAACCAGACAAAAGGTTCGTCAATGCGCCGCGGTAATAGAATCGACATTTTGAACATCTCCATCCGAGGTCATCACATTACATTTAGTTGAATTCTGAGTCGAATTACAAAAAGATACTCAAGGCCCCAACTCGAAAATAAAACAATACAAGTTGAAAAGTTTGAAAAGGAAGAAAAGGTAACACCGCTGATAAATTTATTGAAAGATCTCCTTCTCTCTCGTGAAAGATGTGACAGAAATAGATGTTAAAATAAACACGTAACGGAAATAGGTGTTAAAATAATTATTGAGTTCTCAATGACTGGATCACAGAGCTCAAAACCTGAAGCCTATAAACATAACGCTGATTGATATGATATCGATGCCACTTCTCATACCTATTCAACACATAAACTATACATTCTTATTCTAAATACACTTAAAATGCATTGCCCAGAAAATAGAAGTAAAATAAATGACTTTTTTGTTTAAAATTATTCACTCCGAACTAAACTGTTGTGAACTCTTGCACCTTATCGACTTTAAAGGGAAAAAAATATTATTCTGCAACAATAATTCCGGGACCAACTACCATGCACGTGCGCCTATTTCTCGCTTTTACACACTTGGAAACAAATTCACCTCAAACATCGGCAGATTTGATATTAGTTTACCTGAATATTACAAGAGATATCTGAATTGTATTTTTATGTAGCATAATATTATTATTTAGGAGCATCGCATAGGAGCGATTGCGCATAGTTTTTTTTTATAATATTCTTATTGTTCACTCTACATTATGTATTATGAACTTTTATTGTTATTTTGTATTATATTTATGCCGTTTGCAATTTTTGTTTTTGTTTCCGATTTTTTTATAACATATTATATACATTTGAATGCAACTTCATATATACCATGTATTATGTTCATTTAACAAAAAAAAAGTATGTATGTTGGTTCTGTATCGTCCATTAAACCACGAACAAAAATAATAATGTAAGGATGCGAACAAGCTCAGATTTGTTTTAAGTAAATAACATTAATATAAAAAATATATTTTTAATGATAAACTAATGTTTATAAGAGAAGGTTTTTAATGCATAGCACAAAGGATAACAAATTATTATAAGCAATAATTAGTCGCCTGAAATATGCATACAAATTGAAAATATCTCCCGTCGGCGGCATTTATTTTTACTGGGGAACGATAATCTGTCACGCTTTGGAATAACTGGGCGCAAGTTATATTTTGTCGAACGTAAATCCAAGTTGTGATGATTAGAAATCCGGCTTTTGGTAGTGTCGTGCCCGGAGAGTCGGGACTGTCCACTCTGTCCAGTGCTCGAGTGTTGCACTTGGCACTCGTGTAAATTCAGTAAATTGGTGAGTTGCGTTGTGGTGTGTTGTGTGCCATGCTGTAATTCGTCCGACGTGCGTAGCCATTATCCAAGGTAGTCCATTGACTCGACGGGGGCGTTGGGCTACTCCGCTGGTGATTTGTTTTCGTCTGGTTTCGAGTATTTTACTACCGGCCAATGCACGGGCCCGAATTAAAACACGACCCGCCGAACCGATACAGCCGATACCGTGCGTTATTGTTATTGGACAACTTTGAATAGCTAGCTTTGTTTAGTAATTAAATCACAACGGGGGACCTTTACATAGCTGTTATTACATTTTATTGTTACTTAGCGCTTTTCGTTAAATGTGTTTTAACGTTCCTGCCGCTGAGAGATCCATTATAATCTCTCTTTCTGTCACGCGATTCTGAATGCCGAGTGTTTGAAAGTCTTCAATGCTTCATTCTAAGAACGTATGGAACCAACATGATAAAAGCTTTGTCCCTAAATTTTTACACATTTTTACCTGGTGGCTCTACCAGTCTATTGAACGCCTAACCGACCTGGGCACCATTTCTCGTTAGATAAGACTGTTCCTACGACAGATCAGTAGTAAAGGATAGTGAATTATACTACACCAAAACACAAATTCTAAACCAAACAGAGTCATGTATAAGTAAAAAGTCGACTTGCGCGACAGTGTTTTCTACAACGCAAGCACTGTTAGTGCCTATTTTAAACCTACTAATTACACTGTAAAGTGAACTTTCACGACGGAAAATCAAACTTAAATGTGCTAAAAGTTGTATACAGTGGCATGAAATTCACAACAATTCACGACTTCCACAACAGCAAAAACATTCAGAACTTTAACGAGAAGTGGTCAGAAAATATTCAAACAACGCCGTAGGACATCCCGTTTTGTAATGATCCTAATGAAGTTGCGTAATAACGTAAGAAGCGATTCATTGCCTCCGATATGCGGAGAGATGAATGTAAACGAGCTTGCGGATAATGCGGATGGTACAAAGAAGACCCCGGGCATGCGAGAGAATAACACCTCGGATGCCGTTGATTTTTTTAAGTTACGGGCACCCATGTTTTACTGCAATCTACACCTGAAGAAGGAATACTATGCGCCTATGTTACACAGGCGAGTACAATGCGGCAGTAACAAGAGAAACATAGCTACAAGAATAATAATCCTCAACGGAGAACGTTGAAACATCCTCAGTCCCAGCCCTAGGAGATCACGATAAGGAACAATAATTAACACTAAGTATGTTAACTTGTATGTTGAGATCATTGTTAATGAGGTCAAAGGTAGGTAAATCTCAACATTTTATTATATTTAAACGGCCTTTATATCGTCATGAGCCTTGCTGGATTTTTGTCATATTTCAACCTTACAAAAATTACTTTTAATCACTAAATTATGGATACGTTTGATGTGACAACCTTACAAAAATATCTGTGAAATGAAAAAAAATGACAGTAGTCATGTTAAGGGACCAAATTATGTTAAGCAAAGGCGGAAATCGGCCTCACAGGCCAAGACGACTATCACAACACCATATAAACTTCCGCTAGTAATTACATGTTAACTACAGCAAAATGCAACAAATAAGGAAAGTCATTAGGACACTTACGACGTCATAGACGACGACATATTTATTATTATAGGCATATTACATTTACAGGGATATTTCGAATCGATCATTTTGAAATAGATGTTTCGATTACGCCCATCACTATGCAGCTATGTAGGCACTGCATAAACATGGAAAAATCTTACTGATATAAAATACTATTAATTTATTAAAAATCTGGACAAATTGATCGTTTTCCTGTTAAAACGGGACTGCAGGTCTTTAACGAATGCATTGACAGATACATTAAAAAAGAATCGGTTAGAAGTCAATGTTTTATAAGGTCATACAAATACTGATATTGTCGCATTCCGTCAAGATATTTATTATGAAAAGAACACATGTTCTCGATATATTCTGAATGACTAATATTTTATCATGAAATTGGCATACTATCCCTTTTTGGACAGGATCATTTTCTCCGTACACCCTTAGGAAATCCACAAGACAAAACTCCGAGACTATTTCCAAACCACCAGCTAACAAATACCCTACGCTTAACGGGGAAGAATTTTAGCAAAATACGGATTCAAGAAATAATTCAAAATATCGCCGGTTGTAAATCAACGCAAAATAAATCAATATTCCTATCAAATGACAGAGCTGCGGAATTATACTAATTATATTCATAAAATAGATGACAGGCCTAAAAAGATAGTAATCAACGATAAAAATCGTAATTTGTAAAGTTTCACATGTAAAGTTATGGTGTTTTGAAAGCAGATGCTTAATAACTTAAGTTATTTTATTCATTGGAATATCGTCCTCTAGGCAACTAGGCAGTTAATATAATTTCACTGGGGGAGAAAACCCCTTTTGATCTAAGATCTTTCACAAAGAATTCAACATGTTAATAAAACAATATTGTTCATACTGCTGTTAACTGATGTAAAAAGCAATCAGATCTTCCACTGTTGTTGTCGACAGGATAATTAAAGGCTAGACGAGGCGTTTAAAGGCCTGCAATAGCGGGATTACTGAACTCAACCACAAAGGTTACGAAAATAATGTGTCTTATACTATGAATTGTCCAACTTGCTCCACGCTACATGGCATTTGGCGTGCAGTTAACTTAATGATTTGGCTATCCACGAATGTTGTGCAGAGATTGTAACCAGATAACTCGTGTAGTTTGTAGCTTTTCGGTTGGTTAGGTATACTAAGGCGATTATGGGGTACCTACTTATAATCTGTCTGCCCACCGACGGGGTTGCCACGCTCCGCTAACTACAACAGCACCACACAACACTACAGAGTAGTCGGTGCCTGTCGGTGTTGAAGGTAGAGGAAGGTACCGGACCATATAATAGGTGGGTATTATCGTATGCAGGTTCGTCGGTACCTGCTCACTACTGCAGCCAGCCGGTGCAGGGTGCAGGGTACCCTAACACCAGATAACCATACGCGACCGATTGCAATTAAAACATCAACGATTTTAGTGCCAGCCCGCCTAATTTATTTATGTTGCATTGCTTGCATCGCGAATATCGTCCTCGTCGGAATACAAACAGACGCGAGACAGTTGCGGCTGCGGCGATGAGTTGCCGTTTTAGGGCACTCGGGCGGTTGCCGCCGCCGAAATCACACCTGGATTAAAACGATGAGCGAGGTAGATGGAGATGATTAGTACGTGGATAAAAAAGCAATTAAAATAAGACCGTAATATTAAATATACATGCGGAGGAAGTGGACTATTAAAATGAAGGCATAATTCAGTATCTCAGACTTCCAAATACACGCTTTGCGAAATGAATTTTGAGATATAATTTTACACAACAACTAAACAGCCGCATGTTAAGGCGATGCACTATGTCGTTTAATATTTTATTATATTTTTTAGTAACAACCCTTACGTAGATGGCGATAAGGTTTAAATTCTCGCTTAACACCATCCGCCTGTTTTGAACATGGCCAAAAAGTGCCTTTTATTTTATTTTGTGGATGTTCAGGCATAATTTTTTTTCCGATCATTTTATAAATAACTTATTTGCCACATTATACAATAAAATCATAACCGAAAATGGGTTTGTAAGTAGGAAATTTTGAACTTTAAAGCAGTTTTTATAGGCCTTACACATTATTTTTTTCTGGGCTTATAAAAAGACTTATCTAAAAAGTTCTCGATTTCAAAGGCCAAGATGTATTCTACTCGCAGTATTTAATTAAAGCATCTGAAACATTTCTAGGCCACCAAATATTCAAACCAAAAACACATGATTTTGCATTACTACGTATGGCATCGCCTTAACTTTAAATCATCGTGAATTCAGTTTGCGCCCTCATAAATCCATCTACCGTACAATGCAGGTAAAGGGAATATCTTGTGTAAAGTAAGGTCATAAAGTGAACCCATAATCAAAGCAAGCAAATGCCAACGATGCAAATAAAGGTAAAAATCAACACAGGTTTAAAATAAAATCTAACAAATTTAAGATGCTCTTTCGACTTTTTAGTAACTTAACTCAATAAAAAATGAATGACTATGAAGCCCGAGGTATGAGTAAAATTATGTATGGTCGGTCATTGGTAAAAGATGACGCGACTAATAAAGCGAGGATTTAAAAAATAATAATAAAATTGTTGGGGTTACCTTTTAACTAGGCCAACATTACTGGATTGTACTATGAAATGTAAAATATTGTACATGAAAAAAAAACATGTAAGTTCGCAACATGATCATAATAACATATATTTAACATTATAGACATACAACAACGTGGAGATAGATTTGGTTACTAACCGTGGTGCATAAAAAAAATAAAAGGGGATGAGATAACAAAACATTATCTTTTGTGCCTGTCATTTATTTGCCATAACAATAAATAGCAGAATGCACAAAAGGTGCGCACGATCGTTCACACTCGGTAAGGATTCCCTCGCAGTTTATTAACCCTCCGAAAGTGCATACATCATCCATTGAGCATAATAATGCGCTATTGTTGATCGGAAAATTTAAAATTCAGCGCGCACTCTATGTATGCAAGGGGGTCATCACACTGATGAGATGTGACGCTTAAAGACGTATGCCATTCTAAACACATCGCCGACAAGACAGGTGAGCTGACAAGTTCGTGTTATATCCTAACATCGTGATTTAGCCTATCGTCCCATTGGGTCGGTAAGGGTATGGAATCGATATAAAACGAAGACTCTGCGCAGAAAAGTAAAGTTCGCTATGGTTTGTAGTGCAGGCATTGCGACACTTTTCTCAGCGTCTTCGGTTTATGTCGATAGTCATTTAGCTACATCCTAATTTTCAATGAAATCCGTCAGATGAAAACGAACAAAAACAAATTTCTTATTTCAACCACTAAAATGACGATTTGCGTTACACGTTTGGAAACAAATCAGTTATTTTACTTATTTGCCACATATAACTTATTTGACATCGCGTCATCGCGTTAAATGTAATAATATATATATGTATTCATAACACAATTTTCACTGTCATGATGATCGGTAGAAGTTAGAACCAACTTCTCATAATATTATAGCTTCGTTGTCATTGTCAAATTATTCTATCACGAATCAATTTACCTTACTCCCTTTTGTTTCGTTATCCTATAGTATGGCTTTGTCTAAGGGACTGTTGTTGAAAAGATTTTTAAGGTGATAAACATAATATACAAAACTTACACTGAATATAAGTATTAACCACAATCAACAGCTGCGGAGTGAAATCGCTGCGGATAATCGAGAGAAAGATTGCATTACCGGAAGAGATAATTATATACCTTCTACATCATTTTAAGCTGCAAGTTTATAGAAGTAAGTTCAGCTAAAAATAATGATTGGAATTATATACGGAATAAATTATCAACAGTTAACGGAAAATTAAACAATTTTATGGTTTTATGGAATAAAGATAGGTAGTTTATATGTGCATCTAGAGAGATTTAGAATTCCGAAGAACAGTAAATTAAAATTAGATAGATTTATGGATTATGTAGTTACTGTCATTAATGTGTAAATGTAATTAAAGTTGGCTGAATAATCAAAGAGATAAAGATTGAGTTATACGGCGTTAGTCTTAAGTACTAATAATTTAATATTAAAAGTTCATAATCTACTAAAGGATTGAAACACATAAACAATTTATGGTTTCCTGTTACAGAATCGGGTCTCGGCCGAGCAATGTCTTCGAAACGACGATAATATATATAATTCGGGGCGAATCCCTAAAAAGACACAAAAGTCTGAGAGCGAAGCATGCAAAACGAAGATGGAGCGTCGAATCAATGAAATATCGATGGATTTAAGCAGTACACAGCAATAAAAGCGGACCGTTTTAGGGCCCTGCCAAAATAGCAGGGTGGGAGGAACAAGGGACCAGCAAGGACGAGGGACTCACGTATACCAACGTGACGAATACTTAAATAACAAAAGCCTCAAATCAATAAATTGTTGCACGCCAAAAGAACCCAAAATAAATCCGACACCTTTGACCAAATTTTCCCCCTTTCCCTCTGGGAACATTCCTTCTATGCAATAAAACAAATAATGATTTAAAAATTAGAATATTATATAAAATTCTTTTCATGCAATAAAACAAATAATGCTTTTAAAATAAGAATATTATAGAAAACTCCTTTTATGCAATAAAACAAATAATGCTTTTAAAATTAGTTATTATAGAAAACTCCTTTTATGCAATAAAACAAATAGTGCTTTTAAAATTAGTTATTATAGAAAATTCCTTTTATGCAATAAAACAAACAATGCTTTGAAAATTAGTTATTATAGAAAATTCCTTCTATGCAATAAAACAAATAATGATTTAAAATTAAAAAATTATATAAAATCATTTGCATGCAATAAAACAAATAATGCTTTTACAATTAGAATATTATATAAAATTCCTTTTATGCAATAAAACAAATAATGCTTTTAAAAATAGAATATTATATAAAAACAACCATTGTGAAAACATCAAGTTAATAGAAGCGGAACATAATGATGTACTTTATTCGAGAATCTACCAACGCGTATCCATTTGTAAATATTGATCGACCAAACTAAATAGTACCTAGTTACAGTTAAATCCACCCAAAAAGCGTACCTACACTGTATAAAGATGGTTCATCAAAAGTCTGGCAAGTTAAATAATAACCCTTAAATACAACAACTGTTAAAAACATAATTTCAGATTTTTATCAATGAGTTATGGCCAGTAATAACGAACTTATCGATTTCAATGAAACGAGTTCAGCTTCCGAATGTTGACACAGTAATGGGGTAGGTCGAGCAAAGCGTAACAAACTAGTGGCAGTTTTACAACTGTTGTAAAAGTAATTATGCTACTTCAGTAGGTTTATGTAAAAAAAAACACATTCATAGTATAAAACGGATATAATTTTTTTGCCATTGCCATACTATTTATTTTTTTATGGGTTTATACAAAGGTAAAGGGTCACGTATGGAATGTGGGAATCATAGGGCTATTAGCCTGCTAAGTTCAGTTGGCAAGCTGTATGGTATGAATTTTGATTGAAAGGGTAAGAAAGGAAACAAAGGATAAAATATGGGATGTGCAAGGTGCTTTTATGAGTGGAAGGGGGTGCATGGACCAGATCTTCTCATTGCGTATGCTCACTGAGAAGTTTCTGGAAAAAAAACAGAAACTTTTCTGTGCCGTTGTAGATCTACAAAAAGCATACGACCGAGTCGACAGGAAAAAGCTATGGAAGGTGTTGTCCAAGTATGGAGTGAATGCGGGAATGAGGGAAGCGTTGCATGTGTTAGGGTGAACGGTGGTTTTACGGGGTGGTTTGATATCACGAAAGGTGTTAAACAAGGCTGCGTAATATCACCGTGGTTATTCAATCTATACATGGATAGTTGTATGCAAGAATTGAAAGAGGTGGGATTGGGCGCGAACTTGAGTAATCTTAAAGTATGTTGCCTGTTGTATGCTGATGATGCGGTGCTGATTGCTAATAGTATGGATGATCTGCAGTCTCTCGTGTCTAGGATGAACGAAGTATGCGTGAAGAATGAGTTAATGATGAATGTAAGTAAGTAATGGTGTTTGAAAGAGAAAGTACGAAAACAGTGTGCAATATAGCTGTGAATAAGGAATACTTGGAGCAGGTGGATGAATTTGTGTATTTAGGAAGCATGTTTACGAGAGATGGGAAGGCTGACAGAGATACTGAAAGAAGAGTAAATGCAGGTAACTCCATTAATGGAGGACTGAACGCAGTTGGCGCTAACAAAAAATTGTCCAAAGAAGCGAAGTTAGCAGTCCACAATGGAGTGCTGGTACCTACCCTGATGTATGGAAGTGAGGCATGGAACTGGCAAAGAAAGGATGAAAGTAGATTGAATGCTGTTGAAATGAGATCCCTGAGGCGTATGTGTGGTAAAACCATGTATGATCGTGTGAGGAATGTGGATATCCGCAAAGACTGCAAGGCTGATGTAAGCGTAATGAGTAAGATCAAGAAAGGGACGCTTAGATGGTTTGGGCATGTAGAGCGAATGAGCGAAGAAAGGAGTGTAAGGAGAATATACGATGCAAATGTGAATGGTAGCAGAAGTCGGGGACGCCCGAGGAAGACATGGCACGACCAAGTGAATCAGATACTTGAGTCGGGCCATGTCAAGAGTCAGAACAATAGAAGAGTATGTATGAGACGATGTATGAATGTGAATGAGGCAAGGAGTGTGTGCCAAGACCGAGTTGTTTGGCGGTCCGTCCTCTCTGTCTACCCCTGCGGGGAAACGGCGTGATGGTTAGTTAGTTTATGGGCTGATGAGGTATAATGGAGACCGACCCAACCTAACACAACAGTTTTGCTAAAATATTACATGTTTGCTGCAATTTCTTTCACCCGCTATGCCTTCAGACCTTTTTCGTCGCCGCCTAGTTCCTAAGTGAACAATAGATAACTCCCCTTTTGAGAAAACTGACTAAACGGAATATGCATTTAATATTAGATTGAAGAAATGGATTTTAGATCAACAGCTTTACTAAAAAAATCACTTCACAACCGTTAAACAGTGTTTTTATTACAAATCAAAATTCAAATTTTATTTTATTATTGTATGAACGAGGTAAAAAGTGAAGTGACATTTTTATGAAAAAAATCTTAAATAAAAGGACTGTGTTTTTTTTTTATTTTGAATTTCGTGAATTCATGCGAATGTGGAGATCCGATTAAAAATGTTTGTAGTAAACTTTTTTCGTGTTTGAAATTAAAGTATTGCAATGAAAATATTATATTTCAAATGCAAAAATCTAAAAGGTAATCTATTTTTTTTTAAATGATAAACTAATGTTTATAAGACAAGGTTTTTATACATAGTACAAAAGATAACAAATTATAAGCAATAATTATTTGCCTCAAATACCCATACAAATTGAAAAAATCTCGCATCGTCTAGATATTAAACTTTGAAATTAATATGCACTTAACTGAGAAAAATAAGACAGTTTAATTTTATTGTTAGTAAGATTGTTAAAACTCATACGAAGACTGGTAGTAACTAATAAGTACAAGTAAAGATGATACAATTATCTCTATTAGTTAGGAAAAGGATGGTAATAAAGCATTTATCATTATTATTATGATTATAAAATACATCATTTATAATTTTTATCTATAGATCAATATTCCAGGGGAGTGAGAATTATTCGTTGTATTTATTGTAAATTTCACAAGTTGTAAGCAAGTACGATAAGGGTAGATTTGTTACCACTCGGAAAGTGCAATCGGTGCCTCTTTGGTCGGTCAACACAAGTGAATGTGTTCAAAGAGGTTCGTACAACAAACTAATGCCGATTAGCGAGGCCAAATGAGCACTTGCTACTTGCAGGTATCACCAAACGAGAATTCATAGTCCTCCCTCAATTTCCAACTATTTGCCAAGCCATTCGTCACGATTAAAAGCGCATTTGCAACGATCGTCATTGGAGGGACGAGTCTAACGCGTTACGTAGAAAACGGGCGTCAGTCGCTTTAAAGTTTTAAAGTAATGAAAAATTGAGCGGGTTGAACGACTGCAGTCAAGGCAGATATCACGGTTCACAGTTCACTGTTCAGTCTGGGGCAATAAAGCCGGCGGGCCGGTCGCATGTGACACGCCACTCTTCTGCCGCGCCGCGAGGGGCGTCCTAGAGCCAAATTATGCAGGGAATAATGTGCGGATGATACTATTCGCGACATATCCGACAATGGCGAATTATTTAACCCAGCCGCTTGTGCTACACCGTATAATACCTGTAATGGAAGTCTGCGAGGTAAAGGTTTATCATATTTTATACAAGAAGCCACTGCAGATTACAGCTCAATTAGAGATACGCAAGAAAGAAATGAATAGGCATCGTTACGTTTGAATAGAATTTGTAAACAAATTTTCGAACATTAATGATCAAGCAGGGAGTAACTGAAAGCAATGAAAACATTCTGCAAATAATAATAGAGTGTATTGACTAACTTTGTGTTAGTGACAAGCATAATCAAATCGACGACAGTAAAAAATCGATTCGAAAAAAGAACGCCGATTTTAGCATCTTATAACAAAAGACGCCGACGGCTCGCCGAAAATACAGGGTTTTCCAATAAAAGGTGTTATTTTGAATAGCCCGCTATTTCGGTAGATGTTACTTTTGAAGCTGTCATTTTTCGACATTTGACAAGTAGAAACTACGCCATTAAAAAAATGGAACGATACACGCTTCAACAACGCATTGAAATTATTAAAATTCACTTGAGTGAATCAAATGCAAATCATCTTGAGTGATGAGGCCCATTTCCACCTCGGTGGCTTCGTCAACAAGCAATATTGTCGCATCTGGGGCTCGGAAAACCCAAGAGTTATTGTTGAAAAGCCTCTTTATCCTCAACGTGTGACTGTTTGGTGCGGTTTATGGTCCGGCGGAGTCATTGGACCTTGCTTTTTCTAAAATGAGGCTGGAGCAACAGTTACGGTGAATGGATTGCGCTATCGAGAGATGATTAATGATTTTTTATGGCCGGAATTGGATGGTATTGATCTGGACAACGTTTACTTTCAACAAGACGGCGCTACGTGCCACACAAGCAACGAAACCATTGATCTTTTACGATTGAATATCAAAATAACACCTCTTATTGGAATACCCTGTATATGTGATTTGTAATCTAGTGTATGAGGGATTCGTACGATTCTAAATCATTTAAATAAATTTAAACCAATTATTTATTTTACGAATAGAAGTGTTTTGACAATAAAATAATAAATCACTTAGGAATGTATACCTCGATAGTGCCAAGAATAATAATCAGCACGAATAATTATTTGTAGTATAAAGTATAACCAGAATGTTGGTGTATCATAACAGAACCGAATGCAAGCTGAGCGAGAACGTTCACCAGATGGCAATATTATGGCAGTATTTACCCGCTGGCGAAATGCCACGCGAGGCGTAAATGTTGAAGCACCAGAGACACAGATCGAATGGGGTTGTATTATTTGAGGCCCCGCTCAGAGCTCAGATGAGTTTAGGCTTTAGGCCAGAGGGGTGATATTACAAGCTTCAAAAGAAAAGGAAAAATCACAGGTTCTTCAACATTTGTACCGATTGGTGAAACTAATAAATTATGATTAGTAAACATTGCATGTAAATATAGAAGGCTAACTATAAGGAATTTGGGTACTAACTATAATTTCCCCTCACAGGCATAGGCAGGTACCTCCCACAATTCAGCACACATTATTTACTTATTCCTACAGATTCTTGACATGACCAGACAATTGATTTTGTGTCATCCTTTGGCAGCCCCGACATTACTCAGTGTAAACATGGGTATTAAGTACATCACGAAAGCTCGTTATACAAAATTAAGATAATATTATGCACTAAGCAAATAATGGTAGGTACAGTGTGACGGCACCGGTACCTACTGTTCGCGTTACTCAAGAAGACCTTTGATAGTCGACGTAATAAAGTCTGTGTGAGTAAGTAGGTACTGAGCATAGTTTTTCACGGGTTGTTACCAAATCGATGTATTCTTTGAGACAACAAAGCTTTGCGCTCGTTTCGCCTCAACGAGGGTGGCATCGCGGTGCACTGAAGTGGGAACGGTGGGCGGAAGTGCGCAGGGCGGCCGCTCCACCGCCAAATCATCATGCTCAATTTCCTCGGCGGGAGGGCGGGGAAGGTAGCACCCCCAAACCTCCACCGCCCTCGGGAAACTACGCCCCACCCTAAGGGGACGCGAGGGGTTAAACTGGAATGAATCCGCCAAGAGAACGGTTTCGGCGGGGTTAAGTCCAGATAATCCTCGCCCGTCGCAAAGAAAATGCAGGTTTTTCGTTGAATAAATCTGGCTTATAAGCGAAATGAAAGGGTTGGTATTAACTCAAAAAAAAAATTCATTGAAAGAAGTGTCATTTGAAATTGCAATCGAATTCTTGAAAAGCCCACCATAAACGAGACTGAGTAATTTTAGGTCTTGTGGGTAATTACACTTTATTAATGTGCCAAGTTTCCTTTGAAAGTTTAGAATGCCGGAATGTACCTACTGTCTGGAATGCCTAATTAAGCGATTAAAGTTCTTGTGATGGAAGAATCCGGTAAAATCCATATTGCTAAAGTTCCTGACAAAAGAATTCCAATCCTAGTGAGATGTTCACAAAACATTTTTTTTTGTATTAGGCAATTCACCCTAAAGAGAGTGCTATGTGATAATACTAACCTGTTTACATACAGTTTCTGAATATTAACATTTTTTATATACCTATTATCTACGTTAACTGCAATCATCTGCAAAATGTACGTACGATAAAAGAAATAAATAAACAATAAAGTAATAAAATAAAAACATGCTTTTATAGGTGTGCTGAATTCAATTGATAACCCAGTATGACGGGAGATTATAATGAATGCACAATATCTTATAAATATCTCAAAAATAGAATGGAGTAAAATGAATAGGTATTGGGGTTGTGTGAGTAGGTAATGATATCAAATTTGAGTGGCAAGGGTTGAGGGGGGTCTGTCTTGAGCAATCCGGCCAAAAACAAAGGCTTAGTCCTCATGTCAGCCGCTCCGCACTTGTGCCTGGTGAGCCCCGGGCCTTTGTATAATAGCCCAGCTACACTACTCGCGAAGTTGATCGAAGTTGACCGAATACGATAGTGTGGGCACGAACTTCGCTTCGCTTCGGGCATCTTCCCTTCGCTTCGCAAGACTTCCGATTGTTGTCGGTAAATGCGCCCGAGTCAAAGGACTCGAAGCGTCACGGCATAAATAAACCAATCACTGACTGGTTGGACTGAGTTACTCGCGAAGTACACGAGTGTGTGGGCACGCACTTCGAACTTCGTCGAGGACTTCGTCGAGGACTTCGTCGAAGCGTCGAAGCGAGTAGTGTAGCGGCCGCTTAACATAGGAAAGTGTAACCCCGTAAACCACTTCGCTAATAAAAACATTATTATAATTCACCTGTAAAGTTTACAATCCCCCAACAGAAACACGAGAGAATGTGGTTTTGAAGGGATCATTGTCTTAGTGATGTTTTAGAGGAAGCTACAAGTCAAAACTGTGTATATTCTTGGTATACCTTATATCGTAGGTAATAGGCATTAAAATCGCTTGACAAACGGAGTCTAGAAACGTTCAATTTCAAGCAAACAACTGGTTTTTATTTATTTTGTAAATAATTTTATAAGAAAGCTAAAAAGTTAATCAAGTGAAACTGTCACAGATAATCTTAGCTATAATACTGTATTTTTTAAAAGTTGTTTCCTTTATGCGTTCATACATTTCTATTGAAATTTTTATTTTTTTATTAGTTTGCATTTATGTTTTTTATTGAGTAATTTAATTTGGTTTTTGTATTATACTCAAGCGAAGCGATAGGAAAACTTTTAATTTATCTAAAGCATATTTTTTGGTATTCATAATGTACACCAATACGTTATAAAGATTAATCAAAATAGTGATTTAGCATTAAACTGCGCCTTAACTATTATTATGAATATCCGCGCGTGCACGAGTTGTTTTACAATTTCAATGATTAGTTCAAAAATTCTATCTTTAAAAGTTGAGTATGTTACAATGGAACAGAGAGGTGGGAAAGTAGCACAATAGCTTAAAGATTAAGGCGACACAATACCCTGATAACGGGGATTTGCCCCGACGCTCACATTTTAATTATTTCTGATGAGCTTATTACTAAAATCTTAAATGTTTCTAGAGGGATTCGAAGGGATGCAAGTTATTTATATTTAAGATTAATAAAAACAGGACCTTACAATTAAATATATTATGTAAAACGATAAGTACATTTTATTAAATGTAAAATGTTGTAAGATAAGCGGCAAGTACCAGATTTTATTTTTCTAAACGATGAATTAGTAACTTCCCGACGACTCCCTCACAAAAGATTAGAGATTTTATTAATGTATTCATAAGAATTAATTAAAATAAAAACACTCGCGAAAATCCAATTTCTGGCCAGATACACGAAAAACGACCGCCAGTACTTCAAAACTCTCTATTGTGCGTAGTATATTTGTGTGCGGGTTGACAAGGAGTTACTACGTATTGATTCAGACGCCGCGAAAGTTCCGGCCTGTAAGGTTGTGTCACCCGGCCGGTCGCTCCGGTCATTTCTTTTACGTATTTTTTTTATTTAATCAAACGATACTTTGAAATCTATTAGTGAAATTTTCTGTTTTTTATAATTTAACTTCTTCCTCAAGTGAGTAAAGGTTTTTTATATAAATAATAAATATAAATATAAATAATAACCAATACAAAAGAATACATTGTTAAATGCGTAAATGTGTAGGCACTTGAGAAAAAAGGTGACACTAAAGTATTGTCGTTATGTTATTATATATCATTTCTAGCCCAAGTAGACTTTTTTACTATTAATCTTTTTTTTCACGCGACGCGGCTGTCTGTCCGGTTGTCACAACCAGCGGCACAGAATGTTATAGAGTGCCCCTTCACTAGAATCGTTTTCCTAGTTTTATTTATTTACGCCCTACTGGGCTTTTACATTAATTTCTAATTATACAGTCATGTTAGTTGTAACAATGGAATATCTAATAAATTATGGTAAAATAAAAGGAGTTTTTTTACTAAGGAGTGGTATTCTCTTATATTTCAATAAAGTGTTTGTGAAGAGTTCGTTTCATTACTAATACTCCAGGGCAATTACCGATTCGCGATCGTAATTATTCCGGTAGTCCCAATTTTTTTATATGTTTTATAAACTGGTCCCCTGATGTAAAATCTGAGTTTCCGACCTTGGCACACCTGTGCTCGCGCCGCCATTTTGAAAAAAACCGGCCGAAATCGCTCCAAAATCTAGTTTTTCCAAAATATCTCATTCCCAATGCAAATTTCGGCTAAATTAGCTAAACAATTAAAGTAGAACATAAAATTACTTACTACTTTTGTGTAAACAATTTTCTTCAATCTCTAATAGGTACCGAGGTAGAAAGTCGTAAAGGTGCGTATATTTTTGAAAAAAACAAGTTTTTTGCGCGACTAGCTTTTGTTTTTTGTAAATATCTCGTTTCCAGTACAATTTTGTGAAAAAATTATTGATACTAATTTTGTAGAAAATAAAATTTCATAAAATAAATAGGTATTTAATTTATGTGTTTTAACTCTAATATGTATCCAAGCTCTTATCCACCAAAACCAGTTAAATTACCCAACAACAAATTTTTGAAATTCGAAAGTTTTTTTCCATAAAACAAAAACTCTACATCGAAAGTTTTTCTCCATACAGACAATTAGACATATGTCACCTATAAAGTACCTAAAGTCATTCGAATATTAAAAAGAGTCATTAATCTTTTAAGTTTAGATTGTTAGATCATTTGTTGTAGATAGAATTGTGCAATTATCTCCCCAAGTTACTGCACTTACTTACGTTGAAATGATTTTCAAATTTAAGGTAAAATTGAACCAATTTATAATAAATCTCTTGGCTAATATATACTTACGTTTCAGTTAAATATGGGAAAACAGAAGACAAAAGGAGTTTTATCCCGAACAAAATTACGGCACCAAGGAAAATGTTTAACGGAATGGAGAAGGTACTACTTAAATACACACATAAAAATAGATCTTTGGGATACGTTTTTTACAGAACATAATTGTACAATGTCAGCTTAAATAATTTTATATATGTAGATATATACATATATACGCAGTCGATAAACTTCTGAGCATATTGAATTTGGAATATAAGAAGTAAATTAATTTTGATTTCCGGTGACATATTTTTATTTTTACCGAAATGCATTTTTTACACCAAATAAGCTCAGGGATTGTTGGTGAAAGTTTGTCGGGCATGTCTTAATACATCTCTAAATAATTAGGGAATAGAGACAGTATAAATAATTAACAATATTTCTCATTTTAGGAAAAATTCCGCAAGACTTCATCCAGATAATATTGCAAATAATAAAGAAAATACGAGTATTGTGTTAAACACTATACCGACACTCAACATGGTAATTTTTTCACAATTTCTGTAAATATAAAGTAAATAATATTAATTTTATATGATTAAATAAGCGCTCTAAAAAAATTAACAAAAACTGACATTATTTTTCAGCACGGACCAGAGATGAATGAACCTGAAAAGTTTTCACTATTTGCTGGCTCTAGTTCTTATGACACTAACGTGCATGCCGTTTCCAGCCCCTTATAGCTAGGTCTGACGCAGGCATGACGATTGTTGTCAACTGATATGTTCTCACAACAATAATTGTTGAAGAAAAATAAAATTAAGGAATGAAATTTAAAACACTTTACCTCTGTTTCAATTTTTGGCCTGGTTTTGGTGGATTAGAGCTTGGATACGTATTAGAATTAAAACACATAAATTATATACCTATTTATTTTATGAAATTTTATTTTCTACAAAATTAGTATCAATAATTTTTACACAAAATTGTACTGGAAACGAGATATTTACAAAAAATCAAAGCTAGTCGCGCAAAAAACTTGTTTTTTTCAAAAATATACGCACCTTTACGACTTTCTACCTCGGTACCTATTAGAGATTGAAGAAAATTGTTTTCACAAAAGTTGTAGGTAATTTTATGTTTTACTTTAATTATCTAGCTAATTTAGCCAAAATTTGCATTGAGAATGAGATATTTTGGAAAAACTAGATTTTGGCGCGATTACAGCCGGTTTTTTTTTAAATGGTGGCGCGAGCACAGGTGCGCCATGGTCGGAAATTCAGATTATACATCATGGGATCAGTTTATAAAACATATAAAAAAATTGGGACTACCGGAATAATTACGATCGCAACCCCCTTTTTGGCGCTATGTGTACTGGCCTATAATACGGAATCCCCAAATATATCGACAACATTCTCACATTTATAACCCAGATAACATGTAGGTACGTTTATAATCAACAAATCAATACAAAAACCGACCAATATCATATAACAACAAAGGCAAAGGCATATGGCAACAAAGAAAAAAAGAACAGGTATCCGCTAGTAAGCAGGGTGAAAAAAATCAAAGGCAGAATAAAGAACACAGAAAAATGTGCAATTAATGCTTGCTTCTAGACTCAGCAATATACCACCTCTATCTATATTACAGCAGGTAATTTATACACTTGTATATACCCGTCTATACGTACTTATACGCTCGTGTGTATAATTCCAAAATTTGATTGAAAAGTGAATTAACATAATGTTTCTAATATTGTTTTTATTTAATCACGAAAATACTTAATATATCAATAATCCGATGCCGAAAGGACCGATTTCACCGGAGAAAAATTCTGATTTAAACATATAATTTTATTATGAACGTATTGAAGTCGTAAAAAATTTTCAAATACATATTTCCCATACATATTGTTTTCAATTATATATCCGTAATAGAAATTTTAAACCGTTAAATATTTATGTTATAAACAGAAAGCCTACCTCAAACATTAACGAATTCTTAATGTATCATGAATCTATTTTAAATAACTGTATAGATGATACCCTTATCTTTGGTGATTTCAACATTGACATTCTTCAAAAAAATAATACATCTCTTAAATACATCAACACGCTAGACTCATACAACTGTTTCATATGTAACACATCCTATCCTACACGAGTAACAGATACCTCTACTTCTCTAATAGACCATATCATCTCAAACAGACAAAATATTTCCTCAACTACTGCAAATATAGATGCCTACCTAAGTGATCATAACATTTTGATATTAGATTACCAAAACAGCTTGAAACATCACACTAATAATAGAATACATTCTTTTTCAAACAACACCAAAACCGATAAAAACATGTTAAAAACATATGTAGAATCCCACAACTTTCCACACGAAACCACCAGTAATGCCAATGAAATCTATAATAATTTTAATAAATACATCAAAACAGCAATAAAATCATCCCAACATAAATCTGAGTTACGCATAGGAGACCAACGGAGGGGTAATACTCCATGGTTTGATGCAAAATTAAATGCACTTATCAAACAGCGCAACAATGCGTTTAAAATCTGGAAAAAAAATCAGCAAAGTGATATATTCACAGCACTGAGAAATAAAACAAGAAATCAAGTTACCAACTATAGAAGATATGCTAAAACCAAATACTACACGACTATATTTAAAGAAAACCTGCGTTATCCGCGACAGACATGGAAAATAATAAATGCAATTCTAACAAATAGCTCGACACCCCAGAAAGATGAAATTGAATGTCTTCTCATTAAGAATGAAGAAATAACATGCCCAACACAGATAGCTTCAACTTTTAACAACTTCTTTATATCAGTTGGGGAAAACTTAGCAGCTACAATTGCATCATATCCAGATGATTCTATCACTATAAACACGGATCAAAAAGCAATCCAGTCCTTATACATGGCCAAAACAAATAAAACAGAAGTTCTCAGTATCATCTCTCAACTAAAGTCTAATGCATCTCCAGGTTTAGATGGAATTACACCAGTGTACCTGAACTTTTGCAAAGATATATTAGCTGACCACCTTGTTTTTCTTATTAATCAATCCCTGAATAGTGGAATCTTCCCAGATCAACTAAAGATAGCAAAAATAATTCCGATTTACAAAGATGATTGCAAAAAAAATCCTTCTAATTACCGTCCTATATCCATCCTCTTTGTCGTCTCTAAAGTTTTTGAAAAGGTTATTAAGCTTAGGCTCACTAAATATCTCCTATCAAACAATTTACTCGCATCCCAACAGTATGGATTCAGAAACCAATCTAACACAAAATGTGCTGCCTTCGATTTTGTATACGCCCTCCAAAAGCATATAGACCAGGGTAAGCATGCTGCAGGCTTATTTATAGATTTAAAAAAGGCTTTCGATACGGTTGACCATGGGATACTACTAAAGAAGCTAGAACACCTAGGCATAGTAGGCACTCCCCTGAAGTTACTGTGTAGCTACCTCTCTAACCGACACTGTCAGACCTTTGTTGGAAAGGGGACAAGCAGCATGGGAACGATGAAATGTGGCGTGCCTCAGGGCTCCGTACTTGGACCATTACTATTTTTAATATATATAAATGATTTTGCTAAATGGGGACTTAAGGGTACAATACAACTCTATGCAGATGATACAGTGATTCTTTATCACAATAATGATTTAAACGAACTTGAAAAGGAAATGGAAAGTGATGTAGCTTGCCTGGCAAACTGGCTGCGATTAAACAAACTTAGCCTAAACATAAAAAAAACACATTACATACTGTTTGCAAATAAAAAAATGTATGTCTTAATATAAGTCTTGATAATAACCGCCTTGAAAGGGCTGATGTTACAAAATATCTTGGCCTTTTCATTGATTCACAACTCACATGGAATCACCAATTTAAACATGTTCTATCCAAAATTACTCATATAACTGGTGTTTTATATAGACTTCGCGGGTTACTTCCTCCCTCTCTATTAAAATCGATTTACCATGCTATGATTCACTCACATCTAATATATCTCGCCGGAATCTGGGGATTTGCTACAAAAAAAATGATTTCAGAAGTCCAAGTCGTCCAAAATAGAGCCCTGCGAAATATTTTCAGTTTACCTTGGGACACACATGTCAAAGACATCTACAGAAACACCCAAATACTTCATTTTAATACCATTCCCACTTTTGAAATAACGAAAACTATATTAAAAGTAATTCAACACTCGGCACATTCCAACACTACACTCTATTACAATTACGACGTACACCAACACAACACAAGAAATCACAACAAACTACATATACCAAAAATCAAATCAACAAAATATGGACTAAGATCCCTGGAATACATAGCTCACACAAAATATAATCAACTACCCAACGAGATCAAATGTGCAAGTCAATGTAAAAAGACCCAAACTAACATGCTCAAACTTCATCTTATTAATGACTATCTGAAATAATAATGTTGTGTATGTCCCATCATGTGTCCATTTAATACATACAGCTATATGTTTCATGTAATGCGTATCATTCCCGCAATGAGTTTATTAACTCCTGGGAGTACAATGCTTTATATAATATACTATATTCTGTATTGTATACTTTTAATAAAAAAAATTAAAAAAAAAAAAAAAATTGACGTAAATAAAGTAAAAGTTTTGTTTACACAGGACGAGAAGAAACCCGTTATTCTGGAAGGAAGGAGAATAGAAGACATATTTTTTCTTTAACTGTATTAAATAGAATTTCGCAGCACGACTCTTTTTATGATTGTAATTATCTAACTTAGAGATAGTTGAGCGTATACTTCGAGAAGACAAGTTCTGGGAAGAAAAAATGCTTATTAAATTAACTAATTTTTAAATGGATTGCATTCTTGTCGAGCTTATCGATCCTGGAGTCACAAGGTCTATGAATGTTCGTGATCCTCCACATATCTTAGATATTGTATGTAAAGAACGTCAATTTGGAAATCGTCGTTTAGATTTCGACGAAATGCTATTTATTGAATAATTATTTTCGTTTTTTATATAAAATTATTTTTACTATTTCTAACTTATATTATAATAAATGATGGCCTTTATACAAAAAAAAGTTGCATCTTATGCTTTTTACATTACACAATTATTTGTTTTATGTAACTTTTTGTAAACGATAATAATAAATATTGAAAATGACTGATATTTTATTTATCTTGTCAATATATTCAGATATAATTATGATCAGATATTATGAAAATGATTCGTGATTGAATACCGTATTGCTTTGACATCTGTCAATGAAGAACACGTCGGTTACGAGTCATAAGTTACTGCCTACCGTCTAGCAGTATGGTTACAGAAATCTGATAAGAATCATAAAATCATGAGCTCCTTCTGCAATAGGTAACGTTTCTATCGAAATTTGCCTAAAACATGCACATTCAACTTAATATTACTATTCACATAGTTTGAAAGACGCCCATTATTAAGCATTTCATGTTCAAACCTTACTCATGGGTACCATCTAGTGGATTTCATCGCTGCTCTGACTTCGAACTGTTCGTTGTGTCGGGTGTTCCCCATTGCAACGTACTTCATTCCCCTGCACCCCGAAATATTATAATATTTAATTCGAGCGGAGCGCGTGTGAAACTAATTTGCTTCGCCCACTTAAATCGCGTTCACGCCCATAACTGATATTTTTTTAGGATCTTATTTCGTCTTAAACCTTTCCATACCAGTGTTATTCATTTCAGGCACACATAGCAACATTTCGATATAATATCCAAAATTTAATATTGCGTACTAGAAACACAATTAAGCTGACATTTTTTCGATAAATACCAGAGAAGTTACACATATGAAATGATTAATTAAATTTGTGTGAAATACATGGTTTTCATATGTGTTGATTTTAAGAAATTGAACACATTGTTTTAAGAATAGTTATGAATATTTAACGAAATTCAATCAAACCAGTAGACCGAAGTTAACTCGTAAAAATAATGTAAAGCTAGACGAAAAAATACCTAAGAGACTTGAACAATTAATTATAATTATATTATCGCAAAAATATAAATCAAATGATTAATACAAGCGCCCCTGAGGTGATATCTCACAAAAGCGGCGCTATACAAATTGTCCAATAAATTAAAATGGCTCATGGAATGATAGATTATCATGCTAAACTGAAAATATTAATATTGAATGCACAAGCACGAAGAAGTTATAGAATTATTTATCACCTGTGAATTCTCACATCACGAAGATTAATGCTATAAGTGTTGCGATATAATTCAAAGCATTATTGAAAACACTACATAACTTTAATTCACTTAAACATTTTCGCTCGAACTGGTTTCACCCTGCTACAGTCATCTTGATACACGGAGAAAAATGAAAAACAAAACTATTTGTAACCCTGTTGAAAAACTGCAAGTCGCTTCCTAATAAAGTGTTAGTAAATTCATAATAATATCGGAACACGTGTTCATCCACCTGCGTTTGTCTTAATAATATATCATGACGAAATGCAAAAATGTTATGCTACTTATGAACACGTGTTCGGACATCGTGACAAAACATTGGTATTTTACTTAGGTAAGTTTATCAGGATACCTATCAATTCATTCGTTAATGGACTACAATCCCGTTTTTAACGGGAATATGAATAATTTGAAGAGATTCTCAATAAATGAGCAATATTTTTACAAGGAAGTATTCTCCGTGTACCTATATTTTAAACTACTATTATGTATAACCTTTGGGGCCAGGGGAAATATATACAGCGTGTACTAGGTACAAGTTGTTATATACATCCTGGCTAAAGTTTAAAAATAAAACATAAAAGTTTAGTTCTAACACCTTTTACTACAGTGGAATTCTTCAAATATAAAGTTAGAAATACACGTCGCAAACATTTCGTCATAGCAATAGACTAATATTCAAAATAAAACGCGGCTGCATAGTGGACGGCTGCTTTACTAGTCAGAACCTAACGGGCACAAGTTTTACAATAAAACAACATCAAAATAAGACTGACTGCAATAATTTCTAAGGTAACCATGCGGCATGCACCATGCACCATGCGGCGCATGCTCCCGTGAACTATTTTAGTTCGCTGTGTAACTTGAAACACGCCGCTGGTAATTCATAGAAAAAAAACACAGTTGGTCGTTATTGTACCTACTTTGTAGATGCTTTGTGGTCACGCTATTTTTTCAATCGATCGTTCTTGAAAATAAAATCAAAAATGATTTTTCTATACAATATTGCAATATAGACATAATATCTTCGGTGTTTTGCAGAAATTACGAAGATTCTAAATCACAACTCAAAATATTTTCCAGTGTTAGTAAGATTGCCCATATTCTAAATCCCCTAATATTAAATATTTTAATTTGCTGATGTTATCATATTTTTATTCTAATATTACTTATAAATCCTTGGTCACTGCACTGTCAAACTGCTTTTGCGATCTCATACATGGATAATGTCAATGCATTTTTGATGCAACTTGTGTTATACCTGTAAATATCATGTCTCTAGAGAACCACGGACGACATAACATTATCAAAACGTTCAGCGACTGAAGATTGAACATCAAAAAGGGCAGAGCATTATTAGTGCAACACTGCTGCATAAAAACTTCGGATAGGTAAAGCTTATTGGGCCGAAAAATGTAGCTACGTGGGTGAAGAGCAGATGTTCTTACAATAAACAGGATGTCATAGTATAAGCCTAATTGTTGAGATGATTGATAGAAAAAACCCTACAAAGAAGGAACATAACAAGTATCAAATTTAATGCTGAATAATATAATTATTTTCTAAAAGTTAGGACATGATGAATCAAATTAGGAAAGTTACTTATCTTTAATTATTAACTAATGCAGAAACCAAATAAATACACATTTCAAATATAGAATCATCGATTTATTTATTCAAATAAGATAATGTCGGTAGGTACCTACTTTATGGCTTGTCTGAATTATTCCCACAAAGAGCTTCAATTTTTAAAATCAAAGCATATCCAAGTTCTACAGTTAATTGAACCGGAATTACAGATTGTCACAGCCGAAATTAGTATTTTTAATGTTCAATAAAAAATCACCGTATAAGTGTTCACAAAAACAAAAAAATAATAATAAAGACAACAGTTTTTACAATAAATACTGTCAGTAAGGATACAGAAGCAATAGGTACTCGAACAATTGTGGTTTAACATTTGTACGTGTATTAAATGACATTCATATTATTATCAAATCGATTGTTCGATACAAAGAAAACAAGTAAATGAATAATAACTTGGATAACTATTATATAGTTGAAAAACATAATTTTAAAACCATATGAAGAAGCTATAGGTTGGCAATGAAAACGTAATAATACCTATCCAAACTTGCACACAAAGGTGATCCATGAATACGAAGAGAAAAAAATGGTTGTTCAGCAAAAAAGGTGCATAAAAGCAAGCATACAATTATTAACAACTTTAAAACTGCCGAAGGGAATACACATAGTGTATTTTGTAGGTGTACCTAATCATTCTTCAGAGATAAAGTGCCCACCAACAAAATAACATGACATCACTTTACCAAATACACAAATACCGATATAAAATTAATGTAACTTTTGTTAGAGCAAATCGCAAAAAAGCCAAATACATTTTCAGGTGACAACTAACCTAACTGATTCAGAAAACCCAAAAAGAAACCCATCACAAACAATTTGTTCAAGGTATTGAATATACATTAATAAGTATATGTCTTCTTCCGGTCACGTCTCCCACGAGCAGAACTTCCGTCGAAGTGCGACGGGCCTGAGAAAGCAGCAACGGCGCGACGGAGGATCAGAAGCCGTAGTCGGTCCGTAGTCCCTAGTCCCTAGGCTGACCTTGTTCGCTGCAGGTGCGATGACCGCCGGTCGCGTACCCCGCTCCGCTCCCCGCGAGGATAAACCTTCCAGGTACCGGAGGTTTTAGAGGGCACTAAACGAGTAATATCTTCTAATGCGGCCTGGCGGGCAGTAACCGCTAACCTAACCTAACCTAACCGCTACTCGGGATGTGATTCACGAGTCCTGCGACGGAGGCTGGGAGGAACCGGGAGGTGTGATGGAATGACCGCTCATCACTATTACGGAATTTGAAGGTACTTTGATTCACGCTACGGTAACCCAGAATCAAAGTACCTTAGCACTGATGAGAGGTCATTCCATCCTGTCTATCATCCAAGCATTTTGTGGTCAACAAAATAATTGTGTACGATAATTTGAGTAATCGATTTCCTTAATTATTAGGAAACGAAAACTTATAAAATAAGATTCAAAGAAGACGGTTATTTACGATACATTAATTTTGGTCATCAAATCAACTTTTGAGCAAAAATTACGTTGAACACAGGAAACTTATAATAGATTACCAACAACTTTTGCATACCTACTTACCTATGTTAAAAAAAACAATTTGGGGAATCGAAACTACTATGTTATAATATAAAGAGGATTGCAAATATGAAATCTGATTGTAGAAAAAGCTGTGGTGTTGTTCCACTGAAATCCTTATACAATTCCTTCCTTCATCAATCACCACGATAAAACTATAAAACTTCTAAGCTCTGCGAATACGTCGGGGGATATGCCCACTTTTGAGGCCAAGAAAAACACACGAGTTTACTTTCCTAGTTCCTACCTTTATACCAAATCGAACAGAATTATAACAAGGAGGAAGGTGGTATCATTGTGTAACTCGGCTGTGAACTAGTGAGGTATGCAGCAAGGATCACAAAGAAACGACGGCGGCCTAGGTTAGGTTAAGGGCATAAAAAATGCACGATTCTAACACAAAAGGATCGTGGCCCCAGAATGGCGTGGCTAACTTAGTGGAAGGAAGGAGAGGTGACAGACAGCCTGCGGGACGAATACAGCTGATGGGGGTGAGGCTCTATTCTGGTTCTATTATGCCTGCTCCATAGACTCGTACCTTCCCACCCATCTAACAATCCGTTTCTTACAAAATGAACTTTCTTTCATTTGAGTGGGTGTACCTACTGCAGCTGCTCTTGAATTAAATTTAAGTTGCTTACAAGGTATAACTTATACTGCAAATTAGTTTAAATTGGAGATTTTAATGATGAAAATAAGTAGGTAGGTAAATACGAAGAAACAATATGTCTACAGATTAAGGGCCTTACTAATAAACGAGATAAATAAATCAACTGATAAACAAAAATTATTAATATATATGGTAAACGGTTTTTTATCAATTATGTAAAAAATAAAAACACATTTATTAGTAAGGGGGTAGTTAAATATAATATATTAATAATATAAATATGTTTATGCTTGTCCAAAGTTACAAAAGTATTTTTAAAGCGATTTATAAAATTTGTATCTAAATAAATGAATAATTACATCTACTGCTCGTCTGAGAGCTTGTTCAACTTTTTGGTGAGTTCCAATTTACACGGACAATGGCCAGATGTAGACTTTAACCATCGAAGAAATAAAAATTGTGGTTTATAAAAAACGTAAATCGGATTTCTTTACACGTTAAATTCAACTACTGCAGAACGGCCGGATCAACAAATTATTTGCAGCCTTGTGGTGCAGCTTGGGGAAAACTAACAAGGAAATTATTTTTGTACATTTTTAGGTCTTAAGACCACCAACTAGGTGGCCCTTAATTATTATGGTTAGATTTAAATAATTATTATCAGCAGGAAGTAATCGGAATTTGCCTCAATGTTAAACCGCGTGAGAAATGTAGATAAGAATATAAAAAAAATGAAAAACCCCCGAAGTAAGTGTAAGAAAGGTATATTTTAACAATGTACAAACGTTCCTGAAATTAGAGTAGGTATTTAGATAACATTTTGTTATATTTTTATATTGGCCACACATGAAGCTTTAAAACCTTCTGGGAGGCAAAAAAAACAATTCTGGCTTCAACGGAGCCCACAAAACCGGACTGCTCACGGACGTCAATGGAAGAAAAGTTATGAATTTCGATAACCTTTGGTCGTAATCAGACACGATTGGGTTTTCGAAACATTAACTTCGATTTCGTAGCCCAAGAGGAAACTCTCTCAAAGCAACCATCCATTTTTTGCTTAAAATGAAAAAGTTGATTGTACAGAGGTGATGTAAAGCAACACAATGTGAATATTCGACGGGCTTTATGATAATGATACATTTCTCTTCATGTATTGTACTTTATAGGAGCGCACACCAAAGTTTTCTCTTCTTACTTTGTCATACATAGATGACTACCTATATGGAAAATTTTGATATTTAAAACTAAAGGTAAAAAACAAAAAGAAAAAAGTCAAAGTTCACTCTGGTAAAGTAACAACATTAACAAAGGGTCATGTCGTACCGAAAGTTGTTATTGTGCAAAGCACATAGGTTTTATAAGTCTAGGCGTTGGCGTGGCAGTGATTCGTAGATACCCCACCCATGTATTTCCATTATAAAACAGCATAGCGGTTACCTGATGCAACTTTGTGTTGTGTACCTTTATGAGCAGCACATTGCTTTGTAACAACAGTGCAACGCGGTTAATGTTAGTTACAAAACTGGTATAACATCAATGACACCATGTCAGCTGAGCGGTTGATTTCACTAAGAATGCTGTTCTGATGAAAAGGTAGAAGGGAAATCATGTACAATCATTTTTACTTCACATTCTTTTTGGTAAAATACGCAACTTGGTAAAGGGTAGAAATAATGAAAATACATAGAAAAATATTTCCAAACTAATTTTATCATTTTACGCGTTTTGACTTTCGGGTGTGTCACATGTCTAGTTCTATTTTTTAATTTATTTATTGCACATCTATATATTATTTTTTTATATTATTCGAAGGGAATTGAACCCGCACCCTTCTAATTGTCGGTCAGGTGCTAGACGCTAGACTCTAGACCACAAAACCCTAACCCACCAAAGAATTCATATGTACTAGTATTTCATTCACAAATTAGTGCTTATTACATTTTTGCACCTTTAAACATCAACTTTATTTTTGTAGGAAAGGCTTTGTTAGTGCTGAATTCCCCACCAAATGGCGTCGAGACATATTATATCTACATTTGTTGGTGAAATATTTTGACTTCTCAAATATTATTTCTAAATAAATTCTAATTTGTAAATAGAATTTAATGTTCATAGTTTTTATACATATTTTTAAAGTTATTCCCGTTGCCTTTTCACGGTCGATATACAATCTGACTAATACTAAACTCCCGAATCCAGACAGAATGCAGATAAATATTTCACAAGGTAATCTGCGCGTACAACCGTGGGCTGTAATCACAAGCTCATGAATCACCATCATACATAGGTACCTACTTACCTACCAACTATTCTATGAAAATTACCGACGCCGAATTCGTTAGAAACAAAAACGAAAATGCCGACGAGAAACAACAGTTACTCCGAAGCAGGTAGGTGGGTACTTACTTGAACACATGGAATATTATTTATTTGGCTAACAAAAGTGAAATAGACTCGTTGCAAATATTTGGATAAGAACGGCTGTAGCGGGTGGGAAGGAGAATTGCGGGAACGTTGGGGGAAAGGGGGAGGGGAATTATTAGCATTCGTCTCACGGACTGTCGTGGCGGGTGGATTGCGGGGGGAGGGGTGCTGGGTCAAGGAACGCGCCAGCTCCATACTTTATTAAATTTGCGCTCATAATTAAAAATGGTGACGTATTTCTAAAGTAATTACATATACTCAACGTGCATTTTAATTAAGCTTGTGGGTAACAAAGAACACACACGATGGCCAGCCTGATAAAAAAATAAAAGTGTGCCGAGCAATAATCAAGAAAAAACAATGCACGTAAAATAAAAATCTTTAGTCAGAATAGAAACAGAAAAAAAACTTTCGAACGTTGTGCTCTGGCTTCATGAAATTTGCATGAAATGTCTATCAATGCAACTATGCAATCTCTCAGTAAGCTGTTCATTACCACTACTCGAAGAATAAAGCATACTCGTAAAATGTAATAAAGAATAAGTTTATTTTTCGGAATAACTTTATTGAGTAAAACCTCAAATTGTAATATTTAAATATTGAAGACAATATTCGTGATTTCTAAACGAAAATCTGAAACAGAAAAATCAGAAAAGGAAACGGTCACATCTTGGACTCGAACCCAGGACCCTTGTCTTTCCGGGACAGTGCTCTACCAACTGAGCTAATGGGACCCTATTCCCCTCGGTCACTTGATTGAATTGACTTGGTTGAATCTTGCGATCATACATAAAGATAGTTGCCAATAAAAATGTGCGGTGAAAAAATGAAGACAATGTTAGTAGTTCTTATTCGAAGTATGATACAGTTAAAAGTGACTGAGGGGAATAGGGTCCCATTAGCTCAGTTGGTAGAGCACTGTCCCGGAAAGACAAGGGTCCTGGGTTCGAGTCCCAGATGTGACCGTTTCCTTTTCTGATTTTTCTGTTTCAGATTTTCGTTTAGAAATCACGAATATTGTCTTCAATATTTAAAGAATAAGTTATTCTACGAATGGCGCTAATGAACAGTTTACTTAAATGTTGTGAAATAGCTTCCAAGATTAAGAAACATATTTTCACTAATCGATTGTTCAATATACTGTATTGTTGAAAATAAAAATAAAATACAAGTGGGTACCTACATGGCCTAGCTTTGGTTTGGTTACATTTAACCGAGAAATACAATTTTTAAATCGTTTTACGAAAATTTATCACTAGACCATTCAATTTTATTTTCGGAGCCGTCGATTATTTCGCAATGTTGTATGTTGTAGAAGATCTACAAAATAACGTAACAACTTCGCGTCTGAGATGTTCGCACGCCAGTCGGCCGAACAAATGAAACCGAAACGGCAACATGTTGGCGGGAAAATTCTGACTGGCAATAATAATGTCAACAAAGCCGCGCGGGTAAAGTTCACTTTCAGCGCTGGCGAAGCGCGGATTAAATTGGAGATAGGTAGGTACTACCGTAAGTACCTACCCTAGTGTGTGTGGGAACTAAATGGGTTAAGTGTTAAGTATTTTTAGCTGCCTACTTGAAAGCATAATAATTATAAGCTGTAAGTGAGATTACAGATATTAAATTGACTAGCGAAGACCCGTAATATAAATAATCTACAAATCAGTTACAATTTTTAAAACAGTAATTTAAATAATTTTTCGTTCAAAATATTATATTAAAGGTATGTAGGTACTTTTTCGCTTGTCCGAATCCTCCAAACCAACACTTCATATTTTAAAATTAACACTCAAATCCAAAGCAAAAGTTCCAGAGTTCATTGAATCGGGTTACAGAGAGATAGTTGGAGTCACAACCGAAATTATTATGTTTCCTAATGGGCTTAATATAGGTACCCAAGTATACCTTAAATTAACCATGGGATAGTTCAATTTCAAACCTGACGAAGCGCGGGTTAATTTGGAGATTAATTTCAAGTAGGAACTAAATTGTCAATATGTTTAATTAGGCGGGATTTTCAGTTCTATTCCAAGCATTGATGACAAATATTGATAAAAGATAGTGTGAATTATCTGATTATGATTGAAAAATAGATACTTTTATATCGTTAATAATATGGTAAACTCATAGACATATGAATATTAGGTAGACCTGCCCTAAGTGATTAAAAGCGTATTATCCCCACTCCCCATACCGGTTCCATTGAGCCGGCTGGGCTCGCGTACGGCCTCAAGTGATATTTGAAAACGTGACGTCATCATTCTTGTGCGAACTATGGTCGAGGCATCGTCGGTTCATTTTACGAAATAACACGGCAAAATGTTTACTTGTACTATGAAAACTGGTAAAAATAGATGCGAAAAAAGAGAATAAACCCAATTGTCGTATTACATTCCATATATAAGCATTATTTTATTTTATTTTAAGCATATTCACATCGTATAATATGAATCAGTTGTTACTATCACATCGAGAAACGTCTGGACGCGAAACACAAAGCTGGTTGGTTGCTGGGAAGTAAATTATGAACATTTATAAAAGTGTCTTAACTAAATACTCTGAAACTAACTACGACTCTGAATATAGAAGCTGCCTTACTTTGCCGAATTTGGACTTCGCAAATTAGTTCATAACGTGGCGAGTAATTTGCGCTCCCATGTAAAAATGTCTATTCATTCAAAGCAGATTTTACTTTTAAGAAGTAAATGGTGATATTATAATGCGAGATGCCTATTTACTGTCAGATTGATTTATTGACGAATCACAGTCATCTTCACTCCCTTCGTTCTTCAACAGTTGATTTTACCCCTCGCCTTTATCTTCTCGTCTATTAATTCCTATGTCTGTGGGTAAACTTAATAATAATTAGGATAACAATTACATGGGTGGGTACCAACGTAAAACCCTCATAAATATTATCATCATCATATTAAAAATTCAGGTACCTAATTATTAATAACAAACCGGTTTACTTCCTGTCGAGTTACTGAAATTAAAGTATTAAACTGAACTAGAGAAGTATTAAATACACCAACTTATAATGCTAATCTATGATTTTATGATAATCTGAAAGAATTTAATATTATCATGAGTTTGCTAATGCTCAAATTGCTTTATTTCAAATTAATGTGTATTTTTTTAACACTTCCAAGATAGTTCAACGATGGCACACAGGTACATCTTATTTTCTCGGAAATAAAAGCATAACTTGATATAATAGTAAGAAGTCGATACCATTAAAGCATTATAGTTACTTAAAAAGAAGAAAGGAATACAAAAAGGTGAAAAGATTTATAAGGATCAACGAAGTTGGATATATTTCGGCAAAAACAAATTTGAATAATTTACAGGTAAATTACTATTGGGAAATTAGGTACCTACTTACCATCAAAGGTAATCATCACAATAGCTACTTACCGTCGTATTTATCGGTTATCAATTTTTAGAATCCACAGGAATTTATGTCAATACAGCGAATCTTCTTGATTATTCAAAAGCAAACCTAGGGTCACCCCTACACTTTTTTTACAGATGAAAATAAATATAATATTTATGCTGTTTTTTTTAGATAACCATGTGTTTATCCCATAAATTTTTGTGGTGTGACCATAAAGCAAGATCTAAAACATCTGCCAAGTCAACTTATCTCCAAGAGTCTTAAAATGAAGTCGCATAAATAAAAAAAAAAACTGACTGAAAGAAAGAAAGCTCTCGTGATACCTCTACAAAGCGATCTAAAGTTAAGATAAATTTGGAGTATAGCATAGAATATTTCCATCGATATATTCGAGGGAGGCAGGAAGCGAGGAAAGGGAAGAATGAAGGAACCGCAAGGTGGGGAGGAGTGGCGCTTCAAGGAACGTTCACCTTATAGCTATGGTGTAGGAGACACCTATTCTAGAGTGTGTAGGTACTCCTGGTAGGTCTACCTGGGACAGGAGAAAAATATAAGGAAGAAAACTTAACTTATGAAAATAAGTCATTATCTAGTTGAAAAATTAAAAAAAAAAAATTATATATAGGTGTATAAGAAATACCCACCACATTGTTTTGCCATGTACAGGGTTTTCCAATAAGAGGTGTTATTTTGATATTCAAAGATGAATGCCATTTTTTAATACAAATGATGGAATGTTTATTACATTATAAAGAGGAAGGTGTGCCGTTAATATTGAAAAATAACATCAGTCAAATGACAACCACGACCACGCCTACGGGACCATATCCTTTTCATGAAATTTTCCATAACCAAATCGCAAAGTGGCTGCCTTATGTCCTCGATAGCCTCACGAATTCCATCTTTGAGGTCTTGAATTGACGCTGGGCAGTTGGCGTAGACCTTCTCTTTCACGTGGCCCCAAAGGAAGAAGTCGCAAGGTGTTAAATCACAAGATATCGGTGGCCAATTGTGATCACCTCTTCGAGAGATAACACGGTCCGGAAACTTTTCCCGTAAAAGATCAATGGTTTCGTTGCTTGTGTGGCAAATAGCGCCTTGTCTTGTTGAAAGTAAACGTTGTCCAGATCAATACCATCCAATTCCGGCCATAAAAAATCATAAATCATCTCTCGATAGCGCAATCCTATTCAAAATAACACCTCTTATTGGAAAACCCTTTACTACATAAAGCGAGGTTACAGCGGATTTTTCAGCGACAGAACCATATAAAAAAAGCAAGCGAGGAAACTGAAAACAACCATAAATTTGAACATCAAAAATACAAATTTCGGTCTTGTGCGTCTTTCACTGTGGTTCAATGAACTCTTGATAAGTCAATGTAATTTTCAAAATTGGAACTGATTGTGTGAAAAATTCAGACAAGCGATAAAGTAGGTACATACCTATACTAGGTTATGTTATAATATGTTTACAAAATATTATTTAATTGTCGGCTTCAAAATTTGAATTATAATATCACATGTTTTCACGGGTCCGCGCTAGTATTTAATAAATAAAATAAACATCAAAAGTTAAACGAAATAATAGGAGCACAGAAATGTCATAGGATTGTGCTAATTTCCGCGTGGCGCTAATGTCACAATTTATTTATTGTACATAAAAGAAACGTCAAAACGTGAGCCTGCCGACAAGAACAAAATACCAGGAGCAGAGAAATATAATCGTTACCAATCCATTTGTTTATTACAATAAATATTTATTGCTCAGAATAAGTACCTAGTTGTTAAAAATCACACAACGAAGAAACCATTTATATATGTATTTTAAAATACAATAATTTTTTTTTTTTATTTAATAAATATTTACACGATGATGCATTACATTTTCTTTCGACCATCACACTAGGCTAATGCCCGTGTGTGGTAGTTATAAATTTTATATATTTCGTTTATATTTATAGTCATACCAATATATTTTATTAAATTTTCCCGCGACGTCAGAGTTTCACACAGTAATAATACTTGGCTAATCTTTATGGTGCCATTATTTATGAAATAATAATCAGCCCCCTTACAATCTATGTAAGGGCGCTGTGCTAAGGAAAAAAATGTTTGATAATGGTTTCGAAAGCCGAAAAATCTGTAACGTAATAATCAGAATCCAATAATAAAACTCGTAACAAATTATAATTTTTTAAATTATTATGATTATCGGCGAAGTTCAAAGTTCATAACTTAAATTGTTACGGAAAACGTTGTACTAAATTCCTATCTACTGGCCTATTCCTATCTACTAAATATATAAATGGTTTGGCTAACTAAACGTGTACTTTGGAAGGTGATGATATACGCTTGCAAATTTTATTATTAGAAATAAACATATAGATAGTGGTATATAATAAAAATTTGAAATGCACAAATCATTTTTTCTTTTTAAATGTTTCACCGTGCATTTTTTTCGTCTAAACACTGAACTAAAATTACTAAAATTACTGACAAAATTACAAGGAAAAACACAAATTTTATTAGATAAATGTACCTACCTATTATAAATATTATTGTCATCTCGTTTTTTTTTTCATTTCACATAAAAGTAAAAATAACAAATTGAAAAAGTTGTACATTTTAATTATTTTGTGGTGAACTTTTAGATTTGAATATAAAGCTTTCTCTTTCTAACACCATTTAGATCATATTTCTAACCATGACAGTAGATAGACACAACGATTTCTTTGAGATCATATGAGCTGTTCCCAAAGGCGAACAAATTAACCTGAGGGGTAGGTTAGTGGGAGGTAAGTACCTAGTACTATCTACTTTTACTAATTCTTTTTTCGGTCAACCCGTGGTGAACAAGAATGATCGAAAAGCACACCAACAGCTTCGTTCGCTATGTGTTAAGTCGTGGTAGAATTTTTACAGATGCATTCTAAATGATCAAACTAAAAAAATAGAAGTGAACACAACACATTTAGGAATCTGGAATAACAAATAAAAATATAAAAATCTCTTAGACGCATCTTGGATCAACAAAGCTTTATCCTCTCCCCGCAGGAGTGTGTGTATTACAATGTTTGTGTTAGTGCATCGCACGCACCAATACACGCGCACCCGCCAAAGTCACACCGAGTTCGTTCCCTTCCATCTAGTTAAAAGCTTAGAAACAGGCCAGAGAGAGAAAGGGCATACACAGGTGCACAGGCATAAGCGAGAAGGGATGAGGCGAGGTGCAGATAAAAAATAAAAGAGGAGGAACAAGTTTCGCTGCGCTCGAAGGATTCCCATCCGCACAGCTGAGAGGGGGATTGGGGGAGGAGGTGGGGGACAGGGGAAGTAGGGTGGATATCTCCCCCAACAGATAGGCCTTTCATCACAAGGGTTGCGAGGCAATTTGGTTCAGTGGCGCTTATCACAGATTTATCAAAGCACAGTTTCCGCGCCCATTACCGAGGCCCCGATGTCGCTACACCTCCGGAGGTCGAGAAATTTACTTTGCTGTTGGCACTTGAATGTAAGGACAAATCAATCAACGATCTTACTTTTTAATTAATTAAAACTTACTTACACCTAATTTAAAAAAAAAATCTATATTATACCAGTTTTACTAGGTAGGTACTAGGTTAACTTTCAGAAAACTACAGAACTAAAATATGGCGTCTTGACTTATTTTTGATAAATTTAGATATACGCTCCATCTCACAATCGAAGTGACGTTGCGAGCCAGTTATGACGCCAGAACTCACCGTTGGAGTATTTGCTGTATATACCTAATTCAGATACACGGTTAGAGACCAAAGTTAATGAAATCAAAAAGCTATGTCAGACGCCGAAATAACTAGATGTGATTTGTGTTCACGCCTTCAAAAACACATAAATAAAAACCATCCCGTTATTTATCCTTATTATGGCATTAATTTTGACCATTTCAACAGCCCTGTTAGTGTAACTACGGCCGGGTAGGCGAACGAGCCGCTATTGAATTTGGTTCGTAGTTCATCTCTAGTCACTAGTGAGGGGACTGATCCCTATCGCTGTAAGGGTGTATAGTACAATACTATATATTATAGTGCCTGTATAGATCGGTTCACATATTATTTTATTGGTAATTTTTTCATGTGCATTTACAATGACCGATAGCAGACGTCAGTAATAAAACAAGAACGACACATTATTTTGTGGAATATACTAAATTGTAACCCAATATAATACTATATACTTCCAAAAGCAATCATAATTTTTATTGTGATCGATACAAAGTTGAATAAACACTCCAAGTGCTTATATTACAATAAATCTTATGGAAACGAGATCCCTGAGGCGTAAGCATGGTAATTTACAGTACTATACATGAAAAGATTTGAAAAGTTCAAGGTCGATGTTAGAACCATTTTTTAGACCAGATAAAGAATGTCATCATCTTTTTTTTAGGCTAATCAAGATGAAAAATCTTCAGTGTAGTAAAGAGTGGGAATAAAAGAAAAGTGTGAATAAGACAATGTATGAATATGGATTGTTTGCGAAGACAAACGAAGAAAAATGAGTAATGCTAATTTATTAAGAATCTCGTCAAATTATTCGTAATCCGGTTAGAAACGGAATTGCATGCCCGTAAAGAATAACTTGATAGGCTTCCTGATAATCTTTTACTAAAATACCAATTTGTTGTCACGATGTCGGAACACGTGTTCATAAAATTCCTAAAATTGTTACATGTACACGGTGTTATTATGAATTCACTAGTTTATAAGGATACAGCCTGCAATCCCGTTTTTAACCGGATTACCAGTAATTTGAAGAGATTCTCAATAAATTAGCAAAACTCATTATTCTCCGTGCAGTGCTTTGTGGCGTTCTGTCCTCTCTGTTTTGTCACCCCTATACAGAGATGTGCAAACTGGGTACCCAAAACCATTTGAAATGCAAAATGGAAATGGGTCAAAACTTTTCCATTTGAAAATGCAAAATGCAAAATGGTTTTTAGAAAAGCATTTCAAATGCAAAATGCAAAATACCTATTTTCAAAATGCATTGAAAATGCAAAATGGTTTCTCAGGTCAAACAATTAAAATAATTATAGAATTTTTAAACAATTTTGTCATTTAATTATGGAAATCAATGTAGAACAAACATATTACATGATGGTAAATCAAAAAACACTACGACTAGAGATTATGAAACCACAAAAAATTTGCGCTGGACAATTTTTGCCAAAGTAAAAACATATAAATCTAACATTTAATATTACAGCGTCATTGCCCCATTTTCAGTATTTGAATCAGTATTTTTTGTAATGGTATCACTCAATTGCCAGGACTCATACCAGGGAGCAACTTGGAGCAACTTGACAAATGTAAATTATCTCTCATAGCGAGGTTGAGGACCGACTGATATTTGGGGCTTATGAAAAAAAGATGAGTGGAGATAGTAGGAAGAATGTTGCAAAAAAGCATTTAAAATGGAAAATGCATTGAGAAAAGCATTTAAAATGCAAAATGCAAAATGGTTTGTAGAAAAGCATTTAAAATGCATTTTGCATTTCCATTTGAAATGGATTTATTTGAAATAAAGCACATCTCTGCCCCTATAGTGAAATCACATGACAGTAAGTTATAATAAATATAGTACATCTTCATTTAATGCACCACAGATAGAGGTGTGGAAAGATTTAGTTTGTATCCGCATGAGAGAGTGCTGTATCCGCATGAGAGAGTGTTGTACACTCATGCACACGAACAACGATATTTAAAGAAAGAGCTAGTGTTTTTATATTGCCGAAATAAATACAGTATAAATCACAAAGTTGCTATGTCCGCGGGACCGCCCTCACGTTCCATCAAGTCGTAAATAACGCATTCGGTCAATTCCAAAAGTCTGCTGGACTCTTAGGGGGCGGGAAGGGTCAACAAAACTCTTATTTACACCAACTGACCAAATGCATATAATATTCTCCTCAAGATTTCTACAAATGTAGAATTCAAATTTAATAACATGGTATTAATTTACGACCAGTAAAAAGTCTTATTTACTTTGGACAATATAAATGCTTTTTGTATACTTTAGTTCAAAGTAAACTGGGATAGAGTTGTACCATCTTCAGGGCATAAATATAACAACTACTTTATAAAAACAGGTAAAATTTACTTAATTATCCGTATTTATACTGCCCTGATAAAGGGACAGTTGTATTAGAACCAAGTTGGTAAGAAACTGTAAAAGTGTAATAATATTATTACGCAAATATTTTAGTATTTATTATTGTCACAGCTGTTTTGGAGTAGGCCATAATCTAGTTTTAATAATAACACGATTAAATTTGATTTACCATTAGGTTTTTAAATTAAATTGAGTTATATAAAAATAACACCTAACAATAAAAAATAAAATTTTAAAAATCAAATAAAGTGGAGTACACAAAAACCGAGTAGGTGTGTATTTTGAATAGTAAATTATTCCACAACAAAAATGCCCATTTTGAAAAAAAATGTTTTCAGGGACATAAATATATAAGCAGATAAGTAATCTCCACAAAAGTTAATTTGGTTCTGTAAACATGGAGGAACTTGTACCTGTATTTTATGTAATTCGACATTCAACCTAACCCAACCTAACATAATAACATTTTGGCAGATCATATTCCCATCTTCCTTAAAATATCATAAATAATCATCTAAAAACACAAAAACATTTTTGAAGATCACAGTATTAGCTTTTATATCCCTCGTTTATTGATGTCTTATACTGCTAAAGCGTTTAAGTATGTGTTAATAATAATCATTGTGGTTGAATGATAACGGTATTTACCTTATAACTGATAGATACAAATCCACATGTAGTTGAAAGACAAAAAAGTGTGAGTAGGTATCTACAAATCTGACAAGCCGTATATACATCATAAATTTGAATAAAACAACAAGGCGCAAGTGGCCCGCGACTCACGGTAAAAAACCAGTTGAAAACACGGTCAGTGTGCATTTCAAGTTTAAGGTCCCATTGCCGAGATGTACAATAATAATAATATATTATTGTATATATGTAGTGTGTAGTAATATCACAACTATTTAACAGTAATAATTCTAAGCACGGGTTGTTGCAGAAAATTTGAACAATTCATCACATTTCGTAGTTAATTTTCAAGGACTGTGAAAGTTCTATTATTCTCTCAGTTCTGTGAAGTAACTGATCCATGTTGACAATAACAGAACGTCAATTCACAGAACTTGGAAATTTGATGAATTGTTCAAATTCTCTGAAACAACCCGTCCTAAGACTCGAATTCTCATTTGACATTGTTTGAACGTGAAAAGTCCAGGTATGATCGAAAAATAAGAAGACGACGACGACGACGCACAGTGGGCTGAAAATCGCCTTTCATAGACACAGAGACTTGAATTTTTTGGCTTGCTGTGTAAATAAAATATTGTAAACTAGACAAAGCATACTCATATGTAAAGCATTTAAGGATTATGTAAAATGAATCATCAACATTAAAAAGTGTTTTTTTTCAAGTTTGAGGATTTAAAAAAAAAAATCGCAAGTTGCGCCACAATACGAAGTATGTCAAAAAAATACAAAAAAATAGTAGTATATCTGTGTGTAAGGATAGAATGGCCAACCTTATGATTCCAGAGATAGCCTCATTTTTAAAAATGATAACTCCTTCATTTGTACACGCAATTGTTTCGTACGAAATTTTATAGCATAGTAATGATCAGCAGAATCCATTTCTAGCCAAAAAAAAATACCCTTGAAAATTCAAGTCTCTATGTCTATGAAAGGCGATTTTCAGCCCACTGTGCGACGGGGCGATGGACGACAAAAGACAACATTCCTGATATTAGTAAAATACGTGTACCGTAAGTCGTCTGAACATAATTTGTGACGAGCGTACATCAAAATATCAGGTGGTTTTAGGTTTTGTGGAGGAGCCCAAATAATATTTGTGGCGTTAGGTCAAATAATTTTTTTAAAAACCTGGGGTGAACTTGTCCCTATAAATCTCAAATAATAAGATTCGCTGTTTTATTTGAAATTTTTGGTGGATTATAATTGTTTATGATTTAATTTTTCACTTTTTGGACCATAAATATAAAATTAATATGTTATTCACATATTTTTGGCGTGGCCGCATAAGCGACATGATGAATGTGGCAGCTGCAACGTCATAATTCTTAATAAATCATCCGCACGAAGTTACGCGTAATCTCGTACCGATATTCCCAAAGAGGTAATGGCATACCCTGGAGGGTACGGAGGAGATAACAGCAGGTTCAAAGGAAGAAAGACCGCAACAGGTTTAGATGAGAATTTTTGAAATTAGACGTCGTCCGGCGCGAAAAACGCGCGCGAATCTCGCGGCAGTGCGGGGGGTTCAACGGCCGCCTGACGCGCGCGAAGAGCAAAACAATAAAACACTGGATACCAGGGTGGGCCATCAGCGTTTGAAATTTTTTATTTTAGATCAAATATTGTGCATAACTCTTTATACCTCTTATACCGAGGATTAGGGGGATAATATTAAAGTGATTTTGTGAAAAAACTATTTACATTTAAAAACATAATATTAACAGTACGGTTTTCACGGTTCTGCTCAAAATCTATAACCGGCTCCTATCAAAAGTCCCTCTAAAAATGCCTTCGTATCTACTCAAAATCTGTGTTTATTCGTACAACTAATGAATAGATTTTCATGTAGCACTTCAAAACACCACTAACGTCAGACTTCCATGTTCTCAGCGCCACCGGGAAGCAATATTTCGAGTGATTTAAAACTGTTGTGACTTAATCTGATGCAAATCGTACGGAGCTCTTAAAATAAAATAAAAAGTTCCTCATTCGGAAAAAGCTTTGAAGGTCCACCCCACTGGATATACTAAGACTTATCGGTAGGTAGTGGATACAAAAAGTCGGTCTGGCGATGCTTGCTAATCTCCGACCAAGTCCCCGTCCACGATCCGCTGCACCGACTCGCGTCTCACATATTTGGAAGTGTTTTTTTATATCATTTCCCGCCACAATGCCAAGTTCGCGATCGGCCGGAACGGGTTTCTGGCACGTTTCGTCACTGGCGCGGTTATTCAAATCGCAACGGTCCGCAATCCGCAATCCGACCACCGAATATTATTATGGAGGTCTCGAGTCAGGCTAATACCTCCTTGAGAGATCCTTTGTAACTTGTAACCTCTCTTTCTGGTAGATTACAAGTTGCACAACGGTTACAATGGAACGATCGGGGATATCAAGTTGTACCTCGCCGTATGGGCCTGCTACTGAGAGCACAGCTATAACCTATATTTCAGTTGAATCCATAATTCAAGAGGAGAAAAAGGGAGTCAGAGATAATATTATTAGCTTGTATATTGTACCTGTGTGAATGTATTATTACACAGCTCCGCTATAATCGCTAATGTGGCTACTTACGTTTATGAGGAAGGTGCAGAGGTTACAGAGGAAGTAATAACAATACTGGGTGCTTTATCCGTGCTTAGGCCCCCAGTTTACAGTTTAAAAAATAATTAATAAAAAGATGATATGAAATGAAATAATAAATTGAAAATAAAAGAACTTCTACAATACCGAGTTTTCAACTGGCGAAAACAAGACAAGACGACAACTTCACAAAGAAAAGAAGCGAAGCCCGTTATGAAAAGTTGTATTTAAAAATAATTACATATCACAAGCTGGAATTTAGATTTTAGTAGGTTTATGTATCATACAATTTAGCTAGGGATTCAATAGCCAAGTTGCTCAGATCGAAACCAGTTATATGAGCGGATAATAATAATTGTTTATCGAGCAGCATGCTGTAATGATTACGATTCAAGAGTGAGTGAGTCGACTTCTCGACTGCGATCATTCCATCACCCAATGATCGTCACGTCAATATCGAGGAAACAATAAGTGGAAATACCTACTGGAAATACAATACCGAGGAAACCATAATGATGACGGACATCGAACAAGTTAAATTATAATATGTTCCTGTTCATTGTTGAAAATTATGAGTTTTAACAACTTCTAGAACAACGAAGACTAGCATGCAATCGTCAAATATTATGCACGAAACGTGCAAGTGCAACGTAGTGCATTGATGTAGGAGGTGGCGGGACACGAAAATCGAAGTACCTAATATCTAGCCATTTTCTATTAAAGTATAACTGACACAATATTACTAATTAACGCATCGAGAATAATCGACTTGTAAGAACAAAAAGTAGCAACAATCTGAGACACCAAATTAAAACTAAACACAAATTCTCCGACCTTCTATCAGCGTCTTTAAGAAATAGAATGATGAATATGCCAGAGGCCTGAGGGGTTAAGTAAAATAAAAATATATTTAAACTTTTCACCTCAAAATTAGGAATTTACAGTTTACCACTTTTCGCTCACAGTTACTATTATAAAGACACAAGAAGAAAAACAGTTAATGGCGCGACCGGAACTTGGATTCAGGTACTTATGATATTCGGGCATCTGCTTTAACCACTGAGCTATCACAACTATCGTCAGACTAGCCGCTTTTTTCCACTAAATAAAAGTGAGTTTTAAATCATTAACTTTACAAGTTTTTTTTCCGTGCGAGACATTAACCTTTCCGTATAACTAATAATATTATTTGATGTAAAAGCACTCCAAGCATGTTATGCTAATCTTAAAAGTTGGTACGCGCCGTTTAACACATAGGTACATGTTAATTTAATATGTGCTTAAACATGATTAATATCCAAATCTGATAAGTGAAACCCGAAACGACATCGGCGTTAATTGACGACAAGGGCGGGACCCGCTAATGGCTCGTATCATGCCAGATGCCAGATCGCCAGATACTAGGAGAAGAGTGGACGTCTCTCCAGCAGGGACGGTGCGGATGTAATTCCACCCAGCTAGTAGGCAGTAAGCAGTAGGTACTACGTAAGTACCCACCAACTCTCGGCGACCTAACGACTTGGGAGGCTGAAGGAATAGGTGCTACCTAACTAACCGCGAGATAGCACAAACGGAGAACAAAAGGGTTACGTGTATAATCTATGCGCCTTGTGTCAGCAGTTTAACCAAACGATTATTCATTCAGATTATCCGTCACTACTCGGAACAGACCTGGGCTTAAGTCTGCCTAAGCTCCATATAGTCCGAGGCGGATGCGAACCGGTCATTAGGAAATCATTCATTCTTTCTTCCATTGTAAAGGAAAGTGACGAAAATGAGTACTGAGTAAGCAAGAACAAACTCCACAGACTTGAGGTTCATTATACCTATAAAGGACAGGTATAATAAATGGCCCGGAATTTAACTAGACAAAGCGAATGGGTTTTATATTTCAAAATACACAAGCCTAAATAAATATTAAGATATTAGGTATCAGCAGTTTAAGAACACGAAGAAAAGAATTGCCTTATTTGCTTTCCTGAACTAGAAAGTGTACACAGATATTATTTTTTTTCTTCAACAGTTTTTTAAATTTGTAAATTTTATTATTTAAAAGCAGTGTTGCTAGGAATATCACAAATGATTTATAGTATTAGCTCCGCGAGCCGACGCCATTTTGACGTAAGCATCGAATCATTAAAACTGAAAGTTCATGCACCAAACACCATGCACATATACCAGTTTTCTATTTGTTGATTAACCATATTGAAGCAATAAACTTTATTTTAGTAAAATAAATACCTACTTAAAACAAACTTTGTAAACTGTCAAAGTTTGTTACGAAAGTGTAAATATAAAATACATACTATATATACCTAGGCATATATTTAATAAAATAATTTGATCGCAAATTTATTATTTTACCTAAATTTAAATATGAAATTATATTATTTCTAAAACGAATGATTTCTGAATAAGTTTGTAGGATTTATTCCCAGCGAGAATTTTATTTATGAAATGTTGTTTTTTTCATGTGACGTTGATAAATGAATAACACTGTAATGATATTCCGATATGTTATTTACCTCCATTCATGCTGTAACATGACTCCTGGAGCATTGCCACCACGGACAACATCGCAGCGCATGGAGCTGGCTGCAGATATCACTCGCTGCGGATGATCAATCCATCATCAACACAATAGAGCTTGGTGATAATGATACTTGGTAATCAACTAATCCAGACTCATGAACGGAATTATCCCGAAGTATCCACGGAACGGGGTTAATACACCGAAAGCACTCTACGGGACATCAAAGCTCCAACAACGATAAGATATAAACCAGTAAAGTTGACACAAAACATCAAAGTACACTCAGAACCTGAATTGAAAACTAGATAGACAAACGAGTCAGGAATGTAAAAGATTCAGATGAAATGACACAATAAACAACACTAAAGTAACGTTAAACATTGAGCTAAGTTCGTCGCCTCTGGGCAGATGCACTGGATGTTGTACGCGACTTGTTTACACTACAAATCCACAATATTCTTCATGCAGTTCCTCTGGCGCAACGATAACACAAAAACTCTAAAAAAACAAGAGAATAAGTCCATTGTTAAAACTGAATTCTATTCTGTCCCTTTTACGAGCAGGTATACGGACCATCGATATGTTTAGAAAATAGGAAACCAACACTCGCGCACTTCGATGCAAAAGCTCTCGGCAGACTAGAAAGACGCAGTGTTGCAGTAGTTGTTCACTGAAAACTTGCACGAAACAAACACTACACTTATTTTATAACTTAGAGTTAGTATAAAAACATAGCACTCGAAGGTTTTGTGTCGAATACAGTTTACAAAATGGATAAGTGTATTCGATGCCGTAGTGCGAGCGCTTCGCGTGAAGAAGAATAACTGGTTAGACGAGCGCTCGCCGCCACAGATCGGGCGCGAATGACGGCCGCGGGGCGCGCGCCCTCGCCCTCCCCCCTCCCCCCCGTACCCCCGCCACTGTCATACGGCACCCCCCGGCCCGGGGGAGGGGGCGCTACCCAGCGGGGAAAGGCTTATGTGGGAAGCGCACCGAAGCTTTTGTAATTGTTTTTAAGTCGCTTCGGCGATGCCAATAGCGTGAGAATATCCCGTATCACAGAACTTTGAAAAGACTTCTTTAAATAAAGATGCTGAAAAGAACTAGAATGATATATATTTCCATGTGTGCAGATATGGTTGCCATTATTTCCAAAGTCGGAAAAATTCCTGAAATTAAATTCATCAAGGTAGTACCAATATTTAAGACGTTCGTTCCCTCTCCAGCATTGTTCGCGCACAAAAGCTAAGGACAAAAGTCCTGACGATCCGAACGTAATAGCAAGCCTAACTATAACCATATTTTTATTCCAGAACACATAAACATTTTTTCCTAAATAAATACGCTGTTGAGTTCTCACATCATAAGAAGCACCAAAAAAACATCGATCAGAAAAATTTAGGAAGTGTGTTTTTTTGCTTATAACCCTAGAAAGTGATTTATTTATACATTAACTCATGGGCGTAGGCAGGGGGAGGGCAGGGGAGCAGCTGCCCCCTCTATACAAATTAGTGAACAAAAAAAAAACAAAAAATGACGTTTGTAACTGGCGCCAAAACTATAAATCTATTGTTTTTTATAACAAAGTGACAAGTTTAGTGCCAGTTACAGAGGTAACGTGTCGTCTCGGTCGGGGCCTGACTTTCGTTAGGCCCCGAGGATGTTTTGTATTATTTATTTTTAATATTAACTCCACACAGGAGGCCCCGATGGGAAATAAGTTCCTTAAGGGCCTGTAGTAAGCGTTCAAAGATGGTTTTTTTTTTTTTTTTTTAAAAGAAAGACAAACATTCCCAGGTTACGAATAACCCAACAATGTTTGAAAATCTCCTACTACCACCACAGAAAGCCGAAAATGTTGCTTGTGTTGTGATGGAGGACTTAGCCAGCCGAGGAATCGAACACGCGACGCTCGGGTGAGACCCAAGCGCTATGCCCACTCAACCACTGACCGGTTTAAAACTGAGATATATGAATACGAATTAGCGAGGGAGCGCGTTAATATTTAATTAAACGATAATAATTAGCGAAATTGGTGAAAATATTTAATAAAACAAGACTCGTTTGAAATAGAGAAAAAATCTCTAGACAAATGCATTAGTTGCATTTAAAGATACACTGTGATTTTTCATTCCTATAACATATTAAACAACAGAACAAAACGTGTTTTAAATAATTTTCGGCCTTACTTTACGATTTTATTCTATCCAGGGAATTTCATACAATTAACGTTTCAGCATAACAAATGTATGGATATTATCTTCAAAAATAACATTATTTTTTTTGGAACTTAAAAACTTAAAGAGTTAACGAGAAGAAACACACATCGAGAAGAAACACGCGTCTGCCCTGGTGATGGACTCTGTGACATTGTCCGAAACGTTGGCTAAAGAAGGAGTTAGCGCAACACGGCATAACACCCCAAAAACAAATAACAAAAATACTTTTGGCCGTGAAAATCTTAAATCATAGTTAACGAGAAACTTGTTCAGTTCAAATCGGTAGAATTAAGTATGCGGGGCTTAAGGCATAATACATACGTCATCTGTGGGTATACTGTGAAATGGTTGTTACCATTGACTGATTGGTTGGTACACATTGAGGACGCAGATCTCGAAAAATAATATAAGAAATTTTACGTAGAGCCCCAACGTCGGAGGGGCCCCCGGCTAGGTTCCAAAATGATACACAATGAGGACACAGAACTCCAAAAAAAAAAACATTTGTGGGCGGCGCTTTTCCGTTTCTCTGTGAGAGTTATAAGTAATTTTCCACTCCCTTCGCTCCCGTCACTTATTCCAGTTGGGGTTGTCATAGTTCCACAGGGCTCCGACATCATCGAGGAATTGGGACTGATGTGCGGTATTCGCAAGTATTTTTTTGAAGTGAAACTTCTTTACGCGCGTCATGCAATTTCGAGGACCGGAGTAAAACCGACTCATGACCGAAACGAAAATGCGGGTACCCCCACCACCGATTAAAGTTCATTTGATCTAGTCAAAGTTTTGAAGTAACATATAAATGCTTCTTAGCTCATCCCGACAACTGGCGTTGGTGGTGTAATGGTCAGCATAGTTGCCTTCCAAGCAGTTGATCCGAGTTCGATTCTCGGCCATCGCACATTATTTTTTTGTTTTTAACGCCTTTTTCATTCAATATCTTATTTTTTAGTAGGTCAGAACATTTTTTAAAAGAAAATAATATTGCAAAATAATAAAAACACTTATCTCACTGTGATAAAACATTACTCCGCTAGAGCGCGCTTTGCGTTATTGTGTTGGATTAAAATTATTATCTAATCCGTATATTATGATAATTGTATTACATTTATTTAATTAATTTATTTATTTTGATAATATGTAATAATTTACAGAAAAAAAAATTAAAACTATCTCCCTCTGATAAAATATCCGTTCGCTAGAGCGCACTACGCGATCTTGTGTGGGATTCTATTTCTGTACATTGTACATTATTTTTAAAAATATATTATATTTTGGGTGTGATGTAGGTAACATTATAAAACATAACAAGCTCTCATATTTTCAGAACCTACATAATATAATCAATTTATGCGGCTTTGCTTACAGTTGGTGCTCAGCGTGGTTGGCTTTCAATCAGTTAAGCGAGGTTCGATTCTCGGCTGTGGCATTTTTGAAGTGAAACCTTGTTGAGGTGGGGGAGCCGCTCACGAACGTTCTCTCTCTTCTCTTCTTTCCTCTCTCTCAGACACCAGCGAACTGCGCCACGCCAAGCATCAGCTGAAACTAGAAGTTTCACTTCTGTCTTGCGTAGGCTTGACACACCCACTTTTTTATATCTATGTAGGTAGTCTAGACAATCTAAAAAAAAATCATTTTCAATGCAAGATAAGATTTTGAGCCCCTTCACAGCTTAAAACGGCCCAGTTCATAAACCTGAGCAATGCCGGGTGTACGTGAGCTTGTATGTAAATATTTCTAGTTTGTTCTGATTACTTCTTTGTTCCTTCCTTGTGAGCTCCATAAAAAAATTAAGCTTCCTCCTAGCTCGCTGGCTGGCGACGCCCCTGTATCAACAGTTAATATTTGTGTATCTAGCGATTTAAGGCGATGCACTACGTCGTGTAATATTTTAAATTGAGCCGCTATCAATAACAACCCTTACGTAGATGGCGATAAGGTTTAAATTCCCGCTTAACACCATCCGCCCATTTGATTAATGCATGAAAAAAACATGGCTAAAAAGTGCCTTTTATTTTATTTTGTGGATGTTCATTGTTCAGGCATATATATTTAATTTTTTTCGATCATTTTATAAATAACTTAATTTGCCACATTATACAATAAAATCATAACCGAAAATGGGTTCGTAAGTAGGAGATTTTGAACGTTAAAGCAGTTTTCATAGGCCTTTACATTATTTTTTTTCTGTGCTTATAAAAAGACTAAAAAATACTCGATTATTTCAAAGGCCAAGATGTATTCTACTCGCAGTATTTAATTAAAGCATCTGAAACATTTCCAGGCGACCAAATTTTCAAACCAAAAACACATGATTTTGCATTGCTACGTATGGCATCGCCTTAAAACTCAATAAATAAGCTTTAAGAATAGATTTTTCTTGAAGAAAAAATAGAATGTACCAAAACGGTGAGAGTCATGTCGTCCTTTACGATTGTAACCCTCCCCCTTGTCTATTTTATTGTGGTGTGGCGATATCCTATCGCACTGCGTCCCTAGTCTCTATTGACCTATGGAACGCAGAATCCTGAAAACACCCCGGACCCTCCAGCACTAATTATGCGGGGTGCTCAAATAATATCAAATCTGATACACGCCCAAGGGGGGACATTCGGTCAATAAAGTTGCTAAAATATCATTTTTACATGCGTTTCGCATATTCCAAAATAATGACACGTGAAACATGTACTGCTTTTTCTTTAAATTTACATGTATCTATTGAACTTGAAGCTGTTAAATTCTTTGGCGAATATTACATAAATAAATATTTTGAAATAAAACCTACAAAGGACACCAGATTAAAAGAATAAATCTAGAAATCGAATTAACATTATCTATTAGATAATGTTAATTGATAAAATTATTAAAAAAGTGCTTTGAAATTAGAATACGAAAACTCATGGTTTGATAATAATATTACCTAAAAAAACCTAGCCTAAATAAACGTGTTTTGTCATTAAGGTAAAAAATTTGACATGATACATATTAAAGCACTCGCGTCGATGAATAATTAAAGGCTTTCCCAGACTAATCGATTAGAAAATTTGCAGTAATAATTAGTTAAAACATTTTTTTTTAATTATTGCGAAAGTTACAGCGTTGGTAAAAAAAATACATATACAGGTTGTCCGGGGGTAAAGTGCGCTAACTTTGGGAGGTGATTCTACATGAATCATCATTCCATTAAGAAGTAAAAAAGATGAATAACTTTTTTGGAAATTCCCATAGACATATGAATATTAGTAGACCTGCCCTAAGTGATTAAAAGCGTATTATTCCCCACTCCCCATACCGGTTACATTGGAGCCGGCTGGGCTCGCGTATGGCTTCCCGTGAATCTTGAGAATGTGACGTCATCATTCTTGTTCAAACTAGCGTCGAGCTATGGTCGATGCATTTTATGAAATAACACGGCAAAATATTGGCTTGTGATATGAAAACTTGTAAAAATATATGTGAAAAAGAGAATAAACCCAATTGTCGTATTACATTCCAATATGTAAGCATCATTTTAAGCTTATTCACGTCGTATAATATGAATCAGTTGTAGAAACATATACTATCACATCGAGCCAACATTCGTCGAATGTAGCGATTCTCAAGTGTGCGCATCGTTGTTACTGGGAAGTAAATTATGAACACTTATAAAAGTGTCTTAACTAAATACGTAAACAAAATATTCGACTCTGAAAATAGAAGAAATTTTTTTTCCCGAATTTGGACTTAAGAACTAAATGGTGATATTATAATGCGAGATGCCTATATACTGTCAGATTGATTTATTGACGAATCACAGTCAGCTTTACCCCCTTCGTTCTTCAACAGTTGATTTTACCCCTCACCTTTAATTTCTAGTCTATATATTCATATGTCTGTGGAAATTCCAATGTTTATTTTTCAATACAAACATATTTTCCATACAAATAATTCATCTTTTTAACCTAAAAACTACGTAAAACATTGGAATTTTGAAGAAACCTTTTTTATCTGTTGTACTTATAAAATCACGTAGAACAACCCCCGAAGTTATCGCACTTTACCCCCGGACACCTGTATAAGTAATGCCAAAGAGAAAAACGTCGAAATGTAAAATGACCGATAGTTAAAGCCGATTTATGATCAAGTCAATTGAAATCAGTCCATGTAGGACATTGCATATGATAAAACTTAGGTATGTATAATGTGGTGTACTAAAATGCTATGAAGTTATGAAAAGTGATGAAACAAAAACTAGGTTAAATAGGTTACATATTTTTTTATTATTATTTTAATATATCTAGATCATATGGGTTACATTAATACATACATATTTTGCAAAATATAATATTTAGGTTCATAATTGGTCATGTATACCTTATCAGAAAAGAGGAGCTCATGTGCCTGATAAGGGAGCCACGATTCTTACTTAGATTCTATGTTATAATATTATGTTATGTGTAAACTATATATAATAATATATATATTTTTTTGTACTATAAGTTTTTTTGGAAAAAAGTATGATTTTATTTATTTGTTCTTGTTGGTTCGTAATACAGCGCAATTCGGAAGGGAGATTGTTGTAGTTTTTTATGGCTTGGTAAATATAATGGTTTTGCATTTGAGTTGTTTTAGAGATTATATTATATGTGACTATTTAACCTAGTTTGTGTTAAAAGGTAGGTAGGTACTGGTTGAATGATAACTCAACGCAGTGAAAACTCAACACACCTTTAAAAAGTGATGAAAAACACATATTTTTTTAATTTTTAATTTATATTTTTTATATATTCAATAATATTGTTATTGGGTTTATAAAAACAGTTTATTTGTAAAAAAGTTCTGCTGTGTAATTATTATTACGCGTGACAGCTGTTTCGCCCTCTGAAGGCATTATCAAACTGTCTGCCTTCAGAGGGCGAAACAGCTGTCACGCGTAGTAATAATTACACAGCAGAACTTGTTTAAAAATAAACTGTTTTTATAAACCCAATAATAATATTATTGAATATATAAAAAATAAAATGGAGTTCTACAAATTAAACTTAATAACAATAAAGAAAAACACATATTTTTTTTAGTTTTGATTCATCACTTTTCATGACTTTATATCTTTATTAAATGTGTGTTAAATTGTCATTCTGATAAGTTATCTGGCCACCGTAAGTACTTATATAATTCCCATAACAACAGTCGAGGCAAAAGTATTTGAAACCAAGGGATACCAAGCAAACTCCGACAAACTTTTGCCTGTGTAAATAAACACGTAACTGTTCATTATCGTTGTTTACAATTCTTTTCACGTTGAAAAGTCGACCAATGTCACAGAAGCATTACGCATAAAAACCGATCAACAAGTCAGGGTCAGGGCTACATTATTACATATAATTACAATTACACAAACCGGTCAACGTTTTAAAACCGTCAGATAGGGAATATATAAATCATCATTATTATGCAAGGAATATCGTTAATAATGGCAATTTTATGGAATTTTCGCAGTGCTAACTTACTCTAGTAAGTTTACTTTATAACATGCGTTTTCATGGATCATCTTTTCTAGGGTTTCGGTACTGAAATTTATTTAAATGTTATTTTACATTTTATGCAGTGTTGCACTAACTTCTTCTTTAGCTAACGTTTCGGAAGCTAAAAAAATGTTCTAGCAGTGTGTTTCATAGACGACTTGCGTAATATTATATAAGATAAAGCTACGTGATTCAACGCTTTACGGGAATTGAATAAGCGAAGCCTTTAAAGAAATATATTGAAAACATAAGTACAATTGCGTTGCTCAAAAAAAAGTCCTCTAAATGTTTAAACGATAAATTGTTTACGGCGCGATAGAATAATAATAATATGAAAACCATTTTGACGGAAAGTTGATTAACTAAAAAATAATTTTATATAAGAAATAAAAAGTTCTGAACACGTGGGCTATGAAAAGGGTAAAGTTTTATTAAGGGTTGAAAGTGGGGTTGGTTTTCAATGGAGGGTGAATTCGGGTGGTTATTGTTTGTTTTCCCCGCATTTAATTTTGATTGACTACAATGTGAACATAAGGTTTAAGGTTTAAAACATCGTCTAGAGGTGGACATTCATGAATTCACTGAAGAACTACGTTAACTTTGGTTAGATGATATTGTATAAAACCAAAGGGATTGTTTCCAATACCGATTTTTAAGCCTTGACGTATTAAACCCGAATAAGCCATTAGACGTAGAAGTAATAAAAACAACGTTTGAAATAAAAATAATAAAAACCATGTACCTACGTAAATTTTTACGACGCCCTTGAGGTGACTTCCAACTTTCATCCACAATAGCGCTGTATAAATGTAACATTTAAAGCCTTACTAATACATGGTGAATATTTTATAAGATAAACAACCGTGTGTGTAAAAACCTTACTAATAGAAACTGAAATTTTTACCGGCCATAACATATTTCATGGAAAGATATATATTGTTTTATACGTATATATATTGTTTATAGCCAAAGAGGATTGTTTATGTGTTGTACTTGTGGAAATTTCTCATAGAATTTCGGAACATTTCCAATGTATTTGAAATATAATATGTCGTAAAAACAAATACCATTTTTCATTTTAGAAACTAGATAAATTTGCCTTTTATTTTTTTGTATTTGAAATATGCTTTAATATTTGTAAATTGAAAATACGAAATTTGAAAACACGTGATTTTTTTTATTTAGGGAATCTTCAAGAAAAGTGTTACTACACTTTATCTCGTTTTTACAATAAAGAATATAATAACTACCCAGAGAAAAAAAACATTTTGGATTCATTGTTTTCGCAATGTAAAAGATCATTTCTTGGATTAATTTAGGAATTTATTATTTAAAAAAATCGTCATTTTCATGGAATACTTGTTAAAAACAAGCGGTAATAGTCATTCAATTTGCAAATACCTTAGTCAATTAACAGCATGTCAGAAATAACCTAACTTTTTCAAGACGGGAACCTGATGCGTCATCCTTTTAAAACGCGTGTTACCAGGTCTTTCGCAGCCAGTTAAAGGCATTTGTATTAGGAATAGTTTTAAACTCTTTATTTAATGTATAACTAAAACACCGTTTAACCAGTTGGGTAAGTTTTTTTTTTAATATTAGTTATTATTTTCTTATTTCCTTACTGTATTGGTTATAGCTGGTGATTTGAAGGAAAATATTTTAAGTTCCGGCAGATAACGAGGATGAGGATAAACAGCTTTATAACAGAGCGTAAGATTATCTCATACATTTTCCTGGAAACACAACTTTTCAATCCACGCCAGTTCGGCACCTGCCTGTAATCATAATTGCCTTTTAAACCACCAGTCTACCTGAATTTACCTATCCAACGATGGCAGGTTCCGTGGAAGAGTTAAATATTAGGCAAGTTGGTCCCACCCTATAATAAGAAGCATGAATGCCCACGGCTAAAAGTAATAACAATACATACCCACCAAGATAGGGTCTTACAATTATTTTTTCCACCTCAAATCGAACGAATTTTTGCTTGCCTCTATATCCAAGCCGATCGTTTTGCAAGATATGAAAGAATAATTAAGGTTAAACCAGATAACCGGCAAATAAAAATAAACTTGAGTAAATCTAAAAAAACTTACTCGATCTGATATAAACTTACTATTATTATGTATAGTAGAAATAATAAATCATGAGATCTTAGAAATATACTTATGTGACCATGGCCTCTATCGCTCCGACACGTGTGTTGATTTGTGCTACGGATGATAGCTTATCAGCAGTAAAACAAAGATCAGGGTGGCCCGACTTAAAAAAAAAAACATATTTCAAAACCCTCTTAAAATTTACAGATTTTAGTATAAATATTAGGGGGCAGGCGTAGATAATATAAATTAATTGTTTAGTCGAATAAGAATCGGTATTTCTTCGTGATTTTTAAATGTGTGTTTTCAAATACTCGTGAAAATAGTAAAATATTACAGATAATGAGATAAATTTGCAAATACCTTAGTACCAGTTAGTAAAGAATATAAAATGATAAATTAATAGTGTAGGCACAAATTTGCCTGACATTGTGAATATAAGTAGATATTCAAAGATTCTCGAAAAGTGGCCACAATAATTAAATTTGATTAAACAGCCGGCAATTTCACTATATAGTATATTATAATAGAAGTAGATCCCTCTCATCCCTAATTTAAATAAAAAATAACACCGCCTAAGAGTAATTTCATAATACAACTAGGTACCCATCGAATTCCTATGCCTCGCTTCGAAAGCCTAAATATACATGCAAGTTAGATACAATGTAGAACAGAACACAAAATTATCGCTCAAATAATCCCATGGTGTAATATTTGTTAATTTATCGGCCAATATCGTTTCGAAAAGCATCGCGTCACAAGATATAGAGATGAACTTAACAACCCAACTTGATGTAAACTTGTTGTACGAGCTTCGAAAAGCGTTCGCAAAACCAACGACGATCATTCATTTTGTGGCAAAAGTGTTGTCGTTATTTGTTGCGTGACGTAGTTGTTTTGGTGATAAAAAATGTATGATTCTATCAATTGTTACTTTTATCTAAACTATTAAGCCGTAAAGCTATCCATAAGGTATGTATATATATATATATTTTTAATATGGTTGATTACATTGTAAATGAAGTCCGCGAGAGCCCCTACCTAAAATATTTCTAACAGCCTCAATTTCGTCTTTGAAAAATGATCTTCACAAAGCTAGCCTATTGAGCGCTGGGACGAACTTGCTGGAAGACAAATTTGGTCCGTGCATACCAACAAAAGGGCAATCCCTCTTCCGATCTTTCGACTGCGAGAGAATGCACGTTATTTTTGATAAATGTTTTTCTAAACCAATATTTTTGATTTGGGTGTTAATTTTAAAATAAAGACACCCTGTCTAGAATAATTGATCGATGATTATAAAGCACGTAAACAGTTATAAGGATAAAAATTATTACAGGATAAAAAACTATTATAACTGTCAATCAGCTACGAACTACCTATTCGAAATATTATTTTTATTATTTATTAACAAAAAATATATAATTACATACAAATACATATATTTTTAAGTATAAACCACTTCACAAGCCTGATATTATTATACAATTAACAATAAGATTCATTACATAATAATTCCTAAAAGTTTCGGGTTTACGGTATGCCACACTGGCCACCCTGATAAATACCTAAAAAAAATGTCCGATAGTTTCAGTTGGAATGTGTTGCAAATAATGTAATGAATTTTAAAGGGCCACAATAATAACTGTCAAACAGCTGTTTTTACTTTTCAAATAAACTGTAATGACTTTAGGTTTTCCTCGTGTTACCTTTTCCTAATACGTTTCATATGACTTTGTATACATAGAAACAAACTTGCGGTGATTTACGCGAGAACGATCGTACATAAAACATAATATACTGCATTAATAAAAAGTACGTATTATTTAGAGTACGCGGTAGGTGCGGTAGGTAGGGCTTGTAAAGTAACTCGGCACTCCCAGCTCCTATCGCGAGTGTGTGGAGTGTGGAGCCTTGAATTTGTCAAGTAGAGCATTTTATGAGGCTGATTTCTGCGGGGCCACAAAATATTATCGCACTCTCGGTAAGCAAGGAACTCCGCGATTTGTTTACTGAATAATACATGTTTGACCCCATTTCGCGGACGAAGGTATTTTAAAGTGCTGAATATCCGGTATGTTTATCCAAGTGGTTCTATTTACTACCCGGCTTCACCCAAGTTACAAAGCTTCCAGTGCTCATGATGCAAATGATTTTTTGAGCTTAAAATAGATTCGTTGACCTATAAATTTAAGACAGAAAATGCTGTATTTTTCAAGACGCCAGAGTTCATCGTTCCAGAGTTTTCTGCGGGATATACAAAGATACATATTTACTTATTTATAGTAAGGTTAAGTTTCCCTAGCACGAAGTTCTCTACTAAGTACCAGCCGTCACTAGTAATAGCGTGAAATACAATGCGCTTGACACTATTATTGATTGATCTTTCACATTACCGTGAGTTCTTTGAATGCAACCACTTTCGCAGTGGAACTCGACCGTGAACATATAGTATCCACGTAACATTACATTTGTTTGAAAATACGCTCGAGAAGGTAAAGATCTACCTCCATCGTAAGCTTTCAATCTTTCTCGTATACGACCATGTACCAGAAAGAGTGGTTACAACTGAGCTATCAGCGGCAGAAAAAAAGGGGAAAAAAACGCGACGCGCCCGTCGTATCGTCTTCACGCTAACAAACGACGCATGTACCTAATAGAAGGAGAGATTACAGCGGAGCTCTCATTGGCAGGACTCTTCATCCATCGTCTACTCTTCATGCTAGGCTCGGTGCAGCACGCAGCACGCAGCACGCAGCACGCCGCACGCAGCTCGGAGCACGAGCGTACCGGTCAGCGCGGGCGGTGTCGGCGGGCGGTGATGCGGCGGGGCGGGGGGAGGTGAACGTCCGCTCCAAGGCCGCGCAGGGGGAGGGTAGCCCTCCTGGCGGGGAGCGGGAGGGGGACATACACCGCCCTCGGTCTAAGCCGCTCTGCGCATGTGCATTGTCCATGTGCGCCGTATGCGTTCAGTTGCGCTTTGGCAACATACCTACATACATACTATTATTATTTGTTATTTACTGTCATCGCCATTGTTAAATAATAACTGTACTTATGGGCGTGATTATTATTTAATCGATATTCGTTATTATTATTATATTGCACGATTTATGAATGACCTCCAAGCGACGTCAATTTAAAGTTTGACTTTTACAATTTTATCCATTCTCATTCTACACATACGCAAACGGCATAAAATGAAAAATTAGTGAGTAAATCATACAATTCAAATAAGCAAATCATAGGTAACAACTGGAAGAGGGTGGAAACGTCAAAATAATTATACTATGAGTTTAGGAAAAATAGTGTAAACTGCAGAACAAATTCATCAAAATATAAAGTCAAAATACTAGCTGACGTATACCCTGTGTTGCTGGGAGTTATCTTTACGAGATAGACATATACCCTGTGTTGCTGGGGGTTATCTTTACGAGATAGACATATACCCTGTGTTGCTGGGAGTTATCTTTACGAGATAGACATATACCCTGTGTTGCTGGGGGTTATCTTTACGAGATAGACATATACCCTGTGTTGCTGGGGGGTTATCTTTACGAGATAGACATATACCCTGTGTTGCTGGGAGTTATCTTTACGAGATAGACATATACCCTGTGTTGCTGGGGGTTATCTTTACGAGATAGACATATACCCTGTGTTGCTGGGGGTTATCTTTACGAGATAGACATATACCCTGTGTTGCTGGGAGTTATCTTTACGAGATAGACATATACCCTGTGTTGCTGGGAGTTATCTTTACGAGATAGACATATACCCTGTGTTGCTGGGGGTTATCTTTACGAGATAGACATATACCCTGTGTTGCTGGGGGTTATCTTTACGAGATAGACATATACCATTACAGACTTTTCTGTAGACCTTTTTACTATATGCAATTCCGTAGTACATTATTTTGATGCATCTCATATGGTTTAGCCAGCAGTGGCGATGTAAGCGCTCAAAAAAAATTATTTACGAGTTGATTACAAAACATCGATTTTTCTGTACTTTCTAAAAATATAAATATAATGTGCATGTATTAGTACCTTCCGGAAGAAATTCTCTAAATAATAGTGAAAACCCTATTCAAATCCATGGCGTAGTTTAGAAGCACTAAGCGCACAAACAGACAGACACGGATAGCGACTTTATTTTATATTATTTAAATAAACGGGAATTTGTTTACACAAGAGTAACATTGCCCAGAGCCAGTATGACTATGACACCGCCAACATAGGCGAATGTTGTCACGATATAGAAAAATCAGGGAGACTAAGGATAAGGATAGTTTATGGTATATTTATACCGTTGATATTAAATAAATAAATAAAATCGAAAGGGGAAGCTTAGTAAGTTCCTTGTACCTTTCCGGAGCAGAAAACATGAAGAAGTTCGTGACAATTCATAATATAAAATATTCAATGTTTGTCCTAAAAATCACTTATTTTCTTTGAAATTGTACAAATACCATACAAAATAATGTTCGTACAAATACCATACAGAATAATGTTCGTACAAACGTACCTAGTGGTAGGCATCCTTTGTCTATTTCTACTTACAACAATATCTAGGTATTGGATTTCACGCATTCCTATTTCGCGGTTAACCGATTACACGCTAAAATAAAATATTCAAAATAATCCAATTTTAAGATTCACCCCTGCGAAACCTAATCCAGAAAGTGAAAAGCGGTGAGGAAACAAGTTTATCGAGAGGCTAACTCTTATCAATGCTTAATGGCAACTTACCTCCCCTGGCTCCCCCCCCCGTCCGTCACTCGGTCTCGCTCTCCCTCTCTTTCTCTCTCTCTCTAACGATAATAGGGGTTGGCGTAACAATACGAATGTAACATGCTGGTCACATGATGGACAACCCATACTGTTAAATAATATTACATTATAATTATGAACACATAATAGGCGTACAAAAAATCTAAAAGTTACACCATTAACATTGACAAAAAATCAATCCGAAAAAATTTTTTTTTTACCATAATACATATAATTTTATTAATACATACATACATTTAAAAATAATCCTTCCTCCGCAGGGACCGAATCAGCCGCGCTAACTGAGCTAAACAACAATCGCCAAAGCATTACCAAGATATTGCTTGTTTTAAAGTACGAGGCATATCCAGAAAGTAAGTGTACTGAGGCTCTCACGACCGAATGAATTTTATTTTAGATATGTTGGCTACACTTACGTGTAGCCTGACTCTTCTCCTCCGCAACGAGACCTGTTCAAGGTCAGTACGTTGAGAAGTGTCAACGCGACAACACGTTTCGTGAAAAATGTCAATCCAATCTCCCGCCAAATGCGAAATACGCGGCGTCATCCGTTATCTCGTTTGGAAGGAAAAACCTCCGTTTGAGGTTTATAATGAGGTTAAAACTGCATATGGTGATAAAGCTATGAATTGTACGAGTGTGTACTAGTGGTATCGCGAGTTTAAAAACGGTTCTCACCTCTTCACCCTCCACCAAAAAGTTCAAAACCACAATTTCAGCCAAGAAAATCGTGGCATCCGTGTTTTGGGACTGTCAAGGCATAATTTTGATTGAATATCTGCCTCAAGTGGAGACCATCAACTCTGCAAGATACTGTGAGACCCTAAAAAAATTGCGGAAGGCGATTCATAACAAGAGGAGAGGCATGCTGACAAAGGGAGTCAGCCTGCTGCACGACAATGCCAGACCACACACGGCCAACGCCACGAAGGAACTGCTTGCTTCGTTTAAATGGGATATCCTGAACCACCCCGCGCATTCCCTTAACCTAGCACCTTCAGATTATTATATCTTTACCTCCCTGAAGCTGTACATGGGTGAAAAAAGGTTTTCAACCGACGAGGAGGTAAAGGAGGAGGTGGAGAAGTGGACGAAGGGGTTGGCGGGAAACTTCTTCGAGGAAGGCATCAAAAATTGATACCCCGCTTCACCACCTGCATTGAGAGGAATGGCGACTATGTCTAAAAATAGCTTACATATGTACTACGGTAATCATGTAATTTTTTTGTTTCAATAAAAAGATTTGTAACCTACAAAAATTCAGTACACTTACTTTCTGGATACGCCTCGTAGATTCATTAATCAAGTGCAGCAATTTGATACAAATTACAAGACGTTGAACTTTTTGCATCATTTGATCCCAATTATATTAGTACAAAAGATAAAAAAAGTGGTTGACACAAAGACTACGGAAGGTAAAACGAAACCCCTTCACTCCACGGACACGTCGTGTTACGGGGTTTAGATAGTGCGGAAAAGCTCCCGGTTGCCGGTTTACTACCCACCGGCCAACTTTGAAGAAATAATATTCTACATTTGTTGTTAATATTGCATTATTTAAGAAACATTTATACAAATAGATACTTCTCCATTTGTAAAATGCAGGGAAATTAAATAAAAATCATCATTTACGTTCCCATTTATCAACGACAGCAAGAAAAAACTAAACATTTTTTAGTGTTTATGAATTTTGAAACAATTTCACATATTTGTAAATACTCGACAAAAAGATAGTATACCTATTCTACCCTACGATAGATTGGTTGACGTGAGATTAATCACGTTATAACATAAACAGGAAACACCATTCAGGAATTTCGCCAGACAGGAATGTAAGAATGTTACCCAAGTTCTTGACAAGCATTATTGCAAGTTACAATTAAACGGCTTATTGGTACAATGCAAGGATGATTAACACATTCTTATCAACTTTAATAATCGTATGTAAGCATTATAAATTACGTTCTACCTATGCTCTAATTGAAATTGGTAGTTTAATAGTAGGTACTTAGTGAAACAATCATTTTTTATCATAAAATAATAAAGCTTAGAAAACTGAAAAAAAGGTTTCAGGGTGATGATTGTAGACGTTAAAAACTAACAATTTAGATAGAACAACACGATAACATTTAATAATTATACATGGATCGTTAATACCTACTTAGCAACAATAAAAGGAAGGTATTAAGCTATTCAGGAATAATTCCAAAAGCTACATCGTTAAAAACAACAAAATATTAATTTAAATGACAAAGCATAGCCCACTTACGTCCTCCCATCCGATGAACAGCGCTTCCGCTTATCTCCCATCGTTTCAATTAAAATAATTAAGCACCAAATAACTCGCGTTAAAGTTCACAGATGGACACCGGAATATGCCCTTATCGGCCAACTAACATAACGTACACCAACTATCGGGGCGCTAATTTTACTGCACGAAACGATGGCGAATTCAAACCCAATTTACGACATAAACTGACAAATTCGTCGATTTGCCAGTGGCTGATAATAACACACCACACAATGCACTCGTAAATTTTCTCGTTGGCACTTCTGCACTAAATGCGGTAAATGCCCGCCTGAAGCTGCTAACCCTGGCAACAAACGCACTTGAGTTATGTACGGTTACAATATTTCACTCCGTACAGCTTACTGCTTGCAACTCTCGCATCGACATTTTCGCTGTATCGTAAACAATAACACAAGTCTCAGCTCTCAGCGATAACAGAAGCTTTCACACAAAACTACAATGAGCGTTATTTACACAAGTCACCGAATCCAGAAACAGAATCTTGTTAGATACAGTAAACAGAGCACAACGCTGCAACAAGTTCAATACACGATAAAAAGAGTCAATATTTCGGAATAACATTTCAGATGGCCAATCGTGTGTGCAAAATGTAACTGATAAAACACGTGAAAGCAATTCTAGGAAGGACAGTGATAATGGTCTGATAACACGCACCAAAAGTGAAAGCTAGATATGAGACAGATAGCCGCCACTTATAGATGTTATTCCTGGATATGCCTACAGGAAGACGCGTGCGGTAGGACTGATATCTCCCGCACAGAGGAGATGTTCAAAGGTCTCACACGACGACAGTCCCGTGAGTTGGTCGCGTTGCTTTTTTTCTTCCAGAAATTATTTATAGAAGCAATTGTGGCGCGCGCTCCCGACAATCTGGAATACAGACCGGGGTAAACAGATGTACGCCGAGTTTACAATTACCCACTGTACGACCATACAACAACCAAAACACAAAATACTTAAGATTTGTCAAAAACAATAAAAAAAATCCTTGTATAATTTAGGGAGGCGCCGGAAAATACTCCTATCGTCAGCCCACGCAAAAATAATAGGACAAACTGACTTAAGATTACCTTTTACGTAAGCTTTTAGTCTATTTATCTAATCTAGTAAAACACAACGCGGAAACGATAAAATAACTGCACGCACAAGAGCGTTTTACTTGGAAGTAACCTATGAACCTACATAGATATTTTCGTCACATCAGGAAACCGGAAAACGATACTGGTACTGGGCATTGCAGAATGCAGCCCCTCCAGTGCTTCAATGTTCATTAGGTTGGTGTGGCTACATAGCTACATGCAGAGTATCGCATTTCACTACACGGGCACGCCAAGCGGGATAATTAACGATTACACGAAATGCTCTAACGGCGTGTAAAATAAAAGGGTCGTTATTAAATGGGGAAAACTTGGCGAAAGTGCGCGAAAATGTTTATAGCCGTCGTCACCGGAAGGGCGACAAGAAACGGCGCGCGGGGAAATTCCGTAACACCTCGCGACATTACTTACTGGGGGAGGCTTTTACTTCGCGAAATCATCGGCTAACTTCACACAGCTTAATAAATAATCAAAATAATAATTATATTTGAGTTTGAACGATTTGTAAGTTTTTAGATATATCTTGGTAAAATCAATACGATTCATTCATTCATTTAATGTTTCCATGACAACTCCTCAAAACGACAATTCAACACACCTTTAAATAGTGATATAAAGTCATTAAAAATGATGAAACAATTTGACGAGTTATCCGTTCACCATTTAAACTGTAGATACAAATAATAAAATAAGTTTTTTGGTGGTTACTCGATTACCTTTCCGGGCAAAGTAGAATAATAATAGTACCTACGAAAAGCTCGATGGAGTAATGGAATTAATAACCCTCCGCCAGCCCGGACCGGAAGAGCGGCGGAGGAACTATTAGAAATGGTTGATGAGCGAACGGGGCGAACTATTATTTTAGCAAACAAGGGGTGCGGGTGAGGGGGGTGGGGTTGCTTGTGATAATACATCACTTTGTTTATTTTAAAACGTGCAGGGAAGTTTTTTAGAGTCATAAAAATTTGTTGATCGAATCACAAATTATTTTTAACGATTACAAGAAAGAGAACCTATTACGTTTTGATCAAGAGTAAACTTTGCATCGGACGAAAAAAAAGATTTAATTGACTCTTTTCAACAAAGATTTCAGATTAATGAATAATGATCAACCATCATTGTCACAGAAAACATCTATTATGTTTATGTATTTTTTTTGACGATGTTCTCCTAACTAGGTCGACAGGGTAATCTCTGTGATCATAAACTATTCTAATAAAGTTTATTACTTTGTATCCATCCCAGAAGTTTACAGGTTTAGGCCATCTTATAGATTATGATTGTTACCATCTTTACTACCCGGCATTGGCCGAGATTTGAACACTATGCGTTAGGTTGCTTTATTCCGTTATGATTTCAATGAACCAGAGACATGATTGAAATTACGTTGGGAGCTGTAATTAATTAATCGTCTGAGTTTTTATGCAAAAATACCTTGCGCACAGTGAACCGATTGGAACAAGCTAGCTTGACAAAATATATTTTTGTTTTTTTTTTATCTTTTGTCGTTACGAGCCAAAAAACAATTTTATATTTTTTTTCAGCTATTTTTAGTACAATATGTCCATTTTCATATTAATAGAGGGGTAATTATAAATAGAATGATGTTTCTTTAAAACAATGGATATAGGGTCAATTTCTAAAAATCACCCTCGTTTTTTGATTAGGCTTGCCTAAAATTCATGCAAATTGTAGAGAAATAGTGTAAAAATTGAAAATATAATTATGGCTACGTACTAAAATAAAACAAATATGTAGGTACCCTAACTATGCGTAATCATAAACCCAATTCAAATCAATAATTATGATAACACAATAGAATGGTAGATACTTCCAGAATCACCCTGGTGAAAGACAACCATTCAGTAACATAGTTAGTAATAGCTTTAACCGTGACTAGATCTGAATATTCAGATACTTTTCAATCTCCCTTTTCCCCACCTGCTTTTATTCCCTACTACCTCTAACCTCACAACCTACCACATTCCTTGCCAATTATGAAACTACAAAAACAATAATAGGGGATTCCAAATAGCAACGAGCAGTTGGGAGTCTTGTACTAAGACTATTAGAGAAATTAAACTAAATGAGATCAAAGATAAAATCAGATTAAATGACATTAGATGGTAACTTTAACTCAGAACAGGCTCAGCCTAGTGAGGTGGATTATACCAAAAAAATGTATGTTAATTTATTGGTTAATAAATAATTTAAAAAAAAAAAAAAAAAAAAACTTTATCATATAATATCGGCACCCTTTTGGCAAGGAAAGCTATGAGAAGCTTTTGTATTAACCCATAATCCACTGCTCCGGTAAATCTTTCACACGTATTTTGTTAATACTGCAAGAGACGCCATCAAAATCTAATTACAAAGACTGACTTCAGTCATAGATACATTTTAATAGAACCAGGAAATAGTCACACACCATTTTAGATTTAATAGTTATCTCCTTTTAAATTCCCAATAAAAAAATGGAAAATCCATTTGAATTTTGTCTAGCTAGATTTTTTGAGTCAATTCACCGTGTTACCGTCTGTATAGTTACGACACACGATATAGATAATGTAAACGGTCCCATATCCTAGTTTTTTAAAATTGAAATATGTTTAAATTGGGCATATTGACGGATCGTGGAGTACCTACCTACACCTTAAGTTCATGATAATACATATATCTAATGAACAGCATTTTTAATGTTCCCATATCTGAAACCAACAGAGACACAAAACCACAATAATAACACTCAAACAAATAACACAGCCACCGTCGTAGATAGCAGTGCGATGATTTGACAAATGAATTAATGCAACAGACCGAATGAGATAGCGCACGCTTCTGTCGGATCGACTGTAATATTTTCATGCAATATGGTAAGGTATAATATACAGATATTCATAATTTTAAAACTGCAAATTAGGCAAGACAACACCACAAAGGGTTTGGGTACAACCGTGGATCAGTCAAGGAAGAAATCAGTATATTATGAATATTTATTTATTTTATTGTTCTTTAAAGTTTCTTCCCGCTAAACCACAAATAAGCAGTTTTGTCAACAGGGTGTATATGTTCAATTACAGTGTAAATATGTATACATAATATTATTACTAATTATAAATATACATAATATTGTAGCTACTTATTAGATATTCAGATTATTATTGTTGGCACACTGTCTAAAATAACACTATGCTAAAAAATAACAACTATTTATTGATAGTAATGATTAGTATAAAGTATTTGTACTTATGAGCCACGTTTTCACCATATATCTGAATCCATTTGGGAATTTACAATTTTTTATGTTACTTGGCAACATGTTGAACATTTTGGGCAGGTTATATTCTAGGGTTCGCTGTCCGTATTTACTGTTTTATTTTGGAACAAGCATACATTCATTCTTTGTGAACCTAGTGTTGTGTTCATGTTCCAAGTTATTACTATATTCATAGTCAGATGCTGAATCAATATTTTGTCTTATAGTTAGGCCTGCACAGGCAAAATATTTAAGTTTCGATACAACAATGAAATGTAACGTTTCTCTGAAAAAATATTTTTGAGACTAGTAATTGAACTGACTGTAGGTAATTGAAGTTACTTTTACAAGAATGTCCCCAAGTGGTTATTCCATATCGTAGAGTTGATTCTGCGAGTGATTCGTGTACATAATATTACAATATTCGCAAAGAATGAAAGGCTGATATAAGCATATTGGGTAAGATTAAGAATGAGGAGCTTAGATGGCTTGGGCATGTCGAGCGAATGAACAAAGAAAGGAGAAGGAGAATATGTGAATGATAGAAGAAGCCGATAAAATTAAGAAGTCGGGCCATGTCAAGAGTCAGAATAATAGAAGAGTAAGTATGAGACGATGTATGAATGTGAATGAGGCAAGAAGTGTGTGCCAAGACCGAGTTGTTTGGCGGTCAGTCCTCTTTGCCTACCCCTGCGGGGAAAAGCGTGATGGTTAGTTAGTTTTTTAGAAGAAGTCGGGGACGCCCGAGGAAACATGGCACTTTAAACTAAACCAGATACTTTAGTTGGGTCATTTCAAGAGTCGGAATAACAGAAGATGAGAATATGCACGAGACGATGTATGAGTATGAATGAAGCAATGAGTGTGTGCCAAGACCGAGTTGCTCGGCAGTCCATCCTTTCTGCCTACCCCTGCGAGGTAACGGCTAGATTGTTAGTTAGTTAGTTAAGAGTTCAGGTTATATAACAATACCTAATTTGGTGTAAAATTACCATTGATAACATTAAGTACGTAGTACCAAATTTCTTCTAAACTAACTGCAGGTCTCAAGGAATACGTAGAATTTGTCATCCACCGTATTCAGGCAGGGGTCGCTTTCCACACGGGTGAATTCAGATTTCAACGATTCACTTGACAACTAACAAGTTGTGGAGACGTCCCCAAGTGTGAGACTCTGATACAAATATGTTGATTTGTGCCAGAATCCCACTGTTCTGATACGTGGCCGTTGATTAAGAAATATTAACAAAATATAATATACAATAATAATAAGCAAAGCATATACCCGTTTCTTTTCAATGATCTACATTATGTAATGTAGGTATCTAACCTGACGTGAGGGCATGTTTAAATAAAAAAAATGTTCATCAGAAAGTTACTAAAACTCAAAATATAATGTACATACTATTAAATATGAACATTTTTGTCATAGCGTGAAATAGTGAATATTTTTTGGTTATTGGACAAAGGAAACTAGAAGAATAAATAGGAGATCTGTTGTAAAAGTCTAACAATTCAAAATAGAGTGTGTTACACCTTTAAAATGTTAGGGGCTTTAAACTTCTATTCAGTGTTCCCATAAACATGAACAGACTTCATCTCCCTTGTACCTTAACCCCGAGGTTTAACATTCCTCGTCCATTTTCGTAAAATGGAAAAACGAGAAGCGAGAGTTGCAGAAAGAAACGAAGAAGACACGGGACTTCGAGAGGGGAAGAGATGGGACCACTTCCGACGGAATATAAAACAATGCAGTTTGCCGCAGATGAACCGGGAACAATAACAACCCAATGAGATGTGTGGAACATGTAGAAAACGCGATGTTGTGTACTGTTCCGTCGTTTTAAAAGTACAAGATCTGATAAGTTATTTTTTTTTTAAATTTCATTCAGTACATCAATTTACATATTTTTTGTTAAACCGTTTGAGCGTTATTATTTACCATGAGAGCTAAAACCCACCCTCGCCCTCATAAATATGTCGAGGGGGTGAATAGTGAAACAACAATCCCGGCACAAATTAGTGAGCGGAAAACGCGTTGCGTTTTAGTGGCCACGTGTACCAACTTAATGTACAAGTTACTTTCATTTTGGGTCACGAAAAATAATATCGAGTATAAAATAATGTGTACCTGAACCTAACCTAAATGAATAAATTATTATATGTAAAATTAAATTTTATACGTTTTGTCAAAATATCACATAAAAGTCCTTTTTTTTTTAAATCAATAGAGCGGTTTGAATTTCGTTTCTTTAATTATTTCAATACACAATTTTATTAAAAGGCTTCAAATTTTGAAGTCTCATTGTCAAACTTTAAAATTGCGATAGGTAACTTAGTAGCAGCTGATTAACGAAGTTACCAACTTTTAGCAACTAACAAACACCATGAAACTATGATTTTGAAGATCGAGATCAATTAGATTCTATTGAAAGTCAGGCATAATTTGTCAATTATTTTAAGAATTTTTTTTTCCGATAATGCTTAAAACTTGGACGATGTGTAGTAACTAGTAACTACTAGTTAAATTGCTAAGAAGCATTAATTTAACCTAAAATATATTTATTCATGCCATGAAGGCTTTTATATATATACAATGTTTAAGGAAAGCTGATCAGGAGTACAATAATATGTGTATATTACATAACATAATAGGCAGAGTACGGACAATATAAGCAGGTACAATACTAGTTATAATACTAGAGTTGTTGTACATTCAAGTAATAGTTGTTCAATAAATAAATATAATAATAAGAGTACAATTTAGGTTCTTAAAGTACTACGAAAGTAGTAGCGGAACCATATTTAATAACAATGTTGATGTTAGTCTAATAAATATGAACTGTTTATTGTTAAGCATGTTAGTATTTACCAAGTGCCGGATTGGGTATTATACAGAACATAGCTTAACAATATTAATACATACTACTGGCCATACGTAATCTTAATAATAATTGGATAATTTATACAGCACCGTTTTAGTGAAAAATCACCTCAAGGACGCTGCACAAATATGAATGCATAGGCTCTATACAGGGTGTATCGGCACGTACCCGACAAACTTTAACCAGCTATTCCTTAGCGCATTTGGAGTAAAAAATGTTACGGGCACTTTGCTGTCCGGTAAAATTTTTTTTTAATAAAAAATTTACTATTCATATTTTCACCACATGTCACCAATGTTTTATCCTTTGTCAAAGTTTGAAAACCCGTCTGGCAATATTTTGTTCGAGTTTCGTTGAATAATGTACGTACGTACCTAAATTGGCGCGCTTTTACAATCACAACGAAATTGCATGGCACCATTCGTCTCATTTTTAACTATTATTATTTAGTGTGTACGAAAGAGCGAGGACACTTTTTGACACCCTTGCTAATAACAGCTGTTGAACACGAGAAACAATTCCGATGACAGTGACGGAGTGTGGTATTTTATTTTTTTGTTTTTAATTGAAAAACAATGTTACCGGACAGCAAAGTGCCCATAACATTTTTTACTCCAAATGTGCTAAGGAATAGCTGGTTAAAGTTTGTCGGGTACGTGCCGATACACCCTGTATAAGCAAAGCTTCCTAGGCTATGTTAGTACATGTATACAAATAGACATTCTGAATTTACACACGTATGGGGTTTTCACATAAGTAGTTATGTGACCAACTTGTGGTTATGCAAAAGAAAATACAGTTGTCTCGTAAAACGTCAGGCGGACACGCGTGATAATAATTCAGCGATTTACACGGCAGCTAACCTGAGCGCATAAGCAACAGTTTGACTTTCCGCGAAATCAAACGCAGGGGAAGAAATAAATACTTGGCCGAACGACGCATTGTACGGTGCGGTAGCGACATGACACTTAATTTATGCCCAACATTTCGACGAATTAACATTTGCATAGTTCGGAAAATGCTCGCTGCACTACACAATACACAATGCACGTCCCCGATTGCAGCAAGCGGCAGAACCGAAATGATGGATACGTGCAATATGCACCGTGTTATTTATGGCACAATTGTCATATTTTATTCATTCATTGGGGGCATTTGACACATTGCATTAGTTTTCCAGGATGGAAATGATCTTGACAATGTTTGACGACCATATATTAAAAAAAAATAATGGTAATAAGACATGTTTTACCTTAAGGAATTACGGATGAAAGTTTGGAGAATAAGATTACCTCACCACCACCATTATCATGAGCAGTTTGAAGGTGTATATGTACTGCAAAGCGTCATTCATTACCTGAAACAAAAACAAAAAACGCGTTAGTATAAAACAAAATAAATGTAAACAATAAATAAATACGATACTCAATAGGAACGGCTGCGCGGCATTTTTCTAACAAAACTAAAATTGAAGTTGAAGCCAAAATACTTACTTACTAAATCCAAACTGATTAATTATTTTTTTCATAAAAAGGAATATCAAATATCTAATACGGACACGTGCGACATTTTTTGTTTGTATTATAAATTATAAAATATAGGCCATTAAAGAATTAATTTTTTGTTTATTAAAAAGACAAGTAACTTAGTTTACATCACTTTATTTTTATATACACAATCTACAAATAATGACATTTCAACGTGAGAACCGGTTAGAAGAACCTTTCTTCGAAAAATTCAATTTTTCATGATTTTACAGGCAACTTTGATATTTTTTATGCGAGTTAATGGTAATTATTAAAAAAAATATATTGCTGAAACTACGATGTAATCATAATGAAATATAAAATTTAAAAAAAGGTTTTCTTGGGTCGAAATTTTGAATTTACAACATAAATCGATCATTTGTAATTTAAAATTAAGAGATAATCAAAATATTTTTTTTTAATTATAAATATATTTTATTTTATTAAATGTACATTAAATAATTATCGTTAAGTCACAAACAATTGCCAAAGTTGCCTCTAAAATCATAAGAAATCGAATTCTAAAGCGGCCTGTCATTTGAAAAGCAAATAAATACAATAGCACAACACATCCATACTAGATATTTTCCACACCTTTTGATTAAAAAAAATATTATTCAGTTTTGTTAAGTATTTTGGCCTCAAATCTAAATTTAAATTTCGAATTAAAAAGGCCGCGCAGCCGTTCCTCTTGAAATGTTAATAAAATACGTTATACGGTTACTGAAATTAATGAAGATCGCAATTTGCAAACATAATTTAGTGTTGAATGTGTTGGGAGTACGGAGATTGAAGGGTGAATTATATGTCACACGATACAGGGTTGCATCGGTGGGGGGGGGGGATTAACGAGAAAAAATGATCAAAACTTAATAACGAAAATAATAATGGTGTGTAGAAGAGGGCTAATGAAAATGAATGTCTGTGCGAGTGAATCACCCGAGGTGGGGAGGACGTGGACAGTAAGTGCAGGGGGTGGAAACTAGAATTGTGGAACTCCCCTATTCTCGCGTAAATAAATACTGTGAAACCTACTACATTCTGCGTACTTTGTACTTATAGATATATGCCTCCGTAATGCCAAACACACGTCATTATAGTCAAGGAACACAATAATGTGAACGACATAGGTAAGTGGATTTTTATGTGTTCGGCCAAGGAGACGAAGGTTGTTATTACTGCACATTCCATTTTATTGTTTCCGCTGATGAGAACCACGACAACAACTTGAGTTATAAAAGTACGGACAACTAAATCATATTCGTCGCTCTTGTGTTTAATGTGACGGTACGTTAACCACATAATTAAAGTGTTGTAAATTAGCCCTACAAGTCAAAATAAACCCAACAGGAGAATTAGGTTTAAGTGAGTAGGTATACTGCGTACCTAACCACTGTCCATTGTTCTATTTTCTAATAGGTGAAACTGACCACCATTTCTTTCAAGTGGTAGTCAGTTTCACGTCTGGTTCTTGCGGAATACTTTTGTTCCCTTCTGGTGTGATGGGTACGGAATGGTGGTCGGTCAGTTCCCGCTATTGGTTTCTCATCTCTGTCCCCGCATCTTTGGGCGGCTGTTGTTTCGGGGGGATCGGATGAAACATCGACGTCTTGTTTTGGGCAGCAACCTTTTTCGGTCCATCCATCCGGTTTCCGATCTGTCTCCGGCAGATCGCATATGTTACCACGGAGACTCCATATTTCGATTCATTTACTGTTTCGTTTTTAAATATACCTGTCTTCTGTCTCCAAATTCATCTCTGATAATGAACTGAAAATGAAGTGGAGGGTTTGGGGGGACTTTTTTTCATGACGATGTTTTAGTGTTTAGGGCGCTAGGCTTTTCGTCGCTTTTACAGGTGCACCGGCTAAGACACATTTCAGGGGGTAGATAGAGATAGGGCCAATAAACATCTTTTTCGTGAATGATGTACAAGGACACTGAGGGCATTGAACTCAATTTAAATGTAGCATCATTTTAAAAAGAGTCGGATAGGCAAAAGTTTTTAGATAGCATCTTAAAGACAGGTATTGTAGAATTGCTAAAAAAATACATTAACAATTATCTTAACCCATTAAATGGTACGCTGATATATCGGCATGCATTTCTTGATAAATCAGAAGAGTGACAAATAAGATCACTTGAAAAATGACAAAAGTGATGAAAAGAGAGTAGCCTAAAACTTAGCCTAGTTTTTTCCATCACTTCGTGACTTTATATCACTTTTCAAGATATTCTGATTTGTCTTTGTTTTGATTAGTCCGGTTACCATCGGCATGACACCTGTTGTAAGTGTGGCTCGTGCCGATATATATTTATAGATATATTGGCAGGGACATAGAAAACGTTTCGCAAACTTCGTCGCAGCATGTCCCTGTCACCTGCTTTTTCGACATTGGAAATAATGGCAATTGTTTTATTTTATTTAGCAAATTAAAAAGTAGTAATAAATACCAAATATTATAAAAATAATACATATTATTAAGTAGATTATTTTTATACACCTAAATGGTTAAACCACATTTACACATACAGTTATATTTAGAAAACGATTCATAACCAATAATACACACATTTTAAATTATTGCGCTACACGTAATATCATAAACTGATTAATTGTTTAATAAATAGTGTATAAGCATAATGCGGAAATCTATTATTGATTTCTCAGTTAAGTAAATTGCAAATGTTTAAACTAACCATATTGTAACTGTAACTGATTTCCTTAAAATAAAATAGGTAAATATGTGATCTACTTCGATTATAAATATAACAAGTTTGTTAACCGTGCATCCGGCGCACGACCGGCGCGTTGAGATATTTCAATCTGGTGCAAGATCACGATTATATTTACAAGACAAGCAGATGGATCTCTCGAGAGAGTAAAAGTTTATTGGTACAACCTATAAGAATACTAGGTATGGTGGACCATTTATAGTTTACAGCATATTCAACATTCCAATGCGTTATTAAATGAGCAAAAAATTTGCCTACCTACCTATGACAGCATTGCGTACAATGCAAAATATTCAAGAGAGGAGTCCAAGTCAAAACATTACAATATGTATTTTGGACCTTCTTGAAATATTATTTGTCGAAAGAAATAAATTACGGAACGCAAATTTAGTAGTACAAAAATTGTTCATAGGGCATAATCGAATGACATGATTTAACGCCAAGTTGTAAAAAAACAATCAAAAAGTACAGAATGAATATGGTAAGCTACTCGAGCTGTATCGACGGGTGACCGAATAAATCGTCACAATGATAATTCATCACATCTTTAAAAAGTTATATAAAGTCATGGAAAGTGATGAAACAAAAATTTTATTAAGTGGGTTAAGTTAAAAAAAAAATTATCGTTTCTAATGACTATATATAACTTTTTAAAAGTGTGTTGAATTGTCACTGTGTTGAGTTATCATGGAACCGTATCGATGATGGAAAAGCAAGAGGGGTATATTATTTTTTTTTTGATTTTTTCTTTGGTCCCCAACCTATTTTCCCTGCTCTTTCCGTATTATATTAGAATGAATATATTCTCTATTCTAAAAAAATTTCGGTGGCACGAAGATATTTTTGTTATTTGACCCCTCACACGAAGAAAAATGAGTAATGCTGATTTATTAAAAATCTCTTCAAATTATTGGTAATCCTGTTAAAACGGGACTGCAGACCGCTTCCTGATAAAGTGTTATTAAAGTAAATTCGTTATTATAACTTATAATATATATTATATCGGAACACGTGTTCATACACCAACGTCTGTCTTAATAATATATCATGGCGAAATGCAAATTTTTTTAGGATTTTTAAGAACAGGTTTTCGGACACCTTTGACCCCCTTTACCTTTCCATCGTCAACATTAATATGTACCATGCACCGAGTATGAGATTATAATCTGAAACTCAAAAGGTACTGTTAAACATTATTCACTTTTTATCCAAACTAGTGATGTAACATTTTTGCATTTAAATGGGATTTTACGAACAATTCCCGCAGGGCGATTAGAGTTTTAAAAAATCACCAGTAATTAATTCCGCCAGAGCTGTTGAGCCGAACTTCAAATTGGTAATCAAGTGGCGGAAAGGATTCGAAGACTCGAATGGGCCCTCGGCCATATGGCGGTTGCAGTAGCAGGGCAGGGTATTAATAAGTTTTAGAAGAGCGTGTTGCTATTATATCATAATACAGTTAGCTAGGAATACATTATTATCTCACTATGCCATAGTAGACATAGGAACTATGTGTCCGACAAAACTTAAGCAATAGTATGCTTACTCTACGGCCAGCACATCTAGATGTGAGTAATCGTCTTATCGAACTTTCTAGGTCAAATCGAGCCGTTTACTATGATCGCTCTTTTCGTGTAACAGGCCCGCTCATCTGGAATAGACTTCCCTCAGCTCTTACTAATCTCCAGAATTTGGTTGAACTTAAACGAAAAAAATATATATTTTTTAAATTTTATTCAAAAAAATCTTACCATTCACAAATCTTAACTACATTTCAATATTTTATAATAAGCCGTATTCTCAACCTTCCGGTAATTGTTTGGTTTCGGTTGCCTACTTATTGTACCTTTTTAAAATGTCTGCTCAGAAGATTCTCATTTCTAATAAACCGCCTCCTGTTTTGAATTATGTTTTAGTTTTAATTTCCTTGTTTTGTCCTGTCCTGCCGTTATTGTTATTCTAAAAGCCCAGCTACACTACTCGCTTCGGCGCTTCGACGAAGTCCTCGACGAAGTTAGCCGAAGTTCGAAGTGCGTGCCCACACACTCGTGCAACTTCGCGAGTAACTCAGTCCAACCAGTCAGTGATTGGTTTATTTATGCCGTGACGCTTCGAGTCCTTTGACTCGGGCGCATTTACCGACAACAATCGGAAGTCGGGCGAAGCGAAGCGAAGTTGCCCGAAACGAAGTGAAGTTCGTGCCCACACTATCGTATTCGGTCAACTTCGATCAACTTCGCGAGTAGTGTAGCTGGGCTATAAGTTTTGTCATCACTTTGTATAAACAGTATATTTAGTGTAATAATAATAAATCTGTATTGGGTAAGTCACGCTGTAGGAATAATTTTAATAACATGACAACTAATACTAAATTACCGTTTTTAAGTTTGTTATAGTAAAGCGTACTTGAAGTGAAATGACACAACTGCGCTATATAAATGCCATGTTATTATTATTATTAGACTTGGTTTACTACACGTACATATTTTAAATACTATATAAATTTCGTATCAAACAGTTGAAAAAATTATTTTGTATCCTAGTATATTTTAACATCTTTTATTCTATTGTTGTAATTATAGAAGAATATGAAACAAACCACAACCGTGTGGAACAAACCGTGTTATATCATAATTAAATGGAATTTTCAAAGCTTCATAGCGCATGATGGAATAAAGTAATGATCTGAAAACAATAGCGTTAGACTAGAAATTTAAAACTGATCTTAGGAAATTTCATGACGCCAGAGCGTCGTTCCAAAACTTTTTTGCTCCATACAAACAGATTTTCTGCGGTACAGTATCCACCCTCTCGATTGGGGTTTTATTTTTTATTTAAAATAGTGCTATAATTCGATTCACGCTTTACGTTTAGTTATATTACATAAATATTGTATGGACGTTCTAACAAAGTTGATTTTGATTGAAAGTTAAACAAGACAATCAATCAATCAATCAGTCATTAGACTTGTCGAAGAATAATATTAGGGGAGCTTTCAATACGGCCTGCGATTGTTGTGAGCCGATGTAATAAAACTGGAGATGCAAGTTTGCCTTGGAAAACTTTCCCAACAAAGTCGTATTTATTACAAATCTCAAGTAGATACTTACACACACTAGTGGGTACAATAGGTTGAAATATCAGATTTCCGCTTCCTGCCGAATTGCTCCCTCTAGGGCGAACCTACTATGAAAGGTCATTCATTACATTACGAATCAAGGGATGCTGGTTGTATCTCGGAGGTAGGTAATACAGTAGACTCTCGATTTGTCGGTGAAAAAAATCCCGATTAAGCAATCAAACGGTTTTCCGCTAGTGCGTTGTTGGGTGTTTTTGTCCGGGTTGAGCAGTGGCTACAGTAGACAACCTAAAGGGAGGTCTAACGGCCGTTGTTCCCAACATTTCGAACGATCAATCTCAGGGTCCGATCAGCCAAGTGATTTATTCAGTAACATTCGATTCGCCTGTTTCCAAACATCTTTACTGTTGATTATCTTAAGTGGCCATGCCCACTATCATAGACAATAAAATGACATCAAGTTAAACTTTCAATGCTAAATTAACATTGAAGAATTAATTATTGTATTTATTATTAATGCATATATTTTTTTAAGTACTGTAATTCGTAAACCGATATTTAATATTTAAGCGTATGAAATATGTTAAAAATAAAGTATTAGCTTGACTTTAATGCCACCGTGCCTTGGCCTCGCAAATATGTTTCACTCTGTTGACACTTTTTATAAGTAGTCATTTACTGAGGCAAGCTTAATCCAGTAGTTTGGCTTCCTTAAATTGGTTGATCACTCAGTTGTCACTTTTCCGTTGGAAAGAGCATAGTTGTGCGTTTGAGCAGTGTTGAGCCAAAATTTCGGTTCAGTAGTTGATCAGTAGGATTGGGAAGAACGGCCGTAAGTCTAGGTGTCTGAATGGTGCACGTGCAAATGTCGCAACCGTAGGCTTACGTAAAGTTAACTGGTGGAAAACATCAGAAGATTTTTTCTAGAGGTGGTCACTAACTAACTAACCATCATACACTCTCTCCGCAGGGGATGACACTCGTCACACTCAGGACCCACCCACTCGTTACTTTATTCACATTCATATATCGTCTCATTCAAACCCTGGTTATTCTGACTCTTGAAATGGCCTGAGTGAAGTATTTGATTGACTTGATCGTGTCATCTAAGCGCTTAGATGACACGATAAAATCAATCAAATACTTCATTCACATTCATATATCGTCTCATTCAAACCCTGGTTATTCTGACTCTTGAAATGGCTTGATTGAAGTATTTGATTGACTTGATCGTGTCATCTAAGCGCGTCCCTTTAATAATCATTCATTCATCAGCCTCAGATTCTTTGGGAATCTCCACATTTCTCACACGACCATTTTTTATCTCCTAGTTATATAATAATCCACTGGAAATTTTTTTTATAGGGTCAAAGATTCAATTTTGTTTGGATTTAAAACCAGAGTCTGCTGTAGATGTTAGGTAGTTATTTTGTGTGTAGTTAGACCATGCACAAGTTTGGCTCGTGGCTACCCCGCAGCTAAAAACAAATCAATTTTATTAAGAATATCTGACACTTTTATTGCTCGAGTGGGCGGTGTGCGGCCAGCCTTATATTGTTCTGCTGCTGATAACTCCGTTGTATCGTCTCGTTCTGTTACTTACCTCGTTTATGAGAAAGAGGGAGTGATAACAACTGAGCTATCAGCGGTAGGCAGTGCCATGTTATACTCCCCTCAGTCCGTGTCCGATGTAACAGACATCCATAATGAATCAATAACCAGGGAAATGCTCATTGCGTTGATGAATATATATGTAAGAACTTTACGCCCACAAAAAGTTGTAAGCTTCAATGGGATGAGTAAACTAAATATGCATAAAACTTTCTAAATATTTCCTTATTGGAATACTTACTTCAATTTGAATTGGGTACATAGCAGTGGTGTGCAGTGCAAAAGGGCGGCCACGTTGGATATTGTTTGAAAACTTCTGAAATACTAGTATATAATACAGTGGCGGTTTTCTCTAAAGTGCGTTTGTGCGGCGAACCCCCATTAAAAAGATGAGAAAATAAAACAAACTTGTTTTATAATAATATAAGCACATTATAGATAGCACGCTATTAAAATTTCGCCTTCAAAACCCGCGCCACCGAAAAATACGATACATATTCCAAATTTTGTGCGAGTTGAAATCCGCGCCAAACTCGTCATACAAAAGAATTTTAGCCGGTACAGATCCCTATGACGGTGACATATACAAAATTTGGTCTTTCTTTGCAAAAGTAAGACAAATTGTGTGCGCCGAACACGCGTTATGTTATCACGTGACCTCCGAACATTGACGAATGTAACCGAAGAAACCCGAGAACTTCGCGGTCGACGTTTGACCTTTAGGGAAGCAAGTGTTATTTTTTATGTTATATTATGGTATTTAACTTTGTAGTCATTTTTGTACATATTTTTGTTTTCTTGTTTCTGCATTTCTCCAACCGTTTGCTTATGGCATTTGCAAATCTACTACCTATTGAAGTAGACTTAGTAAATTTATTTCGTGCCACCTTTATTTGTTTTTTTTTTATGTTTTAAATATCTATTATATGTATATTCTACGAAATTATTCTTCTCGAAAAAACAATAATAATTAGCAACATACATTGAGTGCTATAAAAACATTAAACAATTTAATTCCTATAAAACTTTTCTCATTATCTAATATTTGTGTCTAGTGAAGTGATTTAAAAACAATAATATGTAGGTACCCCTCCCACTAACTTTATTTAAGTTGTGTGACTGCTGCCGTATTCGACTATTTGACGAAGGACAACAGTAAGTAAATTTTAATTAGATATGTTTATCTTCTCTTGAATTTCTGAACCCCCTGTTAAAAAGACCACGAACCGCCACTGATATAATATCGCAAGTTATGAGAAGAGTCTTAGAATAAGAAGACGGCAAAAACAATAGAATTATATTAATTACTTTATAGCTTTTCAAAGCATTATAATTTATCATAGCGAGAACACGTGACGTCTTACTCATAATAGATAATACGGAGGGATAAGAACAGGTTAGGAGAAAACGTTACACATAATCACGCGCGTGCGTACCTACTGCGTATACCGGCCGTAATACCGCAATATTAGAGGCTGACCGATTTTTAAACCGCCTGACCCCCAGGATTAGGGACGTATTACTATGGTATTAAGTCGGAGATCGCGGACTTATTATCTGCAGGATTTAACAAATATCGATTGGTCGCGCAATGAAAATTTTAAAAATATTATCAGAGGAAAACTTTAAATCAAAATATCGATTTACCAAAGCAAATAAGGTAAGCTTAATGAAATTGGCCAAATATCGAAGTAAATCCAAAGCAGACCGAGTCAATGACATCGCAAATATCATCTGAGGAAACGTGAAGTTAGCAACTAAACGCGAAATGCAAAAATGACCGTGTTTTTGAGGATTCGAACAAAGTGGTGCCCGTAAAAAAAAATATTATGATAAGTAAATATTTTAACCCAAGCAGTATACGGCCCTCCTCGCAGTACATCTATACCAGTGTTGCAGCGGGGCGTTAGGTAATATTTATAAGTAAAACTGGTCGTGTTTAGGCAGGGCCGGACCCGTGCAGACGCTATTGGAGCAGTCCGCTCCAGAGGCCGACTTGCCAAAGTGCCAAGGCGCTGATCATACATAATTCAGCGTCCTTGAGGTTTTTACTAGCGCTAGGCTTAGTTTGGCTCAGGGCCGGCCCTGTGTTTAGGTAATGACAGAGGATAAAAATCATAAGAGTCGCGCGGCCCAGGTTTGCGATAAATATTCGCACGGTTAGCCATGCATCCAATTAATATCGAATGGAATATGTTTTCACAGACGTCCATCGGGGACGTGCACGGCAACCGGCAGTTGTTAGAAATGTCCGCTCGATTTGGCTTGATTTAATTGGAAATTGATTGCCAGAATGAATGGACAAAATAAATAACTGATTGCCAGGAAACAAACGAACAGAGCAATCACTATTTGTTTCCAAAAAAAATAGTTCAAAGAATGTTTTAACTGCTTTGTATTGAAAGATATTAACTGATTATGTTCACAAATGTTCTATAGCGAGGATTCGTCTATATTTACTACACATATTAAAAACTACAAAAACAAAAATGATTCTTACGAAACTGAATAAATTATAAAACCTTCAATTGTATTTTAGTTGTAGGTACTACCTGTTATGCAACTGAGGACCTAAAGGCACTCGGGGGTTACCTCGCGGGAGGATATGAAATCCTCCCGCGGCTCAAAAATAGTACGCAGTCTTAATTCTTTCGAAAAGGTCTGAATACACTGGTCAACACATTTTTTGTCCCTTTAACGAAAGTAGCCAAATCTGACAGGAAATTTCACGCTGATTTCAGATATGTGATTAGTTTTTTTCTATCACGTCAGGTTTTTATGGGTTTTAAGTTTTACTAAAACGTGTATTAATTCATATTTATTCGTGAGTTATCATTGATTTTTTTTATAATATGGCAACACTAGGCTCGAATTTCATTTGAATGTCACAAACATGAAAGATAACTATGACAACATGAAGCTGCGGTTAACTAAAATTAAATATGTAAAATACGAATGGAAAATATGTGGTGATCTAAAAGTAATAGGGCTCCTACTAGGACTGCAAGCGGGATACACAAAGTATTGTTGTTTTCTGTGCAAGTGGGACAGCAGAGACAGGAAAGACCAAGGACTGTCCTACTAGAAAGCACCTTAAACCTGGCACGAAGAATGTTCAACATGCTCCCTTAGTAAAATCTAAAGATATCTTTCTTCCACCCTTACACATTAAATTGGGTTTGATGATGTTTTTTTTAAAAGGCTTGTCTAAGGATGGAAATGGCATGATTTACTTAAAGCAAAAGTTTCCTAAGATCAGCGACGCAAAAATTAAAGAAGGAATATTCATAGGACCACTAATAAGGGAGGTCTTGACTGATCCAAATTTTATAACAGTGTTGAGAACAGTCGAACTAGCCGCTTGGTCAGCCTTCAAGAATGTTGTCGAGAACTTTCTTGGAAGTCATAAAAGTGAAGACTATATCAGCATTGTCTCTGAAATGCTCATGGCCTATAAAAATGTGGGTTGTAACATGTCACTAAAAATACACTTCCTTCACTCCTTTGAATTTTTTCCCGAAAATATGGGAGATGTCAGTGACGAGCACGGCGAACGATTTCACCAGGACATTGCGGCTATGGAAAAGCGATACCAAGGAAAGTGGAGTCCATCTATGCTAGCAGACTATTGCTAGACCCTGCAGAGAGACTCTCAACATACTCACAAGCGCAAATCAGGAGCAAAAAAAATTAAATTGAAGTGTTTTGAAATTTTGTTAAGTAAGTACCCGTCATACTTTGGAAGAATTATGTAAAAAAACATTGTTAAATAATAAAAAAAACCTGACCTATAAATTTTTTTTGATTCAATTCGTGTGTATGGATACTAAATACATATAAAAAAGTAAGCTATGCTTAAGGGACTGCACTTAAAAAAATAAATGTCGACCAGTGATATTCAAAAAAAATATGATCGACTCACAGCGTGATAACCTACGTCGTCTTACTACTTATTAGTAAACTCGTATCATTCTATTTAATTTTATTATTATTATTTGAATATAATGCTCATTATTTTAAAATAGCTTTTATGGACGCCTGGCAGATGTGAAACATCGAAATTATTTTTTATTGAAGGAAGTGAAAATTAAATTAAACAAGTTATTACTTTATGGTTTTTTGCCATTTACAATTATTTTATATTATCAAAAATATACACAAAGAAATAAAATACAATTTAAAAATTCATCATCATTTAGAACAGATCCATTACCACTTTTAGTTAGAATAGAAGTTAATATACCGCACAGAGTTTTGGCGGCCGGGTGGAAAGAGCTGACGAGTCGCTGACCGAATGATCTATACATATTTTATTAATTTAAAAAAATATTTGATTAATTAACATCATAGGCGAAAAAAAGATCAACGGGAAAGAAAAATTGCTGGAAATCATAAATTTCAAATTAAATTTAGAAATTATGTTACTAGATGAGTATTATTACTTAGATAGAAAAGTAAAATGATGACGTTGAAGCTAAGACATATTGAGTGAGTTTTTCAAAATTCAAACAAAGAAGCGTTATTTATCACAAATAAAATAAAACTGAAGAATGTCAACAATGCAATAGAATGCACTTCAGACTGAGCACGTCATTTTCCAATGGCACAAAGGAAAACTGCCCGCAGAAATGTTTATCCAGCATTTTCCGCCAGAACGTTTATTCACCGCGAAACAAAGACGCGAGAGAATGCGATCGAAACATAATAAAATATTATTTTCCGCTTTCGTTCAGTGGACTACTAACTGCCTTTTATACTGGCTTAACCTTGACCTTGGTATTATTCAGGAAAATCTGGAAATCTAATTCATAGAAGCCAGGAAAAACACCCATTTCCATATGTTAAACGCATTCAAGGTCGCACACACAGCAGCGCGCGGGTCAAAAGGAAATCACGAGGTGACCTGGGTCTCCTTTGTTTCCAAAGGAGGAATAATATAAAAAAGGAAAAAAATCACAAAGCGAAAAAACATACCAACCTAAATTCTACAATCAAGCATTTACGCACAAAATAAAGTTAACAAGTCAACCAAGTTTTTCTCGAGAATTTTGTGGGTAGAATTTAACATAATTATGAAATTATTTTCTCTACACCAGTTCGTATGATATGGTATCTATAAAGATGTGACCTGTAAAAAAAAAATCAGCCTATACTTCTGTCTACGGAACATCACACTTGTGGAAAAAGGTATTCTAGCGTAATTTGTATTTACTGTTTTACATAATATTAAATCAGTGGAAATAAATATTTTTTTTAAATGGTGCCCGCATAAAACTAACCAACCACAACACTCGAGAAAGTGCACCTCGAAGCATGAAGTGCATACCACATTCACAACATTTTTACGGTTTTGAAAATTTTTACAATTTATTGAAGAGTCTCAACGTGGTGCTGATAAAACAATGCTGACCGGACCATCGAAGCCGACCCATGTATCAGTGGCGCAACAAAACGCATAAAAATTCAAAGCGTACACGCGTCCGCCGAGGAAACATAAATTTTAATCTGGAATCACCAAGTACCGGGCAAGGGGCACGGGCCCAACTTGCAAGGCGAGAATACAATAAAATCTAAACACTTCATCAAAAAATCTCAAAGTTTAAGAAGTAAAATATACGAGTCATATGGTATGCTATGCCCTTTTTCATGTTACGTGGACGATTTGTGGATGTGAACAAGGAAACGCGGTGAGATCGGGTAATGTTTAGGGAGTATGGGGACACTACCTAACTAAAAGTTGGTAGTAGTGCCCGGCTCGACAATGCTCAATAAAAATACGAGGTAGGAATTCCAAGACTTAAAGCATTATTGTAATGGGTTAAATTAAATCAATCGACAACCAAAATGGCATGCCACACGTTCGATCACCATCGAATGATAAACAGGAATACATTTTTTACCCACCGATTTTAACATAACAGCGTGTTTTTTTTAAAGGCATAAAATGCCTGGGCATTCTATATTAATTAAAGTAGTCCATAAAGTGATACAAACTGGGATAACTTAAACAAAAAAGGTAGATACCCAGTAGTATTTACGTGCGTAGGTGTTGCGTCGGACAAGAGCGATGTCCGATATTGAAATGTCAAATGTTATCAAGCACTTAATACTACATAGAGTTACAGCGGTAATGATATAAATAATTTGAAACTTGTTTTAAATGACATGTGTGATAGTCGTTCAGAGCAGACCTTGATAATTGACGTGTAATTTGATTTGTTTTTTTTTTTAAGTAAGTAAACCGTGTTTTTACCAGATAAGATAGATGGCCGCTTACCTCAATTAAACTGAACGATAACTTAGTTGAAGTTAGGCTCTAACACACAATATCACTTAGTAATAATAATAGTTAAGATAATTTGTTTAGCGCCATATTTGTGAAAAATCACCTCAAGTGCGCCAGGATTGAACTGTAAAACTAAATAATGGAAATTAAAAAAAAAAAGAAAAAATGTAACTGTGACCGACTTTTCCAATGTGCATTGGCATAAAGCTAACATTCAATAAACGCGAATAAAATAACGAAACTAAGAAGAGTAATTAGAAACTTATTTTAACTTCGAACAACGACAATGTCCACGGAGAAACCATAAAATTATTTCAAGTTCCGTAACAAGAATGCATTAAATTGTAATATTGTTAAACCTGAGACCAGATTTATTGTGCTTTTAGATTAAGCGTCCCGTTTATCTTTATGGACTCGCTGCATTGCCATTTTCTAAGGGTAATTCAACCAATTTAGAATCGTCCGCAAGTTCGTTAACCGTAGAAAACTCGATTTGAAGAAGAGTTAATACCAACAGATCAACGCAGCAGATGATAAAAACGGGTACTGTAAGAATTAATTACAAAATGTCAGAGCAAAATAGGTTAGTTGTCGTACCCATCGTTATCGTGTAAAGGAAATTGAAAAATAAGGCCTGAATAGTGGGTTGTTTTAAAGGTCGCACACCCTAGTAATAATCAACCCCAGTAGGAGCGAGATAATAGAGCTAGTACATGTTTCTCTCCGGGGGAGGGGAGACGCCGCCCATTCAGTCTGATTGTGGAAGGTCTATCATTATCAACACATGTCGCTTTTATTTCGACAAGGGAGGCGGACAAGCGCAAAAAAACAATAATGATGTTTGACGGGTATTATAGGAGTTTAATCCCTGACAACAAGGAGATCCCAAGACGTGTGGATGTCGATGCCATATTAACCAAGGCAACTCTCTATTCTCGAAACTAAATTAAATAATTCTAAGCTTATAAGAGGCTTTTTCGGGAATTTTATAATAACGACAACATTATTTAGTAATTTGTAATCGGACGATCTCGAGGTGTTCTAGATTTTTGTGCTTGAAGGTAAGAAGTAGGCAGCGTTAGATTTTTTTTTGAACAATAATACTTTTTTGTGCATTTTAACATGAAATAATTGGTATATATTAAATGTATTTTGATTTAACTTTTTAATATTTTAATTTCTTTAAAATATTTTTTTATCATTTCTATTACGGTTTAAATATGAAGACGTATTTTGACCATAATACGCCCTTTCCCTTATATTTTATTATTTGTTTCTACAAAATAGTATTTTCCTATTTCTAACATTATAATCTAAATCATGAGCGTATGGTACACAAAGAGCGTAATTTGTAAAATTTATAAATAATTTTTTTTTAAATAAAAAATTTCACACTTTCATAAGAAGTGTCAATTATTCACGGAAAAATAAAGAACCTAATAGAAATTATTTCCATTACATTTGATAATGAATTAAATTGTTTATTTGTTAAATAAAAAATAAATATTGACAATATTTCGAAAGCCGAATAAGTACGTGTTCCCTCCCCATGCTGTAGCGGCCAAGTTTGCAAGACGTTTTCTATGGCCTACCCTGAAATATCGGCAGCCCCGCGGCCGCACTCAAGAGGCATAAATTGTCGAACCGATTTACAGACATAACGTGCTTAAAGAGTTAAATAATTTAGTGGAGCAATCCAGTGTCATTGTCGTTCAATGTATAAAATTGCAAAAACGTTTTTAAGCGGCTCCTATAATGCAAAACTACTTAATATTATCAGTTCTGTACCTACCACAAGAAAGAATGTAGCCGGCACTGGTTATTATTATTACCTGCTTTAATAGAGAACTATTTAGGCTCGAGATGACATTTAATCAAAAGATCACTAGCCATTTTCGGTGCACGGCGAAAGTGGACGTATGATAAAAAGTGTAACAGCAACCACTTACTCAAATAGAATCACAGTCGGAGTGAAGGTGCAAGCCCAAGCAGGCGGCCGCACCGGTAGCGGTGCGGCCCCGGTAGGGACATGGGAATATACTACAGAACAAAAGTAAAGACAACGAGAACGAGAGCAACAACACTGCTACAACAGCGAGTAGTGCCACATTATTGAAAGACAAATTCGCGCGGACCTGACCTGCCGCAACAACTGTGACGCGGCGCAGTCGGCTGGTACGAAAGATAATCTTATTTTTTTTGAAGTGCAAACAAATTGAGATAATAAGGTTGGTGCTAAGTGGATAGAAAGCGTTTATGAGAAAGTATTCAGCAATTCTTCATTTTTAATAAACGTGAACCAGTACCTCCAATAATTTCCTCATAAATACCTAGCTACTTCGTAGCATCTCTAGTGGGAAATGCATGTGATTCTGGTTGAAATGTTTGTCTTTGTAATTTGCATACAAAGGACGGGTTGTTTCACAAAATTTGAGCAAATCATCAAATTTAATTTTCAAGATCTGTTGATGATCTGTTATTATTTTATATTTTCAGTTGTGTGTGCCAATTTGTGATGGAAATTTTCATACCTTGAAACTTATTTATAATTTTTCACGAATTTCTTTATATATGTAGCTATTAGGTATTTTATTGTTATTATGGATTGAAATTTCGTAGAAATAAGATCCCAGAGGCGATTCGTAAAGAATACAAGGCTGATGTAAGCGTAATGACCGGTCAGTATTGAGGTGGCATCGCGTTTGGGCCCCACCCAGGCGCCGCACGTTCAATTCCTCGGCTGGCTAAGTCCTCCATCACAACACAAGCAACATTTTCCGCTTACTGTGGTGGTAGTAGAAGATTTTTCAAATATTGTCAGGTTATTCATAACCCATTAATTTGGCTTTCTTTAAAAAAAAAAAACTAATATTAATAAGAATGGGATGTTTAGACGGTTTGGGCACGTAGTGTGAATGAACGAAGAAAGGAGTTTAAGGAGAATATAATAAGCCGGGAACGCCCAAGGAAGACATGGCACGATCAAGTGAACCGGATACTTGAGTCGGACCATGTCAAGAGTCAAAATAATAGATGAGTATGCTTTAATATGAGACAAGGAATGTGTGCCAAGACCATCGCCTTATTTGGCGGTCCATCATCTTTGCCTACACCCTGCAAGGAAACGGCGTATCTTCGAAAAAAATAGTTATCTTCGATAAATAAATCAAAATCCAATACAAAAGAAATAATGTTAGATCGAGGCCCACCTTTACTTTCATTGTCAAAAAGGTGCCGTTTGAATTTGAACTCACTTCGTAATAGCTTGTAGAAACAGATTCATCAGAATAAAGATACTATAAAGAAGTGTTTGTATCGTACGGGACTGCGGGCGGATGTTTCAAAATAGTTCGAACCAGTTTGACGCGAACTCGCGACACTCTCTAATTGTTCGCCTGTTTTGGTTTGTTATTTCATTGTATCGAGATAATTGGCAATTCCACGACGAGGGATGCCCTTTAGTTTCCGCGGTGCATGATAACATATTTCAATATATTTAAAATAATGCAGGTTGTCAATTGGACTGAAGCGCAGATGGAGCTGTAAATAAACGAATGGCTGGCAGCATAATCATTCTGTAGAACAAGGTGCACATTATAATAATCGCGTTTTTAGTAATCGGAGGAGGGTTCGATGATGGTGACACTGTTGTAATACTAAAATACATCGTATTACAATAATATAAAGACATGCCGCTCACGCTCCTTTCTCCTCTTTCTCATAAACTGCATATTATGTAAAAGAAAATCTGATTACAACGGGGATCTCAGGGGCAGCACCACACGATAAGGTAACAGGTAACCTACCACGCTGAGATGCGACTCTTTAACAACGGTGAAATGGACACAAAGTACATTTTAATTTGACCAAAGCGGGTTTAACGAGCGGCCATTAGTGCGAATTAATAAGGTCGAATCTACATATCAATTTAAGCTTTTCAATAATTACGCCCAATAAAGACGGCCTGCCCTCCGAGACTCGGGCAAAGCTATTCCCAGTCAGCGATAGTATGGTCCTGTCCGAGAAACCTCTCTTTCTGTTCCATTCTCTCTTTATGAGAAAGAGGAAGAGACGACAACGGAGCTATCAGCGGTATGCCCACACTGATTGTCTCGTGCTCGCGGCACATTTGCATACAGCGGGCCGCAGTGCAGGAAGTCCGCGAGGAAATTGCTGCTTCAACTCAACAAGTACCACCACTACAAATACAACGTCACACACGGACCTGCGTTTTGCAATCAGGTGCACACCGGGTTATTTACGTTCAATCGAACATTTTTATATTATGCATATACATATGTAAATATATATTTCATTAAGACAGTAGTTATAGGCCTTAGTCGTAAGTCACTAGATATAATTCTTAAATGTAAGACATTAGTTTTAAGTCGGTAGTTATGAGCCTAAGTCGTAAGTCACTAGTTATTATGAATCCTAGTTGCAAGCCAGCTGTATTAATTATGTAATAAATATACTTGTACAGCGCTATTGAGGTGATTTTTCACGAAAACGGCGCTATATAAATTGGCCAAATATTAATTTATTATTATTATTTAACTGGCAAACGGAAACTGAAAAAAAGGAAGCCTATTAAAATGTGCGGGTAAGCGAAGGTACTTTTACCGTGCGGGGGGATGCGTTCATAATAAAGAGGTTGTTCATCTGTTCAAAAACCTTTTGAAAATACGGAAAATAAATTACTAAATACAAAAAAAATCACATTTTCCTAGATATTTTTTTCTTTCTTAATTCACATTGATAAATTATATTGTACATACCCTTAACTTATTTCGACTATTGACATGAATTGACATGAATTTTACAGATCAATTTCAAATTTGATCTGAATGGGAGTCACAGTCTTGTCTTATTATATGAGCCATATTTCCATATAAAATTCTAAATGATTTAGTTGATATTCCGGTATTGCTAGAATTGATAAGCTTTCGGATTCCACAACGTAATACTAGAAGTCAGGATTTATTTCAGTGCAGAAATTCTGGGACTAACTGCCATATGTATTCCTCTTTGCTCAGAATACTAATGGAGGGAAACAATTATACCGAGTCAGTGGACATCTTCAATTTATCTTTAAACAAATATAAAATGTTGTTAATGTATATTTCTTAATATTCTCATGTAAAAGCCCCGAAAAAGGGCGATCTATAAGGGCGAAAATTTCGCTCTTAATTTTGCCAAGAAATTTTAAGAATTTATTAAAACTGATTCCAAAAATGTTGTTAGCGACGTATTCAAATATTATGAAATCGGGAGAACTAAGAGAAACAACGATCAAAATTTAAATGTAAAGAGTCGTTTGTAAGCATTCATAGGTCGTTTCCCTGCGGAAATTGCATCACACGTAGTTGGCAAAACATACACGGACTCGTAGGACTTAATCGTTTCTCGAATCGGCATCACGTCATGCTGTGCAGAGAGCAGTAAACATTAGAAAGACAATCGCATACTTGAACGAACCATCTGTAAGGAAACGATGTGGACGAAATAAGGACATGATATAGGAAAAGCCACGATGCAGTTTTTTGTTTTACAGAGAAAAAAATTATGTCGGATGGATACGTCGCTAAGAATTTCATTAAACAACTTTTTTTTAAAGGTTAGCTTTAGCATGTCGAGACAAATTTTACCAATAAAAATAATGCACTCATTTTTTAAATTTTAATACCGCACAAGAGTAACTGCTCCCAACCGTCAGGAGCCAGTGAGACTATGGCATTCCCAATTTGGGTATGTTGGGAGGCTGAAGGTAGTGGGTAGGGGAAGGAGATAGAAAGGAGTACCTGGCTATTCAGATCTGGTCACCAAACACGGCTAAAGCCATTTTAATTCTGAATTATATTTAATATTTTTAAATACAATTTGTGAAATTCTACATATTCATCAAATTAAATTTACTTGCTCACGACGGGACGTGAAACCGCGACCTACGAATTGCTAGTCGAAAGCCTTACACCTCGACCACGGAAGCCACAATATGACAATATAGGGCATAACAGCACGTAACCGAGAGATTTTAACCAACGATTCCTGGGCATTATGGGAGTAAAAAATGTAGATTTAAAAAAATTAAAAACGAAAGATAAAAGAACAGACGTGTGAAGAAATAGCTGTAGAAGTTGTAGACACCTTAATCATTGTGTTCCACCTCAACATCAGAATTGTCTTCTCCGATCGCAAAATCAAGTAGGCTACTTAAGACTAACACCACTGCCTTTCCGACGACCAGCATATCTCCGTCTTTTACGGTTTTCTCCGAGATCTGTGACAGGTACAGAATATCGGATCGAGCTGGTGCGGCAATCGCTTCTGCCGTCTTAAATGATTTAAACATAACCACGAAGGATAATACTAATAAAGTAAGTAATAGACAAAAATAGACTGCGTCGCGCACATCTGCGTACCAAATATATACTCACTAAAGCAACGACTTAGGATAAGTGGATTATTTTTTAATGGCCGAAAGGACCAGACCAGACTGGTTTATAAAAAAGGGACACAAATATTATAAGAGCACGATCGTTAATCGTGGAAGCAGACTCTCATTTCATGACGCATGTTACCACTAGGTTAGGTTAATCGTGGAAGCAGGCTCTAATTTCTTGACGCATGTTACCCCTAGGTTACTCCACTTCCGTAAATATAAGCAAATCAATAATAGAATATTTTGCTTGCCAAACCATTTCACATGACCATTTAAAAGGAATTGGCTGTGATGGCAGAAATGTTAACACGGTAACAACTGGTGGTGTGATGCGAACGGTGGAGAAACACTTGAATTGTCCAGTACATTGGATAAAATCTGTCTTCTTCATTGCAACGAGATGCTTCTACGTCATTTTATTATTAAGTTGGATGGTACAACCACTGGACCTCGTGCTTTTTCCGGCCTCGTAGATTCGTCTCTTCATAATTGCCATAATTTGCCGGTAAAATCTTTTTCAAAAATTGATGTGGAGTACTCGACCGACGTCCTGCATTCTGATGTAAAATACTTGCTTGATATTTCCAAAATAGTATCCTGGGGACGTTGTTATTCTATTGCCAGAATAAACCCAGGAGTGATTTTTTATTTTATTTTATATTATCAGCTAGTCGTATTCTACGTTTATATATTGGAAGCGCAAAGTTATATTAATCGCGTTCATCATGAGGGCATACGTTCCTATGTGGTTTAATATAAAACTACGTTGGTCATGCAAGGAGGCATATATTTAACATGATATCTTCCGGACGAATTAAAAGCAATAATTAATCATGCGATACAGCGAAACACTTACTACGCTCATCCTGAAAATTTACTCTTTGCAATGATAACCGATGAATCGCCTACCATCAAAGAACTTGGGATAGGGCGTTTATTGCAAGCCAGAGAGTTATCCCGGACAGAACACCGAACATTTGAAGTACCGATATTGAATCCTACATTGATATATCTTGGAAAGATACGCCAATCTCATATCCTCCCATTTGGGAAGATGTAAAAGAAGAAGAACCAGAGGAATGCCTTACATTAGAAGTCGGTACCATTTTCATCACATTTGACAGATTTCGCTGTCATTCAAAATCGGTAGAACGTTGTGTGAAAGTTGTGACTGAAGCATCTTCGAAAGTGTGTGGTAAGAAGAACAGGGAAGGCCTACTACTAAATGTGATTTCATATTGGAATAATTGATCACATTTATTTATGAATTTTGTAATAATTATGAGTGTAATTCTTAATGTTTTAAAGGTTTTTAATTGTCAATAAATTGTTAACTAAACATTGTAATTATAACTCTTTCCTCATACTTTACTTGGAAACAATTCACAAAAATCGTTTTTTTAACAAATTTTCAATCGCTTGCGGGAACCTTAAGATGATAGATAACATTAATTAACTTGTTTTTTGTTTTTAATTAACATTAAAGACATAAGAAAAGTTTTTATCAGTAGCACGTATTGAAATATGACAATTTGCACGAGCTGAATTTGTAATCGCCTGCGCAGATTTTTTTACTTTGCCACCATGTGGCGGCTAAAGCACGGGTCGGGCAGGTCGTTGCCTGTGACCCGGTAATGACCCGCTCCGGCCCTGTGAGGTCAGCGCGACGGGAGCAGGGGGACGCACGAGGCAGGCGGCCGGTAACCAGGTTACTGCCAGCGGAGCAGGTGCAACAGCAAGACGTCAATGCACCGCGCCGCACCGCTCAAGATGCAACAGGCTTGAATAGGTTAAGGTGAATCGTGTGATTAGATGGATAATGTTATGCTCGCATTCATTCATTCGCTTATCGCGGATGTTTTACAGTCTGAAATTTAATGGTAGACAAAAATGAAAGGCGCTGCGATCGTTTAGAAGTTTGTTTAAACGGAAACTAAGTGTATATTTTTAACTTCAACCAGGCGGTGTTCAGAAATTAGTCGTACTTTCCGAAAGGAGATGATTCTAGAATTTACATCTCTAAATAGGATAAAACAAATTAAATAAGTAATAAGTTCTAAAGTACGTAACGGATTTTGATAGGGTTTTCACTGTCATTTAGAGAATTTCTTCTGGAAGGTTTATATATATAATACATACATGTTACATTTATAGAAAGTAGAGAAAAGTAGAGCAACGCTGGGTACACGTCATCAAGTTTTATAATAAGACAATTTTATGTTTAACTCTTTTATTATCTACTTTGCAAGGAAGATAATTACATATTTTTTATTTATTTATTTCTGAATCAATGTAACAAAACGGTCATTTATTGGAAGTTAAACAAAAAAAACGCAATCTTAGCATTAGGCTCTGATTTATTTAATAGGATTGTTAAGATTAGAATACAAGGAGTAGTTAAATTAATTATTAATGACAATACATTATGAATGCACAATTAAATTGATTATACGTATCAGAAAAGCAGATTACGGGGAAAAACAAATACGATTAATTAAAACAAAAAATAACTTTCGGGAACAATTCAAACGTATACTTTGAAAAAAGGTGACAAGGCAAACAAAGCTGTCGGTAGGGTACCTAGTAAAATTAAACGCGTAATAAAATAGACTGAATGTAGGTCACATCATGATAAAGGGGCATACCATTTGAATTGAAAAGGCTTTAGCCATGTTTAGTAACCACATCGGAAACATAGTCAGGTTGGTACAATGGTCTATTTTTTCCGCTACCCTCAGCTAAATTCTTCACTCTCGCGGCATTCCCGAAATCGAAAAAATGATAGTACTATTGTCTCCAAACAGTTGGAACTCTTGAGCTCCATCACAAAAAGCTGTATATCAGCAAACATTCAAAATGAAACAATATAGACCTTGAACGGTAAACCTTTTTTAAATGTCTGAATAAACAACCTGACGTGCGAAGACGCACAAGCATAATTCTGTAAAGAAATTTGCAGTAAATCAGCCGGACAAAGAAAGTAAACATGTTTAATAAAATCGCGCGACGAACAAACAACAGCCTTGCAACGAACGTTATTGAAACATCAGGCACAAAGGCAAAGGTGACGACAACATAATTATTTGTTTATTTGCATGGCGGCGAAAAAACAATAAGCGACAGAGGCGTATTCAAGAGTGTTTTGTAAAGTCGCTTATGCGCGGCAATTTCACGTTTCACGGTGTGACGGACCACGTCACGTTGAGTGACACCGGATCACTGGACGGCCGGACGGCGGATGGGTGCATGTGCGAATGCCTACACGAACTCTTATTATTATTATCACTGTGGTTGTTAAGACAGAAGATATGCTGACGCTTAACGACGTTAAATGGAGCCTTCTGTTCTAGCAGGTGTATAGAAGTCGTCAACCTAGTGAAGAATCGTTAACCTACAGAGACAATGATTGGAACGTATTGTATGTTTCCAGTAAAAATGTGGTATATAATATTATGATGGATCGATTTTCTTCATTGCGAAAATTTGTAATTTTTTTCTTTGTTTGTTTTTCTTTATTCATAATACAAGTTTTTTACATGATTTTCGACTACCACACTAAGCACACGTCCTTTATACAATTCATCAAGAAATCTCAACAAAGAAAAATTACATCGACAGAGTTTGATTTGACCACCTCGCGCCCCATCGTTTAATTAACTAGGCAAACAAAATCCTATGGCAATATACAGGGTGTATCGGCACTAACCCGACAAACTTTAACCAGCTATTCCTTAGCACATTTGGAGTAAAAAATGTTATGGGCACTTTGCTGTCCGGTAGCATTTTTTTTTTCAATTAAAAACAAAAAAATTTAAAATTTCCACACTACATCACTGTCATTGGCATTGCGTTTCGTGTTAAACAGCTGTTATAAGCAAGTGTGTCAAAAAGCGTCTTCGCTCTTTCGCACACACTAAATAATAATAGTTAAAAATGAGACGAATGGTGCCGTGCTATTTCGTTGTGACTGTAAACGTGCGCCAATATAGGTACACACGTGCATTATTCAACGGAATTCGAATAAAATATTTGCCAGATGGGTTTTCAAACTTTATCAAAGGATAAAACAGTGGTGACATGTGGTGAAAATATTAATAATAAATTTTTTATTAAAAAAAAACGTTACCGGACAGCAAAGTGCACATAAGATTTTTTACTCCAAATATGCTAAGGAATAGCTGGTTAAAGTTTGTCGGGTACGTGCCGATACACCCTGTATATAATAAACTTTACATTAACTTGATAAAAAATCAATAAATAAAACTTGATTAAAAATCACAGTAGGTATCAACAACTTCGGTACAATAGCCCGTGGAGATGGGATGATGGGTGGGAGGGAAGGGGATGGATATAGCCTCAGAGGGCCTAAGTAAATTATTGTGTATTGTGTGAATGTTATTTATTGATTTTAGGATTGAAGACGAGATGTGCTAAGTAAGTAGAATAAAATTAAGAGGAGTTAAACGGATCGAATTCACAGTTTGAAATGTTAAAAATGAATGAAGGGCGGTGATTGAAATGTATTTTGTTTTGAGTTAGTATGGGTCGTTGAGTTCTATTATTACATCAATATAGAACAGTTACTTGATAAAACTGAAATAATAACAGAACTTGAGCTTGAAGAACTTGAAAAAAAAATTAAATTTGAAGAATTGTTCAAATTCTCCGAAATAACCCGTCCTTAGTGTTGCATTGAGAGATTATTAATTAATCATTAATGTGTGGTTTTGTCTTACGGGCACTCTTAATTCAATACATAAGTAATAAAATAATAAAAAAAAATATTCAGGGCAATCTTTCACAGGGGTGGTTACTTTTTTGTAAAAACATCTTTTGTACATCTGCGGAATTTATACGACTTTCAAGAAATTTCCTTTTGTGACGAAATGCTGAAAAACGCGGCCGACTCCCGATGACATTACATAGGTGCTTTAATGCGAAGGTCACACAAGGTCTTACAGTAAAAGAATACAAGTTAAAAAAATAAATTACGCATAATCCCTCGAAGGAACTAAATTGAACATATAGTAATCTGCCCAACTACCCGCATTGACACTGATGGGTGTAACAAAAAATGCAAAGCGCTAAATTGCCGAGTGTCCGCGATTCAAATTAAGCGACGTCCGGTGCTCGTGACGTCGGGCGCGTGCCACGCGCAATCGTGGCACCGCTGATGATATTATTACTGCACACGGCTGGCCACAACAGGTAGGCCTGATGAACTACCTGAATGGATAATAATAATAAAGACCGCCGCACCTTGCGCAATACGCATCCGCCGGCTTCGGACGCCCGCGCCGGGGGAGACAAAGGCCGGCGCGGCAGATCGAACGCGCGGGGAACGCACAACGCACAAGGCACGGTGACGGACGCGGGACAGGTGCACGCCGCGGCGGCCAACTGTCGCGCCGCAGCCGCAGCCGCTAGCGCTATGGTGACCTATCGCGCAGCCACTGGAAACAGAGCCATACCATACCAGAACAACTATTACATCATCAACCATACATCTTGAGCTGGTTACATTAGATTCATCTAAGAAATGCAAGTCGTTAAGAGAAGAAAAGTAACAAACAAAGACACAACAGAGGAAACTCGCTTCCTTCACAGCCAGCAACTTCTCCTCTGTTGAAGCTAACGAGGAAGTGAGATTCATTATAATATACGTCATGTATTGACTTGGGAAATAAAATCAAACCCCCCGTGGCTGAAACTTGCTATCTGTTCTGTGAATAAGATTGATTCCCTTCGAATGTAAACTCAATCATTGCTTTGTTAGTTGGCAATTTAATGTGATTGACAATACTGAGATTTAACGAAGGTGTATGTACAAAGAGGATTTTTAGAGTATAAGATGCCTACTTTTAGTATCACCCAGGTGAGAGCCCGCAATCCAGAATCTAGAAATTACCACATCCATGTTAAATTTAGAAAGCCAGGTACTTGCCAAATTATCCACTTCTCTATCTACCTTATCTCCACTCTTCCTTCAACTTCACAAAGTTACATTAATCGGGGATGCCATGATCCCCTTGGCTTTGGGCAGTTGGGACTGGTGCGGTAAATAAACCGTGTAAAGAGTGACATAACCCATATCAAATATTTCCACCTCACCATGACATTTAAACAATGGAGTGTCAATACATGCTGAACTCAATGTTATCTTCATTGTGAATTTAAACGATAAATTAAATTGAACGTTTATTGTTTTTATACGTTATTTTATTGTTTGAGTAACGACTTGACAATCAGGTTTCATTTAAAGGTTCCAGGTCGAAAGGCAAATCAAATACCATGATATTTTTAACATTTATTTTATAAGCACTAGAGTTCAGTTGTAATAATTATTATGTTAACGAAAATTAAGGAGAGGTTCCAACGGCACTATCAGCTATATTTGCCTTACTTGCCTACTTTTATTAATTAACTGGATATTTTCAATACGCCAAACAATTATGTTCCCAAAATGAAACATTCTCAAAGTTATTCCGATATAAAGTTCTTCGTTTACCGGTTCTTCGTTTTCGTCCAATTTAACCTTGAACAAACAGCTGTCGCCTTTTTATCTTCATCGCAGCTTATTGCTGTGAGAATGCAACACCCAACACAATAAAAAACTGTCATGTTTTAACATTAACAATGAAATAAAACCAGTTTTCAATAGGGTCAACTAAATATTTTAAAAATGCATACCAAAAAATAATACAATGCAACCCAATTTATTACTTTTCTTAACCCCCAAAAAGTCTTAAACTTCGAATTCAGTGAAACTTTGATATATTGAGACAGTTACTTTTATACATTTATTCCATTTTTGAGCGTTATCGGTTTAAACATATTGTTACCATCTTCAGACTGGTACAATTATTCCTTAAACAATGGTTTTTATACTCGACACTTGGGAGAGTGGTATTCAAAGAGTTTATTAAAATTATATGGATTTCCCATCTTCGTTGCGATATCGTGTTTTACAGCTGAATTTTCAGTTATATCCAGTGGGCATAATTACATCGGTTTTATAAGTTAATTTTCTATTAATTTAGGGAATTGTTTTCATACCCATTCACGGTTGTCAGACAGGCAGGTGTATATTACTAACTAGTTTTATTATATTCAAGGGATTTATGATTGATATTTGCATTAAGTTAGCTTTCAAAATGATATATATTAATAACATTGGAGCAGGAAATAATATTGTAATGTACTCTAAATTGAGAAAATAAATATTTACTTTACAAAATGTGATTACAATGAATGTTGGAGCAATAGGCTGAAAACAGTAAGAGTCAAAATAAAATGAAAAAATACAGTGTGTGGCAAGCCTACGCACGACGGAAGTGAAACTTTTAGTATTCTTCTCTCTCTCTTTTCATTTCATATTATTATTATTCAGAATGCTGTACATTATAGTTTTAAAAAGCATAAATTTATTTATAGGCGTGTTTTTAACAAATGAACGTTTAACTAGATTCCTAATATTGACATATTTATAAGTAGCATGTGATAAGAAAAATTAAAAGTTATAAAAATATGGGATTCGAACCCGGGTCCTGCGTAACGAGTGTCGAACGCTCTACCTCTAGACCACGAGGAGAGGTATCTCGCGCGACGAGAACCGCGTATACCGTGTACTCCTCAATTGACTTTTAACGTGTAAATTTTCGTTTTCAAACACGGCAAATGAATAATACCACATAACGTCTCGTTAACGCTTTATATAGGGTCGAATAGAAGATATATCGGCAGTGTGAAGTCATATCTGTCGTATTTAAAAATATTTCCGTATATTTGCCCGTATATTAATAAATAATGGGTGTGTTTTTTACTAAAAAAAAACTTGTCACGCACGTCTGCGAGAATAATTAGTCGCGTTATCGGCCTTGATTAGTAATTTTAATGATTCAAAATAAAAATAATTAATCAAAATACCGAGCGACTCTACCGGCTCGATTTGTAAGCTATATTTCGACAAAAATATCATATAGGTACCGACCGTTAATTCTAGCCAATTACTCGAGTGAACACCTGCCGGTCTAGAGTCTCACTAAATGGATTTAGACATTTCGGGAGACTATCGGTTAAAATTAACAAAGTTATGTAATTTTTTAAAAAATTTATTAAAAAAAATGTAGATATTTTCTTATATGTATGCCTGACAAAGTCGCAGCACGAGAGCATTTTATCACTTTTCCTCGTATTAAAAAAATCACAAAAAGAAAAAAAAAATTAGTTAAAGCGGGGATCGAACCTCGGTTCTTCATGACGTCAATCGGGCTCTCTGCCTCTAGACCGCGAAGCTGAGTTTGGAGAGTGACCTAAACTAGGTATATAATATTAGCTAGGCTCCTATAGCGAAATGATCCCCGTTTTTCGTGACGGTCATGAGTCGGTTTTACTCCGGTCCTCGAAAATGCATAACGCGCGTAAAGAAGTTTCACTTCAAAAGATAAAAAAATGTTTCAATATATCATTATAATGGAATTCCAAGTCAGCATCAAACAGCGATATATCTTTATGAAACCGTAATAGCAATTAGCATTACATGCGCAGGTATCAGTAATCTGAGGTTTAACCGAAGGAAATGACAAGTTGCCAAACTGACGTAATGCAGCCGCAGTCTACGAGAAAAGCGTGAGAAAATAATAACGTGAATTCCCGGGTTTGGTCAGATGAATGATTAATGTTAAAAAGCGTGCATCATAAGAATCGTCGGAAATCCATCTCGGAAACAAACGGACTTACCGAAAGTGAATCATAAATACAGCATAATTTCTAACCTAAAATCTAACCTAAAAAAATGACTAAAAATATTATGAAAGATAGTAATGGTTAAAAGATAATATACTAGCAAAGTATAAATTAATCAATGGCATTCAACAATTCAACATTGAGTGCTGAATCAGCCAAAACTCACGAACAGTTCTAGCGTCATGAAATTTGCACAGCTTTCTTTTTTGGAGTTACTAGATTGATAGCTGTATTAACTATTTTCAGCTTTGTTTTTTGGAGTTACTAGATTAAGCTGTATTAACTATTTTCAGCTTTCTTCGTAAAAACCCAAATAATAATTTGTTGTTTGCCCCATTTGAAAAAGGAATACTAAAATGAATGTTAAGACTTTAGGAATATCTGTCTACTAATATATGATATATGAAAATTCAACAAAAGTTTTCGAGTATATTAACTTTGAAGAAATCTAAAATTGTCAGCAGAAAGTAACCGAGAACAAACAGTGCAGACGAGAAGAAACATGACTCATAATAATAGTGTATAAATAATGCAACGCTCGTTCTGCGTTCGCCAACATGAAAATATGATTGCGTTATTCAAATAGGTAGGTTACAAGTAAACCAAGAAAAATACTGATATATTATCTATGCTAAGGCTGGGGGCAAAACCTCTTTCGTGGGTTCAGATAAAATGGAAAACTAACTGGACCGGTGGGTTGTTTTATAACCGTGGACATTTTACTTTCTGCTTGCATTCGTTAAGAAAGCATTTGAAAAAAATAACAAATCATCTGATACCGGTCTGATAACGTTTTGTATAGCGACACAGTTCTTCATTACAATCTTCACATCTGTCCTGATAATGGACACTGTAACATAATCCGAAACACGGCATAACCCAAAAATTAATTACGAAAAAATAAAATGTGGTTTTTGATTTTGAGCCAGTTCTGTGCGTTTTGATTCTGAATGACGGCCTTTCACCGGAACTTATGCTATATCTACCACTGTCTATTCGATTCATCCAGTGTACTAAAGTCCTCGCCTCCCAGCTTCCAAGAGCCAAGACGCGATGTGACGGCATGGGCATCTCACACATAACTCGCTGCGGACCAGTCAGCCAGAAAAACCGGTCTCCGGTAGTAATGGCACGGCGTTCAATGAATACTAACATCATTAGATCTAGTCTCCAGTCCTAGTAATCTAGCGGGCGATAGTACGGAGTACGGTCATGCATCACCGGAGAATATTCCATCACAAAGTCGGTCGGGTTAACCAACGAATTCATGGATACAGAGATACTCGTATAAACAAAAATACACGTAGCAAACTGTAAAAACTTGAGTTTGGAAAATGAACACCTATAAAATAATGTTTTCCATAAAAAAATATTTTATAGAATAAAATATGCATTGCAGTGTTAATATGGTTAAGTTGAAAGTTCGCGCATTTTAACAAGCCAACAATACCATACACGCCATAAATGTTATAAAAACTGTATCAATGAATGTGTTGTGGATGGTATGCGCGCGTTGGTGTTTCTTTGTTGATTTGGCGTTTGAAGCGTACTTACGTGCTAACAAAACGAAAAGACAGATAAAATACATGCTTTGAAAATATCGGTAATCATAAATGGGTACAAGTTTAGAAACAGTCACTGTAACACCTCCGAAACCGTGTAAACCATTTTGTTAACCCTTGTAGCACGACGTCTGCAGGGAAAAAAATGAGGGGCAGAAAATATCCACAATTCATTGCTACGTAGGTAGGTATTAGGTATGAAAGCAAAAATAAAGCAGGTGAAAATAAAAAACACAATAAAAATAAATGAGAATCATATTCCCTAAAAGGGAACGCTCACGAGCATAAACTATAAAATTGATTATTAAACGTATTAAGAATAAACAAACAAAACAACCCCCATCGGTTCCAGGCGTATCGAAAACTGAAAAAAAAAATCATTTTACAAAAAGAAATTGACAGGTCAATTCGATGCTTTATTTCCAAGTTCCCATAGTGAATTATTATTTATTTGATGTACGGTGACCTATATGTGAAAATGAGTTGGAAAAGTGATCTATTCAGGAATTAGGTACATAAGTAATGTTTACACAACATTTTTTTTTTTTTAAACTGTCGAATATTCCTATTTTAGAAACTGACAATTCGTGGTGGAATTACATTATAGAATACTCACTATTAAAACGATTTTAAAAAAAAATGTCCACTATTTTATACTTATTATTTTTTACTTTATTTCGTAAAAAGTAGATAAAAGTTTTATATCGTTTTAATAAATCATTAAAACTATTGAAAGCTATTTTTCTGAAAGTTCATTCTTGTTTTTTACGTCAAGTTATTTTTTCAGAACGAGATTCACATTACGCAAATTTAAGACGACTGGCAATTTAAAAAGTTTTAGAATCGCTCGTCTGAGTTAGGTGGCGAAATATAATTATACTATGGGTTTAAACATGAAAAAAATATATAAAACCCATTTGTAAATAATAAACTAGTCGGCAATGGAGTAGAGCAAAAATGAAATTAAACAAGATATTTGTGTATTATTTAACCGATAATCTTTACGGAGTGTTATCCCCGGCCATTTATCATCGGTGAGCACAAATTCCGCTATCCAGTATTAACTCAACCACTGAATCCACCATCCAGTATCTACTCATACACTGTATCCGCTATCCAATACCCACTGTATCCACTATCCAGTATCTACTATATCCAGTATCCACTCATCCACTGTATCCGCTATCTAGTATCTACTGTATCCAGTATTCACTCATACACTCTATCCGCTATCCAGTATCCACTGTGCAGTATCTACTATTCAGTATCCACTATTCAGTATCCACTCTTCAGTATCCACTCATCAACTCTATCCAGTATCAACGTATCAACTGTATCCAGTATTAACTCCTCCACCGTACCCACTATCCAGTGAGGAATGTGCGATATTACGGCATGAAAAATGTGTGAAATAAACTCGTTAAGGTGCTAGAGCAAGGCTGCCCCAGGCCCGCGGGCCACATTGTGGCCCGCGAACGAATTATAAGTGGCCCGCGTGAACCATTTTCAAAAAACCCGCCAATTTGAAAAAGTGTCGCGGGCCCGCGGTAAAACAAACAATGCAGCTTGCGCGCGGTCACCAGTGTTGCCAACGAAGGCGATTTATCGCTATTTAGGCTACTCAGAACGAGAATCAGCGACGAAAAAATCTAACCTCTTGAACTTACTTTTTAAACAAAAATACACCGGGTTTTGATATAATATTTTTTGAGTCCGAAATTGAATCTTGTAGCCACCCCCCCCCCCCCCCATGGAATTCGAAAAATTGTTGTGGGGAAACACATATGATGTTTTTGGGTGTAACGTAACAAACCCCCCCCCGCATAAATTTCAAATATTTTGTGGGGAATTATGTTTTGTAGAAATTCTCTAACAACCCCCCCCCCCCCCCCCATGGAAATAGGAACCGTCAGGTATTCAGTGGCCCGCCAGTGATTCAAAATCGTCAATTTCGCCCAACTGTTAAAAAGGTTGGGCAGCCTTGTGCTAGAGTATCTCTTTGGTGTTAAATTATAGACTGAATTACTAAATTCAATAGAAAGCAAATACATATAAAAAATATATTTAAGTATGAATATTTTAGCTTAATCTACACTGTTTATGGAAACATTAACCTTAGATTAACGGCCAATAAATAAGTCAAATCAATAATGAATAAATAATAATGAAATACCACTTTTTTAATGATACATGTCAAATGTTTCGTAACAAATGATTCCTTCATTAGAAACCAAAGTATACTAAAAATTAATGTGACATACAAATATGGACACAAACACAACTGCAAAAATAAGTGGTGGGAGAGGATTAGAGGGAGAGGGTAACTAATTATGTATAAACTAGATGACGTGTACCCGGCTGCTCGACTTTTCTCTACTTTCTATAAATATAATATGCATGTATTATGTATATAATCCTTCCGGAAAAAAATTCTAAATGAAAACTATATCAAAATCCATTGCGTCGTTTAGAAGAACTAAGCGCACAAACAGACAGACGAGGACTTTATTTTATACTGCTAAGAGATGGGGAGATAAATTCAGGCGGTGGCTATTAGTAAAAAGTATTTGGTTGATAAGAACAAAAAAATAAATAAAATGCTATCACAAAAACAGGTTAAAGTGTATAATTCTGGTCATCTGAAATAAACAAATGACACAATGTTTTGTATTTTGAAGATTGCAATAATTGAAATCATGACATGGCCCAAGTTACTAGAATACAGACAACAAAACTAACTAACCATCACGCCTTTTCGCAGGGGTATGCAGAGAGGACGGACCGCCACAAATCGGTCTTGGAAAACACTCCTTGCCTAGATAGAACAAAGATAGCTTCCTGGTTAAGGCGATGCACTACGTCGTGTAATATTTTAAATTGAGCCGCTATTAATAACAACCCTTACGTAAATGGCGATAAGGTTTAAATTCCCGCTTAACACCATCCGCCTGTTTTGATTTATGCAAGAAAAAAACATAGCCAAAAAGTGCCTTTTATTTTATTTTGTGGATGTTCAGGCATAATTTTTTTTTTCGACCATTTTATAAATAACTTAATTTTCCACATTATACAATAAAATCATAACCGAAAATGGGTTCGTAAGTAGGAGATTTTGAACATTAAAGCACTTTTCATAGGCCTTCACATTATTTTTTTCTGGGCTTAAATATACTTAAAATCTAAAAAATACTTGATTAAGATATAATAAAAAGGCCAAGATGTATTCTACTCGCAGTTTTTAATTAAAGCATCTGAAACAGTTCTAGGCGACCAAATTTTCAAACCAAAAGCACATGATTTTGCATTACTACGTATGGCATCGCCTTAAGATTGGAGATTTTGGTTGAAGTTGCATAGTTACTTCCTACTCCTACGACGCTTCAAATCGGCGTGATTCTTAAATCTCAATCTACCCTTTTTAACTAGCATTTGAAACCGATTCACGTGAAAGTGATTCCGTTCCAGTTTATCGAGAACCCGTCACGGTTGCATCTGCACAGCGCGGCGGGCTGCAGTGAACGCTCTTGCGAAAGCGAATCGATCCGTTCTATGAACATACTGGGAACAGATACATCATGACTGCCTGCTGCAAGAATTGCGCAAGCATCATTAGGCAGCGGCGTGCAGTCACAACCATTGCATTTTTATTAACTAGCCGAGGCGTACCCGGGGTTGCTGGGAGTTATTCTCAGGAGATTGACATATACCATCGCGGACTTTTCTGTAGGCCTTTCTAAGATATGCAATTCCGTAGTATATTATCTTGATGCATCTCATAAGGTTTAGCCAGCTTTAGCAATGTAAGCGCCTGAAAATATTTTATTTATGACTTTATTCCAAAACATAGACTTTTCTCTACTTTCTATAAATAAAATATGCATGTATTATAATAATGATACATACAGGTGTATCGGCACGTACCCGACAAACTTTAACCAGCTATTCCTTAGCACATTTGGAGTAAAAAATGTTATGGGCACTTTGCTGTCCGGTAACATTTTTTTTTAATAAAAAAATTATTAATCATATTTTCACCACATGTCACCAATGTTTTATCCTTTGTCAAAGTTTGAAAACCCATCTGGAAATATTTTGTTCGAGTTTCGTTGAATAATGTACGTACGTACCTACGTTGGCGCTCTTTTACAATCACAACGAAATGGCACGGCACCATTCGTCTCATTTTTAACGATTATTATTTAGTGTGTACGAAAGAGCGAGGACACTTTTTGACACACTTGCTAATAACAGCTGTTGAACGCGAGAAACAATACAAATGACAGTGACGAAGTGTGGATTTTTTTATTTATTTTTGTTTTTAATGGAAAAAAAATGTTACCGGACAGCAAAGCGCCCATAACATTTTTTACTCCAAATGTGCTGAGGAATAGCTTATTAAAGTTTGTCGGGTACTTGCCGATACACCCTGTATATGTAAATATATAACTATAAACCTACCGGAAGAAATTCCCTAAGTGATAGTGAAAACCATATCAAAATCCGTTGCGTAGTTTAGAAGAACTAAGAGCACAACAGACAGACGCGGATAGTGACTTTATTTTATACTATTTAGAGATATTTAAGTTACTTATTTATTTAACGCCCAGAGAGGGCTTTTACATATAGGTGGTACAATTTTGATGACAGACAATTTTGAAACATGAGAAAGATATAATAAAAATAAAATAAAATTAAAAAATAATATACCTATGCGAGAAACAAAAATAAAAAGAACAAGAAAATAAATTTAAAAATACTGCGATTTGACTGCTTCAAAAAAATAAAACTTCCATTTAGGAATAGTGTTGAAATAAATCTTTTATGTGATCCACAAAATTCGCAAAGTTAATATTAAATATATCGACATCACCTAAGTATTGGTTTCCCAGAGTGCGAAACCGTTGTATTGGGGAGTTCGCAATGTAATTGCGCTTATGTGTGTTGCAGTGGAATAGTGTATTTTGTCGTGTCGTAAGTTTATGAGTTGCAGAAGTTCGCAACAATCGAATTTAGAGTTTAGAATTTTTAATAAAAAAAGTTAAGTCGTTTATTTTACGCCTGTCTTCCAATGTGTGCATTTTTAGAGTATATAATAAGAAATGATATTGTAAGTCTTCTAGCGGGATATTTAATTTAAAATTTATAAAATAATATATAATTTATAAAGTAATACACAAATCAGTAACGAAACAAGAAGCCAACTTCATCAATATGTCAAAAAAATTCAACTGACTTAACTGTGCACAGGTAGCTGGTATCTATTTATAGTTGTCAAAAAAAAATTCTGTGTGAGAGTCGAAAATCATTATCTAGGGAACAACTCTACATATTTATTTATTTATTATACGCCCATAAGAGCTTTTACTAACATTTTATAATAATAATATATATTCATAACAATTCAGTGAAACAGTAATCAATATTAAAATTTGAATTTAAAATTATACAGAACCCATACAGAAGAATGGTATTATGCTAAATTGTTATTATTACTGAGGTATGTTATTATAGCCTTCTTGTAACTATATTCCATGCAGTTGAAAACATCTACAATTTATTAAAAAGCATTGCCAACTGCATGCAATCTAGGTACAAGCGAGTATCTAAATGGCTCAGTCCTGATATTTTTATTGCAATCAAAAAGAGTTTTGGATCGACTAGTTCTTATAGGTATAAAGAAAGTAATTAGAATTATATTACATTGATTGTCGACTCACTTTTGTGTCCAAAATATATACCGACTCCAAAGTTAAGCGTGTTGAGTTTTACATCATGCGTACTATTTAAAACTCATTGTATACATAAAAAAATACATTTAATGGAAAAATATCAAGCCTTGTAAATTTTATTGGATGACAGAAGATGTGATATAAGCAATGTAATTATGTAGTAAATAAGTGCCTGAAATTAACAATTTTCAATTTAGCTAAAGCCCCTTATTTTGATGCTTATAGGTATAGTTTGTTTTAACAGATATTAAAAAAAATGCACATAGTAATCCATTAATATGGACAGCACGTCACTGCGTTATGCAAGTGGTACGGGAGCTCACTGAAGTGCAATGGAAGATAAATGCTTATCGTTATTAGTGTTATTACGAGTGCACGCGATATTTAGGACGTGCGAACAAACAAAATAGCACGATGCACTTGGAGTTAAGAAAACGCACAGTTTGGAACTCGTATAAGATATTGCCATTTTCATCGTAATTTAAATAGTAGTATTTTGTCCACCTATTTGTCCTTATTTTGTTCGTAGGATAAGATCCTATAAATACCGATCGTTTCGGGTCAACTGTAGGACCTTTCACAGTTGTTCTGATCTTTATCTGAATAGAACGAAATCATGCAAATTTTGGTTGTTCTTGTTCGAACCGGTTACTAGTTACACATTCTATGGTAAAATAGAAAGACAAACAAGTCAAGAAATTCTATAGCCATGCATTAGTGATGTGAATAATTGATAATGGTAATAAATAATCGAAATATTTTGATTTAAATCAATTATTATCGATTCCATTAAAATGTATTTATTTTCAAACAAATTAATAAAAATATAGACAGCATTATCCCTAAAATATAAAAAGGAATTCGACGACATCTTTTGTTAACTGCGAGAAAGAAAATTATGACTGTCATTTTATTTAAGAGAATAAAATTTTTGCGTTCTCGTTTTTTTAAGAAAAGGAAACAGCATCATCGTTGGCAATACATATTGTTCGATTATCTGTGTGTTTCGATGGCCATCACTAGCAGGCATAGATCATAAATTCCCATAGAATTCTAACATGGCACGGCATAGAGATTTGCTGGTTGGTTGGTTGGCTGGTTGCACAAGCGATTTTACCTTGGGCCGGTGATTGCGTGCCTGCTGGCTGCAGTGGGAAGTGCATTCTCCACTTACCTCGTGTGATCTAATCATCGCCGCCAAGGTTGTTCTCCCCGGTGCAACCGGCCGCTTGGTACCGGCACAGTGCAGGCGAGGACAGCCGGGGACCTATTCACGAATAGAGTCCGGCCTGTCGTATGATTTACAGCACGTTAAGGAATTATTGACACTACAATGGGTACCTTGATAATTGCAGTCTCATCGTAAAATAATGAAAACACTACTTAAGCTGTAAGGTTCGACATTGACAAAAGCTGTCACTAAGGCAGAGTAAAAAGCCGCAGGTATGCAGTCAGTACAAAGGAACAGCAGAAACACGTTTTCAACAACATTTTCTAAAAAATCATTTCATGGTTTTTAGTTACGACTTGTGAAACAAAGCACGTTAAACTGCAAGGCGAAGCTTTTGGCGTCATCGTGTACGTAACATTGGTAACAAAAAAAAAACGACGGCATTTTTCGTTGTGCAAAATGATAATATCAACAACAAAAAAACAGATATTCGAAAAGTGCACATGATAGTAGTTTACCTAGAATGCCCAGGGCCTTTTATTAAATAAATAAGTTGTCATTTTAAGTTCGCGTATCTATATGCAAATCAAGTCTTTAATGCCCATTGATTTCTAAATGCAAGAAAACATGTGTATTTTTTTATGTGAAAGCGCATGTAAGATTATGGCAACCCCAATTGGGGTACGTTGTAAGTCTGCAGGTAATGGGAAAGAGACGGGGAAAAGGAAGGTGGGGTAGAGGTAGGTGGGGAAGTACCTGGCTATTCAGTTCTGATCACTAAACCTGGCCAAAGCCATTTCAATTCCGAATGGTGGTTTTACACCAGGGCGATACTGAGAGTATATTCCACTCTGGAGCGTGCCGTAAATATACAATATATTATGTTAAATGAGTAAATTGTGAAATAAAACAAGTTGCGCACGCCGGTATTTAAAAGCGCGACCTCTGGTTTGCTAGTCAACAGTCTTACACCTCGACCACGGAGGCTAACAAGCTAAACATATTGTTGGATTGATTGTAAGGTTAGCGTGTGGATAAAATTATTGTAAATTTAAAGAGCACTTATGTTGTTTGACATTCAGTAGGTAAGGTGTTTAGGGGCCTTACTAATAAACGTGTTTTACATATTACACAACTGATGAACAACCATTAATTTGGGGCAAATGGTTGTTTATCAGTTGTGTGTCTGTCTCATCATGCAGTCCTTATGTAGATGGCGATAATGTTGAAATTTCTGGTTAACATTAGTCGCCTGTTTTGATTTACGTAAAAAGAAAAACATGACGGGCAAAAACAGTTTAATGTTTTCCGATCATTTTTCTAACTTCATTATACAATACATAACAGAAAAGAGGTTCGTAAGTAGGAGTTTTGCACAATAAAGCAGTTTAGAACATATATTTTTTCACGGCTTACAAAAATACTTGTCAAAAAATGCTCGATTATGTCAAAGGTCAATACGTGTTCTACTCGCAGTATTTAATTAAGCATCAATAATATTTCTTAAGCAATCAAATTTTCAAGCCAAAAACTCATTAAAGCCTTAAAGTTCAATTTTTTGGAGAGGAATAGTAAGTTTTAAGCGTCGTTGTTCTTACTCGTTACGTTTGGAGAGGAATAGTATGTTTTGAGAGTCGTTGTACTTGTTACGGTGGGAGAGGAATATTAAGTTTTGAGCGTTTTTGTACTTACTTGTTACGTTTGGAGAGGAATAGTAAGTTTTAATGGTCGTTGTTCTTACTTGTTACGTTTGGAGAGGAATAGTATGTTTTGAGAGTCGTTGTACTTGTTACGGTGGGAGAGGAATATTAAGTTTTGAGCGTTGTTGTACTTACTTGTTACGTTTGGAGAGGAATAAGATTTGAGCGTCGTTGTACTTACTTGTTACGTTTTTTTGGTACTAGTAGGCACCTACGTAATGATTAAATCATATTTGAAGGTATTTATACTAAATATTAAAAAAAAACATTTTATCGGATACGATATATTTATAGTATTATAGTAATACAGGTGTTTACTTTAATAAATTCTAGAATCGGTTATCGCGTGTTATAAATTTGACAAGACACGATACATTATTACAAAAATGGCATTACCGGGAAAACGGTGATATCGAGTCAGGCATTATCAAATGCAAACAATCCTATCTGACACTTGCTTCGGCTGTGAGTGCAGGGCACACACCAAACAGCGATAACCACTCAAACTAAATTATTACAAGTAAAATATGATGGATGACTCCTATCGTAGTTATATTTTTATTCGGAGGTAGTCCAGCAAAGTTGCCACATGGCTGCTGGTTCTCCCTTAACGTTTTGTGTTAATTAATAAGAATTTAAAGCAGAACTTTACATATTACATTCATAGAAATGTGATTTTTTTGTTGTACTGTGTTAACATCAGAAGAAACAATAGTCTACGAAGTAAAAGTTATCAATCAATGTTTTAGAATGAAAAGATAAAATAAATAAAATTAAAAATAATTTTACAGATACATTGATTTATCTTCTATTATCCACCTTTTTATGTTTTTAGTGTTAGGTTTCTCATGTTCCTTAAGAGGAACGATTGCGCGCTTTCTTCATCCAAAACTTAAATTTGGATGTGAGGCCAATATACTTCACCAAACCAAATAATATTTTTTTTAATTAAAAGGTATAGCAAATATCTATTACGGATATGTGCTGCTTTATTTATTTAATTTTAAATTCTAAAATATAAGCCATTAAGTAATTCAATTTTTCACGATTTTAGAGGCAATTTTGATAATTTTTTGTGAGATAATGGTAATTATTAAAAAAACAATCTTTCCCAAGCTACTATTTAAATACAATTAAATATAAATTAAAAATTAAAACCACCTTAAAATGACGTTTTTGTGTTGAAATTTAAAATTTATATACGACAATTTTTGTTCCAACGTAAATCGGTCTTTTGCAAATTAAATTAAACCCATCAAAAGAGCTTTTTTTAACAACTCATTTTTACATTATTTTTTATACTTTTATATAATTAAATTAAATTTGCATAGTAAAAATAATTGCCCAAGTTGCATCTAAAATCGTGAAAAATCAAATTCTTTAAATGCCCATATTTTATAATTTAAAACACAAATAAATAAAGTAGCACATATCCGCTCTAGATTTTTGCTACATCCTTTGATAAAAAAATATTATTCAATTTGTTTAGGTATTTTGACCTTAAATCCAAATTATTAAGGCCGCGCAACGGTTCCCCTAAAGTGACAAGTTATTTTTTAGTTTATTAAATATCGGTACGCAATATTCCAGCGTTCGGCATCCATACTCATCAAATACTAGCAGTACCCCGCCACGCGTTGGTGTGGCACAGCCTGTCTATGCCAATAGAGAAACAATAGCACTTGTTGATTTTACGTCCAACAGATGGCGCTGTTTTTTTTAAACCTTTTATTACGTGTCACATGTGATATCTATATGTATAATAAAACCCACGTATTTGAATGTGACGTTATGTCAAAATTTCAAAGCAATTGGTGAAGAACTTTCGGAGATTTATGATTTTGAACAAACGAACATTAACATTTTTATATATATATATATTAGTGGGATGACCAAACCTTTGTTTTCCGTAAATATAATACAAGGATAAGATTAAAAATAATTTCTTCACGCAAAACTAAAACAACAACAAAAAACTATCGCAACTTCCTACAATATATCTTTTGGTGGAATTCCACGGATAATTTAACATTGGTTAAAAAGTCCCAGTTATTAAACGAAACGAATCGCTGCTATGGCATCATCATAATAATTAGGTATTAAGAATGTACATACTTTACAGAAGATTAATACATGTCGATGAAGCCGAGCATTCAAAATCATCAGCTCGAACACATACCTGAAACAAAAGAAAAAAAAACGACTGTCAGAAAAAAATTGGTTAAAACAGATTTTGGAACTGGTATATTACTAAAGTAAGAAGTAGGGTAGATAAATTTCTCTATTTCAGGTTACATAATAGATAGCAGTTTGAGGACGGATTCTACTTATATATTTAAATGTAGGATTCGTGCTTCCAAATAATAACATTACTCTTTGTAAATATATTTCATTATCAATGTTAATTAAACAATATAACTTCGGTTGTGAGTACGCAATTCTGAAGCCAGTTCATTCTAAGATACATAATTCTTATTCGTATGATGAATTTATGCCGCCGTTCTTGTGCCGTGTAATGGTCAGCATAGTTGCCTTCTCATCAGTTAATCGGGGTTCGATACTCGTACGTAAATTTTATTTTGATGTGAAACATCTTTTGGCGCGCCTAGGGGGGTAACACCGACTCTTGCGTGGCAAGACGGGACGACGCTCTTGCACGGAAACGGGACGAAGATCTCGCACGAAACGACGCTTTAATCGGGCAGCTTGTAACTCATCGGCTCTTTCCGCCCGGCCGCCAAAACTCTGTGCGGTATATTTGCTTCTATCATTAAAATTGTCAATGGATCCATCCCAAATGACGATGATTTTTGTAATTTTAATATACATATTTAATTCCGTAATAATAATAAAATAATTGCTTACTTTTAAAAATATAATGACTTGTTTACCTAAAGTTTCACTTCCTCCAATAAAAATTATTTTCAATGTTTCACATCTGCCAGCCGTCCCGCGACGACTATTTTTTTTATTAATTACTAACTACTTTTTTGTGCTGGTTAATAAATAATCCCTTAAAAAAAGAATTTATGATATTAGATCAGCGTGTGCCTCTGCTTATTACCAGAAATCCAGTAAAAGATACTAAACAGACAACAACCTTCCCACGTGGAAAAAGAATATTTTGCGATACGGACCGAAAAAAGAGTTATACCTTTTTGAGTTGAACAGCAGCAAAAGAAATCTAAAATAAGCATGCTATAAATAAAATGCTACTTTCAATGTGCATATTACAAAGGAATCATTACGATCATTTGGGTAGGTCGATGGTGAATACAGCAGCGAGGAAAATTGAAAAATCAAGCATCATGCAACGATTAAAATGGCAGGTGACCTGATGGCGAACGTGTTTATTAACACAGTTGCCAACACAACATGAAGATCAAGGGGGTTATTACATGATAGGGATGCGATCGTAAGGCAAGGGTAAAAAGGATAATAAGGGAGAAAAATGTTATTTATAAGACGTTACGGCTTGTTTACATTTGGGGAGTCAAAAATTTCACCACGTATTTTATAGCCAGTGACAGCAACAACAAAAATTTTGACAATGGTGGTATTACGAAGAAGAGACTCCAAAGCTTTTTCACTCCCAATATTAAGAGGGCATTAGAGGACCGTTTATTTATTATTTTAAAGCTTATCGGTACAAGAAATGTCTCAAAATAAAACAAATGGGAAGAAATTAAATTATATGACAGTAGCTGAAATCTCCGGCGTTGCCCGGGCTTTACGTAGATTTTTTCTAAATCTCATTAGACAGCGACCTTCCTCTTGTTTTGAAGGTCGCAAAAATGTATCAATTTGCATAAATATCAAATACACGCTGCCCGCCGGCCCAGTAACAAACAAACACACACTCATCTTTATATATTAATAGATAGATTAAGAACTTAACAAATAATTTTTAAGTGATTTAAAAATGTATAAACACACAATATTTAAAATAAACATACATAATATTAATTGTAGAACTAATAATAATCCGCAAATAAAAATATGGTTTTTAATTTTACACAACCGGTAAACCATTTACCATACATTAATGGTTGTTTATCAAATTTTAAAACATGTTTATTAGTAAAGCCTTAATTATTTAATGTGAAGCTATAAAACGATAAATAAACTACACATTAAATCAGAATAAAGTAACAATTGAATTTATTCATTTATCGAAAATGCATTTTAAAATTTTCACGTTTCAGATTTAAAGCGGAAGCGTGCTCGGTTGACCGTGTCATTTGTATTCAAGAAAACACAACCGAGACCATATTATTATATAAAGTAGGAGGAAAAAAGACTGAAGCTAACGGTGCGGCGCGTCACCATATCGCAGTTTGTGCATAGGAAATAAGCTCATTGACACTAAACTTGGCGGCGATTGTCGAGAACATAATTTATAGCCGCGTCTCTCCTTCGCATGTCACAACGTAAAAACGTCCCACAGTAATCACATGCGTCCACAAAACTTGTCCAGGCAAACTAGAATAGGGCTTGCAGATTGCAGATGCTTTTAATTTCCGATGAAACAGCGAAAATTATAAGATACTTTTATTTTTTTGGGGAAACAACGATTACATATTATTATAATTCTGTATCTAAATATCGCTAATAAACAATTAGTTGATGTTATTTAAGTGTTAATCATAAGTGACCTACCAAGTAAGTATGCTACTGTATATTATCTTCATATATAGTTAGTAATAACATGGATAATTATAGAAACAACGGGAATTGGGGAAACAAGGATTACATATTATTATAATTCTGTATCTAAATATCGCTAATAAACAATTAGTTAATGTTATTTAAGTGTTAATCTTAAGTGACCTACCAAGTAAGTATGGTACTGTATATTATCTTCATATATAGTTAGTAATAACATGGATAATGGTAGAAACAACGGGAATTGGAGAAACAACGATTACATATTATTATAAATATCGCTAATAAACAATTAGTTAATGTTATTTAAGTGACCTACCAAGTAAGTACAGTACTGTATATTATCTCCATATATAGTTAAGTAATAACATGGATAACTGTAGAAATGTATTATATTTTTGTACAGCACCTTTTTGCACAAAAAATGCGCTATACAAATCATACAAATATTATTATCATGGGAAATGTTGCATGAGGCCAAAGAATAACACAATAAATGCGATGTAGGCGTTTTTCGTAATCCTGAAATTCGGACCGATCGATCGGCCGTAAAAATGTCGGGCAGCATAAGAGCGACAGAGTATATTAATTGGTTGTCTCGATCTAATAGTCAAAAGGTAAAGTCAGCGGCGACATTGATTTATATCATAATAATTTTGTATTTGATCACGCCGGTATTGATCACGGGGACCAGAGTCAAGGAGCTTACTGCTCTGCCACGGAGGTAGTCCTGTGTAAATAATAAATCCATCATGTATATACTACAATTTTTTATTTAAATTTTACTAGCTTTTCCAGCTTGTAAAATGGTTCAAATTGAAGATTATTTATTTGAAAATTTGGGTACCTACCGCGCTCTACCTTGGAACAGCAGCCGCAGGACCACAAAGACGTAACTAACTGACAATAAATACGCTTCGAATAAAATCTTTTTCAAATCTCAATATTATGCAATGCAATGAATGTGAATAAACAAGTTTCTAGATTCCCAACTAGTAAATAACTGTCAGATTTGAATGAATCACCTGCTTAACTTCAATGCGCCGGATTGGCTGGCGATTTTATAAAATAAACCGTATGCTCCTGAGAACAAAAAAATAATAACACGTGTTTATATTATAATGTTAGTCGGTCTAATGTGCACTATTATCAGTAGGTGTCGAAACCCGTTCCGAGATTTACAAAACCAGTTTGCAAATTTATGCAAAGTAACGTAAATTATTTAATTACGATTCTTCGATCACATACACAGAAATCCGAGCGTAAAACGTTTACTTTATGCGTAAAAAAATATAATGTATTTAATATTCGAATAAGATACGTCAACGCTAACGTGGGATCGTTGACCGCGCGTTGTAAGCGAATATTTTAATCATAGGTACCACAAGAAAGATACTTCGTGATCACTATTATAAAACAATGTAACCTTATTTTTAGATCTTTTTAATAATGCCAGGAGGTAGATATACATGCCTATATAAATATATTAGAATAATAGTAACAAAGAAAAATACAAGAAAATTTGAAAGCCCTGAAAAATGGGAAAACCATTAACGACCAATAAAAAATTAAAACTGACGTGCAGCCCCCATACTTCACAGTATATTTCCGCTAAATCCCTATTCTCAATCCCCTCATTTGCCTTTACCTACCCACATCACTCGTACATCTGTCCTAATGACCTTTCAATTATATTCACGTCATATTATCATAACATAAAGTCATATTATTTAGTTTATATCTGCCCCGATGAAGACAAGATTATATACACAAAGGTACAGATTTCATTAAATAAAATAAAAACGTTTCTTTTCACAACGTTCAAAGCTGATACAAGCGAATCGAGCTTTGAAAAGAATACAGTAATGTGGCTGACACTAAATAATATTTTACACGTTACAAGTTAATTGCCAGTATTAAATCGATATAAATCAATATCCTTTTGGTCGAGGGATTAGTGTAGAATCCATCCCGCCTCACTTGCATTGAAAACATATTGACAGGCAGACAAAGTAATTGAAGGGAATAAATAATTCATTGCACTCGGGATAGATCGGTCTGCGGGCTAGTTTTTTAATGAAAGCCAGCGAGAACTTTAAAATTGGGGGGCGATTTTTACTTTATTTTGTATTTGCCAATATTCAAACATTGAGAAGAGTACTTGTAACAGGGCGCATCAGGAGTCAGGACGTACCTGACAGACTTTAACAAGCAATTCCTGAGCTCCCAGCAGCACCGGACACGGAGAAAAATCTTGTTAAAAAGGGGATAGCATGCCAATTTCCTGATAAAATATATAAGTCGTTCATAATATATCGAGAACACGTGTTCTTCTCCTAATAAGTATCATGACGGAATGCGACAATATCAGTATGTAAATATCAATAACAGTATTTGTATGAACACGTGGTCCGCCGTCCTCATAAAAATATCGATTTTAACTGATACTTTGTTAGGAACTCTGTCAATTCATTTGTTAAAGGCCTGCAGTCCCGTTTTTAACAGGAAAACGAATAATTTGACCAGATTTTTAGTAAATTCACAGTATTATATACAAGAATGTTGTGAACAAACGTTTCAAAAAAATACCCTGAATACATTCATTTTCAGATTGAATTTTATTTGTAAAACTGGGGTATAAATGGTTTTCAATATATTTCGTAATTTGATAATCTCTATGAATAAAGTTGACTCCCATCGAAAACCCAACATGTGTATAGCAAACCTAATCCTTATTCAGTGGGGTAAGCCACCCCCTTATTGGCCTCGCAAATAAACCAATTTAAATTCAAATTCGACAGCGGGGGTGAGGGGTGGAGGGCTCTGGGCGAAACTGGAATATACGGGGTAAGGGGAGGATCAATAGGGTGTCGACAAAGATGAAAAACTTTCAAGAAATTAACTTATCTGGCAGTACCTGTATCCTAAACTTTGTGGTACAACACGTAAGAAGTTATTTACTGGTAGAAAATCTTGTTTTATACTTTTACGCACCGTAGCCAGATTTGTTAATAATAAATCAATGTTAAATGATTTAGTTAAATCACTGCATTAGCAGATTCCGTTTCATTCAATAATTTATTACACTGCATAAAAAATGTAGTTCTTTAAATTAACCACAAAACAAAAAAAGTCCAATTTGAGCTAAATTGTGGAGGATATTAACATATAATATGTAGAGTTAAAAACGATCTGCCCGAGGCTGCAAAAACACTAGATACTAATTGGTGAGCTCTAGCGACATGCAATTTGCACAAGATTTTCTGTCTGAAATATTAATGTTAGCGCAAATATTTTCATTTATCAAAATCAATTTCAGCATGAGTTATGTTCAAACTCAATAGACCATATATCTGGGTTGGTTGGAAGAAATTGGCAACTCACAATCAACCCTATTATTTAGTTAAATTTAGTGTTAATAAATAAATAAAATAGTACGTATGAAACAACTTGGCCAAAGCCGTTATGAAATATATATAGAAAATAATGCAAAATCAACTAATAATTGATCCAACTTTTTTTCAGTGCCGTTTAGCAATTAAATCACTCTAAGAGTGAAATTCTTGAGTTAATTCTTTAGTTTAAATGACCTAAAGATTCTTTCGTTTAAATATATCATAAATAAATATTCTTCTGCAACACGACCAACTATCAGACACACTCACTGACCAATAGGATGCATGATCTGGGCAACAAGTAAGGGGGTGCTATTGATTTATTTATTGATTCCATTTATAGAATTCAGCATAATCTATACCAACAATTTGTCGAATCCTACAAATTGGAGTAGCGTTGGTAAATTAGATTTAATGTTTTGTCTTACATGTAGTGTTGTTGTAATTTCTTTTTTACTTTATGTTACTCTTACATTTTACTAATATTGCTTCATATTTAGTTTTCTTTTTTTTTTAATTATTTCTTAATATTTTTTCATTATACTGTAATCACAATTTTACAATTGTGTATTTTGTACCTACTTTACAATGGATTATATCTATTTACTGTCAGTATCTCCTGTATAATACAGATATTCTCCTATGTACACTGCATCATGCATCACTTTTATGTAAAAGCCTTTTTAGGCGTATATATAAATAAATAAATCAGCCAAGTACAAGATAGATAATCAATCAGCTAGATACTGGAGTAATTAGTAAATGCATTGTTATTAATTAAGAATAAAAAAAATAATGCGATAGCAATAATTTGTCTCTTTAGCTTGAAAGATTCCTACGTCCTTATTAGACGTGCTACAAGATCGATATGTCAATCGGAGCGATACAGGATTGACTTAATTGGATGTATTAAATGAAGGCTGTATAACAACAATGACTGGTAGTGTTTACATTTGCAACCAGTAGTCAGTAGCCGCACGGAGATTTAGGTAATTCTAATTCCTCGCTCGCTTGCGATGCCACATGCTCCTCTGTCTGAAATGAAAGGTCTTTAGGGGGTGGCACCCCGGGGAGCCGGGATCCATGGGGTGGCTTTAAACCCTCCGATTATTCTAATATGTGTGGAACCATTGCGATAAACGTTCGTATCTTATTCGCTAAAACTGTTAGATGACAGATTTTATTCTCCTTGGGCTGGAGAAAATATTACATTATTTATTGTCATAACATACCAGAAACTAAAATGATACAGGTGAAATGTCTGGTTGCAAGTAGAATAAATATGCTTTCGTATTATTCTTATTTTTAACACAACGTGCACATCGTTTTCGGAACAGATCACGTTAAAAATTTAATAAAAAATATTTTTATTTATTATTATCGGGTAGGTACTTATGGAATAACTTAAAAATGAAATTAAACGCGGGTACACACCCCCACTGAATTCTTTCTTTACCAATAACTTATATTGTGAGGTAAGTTTTTTTTTTATATTCTCACGGCCAAAAGCATTTTTGTTGTTTGTTTTTGGGGTGTTATGCCGTGTTGCGCTAACTCCTTCTTTAGCCGACGTTTCGGACAGCGTTGCAGTGTCCATCATCAGGGCAGATCCGGTAGATCCGAAGATCACACATCTTCGGATCTACCGGATCTGCCCTGATGATGGACACTGCAACGCTGTCCGAAACGTCGGCTAAAGAAGGAGTTACCGCAACACGGCATAACACCCCAAAAACAAACAACAAAAAAACTTATATTGTCTTTACGAGATGTCTTATTAATTATTATTTGTTCCGTTCGTGGGAATATGTAGCACATGTAAATGATATTAGATGAAATGTAACCATAACAAGTACCTACAAATTATAATTCATTAATAAATTACCAGAAAAGATGATATTCATTAGTAACAACTTTAAAGAATTCAAAACACAAAAAAAACTACGAAAATAAATAATTATAAAACAAAAAAAATAGTAACAAATAAACTGATTTAATAACACCCCCACCCCCCCTTTACTCTCCAGCACAATCTTTTTATGGGGATATCATAACATCGATATTTTTTCGGATTCACTGCCAAAATTTAAAAGTGGCATCATGTCATTAATATAATAAATTGTTCAATGCGCATACATGTACACACACCTAAACACTGTAAGCGTCACCCGGTAGTTACTGAATATACTTACCAAGGAAAGATATCATAGATACCCATTGAAGTATTTAATATCTGTAAATTGTTTCATCATTGTAACCAATATACTGTTTGTTTCTATAATATAAAAAAAAAAAATACAACATTAAATTAAAATATAGATAAAAAGATGCATAATCACGAATGAAATGTTACATATAATTCTTAAGGCGATGCCATAGGTAGTAATGCAAAAACATGTGTTTTTGGTTTGAAAATTTGGTCGCCTAGAAATGTTTCAGATGCTTTAATTAAATACTACGAGTAGAATACATCTTGGCCTTTGAAATAATCGAGTATTTTTACAGAAGTCTTTTTATAAGCCCAGAAAAAAATAATGTATGAGGCGTATGAAAACTGCTTTAAAGTTCAAAATCTGCTACCTACGAACCCATTTTCGGTTATGATTTTATTGTATAATGTTGCACATTAAGTTATTTATAAAATGATCGAAAAAAAAAAATATTTATGCCTGAACATCGTCAAAATAAAGTAAAAGGTACTTTTTGGCAATGTTTTTTTCTTGCATAAATCAAAACAGGCGGATGGTGTAAAGCGGGAATTTAAACTTTATTGCCATCTACGTAAGGGTTGTTATTGATAGCGGCTCGATTTAAAATATTACACGACGTAGTGCATCGCCTTAATATTTTCTAAAGGTGTATTTGAAAAAAAAAACCAAATCACCGCCATCTATGAACGCGTAGATTATAATGCACGTTACGTTTACCCTTAATCAGTCTCTTGAGAATATTTTACACAAAGACATTGTTGTCAAAAATAATATCTCTTATTCCGAAGTTTCCAATTACCGAAATACCTCTTATTTCAAATACACGAGAATTTAACATCGATACTTTCAAAAACACGTTTGTATTACTTGACACCGTAGCGCATCGTTTTGCAAAGATGCAGACAGTTGCATGTTTTATTTTATTCCCGTCGGCGCCGAAAAATAATCAGTTAAACGAACATCAGTTTGTGTTGCGATAATTTTTAAGCAATTTATTTCCCCCTCTGCGGGAGACGAACCCTCTCCATAAAGCAGTTTCCAGACATAATTAAACAAATGTGTCGGTGAAGCTGTTCAAATAAGGGTTGGGCCTAGCAGGCAGCAGGCCCCTCCCCGAAGGGTGATCAGAGGCCCGGAGGTTCTTCAACTTTATTATTTCTTCTCCCGATACGAGTTCTCGACTATACGTCCTTTTGTGCCCCTAAAAGCATTCTGGGAGAATCCAAAAAAGTGCACATCGACAAATACATTAATATTCGATAAAGAGAACATACAAAAAAAGGCGGGATTATTTTAATACAAATTTGATTATTTACTGGTAAAGTATCGTAAATTATCAAGAAGTTTGCTGAACATTTGAAAATATGTTTTATAAAAAAATACGGCCAAAAAAGTAGTTTTGGGACGTATTTCAAATATTTTTGTTTTCAATAAATCGTACTAATCTTTTTTTGATTATAATATTTCATTTAAAAAAAACACATGTTTGGCTTGCTTATTGTATTTGTGTTGTGTACGTGTGTTTTACTTTGCAACCTATAATCTTTTTGGATATTATTTGTAAGTAAAGTTATTATTTCGTTAGGTAAGTTTTTACACATCTTCGGATCTACCGGATCTGCCCTGATGATGGACACTGCAACGCTGTCCGAAACGTCGGCTAAAGAAGGAGTTAGCGCAACACGGCATAACACCCCAAAAACAAACAACAAAAACAATTATGATTTCGTTGATCACCAAAAAAAAAATGCGCAGACATAATTTTGATAGTTAAATGTTAGAGGAGGTTAATGTTCATGCAGATAGGTAGCTGAAGCTTAAGCGTACCGCTGAGAGAAAACTACGCTCAGTGCATTGGCGACATATAGATTGTGCTAAATTTCAACTTAGTGGTCGCTAGGTTTGATTAGCGAGAGCATCCATTATCCAGACAGTAAAGCAGGATCAAAGAGGGGAGCGTAGGTGTGTCAATAGGGGGCATTGTCTCTCCATCGATCCGCTGTTTTTACATGCAGATCCCCGCTGCAACATCCGTCCCCAAACTGGGTTACTAATCCAGTACGCGTGCAGCCGGGCGCGGGGCAGTGCACCCAGCATGCACCCAGCATCGCGGCCAGCGGCTACAGCAGTGGTGAGTCTCTCGTCTCTGCTCTCTGCTCTCCACCAATGCAGCTACCTAGTACCTACCTAAGTAGGGTTCACGCATTTCGGGTTGTCCGATTCGGTTTCGTGCCACCCCCTGAGCGCAATGTGACGCACCCCTCGGGAATGATTGAAAGGATTTTATTGATCGCCCGACGCTACAAGCTGTTGTATTTTCGAAGGATTCGAATGTCATTTTAATGATAAAATCAATAAAATTCTACATGGAGAAGAATTCTAGCAAACGTAAACATTAGAGTATAAAATACTTGATATGGTTAAATTTTTAGAAAAAAAACTGATTTAGCTTTAAGTGGTTAAATTATAAAGTAAAAAGATAATTAAAACCTAACCATGAAATTTTATTGAAATATAGATCTAATTTTTTTAACCTAAACCATCGCCGGCTAAATTGATTGGTTTGTGCATCATTTATAGTAAAATAATAAGATATATCGCGGATAGTAAAGTCAGCACTTTCAAGTCGTGTATTCTATGTATCATAATGTTGACCGTTTTCACTGTAATCAAAGTAGCACTGTTTACACAATTGTCGTAACAACCGTTACATAATGAAAGTCAAAGTCATAATTATTATAATGGAGATGTGTTTTCTCACGCTACGAAGATATGGCAGGCGGAATTAAATCTATTGTAGACATATCAAAGCTACAAGCGATTGTCCTTCAAAAAAGCGTTAAACGGATGCCACTTATTAGAAGATATAAAATAATACAAATAACATAAATTAATATGGGTAAGAAGTAAGTTATTCAATTTAAATTTTTGCACACTTGTTCTTCAAAATAGAAGGAAGGTCACTGTCAACGAGATTTATAAAAACCACCCCCACCCACTTTTCTCACTCTCTTAAGCAGAATTTTGATACACTATTAAATTTTGCACACTTATCGTAAAAAATAAGGGGAAAATTAATGTGTGCATCAAATTTCAAAAAAACTCTATGTAAAGCCCGGGCAACACCGGGGACTTCAGCAACTCGATTATAAACTGGACTAATAATATAAATTTCGCTAACAATTAGTTAATGTTAATTAAGTGTTAATCTCAAGTGACCTACCAGGTAAGTATGGTAATAATAATAATAAATGGCTAATTTATACAGAGCCGTTTTCGTGAAAAATCACCTCACCTCATATATCTATTAAATAATGAATACTAGAACTACTGACTTAAAACTAGTGACTTATCTCTAAGACTTATATGTAATGACATACGATTAAGGCCTATAACTACTATCTTAATGACATATTTATTTACTAATGTAGAAACATACAACTAAAATTAACAATTTAATTTTACTAGCGCCAGAAGAAGAAGGGAGTTCTATGATATTAGGGTGTTTTTATAATTAAATTACTATATATTATCTTTACATATAGTTAGTAATAACATAGATCATTGTAGAAATGTATTATATATTTCTTCAGCGCCCTTGAGGTGATTTTGCACACAAACGGCGCTATACAAATCATCCAAATATTATTATTATTAAATAGAAAAATAAGCATACAGATGAAGCACATTGGAGGTAAAAAGATTAAATATTTGTTTGTAAGCCCTGGAAAGCTTATTAAACATTACATTATAAAAAATAAAATAATTAAGTATAATTAAGTGCCAAGAACTAATACAGGGCTGGGCAAACAAATGTAATAAAACAATAATTCCATAATACTGCCTACCGAAATATATCGTAAAAATGGTGCGTTCAAGTCACCACATGTAGATTAGAACACCGGTTACAATAGTTAATATAGTAATAGTACACTGATAGCAAGTTAATGTTACAACCCAATTATCTATCAAATTTTATTATATTTTAGCGGACAATGAGTACAGTTTAATTCAAAAAATTCTGGCTTTACATTATTAACTAATCTAATGTTTTTTAGGTGTTAAATAAATCTTGATTGGGTGTGTGTAATATATCGAAGTATGCATCGGGTAAAGAGAACGTGCAGTACTGACTGGACGCTCGGCTGCACAGTGCGCAATGGTTATGTACTATGGCTGTGGCGAGGAAACTGGGGAACCCACTGAGCCGGCGAGCAGTTGCAGTCAGCACAGGACACAGACTCTCGGGCAGTGGGCAGGCAGGGTATCCACGGAGTTAGGGACGATGTTGTTGCTAGTTACTAGGCACGACCGGTTGCGGGAGTGTTGCTCTTCCTTACGTAGACAGTGGCGCACGTAATGTGTTGCAAATAATAAAATAATTAAAAATAAATGTTTAACAGCGTCATCATAAAAACATAAACATCTCGTTATTGCATCTCGATTGCGTTTATGTTTATGAGAACCCTCGATACAATTTGACGGAAGCCGTGTCTGTACCTTTGAGTGAGCATTAGTTTACTTTTGAGGCACATGATTGGTTGAGCTAATGAATCGGTTAAGTTATGTATGGGTGTTCGCGAAGTGAGTACACAGAGAAAAATTACTGATAAATAATATTGCTAATTTATTAAGAATCTCTTCAACTTATTCGTAATCCGGTTAAAATCGGGATTGCAGGCACGTAACGAATGAATTGATTGGTTTCCCGATAAACTGTTAGTAAAATTAACATTTGAACAATCTGTTATTATTATATATCAAGAAAAACACGTAGGTGCATATTATTACGAATTTACTAAAAGTTTATCAGGAAACGGCCTGCAATCCAGTTTTTAATTGGATTACCAATATTTTTAAGAGATTCTTTAGCAATACTCACTTTTCTCCGGGTAAATATAACCCAAAATATTTCAGCGATTTAACTCGAAATGTTAAAATGTATTTTGTGGTCATATCATAATCAATGAATTTTATTTTTTTGTAATTTTTTAATGATATTTGATTAAAAAAAATTGTTGCAGGTTTACAACACCATGTATTTAATAAAAATTAATATGAACAATTTACGTATGAAAAAAAAAAAAAAACCTAAAATTTTTTTCTCAAAACTAATAAGTGTACCGGAAAAATACGAGTTATTACATATAAGTATTGTATTATTGTATCTACTTACCTAAGAAAATCAAAATAATAACAGCAAAACAAAACTGTAATTCTAACCTCCAACCAATTTTCGAGAATCTTCACTTTGTTAAAGAAAAAGTGACATTTGACAAAAAATTTTGAAAAAAAGGTGATGCCACTCGATAAAATATATTACCGTGAACTTGATAATTCTAAAACGGCATGCATTAAGTATACACCAAAGAGTTAAAGGTGGTTTGAACGGTATGTTGCAGTTTTGCAACAGTATGCATTTAAGGGTTAAAAAAATACATAAGTGCAAGCAATTATATGAAGATATTTTTCATTTAGACTTGAGACAAATTTACCAAACCATGCTTCATAAATCGCCTTCGCTACCGTACAGGTACATTTTCCCCGTCCACGAAATATTCCATGTTGGGAATAAATACTCATAATTAGCACCCCAAACATTGACCATCCAAAGAGAAAAAATTCCGCGACCTAGGTCAATAGAGACTTGAGTAACTGGTCAATGTGTGTTTGTGTGCAATTCCATTACTCGTTATCCCTTATCACGATGAATAATAATTAAAATGTCAAGAGACGAGAGTGTGAAACAAGAAACGGTATTACACGAACACAATATTAATACCTTAAGCCGGTTGAAAGGTGCACTACCTACCTCGAGCGTGTGACAAATCATCAGAGGATTTGAAGATGTTTTCTTAGTGATCGGCAGATGCTACATTCGAGGAGTAACTTAAATACTCAAGATTGCCATCACAATTATTCTCAGATATCACTTATAATATTATATTATATTGACAATTAATTACAAAGTGTAAAGTCATGTAGGCAAGAGAGTTGGTTACAAGATCGCGTGCGTGATATTTTGAATAATACAGCACAGCCACAATTATACAGGATTTGCAAGTCTGTTTTAATTGTTCAAATTGATAGGTGTGTTTTTATGGATACAAACGCATAATAATTAAAATTCGCTTTCACGGCCGTGTTGCGTGCAAACAAACATTAAAAATTTAATGCATCTTCAATAAAAAGATTAACGAATTTACTCACATTACTAGCAGGCATTCGAGGCCTGACATTTTAGCGATGGGATGAAATATGAACAGGATGTTATTTAATCTTTTTTATATTACGTGCATTTATTAAGTGCAGCATGACGTGTTTCCATCTTAAACGAGCATAACTTAATCATCGGTAGTCGTGGCAGCGTTCACTTATGCGCCCGTATGCACCGGGACAAGATTTGATAAATGTGACATAACACGCTACCATGTGTATTCGCACACTTCTATACCATTAGAAGCAAACAATGATAAGTTGAACGAGGGGAATAAGTTGCCGATACAAATTACTTCAAAGCAATTAACTAATTAACAAAATGTTTTTACATAACATAAAACGATTTTCTGAACAAACTAAGCAACGCAAAGAATTTAATTTGTAGATTTTAACTAATAGTTTATAATGCGACATTTATTTTATATCTCTTGACCACTTTGTTTGATTGCTGAAATAAGCCATATATTTTAATATTTTTTAAAAAAAGTAAAGAATCTACCTATATTGAAATACAATCTACAGAGAATTTATTTATCAATGATTAATGGAAAGTTATTCTAATTACTTCTATTGTATTTAATTACAAGTTCAGTAGGACAATGCAGTCGAAGTTTCGTACATATATTAAAAAAAAATCGCAGTTTTTTTGAACTGTATATTATCTCCATATAGAGTTAGTAATAATATAGATCATTGTAGAAATGTACTATATATTTGTACAGCGCCCTTGAGGTGATTTTGCACAAAAACGGCGCTATACAAATAATCCAAATATTTTTATTATTATTTTTGAAGTGCGCGTTTTGCAACCAATAATACACTCCCGAAAAGCTAAGATAACTCGCGAGTGACAAATAATATATGAACAGTATTCCTGTAATTTACCCGTATGTACATTTAAATATTGCAAATGTTATATCCAACAAATTAACGAACCATCACGCCTTTTCTTCGCAGGGGTAGGAAGAGAGGACGGACCGCCAAAACTGTCTTGGCGTACACTCACTGCTTCATTCACATTCAAACACACCCTTATGTTATTCTGACTATTGGCTCGACCGGACTCAATTCTTTGGTTCACCTGATCGCGCCATGTCTTCCTCGGACATCCCAGATTTTATTATCAACATTCGCCATAATATATTCTTCTTACAAATCTTTCTTCGTTCATTCGCTCTACATGCCCAAATCATGTAATGTTTCCTTTCTTAAACTTACTCATTACGAGTTAATACAATTATCGACCGGTTATCCCCATTTGATAATCGTTGTTATGATAAGGTGAGGAGGGTTCCAATCCATTCAAGTTATTCGGCAGGTGCTCGAGGGGGGACCAACGCAGGCAGTGGGTACCGGGTATTGGATTGGGGACACGAGTTAAAAGTTTATTGTACAAAAACTGAGACAGCTGAATACAGCGAGTTGATAGACCAGGAGTAGAGATAAAGGTCATCCCTGACAAACGTATTCAAAAACAGTGGACGTTCAAAGCGTGCTGAATATCAATACCATAATTTTTCAAGTGTTTAACAAATTCATGTCGCTGACATATATACATATGTGAAATATTATACATTTTACTTAAGTTACCTAAGTTAGTTAGTGTGCTAGCCCTTTAAATATCAGGAACCCAAATTGGTATGATGTTAGGGGCCAAGTTTGGTCTCCTAATAATTAAAGGGCTAGGGAAGGATAGAGGTTTGTGTGAGTGTTTGTTTGTGTGTGTGTGTGTGTGAGTGTTTGTTTGAGGGTGTGTGTGTGTGTGTGTGTGTGTGTGTGTGTGTGTGTGTTTGTGTGTGTGTGTGTGAGGGTGTACGTGTGAGGGTGTGTGGATGTGTGTGTTATGTGTGCGAATTCAGTGTGCTAAAAAAAATTATTGCATTTAACAATAGAAATATTATTACTATCTTCTTCAAACCGTAGGTCAAGATTACTTATTTCGCTGCAGTCCTTTCTTCGGAAATCTTGAGATACTTTCGATTCTCTTCGTGTCATCTTCACGCCGAACGCCGCCCTTTCAGGGTCAATTTTTTCGATACATTTTGTGTGATATGACGGTTTAGCGATGTATGCTTGGAGCTTAATACAAAATGACCATTCCCAAGCGGGGCGTTTATCTACATATATCGCCCGGAATGGTACGTACCTCGGTTCATAGCCGTCATAACTGGCGTGCGGGAAGCAAAGCTTGTGTCCGCAATAGATTATTCTCAACCAAATTAATATATTTACTTAGATTTCATTTTATTTTTAACATATTTATAAAGACTGTGTGCAATTTTATAATTACAAATATTATGTAGGAATATTATGAGCGTAAAATGTTGTTCAATTTTGTTGGCGGTTCAGCGCACGAGTGAACGTTAGCGCGAGCCGCGGTCATTCTTAAAAAGCTTGGAAATGATTTATATTGTCAAAAATCTTAGGTGGGTATGTACGTACAACTACGCATTAAATATGAAAAATTATAAATTATTTAAAAAAAAGAGAGTCTCTCACTGGGGACAAGAATTGTTTCACTCATAGTTAATTTTATATCAGTTTTATACGATCGAGCAAACTAATGTGGTACGTTCAGGTGAACACAATTCAGTAAAGTTATGGTATAACGTAGAAAGACACGTTATAACTAGATTCAAAACATTCACGCAGATCCGTAAGAAAGTTAGCTAAAGCTATTAAACAAGTTAAGAAACAAAAATTAATAGATTACATTGTCAACATTTTTTAACATACAACAAATAACATTTCAGATTGTAACCGAATAAACCTGCCCAAATTCATTAAAACATACCAATTTCAGTTTAATTTAAACTCAAAATTGATTTGAATTTCAGTCAAGTGATATATTAAATTGTGCTATAAACACTTATTTTTACGTTTTCTCATTATTTGTCATAAAATTGGAACTGGTTTGTCTAGAATTCAGACTGCGCTGCACTAAATAAAGAACAAATTTCAGATTGTACCTAAAGGATGTAAGTTCGAGTCACGTTCAAATGTATAGAACACAATGTCAGACCTTCTGACGATCTTCTCACCAAAGATGAATCAATTTGTCGTTAGTTCAAGTCAAAGTTTAAAAATACAACACAAATAATATCGAATAGTGACTGAGGGATCTCAATCAATTATCCAATTCAGTGCTCAGGGCATTACAAAAATGAACTGGAATAGAACAAGAAGTGTAAGTTAACTACAAAGTTACCAGCGACTAGAGACTGGTGCAATCATCTGCTCCAATTGAGACATGGCGAGCGGCGTCGGAACGCCGGATGCCGGATAGGGGTCATTATGGGTCGTCGGTGATGAACCAAATGACACACTTAATAAATTGACTAACTGAATCTCCTTTGATTATTGACTCCATATAAAACAAGGTCTTGTAACATGACTATTAGGTTGGATTTTGGTGGTTGAACCGAGAAAATCTATTAAATTAACAAAGAAAAGCAAAGAAGCTACGCGAATCTAAAATCGTCTATAGGTATTTTAAGCGTAGATAATAGAAACATGACGGCCTCCGTGGTCGAGTGGTGTGGTTGCAGGTTTTAATCCCGGCGTGCGCATTCAAAATTGTATTATTTCACATTAATTTAATTCATATAATTGTGTAATTGTGGCACGTTCCAGACTATTAAATACTCTCAGTATCGCGTTGGTATATCCACAATTTCAGAATTGAAAACTAACTATCTAACCATCACCCCGTTTCCCCGGAGGGGTAGGCAGAGAGAACGGATCGCCAACGATTGAAACGTTGCTTGAAATAGCTTTAGTCGTGTTTGGTGAGCGATACACCTTCTTCCTCATCTCCTTCCCCTCCCTATACCTTTCAGCTGTTCAATCATGGAAGAAGCTACAAAATACCCCAATTTGGATTCCAGCCTCTCTGGCTCTGGTTAACAGGGAGCAGTTGGGACCCTTGTGCGATATTCAGATAAAAAAACTGATGAAGATATGGTATAGAAGCGTGCCGACTGTCGTCGAGCTACGACAAAACTACGCAGGACTATCAAAGCGGCGGAGCCAATGAAAGTTATACTTTTGGTGTGTAGGTAGAAACGAAGGCGGGGAGTAGCTGCGCGTAGATGCGACTTGCAGAAGTATGGATGAACGATGTTGGCGATACGGTGTGCTCGCGGTTACATACATATAATAATATAAAAACATCAATAAATTTTAACAGTGAAGCAGAAATCTGTCAAAAGATTGCAGTTCTTTTCTGTTTGGAATCTTTAGGTCAGTGCAGCTATTTTCTGCTTAAAATTTTATATCGATCATGAGCTATAGAGTTCAGTAAGAAAGGCAATTTGTTAACTTATATTTTAAATTTAATTGATCAATAAGAAAACGAAGTCGAAAGGTAAAGAAGAAGTAAGAAATAGATTCATAACATTGATAAATCATATTACATGTTTAAATATTCCAAGAATATTGTGATGCACGCATCATTTTACTACGGTCACTTATGAAATAAGATCTAAATATAGCTCTATTTGTAATTTAACTAATATAAATACAGCTTACAATGGATCCAAGATGTTCCCACGCTTCTGGCGGGCGGGGCATTCTGTACTAGAGTAGGCAGGGTTTCGCCTATTGCCTCTGTGATCCATGCAACATGAGTAACAAATAAACTACTATAGTATAGTATTAAAGGGGCTGAATTCACCCTTTGCCGATTTACTCGTGATGTGGGCAAATGAAGGTCAAACGCACAACTAACGAGGGACCCGATTGCAAATGTTCTCAATCGACACGTCTTTTTAAAATAACTAATTTGCCTTTAAATTCCATATAGCTCTGTTTAAAAAAATCATATTTCGATACACCTATACCCATAGACATATGAATATTAGTAGACCTGCCCTAAGTGATTAAAAGCGTATTATCCCCACTCCCCATACCGGTTCCATTGGAGCCGGCTGTGCTCGCGTATGGCCTCAAGTGAAATTTGAAAACGTGACGTCATCATTCTTGTGCGAACTATGGTCGAGGCATCATCGGTTCATTTTACGAAATAACACGGCAAAATGTTGACTTGTACTATGAAAACTTGTAAAAATAGATTTGAAAAAGAGAATAAACCCAATTGTCGTATTACATTCCATATATAAGCATTATTTTAAGCATATTCACATCGTATAATATAGATCAGTTTTAGAAACATATACTATCACATCGAGAAACGTCTGGACGCGAAACACAAAGCTGGTTGGTTGCTGGGAAGTAAATTATGAACATTTATAAAAGTGTCTTAACTAAATACTTAAACGAAATATTCGACTCTGAAAATAGAGCCGAATTTTTTTGCCGAATGTGGACTTCGCAAATTTGTTCATAACGTGGCGAGTAATTTGCGCTCCCATGTAAAAATGTCTATTCATCCAAAAGCAGATTTTACTTATAAGAAGTAAATGGTGATATTATAATGCGAGATGCCTATTTACTGTCAGATTGATTTATTGACGAATCACAGTCAGCTTCACCCCCTTCGTTCTTCAACAGTTGATTTTACCCCTCGCCATTATCTTCTCGTCTATTAATTCCTATGTCTGTGCCTATACCAGATACCGTAAAGGGTTTGTGTACTTAAACGAAAGCAAAATTAGATTTCAATATCTCCAATGAGATGTATGAATTCACAACTCTGTAGTGAATACACTTTTGTTTTTATATGTATATGTTCCTTAATACATATTTAGCTTTCCGTAATCTACACTATTAATTTGAATTTACCTTAATTTAATCAAAAATCATAATTTACTGTAAACTACACAACTGTATTACTAGTTAACTACTTTTGTAAAAGCCCATTAGGGCGTAAATAAATAAATAAAATAAAAGAAGTTATGAGCTTTCAAAGTGAACATTGGTAGAATGTATGCAATAGGGTAATTTTCAATGTTGTGGCCACAACATGTGCCGTTTTCGATTTGACACCAAAACGACATGATCGTTTTTATTCGTGAATTCGGCGGCATTGACGTTCCACCGGGCTAAGTTGGTGACAGCCGTCTTACCAGTTATTGGCGTTTTATATGTCATAATGACGTTGTAGCCAGTTGGACCGTTTTAGATTGTTTTTGAAATCAATAATTATAAATAAAAATATTAAAATTAAATATTTTTAGTAGGCTAATCGTAATAAAAAAATAAACTTTAAACCTTCCACACATTTTTAACGGTATTTGTACTTCGTGAAAATACCCCATTGTGTCTTGTAACGTCACAGGCAGTTCAATGGTAGTACTACCGCGCTTGTAGCATGATGTCATAAGCTTTTCGGATGTCCGCAAATATCAACGTTTTGACGACTTACATCTTTAGTAGGTAATCATTTATTTATTTATTATATCTTACTATACATAAAACACATTTTTTTTCATAAAAATCAATCTCACTGGGACTAAGCCTGTATCGAGGTTAACAATTTACATTTGAGTGAAGCAAACATTAGAGTATCACAAAAATAAAGTAATTATACATACAAACACAAAATATTTCAAAATTTAAAAAAAAGTATTAGATGTGTTACCAGATGGGTAATTTGACAGTATATTGTAACAATATTTGAACCATAACTAATCATTAATCATTATTCAAAAGAAGAAGCAAAGTAGATAGTGTGAAATTCAGTTTTTATCAAATGGGACTTATATAAAATCTTATTATTTAAGAAAGGACAAGGATGAAAAAATATGAAGACAATCGTCTGTCAATACAAAAACCTTAATTAACTTTTTAAATTTAACTAAAAATTGGTAGACTTAATATGATTTGGAAGAATATTAAACATAAGTGGTGCCTGATATAAATAATTTCTTTGACCAAAATAAGTTTTAGTATGTACCGCCACAAAATTCAATGTAGAGCTAATTCTAGTTGTCCGCATTCGTTGTGTTCTTTCAGCAAATTTAATATTGATAAAAAAAATTGACAAAGTATTTGAGTGATGTATAGCTGTTTTATGCACAATCATATTTGGTACTTTCCAAAAATTCGAAAAGTTGCGTCAGCAGCACGTTCTAGTTTAATAATATTTGTAAATAACACGAAATTTCACTGTAAGAGACAACCTCCTTGGGATTGAACATATATAATATAAGAGAAAAATGCTTACGACTTAGGTATTTACCTACTGCCAAATAGAGTTATGATCCCTTTTCGAGGTAGGATAATATAACATAAGTTATTAGTTTTATTAATTATTTTACTAGTTATAAGTGAATCAGATACTTGAGTCGGGCCATGTCAAGAGTCAGAATAATAGAAGAGTATGTATGAATGTGAATGAGGCAAAGAATGTGTGCTAAGACCGAGTTTTTTTGGAGGCCAGTCCTATCTGCCTACCCCTGCGGGGAAACGGCGTAATGGTTAGTTAGTTAGTTTTAAGATTTTAAGTTATATTTACATATTATTAGTAAGAACTCGCTGGTATTGTGACATTCGAAAATTTACCTACGTAAGTTAGTTCGTTAGTTCTAAATCATTACAGTAGGTACTCATTAGTTACGAGCGGTAAGTTGTGAGACCGATATTTTTCACAAAAAAATTGCTACAAAAATATCAATTATCTTAAGTAGGTAGAAGGAAATGTACTTTTTCAACAGAAAGTAAATTTAATAATCCCCACTGCGATTTCAAATCTTATCGGTTAAGTGTGTAAAATTCCAATCAAATAAGTTATTCGTAAGTATCGCTGATTTACAAACGGGAGTTATGGTCGAAGGGACGCAGAAAACGGAGGGTCGGCGGCACTAGGTTAGAAGGGGGATTACACTTTTAATTTGATAATATTTTTGTATGGAGCACCCTCTGGAAACGCGAAAGCACATACATTAAATGCATTAACAGGGGGGTATAAATAATCGCAGTAACGAAGAGGTGAATTGTGCAGACCGAACAAGAGCGCAGCAAATTACCAAGTAATTAGTCTTCATTAGGTGAACTTTGTAATTGAAGAGCAAATAGTAGCAAAGGCCAATGAAAAACTTGGAAAGACACTTTCAGACCACATTGAAGGCAAACAACAAGAAGCATTTAAAACAAAAATGTTTTTTTTTATTTTTTATTAGGTACAATATTTTTTTACAATTCAAGTATTCCAGTAATGTAGGCCTCACTGGGTGGCTTGCCCGTGCTGAGGCCTTTATTTTATAATATGAAAATATAATCTACATAATACATTTAAAGAGAAAAATGATACATTTAAAATTAAAAAATAGTACATTGAAAATAATCTTGTGTGTTTGCGAAGATGTGTGATCTACCGGATCTGCCCTGATGATGGACACTGCAACGCTGTCCGAAACGTCGGCTAAAGAAGGAGTTAGCGCAACACGGCATAACACCCCAAAAACAAACAACAAAAATGCTTTTGGCCGTGAGAATCTAAAAACTTACCTGTGTTTATATTGGTTTTGTGAATTACGTGTGGGTTTTATTTTTATTTTATGCTATGAAATTTTGGTAATATTGTCTTTTTTGTTCTTTAATCCATTTTGTTATTTTGTGTGTGAATTTATTTTTATCTTCCTCAATTTTAATTTCAAGTTTTACACTGTTGAAAGCTTTTATTGCATGGTATTGGTAGTGTCTTTGTCCAAAGCTTGAATTGTCTGTCGGAGTTTTTATGTTTTCTTTGTACGCTTGCCTAACTGGTCTGTTAAGTGTTATTTTGTGTATGTTGAAATTATTTTTTTTTTGTCAAAAATGTAGTTTAGTAGTGTTTTAACGTATAATTGGCGTATATCTAGTACGTCACAGCTATTTGGTGTGTATCAGTCAGTCTATGTTTTTTTAGTATTGTTGTTTCATTAATGTTTTTGAGTTAGTTAGATGGGAATTACGTAATATTATGGTTTTGCATGACTAAAGACTAATGAATATAAATGATAAGCATAATATACACTAATTAGGTCATCAGGCGAGTCATTCAACGATTAGATTAGTTTTTATGTTTCGCTTTCAAAAATATTGTACCTACTATTTATTTGTCATATTAAAATGCTGAAGTTATTCCAATTTTATTATAGAACACTGCTTAGCAAGAAAGATAAGAACAAATATAAAAAATAATTCTAGTAGTAATCGCAACATCTCAAGAGCTAAATAATTATACTAAACACATAATTGATAAACCACAAAAAACGGTGTTATTAATTGAATAATGATATTATCATGTAACTAAAGTATTAGAGTGTAGATAATATTTTTTTAAAAAAAACTCCACTTTGTTTGGTAGATTCCCCTGACAGGCATATGCGAATGCTGTGTTTGTTCTGCCCGTTTTCAATGGAAGTTGTGTAGAATCCACAGAGATAGATAATTTGAACGTGCTTGCTTTGACTATGTAACGAAACAAATCTGGATTAAAGCCGGATAGTAAAACTACCCATAAAAGTGGGTTCATAACTAGCTACATTACTGTTACATAAATAGTGAGCAGGTATGTAGTATTGTATTTCTACATTTTTGCAATGATTAATCACGGAACGCAACAAAGCTGCAAAAGAAATATGCATTACGAAGAGAATAGAGGGCCTTGAAAGAAATCGAATGCAATAATAAACTAATAACAGTTAAAAGGCAGGAACTTTTTGCTGCAGTTGCGCGCAAAAATAATAATAATAATTCAGCATGACCTCAGTCGGGTCCAGGCATAAAACGGATTTCGCCGAGAGCGGCGAATTTCCTCTTTTTGCCTAACGTCAAAAGATAGGCCACGCTAATTATATAAAATCTGTTACTCGACGGACACGCTCCGATCTGCAAGACCTTGGGACCGCAGACAGTTGCCTGAAATGCACTTGCCGCGGGCGGTGTATAAATGTTTTGTTGTTGATGCAGAACTGCACATTTTTTGTACGTAAGCTTTTAATTTTTTGCTACACATTTTAATTGCACTATTTCGTGTTTTTTTAAGATCCAAACACAGAGGCAGTTAAAAGGTCAGTTACAATTATTGTTTGCGAGAATCCAATTTATTACAACAATAATGATAATTATGATTATAACCATAGTAAAAATGATAGTTAATGAGTTCGAAACGCACGAAGCCAGTGTAACTTCGGCATTCCCGTTTGAGCAATGTTGGGAGACTGAAGGAAGGTGGGATAGGAATATTAGGAAGCGCCTTAACTATTCAGATCTTCAGAATGGTTGCCTCACGCTGATGAATTGCTTGAATCTAATCGTAATCTGTGAGAAATAATTTAGGACGCAGGCGAATGCTGTTTACTTTAAAGTTATTATTGTTGAGGCCGTCTGTATTTATATTATCTCGTAAAAAAATAAATCTCTCTTTTCAACAAGGTGTAAATAACAGGTTTTGAAACTACGACCTCTAGGTCCAGAGCAAATGAGTTTTCCCTTCTGCTTAAGTTGACGAGTTAATAATCTTGCACTCAAAAAGTATTAGGGTCTTTCTATGAGAGACAGGCAATCAGTCTAACTTTACAAAAACGGTTTACAATGAATAAAAAAAAAATTATAAAATATTACATCATGCATTTTCAGTTAGGATCAGATAGCTCAATCGTGTATCGGAGCAATCATCCACTCCAGGGATGGGGAGTTCTGGTGGGGTGTATCGCAAACCTCCTGTCCGATATTAATATGCATTCATCCCCGCAACGAAAAGCGAGCCTGTAATTTAAATACCCTTTTGTTATCTTCGCGAATTGACGGGCCCCGAGTTCTGGTGGGTCGGCGGGCACGCGACGCACACGAGAGGAAGAAGGATTAGATGGGAAAGAAGAGGCTCTCAAACATTTTAAACCAACCATTAATCAATTCAGTAGCCGCTAGCAGACCATAATGAAGTTCGGGTACCCAGATAAATAACAGGTAGAGGAAGGGCCAAAGACAAAAATTAAATAGGGATGAGATCCCTAAGACTACATGTCAAAAACATGTATAACCGTATTATGAAAGAGGAGAACAGAAAATAATGCAATGAGAGCGTGGAGTTCCTTCATATCTGCCTAACCCTTCATAAAAAGCGAACTGGTTACTAAATTAATTGTAATTTGCTAAAGAGTTGAACATTAAAAAAAATCTCTCACCAGTCAGTGTTATCAAATAAATGGTCTTTGAATTTTGTGAATGCTTCCTCGTCAAAGTATTGGAAATATTTTTAATTATAAGTTCCACGGGATAATGAATCACAATATTCAGTAAATTCGAGAAAGAAACAATAGATTGGAAAACTTGGATAGAAAAAATAAATACTTAGGGGAGCGAAACGGGCCACGTGGCTTACAGAATGGAATATATTCCAGCAAGCCATGTGAACGGACCAAAGAGATTTACGAAAACTGGATCGCCACGGGAGTCCTCGATCCTAATTTAGAAATAAAACCCGTATCAACCAACATGTTCAATTTTCACCCATACAAAACTAAGTACATATTTGGTGTATTTTGTCATCGTGTTTGCTTAACACGGCAATTAGAAAGGATACGAGTTTATTATCGAGATGCAAGAAAAATATTTTGTAACTTGTTTGTAAACTAACTAACCATCACGCCGTTTCTCCGCAGGGGCAGGCAGAGAGGATGGACCGCCAAACAACCCGGTTTTGACACATACTTTTTGCCTCATTCACATTCATACATCGTCTCATACAAACTCTTAATCTCTACTCTATTAAATTAAGACAACGAAAATATCATACACTACAAAAAAAATAATAGCGTATCATGCAAATTTATGACCCATGGTACCACATATTATAAACCATACCGCTTGAATTACACGAAGATTTTTTTTAAATTGAAATTTCTTCAAAAACATTTAAATATTAAGCTAACGATAATAATATTCACAAGGTAAGATAATACCGCAATTGAGAAAGTCCGAGAACCAGTGTAAGTATATACATAAACCGGGTAATTAAACAATTTAAAAGTTCTTCGTTGAATGGTAAAAAAATTCTACATTGTACAAATATAAAAAGAAACCTCAGGTATCTTGATCACAATGTGATAATGTCATTATAAGGAGCTACAAATACAAGCTACCTACCCAACTGATGGACAAAGGGAACGCGTGGTGAAGATGTCACAAAATCACGTCTGAAACCTACATGCCTGGTACAAGTGTAGATCTCGATGTGAATTGATCCGGGCTGTAGTCTACAGGGATGAAATTGACCAAAAGATAGCCAACCTCTGATAAGAGAGGGCGTTAACAGAATTGCTTTTAAAACAGTAGCTTCACCTGTATCCATTTATAATGCGGTTTAAGAACTTCATCATCTAACCGGGCGCTAGATGTTTGAAGTACAACAGATTAAGAATTTTTCCAGCGAAAAACACGCCAATCGTTCTGCAACGCTCAGCAGTTTAACATCAAATTAAAAGCCTAATCACTCTGCAAAACTATTCGCTGTAAATTGCGGGTCGAAAGCGCCGGCGTCTCCGTCATTTCCCTCAGGGCCGGAAGAGTAATTTGCCGAGCATCGCGACGCCATCGCCGATTACCGAATTAATTCAGGCTGCACGTTAAACAGATTTGCGCCCGGCGAGGCCTGTAATGACACACATCCTAGTCGGCTTCTCTCTTGCTCCTGGATCCTGCAACCAACATCGATCCAACCTGACGCGAGTTGGGAAATGATCCAAAGAACAACAAGGAAACTATACCAACAATATACTTTAAATCTTTTCAAGAAGTAAGCAGAAAAATTAATGGTTTGTCTGAAGCACACATCAGACAAACCTTTTTCTGTTTGGAAATTCCACACAACTTTCTAAATAAATAATTACACGCACCGTAAATTGTATAACACACGAAAACAACAAGTCGTAACTATAAAGCATAATTTGTGTTCTCCTAAAAACACTTGAGCGTTGAGCTCTGGAGTCATGCTATGATTTTTTAGTAGCAGTGTAATTTCAATCGTGAGATAACTAACATTGAAAGATCGCCTTAGATGAAAATCGGTAGAGTAAAGATAGTATTATTATGAAATTATAATACTCTGAAATACGAGAATTATGTTTAAATCAGATCAAAAGATCAATCAGATCAATCAGAGCCACCGCATTATTATGTACTAGCTGATGTGTACCCAGCGTTGCTGGGGTTTATCCTTAGGAGACATATACCATAGCGGACTATGTTGTAGACCTTTTTAAGATATATACAATTCCGTAGTACATTATTTTGTTTTTTCTCATGGGGCTTAGCCAGCGTTAGCAATGTAGTCTCGGAAAATATATTTTTACGACTTGATTATAAAACATCGACTTTTCTCTACTTTCTATAAATATAATATGCATGTGTCATATATATAAAACTTTCGGAAGAAATTCTCTGAATGATAGTGAAAACCCTATCAAAATCCGTTGCTTAGTTTTAGAAGAACTAAGCGCAAAAACAGATACTTTTTAGTGATATTTTATAATAAAAACAGTATTTCCGAGTATATTCCAAGGGAACGATTGGTTACCAAAATAAAACAAGAGGAGTTAAATCATATTTTAAGTTACGCAAATTACCTCCAAAGGGGACCAATCTTGCCCCTTTTCCCTCAGGGACCGTTTCATACCTTAGAATAAACTTCAATAGGGATCTAATAAATAAAATTTCGCGAGTAAGGAATATTTTTACGAGGGAGAAACGTATTATTTTCTGTTAAAATAATAGAAAAAATGTATCTAAGTTCAAGCAGCCAGTAGGTATAAGGTGATAAACGAAAATCAGTAAGCGTAATGAAGAAAAAATTACTAACCGGTTTCACCGGAGTTTAAATCATTTATTTTATATTGACAAAACATGCAACGGGCAAAATGGCGTTTCGTCTCGACAGTTAAATAAATAAAGTTTAGTGCTTCATCGCTCATGATGGAAATAGGTTAGTATGAGTCGAGTCATGTTAAGGGTCAGCATAACACAAGATCGTGCATTAGAAAATCAATGAAGGGTGTGTAATAAGTTATAAGCCAGATTTGTACCGCGTTCCATCTTCTCTGTCTATTTTTTTGTTTATTTTTACTGATACATTGGCAGTATTTTTTTATAAAACATTATTCGATAATGTGAGCCTCACAGGGAGCTTGCTTACCCGTGCTGAGGCCCCATTATACAATTTTATAAAATACAAAATATGTATATAAATAAAATGGACCGTATTAAAATTAAGTTAAATTAAACGAACTTAAATGAAATATTATAGATGGGATGTTTAGGAAAATTTGAATAATTCTTCAAATTGCAAAGTTAATTTTTAAGTTCTGTGTAAGATTTTTCGAGTTATTATTTCAGTTCTGTCAAGCAACTAGTCTATAGTGATATACAGGGTGTATCGGCACTAGGGAATGCAATCCCGGTATACCGGGATCCCGAAATACCGAGATCCCGCAGACATTTTGCGGGACTAATCTCGGTCGAAAATTTTGCGGGATCCCGCTGGACTGGCGGGATTACACAGAAGCGCAGCTCATACATTTAAAAATTCGCCCACAAAGAACGATCTGCTGCAGACTTACATGACAAAAGACATGGGAAAAAATATTGCTTTATTATTGGACTGTAAAACAAGGTGGTCAAGCCTGTGCGAAATGATATCAATATTTAACAAAGTAAGATTGGGCGTATCGAAAAGTCTGGTTGACTTAGGGCTCGGTGCAAATCTTGACTACTTTTTCACTAAAGAGGAATATTGTGTTCTGAACGATCTGGAAGGAATATTACAGCCGGTGAAATTAGCAGTCGAAGTTTTATGTAGGCGAGAATCAAACTTGATTACTGCGGAAACCACTTTAAAATTTGTTATTAGCAAACTGAAAAATATTAATAAGCCATTAGCCCAAAAATTTGTTGATTCTTTGAGGAAACGGATTTCAGAGCGGCGAACTAACTTGACAGCGGTTTTATTATACTTACATGATCCATATAAGTACGAAGAAGACAGAAGTCAATTTATTAATGTTGATGACACATTTAGTCTCCCTTCAAAAAGTGTAATACGCAAGGCAATCAAAACTATAGTCAAAAGGCTAGAGTACACGGACACGGGTAACAACGCAGTAGCCACTGCTCCTGCTGACGCTGATGATCCTTACGATGACGATGACGACACTTCTCTCGCTAATCTGGAGACAAACGCAGCAGCAGCAGAAGCACCAATGTCACTTCAAGACGAACTCGAACTTACTTTGATTAGTATGAAGAGTTCGAGATCAACAGCCCATCAACAACCTAGATCTGGCAATATGAGCAACCTTGAGGTTTTAATAAAGAATGAAATGAATTACTTCGAGTCCGGTGGATTAAAAGGCATATACCTTCAATTCACTTACAATGCGCTAATGACTATTGTGCCAACCAGCGTGGAAGCTGAGCGAGCTTTTTCAGCCGCTGGCTACCTTGTGTCAAATATCAGAAGCCGTTTATCAGACACAATTAATACTTTAACTTTTTTACGAAGCTTATTCCAAAATAATGTTTAAGGCCTTGCGCGCACCACGATTTTCTGTACCACGATAATTTTGTCGCAGAAATGCAACGTATGAGTTAGTAAGTATGTGCGCGCATATACGACAAATAAATAGTTGCTATTTTAAAATTGTGATTTGTCACATTTTTCCGCGACAGAGCGCGACGCGATTGTCGCAAAATAAAATTATAGCATTTGAAGTTATATGGACACGCGCGCATTGCAATTTAAAATCGCTACCTGACAACCTTTCTTCAGCTGAGATTGCATTCCGCCATCTAGTATTATTGTATGCAATTTGAGGTCCAACAATTCTTAATAGTTTGTCAAATGTCTGAATCGTCATTCTATAATAGCCGAAGAATTTTTTTGGATATTATCGAAGATCATTGTATTTCAGATAAAAGAAACCTTTAACATATCTTTCTGCTGTAAAAGGATGAGTCCAGTATTTATGTGTTATTTTATTCCTCCTCTCCCGAAGAAGCAAAACAATACAAGCAATTTGTACGAAATCCATGTTGAGAATGAACAATTCTTCGCAATTTTTCATCGCGATGCGCGCAGTATTATTTTTGCGATTTATTATAGCACGATTTTAAAATAGTGTCGCAAAAAATACAATCGTGGTGCGCGCTAGGCCTAATTAAACTTATGATGCTCATTGTACAAGAATATTGTTTATCGTGTGAACGTTATTATTTAAATTTAAGTTTCAGTTCAGTTTCAGTTTCAGTGCCTGCAATCTGGGCGTTTATTTTATTTTCATTTGTGTACATAGATTTCTTTTACCCGCCTCACTAGACAAAGTCTGTTCCGAGGCGGGTATGTTATGTAAATTTATGTCTTATCTTATTCTTTGCCAATGTATGACTTAAACTTTACCTAAGTCTAACTAAAGGTATACCTATTAATAAATCATTTAAAATGTCCCAAAGAACTTGTTTTATTATAGGTATAGATTTAAAACTCTAAAAACAAGGTTGGTAGATCGTGGTCTTTATTATACGATTGATTGGATATCTAAGTCCACTCTGCTGGATCCCGCAAATACCTGGATCCAGCGGGACTAAGATTGTTCAGTCCCGCAAATACCTGGATTGACATTTTCTTGCGGGATTGCATTCCCTAATCGGCACTAACCCGACAAACTTTAACAAGCTATTCCTTAGCACATTTGGAGTAAAAAATGCTATGGGCACTTTGCTGTCCGGTAGCATTTTTTTTTCAATTAAAAACAAAAAAAAATAAAATTTCCACACTACATCACTGTCATTGGCACTGCGTTTCGTGTTCAACAGCTGTTATAAGCAAGTATGTCAAAAAGCGTCTTCGCTCTTTCGCACACACTAAATAATAATAGTTAAAAATGAGACGAATGGTGCCGAGCCATTTCGTTGTGATTGTAAAAGTGCGCCAATATAGGTACACACGTGCATTATTCAACGGAATTCGAATAAAATATTTGCCAGATGGGTTTTCAAACTTTGACAAAGGATAAAACAGTGGTGACATGTGGTGAAAATATGAATAGTAAATTTTTTATTAAAAAAAAACGTTACCGGACAGCAAAGTGCACATAAGATTTTTTACTCCAAATATGCTAAGGAATAGCTGGTTAAAGTTTGTCGGGTACGTGCCGATACACCCTGTATAATACAGAACTTGAATAAGACTTTCATAGAACCCGAAAATGAACGTTGAAATTTTATGAATTTTTCAAATTCTGCGAAACAACCCGTCCTTCGAAAAATATATATAAAAAATAGGCAATGTTAATGTAATTTTAGGTAGGGTTGTATATAATTTGCGAATTTAACATTTTTTTTTAATCTTAAAAATAATTTTAATTTTTTTGATTAAACTTAACTTTTTTAGTGAAATATTTTTTCTTTCCGTCATTTTTTGTTTAGAGTTATTCTGTCTGCAAGGTAATGGCATGATGGTTAGTTAGATAGCTCATGATGGAATTGGACGTATCGAGAAGATACGAGATTTATCAAAACAAGGGTTTTGGACAGATATCTTAATTTACAGTTCATTGGAACGTCGACCAAATTTCTAAAGAATGTTGGGGCGAACGTTGATAAAATTTCGTATCATTCAATTATTAAAACACTAACAAAGAAAGTAAACGGTTGAACCAAAACCACCTTAACTCAGGCCAGGACACCGAAACAAATCGTCCTCTGAATATCACAATTACATAGGAATAAGTTATATAAATGTTTGATTCAGAGTCCCGGCCTGGGTTGGGGTGGTTTTTGTGAATCCCGGACCGGAAATAACAGCAGCCATATTATAATTAACACAAACCTGTAGAAAAAAAAATATTGAAAGATTAATTTCGCCAAGGTCTGAAATGAAAATAATCCCCGAAGGAAACCAGCCCACATATTGTGCTGACATAAAACTCCATCCTCAAGTCCTTGGGCCTTGAAAAGAGAAATTTACAGGGTAATTTCAAGTGATAATGTTTACCGTCAGTACGTAGCAGTAGTCGATGCAACAGCTGTTATGGAAACGTTTTGCTAGGCCGACATAAAGGACAGCTTGTAAACAAAGACGATTGTTGGTGCATTTCTTTTGTATGCGAAGAAAAGAGACATAGCGTGCGTGAGGGTCGAACGGAGCATTACAAAAAACCTGCAGACATCATTTTTTGTGTTCTACAAATATAAAAAAACGTACCTCGAAAGAGTTCGAAGACGAAGATATCTACATTCTCGAAGGTTTCAGCTGCTCGGTTTATTAAAAAAAAACAGACCTACGCCAATAAGATATATGTATGATAATACATAAATATTATCATTTATTATATCCAATCAATTGGCTTGAATTTACATGACCATGGTTTCCCAATATGCGGATTTTTTTGAAGCGAAGGGGAAAGGGGAGACAAAGGAGCTGGGGAAGAGGAAGTTTGGCTAATATATCCATTAAGATCTAGTTACTTAATGTAGTCATGTCAAGCAATGTTTCTGCCTCCAACAGGGCGGTACCGGGGGTACTTTCAACTCTGGAAAGAGGTGCAAAATAACTACATTATGCTTGACATAAATTCCACGTGGAACACCACCATAACATTTAATAATTTAATGACCTCTGAGTTAACAATAATCAATAACCGCTATTTTAATTGAACTACTTGTGCAATGAGATGTTCATGTTCAATCACCACTTGCCCTGTGGTGTAAGGTTTCCTATTCGCCAAGGGAGATGTTTGCACCCATGAGAATTGAGGTATCAATATGGAGATAAGTCCCCTACTACACAAACCATGAAACCAACCTCCTACTATAAGTAAGGAACAATTACCGCCCAAATAAAAACCTTCAGTCATTCAAATGTTCCCAAACTTTATTACGTTTGTTGAGAAGAATCATTTAATTCAAATAAAGAGGTCTTCTTCTTCTTCTTCTTTCGCATGGTGGGGGGGCAGAGGGGGATATCTAGGTCTGCGAGCCAGTCTAGGGCCTAAGGCGTTGCCATGTGGACCTCACCAATCCCGCTGGGGAATGAATGGAGCGGGGTTGACCACATGGTAGGTATAAAGAGGTATTATTTTGTATCCCGCTCAACCCTTACCAGTGGCGTGCGTTGTTTTATGACCAAAGGTAGACTGTGTGTATTTTTTCAAATTCGGTAAGAATTATCGTGCATTGAATATTTGAAAATGGATATTATTTCATCATTCCCGCTGATTGACGTGTTCAACAGAATAAATGAGTGTACATATTGTAAGTTTTTAGATTCTCACTGCCAAAAGCATTTTTGTTGTTTGTTTTTGGGGTGTTATGCCGTGTTGCGCTAACTCCTTCTTTAGCCGACGTTTCGGACAGCGTTGCAGTGTCCATCATCAATGATGGACACTGCAACGCTGTCCGAAACGTCGGCTAAAGAAGGAGTTAGCGCAACACGGCATAACACCCCAAAAACAAACAACAACAAAAAAAGAGTGTACATATTATTTGAATGATTTTTCTTTAAGATTTTCAGTCTTTATGGACTGCAGGCCACTGAAAACTATTTATTTTAATCGGATTATACACCAGGAGGTAGCGGGGTCGATATCCTCCGATGCCGATTTTTAACTGTCATATATTCATATTTTAATTTTTTTTTTTAATTATTTTCATTATAATTACGATATTATAATTTTGACATTTTAAGAAGACGCATGTGATATACATATAAATATAAAAGATACATTGAATATTTTCTTAGTCTCCTCACTATGAGATCCTGTTTTGAGGAAACTAGGTTTAAGATATTTATTTATTAACTAGGTTTTCAGCGACTTGTATGGTTTAACTTCATGGTTTCTATGGGTAGGGTTTTTTTCAGTAATTTCCATAACAATTGTTTTTTAATGTTTGCATGTTTTATTAGACTAAATCAATTCCGTGCAATGCTTATAATATTGCATATTTGGGAGCGCATGGAATGAAATAAAACACTGACTAGGGTAGACCTAAGTTAAGCGGGCGCCATAGCGACAAATATGAATCTGTGAAAAATCTTAGGTCGAGATCTCCCCCCGTGAGTTCGGCGCAAGTAAATAATAAATGTAATACCCACCAGTGGCACCAATACACCCAGCGGAAATCTCACCCCAAATATCTTACGCCTATTTAAAAAAAAAACAAGTCACTAATCCGACATAAGGAGTATAATATTGAAAATGGTAGGAGAGTAACGAATGACGCACAACTTTGGCAGCAGAAAATTTAAATAAATAAGAATAATAACATAGTACATTTGCATTGTATATTTGTACAGCGAGCGCCCTTGAGGTGGTTTTGCACAAAAACGGCGCTATATAAATCATCCAAATATTATTACTATAAACATTGTCAAGATGAACTAAAACTATTAGTTATAATTAACAGTTAGTAGACCTTGCGTCTAAAAAGTACCAGAATATACTCTGAAATCATTCAAGATCAATTAAGAATTGTAAGTAAATAGACCACATATAACTGAACCATAAAAACAGCCACCATCGCGAAATGAAATAAAAACAAATTTACAGACAGACAAAATGCAAAACGGTCGAGTTAAAAAGGACAATATAAAATTTGTACCCAATTAAAAACGTTAAAAATATTTTTGTTACCATTGAACAGGGCACTCATTCGATCCAGTTAGGTGTACACCAAAATCCATAATACTGTCAGCAAAAGGTATATTTGCAAATTTTTTTAATGAATATAATAAGGCCACTTAAAATCATTTTATAATGTACCTACCTATATAACATTTTAGGGTTAAATTAAAGTTTAAGATTGCATATTCTCTACGTCAAAAGTTATTGGTTATACGTAACACCTTTACTCCGCACATTTTTTAAATAAATAAATATTTTTTTCTCTAAAATTCTTGATGCTGTCAATCCACATCAGCGGTGCGCTAAAGTTATAGTTTATTATTAAGTAATTATCGCTTCTTTCATCGTATCCAGTATCTGCCTCATGACTATAGTCTCTTTCAGATCATAAAAAAATTAAACAAAGGCCTCGCGTAACACGATCCATGCAACATGGAAAATAATTAAGCTCGTTACTTTCAGGTACGACGTGATTTGAGTGTTGAGGAAAAAAAAACACAAAACAAGGAAAATAGAAGACGCAGCGCCGAGAGGCCGGGAGGAGGCAGAGATAATCCACGTTTTGGTTAGGGAACCGGGAGGGTGAGAAGCTCAATTAGGAAGGAAACCTTTCAGTACCAGGCCTGCGGCTATGAGGAGAGAATTCTAGTCTACTCGCACAGGTAGGATGTATCAAAGAGGCTGTAAGAGTAATCTACTCTAAATAATGCAAAGTTCTCATCGACAGAGGCATCAAAAAGAAACCGTATCAAAATACATAGAATAATAATATCTAATATGTAGGTACCCCATCGACCAATTATTATTTAGACAGGGCGTGCGAACCTTAAAATTAACACCGAAACCCAAAATATTGGTTTAAGAGGAAGCTATAAGCCAAAAATGTGTATATTCTTGGTATACCTTATATTGTAGGTAATAGGCATTAAAATAGCTTGACCAACGGAGTTCAGAATCGTTCGATTTCAAGCACAAAACTGGTTTTTATTTATTTTGTAAGAAAGCAAAAGAGTTAATCAAGTGAAACTCTCACATGTAATCTTAGCTATAATACTACATTTTTATAATCTTAGCTATAATACTACAGTTGTTTCCTTTATGCGTTCATACATTTCTATTGAAAAAATATTTGTTTTAGTAATTTACATTTATATTTTTATTGAGTAATTTATTATTTTATTTGTATTCTACTCAAGCGAAACAATAGAAAAACCTTCAATTTACCTAAAGCATATTTTTTGGTATTCATAATGCACACCAATTCGTTATAAATATTAATCAAAATAGTGATTTGGCATTAAGCTTCGCCTTAAGAAAACATTTATCAAAAATAAAGTGTATTCTTTCGCACTCGAAAGATCAGAAGAAGCATTGTTTTTTTACCTTTTGTTGGTCTGCACGGAGCTAATTTGTCGTCCAACAAGTTCTTCAACGATCAAAATACTAGAATTGTAAAGACGTTAAAACGTAAAATTCATCGAATATCACGAGACACGTTGGCCTGGGAACGTAGTATGTAATGCACACGTTACGTACGTGAGCCCAGTGTGTCTTACCTTTAGTCTCATAACACTGTCCCACTTTTAGTCCCAAATTTAGAATGCCATAGTCATTATTATTTAATGTTATTATTTAATGAGCAGGCAGCATTCTGCTGATGCGCTCATATCTGATGCCACAATAAGTTTAGCAGTAATTGGGTTAGGTTTGTTGGTTCTAAATTAGAAAATGAAATATATTTCAAGAATAGTAAAGAAAAATACTAGTTGAACGTTTCTATAAGTAGAAAAATAACAACTAAACCCATATTTTATTACAACTTGTTACAAGAAGGATGAACATGTCAGGCTTCTTGAAACCTTTACGCATACAAAACGTCAGCCAAGCAATAAAGATGTAAGTAAAAGCTTTTCGCCAATCGACAATTAAGAAAAAAGGCATAAGTAGAATGCCGGATAATTCCTTAACCAATAAAAAAAACAGGTCTATAAAATAATAATTGCGTGGATCGAGCAATAAACCCATTGCAGCTTGCAATAACGAATGCGCCAGCATGGTCATCTTGATGTTTATTTATCGGTTTGATACCCAATAAACGGCCACCGCATGATACGGAATTATCAAACAACGGACACAGCTGTCGCGGAGTACCTTCAACCTACAAAATAATATAGTAATAGGTACTACTGCGGCAGTTTGAAGTACGTACGAAGTAAATAATATTATAATAAGAGGTACTACTAGACAGAAAATTCACATGTTTTTCATCTTAGGAGGTAATTTTTACACCTGTTTTATAATTGTGTGTCAAAGTTTAGTCTTTCTTTGTTTTATTTGGCAACCATGGATTCCAAATGGTGTTGGAGCATTAATGCACGACAAGGATCCCTGCCACAATGCCAAATTTGACCACAAATTTATTAAAGCTCATCGAGGAACTCGTTCAGTTAGGGCGTGACAAACAAGAAATTAAAAAAAAAACAGCTCGAAAAATTTAATGCACAGCATGCCGACTAGGAGTAAATTGCTTCTGAAGAACAAAGGAATGTTCACCAAATACTAAATATAAGCCATCCATGTAATTTAAGTAATGCTATGCCATTAAAGTTTGAAAACTAAAAAAAGTCTAATAAACTGTGTCTACACTCTGTAGTACGTACGCCATAGATGCGATAAGAAGTATTACAACAGCAGTTTGTAGTAGCTACATACGCCATAGATTGATTGAAGACACTACTCATGCTCCGTTTCATGTAGTTGCTTCTCGAACTATTTTTTTGTACAATTCTTGTTCTCAGAGATTGCATCGTGTGGGGAATGATATTTGCTTTATCAACATATTTAATGTTAATACAATTATATATGCTATATTTCAAAAGCAAATATGCATATATTCAGATATGCATTATAACTCAATCTATCAATTAGTTAGTATAATTAAGATTTGCACTAAATTCTTTATATTTTTTTATCTATGTACGTAAAAACCCGATAGGCGTATAAAAAAAATGAAACCGGATTGCAGGCCGTTTCCTGATAAACGTTTCGAAAATTTCCAATATATCGGAACACGTGTTCATGTACCTGCATTTTTTTGCATTGATAGTAAACAATGACGAAATATGTAATGGGATTTTTATGAACACGTGTTATGACATCGTGTAAGTACATTCGTATTTTACTAAAAGTTTATTAGGAACCCTATCAATTCATTCGTTAAGGGCCTGAAATCCCGTTATTAACCGTATTACGAATAATTTTAAGATATTCTCAATAAAATAGCAATATTCAATAAAAAAATTCTCCGTGTACACCACAGATAAGGGTTTTCCAATGAGAGGTGTTATTTTGAATAGCCCGCTATTTCGGTAGATGTTACTTTTGAAGCTGTCATTTTTTGACATTTGACAAGTAGAAACTACGCCATTAATACAAATAGAACGATACACGCTTCAACAACGCATTGAAATAATTAAAATTCACTATTATTAATTATTAGAATTCCATCGAAAAATCATCTTGAGTGATGAGGCCCATTTCCACCTCGGTGGCTTCGTCAACAAGCAAAATTGTCGCATCTGGGGCTCGGAAAACCCAAGAGTTATGTTGAAAAGCCTCTCTATCCTCAACGTGTAACTGTTTGGTGCGGTTTATGGTCCGGCGGAGTCATTGGACCTTACTTTTTCGAAAATAAGGCTGGAGCAACAGTTACGGTGAATGGATTGCTATCGAGAGATGTGATTTTTTTATGGCCGGAATTGGATGGTATTGATCTGGACAACGTTTACTTTCAACAAGACGGCGCTACGTGCCACACAAGCAACGAAACCATTGATCTTTAACGGGAAAAGTTGCTTTGAATATCAAAATAACACCTCTTATTGGAAAACCCTGTATATAGAATGACAAGAAGAACTACTGTGGCAGTACGTATAGTACATACGCCATAGATAATGTTGCCCGGGGGAGTTGCTGCGGGAGAGGTGGCGGGAGGGACACTGCACCGCACAGCGAGGCCCAGGTTCATTGCACGCCATGCACCGACTGAAAGTAGTGCGTGCTGCAGGATGATTATTTAATAAATGATCACTGCCGTTGACCGTAGTGCATAATACCAATGCAAAGTGCAGAGTGTGAGCAACAGTCTATACATAGGCGGAGTGCAATAATAACTTATTTAGATTAGGTCCAGTGTTCGGATGAAGACAGTATACAACTATTTGGAGAATACATCGCGAATTCTAATTGAAACTAAAAATGTTTTTTAGAAAAGAACCATGCACGCAATCAATCTAGCTGGCTTCTGCGATGCTTGCAGGAATACAATTAAGCTGAGAGGTTCCTTAGTGCGTTGTGAAGATGTTCAACAGCGAGTCTCATAATATACAGCCAAATTGATAGACTTGTCATAGCATGAAATCTAGATATCATTTCGTCGGGCTGGAGGCAAACCACGTGACTATATTTTAGGCACCAGGAGGGTTCGAGAATGCTTTGAATAAACTAAGAAATCAGTCGTACATCGATCAACGAAGAGCGCCCATTGAAATAACCAGACCATGCGCAGAAAATAAAAGTTCGCTAAAGTAAGGCACAGGTTTGCAGCGCAGTACATTGTGGGACTTTTCTGCGCAGGATCTAAATATTTGCGTTTAAACAATCCGCCTGGGGTAGCGACGCTAAAAATGAGTGATAAGTGTAAATTATAATACATGTGTGTACAAGGGTCGAACTCAATAATGTAATAAAATATTCAATTTTGGAAACAAGGCCTAACTTTTGTTTCCCCAATTTGGAATTTGAAGTAAAAAAATTTACGCAACCAGCAATTTGCGCGCCATTGTAAAAATGACTAGTCATTACAATGCGAGTTGCCTGTGTACTGTCAGATTCATTTATTGGCAAATCACAGAGAGTGAGACGGTCACGCCGCCTCCCACGCTCTTTACCCTTGGTTTGTTCCCCTTTCCTGATTTGATTGTTTATGTGCCTCATGGAATAGCCCTAATTTTTTTTATTTTTTTTTATTTGGTACATTATTTTGTTACAATTTATGTTTTCCAGTAATGTAGGCCTCACTGGGTGGCTTGCCCGTGCTGAGGCCTTCATTTTATAATATGAAAATCTTATCTACATATTACATTTAAAGAGAAGATAGTAAATTTGAAAAGAAAATAATAAATTTAAAATTAAAAATAAAAATACATAATAATACATTTAAAATTAAAAAAATAATACAATGAAAATAATCTTGTGTGTTTGTGAGTGATGTGTGTTTATGTTGGTTTTGTGTGTTACGTGTAGGATAATTGACTTATAATTATAATTGACTTCAGATTATCAATTCTCGTAGCTTAATCTTCAAGATACCTTGGTGGAAGAGGAGAATAGGAGAGGAGGAAAATGGCTGTCACAGAGACAGTCACCAGCAATAAAACAGCTGATATAGTGAGCGTTGCAAAAAAAACATATATTTTAAATATAGCGCAATTTGAACATGTGTTTTATTCGTGCTGTGAGGAAGAATTAATAACACAGGAAGAAACACGGGCAATGGTTCGGTAATACTATAATCGTTTTGTATGATACTTGCTATAAAATGGTAAAATACGAAAATAAAGAAAACACCATAAAATAAATAAAAGAAACACCCATTTACATCGGTTCCATGAAACCAATTTGGTGCATTGGGACTGGCACACGCACGCCAAGAACCACGATGATGACGATAATGGAGGGTCTTTATTGAGTGATGGAAGAGGGAGGCAGAAGGGGGCTGATGATACGTGCAGTGGCGAAATATTTACAATGACCACATGTTCACAAACACTAAATGCGGGCTTATTACAAAATAAATAATTACACGTATTTTATGAACAATTATTGTAGGTAACGATATAACTTCAAGGATCAAACAAAGGAATATGTAAAATACCACGATAATAAAAACGTTTACATATATATTACATCAAATATTAAGATAACATATAAATAAGGGTTTGATGAAGTAACAATGTCATTGACATCACTCTTATTCTCATTAAGTTTCTGAACACCTGGCATAACTGAGCTATTATTATTAACGACGAATGATAAAGTTGGACAAAATACCAACATTAACCATAGACAATTTATCAATAATTTTACCAGGAAAGCTCAACTAATGAGCTTGTTAAATTAATAAAATTAAATTCAAGCACGGAAGCAAAAACTGCCAATTAATGATGATAAAGGGGTTAAGTAAGGCGTCCATAGATTAGACATAGATAGCTAGATCACGAGGGAAATAATGAGAAAATAGAATACGGCAGAAAGCAGTTAACGTTTTACGTGCAACAGTTAAAAAAAGAAACGACAGGAACTAAAAACCCATCAAGCATAGGAGCATCAAAGGAACGGGTTCCTCCACTGAAGGGCGAGGTGTATCTGACAGTCAACCGCTGGCGCCGATCTTTCTTCCCATCACCACATAGACAAGACAGACAATCAGAAAGATCCATTGCAAAAGCTCCGCGCAGTAAGCACTGACAAGGATAGAGGGTAACCCGTCTAACACTGGGCCTAGTTTACCAAGCTGTTGCCATTTCGTTCGGTACGAGGAGCCTTCCAGGCCACAACCCGTTTTGTTGGTTTTATTTTTACGCGGCCCTAAACCAGTTAGAGCGGACTCTGAATTCTAGGAAGGGACGTCCGGACATTAGGGGGAATGCATTAGGCGAGGCGACGAAAACCACAGAAGCTTTGGATTTAATGGATTGGATATACAATGTTAAATCAAAACAGGCCTGCTCACACAGTGTGAAGCAACGGAAAAAGATATCAATTAAAAACTAATTTTATCAAATTATCCTACGTAAATAAGTATTTGCCCAAACCAATTCGCCTAATAACCACCAACCAATGTAACAACATATCAGAATTTCGCAAATAAGATAGGCTTGGTTGCATTTTACAAAATTGCTCGAAATTTGAGTTCGAGAATTTTAAAAAATTGCAAAAGCTTTTACTGCTAAACTTTTTTAAACGTGTCCGGTTTCTGTTTTTTTCATGACAAACCATTTTTATTTATTTATTTCGAACCATTCTTGCTGAATATAATAAATTATGACACACCCATCCAATAATTAAGTAGGTACTCTGCTTTCAAACAAAAACCTTTGTAAATATCGGGTTAGGTTTGAAATGAACACGTTGGGAGACAAATAAGCATTCCAGTGCAAAGAGAGAATTCTCATTAGCGGAAAAGCTCTGTAATCTGAACAAACAAAAAACCACAAAGCACATTTCGTTAGTCAGCCAAGTAAGGCGTGAACATGGCAAACATTATAAGGTGTATACCTACTTCATAGACAATATAACTAGATACTAAATACACATGTATCCTTCTTACTACTTACTTATCCGTTCCTAATTGTAGGTATTCGTGACCTCTACGTATACATACATCATAGACATAATAACTAGATACTAAATACACATGCATCCTTCTTACTACTTACTTATCCGTTCCTAATAAATATGTTATATTCTTTGTAGGTATTCGTGACCTGTACACAACGGGAATTGTTCGTCCGCCCTGAAAATAATAATTATTTAAGACGTGAAAAATAGCAGGTTTTGAGTAAGGAAGGTCTGCCGAGGTTGTTGCCTTTCGAACATCAAAGGAAATTGGCATACATGTTCCAGCCGGAAGAACGTGTTCCGCGTAGGTACGACGACTACACTGTAATAAGTACCCACGTATGCCTTCGTGTTAGAAGCGAACGGGAACGCCGAATGCAATCACCAGGAATCAGGTGTTCGCGTTCTCAGTCTCTGCTGAGAGTTGCTGGCTGGCTCCTTGCTACTTGCTACCCGTACAGGCAGTGGCGTCTGAGAGGTCATTAATAGTTCGTTAGCTGGGAAAGGCATGTGAAAAGCCTGAACGGCCTAAACCGCTTCCGCTCCACGCAAAGAGCTAAGAGATTGCCGGCCGGACGCCTTGTTACAAATAAATTTACATCGCGTGAAACCACTGCTGCACTGCACATAAAAGATCCGCGTATCTTTCGGATCAGGAGCAGGAGTCCAAGCTCTCAAGGGGTCTAACAAGTTTCCTTTCCAAGGGATAATATTAATATTATTCACATTGAATAAGCAAATCATTTACGTGAGTAGCATGTTATGTACAGTATCAGCAATCTGCAATCTTGATTACTCGTCTAGCACTTCCAGTAGATAAATCGTATCATACAACCTTGTCATAAATGAATCGTGAAAGGAAGTCGTTATTTTATTAGCTCGAACAATTTTCAAACTTTCCCACCATATTCATCGTAACGGGCAGAAAATACCACCGATGAAGTATGAACCCAATACGTTGTGTCACCAAGGAGAATTTAACATGCAACGTATTGTGCAGCCGAGTATTTTGATCACCAGCGGCTCAAGGAAGTATTACGCGAAAACGCACTTAATGCAAAGTCATTTTGTTAAGTAAAAACACGTCGGATTCAGCTCACTGAACAATTTATCAAAGGAATTTTACATTAAAAAGCTTTCTTCGAATAATGTACTTAGCATGCTTGTATGGATAATTGGGAACCTTTAGCAAGTAACATGATATCATAATGAAAAGTATATTATATATATTTTTATGAAAATTAGTATCGTTATTTGAAAGAGTGGCAACACTCAATCATATCAACAGCTCCAATTTAAAAACAGGGCAGAAACGTTTCAATAAAAAGCAATTTGGAAAAATATAAGAAAGAAAGAGTCGTGATTGAAACAGAGATCAAAATAAAGGCTGACAGCAAACGTCGTGTTCGCGTCGAATAAACGCCTGAAGAAAAAAATAAAAGGAAACTAATACACTAGGGTGCTTGTGAAGTTGAAATGATTTATTACTAATGGCAAAGCTGCTTCCCCAACGTGGCCTTTGAACAACTGCAAGCAGCCAAATCCCGTTAAGCTACCCCCTCCCGTGGCAGGGTAGCAGGGTAACAGGGTTGTAGGGTTCTGGCTGGGGGAGAAACTTCGCCGGATAAAATACTAGCCAGAGTAGCTATTTTGACAAATAAGAAAGCGAGGGTAATTTCAACGGAAGAACATGTTTGACAAGATGAAAAATAAATACAAGGCTGCTATAAATAATACTCACATCCACTAAAAACGTTGACTGAATATATATTTTCCGTCTTTTTTAGCAAGGTCATAAGATTGGGATAAATTTTTATACTTACCATTATTTACAAACTTTTATTTGTGGAAGTCACATAGATTGAAGTAGGCTAAATTGTATTGAGTTTATGATTTGTTAGTGGATATCTAATGAATGGATGCACATTTTTTTTGCTTGCAGATGGGTATCTAAAAGTTTTTTTTCCATTATCTCTTTCTCATTCGTATGGATTAAGTAATTAAAATAAATTATTCGGATCGATGTAATTTAAAATCACTGTAATATTATCATACAGCCGTTGTAGTAAAAAAAGAAAAAAATAAACACCCAAAGAAACTGAAGACAATATTAGACAATTTTTTATTCGTAGTTATAATGCATCTAGAGATTATTATTTATTGGATAAGTTGTATAGCGCCGCTTTTGTGAGATATCACCTCAGGGGTACTTTACAGTTGATACAGGTATTACAAAAATAAAGTGAAGTTAAGTTAAGTTAAGTAAAATGAAGAATAGGAACAGGTGACACGAAGATAGAAGATGGAGACTCTGCAGCAAGAATCCTAGGTGGTGAAGAAACTGGACCAGCTGCTGCAGCGAAAGAGTCCACCGCGTCCACCAACAGTGCCCGCACGAGGTTCGTCATCCGTCCAGGTATGTGTCTGCTGCTAATAAAGCGCTGACACACTATCCTCTCACAGATACCAGACCTTGGCAGCACCGCTGTGACGTTCGACGAAGATAGAAGATGGAGATCATCGAACATCACAACCAACTCTTCCGTAAGTCACATTTGCCAATACCTATCTTTTTGTTTCAGCGAACGGAGCGTTAATTTAAGTAGGCACATACCTGCCTAGATTATAATCTAACCCATGTGTCGATAGTCTACGCGATTATCGCACAAAAAGGAATTAGGTAAAATGGAAGACAGCCCAAGATGTCAGTTTTGCCTGCCTGCGTTCCACAAATGTTGTCAGTTATAAATTTATTCATGGTTTTATGTTTTCCAAAGTAGAGTGAAAATCGATTATTACGTGGTGTGGATGAAGTTCATTTGTTCAAATGTTTAATTTGATGCTAATTACTTTAGCAATCAATGTATTTTGCATTGCTATACTAATTATTGCAAAGCTCGCCCAACCTCATGTAGTATAACAAAGAAAAGCAACAAAACACGCCAGTCCGTGTAGGCATACACATGTTTAATTATAATTGCAAGCGCAGGAAGTCAACGAACCATGTGCAAGCAAACATAATAAGCTCTCATGAATAAGTTATGTCGAACAACGGAGTCTGGAGTTGGTGCTCGAGACCAGTACCAGCGGTCAACACAAGTAGTGGTGATTTGTAGTAAGACTAGCGAGGAAATACAGTCAAAAGAAAAATAAGCAACTTCCTTTCTTACTAAATGCAAATACTTGTACCTGCCCGCTTAAAAGTGCATCAGCAGTTTAGAAATCTGTTGAACCTTACCTGCAACAAACAGAAAAATACGTAAGTGACGGAAATAAGTAGAAGTATTTAATAAGTACGAAGGAATTTATTTTAACACGTGACAGCTGTTTCGTCTTCCGGAGGGTTTGTTACTGAATACCCTCGTTGGCGAAGCAGCTGTAACGTGTAAAAATAAATAGATTGGTATGTATAGGCAAACTGACCTGGCAGAATTATTAATATATTAATTAAAATTTTATCCTTTAAAAAATAAATAGGTACAAATCTGAAAATTTTTCAAGTTCCTAAAATGTGAAGAACTGTAAAATTGGTACCTACTTATACATTTACACTTATTAAAACCAAAGTTATAGCCAGGAAAAAATCTCGAACGATGAGCTGTGGCGCCCTGAAATTTACCCAATTTTCTAAGTCAACTCATAAAACTTTTCTAAGTCACTCCAAAACGTCATCGGGGTTTCCAGACGCCATAAGGTTTGTTCCACACTGTTCGATTAAAAAAACGAAGAAATAATGTTAGAATCGGATTAAGTCGAGTAGTAACTACCAGAGGATGTATTAAAATGTAATTATATTAAGTTTGTTCAAGTGAACACTTTAAGACAACAGCACACGTCCACGTTTCTTCAGCAATGTATCCCTCCACTGATTCCGTCTAATCAGTCCAGTCATGTACGGGACCGGTTGTTGCATCGCGTAAAAAAACATCACCCCATATCGGTTGAGAAAATAATCGAAAAAGTCCGAGCGAGATATTGGAAAAGGCGAGCGGACCTAGTTGCTGAACGATCTAAGAGGAAAGAATGTAACATATAATTATTTTTAAATAGAGACCGGCCTCTCGCTTATTGCAGCTCGAAACTGATTATATTCGGTGTATGTTAGGCATAAGTATGTACGCAAAAACCTAAAGCTTCGAATAAAAACGAACATTTTTTGTTGATCTGTTACTTTTCGTACTTTAGAGATCGTACATTTTACCAGTGGTGACATAAAAATATAAGGACGGATTGATTAACACAATTTGAAGTATTCATCGAAAATTAAAGTTAAAATACAAGATCTGTGCAAGTTCAATTCAAGTTCTGTTATTATTTTATTATGGGCCGGCTGATTACACAAAACTTGAATATTAACTCTGAAATTTAAACAATTCATAAAATTTTAGAGTTAAAAATCAAGTTCTGTTCCAGTTACTATTTCATCACGGGCCAGCTGTTTCATATTATTTTGTAGATAACAGAACTTGAATATTAAATTTGATGAATTGTTCAAATTCTGAACAATACGTCCAAACTGTTTTAATATGTTAATTTTTGTGCATAAAGTCATGAACAACCAAATGCCAAACTATTTTAAGGATGAAATTGTTTTTAATAGAGATGTTCATAATTACGAAACCAGAAATGTAAATAGAATTAGATTGCCACATATGAATAAATCAAAACACAGAACTGAATAATGTACAAAGGACTAAAGATGTATGACGAAATGCCTGAAAGTCTGAAGAATGAATGTATTTAAAAGAAATGTTATGTTTATTGCAAAAATATTGAAAGTTACAAAATGAAATATTATCTTGTTTATATTCAAATTTTGTATAAACTAACTCAATAAATAAAAAAAATTAAAAAAAACTTGGAAAAAGCTAGATGGGTTGTTCCAAAGAATTTGAACAATTCATCAAATTTCAACGTTCATTTTCTGTGAAAATCCAATTTAAGTTCTGTTATTATATCATTATAAGCCAGTTACTTGACAGAATTGAAATTATAACAGCACTCTAAAAGATCTTTGACACAACTTGAAAAATAAATTTGGAGAATTGTTTAAATTTTCTGAAACAACCCGTCTTAAGTATTCATTATATTTAGATGAAATATGAAGCGAAAAAATAGGTTCCACTGTTTTACCTCCAACCAAAAATACCGAATCCGGTTTTCCCGCATCGCGTTATAACAGTGGAACACGTTTCGACTAGATATTAGTGCGCAATAGCGCCTCTTTTGTATCTATGTAAGTGGGTGTAGTACAGGGTTTTCCAATAAGAGGTGTTATTTTGAATAGCCCGCTATATCGGTAGATGTTACTTTTGAAGCTGTCATTTTTTGACATTTGACAAGTAGAAACTACGCCATTAATAAAAATGGAACGATACACGTTTCAACAACGCATTGAAATTATTAAAATTCACTTGAGGGAATCAAATGCAAATCATCTTGAGTGATGAGGCCCATTTCCACCTCGGTGGCTTCGTCAACAAGCAAAATTGTCGCATCTGGGGCTCGGAAAACCCAAGAGTTATTGTTGAAAAGCCTCTCTATCGCTATCGTGAATGGATTGCGCTATCGAAAGATGATTAATGATTTTTTATGGCCGGAATTGGATGGTATTGATCTGGACAACGTTTACTTTCAACAAGACGGCGCTATGTGCCACACAAGCAACGAAACCATTGATATTTTACGATTGAATATCAAAATAACACCTCTTATTGGAAAACCTTGTACAATGTACATACTGATGTGCTCGCTAAAACCGTCGCCAGTTTTGTGATAACTTGTCACAACCTCCAATGCACGGTGGTCCATCCATGTATGTGATTTTGAGACAAGGTAGGATTGGATTAAGTTATAAAAGAAGATTTGGCGATTTGACAATTTCCGATACATTAAGAGAAACGTTGTTAAAAATTAACAGTAACATTTTACATACACTTTGTATATAAATGATATATTTTTTAAATTTATTACATCTACTAGTATGGGCCGACACTAAAATCAAACTGAAACACACAAAAACTACTGAAATCAATGATTCGATCAGATTATACTCGTAAATATGCCGACAGCTCAAAGACACATAATTTGACTCGGAGCTTTGGGAAACGTAAGTCTGCCGATGTTTCTGCATGTTAATCCGTTTTTAGAAGGCGCCCGAAGAAACCAAATGAAAGAAGATTAGAATGCTTATATGAAGATTTTACCCGGAATCCATTCGATTATTTCGTTGAATCCGAATTATAATTCTCAATAGGTTCACCGGAGTCTTAGTCTTAGTTCAAGCCAAATCTAAATGGAAATTATTCTCGGATAAGCTTTAGGGGACGAGATAATATTGTGTAAAACTGCGACGAGAATAAATATATTCTAGAATAGACTCGCGGTTATTATTCATACGGGAGTACGTAATTCGCATGCTATGGAATTGTAAATTTTGATAGTAGATACGTAGTGGTGCAAACAAATTACCTACTACTAATGTTATAACGTATACTATAGTTATTATCTGAACATTATGATTTAATTTTGCACTTCAAAATCTCGACATATAACTTCGAGATTAATCACACATCGCCAATCGCCCCGCTTGCATTGACAATAATGACAAGAAATAATGATTAACCCAACCTCGTTGCGTACCACATTCAGGCAGTTAATAATCATCTTAATGAGCGAGTACAGGTGTTAACGCGGGGACGATTGCACGCCAAGGGAAACGCAGTAAAACATCTCCCACGTACCTGGTACCTGGTACCCTATTAGCTAGGCGGCCAGATGTAAATTGATGAGGTGTATAGCTGGCAGATGGCGCCCGTAACCCAAGGAGGATCAACATTACATTATGTTATGGAATTATTCGCTGCAAACTATGTTGATGATAATAAAATAGATCGACGAGAAACTGAAAGAATGCGGGCGATAAACTGACTGCTGCTAAACTAGTTTTTAAAAACTCGGATGGCTCATTGTTCAAGAATCCTTCAAGAATCCAAACACATGTAAGGTAACAGACATTTATTATTAATATGATAGAATTCATTCATGGCGCATCATACAATAAATACGTAGTCTCATAACATGTACTTAAAATGTATTTAAATTTAATTTCCTATATGAGAATGGAATGTAAAAGTCATGATATCTTTTCTATGTTCCTGGCAAATATTCAAGCATTTGAAATAACAGGAGGGGAGGGGGTAGGCTGAGCGGATTCTGAATTTTATAACCTGACAAACTGTTTTCGGTGTTTTTTTATATTATTATACGTTTGTGGGGGCTAACCGATTCTGATTCAACGGTATCTGATAAAGAGTGGCGAGTGGCCCGTTTTCTGAAAATGGTGATGTCAGTGATATCTGCAGATTTAAGACGATTGAAAATTACAAATATTCACCTTGATTTTATAGAAATCTAAAAATCATCTGATAGTTTTTTCAATGTAATATAGCTCAATATACCTAATTTAAATTTAACATTTTTTTATTGAACTCATGTAGCACGTATATTTTTAAGTTTATTGTTTCGGGCAGCGTGACCCCACAGAAAACCAACCCCAAATGCGACCCATATGTTGGGAGCCCCTGAGTCCGAACTAGTCTAGCTTTAAATAAATTGTACGACCGGTTTCAATTTGATTTAATATCGCCATGACTAATATATCAACTAAAAGAATTTAACTAAGCTAAAGACGACGGTTTTACAGAATTTGAACAATTCACCAAATTTTAAAGTAAAAAGTTCTCGAAGAAAGCAAACACTTTCTGGCTTGACATCATATATAAAACTTTTAATTAAACCGGTTTAATTAAAAGTAAAAAAAAGTTGTTTTTAAAGTTAAAAAATATGTTAATTCATTTATGTAAAAAGTCCTATTCAAGTTCTGTTATTATACAAGTTCTGTGAAACAACCGGCCCATGATGAAATGGACGTGTTTAGGCCTTAATATTATGATTATTGATAAGGATGCGTTTTAAATGAAGTGATTATATTTTTCTAAAGATTAACTTTATTCAACACATTTTTACAAAACGATTTATCAAAAGGTTTCTGTTACTAATTACGCGTCGCACTTCAAGGTGCTCGAAACAGAATAAGGTTCCGGCTTTCAAAATGCACCGCTGGCGGCCGGAACGCGCATGCGTCCCAGTCAGTGTTGCCAAGTTAGCATATTATATGCTAAATTTGGCATAATTACTCCATGTTTAGCATAACTATTATGCTTTTAGCATATAGCATATTTATTTGGCTTATTTTTACAGAAACATGAAAATAATAAAAACCATTTTTTTAACTAACAAAAATGATATTGATTGAAAAACTGGTGTCTCAATGGAGAAACATAGTTCACATTAAATGGGAATCCTTGACTTCCACTGTAAAGTTTTGGAATGAAGTCATCAAGTCATGCAATATAAAGATGCAGCTAATAATAACCCCTTCGGTGATTTATGTCAGTTTGCAATGTCTATTTTAACATTGCCGCATTCAAATGCGGACATTGAATGTGTATTTAGCCAAATAAGTCTGGTCAAAACAAAACCACGAAATCGTTTGGCGGTGAGAACCCTAAATTCCATTTTGTACGTGAGATTTGGCCAAAAGAGAGCAGGAAAGTGCTGTTATTCTTAGACTGTTCCTGACGAAGTACTACGCTGCATTGGGACCAAATAAAGTTCTGCTGTTAATGAAGAAGAAGAAGATAAAGATGAAGATATTGATATTTTATTTCACTGATTTTATTTCTTAGTTAAATTTTTGTTAGCTTTTTTTTGGCATTTTTCAAAGTAATTTAGCATTTTTCTGGCATATTTTTCCCATCACTATATTTCTCAATAAATACTAAGTAAATAAATACTAAGTGAATTTATGTTGGCTTTTTTTTTGGCATTTCTTAAAGGAATTTAGCATATTTCTGGCATATTTTTCCCATCACTCTAGCATATTTTGAAGTAGTTGAGTTGGCAACACTGGTCCCAGTGCAGTGTGGTGACTAACAAAATCTTGCCAGCGTCTAAAGTTAATACTTCCTACATTTGAAATTTGATGAATTTTTCAAAAACATTCAGTCTTGATGTTATTATTTATCAAAGTAAATAATTTTGAAAGTAAGTTCATGACACCATATTATCATGAAGTTATAAATATTTAATGTGCGTTCCCTTCTAATCCTAATAATTACAGTGGCAAGTCAAGGCTCCCCCCTCAGCAAATATGGGAACACATTAATTGTGATTTGCGCAGGTGTCAAATGTCCGGTCCTTCTTTACTTAGCCTCGGTATACCTGTACAGCGTTGCCGTGAATATATATGAAGGGCACTATAAAATACAAATATATTACTAATTCGAATAATAGGGATGTGAAAAAGAATACAATATTTATTAAACAACAAATACAAACTTTTGAATTAGATTAGGAATGCTTATGTTTACAACGAAATGTGTTTAAGCATTATAATATTATATAGTCTACTTTTTATGATATTATATTTAGGGTACATTATAATAATACGAAGGATTCGTATTATGGGCCGGTATTTCAGTTGCTTTTTAAGTTCGGTTTGTCAGTTATTTACGTTCGTCAAGTTGCTCTCTAGTAGGAGCCCTGGCAAAAAAAAACCATGTGATACTTTTTTTCTAAAATTTACTGATATTCTAGCCCTATATAAATTTAACACTAAACCGTAATTTTATTTTTTCTCCTAGCTATCAACAACTCGCACCATGTTTTACACATATTATATGTATGGTTATAATCTGTAATTTGATGTATGTTTAGATATATGTTTGCATCAAGTGAACATTGGTAATTGGGTGTATCCTGAAAAAATATATTTTTTCATTTTTAAACGTATCTAACATGTTCGCGGGTCGACCGACACGACCGACATTGTCGACAGTTACAATCTTAGCTCTACTTACAAATGTGTGATAATAAAGTATACGGATTGGTTTGTAATTTAGATTTAGAACATTCCAGAATATTAAATAAAATGTTTTTATAATAAGTAAATACGTCGTAGGTAGTTGCATTTAGCGAAGGCTTCGGTAAAAATATGTTAGTAAAAAAGAAATAAGAGTAGTCCTTCGCTTTGCGTTTGCCTTAAATGTTCAAATACGACATATTCATTAAAATCTCTTAATCCTGCATAAAAGTTTTGTATCGAGCATATGAAATATTGATCATCATGTAGAAGCCCACCGGGGCGTTTACAATAGATAAATAAATAAAAATAGTTTTTGAGTATATCTGACATGTATTTCTTTTACTGTATGTTTCTACTACATATTAATTTTGTAATGCTTAACTAACCAGCAATCTTCCATTAAGAGTGAGTGACCAGTTCAGACACGGGGGCTCCATCAAAGCCAGAGTCAAGTGGGCGCACTGTGCAGTGTACAGGGCCCGCAGATAGTACGAGTACACAACTGCTGATTCTGTACAAATCCCAAGTGCGCCCCACTGTTCATTTTGGCAGCAACCTCTGGTCTGGAGCTCCAAAAAACTTATGAAAACCCCTCTATTCTGTGCAGAAACGAGAGGTCCGTTTGATAGATTCCCGTATCTTAACAAATGGATAATCTTTAGAGCACAGGCGTCGTGTAGGTATGCCGTTCTTGTTCTACCGGTATTACAATGGAAGATGCTCCGAGGAACAAGCGTCATGGATCCCTTCGGCACCGGTGCATAATCGGGAAACACGCCAAACGCGCACCCAACAAATGTACACGGTTGACATTTATCACATGAGAACGGGTCGCCTCTACGACTCGTTTTTGAGTTCAGCAGCTCGGCTGTGGAACGATTTGCGGCCTCTGTGTTTCCTCACTCCAACACGGGTCTCTTCAAGACTCACGTCCACTCCTTCCTTTCTTAAAAAGGACCTTCCATCATCCCCAAAGATGACATAGGCCCAGAGGGAAATAATTTTCCACAGGGCCTCCTGTGTGGAGTTAATGTAAAAAAAGTAAATAACTAATGTACATACTCCTGTTTAAACCTTATTGTTGTACGTCATATACCCATTATATTTGTAAATGCCCTGCGGGCGCGTTTGAGAATATACGTTATCCATAAAGTTAGAATTTTGAACAGTGTGCGTATATAAGGATAAATAATCGAAATTATAGTATTTTAATGGGTTTCTGTAATCAATATAGTTGTGATAACCTATGCCACTCACGACATAATATCTTCAACCGCAATATTGCTGCTTTATCTTCCTGAACCTATTGATAATAAGACAACATTGATGTCAACTGTCAACAAAAGCTATCAACCCAATTATTGCCATTTCATAGACTTATCAATTCAATACTATTACAAAATAATAATATATTGAACTGTGTAATGTGACCTATGGAGCAGCCTAGAAACGTATACCACTCTTGACCAATTCATTAATTATAATATAATTACTATAGGTTCAATCACATGAGAATCCAGATACCAGTTGGGTTAAACATAAACATACCTAAATGTAGAATGTCTATTGATATTATAAAATGGACAAGTCGAATTGAAATGGGTTGTCCTGTCTGTTAGCCATAATGTATTTGGGTTTAGTGCCCATAAAGTGGACACATGACCAGTTAATAAGTACGTAGGGTTTATTATGAAAGAGCGTTGCATATATTACTTGCTCACTAACATCGAGCCCAGGGCCTCGATTCCGGACGAAGTCATTCCACTCGAACAACGAGTGGAATGAATTTTGATATTTGGTGTATGTATGTGTGTGCCTTCGACGAGACTCAAGAATAATAATGTCGACCAAAGTACGTACTTTCGACGGCGATTGCGAGCGGTCTGGATTGGAGAATCGACACCCAGAAACTTGTCAGAGTTAATGACATTAATACTTGAAAGACATTAATAAACTGTGTGTTTGAACATATCCAATATAAAAAATAACATTTTAGGTCGGTATTAGGAACTCCCTTTTCATGAGGAATGTAGGTAGCTTCTAGTTTCATCAAAATATTTCCAGTAATTTATTCGAATTAACAAGTTATAAAATAACCTGAGAACTTCATTTATCACAAGGAAATAAACAAACAGTAATGAATATTTCTACATAATTTAATAAGATTAAAAACGATTTAAAAGTGTCAGAATTTTAACACAAACGAGGAAATTCTTGCACGAGTTTAGGCTGGAACCGAATTCATCGCGGCCAAAACCTGTTGTACGAGTCTAATCTATTATGATCTACTAAAACAATATCAGGTATTTGCAAATAAAATTTAAGAAATAAATGCCCAACTGTAATAATATCGAATATTATCTTGCCTTTTAACCGAAACCTGTTTGGAAGTTATTTCATTTGGTATAATAACAAAAAATATTTTACGTTAACGCACAATCATAATCGGAATACGTGCAATAAAGAATAAATTACACAATTATTTTATCAGCATACCATACCTATCGCTTATCTTCCAGGAACATTTTACAAGGTGAGATTAAGTTGGTCAATGGTTTAAAAATAATATGAGTTTGATTTAACAAGATTATGAAGCATTACTTAAAATATTATTATGCTTACATTTATAAAAATAATAAATAATAAAGAAGACGAAAATTGTATTATTTATTTGAATTAATGTTATTATGATAGTTGTTACGTAGATAAACAAAATAAAAACACGTTTTTATCGTAAAGTAATACCAATGTACTCAAAATCCAAAATGGGAGTTATTCGAAACAAGTTAAGTTAAACAAACTACAGTTATCGCAGTAGATAACTCAATAATGATACCACATACAAAAAAAGATAACAGAGCTACAATCAATAATATTGTTATTTTCTTTAAAGTGTCACTCTCCCGCAACTGCACTGTCATATAAGTAAAAAAATTTGGATGTTTTGAGGTAAGTACTACATTTGGTATCAGTACTACAGTAGGTATAGATAATTTTGTAAGGCTAGCTTTACACTTAAGTTAAATTTACGACTAATGTAAGTTTTTGATGTTTTTGGTTACTCACAAGCGTATTTACATATTCGTCATATTTATGGTAATTAATGCTAACGTAAGCTGTTCGGAAGTTTAACTTACGTAAGTGCTCACAGCGACCGATACACTTGTAAGTTTTTTGCGGTAAGATTGGCCCTCCCGTTAACAACAAGTTGGTGCTGTCATAATAAAGACAAAAGGGCCTAAAGAAAGTATAGAAGTATACTTGGCGGACCAATAGCAGTTCTTTAATTTTTATCTGAATAACATCCAGATGACAGCAACCGAATTCGAATACGTCATGTTAGAAACATTGAGGTAGAAAGAATTGGACCGCTAACCATAAAGAAGGATGCTCATTATCTAAAAGCTTTTTACCACCCGAAAAATAAATTATATCTCTTCGATTTTTTTTTTCGTTTAGGCACCATTTCTTACGGTAAGCGCCTCAACTTATCAAACTGATTTCATAAGCTGTGAGAAGGCTGTAAGTTCGCGCGGATACGATTAGACCTATATTGAATTGTAATGATATCCAACGTTGAATAGAACAGGGCAACAAAGTTCAACGTCGTAACGTACATAGTTAAATATGACATATTGAAGAGTAAGTACGATGTAATTACTACTAACTGGCGATAATTTATCGGCTATTGTATCTGACCCGTCATAGCGGATATCGTACTGACCCTGATACACCGAAATAGAAGTGCGAACGGATATTGAATATTGAAACGATATTAAAATGAAATGAAGAAAAATGTTATTGTCACGACAGGGATTTGGACAATTTTTTGTCAACTTGGCGGCTGCTCTAAAATATCGACCATTATTTCAGCTTTCATAGCTGCCGTGATCTTAAAATACACATAGCTATCGAGCTCTACATGTAAGTACAAACGTTGCCGAATGGAGACAGGGGGATGATGCTAAAACTTCAAATCCTACTGTGTACCGAAATACTAATATTTATTTATTTTTATAATATTCATTAAATTTTATGCAAGGAAGCTTTTGACTGTCCAACTTGGAAGGTTTCCCGTTTTAGGAAAGTCAAACTAACAGGTTTCAAATTAGCCTAGAGGAATACAGGATTTAAGAATAGAGAAAATAAGTATGTAAAAGCGAAGATTCAACTAGGCGTTCGTGATAATATTAATGAAACATCGAATAAAGAAGGGGACAATATGAAAAACGCTAGAACACTTTATTCAAAGTAGCCCGGGTACCTTTATGTTTTGATTCAATACATGCAATGACGGCACACCAAAACTTCACGTAGGTTTGTTTTAAGGTATCAATCAACTAGTTCTATATATATTAATACTGTGGTACTTTTATCTAACATAATATGCAATTAGGTACTAAACACGTTGCGCAATTTAAGATGCCATATTAGTATGATTATCAAGACGATCCATAACACAGAGCATAAGTTTGATGATCGCATTAAGGTTATTTATCTCGAGCCACCAATCTGTCTTGTGCTCTAAACTTTACGGTGAATTATTATCCAAGATGAGCATCTTGAATCAAAGTTTTAACCTTGACAGGCTGCGTAATCTCTAATTTGTTTAGGAGCCGTGAAAATATCTCTTAGGCTCGAGGGCGAAGGGCCAGAGTAGGTGCCGGAGGTACCCAGCCCAACGGGTCGATAGAACCAACGAGGATTGTGCTGGAGCTGGCGCATACATCGACCCTTCGGTTGTGGGTCGCGGGGGAGGGAGGGTACGGGAAGGGAGAGGGTTTAACCCCTCCCTTCACCTCCCCCTTCCTTCCCGCCACTCCACCAGCCCCTGCCAGTGTTGTGAAGCAGAGTCGAGGTGGCAGCGACTATTGTCCCGACGACCATTGTATCGCAAGCCGTAATACTGGGTTAATGGGAATATCAGCTGGTTATCGAAAACAGTGACTAGGTATCTACTATTCTACCGAAGGCGATTGATAACTTTGTTCAAGTTATGCAATGTGTTGGTGGCGAAGGGAAAGTATTTGCTGCGTCAGCTAATTGAATAACGCACTAGGGAAAAGGGAGTTTTATGAAAGGACGGTACCTCGATTACACAAGTAACATTCTAAAGACAAAGCGTGCGAGATAAGAGGATTTAAAAAATTTAATAGTAAATCACATAATATCAAGTAATTTATTTATTGTCAACTTTGCAAGGACGTTATATTTATTATCAATGCGGGAAATCGGATAATATTTACGAAAAATGATGCAACATTTGATTAATTGATGATAGACAGTGAGCCATCTGCTATCCAATATTTATTTTTTTTAACTGAGGGTAAATATATAATATATATTATGTTCCTTGGTGTTAGTTAATACCTGCCTAATTAATAAGAGAATAACTTGTGTTTATATAGTGGATATATATAATCCCTTCCTCTTTTCTCACAAACGAGGCGCGTAACAGAAAGAGATGTTACAACGGAGAATTTAGGGTTATGCTAGTGACAGACCATGTTATAAGCATCAAAGCTTGTTTGGGCGTGGCTTATACAGATTATATGTTGAAGTGTCACACAACGCTATAATCTTCCTCTCTCTACGGCAGGAGAGAGGGTCACATCTATTAGGGGGCTGCCGCGGAATATCATTTATTTGTACGGGATTTGTCACCTTGACAGCTAACAACAGCCGCTTGATCACGGCAGCTCCCTAAATTCATCTCATTTTCAAATATCGCCTGGCTAGCAGATCTGGGCATAACATCGTCACCACGCCCATATTTATAACACATCATCTGTCAGGTGTGACAGGTCGTATGGGATTATATGGTGAGCGATATGGTGGTATAGGCCACGCCCAAAAATGCTTTGATGCTTTGAGCGTTATGCGTCAGCACCATAGAACCATACACAGATTTTTTCTCGTGTAAGCCTCATATTTAATTGTAAAAGAAGCCGACCATGCAAAGTTCACGATAAATCCTGATTTAGAAGGTCCCCAAATCCCGGGATTGGAGAGAGGGGAAGGGTGATGTGTGAATGGGTCCTAAAAGACTAGTTCCTCTGTCAAACTCTCCCACGTGCTCGTCTGCCTGTCCCCTCCATTCACACCCATAAACAATTATGTAAATTAAAATACACGAAGTATCGGCCATCAGCCGTGCTGCCCTTTCACCGCCACAAATCTAACGTAAAGGATTACTGTATCCGGGCAACAATGCACATATCGGACACAAAAGATACACGCATGGGCGAACAACCAAATCTATCGCAGTAAAAAGTAAGCCAGGATATTAGCGGCCGGGCCAAGTAGGGCGAACAAGTGTGGTAGTTTTCAATCAGCAGACCCACCACGAGGCATTTATTATAAAATAATCTAGATTTATTAACAATAATGATTAACTGATGAATTACTCAATGCTATATATACAGGCATGCAGACTAACTGATATTCCCCTTTGTAATATTTTTTTACCTGTTCTCGCATTAATGTTATGGTGTAAAAATGGTTAATTGAGATGTAAAAAAATGTGTCGTAGATGTACATGGATTATAAAGTAAGTATATACAAATGCCAAGAAGAGATGGGATTGAAGACGACGGTGAATGTGATGCATCATCCCGTGTCCTTTCACAAATCTGACCACAAGGTTGTTCCGGATAAAATCGCACAAAAGTTAGCCGCAACAGTAATATCTACATAGGTACCGTTTGTGTTTACTTAGGGTCATTCCGTAAAGAACGAGTGCACAATAGAAGCGGCGAAGTCAGGTGGTCCATACAATTACAAACCCAGCAGAAGAAAGGAGGTCCGCGTATTATTATTCACAGAAGAGGAATACATAAATGCCAGTAATTAGTCATGACTCGAACCATTCGGCGGGGACGACCTGTCATTCTCTACGGCGGGGATTACTATGAAACTGGCTGAGTGCTAGAGACTGGAAACTCGTCGTGTCATTTAAATTTCAAATTTAAGCCGAGTGTAAATAAAAACAACTCTACGAACCGTGTCGCCTGAACGCCCCAAATACTTAACGAAACTGACGGAGAATGAATATTTATTTTACGAACAAAAGAAATGCAGGACGGCAGGTAGAGTGCCTATATGAACACATGGAGCGGATATATCACACACGGGTCAGAGCGAGGTAGCTAATATAATGTGAACCTTGGATTTTTGATGACAAATCGAGCGGTAAGGTAACCAAACTCTGCGAGCTGCGTGCTACTGCATAGTGCACCGCTCATTACAGACAAATTATTCGTTTAATAAAATATCACGGCATTACTTGAACAAAGGTATAAAATATTATCTGCTATTCGAACGGGTCGAACCTTACTAATAAACGTATTAATTACATTTTACACAACTGATAAACAACCATTAATATTAATGCTAATTTTTATTAGTAAGCGTCAAGTATTAAGTACATGTAAATGTGTGTTTAACAATAAAAAGTTCCTTGTGGTATTAATCTAACTTTTTGTAATGCATGTATAACACAAACTGTCGCGTCTAGAGAAAAACAACTCAGACCGCGCCATCCAGCGAGACATTAGGGTGGGATTCAATTTCCGTCCGAAACCTGTCAACGGACACGTAGCCACTCTTCAACAATCGATTCCCGAAGGTAGTCGACCAGGGGGAAGCGAGCAGTCTGCGGCGGAAGCTGTTCCCGGCTCCTCACGAGATCTCAAGACAATGGGCTGGTCCACGACGATGCTCGCAGTCTCACAAGCACACTGCAGCAACACCAACTAGGTGGGCCGAGTCTGTAGATTAATACAGCGGAGGAGCTTGCCATATCGAGTTACTGGCGTGTCTTCATTGTGCACTAGTGGGGATTCCTATAATATTGATGTTCATTTCGTCAAACAAACATCCTGCATTCTCAATATTATTTCGGAATGACAAAGATTCATTTCGACAAGCGTTTGAAATACCCCGTCTTATATGTAAAATTACATTCGAACGTATAAAGGAAGTCAATATTATCAAACGCTAGACGTCTGAAGTTCTATTTGCATTTTGAAGCCATACTCGGATCCGGTTTGACTGAAATCTTACATCATTGGAGTCATTATTATTAACATAACTATAACCTACAAAACATAAAGAAAGGAATATATTGTACCTACTACTATTATATTTGGGAAACATACAGTCACATTATAATTTACATAAAAAAGCTCAGTTGCATGTGGAAGTAGCGATGAGTCGTTCATGAGCTAGCTCTTTTTGATGAGCCGTATTCGTACGATTCCCAGCAAACCATACTACGGCTCAATTGAACAGTTACCCTTTTTTATCAGGAGATATTTTAGAAAAATAGCGCTATTAAAATTGTGTAAGTATTAATTGATATTATGTACTCAGAGACGTGAACGGCATCTGGAAGTCCGACATCTAGAGACTTGGACATATGTACCTACACCTACTAATTATCTTATTTATCTCGTATTACGAGGCGTAGTATCGGTACCAAGATTAGTACAAACTCGAAGCTGGGAGCCGTAGCTGGGGAACCGTACCGGGGGAGCCATATACGGCGAGTCGTATCGTGCGAGCATAGTATTCTCATTGCTCATACGCTCTGAGCTCACGGCTCCCGTTCAATTGAGCCATCGTCAATTGAATTGATTCTTTGAGACGTACGAAACTTGAGCTGGTACCGTGGCTCCCGCTCTTTAAAATGAGTCAGACCCGGCGCTATAGTGAATTTTACACAAATCTCCGACATTTCATATAAGAGGTTACCATTTTATTTTTGTTATTGTTATTGGTACTATCAAGCGTATCATCTGTCTGTGTTATCTGGTAAGCATAATATCATTAGGACATTGTTTTAAGTTATCTAATACATAATGTCTATACCTAAATATTTAGTTTGATGAGTCGTCTGAATATTTTCGAACAGTCTGGACTCTGGTCACAGCAAAAATACAGCGAAGGGCCAGAATCAAGTTCCGGCTGGCCCAACAAAATTCAGAGACTGACATAAAAAATGGTTCCAAAAAAAGGTCGAGACGGTATCAAAATAGCGGCAGCAAAAAACAAATCCGCGCCGCCCCGCCGCGATGGGATTTGGTCAAGCCGGCCATTGGCCAATAACTTGGATGGGTTGGTATCGTATCCGAATTCTTGCGGTTAGCAAAGACCAGGAGCAGCCGGAGTGTGGATGGACGAAGGAACTCAGGTAGACATCCTAGGTAGAGAGGTGAAGGCTAAAGGATGATCGACCACCAATAATAAGATTAGCCTTGAACGCGCAAGAGAAGAAAGTCGAACAGAGCGAAATAAGGAAACTGAGGTGGGAATGAAATAATAATAAGTTAAGCATAAGTTGCAAATGTTTCATGTTCAAATCACTATTCCAATAACTGGAATCAAAACAACTGACAAACTTCCATATGATTGAAATATAAACCGCGTGGGCATAAAAAGGCGTAAGCGTTTGCGAAATTACAAGCCCACTCGCTAGCGATTTTACCCTAAGGGCAATAATATTTCAATCTTCATCAATTAACCTGTTTTTATAGTTTTGTTTAACACACGAACATAAACTACTTAACTATCATGCATATTTTGTTCAGGATTTAAATAGTCCTCAACTAAGTTTTCACGTCAAGAAGATACAAAATACTAGGCAGACTGACGAAGAAATAAAGGATAGCTAACGATCAAAGGCCAGGGAATGAAACAAGATTCTTAGAAGTTGGCGGTATGCTTTTCCTACAGATACAAAGGATAGAAAAAGCGATATGGTATATTTTTTGTTTATCTTGTAACAACCTACGTACCAGGAACCTAGATAGAGACACGTTGTAAAATTTAAAAGAAAAACTTCATACCTTTCTCATTTCCGACTTCAAAAAGAAGCTAAATGTGAGATTATTTACGACCGACTAGTAAGGAATCAGTAAAGCGTAAATATTTTTTATTTTTTTTATTTTACAGTATTACCGCACAAGAGTCCCAACTGCTCCCGTCTGGAGCCAGTGAGACTATGGCATCCCCAATTGGGGTATGTTGTGAGGCTGAGGGTATTGGGGAGGGGAGGGAGATGGGGAAGAGGAAGGTGGGGAAGTACCTGGCTATTCAGATCTGGTCACCAAACACGGCTAAAGCCATTTCAAGCAACGTTTCAATTCTGAATGGTGGTCTTACACCAGGGCGATACTGAGAGTATCTTCCACTCTGGAACGTGCCGCAAATATACTATATATTATTTTTAATTAATTAATTGTGAAATAACACAAATTAATCAAATAAAATTTATTTGCGCACGCCGGGTTCGAACCCGCGACCTTCGGATCTGTAGTCAAAAGCGTATACCACTAGACCACGCCGGCCGTTATATACCGCTTTAATAAAATTATCCTGGCTACAGAAAAACGAAAGAGGTGTAGTGATTTGTATTCGCATTAAAACCATGTTTAATTAATTTTAAAAATCGAGAAAAAAAAAACTTTGTTGAAATAATTGCTATTGGGTTTTTGAATACTCATTTTATCGGTGTCACAAACCCTCCCTAACGGATAGCAGAGGGGTCACACACGCGGTGAGACACGACGCGAGTGAGGAGGTACGTGTAGGTGTAGGTATCCGGTACAAGCACAACACCGCTTCCTCCAGTGCTAGTGTGTGGGCGGCTTTACCCAATGGACGCACGGATCAACGTTCACTTCACAGCCAGCGGGAATGTGGAGTCATACAAACTGATGGAAACACTATAATGACCTTTCAAATATGTGTGAATGAAATGACTCATTGATAAAAATCGCAGGATATTTTTTTAAATAGACATTCATAAACCATAAATATAGATACCAACGTATTTTTTTTATCATGTTTGCGTGAATGACGTTATTTCAGCAGAGACGAAAATACCTCAAGGCAAACGTATGTTAATTCTTCAAATATAGTTGTTCTTCAAATGAACTCGTTTATAAGGATATTATCTACGGTATAATAAATTATGCACATCTAAAAGCATACTAAGAATTAGTCAATATATAGCATAATATACAAACACATAATATTTTGTACATATCTAAGTTTATAAAATTGAATCAACCAATTTTAATGGTAAAATTCTAAAATACGAAGGAGACTATACTGCTAAAGCAAAAATCACTATAGGGCATGATCACGTGTGCAAACTGACGTCAGATGTCTGCAGTTGATATTTATGTCACTTGCGTAGGATATGCAATTCCATGTGTGCTAACTTAAGTCAGATGTCTGCAGTTAGATATTTATATTTATGTCACTTGCGTAGGATATGAAATTCCATGTGTGCAAACTGAAGTCAGATATGTGCAGTTAGATATTTATATTTATGTCACTTGCGTATGATGTCAAATTCCGTGTGTGCAAACTGACGTCAGATGTCTGCAGTTAGATAGATATACAGGGTGTATCGGCACGTACCCGACAAACTTTAACCAGCTATTCCTTAGCACATTTGGAGTAAAAAATGTTATGAGCACTTTGCTGTCCGGTAACATTTTTTTTTAATAAAAAAATCATATTTCACCACATGCCAGGGTGTATCGGCACGTACCCGACAAACTTTAACCAGCTATTCCTTAGCACATTTGGAGTAAAAAATGTTATGGGCACTTTGCTGTCCGGTAACATTTTTTTTAATAAAAAAATCATATTTCACCACATGCCAACAATGCTTTATCCTTTGTCAAAGTTTGAAAACATATCTGGCAATATTTTATTCGAGTTTCGTTAAATAATTTACGTACGTACCTACATTGGCGCGCTTTTGCAATCACAATGAAATGGCATGGCACCATTCGTCTCATTTTTAACTATTATTATTTAGTGTGTATGAAAGAGCGAGGACGCTTTTTGACACACTTGCTAATAACAGCTATTGAACATGAAACAATGCCAATGACAGTGACGGAGTGTGGATTTTTTTTTTGGAAAAAAATGTTACCAGACAGCAAAGTACCCATAACATTTTTTACTCCAAATGTGCTGAGGAATAACTGGTTAAAGTTTGTCGGGTACGTGCCGATACACCCTGTATATATTTATGTCACTTGAGTAGGATAAGAAATTTTGTACTTGAAGTGTGCCAACCATAATAGGAAATTACTCCTAGTGACGGAGGCTACACCATTATTTATTTATTTATTAACGCCTTTTTTGGGTATTTTACATATGAATAGTAGTTAAACATTATACATAGTTACTAATTAAATATAGTTTTTATACTGCCTAACTAAACTGCTTCAGTAACAACATTTTGTATTTGTTTAGTGATAAATTGAAATTGTCATGTTATGACCCCGAAGCTGTGAAATACTCATTTAACCTATCAAAACCGTACCTACAATGAATTAGGTATTATTAATAAATAAGTATATATATATAATAATTTATTTATATATAACTAATGTATTAAATTGAACACAACCGCTTGACTAGTAGGTATATTATAATAATAAAACTTCGCAAACTTTGTTCTGCCGATACATCAATATATAAAGATATCCCGCCGTACAAATTACTCAAAAGAAAAAAATGAAAACGCTTTAAAATGTTAACAGGAGCAATAACCATTAAATTAATGGAGTCCATAATTATTATTCAGCTTGTAAATAATTTAACCGATAAAGTGTTATTATTTCAGAATTATTTAGCTACTGAACTTTTATTTTTAATCTGAAGGAACTATCAAAAACATGTGTTTATTCGCATAAGAACAAAGTATAATAATAGCGGAAACATAAATAAGCCGTTTAAAAAAACCAGTTTAAATATATCACCGCGAACGGAGAAGTTTTGACAGCGCGATGTACAAATGTGAGAGGTGTTGAAAAAAGGAATGAGGCATATCAAAATAAGGAATTTGTTTTTTGCAACGATAATTTGAGATAATCACTCAACATTCTAAATGTTTCCGTTTGTAAAAAGTAAATAACTTTAATACTTTCGGCGCTTTAAAAGGGGTTGATTCTAACATGCGGGGTGGTAGGAAAAGGGTATGGTTATAGGATAATTAAATTTAATAATGTTAAGTATTTCAGTCATCGATTAGATTGTACCTCCTCTACCTATAATACGAGATAGATTAAATAACATTATTTTACATCGGATTATTTTATGCCAAGAGAACAGCATCCATCACCCACGTTGATATATGCATTCAATGACTACTTTTTAGAGGCAAACTTTGCCATGTAGGTAACAAAACAAGATTTTCCAGCGTGTATTTGTAATCATGGGAGCAGAGTAGCAACTTTAAGTAAGTTCTAGTACCAACTAACTCACGGCTGTAATTCTGTTGCGAAACTGACGGCAGCTTTAGCTCGCTTACCGCAGATTCTATCCAGGTTTACCATGTTTCTTGATTCAACCAACTTATTTAGATTTCTGACAGCCTAAAGGTAGACTACTTGTGTAGGATTTAAACTAAACAAACGATAGCAAGAATACATACACGATCGAACCAAATAAATCGTTTTGGTCAAATTATAAATAATAGTCTCTCAATGTCTCAATGCGTGGAAGATTTGAAAATTTAATTCACAAAAATATGTAATTTTAATATTTTCATTAAGGCGATGCCATACGTAGAAATGCAAAATCATGTGTTTTTGGTTTGAAAATTTGGTCGTCTAGAAATGTTTCAGATGCTTTAATTAAATAGTTTTTTAACTTAAGTAGTAGTATAGCGCCCTTCGTGGCAGCAGGACGCGTCCTAACGCTTCCTCCAACCGCTTTGTGTTTTTTTTTAGTATTTTCAAGGGAAATGAGGCAACATTCCTTTGAAATTATTTTTAAAATCAATCAATCAACATTTGAACTTAAATAAAAATAAACTTAATAATTATTAGAACTTTGTAATATGTGATTTGAGTGCAGTGTTTTAAAAGTGAATATTCGGAAATTTGCTCAAAAATATTCGAAACGAACGGCGATCGGTAAATGTACTCCAGATGTTTTCAACAAAATTCTCGGAAACTGGGCAAGCATGGGCACTGGCAAGTTTTTTACTAAGCCCAGGGTAATTTATTACCCAACCGTCGCTTTTTATTGTGGACAGAATGCACCACTTCAACAATTACCAGGAACAGGATTACATGGAGATAAATGATGGACTTACTGAACGTCACAGCGGTGCTGCCAAGGTCTCTTATCTATGTGAGGTGTCAGCGCTTTATTAGCAGCAGATACATACCTGGACGCTGTTGTAGGACGCGGTGGACTCTCTTACTGCAGCAGCTGGTCCAGTTCCTTCACCATTTAGGATTCTTGCTGCAGAGTCTCCATCTTCTATCTTCGTAGAACGTCACAGCGGTGCTGCCAAGGTCTGGTATCTGTGAGAGGATAGTGTGTCAGCGCTTTATTCGCAGCAGACACATACCTGGACGGATGACGAACCTCGTGCTGGCACTGTTGGTGGACGCGGTGGATTCTTTCGCTGCAGCAGCTCAGTTTCTTCACCACCTAGGATTCTGGCTGCAGAGTCTCCATCTTCTATCTTCGTGTCACCTGTTCCTTTACTTAATTTTACTTAACTTAACTTCACTCTATTTTTGTAATATTTATATTTTCTGTAATACCTGCATCAACTGTAAAGCGCCCCTGAGGTGATATATCACAAAAGCGGCGCTATACAAATTATCCAATAATAAATAAATAAATAAAATACTGCGAGTGGAATACATCTTGGCCTTTGAAATAATCAAGTATTTTTTAGATAAGTCTTTTTATAAGCCCAGAAAAAATAATGTAAAGGCCTATGAAAGCTGCTTTAAAGTTCAAAATCTCCTACTTACGAACCCATTTTCGGTTATGATTTTATTGTATAATGTGGCAAATTAAGTTGTTTATAAAATGATCGAAACAAAATTAAATATTTATGCCTGAACATCCACAAAATAAAATAAAAGGCACTTTTTGACCATCTTTTTTTCTTGCATAAATCAAAACAGGCGGATGGTGTTAAGCGGGAATTTAAACCTTATCGCCATCTACGTAAGGGTTGTTATTGATTGCGGCTCAATTTAAAATATTACACGACGTAGTGCATCGCCTTAATAATTATTGATTCCACAAACGATCTAAAACCGCACATTCCGAAACGGTTCCAATTGGCTACAACGTCATTAAGACGTAGAAAACGCCGCTGGCTGGTAAGACGGCCATCACAAAAGTTGCCCGGCGTGACGTCAAAGCCGCCGCATTCACGAATAAAGACAAACATGTCGTTTTGGCGGCAAATCAAAAATGGTTATAAAAATTTAATTCGTCGACATAAAAATAAAATACCTGCATTATCGTATTTTTTTCTTATTTTCGTTCGAGGGTGTTAAATAACAGTGAATACCCTATTGGCTTTTGATATATTTTTTTAATATTTATTACGAATTGAATGTTTGGTCAATCGATAAAGAAACTACTACGTTAGTATCCTACCTGTCCAGGGTATCTGGAGATAATTCACAAATACTCAACAAAATATAAAAATGTTGCAAGCAATCGTTAATTAATCGTAATACAGAGAGAAAAAAATCAAGGAAGATTATATTTAGCAGAAGGAAATCAAACCACATATTGAGTGGGTGGTACCTATTTACCTCAAACGGCAGGAAAGTTAACCCATGATCGTCTACACTCTACCCACGTACACAATAGTTTAAATATATGCAGGATGTCATTTACATTATCCTACCACAACCCAAATGATATGGGCTTATAAAAAGAGTTGTTTGGCTAATTTCACCTATTTTTGGAGTCCGAGTTGACTTATATCGCTAAATTGATTTATTAGATGCCTAATAAATCAAGAAGTGTACATCAATCAAGAAAACAGTTTCTGCTTTGCGTTTGCAAGCGTCGTTTATACATACCACATCCGGAACATATAACAATTCTGACCTTTTCTTATCACGTTTCTATCATTAGGGAGTATCACTTTACCCCGACGAACATAACACGAAATAAATAACTCAATACCGAAGTAGGACTGTATAAATATTTACTATATAGATTCTGAAACAGCTTGCTAAGTAATTTCCACCACGAACTAGACGTTTGAAATATGTATTCTCCAAAAATAACACGCTATATGTATAGTTTGTTACATATTTTGAATGTTGAATAAGAAACAAGATCTAGTAAAATTAGTGTTGAAACTCGGTCGAAGCTGGATAGTAACTTCAATACAGTTTAGTATACGAGTAGATGTTATATGTTATATCCTAGACGAATGATTAGGATTGTTAAATCTATAAACATAAACGACCGACGCGTATTCCAAAATCCAATGCGTGAGAACGTTGCAGAAATCAAACGCGTGGAAGTTTATCTTCTCTGCCTTCCCAGTCACGGAGATACGGAGTGAATAAATTACTGCCGACAGAGCTCAACTCGGAAATACAAATTACGTGATTGGTTTTTTGATTGAGGATCAGCGATCGAAAATCGTTAATCACGCTCCCGGCAGAGTAATACCGGAAACAAGAAAATCATTAGTCAGAGTAATCTGATTATATTCATGCACATTTTATAGGAATCTCTCAATTATAATGCTCCTGTTTATACGCACCCTTAGGAAGGTTACGATAAAAGAAACGAAAATCAGAGAAGAGCCGATCATGTTCGCCTAGTACCTACCCTACATAACAATCTAACAACTTTCTTTACCTTGGATAGATGATTTGATTGAGTGGTAGATACGCTCAGTATAGTCCTGGTATAAAAAAACACCATTCAGAATTGAAACGTTGCCTTAAATAAATTTGGCCGTGTTTGGTTACCAGATCTGAAGAGCCAAATACTTCCTCACCATCCTCTTCCCCATGTCCTTCAATCTCTTAAAAAAACCTAAATTAGGTAAACCATAGTACCACTGACTCCAGACAGAATAGTTGTACTCTTGGGTGGTATTTACATACACTAATAAATGAAGAATCAGTGGTTGAAAATCGTTAATGCAGTTGCCGAAAAAAAACAGGAGGAATCATTCAAAGAAATTCAATTACATTCGTGAAAATTTTACAGGAATCGCTAAATTGTTAGAATTACGGATACGTAAAGCAATGCAGATCGGTGCGCCCTATGACAATTCTGCTCGCCTGATACCTCGCTTTCGGCTTGCGAAATAATTGTAAAACTTTTAGTGCAACGGTGATCGCACGATGGTGAAACTTGCCCGCAGAACTGAAAGTAACAACAACCACGAAGGGGATAACGCCTCAAGGTTGAACCAGATGAAGAGAGCATTCTAATACGGTGTTAGTTGCTAAGACTCAAATGCAGCCGTAGATGCGTTTATGGACACAAAGAAACTTCAAGAGGCAGTTGAATAATGCGGAAAATAACCTTGTTTTCATAAAATAAATGTAAGATCTCTATACGGAGTGGAATGAATAAGTTATTTATTAATATCGGTATAGTTCATCAAATTTACATATTATGAAGATGGAAGGCTGAACAATCATTCCCATAAGCCCACAAACAAAGAATCCGTCGTATAATCTCAAGTAAAAAGCCAAAAATTTGTTCGATTTTTTTTCTAGAATTTATAGGGCAATGATGCCAACAAATTTCTGCTGTAAGTTTCGAAATATTCATTTAAATGTGAAAAAATACGAAACGAAGTCATACTGCTTATTACATTTTTTGTTCTTATATATTCTGTTGTCAATGTTAACATATACCAGTCCCAAGGAGAGATCGTAGGAATGTCATCGACGATCTTCATAAAAGCCACCCATAAAAATCTCCCTTCTCATTCGTTTTTGCATAAAAACGAAAAAGACAGTAGGCACTAGAATTTCGAATGTCTTTAATCATATTCTCATGGACATTTCGCAAACGTATGTTTCTTCCGAATCGTATATTTGTAAAACGCATACAATGGTAATAAAATTTGCGAATGAGAATAAGGAAGAAAATGAACGTTAATCACACACTTATTCGTTAATATTTACCGCAAAAATAATCAATTTAACAGTTGTCGTGGAAATCGTAAACAAACAACACCGCATTAAAGAAGGCAAATCGAGGTTTTCCCGTTTCCTTCTAAGTCAGTGATCAACACTAGTAGTCGTAAAGTGCCTTGAGATTATGATAATACTGCTTACTGCTAAATGATACTAGCATAATAAACTGTACAAATGAAGTAACTTTACTAAATAGGCAATGCTCTTATGTACCACTGTCATAGGAAATGTGCAATAGATCTTTTGTCATGACAGCTCAAAGGACACATTTGACTAGTAGCGTGTAGAAGTGTTGTTCTGTCACCTCGTTAAGGTATAACACAGAGGCCTAATAAAGGAAGCACTAACTGTTTGTTAAGAAGTTTTTTTTGGTTAGCAGCCAACTTCCCTTCAACAACCTTCCCCTCCCCATTCCAACAGCCTTGCAACTACGGCCAGTTGGGACCCGTGGTATTTTGTTAACAGAGCTCATCAATAAATTCCACATTACATAAACCGTATCTTGCTAATATTCTCTTCTAAGGTCAGCTTCGCACACTTGTCCAATGTTAGCCTAGTGTACTATTTTGGTTAACGTTAATTCATGATTTAAAAAATATATTTTTAATTTCCGATAGCCCACTAGGTATATTATTTTCTTATAATCCACGTAAAAGCCCAGCTGGGCGTAAAACCAAATAAAAAAGTCTTTGCAGTGCCTCTACAATGTTCACCGAAGGGAGGGTGCACCAATTCCCCGCCTTTGCCACCGACTAGTCAACTTCTAACCAGCGACAGATGCCGATGATGCGGCGACCATCCTGATGGATTACCATTTAATTAATTTGATTATTATTATGTTTTAATTATTATTTTCACATTATTGTTATACAAACATCTGATGTAATATGGCAGATTGGGTATTGCACCACCCACCCAGTACTTCTAGAATAAAACCTTAAATAAAATAATGAACACGAAATAATGTCTCAACAATGGCGACGTTTTTATTGAGCCACTGTGTATGTGTATACAAGAAGATAGGAGTGGTGTTGCCATCAGCGACGTTTCGGCTCGTCTCGTTCGTGAAAATGCCAACACTGCTGGTGAACTACTGATTTGTCTTAGATTTATACTTTGGCAGAGTGCCACATAACCTGCTGGGTTTTGCTGTTAACTCCAGAGCAATGCACCAAGATTGAAAGGACGAAACGACGACGTAAGAAAAGTGACCCCTTCCAATTACCATTTCAGTAGGTGTATTCAGACATTTAGATTATCTTGGTGCGAATTAATGGCCTGCGAGTGAAAACCGACTAGGTTTGTTTGTGCGTGAGCAACCATAAAAATATACAAATGCTGTAGTAGAGGTTTGTGAAGAGGATAAAGCGAAAAATCTAAGATAAACGGACCTCACTAAAACATTTACAATAATTGAGTACCTATGTTAGAACCAGCCGACAAACAACGAGATATATCCGTTAACGCCTATTTGATTTTACTGTGCGCCTAATCCTAGTCTCACACGAGCTCTGTACTCTCATAACATTCTGGGTGAAACAGCGATTCATGAGCATATTTGTAGTAGAAAACTAGATGCCATTTTTCTGTAATTAAACAAAAAAAACAAACACATAAATATGTTTTTATCACATATCGGCTGTCACTGGTATATAATCGAGGTGGAGGTAAACCACGTGACCATATTTTTGGCACCAAGAGGGGTCGAGAATGCTTTGAATAAACCATTAAAACAGTTGTACACTGCCCACCGAAAAGCGCACATTGAAATAACCAGACGATGCGCAGAAAAGTAAAGTTCGCTCAAGATAAAGGTTTGCATCACTGTTCATTGTGGGACTTTCCTGCGCAGGATTTGAATGTTCGTTCTTATGATACGTATACAATTACGAACCGAAATGCAAGCCGAGCCACGAATTATGGGAAAGGAACGAAGGAACTGCAAGCGGCGGTTGCTTGGTTCCTTTCCTATATATTGAAGTTCAGCTCGGCAGTTTGGCTCGCGTATGTATACGTAGCATTAAAAGAATCGCCTGGCGTAGCGACGCCAAAAATTGAGTGAGGTGGGTAAATTAAACATACTTGTAAAACTAAATGGTGTAACAAAATATAACATTTTGGAAACAAGCCCGAACTTTTGTTTGCCCGATTTGGGATATGTAGGTAAGTTTTTTGCCAGCAATTTGAGCGCTATTGTTAAAAGGTCTAGTAATTCGTATGCAGATTTTATTTTCAGGGACCGAATCGTGATATCACAATGCGAGATGCCTGTATTCATCCAGATTCATTTATTGACAAATCACCGAAAGTGGGACGGTTACGCCGCCTCCCGCGCTCTTCGCAACTTGGTTTGTTTCTCTTTCCCTGATTGGCTCGTCTATTAATTTTTAATGCCTACGGGTGTATGAACTTAAGAAAAATAAAGATTAAAAAAAATACATGTTTGCCATCCCTGGTGCACAACTTTATAAAACGCTTTGTAGGTGCCACGAGATTTAAAAATATACATTTATGTGTAGCTAAAAATTAACATCATCTGTCAGTGTACAAATCTCCGCATAATAAAATTTCCTAGCGATATGTGTTGCGATCTATGAGAATAAAAAAAGGTTTTATTAGCAGATAATATGACTAGATACACTGTAAACATTCTGAATGGCGCAAAAAACTACACGAAAAAATATAACGTTGTTTTATTACGTACATAACACGGCTGCATGCAATAATATTATTAAATTGTTTCAAGGTCTGATTTGGTCGGTTCCTGACCTACAACAATAATCCACAGCACCGATGTTTATCGACCGAGGTCATACACTTTTTCTGGTGTAAGTACAGTTACATAATTAATTTATTTCTAATGTAAACGGACTGTTGGTAAAGGATTTAGCACAATCGTACACTTGATAATATATTATATTACATACCTACCTACGCATGCGAGCCGTACAAAAATAATGATATGATGTAACAATGGATCGTAGCGATAAATTAAATTTACGAGTGTATTTTTACGAGCGCAATAAAATACACTGAAAAGTAGTGCAGAATTCGAGAAATAATCAATTAATTTCTTAGTATTTTTCTTTTTATGATTTTACGCATGCATAATACGGATTTTTTTTCCAGCTATACAAATTCATTAATAAAATGATAATACATATTTATTTTAGAACATGGACGTTTATAATAGAGCTAGAAATATTACTACCGGCTTCGTCCGAGTTTATTTATTTTTGTTTTGTTTGAAATCTCGATTGTTATCGAACATACAAGGAACAAAGAATATAGCGTTTTGTATGCGAGTCTTTTTTAACAGTATAATTGATCTTTCAAAGCTCCGTAGCTCATGATGGAAATGAAGTTGTAGTGTTGGCCTTGTAAATCCCGAAAGAAAAATATTTACTAATTAAATGACGCCAGATCTCTTGATTTTCTGCTTTATAGGTAGCTGAAGATAAGATAAGGGCTATATAATAGATAGATATGAAATATGTAGAGCCATTGTTACCATTGTATAATAATATTAGCTAAAATTTCTCCTTGCTGTAAGGGTGCCTATAAACTGGAGAAAAAAAGCTCGAACCGAACTATGAATTATGGGAAAGGAACGAAACGTTTACGGTTGCTTCGTTCCTTTCCCATACTTCATAGCTCGGCTAGTGTGTCTGCTCACAAATATATTTATACGCATTATAAGAAAATATCGACTTCTCTCGTTTTACTTTGTCAGGAGATTCGCCGGGCGCGAGAGTGACGGTGCAAGTTGCAAGAGTGATCTGCGGGAGTTGAATTGTTCCTTCAAACGCGGACTGTGGGCAGGTACTAGGTAGATTAGTTAGGTACTGGAGTACTGGGTGGGTAGGTACCGGGAGGTTAGATATCGTGGGAGTAGTTACACCATATAGGTACACAGTTTAATACGTGCGAGGCGAAAGGTGCCCTACTACGCGGTATACCTTCATAAAACCATACCATTTAATTTGGATGCAGGCTAATCCGCCGTGGTAAGCGGTCGTTTATTATGTTTTCGTAAAACAGGAACGAAGGGTTGTTTCGAAAACATGACGGCAAGATTGAGATCAATTTGTATAATAAAGGCCTGCATAGGTATCCATTATCAACAACTTGTCGTTAATATTGCGCAGAAAAATATAGGTACAATAAGTTATAATACGATCGGCGTAGTAGGTACTCTCAGTATCGCACTGTCAAAGGCCACCATTCAGAAACAAAACAATGCTCAAAGTGGCTTTTGCCGCGTTTGGTGACCAGATCTGAATAACCATCTTCTTCCTTTCCATTCAGCCTTACAACATAACACATCATTCACCAAATATAAAGAAGTCATTACCCAATTTATTAAAAAAGAAATCAATTCTATGTTATAATCAATTTTATGTTCTACTTTCAATTTATTGAAAGTAGAACATAAAATTTAACTATAAAAAATACGTAGCTATGTTTATCTTACCAATATATTGTAATTTTAGTGTTATAGTGTTCCATCTTGCGTATCTAGTTCCGATTTTATTTTTTTATTTTATTTTGTCTTCTATTTTCGTTTTGCTTTCATATTTTTACTAAATAATTAATCAATTTACAGAACATAATAATTTACGTTAACTAAAATAGTTAATAAAACTAGTTTTCACTACTTTTGATTTTTTTTAATGTTTCTCTTCTATAGAAGCTGGGGCTTGTGTTTAAATAATATTATATTTTTGATTTTGTTGTGCTTTTAGATGTTATTTGTAATAAATAAAAAAATAACATGTAAAAGCCCAGCCGGGCATGAAATTAGAAATAAATAAATAACCTAGTGCGGGAAGCAGTCAAGTTGAAAATCACAAGTCTTCAGAGCAAAACTTGCTCCACAAAATTATTATCTATCTATTGATTTTTCGGTAGTAATGTGTTGTTTGATTTTGGTCAGGCATTTAAAAAAATAATTGCATCAAGTCCAAAGAACGTATCTACAGACATTATTTAAAGCAAATACATATCCCATTTCCCACGATTGGTGTCAAAAGAGCTGGTATCAAGTTGTCGAGTAGGTCAGTCACAAATAGTTGTAAAAAATAATGGCTGCCAGTATCATTTTTATTTGCTATTCGGATGCATCGGAACATTTGATGGATTTGATTCGATACATGGTACTGCAGCTAAGTGTAAATGATAGTGTTTAACAAATAACAACTATTGGTATACTGATGTTGCTACATTAATGCGGAAACTATAATACAAAACATTTTAAATAACATAAAAAAAATCTCCTGCAAAATTACACGATATCGTAAACAAGTGCCACTTAAATTTTTTACTCAATTAAGAGCTCGAAAAGTTGGGAACGAAACAAAATATCAACAAACATCCCAATATCGGTTGTCTGTGATGTGCGTAAAGCTGGGTCCAGACATGTTCTTTTCTCCGTACCGTACCTCCGTTTCGTATCAGCGTCGCGATCAAGAACGCTAGTTTGGACGCCCGTTCGGTACGGTACGGTGGTACGGCGTCTCGATACGGATAGAGGTACGCTCCGATCCATCGCGAGTCGGTTTTTCGACCCGCTCAAAGGCGATACGGTACGGGTCTGCGCCAGTCTGGACGTGTTCGCGACGTGCATTGGTCGTGTTCTCTGTCACTACCCGAATCAGCGTGAAAAATGCAGTGGGATAACTATAATATTGCGAAGCTTATCGATGGATATAGGGCCAGGGAAGTTCTGTGGGATCCCGGAAACAGGAATTATTACAATAAAAATATTGGGAGGAAATGAATACGCGATGATCGCAGCGACGTTACGGAGATACGGGCTCTTGATCGCGACGCGGATACGAAACGGAGGTACGGTACGGACAAAAGAACATGTCTGGACCCAGCTTTAGTTACTCCCGCGTGACATCTGGTTCAATGAACTTAAATTTGCTATTTTCTGATTTTAAAAATTGGAACTGACTGTGAAGAATAATTCAGCCAAAGGATAAAGTAGGTACCTACCTACCTATAACATATTTTTTTAACAGAAGATTATTATAAAATTGTCTTTTCATTTTTCTTTAATTAAAATATACCTTGATTATGCAAGGGTCTGCGCTAATAATAAAATTCACGAAGATTAATAATTGTTCAAAAAATACACAGAGCGCGTGTCTAAATTCTACGGATGGGTTATTTCGTAGAATTTGAACAATTCATCAAATTTCAACGTTCTTTCGCGAGTTCTGTGAATATGCTGTTCAAGTTCAGTTATTATATCATTATAGACCAGTTACTTGACAGAACTGAAATAATAACGGAACTTGAAAAGAACTTTCACAGAACTTGGAAGATTAACTTTGAAATTTGATGAATTAAAATCCTGCGAAAAAACCCTTCCTCAATCTAAATAATCCGATGAATATTTCCACCGATAATCGCCTGGTTTTCTATCACTTTCTATCTCCAATACATCCCCTCTCATCATAATTCACACCTGAAGCTCATCTTGTTGACAAGGACGGGTTGTTTCAGAGAATTTGAACAATTCTTCAAAGTTCTTTTCTAGTTCTGCTATTATTTCAGTTCTGTCAAGTAACTGTCCTATAATGAATATTGAAATTTGATGAACTGTTCAAATTCTATGCATCAAACCATCCTAAGTGACGATCGTCACATAAAATGAGACGAAATTCACAAAAAAATCGATGTTCCGCGCGATCTATTCATAAAACATTGACTGTAAGCAAGTACCATTACAATGCAGAAAGAACCATGGCGAAGGTAGAATGGAGCACACGGGGAATATTAACAAGGTGATTAGGATTGCACATTTTATGCAATAACTGCAATTTCAAAGCAGCTGCATGCGACGGTGTTGTGCAACTATGGCCGAACAGAGAGTTGGTAAATAGGCCACGGCTCTACGGCCGCAAATAACCTTACGATAATATTAAATATGGACAGATACCTACCGGATAGTTTCTCGGTCTTCACACTCATTGTTCACCGCGAAATTAAACGGAACGAAGGAAAATATGCATATCACAAGTACACCAGCTATTCAGTTATATGTATACAAAACTACGTGTCCTGAGACTAATTAAGTCTTGGAGGAAATATGGATTCCTCCAAGAATAAAAGACTTCAGAGCGAAAGGCAAAACGCAAGCTTAACTCCTTAATTTGTTAAAACTATAAATTCTTTTTCATGTTTTCTATTATTTTATTGTTCATTTCAAAACGCCTCGTTTAATATGAGTAAAAGAGTGGGGGCTTCATGCTGTTAACTTTCATTAAGTGTCACCTTATAGAGGGGCTGAAGATCGAGAGATCTCTCCGCTTGGAATAGGTAAACTCTAGTTTTTGTTTCCATCATGACGATATTATTAAAGGGATAGTAAAACCAATTTTGGTTAAAAATCAACATTTTTTTTAATTTACAGTTATGATATTAATATCCTGCTGAACTCCAAGTGTTTGCAAAATTTAAATATATTATGTACAATCAAACCAAACAGTCTGCAATAATTACCGACAAACTACATAGATGAGCTGCCTATCTAACTACTTAGATTTAGAGTTGAGTTAGTACCTATTATTAAGTTTACCGATGATATGCATGTTGATTTTATGTTCAAAATCGGACGTTCATTCTCATAAGGTACTTACCAACAAAGGCAAACGATGCACCTGGAAACCTAAAAGCTATGTAGGCTATTCCTACTTCTACATTTCTATAGCCATAAATATGAGTGAGTGTACAATATCCGGATGACTTTAGTGGTGGTGGTACTAACTGTCGAACAAGGCTGGAATGGTTCTTCTTTACTTCATACTCCCAACTAGTCCAATATGTCATCAACTCCTGGTCCCAAAATATTATAAGGCGGCCACTACACTAGTAAGTTTTTTTGTCTCGTAAAGGTAGAGTTGCGAGCACAGCGACAGAAGCGTAGCGTCAGTGACGCAGCGACAGAAGCGTAGCGTCAGTGGCGCTGCGGCTGTGTCGCCGATACCGATTTTATAGAAAGTCTAGCAAATTTTTTTTAAATCGGTAAAAATTGACACCGAAAAAATACACTATTAACAGGGACATATTATGAAAATCACACTTCGTTTCAACTTAATTACTACAAGATACAACTATTTATATGCACAAAATAGTTTATTAGGCGCTTAGTTTGGGTTCTTTAAATAATTTATGCGTATTCAGATTGAAAAGCAACTTTCGCAAAAGTCAATTCATACTGGAAAAATCCAGAATGGCGGCATAAGATCGTTTAAAAAGGGCATTTTCGAACTTTGATTGAATAAAAATGAAATTTTAATTCTAATTTTACTATCTCTACCGACATAAATAATTATTAATTGTATTCATTATGAAACGAGGTGCAATTTCTACAATCTGCCTATTAAACGTGCGACGGTTTTGTAATTTTTTCGTGTTAAGTGCAGAAGAATACAAAAGCAACAACAAAAGAGTCGAGTAAAATGGCAAATCTTTCACAAGAGATTGATTCATTATATTTTAGTTTTATTGGATAAAATTTATAGTGACAAGATAAGACAACTAAGTAAGTAATGACTGCGGTCCTCTGGCGATAGTGTCGCGGCCCTCGGAAGTGACTTGGACATAGGTGCTGCGTCAGTGATGCAGCGACACTGTCGCAAAGGACGCAGAGTCATTGACGCTACTGTCGGAACCTAATGTCGTAGCTTATGCCAAAATTACCAATGTAATCCACATTTAAGTTACTTACCGTAATTTATAACAACCTTCAGTTATTAAGTCCATTAATTTCATTAAGAAGAAAACCATTATTTTCATTATTTGAATCAACTACTTAAAAAAGGATTCAGGATACGTAATTATCTCCTGAAAACAATATTAAAAATGTAAAACACAAAGAAGTAAGTACTATGAAAACAGCTGTAAACGAAAAGAAAATTATGTGATGACAAAAATAATCTGAAGAGGAGTAAATAATTTGTTTTTCAGATGTTAAAAAAAGCTTTCCGAAAACGAGCAACCTTCTTATTAATTAGAGGCCAAACCCTTTCTAACCTCAATGTTTCACATGACGTTTTATTCGAAATCTTCGGTCATATGGCCACATCTAAAATTAAATAACTGCTATTGGTACTCCATTCTTACTGGCGATTTTTTTCTCTCAAACCAACTTCTATTCCAACGATTTCTTTGGGCCGTTTCGCATTTTTTAACAAAATTATTGACAAGAAGCCATCTTACCGCGAATAAACTTACAGTGCATCAATCGCTTTGAGCACTTACAATTAAACTTCCGAACAACATACGTCAGCATTAATTACCATAAATTGGACGATTGTGTAAACTTACTTAAACTAACTTATCAAAAACTTATATGAGCCGAAAATTTTACTTACGGGTGTAAAGCTAGCTTAAGGGCCATAAGGCCTAGGTTACATAAATAATAAAGGCACAGACAACAAAGCAAAAGCACATTATCTTAACTGGTAGATTAGATTTTCATTCAACAAAAATGTTAAGCTTAAAACCTTTTACGCAATGGAAAGCGTGGTATTATATTATTAATCATAGTCTTATCACTGGTATTATTGAGGTTGACGTTATAGCGGTAAAGCTTATTCCAACAAGGTTTTACTTATCGAAATTAGCTATAATACATAGGTAATGAATACACAGAATAATAATAATTATTGTAGATATGCGCATTTGTATAATATGGTATAAAACAAATAAATTCCAAAATGGGAGATACCTACATGACAATGTTGTGACTTGTGAGGGTAAAAACATGGCAACGTCGCTTTCGGAAAAGTAGTAGTAGGCAGTTAGGCACTAAATTCTAACCATAGGTAGGTTCGGAGTTATATCGCGGGAACCATTTGCTCTCACAGAAAAAATACAAATTAGACAATTCTCTCGAAAATCATAATTCTGCAATGTAATATTAACACCTAATAGAATAAATTGTATTTCTTTAAAAATTTTGTATTTGTTTTATCGATGTAAACAACGATATTAACATTAACTTGGGAGAGAGCGGTATAAACAGAAAGTATTGTGTAAATAAAACTTGTTCGTGTAAGTAGAATACGTACACCGGTAACAAAATCAAAACACGAAGTATCGCTTTCAATCTGTGCCGAATTATGCAATGAACAATTCTGCTGGCGGAGCGGTTCGGAATTCCCTGAGATATTCGGCAATGACCGTGACATTCACTACTACTTCCAATTATTATAACAATGACCGCCTCATTGCCAGACTTCAGATAACAGGAAATTCGACCATTCAATCATTTCGCACATAAAAAAATACCTACAAATAAATTCGTAGAGTTTATAGTAGCCATAACAGAAGCAGGTGGTGACGTTCACACGATGATAACAATGGCGGATAAGGAGATAAGGCGGACAAATTCAACAGTCATCACATAAACTCGATAAATAGTATAGTTTTGAATAGCGTTTCTGTCAACAAAACCAACAATTTCATCTTGGAGCCTGGATAATTACGAGGAAGAGTAGCCCGAAGCGGCGTTGTGTGCTCGGAAGGGTCGACAACCTCAAGCAGTAGAATGTTTATGTTATAAATGTCTACTAACCTGTCAGACGATTCCGAACTATCATATCTGTCCGTACAGCGCTTCTTCCTGCAATCTTCTTCCTTCCCTGGAGCATATTCCACACGTTTATTATGATCCGTCGAGGAGTTTTTAGGCTCAGCCACGCTTTCTGATTCACATTTATCACTCGTAACATCACTTTTGCTCTCGATATAAAACGACATTTTCACTTTGGCAGGTCGTGAAACATTCTCACTCATTGTTTTTAAGTCACACACGTTCGCACTGTCATCATTCACTGAAGATTCGTCCTTTTCCACGAAACCTGCCCCATCCGCGCACGGCCCGTCCGCCATGTTGGATCACACAACTGTTTTGAAGTTATTTTGTATTTGGGCCGCTAAGGACATGAGCGCTGCATCTGTGACGTCACACGGCTGCGCGATTTGTAGGGGACTGACGTAATTGCTCCGCCCCTTTGGGTGCATTCTGTCTTCCCATTGGCCATCGTGGGTACTAATAGTTTCTGTTTGCTAAAACTTTAAACCGACGTGCTTTTTGTGGAAATAAATATTTAAAAGGGGACTGAAAACTATTCGATGCCCCTAAAATTCACGTACGACTTTCAACCGTTAATTGACTGAGCGTAGAGAAGTCTTGTTGTAACTCGATCGTTTTGCATTTCGTCTGTCTGTCAATTTGTTTGTGCGTTCCGTTTCTGGTTCAAGATAATAATATTTGGATGATTTGTATAGCGCCATTTTTGTTCAAAATCAACTGAAGGGTGCTGTACAGTATATAATATGGCCGTTGTAAAAGTTCAGTAAAGATTCATTTTTCAAACCTGAAATCTTATTTTTATTTGGACTTTCTTCTACGATTTTCAATAGTACCTCCCTAACTGAAAAAGAACGGCCATTTTCAAGAAACGTACGGACGGTGAAGCCCCGGTGATGTCCGAACCAAACCATGGTAATGACTGAAAATGGCACGACCCTCCCGACACAATGAGACCTCCCAGGTCCCTACCTCCACATCCCCCTGGATGTACCGGCCCTTAAAAACTGCACTGTCTGTTTTGCTGCACCCTGTACCTAACACCTAACAGTCCTAAAATATCGCCCTGGAGATTATTTTTTATAAAAACGGGGCCGTATAGTTAGTGATTACAATGATTTACTACCTAGGCGTCTTCTGGCTTTGACAAGAGGCGCCAAACGTTTACCCGCGCCAGGCGCCAATTTGCTCCTCAGGACCGGCCCTGCGAATATTCCTACGTACGCAAAGTGACACTCTGATTTAAAATATTCGTTAGACTATTTTGGCAAAATATCTCTGAAAATAAAATAATCTAGATACCTGTCGATACACCATTTAATTCTAAAACAATATATATAAAAATCAAGCTACCTCTGCTAAAAAACGCCACTTTAAAAGCGCATATTTCAACGCACTGTAAAAGTTACGTCAAGCTTCCATGAAGTTCAATGTCTATTTTTACATGCGTTCATTGGTCGTGTTTCATGTATATATAGGTACCATTTATTTATAAAAATAATGCAAGTACATAGGTACCTACAATTTTGTTACTTTTAGGAATATTAAATTTTAAAACTATGTTATTAAATCCGAAGCTAAATTTCCGTTTGGTACATAATTTTTCGTATTTACACTGCAAAGTTGTATAATATTTTATCTAGATGTTAAAATTCAATAAGTAGCAAAATGAAAGTAGAAAGTAGGTACCCATTTTATAATTATTGAAAAATCGTATGGTTGCACAGCATCCTGGCAACAATTTAAACCAAAATTCGCACCATTTCATAAAAAAATTGACACCGGTGATTTGAGATTTGACTTGGAAGATTCAGCATGGATTCAGCACCATGGAATTGCTATCATGATATCCAACTTCTGATAGATAGGAATGGGTCCCAGAGGAAGAAGGGAAAAATAAGTTCAAATAAATGTTTTGATAATATTTTATTTTAATAAAAATGCATATAAAATAGAACAATACTTATTATAAATAAGACTAAGATACATATTTTATATTAAATAAATATTAATGAAAAATAAAATGACAATGTTCGTTAATTTGTTTTCAATAAACCACCCTACCTTGCTGACAAAAATTATAATAATTTATGAACACTTTGTAATTTTATGAAATTATTGACAAATTATCATATGTAAGTCGAGTTAATACGATTAATTAAGGCACAAGAATTTACGACATCGTTTGTTAAGTATAATGTTTAAATGTTCATCAACTTCATGCCAGCAAAAACGGGTCCCATTCGAGAAAATGAATTTCATTTTAAACAGCTTTATCTTTGAAAATAAAATAATACATGATTTGAATATTTTTTTTTTAGAACTCACCACAACCTTAACTATAAAAATATTGTCTGAAATCAAAGCCTACTTTTGTCATACGACTACATAGAATGACGTTAATGTCAGTGTTGGGCTATTTAGTGATGTTTTATGTGTAAAAAATGTAGGTAAATTTTATTTAAACATTTTCACACAAATAATAATAAAAATAAATTCCGTATCTCCGGAGCGATAAGTGTATCGAAGTATTACCCGTTCTACGGGTTTAAATATAGTTAGTTCTCTATTGATAACATATTCTTCCACACAAAAGACAAGAATTTGAAGATGGAGAAGACTTGGTTCACATTTATAAATACATATACATATAGTTGGGACCCTTAGAAAGAGATTGATATAAAATATTATATTTTATAAGTACCTCACCTGTATAGTTTGTATTCATTCTGAAATCTAGGGAAATTTTGATCTAAAATCCAAATATAAATCTACTGGACGACTGCGGCCGGCTTGTGTGGAAGTTTTCATTGTGTTCCATTCCCCAATACATGAAAAATGCAGGCTATCCTGCAGCCGGGCGCGCGGTTAGGGTCTTACCCAGTGCCGGGCAGTACCGACATGTGTGAGAAGACACATACAACTGAGCACCCTTTACCTGCCAGCCGGCCGGACGGTTTTATCCAGCATGTGTGAAATAAGACAAAATATCTTCCATCATTCACATAAGTAAATTATACATTTTCTAGGTATTGTTTCTAATAGTCAGTTACCCCTGTCGAACCTTTAGTAAAAAATCTAACTTCTATAAAAACTGTACATGAATGGTGATTATATAATGAAACGAAAAAATATAACAAATATAACATTCAATTAAATATAACTTAATTTTCCATGTGGTCCTTGTAATACTGTGACAGAAATCAATTGTCAAATAAAGGTATTTGTGACACAATCTTATAGAATAAATAAAATTTGTGACATTACGAACATTACATTAAAATAATTAATATAATATTTAAATTGATTCACAACTCTTCTTAGTTATAATAATAAATTATTGCGATGTAAAGATCTAGAACGAATAATGTAAATTCACAAAATGTATCATAAAGCAAAACTAATATCGGTTTTATTAAGTAATTTAAAAAAAATCTATAAGTTTATTAATGTAAGGTCATTTAGATTAACAATCATTGTATCCATGTAACAATCATTTAGATTGAAGCTATTGTAAAATTGAGCATTTTTACCGGTTTACCCATGGATAAAGAATAAAACAAGAAGTGCTTTATGGGCGTGTTTCGTGATCCAAATATTTGCATAATCGTGGCATAAATTTTCAATACAAAACAGTGTTTATGAAATTCAAATGAGATGGAGATCAACGATGTCACGTGAGTGTAAGTGAGACGGAGCGCTGGGATATTGGACTAAATGAAACGATTGTTTCAAATTTGTATGGAAGGCATACATAGAATGAAGAAGTTCACAAGAAATGTGAAGTTGACGTGTTTCGTGACTCTAAAGTAAGAGTGTTTTTTCCTTAAATTTCAGGAGCCGAAATTCAATTCAACATCATTATGCAATTTTCATTTCAATCCAATTAATGTAATGGCGATATACAATGTCGAGCAGTGCAAGAGATAGCGAGCTAATTGGATTAGAACCAAAAGGTACGAAGTCAGTGGCAACATCGACACAATTCAAATCTACATGGTTGGCATTTCTAGTGTGTAGATATTATCCATTCAGTGGGTTTACCGATTAAATTTACAAACTTTTTGTTTTATAAAAAATATTTATGTCTGCATATATAAAGCATTAGCAGGTGTGTATTATTTAACAAGTTTATGATTTATTTTAACAAGTAAATATTATTTAAGTATAAAGGTCATTGCACAATATTATTACGAGTATTTAAGTTAACATCTTATTAATTATGGGCTTATTAATAATTAATTAAATCTTTGTAAAAAATATTGTAAATCAAAATATAAAATCTGTAAATATTTTATGCTTAGATAACACAACAATATTTTAAACATTTATTAATTCTAATTATATATTTAATGTGTAGATATAATATCAAACATACATAATAAGTATAAAAAAAGTAATTATTAGTTTCAAATCTACTAAGTGAGGGGTATAAAAGCAAAACTGACACAATCCATCCAAGCAAAATAAAATGTTCAGCATAAAAAAAAAGAATTGCATATTTCCTTAAAACTTTTTGGTGATTTTTTTTTTAATTGGAAGCATTGCGTGTTTTTTAGAAACGCATTTTAACGCATATTTAGATTTTTTTCTGCTTTAAAAACAAATGTATTTTGAATAGTGGAGGTATTACAGTTCATCTCAACTTAGTGTCGTTTTGGAACCACAACATTTGTTAGAGTGAGTGTATTTCCATAAAGTTGAACAATTCTGCCATGCTCTAATTTTTGAGTACCAGCCAGGCCTAGAGTAAATGTGAAGCTAATAAAAACATTAAAACAATAGTATGCAAAAATTAAATATTTTTTGTGACATAAAAATAAATTTAAATATGTTTTTAGGACTACAATTTGGTTACAATTTGAGTAATTTATGAAAGATTTTCAAATGTTTCAAAACTAAGATTCGACTCCAAAATCATTCTTATGGCACATAAAAAAGTGAGCCAATAATATTTATTGCTTTCTAATGGTTTTTAAAATAGTATTTGTAAACAGATTTGATTATTATCAATTTGAAAACAATTAAAATTTTCACCCAGAAGTGACACCTTTTCTTAAGCGCAGTTGTTTTGCTGAAATTCACTTGTGACAAAATCATTAAATAGCCATTCAGCGCCATTTTATTTTTTTATAACAGTTAAAAGGTTCCTGTTAAATGCCAATTCAAATACCGCGTTAGCTTTTGAACAAATTGTGAACAGTAGAAAAGGACGATTATCATGTTCACCTTATTATAATTTGATAGAAAACTGAAACACACCCAGAATCGACGTTTAATGGAGACCTTTCAAATTACAAAAAAAAACAAAATGGCGCTGAATTGCCATTTGATAACATGTAGCTATTAATGTTGCGTTTGAATTTTTGCTAAACAACTGGCTCTTGAATAAATTTGTTAAAAATAAATAATAATAAATTAACATTATAAATTTCTTTTCATTATGAGAATTAACAAAATAAATTAAGTAAAAAAAAGTACTGGCAAAAGCCGAAATATTCCGCTGAATAAAAAACTATGTCCAAAGTGATGTAGGCATCATTCCTTCCATGGACGTATTTGGCGGGGTCAAAACTTCATTCAGCAGGAAATTTAGGGGGAAATTGACAAGGTGACCTTTGATCTGTCTGATTTTAAGGTGTGCTGCCATCGGGTCCTTCTCCCAGAGAGACTCCTTATTTTCCTCCTGGTATTTCTTCAGATCTGTGAAACTGGTAACGGCGTCTGTTGGCAAGCAGTGGAACACTTCCTCGTAAGTCTCCGTGTTTGTTTGTGAAGTCTGGAGCCAAACTCCTCGGTAGAAAGAGTCGATGATTGGGTCTTTGAGGTCCACTCTGCGGTCTGGATTCTTCTTGTCGATGAGGCCGAGGTGCTCCCGGAAGAGGCGCTTGCGAAGGGACCCAGCGAAACTGCCCGAAGGGAATATTTCACCGTTCATTCGTCCGTCTTCGAAAGATTCATCCTAGAATTAAATAGAAAATAATTATAAAATCTGTGGAAAAAAAAATGAAGAAATCTCAGACAGTGGACCTCAAAATCATACTCCATGAGACTTGTGGAAGCAAAGTAGAGACATAATAAGGCAAAGGTTTTGATAATTTGAGGAGGTTTGCCGGGTTACGAAAACATTTTTGAAAAAGAAAGTTAATTATTTAGCAGTCAAAATATCGCAGGAACATTGTTTTTTTATCTATTGTCGGTCTGCAAGGACTAAATTTGTCTCCCAAGATATCATGCTTTCAAAGTGAGGCGACGGAATCAGTTGGGGAGTTTGGTTTTAAGATCACTCATTGGTGGGTTGAATTATTCAACTGAATTTGTAAGACAAGCCATATATCGAGTTGATACATCGATGGAGCCGAGACATAGTTGTGTGGCAGTCTGTTCTCTCTGCCTACCCCTTCTGGGAATCGGAGTGATGGTTAGATAGTTAAATGTTGAAAAATGTAACTAGACATCACATTTTCAAACACTCTATAAGAACAAAGATTGTTGAAGCAAAACTAATTAAAAAAAAAATTTACCTACCAATAAAATTCATATTTTGTTACCATCTTAATTACTTTCGCCCTTTTTAATTATGATTCACGCTTCTTTACCTCCTACATTTGCCCTTTTTTCTGACTTGCAACACTTTGATAAGAAAAGAGGGTTAAAGTAATAAAATAAAAGCTCTTCAAATAAATAAATTATATATATTTTTTACCTGAATTAAAACTGCGACTTCAGAATCCCTTTTTCCTAGCATGGATCGATCATTGATGTTAGCGCTGCCACAAATGCAAACTCTATCGTCTATGATCATCAATTTTGAGTGGACGTAAATCAGCTCTGTAACCGGTTCTCCATCCAATATAGAATTACTTCTCAGGCCGTGGAACGAGACATACTGAGATGGGTCCTCTATCCCAGCATCTTTGAGACGTTGTATCAAGGATTCTTTTCCTCTGGAATTAAAAAAATAGAAATGTGAAGCTGCAATAGAAATCATTTTTAAGATTAAATAACTCAGGTGGCAACAAACCATAAGTCAAACATAAGAACTTCGGCATTTTATCTAATCCAAAAAATAAAAATCTTTGCTTCAGGCTGGAAATAGTGTGATGAGTACATCCGTCGTGTACATTATATATGTAGGTAAATGAATGAAGAATTGTAGTGCAACGCTGACAGTCAGCTGTGCGCAAGTTATTACACGCTGCGTACAAGAACAATCGGAATAGCTGCTTGCCAGCGCTACGTCGTCGGTCGACCAATTGGGTGAACTGATGGGAGTGCATGTGTACAGTCTTATAAAATGAATATTGACTGAGGGGTCATCTGCGCCTCCCAATTTGGGCTTACCTAGTAATTTATACAAAGATTGGGATGCCAAGTTAAAATGTTGGCTTGAACTGTGTGAGCATTATTTCCAGACCTTCATGAATACGATATTAGTAGAAATGACTTAATTAATTGAAGATGACTGTACTCGGGCGACATAGGCGTAGCACTTTGGCATCATCAGCGGTTTGACGGTCAGCGACTGACGGTACGCGACCGTCGTATGTGTCGCTCTATTTTCAGCCAGTATCACCATTTGACAAAGTAGAAAACCAAAGTTAAAAATATAATTGATAATTTAATCTTTTATGTTTCCACGAATTTCAGTTTTAAAAACGATTGGAAAACATTGTGAGGTAAGGGAGAAAACAGAGGACTGTTAGGTTAGGTTAGGTTGAAAGAACTTGCTGTTCAGATTGTATTACTAAAGGTAACATAACTTCTTGTTCGCCAACATATCCTTAACCTTAACTACCTACCCCCGGTCTCACAGACATCGGCGATATTATTTTTGTGAATAACTAAGCGTGCATGCACCTTCTTCCCGCTACCCGTAATGCCTACAATTGAAAAATGATTTCTCTGAATTTAACTAGCTATTATGGGGAAGCTATGTAGGTATGGTAGATAATTAACTATTTAAATTAAAGCACTTTTCACCCACCCTCCACTGGTACCAAAGATAATAGAATATAAGGGACGCCCAACCGTCGGCAGATCATGGACTGAGCGTGATTTAAATACATAAAGATTTCCTACATTAAGTCGAGTTTGTGTTGTCAGCAAGTACAGTTCGTGTCGCCTTGTTCAGTTCAACTTTGTAAAAATGCGACACGCCAAATGAAATTCAAAACAAATGGAATATCATTTCACCTGTAAGTACCAAATTAGAAAACAATATCAATTTTTTATGATTTTTCAAGTTTTTATTGACATAACCCACAGCACTCTTCGGCGAAGCTGACATTGCAAAGCTAGTGAAGGGACGCGATTTTTTTATATACCAACTATCGATATTTCACAATACAATTTTTTTTTTTTAAATGTTTTATTTTTGTCAATAATTATTGTTGTAGAAACTGATGGTGGTAGAAAAATGCAATGTTTTTCTTTACAAATAATAAATTTATTGGAAAAATGGAACTTGAATGCATCTTTTAACCTCTCTCCTGACGTAAATTGTTGCTGGTAATTAAGGCGATCCAATACCAAGTAATGCAAAATCAGATGTTTTTGGTTTGAAAATTTGATTGCTTAGAAATACTACAGATGCTTTAATTAAATACTGCAAGTAGAACACATCTTGGGCTTGTCAGCAATCGATCATTTTTTTGGTAAGACTTTTTATAAGCCTAGAAAAAAATAAAGAATCAGGCCTAAAAAAAACTGTCTAGTGCAAAATATTCCATTTACAAACCCATTTTCGGATATTTTTTTTATTCTATAATGTGGGAAATTCATTTTTTTATTTGATAATCGAAGGAAATTTTCATATATGTACCAGAACTTCGCAAAATAAAACAAAATATGCATTTTCGCGTTGTTCATTTTTACACGAATATTGTACGATTTTCGGGGAGGTAACCATTGAATTTGCCATTGTGAAATAAACTCTATGCCGTCTACGTAAGGGTTACACGCTTTTGTATTTAGTTACCGCCCGGCGGTGACGGGGTAAAGACGTTCTTTATCTTAGTGCCGCTCTGTTCTGTAAAATTTTTTCAACTAAAATCAGTTAACGTGTAATCGTTTTTTTTTTTTTAATTCCTAGTTTTATACAATGGGGAGGAAAGATAATAAAAAACTGGGTACGCTCAGTGGCCTAAAACAAAATACAAAAATATGCTTGAATATTTGGGTTAGTTCAAATAATTTTTTTCATAATTAGGTACCTAAAAACAATAACGCAAGAAATATTTCTTTATTTATGTTATTATGTTTAGAAATCAAACAGATAGGTATATATAATGAATAATAACAAATATAAATTGCAAAATGAACACACAATAAAATAAATTACAATCATTATTTAAATATACAAAAAAATTATTATAAATCGATCATCATCGATTATAATTATCGAACACGATTAGACTATTAGGTAAGATATACTCATGGATTAGGAATTAATTTTTAATAGTTTCGATGTATGCAATGTCTTTTGTAATATACTGTATCTAAATGTTTTTTACAGGCCTCTACGCAATCTTTCATTAAAAAAGATTAAAAAATACTGCTGTTTCAATAATTCCTAATTATAATTAGGTATTGTAATTTATTCAATTTAGTCGATTTATATGATAATACTATTTAAAAAACAACCATGCAATAATTTCTTATTACTTCTTTCTGCCAAAAATATGCAAATAACGCACCTGAACAAAACAACGAGTAAAGAGTGTAGAGTGTAAAACCAATTTCAAATTTCGCGCGCTTTTGCGTACCGAAGCGACGCACAGTGGGCTGAAAATCGCCTTTCATAGACATAGAGACTTGAATTTTCAAGGGTATTTTTTTTGGCTAGAAATGGATTCTGCTGATCATTACTATGCTATAAAATGTCGTACGAAGCAATTGCGTGTACAAATGAAGGAGTTATAATTTTTTTAAGAAAAATTTGTATGGCGCTGACATTAAAAATGAGGCTATCTCTGGAATCATAAGGTTGGCCGTTCTATCCTTACACACAGATAATACTACTATTTATTTGTATTTTTTTGACTTACTTCATATTGTGGCGCAAGGTGCGATTTTTTTTTTTTAAATCGTCCAAGTTGAAAAAAACCCTTTTTAATGTTGATGATTCATTTTAATGCTTAAATGCTAATTATATGGAGGAGGAAAAACAGATGCTGATAGTTCGTTCCACATGCGAGCCGACTTACGGTAAAACGAGTCGGAGAAACGACCCGTTCAAATATAGATAACATCAACTTTACTGTGAACCTGTGTTCCGCTCGTGTCCGTCGAGTATCAAGCACGTGCACGGTGCACCGGGGATCAATGCTGCTAGCTCCTTTTAACAGACTCTTATAAAATACCTGTAGAATAGACACACCATACGCACATTTCGTCATACATGATTTTACCGCTTATATGCCTCAGGGATCTCATTTCTACAGTATTCTGTCTACTTTCAGCCTTCTTCTGCCAATTCCATGCCTCATTTCCATATATTAGGGTAGGTACCAGCACTCCATTGTGGACTGCTAGCTTCGCTTCTTTGGACAGTTTTTAGTTAGCTCCAACCGCGTCCAATCATCCATTAATTACCCATTATAACGAAGAACCCGGCCTCCCCTACTAAGTCACGAAGCGTAATCAGGAGAGATGGTAAAAGATACAGGTTCAAAATTTCCTACATAACATTATTCCTTTTGCCGCCATTTTGGATTTTTATGGTCGAAAGGTATCCCTCAACCAGTTTCTTTTTCGATCCGGCCCGCCACGCAGTAGATGGGCAAACGCATCCGCCGCCAGGACTTAGACAAACCTCACCCTATGAACCCGTGCACCCCTGCTAATTTATGATTTTTTATGGATTTGTTTTTGCGAAATTTTCGTTTCAATCTAAATACGCATACATTTCTTATAAACAATTCAAGCAACACACGTCATTTTGATTTGAAACGGTACCATCTCACAGTCATTTCATGCGATATTCGACTCTAGAGACTAATACTTTGAGTTCAATATCACAAAAGATTACGGAATCACATAAAAACTTGTGATGAACAGTCCACCGATTGCCCCTTGATTGGTTCATTTAGTAAAACTATATATAGGGACACAGATCAACTTTGTCTAATAACTTCTTACCTGGATCAACATACTACGGGAATAGACCAATATATATGAGATCAACATAAGTATGCCAATTTGGGTAGATCAACATAAATTATGCATCCGATTTCCATACAAATTTTGAAAATTTTATTAACAGTATATCAAATGGTTTTTCTGGCAAACTGGCAACATTGATAATTATTGTACCACTGTTGCCAATTCATTTGTGCCTCCTGTAAAATTTGATAAATGGAAGAGTTATGCATTATGCCGATATTATATTATACCGGATTTTTGACAAATTTTACCAGTGTGCGTTTATGGGCGTAATTGGGGTCTGGGGTTCGGCTTTCTCTTATTGGTTCTAAAGTTTTTTATAACTCATCCCAATAGGCCGCGCCCCTTCCGAATTCGAAGGACATCTGGAATATGAGATCGTCTTAAGTTACAACAAAGTTGTTAAAATAATTAATGCGTAGCGGAGTAAATAAATTTCACCCCTTCTGCCTCACAACATACCCCAATTGGGGATGTCAGAGTCTCACTATCTTCATACGGATGGAAGCTGTTGGGACTCTTGTACCGCATTCAAATGACAAAAAAAAGTGTTTATTATGTAAAAAATAATTTATCTCAATTTCTATGTCATAACTTTTATTTCAGATACTTTAGCGTGCAATAGTATTGGTTAAGAAAATCAGCGACAAATGGTTCCATAGTAAAAATACTTAACAGCATATCTTGTATTATAATATCTTTGACTTGTACCATGTTACTGATACTTGGTACAATGTTTGAAACATGAATTAAAACTATTCATAGTTTTTATGTTACACATTAACTTTCTACTTACCGGGAAATACTTTGGTAATTCCAGTGCGTAATGGCATGCAGAGAGATGCCACTAGAAGCACCGACCTCTCCCTCAAAAGCTGGCAGTAGAGGCATCACCACAAACACACGGAACACGGCGCCAGCTCGGTGTGCGCGGATTATACGGTTGAAAAGAGCTTCACCAATCTGCGACATTACGGAAAGATCAGTTTTATATTGAGATGGTGTTGCAAATTTATGGAACATTTCTATAATGAATAGAAGTAATTATTTGATCCTGATCAATCCTATTTTTGGAATGAGTAGATTATTAATGACAGAAATTCAATGGCTTTTAGTGTCATACTGTTGGATAAAAAAAAGCTAATTTTCGAATCAAATAATATGATTTACATAAATAATGATATCTAAAATGTAATATTGTCTGTCGATGGGAAAGCTGACAAGTAAAAATCAGTGCGATCTGTGAACATTTTTCTGATTTTTGAGATATTTCAAATCAAAAAGTTGATTGGTGAAAAACTTTTTTTTTGATATACCGAATGAAAAACCAATAATAATAATAATAATAATAAGTGTTTTATTATCTTTTTTTTTGTGTAACAAATAGATATAATGATATCCTCACTGGGATCTCCTGGATAGACCCGACTAAAACCTAAAATATGATCTGGTGATTCTAAGGATCAAAAATATGTAGGAGAATGGACACCTACCTGATTTCTAACATAGTAATTGCTGAAAGACAGTGTAATGAAGAATTGATTTTCAATGTAGATATAATGCTGAGCTCTTGTAATACTTTCAATGTAAGCTTCGTGGATGCTCTGTTCAACTGATTCCGAGTCAACGAATCCTCCCGACCAGCAAGTAAGACTGCGTAAAATCTGAAAAAGTAAAAAAATATATGGGTATATATTTGAATGAGACTGAAAATAAAACAAAACGTTCAATGTTCACTCCCAAGAACATAAATAAAAACTTACTTGACTGGTGACAGTGTATTTTTCTAGGTTAGGTAGCAAATCAGGCACCACCATGTTGGAATATGACTTCGGTAGCAGATACGGATATGCAAGGTTATTTCTGAAAAAAAGAGATAATTTTATATATAATGTTGTCATATTTATTTTTCATTTCATAAAAAATTCTTTCAATAGGTTTTACATATACAGGGTGTCCCAAAAAATAGTGTTAAGCGGAAGTCCAGTGGTAGAGCACCCCTAGGGGTACACAAATCACCCCCACGTATGTTCTGCAATTTTTTGTAGTTTTTGAGTTATGATATTTTTCGTGTTTTTATGTGAAACTTCACTTAGAAGAGATTATTGGTCACAGCGACATGAATTATTGAGATACATTCTTATTATTTTTTAATGATAAACTAATGTTTATAAGACAAGGTTTTTTTATGCATAGCACAAGGATAACAAATGATTATAAGCAATAATTAGACGCTTGAAATATCGATACAAATTGTTTACAGGTGAAAAAATAGGTCATTATTTACCTACGATTACCGTTTTTAACACGCATTTAAAAATAAACAATCATTTGATTCATCTTAATGACAATAAACAACAACTTTTTGCATTTAGGATTTTGAAAAATATTGATATTTAATATTATTTAAGTAAATAATAATTTACGAGAAAATTTTCCGTTAGACACACCATTTTTTTTTTCAGTTTCAGTGCCGGCAACCCGGGCGTTTATTTAATTTCATGGTTGTTTACATTGTTTTCTTTTCTTTTACCCGCCTCACTAGACAAAGTCTGTTCCGAGGCTTTCGATTTTGACAGAACATTGCGCATAATTCGCGTTTGTGTGTGTAGTGGCAGTGTAGAAAACATGAAAGGCATAATCGGCATAATAGAGAATTTTTTGAGATCGCTAGACACGCACCCATAGACTAAATTAGACTAGACACGGCATATTCATTTAAAAATAACCCCAACACAATTTGGGTTTGGTTCACGTGCACATTTATGTGTCGCAATGCGAAATGGGCACTGTGCATTGCGTTTTACCTTTTGTTGGTCTAGAGTAAGCTACTTTGCTTCTCAGTTATGAAGGGCAAGTTCATTTTTCCAATCACAAAAATAACCCAGTTCCAAATATTTAAATTTGAATTATATCCATATTACAACACCTCTGACAACAAATTCTCCGTGGTTTCGCTTACGAGTTTGAACGCTTGTACAAGGATTTTAAACAGAGTTGGGTTGTTAAGTTCATCTCCATATTTGTGACGTACGCTACGTGGCGTTATTTTTTAAATGAATTTAACTAGACAGGGCTAATCTAGTATAATACATCACTGCACGCACCCAAATATGATATGAATTTAGTTTCTTAATATTTAAAGGTTTACTACGATTTTTTTAAAATAAAAATTTTTAATTTTAGGTAAGGTTGGGTTATTATTTATTTATTTTATTTTTGTTTATTGCAGAAACAAACAGTACATAATTACATAGATGACAATAGTTACAAAGTTATAAAAGTAAGTATAATAATTGGTACCAATGACATGTCGCTGACATATATACATAGGAGGTATATTATACATTTACGGTTAAGTTACATTTTTAAGTTAAGTTAATTAGTGTGCTGGGGAACGAGAGAGGTGTGTGTGAGTGTGTGTGAGTGTGTACGTGTGCGTGTGTGTCTGTGTGTGGTTGTATGTGTTATGTTGGCGAATTTAGTGTGCTAAAAAAGTTTTTCTTAAATAGAGGGAGAGAATCAAAAAATATATCGGTACTTGTGCTTGTTTGAATTGAGTTGAATGTTTGAAGGATACGAGAAATAGGGGAATTGGCTGCAGCGTTTGTATTATTACTAGTTGTGTAAAAAAGGTTGGTGTGTCGAGTTCTTTTAGATGGGGTGTTAAAATTTATTTGAGATAGAAGTTCTGAGTAGTCTATTTCGTTGTGTATTATTTTATGGAGAAATGTCATGTCAGCTACCGTTCGCCTGGATTTCAGGGATTGGAGAAATAATTCCTTTAATAACCTATTGATTATAGGTTATTAAAGGTTAGATTAGGTTAGGTTGGATTATTATATGTTAGATTAGGATGAGTTAGGTTGGATTATTATATGTTAGATTAGGTTAGGTTGGATTATTATAGGATAGTTTAGGTTGGATTATTATAGGATAGGTTAGGTAAGGATAGGTTGGATTATTATATGTTAGATTAGGATAGGTTAGGTCAGGTTAGGTTGGGTTATTATAGGATAGGTTAGGTTGGATTATTTTAGGATAGGTTAGGTTATGTTAGGTTGGATTATTATAGGATAGGTTAGGTTGGATTATTATATGTTAGATTAAGATAGGTTAGGTTAGGTTGGATTATTATAGGATACGTTAGGTTAGTATAGGTTAGGTTGGGTTATTATTGGTTAGGATAGGTTAGGTTATTATAGGTTAGGCTATTTACATATAAAAAAACCTTCCCTTAATACGTTATTTTTAATAAATAACGGGTTTTTTATTTACAATATTTTTTATGTATAAATAAATAAACAAATCATTTAAAAAAATGTTTTTCATTGTCTACTATATAAAAAAAACTATGATTGTGTTTTTTAATTGTTATGTTGGCAGTGCCCTACACTACGTAAAAACAAACGCGAACTATGCGAGAACTCGGTGTGTCAAAATGGTGCGCGAATTGGAAAATTTTCTCGTAAATTATTATTTACGTAAATAATATTAAATATCAATATTTTTCAAAATCGTAAATGCAAAAAGTTGTTTTTTATTGTCATTAGGATGAATCAAATGATTGTTTATTTTTAAATGCGTGTTAAAAACGGTAGTCGTAGGTAAATATTTACCAAAAAATATAATAAGCAGTAATTGATGATTGAAGTACTAGTACATATTGAATTATTTGGCGTGTTGGAAATAAGCCGAAGTAGCTGATCGGACATCCGAAGGTGCAGGTTCAATTCCCGTCGGCGGCATTTATTTTTACTCGGGAGATATTTTCAATTTGTATTGATATTTCGGGCGATTAATAATAATTAGTCTATAATATAATAATAATCTCAATACATTCTTAATATTTTTTCTGATTATTGAATAGTATTTCTTGTAGACACAAAAACAATTGTGGGCAGATCTGACACAACATTGCGCCATAAAAAATGTGAATCCCAAAGATAGTTGAAAATCAAAACATTTAAAATTTTCAAGGACGATTAAAAAAAAATTCACTGAAAAAATTTCACCCAGATCTTTCTTAAAACTTTCCGATTTCATCATTCATGGAGCTATTTCTACAGCATCATACTTAAAATTTCTTCGAAAGCATAATAAGTGCAAAAAAAAACCTGTTTAAAAGGTGAGCTAAATAATAATTGTCATTAATCGTTTATTATTGAATAACAAAAAGTTATCAAAATGATGACCTTCGTGCTACAAACCCTACAACTTCTTAAAAAGTTTTGTTTTAGTTGCATGAATGCAACTCTGTTGGTTTTTATTGTTTCTTCTGCCTGTCTCAACTTTGTTCATAATTCCACTAAGTTTCTAATTTATTTGGCGTAAACTAACTGTTTGTAATAACTCCAAACGAAGAAATCGATGGGGTTCAAGTTGGATGCCCCGCATCCCCCTGTGCTCCAAGCTTATTAACTGTTTCAACTTCCACTTGACACTATTTTTTGGGACCTTCTGTATAAATACGACGGTCATCCAGAAAAAAAGGTTACGACATTTATGTAGGATCAAAAAATGCTTTTACTTAATTGAAATTCACAGGATACTTTACAAATATATTAAACTATTTTTCAACGTAATCGCCATTAAGATCAAAACATTGTCAGAGCACCAGCTTTTGTATGCCAGTGTCATAGACCTCCGCCGCCAGCTCTTTCAGTCACTTCTCCACAGCTTCCTCGACCTCATTATTATTATTATTTTATTATTTATTGGATGATTTGTATAGCGCCGCTTTTGTGAGATATCACCTCAGGGGCGCTTTACAGTTGATGCAGATATTACAAAAAAATATAAATATTACAAATTGAAATTGAAATTAAGTTAAATAAAATGAAGTACAGAAACAGGTGACACGAAGATGGAGAATCTGCTCCAAGAATCCTAGGTGGTGAGGAAACTGGTCCAGCTGCTACAGCGAGAGAGTGCACCGCGTCCACCAACAGTGCCAGCACGAGGTTCGTCATCCGTCCAGGTATGTGTCTGCTGCTAATAGAGCGCTGACACAATGTCCTCTCATGGATTTCAGACCTTGGCAGCACCGCTGTGACATTCGACGAAGGAGGATGGAGACTCTGCAGCAAGAATCCTAGGTGGTGAGGAAACTGGACCAGCTGCTGCAGCGAAAGAGTGCACCGCGCCCACCAACAGTGCCAGCACGAGGTTCGTCATCCGTCCAGGTATGTGTCTGCTGCTAATAGAGCGCTGACACAATGTCCTCTCGTGGATTCCAGACCTTGGCAGCACCGCTGTGACTTTCGGCAAGTCCATCTCCTTGTACACTTCTTTCTGGTGATTATGTTAGTGGTGCATTGTTCCGCAATAAAAGGCGACGGACGGGATAATAAATTCCCTGGGCACTTGTTAGGGCTTTCAGAGTTTCCAAGAATAACATTGAAAACATCTGGCGTACCTACAGTTACCGATTCTCGTCCCAAGTTCAACTTCAGCGAATTTAGAATATTTTTAGCACAATTTTCGATGATTCATTTTTAAAACACTGCACTCTAATCACATTACTATAAAGTTTTGATTACTAATTGGTAAGTTAATTTAAAATGTTGGTTCACTGATTTTTAAAATAATTTCAAAGGGATGTTGCCTCGTTTGCCTTGAAAATATTAAAAAAAAACACAAAGTGGTTGGAAGACGGCATGACGCGTCCAGCTGCCACAAATGATCATCGGAAAAACGTTACCCACCCAAAAACTTCTTTAGTTTAGTGAAAAGATGATAGTCCGAAGGCGCTAAGTCAGGGGAATAGGGGTGACAATATCCCAACCAAACGATGTCAGCAGCTCCTGTGAAACTTGCACGGTGTGGGGCCTGGCATTGTCATGCAGGAAGATGACTCCCCGGATCAGCATTTCCCTTCTGCGGTTTTGAATGGATCTTCTGAGTTTTTTTAGGGTATTGCAGTAAACCTCTGCATTAATGATAGTCCCTTTATGCATAAAATCCACCAAAAGGACCCCCTTACAGTCCCAAAAAACAGGAACCATGACTTTTCCAGCTGAATAAGTCATCTTGAACTTTTTGGTTGCTGGTAAAGATGAATGACACCACTGAAGTGATTGTCTTTTGGACTCTGGGGTCCACGTCTCATCCCCCGTCACGATAGAGTCCAGAAAAGCTTCTCCCTCCCATCGGAAGACTCTACTGTGACTGAGCAAAATGGCCGACAAACACGCGGGACCATACAAACTGACCATTAGGATTGCCCCTACACGCCAGGTGTGCAACTTCAAAAAAAAACCTTCCCCCGGCCCCAGGAGCCCTTGTAACGTTACTTTCGTATGTTGCATATAAAAGAACCGATAAAAAAAAAATAACATAACCTATACAAAGGTGATGGAGCTTAGCAGTGAAACATACTTCATTTTTTCCATTTTGTGGGCGTTCCATCTCTGTATGAAGTGTCTGGCAGCATCTCGAGCTGCTTCTCCTTCAACCATCATTGCTATGTCATGCCAGGGCATCCGAGGAGTGGTATATCTGTCCACAATATCTGAAAAGACAAAATATCAAATGTTACATCAAAGAAAATATTACGAGGAGTGAAAAAAATCAAAGCAGATTCAAATTGATAACGTAAAGTCCAACAACTCACTCACCTACAAAAGGTGAATCCAGATTAATAAGATCCTTCACGATAAAGTTGGCATAGTCCAAACCCATCCAGAGCTTGTTGTTTACACCACCAATAGTGATAGCTTCTTGTACAGACCTATCTTGGACATTCAAAGCTTCATCCTCCATAATATCTGGCATGTTCATTCTGCTGACTATGTTAACGGTTTCACTTTGATCGGGAAAGAATAAATTCCTATTCTTATTAGAAGCGGCGTATCGCTCCGCTTTCTTCTTTTCTTTATCATCGCTGGCGGTTTCATTGCCGTCCGGAGAATCTATAGTGAAGAGACTTAGGAAATCTTTACTCTTTCCTGTGATGGTATCGATGACATTTTTTCTGTGATTGAATTCAGGATTGTAGTGGTCTTCCAAGAAAACAGTTTCGGAGATGCGGCGAGATGTCATCATCAAGCTATCTCCCGGTTCAAGAGTTGGCAAATCATCATCTCTTGATGAAACTGGCAGAGGAGTTAGAGGAAAATCATTAGATGGAGCATCATTGTGACTGAAACACAAATGAGGGATATAAATTTTAAAAAAAACAAGGTTTAAATAATAAAACATTTATGAATTATGAAATAAAACAATGCAGTCTCGAGTCAAACAATTTAAAAAATGGGAAAAAAAAAATATACACATAAGTATATATATAGGTATATATTATTTGATTCTTACATAGTACGTATTATCTATGTAGATATAATAATAAAAATATAAGATAGCGCTGCCACCGAAGTGTATTATAGTGATAACAGGCATATACTGAGAGCACGTTAGACTTTTGTTATAATGAAAGCGATTAAAAAGGATTCCCCTAAAGTTTTCCCAAAAATTATCTGTATTAGTTTCGTGAAACATGTGCGCCACAATTTTTACGACCGTGATCGGCTCTTGCACACATGTGCGCCCTCTAAAACCATCCTTGCTGGAATTTTTTGCAATGGGATTTTAGTCTTTATGCTTTGAAAACTGTATAGAGGACCAAATCAGGTCACTTCCGCTAATAACTACTTTTTATTTCATGAATGTAGCCTCTCTGACTGTCTAGAAAACATTTTATTTGTGCATGTCAAAATTCATTTTCATTCAATGGCATCCCAAAAATATAAATTTTAGAATTTTTAAAAGTAGCATAAAGGTAATTATTTATTCGAAAATATCTTTTAATTATCGTTTTTCGTGTAGGGTATGTATTCAGGTTTATTTAAAAATAATAACAGGTTTATTTAGAAATAATAAAACCAGTCTAGGTATATATTCTTATAAATATGTTTCTTTGACAGTTGTCTCCAAACTGGAAGATTTAAAAAAAAATAAAGATATCTATTCTGGAGAAATGTCTTACGATATAAAAATGAAATATATAATACGAATACATATTAAGATATATTATCTGGTAAACAAAAAACAATACGAAAAGTAAATTCTCAGGAGTTAGTTTGAAAACTTACCTACTTATTTTTATAAATTTTAGTTCAATAGGTTAATACGTATTATTTGTCATTGTAAATTATTACAGGGACCGACCGAAACTAGATTTTCACCCAGAACTGAAACCGATGTTAGTGTTAAATCAAAAGATCTTCCTACTAACTATAGTAAACAAAAGCAGTCTAGTTGGTCTTTATGTTAGACAATAGAAACACAAAACTAATTATTATGAAAATGACAAAAATTCTTTATGTACTGTCTGAATTTGAACTTCAAGGATAGGCTGTTAGAATATAAATATAGAATTTGAACAATTCATCAAATTTCAACGTTCATTTTCGGGTTCCGTGAATGTCCTATTCAAGTTCTGTTATTATATAATTATAGGCTAGTTACTTGACAGAACTGAAATAATAACAGAACTTGAAGAAAACTTTCACAGAACTTTAACTTTGAAATTTGAAGATTTGTTACATACCCCAGTAAATATAAATGTCATCCAACACATCACAAACGTAGGTGTCGGCTGAGCCGAAGTTTCGGCATTGGCCATAACCGAAACTCGTATTAGCCGAAACTGACCTACACCGAAATATCAGTCGGTCACTAATTATTAATGTAAAATTACTAAAAATTCAACATTTTACTAACTTCTTCCCTGTTCCAAAAAGCTCTCCAACCTCGGGATCAACAATTTCAGGTGAGGCATTCCCGAGTTCAAACGAATCGCCAAATCTCTGGGCCACCTGAATGAAGTCATCGTTTCCCATTGGACTGCTTGAAGTTTTCTTTTTAGTTTTGTGTGCAGAAGCTTCTCGAACCTCAGAAGTCCCAAGGTCTATTAATCTAATGGAACATAAACGGTATAAATATCAATACAGAAACAAAAAAATTATGTTTAGGAAGATTAACAGTACATATTAAAAGTACTTACAATATTAATTATCGAAACAATGAGATAGAAAACGCTGGGCCGCCGTCTTAATAATATAACACTTTGGGACCCTCTTCAAATTAACGGTATTTCTCTATTAAATATTTTGTAAAAAAAATCTTTATTCGCAAATTCCCCGACACCATCTTCTCACAAATGGCTTAGTTTGAGTTTGAACCAAAGATATTAGAAGAACGAGATGTGCTATGCGCAGTTCGTACTGAGTGGAATTGTTTTGCCGAGTGTCGCTGGTTTTGTTCACCAATACTAATGCACACCTTCGCTTGCGCTAAGGTATCCGCACTAATGCATAGAACAGATTTCTGTGCGTACACGTCCCGATACCGTTCAAAGTACACTAATTAGGTAGTACTCCGGCTACGGTCCGGCGGCCAACATAGCATATATCGTTCTTCTAATATCTTTGGTTTGAACCTTCGCTTACAAAATAAAGATGCACGCATTTTATGGAAAAAAAATCACAAGAAAACATTTGTCAAATAGTTTTTAGTAATGGAAAAACACACACATTTTACTAGACAAGTTACTGTCACCTCACTTTTTTGTCATTTATATAAAAATAATTAATAAAAATTCAACAAGTTTCATAAATGTTTCTCAAATAACACTGGGAAACTTTGGTTTCATAGAAGTTTACATTTTAATTCTTCTGTGGTTACTACTAGATTTGAATATAAAGTGTGATGTTTTCTCTTTCTAACACCGTTTAGATCATATTTCTCACCTTGAAAATAAGGGAGACACAACGATTTCTGTAAGACCTCGTGTTCCCAAAAGGGAACAAATTACCCTGAGGGGTTAAGCAAGCCAGAATTCAGCCAAACTAAGCAATCTCCAATTTGCGGAGCTAAAATTTAATTTATATACTTATTCAGTCTTACTCATAATGAAATCCCTAATACGACGATAATACCCCGTATTAGCTATACAGGGGTGGGGGCCTATACTGGTCAGATTAAAAATCTTTACTCATAATCATAAATTTTCCCAATATAGCTCGACGGCTGGATTATGGAATATGATTTTTTTACAGTAGCAACACTTGAAAAATTTGGCATTTCGCGGCGTGTTGCCAACTTCACGTTTATTCATATGTCAAAGAAGTAATCCAAGAGTTGGTTTGTTTATCTTTGAATAACCTAAAAATGGATAACGTTGACATTAATTTGGAGGTAGAATTAAAAAGGCGCAAGCGTAACAAAAATTGGGGTGACGTTGAAAAGGTTTGTTAACTTTTATCTTGGCTCTAATGTTTTGTTTACTTGTTTGAAATTAGTGTAAGTATAATGATTGTTTTCCTTGTAGGCCTTGTTGAAGGACTGTGTGGCTGAACAGGTGAGGGCTGTAGAGAATAAAAACTCGGACAGTAACACCCTAATTGCCAAGAGGGAAGCTTGGAAGCTTGTTTTATTAAAGTAAGTATACCTCCATAATATATCCGCATTGTTAACTTTTCTACAGATTAAACTTTAAGTTTGTCGCTTCGTAGCTTTGACATCCATTTCAAATAAAAAAATTATCATAGTATAAAATTAATTAGGTAAAGGTATGCCTTTGATTATATAAATGTCTAGATTGAGCGTTCGAGCGACGAAACGCCAAAAAAAAGATCAGCCAATTGTTGGCTGACAAGCTCGTTCAGTCCGCTCAGTTGCGAAACTATCGCTGTGCGGTAAACACGTGTTGTGTGACATTTGAAAATGACGATTTGCGCTATAAAAGTGTGCAGAAATTACAAAGGACGATTGAAAACAACTAAAAAGGTTACTTATCATAGGTAAATTACCTTTTCAAAGCCATATAATAACCATTTACTTAAAGAAACAATTCAGTTTTAATAGTGTAATTTAGTCTTACCGTAGTCTTGACAACGCCATATTTTGACGCATTGTTTACAGGGTTGCCTGTTCTTCAAATTAAAATACCCACATAAGGTAAAAATTGCAAGGCGCAAATGACGCCGTTCTTTTTATAAAGAACATTAACTTTAAATTCAGTAAATTTAAATGATTCATCCCTTTAAGAAATATAAGAATCTAGTAAATAAAAAAATTTCCCATGAGTGCGTTGTTAATTTTAAAATAGGTTTTAATAATTACCCAAAGTACACTATATATAATAATATTATAAATGTGAAAGTTTGTCTTTGTGTTTAAGTGTTTGTAAATTCTTCGCGTTGACACTATATTTTAAAAAGTTATGAATTCGAAATTTGTTTATCCAGAGTGGAAGATACTACCAGTATCGCCCTGGTGTAAGACCACCATTCAGAATTGAAACGTTGCTCCAAATGATTTTATAATGACGCCCATAACTTATGCAAAAATTGTATCCGCTGTTATGAAACAATTTGTTGGAGGTGATAATTATTTCGAAGTAAAAACTGAACATATTTGCGGTCTTCTGCATCAAGTTAATTTGATAAGATTGGTCGTGGAAAAATATTTGACCTTAAGATATCACTATAAGACAAAATTGGAAAATATTAACCGGAATGTAAAATCTAAACGAAATCTGTTTAAAAAACAAATTGAAAGGGAAGGTCATTAAGAATAAATAATAACTATCGATAGATTTAGTTTTAAAAAGTTGCACTGTCTTTTTTAGTGTGACATGTTTTATTATTATTTTGTACAACAGACAGGTAGATCCAATATTGGTACAATTTTCTTACAACTAACAATACATATACATAATTTATTTTAAACATGGTATAGTGATATTAAACACATCTATATTTGCTGGTAGGGCATTAAGCAATGTCATACCTCTTGTCATGCTATGTTGAGCCATGACATCTGTGCGGTATGCAGAATAGGGCGTGGCTACGAGTTCGACAGTGTTTATCAGGAGCGAATAAGCCACATCATGACAGGAGATATGGACAATCGATAAGATGTTTTAATAACTTTAATTCAAATACCATGAGTCCGGCATTACGCATGGTCTCCAGGCTTTGATAATTTGTCTCCTTTAGCATTTCCACGTGATGCATGAATTTCGGATATATTCCGTATGATCACATGTAAACGTACCTTAGGAATTTTTTTTGAATTTGGTCGATCATATTTATGTATTTAAGTTGATAAGGTATCCAGACACTACTTTTTAGGTAGGTATAGATTTACCTGGTTGTGGGCCACCTTCTTTAATTGATGATGATAAAAATTTAAATTTAGACACAGCGATACCTGCCGGCCATTTGGCAGCGTCTAGGAATGTATCTTTCTTATTTTCCGTATTTCTTGTTTATTTGTTAAAAATAATCAAATAAAAATAAATCTCTTTTAACAATGATTTTCTTTTCATTTATACTTTCATTTATATCATTATATTTATGTAGAAAACTATCTTACTTAAATGAATTCAAAATTAAACGAATTATAGGTCCCGCAAAATCGAAACATATTTTTTCCCAACTTTTTTGGGAAATACTAGGTAGCTGGTATCACTCAATACGCCTACAGTGACGTTAAGCGCTTACGTCAACGATATAATTTGCGTATACTTGTGTGCGTGACACGCACACAAGTATTTCAAATCTGGCCTGTTCTTTCTGTCGGAATAACAGTGCGACACTCTATCTAGACATTTATATAATCAAAGAGGTATGCATACCACATAATTAATAGCACACTATTTTTCAGATTTAACACACTAAGTGACCAAAAAAGAGACATGGGTCAGATACAAGCTCAATGGAAGATGCTCAAATTGGCTTGTAAGAGCCAATTGAGCCGGTATAGGAGGGAAGTGATGGCAACAGGTGGAGGTCCCCAACCACCAAGTCCTTCGCAGGATATTCTCTCGATGGTGGATTTGTTACCACATGAATTCGTAAAGGACAAAAATGTTGATGATAGCGATTCAACATTTAAAGCAAAGGTAAATATCTTTTTATCGAAGGAAGCAAATACTTTGTGGTGTGACATTATATATTAAATGGAAAAACACACTTTTTATATGAATTAATATTTAACAGCCAACCAGCATTATTTTTTTCAAAAGATAAGTTGATAGTAATATTATTGAAATATTGATGGTTCTGTCTATATTTAAACTTATGTAAATCTTGCTTTAATTGTGGGAGTTATATTGGTAATTGTGTTTTATTATTACAGATGAATTTTCATACATCAACCCCTCACTCCACACTGCCACACTCTGTTCCCAATAGGAAGTTGTCTTTTGAGGTAATATACCTAAACCTACTTAAATGATCAGCGCAACAATGAGTGCTAACTATTTGCAATATTTAAAGCAGTAACTTTTCAGTTGGACATAATCTTTTGTTTATATCAACAGGAAACAAGTGAAGCTGATTCACCACCACCGCCACTATCACCACAAGCATACACCATCCAGCATGTCCCGCTGCACGCTTGCCCTCCACCTCCACCTCGGAGGCGACCACGCCATAAAGTAAGTATTTCTTCACACCACATTTTTGTTTGCTCAACTGACTTTATTGTCGTACCAAAACTGAAAGTTTACTAAGAAAAACAATAACTTGTATATGAATATTATTTTTTTTCATGTATAAAATGCACGATAATTTCAGTTGGACATAATCTTTTGTTTATATCAACAGGAAACAAGTGAAGCTGATTCACCACCACCGCCACTATCACCACAAGCACACACCATCCAGCATGTCCCGCTGCACGCTTGCCCTCCACCTCTACCTCGGAGGCGACCACGCCATAAAGTAAGTATTTCTTCAAACCACATTTTTGTTTGCTCAACTGACTTTATTGTCGTACCAAAACTGAAAGTTTACTAAGAAAAACAATAACTTGTATATGAATATTATTTTTTTTCATGTATAAAATGCACGATAATTTCAGATGGACATAATCTTTTGTTTATATCAACAGGAAACAGTATCGAGTAACAAAACTGCTGCTTCGGAGAGAGACGGAAGACGTTTAAGCAAGAAGTTTCGGACTGAGGTACGTTTTTACTGCCAAGATGCTCAAATAGTATTGTTATTTTCCTAGGAATTTAATGTTGATACAAATAATATATGTGTTTTTTACAGGTTTCCAGTGAAGCTGATTCACCACCACCGCCACTATCACCACAAGCACACACCATCCAGCATGTCCCGCTGCACGCTTGCCCTCCACCTCTACCTCGGAGGCGACCACGCCATAAAGTAAGTATTTCTTCACACCACATTTTTGTTTGCTCAACTGACTTTATTGTCGTACCAAAACTGAAAGTTTACTAAGAAAAATATCCTTACCTCGTTTCTGCCCCAGTATCGTATGGCACAAAGAACTTGGAGATCGGTAGATATTTTTCCACCCCGTTTGTTATTGACATGCAAATATGGCCGTACCAAATCGATCAAACGTCTCATATTTGCTTTGGTGAATCTATATTTGGACCTAAAATCTCCTTCCGTTAGCGCCGTAAATGGGTCATACCGCTTTTTGTATGTTTTCCGTGCCCGTGGTGGATGAATACGGTCAAGATTTGCCAAAGCTCCAGTCAAAACGTCAAAATTGTCAAAGTCAGCCATTTCCGAATTTATACGCTCATATACTGCCTAATCCTGGTCTTCGGGTGGGTTAAATTCTGACGTCTGCTAATACGGTCAGATTAGGCAATGCGCATGCGCGCGAGTTGGCGCTATTATGAGTAAAAATTTCACTTAACCTGTCCGTATTATCGTAGTGTTGCGATTATGAGTAAGGCTGATTATGTATTAGTATTATCTACATATAAGTGCACATTATAATTATTACCTGTGATGGTGATCATCCCATCTTCCGTAACACAAATCGATACCACCAATAAACGCAATACTTTGATCGATGCAGACCAACTTTTCATGGTGAGCCCATAAGAAAACTCCAACTTTCGCATGGTCCGGATGCCGCAGAATCTAAATAAAAAAAATAGAATGAATAATTATTGATATTTTAGTGCAATAAGCCATTACAGTATGCTGTACTTTTCCATGATATTATAAAAATGTTCTAAAAAAGAATCTCTCTCCTTGAACATGATAAATTATGAACACAGACCGTCTTACTAATTAGATTCTTATGCCAGCTCCAGACGCTCAGTCAAACCTATCCGGCGTGCCTGCACAGGTCGCCTGCGCAGGCACACTGGACCGCGCTTATGGTGGCGTCCGACCCGCAGTTTATGCGTGGGCCGTGGGCACTTAATGAGTCGGACGTGCATATGAAGTTTTTTAGTACCAGCAAAGGAAGCTTCAAGATTTAAAAAATGAATGGAAAAGTTTATAGAAATTTACAAAAAATAACCTTGCCTCTGGATCAAGTACAAAAAAATAAACAAGCTAAGAAGCAACTTCAGAAAAGAATTTAAGAAGGATTTAATGTTTATTTTTCGGAATAACTTTATTGAGTAAAACCTCAAATTGTAATATTTAAATATTGAAGACAATATTAGTGATTTCTAAACGAAAATATGAAACAGAAAAATCAGAAAAGGATACGGTCACATCTAGGACTCGAACCCAGGAGTTTTTTTTAAGGATTTAATGATTTTGGCCAGTCAGGATCAAGGCTGGAAAAAAAGAATGAGCTGAAATTGTGGTATTTCAATTTACAAAATTTTTTAAAGGACTATTATTAGTTATTAGGTTTTTTTTAGTTACCAATATCAAACCGAGCACCGCTAATATATCGTCTGTCGATGAAATTGTTCTCGACTGTGCAGATTTCAGGTTCGCCTGAACGTGTGGATGCAATCTGGCGTACATGCGCAGGTCACCTGTACAGGCATGCCGGATTGGTTTGACTGAGGGTCGGGAGCAGGCATTATTTGCCGGTTCAAAGTTGGTATGGTAAAGCTGTTCTTAAACCTTAATCATACAAGCGCTGTGGTAATAAGTCAAGTTTCTCACTGTTCTGACCTTACGCGCCGCATTATATTTACAATGCATTTATAAGTAAGGAGAGGTTGTTCATTTTCCGAAAAACTATTTACCGCATACTTCGAGTTACAAAAAATCTTTAAATAAAGAAACTCCCTAATTGTGCCGTCAACTAATCAGAGCGATTATTCAAGAGCTGGACTAATGCACCAATAACGAAAATGACTCATTTTCGTTATTTATACTTCGTCACAACGCACACAAAATATTAATAAAAATAATGTTGAATAAAAACCGGTCTCACTTTCAGAATTCTGACTTTACGAATTATGAAACTTTCGGTGTGTGGCTCCTCCAGCATTTACGCATTGACCATTGTGCATAGGTTATATTGTTAACCATGGGATTTTTTGGGTCACATCGGTTGCCAAACCTGTGATCCAATCACAAAACCGGAGCAACAAACCATTCCTTCCATATACTCGATAATTTCGTCATCATATTTTATTTAAAATCTGGAGCATTCGTCATGGAGAATCCAAATAAATCTTCCAATCCTGGACTTTTTACTGGCTTTAGACTTGGGGACAACATTCACAAAGCCATTCTAAAACTATGGAGAGGAATATTTGTGAAAATAAAACTTCATTCTGTTTACAAAAAACCCCATCCTTTACAGATCATTCACTAGTATTTTCCACATCAATTGTTTCCACTTAATCCCAAAGAAATAACTACATTGATTGAATTTGTAACTGTTGCATATTAGGCACACCATCAAATTTACATATATGATTTGCATACCTTAATATTATCCATACTGAGTTGGTTTTTGCTGTAGTAACTATTAATTCCAAGTGCCAATTCCACTTCTTTGTACAAAAGAATAAATATTTTAACACCTTGAGCCTGGAATAAATATGAAATACATATTATTAAAAAGATAACTCCTACTTGGAAGGTAAGGTAAGATAGGTAATAATAATGAATACAGGATCTTGCACATCTTCCAAGAAGAAATTACGCAAATACAATTCTTCTTCTTTCGTATGGTGGGGGGGGGGTGTTAGAGGTGGACGTCTAGGTCCGTTAGCCAGTCTAGGGCCTCGGGTGTCGCCCTGTGGACCTTCATCGATCACATGTTCGGTGGTCTGCACTGCACCACATTCATATATCGCCGACATGTGGTAGGACCTTATCCTATTGATGGCGGACCAGAGTTTACGAGGCAGTGAAAACCTATAATGTATCTCAGTGGGGTCATGCACAAGATGGGCATTTTCCATATTCGCCGATTGCATATACAATGAAACCCATTTATAAGGTTCTCACGTAAGAAATTTTCATGCTAAAAAAGTTTTTTGGTCCTGTGAACACTGAAATTTTAAAATGGCCCAAAAGAAGTTTTTTTTTGGTCTCTTGGAAAACTTTATAAGAATTATACTGTAGTTAAAGATAGCCAATATCCTAGATAAGCAATACCGGCATTAACGAGCTATTGTAGTTTAGGGAGGATGCTTTTGAAATAAAATTAAATACATGTAAAAACAAACTAATAAACTAATTAAACATGTAGATTATAACAAATTATTATAAGCAATAATTAGTCGCTTGAAATATCCATAAAAATTGAAAATATCTACCGAGTAAAAATAAATGCCGCCGACAGGAAATAAACCCGTGCCGTGAAAATTAATTCAGTTGCTGAGTTCAGTTTCATTCCAAATAATTTCAGATGGGATGGGTTAATACAAATTTAAGTATTTTAACATACAGCTTTTCTTTTTAATATTTGATCGAGCCTCCAATAATCCCCCGTAGTGGCAGGCCGCTTGAGGTGGATCTCGGGGCTGAGCCACCAGTCGGTGATGTAGATCTCCTCCTTGGCGCCTTCCATACAGTCCGCCACGGCACTAAAGTACCCGGCGCCATCCACAAAGTGGTACGCCTTGGTGGCACTCCTGACTGGGGCGAAGGAATGGTGGGGATTTGGCGCCGTGAAATCTCGAGCTGGAAAAACATAACATTGGAATTTATTAAATTACGTAAATTAAAATTCAAGTAAAATCATTTTTAATATTTTCTATTAGACTTCACCCGAGTTTCAATATTTATTTTTTCTTATTGAACAGTGGAAAAAAATTTCACAGTTTTTATTTTCTTTGTGTAGACCTTGAGAACATTTTTGCAAAAATAGTTTATGCTGTGCCTGTTTCACTGCAAAGTCAAAATTTGTTAATTGGATAGTTCAAAGATTAATTCAAAGCTCATGATGGAAATTACTTTGAAAGCTGAACATAGCTAGTCTGACCTTAGAATTTCAAACAGCTAAAACAATGTTAATTTTGTGGGTCGGTGATTTGGAGTCCACACCAGGTAAAGTATTCTCTCATTTTGGAGAGAGTTCAGAAGAAATTCTTGAGATTTCTCTACATGAGGGAGTATGGCTACTACCCGTGGCTCTATCCCACTGACTTTCTCTTGGGTATGCTCGGAATGAACTATCTACGGGTCAGGAGGGATGTGCGCATTGCTACACTGAGAGAGAAATGAGAGCATTCATTTCTATGTTCCGATGGTTATCTACGTCACCGACAACATAGACTATTTTATCTCCCGGCCTGCAGAACTAACTTGCCAATGGTCATGCCTGTGGGGAGAGCAATCTTGCTGTTGAGCAGAATCAATTCGGATATAGACATTTTTAGCATCAATGAAGCTTCCTTTAAAAGGCAAGCTCTATAATTACTGGTATAGTTGATATACACACTGTTAATATTAATCTAAGAATTCTTATTACAAAAATATTTTAAAAACGCATTGAAATTAACAATTTTGTAATGTTTTTGAAATGAATAAACAGAATTGAATTGAACCTCACCGTTTGAGAATTTTTGATGTTTCATACAGTTAGATTTCTGCTTTACGGTTGTTAACCCATCTATCTAAGATATACATAAAAAGAACAAAAAACCTTTGACTATCATTATTATTAGTAATTAAAGCCTAAAGTAAGAAAAGCCCCATAATATAATAAAAGCCTTACCCTTATTATTAGCCACATCTTGCAACTGCTGCTTCCAATCTTTACTTTGCCTCTTGGACCATAGTCGAATGATCATCTGTCTGTTGAGATTCAGGATTTGAAGGCCATTGCTTAATCCCGTAGAATACATTCCGGTTGAGATTTCAAAGCTAAAATCAAAAACATGTCAAAACATTCAAATATAAACACATATATATTAGACTTACTAAATAGTTTAGTAATAGTTTAGTAAAATAATAAATTAATTATAATGTTACCCTTGGTCAAATAGCATGACTCCTGCAATAGCTCCATCCTTTGGTCTGATGTAACCGAAGCATGTGTCCTTCAGGAAAAACCAACGTTCACGCCATTTTCCGCAAGTCAATGAACTGCAGAAAAAGTTGACCCTGAAATTTTTTAAATGAAATTAGACAAAGACTGGCACAGCACAGAGTTTTTACAAAAGCGTATGAAAAGTTAATTTATTTAATTTATCAACACGAGATTCAAATATAAAGTTGTCAGGGTTCTCACTCTCTCGGAAAGGGTGGATAATATACAATAGAATCTGGTGCAGTAAAGCCGCAGTGCATACGTGATGCACAGATAAGGTCTAAAGGTCTCCGAGATGCGTGAATAGGATAGGGTAAATAAACAAGGTATATTGTCTAAGAGGGTTCACTCTTACTAGTGCTCCCCAGGGGGACTGCGATGCACGGGATGCCATTCAATAGATGAATAACTTCAGCATTCCTAATACCACACAAGAGTCCCAACTGCTCCTAACTGTCTGAAAGATGGTAGATAGGGAAGAGGAAGGTGGGGGAGTACCTGGCTATTCAAATCTAGTCACCAAATACGGCTAAAGCAACTTCAAGCAACTTTTCATTTCTGAATGGTGGTCTTACACTAAGGCGATACTTCGAGAATCTTCCACTCTGCAACGTGTCGCAAGTATACTGTATATTATTTTAAATGAATAAATTGTGAAATAACCGCAATCTTTGGATTGCTAGTGGAGAGCCTCACCCCTCGACCGCAGAGGAGTATAGAAGGAGGATCAAATGATAATAAGCGCTTTTATGATATTACCTATTACAGATGCCATAATGCAGAAGTCCACAGCAGTCACACCCCGTCTGGCCAGGCAGTGTAGAGCCGGCTCTTTTCATCACCATACCTTCCTTGCCCTTCACCCCCAGGTCATTGATGAACGACAGGTGGGAGATTTCCAAGAAATTAACCTGAAAACGCAAAACATGATCAGGTACCATTCATATTCCGATGATCCCATCATATCTGATTGTGATCAGATGTGATTATTATTTGATCTTTCATTTTCAAATCTGTCATTGTCAAGGTACATTACTTAAAAATAAACCCAGGTTTAAATGATAAAAAAATCATAAAAGAGCCAAGATAACAATGACATAAATCTCTGTCATAATGATAATTATAGAACTTGAACTGCACATTATAATTTAATTATTCTTATCAATTTTTACAAATTCTTTCAAAAATATGGAAAAACATATTTCCAGATACTTCATGAAGGACACATCGAAATATAAACCCGAGGTTCTGGAAATTTCTTCTTGATAAGGTGGATAAATCCCACACAACTAAAAAATTATAATATTTTAATTTAACGGTTAAACAGGAAGGTTTAACCACAAAACTGTCTGACTAATATAAGGAAGTATAGAGCCATATTAAAGTAGCCACCGCAAATTTAATTGCTATTAAGTTGATTTAGAAATTCCAAACCTAACCTAACGTAACATTTTTGGGGAATATCGGATGCAAGGAAACATTGTACACATAAATAAAAAAGCATGACAAATCAAATCATTCCTACATATGTATCAACATGCATATAACCTGTTTCCTGCTAATCATATTTATGTGCAAGTAGTTTACGTCTAGTGCTACGCACATACATTTATTTGTGTGTTGTATAAGATATTTATACACAGATGCATATTGATATTTTTATTTTTCTTTTGTACATTTACAATGTTACTTACTAATTCGTGGTGATTTCGGTAAATGGTAATGTTACACAAATTGTACAAGTAATTCTCCAACTGCTTCATTCTCTTGGGCAGGTCTTCAAATGAAACCAGTACTTCAGGTTTCTTTGGAAATCTGATTGAAAAAAAAGATAAGTGTCGGAATAATGAATGTATGCACATAATACCATCAGCTTATTATGAAAACTTTGTCAGAAATGTGTATTACTTATAAATTTGATAAATAAAAAGTAACAAAAAAATACAATGCCATATTATAAGAAATGCATTTAAAGTCTCTCCTGAACATTTGCATAGAGTGGAATTTTTCATAGTAGCGGTATTACAATGGAAGATGCTCTGAGGAACTAGCGTCATTGATCCCTTCGGCACCGGTGCGTAGTCGGGATACACGCCAAACGCGCGCCCAACATTTGTACACGGTTGACATTTGTCACATGAGAACGGGTCGCTTCTACGATTCGTTCTTAAGTTCAACAGCTCGGCTGTGGAACGAACTGCCGGCCTCTGTGTTTCCTCCCTCCTACAACATGGGACTCTTCAAGACCCATGTTCACTCATTCCTCTCCACAAAAAGACCCTCCACACAGCATCCCCAAAGATGACATAGGCCCTGAGGGAAATTATTTTCTTCAGGGCCTCCTGTGTGGAGTTAATATAAAAAAAAAGAAATAAAAAAAGTAAAAATTCCAATTCCTTGGTACCAAAATTACATTCCAGTGGTTACAAAATTTGCTGTAATTCTCAATTTCAATCGAAACATCAATTATTATTATTATTACTACCGTCAAGTGAACTATGTATTAGTCTGACCTACTTTACGTAGTTTTACAATCGCAAGTGGGTAATCATGCAATTAACCCAAGGAATCCCAACCATAAAGCTAAACCTTGACATAAATGCACACATAATATGATAACCTGTCAATTCATAAAAATATCAATCTTTTTATTTATTTCTTAACGTATTCACCCCTAACTGCATAATAGGAATAATTTGCTCTTACAGGTAGAATTAAAACACACATTACTGCTGGCCACAATCATAAACTCCTACAACGCACAAACGCCCTTATCGTCAATGGTTGAAAACCATCCCGAACTCGTCTAACAAAAACAACGGCAAATGCAATTTATATATCTTCAATCCCTAAAATTTGCCTTTTTGGAAGAAACATTCACCTTGGAAGAGCGCCGGCTCGTTTCTTCTGTCGACCCTCCACCTTCCGCGGTCGATTGATCGGCTTCCCATCAAGCGCCGCTTTCTCTGCCACGTCCACATTAGTCCTAAAGCTGCTCCGAAGCTCTCGATGCGACTTCGTGGGAAATGGGATGTTCAAACCAGCTCGGAAGACAGTTAAGACTTGGTGCAAATTCAGAATGTGTTTATATCTCTTCAATATTGTCCAGGAGAAGTTGCCGTGTGTGAGAAGAATTGTGTATCTGAAAATTTTTATTCGTAAGTTTAAAAAATTAGAGACCAAAGATTTTTCTCGAAAAAAAAAATCAACTTAAAAAGAAAATCATAAAACAAAGGTTAATTTTTTCATTATTATTGAAAAAGAGGTACCTACCTACTTATATGTATAGTGTTTTAAGAAATAAATACAAAATCAAAAACCATTCTATTAATTTTTTTTTTTAAATAAAAAAATATTATCACACAACAATTCGTACTCATAAAATTTTAGTTGATTTCTAATTTTTAAACCTTTTTCATGGTGAAAATCATAGAAATTCAAATTAATAGACTTGCCTCAACATGAATACGGGGAATCATTTCAACAAGCTGGAGGCAAATCACGTGACCATATGTTAGGCACCAGGAGGGTTGGAGAATACTTTGAATAAACTATGACATCAGTCATACCACCGAAGAGCGCAAATTGAAATAACCAGATCATGCGCAGAACAGTAAAGTGTGCTAAAGTAAGGCAAAGGTTTGCAGTGTAGTACATTATGGAACTTTTCTGCGCAGAATCTGAATGTTCATTTTTAAATGTATCGCCTATGCTAAAATTGAGTGAGGTAGTCAAATTATAACACATTTGTAAAAGTGTCTAACTAAATAGTGAAACAAAATATAAAATTTTAGAAACAAGCCCGAACTTTCGTTTACCCGGTTTGGAATATGCAGTTAAAATTTCACGCAGCCAGCAATTTGCGCGCCATTGTAAAAAGGGCTAGTAATTCATAAGCAGTTTTAATTTTCGAGGACCGAATGGTGATACTACAATGTGAGTTGTCTGTATACTGTCAGATTAATTAATTGACGAATCACCGAAAGTGAGATGGTCATGCCGCCTCCACGCTCCATGCATGTTGATTTGTTTACCTTTCCTTGGTTGGCTCATCTATTATTTGAATGTTTATGGTGAAATTCCATTCTAATATGAACTTTTTATGACTTAAAAGACCTTTATAACTTTCTTCCACTTTTTTTGTTGTTTTTATTTTATAACTAACTGTACCCCGCTATGCATTGCTGTGGCTTAGTCCGTCTGTGCAGATAGAGAAACAATAGTTTGTGCTGCTTTTACGTCCAACAGATGGCGCTATTTTTACCTGTCACAGGTGACATCTAAATAATATAGATATATATATAAAAACACACACGTATTTAAATGCAACGGTGTGTCAAAATTTCAAAGCAATCGGTGAGGAACTTCGGAGATTTTAGTTTTTGAACAAACAAACGTTAACATTTTTATTTAAATAGATTTAAATATATATTTTTTTAAAGTTGTAGAATGTAACAAAGGTGTTTAAATCTACAAAAAGTAATATTACATAAAATTTCAGTTGAAATATGAATACCAATAGTCAAATTTGCAAACAAGTAGGTACATAATCAGTCGTTTCTACATCATAATATGTTTAAATCTGAAGGTCTTTTAGAAGCCAGTTTATACTATTGTAAAGGTCATGCGCTATTAAAAATACATGCAAGTAAATGCAAAACAACAAAAAATATATGTTTTTACAACATAGTTCAAACTACATTTGGTTAATTAATGTTGGGACTATTATCACTTACACTAAATAAAAACAGTTTAATACAACAGCATAGCAGTGGCATACTGTTACTTTTATTTGGTTTTCGTAATTAATATTGGGACTTATTATTATCACATATACCAAATAAAAACAGTTTAAAACAGCATAGCAGTGGCATACTGTTACTCTTATCTGGTTTTCGTAAATAATATTGGGACTTATTAGTATCACATATACCAAATAAAAACAGTTTAAAACAGCATAGCAGTGGCATACTGTTACTCTTATCTGGTTTTCGTAAATAATATTGGGACTTATTAGTATCACATATACCAAATAAAAACAGTTTAAAACAGCATAGCAATGGCATACTGTTACTCTTATCTGGTTTTCGTGAATAATATTGGGACTTATTGTATCACATATGTATACCAAATAAAAACAGTTTAAAACAGCATAGCAATGGCATACTGTTACTCTTATCTGGTTTTCGTAAATAATATTGGGACTTATTAGTATCACATATACCAAATAAAAACAGTTTAAAACAATAGCATAGCAGTGGAATACTGTTACTCTTATCCGGTTTTCGTAATTTTCATATAATACAGTTTGAATAATTGAACCAGAAAATAATAAACTTTTTTCGGTACAAAAAATTTAGTTTCGAAAAAACTGAAAAAAGAATCTACACCCCAGAAGAGTAATCTACGTACTGTTTTTTTTTTTCATGAATAAGTTTCATTTCAAGTTTTGTAAAATGCCAATAGAAAATCTTTTTGCCATGGAAAGTTGTGTAAAATTGGCACAACACGCCACTGCTTCATAGCTGGATTGATTTTTACTTACGATCTATTGTTTAATGAATGCTTTTCAAGGTTAGTTACTGAGCTTCCGTTTGAAAGTAGTTATTGCAACAGTCAGAATGTACAGGGTTTTTGGTATTTGATGTGAAATATTGAAGGGCATAAATAGAGAAGAAATTTACATGCAGAAAAGTTTAAACAACGTAGATAGTATCATATATTATCATAGTTCAGTATCTAAAAATAAAAAGAATGGATGAAAGGAATGGAAAGTGACAGAATATCCAATGGGTTGGTGGCAAGGAAAAAATGGATTTTCTCACAGTCAATTGATATATTATATCATCTAATCAAGTTTCAATTTATTTTATAAGTACTAGTCACCCTGTAAACATTTGTGGATAGTAAATAAAGGCGCAGATAGTAATGACCATTTTCGCATAAATCTACTAATCAATATGATCTTATTTTGTAGATTTTTTTCACACGGAAAAAATAATTACTAAAATTTATTTTAATTTAAACTAGCAAGTCGAAATAGAAGTGTGAAAAAAACATAGTGTAGGTATATGTCTTCAAAGATTACATATTACAATTTTGAGGTTTTACTCATTAAGTTATTCCACTATGAAAAAACAGATTTAATGAGACATTTACTCTAAGCACAGCATTCTATAACCACTCGAGTGATTTTGGGCATAGTATGCCGAGTTTGCAAAATGTGTTGAGTGATCGCACGCTAAAAAGTGCCTTTTTTGACTGGCAGAATTCGGGCATTTACGATTTTTAAATAACTAACCATCATGTCGTTTCCCCGAAGGGGTAGGCAGAGAGGATGGACCGCAAAACAAGTCGGTCTTGGCACACACTCCTTACCTCATTCACATTCATACATCGTCTCATACATACTCTTCTATTATTCTGACTCTTAACATGGTCCGACTCAAGTATCTGATTCACTTGGTCGTGCCATGCTCTACACGTCCAAACCATCTAAGCGTCCCTTTCTTAATCTTACTCATTACACTTACATCAGCCTTGCACTCTCTGTGGATCTCCCATTTTTCACACGATCATACATGGTTTTACCACACATACGCCTCAGGGATCTCAATTCTACAGCATTCAGTCTACATAAATCCTAAATATACAGAATAAACGATAAAATATAGGTGAATTCATTGGCTATATAGCATTAATATCAGTTTATATGTCTCCATATTACAATTCAAGGGAAGATTTTTTTAAATGAGGGCGAGAAATTTCCAACTCGAGCGCCAATCACTCAACTCATATTCCAGTTATTGACGCAAGCACTAGAGTAGTTATAGCCATCAAAAATAATTGGAATGTCAGAAACCCGTTGCCTCTGCTATTGGGTATATAAAAAAAGGAATCACAAAAAATTATCTGGTGTTAGCTTGGGTAATAGTTTTGACTGCAGAATGATAATGATTCCTAGTTAGAGATAAGGGTATTTATTATGTTGAGGGTAGACTTACAGGTTGGGGCTAAGCAAGTGCGCCGTCACACTTCTTTCATTGCCGATTATTTTAACGGTGATTTCCACGCCGGGAATGAAAGCTTTCCGATGAACCGATTTAAATTTTAAAGGCGGGTTATGAACTATGTTAAATGGTAATCTGTTAGGTTCTGAAACAAACACGTAACATACATAAGTTAAAACAACAAGCTCAAGTTATTTTGAAATGTACAAATAATGTGTGGAAGGCAAATAAGATTAATTTTAAGTATACAATTGAATAATACACTCGAGGTTAAAAATATATATGTCTGACAAACAAGTTAACAAAAAATTTACTGCTTTTGAGGTTTATTTCTAAAAAACAAACAGAAAGCTGTAACTTTTTTGAGCAAAAAATAAACAAAAAGCAAAGTTGAAAACTTGTTTATGAAACATTAAATTTAGACTATAATTTGGGAGGCGGGTTTGGTACCGCAGCCCCGGGAACCATTTATTGGATAACCAACACCTCTGCCATAGGTCACCCCAAGAGGTTCGCTATGTTTGGTGATTTAGTAGGGGTGCGCGGGTTCCTCGGGTGAGGTGTATTCAGGATGCGCCTGCCCACCAGTTGTGTGGCGTGCCAGATCGGGAGAGGCTGGTTTGGGGAGACCCTTTGACTTCTCCAACTGTTCTCTCGACCCATCGCCTTGCGCTGCAGTGGGAGGGATATTTTCATGTGTTCCTACTCAACCCTAATCCCTTTTTCCTTCCCAGAACTTTCCCTCCTTCCTTTCCTTATAAAAGACCCTCCACACAGCATCCCAAAAGATGATATAGGCCCCGAGTGGGGATAATATTAAAAACAATTTTTTTGTAGAATTATGATTTAATAGGAAGGTAATGTCATTAAATGGATAGAGTTCTATCAAGAATAAGGCAGACAAGGTCACTTTATTACTAATATTATAAAGTATTGCCAAGGTGCCTTATCACTTGTCCATATATAAAACCAGAGAGATATAATATTGAAATCTTTAAGAAAAAATGCACAATGCAGCTTAGTACCTCATTATAATTATATAACTTGTTATGCTGCAAATAATAATGCGATAAGGAAAAACGATACATTCAATTCTCCTGCCAGATTCACAGATTAAAGATCAAAGTGTGTTGTATTTATTGGATAATAATAGAGACACACGAAGGTTGCAAATGAAACTACTTTTTATACTTTATCAATCAATCTATCTGTATTCTGTGGTTTAGCAAAGATTCTATTAGAACTGATGTAAGAATTTATCAAATTAACTTGGATTCAAAATTAAAAATTTGCGTGCCACAGCAATCTTTTTTTTTCCTGCGACGATTTATTATTAAATTGATGATATTATCGCATGATTTACCTTATTTTTATTTTAACCCGGAAGAACTACCTTCTACAATTGTAAAGCCAGCACAAAAAAGACCCAAGGGCTCTTTATGCGTCCACCCTGGTAAAACACAAAGGCATAATTGAACAAAAATTATCGAACCTGCGTTTCACACATTACATAGTTTGAATGTACTGAGGCTTTCAACTATGTGGGAATATTAGTTTTCATTTAGGTGTGATTTAAAAAGACCTCGGGTCTTTTTTAACTATACCTTTGCAACCGGCAAAAAATTTCTAAAATTGTGATGGGCCAGACTAGTAAAGCTCATAGTTTAGATCCCATGGGGCTGGGCGACTTACCGGTTGAAACATGTGCGCATGAAGGCATGCGACTCTGCATAAGCAGCTCCTGCACGTTCCGACACCGGTTCCATTGCCAAAAAATGGTTTATTTTCTGTCAGGAATTTTTCAAAATCAAACTCATATGAAGCTGGTTGCAAAGAGCTAAGGTAAGTGTTGGCGGGTTATAAAAAACTATCTTTGTACGAAGTGGCAAAAATAAGATAAGAAAACAGGTTTATAGCGAGCTAACAATGATAGATAATGTTATTTACAAAACTGTAAAAAAAATCGAAAGTGTTTTGTTCAAAATTAGTTAATACCTGCACCATCAACGACATATTTTCCATATTTCACACTGTCAGTATTGTCCGTGGCTATGACAGATAGTGACGGGGGCACAGCGAGGCTCTCATCGTATTCTGACTCTCCACTGGGGGAGTAGGGCTCCACCCCGAAGCAGTCACTGAGGACCCCGTCCGGGGTGGAGGGCTCCGGAGACCCCATTTGATCTCCTATTGCCCGGGAAGATAGGGGATGCTCGTTGGCGCCTATTCGAGACATATCGTAGTTTCCTGGATGGAAAATATACATATATATAACTAGGCAAAAACAAAACTACAAAATAAGTAAGCACTAAGAAATTTATGTTTTTTGTAAGACCCTTTCAAATGTATAGTTTCTTTCTTTAATCGATGGATTCGTTAATTTATAGATTCAATAATCCATTGCTTCATTAATTTAATATTTACAATTTTGAATTTTGAATTTTTTAAAATATTTTAGCGACATTTAGGACGGGTTGTTTCGGAGACTTTGAACAATTCATCAAATTTCAACGTTCATTTTCAAGTTCTGTGAAAAATTTTTTCAAGTTCTGTTTTTATTTCAGTTTTGTCAAGCAACTAGACTACAATGATCTAATAACAGAATTTGAATAAGTCTTTCACAGAACCCGAAAATGAACGTTGAAATTTGATGAATTGTTTAAATTCTCCGAAACAACCCGTCCTTAGTTTTTGTCATAATTTGATGTTTAAGTGAAAATCTGTCATTAGATTTTATTTGTATTGTTCATAAGTTTATTATTTACAGAATTAAAAAATTGTGTTGATTTTTCTAAACAAATAAATAGATTAGTCAATTTATGGATTAGTAAATTAACAGATTTGTTAATCGATGGATTAATTAAATGATGAATTATTAATTTGGTGGATTCGTTCATCGAGGGAGGGTTGCTGGTCAGTATTCTTGCCACTTGTCTGTCAAATTCTATAATATAGACAGTACAGAATTAAAATTAAAATAACGACTATAGAATTGGGCCTTACATACAACTAATATTGGCCTTGAATAAAAAATTAATTTAAATACTGAAGACAATATTAGTGATTTCTAAACGAAAATCTGAAACAGAAAAATCAGAAAAGGAAACGGTCACATCTGGGACTCGAACCCAGGACCCTTGTCTTTCCGGGACAGTGCTCTACCGACTGAGCTAATGGGACCCTATTCCCTTCGGTCACTTTTAACTGTATCATACTTCGAATAAGAACTACTAACATTGTCTTCATTTTTTCACCGCACATTTTTACTGGCAACTATCTTTATGTATGATCGCAAGATTCAACCCGAACTAAATGCAATCCAGACAGCGTCTTTTTAGATAAACCTATCTTATTTTTTATTTTTAATGTGCGACATCTGTTGACTTTTCTGCAAGTCTAGAATGAATATTTATTTTTCGGAATAACTTTATTGAGTAAAACCTCAAATTGTAATATTTAAATACTGAAGACAATATTAGTGATTTCTAAACGAAAATCTGAAACAGAAAAATCAGAAAAGGAAACGGTCACATCTGGGACTCGAATTCGAAATATTAATTATTATTAATATTACTCGAATTTGGAAATCGACTTCTTATTCGAAGTATGATACAGTTAAAAGTGACCGAAGGGAATAGGGTCCCATTAGCTCAGTCGGTAGAGCACTGTCCCGGAAAGACAAGGGTCCTGGGTTCGAGTCCCAGATGTGACCGTTTCCTTTTCTGATTTTTCTGTTTCAGATTTTCGTTTAGAAATCACTAATATTGTCTTCAGTATTTAAATATTACAATTTGAGGTTTTACTCAATAAAGTTATTCCGAAAAATAAAAAAAATTAATTTGTTAAAAGAGTAAATTTTCCTAAGAAGCGAAGCTAGCAGTCCACAATGGAGTGCAGGCACCTACCCTAGCTGATGTATTGCAGTGAGGCTTGGAACTGGCAGAGGAAGGGCGAAAGCAGACTCAATGCTGTAGAAATGAGATCACTGAGGTGTATGTGGTAAAACCATGTATGACCGTGTGAGAAATGTGCTGATGTAAACGTAATGAATAAGATTAAGAAAGGAACTCTTAAATGGTTTGGGTATGTAAAGCAAATGAACGTAGAAAGTATGTAACACAAACATGTCTAAAACTAAACAAATATTTTCAGAGAAATGGGGTTAGTTAAGAATGATCATGGTCATAGACCAATGACCCAATTACGTAAAACCAAAGTTAATGAATAGGTACTTACAACAGAAATTAATTAAACACATATTTCAGAACAAAAAACCAAGATGTTCAATAAATTGGTAAAATTTGCATTAAGGCGGCGATACACATGCCTGTAAAATGGAACAGTAGCTTGCATGCATGTTAATGGCATGTACAAGTTACTGGCGCAATGAGAATACACATGCAAGTTAAACTTGCATGCAAGTTGCGTCCTTGCATGCCTGTATTTGCAAGACGTATACACATGCCAGTCACTAGACAGTACGTGTCTCAAATCACTCTGAGACTGAGTAGTCTCAAGCTTTTTGGCAATGGAAAACATTCGAAGTGAATTAAATATCATCGTATTGCAATTGGCAGTACAATGTGTGGCTAATTTAATGAGAGACTGAGCTACTGGCATGCCCGTACCTGTCGCGACGTTCACACATGCCGGTTTCATAGCCCCCCTCGTCCCCTCCCTCAACTTGCATGCCAGTAAATCAAATGTTGTGCAATCTACTTGCAAGGCAGGTACAGGCATGCAAGTTAGCGTATACACATGATAGTAGCTGGCATGTGCAAGGAGCTTGCATGCAAGTGTGCCAGCTACAGGCATGTGTATTCCCGGCTTTACATTTTAAAGGTCATAAGAGATATTTTATTTTGATATACACAAGGAAAAATATTTATAGTTTCATTTTACGGGAACTATAATCTTTTGACCTTTAACTGCAAGATACGATAATTGCAATTAATTAAGAGTACATTTTTTAACTTTAAATGAACAATTTTAATGTAAGCATTGTGATATTAAATTGGAAGAAAATGTAAGTTTAGATTTTATCACGAAGTTGTATTTCATTAGATACAAAGACAAATCAAACACACACTAAATAAAGACACATCACAGATAAGAAAAATCATGTCAAGCGTTACTTTAAAAAAGCGTAATGTACAAATAAAATATACGAACCATCAAGGTGAATCATTTTTTTAATAATTAGGGTCAATTTAACTTTTTTTTGAGTTTGCATTTTGAAAAAGTATAGCAACATAATATATAAGACAGTGATCTTCTAACACAAATAATAAACGAATGGCAAAAAACTACATACTTAAACTTACAATTAGAGTGTCGAGATAACACCAGTTTTATCACGAACTGATAATTTTAATATCTCCAATAAAAGATTACAAACTATAAAGAAATAAATCTTCGATAGTAATACCTGAACTCTCGGCGTGTAGACAGGCGTGTGATCTGTTGATTATTACACAATTTTACGCATAAACTTAGTATTTTTTTGTTGTTTAAATTTGAGGAAACACAGAAACGCCCATGGTTTGTATTAACTATAAAACATGTATAAATAGAGTGTCTAATTTTAACGTCACATTTAAATTCGGTTGTAGGAGACACACAGTTGACTGGTCCATCTAATAAACGAAGGTTAATGGAACTGAAATGATTAGACGATGACACAAACAATTTAACCACACACATTCGAGTTTAGTCCTTGACAAGAAACTGACATCAACAAGTCATGGTAAACTGTCAAAATAATAGTAGAGCACGCAAGAGAATGACACATAAACATTAAAATTAAGTTTCTTTTGTGGCTAGCATACACAATAACCAAGTTATCAATAAACCAATATTTACTTTATAGGTTTTTTTATACATAGTATAAAATATTGAGAATGTATCATAGATATGTTATACCATTCACGGTCGTGTGCATAAATAAACCAATCACGTCGTATAGTATAAAATCATATTTCGCGATTTTTCAACATGTAATATGACGTGTAGTGACATCTATATTGCAGTAGAGTAACCTTTGTCAAAACGTCCCCCATGTAGGTCGGATTATTTTCACTAGATGGCAGTAAACAAACTGAAATTTAACCAAAGATTACTTTTTTTTGTGACTTTATTGAAATATTTAAAGAAAGATTATGTTTGCCAAACAATGTACATGTTTATATGTTTATAAAACTATTAGCACACACGAAGATGTGAGCTAACTTAAGATTAATAAATAAATAAATAAATAAAGATATTGTAAATTTTTAATAATATTATAACTAACCAACTATCACGCCGTTTCCCGCAGGGAGGACGGCCGCCAAACTACTAGATCTTGACACACACTCCTTGCCTCATTCACATTCATACATCGTCTCATACATACTCTTCTATCATTCTGACTCTTGACATGGCCCAACCAAAGTATCTGATTCATTGGTCGTGCCATGTCTTCCTCGGGCGTCCCCGACTTCTGCTACCATTCACATTTGCATCATATGTTCTCCTTACACTCCTTTCTTCATTCGCTCATTCGTTCTACATGCCCAAACCATCTAAGCATAGTAAAATACCATACTAAAAAAATGTATTTTCTGTTATGACGTGAATTCAATGTTTGAGTGACCATGGCCGCATTTACGGACCGGAATCCAGATATAATTACCTATTTATTCACAAGATCCTGAAAAGATGGCTACCTTAATGTTTTAAATCTACGCCTTCATAGATGAGGTCAATGTAAATATTTTAGGAAAAAACACTTTTCGCAAGTTTTGTGAAAGTATTGTAAACGTAACGAAAGTTATAATCTATGCGTTCATAGATGGTGTTAAATTAATTATTTTATTAAATGTACTTTTTTTGCTTGGCTTCAAAATATTAGGACCAATTATTTTTTTGCGCCCGTACTCACGCAATATGAAAATGAATAAATAGTTTTGTACGGAAAAAAACCCAATTCTTTCAAGAAAGGCACACAAATACAATATTGTATCGATGATTCAATCCAATATTGTATTTGTATGCCTTTCTTGAAATAATAGAGTTTTTATACACAAAAAACTATTTATTCATATTCATATTGCGTATGTACAAGCGCGAACAAAGAATTCGTTTTAAAAATTTAAATTAATTGCAAGTAATGCAAATATGTATTTTAATTAAATTATTCAAATAAAGCCATACGCGTACATTGTAACGTATTTTTGTGTAACCTTCATTAGTTATATAAAGTTAGTGTTAGTCGTTAAATATATAAAGAAATATCTTTGTCTCAACGTATCACCCAAAAATAAAAACCAACGATAATTTTGATTCCTGAAACAAAAGAGTCATGCCATACATTTTTTCAAACATGAAAAGCATTATTATCTGGTGAATTATCACACGGTTAATCCAGTTAAACCGATTAATCGCTCGATTGATTCAAATTGTCCTGAATGAAATAGGTATCGATAGTCAAAATAATTAATCGTTCTTAGTCCAAGTAATATGACCGAATGGGATATGGTCGGATTAGCTCAGTGGTAGAGCAAAGCCCTGGCAAGGCTGAGGTCCTGGGTTCAATTACTAGATGCGACCGAATCTTTTTCTGAATTTTCTGTTTCAAATTTTCGTTTGAGAGACGCTAATATTGCCTTCAATGCTTGAATAAAATATTTTTTGTGATTGAATATGCTATGATTTAGTATTGTTTAAAACGTTTGTGCTCATTTTATGGTATTTTTGTAATGCTTAAAACCTTCTTTAATTGTTTATTAACATTTCTACTGCAATTTGCATGTTATCTTTCTCGTTGCTTGTCCATGCACCTCACGGTTACAATATTTTTTCACTTCATTTGATGTCATGTAATTTTCGGAAAAAATTTTCCAACCCCTTTAACACGAGATTTCCAGTTCGTGCATCTATATTATACAGGGTTTTCCAATAAGAGGTGTTGTTTTGAATAGCCCGCTATTTCGGTAGATGTTACTTTTGAAGCTGTCTTTTTTTGACATTTGACAAGTAAAAACTACGTCATTAATAAAAATGGAACGATACACGCTTCAAAAACGCATTGAAATTATTAAAATTAATTTGAGTGAATCAAATGCAAATCATCTTGAGTGATGAGTCCCATTTCCACCTCGGTGGCTTCCTCAACAAGCAAAATTGTCGCATCTGGGGCTCGGAAAACTCAAGAGTTATTGTTGAAAAGCCTCTCTATCCTCAACGTGTAACTGTTTGGTGCGGTTTATGGTCCGGCGGAGTCAATGGACCTTAATTTTTCGAAAATGAGACTGGAGCAACAGTTACGGTGAATGAATTGCGCTATGGAGAGATGATTAATGATTTCTTATAGCCGGAATTGGATGGTATTGATCTGGACAACGTTTACTTTCAAGCCGCTACGTGCCACACAAGCAACGAAACCATTGATATTTTACGATTGAATATCAAAATAACACCTCTTATTATAAAACCCTGTACATATTCGTAAATATGATTATTTTCCTGTGTGTTATTCGAATTACCCATTTTATTAACAAAATGCATTGCTTTGACCACGATAGAATATCCAAGTGAACAAACTATTTATATTATTTGTTTATAGACTGCTTTATATTGTAATTTCTGTCTGATAGGAGGTTTGATTAGCTAAACAACCTTGAACACGTGATAGCTTATTTTAGATAACGCACACAAAAGTTTAAAGTATTTTAGTCTGTGATTTTTAAAGGCCATTCTACATAATTCAATATGACATATGTAGCGGTAGCCACAGGTTGCCACATGTAAAAGTCAATCCACCTTGGGTCAATAGTCAATATAACACAGAGATATTCGTACAACGCGGTGCACAGTGTTGCCGAAGCGGAAAAAATAAAAATAAATTCTCAAAGTAGGCAGATTTTTTTGATATTATTCTGAAAATGGTTAGTTATGGAAGTTATAAAACTTTTTTATCTTTAGTTAGTTGAGTTTCTGAAACCAGCATGGCATTTTTGTTCATTTTATAAGGAGCGAAATTACAGCAAGCGGAACAAGAAGCTTTGAATCGGCGTTTGCCGACTACCGACAAGGCAAAACTACACATTGTGTTTGTTCAAGTTTCTAGTACCTAATAGCATGCCTCTCCGGTTTTCTCAGTAAGGGAGAAAAATGAGTATCTACCTATTTATTGCAGGCCTCTTCCTGATAACCTTTTCCAAAATTCGTGATAACATCGGAAAACGTGTTCATGCACCTACGTTAATGAGTGATGTTAATTGCCTAACCATACTTTTCGACATACGAAATCTGGCGATAAAATCCAACTCTTCCCACAGAAAATGATCGGTTCGTGGTTTAAATTGTTTCTTTTTTCTATTTCCCACCTATTCTAAAATCAATCGATTATCAAAACCCGGATTGTGGGACATTTTTTCAACTATTTTTTCTTCAAACAATATTTCGTTCCTTGAAAGATGGTGACGGATGACAGCTGAACTAAAATTGACCAAAATCTAACTTTAAACTCTCAACATCGCTGGGTTAAATAAAAGTAACTATTTTGTAACAATTTAGTTAACTTTTATTTAAACGAAGTTGAAACAACCCATTTAAGCAAGAAATGATAAAAAAGTTACTTTTATTTAACCTTAACTAAAAAGTAACTTTAACTATTTTCGATGCAACTGAGCCTAATACATAATGACGAAAATTTTAGAATTTTTTTGAACACGTGTTTCGACTTACTAATTAGTATTTTACTAAAATTTTATCAGGAAACATATCAATTCATCGTTAAGGGCCTGCAATTCAGTTTTTAACCAGATAACAAATATTTTGAAGAGATTGATATTAAAAACATAACCAATAAGTTTTCTCCGTGTGGTCCCTCTAGTATGGAAACATTGGAAACCTAAAACCCGATACCTCCCGAAAAAATCAAAGCCTCAAATCAGATTTACACTAACTAAAAATCGATGTTATTGCATTGCTCAGACATCGATAATCGATCACCGAGCCTCTCCCTGCTTTTTGTCCTCGAACCTCGAACCACCCCTAAAAGCAGAACCTTGCCTCGACCGCATCCATAATATTGCATTCGAATGAATGTAGCTACCAATTTCACCGTAGAAAAAGACAGGTGTTACAGATGATTTCTCGACCTTTCAGAGGTAAAAAAATTAGTAACAAAACAATAATTATTGGATGATGTTGTAGCGTTGTTTTCGTGAGAGAAAAGCACCACAAATCGCTTAAAATCTATGGGTATTTTCGTGTTTCAAAGAGTAGATAGTTTTTTCACGTTTTCTAACGTTAGGTTTCCCACGTATTTTGCACTTGAACACCCTGAAAATCTTGATCAAGTTTAGATGGTTCACTCATTAATTTCCTAAAAAAGACTCTCCGTGCAGTATCCCCAATGATGACATATAGGCATGAGGGAAATAATTTCCCTCAGGGTCTTCGGTGTGGAGTTAATATAGAAAAGGAACGCACGAAAACGATGATACAAAAATTATAATTTAAGGTCGTGAGTAGTTGTTGCCAGGCTGTGCAATTTTTTTTCACTACGCAACACTTTTGGGTGCGTATAAACACGCGAGCCGAACTGCCGAGTGTAGCAACCGCAAATGGCGCGAAACGCCGCGCCGCGCCGCTAGCGGTTGCTTGATTCCTATACCGTAATTCGTGGCTCGGCTCGCGCGTTTATTCTCATTACACTACAGTACATTATACCTACTTCATTCTTTGCGGTCGCTTAATCCTTAGCTGCTAACAATACCTACAATCTTTACTATATTATTCTAATTCCGGTTTGACAACAGACTGCAATAATACTTGTTGTTAATTTCAAATATTACGACAACATTACCCAACGATTTAATAAATATGCAGAAATAACATTCACGAATTTTGATCACGTGCTCGCTTTGGAAATTAAACTCGACAGATTTTAGAAACTTAATACTTTAAAAGCCAAATATATTTCTACCGGAAATATCTGGATCCAGAAAATCCGTTTTATTACCGTTATTAATGATTATTATTTATTCGAAGACGTTAATAATAATCGACTGTTTCACGCTGAATTAGTGAAAGTTTGATTATTTGATCTTTGTATTGAGAGCAATTTCAAACGCGTTAATAGATTCAAAGCAATTAAATTATAATATTAACCGTAGGTAACGTTTATCAGAATAACAACAAAACCCCCAAGAGTTCTTAGGTACTAACGTAACACTAACGAAGTAAACAGGATAATAAATAATAATCCTATCTATTCATATTTAATATCCATATACGAGTAGTATTTAAAATAACATATTTTTGTTTTTAATAATTTTTTTGTTTCGTATTTGAAAGTAAAATAACCAACTTTACGAACATTAGAAAATACATTTTAAAAGATGGTCGATCGTCATCGGAACCGTCGACATTCTTGTTCCGGTGTTTTTGATGGGTATTTTTGATGGTTATTCCTGGTGGGTATCCACGTTTTTGTTATGATGATAAATTTGCGACCGGAAAAAGTGGGCAATTTTTCGACATGGAGTTCCGTAGCTACCCCCCCATGGATTTCGAAAAATTAATGTGGGGAATCACCATAGCATAGACTAAAGGGAATCACAAATGAATTTTTGGTCGTGAGCGTGAGGAAAATTTTTCCAGTGTTTCTGAGTTTGAGTATTTTGTCACTGGTATTTTTACCAGGTACAGAGAGATACCTGGTAGAAATAAGAGTGACAAAATACATTAAATCTATTACCCAGTAACGAAAAGTACTCACTGACTCACTCATAAGACACATCTCTACTTCAATTACGCCTATTTTTTCTCATATCTCAAGCTTCGAAGCTTCACAAATCTTAAAGGGCGGGACAGCGCGTACGCAGTCCCGACTACCAAAAATTACGCGCCCGAGTTATCCGCATTAGGGATAATCGCAAAGGTCAGCCGAACCGGAGTGCAATGGAACAGCCTCGCCCTGGGGGTACCGCCTTAGTGATCACGGTGTCCCCTACGCCAGGTAAGTATGCTTAAACATACAAAACTTGGACAATATATTGACCTGCTCGAATTCTCCGTTTGCGAGCTGCGAGCGGTAGTGAGGCCATCTCTACTCACAAAATGGAACCAGAGATAGTCAAAAAGTTAAAAGCCTTCAATTTTCTAAATTGTTCTCTACAAATCAGGAGTTAATAAAATGAAATTTATGAAGTACTTATTTTTTATCTGGATTTATGTTTATTTTTTAAAACATTCATTTAAGTTAAAATAATTTCTCAATTTTTCATGTAGAACTACCTCCGGTTTTCAAAACTTTCACTGACATCTATCGGTAGAAAATCATAACATATTTGAATTGAGCCTTTTCAGATAGCTGAAAGATATGTATTTTTATGAATTATTTTGTTAAATTTAACCACAAATAATGATTATTTTAATGGGAAGTGGAATAAAAAAAAGCTTAGTTTGTTGTCAGTACCTAGTTTATTGTATTATACAGTAATACAGTACTTCAGTATGTACTTACGTCAAACTAGTAAAAAAAAACTCTAGGCAATTTCAAGTTTTCGTAAGTCGGTATTTTTAACCTTTTTTTAAATGCCCATGTGCTACTTGGGAAAAAGTTTAATCTATTTATTTTAAAAAGTGTCTGTTCCATGTTCCATGTTCCTAATTCATACAAATCCATAGTTTTATTTCGAGATTATGACATTCATAACATGAGTGGTTTAGTTATGTTCATAACAAGAGAGCGTTCACTGTCTAAATCTGATTTCGAAAGACTCTGTGTAAAGCCTGGACAACGCCGGAGACTACAGCTTATAGTTTTCTAAAGTTGGTAAAAAAAACTGAAATAAGGATGCGATAGTGCGATGCCATTAGCGTAAAATAAATATTAACAAGATTGACGGTGAAGTTCATAAAACCACCAACAAAGAGCCCATGAAACGATATTTTTTTCAGAACAATTCTATATATGAATCCGAAAAGTTCGTTCGAATCGAAGTCATACAAACGAATATCTGGGTTTCAGTAGTCGTTATCAAACCGAAGTCAACCTTGAAAATTTATAAGTTACAAAATTGATATCATATTTATCTATTATCATAATTTATGTGTCGCCGAATGGCAACCTTTGTCACACCCACTGGAGTGATTTTTTGGCATATTTTGCCATTTTGTATTATAGAACCTAAATATATGGGAATAAATGTGAAATGAAAACGACGTATTTTTTATTTCACTGGGAACTAAGCTATACGTTTGCATGCGTTTATACAGTAAACAATTTATTCTGTGTTTTTGATTTATTCATTCTTTTTAGTCCTATATTTTCTTTATATCTTGTGTCTTGTGTGAATGTGAACGTCTTTATTGTAATGTAGTTTGTCACTATAGTAATTTGGGAGTAAATTGTGAAAACTTTGTAGAATTTTTTTTAATTTTGAATTTTTTTTGTATAAGGCGATGCACTACGTAGTAATGCAAAATCATGTGTTTTTGGTTTTAAAATTAGGTCGCCTGGAAATGTTTCAGATGCTTTAACTAAATACTGTGAGTAGAATACATCTAGACCTTTGAAATAATCGTGTATTTTTTAGATAAGTCTTTTTATAAGCCCAGAAAAAAGAATTTAAAGGCCTATGAAAACTGCTTTAAGGTTCAAAATCTCCTACTTACGAACCCATTTTCGGTAATGGTTTTATTGTATAATGTGGAAAATTAAGTTATTTATGAAATGATCGGAAATTTTTTTAATATTTATGCCTGAACATCCACAAAATAAAATAAAAGGTACTTTTTGGCCATGTTTTCTTCTTGCTTAAATCAATACAGGCGGATGGTGTTAAGCGGGAATTTAAACCTTATCGCCATCTACGTAAGGGGTCTTATTGATAGGGACTCAATTTAAAATATCAGACGACGTAGTGCATCGCCTTACATCTAATTCCTTAAACATTCCTTAAAAGTTACTAAATAGCCTCCGTGATTTAGATCTTAGGATAAAAAATAAATAAAAAATCACTTCCAGAGGTTCATTTTCGTTCATATTTGGTTTATTGTCTATAATAGTACTTATGAGCAGTAATGTTTTACTACATTTTTTCAAAAAACAATCTTTACATAAATTTTAGGTTTCCCTATATTTAAATGTGAAAAAAATACATTAACTGCCCATCAAATGAAGAATTCTAGGTAAAAAAAATACAAAACGCAATTATTAGCCTAAACATAGAGAGTCAAAATATTGAAGAAGTAGAAGAAATTAAATACCTGGGACTTATAATTGATAACAAATTAAAACTTAACACTAATATCGAATAGTTACCTAAAAAAAAAACAAAAAAGTTAACTTCTTAAGTAGGATAAGGGGAAACTTAGATCCTAAAACAAGTAAATTGGTCTACAACACCACTATAGCATCCCACATGATCTACTGCACAAGTGTCATTTTTTGAGCAATAAAACGCAAGTTAAAAGAATGGAAATAATTCAGAGCAGATGAATGAGGTCTATATTGTGCTGTAGCAGATATACTAGGATAAATACAATGCCAACTCAATATCCTAAATGTGTGGAAAAGTTTGGTCTATAATACCCTAGTATTTATATACAAGTTAAAAATAAAATGTTACCAGATTATATGTTAAAAAGTGTGAGTATTAATAGTACAGTCCATGGCTATCCTAAGAGAAGCTGCAACGATTTTAGGTTTCTTAAGACAAATTTATCGGCAACACACAACAATATTTATTTAGGTTTCAAAATGTTCAATGAACTCCCTTTAAATGTTAAGGAAGCCAAAAGTCTTGCAGTTTTTTGTGGGTTATGTCTCAATGTTGTGAAGTCCAAATATTAGCACATAGGTAATAGAACTTAATTAGGAACTAAATAAAATATACTTAGAAAACAATCATAATAAAGATTAAGAGAGGGACGCTTAAGGAGTGTAAGGAGAGTTATATTACTCAAATGTGAATGGTAGAAGAAGCCAGGGACGCCCGAGGAAGATGTGACATGATCAAGCGAGCCAGATACTTGAGTCGGGCCATGCCAAGAGTCAGAATAACAGAACAGTATTTATGAGACGATATTTAATTATTCATTTATTTTTACACACCCTAATGGGCACTACAAAGTTTAATAGTAGAGTATCACAGTTATTATAAATTCTACAAAATTAAAACAATAAAGGAAACATAATACAACGAAAAAAGAAAAAATATTAAATATTACAACAAAAGCATATAAATAAAATAAGATACATTAGTAAAAATGATAAGAAGTCTCACATAAATAGATATTCAAAATAAAAAATATATATATATATATATATATATTGCGGAAATTATAGATGTCTATTTGTGTCTCGATAGATATATAAAAAATTGAAATAAACAATATTTATATTGATTATTTTTAAGATGAAATTTATCTCCCAGATCAGAATATTTATTTCCGAGACTGAAGTCTTGGAATCGGGGAATTTTGATAAGACAGTGTCCTGGTGTTGTAAAAATAAAAGGGTAATAAAAGGGTAATAAAGATATTTTGGGTATGTGGATGCTGATTAATTGGAGTAACTCAGGACAGTCAATTTTGTAATGAAGTATTTTATGTAGTACTATTAAATCTGTGTTTATTCTTATTTCTGAAAGTTTTAATACGGACAATTTATCTAGTAAGTAGTTATAATCAATGTTTTCTACAGGAATATGCAATTTATAGTTTATATACTTCAGGAACTTATGTTGAATCTTTTCAATGTTATCGGAATGAATATTGTAAAAGGGAGTTATACTCTAGTTGGCATCTAACAAGGGTTTTGTACAACATGATAAATGTGCCTAAATTATTGAAGTCTTTTGAAACTCTCAAAACAAATCCAAGAGTCTTAAGAGCCTTATTGATAATGTTATTAATATGATACACAAAAGTTAGTTTGCTATCGAACAATATACCTAGGTCAATAATTTCACTGACGCAATTTAAGTTTTTATCATTTAATGTATATTGATATATGAATGTGAATGAAGCAATGAGTGTGTTGTTTAGCTGTCTGTCCTCCCTGCCTATCGATTCCGAGAAACGGCGTGATGGATGGTTACACAGTAAGTTAAATTTATTTGAAGGTGTTACAAGACAGAGTGGCATTATCCAACTTCAAACTGATATTTTTATCGATGTTAAATGTTCATGGTTGGATTTGAATAGTTTCGGTCTAGACAAGACCGCCAGCGTTTTGCTACGGATATCGTTTTCGGATGCTTGCTAATTATTTGAGAGTTTTCCGTGTATAATTTCATGTTTGCATTGCGATCCGTTCTGCGGTTGAATGTTTCAGTCATGTTTTTAGCTTTGTGCAAACAAAGCCAAAGGTATTGCAACTACCTGTTGGAATGTTGGGAGTACTTTACTATTATGTATTTCGCAATTGACACTTCGACACCTGAATTTCAGGAATTTTCATATTCTCAAGGCTTTTCTAATATACCAACTAAATCTTGCTCTGTGAAGGTATTTCGTAGAAGATGATTGAAATGATATATTATGTAGGAATTTCCGCGGAATGCGTTTGTTCTAACTCATTGGAGGTGTATTATGTTATGAGTTATTATTATTCAGTTATGTAATAATCTATGCGTACAACAAAATCTACGAAAAAGGGATACTTTTATGTGGCGTGGGTGATCTACAATCTATGATCTAAAATCACTGACCTTTGATACACTTAAGGACAATTTAGAAACGAGATATGATATAAATAGAATTAGATCTTCATGGCCGTCTACAATTATTTAAGAATTCTCACCGTTTAACACTACGTCCAGCGTTGGTCAAGCCACATGCCACCGTTTGAGAAGTTCATTTATCTACCAAATTATCTCAACTCAATATATGTTTTATAGCTAAAAGATTTAAAAAAAAATCTAATAAAAAGTATGAAATCAAACCTAATGCAACACATTCACCAAAAGTGCAATAAAATACAGGGTGTTCGGGGGTAAAGTGCACTAACTTCACGAGGTCATGATGGTAGAGGTAAAAAATGAAATTCTAAAAAAGTTATTTATCTTTTCTACTTCTAAAATTATGAGTTGTTATAATTTATCGGAACTCTAGCACATGTATACAGAGTGTCTACACGAGTGATTCTACAGGATGGTAGAAGTACAAAAGATAAATAACTTTTTATACCTTCCAATGTTTATTTTCCCATACAAACAGTTCAAATTTTTTACCTAACTTTATTCACATTAAAAAGATGAAATTTCGAAAAAAGATGTTTCTCTTTTTTACTTGGGTAGAATCACCCCCAACCCCCGAAGATAGCATACATACCTTACCCCCGGACACCTTGCATAGGACAATGTTTATATTGGTTAGCTTAGTGACAATACATGCAGTTCGAAATTCATTATTCAAATGTGAACTTCGCACCAACAACCAGCATACAGATAAATCACTGTCAAAAGTTAACCATGATATTTGTAAAATTAAATGTCAAAATTTGGTATCAATCAAAAGGTTTTTTTAAACTTGTTTCAAATAAAGGCACCTGGTAGAATGGGATTGTTTGTTGAAAACACTGGTATTTGTCAGGGTGGTCACTTGTTGATGCAGTGCGCTTTATGAGAAGTGTCCACCGGTCTAATCTGCTGGGCGGCCACGCTCGCAGTAACCCGCACCGGGAGGTGGTCGAATGCTAACCGGAGCAAGCAGCCAGCCGCCTGTGTCAAGCCCCGGCTCTAGGGGAAAATCGGACAGTCTCTTTTTGACAGCTGACTCTACCGGCAGAGATATCCGCTGGCGAGCTTCTCTCCGTAGTCAGAACGGGCCATATGCTCAATCGCCAGTCCGCTACGCTTCAACACACTCACTGAGTTTTACCACTGTTTTTTTATTTTCCGAAGCTTGCGCCTACGCGGCCAAGCGTACTGGCAATACTTCACAGTTAGCAGCCTAAGTTATTCAAGACATTCGCGCGCGGACAGTTGAATTCACTCTTATTTTCTATACAGAATGTAAATACGGTCACCGAATCAAATAAAACTATTTATTTCGTTATCAAATAAAATAATTACATTTATTTTAACGAATAACTTTAAAATTGTTTAGTAGTTGTGTTGAATAAGTTGACAGTGTCGGATTTGTGAATATTCAGATTGTAGAGCGGGAAAATGTAAAATTTTTCGCATTGTGGTTACAAAACGGAAAATAGCGTGATTTAAAAGAATGCATTCATTTCGTAAAGTTCAAAAAAATACGTGAAATATAAGTGAACATTACCGAATGTTTGGTGCCATTGAACTACCCTGTTGGATTTTAACACAGTGTTTCAGCAATGCGAATTTTCATGTAAGTATTCCTGAAACTTGTCCTGAAATAATCGTTTCTTAAAATGAAGAACTAGAATGTTCTACGCATTTCGTCCTCCCATGCAAATCCCAACCCTTAAAACGTGTGGAATCCCAAAAACATGTTGATTTTTATGAATTATTCCGGTTTCATTTGAAAAATGCTTACGCAATCGATGTCTATAAGGATATATGAATATTAATATCAAGTTGCAAGTAAGGACAGTAACGAGTGCGACAATATGGTATGATCGTATTTACGTGGGGGTATAATATGCGCTTCGGTGTAAATAATATTATGGTAATAATTCTGCGGGACGCTGCGCAGTGCGCCCTGCATTATATTTACTAAACATTTGCTGGAGTTGTCACCTTCAAACGTACTTTTTGAGAAACCATTTAAATTAAGGAGACAAGCGAATATTATACACCGTACACACCTTCGACGGAAAACCTGTTCACAATTGATGCTGTCTTCATGAGAACGGGTCGTTTCTTCGTCCCGTTTATGAAAAGTTCATAATTAATTAATTATGGAAAGTTCATAATTGGCATAATTACTTATATTATTATTGTATCGTTGTATAATTAAAGATTTGCTGTCAACTTTTCCTAAAATATATAAATAAATAAGTTGGCTAGTATGTGGAACGAGCTACCGGTATCTGTTCTCTTCGTAACCCGCTTTAATAAATCCCTTCCTACAGTTCCTTACTTAACCCGCCTCACAACGCTACCCAACCATGTAGCGACAGGGGCGCTGTTGTGTGGTGTCTCGGATTCAAATCCCGGCGAGAACAAGTAAATTGTATGTATGTTTTTTCACAATTTACCCATTTAAAATAATATACAGTATATTTGCGGCATGTTCCCGAGTTGAAGATACTCTCAGTATCGCTCTGGTGAAAGACCACCCTTCAGAAAAGAAACGTGTTTAGTAACCAGATCTGAATAGCCAGGTATGTCCCAACCTTTCTCTTCTCGATCTCCTTCCCCTCCTCACGACCTTCAGCCTCACAACACCCCAAATGGGGATGCCATAGTCTTACTGGCTCTAGACAGTTGGGAGCAGTTGAGACTCTTGTGCGGATTCATATTTAATTTTTTTTTTTAATAAATTATAACTTTTAATCTCACTTAAATTTTGCTGTAAAAATTTAAAATTGAAATAAACAGTTGTTTCTTCTTTCGAATGTAATGTCACAAAGTACCGTATTGATCATCTTCTTAATAATCATGTTTTATTATCATTCTACTTAATGCGTTGCCATCATGTGTTTTTGGTTTGAAAATTTGGTCGCCTAGAAATGTTTCAGATGCTTTAATTAAATACTGCGAGTAGAATACATCTTGGCCTTTGAAATAACCAAGTATTTTTTAGATAATTCTTTTTATAAGCCCAGAAAAAAATAGTGTAAAGGCCTATGAAAACTGCTTTAAAGTTCAAAATCTCCTACTTATGAACCCATTTTCGGTTATGATTTTATTGTATAATGTGGCAAATTAAGTTATTTATAAAATGATCGAAAAAAATTAAATATGTATGCCTGAACATCCACAAAATAAAATATAAGGCACTTTTTGGCCATGTTTTTTTCTTGCATAAATCAAAACAGGCGCATGGTGTTAAGCGGGAATTTAAACCTTATCGCCATCTACGTAAGGGTTGTTATTGATAGCGGCTCAATTTAAAATATTACACGACGTAGTGCATCGCCTTAACGCCTAGCTTTGCACATAGCCCTCCGTCCAATGACGTACAGCCCGTATAGGCTAAAAGTATTTCCTACCGCACACCATTAAAGACCAAGCTTCCGTTCTCCCTCATAGGTAAATTTATTCTGATTATTTTTATTTTTATTTTGTAGAATTTAAGCGCTTTACATCTAGCAGAAGATAGTATCCAAGATTTATGCACGAGGCATCTTGTCGTAACTTTGAGGAAACTCTCTAAAATTAGTTTCACGACGGAGAGAATTTATTTTGAGTAATGCAGATTTGATGTACAAATACTGTAGCCAAGTTATTAATATCCAAGAAATAACCTTCGATAACCGATTTAATGAACAATATACCTTTTTGATAAAGTAAACTATGCAGAAGAAAGTTTCAATTATTATCAATTCGACAAAATTACGATTACAAAACAATTTAATTTACAAATTAAACATTATATTCACCCTGCAGACTGCAGCCTACAATTATTCAAAAAAACTGCACTTGCATATTTAGAGCAAAGTAATTGTAAGATATGGACTTCAGTATGTATAATTAAGTCAAAATATATATTTTTTATACTGTAGGTATCTTTTTTATGTGATACCTCACAAGATCGCCCTTGTCTCTACAGTTTAAAGATAGGGGAACTATTGGAACCCGGTTGGGCAGCGTTGTGAGGCGGGTATAAAGTAGGAGCTAAAAGCCCTTGGGGCGATTAAACATAAAAATATGTTTATAATTCTGTGCAAACAAATCACCCGTTTTTGATATAGCATTGTCGTTAATTGATATTATGATTATTATTTTTTAATGATAAACTAATGTTTATAAGACAAGGTTTTATGCATAGCATCATGACGCCATCTAGTGAGAAATTTAGCACTAACAAAGCCTTTCCTACAAAAATAAAGTTGGTTGTTTACAGGTGGAAAAAATATAATAAGCAGTAATTGTTGATTGAGGTAATAGTACATATTGAATCATTTGGCGGGTTGGAAATAAGCCGACGTAGCACAGTGGTTACAGAGCACCTGACCGGACATCAGAAGGCACGGGTTTAATTCCCGTTGGCGGCATTTATTTTTACTCTGGAGATATTTTCAATTTGTATTAATATTTCGTGCGATTAATTATTGCATATAATATGATTTGTTAAATGATATTTTAAGTTCCATTCGTAATTTGCTCAAAGGGTTTGTATTGTTATTATAATGCACTTTCTATATTCTATATTTCAAGGTGATTATCATTACGAACAATTGAAGAAATTGGCTTTCAAAAAAGTGTATTAGTTTGACACCTGTTTTGATTCCCTTATGAGAGACTTTGTGGATAAATGACGTTTGGGAAATGAATTAGCAACAGGTTTTGAAGAACCTTGATGTAAGTCGGCATTACATGAAACAGTGATCGCTCCATTGGTTAATGTTGTAACGATCAATGCATTATTAATACACAGGTACGAAGGTATTTTGCACAGTGTTAGCGTTACAACAGGCCTTGTGAAATATGTATTTAGATTAGCAGTGCACGAGTCGTATTTGGTTGCTTGCTGACCGGTGCTGGTGCTAGGAGCAATGACGCATTCAATAAGAAAATCTTTTAATTTAGTATGCTTTAATTTCACTGCAAATAGGCGAGTTATGGCAAATTGAGCAAAACTTCTTCACAGAAAAAGTCTCTTAATTTCGATTGCTTAATGCTGAAGATTGTATTTTAAATAACAGTGACCCATTTTCAAACAGAATGGAAGATATCTTTTGGAAGCACACAACCTCCCCATATACGATACGTCCCACGACGGAAATGAATTCTGCCGAGTATATATGATCTAATTCACAATCAGACGTTTATTAAAAATGGTTCAGCTGTGTTTAGTGACAGGTTCCCAAGCCTCCTCCTCTGATTTCAGCCTCATAAAATCTCCAAAGTGAACATACCATAGTACCTACCACCTACCTCTGGGTAGTTAGAACTCTGGGGTGCAAAGATGATACTTATATTCTATTATCTTTGCTTGCGTGGTTAAAGTAAATAAAGTTTAAAAAGATGACCAAAATATAAACAAACTTCTCGCACACTGCCTACATACCCTTACACGTTTTAATATTAAAATAATAATAATTTCGGTGTTGTCTCCGTGTCTGTGTGTAACTTAGGTTTAACGGGCTCTAGAACTGGGATTTGCTTTGATTTTCTTAATTGGAATTGATTTGTGGGAACGATTCAGACAAGCGACAAAGTAGACATGTATCTACCTAACAACATTATTTTATTTTAATAATGAATCTAGTTTACTGACGGTGTTTGTTAGAAAGGTAAATTTCTAATCATATTTCGAGTACAATATTTTTTCTAATAAATACTTTCAGCTTCACAAATCCTACAGATATAATATCTCGTAATTTTACACGGGTCTGAGCTAGTATACAATAAACCATACATATTCACGGTAACTATGCGTTTTATTTTATTATGTAAACGCGATTTCAATTAGTTTGAATTTGAATTCATTTGGATGCAGTTAAAGTTAAATCAGGTTTGGGCGCCGCTTGGCAGGCGTACCGACGCGCGTTCCTTGGACGTTCCTTTGTCCTTGCGATTGTGCCGATGCAATTCTATACTCCGATGCTGATTGATCGCATCAAACTAGACAGATTTCCCACCCTTATTCTTTGCTCTTTTTTCTAGAGGATGTATTATTTGATTACCACCACGTGCAGAATTACCGGTGATTAACTTTCCTAAGCAGGATGTAAAAAAAATCCTAACAGTAATTACATGATTTAACGTCGATAGCTTGTCGCCGGTATTTTTTGTGTGCACATTTAAATATGCAGAACAAAATTAACATTCTCTCCGGAAGCTAATGCAAAAACATCCCAATGCTAATGAAATTTTGAGTTGCGGCTATGTAAGTGGAAATTATTAAATTATACTCATTTAATCCATGCAAGTTAACTTCGTGACTTCCTTTCAGCGGTTGCTATGTCAGCAATTAAAATAATTTCCAAGATTATAATAATATATACATGGTATGATTTAGATACTTATGATGGCCTGAATATCATCATTTAGTTTTTTCATTAACAGAAAGCACTTCGAGTTCTTTGAATAAAAAAAATTGACAACCACTAACTGAATTTGGGTCATGACTGGCTGAAATGCAGCCGATAAGAACTAATTGGTTAGGAGCTTTTACTTTCCTCTTCCTTACGGAGATAAATCCCGATAGTGATGTGCGGAAGGCTGTAAGCACTGAGTGTCTTACGATGGGATTAAATAATTAAACAACAATCTAAATTTTCACCGCATTATACAGCGTCGAAGCAATAAAACGCTAGAACTAGGTTAGTAATACAATTAAATATAATGATCTTCCGCATAGCCATCAAATCGTTTAACTGTCTAGCATGATGATCCCTATTCAATAATACCTGAAAATTGATTGCTATTCCACTACATTATTTGTTCATTTATTTATTAAAAAACTTGCTGTGCTCCGGTTTAACCAAATTATTAATAATCCCGTTTTTAACCGGATTATTAATAATTTGAAGGTTTTCTCCGTGCTACAGTAAAAATAATCTTCTAAATAAATAAAAATGTTAATTTTCGTTTGTTAAAAATCTTAAATCTCAGAAAGTTTTTCACCGATTGCTTTGAAATTTTGACACAAGGTTGCATTTGAATATGCACGTGTTTTTATATATCTATATTATACAGATTTCACCTGTGACAGGTAAAAACATGTTTATTTTGAAAAACAGCGTCATCTGTTGGACGTAAAGCAACACGCGCTAATGCTTTTCTATATGCATAGATAGACTGATCCATAGCAACGCGTGGTGAGGCACAGCTAGTTTCATAATAAAATATGAATTATTCTAATTTAAAAAATAAACTAGAGAACTACTTACAATATGCGTGTCAATTATAACGAATAACAGTTATCTGTTACGTGATTTATTATGTAGGTATTGTAAGTTATTCCGTAAAAACGCGTCATTGGAATTTCGTTTTTATTTAAACGACACTTTAATATCCGCCGAATAATAATTGTTAAATGTCGACTGCGGTGGCCGTAATCGAACTCTTATTAAAATGAAATGTGCGAGAAAAGAGTTTCTTAGAGAGAGTGTAGCTTTAGATTTATGTTTGTATCTTTTATTACTTAGTAGGTTGGTAGTTGGTACTTTCTCCGGTATTCATTTACTGTAATACGTGTTCATATACTATATGCATACTTTACTTTACACTGGTATTATTTTCTGTCCCAAGGCGGAGTAATTTATTACCACGAGCCGCAACAACAATAATTAATTATAATAATGGCCCTTTCTAGTACTATACGATGGTACCTAATATATACATCTCTAGTAATTTTGTCAAGCACGTCCGATCGTTGAAAATTGCAACTCTCTTCGGCAATAATTATGGAAATTAGTAAATTGTAAATCATTTGCGTGTCACTTGTTATACGCGTAGGTAAAAAAATACTATTAAGGTAAGTGTATGGTGGTAATAGCTGAGATGTACAATTTTGGTGTTAATTTGCGGAAGTTAACATAATAAAAAGTAGTAATTCAACCTTCGTTTCGGTCAAAAGATTGAAGTAGAATTTTATTTTATATTGAAACAATATTTATCGTCCCCAAAATGTTTAGTTTAATGCTTGGCCAATTTAGGGAGATATTTTTCACAAACAACAATAAACAACCATTCCAAGCTAGTGGGGAGGGGGAGCAACTCAATTATTGATTTATAGAGCTTACGGGGAAGTAACAAGGAAATAGTCAGAATTAACTAAGATCATTTACATGCAAGCAGACGTGTACACGGCTTTGATGGGAATTATGAACAGGGCCGCCTTAAGGCGTGAAGTGGCGCACTAAGTTTGGGGGTCCCTTTTGAAATCCATTTTTTCTAAAATAATTTTACCGAAGGTGTTCGTGCAATTCAGTGCTTATCACGATTTTGAGAATAAAAGGTTTAAAAAATTGAAAAAAAAAAATTATTATCATTTTTATTCGCACAATTTACGTACGAAAACATTCTTTCACATTTGGAAAGGCTAGATAAAACTTAAATGTATACATTCACTTTATTTAAACGTGTAGATATAAACAAAAAATTTCGATAAGAATAAAACACATTAGTCCCAATTGGAGTAAGTGACGAGAGCGAAAGGAGTAGCAAATTAGTCATAATTCTTACAACACCCTAATATTATAGAACTTCCTTGTTCTTCTGGCGGTAGTAAAATTTGAAATAGTATTAATCGATGTATTTTTAAATGTAAGTATGTTAGTTGTAATTTCTACATATGTAAATATATGTGTCATTACATAAGATAATAGTTATAGACCTTAGTTGTAGTCACTATATATAAGTCTTAGATGTCTTAAGTCACTAGTTATTATGAATCCTAGTTGTAAACCAGTTTATCTATAATTTATTTATAATTTAATAAATATATTGGAGATGTGATTTTTCACGAAAACGGGGCTATATGAATTAGTCAAATATTATTATTATTATAAATAATATTATGGAAATGCGCCTAAGGCGAAAACTTTTTCATGGTAAATGTGGTGTGGGTGAAAGTGGAATGACTTATTATACTCTCAAACACACGGGAAAGTTCTGCAGGCGAACATTTTTGTAGGTTGAAACGCAAAAAAATAAAGCGTTAAATTTTTTTTTAAGAAGAGTCAGTATCCCAGCAAAATTATTTATATGAAAAGCTTTTAGTATTTAATCCGTTTTATACTTAACCGGCTAGACGCCGAGTGGGCAAATGCCTCGGATTTCTACCCTGCAGGCTTCTCGAGTTCATACCACTGCTAGCTAAGTCGTCCATCATTGCACAAGCAACATTTTAGGCTTTCATAAAATAGTGAAATAATTTTTCAGAGTCTTGTATCCTCAATGTGGATAATTTTGGCTCCTAACCGACGTTGGGCCCTATGGAAAATTTCATATATTATTTTCTGAGTTGTCATCAGTGTGTACCATTTTCACATCATCCCCAAAGATGACATTATTACTACTTGAAAAAACTCATTTTCCATCGGAGCCACCTGTATGGAACTAATGTTAAAGTATAAAATAAAATCGGTCACTTGGCGGGAACCCCTTCCCCACGGTCGGGGCCACTTGGGCATAGGCAGAAGTCCGGCCCTGACCGACACGACGCGTTACGTCTGTATCTGGCACCAAACTTGTCACATTTATCATTACAAAAAATATAAATAAAATAAAGTTTTACAATAGTTTTGGCGCCGGTTGTAAACATCTTTTTTGTTCATTTGTCTAGGGGGTTTTGGATTGAAATTGTTGTTTTTTGTTTGTTTACGGAAATATTTATTAATATCACCGCTTTAAACCATTAAATGATCGGGCCAACCATAAACCCGAGTCCCAAACTAAACAGAAAATATAGCCATAACGTACTTGAAATATTTGACTATGTTTATTTTTTATGCAATCCATTTATAGATACGACATTGCTGCCAGGTGATGTTGGTGAATTTTACTTCAGCTTTCTTGCTGACGGTGCTCTAAATTAAATGCCTATATTTTAAACTGTTGAGGTATTGCACAAGATTTTGTTGACAATTGTTTTTTATTGTCATCAAGCTGACGTTGCCAACAAACAACAAACGAGAATTGATGGTATTTTTCTATTGATGGTGTCCAAAGAGTCTTATTTTATAGGATTGCCGACGGCCGGATCGAAGATTGCTCACTGTTAGATATCGACACCTTTTAATATTGCCTCACAGCTTCGGATAAACTAATTTTTTTACCCTAATTTATTGTAATTCACTGTCATTAATACTATTTGCGTAAATTTGTTACAATAGGTAAGTTGTAGGCAGTGATCAGTGTTTCCCCAAATGTAATGTATTTATAAAATAATATTTTTTTCAACAAATTTTGAGTGTTTTCTAAGAGCCCAGATAAAATCGGAAAGCTAATATGACGGGGTTCTTTTTGCAAAAAGTTCAGAACTTATAACCCAAATATTGCCACTTACTATTAAATTGAACTTGTATTTACATGGATGTTTATAGATTCTCTAGATGTTAATAGAATTGGCATAGGCAGATTCCACATGTAGGTTAATATTATTTTATTTATTTATATTTGTTAGGTATAGTAGTAGAACCTTGTCATTTAAATTTGAAAGGTCGTGAAAGGTTAAAAAAAACGTCTGATCGTTAATTCATCACTTATTTAGTGAATCTTTTGCACATCTCTATGAATCACAATTTTTTTTAATAAAAATATCATATATTTGCTTCATTTTGGTGCCGTTGTGGTATTCACCTAACTAGGTCCATAAGATAACCTGTTCAAAAGTGAGCAATCAAATTCATTCGTTATTTAAAAAAAGAAATAGAAAGACGATATTATCTAATACCTTTTAACAAATATAAAAAGAAAACATTATATTTAAATATAACATATTTTAATTACAAATAAAAGTAAAATAAACTAAACATGTTTTACATATCGCTGCTTTACATGACACTGTTATGAAATTTTGCGATCCAAATTAAATCATAACGTAAATAAATGTTCCAATTTTAACCATTAGAATAATCGAAGGTAATGTTAAAGTGTTCGATAAGCAATAGGTACCTTACAATAATAAATAGTGCAGTTATTACAATATATAGTGCAACAATGTAAGTTATTTAATAAATTGTGCAGTTATTACAATATACAGTGCAGCAGTGTAGGTTATTTAATAAAAGCGAAGTTATTACATTATAGTCCAGTCAGTGGGGGATAAAAAAGGGCTCCACCTTGCAAAAGGTTAGGTAGTAGCGATTTTCACATATGTTGTTAAGATTGGGACTCTAAAGAAAAAAAAAAGTTTTCGACCTTGGGGGGGTCGAGCTCGATCCGCCATCTTGGATTGAAGGTGCCAAAATTTGGTTTTTTCAAAATAATTGTGAAGTGGTCGTTTTTACAACCAAATTGTTTAAAGAAAACTTAAAGACAACTAAATTACCTACATTTTTTGTGGAAAGTTTTTTTTGTAAGTCTAATAGATAACGAGTTACAGCGGTTGAAAGAACAAAATTTTGACAAAAAATTGTAAAAGTCCAGTTTTCTTGATAAATTTTGTACGAACATATTACACAATATCATTTTAACTTATTTCTACGTTACAATATACTTATATAGCATCATTCGTGTACTCGATGACGTTGATTTGTTATAGTGGGATCCTAGTCTACAGCTGACTTGGCAACACTGATTGAGTCCTGGTTACAGGACGTTGCCTGGATGCTCATGTCTGCAGATGTTCTTTTCGATGAAACAATGCCAGTTCAAGTTTCACAAGAACGATTTTTAGCCACTGAAAATAACAAAGTCCGTCTGATTTTGATGCTTACAAAGCAATTTATACAGGATGATTTTACAGTTAAGCAGGCTGAAGAAGATGCTGATGAGTTGATTGTCAATACTGCGATTTCCTTGTGTTCATCATATGACGCTGTTTTCATTATTGGCGAAGACGTTGATCTCCTAGTTCTGCTGACAGCATTAGCACCACCCAAAAGTAGTATATATCTTCACAAACCCGGGAGAGGCAAAACTTTTGAAAGACTTTGTTCCGCGAATAGTGTGAAATACAAAGAGGCGGCTGAGAATATTCTGTTTCTTCATGGCATTTAGCGGCTGCGATACAACATCGTCCTTCTTCAACCAAGGAAAAACAAAATTTTGTTCGCTTGTGCAAAACGACACAAGACTCAATGCCATGATATGAATCTTCAAACAACATGATGCAACACCAGAAGACATAGCAGTTGCAAGAACACGCTTTCTTGTTGCTTTGTACGGGGGTGACATGGATAAGGAAACCTTGGAAGAAGTCCGCTACAAACGTTTCGCAAAGTCGACAACAAAAAGCAAAATCAATCTTGCCTCTTTGCCACCAACGAACGACGCTGCACGGTACCATGCATTTAGAACGTACCACCAAGTCCAAAAATGGTATGCAATCCAAAAAAATCCAGAAACTGGGGCTGGAAACGTGACACCAACGGGCTTGTTCCAGTAAGAATGACAAAGAAACCAGCACCCGAGACTTTATTAAAATTTATTTCATGCAATTGTAAAAAAGGAAGCGGCGTTGCATATAGCTGCACGAAAGCTGGATTGAAGTGTTCTATTGTATGTGGGTGCTGTAATGGTCAAACATGCTGAAATTCGCTAGAGGTTCACATCGATGTCGAGGACGAAGAAGAAGAGATGTTGTCAATGAAAGCCCAGAATCTCAGTATCACAGGCAATGAGTTAGATGATGACATTGGTGACGAAGACTGTTATTAAGTAACATAATTTATAGTAACATAATTCATAGTAATGTAACATAATTTCGAAATCTACCATAGCTGGTATATCTGTGGAGTAGACCTACTGGAGATACCACAATAAAAAAATGCGCCACGTTCTATACCTCATGGTGGTGTGGAAATGAGTTTACAAAATTATTATAATTATGTAATGAATAACCCGAAAAAATTACAAAGTTGGGAATTTCATCATTTTTTAGAAAATTATTCACATTTCCGCCACTGTAACTCGTTACCTATTAGACTTACAAAAAAAAACTTTTCACAAAAAATGTAGGTAATTTAGTTGTCTTTAAGTTTGCTCTTAACAATTTGGTTGTAAAAACGACCACTTCACAATTATTTTGAAAAAAACAAATTTTGGCACCTTCAATCCAAGATGGCGGGTCGAGCTCGACCCTCCCAAGGTCGAAAACTTTTTTTTTTCCTTAGAGTCCCAATCTTAACAACATATATCAAAATCGCTACTACCTAACCTTTTGCAAGGTAAAACTCCCCACTGACTGGACTATTATATAGTGCAGCAATGTAGGTTAAATAGTAAAAGTGCATTTATTACAATATATAGTGCAGTAATTTAGATTATTTAGTAAAAGCAATAAGCTAATAAGTGTAGACACAATTATATTGATAATTAAGTATATGGAATAGAAAATAACATTTTTTTTACAAATGCATTAAAAATATATATGTACCTACCTATATGCAATGGTTTGACAGTACCTACCCCATAAGTAAATAGTAATAAGTTTTGAGGCAGGTGGTGGTGTACCACCAGATATTAATTAGTGGGAATGAAAATAAAAAAATTAAGGAAAAAAAAAATTGCAAGGACAATTCAATAAAAATATGTAACACTAGGTTTAGTAACCACAATTTTTCTCAGTAATAATTTTATAACAATTTTCATAGGCGCTTGACATAATAAGGGAACATTCATTTAAAATTTTAAATTAGAACGGGAGTTATTCGGAGTTTAATTCATTTTTATTCTGATACATCAGTGTTTATGTATTGAAAATTGTAAGATAATTCAACCGTAATTTGCAATCAAATCTAGGTTAGGTAGGCATATATACAATTAATAAATAACTACATATTACATGTAGGAAAGTGTTATGTTTTCGTTATATCTTTATCTGCTTTCAGATACTTTGTGATTAATTTTGATAAATCCTATATCCCTCTTGAATGTTATTTTGACAATATTAAATAATGCATTCGTTTGCACAACGTCTAGAAGCATACAATACAAAGTAGGTACTAATTAATTTAGAAAAAGCGATAAATCACAAAATCTAAGATCAAAACACGAGTAAATTTTTATTTAATTTGTGACCAGTAAAATAGTAATAATTTTCTTTCTTTTAATGTCAAGCAATTAATTCGATCACCCCTAATTTATTGAAAGATTATTTCAATCAATTATGATTTTCTGTTTGCGGCTAGACAAAAAAACAAACGATTTTTTTTACTAACAATTTGTCTACTGGCAATCTTAGATGCCAATCAACGTTCAAAGCAATCATACTAGATAAGTCATATTTCATACTGAATAAATCAAGTTCTATGATTTATTGGATTTCAATTGCGAGATACAAACTTACGCAGCACTATTATTGCAGCTTTTATTGTAAATTACATATGTATTTATTTGTTTTATTTTAGGGAAATGAACAGTTTACAATGTGCTTGTTTTATACTGAGAAACCAATTATAGATTTCCTCATTATACTTATACATTCTATTTAACAATTAAACAGTATATGTATACAATTATCAGTTATAACATAGATAATTATAAAAATTCATTATAAACCCTACATATTTACTACATTCTAATGAATTGGCTTCCTTCAGCTTAGTAGATACCCATTATTTGTAAGAAACATTTTATTTTTTTAATTTATTTTTATTACAAGATAATACATTAAAAAATGATAACAAAGTAATAATGTATTAGTCCCAATGAGTTTATAAAACTCATTTCGGGAAAGACAACATTAGAAAGGACAAGGCAAATAAATAAAATACATTAAAAAAAAATAAACGCAGATGTTATTATGGAGTTCCAGAGAAAGATTGTGTTAGTCATTATAGAAACTGCTAAGGAAATAGCTTGAGATTTTGACAATGTTTTTTTGTTCGTTGCCGGAAGTTTTAAATTACTAGGTAATGTGTTATATTGTTTATGTGCAATGTATTTTAAGGAGTTAATTCCAAATTTGGCCGTGTAAGTAGATGACGATAAATGTATTTGATTTTGTGATCGTGTTTTGTGCTGGTGTATGTCAGAATTAAAGACTGGTTTAGTGTTGGTGAGTGAGGAGTGTTGAATTATTTGTAGAATGGTAGTTGTGATGTTATACTTTGGCAGGACTGTAATAGGAAGTATTTGTGTCTGTAACATGTGTATCCCATGGCAGATTATATATATTACGTACGGCTCTATTTTGAATTACTTGTATTTCAGAACTTTTTTTTTTGGTAATGGTTCCCCAGATACTAACTAGATAACTCAGGTGGGAGTGGATCATAGCATAATATGTTGCACGCAGTAAAGATGTGGGGAGCAGACCTTGGAGTCGATAAAGTACACCGGTTATCGGGGAAATTTTGGATTTTACATTCTCAACATGGGAGTTCCACGAGAGGTTAGAGTCTATGAGTAACCCCAAATATTTCGTTACTTGAACATGCTGTAGCTTTTCATTTCCAAGAATGATATTCATACCCATGTTATCTTTTATAACATTAACAATTTTTATAACAATAACATTAACATTAACAATGTTGTTCTTTCAATATATTATTGTTGTGTTATTTTTTATATATATAAATAAAAATGTAAATGTTCGCTTGTTCAAAATCTTAAATCTCCGAAAGTTCTTCACCTACTGCTTTGAAATTTTGACACAACGCAACGTCACATTCAAATTCGCCTATATTTTTATAGATATTATATAGATGTCATCTGTAAAAGGCAGAAACATACTTTTTGATAAACAGCGCCATCTGTTGGACGTAAAAGAAAAACGCGATGTTGTTTCTCTATCTGCACAGAGAGACTGAGCCACAGAGACGCGTGGCGGGGTACAGCTAGATATTTTATAATATTATTAACCCCAACACAGGCTAGTCCTAGTGAGGTTAAAAATTGAAATGTAAACAATGATACCATGTAAAGAAACAATAAACATAATAGAGAAACTCCTTAATATAAGTCATTACATATTACATCGTAACATTTTATGCATTTTGTTTTAGTTGGGATATGAATACATTTTTAATAGATATTTTATATTTATTTTGGAAATAATATTAACAAAATTTTAGTATTGCATTATTTTCAATGTATTACGCACTCGAATGAAAAAATTATCCCGTGACTATTTCGAAATGTGTTTAAATATTCTTAAATTAAAGAATAATAAAAAAAAATTAAAAAGAAACAGAGTTTTTATTTTTATAACTCTTGCAAAAGTGTATTGTTAATTTCTTAACGCCTAAAATAGATCATGGCTTGTTATTTCTTATCACCTTCAACCTTCAAATCCGGCCAGCCAAATACGGTAAAAGCTGTCAAGCTGTTTGTTGAACGAATAACTAAAGCCTTTCAATTATTACAATCGAGTAAATAGTGTTTTTTCCGGGTATTGTACTGAGTGACTGGTAAATGATGCGACACATTTAAGGATGTATTGGCAGACATATTTTCGAGAAAAATATTTATTAGGAAGTTATTGAAAAGTGAAAACATGGTAAATTACTTTAAAAATCGGTCAGAAAACAGAATAATCCATTCATTAAGTTCTGGAAGAAGGTCGGTTCGAGGAAGGGGGTTTTGGTAGGTACCTAATTATTCGTTATCTGGGTTAGCAATTAAAAAAAAATATATATATCTATATATATATATATATATATATATAGATATATATTTATATATATATATATATATATATATATTTTTTTTTTAATTGCCGGCAACCCGGGCGTTTATTTTAATAACACGATCAATATTACAAACATGAAAATAACCCGCCTCACTAGAAGATTTCTATTCTGAGGCGGGTATTGTGGGTATACATATTTTTTATTAGTTATTAATTATTCATTATATAACAAGGTACGTAGATGGAATATATAATAACAGAATAATAATTGATATTTTATTATCTTCCTTTTTTGTAACAAATTGAGATAAAGATATCCTAACGGGGATCTCTCGTGCTGAGGATTTCCTTTCTTTATTATAAAAATTTAGTCGTATCGATAATACGGAGTAATTACAAATACACAATGTAGTGCTTCTACTGAAATAATTATAAATATATTACATGGTGTTTTTTAGTGCATTGAGTGGTTTTGGTTTCAGTCTGTTTTTGGTGTCAGTATGTTTTCTATTTCTGATCTCCCTATGTATTGTATCCAGTTTATTTTATTTGAGATGTTATAATATTGAGGTAAGTTTTTGAATGAGAGTGAGATTTTTTTGTATGGATTTATTACCATAGCTTTTTACCCAAATATTTTATTTGTAGTTGCTTCTTAGATTTGTTTTTTACTATGAGATCTAGAGTTACTAATACAGTGTTAATTGTCATTTCTGATATTTTGTATTTATGAATATGAAAGAGTATTGTTTTTTAGAGTTGTTTAACTGACATGATGTTATGACGGTTGAAGACATAATAAGTGCTAGTTATTACAGTGACTTCCAGAATAATATTGAAACGGGCGGGGTTATTTTCATAACGAATATTTCGTTGTGTGCCTCATCTAGTTCTAGTTTTTAGGTCTAGTAGGTAGTTAGTTATTATCTGGAATTATTATGAAAAGTAAGATAAATTTCGGTATTAAATGAAAATAGATAATACGTAAGTACAAGAACTGTTTAGAATAAACTGACAAGATTTCAGTATGAAAAGAGTTACATATTAGTCAGCCTGTACAAATTATGTTAACAAAGAGAGATTTAAAAATCTTAAAGTTACGTGAAAATATTAAAATCCACGATATTTATGATTTATGTGTGGCTTAAGAGGAACGACTTAAATTTGGATTTGATGCCAAAATACTAGACCAATGATTTTCAAAAATGCTATAGGAAATGTCTCAAACGGATTTGTACTATTTTATTTATGTGTATTTGAAATTATGATATATAGACCATTAAAGAATTCAATTTTGCGTGAATTTAGAAACAAATTTAGCTATTTAAAAAAAAAAATAATTATTAAAAAAATAATCCTTCCCTATCAATTGGGTTAGTATGATAAAAAAAAAAACAAAAAAAAATCATCGTAAAAAGGGCATTTTGGGAAGATATTTTAATTTTTCTAAGACAAATCTGTGTTCCAACGTAAATCGGTCATTTGTAATTCAAATTAACGCCCATAAATATTTAAAAAAAATTATTTTTCGTATAACAAGCAGAGAAAATTAAATAAATATATTTCATTAACTCACAAATAAGAAGCTCATTTTCGTCAGATATTTTCCATCTCTTTTGATTAAAAAAATAATTATTCAGTTAGGTTGGGTATTTTGGCGTCAAATTCAAATTTAAGTTTTGAATGAAAAAGCCCGCGCAGGCGTTCCTCTTAAACGGATTAAATAACCATGATAAAATGCACTCTTTGAAATCGTTTTAAATTCTTCACTCATGACTTCGAAGATGAATGGTTTTGATTCAGAAAGTAATGTTTATTTTCTTTAACACTAGAGAAGTTATTGGAGCGGATCGAATGCATCGTATTTGAAAACGAAAATACATAATACATGTATATCAACATACGAGTACTTATGTAAGAACTTAGTACGGTACGGCATTTAATACGGCTGTTTTTATTTGAACATTATAAATGCAAGCACATTCACTGATTCAAAACAACGGCCACCTGGTCATGTTTTACTTTTTATATTAGCACATGCGAATGCGACGTAATTTAAACTCAATTATAAATTTTTTCAGACCAAAACTCAAAACTTCAACCGTTACAATATTTAAAAAAAATGCTTCGATTTTATCTGGTGTTTACAATTAATAATAATTTATACATTTAAACTTCGATGTACAAGTGGCTAAAATAAAATTAATATAAAACGTCAATATTTTCAGTTCACAATGTGAGATTTGATTTTTAATATTCATTTTAAAAAATGTGATTATTCATTGATCTGCGCTACATATGTAATAAATCAAGGTGCTGTAATATTTGGTACATATTGCGTACGTCATTTCCATCCTCTGGAAGAGAAGCTCTGAAATATTGGTTTTTCTGTGTAAAAATAGACAAAACGTCATATATAGTTTATTTCATATTGCTCAAAAAGAAAGAATTGGAAAGAAACGCGTTAATCTAAAACTTTAACAAAGCCATGTAAGTAGTAAACTTGTACCAACTTATTTTTATGGATTTAAAAAAAATATATATTAATAATTAAAGCAATGAATATAAAGATCAATTACTACAAATCAGAAACTATTTCAAAGATACGAAAAATATGATAACGATAATATCCGGATTCGGGGGTAAGGGATCAATAACAGATAATGGATGTAGATATATTCCAATTGTTCCGCCGATTTAAATAATCTGTGCCACGCAGCCAAAGTAAATACTGCACCGTGCTACACGAACTATAGATAAGTATACATTTTTAAATTGTAGCGCAATGTGAAAGCAAGTTGCACGTTAGTCGAAACCAGTGGACTGTGCTTCGTAGAGACCGACCGAATCTACAGTTTCAGTTTCCGATGAAACTTAACGGACTATAATATACATATTCGACCGAAAACAAATGTTTATAGGCACCCATATTCGATTTTTTTTTTTCCTATTTTTCAATTTAGTTGTTTTTTCGGTGTGTAAAATAATGATCTAATTAGGTACAGTTTTGCTGCTTAGCTCTGTGGTAACCTTTCTTAATATAGAACCAAAAAACTAGGGACCAGAATTATACCTAGTTATCTCAGACCACCATTCGGAATCGGAACGTTGCTTGAAATGAGTTTAGTTATTTTTGGTAAGCAGATCGGAATTGTAAGTTATTTCTTAACCATAACCTTTCCCATCCCCATCTCCTTCCGTTCCTCAATAGCTTCAGCCTCACAATGCACTCCAATTAGGATGCCATATCCTCACTGGCTCCGGACCGTTGGGAATCACATAAAAAATGCGGTGTTTATGAAAAATATATTTGGTATTTCCAATCACATTTTACAAAGCGGCTAGATGAAGAGGCTCAATTATTTTAGGTTAATACCTTTAATCAGTAATCATTTCTTGTAAAATGAGCAAAATATAATTAAAAATTGAAAATCTTAGAAACTTTTACACAATTTTATCTAAACCTATAAAGAACTGAAAACAAATGTTTGGTCGGACTATACAGTGGTCAGTTACTGTTCAGGAGGTTCCGCAACTGTGGGCTTTAGGCGATAATTATTGTAAATAATGTTATGAAAAAGTAAACATTACATGTTGAATCGTAAACTACAAATTACTCTGAAATGAAAAAAAACTGCCTTAAAACAGTTCGGTTCTTGCACTCATTTTCCTGCAAAGCATGAAAGAATGCAAGAAAAAATGAGGTTCTCTAACCAACATTAACTTATTGCTTGACGACAAAGATTAAAAAAAATTATCTTATTTTTTCAAAGGTTCAGTTTTTGTTACAGTTCCGGCCATATAGACCCCACGTTTTAGAGCAACTGCCAATAAATTGATTGACTGCAAGCTTTGATCTTGTTCTGCGCATGCAACAGATTGCTGCTTGATCCACTTCTGAATACATATCACCCACCGTTATAAATTAAAATACCTATCTATACTGCTTATCTATGTACTTACTTAGCAATGATTAGAGTGCCGCCACCAAGTTGATTATAGTTAAACCCAGTCTAGGAATAAAATCAACTCTCATGCGTTTTCTATTACATACATACATCACAATGTTCTTGACGCACATACGATACCCGCTCATGTACATACATCATTAATATTATTATTAAGCAAGAGAATAAATATTTATAGGCTTTAAGTATAATTTTTGATTCGTATTTTTTAATAAATTGTCCAAAGAAGCGAAGTTAGCACTCCACAACGGAGTGCTGATACCTACCTTGATGTATGGAAGTGAGGCATGGAACTGGCAAAGAAAGGATGAAAGTATATTGAATGTAGGTTGAAATGAGATATATGTGTGTTAAAACCATGTTTGATCGTGTGAGGAATGTGGAGATCCGCAAAGAGTGCAAGGCTGATGAAAGCGTAATGAGTAAGATTAAGAAAGGGACGCTTAGATGGTTTGGGCATGTAGAGCGAATGAGCGAAAATAGGAGTGTAAGGAGGATATATGATGCAAATGCGAGTGGTAGCAGAAGTCGGGGACGCCCGACGAAGACATGGTACGATCAAGTGAATCAGATACTCGAGTCGGGCCATGAGTCGGGTCAAGAGTCAGAATAATAGAGAGTATGTATGAGACGATGTATGAATGTGAATGAGGCAAGAAGTGTGTGCCAAGACCGAGTTGTTTGTATCAGGAGGAGGCGTATCAGGGCCGCTCTGGAGGAGACTTGCGGAGGCGTTATTTTTTTGTCAAGACTTCTGCCTACTAACAAATGCTCTACTGCCTGGCGTCGCGAGTCGCTTTGCGCGTTGCGTCTTTCAGTTCACACGCCCGGTGTCCGTATATGTACATTAAATAAAAATAAAAACACACATTAGATAATTATCAATAAATGAATACAGAATTACTTCGTATAATCGAATAAAATACATTACCACACCACAGGTTGCTAAACGTCGCCACTGGGTCAACATAGAATAGAGTAACAAAGGTATTTTAGATTTCAAAAGACGCCAAAACTCAAGCTGCTGAAGGCGCCATTGGCTCAGGTTCTACGCTGGTGATAATACATATTTTTATGTTCGTTTTAATCGTCATCTAATGTAAGCATGTTGATTGTCTATTCAAATATACCGCAGTAAAGATCAGTGCAATCGTAATCGTTTATTGAATTAATTCGGATATTAATAATATCAATCATAGTTCATGTCGTTTATAACTCATAATTACAGTGACTACTTTGAATAAAGGTCACATATTTTTCTGTCAGAATAAATTGCACGCAAATTTATCGATCCCGGTAAAAAAAAAAAAATGAATTTCCTGAAAGCGGCAGATCCTGGTCTTAATGCAATTGCCGTAAAAGGATTGGGTTTATTAAGATGTCTAATTATTAAACCAAATTAACTTCAATTCACTTCCGATCGTATTGCAGCTTATTTCACGTTAAAAAGTCACGATTCAGCACACGATGTTAATGACTAAAATCAGAAATTTTAGGGGGATTTTCCAGTTGTTAAATTAGTGACCTGCTCTGCTGCATTCTTTTAAATACCATACAAAACTATTAGCTCCAAGCAATCCTTCTCTTAGCCCGGTATATCAGTCGGTCTGTATCCTTGCTATGTGCGACATTGCAGCAAGCCTTGGTTTTAGACGTCGAGCACAATTTTATCAGTATGGACTATTATATTCATCGAGCAATGAGATTGTTGATGTTTTTAATTGATCATCAATCTATAATAGCACGAAAGAGACCAACAGACCTAACATACTGAACTACGTCAACCGGGAAAGTTCTGACCCACAACTAAATACTCTAAAAAACGAATTACTGTCTCGGAAGATCGGAAACAAGGAATATTAACACCAACCAAAACTAACAACCAAAACCAACAAACAAAAAGTCTCCCAATTCGGCTGGTCCCCGCGGGAATTACAGACCACAACCCTCTATCAACAAGAAGAAACAAAATTCTCAATATTGCAACTTTAAATACGAGAACCCTTAGAACCGAAAAAAGCCTACACGAGCTAGAAATAGCTCTCGAAGAATTAAAATGGGATATCCTGGGCATTAAACTTACGGCTGGACATCAATGGAGAAGAGTAGCGGGTGACAGGTCCCAATGGAAATTGTTAGAGGAGGCCTATGCCAAGAGGCAAACTGAGCTTCGGGAGAAGTTCAGAATAAAAGGCTTATTATTATATATAATAATATCTATCTGCTAAAAATTTAGTAAAAGCAATAAATACTTGGGCAATACCTCTATTAACGTACTCATTTGGCATAATTAAATGGTCTAATACAGATTTAGATAACTTAGAAAGATTAATTAGAACTACGCTAACAAAGTTTAATTGCCATCATCCAAATTCAGCTATAGAACGAGTTAATTTACCTAGAAATTTAGGAGGTAGAGGTATAGTCAAAATAACTTCTTTGAAACATAATCAGGTAGAAATGCTAAGAACTTTTTTCCATAGGAAAGCTCATAGCTCAGAAATGCACAAAATAATTTGCAAGGCAGATAGAAATATTACACCTTTAAATTTATACGATGAGAATGCCAACATTTTTATAAATCCCAACCAGGAATTATTAGATTCCTGGTCAAATAAAATTTTACACGCAAAACACTTCAATTATCTCAACCAAACGTATGTTGACAAAATTAAGTCAAACAAATGGTTGAGTATTGGAGAGTTGAGCGCAGAAATAGAAGGATTTATGCTTGCAATTCAGGATAGAGTCATTAATACTAAAAATTATAGAAAGCATATAATCAAAGATACAAATCAAATTGATGATTTGTGTAGAAAATGTTTGGCTTTTCCGGAAACTATAGAACATATTATATCGGGATGTTCTATATTAGCACCGTCCGAGTATACATTTAGGCACAATCAAGTTTTAAAAATAATTCACCAAAATTTGGTAATTAAACATAACTTGATTGACTGCCGTAATGTAGTACCATATTATGAATACGAACCAAATTCATTTTTAGAAAACGAATTTTATAAAATATATTATGATAAAACTATACTAACAGACCGAGCGATCAGTCATAATAGACCCGATATAGTTTTACATGACAAAATTAAAAAAATAACTTATATCATTGATGTTGCTATTCCAAATTCCTGTAATATTCAAAAATCTGTTAGTGAAAAAATAAGAAAATACACAGATTTAGGAAATGAAATAAAAAGAATTTGGCATTCTCAGACTATAAAAATATTACCATTCGTTATTTCGGCTACTGGCATTATACCTAGCTCTCTAATTAAAAATTTAGGCGTATTAGATCTATCAAAAAATTTATATATAAAGATGCAAAAGTCGGTCATTTTGAATACATGTAGGATAACAAAAGATTTTTTAAATATTTATGTTGAGGGATCAGTAGGATTTATAGGCCCTGTTAGAAGTTCTACCGAGCCGAACCCTCTGATATGAAAATATCTGGAGACGGTGAATTTTTTTTCCCATTTGATATCTGGTGATTTGACGTGTTGTTGTTCTTGTATTGTTTTGTATTTATTTTACTTATATAATGCACTTACATAGTGTTGATTGACTAGCTGATCATTTGTGGAAAAGTGAGTGGAAGGGTTAAGTTTTTCCTTTGGGGAAGACTTAACCCGGACAACTAAATCGGAAGTTTAAAAAAAAAAGGTGTTTATTCCGGTATGTGGGGAGGTTAGTGCAGTCCCACACATTCCATATAGAGATACAACAAATTATATAATCAAAAACAAAAAGATAAAACAGAAAGACAAAGAAAAGAAAACAGAATAAATTGAAAATAAATATAATAGTCTGGTACAGTGTTTTCAGCGGTTTGTTCATCACAACTTCATGAATAGTGCATTGACTCCAGAAAAAAAACTATTTAAAATTAGTGTCCACACAAATAGCATTATTCTGATTAGAAGTGGGGAACATTATCAAAAAATCTACTCATATTTAAACCCGCCTAAAACATTTGACATTTTGAAAGCTCTCGATCTTCCGATAACAGTAGAGCGCATAGGTATACCTCTCACGTAGACGGAAATTTGGTTCCATATAGAAAAAAGGTGCAAATTCTTTTACTCAAATCATACATCGTTTACAACCCATGTACGGATTATGTTACAAGCCACGATAAGCTCGACAGAGGTTGGCTAAAATCTGATATATCGGGCTTTGGCTTTGTACACCGTCTGAATTTTTTTTTGCCTACTTGGCGTACACGCCCAATAACACGCTAGTAGACTGACTCTTATGCTGTTGTTCAAAATTAATCAAAATAAATATCAGATAATTTCATGTTTTAGCAGAAATAAAATAAATTTTATAAAATCAGGCGCATATAAATAACGTAATGACATCCCGACAACGAAGCGTTTTCGTAATGGGTCCATTTTCTTTTTCAATGCATATTTATGTAGGGTGAACCGCTCGTTGAAAATAATACAAACAGAAACACGTCCGCCGTATTATGCTGGTTTTTTATGATGCTTTTACATATTGTTTATACATAGATATCATGGTCAGTACTGAAGACAAAAAATGGATAATACATACTTCCTGTAGGCGAGCTTTGATTTGCTGGATGTTTAGCCTCATTAGAGATCGTTGGTAAAAAGTAGTTTGGCTTAGTAAGAAACTCGATCAGCCTAGAAAATTGGCGTGGGATTTCCATCATCCTCTTGATATTAACTTGTTTCTAAATGGTATTAGTATGCACACACACTTAAATGCTTTCACTAGTGTGTATTCGCTATGAATCTTTTTAATAATACCGAACAACTCTTAGGAAATTATAAAAGAAATATAATTTGAGAATGTAAAGGGCCTTGTTCGATGATTGGAGATGCCAATGGATTGCAGTCCAATAGTACGATGTGTTGTTATTTTTACATTCACTTAATGGAGTGGAGATGGCTACTAACACATATAATTACCTACCACTAGTCTGAAACAACTGCCATTAAAAGAATGACCATGAAAGAAAATATATTGCTGCAAAGGAAGATATAGTGCATCACGTTGCATTCTGTTCAGGATGCAATTTACGACATTCACGACTACTTGTAATAGTAAAATTTCGTGATTTTTATTAGTACTAATAATCGGGTTATTTATTATTTATTGCGTAGTTTTTGATGGCAAAGATAAAATATTTTTGTGCACCTACGCGTCGTGATTGTCGAATTAATTTTGGTTTGCAATAAATTAAATTCGCTATTAACTACTCGATTGTTACACAAGGCTAGGACATATGGGTCAATCGAATAAGTCAAAAAAATGATTGCTTCCACCCAAGAGAAAACAAGTGCCCCTAAAGTATAAAAACTGTAACCTTTGGGTAATGTGACGAATATTACAGATTACAGTCAAAGTGGGTTCATATAATGTACCTACATCTTATATTATATGAATTGGCAAATTCCATACATAACAACAATATGTTCGGCAGTTATGCAAATTCTTATTGGAGTATCTACAAATTAAGTAATTCCTAGCAATTTCCCGTCGTGTTCGGCATAATTTGAATATTTACTACTTACGTTTCGTCAATCACGAGTTTAACTTGGTCACGTTTTAATGGTTTACTGTTAACGCTCAATTTGATCTGTAACCACTTGAAAATATTGGTATCGGAGGCACCAGACGTTTATCTGGAAACTAGATGACCAATTTTATTTTATTCTAGGTACCTACTTGAACCCATTTTTGAATAAAATTTTTCAAATTTTTTAGAAACTTCAAAATATTTCACGCTGAAAATTGTAATTGTGATACCTTATCGAAAGAAGGTATCGATAAAAATATCGATTTAATAGATTTATAGGTGTGTATATAAATGTGTATACAAGATAAAATAATGGTCGTAAATGCGATGTTTGGCATTTTATCCATACGTACGAAATAAACATTTAATTTGAGGTGATTTTGTCTACATCATTTTTCTTTTTTATATTATAGTAATGTATAGATTCTATGTCCGCAAACTGTAAAATTCACCCGCCATAACACAGGGTCATCCCTAGCATGGAGGGTGAAATATCACAAAAAACCACATGTAGTCTCTAAATCGTGTATCAATAAAATAAATTAATTAATTAATATGAAACATTGGGCAGGGCCACAATATTTTTGTTTTACGCGGCCGATGAAAAACAAAAAAAAATGTTGTCGCCCCGTCTCAATGTCCAATGAGAACTTTGTTTTAATTCCACCATTTGTTCAAATTAAGCTTCATTCTGGTTTTTTTAAATCTGAGTACTTAGTATAATAACTTTCCTGAAAAGGTTTGAATAATTACATAATTATAATATCAAACCACCGGTGTTTTTCGGTAAACATATTTTTTGTAATGTCTATGCATAATGTTTTTTCTTGGTCTCCCTCACCAGATAATGCTGAATATGTTAATAATATATACGTTGGCGGTAGGAGATGTTGTTACACAATAACTTATAAATTATTTGGATTGCATATATTTGGAATCACATGATGTCAACCCATGTGTAAAAGGTAATAACCACATGTCATCAGTAAAGTTAAAGCAAATCAATGCGTAGGAAAAGTAGATATTTTGGCAGAGAATAATTAAATTCAATGCCGCCTCGATTTTAAATGTCAACTCCTTTGCAATCCTCGCAGATTTCTGAATCAACGTATTGTCGTGTGAATCAGATCATTTATAGAAAAGCGTTATTCATTTATACGTGTTGATTAAAAATGTATTGAGATCATTCAAGATTTTAAAATGTTAGGAGATAAAGTTTTCCCAAATTGGGTAGTAATAGCACCATTAGATTAACTATCACAGCATTAAAAACATCATGATGGTATAAAGGAGAAAAATAGATTTTTTCTTGTAAAAGTTAACTTTTCTCACAACAGGTTTGATTACAAGTTTAATCGCTTTAAGTTAAATATACTTTAATGGGATTAAAAAAAATGTGTTTTATAATTTTCAACCATAAAAATAGGAGATTTTTCCGTGTTATTACATAAAAAATATTATTTTTAAAAGTATTCAAGGATATTCTGAAAGATATTATGTAAATGAATACATGCATTTTTAATTTCTTTAAATGTAATTACGATACAATTAACACGTATAAATATTTAAAAAAAATAACATATCTTGTTAAAACATTTTTGAGAGCAAAGCTCGTGTAAAAAAGGCAGAGAAACGCAGGAAAGCAAATTTTTATTAATAAAGTTTTCAGAAATGAATTAATTTATATTCATAGCGGAGCAAGAGAGCAAAATAAATAACAAATAGAGGTAGCAATAGGTATATCTAATATTATCTAACATTTAAAAATATAACACTATTGTATATAAGTATTCAAAATTAATAATTTAATAATAATTATTATATATATGCATATAATATGTTATAAGTCGGTACCTAAGTCCCTAGCCATATGTATGTACCTACCATTTATAACTTATTATTAATAATCATTTTTTGTATTTTTTCAGAAATGCTGACAAAATGAAGCTCCACACAAGGCTCATTTTTGCAGCATTACTTATTTTCATCGCGCATGCGCACTTAGCCGGAGCATCGCCTGTAAGTAACATTTCTGTTTTATTTTTAATACGATATTTCATTAAAAATTCTGAAACTAGCTTAAATATTATTATTACTAAGATCTCGAATATTTAAAAAGTATTAAATCAATTATATTAGATATTAGACCAAAATTTTAAAGAAAGTAAAATGCTGAATATGAAATTTAATCCATGTTGGATAAAACCGGTTGTAGCCGTTTCACATGAGAGTGAAAACAGATCGATACATATTTTGATCTTGGAACTATAGAATGAATTTAGAAACGTGTTTAGTAAACAACATGCCTATGTATGCGTGGGTGTTTGAATGTCAAAAATAAAATACTTTCAGTTCTTGAAATGCGTCACAAAAAAACATAAAAATAATAATATGATGATCACATGTGACGTTTGAGGATGTACCCGAAAAACCTTAACCGGTGATTCCTGAGTTTATTTGGAGTTAAAATGTAGAAGGCATTTTGGTTTCTGATTAATTTTTATAATTTATTTTCTTTAAGAATGCCAGATATTTGACTGTTGGGGTAACGAAGAGTGATCAGTGTGTGAAAAAAAACATTAAAACTAAAAAAAACATTCGGCATTCTACATTTTATATTCAAAATATACTCAGGAATTGTCAAAGTTTATCGGGTACCTCCTGATACACCATGAATACAAGTGGCGAATTACGAACTACTCCAATAAGCACATATAGATAATTACCTACCAATTGTAGAGAGGTCTTTGTATTTTACCGTGAACACCATAAGAGAGAGAACCTACTTTGTATTTTACCGTGAACACCATAAGAGAGAGAACCTACTTTGTATTTTACCGTGAACACCATAAGAGAGAGAACCTACTTTGTATTTTACCGTGAACACCATAAGAGAGAGAACCTACTTTATGGATTTGTGGTATCCCAATTATTATGATTTGAAGTGGTATGGCAAAAATAATGAGGGAAGGGATCAAAAATATTTCAAAAGAAACCTTATTTTCCCAGGTCAGTAAAATATTTGCTCAATTATGACAGGTTGTTAAATTGAATTAAATGTATTATTTGGTATTTCGGCAATGGTCTCATTACGTAAGTAAGCAGATAAGCCGAGGCTGTCCGTTGACGCAGGACAGATTCCATGATATTGATTAGTTTTAAGAGCTTTTACGGATGAAGGTTTCTAAAATGCTAATTATGACCTTCACAGTCTAATTTAAGACAATTTCTCGCATTTAAATCGTAGGCTAATAAATGTTCGTTAATAACAAGACAATTCTATCAGTGATTTCTAAATCAGATTAATAAATATTGTTATTAAATCAATTTTTAATTCCACATTATGAATATGTAAGATAATAATATGTGCGTATTATGCAAATGTGCAAATATAACAAATAAAATAGAAGCCATTAACCCTGCGATTTAGGGTTCATATCGTCTTACTATATGTGATATGTTCACGCTAAAACCGAAAATAAATGAACCTAACCTGTCTGTTAGGTAGGTGCTTGAAGGCTCTCCAATGCTGATGCTATGATGCTGGCATGTTGCCACCATGCCAATACCTTTAATATTTTTAATGCTGCCATACTAATGAATAGGGGATGACTATTCAACTCTTAATTAATATCAGCCCTCAATAAATAACTTTGGAGCTGCAGTATTAGTTCGGATTTCTTGCTAAAAAACTGTATATTATACTCCACCCGCATTATCAAGAATAATTCTCAGACCTTTGAATAATATTAAAAAATACGCGCACGAGAATAAAATGTGGATGATTTGTAGAGCGCCGTTTTTGTGCAAAATCACCTAAAAGGGCGCTGTTGAAAAATGTTGTTAATTGTTCGTTATTAAAAAAAATACATATCAAAGAAAATGTAAATTTCACTTCATTTCAAACGTTTTACATTACAATTTTACAATTTTACGTTTTTCTGCGAACTTAGAGATTATGTAATTTTTACTCGCTAAATGTCTCTTAATCGTCTATCTTCCTTAATATTTTGTTTATTTTCATTGGCAGTTCCACCATTATTGTTATCTACTAGTCTTGATTATTGAAACAAACATTTCTCGATAAGTTATGAGTTTCTCATATTACAATACATAAAATAGCACATCCTACCCACTTAAACGATCAGTTAAATCACTTTAAAAGTTGCTTCTCCGTCATTAGAGTAAAAACGTGATTGTTTTTTAGAGATAGAAAGTGCATTCTACAATATACGTAATACACTCGTGAAATGCTCTAAAAATGGTTGCGTGCATCCCAGCAATTATAATTCGTACATTATAATAAAGTATTCATAATCTAATGAATTTCTATGTACAGTCGTTCTAAGTACAGTACAATTGTAATTGAGATAAAACATTAATAAAGTTGCTCTAGGAAGGCCTGCGAACCTTTCACGTTTTATGAGTTTGGCGTTTACCATACCCAAGATTTGAAATGCATTGTATGAAACATGCGCAATGGCGCCTTGACAATAAAACCGATATTTCAAAGCAACGTAATTCATGATATAAATAAACTTATGAGCTAAAAGTAATATCGTTGGCCTAAAAATTCCAGACAAAATAGGTTTGCAGAAATCAGAACTCATCATTCAAGAGTTTTTACTGTCTCTGACTCAAGTAAAAAAAAAACAATTTTTCCCTTTTTATCGATAATCCAAATTTTATTATTGAAATAAACATAATTCAGACAAGTCAATTTAAACCTTTTCCAAATGCATTTATCTAATCTCCTCTTAGAAAAATAAGTTTTAATTTCTATTAGCCACAAGCGCAGTTTCAAATTTAGATTGATTAATGATATAAGTATTTTTTCTAAAACCCTAAATTTGCTTTTCTTCCATTACTAATTCTTTCAATTCAGAAATTGACTTAAAAACCTGTTAACATTTAAAAAATGTACGACATTTGATAAGATTTCATGTTTGTAATTTCGTAAGATGTTATTGCGGATTTTTTATGCTAATTAATGATAATTTAATTTCAAAACAGGAAGATCCTATTACGTTTTAAGTCTTATTAATTAACGATAGCAAAATGAAGCAAGTACCTAGTATAAGTAGTACACTAGGTACGACATTTGTAGTTATATTTTCATTCGAGGCTTACTTTCAGCACCTTGTTACATTTATCTCAATACTATATAAAACTCAGAAAACAAATACTGAAATGATAATACTCCGTTTTGATCAATTTTTTATAAAATTCATATTTAGTTATATTTGTTTATCTTTTTATAACAAATTTATTGCATTAATCTCTTTCCAGCATGATTACTTTCTTGTTCTTATCTAATTATCACATTCACCTATTCTCTTTATAAATGCTTATTTAACATTAAGTTTGTAAATAAATAACTATTTTTTTAGTATTGTAATTCAAAAAGGGGAAAAATACCTTTTTTAATTTTAATTTTATTTAGTAGATAATATTTTACCCCTGTAGTTTTGAACAAAAGAGTTCGCATGAAGAAGTCTAAAAGCGATCTTAAGTAAATATATTTTTTATTGAACAGCAAATTTAAATAAGTTGAGGTGTATTTTTCTAAACGAGATAACATTTTCTTTTGAATACAGATTATACAGGTTAAAGGTTATACTATTTTTAAGAGGTCATATCTGCATCCATCTGCATCCACTTGAAAGTTTCTGAGCTTTAAATTAGACAATGGTGTAAAATAAGATATAAATTTTCTTCCTCTCTATTTTACTGCAAAACGCATCAAATTTACGTAGCTGTTCAACATTTTATTACAGTATTTACTCCGAGTTGATTGGTGAGTACCATGAACTGAGTTTAGTCACTTTCGCGTATGGTCTTATCTTGTTTAGAACCTGATGGATGCAATGATAATTTAGATTTCTATGTGAAATTAGGTGAACGAGATGTTGAGGTGCGTGAGATTATACTTGTATCTGCCTCTTGAAAGGCATTTGGGAAAGCTGTTCACGTTTACCACAGCTAAATGGAAAATATGATATTTATATTACTTTCTGTGCAAACAAGAAACGCAAAAAATCTGAAAGTGAAACAGTAGTTTTATTAATACCACTAATAAATAGAGACTAAAATTTTACGTGATATTCGAAATTTTTACGTAAAAAATTTTTGGTGCGAATTCTTATTTTACATGCGATCTTCTAGACTATTTTACTATTTTGGATGCAATCATTCTTAATTATTATTTTTTTTGGTAAACTGATGTTTAAGACAAGATTTTTTATGCATAGCACAAAGGGGGGTTACTTTACTTATAAAATAAAGTTGGTTGTTTTCAGGTGAAAAAATGTAACAAGCAGTAATTGTTGAATGAAACACTAGTATATATTGAATTATTTCGCGGATAAGAGATAAGCCGCCATAGCTCAGTGGTCAGAGCTGTCGACCGGAAATCGAAGGGACATGGGTTCGAGTCCCGTTGGCGTCATGTATCTTTTATCAGGAGATTTTTCAATGTGGATGAGTGCTTCAGGCGAATAATTATTGCTTGTGCAATCATTCTTATTATTTTTTTAGAATGTAATATTATAATTTCTAAATATTTTTTTTACAAGCTCGAATAGCCATTAATTGGAAAAGCTATTAGCGAAAATCACTTTTGTTTTAAAATAAAATCCGTTTTTCTGAATAATAACACTTTATTTCCCAAAAAATAACGCCAAGCTTTCAGGTGCCTCTCTAAAATTACACAACTCTTACCACCAAGTAATGCGAATTTCACAAAAACGCGATTTTAACACTTTTCCAAAAAATAATTCTTAAATTTCTGGTCCCCATTAATAAATCATCCCATTGCTAACTGGCTTTACGCATAAAATAAAAGTAAATATACCAACCACTTTTTATCATTGGAAAACTACTAATTAGCTATACGTGTTGTATACGAGTGTCATGCATCGGTATATGCTCCGAATTTCAATTCTCGAATCATTTTTCAAGTGTAAATTATTTATTTGAAAAGAGATTAAAATGGTGTAAAAACATTTTTCTTATTCTAACCAAACATGAAATATTAAATCTTTCGAAAGGTGAATTCACAGACGTAACCTCCGAATTATCTGGAAAAGGAGGTTGACTAATTTGATAAAAAATAAAACTGCAAAATCAAGGCCACATTATGAGGAGGTACCAAATATAAAGTATATCGCAGATAATCCGCGTGAAAATTAATGGAAAGCGAGGCAATGGAAGAAATCGCACCTCGGAGCTCACGGCTTTGTAATATGCGTGCAGGGCCGGCCCTGTGCGGGCGCAATTGAAGCAGTCCGCTCCATACCGAGGCGCTAATACCTAACAGTTCTAACACATCGCCCTTGAGATTACTTTTCACAAAAAACGGCGCTACACCAAAATACAAATCATCCCTGCCTAGGCGTCTAAAGGTAGTGACAAGGTTTTGGTTTTTCGCACCAGCCGCCTCGTTGACTCATGACTCATGGCCAGTCCTGTATGCGTGACAAGTTCAAGTGCATTTTCGGGCTGCACAGTAGACTGTCTTGATGATAGCCAACTTCCGATAGGAGAGAATAATATTCCAATATACATTACTTTCAGTCTTTGGAGCTATATAAATGTTTCGGCAACAAGAAACTTTTTTTTCCGTATATATTCAGATTGTTTTTCATCGATCTTTCAAATAACATCCAGATTTACACTTCTTTTTGTGAGAAACTTTGAATTCGATTAATTTATTATTAATTCGGCCGGCATAGTCCAGTGGTAACGCATTGGACTGCCATTCCGAAGGTCGCGGGTTCGAACCCGGCGTGCGCAAATAAATTTTATTTGATTAATTTGTGTTATTTCACAATTAATTAATTAAAATAAAACATAGTATATTTGCGGCACGTTCCAGAGTGGAAGATACTACCAGTATCGCCCTGGTGTAAGACCACCATTCAGAATTGAAACGTTGCTCCAAATGGCTTTAGCCGTGTTTAGTGACTAGATCTGAATAGCCAGGTACTTCCCCACCTTCCTCTTTCCCTTCCCCACTTACCTTCAGCCTCACAACATCCCCCAATTGGGGATGCCATAGTCTCACTGGCTCCAGACGGGAGCAGTTGGGACTCTTGTGAGGTATTCACTATAAAAAAAATATAAAAAAACTGGTTTTGAAGACGATGTAAAAATATTTAAAAAATAACATTTACGCGTCAAATTCCTCAGAGTTTAAAGTTTACAGTTTAAAGCGATAACTTTAATTACTTTTGTTAACAGTCAATAAATGAGAAAACTTACTTGTTGGAAAACTACAGTATTAAGGGACTTTGTCGACTTATTTTAACCAGTGATTCCTGACATTAATTGGAGTAAAAATGTAAATGAAAGTTTGGAATCCGGTGACTTTTTTATGTTTTGTTTTTGTTCAACAAACACAAGAACCTTGCCTCATTATTGTGAGTAACAGCTATTACGATTTTTCAAGGTACCTATGAAATGTTTTTAAAAAAACGTGTTTCCAGCATCATACAAGACGACGGTATTACTTTTTTATACATTATATTTATTTTCTATAGTTGCAAAATCACTTTGTGATGTGATTTTGATTTAAATATAATTCTACTCCCTGATTTTGTCATTTTAATTGTTGTATTCATAAATGCAATAACTACCTATTGTATGATAATTCAAATTATTTTGTATAATTTATAATAATAATTACTAATTAATCACCGCTCACTATAAAAGTATTGTCTACAGGTCAGTGGCCGCCACAGGTACATATTTGTATTCTTTACTTGTTATTTGTAAATCTGTTAATTTTCATCATACGTTTATCCTGACGAAGAAACCATTGGTTTTGAAACATGTCTTTTGAATTAAATAGTAGTATTCACAAAGTTACTTATTTAATTTAAATATAATATGCTACTTAATTTTCATACTAAATTGCGTGTTATTAGTAAATGCCTAGTCAGGGGTCAAAAAATGTAATGAACTATTTACCATAGACTAAATTAGACTAGACACGTCATATTCATTTAAAAATAACCCCAACACAATTTTGGTTTGGTTCACGTGCACATTTATGAAAAGGACCACGCATTGTGTCGCAATGCGAAATGGGCACTGTGCATTGCGTTTTACCTTTTTTTGGTCTAGAGTAAGCTATTTTGCTTCTCAGCTATGTTGCGCAAGTTCATTTTTTCAATCACAAAAATAACCCAGTTCCAAATATTTAAATTTGAATTATGTCCATATTACAACACCTCTGACAACAAATTCTCCGTGGCTTCGCTTACGAGTTTGAACGCTTGTACAAGGAGTTTATACAGAGTTGGGTTGTTAAGTTCATCTCTATATTTGTGACATACGCTACGTGGCGTTATTTTTAAAATGAATTTAACTAGACAGGGCTAATCTAGTGTAATACATCAATGACCTGAACCGAATAAAGAAAACAAAACCAAAATCACAGGCTGGTTGGCATTGAACGTCCCGTACGAAGAACTTCCGTATCTACAGTTGTAGAACGACTTTAATGGTTAAATTAACAACATTTTGTAATAAAGGGACACTTTATAACTGGATTAATAAATTGATTAAAAATTATTTTTAAAAGTTGAGAAAAATTAGTGTTCAGAGATCTTAATTGTTCTCCGGTTCCGGTTAAACTTATACTTTATTGTTCTCCGGTTCCGGTTAAACTTACACTTAATTGTTCTCCGGTTCCGGTTAAACTTACACTTAATTGTTCTCCGGTTCCGGTTAAACTTACACTTTATTGTTCTCCGGTTCCGGTTAAACTTACACTTAATTGATAAAACAGGAAACAAGCAGCGACTATTTAATGTTTTATGTTTAATGCGGTGTTAACTTGTATATTTATTAGAAATAACAATGGGTCGTTCTAAAAACCATAAATTGTCTTATAATCTGTGAAAGTTCCAATGGTTTCTAATGAAACGGAAGCAGGAATCAATCATGATTATCACAGAAAACCGCCAACATCATTAATATTTGAAAAGTGAAAACAGTATTCATTTTCATTGATCCGGTAATCTCGACTACGAAACTTTTGATTTTACTCAAATACCAAAGAATGTTGAAAAGAAATTAAATAGAATTATTTAATCGACTTCTATTTTTTTTAATATCGCATTAGACCCATTTTGATGTTATATTAAAAATGTCACACATTCTAAAGGGGTTTATATATAATATTTGTAAAGCAGAAATTGGCTTACATTTGAAATATGTTCACCAAATTATATGATTTGAATAACCACTGTTAGGTACGTTCTAGTTTCACCTTGACGTTTATATTGTTCAAAGTCCAAGCTTTTGATGTAATACTGGTTTGAATTTTCATAACGCATATTTTCTTGATGGTTTAGTATTGGTTGTATTATTTAGGTAAAAATCTTCTACAAAAAGACGTTAATTTATAATTTTGTTCAAACTATTTCGTACGAAAAACCTCTCTTTAGACCTTTCATTCTGGGTTCAAATGGAAACATTTTTGATATGGTGGTAACGTCATTTCCATCGTTATCAAGATAGCTTGAAATATTAATTTAGCTCTAGACAAGTCCACAGAGTTCGTTTAGTAAAAGAATTGCAGTAAATAATCGGATTAAAATACTGAAGCACAGCTTTATTTAGATACACGTTTGCATATATATATATTTCTCTTCTTCCATATCTCGTGTTCTATTGTTCAGGCTAGCTTTTCCGCATTTATTTATTTATTGGACAATTTGTATGGCGCCGCTTTTGTGAGTTATCACCTCAGGGGGGGAATTACAGTTGATGCAGGTATTACAAAAAAATTAAATATTACAAAAATAAAGTGAAGTTAAGTTTAGTAAAATTAAGTACTGGAATAGGTGACACGAAGATAGAAGATGGAGACTCTGCATTAAGAATCCTAGGTGGTGAAGAAACTGGACCAGATGCTGTAGTGAGAGAGTCCACCGCGTCCACCAACAGTACCAGCACGAGGTTCGTCATCCGTCCAGGTATGCGTCTGCTTCTAATAAAGCGCTGACACAATATTCTCACAGATATACCAGACCTTGGTAGCGCTGCATGTCTTATGTCCTTAGACAAATTCAACTGTAGGTACATTCCCCTAAAAATACTCACAATTCTAAATCAAAATCATTTGTAGTTGCAAAATTAGTACCCACATTACGAATGAAACAAGTTTGTGTTACATTACATTATTATACATTACACAAGTTAGAAGATGATCCTCAGATGTTACAGTGTTAACAAGGCGCGAATTGGTAAGTAGACAAATACATTAGACAAAATTACAATTAGTTTCGAATTCAAAGCGCGGTTTTGAATCCCAATACAAATAAACATTTGTGCACCCTTGATGTTTTGATGCCCGTTTTTTAAACCATAAAATTAATATTTCGCAAAATAGTAAGTACCAAGGTCTTCTAGAACAGACCTACAATAACATATTATTTTGCATATTAAATTAAGTCGCCGAACTGCCCGGAGTCATTACAAATACAGCATAGCTATTTGGGAAATGTAGATAATGGGAAGACGAAGGTTGGGAAGTATTTGGCTTTTTATGGATCTGGTCACTAAATATGGATAAATAATTTCATGCAAAATTTTGATTCCGAATGGTGATTCTTGCCATGGCGATAGTGAAAGTATATTCTCCTCTTCTAGGTATTTTCAATTAATTTGCGAAAGAGATGATTAAAAGGCTATTACTTTTCAAGTTGTAAAAGATTTGTGCCCAACGGACTTCATGATGTTGGTTCATCACTGGTTACAATACGATATAACTTATAAGTAATAAGTAATGTAATAACACAGTCTCGCGGCTAATAAACTTTAAGTGGATTTCCAGACGCTCATCTGGTACGTTAAACCATCAACTTAGAACTAGGGCGTCGTTTGAAATGAGTAGTTTGTACACAATTTATCCACAATGCAGCCAATAATAACTCTCCAATTATCGTTTTGAAATGGTGTAAGACTCTGTATTAAAAAATGATAAAACTAAAATATGTCCACTTTATAGAGAACAAAATTTAAAAGAAAAAATTTGATTAGGTACTAAAGTGAATAAAATCGTTATTTTTAATGCCAATTAGCCAAAAACCAAACACCATCCCCTTTGAAATGAACGCCAAAACTGTATTAAAAGTAACCATTTTACTCATCACGTTTAAACAGGCATGAAAGAAGTAAAAATATACCACTTTCTGATGGGGATCGAATAGACTCGCCGTGGATTTAAGCCTTAGACACATTACGCCATGCATGCATAATTTGGGTGTGGCATATAGTATTATATGTTGGGTGACACATGACGCTATAATCTTCTTCAAGAGAGGGAGTTACATCAATTGGGGGACAGGCGCGGAATATCATTTCTTTGTATGGGATCTGTCACTTTGACAGATGACAGCCGCATAAATACGGCGTAAATTGTAAATTGTGCTGTAGGCAGGAGAGGGGACGCATAATTTTCAAATATCGCCCGGCTAGCAGATCACAGCGTATATCGTTGCAACGCCAACATTACAAGTCTCATTACAGTCATCTTTTAAGGTGTGATAGGTCTGTATGGGATTGCATGGTGAGCTATATGGAGTTACATAAAACACTTTTAAATAATAGCCTAATCGGTCACCCCCTTTATGTATATAACGTTATAACGGTTTCAGATGTATCAATTTGAGTTGATGAACTTTTATTAAACGTCAAAATTTCCAACTAAAAACTAATCTACTTTTGTTTTGTTAACAACCAAAAGGTTCAGATTTGTCAATATGCTTTCAAATTTTGAGTTGATTAACTAAAATTGAAACGTCTGAACCCACTATTAGGGTTAGGAATACAGTACAAACATATACGGTATATGGTAGACGTGCTATTTTGAAGCAGATTTGTATGTTTAGCGTTCGATTTCCTTTACAACAAAGCCGTCAAATTCTTTAGAAATTATTATAATATCCGACCAACAGGAATTTAAGAATGCATCGACATTACAGACTAACGTTAACGAAAGATTTTCAGTGCGGAACAAAACCACGCTTAACCAAGCTATAATTAACCCTCGATTAAGTTGAGACTAAACTGATAAAACTTTTACTCTCATTATAAAAGTATCAGTTATGTTTTAATGAAAGCAAAATCCGAGAAATTAGAGCGTTTAAGTTGATGGTTGTTATGCAAATGGATTGCGCCTACGTAACTTGTAGCCAGTCAATGATCTCCGTACACATCTCAAGTAGGTTGACCATAATTCCTTGGTCAGTGTACTAGTGGAATCAATACAGATACAGTTCAATGAACAAAAATACGGTGCGGGCGCTCTAAAATAGCTTTCATCTAACTTCATACAAATATTGGAACTTGCTTCTAGTTAAGCGAATAGCACTCTAAGCAACAGTATCCAACTTCTAATGCAGTGCTCCGCAACCTTTTCTCACCCACGACACACCAAAATCTTCCTAGAATTCCGCGGCACACCAAAAGCTAAAATATATAGATATTAAATTGTTCACAAATTTTACAATAATTTCTTGTTTTTTATTTGAAAAGTATACATACACACATTTAACTATAACATATTTATTTTTACGCAATCTTAATAATTAAGTTAATTATAAAATAATAATAAATTAATGAGCGATTAATTGTTAAATTAACCTGCGCTTGTTTCAGTGAACACAAAAGCTTTATATTCGGCTCGATTTTTGACAGCGCAACCCGAAGTTCTTGGTCAAGACCTTTTAAGCATGACCGCTTATCATTTTTAATTAATACAAGCGTTGAAAATCTTTGCTCACATAAATATGTCGTTGAAAATGGAAGTAGTGTTAAGAATGCTTTAACGGAAATGTAAGGATATTCTTTTTTAACGTAAATCCAGAAAACATCCAATGGATCTTCGGAGAAGTGAAGTTTTAATGTTATGTCATTATTTAAATCTGTAAATTCCACTCGAATTTGCAGAGGCAGTGTTTCCGTAGAATTTATTGCATTGGTTGCAAAAGAATTTTTAATCCAATCGTATTGTTCCGTATTAATGGAATAAAAATACTGACCAAATTTCTGCTGAAGCATACTTAAATGTTGTTGGGCCAGATCCACAGTTAATTGTTTGTTTTCAATTTTACTATGGTTGATCCTTTGGTACATTTCCAAATATCCTTTTTGCAACTCTTTCTGCCAAAGTTCGTTATTAAGTTCATTCAAATGCTCGAATATATCAGCCATGTATGCAAGTTTGGCTATCCAGTAATTATCATCGAGGTGCTGATATAGTTTGGGCATATTTTGATTTAAAAGAAACTCATCGTGACGAAGCTCAAACAATCTAGCCAAAACTTTGCCTCAGGATAGCCAACGAATTTCAGCATAAAACAATAAGGGTTCATATTTGGCTCCCATTTCTGCACAGAGTATTCCAAAGATTCGCGAGTTTAGGGCTCTTGATTTAATTATGTTTACGATTTTAATACATTCATTCATCGTGTTCAAAAGTTTTTGACCGTCAATGCTACTCGATGTATGCAGCAGTGTGTAAATTGTAACGTTGGATTTTTTTGTTTTACACAAGACACAAAACCCCTTTTACTACCAGTCATTGCCGCAGCGCCATCCGTGCAAATAGCAATGCAATTGCTCTATTTAATATTATATATTTTGAAGAAATAATCGGTTACTTGAAAAAATTCTTCACCGGTAGTTCGCTCTGGAACCTCCTTACAAAATAAATAATGTTCTTTAATAAAGTCCTCGTCAACGAAAAGTACAATAGCTATCAACTGTGGTTTATTTTTAATATCGGTTGTTTCGTTGATCTGAAGCGCAAATTTTTCAGCCAATAACAGTTTTCTAATCAGTGTTTCTAATATATTGTGAATACGTCTTTTAACAGTATCTGCAGACAATGAAAAATATTTTGTCATTGTGTATTAAATACATAATGAAATATTGTCAAATGTCAAATACATTGAATTTGACCGCGGCACACCTGTGTCCGGCTCACGGCACACCAGTGTGCCACGGCACACCGGTTGCGGAGCACTGCTCTAATGGACTGAAGCTTTCTACACATGTCATATACAGGTATACGATGTGCCGCTCAATGAATTTCGCATTTCACGGAGAAAACTTCCCGATAAAAAATATTGCTGATTTATTAAGAATATCTTCAAATTATTCGTATTCCTATTAAAAACGGAATTGTAGTCAATTAACGAATAAATTGATAGGTATCCTGAAAAACTTACGCGTGATATATTGTTAAGACAAACGCTGGTATATGAAACGTATTCCGATATAATTACGAATTTACTAACACTTTATCAGGAAGCGGTTCGCAGTCTCGTTTTTAACAGGATTACCAATAATTAGAAGATATTTTTAATAAATCAGCATTAGCCATTTTTCTCCGTGCATATTTCGAATACTGCACGAGAGTCCCAACTCCTCCCAAACGTCTGGAGCCAGTGAGACTATGTCATCCCAAACTGGTGTATGTTATGAGGCTAAGGTAGTAGGGAGGGAAAGGAGATGGAGAAGAGAAAGATGAGAAAGTGCCTGGTCAACAAACACGCCTGAAGCCATTTCAGGCAACGTTTCAATTCGGAATGGTGTTCTTATGTAGGGCGGTAATGGGGAAAATTCCACTCTGCAACGTGCGTTGTGAAATATAACTAATTAAATTTACTTGCGCACGCCGGGATTTGAACCCGATCCTCCAGATTGCTAGTCGAGAGCCGTACCCCTCCACTGAGTAAATCTCTAAACTAGCAATCTTTACCACGGAGGCTGTTAATAAACCATTTGAATATCGGAAGATTTTGTACAATTAGTGATGGATATAAAGTTTTTTTTTGTGACTGAATTTCATCATTCTCGAACTATTTTAAGATTGATTTGATAATATCACATAGTTATGAAAAAAACTTTTTGAACTTTAGTTGAATGTGCAACTCTTTGGTATTTACAAAATGAGCTCAAAACCGTACAAATACATAAAATAAAACCACGCAATACGCAACGTATCTGTTGCGTGTTGCGATAGAAAAAAAACTAACCTCCATTTGCCACATCTGAACAGTGGGAGCTTTTAGTGTGATTATTTTTTTATTTATTTATTGTTTAGAAACATTTACAGACTATTGACATGAAAAAAAATCATTAGATAAGCGCTGCAAAAAATGTATATGTCAACAGTCCACTTAAAAATGTTCACATCGTGCAAAGTTTAAGTGTCACTATACACTATGTATTAACAAAAATATAAAACATATAGACTTATAGCTGAGCTTTTCTATACTATTGTAAATCAATATTCTTATCCGTCCTACCACTTTTTCCCTAGAATACTAGCACTTACGTAAGTTGGTTTGTTTTTTTGTGGAAGTTTATATTATACCAAGGTCTCTGACCGGTCAGTAGCTGAGTTGGCAAATGCGTCGGGTTCTTATCCAGGCTTTTAGAGTTCAATTAGTAAAATTGGTTAAGTCGTCCATTATTGCACAAGCAATATTTTCCGCTTATAATGGATGATGGTAGATTTAAAAAAAAATCAGGAAATTCGTAACCTGGGATGTTTGTCTTTCTATTTATTTAAAATTTAAAAAATATATCATTGAAGAATAATACTAAGAAATCTAAACTAAATTTAAGAAAAATATCATGATTAAGATCATGAGAAAACCTTACAGTCCCGTTCAAAACGAGACGTATGGCCAATATCAAGTGTTTATACCAACGCATGTCCACCAATATCACTTTCCTCTCCGGTATTAATCAATAGACAGTAGTTATTGATATCAAACGCTTCAATTGCATTTCCGGGGTGTGGATTGTTGTGAGAAGGCTGCGGTTTATTGCCTGTCCTGTTAAGACCCCTGTCAGTAGGTTAATATGCGTGAGTTAGAACAAAACCTACCTTTCTCACGAAGGAGCAAATTAATTAAAATATTGATTAATGGTTAATGTGTAAAAATTTTGAAGATGATTTTTGAAAAGCAAATTTGAAATAAAAAAAATTGAACATTAACAAAATTGTTCATCTTCAAATATCTTTATTAAATTATTATTATTATTAATGGGAATACCGTACAAGACTTCCAAGGGCTCCCTGCTAACCGGAGTTAGTGAGACTGTCTCCTCCAATTGGGTACGTTGTGAGGTTGAAAGTTTGGTAAGGGGAAGGAAATGGGGAAGAAGAAGGTGAGGAAGTACCTAGATCTTGTCACCGAACACACGTTTCAATTCTGAGTGGTGGTCTTTCTCCAGGACGGTATTGACGGTATCTTCCACCTTGAAACGTGCCGCGAATCAATTAAAAGTTAACCAAATAAAATTTTACTTTGATTTGAATCCGCGACCTACTGATTTGTAGCTAAGGATTGTAACTACTCATGGGATGGGAAATGAGAGCGATCACGTAAAAGCTGATATGACACTTAGAATAGTATTAACTTCTTCAAAGCCATTGAAGAATTTAACACTATTCGAAGTGTCATATTGTCTGACACTTCGAATAGTGTTAAATTCTTCAAAGCCATAAATTTTTGATCAATCAAAATTTATTAGTTGGTTTCATCATAATGAAATTCAGACAAAACCAAATACTCCTCGGGTTTTGAAAGTGCCAGCTCGTTGAACTTTTTCACACGCTGCTTGTAATTATAAACGATTTTTGTGAAACATAAAATATTATTGGTCAGCTCGGAAATTCAATAAACATATATATAATACATTTTTAATATATATATATATAGGCAGTGGCGGCTGCTGACTTCTGGGTGTAATAGACTGCTAATATTACAAAAACGGCATTATTTATGTTGTTATAGCTGAAAAAGATTATAATTTTTTTTTGGAAAATTCTTTTTTTAGTATGAAGTTTTTAAGGGAATTTCAGTTTGACCGTGCACCGTACAGATTTCCTGAATTTCTTCATACAAAAAACTAATTTTCAAAAAAAAAAGAAAAAGATTTTCAGCTACAACAACATCAGTAATGCCGTTTTTTGTAGTATTGGCACTCTAGTAGTCTAGTACACCCGAAAGTCACGAGCCGCAACTGTATATAGGAAATGTACCTACGCGTCGTACCGCTATTCGAGTCTCGTACTAATTTAAAAGGAAAGCGTTCAAATCATCTATCTTTAAAATTAAATAGAAAATATTGGTTAGTTGTATTTTCCTATATTTTCCTATAAAAATAAAATATTTCCTTGCCATGGGTCATGAGTAGAGTAGTACGAATTACTTTCATATCAGTGCATTGATCTTATCTTGTAAGCATATCAAATTCACGCCAGTAAATGTTATGCGAACATCGCGTGGGATAATAGCCAAATGTAAAATTTTGTTTTGAATAACAGTCGGCACAGAATTAAATAACAATAACGGGGGAATCGTAAAAAATATAATTCTTCGGATCTGTAGAAAGTTTAACAGCTTTTTTTTCATTGATATATTCGTTATTTTAGTGAGAAAATCTAAAATAATATGCATAAGTTTACGCGTGTAAAGATTGGTTAAGATTTTAAAACAATGGACAATGTAATGAAATATACATAATTGTTTTAAAACGAATAATAATTATTATAAAACCTATTGAAACAGTTAACTCCCTAAAATAAGTAGCAAATTTTATGCGAATAATTCTCAAAACTAAGCACATAATATATTTTGATAAATTGCAATACAAGCATAATTAAGTAGGTATATTTAAATGGGATTATTTCACAATTTACCGAATTTATTATGTCTAGTCAAAGATTTATTATCTCTTACGTAAACTTTAAACCAGATAGAAATTAGAAAAATTTAAGATAATTTAGACGGGACCGATCCGTATTTTACGTAAAAAATGTTTAATGTCGGATATCGTCAACATATATATAAAACCTTGCACTATAATCCAAATGCCATCCGTAAAATGTCATTCACTGCTTTTTTATTTCTTTAGGAAGTCATTAAGATGTCAACAAGATTAAGAGAGAAAAATAGTTGTTTTAAGACATAAAAACGATCAACTTTTAAATAATTTTACGAGATTTCTTGATTACTGAAGTTTTGTATATTTTGCAACAAGAACATTTAAGTAAAAAAAGTAGATTTACGAGATGGAGAGAATGCTGATATTATAAAAATGTGTGATTTGGAACCGATTTTTTATGCAGTCAATACATAGAACTGAAGCTCACACATAGGTACTTAATACTTAAACAGCTGCAAACAAATAAGTTTGTATCTTCATTAATTGTAAAATCACTTTTAATTTAATTAAAATAACTTTCTTTGTAAACCAAAACGGATCCACATGTTTCATCTTGATCAGGATAAACGTATTATCAGGATAACGTAAATACTTTTACGTTTATCCTGGCGATATTTGATATTTTGAAACATGTCTATCCTTTTTGATTAAATAGTAATATTTAAAAAGTAATTTATTTTCACGATGGCTAAACTTTATTTAGATAAAGCCTGAAAGGACTTTTTTAATAGACCGTCCATCTAGATTCTTGAATGGAAAATTTTTAGGTTACACCACAATTTTGTTTTGGAATGTTTAAAAGTTATCTGATGCCGAAGACTTATAAACTTAGCTTAAGTACAATAAATACCAACAGGCACTTAATGATGCATTGATGGCATTTAAGTATGCACAGATACAATTGTCGTAATAAATACATATTCAGATCCTTTTAACGAGGCCGCACCTTTGTCATGACAGATAACTAACTGGTTTATGTTGACTGAACTTTAAGTTTTTAATATTTGGAGCAGACGTTTATTTAAGTGTATTAAGAGCAAGGAAGCCATTATCAAAATATCAACCACTTTTTAGACGTGTCGCTATAAAAGTCAACCATCCTCCTCAACCGGATTTGACCTTCAAAAACCTTGAAAAAATGATAAATGTGTATGAGTTGTTAATTATGATTATCTGCAAAATCGTTAAGGATGATAAAATAACTTTTCACTTTTTTCGATTTCCTTCAACACTGGTTTTTAATTTTTTTTTTAATGTTTATTATAAACCTTTTAAAAACGTATTTCTATGACATTAAAGACACCTTACAATACATCTAAAACTTATTCTTTACTGTATTTAGGCATAACCCACGAAAATCAGTAATTTATTTAGCTTCTTTAAAATCTGTCTGTAATTCATTAAAAATCTTAAATCCTTAACATAGAGATTACTCAAAAGGATTATTTTATTGTTTGAGACCATTTAAAATATGTAAACAATTTGATAGCAGTTTTCAATATGAAAGCATTATGTATTTTCAATTATGTAATCATTGTTATCATAGAATATAAACCAAAAATTATTATTTTTTGTACTTCGACATTGATTGAAGTATACCGAAAAAAGGTTTTGCGGTTGAACAAGCTTGTTTGCACAATGGGAAAATCGGAATAGTTTAGTTAATAACATGAAGGCCGTTGAATTAATATCAAGCTTTTCCAGCGGATATAGTACTAATGATTTCAGGTAATTAGTGTTAAGTGGCTGTTAATCTGCTGACAAACTGCTTTGGCAGTTTAGCAGGTTTATAAAATAGAACGAAAAATTTTAAAAAAAGTTATTATATATGCAATAAGCAACTAAATCCGCAGGAGGCGATAGAAAATAATAATTGGGGTCCTCTAGGCAAGGGTGTAGCAACAAAACCTCCTAGATCACGAGGCCGGGACACTCATTTTAAGTAGCTTTCTAACTTGTGTGGGATTTTACAAAATTTTCGAATTAATTTTTTTTCATTTTATTCTTGTTTAATTATTTTTTTATATTTAAATTAAAATTTTTTTTTTTTGGGTTTCCATACAAGTTAAGAGACTGATTTGATTCAGTGTCACGGCCTTGTGATCTAAAAGGTTTTGGTAGCATCCAATGAGGCCCGAATTATCAAACATGTTATGTGAAAAAAGTGTTTTTAGAAAAATAAAAATTAAAAAAAACGATTTATGTCATTTTTATTTTTTTTTGTTCTTCTAATATCAAAGACAAAGTTTTTTAAAATATTTTTATTTTAATTTTTATTAAAGTGATTATGTAAACATTGTACATACAAAAATTAAAGTGATTATGTAAACATTGTACATACAAAAATTAAAGTGAATATATGTATCGCAAATTTTATTTCTTGATCCTCCTCTCTAGGAAGATCTGTGCCGAGGCGGACTAAAGTTATTCAGTTCTATTTTATTTGTTTTCTATGCCGTTTTATATATTTTTTCAGAGTTTTTTCATTGATCTCTTTCAGCCAGATTTTTCATCATTGAAATCATTAAACTTACCTAATTAATTAGTAATACCTCAATGGTCAGCAGAGGTATTTATCCAGTGTATTTATGAGCATATCTCACGTTTGACACATGCCCGTAATGGAAATAAAATATTAATACAATTTTTCAGAACTTTCCATATGCTTTTATTGTCCCAATAACAATTTTTTTTGCTAACTCAAAATTCAAACGAATATCTTTATAGAATCCAATAAATCGTTCATTTCAATTATTCAATGGCTGTATAAGAACGTGTTGATAAACCAAGAAATGTCATAAAAATGAGTAGGTAACGCGGAAAAAATGCGGAAAATCTCAACGATTCAGACTAGAACAGTTAGTACAACCTACTTAACGTGTTTTTTCTTAAATATGAAAGTATAATACCGAATATTGATTCTCGTTGTTTAAGAAAATTATGAAAATATTCAGAATCCAAACTTACCATTATGCCTATGTATTAAATAGTCCAGCAGTATTCTCTTGCAATTCCTGGTTTACAACGCACAAGGCAATTATATGAAATATCGTATAATTTCATATAAAAATAACAGGTTGCAGAACACTGAATACCTTACCCACGTATCAATTTTCGAACACATAAATTTTATAGTGAAATACAGATAAATTCAATCGAAAATATCATAGGTCATCTAGCATTTTATTGTAATCATCTTTTTACTGATTTTGAATTCGGTTGCTTCATCCCAACCATAAAAATAAAACATTTCACTAAAGCAATATTAAAATATTAAAGTAATGCTGTATCTTTCAGCTTTTTGTGTTACGACTAATATCGATTTAATTAAAGTATGTAAGTTAATTTTACCAATCGACTGTGAGTGTATAAGTAAGGAATTAAATATTAAAAAAATAGATAAAATGATATTAAACTCAAGGCTTGTTTATTAAACTCAAGCCTTGTTTATTAAACTCAAAGATTTTTTATTAAACTTGAGGCTTGTTTATTAAACTTAAGGCTTGTTTATTAAACTTAAGGCTTGTTAATTAAACTTTAGGCTTGTTTATTAAACTCAAGGCTTGTTTATAAAAGTAGGTACTTACACACATTTTACTTATAATTAGGGTATTTTCATATGTTTAGTGATGATTGATCTATAATAAGACCTATTACATGTACGTATTTTATGTTGATAATTAAACCAAAAAATTTTTTTTTCCAAAAATGTTAGTAAAACAAAAATTTATGTTGTTTTCATGGGAATGCAGGTTTTACTTTATAGTTAGAATGTTTGAATAAAAAAATATTCAAAAAATCGTCAGGAGATTGCATTAATTAATGACTTTCTAGGTATTAGTCAATCAGTTGAAATGGTGAACATTGCACGAAATTAATGCAGCTCATTTTTTAGTTAACGACAGTATTTTTTCCTTGACATTTTGCCCTGGCGATGTCGTGTTGTTTTTTTTTAATTTTAATATAATGTAGTCGTTAGTTTGGTAGAAAATGTTGTAATCTTTTAAAAACCTGCAGAGATACATATTAAAGTTTTGTATTATTTATTATAAGGAATCGGCATTGAGGTAATTTTTTATTATTTTTTTTTAATTTGAAACACCCATATTGCTCCCAACCGTCTATGCTATAAACTTATATAATATAAAGTTCTATAAAAAACGCAATATAAATTATTAAATATTATAAAGTACTATAAAACTCAATATAAATTATCTAAAATTATAAATTACTATACAATCTCCATATAAATGATCAAATATTATAAAGTACTGTAAAAAACGCCATATAAAAGATCAAATATTAGAAAGTACTGTCAAAAACGCCATATAAATGATCAAATAGTATAAAGTACTATAAAAATCGCCATATAAATTATCAAATATTATAAATTTCTATAATTTTTGAAATTATCGATCATGAAAATAAAAAAATTAAAACATCCATACAAACTAAGAAATCTAAAAACTCCGTAGCTGTTTATAATAAAAAGGTAAGTCACATTAAAATTATTTCACTGTAAAAAAATAAATGAGAAAAATGAGAGACTTCTTAAAATCAAATTGATTGCTCAGCTTTTTAAGCTTTGTATAAAACACAATTTTGTACATAAAACAACTGAATAAACATATTATAAAAAAAAACAGAAAAACAACTGAACATTTTATATAGACAATTTACGAGAGGAATTCTTGCAAGAATTCTCGCCAATTAAAACCAAATAAAACTATCGTAGCAAATTTGAAATATTTACCGAGAAAAAATCCGAGGGAACAATTTATTAATTCTGTTTCTCATTATTTAATTGATTCCATTTGAACTGTTTTAAATAGTATCTAATAAGAAACAGTTTTAGGAAAAATAATGAATTCTTATGGTTGAATTAATGAAATAATATGTTGAAGAAACAATTGTAGGTTTTACCAAAAAAGTGCTTTTTCATGTGTATAAAACAAAGTGGTTTTGTTATTTAGCTAAAGCAATGCTTTTATCATACTCGTGCATAGATAATGTACCATGAATTTATTGAGCACTTGGTTCCTATTTATGGTTAATAGAATTGTATTTGTTATTATACAAAAATAAACGTTCCTTCTAAAATACTGGTTTTTTAGGCAATCAGCTTGCTTAATGTAGCCATGGTACAAAGTGAATTATTATACATATCACCTGTTACAATTAAAGTGCTTACTTGATCACGACTTGTATCAGATTATGTGACTACCACTATCACAGTTCATCTGCGTGATCAGGGACAAATACCAGGATCTCAATTAAATTACTCTAATCGGTTCAAGCTAAAAACACTGTACATACAAGAAGAAGAACTTACGAATGCAAATTAAATAAGAAATGAAATGTACTTTTGTTATTGCCAGTTGATTAAACTACTTTTTTCTTTTAAATTTATCGTAAAGAAGTTAAATTTGCTTGTTACAGCTGCAGCCAACCTCGCTCTGGCTCTTTTCAGTTCCTTATACCCAAGGACCTTTATTACCTTATGATGCTAACCACCGCTTTCGGTTGGTTCATAATTCGTCGTTCGACTCGCGTTTCGAATCACAAATGTACCTATATGCAGCATCATAGAATAGTACTCGTATTGAGAAGGTATAACACACTTACTTCCGTGTGTACATTTTTTATCACATTATAGCGCTTTTTTAATTGTTTTCCCCGAAAAACAAATAATGGTCTGTAGTTAATTAGCGATATTCCACGCCAAAATTGATCGCATTGAAGCTGCTAATTCATCCGGCTTAACTTTGATTGTGTTCAATTAGCTCGGAAAGCGGATTGACATGTCAGTTTGCGCATTTCCGCCGTCTTATAATCCGAATCTCTCGACGACCATCCTGTAAGCGCGGAAACCAAATAAATGAAGCAGCCTTTTCTGGCGCTATCGAAGAAGTGGAATGATTGATTTAAGATTTGCTTCGCGATTAAATCTTACGGTAATAGGTCCATTATGAAATGCTGTAGTAGTAGATTGATTCGGGTAGGTATCTACTTAACTCAATTCGTGACATAATCAAATGAGTTGCAAAGCAAAAGCCCGTCAGATGCATTGAGGTCAGATCTAAAATTTAATTTGACTTTTCATTCGGCCTCTACATTCACACTACACTACATTAATTTTTCGAATGTATCAATAAACATCTCGTAATTATGGAGGTTATAGATTTAACGAAACGTCGATTTTATTACGGAAAGGCCTCATCATTAAGTGATTTCGCAAGGATGGTGGTCACATGTTTTTGGATGATTTAAAAAAATATATAAAACTGTTGTAACGTGGTTTAATTTTTTCATTTAAACATACACTTGCATAATCAATCCAACACAAAAATTAAAAAAAAAAACTTCAATGGATTAATGTGTGTTTACGAACGTGTAATATTTACAAGCGGTGAATATATATTTTTTTTTCTGAAATGAACAAAAGATTTATTTAGAGATCTTGGAAAAGAGTGTAAATAATAACGACAGAAAAGGGTATTTCCGAGAAATATTAATTTAAATGATGAATTTTGTAACAACTCAATTCCATTTCATTGTAACAGTTGAACTATCATTGAATAATATATTATCTAATTGTTTCGCACCATTATTTTCTACTTTTGCTTTCTCCACTAAACCATGAAATTGAAATTAGATTTAGGTACGAAATTATAATAAAATTAACAAAAATACACACCTTTATATGAGAGATTGTGTGTGAAAGTGATTGTTAATCGGGAGACGACCTTGCATTGTTAGTTAAAACATTGCTAAATTGTTCCAAAGGTACATTCTTTTCATTTTCCCAAGTTCAAGTTTTTAAAGACACTTTTTTGTTCACGGTTTCATTCATTATTAAAACACCGCTCAAATTTAATTAGAATTTTGAAATGTTTTGCACACTTTTACCATCAGGATTCACACAGATTAGTAGGAGCAATGTTTTAATTACTTTTGATAGTTCTCACACCTTCTCTGCTGTGCACGATGAAAAGTTATTATGCAGATATAACATCTTCTCACTGGCGAAATGCGTTTGAATTGTATAGTTATGCAAAATATTAAATAAATTTTTTGGGGGATTTAATGATGATTGTATTTCTTTGACATCTAGTGATAAAATTTTATTGAATATGAGTGCAAGATTAATATGATATATTCAAGTTGCATTCATGGGTAATAATTTAGAAGCCCATCGCAGTTCGATGACTGGATTTTAATCTCAACGTTTTCAAAGTATAATGCTTTCTTCTGGAATTGGATTGATAGTGATCCATATGTAAGATTGAGTTTAATGTTTCTAAATATTCAATTTTGTCATTCACTAGGGCGAGTCATACCTGGTATTACCGGTATACAATGGACGCCCGAAGTTTAAAACGTGTCTCGACAATGAAGGATCTTGGAATCATGTTTGATAGTAGGCTGACATTTCATGCTCATATTGAGACGTCATGTAGCACTTCACTAAGAATTCTGGGCTTTGTTCTACGCACTGCAAGGAATTTTAGAGATAACCGGGTGCTTATAGTTTTATGTAATTCCTTAGTAAGGAGTAGACTTAAAAGTGGGTCGGTGATTTGGAGTCCACACGAGGTAAAGTATTCTCTCATGTTGGAGAGAGTCCAGAAAAGTTCTTGAGATTTCTCTACATGAGGGAGAAAGCCAGTATGGCTACTACCCGTGGCTCTATCCCACTGACTTTCTTTAGGGTATGCTCGGAATGAACTATCTACGGGTCAGGAGGGATGTGCGCATTGCTACACATTTCTTTAGACTGATTCGTGGATGGTTTGAAAACTCGTTAATCATGGACAGCATTCATTTCTATGTTCCCGATGGTTATCTACGTCACCGACAACATAGACTATTTTATCTCCCGACCTGCAGAACTAACTTGCCAATGGTCATGCCTGTGGGGAGAGCAATCTTACTGTTGAGCAGAATCAATTCGGATATAGACATTTTTAGCATCAATGAAGCTTCCTTTAAAAGGCAAGCTCTATTATTACTGGTATAGTTGATATACACTCTGTTAATATTAATCTAAGAATTCTTATTATAAAAATATTTTAAAAACGCATTGAAATTAACAATTTTGTAATGTTTTTGAAATGAATAAATAAAATTGAATTGAATTGAAAAAATAAGGTTCCATGGCAATTCAGGAAAGTGGCAATTCAACACACTCTTAAAAAGTGATATAAAGTCATTAAATTGATGAAAAAACACTGTCCTATATTCTTAATCTAACGTAACTTATTTAACTATTTTTTCAAAAACTTTTCACGACTTTTTTAAGAGTGTGTTGAATTGCCACTTCCCTGAGTTGTCCGGTTACCATAGATAATACGCTCAGCTTAATGCAAGTTCCTCAGATAAAGTTCAGTAATAAACTTTGCGGGTTCGCGGTACACAGTTCGATCGATTAAAATAATAATACCACGTTCTCATTGTTTCTCCTGCTCAAATTACATGTATTACCTCATGTCCGTACAGAATATCCCCAACCTACCACATCCTTTCTATAACCACACGATTTTCCATATATATAAACAAAATATACATATAGCATTGAAAACAGCTTTCTTGCTATAATTTTAAATAAAAAGAACATGTTATATCTTATTTAGTTTAAGCCGCGTACTTATCTACGAGCACTAACCTTTACTCATGGCGAGCCAACTCCCGTATACAGCGAGCTTGATTACTTTAAATGTTTTTTGGACAAAATTCAGCGAACGAAATTATTTGAAGTGTTGTGTTTACTTCGAGAAGTTAAAGTTTTACTTGTGAGCTTTATGTGATGTAATTTTAATAGTTAAGTCCTGAATTAATAAACTTTTGGCAACAAAACACATTTTTAGTACAAATAAATTTCTGGCCATAGGTCTGGTTAGACCAGTCGAAACACGCAAGCATGTCATTCATTGTTGATTTTTGCTAACGTGAATATTGGTTTCTAATGGCGGTCTTGGCGAATGAACGACCTTCTGTATTGTACTATTTTCCTGCAGCTATTATAAACCGATCAATATTTCTCAGATTGGTATAAGTGAATACATGTAAGTCTAACAGGATTACTCTAAGTCGGCAGATAGTTGTTATAGCACATACATATGTTTATTTGAATAATGTCCTTTCAAACCGTAATTACGTAACAACCAGCCCCAACCGTAGATACATAAGTCTTTCTTTTGAACCATCCAGCAATAACGTAAGATACATAGATGTGGTTCAAATTATAATAACGCATTACAATTATTGTAATAATATTAAATTTATTTTTAACTGTTGTATTAGCATTCGTCAATTAAATTCACCAGTTTCGAAAAATAATCTAATATAGGTACACGATTTTGGGAAACAATTTGAAACGCTTTTTTTGAGAAAATAAAATAACTGCTCTTTAAGCCACCATCAGACCTCTGTATTGCTGTTCTCTAATATGAATTGTCACAAATATACTCGTTGGAAGAAAGTAGTAAAAAGTATATTAATACATACAGTCATATTAAAATGGAATTCCACCTTGAATTAAGGTTTCAAAATTTAAAAAAGTATGGGCGTTTTATAATATTCAATTTCACGAATGTTAACTTTAGTCAATAGCTATGGTTAACAAAATAATTAATTCAAGTTTATGTGTTTTATTACATTTTGTTTATTTCCCTACTTGCAATCTACGAAAACAAAGTCTACGACTTCATATCAAAAATTGAACATGTATAGTAGTGTAGTAGTGTAATGAAGTAGTGCAGTAGTGTAGTGTAGTAGGGATAGTAGTGCAATAAATATGTTAAGTCATTCAAATTAAAACAAACGTAATGAGAGCATTTAAATTAAAAACGAACGAATGAAACACTTCACAACAAACAAACCAGTCCTACAAATCTTACCCTACTACTGTGTTGATAATAACTACACAAAAACTACTCTACCTACAGCTTATTCGTATCATTGATATAATTTTTTGTTTCGAAAAACATCATCACTGTTCTTCTCCGCGATCTGATTTACAAACACACACTATAAATAATTTAGTTTCTGCTCTGAAAGAAGATAAATCGAGTGCTCTCAATTACTTCCAGAGGTAACATTTTATTTATTCAGGTTACACACTTGTCTTGTCTAGATGCGCGGTGAATGGTAAACAGAACATTGTCCAAGGTAGGTTCGGTTGGGCAAGCCTTGGACTTTTGAGGTCCATCGTTTGAAGATGCGTTCTCTTATCATGAAGAAGATTGCCTTCGATCCGAGGAGTGAGAATGAGAATATCGAGATGCTGCCTTCGGAAATATCATCCCAATTATACATATTATAGATTATAGCACTAGCCCCAATCTTATTCAATAACCATATGTATTTTGATGATAACTGTCTCGTGTAATAATGTAGCTAAAAACTTTTTATTGACCGAGTTTATCGAAGTCCTGTTTTAAGTCTACCGTCTGGTACTACGTCTGTATGTAAAATGTTTATAATTAAGCAGGTAAGTATTTAAGTACCTACCTACTTACAAATCTTCAGATTTTAGAAGAAATTTTGGCTTGGTTTTTTTAAAAAAGATTAGAAAGATACTTTTTTGGACTCTAGAGCTACGAATATATAGGAATATTAGTAGGATTTCAAGAAAATGAACAGTTACTGTTCACAGAACAACTAGTTATTTTCTTGAAATCCTTAGAAGTTCATCAAAGTAGGAACATGTCGTTAATTTGATAAATTGTTAGCGCCAATGTGTACCTACTTTATTTTTTTATGCGACACTCACAAGAGCGCCCCTACATAGTGTAAAGACTATATAGTGTAAAGACAGGGGAACCGTATAAAACCTTCTTGAATGGGAGGTTTTGAACATGTCGCATTATCCGATTGGGCAGTGTTTCTAGGTGATTCAGGTAGGCGACACATCACGCTATACGCAATCATGACTTGGCCTATTTAAGTGTATCGCTCGCCATACACTACCAATGGGAATGTATGGCGAGCGATAATATTTCGCGCTTATAGCGTGGTCCGTCAAAGGCTTTAAACTGTTTTAACTCCCAGTATTTTACAAAATGAGGTGAGCATTGAATATTTAAATGCTAAAAATTGTCTAAAGATTTACATTTTCTTGAGATTGGCAACCACTTCTGATCTGGACCTGCCAAACATTTTTACACGATTGACATTTGCTATATTAGGATGGATCGTTTGTACGATTTGTAATTGAACTCAACAACTCTGCTTTTGATTTTCCAGCTTCTGTGTTTCTTTTCCCTTTCAACCTATATATTTTCAAAACCAGGGTCACTACTTACTTTCCTTAAAAGGCCGCAAAAGGAGTTGTATTTTTTACTAAAAAGTTTAGTTCTTTCTTAAGTTATAACAAACATTCCTTTAGAAGAGAAAATATGCATTTTATTACATCAGCGATTTTTTGGGCTTGTAAAATAATAATATCCGCATAGTTACTGAAGATACTACGAATTTTGGGACTTAGTATTTTCTTACGAAGTCTAATAAAAAGCAGCACTCGATAACGTCCCACTCCAAGTTTTAATACCAAGGCAGCGTGTATTTTGTGTTCCAATGCATCGTTTATTTACTTATTACCTATAAATTGTTGCACCTTAGTAATAAAACTAGGTTCAGAGTCGAGACTGCATTTTGTTGAGAACCGGCGAATGGAAAGTTGTAGACGTTTTTATCTCGACATGATGATTAAAGTAGTTTGTTCCAAGGTAAGATCAAATTTAATACATCGTCGATCAATTTGCCGATAACATGTTTGATTATAAATAATTGTTTTAGGTGTATATCATGCAATGTAATGAGGATGGAACACGATCATCGAAATTAACAGAAAAAAACAGTTATGTGAGATGATTAATAGAATAACTATTTGGGGCAAGTATTTACAACGATCGAAAGCTTTTAAAGGCCACACAGACAAAATTTAAACAACAACAAAAAACAGTTGTAAGAAAAACATATACGTAGTTTGAAATAAAGTTGAATAAAAAATTATGATGCTCCAAAGTAGATCTCACAATATGAAAACTTTTAATATTTTACGATAGGTGTGTATAGGTACTTTAAGTCTAGCAACTGCTTCTAGATGTAGGTGCTTATTAGTAAAAAAAACACGCCTGCCTTGCAAAAAGCCTATTAAATCTTATGTGATTTCATTATTAATGAAGCAGACCAGGAAATGGCTGCTGTATAATAGTTGGCAGGCTAAAACTATTTCATCTTGGTTTATTTATCTTAAAAATAGAAAACCAGATTCTGTCTTGAACGTTTTAAATACTATTAATTGTATTTTTACCGACTTATTTTATACATCTCCATATTAATGTGTTCAAAAGCATCGTTTCACATGTCATAACAAATAAATATCTTTAGTATGTTTCTATGGAAGTGAGAGGTTTTGTCTTAAATGTCGATGGTCTTTAAGTCCGTTAGAAATAATTGACCCCCCCATTATGTATTGCTCGACCTCTTATACGCCCTCCACAGACATTACACAATTTACCGTAATTTTACGGTGATAATAAAACAAGAAAAATCCTTGGGTTTCTATGCTTCGTAGAAACAAAGTACTAGTGCAGAGCCTTATTGAAGGTCTTCCAAATTTACTTTTTGGTCTAATTAAAAACGCATGGCCTAAGCAAAAAAAATTTTAAAACGTATAAAAACAAGGCGAAAACGCTTCTATAGTTAGATACAGTTTGATAAAGACCAGATAATAATTGATTTTCCTATGACAACACTGACGGCTGATTTCGGGTGATCACAATTTTATGAATTTTTCGTTGAATTTTTTCCTGATTTAACCCATTTATGGAAAATTGAGTCGATTGACGATGTGATGACTTTCTCACACATGATTTTTCCAAAACAACTGGACCTAAATCTATTCTATTCGTCAAAGTAGTACATGTCAAAACGCACCTCAAAAATATGTTGTATTGTTTTTGTTGTTTATTATGATGCAATGTTGTAAAAAGTGTCCTCAGTTGTTGTTACAGTATCAAACATACTAATTTCGGTTGTGGGTCTGTAACCCTATGAGTGATTGTAACTATAGTTCAATCAACTCGGATGAGTTTTGAATTTATTTGTCATTTTCGAAATTGGACCTGATTGTGTCAAGGATTCAGACAAGCTATAAAGTATCCACATTTATAATATTTTTAGAGAAGATTATATTAATTGTTAATTATTTTATTTTCATAATTAGAATTGATGTGTCAAGAATTAACGAGTGTAATAATATCTGACAGCAAAGACAATAGTGGAGATTTATTGAAATTTTTGATAAATAAACTAATAACTTAGTACCTACAACTACATTGTAGAACGTTATACTAATATTTTTGATAAAGACCAAATAAATAGGAGTTTGCTTAAAATTTTAAGGTTACCGACATATGATTAAACTTAATAATAAATTTATTTTTATTAAAATACACTTTTGCTAAGGTATTACTTTACAATATTAACAAATTATTTAATTGCGCAAGTAAACAGCAGAAATTGCACGAATGTTCATAGTTCTTACAATTTCGTCTTTACATTTATTTCTACCAGTAAGTGCAAATAAGTTCATAATTATAGCCCAACGAAGAAAGTACTCGTCAATTTAATATATAAATAAATTTGGTTCATGAGTATTTTTCCTTGAGGCTTTTACAATTAATTTCCTCAAATTCACTTGCATGTACACGGTACAGGTACAGTGCGTGCCATTTTAAATCATTTATGATGGTATTAATAACTCATGTGTATGTAATTTTTTTTTTTTTTTTTTTTTTTTTATTGGTTTTCAAGTTACAATCCCGTTAAACTTCAATAAAGCAGTTTGTCAACAGGATGTTAATGATCAATTACATACATACACACATAATATTATTACTATAACCATACAATTAACACAACTAAATTAATATAAACTATCTCTATTTAGTAACCATTGTTTCAGCATATATCTCAATCTATTTGTGGAATCGCAATTTTTTATATTAATGGGTAACATGTTAAGCATTTTTGGCACGTTAAATTCTAGGGTTCGCCGTCCGTATTTATTATTAATAATAATGAAACTAAGTGACAACCAATCTGATTCCAATATTGAATGATGTTTCATATGTTTAGTATATATTGTTATTATTATTTTACTGACCACAAACGGAGAACTGGCACTCCCATTGGCCGTGATTTTTTGTGCTTTGATTCATCATAGTTGTCTTCTTCATGCAAACTTTCAATTTGCTTTGTCATTCAAAAATGCCCGGTGATAGTATGAAATTGTATCCTAACTTTCACTCTAACCAAAATGTCGCCATTAGCCAGTCTACCACATTCTTCACTGATCCAGAATTACGTAGGTATTTGTATCTTATTTTTCAAATTATCTCATTGTTCAGGTAGTATCATGGTGGATTTTATACACTTATCTAAAAATAAAGCAAAGATGACCAATACGAAAATCGTGGTTTAACGTTTTTTGGCAACCGTGACAAAAAACTGACCGATGGGGAATACAAGGAAATGTCACATTCTAGTCGAGGCTGAGCAACCTACGTAAGGACATCAATAACGTTCAAAATTATTATGTGAAAGTTATGAAATTTCCCGTTTGTTGCAACTCTCTCCGTTGCTTGACAGGTTGGATGCGTTTGAAGGTGTTATTTAATGATTTCACTAGCATTGTTAATAACTTCGTAATTAATTCTTCTCATTCCATTTGATTTTTAATTCGAAATAATTGTGGATTATTGACTACGTTTTTCAAACTAATTTAAATATTGTTTTGGACTAGTGAAACATTCAATATCGATTGACAGCGATGGTTCTTAAGAGAAAAAAATACAACATGGAAAAAATAAAATATATTATAATGTATTAGTGACTGCATTTATTGCATCATATACTTATCCAATACTAACAAAACGAGACGTGTTTGGTAAAGATTATGAAACAGTGGTACTAAGTTATATTCCTTCCTATTTATCTGACCTTTTTTATTTGTTTGACCATTGAAGTTTGCTTATGGTAGATTCACCACGGAAAAACATAGCCACAGCACTTACTTGTTTTGAAAAAACTTTTAGAGCTTACGCAATTCTACTCTATTCGACCGTCGTTAGTGTACATGCCAATTCAACTCGTTTCTAGACTGGGTGGAGGCTTCATTTGCTATTAGTTACCTCTACATATTTATCGTGTCCATTGAACATTTTAATCTTTGAATTCGCAAGATTCGGTAAGCAGTAGGCTGTAGTAACCGGCAGGCGTGAGTTTGGCGACACGGCACTGAATCTAATAATATATACTTTTTTAGATCTATTGTCAAACATAACTTGACAAATTCCCGTCAGTGGTTGTCAGTAGTAAGTACTTCGTTACAGACTTTCTTGACTGAGTAGCTAGTAATTATTTAAAGTCATTAATCATTTTTCGCAATGCCTTGTAACAACTAAGTATCCGTTAAATTAAACTTAATGATTGATTATATTAACGGGGTAAACAATAGAACTTATACAAAATATAGATATTGCAATTGGTATATCATAAAAACGTTTGTAGGAAAAATGCATTGCTTGTGTTCTCATCAGAAAAAAAAATTAAACGTTTGATGAAAATCTGGTAGTCAAATGTATTCATTAATCGTCAAACTGGTAACACGTAACGAAAGATATGGCATGATTATTGTTCAATAATGATTATCTCAAGGTGTCACAAAAAAGCTAAAAGCATTCAAAAAAATTGTGTTAATTCTTCAATAATTGCAAATTAACTTATTGATTGTGTTACTTTTTATATCTACTGAATAAAATTGAAACATTTTTTGCTTTGTCATTACTCAATCTATCCGTTCGTCTTTGAACCTTTGTTTTAATGATTTTAATAGGTTTTCTCAAGGCATAGGCCCTTGAGAAAATTGCCTACCTCCTCATCATATCTTGATCGGTACAATAATAATATATGAGGTGGAACTACCAAAACACAACAGCGCAGATGCCAAAGCAACAGATCTTACAACCATGTCTCCATAAATAAACCACTTACCCTGTTTCTATTCATTAATTATAATGTTTGTTACAATATCAAGTTAACACATAAAGATATTCTGTATTCTATGACGGCAAAGTTCTCGTGTATTATTTCCTTAAAACAAAATGTCAAATTATCAAACATAAACGCGAAATTTATAATTTCTAACAGTAATATACATTCACAATCAGTAAAGAATTCATATTAAAGTTAATCCGCTTTTTATAAATATAAAATATTACGTAAAACAATGAGGGATGGCAGAAACAAAATGTCAATCATCAAACATACAAGTGAAATTCACAATACCTTACAGTAATCACATTCACAATCAGCAATAATTAGTCTTTTTTTTTACTAATATTTTACATTTAAAAGTGATGAAAAATTTTCACGTAATATGGTTACGTAAATCAGCGTTATAAATCTTTCACAGAACTTGAACATGAACGTTGAAATTTGATGAATTGTTCAAATTCTCCGAAACAACCCGTCCTTAGTAAATTTAAGAGTTTTTAAGCAAAGTAAAAAATTATTACAAGAAAATATGATAAGAAAGAGCTCAATGCTTAATCAGCTTCAATCAATGTCTATCAAATATCCATTGAGGTTTTTAATAAATATGTCTTACACAAAATGAAACGACAGTAATTATTTTAATGATAACTAGTTTAATTTTTGGATTTGGTTGTCAATTACCCGTACATGTGCCATAGCTTTGATATCGAGTTACCGGATAAAAACGTTCTTACAATTGCCAAATGTCCGTTCAACCACGTAAAATTTAGTTCAACAGACCTTGTAAGAGATACTTGAAACAATGTTGATCCTAATCAATTGATTCATAAATATCCTGCCACACCAAACATACAAAAAATATTGACTTAGTAATTAGATGCATCATTAACCCATATCCGATATATTGGTTTGGCACGAAAGAATAACAACTCTTCCTGAGAATCAATCTAGTTGCCTCCAACGGAAGATATAATTAATCATCGTGATTGTTTTTACGGTTTTATAATGCTCTATCAAAATTTCTTCAAGGTTGGCAGAGACACAATAACAGATATTTTCTCTCTCCTTCATTACCTGCGGACGACAATCTATATTCTTAGATTTAGAAAAGTTTTGGTTCGTTCATTGCGTTCAGTATTTTGATGATATCACATGCAAAAAGTAACGATCCAGCTCACAATAACGTCGAAAATCTATACTCTTTAGCATGAAACTACCGAAGTTTCTCAAGATGTTTGGGACTGCGACGAGTTAGTTATCTGAAAATGCAAGATGACAGGACAAAATAAAAGATAAAAGTGACAATTGGCCAACAAATTGGCCAAAGTGGGTAAATAGAGGAGGAGTTTTACAAACTGACGACTCGAAACAATTGCTAGAGACCGGAACCGTGCGAGAACATTTGCTGAGATTATCAAATCCAAAAATAACCAAGAATATACAACAATTATTATTGACTCCGCAGGATCTTGGTGTAAACCGACAACTTGTACTATCGTACGATAATGGAAGTTCAATTTATTTTATTACTTACGTTCTGAAACAGCATTATATTATGTTTTCTATTACTCGCAACCGAGAGCAGAGCGAACATTGCCTTTTGTTTATCCGATCCAAAATGTTTATCTGTAATTTTATTCGAATACTTATTATATCAATCATAGTTCTTGTCTTTTATGACTCGTAATTATTAGTAATTTGTTTGAATAAACGTTGATTTTATTCTTATATTTTTGCCGTCAGAATATACTGGGCTGCGAATTAATCCTTATCGATCACTATTAAATGATAATGAGTTTCTCAGAGTGGCAGAAACTAATCATAGCGAAAATTTGTCTTAAATGGATTAAGTTAAGATATCTAATAATTATCAAAACGAATCAACTTCATTCACTTCACTTCTAAGAGCGAAAGAACTTATATCCTACAACACAATTATTACGTAGTTGCATACTTTGTTTTTGGAGAATTCAGATGATCAAAATCTAAACCAAAAATCAGTTTTTTTCTGAAAGCTCAGACTTTTTTCCGTTTTCCTTGTAATTGTTGAAAGTACAGAACATTCAGTACGGGCCATGAAATGTTTTTAGATTAAGCGAAAGGCATGCTTTCATATCGATTTACTTTGTATACTGTAGAAACAATTCAGTCCATAACCCTTTCACTAATCTACACCAGGCAAGGTCAAATAAGTTTAAATTTTGGTGTCTGTGGGTTAGAACTTTTTTTTGGTGAACTAGGCTCAGATAGATGCTGTTTTAAAACCAAGCAAAATGGCATACACTTACCATTATTTGAAATTTGACAAGTTTCGTATTTGGAGGATAAGAAACGGATAGAAGGCTAAAATTACCCCCATCAATAAAAATTCTTGTTTTACAACAGTTAAATGAATATTTTAAAGGTTTACATTTCATTACGAAATTTAAACAGAAAAATTTGTGGAAATTTCATTATCTCAGAGTCATTTTCATTTCGCATGTTTGATGCTTCACGAAGAGAGATTTTTTGCTTTGTGGACACAGCAAATAATAAAGGAATTTAAGAATTTAGTTATACCACTGTGTTTAATCATGAAAAAAGCAATATATTTACAAATGTTGTGATAACTACAACTTTTTGGTTTTTATTAAAGTAGGCGACACATTAAGCTAACGCATATCATATTTCATAATATCGCTCGCCATACCGTACCGATGGGAATGTATGGCGAGCGATATGCTGAAACCGGCTAAGCCACGAACATATAGCGTGGTCTGTCACAGGCATAAAGTGTCAGCACTCTTTTTATACACCACGACTCGGAGTGATTGTTAACAAAATGTTGCGTTGGCGTTTGATATTGAAAAAATGTTGACTAACGATTGAAATAAATAATGAATATAATAGTGTGCAGTAGTCATACAGTGTATTAATTTATAAACGAAAGCCGTTGTGCACAGCTCCTTCGCGCCTCACTCAAGGACGCGTACATTAATTAGTTCAACGTTCAAGATACCCAACATTAGTCGCTGATACGATAAATAATAATAATATGCGGTTAATATTATAATATAAGGTTCACCAAGTCAACCTGACAATCATAATGAAATAATACCTAACTGTAATCCTTTGCATATAATATAGCGAAAGGATTTATAATAAGTATATTGCAAGCATATCGAACCCGGGTATATAAATATATTTTCTTCAATAATTACAAAATAACTTTGTGGCGTTATTTTAATTGTATGGAAATAAAATACTTTATATACACCTTGTTTCCAAACCTATTTTTTCTTCGTCAGGATAAACGTAATATTATGTTTATTTTTATAATAATTAATTAGTAAAACCTCAAATTGTACCTCAGAAGATAGGGTTCCATTAGCTCAGTAGGTAGAGCGGTACCCCGGCAAGGCGAGAGTGGTGGGTTGAAGTCCTAGATGCGACCGTATCTTTTTATGTTTAAGAGTCGCTAATATTGTCTTCAATCCTTAATAATATTATGTTATATACCACTATTAAATCAATGGTTTTGAAATATATCCATCATTTTGATTAAATAGTGGTATGTACCTACGCAGTATTTTATTTTAATATAAAACATAAATATATGTTGGGGAGGATGGAGTCTGAAAAAATATTGAATAATGTCACTTAAAATTTGACATGGTTACCTATTAATGGCTTATTTAGGACGGGTTGTTTCGGAGAATTTGAACAATTCATCAAATTTCAACGTTCATTTTCGGGTTCTGTGAAAGACTTATTCAAGTTCGGTTTTTATATCATTGTAGGCTAGTTGATTGACAAAACTGAAATAAAAACAGAACTTGAAAAAGTCTTTCACAGAACTTGAAAATGAACGTTGAAATTTGATGAATTGTTCAGATTCTCCGAAACAACCCGTCCTTAGTAAAATCTTAATATATATTCAAATTTGCATAAAAAATTTTAAAAAAAAACACTTTCATTTTACAGAATAAATTTTTAGCAATTTTAACAGCATTTGGTTTCTTAGAACGGAAAATCTGCCTACCTAGGAACTAATATCGACCTACACATACTTTCTGCTGATGCGATCATATATAATTTCATAATAGGTATATAAGGTACACTAATTGAGTTTATTGAAAGTATGAATAAAAAAATGTTAACCCTTTCTTCTCTCCCAGTGAGGCTAACATTATCAAATCATATTTTATAAAACCAAAATCTAATGTATCCTAGAAAATATAAAAATCCAATTGAGCTTTAAATTGATATATTTGTAGCATCGGTGACATGTTTTGAGGTAAAATTTGTTTCATGCTTCCACTACTCTTCGTGGAAGGAAGTGTTTTCTATGATTGGATTAGATTAATTGTAAATCTTTTTTGAGATTCCACGGAGATTTATATTAGTGTTGGTGGTGAAGATTTCTTGAATAGCAGGCAACTATAAATAAAATTTTCAGTCAAGTCACCCCCTTTCTCTTCTTTCTTATGTTTGGTCATTTTAGTTCATTGAGTCTATCTCCATATTGGAGGTCTTTCAAAGCCCTTGATATTTTTGTGAATCGTCTTTAAACCCTCTCTATTTTGCCTACATTAATTACTGTTTTCAATCTTCTTAGGCTAATGTATTTTTTTTCAACATTTTTTGTTAGTTACCTACATTCATTACAATTTTACGTAAATATTGTCAAACATGCACTTCATTTATGTAGAGTGCACAAACTTCGGGAGGTGATTCCACATGATAGTAGAAGTAAAAAAGATTAAATAAGTTTTTGGAAATTGCTTTGTTTTTTTCCCATTCAAAAATAGTTAATTAATTGAAGAATATTTATTTTTCATTCAACAATTAATTTTTTTTGTTAAATATAAAAACTACATTAAAACGTTTGATTTTCGAATATAGTTATTTACATTTTTTACTTCTTCCATCCTGTAAAATCATCTCCCGGAATTTGTGGATCCACGGAACCGTGTACTTAAATATAATTTAGCAAAACAATAATTTTTTTAAATACTTACGTTCACATAGAATGCGGATTTTTAATGAAAGGAAAATCTGATAGAACTGTAGAGACAGAACAGTGTTAAAAAGACTGCGTAAACAAGCAAAAAATGCTACCGTTTTGGACTTTGGATAATATTTACGCTTGCTCGGGCGTTGATGTCGTAAATAAAGTGGTTACAACTTGGTATGAAATTTAAAAAAGTTATATTTGGAACAAGTTACGTTTTTCGAGTGATCTGAACTATATCACTTCTAAATTCTTATAGAATTTTTAAAATGAACCTGTTCAAACTAACTGATGAAACCTTTTCATTGTATTAATAGGCATTGAAGATGTGGGTGAAGTTATGAAATATCCGATCTTGTTGCAAAGGTGAATATTACATGAACGGGTGTATAATGTATAAGAAGCGGATAATAGAACTGGGTGTTGCATGAAGCCAGCTGAAGTGAACTGACCACTTTCTCCTCCCGACCGGTGCCCGACATAGGCGGAAACATTTCGCCCAAATTATCTGTAAAAAGAGCAAACATAATTTATCAATGCGCCAATGGATGCTAAACGGTGCCACTTAAATAATAATCATTCATATATTTTTTATTGTACCTCTCCGAGAGGAACTTGTAGATAAAATTTTCGAAGATAGCAATCCACTCTAAGGTTTGATATCACACATGAAAAATCCCTTTCACCTCTTCCCGCTCTGGGGTTCTGTCTTTTTTCCATATTTTATTCACTATTTCTACACAATCCATACTTCGGCCTCTTTCTATTACGTATTTTTTTATACTCTGTCTCCTTCTTTTATGTAAGTACGTATACTTTACATTCTGTCTCCTATAGTTTATTGTTTTCTTCTTTTATGTGCGTATACGTTTCGTTCTGTTTCTTTTGATGTATTGTTTACAGTCTGTCTCCTTCTTTTATGTAGGTACACTTTACATTCTGTCTGCTTATTTTTATATATTTACATTCAGTTTCCTTCTCTAATACATATTTTAACACACTGTTAAATTCATCTTTAATGTACATTTTACAGTCTTTGTAGACATTTTGTGTATGTAACCACAAGTAGTAGGCATAATGTTCAATGTTCATGTTTGATCAGTGTATTTATAGTAATTTTATAATATTTTGTTATGATAAAATTTCGGTGGATCCAATAGGCGACAAATAGCACAAAAGCATTGTCACAAAATAGTAAAACAAGATGGCTTACACCTTACTTACTGATTTGATAGTTTTGATAGGCACATATACAAAATGTTTTCAATAGTTTTTTATAACTTTAATGATACCGCTCAATGGACCGCTCTAACTTATGAAAAATTAAATAAAATACGTCTTTATTAATTTGCGTGGTGCACAATGTTATTTGTCCACAATTATTTTACCTTAATCCAGTTTTACCGTAACTATAATCTCTGTATTGGTCATAAAAGCCTAAATCATAAGTTTAATGCCTTTAGCAAAGTTACTATGTGCAATGCACGAAATACCCCTCAAAACTAATATTATTAACGCTATAGCTAAATCACGCTAGATAAATTATTCGTGTAATAAACTGACATTTTGTTTTTATTTTCAGTTAGAATTTGCATTAAAAATTGACACAAATGATCCGGCAAGATAAGAAAAATAGCATATGCCACAATTCCGTATTCAAATTTAAAAAATAATGTCTTTATCTCTGATACAACATGTTGAGAGTCTTTTTAAAATTCTGCCCCGGGCAAAACCAGCGACAAAAACTCCACTTTTCGTACGTACGTTCTCTTTTTGCATACTGTCACAAACAAGGTCTTATTGAATGAAAAATACTGGTACTTAACGATATCACCAATGTTAAATCAATAAACCTGCACACTAATTTATACATAGTAAAATTAAATAATATTTAATACAAAATTGACACCAGACTTGCAATAATTTTCTTGAAGACGATCTGATAAACTCGTACTTATAATGTAATGAACCAAATTAAAATAAATTATATTTCAGATTACCATAAACATAATTGATCAGCAACCTTCATAGATTTATTGTCTTTGAAATAGACAGTTAAAAATCATAATCATAATATTATCCGTGAATATAATAATAAATGTTTTATTATCTTTTTTTGTAACACATAGATATAATGATATCCTCACTGGGATCTCCCATGCTGAGGATTTCATTTGCATATGGTTGAAATTCAGAAGTATGGATAATATAAAGTATTTAATTATAAATATATTGAATAGTGTTTTTTCTCAAATAATTATTAATATATTACATGGTGTTTTTTGTTTGGTTGAGTGGTTTCAATTTCATTCTGTATTTGGTGTCAGTATATTATCTATTCCTAATCACCCTATGTTTTTTATCCAGCTTTTTAATTGAGATTTAAATGTTAGAATATTTGTGAGTTTTGAATGAGAGTGGGATTTTGTTGTAAAGTTTAGTATAATAGTATAAGAAGCTTCTTTGCATAAATGTTGAATTTGTAGTTGCTTGTTGAGTATGTTTTTGACCCTATGATATATTGCTTCTAATATATGTGTTAGTTGTTAATTCTTGTGTTTTGTATGTAAAGGAGTATTTTTGTAGGCTTTTTGAGTTTTAATAAGTGATTTTAGGATATTGTTATTTGCACTGCCCTATCCGACAGTACAAATAAGCGAAGGAAATTATTTAAAATAATCTTCTGCGTTTAAAATATAAATCAGCTCGATATATATTATGTTATTAACTGTAGAGAAAAAACATTTTTCGTAATGAATTTAAATATTCAAATTATAAACCCTACGAAACTAAATTTATGTTTTCGTATTGCGCGTACACACTTGCGAGCCAAACCGCGAACCAATCCTTAAGACCACAAGTGTAGGTATACGTTCCATTACAGTGCTTGTAGATTGTTGTTATTGAACCATTTTTGGAGCATTACATGAGGCGTTCATAATAATTAATAATGCGGTATGGTGCATGAATTTCAATATATATTTACGTCGAAAAAAATATTTCATAATCAACGAAAGTTTTGTGAATTATTATCGCTTTCCGGATAACATCAATTTTATCCAAATGTAAATCATGAAATTTACATAAGACATTTAAAGATAACATTTAAATGTCATTTACATGGTGAGTTTTTCGATTTCCATATTTATTTTGTATAACACATTGGTGTTAGGTATCTACCTAATTAAATAACTGAAAAGTTTTTCTAGTTCTTTTGTGATTTGCAGGTTAGTGTTAGTAGCCAAATGGTTGTAAAATACCTACCTACTATCTGTGATAAATAATATTAACGATGGTTTTTTGTAAATATGTTTTCAAGGGCTTTTCAGATCAGGCACAACCGATAATAATTTATAACTCCGTCTATTAGTATGCCAATAATATAGACAAGCTAGTTTTCTTGCGTCTATTAGATTGTCCACTTTAAATCTAATATAATATCTCGCTAGGAGGAATCTACTTGATGCATCGTAGCAAAGATGCTGTCCTCAGACATCTGCGGTATCTACCTATTTAATAATCTTTCAGGTAAAGAAATGTAAGTAGGTACCTTCAATAAAGGTACTTATTTAATTAACCCACAATATCCAATCATACCCCTCATTCCCAATTGCTATCGATTTATAACATATTATTTCTCTTTAACCCATTAAGTTTTAAGTGCCAAAAAAATGTTATTTTTAAAGATACATTTGTAATGCTGAAACGGTAATTATATGAAATTCTTGCTTTCCAACCATCTTTGTACGTTTACTTCGGTGCCTTAAGGCGATGCACTACGTAGTAATGCAAAATCATGTGTTTTTGGTTTGAAAATTTGGTCGCCTAGAAATGTTTCAGATGCTTTAATTAAATACTGCGAGTAGAATACATCTTGGCCTTTTAAATAATCGAGTATTTTTTAGATAAGTATAAGCCCAGAAAAAATAATGTATAAGGCCCATGAAAACTGCTTTAAAGTTCAAAATCTCCTACTTACGAATCCATTTTCGCTTATGATTTTATTGTATAATGTGGCAAATTAAGTTATTTATAAAATGATCGGAAAAAAATAAATATTTATGCCTGAACATCCACAAAATATAATAAAAGCCACTTTTTGGCCATGTTTTTTTCTTGCATAAATCAAAACAGGCGGATGGTGTTAAGCGGGAATTTAAACCTTGTCGCCATCTACGTAAGGGCTGTTATTGATAGCGGCTCGATTTAAAATATTACACGACGTAGTGCATCACCTTAAGTAAAAAAGATAATTCATCAAAAGCATAGTAATAATTGATGAAAACGTATACATATAGGAACGTAATAAAATAATATGAATGTATAAATACATGGTATACTGCATTTAGTTTTCCATTGGTTGCTAAATCAAGTACCTTTTTAGTCTGAAGGATAATTAATAAAAATGTAATGTTCTTGTATGAACTATTACGAATATCTATTAATTTACTTACAAAGTATATATATACCTATCCTTTGACGGATGTCAAATAGTAATTGAAATAATTTGTTTAAATTACTCTAATTTAAAAAGTTTTCGAACTAGATTTATCTCTCGTAATTTTCAATTAATAAAATCCGCGAACCAATTGAATTTTAACGTAGGTAGGTACTTAAAGGCCCCGTAGTTAGCGTTCAAAGGCGGTTTGATAGGGAGATATGTAAATACGAACGTCAGAGTTAAATATTAAAAAAAAACGAATATAATTAAGCGAAAATGGTGACCAAATTTAATAAAACACGACTGGTTTGACGTAGACCAAAAATCTATAGAAAAATTCTTAAGTTGTATTTAAAGATACACTGTGAATTTTTTTGTACATATAACATATTAAATAACAGAAAAGCGTGTTTTAAATAATTTTCGCACCTTACTTTGCGATTTTTTTCTATCAAGGGAATTTCATATAATTAACGTTTTGGCATAGCAAATATATGGATATTATCTTTAAAAAAAAATTTTTTTGGAACGAGAAACTTGTTATAAATTGGTAAAAATTAGATATGCGGGCTTAATATAAATCGAGGTATCTGTATATTCAAAGAAAGTTGGATATCGGTAACATTTTGTTTAATTTAAATAACGCAATACATAATATTTACGCAATAAGAAAGTAAAGCAGATAAACAAGTTGTACGAATATCTGCCCGATATCACGAAGTGTACACCATTAAGTTCCCAGTCGGTTACTGTTGCAAGATTCTAGTGAGTTGGAACTCGAGCAGAAATTACTTTTATTTTTAATTGCCCTACAACACATTTCATATTATTCGAAGTTAAGGCGATGCCATACGTAGTAATGCAAAATCATGTTTTTTTGGTTTGAAAATTTGATCACTTAGAAATGTTTTAGATGCTTTAATTAAATACTTCGAGTAGAATACATCCTGGCCTTTGAAATCATCGAGTATTTTTTAGATGAGTCTTTTTATAAGCCCAGAAAAAAAGTGTATAGGCCTATGAAAACTGCTTTAAAGTTCAAAATCTCCTACTTCTGAACCCATTTTCGGTTATTATTTTATTGGCGCCCCTGAGGTGATGACTCACAAAAGCGGCGCTATTGAAATTGTCCAATATTTATTATTTATTTATTATTTATAATGTGGCAAATTAAGTTATTTATAAAATGATCGTAAAAAAAAAAAATATTTGTGCCTGAACGACCGCAAAATAAAATAAAAGCTACTTTTTGGCCATGTTTTTTTCTTGTATTTATCAAAAAAGACTGATGGTGTTGAACGGGAATTTAAACCTTATCGACATCTACATTAGGGATGTTAATGTTAGCGGCTTAATTAAAAATATCACACGACGTATGGCATCGCATTAATAGAAAAATGTTACAATAAATAGCCTATGACAAAATTAGGGCACAAAAACCATAGAGATAATGTCATGTCAAGACAGGAACAAGGTTTTGATGGAATTCACGACTCTGCCCATTTATATTATATTTAGTCAATGCTTCTGCCACATCAATACAAAATATTACTTGCGTAATAGGCTTACACCGAAAAATGAATTAATATGAATGTGTTGTATTATATCTATCCCTAATATATTAATGGCTTATGGCATACATGAGCCATTTTGAGTATACTTAGATATTAACATAGTATTAAGTATTCTGCTTATAAATTCTACATTAAAGCAGCAATCAATACCTACCAAGTGTAGTTATAGTCGGCAGGTAAGGGTATTCATTTAATTATGTTAATTTGACATTTGGTCTCTCAGATGCTTTATTAGTATAATAACAGCCTCCGTGGTCGACGGGTAAGGCTGTCGACTAATAAGCTGGAGGTCGCGTGTTCGAATCCCGGCGTGCTCAAGTTTATTTTTTATAGGTATGATTTATTTGTGTTATTTCACAAATTAATAATTTCAAATAATATATAGTAGATTTGCGGCACGCTCCAGAGTTGAAGATACTCCCAGTATCGCCCTGGTGTAAGACCACCATTCAGAATTGAAAAGTTGCTTGAAATTTTGCCATAATTGTAGATGCCATAGACTCACTGATTCCAGACGGTTTGAAGCAGTTCGGACTCTTGTTCGGTTTCACATAATAAAAATACTCCAATGCCGATTTTTCCTTATATGTGTAAATATCATCATAAACTTTGTCGAACTTTAATAAATATTACTGCAGGTTTACTGCAAAGGATTGCCACATTTTCTACCAAACTAACAACCATATTATGTTAAAATAAAATAAACGAAAAACGAAACCACATCGTCAGGGCAAAATGTCAAGGAAAAAAATCTGTCGTTAACTAAAAAATGAGATACATTAAATTCGTGTAATATTTACCATTTAAACTGACAGAATAATAAATAGAAAGTCATCAATTAATGCAATCTCCTGGCCAGTTTTTGAATTAAATTTTATTGAAACATTCTAACTATAAAGTAAAACCCGTTTTAACTCGTAAAACCCTTAAACTTACACCAATTGGGGATGCCATAGTGTCACTAGCTCCAGCCCATTGGGAGCAGTTGGGATTCTTGTGCGGTCCCACATAAATAAAAAAAATAACTCACGTATTTTCCCCCTTAGAGGTGGGCAGAGAGGACGAACATCCAAACAACTCGGTTTTGGCTTACACTCCTTGCCTCATTCACATTCATACATCGTCTCTTACAATGTTACATGTCCTAATCTTTCTTAATCTTACCTATCACGCTTAAATCAGTATTGTATTATTTCCAAATGTTTACATTTCTCACACGATCATACTTGGTTTTACCTCACATACGCCTCAGGCATCTCATTTCTACAACGCTCAGTTTCTCAAAGTTATTATACATTTTTATTTACTTTACCAAAGTGAATAAAAATGTATAATAACTAAATAAATAATAATCACCCCAAAGGGTGTGACATTACATATTAAATGAAAAAGCACACTTTGTAAACACCACTTTTATTAAATTATTATGGGCTGTGATGTATTACAAAGTGCATTATTGCAATAATTTTTTTGTAGTTTAGGGGAACTTTTTCCTGAAATATCTTTAATTTGTCATCGAAATTGATTTGGGTGATGACGAATTTGTTCTGCGTCAAGCTTTTTATATTACTCTGATTGATTCGATAATACCAAAGATATTATAATAGATTATACCCACATAGGTATTATCAATTATCATTGACTAAATTTAAAAAAAAAGTTTTAAATCCTTAATTAGGGGAAATAAATTAAGGACGGGTTGTTTCGGAGAATTTAAACAATTCATCAAATTTCAACGTTCTGTTCGGGTTCTGTGAAAGTCCTATTCAAGTTCTGTTATTATGCTAGTGGCTTGACAGAACTGAAATAGTAACAGAACTTTAAAAAATCTTTCACAGATCTTGAAAATTAACTTTGAAATATGAAGAATTGTTCAAATTCTCCGAAACAACCCGTCTTAAGGTTTTATGGGAATTTACTTAGGATTTGATTAGTCAAAAGACTATTTTAAGCATTCCGTCAAGGAATACACAAGAGTTATCTCAACATTGTTTTAAAATCGCTAAAATGCACAATTAACTAGGTATCCTCCAGCTGTTAAGATTTTATTCCACTTAAAATTGTTACAACTGAATATTGGCTAAAGTACCGAATAGCTTACCGTTATTAAATTAATATATACGAACCGGATACTGTTTATAAACAAATATGAAGAAATAGTACATAAATTCTGTAGTCAATCGTATGGGGTTATTTGCCAATCAAAACTCTAATTAGGTTTAGCTTTGATAAGCCGATTGCCTTTATTCCGTTCTTAAATGCATCTATGGCGCCTTAAAAACGCCCGAGGATGACTTGACATGTCTTGGCGTACACTTCTTGCTTCATTCACATTATTTAGCTATAATATATAAATCTACAAAGTACGGTGACAACATGTAACACTTAGCACTTCTTAACCTTAACATTATAATTTTGACAAATCTTCAATTATAAGTGTCATCACTGACAACGAAACTTCAATTTGTAATACAAATGATTAGGTTCTTATAGTTCTGACGCATGAATGAACGTGAACTTTAGAATTATAATGCTAGAACATCATTTCGAATAGAAATAATAAAGTTTCAAACTCATTCAACGATGCATTTGAAAGTGATTGGAAAACCTGCAATCTTAGAGTAGCTAGTTATATGTAAGTGCACACACAGCTACATGATATATAATAATATATATTACTAAACGTAAATACAACGTGGGCAATATGCTACTCTAAATGGTCAAATTCAAAATTGTAGATGTGTTCAACTGCGCGAAATATAGTTACAGGAAGGCTAAAAGGCAAAAATATTAAAAACTAACCTAAGCATAATACTATTCTTCTGCATTGAATTTCTATATAACTAATAGCAAACTTTGATTTCTAGATTACTGTTGCACTAAACTAGTATGTATTTCAAATGCTTGTAAAAGCCAATATGGACGTAGTAATAAAAAAACAGTCATAATTTCATTTAATTTCTCACCAATGTAGGTCAAAAGTTATTAAACTCGTATAAGTCCTTCAAAGGAAAGGTTAAAGATGACAAATTAATTGGATTCGTCCTTCACAAGGTGAGAGGAGCCCTCAGGTTTATGTACAAATGTGATTATGAACATACGAGTAGGTATATACTATTGTTTGTTCTCGTTTGCATGCTTAGTTTTAGCTTGAGGCTATCACGCAGATCGGGTTCAATCACCGACATAAATCACGAGTAAAAATAAACCACGTCAGTAGACGAATTACAGTCATTGGAACACAGATTAGTGGAAATATTTATTTAGATAGTATTTATTTATTAATGCGTTTTTGAAGTGAAACTTCTTTACGCGCGTCATGCAATTTCGAGGACCGGAGTAAAACCGCATCATGACCGTCACGAAAAACCGTGATCATTTCGCTATAGGAGCCTAGCTAATATTATATACCTAGTTTAGGTCACTCTCCAAACTCAGCTGCGCGGTCTAGAGGCAGAGCGCCTGACTGTGGTCGTGAAGAACCGAGGTTCCATCCCCGATTTAACAATTTTTTTTTCTTTTTGTGATTTTTTTAATACGAGGAAAAGTGATAAAATGCTCTCGTGTTGCGACTTTTAGATATTTTGGTCGAAATATGGCTTACAAATCCAGCCGATAGAGTCGCTCGGTATTTTGATAAATTATTTTTATTTTGAATCATTAAAATTACAAATCAAGGCCGATAACGCGACTAATTACCTTCGCAGACGTGCGTGACAAGTTTTTTTTAGTAAAAAACACAGCCGTAAGTGAGTTTTTAAAAATTTAGAAATGTTTTTCAAATTCAGACTCCATACGGGTATGAGACTGTTAAAACACGATAGATCTTTTCCAAAGCGGACAAATATCCAGAAATATTTTGAAAAACGACAGATATGACTTCACACTGCCGATATATCTTCGATTCGACCCTATATAAAGCGTTAACGAGACGTTATGTGATATTATTCATTTGCCGTGTTTGAAAACGAAAATTTGAGTGGGATAAGTCAATTGAGTACACGTTGTATACGCGGTTCTCGTCGCACGAGATACCTCTCATCGCGGTCTAGAGGCAGAGCGTTCGACACTCGTTATGCAGGACCCGGGTTCGAATCCCATATTTTTATAACTTTTATTTTTTTTTTATCACATGCTACTTATAAATATGTCAATAGACAGAAAAAAAGAGAGAATGAAATGAAAAGAGAGAGAGAAGAATACTAAAAGTTTCACTTCCGTCGTGCGTAGGATTGCCACACACTGCATTTTTTTAAAGGGGCTTTTAAACAGGAATAATAATATTGTTCAGTATTAAATATAACTGAATTCCCCAATAACAATATATATTTTTTATTATTAATTGATAAATTGAAGATGTCCACCGACTCGGCATAATTGTTTCTCTCCATTAGTATTCTGGGGAATGAAGAATACATACGGTACTAATTACCAGAATTTCTACAGTGAAATAAATCCCGACTTCTAGTATTATACCGTGAAATCCGAAAGCTTATCAATTCAAGTCATTCTGGACTATCAATGCATCATTTAGAATTTTATATAGAAATACCAAGTAAATGAAAATCCTTCACAATAAAATTTAACTAATTAAAGCATATTCATAAAATTTAAAAGAGTATTGTAGATCAAACAAAATTGAAGCAAAACCTATTTTAAAACTTAGAAAGCTTAAGAACTTATTTTGTATTCTTTTAATAACTTGTACGTGAATAAGATTGAATGAATGTACTCAAGTTGGCTTCTAACAAAGGCAAAATATAACAGTTTAATTCATTTACTATTGTTGAGATTACTAGTTAATTAAATTACTAGTAAATTAAATTTCTATTAAATAAATTACATGTAACCTAACCTAAACTAACCTAACCTAACCTAGTTAAAAATCCCAACATTTGTAAGCCCTTGTTAGAGATTTTTGTTGTGTGGTTAACAAATTTGTAGAAGTATTTTTACGCGTATTTTAAAGTAAAGCGCTCGGAGGAACTAATGCGATGAAATTTAAGAACAGCAAGCAATCGAGAGACACTGCGTAGATATCCAGTTTTGTTGCTGATATTACTTATAACATTACCTACTAGCGCAGATCCGTGTAAAATCACGGGATATTATTATAATTGTAGGATTGATAATTGCACTTTTTTGCTAAAAAGCGCAGAATTCACTTGTCAAGATCAAGCATACGAAGTTGAAACATAAGAAGTACAAATTTAAAATACAGAATTTACTAAGTACTAATAATATTTCGGGCAAAAAAATATTGTATTACTATGGACTTCAATATGGATATGTTTGTTTTAATTGATTCATTTTGAAAACGACACGTAAATTCACAGTTAATTGAACCAGAGGTAGGTACAGACAGACACACAACCGATGGTGATAATGTTTTTGTAATTATAGGTAGGAACTAATTCTCTCCATTAAAATACCTTTCATTTTGACCACTCGATCTTAGATACTATCTGCTACCATCATCAGCCAATCTGACATAAATTGATGGCAACCATTAATGCACAATAAATAAATCGAAATGCAATTTCAACGTTTCGTTGGTAATCCACTTCAATTTAATTGCTTCAATCTTACGTAACGTCATAAGTATTATAATTATATAAGATTAAGTTGATCAATATCTAGTCGCAGGAGAAAGAGGAATATCGAAAAATAAAAGTATTATTGCACACAAATTAGAATGCATTTTTACTTAACGCACTTATTTAGGTATATAGGTGTGTCAAGAACGTACAATTATTTTATTTTATTTGAAAATCTATATTAATATTGAATCTCGAAGTACGTAATAGCAGTATTTATTAATATTATTTATTAGCAGACATGTTGCTCAACTTTTCTCTACTTTCTGTAAATATTGCATTTAAACCATTCGGAGGAAATTCTCTTACTTATAGTGAAGACTAAGCGCACAGACAGACGGACGCAGATAGCGACTTGGTTTTATACTATTTAGAGATTTATTTAAACGACCATTGGGCTCTTACAAACATAGTGAAAAATTTGTATACAGTACATAAGTATATAATGGTTATAATAATCTTATATACATAATATCAAACTGATATTGTTAAGGATTATTGCATATCTGGATGTAAATATTATTTTTAAAGAAAGCAACCATTTTATAGTCATGTCTCGACGGAGAAAGATTCATTCCTCATACGCTGCAATCTCCGAGACTAAAAATTGTACTTATAATTGTTTTTATTATTTAAATTTACGAATCTGTATAATACGATTACTGTATAGTAATGACTAGCCATTTAATAAATAAAGATTCTAAATTTTAACATTGGAAATTCATATGTCATACGGCATATATTCTGGTCTAGTAATGTGTAATTTCTATCACCTAAGAAATTCTAAAAAAAAAGTACTATATGATTCATATGTCTTATGATGATTTATAAATGTGGAAATTTTAACTATAAAATTGTATATGTTCTCCAAAATGCCCTGGAAATAATCTCAGACTTGTGATGTCCCGAAAGAAAACAACCATCTATTCTGAATGCAATTAATAATGTTATCCAAATTGACCCTGGTAATTAATTACATCTTTGCGATTCTTTCAAGGATAAAGAAACCATCCTGTCACTTCGAATGCAATCAACAATGTTCCCAAAAATTGTTTTGACAGCATCGCCATTCCATTGTAAAAATATTATGTACTAAATACACAATTTGGCTGTCCCGAAACGGGAATCCTTCCCAGTTGGACATATAAAGGTTCATTTTGTTATGTAGTGTTTGTAATTTATATTTATAAAAAAAAATAAAAATTGGTGCAAGAAGCAACTGCATTCAATTGAGCATGTAGCCTATTGTTATATTTATTGTTGTCATCACTTTTATAGCAGGAAGCAAATATACAATAATTCCGAAGCCTATTTGAAAGCTTTAACATAGTGATCGTCTTAATAAATAATATAAATTTAAAATGCACAGTTCATGAAAGAATGTACATTTTTGTCAATATTTAGATGATTCAATACATAATATATAATCGTAATGCAGATATTACAGATTGATAATCTAATTTCACATAATTGTCTTACGCTCTAGGAAGGTACCGATCAAATTTCTCCATTCGGATTCATATCCGAATGCCTAAGAACAAACGAGATCGGTGTGATGTGCCGGTACGCGGAAATCTTTCGGTGTTCATGTAAGATCAAAGGTATTCATGCGTTGGTTCCTAGTACATATGCAGATTGTAATCCGTGAAATTGGCTGCTTATCTTATTATACTTGTAACATAACTGTCGCATATTTCAAACTCAAATGGGACTATACTGGTCATGCAAGATGACAGGCGGAGTTCAGGCGTCTTTAAATAGAGTCGTTGGTTGGGGAAGAGAAACAGATGTCACAGATAATTGAGTCTTAAAAAACAAACATGTTTACATGATAATTGCATGATTTTATCTGAGTTGAAAAAAGATCTTAATGTGTGCAGTCCTCAAAATACTGCATTCAAAATACTTTATGACATATGTTGAGAGTAATGCTTAGCTGTAAAGAACTATTTCTTAAACGCAAAGTTACTACAATAATATTTGTGCTACCTTCCTGCGTACAATTGCTTATGCTTATTACTGATCTAAATAAACCCACTAATCGTATACGGAGAGTTCAACCATTTTCAATAATATTTATTGCAATTACATATTATAGTTGTCTCAGCGAGAGAGTGTACGTGACGTCACCAACAGTATCTACTTAGTTTAAAGAACAAGAGGCGCGATAAGGAAGAGGACAAACGTCGATAACGTCCGTACAAGCTCTTGCTGGTACTAATTGGCTTACTTATCGTATTTAAATCCGTGAACATAATATATTTTCGTGCTGAAGATGTAGATATATCTTTAAGTTATAACATTAAATGTAGAATGCATGCAGTTCTCAATGTATTTCTATAGAAAATGTCTGTTTTGTATTAGAAATATATTGTGGTCAAACAACTTTCAAATGAAATCTTCAATGCGGACTGCTATAATTAATTTGACCACTGTGTCAATGGATTAAAAAACGAAAGTATTAAATTACTAACTATATTACAAATTAATTACTGGCAGTTATTAATTATAGGTGGAGAACTTAATTAGAAGCTCGTTTACGTATGCAAGAAGGTTTCATCAAATTAACAATGTCTACATGTATTACGCATATTCTTGGACTGTTTAATCACTGTACAATGAAGTTAGGTACTGTGTATGTCTAAATAAAAAATATTAAATTGCTATATCTGCCACGATAAATTATTATTCGAAAATATTACAATAATCGATTGTTGACGACGCAATCGAATTAGATCACTTCCCATTGAAAATGAATTTATGGAATATTTTAAATGGAATTGATGTAAGTAAATTATAAGAGTACTTTCAATAAAATTATTAGTTAAGTAAAATTAAGAATTTCTACATGTGGGTAAAATAAAAACTACTTTTTACTTTAACTCAAATAGGAGACCCTGAGGAAAATAATTTCCCTGTCTTTTAATTAAAAATAATAACCCTCAAGGCGTAAGTCTCCCATCTTTGGGGATGCTGTACGTGTCTTTATGAAGAGAGAAAGAAGTGAACATGGGCCTTGGAGAGACCCGTATTGTAGGAGGGAGGAAACACAGGTGCCGGAAAACCGTTCTACAGTTGAGCTATTGAATTCAGGAACAAGACGTAGAAAATACCAGTTTTCATAAATGAGAAATGGAATATTGATTTAAATTGTGTATCTTTCATTATTTTTCTAAATCCCAATACTAAGTCGATGGATAAGTTTGGATAAAATAACTAGTTACATTAAGTGAATGGGAAGGTAGGAGGTGGGTTGATAACAATCGTTAAAGAGAGGAGAGAATGAAAGGCGAAATGAAAGTAAAGAACAATAAAGAAGGTGTTTGAAAGTTTTTACAAACCGTAGGTCTTAGTTATTCCCTGGTGAATTACGTTGTCACTTAGCCGTATCTATTCAAAGGAACTACTAGTAGGTACTTTGAAATGTAGAGTAAGCATTAAAGCTACATTGTTCGTTTTATCTTTCATGTCAGTGAAATCAGTAGATATGTAACTGTATAGATTAGTTAAATCAGCAAACCATATGGACATCGACACCGTCCAATTCTATGCGGAAATTATAGTTATAGTATCATCAATAATAGTGCTACTACATTAGTTTCAACCAGACAAATCAAAGATTAAATAATGATAGACTTAGATTATTACTAAATTCACTAGACATTATAAAGCATTTTTGTTAAAGGTTAATGAACACTCAATATTCACATGGCATACCTTATTGCAAAGTGACTCGCGTGGCTACACTGCTTTACGTTGATGCAAATAAAATAATTAGCATTTTTAATGTATGCACGAGTAACTGTTGTCAGATGAATTTGAACAAAGCGTTCACCCGGTTTCTTTGAAAAGTGTCGTTATTAATCTTTTACTGTAAGTTTTAAGCGTCAGTTTTATGCCTGTGCTTTAGTTTCTGTAACTGTTCATATTAAGGACATTAAAGAACAACATCTCTTTGCTTAATGCATCAGGTACGAATTTACTCTGGCGTCTTATAGTAACATTGATTTTCGTATCTTTCATTATTTAGAAAGTGTTTCTCCATTTAATCAAACAAAAATATGATTCTCCGAATGACTGTGAACATCTAATATTCCTGCCACCATAAATATGAAAAATAAGGTCAACGAAAAGACTTAAGGCGATGCAATACGTAGTAGTTTTTGGTTTGAAAATTTGGTCGCTTAAAAATGTTTCAAATGCTTTAATTAAATACTGCGAGTAGAATACATCTTGGCCTTTGAAATAATCGAGTATTTTTTAGATGAATCTTTTTATAAGCCCAGAAAAAATAATGTATATGGCCTATGAAAACTGCTTTAAAGTTCAAAATCTCCTACTTACGAACCCATTTTCTGTTATGTTTTTATTGTGTAATGTGGAAAATTAAGTTATTTATAAAATGATCGGAAAAAAATTAAATATTTATGCCTGAACATCCACAAAATAAAATAAAAGGCACTTTTTCACACAAAACAAGCGGATGGTGTTAAGCGGGAATTTAAACCTTATCGCCATCTACGTAAGGGGTGTTATTGATAGCGGCTTGATTTAAAATATTACACGAGGTAGTGCATCGCCTTGATTACTAACCGGCTATACCCGAGTTACACCTCTCTTTTTTAAAGACAATACAATCAAATATTAAAAAAGGGCGTTTTACCCCATACATCTCATTTTATAAAATCAAATAGATTGAAAGTACGTGGCCAGATATTTTTGACAAAAAAAGAGTGAATGTCGCAACGCCGGAGTTCACCGTCTTAGAGATATTGCTGCTTCATACAAAAGATTTATTAAATTATTTGATTATTTGAATCATATAAATATGTTTACGTCTTGTTCTTGATAAGTCTAGACTAGTAATCACACCACAAGTTTACGGTTCCATAGGCCAATAATCCGAAGGTTAACAATATTTTTTGTAATTAAAACCGTCATTTTTCGGTATGGTAAAATGTAAAAGAGTTCTAAAAGTAAAGTCCTCTCAGGGGGTCCGCTTTGTCCACCAACTTTACTGAACTGAGTGGCTGTGAGACAATATACGCTGACCCAACCCAACCAAATTCAATCATTATCTTTGTTCGAAAGTAGAACATGCTTGACCATGAATGTTATTACAGAAAATAAAGTACCCAAATCTCGATCGTGAATTAGTAAAAAAAATGTGCAGGTTAATAGAAATGAAGTATAAAAAATGGTGTATTGCCAATCGGTCATTCCTTTTATTCAATCATTATTATGTCTCGTATAGTCCGAAATGGTTTTGTAAAGTCTTGATCGATTTAAAAAATATTAGTTTCACCTGGGAAGTACATAATAATATGTGATATATTTTATAGACAAGTAAGGTTTTGGTAATGCATTTTATTTTGCAATACACGCATGATGAAATGAATTTGTCAAGGTATTGAGTATTATCATTGGATATTTACCTAGCTGATATCTGGACCAAGTACAGTACACAAATACTAAATACTACTAAATTAGTGTCTTGGGCTCAAACCCCGATTAAAAAAAACATTTTTATTAATACACAATTAATTTAGAGGATGTCAAAATGTAACAATTCACATTAATGATATAAATTAAAAGCTGTAGCTAAGTATGTTTGTTAACTAGATTTGTCTAGTCAGCCGTCTTTTAACATTACCCAATAATAATTACGGTTCCCACTTGCTCGGGGTAATGGGATTTTTGTGTGGCGTCATATAAAAAATAATACAGTAGACTGAGTCAACTTTCGATGAGATTGTTTGAGAGAAGCTATCCAATCGAATGACAAATTTCAAAAAAATATTGAATTAGTACTTTCTGTAGATCAGATAATAGGTAAATAATATTAACTCTACAACAGAAAGTCTGTTTGTGTAAAGTAGGGGTGGAGAACATTTTTGCTGTCGGGGATTATTTTGTTGTTTGTAATAACACCCGCGGGCCGCTCTTAGTTTTTCATTAGAAGGAGGAGTGGGGTGATTATATGTTATCGATTGTTTTATGTGACATTCATTAGTTAATCGTTTTACAAGAATTCACAAATTAAATTGTAAATATGTGGCCAAACGCAACAAATGGGTCTGTAACTAGAAATGTAAAACTGAACCCGGAAAGTAAGAATGGTTTCCCTTGAATTGCATCAGCAGATTAGTCCGCGACACGAATAATTTTAAGTTTTGTTCAGAACACAAGACTGGTTTTATCAAGAGTGATTCTGTATAAGATCCCACAAGCTTAAATAGTTAGAAGTTAGACGCGGAACAAGCAAAAGATTTCCGATGAATTTTACATTCCACTCGGAAGCTCGGAACATAAAAAGGGTTTCCTTCAAAATGCGTCTGCCGATGAAACAGCATCTGAAATTACTTTTAATTGTGCATTTGAAACAAAAAAAAATTGAGTTAAAAATAAATCTGCATACGAGTCTACCATTCCACCGGCTTAAATTATAATTGTACTTATGTTGATAATTGAGCATTGATAACGAAGATGATTTTAAACTTATTAAACTATTTAACTTAATTTAAAATGTTTCTGACATAAATAGAAATGTCGTCAACGAATGTCTGCTCCATTCATTCCCAGGCGGGATTGATGAGGTTCACATGGCGACGCCTGAGGCCCTTGAATGGCTCGCAGACCTAGATGTATCCCTCTGACCCCCACACCATACGAAAGAAGAAGAATTGAAAATAAAACGTTAATTAACGTAATTATTTTTAGTTTTACGGTTTTCATACGTGGCCGGGTGAAGCCCGCGGGCCACAGTTTCCCCACCCCTGGTGAAAAGTGTGAAGTAGTAAAAACTCTCGAGAATTTACACAGATTTTCTGTCTCGATTTTTCATGTCAATGCAACCATGTTCAGTTCGCAAGGTCATTTCCATAGTAAATGATGGAGCTGTGGTATACTTATTACTTGTAAATTTTGAATAAAGTGTTAAAAAATTGTTTTGAAAGTAGGGCAAACCCGGACAACCAGTCATTTATAAAAGAAAGGCAAATGCATGTAGAGCAATCGATGACGAATTGTATCAGATATATCTTTAAAAAATTGGGATTAATTTCATTTATATTTCCATGTTACAACATTTTCTCAGCAGCGGTTGCCGATCTAGTTTCTAGATCCTGCGTTATGAGTCAAGATGACTAACTTGAGAAAAACCACATTCGTGAAGTCTGCCGCAACAAATTGTCTGGCACTTGTTGTTTTGTGGCTGTTGCAAACTTAATAATGCGTTGCTAAATGTTTAAATGGCTTTTAAAATGAAATTCAACTACTAAAAACACGGACGAGATTTTAAAAACTAATATATAAGCCCATCGTATTACACGATATTTTTCCTTTCTCTATTCTTGGAGGAATTGAATAAAAACTAGACTTTTGTAGCTCAATCAGAGAAAAAATATTCCAGATGTGAATTTGGGACGCCGAGAGAGATGTGGTAGGTGAAAGACCAGTCGATTATATAAGTATGTGATACATTTAAAAAAAAAAAATTGATAAATTAAAAAATATATATATTCGGTGCATTAAGTATATACAGTGAAGGTATTTCTCTTAGTAAACCATGCTCAATTTTTAACAATTTTTTGTTTATTTATTATATCACAGTACATTTTTTATAACATTTGTTTACTAACAATTATCCGATAATATAATATGAACTGAAAACCAGTAGAAATGAACGAATAAATTGGTAGGAACCTAGCTACAAATTAGAAACATCTGAATAAAGCATTTACAAATTGCACAACAACTTACGTCAGTGATATTATTTATATTTTTTTACATAATTGTAATTCATAATGTTTTCTCCACTGGGATTTTCCGTGCTGGGGAAGACATTTTACATATTCAGTATTTTTTATTTAAATTTAAATTATAATATAATATAATCTAATGTAATCTATTTATTTATCTCACTTCAATCAATTTTTCAGCAATCTCTCCGTGTCCCAGATCCATTTTATTATGAGCCCTTTGAGGATTTTGAAATTTATTTGTTTGTTTGTAGGGGAGTGGTAATTTGCTGTAAAGGTTTATGTTGTAGTAAATGAAATTTCTTTATCCAAAAGTTGTCTTCGGTTTTGCTTGTTGGATGTATTTTTCATTGAAGGATCTAGTTATTTTGTTAGGTATGTTCGTTAGTAGATCAAGTGTATTTTTTGTGATTATGATTTCTGAACATTGTTTTGGTGAAGTACATGATTCATTAGTGGCGGACCCAACTTGTACCCTACTTTTTTGACACCGGAGGTTTGAATTGGGGTGAAGGTTTGCTGTAGTACATGTCTATCCTTTCATTGATCTGTGGATTAAATACAATCTTGGTGGTGATTCGAAACTTTTCTGACACCAGAGATATATTTAATTAAAAGTTGGTATGTGCGTACGTAGGCACGTAACCCAGTTTTACTAAATTCCATTAAAATAAAATATCAGCGTCTAAAATTCTTATTTAGGTACCTACCCATGCACCCTACCTAAATAGTGAACATTTCTTAGTAAAAACCACTTATCTCATATCTGCTGAAGTCAAGACACTGTTTGTTCGTGTTTTAAATTAACGTTGTCACAATATTCAGACAAAAAGTTAAATAAAAAGTACCAGCGAAAACGGATTGCTTGGAAAACACACCAATATGAAAAATTACCATTGAATTTTAACCAAATACCTTGCTATTTCCTTGTCGGGCAGTGACTCATTACTTTGAAAAGTCGCTTCAATGGGACCTTACCTTGCGCTGTTCTGATGGTCTTGGTCTTATGCCAAAATACTTTTACTCCTTTCACGATTTCACACATTTTATGATAAAAAACTTAAATAAATTACATGTAAGGTCATGCAATAAATGAGTGATCGTTATCTTCACCTATCCTTGTCCCTTTTCACACAATGACTAGGGAATAACCGCCTTTATAAAGTTTTTCCTAATAATGTCCCTTCATTTATTGGTGGATAATGATGAAAGTGATAATAATCTCTTTTCATAATGTGATTATTTATGCATAACGATAATTGGGTAACAACGGTGATGGAATATTCATTAATCCATAAAATTAATAATGCAGTGTGAACATTTTCTCGATGTGTTATATACACATTCATGACACTACAGGTAGATATAATAAACTGTCACATAAAATTAGACAAGTACGAGGAATGTGTTTTCTAATCTATCCAAAAAGATTTCAAAACAGTAGATAGGTGACAAAATTATTTTTCAACCATTTATCTACTATCGAGAATATTGAGGAGCATATCCCAAGAAGTAAAAGATTTAACAGAAGTCATAAAACTTCTATATATATACGTAGAAATCTAACATAGAAAGCTGATGTAACCATTAGTCTAGAAACAATGTCAATGAATTAAACAAATTTTCTCAAATGAAGAATGATTTCAGTATTGTTCAAAAATAGAATGTAATGAAAATTAATTGTCATTATAAAAATGTCTTGTAATGATTTTTAGGTTAATTTATACCATTCCATAGGCAGGCATATGCATATACAATAGGCAACAATATTTTAACGCAAAGATTTAGTGGTAATTGGAACGCACTAACAAACCTTTATGAATAAAACGTTTATTCATATATGTACTGGACTCCGAGAAATGCGGATTCAGTTCGTTGATTAGCAAGAAATGGAAAAGTTGAAAACTAATTGTATGATATTGTTTGCATATGCAGTTGTCGATTGATTCTAATGCAATATTTATTGAGACACTCATTTTGTATGATATGTGATAATTTATAATATTGGTGGCACATCCCAAATAGCTAAAAATTAATACGCAATGCACGGGATAATGTTTGATATTACTGGACAGCCGCCCTTGACGTAAGATGAAAGAAGCAGGAAAATTACGGTAGTTGTGATGCTACCATTGTACAATTTGCAAAAAAAAAAAATGTTATCAAAGGAAACATCTCACAATGTGAATAAAAAAATATTGCATTTTTTTCTACTATACCTAAATTCTTTCATAATATTTTTTTGACAGCAGTTGATTGTTAAAGCGTGTTTATATTGTTGCACCATGGACATTTTAAGACACGGATGTGTAATTATTTAATTCAGTTTTTTCAGTTTCAGTGCCGGCAACCCAGGTGATTATTATAATTTATTATTACAAGGTTTATTTACCCGCCTCACCAGACTAAGTCTGTTCTCATTCAGTCGTAATGAATTTTTTTAAAATTTTTAGCTTTGTTTGAAATATTTCGGCTGAAATCGCGATGTAAATGATTTTGCCACACTGTTCCCAAGATGCATTCAATAAACTGAAAGAGATTCCAAAAATATTTGCATACCTATTGTGTATTATGGAGTAGATAGATATCTACAAAATGTTAGATATTATGCATTCCATATCTGTTTGTTTTTCACTATTTGTATTGCATCGTCCTTGTTAATCCCATCATTGTTTTAATATTTAGTTTGTAACTGTTTGGAAACGAATTATTTCCAGGTTTTTTTGTGGATTTGTGATGTTTAAATTGAAGTGTACTCAAGATTGTGAGTGTACTTAAAGATTTATAAAACCTTGCTTGTAGGCTATTTTGACAATATTTTTTTTATTACTATGTAAGCTTTTAATTATTGCGTAAGTAACTAAATACTGATATTTTAACCGCTTCACAAAGATATAAATAAATTTAAAACTCCTTCAATAAGGAAAATTATTTAGCCATCTGAATTAAATACATCGATTTTGTTTATCGACGATTTCTAAAAAATTGCTTAGTATTAACCACTAATAGATACATACTTTAAAAGAGAACATCAATTGGTATGCATGAAGTAATGTGAAAATCAAATCATGTGGATATTTTTATCTTTCTTTAGGAAGATGTTTATTATAAACATTAAGTCAAACCACAAAGTGATTACTTTCTACGTAACTTTTATTTGTCATTTAAAAACGTGTGCGTAGGTAGCGAATGAATATATATGTAATCTTTTTTGTACGGCGCGATGAATCCCTTTCATGAACAATTTAGTTCCGCTCTTAGCAGAAAGACACGATAGCTCCGAAAGTGTTTCACCTATTAAAACATTTACTTTTGATTGATGCTGTGATGAAAGTGAACGGATAAATCTGTCAGACTGGGTCCGCGGATACTTCAGGCCAATAAAAGGTTCCACGCTGTTAAAACTATTATGTCTCTGAATTTTGTTGCAAATCGATCGTTGCAAAACCGTCAAACACAATGCAACTTTTTGCAATCAGATTATTAGACTTGTGTACGTACGATGTACTTAGATACTAAGTATTTTATTGCAAAGCTGCCAAAAAGTAATGGGTCTGTTTTTTAATTCTATGTTAGCATGAAGTCATTGCCAATGGATGGTGCAAGTTTAATTTCTAATAACTGAATTAGCAGTACTTACGAATATTGTGTTGGTTCAATAAGGAACCGAAAGCGCTCACGTGATAATGTCGAAATCATTTTAATATCGTATTAGATCGGAGAAAAATATATTTGGTAAATTGTTTTTAGGTGAATATTGAACTACTTATTAACATATATGTAGTTAATAGTCATAGTTCATATTAAGTCACTGTTTAAAATGGATCAAAATTGCGATGGTTCACTGTGGTTTTTTTAATCTGCTTTCACCTCTCTCATCGGTCTGTACTATTGAATTTCTGCACAATTGCATCTTTTTATGACCCACTAAAATCTAATGTACGGAACACTACAGTGATTGATTGTTTTACAAAACCGAATATTACGAATTTATAAATTTCAATTCGAGATTATAATTTCGTTTCCATCCTGAACCATGATTCTTTGAAGTTTCCGATGAAAACAACAACTAGATATAGGTACAACTGTTTTGTTAAATTGGCTTGGCAAATTTCATTGAATAATGTCACGGACAAAGTCATCATGCGTTGGCAAAATAAAATCATCCACAAAATGCACGCGCCATATAGGAGACGTCATAATCAGAAACACAGTTTTATACATTCATTGTATGAGTATATTTTCATTAAAACTGTTAAAAATGCGGTAGATATTAAACCCGAAGAAAAGATCAACATTGATTACTCTTGTTCTGCGATAATTGACTTAATAAATTTGCTGTACCCGACGACAATAATAACCGGCACGGCGCGGCGCCCAGATTGCCATATTTTTCTTCTGACTTCATGCCTCCCGGGCATATTGTATAAGAAAGTGAAAAGCGAGCTTGTCCACACGCTCGCTATCCACAAATGCTACTTCGGATAATGACCGCGAATTCCTTTAAAATATAAAGGGCGTCAGCGTCTTTTGAAACCAAGGAAAACTTGTTACGTTTCGATAGTATGTGCATATAAATTCAATCAGAAAAATGTTACTCGTTCTTCTTGCTATTATAATCAATTCAAATTAACAGCAGAAAATGCAGAAGTTATGACAGTTAGGATCCTGGCAATATCACAGATGAAGGTTGCTTTTATCAACATGTCTTTCCTTCTTACTTAGACGGATATTGAAGGTACTTTTAAATACCTGAGATAAATGTAGCAAGACCGACAAATAATATACTGGTTATTAAGTGGAAAGCCTTGATAAATGGGCAAGGCATGTCAACTTGAACGCAGAAACGTTTATTGTATTATTATTATAAAATATACAAGGCGAGATTGGTTAAATAACCTGTTATTTTTCCTTTACCTAGACCAAGGAGCAGCCGAAATGAATTTCTCAAGCCTGCATCTTAAACTTTTTTCATCCTTATATATTACTTAACTGGAATTATTCGGATACCATGGCTTACGTCTGCACTTAACGCATTCACTTTGGCATTTAGCGAACATTATCAAATCCCAATTGCATAATACATTATGCATTGTGTTGGATTGTTAAGTGCAATTTTCGGGGTCAGAGTAGATCGCAACATTTACATCCCATTTAATGCATTTTTTACATAATGTTGCATAATCAAGTAGGAGATATAAGTTTTTACGCTAATTATCTCACTTCATGAAGAGTCTTGAACGAAATTGTGACTTTGTCAGCTTTTGTTAATGTGTCTACATTACCTGTTCGTAGATGTCTTGAATATGAAATGTATTTGACTGGACGGTGGGCAATTCTTATTTAAATATAGTGGGATTATTTTATGGTTTAATTAACACTAACGATGGCTGAAATGTACCTACGTCAAAATTAAAAATCAACATAATAACATCTATATTGACGACGCATATAGTAATTTAATTAAAAAAATCCATTGTACAACCTAAAATCAAATGCGGACCATGTGCCATGTCGCTAACCAGATCTGCACTGGTTTGCTAAAATATTTGATCGAAAATTAAATGGCACAGGCAGGACATTTGATTTGAGAAACCTTTGATTGCTTTACCAATTTGTCTTTACGTGACCGGGAAATCATTAAATATTCAACCCTATGTGATTTAAACGTTTTAGTACGCAGAATATTGCTTCATAACAAAAAACAAGCTTTTACACAAAGACACATTTCAGCAAACAATATGTTAGTGGTTAATTGTTACCTATTAAGTAATGTGTTTAGAATTTTTTGTGAGAAATGCTGATTGAAGTGCAAATGTGCCGGCATAATGCATATAACTCTCAGCGTTTGATTTACACTTTCAAATACCTGCGCTGTGCGTTGACTGTGAAATTCACGAAATTATTGCTGCATGGAAATAATTTATCGGTTGAACATTTAATGATAATTATACGGTGATGATACGATGCTATAACCATTCCGATTACATAATTTAAAACAAAGTTGTATCTTCTTAACACTTCGTAGCGTTGTAAAATAGAATATTACACATTTGGCCCAATTGAAAAAAAAAATCCATTGCTTTTTACTGAAAACAATATTGAAAGAAGTTCCAACAATTTTGCAAATGAAATGGTTGTTTCAAAGCTCCACATATCGTTAATGAAATAACCTTGCATGATGAAAATCATTGCATTGACCTAAAATTTTTGGATAGAAAAAGTTGTGCAATTTTATGACTTTGAGAAAAATGGTTGACAGTCTTTTTGTCCCAAAGTCCTTACCAGTTCTATATAGTAGATTTGCAGATCGCACATACAAGTTATTTTTCCACGAACAGTGAATAGAATAGGAACATTGCAATTTGAAATGACATTTGATAAATTAGACTTTCTGATAATATTATTTTCCATTCGTGATCAATAAAATTTTTGATCGATTTACACTTAGTAAATAGTTCAATACTGAATAAGTAACCAATAGCTCATTCTATACGAACCAATTGCTTACGACCGATTGCAATATTCCATTATTTATAAAAGAACCGCGCGTGAATGGAAACAAAGTGAAAAAAGATACTGATCATTACCATTGGTTGGTAAATAGGTTGTGTTTATGTGTTTGTATTTTTACTTGGTGCCGTAATTAATCTCGTAACTTGGCGCTCTGGGGAACGCTATCAGCAATGGAGATATTTTACGTCTGGAAGGTTAAAATGGTGCTCTGGTGATTGCTCCGAAGATGTGGACAACCTTTGAAGAACGTTTTATTCATACAAATCTGGTAAGATTCATGGTAAATTTTATATTATCGAAGGAAGCAAACACTTTGTGGCTTGACATTATTACACAAATGAAAAAATATCTTTGTTTTAAACCACTTTATTACATTTATAGACGTCGACCGGTTTCGGTTGAACTCAACCTTCATCAGGACAGTACAAATATAAACGTTTTTAAAGTTTATATTTGTACTGTCCTGATGAAGGTTGAGTTCAACCGAAACCGGTCGACGTCTATAAATGTAATAAAGTGGTTTAAAACAAAGATATTTTTTCATTTGTGTAAATTTTATATATTAATCAGCACATGACCTGCTTGGGGGGATAACCCTTTTTTTTGGCTTACATTGCGCATTGCTCAGATTGGGAATCACAGTTAAGTCATTCTTCTGGTAAGAATTTAAAAATTTCTACATACGTGGCATATATATTTTTAAGTAAAGTATGGTTAGCATTTAACCATCTAACTAGAAATCTAACGTAACCATTGACCTAGTAAACACCGTCAATGAATTTCACAATTTTTCTTAAATTAAAAATAGAATGCAATGAAAATTAATTGTGATCGAAAAATTATCAAGTCATAATGATTTTAAAAATGAATTTATACCATTCTAGAATAAGTTGCAAAGATTTAGTGATAATTGGAACGCACTCTATGAATAAAACGTTTATTCAGTTACTTAGCTCCGAGAAATGCGGATTCAGTTCGCTTAATAGTTAGAATTGAAAAAGTGGGAAACTAATTGTTTGATAATGTTTGCATATTCCGCTGTTGACTAATTCTAATGTATTTATATATCGAGAGACTTACTTTGTACGATATGTCATAATTCACAAAATTGGTGACACATTCCAAACAGCTAAAATAAATACTTAATAAACGGGATTATGTACGTTTTCTTTAGTATAATATATATGGACAGCAGCCCCTGACGAAATATAAAAGAAGTCGTGTTTTTCTCTATTTCCTCACCTTTTTATAAATGTAGGTAAGTTTTGAAGGTATGAACTTATTAATTCATTTAAAGAATTTTAAAAAATTGATTGGCAAAATACACCCCTTAAAACCTTGTGTTATTTTAAAATAAAGAAAAAAAACAACACCAATTTTTTTCTGATAATTCTACTAAGTATTATTATCCAGTATAAAATATGTTTTATCAGTCATTTTTAATTCAACTCTGAGGGGATTAAGCTAACTATTTGCAGCACAGTTTTAAGTGACTTTAACAAATAAGTTCGACACACCACTATTAAAAGTCTCCACCTTGCTGATAAATTAAATGATGTGTTATTAGAAATCAACAGTTGGCCACCGCTCAGCTGACCAGACATGCGGTGACCCAGATAAGTGCAACCTGATGACTGTAAGGCGGTGCCTCAGTCGGGTCGGAGTATGTGGGCTCGAGACGCGAGTGCAGCGGCTGCATGTTCCTTATGTGCAACCTGCACAAATCTGCATACACATACGAGTATAAAATGATTAGATTAATCGCCAACCCTGCCACGAGAAAATGAATGCAAGCGATATAGAGAGAACGTGTTTGTTGCTGAAGCTTTTTGGAAAGGGAGCAAATACAAAACGTTGTTATATAATTTAAGATTGGTTTTGGCACGTAGACATGTCCGGTCTTATGCAGGCAAATAATGATTAGTGGGATTACTTACTGCAGTAGTGCACGCTTGCTTTAGCGCCAGACCACATACCCAGTGCCCATATTAAATAAACGTATCCATATATTAGGTTAGTATATTTTACGCCCTGTGTTAGAAAAGACTAGAAGTTAAATATTTACCAAAGCGAGTTCCTTGGCGCCTTTCGTATCTTTGAAACGATGCAACGCCGAAAAACAACAAGATTTAGAAGGAGACAATAATCCAGGGTAATACTGCAAAAGGTAATGAGATACCTACCGACAAATATTTTGCTATATTACTAGAGTGCCTCTGCGCCTTAATGAAACGATGCAACGCAAAAAAGGGCAAGATTTCGAAACATCAAGAGTTATAGCAGCATAGTATAGTGACATGATAGCTGAAAATACCCAAGTTTAGTTACTTTTTATGTTTAGTTGCATAACATGTAAATCCGAAAAGTATAAGAATTGTATCCAAAACATAAGGAAATAAATCAAATCTATTCAATAGTCCGGCGATAGTAAATGACACAAAGAAGAAATTCCAAACAATGGCAGGAAACATATTCCACAGGCACTCAGCATATCGCTATTACTATAAGGAAGAAACAACATGTCGAACCGCTTTCCAAACTAATGCGTGTGTATCTATCATATTTCTATATGACGGATAGAGCCACGTAGAGAAGGTTCGGTGTGAAATATTGATCACGGTTCATCGAATGTAGAACAAAAATTATCTGCATGCGATTTATGTTGTGGAATGTAGTACTTAATTTTTTTTTATTAAAGTGATATCAATGTATTTTCTGTCTTTGAAGGTGTTTTGAAAAGTTGTTCAAAACCTTCGGAAGAAAATTTTCTCCAATGAGTCGATGAGGCAAGATTTTTGGGCTTCTATTTGTGGGATAATAAAAGGTATATCTTTTTGAAATATGTTTTTTGCTCTTCTGCCTGTTATTGTTATTTAATTTCTATTGGAGGTCGGTTAACATCATTCATACACCTTCCTCAGCATTGAGGTTGGCTTTCTGATTTTCGAATTCTTCTTTTTAAACTCGTTTGGTTTGTGCTTTCTGATTAAGTTGATAATCTCTCGTAAATTCTTTTTTATGACCACTATGTTGATTCCAGTCCATAAAATTGGTTGCTTAAGCTGGCGTCCACGCTTCTACTTGATACAAAGGTATCGATGAAATAATAATACTTCCTCAAACGAGTTGATATCACTTTAACAAAGACATCTTTAAAATGAAAAAAAACGAACTAATTTTTTTAAAATTCTTTGTTTGAACGATATATCAGCCGACTGCCGAATTGTGATGCGTTACCGAGAGAAAACAAAAAGCTTCTAGGCAAAAGAAAGTCGAATCGTGACGCACGATCTGCAGCAGCCATAGAATACGACATAACATCAACGAGTCATGATGCCTCAAGGTCGCACTTATGGTAGAAAACAAACATTCTAGTGGCGCCGCGAGAAACTCCACTGAATTGATGTCTACTTTTGAGCAAATGCGTATTGTGTTTTCTGCAAAGTCATTAATATAATAATAATTGGGTCGATGAAGAACCTTCAGATATCACTGAAACTGAAATTAATAAATACCTTTCGTTGCATAACACGGTGTTAAATCGTTTTCCCATCCTATCTTCGAACACTTGTGGCTCTATGTAGAATAATTAATTAGTTTATGTTTCTCCGTTTTAGATGCTGCTCTGTATAAAAAAAAAGAAGTATATCGTGACCGTTTTAAAATCCAGTAAATAATTTCGCTACGATTACTACATTAACCTGAATTGTATATTGGATGTAATGATAGATCAGTTATTTCTCACGCAGTCAATCTGCAATGTTTTGGGCAAATGAAAGTGAAGAATAATGATGTGTTATGATAATGAAGGTTTTTTTATGCTTTGGTTTAATTTGTGTAACTCGTTTTTTTAACATTGTAGATCATTTTTATGAATCTAAAATATGTTAAATAATTAGGATGCTTTCTTATTCGCGGTTCTTTGATGCCCTCTGGTATCAGAGGTAGACTATTGACAGATCAATCTTCATATTGCAGACTCCAGCCGGAAGAACTCATTTGATTTGCATTCGTATCACCCCGCATATTACGAAGCCATTCTTTCTAAAGTTCTATCCAATAGGGCCGCGATTTAAGCAATAATTACCAGGGTTAGGTCACTCAGGTTTTGGAGGAAGTTCTGCTTTTTCATAATCAGTTAATTCTCGATTAAAGCTCTTGGTGTTGTCTCAAGATCTGTATCGCAACGTGAACACGCGGTTACTACTGAATGTTTATTACCAAGGGGTTTCGCTCTTTTCCTATCGTTCTTGTTTTTATTATTGGTTTTTCCGCTTCCACACACGAGGCTCTAACAAGGAAAATAATTCCCTCCTGGGCCTATGTCATCTTTGTGGATGCTGTGTGGAGGGTCTTTTCAGGAAAGGAAGGAGATGAATTTCTGGGAAGGAAAAAGGTATGAGGAACGGGTAGATAGATATCTGGGGGTCAATGGGGGTGGGGGGGTGACGGACGTTTGAATCCATCCTTCCCACTGTGGTGCAAGGTCATGTTCCGAGAGAGTCCTGCTCGAGAGGTCAAAGGTCTCCCTCAGCAGTTGGTCGGCAGACGCACTTACCGCCAAGACCCGGACGAACATCACGCCATGAACCCGGCCACCCCTGCTCAGTCACCAAACGTAGCGAACCACTTAGGGTGACCTATGGCAGAGATGTTGATTATCGAATAAATGGTTAAACTGACTTCCATACCCGCCTTCCAAATTATGTTTCATCTTCCTACTTTAATAATATTATTATGGTTCAACTCCGACACTTTTTTTCGATCATGTGAAACCGCGGAACAAGAAAAACAGTCTTATCTCTGTTCGTTTCCAATTGCAAATTTGGTAGAAGTTCAGCTTTGGGAGATTATGTGCGGAAGTATTTTTTGTTTGTTTTTCTATTGTTGGAGGTAAGCGCGCAGGTTACCCGAAAATAATTCGTTTCTAATCAATTGATTCAAAAGCTTGAGAATAGTTTCCGGGTTTTGCAGAAATTCTTTATTTGCGCAACAAACGTGCCAAATAAATAGTGTGACCTCTACCTACTTACAAATATTGCAGAATTTATACACCTGCTTAAATTTTCAATTTATTTCGATAGAAAAACGGTTCATGATTCTTATTATAAATACAAAGTATTTATTCAAAGAGCATTGAGCATGTGTTAGTGCAACAATTTAAATTAACCAATTAATGTACCAAACAAGTGAGTTCAAAAGTAGGTAACTAAATAGCATTAGAGTACACCCCTGTTCTAAAGATTTAGTCACAAAGATCCAGATAAAACGTTGTCGCGCATCATGTTATATTTTTTTCTACTACAACACCCATCGATCACGATCCAGTATGATATGTACACCTGCAATAATTATAGAAAGTAACAAAATTAGAATGCAAAATGAACATTGCAAATACACGTGAATTTTCTTATGATTGGGCGAGTAGAATGTTACGAATTATCTATTAGTATCACTATAAATAATATTAATTTTTTACAGTGGGAAAGTGACACCAGGATAAAGATTTGCATCGTTTCGTGACCTTAATGTCTTCCATATAGCCAGCTTTTACTTTAATGACTAACGCTTTGTATGAAACTGCATCAAACTGAATTGATTTAAAAAGAAGCAAATTCTTAATGACGCACTGACCTACACAAGATCAATTTTCATACAATTCACCTGCACTTCACTCCTCTGCATATTATAAACATGATGTAAAAACTAGACTATCGACTTGCAGAGATTTACGATAAAGTAAGTAGATGTTCGACCTTGCTGCTGGGCGATACAACACATTAAAATTGCTACTAAATCTTATATCGCTCTCATACCGGTCTAGTCCTTGAACTGACTAGTAGGTAATAATAACCCCAGATTATTATCGGTGAACTTTGCATTTAATATATAATAATAGATTTGAGATCGATCTATTTTTCATGACATTTTAAAGCTGTGATTAATCGATATAATAAACTTTTATTGGTATAGGTATTTTGAGAGCAAATATTTATTTTATTTTCTTACATAATTTTTGTTTGAGGTGTACTATTCTAGTAATGCAAGTGAAAGGAAGAAAAACAATAAATTATTGCAGTTGTAGCTAACAAGAAGTTGTCAATGCGAGCGAGCCAAGCTGCCCTCAAATGGGTTCTTTTTTTTTGGGTCAAAAAAATGTGTTCTGATACCAACCCTAAGTAATATCAAGGGGGTATAGAACTGGACGGTTGAACTAAAGTGAATTAAGTGCAATAGGAATGTGATTTTCGAGACTTACGTGTAGTAGAGCCATGTAGATACAACCGTATCATAAATAAGTACATCGAAAAAAAACAAAAGGCTGATGTGAGGAAAAGGGAATCTAAGTTGTAATGGATATCTAGATTGTCAGGAGAATATAATATGACACGCCCCAGGAAGAAATAGCACGATAAAGTGAATCAAATTCTTGAGTCAAACGCCATGTCAAGAGACGACGTATAGGTAAGCAGTGGCGGCTTGCCCCAAAACCCCCCTAGATCACTGTAATCTAGGAGGTTTTGCTTACCCTCAGGGTCATCTGAACATTGACCCTTCAAAAATTAAAAACGCCAATTTTATTATTTATTAATAATCTAATTTACTACAAACCAACATTTACAAAGCGCGACACAACAACACAATAAATACATACATTATAAAGCGCAGTTTTATGACAAAGCTCTCTTCAATTATTGTACATTGACATTCCACTTTTAAAACCCCAGAGCCGAGTTGCGTATTAGGCAACGATTGTACTCTAAAACAGATTTATATATCTTCTGCCTACCCTTGTGGAGATAAGGCATAGTGGTTAAGACGATACAAGACTCTAATACTGGAGGTTTGCTCTAGGCTAACATTTTAATTTAAATCTTAGTTAAATTTAAAAATTTAATTAAGATTTTTGTATTGACCTGTCCTTTGTCTTGTCTTGATTCTTACCCTTTCTTAAATAATAAGATTTTATATAAGTCCCATTTACTAAAAACTGAATGTCACCCTATCTGTCTTTATTATCTACTTCGCTTCTTCTTTTGAATAATGATTAATGATTAGTTATGGTTCAAATATTGTTACAATATACTGTCAAATTACCCATCTGGTAACACATCTAATACTTATTTTTTCTTTAATTTTGACATATTTTGTGTTTGTATGTAGAATTACTTTATGTTTGTGATTACTATTATGTTTGCTTCACTATAATGTAAATTGTTAACCTCGATACAGGCTTAGTCATAGTGAGGTTGATTTTTATGAGAAAAAAATGTGTTTTATGTATAGTGAGATGCGATAAATAAATAAATAAAATAAATTAATTCCGACGCATTCGTAATTATAACATCTTTTTTCAGACCGATACCCGCGGATGTAAATTATTTATATTTAAGATTAATAAAAACAGCACCTTACCATTAAAATATTTTACATGAAACGGTTTGAAAATCTTACAAAATTTTACAAATTATTATCAGCAAAATTCGCCTGAAATACCCATACAAATTGAAAATATTTCCCGAGTAAAAATAAATGCCGCCGACGGGAAATGAACCGGCAGCCTTCTGATTGCCGGTCAGCTACTATAAACCACAGTCAAGCCAAGTCGGCTTATTACAAACTCGCCAAATAAATCAATATGTACTAGTATTTCATTCAACAATTATTGGTTATTACGTTTTTTCACCGTAAGCATCCAAATTTATTGGATAGGCTTTGTTGTAAAATATTATTATTTTTATTATATATTATTTGATAAACTAATGTTTATAAAACAAGGTTTTTTATGCTTGCGAGTTCAGTAAGAAACATCTGAGATTTTATATACATTTATCTATATAAAGATCAATTTTCTAGGTCTGCCCAGGAAAATTCAACTGAAAGTACGTCCAATAAGTCGGGCCGCGCGCTGAATATTTTTGTACACGCCTTCTTTTCTCATGTCGTTAAGATTCCGACTATATTTTACCAATCATAATAATGGTTAATTTATTTTTGGAATAAATCAATGAGAAAAACCTCAAATTGTAATATTTTGAAAATTGAAAATTTGAAACAGAAAAATATACGGTCACATCTTGGACATAAACCCAAGACCCTCGTCTTGCCGGGGCGGTCCTAGATGTGACGGTATCTTTTTTAAATGTACGATCAAGAATCGCTAATATTGTCTTCAATAATTGAATAATAGTTTATTCCAATAAAGTTTTTCGTAGGGGTAATAGAAAACTAGCTTTAATTTACATTCCAGACTTACAATACCATCATCACAGCTTGAACTTACTTCAGCATAATATTATTGCTTCAATTGACCGAACTCGCGCTAATGCAGCGTTGAGCAAAATACAATGGAGAAATTTACTTTAATTTTAATGTCTCGAAAGTAACTCTTAATGGCTCGGGTTTAATTCGTTTTACAGTCGCTTAGTGCAAGCTCAGTTATGTGTTGTTACCTCCATGATTTAATGTCACAATACAAATGAACAATGATTAGAATATCTTCACATTTCGTGCGTAGACGAATACTCGAAGAAAAAAAATAGTTGGAAACAATTACTTTTTTATTGTTACGTGTACATACAATAAACAATGATTTAGTTTAAAATCTAACTTAAGTGCATAGATACTTTACTAAATATACGTTTCACCAATTAGTTTCGTTTCTATCTAAACTTCGTTAGACCAGTAAATTGACGTTGATAAAGTGATTGTTACAATCTTTTAAAGTTATATCACGAAAACGCTGTACAAAGATTTAACTATTTGACTCTCGTTCTTATCTTGAAACAAGGATCGTAATTTTATTCTTGAGCTGAAAACAATGTGGCTTTGGTTAATATATTTCAAACCTAAGACGGTGGGTCAAGAAAGGCAGATTATTTATTTGTATCTATTGTTATCATGACTCCTAGGTGAGAGTCAAAAATACTCTCAGTATAGCTTTGGTAAACGACCAGTAGGTATTTACGATCGAACAGTTGCGGGTTGCTTGAAAGGCAAAAGCCGTGCTTAGTGATCTAAATATCCAGGTACTTCTTTTGTCTCATCAAAATGTCCCAGTTTGGAGATGCCATAGGCTCAATGGCTCCGGACCGTTGGGACTCTTGTTTGGTAGTCGCATAAAAAAGCATAAGAAAAAGAATGCCTGAAGGCGTTTTTATACAATTAATGCCACCTTGAATACAAATGTGATAAGGGAATAATAGTAATGACTACGACGTTACAATGGGTTTAGCATTTTGAAGAAAATTGAATGGGTAAAAATTTTTCGACAGAAGTTTTAAAAAATTATTGTGTTATGTCCTCTCATAAAATCTTTTCAGAATGAAAATACTACGTATTTTGGTTGACTTCGAGCGGTTCCATGATCACTCAACACAGTGACTGTTCAACACACCTTTAAAAAGTGATATAAAGTCATTAAAAACGATGAAAAGATAACTAAATTTAAACCTAACCTAACCTAACCTAACTTAAACTACTTAACCCAGTTAATAAAGTTATTGTTTCATCACTTTCCATGACTTTATATAACTTTTAAAAATGCGATCAATTATCATTTTGATGATTTATCCGGTCACCACTTCGAATAAAAGTATTACAGTATTACACAATGGTAAATTGTGATTAAATCTGTGTCTGTCAAGCAATATTACATTATCCAACAGATCTGTTTTAGTCTATCAAAAAACAGTCGAGATTGGTGTTAATAATTTACGAACTAAATTCGGTTATCTCAATTTAAAGTGCGGCGTTGTATTGTTTCATAAAGACCATTATTAATTTCAGTAACTACTTGCAATTTAAATTATTAACAGGATATAGATCAGTCAGAGGTTCCAAATCTATGGGACATTATTATTAAAAAATATATATATATAAGAAGGTAGGTATGTTATATGTTAAAAACTAGATATTTCAAACCATTGAATGACATTTTAGTTTTTTTTATTTATTTTTTATTTAATTTTTTTATTTTTTATATATTCAATAATATTGTTATTGGGTTTATAAAAACAGTGTATTTTTAAACAAGTTCTGCTGTGTAATTATTATTACGCGTGACAGCTGTTTCGCCCTCTGAAGGCATTATCAAACCTTCAGAGGGCGAAAAATCTGTCACGCGTAATAATAATTACACAGCAGAACTTGTTTAAAAATAAACTGTTTTTATAAACCCAATAACAATATTATTGAATATATAAAAAATTAAAAATTAAAATGGAGTTCTACAAATTAAACTTAATAACAATAAATAGACATTATAGTTATAATTTTGCTGATTTTAAAACAAATGCTTCGATGACTTTTCTAAAAATAACTTATAATGTTTTGTGGTTTTTAGGGGATGAAGTAAGGGTCAGAGTAACATAGGGAAGTTAGAAAAACGACAAACTTTTAGTTTCTAATAAAAGTTCTGGTATTCTTAAAAATCAGACCCGTAAAAAGCAACACTTTTAAAAACTTAAATACGTCTATTTTTATTAATAAAAAAAATTCATGCAAATAAATATAATTTTTTTTGGTTTTACTGAGTATTGAACCTTCCTCCCCAGTGACTTGAGTCAACCGCATTAACAACTGAGCAAAATCGCATTTGGGTAGAACCCACATTTATTTCGTGTATTAGCTGATGTAATGTTATCCAATTTCAGTGAAAACGTATATTTCGTGTGTGTATGCGTGATTGCTTCCAACATTGATATAATACTAATGTAAACATATTAACTCCCATTGTAGGTTAAGAGCTCATGTTGAATGTTCCACTCATCATACAATGAGTTTTGTAACTCATCGGGAGTGTTCTATCAAGAAAAAAAATGCATTGTAATCGACAAAGAGTATATCTGTCGAGTTTCAGCTTGTTCGGATGTTGGAAGGTAGGTTAATTTCCATTTCCAAGACTCCACTTCATGCATTGAAGAAAATGAAAGCGTAATTCAAATAGATGTATTTAAAGAGCATTACATTTTTTATGATTTTTTATAAGCTCTGACCTAACATGCTTACTAGGTGGCTGAGTTCCAAGGTTGCAGGACCCCTGAAAATCTTTGCAACAAGATCTACTAACATTTAGTTCATTGCAGTTAAAATGACTCACGCAAGAACTTTGTCAACTTTCAATTCCTACACCAATTAGTAAAAAAGTTCGATGTAAACCTTTCCTCTTATAAAAACACAAAATAAAAGGTAGAGCATTTTTAGGAAGGCATAAACCACTCAATTTAATAGGTAACTGAAGTTTTTCAATAAAACCAGCAGCTAATAATCAAAGTGAGTGAACTTCATTTATTTCTTGTAGTCATATTTTTTTCTTGAAGCGTATTAAATAACAGCCAAATGAAACAAGGATAAATAATATGTTTTTTTCATTCCATTATTTAAATAGATCACGTATGTAACAACTTTTTACAAATCTAGAATAATAGTTGATGGAAGCGTGTTATTTTTTAACGAAATTTGTGGATTTCTAAACTGAATAAAAAATTCACCGCAGATTCCATTAAATTTTATTCTGGATGTCATTCTTATATTTTTATATAAGCAAAAAATTATTTTTTAACAGTGTGCGGGAGTTACGTAGGTGCAATTAAATACGGTGATAATTATTTGATTATCGTAAAAAAAGTTCCGGGTTGATGGACTATTTTTTGAAGACTGGATGGGTTGTTTCGAAGAATTTGAACAATTCTTCAAATATAAAAGTTGATTTTTAAATTCTGTGAAGGTTCTATTCAAGTTCTGTTAATATGTCATTATTGGCCAGTTGTTTCATAAAACTGAAATAATAACAGAACTTGGATAGAACCTTCACAGAACTTGAAAATCAACTTTGAAAATTGACGAATTGTTCAATTCTTCGAATTTCAAAGTTATTTTTCAAGTTCTGTGAATTTTTTTTTCAAGTTCTGTTATTATTTCAGTTCTGTCAAGCAATCAGCATATAATGATATAATATCAGAACTTGAATAGGACTTACACAGAACCCGAAAATGAACGTTGAAATTTTATAAATTGTTCAAATTCTGTGAAACAACCCATCCCTATAGTAAATGTTTTTCTAGTTGGTAATCCCTTAACACGACTTGCGAATGTGATTTTAATTTCTAATGTAGGCTCTTGATAATTTAATTGACAGTTGAGGGGAGCCACCGCTTTCCCGCCCCACGTTGGGCGCCAGTTGCTAGGTTATAAAATGGGGGTATAAGTAGCAAATGGTTACTCCTCCAAGGCGCACTACAAGGACTATTATTTTGAACAAACAAAGCTGCAAGCATCCCGAGTTTGTTTCTACTCATAATTACACCAAACGCATAACTTTCATTGGCTGACCGCTTTGGTAGTACGTTTAGTTTGGTCGTATCTCGCCGACAGGCGGCAAGTTTTCACGCGCGCCGTATCTCACATAATATATATTATCTATTTTATGGAATATATCCGTATTCAGAGGGAATACAATAATGTTAGTGCATAAACAAGACAAAATAAATTTTTGAATGTTGTAGCCAAAAAAGCGAAGCTCAGCTTTCATAAACATTAAAAAATAAACAGCGGCAAACATCGATCACTTGCTGACGTGAGCCACAGCACGTAGGTACCTATTTTGGTCTGCTATCAGCAAGCATTTAGGCACTGAATTGCCTGTAATATTTATTACAAGTATTCAAAAGTATAGTAAAGTGGCTTTTATTGTCATGATATCAACGCACAGTGGGCGTACTTTCATTTCTGTAGAACACAGAGCACTTTTCCACCTTGACCGCTTCTTGCACCTGGAACGGCCGGTTCGTGTGAACAGTTATTGCGGGCCAATGTCTGGTCAGTTACAAATATACCTTTAACTTGGGCAATGCCATTAAATGCAGCTGTGGAATGAATGTCATTTAAAAAAACGTGTAATGTTATCCATTGTTATTATTACATATTTAATTGTATCGTTCGTGTAACTGAATCGTGTATGCAGGGTGATTACTTGTAGGATGTCAAAATAATAATTAATTGTGATTCACGAATACAGTAACGTCAGAGAATTCTATTAGATTCAAGTTTTTCAAACATATTGATGATTTAATTTAATGTTTTTCTTTTGTATTGTGCGTGCAGCACAAAAAATTTTAAGCGCATTATTTATTGCAAAGTTGTAAAATGAAGGTTACAACCGTAACTTCACACTTTTTTAACTAACGTGCAATGTAAATAATTCTTTATAACATGCTATTGCAGGCGGTAGCCAAATAATAGCGTGCACCCACTTCAAAGACTGGTAAAATAGTTTTTCTCAATCAGTAGCTTTGATATTTATATATAGCTACGGTTCTAAGATAAAATATTCATTCTCTTAAGGCGGTGCAATACGTAGCAATGCAAAATCATGTGTTTTTGGTTTGAAAATTTGGTCACCTAGAAATGTTTCAGATGCTTTGAATAAATACCGCGAGTATAATACATCTTGGCTTTTAAAATAATCGAGTATTTCTTACATAAGTCTTTTTATAAGCCCACAAAAAAATAATGTATAAGGCCTATGAAAACTGCTTTAAAGTTCAAAATCTCCTACTTACGAACCCATTTTCGGTTATGGTTTTATTTTATAAAGTGACAAACTAAGTTATTTATAAAATGATCAAAAAACATTTAAATATTTGTGCCTGAACATCCACCAAATAAAATAAAAGGTACTTTTTAGCCATGTTCAAAACAGGCGATGGTGTTAAGCGAGAATTTAAACCTTATCGCCATCTACGTAAGGGTTGTTATTGATAGGGGCTCAATTTAAAATATTACACGAAGTAGTGCATCGCCTTAAACACTAGAAAAGAAAACTTGTTTTTTTTTATTTATTTTATTCCACTTTATTCCAATTTCTTTTATTGAACTCGAAATACCTTTTTAAATTTTAATTTACACTTTTCTTATTTCTAAAACTTATTAACGTTTTTAATTTTAGTTTTTTTTAACATGCTTCTAGCACAATTTTTAATTAAACCCGGAACTACACAACAAAAAAGTGTTTTTGATTTAGTATAATGTTTTCTTTCTGTCTTGTACGATGCGTGTGGAAGTCTTTATTGCAATGTATTTAATATATTTTTTAAAAATTTGGTCAATTAAGTTTAGTGATCTTCCGTGCTGATCATCTAGATTCCTTTGTAATAAAAGTACGTGGGTACTCCGTTACTATTTGGTTTTATTCAGGTAGCTACAAGTATTGATACAATGGACAATATAAGAGTTTTGCTATTGAAGAGAGGACGAGTTACAACAGACAGGCCTTTTTATACGTCTCGGTCATGCTGTCCCACTCAGATATGCCTGTCTCTTTCATAGCGACAGACATACGTTTAACACATTAAGTACACATTTTTGCATTATTTTTGACGTTAAATCCACAAATGAAATTCATTACTAAAAATTTTGATTCTGAAAAATTGCAGTCTTTATTATAAACTTTATAGTATTTGTACAAACCAATACATTATTCATCATTTATCAAACATAAAAATGAACTTACTTTACTTAATACTTTGCCTTTCGATATCGTGACTGACTACTGTTCTGATTTTTCATATATTTAAAAAAAATAGTTGGTTCAGACCTTCTTCAATATTAGCAGCATTATAAACCGAATTAAAAGGTTGTTTGTAGCTACAAAAACACCGGAGAAAATGGCTGAAATCATGAAACTAGGTGTTGAATATTTTTCCATAAAATATTATTGCCCGATATTTGGTCCATCTTGCAATCTTTTATTCTTAAAAATCATTGCAAGATGAATGTATTAGGCATCTACTTACCAAAATTAATTAACAATTTTAACATTAGACAATATTTTGAAATGGTAAATGAGTGCATTATAATTATATTTCAATTGAGTGTCTTCATTTGTGAAATGCAAAATGAAGTGCTTCATTTGCGATGTAATCTCACATTATTCCAATTACTTTTAGATTTAGGCTTATGTTTATTGAAAAGTTAGGTATAAGTTGCTAACACAAAACAGAGTTGAGATACCTGTAAATCATTTGAAATTGCATATCTCGTAAAATATTATTTCATTTTATTTTTAAATATATCTACATTACACACGATACTATTGCATAATTTGAGTTTATGGAGTGTTACTGCATACAACTAAATAAAGACCAAGAATTATAACTTTATTACCAATATCGAAGTTACATAATGGTCTATAAAAGTGTTCGGCGATTAAATCATAGTTGCATTGTGATTTAATCATATTATTTACGGCACGAAGCTTTAAAAAAACCAACATGCACTTTTTCTCATGTAAATACGTACTCAGAGTCAAATAATGAAATATTTAGAAAATATATGGTATTGTCTGGTACAATAATTACCTACATGCACATCGGTAATACAAAATCATTGTATTTCCTACATTGCTTACCAATTGCATTAGTTGGCGTAATTGTGTACTAATCCTTGGGGATTAATAAATTCTATCTCTAAATAGTATAAAATAAAATATCTATCCTCGTCTGTCTGTGTGTGCCCTTAGTTCTTCTAAACTACGCAACGGAATTTGATAGGGTTTTCACTATCATTTAGATTTTTTTCCGGAAGGTTTATATATAAACTATAAACTCCATATATAATACATGCATAACACATATATAGAAAACAGAAAATAGTCTAGAAACGCCGGTTACACGTCAGCTAGTTTATTTATATAGGTTCACATAATTACATACTTTAATGGCGCAAAACGGATGCCTTTTTAAAAATTTTATTTCTATTTTTTACTGGTAAATTCTAGCATTTAACACAATATTTATCAACTTCCAGATTTTAATGGTATGTAACTAGTATACTGTTTGTATGATTTTCCGTGGGAGGGTGCCATTATTTTGTTGAATTTTTGGTTTCATGTTAACTAAAACGTTATGAAATTTATCCAATAATAATGATAATATTATGGAGAGTTAATTTAGGTAATTTGATGTAAGTATAAATTAGGTATATTATTGGAAACAATTTTAAACCATGTTTAAGTATTGGATTTAGTTCTGTGAAGAATAGACCTCACCTCCAAAAAATATGTTTCTATATATATTATCTTCTCTTCTCTAATCGCTAAATAGTATAAAATAAAGTCTGTTTGTGCGCTTAGTTCTACTAAGCTACGCAACAGATTTTGATAGGATTTTCACTACCATTTAGAGAATTTATTCAGGAAGGTTTATATATATAAAACATGGATACTATATTTAAATTAAGTAGACAAAAGCCGATGTTTTATAAGTAAGCTTACATTGCTAAAGCTGGCTTAATCTTATGATATACATCCAAATAATGTACTATGAAATTATATATCTTAAAAAGGCCTTCGAAACGCCGGGTACATGTCAGCTAGTATTTAATAATTTAAAACCAAAATTTCCTCTGAAATCATAAGATTTGTAATTACGTACAAACACCCACCAACTTAATAATAAACCATAAACATTTTCCTATTTCAAATAAGAAATTACAAAATTTGTCCAATGAAATGTCACTGTCTCAATGTCAATTCTGTTTTGAAACTTTTTGGGGTAGGTACCATAATATTGATTATTCCGATTTGACAGCTAGTAGGAACCAAGAACCACGATTATGATACCTCTAGCGGAATACAAAAAATAGTATCCAACAACTAACAAGGCCACCATTTTGAACCGAAACACCAATAAACACTAATAAACACAGATATATGAAATGCCAAATTGTCAAGTTAAAACAGGGCTTCGCTACCCTCAAATAAAGCTGCATCATCCTTACTATGTGGCTGCATCATATATTTCGATAAGATTCGTTTCAATGTTTAAGGGTAATTTATTACTGCATACCTATGTAAATAGTATTGTAAATTAATGTCAGCACAACGACAGAACTACGCCTGTAATGAAATATACCATAGTTAATGTGTATCTACTTGTTAACTGAAAAACTTCTCTCAAATCTATGAACTGATGAAGTAACGCTGTCTCACAGACAACAAGTCACGATGAAAATCGCCAAATTGATTTGATTATGCTCTTATTGAACGTTAATAGTATCGTACAATTCGTATAAAGAGGTATTATGTAGCATGAAGTCTACATTCGGACTGACTTGAAACAGACTCGAAACTAGGCCAGTACGAAAAAGGGAATTCAATAAATAAGATTAATTAAAACACATTTAACTTTTAACTGATCGATTTTTCTGTGAAGATAACGCTTCAAATCAATTTCTTATTTACTTACAACAGTTGTAAAACATTTACGACAGACGCATACTAATCCTGATGGACTACAGGCCATTCAATTTGGTTTAACCATAGACATATGAATATTAGTAGACCTGCCCTAAGTGATTAAAAGCGTATTATCCCCACTCCCCATACCGGTTCCATTGGAGCCGGCTGTGCTCGCGTATGGCCTCAAGTGAAATTTGAAAACGTGACGTCATCATTCTTGTGCGAACTATGGTCGAGGCATCATCGGTTCATTTTACGAAATAACACGGCAAAATGTTGACTTGTACTATGAAAACTTGTAAAAATAGATGTGAAAAAGAGAATAAACCCAATTGTCGTATTACATTCCATATATAAGCATTATTTTACTTTATTTTAAGCATATTCACATCGTATAATATAGATCAGTTTTAGAAACATATACTATTACATCGAGAAACGTCTGGACGCGAAACACAAAGCTGGTTGGTTGCTGGGAAGTAAATTATGAACATTTATAAAAGTGTCTTAACTAAATACTTAAACGAAATATTCGACTCTGAAAATAAAACCGAATTTTTTTGCCGAATTTGGACTTCGCAAATTTGTTCATAACGTGGCGAGTAATTTGCGCTCCCATGTAAAAATGTCTATTCATTCAAAAGCAGATGTTACTTTTAAGAACTAAATGGTGATCTAAATGTCAGATTGATTTATTGACGAATCACAGTCAGCCTTACTCTCTTCGTTCTTCAACAGTTGATTTTACCCCTCGCCATTATCTTCTCGTCTATTAATTCCTATGTCTGTGGGTTTAACGGTTGCATCGATCTGATTGAGTTGAACGTAAAATCATCATTTCAAACGTTAAAATTATAAATACATATAAATTTACAGTGAATAGATTAGAGACTACTCTGCCAAACTTATCCCGTTCTCAACCAACCCGAAAATCTCCTCAAAAACAGATGGTTGAGAACCAGGAAAAGTTTGGCAGAAGAATGTTTTTCATCTACTAAATATATTTTACGTTATTATTTTATTTTTCAGTCTTCCACTTCTCCATTAACGACCATTTTTGGCATGTATTTAGCACTTATCGCTCAGTGACATGTGTTGTAGTTTTGCTGCTTTCATTATATTTATTTGTACTTATTTTCTTTATATTTCAATGCTTCAACCGTGTTTATTCAACTGTCTTTCAATGCCCAAGTTTTGAATGCGCATAGGAATGCCACGGTGGGCTGTAAACCATGTTTGTATGTGACCAATGCTGTTCGTGATATCTTTAGAAATAATTTTCTCTATAGCTACGTTTCAAAAGCTTCGAACTTCTAAGCTTGTTTTCAAAGTCCATGTAAGAAATGCGTACAGGAAATTAGCACACTACAACTTACACCTCGTTTGTTTGTGACCTGTACCCACTGTTAATGGTACCACGATGTCTCTGGTTAAGCCACATTTTGAAAGCTTAGAGCTTTTCCTTGCAGCATGGAAAATTGGCTATCATAATAATTGGTTTTGACAAAAAAAAGGTCAGCCAAATGTTACACACATTTTTATTTTACAAAATTAATGGTTTGGTCGTTGGTGAACCCTAATTGGTGATGATGGAAACTTTGATATTATAACATTAGGGGTATTATCTAGCAACGCAACGTACTTGCAGTAGGTTTATTTATATATAGATTTTTAGAACTATTTTTTCTTCGTTTTAGCTGAACGATGACGTCGAACTATATAAATGCGTGGATACACGTAGGCCATCTAAATTGAAAGGATTGAAACACACAATTCACAGTACATATTTGCATTTTCGTAAGAAATTGTATACAATTCATTCATTTTTTAGTTCTCTGCAAATAAATTAATTCCGTTAAAAGATATCTTCGGGCGAAGTTACTCATAATGTATTCGTTGATTATATAATAATACTGTTTGTTTGAAACGAAAACTAAAATTTATTGGGTACTTTTTAGGACACCGATTTTATAAGTAATTGGCGGAAACTTTGATGGGTAGGTATTAAAATATTATCTTGACACGCGAATCGTAAAACAATACGTTTATTCATTTCGTCTGCTGACGATATTTTTTTACACTTTGATTATTATACAATTAACGCTAAAAGTCAGAATTAATTGTTGGTATTTGAACTAATTAGTCAAGCAATTATTTTCACCGTTCCTATTATGCATATGCCTTTTATGGCCGTTTTACATGACACCTTTTTTCATCCAGTTTGTCTAATCGGGATGAAAAAATGGACGTGTTCTATTTTGGTAGTTACCTTGAGAGAGAGACGCGTGTTGGTATTACAAATTTTCGTAAATTTTAAGATGGCGGACATTATTTGACGTCTACCACCTACCTTCGTTTAATATAACATTTTAGTGAAAATGTTGCATGTTTATTCAGTTTTATATTGAAAATATAAAAAAAATATTAAGAAACTAAAATGTATTTATTACTGATTTTGAATGTGTATTATTGTTAGGTATTGTAAATTTCGCGTGTACGTTTGATGATATGACATTTTGTTTTTAACTTATAGAATAAATAATATAGTTACATAACTATTTCTACGTGTTAACTTGATACTGTAGCATAATTTTTAATTAATTAAAACAGGGTGAGTGGTTTATTTATGGAGACAGGGTTGTGATAGCTCTTTCTTTGGCATCTGCGCTGTTGTGTTTTGATAGTTCCACCTCATATATTATACGAATATTATAAAGGATACATGATCAGCTAGGAAATTTTGCCAAGGCATGTACCTATATAAATCATTTTGACAAAGGTTTAAAGACGAACGGGTAAATTGAGTAATGACAAAGCACGTGACGAAGCTCGCAAATGACAGTGACAGATGATTTCATGATTGTGACCTATGGTTATGTTCAAGGTGTTGCCATTTTTTGACGACTTAGTAGTGTCTCAAAATATTATTTCGGTAAATATTCGGAATCGCTGGACAAGGATTATATGAAATATTTTTAAATAAAACCTTCTGATTTACCTTAATTACTATAAAAGGAATCTGACTGCATTTGGGATATTCTTAATTTTAGCATTTTAATTTTTAATTACGTAAATCGAAAATTCACTTTCGTTGTATGGGATGACATCTGGAATGGTTTCTGTTGATAAAATTTTCTTTTGTTTGTATTCCTGATACGAGTGGCTATATATTTTTTACCATGTGCAAATACTAGGTAGGTACTATTTTAGCCAAACTCAAAAAATAAAATAAAGATATTTAGGTATGTTTTATAAAATAGAAAAATTAAAAAAGGTGAGGTTATTATAGGTTAGGTTGGTTTATTATTAGGATTTAAGTTAGGTTAGGATAGATTGGATATTATAGGATATTATCAAACATTAAATATATATTGGATATTATCAAACCTAATCTACAATAATCCAACCTAACCTAAATCCTAATAATAAACCAACCTAACCTATAATAATCCAACCTAACCTAACCTATAATAATCCAACCTTACCTATATCCTAATAATAATCCAACCTAACCTATATCCTAATAATAATCCAACCTAACCTATAATAATCCAACATAACCTATATCCTAATAATAATCCAACCTAACCTAACCAAACCTATATCCTAATAATAATCCAACCTAACCTAACCTAACCTATATCCTAATAATAATCCAACCTAACCTAACCTAACCTATATCGTAATAATAATCCAACCTAACCTAACCTAGCCTATATCCTAATAATAATCCAACCTAACCTATAATAATCGAACCAAACCTACAATAATCCAACCTAACCTAACCTAACCTATATCCTAATAATAATTCTACCTAATCTATAATAATCTAACCTAACCTATAATATCCAATCTATCCTAACCTAACCTAAATCCTAATAATAAACCAACCTAACCTATAATAACCTCACCTTTTTTAATTTTTCTATTTTATAAAACATACCTAAATATCTTTATTTTATTTTTTGAGTTTGGCTAAAATAGTACCTACCTAGTATTTGCACATGGTAAAAAATATAGCCACTCGTATCAGGAATACAAACAAAAGAAAATTTTATCAACAGAAACCATTCCAGCTGTCATCCCATACAACGAAAGTGAATTTTCGATTTACGTAATTAAAAATTAAAATGCTAAAATTAAAAATATCCCAAATGCAGTCAGATTCCTTTTATAGTAATTAAGGTAAATCAGAAGGTTTTATTTAAAAATATTTCATATAATCCTTGTCCAGCGATTCCGAATAATTACCATTATTTCTTCTCTAATCTCAACTATACATATGAAAGCCTAAGTATGAAAATAATGATCGTGTAAAGCGAAAAAATTCATCAGTATGAAAAAAAGTATGGTGTAAAGCAGTAATTAGAATTTGCCGTTACATTAGGTACAGGGTATTATTTACATATTAATAAGACTAGTTAATTACTGAATTACAAACTTAATTCATTAATGGTGGCGTTAATATGAATTATTCGTGAATTAAATGAAACAACATTTGTAGATACTATACTATGTTTTTGTCTTTTCCATCGATATAAGATAAAAAAATAACTGTAATAATAAATTTTTCTAACGTTGTTGTCAAAATATTTTTATTAATACGCTGTTTGTATTTTACTAGAAGATTTTATTTACTTTTAGAGTAAAAACTTTTAGCGAACCAAGGTCCCCTAAACATGAACAGTATGTACAAACTATAATTAAGATAATAATCACCAATAATCGTATGATGTTTCACCTCTCATTTCTTTCCAATCGTCCCACCAGTATTATATTTTACTCTCCCAGGATATTTAAAAAAATTCTGAGGCGGGATTATTGGATAACCAAAACCTCCGCCAAAGGTCACTCGGGTTCGCCGGGAGAGTTGTGTTCAGAAGGCGCCTGCCAGCGCCTGCCAGCGCCTGCCAGCGCCTGCCAGCCAGCGCCTGCCAGCGCCTGCCAGCGCCTGCCAGCGCCTGCCAGCGCCTGCCAGCGCCTGCCAGCGCCTGCCTACCAGCTGCGTGGCGTGACAGGTCAGGAGAGGCTGGTTTGGGGAGACCCTTTGACCTCTTCAACTGGTCTCTCGACCCATCGCCTTGCGTCGCAGTGAAAAATCAACCCAAAACTAATATTATGTTACACATATTATAAAGATATTCTTAGAAGATACCGTACGCCACTGCGGCTTAGTTTGCACCTGTCTCACTTTTATGCCAAATTGCTAGTGATGAAAGTCTTTAGTCGTGACCGAGGAGATTTATTTTATTTGTAACTTTTTAGTCTGGGCTGCTGTAGACACACGGAAAAGTAAAACGTTTGGTACACGTCTCGTATATTACTAACATTATATAATGTTACGTTTAAACTTATATAATTATCTGCGATTTTAACTTTCCTCGTGAAATACCTTGTTTATGATACAAATACTATGTATTTAGTATCTACCCACCCAAGTGAAGTAGATTGACCTATCAAGGCATTCCCAACCAACAAAATGAAAAATTCCTTGGTCTTGATAAGCAATTGAACAAGCCCCATTTATTATTAAAACTTAAGTGATTTTTTGACGAATCGTCTACAAAACACATAAACCTTATAATGATTTATTTTTGTTACAGAGAAATCTTCGAACGAGAGCGAGCGCTCCTACCACGCCGCAAGATGGAGAGGATGGCGCGGTCAGTGGGGATGCTTCCAAGATGAGAAGTGAACAGAAAATTAGTTATGAAGCAAAAAGTTATGCAAGAAGAGTGGATGGACCAAAAAGTAGAAGAAGGATAGATCCTCCTATTAATATGGATGTTGTTCTTCCTAATCCTGATCCATCGCTTCCAAGAAGTGCCAAGAGCATAAAGAGAAACGAACCAAGAAGGAAACCTTCGTCAGAACCGCCCTTTGCTCCCGTAACAAGTAACGGAGGGTTTCCAGAATCTCGACGAGCGAGGGTTTTGCCTCCCAGGCAGCCAGTAGCCGCTGCATCTAGTCCGGAGGTTAGTTTTAATGAAGTCCCACTTCCAAAAGGTAACAGACTGTCGACCCAGTTACGAGTCAAGTCTACGACAGATGAAGTAGCCCCGGCTACAGCGGCGGACAGGGGCCGTCGGAGAAAGCCAACGGGGGAACCGGAAGCCACTGCGCGTTCTGGAAGACGACTTGATCTCCCTCCTCGCGCCGGAAGTCGATCTGAGCAAGCTTCCCGTTCCGCAAGTAGGACTGAACCTAGTGCTCGTCCGGCAAGACGACCAAATTCCAATGTTCGCTCTGGAAGTCTAAGCGATTCTATAGTAAATAATGCGATTCAACCCGAACCACCAATCAATCGTCAATCCAACCAGAATTTTCGCTCTGAAGGTCGATCTGAACCTAGTGTGCGACCGGCGAGGCGACCAGAATCCAACGTTCGATCTGGGATCCTAAGCGATCCTATAGCGAATAATGAAATTCAACCCGAACAATCAATCAGTCGTCAATCCATTCCGAATTTGCGCTCTGAAAGTCGACTGGAACCTCCTACACGACCGACGCGAAGACCCGAACTTAACGTTCGCTCTGGAATCATAAGTGATGCTTTGGTACAGAATGAAATTCAACCCGAACAATCAACCAGCCGTCAATCCATTCCGAATTTGCGCTCTGAAAGTCGACCGGAACTTCCTTCACGACCGGCGAAACGGCTCGAACCCAATTCGCGCTTTGCACCTGAAACTATTGGTCGCTCTGTACGACCATCGGAGTCTGTTGTGCGATCCGCCAATCGACACGAACCAGCCTTGCGTTCAGCAAGCCCGGATTCTATTGTAAGGTCTGTGAATCCACCCGAAACCATTGTGCGTCCTGCAAATCGACCCGATCCGGCTGGGCGCTCTCAGAGTCAACCTGAACCCAATTTGCGCTCTGCAAACCCATCTGATCCCGTAGTGCGCACAACTAATCGACCCGAACCTGCTACGCGCTATCCAAGTCAATCTGAGCCCACTGTACGCCCTGCAAACCCATCTGATCCGATTGTGCGTTCTGCAAATCGTCCCGAACCCACACAACGCTCTATAAATCGACCCGAACCCATCCGAAACGAAATGACTATTAGCTCTGTCAAAGTACCCGAGCCCACATCGAGCCCCGCAAAACTAGTCACTCCCAGTCCCAATTTGATAGACGAATCCAAACTTGAAATACTTAATTTGGATATGAATAGTGGAGCAATCAGTAAAGAATATGACTATAAGTTAGCAGAAAACATTATGAAAGACACCACTTTCGAAAAAAGAACGTCGACTACAATCGCGAAACCCGAGAGGCGAGCTCCTCAAGAGGTGACTACTTCAAGAAGCAGGAACCGAAATCCCACACGGAGTCCTTCAAATTCATTACAGCCCAGACAACGACAGAGGGGGCAAATATCCTCAACGGCAATTCCTGCCACACAAAATGGCCGGTCTAGATTGCGTGGTAGAGGACAGTTAACTACCAAGACTGTTATGCACACAGAAGCTTTATTTGAGAGGACGGAAACTGTAACGTCGTTACCCAGGAGAAGCTTAAGAGTAACACGCCCTACAACAGACCCCCCTCAAACAACCAAAGCTAATTTGAGTCGTCGCACTAGTTTTCGTAAAACCCTTATCAACGCTAAGGAAGATGTAACATCGTCCACTGAAAACACTAGAGGAGCGCAAATTTCCAGTCGAAGATCCGATGTACTAACGACATCTGTTGTCCCAGATGTTATTACATCTTCAAGCAATTCTCCTCTAGCGACCGGTAGAAAAATGAGAAAAAAATTGGTAAAGAAAATAGAAATTAGTTCAGACGCAAACCAGAATAAAGAAGCTAGCGGCCGAGGAAACTTTCGGCCAAAGGTAGGGGAAAATAAAAAGAGTTCTTCTGGAGATTCAAAACCTGCTGACGACTACGAGAATGAAAATTATCCAGATCATTTTAAGATGCTGCTCCAAGCCAAGGAAAATGCTGCGGTAAGTAATCAACTTTCGTTCTCTTTGTTATCATTCATTTATCATTAGGTACCTTCCTACCAAACATTTTTCGTTTCATCAGACATTCATTTTCTTAAATTTACTTGGCTCCATTTGGTAAAATAATCCTTGAATCATTTTTTGGTAGAAGCAGGCTAGTGCTTCGACTACACAGGACCCCCTTTATACGAAAGCTTCTCAAATTGTTGTGAATTTGCGTGAACCAGATGCCTCTCAGTCCTCCCCTAATGTTCTCAACCCACCAACAACCAAGTTTCCAAGGGTAAGTTTTATTTGGATTAATGTCATATTATTAAGTTGCCTGTTGAACAGTTGAAGCACTTTCATCTCAGCTAACTATCTAACAGGCTCTAATAATAGGGCTGTCCCTACTACTTCATCGTATTAACATATGGAGGATGTTTATTCAATACTTAACCCATTCCCTCCGAGACGCCACAATTTAGGGCCGCTATCTTAGAAGGCCTTCCTTTCAGGCCACCATATTTATGCCTCTTGACAAAATGGTTATTTTTACATAAATAGTAGAATACATTTCTTTTAATTTTTTAATAAATACAAAAATAATAATAAATTCCATTTTTAATTCAAGACAAGTTCACACAACAAATAATTCAGTCGGTGTGGTCAGTTTCAACAATATAACTTCGGATGGGATTAATACATATAATTCTTGCAACATTGTTTTCAGTTTCGGGCCCACAAAACATCACCAATATCAAGCAGTGACGCTGAAGATAAAAGCACTGATGACGTCACTGAAGTCACTTCTCTTCTGAAGAAGAAAATAAAAGACAGCCAACTTAGTAAAACCATTGCAACAGAAGTTACATCAGAAACATCAACTACCGCCAACAAATATGTACGTCAACGTAAATTCAATGCTACAAGGTTAAATAGTCCCAAAAAGGCAGCAACTCCTAATCCTTTGGATGAAGTGTCAGTGAGTTCTTTTAAACCAAAAAGAACTGTTCCGTCTTTCCGGGCCAATCTATATTCCAGAACTAAACCCACAACAGAGAAGTTTTTGGAAGATTCAACTATTAGTAGTTTAGAGTCTGAAAATAATGCTGTGGAAATTCCACCATCATCAGAAGCGAGCATAGAAATCCAATCAGTCACTGAATCCGTGAGAAAATTCCCAACGCGTTATAACAAAATGAAAACATTTACCACGAAAAGTCCTATTGGAACTATTAAGCCTGCTGGAACGAACAGTCCGAAAAGATTGACACCGAGAACTTATCAAAGGAGATACGACAAACCGAATAACGGAGCAAATCTACTCGACGACACTGTCAAAAGCAGCTCGGACAACGACAGTAAAAAGAGCACTCAAAAATACTCAAGCCAAGTAAGTATTTTATAAAACTACACGCATAATTTATGTAAATACTCATATTGATAGGTAAACTGAATCTAACGAAGATAACAGAATACCGACCCATTTTAACATTGTTTAATAAATCGTTCCTTGATGACTGACTATCAACAAAAATGTATAAAAATATCCCTCAAAGCAGGTTTTAATTTCTCCTAATCAACAATCACAGCTTTTTTCCAATGTATATAACAAATAAACCATGTAACTATAATCTCTTCCTTTGGGAGAATGTTTCAGAAAACAACGCTTCAAGTCAACGTTTACACATATTTCATTCATTTATATTATGTACAATACAACCACAATGTCATCCTTTTTTACTGTAAATTATTTAAAGCTTATTTGTGCACAGCAGGGTTGTCAAAAATAATGTACAAATTCGTGTTGTTTTATATTTTAAGGTGTTCAAAGATACTGCTAAAAGGTATAATAGATTTAGTTCTCGCTATAAAGCGCCCCTGCAGAAGGGCCCCCCTGTCTACCAGCCAACAGTTCCTACTGTTACCTCCACAATGGTAAGAGCGTTGCATTAATTCCATATCATTTAATCAGTCATCTCAAACATACTGAATCTAAGCGAAAAGGTACCAGGAACTGAAAGCTAAGATCACTACAGTCATAAAACCTTATAACCCTTTACAACCGGCTTCATACGAGAGTGAGTTTGTGTTTGAAGACAGAAAATAAATTTGTTTTTGTGAACGGAAACGGTGTCGATTGAACGTGCGGGAGCTGCTTATTTAGGGTACTTTCAAGCGCCCATGTTTCAACCAGTAAGTCGCCCAGACCTATGAGATCATAACTAAGAGCTTTAACAATGTGGCACATCACAATTTTAAAATTTTTTGCCGGTTGCAAAGGGTTATAGAACCGTGTTATATGCTATCACTTTTGCAGTCAATTAACTTAAAAAGTGATACGAAATATGCTTTTTTTTAAACATTATTTGTACCTACCATAACTTTTGTAGTAGTCATGAAAAATATTATATAATAAAGCAAAAATTTGAAGCAAAAAATTTCACTTTAACATTCCTTAGATTCAGTACATCATTTAATGTCACATTCATTGCGCATTCCATTTCACTATTTGACTAATCCTCTTTGTTTGGTAATTTTAGTTTTTGTGTTCATTTGTGACTAAAAACTATCAACTTATCCATTTCAACATTGTCACAACCTAAACATGTCAACAAAGCCAAAGATAATTGAATATTAATTAAATTAAATTTAAAATTTAAAATGGAGAAAAGAAGTTAATTAAGTAATTTTGTTCAAAGATTTCACATTTTGCAGTTGTTAAAAGAATACATTTCATTTGATTCATCATTAATCTGTGTTCATATTAACAAACTTTCAGTCAATTAAAATAATATCACATAAAACAAATCAATTTTGTTTTTCTTGCAATAAATAAGAATGTGGGTTTGTTAGCGATGAGTGATAACTATAATCCCATGACTAAAAGTAGGGTAGTCCCTGAATATACTTATCGAGAAAGTCGATAAATATTTACATGAACAAAATTGGTTTGTTTTTGGTACAACTCCAAAAGGCTTGGCTGAAATTCTTCGTAACGGACAATCCTATTGCGGACTCTCTCACAGAACCTGTTTGGTTCGTAGCGGCTGACGGTCGTTTGCAAGGGAAATCTATTCATCAGATCATACGCTCCACCCAACACCAACCGAGGGTTAACCCAAGCACTCTCATTCACAGTGAAACCTTCACATTATAGCTTTGCATCATTTTATTTCATCTTACCATTATTAATCTCTTTTATCAACTATTATCATTCTAGTTTTATGTTAAGCGTGGTTATCAAATATGCACTTCATTCATTTATTGGCACATCATTATGTAATGTAATCATTATTATAGTCAAGTTCATTTATGTGTTTTATGTTTAAAACTAACATTGAAGGAACACTGCATAACATACTTAGTTGTTCTTTTATATAGCATTTCAGTATTTAGAGTGAATCCTATCTTTTTCTCAAAATTTTGTTTATAGCTTTGTGTACCAACATATTTAAATGGTTTTGTTATTTGAAAACCACTGGTTGTTAATTTTACAATAATTATATATTTGTTATTTTACAGATTCTTGATATCTGTTAATATTTTTTAGTTTATTCATGGTATTATCATCTTTCAAAATTCAAAAAGTCTTTTAATTTACAGCGTTCGCTTTTCCATGAAACATTTACAAAATAGATATCAAAAATTTGTGAACGGTAGTGTTTAAACTTCTTTCTTATGCTTTACGAAAAAAAAACTTGGCCTTATTGACGCAGTGGATACTGTCAGTATTCAGGAAACTTGAGATTCCATGTATAATTTTACACCTTCTGTATGAAGAGGTTTTCGCTTCTATGTATGTTCACAATATTAGTGAACTTAGTTGGGTTTACATATCGTCGCTGTGAAATCAAACCGGCATATCTGCAAAATGCTTGTTTTTCACCAGAGCGCTTTAAAGATTTCGCATATGATATTTTCCTTTTTACGTCCGTTTGGTTCACCTCAATGCCACCTTATGAATGAATAAAATTTAGACGAATACTGCTTATTGAAGTAGTAGTTGCAAATAAATCGAAAATTGCTTAAATTAAGAGTAAAATGCAGATATGCCAGTATGGCTTTAAAATCAGTGTAATATTTGCATTTGTGTCACAGTGGCTTCTTCTTTTGGAACCTGTTTAAGGTATAAAAAAAGACAATGTTGTCAATGAAAAAATAATTTATTGCTTCACAATTTTTTTTATAAACAATTAACATAATACTGCTCTTTCCTTTGCTGGTAACTTCAAAGTTTCCCAATCGTTTATGGAAATCTGAATTGACGGTATTATCCCGGCGGTAACTAACTTTAGGATACCATTTTTCTTCTTCTCATCAATAGTCTCTTGGAATAAGCGTGCATCAGAACAGGATTCACGCTCCCATTGCCCCGTTTATTCCTTTTCTTCGCCTCCTCCCAGGCATGTGATCCGTAGGAGGTTTTGAAGTAAAAGTTGCCGTCGTAAATGAGACAAACATCACACTGATCTTTCTTCAGTGTGAAAGTTTGTATGACTTGAAAAAACCTCTGTACTGGTAGTAGCTGATTCCTGCAAGGATTGACTCCTTTCTTTCTGTTATATTAGATAATCTCTGTGATCGGCGATAGATTTTCCACCATCGTATACTCCCGAGAACTTTGAGATCTGTAGTAATGACTAGGAACACTTGCGTTTACAGTTGTGGCAAGGAGGCTTCATGCTTCGTTGGTTCACTCTTCCACGGGTTTTAGACTCGTATTCCTCACCGCAGTTTCGCATCTTTCAGTTTGCTAAAGTTTTTTTTTTAAATTTGCCTATTATAATTTATTTTTTTAACCGGGAGAAATTTTACCCGGGTCAGACATTTTGGCATATATGCCGGTTTGTTTTAGTTGAGGCTGCTATAAACGCTTTTGTTAAGTGCAAACCGGATTATCTGCCAATAAGTCATACAATAAGTCATATTTGGTAGTAATAAAAATGTACTATTGTGAGATAATCCAGTTTTACTTACATGATGGACGCATTTCCCCCTTGAAAGTTTTGAAGCAACTGGCGTATTGCGGAATAGGTCTGTCTTCTGCTAAAAAAAATGGCGATTCACGCGTAAATGCATACCGGCCCAACGCCATCTGACAGATTTTTATTCAACTATACGACATGCCGGTTCGACATAAAAATAGAAGGGAAAAAAAGAAATTTTTTGACACCAATAACTCAAAATCTCCATTTTTGCATATATGCCGGTTTGATTTCACAGCGACGATATGTGTGTACATAATTTGTAGACAGGTTGGAAAAACAATTTTATAAAAATATAAAGATTTAAAAAACATGTAAACTGCTGAATGGTTCAAACTATAATACATATATAAAACATAAGTATAGTAACTAGAAAAGATTGTCTGTCACAAGAATGCAATCTCTGTTACAAATAAATTTTTACGTTTAGTGCCAGATACAATAATTTTTTAACTTTGAGCAGTTTTGATAATATCCCTCTTAGTACATAGATTTATTTTTGTGAGCGAAAGATAATTTTAAAAATCAATCGGTATTTAACATTCTCCATGCATTTGTGATCCATCTGCGGCTATCCTCATATGTGGTTTTTCCATATGTGATCCATGAAGTTTCGCTAAAACTTATACGTTGTGAGAAAATGTTCTGCGTGATAGGATAGATTGTGCATTGATATTGCCAGTGTTGTAAAGGTTAAAGGAAAAAAAAATCAATATTAAAATTTTTAAGAACCAGTTTTTGTTTGGCATAATATAAATACAATAAAAAATTGAAAGTAACTTGTTGAGAAGTATTGTAAAACAAAATGTTATTTAAATGCGAAAACTAAACCTAGCTCCATATGAGCAAGAATTAGTATTTGGAGTATTATTCTTAAGTTTTGTATTTCTTTATTTATTCTTATTACGTAGATTTGTATTTCAATTCTTGATATTATTGTACCTTCTTAAATAAATGGGTGTGGTTTATGCAACTATATTATGTATTTGTTTGTTCTCATCTGAAATCTGTAATTAAGAAATAACTTTTTCTACAGTCCTCAATTCTTTTCAGGATCCTTTATGTATTTCTTGTTGTGTTTTCACCTTCATTGTTTTATAAAGGCACAAGCTCATCTTTCATTGCAGGATAAAGAAGAAGAGAATGATATCTATCCTGATATTGAAATAATTTCATTCAGTCAGACAAGAAGCACACCGGCTTCCGACAGCCTGGTTACCGCAGAGTCGTCCATTATGGCGTCCAGATTAATCAACGTGGAAACGTCGAACCACTCTCCATCTGTCACTGTTTCTATATTTGACGCGTTAGCCGACATTTTGACATCCACTCCGAAAATCGCTAGTTTAACAACGACCGGTAAAAGCATTTCCGAAGAACGAAAAGCTTCGATCGATAAAATAATTGCAGTGAGTACTACAGAAACAATTAGCAGTAGAGATTCTTCAGTTGGAGATGGAGGATCTACCGAAAGTGTTTTCACTGTACAGTCTGAGAGTGAACCTTCTCAGGTAACAACCACTAATAAACCTGTACAGCTTTCTACAGAAGCCAACCTGGGTCCCACAACGACATTCAATAAGAATTCAATTGATTTTCTATCTGTAACTTCTCCCATGGAGCCTGACACACCCCCGCCCACGGCTCCCCCAACAGCCCCTCCAGTCTCTACTTACACTCTTCAGTCATCCACTACACGACCAGTTACTGATAGAAAACCATTTGCTACTTTAATTCTGTACTCCACCACCCAACGGGCTGCACCGACTGCTTCTCTAGAGCCCTACACTATCACCCCAATAATGACACCGAGCACAGAGCAAGTAATCACAACCTCTTCACAAACAAACCCTCCTCCGCAAGAAACCACACAACCACAACCACAAGTATCCATTGAATTCGATTCAAACACTGCCCTCAATCAACAAACTGGTGAAGTGGTGAATCGTACTAGTTTTACACTAAGTGGATCAGACTATTCAAATGTAATTCAATCCATAGCGGATTCAAATTCAAATGAAGCTGCGGTTCCATACACTTTTAACTTTGCGTTTTTGTATAACTTTGTAGCCAATGATACCTCTGTCAATTTAGAAAATGACACTCTACTTAAAGAAAATTTTCCTCCCCAAACCAATACTGAGAATGAATCTTTAGAAAAATTGTCAACCGAGACTTCAATCGATAATTCAGCCTTCAGCTTCACCACTCTTCCACAATTAATCAGTCGCCTGGGAATTGAACAGCCTTCTTCAGTTGCTATTCCCACTATAACAACATCCGATAAAATATTTACCGAATCTTCAAATGATGCTGAGGTATTGCCGACAGACAGCTTCAGTAATTCAATTACCTCTGATAATCCAACTTCACAGTTTCCTGAAACACCAAGCACATTTTCTCCTGACCAAATCACGACTAAGACCATGGACATGACCACAATGTTTCTGACCACTGAACTTCCAATAACAACAACAGATTCCTCTATACCAACCTTAAGTCCATCTACTTCCGCAACACTTTCTGAGATAAACTCTGATTTACTAACCATAATTAATAGAATAGCTTCCACCCAAATAGATGCTTCTAGTAGTAACTTGCCGGGATCGTCACGCAGAGCAAAATTGCTTCGGGACATTGAGAAGATTATTCTTGACAATAACATTGATTCACTTGAAAATGGGTTAATATCGGGATCTGTATTAAAATCTACCACTCCACTCAACAGTATTGTATCTGAAGACAGCACAAGAAATCTAAGTGAAGGGATTGTAACGACCAATTCTTTTCAAGATGGAATAACAAATGCACCAATTAATGCAATTATAGAACAGAACTTTAGTTTGAATAATGATTTAGAATCAACAAGTATTCAAGATTTAAAATCATTAGACATTTCAACTGAAACTTCATTGGATATATCCACCACAGTGAATGACAATACTTTCACTACGACTACTACTGCTACAAACACACCGACATCCAGCTCATTTATTGACATCATTGCTGATCAGTCCACAGAATCAACATCTTCGACCACTAATGTGCCATTTGATTTAATAACAGATGCACCATCCATACCACTGACAACAACAGATGTGCCTAGTTTATCATTTAGATCATCCGCTGATGATGAAACATCTACTTCGACAGAAGATGCTCTGTTTACATCAATAAGCGATGCTTCTTCAACAACAACTACAGATATTTCTCCTTCCCCTTTGACTATAGAAACTCCATTTTCAACAACTTCAGATATTCCTCCATTCCCTTTGACCACAGAGGCATTTTTATCAACAAGTAGAGATATTTCTTCTGAAACCGATACTTCCATATCAGCATCAACAACAGAGGTGCCTAGTTTATCATTTAGATCATCCGCTGATGGTGAAACATCAGCTTCAACAGAATATGATCTGTTTGAATCAAAAACTGATGCGTCTTTAATAACAACTATGGATACTTCTCCTTCCACTTTGACTAAAAAAGCTCCATTATCAACAACTTCAGATATTCCTTCATTCCCTTTGACTACAAAGGCATCATTATTGACAACTACAGATATTTCTTCTGAAACCGATACTTCCATACCAGCATTAACAAGAGAGGTGCCTAATTTATCATTTAGATCATCTGTAAATGAAGAATCATCAACATCATCAGAAGACGATCCTTTTGCAGATGTGTTTACTTCAACAACTGAAGCTACTTTAACATCAACGTCAGATATTCCTCTATCCACTTTGACTATGGAAGCTCCATTATCAGCAACTACAGATATTCCTGTAACTTCTACTGAAACCGATACTCCTATATCATTGTTAACAACAGATTCCCCTACAACACCATCATTGATTGACACTACACAAGATGAAACATTAACCACAATGGATACACAAACACCACCACCAGACATGTCTACAATTATGCCTAGTCTCCTTTCAAGACTTTCATTAGATTCAGTTGATACCACTACATTCAACACTACTACACTGGAAACACCAACATCCACGTCGTACACGTGGGTTCCTCCGTATCCTACAGCTTGGAGTAAGAAGCCCAGTACAATATCTGAGAATTTGGCGAGATTGTCCAACCCCTCACCACTAGCCTCTCCCGGGACACAGAGTAGTACCACAAACCGACCCAAAAAGGATTATTACATATACGGAGTTCTCCCCAACAATACTGTGGTACGAAAGAATCCCAACAATAACGAATTGGAGACCCTCACTGAAGCAAGTCCTTTTATTATATTTGGAGTTTTATCCAATAACACCGTACTAAGAAAGTTTCCTAATGGAACTAACGTGCCGCCCTTCAGACAACGGATTGACATTCTGCCGATTGATCCGAGAAGCCTGAGAAATCCATTTAGCGCTGTTTACAGAAACCCCGAGTCTATAATACCAATAAATAACTTTGTGGACGATATAAATACTAATGAAATAACACAAAATAAACTGGTTGAGAGTTCAGTCAGTCGTCCGAGTACTGAAATAATCTCAAATCCAATGAAGGATGCTCCTGTAAATAACACACAATCAATGGTACTTCTGCCTTTTTCAGCGAGAATGGATTCGCTAATGCTAGCTTGCTTTTAATCCGTAGGAACTTTGGCCTGTTTGGTATCTAACCCTTTGTCTAATAACCGTTTAAATATTATAATACTTCTGTACCTATCTTTTACCTACTAATAAATATTAATACATACTGTGTTTGTTATATTAATCCACTTTCCAATTGTATTTTCTTCTAGTATTAAACTACGAACTAGTGACAAACAACATACTAAAAATGTTTTTTTTTTTACTAACAGTACTGACTACATGGAACAACATATTATCAAAATATTCCGTTCAAATATGTAACTTTTTTATAATGATTACCCTTATCAATGCTTGATATTTTAAAATATTGAATATAACGGGTAAAAGGGTGACACAGGAGACAATAGTAGAATCATTCTAATCTTCTCAAATAAAATTACAGGAAATAACCAAACAGAGAACTGGGAAAGAATTAAACACTGAACAATCTACTATACCAGGAAATAGAGAGGAAAATACCTCGAGTACTGATGCTGCAGTAGATATTCCTATAGTCTCCTCAACTGAATCGAACGTTGCAAGTCTCTTAACGACTGCCAAGTTGCCGAGGATAGAAGATATTTTACTGAGCAGTTTAGCGGCAGCTACTAAACAGGAAAATATGAGGACAACGACTACTGCCAAAACTACCACCACTCGATATCTTACTTTAGATATAGATCCTGAGGTAATATAACATTATTTCATATACTAACTGATTAATGTTGATATCGGCCTTTATTACAAATCCGACAAATTACTACACTTTAAAATTATTATGATTCTTTGGTAACACACAAAAATAATTTTTTCAATTTTTTTGGCGTGATAAATCATTTTAAAACCATTTGCACGTAATTGTTCACTAAACTTTGATTACAATTCGTGACCTTCCAATTCTTATTGACTTGAAAATCCACACAAATTCTTCCTGGTTTAAAATTGTTCTCTTCATCTCTCCAAACAATTTCTTCATAATAAATATTTTTTGTTATTATACTCATACCTACATCATTAGTAAGGATTAAGAATGATAATTTTCTTCCCAGACGAAATTACTAAGACATTTTAAGGACATACGTAAGAGGTACATGAATTATGAATAATTTAATATTTCGAACCTTATAACTTATAGTAAAATGTACTATGAATGTCCAAATAAATAAATAAATAAAAATCTAATACAAATGGCGGACCTGGGGAGTTTCTGCGAGGGCTGGAGAATTCATAAATTCCAACATTAATTTAAAGTGAGGGTTGGTAAAGTAGAGTTCTACTACAAATCTCTAAGATGTGACATTTTAATTTTATTTATTACGTTAACCTTGTTGCACATGAGGAATATAATATGTGGTGGTGGTGGCCTATCCCACAATATTGCTTGCCATACATTTCCATACATACAGCCACCAAATATTAATATTAACAAAAATGTATTAAATTGTTGTTGACAATAATCATTTATAAAATAGGTGGAAATAGTTCGGCTAGTTTAGTTTTACATACGGCTTTTAAACAGTGGCGGCCAGCTAATATGTGCTCCCGAGCGCCGAACAACCAACAAGATTTCCGACATGGCTAATCACAATACGAAACTCGGTTCGGTTATAATATCTCATTCAAAAGGTACCTACTTATTAAGCGCGCTTAACTTGCAGACCGACTTTGACTTGTGCCTATGTTCGTAGCAGTTCGTTTTCGATTGCGATCCAAAATTTAACTGCTTTGTCGCATATTCTGTGGAACAGTCGAAAGCGTGGGTCCATACCATTACATACTATTCTTTGCAAATAATACCATATCAAGAACGGCGTTCGGAGTTTTACCACCACATCAGAAGGAACGGTTTATTCAGTAGAAAGTTAAACTAAAACGCGTATGTTTGATATTATTGTCGATATCGTTGTTTCAATTAACCATCTGCTATTTTTCAGCGAATGTTACGCTTCTTCGATACAAGCATACAGGATAAAACTTGTCATTAAGAGATGAGTGATGGTCAGATTACTTATTATCAGTTCAGTCAGTACTCGCCGTTGCCAGGCATTGTCTCTTGAATTTAAAACTTTTCTTACTCTGAGAAAGTTTTGAAGTTTAATTGCAGGTTATATCGATCTTGTATATCAATTATTAATAAGGCATATCAATTGCATGTTATACTAATTTATGATTACTTTTGTGTTTGTTCAACGTATAAATTAAGAATGAGTTTGAATGTGGAATACATTAAGAATAATAGGTCGAGTTTTGAAAATAAAGTGATAATAAAAAATGCCGGTCCACCTAAAACCTGAACTGATAATAAAATAAGAGTGCAAATCTGGATCGAAGAAATTTACTCGATCATTTAACAAAACAATGTATAACAAAGCTTGTAGCTCTGTGCATGTGATCAATTGAATATTTTATTTTGTTTTACGTGTTTAATTTACGATGTTGATTCAGTTTAGACAATCAGCGGTGTTACTGATGTAACTCACCTTTCTGAAAAAATCAAAAAACATAATTCTTATCATTTACATTTACAAAAAGTTTTGAGCTTAAAGGTTTTAGGAAAAGTTGACATCAGAATGCAATTGGATTCAGGCTACCGTGCCTAAGGTAAACACCATAATGAGCTATTTAATAAAAATCGATACAGGTCAAATTTCCCAGAACATGATTTCAATGTGACGCTTAAAACGTATGACTTCCTAAATAAAGTTCAGTACCTAAAAGGTAAACTCTGTGCAATTTACGCCCGCGACGATTTTTCAAAAGCTAACGGCGCTTTATCAATTTTACAACTTTTTTATAGTACTTGTTTATTAGAAGACTTTCCCGAGACTGTGAAATTACTAAAACTTTTGTGCACCATTCGTGACCTTTGGAATGACCTCAGTTGAAAGCTAAAGATGTTTCTCAACGTTAAAAAGAATAAAATCTTTTAACACGTTGAGCCAGGACAGACTGAACGCACTATCAGTGTTAAGCATTGATAGAGGTCTTTGCTAAACAAAATGAACAGAGAATAGAACTTCTTTATAAATAGGTATGTACCTTTATTTAATTTATTTTATGACTTAATGTTGCAATCCGGTGAACCCCCACATATTTTGACCACCGGCCGCCACTGCTTTTAAAGCTAAGTTCAAATTATTTTCAAATATATCCATATCGTTACCCCCCACCGTCTGGACCGTCCGTTCCTCTTCACAAATGACACTTGCTGTTTTATGCTCAAAAAATATTTCCTGCTCATTATTTTCGATAGAGACCCAAAGTATCTGATAATGAAGATTCCCATCTTATCAGCCGGGAGCATCAATACTGATTCGAAATTAGTTTGAGTGAACTATTGTCGTTTATACCTATGATGTGAGAACAGTTGAAAAAAGTTTATAAGTAAAAAAAAATGGTCTTGGGCCCGAGGAGGATAAATGGCAAATAACATAATAAGAAGTACATAATATTGTATAATATGAAACAACAACAAATGAGGAAACAACAACTGAAAATATTTAAAACTAGATAATATTAGTTGTGATGTGTACAAGTGTTATTACACCACGTCAAGTTGATATAAGGTGATACATCAATCTGTTGACATTTTTAACAATAATTTAATTATTTAGAAATAACAAAAAACCTTCTTCCAGTGGTAACTATATACAGATACAAAATTGTTCAAATTAAATAATACAATATTATTATATTTACATATGTAATTTAATTAACTTTTTTTGTTGTTTTGTTTTGATGGTTAGCTAGTTGTTAATAATAAACATAATTTTATATATTTTTTAGACAAAGAAAATTCGCACCGAGAAACCAACAAATATTGGAGATAGTGCCGTTTTCCGCTGGAAACCAATTTCCAACGATATTCTCTCAACTGAAAAGAATAGTGCTTCTGGAAAAGGCAGAGAATCCTACATTCAAAGAATTACCGCAAATTCTCCATCAGCGACCACAATTACTGTTGGTCAAGCTACAACGGAATCCACAGAGCTTCCAATCACTGACGATATGCTTGATTTCATCAATAGAAGTAGTTTAGAATCAAATCCAATCGTAACAACGGAAGATGATGCTTCTGCTAGCGAGTCTTCTGAAGCATTTGTTGAAAGTGAAACAAATAATATAATAAGCAACGAATTTTCGAGATTATCTGGCAATGGTCCCACCACCGTTAGAGAATACACTTCTAACCGTCAATATGAAATTCCACCAGATCCAACGACAACCGAATTCGTTACAATAAGAACAGAAAGAATACCGACATCGACACAACGAAGACCAACAACAGTTACAACTCGTAAGCCCACTACAACGACAACAACTCGTAGGCCAACTATGACTACTACAACTCGAAGGCTAACTACCACTACAACGACAACTGCTAGGCCTACCACCACAACAACGACAACTGCTAAGCCAACTACCACTACAACGACAACTCCTAGGCCAACTACTACTACAACAACTCCCAAGCCAACTACCACTACAACCCGCAAGCCCACTACAGTTCGTACCAGGCCGCCTACTACAACTCAGAGGAGATCCACGCAACCGAGCACCACGCAGAGAAGAACCACCATCACAACGACTACAGAGGAGCCTGAAACATTTGAGGTAGAAAGAGAAGAGCCCATTCAATACCAAAGTGTCGCCGCAAGTACACAGAAACGTAGAACCGCACCTACAACAACTGAACCTAATATATTAAATGAACGATTTACCACTGTTGCGTCAGAGAAATCTACATACTCCGTTGAGGAAGATATTGCATTCTTAACCAATCTTGTAAGTAATTATAATTTAAATAACCCTTTTATCTTAGTGGCTTCCATGTTTACCTTGAAGTTGACATTAGTAGATTTCATTTTTGTTTTAAACCCCTGACACCAATTCCAACTTAGCTTTGATTTAATCACCAAAATGTCTTATTATTTTACACTTAGATCAACTATTAATACAAAACATATCAAAATTTTCAAAATAGTTTTGTAAAAGCGTGACAATCATCAATGATAAAAATTATTTTATTATTCATGTAATATGTCATACATTCTGAGGTTTGCTCACATTAGTCATATATCATTTTAATGTTGCAGAAGAAGCTTGTCCTGAGTGGAAATCAGAACAAGGAGCAATCATTAGCCAACCGAGTGATAGCAATGGCTGTGGAAAAGAACTTGGCTGAACTTCGTGCATCGGTGACATCTTCTACCACAACTACCACTACAACCACCACCACCACAACAACCACCACAACAACTACACCTCCCCCTCCCCCTCCGACCCGACCCCCCGCCAGAAATCCATCAAGAGGCGCCAAACAAATCACTAACAAAGGAGTCCAATCAAATAACCCTAACAATCTAGATCAAGCAACTCGAGACAAAGCTCTACAAGATGACATACTTCAATTCCAAAATGATGCCAAACTTTTACAGTCTTTACTAAGTCTTACCGGACAGAACCTTCCAAAAATAAATCTACCCCAGCAACAGAGCAGCGCAGCCCCTTTGAAACCATCAGGAAAGAATCCTGCTGTTGAGGCTGCTGATTTGAAATTCTTACAAAGTCTATTGGCATCGCCGTCTCCACTGAATAACATTGAGGCTAATAGTGATATCTTGAAGCAGTTAGCATCAACGGCTCGTCCGACACCTAAAAGAGTCACCACCACTGAGAAGAGAATTTCGCCCACTACTACACAAGCACCAGTTCCGACAGAATCCTTACCTTCTTCCATAGATGATGATCTCAAGAAATTTCAAAAAGATACGCAACTCCTTCAAAGCTTGTTAAAGATACAGGGAGCAGGAGAATCAAGTGAGCTCACCAGAGATAAAGCTCTGGCTGCATTGATTGCACAGTCCAACAAACAGGCGGTTGGAACCAAGGCGCCTGCCACTCTCAGCACTGAGTATGGAAAGACTAATGAAGCCATTTTAGCAGCACTTTTGAAGGAACAAGGATTTGGACCAACTACACCACAGGAGCAGCTGAGATTAGCGGTATGAAAATTTATTCTCATTCATGTAAAATAAATACAGAGAAACTCTCTTATGTTCTTACCTTTGGAGGTTTTATGCTCTATAGCAGAGGTTCCCAAAGTGGTCTATATGGACCCCCAGGGGTCGATATTGGCTTGCTGGGGGTCTATGTCAGCGAGACAAAAATTTGGGGGTCCACGAGATTAAATGGGGGTACATACGAGAGGACACCCATTTACCTCAACTTAAAGATAGTTGCCAATAAAAATGTGCGGCGAAAAAATGAAGACAATGTTGGTAGTTCTTATTCGAAGTATGATACAGTTAAAAGTGACCGAGGAGGATAGGGTCCCATTAGCGCAGTTGGTAGAGCATTGTCCCGGAAAGACAAGGGTCCTGGGTTCGAGTCCCAGATGTGACCGTTTCCTTTTCTGATTTTTCTGTTTCAGATTTTCGTTTAAAAATCACTAATATTGTCTTCAATATTTCAATATTTAGGAGTTCCGTAAATGACACAATACACCTAACACAAATAACACAGTTTACGTAATACTAATAATAGACTGAGAAATTACTTATTTGATATTTGTATGTTTATATATTGTAAAATTGTTTATTGAGGTATATAAATAGAGTCTACGTTCCTTTTCTCGTCAGAATTAATATATTGAACCAAAACATTGCAAATTGGAAGCCCCAAATTTTCCTAGTTTCCCAACTTGTTTTTGAAAAACGTCCAAGGTAATATTTAGATGTACTTCACACAGACTTCAAAACTACGTTTGAGGACATTTGGACAGTGGAAATGGAATGTTGAAGAATCGGTTATCATATGACAAGAAGAACTGATTGGAATAAGCGCTAACATAGAACTTAAGGGGCAGTTCTGTAGGGCCAGCTACAGAAAGAAATTCCAGTTGTTTATCATGCTCCATTTTCATTTGGTGTAATACCTAACAAGGGCGCCCCTGTCTGCACAATGCAAAAACAGAGGAACTATATCGCCACCCAGTTGTAGGGCAGGTAAGGGAAGGGAATCTTTTTACAAAAAAAATTAATGATTATCACATGGGACGTTAATAAGTTTAGGAAAATTCAATATTCGGCAGTTAGGGGGTCTACGGAAAAAAAACAATTTGGCAAGTGGTCTACGGGGCAAAAAAGTTTGGGAACCTCTGCTCTATAGGTAACCCACTTGCACGTCGCGGGTGTAAACTGTGCACTCTAATGTTCAAATTGAGACGTACAGAATTCAATACTTAATTTGTGTGAAAGCACTATGAAACAATACATGATTATTTCTTTTTACTGAGAGCTCGGTTGTAATATTTTCTTCTGTTACATAGGTTGTTTATAAGAATGAGGAAGAGGTTACAAAAAATCTATAAAAAAACAAGCATTGATTTGGATATATACAGAGGCGGATTTGCCCTTAGGCTTATGTAGGCCCGGGCCTAGGGCGGCCAGATATTAGGGGCGGCCAATCGTGACAAAAAAGTCACAGATGATAACAAGAAATTACTTCCTAAATATTCTACGTACGAAATAGCGATATGCAAGAGCGTGTTCACACACAGCGCACAGCGCACGACAATCGACAATTATACAGTATTGAACTAGCGAATTTAGCAAGCGTATTTTTTTACATTAATTCCACACAGGAGGCTTTGAGGAAAATATTTTCCCTCACGACCTATGTCATCTTAGGTGATGCTGTGTGGAGGGTCTTTTTAAGGAAGGGAAGGATAGGAAGATCTGAAAAGGAAAATGTATGAGGGGTGGGTAGGAATCTGGGGATTAGTGTGTCCAGGAGTGACATACGTATGAATACATCCCTCCAACTGCGGTGCAAGGCGATGGGTCAAGATAGTCCGGCTGGAAAGGTCAAAAGGCCTCCCTCACCCAGTCTCTCTCGATCCGGCCCGCCACGCACCAGGTGTGCAGACGTATCCGCCGCCAAGACCTGGACAAATCTCACCCCATGAACCATGAATGATAATGGCGGGAAAATTAAAACGGTTTTGACCCTAGGAACTTACTGAAAAGTTTGGATACTCCTGGTCAATATGATGGGTACTGAGAAAGGGGCGGCTACATGGTCTGGGGCCTTAGGGCCTAGGGCGGCCAAGACTGCAAATCCGCCTCTGGATATATACCATAAATATATAGAGATTAGGGACATCGCATGATCCACCTCGATCTCTAGAATAAAATTTTTTTTTTTACCAAAATAGCTGAAGATTTAAAATAAAAATATTTTTAAATACATCTATTTGGATTCCACTTTTGTTTTCACATTCTCGATGACAATGCATTCTACAACTTTTGGTGGTAATCACGTACACACATGCGGAGATATAATCATTTCTCTGAAATTGGATGATATTATAGCAGTTAATATACAAAATAAATTTCGGTCCTGTGTAGGAAAAATGTAGTAAATGCTGATCGGGTGATCAGCATTTGGCGAGGATGGTAGAGTTTTTGACTCCAGTTCCTGGGTAGGAGGGTTCAATACTCAGTCATACCAATAAAAAACCAATAATGTGTTTTTAATAAAAATGTATGTATTGTTAACTAAATGTAAATGTAAATGAATCTTGTAAATGATATTTCCAGGCTCTACTGAATCAAGTGATCGTAACACCAAAGCCCCGTCCCAGAACGACCCCACGTCCAACCCAACCACCGAGACAGGCCCGCCCCGTTTTAGACGGCCTCTCTTGGCTTTGGCAGCAATGGCAGCAGACTGGGAGTGCCGTGGGGGGAAGTGGGGCAACTGGAGGCAGCGGGGCCAGTGGGACCAGCGTGGCTAGTGGAGACAGTGTGGCCAACAGACCCCGGCCTGCCGCTCCCTCCTCAGGGGGAGGGTTCCTCTTCGGCTCAGGCCCGTTTGTGGGCAATGCTGAGGATTCTACTAATATAAGACCCTCTAGAGAGGGCAGCAGGGTTTGTTGAATTTCTAACCATTTTTCTTAATTATTTCACCGAAGTTTAAAAGCTTTTATTTTGAAGGCTTGCTCTAATTTTATTAATTATTATATATTTTTGACTATGTCGTCGTACACATAATTTTTGAGGATGCCTTTGGAGTGTCTTCAAAAAAAGAAAGGTGTTATCCGGATGTAGAAGGGACTTACACTGATAAGTCCACTGCCCAAATCAATTAAGATCTTCACTCCATACCTTCATAGTCATTAACTTTTTTTTGACAAATTTTGAAACAAGTTTTACCTATGTCGTGACAACAATATTTTTTACTGTATTAGATTATGCATGTTTCCCAGGAACCCATTTTGGTTTGATTGCATGATTACCTGCTTGTTTCCTTTAGGGATACATGTTGTATGAAACAAACACTGGACCAGATCAAGAATGAAAATGCTAATTTGCTTTCCACGCCAAGACAAATACTATATACCCATTAAAAATAATTTTACAAATTCAATGACTCAGGACTTGGAAAATCGAATGCTAAGACAATGCCAACAGACAATACTAGTTTAGTTGCACTAAATAGTATGGCTTTTTAGTGTTTTAGATTCCCTGTTAGACAAAAGACTACAATGACAATGCTTATTAACAATTAATGCCTTGCAAACAGGAATATTGAAATGAGCATATTGTATTACACAGATAATGCAACTTTGATTAATTAGAAGGATAGAATGGTATGCATCCAGTTTTTCCACTAGGTCACCCATCGTTACGAAATGTTTATGTTGATTATTCCTCTCGAAGGTGATTAAAGAGCGTTGAAAAAACTTGATAACATTAATTATTAATCCCTAATAAATAAATAATATAATTTTTTTTAATATTTCTCAATATTTTATGAGCCTTTTTCTTATTTTTTTTGTTGTTTGTAAGAGTGATTTTAATATTAAAATGAAAAAATCCGTTCATGTGTTGTATTGCTCTTTTATGAATCTTATGATTAGAAACTTACCACCAGAAACCTTTACCTTCAAATGAAACACTAATATTCTTGCTACAGAATTGTTTTGGCGTGATTTTTTTCTTCCTAAATGAATTTGAAAGCTTTTGTGTGCCATATGAAAATAAATAAAATATCTTACAGTGAAAATGTAATGAAACTTCATTTGGGATTGAATGATTTGTCAATCAGGTTCCTCTGCCTCCTCCTCAAGTTGTGGATTCTGCAGAAAACGGCCCCGGTAGGGGGCAACTAGTCACGGCTGCTGTTAATGTTACCAGAGCCTTTTCACAGTTTCTCGGAGCGGCCATACAGGTTCTTTTAAACTTTAATTCATTGGTTATCTACCCCTGTACATGGTAAAACTCAGAGCTAAAAAGTGCCACCCGAAAGCACCTGTTCAGATGAAGGCTGATACTAAACATGCAAGTTGATGCAAGGCATTCAGCGTTGACCGCAAACCATCACCGTGTATGTCACATAACCGTGAATGTCACATCGCCGTGTTTGTCACATCTAGGTGTATGTCACATCTACTCTACGTGTATGTGACATCATCGTCTATGTCACATCACCGTGTATGACATAACTAAACATAACTGTGTTTTTCATATTTAGGTGAATATCACATCACTGTGTATGTTACATTACTGTGTATGTCGCATCACCATTTTTGTCACATCTACTCTACATCTATGTTTCATCCGGCATAAGTCACCCCGAAATGCAATTCGATAGTACCTAGAAGCATGAATCGGTAGAATTCAAATGAATTTTTTTAAATGCAAGGGAATTGTTCCACAATGAAAACTATTTCACCGCGCATCTCAAATTTTAATGTGCCGCGTTTGCGTAAAATGCTGCAGGTTTTAGTCTCTCCAGTAAAGTGACTAAATATGATTTATGCGGTGAAGGATTGCTGTCGACGATGGGGTTGACAGGCCTGTTGTCACCGGAAGACAAATCATGGTCGAATTAGAACTATCAGTCAGGACTGACACACTTTGTCCTACTGACAAACCGTTTCTAAAAGCGGGCAAACTACTGATGACTGTATTGCATGTGAGGGTTTTGAAATAATTAATATAAAATTTGAACCTAACACTGGGCTGGCAAAGGATTCCTCATAAAAAAGCTTTATTCTAGAAATAATTTTTTTGCATAGTTATTTTTTATCTATTGTATTTTATATCCACTTCCTATAAAAAATAAATAATACTTATTAAATTGATAACCTAAAAATATTATATAAGAATGAAAAAATAACCTTTTCGTAGAATAAGTTTCATTTGCTTCATATTTTCTAAATGTTATAAATAACCATACTAACAAGGAAATTTTATAAAGCTTATGAGGTTATATCTCTACAGGGTGTTGGATTAATGTTTTAACAATCAATCTCTAAAAAACAACCCTATTACGATCTAATAAACCCGACAGAAACAATAACCAATAAAATTATGATAAAAAATTCATATTTTATAACCTTTTAGTTTGATGATTTTTAATATATTTTTTCGACATCTAGGGAGCTGCTTCAACGTTTCAAAACGTTGTAAGGGCCGGACAAAGAGTTGCAGGAAACTACATAAGCAACGGATCTGGATAAGAACAAGTCGAAACACAACATTTCTTGAAGAATTCACGACACTCAATCACTTATATTTTTGTAATATAGTATTGAATAAATGGATTGAAGTGGTGTCATTATTAACCTGTGGAAACCCAATAATGAATGCATGATTAAATTATTAGATAAGTTGATTTGTCTAGTTAAGTCGTTTGATAACAATTATGAAATAATTGTCTGAACTGAATGTTTCATTTGATGGTTGTGAATACTATGATAAATGTGTATACTTATTTTTTTTTACTTCTATAAATATTCGTCTTACTCCTGTGTTGGTTTTTTTAACATTAATTCCAACCTTAAACTTGAATTTTAAAAAATCTTTCAAATTTTGTCGATATTTAAAAATAATTCTCACACACTTTAATATATTTTTCTATGTGCCATTAACGCACATATTTTTTATTGGCTGTACAATTATTAAATAAATTTTTACCTTGCTTACTTGTTTTACAAGTCATCATTTTAATTATAAGTTAGCTTGTCTTTTACTATTTGTAAGTTAACGCAGAAATGTGATTTAAATTAATTTAAGGCATATGAAACTGTATGATTAAATACATCTTGAAAACAATGTAAATTGACACACATTCATACAAAAGTCAAATAATTTTATTTAAAGACGCACTATTTTTCCACTATGTCTTTATTTAAAAATAAAATGTATTGAAATGAATATATTAAGAATGGGTTGTTTCGCAGAATTTAAACAATTCATCAAATTTTAAAGTTGATTTTAAAGTTCTGTGAAGGTTCTATTCAAGTTCTGTTATTAAATCATCATTGGTCAGTTGTTTCACACAGCTGAAATGATGAAAGAACTTGAATAGAACCTTCACAGAACTTGAAAATCAACTTTGAAATTTGATGAATTATTCAAATTCTGTGAAACAACCTGTCCTAAATCTTATTTCAATTCCATATTATGATCTGCAAACGTATATTTGTTTCTTCTTGTCTATTGGCACCTTATTTAGTTTATTTTTCCCTTTTCAATCTAAAAAACAAAACTTTGTAAATGTGATATTTTGTATAAAAGTGATGAAAATAATATTTTTGGATTCTTTTTTAGTATGCAAAATATATGTTTCATATCAAAATATATATTTTTTCACCAGTATTCATATATTCACATATTTTACGTCAATATATAGTTATGTTGTACATATTACTTTTTGGGAGGTTTTGAAATCTCGTACTTTTAACAGCAATATTAGTTTTGAATTAATTTATTTACTCTACTTCCTAGATAAGGGAAATTATTGGTTGGTGCTTAATTAATCATTTAAATTTACATGACACCAACAAATGTTTCAAAAACATTGTTATGATAATAAGCTATTGATAAATTTATAAAAGGTAATTGGTAACATCCTTGAAATATCATGAAAAAGGTATATTAGGCTAAAAAAAAAATCACAGCAATTAACTTAAGTATGATTCTGCCACAAACAAGTGCAATAAAAAAGTTACCTAAACCCATATAATGGCCTCTTGCCATATTTTAGTCAAATTATAACATTTAGTTAGTACTAATTAGTTGACTTCTATTTGTTACATGGTAAAAATCTCACTTTGTAATAATTTATTGTAAATATATAGGCACAGGTTACTTTTGTTAGCAACTATTACTTTTATATTAAATGCCTATTGCTTGCTAAACCCTTAATATGTTGGGCCTTACATTTAACAAATACTGTTAATATGTTGGGCTTTACATTTAACAAATACTGTTAATATGTTGGGCTTTACATTTAACAAATACTGTTAATATGTTGGGCTTTACATTTAACAAATACTGTTAATATGTTGGGCTTTACATTTAACAAATACTATTAATATGTTTGACTTTACATTTAACGAATACTGTTAATATGTTGGGCTTTACATTTAATAAATACTGTTAATATGTTGGGCTTTACATTTAACAAATACTGTTAATATATTGGGCTTTAGATTTAACAAATACTGTTAATATGTTGGGCTTTACATTTAACAAATACTGTTAATATGTTGGGCTTTACATTTAACAAATACTGTTATTATGATTATTTCGAAGGGTTTTTTCCTAATTAGTAATTACTAATTACATTTATGTGATGATTTTATAATGGATAGCATAATCAAAATCTAGCTAATAATTTGTGCACATATATTTTTAAGTTTTTAAATTACTATTTCTCACTTTATGTAGGTATCAAAATAATCTACAATCTTTGCTGGGACATCTGGCAATTAATAATTATTTATTTATTCTATTTAGTAATTTTGTAAAAATAAAAATGAGTTAATTTAGAAATTAATTTTCATGCATGCTTTGGCAGTGTTTAGTCATTAGAGTGATTTATCTTCTTTCTTGTAAATAAACTTGAAAGTGTAAATAAAATTTAACTGTATGATTAATTAATAAATAAACATTTTTACGAAAACAATGTAATTATTCCCATACCTGTATGAAGAATTTAGCAAAAATCTTCTACTGGTCGTGATTTTTGATTTTGAAAGCGGGGATCGAACCTCGGTTCTTCACGACGACAGTCGGGCGCTCTGCCTCTAGACCGCGAAGCTGAGTTTGGAGAGCGACCTAAACTAGGTATATAATATTAGCTAGGCTCCAATAGCGAAATGATCACGGTTTTTCGTGATGGTCAAGAGTCGGTTTTACTCCGGTCCTCGAAATTGCATGACGCGCGTAAAGAAGTTTCACTTCAATAATTGTAATACATAGTTCGTTATGCACCAATTTGCATTCAAATCATTTAAAAAGTTAGTCATACAATTCAATTTGGGAGGCGGGTATGGGTTCCGCCGCCCAGGGAACCATTCAGGACTCTATGACCCATGGCCTTGCTACGCAGTTGCAGGGATGCATTCGAACGTCCGTCGCTCCTGGACACACTGACTCCCAGATATTATCCACCCCTCACACCTTTCCTTTCCCAGAATCTTCATCTCCTTCCGTTCTTCCCTCCACACACCATTCCCAAAGATGACAGGGAAATTATTTTCCCGAGAATCTCCTGTATAGAGCTAATGTAAAAAAAAAACAAGATGACTGCCAGGCAATTTTCCCCTCACACTCGATTTGGCTACAATGCCATTCATACAAATCGAACCAATGCTCTGTCCAGGGCTAGTAAGGTCATTGTTAAGGAGTGACATCAGATGGTCATAAATTGCTTGTATTTTTAAGCCAAACTCATTTGCGAGATTGATTGAACTTTAAATTACGAATAACATAATTGAGTAAAGTTTGTATTCCTTTTTATGATGTAGGTATTATAAGTTGGTAACTTTCTGTCACATTTCGAACACATCGAATGAATACTTAAACGATATTAAGCACTTTCAGTATAGTCAATTTCCTTCTTTTCGAAGATTATGTACACGAAAAACATTAATAACTAGCTTCCGTAGTTCACAATCTTACTTCTGTTTTTTTAAAAATAAATGAACTCGAATCTGCACTGTGTTCTTGCTATTGTTCCAAATTTCAAACACCCTTTCAGCAAGGTAAAAGCAAGGTGCACCCTTTCGTAAGGGATAAGTAGGAACTGGATAAATGACATCCCGGTAGGAATTATGCATATTCTCATTTTCCAAACCAAACAAATGTATTCTGTATGGATTTCAGCAGGTCAAAAATCTACACTGGATATCGGAAATTAACAGGCAAGTTAGTAGGAATCTAAATAAATTACAAAAGTTGTTTTTAAATAATCATGAGTCCGGAAAATATCATAGATTACCAATGCGTGGTCTAATTTCCGTATCACAATAACATTAATTCAGTACCTACCCAACAGAAGCCGTGGACACCCATGAATCAAAAGCTGCTTCTGATTTCAAGAAACTATGGCGGATTAAGGATCTGCACAGAAAATTTGAATATTAAATTACTAATTAATTCATGAACGTAAAGGTATCTTGTGGCATCGTAAATAATTTCTTCGATAAGGTACGTATCACGCGAGCTCTGTGGGTCTGTGCGTGTCAAAAGAGAATGACTTATTTGATTTGTTGACATCCTGCAATCCTACTGATTCTGATAAGTCACCAATGTCATCAATGTAAAATGTATAAAAATGATCGTGTTTGGTTTCAGAAAATTATACATTTTGTAGGTACCTACCCTTAAGTTTTACAGTAGTGACGCCCTTATTGCATAGTTAAGTATGTCGATCTGTACCTGGTTTTTCACAGGTTTAAGCTAATGAAAATACGTCAATGCATTAATTCCAAGTTCCAAGGTACTCTTGAACGTAATTACATATTTAAAATTCTGTTGCAACAATATGTTTGTATTTCGTTCAAGGAATTGACTGTCACGAATTGAATGACCGAAGGATTATTGCGTAACATGGTCAAATAAACAATTTAAAATAGTTATTACATGTAGGTAACATTGATAATATTTACCATTCATATCAAGGTCGTGTTAATTTATTGGGTGGTGACATTTTGTATCCATTTCCTTCATGGTTTAAGACTCGATACCTCTTGCAGCAATACACAGAATTAAAATGCAGTAGATAATTTATCCACAGACAATTGTATACTTGAATAACGTAATATTATTCTATAAATCAGTAATTCATCAAATATCAAAAAAGTGTTAAATACCTCAGTATGAAAATTGTGAACCAAACGTATTGTTAGGCAAGGTTAGTGTACCGCTTATCCGACTCTGATACATACAGATAATGGATCATAGATTACATTATTAATGCTGTACCGACTCGGGTCTGATGTAAGGTTTTGTGTTCGAAATTCATTAAAATTGACAGTGCAATTTTTATTTTTTTTTATTGATACGACAACATTAATTATTTAAAAACATTATTTGATAATGTGGGCAATATAATAAATTAGATCCACATGGGTATTGTATCGACTTCGTTTGAGGTTATTTGTAAAATTTTTAGTTGCATCCGAATTCATGGAAAAAGTTCGAATTTTATGTTGGTGTTTTGTATTGAATCGTAATGGGTTCGATGAGATGAAGAAGAAACTTTTTGGATTGGTTAAGTTGATGAACTTTATTTATTGTAACGAAATTTGGTTTTTTAGGTGTCAATATGAAATTGGACAAGCACGAATTTCACGTAGGTACCTACCATTATTAAATAAACTACCTTAATTACTTATGTACATACGAAAATACATATATGCTAATTTCCAATTTCAAAATATTTTAATTATACCTACCTGCTGGAATTAAAAATGTTTTTGTAAAATATATTTTAATATTAGTTTTAAGCGTGCGCAAAACAAATTTCACGTTATCCATTTTCTTATATGTATATTTTCATGCTATAACATCTGGATAGTAAAATAACATTTTTTTACCTGAAATTTATTTTTAAAAATCTATAACAAATTACCACACATTAAAGCGCGTTGCGTTTGAAATTAACCCGAAAAAATATTCACATAACAAAAAGTGTACCAATTTTTGTTTTGAAATTTGCGCCAAAATACTGAATTAGGCAGGTATTTTGTCAAACCTAACTTTTCTTTTTTCCGATAGAAAAATTTTCAAATTAATTTTCCACCTATGCAAATCTTGTAGGTGTAATTTAATTTAAGTGTAATTATCTCCATGTGTTTTTTCGTCCACGTGTACAGCGCCTTTGGAGGTGATTTTTCACAAAAACGGCACCATATAAATTACCCAATTTTTATTAGACAGTGTTGAAATACACGCATCTTTAATTTCCTCGGTGACCGGATAAATCATCACAATGATAATTCATCACATCTTTAAAAAGTTAATATAAAGTCATGGAAAGTAATTAAACAAAAACTTTATTAACTGCGTTAAGTAGGTTAGGTTAGGTTAGGCTAATTTTTTTTTAATTGTTTCTAATGACTTTATATAACTTTTTAAAAGTGTGTTGATTTGTCACTGTGTTGAGCTATCATGGAACCAATTTCCTCATAAACCTTTTTATTATTTGTTAATTTGATTAACATTGCATAACCTCAACAAAAAAAGATGATCAAATATTTTTGTCAGGTACTATTAAACTTTAAATATTTTTACCTGAGCGAAATTCAGTTCAATGTCTCGAAGGATTTATTTCACGTACATAATGTTATTAATTTTTGGTTAGCTACCCATTAGAACGAAAACCAAATAAAAATTTAATACAACAAATCACTACTCACGAGCAACGAATATGTTTAATATTATAAACATAGGTACATCGACTCCATTCGTGTATTTGCCGCAGAAAGCACAATGAGGTTTGTACAATCGTGACTAATTGCGGGTCTACGTTTACAATAGAACAAAGACATAAAACCACAACTAAAGCGCAATAAATATCTTCTATGTACTGCTACAGTTTCACAGGAAACGAGTTTTTGTCTTTTGACTTCTTTAGTCTCTTAACTAAATAATATCTTTAATGTGAGCAACTAATAATAATAGTAATTCAGGTAGGTAATGTTCTTTGTTATACATACATTCAAATCTAAGGTTATTTGCAAGGACAATCTTAGTACATTCTAACTAACCCACAACACTCTTATTTACATGTTAAAATAATATCTATTATGTACCTACTAATTGCTTAATGATGTAGTTTTGTATTGAATTGTTTTTTTCATGACTCAATGTGAAAAGTAAACTTTATGACCCTTTTATGGTCAATAATTTATTTTGTCCAGTTATAATAATATAATACCAAGTTCCTTTGATAAATAAATGATTTTTAAACATATTTTTAACTCAATTACTCCGAAGGGTTGGAGACGATATTGATAAATCATAAAGACACATAAAAATAATTTATTAGTATGTCGGCTTAGATAAAGCGTTCTTTAGATGACATTTAACAAACTTACAAAACGACTTTATGGACTTTAAAATTTTAAAGTTAATTTTAATATTTGGTAAAGGTTCTATTTAAATTATGTTAATATATAATTTTTTGGCCAGTTGTTTCACATAACTGACATAATAACAGAACTTGAGTGGAACTTTCACAGAACTTGAAAATTATCTTTAAAAATTGATGAATGTTATATTATTTAGAAAGTTTATATACTTTGTATTGATTGTAGATGTACAAAGTAAGTAAGGAATAACTTAAATGAAGACTTATATTGTACATCAGTGCTCCGCAACCTTTTCTCACCTACGACACACCAAATTTCTTCCTAGAATTCCGCGGCACACCGAAAGCTAAAATATATAGGTATTAAATTAATTTCTTGTTTTTTATTTGAAAAGTATACATACATACATATAACTATAACATATTTATTTTTACGCAACCTTAATAATTATTATAAAATAATAATAAATTAATGAGCGATTAATTGTTAATTTAACCTGCGCTTGTTTCAATGAACACAAAAGTTTTATATTCGGCTTGATTTTTGACAGCGCAACCCGAAGTTCTTGGTCAAGACCTTTTAAGCATGACCGATTATCATTTTTAATTAATACAAGCGTTGAAAAACTTTGCTCACATAATATGTCGTTGAAAATGGAATGCTTTGACGAAAATGCGAGGATATTCTTTTTTAACGTAAATCCAGAAAACATCTAATGGATCTTCGGAGAAGTGAAGTTTTAATGTCATGTCATTATTTAAATCTGTAAATTCCTATCGAATTTGCAGAGGCAGTGCTTCTGTAGAATTTATTGCATTGGTTGCAAAAGGATTTCGAATCCAATCGTATTGTTCCGTATTAATGGAATAAAAATATTGACCAAATTTCTGCTGAAGCATACTTAAATGTTGTTGGGCCAGATCCACAGTTAATTGTTTGTTTTCAATTGTACTGTGGTAGGTCCTTTGGTACATTTCCAAACATTCTTTTTGCAACTCTTTCTGCCATAGTTCGTTATAAAGTCCAGAGTGGAAGATACTACCAGTATCGCCCTGGTGTAAGACCACCATTCAGAATTGAAACGTTGCTCCAAATGGCTTTAGCCGTGTTTAGTGACTACATCTGAATAGCCAGGTACTTCCCCACCTTCCTCTTTCCCTTCCCCACTTACCTTCAGCCTCACAACATCCCCCAATTGGGGATGCCATAGTCTCACTGGCTCCAGACGGGAGCAGATGGGACTCTTGTGAGGTATTCACTATAAAAAAAAAAAGTTCATTCAAATGCTCGAATATATCAGCCATATATGCAAGTTTGGCTATCCAGTAATTATCATTGAGGTGCTGATATAGTTCGCGCGTATTTTGATTTAAAAGAAACTCACGCACCTCGTGACGAAGCTCAAACAATCTAGCCAAAACTTTGCCTCGGGATAGCCAACGAATTTCAGTATAAAACAATAAGGATTCATATTCGACTCCCATTTCTGCACAAAGTATTCCAAAGATTCGCGAGTTTAGGGCTCTTGATTTAATTATGTTTACGATTTTAATGCATTCATTCATCGTGTTCAAAAGTTCCTCCAGTAAATTTTTGACCATCAATGCTTCGCGATACATCAGTGCAGTGCAATGCAGCAGTGTGTAAATTGTAACGTTGGATTTTTTTTGTTTTACACAAGAGACAAAACCTTACTACCCGTCATTGCCGCAGCGCCATCCGTGCAAGCAGCAATGCAATTGCTCCATTTAATATTATATATTTTGAAGAAATCATCGGTTACTTGAAAAATTTCTTCGTCGGTAGTTCGTTTTGAACCTCCTTACAAAATAAATAATGTTTATTTATTTATTTATTAATCTTAAGTTAGCTCACATCTTCGTGTGTGCTAATAGTTTTATAAACATATAAACATGTACATTGTTTGGCAAACATAATCTTTCTTTAAATATTTCACTAAAGTCACAAAAAAAGAAACATTAATAATTGAGATGGACATATTTTCTTAATTCATTTTTGAACTTAATAATATTTTCTATCACAGTGATATTTAATAAAGTTCTCGTTAACGAAACGTACAATAGCTTTCAACTGTGCTTTATTATTAATATCAGTTGTTTCGTCGATCTGAAGCGCAAACTTTTCAGCCAATAAAAGTTTTCTAATCAGTGTTCGTAATATATTGTGAATACGTCTTTTAACAGTATCGGCAGACAATCAAAAATAGACAATATTATGAAAAATATTTTGTCATTGTGTATTAAATACGTAATGATATATTGTAAAATGTCAAATTCATTGAATTTGACCGCGGCACACCTGTGTCCGGCTCACGGCACACCAGTGTGCCACGGCACACCGGTTGCGGAGCACTGTTGTACATTATAGCTACACTGTTCCTCACGTTGCGGACAAAATTAAAAAGCTTTTCTCTACGTAACAAAAAAATCTAAAATGCTCAGTACACCATAAGAATGCTTTCATCTACCATATGAACTACACAGAGAAAACCTCCTGATAATTTATTAAAAATCTTATCAAATTATTCGTATTCCTGTTAAAAACGGGAATGCAGGTCTTTAACGAATGAATTGACAGGATTCCTAACAAACTGTCGGTAAATAACGAATATATTATGCAGATATCGGGACACGAATGTTAAAAATTTTTGACATTTTCGAATTTCGTCTTTATATTTATATAAGCGCAGCTGCGTGGACACGTGTTCAGATATATTCTGAATGTACTGATAGTTTATTAGGAAATGGCGTGCCATAACAGGATTTTAATAAATAAGCCATATTCATTTTTTCTGTTTATGTTGTTGATATGCATCGTATTTTATTATGGAAACTTTTCTGATTGAAAAAAATAGTAATCTACGAGAGTCAACTCTCATTAAATGTTACCAACCTTTAAAACCGATACAATTTAAATGTACATAACTCAAGTTGACCTTATCTTCTAGGTAGGTAATTTAATTTATACTTATTTAATTTATAGACTAGAAAAATAAAGTAATTTGATTAGACGGATAAGAGAATGACCGTGGTCAAAATGAAAACACTCTGTGTTTTATACACATGTTTGTATGTACTAAGGACCTATTATACTATAAATTTTACAGTATCCTTGTAATGAAAATATTAATTACTACTATACAAACCATAATAATATGATTAATTCATTCACCAATCAAAAGTGATTCACAATGGAACCGCAAACATTCAAGTGCGTCATGTACACACCTACGTAGTTGTAATTGACGAATTACACACTTAAAAGTAGTATCGTAATATTATGTACCTAGATTACAAATGTAATTGCCCAATTACGTTGTATTTGTAAACATGAATAGCTTTCGAGAATCATGACAATTTTCTAAATAGGATAAATAAGTACACTTTTTAAGAATATTTTGACTTTCCATCGATAAGGTTTTCCCTTTTTAGGAAAGTCAAATTGACAGGATATTCCTTATTATGTATATAATATTAGGTAAATTTTGGATTATATGAATATGTACAAAGAAAATAATTGACTGTTTTTGTAATGGGAAGTAAAAAGTAAAGAATAGTGGCCGGGGTGTGAATTATTAATAATATTATTAATCTCTCGACTAGCAAGCTGGATCGCGGGATCAATTTTTATTGATTAATTTGTGTTATTTCACTATTTAAAATAATATATAGTATATTTGCGACATGTTCCAAAGTGGATGATACTCTTATTATCGCCCTGGTGTAAAACCACCATTCAGAATTGAAACGTTGCTTGAAATTGCTTTGACCGTGTTTCGTGACCAGATTTGAGTAGCCAGATTATTCCTCACCTTCCTCTTTCCCATCTCCTTCCCATCTTCACTACCTTCACCCTCACTAAATAGCCCAATTGGGGATGCCATAGTCTCACCGGCTCCAGATCGTTGAGAGCACTTAGGACTCTTGTGCGGCTTCATCTAAAAAACTAGTTTAATATTTTTTTTAATCTTCGTCAAAAAAATTGTTTGCTCTTGACTCTCCTGAAATTGGGAAATCAAGTTTAACTGATTCGTTTGCGATTTAGTGTAATATTAGGATTGTAATGGTATGCAGTGTAATAAAAAGGAGTTTAATAATATGTAGTGAAATTATATAAATTATATGAAGTGTAATAATATGGAGTGTAATAATATGTAGTGAAATTATATGAAGTGTAATAATATGGAGTGTAATATAATGTAGTGTAATTATATAAAGTGTAATAATATGAAGTGTAATAATATTGAGTGTAATAATATGGAGTGTAATTATATGGAGTGTAATAATATGGAGTGTAATGATATGGAGTGTAATAATATGCAGTGAATTAATATATTAAAATATATTTATGATCAATATGAAGATTATGATATGTCTCGGATTGCACATTGCAACCCCCGAAACAACCCCGAAAGCTTAGGACACTGGAAGAATAAAACAATAATGTATAACCAATTTTAGTAAAATTTTCATCCAAAAAAATTACAAAGCAATGTATAATTTCACTTTTTGTAAGAAAAAATTATTAGCATGACAAATAGCGTCACATATCTAGTCAAACGTAACGTTTCTGAATATTAATCAATGTTCCGTGCCTTGTTTGGGCAATTAGATTTGTTTTAAAATTCCATGAATCAATAATCTGAACAGGCGTATCTTTTTATTTGAATTTTATTGATATAATTTTTTGTGTTCGTATATGTATTTTATGATCTATTATTATCCGTTCGGTACTTCCCAGCCTTCCTCCTTATCATATGCCTCTCCACTTCCATCAGCCTAACAACATTATCCAAATTGTGAATAGATTATCAGTAATTCCAGGCAATTGGAGCTGTTGTCCGATAAGCAAACAGTTTTTTTAACCTTTTTATTTATCTCGATATTAAAAAATAATGTTACGATGGTTTTTGGTACGTCTTTATCACTGAGAGAGTATTTCGTATAAAGAGTTTTTGGTACGTCTGTATCACTGAGAGAGTATTCCGTATAAAGAGTTTTCGGTACGTCTGTATTACTGAGAGAGTATTCCGTATAAAGACAGGCGTATTGTATTCAATTAGGTATTAATTATAGTGTTCTAGTAGTTACATATAAAAGTTTATTTTAAAGTTCTATAGATCACGATGAAATTGATATTTAGTTTAAAACTGGTACCAGAGCTTCTAGTGTTCAGACTTTATTTTATATTTGAGATAAAGTGTGTCATTGATAAATGGTTTAGTAATGAGGCATTTCTAAATCAGAATATGTGTTATTTTTGTAGAAAACAAGTTCATGTTTACAGAATCTTGGACAATCATGCTAATATGATGAGAGCGCCACATTCCTCATGAGATGAGACTGGCTGTGTCTGTCTGAGTCCATCTGCTTGTGGTGGGCAGTACAGAGTATAGGCATAGTCTTGTTGCTAGGGGAAAATACTCGAGCTGTTAAATGTCGCCAGAAAGGTGCATACACTTAACCAAACATAATAATATGGCGTGGGTTTTCAAAGAACAACTTATTGCTCCTCGTTTTTTTTTTATTTAAAGTTTAATACCGCAAAAGAAATCCAACTTTTTCCGACTCCAATTAGGGTATGTTGTGCGGCTGAAGGGATTGGAGAAGGAATAAGATGCGGGAAAGGAAGGTTGAGAAACACCTGACTATTCAAATCTGGTCACCAAACAAGAATAATGCCAAATCTGAATGATGGTTTTTCACAAGGGCAATACTGAGAGTATATACCACTCCTTGTTTGTATTATATTTTAGAGAATCTCTTTTCTTCTGAATATGTTCTATTTAGATTTATGTACAATGTAGATAGCTACAACCCTCGCCAACAATGAATGGTACACGGAGAAACTTACTGATATGAAATATTGTTAATTTATTAAAAATCTGATAAAATTATTCGTGTTCTTATTAAACGGGTCTGGAGTCCCATAACGAATAATTTGACAATTTTCATAACAATCTATGAGTAAAGCACGAACATGTTATGAAGAAGTCGGAACACCTGTTCTTAAAAATAAAAATACTGTCGCATCTCGTCTAAATATGACAAGGCCACCTGCGTGAACGTTCAGAGATATTCTGAATGACTAAAATTTTATTAGGAAATGGTCACGGAGTCACATTTTTAACAGTATCTTCTTGAAAAACGTCGTACTCATTTTTCTCCGTGTAGTAAAAACTCGTTTCTCGGATAGTGTTATAGGATTTTGTTTCCAACTGGTGTGTGACAGTCTTTCTGACTGCTCCAAAAAAATATTTGTTTGAGAACTGTTATTTTTGTCCTCTTCTGGTGTCCCTTTCGGCGGTAGGCTGTCATCCTTTTTTTCATTATCTAAATTCTTATTTTCCATGAAGTGGTGAATCATTTAAATTTTGTGAATTTAAAGTTAATGTTCTTTATACAAATAGAACGGCGTCAAATGCGCCTCACAATTGTTACCTCATATGGGTGTTTGTATTGTGTTGGGAGTAGGAAGGAGTCGGCTATGGCCTATTCTTAAGAATTCCTCCGCATTCGCCTGTTGTATTAAGGGGAACCATAGAAAACCTTAATCAGGAGGTTAGGTTATCTAATCTTCAAGCTTCACTATAAATTCAAGTGAACTGTAGGTAGGTACTTATACATATGTAAGATTTTAAGCCATTGAAGAACGAGTGAATTATGGCCTACTTACCACATAACCTAACCTACCCTAACACAACCCTCGCCTTTTATAGCAATACGAAAAAAGAAAACAGAGTAAGATTAAATATTCCTCTTTTTGCTACCATGTCAGAATTTTTAAACAGATTTCTTTAAATCCTTATGTCATATCGTCAAGAATAAATGTTGATACTAATTTTGATTTTAGAGAATATTATTTTAGTGACTTTTGTAAACACCCATTTAAAAACCGTGCCAAGTTACATGAATATTTTTCCACAAAACAACACGAAATAGCGAGATTTTTACGATTTATTGGAATATTGAAGAATAATAACAAAATCACTCTATCAAAGCATGCTTAATCTCAGTTAAAACATGCAAACCACATAATAAACTTATAAAACTGGTTCCTAGAAGTGCTTCTTACCATGATAAACATTTCTTGTCCCGAAACGTCGGCAAATGATGCAAGGGACATTCACTAAAGAGATCTTCAACGGCTTTGTTAAACCGATCACCAATATTTGTGAAAAAGACGAATTACATAAAAATAATATTACGGAGATGATTCGTTCTCGTAAAATGAAATTGTTTTTGCCACATCCGAAGCCCGCCAAGAATATTTATATTTGGTATAACTATGAACATTGCTAATGGAGGGGTTCCTTTGGCAGTTTTCTTTTTTAAAATAAAATAAAATAAATCGAAGAAGAACTAATAAATCTAAAGGTATCATGAAAGAGAACAAGACACAGAAAAATATAAAGGTAACCGTCTCAACTGGGAATCGAACCCAGGATCTCTGTCTTACCGGGAAAACGCTTATAACCACTGGACCATTGGAATTTAATTATTTTTTCACATATTTCAAAATGTTTTTCACAACTAATTTTAAATCATTTTTTCTGTATCTTGTTCTGTTTTATGTTTTGTTTAGATTTATTAGTATTATCTTCTCCTTCAATGATATTTAAATTGATTGGTTAAACCTTCAAAAGTCAAAAGAAAAGTTAAATTTAACACAAATAACTTTGTACACGACTATTTAATCAAAAGGTTCGATATGTTTCAAAACCAATGATTTTATCGTCAGTATAAACGTATAAGCCCAAAAAGGGCGTTAATAAATAATAAATTAATTAATATCAAGAAAAAAATATGTAGGATGGCAAGAGACGTACGGAGCTTATTTTTGGTGTAAAAAATGTAGATGACATTTTGATGATTAGATGATTTCAACAAAAAAAAAATTATAAGTATTGGACATTTAGAGTCGGGTTTGGTGGTTAAGGGGTTACTCGGCTGAGTGACCAATGATGAAATGTATCCATCTTTGTTCTAAACAGGAATGCTCGATTTCAACACCTTCGAAAAACTAATCTCTGTAACTATGCAAAAAAGACAGTGCTGTTTTGAAGGGCTATTACAAAAACAATGCAACCTATAGACATGGAGTTTATTTTATTTTATTCAGCACATTGTGCCGTTTTATGCATCAAGATCTGAAGATCACATCAGGAAGATGATGGCCCTCTACATTGATGATTTTCAAGAAACGTGCGGACGGCGAAGCCCCGATGTTGTGCGGACTAAACTATGGTAACGACTGAAAACGGCACGACCCTCCCGACAGAATGAGACCCCACCACACGGGATGTACCGGCCCTTCAAAACTGCGCTGTCTGTTTTGCTGCACCCGTACTTAATCCACTTATATTGAAAGAGGTTAACTTATATTTGCCTAAAATTCCCATTCACTTTTTTATACACCGAAAGTGAGTACTTCTGCCTATTAGAAATTACCGATCAATAGAGCGACTCAACTGCTTAACCGCATTGACGTTTTTAACGTTACTTTTAGACAGTTTAACAACTGTCATCTTCTAAATTTGTAATCTTCTACGTAATATGTTGATGCATTATCGTTTTATGAAAAACATGAATAAATAAATAAACACGTGTAAAATATTTTTTTATTTAATAAATCAAAAAATAATAATAAAAATTAACAAATATTGTCACCGGAGACAAAAATGTATTTTATAACTATTCCTTCAAATAATGTCAGGAATTCCTGGTTAGTAAGACCTTCTAACACCCTGCATATTTGCAAGAATCGATATATTTACTTATGGTATGTCAATGACTGGAAGGTTATTCTGTTGATTGACTGTTGGACCGTATATCGACAATATTTCGGAAAGCCTTGCAATACTCATTGTTCAAACGACTCAGACTCGGTTAGATTTCTAGAAGCCAACCAACACTATTAAAATAATTTTCTTAAAGAATTACCAATGTTTTATTTGATTATGTGATGTTTTTGTTGTTAAGCGGAATAATATGATTCGAAATAAGCGATATTTTGACGAAGATAAACAAAAAAACTTGAAGGCGTACCCTTTCTTAAAGTGAAGCTATAAGTGAAAATAGTCTTACTATGAATCGGAATAGGTTGTAAATACCAAAAATATTCTATGAATACGTTGAAGCTTGTTCTATGGTTTTCTTTGATCAGAATTAAAATAAAAAGGGTTAGTTACGTCGTGATAAATATAAGCCTAAACTACTAAGTACTTTTCATGAGTTTTACTATGAACTCGTATAAGAAACAACTTTAATAAAATATTGTTTTAAGGCTAAGTTTATTTGCGACCACTTCCCTTGATTAACTTTTTGAGGTAACCATTAAATTATGCACAAAATAAATAAAAACCACTTTGGCGCATACGTAAAACATTTCTTGACTCAGACGTTGTATTGTTTCTAGTGTTTCTACAGAAGACCACTGACAGTGATTACGACAAAAAGTTTTTTGAAAATATTTTGATATATTTTTTTAGTTGTACTGCCATGATCAGAGCGTTGGGAACTAAATATTTCTACCGTCTGAATCTAGCCAATTTCAACCGAAAATATTGGCTACACTTTGTAAAGATATTGGCTAAACGCAGCGTCATTTTGAATAAACACATCCCTTAAGGACAGTGGCGGATCCAGGGGGGGGGTCACGGTGGTCATGACCCCCCCCCCTGGGCCCCAGCCCAGGGGGGGGTCATGACTACCTAGGTCCTGGGCCCATCCAGGACCTAGGTGGACCACTAATTAAAATTGTTAAACATAATGTTTTTATATATTTTTTGTCACAATATAAATTTTATTTAAGTACTTTCAATATTTAATTAATTTAATATAATACTTTGTTTGACGGCAAAAGCATTATTCGGGAACGAACGCATCGAAAATTCGAATGTTACCGCGTCACCGCGCACCGCCACCGGCGCGCGCTTCGGCCGCCACCTTTCATATTATTATGACACATTTCGTGTAACCACGTGTGACGCTTGCGCGCGCTTTGTTTCGACTAACGTCTAGCGTCTAGCAAAACCTAACCTCAATCGGAACGACTAAACTTTATTAATAAAGTGTTTACTTTTATTTGTTTACTAAGTTAAAAAAAATAAGTTCCAATATAAGTAATAGTGTTCTTAAAAATTGTTGCTGCAAATTCAATTCATTACAAGAAATGGTAAGTAATCTAATCAGTTTCTTCATTATACCAGTGTATGTGTGTTTAAACTCAAATGTTATTTGTTAATGTTCTAAGGCTGGGGTTAGACTCGTAAGTTTTTTTCCTGTAAATCGCTCTTGAAGGCGAGTTTGGCCAAATTCCCAATGTAAACGACACCAAAAGTCACTTAACGCAATTTTAGTAAGTTACATAACTTATTCTTTCGGAAGTTTTTTGACAGGTCTGGACAGGTCTAACGCGCCCGCGCGAATTACCAGCCTTCCTATACTTCCTAAAGCAATTCTTAAGGCGAGACACAACCTCGTTCATCGAGGTTTTGCCCAAGGCTAACATTTTAATTTATTTCGGCGAAATTATAATTGAATTTAAAAAAAATAAAATTATGCCGCACGAGGGATGCAAGTTATTTATATTTTAGATTAATAAAACAATACCTTACAATTAATATATTTTACGTTCAACGATTTTAAAACTTTATAACCCGTGTATAACTATAAAGTTAGCGGACTTAGCGGTAAGTACCAGATTTTATTTTTCTAGATGATGAATTAATAACTTCGGAAGTGGACACATTTTTAATATTTGTAACAAATTCTTCAGAATCAATTAAAATGAAGGCTAAAAGTGTGGATAGATTTTTTTACTAAGATTACGAAAACGTTAGTAATTTTTTTTAGAAATGCATAGTATTATTTTTAATGATGGATTTTGAATGATTTACATGAAAATGTTCCGTCTCCGATTATGTTCCCTTAATTTTGTAAAATTCCACACTGATTATTTTTTTATACGGCAACACTTTGATATCCGGCGAATTTTTGAATTTGACGTTTAACGTTCACTAGATTTATTGTTTGTTCTCTGCGAACTTAACCACTTAACCTTTGATTTGACTTTTTGCATGAGTAGGTGGTTTGGTATATTTATGCTTTTTGCTAAAGATGGCGGTGTTTTGACAGATGTTATGAACAGAACTCCGTACAATTTCATGCCATTTTTGTGACATTCGTGTTGAAAACGTTCTTTTTTAAATGACTTTCGGCTAGTTAATTACCCTTTTTATTCTACTCTTCGATAGACTGGATAGACACTTCATACCTACAGTGAATATTACAGTGGAACGATTCAAATTCTTTACCAGGAAGCAAAGAAATAACGGTCAACAAGCTGTTATTATTTGACTATTTTGTCGTGACAAGCAAAGTGTTACAATAATAATGTCGAGTCAAATTCTGCAAATGCAGAATGCTACGGATATGGTTGGCGAGTGGAAACGTTTTAAGCAATCATTTCTTTTATATATGATGGCGAATAACTACAACGAGGAAAAGGAAATTCAAAAAGTTGCAAGATTCCTACACACAATACTATGTTGAAGACACACCTGACACCATGTTATATTGTGGTGAAATAAGAACACGATTAATAATTGTAATCTGTACTGAATTGGTTGACAATTGACATTACACGAGCCTACGCCGCCCGGGCTTGCGTAGGAAAAGACAATCTTAATGATATACCTAGTGTTACCATATCCAACAATACCTACTTTTTACTTGTATATATTATTATCAAAATTAAATTATAACTTCTTGTAACTGTAACTGACCGGACCTAAGTCCTCCATCACAACACAAGCAAGCATTTTCGGCTTTCTGTGGTGGTGGTAGGAGTTATTGTTGGGTTATTCGTAACCCGGGAATGTTTGTCTTTCTTTAAAAAAAAAAAAAAAAAACTTGACCACGACTACGTGACCCCCCCCTGGCGCCAAAGCTGGATCCGCCCTTGCTTAAGGATACATCTGAAATTTCCGTTCATTATTTGTATGAGCAATAGATTGTCATAGGGTTTCATCGAGGATGTCCTTTTCTATTTAAAATGGAAATATTTAAATGTACCTCGTTTCTCTAAACATAGAAAAACATTATTACCTACTTATTACCCACAGTAATAATACATCATGCCTAGTAATACTACTCCATTTACATCTTCTGATTTCCAACTAATTCTCGTATAACTTATGTCTCTGATATCTAGAATGTTGTGTCATACAAATTATTCTGTATAACATGACAAATTAAACCAACCACATATTGAACCGATTTACATTATAACTTAATAAATATTTCATTTCAGATTGTCTCCGTGTAAGTAGGTAGATTTGCCGGGTAGAAATTTCTGCGAACCAACGAAAAATGTCAACGGGTGTTGCGTTTTTCGCACGGTGCAAGAAAGAATGAATATCTCAATTTGGGAGGCACATATAGGTACCGCCACTCCGGGAACAATTTATTGGATAACCAAAACCTCTGCTATAGGTGCCAAGTGGTTCGCTACACCAGGGGGTGCCCGGATTCATGTGGTGAGATTGTTTAAGGGAGACCTTTTGACCTCTCCAGCAGAACTCTCTCGGACTCTCTTGCCTTGCACGCAGTGTGAGGGATGAATTCGTACTACGTCCGTCACACTGATCCCCTGATTCCTACCTACCCCTCATGCCTTTTCCTTCAGAGATCTTCCTCTATTTTCTTCCCTAAAAAGACTCTCCACACATCATTCCCAAAGATAACATAGGATTGAGAAGATTTTTTTTGCTGAGGGATTCCCGTGTAGAGCTAATACGAAATAGCCTAAATACAAAAAGTCGTGTGGTAAGTTAAAAAAAAAATGCAAAATAAAATCTTAATAAGTGGAGAAAAGATGGTGAAGGGAAAGAAAAATAATCATGAACTTGGTGAAAATAAAGCATTAAGCTAACGGTAAAAGAAATAATATTTTACTTTAAATCCTAAGAGTGGTTTTATATTAATTTACTACCCCGTTGTTTTCAAAAACTACCTCGAAAACGTTTTTTTTCTTATCGAATTTTAAGGTCTTTTGGAAAAAATATTGTGGTGACTTGTCTTATATTTTTATAAAGTTTAGTAGATTTTGATGGAAATGACTGTCTTGTTGCGTTGAAGTAGACAATCTAGAATATAACCTGCATAATAACGTCAGGTTCATAGTTCTACTTTTCTAGAAAAGTTTTTCTACACGTATTTAATGCATAATAATGTCCAATATTAAGAAGCAATGACCCACAGCAACTTCACAATTCCCTTAGATGGCTGTCAATATCTATTTTAAGCCACTGATGAAAAAAATGGATTTTCACAATTAATATATGCAAAGAATGTCCTTGGTGTAACGGTGGATGTAGAGTCAAAGCTGGTGATTGTCATTTTACTAAGAACGTAGATTGAGCTCAAATCTCCATCATTCTTAGAAATGAAGACATATTAGGTAGCGAGATTACAACAGAGTTGAGAAGAATTTAATGTTAACTATGAATGTGAAAATATTTATTAAATTAAGTTTTTTGGAAAGTAATCAAAATTTTAAAGGTTAACAGGCTTCGGATAGTCAGGATCATGTAAATTTCGTACTTAACGTCATTTAGCCTTGGTGAAACATGGATAAAAGCGACACCTGATTGGTTTCCAAAATATTCATAAAGATTACTGAATTTATATCGAATAATGCCTCACGAGAAAGGCTTTGCTTTCTATGAAGACGGTCTCCGTGGTCGAGAGGTAAAGGTTCAAATCGCAAGTAAATTTTATTTGATTTATATGTATAATTTCACGATTAAATCATTAAAAATAATACAAAAGATATTGGAAGCAACTCTCAGTATCGCCCTGGTTTAATACCACAATTCAGTATTAAAACATTCCTTGAAATGGCTTTAGTTGTGTTTGGTGACCAGGTCTAAAGAGCCAGGTACTTTCCCACCGTTCTCTTCCCATATCCTTCCCCTCCCCACTACCTTCTGCCTCAAAACATACCTCAATAGGGGATGCCATAGTCTCACTGGCTCCAGACGGTTGGGAGCAGTTGGGACTCTTGTGCGGTATTCACATGAAAAAAAACACATTAACTATCGGATTTGGCAATGAAAACTATGTGATTTTAATCTAACACGCTTAGTTGGGTAAGGTAAAAATATTATATAGCCAGTATCACATAAAACAATATAGTAAGTACATGGCATTTTTTTAAAGCTTAAGATGAATATTGTAGCGGTAACATGTTATTTCCACACACTAGGAGGACTCGTGGTTAATAGTTTCTCTCAGAGTAAATGTCTTTTTGGGGGTGCTGGTCGGAGGGTAACTATGTTTGTTAAATTCTTCAATATCATTTTTAGGAACAACTTTTCTTTTTAATTTATTTTGAAGGTTATACCCATCGATTTCAATTATTTTGTAATTTTTTACCATTTAAAAAGATAGATGCAAAAAATATGGAAAAATTAGTTGCAAGATGATAGTGTTAATTCTGAATTTGGACTATGAGATCGACAAATATGACGTTTAATAAATAAGTCCCAATGGTCAAGTTGGTTAAGACGCCTGTCCCGGTAAGACAAGAGATAATGGGTTCGATTCCTAGTTGTGACCGCTATATTATTTTATTTTTGTGCGTCTTGTACTGTTTCAAGTTTTGTTTAGGTTTATTATATTATATAAATATACCAAACACAATAAATACGTGTCACAGAATACAAGCATAATCGTAAACACTAGTAAAAATTTAAACAAAAATAACAATTAACTTTGTCATTTTATCATAAAATGACGACAAAAAGTTTAATATTAATACAAACTTTACAAGTAAATACAAAATATTATAAACATGTATGAGTAGACTTAAGTTAAATGAATAATGATTAAAAATATATGGTAGTATAGCCTAGTACCATTTCGTAATTACCTTCTATGCAGTTAAACAGATCCGCTACATCTGTGTACATATTACTAATTTCATGTAATCTAGGTACAAGCGAGTTTGAAATGCTCAGTCCTGGAATTGTTACATTTTAAAAGGATTTTAGAACGAATAGCTCTTGTAGGTTTATGAAATTCAATGAAATGGTTATATTGATTGATTATCTTCTTCTTCAATGATGAAATCATTTTACTTCACGATTGTGTTATGTAGTTTTGTTTCAATAGAACATATAGAATATAAATATACTTGCGCTTCAACCAAACGAGCCTTGCAAAGATTGAGTGCAATGTGGGTATATTAAATTAGATTATTTAAATAATCTTTGTATGATATTCATAAATACAGTCACAATAAGTTTTAACAACTTGGGTTTTCCAGTCCTATGACTAAAATGCATATCTGCTCAGCCTCCAAGGTGGGTGAGTGCTTGTGATATTAATAACATCAAATTGGCCATAAACTGCAGCTGCATAAGTCGACCGCCTGTTAATTTATACAAAGCAGTTGAATAGCAATTGGATCGATCGTGTTTAGCTGATAAGTTTTATTCTACTTCCATTTATCATGCGATGTTAACAGAGTCGGGTAGTGATAATTTTATTAAGGTAAATATTCACTAGTTAAATACACTTTTAATACGTATAATTAACAGAAACAATACCTCGTTTCAACTAAATGACTGTAAGAAAATAATATTAACATTACCTATAATGGAAAATAATGCATTTAAAAGCAATTTCATTTATAAGTAATTTTACACCTAGTTTGCGGCTATCTTGATATTTTATATTATCCACCATGCATGTAATATTTGATAATTAGAGTATGCTATTTGAGGCTAAACGTAGTGGGGGTGGGAAAAAGATGGGGGAGTACCTGGCTATTCAGATCTGGTCTCTAAAAACGGCCAAAGCCATTTCAAGCAACGTTTCTTTCAGTCTTTCAACAAGGCGACACTGAAAGGATCTAATACAAATTAAAAAAATAAAATTTATTTCCGCATGTCCAGATTTAAAGCAGCGTCCTCCTGATCAATTGATTCTGTAGTAGGTTGTACGATTTTTTTAAAGAATAATATTTGCAAAAGGGTATTTATCAATATCCTAGTTTGTAACTCATCTAACTCTTTCAAATTTCTTTCATTGGCCAAATATAAAATCTCTAGATTTAGTGTGGAGCAATGTGAAATATATATATATATCATCCCTTCCCTGAAGGACGTTATTCAAGCGGGAAACTGGTTATTTTAAACCACATTTGTAGTTCATTTCGCGGTATAACTATTATTGATTTGATCTTTTGTGTTCAAGTCAATCGAGTCCAAAGTTGGAATTTTTAATAATTAAAAAAAAAACGGTTCCTAGCTGGTAAATTTTATTTAATATCGTTTTACCCTTTATAGGAAAATTTCTTTTTTAATGATACACCCTTAATGGTTTTATTTATGTATTCTATATTCATTTTTATGAACAGGAAAAACCCTTTTTTTTGCTTGGTCTTTTTGAAATTTTAGATTTTCCAGCGGTCTTTTTTCTGACCGGTGTCTATTTAGGTAAACAAAAAATGTGAACTAAAATTTTTGTTTTCATTACAAAAAGACAGGTTGGTAAGGAAAAATGTACTTTTATTTATTTGCGTTACAGGACGTTACAACTGCTTTGATAATTTTATAGAGGAAACTGACCAGGACGCGATTTTCGTAAATTTACTCAACATGTGCGAACTTCGGGGCGGTTGGTTAGATTCAAAACCTCTGTGCGTTACCTCAGAATGATTACAACCCATAAGGGCGATTATAACATGTAAACATAAAGAAATATAGACCTTAATGTTGCAAATTTTTGTTGGTAAATTTCTATTTAATATCTGTTTAAATAATTTAAACAGTAGATACGGTTCCTAGCTGGTAAATTTCTATTTAATATCCGTTTAAATGATTCGTAGAGTAGATACGGTCCTTGCTAAAATGGTTCAAATGATTCAAAGAGTTTAAATGATTCAAAGAGTAGATTCGGTTGCAAAAGTTTTTTTAACCTTTTATTTGCCGAAAAGAATGGACAAAAAATTAAATGCCTAGTTTAAAAAAAAAAAAAAGTTTTTTTTTCTCTACGTGTATATTTGCTTGTACTGCGAGTTTCCGGACACTGATTATAGTTATTGTTTACATTAACTCCCATATAGGATCATAATAGAAAAATAATTTCACTGAGGTTCGATTTCATCTTTCGGGATTCTTTGTGGAGAGTATCCAAGAGGGCAAAAGGCTGACAACAAATCGCATACATTAATCAGCTAGCCTTCATCCTTCAGTGGCTAAACTGCGGGCTAATCATAATAACTACTATGAATAAATATGACTTATAATAATAAAAAAATTATATTCTGCGTAGCCATTATAAATGACATTATGACAATCCTTCAAATCCCTTTCACCGCAACATGTATTCAACAATAAAATAATTATTTATTGATGTACCTACACAATATAATAACGTTATTCATGATAATTTATGGTAACCAATTATCATAATTATTATAACATTAGCAATAATAAAAGTAACTTCTACGAATAATTTTAAAGTTTTGTTAATGCGAAAAACTGGATCTTTTAATAAAGTGAAATAAAAAAAGATACATACCTTCCCATTTTACGATTCTATAAAATTGATTAAAGCACCATAAGGTATGCGAGGTATTTCCTACTCAAGTAATCTAAATACATCACATTAACAAGCTCGATTGAAATGCTTTTCACGATCTGAATGTTTTATTCATTAATTGTTGGTCTACATTTAATTAGATATTAGACTATTAATATTATGCCGTACCCCAAGTTCGGAGGTCAATCATAGAGTAACACTGATAGATACTAAACACTACATCTGCCTACTATTCTACATCTACTAGATGTAGAATTGATCGATGTAGAATTGAATGGAAACTGATATCGTCCATTTAGCACGCGCTCTGTCTCTCTGACGTCGTATATCGCCATGCTATTTGAACGAAATGTAAAAATTCGTCTCATCATATTTGCAAATTTTCATATTAAAAATTTAAGCAAAAAATGGTTGACTTTTGAATCAAGAAACACGCCCCACCCCCATCGCATTTTTTACTTCTTCTTTATTCTATGTGGAGTGCCGTACTATTCCCTTAAGTTCAGCGTCCTTGAGGTGATTTTGCATAAAACGGCGCTATACAAATCATAAAAATATAATAATTATTTATTATATAGTATATAACTAAAAATGTGTGTGAAAATGAAAGAAATATGTGTTTTACAATATTTAAAAAAAAAATACCTATCAATAATATTTTGCAGATATTTCTGCGTTTATTTATGACGTCTCTGAGCATCATGAAAACCGTCAAAACCGTTTGTTTTAGTAGATACCTTATGTCGATGTATCGATACATTATATCGAACAATAGATCGATATTGATAATGATTTATAGTTCTGTGGTGTACAAGTGGGAACTTTAGATGGGAACTTTAGTGGGAACGAAGGACGGACAAATTTTACTAAGATAGAGCGACGACTCCCCTATAATACGAATTAAGGATGCAAACGACAAACCATTTCAGTAACATGTGACACGAAGAAGAAATCTTATCACCTTGACTATTAATTATTATTAATGCACAGCAAAAAAACAAAAAATGGAAGACATAGCAGACTCAAATCTACTAATGACTCCGAAATATTGTTCAACGTTGGATATTTGAAAGTGGCGAGAATCCTTTAAAGAATTTCTAAAGACTTCCTAAAACTATTTCAAAAAATTAATTTAAAAAAATATATGTTGTGTCTTCACTTTTATATTATTTTAACACTTTTTACTATTTTTTTCACATGGTACAATTTGTATGGCTACCATAACACGAAAATAAGCATAGCATCGTAGTTGAAAATTTTAATGTTTAAAAATCTATAAAATAAAAGAAATAAAAAAACGTATTTTTTGGTTGTCCCTCTTCAAAGAAAAATTCTGTCTTCCATCAAACCTTATCTAAAATTGCCTCCCCTCCCTTCAACATATCATCTTGTCTGAGTCCAGTGAAATTTGCCAATTTAAACAAAAAATTAATACTTAAATTCACCTTCCCTCTCTCCATAATTTGAAATGATAGCCTAGAACACCTTTGAAGGTTAAAACCAGAAACACTTATTTTATATAAATCCAAGAATTTGAAATGAATTTATTTACCGACCGGTTTCGCTTTGCTCAAGCATCATCAGGGTACAAACTAATACTGAGATACAGTATTAATGTACCTTGATGATGATTGAGAAAAATGAAACCGGTCGGTAAAGAAAAAAATATAAAATTCGTGGTTTTACATAAAATAAGTACTTTAATAATTTATTAAATATGACAAAACCACAAAAACCTACAATAATAAAAAAAAATTAATGCAGATATTTGCAAGTGGTCCTGCACTTATGAATGATTTTAACATGTAAAAGCGGTCCAGTACTGGATCCTAATTTAATGGATGTTTTTATTTAAATTATTGTTTTTATGAAAATTAAATGGAAGAATTTAATATCAATTTATAGATTTCCTCAAAAAGTTGCTACAAAAAGGAAAAAAAATGTTATTAAAATTAAATTAACATGAATGCAGTGTTAATAAGAGTCAGTCATGAGTCATGAACCATTCAAAAGAAAGTAGACATGAAATCAATTACGTATTTTTGCAATTGCAACATTTTTTTAAACTAAGAAAAGTAAATTGTGTCGTAAGACGATTGCGTTCAGTGGATAATAGGGTAACTAATTACACGGAAATAGTTCATCATAAATTTAACTTCCATCTACTGTTACTGTTACCAAGATGGCAATGCAATACTTAACTATTTGAAAGTAACGGGTTTTTCCCTTATGAAATAACTACCACAAATGCAGAAGTAGATAGCATTTTCAATTTTGCCGCTGCTTTCCTAAACATTTATTTCAGCTACTGCGCAGTGGCGCTATTTGTAACTAAACTTCACAAGAAACGTAACAAAGAAAAGTAAAATAAATCAGGAACAATAATAAAAAAGTTTTATTGTCAATTCAAACCACGTACATTCTAGCTATGGAGTGGAACGAGCAATTTTTACTCGTTGGAGTGCGCAGTATTTGATTATTTATCGCGTCATTGTAGATACAGCTGCCGTGGACTATGTAACCGTGTTTTTCCTAAAAAAGATTATTCTTAGATCTATTAATGACTTAGGACATTCATGTTGTTGGTTTGTACTTTTTGACTAATTCTATCGATTTCCTTATCTCGATTCCGAGCAGTTATCGCGGTGGGTGCCGGGAGTAAGTGGGTCGCTGGCAGGCAGGCAGGCATTTTGGTAAACCTGCTATCGTCGCTCGTCATATTCTTGTTAGATCTCGTACGGGTGGGACACGCGCGCAGCGCTTTCGTGCAACTCGATCAAATACTTGTTTATTTTCAACACACCCCGTGAAAATAATTTGTCTAAAACGTTTAAAAGTTATGTGTCGTGAGTTTGTGCAGTTTTACAGAACACTGTTCCCGCAGAGGACTTGATATTCAGCGTTTTGAGTTACGGTGAAAACTTTCTGAACTTACTCGCGGCGCGCCGTACGCAAATTTCGGCAATTTTGTGCAAAGCGGGACTAATATTTGATACAAAATGATTTACGGAAGAAATTACGATATGGAAAGAGAAGCGGTAAGTCAAAAATACAATTAATTACAAAATAACAACAGAACTAACAACGCTTCCTTACCTCTTCAACTGTCACAACATGCACCTACTGAGAAATTAATAAAAGTTGCTAACTGGCTTTCATTATTTATTGTTGAAATTTACCTTTCGTTTCTAAATGCGTTTAACTTTAAAAGCAATATTTGAACCGTTGCTGTAAACATAATTAATAATTTCCACACACCCATGCAAAATGACTTCATTTACGATGTACTAATAATATGCATTACTCAATTATTAGCGTGTATAAATTTCAATGATTTTAATTGAAGCATTGTTCTATATTGTAGCTACTTACATTTAACCTTTATTATACTTGAGGGACTTACATAAGAATTATACCTATATATGTAATAGTACATAGTTAGGTACTTGCTTGCATGTCAACAGAATGCAACTGATTGATCTGTACATGATAAAGTACACATAACACTTAAATGTACATATTTATCAACGAATAGGTTCACGTAAGACTGCGTGGGAATCGAACTTGTTTCCTCTCTTCTCAAAGGCGAATGTGTGCAGAACATTTTCCACCATGCTATAAGAGTCGTCCTTATATGTTTTAAAATAATTGATGTATTAATCATTTTTAATTTTTTTGCTTTCTCTTATTGTGTCGCAATGTTCTATGGTTTAAGAATGTCGATTTTATCAATCATTAAATCGATAGAAACTTTCTAGTCAGCGCATAAATTAATAGCTTCATGATACGAAGAATTGGATTGGTACAAGGTTCTTGTTTACAGGTAGCTTTCAGTTGATCAGGTTTGAAATCATTATCTTCGTCAAAGAATAATTAAGTCGAAGGGTAATACCTACTAATAGGCATTACGCCAGAGCTGTGAAGAACCAACGACGCAAAAGATTGTTTAGAAATAGTATAAAACTTTGAACTGTCATAAATTATTTGGCCTAGGGTTTTCTTCAAGATGACATGTAATAAATTTACATAATTTCGTTAGTTAACCTCATGTTCAAAATGTACCCAAATCAAGATTATCTTTTAAATATATATTCACCCATTTTGAATCATATACGAATCTTACTAGAAAATATAATTAGGTTTTTCCAAGACATTTCACACATTCAGAATCAATAAATAAATCAAAACATTGTACACCATAATTTGCAGTATTTGTCGGTTCTTGAATAGAAGCTTAACACATTGTCTGTGGAGACGTATTGAAATGTTAAACTTAACAACTCTGTTCCCTCTTGTTCTTGAAGGATGACCTTAGATAAGTAGGCTCTATTCAAGATACAGCCTTATTTAATACTCACATTGACAATATCTGAGATCACGACCTATGATTTATAACGTGACACTTTGCACGATCCCGAATAAATAACTGAAATGTGTATATTGATCTTGTATCAGTAAATCTGTAATAGCAATAATCTATAAGAGTAGGTACTTACATATCTCTCATTAGTTTTATGATTGGCTTTTCTTAAAGATAGGCCGTGTTCAAAACAACAAAAAAAACTGATTTTTCGCCAATTAAATTTCGGCAAAAAACATAGATCTTAGTTACCTATTTAATAAAGCGTACAAATTATTTTGGCTTGAAATAATTTATGATGTAATCTGTTAAGTGTTCACTACATTTTTAGCTTCACAAAATGTCTATCCATAATAAAAAAATGGTATCAATATTCATATCAGTTTATTTTACTGGAATGTGACGGGTCAAACGCCGACATGTACTTTGAACCTAAACATTGTAAACACATATTATTTATAGCAAGTTGTCTGCGTATCTTTTATAAGATGAAGTAACTAATTTTCCTACCTAGCAGTGGCGTGCGCCACTGCGCAATTTTTTCGGATTTAAAAAAATATTCGGTGTCAAAAAGTTTTAGATGGGTAGTTATCTATTTTTAGCCTCAAAAATCTATTTATATGGTGTACGCAAAGAGAATCCAACACACGCGCGAAAACATATACGAGTATTTTTATTGTAATTTTTGTAACCTTTTTTAGTTAAAAAAAGAACATATGGTCAAACAAGAGGCGCACAGTGAAGATTATTTGGAGTTGTGAAAATACTACACGAAAAAAAATTGACAATTCATTAGCATTGCACGCCACTGCTATCTAATTATTAATGAGTGTGTTTTTGTTTTGTTTTATAATTCTGCTTTGATAGTAGAATATGTTCCGAGTATTAAATAGCCAAAAAATTAAGAGATTTTATGAGCATTAAAAATCTGCTGCGCGGAATGACATCAGTTGCCGACGGCTACTTGCCGCGAGGCGTTTAGTTTTTCTCAATATCAGAATAGCTTTATAAATAATATTCATAAGTATTGCAATATTTTTTTTCTATTTTATTTAAAACTAATAATGAACCTTATATAAATAAAAAAGACACATAATATAATACGCAGTTCGTGTACTTAACAGGTTAAGTAAAATACAGCTTATGTTTAAATAAAGAAAAACATTAGGACAGGTTTCATTTAATTATTACCTTATTAAATATATGGGCTTTACTTTCTCCTTCACCTTGTCTCAATCTGCTTTAATTTTCCTCTTCCAGAATTGATCTTAAATTGAAAATCTTTTTTAATTTGAAATACAACACTGAATACATATATATCATTATTAGTGTGCAATAAGACTGTCAAATATTTATTAATAAACACGAAATGTCAAATGCTTATAATTGTTTGATATTATATTACTTTGTCTGAGCCTATCCCATTTTATACATAGCTACCTACCTACCTTGCCATTAATGCACCTTTAAAATGTATACACAAGTATTTGCATCTAATGTCAGCACACCAAGATTCCGTGATCTGAGATCTGAAACTTTAAATATTTCGAAATCTAAATCAGTCTTCACATAAAAACATTTCTCTCCACTCCAACTAACAAATAGCACGAACATGTTTAAATTACAATATACTACTCATGCCTTAACTTCATGCTTTGATTTTTAATCGGTAGCGATCAATGTTGTAAAATTCGTAAGTGAGATATAAATATTATGCATCGTATGGTTTTTGAATTAAGCCTTTGTGTGTGGGTTTGTTGATATTTGCACGCCTGTTTAATGTCCGGATCTTTGAATGTTTGGCCGTACTTTATAGTAGCACACCTAGCTCAGTTTTTCAATGCAGCTTTATGATTCACTAGTTCTACCTGTTCAAACACTTACTAACGTTCTAACTCGTCTAACAGAATCTTTTTTCTCACTGAACAATCGAGAAATATGAAATAATCTGACACATTAAAAATATATATTTTGAAGTGTGCCCACAACGTATGATATTTTTAATGGGGAAAAAAATGTGGAAATGAAAATAGTTTTATCGACTTTCCAGACAGAAAAAACTGACGGAAATTTCATAAAGCCAAATATGTAGTTTGAGAATTTTACTGTTTCAGCACAGAGGTTTCCTAGCAACGTAGCACGTAATACTAGCTGAAGTCCCAGCGCTGCCCGGGCTTTGACAGAGTTTTTTGAAATCATATGTAGACAGTAATTTTTCTCATTTCTGGAATCGTGAAGTGTGCCAAATTTCAATAAGAAAAAATATAAATATTTTGCTTCAAGGAGAGAAAAAGAGAATGGGAATGTTTAAAAAAAATCTAATTGACAGTGAACTTCCTCTTGATTTGAATACACAGAATAAAGACGAGTTGTCCGCACGCCACTCTTCTTTATATATATATATATATATATATATATATATATATATATATGAATTTACTATTTGGAAAATATAATCTAAATGTATACCTATAAGCCATAAGAAAATTTCTTGACCTTGAAAACAAGATAACATTTGTAAATTCAGAATGTTATCTTGATGATAATAAATTAATAATAAAATATTGATAAAATTTTGATTTAAATCAGCTGCAAGAATTTGTTCAGGTGCATTATATCTGATATGTTTTCTTTATACAATTTAATTTACATAAGAATCAACAGAATAACCCGTCCTCACTGTTAAATACTTCGTCAGCGGCATTTAAAGAGTGGTTCTTTGTCGTTCCAAGTTCCAACAAGTTACTGCGGATACTAACATGTTAGACATTAGACGAATACCGTTTTAACTCGCATATCGTGAGTATGTTACAAGTTACAAGACATTATTGATTTGCTCGTATAACAAAGGGTCGTAAATGTACAAATAGAGTTTTAATTTTATGTTCTGATTCCATCTAGAAAACTGACAACAAATTATATGGCAGATACATTATTATTAATAAGCAGGTACCGCAAGGTGGGTACCTACCCACCTACGAAGTTACAACCCCCACCTTTTGTGTAAAATGTGCCACCAATTATGACTGATTTCCGGAGTAAATTCCTTCAACGTGATGTAACTGTTTTGTTTTCACGGAAATATCAAATCTCGTTTCCAAATTATCTATGGCGTAAAGTTTGTCACCCAATTCCACCTCAGAGAATGAAAAAATCATGTCAGAGAAGATAATTGTACAGATATTTTATAAAAGATGGTGCAAAAATTTACCCTATCGGAAGATATTCTCATGTTTGCAAATGGCGTCTTGTCATCACGACTTTGTGAAGTAAGCAGAATATAAGTCGACGAACCGTAGATTTATGTCAAACTGATTATTTTTTATTTACAAAAAAGCCACTGTCTTAGGAAATCGAGTGAGTAACCTTCCTATATAATTTTTCCATAATTTTCCTGTTATTTTCCAACATTGATGAAGTAAGTCAAATTATGAAATGTAATATGATTTTTTTCGGTCATTAATTACGTTACCAGAAAATATGTAAAAAATTGGAGGCATGTCGGGCTTGAGATAAGTATCAATACACATTTTTTTTTCTAACAAAGTAAAAATAATCCTTAACCCTTTTTTTCATACATTAAATTAATTCTTTTTAATACAAACTGTGACTGGATCAAAATATGAACTGTCGATCAAATATCAGTGAGCCAAAGACTTGATATATATATAGCATTCAATCAATCTCAATAATTGCCTTATTAGCTTCAATCACCTGACGGGTTTTGAAAATCTTCAGGATATGTTTTTTGTACACCGCAGAAATAAACGATGGAACAAATACTAAGATTACTTATTTGTTCAACGTTCATCATTATATTTACTCAATGAGAATATTGAAAATGGGAAGTTTTACGACTGGGAAATACGGTTTTAAGTTTTTTTTCATTTTGTTGGTAAAGATTTGAAATCTCCCATAAACGAATGACTAATGAAGTATTTCTTTGTGGATTTGTGAGAGGCTTCAATTCTTTATCACTTTAGATAAAATATGCATCAATCATTATGAATTGTTAATATTGAAATAAAGTAAATTATTCAGAATAACGAATCATTCCAGTAAGACAATATGTCGAGTTTCTTTGTTGAATGAACTGTAAATTTTTTTACCAATTTTCCCTAAATAAAATTACTAATTATATTTTTTCTTCCTTTTTCCTAGTTTTTTCGTAGAAAAAATATGTATTTTACACGAATTTCAATATTTTTCCCATGTGTGTAATATTTGCGTGTCACGTGAACTGGTTTTTGTGTGGTAAATTTTGTGGTTTTACAGCAAAATGATTGCAATCATTTACTCATTATGAGGATGTCAATTAAATAATTAAACGGAAGCATGTATCATATCGAATTAAAACTGAAATAGAAGTCAGTGAAATGAATCCAAATTCGTCCTCGAAAAACACATCGTAGAGGATCCTCACGGCGGCTGCTATTATACATTACTTTTACTCATATAATAATTCAAAACATACCCATCACATATTTTATCAATTTTAATTTTAACGAGTGATTTGGAAAAATGAGTTGACCAAAGGTTAAATCACTGGAGATTCGGCGAAAGCCCTGGAGGCTCTTCGTATACAGGGTTTTCCAATAAGAGGTGTCATTTTGATATCTCAAATAATAATCTTTGATAGCTCAAAGAGCTATCGAGAGATGATTTATGATTTTTTATGGCCGGAATTGGATGGTTTTGATCTGGACAACGTTTACTTTCAACAAGACGGCGCTATGTGCCACACAAGCAACGAAATCATTGATCTTTTACGGGAAAAGTTTCCGGACCGTGTTATCTCTCGAAGAGGTGATCAAAATTGGCCACCGAGATCTTGTGATTTAACACCTTGCGACTTTTTCCTTTGGGGCCACGTGAAAGAGAAGATCTACGCCAACAGCCCAGCGTCGATTCAAAACATCAAAGATGGAATTCATGAGGCTAACGAGGACATAAGGCAGCCACTTTGCGATTTGGTTATGGAAAATTTCATGAAAAGGATATGGTCCTGTGGCGTGGTCGTGTTGATCATTTGACTGATGTTATTTTTCATTATTAACGGCATACCTTCCTCTTTATAATGAAATAAACATTTGATCATTTATATTAAAAAATGGCATTTTTCTTTGAATATCAAAATAACACCTCTTATTGGAAAATCCTGTATGTTCAAAGCTTTTACAAAGCTCTTATTAGGCTCGTTTCAGAAAACCTTGTATAAAATTAGGATTTTTTTAAAAACTTTACTAGTAACGAGGTAAATATAAAATTGCTTACATAATTAGTTTGCTAGTTTAGTTTTTGTTAATGCAATTATTTATCGCCAGTGTTACCATTTAAAAGAGAAACCTATAAAGAACTCATTTTATTCCATAAACTAGAGTCATTTTTAAACGACCACAAACAAGGAAGTAGTATAGTAATATTATTCGTAATATGTGCGTTGTAGATTATTTGATAAGCCACATAATAAATCCATCATATTGTTGACATCCTGGTTATGAAATTAATTCATTCTTTAAAATAATAAGAGCAATAATTCAATTGATTCCTAATTTTTAAAATTTCCCAATTATTCAGATCTGTAGATTACTTTTGCTGAAGAACTAAGTTGTAAAATAAAAAAAAAGATTATCTCTGGGTTAAATTACTTAGACGTAACTCGCGATTTGTTTTTAAATGATCCTATTGTTAGCGTGAAATTTTGGTAATTGAAACCAGTTTCCCGACACTACATAGTGGTTTTTTATTTGGTTTCCGCAACGTCAAACAACAATAATTTTTATTACGGTGTTGTTATGAATTTATAAACACAATTTATATTTTAAATTGGTTATAAATGTAGGAGTTGCAAAACACACATAAAAAGTCTTAACTTTTGTGCAGGCCAAGCCATAGAAGGTTTACCGGCACCATGTTTCTTCAAATTGGAAAAACCAAAGTCCTTGAAGTAATATATGGACCGGTTATAAGAGTGAGATGGATGTATATTAAGACTCGTGCATTTGAGGGAGATGCTGAATTCAACTAATGTTAATACGATTTGTCCTCTGGACCGTGATATCGGGCCAATTGGTGGGGTCAAAACTTCTATTCACAACTGCATTCTTTACACTAAAGCCATTCAATTTTATTGACACACAAAAAACGTGTAATCAAAACAATTTGTTAAATGATTGTTCATAATTTGTTACTTGGCGTCTTTTGAAAAAAACTGTACGTGACAAAATATCTACGTTTCGCACTTGACCGCGCGTTGAGGTTTTTTCCTACGACTTTTTCACCGCTGATAATATTGTTTTCTAGTTTCATGGAACCTTTAAAGCTAAATTATTATTATTTGAATTGTCTGCGAGTAATTGATACGTGATATCACGTTTTACTGAATTATATATAGTTATTTTTATTTTATTTCTGTTAATAAAATATCTATTATATAACTATACAACATGCAAGAATGAACCATATCGATTACATTTGTGAGAAATCGCATAAATTATTGTGATTTCTTACATTACGTTTAGTGGCATTATTTTTTAAGATCCATCCCTGAGTTGATAAAAAATCGTGCCTGACTCATACCTTACAGCAATAAAATATACAACTCATGCCCCTTGTCGGGACGTTACATATATCCTAAATGTCATAGTCGATACTTAAAAGTTTAAATTACTCGCATTGTTTGGCGAAAGGTCAAAAAACAACCCATAAACATCTCGGCCTCCAAAAAGTATTATCTGATCAAATTTGCCCAATATCAATTTACAATTTTCATATCAGTATAGTACGAACCATTAGAGCTTCAGCGAAGATGCCTTTACGGGTTTTACAGTCATATTTAGTTTTCTTGTAGGTATGTCTGTTGATCTTGTATTATTTTTTATTTTATTCATAATCTTAACCTCTAGTGTGCCAGATTTAATTATCGGGTACGTAATATTTGTACCCGTCGTGTAGCGAAGTTGCTATACCCGTTGCGAATTTTGATGAAATTCTTCGTCATCTATTTGAAATTTCTACAAGCAACTCACGGCTTTCATTTTTCAGATTATCTTATTTTAAATTATGTAGAAATCATATGAAGAATGTATTCTTAGTAACCTATTCTGTCAACTTCCATGTCAAATTCTTTGTCATCATCCATTGTATTTTTTAGTTTTACAGCAGGTATATATATATTTATAGGTAAACTGCATCTTTCTTCAGTTTATACCTCGCTTATTTTTGTACTCGTATAATTGCAACCTAGACGCGTGTTACAGGTAGGCGCGTGCGTGGTTGTCAGTGTTAAACAATTATTTCAATCCATATATACATAATGCATTAAACATGCATAATAATAGCGTATTTACCCAATTCATATTTATGAGCAAGAACGCCTTCAAGAAAATACAATTCAACATGGGTGGTTAAGTTTTCCAGATTTATAATGAGAGATGGATTAAATAATATACCTACTTATAATAAAGTATACGCCAATATACGCTAGTTAGCAGCATTGTTACGTAAAATGTAAAATGGTGATCTCACGTAAAGATCTAGATTGTCATCAAGAACGTAAAAATGTTCTTGTCTCATCTAAAAGGTAATGATATTTTTGACTCATTAACAAACAAAGGTTCTTCAAAACTTTCGAGATTCATTCATTTTGTAGTTTGAGACTCGTACTCATTTTTAATTTATTGTCGATGCCTGTTTATAAATAGATTGCAATATTTAGTTTAAATGTCACTAAACTTGTTTTGTACTTGTGAATGATGGATGAGTAAAAAACAAAGCGAATAGATGTAGATAGTTGTATTGAACTCTTTGTTTGCTCACAGTTTCAATTAATAAAATTGCTCGTATTCAACCGGAGATCATCAGCCCTACGGAAGTTGAAGATGAAAATCCTCTACTGTCGTTTGAAAAATCAGATTATTCTTAGATAATGTATATGTTTTTTACAAGGTTTCACAATGAGGGTGTGTGTCATTTCAATTGAAAATGCCTTCGTTTGTTTGCGATTACATAATATCATTTTACAAAACATAATTAGAAAATTAACGATCCACTCAGCACTTTTTTTTTACACAAAACTATCATTAATTTTTCAAGGATACAATTTCAAAGCTACATATATTTACCGTTTAAGGAATTATTTGCTTGGACAAATTCAATTCGACAATAGTATTTTTCCCTTTAATAAGACCTATTTTCTTACCAATTATTGCTAAAAACATCAATTTATACAAGTATAAAAAAAATACGCTATTTTCTGAAAACAGATGTACAGAATTTCTCGCAATGCATAATAATCACATCAATGAAATATTGATAATCTGAAGTTACCATACAAACGTTAAATGTTTTTATGTGTGTATCTCAGTAAAGGTCAAAAGCACCTCTTTAATATACGGTTATGATAGATAGGTAAGAGAGATATTCTTGTAACTCTGGGAAAAAATTCCGTTGTTTTTTATGGTTGAGATTATTTCTGATGTAATTGAATTGAATGCATTTAATGAAACTGATTAATATGAATTTTCATGAGTAGTGATTAATTTGCTATGGTGAGCTAACTAATATCTAAGCAATAATTGAATCAATTGTATCAATAAATCCATTCGTTAGAATTTTACATGTATAAGTAGTGTAGCTTTTAAACTTCCCTCAAGCTATGCAATATATTCAACCTGCAGATATTTTTAACACATCACTTTGAAAGTATTTTTTTCTTAGTATCATTTTCTCGGAATAAAGAACGAGTTAGCATCTCATATAAATGGGATGCAGTTTGTATGATTTCTCTAGAAAGATGACACACAGCCGACGGTGAGTCTATAAAAAGAATCACATACGAAGTATTAATTCAGCGGATTAGTCACTAAATTCATTATTCAAGCGAGCATTGCACCAAGTACAAATGTCTTGTACAACCATTTAACAAATATGTGAGAATTCGTGAGTTTATTACTGTTTCACGTGACTTGGGAACTTTATTAGTAGGATGAAATAATGCTTCAAGGTGTTTAAATGTGGACACTGCAACTTATGTTCTACCAACACTCATCTTGTCAAATCGCCAGATCTGATATTGATCAATATTGTGACTTGATTTTAAATTGATGCATTTATTTATAAGTTCGTTCGAGTATTATTTTTCTCCTGTTTGTTAACATAAAAAATCTGTTTTTATTTTAACTGAGGCCAATCACTTGCTGCTAAGATATCAGTTTCAAACCTTTTTTGTTTAGCTGATAGGTGTCTGTTCATGAATTAGAATTTGTTTTTGTCAATGTAATTAAATAGTGGATACCTAAGCATTTTGTTTACGACGATGTAGAAACGTAATTTGAAATGCAGCTTATGATGCAAAATTAAATGCTTTTCCATTGATAAAGACAACTTGGGATTTATTTTATATTGCGAACGAAGACTATTATTCTCGTAATAATCGCAATAGCTGGGTAATACCTGTTGAACCGATAGTGTACTATCGTCAGTACAGCATCACGTATCACGTGTTGTGTTATTTTTAAGAATGAACTGTGAGAACAATTCTTACGTCTAGTATGACCTCACGACTCTTGGACTCTTGAATGAAATGTGTTTAATGTATTTTTAGTTATTCTTTGCTGTTTGTAATGTGCGAACGTACCACCAGTGGTGGATAGTGACGTCAGATAACCAGGAAGGCAATATACAGCGCCAGTTACCTCGAGAAAACTCCAAGGCGACTCTCGGCCGATAGGCGAGGGAGAGAGACGGAGCTACGCGGAGGCTGTCGGATAAAAGAGACAGACGAGGATTAAAGAGATTTTTTTCATTAAGAATTGTAAATTATTCGTGTTACGCTATCAGGTATTTCCCATGATTGTGCGTGAATGAGACGGTAATACGGCATGACGTTGAAGAGAGCGGGCTGGCTCTACTAGTGCATATTAGTTCTGGCTAGGCTTAGGGCTGGAATGGTCGCAGAATCAGATCACCTGGGAGATTTAATGTCCAGTTGAGGTAATAGGAAGTTCGGCTAGGAAGTTCAGTGTTCGGACGCGGTGCTCGCGCGCCATGGATTTCTTCATCTGCTAGCATCGAAGGTACTTATCTGCTTTATACTCCCATTGTTATTATCTACATTTGTAGTTGTTGAAGTCTTCACTCTTTTTTGTTTGCGTTAATGGCATACTGCTCTGTCACGATGTGCCGTGTTCAATATGGCAATTTGTTGCGGTTATAAAATCTTATTATGGTTTTGTCTAAAACCCTTGCCGGGTTTGTTATTTGGTCATCATTGTTCAAATCAAAATGAATAATTACAGCTAATATATTTTTTTAATATTGTTATTCTAAGCTGCTATTATTATCATTAATCAATTCCTTAATTTTGTATATCTGAAACCCAAACCAACACATAAATTGAAATTCATCTAAATACAATTAAATATTAAAAACAAATGCCCAATAATTATTACCGAATCATGTAGGTATTATATTAATGAAGGTTTCACTTCCAAACAACGTCTATTAGTTAAAAGATATTTTTGTTTTTTCTAATACATTGCTACACATTTTCAGCTGCTATACAAATATTTAATATGCTATATATATATATGTATGTGCATTTTGTTTTTTAAAATAAAACTTAACGGTAAAAAATATTCCATAATATTATTATTTTGAATACGTATATGCATATTACATTTCACGCAACAGTTCGTACAGACGAGGGAATACTATTTTAAATCTAGTACTGTCATCGAGAGCTCCGTTCTAACCTCTCTTTCTGTTACATACATCATTTATGCGAAAGAATGAGAGATTTGCACCAATCTATCAACGGTTTGACTGTACCGGCTGGCCGGTTCACCCGCTTCGCTTAAAGCTTAAGTCAATCCGGTTCACCCACGCCGCTTAAGTAGCGCCGATTCACCCCGACCGGAGTACAGACTTGGCGCCAACTAGGAGCAAAAAATATACTAACGCGCTACTGCACTGCATGGACCATGGTTCAAAACAAATTTGATAATTAGTGACTGAAATGGAATGCGGCGCTTTAAGCTGCTAGATTCCACAAGCTTTGTACGGCTGTAATAATAATATATTTGTTACTTCTCTAAAGAAGGTCATTATCTCGCGTACATTTTATTTGTATGTGACGCATACTAGTTTTGAATGTCGTAATATCACATGAAAAAATAAAGTATATTATATGACCGTGATTATAGATGACCATTTTTAATTGAAAGATTTGATATATTGGAACAGTTATACAAATAAAAATACGTTATAGTATGTACTATTGTAGCAAAAAATATTGCAAAGGCAAAACCTGTGCATTGATATTACGGTAGTTACTATAACATTTCTATGGTTTAAGCGTGACTATAAAATGAAGGTGTACATTTTCTTTGAAGATAAAAGACATAAACTGAAAAGATAAAAAAACGACGAATGAAATGAAAACATAAAATATGTAATTTTTGGTGTTTTTTTTAAATCAAACATAAAAAACGTAGTACTTAATAATGTTCTTATTTAAAAAGAAAACCTTCTCATTCGTTGTGGGTTCGACATAATTTCTAGGTTGAAGATCATTTACATGGCTATTTCAATTTGCGGTTCAAAAAGACAAATTAAAAATATGCGTAATGCATAGCTCATTCTGAGATAATTGACAACTGGGAAAGCTTGATTTTTGACCTATTTAAAAAATATTAATAAAATATCCTCACGCTTTTCCATTTGAAACGGTGACGCAGGTCACCTGAGGGGACTGATATGACGTAGGTATTTGACACTATCGCATCAGCTTATACAGTAAAGTTGTTGTTTTTATAATAATGTATTACATTATCACGTAGTTTACAATCAACTTCAACGATAGCGATGAGTACACCCTCTTGTTTTGTATTAAGCATCGTATTCAATTGTTAGATTCTATGTAGTGTGATAGGAGTTCTAAGTTCTAAAAATTCGACATTATTGATGTTTAACACAAAAAGATTTTATATATATTTTTTCAAAAATTCGGTTTTTTGTATGAATATTTTCAGGAAATTTCATTTTTGCAGTGCACTACATCGATTTTCTGAAAATCTTCATATAAAAAACTGAATTTACGAAAAAATAAAACACGTTTTCGGCTACCACGACATCAATAATGCCATTTTAAAAGTACTAAATCTCAAAACACACCCAAAAGTCACGAGCCGCCACTGTTAGTATGCGAGCTCGGTTGCTCTGGTATGGTTCTAAATCTTGATGTATGTTTTCCCCGATTGACAGAAATGCAGTTTTTAACTGAAAAACGAGTATTTTATGGCCACAAGCATTATAATCAGGAATGCACTCCTTTGCCTGTTAATACATCGACAGGTGACAGCCTGCTTTCACCACATTTCACTATATTTCATACTAGCTGACGTAGCTGATGTACCCGGCGTTACTGGGGATTATCCTCAGGAGATAGACATATACCGATGTAGATTTTCTGTAGGCCTTTTTAAAATACACAATTACTACATTTTTTCTTTTTTTAAAAGAAACACAAACATTCCCGGGTTACGGATATCCTGAAAATATTTTAAAATCTCCTACTACCAACACAGTAAGCTGAAAATGTTGCTTGTGTTGTGATGGAGGACTTAGCCAGCCGAGGAATTGATCACACTACGCCTGGTGGGACCCAAACGCGATGTCAACTCGGCCACCGACCGGTCTGTTATTTATTTTAATAATTATAATGTATTTATAATCATAATTATTTTGATGTATCTTATAAGGTTTAGCCAGCGTTATAAATTTAAGCGTCAAAAATATTTTTTTACACTTGATTAAAACATCGATTTTTTTTTACTTTTTATGAATATAATATGCATGTTTCATATATAAACCTTTTGAAAGAAATTCTCTAAATGTTAGTGAAAACCATATCAAAATCCTTCGTGTAGTTTAGAAGAACTAAGCGCACAAACTAAAGCTATAAGCCTTGCTGCTTTTCGTGGGTTATGCCTAAATACTATAAATAATAACTTTTAGATGTATTGTAAAGTGTCGTTGATGTCAAAGAAATGAGTTGTTAAAGGGTTAATACTATATATAAAAAAGTAATTACTATATATAAATAAAAATACACAAAAAGACGCACATCGCGACCTGATTTTATACTACATCTTTAGAGATTACGCTTGAATTTCCAAATTTGATACTAAATTGATTAATAATTAATTTCAAAACATTATTCGAGATAATTGAAGACAAATTTAAACACAATTCAGAACTTATCTACATCAATATTATTCATATGATAGTAAATGATCGATAAGTACATTACGGTCATTTTATTTGATTTATTTTATCAATGTACTGCTTACTCACATAAAGAAAATAGAATCCGACTTCCGTCACATTTTAATTATTCAGAAGAAAAATGAAATTATTAACACATACAATTTTTACTTTCACATCCTTCTGTTGATTGTTAATTAAGTAATGAAATAATAATTACAAACAAAATCAAGAGCCTAATCATAAATCATCTAAATAATGTAATATACCGCACTTATATAAACTTATGTTTATAAAAAATGCATGCAACTTTTTCGATTAAAAAACAGTTTTTATTCATAATCGATACTCGTGCAAACTTAATTTGATTACAAGTTTTCGTAAAACTGCACAAAAACCGTGTTTTGGCCAAGTCATAAATTTTTCTATATTCGCCACGGACGTACGAACCACTTCGCACGGTCTATAATTCAAAAAAACTAGACAATAAAACTTTTGTTGAGCGGACACTTGTTTTTCATTTATTTGCGACAATTGCTTGCAAATAGGAATCAATCAATTTGACCAAAACAAAAACGAGGGTCTAATGTGTAAAGTGTAAACAATTGTAATAATATATACGAGAAATCACGACGAAGCTCCTATCACACGAGTGGTATGAGCTTTTGAATTAGTCTGCGAAAATTGCGGTCTAATGCGCGAGTCTCACTATCAAAACTTGAAATAATGTGATTGAAAAGTATAAAGAATGAGGTCGTTAGAAATGTCCACTCGAGACAAACAATTTATCAATGCGTTTCAAAGCATTTTGAACTTGGTCAGTTGGTTATAATACTGCAGCTTCCGCATGAAAAAAAAGCATTCAGACCATTAAAAATACAGCGCAAAGTATTTTTCTAGCCAATAAAAAGGTCGCTATTGTTGGCTGTTACCTGTTGCCGTGTCATTGGCTGAAAAAATCCTCCCGCTTGTTTTTTGCTCGCGTTTGAATGCGGCTTTAATTTTCAATTGCGGGCCTGCGGTCCATAATTCGCCACCGCGGCCAACGTGATGAGTGTAAATAATGTATAAACATCTTGTGAGAGATCCAGGCTTCGCTCGGCCGCAATATACAATAATGTGAGGTGTGCCGTCGATTCCTCAAGTAGAGGCTTGGCGTTTTTGCACTGGCTGCCGAAATGTATGTTTGCGTTTGTAGTTTTTATTGTTTGATTCACGGACGCCGTTCTAATAAACTATTGAGATTATTCGAAACATTTTTTGTGTTCTTTAAATTATGATACATATTTTCATGGGAATCAATTTGGTATTCCGAATTAGAATACCACTGGAAATCTTGGAATGTTTAAATTTTTATTTTCGTTTCTTATTAGATTTACACTAATATTATGCATTTAATAAACGATTTTAATGAGCTGCTTATTCTGGTATTTTCAATAAATATACCTGGCCACAATCAATTAATCAAACTGAATACTACTCAGTTTTGTAAGACCCTGTAAAATACAACTGAATAAAGAAATCATTGAAAAAATAAATATTGAATTCAATTTTCGATTTATAATTGTAGTCTCTCATAAAAGCGATTTTGATTAGAATCTTATTTTTTTTGATACACCGGCTATTGAAACTACAAACTTTGAGTTCGAAGCTAAGTGTCTTTCGGTGGTGCCTCAGGGATCGTAGAAAATTAAAGATGGGTTGCATGGGTTGCATATTACTTGTAAAATAAGTTATGAAAAGTTTAATTACATTTTGAATACATCACTTAGTTCCCGAAACATTCCCGCGCGCATTTGATAATTTTACAGGAACTTTCACACGAAACCGTATAGCTTATTACGTCACAAGCACAAGATACCAACGGAAATAGATTTGTATTTGTTTTATCAGAATACCATCTGTTGATTTCGGTAGTAACATAAAGTCCCACCAACTGCGCGTTAGGATCGTACTCATTTGCCCAAGACTGACATTCATATCAAAATATGTGGTTAATATTTAGTTGTCAAATGGCAACGGGTAGGATATTGAGCTAACAAAACTCACAATATGGGTTACTCACTACCTTGTTGATTTTCTCTCGAAAACGGCGCTATACGATTCCAATCATTATTATTTGCAGAGAAGTTATACACAGTAAAATGGTTTTTACAAAAAGCGGATCTTATTTTTAAAACTTCATAAATAGTATATAGGATTTAAAATTCCTTGAGCATCATGAATTATGCAATATCATTAAACTAAGATTGACTAGGTTTTACCAACTTTTATATTTACAAATTTCACACACGCTTTGATTAATAGTCTCCCGTTTTATTATTCACCATTTTATTTTTGTTGTTAAACGAAGCAATAAATGCAGTAAAAATACAATTAATTCATTATTCTTCCACATGCTTTTGCTTTTGGTAAATCCCAAATCGTACACTGAGAACATATTAAATACAAACTAACCTCACGAGTGAAAAAGTTCCAATGATTCTCAAGTCGTTGTTTTGCAAAAAGAAAACAAATTAGATTGCGTCTTTTTAAAGTGCCAACCACTTGTTAAGGATTTATTCGATTACAGCTGGTACACTTGCAGCGCGTGAGAACCCAAAAAAACATCTAACAAAACTCTTCCAGTCCTTCCCAAAGCATACTTATGGGAATTTTAATGTATTTCTGTCATCATTGCTCTTCTTATGACGTAGGTACTATACGTACACAATAAAAGTAAAACAGCTTTGATTCAAATATTTTTCAATGTTAAACACGTGTTTGTAAAAGGATCAAATTAGTAAATTATTTTTAAATACATTTATTACGAGCACAATTATTTCTAATGTGAAATAAATTATCAATCCGTTAAAAAGTTTTTCTCAAAAAACCGATGGTTTCTTAATTTAGAAATAACGTTTTTAAATGAAAGAAACAACAAATTTGCGAAGGATCGAGACAATTAAAAAAAATAGGTTGCAACCAATTAACATATGGATCCAGAAAACATGTCCAACGACAACCCCGGTAACTTTATAAAAGGGACCGGGTTACTGTTAAAGGATGGAGGTAAATTGGGAGGTTGCACAATGTGCCTATGTCCTATAAGTACTCACGAGAACTATGCGTAAACGGTCTCCGCTCTATAACTAAAAAAAATAAAATTTTATTGGTGATAAATGATTCATCTTGTATATTGACAAGTTTAAGTTTTTTGGTTGGGCAGCGTAGGAAGCTGCTGAAGGAAAAGATTTATTAATGCGGATCCTGAAGAGGCTCGGATTATGTGAAAGAGGATAAACAGATGCCGGTAGCTCTACATTAATTTTTAAATTATCTCCACAAAGAAGGACCTGCGGTTTCCCCCAAGGTCTAGAGGAGGGTCTTACACAATATTTATTTTTTCATATTGTTTTATTTTTAGTTGAATTATCAGTACATTCATTAATTTTTCCTTTTTTTGCAGATGCCCCAGACGGTTCCCTCGGCCGGCCAGTCCCCGCCCAGCACGCCCTATACCTTCACGGCAGACAGCTTCGACCTGTCCTTGCTGCCCCCCGACGGCGAGGTGCCCGTTTCCCCGCCCTCCCTGCGCCACCTAGTCAACTTGCTCGGGGACCCCACCACCGAGCCCATGTTCGGCATCCAAGACGAGGACGACTGCATTAAACACAAAGATCTCGGGGATTTCGACTTCCCCACCACCATTCTGGAAGACAACATTCCACAGCTGAAGTCAATGCCATTTAAAACAGAAATCCAAAGACTGAACCAGTATCAGAACGACAACACTCTCTTGTTTGAGCAGTTCCATAATTTTGGATATCAGTCTCCAGTTTATCCCACTCCTTCGCCTTCATCAGACGAAGGGTCTATACCGACATTCAGTATCCAGCCTTGCTCACCCTACGATACTTCAAACTTATCGTATTCCTCTCCCGGTTCTTCCTACTCGCCTTACCTCACCGTTAAGCAGGAACCTAATCTACTCCTTTCTCCCCAATACTCAGGAAGTTCCCCTTACTCTCCCGCCAGTACCTGCACATCTTACTCAAACCATTCGTCTCCTCACTATAATCAACCCGTCTCTCCATCCCAGTTCACTTCTCAAACCATCAAAGACGAGGCAGCAATTGATATAGAAGAGTTTCTGAAGGAGAATCAGATTTTACAAGATTCTGTTTACTCTCAACAGAAGCTTCAGTCTGATACTCAGATAGGTAGTTACACCACTCTCTTGGTACCCAAGTTAGAACCGTACGCGAAACCAAAAGACCACCAGCTTTTACGAGAAGTTCTCCAAGATACTTCCTTCCAGAAGAGATTTAACTTAAGACCACTGAACTTAGACTCCCTGACCTCAAGTTTCACTCCCTTCACAAACTTGACGGTGAAGATGGAAGAACCAGACGGGATGAGTTCTGCAAGTGACACTCTGATGACGTCATGCAGCAGCGTTTTGGCAAGAGAGAAGATTGAACCCGTCCTATCCATGGCCATCGAGCAGATGAGGAAAGATGTGGATAACACTTGCTCAGCACTAGGAATTTCTCCAGGTAAGTCTCTCAATTAATTTCTGTTTTGATCGGCCTTTCCCTCTATTTGATTCAACCCCGAAAACCGTTCAATAACTAAGATGTGAGGAATTTATTTAGAAAGTATTGTATAATAATTAAACAACGTTATAAGTAGTTCTTGGCCCTTGCACTATGCATATATGTATAATTTGGATGCCTGTGTCATATTGCCTCGCAACTTTCTTCGCAAAGCAATGAATGCACTTTAAACTCAATGCATTTTGATTTGAAATATCAAGGTTGGACAAGTCTTGAATATTTCGCTTGATCAAGTAGCTTTGTAACGACTAGCATTTCTGAAAACAACTGCTCTCATTGATGCAATGAATTCTAAACAGCAAACAATAGTATATACACAGTAGGAGTATTTAGTTTTAACAGCAATGCTTCATCTTTTCTTATTGGGTGTCTTCAACTTGGTCGTTGAATTGTTGAGTCTTGCGGTTTCGGTAGCCACGACACTCACTGTATAACTGGCTTGGCAGGCGTGACTGATTTAATCATTACCATTTTTATTTCTTAACATTAAAATTCATGTATTCAGTCACATTCTTTCATTCTAAGAAATGGACTTGTGTACATACTTATTCGCTTGGGCACGTTGCTGAAATAGCCCGATTTGTATTTATTTAAGGTGTTAATGATGTTCAGGCACTCAATAATTATTGCACGACTGGAGATGTTATAAAACTAGTTGAAATTCCCCTTACGGCCGAGGCGGTACTTAATAATTATTTACTTCTCTGGAAACATAAGAAGCAATTCAGTAGCAAACCCCGATGTTGACCAAATATTGTTATTCTTTTTTCTATTTAGATACCTATAGTATTGATTAAAGAAACATAAAAAGCACGAACGCCATGTCAACACTTGCTGGTAGCATAATTAATTATTTAACTTGCGTTTTGTATTTGAGCACGGCATTTATTGCCATTTTATTACATTTGCTTAGTCCCTCTACTATAAAACCTAATAAAGATTATTAAACTCGTACAATTTGCATCAATAAAACTTTGCTACATAAAATTCATATTAAGTAAATGTATGATTAGGTGTATCAGATTTTGTCGAAAATTATCTCTTCTAAAGAATAGATCTTTACGAGAGATGCATAGTTATGTTAGTAAGAGCCATCACACATAACAGTAGACATCACAACATCCAGACTAAGAGTGGCCACATACTACATATATGATATGGAATAACTACATGCCAACATATTTTATCGCTGCTATGAGATGTGATATTATATGACTCAAAAACAAACGCATAAACCTTTACACTATGAAGATCGTCTCTAATTTTGTAACAGTTAAAATAATAATGAACGCCCAATTGACGCTTTGGAAAAAAGTTGATATCTACATTCCACACTGGTATTATATTAATTTTATGACACAAAAACGAGGAAAAAAGCTTGTTTTTTAAAAGATTAAGCATATTTTTTTAAATAAAATAAATAAAATTGTGTACACCACTATTTGATTAAAAAATGAACGACATGTTTCAAAACCAATGGTTTCTTTTGGCAAGATAAACTTGTAATGAAAATTAACCTGTAGACCTAAATATTATAATGAACGGTGATTAAAAATAATTACATAAATCAAAAAATAAATTACATGAAAAATTAAAAAATTAAATACTTAAAAAAATAATGAAAAAACAAATGACATAAAAAAATAAATTATCTTCAAATAGGTAATTATTGCTTTTACGTAAATAATATACAAATTTAATTATTTTGTTTAAAGTTAATTTAAACTACCTTCTTTGGCTTACCAAACCGCAAACGACAAGGTAAAGCAATGTACTTAATGAAAAACATGTAGGCCATTGGTTTCACATGCTCATTGCCTCTGGTGTTGAATATTTTACACGACGGCAAGTGATGGGGCAGCATGAAATAAATCCCTGATACTTATGCAAACGTAGATCGCTAATGGCACCCCAATCATTCTTCTACTGAATACAAATCGACGGTTTCTTTGCTTTATGTACGTTAGAGTTAAACATAATTATTTAAAAAAAACGGTAGATGAAACTACAGGGTTTTCCAATAAGAGGTGTTATTTTGATATTCAAAGAGCTATCGAAGGATGATTAATGATTTTTTATGGCCGGAATTAGATGGTATTGATCTGGATAACGTTTACTTTCAACAAGACGGTGCTACGTGCCACACAAGCAACGAAACTATTCATCTTTTACGGGAAAAGTTTCTGGACCCTGTTATCTCTCGAAGAGGTGATCACATTTGGCCGCCAAAATCTTATGATTTAACACCTTGCAACTTCTTCCTTTGGAGCCACGTGAAAGAGAAGGTCTACGACAACAGCCCAGCGTCAATTCAAGACCTTTAAGATGGGATTCGTGAGGCTATCGAGGACATAAGGCAGCCACTTTGCGATTTGGTTATGGAAAATTTCATGAAAAGGACATGGTCCTGTCGGCGTGGTCGTGGTGATCATTTGACTGATGTTATTTTTTACTATTAACGGAAAATCCTTCTTCTTTATAATGAAATAAACATTCGATCATTTATGTTAAAAAATGGCATTTTTCTTTGTTTGTCAAATTTTTCATTGGTGGTAATTTTCTTTGGTAGTAAAGTTAGTACATAATCGTTCTGTTTTATGATTGCGTGTCTTTTAAATCGTGGAATAGTTGTTGTATTTAGTGAAAAAGTGGTTTGTTTCGTTTGTTAAAAAAACTATAGTTGTATTAAGGTATTATTAAGTATTATTATTATTATTAGTATTATTAAGGCCAACATTACTGAATTAAAATATGAAATATTGTAAAATAATGTATCAACAATAAAAAAAAATAAAAAAATTGCATGTATATTTTATACTGATATCAAGAGTATCTTATTAGTCGTTGGACTTTATATTACCACGATTCTTTAGTTCAGTCAAAATATGAGATCAGTTGATCAGGTCGAAGCAGTGTTTTGTTAGCGTTTATGTTATATATAAAGTTGCACTAATATTTAAGTTAAATGACGACGGTTTCATTTACTTGGTATTGATGAATTTTTCGTTCTTCATTTGGAAAGGGAAATTTGTCAAGCAAATCAAACAGCATTTTAGAAGAGGAAGGGAAAATGAGATGTTTGGTCACGTCAATACAAATATTTGAGATATCCAAGAGATGGCGTTATATCACGAGCATGCATAAGTATGACTGGCAGTTTCCTCACGGCCTATGAGCAGCCAACCTTGCCTCGAGCGCAGCCTTCGGTGACGTCAAAATGTACAGTCCTTCCTACGATGATCTCTCTCCGAGAGCCACTTCTGGTGAAATTTTCACTCGGTCTGCCATCTGCGGACTGTACACACCTTGTAAGGAAAGTAGCCCATCAACCGGTGCAAAGTGATCGTAGACTTCGTCCAATTCTTAGATTTTATTTGACGCACAGAGTAAAAAGATATTACATGCCACAACAAAGTCTTACCGATTTTGGGTACTGAATGAATGGTCGCTTTTAACAAGTTTTTTTTATCGTTATTGTTTTATAACCGAAAGATATTCTAGCTTGGCAAACTTGAGATTTTGTTTAGAACTGATTAACTTAAAAAATTAAATAAGAAAATTAAAACATTTTATGATTTCACGATATAAGAATTTGACTTTCATAACATGGATCGATTACATTGGTTGTAGATGTTAAGATTAACCATTAGTTAAAATTAGATTCTTTCGATTAAAAAGTTAAAACATTAATTACACAAAATTTGAAAATAAGTAATTAAGAAATATTCCATGGAAGCGACAGATTTTAGAAAGTTTCTACAAGCCATGACAGTGACTAAATCATATTGTATGACTTTTTACAATTGTTCATTCATGTATGTCCATCATACCAGCAAAGACAAAAGCGCCGAGTTGTATTTGAAAACATGTTAGTACGGAATACTCGTACTTTGGTATTGACAGACACCGTTAAAAATAACAGAATCAGAAAACAACCGATTTTCTCTTTACTGGTAGAAATTTGTAAATTACTACAGTAAAGTCTCTGTAATCCGATCCTCTAATAATCCGAATCACCAGATAATGGGGCGGGGTGGGTGGGTTGAAAACACAAGACATTAACCATTGATGAAAAAAGTTTAATTTTCACAAAAAAATTACGTAAATTGCCTTTCGTTTATCAGTATGGACTTCGATGATTCATCGAGCGATGAGGAATGTCGATGATATTAAATAATAAAGGATGATACTAAAACCGTCTGGTAAGAGAGATTTTTAAACTTTCAACCTGCGAACAGATTGTTTTAAGTGGTTAGTTCGTCGGAATTTCGCTAACAGTGCAGTTTTCAGTAAAACAAATACTATTTAAAATTAGTAAGCACCATACTTGTGGTGAAGTGAGGAACTTTATCAAAAATCAACTCCTATACTGAACTCGCGTAAAAATAATCAGCAGTTGCTGAGCATGTGAAACAAATCATTGCGATGACATAAGTTTGGTTTTGCAAAGAAAAATGAAACACGGTTCTCTATTAAAATCATAAACAAAACATGTAATATTGGTGATGTCTATGCTTACGAACTACATACGAATTTATGTGCTAAGCTCGAAATTCCAACAAAGCCAGTTTAAGGCGATGCCATACGTAGTAATGCAAAATCATGTGTTTTTGGTTTGAAAATTTGGTCGCCTAGAAATGTTTCAGATGCTTTAATTAAATACTGCAAGTCGAATACATCTTGGCCTTTAAAACAATCGAGTATTTTTTACAGAAGTTTTTTTATAAGCCCAGAAAAAAATAATGTATAAGGCCCATGAAAACTGCTTTAAATTTCAAAATCTCATACTTACGAACCCATTTTCGTTTATCATTTTATTGTATAATGTGGCAAATTTAGTTATTTATAAAATGATCGGAAAAAAATAAATATTTATGCCTGAACACCCACAAAATAAAATAAAAGGCACTTTTTGGCCATGTTTTTTTCTTGCATTAATTAAAACAGGCGGATGGTGTTAAGCGGGAATTTTAACCTTATCGCCATCTACGTAAGGGTTGTTATTGAAAGCGGTTCAATTTAAAATATTACACGACGTAGTGCATCGCCTTAAATACAACTGACATATCAGGTGAAGAGAGTTGCACAAAGTAAGCAAGGCAAATCACATCGGTAAGTCCACAGTATCCGATTATGAAAATAATAAAACGTTTTACTACTTAGCATCTACGTAAAAACTTTACGGAAATTCTCAAATAATGTTCACAAAATCCAACTGTTTCATAAAGATTCCAATGATTAGAAATTTTTTTAAAACGAACAAGTTTGATTTTTAATTTTTCAGATTATGGAGACTGCATTACTTACAACACCTTAGAGAAAATTGTGCAGTAATGGCGATAGAAATTAGTTTATTTTTAAAACATATATATATATGCCCCAGACAGGAGGCCCTGAGGGAAAACATTAACCTCGGGGCTTCTGAAGCTGTTGTGGAGGATCTTATTAAAGTAGAGTTTCGTATTGAAATATTGTTCATTGAATCAATAGTACCTATCTATATGTGGAACCAAATGATATTTTTCTTCATAACATAAACTAAATAACAATTTCATAAAAATTGCTTCTCTGGTAAGAGTTTATGAAATTATCGATCGATTCTGCAAACAATCTCTCAAATCAGTCGCTTATGTTTAGGAAAACAGTATTGGCTGTATTACCCGTAATTTTTATAGTCCGCTGAACTTACAATATTTCTATAAGAAATTAAATCATGTTCGGAGTTAGTTGCGTTCATATTTACGTAATTATAACAAACAATAACAATTGTTTTATAATACGTATTCATTCCTCGTAGCTCAACAATATGTATTGAGCTACAGTGATTAGGTAATATTAAAGATTGACGTTTTCTTTATTTTGTAACGTTTGTATAAAAGTGAGTGGTTCTTGTTGTAGTTACAAAATACGTAAATACCCATAATGTAAAAGGCTTGCCGAGGTTCTTACCCTGCCAGTGGTGTGATCATTTCATTGCAATGACTCATATTTTGAATGAATTCACAATATCACAAAATTTCCAAGATTTCGCAATTTACAAGTTAACTACTTGCCAAACATTATACTGGTTTTACAGACGTTGTTCAGTCAGGTGATGGAAATTAAAATCGTATTTTATTTTAAGTTTATCCTCAAAAACGCCACGCAAATCTTTGACACTTTTTTTTCTTATTTAGTAAATATTTGACAGTAAAATCAAAGAAAAAGATTAAAACCAAATTTTACTGAAAAAAAACTGAAATAATGACAGAACTTTAATAGAACCTCCACAGAACTTTAAAATCAACTTTGAAATTTGATGAATTTGTTTGAATTCTGTAAAACAACCCGTTCTAAACATCGGATATTCTGCAACCTATTGAATATTATTCACCAGCAACATGTTCGTTTCAATAATAAGCTATTCAAACAAAGATATTACACTTATTTTGTTTAAATACCTGCGTCAGCTAAATAACGTTTTTAACGATGAATTAACGTTAAAACCTTTCAAAATATTTTTGTTATCTTAAAAATAACGTTGTAAATTACATTTATAATTTCGATACACGCATTACGCATGCCCCTCTATTTTTGGACCGTCTTATATACAATTGTGTTTTTTAGTCATGAAACTTTAAACGTCATAAAAGTCACTGATTAAGAATATCGATTAAAAAATTACAATTCTCGGCGACTCATAATCAAATCGCAGCATAAATTTTTCACGTCATCCTTACTGGCAAAATAATATAATGTATTCTCAATGTTTACGGAAACATAATTAAATATACTTTATTTTACCTGTTATTTGGTTTGAACAATAATTGCACGTATTTCCTTTATATCTTGCCTATTTTCACACTGACCAACCGGTCTCTAATGAGAATGCACGGTGAAAAACGAGTAATGCTGATTTATTAAAATCCGGTTAAAACGAGACAGCAGGCCGTTTCCTAATAAAATGTTTGTATTTACAGAATATATCGAAAAACATGGTCATGCACCTGCGTTTCTCTTGTTAATACATAATGACGAAATGCGAAAGTATTTTGAGTTCCGACGTCACGTTAATACATTCCTTTTTTTACTAAAAGTAAAAAAAAAAAAAATCGTTAAGGGCCTGCAGTCCCGTTTTTAACAGTTTTTTTTTCTGCGTGGTTACCCCTAACCATAACCTTACTGTTCATTCCAAAGATATTAGAAGAACGAGATGTGCTATGCGCAGTTCGTACTGAGTGGAATTGTTTTGCCGAGTGTCGCCGGTTTTGTTCACCAATACTACTGCACACCTTCGCTTACGCTAAGGCATCGCTAAGGTATCCGCACTAATACATAGAACAGATTTCTGTGCGTACACGTCCCGATACCGTTCAAAGTACCCTAATTAGTTAGTACTCCGGCTACGGTCCGGCGGCCAACATAGCATATCTCGTTCTTCTAATATCTTTGGTTCATTCCGATACTATATTTTCAGCGTATCTTTTATACTCCCATCAGTAATCCTTCTTCTAAAGCATCTTCTTTGTTTTTGTTTAGCACATTAAAACACTTGCAAATATAAAGAAAAACTTTCTTGAAAACATCTACCCAAATTCAATAGAGTAGTTTTTTTAGCAAGTAATTGCGGTCTATGTGTGGTAAAATAATAAAACAAATGGGAAAAACCGAAAAAATATAAGAGATTGAGAATATAACCATTATGGCGTGTTCTGACGTTTCAATTTTAGTTGGTCAAATCGAATGAGCGTGAACCTTCTTTCAACGAAGTTGATCAAGTTTTTAGTTACAAATCTGTCGTTCAATAAATGTTGAAGAATTGTCAAATGGTGACTGGATAACTCACCACAATGACAACCTTTAAAAAGTGAAGGCATGAAAAGTAATGAAACAAAAACAATGTTGAAAAGGTTACGTAGAATAGGTTTGTTTTTTTGTACATCGCTTTTAATGACTTTATATTACTTTTTAAAGGTGTTGATTAAACGGAAATTGTATTGAGTGATCTTGGAACCGAGTCAAATATCGAGTTGGTAAAACAGGAAAAAAAACGTATTGAACGACTCAATATTGTGATTTAAGCAAGGAGTGTGGACCAAAACAAGTTATGTGACGTTAAATATTATTTATTTAATTCGTGTAAATGCGAGACAAGTAAGTTGTCCACAAGTTCAATCAGCGTTCGCTAAAGAGTGCATGCATTTATTCAAATTTGGTTCACAACAGTGGAATAACTTTTTTTATTTTTATTGTAGAGTTCAGTCCCATAGTCATATGTAACAATGGGGTCTCTTCGGTCCATTGCGTCTGCTGCAAGAAATCAGTCTGTTTAGAACGTAATCATATGAAACACGCGAGAAATTAGAAAAACACGGGGAATTAAAACGGTGAGCTGCCACGCAAAACATATGCAACATTATTTACTTTAATCACAGTAATTAGTTCTTAGGATACGTAAAGACATGCAGAAATATGAGAATAATTAAATACGCGTCGTATGGTAAATAGTCGTTATTAATTTCACCACTCTTCATCTTTAATCATTCAAATTATTGTTACTTAATTATTATTTTCTACTTATGAACAGTTCATACAATTCGAGATACTTTTTAGAGTGAAAATTTGAGAAATTAATGAAAATTGCAGAAAAATTGCTTGTGCTTTCAACGGCATTATTGCTTTTCTTTTGGAGTATCGAGCAGTCTTGTGCCTCTTTGTAAGCGACGTTTCGGTACAACCGAGTAGTACACATAGTCAGGTAAGATGTTTCTTCATAAGGTAACAATAAAATACTCGATTTACTTAAAATAAATAAATTAACTAACCTATACAGTTTTAATTGTACTTCGGTTGTTTAAATACAAATAATAGCAGATAGATTATGGACACAGGCAGGTGTTTACGACATGGCCTAAACTAATTGGTTATGGAAGCATGTTCAATCCGCCGTGTTCCACACCGATGGAGCGACATTACCACTTTACCAACAATAGAAGCAGTCAGTCCGTCCGATCCGATAAGTCAGCAAATGCCGGACAGAATAAAACTAACACACAATCATTTGATTTATTTCTGGTTCTTGCTATTGATGATAAATCACCAAATGCAAATACGAACTCGTAAAAAAAAACCTGAAAAAAAATCCTTTGTTTTGTTCGGATTACAATTGATTGCAAATGAGTTTGATTGGCGATAAAAACAGCTTTCTTGGTATATGTGAACTGTGTTTCATTATTCGTAGTATTTTATGCAAACAGAACAAGAGTTTAAAATATTTGAAGTCCCATTGTTCCAAAGTTACATTGAATTTTTTTCAAATCTTTTCTTGTTTAGTCAACTGAACCATAATCATGTACTTTGTGCGTTTACATTGTAATTATTGATGAACGTATTTGATCGAATGGCACAAACCAAATTAATAATTTCGTAGAACCTCAATTATTTTTAAAAGGATATTGAACTTAAGTCGCAGACATTAAATCTTATCTAAATTATCTTTTTTTGTTTAACTACGTGTTACTGATATTGACAATGGTCATTAGTTACAAAAAAAAAATGACTAGCCACATAAGTATGACTTTTTAATATAGATCGTGACCGTTGGTTTGATTTTATTATATCGTTCTCACATCGATAATCCTGTCGCCATAAACAATGTCGCTAGAAAAAATAGCTTTTCAAGTAACATACATGGAACATAGCGTGATGACTTTTTATAACATTAATAAATTATTGTTAGTATCGCAGATATTGATCTGATAGTAAAGTGAGCCATATAAAATAACTAGATCTATGACTTTTGTAAACCGGTTATTTCCATTAGGTTTTGGGTGTGGCAGTTTTCTGACATTATAGGCAACCTATTACCTACCAGAATAATAATATATTATCTATTAATAATAATAAACGTCGCACAAACTAGAACACGTAGATTATTGTTATCTAATTTAAATTTACACCTCCCGACTTCGAAAGAATTCATTAAAATTTAAAAATAATCCGATTGAAAAAACTACTTCGTTGATAGTCAAATAACATTATATAGTGCTTAACGAACTTACCGTTTTACTAATTAGATTCTTACTGGTGTGATAAAGCCGGCTTCGAGCCTGGTTTAAGACAGTTTTAACCAAATAAAAGTTTTTCACTGTTCTAACCTTAGGCGCCGCGTAATATTTACACCACGTGTTTTAGTAAGACTGTTAGCACGGGTTGTTACGGAGAATTTGAACAATTCATCAAACTTCAACGTTTATTTTCGGGTTCTGTGAAAATCCTATTCAAGTTATGTTATTATATAATAATTATAGGCTATTTGCTTGATAGAACTGAAACAATAACAGAACTTGAAAAAATCTTTCACAGAACTTAAAAATTAACTTGAAATGTGAAGAATTGTTCAAATTATAATGCTTTTTATGGTTGTAAAAAAAACAATTTTAAATAAATATATATACGATGATCGAATTTGCACGATGTTAATACGAATTTATCTCATTCTTGTCAAATGGAAGACCAGAAGATTTAATGTCAAGAACCGAGTTGGACAACTTGTCAAACGATTATAAACCATTTCCTGGCGGCCTTGGACTGTGTTTTATTTTGAAAATTTAAAACTTCATTTTTTAAATGTCTACCTTTTGACCAATCGTTTTATTACACATGGAAACAAATGAGCTCGATCAAGTGTATATTTTGAATATCTTTTCAGACACAAACCTGTTATCTAGATTTTCTATAATATACGACTCTACCAGACCTGGTTGACACTATTTGCTATTTATTGTCAATATTCGCATCTAGTTTGCTTTATATTCTGGCCGATTAAATAAACTCGTCTTTGCGCAGCAGCATTATAAATCAATTTAATGTATTCTACGTACACTATGAAAAGTCATCATGAAGAAATTGTGCGATCATTATTAAAGATGATTTAAGATAATAAATAATTTTATAAAGAACAGAAAAAAATAAAAAATTAAGTGCATTTTAAAAATTTACTAAAATTATTATGTTTTAAAAGGTTATTTTTATTCAATAAAATAAAGGTTTTATGTTTGTCACGGTACTGAAATACGAATATTATTTTACAGTTTTCAAACGGAGAAAAATGAGTATTGCTAATTTATTAAAAACCTCTTAAAATTATTGTTCATTCCGGTAAAAAACGGGATTTTAGGCCGTTTCCTGATAAACTTTTAGTAAATTGCCAACACGTGTTCATGCACCTGCATTTGCCTTGATAAAATACAATGACAAAATACAGATGTATTAGGATTTTTATGAACACGTGTATTTCACCGAAAGTTTTTTAGGAGACCTATCAATTCATTCGTTAAGGGCCTGCAATCCCGTTTTTAACCGAATTTCGAATCATTTTGAACAGATTCTCAATAAATTAGCGATATTAAATATTAGTCATTTTTCTCTGTGCACTTACGAGGCACTGCTCATTTCTGGTTTAACGAACATTCTTGCAATTTTTTAACCTGTCTTTTTCTTTTTTGTCAACAGACCCAAGCCAATGGAGTGGTGAGGATGTAAAAGCCTGGTTGCTTTGGACCCTCAGGCAGTACTCTCTTCCTTTAGTCCCGATGGAATATTTCTGCATGGACGGAGCCAAACTGGCAGCTCTCAGTGAACAGGACTTCGTTCAAAGGGCTCCTCAGGTTAGTTACATTCCATACCTAAATCATTTACATTAAATTTATACAACACTAATATCATCCACCATAACATACTAAAAATGTACACCGATGTAAATCGTATTACAAAAATGTATACCGATGTAAACCGTATTACAAAAATTATTGTAAAATTGTTATGATTAGTCGTGCCTGAAGTCTATGAATATTGCAAGCTTGTAGTGTATGCCTTACCAGTTTTTTTTATGTGGGTAATTTCAATTCAGTTCTTAGAATTAATGATAGGAAGTGTATTTTGAAAGAAAATAATTCTTGGAAGGATAGCGAAATTATCTGTTGCGGTAACATTACTCATGGATTTAATCGATTAACACCTGTTAAATAAGATGCTTGGTACCCACTTATGTCATGTTTTATGCAATAGTAACTTTTTGGTATGTTTGTATAAAATCAGTTAGAAAGAATAAGTTCGGGGGTTTAGGATCATAGGGGCCTATGTACAAAAACATAGTTTTGAGATGAAAGCAAATAAATATTGGAGTGCTCGTATGCACAACTATACGCCCTAATGTATTTCTTAAACGGCTGTAGATCTTCGTGTCACTAATAAATATGAGTATGGAATTACCGAAACGAAGCTTAACTCAAAACACCAGTTTTTATAGCTAGGCCCCTGTGATGTTAAACCTCCGAAGTAAGTATAAAGTTTGAATAAGAACTACATTCGTCTCTTCGGTGGATATAAATATTCTTCAAATTTCTCGTCCGATGAAAGCAATCTAATGAATACAGCAATCAAAAAGCTTACGTGCATTTTGCAAATTAATTGACACAAGCGTCTAGTCAACAGCATCTTCGACTGTTGTTTGACGATGAAAGTGATTTTCCATTTCTACTCTTGGCTCGATATTACCAGTCGTTTCCAGCCATTTGCTATACGGTAGGCAGATGCAAACCGCATTCCGTTACCCGCGTCAGAAGTCTCGCCTTTGATCGTTAAGGAAACTTTCTCAAATGTTTGGTGAAATTTGTTTACCTCGCTCGTCATACTTATACATGTGATATAATAATTATTATCAACATTTATTTAACTTTATAACAGTTTTATTCGGGTGATCTGCAATGCTCGATAGATACCTACCCAATTTTCCTCTCCAAACTGTGATGCTAGAATTAAACGAAGATACAGGTCAAATTTTCAATTTACATATCTGCAGAAAAAGTTATACGTTTTGTATCAGCATGAAAATAACTGCTATTCAATAAATAGATTTTTAAATTCAAAGGTGTTTACATTTATATACATCATACGAATTAAAATCTATATATATATGAAGGATTGTCGTGTAGTTTTCACCTCTGCGTAGTCAAATGTATTTAACAAATATTGGAATAAAAATGTTGATACATTTGTGAATTTTTGCAGTGATAGGTTTATCGTTATAAGACCATAATTTACTTTGTAATATGTGTTCAATTATGAATACAATTTCTGTGATAACTTCTGGGGTATGTGTGCCGTGATGAATTATATATACTCGTACATAAATATTTTTATTAATTTTTTGCTTCGTGAAAGTTGCATACTAATGATACCTTCTCGCATACATAATGACAAATTATACATTATTATGTTGGATGGATTGAATCGCAACAGCAACAACATGAAATGACTTATTGTTAGGAACCTTATGTGTAAGTGTGACGTCAATGCGACAAGTACCATCAAATATTATGGCTGCGGAAGAAGCAAAGATGGGCGGTTTTTGATTTGTTAGCAATGGAGAAAGTTTTCGCATTACACATTAGCATTCCAGCCGTGATTGTACTAACCTACTTGGAGGTGTTTTAGTGACAAATCTTAATATATTCGACCTTGCAAAACTTTCATCTTTACTACTGAAAAATATTACCCCCGTTAGGTTGCATATTATCTTTGCCAGAAAACGAGGTTGAGCACACAAGCGAGATGTTATACCAGCTTCTTTATTTCGTAATGAATATTAAATTTTCTCCTCGATTTAAAACAACGATCTCAACGAATTCTCAATGAAAGCGTCTGGTTAGCGTCATGAAATTTTTACAAGAAATGAACTGGAAATAGGGTTACTTGATCAAATTGTTTAGTCTGCTCTTAATGTATGGGATTTTAGCTTAACACAAATATTTCCTAAACATATTTTCTTACCTTTGTTTTCAATTTGTACATTTCGTAAAGATCAATAGACATTATTTATACTCTAAATTCACTAAACGGGCGGGCCCCGACTCTTTCTTTGTACGAAACTGGTATTTTTCTAATGAACTTTTACGGGTAAATTTGAAAAAAATTTATATAAATCGTAAAGCCTGTTCTACACATTGAGGTATATACAGTGTCTGGAATCTCACAGTATAAGCGGGAAACTCATGAATGTGCATCACATAGGGAACTCGTTGTAATAATAAAAATATTGTTTTCCAATCTGAGTATTTCAATTTTTTGGTAAATTAAGGGTTAAAAAATCTCTACACTTCGAAGCACTTTAAAGGACCTTAAACAACTGATATTAACGCCTGAGCAACCGATAATTTTAAATTTGATCGATGAAATTGCAACTTTCATTTCGATTTACTCAAAAACATCAAAAAAGTTATACTTCAAAATCGACTCCAAATGTAGATCCATCAGTTTTCCGCTTGTACTATGAATTTCCGAACACCGTATATTACGTAATGTTCCTCAATAGATTAATAATTAGAAAAAAATATATAAAAATTTCTGCCGGGAAGTTCTTGGAAAAGCCCGTGGATACCCTATCAAATACGATTAAAATGTTTTCCAGTTTTTAAATTTTTTTTAAAAATATTAATAAAAATAAAAGATAGATATTTGCCAACGTAACTGATTTCTTGTTGCGTGCGTTAAATAACAGCAGCATATTTAAAAACCATTATCACTATCCTCTTCGGAAGGTTCATATATTTTTTCCAAATTAGGAGGTGAACGTACCGAAACCCTATCAAATACGGTTAAAATGTTTTCCAGTTATTAATTTAAAAAAAAAAAATTAATAAAAATAAAAGATAGATATTTGCCTACGTAACTGATTTCTTGTTGCGTGCGTTAAATAACAGCAGCATATTTAAAAACCATCATTATCCTCTTCGGAAGGTTCATATATTTTTTCCAAATTAGGAGGTGAACGTACCGAAATCTTCTCAATTTGCGCTAGAAGATCTCTTGGCCAATAGCTCGTTATAGGTAATTGCGATGCTCGGATGGACCAATACGTGATTTTAGAAATGATCTCATCTCTAGTATCTCAGCCTAGTACCTGATGTTTGTTCTGGCGTTTGCAAGATATAGTCCCGATGGATGTACAATGTTTGAAAGGCCTCTTGTCATCGACTGAATAGATTTATAGCCGAAAAAATTCCTTCAAACTGCCGATGATAAATTTCTAGGAAACGTTATCTTTCAGGCGGCACATCTGCTGTTTGCTTTCTCGCGTAAGTTATTCGCTAATAAAAGGATTAATTATTTAAAATATCACATAAAAATTGACAAAATAACACACATTACATTCAAAATTCTTTAATTGTCGCTATCACGTAAAGCGTAGGTATTCAACAAAATAACTAAAATCATGTTATACAAACGCACAAGAAACCAATTTCACTAATATGTCATGGGAAGTTTGTGCAACCTAGAATTGGTGATAATAATGTGTTTTTTACAGGCTGGAAGCACACTATTCGCCCAACTGGAGATATGGAAAGCAGCCCGGCAAGAGAGTGAGGTGGGGGGAGGTGGGTGGGGAACAGTTCCCTCAGTTTCCACCCTCTCAAGCACAGAAGAAGCAAGTGAAGGTTCGTTAATCATTTGTCCATACAGAATGTTTCCTTCGAAGTATTTTTAAATCGAATTGTATAATTTTTTCTGGTTGTTGGCGGAGAACAAAACATAGAACATACAATCTCAACATATGTTGATCAATTCAAAATATTACGTTTAAACAAGTCATTTAGATATACCTCAAATAACAGCCATCTATTTTTACTGCCTACAATACTCGTTTTATACTGGAGCAAGTTTTCATCGGCAAAAAACCTCATGATTCTTCGATATGGAATAAAACGCCAAGCATCCGTCTCTGACTGGTTATTCTGGAACTGTTAATTCAGCGCCGTTAAAATGAAAAATACAAAATCATACTAATCAGACCAACTCCGAGATTGAGTTGCCAATAATTTTCTTTGATCCGAATGCGTCTTAATGTACATCGCAGTTTCTCCTGGCAGGCGTTGGCGCTGGCGTTCGGAAAATATCTGTAATCTGCTATTATTGAATAAATATTTCATTATCTTATCTCTATTGCAAAAACATAATTGCGACTATGTGTCAATATGAATACACGCATTTCAAGATATGCTGAAACAATAATCCTTTTATATGATAGCGAGATTAGGTTTGTAGGTATCTAAGGCCAACATTACGTTTCGAAAAAAGGTTCTGGTACCTGAAAATGTAAAGTAAAAAGAAATAATATTTAATTATTGAAGACAATATTAGCGATTCCTAAACGAAAATTACACAGAAAAATCAGAAAAACATTCGGTCACATCAAGACTTGAACCTAGGACCCTCGTCTTGCCGGAACGCCAACTTAGCTAATGTGACCCTATCTCCTTCGGTCATATTTTGACTGTATCATAAGAACTACGAATAAGAACTATCGAATTAGAAATGCCAACATTATCTTCATTTACTCATCGCACATTTTTACATATTTTTTGTGTCAAATTTAAGTTTTAGAATCGCTAATATTGTCTTCAATAATTGAGTATTATAATTTATTAGTTATTCCAAAAATAAAGAAAAAATATAGTTTATCTTCTAACAAATACAATTGCTAGAATATTCGATTCGTTTAACGTTGCAATCAATGTTCACAATTATTCCACAAAATGCAACAGAACGTAAAACCTTGCTTTTGTATAAAATATTAATCGTCAAATGTAAATTGCACTTTTATTTATTTAATTTAGGTCCCGCCGCAAGGCCTTGAGGTATACCATAATTATCTTTGACGAATACTGAGAAGTGTTAAGATTGCCTTGAGAAAAGCTCGGCTATGGCCCCAAGCGGTAATTGAAGTTTTATTTTTTCATTTAGTTCTTGTGCACATGTAGTTCAGTGGTTGACATTTCTATACGAGATCATACCATCTGTATTACGCTTGCTCCTTATAAATCAACGCTTCTCGCAAAAAAGCAGTTTCATATCCCGTCGAGAGGGGTCACGTAGTCGCTGGTTGTCTGGAGCAAGTCACCAGTTGATTCGGACAAGGTTCTAACTGTGGTTCACTCTCATTCCGAGGCAATTCTAAGGAAAAACGCAATGCGATATGTCGATGGACAATGGTACTTGCATATTTTCATTCGTTCAGAGCTGAACTAACTACAACTTGACTTATCCAAACAAAGAACTGGATACGAAATAAGTGATATATACAAGAATTATTTTGATCTATGGTCGACCAAGGCTCAGTAAGGATTAGTACGTTTTTTTTTTCAAAATGAAAACATGTTAATTTTTCATTTCTTGAAAGGTGAATTATGTACTGAATATTCACATGATAGAAACTCATTGAATAGAAATAACCTTGTAATATAATAGCATAGGACCTCTAGTCTCGAAAACGAATTAAAGAATTTAAACTATAAAATAATACATCGTTTAGTTCTGCATAATTAATTTTAAAGTTTACTACAATCCAGTTTTATGTGGTTTGTTACAGTGACTAAAGAGGTTTGAAATCACAATAAATAAAAGTTTTACCAGCGAGTTCTAGGTGAAAGGAGAATTCAAACAAAGCTTTTGTGGCAAAGCCAAGGTTGAATTAATTCAGAATCTAAATGGATAATATTTTAAATATGATTCACATTTATTGTATTGCTGTCATCTTATGTTGATTATTGTTTTATGATTTCACCCTTCAGGGGTCTTCTTGACTGTCGATTGGAAGTGCGATAAAAATGGCATTTCTAATTTCAGTATTGTTAAAGCGAATATAGTCCAATGTTTTAAAAGTTTTTTGCGTTGAGACTAACGAGAGATGTTACATGTAAATGGGTAAAGGAAATATCAGAAACATTTTGTTAAAAATATGGAATTTGTTTAGAATAGGACAGCCAAAGAACATGTGATTCAAAGTTCCCACCTAAAGGCCTCAATGACAATTTGATTTTTTTAAAGGTGAGAAACGAGTCCATTTTGAATGCAAATAAGAGTGGAAATTTGAATTGAAACTTAGTTGTCTCTTACAACTTGGTTAATTATACGCAGGTTCAGTTAAGTTTAACTTTGTTTCTGAAAAGTTGTTTTCCTATTTAACGATGTTAAAAATTGGAAGTAAAATTAATGTACATGCCTCTTTCTATAGTATGCATTGTTCCATATGAGAGTTTGCTGTTTTTTGTTCTTCAGTTCCTTGAAAACAAGTTTTCAGGGAGAATTGGCATCCAGCCCTGATCACTAAGAGATCACGTCCACGCAGGGAATGTCACCTCACTGGCACGGTAACCGCTTGACATATAGGACGAGTGTTCGTCATAGTCGTAACTCAACAACTACCACGGCATTGCTAAACCCATCGACTTGTTGGCGTTTACTGCATTGTTTTCAGAACATTTAATCCCGTAGAGATCGGTATAATACTACCAACATAGGAAACATGGCTAACGTTGCTGACTTGAAGTCATCTGATTTTATATGAATATCGGTGTACCCTTTTTGGTGTCACTTATTATAAGATCACATTTTGTATTCAGTGCCAAAGCATGTTTTCGCGCTATCAATTAATAAGTTTACGAAATTTTAGAAATTAGTTGTTAAATTATAATGAATTCATAATTCCGATCAAGTGTAATTACACTAAAAGTAAAAAAAATAAACTGACAATATAACAAAATCTTTTGCACGCTTCTTTTTTTGTTTCTGATCCTATTACGTCGCTTGTATATTGATATAAAACCACAAGTTACCACAAGTAATATAAACCATAAAAGTTGATAGGACTATCTCGTGTAATCGCTGTGATGCTGATCGCGATGATTTCATTATAGGTCAAGGTAAATTTGCCATTTGTTATATCGAAAATATTCCCAGGATACTAAGAGCATACCAAGTTGATAAATAGATAGATTAAGTAATGGATAGTTTTATAAAATGACGCATCCGATTTTTTTGCAGAAATGCAATAAGCCAAGGTTTCTCCGCTAAACATTTGCTTTGGTTAGTCGTCTTAATTCGTCTATAGCTGAATACATCAATACAACGACACATTAAAAAATAGAGTGAGTTGTAAAAAACCTTTAAAAATAATTGTACAGATGAGGTTGGATATTTTTTGCAACCTGCCACGAAATTGTGCGGAGTCTTGTGATATCAGATTGAAATGCGGTTAATTTATTAAAATGCGGTTAATATTTTCGCAGTGCTAATGCGAAGTATTTTTTTGTTGTTATATTTATAATTCTTTCACGACTCGCCTTCTCCAAATTGTTAAATCTTCTCACGTGCGAGGCGGAGTCAGGACTGTGAAAATATTTATGCTATTCGACTACAATATTGATTGACATAAACTGAAGTCGACGGGAAAGACTTTAAAAAAATCTAGTTCCTACTTCCAACAATTTTCGAGTGCTCATGAAATCTTTTTAGCAGACCCTGGATTTTTGATAACACCTTTTGAAAAAGAAAAATTTAAATGTATGACTGAAAAAAATAGGCTTGCTTAGGAGTGATCTCATGCCAGTTTATCAAACACAATCTTTGATCAACGATATATATGTAGATGTAAAGAAGCAAATAGTAAATATAATCAACACTCATACGTCTAGTCCTACAAACTATCTAGTATATAGGTACCTACTTAAATTCACGTCTGCCTGATAATTAATGTTAATGTGTTTTTTTATTTAGATTTAAAATCTTCACGTTTGATAAATAATGTTAATTAAATATCGATTCGTACAAGATGGCGTGGTTGCCGAAAACAAATAACTTTGCCGTATTTGAAAAGTAAAATATTTGAAGGTAAATATAAAATAAAAAATGTTTATTTTAAGACAGTGACAAGAATCGTTACAAAGTTTATGATGATAATTTAGACCAACTAAATTATCGTGTGCTTTACGTTCCTACAGATAGATAATACAACCTAGAAATGCTTTCAATGACGTTTTGAAAGAAACCTACTGTAGCCACGACTTACTACCTTTTAATGATATGGTTCGGTCTCTCTTACACTGCCTGATCTCGTATATCGCCATTGCATTTAATCAAAAATTCATAATGAAGGTCAAAATAATGTCTACATTTTAAATTTAAGCAAAGAATGGTCAAACTTCAATCACGCCCACATCACATTTCTCGTGTTTCTGATTAATTCGATGTACAAGAACATTAAATAAATCTATTGGTCCACGTAAGATCAAATAAAATGTATGTATTAGTCTTAAATTGCTGTGATCGAATTTTAATTTAATATCGAATGGCGAATTAGGTATTATAATACCAGTTATCACCGTCTTGGCAAACAAAGTATCTATATTTTTTGTGTTTAGTTGTGAATATTTTTTTTGACGTCGTACCATATTTCAGTATAGAATATTTACACTCGATGGTGGGTCGGAGGAAGGTTAGGGGGCATCTGATAACCTTGATAAATACGTGATAAGTCTATCTTGGTACTTCGTCACTCCTCCATATTGACACGCGCGTAGAGTCAAATTAATGTCATCAAATTGATATATTAATATCAACGTTTTTTTACAAAAACCAGGTGTTTTTTTATAATTTTTATGTGTTGTAAAATACTATATACAGAAAATTAAATATTAAAAAATATTTTTCATACATTGTTGGTGAAAAATATTTAAAATATTCATTAGTACGATGGAGATTACAATATTTATTTGTGTACACTGTATTGTTTATACTATGTTGTGGGAATTAGCAAAATCTCGTTCCAAGTCAAATGATTTATTGAATATTGCATTTATTTAGTATTTAAACTACTCTAAATAATGTAAATCTTTCAAATTCAACTCACTAATGCTTCAGGCGAACGACGTCAAACAAATAAGAAAAAATAATGGGCACCTCTTTAAATACCTGATCAACATAAAGAACTATTCTCTAATTTTATTATTTTTCTCCAACAGACGAAGAGGAAGAAACCACCCCAGCTGGCAACGGAATCCAGACCCCAGGGGTCTCAACAGCCGTAAAGGCTCCCACGAAGGGAGGATCTCACATACACTTATGGCAATTCCTGAAAGAACTCCTCGCCTCTCCACAGCTTCACGGATCTGCCATCCGCTGGCTGGACAGAGGTAATTACAGACATATTATTTTCGTAGCTCTTATGGTAGAAATCTATCCATTAGACTCTTCGTATGAAGAGTCTAATGGATGCGGGGGAAGAGTCAAAGATGGCCACTTCTTGCTGGGTATGCCTGTATTAAACTTCGCATCGGTGACGATGCAGTTTCAATATGTGTTAAAAGCTGTAAAAATATTTAAAAATTGTAACTGGTATTACACGGGAATTTTTTATTCGGTTCATTGTTCGCCTTATTCAACAAACTCGTACTTTGATCCTTCGATGTTTGTTATCAACGTAGACTCAATATTATTATGGAATCAACAAAAATAATAAGCTTTTTGATAGTAAACAACACATATGGACTAATCAATGCATTTTATTGGTTTTCGCCTTTTGCTTATCTTGTTGATGTTATGACTGCTTTCTGCTGGTCAACAAAGTAATAGAAAGTGGTAGATTTTACAAAAGGATTTACTTAAACTCTGCAAAAAAGGTTTTTTGCACGCAATCAAAGGTACACCCAATAAAAATTTTATGACGTATGTGAATATAGAAACATTTTTCGTAGAATTAATTTAACTTTATCTCAGATAAGTTTCCTTATCTCTCTGTTCTGTCCACTTAACATTTTCATTGCGAAGGTTCAGCAGCAAATATAACTAAGCCCGTCGTCCCACGGGTCGGTAAGCAATCGTCATAAACCAAACACTGTATGACCCTTACTATATGTTACCTTACTATAGCGAACTTAATTTTCTGCACAGTCTTTTACAGCACTCGGTTAATGTCGTTTGCTTACCGGCTTAGTCTGTAACTCAGTTACACTAAGATATCAAGTGGTAATTGGTAATAATAAACCACGTTTGTTCCTACATCTACAAAGTACACATTGATTGAATAAATAAAGTTGCCTACTTATCCAATCAAAAAGTAATTATTTACCTCATAAAGATGCTAGCATTTTCCTGGGAATGTTTTCTCTGTAAATATTCAGAGTCAAATAATAAAGACAATACCACTAGAAACACACATTGGCTGCTTTCATTTTAAGTAGGTACTCGTATTAACATACACAGAATTTTGTAAATATTAATTTTTAATCTCAAATACTCGTACCCCCCAGTACCGTTAACTACGTTAACTCAAATAAAATATAACTGGTCGAAGGCAGCTATATTTTGTCTCGCATTATCGTTATCACTGTGATAGTAATAAAAAAACGTCATCGAATAATATTTGTTCGCTATGTTGTTTGTGTAGCTTTTGATAAATATAAATTACACCCTTTCTGTCGTGCACCTTTCGTTTTATCGTGCTCGTTTTATTAATTCGGTGTGACGTCTAATTATTTATTCCAAAATTTAAGTTTATGATTTAGCATGGATTAGCCAAAAGTAAGTTCTACGTACAAAAAAACGTCAATGCGAATTCACGACTAATTTATTTAATGGATAGCGTTTCGTATCTCGTAGATAATAAAGGAATATTACGTGTGATATTTTAAATTCAGCCTCTATCAATAAAAACCCTTACGTAGATGGCGATAAGGTTTAAATTCCCGCTTAACACCATCCGCTTGTTTTGATTTATGCAAGAAAAAAACATGGCCAAAAAGTGCATTTTATTTTATTTTGTGGATGTTCAGGCATAAATATTATTTTTTTTTCAATCATTTTATAAATAACTTAATTTTCCACATTTTACAATAAAATCATAACCGAAAATGGGTTCGTAAGTAGGAGAGTTTGAACTTTAAAACAGTTTTCATAGGCCTTTACATTATCTTTTTCTAGGCTTATAAAAAGACTTATATAGAAAATACTCGATCATTTCAAAGGCCAAGATGTATTCTACTCGCAGTATTTGATTAAAGCATCTGAAACATTTCTAGGCGACCAAATTTTCAAACCAAAAACACGTGATTTTGCATTAATACGAATGGCATCGTCTTAAATGCAACACTTGACTTATCGCTTTTAAATTTTAAGTGGAATAGTAGAACCAGAGTAATACCGATCATTAGGTACTCAGTTCTTTTTTACGCCGTGAAATCATTTCGCAAACAATAAATTGTTATATGATAATATATGATATAAAATACATATCATGATAAATTTTAGACTGGGTCTGCAATAAATAATATTAAATAAAATAATATTTAGTGGCCCGAAGAATATAAATCTCAAAAGTTATCTCTTCTTGCTGCCATAAATTATGAAAAAATAAAGTTCACGTTACATTTTTTAAGAAAAGATTTTACGTACGTTTTGTACTTTTTTCCTACTTATTTTGACTTATCACCTCTGATAAAATCTAAAAAGAAATTTCATACATTTCTCATGAAATTGTGAAGATTAATCTTTAATTTAAAAATGGGTTTATATCTGTTTATTATGCAGATATTGCTTACCCTTTGTTATAGTTAGATTAGATTAGCCGAGAGTACAACGAGTCAAAGGTGATACAATATTCAGTAGGTTTCCAACCTTATCAGCTCTGATTATAGTTTATTCAATACGTATTACCTGCGCCACACACCACATAAAATTCTACTGTTTCAACTTTTAACCCATTAAAAAAGTAATAATTAAATATTGATGGCGAGAACAATATAAACGTTTAGGTAAGGTTGGAATTACATGGATTTTTTCCACCTTCATATTTTCTATATGCTCTCAGTAGCATCGTGATCGATATGCATTGTTTTTCATAGTTAAAATGCAAAGAGTATACTGTAACATTGTTTTTTTGTCAACAGGAAAGGGCGTCTTCAAGATTGAGGATTCAGTGCGAGTGGCCCGCCTTTGGGGCAAGCGCAAGAACAGGCCGGCTATGAACTACGACAAGTTGTCGCGTTCTATCCGCCAGTACTACAAAAAGGGTATCATGAAGAAAACGGAGAGAAGTCAGCGTCTCGTGTACCAGTTCTGCCACCCGTACTGCCTGTAAGGCGTCGCACTACGTTGGTAGTTGGTGGTTGGGAGCCGCCATCTTGCCGAAGCCGCAGCACGCGAAATGTCGTGGTCGGAAAGAATTCGCCAATCGCGAGATTACGCGGAGTTGTCGTGTTTGATAGTTATTTTCGAATGGCTCGCTGGCGAGTGGCTACACCGAGTGTGGCCGCTCGCTGCGGCTGGTTGTACGCGCTCATCGCCCGCGGCTGTCGAATTTCATCGTCAGGAACGGGAATGTTGTTTGCGAGACCTTGAAATAATTATTCAACTCAACTCTTGCTTGATTGCACGAGCGTTTTACGGCTTCGTCAAAACGGAGGTATTCCTAGCTAATCTAATGTTATTTAGTTTTAGTAGACTTTGCCGATGGAACGTATTTCCTGAATAGAAATTAAGCGATATCTAATCTATGGCGAACTCTTGCGCAGTTGCAGTATGCAACGTGCAGTGAGTTGGCTTCGTGGGTTTGTTTGCGCACCACACCCAGCACAGCGGTTGGCAGTCAGCAGAAGCACGCACTCTGCTCGTATTGGAGCATCGTGATATATTTGGTCACGATCTCAAAAGCTTTTAATCGACAGATGTCGGCTGGTGACTGCGACCACTTAAGTGAATTAAGACGTAATTATTTATTTTCTTATTTATCGCCGGCTTTACATTTAGTAGAGCTAGCTTTATTAATATTATTTACTCGTAGGGAAACCTCGATGCGGTTCACGAAAGGTAATTTTCTGAATCTCGCTCGATGGTTTATAATAAGACAATAAGTAATATTAAGGCTATTGTTAGCATTCGAGTGTATAGTATAAAGTGTTTTTTCTTTGCTGACGAATAGGTGTGAGCCGTTTTTGTTCTCTTGACGTGTCTTGGGCAAAAAGTAGTCGTCATCACGTAACAGCCTTTGTTCGTGGTGTCGAGGAACGAGTAGCTGGTAGCAGCGGCTATTCGCTCTCGCCGCAGTGGGAAAACCCGCCATCCTTCTGCCGCAAGCAGAGAAGAGGGATTTGGTTACTGCCGCTGCAGCTATGCTAGTCTAGCCGGTACAGGCTGTGCTTGTCTTGTTAGCTGGTCTAGCTGCAGCCACGTTTACAGGTTTTCCCGCCGTTGCGAGATCTCTTCCCGATGACATAGCCAGTATTTCGAAAACAGAGTTCCACTGAAAGTTGGTGATTTTTGGTCCCATATATCTATGATATATTTATTGTAAGTTCTATGAACGAATAATGAAATTTAAGCAATATTTAATAAGTCGAAATAAGGATTTTTCTGTAAATGAGATTAATGCTTTAAGATGGTATAAGTTTAAATTAGGCTGTCTCTTTCTCATGTGAGTTTGGACTTAGCTAAGATTTTTAATATTTATTAATTTGATAATAGTTATTCGCAACAACAAAGTTATTGTTCTAGTTGCGGTAGTACTCGTATTTACACCAAAATAAAGTAAGTAAGAACTTATAGTTTGGGGTTAATTCGGAAACACGAGCTCCTTTCCGAGAGCATCCCGACCTATATAATACTACCACTAACCTACTTCTAACTTGTACATATTACTAAATACCCAATCACTTATCAGGTAAATGATAACAAATCTATCTATAACTGTCCCGCCGATGTTATAAAGTTTTATTCAATTTATTGGTGTAGGGAACAAAATAAGTGCTTGTGGCGCGATGGGAATAAAATTCAGTACAGTTTTTTATATTATATAATTAAAATAATCTTGTGTAAGTTTTTTGTAAGTACCTACGTACGATTAATTTTATTGATTCGATGAAATCTCAATAATATCTAAGATGATTAACACTATCAGATAGGTTTTGAATTTATACATTTTATTAATCAATTATATTATATAATCTTTAATTGAAATATTTTTTATGATGTTTATATAATTGTAATCTGTATTGTTTATGTAAAAATGTAAAGAAAAATATGTACATTTTATATGAAAATAAACCAATAACAAAACAATATGACTTTCTTTACAATAAAAAACATAAATATTTAAAAACCAATACAAAAACATATTAGACTGATATTTTGATAGAAGGAAGAGAAAATAATACTCGTTAGATTGATACCTGAGTGACGAAGTACAAAATATTATTATGTAGGTACACGGAGAAAAATGAATATTGCTATTAAGAATCTCTTCAAAAAAACGGGATTGCAGGCCGCTTTCTGATAATTTTTTAGTGAATTCCTAATACATGGGAACACGTGATCATGCACATGCCATATTTGTCTTGGTAGTATATAATGATAAGATGAAAAAATATTTGGGTATTTATTTTGAAACCTATCAAGGTCCTACTCTTAACCGTATTACGAATAATTTGAACAGATTCTTAATAAATTAGCGATATTAAATATTAAAAATGTCATTGAACATTCTTGCAATTTTTCTAAATAAATTAGCAAAACTAATTTTTCTCCGTGTAGCTTCTAGATACCTTTAGTGTAGCAAAAAAGATGTACCTACCCGTGTAGTAAAAAAAAGTCGGATTTTAAAATTGTACTATTTTAAATCTAGTTAGTTAATAAATAACGCTTTCTTCAAAATAAAAAAAGTGTAGACCCTTAAAAATAACAATTCTTACATTACTTGTCAAGATTATTCCTAAGAAATTTAAATAAAATAAATACGCAATTCAAACATAAAATAGTACTACATTATCACTTGTCAGAATTCTTGACACCTCGGTACCAATTTTGAAAATGACACTTTAATATTAAGTAAATAAATATTCTTCGATAGAAAAATTACTTCCCGAAGTTTGAGAACTTTTTCCCAGGATACCCTGCATGAAGTGTTAAAACTTTATATTGCACTAGCTGAAGTCCCCGACGTTGCCCCCCGAGCTTTAAGCAGATTGTTTTGAAATCAGATATAGACAGTGACCTTCCTCTAGTTGAACTTCAATTCAATTGTGCAAAATTTCATCAATTTCTTAACAAATCTGTTGATTTGTACAAAAAACAAATCCACCTCCACGGATGCCTCGGACACTATTCTTTATATAAATGGATAAAGTTTAGAATATGAGTTTTACTGCCCTCTTGTTCCCCGCATGGTTCTAATAAAAACGAAGTTCTCAGTTGAAAAATATAGTTGGAACAAATCGTCAACTTTACAAAAAAATAAAATAAAAATTATGCTTCTCTGAAAGGTTTTTTTAACGGTTTTAGATGATCTGTTCATATTCATAATCAACAGTACCCTGCAACTAATGGTCGATATCGTTTTTTCCAAGATTGGAATTTATGCTGTTATCCAGTTATCCAGTAGGTAGGTTACATACAGTAATTCCAGAGAGTAATTGACGATAGTCCTAAAATGCTTAGGTACATACAAAAATTCTTCTCACACGTCTTGTATGAAAACGAAAAAGACAGAATATACTAGAATGATGAAGTCACATACAACCTCTCTCTGGGACTATTATACTATGTACACTGATTATAGTGTAATAGTTTTAAAGGTATAAGCATTTCGATCCGCGAGTGCCCTACAGTAAATCACATAGGAATATAATTATTATATCTGAGCTCCTGCGCTATTACAGCGCTTTGTGAATTTGCCCAAGGCCGCGTCCATATATTCGCCTTTCTCCTGAAGCTCTTGGTCGTTCTATCAAGGAAAGAATTTGCAAGTGCAATAATAACTTGGTGGATGGAGCAAAATTGTTTGCATGAAATTTAAATAGAAATGTCAGCGTTTGCAGTTGCCTCTGTAAACCATAAAACACGAACAAAATGTGTACTTTTATAAGTTTTAAAAACGACGATCAATTGTTTGCTGTACTGTACACACATACCTACTATACCCACATACATACTGCAAAACCATGCTGAAATAAAATCAAAAACATCTAAGATATTTAATTTTATAATTAATTAATTATTTATTGAAGGGCCCTTGAGGTGTTCAGGCATCCGTTTACAATGTGAGTGTCGTTAAAACTCGGAAACGAGTCCCGGTACGATCAAAGGAGTTATGTAGTGTGGTAACCCTCTATCCTCCATCCATGAAAAAAGTTCCCATTTTTACCTGAAAGGCGTGCTTTTGAAGGTATAAGGGCTGGAAGTTTCACCCTCTAGAAATATCTAGAACAGTCCAGAACATTCGACAGTATTCCACAGCATTCCACAACATTCAAAAACATCCCGGAACATTCTGGAATGTTCGGAAACAGTCTGGAAAGTTCGGGAACATCCCAGATAATAATTAAAACTGTGAACTAAAAACGGGATTACAGGCCGTTTCCTGATAAACTTTTAGCAAATTAGTAATCGTTACAACACATAATAAACACAAATTCAATATTCTCGTCTGTTTGTTTGTGGGCTTAGTTCTTCTAAACTATGCAACGGAGTTTGATAGGGGTTTCACTATCATTTAGAGAATTTCTTCTGGGATGTTTGACATTGTATTTATGACATTATATTTATGGAAAGTAGAGAAAAATCAAGCAACGCCGGATCAACTATGATTTTTAAAGCAAATTTTCCCTTTTGAGAATTCCATATTAATTTGTATTTTTATGATAAAAATGATTTGTAATAAATACTTCATGTTTTATTTCTTAAATTTATTGCTATGGTTTGAATGTCAAAGTTAGACGAAACGGGTGTTATTGCTAATTAGCGAAAAACTTCAATGCTAATTTGCCATTAATATTGTTTTTTTAAGAAGACGGTGACAGATAAACACGTTTTGAAAAACTGGTTCAAAATGTTTTATTTAACTTCAAGCTACGAAAACACAAATACCTACAGTGGATAATATAATTTTAAGAGGACATAAATTCTAAATGGGGAACTTAAAACTTTGGACCGATTCTAAATAATTATCGCGTCTCATCGCTACTTAATTACCATGCAGGTATCATCCATATAAATTAAATACTTTTTGTGTTTTATACGTAAATTCGATGTAGTACTAGTACAAACAATATATTTGTTTTTTCTATGTAATATTCGACACGGTAGGTACCATTCCTAACTATTATGGCTGTTATGTGATTTTCTACGTAACATTCGAAATCGTGTACCATTACTAACTATTATAGCTGTTATGTGATTTTCTACGTAACATTCGAAATCAGGTACCTACCATTACTAACTATTATAGCCGTTATGTGATTATATACGTAACATTCGAAATCAGGTACCATTACTAACTAATATAGCTGTTATGTGATTTTCTACGTAATATTCCATATCAGGGCCGGCCCTATTGGCCGTCGCAATTGGAGCAGTTCGCCCCGGGGCACAGTGGCTTAAATTTGAGCGCTGGCGCGACATTGACCCCAGATTGGCATGTTCCCGAAATATTTTTTTTTTACCAATGTGTTCTCAATTAATCACTGACATTAAAAAAAACCATTGAAAATAACATCCGAAGCTTACTTACTCGGTAATTACGCACAGAACTGAGATGTTCGGGCGCGCAACTATGTATGCTGTTGTATCTAGGCGAGTTTGAAGGCGTGCGAAATCAGGTTGTTTGTGTACTTATTTTACAAAAAAGTATTTTTACAAATCACTTGAGATATTCTTGAATATACGTGCTTTATTTAAATGACTGAACAAATTTATTTTTTCATAAATTATAGCTGTTGCCTTGGTTCAAAGTTTACCTTTTTTTTGTCAATTTTTTTTCCAATTTTTTGCCTCAAATGGAGTAGGAATAAAAATCTTCACGAGTCTTCACGCTAATTTTAATAGGATATTATTGCTGTGTCTTTTTTGTACACGGAAAAATAAAACACCACCAATTTTAGCCAGCCACTCCAGTAAATGCATTTTTAAGAAATGATTGTACTTAATTTTCGTCAATTTTTTTTCAGAAGCGAATATTTGACTCCGATATGTCAAAGAAAGATCAACTGTATGTAATATTTAGTTCTGCGTACCGTTAGAATAAAATTTAAGTTATTCACAACTATTCAATGTCAATTTAAATTAACATCTGAAACTCAATTATTATGTAATTAGTCGCAGAACAGGGGTACACTGATATTCGGGCGCGCAACTATGCTGCTGTATCTAGGCGAGTTTGAAGGCGTGCGAAATCAGGTTGTTTGTGTACTTATTTTACAAAAATAGGATTTTTAAAAATCACTTGAGATATTCTTTAATATACGTGCTTGGTTAATTGGTTTTTATTATCTGTTTTCTTAAAGAATTATAATCTATAAAATACAAACTTAGCGCCCAAGTTACACGCTACTTTTTATAAAAGCATTAAAATCATTATCAACATTTCAACTAATAAGAATTAACAAAAAATAAGTGGTATTTCTTATTAATACTTAAAAAAACATCAATGATGGCAAATAGTCGAACGCCGAGAGCGATGTCGCGCCAAATCATCAAAATTGGCCACTGTGCGGGGGCCGAATTGCCAAGGCGTCCAGGCGCTGATAATACCTAACACATCGCCCATGAGATTGTTTTTCACAAAAAGGGTTCTATACAAAAATACAAATCATCCCAATATTATTAAATACAGTGCCGTTTGGCATAGGGCCGGCGTTGTTCGATATAGTACTAGTACCATTAATAGCTATTACAGCTGTTATGTGTTTTTCTGCGTAACATTCGATGTAGTACTAGTACTAACTATTGCCGTTTTGTGTATTTCTTAATAATATTGGATACAGTACAGTACCATTACTAATTATTATAGCTGTTATGTGTTTTTCTGTACAACATTCGATAAAGTACTAGTTACATTGTATTTAATTTTATAGCTGTTATGTGTTTTTCTACGTAACATTCGATGTAATACTAGAACTAACTATTTACAGCTTCTTGTTTTTCTATGTAACATTCATGATAGTACTAGTACTATATATTGCTGCTTTGTGTATTTCTACCAAAAATTAGATGTGGTACTAGTATTAACTTTATTTCCGCCGAGAGTAACTACATCTGCTTGCTTATTAACTAAGTTTACAGCTTGTTATTTATAAAGGCATCGAACTAGGTTATAAACTTATTGAAGCAAATAATATCTATCTAATGATCTAACGTGATATAACAAAATAGACAAAATAATAACCAATAATCATAATAATTCGGTAGGTATTATTAATTATTATTTGTTATCAACACTAACTAACTAACTAACCATCACGCCGTTTCCCGCAGGGATAGGCAGAGAGGACGGACCGCCAAACAACTCGGTCTTGGCAAACACTTCTTGCCTCATTCACATTTATACATCGTCTAATACATACTCTTCTATAATTCTGACTCTTGACATGGCCCGACTCAAGTATCTGATTCACTTGATCGTGCCATGTCTTCCTATCGATAATAATATTATTTTGTATGTCTTTATTTAGTTTACACTATGACACTTAACAATACATCTAAAACTTATTTTTTATCGTATTTAGGCATAACCCACGAAAAGCAGCGAGGCTTTTGCTGATAGTATTAGTATTGTTATGTTATTTCTAAATTAAAATATTAACAAACAATAAATTTGATAATAACAATATCAACATCTTATACGACAGATTCTGGAAAAGTTCCTCCTCCTGGATGCCCTGGTAACCCACCAGATCCTTACTGATCCCCAGAAGACGAAACGTTTTCAAAAATTTCCAGAATCTGTCGTATTATTCCAAAACGAGAAGTTTAGTCCCCGTACTCTAACGAAATCCTACTGGCTTACAAGTTCCTAGTCCTCATCAGCGCTTCCTCAAATCTGCTCCAACAAATTTCTACTAAGTTCATTCCCGTGCCCCCACAAACACCATCTACATATTTACCTATCTATTTATTCTTCTTCTATAACAAGAAGAGCATCTGTCTTGTTGATTACGAGAATATCCAATCTGGGTTTGGCTCGGTTGGTAGGTAGCGTTGTCAACTGCAATCCCTGGGTAGGAAGACTCAGCTCTCTGCGAAACCTTTTAAATTTAAAAAAATGAAAATAGATAGATGGCAAAACACCTTTTTTTAAACTAAAATTAGTACCTAGAAGTTGTGCAATATTTCTAAAGCACAATATGTAAAATTCGTTACATATTTACTGTTGATTCACTGTATTAATCATAAAGATATATCACGAAATAAATTTGCATAGAAAGTATAAATTTACGTAGGTTGCAGGTACAGTTTCCTCTCATTCAGTGACTAAGAATTCCCTGCCGGAGATTTGGCAATATCTGCAGGTCTGCAACACTCATAACAAGCTGAGCACTTATAATATTATTTAGGTCACCAGCGAGATAGGCTTTATTCTTTGGACACGAGCGTTAATTGGAAATGTTTATTTATGCAAAAGCATAAATTCCTTGCGATGTGAATGCAGTGACCATTTTCTTAGAAATACAACTGGACACTAAAAATAGCAACGTCAATACAAATAACTCCAAAGAGGTAGCCTGTCAACAGATTCACAAAAGCTTTCCATACATAGTGTTCGTTTTCGAAATATTGTGGCAGGTTTTTATATTGATGTCTTTTATTCAAAGTTCTTACCTGCCTAACCACCACTTAGAAGCTACATAGATAGGACTAGAAGAAGAAGAAAAGAAATCATCAAGTGGAAAACAATGTTGTTTTACTATAGTACATCTACTTTTATTAATAAAAGTATTTGAAATTAGAATTTTTTGGTTTGACTGAAGATTGAAACTTCCTCCCCAGGGACTGGCTAAAATGAGTGAACCGTTATTTCATAGATTAACCGCCGTTAATTTTTATAATGTCATCCAATTTCAGAGCAATGCGTTTGTGTGCGCGTATGTGCGTGGGTGCCAACAAAAGTTTGTATAATGTTTTGTCATCGATAACGAGTCTATCCGCCGAGTTTCAGCTCGATCGAATGTCTGGAAGTGAGTTAATAACCACTTCCAAGATTCTATTTAATTTATTTATTTAGTTATGCAAGAAAACTAAATCAAAATCCAAAGAGATGTATTTAAAAATATAAACTGATGGAAATGTACAATATTATTATTGTTGTTGCGATTTGTGTGCCCGAAACCTACAAGTGACGTTTTCATACCTGGAACTGGGTTTTCCCACTTGGTGAGTGCTTCTTTCCAACCATTCCTTGTTTTTTTATAAATTCACTTTCACACATGGCCAAAAAATGGTTGAGAGGACCATTTCTGTAAAATGTTCCTTTAAATTTGTAAAATAAATTAAAACAAAACCCGTATCGATCGCAGGCTAGAAGTGTCTTTCATACAGATTTGAATGGAAACACCATTCAGCTCAATAGCCCATTACTCCGTCTCACTTACATCGTAGATATCTATTCCATTTGAATTTTTGAATACAGTTTTGTATTGAAAATTTAAGCCTCGATTAGGCAAATGTTTGGCCAAAAAACACGCCCACAAGGCGCTTCTTGTATTATCCTTTATTCTATGATCGCAGGATAAACAGCTGCATACGCACTTTGGTGTTTTTATGGAGTTTCATCGTGACTCTGTAAAAATTATAAGTTTAGCCGTACAAAGAAGCCTGACGTCTTTTTTATACTTTTCTTCGTCACTGTCACCCCTATAACTACTGTCAACCTTATAAGTAACTCTCATTGAGTAGAAAAAGTCGCCGAGCTGCAGTTTTGCTAGTTTTCTGGATGCGGCTTTACGGTCATTTTCTACCACGGTTCCAGTTTAACCCCTCTGGCGTTTTAGGGTCATATATGACCGGGTGTCCATATTTTATAAAAGTTTTGTCTATCGTTCGGAAACACATTATTTTTTGACGTCAGAAAGAGAAATAATAATTATTTGCAGTTTGCCTCAAATATTTATACTGGATGTCATTAATAAAATAGCCAAAATGAATTATTCATATTTTACGCCACTATCGTAACAATCGGTTTAACTTTAAAAATTATTTCTTATTTTTTTATTATATGAACGAGATTAAAATGAAGTTATAGTTTTCTTACTAATCCCCATACAAAACGATTCTGTTATGAAATATCGAGTTCTCTCAATTTTTCTACGATTGGAGTAAAAAATTAAGTATAAATGTGGTTAGCGTTTTTGACAGCATTTTTCACGTTTGATTTTAAATTTTATTATTTAGAAATAGTAATCTTCGTTTTAAATGCGTACAACCAAAAGACAATTTTATCTAGTTTCACAATACTTGTTTTTACGGAAAATTAAATAAAAATAATATGTATATAGCGCATTTGAAATACACAGAAAACATTGCAAACTGAACAAATGTGTTGAAAGTACTGAAGGATTAAAAAATCGGCTCAATTAGTACCATTGTACTAAAGATACACGATGTACGGAAATTCGTAGTATAAGCGGGAAACTGGTGAATCAAATTCAAATCAAATTTTGTCATGCAACATTATAAAATTGCAAATATAATATTGTAAATTAAACCTTTTTTTTAATCTTTTAACTCCAAAATGTAAAAGAAATCAACTGGGCAATTTAATTATTTATACCTAGGAGTGTAATTTTTCAAGTATTTATCAAAAAGATTCAGAAATACCTATTAATAATATTTGAAATTTCACCTTAAGTACACACTGAAAATGTAAACTGAATAACATAACACATAAATACAAATAATAAAATAACACACCCCCATACACGCAAGCTTAGCTAAATTATTGATTTATTTACTGCTCATCTATACAAGTAGGGCTTAAAAACCTTTTTTTTTACTTCGCCTTTCTCACAAGGCCGAGACAGGCTATTTTACAAATATTTTATTTTAGGTATTGACCTACAATTAAATTAATTTCGACAAGTTCAGTGCAATTTTTTGATTAGTTGGAAGCAAAGATATTTGATAGATTTATGTAATTCAGTTTATTATTGGTGTGTGGTGATTAATAATAATTAGAGAACTTTTAATTAAGATTTGTGTGAGTTGACTAATTATTGTGCGACCTTTGATTATGGGGTCACTATATCGTTTATACGCAGATGTCCCAAAACTTAATAATTTTCTATGGAGGCCAACTTATGATGGACCAGAATATCATAATAAAATTTTAGTAAAAAGTCATTAGTTTTCGAAATATTGGGAATTTTATGAATTCCGTGAAAACCTAAATCTCACATCAGTTTTTCGAATGCCACAGTAACACAATTCAATATTCGATTCAAATTTTTACTACGCAACCCTAAATATCCCTGCTAGAGTCAAGGTTATGCAAAAAATAGTTATTTAGTGTAATTTTTGAAATGGTATGTTTTACTATATTACTGTACAAAAAATCTTTTTGCAATAGTTGCTAATTGGTGGTTGCGGTGCATCGCACCGATTTCCTAAAAATCTTCATACAGAAAAACAAATTTAAAAAAAAAAAAAAGTTTTCCGCTACAACAATCAATAATGCACTTTTTTTAATATTAACACTCTAGTACACCCAAAAGTCACAAGCCGTTAGGCTGGTAAGTGAGTACATTTATTTTAGAAGGAAATATCTTATTTGTGTTTATTCTGACAATAGTTGTGTCATAACTGTAAGAAATTCTTTGTAAGCAATATTTTTATGCATAAATAATGGATGAGTCACATGAGACCGAAAAATATTTTTCAAAGAGGATAGCGTCCTTGACTGATTTAATTAATATTAAAATTATTAACCAATAATAACAATATAATAATAGCTTCGGAAAATTCCGTTCTGCGTCACAACTCGTGATGGGTATTGTCAATCCGCTAGAAAAACCTGGAATTATAATAAAATTGTATTTATATTACCATATTACCTTATTAAATTAACTTTTTATTACACAATATAACATTATAAGAGTTTTTAAAAACACAAAAGGTTCTTGGCTAATCAGGTCTGATTACGTAAAAAGCTTAAATTTTGTCAAAGAACGTAAGGCTATAATTATGAATTATGGTGTATCACCAATGATTTTTCGGCTTGCACTTATTGGCCTAGCGTCACATTTCTTAATACCCTGACACCTACGTCGCCATTTTAATAAAATCGGGTCTACGTAGACACTTTTCAGATTGTTATTTTCTTATTTTCAGGATTAGAATGCAACAAACATTCCTTGAATGCATACATGTGTTAGCAAAGATGATGTCTACGACCTTTCCATCAGTTTCTTTGAGATAGAATATTGAACCTATTATTTAGTGTTACAAAACGAATCCGTGCAGGTAAGTAATAGGCAATTCATTTATAAAACAAAAGTCTATGGGCGTCAAGACTCTAAAAGGCCACAGCACAAGCAGTTTCAGGGGTAATTAATACCTCATCAATTGCACATTCAGGATCCTGATTTCCTGTGGTGATCCAAAAAACTTACATGATTCTATTAATAACTTGGGAAATACTGCATTTTAAATTATTCAAAGACGCATTCCCGGCAAGCGAAAGTTTATTTATCAAGACTGAATTTCTATTTACAAATTTAACTGAATTTCTATTTTTAATTTTTCACAAATTGTTTCCAGAAACCCTTCGAAAACAGATGGATGACAGTGATTGTAAAAACCTTGCATCGTAAGAATATAATATAAGGCTAGCTTTAGACTTGAAAGTTTTTTCGTAAATTTACGACTTCTAGCCAATGGGCATATTGCATTTTGAAAATCCAATATGCCCATTGGCTAGAAGTCGTAAATTTACGAAAAAACTTACAAGTCTAAAGTTAGCCTTACATGAGAAGATAATAAAGTAATTTGCAGCGAGAACCACGTGAGTTTTTCTTAGTGATGCGGGGAAGGTTAAATCAAATAGATTTACCACAGTAACCTCTCTTCACTTGATATTTTTATATGCAATCTGTCAACTCATTCGATAAAGACATGAAGTCACGGTTTTAACAGGTATACGAATAATTTGAACAGATTTTTAATAAATTAGCAATATTTTATATCAGTAAGCTTTATCCGTTGATATCAAAAACGATCTTTAGGCGATGCACTACGTCGTGTAATATTTTAAATTGAGCCGCTATCAATAATAACCCTTACGTAGATGGCGATAAAGTTTAAAATCCCGCTTAACACCATCCGCCTGTTTTGATTTATGCAACAAAAAAAACATGGCCAAAAAGTGCTTTTTATATTATTTTGTCGATGTTCAGGCATAAACATTTTTTTTTCGATAATTTAATAAATAACTTAATTTTCCACATTATACAATAAAATCATAACCGAAAATGGGTTCATAAGTAGGAGATTTTGAACTTTATAGCAGTTTTCATACGCCTTGTACATTATTTTTTTTCTGGGCTTATAAAAAGACTTATCTAAAAAATACTCGATTATTTCAAAGGCCAAGATGTATTCTACTCGCAGTATTTAATTAAAGCACCTGAAAAATTTCTAGGCGACCAAATTTTCAAACCAAAAACACATGCTTTTGCATTACTACGTATAGCATCGCCTTAAACCGCATATTCCAAAATTTTACCAACAAAACTGGCTACAGCGCCCTTATGACATAGAAAACGCCAATATCTTGTAAGACGGCTATCACCAGAGTTGCTCGGCGTGACGTCAACGCCGCCGAATTCACAACTAAAAACATGTCGCTTTGGCGGCAAATCGAAAATAGCAAGTTTTAAATCGATATAGAAAATTTTTTCATTTACATAAAATGAAATAAAAATTCCTTGACTATCGTAATTTTTTTCGAGAATAAAAAAAATAACCGTGAAAATACCGTATTGTGCTACCACAAGCTATCTAGGTCATTGATTCAGATTCTGTTTAGTTTACGCCAGTTACTCATATTAATCACAGATTGCGTAATGTATCCGCGGAAGCAGAGTGATGACATTATTCCCAAAAGTGCGGTAGGTGCCTATTTATCACTTTCGAGTTGACCCTATTTTCGTGATTGCCAGACTCTCCTTCCCTAGGTAGGTAATATTTTATCTTGTATACATGTCATAACGGCTTCGGAGCTTTTGGTTTACGCTTGTACGCACATGTACAATAAATGTAATGTAATGTGTAGGTACTCTGATACTCTATATCTTTCGTACACGTAAGTACTGAATGCATTAATATATTTCTGGAAGCTGTTGCAACTTTACTTGTAACACCATACGAACATGAATCTGGGTATCAGCTACGTGACGAAACGCACGATGCCATAGTAGTACGTTTCAAGGAATTTTGCTTTATTTCAGAAGATTCTGGACTCTGGAATAAATTATCGAGGATCTTTCTGAATTGTTCTAGGCGAGAAAGGTAGGTAGGTACTTTTTTTACATTTGCTCCACACAGGAGGCACTGATGAAAAAAAATCCCTCAGGGCCTATGTCGTATTTGTGGATGCTGCGTGGAGGGTCTTTTTAGGAAAATAAAGAAGAGGAAGTTCTGGGAAGTAAAAAAGGTGAAAAAAAGTAAAAAATTCATATTTAATGATGAAAACTGTTTTTATCCTTACAACATGTTTGCAATAGTACCCATGTCGGTAAATTTTGCTAAAATGCTATCCAGTGTTCAAACGTTTGCTTTACAAATGTTTATTTAAAAATAGTATATCTTAACAACTGACAAAATGTATTTCAAAATAAACATGGACTCATTACAATGATGCAGCAATTTTGACTTAAGTTATTTTTTGTATTGATTTTTTATTTGATATTACTATGTCTTTTTTTATAGTACATCCAAGGAACCCATTATTCACACAATTTATTATTGAACTAAATTAATTTAATAAACGTGCCACAAAAGGGGATTCCTTTTTTCAACTTTTCAACTTGCAAATTAGAATTATCAATTTTAGCAGACTCGCGATTGCAAAGCCTTAGCTAAATAATAAAATAAAATATTTTCTTTGTTGGAAACCGATCTAAAAAGGGTATTTTTTGTGCAGTCCACCAGTGAAGAGATGCAATGATAGAAATATTCTGTGAGCGGGTTTAGTGTGCCCGAAGTAAGGTCAATGTCCCACCGATGTATGACGGCCTCTACGATCGAAGAGTAAGGCTCTTGACTAGCAAGCTGGAGGTCAAATCCCGGAGTGCGCAAGTAAATTATTTTTTTTAAATTTTGTGTTTTTTCAGAAATTACTAATTAAAAATAATAAATAGATATTTGCGGCACGTTCCGGAGTGGAAGATACTTTCAGTATCGCCCCTGTGTAAGACCACCATTCAGAATTTAAATTTTGTTTCTAAAATTGGTATTTTATCACATTTCCATAGTAAGCATACATTTTTTATGCATTTTTTAAAACTTAAAATAGCAATTTATTTTTTCGTATTTTTCTCCAAAAACAACGTAAACAATTTAATTCTGTGGCGAAACCTTTTTTCTTCGATAAAATGTTTGTTTCATTCGTCATTCATCGGTCGGTCAACAAACTCTGATGTTTCATAGAATTGGAGAAAGGGACCCTGTTCACTTTCTCCCGTGCGGCTGAAAGGCGTGATAATATAATATCATTGCGTCAGTCCATTTCGGTCAAAAACATAAACACTCGCCCGTGATCGACGCCAATTTTTATTTATTTTCTCATATGTCTTTGAGACTGGGCACTGAATTTTCGTTTGCGTTGGCTTTTGCATTTTCAAATTGTGGTTTTGTCGATGGCAGGTAGAAAGACGAAATTATTATTATTATCACACCAAGGACACAGGTAGGTACTTACCTGGTTTGTAAAGAAATGTTTTTTGTTATTGTTAACATTGCGATTGTGTGAAAAGATTATTGAAAGATAGGTAATACAATTGGATTAATTTTAACGCAATCTTTTAATATGTTTAATTTTATGAAAAAAATTACATTATGCACAAAAAATTACATACCTAAGTTAAAAGCCAAACCAGTAAAACAAATAAATATAATGGGATTATAATCATGTATCGGTAAGGTTTTCCTGTATAGTAATAATAATTCTTGTACAAAATAAATGATTTTATCATGTAGGTGCCTACTTAAAAATGTGGCACCTTTTGTTCTTGTTTCAAGCGTTTTTTTTTTAACAAATCCCTAATAAATAAAACCTGCCTCGAGTCACAAAAATTGAAATCGTCGCGGTATAATAAAAGAAGGTACTTTTATTCATCGACGGCGTAGAATGTAGTCGACCTTGGTAAGCTCGCCATAATAAGAAATATAAATAAATATTCTCGCCTCATTATAATGGCACAGATCTGCTGAAGAAGAGAAATAATGTTAACATGATGGATGATGTTTTCCATTTTGTTGATTGAGCATTGCAGAGCTTTTTTTTTACAAAAACAAACAAATTAGTTACCTACATAATTATTTTCTTAGTAAGTAGGTACTTACCTTCAAATACCACTGTTTTAGAAAGTCGTTTACAGATTCAAATGACCCGCCAAATGAATAGCCTTTTGTATTTTCCCGATTCGCGCTTACTATGACCATCTGTCGTTAGAATACAAAAGCTTTACCCGGTTTGTTTACTTTGTTTGGAAATGGCGGTTTTAAATGTCAAATGTCAGGGGTTGTAGATTGGTGCATGTTAGCGCAATGTTTATGATTTTTTTATACCTAAAATCATTAGATATTATAGTGCGCAATGCTTTTTAGTGTTTAATTTACGATAGGATTAAACAATGAGTGCTTCTAAGGAAAGACGCCGAATATCACCCGTTACAACCCCCGAGAGGACTAGTGCCATAGTGGAAGTTCATAACAAAAATAAATCGTTCAATGAAGCGTCTCCATCTGCTACCTTTCAAAGAAGTAGAAGGGACAGTAGTGGTCACAATGACATATCGAGGAGATCTTCCAAGACTGAGGATGTTCAGGTTCTCGAGGGAGGGATTCAAACCACCCTTATTACAGTTGAAGACAGTACGTCAAGAGTGCAAAAGTCTCGCGGATCCTGGGTAGATTCTGATATCAATGTGTCCGCTGAAGGTGAATTAGAAATACATCAACAAATAAAACAGGGTATCATGGGATTTATGGAAAACGAAATAAAGAAATCCGATAATAAACTCCCTATTGCAACACTATCAGCATATGTAAATGGAATAACCGAATCAGAAGAGAACTTGAGGCATAGCAAAAGTGGATCTCACAGCGGCAGTCATAGAGAAAAGAAAAGTCCATCAAGAAGGAAAAAGAAACGAATCTCTTCAAAGCACAGATCTGATTTAGGATCCGATTTTGATATAACGGTCTCTAGTATGAGTGCATTAGAAAAAGTTGATGATTATCTCAAAGAATACAACAAAGGGGAAGAAATCACATTGAGTGGAGATTTAGAAATTGAACCCAACGATTTAGTCAATAACAATGGGTCGTCTAAAGAGAGTAAACTCAAGCCAAAGAAAAGACGGAAAAGTCGCCACGAAGATGGCAAGAGAGACAAGAATGCAAACACAAGGGACGTGAGCCCTCGTGTTTTCGATCCTGCAACTGGTAAACATATTAAACCTCTAGGAAATGCCAAACCACGTGAGTTATTATATTTTGCATTTATTTATTTTTAATCCAAATCATTTTTTAAAAACCTTCCTGGTTGGAATTGCCACCTGCAAAAATGTTTTTGCCTTTGTAATCTCATAGCAAGTTTTTTTAAAAATTTTTTCGAAAATATCGATTTTTTGTATGAAGATTTCCAGGAAATTTCAGTTTGGCCGTGCGCCGCACGGATATCCTGGAGTTCTTATTACAAAAAATCAAATTTTCGAAAAAACAAAAATTATTTTCAACTACAACAACATCAATAATGCCATTTTTTGTAATATTGGCACTCTAGAAACCCAAAAGTCACGAGCTGCCACTGGTTGCCAATGAAGAGATTTTAAAATTCCCCACAAATTCTGTACCTCCAAATTGAAACAAAATTATATTGAAATTAGTATTGTTTTTTCACTAGGCTTTAAAGATTGACTTTTTTGAAAATAAGCTGTGAACGAAAACGAAATATAGTGCATTCTCATAATTATTGTAAATATTATTTATAATAATCAAGAAATGCTCATAATTCCCGCATTTTCCTCCACTAAAAGGTTTTCCCTGCAAAATAAATAAAATAATAATAATAATTAATAAATTAATGAAACTCTTAGACATTACCCATAATTTGGGGAATACTCGACCAAAACCAGTGTTTTCGTACTGGCAATGATGTTTATTGTTTACTTGCAGATAGCAACACAGTATTATTACGATGATATGAATGGCTACGAATTTGAATGCGATTCATAATACGTTAAATTTATAATATGTACATTTAAATTGAATAAATAATACGTTTCGTACCTATTTCCAATTATAAGGAAATACAACACTTGAATATTCCCACTGGGGGTTTGGAATATCCTCATATTTCTCATTATTCCGTGAAGTCATTTTTCAATAGAAGATAATATTTAATAATGAAAAATTTTCATCTCCATGGACACAAAAACCTGGACACCAAAACAATACCGAATATAATATTCAATTTATATATCGGGCCGATTGCGTCTTTCACAACAAATACATATATAACCTTAAAATACATATTTTATTATTAATAAACTTATTATAAGTCAGAATGCTATTTTTTACTGACACTAAATGTACGGGCATCGTAAATCCCAACCTAAAATATAATTAATTGCTCACATACTCAAAGGTTCTTCGGTTGGTAGAAAATATTCTAAATAAACAGCTAATATCTAATACCTAACATTCCAACATTTGACAATTGAATAATTGTGTAATCCCAAATGCATATCAAATCATATTAGGTAGTACATAACACAATGTACACACGGGCATAATATCTCGTTTGTCAAGCAATCCAAGATATTTTTGACCCTTCTCGGAGTTGGGAATCGATTTAAGTTTTCAAATGAATTGTGACCAATGATGTGACTGCTTTGATATCAATTAATTCTGACCAATGACGTGACTGCTTTGAAATAGATGCATTCAAGTGATTTTTGACAGATTCGACCCATCGCTAGTACTAACCAAACGGTGTGTTTTAATGACATGGTGTTTTCTTCGTTTTTAAATAACGATTATCAATTCTACACATAATAAAACTTATGTATTCAGAATCAGCGTTTGTTGATCTATATGAATATATATTTTTTAAGCCATAATATTTTTCACTGCTGTTCATTATTGTTCAATTTCACAGGCAGTTGTAATCAAAATGTACTATGTTAGGTTTAAAAAGCCTCTGATAGAACAAAAAGGTATATGTTGCTGCCTATATGTTGACGTCAAAACTCCTTGTATTTTAACACATGTCAGAACCCAGAGCTTTGTTAAACCTAAAACAAATAAAAGTAACTAAAACAAACCGTTACGCCATTTGTCCAAGATAGGCAAAGAAAGTGTACCACCTAACTCTGGTACTCATTTCTTGAGTTTTACATCGTCTCATACATACCATCCTATCCCTTTAATTATTTCCACATGTTTCTGTGTATTTGAATTTAAGATGCCAAATGTGCTCTAATTTTTTAGCTCGACCAACGCTGGATCTATCCTCCATGCTCGATGGTCTCGGTTCTGACGTCAGCACTTACAACGAGAGGCATATTGACAATCCATTCTCATCTCCGTCTCCGATGACTTCACCGAACGACGGAACCCTAGATGGAGCCTTCAGCAACAGATCGGATAAGATCTACGTGCAGAGGGGAGGCCACTTCAGAGCTGTGGCGAGAGACAGGGTGTTGGGGGAGGCGCAGAGAAGGGCCGAGGAGAGGAAATATTTCAGGTATGCAATGAATTTTCTGATTTCAATCGTTTACTGTACTAATCAATCATAAAACATGCTCTTTTCGGTTTTGAGTCTGTCATTCTGTGAGTGATTGCAACTATGGTTCAATGAATGGGATAACACCAAAGATATTAGAAGAACGAGATGTGCTATGCGCAGTTCGTACTGAGTGGAATTGTTTTGCCGAGTGTCGCCGGTTTTGTTCACCAATACTACTGCACACCTTCGCTTGCGCTAAGGTATCCGCACTAATACATAGAACAGATTTCTGTGCGTACACGTCCCGATACCGTTCAAAGTACCCTAATTAGGTAGTACTCCGGCTACGGTCCGGCGGCCAACATAGCATATCTCGTTCTTCTAATATCTTTGGATAACACCATTGATTTAATAAGACTCGATTTACCCTCTGGAGTTAATTCCAATCTGAATACAACCCCATTTTGGAGTAATTTCACAATACAACTCCTCTTTGAATTCGCTTAAAAAGCCTAGATAATATAAATGCATGTTCCCTACAATCTAAAACAGAGCAATCTAAATCCCGTTATGTAGTTTGCTCTTCCATCCGCCAATAGGAAAGCTTAGACAGCCCGCGTCACAAAATATGGAGATGAACTTAACAATCCAACTTCGGGCAAATTTTGCGTACGAGTCGTAAGCGAAACCAAGGAAGAGCGTTCATTTTGTTAGCAAGGTGTTGTTGTAATATGAATGCAAAGCCGTCACCAAACCAACATTTTTTGCTAAACCAGGTCTGAATCAGGTAAAGGACTAATAAATAACACAAATTGTTTTTTATTTTCATATTTTGGATTCTGTACACTACATATTGAACCAAAACGGGAAACGTACACATATGTACTATTGAGCAGAAGTATTATGAATTTACAAAATTATTTATATAAAATAGTATATAATTATCAAAGAAAGCGTTTACTTTGTGGCTTGACACTTTAATTAAATGAAAAGTTATTTTGTTTTTAACCACTTTGTTAGGTTTATAGAACAGCATTATAGAAAACTAGTCTAGGTACAAACATCAATAATGTATAAAATATAATATTAAACTAAAGCGAGAGAAATCATATAAGACGAGGTCAGAGCTTCACAGAGGGTGTGGTGGGGTGGGACAAGGGAGGGTGGGGGTTACATAGTTATAATATCAATTTATTTATCCCCATTAAATAAGCTTTTACATTATGTTTTTTGTTGTTGTGTTTGTCTCCTTTTTTCGAATATAGGCACAACTTTACATATCTATGAAAAAAATGATGATTGTACCTTCCTTCCCAGGGACTGGAGTCAACCGCTCTAACAATAAATTACTTTGTTAAACACTCATTCTAAGGACGGGTTGTTTCGGAGAATTTGAACAATTCTTCAAATTTCAACGTTAATTTGCGAGCTCTGTGAAATATATTTTCTAGTTCTGTTATTATTTCAGTTCTGTCAAGAAACTAGCCTATAATGATATAATATCAGAACTTGAATAGGACTTTCACAGAACTCGCAAATTAACATTGAAATTTGATGAATTGTTCAAATCCTCCGAAACAACCCGTCCTAATTGTTTTATTGGGTGTTAACAATAAAATGTTGAACAAAACAAAAAATGCCTTTTATGGTTTTGATGCAAATCATATGAAGCGCGCAAAATATTATAATACAAAGTATTTTGATGTTATTGGTAATATTAAGCAAGAATTACTTTTGTGTTTCCTCATCTCCATATTCATCTTTAGCAGGCTCAGGAACTTATTGACTTACTGACATTAGTACGGAGTCTGTTGTACTATCCATATAATTCTTCATGTGACATTGTTATAGTGGTTCATCATAGAGTTGTTTCAAGTCCTGGAGAATAATATGGGAAACGTTTTTTATTTGTGAGCCAGGTGAAGTAAGAGAAGATCTTGTAATTAACTTTCTCTTAGAATAAGCTTTTAAATCGTCTGCAATATGTATGTGATGAAATGTGTCCAACATATGAAAATGAAAGAAGATGTTGTTAGTTTCTCCTTTCACATTACGGATTCCTTTTATTTTTAACCATTTAATTTGGTTACCTTGGTCGTCTTTTGTTCTGTTTATCATAACCTTGCTAGCTAGGACTTTCAGATCGATGAAATTGTAATGTTTGAACTCTTTAACTTTGTATTTATTTATTTATTTGTACACGCCCAAATTAGGGCTTTTACGTATGATACAATTAAAAATACATTTGATATAATCAGAGAGTAAAAGAGATATAACAATTAAAATATGTACCAAGTATAGAAATATTAATTTAAAGCAACAAACAGAGTAAACTATAGGATGCACATTCCTATAAATTTAGATACATTGAAAATTTATAAACATTACAAAGCTATCAAGATAGATACATATACAGATTTAATAACAATGTTTTTATAGGCTGATAGACATTCAGTACCGTTGGTGTTCATGTGATATTTATTCCCTGCACTGTGCAGTCAGTTCATTACTGAATTTATTTCTGCTTTGGTACCTGCAATGTTACAATGGTAAGGTACCTTCTGACGAACCGTTCTACTAGGTACATGAAAGTCAATCAGCCTGAGGAGTTCAGGGGAGTCAAACATGTTATTAACAATTTTATAAAGAAAAAATAGATCAGAACATATTCTTCTTTCTTTCAATGTGGCAAGGCCCATGACTTTCAACAGTGAGGTGTAGTTAATGTTTTCAATAGGAATTCCTAATCTGTAATTTATGTTTCGTAAAAATTTATGTTGGATTCGCTCGATAGATTTTTCATGAATATTTTAAAATGGATTCCAAATGGTTGAGTTGAATTCTAAATGGCTTCTGACAATGAATGAATGAATATAATATTTTTAAAGTTTTTAAATTTTTGAAATCTTTTGAAGTTCTTAATATGAAACCCAACATTTGCATCGCTTAGTGGTTTATTAAATATTAAATAATTCGGTATTAATCTTGCTCGTTCGAAGATACTAATCCAATCATGCATAGTTTCTTAAGATATTAATCCAATCATGCACAGCAGAGTTTTTCTTAACATGTTCTATGCTACTATGCATTGAATCTGCTTCCACATTCGTGTGACCAGATTGTAGACATTTCTGCTCAATTATGTGGATGTGCTCAATATGTTGTATGGCCCAAAGTAATATTATTGCTACATATTGATTCCGGTTCTGCCCTCCATCTGTGTCCAAAAACAGTTTAATATCCCTAATATTGTCTGGCATGTCATTTTTTAAGTATTAGTACAGGATAGAGCCTATTTCGTAACTCCCACGCTTTCCATTTATTTAGGACTATGGAAAATAGTATTATTGGGGACGGGAGTCTCATATAATGTGAGATTTTATGCACACAATTTTCTTACATAGTAGATAAGACCAACTTTTCCGCTTGGGATTTGAAAAACTGCCTGTAGGTCAAATGTTAGCGACATGAAGTTGTTTTTTTTGTTCAATCTCTCTTTATCATTTTCCTTCTCCTTATTGCAAACATCTTTCCTTTCAACGTATTCTTTGTAGTTTTGTCCTAATAGTAGTACAGATTAGGCACTGATACTTCTTTGATTATTCGTCGGTACATTATTTCTGTAACAGGCTCGGTAATCTCCATTCCTTTGCAATAATCCAACTACAAAGCGTGCATTTTCCTTATGGAGAGAGAGATGTCTAAATACTTACGCTTAGACGATTTTCTCATATAGTGAGGCTCCATGCTTAGAAATGATTTAATGTGTGATCTCACATGATCAAAGATGTTCGTCTTGGTTTTATGTGGAGGCTCTTTTTTGTCTCTCTTGTCACCTTGAGCTTAAATTTCTAGTGCATTTTTATTCTTTATTGCTAGTTTTGTTACGTCGGGCGAGGTGCTTAGAGTTTTGACATTCAAAAGCATAATGTGTCAAAAATGTTTTATTCAAAGATATTGAAAATAACGTCATCTATCGGTGTGAAGTTTCTAAATATATTTTGAGAATACATAAAAATTAAATCTCATCTATTCACAAATTCCGTGTACGAACAAACGATACTCCTCTCGACATCAAATCATTTAGGAAATTATAAAAAAAAATACGAGTAACACTTTGATATAACGTTTGTTAAAATAACAAAGTCAAGCAAGCATTACTCAACAAATAGCTTTGCAATTAGGCATCGTGGCACCCCGTACTACGGCAGTTATCCTTCAACACAGTTCTTAAGGAAATTTATCGACTATATTATCTAATACTCTGTTGTCTTTAAACACTTAAATACTAGATTCTGCTACGCGGTTTAAAGATTCTATTCCCTCTATCCATTATTTATTACTATTGACCTAAAAAGTCTTTACCAATTAATATTTGTAGGATCGTTCATTACAATATAAAATCGACATTATTTTCCATTGAAATCTACTTTCATGTTTCAATAACCTAATAGTTTCAAAATATGCTTGTAATAACCTTTCAACAAGAAATCTTTTTTCATTAATTGTACAATTTAGAAATTACTTCCATAAGGCCGAATTCCACGAGCCTTGTTACTCGGCCGAGCAACTTATTGGAGAATAGATCGATCACATTCACGTGGGCGAGTCAGTTCATTGAAATTAGTTTAATGTGCTGTTAACGTGGTTTCGCGATAGAGGGAAAAGAGAAAATTGAAGAAAGTTTTACAGCAACAATCACTCCTAAAAAATTCCAAATATTTAAAAATTTTAATTTTCTATCTTTCACTGACTGACTCGGCTAATTGCACTGACCGAGTGGAGAGTGAGCGAAGCACCGAGTTTAGTATACAGGTGGAGGGGGTACTTACTCTACCGACTCATTGGGCTTTGCTTCTATCCACTGTCTTGCCTGAATCACTTGCACGTTACTAGGTCGGGTACTGACTGTACGGATCGCATCAGCCGAAATTCGCATTCGAAATAGCATTCGGCCGAAAGCACTGTCTAGGCCGAGCATTCGGCAGGTGTAATTCAAGCATTAATTTTTCTGTAAAAAAAAAATCGAATATTTAAAATTCGTAATTTAAAAATGAAATTAAAACAAAAAACAGAGGAAACATTCTAACAACTCCGATGGCGCCGCAGCGGCGACATAAACAATGGGTATACATTTTATTGTTTAAAAAATAAAAGGGTCCTTTTACACATGATTCTATTCAGTTGTATATTGTACCCACTTACGATTGGTTGTGCTTTTTGATCTGTTTTACACAACAAAACAAAAAATCACTTCATCAAAGACCAGGCTCAATGGAAAACTCCATATTTTAAGAAAAGGTCCCAAGCGGGACTGTGCGGTCTGCTCGAAAAGGGCAGTAAAAGGTGGCAGACGGGAAACCAGTGAGTAGGTACTGTGAGACGTGTCGTAACAAACCACGTATGCATTTGGGCGACGGCTTTGTAAAATACCACACATTAAAAAATTATAAAGATTAGAATATGCAAGTTTTTCTTTTATTAAAAATCTTATATGATAATAAATATATATTTCTTAACATAACTATATCATTTTTATTTACTGCCTTTCTAATTTTCTAAAAATATCTTAATTTTTACATTACACTCTATGGAGTAGCTGGTATACCATGTAAAAAAAAATTTGGAGTATCAAGGGTTAATATTATTATGAGACAAGTATATTATTTATAAAGTACAACTGGTAGACGGTCAAAATGGAAAGAGGGTGACATACACGCTTACCGGGCCTTTTTATAACTCTGTTCGCGTCATCCATTCATCTGAGATATACTTCACTATTATTCGATAGTCTCTGACCTACGTTCATTACAATAACTGTATAGACATAATATATGTTGTCTTTTGAAGCAAACTATAAACTTATATCATTTTCAACCCAAAATATTTCAGATTAAGCAGCCTCACACCGCTAGACGTGGCCATAAGTGCCCAAGGTGGGTGGCGCGGGGTGGCCACCCTGTGCCACGGCCTGCTGGGCGGGCTGGCTCTGATGCATCTGCTGGCCCTGAGCTACGGGGATGGCTCACACCCGGGCCACCTATCCTTCCACGCAGCCATCATCGTGCCGTATTCCGCCGCATACTACTTCCTCTGCTCATGCTGTCTGGTGTCAGTGTTTGATAGGTAAATATGTCATCATTTGCATGGATATGCGCCATCTGATTATTTACCCTAACCCAAAAAAGGAAGATCGCTTCAATCAAACCAACTTCCTCCCCATAGCAGTGACATGCAATCCATAAAGGCTGAAAAGCTGTGCCTAATAAATAAAATGTTAAAAACAGACAAATTATTTTTTCCATTAGTTTTAATCGTTCAACCCCAATAAAATATTTGTTATTTGCAGTGGCCACCTACCCTGGATCATTCATAATAAAAAAAAACTCTCTTCCTCAAGATTACATTTTTAGCTTTATCAAATAGGGTACCCTAATAACGAGTATATGTAATATCCTGTAATATTTCATACAAAATGGCCGATTTCAAATGTAATAAAATTCATGCCTGAAAAATTAATCACAGCTTACCTTTGGTCACGCCACTGTCCCATACTGATCACATTACATAATATAGTTCTGTCCAAGGTGATGGTACATTTTACCTAGAAAAATTGCTCACATACTTGAGAAGAACAAAATATTGCAGTGTTAGGCCCCTTTTCCACAAGGAAAGTATCTGATACTCATGTTGTGTACTCATGTCTAAAATAACCTGTCGTGCCCAGTTCGTACACTGAAATTGCGAGAACCGCGTCACCACCAATCATTGTTGAATTCTAGAAATGTCAAAACTAGAATGCTTTCATACCAAAACTCTTTCTGTAGCTTTCATTATTTATTTATAATTGAGCAAACGTGTTGCTGTATAATTCTAGTTTTAATCCACTTCATGAAAAAGGAAACTTTATTAACACTTTATGAAAAAGGAAACGGTATTTTGTTATATGTATAAATATTATTGAATAATTCATGGTGCTCCTTAACTCTCTACCCCAGAGGTCAATGGTACTACGTCCATGTTAACTGTTTTACAGGAGGCTACAAAACAGATCTGAAAATCGGTTTACCTCTAATGAATTTGTGACGTAGGACTCATTTTTGCTAAGTGATTTCAATGACGAAGCCGCTTAGGGAAGAGTGCTGTTTACCTTTAGATATATAATGAAATTACAAATGCCATGGCGTGGTTTATTTATTTTCGGTATTTTGTTTTATGATTCAATATGATATGATTGTACCACCCCAGCCAGGAGCACTCCTGTCCCGGTGCGACCGGTACACCAGGGGCACTGATTTCTTAGGACTTGGAACACGTGCTCTGAGAATTGGAAGGAGGTTGGAGTTTAATCGACCGGTATACAGTCAACCTAATAAGCCAATATTGGAATTTAGTATGGGCAGTAATAAAGGAATTGATTGAACGTTATTGGTTGTTCTTGAACGTTATGACTGCCTTCTTCTTGCCTCTTCTTACATTGTCATTCTTCTTTTTGGCTCTTCCTGGTTGTTCTTTTTTTTTTCTTGACTATTCTTGTCTCTTCTTGACTCTTCTTGTCTCTTCTGATCTCTTCTATTTTATTTTGCCTCTTTTTGACTCGCCTTAGCTCTTCTTACATATATTTGTATCTTCTCGTCTCTTCTTGCATATTCTTACTTCTTACCTCCCCTTCTTGTCTCTTCTAGTCTTTTCTTATCTCTTCTTCAATCTCCTTACTTCTTACCGCCGCTACTCGTCTCTTCTGAACTCTTTTGGTCTCTTCTCTTCTTGAATCTTCTTACTTCTTACCACCGCTTTTCGTATCTTGTAGTTTTTTTTAGCTCGTCATAACACTCATTGCATCTTCTCGACCCTTTTAGCTTCTCGTCTCTTTGTGTCTCTTCTTGTCTCTTCGTGTCTCTTCTTATCTTTGCTTGGTCCTTATAGTCTCTTCTTGGCCATTCTAGTCTCTTCTTGGATTTTCTTCTCCTTTTTGCCTCTTACGTCGATATCATTCAAAGACAGCTCGCTGAAGAGGTCCCATAAATCCCAAACTAATTGCACTGCTTGACACTTGCTGGGCCATGTATTCAGTCTCTGGCTTAGAGTCTTTGTTTGTGTTAGCTGCACTTTCCAAATTATATCTGCTTAAAATATTATGACAGTTGTAAATTCCAGCTAAACGATAATAGTCACGGACATTTAGCTACTTGAGTAGGTAAGCACAACGTAAAACACTTTTGTTGAACACTTTTCAGCAATCTCTTAACAAGTGAAACCTTCTAAACAGATTAAATGAACAGGAGTGGTTATATCACGTCCGCTGTGGCCGGGATCCTCGCGCTTCTACTTATTTTCGGTATTTTGTACTACTATTTTTGTATACTTTTTCTGACCCCAAGATAAGGAAATGTTGCCCACGCCTGATTTACATAATAATTGTGTTTTTTCTTATCATTTAGTTTGGACATTGACATATCAAACCTGGCCTCGATCGTCGAATCACACATTCGAGGATTAGTGTTGACCTTCTTATACCTGGTGTGCATGCTGGTCACCTTGTCCAGCCGCAAGTTCGATGAGATGATGGCATTCCAGTACAGCGCAGACTCAAATTACACTTTCCTCGCAACAAACTCAACAGCGGTGGTAATTGGAAATCTTTTTTATACTATTACATATTACAAAATCTCGACTTTGGAAAGGTTAAATGGCTAAAACACCTTACTGCTAAATGGCACGTTAGTCATTTATCCTTTGATTGATATATTCCAGTTCCAATGAATTTCAACCGTTAAAATCATATATGACGAGCTCTATAGCAAAGCTGTTAACCCTTTGCTCTAAGCCACTCTTCCCAGAAATAACTGATGTGAAACCCGGTGAGTATAAATCGACGGTCCCGAAGAACCCAGTAGAACAGCCTAGAAAGTTTCGTTTACTATTTTTGATAGTATATTTCTCCCATTAAATACATATGGGTTAATGCAAAGTATTAAATGACAATATATTACTTGATCTCAAAAACGGTAAAAATGCAGAAACGAAACTTCAAATAGCTCTACTGCAAAACTACAAATTTGCACATCCGATATTGTTCTTTGGAACGGTCGACATTCAATTTATTAAATTGGTATCTTTTATCTATGCATGTAATAGTAATATTTTTTCTATGACATCTAGTATTTTCTGCTTGACACATTTAACTTTAAGAAAATAATATTTTTTGAATCCAAGGGTTTTTCGTGTTCACAAAATTTGCAATGTATCACCGAACATAAAGTTAAATATGACGATCTGTAATTATTATTGAAGTAGCATATTAATTTGCTCTTCCCCTGAGAGTGGACGATTTGTACAGCTTTTCTTTTGTGAACACGAATCAAAATCCAAATGTTGCCAGAAATTTCTTCAGCTACCAGATCTGAATAACCAGGCTTCTTGATGTTCTTCGTCTTCTTTTATTCCCCCATTTCTTTCAAACTAATATCCTTCTCCAATTCCCAGTGCCGTAGTTGTCGCACAGTGTTAATGTTATATGCCAGTAATTTTTAAATACTTTTATAAAATCTTTATGTGCTTGCTTACTTTAAATATATTATCTATATTCTTCCAGGTGAGTCTACCGGACTATTATTCCACCTGGTCGCATCTATCAATATGGCGTGCTGTCATTCCTATTGTGGCAGCTATTCTGGTGGCACTCCTGAGGCAAGAGGATATCTTGTACCGGGAATTGGCCAAACTGGTGCAATTCAAACATTCCCTTCAATCTATAGGGGGATAATTGCCTACATCTTTAACATCTAATACCCTGGACTAGTGGTTTTTTCAATCAAGCTACTTAGTAATAATCAGTTAACTCTCAAATAGGCACACATCTTTATTTTGTAAGCAATGATTTAAACCCGATCTTTGGGGTGTTCTACAGAAATTCAAATGTAACATTGTACTCAAATGGCCAATTAGCGCCATTTTGTTTTATTTTACATTTGACATGGCCTCGTTAAACACCGATTATAGCTCCTTTTCAGCTTTTAAACCAATTATGATTAGCAGAAAAGTACAACTGTTATGTTGTTATGCTTGTCAAATCCCCACAATTTCTTCAAAAACTGAAACAGAACTAGAATTGGCATTTAATGAGAAAATTTCAAATGTAAAAAAAAAAAGCAAAATGGAGCTTATTGGCCATCTGACGACAATGTTGCATTTGAATTCCTGTGAAACTCCCCGACCCATGTCTTTTGCTAGAGATGTCTTCCTATCCACTTTATTACATAGAAATAAAAGGTGAAACAATATTAATCATTCCCATAGAATATGTAATGAAGAATTTCCGCAGAATTGAATCGGGTTACGTAGGTAAATTGATAAGACGACCCCCCACTAAGTGAAATTCCAAGTTCAAAACCCGGTGTTACCTGAAATCTTTTTTGTTTGTTTTTCTAATTCATGTTGTTTGAAAAAATTATAAAATCTTAACTCGTTGTTAAGGATAACGGTATTGATTTTGATAAATAAGCAATGTTGGTGCAATTTTTCTATTTCATATGGGTGGGTGATTGAAATAACATTGTGATGCAATCAATGCAATCAATTGCTCTGATTTTGTGTACTACATATTTATACCTCAAAAGCTTACAATCATTTATTAATACAGGGTGTCCGGGTGTAAAATGTATTAACTTCGGGGAGGGATTACTTTTTTCGAAATTCGAATGTTTTAAGGTAGTTTTGAGGTTATAAAGTTGAATTTTTTGTATAGGAAAATAAATATTCTTCTATATAAAAATATTTATTTTTTGTATGGGAAAATAAATATTCTTCTATATAAAAATATTTGTTTAAAAGAAGATAAACATTTGAATTTTGAAAATAGTTATTTATCTTTTTTACTTCTACCATCATGAAGAATCGCCTTCTGAAGTTAGTGATTTTTACCCCCGAACACACTGTATAATACAGTTGGTTTATATGATTGATGCCTAATTGAAGCCTGTGTCAGACTACGCTCTACGCGTCAAGCGTTTTTTGGACATGGTCTATACAGATTATATATGTGTAGTGTCACACAAATCTATAATCTTTCTCCCCCCCTTAGCATGTGCTCGAGGGCTGCGTGACCACAGCAGCTCCCCAATTGACCTGGTCGCATCATTTTCAAATGTCGCCTGGCTAGCAGATCACACTTATAACACATCATCTGTCTGGCATGACTTCTGTAAGGGATTGTATGGTGAGCGATATGGTGATATAGGCCACACCCAAAAAACGCTTGATTCGTATAGCATTGTCTAATAGTACCATTAAGGCTTGTTTTGAGTACCTGTATAAATTTATTATTGTAAGAATTTTTCCATTAATTTGATGTTTGTGTTTGATTTTATTCAATTTATGGAAGTTGAGTACTTACCCAATAATTTTGTTTTATAGATGTTTTGTCTTAAATCTGTATGATTTACCGATGTCTAGGTACATACGAATTATATTCATTATGTTGTAAAATTGTAAGAAAATACACTGGAATAGTCCCAAATTAATATAGTGGCCAAAGATCCAGTCCCAAGTAATAATCTAGTCCATTCAAATTAGTATAATGTAAAACATGCCAAGAATGTAACTTTATTTAAATTGATTATTTATCTAAGATTTTATTACTTTATTCGAATGTATTAACTTTTATATTATTATTATGTGATAATAACCAAATATTATGTAGGCATTGAGCTGTTAAAACTTTCAATGTGACCATTTTTTTAGTATTTATTTTTGTTCAATATTTTTTTTCATCTGATTAAACTGCATAGCTTTGTGAAAGTCCAATCTCTGATTATGCTGCATATCTTTGTAAAAGTCCAATCTCTGATTAAACTGCATAGCTTTGTGAAAGTCCAATCTCTGATTATGCCGCATAGCTTTGTAAAAGTCCAATATCTGATTATGCTGCATATCTTTGTGAAAGTCCAATCTCTGATTATGCCGCATAGCTTTGTGAAAGTCCAATATCTGATTATGCTGCATATCTTTGTGAAAGTCCAATCTCTGATTATGCCACATAGCTTTGTGAAAGTCCAATATCTGATTATGCTGCATATCTTTGTGAAAGTCCAATCTCTGATTATGCCACATAGCTTTGTGAAAGTCCAATCTCTGACTATGCCGCATAGCTTTGTGAAAGTCCAATATCTGATTATGCTGCATATCTTTGTGAAAGTCCAATCTCTGATTATGCCGCATAGCTTTGTGAAAGTCCAATATCTGATTATGCTGCATATCTTTGTGAAAGCCAATCTCTGATTAAACTGCATAGCTTTGTGAAAGTCCCAAAGTGAACCTCCAGCCAATATGCTACCCAAATCAAATAATAAAGCTAATGAATGCGTTTTTTCACTATAATATTTAAATGTTCAGAATTTTCACAAGGAAAGTTTTAATACCTCAATTAATATTCCAAAACTTATATTTTTAACCAAAGAAAAGACTTCATTGAAAGTAATTAAAATTTTATTCTTGGATGTGAGATATTTTAGAATAAAAGTGCATTTGTTTATAAAAAGTATGTAATAATGTTGTACGCACATTTACTTGAAAAATAGTACTTATATTATTGCTTCTGCGGCTTGGTGTGATAAAATCGAAAGTTTGCAGGATAACAAATAAAAGTATATTATAGAATCTTTTCTGTATGTATGTATGTAAGAGTTGTTGTTAGGTCAATATCGGGGTTTAGGTTTGCAGGGGCCTATCTACAAAAACATAGTTTTGACCAGTCAGTGGCTGAGTTGGCATTGCGTTTGGTTCCCACCCAGGTGTAGTGTGTTCAATTCCTCGGCTGGCTTAGTCCTCCATAACAACAAAAAATTTTCTGCTTACTGTGGTGGTAGTGGGAGATTTTCAAATATTGTCAGGTTATTCGTAACCCGGGAGTGTTTGTCTTTCTTTTAACATGTAAAAATAAAAATAAATAAATGCAAATAAAGATTGGAATGCTCACATGCCCACCTGTATGCCCAACTGTATCTCTTAACCTCTCAGACAAAGACTTTTATTTACCATGTGTTCTTTTGAGAACTGTCAAAACGTGATAATTTTTGTGTTATTTACGAGTTTTGCTAAAAGCTTCATAACTCACGTTTTGGGAAACGTAGCCTCATTCTAAAAAATGTTTTGGAAAGATTATGAAATCCACTATCGCATTGTGTTGTTATACGTAAATATTTGCGTTTCTAAATATACATTTTATGAAAACGTCAAAAATATGTAAAAATCGCTTACCATTATTTCAAAGCCGTGAAAAATGTACTTTTTTCTGAGTATCGTAAAGAAATAACACTTTATATATTGAAGAAATATAATTAAAAACTATTAGTCACCTCAAAATATTAACCGTCCAAACTAAAATATTTTTAATAAATTATTTAGAAACGCAATAAATTATGAACGAACAAGATGACAGATTCAATCGGCTTAGATAATGCACCTCTACGTTCCATAGATATTCTTGAATACAGACGCGTAGCGTTGTTCATTATCGATACTCTGTTTTTTAAATCATGGCAATCCGTATACTAGTGATGGAAATAAATCGATTTTTGTAAAATCTCGCGCGTTTACGTGAAAAGATGTTCTAATGTCTTGACCGCTATTATCATATTTACGTCTTTTGACGTTCTAATGTTCTGAGTGGTTAAACGGCTGTATGTACGAGATAGAGCTTTGTGTGACTAATAAATATGATTATGGCATTAACGAAACCAAGCTTAACTCAAAACACCAGTTTTTGTAGACAGACCCCTGTGATCCTAAGCCCCTGGTATGAATTTCACTTTTCAACAAAGCTGAGCTTTTTGAAAAGCGTTTTTTTATATTTGGTTTGTAAGTTATAATTGCTTTTATATATTTTTTGCTTTCAATTATTCAGCAAATGATAGGTAACATTAATGCAAAAAATGGCCTAATGTTTGGCCTAAAAAATATATGTAAAAAATATATATGTATGTTGTTTTTTGGAAATTTTTTGAAAGTGTGATAGTAAACTTTATCGATTGGGTAAAATGAACAAATTCATTGGCACCACAAACGCTTGGTTAATTGAGCAGCCGCCCAGTGGGTCTGGCCTAGAATAGGGCCGCTCCAGCACATTTAAATCTACAAAAATATAATAACATTCATAATAAGTGTAAAATTTCGCCGTTCCTTGTCTAAATATACAAAGTGTTTGATTATTTAATAAGCTCATTCAAAATTTCCGACTTATAAGCTGGAATGCATAATGTTTAAGTAGTAGTTAAAATTTCGCCTACTGTGCAAGGATTTGAATTTAATTGAATATTATTATTTTCTTTGTACAACACGTACTGCATTTCATAAGGTTTTAGTAGTACCAATGTTTAATATTTTCAACATACAATGTTTTGCATTGTACGGCTGTAAAGAAACTTAGAATTTTATTTTTAAACTATAATGTCAGACTATAAAAATTGCACTGAATGGTTTTTAAGACCGTTAACATTAGTTAGTACTATTGATATATATTTTTTGATTATTGATTGTTTAATTTTCATTTTTTGGTTTTTAAGATCAACTTGGCACACGTCTGAATTATGGTGGGTCCATATTAGAGAGTGAGGATTAAAACAATTAGTTATGATATATTATTTATTATTATCTTTTATTTGGTACATACAAAACATGACAACAGATTTCCAAATAATATCATTCATGAACATTGTAATTGTTGTGATAATATACATAATATTATTTTAAGTACATTTAAAGCGTATAAATACACATATCCTTGGGTTTATTTAATCTTTATTATTTCATTTAAGACTTTACAAAAAATCTTTTTATTTACATTTTAAATGAAGCTTGTAAATGATATCTACTAATAATCATCTAGTCACATTTAAGTTATATGTTTCCTCGTGAATTTAGGAAACCTTGCTGTATTCAAAATTAATTATTTTCTTCAAAATAAATGTTAAAGAAATAAAATAATGTTATAAAAATTACTTGACAAACTGATTTGTGTCCAGCCATGATATTTTTATTATAACTTTAGTCAGTTATGGGAAAAGTAAACATATTCTACACACTAAAATAATCTTCTTTTTTTTTTCTTTGGTTGTATAGCAAAAACATTGAGTCAGGTTCATTTATGGCCATAAATATAATATATATTACACTGACTGAAAATAAATCTTCAATTCAAAAAAAATTATCTTCATTTTATTTCACCATGTTTATTCAAAATTCCGCCACAGTGAACAATGTTTTCAAAATCGAATTACATATTTGGCGCCGTGACAATACATATTATGGATCCGTTTCTGAAATCTTGGGCTGCAATAGATGAGCAGTTTGTAGCAGTCCATTGTGGGCAGCATCAATGCTGTCGGCTTGCCGTTGCGACAGGTTTAACTGTGAAAACTGCAAACCGTCGAGATGCAACTTCACGGTGTTGTCAGTTTCTAGCTACTCGTCTATTGCGGCATAGAAAAAAAAAATGACATATAACATATATAATGTTATACGAATGTGGATAAAGTTGGAGATGTTATCGGGTTTTTTCTGTCTTTGGGACACTGCTAAATACGTTGTATGTATGATTTCTCAGCATTAAACAATTAGATGTAACCGATATATTGCTATTGTAAAATGAGTTTACATAAATTAATAGTTAGTGTGTCAATGATTAATAGATTGAGACTTGAATAAAATTGAGAACTGAATCTTGGCTATGATCTTAATAATGATATTATAGTGGATGTCGGTAAAACTTTCATTGGTCTAAATTTTTTTTAAATTGTCCAACGCTTGTCACAAATAAATTAAAAATTGTGCCTCTGTTAAACTTAACTTATTATTTATTTATTAGCACCATCAGTAACATATGCTCTTTTCTTTATTTTTATTCAAGCACAAATAATATATTATTCATCATTTTTCTTAGTCAATATGTTAAATCATCATTATAATACATCAATATTGTGAATCTATAAAAATAAATAATATTATTGGCAGCTATGACTTAAGAGTTTAATTTAAATCATTCGTTTGCCAGTAACTAAACGTTTAGTTGTCTACATTTATTATAAAATATCTAAAGCTATGAATATGATTAATATTAGATTTTCAATTCCTCTGCTAACACTAGAAATGTTTTAATAACTTCTTAAATTCTAATGTGGTCTTAATCAACCGAATTTGGTTCACTATCAATAAAGATAATATATAAGATTTGGGTGACTGATTTTTTAAATATCTAAAGCCTGCTCTACACTTTTACTCTAAACTTATAGATAGTGAAGAACAGGCATTATAAAATGGGATTATTATTTAAAATGGTGGTGTAGTAAAATATTGTTGAAATGTGCAAACCAAAAATGATAAGAATTTTGTGAAGCAGATGTATTTTCTAAAGTGTGAGTTGTATTCGAATGAAGATTCATAATTCAATATACCCTACCTACGATTAGGTATTTTACATTTTCATTTAGAATTATGCTTTAATTTTTTTTCTCATTTTTTATTTACATTTGAAAATCAATTGATGAATGACTGAAAAACATAGCATTATTCAGTCATAACTTTGCTGACATTTATTCAGTCATAAAAATCTCTCTGGAAACCTTTTCATAAAATATTTTCAGTTGTTAAAGACACCTCACATTCTTATAACTATTATTTGAAATTTAATATCAATGACTTTTTACGTAACAGAAGATTATTAAAATTAATAATTTTCAACCATTTTGCTTTTCTGATATCAAAAGTTTTTTTTTTATCTATGCAAAATGATATTTAAACAATTTATTAAATCATAGCACCGTAAAATATTAAGTTTACACAGTTTAAATTCAGTTTCTTAATTAGAAAATAGAATACTTACTTAACTTTTGATTGATTCATTAAATTTTGTGCGTGTTATACAAATATTTGAGATTGAGATGGAGTATCATTTTCATGATGAGATTCTCGAGAAAAGCAAAATGATATTAGAACATTTTATTGCAAATAACATGAAATTAATTTGTAATAATCTAAAAATAATTTTTGATTTTTCAATCAAAAATGTCACTGATCGTTGTGATACTAATAATTTTATCATTCGGATGAGGATGGGATAATCTTCTTCGTTTCGTTGAATGAACTGGACAATGTTCTCTGTCTGTGATACCAAAAGCATTTAGCTTCGCAATTTTTCCATTTCTGTACCGCATAGCTTGGTCATTGGATTTGTCAAACACCCTTGATTTGGAACTGCCTTTATTTCGGCAAGATGCGCTCTGAGTGTTGTTGACCTTTTTAGGCAAAGGTCAGTCGAGAACGTCCTTGAGTTTGACGTAGAGGCAGCAGGAGATGATCATGCCGAAGATGGGAATGACACTTATGCCCAAGCCGACGGCTCCCAGTATTATAAGGTGGTCTCGAATGTGATTCGCAAACGGCTGCATGCACCCCTGGAAGGAAAACGATTACATATTAGAACATTTGAAGAATAATTTCATCACATATCTTCACATACTAATTAACACCTAATCGTCGATTCAATAGTAGGTATGCAATACCGCCGACCCGGGAGCCATTCATAGGATAACGGACACCGCTGCCACAGGTGTTTATATTGGTTCGCTATGTTTGGTGTCATAACAGGTGGCGGATGCATTTGTCCACCAGCTGTGTGGCGGGCTGGATCAGGAGAGGTCGGTTGAGGGAGACCCTTTGACCTCTCCAGTTGGACTCTCCTGACCCAACTGGATCTGCAACGCAGTGGGAGGGATGGATTTATACACAACTCCTGGACACAATGACCCCCAGATTCCTACCCTCGTCTCATACCTTTTTCCTTACCAGAAATTTTTCTCCTCTTTTTTAAAATGTGAATACCGCACAAGAGTCCCAACTGCTCCCAACCGTCTGGAGCCAGTGAGACTGGCATCCCCAATTGGGATATGTTGTGAGGCTGAAGGTAGTGGAGAGGGGAAGGAGATAGGGAAGAGGAAGGTGGGGGAGTACCTGGATATTCTGATCCATTTCAAGCAACCTTTCAATTCTGAATGGTACACTAGGGCAATACTGAGAGTATCTTCCACTCTGAAACATGCTGCAAGTAATGTATTATTATATTTTATATACTATTTTAAATGAATAAATTGTGAAATAACACAAATTCATTAAAAAAAATTATTTGCGCACGCCGGGACTTGTACCGGAAAGGTGGACTGATTGCATGGAAGCATCCTTGAAGTGTGTTTTCACAAAAACAGCATTGTAGAAATAATCCGAGAATTATTATTATTAAGAAGGTTAAAGCAGGATCAAAAGGCCAAAGACTGGAGGCAAATACATTTGGGCTGAAGCAGGTAGAAAACATTTGTATAGGATGCCAAATCCCACCCTGGGATGTGATGATTATGATCCAATACCTCTTTCAAGTACTAAATCAAAGGGCAAGGGGTGCAGAGATTTTTAGTTGCTAAGATAGTCTTTACTAATGAAGCAATATTAAGTTTACTTACTCCGTAGTGAATATTAGAAGGATGGTCTCTCAGACCACATCTGGGGGTGACAGTCCTGCAACAGGAGTCTGGGACCAGCCTCTTCTCCGACGGCGATCTCCTCAGCCAGGCGCTGGCCTTCCAGTCATCGAACCTGGCCGCCCCACAGCAACGGAACTATAAGCAAAAGATTTTTAAGGTTAAAGGTGAGTATAAACTGTTGAAATTGTTGAACAATAATGTAAAGAAAATCAGGTGGCCCAAAAAAATACAATTTGGCTTTTAGAAAAAAAGATATTTTATACTAAGGCGCCGAGGCACTGATAATACCCAACACATCACCCTTGAGATTATTTTTCATAAAAAATACTACACACATAATATTTTTCTGGATTTGTGTTATTTTAACCTATTCAGTTTTCTTGGATTTTTTTGTTTGTTTCTTCATACCTCTTTTGCTTCTTGCTATGCTGGTAAATATTTTTGTAAAATATAATAAAATTCGTAGATTGGTTTATTGCCACTATGATGTTAATTACACCCACCATTTGTGTTCTCTTGGTAACGTATTAACGTGTAACCTTTTCCAAATTTGATTTCTTTGTGCTCTTCTTTTTGATCTTTAATTTTTTTTTGATTTTATTGTGAATAGCACTTGCACAGCACCCAATATCTGAAGCCAGTTAAACTATAGCATTCCCACTTGGGTTATGTTGCGAGACTTGAAGGCAGTGGGTAGGAGAAGGAGTCTTTTTCGCCACGACGAGATGAATTCAGTGGTTATTGATAACTCAATTTGATAAAAAGTGACATTTTTAGACGCACCATTCATGCTTCTATATATTTTTTTATCGGTAAATATACAATAGAATTTAACTGATTAATTTAAAACATAATTAACAGGGTTAAGTTACTCTTCATTTGCAACTTTGCCAGACATACAGAGAGTAAGCGCGAGTAAAGAGACGGAACGACAGATTAAATATATTCAATTTAATTTACAAAAAAAACAACTATCTTACTCGGCGATGTTACGCGATATTGAACTCTGAACTGAATAGTTATTAAAAATTAATTAAAATTGAGTTCTACAAAATAAAGTAAGTCAGTAAATAAAACTGTCGACGTAATCACTTCGGACGGGTTGTTTCATAGAATTTGAACAATTCATCAATTTTCAATGTTGATTTTCAAGTTCTGTTAATATATAATTGTTGGCCAGTTGTTTCACAAAACTGAAATAATAAAAAAAAACTTGAATAGAACCTTCAAAGAACTTGAAAACCAACTTTGAATTTTTATGAATACGTACCTTCACATCGTTGTAATACAACTGTAGAAAGTTTGACAATGCCTTCGGGAGGTGAAATAGCTGTCTAAAAATAACATAGCAGAATTTTTTAAATTAAAAAATCATTTTAAATGATATTGTAAAATTTTTTAAATGATATTCTAAATCTAGTAATAAATATAGTACCATATTATGAATACGAACCAAATTATTTTTAGAAAGTGAATTTTATAAAATATATTATGATAAAACTATATTAACAGACCGAACGATTAGTCATAATAGACCCGATATAGTTATTTTATTTATTTTTTTTTTTTTAGTTAGTTACATTTTTTATATTATAATTTTACTGGTCTTCCATTAAAAGCCTTAGCTTGTGGATGGAAAATTATACATGAAAGTTATACATGACAAAATTTAAAAAAATAACTTATATCATTGATGTCGCTATTCCAAATTTCTGTAATATTCAAAAATCTGTTTCTGAAAAAAATAAGAAAATATACAGATTTAAGAAATGAGATTTAAAGAATTTGGCATTCTCAGAATATAAAAATATTACCATTGGTATTTCGGTTACTGACATTATACCTAGATCTCTCATTCAAAATTTCGGCGTATTAGATGTGTCAAAGAATTTATATATAAAAATGCATGTAGGATTACGAAAGATTTTTTCAAAATTTATATTAAGGGATCAGTAGGATTTATAGGTCCAATTAGAAGTTCTACCGAGCCAAACCCTCTGATATCTGGAGTCGGTGAATTTGAATTTATTTTCCCATTTGATCTCTGGTGAGTTGACGTGTTGTTTTTGTATTATTTTAAATTAGTAACTAAAAGAAAATGAAAACTTAAATAAAAATCGAGTTCTACAAAATAAACTAAACAGTAAAGTTGACCGGTGTTTGACTGGTGGCTGAGTTGACATCGCGTTTGGGTCCCACCCAGGCGTAATGTGTTCAATTCCTCGGCTGGCTAAGTCCTCCATCACAACACAAACAACATTTACGCTTACTGTGGTGGTAGTAAGAGATTTTTAAATATTGTCAGGTTATTCGTAACCCGGGAATGTTTGCCTTTATTTAAAAAAAAATCTCCAACCTCAAACCTCGAAGTTCTAAACTCAAAGCTCAAAGCTTAAAACTTAAAGTTGCTCAATGCTTTAATCTGATCTCCCAGGTATTTATACCTCTTTGTGCTTTCTGTTCTCCTGGTAAAATTTTTAATAAATATGAATCTTCTTGCTTACCATGACGGTATAACACAAAAATAATTATGTACATATTTATTGGTAAAATAATTCTTGGTTACGAGTCAAGTTGATCGAATTTATTCTCCCGATATTTTCGTAAACTTCCCGAAAAAAGTCGTTATCCCAAAAAAGTGTGAAATAATGCCAGACTACCGAGAAAATCTGAAACCTTTAATGCGCCATTTTCATTCTGAATATGCCTAAAGACTGAAATAGGCAGTGACAATGAGACTTAAGTCTTTAAGAGGGTAGTTAGTGGTTAGCGTGTATTACCTAACCGCTTACTACTACCAAACAAAGTGGGCACGATTTTACATTACAAACTAACTAACGAATTTTCATTTTAATTTTGAATTATTTAAATTAACATTCAATTTTTAATTTTTAAATTTAATTTTCAATTATTTTATTAATTTTCAATTATTTTATTAATTTTCAATTTATTGTACACATTTTATTTTATTTTATGAATATAGAGGGTTAAAAAACTTAATAAGTCGGGTCTACACTCAAACCAATAAAAAATACACTAAACAACTGGTATCCCCATGAAACCGTTTTTTTTTTTTTTTAAATTTTGGCTAGCAAATTCCAACTTAGGACTCATTAAAAAAAAATTGTCCCATAAAATCGGACTCCTGAAATATGACGTGGATTCACCAGTTTCCTGATTGTACTACAAGTTTCCAGAAACCGTGTTTATAACATGTTGTTGTTCCTGATTTATCCGAATTATCCTTAAATTAATTTAACTGAATTATCATAAAATTATTGTACATTGTGTTATTAAATTTAAAAAACATGTTAGAACCTCAAAAAAGCTGTGCCATATGGCAGCTTCGAATATATACCATTTTTGTTGTTGTTAAATTATTGTAATGTCAATATTTTGAATAATAATCTAAATATATCATAACAACCGCTGCAAGGTTTTGTTATGAATAATATGATAATGAACAGGTCGACATTATAGTCGCTGCTGGATTCGAACTCCAACCCACGGTTATACGAAAATACACTAAGGACGGGTTGTTTCGGAAAATTTGAACAATTCATCAAATTTCAACGTTCATTTTCGGGTTCTGTGAAAGACTTATTCAAGTTCTGTTTTTATATTATTGTAGGCTAGTTGCTCGACAAAACTGAAATAAAAACAGAACTTGAAAAAATCTTTCATAGAACTTGAAAATGAACGTTGAAATTTGATGAATTGTTCAAATTCTCCGAAACAACCCGTCCTTAATGTAACTACACACAACATTCATTTTTCAGAAGGACGTGAACAAAATACAATAATATCTCTTCAGGCGCCGATATTTTCCATTTGTTCTTGGTTCAATTTACTAAATGAATATTGGAAAAAATTACATCAAATCGTTAATAACGAACCCTCTACCCCTACTATGTTGAAGATATTTAAGTTATTTTCTCATTTGCATTATATTGTTTTTCTTAAATTATTTTGTATATAATTGAACACTATTTTATGATTTAAGTATGTATGGTTTATATATTTCCACTATCTATATTTTTCTTTATAATTTTTTTTGTACATAATATGAATTGTGCGCGGAAACTTCACTGGTTCATGCAATCATGTAATTATTTAAATTAAATATGTATATCTGTTTTTTCCTCAAAAAATTAAATTTAAAAAAATGCGCCCACAAGATGTGTCGTATGTTTTTTGAAGTGAAACTTCTTTACGCGCGTCATGCAATTTCGAGGACCGGAGTAAAACCGACTCATGACCGAAACGAAAATGCGGGTACCCCCACCACCGATTAAAGTTCATTTGATCTAGTCAAAGTTTTGAAGTAACATATAAATGCTTCTTAGCTCATCCCGACAACTGGCGTTGGTGGTGTAATGGTCAGCATAGTTGCCTTCCAAGCAGTTGATCCGAGTTCGATTCTCGGCCATCGCACATTATTTTTTTGTTTTTAACGCCTTTTTCATTCAATATCTTATTTTTTAGTAGGTCAGAACATTTTTTAAAAGAAAATAATATTGCAAAATAATAAAAACACTTATCTCACTGTGATAAAACATTACTCCGCTAGAGCGCGCTTTGCGTTATTGTGTTGGATTAAAATTATTATCTAATCCGTATATTATGATAATTGTATTACATTTATTTAATTAATTTATTTATTTTGATAATATGTAATAATTTACAGAAAAAAAAATTAAAACTATCTCCCTCTGATAAAATATCCGTTCGCTAGAGCGCACTACGCGATCTTGTGTGGGATTCTATTTCTGTACATTGTACATTATTTTTAAAAATATATTATATTTTGGGTGTGATGTAGGTAACATTATAAAACATAACAAGCTCTCATATTTTCAGAACCTACATAATATAATCAATTTATGCGGCTTTGCTTACAGTTGGTGCTCAGCGTGGTTGGCTTTCAATCAGTTAAGCGAGGTTCGATTCTCGGCTGTGGCATTTTTGAAGTGAAACCTTGTTGAGGTGGGGGAGCCGCTCACGAACGTTCTCTCTCTTCTCTTCTTTCCTCTCTCTCAGACACCAGCGAACTGCGCCACGCCAAGCATCAGCTGAAACTAGAAGTTTCACTTCTGTCTTGCGTAGGCTTGACACACCCACTTTTTTTTCCATTATTTTTGGCTTTTACCCTTCAAGGGTGTTCTTGGCCATCATTTAAAATTATTGAGAAATGAAAGATGAATTTAAATATTAATTTTATTTAAATAGGCAAATTTCAAAATTATAATGAAAATTGGAGTCGAGTTCAGACTTAGAGGAGATGAGATGTTGAATGGAGGGGAGGCAATTTTAGATAAGGCTTGATAGAAGAGAGGATATTTGTTTAGAGAGGGACAACCAAAAAATATGTGATCTAAAGTTCTCACTTCTAGACCACAGAATGTACAATCTGGGGAGTCAAGGACGTGAATTTTAAAAAGATGGGAAGGAACGGAACAATGTCCGATCCTCATTCGAATGAGTGAAGAAATTTATTTTTTGGAAAAATTAGGGAATTGCTGAAACCACGGTTTTGATGGAACAGTCCTTTGTATTGAGGCATAGCAGGCTCCCTTGGATTGACTAGCAATGTGCCAATACTCCGACCAAACATTGCGGGATCTATCTTTGATGATGGAAAAAAATGTCAGATAGGGGAATGTGGTTTACGAGGGTAACAACAGGGTTGGACGCTCCTTGTTTGGCCAAGGCATCCGCAATATCATTACCCATGACACCAACATGTCCAGGAATCCAAATCAGAGTTACATGTGTCGTATGTTATTGCGGGTAAAACTACAATATTATGGTAAGGTGCTAAAGTTGTTAAAGTTGGAATTTTAATTTCATAGATCGTAACTTCATACAATATTAAAATCACCGAATTAAAAATATAACGTAAACACCCCTAAAATAGAAGTTATTTGAAAAACATAATTATTTCATTAAATATTATTTAAATTCATATTAACGATTTTGACCCTATTTTCTTTTGTTCAGACATATTTGATTTATTATACAACCTACTCTTTTTCACGAAAATGTAACAAAGTGTTATTTCCGCTAGAGAATTTTCCGGTAGAGTGTTTATGTCATCCCCACGTTAACTTTTCAATAACAATACGTTTTGGTTAAAAATGCGCAAAACAAAGTTATTTTATCATTTTTCGAAACATCGATTTTTATGTACACTTTTAAATCAGTTTTATGTCAAAGATAGTGAAAATGCGTTATTTGGTGATACTTTTCTTTAAAAAAAAGTGGGTGTGTCAAGCCTACGCAAGACAGAAGTGAAACTTCTAGTATTCCTCTCTCTCTATTTTCATTTCATCATCTCTATTTTCTCTCTTAGGTTAGTTTGAAAATTAGAGGTTAAATAATTCAACGACGAAGCATGGATTTGCTTTTTCTAATATTTTCTTATAGATGAATGACGTTCGATTAATGTATAGTTCCAAAAATTTTCAATTTATTCACAAGTATACAATATTACATAAATAACAATATTACAATTAAAAATTACAAAGAAATTACAATGACAATGATGTGTTCATCACCTCTATCTCGTCACTACTCATTTTTAACACTGAAATTCTGTACCAAACCGTATGAACCACAATCAATTACGTATTTCACTCGTATTACACTCACGACGCAGTATACTAACCAAGCAGCTGATGCTTGGCGTGGCGCAGTTCGCTGGTGTCTGAGAGAGAGGAAAGAAGAGAAGAGAGAGAACGTTCGTGAGCGGCTCCCCCACCTCAACAAGCGCATATGGTGAGAGAGGGACAGTGAACGGTGAGCGGTGGTGGGGGTACCCGCATTTTCGTGTCGATCCTGACTCGGTTTTACTCCGTCCCCGAAAATCCATTACGCGCCTAAAGAAGTTTCACTTCAAAAATCCCAGAAAAAATACTCGAATGATACAAAAATATTTTCAGTGAAAAATTGACGAGAAGTATTTGTTTTCTTTCTGAACCGAAAAGATCCTATTATATTATAATTTATTGCGATTCACGACCACGAGTGGGCAATAAAAATAGAAAAAAATACCAATATATTTTTTATTATATTCACAAGAAACATGAGAAGAAACAAGAGTGGATTACATAAACAAGTTTATAGGAAACGCCAAAGATTATCTTTTTGATAGAACTGTATTTATATTATTGTAAAGTATTTTTTTGTTTTTGTTTTATCCAATATGTAATTTGAGGTATTACTCATTTCCGGTTTTAACGGTTGCTTCAAAGATGCCTCCTGTGTGGAGTTAACGTATAAAAAACGTATTACACTGCATGGAAAGTATTTTTAAATATGAATTTTTGTTCGGAGTTAATGTAAAATAAATGTATTACATTGCATGGAAAGTATTTTTTTATTTTTATGTGGAGTTAATGTAAAATCAACGTACTACACTGCATGGAAAGTATTTTGTATGCGGAGTTAATGTAAAAAAACGTATTACACTGCATGGAAAGAATTTTTATGTGGAGTTAATGTAAAAATACGTATTACACTGCATGGATAGTATTTTTATATTTGTATTTTTATGTGGAGTTAATGTAAAAAAACGTATTAAATTCCATGGAAAGTGTTTTTATATTTGTATTTTTATGTGGTGTTAATGTAAAAAAAACGTATTACATTCCATGGAAAGTATTTTTATATTTGTATTTTTATGTGGTGTTAATGTAAAAAAAACGTATTACATTCCATGGAAAGTATTTTTATATTTGTATTATTATGTGGAGTTAATGTGGAAAAAAAGTATTACACCGCATGGAAAGTATTTTAAAGTGATTAAATCTAGAGCCTAATTGGAGGAGGAAGGAAACACAGAGCCTGCAAGTAATTCCCCAGCTAAATGGTTGAGGACCGGAATGAGCCCTAAAAACGATCTGCTCTCATGCGGGAAACGTCAATCGTACTAATGTTGGACAAACATTTGCTTTGCCTCCTCCCTATATATATTGGCACCAATAGCGAGAGGTTAAATATTGCTTGTTTCTCGGAAAATATATCATGTAGATCAAACGGAGCATTTCTACCTGACGTATAAATAAGTCTAAGTTCTAAATATTGCAATCCGTTTGCTACGACAGGGGAACCTATCAAAAGGGTTTTTGATAGGCCCTTTTTATAGTAACTTAATTAAAATAATAATGATAATAAATGATACATATTATCTTCCTTTTTGTTACAAGCAGATGATAGTGATATCCTCACTGGGATCTCTCGTGATGAGGATGTCATTTATGTATAATATGTTGTGTAGTGTTTTTTAGTGCAGATGTGCGGTTTCTGTCTCAGTCTGCATTTGGTGTCAGTCAGTATGTTTTCTAATGATTTTCTGATCTCCCTATGTTTTGTATAGAGCTTTTAATTTTAGTTTTAATTATTTTAATGTTGTTGTTTTGATTGTTGAATGAGCTTTTGTTGGAGAGTTTAATAACATAACATAAGTAGTTTGTTGTCCAAATATTGTATTCGTAGTTGCTCATTGGATATGTTTGTGTCTAGATTTTGTATCCGTAGTTGCTCGTTGGATATGTTTGTGTCCAAATATTGTATTCGTAGTTGCTCGTTGGATATGTTTTTGTCCAAATATTGTATTCGTAGTTGCTCGTTGGATATGTTTTTGACCCTGATATGTAGTGTTTCTAAATATGCGTGTTTATTATTATGTCTTGTGTTGTGAATGAATGTAAAAGAGAATTGTTTTAGAACAGAGTTGTTCATTTGACATGATATGTAAATATTGTTGAAGATTTCGTCAGTTTCTAACAGAGACGTTCAGTACAATTTTCATTATCAATTTTTGGGTTCTAATTATTCAATTTAGAACATTATCACTTGCACTGCCCCATCCGATAAATACCACATTCTAACAGTTATTGGCAGAGAACCACGTAGACGAACTTAAGTTTTGAAACAAAATCAGTTAGTTTTTCAATTTCATTATTTAAATAATTAATGTGTTCAGTGCATTTTAAATTCAGATAATTTTACTGTCTTAAGCAATTTCAAAAATATATATTTTGGCAAGGCTGCTGACAAGCGGAGTACACAGGGTTCAGATCAGATGTTATACGTTATTAAATTTATTATGGCGGTAGAACGTTCAAAAAATTATTAGCTTTGTCCAGACACTCCACGAATCGAACGTAGCCGTTCTTAACTAGCAAATAAATAATTAAGCAGTCAAAGGGGAAAAATAACCTAAATCCAATGAATAAATTAAAGATAATCGTAAGAATTTTTTTATGACATTACCTTTGTATTTTGAAAAATTGTAAAAGTGAGAGATTTCTTACAATAAACTGAATACTACTCAGTTTTGTAAGACACTATGTAAAATACAAATATAAAAACAACTGAATAAATAAATCACATAATAAAAAAAAGTGTATGAAATCAATTGTGTTTGTCTTTCCCATAAATGAGATTATCACGGTCAAAAGTATAATAGTGACAACACAACACGACATAATACCCAAAAAATACATTCTGTAATATCCCATTAATGTGCAAGTAGGAAATAACCCAATTGCTAGTAGGGAATGGCTCACGTATGTGGAGTATCTGGACGAAGCTATGATTATTTAATGAATAATAATTACAATTCGTTGGCACAGTACGATAAACAGTCCACTGACATCTTATACCATTCCGCTAGCCATCCTTCTATCTAATCTAGACATTCTAGACGCATTAAAAATACCACCCATTAAGTAAATTACCTAAATTAAGTTATAAAACTTATAAGCCACGTGATTAATTGCTCAGTCTACAAAATCTAGAAAAAATAAGATGAAATAAGCCGTGAAAAAACCACGAGCGTTTGTAAAAAATCCTGACATAAATTAAATTCCAGATTTCACCTAACCGAAACTTTCCCGAATCTTAAAAACTTTTAAATGAATGGAGTATTTGCTGTAATTAATTTTCCCTAGGAAATGCTTTTCTTTTTTATTCCCGTTCTTAAATGCCTCCATATTAGTGAACTTTTATACTTAAATAGCGACTTAGAAATTAAACGCCGATTCTTTAACAAATTACAAAGACTTCCAAAAAAACGATTTTTTTCTTTTTACGCGAAACAATGATCCGTTATGAATTTGAAATGTTTGCGGTAAAATTTTGTTTATTTAATCAGTTAGATTTATGTTTGGCAAATAATTAAAGTGGGCTTCGTGATGCTGGTAGGTTGGTTGTTAATTTATTTTACAAACTTTAAGCATTTATCTATACCATCACGTCTGATCAGATTAGGATGGAACAGAGTAGGTCTTATATCTACGTTATACAATAAATAAGAAGATTCAAAGTTAAAGGAATCTGATAAAAAGTATTGTTAATTATTATGTAAAGACTACAGTGAACTATTTATTAACGGATGGTAAGCTTAATTTATCGAAATTCAAATAATATATAAAGCAATATTTTCACGTCGTAATCTTTCACGTGATTTTTTGTTTAATGTAATGTGGAAGATAGATTAACTATTAGTTCATTACATTATAGATAAGTTAACGGAATGCTAGCTGAGTTAATCCGAATTCAAATAATATGTAAAAGAACAAATCAATGTTTTCCATGGACCTAAAAAGGCCTTGACTGAGAATTAATACGATTTTTTATGAATGGCATTGAAGCCAAATCTAGGGTGAGGGGAAATTGCCTGGCAGCCATATTGTATGACTAACTTTGAATGATTTATATGCAAAGTGGTGCAAAATGAATGATTTTAAATTTATTTGTGAGTTGTTAATGCAATTACAACGGCTAATGATTTTTTGGGTATTTGATGAGACAGGGAATGGGATATGTAATTAAAAAAATTAAGCAGGTTTTCGCATTTTTCATACGTGTTCTCCCTCACCCCGCGGCTTCAAATTGTTCTCGAAAAGCTCCGTCCAGGTCTTTTTAGGTTCATGATGTTTTCACGCCGATAAGTCACAAATATTTTGTCAGAATGATTTCTAAATGCCAGATTAGAACTCACAGTTTTTATAGCGATACATTTTTAGATATGTACCTATATTTAAACCCTATTTTCATTATTGTTAAAACTGAACATTTGACATGAATTAAACGATCAAAATGGCTGCATTGTCTTAGAAGATTTCACAACTCCATAGCTCATGGTGGAAGTGATGTTGTGGGCTGAGAGAGCTTGCGTTACTTAGAAATTCCACACACAAAAAGGCACAATATCTAGATGCAGAGTTCACAGTATTTATGACTTTAGACCTACAGATTAGGTGCAGGTTTAATGAAATACTCACGTTGAGTTGCATCTCATCAATGGCTTTGGTCCTTGCGGGAAGGATCTTGTAGCTCTCCAGGAAGGTATTATTGAGGTTAGCCTGCAACTCTCCGGCCACTTGCTCCTCGTACACGTAGGCCAACACTCCTACCATGGCCTCCAGTAGGAAGATCAGAAGCAAGAAGTAGGTGTACTGAAAAAAAACAAGAATATATAAATTTATATAAGGTAGAATGGTAGTTATAATTAATGTAAAAGTACACCGCTGAACTCTCAGCTGTAGGACAATAAGTACAAGCAAATCATTTTAAGGGGGGGCTAGGGTTAATTCGTACGAAAAAAGGCATTTTTTTGTGAATTTTTTGTGACAACACAGTTAAAATCTCTTTATTAAATCTAATAGGACAGTGAAGTATGACATTTTAAGAATGTTGTATAAAATTTTCACGGAGAAATATTAAAAAATACGGCAATGGCAGCAATTATTCGGACGTGTCTCAAAAAAAAGGAGAATGGCCGTGCCCCTCATAACTCTGTGCTGGGTCATCTGAAATCAAAAAATTAAAGTTCATTCGTTAGATAATAGTTTTTCCCAGGTAACGCTGGGAGGGTTTTTAGAAATTTTAATTTTTCACTTTTTTGGAACACTTTGAAGGGAAAAACGCTATTTTTAGTGAAAAAAATCGGCTAATTTGTTATTGTAAAATAATAATTATTAACAAATTTGAAAAAAACTCTCCAGCGTTACCTCGTAAATTATGTACAGAAATAGTTTTCAAAATTTCAAAAGTATCGGTGCAGTAGTTTTGAAGTTATGATGGGCACCGATTTTGAAAACGTGAGTTGTGGGAAAAACGCTTTAAAGTTTTGAACACTAAAAAATCTGGTATTAAACGTTTATAAGCAAATTTTATCGGCTTACCTCACACTTCACACTGAATCATCAATTCCAGGTCCATAAAGGATGTTGCTATCATCCATGATGTCTAAAGCACCTTTTTGCTCCTGTCTCCGACGAATCCTGCCTTCTTTAGTTTGTCTCTCAGCTTCCTGCTCTGCTCGGCTTATACGTATGGTCGGGAAGGGGTTAAAATCCGACAGATATAAAAATACTCGTAACTTCGTCAATTTTGCTCCAATCAACTTGAAATTTGAACACAATATTCTTAACATATTAAACATTTATTTTAAAAAATAAAAAATAAATACAAAAAAAATAATTTTAAAACCCTAGCCCCCCCTTAAGCAGCCCGCAGACGAGACACTTTAGTTTCGGCAACTATTTCGTCTAAGTATTCATTAATTGAAGGATTTAAGCACAAGACGATTTGAAAATGAACAGTGGTTCTATTAGTATTATTAGTAATGTCTAAGTATGGGTAGTAAATACTCGGAGGTAATATGGTAGTATGTGTAAAATTTGAATTTGGAACAGTCTCTGAAGACCTAAATAAATATTATAATCGTTCAGCCGCTAAAAATTTGCGGTTGCCAGCAGCCGCAACTAAAAAGTCTCTCGTATGCGCACTTCCGTGGCAACTCCAATGGATTTATATGCCCGCAACTGTTGCAATGCCTTCATAACTAAAGTCTCTTGTCTGCGGGCGCCCTTAAATACGACAGGTTTGAATTATTTGTGCACACCGATGTATCAAAAATTTCTAATTATTGGAACTGGTTTGGAACACCCGCCCTTGCCTACACCACCAACCTGGCATTTGCCCAAAGATAATGGGTACGCACACGCAGCAACTTTTATCAAACAAACATTAGAATCGAACGTAAACAATCATTTTCACCTGGCATCAGCAGTCAACTTAGAAAGTATTTTTAGAAACAAACCGTTAAAAACTAGACTCGCGATATGGGTATATTTTTCACTACCAAATCTCCAGGTTAATTATAAATATAGTAGTAGACAAAAGATAATTCCCATTTTCAAAACATCGTCAAAATTGTTAATTTGGACAGTTAGTTCATTCGGTTATTTCCAAAATGCTAAATATTGTCAAATTTGTCCATTTCGAATCAGACAATTGGCAAAATATCGTGATAAATACACTACAAGCGGCACAGATATATCCACCATCTATAGTTAAGTGTAAGAAATAGGATGTACATTAAGGTGGAGCGGTCTAGTATGGAGAATTTTTTTTTCGTAATATAGAATTCGGCATACGTGGGATTGGTGCTCCATTATGTATTTATCTTAAATAAAAAATATTTATTTATAAATACGACATCGCCACCACTTTGAATTTTTGATAAAAACACTGAAAACACCAATAATGTTCTCTCGATTCTTAGAAATGCTTATAATTGAGTGAGTTAAAAAATTGAGTGTTTATTTATTATCTATGATATAATTACATTATTATTTTATAATATAATTATAAAGTAGAACTGTAGGAACAGTTAAACTATTCCCACACAGCAACGAATGCTTCTACTCCAAACGCGTATCAAACAGAGTGAAGTGTATTGCGTATCATCTTGTCGAAGTTTCCGATCCGCTAGAAAAAACCCCGTTTCTTTTTGATATAGCGACATGCAGATGCACATCTTTTGACTTATGTTCGTGTGAAAAGAAGCTAAAAATTCATATCAAAGAACAAAAATTCCTACTGGATCAGCGAACGGATCGAAAAATGATGATAGGATGTCTGGACCGAGATGCTACAAAAAAACATGAATTTATTGGCCAGGAAACGTCATCATGATGAGTTTGAGTCCAAAAATAAATTAACTGATGCTATTCATTCTTGTAGTGTAAACATTAGATTCACAAAAAAATGTGCTTCGTCTTCAACTCCTTAAGACATAATGCAAAGTGAAACACAACCAAATAATTCTCACCATGAGGTGAAAGACTTCCCTGTTGTGGCCAGAAAATTAGACAGATATTGTATTTCAGATCGAGCAGGAGTTGCAAATGTTTCCGCTGTATTACAAGATGTTGGCTTAATTTCAAAGAACGATACATCTCGGGTTGTGGATAGGAGTAAAATTCGTCGAGCTCGAATGAAGAAAAGAATTGCCCTTACTAGTAAGCCGTTAGTAATCTATTCCAATCAATTTGGTTTTTACTTCGACGGACGGAAGGACAAAACTTTAAGCATGGAGGACAACCGGCGAAAAATAATAACTGAAGAACACGTTAGTTTAGTAAAATAACCAGGTAGCGAGTACATGGGACACATTTAATTAAAAACCGGAAAATCTGAAGCAATAAGTAATGGAATTATTTCATTACTGTCTTAGAAAGATATTGCTTTGGAAAAAATTGTTGCAATTGGATGCGACGGAACTGCAGTTAATACGAGGTACAAATGAGGTGTTATTCGGCGCCTTGAATCACATCTCAAACGGCCTTTACTGTGGATTGTCTGTCAATTACATGCAAACGTATTCATTTTGCGACATCTCTTTGAGAAAATTGACGGAACCACGACTGGATCGCAGTTTCACTGGAATTATTGGTAAGTCTTTAAATAAGTGTGAACAACCTCCTGTCGTGAAAATTAAAATCATTCAATGTTCATTACCAAGTATGACAAATACACAGGATTTAAGTACAGATCAGCTGTATCTACTGAAAATGTGTAAAACTATTGACTCCGGATTCGGCAATGAAAATTTATCAAAAACAATCCCGGTAAAATTGTACAATCCAGGTGGCCTCACTACAGCGAATCGGATTCTTCGGCTTTACATTTCTACCCTAAAACCATAAAAAAATATGGTAACTTTAACGACATTTGTATTAACAGTTTACGCACCTATGTGGTTCAACATTAAGACCAAACAATTATGTATTTCCGGTGCAAGGCATTTACACGAAACAATAGTCCTTTCACTGTATTTGGCAGTGATTTAAAAGATATTATTGATCCAGTAATCCAGCGTAATGGCTTTTTGGGGCATCACGAAAATATTTTGTTAGCCATGTTAAACGACAACCGAAAATACGTAAGATAGTTGGCGTTGAGAAGAATATTGAAAGCTCGGCAAATGAAAATGCAATCAGACTTTATTCGTACCTTCATAGTGCCTGTTTTTGATTTTCCAGCAGATGATTATATTGATGTTATAAAGTGGGAAAATATAACCGAGCCACCACTAACCAAATTTGTAAGTGACGAGACAATTTTACAAGTCATTACCGATCACACGATAATTGAAGATGTTATACTACCAATGATAAAGAATTTTCCTTGCCACACTCAAGCTACAGAGAGATGTGTGAAAATTGTAACAGAAGCCTCAGCCGTTGTTTGTGGACCCTTGAGGCGAGATGGATTAATAAAAACAAGGTTAGAGTCACGACACCTTTTGCCTATTTTTAACATCAAAATTCAGTCCCGTTCATAGTAACTTTTGTAATTTTCAAGTTTTTCAATGCGGTAAATAATATATGTGCATTTTTTATTTCCACTATTTGTTCCATTCTAACAATCTACGAATGTATTATCTGTAAAATAAATGGTAAAATACAAATTTTATGTGTGTTTTATTTCGCGTACATGAGCTATAAATACTTAGGTAAAATCGTGAAAATGATATAATATAAAGCTTTGGCGATGTCTAGGTATTGTGAATATATTTTTTTATTATTTTTGTTGTAATTGTTAATATGTGGAGCATCTTTCCCAACTATGCCGATTTCGAAATTCTCAAAAAAAAAATTTCACTCCACCTTAATGTACATTGTACATGTCTATAACATCCTTTGTCCCTCAACTGACAGCGAGCAATGGGAATCAAAGAAAAGAGGTGATTCTCAGACACAGTTATCTTGCTCTACCAAGTCCGCACGTGACAGGGCCATCACCTGAAGTTGCGAGTCATTCTTCTTGGTACTACTCACCCGTGGTACAATTGTCCCCGGTCTCCACTAGTATTGTTTGAAACAAATAGCTTTTAGCAATCCTTTAAAAGATTTTAACAGGTTTATATGTAGATTTTCAACACAAATCGATGGCTTTCACATTGTTACAAGAGACGTAACTTCGTTATTGAAATCAAACTGAACATTTCATCTATTTACTTGGATCAATTTGACATGAAGTATCCAGCGATATTGTAATCGCGACTTGTTGAAAACAAAGAGAATTTATGCCCGGTGAATTCCTTGAATAAACAAATCCGTTTGAAATGTAACATGCTCCTAAAGTTGAGCTTTAGATATTTCACATCAAATCTTGCAAAGAAAATAATATTGCGGGAATAAATAATAATATCAGTCTCCTTCTTCCAATATTCTCTTTTGACGTGAATCTTGGATATAACGGGGGAATATTTTGTAGTCTAATATGTTATTTTTCGGCCTGTACAACACATGAAAAATAGCTCGATAGATTTACGTGAATTTTATTCTTGCATGTAAAAATGGGTTACATATTTCCACTGCTAGGAAGGGAAGATTTTACAAATTGTAGTAAATTAAATTCGTAATATGAAATTTTCAGTTTGGAGCTTTAAAAGAAATTGCTTTTCTTGTTTAGTTGATACAAACTTTCCGTGAGCTTTTATCTGTTACTAGTATAATGAGAAATACTTGCTAAAGAAAGAAAGGGGGAAACGAAGCCAAAACGAGACAAAATATCGATCTTACTAATGGATTTTTCATTATTTCTAATAAATATTTTCTCCCTTACTCCCTGTTTGCCTGGAAGGTAGATTTGTTTACGGAAATTATCTCTTAGTATTATTCTAGCGTGTTGTTTCGTCACTTGCAAACATGTTTATTTTATCTGTAAAAAAGTGCGTGCGAAATTCCACGTTGATTGGCGTAGGTAATTCCGATTCTCAAAGGTACGTCTTATTATTCTTGGGTTTCATTATTCGTCATATTATTTTTATCGTGAAGAACCACAATTCGGCTGGAAAATATAATGAAACCCAAGAATATTTTTTTAAGAAAAAAAAAAACATTTCTCTGAATATAAGTAGCTATCCCGTGGAAACCACATAAGATATGTATATATGAACTATCTGGTAAGACGGTACAATTTACAAAAACCTTATTCTGTTAAAAACAAGTAGGTTATTACCTAAATAATGTCGAACTAATGATTTATTTCGAGGTTGCATTGTAAACATATTTATAAATAAAATTCACAAACAGCTGGAAGTAAGATAGTAATGTGCAATGTCGGAAGGGCAGAGCGCAAGTTCACGTGAAGTTTGGTGAAAGATCGAATTAGGACAGTTCAAATAAAGATCGTATAGAGGAATTAGGGCAGCTCAAATAAAGATCGTATAGAGGAATTAGGGCAGCTCAAATAAAGATCGTATAGAGGAATTAGGACAGATCAAATAAAGATGATATAGAGGAATTAAGACACCTCAAATAAAGATCGTATAGAGGAATTAGGACAGATCAAATAAAGATGATATAGAGGAATTAAGACACCTCAAATAAAGATCGTATAGAGGAAATAGGACAGATCAAATAAAGATGATATAGAGGAATTAGGACACCTCAAATAAAGATCGTATAGAGGAATTAGGACAGATCAAATAAAGGTCGTAAAAAGGAATTGGGACAGATTAAATATAGATTGTACGGATGTATTAGGAAAGATCAAATAAAGATCGTACGGAGGAATTAGGACAGGTCAAATAACGATCGTATAGAGGAATACGGACAGGTCAAATAACGATCGTACAGAGGAATACGGACAGGTCAAATAAAGATCGTACGGAGGAATTGGGACAGATTAAATATAGATTGTACGGATGAATTAAGACAGGTCAAATAAAGATTGTACGGAGGAATTAGGACAGATCAAATAAAAATCGTATAGAGGAATAAGGACAGGTCAAATAAAGATCGTACGGAGGAATTGGGACACATTAAATATAGATTGTTCGGATGAATTAGGACAGATGAAAGAAAGATCGTACGGAGTAATTAGGACAGGCAAATAAAGATCGTACGGAGGAATTAGGAGAGGTCAAATAAAAAGATTTACCAAATGATTTATTATACAGTGAACTGCTTTTTTAATATACCAAATTCACACTTTAGTGTTTGTTAATCTCGCCGAATTATTTGTTACCCCGGGGCGTTATAAATTGACACCTTTTATATGAAGATAAAGGGTTGTTATTCCCTCAGCAGCCTTAACGGAGAGCTCCCGAAGTACCGCTCGTTCTCCCGATGAATACACACCTTTCCGAAGAGTTAGATTTATTATTCTCAAATGAATTATCTGGCGGAAGTAAATTTTCGGCTAGTAATGTTGTATCAAAAGCTCACTTGTGAACTTGTTAAGTGGCAGATAGGCACTTAACCGTATTCCGTTTTACTTGAAACTAGAATCGTTATGTTCTCTTAATACATACGCCCTTAAGCTTACAATGGATTTATTTGATTTTATTTTAAATGTTAATATATTACAAGATAATAACAATAATATGTATGATGAAGTATTCCCAATGAGTTTAATAAAACTCATTTGGGATTTAACAACATTAAACAATTAAAAGGATTTATTTTTTAAAAAAGAATACCAATTTAAAAGGGAGTTTATTAAAGAGTGAACATAAATTTTAAAACAGACCAATTACAGTTTATTGAAAAATATTTTATAAATACATTACGAAAGATATACAGAAGTTACTGAGTTTCAGAGAAAGATTTTGTCAGTGGTTAATAAAGCGAGTGAGAAAATATCCTTTGAGAGCTTTTGCCAATGTGTTTTTGTTTGTTGCTAGAAGTTTTAGGTTACTAGGTAAAGAGTTGTATTGAGTATATGCGATGTATTGTTAATTCTTAGTTTAGTGTGAGTAAATGACGATAAGTGTGTTTGATTTTGTGATCGCGTTTTGTGCTGGTGTGCATCGGAATTAAAGGCTGGTTTAGTATTGGTGTGTGAGGAGTGTTAAATTATTTTTAGAATGGCAGTTGAGATGTTATATTTTGGCAGAATCGTACAAGGAAGTTTTTTTGTTGAGTTTATATCTTTGACTGGTTTATTCCATGGTAGGTCTTAAGCATTCCTTACGGCTCTATTTTGTATGATTATAATGGTTTTATGTAATTAACTAGGCACATGTTGCTAAGTCGTGCATAATATTACTCTGAAACAGTAACAAGGTGTTCCAGATGTGAAATAGAATTCGTAAGATAATGCTGAGCCTCGGGGCAAGGAATTATTGTATTGAGAATGTAGAAACGAGACTTAGTAGTGTAGGAGACACCAATAAATACATTTACTTTTTCCACAGCGTTGGATAGTTAACCCTTGATTTACCCGGTGACTACATAAACAATTTACCTGGTGGAGTCCCCAGGACTCCCGAAAATAAAATCGTTAATTTAACATGAAATAAAACACTTTTTTAAATGAAATGCTAGTTACATTTGTTTATTATATATTTGGTTTTACAATGGCTTAGGTTTTTACTTAAAATTATAGAATCACGGCCTTTTATTAAGGAACTTCTAGAATATTAGCACTTTTTGTAACAAAATTACGAGTTCTAACTTCTAGTCTCAACATTTCAAAAACAAAACAATTTTTCAAACTAATTTTTAAAGAAATATAACAAAAACATAATCAATTCTTATAAAACGTAAAAAAACATGGTTCAAACAAAAAAAACGTGCAAGACCTTCCAGTCACGGTTGGTGACAGTCATTGCTTATTTTTTTGTACAGCCAAAACACACAGGCTTAGTACAACTAGGGAAAATATATACAGTTTTCCTTTTTAGACGCGGTGGACAAAAGTGACAATACTTTCTCTCATTCCGGGGAAAAAAAATTAAAAAATACCGTAAATAGGCTAAAACTGTAATATTAATACCCCGGTGGAGTCCCACGGACTCCACTAACGTGATTACTCACGCATATCGACGTCCGCTCTCCCTCACGCTTGGCGCGTCACTGCCAAGTGAAAGTACCGGAACGCACAATTAGTACCTAATTCCAAAAACGAACGGTTTTATGAGCGCTGAAAGTTTTCAATGGAGTCCCAGGGACCTACCGGGTAAATCAAGGCTTAAGGATGGTGCATTTCACGTGGTACAACCGTGTAGGCATTTGACATTAGGTTCTTATCAGTGGCGACATGTTAGAGAAATAAAGTTTTATGCCGTTATTTTGAATAGAAAAAACTGCCACGGAAGATCAAAATGATATCTACATTTTTTACTTAAAATAAGCTAAGAAATCTCTGATCTGTACGGTACGGTCTGATACCATATAACGCAAATAAAAAAGGATTCCATATTATGGAAAAAGGATAAATCTGAATATTTTTCCTAAGCCTCACATTGGTGTATTGTATGGGTAAGAGAGCGGATAAAGAAGTGATTAGATATACCTATATAGCTGTTCTGATATTTTGGGCTGGATTATGAAAATATCCATTTTTTATCATTGTTACCTTAGCTAAAGCACAAAAGAATACAAAAATAAACAAATTCTTTCAAGAGCACCCGCAAATAACAATAAATAATTGTATTATTGTACGCTCTCATTGTTCGTATTAAAGTCTCGCACTGAGGAAGAAAAATGATATAGAGCTATGTTATATGAACATTTACCTAATCCCAACAATGTAATTTAAGCCAGGCCTGCGTTTCGAAGTGTTATTTTATTCCACCTTTCTTGTAAAAAAGCTTCTTTTGTATGGAAATGTAAATGTAATCTTCTGGAAATCGACGACCCAACCCTTTGAGTGTTTGCTGAGATAACCGAAGCAGCAGATTCTACCTTTCCACCCATTGATCTTATCTATTTTCAACTCCCTTCACTATATTACACTTCCGTCTTGGGTATATTTTTAGCTAAATACTTTCAAGGTAAGATAAGAAAGTCCAAAACATTTTAACCCCAGATTTCGGTTTAATTTTAAACTTGTTTATACCCGAGCCCTCAATTAAGAAAAATGGCAAAAGTGAATGAAAAAAAATCCCAGATAATCGTAGGTTTCGGCTGTCAAGCGTAATAATAAATACAAAGTTGAACTTGTTTATAAAATAAAACCAATGAAACGTCTTCTGTACCACTTCCGACATATCTTCACATTTTTCATACTTTTTCATGAGCACCTTTTATCGCATTTAACTTTGTTCTGTAAAACATCAAATCTGGCGTAATACAGGTGTGCTAATTCAATCATGCTTTACAAATTGTTCATGTTTATTTTTATAAATATCAAGAACGTAGCTACACATTGTAATTAAGTACTTATTTTACACAATCATTGAAGTTCTTTGTACAACAGACCTTTCCATGATAGTTTGAATTGTACCTCTTAAATCATTCACTCTCAATTTATTATGTTATGTACTATACACTTACTATTCTACTAATGAACAATTATTTACCTATAATAATGAATAAATGTAAAAGCCTTTACGGCGTGAATAAATATTTTTTTTTTTTTTTAATAAATTGATAAATAATATATTGTTAAATTTATAAAAGAATCGATAATCACAACACGGGCATGTGCCTAGCATAGTGGGCGAAAAATTCTCAATGACTGTAATAAATAATGCACTGAATAAAGAAATAAAAAATTGAGTTTTACAAATTAAATTCGATAACAATAAATGGTTCATTACGATTCAAATTAATTGCTTATATTCTATTATTTCATGAAATTTGAATACAAGAAGAACACCTGTCAATCTTAATTAGCCAATAGAAAGGGGTGGTTCAGAGCTGAAACCATGAAAACGTTATCAATTGGAGCCTTCAAATAATTTCAAACCTTAATTGTAACAGATTTTCTTCGTAAATTGAGTAAACGACTTAGAATTATTTAAATTTTCTTAAATTCGAACCAGTTTCGAACTCTTTAATCCGAACTTATCACCGTTTAGAACCAATTAAAGTCAGTTAAAGTAATGAAGGCTTCGATTCCTGAATTTCCCTAGAGGCGTCGTCTGTAAAAGAGCTTGTGAAAATATCCTGAAGCTCTAATCGTTGAGTTTAATTGCATTTCTTGCTCCCAAGACTATACTAGGGAGTTGAGAGTGACTAGTAGAAAAGATAGGGCTGTACAGCCGTACCTTACATCCCTCCCGTGCATTATGAGTTTCCTTTGCTTTGTGAATATCCGGAAAGCAATTTTGGTCAACAGATAAGCACATAACACCTAGGGATTATGTTAATTTTGTCAGCGTTATGAAGATATTATAAACTCACTCGTAAGGCAAAACAGCTTATCAAAATTAATTAAACCGTGGGCCGAGGACATAATCATACTGTCAAAATACCGTATATCGGTAACTCTGATTAAATGATCTCTAAAACCGCTTTGAATTTAACTATCATTTGTAAAATTAACTAACTGAGTGAATAATTCAGAAAAACGATAATATAGATAGTTACCGTGGAAATAACTTTTTACGGGTCTAGTGCGCTAGTACGTAAACAAAAATAGTTACAACATTTATTTTAAAACGGAAGGTGCATATTTGCTAATTTTATCTGCATAAGCGGTAGACAATTTTTGAGATGAATAAACGCATATTTTACTGTTTTGTTCAAAATTAACTAATAATCACCGGTCAGTAGCCAAGTTGGCATCGCGTTTGGGTCTCACCCAAGCGTAGTGTGTTCAATTCCTCGGCTGGCTTACCTATCTTATGATAACCGGATTTGCTTGATCATTTCGACGTATTGGCTCATTTGGCACTTACTTGATCGTTGTCAAATGAAGGTGAATATGCAGATTTTTTCGCCTCGACGAGACGAATTCAGAGGTATTAATAACATAATTTCATAAAAAGTGACATTTCAGACTTCAATTCCCTTCAGTCTTTCAGTCTTCAATTCCCCGGGAATATTTGTCTTTCTTAAAAAAAAATTAACTTTATCGATAAAAACATTTTCTTGGAGAGAAATATATTTCTAATAGAAAATTTTCTATTTCTTTTGAATGAAGTTTTTGAATAAAGTTTCTAGATGTTTTGACAATAATAAAGTTTATTCGAATAGCTAGCAAAGTTTAAAAGTAACAATCCCAAGTATAGGAAATATAAAAATGTATCAAAATATTAAAGCTACAAGAAAACTTTGTGAATGTGCAGTAAGTAGCACATATTCTCACATGAGAATGCTATCTTTAGATGAAAATTGGATTTGTACAGCAATTTTGGAAAAATATAAAAGTCAGACTATAGCAAACGACACATAAATCATGTTTTGAACTTTATTTAACAGAAAATAATTTACGAAGTTTGCTCAATAAAATGAAAAGGTAGTTTAGTTGAGTATTTATTTCTACTCATTTTCTATTTAAGGTGAGGATGACACCAGGTGTAGACGGCGATGACGGCAATGATGTGGTCGAAGCGCGGGTCAGTGAGTCAACACCGCGTTGATGGAGACCGGACTCGTGGATGTGTGCAGCACTGGTGAAGACATGGACGGACTCCCCCCATTTACATTTCTTCGATGGTACTCTCGGAAAACTGGCTAAGGGACGCGGGTGCTTGGGATCGTTGTGGCCAGGCCGCTTGCCACGCTCATTCTTGCCGGGACTGCCCCGTGATAGTGGGGTAAACTGCCCTCGATACGCGGCTTGTATATTTTTATGTTACTAACAATTATGCATGCAGGGACATTGGAGGGTCTAGAATCGTTTTAAAATAAATTTAGCTTCTTTTTACAAAAAAATTAGAGTCCTGACGTGTGCGGCTAAGGAGGTTAAACAATCAGTTTCCTCACAAAGCCATCGGGAAAGGGTGGGTCTCCTCCAATGGTGAAGACGTGGATTCTTCCGGCTACTAGACGATAGAGCAGGGCCGAGGCGCAGACCGGCGAAGTGGTCGCAGGGTCAGGAATGATGTCCGATGCCAGGGCGCTGATGTGATCCCAAAGAGTCCATGATAATCCATGCAGAGCCGGGCGTAGGTGTGGTAGGTCCGTGTAGCAGTGGATTGCTGATTGACGACTCGGGGACTGACTGACTGTCGAGTTTTTTTCCCGCTGTCGCTTTTATAAGGTGAACCTTCTAGAAACATTATAGTTGCCATGGCAGATATTTCCAAACAAACCTAGACAACGGCCGAACTTTACAGAATGTTTCTATGACGTCGTGGTACTAGCTTGGCATAGTGGCGTACCACTACACTTTCATTAATTATTAAATTTTTTTCTGTCTGAATTTAACGAGTAAAAGTACAACAAAACAAAAGAAAATCATAACTGCTCCAATTGTAGCAAGGTAGGAAATGTTATAAAAAATAGTTGTTACGGATTTAATTGATTATTTTTCTAGTTAAATTACACTTGTTTACATATATACCAACCGTCCCCGTTTATGATGTCGGCAGTAAAGAGCTTACGGTAAGACTTGTTAGATTTTTTTTACGTGCTGCAAGTAGCATTGTATTTCTACAGGGCAACACAATGAGCCATTTATGTTTGATTTCTTATCTTGAAATTGTGTTGGTAGTACGTGGCTGCGAGACGACTTGTCGTTTTTAACACATAAATCTTTTATTTTAAATATAGATTTATATATTATTATATAAATCTATATATTCAAGATACGAATAATTCACCGTGATGTTTAATTAAATTAGTGGTTCAAATATTTTTAATTGGAATGATTACGAACACGAGTTTCAAAATGGTGATAATCCGCGTGACGTGAACGTATGGAATTTCATTTCATCCACCGTAGCTCTAATTATTATGGGAGCGGGATCAGTCTTTTACAATCACGGTAAACCAATTAATTAAGGCCAGGTTATCAGCTTAAAATTACCGTACCATGAATTTAAAAAATACAACATCAGTTTTGGTTTTGTGTCGTTTGATCATTTTGAAAACAAAAACCATACACAAACGGATTTACAGTGGCCGTAATGAAAATTATTGAAATAAAAGTAATATATTTATTTACAGAAAGCTTCTTTAACAAAGCAACTTTGTTTTTTGCAATCAGAATCACGAATAAATTATCCAACCCTTTTAGCAGGCACTCGTTGGAAACTTTTGACATTGAAGCAGATTCCAAGAATCGTTTCAATTTTCATGGAATTCAAAATTGCGTGTTGACCTTCTTCAATGGATATCTGTCTTCGGATAAATCTTAACTCTTTCCAATAAACGAAACTTTCAAATTTATTGAATAGTGTTGAAATTGCCTTCCATAACTTAGCTCGATTGAAAATAAATCAACAAACACTAAAAATAAACAAGTTAGATTTATTTACACTTCAGATGTCCAAAATAACTGTCCGTGAGATCTGTATTTAAATGATACTTGAAAATGGTAGTTCGGTAAATATGTCTTAATTTAATAGTTAAAGGTGAACTCATTTTTTCTCTATTTTTCGTCTTAGTTATAATATTATTTCAAAAATCTCGATGCTGACTCGACAAAACCATGAAGTTCATGTGAAGGGATTTTCGAATGTTTTACGTAAATTTCCAGTATGAATTTACAGTGTGAAAAGCACAGAAATACAAAAGATTACAGTAAAAATTTTATTAACTGGAAACTTTAATTTGGTCAAGCTAAAAGAAGTTATAAAATAAACTAAAATCATAAATAGAGCGCAATTTATTTATTTATTTATTTATTTATTTATTTATACTGGGTTTTTACAGATGATCACACTTACGTGAGAACAATCCACTTATAAAAACTCAGTTATTGTACAATTACAAAAATCTACAATTAAATAAAGATACAAAAAATTAAATACAGATACATACAATTAAATACAGATACATACAATTAAATACAGATACATACAATTAGAAAACAAAAACATCAAAAAATAAAAATAAAATACACAATCATATACAAGCTCGCTCAAGTAACACATTACATTATACATTATTACAAGTGGTAAGAGGCATAAGAAATACGAGAGGTATGCATAGAGAGAAAATTGACACAATGAATTAGCTAATATTTTTTAATAGCGCCAGAACTTTTTTTCTGAATCCGTACAAATTATCGACGACAATATCTATTTCAGCACACTCTATCTTGTTATATAGTCGACACATCTGGGTCAGAGGGCTAAAGTAGGCGATATTATTTATAAATGTATTCAGGTGAAAAATATTATGGCGTCTTAAACAATGCGAATTGGGGACATTTATTTTAATATTGCTAAGACATAATGTAGTATCAAGTTGACCGTGAATAATTTTATGTAAACATATGAGATCAGTCAATTGCCTTCTAGTTTTAAGTGTATCAATCTTGAAGTAATCACGACGTATGTCATATGATCTAAGATGGTCATGTAATCCACATTTGAAGGATAACATTCTTAGCATTTTTTTTTTGAATGGATTCTACAATATTTTCATATTTGCAGTAATGTGGATTCCAAATAGAGCTTCCATATTCAAGTTTACTTCTAATTAAGGCATTGTAAAGAGTTAGAATTGACTGAGGATCTTGGAAAGGTTTACATATTCTATGAATAAATCCCATCATTTTTAATGATTTGCACTTAATGTCGTTAATGTGTACATCAAATATGAATTTAGAATCAAGAGTGATTCGTAGATCTCTTATTGAAGATACTTTTTTGAGAATAATATTATTAATAACATAAGAAAAATCCTTTATAATTCTATTTCTAGTGAAGTTTAAAATGTAACATTTTTCAACATTTAAGTGCATATCATTGACAGTACACCAGTTATTAAGTGTGTCGAGGTCGTTTTGAAGCAGTTGATGATCGGAAACAGACTTGATTTTACGAAAAATTTTAAGATCATCGGCGATAAAAGCATAATCACAATTTAATTTCGAGCCAAGGTCATTTATGAATATAAGAAAAAGTAGGGGGCCAAGATTTGAACCCTGTGGTACAACGGAACTTACAATTATAGGGGATGATTTGTATCCATTAATAAGAACTAATTGAGTTCTGTTATACAAATATGATTTCACCCAGCGAAGTATATCTCCATGTATTCCTATTTGTTCAAGTTTTTTTAATAAGATGGAGTGATTAACTTTATCAAAAGCTTTTTGGAAATCAGTATAAATTGCATCTACTTGTAATCTTTCATTAAAAGAATTACATACATAATTACAAAATTCCAAAAGATTTGAGTTAATAGATCTTTGAGGAACAAACCCATGTTGCCTAGTGCAGAGAAGGGGCTTAAAATGCGAAAAAATATTTTTATATATCAAAGATTCAAAAACCTTAGCAAAACAGGATAATATACTGATTGGTCTATAATTTTTTACTAAAGATTGGTCTCCCGATTTTAATACTGGTACCACATGTGCTTTTTTCCACAGATCAGGAAAAGTTCCCGTGATTAGGGATGCATTAAAAATTATAAAAAGCGGTAAACATAAAGAGTCTGCAAAGCAACTGACAAAGAAAGGAGGAATATTATCTGGGCCTGGACCCTTGTTGGAATCTATTTTACTCAAAAAACATTTTATTTCATCTGCATCAATATGTATTTTACCCAAATTGCTCTGATTGTGTTCAGTTATGTTTGGCATTGAACCATTAGTGGATGATTCCGAATTGGTATAAACAGATGAAAAATATTTAGAAAATATGTTTGCTATGTGTTCACCTTCATTTGCGGAAATATCGTCAAGATGCATTACTTTAGGAATACAATTGGTTTTTCGTAATGATTTTGAGTATGACCAAAACACCTTTATGTTACCTTGCAGACCACTTTCGACAGAGTTGATGTATGATTTATAACATTCGCTTTGTATTTTTTTTGTAACTTTCCTTAAATAAGAAAATTCTCTATAATCTGACTCGTTACCATGTTTTTTTACCTTAAGTCTAATGTTGTTTTTTTTTCTTAAGAAGAGCAATCAATTGCTGATTAAACCAGACAGGATATTGATTTTTTGTTTTAGTAATATATTTTTTAAAGTGTTTTTCAATTATTTCCCATAATTTTTCATAGAACAAGATCACCATACTATTCACATTTTCATTTTTAAAAAGAGTTATCCAATTAACAGATAATAGATCCTGTCGACATTCATGAAAGTTTCCCTTCCTGAAGTTATATTTTGAGTCACTTCTATTGATTTCTAAAAATTGATCTTTATTTTGTTTCACCATTATTTCAAATGAAGGGTGATATTGATCCAATTTGGTTAAGCCTGGTGCTATATGTATATCTATGTTAACTTTATCAGAGAAAACAAGATCCAATAAATTTTCATTTGTATTTAGTACATTATTGAATTGATACAAGTTGCAAATTGATGAAAGGTTGACAAGACTGTGTGCTTTCATGCTTTTATAATTAAAAGGTGAAAGTACATTATTTTTAAATGAATTGTCAGGTAACCATTTTATTTCGGGCAAATTGAAATCACCAATAATAATAAACTGTGAATTGGAAATTGAATACTTTAAATACAGATGTTCGAAAAACGAACAGGGGTTGGAATAGCCGCCCTTTACAGGGCTATTCCACACAGATAAAGTATAAATTAATTATATAGCTTGTGACAGGCGATGCGAGAACACAATGCATAACGTTAATTCACAATCAACTTACCGGGAGGAGATGGTGAAATCTGCATAGTGAGCATCATCTGTCAGCACTGGAACGTTTAGCGTGGTTGGTAGCACTCGTTATTTTAGATTAAATTGCGATAAAAAATACGTAAGATAATTATTTCGATAAGGAACCGGCAATGTTGTTATGACGGGACGAACGGTTTTTGTGCGACTGCTCGGCCCACGGCCTCCGTGGATCCAGCTGACATGTGCGAAATTTAAACTATACAGTTCAAATTCTGACGATACGATTGGTTAGTACACGGCCTGTCAAAAGCAATTGGCGTTACGGAACATTCCGCCCACCAAAATACAACAACGTGTATTTTAAAGAAAATTTAGAAACAAAACGGGCAATGCTGTGGAACGTTGCGTGAACGAAGAAATAGTGAAAAGAGAGAAGAAAAAGAAAAAAAATATATATTAATAATAATAATGAAAATGATAAGAAAGAATGCGCCGCGGAAGCGAAGATGATTAGTCACATTGACTAGGCAATGGACATAATTTGGTTAATGTAGAGCGATGTAGAGCGTCTATCACAAGAGAAGTAAGCTTAGATTCGCGAGGAAGTAGGGCAGGATGTTTATACTCGAATTCGAGCCCAGATCGAGATAACCTGCCACCCACCCTGAGCACACCGTGGTCGTCAATGAAGGGATTAAGCTTCCGCATTTGTTTCGACATAAGGTTGCCCTCTTTCAAGCGCGTGATATCATCATTAAAATGTACATGTTGAGTGCGTTTAACTACTGTCAAAAGTGAAGTGTGAATTTCGGCACGGTTTAATGGAAGATACAAACGACGAGATTCTTTATTCTGTAGGTTGTAGATGAATCTAAGACAGTAACCGAAAATGCGTTGGATCTTCTGAATCGAAGAAAATTTAATTAGTAATAGGTCCACCAGATTTTCGTCCTGTTGGACAAATAACGATCGAACTCGTTCCTCAGAGTGAAGTTCAATTTCGTCGACATTGCCATCGAAAGACGGCCAAGAATCGAATGACTGGATCCGCCACGAAGGCCCCGCCCACCATAACGTGTGATCGATCAGATCGGCTGGGGATTGACCACGAGAAGCGACATCCGCTGGATTATCTCCAGATGACACGTGATGCCAAGAAGTCCCTTCGAGGGTATCTTGAATGTGACTGACACGGTTAGCTACGAAAGTCTTCCAGCGACACGAAGGAGAACGTAACCAAGCGAGCACGATGGTTGAATCCGACCACGCAAAGGTATTGGAGATCGGAAGCAATGGTACGTATAAATCTTTGACGAATTTTAATAGATCTGCTAGAAGAACTGCCGCACACAGTTCAAGGCGAGGCAACGAAATCTTTTTTGTTGGGGCGACTCGAGATTTGGCGCAAACCAAATATATTTGGACTTTATCGTCAACATCCGTGATTCGCAAGTAAACTACCGCGCCATATCCAAGTTCCGAACTATCTGAGAAGCCATGAAGTTGACACGACTCCATGTGAGGGAATGACACCCATCGAGGGATTTTGAACGACTTCAAGAGCGGTAATTGTTTAGTATAACGATCCCATTGACGAACAATGTCAACAGGGGGGGTGTCATCCCACCCAACCTTTAGAACCCACAACTTTTGTACTAGGGATTTGGCGAAAAACGTCAAAGGGCATAGAAAACCGAGAGGGTCAAAAACCCGAGCGACTTCACTGAGGATAGTGCGTTTAGTACACTCGCGATCGAGGCACAGGACTTCGAATGAAAATGTATCATGTCGTGGCTCCCACTTTAATCCCAATACCTTGAGAATGTGAGAGTTATCAACATCCATGGACACCAAGTCATTGAGGCAGTATTCCGGAGGCAGATCGGCGAGTAATTCTGGTTTGTTACTAGCCCACTTCCGCAATTCGAATTGACCTCGTTTGAACAGCTCGATAACTTCGGTTTTCGTTTGTTGAGCTTGTTCTAAGCTGTTACAACCGGTGACGATGTCATCTATGTAAATATCCGAAGTTAGCACACGACGCGCTAGCGGTAAATCATAACCTTCATCTTTGGTCAACTGTTTGACAGTACGACAAGCCAAAAATGGGGCAGAGGAGACACCATAGGTTACAGTGTTTAGTTGGTACTCTTGGATGGGTTCCGACGAATGAAAACGCCAAAATATTCTTTGGAAAGCGCGATCTGGTTCTTGAACCAATATTTGGCGATACATTTGTCGTACATCAGCAGTAAACACTACCGATGGTATACGGAATTTCAGCAAAAGCTCCAGCAGGTTCTTTTGAAGCTTTGGACCGATAAGCAAGGTATCATTTAACGAAGATCCGTTCACATCCGTCGCTGAGGCGTCGAAAACCACTCTTAACTTAGTGCTAGCGCTGCCTGGACGAAGAATGCAATGATGAGGTATGTGATACTTTCCCTTGTGCAAATCTTTTCCAGGAACACGAGTCATGTGACCACTGTGTAAATAATCAGTCATGAAAGCAGAATATTGTTCACGTAAGGTTGGATTTGCTATGAGTTTGCGCTCGAGTGAATGGAATCTGCGTAAAGCGATCTCACGCGACCCTGGGAAAGAGATATCCCTTCCCCTTTCTCGGAAAGGCAAGGATACGATGTATCTTCCCGAAGATCCGTCCCGTGAGTGGTCAGTGCAGTACATTTGTTCACAAAGTTGTTCCTCAGGAGTAAGGTGTGAAGACTGGGGAATGGTGTCTAACTCCCACAGTCGCTGGACCTCTTCGTGAAGCCGGTCCTCGTTAGTAACGATGAAAGATTTCGTTTCGTGAGCAGTGTCCGAACCAACTGAACCTAGAAGAAGCCAACCAAATGCAGAATTGAAAGCTGATGGCTGACGTGGACCACCATTCACATTACCAGGTCTCAGAAGAGAAGAGAAAACCTCAGCACCCAGAAGAAGATCAATCGGTCCCGGTTTGTGACAGTCAGGATCGGCAAGAGGCAAGTTTCTCAACTGATGCCACGATGACTTATCTAGACGAACAGTTGGCATGTTGCCGCAGATACTAGGCAGCGTAAGTGCCTTGATGTTGAAGAGAACCCGTCCCTTAACACCGATCTCTAATTGAATGACTCCCGACGTGGTTGCGGAAGATTGGCCTAAGCCGCTAACTCTCTGAGAACTGGCTTGACGAGGGATGCCTACGAGCTCCGCAGCGCGATCGGTGATGAAGTGAGCTTGACTGCCCGAATCGATCAATGCGCGAAAGGTTTGGAAACGGCCGGATGAATCGCGAATGCCAACATTGGCTGTTGACAATAGTACTATGGACTTGTCTCCTAAATTGGTGAGGACCTGAATTTTAGAGTCGGAAGAAGAAGTCTCCGGGTCCGTAGACGTCGTGGGGTGTTGATGCTGATCTTCCGAAGAAGCATTTTCGTCTCGATGGAGCAAAGTATGGTGTTTTTGCTGACATTTTTGACATGTAAACAAAGATTTACAATCTTTGAGATAATGAGAAGAATGAAGACAATTGAAACACCAACGGTGTGATTGAACAAACTGTAGGCGATCCTGAACTGACTTGAGGGCAAATACCTTGCACTTGGAAATGGAGTGGTCTTCCCCGCAACAGGAGCATTTCAGGTAAGTGGTGGAGTTCGAGGACCTATTTGTTTTAGGCTGTCCTTTCTTAAGATCGCAAAGAAGCGCTGAAGTGCGTTTTTTGGCAGCCTGATTAAAGTTCCGTGCAAGAGGTTTGTCAATAGTACTGCTATCGCGAGTCGAAAAATGTAAGTCTCGTACAAGAGCTTCGCATTTGTTATAAAGAAACTCTTTGAGTTTCAAATATGAAGGCAGGTCGGTAGGAGACTGCAGTTGTTTGAATGCGCATCTTGTAGGTGAATCTAATTTCGACAGAATTAAATAACAAAGCACGAAGTCCCAATTATCTATTGGGAGATCCAATTCTTTTAAAATTGTTAAATCCTCATTAAATACATCGAACACGCGACGAAATTCAAAAGGATCGGTAGACGGAAAATTTAAATTTAGCATTTCCCGCCAACACGTAAATGCGAGTTCACGCGCGTTACGATAGCGCGCGATTAATCTTTGATATGCTTCAACGTAGTGAGCTCCTTGTACTGGAAATGTCCGAATTAACCCTAAAGCTTCTCCAGATAAACATGAGAACAAATACTGCATGCGTTCGATGTTGGATAAAGATTTGTTTTCATGAATGAGAGCGTTAAACATGTCGTAAAATTCGGGCCATTGCTTGACATTTCCAGAAAATATTGGAATGTTTATTTTTGGTAATTTAACGTTTGTGCACGCATTCGCGGTTTTACAATCGAGAGACTGACTGGTTAACTCCTGGTAAATTTCCACAATTTGATAATACATCTCGTCAAAGGTTTCGCGAATTTTATCTTCATCAATTTCGTTTGTGTCATCTAAAGCTAATATTTCCGCGTGAGACGTTTCAAATTCAAGAACTATCTTTTCCAGAGTAGTATAATGCGCTAACAGTAAGTTGCACTTAGTTGCATCGTGCAAAGCGCTTTTTGCTATTTCATGTGTCTTGACTAACCTATTATTCGCTAATGTCCGTTTCCGGCGCAATATTTGAATGGCTGGGGCCATGTTGAATAAACACGATTGGAAACGTACCCAAAAACGAAACAAAATAAATGATAATAATTTTATCTATTATAATTATATGCGCGGTAGGTCGTAAATACTCAAGCGCTAGGTACCTACCTAATTACTGTTCGAATTGATTATTATTCAATATTTAAGAAACATTCCACAGCACTATCCGTTTTGGCATAGATAGATTATAATCTTAAAGTTCCCTGGTTTCGGCACCAAAAATGTTCGAAAAACGAACAGGGGTTGGAATAGCCGCCCTTTACAGGGCTATTCCACACAGATAAAGTATAAATTAATTATATAGCTTGTGACAGGCGATGCGAGAACACAATGCATAACGTTAATTCACAATCAACTTACCGGGAGGAGATGGTGAAATCTGCATAGTGAGCATCATCTGTCAGCACTGGAACGTTTAGCGTGGTTGGTAGCACTCGTTATTTTAGATTAAATTGCGATAAAAAATACGTAAGATAATTATTTCGATAAGGAACCGGCAATGTTGTTATGACGGGACGAACGGTTTTTGTGCGACTGCTCGGCCCACGGCCTCCGTGGATCCAGCTGACATGTGCGAAATTTAAACTATACAGTTCAAATTCTGACGATACGATTGGTTAGTACACGGCCTGTCAAAAGCAATTGGCGTTACGGAACAACAGATCTTGTAATTTTTCAATCTGATTACAATAATTGTCTACAGTTACACTAGGAGGAATATAGAGAATGCAAATAAAGATGAGCGAGTTGGAACGAAACTTAATTACAAGCCACAAATCTTCATTGTCACTCTCCCATTCCGTTTTTCTGGATATAAGAAGTTTTTTAGAAACGGCGGCTAGAACTCCGCCACCTTCTTTAGACGCAGATTTGGTTGACTCACGATCTCTCCTAAATACTATATATCTGTCATCAAACAGTTCTTCACTAAACACTGTTGAGTTCAGCCATGTTTCAGAAAAACAAATAATGTCATAATTATTGATTAAAATTTCATTGCGCACACTTACGGTCTTTGTTCGAATACCCCTCACATTTTGATATAGTATATTTAATGCATCAACAGCCACTGCCTCGCCATCTTTTTCCGTATGATTAAACGCCATAGTCGATGGTGGAGAGATCCTTCAATAAAGCCGCTTTGTACGCCGGGCAGTCCTTATCTCCAGTGGGGTGGGCCCGGGAAGCTGCAGGCTTTCCGAAACGTGCGCATGTAGCGCAACTGGGTGCTGCAGCAGCAGCGGGGCAGGCCTCGCGCGCGTGTCCTTCTACACCGCAGTGAGAGCATCTCTTTGTATCTTTGCAGTACTTGTGAGAGTGCCCAACCATTTGACAGTTCAGACACACTGTAAGTCCTACAAAGTGACGCACACCGCAAACGGTCCAGTCCACGAATACACGAGCTTGTTGCACCAATGCATGACGAATGTTAGCGGGCACCGAGTACACTCTGTGGCAAGACGGTCCGGTTCGAGCTCCAGCCATATGACTAAGTTTGCACTTGGATGCACACTCTTTAATATTCAATAATGTCTCCTATACACGACTGCATCGCTCGAAGACTACTGACGACACGAGGACAGGTCCCAAACCTTCTGACAGAGTGGTGTGTGTTGAATCACACTCGTAGGTGTCATAGTTTTCGTGAAAATCGAGATGTTTCAATTGTGACGCGTTTCAATCGTCCCCAGTTCTACTACTCTACACAAAAAATGAAAAAATAAAAAATTGTCATTTGAACCACTGTAGCCTTGTTTGGACCACAGGGTTGCTGTGATCAGACCAAAGCAATTTGGAAACAAGGTCAAATCACAGAGCCCAACGCATATTAAGATTTTCAGTAGCAAAAATAATAAACCTTTCCAATAACAACAATAAGAAGAATAATTCTATAAAGATTAATGAGTGGCGTTTAGTACCGTTTTTGAGGGCTTATATTATTATTATTTTTTTAAATGTGTAAATAAAAAAAAATACATCGAAAATTAAATGATTGTTTTTAATTTGTTATCTGCTTAGCTGAAATTCCAATAGCTGTAAGAGAAATAATCGAACTGAAAATATTCCCAGAATTAATTTAAATAATAATGACAAAATAACCAGTACTATTATTCAAGTTAACTGAATTCGTGATATTTGGAGTTAATGTATAAGAATTGAAATAATAATATAATATAATGAGTTTGAGGGATACCTTACGATCGTTTGTTTTTCCTGGAACGGATTGCGTGGGAACTGAACCATTATTTGAAGCAGATTTCATTAAATTCGTTTTATCTCGGAGTAACAATTCGCTGAGTAGAATACGAAAGGGATGAGATGATCGTTTTGCATTAATAAATTATTACAAGGGAAGAAAAGATTTTCCGGTAAACTTCTATTCAATGTTCAACCCCTGCTGATAGGGTGACGTTATCACGGCTATTCAATTGTTGCGTATTTTTAATTATTAAAATTACTTTTTATTAAAAAATAACAATAATGCCGGAAACCCATTACAAATCTAGATAGGCATCTAATATGAAAGCATAATGGAAGATATCCGTTATTTGGTAACACCAATCCGGTAATAAGTAGAAAAAGTAGAAGACAATCATTAAAGGTGTTTTAATCCAGAAAAATATTAATAATAATGTAAATAATTAGAGTAACAATGGAAGAGACAATAAATTTAGTGTTTTATTTTGAATTTAAAGTAGTGACTCAAAACTTTTATCACTTTACCTAAATAAATAATAAGAACACAAATTATGAACCTGGTAACTTAGTTTTTCAAGTGTTTAAATCTCACTACCCGTTACCTAGTAAATTAATTAAATAATTCAAAATTGCCATTAACAGATTTCCATTGGAAGATTACAATATGTTTATATAAACAAATCCAATTAAGGTTGTAATATATTGAATAACGGATTGAGGAAAATATTTTCAGTGTAATAAATACAGGTTGTAATATGTATATTGAATAACGGTTTGAGGAAACAATGGTTTCCTTAAACAACAAAAAATACCAAACCGAATAAATGAGCCAACAATATTTTGAAAAAAGTCCGAATCTGGATTGGTTGAAGAAATTACATTGACGTAAGTCCGCTTTTACACTATTACAGAGTAAAATGTATTAAAACAATTAATAATATTCATGACTTGTATCTTCAAATGTCACGTCGATCTATGAATTTCGCTGCTGTACAATTTATTCATTTAGTTTTTAAAAATGCCGTGATAAATGATCTTTCCTGCCAGCTTTTAATCCATTGATTCAATACAGCAAAATCTCCTTCATATTTCTCTGAAGCCTGAATGAAATAAATAATTCCTGCAAAGTATATTTCTTCGTTTTGCGAAAACTACGTTCAAGGAAGATAATACTGATCTTTGATGTGAGCTTTCGAAGTAAAATAATCATATCACTAAGGTTTTTATGTTAGTAGGATCGTCCCCCACCCTCTACCTTACTGACTCCAATGATCGGACGATTTCAACACTTTAGCCCCAAGGGAAATTAGACCCCGACTACGAGCTTCCAACTATACAAACAATCAAATTTTCATCAAAATTATGATTTTGGGAAAACGCTGTAAAATCATTGTTTTGAATTCTGAATGGAAAAATATTAACATTTTATATGAAATTATTTTCGTAATCTTCTTAAGAGGTATACATTTTGAGAAATCGAGCGAGATTCTTTCACAGTGGAATATTGTTAAAATGTGAAAAGAATTTGTGTAACGTATAAGGTCACGTACGTAACTCGGAATACAAAAATTCCAGAGATTTTTCTATAAACGATGTTTTATTTCTTTCAGATATGAATCGTGTCAAATTCTTACGTAATATGTACCTCAACATAAAATAATCACGCCCGTTGCAGTCGTTTAAGCCTAAAGGATTAAAAATTTTCATATGCTCAAATGTCAAAACATAAATATTATCAAGAACTGCGAGATCGTATTAATAAATTAGTGAAGATATTAAAGATTTTATAATGGGGAAATAAAAAAAATACAAATATTAAATAGCATCGGAAGTTTTCTGAATTTCTCTGGTTTATGTTTAATAATCAATGACTATATTAATGAAGAAGTTTTTAACCACAGACAGTCAGCCAAATCTTGCTAAAAATTATTGGATGATAACGTTAAATTGTTGTAAAAATTCTTTTTGCCGAAAAAGTAAAGTGAAATATTGTGGTAGTGTAATACCATCACCACCGCTCTGACAAAAATGTTTTTTGTACTTGGTTCATTTTCATTTTAAAACCCATTTAATTTTTTTATTGGGCCATTAATTTACAACACATTTTCTAAATCGCGCGTCGCCGTGAAATTTAAAACATTACTTATTATTTTTGTCTCAACTCTGAGGTTTTCTTTCTCTTTGAAACTGTTTTTCCTAACAGGAAATTGTATTTTGAATCCATTGAAAACTTGAAAATACGCCGCTGGGTTAGAGAGATATTTCAGAAGTGTTATTGTTTTTCATTTCCCACCAGTACCAGTGTCATTATCAGTGGTGGTTCTGACAGTAAAGGGATTTATTCAATTACTCGTTTATCGTCAACCAGGACAGTCAAACGCAACATAGTTTTATTTAATGAACCTGAGAGTAGAATAAATTTGAATTAAAGGATCATTTTTAAAATTATAACATGTTAAAAAAATATATTATAATATCTGGGAATGATTCCCACTCTCTCAATACCTAGAACTGGGGTAAAAATAGCATTAGAAATTTTAATTTAGAAAAAAAATTCCGAATTTCTTTTAAATTTAATTAAATATACTAATTTTGTTTGTGATTCCTTTCTGTCTGTCTGAAACTCCGATTCAATGTACTTTTGCTTTGAATTTAGTCTCATTTCCGAAATTGGAAGTGTTTTTTTGGATAATTCAGACAATTGATAAAGTATCTCCCTTTCTTTAATGTAATATTTTTAACAAAAAATATTTTAAATGCTGTTTTAAAAATTGAAACTAATTTGTCAAAGATAAGGTCAACTCCTACAATGAAATTTCATGCTTTTTACAAATCTATCTTATCAATTAGAGCATTTTAACCAAAGAAAGTGGGAACCTTTTTGAATTTTTCGAAAATATACCGGACTGTAGACGTTAAAGTGTATAAGCCGTCAAAATGTTGATATATGTGTCTGGCCGAAAAGCTTGTGACATTGTGGTATTTACACGGTGTTACAGCAGCACTACTATTCTAATAATGAATTGTTCTGAATCGTGTCTCGTGTGACTTCACGAGTCGCCATTGCATATGTTTAACCAAGTTCGCTTTGAAAGTTCATAACTTCATCATATTTGGAGATATCAAACAACTAAGTTTAGTGTCATTAATAATTGTTGCATTTTCAATATAAAAAAATGAGAAATCCTCATTCGGGTAGGTATCATTTATCATAGGATAATTAACATAATAACAGAATCTGGCTGTTATATCTTAGCGTTGTAATTGATTTAATTGAATATGCTTATGAGTATGTTACCTGTGTTTTATTTATTTATTTATTTATTGGTGAAGGTAAGAGACAAACAGCTTATACATAAAATACAAATATAAATATATACATGTTAAAAACAGTCAAGCCAAAAAAGTCTCCTATATTAATATTGATTGGAGATGGAGTTTTATTACATAAAAAAAAATATATATATATATATATTTTAGGTGAGGAGGGGAGGAATAGGAATTTAGGATGAGGATAGGAGATGCTCAGGATACATTCCATACTACAGTATTAATTTTCGATCGTACGAGTTACTTCTAATCGATATTTGTGAAGTGTATTGCTAAAAATATCTATGTTTTGAAATTTAGAATTATATTGGGCACATATACGTGGAATTGGTGAATTTTTTCTAAAGTTAGTTCTACATGTAGGTAAATGAAACAAATGGGATTGCCGTGTTGATCTTGTTGGAATATGAATATTTATTAAATTCATTAGCTCTGGTGAGTCGAGGCCATTGTTAAGAATTTTAAATAATAAAATTTGGTCAAAAACCAAACGTCGTGTATGAAGTGAGTTGAAGTTGTGGTAATTAATAGAATCGGCGTAATTTGAGAAATGTAAGTTTTGTTTATAATTAATGTGTTTAAAAAATTTTTTTTGAATTCTTTCGATTCTTTCAATGTGGGCTTGGTAAAAAGGAGTCCAGATCGGTGTGCAGTGTTCTAGGTGGGGACGGATGAACGCTGTGTAAAGGGAATATAGAGTCTTAAGGTTGCGGAAAGGTTTCGTTAAACGTATTATAAATCCTAGCATTTTGTTGGCTTTGTTGATGATTGCATCAGTGTGTTGAATGAAGTTTAATTTCACATCCAGTATTACCCCAAGGTCTCTGATAGAATCTACTTCTTTGATTTGTGTCCCGTTTAATGTATAATCAAAGGAAATTTTATTTTTGTTACGTGTAAATGATAATTTATTGCACTTTGAGGTATTTACAACAAGTTTATTTGATTCACAGTAGTTAAAAAGACGATTGAGATCCTCTTGAAGTTTAATGCAATCTTCGATTGATTTGATAACTAAGTAGATTTTTTTATCGTCTGCATATGCTAGGTAATTGGCATGTAAAAAACATTTGTGAATATCATAAATATACACATTAAATAATAATGGCCCTAAATGAGAACCTTGAGGTACACCGGAGGGCACGGAAAATAAACTGGACTTAATTCCCGCAACTGATACACATTGAAGTCTGCTCCGAAGGTATGAAGTGAGCCACCGAAGTAAATCACCATGGATGCCTATTTGACTTAATTTTTTAATTAAAATGAAATGGTTTACTTTATCGAAGGCCTTAGAGTAATCAGTGTAGATTACATCTACTTGGTTTCTATTGTCCATATTGCTCGTTAAATATTCCGTGAAATTTACCAAATTTGTTAGTACCGATCTTTTTTGTAGAAATCCGTGTTGTTGGTTTTGTATGTTGCGAACAATTGTTGTATAAATTTGATCGTAGACAATTTTTTCAAAGAGTTTACTAAATACAGTTAGAATTGAGATTGGGCGGTAGTTTACAATGTTGCTTTTAGAACCTGTTTTATGAATAGGGATTATAGTTGCTTCTTTAAACTTTGTAGGAAATTTTCCTGCTTTTAGTGACATTCTAAATATATTAGTTAGGGGGTATGAAAGATTTTTTGCACATTTTGAGATAAAGTATGGCGATATACCATCACTGCCAGCACCCTTACTAATGTCTAAATTCTTCAGGTATTTATTGATCAAAAAATTGTTTATTTGTACGTTCCCAATCGGGTTATGATTATTCATATAGGTAAAACTATCGACTATACTGGGATCATTCGTGTCCTTATCATTAACGTAGGTGGACTGAAAGTGTTTAGAGAAAAGTTGACACACTTGTTGAGCACCGGTGCCTGACTCATCTTTAAGGTGCATGATTTGTGGGATGCCATTTGTTTTACTTTTGCTTTTAGCATAGTTCCAAAGTTGTTTATTATTATTTATAAGAATATTAGATTCAACTGAATTTATGTACTGAATAAAGCAATGCTTCTGTAAGTTTTTTTGTTGGGTACGTTTGATTGAAAACTCTATGTAGTCTACTGGATTATTATTGGATTTCCATTTTTGATGGAGTTTTTGTTTATCTTTAATGATTTTAATTAGAGAAGCTGAATACCAGTTTGGAAATTTTCTCTTTTTGATGATACGTTTAGGGACAAACTGGTTGATGGTACTGTTTAAAATGTTGTAGAAAGAATCGACTACTACGTCAATATCCGAATTTTCTATCTAGTTTTGTATCTATCTACATTTGTTATATCTATGTATTGTAATTACTTATACAATTATTATTAAATTCACCTGCGAACAAACTGATCTGGCAGTTTAGCGGTTTCATGATATAAAATAAGAACAAAATTAAATATTTTGAGACAACACAAATATTAATCAAATAAAATTAACTGCCCACGCCAGGATTTGAACTGGTAGCCTCCCGATTCGTAGCCAAGGATTGTAACCCCTCAACTACGGAGGCTGTTAAAAGTTGTATTTAAAGGCTATGTAAGTAATGGAAATATCTAGAATTATCTAGAAATTCTTAGCTAAAAAAACCGGTTCCATGATAACTCAACACAGTGACAATTCAAGTCATTAGAAACGATGAAAAATATTTTTTTTTAACCCAACCAAACCTAACTCAACCTAACCTACATAACCCAGTTAATAAAGTTTTTATCACTTTCCATGACTTCATATAACTTTTTAAAGATGTGATGAATTATCATTGTGATGATTTATCCGGTTACCAAAAAAACTGTACTGATTTCATGATGTCTGTTCTCATATTTTTTTGTTGCTTCAGAACACAGATACATAGTATAATGCATTTATAAGACTTCTTATGTACTTAGGGTTGACAAGCGAAGTGTTTTAAAGATATTTTTGTGTAATTTTTTATAAAGTGAAATTAACAATACTATTAATTAAAAATAAACTTAAATTGTTCTACAAGTGTATGGAAAACAGAATTTTTTTTATTTGAAAGCCTTACGCGTCCAAGACATTAATTAACGAAGCCATCCTTTCGTATCAAGGAAATTTATTTGTGTTTCATTCTACCCTTGATATTTGAGACGTTGTTCCCCATGGCAGTTTTATTTACCCTTACAGCTGAGAAGATAAGAATTAGATTCGAGAAGATCTTTTTTTAAAAATAATATTACCAAATGATTCAATTGAAGTCGTAATCCAACGAATGATGATGCCATTAGATTATTATTCAGAATTTGCAAAAACAATACTTTATTACATTTTATACAACCTTCTACAAGCCAAACATGTACTATTCTATATTTTCTGATAATTTATGGCTTCGTTATTGTACTATTGTACACGTTATTGTACTCGTTCTTTTTAAGTGGGTTTAAATTAAGATTGAGGATACTTTACTCGGTTATTTGCGTACTGAATCGATTAGTACTCGACGAATGGACTGTAATTTTTAAAGACAAAATAAGAATGAACAATCGTGTTTATCACAAGAAAAAATAGGAATGGGAAGGAGGTTTATTCACCTTGTGAATGTTGTAGCTTCAATTGGAAGTTCTGATGTTGGTCTTGATGTGGGCACTATAGTCTATGGATGTACATCTAATATTTTTTCACCATATGAACGGTGTTTATGTCACAAATAGTCATTGTTTCATTACATGAATGGTGTCTTGATCATTCTCGATAATATACAACACTTATTCAATGTATAATGATTGGGGCTGATAAATTATATTTGTTTCCGACAATTATTACGAGGGGGCAACAAATATACAACGACGAAATTAATACCAATTAAAACAAAAGACACTAGCTTTTTCCTTCTATTTTCAAATCTTCCTAATTTTTTTGGAAGGTAAGACCTTTAGGAAAATGAAATAAATAAGGGAGAGGGCAATTTAGGTAGGAACCGGATTGGAATAACCACAAAAGTGTTTCAATACTAAACACGGTTTATTCCATAAAATTACTTAATCAGCAGTCAAGATTATCTCAGAGCAGAGCCAAATGCTAGTGGTAAACTCTCATTTGGGGGGATGTTGTGGAACGAAGAAGGAGATGGGTAAGATGAAGATTGGTCTTTACCTTTAACTCGGCTAAAGCCTTTTCTTAATGAATGATCGTTTCCCTTCAGGGGGATACAGAGAGTACCTTCTAGTCCCACTACTCTGTTGTTACTTAAGTAGAAGTACATACACAGCTATTTTCTTTAAAAATTAATAATCCCTTAAACGTATTTTTATTATAACTTAATTATACTTTGAAGGGCGCTGTGGGGAAACTTAAGCGAGGCATCTCGTTTAACTTATCTTTGAAAGTAAATGGTTGATGTTAAGTATTTATATATATAATCCAAGTTTCAATGTCACGCAGCTCGAGACACGTTTTGTAGAAACTTTACAATAAATACCCACGCCTTTTAGATACACAGATTTCTTAGATAATTCAGAATTCGCGAGAACATAAGATTACAACCATCAACTTGATTCTTGGGTTACTAAAACTTTATTTGGGTGTTAAGTTACTTGTGAGTTGGTGCTTAAATTCGTGGCTTTTTGTTTCAATGGTAACAGTGTCTTGGAAAGATTTGTTTTGACTTTCGTCAATTTGATTTTAATGTTTTTATTTATTTATTGCATCTCACTATGCATAAAACACTTTTTTTTCACATAAAAATCAACCTCACTAGGACTAAGCCTGTATCGAGGTTAAAAATTTACATTTGAGTGAAGCAAACATAAGAGTATCACAAACATGAAGTAATTCTACATACAAACACAACATATTTCAAAATTAAAGAAAAAACGAGTATTAGATGTGTTACCAGATGGGTAATTTGACAGTATACTGTAACAATATTTGAGCCATAACTAATCATTAATCATTATTCAAAAGAAGAAGCATAGTAGATAGGGTGACATTCAGTTTTTAGCAATGGGACTTATATAAAATCTTATTATCTAAGAAAGGACAAGGATGAAAAAATATTAAGACAATCGTCTGTCAATACATAAACCTTAATTAACTTTTAAAATTTAACTAAGGAATTGGTAGACTTAATATGATTTGGAAGAATATTAAACATAAGTGGTGCCTGATATAAATAATTTCTTTGACCAAAATAAGTTTGAGTATGTACCGCCACAAAGTTCAATGTAGAGCTAATTCTAGTTGTCCGCATTTGTTATGTTTTTTCAGCAAATTTAATATTGATAAAAAATCGACAAAGTATTTGAGTGATATCTAGCTGTTTTATGCACATAAAATTACATTCCTTATAAAGTAGGTTGGATGGATAACAGAATTTTTTTTTGTACATCACCTTAAGGATCAATTTTTGAGTAATATTTAGTGGTTCAACATTGGACTTTAAACATGATCCCCAGTATACTATGTTATAAGAAAGTCGAGATTTGACTAAGGCAAAATAGACAGTTTTTAATTTCTCTTTGTCCAATATGTGTCGAAGTTCTTGAAAAATAAATGTAAGTCTCCTGATATTCTTCGTTAAATTGAATATATTGGTTGGATTCTATTTTTTTTGCAAGTTTGCGATAATTGTTTGCTAAATTGGTGTGTCAAATATATACCTACTCACGTATGCTTTTGTTTGAGATCAACCAAAAAGTTTAGAGCATCAGAATTTGCTAGAAAGATTTTATAAGAACGTCATTGAGCTGCCAACACAAAACAAGAGTTCGATTGGCACAATTGCCTTATCTCACCCACCTTACTCCATAAGATTATCATCCATCCCTCTATCCGACAAAGTCTGGGAGATTTCCTCTGAGAATGATGGTGTTCAGCAAAAATGTGAAATATTTTCAAACCATATTAAAGCAGCATAGACACAGTTGCTGTTTTTCAGATAACAAAGAAGGCGTTTAACTAGTTAATAAGATTCTGTATCATGTTTATAAATAAACCACTAACTAGATCGATATTTCCGGGCTTTTTGTATTAAAAAAATTGGTCCTAAAAACCATAGATATGCCAACATAAAGACAGTAAAAATCTCATTTGGAGCCTACTTATTATACTATACACCAATGAAAAACTCTGAAATTTCATTCAATAGATTTTCAGAGTTTTTCATTGGTGGATTTAGTTAGGCAATCATATGATGTCACAATATTTAATATGATTAACGTTCTTCCTTCAAGAACAAATAGCAAAATACTAAATATTAAAAAAAATTGAACTGTCTTCGTTATGAATTTAGAAAAGTAACCCATAAAGACCTATAACATAGTAATTTTCCAGAAGAAAATTAATTAAAATTTTCTATCATGTTTGTTTTTGAAATGTGTTTTAATTAAATTTGTTTAAATTTCTTTGGTTAATCTTGACAAAAAGTCAGATTGCAGGCAGCGCCATTTCCATTTACCTATTTATTATTAAAAAGCGATATTTACCTACCTCCTTACTAATAAACGTGTTTTAAATTAAAAAAAACTTATAAACAACTGTTTGCCCTACATTAATGGTTATTTATCCATTGTGTGTCATTTAAAACACCTTTATTAGTAAGGTCATCTGTAACAAACGTAACTTATTTGAAACGTAAATTTCTAATTAGTAAATCCTACAACAATAATAATATTATCGCATGAATTTTCACGGGTCTGCGCTAGTAATATACTAAATTACATACATGCAGGTTGCCAGGAAAATATGTTCTTTTAATTTATTCATTCAAATCAGTACACACAGTTCCGATATAATGGGTAAATTTTAATATCACAGACTGGATGGCAACCACGGCACACTATTTATAGTGCCAAATTTAGCCATTAAGCGCTATTCAAGTGGAAAACATACAATTCAAAGGTTTCCTTGTTGCACCAAAATGAATATTGGAAACCCATAAAAGTGTTCAAATCCTGAATTTTTAATGACCCGTATGCGGAAGTTTAATATTTACGAAATTTTAATTTTTTTATTGAAAATTTATGGTTTGAAATTAGGTTACCAAAACATGACAAAGCCAATATGTACAAAAGTTTACTATACAATTGATTACAATAGCAAACTATAAAGTGAACACCGATTGATTCATGCTGGATTGTTAAGCCATTTTAATCAAAATATTTTTTTTATAAATAATAAAAATGTAATAATGTTTGATTGTAAGGCATAACAAATAAGAAATTATTAAACATGGGTGCACGGTTACGGATTTACGACTAAAATAATTTAATAAATAAATAAAATTGGTTTTGGTCCACGGCAGAGTATTTCGATAAATTAGATGCGTCGTATTGCATAGGTATATAAAATAATAACTAATTGAAATTTTTATTCCAAAAATAAAGATAATTTTTTGTTCTTTAAAAATAAAAATAACAAGTGAAAAAATAAGGAATATTATATTTATTTATTTATTCACGCCTTGAAGCATTTACAAGTATATATTGTTGTAGGTAAGTTGTCCAGTACAATAATAAGTGTATAGTACATAACATTATATAGTGTGAACAATAGAAGCAGGTATAATACAAGTTATAATAGAAAGTTCTGTTATACAAAAGAGATAAATAATTGTAGGTAATAAAAAAGAGTAAAAAATTAGTACTTAAAGTACCATGAAAGTTGTAACAGAGAAATCTGTAGTAACTTTGTTGATATTTATAAAAATAAACCTGAACAGTTTGTTGTAAAGCACGTTTGTCTTTAGCGAACATTATTATGCCAGATTGGGTGTTTTACAGAACATAGCTAAATTAATACAGCGATAAAAGGTGCACATGAAAAGTATGAAAGATACACCGAATGAAAGATATACCAAATGAAAGATATACCGAATGAAAGATATACCGAATGAAAGATATACCAAATGAAAGATATAGCCAATGAAAGATATACCGAATGTTGTATAAAGGATGATATATTGAAAAGATTTTAAACATTTTTCCAATTATGTCTTTGACTGTGACCGGTTTTAACTTGTATAGCCATCTTCAGATTGGTACCATTATTCATTAAGCTATTGTTTATATGTAATTCATTTGGGGGAGGGGATGGGGGTTAAGTCTGAAGAGGGCTATAATTAGCTGAAACCGATCATGGTCAAAATCTCTAAATAATATAAAATAAAGTCGCTATCCGCTTCTGTCTGTTTGTGCGCTTAGTTCTCCTAAACTACGCAACGGATTTGATAGGGTTTTCACTATCGTTCAGAGAATTTCTTCCGAAAGGTTTGCAACGTGCATATTATATTAATAGAAAGTACAGAAAATTCGATGTTTTAAATCAAGTAGTAAAAAAACTATTTTCGGGCGCTTACATTGCTAACGCTGGCTAAACCTTATGAGATAAATCAAAATAATTTACGACGGAAATGTATATCTTAAAAAGGTCTACAGAAAAGTTCGTTATTTTTTTTATTTATTTTTATTTTATTTATTTTTTATTTTTTTCTTTTTTTTTCTTAGGTTTGTCAACAGTGATTCATATCAAAGCTCTCAAAATTCAATTACACTAATTAAACTCGGTTGATACTATCACTAATTACAGACAAACACAACATTGATGAACACAAAACTATAAGTAAAGAATAATGTACATGTATGCACAAATACATACACTTAGATATAAAGATTTCTTACAATTAAACTGATTGATCAGTTTTGTAAGATCTAAGTAAGAGAAAATAATGTACAAATAAAAAAAACTGAATAAACACATATAAAAAAAAAAGATATACATTTCATAACAGCAACAGTAATTATTTTATAGATCAACACGATTGGTAGCTTTAAGTCTTGTTTACGTTTGATTTGAAGGTAGCCAGTGATGACATTGACAAATCAATGGGATGACTTTTATATATCTCGTTAAAATAACGGCACATTCTTGGTAAAGGTGAGTCATACCCCAGCATAGTTTTATATTTTTTAATATGTAACGGAATATAATGTATGAGTCGGGAACCAATTCTAGGAACGTTGAACATAATTTGATAGAGTAAAAAAGGGCAGTTTATTAGAGCATTAACAATTTTGAAAAGAAAATTTAAATCAATATTTAGTCTTCTCTGTTCAAGGGTGCGTACATTGTAGAAATTTAGTCTATCGGTGTAATGAGGAAGTGATCGAGCTCGCTTATCACAATACGCTAGGTGGTACATAAAATGTTTTTGAACCAGCTCTATTCGCTGAATATGAACTTTGTAGGTTGGACTCCATATAGAACTTGCGTACTCCAATACGTTGCGGGTGAAGGAATTGTATAGCGTTATTTTTGATTTGGGATTCTGAAAATTTTTACTATTTCGTTTGATAAATCCTAGCATTTTTAGGGATCTAGAAATAATGCTGTCGATTGGAGGTGTGTAAGTTAGTTTTTTATCAAATATTACGCCTAGGTCCCGAATGGTTGTTATGGTATATGTTTATCTCCTTAGGAGAACCCCCAGCCATGCCGGGTACAGTCAAGTATAAGATAAATAGAAAAAAGTTTTAAATTGTTTTAATAATAATATATCATTATTACTCAATTCTACCACGAATTGTCTAAAGAATATAGCAATAGTAAAATAGGGTAACACAACAACAGTAAATCATGTGATACCTGTGCAATATTTTTAATATAGTGTCCTCTGCGTGAAAAGTTTTCTAAGCTTAAACTTTCTAATAAAAGTGTGTTTATCGGAATTGACCTGCCAGGTAAATCTATCAAAAATTTAAGCAAAACGAACAAACGATTCAAATAAATAATTATTTATTAATAAAATAATTATCTTTATCGCGTGTGTGGTACGATTAATATTTATCATTTCCGATTTTGAAACATAGAAGTTCATTAAACTTGAATAATTTTATGAATTATGCAGTAATAAAATTTCTATTCATTTTTCGGAATAACTTCATTGAGTAAAACCTCAAATTGTAATATTTAAATATTGAAGACAATATCAGTGATTTCTGAACGAAAATCTGAAACAGAAAAATCAGAAAAGGATACGGTCACATCTAGGACTAGATAAAGACCGTATCCTTTTCTGATTTTTCTGTTTCAGATTTTCGTTTAGAAATCACTAATATTGTCTTCAATATTTAAATTTTAATAAAATTTCTCCCAAACACAGAAAATCGAAATGAGTATTTTTAATGATGAAATAAATTTCAAGTTCAATTGAACAATTGTTTTAAAAATCGAATTACTTCAGAACAGTGAAAATATTATCTTTAAGAATTTGAACAATTCATCAAATTTCGAAGTTCATTTTCAAGTTCTGTTATTATTTCAGTTATGTGAAGCAACTGGCACATGGTGATATAATAACAGAACTTCCAAAGAATTTGAAAATAAACTTCGAAATTTGTTGAAATATTTAAATTCTGTGAAACAACATGTACTTATTTAAATTCAAAGATCATCAAATTAGATAACATCCTTGCTATTATATATTTATTTTTAACTGATTTTAATAACTTAAATTACTCCCTTTCGTTTCTAATCTATTTCATTGTATGTCAGATTTTGAAAAGTGTTATTTGGAGTTTATGCCACTTATTTACGATATTTAAGTAAAAAATTAGATCTTCCGGTTGAATCAAAGTCCAGAGGAATTTTCTCACACTTGCAAGGTGAGTATAAATCAATGAAAAACTCAGGAAAATCCTCGCAATTACTCAAGTTTGTTACACGAACCTTCCATTGTGATACAATCTCCATTCTATTTAAAGTGAAACCCTGACCCAAGGCTTTACGGAGTAAAAACAAACCAGTAAATCAGAAGCACGGGTCAAAAGTTATCACTCAGTGAATAAGTTCATAAAGATTCAATAAAATTTCGCACCGTGGGCGTGGGTATAAATGGAACCAAACTTTAAATTTATTTGCATGGATGTAAAACGCTTTGATGTAGGTTATATCTGATGGATTTCGAATTTGTTACTATGTACGGTAAAACCACGGAATTTCCCTAATAAAAACTTTATTCCTAGTGGAATGTCGGACACGACATTGTCCGACAAACTGGAATCATTTTATTTTGATGATGAGCCAGTATTTTGGCTTGTTTTAATGTTGTACGTTTTAATGGTCCGGATATTTGGCAACAAACTCTGTAATAAAATGATTCTATTATTTTAACTTTTAAGGAAAACCACTTGGCTTTTTTAAATATTGGAAACAATACTGCCTCCAAAAGGATCCGAAGTTTTTTTAATAATTATTTATGCATATTTTTTTACTGATACAAATAAATATTCAGACCAGAAACATCACTTAAGCTATTGAAGCAACCAACATTATTTCTATTTTGATTGGCAGTTTTTCAAAAGCGCGATTATGAGGGAATATTCCATAACGTGGTGTAAATCGAAAAGTAATATGTATAATAAAATAAACACCATAGGTATCTTAAATACCTTCATCAAAACAGTAATTAGATTGACTGATTGTAGTGAAGTTCTGTTTGAACTCGACCATTTGGCATTTCATCTGTGTGTAAATTTGTTTGTTAAGTTTCAGTCCGGGCTCAAGATTGGTGAATACTACATTTTTTATCCCTACAGAATTTGCATCATAGAGGTTCCTGCCATGAACCTAAAAAGCTTTGGACCACATTAGTGGGATTTTGTATGAATGGCATTGAAGCCAAATCTAGGGTGACGATAAATTGCCTGGCAGCTATCTCGAATGACAGGTTTTTTTTAAAGTTAGCCAAACGCAGATGTTCCCGAGGAAAAAAATTCTCTCGGGGCCTAGAGCCATTGAGAAATTAAAAAAAAAACAATGCGTAAACTATTTATAGTTATAATTTAGTAGGTAGGTATTTAATAACCTACTTACAAATCTTATGATTTCAGAGGAAATTTTGGTTTTGATTTGTTAGAATATTTATTAAATTTAGTAACGTACTTTTGTGGACGCGGTGTGTAATCTCACGGAACAACTAGTTATGACAAATAAATTTCAGGTCATATAGAATAAGTAAAAACAGAATAAATGAGAAAAGACTTTTAATGGAATTTTGAGAGAAATACTTGAGCTTTTTTCAGCGTTGATCAGTCAACCTATGAAAATAAAGCATTTTAAAGCTCTTGAAAGAAAAGCCTTGAAAAAAAATACGATACTTTTCATTTTATGTTAGACACCTAAAATATTGATCGCACATTTTCCCTTGAGTTTTGCTAGAAAAGACAGCCTCAAAAGGCGATTTTTAATCGTTCAATCTGATGTTGCAGAACGGAAGGAAGAAATATTTCGGATAATTTTTGATAAATTTTACTGCCGTGGAAAATAAAATGCCTTTAATTGTCTCAAAAATTAATAATCGATAGGCAGATGAAAGAAATAAAATATCGCCCAGAGTTTTGTACTTAATATCAAACTTTGGGCGAAATTTCTTTTCAAGATATCGTTCGAGTTTGTGAAAAGCGAAAAACGCTAAAGTTGATAATAAAAAAATACATATTAAAAGAAAGCCGTTTCGTGTTTATTTACAACGTGTTGTAGCACTAAATAACGTTTATTTCTTTGTTTATGTTACATTAATAGGTCTTTCAGCAGATGCGAATTCATTTTACTCACAAATATTTACAGAAAAATAAAATAACAGGTTTAACACCTACTTTCGGAAGTGAACACAATTCAAAGGAATAGGAAAAACATTTTTGACCATGGTGAATGTCGGCATATTATTAGCATTATCACACGATTAGATTAACTATTTGAGTAAATCATGTTACAAAATACTTTAGTAAAATGAAATATCTTCTTAGTTTTTTTAAAATTTATTTTTTATTTTTTTTATTATTTATCAAGTAAATAAAAACAATTTGTACAAATTTAGGGTAGTCCCACAGATGTCATGTGGCAGCTACCTGGCATGTAGGTTCTACCAATTAAACATTCTACTAAAAACAAGATATGTAGGCAGATACATTAAAAAAATTCAAGGATACATGAAATTTTCATTCATTAACCACAGCTTTACCATTTTAGGGCATATTCTCTCATTTTTATAAAATTTAACATATTTATTGGTTTTACTGAAAATCACTGGAATTATGTATTCAAGAGTACGGCTTCCATATTTATTTAATATTCGAGGAGTTTTTAGGCCCTTTCCTTCTTTAAATCTTGGGGTATGTTTGTGTACCAGAGGGTTGTAACCAAGGGAGACCTTTTATTGTAAGTAGGCTCTCTGATACATTTAGCACTTTTAAGATATGTCTCTGATTGTAAATATTAGATGTGACAATTTTTTTTACTATGGCCTTTGTAAATTTTGAATATATTTAATTCAAATAGTCCTTGCGTGTAGTCCAAGTTCGAATTCCGTAACTAAAGATGGATTCGACGATAGAAAAATATAAGAGTTATTTTACTTGTTAGAGCTATAAAAACTAGATGCGCTATACAATTAGAGGCCCTTTGCGTAGTAACATCTCGCGTAACTAGTTTGACTATTCGTATGCGATAAGCCGTGCGTGTAGACCGTATTCGGTAGATTTAGTTTAGAGCATTAGGAGCGTTGGAGGGCAGTTCGCGTAAAAAAGTGGAACGTATTTTTTTATTTCATGTGTCATCTAAATATAATAATAAATTCATGGTTATCAAGCAACAAGTTGATTCTGATTTTATGTCTCGAAAATCAATTTAGATTATATAACGTGTAATCTTTCGCCATAAAATAGTAATAAAATATTACAATTTCTTGGAAATAATTTTAAATATTAAACCCATTAATGAGTTAATAATTTACACTGACGAATATTTATAGCTTCAAAGTAGATTTGGGATTAACGAAGAGGCGTTAAGTTCTCTAAGAAATGAAGACAAATGTGAACAGAATCTTTAAGGGAGATTTATGAGCCTTGAATGTTTGGTTCGGAATCGAGTTAAGAATAAGCCATCTGAGAACGACGAAAATACCAATTCGAAATTTTTTCAAAGATCCTAAGTACGTAAATAAAATTAATCACGGACTTATTTTTTATAGGGCAACTTCCAAAAACAACGATTTGAAATGATTATATTTCTATACACACTTGGCCTAAGTTTATACTCATTTTTTAGTAAGTTTAGTTATGATAATCAAATTGTTTTTTTTTAATGTGAAATCCGCACAAGAGTTCTAATTGCTCCCAGCTGTCCATAGCCAGTGGTATTATGGCATCCATAATAGAGTCAGTAGATATGTTTTAGATGTAAGTTACTATTTTTAAGTCCGTAGTTATGAGCCTTAGTCGTAAGTCACTAGAAACTAGTTAGTCACTAGTTATTATGAATCCCAGTCGTAACTAAGCTGTATTTATTATTTAATAAATATATTTGTACAGCGCGCTTGATGTGATTTCACGTTATGTAAATTTGCCAAATATTATTATAATTATAATTAGGTTTTTGTCTTCAGGCTGAAGGAAGTGGGGAGGGGAAGGTTGGGTTGTACATTACTCTTCAGATGTGTCATTTACACATCGGTTAACGCCATTTCGAGCCAGGTTTTGATTCTGAACGGTGGTTTTCACCAGGGCGATACTGAGAGTATCTCAACTGGAAAGTTGCGTAAATACGCGTTGTATGTATACCTACCTACTGATTCCTTAATTTTATGTTTGATTGTAAAATCATAAGCATGTGATATTATTATCATAATATGCACGCAGAGGCTTTGCCTCTGTGATATTTAATTGTTACACATTGCCTTTAATTTTTATAGCTGTTCCAACGACATGACATGTTTCAAGCATTCATGTTTGCATGAAAGTTGTGTATATATATGTACAACGTAATAAGAGGAATTGATAAAAAATAATACCCCTTTAACAATTTCTACGATATAAAAATAACACGAACAGTAAAAGAACGACCGTTGAATAAAGGGGGGTTCATAAGAAAAATTAATAACTAATTATTTACCCTAACTTTATCGCCGAAATGATTTCCCGGTTTTAATTAACTCCCCCAAATGTTAAATATTTAATTCGAAATCCGTTTTTAGCGAGGCTTAGGTATATTAATTTTCCTCCCCGGAAAGAATAACAGTCTTTAAATTATTACAAAGAACAGGGAACGTCTGGAAATAAAGAAATTGTCCATAAACTAAAATGCAATTACGCTCCGGCAACAAGGTTACGAGGTCCCACAACTCTGTTAAAATTGTGCTGTAAATATTGTTAAGGTTTCAGGAAATGGTTTATTACTTCATAATGATAAATGGTAACTTGACAGTTTCCAGTTTTTTTTTTGGTTTATGTGAAACCGCATAAGATTTCCATCTGTTTCCACCCGTCTGGAGCCAGTGAGACTATGGCATCCCCACTTGGGATAGGGAGGAGAAGGATATGGGAAAGAGGAAGGAAGAACGCTTCAATTCTGATTGGTGGTCTTACACAACGCATTTTTCAGCGATTTCGAAATATGAAATCACAACTCAGATTTAATATGGTCATAAAATACAACCCCGCTAAAGTAAATACAAGGCTTTACATTTAAATTATGAATAACGGTGCGGTTCATTTTCAGGAAAAGTAACTGAGCTTTGAAAAATGATTATATCCTTTATTACGCAGGTAACAAAAGTACAAGAGATTTCATAACAGGGAAGAAAAATAAGTCCAATAAATCAGGATTTTTGATAAAGCCTGTCTTACACCTACCAAAATATATATTTGCTTTCAAATTGTATGAACAAAAGATATGATCATATTATTATTTGCAACAGCAATTCGTAGGATTCAAATCTGCCACTAGCGTGGAAGTGAAATAAGTGCATAATACAGGGTTTTCCAATAAGAGGTGTTATTTTGATATTCAATCGTAAAAGATCAATGGTTTCGTTGCTTGTGTGGCACGTAGCGAAGTTTTGTTGAAAGTAAACGTTTTCCAAATCAATACCATCCAATTCCCGCCATAAAAAATCATTAATCATCTCTCGATAGCGCAATCTATTCACCGTAACTGTTGTTCCAGCCTTATTTTCAAAAAAGTAAGGTCCAATGGCTCCGCCGGACCATAAACCACACCAAACAGTCACACATTGAGGAAAGAGAGGTTTTCAACAATAACTCTTGGGTTTTCCGAGCCCCAGATGCGACAATTTTGCTTGTTGACGAAGCAACCGAGGTGGAAATGGGTCTCATCACTTAAGATGATTTGCATTTGATTCACTCAAGTGAATTTTAATAATTTAAATGCGTTGTTGAAGCGTGTATCGTTCCATTTTTATGAATGGCGTAGTTTCTACTTGTCAAATGCCAAAAAATGACAGCTTCAAAAGTAGCATCTACCGAAATAGCGGGCTATTCAAAATAACACCTATTGGAAAACCCGTTAAAACAAAATAATGTACAGCATGAGTATGTTTAAGTATAAAGCTTATTACACACGAGGGATAAAATATATATAAAATATAGGGGAACGTTGGGTAATAAATAATAATACATATAATAGTAAATATATAATTTTAACAGTTGTTAAAACACGTACTTTACTTACATTAAACAGTGATTGCTGAGGTTATTTGAAGTAAAAATGTTGATCATATGATTTTCATCTCCGGTGACTTTTTTTCATCTATAAATATATTTGTAAAGCAGAATGTATTGGACTGTCAGCTTACGGCTGGGGGTTGGAGAATTACTCGGCTGAGTCAAATGTCACCGGAGACCAAAATTTCATTACATTTTTCCTTAAATAATGCCTGGAATCACTGATTAAAGTAAGTCAGGTACTTCTCTTAACACTTCATAAATATATTTAGGGGTGTTCATAGTATAATCCCATGCGACTGTCACATATATTAATCAAATTACGTTACCCGTGTGTGATGACTGTATAGGTTAGTATGGCGAGTATTGCAGTATACAATAATATTAAGGCGATATACCACATCCACATATTATATTCCTCGTGTGTAACAAGCTTAATCCTCGTATTTTATGTATTTTTAAAAACTCGGGGCAAGGCGTTTTAATAAATTATAAAAGGGTTCTGATCCTTTGCCTTTGAAACAGAACCATGACATGCATTAATCATATTCATACGCAGGATATTATACTGGTAAAAAAATTTGCGTTATTATTAAATAAAAGTAAATTTTTATTTTAAATACACAAAAGACATTACAAAATTAAAACTAGTGATATATTATGTTCTCTAGCATTGCTAGCTATTTACTGAAGATTATAGCCGTTTTCGATTCTACCCGTGAAGAAAACTCGTGGATGGTCAAGAAGAAGTAAAGTCAATTAAAAAAAAACACACGTCGTTATTTTTTTATATGTTTATTAAAAAAAGTAATGTTACATCACTCACAAAAAAATTATTAAGAGAGGTTCCTCAGAGATTGATGGATAGATCCAGGAAAAATCTGATCTGATGGAGCAGGATAAAGACAGGGTGGAATACGATAAAATAAATGTTCGATTGTCCGGTGGGCTTGACGGATCGAGTCTCGATTTTATATGCATACTAGAGTGCCCGGGCACACGTTGTCCTGCCACAGACCGCCTTCTATGTAAGGAAGTTAAAATTTGTGGTTTTATTTATTTTGGGATAAGAAATTTGAAAACAAAAACTTCCTATCGGGTCCAAAACTATCCTATATTTCAAGCTGGAACCAACCATATACCTTTCATTGAAATCGGTTGAGTGGTTTATATATATATTTATAAATAATTTGTACATTTATTTATAACAATTACAGGTAATAAAGCCTAAGACGTTATAATTGTACCATTTATGCAGTGTATATGCAATGCCAAAAATCTCGCAAATGCGCTATAGGACACAAAAAATAAATCTAATTTTTTATCTACCGCATTCAAAAAGCATGTAGCTCTCCCCACAGGTGAGTTCATTAATAAATTAGTGCGGCTTGCTCTACTATATAGAAGATTGTGATGACATCCTCGAGAGTGAGACTCTGGTAAAAAAAAATTTAATTGGGCCAGTATCTCATTATTAGATAAGTGACCGTTTATTAGTTGGAAAAAATATTTAAGCAATGCAATACCTCTACGTGTCTCTAGGGAGTGGTAATTGGTCATGCCTAATATATAAATCGATGGGTAAAGCCAAGGGTAACGTCCATAGAGCCGCGAGAATAAAAACCTTAAAAAAATTTATGGACTCTTTCAATGCGTAAAGTGTATGTTAATTCATGTGGAGCCCAGATGATCGAGTTTGATTCAAGTATACTTAGGACTAGTGTGTTATATAATAACGTCAGTGTTTTTGTGTTACGAAACGGATATGAGTTTCTAATTACGAAGCCGAGAAGCTTGTATCCTCTGCTTATTAAATCATCGATGTGTTGGTGAAAAGTTAGTTTGCTGTCGTAAATAACTCCTAGATCTTTGATTTGGTTTAGGTGTTGGAGAATAATTTCATTGATTGTATATTCAAATACATGCGGTTTCTTTGATCTTGTATACGAGACGATATTGCACTTGGGTGTACTGAAGTTCAAGCCATTTATTTTGGCCCAGTTTGAAGTTTCGGAGATTAGCGTGTACAAACACAGTGCCACGTGATTTTTATATAATACTAAGATAGTAAATTCTTTATTTTACGTTAATAAATTAGATAAGTCGATTAAAAAAATAATTAGGTAACCTGCGTTCAATTTCACAGCCTAAAAAATATTAAAGCGGCTCTTAACTCTGTCTTTAATGGCTTATAAATGTAATAAAATAATTGTAAAAATTTGTTCAATTTCTTATTTGAAGGTTTAAATTTAAAAAATCATATAATATTTCACCAACTAACCTGTCAACGTTTTTTGGCATACTTAAAACGACTTGGAGTGTTTTTTTGTTTTCAATTATTACATACAAGCTGTCGTACCCTTAGATTAAATATATTATTCCTAAGAGAAAGTCCAGTTATATTCAATTTTTCAATTAAGTCCTAAATCCTGTATCTAAATTTCGCCAATAACAATTAGATAATGTTAATTAAGTGTTAATCTCAAGTGACCTACCAGGTAAGTATTGTACTGTATATTTTCTCCATAAATAGTTTTTTTTTTGTATTAGGCAATTCACCCTAAAAAGAGTGCTATGTGTCCACGAATAGTTAAGTAATAACATAGATCACTGTAGAAATGTATTATAAGTTTGTACAGCGCCCTTGAGGTGATTTTGCACAAAAACGGCGCTATACAAGTCATCCAATTATTATTATTATTTATTATTATTATTATCCGTAAATAGAATATACAGAACATAATTTTTGGGGTATTTTTATGCATATTTTTATAAATATCGATCAAAATACAAATTAGAAAGAGCAAAACACCGCCACCAAATACTAAATATATTCAAATTGCCGCCATTGAAAGGATTGTTAAAGTCAATACGCAACACCAACGCCTCTAGCGGCTAGAGTTTTTGATATTACCACTATTTCATGGGAGTTGGACGTATTATCAACCATTTAGGGTATTTATAATAAACAATTTTTGTTTTTGTTCTACTTTCGGCTGAAATTGAAACTTAAATAAGTTAAACATTCGAGCGCCGACAAGTTTTTTTTTGTTACACTTGCAACAGTTCCTAAAAAGATGCAAAAAATGATAAATTTGATTTTCTTTCAGCTTTTTTTGAATTATTTTTTATATAAGAGTTCTTCAATGTTAAACGAATTGCAAAGGTATAAAGTATCTTAGAATTACTAACTATTGTAAAAATAGTATGGTCTTTCTGTTGACAATCGACAATAGCAATACTTATATTATAACTTCGATTCAAATAAATAATCTTTTGAAAATTATTAAAAACTTTTCAAATTTAGAACTTTTGTATATCCAAATAATAGCTTCTTTTAAAATAATACTGAATTTATTAAAGCCGAACGTGATCCGACATATCACGAACGCAGGTTACTGTTTCGGAAAATGTAACTGTAACCGAATCCGAAACTTGATCAGTCACTAGTGCGATGTTGTTCTCGTGAAGATAACAAATGATTCTTCTAGCGCCCTCTGAAGTCTCAAATAACTTCTCAAAACGATAATATATTTGGAGATTCCATTATCCCCTTAAACGACGCAAATGACGAGGCTTTTAACCTTAGGTTAAACACAAAATAAAGGACCTAGGTCTCTTTATTTAACCTTACATTCCGATTTCACTTAGTAAAACTAACAACGTTGCAGCTGGAAAAATGATAGCATTTAAATCACCCCGTAATAAATTACAATAGAAAGGTCGTGTCTTAGAAGATAAACACGTAATAAAAAAAAAACAAAAGGTGATTAAGGAATCAAACCCCTAACAGCAAGAGTCTGCACTCCCTACACAGGTCAGAAGAACAACCTTGGGGTAGATTAAGGTGCTTATGGTGCTTAAGCTATACATAATATGCGATTCTCACCCCCAAAAGCATAGACCAATTCTCCCTCCAGAGGCCGCAATATCCCAGGATGGATGCCATGGCGGCCAAGGACCCCGCTGCCAGGAGGACATAGGCAGCCATGGGGTAGGTTAAGGTGCTTATGGTGCTTAAGCTATACATAATATGCGATTCTCACCCCTAACAGCATAGACCTGTTCTCCCTCCAGAGGCCGCAATATCCCAGGATGGATGCCATGGCGGCCAAGGACCCCGCTGCCAGGAGGACATAGGCAGCCATGGGGTAGGTTATGGTGCTCAAGAGGGATACGTACTGGTGCTTGCCGATCACGGTCCACAGACCCACGGAGAACACTGCTAGGCCGGCGAACTGAAAACAAATTATTTATTAGAATAAGCTAAAAAGTCAACTAAGAAATGACAGTTTAATTTATAAACATGTGAATAAAAGTTTTAAATAGAGTGGTCAAATTCAAGTAACATAATTATTTAAATAATAGCAAGTACAAACATTAGTGAAGAAGTCAAACCTAGTTTAAATAATCATTCCAGCGTAAGAAATTGAAAGATAGGTATGAAATATTTTGCCTGCAAAAGTAAGCGTGTTTAACATGGTGTTTTGGTAATACAGTATATTTACAAAGAGTGGTAGGCAATCTTTATTTCGCTTGTGAGAGTCCATTCAAAATATTTCAAATAGAAAGTTATTTTTTAAAAGAAGATTAATTTAATTACATAATCAGGCTCAACCCAATTTTCCTCTTCCGTCGCCCTTTTATGGCCCAATTACAACCAAGCTCACATTTCACGCCTTTCGTTATTAGGTGGTTACGATCCTTGGTTACGAATCCGGAGGTCACAGGTTCAATATATTTGATTAATTTTGCATAATTTCGCAATTTATTCAGTTAAAATAGTTTGTATCGCCCTGGTAAAGACCAACATTCAGAATCGAAACTTTGCTTAAGATGGCTTTATCCTTGTTTGTTGGCCAGCTTTAGATAGCCAAGTACTTTACCACGTTCCTCTCTCTCATTTCCTTCCCTTCCCCACTTCGTTCAGCCTCACAACATACCCCAATTGGGGATGCTGTAGTCTTTGTAGCTCGTTGGGAGCATTTGGGACTCTTGTACGGTACTGAAATTAAAACTACACCATTCCCAAACATAGATGCTACAACTCATAAAATAAATAACCAACAGATATTCATTTAGTCAAAAACTTAAGAAGCGTCATGTTGATAAAACGGCAACTCGGTTTTTAAAAACATTGATTTTTTAAAGTTGTCTAGTCATCGGGAAGTATAATGAAAATAATATTAAAGGTGTTATAATATACGTAACCCTTCAGGAACACGCTTGTACACGTTCACATGATGGTTGAAATATCTGGGAAAAGCGAATTCAAAGGGGAAACTCATTATTTTTTAGATGGAAGGAAATTCTCATACCTAATGACTTCAATGAGCTCCAAATTTAATACAGTAAGAATGAACTCGTATTTTCTTAATACTTAGCGTATCAATTTATACAAACGAGTAGTACGAGGAAATAATAAGCTTTTAACTAAAAAGTTGAGAATATTTTCAATTCCTAACGAAAATTTTATAAGGAATCTCCCGTATGAAAAAATGATTATTAAAAATAACGAATAATGGAATTCATTTTTAAAAAATTGTTGTAGAAAGACTTAACTGATAAATTTACGGTTTATCAATTTGGGAGGCCGGTTTGGATACTGTCGCCCCGGGAACCATTTATTGGATAACCAACACCTCTACCATAGATTACCCCAAGTGGTTCACTACGTTTGTTGATTTAACAGGAGTGTCCAGGTTTATCGGGAGAGGTGTGTTCAGGATTTGTCTGCCAACCAGTGGCGTGGCGTGCCAAAACGGAAAAGGCTGGTTTAGGGAGACCCTTTGACCTCTCCAACTGGTCGCTCGACCCATCGCCTTGCGCCGCATTGAGAGGGATAAATTCACATGTCCGTCACTTCTACAAACACTGATCCACAGATTTCTACCCAGCCCTCACACCCTGTACCTCTTCAGAACATCTTCTCCTTCCTTTCCTTAAAAAAGACCCTCTTTACAGCATCCATAAAGATGACATAGCCCCTGAGGGAAATCATTTTCTCCAAAGCGTGGGGTTATTGTAAAATGCATAAACGAAAATTTTCCTGGAGATTTTGGGGATGATTTAGGGTGGATATTATATTAAAATGTGTTGCTTATATTTTCGTACGATGCGTGAATTTATATTAATAACAAGCACATCAATCTGCAATTTCCTTCTGCAAATTATAATACCTGCTAACATGAAAAAATCTGTTTCGGTGAAATATTGAACAGTAAAATCACTCAAACGGTAAGATCCAGCATTTCTTAATAACCCATTTTGAGTTTTGAAATGCATTTTTATTAGCGTGTTAAATTGTCAATTATGTAAAAATAGTGATGGTATCTCCCAAGAGTCAAAATATTGTGTTTGATTGTTCTGAATTAGGCCGTTTTCTTATTTGTACTTTTGATGAAATTGTATCATATTTATAAAAATATTAGATGGTAAAATAAGTGTTTCGATCTCCAAAAATGTTAAAGTTATGGATTCACAAGTGAAAATTGGAAAAAATTATACAATAATCTCCCAACCAAAAGTAACATGCGGTAATTTTCAAAAAATCAAAATGTTCTGTCCTCACCGTACTTTAATTTATGATTCATTTGTAATAAATATGAAGTTTCGTTGTAGGAGAGGACCTCATTAAAATAATGTTGGTGAAGAAAATTAACGCTTTCTGGATGTCGGTTTGACGGCTTAATTTATTTCAGATTTTTAAAAAACCTCTTTTTTGTGAAACAAATGTGAATTTATATGTAGCTACGTTAAGAATCTAGATAGCACACTAACAGATAAATAATAAGGACGTGAAAAGGGAAAAATAAGATGTTTGAAATCATTTGTGACCGTAATAAATAAATAGTTTATTTTCAATACGGCTCATTTAATTTTTGTAAAATGGGGGCCTCAGTATGTGTAAGCACCCAGTGAGGCCCACATAAGCAAATGATGTTTTTTTAAAAGACTACAAAGTAAAACTTATTAACATATAAACTTTTATTATTTAACACGCGTTAACATATTACATTTTTGACTCAATAATATCATACAAAATTCACAACGTAGCGAAACGCGATAATGTGACATAATTTATGTACGGTAAAAAAAAACAGTTTTTATCATGACCCTTATGCTTTATGCTTTGAAAAGGGCCGAAAACAATAATCTAAATATTTATTTATCTCGGCTCCAGGCTAAAAGGGCACCGTGTTGAACATACGTTTAAAAAGGAAACATAAATTCGTACCGTTGTACCGTACTCGCGCAAGTTTTTCACAAAAAGCATTTCTCATCCTAGTAAATATTAAATTGTTGTTTGCATATTGACATTATCATTAATGCAATAATAATAATTGTTTATTCCAGAATGTGGGGAGGTTAGTGCAATCCCACACAATCCATAAAATATAACTACAATGTTATATACAGAGATACAATTAAGTACAAATAAAATAAAATATAAAATGTAAGTTTGAAGCATAAAGCAAATAAAAAATAAGAAAAAGTAAAAGGAACTATATAGAATGGAGAGTGATATCATAAAACATTTAAATTTCTTGTAAGCTTATTGGTATATCGGAGCGATAATTATGGGGGCCAATATTTTTCTCCAATGTTTTTCGATGCTCGATACTGAGGTCTGGCGGGATTCGATGATGATGATGTTTCTGGAGTTATTGATCCTTCCCCTCGTTCCGGGCTACCCTGGATCTCATTAGGGCTGCAAAGCCGGGAACTCTTCCCTCCATGAACATCGAGGAGGCACTGCAGTACCTTGGAAGTCCGAACATTATGCGGTAGGCATTATTATATTGAATCCGAAGCCTTTCCATGGTTCGCTTTTTGAAATTGGCGCACAGCTCGCAAGTATACAAGGTAGTGCAGAAAGCTGAGAATAGCGTCCTTTTCACCTGCGGGCTGCAGAGTCGAAATCTTCTACTGAGCATGTTACTTTTTATGCTCAGTGCTCGCCTCTGCCTATCGATGTCGTCGTCATCCGTTAAGTTGTTGGTGATGATATGTCCTAAATATTTCGTTGTTTCTACTATTATGAGAAGTTCTCCATTTAAAAACGCTGGGGGAATCTTTTTTGGTCCTTCTCTGTATTTGACGACCAGCAGTGCTGTTTTTTTCGCGTTATATAACATGTTTGTTTCGAGTGCATATTCTTCGCAGATCTTCAAGAGAATTCTTAATTAATAATTCTTCAATGAATCAATTTTCCCAGGTATGAATTTTGTATCAATCGAATATAATATTGCATTCTTATATAATGAATGCAGATACAGTCTTGTTAACTATTCAATTTTATCCAATTTTTTGTAATAAGGTGGCGGTCAATATTGGTTATATATTATAATACCTCAGTTAATAGCCCAAAAATTGTCTATTTTATGGAAAAATGCACATTTGGGAGAGAACTGGTTTTTCTTTTTCTGCTGCTGTATGGATAGGAATCATACAAAATTTCAAATTATTCTTAGGATGATCGTCTCAAGATACGGTAAGAAAAGCACAGACAGTTAATATTTTTAAATCATCAAAAACACTATGAACCATAAAGAAGAATTTACTGTTATTTTCAATATAGCTTAAATATATACTTACATGTATTATTTTTAAAAAAATTTTCAACACAGTTCAGAAAATTTGCGGAAAACTTCTTAAAAATTTTTCTTTCTGGCTTTGACGTTTTATTAGTAAAAATAAAAAGGTGTATTTTTGAAAAGAATTAGCATACCTAACACTAGCCCGTGAAAAAAATAATAATTATGACTTAAAATTAAACAGTAACTTTGTAAACATCACTTATGGGTAAATACTTAATGCCGACCGGGTTTCGTTACAACCGTAGCCTCATCAGGGCAGTATAATACTAAAAATCTAAAAATTAAATTAACATGTGTAGATATCACGGTAGGTGGACAGTCTGAGCTACAGTGGAAGAGGTAGGGATAGTTGGGAGATTGGGAGGCGAGTGTTCTTTGTCAATAGGGAACAATCTGAGTATAGGGCTTTTATTTAGGTTTATTTGGTTGTTGATGACTTTGCTATTGACGTTTATGGCTTTCCTTAACTCTAACGCTTCTAAGTTATCCAACCTAAGACCTATTCCGTTTTTATGTAATAGGCTGACGCCAGTATTTTTGTCGAACGTATGGTTTGTTGCTATGAGGTGATTTGCAAATTCGGAGAATCCATTACTGTTTAAGCATCTTAGGTGTTCTTTGACTCGCGTTTTGATATTACGCGCTGTTTTGCCTATGTAAAACGCGGGACAGTCACTACATTGCAGTGAGTAAATACCTGAGTGATTTAACCGATGTTCTTTGTCTTTAACGTTCATCAAAAATTTACCTATACTATTGTTAGTGTAAAACGCTGGTTTGATATCTGGTGGGAGGTTTTTTATGCTTTTTTGAGAGAAATTATCGATGTACAAAATTCTACGCCATTGTTGAGGTTGATTATTATTAGTTGATATATTATTATTATGAGGGGAGCTGTTAAATAGAAATTTGCTTGTCGATAATCTTTTTAATTTCTTGAAGAAATAATTATGACGTTTGAGAAGCTAAAAGTTTATGTAAAGAACACGTTATAATGAGGACAATAAGGAAATGCAGTGAAAAATATGATGTCTTTAAAAAATATATTCATAAAGATTAAAAAAACGCTGAATCTGAATCGATAAGTTTTATTGTATGTTATTAATACGTGGAATTTATAAAATAAGATTTTTTTGTGGAGAAAATGAGGGGATTCTGGGCATTTTTTGATTATCCAACCACATTGAAAAATATCTGATAATATTAATACTCCAGCGTCTGGACGGTGTAGGCCCTCTGATTGGTCAAATTTAAATTGTCTGTTTCGGTTAAATTCCGCTAACTTGAAAGTTAAGACACGATTTCATACTAAAATAGGATCGCCTCATAATAATACGAGATTTCTTCAAAAGCAACGTTTCTGCTCATATAATTTTTGGATAATATCGAAGAAAATATGTTTTAGAAAGTTCATAATCCATTGGATTAATTACATTACAATGAAAATTATCCACAGTTACGTGATTATGCTTGCAGTTTATAAAAAAAATCACGCGTCCCTTCAATGGCCGCTACGCACGGCTATAGATGGCCGACAGAGAGCGCACCTCTGGCGGTTTAAAAACGAACCAAATGAATGGCGCGAATATTTAAATATGCAGCTCACAATATTTGACTACTTACGATTAACAAGCGTTTACTAAGAAGATTTCTTCTGGAAGCTTATCACTTTGTAATGGCATTTTTCATTATTATTTATATTTTTTTTGTTTATTAATTATAACTGATTTTATATTGACATGTTTTCTAATTTCTAAAATTTCAAAATTATTTATTTGCGGTGCTTTATATCCTGAGTGAAGTATTTTAAGACCTGATTTTTTTTATCGAAAGTGTGATCATTATTCAAAAGATGATTTGCAAACTCAGATTCACTATTTCAAAGACCGTTTGAAGAGAATATGTTTAATTTTTTTATTTAGTATTTCAACTATCAATTTATTAGAATAACCGTTATTAAATGCTATTTGTCTTATGAATATATTGTTTTATGGTTATATGCTATTTGTTTTTTTCAGGTCTTAAAATACTTCACTATAAATAATTTTGAAATTTTAGAAATGAGGAAACATGTTAATATAAAAGCAGATATAATTAACAAGAATTTTTTTATAAACTCTCTTTTAAATATTTTCCCACTCAACTGGTCTTTCCCGTCTAACGATATTGTAATTCCTAATTATTTTAAACCCAGCCTACTGTTACCCCTCCCCCTCCTTCCACTTCTTCTTTCCCAATTGCAATCTATATTTAATTTTTGACTTCGGTGTATACACAATAAAATGTAAACATTATATTTTTTCATTTATTGGACAATTTGCATAGCGCCGCTTTTGTGAGATATCACCTCAGGGGCGCTATATTGTAATAATCTACCTTTATATATAAATTTTTACTCTCCTGATGATGTTGTATATATAATCTAACTTTAAACTTTATTAGATACAGTAAAAGTTGTAGGTAAAGAATTACCACCAGTTGGAGTAAAATTAACACCTTTTAATTAAACCGACTGTTAATCTCATCGCACAATTCCCCTCCTTTTATTCATAAACACTGGTACAATTAATAAATATGTAATAATCTATTATTTAAGTCAACTTTTTTATAACTATCTTTAATGGTGACAAACTAAACGATTGTAACGTATGCAATTTTAGGTAGGTACATTCCAATGTTTAAAAGGAAACGGTAGAGCTGAGATCTCATCTCAAGATTGTGGGAATAATTTCCTGTCAAGTAAGTTAAGTGATCATAAATAAAAGAGTGAGTTCTTAATGGAAAATATATTGAAACATCAAAGCAACTACAAAGGAGTACAGATGATAAACATGTAATCATAGAAATAAATATAGGCACATACCCGATGGACTCTTGAATTAAACTAAACTAACTTAACGTGAAACGAAAGAACGACAACGAATGGCGAACGAAAACTTGCTCTCGGCAGCGGGGAACGGACCCGGGACGGAGGCCAGGACATCCTTCTCTTAGTGGAAGCAGGAGGACGCATCTCCTTCAATGGACGCTTGCAGGGGCATCAGGCCTGCAGCACGTGGTAGTCGACCAGACTCTTCAACGGAGCCAAGACAGCAATCCGTTTTCTTAGTGGCAGCGGGAGGACAGCAACTCCCTCAATGGACGCCTGCAGGGGCATCAGGCCTGCAGCACGTGGTAGTCGACCAGACTCTTCAACGGAGCCAAGACAGCAATCCGTTCTCTTGCGACACGGGGACACTCCGCCAAGAACAACCAGCCACAGCTAGGACCAAACCAATCTCGGTTTCAAGTCCGAAACACGAGCACTCCGACATGACCATCGGCCAACACTCAATAAAAGCGGGATTCCATATTCCCCACTAAAATAATAACAAACACGAACTGTTCGTGAATGGATAAACACCCCGCGCCTTTTTTAAAAGAAATAATAACTCCTATTCACATGATTAACTCAGATTCAAGCCCCTTTAAAGGAGGGTGACTGGATCCACCGACCCATCGGCCTAATGGGCCGGGGAGGAAGTGACCATAAACAAAACTCTACTTCCTTCCTTCAAAATATTGCCAAAGTTCGAAAAAAAATACCCATAGACAAAATAAACCCAACTAAGCAAGAACTTCTCTTGTCACAAATATTTATGTGACAATTCCCCCCTTCCCACAAAATGTTTGCCCTCAAACATGAACAACTAAGACCACTAATAAACTAAACTATGAGTCCATCAGGTGTCTAGAAAAATGAAAACATAAACAATAATTAGTAGTTATAATAACAACTTAGAATTAAGTTTCTTAAAAACTAAATTTCTTAAAAATAAATTTCTTAATAATAAAGAAAAAAAACAAGATCACTTTTCCTTGCACAGGAAATCAAGGCCAATTTGGCTTCACTTTAGGGTGGTTAAACAGCCCTCACTTACACTGAATTTACGCTATAATTAAATAGCAAAATGAGAAACCTATCTAACTAAGTCCATCCGGTTTAACAGTCTTATGACAAAAATCTTATGACAACATTCTTATGACAAAACTTAAAATTAAACAATCATAGATAATGAAAATATCTTTATAGATATACATTTTTTTTTTACAATTCAGAACAATGCAGTTCAAAGTAGGCAAAATTAGTACACAAGAAAATACTTTTTTGTGTTATAAGTAATATAGAATCAGTTTACAAACGGTCTATCAGACGTGACCAGAGTAGGGGTTTGTATTGGATTATTTATCCATCATTTTTTTCTTATCGTTCGTTATTGAACCAGGATTTACAATTCCGAAGAAATACCAATAAGTAACAGAGTCTTCAAACAAGAATAATATTCAAATTATTCTTTTTGCGAAAGTCAAATCAGGTCAGGTTTATAAAACTATAAATACCTGCCGATCAAGGTGGACAGAATAGGGTTTACATAACACAATACCTATCTATTTATCAATCAGTTCATGACCAAAGTCAATTGGTACTAAAAAGCAAAACAGAAACTAGTAAGTTAAGCTCATACCTTAGGATATACAAAAATCCATATAATAATCTGCAGCAAACACTCAACAGAGTGACATTGTTTGTAAAAAAAATGAGACCAAGGCAATACCCAAGCTGGCATTCCTTAAAAAAACACTCCAAGTGTAGACAAAACGTCAGCATTTCTTGTACAAACAAAACAAAATTGTGTGATCAACTATGGCTTTCAGTGAGTTGACACTATTCGAGGGGTGATCAATCCAAAATTTAATGAATGACACTAGTAATACTTAATTTATAGTCTAATACTGGTATTAACAGTAAGACTCTAATGTTTATCACATTTAGACTTAAAAACTATACAGAAACACACTTTCCTGTATTAGAGGCAAAGTGATAATTCCAAAGGAATTAATTACTAGTTAAGCACGCCAAAGCAGTACTTACTTTGTTAGAGACAAAACAACTTTCTTATGAACTAAGACTTATTTAAAGAACTTTTAGGAAAGCAATACCATACTTAAAGTTTATGAAATACAAACTAACAATAAAAGAACTAACAGAACTTTTGTGCATCAGAAAGTAACTCAAGTCTCTGAAACACAAAATTCCAAGATATACATTCTCAAGTTCCCTGGAGGTTCAATGGGCCGATAAAAGGGCCTCCAGTGGACTAAAGAAAGAAGGGCTTAAACTTAAAAATAAAAACATTACAACATAATCCGTTATACAGACGGAACCAAGAAATAAATCAATGTGTGTGCATGTAAGTAACTAAGTGTATCATAACCAATATAATCAAATATTTGAGACTAAAATCCCAAAACCAAAATCCCGAATCTAGTGTATGTTATTAATAACAAGAAAAACATAGTAACGAAGAAAGAAAGACTTATCTAACAAAATTTGGGCGCCAGTGACCACAAGGATCACGTTCCAGTTTACCGAGGGTAAATAAACGGTTTATCGTCGATAAACTAGATTTTAGTGTCCGTACTGAGCACAAGAAATGGAGGTACCAAACTCCAAATCATGAGAACAGAACAGTCACAAAAGAATTATAAATATATATTGCAATAATGTGAAGGCTTTGGTAGGCCTACACACTAAAACATTAGCCTCCTTAAAAAATACAAAACTAATCTACCTGAAGAAAAAACAAATTCTTAATTTTAATATTAACAAGTGGTCTAATAACTTGTCCACAATGAGATAGCGACACACATGCGTCCATGTTGTTTGTTGTAAACTTATATTTAATACTAGTAACCGCTGACGAGCTCTTGTCATCCTTGTGCACAGAACGCAAAAGATCGTTGGCTAGTTTTTGAATTATACTTAACAATAACTTAATTTAACTGGGGAAAATGATAATTAGAATTTTAATAATTATTCTTCAATAAGAATATTATCACTTATGTAATAATGAAATATAAATAATAATTTATTTATAACAGATCAATTACCAAACACCCTATACAAGTCAACTCGAAAAGTAGAAATTGTTTACACTAATACGCGTCAAAACAGTGCCGCCAACGTATTCTCCAAATAAATCAGTGCCGCCAAGCGACGATATACGAGTACGATTATATACTAGAACGCCAAGTACAATTACGAATCAAGGACATTTACTTTATTGTAATTTAATCAAAAAAAAAAAAAAAAAAAACAATTATCCAAATTGTTATAATAATTGATAAAGAAAACAATTAACCAAATTGTTATGATAATTGATGTAGATGATGATGATGCTCTTTATTAAAAAATTACACGTCGTTATTTTCGATTAAATAAACCGCAAAAAAAAAAATAACGAAGTCTTGTGCAGACATTGACAGTTATCCATGTTTGTAAACAATGTAGTATTTATTAGTGCCTAATGTCAGATGACACCACAACAACATATTCAATAATGACAGAAGTGCGCTGTCATTGAAAAATAACCATGAAAAGTCTCGTTACAGTTTTTGTATATGAAATGGTAATATCATATAAAAGATTCTTTGAAAAAGGTATTTCATTATAAAATAACAATATTGAACATCATTTGCATGTTTATGTTTCATCATGATAGATGACAAATGTCAATGTACACATTTTGACAGATAGTATTTTTAGAATGTAAACAAGTTATTTGTTTTGATAGTAATTGTGATAGTAATAAGGTAGGTAATTTATTTTTGACAAAGTCGTAATTTAAATGTGTACTGGATTCATAAAAACTTGAATATTACTGTGCAAATATATTTAAAAGTAAGTATTGTACGTAGTACATAGTATTATGTTTGACACTACATTGATATTACTATCAATAATTATGATTTACTTACGAATAACTTGTAACAAAGTATTTCGAAAGTATCAAAAGGATATTTAAATTGTGTTTACGTTGGAATTTGTATTTACCCAGGAACGTAAACAAAACTACATATTATGATAACACAGAATATACCGAACTATATTTTGTAGCAAATAATAATGAAAGGTTTTACTAATCATTATTCAATTCGCATTGCGTATAAACAAAGATGTTTAATCAAGTTATTATTAATCAGTATGACAGGTACGAAACAAGTTTTAACCTTCAAAATTTTGACAACTAATCTTGTTCATAGATCAACAAGAGAATCATAGACAATCGATATTATATTTTAAGAAAAAATAATAATTAATTTACTCAAACACTCGAAAACTTCTAACTTCATCAGTAATAAGTTGTCTATGATCAAACAATGAAAAGTTCTTTGCAATACAATGACATTTCAAAATGCAAACAACATATTTATTATAGGTTATGTATGAGGATACATGAACATAACATTAATATTAAAGGTCAATAGTAGACATTATGATGTGAATGTAAGTATGGAAATGCTAAGTGCACACACATTGATTCAACTCTAATATTATCAACTAGTATTAATGAAAACCCAACTTGACATGACAGAAAAAAGGATACTGCACCGAAAACGAAATATTTTAAACGTTGAGCGCCAAATGTAACGTATGCAATTTTAGGTAGGTACATTCCAATGTTTAAAAGGAAACGGTAGAGCTGAGATCTCATCTCAAGATTGTGGGAATAATTTCCTGTCAAGTAAGTTAAGTGATCATAAATAAAAGAGTGAGTTCTTAATGGAAAATATATTGAAACATCAAAGCAACTACAAAGGAGTACAGATGATAAACATGTAATCATAGAAATAAATATAGGCACATACCCGATGGACTCTTGAATTAAACTAAACTAACTTAACGTGAAACGAAAGAACGACAACGAATGGCGAACGAAAACTTGCTCTCGGCAGCGGGGAACGGACCCGGGACGGAGGCCAGGACATCCTTCTCTTAGTGGAAGCAGGAGGACGCATCTCCTTCAATGGACGCCTGCAGGGGCATCAGGCCTGCAGCACGTGGTAGTCGACCAGACTCTTCAACGGAGCCAAGACAGCAATCCGTTTTCTTAGTGGCAGCGGGAGGACAGCAACTCCCTCAATGGACGCCTGCAGGGGCATCAGGCCTGCAGCACGTGGTAGTCGACCAGACTCTTCAACGGAGCCAAGACAGCAATCCGTTCTCTTGCGACACGGGGACACTCCGCCAAGAACAACCAGCCACAGCTAGGACCAAACCAATCTCGGTTTCAAGTCCGAAACACGAGCACTCCGACATGACCATCGGCCAACACTCAATAAAAGCGGGATTCCATATTCCCCACTAAAATAATAACAAACACGAACTGTTCGTGAATGGATAAACACCCCGCGCCTTTTTTAAAAGAAATAATAACTCCTATTCACATGATTAACTCAGATTCAAGCCCCTTTAAAGGAGGGTGACTGGATCCACCGACCCATCGGCCTAATGGGCCGGGGAGGAAGTGACCATAAACAAAACTCTACTTCCTTCCTTCAAAATATTGCCAAAGTTCGAAAAAAAATACCCATAGACAAAATAAACCCAACTAAGCAAGAACTTCTCTTGTCACAAATATTTATGTGACACGATATTGATTCAACTTATAGACATTGACGGTTGTAACACATATTTAAGCACTGCAAGTCTCCTATGAGCTAATTATATTAGGTACCTAAGATAACAGTTAATATCAGTTGTAGACATGTAGTCAATAATAGTGTTTCATTTGAAATAATCCATCACAAATACGTAAAATTTCATTTATTCAAACAACTGTCATTCTTATTATGCGTAAATTTAGCATGTTATTATTAATTAACTCCTTCCTGTTCCGTGTTTTAACAATATATATACTCACCCTCTCTATGTGAATGTCCTAATATCTATCTATTAAATGTAACTGTTGTTAATATCACTTAAAATGGGCGAAGCCCAACGAAGTGCCGCCCGCAGGGCCTAGCAGAAAAAAACCCGCGGAGCGGGTTTTTAACTGCTAGTTATTTACAATTCTGAGAACGCACTATATTTCGTTTTCGTTCGCAGCAAATGTTCTAAAAAGTCTATTTTTAAAGCCCGACCGAAAGAAAAAATGACTAGATAATAAAAAATGCTTATTTACATAGAATATCGTTTCATTTTGGAGGTATCCTGTACCTAAGAAAATATTGGGGGGATTTGAAAATCTCTTCCCTCTTGGCGGTATTTAAAAACATTTAACGCATTAGCAATCATGGTCCACATTCATATTTGTAATGATGAAAATGTTTAGGTTAAAATGATTTTCTGTTAAAAAATTATAATATTATAGTTAGGTACCTACTTTATCACGTGTCTGAATTCTTCACACAGTCAATTCCGATTGTGAAAATGACAATTAAATTGAAAGCAAATCCGAGTTCCCCTCTTTTGATGTTGAAGTACATTTTCCTTGATTTAACTAGTCAGTTATTCTGTTTATTTATTTAAATTTCTCGAATATATTATTTACACTTACTCAAGCTTTATTGTTTCTCGTTTTTTTGTTTTTGTTTTATATATTGTTTTTACTTATACCGTAATTTGACAGTTGGTATTTGTTCTGTTACGTAAATTTATTTATAAAAGACAACTTTAAAAATTGTGTGATTTTGTACTTTATATTTAAATCCCTCTTATCTGGGATGGTTTATTTAATTTAAGAACTGTGTGAGGAAAAACATTAATGTTACTACCTAAGAATATGCCACGATCCATGAACTTGTTTAAAAACACCATTATTTTTAAGGACTGGTCTTGTGCTTAGTGTGAAGTGTGTTAGATACCTACCGTCCTACTGAATATTATATATTTTTTATTCTCCTTTTGGCGCATTTCGAATATATAAAAAATTTTAAAAAGCGAAAATAAAGAGGGTACCGCTAGCAAAAATTACCTTTGTATTATTTCAAATTTTGAAAAAATTAGTAAGAATTTTGAGTGAAAGATGTTATGGCTTATATAAATTCACAAAGATCAAAAAACGCTGATTCTGAATATTTGAAATATTTATACTTAATCAATAAATGATTCATTTAAAAAGAATTAAAAAGGAAAGAGATTTAAACGCCCTGTCGATCGGTGAGTTCTGACACATCTTATACCGCTGCCTCACGGGTCGGTCGACCGCTAGCATTAAAATGCGGACAATGTTAGACTTGCCCACGTGTTAACACTGGTATACAAATTATTTATATTATTATTATAGTATAAAAAAACCTTTCAAATCCAGACAAGCGATAAAATACTAGGTATCTATTGCACATTTTTGAAGATATACTATTTTAATTATAAATGTAATGTGTGTAAGGTATCCATATACGGTTTACTTTTGGAGGTCATTTTTAAAAGTTGAATTATGAAAGTCATGTCACCCAGTGATTGTTTACGACGGGTTTTTGTTATACTTGAAGGTTTTCCGAGGATTTTAATATTGCTTTGAAAAAATCAGAGTTGTTGTAGTTGGTAGAATTTAGGAGTTCCTCATTACTTTGAAATTTTTTTATATTTCCAAAGCTCGTAACGCAGTTTCAATGAACTCAAGAACTGGGATTTGAAAAATCAATTTTGAAGATTCAACTCTTCTAAATTTGAATTAATTGGACGATTCAGATAAGCGACAAAGTAGGTACCAACATTATTTTATTTTAGTTAATTGATTTATAATTCGACATTTGAAAAGTGTGTTTTGTTATTATTCCAGTAAATTTTTTATAAATGATCCGAAACAGAAACAGGAAATGATCCTGAGATAAATAAATATACATATATCACGGGATATTATAATTGTAGGATATTATATTTCAGGAGCTACAAATACTGTATATGCTTTAGGTATTATGTAGAATGATGTTCTCGGTTTACCCGCGTAACTTAGTCCTTAAAAGGACTTTTTAATTCCTGACGTTTCGGACAGATCTCACTGTCCATCTTCAGAGGCCTTATGTTCTGAATTTCGTCTCAAACTGAACGCTTTCGCGTGTCTATTCGGTCCAGAAGTCAAGATACAAGTGGGTGGTTATCAATTCTTATGTCTAGGACGAAGTATGCGGTGTTGAGAGTGATTTGACGGTAGAGGGGGTGGGGGCGGGGTTGGCAATATCAAGCAGTATGCGTGTAGCGACCTGATTGGGTTGCTTTGAACTTGTTGGAAGTACTTCTGAGAATTTTGGAAATGTAGGTTTTGGGTTATTTTGGTCAATTATATGCTTTAATTTTATTTTATTTTTTCCCGTGATTGTACACGGATATTTGCCAGTATATAATAATAGTATTGTTAAAGTGATTTGTTTTTGGGGTATTATGCCGTGTTGCGCTACCTCCTTCTTTAGCCTTTTTTATTTTCATTTGTCTCAAGTTTCTGTAAAACATTTCTGAAATATTTCACAAGTTAATAAAAGTTTCCCGAATTGCCAACACCAGTGGAGAAAATGTGAATTTATGTAAGATTATTTACGAGGCCACTTTTAAAGCTCGGGCAGCTATGAAATAAAAACCATCGGGTGAAAACAAATGCATACTTTTGATTATTTAGAACGAAGCCCTTGTGTTATTCCATCAAATATACATAGATTACTCCTTATTCTCATGTCTAAATGCTTTTAACTTTATTTTTTTTTAAATTTGCCAATCTTTTTTTTAACTTTTAATACTCGTACCATAACTTCCATACAACGCATCCATTTCAATACATAAATTGCTTTCTAATAGAAGCGATACAGTGTCAAAGAACGGAAAATATTACCTTTCTGATAAAATGCAGTGATATGATAGAGAGAAACGACGGAAAAATGCTCGAACTAATACGAATTGGCAGTCGATTAGCGATGAAATATTTCAGAATGTTTGCAATTTTTGAAAAGCAACGCTTTAATGGTAGCATATTTAAAAGCAGAATAATATTATTTCATTTGAACCCATTTTCGTTTCTAAAAGCAACATTGGAATTTTGACCTATATTTTTAAAGAATATTGTGTTTTACCCAGATTTTGTGTGTTTAAAGACTTTTTTTCTGAGAATAAGCGAGATGGGTACGGTTTTCGAAATTCTACAAATGATTTCATTTCTTAAAAAAAATAAAATAAATGTAACTCACAAATTAATTAATTCATGGTGAGAAACAAGCAGTACCTACCTAGTTTTAAAAGTTTAAAAGACTTAAAATTAGTTTGAAATAAAATTTGAAAATTAAAAATTAAAAATAGTGGACAGAATAGACATCTCTGGTCAGTTTTGTATAGATTTGCTCTGCAGGTGAGTGATAATGAATTACAGTCATCTTTGCATTAATCAGATGGATGTATCCGAATTATATTATTTGACAAAAGAGGGCACTATTCCTGTTTGGTGGATTTAAGACTAAAGGATTAAAATATTTTTGTCACAATAAATTGACAGTACTTTAGAATTACAATGTGTTAATTCTTTATTATTCTAAATTCTACTCTCTTGAGAGCTGGTTGACAGATTATAATTTCATAGTGCGAATGCAAATATTATTGTGCCGATTGCCGTCCGCTGCCGGATTTGAAGATTAAGGAGCTAAACTCAATGCGAGTGATATTTTTGGTGAGTTTTCTGTTTTTATGTATTTGGTGGCTGGATTATAAGTTGTTACTTTTCCTGCAGAGTGAATTTAATAATCAATCCATTTTTTTTTCACAGGGAATTAAAAATTCCCTGATGGTCTGTGTGACTACAAGCCAGATCATCACCAGTTCGTATTCAATAATGTTTAAGTGTAATTCAATATTATGAAGTAACATGTTTCAGAATTGAATCGGGTAAATTAGGATTAGTAATTAAATAACGGCGATAATTTTGGCACTAGAGATTTCAATCCATGAAAGGCTTGAGTCAAAGAAGAACTAATGAGAATCTGGTATTATTTAAAAGTTTTTTATTCATTTTTAAAATCTCCCCACGCGGGAGAGCACGAAGTCTCCTCGGGGAGTGCAGAAGGAGAAGTATTTAATCATGGGTATCAAAGGGACACATTTTGTACGAGGAATGAAAGAGCAGGAGAGTTGATCCACAGCCAAATTTGGCAACAAGCTCCATACGACCCCATGTCTAATTGTTTTCTAACAAATGCATAACTATTGAAAACACATTCACTACGGACATGTGTCTAGTTTGGTAGTGGCTAAAGCCCATTAAAACGGATCAAGTTAAAATTTAATTAAGAAACTTTTATTACTTATTTATTTACGCTCTTCGAACTTAAATGGAACTAAACGATAAATTAATTTGGTTTTTCAATATACTAGCGTTATTATTTAGGGATTTTTTGATTTCAAGGGCTTTTAAGTTATTTAATCTTTTGCTTTTATTATAACGATGAAGAATTTTAACCCCTGTGTCCTTATTAAAAGTTTTAGTCCCATTCTAGAAATATTTCCAGGAAACCGCTCTGTTATTGCCGGAATTCCCGCAATTACCCGTCCCCCTTTGTTAACCTCCCACTCAAACACCCAAATTATATTTTTTGTGTATATATCTGTCAATATTTTGTATCAAAGGTTAGTTTTAATATTCTCCTGACGGAGGAAGGGTGCTTCTGAAACCGGTAGAGTGCAATTAAAATTAAAGTGGTCTAAAACAAATTCATATCTTTTATTGTAAATTATGACGAGCAACAAAGTAAATTCTTATTACAAAAATATGAAATAAGTTCCCATTAGCTCAGTTGGTAGAGCAGCGCCCCGGTAAGGCAAATTGTCTTGAGTTTAAGTCCTAGATGCAACCGTATCTTTTTCTGTTTTTTCGGTTTTTAAATTTCGTTTAGAAAGCTCTAATTTTGTCTAAGATAATTAAATTTTATAATTTGAAGTTTTACTCGTTAAGTTATTCTAAAATATAAATAATATTTTTAATCCGAGTTGCATTAAAAAGGTTTGCAATTTAATTTATCCATATTGATAGTATGGCAACATTAGAAAATAAAAAAATTAGATACGAACAAAATGAATCAACGTAATACACGTAAGTACAACAAATTCAAAGAAGAGAAAAGAAAGGAGAGAGAAAAATGTTATTGATAACTGCCAAGATAAAAATCAAAATTAAAAGAAAAAGAAGCGTAAATGGTTAATATTTATATAAAAAAGTATAGATTAATATATATATATATAGATCAAATATAATAATTTTAGCATGGCGAAATGATAATTTTTTTATTTAAATTTAAGTATAGAATGAATGAAAATATCAACGAACTGAATTTATATCCAAGCCTTTGGACTGGCGAATGAATAAAATAGTTTTAGACGAATAAACAAAGAACAACTAAGGAAGTCTCGTGTTACGATTTTGTACTTGGAACGTTACTAGCTTAGTTAATTAAGTCTGGTGCATCATCCAATAAGCCATTATCTAATTTGTATAATAGTACCAAATCGCTATGATTTCCTGCAAGATAAGGCGGTAAAAATTAAGTAATTTCATTAAATTAACATAATTAATTAATTGATCATTGGTTCAAGTTTAAACTTTATGAACTAAAAATATTTGTGTGGAACGGTCTCAATTTTAATTTGATGTACTTTATAGTTTGGGGACCAAATAGTGGAATAGTTTTCTTAAATACTTCTTATCAAGGCAGTGAAAAGAATTTTAAAAGAATAGAGTGACGTAAAATTATTGTGGTTCTTAAAATAAATCCCAAACTTTTTAAAGCCTCATTTATCACTTCATTGATGTGTGGAACAAATTTTTCATCAAATAAGATATTTTCTATGATACGAGACATCTTTTTAAGAGGAATATTGTTGATACTATAACGGGACATAATAGGAACTTAATTAGAAAAAAGTATGTATTTATCTATGAGCAGATTAAAGCAAAGTAATTCGACGACTCATAAATAATGTTAACACATAATTCATTACAGCACAAGTCAAACAATTCCTTTGCGAATATATACCTAACGACTTACGGTACGTTGAAGGCAATACGAATGCAATCTCACCGTTTCATTAACGAGGAATGAAATAAAGATTAGCTTTTTAAAACTTTCCCATTGCGAATGAAAACACTATATTCATGAAACTTCTCTGTCCGGCTTTACTTGGTTGGAAAATTGATTCCACATGGAATTGGACAAGTATTAAAGATTCTTTTAATTTAGAATATGATTATATTTGAGGTTTTGGTTATACTGCTTGCTGTACTTGAAATAAGGAGTGGTGAGTAACAATAAAAAAACTACTTTCGGTTCTGTGTTCGTCCTGCGTGAAACCTGGTTCAATGAACTCAAATTTCTCTTTACGTGAATATTTAAGACCAGCGATAAAGTACCTACCTGTGTAATATAATGTTTTAAAGTGTTATAGGGGGGGGGGGGGGGTTTCTAATAAATCAAATACTATAATATATAAGTATTTTTACCTTACGAATTTATAATTCAAAACCATGATGATGCTGAGCTTTTGTTTTGATAAAACAAAAAAAAATAAAAATATAAATGTAATCAGCTTGGTTTAATGAAGGTTGATGAACAGAAACAACGGTTCTGAAAAATATTACGAAATGATAAAATTCGATACCAAATCTTTCTGTGATAGATTTGAAACCACAATTATAAATAATTAATGGTTTTCAAGATAATGGTAACAAAGTTATTTCTGTGAGTGGTGATAATTATTTGTGATCCCAAATTATACGAAGTGACTTAATCTATTATTGGAAGAGCAACAATGTGAAGACAGGCTTCTTGGAAAAATAATAGCTTGGTTGTTTGTAATAATTATGCTGAAAACAGTCATAGAAAGTCTCAAAGAGAGATCCGCTGAGAATTTCAATGTAAAACTATTTCCTCAAATAAAATATGGTAATGCAAATTTCCAGCGTTTCACATTATGGCACATCATAAATTTCCCGCGTGAAGTGAGACTTGAAATGATCGAGGCTGAAAGCAATTGTTGGGTAGGAAAAGGGACCAAAAAGTGGCGGAAAAGTAGCACGAATATTATACTACCAAAAGTGGGAGAATATTTAAAAGAGGAGTTTTTACCAAAAAAGTGGAAATGTTTGTAAGGAAAATCTGAGCTCAGGAAGTGATGGATATTTAATTCCATTTCCCAGGAAGTTACGGTATTTTGAGCCTCGCTGTAGAATATTGATGAGATTGTATAGTCTTTGTTTCGTTTTTGATGTTTCAAAAAAAATAATGACACGTTAATTTAATGAAATTACGGTTAAAAAATATTTCTTTATTTATTTATTTACGATCGGACATGTTTCATTGCAAAGTTTACAGTTTTACCGGTTTAGTTTTAAGTCTGGTAGTATCAAGTAAAATTTGAAATCATAGCGCTATAAAGAAATTTCACAAGTAAATAACAACCGTTTCTTATATTAAAATAACATTTTTTTTAAATTTTGTTTTAACTTTATATATTAGATAATATAAGGTTTTATAACTACTATCTGATCTTTCTACTTCTTATAAAAATTATAATACAAGCGGTTTTCTTTAGCACTAGTTTATGAATGAAAATGAAATTATTTTTTTACGAATCTATTGGTTGTTAAAGTAAATGAGGTAGAACTAATGGATGATATTTTTACTACGTGTGAAAAGCTTCAAAAGAAAATTCACATAAAGTTTAGGAAACGGGGCGCCGCACTTGCAAAAACAATTCAAATAAGCGAATTTCTTTTACTCCTTTAGAAAGCATTTTCAGCTAGCGACTTTAGTCAAACGAGATTTTTTTTGATATATCTGCATTTCAGGTAAGGCAATGCCAATTTGTCAAACGAAAAGAAAAGCGTTCCAAAACCAGTTTAAACTGAAACAGTTTCCCTGTTACCAAAAAAAACTTAAAAAAAATGTCATTCTTTCGGAAGAGCGAATAAAAAAACATTCAACCGTTTTACTTTGCAGTTAGTGGATTAGGCACTTTGTGTAGGTACTTGCAAGAAACCGAAACGTTTCTCAAAAGAAACGGCCTACTAGTACACAATAGAGTTCCGGTACCAATCCTGATGTATGGGAACGAGGCATGGAATCGACAGAGTTAGAGGTGATGAGATATATAATTTTAAAGGCTTCAATTTATGAATGCAAGTTCAATGAAAGTGTTTGTAACATAAAAAATAATAAATAATGGTATTAATAGACAAATGTAATAATTACAAATTGTAATGGTTAATAATTAAAAGTAAATGAAAAACCATGTTCTACTTAACGAAATGTGCTTTTATTATTTAAAGCTTAAAGTTATAAAAAGGACTCTATAATTATTTAGGTTAATTTAAATCTCAAGAGAGGTCAGAAACTCATGGAGTATAACTCCAGGAAAACATGGCTTGAAACATAATGGGCACGATGAAGTAATTCGAATACCTGCTTATATCAAGTCAAAAGTGTCTACTCTCGACTCTACTGTTACATATATATAACTATTATATATATAACAGTAGAGTCCTAGTAGGTATAGACATTTCATAATCCGAGTAAATATACTTTTTGTGGCGAAACGAACATAGAAAATGTATGATGTATGCGGCACTATCACCGGACAATAAAACAGAAAACCGCTTTAGCTTTATGCGCGAAAAGTCCAGACTTTTGGTGAAAATCCTAGCATTTCCCATGAAATATATGTTCGAATTCGAAAAGGGCCCACGACAAAGCGCTTCACGCTTGCCATATGTGAGACGGCTCCTATAAATAAGTTAATACGGTTAAGCCGGAAATTTCGCGGACGCGGAGAGTGAATATAAAGGGTTAAATTGATTTTGGTGCCTGGCAACCCTTTATTAAGTAACCCCCGCAAAATAAAGTGGTCTGTTAAAATATACTCATTATCGGTTCGGCGCCGCGAAGCGAAAAGGTGGTATACATTAATTTTGACAAAACCATGCAATTTTACATTTCACCGGTACATAAAATTTTCTCATCCATTAAACTACCCTCAGTAATGTTCTGAAACCAAAAACTGTAATCAATTTTATTTTATTAATCGTAATTTTTCGTGGTTTTTATTTATCAAGTGATTACTGGCCGAAACCAGTAGGACTTCTTAGTACTTATGGGTTTGCTGTGAAACTGAAGGTAGTGGGAGAGGAAAGAGACATTAATCAAGATATTCTATGTGCTAATTAAGAAATTATTTTATCACTCAATCATATTTAAAACAAATATTATCTCACAAATGGAAAGAACAGGCCGTGCTTGAAAATCAATTAATAAAATATTTTTCATCAAAAAGATATTCTCGGAAGTAAAACCGAGCAATTTTTTTGCAATACTCAGAAAATCAATTTCGAAATTCGTTGAACTAATTTTGTTTATAAGGTCGAAAACATCCAATGTAACATAATTTAATTCAATTCACTTAAATGGTCGTTTCATTAAAACTGCTGTAATTGGAATAATAATAATATGGTGCAGAAATTAAAACTTGTAATTACTTGTGGGTTCTTCTTTCCCAGCACTGAGATTAAATTTAAACTCGATGGTTTTAAATATATTGTGAATAATTATGTTCCACTAAAGTCATACTAAAATTCGAAAGAATGTAATTCAATATATAAACACCAACATGTAGTAATCGTTTATTCCAGTACCTACGTCAAAGCATATTAAAGTGAACGAATTTCCACAACACCTGTGATTAAGCGCTTTATCCATTTTTACTTTGATACGGATCCTTTTCCTTTTCCATTTCCACGTCCACCTGAATAACAAAGCGTTGGATAATGGCGCTGCATTACTGGTTAACTTTCTCCTGGACTGGTGCTCAGGTAAGAACGCATCAATGAAATTCTGTGGATTCTGGTTATACATGAAGATTGTAGTCGGAACATTTTCGAATGCGTTTTTACTTGTGTACCTAGAATGTAGATTGAACATTTATGAATGTGTTCTTACGTGTACGACGTACGTAGATTGCAGATGGGATATTTTCGAATGCGTTCTTTCATGTGTACAAATAATGTAGATTAGACATTTTTTAATGTGTTCTTACATGTTCGTAGATCGCAGATGGGACATTTTCAAATGCGTTGCTACTTATAATATAGATTGGAAATTTTTGTATGATTTCTTATGTGTCGATTTTAGATACATAAAATGTAGAGTGGACATTTTCGAATGCTTTTTAACATGTACATTGTATATGGGACAATTTCGTATGTATTCTTACAGGTAGTGCACGTGTAAGGTGGTAACAATTTTTAACAGAGAAGTAGGTACTAAATGGAAAATGTTTTCAACATTTTAATTCGAAAAAGTACAAGTAAATAAAATTATCGAATAGGTTCTGAAAACCCTTGGGCTGTAAGTACTGCTAGGTTTTCTGCGACCCAGTTTATTCTAAAATTATAAATAACTATTTAAGTAATTAATTTAGTAGATCTTGGTAGATACATAGCTAGATATCTCTGTAATTTCTTTATCCACGTGCCAAACGCAGCGTAAAAGCATGTTGCTTCCTAAAAAAACACCTACTTATCTATTTGCGGAAAAATATAGTACTTCAAAGGGGTACACGTGGCTTCCTAAGGACCACCATTGAAGTCCCAAACCATACACCGTTATTCATTATACGGCGCTTCTCTTTACTACAACTACAAACATCGACTACTACTTACGATACCTCGTGTGTTTAATAGCCCCCGGAATCTGCTTAGTATCTCTTACAAATACCGCGGTGGCCAGATAAAACACCAAGCGGCCGACCCTCCATTCTAATTCACAGAAGTTATGAAAAAAGCATAGAGAATATGTTGTAGTCTTGACATTATGAAATGTTTCAAGGAATGTTATCTATTTGCATTTCATAAATAGAGATATTGAAAGAAGGGTAAATGCAGGTAACTCCATTAATGGAGGACTGAACGCAGTTGGCGTTAACAAAAAAATGTCCAAAGAAGCGATTAAGCGAAGTTAGCAGTTCACAATTAAGTGCTGGTACCTACCCTGATGTATGGAAGCGAGGCATGGAACTGGCAAAGAAAGGATGAAAGTAGATTGAATTCTGTTGAAATGAGATCCCTGAGGCGTATGTGTGGTAAAATCATGTATAATCGTGTGAGGAATGTGGATATCCGCAAAGAGTGCAAGGCTAATGTAAGCGTAATGAGTAAGATCAAGAAAGGGACGCTTAGGTGGTTTGGGCATGTAGAGCGAATGAACGATGAAAGGAGTGTAAGGAGAATATACGATGCAAATGTGAAGAAGACATGGCACGACCAAGTGAATCAGATACTTGTGTCGGGCCATGTCAAGAGTCAGAATAATAGAAGAGTATGTATGAGACGATGTATGAATGTGAATGAGGCAAGGAGTGTATGCCAAGACCGAGTTGTTTGGCGGTCCGTCCTCTCTGCCTACCCCTGCGGGGAAACGGCGCAATGGTTAGTTTAGTTTAGTTTAGATTTATTTAAAATAAGATCATCATTATACTCGTACTATCCGATGTGCGAAAGTTATATATCGTCGGATTACTAGATGACAACCCCCCATGACAATTTAAATAGAATATGGGCATGGTTGTCCTTCACGTTTGAAACAATAAATATAAAAAAATACCAGAATGTTATTTTGTAATTCCTTGCATATTTTATTCATGGGTAGTTGAATCATAAATTGATTTCCTTTGTCGGGAAGTATATTAAATATTTTGTTAAGCCTAGAGAGATATTTTTATTCCATACAAATTTTTAAAGTCTGACTCTGTCAAGAATTTTATTCAATTTTATACTTTAAAAAAATATGCCAGTTTTTGTAGTTTGCTGTAAATGCATTCGAGTGAATATACAAAATTAATACAATTTTAAAATTAGGGTTACATAAAACAATTTTTTTTTAATAAAAAGTGCACGTCCTTAATTTTCGTAAATATTTGAACATGTTTATTTTATTTGAAAAAATGACAGAATTGACAGGTACTTCAAACCCTCCTCTTTCCCATCTCCTTACCTTACCCACTCCTTTCAGATGAGCGGTAAGGCTCTCGACTAGCAATCCTGAGGTCGCGGGTTCAAATTTTATTTGATTAATTGTGTTATTTCAAAATTTATTAATTTAAAATAAAATTTGGTACATTTGCGACACGTTCCAGTATCTCAGTATCGCCCTGGTGTAAGACAACAATTCAGAATTGAAACGCTGCTTGAAATGGCTTTAGTCGCGTTTAGTGATCACAAGAGAATAAACCAGACCACCTAGAAATAATTCTTATTGAATTATCTAAGATGTCCATCGCTCTAGTAATGTTTCTTAACAGTACTATAATAGCGGTCCCAGAGAGAGTATCTTCAGTAATTTTCTTTTCCATGCAAAACGTATGAGAAGAAAGAGAACGATCGTCAATGATGTACGTACGACCTCTTTTGGGACTACTACATCATCACAGCAAATTATAAACAAACGGGTTAGTGCAATCGGATTATATTTTCGGTTTTGGCCAGCTCAGAGCGCACGATGCACGTGGCCAGTGGTTTTGATTGAAAGGGCCTTTGATGAGAAACCGGATATTATGATTGTACGTTATCCCTTCCGTGTGAGGATTTTAGAATCAAATTTTGTAGGTGATGCGTGCTAGAGCCGAAACAGTACGATACATATAGTAAAGAATAACACAGGAAGTGCCTTGTGGGCATGTTTCGTAATCCGAATATTAACTATAATATCCACAGGGTTGGGCTAAATGCTAAATGGAACATTTGTTTCCATGCAAAATTTGTATAGAAGGCGGTTCTAGGTTCGTATATACCTATACGGCACTTCAAAGATCGGTGACACTAATGTGGCGTTAGGTATAATAGAGGACTATTTTATTGATAACCTCCGCGATTGATCGATTAAAATCCTTGAATACGAATCAAGAAGATCCGGGTTTGAATCCCGGCATACGTCAATAAGATGTGTTATCACATTTAAAGAATATAAAATAAAATATGGTATGTTTGCGATACGTTACGGAGTCGTAAATACTAGTAGTATCGCCTTGGTGAAAGACTGGTACTTCCAAACCTTCTTATTTTTATCTCCTTTCCTTCCCCACTCATTTTAGACGAGGAGTAAAGCTCTCAACTAGCAATCCGGTGGTCGCGGGTTCAAATTCCGTCGTGCACAAGTAAATTGTATTTGATTAAGTTGTGTTATTTCAATATTTATTAATTTGTAATAAAATTTAGTAAATTTGCGACACGTTCCAGTGTCTCAGTATCGCCCTGGTTGAAAGACCACCATTCAGAATTGAAACACTTCTTGAAATGGCTTTAGTCGTGTTTAGTGATCAGATTTGAATAGCCGGGTACCTACCCACCTTCCTCTTCCCATCCACACTACCTTCAGCTTCTCAAAACACCCCAATTGGGGATGCCGTAGTCTCACTGAATCCAGATTGTTAGTGGGATCAGTTGGGACTCTTGTGCGGTATTCACATAAAAAAATCCTCACAACACACCCCATTATTAACATAAAAAGTGAAGATCGATCAAGGAGGCTTAGGAAAACTTTATCAGTTATGGTCCATCAACTACTTTTTGGTATATTTTTATTAATATTGATCAAAATACAAATTAATAAATAAATTCAATTTGTCAAGTCAATATGATACACTAGCGCCTCCAGCGGCTAAAGTTGTTGATATAACCACTTGCCACTATTTCACTGGAGGTGTACGTATGTATGAATTTGCTGAGATAAAATAGAGTTTTCAAAACAAAATGTGAAATAAATTAGTTGCAAGATGATATTGTGAATTCTGAATTTGAAATATTAGATTGACAAATATGAAGTTAATTAACTAGATTCCAACTGTCGAGTGGTTAAGACTCTGTCCCGGTAAGAAAAGAGATCCTGAGTTAGATTCCTAGTTGTGACCGTTATCTTTTTATTTTATTTTCTGTGTCTTGTTCTGTTTCATGTTTTGTTTAGATTTATTAGTATTATCTTTTTCTTCAATGATGAAAATTTTATGTTCACCCTTTTAAAATTTCCGGGCTGAATATTAATATCAAAATAAATTATGAATTTTTCTACCATCACCAAGATTAGGTACAAAATAAATCTGCCTCTATGTGAGCCATAAATAATGATGGGTTTTTAGATAAACCGCGTATATTCTTAATATTTGATTTTCTTGAAAGCTAACATAGCATTTCTAATAATAACGCTTATGGTTGTGTTAAATATTTTTTGATTCATGGTTTTACTTTCAGTAGGTGTTTTTGAGAAAACTTTTACATAAAAATTGTAAACTTTATTAAATCATTTTTTTTTTAAATGGTAAAGTAACGTTTTTTAAAAATTTACATATTCTTATAATTAATATTTATTAAAAAAATGTCAAATAACTTGCTTGCTTTGTTCATAACTTAGTTAAAATCTTCATCAAGATATTTTGATTTAGTATTGAAGTAGGTACTTAAATACTAACGAAAAACAAAGGGAAAATCTATTTTATTTTTATTTAACTTATTACACTTTTTTGTAAAGTTCATATAATTTGAGATAGTCACTTTGTTGAAGACATTTTAACGATACTAATACAATAAAATAGAAAACAAACGGAAAAGAAAATAAATTTCTAGAGCTATTGGAAATTGAACCCGAATCTTCTATTTGCTGGGCCGATTTCAATTCCATTTGATTATTATTATTATAATTATTATTTCATTAATTGTACAAAGTAGTAATAAATTGATCGACAAGTAATAACTCATACGAGTAGGGTTGCTTGATGGAAATTGCTGCCAGACAATAAGCCCACCTATAATAATATGTATTTTCGAAGTGTAAACAATAAATAAAATAAGTAAGGACCGAAGCGTCTTAATAAAGATAAGTAATTATGTAATGTATATTATTATAGTGGAGGAAGATCACTTGTGCCCTAAGGCAGGAGTCGTCAGAACTCGAGCGTTTGCGGCTCTACAGACATCAACTCCAATTTCACCTCAACTCAACCAGCCTTATGAGATGTACAGAACTCATTCATGTAAAATGGTAATTAAAAGTTATTTGTCTAAGAAGTCTGTTATTTCCATGATGAAATCGTTAAAACCACCCCTCCCCCACTTCAAGGACGAAATTATCTAAGGTACCGGTTTCCTCCCCATTATATTGCTCTCTGATACATCTTTTATCCTGTTTCCTCAACAACTTGCATCTCTTCACTAGAAAATCTGCCGACCCCTGCCCTATGGCTATAAAATCGTGTTTGGTCGTAAATGAATATTTGCACAAGATTAATATACAATAATTTACGGCGCGTTCCAAATTGAAAGATATTCTCAGTATTGTCCCGATGAAAGACCACCATTCAGAATTTAAATGTTGCTTGAATCGGTTTTAGTCGTGTTTGGTTACCAGCTTCGAACAACCAGGCTCCCCAGCTTCCTCTTCCACATCTCCTTCCCCTCCCCACTACTCCAATCGCTTGATATGGCTTTAGCCATGTTTGGGTGACTAGATCTGAATAGCCAGGAACTCCACCAGCTTCCTCTTCCCCATTTTTCCCCTCCCCACAAACTCCAACCTCACAAAACACTGAAATCGGGGATACCATAGTCTCACTGGTTCTAGAGGGTTGGGAACAGTTATGTGGTATTCAGAATAAACAGGGTAAGATAAAGCGCGTATCAGAAACCTGTAAAACTGACTTGAAAAGAAGATTGAATCGTAAAACTACATTCCTTTTATAAGATATCTTAAAATGAGGAGATGAGGATTTTACTACTTTCGTACCTTTTTGCTTTTGGTGTTGCAAGCCCTAAAAACCATAAAATATTTACTGAAATCACAAGCAACCTTTTAACATTTTCTCGCATGGAAAGAACTACAAAAATGCTTTAGGAAATATTGACCTAGAAGTTTGAAACAATCCACGAATCTTTTGATTATATTTATGTATATAACAACTGGTGCTGCAGTTACTTAATAGTCGAAAATAATATGAGATGTAATAAGTCGAAGAAACCCATGTTCCTAAAATTAGACACCCAAAACACGCATCAGCGATATTAATTGCACAATATCCAACCATTAAGCATGTGTTATAACGAGCTTTCATATCGTTATGGTTATTTGTGCTAAATATTTACGAGCGTCATCGATACAACGTACACACATAGATTAGCCGTTAATGCAGTGTGTTCCGTAATTAAAGCATCACACGTACCATTAAAGGAAACGATTCCAAAGCTGTAAGTAGTTCACTGGGGAGTAATCTGGATCATTGTATTATAAATATTACCAGAATCCTCCCTTTACCAGTATTATCCTTGTTGCCTTCGAATTCTAATGCGGCCAATTACAATGAATGGATTTCCTTTACATCAGTATATACTTTATTTGCCCATCAGAAAGTGTTCGTCAAGGAGAAGAGAAGCACTTTAACCTAAATAAGCCTGCCTCCAGGTACATACCTATCAATTTCTATCTATGTCATCTCTGGGGCTACCGTAAGAGGGTCCCTTTGAGGAGAGGAAGGAGTCAACATGGGTTTCTTCAGGGACCGGCAGATCAATCCACAGCCTAGCTGTTGAATTCGAGAACGAGTCGTAGAAGCGACCTGTTCTCATGTAATAAATGTCAACCTTGTACGTATGTTGGGCTAAGGAATTTTTTTGTATGTAACACTTCTTCCAGGAACTTCAGGGTCATATTCGCCAACTGATTGGAATACGTTATGAAGTGTGTTGGGGAAGGGGCATAAAGATAGAAGATTGATTCTTAATAAGGAACTAAGACGAATGCTGGCAGCTTGTGTTCCACAATGAACAACTTAACAAAATAACACCTCGGAAAACGCCTCATTCTCATGTTGCCCACCAGTTAAAAGATGTTTAGCTAGTTATTTAACAGAAAAATTATGAAATTGTTTGACCAAAGCTCTGGACCGAAGCTTGCGGGTTCAAATCTTGACAAGGGCAAACAAATATCATTAAAAAAATTTCATTAAAGTTTTTACTAACATAAAAAATATGAATATAATACATTCTTAATAACAATTTAAAATTTTTACAAAAGCATTTTTAACTGATAATAATGAATTTCGTTCTCATTAGAATCAAATACGTAGGTTAAAATCATTTGTATGAACAAGACCTTTAAAAAGATAACAATATCACATATTTACATAAATTATTTGCCAATGATAAAACGGCTTCAAAAAGTAAATTGTTCTTTCAAATGGTTAATACGCATGAATACACCTGTAAAGCATTCAAATTTTTATTTACATGGTAAAAAAAACTTTTTGTGTCCACTGAAAATAAAAGCTTTTCGCCTGAAACTCCCACCTACGTCTACAGGGGCGTCCGTCAAGTGCAGAGACAAACTCAGCTAAACTTTTGACAGAGAAAATATAATTTTGTTACAATTTCTCAAGCTATGTGTTAACTCAGCTAATTGGATGGCAGGTTTTACCTCAGAAAATTCCACATAGAAATAGGGGTAGGTAGAAAACAAAATTTTCAAATGAGGTTTTATTCTTTATGCTCAGTTAGCCGGAGGCAGAGACATAATGAAGACCACCAAGATGAGACTTGTCCAGGCGCTAATTTTCACAATTTTTCTATACGGGGTGGAAAAGTGTACACTGAGTCAGCGAAAGGAAGGGGATAGATGCCCTCAAAATGTGAGTCTGGAGAAAAGGCTCAGAATTCCATGGGTGACCGGATAAATCATCACAATGATAATCACATCTTTAAAAAGTTATATATAGTCATGGAAAGTAATGAAACAAAAACTTTATTAACTGTGTTAAGTAGGTTAGGTTAGATTAGGTTAGGTTAAAAAAAAATTTCATCGTTTCTAATGAATTAATATCACTTTTTAAAAGGGTTTTGAATTGTCACTGTGTTGAGTTATCATGGAATCATTCCATGGACAACCAGGTGCACAAATCTGTCCATGCAGGAAGAGTTACATCCAAAATCTTTATGCGTACTTAATCGAACACAGATGCATAATGAAGACCGCCAAGATGAGAATCGTCGGGACGCTGATTTTCTCTATTTTTCTATACGGTATAGAAACGTCAAAACTTTGAGTGGGCAAAAGGAAGGGGATAGACTCCCTCTAAATTTGTTTCTGGAGAAACCGCGGAATCCTCAGCCAATTTCCATTCTGGAAGAGCTAGAAATCCAAAATAAGCTTTCAACTGTCTGCGCTCGATGTATTTTAAGATACTTTGGACCCGTTTCGAGTAACGAGTAATACTATGTTTGGCATAAGAAGCAGAGGACAGTTGTAACCACACCGGAGTGACGAAGTTTTACTGACGTCCCGTACGTCGGTGGCCTTGGCTCCGCACGCCGTTCAAACACGAGGAGTGGAGGAGCGTTGTCCACCATGGATCTTGGAGTGGGGATCACGTTCTTCAGCAATGAGATACCAACTTAAGAAGAAGCCGGTGGAAATATTTACATATTAAAAACTCTCGTGCCTGTCAGTAATTTAATATAAAATATAAAGATTAAATAACCTACCTACCATAGTATTAATATAATTTCAAGTTAAAAAAGCAGTTAAATAATAAATAACGTTATATTACTGACATTAGACAAATCATCAAATGAGGTCGTGTATAACCCGAGGGTTAGATTCTCACAGCAGGTATTGTCTCAACTATACCCTTATCATAATATCTTAGGAAAACTGACAAACTAAAGAAAAATTCAAATATGCAATCTGCGTGGAACGCAGTCGCCAACGGCTAAAAATCATCAATAACTCAAAATCTAATATAAATATGTACATTTTTAAATAGGTCAATCATTACGTATTCATTTAAAAAACAAAAGTTTGTTTATGGAATAACAGATACATTATTATCTTTGTGGTTTGACATTATCATCAAATGGAAATACCTTGTTTTCACTAAAATTTATAGATTATAAACGGTTGACACATGGTAAACAGTTGTTTATCAGTTGTCTAAAACGCCTTTATTAGAAAGGGGGTTAGTCAATTATCACCTACTTAGGTTCGTTTATGTATAATAATATGACTGTTCCGAGGAAGGTTAGGATATTACCGAAACTAGTTGAAATAATGTATAAATTGTAATGAAGTGGGCAAAAACAAAGTAACTTTTCATTTGATTAGGATACTTTATTTTAAATTAGTGCTTATATCTCAATTTTTTTGGGAATATAAAACCCACGTAACTGAGTACGAATGTTTATCTCACCAGCCGTAACTAGAAAATCATCACATTTTCTCACGTATCACCAGTCACCACGTAGCCTAATTTCCTTGTAAGCTTTATTTATGCAAATTAACAAAATATAACATGATTTCATAATCCATTGAAAGCATAATATAAAGCAAGTGCCAGTTCTCGGCCCAATTACGACCCTGGTTTAGGGCGATGGCTGTTTTCCGGGCCCTAGATGGAAGACTCGGGCCCGAGCGGAAGTAGGGCCGGTATTAACAAGGCCCGAGGAATAAAGGGAAATTAAAAGTAACTGCATGAATTTATTTTTACAATTAGGGGTGGGGTGAGGTGGAAATGAGTATACTTAGCTTGTTTTGAATTAATATTTCTGATATTGTTGAATTTTTGTAAACTACAGGAAAGAACTCGGATTTTTTTTTAATTTTAATGAACTTTTTACAGAGAGATGGGTGACTGCTAGTTAATAGAGAATATATATTTTTTAATCATTGGTTTCAATATTAGCGACTCTCAAACAAAAATTTGAAACAGAAAAATCAGAAAAAGATTAGGTCACATCTAGAAATTGTAGCCAGGACTTAAGTCTTTCCGGGGCTTTGCTCTACCACTGAGCTAATTCGACCCTGTCACCTTCGATCTTATTTAACTGTTTCATACTTCGACTCAAAACTACCAAAATGATCTTATTTTTCTTAACGCATATTTTTATTGCCTGCTATGTTTATGTACGATCGCAAAAATTCTTATCGAACTAAATGCAATCCGAATAGTGTATTTGATAATTAAATCCATTTTTATTAAGAGGAAGCTACAAGCCGAAAATGTGTATATTCTTGGTATACCTTATATTGTATGTAATAGGCATTAAAATCGCTTGACAAACGGAGTCTAGAATCATTCGATTTCAAGCACAAAACTGGTTTTTATTTATTTTGTAAGAAGCAAAAAAGTTAATCAAGTGAAACTAATTTTAGCAATTAATACTTAGCTAAAGTCACAGATAATCTTAGCTATAATACTGTATTTATTAAAATTTGTTTTCTTTATGCGTTCATACATTTCTATTGAAAAAAAATTTGTCTTAGTAGTTTAAATTTATATTTTTTATTGAGTAATTTATTATTTTATTTGTATTCTACTCAAGCTAAACGTTAGGAAAACCTTCAATTTATCTAAAAAATATTTATTGGATTCATAATGTACACCAATTTGATATAAAGATTAATCAAAATAGTGATTCAGCATTATGCTTCGCCTCAATTGGAAAGTTGACGCGGTATTCTGTTACACAAACGTACATTGATTTGAATCGTTAGTTATACACTATTCGAATATAAGCCTCCATAATATGTAAGTGGGGGTAAAAACAAAGCTTTTTTTGAAATGTTGGAGTCTGAAAATAATCTGAATACATTTTATAATATTACGTAAAATACAGATAGAATGGACAGTTCGATCTTGTGTAGACTGTTGTCGCGAAATCAAATCGCGGCGTGCAAAATAAAAATTATTTATTAATTTGTGTTATTTAACAATTTATTGATTTATAATAATACATGGTATATTTACTGCAAGTTCCAGAGCGGACGATACTATCACTATTGCCATGGCATAAAATCATAATTCAGAATTGAAACTTTGCTTGAAATGGCTTTAGCCGTGTTTGGTGACCAGATCTGAATAGCTAGGTACTACCCTACCTTCCTCCTCTCATCTCTGTCCCCTAACTACTACCTTTATACATACCCTAAATGGCGATGCCATAGTCTCACTGACTGCAAACGGTTGGGAGTAGTTGGTACTGTTTTACGATATTCAACTAAAAAAATAAACCAGTCGTATCAAGCAGCAGATACACGTTTATTAAATAGCATCGTATTTGTATATTTTATATTACAAGCCATTTTGAAACCTAAATTGATCATTTAAGGATCAACTTTAAAAACCGTCCTTTATTTTTTAGTAAAAAAAACTGTCGGTCGTTAAAAAAATTACAGCATAAAAATTAAAACATTTTCTGTGAGTATTTGTAAACAGCTGCAGGGTTAGTAATTACCAAGTATACCATTTTTCATTGTTTTACCGTGTTTTTCGACCTTTGCTGGCCGAAAGTTTGCTTTTTATGATTGCATTACCCTAATTAGGATGTTTAGAGCTAATTCTTGCCGGATTTTATCTCCTCAGCTTGTTAAGCAAATTAGCGCACGATGTAAAGTGATATAACGTAGTACCCTCTTCATTTCATACCTTATAAAGTTCATTCATTAATTGAGACACACGTTTGTTTCATGTGACAACGATAAAATTCACGGAAACTTTTTACGTATACATTTTCAGATTGTCTATTCCTGCAAAATTGTAAAATTGCAATTTTACGTATTGAATTCTTTATAAAGTGCCTGAACTAATCCCCTACCAACTATGAAAGTGACTAACAATGTTTTCGTTTAAGCAGCACTGACAGAATCTAAGTAGTAACCATTTTGTTTGTCAATATTGTTTATTTATGCTATCCAGGACGTAAAATAAAACGATATAATTTCCAATCTTAAAATTCCATGCATAGTAAGGTAAGGTTAGATTAGAGACGCTGATCCAGTAATATACGGAGACCCTGGGTTCGATCCCCAGGTGTGACCGTTATCTTTTTTTTATTTTCTGTTTCATGTTAGATTTAATAGTATTATCTTCTTTAATGATTATTTATCATTAATTTATTTATTTTTTACAATATTTTATTTCAGGATAAAAAAAGAACAAAATTTCTTTCAAAGGATTGCGTATATATCGGTAAGACATCTCCGAAGTTATACTTGGAGAATTCAAAGTGGGTACCGCATCCAGGAAATAAATGGTTATTACACATAAAATTACGAGTTTAAAAAAATGTTTTTACCAAAATTCTTCACGACAGCGACAAATAACGTTTAAAAATATTGACAATATTCAACACATTCAAGCCCAGACTGGCTTCACTGTCGCGTGAAATGAAAATTCAATATTCATATTTATCCTACCTATAGAATATAACCAGCGGTCGTTCCGTCAAGGAGCCTTTAAATCCGGACAATTGACGAAATAAAAATACTAAAAACAACGATATAGAAACTCTTAAAAGTTAATATAAATTAGAGAAATTCCAGTTACAGTTAAACGCGCAAAATGCAGTTAAAACAAACAAGTTAGGGTCTGTATTAACAGGACAAGGTGGTGGAGGTGTAAGGCTCTGGACTACCACTACGGAGGTCGCAGGGTCAAATCCGGCGTGCGCAATTACATTTTTTGTGATTAATTTGTATTGTTTCACAACTTACTAATTTTAAAATAATATTTAGTATAATTGTGGCACGTTCCAAAGCGGCATACTCCCATTACCTGGACCACTGTTCAGAATTGAAACGACGCTTATTTATTTTATTTTTTTACTAATGCCATTACATGGGTGATAAGTTGTGCTTGTCTCATTAGGAAATCCTGTGTTGAGAGCAGGCTCAGTTTATAACAGTTTACAGCAGTTTAAAACACAAATACTATGTTTAAGTTAAAAAAACAATCAGTATCGTACCATTGGAAATGCATACTTATAAATTGTTTTTTTTTTAATATTAGCTATCCAACACTGATTTATATTTAAAGAAAGTTGAGTTATGGCTCGTTTCTTTCTTGTCGCTTGAAATGGCTTTGGCCGTATTTGGTGACCAGATTTGAATAGCCAGGTACTTGTCCACCTTCCTCATCTACATATTCGTCCCCTATCATAGTCTCACTGGCTCCAGACGTTTAATTAAATTGGTCAATAAGGAAAATCATCTCCGAAAAACAATGTTGAAACTGATTTTTGGGAGGTACAAAAAAATTTCTCTATGATTAAGAAAATCATTCCATAATAACAAAAAAATAATGAAATTATGTTTTTTTTTACTGCATTCGGGTTGGGATCCTTGCCAAAATCACGGCGTGACTAAATTCTCAAGTAAAATGCAAGAGCACGCTTTGGCCCTCAGCCCTGCCCTCTCGAGGCGTGCCGCAATGTAAGTTAATAAGTCTGACGGAGCAGCAAGCAAATTGCTTTCAAACGCTCACAATCAAAACGATTTCTTGGTGTTGAGTTGAGTTATATCACATCATGTTCTTGTCTATAATGTTATTGGTTTTTTTTTTTAAAGAAAGATAAACATTCCCGGGTTACGAATAACCTGAAAATATTTGAAAATCTCCTACTACCACCACAGTAAGCTGAAAATGTTGCTTGTGTTGTGATGGCTCGGCAAATGTAGGTTGTCACCTGGAAAACACATGAGTAAATAACATTGCATATGCAGATGACGTGGTCATTTTGTCGCCAACGATTAAAGTCATGAGAAAACTGTTATAAACTGTTATAAAGTACATAAAAGATATGCGAAGAATATGCCGCTGATCATAACATGGTCTACAAATCGACAAAATCTGTATTGCTAGTATTCAAGTCAGACGCAGGCCCTACAAAAGTATTAGGTACCCGTCAGCCTAAAAGACACGAGATAACAGGAAAATCCTAGGTCAAGTACTTAGGACACATCATGACAGCGGAGCTCAATGATGATTCGGATATTGAGCGACAGAGAAGATCATTGTGCATTAGGGCATGATTTGTCGAAGATTTAACAAGTAGCCCAGGAGCAAAAAGGCAACTTTATAACACACTCTGCACCAGCTTGTATACTGTGGAGCTGTGGACCACCTAAAGATTGGAAGTCCAATACAACAACGCGTACCGAAAGCTTTTTGGATTGTTCCGGTATTATTACCCGGAGATATTCAAAGAATGTAGCTTTCCCAGATTCCGAGCCCTAATCAGAAATCGTATCACCATCACCAGCTACAGAACGCGACTAGAAACGAGCAAAAACGCTCTTGTGATGGCAGCACTGGACTTCTGGCAGGATCCCATTTACAAGCGATGGACAAATTCCTGATGTCATACTCGTAGATGTCTAAAAGCTTAACTTTATTTTCACTTTCTTAATTATTATTTTTTGTATATTCTTTTTCTTTTTTATCAAATATATTTTTTTACTCTATTCTACGCACTATATGGAACTCGTGGGATTGCACAACCCTCCCGGGATCTGGAATAAACATGACAAAATAAAAATTATGCATATATGCTCTATGAAATAAGAAGCAAGGGAGATTCCAGTGAGTATATCATTATCTCTACTTTTAATATAAAAAAGGAGATTTCGGTTACAAGATACTATTGTTTATAAACCTTAACTTTTTTATTCAGTGTATTTTTATCAAACAAGATAAGGACCTTTGAGTATGTCATTCTATGTAATCGTAATACTGTTTGCGCAATTAATCTTTTCATTTACGATAAAGGGTATTACTACGATGCTGAAATACCAGCTTTCTAATTATCTTCCGAAAGTTATACGGAGTGATAACGTTCAATCTATTTTCCATAAGGTCAGCTTTATTCACAATAGGTTATCCCACGTACACGAGGAAGCCACTTTACTAATCATACAAATATAATAGTGGAGTTTACACCAACAAAATGTTCAAATATGGCCAGTTATTTGTAAAATCAAAAGCTGACACTGACAATTGTAGTAATTTTCATATTTGTTGGCAAGAAAATACCTTCGTTAATAGGTGTATGAAACGTGCCTTTGAATATTAATTTTGAATACGAAATCTATTATTATTATTTGATAATAGAAACTGTGAAGGCGGTTTTATACCCGGAAGAAATTGTGTACACATGAATTCCATGTTTTATCTCCATCGATAACTTTCAGTGGGAACAATATTGTTTGTTTAGTGACCTTTTTTATAATATCATAGTGTTTTATTACTATTCAATGTAGCGATGCAAGCAAACTTAATAAACAAAAAAACAAAATAAAAAAAACTGCCTTATACAATAGGGCCAAATGTTCAACCCGATATTTGATTTCGCTGCATATATGATTGGATAATCGCAATAGAAGCGGAAAAAAACCATCCTGCAGATTTACAAGTCTATATGTGAAAACGGGGCGGCACGACTGCAACTATTTTTTAAAACAACTTTTAAAAAACATCGTTAAGTGCTCTTTTGTCGGTTTTTACTTGTATGTATTTATTTATTTATCAACATGTACATATATATTTATTAAATTCCGTACTTTTGACTAGGTATACAAGGTGCCCGGGGGTAATGTGCATAAACTTCGGGAGGTGATTTTGCATTTAGATTTAGTACAAGTAAAAAAAAAAATAACTAATTACAAAATTTCAAGGTTTTAAGGTAGTTTTCAGGTACAACAGTTGAATTATTTGTATGGAAAAAATAATATTCTTCTATGAAAATATAATTTTAAACTTAAAAAAACAACAGAATTTCGATTTTTTTTCTCTTTTTACTTTTACCATCATCTTGAATCACCTTTTGAAGTTCGTACACTTTACCCACAGACTATTGCTAATATTTTTACATTTACTATCATGTTGAATCGTCTTTCGAAGTACGTACACTTTATCCCCGGACTATTGCTGGTATTGCTAGTATTTTTATGTTATAGGCTTCGTAGTTTTGAATATGTTGCTAGAAAGGAATTTTCTTTTGACCTCTTCACACAGGTAGCCAAAAGCTCAAATTCGCCTTTTTTACTCGATCGTCTTAATCTCGACACAGGAAGTACCGTCAGTCAAACAGACATAGCAAAAATAATTGTAATATTAATATTAATACCATGGTGACCAATGACGATACATCCAGCTTCCAATGTGACCAAAAGACTTTAATTTACTTTTGCCAAAGTGCATTTTGGATTGTGCCCAAAACGTCGACGATTCGTGATCTATTTTCAAAACAGATAAAATACTAGATTTGTGCGAATTCGGTGCATTATCCAGAAGTGCTCCATTAATTAAGGAATGTACCTCACAAATATACATATATTTTGAATTTAAATGTCTATTTGTTCTGTGTTTAAATATCTTTAACTCTTCATAGTTTATTGTTCCCAAAAGATGCACACCAAAGTACTCCGACAGACTATGAAAAATTTAAATTATTTTAATTAACAATTTATACCACAAAATTTATCCTTTTGACTTGTTCGTCTAACTACTTAGTTACGGTTAGATATCATTTCCGTAGATTTATGTAGTGATTCTATTTGAGGCATTCAAATCCTTATATGGGTATCATGGGAGAAAGGTGTATAATTTATTACTAAAGGAACCAATCTTGATCTAATTAGCGTAATTAATTAGACTTGCGTGGATGCTAAGCAGGTGCTAAGTGGAGGAGCTTTTAGACATAATTAATATTTGACTACAAGCTTGTACTTATTGAATACACCTTGTCGTAACTGAAGTAGTAAATATGTGAATTGAAAATAAACCCATCAAGTTATGAGCTGTAATTCTATAAAGACACTTATCATAAGTTTTGCATACATAACTATATCGTTTTTAAAGATAAACTATTTTAACACGACCATGCCTCTTTCGGGCACCTAGTAAATTGTTAGTTCAATTAATTAATTAATTGTTAATTAGGAAGTTGCATAAACTAGCTGAGATCCGCAAAGAATGCAAGGTTGATATAAGCGTAATGAGTAAAATTAAGAAAGAGACGCTCAGATGGTTTTGGCATGTAGATCGAATTAACGAAGAAGGGAGTGTAAGGAGAATATATGAGATAATAGAAGAGTGTGTATGAGACGATGTATGATCGTGAATGAGGCAAGGAGTATGTGCCAATACCGAGTTGTTTGGCGGTCCGTCCTCTCTGCCTACCCCTGAGGGGAATCGGCGTGATGGTTAGTTAGCTGACTTCCGTAAACTCAATCAAAGTCCAATATGATTTAAAATTTTCATGGCCAAAAGTATTTTTGTCATTTGTTTTTGGGGTGTTATGCCGTGTTGCGCTAACTCCTTCTTTAGCCAACGTTTCGGACAGCATTGCAGTGTCCATCATCAGGGCAGATGTGTTATTTACACTGCAATGCTGTCCGAAACGTTGGCTAAAGAAGGAGTTAGCGCAACACGGCATAACACCCCAAAAACAAATATCAATCAAAGTCAGTCTTTCAGATTTTGTGCATTTTGTGTCAACGCCCTTGAGGTGATATTTCACGAAAACGTAAAAAATAAATCAAATATCAATATTATTATATACATGTATTATTATAAAATATCTTTGGTTTTTAAAAATAGGTCGTTTAGCCCCTCCTTTGGCTGCTTGCAAATATAACTGTGTCAAGCTGTACATATTACAAGAGGAAACAGTGGCCGCCCACAACGAATTTGCTTTATTCATAAAGTATTTCTAATATCAGTGGTTGAGTTGACATCACACCTGGTTCTCACTAAGGCATCGTGAGTTCAATTCCTCGTTTGGCTAAGTTCTGCATAACGACAAAAGCGACTTTTTTGCTTAAGGTGGTGGTATTGCTCCAAATATATAAATTCGTAACCCGGTAATATTTTTATATTTTTTTGTGTTTTAAAAAAATGACCTTTTTAATGACTTCGAAAGCGATAGCCACGAGAATTTATTAACAAAAATAATAAAAAAATGAAAAAAACGTATTACAAAAAGAAGATTTTTATTGTAAAATATTGGCTCAGTTCTATTATTTCGTTAAAATTAATGCTTTGTTTAAATATTTCTTTATTTAATACAGCTTTAATGAAGAGATAAAAATAGTTTAAAAGCATTTTATCCTGCACAGTACCTACAGTTCCTAAGAGACGTTCTACATAACACGTATGAACGTAAATAAGAAGTTGACCTTAGAACGGGTCACAGACCCAGTACTAAATGTAAGTATGTATTAAAAATTCTAACGAATCAATTCCACTGACTGAATTTCACTGTTATAACACAGGAGAGTTTTAATATCAACGTAATAGGTGCTCCTTTCGTAAATATTCAAATTGCTGATTAATTATATAACCCAAGGTTCCCATCTTGGTCCCCTTTTATTTAATATTTTTATAAATGATGTCAACAAAACTATCCATAACTCTCAGCTGTATCTATATGCGGATGACAAAAAGATTGTCAAAATAATTAAGTCTGAAAGGGATTGTATGGAGCTCCAGAATGATCTGAACTCTCTGGTTAATGTATATTGTCTAGAAAATCGTCTTCTTCTGAATGCAGATAAATGTAGCGTCATCTCTTTTTCTCGAAAGAAAAACACAATATTATATCCATACTTAATTAAGAACAATATTTTAAACAGGGTAAATGTAATAAGAGATCTTGGAGTTCTATTAGACAGTAAGCTTATGTTTCAATCTCACGTCGAGCATATCACGTCAAAGGCTTTGAAAATGTTGGGATTTATACTTAGGGTAAGTTCAGTTTTCAGAAATCCACAAACTTTTAAGATTCTTTACATCTCTTACGTCAGAAGCCACCTGGAGTACGCTTCGACAGTGTGGAACCCTCATTGTTCTACTTATAAAGCACATCTAGAAAGAGTTCAGAAAAAGTTTATCAAATATGTCTCCTATCGCGTACGAAATGATGAATACTATGTCCCTATAAACCTTAAATCTCTTGAACAACGCCGTGATATCAGAGACCTATTGATGCTCTATAAGATACTTCATAACCATATTGATAGCCCATACTTACTACAAAATATTCATTTCAAATGTCCAAAAAGAGTTACTCGATCTTTGGATACATTTTATATACCTAAAAGCAATACAGCATTGAAAATGTATTTATAAGAAGAAGCTGTAGCACATTTAATAGATTATGCCCAAACATCGATGTGTTTAACACGAACCTAGCTAAATTCACAGCATCCGTAAAAAAGTGATACTGCATCTTATTTAACCAAAAAACTTAATAGTTCATTGATTTTTTTTTAAATATTTCAATTGATTAATACATTTTTGATAATTGATGTACTTTATCAAAATTGTTTGTATTAGGTATGTTGTTATGTATTTTTCTGTTATGGTTTGTTTTGTCGTTATTTTATTGGTCAATGACATAACTACTCTGATCACTGTCAAATATGCATGTATAAAGACTGTTTATAACGCTAATAAATAAAATAAAATAAAATAAAAATAACTGCATTTAATTTACGTCCTAACTACCACGCTTTAATTATTCACTACGCCGACAAGATTTATACGAATTCACGAAAGAGTCGTTAATCCATTTTAATAATCGTTCAAGATTAACATCTCTATCATCTAGAAAGATAAACAATTATGATACTGCCGCTAACTTAAATAATGATCAAATAGAAACTGTAACGAAAATGTCTCTGAGATTTATTACGGCGTACATAAATAATGATTTCTAAAACAATGACTGTCTAGAGACAGGAACATTCGGAACACCCGATAATAGGATAATGGAGGACAATAGGGTTGTCACTTTTTTACCTTAGGGACGAAAGATGAGACTTAATTTGTAAGTCAAAATTTAAATAGATAATTAATTATACGTACAAACTTAAAATAAATTATCTGCTGTTATTCACATGCTTTACAAAGGTAATAATTATTTTACATACTCATTGGTTTAATTTTGAGCTACTAATAAAATAAAACATTTTCCCATTAATTAATGCAACTCTAAAAACCGGTCATTGAATACTAATATATCAATACTACGTAAGAATAACGTGTTACTTAGGTGATAAACAATATTATTGTATTGATGAAAGTGAAATACGAACATTTCTTTTAACTTAAATAAAAAAAATATATTTTAAAAACTTCTTTTCTAAGATTAAAAAGTAAGTTAAAAGATTATGTAATTTTATTCACTGGGCGCAGGGAAAATTAAAGAAACGTAGATCTTGACGTAAACCTAGAGGCTTAAAATGTATTATAAGTTATAAGTCAACATAATTATAAGTTATAACTCAGCGTAACTATTTTCAGATCAAATCATCACTTTTAATATCGAGCTTCGGAAATGAAAAAATCTCAACAAAATTTATTGGACTTCTGTTGAAATTCCATTTTGGTAGAAAATAATTAAATTGGTTATTTGTGGCAACCCTAGCAACATTCAAATGTCGAACATGAAGTTTGACATTATTGGTTATTGGTCCGGGATCGATAACCAATCAGAGATCAATGCTCCCGGTTCCAAAACATTAGATAATTCAATTATCTTTTAAACGCTGTCTTAGATAATTCAAACGGTCCATAAAACACGAGATGAACGATTATTTTAATATTATACGCTGGCGCTTGCCATCGATCAATCTGTCAATTAGAATTTAATAGTAGAGCAATCTATCTAAAAGTTAATGACCTTAAGATTTGATTAAAAACAAATACAAATTAAATTTATGTGAACGTATAAGAAAATTTTTAAACAATTTTGTGGTTTGGTTAGTACCTAATAGTAAGACTAGAATTGCACATAGCACTCTTTTTAGGGTGAATTGCCTAATACAAAAAAAAGACTAGAATTTTGATGAATGTGGTGAAACTGTAAGCACGTCATGGCAATTTTTTTGTGAAGTTACTTTTCAGTGGTTTCAAATAGAATAGTCTACGAAGTACAGCATGGTAAAGTAATTTTTGATGATTAAGACATTTTTATACAAAAAATAACTTAATGCGTATAAATTTATTAGATGAGTAGATGATAGTTAAGAAAAAAACCTAAATTATTTCATATATTTAATACAATCGCAATATTAGGAAAAAAAAATTGAAAAATAAAAACCATTTAAGATTTTTAGTTAGTTTTACGAATCCGTATTTATTGTCTCCATTTTCATTTTGTGGCTTCATAAGTTTTACCAAATTTTTTTTTTCTGAATAAATGAGAAATTTTAAAATGGGCATGAAGAAGATTCGAAAAAGATTTTTATAATAATTAATTACAACACGGTTTTTATTCTCATAAAAAATCTTTTTTTTCAACATATAATACGTAAAATATAGTTAGCTGATCACAAAGGATATATTTTGTAAAAGCTATTTCTTGGAAAAAAAATCTCCAAAATATTTATTACGATGACATCAAGAATTTAACATTAAATTAAGTTATCCATTGGTACCTCTACCGTAGGAACTTATCCCAGGCTTTATGTAGGCCTCCAGGCAGTGTGGCACTCATATTAAGTGAATTTATACTCTGAATTGAAATTTTAAAGATCTTCAATAGTTGATGAAGAGTGCTATGCAGTGGCGTGCCTCAATTTATATAATAATTATCTTACCAAAAAAAATATTGGCGTTGCAATAAGAGTAAAAATACTGACAGCAAATAGATTATTTTTAATCACCAAAAAAATATTATTGAATAATGTTGAATGATAAAATCGTGTTGCATTTACCAGAACAGAACCAAAGATTTGGCTGGTATTTTTATCATAATATTATACTAGTAGGTTTACCGCCATTTTTTACTCCGTTTTAATTTGAATACGCCTCTGCTGTATGGGCCCCATACCTACAAAAATACATTGAAAAATTAGAACAGATTCAAAAAAAGTTTTTGAGATACATGTATTTGAGAATGCACGGAGAGTACCCGCGATTCATGCATCACGAAGATTTGCTTGCCGAAACGCGCTACCAAAGTCTCCACTCGAGGAGGAGTGGGGCCCTTGCAGTAACGGCGTACAAAATTCTTAACAATTTAATAGATAGCCCATACCTTCTGGAATGCTATAAGTTGTTCGTACTGAACAACTACATCTAGAGACGGCACCATGATCTGCTATGTATCCCACGTGGCAGAACGGACGTACTGGCTCGGCATAGCATGGCACGAGGTATGGCGCTGTTAAACAACGCCTCCAAGACTATCAATATTTTTAATAGTAGCCTTGAAGAATTCAAGAGGCATGTCAATGCCAAAAATCACTATTTATAACTTGTTATTTCTATTATTTTTTCTTTCATTGTTTCGTATCATCTATATGTAGTTAATGTTACATGTGTATTGTAAATGGACACACAGTCTGTAATACACAAAAAAAAAATTGTGGTATAAAAACACAAATGAAAGTAATTCTCCTAGCACAATACAGCTTCCCAAGGATGTAAAAAATGTTTAAGGTAACATGAATCAAAATAAATATTGTTGTAAGTAAAATGATTTATGTTTACGTTCATTAAATGCTTCACCTTTCAAAGCTATTGTGAAACTGTGGTGAAGCCACGAACTAATGTATTTTTATAAGATACATACTAAATTTATTATCTCCAAAGAATATCGATGCATAAATTATGAAGGTCGAAGACAAAAAGATATCAAAGAAAAGAAACTTGATGAGTAGTCATAATGAAAACACAACATTTTAACAGGGTCTTCAACGTAAACGCTAAAATATGTACTAAATACGGACAATATTTTTCACCAGACGGTAAAACTTTACTACCTTGTATATTTATTTTTATTATGCTACCAACTACATCCCTACTATTATTTTTTTATTTATTTAATGAGCAGGTAGCATTCTGCTGATGTGCTCACAATAAGTTTAACAGTAATTGAGTTGTTTTAATCAAAATAAGTTAAACATTTCTTTCTCCAAATAAGAATCTAATTGAGATTTAATTTAAAGCATCGATGAAATGTTGTGGAAGTTTGTTCCATGCATCCACCACTCTTAGATCTATAGTTTTGTAGGTGGTGGAAGCCAGGGTAATTATAATGTTTAGATATAACTTTGAAAGTCTCAATCAAGTCACCCATTTCTCTTCTTTCTTTTAAAGTTGATAATCTTAGTTTCTTGACTCTGTCTCTTGATATTTTGGTAAACCGTCTCTTTGCTCTCTCCTTTAGATCTGTATATCTCTATATTTGGAACGCATAGTCGCAAATATAGTCTTAGGTCAAAGAAGGCTTTCCTGATTAAATACATTATTGAATTTGCTCTTTCGACAATTTCATTGATATGTGGTTCCCATTTTAATTCTTGTGATATGGTAACTCTAAGTCTTGTAACATCGCTGCTTTAAGAGGTATTCCATTGTGTTTATATAGAAGCTTAGGTCTAGCTTTTCCAATATGTGGGACAGTGCATTTGTCAACATTGAGTTTTAAAGTCAATCCTTTGTCCACTGATATATTTCAGTCGTTTTATAGTTGGTTGTGATGTATTGTAGGGTTGGAAAACAATTTTATATAATCTAAAAAACAGCTGAAGTTTGATTTTATTATTGTATATGGTGGCATGGCAGATTCTTGATGTACAAAATAAACAGAACTGGACCTAGAACTGATCCTTGATCAACCCACATTTCGCTGAGTTCGCCGTTTGTTGCCAGTTAAAACTTGTAATTGTTTCTAAGTAAGGAAGGATTTGATTCATTCTAGTAATTGTTTCTTATGCCTAGAAATGTACTATCAGTTTTGTTGGCAAATGGCTTCCAGCCACGGCACACCACTGGAGTTATACTTTACTTTCATAGAACGGGTTATCAATCTACTTCGAATTCATTGTAAGGGTTATTGAATAGAGTCGTGTTTTGTATTATATTCAATAAGTTGAAGCCGGTAATTGGCTATTGGACAGGGCCCTTGCGGTCCGTGGAATCGTCGCGTGGGCGGAAGAAAGTAACCTCGAATAAATAATGTGGCCATAAAATAATAGTAAAGCAGTCTTTATCAACCACTGCTACGTTGTTGGAATATAAATGTTATGTAAGCTGATAAATGAAGGAATATAATTTACATATATGACGTAGATTTAAAAAAAAATCTTTCCTCACTACCTACCTACCTTATGTAATTATTAACAGAAATCTACAGTTCACAGAAAGCTACATCTTAGTTTTACAATAATTTTTTTTTATCCATTCTTATTATGTGAGGTTTTTAAGCAATCGGGAAAGAAAATTGTAAGTTGTACCTACATATATTTATATGTGTGTGTACAATATATAGTAACTAATTTATGTGTGCAACATCTACCCATAGAAAGAGTGTAAAAAATGTAACGTTAAATTTATTAACATAATTGTAAAGCAGATAATCCTTTTTGTTTGTCCTATCAAAGACGCAAGATTGGTTAGATCTGGCGTGATGAAATTTGCAAAAATGTTTTATTCTGTATTTGTTGGACAATCAACAATTTCAGAATGTAATGATTTTTCGATCATTAGAAATATGAATTTCTATGACAAAACATTAGACTGAACCTACGCTGATTTAGTTGTTAAAAATTTATTAACTAACTAACCATTACGCTGTTTTTCCGCAAGGGTAGGCAGAGAGGACGAACCGCCAAACAACTCGGTCTTGGCACACACCTCTTGCCTCATTTACATTCGTACATACTCTTCTATTATTCTGACTCTTGACATGGCCCGACTCAAGTGTCTGATTCACTTGATCGTGCCATGTCTTCCTCGAGCGTCCCTGACTTCTGTTTCTATTCGCATTTGCGTTGTATATTCTCCTTACACTCCTTTCTTCGCCCATTCGCCCTAAATGCCCAAACCATCGAACCGTCCCTTTCTTAACCTTACTCATTACGCTTACATCAACCTTGCACTCTTTGCGGATCTTACAAAGACAATCTAAATTTCATGAATTTCTCTGTAGGTTTGAAATTCAACAATATCTTGAAACCTATTAACATCGGAATCTGTTCCCGGACGATAAGTATATATATAACACTTTATATATATTAGTGTTCTTATCCAACAGAAGTAACACTTGCAGTTTGAATGCAACCCTACCGATGCAAACCATGTCGTTATCTGAAACGATTCGATGCAACCAAATTGCCCTTCCCACCGGCGCAACATGGCTATTTGCAAGTTAATCCCACAGGAAGACAGATAAACAGTCTATTGATGACGAAGTTAACCATGGGGAACGTAATTTATCAGTTAGTATTGCATCAATTAAAACAACTGTTTTTTTTTAATTTATGCCATCAACGATAATAATAATCAAATCAACTCGTACCCCCTCCACCCATTGGAAACAGTGGGTCATTATTGTTATCCCCTCCGCTTCGGAGACGACACAAAATTATCTTTGATCAAAATTAACAAAACAATTAAAATAATATTATTAGGGATAGTATGTATAGCGCCGTGTTTTTGAAAATATCATCACAAGGCGTGGACCTAATAAGCCCCTTAATAAGGCGCGTATAAATATTTTACTATTTTTTAATGCATCTATTTGAAATTCTTCTCACTGTGAGAAAATTATAAATCTGTGAAACTGAATATTGTAATAAAATATTCTATTTTGGAAAAAACCCGAACTTTTGTTACCCAATTTGGGATTTGCAGTTATGGTTTTTACGAAGTCCGTAGCTTGCGCGCTATTGAAAAAACTACTTTTTCTAAAGCACATTTTATTTTCAAAGACTATAAAGTGATAGTAAAATGCGAGTTGCATGTGTATACTGTTAGATTAATTTTCTGAAAAATCACTGAGAATCACAACATGGTACGTTCCGCTTTCCTTGATGGGCAAATCTATTGGTTTCATATGTCTATGGTACCTACCTAATATAAGTTTCAACTCGTGTTAAATATTGCAATAAATTATTCACAGTAATATTACATTATAATATGGCGACCATAAAGGCATGTGCCTAGTTTGATAGTTGAAATAACGTAAAAAAACCTTTTATGTTAAACATAATATGATTAATAAAAAAGAAAATAAAAAAATATATAATTGCATTGCGCACGGCCAATATCTTTTAATTTGATGATTACGAGAAATTTAAATGAAAATTATATTGCGATTGTATTGCTGTGGTTATATTAATATGGGAGTTCCATTTTTGAATGGCAATTGAAATTTAAACAAGTGAACACAAAACTTTTTTGATATTCCACATTCATAACGATTATTTCTATTAAGATTATGCCTTGAAATGTAATCTAATGTAATATATCAACATTTGTATTGAATAGCGTTAAGGCATTAAGGTTTGAAAGTGAGATATGTACAAACAAATGTTAGAGGGAGCGCATTAAAAAAACAGTAAGGGAAAATGGTGAATATATTTAATAAAACACGACTCGTTCGAAATAGAACAAAAATCTCTTGAAAAATGCTGTAGTTGCATTTAAGAATACACTGTGAATTTTTTCATGCCTATAACATATTAACAGAAAAAAGGTGTTTTTAATAATTTTCGTAGCTTACTTTACGTTTTTTTCTATCAAGGGAATTTCATTTAATTAACGTTTCAGCATAACAAATTAATGTAAAGATATTATCTTCAAAAATAACATATATTTTTTATTGAAACTTAAAACCTAACGAATTAAAAGGAAGTTTGTTATAAATCGGCAGAAATTGGGAATGCTGGGGTTTAAGCTGAGAAACAAAGACATTTTGTTTCGAAATATTACTAAAGTTCGTATTTATTAAATTTGTGTATATTTTACTTGTCTTCGTTTTGACGGGGTGTAACACTTTTTGAAGGAAGTAATTTCTTGGAATTTACCAATTTATATGTGAAAATTTTCCTTTAAAACCAAAGAGTATGGGTGAGTCATAATAAAATGTTTAGTAGGTATCTAGTATCAGTAGGTCCATTGATGTTAATACCAATAATATCTAATTTATTATGTTTTTTGAATTCCAACTACAATTACTAACCAACTTTAATAGCAGTTTTTGAAAAGCATTTTCAAAAATCCTCCTTCGAATACTCCTAGCTCGTAGTTACCTACATTCAAATCAACACTCAGTGAGAAAGGGATAACCATATTTTGTTTGCCTAAAATAAAAAAAAATAATTGTAAAATTTAAATAACTACAGAGTTAATTATTTTCTTATTTTTATTTAATATTTATCAATGCTCCGATAAGCTTTTGCAAGCTTTTCAATTTTATGTTATTAAGTGCACAATGAAGAGATTTAAAAATATACCCAAAAATAATGTGATACATAGTACGAAAGTAACCTCCTACTGTGAGTGAATGTATTTATGGGCTTAAAGTACCTGCCGACGTATCCATGCTGAAACATTTCGTTTGTTCTTATTATTTTACAATTTGCATTTGGCACTACGTGTAAAAGCCGAACAAGAGCGTAAATAAGTAATTAAGGAGACGTTTCGAGATTTAGAATGAAATAATGTGTTCGCACAATTCCTATATTAAGCGTAGAGTAATGTGCTTAAATAAAATTGAAATCCTAGGCTAATAAATTCGGTGAATTGATTCTCAAGTTAAGGGTGGAATTAAATATTAATTAAGGGTTTCAAGCACGTACGATATTTTTAAGCTTGGGATTTACAATAGCCCCCATAACTAATGCATGAAAATGTTTGAAAATACCTGAATATTACCTTTCCCTACCCTCCAGAACGGTGAATAACCTGTTGGGACGGGAGTTGGATTAACTATTTTTTTTTCACATTTCAGCACACATTTTATATTAATGCTAAATTGCTCATACTGCACAAAGAACTTCAAGCGAAAATTTCATCTGCCTTCGCATTGAATTATAATTTTTCAGAACCACATTTTCACTTAAAAAAATGATTTTTGGACATTGTATGTTACAAAATAATTTATGCAAAAATCGCACGAGGGTCCTAACTGCTCTAAACAGTCTGGAGCTAGTGAGACTATGGCATGCCCAATAGGGGTGTGTTGTGAGGCTGAAGAGGGGAAGAAAATAAGATGTATAAGAGAAGGGTTGGGAAGTATCTGGCTATTCAGATCTGGTCACCAAAAACGGCAGAAACAATTTCAAGCAAAGTTTCGATTCTGAATGGTGCTGTGACGATATTGCAGTTGAAATTAGACCTCAGTGGAGTAACTAGTACCTATTACCTATGCGTGTTAAAAGCATGTATTATGTATCGAATGAAGAGATCACACAGAGTGCAAGGTCGATGTAAGCATTATAAATTATATAGAGAAAGGGACGCTTATATGGTAAGAATATGTAAAGCGGTTGGATGGAAGAAGGAGATGAATGCATGATGCGTGTAGGAGGAAGGCTGGGAAGTATCTAACAGATCTGGTCACCAAACACTGCACATCTTGCACCGGAGCAATACTGAGAGAATCTACTCCACTGAAATTCCTCTCATTAGCTAACTTACTAGTATTTGAAACAATGGTATTTGATTCAAGTAAACTTCAACTGGAATGGAATTCACCCAATCAACTCTAGTTACAAGTCAAGAGTCTCAACAACTTCACAATGAAGATGTATGAACTCTACTTTGATATCTATAAATAACGCGTTATAATTGACAACATTTCATTCATATCAAAGGTATACATTTTCTAAAAATATAATAGTATGGAATAAACTCATCGCAAGGAGCGTATAAAAAGTATATGTAGAATTTGATTAGGATCAATTACAAACCTGATTTGAGATGCGGATTTTACGAATGTTCCGTTAGGTTTGTAAGTTAAACCCCCGCATACCCAATTTCTACCGATTTGCAACAAGTTTCTCGTTAACTCCTTGTTTTTAACTAAAAAAAAATGCAATTTTTTAAGAATTTTTGAGAATTTTTTCAAAAATCTTTCTTCAATTTCTTTTTTGGGTTCATATATGTGTATATTTGAATTATTTTGTTATTAAATTCTATGTTTGAATGTAAAGCTTAGTATTTTTCTCTATATAACAAATTACAGTTCATATTTCTAACTGTGACGGTAAAGGAACCACAACTAGCCTGAGGAGTTAATCAATAGTCTCCTTTGAAAAACGGACCCAAGTGTAATCCAAAGAGTGATTACATCAATAGTCTTCTTTGAAAAACTGACCCAGGTGTAATCAAAGAAGTGATTTATTTGTAATAGTATCAAAGGAAACATATTATCTCACTGTGTAAGAGTACCCTTCAAATGAATTATGATTAATACCATATTGAGTAGGAAGTTATCGGCCCCGGTACCCGGTTATATCTCCCATCTACATAACTCTTAAGTTTACCCACGCGCTAGTTAAGGGCGGGGCCACTCTGTTAAGTGTATTTCATTGTAAAGCCCGTGAAAGAAGAACCATTGAGGTTTTGTAACATCGATAAATAATTTTGGCCAAATCGTTTTTTCCCAATATTTTTCAGAACCAATATAGTCCACAGAAGAATTGTTATTGAACAACGTAATAAATGCTGTTATTTTCAAATATTATAGATTTTAGATACAAAGTATTTAATTTTAAAAAAACTGTTGTAGTAATGTGAGCTGGCTCTTAATTAAATCCTCAAAAGACCCATAATTCCATAATTTATTAAAAATCTCTTCAAATTATTGGAATTTCGGTTAAAAACGGGATTGGAGGTATGATACACATTGACGAAATGGGAAAATATTAGAATTTTTATGAACACGTGTTCCGACATCGTGATAAGTAATACATTCTTATTTTACGAAAAAAATATTTGGTAACCTTTCAATTGATTCGTTTAACCGGAAAACCAATAATTTGAAGAGCTTTTTAATAAATTAGCAATATTAAATATTAATATTATTAGTAAGGTAGTAAAATATGCAAGTTTTTTGGTTAATGATGCGGAAAATCTCAAAAAACCTTTCATGTATTTAAAAAATAATTTATGTATTTAAAGAATCGCACTATACGACCTCTTTTTTAAAAATATTGTATTAAAAATACACACTTTGAATACAAAGATGGAAAGAAAAACTGAAAAGTAATTATGATATTTCCATAGAGGCATGCTTGAATTTTCTGATTTTAATACTTAAATTCTAGTATGTACGTCAAAAACACATTTTTCACGTGTTATTATTCTAGTTAGGCATTATTACACGACAACCAATTTCTATACCTACTCACTTTGGAGTGAAAAAAAGATCTAACGAATGCGTCATCCGTAGTATTCAAACAGTTTCTTCCACGCAAAAAACTGAGTTTTGAGAATCGCGATATACGGAACTTGATATGCTCCACTTTTGTGTGTTGTTCTTTTTTCAAGTATTTTCAGTTTTGTTCTGGAATCTATCCATTTATATAATATTATTTGGTCGAGTAGTACAATTATTTCAGAATGAAGCAATCATTCTCAAATCCCAGGCCTTTGATTATTTATACCGATTTGAGCATGGACACAACATAAAGGTGTTATATTGGGGCTGGCATAACTTATACGGGTACCCAAGGAGTTAATGGTAACAGAATAATCAGAAAACAATACTGTTGACATCCTATGAAAACCTAATATAATAATTTGATGAAATTACCTCAGGAAGAAATAAAATAACAAGTTTTACCGCTTTTTAACGTTTATATAAGTTTGTATGACTCAAAAAATCTTTTTGTTCTAAATATATAATATGTTCAACTATTGAAGGTTAGTAGTCAACGAAAGTAAAAGGCGAAACAGCTGATTATAACTATACTTAAGGTAGGTACTTAATAGTAAAACTTTCATAATTATTGTTTCAATTGATTTGAATGATTAAATTTAATAATTACATTGGAGTTCATCAAAATTAACATTGTATCATTAAATAACTTAAGGCGATGCACTACGTCGTGTAATATTTTAAATTGAGCCGCTATCGATAACAACCCTTAAGTAGATGGCGATAAGGTTTAAATTCCCGCTTAACACCATCCGCCTGTTTTGATTTATGCAAGAAAAAAACATGACCAAAAAGTGCCTTTAATTTTATTTTGTGGGTGTTCAGGCAAAAATATTTAATTTTTTTTCGATCATTTTATAAATAACTTAATTTGCCACATTATCCAATAAAATGATAAACGAAAATGGGATTGTAAGTAGGAGATTTTGAACTTTAAAGCAGTTTTCATAGGCCTTTACATTATTTTTTTCTGGGCTTATAAAAAGACTTAATTTCTAAAAAATACTCGATTATTTCAAAGGCCAAGATGTATTCTACTCGCAGTATTTAATTGAAGTATCTGAAACATTTCTAGGCGACCAAATTTTCAAACCAAAAACACATGATTTTGTATTACTACGTATGGCATCGCCTTAACAGAATTGTATTCGTGTTATAGTGCACGTTTTTAAATCATAAGGAATGGCGTCTTCTTCTACCGATTCTTCCTTGGTTTATCAGAAGTTGTTGTCGAATACGAAACGCTGCATTTTTAGCCCCCCATGATATGCGCAAGATATTCGAGTTATTTTATTTTACTAATATCAAGTAAGTAGGTACATTTTGCACCTATTCTTATCGATGGAGAGTCTTTGAATTAGTCATCTCACCCGCCCATAAGGTTTTGATGATTCACGCTTCGAAAGTTTCTACCTTACAAACTTCATTTGATCTTCTATCATCAAAGCTTTCTACCCTTTCACCTTCTTAGCTTATCTTACAGCACACAAGAATAGAGAAAACATACTAACGAACCATCCTAATTCACATACCTAGTTTCAGGGCTCGTTAACAAACTAGTTTGTTCACCGTAACAATCGTAAGAAAAAAGTTTAATTCTTCTGGCAATCTCTCGTATTGGAGATTAGCTCTCATCCAGACAATCTTTACACCAATATTCCGATAAACGTTTTTGGGTATTGTTTTTGTAACGAACGTGCGACTAGCGTATTGTATGAGAGATGCAGCATGAAAGAGGAGCAACACGGTAGGTGTATAAGAGCAAGCAAGGTTGTATAGTTTCTCTTTGTCATCACATATCATTCAACATAAACAGATAGTATTAATTACACTATCCATCTCTATTATTTTTGATCCTGAAAAAAAGAAATTCTGTAATAGTATTCTATATCTTATGAATAGGCATATTCTTATTTTTTTGTATAACAGGTTTGTACTTCACATAAATAACTATTCTATACAAATATGTATTTACTTGCTTGTATATGTCAAATGATTATTATGTTATTTATTTATTTTTTAATTTTATATTAATTACAAACAATACAAAATAAAATGAACCTTTGTTTGTCCAACTGGGAAGGATTCCCGTTTCAAGACAGCCAAATTCTGTATTTATTACATAATATTCTTACAATGGAATGCGATGCTATCAAAAAAAATTTTGAGAACATTGTTGATTGCATTCGAAGTGACAGGATGGTTTCTTTATCCTTGAAAGAATCGCAAAGATGTAATTTATTACCAGGGTGAATTTGGATAACATTAGTAATTGCATTCAGAACAGATGAATGGTTTCTTTCGGGACATCACAAGTCTGAGATTCTTTCCAGGGCATTTTGGAGAACATTTACTTTACTATTTAATAGTTAGAATTTCCACATTTATAAATCAGTATAAGACATATGAATCCTATAGTACTACATTTTTAGAATTTCTTAGGTGATAGAAATTACACATTACTAGACCAGAATATATGCCGTATGACATATGAATTTCCAATTTTAAAATATAGAATCTTTATTTATTAAATGGCTAGTGATTATTATACAGTAATCGAAATAAAACCGAGCAAAAGATTTGCAAATTTAAATTTAAATAGTAACAACGATGAAGATCGAGTTTAGGAACAAAAATAACCATTTTTAAACTTAAAATAAAAACTGACTTTAGATTCTTATCTTTCGTAAGTATAAAATAGCCTTTTGGAAGATAAAAAATAAAATTTAACATAATATTATCAACGCTATTATATATTTTTTCTATCTAGGTACTTAAATAAGTAATAATTTTTTTTTTTTAACTTACATTTTTTTAAATTACTACTTATTATGTAATTACAATCATTATATTTGTTGTTATCTTTATGTTAACTATTTATTTATTATCTTGGCACTTGCAGTATATTACCGGTAGGTAGTTATTTTTCTTTAAAAAAATTCGCTTTTTTGTATTTATTCATTAATCTTTTATTGTGTTGAAATCAATTGAAATTACGTTATTTAAGATTACTTTTAACATATGTCTTACAGATATTTCTGTTACAAAATTGGGTTCCTTTTAGATTTTTTCACTTGTTCATTTATAGCATTAAGTGTAATCACAGAAAAATAAGATTATACTCAAGGCTATTAAATTACATTTTTGATACCCGTTAAAGTACTACAAATACAAGAGTGAGGATTTTTCGATTTTCGTTATGTGGCATTATTCTTTGAGCATTCAAAACTGTTATATTGGAAGCTGTTAAAATATCTTTTAAACGACACGATCTTAGATAAAGTCCATGGCTACAGCATACAATAATCGATTGATTCGGTTCACGGAACACACGCATAAACGTCTAAAAAGAGGGAACACAAAATCTATGGCACTATACTTATCAATGAAACGAGTTACGGCAGCCAGTTATTTACAAAAACGGTTAATTTTCTAACCATTCATCATCATCATGCACTAGTTTTGAGGCGCAGACCACCCAAATGGGAATTATAGCTCACGAAAACATTAACAAAAAAAAACTAAATACAAATCTCTTATTCGTATTGGGCGAGGAAAAAAAATGGACATATTCATAAAATATTATTTTATACTTGTGATACTGCTCGTTTACTGAAAGTTTATTATAAGAAAGACAAATAGGTTAGTCTTTATAGTCGACAAAGTTTAAAAAATATATATTATGTCACACTTCACAAGAGCGCCCATGCAATGCGCACAATAAGTTGTCACCCGGTTGGGCAACATTATGAGGCGGGTGAAGGTAGAGGTTGTAGGAAGGCGTTTATTAATGCGGGTATTGAAAAGACCCGGATTATCTGAAAAGGAAAAACAGATAACGGTAACTCGTTCCGTATACGAGCCGACTTACACGGAACGAGTCGAAGAAACGGCCCGTTCTCATGAAGCCAATATCAACTGTGAACGGGATGTTAAATTTTAACCAAGTAGACGAGCTATCAAAATAATCAGCATGGTTGCATGTGACAGATGAAATAATCAGCAGGTTGCATGAAACAGATAAAATAATCAGCAGGTTGCATGTGACATATGAAATAATCAGCAGGTTGCATGAAACAGATAAAATAATCAGCAGGTGGCATGTGACAGATGAAATAATCAGCAGGTTGCATGAAACAGATAAAATAATCAGCAGGTTGCATGTGACATATGAAATAATCAGCAGGTTGCATGAAACAGATAAAATAATCAGCAGGTGGCATGTGACAGATGAAATAATCAGCAGGTTGCATGAAACAGATAAAATAATCAGCAGGTTGCATGTGACAGATGAAATAATCAGCAGTTTGCATGTGACAGATGAAATAATCAGCAGGTTGCATGAAACAGATAAAATAATCAGCAGGTTGTATGTAACTGATGAAATAATTAGCAGATTGCACGTAACAGAATGTTTTAATCTAAAATTGATATGAATAAAATGGTGACCGGGTATCTCATCAAAATGATAGTTCAACACACCTAGAAAAAGTGATATCAAGTCATGAAAAGTGATGAAACAAAAACTAGGTTAAATAGGTAACTATTTAACCTAATTTACTTTTAATGACTCTATCACTTTTTAAAGGCGTGTTCAAATGTCATTTTGTTGAAATATCATGAAACCAAATGAAATACTGACTGTTTACTGTGGTTTGGTTTATAAACTGACATTACAAATTTAGTAAAAAATATATCTGTCGTTTAATAAACCCGTAATCTTAATAAATTGATATTTGATTACATTGCTAACGAGTATACAATAGCACAAAGTTCATTATTTAACCTTTTTTTACATATAAAGTCTGCAAATAAATATAAAGGTAGATGCCTAGGTATTATATATCATAAAAAACGTTATTCCGTATAAAATTATATTTGGCGTTTTGATTTTAGTCCTTGTTCGATTTATATTTTGACTTTTAATCATATTTTACGAATTTTTAAAGGAAACAAATGAGTGTGATATTATATATTAAATGAAAAATACACTTTATATTACATCATATTTATTGAATCAATAAATGACAGACAAGTAGGTTTCGCTTATCTCAAGCATCGTCAGGGCTTTTATATTAAAAAGTGTTTTCTAATTTAAAATACGAGTATAATAGTAAATGACTCCGTAGCAGAGTAGTAAGATATTTGGCTCGCAAGGTGTATTGGTCACAAATTAAAAATTCTATAAATTTATCACGCAAAAAAAATGAGCAGTAATGTTTTTTGTGTATCACCCAGTTAAAGACAACACTGTAAATAGTTGCTTCAATTTTTGAAAAGAGAACTGAACGGTCCACAGTCCCAAACCGCAATAGTATTTTTGAAAAGAGAACTGAACGGTCCACAGTCCCACACCACAATAGTATTTTTGAAAAGAGAACTGAACGGTCCACAGTCCCACACCACAATAGTATTTTTGAAAAGAGAACTGAACGGTCCACAGTCCCACACCACAATAGTATTTTTGAAAAGAGAACTGAACGGTCCACAGTCCCACACCACAATAGTATTTTTGAAAAGAGAACTGAACGGTCCACAGTCCCACACCACAATAGTATTTTTGAAAAGAGAACTGAACGGTCCACAGTCCCACACCGCAATAGTATTTTTGAAAAGAGAACTGAACGGTCCACAGTCCCACACCACAATAGTATTTTTGAAAAGAGAACTGAACGGTCCACAGTCCCACACCGCAATAGTATTTTTGAAAAGAGAACTGAATGGTCCACAGTCCCTCACCGCAATAGTATTTTTTCTGATTCTTACTTCTATTATTATGTCCCGCTTACAACCCCAATTTACGGTGTCGTAGACCCATTTGTATAAAGCAATGGGACTGTGAATTCAAATTTGGTGGAACTAAATAATGGCCTTACCGTAAGAATCAAAGACATAAATAATAATAAAGAAATTAATACATGTAAACAAACCAATCAACGGGATGTTGATATAAGGTCCATCTACTTTAAATTTCTTGTCCCAGATGCTTGCTTTATGAATACCCTGTATTTGTTCGTATATTGGAGAAAAGTTGATGACCACCCGGTATCCTGAATGTAAGTAATGAATGTATATTACTTTTGAAATGCTCTTTCCAGATAATGTTACAATGGGAGGAATTTCGGTCAATAAATGCGTGGGATAATATAATGCTTGTACTTACTACTAGAAATAGTTTAATTTACGGTGTCGTAGACCCATTTGTATAAAGCAATGGGACTGTGAATTCAAATTTGGTGGAACTAAATAATGGCCTTACCGTAAGAATCAAAGACATAAATAATAATAAAGAAATTAATACATGTAAACAAACCAATCAACGGGATGTTGATATAAGGTCCATCTACTTTAAATTTCTTGTCCCAGATGGTTGCTTTATGAATACCCTGTATTTGTTCGTATATTGGAGAAAAGTTGATGACCACCCGGTATCCTGAATGTAAGTAATGAATGTATATTACTTTTGAAATGCTCTTTCCAGATAATGTTACAATGGGAGGAATTTCGGTCAATAAATGCGTGGGATAATATAATGCTTGTACTTACTACTAGAAATAGTTGAATAATATGCTTTTACTTACTACTAGAAATACTTAATAGTGTTGTGTATATTACACGGAGAAAACTTAGTAATAAAAAAATATTGATAATTTATTAAGAATTTCTTCAAATTATTCGTTATCCAGTTAAAATAGGATTGCAGGCCCTTAATAAATAAATTGATGGGTTTCCTGATAAACTTTTAGTAAATTATCAATTAATTGTTACAACGTCGGTACACGTGCTCATAAACATTCCCGTGTTACGAATAACCTGATAAAATTTGAAAATCTCCTACTACCACCACAGTAAGCTGAAAATGTTGCTTGTGTTGTGATGGAGGACTTAGCCAGCCGAGGAATTGAACACACTACGCCTGGGTGGGACCCAAACGCGATGTCAACTCGGCCACCGACCGGTGGCTTTATGTGGCATTATTGAACAGATACTGCCTTATCAAAACAATACAACTCTCGAAATATGATATAATTTCGCCTGGATGCGCTGTAATGAATGTTCATGTTTTCTAACAGAGAGCTACATGGATAAGTTCCTTGGCTCTAGGTCACGAGGGGGCGGGTAGGTATGGGCTTTACATCTACTTACATATTTTTGAAATCAATAAAATTTTCTTATTTTTTTAATGATAAACTAATGTTTATAAGACAAGGTTTTATTCACAGCATAAAGGATAACAAATAATTATAAACAATAATTAGTCGCCTGAAATATAATATGTCTCGACGCCATCTAGTGAGAAATTTAAAGCCTTTCCTACAAAATAAAGTTGGTTATTTACAAGTGAAAAAATATAATAAGCAGTAATTGTTGATTGAAGTACTAGTACATATTGAATCATTTGGCGGGTTGGAAATAAGCCGACATAGCTCAGTCGTTTCAGAGCACCTGGCCGGAGATCAGAAGGCACGGGTTCAATTCCCGTTGGCGGCATTTATTTTTACTCGGGAGATATTTTCAATTTGTATTGGTATTTCAGGCGACTAATTAATTTTCTATTTAATTTTCATATTTGGACGTCACTCCAGAGTGTTGAAAAAAACTTATAATCTGTACATATCTCATTCCTTAATGGTGATGCTATAGTTACACCGATTACAAGCAGTTAAAATACTCGTAACAAAAATTAAATAAATATAATTCGTAGCTAGCTAATAATAATTTGTACGTACCTAATCGATTCTAGGAGTGATATAACTAAATATATCTTTGTTTTGATTTTGAATTTTTCTACAATATCTATCGTATCATTTCAAATTTGAATCTCTCAATAATGTCTGCAGGATTTCCTATCCCGAAGATATAAAATATACGGGATATGAACGCCATATTGAATCCAGCGCTACCAACACAAGATTTATGGATACCGCGCAGAGAAGCGTGAAATTTCAATTTGCTTTTACATCTTATTGTACCTAAATGTTGGTACGACATGTTTGCGAGAGTATTTTTGAAAAAGTATTTCCGAACGCGAACCGTTTTACATGTTATTTGAAACACGCCGACATTAACCTTTACCTGTATAAATGATTCAGGATTTACCCAATGTAATACGTGGAGGTACAATTTAATAACCAGTGGTTTTCAGCCAATAAAAGTTTAACGTCTGTGTAAGTTCTAACTCAAATGAAATATTAAATATTTCCTACATCACAACTAATTTGAAATTTAAATAGGTCATCTCAGGTTTCCTACGTTTGGTGTGCCCAGGTCAGCGGGGTGAGATTTGTCCAGGTCTCAGGGGCGGACGCGTCTCTCCACCAACTGTGTGACGGGCCGGATCGAGGAAGACCCTTCTTTAATTTCTCCAGCCGGACTCTCTGGACCCTAGGCGATGGCCTTGCAGTTAAAGGGATGATTCAAACGTCCGTTACTTCTGCAAACACTGACCTCCGGATTCTTACACACTCCTTGTAACCTATTTCTTCCCTAAACTTCATTATTCCCAAAGATGACATTTGGCGTTGAGGGAAAATATTTTTGTTGTGTTCGTACAAACAGGTTTCCAACTCGTCTTGGAAAGACTTTATAAATAATTGGTTCTTTTAAATTAATCAGGGATTTATTATTACTCCGCGTATTATAATGATGACTCGATAGTCGACCTAACTAGAAGCTGGCTAATTGAAATCTGAAACAGTAAGTTTCTCTGGGAGCCTTCCCACTGACCCTGGCGACTACTGGCCACTGGTTCCATCTTGCGGACTTCCACGTAAGCTCTATGCACTGCCATCTGTGCGTGCATCTATGAAGCTGTTACTTCTCAACAATTTTCGAACAATGGGTCAATTTAGTTTTGGATGCTGATTAAATGTTTTCCATTTTATATTATTATGCAAAAAACCTTTCTGTTTTGGTTTCAAGGATGCTATATCACTTTGTAGTTTCTATAAAATAACAATCTATTATGGTAACAAGCCTCCAGTGTGTAAGCATATTTTGAGAAAAGGGGACTTTTGAAGTTAAATGTATAGTATTGTTTGAGTCTAGGAAGCTTCTATATTAAAGAAAATATACATATTTTTATAGGATGCATCCAGTGGATAGGTACCTACTCAAGTTTTATTCGCTAATGAGGCATCTTACTGTAATAGATGCGTAAAAATTGCAGTCATGTACATTTCCATGATAAGTGTATTCTTGTGGGACAAGAAAGTAAACGACATTTATGTCACAATAATTTTTATCACCCTCTAGCGTCCTTTGTTGGGTAAGAGAAGAAGATATCGCCCACACATGAGTGTAACTGAAAGTGCACTTTTGGGTTCGTGTGGGGTGCCCAGCATAGATACAAGAAGGATAGCATTGATAAGAATGAAAATCATTATCCTCTAGTTTTTGATAAAGCGAATATCGAAAAAGATTATATTGAGATTTCGTAAAAGATTCGTTAATATCCAATCAATCTGTATAGAGATTTAAAAAACCAATTTACAAATGGTTTAAAGAGTTTTTGTGATAAATCAACTTTGTACCTTCGTCATCAGAAGTTAAATTCAATTCTCCCTTATCCTCATCGAATTTAAAAGTTCGACGAAATGTATAAATTTCCGACAATGTGCTCCGAAAATTGTTTTAAATTGGTTTTTGGTATTAGAATTACAATCGAAAATACACGGATCACTACGCAAAAACAATTCGTAAATCAGACATAACGTTGAGTTGTGCGTAGCTTCAATCTGAAATTATTACCATGAAAACTGTGTTTTCATTGTAATGCGAAAATTAAAGTAGGTACTGTTTGGCATTTTATTTTCAATATTTTTTTTTATTAACTCTTTATTATTAGCATACGTCTAACTGCCAAAGCAGTTTGTCAGCAGGTCGATTTTACAATATTAATTATAACTCTAAAGCACCCATAACGAAAAACCACAATAGGTATAGAAAAAAGATATAGAAGAAATAAATTTCAAGTGACTACAATAAAAAGCTTAAATACATAGACAGTTATAAGACACTCCCAAAGACACACAATAAACAAACTTAAGCACACTCATAATTATACAATTACATAGTTAAAATACTTGATTTATATTACGTCATTTTTTGAGTTAAGTGATCAATTTGATTCGATTTTATATGCATTGCCATCTTATTAAATACGGATGGTACAATAGATAAGTGAATGTTCGTTGTCCGTATTTAGTAGTATTTTTTTTTTATGTAAATACTTTTATTTTTACTAAATCTTGTGTTGTGTGTGTCATCTACCTTTTTTTTAGACGTGGAATCCGACTATATACAGTTTTGGCATAAAATTTTGAACCATAATATCCCTCAAACAAGTAATAATATATTAACTGAGTCATTCAATAATTTTATCTCTTCTTTGCGCATACATAATTGTGCTTACTAAAAGCATAATAGAGTTTTCAATTGTTTGAATGTTACATTTATTTGTCTTGAACGAGTTTACCCAAGACGTTAAAAATGTTATTTGAAGATAATATAAAACAAATCAAAATCAATTCCATTGTCATCGAAATCCTTAATCGTATCACATTCCCCGAGTACCTATATAAGGTCGTGGGTTGGTAATATGAATTATTACAGATGAATCCAATGCGGGTCTTACCCAAGATATCATTAAACATAATATTATTCAAAACGCAATATAACCCTTTCACGAATCACAACTGTTAGTTATTACGAAGTAATTTAATAGAATTATTATTCTGAGTTCCGAAAGACTTGTCAGAATGCATTTAAGTTCAAATTTTATGCTGGTGATATTATTTTTATATTTTTTATTTTTTATTTTAAATACATAAACGGCTATACTGCCTTTTATAAATATACATATAATAGAGTACAAAGTAAGACAAATAATATCATTACATTATAGTAGTTTTAAACTTAAAAATAACATACAATTATTTTGTGTATCACAACCAAAAATAACAATGAGAAATATCATCATTTCATTTCAACATCTCCATATTGCGTATATAAAGTTACATTATGGAAAAATAATTTTTAAGTGCATGTTTATATTGCGCTAATTTTAAGAAATAAATGTCGCCGATGTTGGCATGTTCATTTCCCAAAATGTGTAATCGACTGATTGGTGAGTAATAATGTGATAATGCATGTGTGTTATTATAGTAGAACGGTAGAGTCAGCCAATTGTTAGCGCGACCAGGGCAATGAAATCGTATTAGTTCTATTAAATCAGGGGTATCCAGGACCGAGTGAATTATTTTATATAATATTAATAGATCACAGATTTTTCTGCGATCTGATAAATTTACGAGATTAGTCCAGTTCAATAACAAATTATAGTCCACGGATTCTCTTGGAATACCTGATTTAAAATTAATATACCTAAGGAATCTATGCTGGACTTTTTCAATGCTTGAATATGGATATTGTAATGTGGAGCCCAAATCGTAGAGTTATATTACAAAATGCTTCTCACTAGCGTTATGTATAAAATGCGAATAGTATCAATGTTACAAAATTGTTTGGTTATTCTAATAATAAATCCTAAAATCTTCATTGATCTATTAATAATATTAGTTATATGGCTAATAAATGTAACTTTTGAGTTAAAAATAATACCTAGATCGTTTATTGTTTCTACTGAGTTTATTATAATTTTGTCAAGATTGTATTCATAAATTGTCGGTTTCTTTATTTTATAAAATCTTGGTATTTGACATTTACTAATGTTAAGTGCCAGTTTATTGCATATACACCAATTAAACAAGTTGTTTAAATTTTTTTGTAAAATTATGCAATCAGAAATATTTTAAATTTTTTTATATAATTTTAAATCATCAGCAAATAACAGGATATCAACATAAGAACAATAATAATTTAATTAATTTAATTTAATCTAAGAACATTTGGTTGATCTATTGACATTTACTATTTATTTATTTATCGCTTCACACTGTACATACAACAGAATTTTTCACATAAAAATTAACCTCACTAGGACTAAGCCTGTATCGAGGTTTACAATTTACTCAAATGAGTGAAGCAAACATAGAGTAATCCCTATATACTACATCTACTCGTAAAAACACAAAATATTACAAAAATAAACTTAAAACTATTAAAACGCGACTTACTTAAAATAGTGTTTGACATCTGAGTAAGTAGCATTTAAAGTAACATTGTAAAATCTCTTGACATCTGAGTAAGTAGCATTTAAAAATTCTGCTAAAGAATTCTGGTTAAACCGTCTGGTTAAAAGTGTTTTTATAATTTTCAGAGCATACTTTGCTTTTTTTCTATCTTGGGAATTTAATATAACTACTTTTTTAACCAGACAATTGATTAAATTATTATGATTAGAACTAGAGATTATCTTAAAAAAATAACATATTCTTTTATAAGAGGTTAAAACTTTGTTCAGGGTATAAATTAAACAATATGACGCTAGAAATTCGGAATGCGGGTCTGAAATATTATCCAAAAGCAGAATGACATTCAAAGATCATTTTTAATGGGAGTACCACACCGGAGTCCAAACTGCTCTCAACCGTCTGGAGCCAGTGAGACTATTACTATTAAATTTATTTTAATAACGAGTATCAAAAACCACGCCGTGTTTTTACACAAAGTTTTGTCGTTACTCCTTCGAGTTTATATTCAAGTTTGAAAATGCATGATGTTGACTGCAGCTATCCACACGTATTCCTATCTTTTACGAGATATTGAGTAAGCTCTAATTAACCCGTGCAAACATATCCCACTATTTCTTTGAATACAAAGGCGCTCTCATTCCTTTATTGGATTCTCTCTTCCGTTGGTTCACACGGGATGAGACTAAAGCTCAGGAAATACGATGTAAAGGGAATGTTTGAAAGTTGTATATTGTAGATCTGATATTATAGATCTCTGAGAGATGCCGTGAACCGAAAATCGGTATCTAAAAGTAATGCTTTGAATCATCGAACAACTAATATAGTTGCTCTGTATGGATACTAATCACAACGCGAGAAGGTTGTGTTTATTGAAACATCGACAAACTAATATCGATTCTAATCACAACGTGAGAAGGTTATGTTTATTTACACATCGACCAACTAATATCGATCCTCTATATAGATACTAATCACAACGGAAGAAGGTTATGTTTATTGAAACATCGATCAACTAATATCGATCCTCTGTATGGATACTAATCACAACGTGAGAAGATTATGTTTATTAAAACATCGACCAACTAATATCGATTCTAATCACAACGTGAGAAGGTTATGTTTATTTACACATCGACCAACTAATATCGATCCTCTATATAGATACTAATCACAACGGAAGAAGGTTATGTTTATTGACACATCGACCAACTAATATCGATCCTCTATATAGATACTAATCACAACGGAAGAAGGTTATGTTTATTGACACATCGACCAACTAATATCGATCCTCTGTATGGATACTAATCACAAAGCGAGAAGACTATTTTTATTGAATTGAATAGTAAAAGCTATGTTATTATTTAAACAAACGGAATTTTGGTAGTTCTCGTCGATGTTAAAAACTATGCCTGTTTTCGGAGAATGTTTGAAGGAAAATAAATAGTATTGGCCGTGTTATTTTTTATTTTATACTTCAACGCGTAATATTTTGATCTCTTATCTTTACCTTTATCATTTGAAAGAATTTGTTAAATTATCTATTGTATTATCATTTTTCTGTATCTTGTTTATCTGTTCAAAAAGTAGCCTGTGCTTAGCTTTAAATGTAAGAACGTAGTTCAAATAACAAAGTGTGGTTATATAACTGTCGCGAGCTCATACATAATATACGGTGACCAGATAACTCATCAAAGCGACAATTCAACACACCTTTGAAAAATGATATAAAGTCATTAAAAGTGATGAAACAAAAACTAGTTTAAATGGGTTACGTAGGTTAGGTACACAGGTTAGGTTTTCATAACATGCATTAAAATCGCTTGACAAACGGAGTCTAGAAACGTTCGATTTCAAGCACAAAACCGATTTTTTTATTTATTAGTAAATAATTTTATAAGAAAGCAAAAAATTAATAAAGTGAAACTGTCACAGATAATCTTAGCTATAATACAGTATTTAAGTTGTATCCTTTCCGCGTTCATACATTTCTATTGAAAAAAATTTTTTTTAGTAGTTTACTTTTTTATTAAGTAATTTATTTTTTTTATTTGTATTCTACTCCAGCAAAACGATAGAAAAACCTTCAATTTATCTAAAGCACATTTTTTGATATTCATAATATACACCAATTCGTTATAAATATTAATCAAAATAGCGATTTAGTATTAAGCTTGCCTTAATATCCAGTCGAGTTTTTTTATACACATTAATCACATATACACATTTTAACCGTTTAGGAATGTGAGGTTTTAGATAATTTGCATAATCAATAATTATGAATGAAAGTGTTAAAATTACACAGTTTTAGTGCGATGACAAGAATTACAAAAACTTACTTTAAATTGTTCATATATTTTTCAACAGTATCAATAGTTTTGTGAAAATACTCCATTAAGCGATATTTTACTTAACGAAAGGAGAATTTATTATTTGAACAACTACAACAGAAAAAGTTTCCCTACTGACTGAAACTTCATACTTATTTTCTCATTGATGAGAATAAACTGAGGAGAAACTGAAATTGAATGAATACAATGAATCTATATCACCATTTTCATTCGAATGAAATAATTATATTTAAACAAAAAGACGAAACGGTTTTGTAATGGCTTCTGGGTAGCATTTCAGAATAACAAGCTACGCTTTAAGTGCTTCACTGGTACGATTAAACACTTTTGAAAACATGTAGATACAAGTTAGTTTTTATGGTTTGATTTGACAAATTACTTTCCATTGACTAGGAAAGCACGATTAGTCAATTAATTGAATTGTAATTTGTATTAACTAATGTCACCAAATTACAAATCCCACCCGCGGGTTTTTCGATTACAAACAATAAATTGTTTTATAGATGGAATATTTGACCTATTTCGATGATATGAACCAAATTGGTTTCCATTCAGAGCTAAGCTGTTGAATATACACTTACTAGTACAGTGGCGCGAAACCTTTCTGTAGCTGCGACCCCAAAATCAAAGAACGTTTTTTTCGGCGACCCAGATAAAAATCGACAAATTAAGAAATTAATATTTTATCATGATAAGATCTGTTTCAAGCTGTTTTTCAAGAAATCTTTTGATACGTAGCTATATTTAAAAAAAAAAATAATGAAAATTTTGGTACATTTAAATATTTTTGGTTTAGCTATACAAATAAAAATATAGTGCTGTACTGACGAAGCAAGGGCATATCCTGTGCGCTCATACAAATATTTTATAAAATTATTGGAGAGGGACAGAACAAGATACATTTAACACATTTTCGTAGGAAAATAATTAGTACCAAACATGTTGACTTTTTTGGCGACCGCATTACTATGATTCGCGTCCCAGGGGTTGAGTATCGCTGCACTAGTACAAGAATAATGTTTAATTTTACAAAACAATTTTTTAAATCGTAAATTAAATTTTATATTACTATACAACACACAATTATCTTGTAGGCAATTCGCAAATATTTTTATAAATTTCAGCCAAGTAGGTTGACTATAAACAAACCCTATATATATTTACTGTTTCACCAACGAAATGTTTATTTTATAATAAACCTAAGGTTACTTGACTTGATCAAACTACATTTAAATCACTCAAAACTGAATCGATTCAGTTACCATTTCTATAATGAATAATTATTCGTCAATAACCACAGAATAACCATATACATAATTTGATCAACTAACCTATGGCAATAAATACATTACTAGAATTTGCCACAAATATTATGGACATAGTAAATAGTGTTGAGACTTCAATTTCTCTTTGCTTTATGAAGTATTCATCATTCCTCTGAACCAAATCTCGGAATATTGTGGGTACCTAAATATTTAATTTACAGGATTTGAACGCCACGGACTTGCGTCCTTCTCTCCTGAGAGCTTTCTGATGTTCGCTTATGAAAAATTGATTAACACATTTAGAATTAAGAGCAATGAAGAATTAAATTAATCTGCCAAACAAAAATCTAAATTTTAATATTTGAATGATTTTCTCTTTCTTTTAGTGAAATTAAAGAAAATATTAACACATCCTAGCCTTCCTTTTTCTCAACTTCTTCCCTTTCCAACTGCTTTTAGTGTCACAACTTACAACAAATCCAATCGCTTATCTCATAGTCCCACCAGACGATTGCAATGGGCCACTGTGTTAGCCCAACGTGCACAGGACAGCTTGGCATATATTGGCCGTTGCACGCGTGGTCGCCGACATTGGCCGGCCAACCTGATTATTTAGCATTTTATGTGATTTCATTGGACTTCTAAGCAATTCTAAGCGAATTCTTAGCGAATGAATTTACGACCTTCTACAGTCACCACTCTCATTCTAAATTCTGGACCTACTGTACGAGCAATATTAGAGAATGTAATGTCTCAATCTTTTTGGATTTGGGATTCCTATGACGAGAATGAACGGAGAAATTAAAATTCCTTTAGAGTAAACAAAATCAAAGAAATTTGTGTGCAGCTTATGCGCGTGGGAGATCTTCGTTTTATAGACTTGATTCGGGAGACTAAGCTTGCCGGAAATACCCGAACATTTCCAAAGACGTATGTAGATATACGAAGGCGGTAGATGGGATGTAACCGCTATCTTGATGGGAATGACATGCTATTAAAAAAGTTTTTACGATTAAACAACTTCATTTATTGCTTTTGAAATTGATTGTGAAGTGATTATATTAAATTGAAATATAGAATTTTGCATATACATATTTATTAATATAATTAATAATTTTATTTATTGTGATATGCTTTGAATTTTGTACACGAATAGGCCTTCCACAAGATCCGACTTGTAGTCCAATATGACGGGTTTCTGCAAATCGGTTCGTACGTAGGCAAAACCGCCTACTTAATTATAAAGATTCCCTTTTCTGGGCCGTCGCGTCGGAATAATAATAATTTAGTTGGCGGTTCAGCATATTGGGTTCTGCAAACCGAATCGTGTGTAGGGCTTTATAGATCGGACGCAAAAAATGTTTCAAAAGTGCTTTTTTCGAAAACGAATGAATTGTGCTATTTATGAATAATTAACTAACTAACCCTCATGCCGTTTAACCGCAGGAGCAAGCAGAGAGGATAGACCGCCACACAAATCGAGGACTATAAGATATAACGTATATATATTTTGTATTTTTATGACCCAACAGTTACGTATATTTCTCTGTTTAGTCTATTTACTTAAAACGGAAAAAGTTTTGTTTAGCTGTCAGGTTGTTTTTCAAATTTATTTTCACTAAGATATTCAAATGAGTAGCTTACCTATATGTGATACCTATGATTAAAATTAGAATACATGTATGAATAACAATAAAATCCTACCTATGAGAGTTCTAACGAAAAAACGTATGATACTAGTTTGCCCCTCTTTGAACAGTCCATTTTTTTGATCTTTGTAAAGACATATACCAGTTCATAAATATAATGATAAAGCATAGGTACCAACTTTATCTATCTACTAAACCACGCGGGGTCTGCGAAAGAGGAAGCAGAGACGACGGTGGAACAGTTCACAGTTCCAAGATAAGAGTTCCGCTTCTTCCACGTGCATGCACACTCTGACTTCTGGCACATGGCCACGTCTTCAATTCCCCCCATCCGAATTATAAACTACTGTATAAACCGAGGAGGGGACCCTCCGCGCATGCCACTTGAGAGATATCATATTTAATCCAAACAGACGCTGGCTTGAGTTAAACGCTTCTTGACTTTTCGAGAGCAAGAACTGGAAGCTGGAATGTAATTAATGGGAAATAGAATGCAACGATAAGATAAAAATATCAGTCTAAATGTGTACCATGATATGTGACCATGTCAAAAAGATGGATAGCAGTGTTATAATTCCGTGTGTTTCAGAAAACCCGCGAGTCAAAAATTAAAGATTTTCGGATAACTTTTCTTCAAAATCATCATACTAACACAAAACTTTGCCTCCCACCATGTTTCTGAATTTTTGTTATCTAATTGGTAAAAAAATTACACATAGTATTATTATCAAAACACCAATTTTTTGTATCGTTTTAATTCAAATGTATTTTTTAAAAAGATTGCAGCTATTTATTATTTTAAGTTACCTAATTGGTTAAATATGTATTTACACATTATGATGAAATTTTAAATAGGTATCAAAAAGATTAAATGTACATGCTCAAATATATCATAAAACATTGGTTGATTGGTTAAAAACCGGTTTTCGTGACAATTTCAGGGAGAATTAGATTATTTGTCAGTATAAAATCCGTTGGTACAGAAAATCGATGGCACCACTACACATAGTGACATTTGACAGTCCTGTGAGTTCTGACAGTTGACATTTCGACGTTTATCGAAACTTCAATATAATGTCAAAATGATGGTGAGACACTGTCAGTGGAAGTGGTGAAATTCGATCGGTTTGCGGCGGTTCGCGTAGCGCTGACATTATTGCTGCGGCGATTCACTACAGTAATCTGAAATGTTGGCCGTTTATTACTGAAAAATAATAATGAAAAATTTGTTTGGTTTCCAAATAAAAATTTTGGGATAATTTACTACGCACCTCTATTGCATTATTGCAGGGAACATTATTTCAGAAACGCATCAGTGAAACATCGCTACTGAAAAATATTGCGTTACGTTTCAGGTTATGGGTGGTTTAATGGTAGTTTTAAGGTAGATGGTTCTAAACATCCGAGTCCCTCAATCTTTCCGATTTTTTTATTTTCCTTCCCCGCAATCTTTTCATACATCACACCATATTGAGATTGTTCTACAGAGTTAGAGCATTTCTTTAAACTGATTAATAAATTATGAGTCAAGAGTTCTTACAAGTGTGCCATCAAAAGTAGCTAAAAATTGATAAAGAAAATCTTAAATTTTTAAACTAATCTTATACATGACTAAGTCTTTTAAAGGAGTAATTCGATAGATAACTCTTTACACGTTTAATTTTTTTTTCTGAACTGCTCGTTTCAACGAAAAATATTGTAATGTTTTGAAAAGTAAAAAAGAAAAACTGCCGACGAAATTATATAATTAATATAATGCTTTAAAAATTTGAAATATTTTAGCTTCTTTTAATTTACTAAGGTACTTTGTTACATATTTCGAGATCGTTATTAGAAAAATATTATTTTAAAGAATTTTTACTTTACCACTAGCTATTATACTTTCAACATTTATATATATATATTTTTTTTTCATTTATACTTTGAACAAAGCTTTTGCATTCAAGCCCGAGTCTCTTCAAAGTGTCAGCTTACAACAAGAATAAGTTATTCCCAATGTTTATTGTTTTAACTTACGAATTCTCTCGTGTTTAGTGACATACTGTCATTTACACAGCCGATACCCAGATATAATAACAAATAACTAATACTAAGGTGAAAGAGTGTTTTTTGGTTTAACTTAAATTTAGAATAAAATATTTATAAAAATAATCATGTTTTGATGTATTAAAGGATTTGCTTGAAAAGTACTGTTTTATCTTGAATGCAGGGTACTATCAGGTAAAAAGATCTAAATATCCTGGAAACAGAAAAAAACGTAAGTGCAGATACCGTGTCCTTCAGTCCTTTGTATTATATTCTAAATGGTAATAAAATCTACGATGAAAGGACACACAAAAGTTACCGCCAAACATGTGAAGTGTTTTAATTATCCTATTAAAAAATGTTAAAACCGATATTAACACTTTCTTTGTGGCCACTATTTAAAGCTTTCTTAAAAGCTTCGATACAATGGGGAAGTACGGTCTGGGACGGACACTAAAGTATTTTAAGGTTCTTTAAGTGTAAGAATTGAATGGACCAGTTTTATTTATTTTATCTCGAGTGCTTCATAAATATGTAGGTGCGTCTTAATAGCTCGTTCGGCGGTTGAAGTGGCCTTCTGTTTATTTAGATTCTTTTTGGGACGCTTGTGTCAAAAGCTTATGGACTTACGAAGGTTAAGGGCTACAAAGGTGCCTTTAATTTCCGCTTCCAACTTAAACTCAACCCTTGGGCGGTCGATTTGAATTGCTTTTTTTTTTAGGAAGACTTGAGGCTCTGGTAAAAATATTTAATGCGAAGAAAGGACAAATAATCGTAAGAGGTGTTTATTTCCTGTGTAATTTGATGACGTGAAACAGTTTTTTTTCTTTAAAAATTTATTTAACTGTTTTGTCAAAAATTACAAAGTGACGCAGTTAGTGGAATAGCCTAAAAAAAATAACGAAATTCAATCCAAACGTAAAGTAGGTAAGTAGGTACTTTACAACTTAACTTTTATAAATGAAAACTTATTAATATACATTAGTAACTTTACGATGTATTATTCATAACGCAAACCGAAATATAAAAAAAAGTTAATGCTAACTCAATAAAAAACTGTTGATTAAGTGGTATATTTTATTTGTTTATTCAGACATACACCCACATTCAATTTGCGAGGCAGGTTTGGGAAACATTTTTAGAAAACCAACACCTCTGCCATAGGTTAGCCCAAATATTCACTAACTTTGGTGATTTAGCAGGGGTGTCTGGGTTCTTCGGTTTAGGTGTGTTCAAATGTGCATGCCAGATCGAGAGAGGCTGGTTTGAGGAGCCCCTTTGACTTCTCCGATTGGTCTCTAGACCCACCGCCTTGCGTGGCAATGAGAGAGATATATTCATATGTCCGTCACTCCTGGACACACTGATCCCTAGATTCCTATCCAACCTACGATACACCTTTTACCTTTCCAGAACTTCCTTTTCTCACTTTCCTTAAAAAATACCTCTCACACAGCATCCCAAAAGATGACATATGGCTTCCTGTGTAGACTTAATGTAAACAAAAAAAACACACACATATTTATTTAGACAGACACTAGATTGTGATACAAGTGATAAGGTACATTAAATAATTATACATGGTTAAAGTATTTTTGTTATTTGTTTTTGGGGTGTTATGCCGTGTTGCGCTAACTCCTTCTTTAGCCAACGTTTCGTTCAAAACTTATAGAGCACGGCTGATTACGGAGGCCATTGAAATTCATAAAAATCCCTTAAACATTAATAGAGGCGATGGAGCTAAGCTCAATAGTTCTTGGTATCCGGTAATTAACGGCTACACCAGAGCTAAACGAAGAAAACCACTTTAAATAAAAAATGATACGTTAATGTTAGCTCAGAGGGTTGAAACTGGCAACACGGTAACACAACCTCATACATAAGCTCACATTTTAACACAACCTCAAATAACACATCTGCCCTGATGATGGACACTGCAATGCTGTCCAAAACGTTGGCTAAAGAAGGAGTTAGCGCAACACGGCATAACACCCCAAAAACAAATAACAAAAATACTTTTGGCCGTTAAAATCTTAAATCATATATGGTTAAAGTAGGTTCACATGATATCTTAGGACGGGTTGTTTCGGAGAATTTGAACAATTCATCAAATTTCAACGTTTATTTTAAAGTTCTGTGAAAGATATTTTCAAGTTCTGTTTTTATTTCAGTTTTGTCAAGTAACTAGCCTATAATAATAAATATAATAACAGAACTTCAATAAAACTTTCACAGAGACCGAAAACGAACGTTGAAATTTGATGAATTGCTCAAATTCTCCGAAACAACCCGTCAATATTAGTAATTTCGCCTGGGATGAGAAAGGTTCTTTTTTATTTGAAAAATATATATTTTAAGTTAAAAGAAATATACACATTGTACTTTCTTAACTTATAGTACACATTCAAATTTAAAATCTAAATATTATTGTTTACTACCAACTTACACAAGTACAGATGATCTTAAGAGCAAACAGTTTTTTATGAAATATGTCATGCTATTGGGAATGAGACTGTATATGTGTACACCGTATTAATGAATTTTGTTACATTACGCAGATATTGCTTGACACTAAACAGCATAACATTCACAATTATTTACAACTTGTGAAAGTGTTTAAGTTATCGTAAAACAATGTCCGAAGCACTTACTATGTTTATATACTTAGCAGATAAATTTTATGAAAATGAAGATAGCTTGAGGTTAGTAACTATTTCGACGTATACGCAAGCAATTAGTGGGACGAATTAGTGAATTGTCAGTTTACCTATATGAATTAGGGACCCCAAGATGTCATATGTCAGGGATGTCAAAATATTCATAAAGACATACCGCATATTCGAATATGTGCGTCATTTATGAGAACAAGGGAGAGATAACAATGGACCTCTCAGCGGCAGGGACATGTTGGCGAATGCGAATGCGAACATTCCAAGTCATTATTCATGAATGCGGATATTCGGTGCGGGAATCCCGCTGGTCAGGCGTCAGACTCGAGTCCCGCCTCGCCACGCGCCACGCGCCACGCGCCAAGCACTAAGCGCTAAGCGGCAAGCGCGCCTGTCAAACCTCGTGCTCTGTTAGTTGGTTTATTAGTACAATATAATTTGACACTTGACATTGCTTATTATATCAGTCGACAGTTCTTCACAACTGGCTTTGGAGCACGCGCGTTAATAAATTACTACCAAACGTTTCTTTGTGGATATAGTAAGCCCATCTATTTCGTGAGGTACATAATTAATTATCATGTTATTTAACGGATTTTAAAATCGTTTTCATCACATTCCGAAATTAAGAGTTCTAAAGTGATCACTGATCATTGATAATTATTGGCGTTGTTTATTGAATTTATGAGATTCAGTAATTGCGATTATTAAAAAAATATATTTAGTGCTCTTTTTTTTAAATGCCCGCCCTATCTCCCTAAACAATTATTTTGAAGTTAAATAGATATTTCAAAGCTCCAGAGCTTATTACATAAAACATGAGCGTTGGCCCGTAAATGATAAAAAGCAGTGCATTTTCAAAATCTTTTTTTAAATTATTAAGTTCTTTTTAGTTATATTACTGAGAATACAGACCATTTTAAAGAGACCCTTGCTTGTGTAGTGGTGTACTGGAAGGATTAAATAATACTTAAATTTAAAAATATGTACATAAATGTGTTTTGTTGGAGGGCTGAAAATGAAATTAAAAAAAAAAAAAACTAAAAAATAACATTGTCGCATTGAATCGAGAGTTGAGATGATAAACGTTGGTACGAAACCAGTATCTTTAAGTTTTTGCTGGATAAGAGGGGACTGCAGGCGGGTATTACAAACTAGTTCGAAAAGCTTTTTTTTATTTTCGAAACGATCAGTGTGCACAAATACAGGAATACTAAACTTTTGTTTTGATTAAATACACATAAAATATGTTTACTTTATGCATGTCATCTTCTACCAATTCCAAATAAGCGACTTGACACGTGAACATGTTTGATAGACTTAAATCAATTCCAAATAAGTAACTTGATACGTCAACATGTTTGATAGACCTAGATCAATTCCAAATAAGTAACTTGACACGTTAACTTGTTTGATAGACTTACATCAATTCCAATTAAGTAACATGATACGTAAACATGTTTGATAGACCTAGATCACTTCCAAATAAGTAACTTGCCATGTTAACCTGTTTGATATACCTAGATAACTAACTAAATAACTAACTAACCATCACGCCGTTTCCTTGCTGGGGTAGGCAGAGAGGACGGACCGCCAAAAAACTCGGTCTTGGCACACACTCCTTGCCTCATTCACATTCTTGCATCGTCTCATACATACTCTTTTATTATTCTGGCTCTTGACATGGCCCGACTCAAGCATCTGATTCACTTGGTCGTGCCATGTCTTCCTCGGGCGTCCCCGACTTCTGCTACCAATTATATTTGCATCATATATTCTCCTTACACTCCTTTCTTCGCTCATTCGCTCTACATGCCCACACCATCAAAGCGTCCCTTTCTTGATCTTACTCATTACGCTTACAGCAGCCCTGCACTTTTTGCGGATCTCCACATTTCTCACACGATCATGCATGATATTACATACATACGCCTCAGGGATCTCATTTCTACAGCATTCAGCTACTTTCATCCTTTCTCTGCCAGTTCCATGCCTCAATTCCATACATCAGGGTAGGTACCAGCACTCCATTATGGACATATACCTAGATAAATTCCAAATAAGTAACTTGACACATTAACTTGTTTGGTAGACCAAGATCAATTCCGAATAATTAACTTGACACGTCAATATATTTGATAGACCTATATCGATTCCAAATGAGTAACTTGACACGTCAACATGTTTGATAGACCTACATCAATTCCAAATAAGTAAGTTGACACGTTAACTTTTTTGATATACCTAGATTAATTCCAAATAATTAACTTGACACGTCAATATATTTGATAGACCTACATCAATTCCAAATGAGTAACTTGACACGTCAACATGTTTGATAGACCTACATCAATTTCAAATAAGTAAGTTGACACGTTAACTTTTTTGATATACCTAGATTAATTCCAAATAAGTAACTTGACACGTAACTTTTTTGATAGACCTGGATCAATTCCAAATAAGTGACTTGACAGGTTAACTTGTTTGGCCTGATTAATGTTACATTAAAAACGCATCAATACAGGCGGAAACGCAGCGAAAAGACACGTTTGGGCTTCTAAACACCTTTGCGGTACTTAAAGGGTTTGTTTAGAGTTGGAGCTAGTCGCTGTGTGGTCCTTATTCCCCGATACGTTAATTTAAAGGCCCGATGTGAGTGAATATCTAAACGCTAATTTGGTTCAGCCGCTTATTGTTAGTTCGTTTTAGGGCCTTAGGAGCAGTTCGGGACGTTGTACTTCATTTAGGAAGGGTAAAATAATATTAGAGCATAAGTCAATTAGCAAAGCTGATTTATTGAAACTCTCTTCAAATTATCAGTAACCCTGTTAAAAACGGGACTGTAAGCCGCTTCCTGATAAAGTGTTGGAAAATTCGTAATAATGTTGTACCACGTATTTATCGACCTGCGTTGGTCTTTATACCCGATAAAATGCAAAAATGTTAGGACTTGAATGAACGCGTGACCGGACATCATGACAAAATGTTAGGACTTGAATGAACGCGTGACCGGACATCGTGACAGAATGTTAGGACCTGAATGAACGCGTGACCGGACATCATGACAAAATGTTAGGACTTGAATGAACGCGTGACCGGACATCATGACAAAATGTTAGGACTTGAATGAACGCGTGACCGGACATCGTGACAGAATGTTAGGACCTGAATGAACGCGTGACCGGACATCATGACAAAATATTAGGACTTAAATGAACGCGTGACCGGACATCGTGACAGAATGTTAGGACCTGAATGAACGCGTGACCGGACATCATGACAAAATGTTAGGACTTGAATGAACGCGTGACCGGACATCGTGACAAAACATTGGTATTTTACTCAAAGTTTTTTCGAAAGATACCATTTGTTAATGAATTCGAAGAATTTTCTCGAAGAAGTTTCTTTAAAATGCTAAGAGATTTTGAAAGAACTTTAACTTTAATCTTAAGTAAATGGTTGTAAAATTACACCTTTATCTTCATTAAAATACCAGATTTTCTAGCCGGCTTCGCCTGATGTTTCGCAAATTTTTGTCGATATATTTATTCTGAAAAGATAAACAAACAAAAAGCAATGTTATCTTCTTTTTTGCCAGATAAATTACTCTAAAGACGCTCTATAGCTCACGATGGAAACAATGTTTAGCTGGAATGAATCAAAATATATATTCCAAACAGAATGAGTTTCGTAAATTTTCGAGGACTTTTGCAGATTCGCGGACAAAATATCTGAAAAAATTATGCAAAATGTATTGAAATTAACATCTCATGTGTTTAAACAAAAAAATAATGTGAATACCGTACAAGAGTCCCAACCGTTGATCGTGTTGCTGCTATCCCCGCTTTATAATCCAGGAAGGTAGGTAGTTACCTTCTTTACGAGCAGTTGAGTACCTAACCAACTGAAGTGGCGTTAGCTGATTGTTTTGGCTTAAGGCTTGTGTACGAACCTTCTTCCCGAGGGAAATGGGGAATTATTTACGCAGTGGCGTAACGCGAAATATGGAGCCCCCGTGGGACGAAAATCTAATAAGAGAATATTAGATTTGTCGGTGTCTTGGGTTATATGTGTGATGTAGTACTTCTCAGGGAGGAAGAGAAAACACACATTTATATGAATTCTGCCATTCACGTTTGATCTTATTACTTTTCAATGTCACGGAATAGAAGAAACGTAGAATAGTAATAATTTATTGAAAATAAAAAGTAGCATTTGGTAACTGTTTTTAACGCTATTTTGTATAATTTCAAGAGCATGTTACAAAACTTTTAGTAAATGTTAATTTGTGAAGCTGAAATTTTATGTAAAGAACGCATCAGAACGAGGACAATAATTGATTCAAAATGGAAAAAAAATCATTCGTGAAAATGCGGGTACTAATTTAGAGGCGGATATGTATCGCTTGTCTGAATTCTCAACGTATCAGTTCCAATTTTGAAAATGTCAATAAATAAAAATTTCTCAAATATTATATCATAGGTAGGTACTCTATAGCTTTTCAGAATTCTTCTCACAATCGGTTCTACTTTTGAAAATAAGACCCAAATTCAAATCAAATTCGAGTTCGAAAGTTTATTGAATCAGAGTAACGCAATAAATAAAATTTTCTTTTAAATATTATACTATAGGTAGGTATTTTATCGCTTTGCTGTATGCTTCATACAATTAATTCCAATTTTGAAAATGACACTTAAATTCAAAGCAGATCCAAGTTCATTGAATCAGAGTAACGCAGGACATTTTTGATGATACTGAATTGGCAGTATGCTTTATGGAATTAACGATAAATGACTTGCTTGTCGGATGAAAAAAGGTTAAGATTTGTGGAATAAACAGTCAAATTTTATAAATATCATTAAAAACAATATTTTAAAATTTGCAGAATAAAGAAAATTTAAATTGTTTTGGATTACTGAAAAAAGTTTGTCAACTGTGATCTATTTATGGATTTGATTTTCTGAAGGGTTGAGATTTCTAAGCTCTAAATTAAGCCTCTAATCAGCGGTAGCTTATAATCTTCGCGGTATCTGACATTAGTAGGTAGGCACATAAAATGGCGATGTATGTCAGATTACGAAAAGGACGCATATGTGATTTTGATAAATTTGAGGTGATATAATACAGAGACAGAAGTATCAAATGAATTTTCATTGCGCCAGTGGGCGGACGAAGAAGTCAGATATTGTATTCGTGGGAGTATTTACAAGATCCTCCGCATGACACAATCAAATACTTAACCCTTCAGGTTTTTAAATATTTTTACCAACAAGTCCCAACGACATGAATTTTCTTGGAATTTTGGAATGCTCCTGGGGTATCTTAAATGTGCTACATATTACTTATTTTTTAAGTTGTCGTTAAAAGAAATACTATTTTAGAAACAAGATTAAATTGTCTTTTAAATGTATGCATTTGAAAAAAAAAATATTTTTCTAAAAAATAAGTTTTTAATATCAAACATGAAAATGTTAACAAAAAACTTACTAGGACTTTTTGACTCGGAACGTCCATAATTTTGAAAGAATTCGATATTTATAAAACATATTCCTTTTGTGTAGGTAGGTACTTGTAATAAAACTGTCACTTCAATTTTTATGCCGTTAATACAATAAAAAAATATAAAGAATTGTTTAACTTTCAACTGTCAATAAAAAAATGCCGCCAATTCGTAATCATTCACTTTGAAAATTGTTAAAATTTTATCCATGTAAAAATGTATAAATATTTGATACAAACTATGAAGAATAATTATTTATCTATCAAATGATGAACATATCACATATCTACGCATTATAGAAAAAAAAACTTTTATAATGTATTGACGCCCTTGTCAGATCTGTCCTTCAGAGGCTAATATGGAATATGATGTTTGTGGCTTGTAATGTCCTTCCGAGACCTGAAAGGTTAAGTCGGTTGTCAAGAATCAGAATAACAGAAGATTGGATATGAAACGATGTACCCATGAATACGAACGAAGTAAGTGGGAAACGTACAAATATTCTTAGCAAAACTACTACAAAATTGTTATTTTAAATAAAATTTTAGTTGCGAAAATAAAATAAAAATGGGTCAATATAAAGTTGTGTCGTTTCCTTGGGTTTACATCATCCCACCTTACCCCCGCAAAACAAATAGAATAATAGAATTAAAATCAATGAACTGTTGAATATCTGCGAGTCAATGAACTGGGGATTGCTCGCTATGCCAATATTATATCAAACTGGGTTGAGTGATAAACATTTATAATAATCTAATAATGGTAATCTAAACCAAGCGAAATTTCCTATTGTTTTCTGTGGCACACAGACCATTATATCCGATGCCTGATTAGAGAAGCCAGACCATCCAATAAAATACGAATTATGAGATTTTATGAATACAAATGAGAGTAATTTCGCATTTGTTAGAGAAAATAAAATATTTTATGAGGCAAGTGGTTTCTAAAAAATGTTATTTCCATATAAAAAATGAGGAAAAGAAGAAAATTTTTTATTGTTTCAGCAATAAAATTACGTTGTTTGATTATATTTTTTCTTGTACAGCAGATCTTGAACGAGGAAATCTGGTGTAAATATACAATCATAATTTTTAGTAATATTATAATTTCTCTTAATTGAGCTCCGCCGCTGAAAATTCAAAACGTGTCAAATTTTTTAAACTTTTAACAAAAGGTTTTAACATAGTAATGATAATTGAATTGCCTTCATGAATGCTTATTAAGTTCTTTTAAGAGATATTCTTGTAGTATTTTTAAGAGCTGTCTCTTTATTGTGTGAAATCTTATTTTTGCTAAAGTTAATAATAAACTATTATTTAACCCCTTAGTTTTGACTGTGGCTTTGGTTATTTTTTCAAAAGTGTTTTTATACTATGTTATAATATACTAACGCAAACCCATGAAAAACCATAGGATATTATAATAATTGTAGAATTTATGAAGCTTAAAATATTGCCTATCGAAAAGAATAATTATTGTAAAGACGAACCGAAATTTACTTGTCGAATAAATACCGTTAGTAGACTTTAAAAAGCATTAGTCGTGCATATCTGTCAAAAAATTAAACAAGAAATACTCATTTCAAATATAGAATTAGTATAATTTTTTTTAATCAATTTTATCCGTTAAACAATCCGTTCAAATTACGGGTTATTTCACAGTATTTGAACAATTAATCATATTTTAAAGATAAAACTTAAGTTCCGTGAAAGATAAATTCAAGTTCTATCGATATTTCAGTTATGTAAAACAACAAACCCAAAGTGGCATAACAATAGAACTTTCACAGAACTTGAAAATTAACTTTTAGATTTGATGAATCGTCTGCATCACAATCAATCACAACAACCAACAACCGGTCCCAAAAGTTCATAGAACGTGATAATTTTACGCAATACAATTACGTGGGAATATTTCAGAATACACATATTCTTACAGACAACCGAAATTGGTATGTTTGATGGGCTAAGTCTTTCCAGAATTTTTTTTTGTCATTTAATACTAAAATGACAAGAGTTTCTCGTTGACATCAATCTCTTAACCAAAGGAAAGCAAGTTAATCCATCAAAATGCCACAGCGTCCGATGAACAACGTTATCATATCGGGTTAGATAAACATCTTTCTATATAAATCAAACGGTATGACACAACTGGGGAGGATTTCTTAATAAACCCATAAATCTGACTACTTAACCACAATTTGTGAAATGTACGGATTCCTGAAATATTACAAACATTAAATTTGTTTTATTTAAGATTTTCTCTTGCAATAAGAGGCAGCGGTACTAGTCAAATATGAAAAGAGAGAATAAATATTATGTAGGTACCAGATAAAGAACGCTCTAAATCTGGTAAGTAAAAACAGGAATCATTATCATTTTCGTTTGATGTTAAACATATTTTGGAGCGCCCAGGGGGAAAGACCGACTCTTGCGTAGCAAGCGTGGCAAGACGGGACGACGCTCTTGAACAGGAACGACGCTTCATTCAGCCAACCTTGTGACTAGTCTGATCTTTCCGCCTGGCCACCAAAACTCTGTGCGGTATATTTGCTTCCATTCTCACTAAAATTGGCAATGGATCCATCATACATGGTGATGATTTTTAAAAATTTGTTATATACAGGATGTTCGAAGTTAAAGAGCGCTAACTTCGGGAGGTGATTCTAGAAATAAAAAATGAATACCTTTTTCAATTTTTTCCCATAAAAATTGTTTTACCACCAAAAATATAAAGACTTGTTTAGTTTTGTTTTCACTTCCTCCAACATATATCATTTTCGATGTTTCATATCTGCCAGGCTTTCCGTGACTTTTATATTTTCCACATTCGCAGTGCAAAGTGCAATACGATAAAATAATGTCAGAATTTTGAGTGACAAAGGGAACATCGCTTAGGTAGAAACTATATCTTTAACAATGTTAAGTTACCAATACGAATAATCAGTTGATTTACAATCTGTCTTCTTTCCCCTAATTTCCTTCCTTCAATGTGGGAGCTAGTATCTCCGGGTATGGGCCGATACTAGTGTGCCGCCATAGGGGCGGCATCAATGGTTTGGCGTATTACTCGAGTGCCACCGCTATGGCGGCAGAAAATAAAGTATTTTTTTTCAATATTTTTTATAAATTGTTTTTTTTTACTTTTCTATATAATTTAACCAGAATCATATTACTAAAATTAAATTGTAATAAGTTACGCAATTCTATTTGATAAAAACAAATAACATTAAAAATTTCTTTATTTTTACATATTTAATTATATTTCAATTCCAATAATTTATTTTTATAAAAAAATGCTTTGAGTTGGCGGTAGTTGCACATACCAAAAAACTTTCGAGTGCAAAGGGTTAATCTTTTGTGAAGTACTCAATTATATTACTATTAATATAACAATGACTACCCACTTTCGCAGGGGTTAAATGTCAAAAGGGATTGATTTTAAATATACATAAATTTGAGGTACGTTTTGCAGACGTATTCGATTGAGAAAAAACTAAATTAAAATAAAATAATACTTCCTAGCGTAGTGGTCAACACATACGACTAAGACCGCGATGAGGATTCGATTCCCACAGAACAAATATAAATATGTTTTAGCGTAATTTTTTTTTTTTAAGTTTTGGCGATCTTACAAATATGGCTGTGCAGCTGTTGTCAAGAACATTGATATATTAATAAATCCAAAAATACTTGATATAAATTGATCTTAGATATTATCAGAGCATGATTTATAAGATCGTGCAATGAATTGAGTTTGATGAATTGATTCGATTTGTGATTCGTGATCTAGTATTTAAATCTATATTAGTTAATAATACCAACTATTTATTCTGTATGCAGAAACCTCTTTAGGTGAAATAATTCCAAAATCCCTAATTAGAATAATATAAAGTCGCTATCCTCGTGTCTGTTTGTGCGCTTAGTTCTTCTAATTTACGGTACGGATTTTGATAGGGTTTTTTTTCATTATAATTTAGAGATTTTTTCCTTAAGGTTTACAAATATAACACATGCATATTATATTTTTAGAAAGTAGAGAAAAATCAATGCTTTATAATAAACTAGTAACAATTTTTTTTGAGGGCTTACATCGCTACTGTTGGCTAAACCTTATGAGATACATCAAAATAATGTGTAATTATAAATTATGTATTAATATAATAAAATAAATAAATAAATAAAATGTTGTACTACGGAATTGTACATCTTAAAAAGGCCTACAGAAAGTCCGCATCCATATCCATATCCATATCCATCTCTGTCAAGAGACACTTTAAAAATATTCTGAAAAAAAAAACTTCTGTCACTTAATTAATCTCACAAATATCCTTTTGTTTTCCATAACTTCCTTTCTTTTTTTAAATTTATTATATTAATATATTATCCTTCACTACTATCAAAAAAATACTACAGCAAACGTACATTTATGTACAATGAATTATTTAAGTACTAACTAACAACAAAATTTATGTACACTCCCCTTCCATACACAAGCAAATGCTTTCAATGGAAGAGTAGTAAAAAGACCCAAGATGTAAAATGAATTATGTAGGTACCATGTAAACATATTATTAAAAATAAAAAATAATTACAAAAAATATATATATATATATATATATCTACAATAATATAATGTACACTCCTCTTCCAACCACAAGCGAATGCTTGAAATAAATCTCTGGAAGAGTATTAAACATTGTCATTGTTAATTGTAAACCTAATTACTTACATGTACTTTTTACTTTAATAAAAAAAATATTTGCCTACATCCAAGCTAAAGAAAAAAAAAAATCTCCTTAGGATTATTACCAGCAACGCTAAGTACAAGTCAGCCAGTTAATGGTTTTATATTTTCCTTCATAATTTCACTGTACGTAACATTATGTGAAGTTAACAAAACTACTCGTTAATTAAATGTTTCAATCAATAGCAATTTTTAATGCAGTTATTTCAGTGGCGTGACAATTCGCCACTCCCTCCCAAACCGGGCATTGATTTTAAGAATATGTTTTTACTTATCGCAAATAGGTAAAGAAAGAAATTTAAAATTTAGGTCTAAAATGCCAAAAAAGAACGCTGAAAAGCATTGCAGCAGGTGAACATTCTTATTGATTACTTTCATTGGCTCGGGTGACAAAAACAACACTATCTACATACGTGTTTCCGTTTGTTTTACTATTTTAATAATTAATCCATCATTGATTTTATCTACCTATGTCAAAGTTGTTTTACACTTAATTTGAAGAAATGTAAAATTTTGTGTATTTTTACCTCAGCTAAGATTGGAGTTTATATTGCCGAAAGCAATGACATAATGGCATATGGTATACTAAAATATTTTCGTTGTTAAAGCGCAGCCGAAAAAAATATTTTCTATTTAAAGTGTGGCAAGGCGTTCCAACAAAAAAAATTTCAAACAAAAAAATAAAAATACATATTTCTATGACAATAAAAATTATTATGTGTACCTATAAACATAAATATTTTTTTGTCATTTAACCCCAGATCTGAGTAGTCAAGTACTTGGCCTTCCTCTTCCTCTTCTTCTCCTATTTGCATTATTTCTTAAGACCCCGCATTCAATTACTTCCCTTTAACACTTTAAGTACATAAGCTCATAAAAATATAAGTTATTTTAGAAGATAATCTCTACACATCTGCAGAGTTGAAAAAGAAATTATATGAAATTCCCTCAATGCAATGAAAATTATAAAAAACACATCCGGTACTGTTATTTAAAATGTTAAAGGCATGAAAAAATCAGTGTTTTTTTAATTGCCACGTAAGACATTTTAGCTCTATTTTAAGTATGTTAAGTTTTATTAAATATTTTCACTAGTAGCGTCGTCCCTTTTACAATCGTATTTATATATCTCCCTTTTAAACCATCTTCTTTTGAACCGTTCAAGATGAACGCTTACTACGGAGCCTTAAGGCCCCGCATAACCAATTTCTACCGATTTTTAATATATTTCTTGTAACTCTTTTTTTTTATTCTAGATAAAAGAAAATTACATTTTTCACTTATTTAACTAGAAATAACAAATGCATTACATATAAATATATTACACAACGATATTATTCACTTTCATTGTTTTGTTGATTTAGCATAAAACTGAACATTTTTTTTTTTAATGTACCTACACTTTTTTCATTTTTAATTTCGTCTGGGAGGCAATTATATATGTTGCTCCCCTCGTACCAATGGATTGCTTGCCATAATGAGTATGTATGGTGTTTAAATGTATTTTATCGTGTTGCCGTGTAAAGTGTGTGTGTGTACTTGGGACGTTTTAATGAGTTTTGTATTCGTATGTATGAGTTTATTATTTATTTTGTAAATAAGGAGACATGTATTATATTCATATAATTTTCTTAATTTTAATAGTTTTGTTCCCGCGTATATTTTTTTTGTTGATGTTCTAGGTTTGAAATGAAATAGCTTTTTGATTGTTTTGTTATAGGGATGAAAAAATCACAGTGTACTTTTAAATGCAACTAAAATCTTTTCCGAGAGATTTTTGGTCCATTTAAAACGAGTCATATTTTATAAAATGTTTTTAGTAATATCGCTTAGTTGTTATATTTTTTTCATATTAGCGCGCTCCATCTAACTTTCGTTTATAGTTTTTCATCTCCCTTTCAAACCATATTTGAACCCTTAATACGGGGCCTTAACCCTCACAGATATAAATGTATATATTTTTTTATAACTATGGGGATACCACATTTTCACTGGACAGTTAGAAATCTTGTTCGGTATCATTTAAAAATTAAATAAAACTGATGAATTTATGTTGCAATTTACGTTGTTTTTACGCAAATTATGATGACACCACTGGGCGTAACCTACAATATATGAATTGAAAGCAACCGTCGCAAGCTTCCGCTTTTTTTTTTTTTTTTTTTACAGTAATACCGCACAAGAGTCCCAACTGCTCCCGTCTGGAGCCAGTGAGACTATGGCATCCCCATATTGGGGTATGTTGTGAGGCTGAGGGTATTGGGGAGGGGAGGGCGATGGGGAAGAGGAAGGTGGGGAAGTACCTGGCTATTCAGATCTGGTCACCAAACACGGCTAAAGCCATTTCAAGCAACGTTTCAATTCTGAATGGTGGTCTTACACCAGGGCGATACTGAGAGTATCTTCCACTCTGGAACGTGCGGCAAATATACTATATATTATTTTAAATTAATTAATTGTGAAATAACACAAATTAATCAAATAAAATTTATTTGCGCACGCCGGGTTCGAACCCGCGACCTTCGGATCTGTAGTCAAAAGCGTATACCACTAGACCACGCCGGCCGTCAAATCCGCTTATCCGTTATGGGGTACATTTATTTAGCAAAGAATTTGGATGTTAATTAATACCACTTGAATAAATTATTACCCAAGTAATGAGTTGTTTTCGTTTAAACGAAGAGCCCCATTGTTAGAAAAGTAGAATAATAAAATTTAATTATAAAATAACCCTTGGAGAAGGCGGAATTTTAATATCATATTTTTAATCCGTCCTGTCTCAGCATCTGCTCAGGAAATTATTTTCACTTCCTTGAAACAAAGTGGGAATATATTCTACGAAAAGAACTCTTTTAATTAAAGATTTCTTTTAGAAAATGTTACGCTATGGAGATAAAATACAGCGCACACTCGATTGAACGGGACATCTGGTTCTCTTTATTAATAAACAGAGATCTTGTCGGAGTAAGAATATTAAATGCTTAAATTTAAATGACTCCGTTTACTGCACAGTGTTTTGGATGAAAATCTTATTATTTGATATGATGTACCTAATTATCTTTTAACTAATTGATCATTAGTAGAAATTATGACAAAAATATTCAGGTGTAAAACTGTACAACTGCATATGTATGGTGTATACATTGTACACCTGTACACCTCTTCACGGTACACATACTCTGTACACACACATTGTACACCTCTTCACGGCAGACCTGAAGATCCAATATAATGAGACGCAAGCGTAATGAGATAACATAAGTCATAGGAGTTCAACGCATATTGACAATTGCTTCGGTTACCAATGTTACCATGGCATTTCAGTGCCACCTTAATATATTCAATTATTTTTATGCTGCAATGAGGTATGAGGCCAATTCTAGATGCAAGCTATTAACCTCCTGAAGTATTCTAGTAAATGTCGCAATCGGTTAGTTCAACACCTCTTTTTTCGAAATTCAAACATTTTAAGGTAATTTTTAGATGAAAAGATTGAATTTTTTGTACGGGAAAATAAATATTCTTTTATGGAAAAATAGTTAAGTATGGGAAAAAAAGTTGGAATTTCGAAAAAAAAAATTTTTTAAACTTCTACCATCATGTAAAATCACCTCCCTAAGTAAGTGCACTTTACCCTCGGACTCCCTGTATATACAATTTTGAATTTTTATTTGCTGTACCTATAATACAGATTCATTTACTTCCTTTCTTATTTTTTATATTACATTGTTTGCTTTGTCAATATGGATTACATTGAAGTGTACAATTCCTGCATGTAGCGTGGAATAAAATAATAATTATTATTTTGAATTAAAAATTACTGTTTCCACAGCTGATAGTCAACATTTGAATTTGTTATTGGGTGTTATGAGTTCGATTCCTGCTAAAACACAAAATTATTTTAATGTGAGTATTTTGTTTCCATACAATTTTACTTACAAACGTGGTAACTTCTATGGAAACGAGACGAAGTTTAAACTTGTCAGCCAGTTAAGTGCCTTGATTATGTATTCTCAAGAAATGACCGACAAAACGGAGAGATCGACCGCAGAATATGTGTGGCAAGTGTGGTACTACGTCCTTTGTTAAGCTTGCTGAAAAGGACAGCAGAACTTAGTGTCGAAACTAAGTTAGCAGTATTTCTGTTTAAGTCAGTGTATCGTCCCACCCTTACTTATGAACATCAAAAGTGGATGATTAACGAGCGTGTTCTAGGTTTTAGGCTATGCCGAAATGAGATTCTTGTAAGGGGTGGTGGGAGTCACACTATAGAAGCTATGTCGTATGTGAAGCATGCCCTCATGGCACTTGTACTGATGCATAAATATGTATACATGTGAATATTATAACAATTGGTTGAAATGATCACATTATTATTCAACAGGTTATTTAACAGCATTACTAGAAGAAAGCTATATTTTGCTGTTATTGTTATTTTTCTTGCTTCCTTAATGCTCTTAATGCATCATGTTTAGAGATAAGAATAATTGCTGTACATTAACACGTGTTGGATTTGAACTCAATAAATATGCAAACAACTGGCACAACCAGTCAGCTGTCCGACGACATTCTCAAGTTGTGTTTCTTTGAAAATCCTTACATAAGGTACCTCCGAGAGGAAACCGGCATTTACAGTCGATGTCACTGGCGTAGGTGTCCAGTACATTTATGGTCCTTCGAGCGGATTTTCCTCAGAAATCAGGAAACATGACACCGTCACTGCGCTCCTGGAAAGGCGCCGAAGCACCTGCTTCCAGGAGAGGATTAGTGCCGGCACCCGAAGACAGCGACAACTCATGCTCTACTTGGGAAACAGTTAGAGCACTACAGGAGGAGAATTAGGGAAGAAGATGGGCGCCTACAGCGTTTACAAGAAGAGGAGACTACACGGCATTTGGATGCACTGATTGCAGCTTTCCAGGGTGGCTGGAAGTCCACCCTCACAATATTGGCTGAGGATAACCTGCAGACTTCGTTCTCACCTCAGCAGATTACGCCAGATAGATTCACAGCTGTGATGGACATTCCACACTTGTACTGATGCATAAATATGTATAAATGTGAATATTATAACAATTGGTTGAAATTATCACATTATTATTCAACAGGTTATTTAACAGCATTACTAGAAGAAAGCTATATTTTGCTCGAATAATCGCGATTTTCACGGGGTTTTCTGCAATTTATTAGGATGGCAGAGTGAAATAATCGTGAATATGGAAGTTTTGCCTAAATTCTGACATATTTTATTCCGGTAAAGTATGAGATATTTCATTTAGTCCAGTCAATGGGGAGTTTTACCTTGCAAAAGGTTAGGTAGTAGCGATTTTGATATATGTTGTTAAGATTGGGACTCTAAGGAAAAAAAAAAGTTTTCGACCTTGGGAGGGTCGAGCTCGACCCGCCATCTTGGATTGAAGGTGACAAAATTTGTTTTTTTCAAAATAATTGTGATGTGGTCGTTTTTACAACCAAATTGCTGAAGGCAAACTTAAAGACAACTAAATTACCTACGTTTTTTGTGCAAAGTTTTTTTTTGTAAGTCTAATAGGTAACGAGTTACAGTGGCGGAAATGTGAATATTTTTCTAAAAAATGATGAAATTCCCAACTTTGTAATTTTTTCGGGTTATTCATTACATAATAATAATAATTTTGCTAACTCATTTCCACACCACCATGAGGTAGAGAACATGGCGCATTTTTTTTTACTGTGGTATCCCCAGTAGGTCTACTCCACAGATATACCAGCGATGGTAGATTTCGAAATTATGTTACTATAAATTATGTTACTTAATAACAGTCTTCGTCATCAATGTCATCATCTAACTAATTGCCTGTGATACTGAGATTCTGGGCTTCCATTGACAAAATCTCTTCTTCTTCGTCCTCGACATCGATGTGAACCTCTGGTGAATTTCGGCATGTTTGATCATTACAGCACCCACCTACAATAGAACACTTCAATCCAGCTTTCCTGCAGCTACATGCAACGCCGCATCCTTTTTTACAATTGCATGAAATAAATTTTAATAAAGTCTCGGGTGCTGGTTTCTTTGTCATTCCGGAACTCATTACTGGAGAAAAAGAACTTTACTTTACAGGAGAAAAAGAACATTACTGGAATTCATTACTGGAACAAGCCCGTTGGTGTCACGTTTCCAGCCCCAGTTTTCTGGATTTTTTTGGATTCCATACCATTTTTGGACTTGATGGTACGTTCTTAATGCATGGTACCGTGCAGCGTCGTTCGTTGGTGGCAAAGAGGCAAGATTGAATTTGCTTTTTGTTGTCGACTTTGCGAAACGTTTGTAGCGGACTTCTTCCAAGGTTTCCTCATCCATGTCACCCCCGTACAAAGCAACAAGAAAGCGCGTTCCTGCAACTGCTATGTCTTCTGGTGTTGCATCATGTTGTTTGAAGATTTCCATCATGGCATTGAGTCTTGTGTCGTTTTACACAAGCGAACAAAATTTTGTTTTTCCTTGGTTGAAGAAGGACGATGTTGTATCGCAGCCGCTAAAGGCATGAAGAAACAGAATATTCTCAGCCGCCTCTTTGTATTTCACACTATTCGCGGAATACAGTCTTTCAAAAGTTTTGCCTCTCACGGGTTTGCGAAGATATATACTACTTTTGGGTGGTGCTAATGCTGTCAGCAGAACTAGGAGATCAACGTCTTCGCCAATAATGAAAACAGCGTCATATGATGAACACAAAGAAATCGCAGTATTGACAATCAACTCGTCAGCATCTTCTTCAGCCTGCTTAACTGTAAAATCATCCTGTATAAATTGCTTTGTAAGCATCGAAATCAGACGGACTTAGTTATTTTCATTGGCTAAAAATCGTTCTTGTGAAACTTGAACTGGCATTGTTTCATCGAAAAGAACATCTGCAGACATGTGCTTCTTCGATCGGCGAAGTCTTTCTGCGGTTTTCGTATTTTTTTCACCATCATCAAGCGGATATCCATCGAAAACAATGACTGCATGTGATTCATAGTGATTTCTTACATAGTGAACTCGCAAATTCTCGAATCTCGCAAATTGACCCAAAATAATCATTCCGATTCCATACAACTTTATGTAAAAGATATCCTCCATCCACAACATTATAATATGTTCGTACAAAATTTATCAAGAAAACTGGAGTTTTACAATTTTTTGTCAAAATTTTCTTCTTTCAACCGCTGTAACTCGTTACTTATTAGACTTACAAAAAAAAACTTTCCACAAAAAATGTAGGTAATTTAGTTTTCTTTAAGTTTGCGTTAAACAATTTGGTTGTAAAATCAACTACTTTTCAACAAATTTTGGCACCTTCAATCCAAGATGGCGGGTCGAGCTCGACCCCCCCAAGGTCGAAAACTTTTTTTTTTCTTTAGAGTCCCAATCTTAACAACATATGTTAAAATTGCTACTACCTAACCTTTTGCAAGGTGGAGCCCTTTTTTATCCCCCACTGACTGGACTAATTGCCTCTGGCGGTGACCTTTCACTTCGTAGGTCAGGTATTTCTCCCATACAGTTATCATAACGTATTTTTTGCATAACTAATTAGCCGTCAACTTATGTGGTGAGTTAGTTAGGTAACAAATTGATTATTTTGTTCCCAAAAATGACACCGGAATTGATGCCTTTCTAGGATTTCCAGTAGTATTCTGGCAGTACGCGTTTTTTTCACTAATCTTATTTGCTGTTAATGTTCAGTACTCATTGGTTAGGTTAGGTTACTTATTAGTTATGTTATTAAACGGTCATCGTTTGGACTACTAGACAAAACGTCTTCTTCTCGATTTACTGCTAGTTGCCCTGCTACTATTTGCAATTTAAAAAAAAATAGAAAATCGTAAGCGATGTGTCTAAGACATGTGCTCGGATGCCAGCAGAGCAACTACTAATGCTAGAGGTAAGATAAATAAATAAATAAAGAAACTGTGCAACGAGAGACAATGAACCGAGATTATCGAAGAAGCGATAAGCGATATCATAAAAGAGACTCTTAAGGGCGTTTTACACGATCATTTTTTCGTGCAGTCTCCACATTGGTTGTCTTTTCATATGAATTCGGGATGAAATAAAGAAATTTTTTATTTTATTTTGGTAACGATTTTTGTACAGTTTTAGATGGCGGACATTATTTTACGTAGCTATATTATGAGTATATATTACAACACACTCGTATATAAAATAATACAATATAATTTTATCTGATTGTGAATGTAAAGTAGTATTCGGTATTCTGAATTTCGGTTGTATATTTGATGATTTATTGACGACAATGGCAAAGGCAAATGACAGATGCTTTCATGTGCTCTATGATTATGTTCAATGTGTTTTAAAATTATGAATAAAATCGTGAGCTTGAAATTTTTTTCTTATCATTATATGGGTATCGGTGTGAAAAAAATATCGCGTAAAACGCCCATTATTGGCGCCTGTTGAAATCGATCCGGAAATGAAATTGATGATGACAATATTATATGGGTGTTGCAAGTCCGAGTGTTTTGAGTTATGATATTGATTATTAACCCGTCAGCGTACACGCCATCATGTTCGTTGGGACAGGTATTTATTGTGTGTAATTATATTTTGCAACTCATATTACGATGGTTGTATGTCCCTCTCCTACATTGTGTAGAGTTAGATTTACCCTTAAATGTTAATTTAAAGCTATCAGAAGTAAAATTACTACATAATACTAATTTCGTTTGTCCGTGATGTGAGTTATTCCTGCATGAAATCATTCACGTTCTATGAATACAAATTAGCTTTCAATTTTGAAAATTGCAACTGCTTGCGTGAAGAAAAATTCAGATAAGCGATAAAGTACGTACCTACCTAAGATATAATATTTTAACAGAAAATTACTATAATTATTGTCTTTTTCAAAATTGTATTATAATATCCCGTGATTTTTGACTGGTCTCCGCTGGTACAGTTTAACATTATCCAAATTAGTATGAGCGTGAATATTTCTAAATTGAAACTGATCCGGATAAGCGATTAAGTACCCACCTATAATATATTTGAGCAGACGAGTATTTTAATTCCATGTTTGAAATATGCGAGGCCATTTTGAAAAGCGGAACTATGCAAGTCAAGTTAATTGATCAACAAGTAAAAAAAGGTTTTTAAATGTCTTATAAACTTAATTTTTTTTATTTTGACTGAGGACTGAACTATCCTAATCAGGAACTAGAGTTGACAATTTCACCAACCGAGCCAAATCTCGATTTGATTAGACCAACATTTATTGCGTGTATTAACTACTGTTATGTCAGTAATTTTAAAGAGTTCATCCAATTTCAAAGATATAGGTGTGTGTGCGTAGGTGTCACCAAAATTAGAAGAATAGAAAGCATTGTCATCGACAAAGAGTCTATCTGTCGAGCTTCAGCTCGATCGAATGTCGCGAATGTGGTTTCATTTTCACTTCCAAAATTTGCATTCATTCACGAAAAGAAATTTGAAATTTAAGTATTTTAAAATAAAAGTCAAGTATTTATAAATCTACGAAAAAGCTTATTTTAGGTATTATGTACTTTAGATATTAGGTACTAAGCTTTTTAAGTTTTGTAAGCCTAAGCTAATCGAGTTCCTCCTGTAGTAAAACGTGAGTCATTATATATTTTATTAATAATATTTATCAAAGGGTTTATAAAATGATGACAGGCTGGTGACACTATCGGTAAACAGTAAAGTTAACTGGTTTTTCAGAGCCTGAGACATCAATGTGTCGGCGGTGTGGTTTGTCCGGAGATTAAAACGTCACAGGCGTAATAAAAAGAAACTGTTTCGATGGAATGTGTTAAAGACTGACAACCTTTGAATTATAAAACACTAGATCAGACCATACATTAGGTTAATACCTTAACTTTTCGAAAAAAAAGTACTTGATAAAATATCTACAAACATAAAAAAATGATAACTCCCTACCAACATGGCTTTTGTTCAAATAAATCTATATTAACCAATTTACTAATATACGAAAAATTTATATCTATATCCTTAGCAAACAGGTGCCAGGTAGACTCAGTATACACTGACTTCAGCAAGGCATTTGAAAAGGTGTGTCACAAAATATTAATCAATAAATTAGCTAAACTTGGAATTTACGGTAATTTACTAAATTGGTTTACTAGTTATTTGTTCAAAAGAAGTCTTTCTGTGAGAATAAATGGCACAAATTCATACGAATTTATGGCGACAAGTGGAGTGCCGCAAGGCTCTCATCTAGGGCCCATTTTGTTTATAATATTCATAAACGACATTGTTGATGTATTTACTGAAATAAACGTTCTACTGTTTGCCGATGACATGAAACTTTATAAAGAGATTAACCACATTAATGATCGTATTACACTTCAAACTAACTTGAGATATCTTTTTGAATGGTGCTCAATCAACAAATTAGCAGTAAACATAAATAAATGCCAGTTCATTCATTTTTCCAAAATAAGTAATCCTATTTTTTTTCAATATTCATTAAATGATGAAAATTTAAATTGTGTTAGTAAAATTATTGATCTAGGCATTATGTTCGACATTAAACTCACCTTTGTATGTCATATTAATAATATTATCAACAAGGCCCTAAAGACTCTTGGCTTTGTTTTGAGAGCTGCAAAAGATTTCAATAATTTAGGAACATTTATTATGTTATATAAAACCCTTGTCAGATGCCAACTTGAGTATAACTCTACGTTATTGTCTCCATTTTTCAATATTCATTCAGATAACATTGAAAAGATTCAACGGAAGTTTCTAAGGTTTATAAATTATAAATTGCATATTCCTATACAAAACATAAATTACAATTACCTCTTGGATAAAATGTCTCTATTGAAACTTTCAGAAAGAAGAATAAGCACAGATTTAATATTGTTACAAAGAATACTACATTTTAAATTGACTGTCCCGAATTACTTCAATGTTCCCAAAAAATCATGCCGACATTTTTTACCTTTTTACTTCAATAACACCAGGACACTAGCTTACCGAAATTCTCCGATTCCGAGACTTCACAATCTCGGGAACAAATATTCTGATCTGGATGATATATTTCATTTGAAAACTAATCAGTATAAATGTTGTATATTCTATCTGATAGTATTATTGTCCCAGCGTCTGGACGATGTAGGCCCTCTGATTGGTCAAATTCATATTATGTGATTCGGATAAATTCTGCATTGGGGGTCTGCAGGCAAAAAATACCAATCTGCCCCTCAATTTTAAGCGACCGTAAGGTTCATTTCGGTTTGCAGGCGACTGGATACAAAAAAAATAAGACATTAAAAATTAAGACACGATTTCATACTGAAAAAGAATCGCCACATGTAATACGATATTTCTTCAAAAATATCGTTTCTCCTCATATAATTTTTGGATAATATCGAAGAAAATATGTTTTAGAAAGTTTATAATCCATTGGATTAATTAAATTACAGTGAAAATTATCCACAATTACGTGATTACGTTTGACGTTTGACGAAAAAAAGCACGCGTTCATTCAATATGGCCGGCAATAGCTGGCCGACACAGAGCGCACCTCTGGCGGTGTAAAAACTAACCAAATAACTGGCGCGAATATTTAAATATGCAAAATTACTTGACCATTAAGCGTTTCATAAGAAGATTTCTTCTGGAAGTTTATTTAAACTTTGCAATGGCATTTTTCATTATTATTTATAATTTTTTTTGCTTATTAATTATATCTGATTTTATATTGACATGTTTTATAATTTCTAAAATTTAAAAATTATTTATTTGCGATGCTTTAATCCTGATTGTTTATTTATATCTCAAGAAATAGGGTAAAAATACCGTTTGAAGAGAATATGTTTAATTTTTTTATTTAGTATTTCAACTTTCAATTTATTAGAATAACCGTTATTAAATGTTATTTGTCTTATGAATATATTGTTTTATGGTTTTATGCAATTTTTTTTTTCAGGTCGTAAAATACTTCACACAGGATATAAAGCATCACAAATAAATAATTTCGAAATTTTAGAAATAAGAGAACATGTTTATAAAAGTAGATATAATTAACAAGATTTTTTTTATAAACTCTCTTTTAAATATTTTCCCACTTAACTGGTCTTTCATATTGTAATTCCGAATTCTTATAAACCAAGCCTACTCTTACCCCTCCCCCCTCCTTCCACTTCTTTTTTCCAATTGTAATCTATATTTAATTTTTTACTTCGGTGTATACTTCGTTCATGAAACATGTATTGGTTGTATATAATAAAGTGATGTTAAAAAAGTTATTTGTTTTTTAATAAAATAAAGTTTAATAGGATAACATTATTTTATCTATTTCCATTGTATATCAATGCATACGTACATAATAAAATGTAAACATTATATTTATTTATTAATTGGACAATTTGCATAGCGCCGCTTTTGTGAGATATCACCTCAGGGGCGCTATATTGTAATAATCTACCTTTATATATAGATTTTTAATCTCCTGATGAAGGTGTATATATATTCTAACTTTAAACTTTATTAGATACAGTAACAGTTTTAGGTAAAGAATTACCACCAGTTGGAGTAAAATTTACACCTTTTAATTAAACCGACTGTTAATCTCATCGCACAATTACCCTCCTTTTATCCATAAACACGGGTACAATTAATCAATATGTAATAATCTATTATTTCAGTCATCTTTGTTATAACTATCTTTAATTGTTGTGACAAACTATAACGATATTGATTCAACTTATAGACATTGACGGTTGTAACACATATTTAAGCACTGCAAGTCTCCTATGAGCAAATTATTTTAGGTACCATAACAGTTAATATCAGTGCCGTGCAAGAAGTGCCGCCCGCAGGGCCTAGCAGCAAAAACCCGCGGAGCGGGTTTTTAACTGCTAGTCACTGTTATTCTTCTAGACACAAATAGACCTATGTACCCATATAACTTCTCCGCTTCTACTATTTTGTTTTGTTGTATCTTTTAAATTCTATATATAATATTATATGCGTGAGGATTCATTTTTGTCATTATGTTTATATTCTTCTTTATTGTATTAATTTTTAAGTGTTTACTCTGATACAAAATGCTTGAATTTTTTTTAAAGAAAAGCCCACTAGGGCGTGTAATAAATAAATAAATATTATTTAGTTATTGAAAACTAATTGAAATGAGATGCGAAAATGGAATTGTGACAAGGTGTGATTATAGACAGTCAAATTGACAGACCAGGTGCGAAAGGGAACAATCCAAGTGCGAAAGGCGCGGGAGGCGGCGTGACTGTCTCCCTTTCTGTGATTCGTCAATAAATTAATTTTACAGAATACAAGCAACTCGAGTAACTATTTAGCACGTGAAAATAAAATGTGTAACTTATTACTAGTCCTTTGTACAATGGCGCGTAAATTGCTCGCTGCGTAAAAAAACTTAACTCATATCAAATTGGGTAAACAAAAGTTTCGGCTTGTTTCTTGAAACTATTTAGTTGGACACTCATTCATTCACCTCACCCATTTTAACGTGAGGCGGTTCTTTTTCAAACGAATTTAACTATGTTTAATACCAACCACCCTACGCCACCTCCCTCCACCCAACGCTTGATTCTCTATCCCACCATTATGCATATATTTTTTGTATTTAGATAATATGGTTCCACACCTTACACAGGGTTACAGCTCAATCAGCCATCTCAAAACAATGAGTACACAAAACAACAGTCACCAAAAAATTCACGCCAGCTGAAAGGACGACTTCTCCGACGCAGTGATTGGCATACTTACTGGACAAAGGTACACGGTAATACCGACAGAACCCGACACTACACAAACTAAGCCCCCCACAACATCAGGTTTCTTTTGGGACCCCCTCTTATATGGATATCAACAATATTTATAAACTAACAAAGCAGATTCAACGAGTTAGAAAAACATATAAACGTGTCAATTTTTTAATTAAATAGTGGTGTATACAAAGTTGTTTATTTTCATTAATAAAAAAGTACATAATATCACCAGGTAAAGCAAATCTCACACAACATCATAACTTATTATAAAACAAAATTATTACAGTGAACATATTTTTTGCATAGAATAGACACGTAAGTAAGTCTGCAACAATTGAAATTTCAAAGGAACGCAATTGTGGAGTCCAGAGGATTATAACGTAATAGGTGGACTGAAAGCAGAGCTGTCGGATCCATTAAGCCGGGTAGTACAGCCTTCCAGGCCACAGCATCCTAACCGCAAGTAAAATACTAAGGCCACCAACGCAAACACGAAGGTTCTGTCATAAAGGGTTAATGTAAAGTGAACGAAAGTGACATTGTTTTGCAGCTGTAATCGCGACAAAGAAACAATTTCTAAGAACTGTTTCAAGCTCCAACGTTATTAAGTAGAGAGAAAAAACAATGTAAGAATCACTCGTAAAAATAACACACAGTATTTTTTTACTAGAATTGCATAACAGGAATAAATTCTAATAAGTAAGTGGTGTTGTAGGGATTTAATTTTTTTTTATTGATTAATAACTTAGTACAAGCCACTTTTATTTTTTATACTTATTGCCGACCGGGTTTCGCTACAACCGTAGCTTCGTCAGGGCAGTACAATAATTCTAAAATCTACAAATAACATGGTTACCAATATATTATGCTTCCACAATAGGATTTAACTAATTGGGCTGAGCTCCTGAAAGGGCTAGAGGATATGAAAAAATACCTATTGTTATTGTGTTTTAATTCGTTGAACTCCATTATTATTATTTTTTTAATTATTTAAAAATAATAAAAAATTAACAATGTTGTTATTAAGTTGTGCAAGCAATATAGTTTTTTTATGGTGACAGATGTAATACTTGCTCTTTGAAAACTAGCAAACCTTTAAAATTGACAAAAGGGTGACTAAGTAGAGTGAAAACGCAATGTTAGAATTAATTTTAATAACCCGCAAATGATAGTAACGGGGATAGATGCACTGTAGATAAAACTGTGCTTTTCTAATTTAAGTTGCTCTTAAACTAGCAAAGCTTTAAAAGTGGTTGAAAGGTGAAATGCTGAGTTATTGCCGCGCCGTAACACTTTGCTTGTAAGCCTTGGCATTAAAATACAATTTAAAATGTTTTACGTGTTGAAAAGTGCAAGAAACGTAAGCCTATGTTTGTACGAGAGTTCAGATTAAAACACCATTAAAAGCGTAATGGGAAAGTGATAAATATATAATAGAAAAAATTAAAAGCCTAACTAAATTGTTAATTTTGCATCGTCTTGCTTTATATTACAATAAATGGTTTAGTAAATTAAGTAATTTTACAAACCAGCCTTTCTTACGATTTGGATTCTTGTGAATTAAATTTTTATTTTGTCTTATTTATTTACCTGAAAAACACAAAAAAAATATTTTTTGTCCATAGATATAATATAAAGGTTTTATATTTCTTAATACTATTATTAAAACTATTAATTTAACAAAAGTATGGGGTCTCATCTTATTTCAAGACTGGTAAAATTTATATATTTTAAAGCTCTGTAGCTCATAAAAAACATCCTTTCGACCTGAAAACAATTACCTTGACCCAGAAATTCTAAAGAAAACAAATTGTGCAAATTTCATGAATCCCCCTTTTTTAATATTTATGAAAATGATTTTTGCCATGTCTAACAAAAGGAATATCTGATTCATAGTGAGGTTGTTTATTTTTTTTTTTACGTATAACCATTTAGAACAATATTTTAAATATTTCAGTCATTAATTTATTAGGAAATTTCATTGCGCCAAGCTCATAAATCGTAAGTAAATGGGACACACAAACAAAATGTCTTTTTTACAATGGAGATTTTAATGTAATTAAACAGAATCTGATTATAATTTTATTTCTTCACAGTAAATGCGGCTAAGATCGACGCCTTATCAAGATCTCCACGACGCTCTTCCGCCATTGTGATGGTAAATTCCCGGAAAACATGCCGTGATGGGGAAACAACGACCTGCGATGGCTGAGCATTGCGGCGGCGGAACTCGCGATGCTCCACATCTGATAGCTCCCCTGGAATACTGACAAAGGGGAGATAGCATCCCCTTAGGAAACTTATGGGGCGACTCGAGTGGGCCGAGAAACATTGCTGGAATCGCACTCACAGTCTTAACTCTGCACCAAGCTTGAGCCGAACTTAAAGTAATATGTAGTTATATCAACATTTCGTTGTATTTTATAAACGCGGCACCAAATTAATATGTCAAAAAAATCGCTAGTGACATTTTGACTTGAATTTTTATGTTGAATAATTAATTTTCTAAAACAACTAAAAATATATTTCTGATTTTCTGCAAAAAAAGATTTGTTTGTTTTTGTTAGGCGTTGGTGACGTTATGCTGGCTGACGTGGTAGGTCCCTGGTAATTATTGTCTTAGCAGCCAGTAACGTTGCGTACGTCATAATGACGTCGTAGATAAAACCATTTAGGAATGTGCGGTTTTATATCATTTTAAAAATCAATAATTGCAATGAAAATTATCCCAACTTGTAATGTTATTATGCACCAGTCTGAAGATGGCCGAAATAGACTGAAACCGATAGATCTAATTTATTTATTAACGGACATCGTCCAAATTACAAAATAATGACACGAATAAAGTAAAAAGAAAAATACAGGAGTAGACAAAGGTACATGAAAGCAAAGACATATGGTTGATATAATATAAGAAAATAAAGTGACAAGTCGAATCAAGTCAAGAATACGCCGTGGGTCAGGGTCAGGACCACAGGACACTTATAATATTCCGTCACTTGTTTAGCGACTGGTAAAAATCATTCAGACTTATCCCAAAAACTTAAGATTTTGACTTGAGTTGACCAGTCTACACATTCTGGACAATGGTGAATAATATCCATAACTTGTCGAATGATGATGGTTGAGGAAGAGCAGTTCATTATTTCTGAGTCTTTGCGAGGGGATATTGAAGGGAATGAGTTGCAGTAGAGTAGGTGAATCAATAATACCATTTATAATTTTGAAGAAGAAAATGAGGTTTAGAGTTAGTTCAATTTCATCATATAAGTATTTGCCTTTTTCTAAACCTAGCCTCCTAGCAATCCCTCTTAAGAACTTAATAATTTTAAAATGCAGGGTAGAAAAGGTTATATGTATGTAAGAGTATGTTTTAAACGTGTTTATTTCTTTAAATGTATTAAAAAATACTTGACTGAAAATTAATCAAAATTGTGTACTATTTTCTTTGCCAATCGATCATGGAGTAATAAGTGTTCGCATGGAGAGGTGCAACACTATTCAGAAATTAATACATGTTAAAAATCACTGCCGATATTTTCAACAAATTTCAAGTATAGGATGTTCGAAAATTTTACAGAAAAATCATGTTAACTCATTTCTATAAAAAAATAATTTCATTTTACTTAAATACACAAAACACACGAAACACGCGGTTTAAAACCAACAAACTGTTGTTAAAAACAAACAAACAAACAATCAAAAGAAATACCAAATTGACAAAAGAAACTTCAAATACATGTAAAAATAAAATATTCAAAAACTGCAATACATTAAAGATGCGTAAACCCTACTTATACTCGTATAAATAGACTTATAAATAAATAAAAATGAAATCATTTCAATAGAACATATTGTCATGATTTTATTGTTGAAAACAATAAATATTAATGTCATAATTCTTACCCAAACAATTTACACTAATTTATGGTCTTTTCCGTAGTTTTTCATTCTTGGTAGCTCACACAGATATGTATTCTGGATATTGACTGGATATTAGCGAGCTTTGTAAAGGTGAATTTTACAAAACTTGTGTAGTGAATACAGTAAATTATTTTTAAAGATACCAGTAATAAAATAAAATTAATTAACATTTATATTTCATTACACATAATTTTTTATTAAATATGAATAATATAAAAACTTTCAAATAAAACCGTAGAATGATGTTTTAATCTTACTTACAATAATATATAAATAAAATATTCGCTTTCTTTGGTTTTGCAAAAGGAATTAATTTGAATTTATTCTAAAATAAAAACAAGTTAACAATGGGCTTGAATATAAAAAAAAACAAACGAGCGATTAGCTAATCGCAGAAAGAAATTTTAAATTATAAATACCCAAAGCAAATTCAAACAATACGCCTTTGTTGAAATAATTATCTTAAATGAAGCTAGACAATGATTTCATCCGAATAACTATGGAATTAACGTTTTGCACACAAATAATATACTTAGAGCGAATTTTTAACTTGAAAGTCAACATGTTTCTGTGCGCAAAATAACATTTGCAGTCCTGGTTAATTCGTAATAGGATCAGGTGAAAATGCCGCAAATGGTCCAGTTTATGTGTAATCACATAATTTTACATGGGTTTGAAGTTATGGGGCCGTCAAACACAACAGTCAAGCGGCATGACGAGAGCTTTGAAGGTGAAATCATGGCAAAACCAATCAATTACCTTCAGTGAGGCTATGGAATCCTATAAAATGTACAACATGTGTGTACAAGTATCTATACTTGCTTTAGTTTTTTGCATTATTTTTTACAAATTAGTCTTAGCTTATTTTTTTTCTTAATTATTTGTTGGTTAAATAAAATGGTGTGTTGAGTATAAAATATTAAACAATTCCATCGCAATCATGTTATGTAATACCACCTTATTATCAAGTCCCCAATTGAGAGATTATTCCGTATTGATCTTGTTCTCGTATTCTTGCTCTGTTATCAAATGTTTCGTTCTCTATCTAACAAACTTCTTTCCCAGCAAATAACCTGATGTCTTCAGGAGAAGTATAAGAAATAACTGCCAAGACTGCAGCCGATCATAAAGTAAACATGGTTAGAGAATATATTCATTATTGATTTTTTTATATAATTTATTGAATTAATTTAAAAAAATGATTATAATAATTATTTATTTATGTAATTTTAAAAATCATCATTTTGGTAACCGGAGTGTGAAGTGTTAGTCATTACTGCGTGAAGTTTTAAAGTTCAATGAACTCAAAATTGCTTTGAATTTAAGTGTCACATTTTTAATTGACAATTGGTACTGCTTATGTGCAGAATAATTCAGACTAGCCATAAAGTTAGAACCTAATACCTGTAAATAGAACTTAATTAATGCGTAGTTCTTTTGTTTAAACTTTTTACAGATTCAAGTTTACTAACGGCGTTCTTTCAAAACGTAGATTTCGGATAGTCTCTCTAATTTGTGAGCAAAAAAATAATTATATGATCAAAATTGACAAAACATTTACCTTTTTAATAGGTTATGATCCTGGAACAAATAACATATTTTATAAATATTTTCAGCTTCCTAAGAACTACAATATAATATCCCGTGATTTTTCACCGGTCTGGGCTAGTCATTCAATAAAAACGCTACAACTTATTCATCCTTCAAATTCTTTCAAAGTTCTTCGAAAATCCTCTGAATGAAATTAATATCCATTAATGTTTTCTAAAAGACGAAATTTGGAACACAGAATTCTAATGACTAATTAACGCCTCCTCTAGTACATATCTTTCATCAGTAATCTCAAAACCAGCATAGCTTCAATTATCCAGGCAGACAAAGGATCAACAATATTTCCCTGTCAAAGAAGATAGTCCATTGTTTCGAAGCTTCTGACTGGTTATCTGATAAAGTGACGAACTCTTCATAAATTAATTAAGTTCGGAGTTCATCTGATGATTCGTTTCGATTAACCGAAACTAAAGAGAGTTTTTATGGAATAATTGATTAATGTAACAGCACTAATTGGTAATAACTGATATGAAACTCAGTCTGACGAGTCTGCCGCTGGACCTTGTCAGCGGCTTATGTAGGGTTTCGTCCGAATGATGGTGTATTGTACAGTCGTTGATATGGCTTTTCCATATGTTGTATTGGTGTTGACAATAAAATGGGTGTCATGTTTTCAAAGGTGTAGTTTGATTGAGAAAGTAAAAAAATGGCTTCACGACTGTTGTTATATTGTTATCAAACAATTGATATCAGTTTTATGCCACCTCCTCTAAAAATGTTAATGCGTGGCTAGATAAAGTGTTAGCGGTCAAACCAAAAAAAAATGTCGGGACTTACCAATTGGGATTTGGCTTAGGTGTTAGCGGTCTTGACTCCAATCCACAGGAGGAAAGTTCAAGACATCATTGATTCGGGATTAGAAAACTATTTATGGTTTTGTTATGGTCAAACTTGTGTGTTACTATTATTTAACTTTTAAGTACCTATAAATAAAAATAAAAACATACAAATTTACAAAGCATAGAAAGACTCACCATAAAGACGACATTAAAGATGTGCAGCACGTATTTGAGGAAGTTGACACTGCAGCAGTCAGAATCCCTAGTCTTCCTGTGTTCGGACCCTCCTGCGCCAGCACTGGACACACTGTTGGTCCCCAGGAGTGCCCCATTGCTACTGTCCTGATTCTTACTGCTATTCCCGTTCATTTTAATTTAAATCTTTAATTAAAGATCAGAAAAATTCAGCCAAATCTGCATGATTTTTAACCATCTCTTAATTAAAAACTTCGCAATTTCAATCAAGCTTTAAGATTTGATTGGATGTTCCATTTTCCCATTACAATTTGTGAGATTTTTAAATTTTCGATCGCTTCACATTGTTCCATTCTATTTTCAAAAATTCAATAATTTGAAAATTTTCATCGATAGGTTCAAGTATTATTTTATTCTAAATACACTTTTTTCTTCAACTCGATTATGTTGTGATTGAAACGTAGGAATATGTTCAGTCTGTGATAAGGCGTGGAAAAATATATATTATGTTTTTATTTCTGAAGAAATAAATGCCACATTTTTGTGTCTGTCGATTGCTGATAGGAACTCTTTGAGCTGTCGAGTAATTGTATTTCCCGTCCAGACTACCTGAAAAAAAATAAAAGGAAACGAATCAGAAATTTACCTCTGAATAGAAACAAATAGGTCACAGGAAATACAGAATAAGAAAATTTAAACGAAAATACATTTTTGACAATATTATTACGGCGTGGCGAGCCGGGTAAAAAAAAATGAAAACTCATTACAAGAGGAAATCGTTTTCTTATAGAGTTTCTCTTAAAATACAAATTCGATTTTTTAAAGAAATTTTGAATATTTACATGTTATAAACACATCAAAACACCGTTAAAAAACATTAAATTTACACCTTTCTACTGTCATTTTAACGTTAAAAAGGATTTGATGTAAACATTATTGAAAGTTTAATTGGTTTAAGAACTTTAAAAAAGTCAGAAATGAAAATACATGTTCTATGAAAGTAATTTTGAATATCTTATAATTTATGGGTTCTACACTTGTATTAGAAAAGTAATACATTGCGAAGGTACAAAAGATTGATAAGACTTATATTCAATACTTATATTCTTAAGTCTTCATTTGTGGGATAGCAATAAAAAAACAGAATACATAATTATGGTTGCAGGAAAATAACAGTAAAATTGTTTAGTCTAGTTTACATACGGACCAGACTATTACAATAAAACGTCACTTTGGTACATAAAAACTGAATCTTCAATAATTGATAGCAACTTTACTAGAAATAAAACAATGTTTGTTAAGCATAGCAGGTTTTTAATTTTTTTTTTATTAAGTTTTTAATATTTACGTTCGAACACTATTTGATCTGAAATAACGAGTAAAAGTCACGAAAAAAATAATGTTGATAAATAACGTACCCCACAAAAATATCTTAGAAACTCTGTTCGTAACAGCCTTTAGATATGTTGGCGCTTTTTCGTCCAAAGAAGTTGTGAGTCCATAAAAGTTCGCTTTTAGAACTTCTGGTCGTTCTCGCATCCCAGACTGCACCCGCGGGACGATGTCCAATTGTCGACCAATCAATAGCATTTTAAGCCGATCTTTAATAAAGTCATTCCGTGGTTCATATAAAAAAGTCGATCGAATCCCGTGTTTCCGATGCGCAGTGGGAAAAAGACTGAAACAAGGAAATAATAAATCAGAATTCATGAAATTATAAATTTAAATGCAATTTTATTAAATTGTTGGGAAATCATTAGTTTTGTGCCTTGGAATGGAATAATAATAACTTTTTTATGTGAAACTGCTCAAGAGTCCCAACTGCTCTCAACCGTCTGGAGCCAGTTAAACTATGACATAGTGGAAACCGGTTTTTGCTACTAAGAAAAGAAACTTGTTAAATACGTGTGAATATTTTGATTTTAAAGTCTAATCAAAAAAAAATAATATGAGAAATCACAAATCGGAAAGTTCGATGGATTAAAAGAAAAATAATTCCGGGCAGACTAAAAACCCAAGCAACACATCAATACTGTGAATACTTATTCACACGAAATTTTTTTTCATCATTAGTTGAACATTCATTCAAAACAATAAATATCAAAATTCAATGCATTACAATAAAGACATCCCCACACACCATACAAGACAGAAAGAAATTAATGAACAAACCAAAAACACAACATTTTTTAGATAAGTAAAAATTGTACCTAGATTAAGTATATTTAAAGAAAGATGAATCTAATAAATATTAGAAATAAGCAATGTGTACTTTAAAATAACTTGTTTGTATTTGTATAGACTGGAATTATTTTAAGTAATTAAAACAAACAATGCTTCCAGATAGACGTAGAAATTACAACTGAAAGAGTTATCTAACTGACAATACCAACTTACTTATGTTTGAAGAGCTTATAATAATTGCCCCGAGCACTATTTGCTTTTCTATGAATTGAATGTAATAATAAGAATAATTTATCAATTCTGGAATGTGGGGAGGAAAGTGCAACACCCCACACCCTATAAAGAGTGCTAAACATATTAATATAATATATTAAAGTAATAACATATATTTAATATAATTAAATAATATGAAAACAGATAGTAGTATAATAAGAAAAATAATAAAAAAACAAATATGAATAAATGCAAAAAAGAAGCATCGTCAATTTCGTTTTTCTTTGTCGCTGTTGATCCATCGGATTAAAGATTAATGGGACTAATATCGTTATCCAATTTGCTGCAATACCTACTCGAACCTGGATTGTTGAAACTTTGACGGGATTCCACGATGATGATTAACCAATAACTACATGAAGTTTGGTTAGAAGGATTTGCAAAGATCAACATACTGGACTTCCTAGAATTAGTGTTTCTCCCATCGTGCGATGTCGAATAAAGTTATAGAGGATAGAATAAAGACATGGGTAGGGATATATGATAGATATGGTACAGAATATTACATAAATCCTTATAAAATAAGCAATTTACTGTCAGTGGTAAAGCCGACCATCGATTTTGGAATTATTACACCATTACAGAGAAATAAGCTTCCTGAAATGATTCGAGATAGGAGTCTGCTGAGGGAAGACCGATCCTTGCATATGACACCGTTTCCACTCACCCTAGAGGAGGGAAATCTACCTAAAAACGTGGCCATTCAGTTTTAACCTAATTTATGAAGTATTTAAAACTTTTCAGGCTGTTTTGTGCCCTCTATGGTCACTTTAGCGCCAATCAAGTAATTGGAACCAACATTTAGCGTTACGGTTGAATCTCGCTATGAAACATTTGTTTCATTACGTGTCTATCGTCTGACCTTCATTTAATAAAATCTCTTTTTATAACCCTTCACTGGGGTTAACTTTGTACCAAAACTACGTGACACATTGACGTACGTAAAGTATCAAGGTGAGTTTGGTTCCCATGCCAGAGGGGAATACATACGTGATTGCTGATTTCGCAATAGAAACTAATGTCTCCAAAGACATTAGTTACCTTTCGTACATTTATACAATAATGTCATACTATACACAAAGGTGGATCCCTATATCCAACTAAGATCTGCACAATGTTTTTTAAAGATTGAAGACAGGAAGCCATCAAATTATAAAAATGTATTAACTTATTATTATACGTTTATTGAGGGAATTAAATTTGATTCTTTTAAATTTTTATGAATACTGTATTGTATAACTGTACGGGTCCAGTAGGGCTATGGCATCCCCAACTAGGGTGTGTTGCGAGGCCGAAGAAAGTTACAAAGAAAGTTGACAAATACCTAGCTAGTCTGATCTGGTTACCAAACACGGCTACAGCCATTCGAAGTAACATTTCATTAATGAATGTTATTTATTTACTAGGGCGTACTGAAAGTACTATACTACTTGCAAATTATTAGATAAAACGTGGATTTTTAATTGCCCTTTAAGATTTTGATAATGTTTCGACGTCAGGGAATATACTCCATTCACTGATCTATTGACTTATTACCGCTTTATGTGGACGTTTTTGTGATATTTTTGTTCCTTTTTAACTAAGATTAACTTTCAAATGCGCAAAGATTTCTATAAGTATTGATGGAAATCCCAATTCCATTTTAAATACGCGCACTTAGCCTAGCAAGCATATCCTTTTAAACCCTATTTACAAAGAAATAAATATTTGTTAAATTTGCGACTGAGAATTCTCGGGTGACTTTGATTCATCTACTGACCATTCCGTTCTGCTTCACAGAATTACAAATGAACGCCATCTATCAGCGTTAACGTATGTGAAGTAATCGGCTGTGTTGCCATTAAAAGGTTGAATAGGCTTCCAAGTTTTAAGATCGATTTTAGACCCAGAAACCCGAATCGATTCTCAGACTTTAATAGAATCAAACCTGAATGAATTCTCAGACCTGTGTCAGAACAATTTTGTATTGGCTTTATAGTTAATTTAAGTTTAATATTATATAATTATAACTTACCTGATATTAAATTATAATAGTTCGTTATCTTTTAACTTAATTTTAGGTAGTTCTAACAATCTTTCTTGATTTTACTTATTTATGTTATTTATATGCATTCCGGCAGCGCAATGTAATTTTTGATTCCTTTATAGTTATAGAATAAACTGACATATACCCGGCGTTGCTAGAGTTTTTTATACTTTCTATAAAAAATAATATGCATAGATTATATATAAACCTTCCGGAAGAAATTCTCTAAATTATAGTGAAAACCCTTTGCGTAGTTCAGTAGATCTAAGGGCATAAACGGACGGACGCGGATGTCAGTACCGGTTTTGATCTTTTTTGATAGTCTGATTTTTTTGCACATTGATTCTCGATAATTTGTGAACCTGAATCGATTCTCATTTGTGGCAGAATCAAAACTGAATCGATCCGATACTTGTAACAGAATCTGCAGTGTAGAGAATAGTGCTTGCCTTTGATCCGTAGTTTAAGGGCCCGACTCTCTTAAAAGTGCTTACAAAAGAAGGAAGTTAGGTACATTAAAACCATTCTTGGAATTCACATTTAAGAAATATTTTTTTTTTTCACCAAATTCCTTAAAGAAATTTCCCCACAGAGGTCACAGCTTTAAGGAATAGGTTTCAGTGAATGTAATTAACAAACATTTTAAATTTTTGTATGTCTTTCCATGTCACAATAGACCAAACATTCATAAGTACACCCATAACTTGTAGATTAATGACTTATCCAACAAAATATCTCACAGTAGAGCATTTCCATCGAAAATCAAACTGCAACAACCCAAACAAATATTTGCTTTCCCTGCCAGTTCCTCATCTCACAGCACATTATAAATACCTCCTCTGAATTTGTTCAATGAGAGGAGAAAGATAACAATTGATAATGGACTGAAGTTAATGGGCGCTATTTCGTTTCCCAAATGGTTTTTCGAGTAATTGACTAGTTCGACGGAACGGGGATGGGGGAGGAGATAGGGTTAGCTCGCGTGAGAAGTTCCCTCTACTTTTGTACTGTCTCTTCTCCCGTTACGCTTACTTCTATTTATTGAAGATTGAACAGAGAGAAAATAGAATAGAAATAAGAACAGTAAACTTCTACTCTAGGAGCCGTGACATAACATTGGTTTCTAATCTAACTGGAAGTTTTTTTTGTTTTTTTTTTCAATGAATATAATCAGTCTTAATTAAATTATTTGTGAAGTAAATCGACGTGCATGTTTTTTTTTAACAACAAATCAGGGTTATATTCCTTGGTGATAATCAATAATCATTATTTTTTTTATTCATTTATTTCGATCAGGGATGAGTTAAGTAATATTCACGCTGGTATGTTATTTTGCAGAATCGCACTTTGGGGTTATAAGTACAAGTATATTAAGTGAATTTTGAAAATTATTTTCTGTGAAGAAGGTGGTTCCGAAACTGATCGGAAATATAAAAATGTAATACTAAACGAAATTCCATTATTTATTTATTAAGACGTAAACGGTTTGCATACTTCTGATATCACTTAGTACAAATACCCATTTCGCAATTGAAACTTTTTTTTATTTAAAAGTTCAGTCTGAAAGATTTTCAAATTATTAACATTGCCTGGAAATAGGAAGTCAAAATAATATTATAAAAGATTAAAAAAACTATTTGATTTTAGCATTCATAAAATAATATCTCTATTAAACGCAGGCAACGGTCATTCATTTGAATCATGTCTGTTTAGAGCATATTAAATGGGGCCATACCCAAATTATTTAACCCCTATTAAATGAGAGAGGCAGAAACAGGGAGAGAAATAATTAAAATCACCCAGAAAAACGAGAGCTCAAGTCTTTGTTTGATGTCGTTATCTTTATTCCAGTAATCAAGACAATTTAATAATCCCCGATGGAAAGTTGGCGACGGGACAACTTCCGTAAAAGTTATCGATATGGGCGTTTCGTCCATTTAATGGCATTTTAATTCCCCTCACATTTAAACGTTGGCAATTCCCCTCGAAGGAAGGGCGCAGAAGGGAAATGAATAGCGCCTTAAATATCGCGAAGCTTTCATTTATTTTTATGGCCGCCTCATTTGCCATAACTGACTTTATCTCAGCGCCAACCATAAATTACGCCCAGTCGATATCTCTTTCCTTTTCTGCTATCCTGTATTCCATCTTTCAGTAGCTACTCTACTAAGCACGAGTATGTGACTCTCACACTTTCTCCCCTGTCTGGAATTTAAGAATTTCCCGTCTACGACGTCAAATATTTTCGGTGTCACTCTAAGCTTTATCGTGTCGGCAAAGTCCTTTCATAATAATAAACTAAAACAAATGTTTTAAACCCTCTTTTCGACCCTCGTGAAACTTAAACAATTTCACGGCGTCCAATAGAATTATCGGTTTTTAATGTCATTTATTCCGAACAATGTGCTTTTTGTTGGGCTTATTATTTTATGTAATGAAAAGGGATTTTTCGGAATGTTTTGGGTTATTTTCATATTTTTGTGTTTCTGATATCTAAATTAGATTATTTTAAACAAAAACTCGGTTATCTTGGTAACCATATTTTTAAAACCTCCTTCCGGTTCCGGTAGAACCATTCCGTCGACAGAGCAGCAGTAAAATTAAAACCAGCGAGGAAAAAATCATAAAAAGAGAGAAAAAAAATTATCAGGAAAACGGATAAGATACGGGTGTTTTAGGGAAACATCGCGGTTCATGAGAAAGTAATGGAAAATAGAGCTTAATAAAAGGTTAAACGAAAAAGTAATTGATCATGGTTTAATTAATATACAAGTATTTCCAAATTTCTATTGCTTCCAAATTCTATCTTTCTTATGCCTTCATTATTTTTTAGAATTTTTTTCCCATATCGTAATTAAAACTATTATTTAAAAATGCAGATATACAAAAATGAGATGTACAAAAAAATAATTTTTAAATACACCTTTAGAAATTATTAAACACTTGTTTTAGGGAATGAATTAAAGTCAATCTTAGAAGCAGAAATCAACCCACTTCCCGACATCCGATCGATCTGAAACTCAGTAGAGACTCGTTGTGGATGAAAACGCATTCTATCAGTTGGTGGCAATTACATAAACACACATGGATATACAGGCATTTTTCTGAAGTCGGATGACATTGCAGCAGTTAAAATACGAAATACATATCGGTACTACCCTATCGGCATTTGGCGAGGTTGGCAGAATTGTAGACTCCAGTTCCTGGGTACTAAGGTTAAATCCTCAAAATATTTTTTAAATTTTAAAATAGATGTATTACAGTAAATAAACTTTGTTTTTACTGGTCGATTTGTTATGAATTGGGTAATGAATATTCTAATCTGTCGGTATATCCCGGCGAAAAAAAAACATTCTTCCGAAATTACTTGACAACTATATGAATATTTTTTAAGTTAGCCTACGTTTTATAGTAAAAATAATAAATAGGTATTATTTTTAATCCTGATTTTTTAATTCAAATACATAGTTATCATAACTCAATAATGATCTCAAATATAATAAATTATTCTATCATAATAAAAAGCCGGTATACACTGTTTTATTTATTTTATTTTCATTTATATATACGCCTAAAAAGGCTTTTGCATAGAAGTGATATATAATGCACTGTACATTGGAGAATATCTGTATTATACAGGAGGTACTGACAATAAATAGATGTAATCCATTGTAAAGAAGGTACAAAATACACAATTGTAAAATTGTGATTACAAGTATAATGAGAAAATATTAAGAAATAATTTAAAAAAATATATATGAAGCAATATTAGTAAAATGTAAGAGTAACATAAAGTAAAAAAGGAATTACAACAAAACTACATATAAGACAAAACATTAAAACTAATTTACCAACGCTACTCTAATTTGTAGGATTCGACAAAGTGTTGGTATAGATTATGCTTAGTTCTATAAATGGAGTCCATAAATAAATCAATAGCACCCCATACTTGTTGCCCAGATTTGGTTAGTGAGTGTGTCTGATAGTTGGTCGTGTATGAATTGCAGAAAAATGTTATATTTTGTCTTGTATTCCTAGTCGGCACATGGAATTTAATAGTGGCAACGATGGCAGGACTATCAATTAAGTTGTTAATGACTTGTTAATAATGTGTAACACAACCTGATCTGAAATAATTCTCCTGTCAGACAGTGTTATAAGATGCAATTGATTCATCAAACTAACATTATTAATGTAATAAATAGGAATTCTGAGTTTAAAATTTACTTACTTAAGAAATTTGTGCTGAACTCTTTCTATATTATTGGAGTGAACTTTATATAAAGGGAACCAAATAAGTGCATACAAGCACAACATTAATTAGAAAAAAAACAATCAAAAGAAAATACTTTTCTTCCAGAGTTAACATAAAACATAGCATTGAATGAGTCTTAAAAGTAGAACTTTATGTTGGATGGCGCCATTCAAAATAAATAATTTGAGCTAAGTAATCATTGTTTGCAACCCCTCCGTTAATTTGACCTTTTTTTGCTGAAAGCTTTTGACATTTCCATAAACTTTGAATACAGAGTAACCTTTACAAGAAACAGTCGCGTCGCGTCAACCCTTATACACTTATTCTAAAGAGAAAGGTTTTCAAATGATCATCCAAAGTAAGATGTAAAATACCTGGAATATTATTAATTTGCTCTGAACCACTAAGATAAGGGTCAAAAGTCGAAATATTTCACCAACAAACGTAGATATAATATGTCTCGACGCCATCTAATAATAAGTAATAATTGTTGATTGAAATACTAGTACATATTTGGTTGGGAATAAGCCAAGGTAGCTTAGTGGTTCAGAGCACCTTACCGTCAATCAGAAGGTGCGGGTTCGATTCCTGTCGGCGCCATTTATTTTAACTCACGATATTTTCAATTTGTATGGATGTTTCAGGAGAGTAATTATTTCTTATAATAATTTGTTAACCTGGAATATTACTAATGTACATTTTTAAGAGCTGTTACTTTAGTTGGGTGGTAAGAAAGTAAATACAATAATCGTCACCTTTTTTATTATCATTTTAAAATTCTTAGAAACTTAAAAAATATATATTTTATTATTTATTTTAAACACTTTACAAATATAAGGCAAAAAAGTCCCGATAAACTACTTTTTAGCAGTTTGTCTAACGGGTTCTAATATTATATATAATTCTTTCAGTAAGCCAAGTCTTCAGTAAGTTCAACAATTGTTTGTTTTGGGCACAGTTTTTAATTTCAGCAGGTAACATATTGAATTGAAAGTGTTCAAAATAGATTTCTAAAATACCTTAATTTCCGCTCTTTTCGATCTCATATTAGTAATGAAGACTCTGCAAAGTTCTTCAATATACAGACGTTAACTTTCCGAAGAAATATAGCAGATTCGGCAATGTTATTTCAAATTACACACAATTTAATCGATAGTCCTGATCTTCTTCAACGCCTATTATTCCATGTTCCCAATCGCAACAGCAGACAGTCGCTTACTTTTAATCTCCCTCATTGTAAGACCAATTCCAAACAAAACTCATTTATCTACAGATCCACACATTCATTTAACTTAAATTATTACCATATTGACATTTTTAACTCTACTTTACGCGACATAAAACAAAAACTCAATAATCAACAAAACTCAAACTAGAAGTTCAATTCCTATATATTCCCGTCCTTAATCCTTATCCTATATTTCCTCCTCCTCCCCCCTCACCCTCCTTTATTTTAATATTTTCTAACTAAAGAAGAAATTAATTTAACAGAACATCTCTATGACATTGTACACCTTACCATTAACTATTCATCAGTGGAAAGTTCATAATTGGCATAATTAACTATTTTATTATTGTATCATTGTATAAGTAAAGATTTGGTGTCAACTTTTCCTAAAATGTATAAATAAATAAATAAATTAAAACAACTGGGAATCATATTGTTTAACCTTCTTTGTCTATATTTATTTGTATGCTTAGGTACAATTAAAGTTAAAACGAGTATTATCATTTTGTTCTAGCCTGTTTATATTTAAAGGGTTATTTATGTGCTGAAATATAATTTTGTACCACAGAATTTCTCTCACTGAAAGAATTTTGACTCTGATAGAAGTATGGAATATTATGCCTTTCTTTGTATATTTTTTTTTCAGCTAATATTTTATTCAATGAATTTTGCATGGATTTAACATGGTCTATATTAGTTTTTGTACGAAGAAAAGGTTGATAAGAATATTTTGTGGTTATTGTATCTTGAATTTGAATTATCACAACAAATTTAATAATCTGTGAAAGAATCACATAAACTATGAAGTTCACTTTTTGAGTTTTACTAATTTTGTGTTTAAAGCCTTCATTATTTCATAGTGAAAAAATGATGAAATCAGAATGGATTTCTATTTTTTTATGTGAATACCGCACAAGAGTCCCAACATTGCTCCCAAGCGTCTGGAGCCAGTAAGACTGTAGCATCCCCTTTTGGTGTATGTTTGAGGAACGTACCTGGCCATTTAGATTTAGTCACCAAAAATAATTACACCCATTCCAAGCAACATATCAATTGTGAATGGTGGTCATTCACAAGAGCGATACTGAGAGTATCTTCATTTATCTATCACTCTGGAACGTGCCGCAAATATACTCTATATTGTTTTAAATTAATTAATTGTGAACAACACAAATTAATGAAATATAATTTACTTGCGTAAAGTCGGTAAACTCGACCTCCGGATGAGCTAGTCGAGAATCTTACCCCTCGACCACGGAATTGAGCATTGAATTTAAAAAAATAATAATATGGTAATGAAAAGGCCCGTTCCACTAAGATAATTAGTTTTTATTCTAAAATTTTTAAACTTGTTACTAAACTTTATTGCAACTGCAATAGCGGTTCAAAATTTCATTTTGCTGATTTTTCGACGAAAATTCCAGAACGGCGAAAATAATAATGTCCAGCCAGGTTCACTGCAGCGGAAATACAAATGCCATTTTTCATAGCTTCCGAAAGCGCTGTTTTGGCCGATTGCGACCAATTTCGCTGTGGTCAGAAGTTTAGACGATTATTATTTTTAGTGTACATTTTATGGTTTGCTTTCCGCTCTGCTAATTTTAGTAGGAAATATCATTAATACTTAATACTATGAAGTCTTGTTTATTATCAAGTAATATGAAGACACAAAAAGGATACATCCCTTTCAAATAACAAAATCTTCGTCCATATCGTTAAGCTGATCCCTTTATTTCAGACTCAATGAAACTTTGGTCAGTAGAACAATAACAAGTTAACCAGAATTGAAAAGCTGTGGTTTAGTATTACGATCAGCGTAACGTTTGTATTCTTGTGCGTTTGTAAATATTTCTTTGCCAACACAGTTCAGGGCAACCACTTTGTTTTTGTTGTAATCTTTTGCATTTAAGTTAAATAATAGTACTCTACAAAATGTCAAAAGTACGAATCTATACTCAAATCGACAAAATATCAATTGAAAAGAATATATACATATCAATTAATTATTTTGGATGAAAAACTAAGTTTCGCCAATCATATCCACCAAATTGTAAACAAAGGCATGAAAACACTAGGCTTCGTATTAAGAACAACTAAAAACTTTAACTCCATACAAGCCATTAAACTGTTATACATATCTCTAGTTAGAAGCATAATTGAATACAACTCAGTAGTTTGGTCTCCCTCTTACAAAATTCACATTAATAACATTGAGCGAATACAAAAAAATTTCTGCGTTTTATAAATTTTAAATTAAATATCCCACTAGAAGACTTACAATATCATTTCTTATTAAACACTCTAAAAATACACACATTGGAAGACAGGCGTAAAATAAACGATTTAACTTTTTTATTCAAGATTCTAAACTCTAAATTCGACTGTTGCGAACTTCTGCAACTCATAAACTTACGAATACCTACAATAACAACACGACAAAATACACTATTCCACTGCAACACACATAAGCGAAATTACATTGCGAACTCCCCAATACAACGGTTTCACACTATGGGAAACCAATACTTAGGTGATGTCGATATATTTAACATTAACTTTGCGAATTTTGTGGATTATGTAAAAGACCTATTTCAATACTATTCCTAAATGGAAGTTATATTTTTGTAAACCAGTCAAATCGCTGTATTTTTTAATTTATGTTCTTGATATTTTTAATTTTGTTTCTCGCATATACTTATGTAATTTTATTTTTATTATTTCTTTCTTTTCTTTCTTATGTTTCAATACTGTCATTAAATTTGTACCACCCACATGTAAAAGCCCTCTGGGCGTTAAATAAATAAATAAATAAATAAAAGTTCTCTGAAAATTAACGTTATTGAACGAACGAATGAACGAATATGAACTGTGCACTTTTCTTTTATACAAGTAAGTACTTATTAAATGTAAAAAAAAACTATAAATATTTCATGTTCAGTAAGTACTTATTAAATGTAAAAAAAAACTATAAATATTTCATGTTGCGCTATCCTACCCTAACATATCCCCTATTTGAGTAAAAATACACAATTTGAATTACGAGAAAATGGTTTATTATTTGTCAAGAAGATGCAAAAAATGTTGCCACTGCTGAAAGCCAGTATTTTTGTAAATTTACTCGGAATTTGAAATGATGGTAAAGAAAATCACTACGCATTGCGGATAAACATTGTATGTATTCTTCTTTGACGTTCGGGGGGCTTCATATTGGAGTGAAATAAAATATATCTACTTCATATTGGGGTGAAATAAGATATACTTACTTCATATTGTGTTGAAATAAGATATACCTACTCTAATCAAAGTGATTTAATTAGCGTATTAAGCTTCCACTTAGATTAGCGTATTAAATTTCCATGTTTTTTTAATGGTGAATGTTTGGAAGTTTTGTACTTCATTATAATCGTAAATTATTTAATAAAATTAACGAGTAATTGTATAATTAACGAGCTAATTATTACAAAACTAATTGGTCGTATTAATATTCGGATTCATAGAAAAACATGTTTTGCATAATTTTGACAATATTAGGGATTTAATTAGTCAATATTCATGAAGTGGAAGAATCTGATTAATTAATTTGGTTGACAAAATTTAGCCCGATTTTTACAATAGTCACATTATTAGTTCACGTGCGATCACTTGATTATTGCATATATTTTTCCATTATCATTAGGAATCTAACAATTCTGTTAACTTATTTTGTAAAAAATCGTTTTCAGTATCAGTTTTACTAACCACTTTCGGCAAAGACGTTTAAAAAAAAATTCAATGGCTTTTTTCTGAGAATGATGCCCAGATCGGAATACCCAGATTCCCTTCTACATGTCTGTTTGCTACGTCATTTACTCTCACAATATTCCCGAATGGGGGATGCCATAGTCCCCCTATCTTCAGACAGTAGGATTCTTGTGCCGTTACATTACTATCTTGTACATTATTATTTTTAAATGATGCAGCCTGCAGTATTAACGTTCTTTGTCAATCGATTGGGTGAGTGTATTATAATGTGCTTACTAAGATTTCTAAACCAACGGAGGCTGTACTATCTGCCTGTGAAGCTAATTCCTTACTTTAATAGTTACTTTAATTAAACTTAGATTGGATGCATTTCGAAAGCATACTGATTAACTAATTAATTAGCGAACAAACTATATTACTTGGGTGAATTAATAGTGCTTTATTAACGAATTAAACATATTTGTAGTCGACCTATAATTTGCATATAACTTGTACAAAAGAAACCTAATGATATAAAATACCAACTAACTATCATGCAATTTCTCCACAGTGTGCAGAATATATGCAATGCCATACAAATCAGTTCATGCATACGCTGCTTGATTCATCCACATTCAAGATTTTTTTCTATTCTGACTTATGACACGATAGAATAATTTAGTTAAGTTAAGTTTTTGGTTTGAAAATTTGGTCACCTAGAAATGTTTATGATGCTTTAATTAAATACTGCGAGTAGAATACATCCTGGCCTTTGACATAATCAAGTCTTTTTTAGATAAGTCTTTTTATAAGCCCAGAAAAAATAATCTATAGGCCTATGAAAACTACTTTAAAGTTCAAAATCTCCTACTTACGAACCCATTTTCGGTTATGGTTTTATTGTATAATGTGGCAAATTAAGTTATTTAGAAAATGATCGAAAAACATTTAAATATTTGTGCCTGAACATCCACAAAATAAAATAAAAGGCACTTTTTGGCCATGTTTTTTTCTTGCATAAATCAAAACAGGTGGATAGTGTGAAGCGGGAATTTAAGCCCTATCGCCATCTACGTAAGGTGTGTTACTGATAGCGGTTCGATTCAAACTATTACACGACGTAGTGCATCGCCTTCAAAGCGATTAAAAAGTTTAAAAAATATTAAATGTCTTTGAAATCCTTCCATAACCGCAAAAAAGCATTTCCAAGTAGGTCACTACAATTTTGGTCTACATTATGTCAAAAAAACAAGTGCTTAACTTAGATCTTAGATCCGTATACAGTATTTTATTTGCCACCCCAATCCTCACAATCCAACCTTGTGGGATGCGAACCCTGTAAAATGCAATAAAAATGAAACGTTGAATTGTTCGGATTTGCTTCGAAATAAGGATACGTTTTGCGCTTGAAAATATGTGCCCGCGGACTATGAATAGATTTTACGATGTTTTCTCTACGCTTACCGCACGTGGCACATTAATGATTTTTGTGCTGGTTTAGCTGGTATTGAGGTGTTTGTTTGGTTATGGTCATGGTACAATATGAACACTACGGAAATACAAAAATATTTTGTTCTAGTATAAACAATGTGTAGGTATGTGGTATTTATTTTAGAATAATATTGCATTTTTTTTATCTAATATCTATTCTTCCAAGCTTATTTATAAAGGTTGAGTGGTCAATATATTTATATACATAGACACATTAAAATCCTTTGCGTACATAGAAAACAAATATTTATATATTGTGAAAATTTAAAAAAGAACATGTTTCACCAAACAAAAAATTCTCACGCGGTGAGCAATAAAACAGAGCTTTATATCAATTCCATAATGAACTATGGAGACTTATGTATTTCTGAAATATGTATTAATTATTGCATTCCAAATTTGGGTAAAAAAACCGATGTGCTTTCGATACAAATTTGAATGGAAAGAAATACCACCAATATATTGTCATCCCATTTCTTTATTCTATGGTTGTGAGGATAAGGAAAGTGGGGGGGAAGGTACCTTTGCAAGGAGGTTACTTGGATGAAGATCTAGTTGCTCAGGATCTGACTGTTCAGATCTGGTTACTAAACTTTTTTCATCTTCCTAATTTTAAAAATGCTTGAATGCGAAATAATATTTCGGGATAGTGAAATCTACGGAGACAATTAATTGTTTAGTCATTTAATTACACTGACATATACAGAAATAACATGTCAATAAAACACAAGAATCCCTGATCCCAGCCACGAGCGAAGCCGGGTAGTAAAGGTTCTCAATTTCGAAGGCGGGTTTGGTTCTGACATCTCCAACTGGTCTCTCAACCCACGAGGTGGTAGGAATATATTCATATGTCCATTACTCATGGACAAATTGATCCCTAGTTTCCATACCTTGTACCATCCCATACCTTGTATGTAATATGTCTTATAACCCTCATACCTTGTACCATCAAATAACTTCCTTTCCTAAAAAGTCCCTTTACATAGCATATCCAAAGATAACATAGGTCCTGAGGGAAATTATGTTCCCAAGGACCTCCTGTGTTGTGTAGAATATTTAAAAATATTAATAGAATGTTAAATATTTTGCCGGGCAATATGAATCGCAACGTTATTGAAATGGCGAAAGCCGACCAGTTCTGAATAGCCAAGTACTTCACAACCTTCTTGTAACAAAATCTCCTAGATCACAATGAGTTTTTGCTTGTACCCATATTATTCCCCTCACAACATACCCCAATTGGGGCTGCCATAGCCCCTCTTTCTCTAGATAGTTTGAAGTGGCTGGGAATCTTATGCGGTATTCACATTAAACTAGTTTAACGACTATATTGTTGTTCTTCTTTGGGGTTTACGATAATGCCTAATGTGATAAATAGAAGAGATGATAGTTTCTGAAATAATTTATAAGTTTAGAGTGCCAACTTTAAACATTTGATTTACTAAACTTGTATACCAACATAATATTCCGTCTAGAGCATCTTATTTTACGAACCGAAAACAAGTAAGAATTCAAAATGTTTTCGTAAAACTTTTCGTATTTGGGATATATTTTTAAATAAACTTTCTATAGTCAGGATTTATAGGATCGTTAAAAAACGTCGTTATCATAATAAAACCATCGCAATATATTTCACACGCTCATTAGGTACCTGTAATCGAGAAAAACTCGGTTATGCAGGATATAACGCAAGTAACCTAAGTGTACGAGGCTCAAAATGGTTCAAAAACAAATAGAATTTATTTATAACTTTTTTTCTACTTAACGGGGTACAAGGTATACAGGGTTTTCCAATAAGAGGTGTTATTTTGATATTCCATCGTAAAAAATTAATGGTTTCGTTGCTTGTGTGGCACGTAGCGCCGTTTTGTTGAAAGTAAACTTTGTCCAGATCAATACCATCCAATTCCGGTCATAAAAAATCACTAATAATCTCTCGATAGTGCAATCCATTCACCGTAACTGTTGCTCCAGCCTCATTTAAAAAAAAAAGTAAGGTCCAATGACTCCGCCGGACCATAAACCACACCAAACAGTCACACGTTGAGGATAGAGAGGCTTTTCAACAATAACTCTTGGGTTTTCCGAGCCCCAGATGCGACAATTTTGCTTATTGACGAAGCCACCGAGGTGGAAATGGGCCTCATCACTCAAGATGATTTGCATTTGATTCCTTCAAGTGAATTTTAATAATTTTAATGCGTTGTTGAAGCGTGTATCGTTCCATTTTTATTAATGGCGTAGTTTATACTTGAATGTCAAAAACGACAGCTTCAAAAGTAACATCTACCGAAATAGCGTGCTATTCAAAATAACACCTCTTATTGGAAAACCCTATACTACGAGTGCTGTGACGTTAATGCTCGCTTTTAACTGAATAGTAGTACCTACTACTAACCTTATTTAATTAAATTTTCCACTAAGACTGAATTACATTGCAGATAATATGTTTAAGGGGTTTCATGAACACAGTGACTATTCAACACACTTTTAAAAAGTGATATAAAGTCATTAAAAACGATGAAATATTTTTTTTAACCTAACCTATTTAACTCAGTTAATAAAGTTTTTGTTTCATCACTCTCCATGACTTTATATAACTTTTTAAAGATGTGATGAATTGTTATCCGGTCACCGATTAATACATATCCTTAAACGATGACCGGATAAATCATCAAAATGATAATTCATCACGTTTTTAAAAAGTTATATAAAGTCATGGAAAGTGATGAAACAAAAACTTTATTAACTGGGTTAAGTAGGTTACGTTAGGTTAGGTTAGGTTAGGTTAAAATTTAAATTTTTTTCTTCATCGTTTCTAATGACTTTATATCACTTTTTAAAGGTGTGTTGAATTGTCACTGTGTTGAGGTATCATGGAACCGTTGCGCGTCCACACCTCTACCCTAGTCGGCCTTTTTCTGTATGACCCATACAATCTTCGGATTGGAAACAACTGTATTATTTATAATAAGTGGAAAAAAAAAATTGCGTGTATTGAAAAAATGAAATGTTTTTCTCTGACATTTACTAGTGTTTGCCGAGTAATTAAAACACTTTCTCATGACACAAGAGGGCATTTTAGCACTTTTTAAAGGCAATTCACTAATAGCACCTATACATGTTGGCCAGTCAATCGGATTATTTTCAAGTCTTAGCGCCAACCCGCTAACAGAATTTAATGTTAACTTATAACATGAAAATTTTATATGTATATTTTATAACACTTTGGTGTATATGTAAATACATTATGCATTAATAAATTGATTGTTACACCCGCCTAAATACATTAAAATACATTTCAAAAGGAAAGTTTCTCGGAAGTGATTCGAAGCAGTAACCTCATAGATTAGCTAAATTTATCAATAATGATTATTATAAAATTATATCTGTTGGTTTGAGCGTTTTTCTCACAAACAATGGTGACCATAATAATTGTATGTTTTGTGGCTTCAGTTCAAATGATAGATATACCTTTAATAAAATACCTTAACGTATGACATTGTCATTAATTAATTTCATGGCTGGTGATTTGTGGCCCAACTGAAATACTGGCGTTTTATTTCAGTCTAAGCTTTGAACCGCATTCCTGGATGACAAATATCATTGGCAATATTAATTATTATTTTGGAATGAGGGCAAGAATATCGGTGCCGCTATCAATGATAAATTGTATTAAAAGGTTGGTATTAATTATTTTTTTCGTCGGATGATTTTGAAAAGTATAGTGAGATAAAAATTAAATATTTTGTTTCGATCTTGAATATTTTTTCTCTGCTCAAATTATACTTAATAAAACACAATATTTTAATCACTTATCATCCCTCTCCAGGCCTCTGTACTGTTATTATCTCGTTAACTGTTGCTTTCTCTCACAAAAGCTGTCTCCTCTCCAAAATATTATCTGCCAAAATGATGAATCATGATCAGAATCTTGGTTCGAACCGAAATCAGGTTTGAAATGGTTTATTATTTTAATAACACTTATCAAATTCGAGGAAAAATGCACATAATTATAACCTTTACCAAATTGAACATTCTTTACAAAAAATCGGTGCAATATAGCGTAGATAATATCTTTGCACGATGATGTCTTCTCTCACCCTGCATTCCGCCTTATGTTCCGAAAACCCTTCTGGGTGGAATGAGCTAGGCTCCTCCAATTACCTCTTACTCCAGAAGAAACTTGAGTGGCAATCGGCTGACGTGGGAAATACCCATCCCATACACAACCACACTATGAGACAACCTGGGTTCTCACTGCCTAGTGAACGTAATTTTATAGCTCAACAAAATATTATTTGACTATTCATTAATTGGATCAACATAATGCATATGTGGGGCTAAAGTGTCGGCGATGTGTGAATGCGGTGCGATGCAGACCACCGAACATGTGGTCAACGAACGCCCGCTCTATTCATTCCCCGGCGGGACAGAATACGTTTACAGGGCAAAACCTGAAATCCTAGACTGGCTCATAGATTTAGATATCCTCATCTGTCCCCCCAGCATAATAAAGAAGAAGAAGAAATAGTACGCATTTCTTCCTTATCGAACTATTAAAAAACGTGGAGCAAACAATATAATTGTCTTGTCTTTTAACGAATAAATGGAAATCTCCAAACTAAAAGATACTTTGTTTGACCAATAATTTACTGACAGAAAAATAATTAAAAAAATAACATTAAAAAAATAACACTGGCAGAGTTCAAGTCGCTCCGCAAAATAGATTACCATTTTATGGGATTATCTAACTTAGCTGTACCAAAATGCGTAGAAAACTGAAAAGTCAGCACATTATCGTAGCTCGTGAGCGACACACCCTTAGCATGTTCAAAACCGTCTGATTCTTTATACAGAATAGTCTAAGACATTCTGCAATTTGTACACTTCGCTCTTTGAATATTTGACAGAATGCTTGAGTAAAGCTATTCCGTGAGGCCAAAAGACAGAATAAAAAAGATGAGAGGTTCCACCGAACGGTTTGGAAGGCTGTCACTGCTGCTAGCTGGTGATATTGATAAATATTCAAAGCTATGGACAAGAATGGACTGCTCGTAAAAGGAATTGTGAGGATATTGTATTCTGTTTGATTATCGCTAAAGGCATTTTGCAAGACAATCGCAAGACGCTTTTTGAATTATTGATGACAATTATCTTTAGACTGGCGATACAAGATTAATTCTAAAAAACACGGTTACACGAATGAAATGCCTACTAAATTTCCTTTAAATAATGTGTGTGTGTAAGAAAAAAGTTTTTTTACCTGTTTTAAATTGTGATTATTGCCTAAGATCAATGAAACTAAGAACTGATGTTTCACAGAATTTATTTATTTGTTTAACGCCCAGAAGGCTTTTACATGTAGGTGGTACAATTTTGATGACAGACAATTTTAAAACATGAGAAAGAAATAATAAAAATAAAACTACATTAAAAAATAATATATGCAAGAAACAAAAATAAAAATAACAACAACATAAATTGAAAAATACAGCGATTTGACTGGTTTACAAAAATACAACTTCCATTTAGGAATAGTGTTGAAATAAATCTTTTACGTGATCCACAAAATTCGCAAAGTTAATATTAAATATATCGACATCACCTAAGTATTGGTTTTCAATAGTGTGAAACCGTTGTATTCTGGAGTTGGCAATGTAATTGCGCTTATGTGTGTTGCAGTGGAATAGTGTATTTTGTCGTGTTGTTATTGTAGGTATTCGTAAGTTTATGAATTGCAGAAGTAAAAGTTATTTTTAAAGTTCTATTCAAGTGCTGTTATTATCATTATGGATTAGTTGTTTCACATAACTGAAATAAAAACGGAACTTGAATAGCACCTTCACAGAACTTGAATTTAAAATTTGATGAACTGTTCAAATTCCATGAAACAACCCATACTGAGGAATCTGCAATCGGGGTATGTTGTGTGGTTGGAGGGAGTAGGAAAACTAAATAATGGAGAGGAAGGTTGAAAAGTAACAGACTATTTATATTTGGTCACTTAAACACGACCAAAGCCATTTCAAGCAATGTTCCGGTTCTGAATGGCGGGCTTTCACTGTGACGATATTTTGACCCCTCCAGAAACAATAAAATACCTTAACTTAACCTTGTTTATGTGAAACATCTGTTGGCGTGCAAGCGTGGCAAGACGGGATGACGATCTTGCACTGAACGACGCTTCATTCGGCGAGCCTCGTGACTCGTCGGCTGCCAAAACTCTGTGCGGTATATTTTCTTCTCTTACCACTGAAATCGGCAATGGAGCTATTTTATGTGATGAAGAAATTTTAATTTGTGCTATGTTTTATGTGTATTTTTAATAATATTTTAATGATTTACCGGGTCACCGGAGTCAGGATGAAGCTAAACACGGTGGTGACCGCAGCCTACTAGCACCAAGCGCCACTCCTGAGTGCTTAGCGCTGGGCCCAAGCTCACTCAAAACCACGCCCTGCATAATTATTCCTAATTGCTTATTTTAAATATTTTTGAATTTTTAAAGCACACAAATAATTATTTAATAAATATTTTTTACAGCATCCTGTAAGGTGATTTTTCACTAAAACAGCGAAAGATAAATAAGCCAAATATTATTATCATTACTACTGTTTATTTTAATCATTTTTCAGGCTTATTTTCCATTTTCATATTTATTTTTTTAAAATTTATATTCACATATCTATTATACAATCAATGTTTATTTATATTGGACGTGTTGGATTACACCAACCTCCCCACATCCTGGAATAAAAAAATATAATTATCAATACAACACCAAAAAAAAACTTGTTTGTTTTCATTTTTCACCTCATTCAATAAAAATCAATATCGATGTTTCACGTCTGACATGCGTCACGTAACAGTTATTTTTTCTACCTCTTCACTGCAGTGTTGTACATAAGCAAACTAGGTAAAATAATTGATGATGTTTTCAAAATATTATTGCTTGTATAATAAAATGTTTTACCCCTCATTTTCAAAACTTCAATCTCGGCACAACTAACAGCGTTATGACGCGACTATAAACTTAGTATCGCAGACACAAAGGGCTAATATTATGAACGAACAAACAAGTATTTATGCTTGTAAACCCGAATAGTTTATTAAAGAATTTACATAATATCATGAACCTACCTATTGTACAGCTCCGGTTATATAATCATAGGACGCCTACTTACTTTACATAGAATATTGCTTTCGTTGGGTAAACGGATAAAACAGAACAGTGACAAAACAGAACACCATAAAATACTAGGTTAGGTTAGGTTTGATATCCGGAAAGAATGCAAGGCATAGTAAGCGTAATGGTTGAATTAATTAATTAATTGACTCTAGAACGGGGGTTTGCTTTACGCTCAAATTTTAATTATTTCTAATGAACGTATTACTAAAATCTCAAATGTTTCTAGAGGAATCCGTACGGAATTAAGTTATTTATATTTAAAGTTAATAAAAACAGAACCTGACGGTTAAAATATTTTATGTAAAACGGTTTGATAATTTTATAAAATGTTTTTCAATTATAAAATTAGCGGTTAACGCCACATTTTATTATTCTAGAGTCTAGACAATGAATTAGTAACTTCTCAAGAGATTCCTCTATAAATATTTGAGATTTTAGTATTACGTTCATCAGAAATAATTCAAACAAACCTCACGGAACGATTGGTTTTCTATGCCTGCTAGGGTAAAGTAGACCGTAGGTCCGTCCTTTACGCCAGGCCGCGCGCCGAATATTTCTTTACACTATTTCATCCCTTACGCCGTTAAGATTCTTACTTTATTTTAGAGATTTGAAAGTTTGTCCAATACACTAGGGCCTCGCTTCGCATATTTTTGTGCACGGCTACTTCACTTGCGTCGTTAATTATCAAGTGAATCGCATGCTTGAGTAACAATAACAGAAGAGTACGTGAGACGGTACATTTATTTATTTTGATAAAAAAATATTTATAATTGATTTTTTTTAAAGGCCTTATTGGCAAATTCCTGCGTTAAGACAGATGTAGGAGATACATAAATAGTGGGTAAACTATTGTCAAATACAGTAAAACATATTTTCTTCAAGATAAACAGAAACATTTTTGAAAATAATTAAGATATGTTAGTTTAATCCTAAAAATTAAAATAATATTAAAAATGGAGAAAAAAGACGGTACAAAATAAATATAAAAGAAGTTATGTTACGTTATGCACGAAGAAAAATGAGTATGGCTTTTTATCAAGATACTGTTAAAAATGTGACTGCATGATCGTTTCCCAATAAAATATCAGAATGTATCTGAACACGTATTCACGCAGGTGCCCTTGTCGAAATGCGAAACTATTATTATTTTGAAGAACGCGTGTTCCGACTTCCTCATAACATATTCGTGCTTTACTGATTGTTTGTTATGACATTTGTCAAATCACTCGTTATAGGCCTCTACTCCCACTTTTAACAGGAAAACGAATAATGTGACCATATTTTTAATAAATTAACAATATTTCACATGAGTAAGTTTTCTCCGTGTATGCTGTGAATGAAGCCAGGAGTGTGAGCCGATACAGAGTTGGCGGTCTATCCTTTCTGCCTACCTCTCGGGGGAAACGGCGTGATGACTAGGTATTTAGATTATGACATAGTGTATAACTTACGCGCACTTGAAGTGAAATGACACTAAACTGCGCTATATTAATGCCATGGTACTATTATTATTATTATAAGTTTTTAAACTTTTCATTAAAGTTCTGTTTTGTCGTGGTATCTTTTAGTTATGTTCGAATAACTTAATAAATTCCTCAGTTAGTTAACAGTGTTACCAGCAAGATTGCCCGCCTTATAAGGAGAGATTAACCTGTCATTTAAGTATCTTCCTTAACGGGCTCAGAGTCATCAGCGAAGGCTTTGTTCCGTAACAATGCACGTGCAGTAGACAGTAGGAAGCGAACGAGTACAGCCTTTGAGAACCGCGCCGAGTCACGTGTCACACAGGCTTCCAGTTCCTCGCACCTGGAATGCCATCTCTCCGTTTCTATACGTTTATTATTTGATCTACTTTGTGGAGCAACTGCTGTCAAAGAGGACCGGTCTTTGATGCTTTGATTAAAGTTAAGACCTAGTATTAAATCAATGGTTGAGAGTTGATATCAGAACATAAACAGTTTATACTTTACATCATTATAATATACGAAATAATTGAATCATTTATTTTTAAATTTATTATTTATTGGGATTGTACAAGGAAATTGACATTTGATTTCAAGTATGACAGGATACATATTATGTAATACACATTGCATAACTATATTTTTCTTTTCCGACTTAATGTCCGGGTTAAATCTTCCCCATTCTAAAAAATTCGGAAAAACTAAACCCTTCCACACACTTTTCCACAAATGATCATCTAGTCAATCAACATTATGCAAGTGCATTATATAAGCAAAATAAATACAAAACAATACAAGAACAACACGTCAACTCACCAGAGATCAAATGGGAAAATAATTCACCGACTCCAGATATTTTCATATCAGAGGGTTCGGCTCGGTAGAACTCCTAACAGGGCCTATAAATCCTACTGATCCCTCAGCATAAATATTTAAAAAATCTTTCGTTATCCTACATGTATTTAAAAAGACTGATTTTTTCATTTTTTTATATATTTTTTTTGATAGATCTCATACGCCTAAATTTTTAATGAGAGAGCTAGGTATAATGCCAGTAGCCGAAATAACGAATGGTAATATTTTTATAGTCTGAGAATGCCAAATTCTTTTTATCTCATTTCCTAAATCTGTGTATTTTCTTATTTTTTCATTAACAGATTTTTGAATATTACAAGTACTATGATTAACATAGATTTAGTCTTAGATGAATTAAAAAAGAAGGTTACTGATACAAAACGTGTGGTATCACTGAACTAGGTCCAGTGGACATACTTAAGATTTACTGTTTTCCGTTTCGCACATAAGTTCGTTGGTCAGACATATAAGCTATATGCCAAGAACACGTCGCTCTGGGATGTTTTTTGTGAAAATAATGCCTTCCTCGGCTTTTGAGAGGTGCTCAAATTATTCTCGAGCAAAAACCAATTTCAATTTCTTTCTATATTTATATGGCTGTTTCACCTGTACACTCATTTTCTTTGAATGACTATTTCTTTATAATTCGTTCTTTTCATGCTAGGTAGGTTGTTATATGTAGATATTTAATCTATTGGCTATTATTTCTTTATGCAGTTTGTTATTTCTCTTTGCCTCTAGAAACTGGAACGTGCTATATTTTTTGTTCGATTAATATGAATATAACGCGTCTTTGTATTTATGGCAATGGATTTAGAAAATAAAACTAAGCATAAAATATAAAAGTAATTTATTACGCATAGATATTAGTACAAAGGAAAACAAGAAAATAATTTACTAGTAAGGTATAGAGTAGAATTAAAAAAATAACAATAATATAAGTTGAACCCATTGAAATTCATCTAAGGTTGAACCTGTAGCTAAAATAATACGAATACTATTATTAATATTTAATTAATATAATCTGACATAACTCTCGTAACTAACACCAAATTAATATGTTAATAAATTCACAGGGTTTATGTACAAGACGACGAATTCTAGGAATTGGCGTATAAATAGAGTAGTTCGTATTGAGGTTATTGTAACATTTAAAAGTGTATTTGCTTTGAGTTTACCTGGCATAATTATTGCTCTGTTCATAATAACACAAAAAAGCTGTGTGAAAAATATCATTTCACAGTGCCAGATAGATTATTTAAGCCGATTAACTTATAATATTAATAAAATTGTGTATCTTTTTATTATTTAGTGGAATAGGTACTGAATCTACAAAATTCATGGTCTCAACAGGTGGGTGCCTAAACAGAAACGTTGTAAATTACGAGAAATAGAGCAAATATTAGTTAACACGAAATAGAATAATATTTTGGCTTATACGTATTGGGTATTTGGTTGTATGTTCACCTTTGATGAATGCTATCAAAGTCACCATTGAAATATATTGAGTGTAGCTTTCTGTGATGCTATAACGCAATTTGCAAGCGAAGATTGAAGGTTTTACAGTCTACGCGACTCGGGTCGGAATTTCTTTAGGAATCTAACAATTTCAATACCAAACTGCTATCAAAAAGTTGGAAGAGTAAAAAAGAACAAGCCCGAAATACGAAAAAAGGGTTTCAGCGAAGTTCTAAGTTCGAACAAAATAATATAATTTTGGAATTGAACAACGCGAAAGCACGATTGAGATTCTCGAAAACGATACACGCCAAAAAACTTTTCTTCGAGGAGAAGCAAAAAACATGTTTGAGACCATTTGTATGTAACACTAAACTGTTTAATTTAAATAAACAAGTCAATGGACGGATGAACACAAATAATGAAACAGGAACCTAATCTTTTATTTAATGGAGTGAGTAATTGAGAAGTTTGGTAAATAACGAGTATTTACATGATTTAAATCTTACGCGCATGTAGGCGGAAATTACTTCAATGGTGTTCATCTTTGTATTACTGTATTACCAACATTCTAATGTGGAGCACAGAGTATAGAGTACACACACTTTGCATTTAGATGAAGTAATGCATTCAGCGAGACGAGCACACGCTTCATGTTAATGCAAGACTGTGCCTTCTTAAGAAGAATCTACTGTGACGCGTGGGTTGAGTTGAGTTGAGCATACTAACACGTGAAGAAAGTCTCCTCAGAAGTATATGACACGTGCGCGGGAGCCTCTTTGAGATCTCACATACAAGAGACTTGCGTGGGAGGCACTCAAGTGATTTAAATACTAAAAACTAAGGTGGTATTCAGCTGGTATTGGGATGAGGCTACAAATATGAACCTCGTTCATCTATCATCGTGTCATTCAAAGATTCATTATTTTATGATGCACATGATGCATCGCACATGGTCGAACTTTTCAAACAGTTTCGTGACAGCTGTGTAAATGTAATCGTTTTTAATACCCAGGCTAATACTTTACGTGTACGATGTACGTGATGTTTATTCTACCAACTTCGAGAAGCGTGTCAGCTATCAAAAATAACGAATAGCATTATAAAAAGAACCTTTACTGGCATTTAAATGCATTATTTAAAAATATATATTTAAATATATTAACATTGCTTATGCGAGTCACATGAAAATAATTTGAAAAAAGTCAACAAAAATTTTGTTTTTTCACAAAAATTATGATTTTGGGAAGTAATACAATTGTAGAATAAATAAATAAAAGCACAAAAAATATTCAAGATGAGTTTGAAATGAAAGTACGATTCATCTCTATTGTTTATTTTCCAAAATGGAAAGATTTGTACACTCGCCGGCGCACAAAAAACTACTTCAAAAAGGTTTCGAAAATTGTGCAATTTGTGAAATTTACAGAAAAAAAATACATTACAGCTTTAAAAAGCGTATACATTTTCATAATCATAGGTTTTTGCACAAGATGCATGAATTGTTATTATCAATTATCCGGATTAATAATAAAAAGAAAAAGATTTTTCCATTGTTATGACATGTTCTTCATTATTTAATTATAAAAACAGGTATAAACAATATTTTTTGTAAATTATTATAAACAATAATTACTCGCCTATTTATCCATATAAATTGAAAATATCTCACGAGTAACAATAAATCCCAGCGACGGAAATAGAACCCGCACCTTCTTATTGCCGAATTGCTGAACCACTAACCTGACAAATAATTCATAAATATGTCTAGTATTTCAATCAACAATTATGGCTTATTATATAGAAATATACATATATTTTTTTCATTTTTTTACCCTTTTTTGTGCCATACATAAAAAACCTAGTCTTATAAACATTAGTTTATTATTAAAAAATATTAATATTTTTTTACTTACCTACGCTAATACGGTCGCTAACAGCAAGGAGCCAAAACACAATGGAAACAACATACATTTTTAAAGAATTATGTAGAAACTGAGATCAGACAGGATCCAGGATTGTGGCAGCGTGTAGGTTGCAGATAAAAAACTTTATCCAGCGAGTAGCTATCTGCCGGATAATCCAGTTAAAATATGCAAAGATTACAACAGCTCTGGTTAATTTAAACCCAAGTTAAGCCCCCATTCGTAATCCTGATATTCGGATATAGCCAAAGTAATACATAATATTATTATAAGCCCGCAAATGTTTTTGCTCGTCGTTGAAAAACTGTTAACCTTTCTGAAATTTGCGCCGGCGTCATAATATTAGTATTCTTTGAGGACGGAAATAACAAGAATATTTAAAATATGTGATAAAATAATATTTTATGTTTTTGTTAAATCAAAAATGGATTTATGAAATGCCAGAAGTTTTAAAAGTTGAACTGTGTTTTAAAATGATTTCAATGAATTAACCATAAGTGAAAAGTTATTTTTTTTGGTAAACTAATGTTTAAGACAAGATTTTTTATGCATAGCACAAAGGGTAACAATTATTTTTATAAGCAATAATTATTAGCCTGAAACACTCATCCACATTGAAAAATCTCCTGATAAAAGATACATGACGCCAACGGGACTTGAACCCGTGTCCTTTCGATTTCTGGTCGACAGCTCTGACCACTGAGCTATGGCGGCTTATCTCTTATCATACTTATAGGCATGTACACAAAATAGAAACACTCAAATAAATCAATTACAACACAAATATATGGCATATAGGCATATCCACAATATCCTTTAGCCAAATGATACTAACTCGAATTCTAAAAACAATACAATTTAAAAAGTATACAAAAATATTAATGTAATCCCCTTACCTTTAACATGATAAATTTAAAAAAAGGTGAATCTCTTATTATTCAACTTTTATAAATGACAGAAGCTGCTTTGATAGAAGTAAACAAATATCTTGACATTGTCTTGCTACATTTCAATCACATTTATTCATCTTTTTATGCATACTCTTCTATTATTTCAACTCTTAACATCACTGACTCATAAATGATTCACTCAATGTTACCAAGATTTCCTCTGATCTTGACAAATATTAAAAATTCAGGCACTGCCATGGTTTTCTTATTAAGTACAACCCATTTCATTTGTACTTGACTGTAGATACACATCATAAACTTGGTTACAAACCGCAAATCGAATGGATTTGGCAAAAGATTGCATTACATGTTAGTTATATCTTCGGGGGGGCATATATACGTGCAGGGGGCTATATAAATTTAATGTTTATTGGAATCCACTACCAAGCTAATAAAGCTTCGAGGGTGGTCTTTGGGGACACTGTTCAAAAGCAACCCTTTACTTACACTAGTCTGTACAGCAATATAACCGGGAGGGCAGATGATTTATTCTTCTTTGAAGAAAGGTCCTAAGATGATAAAAAAGTGGGTAGGCATCGATTTTGCCCTGAGAACTACAGTAGCTGGCTAGCTGACTTACGATATTATTTTTAAATTTTCTTGGTTTCCTTGTATTTATTTTAAATGGATCTTTTAAGATTATACTTACCACGATTAATACAAATTCAAAATACCTATTCTCGATTTAAGATAACAAATTTCCTGGTAATCGGCATTTGAATAAAAGACGAAATTCGATATTTTAATGCAAATTTTTTGAGCTGGATAAACAGTTAATATACAAATGTTAATGTTAATATACACTTTTTTTAAATTAGCTCCACACAGGAAGCCCTGAGGAAAATAATTCCTTTCAGGGTCTAAGTGAACTTTGTGGATGCTGTAGAAGAGCCATTTTAGGAAAGAGAGGAGAGGAAGTTCTGGGAAAGAAATGACGGGTGGGTAGGAATTTAGGGTCGCTGTATCCAGGAGTGACGGACTTATGAAACCATCCTTCCCAATCCATGCACCTCAGTGCAAGTCAACGTTCCGACAAAGTTATTGGATACTGTGATAGTACAAGTAAAAAATATTTTTTTGAAATTTCAACGTTTTAAGATAATCTTCACGTCACAAAGTGGAATTCATTTGCACGGAAAAAATCTTTTTAAATGGAAAAAAATAACGGGATTTTCATCATAAAGAATCACCTCCCAAAGTTGGTGCACTTTATCCCCGGACACCCTGTATGTGCGTGTGTTATACCTTCGCTTAGTTTTAAACTTTTTAATAAAAAATGATACATATAAGAACCAAACGTAATAACTCCAAGAAATTTCATAAAAGGTTAAAAACACGGTATTTATTCTCAGTTCTACAATAATAACTTTTGCCATCTTTTGTTATTAACAATGTATAAGTATATCCGAAATAGCAAAATCTCCGGCATCGTGAACTTGAAGTAATCATCTAGGTCAACGCAACTACTTTCAGAAATAAATACCTTTTTTCATGAGACTAGCCAATAAGAGTCAAATAGGGACAAGAAGATACAAGAGGCGCCAATCATGTGCGAGAAGACGCAATAAGAGTCAAGGCTAGCCAAAAAGAGCTAAGAAGGGCAAGTTGAACCGTGCTTGGTCAAAAAGAGTCAAGAAGATGCAAAAAGAGCCAAGGCAAACTAAGACGAGCCAAAAAGAATCAAGAAGAGCTAAGAGACAATAAGTGAAAAAAAGATACCAGAAGAGCGAAAAAGAGCCAAGAAGAACCATTGGAGAGGACCCACCTTATCCCACGGCTGTGTGAGGACTGCTACCTGATAACTCCCTTAGCCGTAGAAGGGGCAAGCAGAAGAAAGATATGAAAAGAAAACGTTCAATCAAATCATTTCTCCCTACCGATCCATAATTCCAATATTGGCTTATTAGGCTGCCACGTATACCGGTCAATTGAAATGCTTTATCCTTCTCATCCGCGTTGTACGTCTTCCAGGTCTCACCGGGACGGGAGTACTCTCGGCTAGGGTGGTACAGTCGTATCGTATAGTGTGAATTATCGTTTATTTTACGACGCCATAAACATTAAATTTTATATATTTAAAAAAAATAATTCAGGCCGCAGCCTGCTAAAAAAACTCAATAAGAGAACACATGTAGTAATTTTGACTCTTTACTTGTAGGCACCTAAAATAATAATAAAAAATTAAAAGAAAATAATTCAGATAACCCTTTGAGGGTAAGTATACTAGGTATTTAAATAGATACAAAATTTCGTAAATACCAAACGAAGTAATATGCCGTTTCAATAAGTAATTTCTTAAATCTAAAAACTAAGAGCCAGTAGTGTACAGAATTACTCAAAGGTAGTTTTTTATTGAAAACGTTTGTACACATGAGACCAGAATTCAATTTTCTCATAGCAAGCAGTGTAGGGCGCAGGCCACAATATAAGGCTTATAAAACACACTTCATTTGGCGATTTCAAAAGAGCAAAATACCATGAACTGGAAACCTTTCTGCAGATCAAGTGTATTATTTGCTCCTGTAATGAAAAGGACCTCGAAACCAATTGAATTTCAATGGAAGTGAACCCAAGAATTTCGTGTTTTATTGTAAATTAAAGTGTGGTTTCAATAAAATATATTTTATGCGAAAATCAATTAATTTTATTGTGATGTTGAACGGACTGAGATAAAGAAATTCTTTCATTAACTAACAAACTAACCATCATAGGAGTAGGCAGAGAAGGCTCGGTCTTTGCTTTTGCACACTCCTTGCCTCATGAACACTCACAGTCTTCGTGATGTCTTGATCGTGCCACGTCTTCCTCAGGAGTCCCCGGCTTCTTCTGCCATTCACATTTGCGATCATGTATTGATTCTCCTTACACTTCTTTTTTTATCATTACCTCTACATACCCAAACCATCAAAGCATCCCTTTCTTAGTTTTTCGTAATGTAATTACGATTATATTAGCCTTGCATTTTATGCGGATCTCAACATTTCTCATACGATGTTACGTGGTTTGACCACACTTACGCCTCAGGGATCTCATTTCTACAGCGTTCGTTTTCAATTATGCATGCATTAATTTAAAATAAGGCATAAGTGGGTTTATATTACAAAAAAATATTCGTATGGTTTTTATAGTGTCAATATGCTTTGCCCGAGATGTAACACATTTTGTTTCGATATACTTAGTCTGAATGAACAATATTTTCTCCATTACACGAGAAAAAAAGTGTCATAATGTTTTTTTTTATTTTACCTGCAAACCACACGGAATAATAGTAATACCATACTTTGAGAAAAATCATGCCTCATGCCTCATGCCTCATACCTCGCCCCTTCAACATGAAAACCAACATGTTTGCATTGACCTTACGTGCAACATTATTTATTTGGATACTTAGTTACAATTACTTTTACTTCCAAAGGGATTTTTTTAAATGATGGAGTCGTTTTTTATTTAGCCATCAGACTTTATGGCGAAAGAGCTTTAGAAGAAGAGCCTCGATTAAACGATAAGAGGACTTGAATAATGTTGTAAACGGAGATAGGTTATTATATATAACATCATTTTATAATTATAGTCTGACAAAAGATAGGTGATGAAGGCAATTAGATAATAGAGCCAGTTAGATTATAAAGCGAAATTGACGATGCCAGTCAGATAGAAGTCAAATGATTTTCAGATGAAAGTCAAACAAATATCAGACTAAAGTCAGACGAAAGTCAGGTCAAAGTTAGGCGAAAGTCAGACGAAATTCGGATAAAAGTCCAATGAAATCATCACATGAAAGACCAAAGAATGTCAAATAAAATCAGATGAAGTTCCGATGAAATTCAGATGAAATTTAGATAAAATTCAGACGGAAGTCAGATGAGTTAAGATGGTCGATACAAAACATTGTTTTCGTTGATAAAGTTTAGTGTTGAAAACTTCGATTCGTATCGACATGTTTCAAACAAGTTTAAATCTTTTGTTTTGTTCACAGGACGTCCACACAACGCACCGAGCCGCGAGAACTAGCAAGTAAAAAAAAGTTTTAAGAACTAAATCCGAACATGGCATCTAACTTTAAAAAGTTACGGAAAATAATAACGCAGTTAATTGGTCAGGTCCACACTGACTTTACACGTGAGACTGAGAATAATGTAGCAACGGACCCCGCTTGATTTTGGGCTTTCGCGAAAGATAAATGCCGCAGTCGTGACAAACTTAATCACATTGATTTTGATGACAATAAATTTGATGGATATTTTGAGATCAATAGTATTCAGCGACAATGTTCCCAAATTTGACATTTCAGCTTCTTCATCATACAATGCTCTACCTATTGAACACATTCACGAAATGAACAATTACGATATTATTACCGCTTTTAACAAGCTAAAACTCAAATACTCCGTTGGCCCAGATTGTTTACCACCGATTGCACTCAAAAGATACTAAATTTATTTAATTCCAACCTCTGAAACACATTTTTATCACTTCGTAATTATATTTCTCACTAAAATGTGGAAATTTATAAAAGTCAAACCTATACAAAAAAGGTAAAAAGTCGTCAATCCATCATCTTTCTTACAAATATAAAACCAATTTCGGGATTAACCAGGAATCAAACCTTGGACCTCTCCTCTTTCTTTTATTCATAAACGATATTGACAAGACTATTAAGCGCTCAAAATATCTCCCCTTCGCTGATGACATCAAAGCTGTTAAAAGTCCCATGGATTCCATTCTTTTGCAAAATAATTTTGATTATATTGTCAAATGGTTGGAACTGAACAACTTATCCTTCAACATCCAAAAATGCAGTGTTATCACATTTACAAGATCCAAAGACACATTTCTGTTCCCCGACCACATTAATAAAAATATGTTAACACACAAAAATGAGAATCAAAACCTTGGCGTGATTTTCGAAGTAAATATCTCTTTCGAATCCCACATATCTGATATTGACTTCTGTGCCAACAAAATGCTTCGTTTTGTTCTTCATAATGCTACATAGTTTACTTACGGAATCCTATATGACTTTCGACAGTCAATACGCAATGTCTAATTTCTAATGCCCTTTGAACCATCTTCATGCTTTGACTTATTATTATCTCCCATTCTTACTTTTATATTATTATTGTCATTGTTATTGTCTTCGCTCCTCATTTATATATGCTCTCCTTTCACTGTCATCTCTGTTTATAAAACTTATTCGTGTAATTAATATGTTGTTAATGGACTATTTGTCCGTAAATAAATAAATAAATAAATAAACATAAGCCCTTGTTTGCAGTATCCTACAATATAGCTCCATTATTTGAGCCCCTTCTGAACAAAACAATAACTTTGAAATATAGTAAGTATAAAAGAGATTTATGCGTTATCTAAATATGAGCGAATATATGTACTATCCATTCCTATATCCATCCTTGTTATTAAGAGGAATGCTCGATTTCAACACCTAAGAAGCATGCTGACATATATTTTTAGGCATACATTTATTAAAACTAATTTCTGGAACTATACTTAATCCACTTATATTAAAAGAGGTTAACTTACATGCCCCTAAAAAGTCGTGGAAGATCCCATGCACTTTTCTATACTCCGAAGGCCTAGGACTTCTGCCTATCAGAAAGCGCCAATCAACAGAGCGACTCAAATGCTCAACGATTCTGCACTGACCATCGACATTTTCAACGCCACTTAACAGACAGCTCTGCAACTGTCTTCTGACAAATGTAACAAAATGGTATAATAACTGTCCCAATAACCTTTTATACTTGTACCTAAAATGTGTGATCTTCTAGTAAATATATTGGTACATAACCGTTTTATGGAGACCAAGAATAAACAAATAAATAAAGTTAGTTAATAAATACTTGAACAACATTGATAAGAAAGTCCGTACACTTTATTTTGCCCTTTTGGGAGTGGCCTATCGCGTTGTGTGGGATTCATTCATTCATAACCATTCGTTAGTTTTAGATTGAAATTATCGAAAAATAATAAAAAGTCAGTTGATTTTCGATTCCCTCATGACGAACCCCTGGAATCTTTGGCTTAGAACAGATGACCTAAAGCATAAGTTGAAATAAATATGCTACTGCGGCTGAAAGCACCTCTATTCCCTATGTTTTTGTTACATGCGTCGTTTATGATAAAGAGGGAGAGGTTAAAAAGGCCGAGCCGAACCCATGTATCTCATTTATCAAATGTTGTTGTTGATTTCTACAAAATGCGTAATAAAAACTTGACAACATTAATAAGAATAATGGGCAGATGTAGCATTAATTTTGAATTATAACGCCATTCTTGTATCGGTTCTTATCCTTTATTACGTGAGATTCGTAAATAAGTACCGATTGTAAGAAAAACTGATATAATAATGTCATGTGATAAAAGCCATAGGCAACGCTGAGAGTTACATTATAGCCTCTATTTTTTTTACATGTGTGGTGAATGAAAAATATGGATAGGTTAATACGGAGCTATCGGTGATACATAGGATTCCGAGCAGGTATATTAATATTCGAACTTTATCAGCGTTCGTTTATAATGAAATCAGAAAGCATCTTTTACTCATTTTGTAATAAATCATGGTGAAATAACCTTCTAAGAAACTAATTAGATCTGCTTCATGTATTGAATTTAACATCAAGTAAAAGCTCTTTCCATTGAACTGTATAACAATTGAGTTTATTCTTTAGTTACTTAAAATTATATAAATTGCCGTTTTCAAATTGGAACTGATTTGTCGAGAATTCAAACCATACGTGATTTTTTAAGGGTCTGCGCTAGGTATAAATAATAAACCTCAAATCGTGAACCTGGCGATAGGAAAAAAATACCAAGAACACAAAAATGTTACAGGTAATTTGTATTTGTGCTGTGGCGCTAATGTCACAATTATACTTAATATTTAAAATAATGTCAAAAGTGAACCCGCCAACAACAATAAAATACCAGTAGTACAGAAATATGAATTGGTATTTCCATTTGGCTATTATTATAAAAATGTATTACTTAGTAACAGTTAAAAAGTAAAACATCACGTAACAAAGAAACCTTTTTTTATTTTTTAAAGTACAATTATTTTTTTTTTCATTTTCACTTGATTTTTCATGGGCCTATTAGCCTGCGCTATTATTTTAAATTTAGTTTCCGTTTCCAGAGTGAAAGATATTAAGGGCTCAATTGTTTTACCGAGTTGGAAGAATTCTTCAAATTTCAAAGATAATTTTCAAGTTTTTTAAGGTTCTGTTACTATAGCATCAGTGGCCAGCTGTTTCACCTAACTCAAATAATAACAGAACTTACTTTAATTTACTACGAAAATTGTCGAATTCTTCAAATTGTGTGAAGCAACTGGCCCTTAGTTTCCAATCTTCCCCTTACACTTCTCCATTCAAAAGTTACATCGTTCAGAAAATCTCTTTTGTAATTATTATTTTATTTTTTTTTTTGTAATTATTTTTTATTTTTAATAATATGTTTACATGGAACATAATTCATTTTACATCTTGGGTCTTTTTACTACTCTTCCATTGAAAGCATTTGCTTGTGTATGGAAGGGGAGTGTACATAAATGTTGTTGTTAGTTAGTACTTAAATAATTCATTGTACATAAATGTATGTTTGCTGTAGTATTTTTTTCTTTCTTTCTTCAATTCTCACAAAATCCCAAAATGTAAATAGAATTTCGGGAATGTTTTTACCAACTTTACATGAACCTGTTTTTATTCAAATACATAGGCACCTTCTAGATATATTAGTTTCAACCATCTAGGTTCTGTAGAATATATAGTGGCAAGATAACGGAATGCGAGGGTTAAACCTCTTATACATTTTATCAAAATCATGTCGTAAATAATTGATTTATCGCCGGTTATAAGTTAAAATAAAACCACGGAAGGTTTTATATTAAATCTGGCTGATCACAATTTTTAACAAAAATACCGGTGTTTTTAGAATCCAGGAGAAATTTTTCAAATTATATTTTCGTACGAAATTTAAAAAAACAGGTCCCATATGAATACCGTGGTAACGTTAGGAATGTTTTCGAATTTAAATTGAGATCTTTCAACGGATGTGTCTGTTATCTATTCAGAACAGTTTGATTTTCAGTTTATAACAATCGAAAAATACCTACCTTTGTACATAATTTCATTTAAAACTGTAGTTTATTTACAAATCAAATAATTTTGACTACGTTTCAACCTGTTTCTTCTGGCATTTCTTCTTCTAGTGCCCTGTCCTTTGAAAGATTAGCTATCATCACGGAAATGACCTACAGGTGGCGGCCTGGATAATAACTCCAAATAGAACCAAATCCAGAGTAGACCAAGCAGATAAATTTTGAAGTTTAATAAATATAAATCAATACAGAAAATTACATGATGACTGATAAACAAAAAATATTCAAAAAAATAATTTAAAAATTGACTACCAACATGCTTTAGAGAGAAACTTTGTTGCAATAAAGACTTCCACACACATCATACAAGACCTAAAGAAAAAAATAGTCTAAAAAATTGAACAATTCAAATTTTTTTTTTTTTTAATTTTTTTTTTAAAAAAGAAAGACAAACATTCCCGGGTTACGAATAACCCAACAATGTTTGAAATACACCGAATTGTTTACTTTTTTGAAACATCTAAATCTATAGTTTAGTTCCCAATGAAATTCAAAATGTACATAGATTAAGCATATTAGAAATAATCATAGTGTATGTTAAAAAGTGTATTTATATTAGGTCACATGAAGTGGAACTATTATAAGTTAAATAAATAAAATAACTCAGCGAATCTGTACTCGCGCCGGCGACTAAGTCATGAAGTGCGGGGTCTTCCTGTAAATCTTTCGATTACGAATGAAGCAAGGAATTTGTACCAAGACAAAGTTTTGTGGCGTTTCAAAGACTCTGCATACCCTTGTAGGAACATGGTATGTCTGTTAGTTAACTAGTTAGCATAATTTCATTAGCATACTATCTATCTCTCTTCCTGAAACACCTTCGCAAAATTTCTTGAAAAGTTAATTAAATTAATGACAAATTGGTTAAATGAGGTGAAGCAATTCTATCTATAGAGCTAAATGAAGATCAAAGTGTTCCCTCGAATAAAGGCTTTGCCAAGCTTTCCCAAAGTATTTTGTAAGATACGCATTCGCTTACAATTCTAGATATTGTTTAAATTAAATAAAGGCTTAAAACGTTAGTAGGTAAACATAAATAAGTCTGAAATTCGCATGATTTAATTTATAAGCCTCCAGAACTGTACAGATATGTTTGAAATCTTTATTATCTTACGTATCTTCGAATATTTTAAGCTTTCATGATTTCATTTCTTCCACTAACTAAGTATAATATATTCAACTGAAATTCATTATTTCCAATTAAAATTCATTATACCTACAACTAACTGGTAAATGTTTGCATCGAGAAGTATACTTAATTATTTTACCGGCTTCTGTAACTCAAAAATCAACGCTTGGTTAATCCGAAGATATAATTTATTAAATCCACATGGATCGTATTTCATATAATCATGTCATGTTAACTTACTGAATTCTGGTTTGGTACTAAGCATATATTATCTCATGTACAAAAAGTACTCACACAGGTAGGTTCACTACGGTTCAAAGGGTTCAGATCAAATTTCACCAAACTAACAACACGAGCTATCTGTTAATTTATCTCAGTAGTATTCTCAGTCTCAAACGGATTATATCATATATCATACCACAAATGCAATATTTATTTAACATGTATATATCTCAATTAATCTAAGTAAACAATTTTTTCTTTTCAAAAGAACTCATTTAAAAACTACTAAACAGTAGTATATTGGGACTTTTCCTGTATTATTTATTTATATTGTATTATTTTCGAGAAAAACACATATAAACAACAAAGGAACAACTTTTTCTTTTTACCTTATTTTGAAGGTTTTACCCATCAACATAATATTTATTTTTTTTAAAAATTTTTTATTTTTATCATTATTTTTTTTTTATTTAGGAGAAAAAACAGATACAGATATCAATCGACAAGAATATACAAAACATCAACTAGAGAATTCACCTGCATCCAAACTATTTCTCACGAATTGACTTAAACAGCAATTAAAAACATTTACAAATATTTTGACTTATAAATAGGGGAAAAATATATAAATGAGAATATTATTTTACAAATAGAGATATGAAATAAATGCGCAATATCCTTATAAGAATTTACAAATTATTTTTGAAAAAATTAAGAGGGTAAAACAAAAAATATATGTATAAATAGATAAACAATGTTAAACAGAAATTAAAAAATATATATATATTTAAACGAAGTATGTCTAAGTTGTTTACTTTGAACTTTGTAGGAAAACAGTCTTCATTTTTCTACTAAAAGTAGTGAATGTATCAAAAAATAAGTCAGAGTCCTTGAGGTTTTGATTCTGATTAAGTGATTCGCACATTCTTCTGATTGGATCCCTGACACCAGCATTTGTACGCGTCCTGCTAATGTGGAATAAGTCGTTAAGCCTTGTTACTCTGGGTGGTACTTTGAAGTTTATTAATTTCAGTAAGTCGGGACAGTCAATAACGTTGTTACAGATTTTATACAGAGTCATGAGATCAAGGTATGTTCGCTGGTTAGATAGAGTGGAGACGTTATAACTCGAGAGCATATTTATGTACCCGCGTTTGGGTGCGCTCATTTTGTAATTAAGGCAACGGCGAAATTTCTTTTGAATACTTTCAATATTTTATTTATAGATATCGGAAAGTGGATTCCATATGGAGGTGCAGAATTCAAGTTGAGAACGGACCAGAGTGTGGTAAAGAAGAAGATATGTTTCATGTTTTCGAAATTCACGGCTGTTTCTGATGACAAATCCTAGCATGCTGTAAGCTTTATTCACAATATTATCAATGTGCGCATCGAAGTGGAGTTTGGAATCAAAAAGTACGCCTAGATCTCTTATACATTAAACGCGCTCGAGTAAATAATTACCAATACAATAATTGAGTTTTATAGCGTTGTGATTTTTAGTAAAACTTATTTGTTTTTTTTATTAATTTATTAAGTTAAAAGAAATTTACATTTCACTTTCTTAACTTAAATATATAACATTAAATAAATAGTATTCTAATATTGTTCTAATAACTTAAGATTAAAAAGTTTTTTTTAAAATAAATTTATACTCTCCGTTTTAAGTTTATCTGGAAGGAGATTGTATATTTATACACTCTCGTGGCCAATGCCTCTTTTGCCACTTTCAGTCCTTACAGCATGTGTGCACAATTTGTTATGTTGCCTAGTATAATGTTCGTGTACTTGTGACGTTTACATTTATTGTAACTTAGGTAAATTTTGTTTTCATTGCAAAACGTTTCGAACCTTACTAAGTCGCTTTGTATGAGCAGACAATCGTTTAAATTCCGAACAATGGCAAATATTTTTATGTCATCAGCGTACAAAAGATATAAACAATGCACGAAACATTTAGTAACAGTGTTAATAAAAAAAAACAAACAACAGCGGACCCAGAATTGACCCCTGTGGCACGCCAGAAGTAACTGGTTCCCATGTAGAAGTGTGTCCTCGTAATGATACGGCTTGTTGTCTTTTCGTTAAATATGAGATAAACCAACGTAATAAATTTCCTCTAATTCCGTTGTACATAATTTAAAAAAAAAGAATAAGGTGGTCAACTTTGTCGAAAGCTTTTTTGAAATCGCAATTTATTGCATCTACCTGGTGGCCTCGATCCATGCTAGTAAATAAGAAATTTGAGTAAAGAAGTAAATTACTCATGGTAGATTTGCCTTTTACAAACCCGTGTTGTTGTTCAGTAATTTTGGCAGCAAGCTGGGGATATATATTGTCATGGACAAGTCTTTCCAATAGTTTAGGGATCGCCGAGATGGATATTGGCCTATAGTTTTCCACTCTTTGACGCGAGTCACCCTTGTGGACCGGTATAATATAGGCCAACCTATCGGGGAAAACCCCATCACTCAGGCATTTATTAAATATTATGGTAAGCGGCACACACAGTGACGACGCAGCAGATCTAAGGAAAAACGCCGGTATTCCATCGTGACCCGCACCCTTGTTTATGTCTATCGATTTTAAACTCGATTGCACTTCTTTTTCCGTTAGTTTAATTGTGTGAATGTGCGCAAGTCCAGAGTCTTGAACTTCCTCAAGTTGGTCAATGTTAATAATTGGGTCATTGATAGAGGAAGGTTTAAATGTTGACTTAAAGAATTCAGAGAACATATCACAAATTTCCTGTGCATCGTTAGATTTGCGCCCTTCGACGGACATTGCAGCAGGGTATCCACCAGACGATTTTAATTAGGATATGTATGACCAAAAGCTTTTGATATTATTTTGCAATGAACTTTCGATGTTGTCAAAAAATAACCTTCGGGTTTCATTGAAGAAGAAGATAATACTAATAAATCTAAACTAAACATGAAACAGTGCAGGATACAGAAAAATAACAAAAAAGATGTGTGTATGTATTAGGTACCTATATAATAGGACATGTTTATCCGAGACACAATCTAGGTTTCAAACCAATTTCATTAGAAACGTTATTTCCATTTAAAAAGATAGATGACAAAAATAAAAGTGTTTTCGTAAGTAGGAAATTTTGAACTTCAAAGCAGTTTTCATTAACTTGTTATGGGGTTATAAAATTACTTTAAAAAATGCTCGATTATTTCTATGGCCAAGATACACCCAAAAACACTGATTTTGCTTTAACTCCCTTAGAAGTTTTAATCATCACCGAAACAAGTTAAGACAATACCTACATAAAACTCCTTTGTTCAAGTAATAACAATAATAATTTTCAATCAACCACTCTTTATTCTTTGATACGAAGCCACAGGCAACAGATACCAATTCAACATTCTGAAGAAAAGAGAGGGTTCTAACTACAATTAGTACTTTTTTATTTATTGTCATAAGGTTTAATTTGTACAACTCTTTCCTACTAGCAAATAAATCAAAATCAAGTAGCAAATGTAAATGTGAAATAAAACTCTTCAAAATAAAATTGTAGAACTCCATTGTATATTTATTTTATAATATAATTATTCAACTCAAAAAAAAAAAATTTATAAACAAGTTGTACTGTTATTTTTTTTTAATTATAAACTAATGTTTATAACACAAGATTTTTATGTATAGCGCAAAAGATAATAAATTATTATAATCAATAATTAGTCGTCTGCAATATCAATACAAATCAATCAATCAAATCAATCAATCAATACAAATCAATATCAATACAAAAATAAACGTAATAAGCAGTAATTGTTGATTGAAGTACTAGTACATATTGAATTATTTGGCGTCATGGAAATAAACCGACGTGGCTCAGTGGTCCAGAGCGTCTGACCGGACATCAGAAGGCGCGGCTTCAATTCCCGTCGGTGGTATTTATTTTTACTCTGGAGATATTTTAATTTGTATTGATATTGCAGACGAGACTAATTATTGCTTATAATGAGTTGTGCTGTGTAAGTATTATTAAGCGTGACAGCTGTTGAGCCTTCCGAAGGCATCGAATGAAATTGCTTTTTTTAAAATTAATTGAATAAAATATAAAATTATGGCATGTATCTCTCCTTATGATAACCAAATTATTATGGTCTAGTCAAGAAACTTCTAGTTTTAGAAACTTTGGTATCTAGTTTCAAATATTTCTTTTGCGAATAATAAATATATAATCATGACTAGCTTTACTCTAACATTCAAAAAAATTAAGAATTAATAGAATTATTTTAGCACCCGTAATAAACGACGTAATTTTACTATTTATACTAGGCAGAATAAACAAAATTGATGGCGGTAAGCCTTATTTTCTTATTAATAATCTACGAGCCATTAATAATACTTCGCATTAATAAAGCTCTAAGGGCTTTTAGGCTGCCCTCGATTCTGACCACTGGTTTCCTCTAGGAGCTTTCCACTTACACTACTGAGATGAAAGTTCCCACGAAGCGAAATCGTTAGTCAAAATATTATTAGCGTATTTTAAGTTAGAAACACACAGAATACTAGATCATAGCCATGGCTTCAAAAGCTCCCCTTCGGACCCTAAGCAGAACTAAGCGTCCTTTGAAAGGGCCGAGATAGTTAGTTGAAAGATTTAATCACGTCCGTAGTTTTTCGTCCGAAAATATTTTTATCAAATACATTTTACGCACTTAATCCACTAGGACGTGCCACTATTCCTGGAGGAGAATTCGCTAGGAATCAAAGCATACGAGCTGTGCTTAGATGAACGGGTGCGAGCGGAACTGATTACACACCAGAACCATTATGCCTGAAGCTTGGACTCTGATTTGAGGTTTTACTCATTAAGTTATTCTATAAATAAAAAATATGTATTTCTAGACTTGCACAAAAGGCAATATATGTGGTACTCTAAGAATAAAAATAGGATATATTTATCCAAGACACTATTTAGATTGAATTTAGTTCGAGTTGAATCTTGCCATCAAACATAAAGATAGCAAGCAGTCAATAAAAAATGTGCGGTGAGAAAATGAAGATAATGTTGTTAGATCTTACTCAAAGTAAACAGTTAAATTAATGTTGGTAGAGGCGAGGGTCCTGGGTTCAAGTCTTAGATGCGACCGTATCTTTTACTGATTTTTCTATCTAAAATAATTCAATTTTGTGTTGTTGTGTTTTACTTTTGTTCTTGCGAAAAAAATTTATAAAATATTTGAATAAAACATTTTGCTATTAACCAGGTTCAAAACTCGCGACCTGTGAATTCAGGGCAATGAACTTATGAAATCCCTACTAGTGCGTTGATTAATATTTCCGTGCAATGCCATGATTCAAAATTGTAATCACCACGTAGTTAAGTTTAGGGAAGTTTTGATTCCAAGTTGGAGCTAAGCTTCTGGACTTCCTTGTTTCCAAATGGCTTTCCAAGACGCTGGAACTAGCAACGTTGCGAATCCACAAAGTTGTTCAAATCTGAGTGAGTTTCTAAGCTCAATGTTAATAATACACACTTATTTTGTATGTCTCCGTCCTGACTTGTTATTGTCGCTTCACTGAAATAACCCAACATCCACTGGAATATTTTGCTACAGTTGCGTGAGGGAATATACATACATATACAGTTTTCATTGCTTTTGGGATTGTGAGATAAAGAAATTTAACAATATTTACTTTTAAGGAAGTGTTACATGGAAAGCTTTTAGTAAAATTAAATAATAAATAGTGAAATTTCGTACCTAGGTAATTTTGAATGACAAATCAAAGCAAATCCGAGTTCCAGAGTTCGTTAAACTAACACAGAACACACGCACAATCGAAATTCGTATTATCGATAATTAATTTATGCCACCGTTCGTAAAATAGTTGGTGGTGAAATTTTCAGCATATTTGCCATCCAATCAGTTGATCGGGGTTTGATTAACGGCCACGGTAATTTTTTTTTTTTTAACTTTTATTTTTTTAAATAAATTTTTTTTAAAACTAAAAATTTTTTGATAAGTCTAATTTTCAAGTCTTATTGTCTTCGGCTTTTCACTAAATCGTATTGTTTTCAAGACTATCTATTCAAAGTCCGATCTCTCGGATGCATATTGGCATATTATATTGCTGCAAAAGTATCTCTTTGATACTTATCTGTAGGCAACTTGCATCGTGTTTCCAAAATATTTCATTTGGGTTTCGAGTAATATCAATATTGAAGGAAGTAGATCCATTTTGAGACCATGGTATCGATTCTCCAATTCAGGCCGCTCGTAATCGCCGTCGAAAGTACATACATTGGTCGATGTTCTTATTCTTGAGTCTCGTCGAAGGTACGTACGAAAAACGTCAAAATGCATTCCACTCGAACAGCGAGTTGGTCTAACCTTTTGTATTCTAGTGGAATGACTTCGTCGATAATCGAGGCCTTGATATGTCCATCTTAAATGCAAGTGAATATAGTTCATAAAACTTTACAAGTAAGGTACAATGGGTTTGTCCGCCAGGATATCGTTTTTTCAACACGGTCCTAGACGTTTAAACAGTTTGTTTATTCGTAAGAATCATAAATAAATAAACATGAGCCTTTTTTTAAAAGGCTGAACCCTTTGACATCGTTCTAGGGTGGTGAATTTGAATAATAAATTGGTACCGGGTGATCCCGAAAATTATGTCTCTAATTTTTAAGAATTATATTGTGATTTAAAGTGTTTTTTTTTAAATTATCAATTCAATGTTTTTTACTCCTGAATTGCTACATTTAATTTCTTTACATGTTTCATAGTGCTTTGACACAAACGAAGTATTGAATTCTGTCAAAACTAAAGCTTTAGAGAGCACAGTTTACACCCGCCCTATGCAAGCGGGTACCTTACCATGTTCCTGGGAGGATACTTACAAGACAGTACCTACCATATTATTGTGATAATTCTGCTTCAACTTCGAAATATTATACTTCTATGAGACGTACTTTAAATTTGGGTAACAAATTCTCCGATGTTGTTGATATATTAAGAAAATCAATATTACAACATAAACATACTTCAAAACCGTATTTTCATCTAGTTGAGCTTATTTATTTGTGTGAAGTATTTAACTCTGGATGAGTAAATCAACGTTTACATTGGTACTCGAAAATGAGGCTGGAGCAACAGTTACGGTGAATGGATTGCGCTATCGAGAGATTATTAATGATTTTTTATGGTCGGAATTGAATGGTATTGATTTGGACAACGTTTACTTTCAACAAGACGGCTTTCGACAAGCTACGCGCCACACAAGCAACGAAACCATTGATCTTTTACGATTGAATATCAAAATAACACCTCTTATTGGAAAACCCTGTATTAGTAATATTTTATATTATTTATTAAAAAAAGTGTACACATATACCTAACACAACGAAATAATAATCCACAATCTCATAAAAACATTCCTGTATCGATATTTTTTTATTTATTTATTTGTTAAGACATACACAGTACAATTAGATATTTTTAGTTATTACATAGTTGTAGTACCTATTACGTATGTCCATAAAATATCATTACGTAATTTCGCCTGAGATTGTTATAAAAGGAAGGAAGTGTGTGGATAATAATAAATAATAAATGAATTGAAAACAAGAATTATAATAAGCTCACGAATTGTAATTGACTGTTAATAAATAGGAGTTTTGAAAAATGATGTGAAAATATTTTTGAAATATGTCATGCTAAGAAATTTAATAAGTTAGTTTTGTATGTTAGAAAGGAATCATGAAAGATGTCTAAATGTAGTAATTTTTCGTAATGGGTGTATGTTGTGATTGCGCGAGTAATAACTGAATTGTTTGCTGCATTGGTATTGTTGTGCTTTGTAGTGTGCAGGCTTACAATTAATAAAAATAAAATTATAATACACACAAACTTAATAATAATGTTTGGCTGATTATAGCGCCGTTTTCGTGAAAAATCACCTCAAGGGCGCTGAAAATATTATGATGAGAAAAATTTAAAAAAAAAACCTTTAAAATATTACAAAAATAAACACTAATGTTTTTTAACCTATAATGTAACGTGAATAAATAAATAATAATAAATAAATAAATAAATATAATTTTTTCTTTCTTGAAGGTAGTAAAATAATTATATATATGTTTATGACAGTCATACTTATCTACTGCACTGTTTTTGGGTATATAATATGTAAATATACAGGTATATATTAAAGCTTTTATCGGGCATAAATAAACCAAATCAATGTTTTTATTACTGAGAAGTTGATCAAACCTACCAATCACCACTCAGTAGCCCTTTGAATAGGATACTCGGCTTGCAATTAGACGGTTCGAGTTGTAAACTCACAGCAAGCACAGGATTACTCGCCATTTCAAAAAAACTTATACATACAGCGTAACATGGAAATACCATAAAAATGTAATTTAATTTCTCTTGTTGAAAAATTTCTAATGGTTATTATGTAAAAAAATAATGATATTCCTTGTTGTTCGCTAACAGGGATTTAGTGTTTGAAATACGTTCGCTTAAAATTAAAATAAACGGGAGATGGCCTCTAGCAGGCAACATATGGAACAATGTAAATTATTACAATTTTATACAGACAATAATATTGGAAGAAAACAGAACACAAGTTGATAGTAAGGACAGGTTTTTTCTTAATAAGAGAATGAACGTTGAAGTTAGTTATAGAGAAAGACAAAGTTTTATCTATGATTTGATTGAGATTTACGTCACCACTAATTTTCATCTCAAAAAGGTGTATCCTATAGGTTATTTTTGTTTGATTGATAAATAAAAAATGTAATTAAAAAAATTTACTATTCGTAACGTTGTTTTATAAAATAACACGGGCGTTTAAAACCATTGTTAAGAAAAAAATATTTTGTGAGGATTAAAAATATTATTAGTCAAATTGAAAAATGATTAGCTTCTGCGTATAACAAATATGATTTGTCTTATAGGGAAGTCAAATAAATTATTACTACAAAGGGTTAACCCTTTCTGGTCGAATCCCGCACACTCCGCGGGAAACATATTTCATTAGAATGGTTGCGTTTACGCACACTGCGTGAAACTTTATCAAGAAAATGAGGATCTGTAAACTTTTTAACTAATAAGATACTTCACTCGGTAGTTCTAAGAGCCATTTCACCAACACATGAAATCCTTTGATAGTTTTTATTTTATAGAAATTATAAAGATAGTGCTTATAAGTACTAGGAGTCATGCGTGTATGAAATTGAGTGGAAGTTCGTTCATAAACATGTAATGAAAAAAGTTTTAGCATGAGAGTGGAATATGCCACGAGTTGGGTGTTGGCTTTTATTGCATCTTCCTGGAAGTAAAACTTTTGAAAACGAGCTTTAAAATTAATTCCATCGTACTCTCACCTAATTTTATAGGACTAAGTTTTCTTACCACATCACCCACATGTGAAAATTTAATAAAATTTCCTGGCCATAAAAGTTATGATTTATAAGTTTAAATGTACCTTAAATGGGTATTTACGTAGATTATTTTATGTACCCAAACATACAACTTCGCAGTACCTATCTACAGGCTTTCTTTATAATGTCTGTAATTTATCAACGTTTTTTATAAAGGCTTTTTACATTTGAGATTTAACTGTAATATTTGGACAGGGCAAAAATACTCAGTAATAAAAACAATTTAGTATCACGTATGATATGTGGTAATGTAGAGATACTGGACAACACTACACGCTCTTATATATTTAATCCACCTATATTGAAATAGGTTAAGGCCTTAGACTTAGTCACATTACGCTATATTATGCGCGCATAAACTGGGCGTGGTATGAACATATTATATGTTGGGCTGACGCACTACGCTATAATCTTGCTTATGAGAGGGGGTCAGATCAATTGGGGGATTGCCGCGGAATATCATTTCTTTGTATGGGAGCTGTCACTTTGACAGATGACAGCCGCGTAATTACGGCGCTCCGTAAATTGTTCTGAACCCTTCTCCTGCCGTAGGTGGGTATTTTCGTCACACCCTGTCCAATTGTCCAATTCCTACAGATTTTCTAGAAAAATCTAGATCTTTTTCTATAAAAAAAAACATCTAAAAATTCAACGGAGACCAAAATTACATTTTTCACTCGAAATAATGTCAAGAATCACTGGTTAAAAAAGGAAGTCACGTACTACCCTTAACACCCTGTATATTTACGTATATGGTGGACATAATACATTGGTATGGCATCGCGTCTGGGCGTCGTGAGTTCAATTCCTCGGCTGGTTAAGTTCTCCATCACAACACTAGAGATGATAGTAGATGATTTTGTAATGTAGTGGTGTCATTAGTAATCCGGGAATGTCTTTCTTTAAAAATGTATGAATTCACACACACATATGTAACTGTTTTATGGGGAAAATGAAAAATTTATATTTATTACATTTCCAGTTCATTTTCTTTGTTTTATTTTAAAACCTGCTAGATTCTATTGTTTTCTTTCCCTACCAATCCTCACGTCCCACGTCCTCCGCTATGTTCTGGCTGCGCATCTCATGAACCATCTAATATTTACAACTTTGGAGCAACACTTGCCTTACAAATTTATATGTTTCTTTAGGGGATGTCAATCTCATAATACGTTCCCTGTCAGAACCGAAATAAGATTATTCCCAAAGGTTTGATTTTTTACCCTGAATAAAAATAGCGTAAATCGAAAATTTCGTCCGTAAACCTTCGCAGGCCTTGGGGTACTGATGTCTTTTGGGTGTGCTTTATTCTATCATAATATTTTTTTATCACTATTTTATGAAGATTGGTTATGTCAAACATTGAAATTTCCGAAAGAAACTTTTGTCAACTCAAAAAGATATTTTTTTTGTAATGATTAAGCGATCGTAAAATCGGCCTCCATAGTCGAGGTGTAAGGCTCTCGACTGGAAATCTGGAGGTCGCGGGTTCATATCCCGTCGTGCGCAAGTAAATTTTATTTGATCAATATTTTAATTCACGATTAATTATTTAAAATAATATAAAATACATATTTTCAGAGTAGAAGATATCGCCCTGGTGTAAAACCACCCTTCAATAATGACACGTTGCTTATTCAGAGACCAGATCTAGACCAGATATCCAGATACTTCCTCACCTTTCTCTCCCCCATCTCCTTCAGCTTCCCACTACCTTCAGCCTCACAACATTCCCCAAGTGGGGATGCTAAAGTCGCACTGGTTCCAGACGGTTGAGAGCAGTAGGGATGCTTGTGCGATATTCACATAATTTTTTTAAAATTATGGTAATTTATTTTTTTAAATTTATTAATCACTCCCAAACTCAGATGTTTATTTTAAATACGTTAACCCTTTTATTGTGTATTTCTTTATTTCAAAACTCATATTAGCATTATTTTAACATTTTTGTTGTGCAAATATGATCGCTGGCTTGATGTATTTTACCAAATTTGTAAATTTTATCGTTATTGCTATTATTCAAATTCGATTTTCACAGACACCAAAACTTTACTGAAGCCCACGCATACCCCATTTCTACTGATTTATAACAAGGTTCTAAGTTTAAAAAAAAATATTATTCGGAAGATAATATCTATTCATTTGTTATGCCGAAACTTTCATTATATGAAATTCCCTCGATAGAAAAAAATCGCAAAGTAAGCTCCGAAAATTATTTAAAACACGTTTGGTTCTGTTATTTTATATGTTATAGGGATGAAAAAATTCACAGTATATCTTTAAATACAACTAAAGCATTTTTGAGAGATTTTTGCTCTATTTTAAACGAGTCGTGTTTTATTACATTTTTTCGCTTTATTATTATCGTATATTTAATATATTAGCGCGTTCCCTCTAACATTCGTATTTACATTTATCCCTTTCAAACCATCTTTGAACGTTTACTACTACGCCAGAGACACGTTTTGACGTGTGTGTTCGGTAAGTACTCTTTCATCTTTTTATGTGATTATCGCACAAGAGTCGTAACTGCTTCTAACTGACCGTAAACAGTACGACTATAGCATCCCCAATCGGTGTGTTGCAAGAATGAAGAGAGTGTAGATGAGAAGATGACGCTTTGGAAGTTCTTTATTATTAAGATCTGGTCATCAAAAACGACTAGAGTCATTTTTAGCAAACTTTTCCTTTCTGAATGGTGAACTTTCATCATGGGGATAATACTGATAGTATCTAACACTCGTGGCATGTTGGTTCACACACCAAAAACCGAGTAATCAAAGAACTATAGTAAGAGAGATAAAGATAAGGCAAACGAAAGATTCGCGCAAAACCAAGTGAAGCGCAGCATTAAAAAGTTAGTCACAAGTTGCCCTATGACCAGGGGTCGAGAGACTTTCTAGTAAAAGTCAAATATTAAGTAAACAGAATCCTAAAATTTTCAAAGAGCCAAATCTTAAGTTTTTTTTAAATTTTCATTAAGTTAGTTACACAAGCTGGAAACCGATGAATTTACATCTCATGGAGAACCAACAAAAACTTTTTCTTTCGATGGTATTTCCATTTTTTCTCGGCACCCAAAGGGTTAAAAAAAAGTTCTGGTTTCGGGTCTACGCTTCTACGCATTTTAAAAGACATGATAAACAGATGATATTATCCCCCCAGCGACCATTTTTTTACAACTCTGTTGACGAAGACGTTACTGAATATCTAGTTATTTTTTTCCAAAGGATAATTATTCTTTGATTCGGTACTAGTACGAGCACGCAGAGGATAACATTGATCTCGATCGTGCCTTAGACCTAAAAATCCACTGCCATTTCTAGTTGCAAAAATAAAACTCATTATTTCAAATACAGGAGCACACACATGCGACTAAAGAACTCTATTTTCTGCACTAGATTTTTGGTCACGGCGATTAATCGCGTGATTGGAAATAAGGAAGTTGAGTGAAAAATATTTTGACTTATAAAAAATATGTTTATGTTGATCAAAAAATATCGATTCTAAATATATAAATATATTTCTATATTATTATTCTTAGAATTAGTTAAACGTTCTTGAAAAAGCATTCAATAGCAGTAGACTGTATACGCTCCACGATTGGTCGAAAGAATTCTGACGTCACATGTGTCGTGACTTGTACGTACAACGGATCACCTATGGTGCATCTCTTTCTATTACATGAGAGATGGTCGGTTTAGATGAGAGAGGTGTATAGGCCAAAGGTTTATTTGGGTTTGTCAAATATATGTACGTATTTGTTGTTATTACTATATGAAATGGATTTCTAAAGATACATATTCGTAAAGTGCTTTATAATAATATGTTGTTTATTGCATAACTTAGAAGTTTTTATTATTATACATGTCACATAGCATGTGATACACTTCAGGCCGCCGGCCGCCCAGAAAAGTCTCACAGTGAACTGGGCTGTAAACCGTTATTTTACTTTTGGTCTTTACTTTTCTGCGCGGTGGTCCTGAAATCGCGCGGGGAACGTCAACAAGTAGCGACGGCAATACCGTACAAGTACCGTACCGGGCGGGAAAAGCAAATATTCTAACTTACAATATTAATTTAACTATGAAATCTTAATCAATTTTCTTTTTTTTTTAATAACATCAATTCTAATAGACGGTTAACATTGGTAAAAAAATTACTGGAATTCCTTATTGAAGAATTAAAAAAATTTCCATACAAAATGCTTAAGCGACGTGGTTTTCACGTCACGTGAATGACGTCACACCACACCCCGCCTCTTACCGCTCGGATTCCGCTCGTTTTGGCGGGCTTAGTAAAATTTAAACTTTGAGAATTAATTTAATTATGAAAACAAACTTTAAAAAAAATACCAGTATTTAAGTTTGAATGCGAACATTGATAAAAAAAATAAAATAAATGGACTCAACTTCCTTATTGCAGTGGAGTCCAGGCCTTAGAGTTCGTTTGGTGGCCGTGTATCTTGCTCTTGTAATGACTAAGACATGTAATTTACTTTATTTTGTTTGTACAATGCTTAAAGAGACACTATAATAAAAAAATTAAGATGAAGAGTGAGGGTGAAGTTAAAGTTGAAGCGTAATAAACCAAAAATGCGTATGAAAAGAGCCGCATCCGCCTCGTGAGCCGCGGATTGCCGACCCCTGTGGCCTACAAGGAAGGTGGAGGCATTGCTCGAACAGAACAGCTGTCAGCAGACGGAGAAGAAGAATGCTGGAGAGGAAACCAATGACAGGCTGCAGAAACCCGGGAATACCAAGGACACACCGGTCTGACGACATTAGACAAGTTCCCGGTACACGATGAATTAAGACTGTCGTGGATAGGAGTGAAGCACACAAAGAAAATACCAATGTCCATTGTCCAGTACTGGAAACAAAAATGCTGACCAATGTCATATTTTTAAATCGTGAGAACTATGTGTTCATTTTATATTACTCAACTTTTACTAATGTCAATGTGCTTTTCAATTGAGTAATCGTTTATGCGTCGTGGTTAAAAAGTCCGTTGATTTTCGGTTTTAGAGATTTAAATGCTAGATGTCGTAGAAAGTCAAAGATATTAGAAGAACGAGATATGCTATGTTGGCCGCCGGACCGTAGCCGGAGTACTACCTAATTAGGGTAATTTGAACGGTATCGGGACGTGTACGCACAGAAATCTGTTCTATGTATTAGTGCGGATACCTTAGCGTAAGCGAAGATGTACAGTAGTATTGGTGAACAAAACCGGCGACACCGGGCAAAACAATTCCACACAGTATGAACTGCTCATAGCACATCTCGTTCTTCTAATATCTTTGTAGATAGTCATGGAGAGATAAACCACGAAGACCAAGACTTATTTTTTTTAATATTATTAGAACACGATGATATGATCTAACTCATAATTAATAAATGAATATTTAAAATTGATTTCGTTTTAATTTTAATATCGAATGGTGAATGGAGAATTAAAAAGAACAAATCTATTTAAAATTTTAGAACTCAGCGCCCGCAAAACTCTAAAAGTAGTCCACCGATATCGCTGAAAATTTGAAAATTTCTTCTTATTAGTGTCAATAGTGTTTAAAGAGTAGTTTGAATTGTAGAAGAAGTCGGAAACGCGCGAGGAATACGGAGGAATGAGATACGAATTAATGTCGATGTAATGTAGTTTTTTAACAGTAACATTGTTGTAAAAAAAAATGGAAATAGTGAAGCATTGTGGGTTCCACTAGTTACTGATAAATATCTAAACTAGAATTTTCGGCATAGGCTACAATGAGTGTTTTCAATCACCATTCTTCCATACTATAGTTTTAAATTTTTTTGGTGCATTAGAGTTTTAACTGAACAGCTTTTACATTCCATAACCATTAAAAGGTAATAGAATAATAATCATCGGTGAACAATCACATAATTTTGACAAAGTATACCTTTTGAATAATGACCTCAAAGTATAAAAGCACATTCATCGTGAAAATTAAATATTACCGGAATTCAATGACACTGTGTATAAAAATTCCCCCATTTGTCTTATCAACCCTGATAGATGGGCGAATTTGAATAACCGTCTGACAAGGGTCCGTACAAGACAAATGGAATGTAAAGGTCAATATCTAATTGAGTTGTGCTCAAAACCTTTCCGACAAAACATGAATCTATATCCTGCCTCTGTGCCCAATATACATAAAGGATTGTGTCAACAGTTGAATTTGCCAATTAATTCACTAATTTCTGAAGACTCGACTATGTCGAACCACATTCAATATAATTTCAGATGAATATTGTCGGGCAGCTCGGCTGTTACGTGTATCCACACTTTAATTAATTGTTTTTGGAAGGGACACTAATGATTATTGGAAAGTCCTCTAAGTTTATCGTCCCTACTCTCTTGTCGGCTTACTTTACTGAGTGACAATGAAGTATGCTGGGATTGGAAATTCTAAAAGCACCTGCGTTCTGCGTTCTGATTACTTTTTTGTTTGTTTGTTTCGCTTATCGTGTTTGGGATTAAAAATTGCGCACACGAAAAAAAATTTTATGTTGTTGTCGATTTCTGTAACTCAATAAGGTTTGTGTAATAAATGTGAGAGTAATAATAAAGAATTTTATTTCTATTGCCTCTAAAAATTTAATTCCGCTTTGTTGCATCATATTTGTGAATGCTTTGTAGATTGTAGAAGTTATTTTTAACGATCATAAAGTACGAACTTGAGATATGAAAATATATATGCTGTAAGAGACGCAAAAGTCCGCATGAAGTGGAACTAATTGACATTATCATAAGAACGAGTCGTAATAACGATCGGTTAGTATGTCAACCGTGTTTGAATATTACCTAAGCATCTGTCCCGAGATGATCAAAAATAATTGCACCTTCAATTAAAATAATTTCAGAAGAAACACGACAATCCTTGGCCCTTGGCATAAATATAATATTTATGCCAAGTTTGCAGTTTGCAATCCGCCAGTTAAATGATGAAATTAATGACTAAGTAATAAAATACCAGATATTCAAAATCAACAGAAAAGCATTGGTACTGAAACAAGTAATCAATAAGTTCACCATGAAAATCAAACCACTTAAGGTTTTTCCTTAGTGAAAAAATCACCAGATGCCAAGGAGGTGGGTATTATATTCGCTTTACCGCTGAAAGAAAGAAATCTATTTCATTTTAAAATGCCCAACTTTCCCAAAACGTTGGGAAAGTTCTTCTGTCTGTTTGCTGACCGTTTGTTACAAAAAGTCTCAAAGTTTCAAGTGACAAAGTTTCACATGGAAGTTAGAACTCCTTTTGGGGAAACTGCATATTTATGTAGATGCTAACTTGTCAATTGTGAAAAATGGTTTCCTTGAATGGACTATTTGAACTGTATTCAACTCGTTAGAACGTTCAAATTTACCTTCTATATTGATTGATGGGAATTCCTCGAACAGATCAGTAGAACAATTTTCAGCTCACTCAGTTAATTTTAAAAAACACGTGAAGCGGGCAGAGTTTGTTAGGTTGAAAAGGACTGATGTTTTAAGCTGTTTACTTTTTATATTCTTTTTTGACCCACTGGCGCTAAGAGACAAAATAAATTAATAAAGTTATTATAATTCGAAAACGATTTATTTATTTTTTGACTGATCTTAAAGAATGTAACATTAATAATTTAGCACCATGTTAGAGTTCATTAATTTCAATCTCCCACAGACATTTCAGACACAAATTAAGACATTTATTATTACAAAGTAACATTAACTTGGTGTTAAGATTTTTAGTAGTGTTAAAAATAAGTTAAATTTATTTCATGGGTAGGTACTAGCCGAAAAATCCGTACTGGTTGGTAAAGAAGCAATATATTTATGCTAATAATGCCGACGAGATGTTACTTCGTTACGCGTTTATTTACTAACCCGCAAGTATATTAAATTTTTGGCCCAGCTTTTTTGTGGCGTACCCTATTACTTACGGAAAATTGGGGTAGTATTTTCACAGCTAGCAGTCACCATAAAAAAAGTGTTTATGTTCCGAGAATTCATATATTTCGTTTACAAAATAACATTCCGTATAAAAAAATAACACCATCCATTATTTAATTACAAACATTTTTCATAAGCATTTCATTCGAAACATAAAATAAACAAATACAGAGGACAAAGGAGGCGCTTTTGTAGAATTTGAATTTATTTCTTTACAATTTCTAAGCTTTGAGCTTTAGAGCTTAACGTAACAAACCATAATTTATCAACCGGACCGACTCAGATACTCAGGGTTTTATTAATTTATTGGACCGGAAGACTATAATATACATAACAGATGGGGAAATAGTCTGGGAAATGGAAGGGAAGGTGAAGAGAGAAGAAAAACAGAAATGTTAAGATGTGTCCGACTATTCATAAATAAAGCTAAAGCCATTCAAGTAACATATCGATTATGAATGGCAGTCAATTTATTTATTTATTTATTTCAATCAAAAAACAGTTTTTACATAAAAATCATACTCTGCACATCTCACTAGGGCATTCCTGTATCAAGATGTGCAGCTTTACAATAATGTCATTCAAAAAAATACATATATGTAAATTAAAAATAATAACAACATTAAATTAAATTTAAACCAAAAAAGAAAAGTTTATGACACGGACGTTTCGAGACCGGTAGACAAAAATAAACAAAATTTTAGTAACAAATGTATGAAAAAAATAAAAACAAAAAAGTCAACAAAAGAAGCATTATTAAGTAAGTTGGCAACAATAATATTCTTCTGTTAACTAAAGTACAAGGTACCTGTGCTGGCTTATCAGACACAAGCATAGGGTAACCATACTAACAATTACAACATGGATAGTATGAATAATAGATTATAAGAAAAAATAAAAATAACTAAATAAAAATAGGTAAATAATAACCGATAGGTAAGTAGATAATATTATAATAAAAAGTAAGTAAGTAAATAATTTAGCTAGACAATAATTAAAGTAAATATTAATACGATTATTAAGTAGATAATAATAATAATAAGTAACATAATAATAAATAACCAACAGTTATTTTAGAAGTAAATAAGTACATGCGCAGTAAGTAAATAAGGATTGTATCGAAACAGAGCTTCCACAAGGAATTATGATATAAGCGACAACATGGGTGATCCAAAATCATCACTCTTAGCTAGTACGGAGATTTTGACCATTTTCTTGAATGAAGTTAACGTACCTATAGTTTTTATATTTTCTCCAAGCATATTATATAGCAACGGAGCTTTATATGAAAAACTCTTTTGTCCGAAGGATGTTCTGGTATACACCGGCTGATACATTAAAGAAGAACCCATTCTAGTGCTGCGCACTTGTTGAGATCTTTTAGCAGTAATAGTGTTGTTGAAAAATTTACAGAGAGCCTGTATTATGTACAACTGCCTTATTGTCATAATTTTGCTTTCACTATATAATAACTTTGATGGATACAAAAAATTTCTCTTATACATTATTTTTAAAATTAATTTTTGCGCAATTACAAAGAATATTCTTTCTGTGTTATGATCAAAACACTACCGGAATCTAATAAAAAAGTTTAATTTCGTTAGTGTCTATTATATTCCGGTGAAATGGTCATAAATGACTTACTTGTATGTCAAGGTGACAAGTTTTTAAGTGACTTCTTACAGTTTAACTGCGTTTTTACAAGCAATGGCGAAAAGTTTGGATTGAGAGTAAACAAATATGATATAACGGAAAGCGGTAGACAATAATTTAAAAAAGAGTGGCACGTAAATAATGTTTTATCAAAGTAGCTACCCAGAAACCTTGGATTTCACAGTAATAAATATTTGAATTGAGAGTATTTACGTGGTTCTTCTGATATATACTAATAAAAAAATCACTCATTTTGTACCTCTTAAATTCAATACCCTTGTATCAATTTAAAAAAATATCGTCCATAACCTAAAAAATCACACACCTTTCTTTAACCCTAGCTACTCAGTACTTACTATGAATAAACCACTCACTATATCGATATCTTCGGGTTTTTGTATTAAACAAATTGGTCCAAAAAAAACATAGATATGCCAATATATAGACAGCACAATTCTATTTTGGAGCCTATTTATTATACTATACACCAATGAAAAACTTCGAAAGTTTATTCCATAGACTTTCAGAGTTTTTCATTGGAGGATATAGTTAGGCAATCATATGACGTCACAATATTTCGGTTCCAATTTTCGATCGGAGTTAAACCTTCTGGTACTCACCCTACTATTTTCCCTCCAATAATATCTCCCAAAGCGACTTCAAAAGTAGAACACTCTAAAAATGTGACAAATTCAATTATGTGTGAAAATCTAGTAAGAAAGTACCTACCCTGGTACAAAACTATTCTAATTGTAAATTGTACATTATTATTCCTGGGCAACCTCCGGCAACGCCTGGCCCCAGGAACTGTAGAACCCGAATGTGCTCTACATATTAATAAGGACAGTCCCAGAAACCCAAGAAATAATATTTTCTTTGCTTTACAATGGTTGTCTTTCTTACAACTTACTATCGTAGAATATTCTTCGGTAGAAAATTCTTGGGAATTAAAAAATAAAATTAATTAATTATAAAATTCTTTCCAGAGTGTTTATATATCAGTGTAAGACAAAATGACAATAAAATCTCTCGGATTAATTTTTTCTTTGTATTTTCGACGTATAAAAATCATACTATATATTTCAATTCATTAATTCAATATTACTTCATTTTCGAAGAGTGGGAAACGGTGGTTGTGATAAAATTGAATGGTATTATTTTTACTTTTATAATTGTACCATAACTTTTAAGTAATGATACAATTTTATAGACTTAATTTTTAAAATCTTAACAAAATTACAAAAAATTGCTAAAATTAATGTAGAATGTAGGTACACGTAAATATGTTAAAACTTGGAACACAATTTGGTGGAAATCCTTATGATATTTTATATTTTCGCTAAGAATTTTAGATTAGAAACCATTTAAGTGTGCTTCTGCCATTTAGCGGCATCAAAAAAAGCTAACAGTTTTCGGGCGGCGAATTTTTCTCCGTGTTCAATAGGAAACAGTATAGAGTTTAGAAATAGAATTAGCGTAACAATCCCGTGCGTATTTTAAGGCAGTACTGCCTCCTATTGAACACGGAAAAGGAAATACGCGTTCGAGTTAGTTCTGTCGTTCTGTTTTCCCCCCCTTAAATTTACTTTGAATGACGGCACATTTAAAAATAATCTAGTTATAAAAAATATTATTAAATGATAAAACATCTATATTTCAATAAAACCACAAAATATATTATTTTAGAGTATGAAAAAAAAAATGACTGTGGATTTGTTTTAAAAAAAATAAAAACATTTCCGTATGACGAATAACCTGATAATACTTGAATATCTCCTACTACCGCCACAATGAGCGGAAAATGTTGCTTGTGTTGTGATGGAGGACTTAGCCAACCGAGGAATTGAATACACTACGCCTGGGTGGGACCCAAATGCGATGTCAACTCAGCCACCCACCATTTTCCATTTGATTTGGTCATGTCACACAAACATACAAAAATAAGTACTGTGTTTAATTGGTGAAATGATTTTTGACGGATTTTTTTTACTGTTACTGTGTCAAATATTAAATAAAAATTATTATAAAGCAAAGCAAAAACAAAGCGAACAAAAAACACGGCGTCATGGGTATAATATAAAACAGATACATTCATAGATATAAAATACATTATTTTTTGTGAATTTATGATGCTCTTAACTCATTTTGTCATCTAGAGTTTAATGATGTTTCCTAATGTATTAGGAAAAACCGGTATAATTTTGACACTCACGTCTGAAACATTTCATACAAACGACATTCTTCGGCCATAAAAAACTCCACCAAAGCCATTAAGAATACGACCTTGCCTATAACTACATTGCGCAAAATTCATTTAAATATTCATTTTTGGACCGAGACTAGCGAGAGATGTCTTTCGGGAGCAAATATTTCGTTTTATTACCAGTGACACCTTCTGCCTATTACAGGGATCGGGGAACCCAAGTAAATTACTTAAAATTAGGCAAAAATTCTGATCTCAGGTTAAATAATCGTTATTAACGAAATTGTTGAAGACAATATTAGCGATTCCTAAACGAAAATTTGAAGCAGAAAAATCAAAAAAAAAATACGGCCACATTCAGAACTCGAACCCAGGACTCTTGCCTTGCCGGGGCACTAACTCATTAAATTTTTCTAACAAATAAAATATTAAATAATACGTTTTAAAATGAATACTATTTTTTGTAATTAGTTAGCTTTACGAATATCAAACGAACTATTCAATAAAAATGATTTTACACCATTTTTTGAGTTTGATACTAATGTATTTATTTATATTATAGGCACAGCGCCCTTGAGGTCATTTCTCACGAAAACGGCGCTATATAAATTAGCCAAATATTAAATATTATTATGCGGGCTTTTTTAGCAGGACAGTGACCATGAAGTAAAGTTTGCATTTAAAATTATATGGAACCCACGCAGAATAAAATTATTATACTTATTATTGGTTATGTTATTATAGCCTTCTTGTAACTATAATTCGTGCAGTTGAACAAATTTACAACTTCCGCGAAAGTATTGCCAAATTCTCGTACATGCAATTTAGGTATAAGCAAATGACTCAAACCTGATATCGTTGATACAATTGAAAATAATTTTCGATCGAGTCGTTCTTGTTGGTATTTTTAAGGTAATAAGTAAATTAGGGCTGTGTATAATTTTAAAACTAAAATTCAAGTCGGAAATCATCAAGTGGTTGTAATATATTGTTTCTATTATCAAGTACTTGTAATTTTTAGTTTCTACCATAAAGTGGTTATAATTTGTAGTTTCTATCATCAAGTAGTTGTAATTTATTGTTTCTATCATCAAGAAGTTGTAATTTATAGTTTCTATCATCAAGTAGTTGTAATTTGTAGTTTTTATCATCAAGTGGTTGTAATTTATAGTTTTTATCATCAAGTGGTTGTATTTTATAGTTTCTATCGTCAAGTGGTGGTAATTTGTAGTTTACATCATCAAGTCGTTGTAATTTATTGTTTCTATAGGTAGACTGAGTTTATTACGCTTAACTTTTGATTATTTTGTGGTTTAATTTTATATATAGGTACCAAATCTAACTTTACTAACTGCCTTCTCCTACGCCGGGGTTTATATTGTAAATATTGTATCTTGTCATGTTTTTTAAAAATTAAAACTGGATGTATTTTACAGACATAGAAAAATCCGATTTAAAAGCTGTTAAAATTTCATGGATCCAGAGCTTCTCGTTGGCTCCATTTTAGCTTTAAACTAATGAATACATCTAATAGGATCAACGCTGACAGTTATGTCAGTATGGCAAAATTCTCTGTGCAAATGAATTCAATTTAAAATATTAATAATAAGAAATGTTTTGTCTGGCTTCTGTGGAAGTTAATAATAATGTCACCGTAAGGCATAAAATTGCAGCAATTTTAAATTCAATCAGTCGCTTTTTCTTGATAAGGGGTTGTGATTATTGTGCACAAATATATTTTGATATGAAACCTAAAAACGTTTCCGACCCCTAGCAACCACACACAGAAAGACAATGTTAACAGCGTTACTAGAGCATTCCGAACCTGTTTTGTATGGAAACACAATCCCAGAATATTTACGTTTTTTTAAAATATTATACTGCCCTGACGAAGCAACGGTTGTAACGGTAATGTTTTTGTTTGTACCCAGTAGAAATAAAGCATTTCATCATTACCAAATAACCATCGACAGGTTCAACTTTACTTGTTTTTTTATCACGTAATATCGGAAAGAATTTTTCTTTAGTAAAGTTGAAAATCTTTTTCGATCTTTTGAAGGAAACGTCTTTTCTTACCGTTGGGATCAATTTCCGGTGGGAAGTCGTTGACTGATTTTTTTCTACTTCGTTGTCTCATTGAACGGGTAGAATGTTTGTGTTACCTGAAAATATAAAGAGAAAGCTTATTTAACACTTACCGTATACACAATCTTTTTTGCGGAACGTAAATTTTTTGTTAGAATACAGACAAAAATGTTAAATTAAACATTAGGTTATATGATAATAAACATTTCTACACATTTAATACACATTTCTAGGTGGATTTTATCATTAAATTGCGGTACCAGATATGTTCTGGTGTGACTTCTAGTAGATATACATCAATTTATGATCAGTTTAAAAGAAAATAAACATATTTTCCGTTACAGTAATTTCATTCGGAATTAAGTAATTTTTATTGAACGGCCTTTTTCGGATGTGTTTCTAGTTGGTAAACTGCTGGTAACTTTGCTTTGCATTTCTCGTCCCGTGTAATTATATCTCGTAATTGTAATTTAGGTATTTTTCTTTTGAGATTTTTACAGTTTAAAGTATTAAAGTGATTTACTTTTTGGATATTATGTCGTGTTGCAGACATCTGCCCTTATGATGGACACTGTAATGCTGTTCAAAACGTTAGCTAAAGAAGAAGGTTGCGCAACACGGCACATTACCCCAAAAATAAATCACTATACAGATATATACCGTCAAATAAATCTGCAGCTTCATAAAATCATAACTTTTTTGCTCTTTCAAACAAGTCACTTATTGAGTGTATATAATATTCAATTGTGATCAGTAATCACCGAACCACGCATTACTAGATTCTGAATGGTAGTTGGTCGCCGGTTCATTTCCATTACATACAGAGAGTATCTTCTCATAAACATACTCTAAAAATGTAAGTAATATCAGTAATCAAGTCTAAATGATAAATTAAACAATATCGTTTTACAATAGCGCTGTTGTATTGACATGGTGACAAGGTCGAAGAGATTATTGTTTCAATAAAAAAATTACACATTTAAAATCATGGCATTTCTTTTATATTGTTGGTTTACTGGACAAGAAACCCCGCTACTACTATTTAGGGGAATGTAGGAAGTGGTGGGGGGGAAGGAAAGGGTTGAAAATTACCAGGCTTTTAAAATCTAGTCATTATATAACAAATTATTATAAGCAATAATTAGTCGCCTGAAATATCCATACAAATTGAAAATATCTCCCGAGTAAAAATAAATGCCGCCGACGGGAATTGAACCCGCACTTTCTGATGTCCGGTCAGGTGCTCTGTACCACTGAGTTACGTCGGCTTTGTCTTTTATTTTTTCAATTTGTATGGATATTTCAGGCGACTAATTATTGTTTATAGTAATTTGCTATCCTTTGTGCTATGCATAAGAAACCTTGTCTTGTTGAGTTTATGATTTAAATAAAAAAAATGTCATAATATCGCTAAACAAATATCAAACCATGTTTTGTTTCTGAATTGGGATCTCCTACACCGGCACGATTCTGAGTGTGTGTCTATCCCTCTGTGACGAATAATAAACTCTTTTTTCCAGGCTTGATTTTAATCCGGCGACCTGTCAGTACAAAACCAAGGAGCACACTGCTTTTGATAAGTTTAAAGCCATCAAATTCTGATTAATAAAATTAAGTAAAATAATCCAATCAAATATATTTTTCACTTATATTTTCAGACGTGATAATAATATTATACAGTTTCGGTTTCAGCTATTAGAAGCCAAGTTCAATAGATTCCACGCCTGAAACTGCCGATTACGCGGATTACAATCATTAAACCAATAGAATGGTGCTTTAACCGTGGCTTGATTAACACTAACGGAGCACGAAATAAATCACTGATACGGCGTAAGACCAGTTCTAGAGAGCTTTGGTATAAATAATTATAGGATATCTGATTAGTCACGTTTTAGGTTTAAAACCTGATATTTAAAATTCTGTGTAAACCTATTACCCATTACTAGCCCTTTTATTACCTATCATAGTCTATCAATTCTTCAAAATTATATATTATTATGTATGTGCCTAACCACCGGTATGGATTAGCCATTGAGTTAAATATAAATTGAGTCTACATTCCTGGCAATATCCGTGTAAAATATTGTTCTGGTGCGGGTGGTAGTAGGAAGTGTGGCGGCTGCCGATGTCACCCGAATCCTTCCAAACTTGAACGAACTCTACACTCAACGAACTAGTCGAAGGTGACATCAAGGTATTTCAGAAGAATTTTATAGAAGGTATTTCAATCAACAATTATTGCTTATTATATTTTTTCACCTTTAAACGATAAACTTTACAGCTAGGCAACTTTAGATGCTAGATCACCTGGCTGGCAATCAGAAGGTGCGGGTTCAATTCCCGTATTTATTTTTACTCGGGAGATATTTTCAATTTGTATGGGTATTTCAGGTGAGTAATTATTGCTTTTAATAATTTGTTTTATATTTTATGTTATTGTATGTTCGGGCGTTTAAATAAAATAATTTCATAGTTGGAAATACGTAATATTTTAGTAACATTTTGGGAATAAATCAACAAATATTTTTAATTTACTGATGCAGTATCATGAAATTCTAGGAAATTTTTCATTCTATATGTATCAAGTTTAAGAAAATTGAATAGTTCCAAGTTCTTCTACTCGTAAGTAGTCACGTACCTACAAATTACAGACATGCCGCAACCTATTCCGAAGATCTAATTATGTTACGTCTATGTACTAAATAGTATTAAGTACTTCTTCTTCTTCGTAAAGTTAGAGAGAGTTGGCGGTGGATGCATCTGGAATTACAGGGCGGCGTCGGGGGTGCTTCGTGCAGCCAAATGTGCCCCTGGGGAGCGTACTACGAAATACGTAGGGTTAGTTTGGAACTGAAAGGTATTAATCGGGTTGTTTCAGAGTATCTACAACCCTTAAACTAAATCACTTTGGAATATATCATTGAAGAAGAAGACAATACTAACAAATCTAAATGAAACATGAAACAGAACAAGACACAGAAAATAAAAAAGATAACGGTCAAGACTAGGAATCAAACTTGGATCTCTTGTCTTAGGGGAACAGCGTCTAAACCACTCGACCATTGGGACCTAGTTATTAAACATCGTATTTGTCGATCTCATATTTCAAATTCAGAATTAACGATATCACCTCGACAGATAATTTTTCCCATATTTTTGGCTGCTATCTTTTTGAATAGTCACAAATTTCCAATGAATTGGTTTTTAACCTAGATAGTGTCTTGGATGAACATATTATCCGATTTTTATTTATAAGGTTTTTAAATTTGGATTCAGATTTAGGTATGGACCAAACCTATATCGTATTCTGCGTTTGGACGCCTATGTACGTTAGGTTTAATAACGCAATTTCTTTAATTTATAAACAGTTTGATAGCCTCCGTGGCCGAGGGGTTACTTTCGACTAGCAAGCCGGAGGTCGCGAGTTCAAATCCCGGCGTGTGCAAGTATATTTCGTTTGATCATTTTGTGTTATCTCACAATTTGCACATTTAAAATAATATTAAAAGTAAAAGATACTCTCAGTATCGCCCTGGTGTAAGACCACTATTCAGAATTGAAACGCTCCATGAAATGGCTTTAATCATGTTTGGTGACCAGATATGAATAGCCAGGTACTTTCCAACCTTCCTCCTACCCATCTTGTTCCCTTTCCCACTACCTTTAGCCTCACAACATACCCATACTCAGTTTAGGATCTTGCGAGGCATAAAATACCCATAGTCTCACTGGCTCCAGACGGTTGGGAGCAGTTGTTACTCTTGTGCGGTTTCACATTAAAAAACTTTTTTTTTTAAAGTGACTTATGCTGAAAAGTCTATTGAATTTCATGACGCCAGAGCTAATATTTGTTCAGATTTTTCTGCCTCAGAAAACAGATAACTGGTAAAAAGTCAAGATGTACTCGTAGGTATGTACTTAAAAACATAGCCACTGGAACAGGGATGATGTACTTTATAATAAGACATCGTTAAAAGTAAGAATTCTTTTCCATACGTGTGGTAATTGGATTGTTTTCTTTGTGAATGGGTTTTTGACATAAGGACGTGGAATGTACAGGTCCTTCCCTATTTTTATAATAATGTGTGCTACTCGCTGAATAAAAACAATTCATTTCTTAGCTTTCTGCTTTTCTCAGAGAGAGATCTTGGAAATGTAATCTCGTTAAGATAACATTTTAATTTAATATATTACTAACTTCATAGTACAAGACCATGAACTTTCCTGGATTTCGAGTCAGGCGGTGTAATATATGTAGTATTTAAGCAAACGTACATAAGGTAATTCGTTAATCGAGATAGCGCGTTTATCAACAGATGAACAGATGGTGATAATCGCAAGCCTGGGAGATTCTTGATGGAAAATTGCATACCAAAGATAAGAGCCGCTGCGAAATTATTTACTTCATTATCACAATCAGCAACTGAACTACACTCTGCAGCCCCCGGCTGCGGCTGTTCGTGGGTAAAAACACAATGGTGTAAGAACCATAAAGGATATTACGATATTGCCCAAAAAATATTTAGAAAATGAAATTAATCAGTTTCGGACAACCATTTTTGAGTGTTAAGGCTTTGAGTTCAGTGCAGGTTGTTTTAAAATTTGGCGAAGTCCAAATAAAATATTTAAAAAAAATACATATATTTCATAAGTGAAAGATACTTGCAATGTCTGATGTCAATGGCTTCCAATGTGATTATTTAGCTGACCGGATAACTCATCAAAATATCAATTCAATTCATTTTATAAAAAGTGTTGTAAAGTTATGAAAAGTGATGAAACAAAAACTAGGTTGAATATGTAACTATTTAACCTAGTTTTTGTTTCATCACTCTTCACAACTTTATGGCACTTTTTATAGGTGTGTTGAATTGTCATTTTGATGAGATATCACGGAAACCTTTACTTAGTAGCTCTGTTTAGCAAAAAAACCCTTCTATTTGCCTTGGCCACCGTTGTTTTCCTCGCTAATTACAGGTGCCATAATTCAGTACCTGAGCGTTGGGTTTCTTGTTCTTATTCTCGTACTCGTAATATTTTAAAAGAAATTTTTGTATTGAGTTTCTTAATACACTTCAATGGTTGCATTTTTAAATTAAAGGGCCATTGCAATCTCAAAAGACTTTAAATTAGCCATCTATGAACTTGTGAGCAATAAATTAACATTCATTTTCATGATGATGCAATTTCCTCCACAATTCAGTTACCGAATTCTCTGGAAAGTAATCGGATAACACTGTCTCTTTTGCACATCTGATCTCTGCTTTGCTGTTCATTTATGTGGCCTTAATAAAAAGCTGTTCATGTATTTAGAAGCATTGCAAAAAGTTGCCAAAAGAATGTGTACCACCTCGTTTTAGATGCATCGACGAATCGAAACTTTTCTACATTCACTGAACTTTAAAATTAAATAACGTCTCATAACGTTAAAACGTTAATTTAAATATATATATATGCAAATCATCAAAAATTATCAAAAGGATTTAAGATTTTCACTGTCACCGATTAAATCTTCAGTCAAATAATATGTACTTTTTATCGGCGGCAAATTGCGATGTCCAATTATTTACTCTCACGTTCCGATTACTTAACGCAATTATGGAGATATTTCTTTAATAATGGTGGTCCTGCCTGAGGAGAATGCCCATGCATTTATGGAGTTGAAATACACAGCGAATGCACAATGAATGGAGAAAGTTAAAGTTCGTAATTTGATATTGGGAACTGCGTTTATTTATGTTTTTTGGGATCTTTTCTCCATGTTTAGTTAGTGTTTCGATCTGCATCTGCCTTACTAGTGTCTTATATCGTATTTTTACATAATTTAAACTAGTAGTTCTGTGAACTCTCCTACTTGACAGCTCACAACAGTCTAGCGGAATAAAAATGTACTATCAAACACGGCTACAGACAGACGAAATGGAAAGTGGCTGAGTCAAAACGGGACTTCACTGCGCACAGTTAAAAGGCATATTTTTTTTTAAATTTAAAGTTATTAAATTCTGATAGTATTTTAGTTTTTATTATTATGACATCTATTTCGGCATTCAAGTTCTTTATCAAACTGTGGTTATGCCGAATTAATGTGACTTATTTATATGATTTTATTTAACTTAATCTATTTTTATTTGTATTTTGTATAAAATAATTCATTAATTTTTCACTATAATTAATCAGAGACTCGAAAAATAAATATTTTTTATATAAACATTAATACTTGCAGAACTTAATAATAACGCTTTTAAATTAGATTCACTTTAAATAAAGAATTATTTAATGTAGTTCTACGAATTAAACACAATAAATTAACACCTAATTTTCATTGTAACGTTTAATTGTGTACATACCAATTAAACTAATCGACACTAAAAGTACAAGATTACGGCGTATTATGTTATAGCCTTGCTAATTTAGCACTATAAAAACCTAAAGTGGCCGTTAAGAAATAGATATTTTTTAACAAAATCAGAAAGTTCATCAAATCAAAATTAACGCGAAAATAAATTGTTAAAAAGTAAATTGAAAAAAAAATAACTGAGCACTAATAACTTATGCTCAGTTTAAAACACTTTTAATTTTAAGAATAATATTAATTTTAACAACATAATATGTATTTTTGTTATTTGTTTTTGGGGTGTTATGCCGTGTTGCGCTAACTCCTTCTTTAGCCAACGTTTCGGACAGCATTGCAGTGTCCATCATCAGGGCAGATGTGTTATTTTCGAAGCGTTGGCTAAAGAAGGAGTTAACGCAACACGGCATAACACCCCAAAAACAAATAACAAAAATACTTTTGTCCGTGGAAATCTTAAATCATATTTAACATACTATGTAGTTCGATACAATATATAATACGATCTGCGACGATATACGACACGTGATATTTTGTAAAAAATATCACGCGTGTAATATTTTATTATTTAAATATATTAATTATTATATTAATTTGAATTCAATAAATATACATGTTTCACTTTCTGACTACAAAATTCAATGTTATTTATCTGAAAAAAATGTTTAATATTATTTTTGTCTCACAGTTACAGTGTATTCAAGTTAAATTATGTTATAATTATTATAATTTTACTAGCTGACGTGTATTCGGCGTCGCTCGGGGATTTGTAAATGGTATGGGGTAAAGTTTCGAGATTGTGAGGCCTTTTTAAGATGTACAATTCCGTAGTACATTATATTGATGTATCTCAGCCAGCGTTAGCAGTGTAAGTAACCGACATTTTTTTACGACTTGATTACAAAACATTGACTTTTCTCTACTTTTTATAAATATAATATGAACGTATTATGTATATATAAACCTTCCGGAAGAAATTCTCTAAATGGTAATGAAAACCCTATCAAAATTCGTTACGTAGTTTAGAAGTACTATGCGCACAAACAGACAATTAATAATTATAGGGAATTGGTATACATTACAAATACCAAAAAATATGCTTTAGATAAATCGAAGGTTTTCCTATGGTTTCGCTTGATATAATACAAATAGAAAAATTAATAACTTAATAAAAAATATAAATGTAAACTATTAAAAAAAATTTTTTTTTCGAAACAACTAAAAAAAAAACAGTATTATAGCTAAGATTATCTGTGACAGTTTCACTTGATTAAATTTTTGCTCTCTTATAAAATTATTTACAAAATAAATATAAAATAATTTTGTGCTTGAAATCGAACGTTTCTAGCCTCTGTTTGCCAAGGATTTTAATGCCTATTACCTACAATATAGGGTATACCAAGAATATACACATTTTTGGGTTGTAGCTTCCTTTTAATACTATTAAGAGGTTCACTTATCTTAAATTTGTATATTATTCTGTTTTTCAGGCTATTATGAATGTTGTATTCACGTGTAAGTCCATTTTGTATTTTAATTAAAGGCATACAAATTACAGATATTGTGAAAGCTATGTGTATTAGAAAATAAGTATACTTACTTTATATTTTCAGATATTTTCAAACATTAAATAATATATATTTCTGAAGGCACGGTGTTCTCGAACATTTTTTGTTGTTTTCAAGTTTAAGACCCACCTTACAATGAAAGCATTAGAATTTCCAATTGGTCCAACTCACGTATCGAGCGGAGAATTTTTCATTAAAATTACCGCCTACAGAAAATTTGGAAGTGACTTTTATCAAAATTCAATTATGAAATTAATACTTTATTAGATTAGATTTTCATTTAGATCGCCGGTCAAATTTCATTACAGTTTTTGTTTGATCACCGTTCCACAGTGAAAAAATTCCACAACTTTGCTCAGAGCAAGAATTTAATATTTCAAAAATGGAACTTATAAAATTATTCTTATTTATTGTTTTGAAAGAAGTGAATTTATAAAATTTTACATTGATTCTTGAATAACATTTAGATACATTCGGGTCATGGAAAAAAATTTTTTTAGTCAAATTTGAATACCTTATCAATATAAAATGCACTTAGAATAGAGCTAGAGGAAAATTAAACGTAGTAAGGCGATGCCATACGTAGTAATGCAAAATCATGTTTTTTTGGTTTGAAAATTTGGTCGTCTAGAAATGTTTCAGATGCTTTAATTAAATACTGTGAGTAGAATACATCTTGGCCTTTGAAATAATCGAGTATTTTTTAGATTAGTCTTTTTATAAGCCCAGAAAAAAATAATGTACAAGGCTTATGAAAACTGGTTTAAATTTCCAAATCTCCTACTTACGAACCCATTTTCGGTTATGATTTTATTGTATAATGTGGAAAATTAAGTTATTTATAAAATGATCGAAAAAAAATTAAATATTTATGCCTGAACATCCACAAAATAAAATAAAAGGCACTTTTTGGCAATGTTTTTTTCATGCATAAATAAAACAGGTGGATGGTTTAAGCGGGAATTCAAACCTTATCGCCATCTACGTAAGGGTTATTATTGATAGCGGCTCAATTTAAAATATTACACGACGTAGTGCATCGCCTTAAGCATCTTAACTTTTAAACGCTAAACTCTGGTTTCATGAAATTCGCAGTCTGCTTGAATTTATAAATCAAACGAATAATCTACTTTTTTCTTTGAATTTAATGTAAATCAAATTAAATTATGTTATTATTAAGTTCTGCAAGTATTGTAAATTTTTTTATTATCGCGAAAGCTGTTTTGGCGCTAAAGGTTATTTTCAAACTTTTTGAAAATGGCGAAACATACCGAACAGCTGTCAACTTAATAATAACATCATTAGATTTGCGCTAATTTAAAAAAATGGAGTTCTGCTATAAATTAAATTGAATTATTATCATGGTTTATGTATTAATTAAATACATAAAACCATGAATGAAATATTTAAAATGTATAACGTTATTTATATCAAAAGCTTTAGAGTTTTTAAGTATCGAATTCGTTGTAAAATAAATACGAGGCATCGTGTTGCTTGTTCCACATTTGAGAATTATCGCTAAAATCACAAAACAGAAAATCTATAGAAATGTGAATTCATTAGAAAGAAAACTGTTGTCGCTAATATACGTAATACATTTCGACTCCTCGGCCCCGGACGGGCAGTTGAAAATGATTACATTTTCATGAAATTAATGTTATTTGAAAATCAACCCGAAGAAAAATTCAAATAGCAAATATACACCTAAATACTTAACTTTGTCAGTTTGTTATAATGTAATTGTTAATAGGATTATAAGATTGGTATTTCTTATTAACGCAAACCCATGAAAAATCACGGGATGTAGTAAATCTCCAAAAATGACGAAATTCCGAGCTTTCAACATGAACTCGGGTAAAAAGTAATATGCAATGGTATCTCGTGACGTCACACGGTACCAGATTCAGTATAATTCATAATTCAAATAACGCCGGCCGCAAATATAAACAACTCGACCGCTTACATCTTCGGTACTTATTCGGTATTTTCCCAAAAATTCATAAAGTTGTTGTTTCGTACATTTGTAACAAACGTGAAGTTTTGCTGTAGAAGACAATATCGTTCCAAAATAAATCATCCCAATAAAATGAATCTTCTATTTAAAATATTATTTTATATTTAGATACCTACTTAGTTTATCGCTCCCCCAAATAAACTCCTTCAATTTAAAAAAATTATGACACTTAAATTCAAAGCAAAAATTTTAGAGTTCATTGATTCAGATACATAACTGAAATCAGTGTTTTGTATTATGTACTTACATTCTTCATATTTTTTTATTGAATGCCAAATGGACGTCTAAATAGATAAATAATGTATTTTATGACTTCGTCTTATTATTGCAATCGATAAAAATAGAACATTTCCTCTCTTTGTGTTACATTATCTTTGACTAGTTGAACTTTACCTGCCTTTTTATTGTTGTAAGGGTGCACATTGCAAACTGCACGCATTTCAGTCATCATTTCCGAACGAGTTACCTCGGTCTGGGTAGCATTGCAGCTTGCAGCCATGTTTGAACTGTAAATGAGTTTGTTGCACAAACAAAGGTTAGCTCCTCGTAGTTGTCGTTTATATTTTCGTCGTTTAGCAACATGTACGTTCTGCATGATTAAATACAACACGGTTTTAAACGTTAAAGTAGTCGGCCGCGGCGTAACAAATCCAACACTAAAAAAGTTTAACTTTTTCAATCCGGCTTCGTCGGAGTTTCAAATTTAATTAATCGATTAAAAAAATTGGAACGAACTATATTTACTAATACTTATTTAATGATAATTTTTAAATGATATTTCAAAGTTTCATGGCGCATATTGAAAATTCAGTAGCGCACAAAAAATATTTGCACTAACCAGAAAATGTACTAAGAACCAGCTGTGCAAAATTACATAACGCTCGCCGTTCTCTAATTTAAAGTGGGAAATACAAACAAGCACACGTTTTGTATATTTTAAAAATGTGATTCTCGTGTGCCGGTGGACCATGGAATACCCAAATTAGGGGGATGTTGTTGGGTGGAAGGCAGTAGGGAGGGAAAAGAAATGGGGTAAAAGAATGTAAGGGAATGGATGTTCAGATATCTTCAATAAGCACATCTTATGACGTTTAAAGCATATTTTTGATTCTGGGTGAAGGTTTTTCATCAAGGTGATTTCGTGGGTAGATATCAATTTAAATTGAATCCTTTGAAACAAATAGATAGTAGTGTGTAGTGACTAGATATGAAACGATAGTGTTATAACGGAAGAAGGATGTGTAATTGGTATTAAAAATTAATCGAAGACGGTACAGAAAGTATATATGTATGTTAATTTCAATATTCAAAATATGACAATGGTAAGTTATATTTAACAAATAAGTAATTTTGCCGCTTTTTCACAATGTAAACGTGTGGAAAACGCGCGAAAAGACATACACTTACGGGCTTCAAAGACGACTCAATTTGGTTGAGCATTTGTTATCAATCTGATTGAGTTGAATGAAAAGTTGAACCGTGTGTAGGCGCGTTGTATTCGATAACTTTAACACTCAACGGTTGGAACAGAATGGTTGAACCTGGGTTGAACCAACTAAATTGAGTGGCCTTTAAGGCCCATTAAGGTGGCTACATAATTAAAAACAATTCACGCAAGGCGCCGGTGTGTGCCGGTTTCCCCGCGAGACGCTCCCTCCCACCCTCTCACCGCGCACGTACCCCGCCACTGTTGCTAAGAAAATCATCCTAGAAGGTTCCGTTAAACTGTTGCTATAATTTTGCGGAAGCAGAAGCGGAAGTGAAAAATATGCAGAACTTCCGCATTTGCGGAAGCAGAAACAGAGATAAGTTACATCACTAGTAATGACTATGCTGATCTTAAATATGTTGGTAGATGCCGATAGCATGATATTTTTCCTAGGAGTGCAGAAATGAGTAAGAAGTTAAAATGAGTAGTTTAGTGACTAAGCACATTATATAATTTTACTGGTCAGAATTTCAAGAATTAATAAACGAAAATATCTCAGTCATGACGATCAGTGATTGCATTTTTGTTATTAACTTGTAAACGAAAAATGTACTTAAGACGAGACAATGCCAGAATCTTAACGACGTAAGTGAAGCAGCCGTGCAAAAAATATGCGAAGCGCGGCTCTAATGTATTGGATTTTCGGTTAAATTTGCCCTATCAAATCTCCAAAATAAAGTGGGAATCATAACGACATACGTGGTGAAGTCGTGTAAAAACAATATTCAGTCCGACATACTGAACGGACCTACGGTCGACTTTGCCCTAGCAGGCCTAGAAAATCGAACTTTCCGTGGGGATCTTTCCAGACTGATGAATTATTAACTTCCAGAGAGATCCCTCGGGAAGTTACTAATTCATCGTCTAAAAAGAAAAAAAATGATGCTAACCTCTAATTTTATAGTTGAAAAATGTTTTATAAAATTTTCAAACCGTTTTACATAAAATATTTTAATGGTAGGGTCCTGTTTTTATTCATCTTAAATATAAATAACTTACATACGTAGGGATCTCTCTAGAAACATTGGAGCTTTTAGTAATACGTTCACCAGAAATAATTAAAATGCGATCGTCGAGCAAACCCACGTTATTAGAGTCTTATGTCGCCCTAATTATGTATTTGTTTGTACCGATTCACGTACCTAATTTCATTTTCATAATAACCTATGCTTAGTGACATATTCAGCTTTCCCGCCTGTTATTCTAAACTGAATAGATACATTATGTATGTAGTCTGCCCCAGAGCAAACACATTATTAATACAGAATAATATTATGAGCTTGCTTGTGTTGTACTAACTTGTTATTCGATGTGTTGCCTTAATGTGAATATTAATTAATTGAACGAACCATTTCATCTAAATCTTTTCTATTAAAAATCCAAAATAGGTAATATTGTATTATCAAACTTCACTGATAACTTATTTTGGTTTGATAATCTTTAACTATACAGGGTGTCCGAGAGTAAGTGCACTAACTGCGGGAGGTGATTCTACATGAAGGTAGAAGTAAAAAAGAAAATAACTTTTTTCGAAATTGCAATATTTTTCCATGGAAGTATATTTATTTGCCCATACAAACAATTCCACTCTTTTTCCTAAAGTCTACAATAAAACATTTTTTTTTACTTCTAAAATCTTGTAGAATCACCCCCCGAAGTTAGCGCACCTTACCCCCGGACACCCTGTATAATTGTAATAAAAACGTGGCTGGGTAATTATAGTCGAAATTTATTGAAAGCATAACCGTGGGAGTGATTTAAATTATAAAAACATCAGAGTTCTTACCTACAGTTTACGTAAGCAGAACTGTGGGAGTAAAAAAAGTGTATATTAAAAAAAACAGGGTATTATTTATTAATTAAGGTAGAGAAAAAATCACAACGTTTTTAAATTACTACATTTTTGTAATAGTCGATTTTTTAGTGATAAATGTTTAAATTAGACAAAGATAAAAAAAAACACTTGCTTAAATCATCTAAAAAATGTAAATTAAGCTACAATAGAAAAAAAATCATTTTCTGATGGTATAATATTCTTTAAATCACTAGTAATAAAACATCACCATGAGAAATGAAACTAATCTGAAATGGTTAAGAGTTACGAGCAGCCAATATATTTTCCAACTAACCATAATAATTAGACATTATCTCCAACAATGAATAGTATTTTTTCAGAAGCCAAAGAATGAGTAAATGATTACAATTTGAATGTAGATCTACCTAATATTTCATATATTTGTAATCCATCCAATCTACCAGCTTAACAATACAAAGTTAACAAAGATACTATCTATCTTAGTCACTGAACGAATGAGTAATTATGTGAGTTTTTCAGGCTTTTCTGAATAACCACGCGTTCGTTATCTATTTCTCAGAATAAAACCAATATACGCGCGTATTATTGCGTGTTCATTCTTAATTGGTTTTTTCTAGCTCTTACTGTAAGTATACATTTGCGAACCGAAACGCAAACCGAGCCACGAATTACGGGAAAGGAATGAATCAACTTCAAGCGGCGTTTCGCTCCATTTGTAGTTGCTTTGTTGCTTTCCCATAAGTTGAGATTATCTCGGCAGTTCGGCTCGGGTATGTATACGTAGCATTAGTGAGATAAGCCATGTCTAGTCAGTTAAGTAGACCAGGATATGACTTTGAAGAAAATAATGGGAAGCAATAAAGTAGAAGATTTGTGAATATACACCGTGTAATGACTAATACTTTAAAAAAATCTTGAATCATTATTTGTAGTGATAGTTGTTGAAGACAGATAAATTTTATCGATATCGATTTGGCAGTCATGTGTATATTCAACAAAGATGTTGAGTTACTAAACAAAATTCTAAATTTTCTTGTTCGCAGCATTTGGTAAAATGCTCTGAAGTAATAAATGCATAGACTGTGATAGTTTATCACAGCAAATTTATACAAAGTGGTTCCACGATAACTCAACATAGTGACAATTCAACACACTTTTAAAAAGTGATATAAAGTCATTAGAAACGATGAAAATTTTTTTTTTAACCTAACCTAACCTAACCTACATAATCCAGTTAATAAAGTTTTTGTTTCATCACTTTCCATGACTTTATATAACTTTTTAAAAATGTGATGAATTATCATTTATGATGATTTATCCGGTTACCATACAAAGTAACTCATATTAATTTTTAGGCTTTTTCCAATATCCATATCAAATTATAAATACCTAGAAATTATCGTTGATCAAAAAACCTCTATGAAAATTACTAGAAATCTACAGTAACTCAAACGAATAAATTAACGGACCGTAAACAAAACCAAAAGAGCGGAGAAAATATTTTTCATGATATTAAAAACGTTCTACCGCTGCGGTAGTTTTAAACAATTAGTTATTTCGTTTTCAAACAAATAATTGCAACGACAAATAATTTCTCAAAGCGAGAAAACATTAAGCCCATTTTCTGCAGGAGCATTTCCGCAGCAGAATAATGTTTCCGATTATCTTTTTTAGTAGCTCCCCATACCGGAAACGGATTTATATCGGTATTTCTGCACAGCTGACGACAATAGGATTTCCGGGACTGGTCTTGCAGTACTGAATTCTAAGTGCAATATTCAAAACACTAACTGGTTTGCATTAAGACAACAATCCAACGTACAATGAATTACTAGAAAATTGGATGTGGAAAATATGTACTCTAAAAACATCAATATATTTTTTTGTGGATTAAAATACCTAAATAAACGAACCAATGACCCCAATTTAACATTAATTGATAAAGTAAGGAAATTTATTTATTCCTCACTTCTAAGTACAGGGTTTTCCAATAAGAGCTGTTATTTTGAATAGCCCGCTATTTCGATGGATGTTACTTTTGAAGCTGTAATTTTTTAACATTTGACAAGTAGAAACTACGCCATTTATAAAAATTGAACAATAAACGCTTCAACAATGCATTTAAATTATTAAAATTCACTCGAGTGAATCAAATGCAAATCATCTTGAGTGATGAGGCCCATTTCCACCTCGGTGGCTTCATCAACAAGCAAAATTGTCGCATCTGGGGCTCGGAAAACCCAAGAATTATTGTTGAAAAGCCTCTCTATCTTCAACGTGTGACTGTTTGGTGCGGTTTATGGTCCGGTGGAGTCATTGGACCTTACTTTTTAGAAAATTAGGCTGGAGCAACAGTTACGGTACATGGATTGCGCTATCGAGAGATGATTTGATGATTTTTTATGGCCGGAATCGGATGGTATTGATCTAGATAACGTTTAATTTCAACAAAACGGCGCTACGTGCCACACAAGCAACGAAACCATTATTTTTTTACGATTGAATATCAAAATAACACCTCTTATTGGAAAACCCTGTATGCTCACAAAACCTAAAAATATAACACATATAAATTAATAGCAATCACGCCATTATTAAACAATTAATATTACATTGATGTGGGGAAAATAGACTTCAAAATACCCCACAGAATAAGAAATCTATTGTCACAATTATTTTATCAGTAAATCAGTTTAACCGGTAATAAATCATTTTTACATTAAAAAAAATAGGTGGGGGTAACTTGAATCATATAAATAAGTCGTTTAAACTTGGTGTGATCGCAGTTTTGAAAATGACCTTGAGAGCAGAAACAGCTGTAACAATAATAAGAACCAAAATACTTGCATAACTGAGTAATAATATTATTAAATTTGATTTATGTGAAATTAAAAAAATAAATAATAAGCCTTTATAACTGGTCAGGTCATTAATAAAATAGTGGAAGACAGTTATTAAAGAATGTTTAGCCGGTTCCATGACAACTCAACACAGTGACAATTCAACACACATTGAAAAAGTGATATAAAGTCATTAAAAAGGATGAAAAAAAATTTAAACGTAACGTAACCTAACCTAACCTAACCTAGCCTAACACACTTAAGCCAGTTAATAAACTTTTTGTTTCATAACTTTCCATGACTTTATATAACTTTTTAAAGATTATAATGAATTATAATTTTGATGATTTATCCGGTCACCGAACGTAAGATACAAATTACTGGAATATCCGAGTATTAGTGCCTAAACCAGTAGTATAATAAAAACAGAAAAGCAAATAAATGTTGTCGAAGTGAACAAAAGATACAAGTATTTTTGTATTGAATTCAAATCGTAAAACGAAAACATAAAAGTGCGTAAAAAAGCGCGTGAAAATCCAAGAACATTGCTATTGAACCAAACTACCGATGATATTATAATACAAAATTTATATTCTAATCATTCTTTGAAAAAGGGGTCACCTTTTCATTTGGCGGAATATATTGAAGAACAACTTCTGTATTGCGACATTCCGTGGATTTCGTTTTCAGAATAACTGAACGTTTACAAAACTATATTATGATAGACTTAGATTTTTACAGCTGTATTATTTAATAGTGAAATAGGTCCCACATCAAAAGAAAGCAGAAATTATTGAATCGGAAAAGGCGATATTTCCATTTTGCGAGCTATTCCACAATTCGAAAAGTTATGGGAATTCTTTGATTTTTATGTTTGAAATGTTCTGGATGAGGTGGAGTGGGCAATTGATCAGAATGCCTGCAGAACGACTTCTGTACAGAATTCTTCCAGCAATTCCAGAGGGAAGACATTTACTCGGGTTTCTCCAGTTATTTAATTAAGTTTTAGATGCTGTGGACGCAAATTTACAGGGTAATTTTAGTGTTATTGGAGGTCCGAAACTGTTTTTAAGACCTGATGGGTCGCTCTATAGGTTTTATCACCACGATTATAACTGTTAAACTTAACTTAAGTACTTATATGTCGCTAGTGCCTCATATATATTTTAAAAAAATATATATATATTCAAATTAATTTGTTCTGAGAAACTACACAGGAATATACGAGTTCCTAACAAAGTATCAGTGAAGCGAAGGTTTTATGAGGACGGCGGAACACGTGTTCATACAAATGTTGATATTCATATTGACATACTGATATTGTCGCATTCCGTCATGATATTTATTAGGAAAAGAACAAGTGTTCTCCATATTTTCTGAGTGACTAATATTTTATCAGCAAATGGGCGTGCTATCATTTTTTTAACAGCATCATTATATTCCGTGTACAAATATCTATGAAATTTTATTTATAAATTCAAACATTGTCGTAAAATGTTAATTTGTAAGATGACATTGTTTTTAACCTAACCTAACCTAACCAAACCTAACCTACTTAACCCAGTTAATAAAGTGTTTTTTTCATCACTTTCCATGACTTTATATAACTTTTTAAAGAGGTGATGAATTATCATTTTGGTGATTTATCCGGTCACCGTTTTTATGGCATCCCCAATCGGGGTACGTTATGAGGTTGAATGGAGTAGGGAGAGAAAGGAGATGAGGAAAGAGAAAGTTGGAGAATATCTGGCTATTAAAATCTGGTCACCAAAAAAAGTTAATGCCATTTTAAATAACGTTTGTATCGTGAATGGTGAACATGAACTATTCTGGAACAAAGTTAGTGGGCACGACCTATACAATATTTGCACTTCATCTTGTTTTAGTTCCGCGACCTCCAAGCTCAAAGTCAAGACAGCTTATAACTCTGCGGGTCAAAATATGAATATTCAACATAGCGGAAATAAGCGGCGATACATTTTCCCGTTTATCACATATTACATTTACGTCTATTGAGTTAAAAATTTACGTAACTGATACGAGTGCAGAAATGCTTAAATGTTCCGGGCTGCAGCGTTCAAGGTGACAATAACCCGATGCAAGCCAACTTGCGATAGGAGAAGCACTAGAAGATGTAGATTTTTTTCTGAAAATATTCGGAAAACTGTGTGGACTTTTTATATATTATGTTTGAGTACCGCACAAGAGCACTTCTCCCAAACGTCTGGAGCCAGTGAGACTGTGGCACTCACAATTGGGGTTTATTTTGAGGTGACCGGATAAATCATCACAATGATAATTCATCACATCATTAAAAAGTTATATAAAGTCATGGAAAGTGCTAAAACAAAAACTTTATTAACTGGGTTAAGCAGGTTAGGTTAGGTTGAAATTTTTTTTCATCATTTCTAATGACTTTATATCACTTTTTAAAAGTGTGTTGAATTGTCACTGTGTTGAGTTATCATGAAACCATATTTTGAGACTGCGGAGATGAAAGATATGGAAATAGAAAGGTAAGGAAATGGTATACGTGGATATTCAGATCTGGTCACCAAACACGACCAAAGCCATTTCAAGCAACGTTTCAATTCTGAATGGTAGTCTTACACTAGGACGATACTGAAAGTATCTGCACTCTGGAATGTCTTACAAATATTATTTTTATTTAATAAATTGTATAAAAACACAGCAAACAATCAAGAAAAGTTTACGGCGTGCCGGGATTTAAACCAGTGACCACAAGATTTGTAGGCAAGGATTGTAACCACTCAACCACGGAGGAGGACAAATAATACAAAATTATTATACACAAAATGCCGAATGATAATATGTTAATTCATATGTGGGCAGTTACCTTATTTAATTACATCGCAATCCCACTGAAATAAAATTAACAAGAGGGGTATTTACTTTAAAAACACCACAGCTTGGATGAAGCTAAATGGATCCTTCTAATTTTCTATTTAGTAACCGCCTGCCAATAGCGTGCGTTATTGATAATTGCTATGTAAATGTGATTTTCATAGTTAGAAATAATTGAGAAGAGTCGCAGTCTTAACTTAATTTAGTTTAAAGTCTCTCACAAAACAATAAGGTAGGTATAATATCAAATAATATATTTAACGTAGCAGATTGCGATAACTTGTTCGTGAAAACTACAACAAAGATAAGGCTAGCAAGTTTTCCGATCCTTGCTTTTTTACTCTTGCCTTTTTACTCTTACTAAAATTAATAATACTTTTTTTAAATATCGAGTGAGTGTCAGAGATACCAATCAAGTGATTGAAAAATAGTAAACTAGTAGTTCTGTGAACTGTGGACCTCGCGTCCAAAAAATAATGTTTCGAATTTTCTTTTATACGTATTATACTCATAAATAGCACAAAGTACAATTTTTCGATGATTTCTTATCTTCAAACTACACACAAACAATAAGCTATACATTTAAAATAAATTTCCTAAAAAACAGAAGAAAATGAATAAACTTTTTTGCTTAAAATTATTCACTCCGAACTAGACTGTTAGACTTGTAAAATATTAGCGCCCGTGTTATGACAGAAAGTATGATCTTTGCTAATCAGATGATTGCCAAATTCAGAGAAACCGTTATTATTGAGACAACGAAGATGCTCTTTAATCCTAATGTTAACATTACGTGTTGTCTTACCGATATAAAATGTCGCACAATTATTACAATTTAATTTATAAATGCCTGAATGGCTTAGTTTGTCGTCTTTATCTTTGGAATTGATTAGAAATTTACCTAGATTATTGTAGGTATAAAAGGCCGGTCTGACTTTAGAAGGAATGGTTTTTTACACTTAAGTTAGAAAAGTTATTAATGAATAATATACGGCGCCATTGATAAGTAATATTATCATTGATTTTTGTACTAGGACTAGCGAATAAGAAGCGATTACTGGCGATTTGATTTAGTCTTATTCGCTAGTCAATATTTATTAGCAGTGTAATATTTATTGTTTCAATTTGATGAGATGAAATGGAAGTATCCAACAAGGCTACCAGCATCTTGAACCGAAACTGGAATGTAACAAAAAAATTTACATATACATGAAATGCCAAATGGTCGAGTTAAAACAGGACTTCGCTATGCCCTATCAATGATGCTACTTTTGGAATTATAGTAATACAGGGTTTTCCAATAAGAGGTGTTATTTTGAATAGCCCGCTATTTCGGTAGATGTTACTTTTGAAGCTGTCATTTTTTGACATTTGACAAGTAGAAACTACGTTATTAAAAAAATTGAACGATACACGCTTCAACAACGCATTGAAATTATTAAAATTCACTTGAGTGAATCAAATGCAAATCATCTTGAGTGATGAGGCCCATTTCCACCTCGGTGGCTTCGTCAACAAGCAAAATTGTCGCATTTGGGGCTCGGAAAACCCAAGAGTTATTGTTGAAAAGCCTCTCTATTCTCAACGTGTGACTGTTTGGTGCGGTTTATGGTCCGGCGTAGTCATTGGACCTTACTTTTTCGAAAATGAGGCTGGAGCAACAGTGACGGTGAATGGGTTGCGCTATCGAGAGATGATTAATGATTTTTTACAGTCGGAATTGGATGGTATTGATCTGGACAACGTTTACTTTCAACAAGACATTAATCTTTTACGATTGAATATCAAAATAACACCTCTTATTGGAAAACCCTGTATATAATTCCAAAAATTGTTCACAAGCCTAGTTACGTTTATATCAGTGGTAAAGTAATAAACACATTGAATTATTTGTTGAAAATAATTCCATTGAATTATTTTCAACAAATTTATAAGTTTATAATTTATTTATAATTTTAAGTTTATATCAGTGGTAAAGTAATAAACACATTGAATTATTTGTTGAAAATAATTCCAACTCTGCAAATGCAATCAATGATGTTGTTTTAATCTATTCCGGGATTTCAAATGTATTGATGTGATAATTTTAATATTCAAATACCGATCTACAACTGCATGCAATCTTACGGCATAGCACCGTGAACGGCTCATTAACAGTTTTTTGTATTTAATCTTAAAAAGTTCATTATCATGTTTCCACCCATGTCACCTTTTATTTTATAATTACTTGAAACAATTAGGAGTTAATATTTATGTAAATTAACAGTTTTTAATTAGAATTTTTTTGATGACATCAAAAGTTTAGTTGGTTGTTGTTATTAATTGGTATTTTTATGATTGTCAGGCATTTTAATTTTTGTAATTAACTCCCAATTAATTTATTCATTCAGAAATGGATAAAATTTAACTTGAAATATCTTTGGAGAGACGATGAAATTTATATAAAATCATCTAAACAATTTTTGATAATCCTTTTAGGATGTAAAAACGAAATTTAATCAGAACAAGGATCAAAAACTCAACCAAGCTCTCTCAATGATTATTTTTACCTTTATACAAAATAATGTATCATACATTTTAGACATTGTTTTTAAAAATGATGAGATAGAAATTACACTCTCACATAATCTATGCCAGTTAATGAAAAATTGCGCCAAAAAAAATATTTAAATGACAAAGCTAGGCAGGTTCTTCAAAGTAGTCCTAAATATAAGAAATGATTTCAAAAGCGTTCAGAATCTTCAAATACTTTTTTTAATGTGAATATAATACCGCACAAGAGTCCCAACTGCTCCCAACCCACTTAAGGCCTCGTAGTAAGCGTTCAAAGATGGTTTGAAAGGGAGATATGTAAATACGAATGTTAGAGCGAGCGCGCTAATATTATAAAACGATAATAATGAAGCGAAAATGGTGAAAATATTTAATAAAACACGACACGTTTGAAATAGAACAAAAATCTCTCGACAAATGCTTTAGTTGCATTTAAAGATACACTAATTATATTTACTGATAATTTATTCATGCCTATAACATATTAATAACAAAACAAAACGTGTTTTAAATAATTTTCGGAGTTTACTTCGCGATATTTTTTCTATCGAGGAAATGTCATATAATTAACGTTTCGGTATAACAAATGTATAAATATTATCTTACAAAAATAACATATATTTTTAAGGGAAGGAGTTGGGGAAGAGGAAGGTGGGGGAGTACCTGGCTATTCATATCTGGTTACCAAACACGGTTGAAGTCACTTCAAGCAACGTTTCAATTCTGAACGGTGGTCTTTCACCAGGGCGGCACAGAGAGAATCTACCACGCTGGAATGTACCGCAAGTATACTATATATCATTTTTAATGAATTAATTGTGAAACAACACAAAATAAATAAATAAAACTTACTTGCGAACGCCGGTATTTGAACCCGCGACCTTCGGCTTGCTAGTCGAGAGCCTTACCCCTCAACCACGTTAATTCTAATACATAATCATAAAAAAAATGTTTTTTGTAATTAATAAATCAACACCTGAATTAAATGGATTTACATGTATTATTATGTAGCCAAACAGATTTAAATCACTAGCCATTACAAAAAAAATGTATGCTTAAAACCATAACTTTACTCAATAGTAACAGGCAAATCATTTTAAAGAGCGCACGTTTGAATGTGTTTGTGAACACTGATAGTGGTTCAAATTAATTCAAGTATTTTGGAAGAGCATTCCCCTTTTATACAAACAAGAATCTCTCAAATGATTCTACTGTACTTGTTTGACTGACCATTGACCATGTAATGCCTGGCATAGCGGTCGTTATCAGTCAGTAATACGAATCTCTCCTCGACGCTTAATACTAGGAATACTCATTGATAACATCTCTAAATCCGTCACTGTGGTTTGCAGAACAACAAAGCCTCAATATACCACGATGTAGTCATTAGTCAGGTTAGAGTTTATAATGAGAAGGTGAGGGTGAAGGTTCTTTCATGTTCGGTGCCGGCAGAATCTTGATTATTATAAAATGGCACTGTACAAATAAGGCCAGTTCCCCGGATCCAAATGCCGACCAACAGAGGTTAAATATGACCCGGGGATCAGCGGAGGGCGTATAAATCTGTACATCACTCGGCTGTCTGCCATTTTATTATCTTCAATCAGGCCAGATGGTTAGAAGGGTCACCGGGAATGTTATGGTATAAATTTAACTACAGACCGGGTCCCTTTGTTACGCAATAGTCTCAAAATGAGCTTTCGGGGTAAAACATAAACTTCTTAAATCAATTTTTAGGCCGTACAGACAATATGGAAAAAGCCTTTTTAACGATTTTATTGTAAAATAGTACCTACCTATAAAATTAAGCCGGAGAGAAATAATTACATAAACTCATAAATGTCTGTATTTCGTCCATAAAAGTAAGATGAAATAAATATATTTTCGTTTTTAGAATCTCGTTCTCAGAACACCTACAAAATTTGTCATAATTCCTAAGCATACAACTGGAGAATTTATCTAGCTTCAACCAAGTCCTCACACATTTTTCAAAGTTAATTGGCCAATTAGGTTGAAATTATTATTTTTGTCATAACTCTCTGAATATGTCATGCAAAATGAGTTAATGCAAAGGTCTAATAAGAGATAACAAAATAATGTTAGAAATTATTCGTTTTTTTATAATTACAGTAAAAGTGGTTATCCCCGTAACTTGGTTTTAAATCCTCCACAGTTAACCCGACAAATTCGGTAAAGCCCCGAGCTTTGGTGGAATACTGTAAGACCCACTGTGAATAGCAAAAATATCACCACGTTGAGTGGTGGATTGAAAAATCACAATTTTTAACACAAATGTTTTTTTTAATTAATACAAAAAAGTATTAGGTATTAAAAAATTTGAAGTTGATAATATTCTACAATTTGAGCACGTGATTAAATAATTTTAAGATTTACTCGCTATATAATCCCGCATAGTATAAAAAAATGAGGTTATGCTTGAAATGACGAAAAACTGAAAACTAGGTAAAAACTAGGCTTTACAGGAAACTAGGTTTTTTTTAAGGTTTTGAAACTGAAATTTAGGTTTTGCATGAAATTTATATGCAAAATGAACAAAAACTAAAATTTAGGTATTGCATGAAATTTTTATACAAAATTACGAGAAACTGAAATTCAAGTTATGCACGAAATTTATATACAAAATGACGAAATACTAAAATTCAATTATATTTTTTTTATAATTAACGAAATACCTAAATAGTTACTGAAATTCTGCTTTCCTCCAAAACTTCAATAAAAATAATTATGCAGAAAATAAATAAACATTCCTGGTAGTAAATTGTTTGGGCGGTTTTTATTAATGAGTTAATTAAAAAGGGACATTTTTTCGAGAATCTCATCAAACGATTACTACGGACCATTTATATTGCAAAAGGATAATAGAAGAGAGAAAATTTGAAGTTACTTTTATACGTAAGACATGAATTATTTTACCGCTTACAAAATAATTTTCTGTACTTAAGTAAATAGTCTTTTACTACCTTGAATAAGCCTCGAAGAAGACTCAGTTGTATTTAATGTTTACAGTATTCTCTTCACTTTTTCTATAAACCAACGACAAAGTTCAGTAACTAGACACTATGAATGGGTCTGAGGTGAAATTATCGCAAGTTTTATTTGTACGTAAAAGGGAATAAAGTTACATCAAAAAGTTTCACAACCCGTAATTCATACATATATTTGAAAATAAGAAATTTGCCAAAAATTAAACATTGTTGTCTCTCAAAATCATTACTTTTTTCCATCTTTGAAATAAATTTTCAAATTTGCGGCATTAGATCAAAGCATTTATTTAGTACATTAAAACACAAATAACTTTGTTTACATCACTTTAATATATATAACCTCTACATGTTTCATGAACAATATTCACCTCATTAGGAGCAAGTATATTCCAAAGTCAACAATTGAATATATATTACAATTGAACAGTGGAAGAAGTGGGGAGGGGTAAGAGTGGGCGGAGTTTTTCAGAATTGGGAATTACAATATTGTTAGACGGGAAGGACCAGTTTAGTGGGTTTAGTTTAGTAGACCTTTGATTGCAGATATTTTTGTTGATAATTTAGAAAATAAGATTTTTAATAGCGGTGCCTTATTACATAAAAATCTTTATTGTTGGAAAAGATATGTGGATGATGTTTTCTGCATTTGGTTATTTTTATGACATCACAAAGTGAAAAGCTTGAAAAAAAAGAAATTTTATTCGAAAACAAAATTAATTTATTTAGTTTTATAACTACCAACACACGTTGTTAAAGTTTCACGCAGAATCATTAAAAACTAATAAAATATTAATTTTTACCCATCAATCTGAGAATAAATAATTTGAATAGGCGAGGGAAGAAGATTAACTTACACTATAATGCCTAATATCACTACTATTACATAAGAAGGTATGTATCAAAACGGTAAAGGCTTTTCCGCTATACCTTTAAAAGATTAATGCTATTATAATTTTTTTATCATCAATTATTGCTAAAATTCAGTTTATTAATTTAACTGCATTATATTCATTATTCATGGTGCCTCTGGGCATTGAAGGCAATTAGGTAAATAAATAAAACGCGAACATAAACTAAGAACCCCGTTCAACTTTCAAGTATTTAATCAACGATTTAATTAATTTTCTCTTTAATTGCTTTTAATATAATTAGGTACAGATTATAAAGTCTTTTAATAATTTTTTCCTCGCTGGGATTTCCAACTCTGAAGAATTCTTATTACATATCTTAAATATTAAAAAAGTTATTTACACTTTTAGAAGAAAATTTTGAAAATGAGAGCAGAGTGAAATTCGTGTAGTAAGCTTAATATTGGTTTGATTAAATGTTTTAAAAAAATTTAATCTTGTGTTTCATCGTTCGTTATTTGGACCCCAAGTTATTTGATTGTGTGAACCAGAATTTTCATTGTTTCATTGAATTTTCATATATTCATGTTTCAAATGATTTGTTTTTGTGAATACAGAGACGTATGGTTTCAGAGGAGAGCATTGTCAGATCTCATTATCATGGTTCAGATTGTTATAAACTTTGTCAGTGCTCATTCCGAACTTTGAGTATAATTTTCATAATGGCTTTTTGCGTTCTGATTAGAGGATTTAATAAACTTCAGTTTGATGTGCACCATCCGATTATTTCAGGTCTTTTACATATGTGGAAATTTCAATGGATACATGTAAAATGTAATTATTTATATAACATTGTAAAGCTGTTTGTTTCCCCAATAAACGAAAATTAAAATAAAAAAAATGATTTTGTGATTTTCACACGGAGAATAATGAGTATTGCCAATTTATTAAGAATCTTTAAAAAATATTAGTAATCCGGTTAAAAACTGGATTGCAGGCCCTTAACGAATGAATTAATAGGTTTCCTGTTCCTGTATATATTATCACAATGTCGGAACACGTGTTCATAAAAATCCTAATATTTTCGCATTTCGTCACTGTATCAAGGCAAATGCAGGTGCATGAACACGGGTTCCGCTATTTTAGGAATTTTCTAAAAGTTTATAAGGAAACAGCCTATGATCCTTTTTTTAACCGAATCACCAACAGTTTGAAAAGATTCTTAATAAATTAGCAATACTATTTTTCCTCTGATCCTCAGCAGTGAGGAACCGATTCAAGAAGAATGAGAAGACATAATGTGTTTATGCTTGGAAATGTTATTTTTTTACTCTTTTGTCAATTCAACCTTACGATTTTAGTAGAACCTATAGACATTTATATATATTTTGTTTAAAATACGGTAAAAAATCAGGTGTTTGTAAGAGAGGATACCAAAACGTGCAATATAGTTGTGAATGATGAATCTAGGAGCAGAATCTAGTTTTTTTTAATTTGGGAAGTATGTTTACTCCTATAACTTTGAAGTGGTCGAAGAGTTTGCCTACCTGGGCTCCATCATAACGCAGGACAACGAAGACCCAGTAGAAGTAAGAAAGCGCATCACAGCCGCTAACAACACTTACTTCGCATTGCTGCCAGTGTTCAAATCCCGAAACGTCCATAGGAAAACCAAAATAACCCTGTATAAAACAATTATTAGAACGGTCTTGGCCTATGGATGTGAGGCGGGAACACTGACAGCAAAGTCTGCGGAACGGCTGGACACCTTCGAAAGAAAGGTACTTCGAAGAATCTTAGGAGCGGTGCGAGAGGGAGAGGCATGGAGAATCCGCCACAATAAGGAGCTATATGACATCTACCAAGCTCCCAGACTCTCTACTCATTTACGGCTCCAAAGACTAAGATGGGCCGGACATGTGCACCGAATGCCAAGCACACGTGTACCAAAGAAGGTTCTAACAGGACACCCGGGAGGTAAACGAAAGGCGGGCAGACCTAGGCTGAGATGGGAGGACGATGTCAGGAAATATGCCAGAGGACTACTCCATGTTGCAGATTGGAAGACGACGGCCGAGGACAGAGGGCGGTGGAGGCTCATGTTAAAGGAGGCCAAGGCTCGAAATGGGCTGTAGCGCCATTGAAGAAGAAGAAGAAGAAGAAGTTTACGAGAGACGGAAAGGCTGATATTAAGGCGATGACATACGTAGTAATGCAAAATCATGTGTTTTTGGTTTGAAAATTTAGTCGCCTAGAAATGTTTCAGATGCTTTAATTAAATACTGCGAGTAGAATACATCTTGGCCTTTGAAATTATCTTTTCATAAGTCCAGAATAAGTCTTTTTATAAGCCCAGAAAAAAATAATGTATAGGCCTATGAAAACTGCTTTAAAGTTCAAAATTTCCTACTTACGAACTCATTTTCGGTTATGATGTTATTGTATAATGTGGCAAATTAAGTTATTTATAAAATGATCGAAACAAAATTGAATATTTATGCCTGAACATCCCACAAAATAAAATAAAATGCACTCTTTAGCCATGTTTTTTTCTTGCATAAATCCAAACAGGCGGATGGTGTTAAGCGGGAATTTAAACCTTATCGCCATCTACGTAAGGGTTGTTATTGATAGCGGCTCAATTTAAAATATTACACGACGTAGTGCATCGCCTTAACAGAAGGGTAAATGAAGGATTCTCCGTTAATGAAGGACTGAACGCGGTTGGCGCTGACAAAAATTGTTCAAATAAGCGAAGCTACCAGTCCACAAAGGAGTGCTCGTACCTACTCTAATGTATGGCACTGAGGCATGGAACTGGCAGAGGAAGGACAAAATTAGACTGAATGCTGTAGAATTGAGATCCCTGATGCGTATGTGTGGTAATACCATATATGATCAAGAGAAAAATGAGGAGATTCGCAAAGAATGCAAGGCTAACGTAATCGTAATAAGTAAAATTAAGAAAGGGACGCTTGGATGATTTGGATATGTTTAGTAAATGAACGAAGATAGGAGTGTAAGGAGAATACACGAAGCTAAAGTGAATGGCTGAAGAAGTTGGGGTAGCTCAAGGAAGACATGGCACAAATAATTCAGTCGGGCCAAGTCAAGAGTAGGAATAACAGAAAAGTGTTTAAGATACGATGCATGAATGTGAATGAGGCAAGGAGTGTGTGCAAAGACCGAATTGTTTGGCGGTCCGTTCTCTCTGCCTTCTCCTGGGGGAAACGGCGTGACGGTTAGTTAGTTAGTTTAGTTATGTATTTTAAACATAATTTATGTATTTCCCTAGGCGAAACCCATATAATCTTTTCTATCGGGCCAGTCATAATATATAAATAAAAACGGGCAATGAAATATGTGAAACATATCTCCACTAACTCTGTCTACACACAGCACCCTGGCGTTCGAGGCAGTTCCCAATAACAGTTCCAAATCAATGTGACCGTAATAATATTAAGGTTTAACTATCGCTTGATGTCAAGCGTCGCACATCTCTCATGGAGGACACGCAGTTATTAGCATTTTGAATACACCACAAAACGTCACATACTCGTAGTTGTGTTCAAACAAATCAGTAGCGGTTTGTGGGGTTTAAAAATGGGGAGGCATAAACGTTTCTTAAAAGTATTATATATACGAGTATGTATACGTACTCAGAATGTCACTGCCGCTTACATCACAAAACGAAACAAATCTTAGTTACTAGAACTAATCGTAAATGTTTGGTTCTTCTTCGGAAGTGTTCGTTGTTTGAGGCGGGACTCAATCTAAACAATACTCGACCATGTTGGCAACCGTTCCATGTGACTTCCCCACCCACTCCGCCTACATGAAATCAGTGGCTCTCGGAGGCGGGCTCTATCTTTGCCTCACTAGCGTACGATTGATAAAATTTAAATTGAAGATATTATATTTTGGATGCATGGATACATTATATAAGTTTATCTTTTTCTCATTTTCTCTACTATTTTAGGGAGACACAGCCTCCCCTGCTTCATCTCACGAACCGCCACTCAAACAAATACCTACTTTTAAGTACGTAAGGGGTGTTTCAAGGTGAGGGATGCATGTTTATTGACATTTTTCACATTTTTTTAATGAAAATAGGTACCAACATATTAGTTAAACATTTAAAATCACCAAGGAATCGGAAAAAGGTGTTATTTTATATAAAAAGTTGTTTATTCCAACCTTTTACTGTAGCAGTATGGTAATGAATTGCTCGCTCTCAAAAGCAAAATTATTCGCATGTACGGGGAAATGGCGCCAAGAGAATTACAATAAGGTGAAGGTTTTGGCTAGATGAAAAAGATGTAAAAATAGAAGTCTTATATTTTACATTGAAATCGTGCGGACAGTGTGTTTCTAGAATAAGTCGATTGCTCATACGGCTAAATTAAACTTTAAACCTTTCTTTCTTAGAAAAATGTTGAACAAATTTAGGTTCAAAATCATTAAATTTTATTGGCTCTCCTGATCTTCGTTGTTTCAACTTGTCCCCTTCAATACTACCTTCCATCATCAACATATCTGCATTCATACATTCAACCATTCTCATTGTCCAGAATGTCTAGACTTTTCAACTAATGATGTGTTTTTTTAACAATAACTCGACATAGAACTAAGGAAAATAATTTTCCCTGCGGTCTATAGAATGCTGTTGGGGAGGTCGTTCTGAGGAGGAAAAAGTCGTGAGTAAGTAGTGAGTAAGAATCTGAGGGTCATCGAGACCAGGAGTAGCGGAAAAATGAATTATGAGGGTCTGACTGGAGAGGTCAAAGAATCTTTCTCAACCAGCCACGCAGTAAGTGGTCAAGCTCATCCGTCTCCAAAGCCTGGAAACACTTCTTCCCATGAACCTGGGATCCTTTGCTAAATCATCAAACGTAGGAAACCACTTGGGGTTACCTATGACGAATGTTCTCTTTATCCAATTAATGTACTCATTCCTGTATACCAAAAACACACATGACTTTAATCATCAACTCAATGAAAACCATATTCAGGTTTCAACCTTAAAAATATTTGGTCGAGAAGTCCTGACTTTCTTCTCTCCTTTCTTGCATTTGTTTTGTCACATTTGCCATCACTGTAATTCATATGCGTTCATTCTGTTTTATTCTATAAATTACATGTGTTAATAATATGGCATTAATTAGGGTCTGAATGAAACAACGTTATCTTGGCTATGCTGACAAAAACGGAAGAGTTTTATTACATATCATAGACAATTTTATCATAGACAAGTTAATTACCTAATGTACATGGTATTTTGAGCATATTATAACAACTTTAATATATGTTGTTGTATATGAACGAAGGAATAGGCTTTTTACTGACTTGAACATTCCAAGTATGAAGATACTAAAACCATATAATATCAAGGCTTTTACGGACACGTTTTTAGAAGGGTGTGTAATTGGTAACTGCTTTTCCATTTAAAGGGGAGGCTCAGCGAGGCTTATGATATGAAAATACGAATACAAAAAAGAGAGGCGAATAACAATGAATACATACTGGGTTATACGATATACAGTTCCGGATTTACTATTGGCGCAGATAGAATTTCTCGGGGCGGAAAATCTCAAAAAGCTCTAATTCATAAAAAAATTATTTTTATTATTGACTTCTACCAATATTTATAATAAATGCTATGTCAACGTGGCGCATCTACAAATAAACAATATTGTTACATGGATTCTGTTTTAAACTGTTCATAAGGATTATATTCGCAATTCACGGCTTGAAATAGCCAAAACGAGGTGAATTAAAAATAAAAAGAATTATGTATCGATTTCACAGCACATTTACAAAAAAATATATTTTAATACAGGCAAAAAGACCGGATATTTAGAACTTCCTTCTGTTTACTCATTTGATAATTCTGATATAATCTGTATATGCGTACAGTGAAAGTTTTATCTCTAAATAGTATAAAATAATGTCGCTATCTACGTCTGTCTGTGAGCTTCGTTCTTCTAAACTACGAAACGAATTTTGATATGGTTTCCAATGGGTTTCCACTATCATTTAGAAAATTTCTTTTGGAAGGTATACATATAAAAAAACATGCATATTATATTTATAGAAATGTAGATAAAGGTCGATGTTTTATAATCAAGACGAAAAAAATATTTTCGGGCACTACATTGTTAACGCTGGGTAAACCTCAGGAGATATATCAAAATAATGTATATCAGAATTGTATATCTTAAAAAGGCCTACAGAAAAGTCTGTCTCCTAATGATAACCCCAGCAAGGCCGGGTACACGTCAGTTAGTAAGCAATAAATGCATGTTGATTAGTCTTATTAATTGATGATTTGGTTATTGATTTCAGTGGACTACAGGCACTTCTGATTATTTCAGGTTCAACGAGTTATAGGAATAATTATTATTGCATCAAACGACGAAAATATTTTTGCATTTAGGGTTTTTAAAAAGAAAAGGAGGGATTTTATACTTTTTGCAAGTGCTTTATAATAATATGTTTAGGTTCGGCCCTGGGTAAATAACGAAAGGGCAAAACAATTAAATCTAAGGGAGCCTGTTATAAGGGAAATGTTTCTATTACCCAGCCTAAGGGTTTAATAAACTTTTTAGATTTATCAGCAAGCACATAGCACCATCCCCTTTTCAATAATTGCGTCATAAATTAACGAAAATAATTAGAATTAAAGTCACTGCGTGCGAACGCAAGTCTGGTTTTCGTTTTCACATTGTTAATTAAAATAATAACGAATAAACGTACAAAGTATCATTTCGAAGTACATATTTTGCGATTAATTTTGAGAAAACTCATGCATGGTTAATGTTTTCACAATGGAGGAAACGGTTGGATGGATAAAATAAGGGAAACATTAATTTCAACCTCATTGTACTAAATCCTAAACTAAATAACAATTTTGCCGTTTCTCAGCAGGGGTAGGCAAACTCATTGTTTCAATCACATTCATATATCGTCTCATACGTAACATCCCATTCTGTAATTCGGATTCTTGACATGGCCTGACTCAAGTATTTGTTTCGAGCCATATCTTCATCAAGCTTCCATAAAAAATTGAAATAAAATTAACGAACAGTTTGGTAACAAGATTTAACTAGAATAGTCGCCATACAGGCGGAGTAATAATATTACTGAGAGATAATACTTATTTTGAAACAACTAAAATCACAAAAATTGTACGTGATCTCAGTAATAAAAATTAAGAAATGATTTAGACCAGAAGTATACCGCGTAATCTATCACTCCCCAAATTCCAGTAAAAGTGACTTAATACATTATTTTGAAAATTGGTGTTCAAATTACTGAAATGAAACTGATCTCAATATAATTATTAGAGACTTCAATATAAACATGAAATGTGGAACAGACTTTTATGCAAGAAAAAAAACATCAACGTAAGAATAAAACAAGTAGTCAAAGAATCCACTAGTATAACTAAAACGTTGTTGCCCAGATCCAGTGTTTTTGTTTTTGTCTGATGTTTTAAAAAAATTTGGTCGATGGAGGCCCGACGTAAGTTTGACGTACGCTAACATACTCTTTCTTTGCCAAGCCTTTTACAAAGCCAGTAGAATTGAAGTGAAGCAGAAACCGACTTGTCAGTGGCTGAGTTAGCAAATGTGTCCGGTTTTTTCTCAGGCTTCTTGCGTTCAATTCCTCGGCTGACTTTTTTTTTTTTTTTTATATTTATTCCACACAGGAGGCCCTGAAGAAAATAATTTCCCTCAGGGCCTATGTCATCTTTGGGGATGCTGTGTGGAGGGTCTTTTTTTGGAGAGGAAGGAGTGAACATGGGTCTTGAAGAGTCCCATGTTGTAGGAGGGAGGAAACACAGAGGCCGGCAGTTCGTTCCACAGCCGAGCTGTTGAACTTAAGAACGAATCGTAGAAGCGACCCGTTCTCATGTGACAAGTGTCAACTGTGTACAAATGTTGGGCGCGCGTTTGGCGTGTATCCCGACTACGCACCGGTGCCGAAGGGATCAATGACGCTAGTTCCTCAGAGCATCTTCCATTGTAATACCGATAGAACAAGGACAGCATACCTACCTGACGCCTGTGCTCTAAAGATTGCAGTCCGTTTGTTAAGATTGGGGAATCTATCAAACGGACCGCCCGTTTCTGCACAGAGTCAAGGGTTTTTTTCAGGTATTTTGGGGCTCCAGACCAGAGATGGCTGCCAAATTCGACAGTAGGGCGCACTTGCGATTTGTACAGGACTAAGTCCTCCATCAGTTTAGAAGCAACATCTTACGCTTTTAATAACGGTAATACGAGATTTTCAAATTTTGAATTAATTCGTAACCCGGAAATATATACCTTTCTTTGAAAAAAATATGGCATCCCAATAAGTTTTTTTTTAATAATAAATAGTCTCAAATGTTCCTGAGTGTCCGAAGCCAGCGGAACCCACAATTGGGGTAAATTGTGTGACTAGGGGGAGTGGGAAAGGGAAGGCGTGGGGAAGAGAAGGGTTGGGAAGTAGATATATGGTTATTCAGATCTGGTCACTAAATATGACTAAAGTCATTTCAAGCGACGACGTTTTAATTCTGAATGATGGACCTTTTCTTATACACTCAAAGAAATAGGAAGGAAAATAAGATGGAAAATAAAACGTCTAGAAGTAGGTATTCTGTGGCGTTCCGTAAGTTTTCGGTGAGTTAGAGCGATAAGATTGAAAAAACTTTTTTTCAAAATTTCTGTTTTTCGTATGAAGATTTTCAGGATTCTATCAGTTTGGTGAAGCGCATCATCCCCAAACTCTCGGTAAGTGTTCTGCATACATGTAATATTAAGTATTGCTCAATTTTAATTGATTTTTTGTGTTAGCCTTGAAGTTTAGACGCGCGAGAACAAAGTGCCTACAAGGTACCTACATAATTTGCTGAAATGTATGACTTCTCCACTCCATAGTAAAAAACCCATTTTTTAGCTTCTGTTTTTTCACTCTTTTCTTTTATGACTTTTTAACTTTAATATATATGTTTTAACTTTACAAATTAATATTGTAATTTAAATAACAATTCGAATATGATTTTAAGTCCCTATAAATGCTGATTTATTTCAATCCATTTATTTTTCTAAGTAAGTAAAAAAAAAAAAAAAAAAAACTGTTCTCCATAATGGTATTCTGTATTATTTGTAAAACATTTATGTACTACAGATATAATAACTATTTTATTTATATATGTACGTAAACTTTTAAATGTCACATAGTTAATGTAATAACACTAATAACAATGTATGTAAAAGCCCAATGGGCGTTTAAATAAATAAATAAATAATATAAGTGAAGTTTACTACGGGGTTTAGCGGGTATCGCACTGCACCGAAGGGAAATTCAAAGAATAAAATGCTCCAACCAAGTATTTGAATTTTATATATAAATATAAAGTGAAGTTCTCTGCTGGACTGATTTTCATCTAGGGGTCTTAAGTCAATAATACTGACAAAGCCAATTTATAGCCCCAATCCTATCCCCCGGAGAATTCGTCCGTGGGAGCTCGCTGTCTCTCAGAAATACTTTGTGGTTTTCAAATGGAGTATTGCTTTCTAAGCCCTTCTTTCATTTTCAATGTGTAAACCTTTAATGCTTACTATACTTGCTCATAATTAAAAGAATTAAAAATATTCTGTAGTAATAAAATCAATTGCTCAGGAATAGGTACCTACACAATAAATGTAATAAATCAATTAATTTATCAGGAATAGGTACCTAAACAATAAATGTAATAAATAAATTAATTGATCAGCAATAGGTACCTAAACAATAATAATGTAATAAATCAATTAATTGATCAGGAGTAGGTACCAACACAATAAATGTAATAAATCAATTAATTGAACAGGAATAGGTAACTACACAATAAATGATTATTTAGATAAAAATATTTTGATTTGTCGAGAACTTTTTTCTGGATTTTTATGAGGAAATAATAAATATGTAAATGTTCGTTTGTTTAACGCTTTCAAATTTTTGCGTAACGTTGCATTCGAATACGCGTGTGTTATATATATATGACACCTGTGACAGGTAAAAACATGTTTAAAAAAATAAAATAAAACAGCGCCATCTGTTGGACGTAAAAGCAAGAAACGATATTGTTTCTCTATCTAATGCTAGTTAATCATAAATTTAATCAAGGTTAATTATGAACTGTTATAAAAGTGAAAGTGAGATAAATATTAAATTATGAACGCTGTTTTTTTTAAATTTTGTATCATTCATTGTTTATCGTTTATCATATTCTGTAAATTATTTTACGACGTATTATTTTTTAACAAATAGTTTTATTTACCTTCTACGTACACATAAGTATATTTTTACTTTATTTTAAATAGTATTTCTTAGAATCGTGCATACATGTTTGTTTCACCGAATGAAAAAAGCAAATATTTTAAAATGATAAACAACTAGAGATATAATCTAACATTCTCCGTTCCCTCTCCTATTGAAGGTTGGCTATCATCACGGTAATTTTCACCCTGCGGGTTGTAGCCTGGAACAACTCAAAGGTATTGCACTCGTCATACCAATCATGTAGTTACCGAGGTCTAGATATGTGGCATTCATTAAGCTTCCCCTCCATTATTAATTGGATAGGTAATCTTGTAATAGTTGCTCCTCAAACATAATAAGATCAAGATGTTACAGTGTTTCTCTTATACATACAAGCAAAAGCTATAATATTAGAGATATGTAAAATCTATGTTGTACAAGTAATTATTATTAGAAACATAATGTTATGTATATAGGTATCCACTATTTAAAAATACATACATAACTTGTAAAATTTTACAAGTTGAGATGGATAATATTTATAAAATGTTTGTCCCTGAGGCGTATGTGTGTTAAAACCTTGTATGGTCGTGTGAGAAAGAGTGCAAGGCTGTTGTAAACATAATGAGTAAGATTAAGAAAGGGACGCTTAGATGGTTTGGGCATGTATAGCGAATGAGCGAAGAAAGGAGTGTATGGAGAATATATGATGCAAATGTGAATGTTAGCAGAAGTCGGGGACGCCCGAGGAAGACATGGCACGACCAAGTGAATCAGATACTTAAATCGGCCCATGTAAAGTGTCAGCAATAATAGAAGAGTATGTATGAGACGATGTATGAATGTGAATGAGGCAACGAGTGTGTGTCAAGACCGAGTTGTTTGGCGGTCCGTCCTCTCTGTCTACCCCTGCAGGGGAAACGGCGTGATGGTTAGTTAGTTAGTTAGTAATTTGATTGTTTTAGTGATTGTAACGGAATATGGGAGATTCTTCGATTAATTTCTACAATACTCAGATTGCGTAAGAATTTTTATTGATTTCCTTCCGATTTAAAATACTTGACATTCTTTTGAGACTTGTTGCAAATATTCCGTTGGATAAAATATTCACTGGATTTCCTGCTTCTGTTTCAGAACTCGCAATCTCAAGGGCGTGAATTCTCGTTAATTTCAAGTGATCTCAAATTAAAAGAACGAACATTCTCGAAATATTTCTAGATTTCTTTTCAATGAACGGCAGCTCAATGTATGCGGTTATATTCCACAAAACAAGAGGTTGTGTTTTAAGAGAACAATAAAAATAATTAAATAATCATGCGGAATAATATTTGGATCAAGAAACAGGCCCACAAAGCACTTGAAGTGTTATTCTTTATTCTATAATTAGTACACCATCAAGTACATAAAATACTTAAATTGTGTCACGTCATATGAATGAGACTATCTATGAATGTGAATGAAACAATGTGTAGGTAATGATAAAAAAATTACGCAGCGTTCAGCGTGCCTACTTCTCCAGCGAAGTGTGAGTTGACAAGTGAGTTAGTTAGAAAAAAAATCTGTTTCGAAAAAACCCCCCCAATGAAAGCAAAACATATATTTTTTTAATTGTAAGAACCGACATGTAAAAAATTTCACTTTCCTGCCGAAAAATAATCTTCGTCTACCACAGCCATAGAATAAATACCTTGTGATCCAAGTATAAGCCCAACTTGGGCCTATGAAAAACGGTGTTCCACCAAGATTACGTAATTCAAATGGGATTATAATATACATTTCAGGTAAGGGTAAGAGAGACAGACCGCGTGCCAAATAGTCTTGAACCAAAAGGTTGTAAGTCAGAGGCGCATTTAATTCCATTCAAATTTTTGTATAAATATTTGTTCTAGTTATCTTATTTATTCTATAACCACAAGAAAAATGTTTTAACTTTTCTAATTGGGTTTCATTTTTACATTTCTAAAATAAATTATACTATTTCATACTTACTGTTTTCGTAGAGATATATAAATACTAGTAGCATGAATAAGATATTATATACGTACAAGTAAAGCAACTTTATTATGGATATATTACAGTAAGCCTTTTGTGAAATTTGGGAAAGTGGAATTTAATAAAACACGAGGCGGTAAGCCTCTGGTCCAAAGTTTTAATAGTTAACAAATATTGCATGTTATGAATACAATGTAGGTAGCTACCTTTTAATAATCCCTCCAGTGGCAGCCTGTGACCTTTACGTGTTAGAGATTCCCACAGGTTCCCAACCTTTTGTGAGTTCCGACCCAACCTTGTATTTATGTAAAAGCCAATAGCATGCTAACCAGGTTCCCATTTAAAAGGGCATTTTAAATAATGTGATGAAAAACGTGAGCGAGTATCTTGTATTATTACAAGTATTGAAGTACAAGTAAATTACACTACTATTACAAGAAAAACAGATATATAATATCCGATTAATAGATAGTATAATGAAGTAGTAACGTTTGGAATCGGGGTGCTAACAATAACACTCCTTATGTAGATGGAGATGAAGGTTTAAATTTCCGCTTAAGACTAGCCATCGCGGCACCATTTTGATTTATGCATGATAAAAAACATCCCTAAAAAGTGTATTTTACTTTATTTCGCGAAGTTTAGGCACAAATTTTTTTAAATGTTTTACAATTATTTTTTTAAAGAACTTGATTTGCCACATTATAAGAGGTTCGTAAGTAGGAGTTTTTAACTTTAAAGCAGTTTTTTAGGCCTGATACTTAGTTTTTTCTGAATTTAAAAAAAGATTTGATTATTTCGAAGGCCAAGATGTTTTCCATTCACAGTATTTAATTAAAGCTTCTAAAATATTTCTAAGCGATCAAATTCAATCTTTTCAAACTATCAAAGTAAGAAAGCAATTTTATATGTGTAATATAATTATTATAATGCATCAATTCAATATTTAATCATCCCCCATAGCACGCGCGTTCCTTTTCATTTAAAACTGAATTTGAGGTCAAAATATTTGTGTTTCAAATTATAAAATATTGGCCAGTAAAGAAATCCATTTTCCACGATTTTAAAGGAAACTTTAGCCACTATTTAAAAAAAAAACATTACTGTTAATTATATCATTAATATACTGAAATATTAAATTTAAAAATATATTTAAAATATGAATATTAAAAAAAACACTGTGATGGGCTCAAATTTAAATTACAAACGATCGACTTACGTTGGAAAACAAATTTGTCGTATAAATTCAAAATTACGACTAAAAAAACCCTTTTGACGATGTTTTTTTAAAACAGTTACATAAAATAGTGTCCCAGTTTTAATGGTATATTCTAACAGTTTAATTTAGACCATTTACAACAAATCATACATCAAATTGAAGTAAAACTAACCTAGTTTTAGATTGGTGCACCCACTGCTTTATTGTTTTCTAGCTTGCAGCGCCACATACGCAAAATGGAGACTCCTGAGCGACTATTCAGCGCTGTGTCCCGCCGTCAATTGTACTAACCTTTTTTTTATGAAGCCATCGTAACAGGGGTGGTTTATCGGGATATGCTGAAAAAAATGTTATTTTCCCAATTAGTAGAGGGCGAACCTGTAAACATAATTTGGCAACAGGATGGAGTCTCTTCCCATTGGAATCTCTTTGTACGAGAGTGGTTGAACGTCGAAATCCCTGACAGTTGGAGTGGTCGTAATGGTCGGAACGACAGATCTCTTTTTCGCTGGCCTTCACGTTGACTTTTTTTCCATTGGAGCTTTATAAAAGATCGTTTCTACGTTCCGCCACTACCTAATGATTTACCAGAGTTGTCACACGAATTGAAGAGGCTATTGCTTCCATTACTCCGATGTGGGAAGAATTGGACTTTAGGTTGAATGTGCGCCGTAAACTAAAGGTGCACATATTAAAAATTTGTAGATTATAAAATAGGTTACTTTACCTTCAATTCGATGTATGATTTGTTGTAAATAGTTTAAATTAAACTGTTATAATATACCTATAAATCTGGGATAATCTTTTATGGACAGCGGATATTATATTTTATTATGTTTACGGGCAAGATTTAAAAAAATAACTATCATTAAGGAGAACGGTTGCGTGGTCTTTTTCTTACAAAACTTAAATTTGAATTTGCCTCCAAAATCATGCAAAATTAATTCTTCGATGATCTATGTTTTATATTTTAAAACACAAATGAAAATAAAATAGCACGTATCCATACTAAAAAAATTTCAGTTTAGTCTCAAGTTTTTTTGCATCAAATCAAAATTTAAGTTTTATGTAAAAAATACACAACGCGAAAGTGGAGCATTTCGTTCGTTAGAATGGCAATCTGCCTGGCTAGAAACTAATATCGACCCGACAAGACATAATAGTACTCGTAGTACACATCTGAAATATTTTCAGTTATTATTCAATATTATTGTGTTATTTTAATAAATTTGTCTACGTAACGAAATAAAGAAAAATAAATAATGAATTGAACAAAAAGCGATATTAATATTCCACTTTTCTTCCCTATTCTAATGCGCGAGACTTGTTTATTGATTTTTTCAATTCTTCAATCTTATTCCATTACAACAAAGTGGGACCTGTACTAATCTTAAGTACCTACTCCTTTATTATTACAAGGTATGCAAATGTGAACTTGCTCAAAGCGCGGAATAAATCATTGAAGAGTGTCCAGTAGACCAGTCTACCAGTTCCTAGTGGCACATCGATACTGCACGGTACAATACCAAAAGCCATTGAATTAAGAATCTCAGCTTTCCTACGTGGTATCAAATCTCCAACGCTGAGAAGAATTAAAAAGAAACCTCGTTTTATGGAAAATAATTTCGAAGTTTCGACAAATTTAATTGGATCGTTTAAGATAAACCTTATAAACCTCAGTAACCTCCGATGGCGTCGATGGCGACCCTTGAGACAATACTTTGCGAAACCTTTGGGGTCGTATCCTACAGGTTGAGAGCTCGTGTGCCAGGTATACCTACGTGTAACCAGGATTAAGATGTTTTAGCTGAAAACAGGAAATTTAACTGAATTCAAGCATATAGCATCTTTGAAATACTTAATTGGCCAAATATCTTGATTAAAAATTTATACAATTTTTGTATTTTACGTTTAAGTGTTTTCTACTAATCAATTAAATATCGAAATTGCAAAAATTCATATAATAAATTGATGTCGACCAAAACCCAGACCCGAACAATGAGTCAAGTTGTCCTGCTATTATTTATAATAAGATACTCCTAGGCCCGTATCTGAAGCAATTCTACATTAAATTACTTCATTAAATACATTTTAAACATTTTATACAGATTTTAGACAGCGAAGATACCTTAGTTATAGGTATAAAATTTCATATTTTAATTAATTTGTACAATATTGAAAGTGATCACACTGAAGAGAGTTGAACTCTCGAACTGGATTCGGTACAAAATAAAACTCCGTATAAAATTTCACAATCCTGGACTGTGTTTGTGGAATAAAGGATTGATCCTCCAAACTGATTTATTTTGTCCGGATAGGAAAATTCTTGAAGGCCTTCAGGGTCAAGAGTCGACAAGGATAAAGCATGGACTTATTACCTATACTACGATGCTGCTAAGCATTCGTAACCTCTAAGATAAATCGGTAATAAATCTTATCGGGCTCTTTGTGAAATAATACCGTGTTTATATTAAAAGGAAGCTGAGCCTTATGGCCCTTGACTTCCGGCCTCTGGCAAATTATGATTTATTTCTAAGATAAGTACACCTTAATCCTTCAGAATCAATTTCATTCCAAAAATGTTCTCGGGTTAATGGCTTGTGTAATATTTCACCACGTAGGTTCAAGGTGGTAAGATTGATTCATTGTGGAATGGTCAACAATACAAATTACATAAACTAGATACCTACAGCTAGGGTTGCCATCCGTCCGGGTTTCCCCGGATTTGTCCTAGTTTAGAAGGCGTCCGGGGAGCGTCCGGGCGGGGTTTCATTTGTAGTCCGGGTTTGCCAATGGTTTGGCAACGTCGAGATAATATTCTCATTGATTTCACAACAATGGACCTAAGAAAGAAATTTACTAAACGTAGAAACAATCTCGCCAGTAATTAAAATTAAATTCAATTTCCAAGAATACAGCTGCATTGATTTATACAAATTCCTTTTAAAAAGGGGAGATATTCTAAAATCTATCGGAAAGAGTGATAAATACAAAAAAACTGAAAAGTAAAAAGGCAAGAGGCTAAGGAAAAATCTTTAATAGCTGGATAATCAAATAATGTACTTACAAGTGCTATAATTTCTATTCATTTTGTAGTTAAAGTAATGATTATTTTTATTACTTAAAAGAAATGTAGAATTTTAATTTTAATTTTTTATTATTTCATAGATTTCTTGAAATTACAATTGTTATGTTTTTTTTACAACCATACTAGGCTAATGCCTGTGTTAAGGTAATATGGCTGTTGATTAAAATTTAAGGTGATATAAATGAGAATAGTTTTGGATATTTTATGTTTTAAAATATTAATAATGTAACTTACATTCCAGTAAGTCTAAACTTTAAAAAGGGTCAGTTTTGTTGCTTAAGATTTAAGAAGACTGAATTTAGTTCATATTATGTTAAGAGGTATTTTGTTGTGTAAATGGCTGCTGATACAAATTTAAAGAAGATAATTATTATTCAGTTAAAAGAGTTACCTCAAAAATTGTAAGACTGAATACTAAAATAGTCTCAGTATTTTTATGATTTTTGTTTAAAAATTTAATTGAATTTTGTTAAGTTTAATATTTTAATAAGGCTTAGTTTTCATAACAGTATATTAATAATTTTTGTTTTATTTTAAAAATGTAAAAATTCTAACTGATTATGAAAACAATGTGTAACGAACTGTAATAAGATTATGTTTTGTTAGGTACATTTAAAATGATGATTAAAGATGACAAAATTCAATCTTAAGGTCAGAAAATAAATAAAAAGGTGATTTATCACATTTTAAACTGTTTTTATTACACTGATTGTGTTTAAAAACACCTGTTGACATGTCCGGGTTATGGGCTCTAAAATCCGGGGTTTTCACGCCTCTTGTCCTGGTTGCGAAATTTTAGAGATGGCAACCCTACCTGCAGCAAAGAATTAGATGGTGGCATCGTTAAATTTATGTAGGCGTTTTGTAGGTCTTAATCGACTGTTGCCATTTTGATGGTCGGTGAGATCGTCGTTTTTTTGTTCGCTCATCTGCGCATGTTGTAATTTGTGTTTGAGGATTTTTGATTAAAAAAATATTTTCTGAAATCTCATCAAAATTCAAAGTCATCGATGGAATTAGTCTCTCATCAAAAATATTCCTTTTCAGTTTTGAAAATAAAAGTTAAAATTTATGAGAAAGGAAAGCCAAAGAGCTTCAGACAGAAGAACCGAACTAAACATCTGGGTATAATATACCCAGATGTACATATTATGTCATCTCTGGGGACACTATAGTACCAAATTGAAGAACACATTGTTGGAGGAGTTGTCACAGTTGCTAACAGATTGTATCGGTACGGAACTTTTTAGCACAAAACAATAAGTGTCAATAATCTATTCCTCTTTCTTCAAGAGCCTTTCATATGGAATACCTATAAAGCAGATACAGTAATATCAGCATATTTTTTATTCTGAATCCAATTATTGCAATCTTTCAATGTTCATGCTCTTTTCAAAAACTGCTTTATTATATTTATATTTATCAAAATGTTAAACTAAACTTATCTCATAAAATTCCCTTGGCATCTAGATGAACGAACGATTGAAATTGTCCCAAGCGTAAAATACCTGGCACATTTTATCACAGACGACCTGAAAGACATTGCGAATACGAGTATATATATGATTAAGAGAAAGATAGAGTAGAAATACTCTCGAAACGTTTTTACTTTTGCAGCGTCAAAGGAGCACTGTTCAACGCTTTCTGCACATGCTTCAAAACTGTGGATCGACTGTACATGCACATTATGTACAGCTTTCCAAATGCAAAATTCTTCCGGTTTCCGGGGGCGTTGCCGCGCTACGGAAATATTAGAAGGATGAGTTTACTCAACAAAATTATTTTTCTACCAAAGAAATTACCGTTTTTACTTGTCTTCTACCCACCGGACTATCGATCATACATTTAAAAAATTACTTAGTGGTTGATAAGTTAAAACAAATGTAGGTACATATATACAAGGACCTCTAAAAACGTCTATATTTTATATTAGTTTTTCAAAACTTGTTCTTTTTCGAATAACTGACTTGTTTGGCAGGTAATGGTCCTTATGTCAAGCGTAGTAACCACGGCGAAACAAATACGCCCCGAAGCAGAAACGAGAAGCATCTGGCGCTGGTTGTGAAGAGGTCAGGGCCGGACCTGGGCCAAACGGCGCCAATAAAATTTTGTCTTCCCTTGTCAAAACCAGTAGACGCCTTGGTAATAGGTAGTGAGGAGGTGATCCTTTTAAAAAATTAAATTTTGATGATTTGAATATTTGTAGAGCGGGTTTTATGAAAAATAATCTTGAGGGCGATGTGTTATGTAAGGTATTATCAGTGCTTTGCCGCCTTGGAAATTCGGCGCCCGGAGTAGACTGCTCCTATTGCGTCCGCATATGGCCGGCCCTGGAGGAGGTAGCGGGGTGGAGGCCTTCCCTTGTAGGTTGTAAGAAGCGGGTTGGAAGGTATGAGATAAGAGAAAGGCTCCCGCTTCATTAGGCCGGACACAGATGAGGAATTACTCGGGATGCTGCAGTAATGGCACGTGAAACCTGTTTCAACTTTCCGCCAAGTCTAACAGAAGGGGATTGTGTCGGTGGTTAATCTACCGAAAGTCTCGAGTGATCTCTATAATCGGGAAATCTGTGTATGTGAAGTCTGGGCCAGCGAGAACTATCGAACGGTGAGCTACAACCTCAATGAAATTAGCACAATTTTGTCAATTTTGAAATACCCATTACTAAATATTAGACAAGTCACCATATCGTTGAAATATATTTTTAAATGACAAAAAAGATTTCATAAATAACAAATTATAACTTGTTTTAATACGCTTCATTTTGAATGTGGGTCATTACCCTGAGGAGGTCAAAAATGTTCGCGCGATTTTCATTGTAAATATTTACTATATTACTAGCATAAGTGGCTTTAAGTTGTGGCGTTGCTAAAAAAACTTTCCGAAATAAGCAAATATTTTGTGGTCCAAAACCAAAACGTGGACTGATTACAAAAATCACTTCTGTGGTCCACAAAATATTGATTATTTCGGAAAGTCTTAAAGATTTTCAAATGAAACTTTAAACTTATTAAGTTATTTTGTAATGCCACGATTTAAAGCCACTATTGCTAAAAATATAGTATTAATATTTAACATGAAAATCGCGCGAACACTTTTGATCTGCTCGGGAGAATGTTTTGTTAGGTGCCCAGAAAAAACAAAACACCCTATCTCATTATATTTTTTATTTTTCTTATAATACTACAATACTCTACTACATTGGTTAACCCTTTAGGCGCGGTATGTCGATATATCGGTATGACAATAATATCCCTTGAGTGCGGCGCGGCGTAGAACAGTTCAATTAGAGGCGCTATTGCCATAAATAAACCACTCACTAGATTGATAAGTCCGTTCCTTTTGTATGAAATAAATTGGTCCACTATTAACCATAGATATGCCAATATTTAGACACATTACCTGTCTACTCCTACGTCACGCACATCGACCAGGAGAGGAAATAAAAAAAGGCGCGACCATTCTCATTCGGAGCCTACCCCATTCATTCGCCTAAAATATTTAAATAATAAAAATGTTTCAAATGTCAAAATGTTTCGTCTCGACATAAAGCTCCATCTGACAAAGTGCTATCCTGCGAAAATAAGTACATTTCTTTACAGGTCATTTTCTCAGGATAGTGCTTTATCACGAGGAACTTGTTATCCTGATATAAATAATTGAGCTGTCGTCTAACTAAATAAACTCTGCTGGTAACAGAAAAATTAAAAACTAAGTTATATGTAAAGGATTTTTTATTTCAGCATTACTAAGGTGAATAAGGTAGAACGATGGAATCATACATCGCATGATATAATCACGGTCCCATACGGCACCACAAAACGTACAATCCCGATAGGAACACGGATACATAATGAATGAGGTAGAACGATGGAATTATACCTCGCATGATATAATCACGGTCCCACACGGCATCACAAAACGTACAGTCTCGATAGGAACACGGATACATAATGAGTGAGGTAGAAAGATGGAATTATACCTCGCATGATATAATCACGGTTCCATGCGGCATCACAAAACGCACAGTCCCGACAGAAACACAGGATACATAATGAATAAGGTAGAACGATGGAATTATACCTCGCATGATATAATCACGGTCTCATACGGCACCACAAAACGTACAATCCCGATAGGAACACGGATACATAATGAATGAGGTAGAACGATGGAATTATACCTCGCATGATATAATCACGGTCCCATACGGCACCACAAAACGTACAATCCCGATAGGAACACGGATACATAATGATTGCGGTAGAACGATAGAATTATACCTTTCATGATATAATTACGTTCCAATACTGTATCAAAATGCGCACAATCCTGACAAGAATACACGTATGGTCTGAAAATAAAATAGATTCATTTCTGTGGTGAAGTTATGTATGGTTAAGCTGTTAAAAATTAGAATCAATCAAAGAGAGATTCCCACCTGTTTTTGGTTTGGACCACCGGGTTCTATTTTGTGTTCGAGATGCCGATTATTCAAGATCTTGACGATATTGAGAAATGAGAGCCACAAACTGGCGGACATCTCGCTAATATCGGATAAACAATACATTCAAATCTGCCAAATCTCCACAACGTCTATGTCAAACCATCACGCCATAGATATAGAAATTAGCTGTCAACAGTTTTTTCCATAGAAATTCAGAGTTTTTCATTGGTGGATGTACCGGTGACCGTTTTCGAAAACAAACTTTTAAAAAGTACTGGTGTTCAAGTTTGAATGTGGATATTAATAAAAAAAAACATCCAAATTTCTTATTGTGTTTCTACAATGAGCATAACACTTTTGTCGAGAATGACGCATATATCGGTATACTCGAGGGGATGTTCCCCATCAAAGAGTCTAAGTTGCGGAATACCCCTTTGGCGAAATACGAAGAACGATGAGAAGCCCGCAATAATTATGTTAAAGTTCGTAACATTATTCTCCCGGTTGTATGTGAACTTTGGTAACACAATAAAGTTGACAGTATAACTCGTCGGAATTAGGAGCTTGAGGCTCGTGGCACAATGAAATTATTAAAGCCGTAACTGCATTAAAATTAAAGCCATCCCAGTGTCCATCGGTGCCATAGGGACGCTTTGCTGTAGATTTAGGTGAAAACTGTTTGGTGAATCACAGTACCTATTATGCGGCGGACTGGTTATATGATTTCTCATTATGCTTAGTGCTGTAAATACCAAATGCATCCATACACGTTTTAAAAATAAATCGGTTTATTTTTAAAAAAAGAATTTGAATTGTGTCATCATTGGAAGTGTTTGTTTTGGAGAATTCAGACAAGCGATAAAGTATCTACCCAAAATATTTTTAACAGAAAATTATTTTCATCGGAACTGTTTTGTCGAGAATTCATATTATCCCATTAATTCAGACACGAAACGAAAAAAAAATGTTCCTCCTTTTTACCTTCAATTAGTTCAATTTGTCCTCTAATGCTCGAATGCCGAATTTGGTCCCTGCGCACTGCAATTCGCGTGTATTAGAACACACTTAAGACAAGATATTAGTAGGTAATAGCTCCTCTATAACTTTTTTATGAGTACGCGCTAGTAGGTAAACTATAAAATATATAATACTTTCATTAGGTACTTTAATACGAATTAGATGGTCTTTTTGAGGAGAGAAAAGAGTGAAGAGACCCATGTAGGCGGGAGGAAACACATTGCTACCAATTTTGGTAAAATTGCACCAATGTTGGTGAATGCTCACAATATTTGGTAAAGTGGTATCAACTTTGTTAAAATGGGATCTCTGGGACACAGAACAAACATTGTGCTGAAAGTGCATACAATGTTTCACAACATTCCACAAACAGGAAACCAAAGTCCCACCAGCTACATGCAGTGCTATATGATCGTGCTATAAGTACTGGAATCTTGCATGGATACCAATGACCGTAGAAACGATAAACTTGAACAAAACAAATCCCTGCCAACTTTACTACTAAGCTGGCGTTAACTAGACTCCGATACGTGTTAAAAATACTGGCCGCCAGTATTATTCCACTTTGCAATATCAGAGTAGATTAACGGTATAACAGCTATTTATATCCAGCTAGTAAATGTCTAATATTAGAAATAGAGGAAAATAATAATTAATACCAGAAAAATCACAGCATAACGGGCTGGTATGGCTGATAATTAAGTTGATTTCAATCACTAAAATTTCAAAATCAATGTCAAATTAGGTTGTTCTTCCAATTCCTCTAATGGCGATGGAAATAACTCTCATGTTTTTTTTTTAAATAATATATACTTGGTAATATAGCGCTATTTCGTATAGCTTATCGTAGGTAGATACTTATCTACATTGAAGCCGTCTCTAAAAACAATGTTTTTATTAACTTTTGAAGTTTTCAAATCTAGTTTCTGAGTGCCGAACAAACATTTCAAAACACTACAAAAAATTTGTGTACGGCTTCCAAGCGAAAAAATCAACCTCTAAAAACAGAGTTTTGGTTTAATACATTACATCTATTTTAATTGGTTTAAATGAGGATTGAACCTTCCTCCCCAGGGACTGGAGTCAACTGCGCTCAACTAATTTTTCCCATATTTTTGCTGCTATCTTTTTAAATGATTACAAAGTTCTAAAGAATTTGTTTGCAACCTAGATAGTGTCTTCGATAAATATGTCCGATTTTTATTTATATGGGACTCAATATTAATTTGTTATCTTGCTTCGGCTCGTATAGTGCAGTCAAAAATTAAATTGTACGTAGGCAACGACTTGAAAATTGTAGAGCTGAAAATGAACTGAACAACATCCGGGATTAAGAGCGACTCGAAGCATTATTTATTCTAATCACCGAGTAACGAAGCAAATTTCGACAAATTAACTTCATTCGAGAATTTTGAAAATCCGCTAAAATTTGCTATGCAAATATCTTCCTATTTACATATTTATTGTCACCTTTAAGCCTTTGTAGCTTAAAAATTATTGTGCATTTACAAAAATGTCACGTAGCATTAAAGAATGTCGTTAGGTGAGTGTTATAATTTGAATGACTTTGAACCCATTTGCGTTAAATTGCAGATACAAATACAATCAGCTTAATAAGTGGCTTAACATTGCCAATCAAGCAAAGCATAATAATAGAAAGATAACGCGCATCTGAAACCCTCAGAAAGAGTGGTATGCTTATTGGCTCTGATTTCTGAGGACTCTGTTCAAAATTTATCGAAGGCAAAAAAAATATCTTTAGAAGGGTTTATTGTCATTTACAGAACTTCCTAATCTATAAATCGGTGTTCAGTTGTTGATTAAAACTCTCGAATGTACTTACGATAAATTTATTGCCAGAATATTTTTTATATTGTTACACGGAACTCGCGGTGTAACGACGGTGGGGATTAGTCGGTTAGGACCGGTGGCGGTTTTCTCTAAAGTGCGTTTGTGCGGCGAACCCCCATTAAAAAGATGAGAAAATAAAACAAACTTGTTTTATAATAATATAAGCACATTATAGATAGCACTCTATTAAAATTTCGCCTTCAAAACCCGCGCCACCGAAAAATACGATACATATTCCAACTTTGTGCGAGTTGAAATCCGCGCCAAACTCTTCATACAAAAGAATTTTAGCCGATACAGACCCTATGACGGTGACATATACAAAATTTGGTCTTTCTTTGCAAAACTAAGACAAATTGTGTGCGCCGAACACGCGTTGTGATATCACGTGACCTCCGAACATTGACGAATGTAACCGAAGAAACCCGAGCATTTCGCGGACTGACTGACCGACGTTTGACCTTTGAACCATAGGGAAACAAGTGTTATTTTTTATGTTATATTATGGTATTCTTTGTAGTCATTTTTGTACATATTTTTGTTTTCTTGTTTCTGCATTTCTCCAACCGTTTGCTTATGGCATTTGTAAATCTACTACCTATTGAAGTAGACCGATTTTGATTTCTGTTTTCGTATTTTTTTTTTTAGATAAGTCGTTATATTCCTTAATTATATTTGCGAAAGTTTCGGCAAACGCCCCATTGTCGTCGCTAGTTATGCAATTTTGTGTTTTGTCCAGTTCTCCATCTCCAGTATTCTTTCGGATTTCAAATTGAAAGCGTTTGCGTATATGTTTATTTATGCGTTTGCGTTTATTGATTGTCGCGAATATTTTGTCATAATTTTTTTATACAATGGCGGAATACAGTGTTGTCTATATAAAAAAAATAACGCCAATACTTATGAAAAAAGGTTGGAAATTAAAAATAAAGGGCCTTCGCGTCCTGACCTCTCATTAAACCAGGTTTGTGCCGCGAAAACCGAGAAATCTTCACTCGAGTTTTTAAACGTGAGTGGTACGCGAGGTGTACTTGGTTATGTGGTTGCGAGGAAACCAATCGGTTATTTTGCTTCCCCTGTTTAGTTTTTGGAGGCGACCCATCGTGGTGTAAAATTGGAGTAAACGATCTTTCCTTTATTAATAATTATAAATATAATTTAATTCCTATAAAACTTTTCTCATTATCTAATAATTGTGTCTAGTGTAAAGTGATTTAAAAACAATAATATGTAGGTACCCCTCCCACTAACTTTATTTAAGTTGTGTGACTGCTGCCGTATTCGACTATTTGACGAAGGACAACAGTAAGTAAATTTTAATTAGATATGTTTATCTTCTCTTGAATTTCTGAACCCCCTGTTAAAAAACCACGAACCGCCACTGGTTAGGACGCTAGATACAGAATGAATTCTGCTAGTCACAATTATCCGCAATTGCCAGTGATACAGTGGTTTAAAATATTGTCAAATTAAAGCAGTCCTTCCACAGATCTGTTGTATTTCGTGAGAGTGAAATTAAAAAATTGAAAAAGAAAGGTGAAATTTGAAAATAATTCATTCGGAATTGAAACGTTGCTTATTTTATTTGTCTTTAGTTTTATTTCGTGACCAGATCTGAATTGTCAAGTAGCTACTTACGAAACTATAATATTCACTTTTCTTCCCCCTTTCCTACCTCACGGGTACTCCGCCAGAACTGTGATTTCAAGTTGATAAAAGTTTTCGAAATCATGTTCTGGCTTTGCCACATGATTTTCCTCGTGAAACTCGGTGAATTTATTTATTTTGTGTGTAAATACCGCAAGAGATTCCTAACTGCCCGGAGCCTGTGGGTGTGGGTCTATGACATCCCTAGTTGGGGTACATTGTGAATCTGAAAGGAAAGGAAGGGAAAGGAGATGGGGAATAACCACTAGAGTCTCAGTCCACTCACATGAGCAACTTAGTCACAGGACAAATTCAGTTGCGGCTACGGTAAGTTGGCGTCTATTTCAAAATCCATACAAATTCAAAAAAGTCTCACTAGCGTCGCGTCTTCTCGTGCGTGCAACTCCATAATATGCCTCTCATATATACCTCATGATTTTTAATACAGAAACGCAACTGTGGGTCTGGACTCTGGACTTAATGCTGAGTGCAATTAATTATATTGATTAAGAGAAAGGGCTGTGCGGCCTTTTTCATATAAACTTAAAATTTGGATTTGAGTCTAAAATACTCAACCAAACTGAATAATTATTTTTTAATTAAAAGGTGTAGCAAATATCTAGTACCTATGGATAGGTGCTACTTTATTTATTTTTGTTTCCACTTATAAAACACAGGCCATTAAATAAATCGTGTTTCACGATTTTGGCAATTATTTGTGAGTTAATGATAATTATGTAAAAACCTATTTTTACAATGTTTTATTTTATATTTAAATAGTAGAATGGCAAGATTATTTTTTTAATAATTACCATTACCTCACAAAAAATTGTCAAAGTTGTCTATTATCACGAAAGTTTGAATTCTTCAATAGCCAAAATTTAATAATTTAAAACAGACACAAATAAAGTATTATATATCCGTACTAGATATTTGCTAAACCTTTAAATTTTTTATTTTTTTGATCAAATAAAATTTAAGTTTTGTATGAAAAAAGGCCGCGCAGCCTTTCCTCGCATTTAATGAATATGGTTGTACATATAACATACAGGTTGTTCTGCCATGTCGTCAATTTTTCAAAAATGTCAATATACTAAGGACGGGTTGTTTCGAAGAATTTGAACAATTCTTCAAATTTCAAAGTTAATGAAAAAAAATTCAAGTTCTGTTATTATTTCGGTTCTGTCAAGCAACTAGCCTTTAGTGATATAATAACAGAACTTGAATAGGATTTTCACAGAACCCGAAAATGAACGTTGAAATTTGATGAATTATTCAAATTCTCCGAAACAACCCGTCCATAGAAAACGGAATAAGTCAGAAAATAGGTATGTATTGATATTATTAATCCAGTGACTTGTGAGGCAGACAGTCAAATGATAAGTACCATACATCTTGTGACTTGTTTGACGAATCGTCGTGAGTAGAAAACAAAGCTCTTCTGTTACCTGGGTCTATGGGGTCACGGGGAACGATAGTGGGTCAGATGCAGCGAGAGTTAGAGGTCAAAACCAGATGCAAATAATTGCAAATCGTGACTCGCTTGTTAAAATTCACTATCAAATAATGATTGATGGAAGAAAACAGAAATCTAAAATGCGGCCATAAAATGCATAGCAAATTACAAACAATTCACTAATACAAAAATGCAATAAAATAATAATCTTCAATCTACATTTCCATGGAGAAAAATAAGTACGGCTTTTTTTATCAATATACTGTCATAAATGTGACTTTATTTATTTATTATTTATTTATTAATCTTAAGTTAGCTCACATCTTCGTGTGTGCTAATAGTTTTATAAACATATAAACATGTACATTGTTTGGCAAACATAATCTTTCTTTAAATATTTCAATAAAGTCAAAAAAAAGAAACATTAATAATTGAAACTGCATGATCATTTCCCAATAAAATATTAGTAATTAAGAATAGGGATATCTGAACACGTGTTCACGCAGGTTGCCCTTGTCCGAAAAAAATTAATAGACGAGATGCAAAACTATTATTATTTTGAAGAACACGTGTTCCGACATCCTCATAATATATTCGTGCATTACAGATTTTTTGTTATGAAAATTGTTAAATTGGCCTCCAGTCCCATTTTAAACAGGAAAACGATTAAATTTGTCATATTTTTAATAAATTAACACATTCTTTGCGGGAAACTAGAAAACTCGTCATACGCCTTTTTACAATAAGACGCGGGAGACGAGTTTACTCGTTTTGTTGCCCAAAGCGGTAAGGAGCGGGAAACTTGTAAACAAGGGGTTCTAAATGGGTGCGGGGTCATGTGTTTTCTATTGTCGGCGATACCCGATCTATCTACCTGTCAATACAATGAGTTTGAAACACAACAAAAAAAAAATCGTTGTCGCGTATGTTCCGATCACAAACTACGCAGTGAAACGCGGTACATGTGCAAGTTTCGCAATGTGCCCCTGCATAAAGGAAAGTGTTTCGAACGATATCACACATTGAAGCACTATTAGGTTATAGTTTTTTTTTTATATGTATTGAAAATTTCTAAATAATCTTGTAATTTTGTATGAATAAATTTCGATTGTGAAATACTGTTTTTTCTATGATTCCCAGGAAAGTAGAAAGCTTTTGTTCATAAAAAAAGGAATAACACATACATTGCTAAGTAAATAAATAATCTTTTTAAAGTAAAACACTGAAAGTTTAATCGAAAAATATCAAATAGATCATAAGATATGAATATTTTGCGGATAGTCTAATGTTGGCGCTAAAATAAAAATAAAAAACACCTGCGCTTCGCCCCCAATTTGGCGGTAAAATGCCCGACCATTATAGTGTTAACAATATTTCATATCAGTAAGTTTTCTCCGTGTAAGTATAAATACGTTATAGTAAATTAAACCGCATTCTATACGAAGAAAACTTGCCGATAAAAAATATTGCTAATTTATTAAGAAGCTGGCAAAATTATTTGTATTCCTGTTAAAAACTGAACTGCAGGCCTTTAACGAATAAATTGACAGGTTTCCCAAAAACCTATCGATAAAACACGAATATGCTATTAGGATGTCGGAATGTTCATAAAAATTCTAATTTTGTCGCATTTCGTCATTATATTTATCAGTAAAAGCGCAGCTGTTTAAACACTAACTTGTTCCGATATATTCTGAATGGAGTTCAATGGAATTGAGTTATTCACTCTGTTAGTTTGAACCTCTACTTATTCAATTATTCACTCGGTTAGTGTGGTCCTCTACTTATTCAATTATTCACTCGGTTAGTTTGGACCTCGACTTATTCAGTTATTCACTCAGTTACTTTGGACCTCTACTTATTCAATCAGTGAATCAGCAATTTGCACTGTGGGTGGTTGGCAAACTCCTTATCAATATTTTTCGACAGTATTTTATAAAAGTGTGAGTCCAAATATCTTATTTTTAAGCTTCTCCCTGTGATTTTTGTATTAAATTAGTAATATAAAATACTCATTTTCACCTCTTCTTTTCATATATTCTTCATACGAATAAAACTATTATAATTTTCCGAAAAGAACTTTCGACTATAACAAAAAACAATGAGATTTTCTTCAAAACAAAAAAGTCACCTCCGCCTCTGCTAACAAGACATAGGTAATAATTGCACAAACTATTATTAAAGTGTACATGCTGACGTAAGTTAATTGTAATATAATTTCTATATTATACGAAAAATTCCTGGAAAATTTTCTTGTTTATGGTAGCACCATAATTTGTAAAATAAATTAACTTACCTATTCGCAAAACAAACTGCATGTTCTAGGCCCTAAGGGAAATCAATGAGGGAATAAGTGAATCTTATGAACGTTTAAAGGAAAAAATGTGAATACCGCACAATTGGACTATGACATCCCCAAATGGGGTATGTTATGAGGCTGAAGGGTGTGGAGATGGGAATAAGATAGAAAAAAGGAAGGTTTGGAAGAACCCAACTCTTCAGATCTGGTCACCAAACACGATTAAAACCATTTCAGGCAGCGTTTCGATTCTGAATGGTGGTCTTACACAAGGGCGATAATGATTTGCGCTATATAAAAAGCAGAAAATCTATACGTTTATGCAGCAAAAAAGTTGATATTTTTTCTATATCGGAGAGTTCTGGCTTCATGAAATTTGCACAGCTTTTTCTGTGTAGAATTTCAAGGTCAGCGCTTACATATTCAGATCGCAAAGTCTTTGCAATGAAGAGCTATGAAGCTTCGACCTAATATCTATTCACTCATAATTTGTAACCAAAGATTGATTACAAATTATGAGTATCGACTCGTAATTAGAACCAAACTCAAATTATACTGCAACTAAATAAATAATAACTCAATTCCACACAAACTAGATTCTGTGTCTCTCGCACACAATTAAACAGCTGTTTATTTATTTATTCGTGTTCTTTTCGACAGCTATAAAATTAATTATAAACTTTTGTTGGTTCAGTTAAACATACATAACAATGTTTCAAAACACAGATCAATAGTGCCCACGTAATTAAACAAAAGGTAAACCGAAATCCCTATTATTTCGACCATTCACTATTTCGAAAACCTTGTAAATTACTTTACACTGTTATCAGAAAATTTAAAAAATGGAAGTATTACGTCAAATGTGGCAGGGGGCTGAAATTGAAGGCACTGGTACATTCTTTCATGGTAAGAAAATCAATGTCATTGACCTTAGGCGACCCTCCCTCCTTAGGATCGATCCACCCACCACGTGAATGCTATAGCTACCACACTGACAGGCACTATTCATGATATAAAAATATAAATAAATAGATTGAACCGGTTGCAACAATTACCTATGACTTCCATCACTTAAAAAATATGCATGACTAATCATGTACGTATGTAAATAAAGCATGTTATCATTTACATAAATTTAATCTTGATTCATATCTCCATATATTTTTTCATCAACTTTTTTGCAAAAATATATTTTATATGGCAACATGTTAAATTAATTCAATTATGCTTTCAGTGTACATCAAATTTAATATTGCAATGCAGCACTGTGATTTTTCACACACCCACCAATCCTTCGGTTATAAATACAGTAGCCGTGCTTTAGTTAATCTGATAAAGCCAATAATAATACTTGATGGTGGTAAGCCACACCATAATAACATGGTTCATAATTCAAGCACCGTTGAACCTAATATTCCAACGGTTCTTTTATGGACATGGTAAACATAATACGACTATATTGGTGAACCGTGTCACTTTTACCCACCCACATCACGAGTCTACTAGGTGCTTTCTTATGATATCACAATGTTCTTGAATAATATATTTATATTTTTATCGTGGAATAACTCCTTTTTAGATCATGGTGTAAATTCTAGATTATCTTATGTACTACTATTCCAAGGTGACAGGTGAATTCCAAAGCAAGATTCCGAGAGGTAAGTAGGTATTAAACTGATGCTGCCCACGTATTATCTTCACAGTGGTTCCATCTTGAATTGTGTGTCACGAGAGCGCTTTCATCTAGTAGATTACCGAAATCTCTTTGAATGGAAGTTCCCAATTATCCGATACATAATTGTTAAATCACTATTTTGACTTATCTTTACAACGAGTTGGTGTACATTATGAATACCAAAAAATAGGCTTTAGATAAATTAAAGGTTTTCCTATCATTTCGCTTGAGTAGAATACAAATAAAAAATAAATTACCCAATAAAAAATATAAATGTAAGCTACTAAAAAATTTTTTTTTTCAATAGAAATGTATGAACACGTAAAGGAAACAACTTTTAAAAATACTGTATTAAAGCTAAGATTATCTGTGACAGTTTCACTTAATTAACTTTTTTGCTTTCTTATAAAATTATTTAGAAAATAAATAAAAACCAGTTATGTTTTTTTTTTTATTTTTATAGTGAATACCTCACAAGAGTCCCAACTGCTCCCGTCTGGAGCCAGTGAGACTATGGCATCCCCAATTGGGGGATGTTGTGAGGCTGAAGGTAAGTGGGGAAGGGAAAGAGGAAGGTGGGGAAGTACCTGGCTATTCAGATCTAGTCACTAAACACGGCTAAAGCCATTTGGAGCAACGTTTCAATTCGGAATGGTGGTCTTACACCAGGGCGATACTGGTAGTATCTTCCACTCTGGAACGTGCCGCAAATATACTATATATTATTTTAATTAATTAATTGTGAAAATAACACAAATTAATCAAATAAAATTTATTTGCGCACGCCGGGTTCGAACCCGCGACCTTCGGAATGGCAGTCCAATGCGTTACCACTGGACTATGCCGGCCGTCATGTGCTTGAAGTCGAACGTTTCTAGAATCCGTTTCGTTTTTCAAGCGATTTTAATGCCTATTACCTACAATATAAGGTATACCAAGAATATACACGTGTTTGGCTTGTAGCTTCCTCTTAAATTTATTTCCAGGAATGTATTTGAATTAATGGTAATATTATAAATATGTTTGAGAATGATACATTGTTTAATTAGTATTACCACATTTAACCATTTATTGGATAACCAACACCTCTGGTTCGCTACGTTTGGTGATTTAGTCGGTGACACTCCATCAGGTGAGGAGCGCCTTTCCACCAGCTGCATGGCGAGCCAGATCGGAAGAGGCTGGTTTGGGGAAACCCTTTGACCACTCCAACTGGTCTCTCGACCCATCGCCTTGCGCCGCTGTGGGATTCCTTATATTATGTCCGTCTCTCCTATTCACACTGGTCCCTACATTCCAACCCAACCCTCATGCCTTTTTATCTTCCCAGAACTTCCCTCTCCTTCTTTTCCTTGAAAAACCCTCGACACAGCATCCCAAAAAATGAAATAGGCTCTGAGGGAAATTATTTTCCTCCTGGGAGGGGTTAAAACGGAAAAAAACCCAAAACAACTAACGGTATAGGTATTTCAAGACTGCTCAAAAGACAGAAGATAAAAAAATAAAATTGATAAATTGGAGCCGTTGAGAACCCCATCCAGCATCATATAAGTTGAAGGGAAAATTTAGATATACCTAATAGGTACACATAGGTGTGAATAAGATTTTATACAAATATTTTATTCCGAAATTGATGAAATTTTGCACACTTGACATTCAACACAAGAGCAAGGTCACTGTCTACATGATATTTCAAAAACTACCCCTATACCTATTTCCCACCCCTAACAGAATTTTGAAACTTCTTTGTGAAATTTTGCACATTTGACTTTTAGTCCAGTCAGTGGGGAGTTTTACCTTGCAAAAGGTTAGGTAGTAGCGATTTTGATATATGTTGTTAAGATTGGGACTCTAAAGAAAAAAAAAAGTTTTCGACCTTGGGAGGGTCGAGCTCGATCCGCCATCTTGGATTGAAGGTGCCAAAATTTGTTTTTTTCAAAATAATTGTGAAGTGGTCGTTTTTACAACCAAATTGTTGAACGCAAACTTAAAGACAACTAAATTACCTATATTTTTTGTAGAGAGTTTTTTTTTGTAAGTCTAATAGGTAACGAGTTACAGTGGCGGAAATGTGAATATTTTTCTAAAAAGTGATGAAATTCCCAACTTTGTAATTTTTTCGGGTTATTCATTACATAATTATAATAATTTTGTTAACTCATTTCCACACCACCATGAGGTAGAGAACATTGCGCATTTTTTTTATTGTGGTATCCCCAGTAGGTCAACTCCACAGATATACCAGCGTTATGCTACAGTAAATTATGTTACATTACTGTGAATTATGTTACTATAAATTATGTTACTTAATAACAGTCTTCGTCATCATCTAACTCATTGCCTGTGATATTTGGGCTTCCATTGACAAAATCTCTTCTTCTTCGTCCTCGACATCGATGTGAACCTCTGGCGAATTTCGGCATGTTTGACCATTACAGCACCCACATACAATAGAACACTTTCCAGTTTTCCTGCAGCCACATGCAACGCCGCATCCTTTTTTACAATAGCATGAAATAAATTTTAATAAAGTCTCGGGTGCTGGTTTCTTTGTCATTCTTACTGGAACAAGCCCGTTGGTGTCACGTTTCCAGGCCCAGTTTTCTGGATTTTTTTGGATTCCATACCATTTTTGAACTTGATGGTACGTTCTAAATGCATGGTACCGTGTAGAGTCGTTCGTTGGTGGCAAAGAGGCAAGATTGAATTTGCTTTTTGTTGTCGACTTTGCGAAACGTTTGTAGAGGACTTCTTCCAAGGTTTCCTTATCCATGTCACCCCCGTACAAAGCAACAAGAAAGCGTGTTCCTGCAACTGCTATGTCTTCTGGTGTTGCATCATGTTGTTTGAAGATTCCTATCATGGCATTGAGTCTAGTGTCGTTTTGCACAAGCGAACAAAATTTATTTTTTCCTTGGTTGAAGAAGGACGATGTTGTATCGCAGCCGCTAAAGGCATGAAGAAACAGAATATTCTCAGCCGCCTCTTTGTATTTCACACTATTCGCGGAATACAATCTTTCAAAAGTTTTGCCTCTACCGGGTTTGCGAAGATATATACTATTTTTGGGTGGTGCTAATGCTGTCAGCAGAACTAGGAGATCAACGTCTTCGCCAATAATGAAAACAGCGTCATATGATGAACACAAAGAAATCGCAGTATTGAAAATCAACTCATCAGCATCTTCTTCAGCCTGCTTAACTGTAAAATCATCCTGTATAAATTGCTTTGTAACCATCGAAATCAGACGGACTTTGTTATTTTCATTGGCTAAAAATCGTTCTTGTGAAACTTGAACTGGCATTGTTTCATCGAAAAGAACATTTGCAGACATGTGCTTCTTCGATCGGCGAAGTCTTTCTGCGGTTTTCGTATTTTTTTCACCATCATCAAGCGGATATCCATCGAAAACAATGACTGCATATGATCCATAGTGATTTCTTACATAGTGAACGTACTTCTCGCAAATTGACCCAAAATAATCATTCCGATTCCATACAACTTTATGTAAAAGATATCCTCCATCTACAACATTAATTTTGCTACCTTCAGGTTGCACGTCTTCTGGAAGTTGTTCGAAAACTCCATAAAATGATCATTTCGTACCTTTGCGCACGACTGACCGAGCATCCAGGCAACGTCCTGTAACCACCCCGACTCAATCAGTGTTGCCAAGTCAGCTGTAGACTAGGATCCCACTATAACAAATCAACGTCATCGAGCACACGGATGATGCTATATAAGTATATTGTAACGTAGAAATACGTTAAAATGATATTGTGTAATATGTTCGTACAAAATGTATCAAGAAAACTGGAGTTTTACAATTTTTTGTCAAAATTTTCTTCTTTCAACCGCTGTAACTCGTTACCTATTAGACTTACAAAAAAAAACTTTCCACAAAAAATGTAGATAATTTGGTTATCTTTTAGTTTGCCTTGAATAAATTGGTTGTAAAATCAACCACTTCATAATTATTTTGAAAAAACCAAATTTTGGCACCTTCAATCCAAGATGGCGGGTCGAGCTCGACCCCCCCAAGGTCGAAAACTTTTTTTTTCTTTAGAGTCCCAATCTTAACAACATATGTGAAAATCGCTACTACCTAACCTTTTGCAAGGTGGAGCCCTTTTTTATCCCCCACTGACTGGACTATTTAATAATAATGGGAGGAAAATTACTGTCCACATCTGATTTCATTCAGCAATTTTCCTCTCATTTTGAACGTTAAGTGCGCAAAATTTCATCAAGTATCAAAATTCTGCTTTGAAAAGGGGTGGAAAAATGGAATTTGGGTGGTTTTTCGAAAGCGCATATATACAGTGATCTTCCTTTTGTTTTGAAGGTCAAGTGTAAAAAATTTCATCAATAACTGAATAACACTGTAGATTTGTAAAATAAATCATATCCACGCCACTGGCAAAACTTATTTATATAAAAAAAATCACTTGCTGTTGCAAAATTCGTTTCCGAGAGAAGAAGTTTTAATTAAGCTGTCAGCGATACGCATTTGGTATGCAATTTTGAAACCTATAATCAACTTTTTAATTAAATTTATCGTTTTTGAATTCAACGTAAGCTAATGGTTTTTTAACCACAGTATTAGAAACACGTCCATCAAGCGTAAAAAATCTGATCTCCAGGTAATTTAGATATCATAAAAGTAAGTATTAAATTTTAAAAATAAATAATCAAGAAAGTTAAATCTAATTTCACATATTTGAACCTATTTTTAGTAGATTTTTCCCTGGAAACCGGTTGTTACATAAATAGGATGACACCACTTTGTGAGGGAATCGAGAGGGACGAGGAACGATGCCCTCAAATTCCATTAAAAAAGCCTTTGTCCAATTTACTAAATAAACATCGGCTTCCCGAGATAAGGAACCGTCTGTTGAATTCTCAATTATTCTCTATAACAATGCATAGAAAGTTACCGCACATTGGTTCTGTGCGGGCCTTATGGACGTACAGCGTAATCTCGAAAATCAAATATTTGTTTTATAATTTAGAGCCTACGCCTGGGAACGGGAAAGCCGAGAAATTTTATTATATTTGAATGTGGGAGTCAAAATCTGAAAAGCAACAAAGGTGAGACCTGGCCAGGGCCGAAGCGTAGCGGATAGCTGGGCCATTGGCGCCGGGAGCTACACGGAGAAAAATGATCTTGTTAAAAAAGTTAAGCATGTCAATTTCCTGAAAAAATATTAGGCATTCAGAATATATCGAGAACACGTATTCTTTTCCTACTAAATATCATGACGGAATGCGACAATATCAGTATGAGAATATCAAAATCAGTATTTGTATGAACACGTGTTCCGTCGTCCTCATAAAACATTGGCTTTAATTGATACTTATGATGGGTTGTTTCATTGCAATTGAACAATTTATCAAATTTCAACTTTCATTTACGGGTTCTATGAAAGTCGTATTCAATGTTAATATGTCATTATAGGCCAGTTACTTGACAGAACTGAAATATTAACAGAACTTAAAAAGAACCCTCACAGAAATGACAATTAAGTTTTAAATTTGACGAATTGTTAAAATTCTCTGAAATAACCTGTCCTTAGTACCTATTTAGTATCAGTTTTTTATTTTTCTCCGAGTACATGTAGGGGGCGTCAAAATTGAATTGAGGAACGACATTCATTTCATTTATAACGACGTTTACTTATTTCAAGTTTAAACTATTTTGCCAAAATACATATGTATTTTTATTCAGGGATTAAAAAGCATGGAACAAGCAATATTTCATCATGACTCATGCTTAGACATATAAATTAATGTTTCAAAGCTACACAGCTCATAATGTTAATAGCAACGAAATCTAAAACTTCAGTGTAACTAATAAATCTGGGAAGGAAAAGCTGTGAAATTGCAGAACTAACCGTTCAAGAGTTTTCGCAACAACAGGAAATAGAAACAGTGATGTTTTTATAGTAGGCTCCATCGGTATACGATACTACAACGCCTATTTCTAGTAATAACATGGTCGCGGTTGACAAGAGTGGATGAAATAAAAGGTTGGGGAATTCCAGAGGAAGATATAACACAATCAAGTGTATCAAATACATTACCAGTCCGTCCTTGTTATAATTGTGAAATATAATATATTAACATTAATGGACTCTGGTGCTTATAAACTTGACATTATAACAATATTATTTTACAGAATGCATGAGTCATATATCGTGACGCACCGCGAAAGGCATTCGTAAATGAAATTTGCACCGATATAAACACATAGGCGTACCGCTGTTACCTCTCCATCTTTCACATAAATGACGAATGTAACAGAAGGAGAGGGCACAACAGTACTCTCAACGGCAGGATCACATTAACAGATTCATCCCACATACTACTATTGCAGTGGCGAAAGCAATCGTAAATCGATTCGTGCACCGTTAAACATTTGGTTATTAGAACTCAATGCACTGTTTCGAATGCATTTTAATGAGTTTGTGCAGAATTTGCCTAGTTTTTCCGATGCGATAATCGGAATTAGCGATGTGCATAATCGCTACCAATATCTACTTCTAAATAATCGATTCAAATTTATTCGAATGAATTAGTAATCGAAACAAAATTCATAAGTGAGTCAGCGTTTATTTTTCAATGTTTTGTTTATGTTCAACTAGTACGAATCACGCTGAAATAATAATAACAATAACTAGTACAAATGACGCAATAAGTTATGTTTTTTTCTTCTTGACAGAAAACAGATTGAGCAAAGTGATTAGAAAATAATAAATTGTGGTAAAGAGCAAATTAAAAAAAGTAACCTAGACTTGTGCACTTACCTAACACTAAGAAAAAATTACATTAGTTATTTATTTTTTCATGTTCTCCATGAAACGGTTATACACCAATATATCACGGAGAAGATTACAAATTAAAAGGTTTACAAAGGCAGTTTTACTATTTTGTCACATGTGTTATAAGATAGTTACTGAATTGTCTGTAGGTGACATTGAAAATGTCGATGGCTAATGCAGAATCGTTAAGCAGTTGAGTCGCTCTGTTTATTGGCGCGTTCTGATAGGCAGAAGTCCTATCAATAGGTACCAACGATTAGTTGCAAAATTCTTATGAAATGCTTTTTATAAATTATTTGGTAGTGGAAGTCGGGGACGCCCGAGGAAGACATGGCGCGATCAAGTGAATCAGATACTTGAGTCGGGCCATGTCAAGAGTCAGAATAATAGAAGACTATGTATGAGACGATTTATGAATGTGAATGAGGTAAGAAGTGTTAATGGATGTGATGGGATGGTTAATTAGTTAGTTAAATTATAAATAATAACTTGCAAATTCATAGAAACAAGTGTACTTATCTATGTTACGGTAGCGAGTCTACATTACCGATTTTTTCTTCAAATTATAACGAATGTATCTTGGAATTCGTGACAACAAATTGATTGTCAAATGGAGTCCATTATACCAATAAATATAATTTTCAGAAACGTCACCACGGAAATATTCTGTCCCGGAGATTGAAATAATGATATAAACTGAAAATTCGTTTTTCTGACGTGTACTTATCACGAAAGATAATATATACAGTGTGTCCAGGGGTAAAGTCACACACTTCGGGAGGTGAATCTACACGATAGTACAAATAATAAGAGTCCAAAATTAGAATTCTTTGTGTGGAGAAAATAATATTCTGATACGGAAATATGTTATTGAATGGAAAAAAAACAGCGGAATTTCGAAAAAAAGTTATTTATTTTTACTCCCAAAGTTTGTGCACATTACCCCCGGACACCCTGTATGTACGAGTATATTATTATCCGTTCTCGTTCGAAGTATGTATTTGACACATTGACAAGAAACATGGCAATTTTTTTTCGTCAATATACACTCGGAGAATTGTGCTTTTTTATGAACGTGACGTCCAATGACAAAATAAAATGACGTTAAATTCGAGAGATTTTGCACTGTGATGAAAATAAAAGTAAATTTTATGACAGTTTTACTATACAAGATGTGATGACAGACAATAATGACTAATTATACAGGGTGTCCGGAAACTCGTAGTACAAGCGGGAAACTGGTGAATCTACATCACATTTGGAGTCGATTTTGTAGTATATTTTTTTTTTATTTGAGCTTTCGTTATCGAGTAAATCGAGTTTGAAGTTGATTTTTTTTTAATTTTTTTTTTTTTTTTTTTAATCAAATTCTTATAAATTATTACTGAAGATCAAAGTACCCAACTAATTAAAACTATTTGAAAGTAAAACAAATGAAGAAACTCGGATTTGAAGCATTATTTTGAAATCACCCTTCATTTAACCCGGTGTAATCATAACATATTTCTGCTCTGCAGGGTTAAAACATCTGTTATTCAACCCTAAACACCAGAAAAAACTTTAACCCTAAAATAGCCGAAAAATATTTTTTTTTGGTTTTTTTTTTTTTTTTTTTGAAAATGCTCAAATCAAAAAACTTTATGTTTTTTTGGGTTCCCCATGTGGTGTAGATTCTCCAGTTTCCCGCTTGTACTACGAGTTTCCGGACACCGTGTATAATATTTAAGTATAAAAAATGGTCTCTTGCAAGTGTTTAATGCGTCATTTGGGTAGATTGGTAATTGGTACATAATTGGTTTGAGATTTTCACGGCCAAAAGTATTATGGTGATTGGTTTTTAAGGTATTATGCCGTGTTGCGCTACCTCCTTATTTAGCCTACGTTTCGGACAGCATTGCAGTGTCCACATCAGGGCAGATGTGTAATCTGAGACTACAGATAAACAGATTACACATCTGACCTGATGATGGACAATGTAATGCTGTACAAAACGTTGGCTAAAGTAGAAAGTAGCGCAACACCTCAAAAAAATCACTAGGGTACATAATTCATTAAAATAAAACTGCATTTAGATTACTGAAGAGTTAAAAATTAGCCTGACCTTTTTAGCCAATGACAGCAATGCCTCAATAACTAGATAGGTCCTCATTCCTCAGCTTTGATGGCGGTCATTAGATAGAAATACTACCTGGTGTTTTTTATAACTAGATAGGTCATAATTCCTCCTTAGTTTTGGATAGAAATACTACCTGGTGTTTTTTATAACTAGATAGGTCATCATTCCTCCTTAATTTTTGGATAGAAATACTACCTGGTGTTTTTTATAACTAGATAGGTCATCGTTCCACCTTAAATTTTTGATAGAAATACTACCTGGTGTTTTTATAACTAGATAGGTCATCATTCCTCCTTAATTTTTGGATAGAAATACTACCTGGTGTTTTTTATAACTAGATAGGTCATCATTCCTCCTTAATTTTTGGATAGAAATACTACCTGGTGTTTTTTATAACTAGATAGGTCATCATTCCTCCTTAATTTTTGGATAGAAATACTACCTGGTGTTTTTTTTACTAATCTGATGCGGCTCAACACGAAGGGGGTATTTCAACATCCTCTCGATAAGCTGTCAAAAGCACTATCCATAGGATAACATATTTTCGATTTCAACAATTTATTTTTCTTAAAGTTTTGTTGTTAAATACTACCAGAATCCTTTTTTTTGTTTATATATATTTTGTATGATTTACCCAATCTCAATTCGGTTAAACTGTCTTTTATATTAAAGGACTCTAGTGTCCCCCATTTACCACGGATAGTGAGGATATCGATGTACTGTTGATTTTCAATGCTCACCTCTCTTGTAATATGTAGAGTGTTCCACCCACAATAAAGAGAACCACCCACAAGTTTTGTTCAGTACTCAGTACATACTGAGGCAGTAATAAAGTTTAAAAAAAATAGTAAAAAGTTTAATTTTTGAATTCAGTATATACTTGCTCCTGATGAGGTGAACTTTGTTCATGAAACATGTAGAGGTAATATATGTGGGTCATTCCGCCGTTTCGTTCAAATCGCATGTTCTTGCAAAAAAGTCATATGAAAAATAATGTTTTTCAAGAAAGTTTTATTGGAAAATGTAGTTATTTAAAAAAGGAAAAAGTAGTATTTACCGGATTAGGCATTTGTTACTTAATAACTTTATGGTATACAAAAAACATGCTAAAATCTCATTACCTTCCCCGTGTAAATGAGGGACCGGTAAATTGATCAATAAATAAGAACATTTTACACTAGTAAAATCACTACATTCATTAATCGACCTGAATGTACAACTAATTTTGCATATTTATTGGTGTTTAATTTATTTTTAAAGTTACTGTATCATAGAAAGAATTGAGATTTTGTTTTTGTCCAGAAAAAAATCGCTGTCGTCTTCCGCCAAAGCGGTAATTAACATTGTGACCGTGTTTGTCACTGTTCGTCAGCTGTACCCCACCCCGCGCCTCCGTTACTAATCAGTGTACCGCTATATCTGGACGGGGGAGGACGTGCGTCGCTGAATAAAGAAATATTTGCGATCTCCGTGCTCGAAAACGACTTTGTCACCGACCAGGCATCATTACCTTCCAGCATTTTTTAAAGTAAGTGCATGTTTTAAAAATTCGAATCATGAACCTATAAACTATAATTAGTCGGACTATTTTTTATTGAAACATAAAGATTTGTAATGTCATTATTAAGCGAGTTATTAAGGAAAGATTGTCAAAACCTCATTACCCTCCGTCTCATTACCTTCCGTATCGTAAATTTTTTTGCCGGATGGTAATTTAGGGTGTGGAGGGTAATGATAAATTTGTAAGGGTTATTTTTACGTGCATCTGGGACCATGATTTTAGCGAGAACTATTGGTTGAAATACCATGAAGAAATTCAGTCCTTTCATTTTGGTGGCAGCCGAGGACAAGTCTCTCTTCATACAGGAGTACTTTACTATGTAGACAGCCAGACGGGTCTTCCTTCAACCAAATCATTTTGCACGATGAGTCGGTGCCTCAATCATGATGCTTCAGCTATATGGGCACATCTAGTACCTGTTCTGAATATGGCGCAGGATTTGGTTCCATCGCTTGCAACGATTCACTTCTTATCTGATTCGCCATCTAGTCAATATAGGAACCGCTACATTTTCTATATGATAACAAAGTTAATAGATCAAGTTCCTAATATCGAGAGGGTCACATGGAACTACCAAGAGGCGGGACATGGTAAGGGGGCCCCAGATGGCATCGGAGCGGTTGTGAAGAGATCTGCAGACAACTACGTGAAATTTGGCGGAGACATTGGTTCCTTTGAAGAGTTTGCTGAAGTTGTCCGTCAAAATGTTCAAAACGTCGAATTGACTGTCATTGCAGAAGACGAAATATATCGGAATAAATTTCCAGAAAAACTTCCCGGATTTAAAGGAACAATCAAAGTACATCAGGTGATTTGGTCTTCGTCGTTGCCATACAGTGTTGTTTTAAGAAGCCTCAGCTGTTTCAGTTGCCAACACAGCAATCTGTTATGTAAGCACAGCAAACATCTGGGAGTACTGAATGTAGAAAATGACGAAGCCTGTATAGATGTCACAGTTGACATGAATATTGAAAACTTAAGCCTACAAATTGACTCGCCTACTATTTTCAATAATATTGATGACAATATGCTATTGAGCGAATTCGACGGCTCCACGTTTTTGGACGATACTATTGCTTCAACGCCAGAGCCTGCTAAAACTATAGAAAAGAAATGTAAAGTGAAAATACTCTCAAACGTCCCGTTCGACTATCAGCATTATTCCCTTTATAAAAATAGTACGCAAGAATTCAATCCTTTCGATCAATGTGAGTTCGAGAAGTTCATCCGATCCCTAAGAGTAGAATATCCTGATTTCGATGAATCAAAACAGCAGTCCCCCAAAACTGTGGAACTCCCACACATGGACATTGACGAGGAAACCAACAAAGAGGATAAGGAGGCGCCATTCAAATACTACTTAGATGACTGGATAATGGTTCAATATAAAATAACTTACACGACACATCATTTCATTGGGAAAATTATTGGAAAACATGAGTACACACTAGAGTACAAAGTAATTTTTTTGAAAAAAGCTCAAGGGAATTCCAAAAAATTTGTCTGGCCAACAATTAGTGACGACGATTTCATTTTGGAATCACAAATTCTTCAGCGCTTGCAAGATCCAGATGAAAATGAAAGAGGACAATTCACTTTCAAAAATTTGCCGAACTTTGATTTGAAATAGTTTTCCAGCAAAAACTTTCACAAGAATGATCTCAAGTTCCTTAAATATTATGTTCCTATTTAGAGATGTAAGACCTTTATCTTGTACTTATTAGTTACATATGTTGTGTTGGTTTTAAGTATCTCTGATTTTATTTTAAACTGCATTTCAATTGACTTCTGATTTTTTCTTATTTTTAATTATTATTTTTATTATTTCTATTTTTCAAATATTACAATGTTTGTTTGCTAAAATTTTGTATTTCTTGTGTACAAACCTACTTATAAAACGTAATTATAAAGAATTTGACTATTCCTTATAATTTCTGGGTAAGTAGTATAATAGGAAAATTTTAGTTGTGTTGGGTTTGATGTTCCAGCTGCCTTTTCTTAATTTGTATTTTGATATTTTTTTCCATTATTTTTTAACAATTCATACAGATATTGCAAAAGCATAAGTAAGCAGAACTGATTACGTATGAAAAAATGTATTTCTTGTCTCCAATGTTCAAAAGTCTGAATAAAGCATTTAGTTTTTCACTATAATAGGTTTTTCTTCTTTTTCCTAATCCGCTCACCACGTCAAATGATACTTAGCATGATTTGAAATCTATTTTATTATTCAGTTTCTATTCAAATTTCATTATTCACAGACATTTTAAGAACCTTAAACATGTTCACTACCATCTATTAATATTTCATTACCAAACTTCATTACCATCCAAATTTTTAAATTACCATCCAACAGTTTTTCATTACCATCCACACCTTCATTACCTTCCATCAATTTTCTTCGAATCCAAGTGTCGCACAAAGGTGCCCTTTTCACTTTTATACATCTGATAGGTACGGGAACCCATTTCTATAAAAATATATAGTAAAAAGGCAAAAAAAAAAAAATCCGCGGAAACAGGCAAATTTGAACGAAACGTCGGAATGACCCATATATTAAAGTGATGTAAACAAAGTTATTTGTGTTTTAATATAATAAATAATGACATCACAAAGTGATAAGCTTTCAGAAGAAGAAATTTTCTTCGAAAAATTGTAAAAAGTCAATTAACCTTATGAATAAAACACATAATAATTGGGTCAAATATGTGCATAGGCAAGTACTTGATTACCCACTGGTTTAATTAATAATCCGGCATAATAATAGTGAATAATCCGATTAACTGGTTAACTCAAGAAATTTGTAATAGAACAGTTTTTAAGACACCTGATTATCCTTATAAATACCTAATATTGCATAAGGATGAATTTAAATATCAAAACATGATAATAATTTTACGAAATGGGCATTAAAATGGATGAATTAAAAAAAAAAGATCTATTCAATTTTACCCACCTCATCTTCAATATTAAAATGAATGTCAGCTTATATCAACGCTGAAAAGGACAAATGGCATTTTAGCCATTAAAGCGCTATTTATCCTTTCAACATGATCTCTGAACAAACCGAAGCCTTTTTACCAATCTAATATAAATTTAGCAAAGTTACCATTTAGGACCTGCACAAAACATAGAAAATATTGACAACATAGACAGGAGGTGGGATTAATTAATGAATTAATTCCGAATTAGACTCGTTTTAGTAAATAAATAAATATATTTATACATTGGACGCTTTCATAATTCCTATGGCTACAGCACAAACAAAACACACATTCTTTATCACAATAATGCTAAAGGAAAAATGTAACTACTAACACACGCATGAAAGAAATGAAACACTGGCCATAGGAATTATAAAAGCACTCATTATTATCACACATCTCCCTCCCACGCACTAATGAAATGAAACACTGTAGCCATAGGAATTACAAAAGCGCTAATTATTATCACACATCTCCCTCCAACGCACTAATGAAATGAAACACTGTAGTCGTAGGAATTATAAAAGCAATCATTACACACATACTCCTCATACGCATTAAACCAATGAAACACTGTAGCCTTAAGAATTACAAAAGCGCTCATTATTATCACACATCTCCCTCCCACGCACTAATGAAATGAAACACTGTAGCCTTAAGAATTACAAAAGCGCTCATGAAATGAAACACTATAGCCGTAAGAATTATAAAAGTCATCATTTTATGTAATTGTATAAAAAAATATAATATATAGTGAAAAAACAAATTGGATTTGCAGAAAATAAAGAAAAAAAGTTTCAGTGCGTTGACTAAATTTTTATTAAATATACATAGAATATAAGACCTACGTATTACAAACATTGTCTCTTATATAAATAGAAAAATATTATATATTGCAATATTACACTGTGTATTAAAAATCCGAGCAAGTGAATAATTCATAAAATAGCAATAGCAAGTTAACTTATTTATGTAAAAATATATGATTAATTTAATCACAAAGAAATAAAGTTCATCGATGTTGTAATTAGGATATTTTCAATTTTAGTTGCACAATATAATTTAGAAAACCAATTAAAAAGTGTAAATAATGTATATTTACCAATATTATAAGATTTTATTACAATAAAATAATGATTAAAGGAGTCTTGAATTTCTCAGAGTGGAATGATTGGAAACGAAATAAAATTTTAAAAAATATTTTGAATTCAAAATCAATTCTAGAGTAAATAATTTAAATTATTGATAAATGACTAACAATGTTTTGAGCTACATAATTAAAGTTACAAAACTCTAATGCATTGCGAATATGGATGTAAATATTGCAAATTAGAAGATGCATGGGATCTCCGACCAATAAACTTTAATAATAATAATAAACAACATTATTACTTAATTGCATGCTTCTTTTGATTAAACGATTAAAACAGGATTATGCATTTCACCTAAAATATAATTAGCGGTGGAAGTCAAGCATCCGTATGTAAATGTAGGCAAATACATTTATAACACATATTACATCACTCCTCAAAAAAAATTGGAAGACAGATAAACACATTAAATTAAAAATTCATAAGACCTAGAAATGAATATAAAACACAGTGTAAACAGTCCATAGTTGTAACTAAAGATATTAGAAGAACGAGATGTGCTATGAGCAGTTCATACTGTGTGGAATTGTTTTGCCCAGTGTCGCCGGTTTTGTTCACCAATACTACTGCACACCTTCGCTTACGCTAAGGTATCCGCACTAATACATAGAACAGATTTCTGTGCGTACACGTCCCGATAGTATTCAAAGTACCCTAATTAGGTAGTACTCCGCCTACGGTCCGGCGGGCAACATAGCATATCTCGTTCTTCTAATATCTTTGATTGTAACAATTGTTGCAAACAGACTCAGTCCACTGGCACATGGCTATGCTAAATGATTACAAATTTGAACATGACATACTTTTCCCTAAAACAAAATGGATTGGAATATTCTCAATTCGTGACTGTAAACTATAATAATTATTATAACTCATCACGATAAGCCTTCCGCGTAAGGAACGACACAATTCCCTTTCTATACTGGCTGAAATGTTTTTGTTCACAAACAAACTTTTTGGCTTCTAGTTATCAAATTCCTTAAGCGTATTTTGAAGTTTGTCAACAATCTTTTGATAGAAAGTGATTTGCTCCTTTAGATATAGTTGCATGGCGGCTTTCAAGTCTGTTGTCCTCTCCGATTTGAAGTGGTTTATTTCAGCTAACAGTGCATAGGAAACCACATCAGTTCTTCTGATAACCTCATTCAACTGTATGACTTCCATCTTGTGATCCGATACTTGGCGCTCGCACTCTTTTCGCTTCTGAACAGCTCCTCTCTGTACAGACAGGCAATCTGGGAATGCTCCAATGATACCTTTGTATATATGAAGTTTGTCACTTAGCGGTTCCCAGTCGAACCGTGGTTGCTCTTCAAATAATCTACCGATTTCTATGTACGCTCCGCCGGTTCTTTTTATTGCCCCTGTCAATTTCGAAGTAGATATGATTGTGCCCTCGTCCAAACCCAAAGCATTTCCCAAATTATAGAACGTCTCTCCAATCTTTTGATACTCCCTTTTATAAGGACCTTGATGTTTTTTAGATTGATCCATACAAGTTGCCATCAAATTCTTTACAGCGGAGTCCATACTGTGAATAAAAGTGTTACACAGATCTGTCTGTGACTCCACTTGAGATTGAAGAAGGGCCTTCTCCGGCGGGAAGATGGTTATGCAATAGTTAGCGCCTATTAATATATCTTTCTCGGCTTGACGCTTGCCGGCTTTCCAGCGCTTCTCATCTGTGCATGTCAGGAAATGCTGCCATACCTCGCAACGAGACAGAACAGGATGACGACACACCCAATCCACAAATTCTTGCAGCTGTACACGCCGATGCTCAATGAATTGTTCTTCGTAGCGTCCTGATATTTGCTTGTCGGGTAGCGGGGGAATAGGAATTAAGCAGAATTTAGCAGTCAATCGTTCATGTAACCAATCAAAGTGCTTGTATCTTCGAGAAACTTGAATATTATTGAACGAAGGCGTTAGTTGATAAGCGATAAAACTTTTGATACCTTTGAACTTGGTTTCCTTCTTGGGCGAGGCGACGATGACACTATAAGGATGAGTGATGGGGGACCACGCGTAACCTTCTTCATCTTGACCGATAAAAACTTTATCCGCATCCGACACTGTGACATTAAGAGTGCCTAAAATATAACTTTCACCTCCACTTTTCACAAATGTCGAGAACCTATTGAGATTCTTTTTGGCGACAGCATTGGACTGAGGTCCGCCGTAGTTAGAGACAGTATCTTCATTGTTGTAGTCGTTGATGGGCATCCCCGGTAAGGGGTAACTGGGTGCTTCCGGGGTGTTGGATGCACTGGGAGGGCCGCGTGCATTGTGGCTAGCGATGGGTTGTCCCGAAGGACCGATCTCGGAGTACGTGTCATCATCCCAGTCATCTTCCCAAGCGTCTCCATCTGCCCGGGCGTAATTCTGGTCAGGGGTGGTCTGGGCAGTCTCTCCCCAGTCGTCAGCGGTCTGATCGTACCTGTTCCCCGCCATGTCGGGCGGCAGGATGGGCGGTGGGCGCTCCGGGGGCCCGGCCACCACCTTCTCCACGTACGCGGCGGGGAAGAGCCCCGTCTGGCCCTGAGCATTGCATCCCTCCCACCAGCCTTCCCCCACGTCCACTCGGTTCACCATCAGCAGATCCCCGCTGCTGATGGAGAGTTCGGCGGTGCCCGGCTCCCCGTGGAAGTCATATAGAGCTCGCACCTGGTATGACATGTTATTGTTGAGAACCACCTAAAATGAAATAAAATAGATGCAATGAAAGTATTTGAAGAAAATATTCTAGAGGCAACAAATAAGTTAAAAACAAATGGAGGGAACTGACCAATATTACATTTTATAACTACCTATATCTTTGTATGACACAATAACATTATTGGAATGAACTATTGTTTTCAAACATTTACCTTTCGATGACATATTACGTATAATAATTTAAGGTTACTATTAACACCGCTGTCAATATGATGATTAACAGTAATGACACCAGACAAAGTAAAAATTTGCTATTATTTTATCTTAATAATGTGAGTAATGTTCTAACATTGGTATCTTTGTTATCAACCTTTAAATAGATAGTAAATAGGTAAGTATTGATTAAATTTACGTGTTGCACAAATCTTCGGGCATTTCGTAAAATGAATTATTCAATGACAGCAACCAGCGTCTACTGAAGTTGGAACAAAGTGATTCAGAATAATTGAAGACTGCAGTATTTTTGGAAAATGGATGGTGATACAAATTTTATTAGAAGTACGTAAGGTACCGCGGTTACTCATCAAAATGTGAATATAAACAGATAATGTGGTCAATAGAAAAATGTCACATTGGCATTCAAGCACAACATGATGAAATATGCTTCTTCCTTACAATAATAAACAGAAAATGACAAAAGAAACTGTTTAAAATATGCGACAAATTAAATGTAAATACTTTCCAAGAAATTAAACACAATTAATAATGAACAAACGCCCGTATGTGACGTCAGATAAACATCCACCAACGTTAATTTACCACTTGTCATAACCTAACAAATGTGAAAGATTTCGATATATTATAGCCTTAAAACTGCAAAATCCTTTGTTAAACTAATAAAGGGCTATGTAAAGCGCATTTTAAACACACATCACGAAGCTTACCTGGCAAATTGGTGTAAAAAAACACAATAAAGTCTGACGAAACACACTACGCGGCCACCTAAATGACAGATGCGATTAGAACTCCACTTTGCCGGTAGAGGCGCTAGTGTAGATTTTTCTCTTTCGTACAATAATATACTCGCGCTCTTCACATTTTAGCGCCGTATAAAATATTTTCAGCTAGAAAATTTAGTTCATGGATAAAACCACAGACATAGGAATTAAATAAAACATATTTTTTATGAAATCATAACAAAACGCGTGCATAATCATGTGAACAATCGTGTTCATTTTAATGTTTTAATGTAGACAATACAATAAATACATTAAATGAATTCATTAATACTTCTTTTGAAACACGATTGTAAAAAATGTTTTACGTGTGTTCATTATTATAAATAGGTGTGTGAGAAAATACAAGTAGGTAAGTACCTTACATCGATAAAAAAATAGTACCTACCAAGATAGTCATACTTATTATTTATGAAGCATCAAAAAATTGTCTCAGTGCGAGTCTTGCGTGTAAGTGTCATTTTCAAAATTGGAACTGATTATGTGAAGATTTCAGACAAGTACAAATACAACATTTGGGCCTATATTATGGTACTAAAATCTACAACAAAATCCCACTCTCATTCAAAATTCACAACAATTTTATTTTAATATTTAAATCTCAAATAAAAATCTGGTTACAAAACATAGGGAGATCAGAACTAGATAATATACTGACACGAAATACAAACTGAAACTGAAACCTCTCAACTCAACAAAAAAAACACTATTTAATATCCTATTTATAATTACTTTATACTATCCAAAACAAAATTTTAATCATATGTAAATGAAATCCTCACCACGGTAGATCCTAGTGAGGATATCATTATATCTATTTAAAAAAAGATAATATTATTATTATATAATGCCATGCAATTTTTGAAAAATGCATCTGTGGCGCGTGTGTAAGCATAAGCATGAGTGCCACCAACAGTTGTTAGAATGCGTTGTCATCTATAACGAGTCTATCTGCCTAGTTCACATCGATTTTGTTGATTGATTTCCACTACCAATATCATTTATTATCAGAGAATTAAATATCACTTAGTTTTGGGAAGTGAGGTTTAACTAAAATATTTCATTCCATGGAAAACAAATTATGAACTTACTGGGGCTAGAGGCGCTCTTCCTTTTTTAAGCATTATTATAGAAGAATATGGGTAAAAAAACACAAATTTGTCACATCACTACTTTTATGACCATTTCGATTAAAAATATTCTAGGTAAATGACATTTTCTTCGCCGTCTGTTATCTATCAGATAGTGATATTAGTTTATATCAATATTTGGATTCAGTCGGTAGATATATTTCTTTACCAGGAAATATACGTATAATTATTTTTGACAAGGAAAATAAAACACCGGGGGCACCAAAAAATACACTCTATTTACATCCCAATCCCAATACTATTATTTTTTAAAACAGAATTATAGCATACAAGAGTTGAGTCTACCTATTTTCTAAGATCAGTGTGTCCGCAATAACGCAACTATAAAGCAAAAATTATGTCTCACTGAACACTCGCAATTGGTGAGCTCTGGCGTCATGAAATTTGATATATTTTTTAAAGTTTTGTAAAGTCTCGTGAAGCGATCATTCGCTGCGAGCTTAGATATAGTAGATACTACCAGGGCCGGCCTTGTGCTGGCGCAATTGGAACATTTCTGCCGACTTGCCAAGGCGCCAATGAGGTTAGGCGCCAAGGCGCTGATAATACCTAACACCTTTTGGCTCAGGGAAGGCCCTGGGTGCCATTTTCTCATAACAATACTAATTTCTATGGTGACACAACTATTTACACTACCAAACTACATTTCCACATGAGGTATGAAATTTTTAAATTTATATTTAATTAGTAAAAAGCCAAGACGCCATACTGATTTTCAACTTTACTTAATATGAAAAAAGAGTGTTGTAGCCGTTTAGGAAGCCGTTTTATTGGTTCAGTAAAGATTCGATTTTCAGACGTAAAATCGGCGTGTTTACGAAATTCTCATTCGAATTTTTCAAGAGTATGGTAGGTACCTAGTAGTACCCGACCGAAAAACGTTTGGAAAAATAATTGTCTTTGAGATAGTGACTTTTGAACAAATTGTATAATTCTTGTTTTTTTAATAAAAGAAATGTTACATTAAATACTTGCTTTGTAATTATGTATCTAGTTATTTAAGTAGCTACTTACGAGACTGATGTTTAATAATTTAGTACAAAAATATGTCAGAAATGTGCATTTTTATATAAGAGCCTCCAAACACAAAAATAGCTACTTTTTGATCTACCAATATTTTTAAAAGTGAAGACAAAATCCATCGAAAATCGCTATGGCAATCTTTTTGCCCCTTTCTCGAGAATGGCCATTTGCAAATGCAAAATCTCGTCCATGTCGAAGGGCTCGGGAGTATTTTAAACTGCCAAATGTAGGTCCATTAGCGACCCAAGTAGGACCTTCTACGGGTCATGGCGTGGCTGGGAATACGCACCCTAATTCTCGCCCTAACGGTCCATCCTTATGGTTTACAGGGCTCAATTTACTGGATATTACTCAAATTCCAAAAAATGAAATAGACGAATTCGAGACTAGCAACCCAGAGCCAAGGCCAGGATTCATTTTGAATTACGACGTTTTTTCGCACGTTGCGACAATGTACATACAGTTCGTCGAGAAATTTAATAAAATTAGTTTTACAACTCGTGGGATCGCTCTGTAGCAAGATATAAAATAATAATTATTAAAAAAAAAACAATTAACTAGGTTTTTTTCATATTGTGGCGACACCGATTTTGGAACCAATTTTAGTACCTACCTTCAGTTTGACATATACAGGAAAAACATATAAATTCTTTGATATTTTTTGCTTTTAGTGCATGTTTCTTTCACATATTGGTTTATGAGGTGACCGGGTATCTCATCAAAATGACAATTCAACACACCTACAAAAAATTGTACAAAGTGATGAAACAAAAACTAGGTTAAATAGGTTACATACGTAACTATTAACCTAGTTTTTGTTTCATCTCTTTTGTGTCTTTCAATGACTCTATATCACTTTTTAAAGGTGTGTTAAATTTTCATATTGATGAAATATCATGGAACCGTTTTATGAATAGGTACTTTGATTTAATCCATATATTAAAAAATGTAAATGTTCGTCTGTTCAAAATCATACATCTCCGAAAGTTCTTCTCCGATTACTTTGAAATTTTGACACAGCGTTGCATTCGAATACGCATGTCTTTATATACCTATATTCGTTTTCCCCATATTATTTTACCGTTCGCTTAGCATTGGTTTTTAGTTTTTTTTATTTTGGAATTACATATATATTTTTTTTTATATAGATGTCTCCCGTGATGGGTAAAAACATGTTTTTTTTTAAAAAAGAGCGCCATCCGTTGGACAGACATGCTTTTTTTTAAAACTGCGCTGCTTTTTGAAAAATTAGACGTAAAAAAATCACGCGCTATTGTTTCTATAACTGCATAGACAGACTGAGCCACAGCAAAGCGTAGCAGGGTACAGCTAGTATCTAGTAAATGGCTAATTTGATAAACATGTTAGTAGGATCATTTCGATTTCAGTGTTAAGGCGATGCATTACGTCGTGTAACATTTGGAATCGGGCCGCTAACAATAACACTCCTTATATATATGGCGATAAGGTCTAAATTCCCACCGGCCGCCTATTTTGATTTATGTAAAATAAAAACAATATTTAAATGTTTTGCGATAATTTTCTAAGGAACTTAATTTGCCAAATTTACAATCATAACCGAAAATGGGTTCGTAAAAAAGAGATTTTGAACTTTAAACCCATTTTCAAGAACCTCAAACATTGTTTTTTTCTGGGCTGAATGAAATGATCTATTCGCAGTATTTAAATAAAGTATATAAAATTTTTCTAAGCTACCACAGTTTCAACGCAAAAATGCATGATTTTCAATTATTACGCAGTGCACCGCTTTCAAAATGTATATTATTAAATGTATAATATGTACCATCTAGAATCATTTCTTTTTACCACCCATCTCTGTTGTCAACACTGTTTGATAAAAATAAATAACTTCAATTTTTTGTCTTTGAAACACCGTGGTGTTGCCATTTAAAAATATTTAAACGATCGCAGCGCCCTTCTTTTTTCTAGACTTTCTTGGCGGACTGTAACCTAATTAAAACATACTGAAAATCTCAAACGGCTTCTTGCGCGAATGCAGTGCTTTTCGTAGGTTCATTTCTGATTCGGTTAATAGTTTAGCGTGGAACAGAAACTAAGTTAGTTTTCTAAATTATGTTATGAAACTTAAAACAGTTTCTTGAAACCTACACAAGATTCTCCTAAATAAGTAAATTTAAGTGGCCATTTCCCCGACAACATCGTCAGTTCGATTAGGCGTGATTTTGTTTGAGTTTTAACCTTTCACTACAAACAAGATTATTTTATGTAATAATAACAAATATTTAACTGTCTTTGTTTTTATACCAAGTTGAGATAGTGATATCCTCACAGGGATTTCCGTGCACAGAATTTCATTTACAGAGGTTATATATCAAAATTGAATTATTTTAATATTATTAAGTAGCTGAAATAATTATCTATATGTGTGATGTATGGTAATAAGTTGGGTATTCAAGCGATAGATAACACTAGTCATAAAGCTTACTCCAGAGTCCGACAGATGTCGCTAGAGTGTAGCAATTGCCTGTGGGATATTATTGACAAACAACAAGCTTCCAAAAACAGAGAATTACCAACCCTCGGGTAATAAACAGTGTAGCTAAATCCAGACTCATTAATTGTTAAATAAATAAACACAATTATAGTAAAAGAACCCTTTACTTTTTACAAGAGTTCCCAGCACTAAATCTGCAAGTATAGCAGAGACATAACAATATGTTAAATAGTAAGCGCTCATTTTGGAAAAGGAGCTCGGCAAGCGAAAATTCAAAGTTCGAAGCTCGGTAGCACCAACATACGGAGAAAAGTATTTTTTCCGAAATCCTGTTAAAAACGTGATTGCAATCCAATAAAATATTAGTCTATTCACAATGTATCGTAACACGCGTTAATGCATGTCTTTTTCATAATGAATATAATGATGAAATGTTACAATATTTAAAAAAATATGAACACTTGTTCCGACATCCGAATAACATATTAGTGTTGTACCGACAATATTAGGAAGCCTGTCAATTCATTCTTTAAAGGCCTGCAATCCCGTTTTTAACAGGAATAGGATTAATTTTAAGAGATTTTTAATAAATTAGTAGTTTTCTCCGTACTCAATAAGGTATTTTAAATTTTTTTTCTCGAAAAAATGAAGAAAAAAATACGGTAATAAAGATAATTTCATGTTGAAGAATAAATTTTCTATATCGATTTAAAATGTGCCATTTGCCGCCAAAACGACATGTTCGTTTTTATTCGTGCCAGGCGACGGTAGTGACAGCCGTCTTACCAGCGTTTTCTATTTTATAATGATGTTGTAGCCAGTTGGAACCAACTCAAAATGTGCGGTATAAGATCGTTTTTATAATCATGAATGAAAATATGTATTAAAATTACATTTTCTTAGTACGATAATCACAATCAGAAAAATAAACGTCCAAAAAAAATTTAAATAATAAATTAGAGACGCTATATGCTAACCGGATTCGACAGTTTTAGTAGGGAGCGTTGGAGGTCAATTGTCTGTCAACAAGTGGAACCTATTTTTTCGCTTCATGTCTCATCTAAATATAATACAAATATTTTTCTAATGCGTTCTTAACTCTTAAATAATTATTTCACTAACGAATGATATATGTAGGTAAGAATATATTTTCTTGGTACACTCTATACGTGAGTGAATATTCTGTAATAACGTTTAGTGTGAGTATCGACTATCAACAAACGCACGATAATGTAAGTAATCATTCACGCACACAGTCATAAAGATAGTATAAAATAAAACAAATAAACATTCTGCTCGTCTTGCCTCTAATCAGTGTTAAGTATTATCGCATTTAGTCACGTGGTACTTATATCGCAATTTAAATTTGTGCAAATTAAGCGACAATTGTCGTTAAAAAAATAGATACAAAATCTTTAGAGGAACGGTCACGTGGCGCCCTATTCATACAAAACTAAAATTTGAGGCCAACATAGTTAACTAAATTGAAAACAAAAATCGATGAAAAGGTATAACAAATGTCTATTATGGGTATATTTTTTTAATAATTATAATTAATTATCTATACAACATAATTTAAAATAAGAATAAATAAAATAAGACATATCCATTTTAGATAATTGCTATACTTTTTGATTAAAAAAATAATATTTCAGTTTAGTTGGGTATTTTGGCCTCGAATCCAAATTCAAGTTTTATATGAAAAGGGTCGCGCAGCCGTTCACCTTAAGTGATTAGGTAGATACTTTTAGTTGTAAGCTAAGTGATTGATTATCTTGCGTTTTACAAAATATTCTATACAAAAACCTTTCCTTTTTGTAAAACCATCCATACTTTATGAAATACCTAATAATATGTAGTTGTTCCGAAAGTAGGTAGCGAAATCTTGTTGGTATTAGTTCAAAAAGATAAATGTGAAAAATAAAGTTGTTGCTTTATTTTTACTTAAAATGGTATTTCTCAAAGAATTTGCATTTAAAAAATATTAATATTGTAAAAATTACTATTTTACATAATATTGAACTAAGAATTCAATGGCGTAACACCAAATTTTCGAACCCTGTGGTAAGTTTTTAAATCGGTCCCCAACCCATTCAGGTTGAAAAAATGCAATCTTTACTGTCAATAATGTTAAAAGAGAGATAATTACAATTAAAAAAAAAACAGAATTATGCTTTGTCATATGGTATTGAATTCCAAGAAAATATATTTTTGTATGGTATTGAATTCCAAGAAAATATTTTTTTTATATGGTATATAATTCCAAGAAAACATATTTTTGCCTCGTATGCACTGTCCCATTACCAAAAGATAGGCGAAAGATGCACATTCAACACAGTATTTGAAGTACAGAATAATAAAAAATCCCTAAAAATAAACATCAAAAGAGAATAGCGATTAAATAAGATAACCATTCAAATATGCCAAATCAAAAAATGTTGATGATTGGAATGTGTATAAAAATAATGACAATGCATGCAATGAATAATTTTATATCAAAAAAAGAAAGACAAATAAAATATAGCAAATATCACGTGTCACATATATAATGTATAATAATAGTATATAACGTGTTTAAGTACTAGGAGTGAAAAGGTTTGTTGGGAGAAAATGCCATCTGCCAAAAGCCTCCACAGCGGCCATCCCCAACGGAGCTGAAGTTAAGGTGCACTTAACCTACTTTATAATTCCTTGAAGGACTGCTGAAACAATTTGACTATAAACACAGAAAAAATACAGTCTGTACGAATTTGCAATACTATAACATAAAATTACCGGTTTTACTAGACACATTTTTCATAAATACATGAAAAAAAATTATGTATTAAAAATGTATCTAGTATTACTTTTTGATTATTTTTTATTCAAATATTTTTGACAGGGGTGTCAAGGGATTCAAGGGTATTTATTCTAGGCCATCATTTCAAATTTTGGAAGGAGGGAAGGTGAATTAATGTATTAATTTTGTTTAAATAGCAAATATCAAATTATATGGATGATTGGAGTCGAGTTCAGACGTAGAAGAGATGATATGTTGAATGAAGAGGGGGAAATTTTAGATAAGGCTTCATAGAAGAGAGAATATTTGTTTAGGGAAGGACAGTAAAAAACATGTGATCTAAAGTTCCCACTTTTTCACCACAGAATGTACAATCTAAGGAGTCAAGTACTTGAATTTTATAAAGGTGAGAAGGAACGGAACAATGTCCAATTTTTATTAGAATAAGTGAGGATTTTTTTTTTGCTCATGGTTTATATCAACCCTACGGTTTTAAACTAGTGCGCTTACCTGCAAAATTTTGTATTCATTGAAGGGCGCAAGAGCTCACTGTACGAAATATTTGGCTGCTTCAAACAGATTTTTTAATTCGAATATGTCTGTCCGGCAATAAATATTTTTGTAACCAATTAATTGGGCAACGTATCAACATCTTAAACGCTAAAGATATCTTACCTCCGATATGAGAAGGAACCTGAACAAGAAAGAAAGTAATTGGAAATAATTGGATCATTGAAATTTCCGAATTTTATGCTTAGGAACTTTTACATATTGGAAAATACTATTCGTATTTGTATAAATTAATCACAGACCAAAGAAAGGATATACTTGAGCCGAAGCAAATCCTTGATCCCATTAGGTGCGACGGGACATAACTATCTAGCGTCGAGTGGGTTCCGCTAAGTAGTTAGTATTCACAAGTAGGGGCTGCTAGTGTCATTTGGTCTCTCGGGTCAAATACATTACGGCATTTAGATGGAATATGGGGTAATTATGCCGTAATGATACATTAAAAATTTACAAGAATTATATTAAATAAACTAATTTCGGTTGTCGGTGCGTGATTTTAATATGTATTCCTGCGTAATGCGTAAAATTATTCAAGTTCAGTGAACTTTTTTATTTTAAAATGTTTAACTGATGAGTATGAATCATATCAGACAAGTGATACAGTAGGGGCCAACATTATTGTATTAAACAACAATTCTTTGTTTAATATGTGTATTTTTTCTTTAATTTTTTGGCAGGTATTTAGCGAGATATCGTCATGTTTTAAGTTTACAAACATTCGAAAGGCAAATTTATTTTTTTAAGGCTCATTATCTCGATGCAAATATTTTTTTATAAATACTTCCAGCTTCACAAATCCTACAATTATAATATCAAGTGATTTTCATAAATACCTACAGTTTTACAAATCCTACAATTATAATATCAAGTGATTTTTCACGCTGGTACCTACATAATAAAATATAATATTATCTCGCATTTAAAAAATGTCACCAGACAGCAAAATGACATCAATATTTTTTTTAAATATTAATACCAAATAAATTGCATGGCGTTAAAAAAAACTACAAGATTTCAATTTCAATGGGAAAATATTCAAACCCGCTATTGCAAAAATGTGCATGTTTTGCCAATGATCGACCGTAAAACACACACTGATTTCCAAAATTGATTTTGAAAATTGCGACGTATAACGATGTTAAATCAAATCACAAAGGTGAAAACTATTTACGTGCCTACAACTTCAACAAACCTTTGGTTAGTGGATTACCCTCATATTAATTTGAGGTTAACCACTTGACCCTTGACTCCCAAATAACCTAAAAGTAAGACACTAGGCATTTGGGTGAGTTTGACAAACAGCTAACATATTTCAAGTTTTTTTGTGTGGATTACGCCTAAAATCTCCATAATGTGTCTAAATGTGTCAAAATGCTGGTGTGGAACACACAAGTCCAAGCCCTGCCAAATGGGCAAACTGCGTGGAATTAATTCTACTTCACGGAGACACTGGCTGATAAATTGATCACTGACTTGGGACTTAATCCTTGTCAAAGCAATGCGTCGTAAGTTCCAGCTTTTTAAAAGCAGAATAAAATATATTGGAGCGTCTAACGGATGGAGTGATTAACGGACTGGTGAAATTAAAAGCTTGGAGCTAACGAAATAAATAATAAATAACACGGAATATGGTGGAGTTGTTTACTGCTGATGAGGATAACCTTGGCAATATAATCACGTGCTGACATATTTATTCAGTCCATTGTGGGCATTTACACTTTATATTGTTGGAAATTGTTTATTGAAGTACAAACTCACTAGAGTCGGTGGCACCAAGGCACCCCCATTATTATGGATGTTAATGTGCATACTTAACGTAATATTGTCATACCTGACAATATTTGAAAATCTCCTACTACCACCAAAGTAAGCTGAAAATTTGGTTGTGTTGTGGGGGAGGACTTAGCCAGCTGAGGAATTGAACACTCTACCCCTGGGTGGGACCCAAACGCGATGTCAACTCGGCCACCGACCGGTCGGTGTAATCTATTATGTAAGTATCTCATAAGCAGATAAGAAAGAGAGCCAACTTCACTGGATTGCACAAATGTGCCCTTATCAGTTCAGAATTTAAAAAAATCTTTTATAAAAAAAGTTTTTTACTCAATTACATCTATTAATAAAAAGAGATGTATTAAACACTTTTTTCGTTTGATTGAGGGTTGAACCTTCCTCCCCAGGGACAGGAGTTAACAATGTCAACACCTAAGCCAAATTTTAATTGAATAGTCCCGAAATTTATTTCATACATTAGTCGGAGCAGCCTCCGTGGTCGACGGGTAAGACTCTCGACTAGCAATCAAATCAAATCCCGGCGTGTGCAAGTAAATTTCATATGATGAATTTGTGTTATTTCACGATTTATTCATTTTAAATAATATATATTGTACTCGCAACACTAGTGTCACTGACTCCATACGGTTGGAAGCATTTGGGACTGATTGAGTTCATTTTCATCGTAAACGAAGTCTATCTGTCGATTTTCAGATTGATCGGATGTCGGGAAGTGGATTAATTTCAACTAAAAGCATTAAATACATTTTTCAAACAGCATTTTTATATTAACTTAAGCCATGTCTTTTTTAAAAGTATCTATTGGAATTTCACTATTGTTTTCTTCAATAAATGTATGAATGAAGTGGAACCTTTACATTAAAGCAAAAATTTTTGAGGTGATGATCATTAGCAAGAAAACCACTCCCGAGATTTTTTCACACCTGTCTAAATACGGCAATTTCCAATTTAAATAACGTGAGTAATCTCTTAACTTGTAGTTAGTCATAATAATAATGTAGAAAACGTGACTAGTAGAAATAAGTTCATCAGATCAGAAAATAAGATTCATTTTTTAATGTTACGCCGATAGTTATACCTACCCACTAAATACTAAATAGGATAAGTATGAGTATAAGTTTTGCTGGACCTACTTTTCACGTGTTTGATAATGCTTCATCCGTCTAACACTCACATAACTTTATCTAGCGTAAGTCTTAGTTAATCATCGCGCTAATCGAGGACTTTTTACTCCGGGAAATCTTAGTTCTCGTTAGTCAATACAGAATGATCACAATGCAACGAGTTTCAAACTCATCCACGTTGTTTGGGTAATGACGCATTCACGTGCAGGGAACAGTCGATGTCTCTACGGGGCAGAGCAAGGCTGTACGCTGTTCACTGTAACAGTCTTCCCTATTCAAGATTCTAGTCGGGCTTTTCTGTAGTTTGTATTATTCCGCAGAAACAAATGTTTCGTTGGGTAAGTACGGCAGTGCTTTTGCAACCCCTATAGGTGTTTCTATAAACAATGAAACGATACGAAGTTGCACTATTTTTAGAACATTTGTTTCTTTACAATGTAATAATATGCAAATGGCAATGGCATGGGAATAATGGGTTAGTAACGGGTTCATAGCGCTGGAAAAAATAATTTAAAAATATGAAACTTTTTATAAGGCTTCTCAAAATCTAAATAGGTGTTATAAAAAATGACGTAAACCTCAACACCCTGTCGAAATATTTCCTCATTTTTGTAAATAATCTTAGCGTCCTACTTCAATCACGACCTTGACATGTTTAATCGCTGTAAATACCTACTCTTTAAGAACTCGGAATTATTTTTTTTAATTTTTTTATTTAGGTAATTCTTTTAAAAAGAGTTGCAAATGATTTGTTATGTTGACCTTACTGGGTATTATAATTGTGTTATAATAATATTTGTTTAACGAACAAAGTTACTGTCTTAGGAAATTGAGGGAGGAATTTTGCACCACCTCGTATATTAATACCCTGAGAAGTTTTATAATATTATACATGTAGAATTCCCTGGCGGTGCCGGGGCTTTACACAAAGTCTGTCGAAATCAGACATATACAACGACTATCAACGACTTCCTCTTCTTCTGAAGGTCAAGTGTGCAAAGTTTCATCATTTTGGAATAAAACTGTAGATTTGTATTAAATCAAACGCCGGCTCGCCGGCCGCCACAAATTAGTTTTATGTTTTTTTTTTTGTATTAGGCAATTCACCCTAAAAAGAGTGCTATGTGTTGTTTTATGTTTGTATCTACTTCAATAAAAGATTTCCTAAATCAGAGCTCCAGGATCATGCTTCATTATATTATTCACGTGGCTTAGGACGGGTTGTTTCGGAGAATTTGAACAATTCATCAAATTTCAACGTTCATTCAAGTTCTGTGAAAGAATTTTTCAAGTTCTGTTTTTATTTCAGTTTTTTCAAGCAACTAACCTACAAAGATATAATAACAGAACTTGAATAAGTCTTTCACAGAACTCGAAAATGAACGTTGAAATTTTATGAATTGTTCAAATTCTCCGAAACAACCCGTCCTTAGAAACTTAGAACACTATACTGCCATTTCCCACCTTGAGTGCTGATACTTGGAACTAATGTTGAAGACATTTTTTTTTTAATCCCGCAGTCGAAAATTCAAAATGTGTGACATAATCCTATTCCTTTTGTTTCCAAAAACACCGATATGTCTGTATCTTTGCAAATACAAAAAGGGATAAACCAACGGACATCAATAATCGATGACTTTTGGTACGGGTTTTAATTTTCTGGATTTTAGATGTCAAATATCATTTTGATGAATGATTTTGTTTTTACACATGGACATTCCACCATTGGGGAATAAATAAATTTAAAAAAAAACACAGAATAAATATTACGGGCCTCCTTAAATTACAGCTATCAACTATTTTTCAACATAGTCGCCTTTTGAGTAGGTCCTCGTCATAGTTTTTCACCAATTTGCAAATACCTTCTCCATAAAAATCGGCATTGCAGCTTGGGAACGTAACCAACCTGCCAAATCTATAGGCCCATCCAAAGATATTAGAGCCCATCTATAGACAAGCGGTGGTTACTTTCCGAACAGACCTCGTACCATAGATAATTATCTCAGAACTGCTAAATTTCATCCGTGATTTTTCTCCTTAGTGATAATACGCCGGAAAGTGGCGGGAACGAGGCAACCAACCAACGGCGGGAATTAGGTAGCAGGTGGGAAGGGTTAACGTTAACTCATACCTACCAATGAAGGTCGCGTGAAGACAACCAACACACGAATATCTTAGAAAACTACTTAAAAACTTTGTAATGTAGTAAAATATTGAAGTTTCCTGTCAGCTACCGATGATTTTGTACTTTCTTGCAAGACATCTTGTTATAAGAAAGGAATTTCGAAAATCCATACTGAGAAATAATTAAAAAGATATATGAACGAAATAAAGCATATATTTTTTAGAATTTCCTAATTTTTCTGCCAGACACTCAAATCAATATTGATTTGAAAACAATATTGCGTTTAAAACTCCAAATAATCCAAGAACCGTACAATTGACTTGTCTTATTAAATAAAGATTGTATTCTAAACTGGCTTATGTTATGTTTAGTTAAATGTGTTAGGTAAAAAAATCACAAGTAATAGAACAACAGTTAGGTTAGGTTAGAGCTAATTATGATTATGTTTTCTGAAATCGTCATCTTGAAAACGTATTACGCATATTGAAACCCGCCATGACAACACCATACGTCGAATTAGGTTGCTGAGGTTAATTGGCAACGTTATACGAATAGGCTCAACACATGTCGCATTGGAAGCCCGCAGACTGAAATACGTTCATAATCAACCAATTTCTGATCTCTGAACCACACCTGCTGGGGGTTTTAATGAAACCTTATTTTATATTAGTACTATTTTATTAGGGAAAACAATTTCAAGAATGTGTTTGAGCATAAACTAATGACTGAAACTATTGACTCCATAAGATAAATGATCTGGTGAACGCCTAATGGATATTAGCTCATTTTTTACGTCGATTGGATCCTAGCTGACTGGGAAATAATTAAAGTTCACTAACGCGCAGCCTTTGAATTGATGTAAAGGTCGTGGAATAATATTCATAATTAATATTGAACACAAATATTAGCTGCAAACAATTCAATTAAATTTTATCGAAATTCGATACTTCGTGTACTTTCATTAGTTTGAATGCATTATAAATTAAAGTATATTTTACAAAATTTTAAATTAATAATTAAAAATGTAAATTCTGTATGCCGTGTTTATTTTTTGGAAGTGGGGAGAATATTTTCCCTCAGGGTCTATGTCATCTTTGGGTATCCTGTGTGGAGGTTTTTTTAAAGGAAATGAAGGAGAGGAAGATCTGGGTGAGTAGAATCTGGGGGTCAGTGTGTACAGAAGTGATGGACGTTTGAAGTAGAATCTGGGGGTCAGTGTGTACAGAAGTGATGGACGTTTGAAGTAGAATCTGGGGGTCAGTGTGTACAGAAGTGATGGACGTTTGAAGTAGAATCTGGGGGTCAGTGTGTACAGAAGTGATGGACGTTTGAAGTAGAATCTGGGGGTCAGTGTGTACAGAAGTGATGGACGTTTGAAGTAGAATCTGGGGGTCAGTGTGTACAGAAGTGATGGACGTTTGAATTCATCCTTTCCACTGCGGTGCAAGGTGCTTGGTTGAAAGAGTCCTGCTGGAGAGTTAAAAAGATGTCACTCAACTAGTCTCCAAATCCGGCCCGCCACACAGCAGATGGGCAGACGTATCCGCCGCCAAGATCTAGACAATTCTCAACCCATGAACCCTGGCACCCCTACTAAGTCACCAAACGTAGCGAACCACTTGGGGTGACCAATGGCTGAGATGTTGGTTATCCAATGAATGGTCCCCCCCCCCCCTACCCCAATCGGTAAAAGGATTGTGTAGGTTAAAAAAATAGATAAGTAGATTACTACATTGATGGAAAATACAAAAATATTATTTGAAGCATCTCTTTTATCAATGTGATGTAAATAATAAGTTGTGGTAGGTGGAGGTCCCCCTCCACCCCTTCTTCACCCTTGCCTCACAAAGGGTCGAACCCCACTACCACCATTCTTGGTAGGTTTATAGCACTTCTTGTACAGTAAAGGGGCTTGACGTTCATACAGGAGATAAGAACTGCCTAACGTACTTACTAACAATAAATTATTATCTATACGAAAAAGGGGAAAAATGTAGCAATCAGTGACATCTGTCGTCACCTCTATTAACTAGTATAACTTAACTAACGAAATAATTATCATATTAGGTTGGCTTTTTTCATGCAATTGTGAGGTCAATCAATATGGCCTGAACACATTAGTTATATTTGTAATAAAAAAGTTATTAACCATCAGGAATATCCCCACTAAAAAAGATTTAATCAAGATCACTGATAGAATACTTTATTATGTGATGTGATAGTGCAAATGAAAATATTCTAAATTAACCAATTAAAACACAAAAAGCAAATGAAAATTATACAGTCCCCGTACTAACTATCACTGACGAAATCTTTAGCAGTCTTAAAATCATTACATTTAATTAAACAACTCTATTCTTAAGCATACATTCATAAATACAAAACACAAGAAATATATTTGGACAAAAAAGCTTTTTAATTTTTAATCAACTCTACAACAAAATCTCACTAACTTTAAAAAATCACAACATTATAACATTTATATTTAAAATAAAAACCAGGATATAAAACATACATATCAGAATTAAAAAATATACAATATGAAACCAAAACCATGTAGGTAAATGAAATTCTTAGCGCGAGAGATCCCAATGAGGATAGCTTTATCTCTACTTGTTACAAGAAAAGGAAAATCATAAAACATTTATTATTATAAAATGTTTTAACAATTTACCACCAACTTACGTCAGAAACAAACTAAAATAATAAAGACTTCCACCACACGAGGCAGAAAGAAAACAACCGACTAAAAAAATAACAAAACAAAAAACACAGAATTGTTTACCGATCCTAGTGAAATTAAAATATACACAATATAAGATAATTTTAAGAAAAATGTGTAGTATTAGGTGAGTAAATTAAAATGGTAAATTTGTACCTATGATTATATTAGATCACAAAATAAGTGTTATAAATAAAAATATATATATTAATTAACTAACCCGTTTTTCTAATGCCTACCCTGATCAAAAACTATGTGCACGCCCATATGGTATGTACTCATATAAGTATGTATTCTTCTTCTCTTTCTCTTGTACAAGTTTGGCAATCATCAGGTCTATCTTCCTATCTTCACCCGCAAGCTAAACCCGGAACAACTCCGAGGTCATAATCCGAGGTGTACCATTTTCCTTTAGTCACAATTTTCAAGATTTCCCTCAGAGGACCTCTCATTCTAGAGTAAGTATGAGAAAATTGACAACATAAAGCATCGGGTACTTACTACCTCAGGGACAAGTAGAGTGGTCTTTCCCGTAAGAAAGGGACATCTCGGTTAATGCTCCTTTGGCCATTTCTGATCTTATTATGTCCCATATCTCGCTTTTAAGAGAGCAGTTCTCATTTACCCAAGCGCCCATTTATCGGTACTTGGTAGCTTTTATACCGAAACGCCATGCACTATAAGGTTAACGTCGCTCCTGGCTCTATTACCGACGGACATACATATTGTCTAGGTAAGGTAACTTCTCCATGGAGTGTCCTTATCTAAGGGGTCCACTATGGAAATGTAGACACTTAAGTTTTGTGTTAAATTCTTTTTTATTACATGAATGCTTCACAACTTCTTAGTTCCATGATTGAAGTTACTTAGCGAACTGAAAGAATCTGCGCTGACTTACAATTATCTTGCCTGAAAATGGTCTTTCCGGGCAAGGTGTTGGCCGTCAATATGGCGGTGAACCGTCAAAACTAACGTTCACTGAAAGAGTAAAAAAATCCTAATATATAGGACAAATTCCACTTCTTCTTTGACAACTCCACGAAAGTTGAATACTTTGAAGCAAAATAGCGAAATTATTTATATTAATAAATATTGTGTTATAAATTACGATAGTTTTGGTGGAAAGAAGATGGCAAAAAAGACGCACATAATTTGCATTAGAGTGAGAAGAAAATAGATTTTTCCCGGCAATATTATCGTAATATCGGTTGCCGATCGAACTCACCGGTAAGGAAGAGCAATATGTCGGCAAGAATAAGCAATACTTAACTTAACAATAATATCTTGCTCTACAATATGAAAATCTTGACGGCATTACTTTGCCTAAAAGACATTTCCGTCAAAACCCTTAAGTCTGCTTATTTACATGTAGATTAGTCGACAAAGGAACTGGAAACTTTTATACCAATTAACGTAATGGCCGCGCGAAATGAACCTTCTTTGAACTATCTAATTACCTCCAGGTAACCAACAGAAGCTTGATTATCGGGAGGTATTAGTCGGTCCATTGGTAACATTAAGCTATTGTCTCAAGTTTAATAGCTTCCCGAGATAATAAGGTAATTAAAGACAACATATCCTGGGTTTGTTTTCGGCAACTTTGAGCAAAATGAAAAGATTAATCACGGGAAAACTTCAAAAGACAGATAAATGGATAATTGGGTTAAATGGATTGCTTTTCTCTGTGATAAAAACAAAGTTTCTCCAAAATCGAGAACAATTCATTAAAAAATAAGTTTTATCAACGTATATACTGTATTATTTTTTTTATCTGTACAATAAATACAATATAATAATATTATGCAAATTAAAAGCAAAGAATTACACCATAAAAGCACAAAATTATTTTTTTCTCACCGACTTATGAAAAATAGAACCTTCTCAGGACTCAAAAGTCAATCAACAACTTGTCATCAATATTTAGTTATTTCCGATGATTGCCTACAGTTCTGGAAGAGCTTTGATCTCATGTATTATTTCATTCACTTCAAACTATCAAAAGTCTCTTGTTCCTATAGATTTCCTTTCTTTATCCCTAAGCTCACCGGCAGCTCGATCATAGAGTGTGTTTTCTTGTTTGTTTCTCTATTTCTATCAAATAAATAAAGAACCCTAAAAAAACAATCCTAGGGACAATGATGTTATGATGACAAATGACAGATGTTATGATCGCAAATAAAAATGCAATAAAGTTTGGGACTTTTGTCAAATCTATGTTGGGTACCTACAACATGGTAGTAAAAACAAACATTTACTTTCAACTACTTACAGCCTAGAATATTTTTTCATATTTTAGTTTATATTTTGTCGTGCCTGAGATCATACATAGGACTCTATTTTCATCAAAGGAAAGAAGTAACGCGCCAAACTCTGCTGCGATCCCAAAGGATAACTTCTCAAAAGGAATCTGGAATGACTGAGTTACGGAAATCGGATTGAATTAAAAAGTAAAGCTCATTAGGCACCCAATCGCAAACACGGATAAATACAAAACTTTACTTAACCCAACTTAATCGTCTTTAAGTTCAGTACCCAATTCGAGACCGAATAAAAGCAGACCAACTAGCTATCCCCCAAAATGAATTAATTATAAATTCAAACTCACAAAAGTAATTTTCTATACAAGTGGACCACTGTCTATACAGATACTATTATTGGTCTAAGCATGGCCGAACGATCTTAGTTGTATATTCAAAGATATTTAAATTTTGGCCTTCGGCAAGTTGGCCTTCGAGATATTGTCCGACGCCAAAGATTTGACAATGGTATTGTATCATCTTAGTTTCGTGTTCCTAGACAGGATCTTGCATATCTAACCGTTTCGTGGATCGTTGACCTTATCGAACTCCATTTTATGTCAACTTCAAAGATTATTAGATAATAAAAGTGTGAGATACATTACTAATAATTCACTTTGAGGTCCACTGACGAGGTTCAGAACATCTGCACATTAAAAAAGTATATTTCTTGATTGGAACCGCATGATAGTTGTAGCACGATTCCCACAATTTAATAACACGAGAAAAATCAGATCGCTTTGCCTAAAACTACAAAAATTGTGTAATATTTTGCTAATATGAGCTTCTATAAATTCCCAATCTAAAATGGGGCGTTTCGATTAGATTACTCGTCGATTTGGGTATAGGTACTATCTGATTCACCACCGCTTGTTTGTTTTTTTTACTGCCACGTAGTACTCAATAGTTTATTCGGGGGTGGTAAAATAACCCTTTAGTTTTAACGATGGTTGTAATCAAAAGCACCAAACTATTTAGTAAATTACTCATATATTTGTGATACATATTTCGATATCATCTTATTATCCATGGGATTGTAATTTTTGAGTTATTCGTTTATTTGATCGATCTACAGATGGAGTAGAAATAATATTAATATGGTAATAAAGGTTTGTCGGGCGATACAACAGTTGCGGTAAAATTGCCTTTCATCTGGAGCTGACATCTAATTGACGTATTTATAAAGGCGGTTAATGAATACAATATTGATAAATCAATCATTAGCACGGAAAAGTTAATTAAAAATAAAGGAATATCCTGATCAAATAGCCAAGCACATTTTATAAAAATTTAAATTTATGTTATGTGTTCGTAATCAGTTATTTTAAGTGTATGCCCGGAGAAAAATGAGTATGGCTAATTAATTAAGAATCTCTTCAAATTATTGGTGATACGGTTCAGAACGGGATTGCAGGCCCTTGACGGAATTTCACTATTCAAAATATTAAGACCATTTCAACTACTTTTAAACTACATTTAGGAAGAATCCCGGTAGTAAGTAGGTAGATACTATGTAATAGCTTTAAAAATAAAAAAACTTTGTCTCGGCAAAATGGTGAACTGTGATTTAAGAGAAAAAAATTTGTACTTACCTACCTTCACATTACATAAGGCTTTAAGTTTGACATTATTTTATAGAAAACAGAAATCAAAAATATGCACACGGAGAAAAATGAGTATTCTACTGGATTACAGGCTGTTACACTTTTAGTAATTTCCTAATATATCTGAACACGTGATAATGCACCTGTATATGCCGTGACGAAATACGAAAATGTTAGGATTTTTATGAACACGTGTTCCGACGTCATGATAACATATTCGTATTTTACTAAAAGTTTATCAAGAAACCTATAAATTCATTCGTTAAGGACCTGCAATCCCGTTTCTTACCGGATTACGAATAATTAGAGAGATAAAAAAGCAATACTCATTTTTCTCCGTGTGCATATTTTTGATTTCAGTTTTCTATAAAATAATGTCAAACTTAAAGCCTTACGCAATGTGAAGGTAGGTACTAGAGTTTTTTTTCGATATTTTTTTCTTACATCACAGTTCACCATTTTGCCGAAACTAAGAAGCCTTTGTTGTTTTGTTAAAAGTATCTACCTACTCACTACCGGGATTCTTCCGAAATTCATTACTCTTTTTTTAATGTTTTATCTTTGAACAGTTGACATTATTATATGTAGTGGGCTCGTTTTTTTAACAGAATTTGAACAATTCATAAAATTTCAACGTTAATTTTCTAGTTCTGTGAAAGTCCTATTCAAATTCGGTTATTACATCATTATTGGCCAGTTGCTTCACAGACTTAAATTAAAAAAAGAACTTTCGCAGAAATTACTTTGAAATTTGATGAATTGTTCAAATTCTGTTAAAAAAACGAGCCCACTACATATAATAATGTCAACTGTTCAAAGATAAAACATTAAAAAAAGAGTAATGAATTTCGGAAGAATTCTGTGAAACAACCCTTCCAAAAGTAGTTGAAATGATTCCAGACGGAAACTGCTGTTCAAGATGTATGACGCCACCGTTCAGTAGTTTTTGCTACAGACAGATTTGTGCTTTATGATATTGTTAAATATTGCACTCAACCCCTTTTAATTTCTACTTCAATTGCAAGCTGTTTATTTCAGAGTTTGAAGAGAAATAATGATAACAGAAAACAAAAGAACACCGATTATCATGGTAACATATAAATCTACTTAATTGACAAGTAAATAAATTGGTTGCTATGGTGAAATTAAAGCGACATCTGTTGATAATATTATATACATATATATGTGAAACGCATACTTTGAGCAACATTATATACATAATCTACTAAATTGACAAGTTAATAAATTGGTTGCTATGGTGAAATTAAAGTGACATCTGTTGACAATATAATAGGTATATATCTTTAAAATTATATTTAAAAACAGATATTATTACCTACAAGAAGGAGGTAGGTGCATTTTTGAAAATTATAATTGTGCTAATTTCGTGACCCTTTTAATCGTGTTAACCGTTCTAAATTAGTTTTAGGTGCCACAAACAAACAGATTTTCATCGTTACAGACTGTCTTGTAAGTTTGGTAGTAGGTACGTTATAAATATTTTTCATCTTGTTTAATACTCAAATGAATCTCTCAGCTTTCTGCCATAGTGCCACGTAAATTATGTTGAACTCAAATGAAAATTGAGTCGCAAAGAAAACGGTGGGTACACGTAAGAAAATAGAATTGAATTTCGGGAACGTAGAATATAAATTCTAAACGTGGCCGTATTTCGCTAGGCGGGCCTCGGGCCCAGGCAGTCTAAACACGATGAACTCAATCTCTTTGAAGCGAATTAAAAATTTTCGTTTGTTTGAGCTTATATAATGGTATAATGGTATGTGGTGGGGTGTTATAACTCTAATAATATACACAGAGAGACTATCGAGCTGGAATTTACACAGACAACAATATTGCAAAGTATATTCAATTCGGTAGATCATAACACATTAAATTACTCTGTGTACCGTCAAGTTTGTTTTTTTTTAACATGCCAACCCGGAGGATTTGATACCACACTTACAAAACAAACAAAAAAATTAAATGCTGATAACAAACAACAGCTTACTACAAATTAAATAAACAGTTGAACAGTATTTAAAAAAGAAACACTTTAAAATCTATATAAACAAAACTTTCTAATATTCCAAACATTTCTAATTTTATAAAATATCCCAATTTTTGGTGGTTCGTAATAAGGTAATTTTATCAACATATTTTGTAATATCAAGGTCGTGTAATTGTTTAATAGATTATGTTTTGAATTTTCAATTCGTTAAAATGGTTGTGTTTAGTGTTCGCTAAAATGGCATATTTTTTGAGTATGTAATAAAGGCATCGGGTGCTGCTATATCAGGGGTTTGCAAATCACGTACCTTTTTCAAATCTCGCGGGATTGCGGGATAGAGTTTAGAATTCCCGCAGGGTTTTGCGGGATATTTAGGAAGGTATTAAATTTGAATAATACATTTTTTTTATTATTGGTGTCATTCATCTTTGCCTAGTATATCATAAAACACACATTGAAAACGTGACATTTTTCGTTTTAATCATCTATGTTACTAGTATTAAAAAAAAAAAAAATTGAAAGAATTTTAGGAAAAAAATAAATCGTCAAAAACATACACTATGGAGAGTCCTGTCACCATACTTGAAGAGACATTTGTGCACAAAAGCCCAGCAGCGGAAAACGCTCTCCCTGTTTCAACACTAGTTGGTGGGACTGTCACCAATCAGGTGTGTGCTTACTGAAGGTATCTCTCCTTCTGACACCTCCGTTCTCAAACATGAACATCGCTTTCTTCAAAATGGATTCCAGGTCTTGAAGTTTCCGAGCGTAAGATGTTGCTTATTTATATAAACAGCATGTTTTGGGTGTAAATTTAGAATTTTTTAAATCTCGCAATCCCTCAAATCCCACAAATCCACGGGATCAAAAAACATACGTTAAAAAAAAAATATATTTTAACAGAATCTTATGGTACTAAATTTTAATACTATGATATTATATTTCCACCCTGTCCCTGTAGATTGATTCCTTTCAATTTTTGTTTTTTTATGTCCATAATTCATTTCAATTACTTACGTGAGTTCCAAACTAAATCTCACCCAACTCTTGGGGAGACCTAGGTCTAGCAGAATTCACATTAGCACGCTCGACATCTTTATCATAGCTGAAGCCTTGAGGCTTTGATAACACCTCGACACAATCAAAATTCTTGGCATAAGCCACTCAAATTTATGACAACCTTATTCGTAAGGGTAAGTGAATCCAGAATCGAATGAGCAAGAAGAATTTTTTAAAGTGCACCATAACACTGGAAATATTTTTATGGGGAATGAAAACTATTTTTTATAGAAGGCAGTACGTTTCTTTTTTTTATTGAACATTGATGTACGTAGGTAACATATTTTAAATGTTTTAATAAATTTCTACGTCAAAGTTTGTACATGATGCAAGTATAAAGCATAATAAAAAATTTAAAAAAATTCAGAGTGTTCACAGTCCTCCTCTCCAGAGAGGACTGTTTTGAGGCGGCCTGTAGTTTTTTTTAATTAAAAATTTGTATTTAGTTTCTAGTTGTCATTTATATTGTATTCATAATGTTTGCATATTGATTATAAGGGATGAACGAAATGACATAAGCTTATTTTTTTAACTACATAAATATTTCGAAGCTCTGTAGCTTGTGTGAACATGAGGATTTCAGCTGAAAGGGGTTGGACAGTTTTTGATATTTCAGGTGGCAGACAAGCAGTTTTTTTAATGTTTAGTTATAAAGTAACGGGAAATTATAAAAATAGGTTATGTTTGAAACACAACCAAGGTACATCGTATAAAGCGTAAATAATAAAATATTAGTAATGCGGAACAATAGCAAAACGGAAGCTAATTTTGACACGTTGATGAAAACAGGTCGGACAAATAATAATTTCCGAAGCGTGCAGATGAATAGGCACCAACATCCATTTCCACCAAAATGTAATTGCCTCCTAAATTTTATCAATAAAGGCGTGGGTGAGAAAAATAGTATATTACATTTAGGTATTTGGGAAATTTTCCCATATCAAAATGAAGACCAAATATATTATGGCTTTTCAGGGCAATTTCTTATTTTTTAAATATTTTAATATGTATCTCCTTAGCTTCTCTTGTTCGTTACAATTATGTTGCTTTGATCTGCTGACCATTGATGTATTAAAAGGAGAAACCCCTAGAGCCCTGATCCCGAGTAAAAGGGTATTATTACTGTAAGAAAATCCAAGCGTCAATAAGTTTACTATTTGTATCTGAATATTATGATAAATAAGCGTTCAAACAAAACTGTCCCTTGCAAACGATAGCACTAACAAGAGGTGTAAATAGCACAAATACAAATACCTGGAACCCACATCTCAAAAGATTGTCGAGAACTTCACGGAAGGGGACAGTTAAATCGGACAAAGAACAGGTAGGTAATAGGTAAAGCAGGTAGTAATAATAATAACATAAGCCCTGTGGACCAATTGAAAAGGTAAAGTTTGCTCTAGACCCGTGTACCAATGAGTGTTATATGAATAAATAAGCTCGAGCAAGGACCACGACCGGAGTTTAGGGAAAGCCAGAATTATTGTGGACTTTGTACTGGAACTTCGACAATAAATAATGCGTAAACATCCTGGGCAAACACACCACGTCTAATACTTTATCATATGAGATATTCTCGTCTTACTGCCGGTCAGAATCACAATACAAACATTCACTAATAACTAATATGGGCGTACTTCGGATAAAGTTCTCTCCAGCGGTTTAATTTCACTGTTGAAGTTTATAGCTAAGGGTATTGTTATAGGTTTCCAGAAATCTTCTTACGAAATGAACATCAAGTCACTCCAATCAAGCAAATAAGAGAAAACACCGTGTTAACCAAAGATAATTATATTATCTTTGGTGTTAACATAATATAAGATGCAGCTGGTTAACTTTCTAATACGTAATGAGTATTATAATTAATTCATTAATATTCAGTCCTCATCAAAACCTCTAGAATTATATAAATTTTATTAATCGAACCATTCAGGCCCTTATTAACTAAAATATTATGAAATTTTGTGACAGTTTTAATATTTCGACTTCTATCTATTCGTTGTTGAAATTTTTATAACCACTGAAAGTGTGTTCATATAAAAAACTTGTTTCATAACGAACAGAGTTTTATGACAAAATCGTTAAAAACTTTTTTCCATAAAGTTTATCGACTTGTACAATATTATGTTTTTAATTATGTACGCACAGTCCAGTTATGAAATTACCATAATATATTTAATAATATTGACGTCACGAATATTATATTCCTTTCTTATAAATAATATTACTTTCCTGAGAAGGCATTAGTTTCTGAACGCAAATGTTTTCATTAGAAACCAATAATCTTTTGGGATATTGGATTTAACATTGTATTCACAATTCACAGAAGATTTACGGTACTTTTTGGAAAGATTATTAAATAAAAGATTTTGTCAGGTAGTATTGTTAATGTTGGAGTGTTTTGAAAAGTCACTTTGGGGAGAAATGTTAATTGTAAAACTAAATTAGTATTATTTAACGGATGTAATAAACGGGATAGCTCTTCACACTTGGTTAAATAATACGGTTGACGTTATTTAGTTTTGAAGAATTTACACAAAGGCGCAATTCCTGTACCAAGGTTGACGAAGTGGTTGAATAGATGACGTTCTTGTCTAGACACCGAAGGTCGGTGGAGTTTGGTGTTGGAATGTGGAATTTTAAAGAGTCTTCTTTCGGGAATAAACAACACTCTTTTATTTAACTTTTCGTAGCAAGACTAAGGACGGGTTGTTTCACATAATTTGAACAATTCATCAAATTTCATTGATGATTTTCATGTTCTGTGAAGATTATATTCACTTTCTGTTATTATATCATTATTGGCCAGTTGTTTCACAAAACTGAAATGATGAAAGAACTTGAATAGAACATTCACAGAACTTGAAAATCAACTCTTAAATTTGATGAATTGTTAAAATTCTGTGAAACAGGCCGTCCTAAGATGGTCCCATTGATTTATCGTAACGAAGGCCTAAAATTATAAATTAGTGTGATCGCTTGCTTTTCAAATCGAATTCAGCAAACTGAAAGTATCAGAATATACCTATGATATATAGCAAAATTTTTCAAACTTCAAAACATAAAAGTCTAATGATGACTTTGTCTCAGAATAATGGGATGTCTACTATGTACCTACTGAATACATTAATAAAATATATCTCAAAGATATAGCTATAGATATAAAATTAGCCGTAAGCACTAGATTTTATTTTACTAGACGATGAATTAGTAACTTTTTGAGAGATCACTCTAAAAATATTTGAGATTTTAGTAATACGTTCATCAGAAATAAAAAATAAACCCCACGGAAAGATCGATTTTTTAGGCCTAATATCGTTTATACACGACTTCATCACTTATGTCGTTGACTCCCACTTTAGTTTACTAGATTTGATAGGGTAAATTCAACCGTAGGTCTGTCCAATCCACCAGGGCGGCGCGTCGCATATTTCTGTGCAGGACACTTACGTCGTTAAGATTTTGGCTTTATTTTAGGGAATTGTCTCGTCTTAAACGAAAAATATGAAACAGAAAAATCAGGAGAAAAATACGATCGTGTCTAGGAACTCAACCTAGGACTTAGAGAAGGGCTACAGCAAAACCCCGGGAAGGCTGAAATCCTAGATGCGACCGAATCTTTTTTGGTTTCACATTCTTCGTTTAAGCGTCGTTAATATTGGCTTCAATGATTAAATATTGCAGATTGAAGCTTAATGCCAAATCACTATTTTGAATAATCTTTATAACGCATTGATTTACATTATGAATACCAAAAATATGCTTTAGATAAATTGTAGGTTTTCCTATCATTTCGTTTGAGTAGAATACAAATAAAAAATTAGTTAATCAATTAAAAATATAAATTTAAAATACTAACAAATATTTTTTTCAATAGAAATGTATGAACACGTAAAGGAAACAACGTTTTAAAAAATGCAATATTATAGCTAAGATTATCTGTAACAGTTTCACATGATTAATTTTTTTGCTTTCTTATAAAATTATTTACAAATAAATAAAAACCAGTTTTTTGCTTGAAACCGAACGTTTATAGACTCCGTTTGTCAAGCGATTTTAATGCCTATTACCTACAATATAAGGTACACCACGAATATATACACATTTTTGGCTTGTAGCTTCCTCTTAAGTTATTTAAAAAAAATAAAAATATGTTGGCGATACGATTAGCACAAAACTAGCATACTGACAAATTATAGAATTATTCGTCCAACTTTCTTGCCTCTTCAAGATCTATCTTCACTTCTTTCTCTCCCTCTTAAACACTAAAGCCTCGTGTGTGGAGACAATATAAGAAAACAATGAAAGGTTTTACTCGTTCAAGTAGAAAATCGTATTTCTATATACGACTTTATTGATAATCAGATGCGATAAATAACGGTCCGCCTTACTTCCGAGCACTCGCTAGTCGCTAGCCAACTAGTCAACTAGTGAACTAGCCAGCTAGTCCAGCCACTAGCTACTAAAGCGGTAGTGACGGTGGAATATTTTCCGAAAGGTTTAATGCAAAGTAAATCTACTTCCTGTAATTTATGTTGCGGGCTGCAAACCTCTCCTGTCGCTAGCATGCTCACGCCCCATTACCCTCAAATCGAATTTATTACAGGGGTATGAAAATCGTTCAGGTTTTAAACGAATACTTGGGTCTGACGGATAAATAACCAAAGGCAATCTTAAATAAATACTCTTCATTTTACTAGACAAAAATACATTTCCAATAAATCGTGTGATGAAACACCAAAGAGTGAAATAGAAAAAAATACAAAAGCCTACAATTTTGTCACAATCTTCAAGCTGAAATCGATTTCAAGCTCTGTCTAGTAGCGATTGCGTTTAGTTTGAAAGAGAAGCAGAGAATGCTAACAAACACGATGGGTTTACGACTTGAAGAGAATTCTAGACTTCATTCGAGAGAGATGAGTGAGCCACAATGTCGAAAAAAACTAGAAACATGAATTGAAATACTGGTGATGAGGGAAGAATACCGATATCGAAATCACATTGTCTCATGTTGAAGAAACTATTACCTAGGCAGATTATTTCCGACCATCCTTGGCTGCCCACTGTCAATTTTTATTACCTACATCGGTATTTTTAAGTTATTATTACTTTGTTTAAAATAGTATCTCAGTTAATCATCGTTTTGTCTAAACAAAACTAGGTGTTCATTTTCACACAGTAATTGTTTTTCCGTGTTTTGATACTGAATTGTAAATCCAGTGCTAAATTATTATGTAGGCCAATCAATGAATTCTATTAAAACACCACTGTGACATAATGGGGACAAATTGAATTAGCTACACCGCTTTTTCAATTGAGGAAATCTTGCCGAAGATAGTAGGTTAAGTACCAGAAAAGCATGATTATCGGGTAGATATTTAAAAATAAGGTTATTATGCTAAAAAAAACATTTAATACTCATGGTAAAAAATCCCAAAAAATTAATCTAAGTTATCTAAAAAAATATTAACTTTTTTTCTAAAGCATATTTATATTGAACACAGAATGAAACCGCATAAGAATCCCTTAACTGCTCTCAACCGCCTGGAGCCAGTGATACTATGGCATCGCCTATTGTTGTATGTTGTTAGGCTGAAGGTAGTGGGGAGGAGAAGGAGATGGGGAAGAGGAAAGTGGAGAAGTACCTATTCAGATCAGATCACCAAACACGATCAAAGACATTTGAAGCAAAGTTTCAATTCTGAATGGTGGTCGTATACCAGGGCGATACTGATAGTATCTTTTACTCTGGAACGTGCCGCAAATATACTGTGTATTATTTTAAATGTGAAATAACGAAAATGAAATTAGTTTTAATATGTCCGATAAAAATAAACGCATTACCTAAGTGTTATTATTTCCATGGGTTCCTAAATCCTAAGAACATGGTTCTTTTTAAACAAAGTGTCCCAATGATTTCAATGTGATGTAGGGATGGGAAAATATTGTATCCGTCAACAAAATATGTAATCGCGTTGAACAGAAAGAATTTGATTCGTGCTTTTACACGATGCTAGAGGATTTCATACATTCGTAAGTCATTCAGAATAAACTACGAATTCCTACAGATACTGCACAGAAATTTCACGCATCAAATAAATTGAACAAACACCACTTTAGACGACAAATCGAACATGCTTCGATAGTTATCTAGTTACATAACTGCATTATTCTTAACTGATTCACTGTATTATTTTAACATTCCTTTATTCAATGCATTGATATTTTTTTTTTTACTTTCTCAAAGTTGTTTTTAGATTGTTTCGGGTAATAAATTATTGTATACTCTGTGCGTTCATAAAAACCCTTTGTTATAAATTTAAGGAAATTGCAGAAACCAATCTATTTTTGGGTCTTAATAAGAGTATAACATCTGTATCTCGAATGTTGATTTATTAGGTGCATAAACACAACATCCAGAATCGAAACGTTGCTTAAAATAGCTTTAGCCGTGTTTGGTGACCAGATCTAAGTAACTATGTACTTCCCGACCTTTCTATTCACGATATCTTTCCCTGCCCACTTCATTCAGCCTTAAAACGTAACTCAACTGGGGATATCATAGTCCCACTGTCTCCAGCCGTTTGGAAGCAGTGGGGTATTCACAAAATCAAAAAATTAAAATACATATCTATAGATCGTTGAAAAACGTATCATAAATCGAGTTTAAGGTTCAAAAGGTTGAAATAAACAGTTGGCCAATTAACTAACTAGATAACTAAGCATCAGAGATTAGGGATCGCTAAGCAACTTGGTCTTGACACACAATGCTTTCCTCATTCACATTCATAAATACTTTTCTATTATTTTGACTCTTGCCATGGCCCGATTCAAGTATCTGATTCACTTGATCGTGCCATGTCATCCTCGGGGGTGTCCAATTTCTGCTACCACTCACATTTGTGTCATATATTCTCCATTTCTTCGTTCATTTGATCTATATGCCCAAACTATAATTTAAGGGTTCCATTATTAATCTTAAGCATTACACTTACACCAGCCTTGCATTTTTTACGGATCTCTACATTTATCACACGATCATACACGGTTTTACCACACGTACGCCCCAGGGATCTCATTTCTACGGCATTTAGACTACTTTTAACTTTCCTCGATCAGTTCCATGCCTACATCAGGGTAGGTACCAGCACTATATTGTGGACTGCTATCTTCACTTCTTTGGACAATGTTTTGCTAGCGCCAATTGCGCTCAGTCCTCCATTGATGGAGTTACCTGATTTACCCTTCTTTCAATATCTCTGTCAGCCCTCCTATCTCTCGTAAACAATTAATTTTTAGATATTATGTTGACCTAATTGCATATTGTCTATCTTTAGAAATACTTTTAATAACTGTAGTAGTGTCACCACTGATTACATGCTGTGTTATTTTCCACCGCCTATAACGACACGTCCAAAATGTCTAATATCTTTCCAGAACTGTTAAGGCAGGAAGTTCCAGGCTAATGTGTTTGTTTTGGCTACGAATGTTGAAAGGGAAAAAAGTATTTTTAAACCCAATATTTTCAACACAGAACAATAGAGACCTGCTCGAAACACCAAATTCAAACAAACGGAATAATTCAATATTTTAAACTTGCATCGTGCACTGTTCGTGCTTATGTTGCAAAATGGCGAATTTATTATGATTGAACGATGGTTTCTATAAGTGAAGCGCACCTTCGTGCAAATTCAAAAACGCTCAAAGCTTTTAGCAGGAGTGGTTGAATATCAAAGTTTAATTATTCATCATTCGTCAGTTCCTAGTTTACTTGCTTCATGGGATTTTCACGAATAGTATTTGAGTCACGTGGGGTAATCGTGCGCTGTGGGAAATTGTGTTTTATGTCGCCTTGAATCCGGTAATTTGTACTAGCGATGAGTCGTTCATGAGCGAGCCGCACAATTGAGCTAGCTTTTTTTTCGATGAGCCGTATTCGTACGACTCCCAGTAAAACGTACTACGGCTCAATTGAACGGTTACTCTTTTTTATCAGGAGATATTTAAGAAAATATACAAAATTATCCAAGTATTAATTGTTACTACACACTCAGAGACGTAAACGGTGTCTGACAATCCGTCATCTGGACTTGGAAATACGTACCTTCACATTCTATCTACCGAGCATCTTATTTTAATCGTGGTTCGGGGCGGCTTACCGGTACCAAGAGCCGTACGACCATTCTATTCTCTCTTATCGGCGGAGCCGTATCGGGAGAGTCGTATCAGGCGAGCACATTTTTATCATTGATTGTACGCTCTGAGCTCACGGCTCCCATTCAATTGAGTCGACTCTTTGAGTCGTACGAAAGTAGTGAGCTCGTACAGTGCCTCCCGCTCTTAATAAAATGAGTCACGACCCATCTCTAGCATGTACAGTGAGCCTTACGTAGAAAATAAAAAAATTACAGGTTAATTACTTTTTATCACGGTTTTCGTATTTGTTTCGAGTCGGTTACTGTAATTTTATAAGAACATTGTGGGTCCATAAGATTTTTTTAAAATAGTATTAGTTTCTTGGGTGCAAAGAGGCAAAAAAACTTACAGGTAAGAATTTCTTTGTTTTTTTTTTCAAGTTATATTATTTTATTTTATTTTTGTGTGATGAAGCGTACGGGGGTGAACATGATTTTAAAAATATACATGTATCATTTTATGTTTAATCTTTATCAAGTAATAAAGCGTGTGGTTAGTTTGCACCCAAAAGCAGATTGAAAGCAGAGTGCAAACTAAGTATAAAGTATACGCAATCGACATGCATGTGAACTTTTCAATTAAACTTTGTGATTTATTAGCCTTTGATGTTTTTATGTTTGTTTGAGATACCTTAGAAATATTAATTAACAAAAAAATAAAATATATAAAGCTTTTTAATACAGCAAAATCTAATGTAAAAATGGCGTACTGTTACCCCACGCGACTCTACTGTTACCTTTGGTATTTCACTAGGGTGATGCTACAGATGGAATTCCGTTCCACTACGGAACGACGTGAAGATATTATATCAAAAAATTATGGTACCTATGCCTAATCTCTATGTGAAATAATATTGTTTTGTCCAAAAGGTCATCAATTTTCTAACAATCTTAAAGATACTAATTCAATTATTCACCGACCCTGATAGAATCATAGCTTAAAATTTGTATATAACAAAATATTACGAGGCAACGTTTTGGATGGCTTAAATACGTGAGAAAATCTACCATGATGAATATGGCTTTACCACTGCTGATCAAAGATAAGCTAATAACTGATCAAGTTACTAACTTCCCTCAATCTGATCCGACCGCAATTCAATATCGTGATCAGAATTCATTAGACACAGAGATGTTAAGATAATTGTTCGGTGTACCGAATTAATAATTAAGATAGTTCTCTTACCTGATACAGTTTTGCCTGTTGATTCAGCTCTCTTATCTGTAAAGATATGGACCATATTTTTAATTAAACATTGGATAAAACCTACAGAAGATAAGACAAGCAGAAATGATAACTGAAGAAGAAACAAAATGTATTTTAATACACGAAAGTGAGAAAAAATAGGAGACGACGCAAATCATAAACAGATAACTTTTATAACAAATTAGAAGGATAAAAGTGGAAACGTGGAATCTGCTGAATATAACATGACGTACACATAGTGTTATATTATGAATAAAAGTAGATAGTGTAAATATAGTGTTATATTGTGGATAAAAGTAGATAGACGTACATATAGTATTTTATTATGGATAAAAGTAGATAGACGTAAATATAGTGTTATATTATGGATAATAGTAGATAGACGTACACATAGAATTTTATTATGGGTAAAAGTAGATAGACCTAAATGTAGTGTAGGCCAGTGCAATTAGCGATTCGCGATCGAAGTAATTCCGGTAGTCCCAATTTTTTTATATGTTATATAAACTGATCCCCTGATGTAAAATCTGATTTTCCGACCTTGGCGCACCTGTGCTCGCGCCGCCATTTTGAAAAAACTGGCCGAAATCGGGCCAAAATCTAGTTTTTCCCAAATATCTCATTTCCAATGCAAATTTCGGCTAAAATATCTAAACAAGTATAATATAACATAAAATAACCTACAACGTTTGTCAATAAAAATTTCTTCTATCTCTAATAGGTACCGAGGTAGAAAGTCGTAAAGGTGCGTATATTTTTGAAAAAACAAGTTTTTTGCGCGACTAGGTTTGGTTTTTTATAAATACCTCGTTTCCAGTACAATTTTGTGAAAAATTTATTGATAATAATTTTGTAGAAAATAAAATTTCGTTAAAGAAATAGTCATATAATTTATATTTTTTATCTCTATTACGTATCCAAACTCTAATCCACCAAAACCAGGCCAAAAATTGAAACTGAGGTTAGGTGTTTTAAACTTGGCATTCCTTGATTTTATTTTTCTTTAACAATTATTGTTCTAAGAACATATACGTTGACAACAATCGTCATGCCTGTGTCAGACCTAGCTATAAATATAGTAGATAGACTATTTCAGCATATCGGTCGCCATACATTCCCAATGGGAAGACCACTAAAATAGGCCAAGCCACTACATTTGTGCTCGCAGCTTGGTCTGACATGCCTATCAACGTAATCACAACATACATTTAAGATTATTAATACAATTAAGATGATAAGGTACATAAAAAAGATAAAAAAATTGGTATTTTCGTAAAATTAACATTTATTGACATTATTTTCTTTATTAGTTAAGTTGTCAGCATAACAAAAAATAAAATTAATGGTAGATCAGTTTAGACAGAAGTACGAGCCCTTGACTATGGTTTCTTACTTCTGGCCCTGAATAGCTTCTTCATCTGTCTTATCACCCAAATTTGTGGCGACTGGGTCATCATATTCCTGTCATCGTCATCAACGAAGGCTTCTACAGCATTCTCGCAGGAGTTGCCATTGCAATGAATGCAGAGTAGGGAACATTTCAAACCCGACTTTCTGCAGGTGCACTTTCCAGCGAAACCTTTTTTACATTTACATGATATGAAGTTCAGCAAGGCCTGAGGTGCAGCTTCCTTCAACATTGTTACTGGAGTAAGTAACCCAACAACATCCTTTTTCCACCCCCATTCAGTCGGATCTTTATCGTGATCAAGCCAAGTCTGCACTTGCAAGTATGTTCTTGAAGCGTGTTGCTGGACTGCATCTTTGGTGGGTGGTAGCCTGGATAAATTGAATTGTTCTTTTTTACTCCTTTGACGAAAATGATGTATCTTAAATTTTCCAAATTTGATTTCTCGTTGCCGCCATACAAAAGTGCAAATAGTTGTTCGGCAGCCAAAGTGATTGTTTCTGTCTTTGCTTTCGGGTCTTGAAATACACGAACAAGTTCATTCACTGAGTGGTTCTAGAGAAGAATATTACAAAATTTGTGTTTGACTTGACTGAACGGAGCTCCAGTTGTATCGCAACCACTTATGGCATGAAGTAATAAAATGTTTTCAACTATTTCAATGTGTTTAAAACATTTTTTCGAGTACAACGCGTTAGAACTTTTTGGTAATATACGTTGAGAGGTGAGAGAGCTGTGAGGAGTACCAGCAGATCAATATCCTGACCAACGATTATGACTACATCATGTTGAGATGACAACGAATTTGCTGTGTTCACTATGAGAACGTCAGCATCCTCTTCAGCTTGTACTGTCGTTATGTGGGATCGTGCAAATGAGGTTCTGAGTAGGGAAATAAAACGAGACTTGTTCTTCTCATTTCCCAGAAACTTTTCCTGTGGCACTTGCGGGTGCATGCTTTCAAAAAACAAAACTTCAGCAGAAGTTGTAACTCTGGCACGCCGTGCTCTTTCCACCCCTTTAGTGCTTTTCTTTTCCATAGAATCTGGGTATCCATCGAATACCACTACTGCATTGGATCCATAGTGATTTTGTAAATATCTGACATATTGCTGGAAAATTACTGAAAAAGGTTGAGCACGAGCCCCATCCAACTTTGTGCAGTAAATATCCTCCATCAATTACCTGTATTTTACTGCTTCCCAGTTCTGTATTATTTGGTAGAGGGTTTAATGATGAATAAAATATAGACTTTGTTCTTTTGCGCATGCCTTCTTCTGAGAAAAGAGACAATGGTACAGGAGAGAGTTCATATTGAAAATATTATTTAAGTTCACTTTCAGACTTTTTGGCAATACACATACGATGGAATAGCATTAATGGATCTATTGACATAGTCACACCCTGATTTTTGACACTGATGGTCACCGCCGCAAGAGAAACTATTGCATCATTACGTTTTAAGTGTAGGTTTCCAAAGTTCTTGTTGATAACTTTAGACATAGCTAATTTCCCCATCTTTTCAGCCATGTGACAAGTGACTTTGCTATCCCCGATTGTGCCACTGCTAATAGACATAATCACGTTTGTTTTAGGAAATGGTTCATGGCAAGCAAACCAATCAATGAGAGTTTGAACGTCTCGATCATCCCTCTTAATTCTTGCAGGCCTCATCTCTACATGTTGCTCTGACGTTCCTGATTCAATCCCACAAAATGACTCGATACCCTCACAAATGTTATGCAGATAAACGAATCCAGCAGTCCAACGAAGGATGGAACTGTCTGTGATTCCCCGTCCTTGTGTCAAACCTCCAGATGTTTCCATCGATCTCATCAGAGTTTGTTCGATGGTCATGTCAGACCAAATCCCTGACCAAAATTTATGAGACCGTCGGATCGTAAAGTAGCCCTCTTTTGTAAATCTTTCATACACGATTGCACTGAATCATTTCGAACTGAACGCTGCTGTGACACTGACGCTGTGAAGCTCCGCTCCAGGCTCAAGACGTGACACGCGGCAACTGAAGGGAACCGGAGGGGAGGAGTAGAAGGGTGGGGGGTAGCCCCCCCCCCCATACCGAAGTGCCCTCTAGTAAATTTATAGATGTTTGTATTTAAAAATGCAAAAAAAAATCTAATAACGTGATAATAAACCGTGATAGATTTTCTGTGCATACTTACCTAGGTTTGTTTATTCTTTATATCGGTAAAAAACTATATAAACATAAAAACGGCACAGCTTTTTTTGAAATTTTATGTTCTACATAATTGGTATCAATAAAATTTTCATGAAATTCCACTGGAAACGAGGTATTTATAAAAAACCAAACTTAGTCCCGCAAAAAACTTGTTTTTTCAAAAATATACGCACCTTTACGACTTTCTACCTCGGTACCTATTAGAGATAGAAGAAATTTTTATTGACAAAAGTTGTAGGTTATTTTATGTTCTATTATACTTGTTAAGATATTTTAGCCAAAATTTGCATTGGAAATGAGATATTTGGGAAAAACTAGATTTTGGCCCGATTTCGGCCAGTTTTTTCAAAATGGCGGCGCGAGCACAGGTGCGCCAAGGTCGGAAAATCAGATTTTACATCAGGGGATCAGTTTATATAACATATAAAAAAAATTGGGACTACCGGAATTACTTCGATCGCGACCCCCTTTTTGGCGCTAATTGCACTGGCCTAGTGTTATATAATGAATAAAAGTAGAAAGACGTACACATAATGTTATATTATGAATAAAAGTAGATAGACGTAAATATAGTGTTTTATTTTGAATCAAAGTAGATAGATGTAAATATAGTGTTATATTATGGATAAAAGTAGATAGACGTAAATATATTGTTATATTATGAATAAAAGTTGATAGACGTAAATATAGTGTTATATTATGAATAAAAGTTGATAGACGTAAATATAGTGTTATATTATGAATAAAAGTAGATAGACGTAAATATAGTGTTATATTATGAATAAAAGTAGATAGACGTAAATACAGTGTTATATTATGAATAAAAGTTGATAGACGTAAATATAGTGTTATATTATGAATAAAAGTAGATATGTTAAAGTACACATGGTGTTATATTATAGATAAAAAACATGCCTAATACAATCATGCCTAATCAGTGTGTAGTATATAGGTGTATTGTATATGTATGTGTTTGTGTTTGTGTGAGGGTGTGTCTGTGTGTGTGTGAGGGTGTGTGTGTGTGTGTGTGGGTATGTGTGTCTGTATGTATGCGCATTGAACAGTTTGAATTATTGACATGATACCACGTGTGAATTTGGGCATTGAATATGAAAATAATGTCAATGTTAGAGTTTAGACAAATATTATTTAGAGTATGAGAAGAGCTCGGTTAATTGGTGAATTAGATGCTGCATTTGTTTTATAATTAAGCGTGTGGAATAGCACTGTATGTCGTGTACGTCTCAAATGTATGTTAAAATTAATAAGGGACAGAAGTTCGGTATAGTCGATGTTATTGTTTAAAATTCTGTGAATAAATATTGAGTTAGCTACTACTCGTCTTTGCTGCAAAGTTTCAAATGTACGTTCAAAGTTATTGTTGAATTTGGAAGATATATTTTATAAATTTGTTTTGGATACGTTTTATACTATCTATTTAAAGTTCATATTGTGGATTCCAAATTGGCGATGCATATTCTAGTGTTTTTTCTGTCTAATGCGAAATATAACATTACGATTGTACGCGTTTTACTGAATACTTTACTTACACGTAGCACGAAACCAAGCATTTTATACGACCGATTAACGATTGGGTCAATGAGCTTATTGAATATAAGTTTGCAATCAAGATAAACGCCGAGGTCTTTACATTCCGTTTTAGAGATGACCTGTTTACTGCATTTAGTTTTTTTGAACTACTTAAATAATATTTGCAATTCCTAAAATAGAAAACAATTAATAACAATAATAATCAAAAAATAGATAAATAAATCGACCAGCAGAATTCGTACACAAAAAATGTTGAATACAAGTTAACAAAATAGTTTACGCATGAAAATAGCACTGATTCTTTGTGATTTCGAAGTGTTAAAAAAAAAACCTAAGCCACCTTCTAAAATTTATATTAACCACTTTATCTGCTCACTTAATCAATTATTAAGATGAATTTAGCAAGCATTTATAATTATTAAAAACGATATATATCACTAGCCTCTATCCAAAAGCGAAAGCATTAAAAATATGTCTTTGGAATCAATTTTTTTTAGTTAGGAATAACCTAACACTATTTGAAAAACTCCTACTACCAACATGTTTCTGGAGGAATTAGCTAGCAGAGAAGCAGGGGAATTGAAACCATCGATGCCTGGGTAGCACCCCACGTTTTTGTTCACTCCGCTACTAAACAGACAATACGACATCGTATGTACGCACTGCAAAATACACGTACTTGTAAGTTGTAGATATCACTGTTTAGGCTTTGAACTCTGGTGAATATGGATGCAATCAAAAATAATGTAGAATTTCCTAAATAAATGGTATTTTTATTGACCATTTTAATGAATGCATTTTGTGTACATAGGTACCTCTACCTACTGCGTTGAAAAAACAGAAATACATAAATATCACAATCAAATGCATTCAACATGCCCACATAGGAGGAAAACATTTAACAAAATTCACAAATATAATGGAATAACTGTTATTAAAATGATAAAACATTATGTTATAACTCGGTACTCTCTTTTAAGGTCAAGTTTCATAAAAATGTTAAAATAATCAATAATTTTTCGACCTTTTGACGACCCGTGAAGACGAAAATTATAATTTTATCAAAAAAATTGGTAGGCCAACGAAGAGACATTTTTAACAAAAATGGTACATTTAAACTTCTGGAGAGATCGATTATAACATTTTTATAATCGTATTTTTAGCTTTACCGGCAGTCCTAATAATTTTTATATATGTTTAAAGTCTAAGGACGGGTTGTTTTAAAGTTAATTTTCCAAGTTCTTTGAAAGATTTTTTTCATGTTCTATTATTATTTAAGTTCTGTAAAGCAACTAGCCTATAATAATAGAACTTGAATAGGATTATCACAGAACCTGAAAATGAACATTGAAAATTGATGAATTGTTCAAATTCTGTGAAACAACCCAACCTAAATGTTTAAAGGTTCCTTAGCTCATGCAGAAGCAAATGAACAAACACTTTAATTCTACTTCATAATTATGGATTTATCATAACTACATTTTTTGGTTACAATAGTAATACAAAATTAACCCGTAATAAACAATTAAAAATTATGTTACCTCTTAAATTTTGTCTGTTTGACTGAGTATTGAACCTTCCTACCCAGGAACTAGAGTCCACAACTCTACAAATCTCGCCAAATGCCGATCGGGTAGGACCGACATTTGTTTCTTATATCAACTGCTGTAATATCATCCGATTTCAGAGAAATCCGTATATATCCGCGTGTGTGTGTGTACGTGATTGTCACCAAAAGTTGATAAAATGCATTGTCATCGACAACGAGTCTATAAGAAAGAGTCTGCAGAAAAGAGAAGTGAAATTCACATAGACGTATTTAAAAATAATAACATTCATTTCACGCATTTCATAATTATATTATATAGTTAGATTATATTGCTTACGGTTGTTTTAAGGTTAGATAATATTGCTTACAGTTGTTTTAAGGTTAGATCATATTGCTTACGGTTTTTTTAAGGTTAGATCATAATGCTTACGGTTGTTTTAAGGTTAGATCATATTTCTAACGGTTGTTTTAAGGTTAGATAATATTGCTTACAGTTGTGTTAAGGTTAGATCATATTGCTTACAGTTGTTTTAAGGTTAGAACATATTGCTTACGGTTGTTTTAAGGTTAGATCATATTGCTTACGGTTGTTTTAAGGTTAGATTATATTGCTTACAGTTGTTTTAAGGTTAGATCATTATGCTTACGATTGTTTTTAGGTTAAATCATATTGCTTACGGTTGTTTTAAGGTTAGATCATATTGCTTACGGTTGTTTTAAGGTTAGATCATATTGCTTACGGTTGTTTTAAGGTTAAGATTATAAAAAGTATCTGCCAATCCTAATCACCGTTAAAATCTTAAGGCTTTGAGCAATAATAAATATTATGAAAAGATTTATCATTTTCTCATTAATATGGTTAATTTTTTGGTCCAATTGGCTATTCTTTCCCGTTATTCTTCTCGGTGTAACAACAGAGCGAAAGCAGACCAAATCGTTTATCATTGTAATCCCGGTTCATTGAACGTGCTTAATTAAAAGTAAGCGTCAATAAATCACGAAAAATGGTCGTCATCATCTTGGAGTTGACAAACCATTAATTTTTGTCTGCTTACGGATCATTCCCGATTTGGTAACTAAGTCACGCAGCAGTCATTAATCATTAATCACACAACAGGTTTGGACCACAGATTCGGAGTATTATTATTTATCTAATGTTAATCTTATTCAGTTTAATTACATTATAAGATGTTTGGTTTTATTATTTGAAAGTTGTTTTCATATATTTGAGTCGTATGGAAAATATCGGCTCGACTTAAAAATTCCCGTATGACAAGTTGCAACCCTTTCCGCCATCATGTTTTTTCTATCTTCAACCTAGTATATAATATTATGGTAAAGTTTAATCAAAATATGTAGATTCTTTTTCTGGGTTTTTTCCTTTTCTCGGATCACTCTAGAGACTCAAAACATAACTAACTAACCATCACGCCATTTCGGGGATGGACCGCCAAACAACTTGGTCTTGGTAAGCACTGCTTGCTTCATTCACAGTAATACATCGTCTCATACATATTCTTCTGTTGTTTTGACTCTTGACATGGCCCGACTAAAGTATTTGGTTAATTTGATTATGTCGTGTCTTCCTCGGGCACCCCAGACTTCTTGTACCAATCACATTAGCGTCATATATATATCGCCCAAACCATAAGTTTTCTTTTATATAGGCTGTATCAGCACGTTCCGAAATACTTTAACCTGCGATCCCTGAGCATATATATAGAATTAAAAATGTAGATGTCATTTTGCTCTCCGACGACATGTTTATTCAACTAAAAACAAAAACAAAAAATTCCTTCACACGTCGCCATTGTACGGAGATAACTGAAATATTGTTAATTTATTTGACAAATTTCACAACAAACGATCAGTAAAGAACAAATATGTTATGAGGAAGTCGGAATACGTGTTCTCACAAAACAATAATATTTTCATCTCGTCCATTATATTTATTCGGACAAGGCCACCTGCGTGACCACGTGTTCAGATATATTTTTATTTATTTATTTAATACATGTTACATTATTATGAAATTTATATAAAGTAGATATAATGAATCACCATACTAGGCGGCTGCCTGTTTCATGGTGACCAATTGAGTGTAATTAATTTGTATGAAATATGAAATCTAGTGTAAACATATGAAATTAGTAACTATAGATGAAGCTAAAATTTTGGAAAAATTGTAATAAAAAGTAGAAGATAGAAATTAGAAAGGAGAAAGAAGTAAATTAGCATTAGATTGTAAAAATGTACATAATTATATATATAATTTTTAATATGTGTGCATGCAAGCACACATGTGTATATAGCAGCAGACATACCTATATACATATAACAGCACATGTATACATACACCCATATGACGCATCCTCACGCATATAAACAATATATACACCTCTATCTGAGTACTTGGAATAGGCTACTAACACTATGACAATCACACATCAAAAAATCCCCGAGCGCTTTCCTGAAACTGTCGTATTTGGCTATTGATTTTATTTCTAACGTTAAATTATTGAATATTTTTGGAGCAAGAAAGTTAAATTGTCTTTGTGCCATTGAGGTTTTTATTGGGGGAATAGTATAATTCGATTTGTTGGAATATCTTGTATTATGGGTCGATTCAAAAATATTTTTTTTCGTATGTTTGAATTTATAGTAGGAGGATATGTTTTTGACGTATAAGGATTTTATGTTGAGTACTTTGAAGTCGTTAAATAAGTCCTTCGTGGGGTGAATATAGTGTACTTTGTAAATATTCCGCATTATCAATTTTTGAGCTTTAATTAATGGATCTAATATCGTGTTAGAGCATCCTCCCCAGACTATTATACCGTAAGATATAATTGATTGGCATAAAGAAAAGTATACCGTTTTTAGTGTATTTTTATTTAGAATATTTCGTAATGACCTGAAGATATATGCCAGTTTCCGTATACGGTTTGTAACATTTATTACGTGATCTTCCCTTCTGAATGACTAATGTTTTATTAGAAAATGGTCAACAATGGTAACATTTTAACAATACCTTGATTAAAAAAGCCTCACTCATTTTTCTCCGTGTGGGTACAACCTAGCGTTAACGTTGATTAACGTTCTCCGTCTCGTTTCAGAAGCACCGTACAGATGAGACAGAGCGTGTATCGGATAGCAAAATGACATATACATTTTTAATTCTAAATATTTATGCTTAGGAATCGCTGGTTAAAGTTGTTCCGTACGTAAGAATCAGCACACCTACAATTTGTACACTTTTTAAATATGGCTTAGATAGATTACAAACGAAAATCAAAAATGATCCAAAGATCTCGGTTGGGAAGAAAACAGAGGTCGCCCACTAATACAATAGTCTAACCTGTCTACCGTCTTCGGATGGTTTAGAACCGTCAAGAATCTAGAAAGGAGGTCTATGGGGAAGTCCTATGTCAAGGTAATCGATGTTTTCAAGTTGTAGGTATTGAACATTTAATAAAACCATGGATTCAATAGATTTTTTTTTTAATAGAACTGTTTTTATTACAATAATTTATTTAGTACCCATGTACAAAGGCATGTGTTTTAAATTAAAAATAAACAGATACATTTTATTAAAGCACTATCAAAAATATGTTTTTTTAACCTCTCCTAGCCACATATTTTAGTTTTCAGTAAATATATTTATTTCATCAAAGTTTACCTCAAAATAAAACTCGTTAAATAGCTTAACGACACATTTAATTAAAGCACGGCTTAAATTGATTTCTTTACTTCGGTGTGGGTATTCCGACCACACACCCGATATTAAGTACCAGTCGACTGCACGCTCGTTAATAATCAACGGTAAGCCGATAATCGGGCCATAAATTAGTAACGTCACCACATTTGGACGTTGGGTGTCTAACAAAAGTTGGGCGGGCGCGGAACCCGCTATCCGGAACCCGCTATCCGCTAGCTGGCGGGTACTCTAATCCGCCAGATTATTAGCGGGAGGACGTCAGTCAATTACTGGACGTGTGCAACGCGGATGACGCTTATGAACAAAGGCGGTAATGGAACTAAATACTTATACATATTTAGAAATACTGGAAAGTATGGGTTGTTTTTTTAATTTCACCAGATTTTATAAGTTTACGTACTTCACTACTACCCGGTTTAGCTCGGTTGCATTTTAATAAAGCTTATGCTTGCCTTTTAATAAAGCTTAATGATTGCCTTTTAATAAAGCTTATGCTTGCCTTTTAATAAAGCATATGATTGCTTTTAATACAGTTTAAGCTTGCCTTTTAATAACGCTTATGCTTGCCTTTTAATAAAGCATATGATTGCCTTTTAATACAGTTTAAGCTTGCCTTTTAATAAAGCTTATGCTTGCCTTTTAATAAAGCATATGATTGCCTTTCAATAAACTTTAAGCTTATCTTTTAATAAAGCTTATGCTTGCCTTTTAATAAAGTTTAAGCTTGCTTTTTAATAAAGCTTATTCTTGCCTTTTAATAAAGCTTAAGCTTGCCTTTTAATAAAGGTTATGCTTGCCTAAGAAAATAGTTAAATCATTATTATATTCCCACTATAGATCGATGTTTGTCGAAAGGAATTTCAACTAGACAATGAACCTCTTCATGCAAATACTAAAATAAATATTTACTCAGATTCAAAAAATATTTTCGAGACATGAAAAAGAATTTCGGAATATTATCACGAGGTTTTTTTATTTGAGAACGTCTATATATCTGAAGAAACCGGTACCGGATAAAATATTAAAAGTGGATTCCATCGTTGACTTTTACGGTTTCCGTGATTTACCCAAATTTATCTCCAATAGGCGAGACCGATCTAATGGAAGTTTAAAAGTTTTGGCTGAAGTTTTACGACGTCTGTGTCAAACCCTGTCGAACTTTGGAACTGGGAGAAGTCGTTGCTCCAGAATAGGGTATCGAAGAAGCACACGCATGATTTAGGATTGAAGAGATTAAAAAACTTCTCTAAGAAAAGTTACACCTTATCTTTTGTTTACTAGAGACTCCTCAAAACAAACTAGATTCAAATTAATACATATTATTTCCCGCAGTGTAAATATTACGCAACGAATAAGGCCGGGATAGTGTAAAACTTGACTTACTACCACAGCGCCTCAAATGGGACTTGAGCGCTGAACAAAAACGGAGTTTTCATGTAAAATCAATCGCTTCAGACGCATAGTAATGACTGTAATGAGTAATGACAATGACCTATGCTAATCCAGGTTTTGCCCAAAGAGTGTTTGTTTTTTGTGCTATTTTTTTTTACATCCATCTAATTTAGTTTTTTATATTTTTATTTTATCGTTGATACATTAGTATTTTTTGTATCAAATATTATTATTTATTTTTTTTTACAATTTTACTTCTGAAGGTGCGGGTTCAATTCCCGTCGGTGACATTTATTTTTTTCTCGGAAGATTTTTTCATTTTATATTTGTGTTTCAGACTAATAATTATTGCTTGTCCTTTGTACTTTGCATAACACCTTATCTTGTAAACACATGTATACCTTTAATATAAAATAATGATATTTGAAAAGTCGAAATATTGCACCATTAAATGAAGGTATAATACGAGTATATATGGATGCCACCTAGTGAGAAATTAAGTATTTAACACCTTTAATACCTTTTCTAAAAACATTAAGTTGGTTGTTTGGTGAAAAAAAAACAATAATTGTTGATTGAAATACTAATATTTATTGATATATTTGGCAGTTAAAAGTAAAAGTTTTGTGCACATGACTGGCAATCAGAAGATTCAGAAGGTGCGGATTCAATTCTCGTCGGCGGCATTTATTTTCTCTCGGAAGATGTTTTCAATTTAGATTTCCGTTTTAGGCTAATACTTATTGCTTATAATAATTTGTTAAAATATGATTTGGTAATGTAAGCCTCACTGGGGGCGTACCCGCTGAGGCCCCAATTTTACAATTTTATGTGACAAATTGTAAATACGTAAAATGGACTGTAGTGGAATTATGATAAACTAAACTAATTTAAATGAAATATTTTTGTATTACACAAATTTAAAAATTAATGAAAATATAAAAACTAAGTAAGGTGAATGTAATTATTAGTTCGTTAGTGTGTGATAGTTGTACTATGTAAGTAGATTTTTAATTATTTAAGATTTTTTTTTATTACATCCTTTTTCGTTCTTTAATTGTGTCTTAATTTCTTAATTGTGTCTGTGAAATGTTTTCTTGTTTATGTAATGTTGTAATTTAAAGTAATTTTAAGAGGAAATCTGAATTTTACAAGGTAAAGATCACATTTAATGGGTGAACGCCAAATTTATAAGAAATATATAGTATCATTATTATACAGGGTTTTCCAATAAGAGGTGTTATTTTGATATCCAATCGTAAAAGATCAATGGTTTTGTTGCTTGTGTGGCACGTAGCGCCGTCTTGTTGAAAGTAAACGTTGTCCAGATCAATACCATCCAATTCCGGCCATAAAAAATCATTAATCATCTCTCGATAGCGCAATCCATTCACCGTTACTGTTGCTCCAGCCTCATTTTCGAAAAAGTAAGGTCCAATGACTACGCCGGACCATAAACCGCACCAAACAGTCACACGTTGAGGATAGAGAGGCTTTTCAACAATAACTCTTGGGTTTTCCGAGCCCCAGATGCGACAATTTTGCTTGTTGACGAAGCTACCGAGGTGGAAGTGGGCCTCATCACTCAAGATGATTTGCATTTGATTCACTCAAGTGAATTTTAATAATTTCAATGCGTGTATCGTTCCATTTTTATTAATGGCGTAGTTTCTACTTGTCAAATGTCAAAAAATGACACTCATGCCTTAACTGTGGACAGTCTACAGGTACAAGAATTGCTATGTCCAAATGAATAATTTCTGACAACACAACCTACAAGTGTTTTTAACATTACAAAAACAGATGAAAATATAACTTGTCCACTGCTACATTGTCCTTTGGTACACGACTTGACCATACGCAAATTTTACTGGAATATTTAGTATTCTCCAGAAAACTTAGTGTACCTGTTTCTTTCTTCTATTTACGTAACTAGACACATTTCCTCGCTTTTATAATGCAAACATAAAACAAAATTCGCGTAAAGTGACTTTATTACTCGCAAAACTTGATACATTATGTATTTTACTGCCAGCCATAAATTTGCGAAAAAGGGTCGCAAAGTAGTTCGAGTGTACATTTATTTACAAAGGCACAACTATGGCAAGTTTGTTCATAAATCATAATCGAAACTCTCACAAATAAACAATAGCCCCAAAGAAATATCATTAGCATATTTAAGAGTCGCCTTGTGTTGGAATTTTACCGTATATTAAAATAATTTAGCTATGAGGCTACGGAAAACAATGACAAAAAGAGAATTTCCATTGTTTCTACTACAAAAATAGCACCTAGCACCGGGCACAGGTAAAACTAAAATTAAATTAAGAGAAGGTGAAAGAAAATGCAATAATAACCAAGAAGGAGCGAGAAGATGCAAGAAGAGTCTAGGCAAGAAAAGCCAATAAGAAGCAAGACGATGCAAGAAGAGACAAGACACAAGAAGGACCAGAAAGAACAATGAAGAACCAAGAAGAGGCAAGAAGAAGAAAGACAAAAAAAATCAATGAAATCCTTTCTTCCTGCCCATCCTAAATTCCAATATTTGCTCATCAATTTACCATGTATACCGGTCGATTAAACTCCAACCTCCTTCCCATCCTCAGAGAACGTGTTACAAGTCCCAACAAATCAGTGCCCCTCTGTGCCTCATACCGGTACAGGAGTGCTCCTGGCTGAGGTGATACAATCGTATCGTATATTGAATATTAAAATACAGATAACATAAAATTGGGTGCGAATAAACCACGGCACATGACGTGCCTTTAATAGCATATCTTCTCCTCATCACAAGACACACGTAAAGGCTGAACACCATTGATATAATACATACAATAACCACTAATATCTCAGTTATAACCTCTCCCTCAAACTCATAAACGATCCTTCTTACGGAAAGCGACGTTACAATTTACAATAGAGCTCTCAGCGGCAAAACTGTGCCTATCTTACACTACTGTCATTCTTCTAGAAACTTTATGTGATATACATAATGTAAAAATACATAAATTTACGTAAAACATTCAAGTAAACTTGAGATAAGGAGTATTTTGATGGTGATGCTCAATTTCCTAAACTTCCGAGTAAATACAGTGTAACATCTTATTTACGTGGCGCCAGGCCAACAATATTATAGTTGACGTTTATGCAATGTCATATACATTATTTAGTAAAATAAAGACTTCTCAGAAAGTATATTTTGTAAAGGTTTAACAAGGGAAATATAAAAAGCCAAATTGGTTCGTGGTGAAACAATTTTGTGCGGAGAAACGTTAAATTTAGATATTATTTACAGTTTGAGCCAACCTTCTGAAGATGTCTTTGAAAATCTTCTCAGAATTGTTATTTTAACTACTGTGAAATTCGGGTTGCTTGGGATTCTGAAGTATGCAATTAAAACTATTCCGACAAGAACATTAAAAAAATTTGAATTGCGAGTATCTGTTAAGCGTATTTTTTTTATAATTTTAAAAAGCCTTTGTTTAGGCCCTATCTGATCATAATGTGTGCAAAATTAAAGTACTGAGGTAAGGTCAGGTACAAAACTTGGAATAACCCCTCCAGCGTTTTAGGGTCCTATATGACCGGGCATTCACATTTTATAAAAGTTTATTTTTTCTAAGCGGAAATATGTAATATAAAAAAAAAAGACACAAAAAAAATAAATCTTTCCAGTTTGCCTCAAATATTTATACTGGATGTCATTAATAAAATCATAAAAATAGCCAAAATTAATATTTCATATTTCGCGCCGCAATCTTAACAATCGGTTTAACATTAAAAATATTTTGTTTTTTTATTATATGCACGACATAAAAGCAAGGTCATAGTTTTCTTACAAATTTCCAAAACAAAACGAATGTGTTTTCGAAATATCGAGTTCTCTCAATTTTCTACGATTAGAGTAATAAATTAAGTAAAAATGTTAGCGTTTTTGACAACATTTTTCATGTTGGATATTAAAATTAAATTATTGGGAAATATTAATATTTATTTTAAATACGTACACCGGAAAGATAATATTATCTAGTTTGTAAAACCGCATTTTTTACGGAATATTAAAAAAATAAGATGTATATAGCGCATTTGAAATACACAGAAAACATTGCAAACCGAATACTGAATTATGACATTGTTAGCTCGAACAACTATCGCCGTTGGCAGTTATTCAATATTCCAAGAGCAACGATTAATCGTTGCTTTGCATCCAGAGGGTTAACATGAAATTAGAAATTTTATTATCAATGGACAAATTGAAAATTTCATTTCCAACCTACTATCACGTATATTAAAGACAACATATCGGTAATTTAACTAAATTCAAGTTAACTTAACTAATTTAACTAATTTCAAGCTAAATTTAACTAAATATTAAGTATTATTATTTACAGGCCGATCCGCGCCTCTTTGAATTTAGCATTGACCGTATTTAGTAACAAAGACTTCGCTTCTGCCGATGGGCGAACTGTAAGCGAACTACAAAACCTTTGCAATTCTCTTCTGGCTGTCCACGACCTCTTTGTTTACATCGTGGTGTATAGAGAGCGTACGGATTTAAGCCGGCGTGGAGATGTTGTAGAAACTGCCAGAGCAAGACCATGACATAAGCGAGTTGATTATGGATCGATGGCTTCATTACCGCGCACGTTATTTATTACTTGTACGTTTTGCATAGAATCTTCCTTATGGAAGTATTATAAAGATATAAAATAAAATAGCAGCCCATATTTGAAATATTTATTACGTTCATAAAAATATGATTATTTTAAAAATAGTATTACGAGTATGACTCGGCGGCCCACAAGTTTCAAAACATTATTTAGAAATCTTATTTTTTTGTAAAACTATAATTGTGAATTATGAAACAAACAACATGGCTACTTATCTCATCAACAAACAGTCAAATAAATATTTCAAAGCTCCGTATCTCATGGCAAAAATGACGTTGCTAGAAATTCCTGGAAAATTATCCCATTACATAATGAATTGTAATCGATGTTAAGATAAGGATAAAAAAATACATTTTTTTTAACATATATTTTTATAGACGTACCTGACCTACTTTAACCAGTGATTCCTGACATTGTTTTGAGTAAAAAAAATGGTATCCGCTGATATTTTTATAGCTTATTTTTTCAAAACGTCATTTTTTTCACATGTCGTCACTGTTGACTCAGCCCAGTACCACCCAACCCACCACCCCGCCCCTTACTGAACAACCCCTATTTTTTTCACGTTTTCATTTGGAAAGAAAAGAACAAAACTCCATCGATGTACAATTTTTACACCTGCCTATGAAATCACTGGTTGAAATAAATCAGGTGGGTAGACATATAATCATGTAGTTGACATACATATATCTCAGGCGAAATTACGTAATGATATTTTATGGACATACGTAATAGGTACTACAACTATGTAATAACTAAAAATATCTAATTGTACTGTGTATGTCTTAACAAATAAATAAATACTTGTTCCGATTTCAACCAAATGAGAATGCTCATTTTTTAATCCAATATTATTTTTTTGAAAATAATTTCCTTACACACCACCAGAGATGTGCAAAATGGGTACCCAAAACCATTTGAAATGCAAAATGGAAATGGGTCAAAACTTTTCCATTTGAAAATGCAAAATGCAAAATGGTTTTTAGAAAAACATTTCAAATGCAAAATGCAAAAAAATATTTTCAAAATGCATTGAAAATGCAAAATGGTTTCTCAGGTCTAACAATTAAAATAATTATATAAGTATTAAACAATTTTGTCATTTAATAATGGACATCAATGTAGAACAAACATATTACATGATAGTAAATCCAAAAACACCACGACTACAGATTATGAAACCACAAAAAATTTGCGCAGGACTAATGTTGCCAACGTAAAAACATAGAAACTGCTATCTAACATTTAATATTACAGCGTCATGGCCCCATGTTCAGTATTGTTCAGTACCTATTTGAATCAGTATTTTTTGTAATGGTATCACTCAATTGCCAGGGCTCCTACCAGGGAGCAACTTGACAAATGTAAATTATCTCTCATAGCGAGGTTGAGGACCGACTGATATTTGGGGCTTATGAAAAAAAAATGATTGGAGATGTAGGAAGAATGTTGCAAAAAAGCATTTAAAATGGAAAATGCATTGAGAAAATCATTTAAAATGCAAAATGGTTTTTAGAAAAGCATTTAAAATGCAAAATGGAAAATACCCATTTTGCATTTTGCATTTCCATTTAATATGGATTTATTTGAAATAAAGCACATCTCTGCACACCACTAACGAATTATTATTAAAAATCCGTATCAAAATATAGGAATCTAATCCGCAACCTCCCGACTCCAAGTCTATAAATAAATGTGTTTATTGGTAAAAATTGACTAAACCAATATGTAATATTATAATGAAATGTATTACAGGAGTAAAAATAAATATTATCGAATCGGATTAAAGTAGCGATATTATTTACAGACCAAAACTCGGAAATGTGATTTTGGGTACGGGACCGATTCATTTTGTTAGTGTTGTATATGTTTACCAACAAAATAATGTATAGGGAATATGTATTTCAATATAGGCTTAAGGGAAGCAAGGGTTTTTCTTGGAATCTGGAAGTCATAAAAATATGGCTATATTAGCCGTAGGTAAGGAGATCCTTTGAATTTGAGAAATATCTTTCAAATGAATACCAAAATGAAAAAGTACGTTCATTTTTTTCAACGTAGCTAAAATATAATAGCACAACAAACACATGAAACTACAATTGGTTCTACATTCAACTTTGTGGCAGTTCATACTAAAACGTATTTTGGTCAAACAAACTATTTATATCGGGCACCAAATGTTTACTTTTCTTCCAAATCATATTAAGTCTACTAATTACTTAGTTAAATTTAAAAAGATAGTTAAGATGTTTATATTGACAGACGATTGTGTTTATTTAATATTTTTTCATCCAAGTCCTTTCTTAAATAATACTTTTATATATAAGTCCAATTTGCTAAAAACTGAATGTCACCCTAGCTGTCTTATTTATCTACTTTGTTTCTTGTTGGAAATAATAATTAGTTATGGTAAAAATATTGATACAATATACTGTCAAATTACCCATCTGGTAACTCATCTAATTATTTATTCTGTCTTTTTGAAATATTTTATGTTTTTATGTATTATTACTTTATGTTTGTGATTACTCTAAGTTTACTTCAATCAAATTTAAATCGTTAACCTCGATACAGGCTTAGTCCTAGTGAGGTTGATTTTTAAGAGAAAAAATATGGTTCATGTATAGTGAGATGCAATAAATAAATATACGCATCGAATAAATTTATATATTTCTTTAGATTTTTCAAATCAATCCATGATTATTTTCTTGTAAAAATCAAGGTTAGTTCAACCTACAACATTAGCAACCGCCCAGAGTCAGTGAAATCCATAATTTCAAGAATAGTTTCGTAGTGAAATAAGTTGAGAAATCGGTTGATGGGGGGAAGGATGGAGAGAAAATTTTTGAATTCTTGACTATTCGCTTCTAGTAAGTAAAAAGAACCAAAGCTATCACAAGCATCCTTTTAATTGTGAATACCTCTCTTCAACGCAATACTGAGGGTGTCTTGAGCTCTGGAACGATGCGATGCGTAAATATCAAATATTTCAAGTTATTTTAAATTTGTATATGAATAAATAAATATTTGCACTGGCCCATAGGGGAATTATTTTAAAATAAATCTATTTGAATTCCGATTTTGTATTGGTAAAAGAATGAAAATCTTGGATGTGGAAATTAACCCACTTTCCAATATCCGTTCGAGCTTAAACACGGCAGACGTTGTCGATGACAATGCATTCTATAATATTTTGGTAACAATCGCACAGACACGCGGACGTAATTAATATACGCAATAAATGTCTCATCCAATCGAAATTTGGCTCGGTAGGTAGAGTTGTAGACTCCAGTTCCAGTTCCATTTTATTTTGCGAAAATACTAAGAAACAATACACTTCAATTTGTGAGTAGGGGGCAACGCCAGCCGGGAACCGTTCATTGGATAACCAAAACCTCTGTCACAGGTCAACCCAAATGGTTCGCTACGTTTAGTGACTTAGCAGGGGTACCCGGGTTCATTGGGTGACACACAGCATTCCCAAAGGTGACATGGTCATAAGGAAAATTATTTTCTAGAAAGCCTCCTGTGCGGGATTAATGTAAAAAAAATGAGGTTACATTTTTAAATGCAGGACAAAAAAGTTGACATATAGATACAAATACTATACCTAGCAAGTTAAAGGATATTTCGTGGTTTTTCTGGCTTTTCTCTGTGAGGATGAAATGTTACACCAGCGTCATACACACTAAACGTGATCTAACTTGTAAAGTCCTTACAAGTCGAAATGTGCTTCAGAGATGTATCTATCATTTTGTAATTAATTTAATTGAATTAAAATTAAAGTCAGAAGAAAATATTCCGAAAGTACCTACTTATGTAATTATATTAAATAATTCCAATTTGTAGAAGCTTCACCATTTAAATTCATAACTAGGAGGCTAACTTGTGTTACAGGAGTAGGTAGGTACATATTTATTTTTAAATTCTACCAAATTTTGGTAAAAATCTTCTGCACAAGATTACATGAAAAACAGATACTAAAATGATCATCATCTTCGTGTCTAAAATCTAATTTAAGAATAGTTTAATCTGAACGAATAGTAAAGTTCTTGTTCAACAATTTTTCGACTTCGAGTGAAAATTCACCTGACCCATCCTAGAAATATTTAGAAGCAGGTACTTCGTTACAACGATTCGCAAAATGTAACTGAAAGAAAAATCACGATTCCTTAGATATAAATTACAATAAAACAGATAAAAGATATCCGTTTATACGTTGCAGAGAGTAACTTAAGAAAGGGTTCTTTTTTTAAATCGGTTCTTGTCCATATCAAGTTTTGTACCATTAGCCATTAGGTAGATTTACTACATACATATTACATATTCCACTTAGTAATGCGTTTCACCTTGGCACTTGTTCTTAAACTACATACGCACGATAAATTTAAGCAAATCTACTGATAAATGGTAACTGCAGATACGTGGTTTGAATATACAATACAATACCTACTTATCGATTAACTTCTCAGGCTAACTCGTTGAGTCAATTTGTTTGCTATTGGGAACAGCTCGGTCTAATAGAATTAGTTGCATCTCCCTTGCCGTCATGGTGAAAAATATGATTTTAACGGCGTTAGAAAGAGAAAATACCTCGCTTGATATTCAAATCAAGAAGTTAACCAAAAAGAGTTGAAAAGTACACCTCTATAAACCAAAGGTTCTGACCGCAGTTTGAAAAAAAAATTACACTTTGTGAATTTTTTATACATAATTTTTTATATGAAACGTAAAAAAGTGAGAAAACAGTAATGTTTTTAATACATTTGTCTAATAAAATGAGTGCTTTTTTTTCAGTCTTTTTAATTCAGTGTTTGAACAAAAATACCTAAGGTGAGCAATTTTCAAAACTTTTTATGTTTGCATTAAAAATTTTAATTCATCAAAAATTATAAGTTTATTTATAATAAAAGAATTAGCGTATTTCATCACTTTTTTAAAACAGTTTTTAGTTTTTGGATTTATTCAGAAATGTTTCATTTAGTTAGATTTTATTGCAAATCAGGAATACAAGCAAACTCTTCGACCATCTGACAACGTCTATAAGAAAAATAACGGTCAATATGCCAGAGGCCTAAGGGATTTAGTTTTTGTTTTAGTCGGAAGTAACACAATATAAGTGAAATATTAAACCAATACGAGTATTTGATTACCCAGCAAAGTCTATGTAAACAGCCATGAGAATGTATTTATGCACTATATTATGATAATATGCAATTATTTTTCAAACCACAATTACGCACATATCTACAAATTTGTAAAAAATAATACAAACCTAGATAAATAATCAACAATTTCCGGTGATGAAATAGTAATATCCTTTGAAGGAATTTGCACAATATTCCAAGTCGACCTTTTTATAATCATAATAAAATACTACTCTTCGTGTAAATAAGTTACGATGTTTGCCTGTAAATATGTTACAAGGTTTTCCTATAAATATTTCATAATTATTTAATTTAATACCCACCACACAGCATCCCCAAAGATGACATAGGCCCTGAGGGAAATTATTTTCTTCAGGGCCTCCTGTGTGGAGTTAATATAAAAAAAAAATACGATGTTTTCTTGTAAATATGTAACTATGTTTTCCTGTAAATACCTATCCTACTTACCTTGAATATATTACTAAAAATAGTTCTTTTCTTTAAAATATTCTCAATGCATATTTACGCATAAATCCATTTACAAACTCAGGGACAAATATTTATGTTGGATTTATTTTGTAGAATTATTTGTTTTCCGCTTTATTTTCTAACCAAAACTGTGAGATTGAAATGTATTGGATAGTTAAATAGAAAAAAATGTCTGTTAACTGTGCAGTGGTTACTTCCTTTATCATTTGGCATAACAATGATTAAAACTGACACAGTTATACAAGTGGAATAAGTGTTCAATTTTCATCTCAGTCCTCACGAGACAAGACTTCAACTGTCTACAAAATGAGGCGAGCTGTACAGTAGAACCTAACTCAACCTAACCTAATCTCAGTTAATTTATATGTTTTAAACTGAAATATTTTGAATAATAATTTAAACCACACTAGCATTCAGCAACAATAAGCAGCTGCCGTGTGTACGTTTTCAACACCGCATAAATTATGGCTAAAACAATGGTCACTTGTACAACCGTTCAGACGCCTCGCATATTTTTATAAAACAAACATTGAAACCAAACCCGGGTTATTTTTTATAGCCAGGCGTGCGCAGTATCCACATAACCACTGTTTGACTTAGGCCCCTATAAACAACGTAATTGGTCCATAAAATATAATGCCGTACGGTAATTAGCCGATTTAATGCCACCCGATAAACCTTGATTTCCCTGTTTCCATTAGATTTATGGGAAATCCATTTGTAGGACGGTTTTGGCGTATAAAGACACTCTTTCCGCAGAACCCACTGTACAATCTACATACATACATTACAAACGTATAGCTTCGCTTCATTTAGACGGTCCACGGTTAGCGCATTGAAAAATTGTCGTTTCGTTCAATACCTGATTTCTTTTTTGCTTTTGCTTTTAATAATATCCATGTTAGAAGATGATACACAAAATCGTGAATAAAAAACAAAAAATTATTCAAAAATCTTATAAAACAAGGGTTTCGATGCGATGTTGAAAATACTCGGAAAATATTAAACGAAACATTACGACAATCGCTGTGCCAAATACTGTTAGCATGTTCATCTGACAGCGAAGCAAACGGGCAGATAATTCTATCGGCGTATTATAGAACTGCAGATATCGATAACTCTAGATTTTTCTCTTTTGGCAACAATATCTGGAAACCATAGTAGCAATACTCAATCAAATAAAAATATTGATTCCATACCATTAAAAATGTAAAAGTTCAAGCAAACACGAAATTCTACAAACGCTATAGTTCTAAAAGCCAATAACAAATAAACTCAATGCGAACACCTACAATGGTAGTAAATAATAAATTAATAGCTTAATAGCACAAGGAGCGAACTACTGAATTATGCAAATGGACTACCAATAAGTCCAGTCCGCCTGTCCTCTGGTAGCCCACACATTCGTAATAACTTAGATAAATATTCATCGAATAACCACCAAGCGATCCGAGGCAAACAGTTTGCCCGGTGCACAGTACACAACACGGCAGATAAAACAAAGCAGTGATTAACATAGATGCGTAGCTGCATTGCTCTATTGTAGGTTTACTGCTAAGGTACCACTGGTAAATTGTTTGTCATGATTCCAAATGTGCAGAACAGATTTAGCAAGCAAGATTTATTTATTTTTATGTATTGAATGCTCTTTTCACCGTAGTTTATTAAACATTACAAAAATAATAATTAAAATTATAGAAATTCATGTCAGATTCATTCAGAACTAATTATTTTTGCTTTGATGTAGGACGGAGAGGTTTTGCATAATATCTAAAAGGCGCCAGTGAATAGTTTGGAAAAGATGTCGGAGTCGAGTAGATTTAACAGTTATAATTTCAGATAAAGATAAAGACTTACTTCGATTTTTAAAAATATTATTAGATATGTAGTTTTACAAAAATTATTACATGTTCACAAAAAGTGAACAAATCTTATTAAATATGTAGTTTTACAACAATTATTACATGTTCACACAAAGTGAACAAATCATATTAAATATGTAGTTTACAACAATTATTACAAGTTCACACAAAGTGAACAAATTATATTAAATATGTAGTTTTACAACAATTATTACATGTTTACACAAAGTGAGCAAATCATATTAAATATGGAGTTTTACAAAAATTATTACATGTTCACACAAAGTGAACAAATTATATTAAATATGTAGTTTTACAACAATTATTACATGTTCACACAATGTGAACAAATCAAATTAAATATGTAGTTTTACAACAATTATTAGATGTTCACACGTAGTGAACAAATCATATTAAATATGTGATTTTACAACAATTATTACATAATAATAATAATAAAAACATTTATTTGCTAATAGATAAATTTTACATATTTTTAAACATAAATTCTATTGACAAAAAGGTCACTGCTCAGCTATGCATTCCGGATCTCTCCGGGAATGCAGCTGGTTTTCAGCAGTGCCTCCATGTTCACATGTTCAAACAAAGAAGACAAATCATATAAAATTTTCAATTCAATTTTTATTTTTTCTTTTTTTTTAAATATAGACAAACATTCCCGGCTTACGAATAACATGGCAATATTTGAAAATCTCCTACTAACACCACAGTAAGCGGAAAATGTTTCTCGTGTTGTGATGGAGGACTTAACAAGCCGAGGAATTGAACACTTTACGTCTGAGTGGGACCCAAACGCGATGTCAACGCAGCCATCGATCGGTCATAATTAATTTAATTTAATGACTTGCTTTAAATACTCTGCTCGAATCAAGTATATTTTAACATGTAAATTTACTATGTAAGAAACTGCTTCCATTAAGTAGTTAGGTACATAAAAAAATCTGAATAATAACGTCTTGAACTATCAAACTGTTATAATTTGCTGGCATTATTAGATTTAAACCTGTATTTACGTCAGATTAAAGTCCGTTCAGCATTTTTTTCTGTATAATCTGAAGAATCTGTATAACAAAATACGGTGATGACTTTTACAAAACAAACTTTTATTATAAATCATATCACAACAAGTTATTTTGTTCCTTTTGACTATGCTGCTCTATTTTCTTCTAATTACATATTTTCTCAGTGTAACCGACTACGAAACTGCTATGTGATAAAAAATCTCATTATTTTGTATAATATCAAACCGCAACAGTATTTGCAATAAAAAGCATAAATCTTGAAAGATAATATATTCTTACGATAACGTCTTGACGACATCGCACTAACGTCTTATTAATGGTTGAAACTTCGACAAGAAATATATAGACGAAAGAAAACAAGCTGCGCCATTCAAATGTATAGTTGAAGCGTGATCAACCAAACATATTATAAATAACCTCACCACTCACTACCATACCTAATTCCTTCATCTTCCACTCATCGAAAGATAAACAAAACTTTAAAATGATAATATTTATTACCCGTTTTGTTTATAAGATCCTCTAGTAAATGATGATTCACATCAATCACATCAAACCAACTAAAAGTATGTTTCAATAATTCAACAATAATTTAATTGCGAAAACAACAAATTAATCTGATTGAAGAGTTTTAACTTCGAGCTTTGAAAATCCTAAATTAATAGTTCTAAAAACACAATCGTGCATCTATGCTTTTCAACAAATTTTGTTTATTTTGTGAATGCCTACTTTGGATTGAGCTTATATTATATTGGTAGTGTTTTATTTGCGAAAACAATAAATTAATTTGATTGAAGTGTTTTAACTTCTAGCTTAAAAATCCTAAATTAGTAGTTCTAAACACACAATCGTGCATCTATGCTTTTCAACGAATTTTGTTTATTTTGTGAATGCCTACTTTGGATTGTGCTTATATAATATTGGTAGTGTTTTAATTGCGAAAACAGTAAATTAATTTGTTTGAAGTGTTTTAACTTGTAGCTTTGAAAATCCTAAATTAGTAGTTCTAAACACACAATCGTACATCTATGCTTTTCAACAAATTTTGTTTCTTTTGTAAATGCCTACTTTGGATTGTGCTTATATTATGTATGCATATTATTATATAATATCTTTGTTTATTCTACTTTTTTATTATACTGAAATTTGTATCTTTATTATAGTAATTGCATATACTTTTTATTTTTGCACTGCATCATGCATGTCAAATTAATATGGAGGACTTGAATGGTATGTAAATAAATAAATCTGAACAACTCGATCTTGGCAAACACTCCTTGCCTCATTTATATTCATACATACTCTTGTATTATTCTGACTGTTGACATGGCCCGACTCAAGTATCTGGATCGCTTGATGGTGGCATGTCTTCCTCGTTCGTCCCCGACTTCTTATGCCATATTATTTCAAACTCCTTTCTTCGTTCATTTGCTTTGCATTCACAAGTCAGATGAGCGTCCCTTTTTTAAACTTACTCATTATGCTTACATCAGCCTTGCAATCTTTACGGATCGTATCTCATCTGTGGACTGCTAGCTTCGCTTCTTTGAACATTTTTTTTGCTAGCGCCAACTGCGTTCAATCCTCCATTGATGGAGTCAGCATTTACATTTTGTTAATTTTCTTTCAATATCCTTATCAGCCCTCCTATCTCTCGTAAAAATACTTCCCAAATACACAGTCATTCACATGCTCCAATTATTCATCATTCACAACTATATTGCTAACTGTTTTCGTATTTTTAAACACCTTTGAATAAGGATTTGTATTTTCTTGATAATTTGGAAAAGAGTGAAATTGCGAAAAATACAGCACCGTTCCTATTAAGCACCATGCTTTTTCAAATCCTGAATTGATATGGGTTATTGAAATTTGAGTTTTGTCGTCATTGGAAGATAAAACTAAATTGTGGGCATGACTGCAGAGGCATTCCACTTTTACTTGTTGTAGAACGCATTCCTCCTCATACCGGAAGTGGGTAATTTTTTAGAAGCATGTGAATGTTTAAATATAAGTTTCCGGCAAGATGACACGAGTGAATAAGAGGGGAACTTCCAAATATCCATGTAATTGGGAAACTGACGGCCTCCACGGTTACGAGTCAATAAGAGAGGACCTTCCGAATATCGATGTAATTATGTAATTGGGAAACTGACGGCCTCCGCGGTTACAAGTCAATAAGAAGGGAACTTCCGAATATCTATATAATTGAGAAATCGACCTCCTCCACGGTTAGGAGTCAATAAGAGGGGATCTTCCGAATATCGATGTAATTATGTAATTGGGAAACTGACGGCCTCCGCGTTTACAAGTCAATAAGAAGGGAACTTCCAAATATCTATATAATTGAGAAATCGATCTCCTCCACGGTTAGGATTCAATAAGAGGGGATCTTCCGAATATCGATGTAATTATGTAATTGGGAAACTGACGGCGGTTACGACCCTCGGTTATGATTCCGAAAATTCCAATAATGTATATTTAATTTATTTTGTGTTACTTCACAAATTCTTTCAGTATCGCCCTGATGATGGACCACCATTCAGAATCTGAACTTTGCTAGAAATGGGTTTGGCAATTTTTGGTGACTTGAATATCACATTTGGTGGTTTGAATATCAGGTACCCCCCACTATCATCTTCTCCTTATCCCTATCTACTTCCTTTTCCCACAACCTCAACCCTCACAACATACCCCAATTGGGGATGCCATAGTCTCACTAGCTTCACACCGTCGGGAGCAGTTTTAATCTTCATTCTGTTTAATGTTAGAAATAGAAACCGGTAAATGTACCTTTAATTTTTTAACCCTTTCTTTGGGAAAAATCACTCATCTGAAAGGTATAAATCAATAATAACGATGAAAGATTAACTTGGAAAAAAAACTAGACTAAAATATATATAATAACTAATAGACTACACCAACAATGCCAGTTCGCGAGAGAGATAGGTTGATTTCTCTGAAGCTTGTCAAAACACAATCGATACTATACCAACCATACCAATATCATAAATCTCGAATGTGATGTTTATCGCATGACACGTGTAAAATCACCCGCTGTATTCCTTGATAATAACAGTACGTTAAAGTTATGCATATTTAAAAAAAACATCGATTACTCTAACAGCATGAGTAAATTGCAAAAAATACACGCTTGACTTTTGCTATGGGGTCACGGGGTCAAATTCGGTTCGGTGCCAAAAAATACCCAGGTACCTACTTTGTTTTTGCACCTCAGTCGTCTGTGTTTTGTGGGCATTGTAAAGTTTGAAGTCCAAAGCCTGTTGCAAAGCCAAAAGAAAATTGCAAATCATTTTGTTTGCACCATTGTTAAATATATCGGGATTAAGGCGGATAAAACCTTTAACATTATATTGGTGAAGCCGACAACTATTATGTCAATAATATTGATTGATTTTGTAGGTTTAGTTAACAGCATTAGTGAGGAGAGATATAGACATTTTCGCTCGAATAATCGCGTCTGCCACAGTGTTTTCCTTAATATTATGTCGGCAAAACGATATATTCAAAGAAGTAACTCATAACTACATTTTGGCATCTGTTTCATTCGCATGGCCGATGAGTTATTTTACTGCCTCTGGAGGTCTAGGTCGTCTGCCAGGTGCTTCTTCCCATGCAAATATTGGCAGAACGCATTATTTTCAACTATTTAGCGGGCATAATTTGTTTAAGTGGCACGTCGTTTATGATTTATATTATTTTTAAATGACACCGGTAGTCGTCCTTTTCTAGGTCTCCTCCCGAGTAGAAATTTGGCTGAACGCGGTTTTTTTACTAACCTTATTTGGGGTTAATACCCAGCACTCATTTGGTTGAAGTGGTCTATCGCTTATAATTTTTACGGTCATCATTTTATCCTGGATTTATTATGTATTATGTACATACCTTTGATGGAATTTTCCGTGGTAACCGCTCCCTATTTCTCAAGAAAAAAATTATGTGATCAACGAACTTCTTAACGGCTTAACTAACTGTCCGAAACCAGTGGGATTATGTTATACCCAATTTTGGGGAATTTGTGAAGATTAATGAAGTGGAGAGGGAAAGGAGATGGCAAAGAAGTACCTGACTACTCAGATCTAGTTAATTAACAATAAATTAGTATTACTGTTTTATGGATTACAGATACTAGTTTAAATTTGTAGTTTTAGACTAATTTTTTTTTTGATTTTGATGTAATTGACTGAACTAAAATTACTAGATCAAAGCAAAAGTGGTGGACCAGATAAAATACCTCCTGTATTTTTGAATAATTGTGCTACCAATCTGGCGTATCCTTTATATTTGCTGTTTAATCAGTCTTTACGAACAGGATGTTTTCCTACTAAATGGAAATTCAGCTTTCTTACGCCTATTTTTAAAAAAGGCGATAAACACGAGGTGATTAATTACAGACCGGTGTGCCTTTTATCAACAATTCCTAAAGTTTTTGAAAAAATTCTTCTTAAAAAAGTTATTTTCCGATTAAACCACGTCATTTCTCCTAAGCAACATGGTTTCTCTACTGGAAAATCTACCCTTACTAACTTGTTAACCTATCAAAACTATATATCTGATTCCATGTCTAGTAAATGTCAAGTTGACTCTATTTATACCGATTTTAGCAAGGCGTTCGATAAAGTCAATCATGAGTTATTGCTGAATAAACTCCATAAATTCGGTATAGGTGGTTCACTATATAAGTGGTTTAATAGTTACTTGACCGACAGATTACTGGCTGTTAAAATTGATGGCACATTTTCATACAAATTCACTGCTACGAGTGGTGTTCCCCAGGGATCACACTTAGGACCAATCCTGTTTTTATTATTTGTCAATGATGTATTGTATATTTTCAATGATGTTCAAGTGTTAATGTTTGCAGACGACCTGAAATTATTCAAAGCAATCAGAAACATTAACGATTGCCATATATTGTCAAATAACTTGTCAAGATTAATTATATGGTGTCGTGATAACCGCTTGAAACTTAACATAAGCAAATGTCAAATTATGAGGTTTCATCGAATAAAGTATCCAATATTTTTTGATTATTCCATTAACAACATGTCGTTAGTATCTGTCTCGGAAATTAATGACTTAGGTATTTGGTTTGACACGAAACTTAACTTTATCAAGCATATTGAAATAATAACCAATAAAGCTTTGAAAATGTTGGGATTTATTTTAAGGGTATCTAGTGATTTCAATAATGTAAATACTGTAAAAACATTATATATGTCACTAGTAAGGAGTCATGTAGAATACAATTCCACGGTTTGGTCCCCAAATTATGAGGTTCATTCACATGCGATTGAAAGAATCCAAAATAAATTTTTAAGATATGTAAATTTCAAAATGGGCATTCCTAGAGAAAACCTAAATTACGATAACTTACTTTGTTCATTAAATTTAATAAAATTATCTGATCGCAGAATTATTTCCGATTTAACCTGTTTGTATAAAATCATTAATTCAATGTTTGATACCCCTGATTTATTATATGTAATCTCTTTTCATACTCCAAGCAGGTCGGTTTCAAGACAGTACCTACCATATTATTGTAGCAATTCTATGTCAACGTCCCAATATCATACTCCTATGCGACGGATTCAACAGCTAGGAAACAAATACTCAGATGTTGTTGATATATTTAGTACATCAATTTCAATATATAAGCATACCCTATTGAAGTTTTTTTTTTCATCGAGTAGTGGAATATTTGAATAAAGGTATTTAATTTGATTTGACTAACATATAATAATTTTGTCAACTGAAATAGAAAAAAATATTTTGGATTTTTTATATGTTGTGCCTGCATTCTGTGTAGATCAAATCAAGTTGAGTGATATTTTGACTTTATATTTATTTTTCTGCAATTGTTTTAAAAGTCGTTTCCTGCACTATTTTCATGTATAATTTCGTAAATATTTTTTATATATATGTATGTAAAAGCCTTAATAGGCGTGAAATAAATAAATAAAAAAATAAAAAGTAATGTACATGTTAAAAAATGATGCATGCCAATTTACTGATGAAATATTAGTCATTTCCTTATAAAATATTAATGATTATGAATATATCGAGAATACGTGTTCTTTTCCTAGTAGATATGTTGACGGAACGCGACAGTGTCAGTATTTTTATGAACACGTGTTCCATCGTCCTCATTTAACATTTGCTTTTAAATTGTTTGAACTCTGTCAATTCACTCGTTAAAGGCGTGCAGTCCCGCTTTTAACGGGAAAACAAATAATTTGACAAGATTTTTAATAAATTAACAGTATTTTATGTCGTGTATTCTTAGTGTCGCTCTGGTGAAATACCACCATACGAAATTGAAACGATGCTTTAAACGGCTTTAGCCATGTTTAGTGATCAGATATGAATAGCAAGATACATCCAAGCCTTCCTTTTTTCCACCCCTTTCCATATTCAGTATCTTAAGCCAAACCATATACACAAAAATTTGGGATGCAATTGTCTCACTGGCTCACATCAAATATCTAACAAATGCGTGAATGACGATTGTTAGATCGGTGGGTTTTTTGATATTATTGATTAGTCATTTATTTTATTTAAATTATTACGATATTAATAAATCATTTATAAAATGAATGGCTCATTTATGGTGAATGTTCCGGTTAGTAACTACGGAGTTGCACGAGAGATGGCAAAGTAAACAGAGACGAGCTCTGTTGGCAATTGGCAGTGATGTTCAGTGATGCTGATATCATTGGGTTAAGATGTTGAATGTAAACAGTGGGAAGTGATCAAGTGATCATTGCAGCCATGACGTAATAACGTACAAAGGTGATCTGTTCTCGAGTAGTGAGCTCACTGTTCCTCAAACTTCCTGAAATATAATAAAATATATCTTCAAAGTAAAGGCCCGAATTGACGAAAATTTGTTTATAAAGAAAACGGTGAAAAGGTACCTTTTATGTGTTTTTTTTAAAGTCTAAAACGTATAAACGTTTGTTGTATTTTAAGAAAACAATGAAAAAATGTTATTTCCCAGGATGTTTAAAATGAGATGACGTGACGTCTGACATAACTAAAAATTATTTTATGTCACGAGTATAAAAAAGCAATCTTTTAAATTACCTTAGAGAACGAATTTTACGAATAGGGCAGTAAAAATAAAAAATAAATAAAATTCGTTTTAAACATTCTTTTTTATTTTTGGATAACAGTTAAGAAATAATAATCATTTATATAAAAATGCAAAAATCAGTCATTTTAAATACATGTAGGATAACGAAAGATTTTTTAAATATTTATGTTGAGGAATCAGTAGGATTTATAGGCCCTAATATCTGAAAAATATGAAAAAAATGTAAAAATATAAATACCGAAAATATCTGGAGTCGGTGAATTATTTTCCCATTTGATCTCTGGTGAGTTGACGTGTTATTCTTGTATTGTTTTGTATTTATTTTGCTTATTCAATGCACTTGCATAATGTTGATTGACTAGATGATCATTTGTGGAAAAGTGTGTGGAAGGGTTTAGTTTTTCCTATGGGGAAGATTTAACTCGGACATAAAATCGGAAAAATTGTAAAAAAATAATATTTTTTACGAAATTACTGATAATAACATAGAAATGACATAGGTATTCGAAGTTAATTTTTTAAATTTTTAATAACTTCAGTAGGTAAATTATATTTAAAATTTCAATAAAATTAAAATGAATAGTATTAAATAAGATTAGCAAGTATTTTGTTAAGACATCTGTCGGCTAGTAGATATTATTAGGACACATTTTGAATAAGCGAAAGACAAAAGTAAGTCAGTGGTTGTCTTACCCACTAAGTCGCCATGTTCATTGTTCAAGTATGTGTGACAAACAAACAAGAGGCAAGTTGACGGAACGGGGAGAACGCCGGCTGCTCAGTGCCTGGAAACAAGGGATCAGAAAATAGAAGAGATGAAGAGATGCATTTCAGCAATCCAGCCAAGGAGCACGATTACGTAAGACTACAACGCTCTTTTATATTTTGACATTTTCAGCATTATTTATATCAGCTTATAAACTGTTACTAGTACTGCTTTAACGTGGAATGGAAGAATTTTAAATATTAGTCATGTTGGGGCATGACTCCTTGATTTTTTCTTAATTTTTAACGATTTTTTTATTAAATTCAATTTAAATCGCAATTAACTAATTTAGTTTTAGATTGTAAGAAATAGATGTAAATTTATGAATTTTCATAATCATAATAATAATGGAACTGAAAGCACCGGTTCAAATCGAACTGTTCTCCGCGTACACTCATCATACAAAGTTTTTTATATCCACGTTTGATATGTCGTTACAAGGTAGCTTTGGGTTTTGAAATGAGAATTTGGTTGGTTCCTACCGTAATGCTTTTTATTCAGTTCTTACCTATTCCCAAACATCACTATTTTTTTAACTGTTTGAAAAAGTGGAACGGAATAACGTTCAAGTTTGAGGCTTTTGTTTTGAACTCAAGAAGGAAAAAACCAGGTATAAGTCCAATCGAAAATTGGAATCGTGAATATTGTAAAGTCATATTGTTGCCTTAATAAAATCTAACTCAATGAAAAACGCTGAAAGTCTGTGGAATAAACTGTTGAAAGGTGAGTGCTGGCTAGTGGAACGCTTTATGGTCGTTTGATATTTTGATCTTGTTGTCATGTAGTTTTGACGGATTTGAATATATTTTTTATCTAATATTAGCGAGAAGTTCGTCAGTTTTTGATTCTCATTTCTCAATCGGAAGCAAAAGGTTCGTTATGAAATTACGCGTTGCCAACGCTTAATCTTAACATCTCGAATACAAAATAGAACACGTGTTTGTAAGCAGATGATAATTTTGTTTTGTTCCTAATTTGCTAATTTGTAATAGCCTTAATATAACCTCACCGCAGAAATGAATCTATTTTACTTATCAGACCATATCCGTGTTCCTGGCAGGAATGTGCGTATTGTGAGGCCGTACTGGATCGTGATTATATCATGCAAGGTAGAATTTCATCGTTCTACTTTATTCATTAATGATTTAATTTGTATCTATAATATATTATCTTGCTGAAATAAAAATGCTTAACATGGACCTGAGTTTCTGATTATCCTTTCGTGAGCTAATATTTTGACATTTCAAACATTTTTGTTTTTAAAATATCTTAGGATAATAGGTAGGCTCCTAAGAATTGTACTGTCTATATATTGGAATATCTATGGTTAAATAGCGGACCTATTTGTTTCATACAAAAAGCCAGAAGATATCGATCTATTGAGTGGTTTATTTATAGAAAAGACTATCATTTAAGAACGCTGTTGTTTTCGTTTTTGAAATAAAATTTTGTTTTTCCTCTTATTTCTCGTTTGATGGCAATTACATCGAGATATCGCGGTGTGTTGATTTCAAAGACAATAAACAAAAACAAGAAAGTGACTCAAAGTGACCTAACTTAAACCAAATTTCCTTCAGATAAATGTTATAGTGGTAAATGATTGGTTATCCTTTTTTATTCCCGTATATTGTTTTGTGCCTTACATACGGGTTAATTCACCAATTGCCATCAAACCTTTTCGTCAGTTAGTTTTACAAACCACTTAAAAGTTCATTAATCTTGTCGAATTCCACTGCACGCTTAGTATCAAAAAAAAATATGAACAGCACTTGGTTTCAACTTAATTACTACAAGAAATAACTATTTGTGTGGTATGATGGTAAAGATGTATCCAATTTCCATATTTTCACAATAGGTTAGGACATATGCACAATTTATTAAAATAACCCAAACTGTACCCTGAAAACTTATTTGGTGTATGTTTACTTAAGTTGAAATCAAGTGTTGATTTCTAAAGAACCTTTGCACGCAGCGGAATTCGACAAGTTTACCAAAAGTTCATCTAAAGCTGCAAAATGCATGTGTAGTTTCGGATGCAAAAGGTAGCGCAATTAAAATTGAAGCAAACAACATAAACATTCGGATTGTGTGTATTGGAGCATGTATATTCACTCCATACTGTGATGTATTTGGCAAACGTCACTGAGAAACTGCATTTAGTCTTATTTACAACTGCTTACTGTTTTGGTGTGAAAGGGACAACAAATGTTCGAGTGAACCTATACGATGACCAAATGTGGAATACTAGAGAAAATCCACATTTATTCGAAAATTTCCAGTGTATTCTTTCAATAATAGAAGAATATATTAAAAATTTAATTTCATATTTTTTCCATAGAATTCTCTTTAATGAAAACGTAAAACAAGTTTGAAACTTACTGTATGCTAGCAAAGCATCTGAATTTAAGTACTGTGTTTGTGATACCTATAACGATTAAATATCAAAATTAATCGATTCTTGCAAATACGAAATTCAAATCACATTTTTAAAAAACATTGTCACTAAATTGAAGATCGTATTGTAAGCCATTCAACAATACTATATATAACCTAAACTCTTGGTAATAAGACCAGCGTCTGTACAAATAAAGCCAAACGACTTTGATTGACCCGTTCTACATATCAAAATGACAAAATTACCAATTTAGTGATCACCTCATCATGAATTCCAGTTCTCCAATAAATTTCTCAATGCTCCTGCAATCCAAACTCTACAAAGAACTTAATGTTATTACCCCATTCCCGGTGTTTTCTAGGGTTGTATCGCTGAATCATTTATCGAGTTTTTACCTTCCAAGAATCTTTGTAGGTTTTCCCAAGATGCGGGGTATTTGACTTTAGGTTTATTTTTTAAAACACGAGTTTTTTCAATACTAAAACCCTTTTTTGTTTACATTTGTTCCCGAACCCAATTTCATTTTGCAAAGGTATAGGGCTGGCTATGGGATTTGTGTTAAGGTCTCACCTTCATTTATTTTTCAATAAGCAATTCACCTTGTATCTTATAACCTTCGTGCATGATTTCTGGTGTAGGTATATCAATAATATATACTGGAACTATTATAGCGTATTTTTTTTTAGATTTTCACGTCCATGGTACTGTACTAGCTGTTAAGAGACGTTTTCTGAGAAAACGTGTTATTTTTAAGTATTGGGTACTTACCTAACCAAAAGAGAGAAGTGACAAAAATCAGCATCAAGGAAGGGTAGGTGTTTACCTGTAAAGCAAAAAAACATGCACAGTTTAATAATAATTAAAAATATTTAAAAAATAATATTAATTGCAAGATAAAGTAAAAGTGTTGTTTTTCCAAAGCCCCGGTGATTAGTTTTCAGTGAATTTCAATCAATTTAACTCAATTTGGCTTTCTCATATTTTAATATAAAGCTTATCACAAATTCATTAAAGTGCAAAATGATTGAATTTCTTCCACCGTTACGTACTTTGATTTGTACCTGTGTATCAACAAATATTTAGTAATCATTATTTAGTTTAATTAACAGCAAAACAATATTTTACAGAATCTGTTGAATTTTAGAGAAAAGCAATTTGTTTTTTAAAAAACATTGATTTGAGTAATTTAAAACCAAACTTTGAGAACCGAGCGCGTAAACAATTTAATTTCAATAAATAAACTGCGAGGCATTCGGCGCAAAGAAATATAAGCTCTCTTAGTTCCCAATGAAAACATTCAGCAATATTTACTTATGGACCACGTTTCTACTCTCGTGGATAGGCCAGAATTCCTCACGAGTCACTCTTCGCACGATAAGGCCGCTGGGTAGTTGTTTGTATGCAAAACGATTATCTTTAACCGGCCTGTTATGGTGGAAACTGCGCTGCAGTAATGCGATATTCGATAGTAAAATATAAATAACGAACGGCGATAGTGTGTTATGTTTAGCTATATTATTTGACACGGTGTTGATAGCAAGATATTATTGCATTGTTTTGAACTAGCACAGAAGGTAACTCTGAAAAGAGGTCGTTTTCAAATTGCTTTCATGAACTAAAGCAATTAGATTAGACTGTTAATGTTATGAATATGATGTAATGGCAAATACTTACATTTAATAAAAAAATAAAAACTTTTATTTTCTTTTCTAGTTCTAAGTCAAGTGGAATGTTCCTAATATAGACACTCAATCTAAAAAAACATCTTCTACTTCCAAATTTTGTATTTGACAAAATTGTATATTAACAAACAAAGGTATCGGCGTTTCAATACAAGAAGTGAATTCAATTAAATTCTTCTATCTGGTCCCCTCCCTTTAAAATTAACTCTAAGATAAATAAATTTCTAAGATATGTTCTAGAAAATCTATACTTATGGAAACCATAAATTACAGCCATTTGATGAAAGAATTTAAATTATTAACAGATTCAGATAGAAGACTTGTTTCCGACTTGACTTTTATTTTTAATTTTTTAATGGTTTTATACACAACCCTTATTTACTTAGAATAATAATCTTCCATATACCAACTATAAATAATCCATCAAATATTATTTTTAATTGCAACAACAACATTTAGATATTTACTTGTACCTACATTGCATGCAGTTGGCAATACTTTATCAGAAATAAAACATGTGTTCAACTACGTGTAATTTAGTTACAAGAAGGCTGTAATAAAATACTCCAATCAATGTTAGCTAATTTCTTTAACAAATTTTACTTTTTTAATAATGTTCGACTTTTTAATAAGATACATATGACATATTTGTAAAATCCCGTATGGGCGTAAAATCTTTTAAGGTTTTCGTAACCGACGATTATTTGATGCAAATGAATACATGTTCTTATTGTTTTGCTAGAAATAGTATCTTAGTGATAAACACTGTTTAATTAGCTGAGTAAACAATAACATGTTGCTCTATCTACCTGCATATCGTTTTATGTACGCAATCTCAGTAGAAGATAGTAAATCATTAACATTGCGCGTAATCATCAGAAATAGGCGTAATTGTCACGTTGGATTATTTTACTATTTGCAAATCAAAGTTCGCAATATCCAAAGAAATAATAACACCGCCCATTAAAAAAAGAGTGTAGTACCAACAAATATGCATAAACGTCAAAGGAAAAAGCATTGCATCCCAAATGCGAACTTGGGTAGGTAAGAAGAGCAATATGGCTTATCTATTTGGTGTCTCAGTTTTATTCTGTAAATTGCCTGTAATTTGGGAATTATTTCTAAACCAAAAATTCTGAAAAAATTAACATTGGTTGCAAATTGTTCTCAATGATTTTAATAATTGATCAAAATTTTATGTCATTTTTTTTAATCATCCAATGGTCGATTTTTTTAAATTTGATTTAGCACACGGCTGGGCTCTTATATGACATTTACGTTGACATCCAAACTTAATCTGTAATTGGAAAACCTCTTTTAAAGGAACCCTAAAAACATTAAACAAGATGATAACAAAAATAAGTTAAAGGTTCTTATTTCTTAGTAACTGCGACCGTCTGAGTATATACGGGACACGAGTGAAAAGAATAAAGTTCCCTAATGGGGTACATGAGGAATTGTGTTATTCGATGTACTTGACATGATTTATTGGAATTTGATGGAGTAATGAAGCTTATTGACATATCCATTGATACGGAAATTTGAAAACCAGCGCATTGAGGCAAAACCTTCTAGATCACAAGGCCGGGAAACTCATGCAAGGCAGCCTTTAACTAAATTGTATGGGACTTTAGATAATTTTTTTTCATTTTTTTAAACATTTTAAAATGTTTTAGTTCATTTAAAAAAATAAATGAAAAAACAGTTTTTCGAGGTTTCCATACAAGTTAGGAGGCTGATTTCATTCAGTGTCCCGGCCTTGTGATCTAGGAGGTTTTGATTTTGAGGATTTGAATGGATTCGCCTTTCAGTAGGAGTTTTTAAAAATAGAATTTAAATAACACGTTTCAGTTTTAATATGCTAACATTGTTCTTGAAAATGATAAAATATGGATACCAGTTACTACATGCTAACGCAAGATAACATTTTATTACAGTGGTATGTCATATATCAAATTTAAGAAACTAATTAATATTAATTGCGTGTAGCTGCCTATAGTACCTATGTATTTACTATTAAACCGCAAAAAAAATCTTCTCATAATTTACACAGTTACCAAATATTAATATTGTCTTGTGACAAGACTTCGCATTTGCATAAATATGATTTATAGTTATTTACACTTAAATCATAGACATAATACAGACGTAATATGCCTAAGTACTAACCGAAGGCAAATAACGCATTGTTTTCAACTCGAGTACTGTTAATATAGCGAGAAATTAGCACGTAGACGATAAATATATATATATATATACATATAAGTTTACGAGGTTTTCCGATCATCATCATGCTTACTCGGACGTTAGCAGCAATAATTAATGAAAATACCGCTAGAGGCGCCTTAGCCGGCGAAATTTTAATGAAATGCCGCAGTCAATCCAACGTCCGTCAGAAACGTGTTCAGAGGACACTTCGTGACATAAATTAAAACAGATTGCATTTTTGCATCCTCATTCGACGTTGGCACGATGCAGTGTGACATTATAAATACCAGTACAGCCTGATTCAGCTTTTTTACGGGAGTCCTTTGGCTCCGAGCAGCGATTTTGGTATTTACTTCAAATTTGAAAAGTTGCTTTGCGGGATGAAATGGGGAAAATAAACAGATTAGGGAGGTTAAGAATTTTCTATAATATATTTCAATCTAATTGCTAATAGCTAAGCCCAATTCAAACTGTGTTTCGGTGTTGAATAATTGTTTTTAACCAACGCGATTTTTCAATTGGAATTACTGGCGAAAAGATGGGGTATATTAATGAAAAGAGGAAAGGCCAGGTTTAGTAGTAGCTTGATATTAAGATATAAAGGTGGTGGAACCATTTTATACTTTAAGAGGAATTCCATATATATAAATAACGACGTATTTTAATTATAGTTTTCTCGACAAAAAATATGATTTCATTGCCTTGTATATTAAGTGGGTTTTTTTCTAAATTTACCTCTACATTTACCTCTATCGACACATAAAGTGCCCCTGTTTCACCAACCATATACCAACGTATTATCGGGATTATTTTGTGTATTATTATGCCGTGTTAGGCTTCCTCCGTATTTAGCCTTCTTTGCTTATTCAGGGTATATGATGTATCGCTGGCCAAAATGTTGGCTAAAGAAGGAGGATCCTCAAAACAGCATAATAAATAATAACTCAAAAAATGATCAAGATGATGAAAATCAAAGATGATTATTTTATTTTCATTACAGTGCAAATATGATAGAGAATTTATAATACTTTTGCTCTATTAGGACGTGTTATTTGATTAGCATACCGAATTTAAGTATCGTTACTTGTTATCTTATTAATAAATTTAAAAATTTCGAATGATTTAAATAATTTAACTTTTAATGTTTTTTTTATTTTAAATATAAAAAAACATTCCCGGGATACGAATAACCTGACAATATTTGAAAATCTTCTACTACCACCACAGTAAGTGAAAAATGTTGCTTGTGTTGTGATAGAGTACTTAGCCAGCCGAGGAATTGAATGTACGACGCATGGGTGAGACCCAAACGAGAACTAGGACAAACAAAACAAAATTATCAAAATTCGTAAATATGCGACTGAGTAAAAAGTGTTTTAAAAAATAGAATATGTATTAGGACACAGCTAACTATTTAAAAATCACAAGACATCTGTAAGCTAACAAATATTGTTTAGGGTTTGAAAATTATATGATATTCATATAATTTTCACTTGACTAACTTTAACCAGTGATTAACTGACATTATTTGGAGTAAAAAACGAAAAAGCAATTTTGGTCTCCGGTGACTTTTTACATTTTTTTTTCTTCAAACCCTCCAAAAAATACCTACTGATTGTTTTATGTATTAGTTGAAAAATAAAAATATAAACATCAAAATGTCGCCAGAGACCAAACATTCAAATACATTTTTTACTAAAAACAATGTCATGAATCACGGGTTAAAGTATGTCAAATACGTTCCTTAACACCCTGTATATGCCATACCAAGGTATCGGTTATATTATGAAGATATATTTTTTCGCCCTGATGAAAGTGATTTTTCACGAAGTGTTCAAATTATCCTATTATCATTGTATATCCGATGTATAAATATCAAAATGTGATACTTATTTGTAAATGGATAGGCTATAAAAATACAGTTTAAATAAGGATGAATAACTCTCTGAAGCTAATATTGCTGCATGAGCATTTAATACTTGCTAACAACGTGGAAAGTAGTTGTTGTTTTTCTAAAAGCAGTTTTCATCAATGATCAGGAATTTCCAAAATACCAAGGACTATATTATGAAAATGAGTTCCAAACAAACAACAACGCGACTTGGTGGTGCTCGGGAAAACCTATTAAATTTAAACGTTGTGAAAAGTGGAAATATTCGGAAACACAAAGAAACCTACCAAATTGATACATTGATACATAACACCACCATTGATACATTTAATATATATCCTTCTAATCATGGTTTAAAGGGGATGGTATTTTGACTTTGCTCCCATCCAATAATGATGAAATTACAGTCAACCAGTCGGTCGCCAACAACAATATGGCAAGCAAAAGAGAAATTTTTTGGAGATGTTTTTTGTTAGTTTTAGAATAAAAAACAACTGTGTGTGGTTAAAACCAGCAGTGTAGCGAATTTAAATACATACTCAGATATTAAATGCACAAAAATAATTACATAACTTTTTAAAGAATATACAATAACTATCGCAATGTTAACGCCTCCTTGATTAGTTTGGTGAACTGGTAACATGAAATAATTGAAACTAAAAAGTCTTATTAAACAATATTTATATGAGCATATCCTACAAAAGTCACACATTACGTAAGCTATTGGGGCCCGTTAAAAAGAAGCGCCTTGAGGCCTGCTAAGAGAAATGGGAAAATAGATTTATTTTTCCAAATCTTAACGAATAAAATTTATCACAAACCTTTAAAAAGGTACTTGTAGGTTAGTATATTTTGTGATATAAACAAAGCTTTTAATAGACTTTCTAACTTAAGTAATGTTTGAATAAAGAACGTAAAACTTTTTTAATAGAATCTGTTCAAACATTATTTTAATATAGGAGATGTCAGCGCCAACGCTTATGGAAACATTTTTCACATGACTTTCCACACAGAGAAAATCTCTTTATTCTGTCTAACTTTCAATGTAACTCTTTTGCTAAAAAAATTATTAAAACAACTTTTTTTTCTAATCTCTCCTGACTGTATTTAGTTATCAACCTACAAAGTACCTTTTCGTTTCAGACAACGTTTTGAAATGCTTCTATTTGAATTTAATTTTTTTTCGATAATTAATTAGTGCAAATTTCGGAATCGGAAATTAACCCACTTCCCAACTCCCGACCTGAAACTAGGGAAATAGACAAAGCATCTTTTGGTGTCAATCACGATTACATTTTATATTATATACCTATTTTTCTGAAAACAGACAAAATTACGGAATCTGAGAAGTCGGTAGCGCACCGTCGTTAGTCGTGGGAAGGAAGATTCAATTCTCAGCCAAACCAATTTTTTTTCAAGTTTTATAAGACATTTTAAAATTGATGTTTCTAGAGTAAAACCTTGTTTTTTACTGGTTGTTTTTTTTTTCCAAATAACATTTCAAGTTTTTTTAAATATGTTTATATTTATTTAATTGTTATAATTTTTGTTTTAGTATAATTTGTGTACTTACCTTACTCGAGAGAAAATATATTTGGTGATAAAGTTGTTAATGAATTAAAAACAATAAATAATACGCATATTTTTATATTTCTTATGTGAAATTCTTAGTTCCCATTAATAAATAAATAAAACGATCATGCATGTAACACCTTTTATATTACCTCATACTGAGGCAAAAAATACATAGGATGTGCTGACAAAATTTCTAATAACAGGCAGTAAATAAACATTAAAGTCAGCACAAGCAATATCATCAAAAACTTTAGTAGGTGCTTCAAAACTAACATCGGAAAGTTTTGCGATAAAAAGAGAGTTCGTTGTGAAAATTTGAATATTATGCAGGTAGAGCCAATACCGCCAGTGTTTCTACAAGAAGAAAAATATGGCGATATACTACTAAACTTTCCTAGCTGCACGGTCTCAGTAATGAAATTATATTGCCGGCAGCGAAATAATGTGAGGGATGATGGTTCTCTTATAGCGTAGTTGTTTGTTGCTGAGATGGTTAGTTTATACCTTGTAATAAAAACAATTCATGATGAGATTTACCTGTTCGAGATTTTTACCCGGTGGAAATTCAATTACGGACGCTATTTGCCCGGCAACACATTGCGCCACGGGTTTAACGACGATGTGAAATAAAGTATAATTAAAAATTAGCATGCTGGCTGGAAACGCGAACGTGAATTTCCGCACGACACGCGCCAAAGAAAGGAGAGTTACGCGCGTGTGACAAAGGTAAATATAAATACCTTAAGTGGGACATGTCACGTGTCATAATGATGCTTGGGAATCGCACCCAATTACCAGAGATCAATAGTGGGGAAAGACAGATTTTGGGCTCGGCGTGACAAACAAGTCAAATCACCATCAGAACCAGACATATGTATGAAAAATTAAATATATATTTAACGGTGACGTGACGAAAAACCCCACCCATCTATAACAAAAGTAAATTCAAGTACCTAATGGACAATGTACAATGGACAATGATAAACTATGTTTATATCTCGAACAAATCTAAGCTTATCTATTATATATCATATTAACAAAATTAAGACTATCAAACAGTAAGCTTTTTAATCAAAATCTTAGGCCGAGAAAATGTGGAGATACAGGTCACCATGAAGAAAAATGATACCCCATCAACCCTTCATAACAAGTACTACCATATGGATTACACGACAGTATGCGCAGCAAATCCATAGGCTCATGACTATGCGCTAGTCTACTGAGAGGATGCGTGAATGCTAACTCACTTAACCTTGCGCCGCAGGCGATTATTTTGCATAACGTTCTAATTTTTTTCATAACTTAAATTATCTAATTTTATTGAAATGACCACAGATCTGAGAAATATATTTAATTTGTAATGTATGAAAACAATCTTTTGTTAATGTATTTAACTTTATTAAACATTTAATAGTTTTTTAATGTCTTTTTTAGTTCACAGAAAAATACGTGCCCAATTTGAATACGTTGGATGCGACCTTTCTTTTTTTCATTAAAACAATCGTTGAGATACAAGATGTAATTTTTGAAGTGCAAATAACATTTTTTAATTTTTTATTTGGTAAAATATTTTTTACATTTCAAAGTTTTCCAGTGATGTTGGCCTCACTGGGTGGCTTGCCCGTTCTGAGGCCTTCTTTTTATAATATGAAAATATAATCTACGTAATACATTTAAAGAGAAAATAATACATTTAAAATATGATCTTGTGAGTTTGTGAGTGATGTGTGTTTATATTGGTTTTGTGTGTTACGTGTAGGCTTTATTTTTATTTTATGCTATGACATTTTGGTAATATTGTCTTTTTTGTTCTTTAATCCATTTTGTAATTTTGTGTGTGAATTTATTTTTACTTTCCTCAATTTTAATTTCAAGTTTTACACCGTTGAAAGCATTTATAGCATGGTATTGGTAGTGTCTTTGTCCAAAGCTTGAATTTACTGTCGGAGTTTTTATGTTTTCTTTGTACGCTTGTCTAACTGGTCTGTTAGTGTTATTTTGTATATGTTCAAATTTATTTTTTTTGTCAAAAATGTAGTTTAGTAGTGTTTTAACGTATAATTGGCGTATATCTAGTACATCACAGCTATTGAATATTTGGTCTGTATCAGTCAGTCTATGTTTTTTTAGTATTACCTTTAAGATCGTTTTCTGTGCGGTTTCTATGTAATTGATAACCGAGTTTGTTGCTCCTCCCCAAGCCATAATTCCATATTCTATTATGTTAACATAAATAACATTAAAATTAATAACATTAAATTGTAATTATAGTTATTCGGTTTAATACATAAATTAAAGTAATATAAAAATTTTTAGTATGTCCTAAAAATAGTTCCAATTTTTTGTTCGGCTTTGTAACGATGGTTGCAACCAGTAAAAATACTTTACTTAGTAAATTCATTTTTATGGTGGAGCAAAACTTTTATGTGAACTCTATGCCACCATCTTTGCTCTTCACTTCAATCAGTGAATAGCGTTATAACAGTGGGCGTGCTTGGACTTGATTTGAGGGAAAATTTAGGTCAATTTGTAACATCGAACACACAAGGTATGTACGTGCAATACAAAATTACGATGTTTTGTGTAAATTATTAGACTTATCTTCTTCAGTTCACGAAATTTCTAGGAGAATACGTAAATAAAATGTGCGTGTAATTTACTTTTCAAAATCAGAAGTCATGTTCTTGTAATGTCCGTTTTGTAACTTTGTGCCCTTACATATAGAAGTAAATTGTGTGTTACGAAATCGAATTCTCTAAAGAAAGGGTCATAACAAACTAATTTCCGATTTGCATACCATTTTACACTCACAAAATTTTGTTTCGTTGTTGTTCAATTTTAAACAGAATATAACGAAATTCAAAGAGAATGTCGTTATCAAAATGAACAAATTTTAATATGACGACTTCTCTAAATCACGTCGAAAGTTTTTCGCTTTGATGGATAATATCATACCCTAGTTTATACAGAAAATATGCACACGCTAAATATGCACTTTGTTTAAACTTAGATAATAATGAGAAGCAGATATTTCAGTTTCCGGAAATGGAAAATAATGCATGTTAATAGTTATTTCGTTAAAATAAAAATCAATTGTTCATTTTCGGCCATATTTATTAACGTGAATGTTTTAATGTTTCTCTTATTTAATACAAATCATGATCCTATATTAGGTCATAGTTTGGGTTTAAATAAGAAAATAAACCAATAAATATGGCGTGAAGAAAAGTCAAATGATTAGTTTTTTTTAACGAAATAGCTACTAAATTCATTATTTTCCATTTCGGAAATTGAAATACTTCTCATTATATTTATCTATCTTTAGAATTAATTATGGTCTTAACCCTGAAAATTAATTAAAAAAAAATCTTTTGCAAATTTACATCTCAGTTTCATGTAGGGCGAATCGGGGTACAAGTGGTTGTTTCAATCCAAAGGTTCATAATTTCGACCTCGACCTTCGACCAAAAACACTAACAAACGACTTGGGAAACCAAAATACTGGACCACACCAAAAACCCTGAGGTATCAATCGTATCAACCCACTGTGAATGAGATATTACTTGCAAATACCAAGAATCTAGGAGTCCAATACTCCGTACACAAATATAAAAAAATATTATTATTTAAAAAATTTTCTCCATTAATGATACCTTATGCGGTGACCGGATAAATTATCACAATGATAATTCATCACATCTTTAAAAAGTTATATAAAGTCATGGAAAGTGATGAAACAAAAACTTTATTAACTGGGTTAAGTAGGTTAGGTTAGATTAGGTTAGGTTAAAAAATTTTTTTTATGACTTTATATCACTTTTTAAAAGTGTGTTGAATTGTAACTGTGTTGAGTTATCGTGGAACCACCTTATGCGAATATAGTATTTGTGAACCCACCTATATAAAAGTCCGCTTTGTAACTTAAGTTCCATTTTGTATCTGTCCAACGATTTTGAAAACGATGTTATCATGTTTTTTCTCACAAATAAATATTGAAAGGATGATTTTTTATTAATTATATTCTAAATAATTTGACATTCAAATGCAAAGTTATTGAATGCACAGAAATCTATTTTACGTGTTATTATGAAGAAACCAGATAAAATTTCAGATATTCGAGCGACGCTCTCTTCAAGGAATTTAATGTACTAGATGTCCGACAGTGCTATATAAAAAAAATTGTAATCCATGTTCATAAAAATAAAAACAAAATGAAAACAGCCGATCACAAACATCAAACCAGAAGTAAGGGAAGGAATGAATGACCTTTCCGTTCCAACAAGCAACAGAGCGGCTTATCAAAAAATATTCTCATATCTCGGTCCTAAAATATATAATAAAATCCCCTCTCAGCTGAAACTGTGTGAATTGTCATCCTTCGGTCCACGAGTGACAAAATGGTTGCTAGATCTAGGCAGGACTGATTCCGAAATGATACTAAAAAATCTAATTTGAAATCATGAACGCCTCTATGTATCTTTATGTATCTTTTTTATGTATCTTTTTATGTATCTTCGTTTTAAAATACTTATTTTAGCTAGTCTTAAGTCCTGTATTCGTCTAGGATAACTTGAAACCTGTAAATTTGACTGTCCTGAAACGGGAACCCTTCCTAGTTGGACAGTCAAAATCATAAAATGTAATCAATATTATAAAAAATAAATAAACAAATCTAAATCTAAAAAACTATGTTGCAAATTTTTATCTGTAATTTTTGCAAACAGATAGTAAATGGAAATTTATAAGTTTAAAAAAAATGATGATAAAATTTAAATGATTACAATATTTTGTGTTCTTCGCAACCACCATACAAGGCTCATGCACATTATATGGTACTTAAAATGCTTTAAATTACAATGTTGTGATGAAAGGCTTTAAATCACAGTGAAAAAAAACAGATAAACCATAGCTGCAAAAACATATGCAAATTATTTATGAAAACGGACATGCTAACGACATCTGGCGGAGAAAGAATTGATCCAGCTTGCTTGCAGTAGACACCTGTAATAGTTGAAATTAAATTAAGGTTCCGGGACGAAAGCAGAGAGGTCGTAAAATCGTCTAGGACGACTGGTACTTCCCCTTTCTAGGCCTAAAAATAAATATTGAAGGTTGTCAACCAATAGATCTGAACAAAGAGCTATAAAATTTTGAGTAACCAATCAGTGAACGGGGGGGGCGTGTGTCTACGAAAGACAAAGGAATGAACTATGGACCCGACATTAAAATAGATAATTAACGACATTTCGATTCTCACAGAAATTAGAGGTGAACGCACTTTAGGGTCAACATCGACTTTCAAGGTGACAAACTCCTGGGAATGTTTACAATAACTGAGACATTTATGGGGTATCGAACCATTGAAATCGGGTGCTTGGAAGTTTTACAAGTTGTAAAGCGCACACACAAAAATGCAATGAAAAAAATTATAAACGTGATAGTATAAAAAAAGGACGGGAAAAGCGAAGGAAAGTTACTGGCGGAATTTCAACTGTAGTGCAATTATTTATGATAGAAGGAGGGTGTCATGTTCGATAAAAATCGTACTAAAGAGAGGAGTGAGTGTTGGAAACAATGGAAATTAATCGTTATCAATTTAAGATGAAACGGACTTATTGGTAAATCAATTTTGAATGAAAAATCTCGCAAAAAAAATACACATTTTAGAAAAGTGCGGCGACCGAATGGAAGGATAATACAGAGATTTTGAACTGCTACGAAGGTCCTAGGGACATGAAAATTGAGTATCAGAAGAAGACAGTAAAACTAAACATATAGCGATAGATTAGATTCAGGAAAAGTAGACATTTTACATGATTATTAGGTTAGATAGATATTAAAGTTACACAAGATTACAGAGGGATCGAAACAAGATAAAAGGTTGACGGTCTCATGTGTATTTTGGAATATAAACAATCGAAATCCGAACATGATTTTTATTTACGTTAAGGTAATAAACGATTGGAGAGACGATTAACTTTAACGTGGAGCTTATGAAGTATTTAGATTAGGCAAAAGAGATTAAAATTAATAGTTTTGAAATAAAATAAAATTTACGACCATAGTACATAAAATCTGAGGCGTAAACATATGTCCAGACGTATAATTTATGTGAAATCTTGTAAGTGAGGGATGGAGAATGGGCGGAGATTGGGTCAGGCAATAAAAATGACAGATATCCCAGAGTCTAATTAGGTATATCTCCCATAGAAGTGTGGAAAAATATATATTAATTAATAATAAATGAAGTATGAAATTTCCCAGGAGACCACACACATCGGGAAAAGTGAAGAAAAGATAAAAGGAAGGGTAAAGAACGGAGAAAGGAAATGATCCATGTGGAGAAAAGCGATACAATTCGAATTTATCCGTGAAATTAATAAATACGACTTGGAAAATGAGTAATTTTAAGAGTTATGAGAAATGACATAAGAATCAAGAAGAATTTGTGCAAGAAAACGTCGCGGATAAAAATAAAATTCAAAGATAAAGGAAAAACTCAAATCTGCGACATGGAGATAGAAGGTACGGGTGGAAATGGAAAAGCTCATATAGTTGACAATAAAATTAAGTAGAATTTAGACAAATCGAAATTCAAAAATGCGTAGTAAAGATTTCAGCATGGATTTAAACAATTTTCGCACGAGATGCATAAAATTGGGATCTACATATATGTTATTGAGGACGGACCTATCGCGAATTGAGAAAAAAAAGGAACGCAAATTTGACGGCCGGCGTGGTCTAGTGGTATACGCTTTCGACTACAGATCCGAAGGTCGCGAGTTCGAACCCGGCGTGCGCAAATAAATTTTATTTGATTAATTTGTGTTATTTCACAATTAATTCATTTAAAATAATATATAGTATATTTGCGGCACGTTCCAGAGTGGAAGATACTCTCAGTATCGCCCTGGTGTAAGACCACCATTCAGAATTGAAACGTTGCTTGAAATGGCTTTAGCCGTGTTTGGTGACCAGATCTGAATAGCCAGGTACTTCCCCACCTTCCTCTTCCCCATCTCCCTCCCCTCCCCAATACCCTCAGCCTCACAACATACCCCAATTGGGGATGCCATAGTCTCACTGGCTCCAGACGGGAGCAGTTGGGACTCTTGTGCGGTAATACTGTAAAAAAAAAAAAAAAAATGAGATTTTAACTACATTTTGTATGGACAGAGGACAAAGGGAGCTTGGGCGATTAACACAGACTTACCCGATTCGGACCCTATCGATTTAGAGTTGTGAGATGGAAATTGACCACCGCCCAGAGCCGGAAAGCAGAACATCTTATGGAAGCACAATCGATATTGATGGCAGGGATGTTCGGATTTGCGAGTTGGTAAAAGATGGAATCGATCATCAGAGGAAATTCAGATACGTCTTTTGGAACCTGAGAAGGGTATAAAATGGCGGTGCAGACCAGTTTTCGGACAGTCGCGCCGAGGATTTGAAAAGTTGTTACGTGGCAGTACTACGTCTATTGGTAAAATTCTAGTGAAATAATCTAAGTGTTAAATTTTGAACAAGTCTAAGTTCAAATTCTGAACAAGTCCCTGGACTTAGAAAGTTTTGTAAAAAGTCTTAAATTCAGTTTCTAAATTCCTTTGAAAACCCCACCAGTGAAGTTTTGTTAAATCAGTTTAATTTGGTTAAACAGTGAAAATAAATATAATTTAAACTCAGTGCTTAAAAAGTAAAGTGAGTAGTGCAAAAAAGTGAATTGTGAATTAATTAAATTCTAAAAATAATTATTTCATTCAAAGTGAAAACATTCAAATTCAATTAAGAGTTTTCGGAAATCTAAAGTGAACGTGATCGCGTATTGATATTTAAAAATAGATTATAATTTAACATCAATTTGGTTAAAAAATAATAATAATAGTAATAAATATTTACGTCTTAGTTAAAATAAACACAATCTAGACAGTTCGAAAAGAAATAACAACAAATGCTCAAACCTTTGTTCTAAAAGTAACAGTTCGGAAAAGAAATTAATTTATTAAGAATCGAGATAATTAAAAGTCTGCGCAATTCGGAAAAAAATTTCTTATAAAAATAAATAAAAAGAAATTTTAGAATCAATAAATTGATCAATTAAAATCCATCGTGCGTATAGCGACAGTGTTAAAAGTGTTTGTCGTTTTAACCGGAATTTTAATCATCAGTCTATCATTTCGAAAAAGAATTTGAAACAGCTATCATTCAAAAGCCTAAACTAGAAAGGTGTTATTAAATCAACGGGTTAGCCAGATTTATATCAAAAAATTACATGAAACATTTAAATATCATTGATTAGATAGTCGCATAGATTTTTATTAATTACCCGAAACAGCTGGAAGATGCGTGCTCTCAAATACCTATCATTTACAATCGACAATTGAAAAATCACGGGTTAGTAGGATTATATCGAATAATTATACGAAACATTTGAATTTTATTGATTGGGTGCTCATACAAAACCCCATCAGTTGCCTGAGACATTTGAGAGTCGAGTACTCTCTAATGTGGCAATCAACTACTTGAAACAATTGGAAAATCACGGGATAGGATGAACAAAAATTAATGTTGAACCCTGGAGGTAAAATTTAAAACAAATACAGTTCATCAATAGGAGGCAGTGGTCGCTCCTATAACAAGACCATTAACCAAATCAAATAGAGATGGCGATTCTCTTAAATAAAAACGTCAAAACCAAACAAACAAAAGCCTGGAGTTCGATAGCTCTCCAAAACAAACTATCAAATAAGACCTTATTCTACTAGTATTTATTAGTATAACCTTATTCTTACGTATATATTCGGTTACCAATCCTAGAGTTTCGCAGAACTCTTCGTGCGAGATCCGAGCTCGGAATGCGAGGTAGATAGCCTCGTATTGCGAGTTATAAACCTTTCCCAAACTGTATGTATACATATATTTATTCGTATGTACTGTTTACTGGAGGATGCGGACCTGCATACAGCTTGCATTTTAGGTCTTCTGGACCACTCTCGCATCTTCTTTTAAACGTGGAATGAGGATTCACGACCCGTAAGTCCACATCAACCGTGAGTATATGATTGTATATAGGACGAAACCGGTTCGCCCTAAGTAAATTGTAGTCCAAGGAGGGGTCGGAATTTGGGGGTATCGGGACTCGAGGGGAAACTTGAAGGCAGTACATGATGACGTGGAAGGCTTTTTGGGACGCGATAACTTAGGTATCAATCAAAGAGCCGTGTCAAAGGATTGTGCGAATTTCTTGTTGACTCAAGATCATCTCGTTTACTTGCAGGAGGATTTGGAGCCAAATTATGCCAGCAAATGGGCTATTCCGAGTTCGTCAAATATGCAATTAACTAATTACATTAACCTACTAAATCAATCTTTACATGTACCTTATAGCAGCAGAATCATAAAGGAGTGGCGCCACACAGACACAAGAGTTTACCAAAATCAAATTTACTAACAATTAACCATTTGAGTTATATCAAATTACCTGTCCAAATAAACATGTATAATATCTTTTATCAGCGTTTAACTACGATTTTGTTAGGGTGCAGGGAATCAGAATAATTACATTAGGAAAGTTAGCTCATTCAGGGAATTCATTTAAGTCTAGGTTTGCAATGGAAAGACCAATTAAATTGTGAAACTCAACACCTCGATCAGAACCAAGGAGGTTACCACAAAAATGAAGGTAATTAAAATCCTATATCATAAATCAAAAAAATTACACAACGTTTGATGGAATTTAATTACAATATAAATACGGAAATATTTGCGTTCAAGTTCGTAAATAACGTATTAATTAGTTAAGTACATATGTCTATAAAGATATATAGTACAGGAGAGCTAAGTAGCTTTCTGTAGATATCAAGGAAAAGGGTCCAATTTTCATGGAGGCTTATGTGTTGTAGGGGAGGAATTTTCCATCCCTGCGAACACATATGCAAAGCCTTAGAAAAAAAAAATTAAATATCGGTCATAGCCAAGAGAGAAGAAAATTTTATATTGTTTTAAACAAGTAAAAGAAAATGGTGAAAAGAGGCGAAAATATTACAATGTTAAGATGTACAGAAATAGAATGTTGTAAAAAAAATAATTAAATAAATACAAAATAAAATATACAAAATTACTTATAATATTAAGATGTAGAAACGTCGCATGTTGTAGGTGTAATAAAACATAAGAAATAAGAGAGAGAAAAAAAGGGATGAAAAAAAAGAAAACATATTTAAGGAAAAATAAGTCTAGATACATACTTAGATATATATAATACATAATTGAATAAGTATTTTAGAGAAAGATATATTATTATTCACCAATTTTAGAATAGATTCTTGTTTGAATTACGATTTGAAATATTATAGAGTGAACAATTATAGTCAAAATATTTTCTCAACAAATTCTAGAGCGACTCTTTAAGTACAAAACATTTTTTTGTAATTAATATGAATAGTTTTTAATTTTCTGATATTTTTTTACAGTTTTTTTTTATTCATTAAACAAGTTTTTTTCACAAATTTTCACAAAATAGAATCAAAATGGAATAAAAGCGCAGCTAATTTATTTTAATGACACGAGACATTCTTTGAAATAGTTCCTTCCCTTTACAAATATTAGGTGCGTTTCATAATTTTTGCTGTTATTCTATTAAAATATCAATATCATAAGGTTATGGAATACAATTTTAAATCAAGAGCGAACGTAATTAATTATTTAATATTATTACAATTTATTTTAACACACTCCGGATGGACATTTCCACTGCGTTTTTGAAACAATAAACATAGAAAAATATATTATATATAGAGCTAAGCAATAAACTTAAATACGTTATGCTTAATTTGGCGAAAAAAAACTTCTAGTTTATAAATATGTTATGAAAAATGGAGGTACAAAAATGGCAAATGTAAGGACATCGTTATATTATTGTGGATTCCGTGTTGAGGCGCAAACCCGCTCGTGTGCTCAGTCGGTCGCTGCGCCACTGGAAATAGAACTTTCTTCAGATTCGTTCGATTTATAAAAATACTCGATTGTTGCCGTCTCCGTTCCAACAGTGTTCTACAGTGAAACCAGTAGAGAAATTGAGCAAATTGGCTTTGAATAAAATTGTGAAAGTTACGGAAAAAATAATGGTATTAGTTTCGAGCGCAGACGTCTCACTGTACGACGTAGAGAGTAAAATATTTTTTTGTAAAGGTTTCTACGTCTTCCATTAGATGATTGGAAAATTGCAAATGTTCCTGTCAATGTTCCCTCTGCATGTAATAAAATAAAGTCCTCCGAGAATGTTGTTTTTAGATTCAGCGGAATTATGTTAAAAAAGCCTGGATTAAGAAACCTCTTTACATAGTACAACGTATAAATCTGTAATTTAATACGTAGAATTTACGTACGATTTTCTATGTATCTTTTATGGTAAATGGGTGTTAAGAGACGTACCTGCCTTACTTTCCTGATTCTTGACCTTATTTTAAAATGTAGACGGCATTTTGGTCTACGGTATTGGGAATATTTTGTTTCCCAAAAAATATAAGAAATCAGTAGGAAGGAACAATTAAGGTGGGTGAGATTGAAAGCGTGAACGATTTCAAAAAAATACTAGCAACAACAATATGCCACCAGAGACCAAAATATTACTTATGTATACTTTTTTTATCTAAATAAGGTCAGGACTCACTGGTTAAAGTCCGGTACGTCACTTAACATTATACATGTTTAATTTTTACACATTGTATTGTTTTCGTAATAAAATAAAATTTTATTAGGTTTATTTTGTTCGGGAAAATATTAGTTGTACTAAAATATACTGGTTGGTGGCCAAGTGGATGCGTCGTGTTCTTAGGGGTCACGTATTAAATCAACTTAATACACATAAAATTTCTCTTATTTCGCTTATAATGCTGGAAGTGGAATGAATACAAATACTGTCAGGTTATCCGTAACTCGAGACTTTTAGAAAAATCTCTAACAGGTGTATTAATCTTATTAAAATGCTGAGAAACGTAAGTAGCATTTTATTTCAACTAAAAACATTTTTTATGTGTGCTCCGCGTTATCTAACGCGAAATAAACGATTCAACTAATGTTCTCACATACCTACTCGTATATTCTATTCCATAATTATAGAAGAAGATTATAAAAGCTATGCTATCAAATCGGATTAAAGTGCTAACATTTTACATATTCCACGGCGATATTGTACAATATTGTTCATAAATATTTGCCCGTAAAACGGTATGCCACTCGAGAAATGTCGGCGGACAATGGGCTGCAAGGAGCGGTACCAAGGGGAGACGCCGGGAGCCGACGTCGCGACGTCGTTTCGCCACGCGAACCTACTTACGTACAACCTACTGCGGTACTTCCTACTTCCCACTTCCTGCTTCCTACATACCCGCCGCCTGCTATTTCCACCCGGAAAGGGCAGGTGAATAATATAATTTGAATTGCAAGGCGTTTTACATTCCGGGGAAGATGCGACCCGAATACTTTAAAGCAATTCCGGTAAAGGGTTTCCAGAATTTGCATAACAATTCGGAATGTTTGAGCGACTGATAGAGGCGGGTGGTTTTGGAAGGTTCGGATTCAAAAAAATTTACCGTAGAATAATTGAAATTTTAATTCCATGTTTTTATTGCTTACTTATAGATGCTACCCGGGTTCGAACAAGTTTTTTATATGCCCGTCGATTAGATGAAAAATATTACGGAACAAACATTATGGCTATGGCAGATAAATAAATATTTCCAAACTGAATAACTTGTGATAGAAATTATGATGTGATTTGAAAGTACATAGTTGCTTTGAACTAGAAATACTTATAATTTTTTCACGATTTTTTTTCTATTTATTTTCCGTTTAAACTTTAGATTTAAACTTCGTACGAACAAAATTAAAAAAAAAAAAACGTTCATAGCTTGCAAATCCTCGAGTTTTATTATATATTTTTTTTAAATATAATAGGCTTATTATTCAATTAATAAAACAAACTATTCATATATGAACAAGTTCTGCTTTATATTCTCAAAGTTAAAAATGAATATTTTCGAATTTCGGAATTTTACCAAGGTATTTTAAATGTTCTATAGGTATATTTATTTATTTGGAAGATTTCGTAAAAAGTTTGAAATATTTGTATTTGAAATATACTTAAAAAGTGCAATATTTTAAAAAAATTGAAAAAAAAACTAAAAATTCAAAAACAAGATCTTTTATTCAAGTATTTTACAAGAAAATAGTAACTTCAATTTATATCACGTTTATACAATAAAAAAATTATAATAATCATTCCCAGAGAATAACCAAAAATATTTTTGATTCATTTTTGCAAAATAAAACCTTATTTTTTTAAAATTGTATTTACTTACACACAAATAAAGTATTTATTTAAAAAAAAAACATCACTACAATGAAATTCTTATAAAATTCGCACAGTAAATGTCAATTAAAAAGAAAATGTCCGAAATAACCTCACTTTTCGGATAATATGAAACTAAATTCACAACATGATAATATTAATGGATAAAAACTGACGAAGAATAACACAAATAATATAAAATGTACGGATTACTTGAGAATAACGGTCCTAAGTTGAATAATTGAAAAAATCTGTATAAAATAAAAGAGCATTTGTGGAAATATCATCATTCTTACGGGCACAAATGCAAGACTGGGGTTTGAACTTTTAAAGCCGTTTTCTCAGGTTCTACATGGCCGATTGAACTGAAATTTTGAATACGTACTGAGAATAATGATCTCAATTTGAATCAATTAATAAATCCGTAAACATTAACTACACTAACAGTGAATTGGTCATTATAATAGAAATTATGAAGAAAAATATTATTTGAATCACGCATCGCTAATAACAAATCAAAACTGTAATTTTGCCGGAAAACTGACGCGCATAGTGCATGCGTAGAGCAGCCACTCAAAGACATATTTTTGATTAGAAAACGTACAGTCTTTATACAATGTCTAAGGAAACCACCGTTTAACCAATGTTTGAATGAAGTTTTTTTTTCATTAGTAAGGCTGTGTGTAATAAAATTATATTATTAATGATTTATTACTCAAAACTAAAAGGCTTCAAATTAAATAATATCTCAGTTTTAGTTTAAAAAAATATCTTACCAACATTTATTTTATAATAAATAATGTCTATGTCGAGTTATCTCTGACAACGTGAACAAAATAATATATTAAAAATACCCAACTTTCAACTCTTTTTTAATTACTCTTAATTATAATTCATTTTATTATGACGATACAATAACTGTACAGTTCTCTCTTCTTCTTAGTTGCATTAAACAAATGTAATTTCACAAGTTCTTCGGCGCGTAAAAAAGAAAATATCTTAAGTTGTGCCACAGATGTGTTACATTTTCACTGCTGTGAATCCGAAATTGGAATTTATTATTGTTCTCACCTTTTGAATTATTTTTGGCATTTTCCGAAAGTAGGATTACACAAAGCAAATAATAAAATATAATTGGCCTTGTTTAGGATTGTATTCCCGTACAAATGATAACGAATTCCCCTTGTTTCAGCTTTTCTCGGAGCGGCGGTAACTTCCATCTCAATACGATGCGACAAACGCGTTGCTAACAAGGATAAAACAACTCTTGTACGAAATAATCAATGAAGAAAGAATATCAAAGGATGTGCTTACTACCAAAATATCGTAATAAAACAAGGATATGTAAGGTGAAGCATCCGTACTCTTTTCACTGTGTCGCAATGTATCAAATTTCACTACCCTCGTAGCTAAGGTCATTATTATTTACACGGAGAAAAATGGCATATTGAATAATGCTAATTTATTAAGACTCTCTTAAAATTATTCCTAATCCAGACCCTTAATGAATGAATTGATAGGTTTTCTAATAAACTTTTAGCAATGTACAAATGTTTTATCGCATGGAGAAAACTTACTGTTGTGAAATACATACTGTTATTTTGAAAAAAATACATATTCGTTCTCCAGGGAGAATGCAAAAACGGGACTGCAGGCCTTTAACGAATAGATTGACGGAGTTCCTAACAAAGTATCAGATAGAAGCGAAGGTTTTATGAGGATGGCAAAACATGTGTTTATTAGGAAAAGAACACGTGTTCTCGATATATTCTTAATGAATAATATTTTTATCTTAAAATTGGCATGCTATAACAGGATTCTTTTTCTCCGTACACGATGTTGGAATGTGTTCATAAAAAATCTAATATTTTCGTCATTGTATATAATCAAGGCAAATGCAGGTGCATACATAAAAACGTGTTCCGATATATGACGAATTTACTAAAAGTTTATCCGGAAACGGCCTGCAATCCCGTTTTTAACCGGATTATCAAAATTTTGAGAGATTTTCAATAAATTGGCGATACTCATTTTTCTCCGTCTAAGTGAAAATTACACAGATTTGATTTAGAAATTTAATACCTCTTTACTTATTTCCTCATTCTCTTCAGCTTCACAATTTCAATAAATATTGAAATTATAAAAGAGGAAAAAAATTAATAATAGTATTTTACAAAGAATTTTTTTTGATCGCCGGCAACCCGGGCGTTTATTGCAATAACATAATATAACTAGAAGATTTCTGTTCTGAGTCGGGTACAGATTCTTAATTAACTAATTCAATTACCCAGTTAGTAGAAAAATATTCTTGAGTCTCACTAGGGAGCTAGTCTTATAAATAATCAAGGTACCATATCAGAAAATACATGGAAAATAGCAAAATAACGGCGAAAGAAATAGCAAAAGAATATATCTGAAAATTATCGGTGAAATATAAATCAATCTGTTGATTTTGGATAAAAATGTAACATTATTCAATAATATTTGGAATTAAATAGCTTTGGGCCTAGATATTCGATGTTGTGTAGCTGTGGTGCAAAATAAACAACAATTAATTTATTTATTTTAAGCAACATAAACAGGCTTAATATTAATTTAATATACAATGGAGGATGGAAAAGAAACAGACCAATTATAAATGTTCACATATGGTTCATTTGGTAATATACAACTAAGTATTTAGTGAATGCTGACTAAAATATAAAAAGCTGTTCTAAGTAACATTTATCAAGGATGCCATAGTCCGACTGGCTCCGGATATTAGAAAGCATTCACACAAAAAAATCACTTAAAATCTGACAGCTGGTCGATAATACATAATATAAGTACCTTAATACAATAAAAATTAACATTGAAAACAAAAGAGGTAGATAAAAAATGTCAGCAAAGGGTTATTTAATTTTTTTTTATTGCAGAAACTAACAGTACATAATTACATAAAGGACAATAGTTACAAAGTTATACAAGTCAATTCAATAATTGGTACCAATGACATGTTGCTGATATATATATACAATGTATATATCAGCGACATATATTTGCAATGTATATATAACAGCGACATATATGTAGCGTGTATATCATACATATATGGTGTATAATACATTTTACTTAAGATAAGATAGTTAGTACGGTAGGGAAGGAGAGAGGTGTGTGTGAGTGTTTGTGTGTGTGGATGTGTGAGGGTGTGTAGATGTGTGTGTTATGTGTGCGAATTCAGTGTGCTAAAAAAGTTTTTCTCAAATAGAGGGAGAGAATCCAAAAATATATCGGTATTTGTGATTGTTTGAATTGAGTAGAATGTTTGAAGGATGCGAGAAATGGGGGAATTGGCTGAAGCGTTTGTTTTATTACTACTATATGTTTTGTTTGCGATATGGGGTAAAAATTGAATAAAATGAGACAGTTAAACAAGTTGTGGTTTTTCAATGGAACACTTTAGAGTCAAAATCGTGTAGTTAAATACAAATTGTGCACTATTTTTTTTTAAATTTCTCCCTACTTATAACATATTGTTAGTAGGGACCAACATGTCAATTTAAGATACTAAATATATTAGATATTAAAATACGTTGAAATGTTCTAAGTACAATACAATATTGAATCACGTACCATCCTTGTTATTGAAATGCTTGATTTCAACACCTTTGAAGCCCGCCGAAAAATCTTTTAAGCAAACATTTTTTAGGTTTATCTCAAACTATACTTAATCCACCTTTGTTGAAAGAGGTTATCTTATATGTGCCAACGAAGTATACTCGTGGAAGATCTCATGCATTTTTTATGCTCCGAAAGAGAGGACTTCTGCCTACCAGAATGCGCCAATCAACAGAGCGACTCAATTGCTTAAGATTCTGCATTGACCATCGACATTTTCAAGGTCACTTTGGCAACTACCTCTTTACGCATGTCACAAAGAAGTAAAACTGCTCCCACATGACCTTTTTATACTCACCTAACTCAAATTTAAAATCTTCTACGGGATATTTTGTTGTACAACCGTTTTACGGAGGTCGTGAAAAAATGTATTAAAAACTATTTTATAAAATATTCTCATGGTTGTGCTGTCTTCCTATGCATCTCCATGACCTTGGGAATATAACATCTCCCCGAGGAAATAAAGAAGAGCAGGTGAGAGGCCGTAATGAGCGGTGTAAGGAAATATAGAAAATGAAAGCATAAAGAAGAAAATATAATAATTTAATTTGGCCCTACACAAACGGCCATTTTATGACGAAATCTCCCCAGGTAAAATAAAAACTTGGGTAGACTTTGTATTTGCATAAAGCCTATTCGGGAAGAATGGTGTTTGTGAAGTTTCGACAGGTGTGTAATTCCCAATTTAAATGAAGCGGTATATTGCCAGGAATCTAGAATGGGAAACAGTAAAAACAACGTTTTGCTTTCAGGCATTTTCCAATACATGTTTTCATATTATTTTGTAAGATACCCAATATAGTTAACAAATTATTTGACAATGTGGGTTTCACTTTCACTTTCCTTGCCGTGCTGAGGCCCTCATTTTACATTTAAAAAATGATTAATAAAAGATTGATATGAAGTGAAATATTATATCTATATAAATAAAAATGTTCGTTTATTCAAAATCTTAAATCTCCGATTGTTTTGAAATTTTTACACAACGTTGTATTCGAATTCGCTTGGGTTTTTTTATATACCTAAATTATATAGACGTCACCTGTGACAGGTAAAACATGCTTTTTGAAAAAAAAAAAATTAAAAAACGCTGAATGTTGGGCGTAAAAAGCAACACGCGCTAGTTGAAAATAAAATAAAACAGAGCTGAAATAAAATACATATAATCAAGGCGGTAATGAAGAAAAATAAAAAATAAATCTGTAATTGTGGGGTAAGGTATTCTATTATGAGGTAAGGTTGTGTATAATTATGTGTGTATTGCGAATGTGTTGTGTATTATGTATATATGCTTTATTATTTAACGTTATGATTTTTTTGTTCTTTAATCCGTCTTTTAGTTTTTTGTTTGCTTTTATTGCCTGGTATCTGCGGTGTCTTAGTCAAAATGTTTACCGTCGTTTTTATGATTTTTGGTACGCTTGTTTTATTGTCATATTTATGATATTTTGTGTTTATATCATGATACAATATTATCACACGTTTACAAATATACTATACCTATACGAACCGTGTTAACGCTCGTACCGCGAAAATTTGATGATTCATAAAAAACTCAGTACAAAATGTTGACATTTTTTTTATTTCATTGGAGCCCAATAAAAAGGTATTATAAATATCTTATTACTGTGCATTTTACAAAGCGTTCGTATTGAAAAAAAACTTTTTATCATTATCATTATCGTCTGCTAGTAAACTGTTGTGTTGAAAATAAATGACATTAATTTTGAATTTACACTTTGGTTTATCTTTTAGGCGGTAATTGGAACGTGTTTCCAAATGAATAATTCCGCCGTTACACGTTTCTAACGCCTCTCAGATGTTATCCGAACGCGTGCATGTCTCGCGAAAATAAAACTACGATTACACTAGACAGCCTCCTTGGTCGAGGGTTAAGGTTCTCGACTAGCAATTCGGAAGTCGCATGCACATGGAAAATTTATTTATTATGTTATTTCACAATTTATTCACTTAAAATAATATCTAGTATATTTGCGGCACGTTCCAGAGTGGAAGATAATCTCAGTATCGCCATTGTGCAAGACCACAACTCAGAATTAAAACGTTTCTTGAAATGGCTTTAGCCGTGTTTGGTGACCAGATTTGAATAGCCAGGTGCTTCCCCACCTTCCTCTTCCCCATCTTATTCCCCTCCCCACTACTTTCAGCCTAACAACATACCCCAATCGGGGATACCATAGTCTCACTGGCTCCAGGCGGTGGGCAGCAGCTTGGACTCTTATGCAGTATTCACAATAAATTGTTTTTTAAAGATAATTTTATTACATTTTTTAAGTAATTAGAATTGATTTTTTTTTTAAACTTTATAGTGATGTTTTTCTTAGATTATCTTGAATAATCATTCCCCACAGTTTCGCGGTATGAGTGCAGCGTGGAACACGATGCATATTTATACCAGAAGCGGCAATAATAATAAACTGTGAATAATCATTAATTCAATCCAAGTCGTGGCTCTGAATAGTTTTCTCGGAAGGTCGATGAATAATAATCATCATAATATCAATAATTGAATAAGATGGTTATTCGAATAACCGAATCTTTGAGTTATTTGATGTTTAATAAAAATACTACATCAATTTAGTGAACTTTTTGTACATTTTGTAATACTGAAATAAATTCGATAAATTATAAATATTTTTTATTAAAACACAAATAACATTGTTTACATCACTTTATTTCGATACAAAAACTCAACATGTTTCATGAACCAAGTTCACTTCATCAGGAGCACAAGTATACTAAAGTTATAATTAAAATTAGGTCTAGAAAGAAGAGGTAGAAGGAGCGGGGAGGGGTACCACTCTTACCCCTCCCCGCTCCTTCTACCTCTTCTTTCTAGACCTAATTTTAATTATAACTTTAGTATACTTGTGCTCCTGATGAAGTGAACTTGGTTCATGAAACATGTTGAGTTTTTGTATCGAAATAAAGTGATGTAAACAATGTTATTTGTGTTTTAATAAAAAATAAATAATGCCATCACAAAGTGAAAAGCAGTTAGAAGAAGTTTTCTTCGAAAAATAATTATAAATAGGTTTCTTTTTGCGCTTGACATCTGTTTCGCCTTCTGGAATATTAGTCAAATTACGATCAAGCCACTATTAACTACAAACTATTTTGGAAGATATCCTTCCAAAAATGATAAAAAGATGAAAACAAATTAAACTTTTCATTGCCCAAATCTTTTATTTAAATTTTTTTTTCATCAATCCCAGCGCGAATGTAAGAACGTTGGAAAGTTTTAGGGTGATTTATTATGTAGACATCGGATTTCGTTACCAAATACAAATAGAAATGTAAAATAGTTTTCAAATGACAAATTATTATTTTCCAAACTAATGTAAATAAAACTTAATAATTTAAATATTCTAACATCCACTGAACTCGTGGTAATAAATACTGTGCTTGAAATGTATTTTTTTAAATTAAATTATACACTTGCAAGGAGAAAATTAAGAGTTATTAGTCATCCTGACAAAAACGGGACTGCAAGCCGTTTCCCGAGAGTAATATCGGAAAACGTGTTCATCCAACTGCATTGATCTATATAATATATTTATTAATTAACGCCCTTTTTCGGGGTTTTTAAATATGAATATTAATAAATATACATTATTTATTGTACATAACTGAATTGCTTCATTAACAACATTTTATGTTTATTTAAAGATAAATTGAAAATTTCCACTGACTTGGTATAATGATTTCCCTCCATTAGTATTCTGGACAAAGAGAAATACATATGGTAGTTAGTTCCAGAATTTCTGCACTGAAATAAATCCTGACTTCTAGTATTACGTTGTGGAATCGGGAAGCTTATCAATTCTAGGAATACGGGACTATGAACTAAATCATTTAGAATTTTATATAGAAATACCAAGTCAGTGAAAATTCTTCTGTCTGACAAGTTAAGCATATTCATATATAATAATATATATCATGATAAAATGCAAAAATTGTGAGACTTTTATGAACATATGTTGGTATTTTGATACATTTGATACAAAACATTAAAATTTTACTTAAAGTTTATAAAAATACCTATCTACAACCACATTTTAAACAGGAATACGAATAATTCGGAAAAAATTGTAATAAATGATCAATATTTTTTATTAGGAAATTTTCTCCGTGTCGAGTAATTAAATTAGTTATTAAGTAGTGTCTATTAAAGTTTTATCACATTAATTGAAAAGGTTGTAACAATTTTTCTGTATTAATCATAATATACGAGTATTTCTGAATAGTTTGGTTTTTACTTATCAGTATTTAGTAATTAACATCTTTATTTATTCGAATAAAATGCAAATGTACAATCATGGAATTGGCCTCTGAAATTACGCCACAACTTTTAATTGCCTATCGAATTAAATTTTATGTACGGATCAACTACTAATTGGAAACTGCACGGTGGCAAAATAAAATATTACTATGCTTCAAGACCTTCAATTATAAATGTAATTATGATTGATGGCATTCAATTTCTGGAAATGGATAAATGAATGGGTGTGTTTAAAATTACAAAATGTTTTAAAAAACTACTAATAATTACGATGCGGCTTTGCCCGTGATTATAATTTTAAAATGTAATTTAATATTCCAGTATATTTCTCAAAAATATGGAATAAATTCATATGCATTTTTTGATCTGCTGGGCGTATTATAAACAAAATAAACAAATAATTTTTTTTTGCATATTCGAAAGATGTCTATGATTATATCTAAATCCCCATTGTTATTGGTTCGATTTTTTTCCGTAAATCTATAAACCCAGACAATAAATGTGGAAATTCTAACTATACAATTGTAAATGTTCTCCAAAATGCCCTGGAAAGAATCTCAGACTTGTAATGTCCCGAAAGAAACCATTCATCTGTTCTGAATGCAATTACTAATGTTATCCAAATTGATCCTGGTAATAAATTACATGTTTGCGATTCTTTCAAGGATAAAGAAACCATCCTGTCACTTCGAATGCAATCAACAATGTTCTTAAAATTTGTTTTGACAGCATCGCCATTCCATTGTAAGAATATTATGTACTAAATACACAATTTGGCTGTCCTGAAACGGGAATCCTTCCTAGTTGGACAGACAAAGGTTCATTTTGTTTTGTATTGTTTATAATTTATAAGTATATATAAAATAAATAAATAAATAAAGTTAGGTGGAAATGCATAACTCATTGTTAAGAATTGAAAAAATACTTGCAAATTCCACAGCATGAGAACTCACTGTAATAGTGGTTTATTGGTAAAATATACAGTAAACGAACTTTTTGTACGTGATTAGTCAATTAAGCGAATTGTGTTTTTACTCCGACACAAACATTTCTTATTAGTTAGGTAGGTATATCATGCATCGTTACTTTTGTAAATTAAATTTAGAAAAGTGTAAAGGGACGGTGGACATAAAAAGAAATCGGAAACATAAAGTTTACCGCTTGAAAAAAGTTTCTGTTTTGACATTTTCTTCAAATGTTCCATTATTTTCGGATACTCAGAATTTAGTATTCAAAAGAACTCTGACGATAATAAAACTCCGAAGGTTTTTTTTATTTTTAAGAATGATTATTTTTCTGTACAAAACAGAACAATTTACCGATGAATGAAAAAACTTCGACAAGTTTGATCATTTGGCGCTCTCATTTTGCGCTGGAAAATTCGTCTTATACACTATACCTACTATGAAAAATAACGATATATTTTTTCTTTTTACAGTTTTGTTATTAAAACGAAATCTATAAAATACGACAATATATATTTATGAAAACGTACTTCCCATAACAATAATCCATTCATTCCCATAACGCGAGTTTTATAGCAAACCATAACTTAGTGCAGCCTTGAAACGCCATCGAGTTCATCGTATAATGGTGGGAAATAGATTTATTTACTAATTTATGGTAAAGAGTTGCCATGTACAATATGTTCGCAATATTGAAACATATAAAATAAACAAAATAATCTAACGATAATATTAAATAGCAGATTATTATAACATGTCGAAAAACGTCGAAAAGAAGGAAAAAATTTAAATGCGTAAATGGAGACATAAAAATATATGTCCTGTAATTTTTTTCTTTCTTTTTTAAAGATAGACAAACATTCCCGGATTTCGAATAATCTCACGATATTTTTTTTAACAATTTAAAAATATTAAGCACAGGTATTGAACCCATGGCATGATTCCTAGGTAAGAACCCGACGCATTTGTCCACTCAGTGACTTACCTGTCAAAATACGTAGAATAAATTTGAACCGGCGAAGAGTTTCTGTGGCGGGCGGCGCGGATTTGATTATTATGCAAATCTACAGTTTTATTCCAGATTGTTGAAATTTTGCACACTTCATCTTAAAAACAGGTGGAAGGTCACTGACTATACATATGAGATTTCAAAAAATATCCCCATCCCATTTTTATGAAATTTTGCACATTTGACTTTTAAAATAAGATGAAAATTACTGTCTACATCTGATTTCTAAAAAAGCTGCGCACACCCGGGCAACGCCGGAGGCCTCTAAAATATTATTTAAGAAAGGGTTGAGTTGTCAATTACTGTGCAGATATTATTTTTATGAATAAAATTTTGTTAAATAATTTATTCATTGAAATGTTGGCTGATCGAGTTAAGGCGAAGCTTAATGCCAAATCACTATTTCGATTAATCTTTATAACGAATTGGTGTACATTATGAATACCAAAAAATATGCTTTAGATTGAAGGAAGACATTGAAGGTTTTCCTATCGCTTCGCTCGAGTAAAAAAATAAATTACTCGATAAAAAATATAAATGCAAACTACAAAAAAAAAAAAAATTTCAATAGAAATGTATGAACGCGTAAAGGAAACAACTTTTAAAAAATACAGTATTATAGCCAAGATTATCTGTGACAGTTTCACTTGATTAACTTTTATGCTTTCTTATGAAATTATTTACAAAATAAATAAAAACCAGTTTTTTGCTTGAAATCGAACGTTTCTAGACTCATTTTGTAAAGCAATTTAAAATGCGTACTACCTACAATATAAGATATACCAAGAATATACGCATTTTTGGCTTGTAGCTTCCTCATAATCGTTAGTGCACCTACGTAATTTCAAATAGGACATTTTCAATCAGTGAGTTCACTATTCAAATTTATAAAATGTGTCAAATACATCTCCTTTCGGCAAGCAAACCTACGGGATTTCAAAAACTCGGTTATGTCGAAAACAAAACCATAATAGTCCCCGACGACCGTACTCTTACATCTCACACTTTAGGTATCAAAAGAAAAACGACTGAAGTTACTAGAGCGATGACGTCATATAAGACCTCTCTGTAAATCTACATTATTTTTTTGAGGCTTACTTATGTGGGATGGACAGTTTTAGATAAATTTTAGTAAAATTAACTCACGCAACACACCCTGACATATTATTACGGTTTGTTTCGTCTAGGGCACAATTTATAGCTAATAAAGATAGGTACAGTTAATTTTCAACTTGTCATCATTAAACCAAAATTAACACGAACAATAAAATAATTGTTTGGTAGCTAAAAGCGTGGGAAAAATATTAAAAATAATGTTTCATAAAAATGCCATAGTTGCTACCCCACTTTGCGTAAGTTTCTTTTTCGGACTCGCCAATTGAATAATTTGGAATACGAGGTATGGGTTCTGTTTTTTTTTTGTTTTCGAAGGATAAATGGATAGGTATATCTATTATCAGCTTTCGGTGGAAATGGCTTTGCAAGTAGAAAATAGTTGTGCTATCCTAAAAAAATCCAGAAATGGCAGAAAAATCTGTGCAAATTTCATGAAACTGGAGGATACCAGAGGTAACTATGGCGTATAGTAACATCTAAAACATTTTGTTTTAAAAACGTTTAAGTAAAATAATATAAAACTCAAAGTGCTAAAAAGATCCAAATATTTGCCTTACCGATAGTTAAATTTCCAACATAAAATTGTATTTACGAAACTCCAATGAGATGAATATCTACGTTATCTGGCGAGCGTAAGTGAGACGGAGCGCTGGGCTATTCGGCTAAATGCAACATTAATGTGTTTCCATTCTTATTTGTACGGAAGTCAATTCCAGTGTTATTCTTCATTCGATGTTGAAAAACCTTTTTGTTAGACTAAGTTATGTATATTTATGATGACATAACATGATATATTTAGTGAAAAATATTATGGCTTAAAAAACACATATTTATACAGGTCAAAAAACGTCGATTCTGAATATATAAATTTTATTACACATAATTAAGTGTAGAATTAATAAATCATTCATTAAAAATGAATAAAATACTATCCCTTCACAACGCCCTGCTTTGATAGCATATCTGGTTAAATTAATAAAAATTTCACAAAACTTTGGAATATTTTTCGAAAATATGTAAAATATTCCGGTGAAGGACTTTTTGGAACATATTATAATTATAAACTGTACACTACGTGTTGTTGTGTCTCGGTCTGTCTGTGCAGATAGAGAAATAATAGCGCGTGTTGCTTTTACGTCCAACAGATGGCGCTGCTTTTCGAAAAAGTATATGATAAGTTTTTAGATGCAAACACAAAGCATGGTATTATTTCTTTATAACACTGCTTAAATCACACATCTCACGGTAATACTAACTAACTAACCGTCACGCCATTTCCCTGCAGAGGCAGGCAGAGAGGACGGACCGTAAAAAAAAAACTCGGACAGCACACACTTTTTGCCTTATTCACATTCATACATCGTCTCATACATACTCTTCTATTATTCTGACTCGTTACCTTGTAAATATCTGATTCACTTGGTCGTACCATGTCTTCCTCGGGCATCCCCGACTTCTGCTACAACTGGCATTTGCGTCATATATTCTTCTTACACTCCTTTCTACGCTCATTCGCTCTACATGTCCAAACCATCTACGCGTCCCTTTCTTAATCTTACTCATTACGCTTACATCAGCCTTGCACTCTTTGCGGACCTCCACATTTCTCACAGGATCATGCCTCACTTCCATACATCAGGGTATGTTCCAGCACTCCATTGTGGACTGCTAACTTCGCTTCTCTGGACAAGATACAAAAGAAATACAAGTAATTGTGATATACATAGTAATACAAAAGAACATAAAACAGCTATATTATTAATTCGTATCAGTTTAATACAAAAAGTGAGTTTATTGTGATGTCGTGTGAAAAATGTTGTGTGACATACATAGTAATACAAAAGAACATAAAACAACTATATTATTAATTCGTATCAGTTTAATACAAAAAGTGAGCTTATTGTGATGTCACATGGCTCCTTGTGAGGTCGTGGCCAGTTCCTTATTGTTATTTTGGCACACTTTGCAATTCTTAATTGCATAATTTCAGCGATGTGGTACATACTAATGTAATGAAATTAATCAATTACGAATGCAGCCAGATGCAACAATGGAACCGGGTACAAACAGTGCAACTTGCGGCTGCCGCGTCTACTTGGAGATTGAGAGTCACCTGACAGATGCATGTGACTGGTAATAATTGTTATTACTAACCACAAACTACGGTGCCTGACATCTGTGTAAATACCTTGTTCAATAACACGGTTACAGGGTTAGATTGAGCCACTACGTAAATTAGTTTGGGTCCGGTTTTGAGAGCGACAAATTTGCAACAAAATAAATTAAGTTGCATTGGCTTAATGGCTGTGAAAACATCATAGAATATAATTTCCTTGAGCATACTCTTATTATGTATGGAGGTATATGTTGTGAAAAATTAACAATTTATGAAAAGAACTAGTAGTACCTACATGTTATATGTTTGACAAGACAAATATATTTATTATTTTACTTGATGTAGATATGTAATATTTCTGTAGAACAAGTTATTTCAGTTTTCATCTTGGAGCGTCAAGTAATATTTTGTGATTTTTCCCGCGTTAAAAATACAAATAACAATAATAATAATTATTGTATGTGAAAAAATGCAGAAAAATATCTATTTTAGAGAGTCTTATTTATTTAGCATAAAAAAGGCTCGTTTAAACTTAGTTGTGTGACATACATGGAACAAGAATAAGCAGTTTTCCATGAGGTGCAAATATGAACTTAAATATAAAATTCAATGAAATCAACCTGATTTAAAAAATTAGTATTAAAAAGGGGCATTTTAAAAATTACAATTAACTTGTTAAATGGTACAATATTATAACTGCTTTGCAAATTTGTATCGCTAGAGACACTAATACTACCTTTTCGAAAACCTTTTTCATAATGAAAAAATAGGGCCTCGTTCATTTATTGCTTTCAAGTTCATGGTTTGAGGGCTTTGGCTGCTTCAGGCTTCAGTAAACAGCTATTCTGCTTTATGGTCAAGATAAGAAAAGATAATTAATGAGAGTGATTTTTTACATTTCCTTGATGCTGCTGACCATCGTATCCATCTTGCATGGTAATGGGCATCTAATGCTGATAACGAAGTATTTGCGGAACCAACGAGTATCCACTTTGTTCAATCGAATAATTGTGGAATTGTTGAATACAATCTAGAATACATGCAGAAGAGTTGTTCGCCAAAACTAAACCCCCGTAGGAAACCGCGCTCAAATCGAGCACAATATTATGATTATTTTTTTTAAATATTGTATGTGTAATAAAATAGAACCTTCAGGTTATGTATAAAAAAAATCTGTTATCCATCCAACCAACTCTATAAGGAATGTAACGTTATGTGTATAAAACAGCTGTATATCACTCAAATACTGTATCGATTTTTTTTATCAATATCTACTTTGCACAAAGAACCCTAAAACTTCTTTTGGTCAAATAAACTATTGACATCAGGCACCACTTATGTCTGATATTCATCCAAATCATATTAAGTCTACCAATTCCTTAGTTAAATTTTTAAAAGATAGTTTAGCTGAGGTGCTTGTATTGACAGACGATTGTCTTAATATGTTTTCATCTTTGTCCTTTCTTAAATCGTAAGAGATCAATGGTTTCGTTGCTTGTGTGGCACGTAGCGCCGTCTTGTTGAAATTAAACGTTGTCCAGATCAATACCATCCAATTCCGGCCATAAAAAATCGCTTGGGTCCCACTAAGGCGTATTGTGTTCAATTCCTCGGCTGGCTAAGTCCTCCATCACAACACAAGCAACATTTTCAGCTTACTGTGGTGGTAGTAGGAGATTTTTTTTAAATATTATCAGGTTATTAGTAACTCGGGAATGTTTGTCTTTCTTTTTAAACAATCAACAATATATGTATATTTTTTAATAAATATATAAGTTCCATTTGCTAAAAACTGAATGTCATCCTAGCTATTTTTGTATATTTTTTAATAAATATATACGTACCATTTGCTAAAAACTGAATGTCATCCTAACTGCCTTTATTGCCTACTTTTTTCTTCTTGGGAATAATGATTAATAAGTAGTTATGGTTCAAATATACTGTCAAATTACCCATTTGGTTACTCATCTAATACATATTTATTCATTATTATTGAAATATTTTGTGTTTCTATGTAGTATTATTTTACGTTAGTGATTACTCTATGTTCGTTTCATTTAAATGAAAATTTGCTAACTTCGATACAGGCTTAGTCCTAGTAAGGTTGATTTTTATGGAAAAAAAAGATTTATGTATAGCGAGATGCAATAAATAGATAAATAAATATGAACACCGTAAAAAATCACGTAAGGAAAAACGTGACAACTCAGATATTCTACTAACTGGGCTATATATAAAGATCGACGGCAAGAAATTCAGAAAATTCGTAATCCTCCAACAAACATCATCGTAGTACCTATTATTAGTTTAATAATTAGAACTTTACAATGGTTCGCTGCTACATATCGTGACCTTTATTTTTTCATCGAAAACTTACCCGATAACAGTTTCGTAGAACCCGTTCGACACCGGTAGCAGAAAATAATATCTTTTATCAACATTAATATTATTTGCTAAATATTTCAAAGCAAAATGACAAAAAAATCTATTTAACAATTATGTTTTTACTTGGGTACATAAAATTAATACATTTCAAAATTTTCGTGATAACAATAAACTAGTTTATTTCATAAGTCCAATCCAATGCCTGCCTGCGTATTCAATATTCAAATTAACTAGTGCTGGGAATTAATCTCGCCAGATAAATGACATGTACAAATCAATTTGTGGAACATCCTGTTTTCAATACGGGGTTCGAAATATATACAGGACAGTGTTTTAAAAACGTGATTAAAATTTAAATCAGTGAGGCAATTATTAATGTATTTAATTAATCCAGTACAATACTACTACTGAATGCATTTTGCACGTTATCGTGGAGTCATTGAATGTAATCAAGGTTCAAATTGCAATAATTTTGGTATATTTGTATTAGATTGCTAAGCTTGCGGTTTCTATCCAATGGCCATTTATTCTGGTATGTCTGATTACGTCTAAAAGAGATCGAAATGACAATCTAGTTTCCTTGCATGCCTTCCACTGATATGCTTGGTGTAACCCTAAGTGATCAGCTCAGGCATGGGGGCTCCATCAAAGTCAAGTTAGCCTATCAGAAGCTGGGTGTACTGTACGGGTCCCGAAGATACTTTAATAGTACACAACACAAACCTTGTACAAATTGCAAGACCGCCCTCTGTTGAATTTAGCAGCCACCTCTGGTCTGGAGCCCGAAAATACCTGAAAAAAACCCTTGAATCTGTGCAGAAATGGGTGATCCGTTTGATAGATTCCCCTCTCCTTACAAACGGATTGCAATCACAGGCATCAGTTAGGTATGCTGTTCCTGTATTACAAGTGGAAGATGCTCCTAGGAAATAGAGTCATTGATCCCTTCGACACCGGTGCATAGTCGGGAAACACGGCAAACGCGCACCCAACATATGCACACGGTTGACATTTTCCACATGAGAACGGATCACTTCTATGATTCGTTCTCGAATTCAACAGCTCGGCTGTGGAACGATTTGCCAGCCTCTGTGTTTCCTCCCTCCTACAACATGGATGTCTTCAAGCCTCATGTTTCAGCCTTTTTCTCATCAAAAAGACCCTCCACACAGCATCCCCAAAGATAACATAGGCCCTAAGGGAAATTATTTTCCTCACGGCTTCCTGTGTAGAGTTAATGAAAAAAAAAAATCGACCTTAAAAACGTGACGTAGACGATGTTAAATGGATATTCACATTAATTTTGTTGCTTTAACATCATATAATTAACCTGGAGTATTCTTTTAAATTGAATCTTAAAATGTGTGCATATTATGTCCTTTTTAATTTGTTTTATGTTTCTAGTTCTGTTGTTTCTAAGTTACTTGTTATTGAATGGAATCCTAAACGTAATTGTAAAAAAACTACCCCAAGGACCCTCTGTTTTAATGATGTGGGAAAGAACGGATACAATTATTAAGCTACATACTACCCGGTAGCACAGCCAACAATTAATTCAAAATATTCGAAACAGGATAAAATATACTTCAGTTTTCATATGTTCCATCAATTTAATGAATAATATCATAATTATAATCAGTATACCGATAAGTTATATTAACATTGGGCCTACTATAATAAACCACTTTTATTAAATTTCGGTGAGTCATTTCATTTTAATACAAACAATGTACAGAATATTTTATCTTAATAATATATGAAATTCATGATAATTCAACACAGTGACAATTCAACACACCTTTAAAAAGTGATATAAAGTCATTAGAAACAATGAAATTTTTTTATTTTAACCTAACCTAACCTACATAACCCAGTTAATAAAGTTTTTTTTTCATCACTTTCTATGACTTTATATAACTTTTTAAAGATGTGATGAATTATCATTGTGATGATTTATCCGGTTACCATGAAATTCATAAATATAGCAATGCACTAATCGTCCAAGATTAACCTTACATACCTTTAAATATAAATGATCATATTCCTCCTTCAATATAATACAGTAAAATTGTAATATACCCCCGTAGTAACCATTCAAAGATGGGTTGAAATAGAGATATGTAAATGCGATTGTTAGAGGGAGAACTTTAATATAAAAAAAACGATAATAATTAAGCGACAATGGTGAAAATATTTAATAAAACACGACTCACATTACATATGAATATTAAGAAATATACGAGTACATTATTTATTGTCTCGTACATAACTGAATTGCTTCATTAACAACATTTCATATTTGTTTAAAGATAAATTGAAGATGACTGACTTCTAGTATTAAATTGTGGAATCCGGAAGCTTATCAATTAATTTAGTTGTATTACATAACAGAACAAAACGTGTTTATTATAGATTACGGAACATACTTTGCTATTTTTTTTCTACCGAGGGAATTTCATATAATTACTGTTTCGGCATTACAAAATATAGATATTATCTTCAAAAATAACATATATTTTTTAGGAGCTTTAAAACTTGAGGTGTTAATTTTTTTTTATAAATCGAAGAAATAGGGGGATTATTAATTTCTTGATATTATAACCCAATCACTGGAAATTAACAATTTACAGTGTAATGTATAGCGCACAGATATAAAATGCAAAAATTATAAGAAATACATGATAAATTGTTAGAGATACACGACAAATTGTTAGAGATACACGATAGATTGTTAGAGATACACGATGAATTGTTAAAGATACACGACAAATTGTTAGAGATACACGATAAATTGTTAGAGATACACGATGAATTGTTAAAGACACACGATAAATTGTTAGAGATACACGATAAATTGTTAGAGATACACAATGAATTGTTAAAGACACACGATAAATTGTTAGAGATACACGAAAAATTGAAAAAAGGGCGACAAGCTTTCCAAAAACGTGACTGCTTATGTTTTTAGGATATTACATCTACTCAATTTAAAGTCACAAAGACATATATTAAGATTTCTATGAATTTTTTACATACATTAAAGAGAAAACACGATTAAAGCGGTTCATGGCCTGCGTGAAATTTTACCGTTTCTTTCAACTGTTAGCTCAAATGACCGATCAAGAAAACAAAATTTGTATTGAGTGCGTAGTTATGAAAAAGTTAATTTAATAACAATAAAATGGCCTAAAACCAGCATTAGACTTCAAATAAACATGGCACTAACACTATCAATTACTTTATAGTATCACGTCAAATAAATAACATCTTGCTACTGTTTCAACGGAATACGTTTCAGATATTATCTCCCACAAAATAGCCCGGAGATATACAGATACTGGATACGAGCACAAACGACAGCCTCAGCTCACTTTAAACAAGTCGGTATTTGCACAAGTACAAGTAGGTACATGACATTCAATGAGATACTAGCGGACTAGTTCACAATCGTTCTTCATTCCATTGAGCCCATTGATGCCGATGCCTTATCCAACTACAATCTGCCAACTATGTACCTGGACCAGTTCTATGGAGGTCGGCAGGGTGCTTTTTGCTCCGCGAACACCACAGGAATACGTGATTTCGAGAAATCGAAAACTTTTAATGATGTTTTATTGCTCGATGGAAGTACTGTACTTTCAAGTGATACCATCATCAACTTTATCTTAAAAGCGAGGAAGCGAATCTTCGGTATTATATTTGTTACTTATGTAAATATTTATAGTACTAGTTCTATAAATTTCATGTTTTCAACACAATTACAGAAAATCTTGTGAACATTTTGTTTCACTGTAACAGTTCTTCATAATTGCGACCAAATTGTTGCAATAGTATTACGAAATACAAGATTCAACCAATATCTAAACTATTATAAATCGTAAAATAATGAAGTTCTTCTATATTAACATGAATCAAAAAATTCTCTCTACCTCCGTGATGCTTTATTTTTAATTTATCTATACTCGCTAAAGCAATCTATCTATTAACATAAAGTAGTGTCTGTTACCCGTGGCGGGTAGACGGGTGGGCGGCATTGAGTTGATTTTTATACAAATCTACAGTTTTACTTCGACATTCATTAAAAGTAGTATTTTGATACTTCTTGATGAAATTTTACATATTTTTCTTTCAAAACTAGAAGAAAATTACTATCTACATCTAATTCCGAAAAACTCTGTGAAAAGCACGGGCGATGACCGGGACTTCAGCTACTACCTTATAATTATAATATACATCGCTCACTTGAAGAACCGACTCAATTCACAAGGAAATGAATAGAAAAAATATAGGAACGTCAGGATTGAAGCTGATTCGTTGAGTTTTTGAGATTTACAGCTTATAATGTAGTTGCAAGAGTTTTACTATTTTTATTTTTTGATATTAAAAACGCTCTTGTAAAAAATTATAAATTTTCACGTAACTTACAGATCGGAGAATACGGAGAAGAAAACAGTATAACCTGACTCTATTCCTATGGAGACAAGTTAATACATCTTGTTCATGAGACATCATCTTACACGTAAGTCATTTGGCGAGTGGATCTTTTTACTTGTAAATGTTGAATATCGAGAAGAGAAGGTATCGCTTTATCGACTTGTGTACATCCCCAAGGAAACACGATACATGTCAGATCGGAAAATTTTCTTGGATGTATGGTAAAATATAATAATTTTATAGACATATTTTATTAAAAATACATCATTTTCCAATACGCGACGGCACACATAAAATGACAGCCAGATGTCAGCGAAAAAAGATTAACGAGAAGCGACTCTGGTCGTTTTCCTATTTTACACATGTTAGTACTAGTTTGCTAGACATGATGACATATTTTTTGCAGAAAAAAATCTAGTTATCCTTTTAACACGGAACCCTCATCAAACATTTCACATATTCAAATCAAGAAAAACTTGAAAACTAATTCCCAGAAAACATGAAAGTATCTAACCTCATTCTATAAACCAATTAAATTCTTATTTATATAACATATATGAAACTTTCAGTGGTGAGTTAAAATGTATCAACAAAACCACAAATTGCATAAATTGTCAGAATTTATCTTATGTTGTATCTATTCAAAACCCAACATTGCGGAGTTAACGTAGATTTGCTTTTCTCTCTTGGAATTTGCATTGAAATCCTCCTTGACGAATAAATATAAACCTGACAAGCAATTACGACAATCTTTTGAAACTGTACAAGACTTTTTTATAAATTAGAACAAAAGACCTTTGATTCGCTTTATCGCGGAAAGTTTCAAATTATAAAAAAAGCGTACCTAATTCATTTTGAAGTAACTCATTAAGAAAATTATTATGTTCACACAAAAAACGCAGGTATTACAATTTCCGGAGAAAGATCTACTAAAATGAAAAGAGGGGAATATTTAAAAAACTTTGACTAATTTTTGTATTACCACGGGAACACCATATTACTAACAAATAAACATTTATTTATTAAAAACATAAAATCTGTTCGAATAATAAAAACATAAATGAAACATAAGAAATAACCAACATAATAAAGTACCAAAATTCATTGAAATATAAATTTTATGTTTATGAGTTCAAACGTAGGTACATAAATATTTGTAACATTGTAAATTTTAGTGTACACAGCACATGAAAATAGATTGGTTTTCGGTACCAAAAATTATAATTATACGAAGGACTGTAAAAAGAATTGGATTTTTTTTCTGATATACAAACTGAAACGTGTACAAAATTCAGCAGATGTTTGGGAAGAGTTGTCTTCTTTTCGGAATTGGCGCGACAAGGGTTAATTTAAAACAAATATTGCTGGTGCGTTGTCCAAGTCGTGACCCTTTTTTTAAATTTTCCCTTAAGGTAACTCGTACCACTTTGACCATGAACTGTTAACTCCCCAAGTCCTTGAGAATTCATCGATTACAGTTTGTCTTTCCATTCCGTTAGAAACATTATAATTTAATTTAAGTTTTCAACAATGGTAAGCTCTAAAGGATTTAAACTCCGTAGAATTGAAGAAAGGGGTGATGAAAATTTTAACAGCAGGATTAATATCGTATCATAATTCAAGCTCTCCAACTCTGGTACAGAAATGTGCCTAGTTTAGTCAAACAAACACTTCTTGTTATTTTGTAACGAAATTCGTGAATCCCAACTTTTAACTTTCTACCGAGTTCTGAAAGGATGGACAAAAATAATAATATTTGGTTTTGAAGTTTGATACATGCAAAAGCAGGAGTTCTTTAGAAAACGTCAGCGGAATCTTCAGAAGTTATAACTGTGGCTGCTATTGTGTTGGCTTTATTCACGAAACTTTTACACATCAAAAATGTAACTATGTACCTACTGACTCTCCAAAAGTAACCGCAAGTAATTATCCCATAATAAGACGATGTCTTTATATGTTGTTTTAAATTGGTCTTGGTTTCCTAGAGGAAAGAAACTTACGGCCATGTTATCATTACGTCAACGAATTTGGGGAACGAACTTGAACTTCATTCTATGGCGGCTTCGTTAAACCATTTCGGCACCTCACTTTCGTTTCCACATATGGACTATATTTTATGCTTGATAACAGTTAATAAACTTTTGAAAATATTGGTGTACAAAAATTATATTTTTTACAAATTTAGATTTTTTTAAAATTTGAATTTCATTTATTTTAGGCCTCAAAGGATTATTTTTAAATCATTCAAATATCAAATAAACAATTTTTCATTTTTTTAAATATTAATTTACAGTGTAACATGCATAAATATAAACATAATATTAAAAAACATAATAATAATGGATCTCAGCCCAAGGAAAACAGCCGAAACGGGATCTGTCGTTATATTTACGGTATTTGACGGTGGAATAAGGATTGCGATCTAGCAGCAAAAATGGATGCCAATTTGAAAATCCTGCACAAGCGATACTCAAAATGCGAAGCTATTTGTTTCACTAAATCAAGATATATTATTTTTTTCTTCACGTTCTCGAGGAAGAACTATGGTATTGAACGGGTTAAGGGCGACCGCAGACGAGGAACTTTAGTCGCGACGGCAGTTGCGTAGCAACAGTTGCCCGCATGTCAATCCACTACGGTATACGAAGTGCGCAAAAAAGCCACGCGACACTGGAGGACTTTTTTTAGAATTTTGGAATAGTTCCAAAATTCAATTCCAACTTTCCCCGCGACTAAAGTCTTTCGTCTACGGGTTGCGTGTTCATCATCTTTATTTTCATTTATTTCATTGAAATGGTTTATTTTCTAACCCCCTTACTTATAAACGCGGTGTAAATATTACGCGGCGCTTAAGGTCAGAACAGTGAAAATTTGATTTTTTTTTTTAAGTCTAAAGAAGGAGTTAGCGCAATACGGCATAACACCCCAAAAACAAATAAAAAAAATACTTTTGGCCGTGAAAATCTTAAATCATATTTAAAAAGTTGATTTATTACCATGGCGTTTGTTTGGTTAAAACGGTCTTAAACCAAGTTCAAGGCCGGCTTTAACACACCAACGCGTAAGAATCCAATTAGTAAGACGGTAAGTAATTAAGTTAAACGACTGTCCTTCGGGTTATAATTCTGTATGGTTATATTAATGTAAAGCCGCAAAACAATATGTAAGTTCATAGAATATAATATACTGGTTTAACTTTTGTTAAGCACATACCGAAATATTTGGAACCAATTAATAATTTAATTAGTTGACGCGCGAATGCATGAGTGACTCCAAGTTACACAATTTAATCAAACTGTAAATGACAACAAATTATTTCTACTAATTGAACATTTGATATTATCCTGAAAAAATAACATTCAGGGAAAGGAATTTGTTGCTATTTTTCACGTAAAAATCGAGTATTCTGATACGGTTTCTCCGAAATAAAAAAAAGTTAGCACTCAACGGAAAAGCGCAAGATAATGGAGCATGACGGGAAGGGAAGGGGATGGGGAAGAAGAAGGTGTGGAAGTACCTGGCTATTCAGATCTGGTCACCAATCACGGTTGAAGCTATTTTAAGTAACATTTAGATTTCGAATAGTGGTCTTTCTGGAACATGGCGAAAATTTTCTATTTTTGACATATATTTTCGCTGGCATTTGAAAACCGCGACACCCGATTTCGTAGAAAAGAATCGTAACCTCTCAACCACAGAGGACGGAAAAATTATACCTTCTTCATCGTAGAGCTCTTTTGATTTGCTCTAGCTCTAGAAGTTAAGGGTACAAACGTCAGCGAAGTGCAAAATAAATGTATCGAAAGTTTAAAAAAGTTTTTTGAACAATTTTGGAACACCCGCCCGCAGTCTCCTCTTACCTCGCAAAAGCCCAAAGATATTGGATGCGTAGAGACGTTTATCAATCCTGTTTTAATTTAGACTCGCGATTCAATTATGTAATGTTTTTTTTATTATTTTTTGCTTCATTTATTAGTATGATACAGTTAAATGTGACTGAAGGAGAGAGGGTCCCATTGTCTCAGTTGGTAGAGCGGTGCCCCGGCAAGGCAAGGGTCCTGGGTTCGAGTCTTAGATGTGACCGTATCTTTGATATTCGTTAATATTCTCTTCAATAATTCTCAATATTCAATATTCTCTTCAATATGTCAGTTTGATGAATCAATTGCATCTAATAACACTGTCTAACGGGAGAATTATTTCAGACCTGGTTGTGTTACACAGAGTCATTAACAACTTAATTGATAGTCCTGCCATCCTTGCCACTATTAAACTACATGTGCCGACTAGGAATACAAGACAAAATATAACATTCTTCTGTAATACATACTCGACCAACTATCAGACACACTCACTGACCAATAGGATGCATGATCTGGGCAACAAGTATGGGGGTGCTATTGATTTATTTATTGACTCCATATATAGAATTAAGCATAATCTACACCAGGGGTGCTCAAACTTTAACTGCTGGCGATCTACCTCAATATTATTAGATTCCGATCGATCGACTCTGAGAGGCTGCAAGTATGTGTGATGCAGGATTGTCGTCTATAGGGTGTATCGTGGCGCAGGTATAATTGCATGGCCACGAATCCACATAGAATTTGGAGGAACGACAGAAATTAGTTCGCAATATGCATTTTTTTTAGTCAAGGTAGGTGGAGGTCTGCACTAAAAAGTCAATAAAAAAACTTATATTTATTCAAAATTGCAAGTTTATTGGTTCTTACAAAAAACAAACGAGTTCTTGTTTCTAAACTTAACTAAATAATGACTTTGGATGTTGAAGCGTGGCACTACATGTCCTCAGCATACTTTTCATACGATGGTACGTAATTATCGCGTGCTAATCGCAAGCACGATGACATATGTTCGTCAGTTAGTCGATTGCGATATTTTGACATAATTATCTTCATTTCAGAAAATGCAGACTCGCACAAGTAAGTTGACCCAAACATTGACGTCAACTGAAGGGCGATTTGCCTTAGATTCGGATATTTATCTTCAGATATAAAATACCAGAATTTTGTGACAGATGCTGTGGCTATGAGATGTATATCTGATATTATCTGCAATGTTCCAGAACACTCCAGAAACTAACTCAGTCCGCTACAAGCTACAAATAAATAATAAAACAGAAGGCATGAAAAATGGAAAATTTTTCTCGAGATCGACTCAAAAAGCACTCGCGATCGACCGTTTGAGCACCCCTGATCTACACCAACACTTTGTTGAATCCTACAAATTAGAGTAGCATTGGTAAATTAGTTTTAATGATTTGTCTTATATGTAGTGTTGTTGTAATTTCTTTTTTTACTTTATGTTACTCTTACGTTTTATTGCTTCATATTTTTTCAATATTTTCTCATTATACTTGTAATCACAATTTTACAAGTGTGTAATTTGTACCTTCTTTAAAATGGATTACATCTATTTACTGTCAATATCTCCTGTATAATACATATTCTCCTATGTACACTGCATCATGTATCACTTCTATGTAAAAACCTTTTTAGGCGTATATATATATATAAATAAATAAATAAATAATTATATATAACAATTTGAAGTTTCACTCATTTATTCCAAAAAATAAAAACATTTCACTCAAGTTCCTTATTACCCTCCACATGTATATAATCTGCAAATATAACATACTCGTTACAACTTGAATACATATTGTTATAGTTAGAACCCAAATATGAACGTAATAATGTCTACATAGAAACCTACATCGTTTTATAAACATAACATGCTCGCGATCATTTCGGATAAACTTAGCATGGATAAATAGCTCATAATTGCATACTTGTAACCTACTTATGAGGCAAGTTTTGATGTAAGACGTTGTAAAAGACGAGCTGATATGGAAAACGTCAAATTCAAAGGCTTTATTAATCGTAAAAAGTCTGTCGTAAAGCATTTTGAAGATAAAAGAAAAATTGTGAAAAGCTTCATGCAAACAACCCCTTTTCTAAAGGCAAGGATAATTTCCCCGAAAATATGTTTTCAGCTTTTATTATTATGGAAATATTAATTCGAAAATTGACAAGTTACGCAATAAAAAAATTAACTGGTGTGTTAACGATAAAGCATTAGGAAGCAAAATCTCTGTCTTTTAACGCGTTTAATAAGTCAAATGGTAAGTACCAGAGATAAAGGAATACAAATTTCTTTGGTAAGTATCCACGCTCGATGGTTTTACGCTCATTCAGGCACGTCTCAACGTGTGTTCCGTCTCGCTCGATGCTATTTGGTTCGATATCGAGCCAAAGGATCGATGCGAAAAAGATTCAAGAACCCTAATTCAGGCTCGGTGTTCCGCAGAAATTTAGGATTTGAGCGTCTTGGTACAGGGATACGTCTTTGTGCAGGGTACCCTGATACAGGATCCGAGAAAACATAAAGAGCAAAAACAGATATGGGGTTTATTTTATTTTATTCAGTACATCATGCATCAAGTCTTGAAGATGACATCAATGATCAGCAGGGATGCATTGATGAAGGCGTTTTGTGAGGATTTCGGCCGAATCTCGATGGGTTTAGCGGCGATTTCCTCCCGAATTCGATCCTTGAGTTCTTCCAAGATGTGAGGCTGATGTTTAAAAACATTTTCCTCCAGGACGCAAATTGCAGTCGGAAGGCCCGTTGGGTGGGTCCGTTTTCAGGAAATTGCGGACGGCGAAGCCCGGGTGTTGTCCGGACCAAACCATGGTAACGACTGAAAACGGCACGACCCTCCTGACATAATGAGACCACTCTCAGGCTACTCCTAGCGGCATTTCAAAACTGCCCTCTTTATTTTGCAGCACCATGTAAATGACTTCCTTTGTGGAGGTGCTCGAGGATGTGGACGCAATGACGAGCATAGTTCCAATTCAGCTTTTTCGATCGTGCCAATATATAGCCGAATGCATAGCTTAATATGCGAGAACTATTTCCTGCGTCAATTATAATAGAAAAATTAATAACTTAAACGGTAAATATTCATAGTCATAAATAATTTAATTAATGATATCAGTTTTGCAAAACGAACACGCTTGATGTTACAATGAATGAAAAGTGGAAGCTCATTAGCGGACGAATATTTTCCGACATTGATTAAATTATCGATATTTTAAGCAAGTCGGTCGTATTAAGGGTATCGATATACAGACGTCGGCAGCCTAGTTTGTCATATCTATTGTGCTTATTAATCGACGTTCTTGTGTTAGGCTCTTAGGGCAGATCACTTATCATATCAGTATCACAGTGTCACTTCTATCCACCCTCTGGTGTTTATTTATGTAGAAGATATTATTTATTTATTTAATTTTGCTGAGAGCAGCCACATAAAATAAACATCTTCACAGATTATGGACACTGCAAGGCTGTCTTAAGAGTTGGTTAAATAAGGAAGAAGCACCACACGACTTAAAAGACCTCAAAAATTAATTACCATAATTTTTTAGTATCCATTTTATATTTTTATGTCTTTTTTTACATATTCAATAATATTGTTATTGGGTTTATAAAAATATATAAAAAATAAAAATATAAAATGGAGTTCTACAAATTAAACTTAGTAACAATAAATTTATTATTGTCATTTAAATCATGTTCAATAGTCATGCTACATTTCAAAAAGAGTTATTATTTTCCTCCCCTGGAAAATCCCCTAGGAGGCGGATCCCTGCATTTGCAGTGTTGAATAATAGTGCCCGTGTACGATACGAAGCACTGCAAATATAGCAGGAACTTATCGACCTTATAAGTTAATTTTCCGCTCGGATGTTACATCTGCTATGTAAGTTAAAAACAAAAATAAAATTATCTCTTTATCAAGGATGGTATTGTCAACGTGTTGGCTTTAACGAGAATATATTTTTATGTATAAGTTTTTGGTCGGCCCTTACGGTTTTGACTAGACAAAATATTTAACGAGAAATAATCATCCCTCCATTTAATCTTTTCCCTACGTTCTACTACATTCCATCTCCGTAAAGTTTTGCAGCAGCAAGCAAGCAAGTAAGCCTGGTAAGCAAACAATTCTAACTTGGGATTTAATACTGAGGAAGGAATATTTAAAACCCCGGATGTTAGAAAGACGGAAGTAACCGATCCTTGAGCCACCCACCTTATTTCGCACTTGAACGTTTACCTTTTGCGCAAAAAAAGATTTCCATCGTTTATCATCGCATACATAAAATTAAATTCACAATTGTTTATTACCTTTGTCCCTTGAATTTTGTGGAGCTCAAACTTGAAAACGACATTCAAAAGTCTCTGCCTAAATTCTCGAACGTACACGCGGAAAAATGAGTACGGCTTTTTTATTACTATACTGGTAAAAATTTGACTGCATGATCATTTTCTAATAAAATATTAGTCATTCAGAATATATCTGGACACGTATTCAATGCAGATGGTCTTTTCCGAATAAATAAAGGACGGGATGTGAAATTATTATTATTTTTATGAACACGTGTTCCGACTTCCTCATAACACATTCGTGCTATACTGTTATTTTGTAATTTTGTTCAATTCATTCGTCATAGCCATCTAGTCCCGTTTTTAACAGGAAAACGAATAATTCGATTTTTAATAAATTAACAATATTTCATATCAGTAAGATTTCTCCGAATACAAAATGTATATTCATGCTATACCAATATTTTCAAATTCTAATACAAAATGGACTACGTCCAAAAAATACAGTTCAGTTTATTTTTTAAACATAGACGTTATAATTTTATAAACAATATATAGGTATTATTTTATCGTTTTTTTAATTATTTAAATTTCAGCGAACTCCCCCTTGAAGGGATTGATGGCTCCGTGCCTAGTTGTCAGGCAAACGAGGATAATTCAAGGTGTTAGAGATGGAGGATACCGTCGTGATAAAATACTTTCGTGAAGTTTTTAATGAAAAAATAAGTTGCTTTTTAACTTGCGAGATTAAGAATTTTTGTCTTTTCATGGAAATTATTACCCGTGCTCCCTCCTCACACCCTCATTTAACTAAAATGATATTAAATGAAATATGGACACCGGGTGTGATATTCGAAGATTTCAAATTTACTTCGAGCTTGATTGGATAATTCTATAACGAAAAAGTGCAATGGCTTGAAGTAATGAATGGATCATTAAAATTTGACAATTTTGAATTCGAGCCAAATAGTGTTTAAGCCGTGAAAACGGAGAAATGATTATATCAGAATTACGTGGGTTTATTGGCCACTGCCAAAATTTAGACACTTCGGGCTTTTCACAAAAGCCACAAACGTCTTCTTAATCTTTTCAATTATTGAAATACATCTGCCTTTTCTTAATTTCTACAGATTATCACAAATGTCTCGTTTGAGGTGGTTTTTCTTGATTCGAAGGATATTTAGCGAATGGGTTCTTCCAGATAAAATAAATTTATTTTTTATATAGTTAGCACAGTTATTTTTTGTAACCAAAGCAACTGTTACTATTTTTTTTCTAAATGTTAAAAAAATTTGATTACACATTCAAAATTGGGCGTATAAAATTCAAAATTCAAAAAAATATTTATTGCACAAAAAGAGTACAAAGGGTATAACTTATAGGTTACATCCTATTTCTTCCAGCTAACCCAATTATACATATATAACCCACTATACATACATAACCCCTTACTAATACACGTTTTTATGTTTTATACAACTGTAAATCAACCATTTACCATATATTAATGGTTGTGTATCAGTTGTGTAAAATTAAAAAAAAAAAGTTTATTAGTAAGACCCACAGTTTCTTAATACAGTTAAATCCCTATTTCTAAACTTCATGACATACATGACGTTAAGAACTGATCATAGTAACGTTGATTTGAAAATTGTATACTTTAAAACATATATGTACCTACATCACGTTATAAAGTAAATAAATAAAATAAAATATAGATTACACAATGTGGTAAAAATTTTAACGGAAAGCTGAGAGGTTTTTCTTTACGAAAAGCAAAAGTTATTTTAAAAATAAAAGAAGCAATACTGTCTACGTCCTCGTGTCAAAACCCATTCACCGGGAAAACAATTCAATTACCCACAAATAAAAATAGAATTTTCACTTCTGACACTGCCTTACAAAGTGGTTTCCCGACTGTTAGTTCTGTTTACCTCAGCTTCATATGAAAAAACTGTTCATGTAAAATAGTGAGTCCTGGTGTGGTGAAAGTAATAAACGTTTTTATATCCGGATATTCGAAGTAGCAGAAACTTTTTTGAGCTCGTAATGGTATTTCCATCATTGATTACGAAGTTTGAAATATTTATGGAACTCTTGGAAAATTTCACAATTTTTAATGTTCATATTAATTTGTCAATTGTTCACTAAGAAAACTGTGACTAAACTCTGGCGAAGTCTGGTAATCATTACTAGTCATTACTTAATTATTAAATCGTAAGATTGCAAAAGTAACTAAATGAATCGTTAGAAGTTAATGGAATGTTGGTAATTAATGAAGTCGTTTCATCAACTTTCCTTCAGAAAAACTCAAGATATTTCTGAAAGCTTTACAGAGCACAACTAATATTTAATAGAGAGGAATTAATACTTACCTAGTGCTTTGGCGGAAATGTATTTTCTTTATCACGTTGTGTGTTTCAGTTACTTCAAATCTTGTAAATTATTCATAGAAAATCTTTAAATTAAACATGGCGCCTGTTTCATCCAAATGAGGCTATTAATATTAAAATTATGTGTACATCCAATAATTATATGTACATTAATCTGAAGAGTTTTCTGTCACTTGATGAATTCTGTAAAGGACTGATAGAGAACATTGCACCTTGTAGGAGAAAATTTTGATAATTACTTTAAAAAAGTTGTTACGCGTTTGTATGACCAATTTCTTCGACATTATTAATTTTATATTATTTTTATTTCATATAATATATAAGACATCTCTAGGCTTTCAAATTGCACCAACCTGACGACTACACAAATTTAAGTCATTTTATAATGCCAAAGAAAATGAAGGTGTGGTAGAAGTTGGGTTGTAGACATGGCTATTTAAATCTAAATCATACAAATAGCTAAAGCCATTTCAAGTTGCGCTTCGATGATTCAGAATAGTGGTCCTTTCACCAGACGATAATGTATGAAATTATGTTTAAATTAGACCATTTGGCTTTTCATCTGTCTGTAATTTTGTTTGTTACCTTTAAGTTTCGGTGCATGATGGTGACCTTGTTGGACACTACATTTTTATCCCGCCAGAGTTCGCATTATCGTGGTTTTTACTTCCTAATATGAACAGTCAAATCGGAATAATCAATATTATGGTACATAACTGCCTGCAAGAAAATTTGGATAAATAATTACCATTGAGATGATGACATTTCTTTGGAAAGTTGTATAATACCTTATTTGAAATAAAAATGTTACGTAAAATATGTATTGCATATAATTGAGTGGGTGGGTATTTGAGTACTGCAAATTTTATGATTTGATGGTAAATTTTGGTTTTGATTTATAATAATAATAATAATAATAAGCCTTTTATTCTGAACTTCTGTTAGGTACATTAATATTAGAAATGTTTTGTTTATTATAATATATCCCGAAGCTCAGTTTGCCTCTTGGCATAGGCCTCCTCTAACAATTTCCATTGGGAATTGTTAGAGGTTTTGATTTACTTTATATTAAATATAAAACCCGGTTTTGAACCAGCGGTCTTTGGACCCGGCGCCAGATAACTTACAACTCTCTCACAGACGTCTATAATAGTATTAAAAACATTCTCATCTATATAAATATACATATTTCATAGACAGGTTATGTAAAGAAAATGTTGACTTCGAATAATTTTCATATTAAGTACTGATTTTCCTTTTCAAAATATACTTTGTAAAAATATTTTAACTTTAAAATATTACCCAGTTGGTAAACGAATCATTTGGAAGTCTGTTTTCTTGACAAAATATGATAAATCCTAATATCTAATATCCACTAAATCAGAATAATGAACTCCTTTATATGACACATAGCAAAAACAATGAAGTTATATATTTCATCCCTTGCTTCATATTGGATCATAATCTACCTTACAATAAGTTGGCAGTGCTTGCTTATGCATGAAGCATCCATATTCAATAAGATATTGAATGGGACAATCCACTGAACCTAAAGGATTAGCAAGTGTAATGATTAAGGGACTGGTCGATCTTTCAACTCCCGATTCTCCCCTTCGGATCTGTGTTTTGCTTCAGATGAAATCAATTTACACTTCATTTATCCCCACTAAGGGCCTTAATCAGGGCTCCTAATTACCTGAACGCACGAAGTTAATTCATAAATGTATTCGGTTATTTGAAGTGCGAATAAAGAACTGTTATTAAATACTAATTAATGTTTGTTTGGTAAATTAGATATTATAATTACTCGGCGTTGGATTTGAAAAGGATCTCTTATTAACAAATACTGAAGTTAGAGGGTAAATGACTGCCCTCATAATGAATACTGCAAAACTCTACGAAACGATGGCTCAAGAAGGAGAAATTAAAAAAAATTCAAACATAACCGATGTAGTAGTCGTATAAAAAAACTCCCAAGACTGCCAAGGAAAACATGGCACAATCAATTGAACCAAATACCGACCATGTAAAGAGAAGTTGTGGGCATGTGAACGAGGCAAGGAGTGTATGCCAAGACCGAGTTGTTTAGCGGTCTGTCTTCTCTGCCTACCCCTGCAGTAATAGGATTTTTTATGTAAATTATCATATAGGTAATTTATTAATAAAGATGTCATTTCAGCAATGTTCAGACAGGAAGCTTGTCATCACTACCATAAAGCTAATATTAATGGCAATATTTTAAGCAACAACAAAAAAATCAGCTAATACTGGAGGCAAACAAAGTACGCTGCATAAGAAAAAGTTGCTGGCAGCATTTCAATTAGAAGCTTGAAGATTTTGTATAAGTTTTTTATCCGTAGTGTGATTGAATAACAGTATTATTTAAGCTACAGTGCCAAATGTCCAGGTGACAATGACGTCATCTAACCCCCAAAAGTGGTTGCAAACAAAGAAGAAGCTTTATCCTCATCACCATCATTATTAAAGCCTTGGAAAGCTCTGATCCTCGATTCTTGACGAAGTCATTCCAATAACATTTGACGTTTGGCGTATGTAATTATTTACCTTCGACGAGACTCAAGAATAAGAATGTCGCCCAATGTAGGTACATTCGACGGCGATCGCGAGCGGCCTGAATTGGAGAATCGATACCCTGGCCTATACTTCCCCTGTTTTTTTGCTGTGTCCCACACGTTCTTTCCATTCAGCTACCCAAGTTTATGCCTTCAAACGCTCCTTCGTTCTGTGGGCTTATTATAAGAGGACGTTTAATAACAAGAAATATGAAGCTAAAAGTAATAATATCACTTCTGACAGAAGGCTCATATTTCCATTTAATTAGATAATAAAACAGCATGGCTTCGTCTTACACAAAAAAAAATTTAACACAAACCAAATAAAATCAAAGGCTCTCAGGAAAATATCCTGAACTGTTTTCTTCTCCAGATTTATAGATCGTCACTGCTTTGAATAAAGTCGTTGGAAATAATATCTCCGACCACCATTCAAAGGAAAAAAAAACTTAAATACAGATCGAAGCAGAAAGATTAATAGCGGCCTGTTTGAATTTTTATAAATAAATAAACGGGACACACAACATAAATCTGGATTCTTTGAACGGCGGATGAAAGCAAATCTATAAATAATCTTGAAAGACGTTCAGATGCTGTAACGCGTAACTCCACTCCTGGTCTTATAGTGAAATGAATATGAAATATTGGTAGGGGGAAAGCTGTACTATTTCTAAGTCGGAAAATGCATGGCCACTTTTCAATGTTCAATTTGAAATGTACTCCCAATGCAGATGCCGGATGCGATTCGAGATATTTATGTCCTGGAATGGGGAACGCAAACTGCAGTACGCCCATCACTTGTATTACGAGAGTTACAACTTCTGCTGGTAAGTGAACTGGTGTGACAAACCTAAAGAAAACCAAAGATATATTTGAAAATTGCAGAAGGTAATATTAATATATCAAACGAAACATGAAACAGAAAATAAAAATGTAACGGTACGACTGGGGATCGCACCCAAGACCTCTGTCTTACCGGGACAACCTGACCTAACCTAACCCAACCTAACCTAACCTAACCTGACCTAACCTAACCTTACCTTACCTAACCTAACATAATCTAACCTAACCTAACCTAACCTTACCTAACCTAACCTTACAAAACCTAACCTAACCTAGCCACTGAACTATTGAGACCTGGTTATTTTCCGTTGGTGGTGTAATGGCCAGCATAGTTGCCTTCCAAGTAGTTGATTGACGGTTGTCGGAAGTCTTTTCATAATATTTTTTTTACTTTTATTTTTAAACATACGTTTTTTGTGTAAATAAAAATAAGTCTTTCTATTTGTGAATTTTCACAGGTCTGCGCTAGTTTTATTGTAAAACACTTGAGTAAACATCTTTCATTTTATAGCACCAAAGCAAATAAAGCTATACTTGTTACGAACTGCTCAACGTTTTTTTCATTGTTTAAAAAGGCATAAAACAAATATGGAACACATCCAAACATGGCATCTTATTTGTGAATTTTATAAAGCTCGTAGCTCATGATAGAAATAACGCATAAATAGAATATATTAATTTTTATAAGTTGAAAGATGAAATTAGGTTGGTGAAACAGAAATGTAAGTGTGGATTTCAAGTAGATTCCAACACGATGTATTTTATTTTTATTTGTGTTTAAAGGATGTTGTAAGAAAATAAAATGAAAAAAAGTTAAAAGGTAAATAAAATAGGGCATAAAGGCGGAAAAAACTAAAGAAACAACGAATTAACAATGTAACACGATAGAGATAAAAACTGAGAAGGAAACAATGTTGAATAGAATTGTTTTTCCGCCTAGTTAGTAAAACGGGGATATTTTTTTAAGACTTGATTAAAGGCAAGATGAAAATATCTACCGAACCCATTATTATAAGATAGGTTCTATTTACACGTTAAATAAATTGTTCAGAGAAAACTCACTTTGAAACAATATCTGCGGTCTAGTGAGAGCTCCTTGAGCTTGTAGGTATAAGTATATTTATTACCGAGGCTACACAAATCAGGACAGTCAATGAAAAATAGTTTTCAATTAAGAAAATCATGTCAGAAATGACTGAACTTTATCTGAAAGTGTTAAGGGTATACCATCGATAAATAGTATAAAAATCTGCGTCTGTCTGTGCGCTCAGTTCTTCTAAACTACGCAATGGATTTTGATAGAGTTTTAACTATGATTTAGAAATTTTCTCCAGGAAAGTTTATATGTATATTATACTAAAAACGTAGAGAAATACGTTTTTTAAGTAAGTTTTTTAATGAAGTAGTAAAAAAATATTTCAAGCGCTTTAATTTTTTTTTATACTGAATACCTCACAAGAGTCCCAACTGCTCCCGTCTGGAGCCAGTGAGACTATGGCATCCCCAATTGGGGGATGTTGTGAGGCTGAAGGCAAGTGGGGAAGGGAAAGAGGAAGGTGGGGAAGTACCTAGCTATTCAGATCTAGTCACTAAACACGGCTAAAGCCATTTGGAGCAACGTTTCAATTCTGAATGGTGGTCTTACACCAGGGCGATACTGGTAGTATCTTCCACTCTGCTAATACTGGCTAAACCTTTTGAGATATATTTAAATAATGTTCTATGGAAATGTATATCTTGAAAAGGCCTACAAAAAACTTCACGGTGTGATATGTCTATCTCTTATGGATAGCCAGGTACACGTCAGCTACTATACAATAATTGCATGTCATAGTTAAATACATGCATAAGAAAAATTTCAAAATATATTTTTAAAATAATTATATGTGGTATTAGACGGCACAATAACATCAGAAAACATAAAATTAACAAAGCTCTTGTAGGATATAAATATAAGAGATACAACTACATATAAAACATAAAAGTACACTTAATTAATATTGATTGAAAATATACGTTAGTATTATACCTTCTTGTGCCTATCAACCGTGCAGTTAAATGGATCCACCACCTCTGCGGATTTTAATGTATTTACCTCTTGCATGATGGCCATTTACATTTAAGATTTTACTGCGATTTAGGATGGCAAAATAATAGTCAATAAACCTTAATTAATGCAATTAACTATTTCGAACATCAGGCTTTAAATTTTAAATTTCCAGTAGAAAACTGTGATTCACCATGCTTACGAAATTCGAATGGGATGGAGATCTACAATATGAGGCAAGTGTAAGAGAGACACAACACATGCTAAATGATCTAGAACCAATCACTAAGTCAATGGCGATATTTGTTTCCATTCATGTTTGAAGGCACTTCTACTTTTCTTCATTATGCAATGATCTCGGATGAAGAGATACTGCACGATCTTATTTGCATACACAGTCGCCTCTCTTTCATGCCATCTATTTCATATGCACATACTGAGACGCACGTTTATTGAAGTTATTGTGTTTTATCATTCATCATCATCCTCTTTTCAGAAATCAGGTAGATACCAAATTGACCGACAGGACGTCTTCGCCCATCCTACAGGTTATGCGTAAACTTCGGGAGATCATTCCAACTGTAGAAGCAAAGATAAATAACTTTTTCGAACTTCCAACGTTCATTTTCCCGTACAAACAATTCATCTTTTTTACCTAAAAACTACCTTAAAATATTAGAATTTTGAAGGGAGTTATTTTCTTTTTTTCTTCTAAAATCATCCCCCGAAGTAAGCGCACTTTACCCCCGAACACCGTGTATAATACGTTCCATTTAGAGCCAGTCACATCACGTACAACTGCATTTGTTTTCTCCAATTTTATTTGGGGGAAATCAGATAAATGTCTTCCCTCTGGAATTTTTGATAGTAAACTGTTTGATAGCTAAAGTATTACAGAATTTTAACATTGAAAACCATTGCCATAGAATTATTGTAAAACTAATATAATATTGTTGATGTCCCCGACTAGAGCGCCATGATTTGTAAATAGATTGAATGCCTGTTGGTGTTCAGCCCTCCTTTACTCGGCGTTCTTTATAGAGCTATCATTTCTGAGATAGTTTAACAGAATAAAGATTTCTGCATTAGACTTCCTTTGAAAATGTGTTCGTTCATGGATAAAATTGGGTTTAAAGCCTTACAAGCTTGGTGACAGGCAAAAAAAATATTAAAAGAGCTCCACACAATGAACCGCCAAAAGATTATCATTTGAAAGTCACCATTTTACCAAAATAAAAATTCTAAATTACTTCAACTTAATAATGCGTTATAATAATGTTACGTTTATTAAAAGCTTGGGAAGTTAATCTATATTAAGGTGGATATGATAAGCTTTTTATTTTTGTAGCCTAATATCGAAGTTCAAATCCTGGTTAGAAAACAATATTTACGTAAATAGAACAAATAACGTTGCTGAAAGAAGAAAAAATAACTAACTAACCCGATACAAATCTCAAGTACGCCCACCAATTGAATTTGGCACAAACCTACTTGATTCTGTTTAAAGGAGGGCGGTCCGTCTGATTGACAATCCATTCTTAACAGACCGATTGCCATCTCTAATGCACAGACGCAATATGCGCATACTGAGTCTGTTCTACAGGTTTTTTAATGGAGCCTGCTCTAAGGAGCAAGCTGATACCTGGTGCACCGGTGTACGTGCGTGAAACTCTACGAACGTGAGTAGAACACCCATTCACAGTTGTGAACGATTGGCTTTATGATAACGGTTCGGACTTGATTTTGTGTAAGTCGGCTCGTGTGTGGAATGAGCTACCGGCATCTGTTTTTCTTCCTTCATATAAACCTCACAAAGTTGTCCAACCGAGTTTTGACATAGTTCCCCTGCCTATACACTGACAGAGGCACTCTTGAGAGGTGTCACATAAAAATAAATCATTAAAAAATCGATTAATTCGTTCCACAGTGAAATGCTCCCATAATCGTCCTGACGACAGACTTAGTTCCTAATTTCCTTCCCTTTCGACATATCATTATCTCTCCTACTACAATGTACCTGCAGCCTCACAACTATGTAATTAACGGTAACCGGATAAATCATCACAATGATAACTCATCACATCTTTAAAAAGTTATATAAAGTCATGGAAAGTGATGAAATAAAAACTTTATTAACTGGGTTATGTAGGTTAGGTTAGGTTAAAAAAATATTTTTTCATCGTTTCTCATGACTTTATAATACTTTTTAAAATTGTTTTGAATTGTCACTGTGTTGAGTTATCATGCAATCGTAATTAACACACCATGAATATACATAGGGTAGAGGATGAATCGCCATACAACTTGGCACACAATTCTGTTAATCTGAAGTTTTATTTTATTTATTTATTTATCTATAGTAATAAAAATGTTAATGTTTGTTTGTTCAAAATCTTAAATCTCCTAAAGTCCTTCACCGATTGCTTTGAAATTTTGCCACAACGTTACATTCGAATACGCGTATTTTTTTTATATACCTATATTTTATACATGTCTCCTGTGACATGTAAAAACATGTTTTTTTATAAAAGGATTTAAAATCATCACGCGCTATTGTTTCTCTATCTGCACAGATAGATTGAGCCACAGCAACGCGTGTCGGGATACAGCTAGTTAATTATAAACGCCCCGATGGGCTTTTACTTTTCTTGATTTACTGCGTGATACAGAGAAAATAAGAGTTCATGCTTATATTACAAAAAAAAATTAAATCAACATAATACACGGTAGACAAAAAGTTGCATTTAAACGTACAAAAGATATTTAAAAAAGTGAAAGAAAAAAAAACAGAAGCCGAAATATAGTTTTTATTGCAAATGGCACAAAAATAATACAACATAATTATATATGTTTAAATATATAATTTACAATAAGAAGAATCTAAAAAATATGTGACGCTCCTACATAATATTGGTAAATATAAATTAATATAAATGAAGTATCACTCATATACCGATAAACTTATATTAAATATGTCGATACTTGAAGTGAATTTATTTTCAAGTGTGTGAAAGCGAGAAAAAGGTGCATGTACATTGTACATGGTAGTTAGTCCTTGAATTATTGTTGCAGAATAATATGTTTTGCGTGGTTGCTCAATTTGGTACTTTAAAGTCGATGAATGCAAGAGCTTACAATAGTCTAGCTGTTCGGAATGAATAATTTTAAAGAATCAAGTAAAGTAATTTGTTTTCGTTTTATTTTCTAGGAAATGCAATTCAAGTATATTTAGTAAGAATATATAGTTTATGGGTTATTTTATATATTCTAAATGAACTACTTTCAAAAGAAATCATAACAAATTATATTATAAACAATTATTATTAGCCTGAAACACTCAAACAAATAAATTCCCATAAACATTAGTTTATCATTAAAAAAATAAATCATTTCGTTTTTCTCATTTGTAAATTAAAATTCAAGCAATATTAATCTCCTATTAAAAACGAAATTATAAAATCTTGATATTTCAGTTAAAGAATCGACACATTTTAGAGATTACAATAAAAACCATTACTTGCATTGTTACATCGTGTATTCTGTTAAAATAATGAATGAAAAATAAGTTAAAAATATGAATCTATTAGTTACGCATGTCTATTGACGGATGGTCTCATTTCCATATGGACCCATTGTGGCTGCACCACCAATTGGGTCCGGTCGTATCGTTTTCATGGACGTATCGTGACACAACAACACAAGGTCTAATAGGTTCGACCTGTGATGACACAGCTAAAGTTGTGTTTAAAAGAAAACTATCAGTATCGCAACTCCAGTTAGGTTTGTTTAATGTATTTGATATTTTAATGAATTTTAAACCGTGCGCTTGCGCTTATTATATCAGTCAGCACCAATTAGATTTTTTCTGCCGCTGACTTTGATTAAAGCAGAAGATGCAAGGAGGAAGGTGGAAAGTACTTGGTTATTCAGACCTGGTACAAAATATGGCCAAAGCCATTTGAATCAGCCTTTAAAGTTTGAGTGGTGGTCTTACACCAGGGCGGCAATGAAAATATCTTTTGGTAGAAGTGGTTCTTTTAGATTAATCAAGGATTTATTAATACTCCGCGTATTATAAAGGTGACTCGATAGTCGACCTAGTAGCTGGCTAATTGGAATCTGAAACAGTAAGTTTCTCCGAGAGACTTACCACTGGCGACAACTGGCCACTGGCTCCATCTTGCGGACTTCCACGCAAGCTCTATGCACTGCCATCTGTGCGTGCATCTATGAAGCTCTTACTTCCCAACAGTAGACTTTGTAGTTTTCATGTTTGGGTGTGAATATGCATCGAATATTTGATAATGGACTTTTAATTATCTTCGGCTGTTTTTTTTATATACTGATATAGAGGTAGGTTCATATTATTAAAAAAATATAGATACATATTACACAGTCGGGCAAGACGCGAAAAGCGCTCAACATTTGTACACAGGTGATATTTGTAGCATGAGAACGGGTCGTTTCTACGACTGGGTCTCTTTAACTGTGGTTTACTCCTTCCTTTCCATAAAAAGACCCTTCACACAGCATCCCCAAAGATGAATTATTTTCCTCAGGGCTTTTAAGCGTCGAGTTAATTAAAAAAAGTAAAAAAAAATCAGATGATCTTATCTCGGTACTCACGTGAATCATAGACTGAAAATTATATTAAATCTTCCAAAAGCACCGATAAGCCGTGTAAAATATTATAAATTTTAATATTGGAAACACGATACGTCGAACGTTATTCTAGAGCAGCATCCTCGACGGTTGTAATCATCATCAGGTTTCAACTTTCAACTAGGTAGAGCAAGAGTTAGGGTAATGTTTCATAGGAATGGGAACGTGGGCAAGTGCTCCGGATCTATGTTCCCTGTTCACTCGCGACTAACTCACAACAATGGAGCAGTCGCATCCTACGCACATTCCGCAGCTGCCATTTGAAACCTTACACCATTGATATAGAATACCTAAGATTTGACTTTAAGTCTCAAAACATTACCCAATAGACAACTTTTATTATATTTTTAATGTAAAAAAAATGAACATATATTTTTTTTAAATGTGCTCTAAAAATTATAAAATAAATATGTATATATTTTGGTTTGACTGAACCTTCCTAACCAGGAACTGGACTCAACGATTCTTTCGATCGGGTATGACAGACATTTATTTCATACATTAACTGTTTAAATTTCATCCGATTTCAAAGAAATGCGTATATGTCCAGGAGTGTATGCGTGATTGCCACGAAAATTTTATAGAATGTACTGTCATCAACAACAAGTCAACCTGACGAGTTTCAGCTCGATAGAATGTCGGAAAATGGGTTAATTTCCACTGCCAAGATTTGCATTCATTCATAACCAACGAAAGCGAAATTCTAATTTAAAAAAATAATAAATAACAAAAATGATGGCATCTTTATTTATCTTTTATACTCACAAATACCTTTTCTATAACGATTTAAAATGTGTCATTTTTGATTTGCCGTCAAAGCGACATGTTTGTTTTGGTTCGTGAATATGGCGTCGTTGATGTTACGTCGTCCAACGTCGACAAAAGTCATCTTAACAGCAAGTAGCGTTTTCTTTATCATATTGACATTGTAGCCAGTTCGAACCTAATAGTTTATTATTTTAGTAAGATCATTTTTAAATCGATCATTATAAATGAAAATATTTAAATAATCAATATTTAGGTCGAATATCAGAACCAGAGAATTATTTGTTAAAAAAAATTTATTCATTGTATTTTTTATAATTTGCACAGTTGCCATTTACACTTTTACAGATTTTACTGTGATATTGGGATGGAGTAATTAAAAATGAGTGGACTGTAATTAACAAATAAATTATCTAGGGTGACAGGTGATGACGAAGGACTGACAACCCTGGACGCTCCTTTATACCTACTTTGTGTTTCTTATTTCATCTTACAAGAAGTCATTCTCACGTTCGTTACAAATAATCTATCTTCTATCTATTTATATAAAGATGAATGTCTGTGCGGACACGCGAGTGGAGGAGTGGGTTTGATTACGATACAAATCCACAGTTTTATTCTGAGAATAATGATTTTTAACACTTGACCTTCAAAACAAAAACAAGGTCACTTTTTATATGAGATTTAGAAAAACCACTCCGTCCCCTTTTCACACCCCTGAAAGGAGAATTTGGATACTTGATGAAGTTTTGCACATTTTACTTTCAAAATAAGAGGAAATAACTCTCTACATTTCATTTCTAAAAACTCTGTGTAAAGCTTGGGCAACGCCGGGGACTTCAACCAGTATCTATCTACCCGGTATTGTTCGAGGTAGAATACTTTTTTTATTTTTCATTGCATTTGAATTATTGGTGTGTATGGGATAAACAGCGGTATGGTGTTTTATATTTTGACAAAATTTGCGTTCATCCATAAATTTTAGATTTACACCTTAAGCCATAAGCGATCGATACCCCCTTGAATCCTCGGGAGATACTGGAATCAAGACGTTGCTTTAAATGGCTTTAGGCGTAGATAGAGACTAGATCTGAAAATCCAAGTAAGTACTTTCAACCATTCATATATTTTTTTCTTTATAAAAATTCATCATTGAGATATTTCAATAGCTGCACCGTCTTCAAACAGTTGGAAATCTTACACGGTATTACATAATTTTGGAAAAATCAATTGTAAGCCGACAAATAATAATTTTACTCCCAATATTGAGGGTTGGGGGATGGTGGAAAGAGTGTAGAGAAAAGAAACCTCGAAAGAAGCCTCAATATTATTTTATGTATTTGGGAAACAGAATTAATAAACAATTAAACAGAATCGTGATGTATCACCGCACAACCATCGAGTCAAAATAACACATCAGTGGCCTATCTGGCGATTTCTTCAACGATCTTATTAATCAATAACAACAATACTCTTTCTTCTTTAATACAATACCTTCATAATGATGACAATGAGATTGAAAGTCATTGGGCACCGTGAAATTATTGTGTAATTACAACAATAGTTTAGCGACAAGTGTTTTAATTTGAATAGAATCCTCCTTCATAAAGTGACCCAATAAAAACGACACTTTCGAGCCGTTCAAACTAATATTTTACAGCGGATATTCATAATATTTGTACATTGTACGGTACGCCATTTACACACTATACCTCTCATTTATACATACGTACAAGACCGCTGTTCTTGGGAGTGATATTTTTGTTATATTTTGTGCTGTTATATTTTTCTCTCAGCGCTCGATCACACGGCAGTTCATCCAGTCGCTAATAATAAATCTATAAAACCAAGTCTTTGAAAATCAACTAATACCGAGAAGAGAGTTGTGCTATAAAATACGCAGTGAGATCCTTCCACTTTCCTTTGCGATATATTTCTCCTTGGTGCAGTGATTTTGTTCTCACGAAAACTTTCATTATCAAATGATCCTTCGATTAAACATATAATCACATCGAATTACACATCATTGAATGAAATTAACTTTAATGATTTTTTTAAATCGGGAAATAAAGTATTGATATATACAGACTTAGGCATAACTAAATCGTTGAAAATGGAAAAATTGGGGCAACAGTCATCCAATAAAAATTTCAGAAAGGAAAAATTAAAACACATATAATGAAGGTTGAATTCTGGTACCTGGCTATTACGATAATTATATATTGTGGTATCTTGCCAGATCTATTAATTATGCTTTATTCAATTCTTGAACGAAGTGCCAACAAATATGTATATTTTATATATTTAAAAAAAAAACTTTATTTTTTGTATATTTTCATTTGTGTTTTGTCCAGTGGTTAAGAACTCGCGATTTATTGCGTAAGAGACAAAGCTCTAACCGCTTATCCACAAAGCCCAATAAACATGGCAATAAAATTTATCATTGATCCTTTGGTGCGATACAAAAACATTTATTCGGTACTTATGAAATAACGAAGAACATATTACCTAATTTGAGACCGTAAAAGACGCACGTCAATGCTTCATTGTCAGACGTTGCAGGCTCCCGCGTTTTTAATATGAGAAGTTAAGTGCCAACCCTCGTAAGGGCTCAAATAAAACCAACCCTTGTCCTTATGCTAACGGACGTCAACGTGGAGAGACGATAACATAAATATCTATTGTCGGCCCTTTACTGATGCGGTGTTGGCCAGGGTGGGCCCTTTAAAATGGATAGGTCAGTTGTCTCAAAAGTTATGCACTCGAATACTGAAAACATTCAGAATATTCCATACGACTTTTAGTCTTAATGGTGATAGATTACAACGAGTTCGGGTTACTTATTAGCAGGCGGTAAGAACGATTCTGGGCTTCGATCTAGGGTTTCTAAGCATATTTATCTAAAGTCTCGATTCCTACATTATCGAGAGATTTATTTATTACCAGTTCCATCTACGAGTAACCTCTAAAACAACTTAAATTTTTAAATTTAAATTTATTTATTTCATCAAAAAAAATACAGAATATATCATTAGTAAGTAAAAAAACCTATATGTAAGTTAGTAACAATGACATTGTTGAAAAACTAATGTTACAATAATAAAACAGTTTCTAATAGAAGAAAAAGTAAATATTTAATCATTGAAGACAATATTAGCGATTTCTAAACGAAAATCTGAAACAGAAAAATCAGAAAAAGATACGGTCACATCTAGGACTTGAACCCAGGACCCTTGTCTTTCCGGGACTTGCAGAAAAGTCAATTTAAGTCATGTCACATACCCACACCTACACTGCTGTAGGTCAAAATATGCCAACTTAAATAGTGGACTTTGAATTATTTCTGTATCTATATTCGATGTATGTCGATATTATAATTTTAAATTATGAATAATAATGACATCCAGTTGTCAGAGATTTAAATAACTGTTCACTTAATTGTCTGTTCTCTTATCAGCAGAACAGACAATTATTTTAAACACTGTTGCATTAAAATACTAACATATTTCGGTTTACGGCAGTGTAGTTGCGGAAGTGCAATATAATATCATCCGCAACCAACAATAACATAAAATGGATTATTTATATTTTTTATGTACGATTTTCAGCCTGCGAATATATATTTCGTACAGAAACGTGGTAACTAGTAGTAAAGAATCTAGACAGTCGTACGAGTCCCTGAAATATATATATATATAATTTTTTTAAATAGTTCATACATTTACGGTCCACCCTATTGGCCATTTATTGAATCTCGTGGGGTGGCGTCGGCAATTGAAGGGAATGGGCGATATACCGAAAGTAATTGGAAGCGTAAAGAATTGCAGTTCGTAAGTTGCGTCATAAATTAGCCAATACCTTGATCTTTAACTGTCCGTAACAACCTTAGGAAACGTAGTGTGTTCCTGATGCCGCAGATTAAAGAATATCCTAGAGGTGTACATTAGTAAGCACTAATCAAGGTGGGGAACGGGGAAATATGAGAAGTTTGAGGAGTGTGACATATCTGATAAAAACATATATATTATATACATTTGCTCTGTGTGAAAAAAAACCCCCCTATACACAAGAGAGACGATAACATGAATATTCTATCTGTTGTCAAGGGTGACCGGATAAATCATCACAATGATAATTCATCACATCTTTAAAAAGTTATATAAAGTCATGGAAAGTGATGAAACAAAAACTTTATTAACTGGGTTAAGTAGGTTAGGTTAGATTAGGTTTAATTTTTTTTGATCGTTTCTAATTCATCGTTTTCGTTGAATTGTCACTGTGTTGAGTTATCATGGAACCGTTGTCAAAACACAATCTTATCACAAGACACACTAACAAAAGATTGGAAAAATATTAGAAATTTTCAACCACTTCGAGGGTTTTTTTTTTTTTTTATAAATCGTGATTTTTTTTAACATGTGTCTTACTAATCTATAACCCTATTACTTTACATGTGATAAAATTTACTGATCTTTAAATATTAAACAACAATATATTTTAGAGTCTCCGACTGAAATAATTCTTTGAAACTTTTGAGGCCAATGCTGAAAATGTCACGAGACCTAGGTATTATTGACCGGTCGGTGGCCGAGTTGACATCGCGTTTGGGTCCCACCCAGGCGTAGTGTGTTCAATTCCTCGGCGGGCTAAGTTCTCCATCACAACACAAGCAACATTTTCCGCTTACTGTGGTGGTAGTAGTAGATTTTCAAATATTGTCAGGTTATTCGTAACCCGGGAATGTTTGTCTTTCTTTAAAAAAAAATTTAAAAAAAATCATTTTTCAGTACCCTACCTCTTGTTATGCTATGCTGGGCCAGAATATCTCTTAGGCTATGTAAAATATACAGCAAGTCGTGATGTCGACTCTGGCAGTAGTTGTTCGGTACAGGAGAGGCTGTCAAAGAAATAGTTTAAAAAAATTAATACTGTAACTGTATTAGTTGTTATTTGAATTGAATAAATATGAAATTAACATAAATGAATCAAATAAATTCCGTTACCCGTTCATTTCATCAAAATACTACAGTGGAGAACTGATAGTTGAAATAATACTGCCGGCCATAATGATACACGTGACTACTTGAATCAGTGTTTTAAAAATTTGGGAAAGATAATATTAGTTCAAATCAATCTACCCTTTCTACGTTCTGTGGCTCCTGCGAAACAATTATTTCGGATAGTCGCGTTACGCCCGCGCCGTTTCCCCCTTTTCTGCCGAGCCCCATTAAGTCAATAAGTGCTACTCGGATGATCCAATTTGTCCAACAAATGTTCTTTAAGGAAAAGAAACCTTACAGATATTTTGGACATCAAGTAAATGGACGAAGTTTATCGGATTTTTTGGATTCGGGATGTTTCAACGTGAAACTCGGCCTAGGACAAATCTAGTGAGTTGTACGTAAATGAAAATTCTTGAGAAATCTTCTTAATAACTAGATCACGAACAGAGTGGCCTTTTGAAGACGTAAAATCGTAGGAAATTCCGTAGTCCAGATCAATATCTTAATACGTATTATATTATAATACTGGCAGTGGCGGCGCGCCTTTTCTCAACGGTGGGTAGAGGCAATTACATATTTATTTTGAATTTCACTGTTGTTTTCTTGAATTATTATATGAATGAAGAGAAATCTTGGTAGCGGATATTAACTCACGACGTCCGAGCCCTAGGTTGTCCAACCGAGCTGAAAGCATTGTAATCAATGCCATCAAATTTTGGAGGCAATCACTACGACAAACAAGCATTTCTCTGAAATTGTATGAAAATACAGCAGTAAATATACGAAATAAATGTCGGTTCACTCAATCGCAATTTGGCGCAATTGTTACAGCGGTTAACTCCAGTTCTTGGGAGAAAGGTTCAGTCCTCTTCCTTTTAAGTTTTAAAAGACATTTCAATAGTTCACAGCAGTTAAGAGTCAGTCCCTCGGGAGGAGGGTTCAATTCTCAATCAAAACAAAAAATTATATTTTTAAATACATCTATTAATAAAAATATCTGTATTATAATTATTTTAAATAAACTTGGTTTTTTACGGGTTGATTTTTTCGTTACTGATTCATGATAACAAGAGTGAATGTTGGTTAAGCTAAAGTCTACAACACAAATCTTTCGCCGATTTTAAGATTTATATGTCAAAAAGTATTACAAAATGTAGGTGACTTACAATACATCAAGTGATACAAATGAAAAGGGAATTCCAAGGATAAACAAAATAACTGGACATAATCAAACTATATTTGCCTAATTTTTAACAACGAAGAATATACGCAGAACAGACGTATCACGGAAAGGTTAAAAAAATATATAAATCATTTGAGACTGTGCCACGAGTCGTCCCTTAACGCAAGGCATGACTGACAGAGGCTGAAAACATAAAAATGGAAGCCTGAAGAAAATGAAGCGATAAGTATGGATATCACGTATTCTTCACAAATAAGATCGTTTGAAAACAAGAAAGACAACAAAACAAAGAATAGAAATAATACTCAAGAATTTACAGCATGATCCTCATGGCCTAGGTACATAATTCATATAATTCTATATAATTTATACGCCCACTTCAAGATTTTACTGCTGTTTCATAGTATTACTGAGAAAATAAGATTACCTTTGTTACGTTATATAATGTGGTTGAAATTGATGCATACTGCACTTATTATTAGTAGGTTTCAAGAATCTGACAAGAAAGATTTTATTTGGGGGAATGGATAAGATTAACCTACCGTTTGTCTATATTACACACATATATATATATACGTACATACATTCTTTTTTTAAATTTTTCAATTCTCCTAACTCCAAAATGTAAAAATAAACAGTGGGGTAATTCATTGACAGAAATATACAACAATTTGTAAGATTTTGAATTTTACCTTAAAAAACACACTGAAAATATCAACTGAATAACATCACATATACAAATATGAATAACAATAATAAAATACAGCATCCCTCATACACACAAGCTCAGTTTATTTATGGGGAACATCGTTCATATCGATTGTATTTTGGTAATATTTTTGGGAATGTTTCTTTTCAGTAGTTTTATATTATAGTATAGTCTTCAAAGTACAAAGTTAAAAATAAAATTCATGCATAATTTTTTGAAATGACTCAACCCTAAAATATCTTAAATATATAAATAATATAGCAATATTTTTTTACATCCATTTTTTAAATTAGTTCAGTAATTAAAAATGTGTAGGTTGCTGCGCTGTTTTTACTTTTTTGTTTTTTAAACGTGAAACCGAACATGAACCCTAGTGGCTCGCCATTGAGACTATGCCCCCTCCAAGTTGAGGAATTTTGTGCGATTAATGGGTGTGTGTATAAATATCGTTTAATGATACTCTCACACAAGCAAAATTGAGTAATTAATTAACATAGGAAGAATAGAGTGCACAATTTGCATCCACATAGCTTACAAGTACTACCTCATCGTGCATCCCCTCAAGCAGAAGACTATCCCACATTGCCACGTAACTACTTTTTGACAACAACAAAAAAACTGCTCGTTGCGAAAGCGACCTCCCAACACCCATTAAAACAATCTATTTTAAGCCCCGAAGGAGTAAGAAAATAATGAACCCATTATAATCTCGCGGTATTCTAGTTCCGTTGGTCCCCCAATTTCCCCGAGAAAGTGGTAAGCGGGTTTGAGAAAGATACGTCATTATATTAAGTGCCGCATAAAAGAGAAGTTATCTCACTCTTAAATTTAATACGCCACGAAGCCAATAATTTCAGCTGCTCGGATCCGCCGAGGATTTGCCATGCTTTCTGCAAAGGCGTAAAAAGCTCATGCCTCCGAATCGTGACGAACCTACTAATGCTAATGGAATAGTCCCAAGTCAATGTAAAACGTACTTACATCATATGGGTCAGCTACTGAGAGCTCTGTTGTAACCTTTCCTTCTGTTACAACGTTGTTCTTGAGAAATATTTTCGCCTTTTTTATTTAAAATTTTACGGTAGGAAGTTTCAGTCCTCAGTCGAATCATTTTTGTCTTTTAAAACTTAAAAGACATTTTAAAATAGATGTAGTATGGTAAAAAAAAAAAATTTTACTGTTAATTTTTTAACTTCTCCACGACACATGGGAAACAAAAATGTCAGTTAACATCCCAAATTGAAGTAATTCAGAAATTTTCCACATATAAAAATATGTCCTAAGAAGAAAGACATGATTTGTGTGTTTAAAATATATTAGATAGACACACTGGTGATGGTGGAAATAACATTTATTGTTATATGATTTTATTTATTTGTTAATTAGGTGTAAGGTTTATATTTTTTTACCGTACCTGTCTCATTACGTATATCAGTATCGATACGCTAGTTTACAAATATTATATTTTAACAATAGGTAGATACATTTTACTCAGCTTATAAAAGTATATTGTTACAATACTGGGATTAGAAAACAATTATTTTAGATTTGGGTGATTTGGAAAATTATTACACGACCTTTGTTGATGATCCATAGTTTATCAAATACAATTTTTTTTATTGTTTTGTCTTTTTCAAAGTGTTGTATTGTAAGAATTCACTGGCGTGTTTAGTGCGTTTTATATATTTTCGTAAAATTTTACTCATTTAACATTTGTTTGAATGAATTTGTATGTTGTTAAATTTTACTAATATGTTTAGGAGTTAAACGAATTAAAAATACATTAATTTGAAAATTACATTCTGATTTACGCAAATTTGTCTTGAAATCACATTCCAAGTTTTTCTTCTTTGGTCTTCGGGTGAATTCCTGTTATGAAATATATTATATGCTTGGCAATTAAAAAAATCATGCATAGTTAAAAAATATTATATGTTAGAATTAATTGAATCCTTATTTGCTCAGATATGCACTTAAAGCTGGGATCTCACCTCATCTATCTTACAACGGCCTGTCAGCGATATGCCATTAAATTACATATATATTACAATTGTCTGCTTTATGCATACTCGGAATCGTATTACCTTTTGACATCAGGGAAGCTTTGACGTTGAAAGTTGATGCTTCTAAGTTCACTGTCGAAACCATAAATAAACCACTCACGTCGGAACCATAAATAGACGGAACGTTTTGATTGAGGTTTGAATTTTCTTTGGAATCCGTTTGAAATTCAATTTTGGAACACAAGAGCGTTTGTTTTTAAATACGCACGTTTTGAATTTCGTACCAGAATTACATGTAGGTAACTACCTACATTTTGAAAATTGGTACCCAATCAATAACCCTACCTGTATGTACGAGCAGTAATGATTTTATGTCACTGTGGGGGTATTTTACCACGCAACGATAGCGTATATATATCCACTATTCATAGGTTTGAATAAACTCAGACTTTATAAATAAATAAATCCTAAATCTAAAATATATGTTATCCTTTAGATAAGCTACTAAGAGGATGGTGAAATACACCCTGTATAAAGTAATGCAAGCATCTATGTTATAATACACTGACTTATTTTTTGACTTTAAAAAAATTTTTAAAGTAAAAGTTTTTTTGACTTTAAAAAAATATTATACTGTATCGTATATTGAAAATAACACATATATTTAAGAGTCAATCGTGACATCATGATTGACTTAGAACTATTAAAACCTCTTAATCATCAGAAAAAAAATTTGTATCCCCTTCTTAAAACCCTCGAACGGTGAGCATCATGAAAATTGCATAGTTTTTTCATTCGGAATTTCCAGGTCAATGCAAATATTTTAACTAACTTACATAGTGAGCTAAGAAGCTTGCATATATTCAATAATGTAAACAAATATTTTGTACTCTTCAACCGGAAAAGAGAGCTTTAAAACTAAGACAAAGCCGAGTAGTAACTTCTAGGTACTGATATCAACATAAACTGGTATTATATAATACGTTACGTATTCCGTAGCCTACCTATCAAGGTTCCATTAAATTAACATCTTCCTCACTGTCAACTCGGAAATACAGAAATAAGGGTAAATCTCCCAATTGCCGTAGGATAGGAGCGGGCCGAGGCGAGAACATAAATCATCCCAAATGTTCGAGACGACTCGAGATTCAATGCCGCTTTGAGAAGACTCATCCATTTATTGGCGCGCCTGGAACGGGCTCACTCTCAGCCAGTACCTACTAATGAAGAATTAATTAAAAAGACATCCAATAAATGCGACACTTACTTTTAAATACCCTATGAAGGTACGCCGTAAAATGGTGATGGTTTGCTAAATGAAGCAAGGATTAATTTAACTTTGTTAATGAATTTGGGATTAATTAGAATCGTCGGCTGTGATTTTCAGGCCAAAGACGAATCTATGTCCCTCCATTGTAATGATTACATAACGCGTATGAGAGATTTTTTAGTACCTACAAATATACACGGCGTCCAAAAATTTGTATTACAAGTGGAAATGAGTCAAACTACATCATATTTGGAGTCGATATGGTAGTTCATAGTATAACTTTTTTTGATTGGCGTTTTTATTTTCGATTAAATCGAGTACGAATTTTTTTAGGTTAAATTTGACGGAAATGGGTAGCTATGGGGTTATCATCAACTAATTGATTTTTAAAACGCGCCGCGTAGACCGCCTCAAAAAAATTACTCTCTTTAGTCAAAAATGAAAAAAGTTTAAAAACAAATCCAAAAACTCAGATCGGAAAAAACATTTTTTTTGTGTTCTCTATGATATAGATGTACCAGTTATCCGCTTGCACTACGTTCATTTGAGTGAGTCTCTATGAGTGTCGACTGCTTTGCATCTCATATAATTTTTCTAATAAGTTAATATTCCTTTTATTTTATTCTTACCTACTTTATCGCTTGTCTGACATGATTTATCAGTTTCAATTTTGATGTGAAAAGTTCATCGAACGTGAATAATTTCGTGCAGGACTGCAAAAATTAGTATCTATGTTTAAAAATAATGATAATTTAATTCTTGTAATTTATTGTTCTAAGCTACACAAATATTGGGGTACAAATTGCTTTGTATTGTATCGGCTTTTTTTTCGTTTTATCCTCTTTAGTTTAGAAAAAGAATTTTTCTTTTGACGTTTTTTCGTAAAGAGACATTATTTTATGGGGAGAGATTTTATTTTTATTATATCAACAATATTCACCATTTTGTTTGAATGATGATCAAGCAGTTTTTTTTTACGAGAAAACCATTATTTTGACGATAAACACGCGACCCGGCGCTGCGAACTTATGTCATTTGATTAATGCATTTTGGGACGTGATAGGATTTTTAATTTGTATACTGACAATGTCGGACAAAATGAAAATTCGGTGATTGGTAATTAATTACAAACGAAAGGTTTTGTAATTAATTTCACACTTTTCGAAGTCAGCTGTTACATTCTCCGAATTGCCGAGAATCGAACGAGCATTTTCCTACACCAAGTTTCAAGCGGAAAATAGGTTGGCATTAATTTGAGTAAAGATTTTTGCTAACTGAATTTAATATTTTGGCACTTTGATAAGTTTTCTATCTGTAAGTAAGCACTTGGATATTATCGATTAGTGGCTAAGTTGTCAAATGATTCGGCTTCTCTCATCCAGGCGTCGTGATTTCAATTCCTCAGCTAGCTAAATCTTCCATCATTTTAAAAGCAACATGTTCCTCTTTTTATGATGGAAATAGGAGTTTTTCTGATAATGCAGGTTTTTTGAAATCCAAAAATGATTGCCTTTCTTTTTAGAATAAAAATCAAATAACTGATATAGAGTATGATAAACAGTTCCGTGGTGAGTGAAATAATGTTTATTCATTAATTTAACGATAATAAAAAGCAAAATTTTACATTGGCAGAGAAAAATAGTAGCGGCAAAGAAAGGATATAAGTAGAATTGACATCCCTGAGACCTATGTGTGATCAAACTATGAATAACCGTCTTGAGATATCTAAACCAGTATAAAATGTAAGCATCGATTACCTGACTCGTTGTTCAGTACAGGTAAATGCTTGAGTGGGGTAATTCCGTTTTGGTGTTTTTTTAAAACAAATTTGAAATAGAGGAAATATTTATTTTCGATACACAAAAACGGCATTTTTTTCCCTCTTTGTATATTGAATAATATAAATATGCATATCGATTACAGAATTAAAATTAGGTATCAAAATTATTTTACGAATTAATAAAAGGTACCAAAATTATTAATTCGTAAAATAATTTTGAAACCTAATTTTAATTCTGTAATCGATATGCATATTCATATTATTCAAACGTTTAACAGATGCTTACATGAATTAATATCGTGAAGATATGTTACTGAAACAATATGATACTATGGCATCACCAATAGGGATGTTGTGAGGTTGAAGATAGCGGGAGACGAAGTAGATGGGGAAGAAGACGATGGGGAAGTACCTGGCTATTCAGATCTGATCACCAAACACGGCCAAAGTCATTTCAAGCAACGTTTCAATTCTGAATGTTGGTACACCAGGGCGATACTATGAGAGTATCTTCCACTCTGGAACGATCCGCAAATATATTGAATATTTATAAATGATTAAATTGTGAAATTTACTGGCACACGCGGGGAATTGAACCTGTGACCTCCGACTCGCTAGTCGAGAACCTTACCCCTTGACTACGGAGGCCAATCAATCAATTGGTATGGATAGGTAAAACATTTCTTAAATTTTTATAATGTCATTTGATAGATGTTTACTAACATTGGATAGGTAACAATGCACACTGACTATTATAAAATATTTCAAATTTATTAAAAATCTAGTCAAGTTTTTCGTATTCTTGTTAAAAACGGGACTGCAGGCCTTAAAACGATAAACTGACAGGTTTTCTAACAAACTGTCGGTCGGTTAAATATGAATACACGTATGTTATTAAAATGTCGAAACACTTCATCACATTTATCAGCGAAAGGTCACCTGCATGAGCATGTGTTTCTATATTTTCTGATATTATTAATATTTCATTAGGAAATAGATTGCAATCACGTTTCAAACTGGAGTTCAATAAATCAGCTGGACTCATTTTTCTCTTGCTGAAGCATTTTTTTTTATAAATATGTTCTGCTACACAAATCTTACAATTATAATATCCCGTGATTTTTCATGTTTCTGCGCTAGTTTTGATATATTTACGAATGAAATTCGTGAACGTCAATGTGAATAGGGCGCGACTGTAAAACGAAATGTCTGTTATTGAGAATTTATGAGTATATTGCTCATTCAAAGGCGACGCTCGATACGCCCACATCGGAGATCTAGTATATTATCTGCTCTGGGATATGAACGTAGCTGTAATAGTCAAACTGCATAATAATTTGTGTTATGATATTTTTATATTAAGGTACTAGCTTTTCCCCGCCACGCGTTGCTGTAGCTCAGTCTTTCTGTGCAGTTAGAGAAAAAATAGCGAGTGTTGCTATTACGTTCAACAGTTCGCGTTGTTTTCATTTAAGGCATGTTTTTACCTCTCACATTTACATAATATATGTATATAAAAACACACGCGTATACGAATGCAACGGTGTGTCAAAATTTCAAAGCAATCGGTGAAGAACTAATTTTTATTTATACAAATAATACCAAACAAATCAAACTGGTATTAGTGTGTGTTGGCAGTAGCCGAATCAATATAATAATTTTAAGCGTAGGAGCGTCATGTTTGCTTGTAGTCACCCTAATTGGGGATAACTAATCGATTGTAACCAATTAACTATTTCAGTCGATTGAAAAATTACATCATTTATAAATGTTTTCATGAAGGTGTATTTGGATGCACTAGGGTTTTTTTCTGAACCACGCCTAAAAAAAGACTAGCTGTGCTTGGTAGATGGTCTCCGTGTTTGAGGGGTAAGGTTCTCGACTAGCAAGCTGGAGGTCGCGGATTCAAAACCCGGCGTGCGCAAGTAAATTAAATTTGACTAATTTGTGTTATTTGATAAATCGTTGCGCGTTCCAGAGCGGATTTAAAAAATTGAGAGTGGCAGTTGAAATGGCGTTGGCCGTATTTGGTGACCAGATCTGAATAGCCAGATGCTTCCCATCCTCCTATCCCTTACCTTCTTCCTCTCCCCGCTACCTTCAGCCTCACAACATCCCCCAATTAGGGATACCATAGTCTCACTGGCTCCAAACGGTTGGGAGCAGTTGGGACTCTTATGCGGTTTCACATAAAACAGATTGAAATATTTTTAAATTCAAAACGATTATTTTCTTTCGTAAAATTTACGTTTCATTTTCTTTATATTTACATTAACTCTACATAAATGATATTGTGAGCTGAAAATTACGGACTCAATCGAGAAAAAGTTGTGCAAATTTCATGACGCCAGAACTCAGCGTTAGAATGTTTGTCAAATTTGTCAAAGTTTATTTTCTGCTTCAAAGACAAAATTCATTATGCATTTCGTCATATTTATGTTTATTTATTTATTTATTTATTTATGTCTATTCTTGAATACACATTTTACAATTTTTTACAGTGGTTTATATTGTAGTACAGAAAAATAGGTATAAAAAATAAAGAACATAGGTTGATGTAGGTAAAACTGTGTGTGGTTGAAATTGTATGTTACGTGAACACCTCACTAGGAGAACCTGTGCTGAGGTGTTTACGTGTTTGTGATTAAGTGTGACAGGTATTTATGTGTTGTGGTAGAAAGTTATTATTTTTTTTTTTTTTTTCACAGACATATTGAAACATGAAAACACACATATATATGTGCGTGTATGTAATTTTTGGATAATTCTTAAAGAACGTGTATAATATTTAATTTTATTTATCATATTTTGGTTATGTTTGGTTTGGAATTATAATCTTTTGAATAAAGTGAATATCTTGATTTTTTATCCAGGCTACGATATGTTTTTTGAGAAAGTTTGTAGATGTATTTGTAGTCATTAGTTGTTTCAAAGTAATGGGCATACTGTTAAAAAGTTTGGTTGCGTAGTATTGAAAGTGTCTTTGTCCGTGTGTGGTGTGTGTTATCGGAATGTTCAGTGTTTTATTTGTTGATGACCTGGTTTTTATTATGGCTTTTGGTTGATTTGTAATATGAAGATTATTATGGATGAGATGTAGGAGAGCAGTTTTGGCGTAAAGTTGTCTTATTGACATGACGTCTAGAGTTTTGAAAATTTTGTTTGAGTCTGTGTAGAATGGTACTTGCAGTATGAGTTTTATTATTGCCTTCTGAACTTTTTGAATTGGGTCAATTGTTATGTTTGTAGCGCTTCCCCAAGCTAATATTCCATAAGTGGCAATGGATTGACACAGTGCAAAATATATTGATCTGAGTATTGTTAGTGGAAAAATGTTTTTGATGGATTTTATTAGGTGCAAGACTCGTTTTAGTTTATTAGTGATAAAATTAATGTGTTCAGTCCATTGTAAGTGTGTATCAATAATAACTCCTAGGTATTTTATTTGTTTTACCCTTTCGATGTGTTCGCATAGGCAATAGGATGATGTTTGTTTACAGTCATGCAAAAACAAGTTCAAGTTAGAAGGAGGTTGACCTCTTTGTGTTATACTATGTGTGATGTATTTTGTTTTGACTGTGTTAACGGTAAGAGTATTTCTGTTTAGCCATTTTATGACAATTGACAAACTTTTTTCAGCTGTTGTGAATAAATCTTTCCATGTGGCTGCTTGACACAGAAGAACTGTATCGTCAGCGAAGGTCACGATTTTACCATCAATTTCAATGTCACATAATTCGTTAATGTATATGAGGAATATTAGTGGGCCAAGTACACTCCCCTGTGGGACTCCGTACGTGATTAAAAGTGGTTCACTTGTCTTGTTGTCAATTTTGACTTGATGTGTTCTGTCAGACATGAAACTTTTCATTAATTCCAATTCTACTCCATTAATGCCAATGTTTTTTAGCTTCTTGAAAAGTTGTTTGTGCGAAATTGTATCGAAGGCTTTAGATAAGTCCAAATAGATTGAAATTACCTTTTTTTTGGCATCTAAATTATGTGTAATAAACTCGGTTACAGTGGCAATTGCGTTTTCTGTATTCCTATTTTTTCTAAAGCCGTGTTGGTTAACTGAGAGTATTTGCATGTTTTCCAGATAATGTTGCAGCTGTTCTTTTATTGCTTTTTCAAGAATTTTTGACAACGTGTTTAATAGTGTAATGGGTCTGAAGTTGTTTACATTATTTTTAGGTCCTGATTTATGAATAGGAATAACCAGACCCTTTTTTAGGATGCTCGGAAAAATTCCTTCTTTCAGGCTAAGATTAATAACGTATGTTAGTGGAGTAAGTAGTTGTTCGCTTAGTGTTATTATTGTTTTAGAGTCTATTCCGTCAGGACCTGATGTTGTGTTATTCTTTAGGGAATGTATTAATTTTTTGGTGTCTTCCAGAGTTACTCTATGTAATTTGAAAAGACTGACACTATTTTTGTGTTTGCACTGAGTCGGAATTTTTTGAGGTTCTTGATTATCGTTACTAGACGACTTTTGTTTTATATTTTCGGCTAGGCTTGCTCCGATATTTGTGTAATGTCTGTTTATGTAATTAAGGATAAGTGTAGGATTTTTGTGGAAGTCGACTTCTTCGTCGTTGATAAGTATTTTTTTTATTTCATCATCTTTGTTTTTTTGTGTATTTGTACTTTCCCTCAGAATAGACCAAACGCTTTTCGGGTCAAAGTTAGCAGTAATCAGTTTGTTTCTGTAATATAATTCTTTGGCTTTTCGTATAATTAGAGAACAAGTATTTCTGTACCTTTTATAGAAAGAGTTCAGAAAAGTATCATTTGGGTTGCGTGTGACTTGTTTGTGTAGTTTATCCCGTTTTTTAATGCAATTTATTATGCTTTGAGTAATCCATTTTTTTAGTCTTATTTTGCGGTGCGTGAAAGATTTGAATGTTTTTGTGGTGTTTTGAGTGATGAGGGTTTGTAGGTATGTTATTAAGTAATTCCAGGCTTCTTCAGTGTTGTTAATTTTTTTAAGGTGTTCCCACGTTTGTTTTTCTAGGCATTTTTTTAGGTTCACGTAGTCAGTTTCAAATTTTGTGATATTGTTTTGAATTGTTGGGTTCAATGTCTGTGTGGTCAGTCCTATCATTGTTGTGTAGTGGTCTGTGATTGTGGATTCAAATACTACGCTACATAATTTGTTTTTGGATTTGATCATTATGTGGTCTAAGCATGATTCCGAGTCTCTGGTAACTCTGTGTTGATGGCGCTTATTATGCCATGTTCCAGGAGCATCAGTTGGTATTCGATATTCTGGGGATGGCCTTGTGGAAGTATATTTATGTTGAGGTCACCAGTTACGATGATGTTTTTGAAGTGGGTAATTTTTTTTATATGAGTGTCGAGAGCTGTTAGAAAGGGCGTAATGTTGTGTGATGAAGGTGATCTGTAAATAGCGAGTATGCACGTATCTGGGTCAGCGATTATTTGTAAACAATTTGAGTTTTCTAGGGTGAATTCTGAGACAGATACGTTAAGATTATCTTTTATGTAAACGACAACTCCATCATTTTGGTTTTGGTATTTTGTTGTGAAATATGAGGAGTAGTTATTTTTGTGTTTTACAGTAAAAGAGGTTGGGATCCAGCATTCTGTTAGTATAATAATATTGAAGTCTATTTTAAAGGAAGACAAGAGTATGTCTAGTTCGTCGTAGTTTTTGTTAAGGGATCTTATGTTTTGGTTTAATAGAGTAAGGGTGCCTGGGGTGCTAAATATTGAATCGCATAGTTTTGTATTATTGGTTGAATAATGTGAGTGAGTGCTAGTTGAGTGGATAGTATTTAGTAATTCGGCCATATTAAATTATTAGCAATGTATTTAATTTACTTTAGGTGGATAAGTCGTCTAAGTTTGTTTCCCCATTTTTTTTAGGTCATTTTCGTGTTTTATTTGGAAGATTTTATCGCCAGTTGCTTTGCGGACAAGCAATTTATTTGATTTAAACCACACGTATTGGTAGTGGGTTTCTTTAGCCGTCTGCTTAGTTTTCCACAGAAGTTCCTTAAAGTACGGTGAGAGCACCTCGCTGATGAAAATGGGAGAATTTGAGTCTATGGTTTTGGCCGAATTTTTTTTTGAGAGCATAGATTCCCTTGTATTTTGATTATAGAAGGTGATGTGGAGTTTGTCTGGGGTGTTTTGTCTTCGATCTTGAGTCCTGGTCACCATGCGTATATCTTGTGGTTGCAAGGGCAGTCCCAGTGAGTTGGCTACTCGAAGTACTGCTTCCGAGGCTTGTTGTCCCGGCCGCAATTCCACGCCCGCCATTTCCAAGCTGTCGGAGAGCTTCACTTGCTCTAGATCTGCAAGACGGCTTTCCAGGGATGAGATTCTTGTGTTTTTTTTTTCATTCTCTTCTTTTAATAATTTTATACCTTTGAGGCCCTCCTCCAAATCTTTAAAGCGTGTGATCAGGTCATCATACTGGTTGCAAATAAAGTTAGTGCTTTTCTTAAGATCGCTGATTTCTACCTCAAACAGTTTTTTCATTTCACTTATTTTGTTGTCAAAATTTTTAGTGAGGCGATCAAATAATATATCGGCTTCTGAACCTAATGTTGAGGCCGACGGAGCAGGTGAGCTCGGCCGGCTTTTACATTTTGGGCATTTCCATGTTTGTTTATTTTTAGATGCCATTTTTTTAAAGCTGCTATCAGAGATATTTAGGCAGTTATTATGAAAGGCAATGTTGCAGATGGCGCACGTAAGTGCATGGTCATTTTTGGAGATAATGTTCAAGCAGGCTTCACAATTCATTGTAGTTCGATTTATTTTTGTCTTGCGTCTGAGTAATGGTATCCCGTTCTCTTTCTTGTTATTAATTTCAGTTGTGCACAAGGAAAAATAAATAATATAAAAATAAAAATCTTTGGCGGCAGTTGGGATCGTTCCGGGGTCCTTCGGATGTCTGGGCGAATGCAATATAGACTGCTAGCTATCCGAGCGTTCTAACCACTAGACCACGAACCGGTTACAGCTACTCGACAACTAAGAGTAATATTAACTTGCTCACTCTTGTTATTATTTGGTGAATCCGATAATGATGATTTTTTGTTTTAGGCAACAACACTTCTGTCACAACACAAAATATTAAAACACTTAAAATGAGAGTAAAACCGAATTTTTGTAGTTCACTAATGTAGAAAATTCACTTTATTGGTTTTTAGGAACACGTTTACCGGTGAATTGCTTGGATAACTGTGTATTGTATAGTTTAATTAAGGTGATTTCAGAAGAGCGAAATTTGACGTGCGGTCTGTTTGTGATCCAATTACTTTCTTGTTATATCAACAGATGGTAAATAAAATTATAAGATCACCTTCCGTTTCTACGGATGTACTTAAGTACTCACAATTATTATTTTTTATATAGGTAAGCAATCAACGGTGTTTTAACCGATACATATTAACATATAAAACAATTGATAATTATTAATTTAATAGCAGACAAAGTTACCTTATTTGGTAATGTGACATTGTTGGCCTATCCCGCCCACGAACAATAGAATGTTTTACAAATTGAATGAACCTTCCGAACAATTACCCATTGGGGTTTAGAACTATACAGTGTACACCAGGGGTGCTCAAACTTGAACTGCTGGCGATCTACCTCAATATTATTAGATTCCGATCGATCGACTCTGAGAGGCTGCAAGTATGTGTGATGCACGATTGTCGTCTATGTAGGTAGGGTGTATCGTGGCGCAGGTATAAGTGTATATATGGCCACGAATCCACATAGAATTTGGAGGAACGACAAAAATTAGTTCGCAATATGCATTTTTTTAGTCAAGGTAGGTGGAGGTATGCACTAAAATGTCAATAAAATAACTTATATTTATTCAAAATTGCAAGTTTATTGGTTCTTACAAAATACAAACGAGTTCTAGTTTCTAAACTTAACTAAATAATGACTTTGGATGTTGCAAAAGCAAATGCAAAGCGTGGCACTGCATGTCCTCAGCATACTTTTCATACGATGGTACGTAATTACTGAGTGCTAATCGCAAGCACGATGACATTTGTTCGTCAGTTAGTCGATTGCGATATTTTGACATAGTTATCTTAATTTCAGAAAATGCAGACTCGCACAAGTAAGTTGACCCAAACATTGTCGTCAACTGAAGGGCGATTTGCCTTAGATTCGGATATTTATCTTCAGATATAAAATACCAGAATTTTGTGTCAGATGATGTGGCTATGAGATGTATATCTGATATTATCTGCAATGTTCCAGAACACTCCGTTCAGTAATTCAGTCCGCCACAAGCTACAAATAAATAATAAAAAAGAAGGCATGAAAAATGGGAATTTTTTCACGAGATCGACTCAAAAAGCACTCGCGATCGACCGTTTGAGCACCTCTGGTATACACGAATACCGGGGCGTAGCGACCGCTCGGACACCTGGGCAATTGGGCCACCGCCTTGATGCTAGTCGCCCATCCGTAATAAATTATATTTGGTTCACTTTACAATCAATTGAATTACTATAAATGAATAGGGATATTGCTAAAGAGACTGACCACGTCTAAAGATATGAACTGGCAATTGTGCGGTAGATTAATGTTTTTTATTTTATTTACAAGTTCTCTCGAACTTGTAAAATTCTTTTAAAATTCTCTCGAACTTGTAAAATTCTCTTCGAACTTGTAAAATTCTCTCGAACTTGTAATAAGACGAATAATAAATTCGGGTGTTTAGAATTCATCGGACAGACATCTAATAAAATTGCCAAAGTCCTCAAAAAGTGTGGTTTAGATATTGCCTTCCGCACAAATAACAACTTAGGATCATCTCTTAAAAACTCAAAAAGTAAGGTACTCAAATTACAAAATAGTGGCATTTATAAACTCCAGTGTGACGAATGCAACGCTGTTTATGTTGGACAAACGGGCCGGTCCTTTAACACTAGGTTTAAAGAACATATAAGATCTTTTAAAAATAATAATAAAATACAATCTCAATTTGCCAAACATCTCCTAGATGAAAATCACTCACTTAATGATAATAATAAACCAACTCCGTTACACGTACAAAATAAAGGCCGTAAACTGAATCTTTTAGAGCAATTAGAAATTAACAAAAACTCTAATAATCCGAAAGCTATTCTAATTAATGAACAAACAAATATAATTCGTTCACCCCTACTAGATATCTTCAAACCTAATGCAAATATGAGTGCACTATGAAGTACTTAATTATGCTATTAAAATAACCCTATGAGTCATCGTTTGGGAATAACTAACATAAAGACATTCAGTCAAATTTAAACATTACACTAATTGGGGAAACTTTGCTGGGGTAATAACCATTAATAATTTTTTAATATTTTACTTAGAAATCAATTAAGAAATCAGTAAATGAAATTAAAATACCTACCTATAAATGTATCGTCTGTAAGTGGGCTACCCACAGTTTGATAATGCCTTCAGAGGGCGAAACAGCTGTCACGCGTAATAATAATTACACAGCAGAACTTGTTTAAAAATAAACTGTTTTTATAAACCCAATAATAATATTATTGTATATATAAAAAATAAAAAAATAAAATGGAGTTCTACAAATTAAACTTAATAACAATAAATAAAAACAAAGCTATTTATGTTTACATGTAGCTAGAGTTACTAGCTTGCTAAATTACTAGAAATAGCTTGCTGTCCTTGCTTTACATAGTAACCTCGTGTGGCTCGGGCATAACGGACAAATTAAATAACAAATAGGCTAACTCGAATATTTTTCTTGGCGCTTTCACATTTGATTAAAAAATATTCACACTATGCATCTCCGTGATACTTCACCTCGCTTTGTGCACAAGTGCGTTAAACTCTTAAAGCACATAGTTAGACAAGCGTACAAAGAAAACATAAAAACTCCAACAGTAAATTCAAGCTTTGGACAAAGACACTACTAATACCATGCTATAAAAGCTTTCAACAGTCGAAAATTGAAATTAAAATTGAGGAAAGTAAAAATAAATTCACACACAAAATTACAAAATGGATTAAAGAACAAAAAAGACAATATTACCAAAACGTCATAGCATAAAATAAAAATAAAACCTACACGTAACACACAAAACCAATATAAACACACATCACTCACAAACACACAAGATTATATATTAAATGTATTATTTTATCTTATATTGTAGATTGTATTTAGATTATATTTTCAATGAAGGCCTCAGCACGGGCAAGCCACCCAGTGAAGCCAACATTACTGGAAAACTTGGAAATGTGAAAAAATATTGTACCAAATAAAATAAAATTAAAATAAAATATCCAATAAACACTATAAATATACATACTAAGAGCAGAACCTAACCTCAGAGGATAGAATTTGTCTGAGCGGTGATCGTCTTTGCACTGCTCACAACTCGAGTGAGCTCTCGTCTGCGTACTCGGCTTTCCTCGGAACTCTTCGTAAACCCGAATACACATCTCCTATAGGATTTTTCCGAAATTACAGTTATATTACGTTAAATTATCAACTATATTTATATTATATAGCCTTGAATAATGCTGTGAGTCAGAAAGAGACATATTTATGCATTTCTTCAACTACAATAAATAGTAATAAAAAAATGAAGAAATGTCACATAGATATCACACTTGAAATGCGTAATCATAATAAATAAAATTTGGCTGATTTATATAGGGGGTCATCGAATATCTCGATACACCACTGCACTCTCCGTTCCTCCATTTGTACCAGCAAAATATAAGCATATCATTTGGAAAGGTTTACGTTTTACGATGTGCTAGTATAAAAATAAAATATAATAGGGTAACTTTGTACAATCCATTGTGCCCCGTTGAACTTTTTGTTAAATGGTGCAGAAACTCAAAACACTACCCTATTGGATTCAGCTTAAAGCTATGCCAACTTCCAGCGCTCTCAACCAAATGTGTCGCAACTGTACAATTTATTATCGAACTATTGTCGTGGCTCTTTTATAGTGGATTTACCTGTAATGTGTTCGATCTACATACGTTATTCGAGGGTACTTCATACATTTTCCTCTAGGATGTTGGGTTTAGAAGGTAATTATCTGTGCGATTTATAGATTCCTTTACTCGCCTGAAAAATAATGTAGGAAATTTATCAAAGGCTTATAAAACTACTTGATAAAGTGTCTACCCTGAAACGTGGTTTATTTTTATCAGAGGCCTCGTATATTCTACCACTTACGATAATTAAATAAATACATTTCAAACTAGGGTCGATCGTAGTTCTTGCAAAAAAATACTTCAATCGACTTACTCGTGATTAGTGGGACTACACTGAGTGGTAGACCTTACTGTTCGGAGGACACCAGATAAAATTGAAATAGTGATTGAAATGGCTGAACAGCCAGGAACCAGCTTACTTCCTTCTTATAACCTTCAACCTATCATCCTAAAAGGGCTTCCGGATAGTTCCACCAGTTCCAAATGATTGAAGCTGTCGTTTGGTATCGTACAATAAAATGAAATCACTTATCAGTAGCTTAAGTATTTTGCAAAAAAAGGTAATGTTACCGTTATGGAACTGATAACTTGAAAGACTTTCCATTTTTTCTGTAAAGAATCAACAAACTTCAAAGATCCGAGACCTTACTTATTTGGATTGTTCGTAGAATTTTAAGTAAAAGTGAATGCCACTTAAGATTTTTAATTTTTAATTTTACAAACTAAAGAACTTTCACCCTAAAACATAATGGTATAATAGGACGATAAAACGATTTTTCCTGGTCATAATTTTAAACAACGATTTATTGCGCGCAGTTCTATTTATTTTAAATCAATCTTCTTAAGTCTCGGACTTTCAATAAATCCGACTTCAAAGAGAACTAATTTTTTTGTCAATAACAAAAGACAGTCAAATAAATTTTATTTTTGTCAACAGCACACATTTATTTCGTTGCGAGCGTTGGAGCGAACCGATGTGCAGTTGACGCAAGCAATAAATTAGTACGCAGAATTTTCATGTATATATACTATTGCAAATATTGGGGCCGCCCATAAAAACACACCAGTTCAATAATATATACCCGTCGCTATTCTACATTCTCGAAAAATCGATAAAAGAGTGCCTAATAGATAGTGGAATACGAAGATAGAATAGACACAACCATCTCTAAAGAATCGTGCGGAAAACAACTTATGATAAACAAACAAACTAACAAAAAGTCACGCATCTACAGATAAAAGAAATAATGGCGTAAATAAAATTCTACCAAGAAGCAAAATAAATACCTTTAGCTATCTATATATAAATAGACTAAATATGCTGTAAACGATGTGATTAATGTCAACGGAAGAAAACATTAAATTACATTTTCTTTCTTTGTGTTATGTTTCATATAGGAATCCTTTTATGTTAGGAACTAAAAAGATGTGTATGAAAGGACTAAGGGTTTAATAAAAAGGCTTTTCCGTTGACCCTTAAAATATCTCTTATATACGAACGTGACTCTCGAGTCAAAGGGCGCGGATTCGACTCCTTTATGGAAGCTTTTATCAAAGACACGAGATGTGGCTCCTAATCTTGGTAAAAGTCATAAACATTGCCACAAAAATACGTTTCAGTTCTGACAGGACTTTCCAATTTTGAAAAAAATTTAAAAAATCTTATATTTGATACTTTCAGAAGAAATTTACTAAGGATGTTCCAGGATATTCTGAGTTTGTAAGTATTTTGCATTTTTGCCCAATAAAAGTTTAAATAATTAGATATTTGTCTTTAGAGGTGCGCTGATCAGGTACCATCACAACACGAGTCACATGGGGACTGGTGTTCAAGGTGTTGATGAACATTTCCGATTGAATTAAATATACTTTTTTTTCATTTTAACTCATCAATAAAACTGGTTACTGAATCAATATTCATAGACCAATCAAATAATATGTTAATATTAATCGAATAATAATGAATTCCACAACATAAATAGGTTTTCTATTAGCCAAATATGCGATCAAATATTTATTGATTTGAACTATATTATTTACTGATCAGAATAAATATCCGAGACTGGAGAACCTTCATGTTAGGTTATGCCGGAATTTTTGACCTTTTCATCCGCACAGAATCGTAATAATAAATAAGATATTAATACGTGAATTTCGAACGGTACTAAAAGCAAGGTAACACGTCTCATTTCGGCAGAAATAACCAATAACTACTAATAACCAAACTAAATCAAAATAGCCAATAAAGCCAAACATATTTAGGAACATTCTAGTTCGAATGATCAAGTGGAAAAAATTGGGAACCAATGAAAGCGCCTGAAAATATTTTTCACACGAGCACGTATTCATTATATCTCAAGATATTTTAGGCCATAACGATAATTTACGGCGTAAAATAAAGGCAGAGAACCCATTATAATATTATTTTACTGAGATACGGAACCCTTTTACTCTGGTGTTTTTCTTATTTAATCTATTTTTCCGCTACATACAAACGATCAACTACTCCGTACCCTCCTTTCGTGATTTGTACAATTTTGGTTTTCAATAATCTAAGAGACATCTTGGTGTCTTTCTAAACAAGATTAATGGACTTTATTTGGCTTTCCGTGTTCGCTACGGCACTGTTCACCTGTATTTTATGTACTCCGCGAAATCAATCACTTACGGTCTAGAACAGATGTTCCTGACACGTGTATTAAAATGAGAATAGATAGATTCAGAGTTGCCGTATTCATTCATCAAACCCCGGAGACGGGATCATATTTTTACGACATGATCGGACGTGATAAACTATTTCACAAATTCAGTTTACGTGGTAATGTGTCAGATTTGCGTTGGAAACATTTTTTTATGTAAACACGTGTTTCGTCATAAATAATAAATAAATTAAATTAAGCAAATTATTTTTGATTTGTTTCACATTAAATCTACACTATATCATATTAGGGGATGCTAGGGGATTAAGCTCGAGAGCTTTGCCTTTCATCTGTCTGTAAACTTGTTTGTGTGTTCCGTGTCCGGTCAATCCTACCAAGATGGTAACCGTATTGAATAGTGTTTTATATTCCGCTTGAGTTTGTATGAGCGTTACGAGCTGTCAAATCGGAATAATTGAATTAATGAACATACATGTTTTAGATCATTTATTTTACATTGGCCAGCCAAAAAAGTAAGATTAGTTAAAGTAACACAATTCACGCTAATCACAATATTTTCTACGTATCGTTCACCGAACTAATATTTAGCACATGTTCACGGTGGAATAATCATTAATCTCCGTTGCTTTCAGCCCCGAGCTTTCATCCGTCTGTCACTTTTGATTATTCAAAACCAGGAGTGCTTTTAATAGCTCTAAAGCTAAGGTAGGTACCAACATTCGAAAGAGGTAATTTCATTATATTATATTATGGTGATCCTCTTTGAAGAACATAATATAAATATTTAAACAACCTAGTGAAGTTTTGTATTGTATTTCTTTTGGGGTATTAAACCGTGTTTTGCTTCCTCGGCTGTCTAAAGATAAAGTTTTGGACAGTCTTCTTTAGCCGACGCCGCGACGTTTCGGACAGCGTTGCAGTGTCCATCATCAGGGCAGATCCGGTAGATCCGAAGGAGTTATCGCAACACGGCATAACACCCCAAAAACAAACAACAAAAATGCTTTTGGCCGTGAAAATCTAAAAACTTACCAGTTTAGAGTGTTCATTTTTAGAACAGCTGTTTAGATTATAGATACGTACAGCACTGATACCGTGTCACTTTAATTAATCCTCTTAGTAGTTAATCCTTTTTACACTTTATCTAGTATATGGTCTAGTTGCCTGTCCTCTAGTCCAAGTAACCTGCTACGCAATATATAATGTACACAAACAAAGTTACGTTCCACATTACTCTGCACGTGTGAAATTGTAAAACCGTCTGAAATGTTGACACAAATGAATGAAATGAAAAAAAATCAATCAAAATGTTACTGCTCTTGACAGTGAACATATTTAATCATATCAGCGGAAGAGTTTTGTCTTATGTTGTTACCGCAGAATAGTCCCAACTTTCTGGAGCTGATGAAACTTCGGGTTACCATATTTACGGAACGCTGTAGGGATGTGGAAAGGGAAATGAGACGAGACGAAAAATATTGTGATATACCAGGTTATTCAGATTGATTCATTACACACGGATTCAATCCAAGGAATAGTGGTCTCTAGTCTCTAACCTAGGCGATACAGAGTACCTACCACTTTCGAAAATAATATTAATCCATTTTACATGTATTTTCCGCTAAAATAATGACTTAGTAATCATACGAACATAATGTAATTTCAAATGTATAATTAATGGTTTTTCATCATTCTGTTCTAGCGTGAGTAGGGGTTTAATCCTGTAACACGGCTCCTCCATTTACCCGAATCCTCACCTGCCTCCAGGATTTCCGCCTAATGCAGATTGCAGAATCAGCTTTTCATTTCTTGATACAGTTTGTATCCGTCATCCATTGGGAGTTGGGACCTTTTGTTAGCGATAGTTTCTTTTTCTGATGTTTTAGCGAATATCCGCTTTGAAAGGCGGTAAAGTCGTCTAAGTCTAGTGCATCCGGAACCTTGTCTTGTCAGCGTATTATGAAAGTACTCTATAAAGCGAACGCTTTCAGAGATATCAGAATTACTGTCAACTATAATGTTTGTATAAAAATAAACTAAACTATCGAAATGAGTGAGTTCTGGTGTGAGAAAATGGGTGTTGAAAATCCAGCAAAACCGGTGGTAAAACTAGTATAGAAAAGGATAAGTAATTTGGGAGTGTACATAATGTATATCCAGTTTGTAAGCAATATTAATTATTTCTTCAGTAATTATTGTAAATACACTTTGTGGCATCATTTAAATTACATAAAAATAATTATAATCTATGTTATTTAATATTACTTTTTTGATTAATACTTACGAAGGCCTATGTTTATATTGGATTTAAATTCCAGAAAGCCTCAAGAACATCGAAATGATTTATATGTCTAAACTAAATGGTTATTACTTTGCATACAATTTTTTTTTATTTTTTATAAGTGTCGTTTGTTTTATGCCATCGCCAATAAACGCTGCGAGGACCGTAGCAATCAGATCTTGCAGAAATCAAAACACGTACCAATGTGAAATATATTAAGCTTTTGTAATATCTCAGGTCTTCGAAATATTGTGTTTTATTTTTAAAAAGCACTAGACCAATCTGTAAAAAAACGCTAAAGGAAAATTCTTACAGGAAAACGGCACAAAGTTAAATGATTCCCGTGGGTAAATTGACATAATAAAAGATATAAGAAGATACTACTGGAAAACAAACTTTCAGACTCTTTTAAGGTTCACCCTATGCTCGCACAACATGATACCAAGGGCGATACGGAGTACGTGATTTCATTAGGTGGTGTTGCTAAAAATATTTACCAATTTCAAGTTTAGCTCCTTCGTGAGTACGATAAATATTAATTTATAACACGAAGCCACCCTGTAATAATTTATTCCAAGTTGTTCAAAAAATGTATTTAAAAAATCCTGATCACATTTTTAAATCAGATAAAAAACATGCTTTAAGCAATAAATGCTGAAAAATTCTAGAGACTATGTCTAGCTTTAATTTTTTACATGAGTGCATATTAAGTTCATAAATCGAATATTATTTTTTGAAAGAAAGACAAACATTCCCGGGTTACGAATAACCAGACAGTATTTGAAAATCTCCTATTACTGTGATAAGCGGAAAAGGTTGCATGCGTTGTGCTGGAGGACATGGCCAGCCGAGGAATTGAACTCAAAATGCCGGGGTGGGACCCAGACGCGATGCCAACACAGCCGCACTGACCGGTCTACATAAGGATTTTTGTAGGTAAAAGACACACTAATAATTTGACGTAATTTTGTAAACCAAACGGTAGCAAAATTGTAAGTAAATTTTCTTCCAGAAATCACAAAACGCTTTATAGATACTGTTCTTGTAGTAAATTTCACCAATTATAGTTCGTGCTATAAATAAGCCATATTTCCATGTATCATTCTTAATATATAAAAAAAATGCCTGCGTATGTTTGCTCTCGCAAAACACGAAAAGTAGTCGACCGATATTGCTGAAATTTTCAAAGTTTGTTCTTATTAGTGCCAGGAGTTCTTAGAGAGTAGTTTGAAAGGTAGAAATGTCGGGGACGCCCGAGGACTACTTAACGCAATATCTCTGCACTGGAATGAGATACGGAGTCGAATTAAAGTCAATGTAATGTAGTGTTTTTAACAGTAACATTGTGGTGTACAGTAATGAATGGTGAAAAAAGTCGGAGGCGCCCGAGAAAGACATTAGCAATGCCAAAAAATTGTGGGATCCGCTAGTTTATTATAAAATATTTTAACAAACAACAAATTAACTCGATTTTAGAACACTACGTTTGTATTAGATACAATGGTATTTTTATTGATAATTTATGGGAATAATTTTATTAAAACAAGATTGCTTGTTAAAATAGGTATTTACCTACCTACTAATCAAATTTCGCAATGAATCCAAACTATAAAGCAAAATTCTAATGTATTTAGAGTGGAGAGCTCTTGTGGCGAGAAGTTTGCTAAAATATATCAAATGTTTAGATAATTTAATATTGAAGTCGGCGGGCAGCGCGGTGTTTGGTTTATTTATCAACATCATTGTTTTAGGTACCTTAAAATGAACTATTCTAATAAAATCGCTTGACAAACTTGAGTCTAGAAACGTTCGATTTCAAGCATAAAACTGTTTTTTTATTTATTTTGTAAATAATTTTATACGAAAGCAAAAAAGTTAATCAAGTAAAACTGTCACAACTCTCAAGAGTGTCCCTGCCTGTGCAGTGTACAGACAGGGGAACTATGTCACCACCCGGTTGGGCGGCGTTGTGAGGCGGAATAAGGTAGGGGCTGTAGGAAGGGATTTGTTAATGCGGGCCTTGAAGAGGCTCGGATTATAGGAGGGAGGAAAAACAGATGCCGGTAGCTCGTTCCACATACGAGCCGACTTACACAAAAACGAGTCGTAAAAACGGCCCGTTCTCATAAAGCCAACGTCAACCGTGAACGGGTGTTCATAACGGGTGGTGATAATCTTATCTATGATACTGTATTTTTTTAAAGTTGTTTACTTTACGCGTCCATACATTTCTATTGAAAAAACGTTTTTTTTAGTAGTTTACATTTATATTTTTTATTGTGTAATTTATTTTTTTATTTGTAGCGAAAACAAGCGAAACGATAGTAAAACCTTCAATTTATCTAAAGCATATTTTTTGTATTCATAATGTACCAATTGATTATAAAGATTAATCAAAATAGTGATTTAGTATTAAGCTTCACCTTAAGTCGTTACCCGCTGCGAGAATCGAACTCGGTACAGCCGACCGCTATTGCTTGTCGAACATTTTACCCATTAACAGGGCTATCTACCATATTGTGTATAGATATATCACGTTTCTCACCCCAAAATCCGTATTAGTTGTAACTTACTTCACCTCCGTATTTCACATTTTATTAAAAATAGTCCAGAACGGTCTTGGCAACGATAAATTAAAGCGCAGGCTGCGTACAGTATTACTCCGCAAGCAAACCTATGTTTAAGGAATAAATCCGCAATACCTACCTACCAAACGTATATTCCGCGTCTATTTTTTTTTATTCCTCAACCTTTCTCCAGTCCTTGACTCAGGTTAAATCTAAGCTTAACAAATGGTAGCAAAGAAAACACTAGTTGTTGGCAGGGACGGACCAACAACATTTTTAGTCTGGTGCAGAAAATAAAATGTTCCCGATAGTCTCAATAAGAACTCCAGTCTAAAATATTACGGCATAAATAACATATATTCATGTAAATCAATAAACACTGATTCTGATTATATGGTTTTATATTTTTTACTATTATACGTGGAATTTATAAATCGTCATTTAAGGCGATGCACTACGTAGTAATTCAAAATCATGTGTTTTTGGTTTAAAAATTTGGTCGCTTAGAAATGTTTCAGATGCTTTAATTAAATACTGCGAGTAGAATACATCCTGGTCTTTGAAATAATCGAGTATATTTTAGATAAGTATTTTTCTAAGCCCAGAAAAAATAATGTATAAGGCCTATGAAAACTGCTTTAAAGTTCAAAATCTCCTACTTACGAACCCCTTTTGGGTTTATGATTTTATTGTATAATGTGGCAAATTAAGTTATTTATAAAATGATGGAAAAACATTTTAATATTTGTGCCTGAACATCCACGAAATAAAATAAATGGCACTTTTTGGCCATTATTTTTTCTTGCATAAATCAAAACAGGTGGATGGTGTTAAGCGGGAATTTAAGCCTTATCGCCATCTACGTAAGGTGTGTTATTGGTAGCGACTCGATTCAAAATATTGATGTGTGTTGATCATGATTAAAAACAACGTTTGATTGGTACTGAATCAGCTCATTAATCATAACCAGTCTATGTACATAATATATCTATGGTCCACGACGGCCATATCAGGGTTACCAATTCGTGGGGAGTTTCCCAATTTTTTCAAGAATTCAGTTTTTAGCGGGGAGTACGATTTTGTAGGAAAATGCGAGGAATCTAGGCATGTCTTACTTTTACAATAGTTATGAGAACTTACTGTATTTCGTTGTCTTTCACAACAAATTTTAAAATAAAGTCAATTTTTAATGTCTTTACTAAAGAGGAAATTTGAAAATGATAAATAATAAAAAAGTAAGTTTAATTTCTATAGAATTTTGTTTCATTTTGCAGACAAAGGAACTTGTGGGAAATTTGAATATCTCTCCATGTCTTGTGGGTATTTTAGAACGCATGCATTGGCAATCCTGGTCTACATTCAAATTTGAACCGGTGAAAATGTTGTAAAGCAGGTTTTTAAATACCGGTAAATTCTTTATCAGGTGCAGTCAGGGATGTACGTTTGCAATTTGTTTCAATACAACATTACTGATGATATGCCAACATTTTACCTAATGTTCTTCAAAAACAAAAGCGGGTAATCTGAAGAAAACTTCACGACATACGAAATACAGCTACAGATTAAAAAAACGTAGGCTCTTTGAGACTTTTGACTGTTGACGTCACAGGTCACGTCCATAAATTTATTGCGTTTTCGGGAGACCCGAAAAATTAAAACTTTAAAAATTATGTTTACTACTAAACCTAATTGTAACAATAAAAAATATGTATAGAGGTATTTAAATTCAAAGGACATTATTAATAAAAAATAAAAATAAATGGACCGGAGTTCCTGATTGCAGCTAGTGCTAGCACTATTACCCTTTGAATATTACGTCAAAATGTCAAAGATAATAATTATACTTAAAATTTGGATTAGGACTTAGAAGACATTCAAACTTTGCAATCATTTAAGGAACAGAAGAATACATATATTTACGACTTAACCCTTTCATCCCCAGTGTTAATTCAAATTAACATGAACTTTGTGATTTTTTTACCGTAACGGTAGCGATTTAGAAAAGCCATGTTTTTGTTTTCTTATAGCTTGTAATCTTTTCTATGGCGAGTATTTTTTCCGCTTTGTTGAAATCCTTATTCCCGCCACAACAACGATAAATATTTTGACATCTGCAGATTGTGAGTTTCATCGAATTTCTGCCGTCATTGATTACTTAATTTTAGGTGAGATATCAATATTTTCTAACCGAATTACAAATATTTTAACGCATTAAGATGTGTTCTATAATAATAACATCAGTTCAATTCACTGTTCACACTCATTTGCCAGAATATTGTAAATGAATTTCGATATTCATTCAAATTAACACTGGTAGTGACGGACATGTTTTTGACTAGTATGGTGCATTTTAAAGATTTATTATCCTAGATTATTTATTTATTTCGAATTAATTTTAGTTAAAGTGTTATTTTTTTGTACCTCAGAGATTATCACTACATTGTAAATGTGCATTTTTGACATGAAACAGTTATTTGTATTACTTTTGTATTATGTTTAAAAGGGTATATACCAATTACCAGAGTAATCTATCACTAATCAAATCTAATTTTACCTGACCTAACAATCATAATTGAGTTTAAATTAGTAAAATCAAAATATATCAACATTTTCTTACGAATTTAGAATATATTTTTTTGTACAATCCATGGAAATTTACAACTTTGCTTTATCAAGTCAACTATTTTTAAATTAAAAAAGCTCTGCTGGATACGTGCTTATTAATTTTTTATGTGAAACCGCACAAGAGTCCCAACTGCTCCCAACCTAGAGCCAGTGAGACTATAGTATCCCCAATTGGGGTATGTTGTGAGGCTGAAGGTAGTGGAGAGGAGAAGGAGATGGGGAAGAGAAGGGTGGGGACAGTACCTGGCTATTCAGATCTGGGCACCAACGGCCAAAACCATTTCAAGCAACGTTTCAATTCTGAATGGTGGTCTTACATCAGGGCGATACTGAGAGTATTTTCCACTCTGGAAGGTGCCGCAAATACACAATGATTTGACAATATTGTCTTTACGGACATGTAAACTTAGGTTCCAACAGAATAAATTCCTATTAATGTGTAATTTACATCGGTATCTGTTCGAAAGCCGCGACGCCTTGTGCATTCTGTGCTCGTGCTACTGAGAACTCAGTTGTAACTCTTTACGCACGAGTGGTTTATAAGATCATTGAGAAAAAGTTACAATTAGGCTTTTAAAGGCATGCGTGTATTTGTAATGGTTAATTGAAATGTAAATAATGTGAAGAAACAATAAACATTTAGACGGATGATGCATTAATATGATTATCGTCCAAAGTGTGTGATAGTTGGCAATAAAAAAAAAACATATTATATTATTGGATTAAATCCGCCCAGTTACACGATCCATCTTCGCCAAGGCCAGATCCGGCACTGGTTTTAAGTCTATTAGACAATAATGCTGACAGGTTTACTTACATTATGTTTCTGTTTCGTTTTATACCCCATCTTTGCCCATTTATCTCGCATTACTTTTTACCTTTCTGTCTGAATTACTAAATTACGGTTGTCAAGTTTTATTTTCATACCAAACAATATTATATACTAGCGCAGACCCGTGAAAAATCACGGGACATGATAATTTTTAGGATTTGTAAAACTGAACGTAATTTGTAGAACCAGTAAAAGGGTAATTAAATGCAAAAAAATCAACTCGTTTAATCAAATCAATCTATTTTAAAATGTAAAACCTTGCTTCCAAGGACCGGAGTCAACCGCACTACCGACCTCGCCAGACGCCAATCGAGTAGAACCAAAACCTCCTAGATCCTAATGACGGTTGGACGTACATTCATTTAGTATAGGTATTAACTGCTGTAATGTCATCCGTATTTAGAAATGCAAATATATCCGCGGATGTGTACTGTGTACGTGATTGACACCAAAAGCAACAGAATGCATTGTCATCGACAATGAGCCTATCTGCCGACGTCAGTGGATTAATTTCCGCTTAAATATTTTTAAACATTTTCCCACTCAACTGGTCTTTCCCGTCTAACGATATTGTAATTCCTAATTCTGATAAACCCCGCCCACTCTTACCCCTCCCCCCTCCTTCCACTTCTTCTTTCCAATTGATATCTATATTTAATTTTTGATTTCGGAGTATACTTACTCCTGATGGGGTGAACTTCGTTCATGAAACATGTAGTGGTTGTATATAATAAAGTGATGTAAACAAAGTTATTTGTGTTTGAAATAAATTTTAATAATATTACATTATTTTATCTATTTCCATTGTATATCAATGCATATGTACGCAATAAAATGTAAACATTATATTTATTTATTTTTTGGATAGTTTGTATAGCGCCGCTTTTGTGAGATATCACCTCAGAGGTGCTATACTGTAATAATCTATTTACAGTATATACTCACCCTCTTTCTGTGAATGACCTAATATGTATCTATTAAATGTAACTGTTGTTAGTATCACTTAAACTGGGCGAAGAACAACCAAGTGCCACCCGCAGGGCCTAGCAGCAAAAAACCCGCGGAGCAGGTTTTTAACTGCTAGTTCCAATTAATACATAACGTCTTAAACAATTGGTTTTGCATAAAAATGTTAATTTATTTTACCAGATCCATACCTTGAAGTTGATTTTCTTGGATTAAATAAGCGTTTTGTGTTGAAATAACTTAAGTAAGTATAACAAAAGAATAGTTCTAAAGATGGCCGCACGAAGATTAAATATTAATATCGTAAGTAAATATGTGCTTACCTGTGAAGGTGGATTTTATTCAGAATTTTTGTGGGTTCCCAAAGAAGCATTATTATTTAAATTGCGAACGGTAACGTAATAAGATCCATATCTTAATTTTCGCGTATCAAACTGAACGTTAAATTTTTTATTATTTTTCATTAGCCATTCAAGAGATGTAAAACCTATTTCTTCTTATTAAGGAATTCTTTGTACGCTATTTCGGAAGCTTTTCACGGAACTCTAAGCTCTAGGGTTCTTGAGATCTTGAGTCTAGGGAAGATGAAAGAACATTATAAATTTGAGAATAGGTAACTAGTATATAGAAAATTAAAAAATTGTTTCGAAAATGAAGATAAGATTTTCACACTTTTTTTTAAGAAGAAGATATTTACTACAGTAAAACTTCTATGGGAAAAAATATTGATTCATTGATTGTCAGGCTTTTACCAATCAAAAATACTTCAAAATAAGTTGTAATTGAGAATTTAATAAATATGTTAGCAATGAGATTTTTTCAATCTAAAACTTAAATATTGGCATGAATTGAGCTATTGAATTGAACGGGGACCGGATAAATCATCACAATAATAATTCATCACATCTTTAAAAAGTTATATAAAGTCATGGAAAGTGATGAAACAAAAACTTTTTAACTGGGTTTAGTAGGTTAGGTTAGGTAAAAAAAAAATATCCTTTCTAATGACTTTATATCACTTTTTGAAAGTGTGTTGAGTTATCATGGAACTGAATTGAACGTTCCATACTAATTAACCATATTCTATTATTGAGTTTTTGGTATTTTTAAAATAGTTTCCTTAAATCATTTAATGTAACATCTGCATTGTCTACATTTTATCTATCTCAACGAAGCTCTAGATTCTAGATATAGATCCGTAGAACTTTAGAGCGGATCTTTATTTTGATGACCTCTGTGTCACACACAGTGCTCAGTCCGCGTTCCTCAGTCCGCAGTCCTCAATCCTCAGTCCTCAGTCCTCAGTCATCGGTCCGCACGGAGCGTAGGGAACTGGGAACGCCCGGAACGCACGCATAACAATGTGTCCGCACACAATGCCTAAAGCTCAATGCCCATAGACATCCCAGGGTCACAGAGCATTCCCCGAGTAGCTGACACTTTTGTTCGATTTTCTATAGAACTAAGCTCTGTTTTCGACAAGAAAATGAGCTTTCTATGATTTCAGATGTTGTAGTACCTATCCGTTTGTTTTTTGTAATATTTAATATCACGTTTCACCGATTTAAATCAGACATTATGATATTTTTACTGTTTCTGTTTATGCGTAGGTATTCCCGAAAAAATATATGGTGAGTTCTATAAAGTTCTAATTTAATACCTCCTAAATTGTTTTTTTACATCGATCCCACACAGGAGGTCCTGATAAAAATAATTATTGAATATATCCTTCCCACTGCGGCACAAGCCAATGGGTCGAGAGACTAGTTGGGGAGGTCAAAGGGTCTCCCCAAATCAGCCTCTCCCGATCTGGTACATCACTTCTAAATCACCAAACGTGGCGAACCACTTGGGGTGAACTATGGCAGAGGTGTTAGTTATCTAATAAATGGCTTCAGGGACGGCGGTACCCAAGCCCGCCTCAGAACTGATGTCTATGATGAGAAGGCTTTTCGATGCGCCTATATTCAATTTCAACTTCCATTCAACAACAAAAAGTGTTTAGATTTTGAAAAATAATCGTCTATTTTTGCAAATAGTAAAAAAGTCTTTTTCGATGCCTATAATATTTTTTCCCGTTTTATGAACACGCAATACATCCCAATGAGATCGACCCAAATATCACTAAGAGACAGGTAGGTTAGGTAGTGGGTAGGTACTGCTTCATCGTCATCAATATCAGTTTTCAACTGGATTATATAACCACGGAAGAGGCGTTAATTAACACTTGACTGTTCCAATTTCAATTTCATTTTCTATGTTTACATATTCTGTTCGCACATGAGAAGATAATTGAGTAGGTACCTGTTATTTCGTCAAAAAGTTCCGATGTGTTCAAGCCGCTTCTTAAAATAATTCTGGAAACCATTATTTTTTCGTGTGGCAGACACTTTGACACTAACTCGTTTGACATGACATTGAAGCGACGGATTTGCTTTTGTAGGTAAACATTTATAACTTCTTTGGTTTGTGTTTCTCTAAAAAATATTAAATTTTTAAATATATTATTTTAATATTCTCCGTAGTTTTTACTTTTTTTACATCAACTCCACACATATCCCTCAGGGCCTATGTCATATTTTGGGATACTGTGTTAGGGGTATTTTTGAGGATAGGAAATAGTGAAAATGGGTCTTGAAGATACCAATGTTGTAGGAAGGACGAAACACAGAGGAAACAATCGTTCCACAACTGAGCTGTTGAACTCAAGAAAGAGTCGAAGAAACAACCCGTTCTCATGGCAAATGTCAAGCGTGGCATATTCCCCGGTTATGCACAGGTGCCGAAGGGATCAATAATGCTAGTTCCTCGGAGCATCTTCTATTGAAATACCGGTAGAACATTCCCACCTGACGTCTGGACTCTTCTAAAAATTTCTTACGTTTACGGTTACGATAGGGGAATCTATCAATTCAAACGTCCGTTTCTGCACATAGTCAAGGGTTTTCGCAAGTATTTTAGAGCTCCAGACCTGAGGTGGCTGCAAAATTCAACTTTATTCATTTTCGGTCTGGATTTTTGCTGATTGTTTTAAAACAGGACATCGATGTGGAGAATTAGGGTCACACTTATGTAGGCGGTAAATGAATGGGTTCCTTGATAACTCAACACACCTTTAAAAAGTGATATAAAGTCATTAGAAACGATGAAAAAAAAAGTGTAAACCTAACCTAACCTACAAAACCCAGTTAATATTTTTTTTTTCATCACTTTCCATGACTTTATATAACTTTTTAAAGATGTGATGAATTATCATTTTGATGATTGACATGAAATGAATGACATCATATTTCGATTGAATTAATCTTCAAAAATCGAATTATAAATAAAATATAATAACTTAGTTTGAATACCTCTTTATTTGAGTATAATATATGTATCAACCGGTTTCAATTCGACCTGAATCTTTATCGGGGTTTTATAAAATGTACATAATTAATTACAATAGTTAATAATAAGAGTTACAGAATACAGGTAACATAGAAGAGGGAGAGAGAACATCAAATTTGACGGGGGCAGGGGGAGATGGTTAAGAAAGAGTGGTTCTAAGAGCACGGAGAAAAACGAGTATTGCTAATTCATTAAGAATTTCTACAAATTATTTGTACTCCGATTAAAAACGGGATTGCAGGCCCTTAACGAATGAATTAATACGTTTGCTTTTAAACTATTTAGTAAAAGAGAAATGTATTATCAGGATGTCGGAATAAGTGTCCATAAAATTTGCGTACTTTGTCATTAAATACTTGTATTATCAAGGCAAATGCAGATGCAAGAACACTCTCGATATTTAAGGATTTTCCTCAAAGTTCATCAGGAAACGGCCAGCAAACCCGTTTTTAGCCGGATTACGTATAATTTGAACAGATTTTTAATAAATCGGCAATACTCATTGTTCTCCGTGTGAACGTAGGGAAGGGGAAAAAGTTTGAATTGAGTTGAATTGGATTAAAAAAACGATTTGTTGGAGATATGCTGCATGCATAAACATATGTATATTTAGTTTCTTTTTATATTTTTCTCACTTATATAAAAAACTTTCAACTCACTTCGAATAAAAAAAAAATATGAGCATCATTTCGTACAAAACACTTTATTATTTATTTGGCGCTACTTCAATTTCAAATATTATTCTAGAAATATACATGAGAAAAATTCAATTATCTCTTTATCCTAAAACGGCGAGCATTAGTTGAGGTGTCACTCGCTGGGTGTATTTTTTGTCCATTTTTTTATTGCTAATCCAACCTGCCAAATCCTAATGTAAATGTTTTGTAAAATCGAAAAATGGACAAAAACATAATTAGTTGTCGCCCGAGATTCAGTTCTCTTTTTCCTAAATTGAATATGAGAAACAAACAAAATGGTGTCCAATTTGTTTTGTTGGGAGTTTATGGATTTCTGGGCTCCACAGCTAACTGTGGCGCAATGGCTTGAAAATAGTGACGTCATCGTAGACATTCCAAACAGCAAACGCTGTTAAAATTTCATAATGAAATAGCTCACCATTTGTGAGTTTTTCATCCCTCAGTAAACGAATATCCGCTTTATACACCAGGGTTTTCCAATCAGAGGTGTTATTTTGAATAGCCCGCAATTTCAGTAGATATTACTTTTGAAGCTGTCATTTTTTGACATTTGACAAGTAAAAACTACGCCATTAATAAAAATGGAACGATACATGCTTCAACAACGCATTGAAATTATTAAAATTTACTTGAGCGAATCAAATGCAAATCATCTTGAGTGATGAGGTCCATTTCCACCTCGGTGGCTTCGTCAACAAGCAAAATTCTCGCATCTGGGGCTCGGAAAACCCAAGAGTTATTGTTGAAAAGCCTCTTTATCCTCAACGTATGACTGTTTGGTGCGGTTTATGATCCAGCGGAGTCATTAGACCTTACTTTTTCGAAAATGAGGCTGAAGAAACAGTTACGGTGAATGGATCGCTATCGAGAGATGATTAATGACTTTTTATGGCCAGAATTGTATGGTATTGATCTGGACAACGTTTACTTTCAACAAGACGGCGCTACGTGCCACACAAGCAACGAAACCATTGATCTTTTACGATTGAATATCAAAATAACACCTCTTATTGGAAAACCCTGTATGTATTTCGATTATCTTTATATTTACCTAAAAAACGGAGAAAAATGAGTATCGCTAATTTAATAATTACCTCTTTAATTTTTTCGTGATCCGGTTAAAAACAAGATTATAGGCCCTTAATGAATGAATTGATATGTTTCCTGATAAACTTTAATTAAAATACGAACATATTATCACGATGTCGGAGCACGTCATCGTCCAAATCCTAATATTTTCGCATTTCGTTAACATTTATTATCAAGGCAAATGAAGCTGCTTGAACACGTGTTCCGATATATTATAAATTTACTAAAAGTTTATCACAAAAAGGCCTACAATCCCGTTTTAACCGGATTACAAATAATTTGAAGAAATGCGTAATAAATTAGCAAAATTCATTTTTCTCAGTGTAAAATTGATATATTTTTTTATTATTATTTTTATTTCTTGCTAGAGCAATCCTGTTGAGGTACAAAACTCATTGTAGGACGAGGGGAACTTACAATACATAGGTGGGAGTTAAAAAGTGCAATTTTACATGATAATCACTCGTTTCCATAGATATTTTTTAGAGACTTGTAAATAACTCTTGTAATTATTATTTCAAAAACCTTGTAAAATGTTTACCCCTCATTTTATAGATTTTCTGTTTATTTCTAAAATAAATTTTAATAAATGGATAATAATACAAGTCAGCCAGAAAGTTATGTAACCTTGTTTATATTCTTGAGTCAGCCAATAACAAAAGAGAGAAAACGTCAAAGTCAGAAAATGTCAACAAGGCAAGGACATCAACGTCATTACCTTCCCTTGCGGGAAACTGCGTGATGGTTATTTTTTAACCAAATTAACAAAAACCCTCGTAACATCCCAATTTTTCGACGGTGAAAGACGTTCAAAGTCAATCATTGCCATTCATGGAAAATTGCAACTAATTTACTGAATTCTTTAAAACAAGGATTGTCAATTACCAGCAGAACAGTCTCATATAAAAAAGGTCGTAGAGTTCTCTTCTCACGCCTCTCACGCTAGGCCTATAAATGGGTGCACGTTTTATGGGTGATTCCACGTACAAGTGAATAACGTGATGTTCGTATGGGTGGCTCTAATTTGTGAAATGTCGACGGGAGCCTCAGGAGTCTCCAAGATGGACTGCTAGACTAGCTCTTTATTTTTGAGCGGTTGAATATAAAATTAGTTTTAATTGTATTACACGCACTGCGTTATGTACCTTATAAAAAATTCTTACGAGTCAAAAAGAAAGAAGAATAAGCACCTACAAAATGATAAGATCTTTGACTCAGGTTTTCAGGAGATCACCTACCCTAGTGGGCTTGGGCAGACGTTGTCCTACCACAGTCCGCCTTCTGTGTATGAAAGTTAAAATTTGTGGTTGTATGCACTTTTGAATGAGACAAACAATTTTTTTTTAAATTCGTAGATTTTTTGTCCTAAACTATCCTATATTTCAAGCTGGAACCAACCATACACATAAACAAAATTTGATTGTAATCGGTTGGGCGGTTCCGGAGATGAGCGTGTACGAACACAGTGACACGTGATTTTTATATATGAGAACAATAAAAAAAATAAGTTACTACAATAGAAAGGCCTAAAATACATAGACAGGTAAAACATAGGTAACTCATAGGCACGCACACACTCAAAGGCACACAACATACTCAGGCATCTTTACACATAATGCTACGTATAAACGGGTCAAAATTGCCGATTGCGGTTGCTTTGTTCCTTTCCCGTAATTAGCGGCTAGGCTCGCGGAAAATTTGTCATGTTTATACGCACCCTAATACACCCTACACGACCAAACTCAATGAATACTAGTTAATGTGTAGGTGCTTAGAAACAATATTTTTTTTATCTTGATCTATTAACCATTTTTAGTTCAGTGGTGCAATTTGATTCGCATCTTAATTAATACAGTAGGTAGTAAATAAGTGAATATTCGTTGCCCATATTTATTTGTAATTTTTGTATTAGATAAGCCTTCGTTTTGATTAAATCTTGTCTTGTATGTATAATCTACATTTTCATTTATTATGTGAAATCAAACAATAGGTTTGTGCATTCAATTTTAAACCATAATATCCCTCGAACAGGTAATATTTATGTTAACACGTTGAACACCATTGTGGAAATGAAGACAAATTACCACTTTAAATTTGAAAAAAAAATACTCAGATGGCATCGGCGACCATCAAAACGTATTCCTTTTTTTTAACAAAATTTTCCAAGAAAATTAACTGCGGTCACCGGTGACCGTCATGGCGCTATGGGAGAAAAATTACGATTTTCATTATGAGGTCACCGGTAACCTACATGGCGTTCAAGGTGTTAAATGACTCATTTAATTATTTTATATCTCTTCTTTGTGGATATAAATGAGTATTATAGTAAATTTGCTCTTCTTTTCAGATTCGAATGTATTCTAAGAATGTATTATTTGTAATGGCCTAACTTTATGTAAAGTGACTAGATCCGAAGACCCAGATACTCCATCTTTCCTCTCCCTTTTCTCCGATAAGTCGCCCTCTTATTCGAGACTCACAACATTTTTATAATGATGACGTTATAGTTCCACCGGCTCCCGGCAGCTGTAAATTTTGTCCGGTATCATGTATCACACAAATAAAACAAAAAAAAATTTTACAAATAGTGTGTTTTTTGTCACTCAACTTTTCTTGTCTATCTTAACTATTGTGTTAGCCAGAAACATTTGAAAAAACTGTTATATTTAACACTTGGCCTGTAATAATTATCATTGGTTAGTTAAACTAAGAAAAAATAATGTCTTGTTGTAATGGTTAATTATCTTACCATAACGATGGGGGAGAAGAAAGAGTATATCTTCGAGGTTAATGTCAAAGGCCTTCATTTTATTTCAGATGAAATTTTAATTTTATTCGTCCACCCTTTGGTCTTTTCGCTCATTAATATTATAATTGGACACAGTGAGGTGACGAATAATATCTTTTCCCTTTTACCTAATTATTAGTATTATAATATTATAATACTAATTATATTATTTCAATATAAATACATATTACGAAATAAAGCCTTTTTCTATTATACATTTATTTGTTATTTTAGAAGCTAAAAAATAGCGAACAGGTAAATTAGGTAAAAGGGAAAAGAGGGAATGTGGTGATAAGAGAGGAAAGAGGGGGAAAGGGGTATACATGAAAATAGGGAAAAGGGGGAAAAGAGGGGAAAGGAGGGAAAGAGAGAAAAGGGGAAGAGATGAAAATGGGGAAAAGGGAAACGAGGGGAAAAGGGGAAGAGATGAAATAGGTAAAAGGGGAAAAGGGGCAGAGATGAAATAGGGAAAAGGCGAAAAGAGGGGAAAAGGGGAAGAAACGAAAATAGGGAAAATATGAAAAAAGTTTTCAAACAGGGTAAAGGAGTAAAAGATGGAAAAGAGGGAAAATAGAGTAAGGCAAGGAAAAAGAGAGGAAGGTGAAACAAAAGGTCTAGAAAACAATACGTAATGTATCCGCTGATCCATCATTTCCAAACTGGCTGTAAGTTACTGTGCGTAATGACTGATTAAAATCCATCCTTAGAGCAGGTAAGTGCCCCAAAATGTACCGGTCGCACCGGGATAAGAGTGTTCCTGCAGAAGGTGGCTCAATCATATCGTTTAGAATAAAATACGAAATAATTTTCATAGAAATCAGTAAATGGTTTTTTTAATAATAATTATGAAATAAGTGAGTGATGGATGACAAAGAAGAGTGAATGATGTATTGTTGTAATTAACTTTACGTTTCGGCATTTGTGATCTCAAAAAAGAGTGTTAAATAACAGATAAGGTAGATTTATGAAGTGCGTCCAAACAAAAGTTATTGGGGGGGTGGACAGTGGACAGGTACCAATGTATTTTGATTAATGGGTCTTTAGGCGTTCATTAGTATTATTCCGCAACAATGGCCCTGATAAATGCAATTAGATTAATGCGCACCTTAATTATTATTAATATGGGTTGGTACTATTTAATTATTTTCTAATGAAAATAATTAAGAGCGGGTTTTATAAAAAAAGTTGATGGACGGGGTAATCCCTCTGGCGCTAAAAACCCCATCTGCTAATTATTTTTGTAATAACATAACTTTTTTTCTTCCGGTGCACCAGGGTTACCTTCACCCTGTGGACTGCAGCCTGGAACAACTCTGTGAAACTACATTTGTACCAGTCACTTAGTTTTGGACTTTATATCGTCTTTTGGGATGCTATGTGGAGGGTATTTTTAAGGCTGGTAAAGAAAAAGGTATGAAGGGTTGGCAGAAATCTAGGGATAAGTCAGTGTGTCCAGGAGTGACAGACGAATGATCTATCCCTTCCGCTGTGGTGCAAGGCTATGGGTTAAGAGATACCAGTTGAAGAGGTCAAAGGGTCTCTCCAAACCTGCATCTCCCGATCCAGCACGCCACGCAACTGGTGGGCAGGTGCATCCTGAACACACCTCACCTGATGAAGTCGGGCACTTCTGCTAAACCTATGGCAGAGGTGTTGGTTATTCCTGAACACACCTCACCCGATGAACTCGGGCACCTCTGCTAAGCCTATGGCAGAGGTGTTGGTTATTCCTGAACACACCTCACCCGATGAACTCGGGCACCTCTGCTAAACCTATGGCAGAGGTGTTGGTTATTCCTGAACACACCTCACCCGATGAACTCGGGCACCTCTGCTAAACCTATGGCAGAGGTGTTGGTTATTCCTGAACACACCTCACCCGATGAACTCGGGCACCTCTGCTAAACCTATGGCAGAGGTGTTGGTTATTCCTGAACACACCTCACCCGATGAACTCGGGCACCTCTGCTAAACCTATGGCAGAGGTGTTGGTTATTCCTGAACACACCTCACCCGATGAACTCGGGCACCTCTGCTAAACCTATGGCAGAGTTGTTGGTTATTCAATAAATGGTTCCATGGGCAGCAGCACCCAAACTCACCTCCCAAATTGAATATATATTACAGCGCCCTTGAGGTGTTTTTGCACAAAAACGGCGCTATAAAAGTCATCCAGGTATTATTATTATTATTCCTCATATGAACCCCTCGCGGGGACCCCGTGACCTCCGGCCCTAAATCAGACGGCTCTTCAACGACGCGGTCAAAGACGTAAGATCTATTTTAAAAAGGCAAAAAGTATTATTTTATCAGAATGGGTGGTCGAAATTCAAAACGCTAAGTAAGCACATTTTACAGTGTGTGGTCAAACCTTGTAACAAGTTATTACGGTTATTTGTTCAGCATCCTAAATCAACAGTTACTGTGGCAGGGAACCGCCCGGGAAAGGTATTTCACGAAGACATGTTCACAAAGAGGCTGCGACTTAAATACAGATGTAAAACAATGTCAGCTTATAAGAAAAAATATATTCAAATTATACGAAGGGACTATCATACTCTATCGATTAATCGCAACATAAACATTTTATTAATGAATTATTAGGTTCGTGTTTAGCTCCTTTGCCCTTTAGACCCAGCAAAATGAGAGATCGCAATCCAGCCCATAATTTAATAATAAATTAGATATTTTCAATTTGAATATTGGTAGATATCAGTCGCGGTCTCTTAATGAATTTATTATTTATTTGTTCCGAATTTTAAAAAAGCTTTAATATTTTTTTTTCTAGCTGTAAACAGCACCCGGTACTGCATTTTAAGGACAACGACTCGACGAAGGAAAGCGGGCGAAATCATAGAGCTAAAGATACATCAATGGACGAAATACATAATATAATACATTCCCAATGCTCGAATGTCGCATAAACACAGAATTCTTAAGTTTGATAAATCAGCGTTTATTGAAATATTGTTTTAAGGCGAAGCTTAATGCTAAATCACTATTTTGATTAATCTTTATAAGGAATTGGTGTACATTATGAATACCAAAAAATATGCTTTAGATAAATTGAATGTTTTTCTATCGTTTCGCTTGAGTAGAATACAAATAAAAAAATAAATTACTGAATAAAAAATATAAATGTAAACTATTAAAAAAAAAATTTTCAATAGAAATGTATGAACGCGTAAGGAAACAACATTAAAAAAAAATACAACATTATAGCTAGGATTATCTGTGACAGTTTCACTTGATTAACTTTTTTGCTTTCTTATAAAATTATTTGCAACATAAATAAAAACCAGTTATGTGATTGAAATCGAACGTTTCTAGACTCCGTTTGTCAAGTGATTTTAATGCCTATTACCAACAATATATGTAAGGTATATCAAGAATATTCACTTTTTTGGCTAGAAGCTTCCTCTTAACGGATTCATACAATTTAACAATATTAGTATCGAGTAACGATAATTTTGCTAAATAAGTTAATTTTTTCTATCTTCTCGTACTTGCTAAATTGATCCTTAAATAAAAACCCGTCAATCGGTCTAGCGCCTTCATGCGTTGTCGGCATTGTATAATTTCACGATACGGAAAACTTCTCAAAGCCATTCTTTACGAGTCCATTTGGTTATAAGATGTCATTTAAATTCAAGCATAGCGACAGTTTCTCGGACGGTTCGACTTCGAATTATTGAAGTTTTTTCATCCTCGAAAATAGAAACGGTCTTTTTATGAACTAATCGAATATCATTAATCGAAAGAAGCGGAGAAACTCTTTTAACTTTTTAGCAACTGCTGGAACCTGTCGCTTAAAACTTTACATCCTAAGCTCCTATCCTAGGCACTAAGCAAATTTAAAAAATACGCTTTTTGCGACAAAGAAATTGTTTCAAAAGTTTTAACACCTGTTTTCTTCTTGTTGAAAAATAGAAAACATTGTTTCGTGTATTTGCGGCACGTTCCAGAGTGGAAAATACTCTCAGCATCTTCCTGGCGTAGACCACAATCCAGAATTGAAACAATGCTTGAAATGGCTTTAACCGTGTTTGGTGGTTTAATCTGGATAATACAGCCAGGTATTTTCTCACCTTTCTCTTCCTCATTTCCTTCCTCTACCCGTCACCTTCAGCATCACAACATACCCCAATTATGGTGATGCCATAGTCTCACTGGCACCAGACGATCGGAAGCAGTTGGTAGTCTTGTGTGGTATTCACATAAAAAAAAATGTTCTATATTTTATGCTCCAAAGCTCACGATAGAAATAACGTTGCAAACCAAAAATAGCCTGAAAAGCTGAAAATTATGTTTATCAACTTCAGGTATTGCACAAATAGATGTAGTTACTTATTAGTCGTGCAAAACATTGATTAAGGTTTTCGAGAGAAAATAATTTTAATGCCAATAATAATCATGATCGCTCTTCTTGTGACTTTACTCCGACGAACTAAACTTGTTTTGCAACAGAGAGCTAAGAGAAAACTTTTAACTGAAAACCGATTCAAGTGACAATCTGATAGTATTAATACGCTTGCGTCTGGACGATGTAGGCCCTCTGATTGGTCAAATTTAAATTGTTTGTTTCGGTTAAATTCCGCTAACTTGAAAATTAAGACCCGATTTCATACTAAAATAGGATCACCAGATTTCTTCAAAAGCATCTTTTCTGATCATATAATTTTTGGATAATATCGAAGAAAATATCTTTTAGAAAGTTCACAATCCATTGGATTAATTACATTACAGTAAAAATTATCCACAATTACGTATTGAAATTTGACGTTTATCATTATTCACGCAAAAGACACATTGTTCAGTGTTGTTCTCTTTATTATACCTACGCGATGTTAAAGAGTCAGTGGGTAACTTGGATAAATTCACAAAATCAGATATGTAATGAAAGTAATTAGGGATGAAGCTATTCGTTATTTTTATTTGCTTTCAGTGTACTTTATCCTCGATTTTACAATGGACGCAAACCAGCCTAAAAGACTAGGGTTGATAAAAATAGCCTAATTATTCAACCTTCCCTCAGTAGCCGGACGACCACGTTTGCGTAATTTAATTTTGAAATTAAACCTTAAAATAAAATTTAAACACGATATTATAAACCTTCCCTGTTTTACAATTTAATGGCTGAAAGATACGATTAATTGTATCCATTTCACCTGAAATCTTTGAGAAACAAGATTTTCCAGGCAAAATTAATTGATCATTTATGGTGCTAAATTATCGGAGATTCATTCAAGCAAAATTAAAAGATGCTGCGGATTTGCCAGCTGTTGGATTATGGGGAAAATTTCCTACTCATCTTTTATCCTTGCGGTTGTGGATTCAAGTGATCCTGTGATTTGGAAGGACCTGGGAAATTCAAGCCTTTGCGGATTAACGCACCGGCACGCTTCCAGTTCCTCTCCAACATACTTGAGCCTTTCAATTTCAATAACAACTGTCATGAATTTTTATTACTTCACTATTGTATTTATGTCTATTTTTTCTAGGGTTGCTATCTAAAATCTTTTCTAAATGTAAATATACCACACAGCTTTTTGTGTCTTAGTGACAATCGAGTGCCGAAAATAAAGCAGAAAATATTCAGATAATGAACGCTCTTAATATCGCCATTTTTAATGGGAATACCGCACAAGAGTCCCAACTGCTCTGACCGTCTGGAGCCTAAGAGACTTTGACATCTTCGATCGGGGTATATTGTGGGGCGTAGGTAGTGGGGAGTGAAAGGAGATGTGGAAGAAGAATATGGGGATGTGCCCATTGCTATTCAGATCTGGTCAAGATTCAAACAACGTTTTTAATCTGAATGGTGGTCTTACCTTATGAGGAATATTTCTAATCCAAAAACTCTAATTTAAAATATTTGTTAATAAAAGTATTGTATTTCTCTGTCAAGATTTTCACGTTTGAAGGTTGTATTTTTAATGATTTAGTATGAAAATAAGATCTTTGGTACATATATATACCTAAAATAACGTGAATATTTTGCGCGATTGCTGTAATCGAAGTTGAGCCACTATTAAAATCTTTTGCAATCGAAAGTTATTACTCTTATCTCAGAAAACGTATGATTATTTTGTCCTACTTTTTGCCGAAAACCATGAAAGATTAGCCTTCTATGTTCTGCAGTTCGAGTAAAGCTTTGACTCAGTGCGGTTAGATCGAAAACTGATAACATATTGTAATACGTCAAAATCAGAAGCTATTTATTTCCCCTGTGAAATAAACAAAACTCTATTAAGACCGAGATAAGGCTGTATCGGCCAAGAGATATAATAAATAATACAAAATAATATATAAAATAAAATTGAATAAATCCTTACACTGCATGAAGTTGGTTGCGAAATGTGGGCAAAATATAACAAACGAACCAGGCAACTTCTCAATACGACTAGAAACTCACTTAAGCAGCAAGTAGGGCTATTAATTAACAGGACACTGCCACCGTAGGTCAGATGTGGTTGTCGGGAATAGAATGAAGCAGTAGTGGTAGAAAATATAACAAACGAGCCCGGCTACTTCTCAATACGCGTAGAAACTCACCGAAGCAGCAAGTAGAGCTATTACTTAATAGGACACTGCCACCGTAGGTCAGATGTCGTTGTCGGGAGTAGAATGAAGCAGTAGTGGTAGAAAATATAACAAACGAGCCAGGCTACTTCTCAATACGCGTAGAAACTCACCGAAGCAGCAAGTAGAGCTATTACTTAATAGGACACTGCCACCGTAGGTCAGATGTGATTGTCGGAAGTAGGATGAAGCAGTAGTGGTAGAAAATGTAACAAACGAGCCAGGCTACTTCTCAATACGGGTAGAAACTCACTGAAGCAGCAAGTAGAGCTATTACTTAATAGGACACTGCCATCGCAGGACACATATGGTTGTCGGGAGTAGAATGAAGTATGAATGAAATGGCGGTATAAAATATACCAAACGAACCAGGCTACTTCTCAATACGGCTAGAAACTCACTTAAGCAACAAGTAGGGCTATTAATTAACAGGACACTGCCACCGTAGGTCAGATGTGGTTGTCGGGAGTAGAATAAAACAAGAGTGACAAAAATATATATATTTATATCTGCCAGTACAGAATATAAATTAATTATAATATATGTACATTCTAACGCAGCATCACGTTGATTGGTCAAATACATTGTAAATATTGTTTCGTATTTGTGATCGAAGAACCGGTGGATGGAATCTGTTGGCCATAAATTGATAATAGTTTGTCTGGTCTTTAGTTGTTAGTAATAAGACAGAGAATTGTAAAAATATATTATGTATATATTTTTACAGCGCCCTATAGGATATTTTTTACAAAAACGGCGCTATACAAATCATACAAATATTATTATTGTTAAAATTTTGAGATGACGAATAAAAATACAGAGTAATCTATTGTGTCAAAGTGGAGTCACATCGCCAAACACCTGATGACACCCTGGTGAACTTTATCAGGTGTACTGTACTGGGGTTACCAAAGAAACAAGGTGAAGCCGGGGAGGTAGCACAACTGAGTACTCAAGGGAGCTAAACGGGCTGTCTAATCATATTGAAGTTGGCAAACTTATGTGCACACCTCCCTTAAACGGGATATTGTTTTTAACAGTTCACATGGAAGTAAATTCACGAGGTGAAAGAAAGATTGATCAGCGCTCAGTGATTTATCTGTCGTTGAGTTTTACTTCCGCACTGAAAATAATAATGATAAGAATTTAAATTTAAATTCATTTTTAGAAAACGAATTTTATAAAATATATTATGATAAAACTATACTAACAGGCCGAACGATTAGTCATAATAGACCCGATATAGTTTTACATGACAAAATTTAAAAAATAACTTACATCATTGATGCCGCTATTCCAAATTTCTGTAATATTAAAAAATCTGTTAATGAAAAAATAAGAAAATACACAGATTTAGGAAATGAGATAAAAAGAATTTGGCATTCTCAGACTATAAAAATATTATCATTTATTATTTCGGCTACTGGCATTATTCCTAGCTCTATCATTCAAAATTTAGGCGTATTAGATCTATCAAAAAATTTATATATAAAAATGCAAAAATCAGTCATTTTTAATACATGTAGGATTACGAAAGATTTTTTAAATATTTATGTTGAGGGATCAGTAGGATTTATAGGCCCTGTTAGGAGTTCTACCGAGCCGAACCCTCTGATATGAAAATATCTGGAGCCGGTAAATTATTATTTTCCCATTTGATCTCTGGTGATTTGAGGTTTTGTTCTTGTATTATTTTGTATTTATTTTGCTTATATAATGCGCTTGCATAATGTGAATTGATTAGATGATCATTTGTGGAAAAGTGTGTGGAAAGGTTTAGTTTTTCCTGTGGGAAAGATTTAAACCTGACATAAAGTCGGGAAAAAAAGGTTCTTTATTTTTAATCTCTTTATCATAATGCTCGTACTTATTGTATTCACTAGTTTCGGTTATAACCTAACCTTCTTCAGCACACTATTATTATTATAAAGTGGTTATAATGTCAAGCGTAGAGAGATTGCTTTCTTGAATAATAATAATAATAATTTATTCCAGAAAGTATGCAGGGGTAGTGAAATGCAATCATTCCATAATTCAGAGTAACACAAATAATACATGCATAAAATAAAAACAGAAAAGTGGTGGACAAATACGAATTAGAAATTATGCAAGAAGTCGTAAATAGAGTCCGTCTTATTTACTCGTATTTGACCGTTTCCCGACTCCAGGCAGCGTATATACATTATACACGGTCTGTGCCATAAGATTCCCGTGCGGTGGCGGAGAAGGGCTCTAGAAGAGTGAACTCTTCTCTCCAGGAACATTTCTGTACCACTACAGTACCTTGGAAGACGGAAAAGTTGGCGGAGGTGACTTTTAGGTTACGCAGTATAATCTACCAACAGTTCTGACGTACGCAGCGATGTGCAGAACGCATTGAACAATTTTGTTTTTAAGGCGATGCCATACGTAGTAATTCAAAATCATGTGTTTTTGGTTTGAAAATTTGGTCGCCTAGAAATGTTTCGGATGCTTTAATTAAATACTGCGAGTTGAATACACCTTGGTCTTTGAAATAATCAAGTATTTTTTAGATAAGTCATTTTATAAGCCCAGAAAAAAATAATGTAAAGGCCCATGAAAACTGCTTTAAAGTTCAAAATCTCCTACTTACGAACCCATTTTCGGTTATGATATATACAAAATTAAGTTATTTATAAAATGATCGAAAAAAAAATTAATATTTATGCCTGAACATTCACAAAATAAAATAAAAGGCACTTTTGGCCATGTTTTTTTCATGCATAAATCAAAACAGGTGGATGGTGTTAAGCGGGAATTTAAACCTTATCGCCATCTACGTAAGGTTTGTTATTGAAAGCGGCTCAATTTAAAATATTACACGACGTAGTGCATTGCCTTAACGTTTGTGCTGCAAAAGTGAAAACGCCTTGACAGCATACCTACTTGAAATCACTCTTCTTTGTCTATTTTATTATGTATTTATTAAATTATGTATTTGTGCGTTAAGTTTTACTTCCACGCTTATACCTTATAAATAATTCGCGCAGTCAGGAAGCAAGTGCATGAAAAGATGGAAAAGAAAGCTGCTATCTTGGTCACATCAAGAGAGGCTCCTAACATATGGGTTATTTTATTGATAATCCAGAGGTTGGTGGAGGACAAGCTAGAAAAAAAATCACATAATATGGCTTCAAAACAATAAATATTAAATTTATTTTTCCTGTGTCTGTTCTCATATTTTTCCTCGTTTGATTAGTGATGAAATATCGTAAATAATATTATTCGCGTCATTGATTATGATTTTTTTCCTCTAAGAGATATCTCAACTGAAAATTCTTTTCTTACTTAACTATATTAAAATTCTACCAGAAATTTCCAGACTCGATGTTCAACTGCCCTTAGTTCTGAGTGATTTGAAGTACCTTTACATTAATTCATTCAGATACGAGATTCCACTTGTGTTTACAAAAAAAAATAGGTCAACATCTGCCAGGTCCTCCACGTATATTTGTTAATTCAGAGCAAGACCGAATGTGTATATTAAAAATACAAACATGGTAGTTTATATTACAGACATTTAAAAGATCTCTCGTTTATTTATTTTGATCGTATTTTAGGAAATTAAAAGATTTTTTTTTTTAAATAATATAAAAAATTCAATGATGATTTCTGTGAGTCTGAATGGTTTATACTTCCATAATATAATACCTATCCATTGATGTAATCATAGTACCTATGTATTATTTTTTTATAAAACTGTGTTGATATTTTGATTGAACATTTGGATTTTTCGCCTGTGATTGTTGTAGGTATATAACCTGGTCCTTTTCATGTAATATTTTGTTCCATATAATAAATTAAAAGATGCTGCGAATTCTCCAGCTGTTGGATTATGGATAAAATGACCTTCTAATCATTCATCCGTGCGGTTGTGGATTCAAGTGGTCCTGTGATTTGGAAGGACCTGGGAAATTCAGGCTTTTGCGGATTAACGCACAGGCACGCCTCCAGTTCCTCTCCAAAACACTTGAGGCTTTCAATTTCAATACTCTTGAATTCTTTTTAGCAAAATTATTCCTATGGTAACTGTAATGAAATATCTAGTTTTCAATAAAAAAAATTCTTAAGATCAGGAAATATGTTTCCACTCAGGATCGGCAGGAATCATGTCATAAGATTTTTCTATTTGACAGTTTTTTTTCAAGATGAGTTAGTTACTGAACAGGTCTATTCCCTATAAAATAAGCATTAGTTTCAGTTAAAAAATATATCGAGATTTTCTCAGAGAAGTTCATTGACCCAGATTACTAACAAGCCCTGAAATGGATTTCACATATTTTTTTGCATTTTTTAAACATGGCAACCGAATGAAATTATCTCATTGTATCAAATTACAAGATTATCGAATAATTTACTTGCCGATGACATAAAACACAGCGGTTAATAGTCCAGTCAGTGGGGGATAAAAAAGGGCTCCACCTTGCAAAAGGTTAGGTAGTAGCGATTTTCACATATGTTGTTAAGATTGGGACTCTAAAGAAAAAAAAAAGTTTTCGACCTTGGGGGGGTCGAGCTCGATCCGCCATCTTGGATTGAAGGTGCCAAAATTTGGTTTTTTCAAAATAATTATGAAGTGGTTGATTTTACAACCAAATTGTTGAAGGTAAACTTAAAGACAACTAAATTACCTACATTTTTTGTAGAAAGTTTTTTTTTGTAAGTCTAATAGGTAACGAGTTACAGCGGTTGAAAGAAGAAAATTTTGACAAAAAATTGTAAAACTCCAGTTTTCTTGATAAATTTTGTACGAACATATTACAGAATATCATTTTAACGTATTTCTACGTTACAATATACTTATATAGCATCATCCGTGTACTCGATGATGTTGATTTGTTATAGTGGGATCCTAGTCTACAGCTGACTTGGCAACACTGATTGAGTCCTGGTTACAGGACGTTGCCTGGATGCTCATGTCTGCAGATGTTCTTTTCGATGAAACAATGCCAGTTCAAGTTTCACAAGAACGATTTTTAGCCAATGAAAATAACAAAGTCCGTCTGATTTCGATGCTTACAAAGCAATTTATACAGGATGATTTTACAGTTAAGCAGGCTCAAGAAGATGCTGATGAGTTGATTGTGAATACTGCGATTTCCTTGTGTTCATCATATGACGCTGTTTTCATTATTGGCGAAGACGTTGATCTCCTAGTTCTGCTGACAGCATTAGCACCACCCAAAAGTAGTATATATCTTCGCAAACCCGGGAGAGGCAAAACTTTTGAAAGACTGTGTTCCGCGAATAGTGTGAAATACAAAGAGGCGGCTGAGAATATTCTGTTTCTTCATGGCATTTAGCGGCTGCGATACAACATCGTCCTTCTTCAACCAAGGAAAAACAAAATTTTGTTCGCTTGTGCAAAACGACAAAAGACTCAATGCCATGATAGGAATCTTCAAACAACATGATGCAACACCAGAAGACATAGCAGTTGCAATAACACGCTTTCTTGTTGCTTTGTACGGGGGTGACATGGATAAGGAAACCTTGGAAGAAGTCCGCTACAAACTTTTCGCAAAGTCGACAGCAAAAAGCAAATTCAATCTTGCCTCTTTGCCACCAACGAACGACGCTGCACGGTACGATGCATTTAGAACGTACCATCAAGTCCAAAAATGGTATGGAATCGAAAAAAATCCAGAAACTGGGGCTGGAAACGTGACACCAACGGGCTTGTTCCAGTAAGAATGACAAAGAAACCAGCACCCGAGACTTTATTAAAATTTATTTCATGCAATTGTAAAAAAGGATGCGGCGTTGCATGTAGCTGCACGAAAGCACGATTGAAGTGTTCTATTGTATGTGGGTGCTGTAATGGTCAAACATGGTGAAATTCGCTAGAGGTTCACATCGATGTCGAGGACGAAGAAGAAGAGATTTTGTCAATGAAAGCCCAGAATCTCAGTATCACAGGCAATGAGTTAGATGATGACATTGGTGACGAAGACTGTTATTAAGTAACATAATTTATAGTAACATAATTCATAGTAATGTAACATAATTTCGAAATCTACCATCGCTGGTATATCTGTGGAGTAGACCTACTGGAGATACCACAATAAAAAAAATGCGCCATGTTCTATACCTCATGGTGGTGTGGAAATGATTTTACAAAATTATTATAATTATGTAATGAATAACCCGAAAAAATTACAAAGTTGGGAATTTCATCATTTTTTAGAAAAATATTCACATTTCCGCCACTGTAACTCGTTACCTATTAGACTTACAAAAAAATACCATTTACAAAAAATGTAGGTAATTTAGTTGTCTTTAAGTTTGCTTTCGACAATTTGGTTGTAAAAACGACCACTTCACAATTATTTTGAAAAAAACAAATTTTGGCACCTTCAATCCAAGATGGCGGGTCGAGCTCGACCCTCCCAAGGTCGAAAACTTTTTTTTTTCCTTAGAGTCCCAATCTTAACAACATATATCAAAATCGCTACTACCAAACCTTTTGCAAGGTAAAACTCCCCACTGACTGGACTATAAGGTATTTCTCACTATCATTCCACACAAAATGAACGTATTTATATTTTTTATGTAAGTTTTTTGTTGTTGTACATATTTAAATTTAATTGCTCTTCATCATACAAATAAAAAATTCATAATAAATTTAATTAACGAAAATAGGTGATTAATTTGAACTATTTTTTTTTAAATAATGGATACCTGTACAAGGATTGTATTAGTACACAGGAAACTAAGTTTCTATTTAAAAACTATGTATATTTAAATAAATAAAATATAATATAAATGTTAGTCACATGAGAATTTACATGTTAGGGGCAAAAGTGCAGGTACAATTAAAAATACGGAAAATCTCTTTTAATAAGTGCTAATTAAATTTTGAAATACCCAATTCACGATTTATATTTTATATCGACGTGGTTGCATCAATTTAAAATTCTGTTGAATTCTGAGAAAGACAATTTTTTGTTTACATTTTGCGTTCAATTTTTCATTAGCAATAATTAATTTTCGCTGATCTTTAAAACTGTGCCGTAAAGCTATTTCTAGAATCTAGGGCTGATCTGTAAATTATACAAAATCATTTCTAAATATATATATATACAACTCTGTTAGTAGTTCATTTTTATTCGCATCCTTCGGGCCCAAATGCTAATGTTCTAACCAATGAAGGAATTTTTTCCATATTCCAAATCGACTTTGATAATAATCGCACTTAAAATACGATAATATTTCGATGGGAGAGTAATACTGGTATGTATTTTATATAATTTAAATAATATCTCGAAAATATTTTATTGAAAAAATAATTTAGGTGACATGAAAAATTTCAAATTTAATGTAAATAAACTATTTAAGATAAGTACCTTGTCGAATCAAAATATAATTTAATAATGTAATGTATTATAACTTGGTTTTGTTTTAGTTTTCTATCTCTTATAATTAATACGTGTATAATTTTACAAGGCCGTTGAAGCACATAACATAACGACGCTTCTTTGATATTTGCAAACATTTATTTATAAATTTAAAATTACTCGCATAAATTAAGTGCCAACATACCTGTTGCGAAATATGCTTCACAGTGTCATCCACGCGTGAATTAGTAGCAAAGTTCTTTTCAAGTAGCAATAACAATTCTAATCAGTTCAACAAAAACCATTAAAAACTGGAGGATAAAACAAAATAATCACTAAAATAAATTCACTGTACACAATATATTTTCATGTTTTTTTAATCAAAACAATTTTTGAACTTATCTAACACTTAAAACATAAACAGATCTTACCGTTGTAAAGTAATATATAAGTTTTGCACAAATTTTTATTCGTAGAACTGTCAAAAATGTATTCGAATACGTAATGGCGCGTAATATTTTTCAAAACAAACACGCGAAATGTCAAAAATTTCTGGCGGGCTCCGATACACAGTACCAGCCGGTCGATCCGTTTCGACAAACTGACGGCGAGTCGGCAACACCAAAACACGGCCCCGAAGGCGTCAAATGATAATAGTACCTACACGCTCACGTAAAGCGAGTTTGGCGCGCAATCGGGCCGGGCTCACGTAGACACTAGCGCCATCTAGCGGCTGATGGGCCAAACGTGACTTACGGCCAAAGCAGAGGATATCCAGATCAAGAAGAATTTCCCATTTCTCAGGTATTGTACTCTCATTTATAATGATTATTGATGTTATTTAATACTACATGGTACAAGTATTTGTATTCTGTTGCAGTATTTTCTAATTCTAATGCATATATGAACCTACAGGGCCGTCTTAACTCTTAGGTACTTAGCGCGCCAAAACATCCACCGTAGATTTCCTAGCTAACCACTTTCGTCTCGATGTTATGGTATTTTGAACCTTAAAAAATGTTCGTAACATTTTTTTTATTCGCTTAGCAAAGAAATAATGCTTCCTGATATTATTCTAGCTTGTCGTTTCGTCACTTACAAATATTTATTTGTATTTTAAAGAACTCTTAATAAGAATTTAGCTCGGTAATAGAATAATTTTCAAGAATACTTTCGTATTCCTTCATTACATTATATGCTTTCATAACATTGTAGAGAAAAAAAGCATTTCATTGAATACAAGTACCTAGCTATCCTGCGCCAGATACATCTTATTAGATGCATAAATCTAAAATATATTAACACATTATCGGGTGAAAAGACACAATTTACAAAAACATAATTTACAAAAACTTGTTATTACGAAAATAGTGTCAGCCGGTATACGGCGGGCTAGTGGCATTTTACCCCCGGCGTACTGAGGGTTAAGCCGTGGGCACATTGAGTTTGGGGGTCATTTTTGAAAGCCAAAAACCTACAGAATTGTTCATAAATATTCTAATAATGTAACATTTCGTCATTATATGAGGAAAATGACTCCTACATGAACAACGTGTTCCGATATATTCTAAATTGAAAAATATTTTATAAGGAAATGGATTGCAATCACGTTTTTAGCAGGATTTCAACAAATCATTTGTCTATGTGAAAACGATTCATGTTTCAATATCATTTTTTGTGGGTGAATTTGTCATTTTTCATTTCATAGGTATTTTAAAATAAAAGTATTTATTTTTAATATACATCTACATTTTATTGTTCGTTTTTTTTTGTTTTGTACAGCAAATCACTTTCCATGAAATTTAGTATTTATCATCTAACAAACTTTGAAAGTTCAATCGTCGATGAAACATTGGAAACTTCCCAAAACACTTTTAACATTCTTCAACATCATTCATCAATCATCATCATGTTATTTCAGAAATAAAAAAAAGTTATATCAGTTCTAATTGCATAATACAGCAATAATGTAGTGAAACGACGCCAAAGTTTAAATGGCGAAAAACATTTATTTATTCATATGCAAACAAAAACATATGTCACTTATCCCACTAGCCTGGGGCAGCCCTGTGTCGAGAACATAACATACAATAAACAATCGATCTATCTACCTATATAAATAAAAATATAAATGTTCGTCAGAAAGTTTTTCACCAATTGCTTTGAAATTTTGTCAACGTTGCATTCGAATGAATACGCATGTGTTTTTATATATTTATACATTATAATATAGAATTCACCCGTGACAGGTAAAAAATTCTTTTTTTTAAACTTGGAACCCTTTGTATGAATATGTTAAAAAATTCATCAAGTTATAAAAATAATAATTTATTCCATATTTAAAATGTGCGTTGTATTTGTAGTGAAAGATTAAAATATATTTTTTAAATCAAATCTTTTAGTATATATTTTTAGGATCATAACTTGTATCTTGTAAGATTCTTCTGGTTAAATCTTACAGATTTATTTTCAACATAAATATAATATTTAAGAGCATGACTTTAATACGAAATTAAAATATTAGCCATATAACGAAGTAATCAGTTTTCGGGATCCTCAAAAACCATTAGACACTTTCGACGTCGAACTGCGAGGTAGGGTCTCTTGTCATGGATATTTTCTATGTGCAATTTCACTTAAATTGTAAACAAAATTATTTTTAATTTATTCGAGCTACAGAGCTTTGAAATTAATTACCTCGTAAAAAATAATGTAAAAGTTATATCTTATTTGAGATTTTACATTTGACTAAAGTACTATTTATTCTTTGGATCTTAGGCTATGTTGCGCTTAATCTTCTTTGGCTAATGTTTCAGACGGCGTTACAGTGTTCATTATCAGAGCAGATGTGGCTTATGATGGCAGATTTAATACCCCAAAAATAAATCACGATATAATTTTTAAATATTTTTTGAGAAAAATAAAAATGAAACCGGAGTAGTTACTTACTCGTACCAACAAAGAGTATATTATGTGGAATGTTGACTCAATTATTTAACGCGTATTCTGGCGAAAGTTGTAAAATTGAGTTAAATTTACCGGTTTTCATAACAATGTGTCCACCTGGACAAGTTCAGTTCTTATTCCTTCATCACTGTTGATAAATAAGCAGGAGGGAATGTAACAGTCGTGCTGCTTCTGTTTCCATAAATGGCTACCGCTATAAAAACCTGATGAGAAGTTTCATTCATGGGCTCATACAGATGACTTACCATTATAATATTTGCTTGTTGCTGGTTACTGATAGATGTAAGTATGGTCGGTTACTGGCTGATAGTCAACAGAGATTTTTTCATAAAACAAGATTATTATGATAAAAAAACCCATGCGGTACATTATGTTACTACAAAACCATTCGGGGAAATGGGATAACATTAAATTAATTTAGTATTTCAAAAGTTACTGTTGTTCATTTGCAAACTTTCGGTAAATAAATATCCCTGGCAATCTGACAGCTGATGAGATATGAATAGTTCCACCCTTGTTAAACCCTTTTTCGCTACGTTTGATGACTTAGCAGGGGTGTCCGGGTTCATGGAGTGAGGATTGTCCAGGTCTTGACCCTTCAGAAACCCTTGAAAAGACCCTTCACACAGCACCCCCAAATATGACACAGGCCCTGCGGCAAATTATTTTCCTCAGGGCCTTCTGTTTTGGATAAATGAAAAAAAGGAACGGGCTGATGAGATGAATAGTTAGGTTCTTAAAACCCTTTTCAAGTTGCTGGTTGAAATGGCTGTTGAGATGAATAGTTAGGTTCTTAACATCCTTGTAAAGCGGCTGGATGACATAGCTGCTGACATGAATAGTTAAGTTCTTAACACCATTTCTCTTCCTCTTCTCCACCACCTCCTCCACTTCCTTCACAATATTTCCAAAATGTTTTCAAAGCGTAGTTCTACTGGCTCATTAATAATGGCAGCACCACTAAGAAGATATTCAAATAATAATATAGTAAATTGATTCCCAAAATAACAGTTTTTTTCCCGATTTTGTACACACGTCTTGCCTAAGCATTTTCGGAAAGCCATGTTGAACATTTGCGGTTGTAAGAAGACCATTTTTCACCAAGTTTTAAGATTGATTTGTTTTCTTCAACCAAAATTGACAATAACGAATGTTGGATGTCGACAAGTTTTCCATTTACGAGTATTTTTGTAGATGCTTCAGTAAGATATGGTTTTATTTATCATATACCTGCTATTTATTATTGTTGTAAACTAGAAACATAGTTGTTACCTACGTCCTAATATAATTCTTAGATGCATATATATATATATATATATATATATATATATATATATATATCCATCTAAGAATTATATATATATATATTTATATGTGTGTGTATTTAAGAAAATACTTTTTACGATGTAGCGGTAGCTACTACTAGGTTCCAAAAAATCAATACATGCAACGCGCATCACTTTGGAACCTACGAGTAAGACGACGAATTTACGCAGCATCTATCTATCTGGAATAATAGCAAAGCCGCCATCATACCTACTAGCGATTTGTTCTAGAACGAGTAGTAACTGAGTTAAAGGCAAAAATTAATCACATGTATTTGTTATTTCGTTTTAAATACATTTATATTTTCTTCTAATTTTATTTTTTACACTGAGATCATGAAAATAATATTGGTAGTTCTTATTCGAAGTATGTTACAGTTAAATATGACCAAAGGAGATAGGGTCCCATTAGTTCAGTTGGTAAAGCGGAGCTCCGGCAAGGTAAGGGTCCTGGTTTCCTGGTCCTAGATGTGATCGTATCTTTTTCTAATTTTTCTATTTCAAAATTTTGCTTAAGAATCGCTAAATTGTCTTCAACACTATATTGTTTATCTATAGATAAAATAATAATTAATTTGTTCAAATGATAAGATATTTAACTTCTTCAACACTTCCCTGACTTTCGTATATCAATTTTACTTCGGTATAATTCTCATAGATCTATTTTGTAGTTTTGTCATATATTTCATATTTCCGTTGTTGAATAAAAAAAATATTTTAATAATTAATGTGTCACGGTAAAATGATTGGTTAGTACACATTTTTTGCTGCACCGAGAATCTTCTTATTCTTCCCAAAAGTAAGATTTTTTGGAAATTTTTTTATAGTAATATAGGTAATAAACAGTACGTACTACCGGCTGCATGAAATTTATGTACAATTATTTACATAAATGACTCACTCCTGATATAGTTGTTAAATTTAAATATAATTAAACCTTCGTTTATGTGTTCATAAAAGTAAAATAAAATGTTGTAATAAAATGCGTTTTTTTTATAATAAAATTTGTTTGTAATATATACAATCTAATCACATTTCCATTTGAAAATATCGAGTAAAAATAGTAACATTTATTGCGTATAAACATTAAACATAGAGAAATCATTATCTTCTATCGTTGGTACTTTTGTAAATAAAATTGTGGAATAAATAAAAAAGAGAGGTGAAAAAATGGCTCTTCACTGCCGGCGACCTCGCAGTACTCAGGAAGATCAGGGTGCTGGGGCTGAAAATATTAATTTAATTATTATTTATTTATTTATCTATTAACGCCCTTTTTAGGTGCTTTTACACATGAATAGTAAAAAATATACAGTACATATTTATTATACAAAACTAAACTGCCTCAGTAAGAATCTTTTGTATTTTTCCACTGAAAATTATTTCACTCCAATACAATACTTATGCATTCAGGGCAATGAGGAATACATATGGTAGTTAGACCCAATATTTCAGCACTGAAATAAATCCCGACTTCTAGTATTACGCAGTGGAATCCGAAAGATTAACAATGCAAGCAATTGTGGACTATCCAATAATTTAGAATTTTATATAGAAATACTGTCGGTGAAAATTCTTCTGTCCGAAAATTTAAGCACATTGATTTTATTTGAAAGAGTGTTGTAGTTCAATAAAACTGTTTAACTTAGAAAATGTAAGAATTTATTTTGTATTATTTCAGAAGCTTGTACATGAATATTGTAATGTGGGTTCAAGATGGGATAATTGTACTTAAATTGGCTTCTAACAAAGGCAAAATATAACAGCAATACATTTAATTTTGTTGAAATTTCTAGATACCCAAGTTATGGTCTTATTAATGAAATATTAAAATGTGAATGTTCGTTTGTTCAAATTTTAAAACTCCGAAAGTTCTTCACCAATATCAATTAAAATTTCAAAGTTTGTTCTTATTAGTGCAAAGAGTGTTTAGAGAGCGGTTTGAATGATATAAAAAGTCGGGGACGCCGAGGAATACTTAACGTAATATCTCTGCACCGGCATGAGATACCGAGTCGAATTAAAGTCGATGTAATGTAGTTTTTTAAGGCGATGCACTACGTCGTGTAGTATTTTAAATTGAGCCGCTATTGATAACAACCCTTACGTAAATGGCGATAAGGTTTAAATTCCCGCTTAACACCATCCGCCTGTTTTGATTTATGCAAGAATAAAACATGGCCAAAAAGTGCCTTTTATTTTATTTTGTGGATGTTCAAGCATAAATATTTAATTTTTTTTTTGATCATTTTATAAATAACTTAATTTGCCACATTATACAATAAAATCATAACCGAAAATGGGTTCGTAAGTAGGAGATTTTGAACTTTAAAGCAGTTTTCATAGGATACATTATTTTTTTCTGGGCTTATAAAAAGTCTTCTTATAAAAATATTCGATTATTTCAAAGGCCGAGATGTATTCTACTCGCAGTATTTAATTAAAGCATTTGAAACATTTCTAGGTGACCAAATTTTCAAATCAAAAACACATGATTTTGCATTACTACGTATGGGATCGCCTTAACAGCAACATTGTGTTATACAGCAGTGAATGATGGAAGAAGTCGGACACCCCCGAGAAAGACATTTGCTATTAGCAAAGAAATGCGGTGTCCGCTAGCCATTCATAATTTAAAAAAAAGAAGAATGAAGAAGACTCTAGAAGAAATAAACGCATTACATTAACAAGAATTAACGCTTATATCCTCCTTTTGAACCTATGAAAGACACATATGAACTACTGTCGATAATCATTATAATCAACAGGAGTAACACAGTAATTAGCCCAGTCATCCTAGATCAATATGGAGCCTCAGGTGGAATTAAAAGCATTAGCTTTAAAACTTGACAAAATATGTTCCCTACGACTTCATGTTAAATTTACAAAAAAATGTGGCGCCTTTTTAAGTTTACCGAAAATATCGGGCTAGATAAAAATAATACAATTTATTGTATTAAGTATCAAACATACTAATTTCAGTTGTGTGGGTGAAATATGGATCACAAACTTTCAAAAATTTAATCATTGTATAAAGAATTCAGATATGCACCTACATAACAAATATAGTACAGGGTTTTCCAATAAGAGGTGTTATTTTGAATAGCCCGCTATTTCGGTCATTTTTTGACATTTGAAAAGTATAAACTACGCCATTAATAAAAATAGAACGATGCACGCTTCAACAACGCATTGAAATTATTAAAATTTACTTGAGTGAATCAAATGCAAATCATCTTGAGTGATGAGGCCCATTTCCACCTCGGTGGCTTCGTCAACAAGCAAAATTGTCGCATCTGAGGCTCGGAAAACCCAAGAGTTATTGTTGAAAATCATCTCTTTCCTCAATATGTGACTGTTTGGTGCGATTATGGTCCGGCGGAGTCATTGGACATTACTTTTTCTAAAATGAGGCTGGAGCAACAGTTACGGTGAATGGATTGCGCTATCGAGAAATGATTAATGATTTTTTATGACCGGAATTGGATGGTATTGATCTGGATAAAGTTTACTTTCAACAAGACGACGCTAAGTGCCACACAAGCAACGAAACCATTCATATTTTACGATTGAATATCAAAATATAAATCCTCTTATTGGAAAACCCTGTATGTTATCATTTCAGGATATTCGTAAACATAAAGTTTTGCCTCTCCTTAAAAAATAATTAAGAGTACCTACCTAATTGTTTATTATTATCCTTAGATCGTTTATCCAGTGTAAAACTATACTAAATGACATGGGATCATATCAATCTCTCCCTATAGGTATTAGAAATATTTATAAAAATATTTTTTCGGGTAATACTGACAATGTAAATTAGTCGTAAGCTATAACCGAAAAAAAAATTATGTGTAAAACTGTGCTAACCACCTAGCAGTTCGTCTTTTAGGACAGTTTTACACTAGATATACGAGATAATGACTATATGTATATATTTACCTGCAGCAGGGGGTGCGGCTGCCGGGGCGGGAGCGGGGGCTGGAGCGGGGGCGGGGGCGGGGGCGGGGGCAGGGGCGGGGGCGGCGGCAGGTGCTGAAACAAAAAAAGTTCAATGAATCATTCTGATTTAAAGCTGCAAAAAGTTTTATATAGCACCCAATTTACATGAGAATGCCGCCAGGAATTCCGTTAAATTGTTTGTAGAAATAGCCAGTACAGTTTTCATGCAAGATTCCAGGTGGTATACATCTATCTACTGACGCAGACCCATGTTAAGTAACGCGATATTATAATTGAGGGGTATATTTGCAAAACTGTCTTAGCCTACCTAGGAAATCGCAAAAAGCTGCCATATGTGTGATTCTATATCAGTGTTTTTTTCTTCATAAAATGTAAAAAAATATTTAAAAGTTATAAGATATTCACAATTTATGTTTGTAATAGTGAGTTTTGCAAGAAATTCTTGAAATAATCCTGTTATGGATTTTTAAACACAACACAACTGACATCTACTTTCATCCAAATCAACTAGGCGGCCAATTTGTCACGTGACCAAATTTTCAAATTTTCGTTTAAAAATCGCTAATATTATCTTCAATATTTAAATAATGATACTTTTCAGGTAAACCAGAAACCAGATCAAGTTACTTTTAACTAAACACATATTATCATTACAAGTTTTATATGAAAGGCATGTACCTACTACAAAGTTTGGTTAATATTTTTTTTAATTTGCAGAAGCAAGAAGAAGAAATTTTGCATAAAACAAAACCTCCCGCAGTGGAGAGGAGTGGCAGATTAGACACATTTGTTTGGGACTTTTGGGAAGGAATATTCTTTCCGATATATTTTTTACATAGTATTTTGACTTTTGACTTCAACATAGTCAGTCGTGAATATTCCAAGGTAAATGAAAAGCTTCGATTACCTTCCGCAGGAGCTGCTGGTGGTGCTACTGTAGCTGGTGCGGGTGCTGTAACAAAATAAATAATGTCTTACTACCTTATTTTTTTTAATTCATCTATAGATTATACAGTTTCCAACATTTTTTATTTGTAATATTTCTATCTTTTTTATCTTTTTTACCTCCTTCAAGACCTATCCTATACAGCCCCTATCTTTTCGCTAACCTAACCGGGTGGCGATATAGTGCCCCTATCGTTGTACTTGTATTCTTGTGAAGTCTAAGATTAGAAAAAAACTATTTATAAATAAATACCACAAGCAAACAAAACAATATTTCAAAGGGATCTTTCCACGTGGCTATAAAAATATATGTTTTTATAACAACCTCCCACGTAACATCAAACAAAAACATTCCTTTTTAACAAATGTCACTAGACTTTAAAGGAATACTTAACATGAATTTAATACCTCGGTTTCTATTTGTATATTTAAATACTGTAATTAACCAACATTTTATATGAAGGGACTCTTCTATTTTTGAATAGGTTAGCTTTAAGAAATAGGATGTACCTATAAGCTATACCTATTTCTTTCTCATGTTTCAAAATTGTCTGTCATCAATATTGTACCACCTACATGTAAAAGCCCTCTGGGCGTTAAATAAATGAATAAAATAATAAAAAATAGTAATAAATAAAATAATACCCTTCGTACAATAAATGTTTTGTGAATTTGATTTTAATATCTTCATGGATTTTAACAGAATAGAGAGAATGTTTAATGACCTTCAGCTGGCGCAGCAGGGGCGACAGCTGGTGCAGCAGGATCTGCAGGGGCTGCGGCAGGAGCTGCAGGAGCTGCTCCTTCAGCGGGGGGCGCTGCCGCAGGAGCCGCTCCTTCGGCAGGGGGAGCTGCCGCAGGAGCCGCACCATCAGCTGGGGGCGCTGCCGGAGGAGCCGCTCCTTCGGCAGGAGGCGCTGCCGCGGGAGCCGCTCCATCCGCAGGGGGCGCTGCCGCGTCAGCAGGGGGTGCCACGGGAGCCTCTCCTTCAGCAGGGGGCGCAGGAGCCGCACCATCGGCAGGAGGGGCCGTTCCGTCAGCAGGAGCTTCACCCTCCTATATACAATCATGATTTACATTACTTCAAGCCGATTTGAAATCTCTTTGATTCAATGCGTTTCTTATGCCATGATTTGAACCAAATTATTTATAATTCTATAGCTTAGTACAATTTTCCAAAGTCGAAAAAGATAAATATATTATGAATGTCAAATCAGAATAGGATCCGAGAGCTTCCCAACAAATACAATTTGAAGTGAAAGTGCTGGAATATAAGTAATTTTTATTTTCAATTCTTATCATACTTGTTGGCTTACTCATATGTGTATATGCGCCCATAACACTGGAGATGAATTTTTTATTAACCCGCAATGAATGATACATAAAGTAGCATACTATATAACACGCAACAGTCTTATAATTTTGATACGCTACAATCTACATAATTTCTTAAAACAGTCAATATCCTACTATTGTTTCCGTAAAAAATGTTTTTTTTTTATTAAAATTTTCGGTGAAAGATATTTCTATAGAATTTTGGAAGCCTCCGAAAGTGGGAGAGAAAACTCAATACCGCAAAAAATCGACTCTGATTCATTTAACACTAAGCCATAGAATTTATATAGATTCAATGTATAATAATTATGGTGGCTCGATTATGTACTCGTGTAGGTTGAATTTAAGAAACATATTGAAACAAAGAGACATTTTGCAAAGCGTGTATAGCGATTTGATTTATCGAAAGCGGCCAAGCTAAAAACGTTAAAATGTGCGGTTATCCTGTTATTTGTTGGGAATAAACTATCCCAATTAATTTCTAAATCAATAAACATCAATCAAAACAACCCGGTTATAAACAAAAATTTACCGGTTATTAAAATTGAAAATATCGGTGAGAACATAAAACATATTATGTTAGACACTGCTAGGAGTCAGATATTATTTAATAAAATTCGTTAAACTGTGTTACGTCATCAGGATTATTTCCTAGGATTGTATGATAAAAGCAAAATGTTTCTGATTCTCATAGATTAACCAAAAATATCATTTTAAACCCAGGTACAAAATAGTTTTAAAAATCTTCATGCAGCAAGGTAAAAAGATGTTTTCGTTTAAATGTGAACATTCTTTGAGAAAAAACACACTCGTGTAACTTCAAGTATATATTATACTTTAACCCTTTAAATGCCGGAAGGTATTTTGCTCGGATGTACCGACAGGCCGCGAATTTTTTAGCTTTAAAAAAAGTTTCATTTAGATCACTCTAAAGTCGATATAATCTGTGAACTGTTATATTATAATTATTTCTTCATCATTCCAATAGATGTCACCGTGGGTTTCATATTTTAGATTTTTCAAATTACTTGAGTTTGACAAGCAAAATCGTCATATAGAACAGCGTGTTAACGCGCTCATTTTGTATGGCCGGCCTTTCGAGCACGGCTACCTAGAGCGCGTAAACGCGCTTAAGGCACACAACCGGTTTTAAAGGTATTTATAATATTTTTAGTAGACATTATACTTCATGAAATTATATACTATATTTCGAGTATATATTATACTTTAACAACTCTATAAGTATTACGCAATTGAAATCACAAATTAGCGTAGGTACCTATTTTGATGGACTGAAATTTCCAGTCCGAGTTTTTTAATTTATTTGAGAACTTGGTCATATTTACAAAGGAATCTTTTTCTGAATAAAACTCATGCTTTATTCGACAACATGCTTTGTGAGTACGAGTTCAATATATTCCTTACCGTTGAAGTCCTAAAGGAAGTCTACCTTCTTTAACGAGTAAAACAATGTGATAAAATCCGCCATAGAGCACAATACAATATTACCATTTCCATATCACGTGGCAAACATTCGGGAACATCACCATCTAATCTAATGAAGGGTGGGTAATCCTTGAGGATCTTTCTTATATAGGATATAATTTTTCGAAATTATAAACACAAATTTTATTTTTAAATAATGTACAAAAGAATAGGTAAAACCATTTCAAATTAAAAACAAATACATTATGAAAGTCACATGAAAAATAAGGATGTATCTATTTAAATACCACTATTTTCATGCTTGGATATCACGCGTGCCTATACTGTATTTAACAATAGTTATAATAATAATTATATATATATAAGTATTGTGTGCATTGTTTTTGATTTTTCAATTTTCGATGTGTGCGAAATAAAATTCAGTGTAAAAAATCCAATGTTTATTGATGGTATTGATGCTGTTGCTGCTAAATGATTTGAAATAAAATAAAATCCCTTATTAATCAAACTCGATGTTTCGTTTGAAAAAATCAAGATATGTATTTTATTAAAAATCAATAGAGCAAGTGTGGATGATATTATAATATATGTTATGATTATATAGAATAAATTAAAGAGTTGATGAATTAACAAGTAATTTTATATAAACAGTTACACGATAGTAATACATATGGAAATCAAAATATAACACTCAGTTTCATTTATAATCAATAAACAGGCGACTTAACAATGTTGATAAAATTACCTTGAAATAAAATGAAAATGTTGTTAAAATTTTATATAACAGTGTTATGAAATGTAATAGTTTGTTTGGTAATTTATAAAATAAATAGGTTTTGAAACACGTGGATGGAATGTGTTTCGGGAAGGGTCGGGGGTAGTTTCAGCAAGTCATGTTCATGCCTCAACTTCTTCCTCCTTTACCTTCTGTGCATCTCCGGGCTTGCCCTTGGACCAGTCAGGTTTTTTCTGCAAAACAAACAAAGGGCATTAGTAACTTGTCGGTATTTGTAACATTGGAGTGTAAGATTGGAGAAACACTCGCAAGGAACAGATTGCTTGGGATGTATAAGTGAATCCAATTCTTTCGAGTCACGATGTAATATACAAGATGAATTAAACACTTTTTTTCTAATTGGATGTTTTAGTAAGCATAATAAAGTATAAATGATTTATAATGAACATATTTTCATCGCCGTAAGAACATCTCTGAATAAAAGTTTTAATAATTCCAGCTGAATGATAAAGGAGGATAAATCGGTGAATTAACGGAAGGTTTTGTTAGTCGAAAGTAGCCTCCTCCGATCTCCGTTAATTGTACTATATCATCTAAGGTCATTTATTTGAACTCCTGAAAATCAAATGACCCTTCAAAAGCCAATACATGTTATTTTAGCATTGTTTATTGTTTAATTCTTGCAACTAATTTAGGACTAATACGATTCAAAAAGATCAATACGATTATATGCTACGTTAAATGTACGGCCGGCTAGGAGATGCCAAATAAGTGCAATATTATACCTTAATGTTATACTGTTTATAATATCTATACATAAATGAAAAGTGCTCATGAGTGCAGAAGAAAACAAGAGAAAAATAAAATAATATTTACTTTTAATTACATCGGTTAGTTCAATTCCGATTTGTTTCTATCCAGTTATTCGTCCATCTCACTTGAAGTGAAATGACACGAAAATGCGCTATATAATTGCTATGTTATTTTTATTATTACCAAAAGTTTTTTGTTTGTCTCAAAAATTTTTTATCCCTTACAAAATTTTTCCTAATGATGGCGTGGTTTATCCAAAATTTATTTAAGCATTTTTGAACGATTATGTCTTTTAAATTTAAAGAAACATGTCGATGAATCTTAATGTCGTCAAATTGATGGTGTATGGAGAGAAAGTAGATCGTAAAATCCTCTAGATTCAGAAAAATAATGTAATGTCAAAGGAGATATGTATGAATGACTCGGTAAGTCGAACGAAATGGAGTTACGTATTCAGTGAAACCAATTTCCTATGAAATTGAATGCAATATATTTACAACCTGCTCGAAACCAATTATTCCAAAAATATTTTTTTCATTTTAAACTAATAAGGAAAATGAAATGAGGATCATTATTTTTTTCTAATAGGGTAAAAGCATCGTTTGTCATTTCTTCATGACTTTGAGATAAAACTGTGACCAATAGCGAGAAAAATATATTTTTAAATACACTATTTATCTACTATTTTAAACCCTCGAAAATTCCCCCTTAAGAATGCGACATAATTTATATAATCGTGGCAATAAGCTATTAAAACATTATGTACATTATAATAGACTACCAATTTTCCGATGCTTTTTTTACAATGAGAAATGAGGTAGTGTAAATAATTTCATATCTACATCGTTTTTAAGCATGTGAATTGCATATTTACACCATTGCATGATCCAACTAAACTAGATATAAAGGCATACCGCTGATAGCTCCGTTGTATGCTCTCCCTCTTCCCAGGAAAGAGAGGATAAAACGGTGCTCTCATCGGCAGAACCGTATTTAGGAAGAATGCAATTAATGTGTATAGTGATGAACTTGGTCATTGAGTGCACCAGATGACCCCTGACTATGTTATGTTTTGTAAAACGGCATTTCAGCTACTGAGGCATAATAAATCATTTACATTTTGTATTCGGGTTTTTCCATTAAATGTTTACCTTTGCACTGGAGCTCCCCTGAAATACGTGCGCGGAAAAATACAAACAATGTTATTAAAATGTTAACACTTCGACAAGGATTATTACAACAAGTAGTATCTTAGGCTAATAAAACTCTAGTATATTTAACAGAAACATGTATCAAGACTTACAATTGTAAAAGGATTTTTGATATATATAAAAAAAACAGTTAAAATATATTTTAAAAAAATCTTGCCAAATACAAAAAAAAATAATAAATCATTCATTAATAGTTATTTACCCTTTTAAATTTTAAAATACATAGCTAAAATCAGAATGTGTTGATTATAAGTAATTTTTTTTTTAATTTTCGTACAAAACTTGTCGTACCCAAATTGCTACTCTCCATCATAGGAAAATGCACTGTATGATGTGCTGAACTACTCATTTTTTTAACCAATAACTTAATTTAATCGTTGTACAATATTCAGTAAAAAATATTAATACTCTGTTATTTAGAAAAAAAAATTAAGATAATGTTTTAGTCACATTTATATGTGGAATAGAAAAAATAAAATATACCTCCTTGTCTTCTTCTTCAAGGGTGAATTCCTTCTTCTTGACGACCTTCAGTTGGTTACGGAAGTTGAATTCGGCGGCCTTCTTTTGGAGCTTGGCGAATTTGTTTTCATATTTGGAAACCTTCTTCAGGGTAGGCTTAACGCTGGAAAACAAAACAGTACGTTTAACGCTCTATTCTTCCAAAACAATTAACGATGTGTATTCATGAATTGGATATTAGATTAAATTGAAAAAAAAACGAATATATAGACGATGAAGTAAAACGCAAAATGGGCTATTTTTATCTGAAATTTCAATCAAACCTTGAATTAAAGATTGTTTGATGTAACAACGTAATTTGACAAGTTATTAGAGAACATTTTTGGATTTAAGTTTTTGGAATGAAAATGTAATTGAATGAAAACTTACAACTTTCCTCTGAGGTCATTGACTTGGGTGTTAAGGTCTGCGATCTGTGGAACAGTCAAGTTGATTAGAAGAAGGACAAATCTGGTGCTAAACAATAACGTGCGCAAGGCGAACATCGAAAACGTGATTATTTACTGACTTCTCTAAAGCAAAACAAAGGGACTTTTATGTAGTGTTAAACACAGACATATATTCAATTTCTTAATTTGTAAAACAAGGAAATTTACACGTAATTCTTTAAAATTGCCAACAAATTAAAGGAAATTATTTTAAGGGGGTAAAGTTAGGTATTTCATATCTACAAAAGTTTGAACTTTATCTCTACTCTAAATATTACTTTAATGGGGTAAAGTTAGGTATTTCATATCTACAAAAGTTTGAACTTTATCTCTACTCTAAATATTTCACACAAAAATAGTAATTTACAGAAGCATGCACAAATACTAAGTAACTAAATATGTGAGGTGTGTATTTACATGTGGTTAACATTTATCATCTACCAAACATTAATTTTATTTTTTATGCATCTATTCACAAACCAAACACAAACATCGAACATCAAAAAACAACAAACATTTATCCGTCTGTAGGTTTTAAAATTTACTTTTTACAATTTACTCCTAAACAAAATATAGATGTTGATTTTTGGTAAGAAAAACAGATAGGTATTATGTTAATTGTATTACAAACACAATTACAACATTACTGGAACGTGAACAACAATTGTGTAAATTCTACATATTAATAAATGGAAATATGAAAATTAGGCGATGTTATTTGCGTTTTGAATCATTGCTCCTCGATTGGAAGAAAAGATAACGAATAATAACATCGATTCATTGAACTTATCATCACTTGTGTTTGGCGAATTATTCCCCTCGGCGGTATTCCAATTGCGATAGAAATGAGAGTATTTCGAAAGAGTTTATTGTAGAATTATTTACTGAAATAATGTTTAGTTAAGTAGGTAATGAGAATTGTATTGGTTCAAGGAAATGTATTTAAAGTCAGCTCAGTATGTACAGCTTTTAAATTGTTAGAATAAAATTGTTAACATTAAAACTTTTTTTGACGAAAAATCGCTGAGAGATTCTAGAAAATCTTTAAAGCTTTAATCTTACTCTGGTTTAAACTGTGTTATTAATGCTTATCTGGTTTAAACTGAATTGTTATGTAGTCCTCACAAAACTAACCGTCAACTGTGTAAGTATATCTTCTGAATGAACAATACATTCTAAGACAGTGAGATGATTTTATCACAATTCTTTCAAGTTGTTTAAAACAACACTTTATTATTCTTGGAAAACATAAATCGGTTAAGTACAAAATGATTTTAAGGTCTTTAGTGGCGGCTTATGCAATCCACGACCTGCAAAGTGTTAAACCATGGCCCTGTACAATTTTCATTTAAAATGACATGTTTGTTAGATAAAGTAAGATAACATTGTTTTAAAACAAGCCTCATTGCACCGTATACAGTTTTATTGAACAAAATCAATAAAGTCACAAGTGAATTATTGATCTTCAGAGATAATCGACAGGTTTAAGTTGGAATACGGAGGGAAATTCTGGAAGGGGGGTGGTGGGGGTGACAAGGATGAATCGGGGGATGCTTGTGAACACCATTCATTCAATCAGTGCACAGGCAGCTGGTTCTGTGCAGCTTCTGGGTGCCTTTCCCCTTCAAACTTAAGGCTACAGAAACCTTGCAAAAACTATTCATCAATACTAAAAGTATATTTACACTTCACTTTGTTTCAAAAAAGAGTTCCTCATCGACGCTATACACCATTGCTCGACTTACGCTTTCTTAGCTTTGGTAAAGTTCGAGCAACCAAACGAAAACAAATTCATCAAGTGCTACTAACAAAATTTCACATGTAGGTTTTTCGAAACAATTTGAAATGTATCCAAAAAATAAAAAAGAAACAAAAGATGTTCACGACTAAAGAGACTCCACTTCCCACAGCACACGACACACAAACACAGTTTGTCATAATTTTGGTCTTTCTGTCTGATTCCAGGGCAACCGGTGGAAGTGTGCGGAGGTGAAAAGGTGCAAAATCGATTCTCTGATTGAAATATACTTCAATCTTGTGTGATCTCTTCTCGACTATTAAACAATGTGTGAGTTGGAGGGGGAAACATCTAGTAGGAACAGTCGCCCGAACGAGTACTCGAATACATACAGAATATATACAGACACTAACACATAGCTACGTTGGAAGGGCCAGTATGGAACATTTATAGGGTTCGTTCGTAGCATGGCACTTTGATTGCGTGGTTCTCGCTCTAACGTTGATACTTGAACTTGAATTGACGATCTGCGTCACGTGATTGACGACTAAGCAAGATGGAGATTTGGAACAAGAAGCGTCGCTTGCCGGAGCAAGTGCGGTGCGACGTGCGGCGTGCGGAGTGCGGCGTGCTTCGTGTGGCACGCGGAGTGCTATTTGCACGCGTGGCTTGCTACTTGCACGCGTGGCACGGCGCGTGGCGTGGTGCGTGGGAGGCCGGCTCTCACAACACATACAACAGCATCAAACATCCTACAGTCAATAAGCCATCAACCACGGCAGTGAAGCGCTAAATGTTTAATATCATATTAATTGATTTGAAACAGCAGCCACACAAAAACATCATTGTAATTGTCAAGTGCCATACTTAAAATGTGGAGCAAACAATACAAGGGTAACACTACTAGAGGGCTTGTGAAGTTATAAGTTTATATTATTAGATAATGCATGAAGAGGTTTGCATGCATCATTATTATCAAAGATTCCTGTGAATCCGCTAGTCGGGTAAAATGAAAACTTTAAATTAGTCGTCAGTTAAAGAATTGTTATAACTGATCACAAGCACATAGCTCATGTGATGTGATCACTTTTCGTTATATTATTCCATTAGCACGAACGTTTAATTGTTGGTTAAGTTAATAATGATACGTTAGTCAAAAGCGATGTAATAAGCAATACGAGTAATGTCTGGGGCTCTGGCATCATGCGCGGGAAGAGACGGGAGCCAGGGGCGAGGCGAGGCGAGGCAAGGGGCAAGGGCGGAGGGCAGAGATCAGTAATCAAGTAGAGAGGAGAAAGGTATGCGGTTTGGTCCTCATTAGTCCAAGCTCACTACTAAACTCAGCATCGGCCGTGGTCCTCTTCAGCTACACGCAGAATCGATTTTGCACCGCCGCCACGTTTCACAAGCGAAGTTATACTAGATACTTCATACTTATTTACATTGGGTCTACGATCTAAGACTAGAAGACCTTGCTCAGCCCTGGGGCACAGATAGTCAGTAGCGACCAAATCATAGTAGATGCGTAATGCGTATGTGGGTGTGGCGCAAGAGTTGGACAACGAGGACAGTGCGGACCTCGATAGCCTGGTAGCCTGGTAGCCTGGTAGCCCGGTCGGTCTGTCGCCTGCCTTGCCGAATAACTCTGTCTTGTATCCAGGGACTGATCAACAATACATTATTTACAATGTTTTGAAAGTGCAAGCGTTATGAACAAGAAAACACGACTTTCCACACGTTCTGGTACGTGCTCTGATTCTATATTCACAACATATTCACTATGTAGTATGGATACAGTTAAATACCTCCCAGTCCCTTTTCCTGACTTCATGTTCCAAATCCCACTTCTGGCTTTCACAAGTATACATGCGGTCAAAAAACTCCTCTACATATTCCGCTAGATCCTCTACGGAATGGAAACATTGATTGCGTTAGAATCTCAAATTTGGATCATTGCATGACTGCAGTTGATACATCGATTGAACCAACTGTACGAGTGTGGCGAACAGAATGTGAGATGATGTGTTTCAGATAGATCGAGTAATAGACGCGGTGGCCACTAGTTAACAAGAAGGAAGCTAACTGCGACCTAATTTAGGTGTGATCGGAGATCGGTGGGGAGACCGGAGCTTAGGAATGAGGAAGGGACTGCCTGGACTGGTCTCTGGGCAGGAGGAGGAGCCTCGCTGCTTCTCTTCCAAACTGAATTTGTCGTAGTCATGTGGTGTGTGGGTGCAATGCGGAACATTTTGACGATGTTACATCCCAGAGGTTTACCTCCAACTGTTTTAGCTTCTGACCCCTCTCAAGATCCCACTTATCACCTTCGAGGCTGTATATTCTATGCCAGTACTTGGTGCATAAGGTCTGCAGCTCGGCTAAACAAAACAATTCACAATTCAGTAGAGCACTTACGAGAAAGCTCGAGGAGACAATGACCCGGGTGAGAAGGATAAGCGAAAGCGGAAGCTAAAGTTATATCAAGACGGAAGAAAGAATCGGGCAAACAAAAGTAAAGAAGAAGCTGTGTGACGCCGGGCTCGCTGGTAGCGATGTTAAAGTTCAGTATTGTTAACGACTTCTTCTTGTGTTGATCGAATATCCTATGTTATTGATAGATTAATATCTGCTAACGGATGGGCGGTTACATACCAGGATTATCACATAGCGAATGATAAGGGATTGATTGCTGCCCAAATGAACTAGGTGCTAGAAATAAGTCAACCAAAGGCTATACACAACCTGCGATCTGATTCAAAAACAAACAATTGGGTAGCGGGGCAATGGAAATCGTTTAGCGCAAGAAGCTAACACTTAGGAGAGGAACGAACGAATGCGAACCTCCATTTCCTTGCGAGCCACCTCGTACTCTCGGTCGTACCTCTCTTCTTCAATGATGCCGATGCGGGTGTGGTACGCGGTACACACGCTCTTCAGGTTCGCTACAAGACCAAGCAGTCACTGATGCTTTTAGTTGCTAAACATGCTCGGTCCATCCGCCCGTCTTTGTTACTACACTCTCTTAAGTAAGTAGTTAAGTTAAATAGTGAGTTCTAGTTCTTAAATTAGAGTTTATAGTTGATAGTACAAGAAAGTCAAGTGTGAGGAAGAAAGAAAGTATTATAGATTGAGAAAAGAGAAGGTAGATCCTAAGAAGCTTTCGGAAACAAAGACATCGACAATCCCAGCAGCCAGGATTGACAACAGACATACAAGACAACATAGTGGCTTCACAGATTACATGGTACATCATACGGGTGTTAATGAAGTCTGTGAGTGTGTTTGTGTGTGATGTGTATTTTGACCGAGAACTCAATAACTACCTCCATGTCTTTTCGTTTAACAATGAATTCCGAATCAATTTTCTCATCCTCCAGAGTTCCGATGCGGTCATGGTACATCTTCAGCACTTGCTTAATGCCGTCTATAACATGGCAGCCAATGGGAGTTAGCATTATAATACATGAATATAATAATATATATAGAAGCGAAGTGTTCCCTCCTTGTTGGAAACCAGGGGTGTGTATGTATGTTTGTAAGTATGAGAGGAACTTCAACAGGTTGTTGTATCCATCTTATCAACACTCCAGAACCTTCTTTCATAATGTAAGCGATTCAGTTACACCATCAGTAAAGTTTAATATTCAAATATATTTCGGGGTTGTTTGCATTTGCTGGGATGTGGAAAAAACTTATAGTTAATCACTCAGAAACAAGATTATGTACTTTGTCTGGGGGGTTAGTTAATTTATACAGTATTCAATGATCCTTACGATAATCGCAAAGCCACTTTTGTAAGGTCTATCAAACATAATAGAAAAACATCAATAGACCCAGACTGGCAGCGTCCAATATAAAATCAAGAAGTAAAAAACATGCCAATGTATAATGGCGGGATTTGAACCCGCAACCTCCTAACTAAAAGTCAAATACGTACATCATTACTATATGGAGGTGTTCATTATCCAGGTTATCATATTTATTATAATATAAACATCTCAGCACTTCAAATTAAGTATTGACGATATGATTAAATTCAGGCGGTTGTACAAGTAGGAATCGAACCATATTCTTGCATTCTTAAAGATGTAAAGTTATTATGAAACAAATTATTATTGTGGAAATCTTCAAATGTTGGTGTGAATTCTTCCTGTTGCATCTTGGGGGCTTTTCATAAGGCGCAATTAACTTGCGATTGAAGAACAATAACATATTTCTGTAACCTGTAGAGGAGGATAAAAGGGCCTGACGCTTTACCTTCGCTGGTGTCATCGAGGTTTTTGGGTTTGCCGCAACGCTCTTCAATGATACGCCTCCTCTCGGCGGCTTTGCGCTCCTGTTCCTTCTTCAACTCCTCAGCGGCCTTTTTACGCAGCAGCAACTGTTGGGACCATAAAAATAGTTTAATATATTGCTTGTGCACATACAGGAATAACCCTAGTATTTGGTTGAATTCTTTAATTATATTGTGGTATAGTAAGTTCTCGCAAATATTACAAAAATTATGATAAAATTGGACCCAAATTGAACTGTGTACTTTCTAGGAGCCATAGATGGCTCAATACTAACTAAAAAACAGTGTTTTTTGGCAACATCTCGCAAAACATCACCTGACACTAATCACTGTGAAAGACTGATAAAGACTTAATAACGCCACCCAACGAATATGTGAAGTAATTTGACGGAGGAACTCGAATGCAGGTCTTGAAAGGACTCAAATTAAACGAGGTAAAAATATGAATCTCGGGAGCTCGTTCGCGTCAATGGGTGCATTTTTACCTACAAATTTAATAAAACTGCCGATAACAACTATGAACTGATATTAAAAAGGGAAAGGATGGAACAAGTATTGTGGAAACTTACCCTGAGTTTCTTCTTCCTCTCTGGTGTCATGAAACCCTTCTTGGCCTTCTTGGCCTTGGAGGCTTCCTCCATGCGCTTGCGCACCTCGGCCCTCTTGCGGTCAATCTCCGCCTGCTTGGCCTTCTTCGCCTAGAGACAAACCGGAAACCTTCAGTTACAAGTTCCATAGCGAGGAAGCATCACTGAAATAGCCAAACACCAAAACGCACCACTTATTTCCTGGTGAATTTCGGAATGATTTGATACTTATGATATAATATATATTGATTTGATAATATTATAGTGTTCAAAGTATTCATATTTCAGCCATTTCAGTGATGCTCCTAAGTTTACCTAAATTCAACATTTTTCAAGTCAAGATGCTAAATATTTGCAAAGGAATGTAAAAGATTGTTATCATTAATCTTTGAAGTTAAACTGGGGACGTTTTTTACTAGATAAAAATGTTTGGGGTTTATTATTCTACTACTAAGGCTTTTGGTTTTTTTCTTGATTTTTGTAGATTTCATACTAGCCTCCTCGAGTCGCTTTTTCTGTAAAAGAGAAAATAAAACAAATTAGAATCATTTTTACACTAGATGATGAAATGTTAAAATTAACTATTAGAAATTAAAATTTGAGTTATTTTTTAGGCAATTTTGTTTGATTATCTTTAAAAACTACATTTACTTTAATTCGTTGAACTATTTGAAATATTTGTTGATGCGTCAGTGAAAATAAAAATGCCAAGTGAATATTTTGGTAAAATAGCACTGGTCAGATTGTGCCCATGGCACTTTGCTAACAAAATTGCACTGGTCAGATTTTTCCCATAGTACTTAGCTAACAGAATAGCACTGGTCAGATTGTGACCATAGCCCTTAGCTAACAAAATCAACAAGAAAATGTTTTTAAATTAACCTTACCAATTTCTCTTTCACGACAGAAATAATAAAAAAGTACGTTATTGTTTAGAAAGATATAATTATACTTAAATATGTTTTTAAATATAATTTAGTTGTCAAAATGTGTGGACATTATTTTATTTATGTATTTCCATGCAAAGCATACATAATATTTCGTTGTTGTTATATACAAAAATAAGTTTTGTTTATCAGATATTAATTACAATTTCATATTTTTACGTAAGGTCAATCGTCCATTCATCGTAGTTTTATTAATGACATTGTTAAACATTGGTAATAACTTAAACATGTTTTTCATTTTGTGAGAACATTTATCATTCCAATTTAATTTAATTAGTTACATTTTGAGACATTTATGCTTTTCAGCCATTATTCGAAATTAATGATGTGCCAGGATTACAGTGGAGTAAGGGAGAAAGATTTTCAAAATTCATGGGAATTAATTAAGGAATAAATCAAATTGAGTGGTTAGTAGGAAAAGTATTTTTGAGTGAAACAAAAATTTTCTGGGAAATAAATATCTTAAAATTGATTGAAATGTGTTTAAAATCATAGATTTCTAAACACATTCAAATAAATAAGAAATTAAAAGGACATTGGATGTAATAAAGGATATAGAATAGGAAAAAAGTGGTGTGAGGTATTTAAAATATAGAAGCTTGTGCTTAACAGAGAGCAGAATGGAAAATATGAAAATTCCGAACTCGAGGCCTGTGATTAATATATCAGAATTTCTTTGAAAATAGAGTTCGTTTTTTTCGTACTTTAAATCTGGGAAATTGGAAATTGTTTGGTTTATGGTGCAAAATAGGATATTTGTGAAACATTCAAAAGTGTGGTGCAAGGTGCATTGTGCAATAATTGTGCAAAATAGGCAAATTTAATTACGAGTGTGAAAGGCTTTTGTTATTTAATATCACATGTAAAAAGATACACGTAAACATATATCAAGGAATTTTGTTCCTCTTTACTTACTGGAACAGCGGTTAAAACAAAAATCTAATCGTGATATCTAGAAAAAAATCTTAGAGCTTATTATTTGATCTTTCGTCAGTTTACATCCAATAGAATACAATAGTCTTGTTTGCCATCAAACAATCGACAAAATAACAATTTCGAAAAGAACCAAAAAGGTGGTTCCTTCAAACGAATGTATAAGAGTTTAATTTTTTTAATATTGTAAAATATCTTGGTGATCATATTTTACAAAATTTACAATTTTCCGATTATAGTAAAAATTGACCTTTTGGAAATTTATTATTAAATAAATTCTTGAAGTCGTGTTTGAAGAAGAGTATGTGAGAAGAAGAATAGATAGAGGGGGAAAAGAAGATGACATAATTTATCTTGTCTCTTATTTCGTTTAAATATTGTACATTTTTTTTATGCTACATTAAAAATATCTATTTTCTAAGCATATAACTAATGCATCCTTAAGTTTTATAAAAAACATGAGAAGTTTATATGAAAATAAACGTTTCTCTTTTGAAATCTATGTTTTACTATATTAAATGAAGATTTCAATGTGAAATCGAAGTGTTTAAAATGTATATCTAAAATTGCTATAGTTATTAATTCATGCTTATAAGCAGTTATATGTACCTTAGCGTCAAGGAGGGAATTTTATACTGCATTTTATAAGGGAATTCGAGGGATGTTCCGTGCAGGTCCAGATTCATGAGATGAAGAAGATGTCAGAAGATCCAGTAGAACGCAGCGAAGAACGAAGCGGACGAGTGGGAAGAACATAGAAAATATTGGAAAAAAATCATTAGTATTTAATTAAATAACATTGTGTTTGTAAGACATTTTCTACAAGCTGCACGATTAAAATGAATATTTGGGTAGATTTAATCTAAAAATTTGACTCTCGTTAGCGTGCTGACAATTTAAAAAAATATATATTTTGTACAGCAACGCTATTGAATATTGTTTGCAGCATTTAAATGAAAAAATAATAATCGAGTCATCAAGATTATTTGTACACTTAAAACTTCTATAATTTTTCTACAAAGTTTGTTTCAATATGTATTATAAGGTTTAATAAAAATAATACTCCATGTTATTAGATAATAATATGTAAAAGCATAATTTCAAGTAATATAAAAGCAATTTGTAAGCAATATATCTAAAGAACGTCGTGTTTTATGTACATCCTACTGTTTACTTACGAGCCTCTTAAAATAAAGTCGCCTGCTAAAGAATCTGTCGAATGGTTGCTAAAAAATAGGGTCGATAAATTAATTTTCAATATTTCTTCTCCTGGGCCATTTCGATGTTTTCATGGGCATAACAAAGCGGAGGAATTACTAACCTTACATCATCATCTGCCATTTTGATGTTTTTGTTGTTGTGTGGTCTGAAAACATAAAATTAACATTTAATGTTATAGAAGCCTTGTCATTTTGTGTGGTTTATTTTATAAAATTCACTCTATTCCATAAGTAACGTTAGAATTTTATCTACTGCGACATATTGTCAGATGTTTTTTTATCAGATTTGACTTTTAAAATATTTTTTTTGGAAAGTGGATAGCATCAAGCATTTTTTTATAATTAAGAATAAAAGCTAATTGTTGAATATATCGAAAACAGTTTGATTTAATGTGCAATCCGAAGATTGGACTCAAAATGCTCAATAGTATCTCATAAAATTTTGAAAACAATTTATTTCGAATTCAAATAAAAAAATATATTTTGTTTGAAATCGTACACCCAGTAAATCCTAAATGATAAAAATATGCCAAATTGTTTATTTTTACATCGGCTCTGCGGAAGGAAGACGTACGTATGTATTTGTAAATAATACGCGATCTATTTCGAGCTTCGGAAGCCTTCGGCACTCGTCGGAAACAATCGGCTCCGGCGTGTGAAATGACGGAAATAGCAGCGTGGCCGAACGACGCCCGACGCCTAATTTGGTCCGTCGAGGATCGCCCACTCTCAGCGTCAGCACCGCGGCGGCTTTAGTTACATCGAGGGCTAGCAGGCCGCAGCTACCACAGCCAAACTATCGAGAAACTAACTACCGCCACTACGATCTTATTACTTAGACCCTAGATTATTTTAAACATTCTCTAACAACTTGAATTACTATCCATTTAACTCAAAATGCCCCAATAAAATATTCAATTGATATTTTTTTACTATGGTGGTTGCGATTTCAAAGATGTTTTTGAGGGGATTCGATTTATAATAATTATAAATCTACGTAGTGATATTTATTAGTGTTAGAATTTGATGTGATATTAAGATCACTTTAGTTATAACTAGGTTTAGCATAGAATAATACAATAATTCTATCAGGTTCAGTAACCCATTTTCCTATTAAGGGAAATTTTCTATGAGAAAAAGCTAGTGTCATATTTTGGTTTGCATCCAAAACGTGTCATTGACAACATTGAATACAGTTGTTTTGATTGGCACTGAAAAGACATTATTTATATCATAACAGAATTATACAATTGGCAATTAAACATTTGATTTCTAATTATTGCGTTCCAATGAAAATGTGTTTTTTTAAACAGAACGAAAACATGTTTGTAACGGAGAAACATTTAACAATAACTTTTTGTAATCGCTTTGATCAACGGCAATACGTGAGATTTTATCAAGACACTTAAAAATATTTCGAATTATTTAACCCGAGAGCACAATTGGTAAATGGACTTCGAGAAAGTTTAGCAGGCTCTCCACCGATGCTAATTATAGAGTATACCAGTATCTCAAATTTTTCGTTAAATTAGCGAACTATTAATATTTATACACATCAAAGAAGTAAAGTTCTGATATTGAAATATACTAATCGTATCTTACACCGGTTAAGTTCACGACCACGAAGTACAAATCACTTTGAGATCACTTATTGAGCTGTATTCTTGCGATGAAGAAACCAGTGGAACTTATACACAATCGGCTAGTTATATTTAAATATGAGCGCTGCTGTACGTGGCAGGTCGGTCGTAGCACAACGAAAGTTTACGGGGTAGGTTAAGTATGAATATTTGGTTTTGGTGTTTCGCGGATGCTGGGGTGCTGCGAGGGTTAGGGCCGACCCGGCTAAGGGAGCGGCCGGCTGCGGGTCGCTTGGGGGTTAAAGTTGAACTTGAACACTCACCTAGGAAGTAAAACTAAACACTGCTCTAGAGCGAGCCCTGGGATAGCACTGCCCGGACTGAGGCGGAGAACGGACTGCCGTCGCGAGGTAGCCCAGACGGGATTTGGCGGGGTGAACCAGAAATAAAACTCAAAACTGGGTGTTATGTCGCTCCCATGCGATATGCGTGAATCGAGAATTCTGTAACTTGAACGTTCCGCGCTTCCACATGGTACACATTTTCTTGCATCGGAGCCGCCCAGATATAGGCGTTAAGATCAAAACGCCGATAATATACAAACATCCTGTGTATTTTATCGTGTGATTTATCGTCGAGTGCAGTCTATACAAAATGAAATAAAAAATCGAAACATTTCATGAACCACAAACTACAAAATTCATAACTACACCATAAGTGGGTCACGGAAAATTTTGTGGTTTACGATATTACAAAATACTATTGAATCTAACTGAAGACAAATGTGATATATTGAGTTGAGCTGTGAACGATTTAATAAAGGCTAAACTAGAGAAAGGAAAGAATGACATCGATACGATCCTCAGAAGAACCATTTTTTGCTTTTTATGAAGTTTACAATATCTATTGTGTTTTGAGCGATATTAATTCTGCAACAGGCAATAACAATTACTCTCTGCGAGAATCTATTGTCAGCCATTTGTTGCTGAGCACTTGCAATAATCATTTCCAATAGACATTGCTAGCAATTGGCGGACTACTAAGACACTAAGTATTTTTGAAGTCCTACTAACACTAATGTTAAGAACATATATTATTAATGTAGCTATGAGACAGATATGTTTCATGTAAACAATTGGAAAATTATACCTACCCCTAAATAGATTATATAAATTATTAATACATACCGCTTTAATAATAAACGTGTTTTAAATTTTACAGAATTGATAAACAACCGTTTACGATAAACGAATGGTAGTTTATTATTTGTGTGAAATTTAAAACACTTTTATTAGTAAGGCCGGTAGCAGTATTTATAGGTAGAGTAAAGTTAAAATATTAAAAATCCGGTCAATTGATTCGTATTCATGTTTAACTAATAAATTGACAGATGTCCTAACAAACTATCAATAAAACACGAATGTGTTGTGAGGATCTCGGAACACGTGTTCATAAGAATTCCAATATTGTCACATTTCTTCATTTTATTTATCAGCTGTATTAACATATTAAGAAATGGCTTGCCAAAACGTTTTTAACAGGATTTTAATAAGCCAGCCGTACTCTTTTTCTCCGTACAAAAATATCATTAAATAGCTGTACAGAAAAATGTATACATACTATTAATATTATTACTATATTTATTGTATTCTAGATTACCAAACAGAAAAATGTTTCAAAACTTTTTATTATTACTTTAATTTAATAAATTAAAACCAAAATATCATATGAAATCAAAACATTACGTACAAAACAGTAGGTACATAAAAACCTTCCTACTTATTATAAACCGTGAATATTTAGGGTGAATTTTTTATTCCAATTCAACAATTTCTACAAAGTAACGCCACTATCATAATGACAATTATTTTTTCAAACTTTCTACAGGCAGGTGGGTACCAGTGTGATTATTCCGATTTCAAGATATAAGATATTATCTTTTTATCCTGTCAGGAGGCAACCATCGTGAACTGGAAACGAAACACACCAACAAATCAGACAGATGAAATACCAAACGGTAGATTTAAAACAGGACATCGCTACGCTTAAGATCAGTCAATTCATTATCTTACTCTTTTCCGCTTTATTTTCCCTAGCTTTGTAACACACTATGTATTATACAGGGTTTTCCAATAAGAGGTGTTATTTTGAATAGCCCGCTATTTCGGTAGATGTTACTTTTGAAGCTGTCATTTTTAACATTTGACAAGTAGAAACTACGTCATTGATAAAAATGAAACGATACATGCTTCAACAACGCATTGAAATTATTAAAATTCACTTGAGTGAATCAAATGCAAATCATCTTGAGTGATGAGGCCCATTTCCACCTCGGTGGCTTCGTCAACAAGCAAAATTGTCGCATCTGGGGCTCGGAAAACCCAAGAGTTATTGTTGAAAAGCCTCTCTTTCCTCAACGTGTGACTGTTTGGTGCGGTTTATGGTCCGGCGGAGTAATTGGACCTTACATTTTCGAAAATGAGGCTGGAGCAACAGTTACGGTGAATGGATTGCGCTATCGAGAGATGATTCATGATTTTTTATGGCCGGAATTGGATGGTATTGATCTGGACAACGTTCAATTTCAACAAGACGGCGCTACGTGCCACACAAGCAACGAAACCATTGATCTTTTACGATTGAATGTCAAAATAACAACTCTTATTGGAAAACCCTGTATATTTTTTTAATATATATAGATGAATCAATAACAGCAAATACTTAATAATATTAACAATACTCTAACTTCCGACATTTACTACGCTAGCGCCTTCTAGCGGGATGAGTTGTGCGCCTTGGTTCTTTTCTTACATTTTAATGGATTTTATGTGAAATATAATAATATTAATGTAACTTTAATAACTTTAACTTAATTAAAAATTTAATTAGGTAATCTACATCCAATCCGACCTAACAGCTTTTTTTGCTTATGCATAAAACATATTAAAGCGGCTATAAAATCTTTGATGTTTTGGGTAGTAAAAAACTTATATAATTGTAAGAATTTTTTTCAAAAAAATTTCAATATAATATTTAATAATACGAATACATAAAAATATATTAATATTTATAAATTCAGTAATTCAAAACACGTTTTACAAAAATGTGTTTTGAACATCAACATTAACAATGATTTTTAACTTCAACATGAACACAGAATGCTACAAGGAACTAACACAGCCTTGATGAATTAACCTTATTTTTTTATAATTATGTTTTTCATGATATAATCCACTTTTCATATAATCAAGAACAATTTGTTTTCTAGGATTTAATGAACTCGTATTATATTTCACCAACTAAATTAACAAAGTTTTTTGGCATCCTGGAAACGACTTGTGTTTTTGTTGTTGGTAATTATTACATCCGTAACTGCACACATAGAACCTACTTTATTTTTATCAATATTGATCAAAATACAAATTAGAAAGCGCAAAACAACGCCACTAAGTACTAAATAAATTCAATTTATCACCTTTGAAAGGAATATCAAAGTCAAATGCTATACTAGCGCCTCTAGCGGCATGAGTTGTTGATAGTGCCACTATTTCGCTGATATTGGACATATTTTTAACATTATAGGGTATTTGATAACAGTTTAACATCATGCGTATCGCCATAGTATTAACACAATTAATTCATAATCGTCTCATAAACTTATAATAATTTTTAATTATTCAGAATTATATTATGACCGTACATCTCAATCACAGATTTTCTTTTAATATTTCAGCGATGATAGACAATGATTTATATAGAATGGCTCGGGAAATTTAGCTAGTTTCTTTACATCATCGTCTGATACGAGGCCAAAACTCATAAACAGCTGAGTCGCGAAATTACCGCTAACGACCCTGGCTTCACCGCTGACGTGATCCGTTATCCCAGGAGTGTTGAAGTTGCTTATATTTCTTCAACTTATTGCACATCACACATTATTCAATATGTGGTGAAGACATTACTCGGGGATCAGCGAAACAGACATGGAACATTTATTAGAGGTTTTGGAATCGGTGAATCGAAACAGATTGCTTATTAGGGAGGTATATAGCTGTATTAGTTGAAAAGTAACTCCCTTCAATAAAACATAGATAAAGTAACAATCAATTTATAAGGATTAACTTCTTTAGCCAGTAACCCCCGTTATTAGATTCTAATAACGGAGGTTGATAGTGGCTTAATTTAGATTTAATTCCGACGAATTTGAAACATAAATAAATAAAAATTTAGAAATATCTTAGTCCATCCGCTCACAGGGCAGCTGAAAAAAACTAGTTGGCAACTCAAGTTTCTAACATGTATATTTCAATGGCGGTCCGCATACGACGCGAGTTACCAATAACCTACCAGCAAACAGTCACTCGCTACTGTGCTAATCGCCTGCCCTTTCAGTTGCCAGTTGCGCATAGATATGTCAGTTTTCAAGTTTCGATTTTTCTGAGCGGGAAAACATCGAATTTGTTCAGGAGGTTAATTAATTACCTTGCATTTATGGCTGCTATGGGCTTCCTCATTATTTAATATGCATGAAAGCAAAACATTAAACACGCATATTAAACATTACGATATGAAATTTTAAATACCTACTTTACTTTGTATGTAACTTTATCAACACATTTATTCATTTCCCAGTCCAAAGACTACATAGATTTGGAAATAAATTCAGTTCCGTTGATATTTTCATTTATTGCATACTAAAATTTAAATAAGAAATTTCTAACTTTTATTCGCTTTTTTATTTATTTTGCCAATTTACTTTTTATGTAAATATTTAATTTACAATTTACTTTTTATGTAAATATTTAATTTATAATTTACTTTTTAAGTAAATATTTTACTTATAATTTACTTTTCTTTTACATTGATTTTTGTTATTTACTCTGGGCGGGTATTAATACCTTTATTTCTCTCTTCCCTCCATTTTTGTAGTTGTACTGTTGTGTATTAAGTTAATTCTCTTTTTTCCATTTCAATTTTTTATATTCTCTTGTCGCCATACATACTGCCAATATGGATAAATTGAAATGCCAATCCCATTCATGAAGCTGGTAATAAAAATATTATTATTATGTTAATTGTATTCTTTTTTCTTACTAACTTGTATAATCTTATGACTTTTCATTTTTTTTCTATAATACACTATGAACAGCGGCGTAGCTACCTAGGGGCTACGCGGGGCAGCGCCCCGGGGCCCTCAAGCTCAGGGGGCCCTCGAATCCTTACCAGAAATCTCGATCGAACTGAACTTTTGGAAATTTCTCCCATTTTCAAAATAAATATGAGAGGTTGCAATTTCCAACCCCACTTTAACCATGACAACTCAGTTGAGAGAAATTCAAAAGTTATGCCTAGGGAATTCCCCTAAATTCTTTCTGCAGGTTGGCAGTGTTGTCAATTTGACGGATATTGATATGTGCGTCATTCCCCAACGACACTTGTAGCGTATTAAAATATGGATAAAAAGAAGAAACCCAGTGGTGCATTATAACGCAAACAACGCCAAGAAAGAGAAGATAGTAAACAAAAATTGTCCAAAATTGACAAGTTTTTTACTCAGCCTTCTGCAAATACATCTGGCCAAAATATTTCTATTGATAGTGACTCAAATAATGTGGTAACTGCAGTGTTGGTTGAGAAGCCTACTGAAGAAGTTTCGACAATTATTGCTGTTGGAGATACCTCCGCCGCCGATCATGTGAACGTGGATGATGTTTGCATGACACACATAAGAACAGAGGGTTTGGAGGAACCACAGACCTCTACATTTTTCGAAAATGTGTACGACAAATCTTCTTATGACTTGGGAAACTTCACGAACAAAATATTAAGTGATAACGATAAACGTCAAATTCTTGATATGGGGCCTTTACAGCCTTCAGGACCTTTTCCAACAGACATCAACCAGAACAATAGGTGTTTTTCAAAATCGTACTACTTTTCGTGTTCTAAATATGGGCCAGTTAATCGTTTTTGGTGGTGTTATTCCAAAATACTAGACGCTGCCTATTGTCAACCCTGCTGGTTATTTGCTTCACAGAGGAATAATGTTTGGTGTACGGGAATTCGAGATTGGAAGCATTTATAAGAAAGAATTAAACAACACAGTTGTTCGAGTGGCCATTCGGAAGCATGTGCTGTGTATGAATTTTGGAAAAAAAACGATACTAATACTATCGATAAGGAACTTGAAAACGAAATTCGCAAAGAAGCATCATTTTGGAAAATGGTTATATCATACTTACCCTAGCAAAGAGTTCTTTGGCTTTGAGAGTACATCAAGAAGACTTAAGTCAGAAAGGATACCACGGAAATTTTCTGTCCTTTGTAGAGCTTGTCGCCCGATATGATCACATTTTGCGGCAAGTTTGGATATGCCCAAAGGTAATAATAATTATTTCTAAGTTTTTTTATCGTTTTATTTTGTTTATAATTATTAACTGTTTAACTTGACTTGACTTTTTTGAAATTGTGTTGTTTTATGTTTTTAGGATCTACGAGATATCTGAGTGCAACAATTCAAAATGAAATGATTGAGAGCTTGGGGACCAAACTCGAAACCCATCTACTAGAACAAATTAGAGCGTCACCGTTTTTTGCCATCATAATGGATACGACACAGGACATATCGAAGGTAGATCAGCTATGCATTGTTGTGAGGTATGCAGTAATAAACAGATCGGAAAATGGACAGTCAATTGATATAGAAGTAAAATAAGTGTTTCTAGGCTTTTATGCAGCCATCAAACATGGCGCAGTAGATTTAGTCAACCAAGTGACAACATTATTTATTGACAAAAATATTGATTTAAAAAAATGTGTGGGGCAAGGCTATGATGGAGCCAGTGTGATGAGTGGTGTTTATAATGTGTGGGGCAAGGCTATGATGGAGCCAGTGTGATGAGTGGTGTGTATAATGTGTGGGGCAAGGCTATGATGGAGCCAGTGTGATGAGTGGTGTGTATAATGTGTGGGGCAAGGCTATGATGGAGCCAGTGTGATGAGTGGTGTTTATAATGTGTGGGGCAAGGCTATGATGGAGCCAGTGTGATGAGTGGTGTGTATAATGTGTGGGGCAAGGCTATGATGGAGCCAGTGTGATGAGTGGTGTGTATAATGTGTGGGGCAAGGCTATGATGGAGCCAGTGTGATGAGTGGTGTGTATAATGTGTGGGGCAAGGCTATGATGGAGCCAGTGTGATGAGTGGTGTGTATAATGTGTGGGGCAAGGCTATGATGGAGCCAGTGTGATGAGTGGTGTGTATAATGTGTGGGGCAAGGCTATGATGGAGCCAGTGTGATGAGTGGTGTGTATAATGGTGTACAAAAACATATTTAGGATATCCACTCCAGCCTAACGCAGAGTACGTACATTGTGCCACTCATAATTTAAATTTGGTGATAAATGATGCCGTTAGCAGTTGTGTGGAAATACAGATTTTTTTCGCAACGTTGTAAGATTTGTATAACTTTTTCGGAAACAGCATCAAACGTTGGGATCTACTGTCAAAATTCACTGGCGATTCGGACACCACTAAAAAAACTAAATCCGACTAGATGGTCCAGTAGGGTCAATACGATATCTGCAATAAAACTTCGTTATTTTGATATTATCAAAGCATTATCAGAAACAGTTCTAAAGAGTCCTAATAAAGATGAGCGTAGTGAAGCAGAGAGTATTAAAACAAAAATGCTAAATTTCGAGTTCGTGTTGCTTTGCGAATTCATGCAGTGTATTGAACGACATCAATTATGCATCCAAAACTTTACAAAAATGCAACATCAATTTGGGCGAGGCGAGTAAAGTTTTAGCAGAGACCAAAGCAAAGTTGCAACTTTATAGAAATGATTTCGAATTATTCAAGTGCAAAGCCAGTGAAACTGCAAGAAAATATGGTATTGATACCCATTTTCAAGAAAAAAGGCAAAGAAAAGTTAAAAAACATTTTGATGAATCAGCTGCTGATCACCGATTTCCAAACCGAGAAAAATATTTAAAATTGAGATTTTCAATAATTTACTAGACACAGTAATATCTCAATTAGATACACGTTTTATTGGTATGAGTGCAATCTGTCATACATTCGATTTTCTAACACCAACATTTTTATAACATGTTGATGAAGCAACTTTATTACAAAAGTGTGACGAATTCCAAAGACAATATTCAGATATAATAGGTCCTAGTTTTTCACTTCAATTTATTAATATTTACCATCTAGTTTTACCTCAACTAACTCATGCATGGACTGTTCACCAATTATGTAAGGAAATAATGAGCAAATATTGAGATCTAGAATGCGACCTAACGGAAGTATTTACAGCAATGTTATTATTCTTTACAATTCCTGTCACTTCTGCAGCAGCTGAAAGGTCATTTAGCAAATAAAAAATAATAAAAAATTATTTAAGAAATAAGATTGGCCAAACTCGACTCCGAAATTTATCGCTAATAGCAATTGAAAACAAAACCGCATCAAGCCTGGATTTAAACGAAGTCATTGATACTTTTGCGAAAACTAAAGCTAGGAAAAAATTGTAAATATAATTGTTATTTAGTCAGTTGGTAGGCCCGACCTTTATATAATAAACCCTTGAATCTTCTCTATTTCGTTTTACTAGCCAAACCTAAACCAAGTATCAATTGTAATTTATGTTGTTACTGTTTAATATTTTTATTACCTTACCTGCAGTCTGCAGTGCACAAAAAAGAGCTTAAGTAGCTTAGCAGTGGGGCCCCATTTTTTTAATTTGCCCCAGGGCCCTTGGTTACCTAGCTACGCCACTGACTATGACTGTCAACAACTTTTATATATTTATGTAAATGGTTCTTGGACTTTTAATTCTAAATAAATAAATTAATTTGAATGCAATGTGCATTGTAATTAATTTATACTTGTTTTATGTAAAAGCCGGCGGGAGGAAATGAATATATAACATGTACTATGTTAAGATATACAATAAATAAACAAATAACGGGAAAAGCTTGGAATGAAGTACCAGGTATTATTTAAAAAAATATATATTAAACAAATACACAGTATGATTACAATGGTGACCAGATAAATCATCACAATGATAATTCATCACATCTTTAAAAAGTTATATGAAGTCGTGGAAAGTGATGAAACAATTTTTTTATTTTTTTTTTATTTATTTATTAAATTGAATATAATTACATTTAATACAATATAAGATATTGGGTAGTCCCACAAAGCTGTGACAATCAGCTTGTCTTTAGGTTCTACCATTTAACGTTATAACATAATACACATTAGCTTAAGTTTAAATATTAATACCAAATATAATGTTTAGGACAGATAAACGTTTTTTTCATTTATTAACCATTTTTTGTCAGTTTAGGGCAGGGTTCCTCATTATTTTTTAAGTTAAAGTTTAACTGGGGTAAGTAGGTTAAGTTAGGTTAGGTGAGGTTAGGTAAAAAAAAAAATTTCATCGTTTCTAATGACTTTATATCACTTTTTAAAAGTATGTTGAATTGTCACTGTGTTGATTTATCATGGAACCGATTACAATACAGTGAAATCGCTGCTTCATATGTAAATAATTTCTGAGTTAATGAGTGAAGGTGGTATTGTATCTTGGTCTGTAATACAATTTGTGTCATGTTGATATTATCACGGATTGTACTGAATAACCAAAGATCTTATTTTTAGACGATTCCGCCTTCGTTGATAATAAAAATACAGAAAGACGTCTTCATCATCACTTGATTCTGTAGACATTTTTGAACGCAATACGAGTGTCAGATGGCAGATGAAGTGTTCTTCCTCATTCTATGGTTAAATAAGCTTAGATAATTAGTAAAATCGTAAACTTGAGTTGCGCCGTGAGAAAAGCTTGATTGCCAACCAGTTTGCAACTAGCAGTTTCTCACCAGTTTCAGTTGTGCCCCGTGTGCGGAGCGCCTTAGAAATTAGTAAAACTATAGTTGAGTATAATTTATTACGGCCGCCCGCCGAATTTTTTTGTACTCGCTTTCTTCACTTAAGTTATTACGATTTTGGACAATATTTTAGGGTTTTGTATCGTCTTAACAACTCTCATTGAATATTATAAAACTCCATGTAATATTCAATCAATGAAGAAGATAATATCAACAACTCCCAATGAATTACAGAGGTAAAGAGAAGCAAAACGTCTAGGCGGAGTTAACCCAGGCGTCGGAGTCGTGAGTTCAATTTCACGGCCGGCTAAGTCCTCCATCAGGACAACATTTTCCGCTTACTGTAATCGTAACCCGGGAATGTTTGTCTTTTAGTTAAAAAAAAATTGAAATACCACTGGGACTCGAACCCGAATTCTACAGTCTTGCCGGACCGATTATCTCTACCGACGTAGGTATTGAGACCTTTTTAATTTTATAAATTAATATATATTTTTTAACTCGTTAAGCTGATTTTGGAGCAACGGAGTTATAGTAATTACCCCAGGAATTACAATTAGTAATTGCCTTTGTTCATTTTTTATTTTACAAAAATATTTTATTTTTGTAATCATAGATACTTCACCTGCTTCACGAGCCTTCTAGCCTCGAGTATTGGACATTGACCCCCTTGTATTTCTCAGAATTTGTGAAACTTACCAGCCAAGGTCTTTTCTACATTGTAATCCTTTGTATTTACTTAACTTGAACGGGTGGTTTTTAGTAATATCTTCTGATGATCATTGTAAAAATAAATTAGATCAATCTTTATGAACTGCCCGCCACTGGTTGTAGACCTGCTACTTATCCACTAATTTGCATATGTATCTTGTTAGGAGATACCTATCATGACTGATATTTAAGTGTTGGCCATTTTTGTTACAATGTCATTGTTAATTGGTGTGTTTAATTTTTCTAATATTATATTCAAGTAAAGCTTTTCTTTTAAAATCTTCACGTCCGATTTTTTCCGATTTCAAGTTTAGGTAAATCTACATATTAGGTCAAATATTGTTACAATATACTGTCAAATTACCCATCTGGTTACCCATCTGATAACACATCTAATACTTATTTTTTCTTTAATTTTGAAATATTTTATGTGTTGTATGTAGAATTACTTTATGTTTGTGATTACTCTTATGTTTGCTTCACTCAAATGTAAATTGTTAACCTCGATACAGGCTTAGTCCTAGTGAGGTTGATTTTTATGTGAAAAAAAAGTGTTTTATGTATAGTGAGATGCAATAAATAAAATAAATAAATGATATTTAAAAATTAACTCTTTTCATGAACCACTATAAAAAATATTTCTAAATAGTAATTTCTTTCCATGAAAGTGAGAATTGCAGTCATAGCTTATTAAAATAAAAATGTTGATGAAATCAAGTTTCCTGCTGTTGATAATAACCACAATCAGCATTTTGAACGTCTGTTTTACTTTGAATCTTTAAGATACAAATATTTTACTTTTTCTACAATCCTTATACATCTGGATGTTGTTTTCTTTAAACACTCTTATTTTTGTTCGCCCACGAAGAACGTTTACCGCCTACTTATCAACTCATCAAAATTCGTATGTTTTTTTAAGAAATATCTTCTAAGTTTTTGAGACTAGATAATGATGGTGTAAAATTATACATTTACTAGGGTAACATGAACTCGTGAAGGTAGACAACTACAGAAAGAAATTATTTTTAGCATTTTATTGTTTTTAAAATAGGTCTTAACAATTTCATTAATTATTCCCTAATATCTCACCATTTTCTATTCAATCCTATAATACCAAACAACATACATGTTGGTTATGAAGAAGATTTTTTCTCCAAGAATTTTTACTTTCGCCAGTTGTTAATTATTTATAGAATCAGTTGGAATGGAATACAAATATATTACATACGTACAAGAGCTAGTTCTCTTTATTGGTGTAGAAATACTAAAAAACATATTATTTCACTATTTTGTTCTTATGCCATTCACTATATTTGCGGCACGTTCCAGAGTGGAAGATACTACCAGTATCGCCCTGGTTTAAGACCACCATTCAGAATTGAAACGTTGCTCCAAATGGCTTTAGCCGTGTTTAGTGACTAGATCTGAATAGCCAGGTACTTCCCCACCTTCCTCTTTCCCTTCCCCACTTACCTTCAGCCTCACAACATCCTCCAATTGGGGATGCCATAGTCTCACTGGTTCCAGACGGGAGCAGTTGGGACTCTCGTTATTCACTATAAAAAAAAAATATAAAAAAAACTATGTAATTTTGTAACAATATTATTTTTTTGTATGTTAAAATTTAAAAACAACACGTGATCAATGAATATACATTACCATCCAAACATAACACATGTTAATTCTTATATTGACTCATTTTCTTTTTTTGTTGGACAATAAAAGCCTATTGAAAAATGAGTGGCTGCCCAGATCTGCTTACTTCAATAAGTAAGTTTACTTAAGTAAAGTAATTTTGAGTAACACTTCAATTCCAAATTGTGACATTCCACCGGAAAAATACAGAGTGTCTTCCAATATGGAAAAAATTCGAATACGTGCAAATTTATTCTAACTACCCGATGGGCACTTTGTTGCTCGGTGTTATGAGTTGTTTGGAGTAAATGTTGAGATTGTGAATTATAATGTACCGAATAATTATAAGCAATAAGTATTCGCCTGAAATATCAATACAAATTGAAAATATCTCCCGAGTAAAAATAAATGCCGCCATTTACTCGGGAGATATTTTCAATTTGTATTGATATTTCAGGCGACTAATTATTGCTTATAATTATTTCTTATCCTTTATGCTACGCATAAAACCTTGTCTTATAAACATTAGTTTATCATAAAAAATAATATAATGTACCTGAAAACTGGGTGAAGTTTTAAGGTGGAAATAATAGTATTTTTAAGGATTGAAAAAAAAAATCACTTGATCGTGCCATGTCTTCATCGGGTATCCCAGACTTCATCTACCATTCATTTCCACGTAATACATTCTCCTTACAACCCTTTCCTTGTTCATCACATATTCCTCATTTTACCATACATAATATTTGATTCACTTGGTCGTACCATGTCACCCCGGCGTCCACGACTTTTTCTATCATTCGCTTCGAGGTCATGCTTTCTCCTCACACCCCTTTCTTTGTTCTCGGCTTATTTTACCATTCACTTCCATAAATCCAATTCCTTCGTTCATCACATACACCTCATTTTACCACAAATAATTATTCCTCTTCATTTCTTCCTCGGGTATCCCCACAGACATAGGAATTAATAGACGAGAAGATAATGGCGAGGGGTAAAATCAACTGTTGAAGAACGAAGGGCGTAAGGCTGACTGTGATTCGTCAATAAATCAATCTGACAGTAAATAGGCATCTCGCATTATAATATCACCATTTACTTCTTAAAAGTAAAATCTGCTTTTGAATGAATAGACATTTTCACATGGGAGCGCAAATTACTCGCCACGTTATGAACAAATTTGCGAAGTCCAAATTCGGCAAAAAAATTCGGTTCTCTTTTCAGAGTCGAATATTTCGTTTAAGTATTTAGTTAAGACACTTTTATAAATGTTCATAATTTACTTCCCAGCAACCAACCAGCTTTGTGTTTCGCGTCCAGACGTTTCTCGATGTGATAGTATATGTTTCTAAAACTGATCTATATTATACGATGTGAATATGCTTAAAATAAAGTAAAATAATGCTTATATATGGAATGTAATACGACAATTGGGTTTATTCTCTTTTTCACATCTATTTTTATAAGTTTTCATAGTACAAGTCAACATTTTGCCGTGAACCGATGATGCCTCGACCATAGTTCGCACAAGAATGATGACGTCACGTTTTCAAATTTCACTTGAGGCCATACGCGAGCACAGCCGGCTCCAATGGAACCGGTATGGGGAGTGGGGATAATACGCTTTTAATCACTTAGGGCAGGTCTACTAATATTCATATGTCTATGGGTATCCCCAACTTTTTGTAACATTTGCATTCCAGTGCAGAGATAATGCGTAAGTCAAACTAAAGCGTCCCCGACTTTTTCTACCACTCACCACTGTATACCACATTGTCAAAAAACTTCATTTTATCAATTTCAATTCGACTCTGTATCTCAATCCAGTGCTGAGATAATAATGAAACAAACAATTGTCGTTACTAACAAACATCGAGAAACATAAGATTTCTTAAAAATATATGTATTTACTTCGTCAGGTTGTGTTTCCTCAATATTTAGATCTGGGGCAAAGCTCTATAATTGAGATGGTCAGAGATAGAACTTCAGAGCAAAGATAGAACTCCCTTCCGCTGCATGAAAGCATGGAAACAAATTGTATTAGATTTCGTATGAGTTAATTAACAAACATAACATTACTACCTATACTATTTCAAATGCCGATTCACATGCCAACCAATTCTGTGAAAGTAGTGAAGGAAATTATTCAATTAATCTCAAATCAACCGATTTTATCTTTCTTGAACTGCTAAAACATCTGAAACTATTTCAACCTGTTGATAAAATTCCTTAAATACTTTTTGACAGTCGGCCGGCTTCGTAAAATAGCTTCAAACCGTTTTCTCTCGGCACGCGGCCAACAGCCTACTGACTTTATACAACGACGGTCATTAAGGTTCCACCATAATTTTCATATATATATATATATCAATTTAATGTAAGAAGTTTAAGAGTGTGAGAAAACCCACGCAATTCTCCGTTAATAGGTGTTTTGAAATCGTACACCAAACCAGGCCCGTTTTCCAATTGTTACATATTATGTATGTAATTTATCTTCGTAAAAACTCCCTAAATAGATTAATAAATGGCTTTTATTTACATTTTTTCTGACCACGTGTCTATGACGATAATATCTCCCACCTTTGAAGGAAAAAAATCTTTTTAAATTCTTCAAAAATCGTTATGCCAGTGGTTTATTTTTAATATAAGTATTTATTTTAAATGCAAGCAGTAAGTACACAAGTTTTAAGTAACATATTATTTCAAAGTAAAAGTGTGCCTATACGGAGAAAATGAGTATTGCTAATTACTCTTCTAGTATTGCTAATAATCTTCAATTAATTAATTTAATCTTCGGTACTGATTTTTTAACGCACACTTTTACAATGTATCAGGATATTGGCAGTATTCTTCGTATCAAGATTTATTTTCAGAAAGTGTCACTTAATGATGACACTAATTCTCTCAAATAAATTAATTACTTTCGAATAAATTTGTGTACCAGAGGTGTAATAATTATTACAGAAAAAAATAATATCATATTCCTATTCGATATAGTATGAACTTTTGTAAGCAAGAGAATGCTAGACACAATAGACATACTAACGCCGGAATGCAATTCTATTTATTCCAACTAGCTGACGAAATTTATGATTTCGGTTATTTAATTGAGTTTTTTTCATTTTTATGAAGCGACGAAATGTGTAGGTACCCCTTAGCCCGTATTAATATGTCATGCTAGTAAAAATAAGGTAGATACTCCACTTGACTGAAAACTTGTGTACGTACACTGTCAAATTACGAAGAGTTAATTTATTATTATTTTTTTGGTAAACTAATGTTTCAGACAAGATTTTTTATGCATAGCACAAAGGGTAACAATTATTTTATAAGCAACAATGATTAGCCTGAAACACTCATCCACATTGAAAAATCTCCTAATAAAAGATACATGACGCCAACGGGACTTGAACCCGTGTCCTTTCGATTTTCGGTCGACAGCTCTGACCACTGAGCTATGGCGGCTTATCTCTTATCCGCGAAATAATTCAATATATACTAGTGTTTCATTCAACAATTACTGCTTGTTACATTTTTTTCACCTGAAACAACCAACTTTATTTTTATATGGGAAAGGCATTGTAAGTGCTAACTCTCTCACTAGATGGCGTCGAGACAAATTGTCTACATTTTTTGGTGAAGATACTAGAGCTTGTCAAATATTAATTATTATTTTTTTGGTAAAATAATGTTTAAGACAAGATTTTTTATGCATAGCACAAAGGGTAACAATTATTTTATAAGCAATTATTATTAGCCTGAAACACTCAGCCACGTTGAAAAATCTCCTGATAAAAGATACATGACGCCAACGGGACTTGAATTTTTCAATGTGGATGAGTGTTTCAGGCTAATAATTATTACTTATAAAATAAGAATTAATAATGTTGGAACAAACAAAATTTTGAGCGTAGTACCAAATTCGAGTACTTCCCCACTATTTTTAGATTGGTTGAGTATATTATATTATATTATTTGAATCTCGATAAGAATCAAGGTCCAAAACCAAATCAGTCACAAAATCTGCATAAAGTTGCATTTCTGGAAAAATTATCATTCCTGTGGGCACTGATTTCAAACTTAGGTTCGATCTTTAAGAGCCATTTTTTCAGGCTCTTTGCTACCAAATGGGCTGAAATTTTGGAATCGTGATAAGAATCATGGTACAAAACGTAAAAGTCACAAAAAATGCACAAAGTTGTATTTTTAGAAAAATCATCTTTCCTATGGGCACTGATTTCAAACTTAGGTTCGAACTTTAGAAGCCATTTTTCAGGCTCTATGGTATTGGTACGGGCTGAAATTTTGGAATCGTAATAAGAATCATTGTCCAAAACGAAATCAGTCGCAAAATCTGCATAAAGTTGTATATTTAAAAAAATCCGCATTCCTATGGGCAATAATTTCAGACTTGGGCTCGAACTTTAGAAGCCATTTTTTCAGGCTCTGTGCTACCAAACGGGCTGAAATTTTGGAATCGTGATAAGAATCATGGTCCAAAACGAAATCAGTCACAAAAATAAAGTTATATTTTTAGTATGTCGAGTGAATAATCGCGTCCTAGATAATATTTAACCATATAAAATTTAATAAGGAATAATAATAGGTCTTTTATTATCTTCCTTTTTTGTAACAAATAGATATAATAATATCCTCATTGGGATCTCCCGTACTGAGGATTTCATTTACATATTATTCAAGTTTAGTAGTATGTATAATATAAAGTAATTATAAATATGTAAAATAGTGTTTTTTACTGAAATAATTGTAATTATTTTACCTGACCTTTTTCGTTCAGTCGAGTGGTTTCGGTTTCATTCTGTATTTGGTGTCAGAATATTATCTATTTCTGATCTCCCTATGTTTTGTATTCAGATTTTTATTTGAGATTTAAATGTTATACTGTTATGAGTTTTGAATGAGAGTGGGATTTTCTGTAGAGTTTAGGTATAGGAAATATATTATATGAAGCTTTTTTGCTTAAATATTGCATTTGTAGTTGCTTGTTGGATATGTCTTTGACCCTGAGAACTAGTGTTTCTTATGTAAGTGTTAATTGTTGTTTCTTGTGTTTTGTATTTATGAATGTGGAGGAGTAATCACTGACTAGCAGTTAAAAACCCGCTCCGCGGGTTTTTGCTGCTAGGCCCTGCGGGCGGCACTTGCTTGGGCTGCGCCCAGTTTAAGTGATATTAACAACAGTTACATTTAATAGATAGATATTAGGTCATTCACAGAGAGAGGGTGAGTATATATTGTTAAAACACGGAACAGGAAGGAGTTAATGAATAATAACATGCTCAATTTAGGCATAATAAGAATGACAGTTGTTTGAATAAATGAAATTTTACGTATTTGTGATGGATTATTTCAAATGAAACACTATTATTGACTACATGTCTACAACTGATATTAACTGTTATGGTACCTAATATAATTTGCTCATAGGAGACTTGCAGTGCTTAAATATGTGTTACAACCGTCAATGTCTATAAGTTGAATCAATATCGTATAGTTTGTCACAACAATTAAAGATAGTTACAACAAAGTTGACTGAAATAATACATTATTACATATTGATTAATTGTACCCGTGTTTATGGATAAAAGGAGGGTAATTGTGCAATGTGATTAGCAGTCGGTTTAATTAAAAGGTGTGAATTTTACTCCAACTGGTGGTAATTCTTTTCCTAAAACTGTTACTGTATCTAATAAAGTTTAAAGTTAGATTATATATACACCTTCATCAGGAAAGTAAAAATCTATATATAAAGGTGGATTATTACAATATAGCGCCCCTGAGGTGATATCTCACAAAAGCGGCGCCATGCAAATTGTCCAATTAATAAATAAATATAATGTTTACATTTTATTATGTACGTATGCATTGATATACAATGGAAATAGATAAAATAATGTTATCCGATTAAACTTTATTTTATTAAAAAACAAATAACTTTTTTAACTTCACTTTATTATATACAACCAATACATGTTTCATGAACGAAGTATACACCGAAGTCAAAAATTAAATATAGATTACAATTGGAAAAAAGAAGTGGAAGGAGGGGGGAGGGGTAAGAGTAGGCTGGGTTTATAAGAATTAGGAATTACAATATGAAAGACCAGTTAAGTGGGAAAATATTTAAAAGAGAGTTTATAAAAAAAAATTCTTGTTAATTACATCTACTTTTATAAACATGTTCTCTTATTTCTAAAATTTCGAAATTATTTATTTGTGATGCTTTATATCTTGTGTGAAGTATTTTAAGATCTGAAATTTTTTTTTGCATATAACCATAAAACAATATATTCATAAGACAAATAACATTTAATAACGGTTATTCTAATAAATTTATAGTTGAAATACTAAATAAAATAATTAAACATATTATCTTCAAACGGTATTTTTACCCTAGTTCTTAAGATATAAATAAACAATGGCGTAGAATTCTGTTTGTGGATAACGACACTTCTAAAATTATATATGTATATAAACATTCCTGGTACTATTCAACCGGCGTTTTACACTAATAACAGAATGAATAAATATATTCTTAATAATATAGATTGCGAAAATCAAACAAAAAAATCAGTTTATAAACTCAATTGGGCTGGATTGTAATTTATTTTACAAAGGTAGAACCAATAGAAACTTTGAAGTCAGAACTAAAAAACATCTCAGGGTTCTAAATGGAAATAGTGAATATGAGTTTGCAAATCATCTTTTGAATCACACTTTCGATAAAAATTCAGGTCTTAAAATACTTCACTCAGGATTAAAGCATCGCAAATAAATAATTTAGAAATTAGAAAACATGTCAATATAAAATCAGATGTAATTAATAAGCAAAAAAAAATTATAAATAATAATGAAAAATGCCATTGCAAAGTAGAACTAAACTTCCAGAAGAAATCTTATTATTAAACACTTGATGTTCAAGTAATTTTGCATATTTAAATATACGCGCCAGTCATTTGATTCGTTTCTTCACCGCCAGAGGGGCGCTCTGTCGGCCACCTAGCCGCGATGCGTATTCGGGAATCGGCCATATTGAATTAACGCTTGCTTTTTTCGTCAAACGTCAAACGTAATCACGTAATTGTGGATAATTTTCACTGTAATGTAATTAATCCAATGGATTATGAACTTTCTAAGACATATTTTCTTCGATATTATCCAAAAATTGTATAAGCAGAAACGATATTTTTTAAGAAATATCGTATTACATGTGGCGATTCTATTTCAGTATGAAATGGTGTCTTAATCTTTAAAGTCTTATTTAAACACAATTTGAATTTGACCAATCACAGGGCCTACACCGTCCAGATGCTGGAGTAATAATATTATCAGATGTTAAGTTTTTTGAAGATTTCGTCATTACCAGTTCTTACGAGGACTTTCAGAATAATTTTCATCAAGCCTTTTTAGGTTTTAATGAGTGATTTAGGATATTGTTATTTGCACTGCCTCATCCTAAAATACCGTATTCTGTCAGTGATTTGCAGAGCGTTCAAGTATTTTATTTTTTTCATAATTGAAATCAAAATATTTGAATTTATAAATATTAAAGTATATTTCAAATACAAACATCTAAAATGTAATTTTATCTAGAAGTAGAAATTTATACCACATATAAAATATTATTGAAGACAGTTAGCGATTCCTGCACGATAATTTGAAACAGAAAAATATACGGTCACCTCTAGTACTCGAACACAGGACCCTTGCCTTTCCGGGGCACTGCTCTACCAACTGAGCTAATGGGACCCTATCTCCTTCGGGTCATATTTAGGGAATGCAATCCCGGTATACCGGGATCCCGAAATACCGAGATCCCGCAGACATTTAGCGGGACTAATCTCGGTCGAAAATTTTGCGGGATCCCGCTGGACTGGCGGGATTACAGAGAATTACCTTCAATTCACTTACAATGCGCTAATGACTATTGTGCCAACCTGCGTGGAAGCTGAACGAGCTTTTTCAGCCGCTGGCTACCTTGTGTCCAATATCAGAAGCCGTTTATCAGATGACACAATTAATACTTTAACTTTTTTACGAAGCTATTTCCAAAATAATGTTTAATTAAACTTATGATGCTCATTGTGCAAGAATATTGTTTATCGTGTGAACGTTATTATTTAAATTTAAGTTTCAGTTCAGTTTCAGTTTCAGGGCCGGCAATCCGGGCGTTTATTTTATTTTCATTTGTGTACATAGATTTCTTTTACCCACCTCACTAGACAAAGTCTGTTCCGAGGCGGGTATGTTATGTAAATGTATGTCTTATCTTATTCATTGCCAATTTATGACTTAAACTTTACCTATGTCTAACTAAAGGTATACCTATTAATAAATCATTTAAAATGTCCTAAAGAACTTGTTTTATTATAGGTATAAATTTAAAAGTCTAAAAACAAGGTTGGTAGATCGAGGTATTAGGTCTTTATTATACGATTGATTAGATATCTAAGTCCACTCTGCTGGATTCCGCAAATACCTGGATCCAGCGGGACTAAGATTGTTCAGTCCCGCAAATACCTGGATTGACATTTTCTTGCGGGATTGCATTCCCTAGTCATATTTAACTGTATCAAAAGAACTACCAACATTGACTTCAACTTTCTCACTGCTCATTTTTATTGGAACAATTCCTCGATAAACCAAATTCTTTCCTATCGTGTCAAATACTAACTTATCTGATTTATTCCTAGCGTTTTCAAAAAGGTTTTTCCAGTCGATAGGAACTCTTCCCTTGAAACACAATTTCTTTCCTTCAGTCCCGATAGTCCCTTCATCTTTGTTGGTTTTTGTGGCCAAATCCAGTAGAGATTTATCGTCTTGGAAATCGTCTTCATTTCGACAAGTTGTCTTTGCATCATTGTTGAAGCCTCCCTTTAGATAAATGTGCTTATCGAGAGCTGTGTGGTCGTTTTTGAAGCCGGGTCCCAGCATTCCGATTACTGGGTAGATTTTCTTGCCTTCAATTTCGAATTCACTATTTCCAGATGGATGAGATTGCTGAAACAGATAATTACTTATATTATAAGTACTTCCTAGTTCTAAGTCCAGGGTCAATTATTTTCCCCACTATAATACCTGCCTTGACTCAATCTCAATCAACAGCTTCAATCACATTTATACATCGTATAATAATTATTACTTTTCTATTATTCCGACTCAAGTATTTTATTCATTGAATTGTGATTTCTTTCCTGGGTGTCCTCGTTTCTTTTGCCATTCACTTTCACGTCGTACACTCCTTTCCTAATCATATTAAGGCGAATCTTAATGCTAAATCACTATTTTCGACTCATCTTTATAACAAATCGGTTTACATTATGAATACCAAAAAAATATGCCTTAGATAAGTTGAAGCTTTTCCTATCGTTTCCCTTGAGTAGAATTCAATTCAATGCAGCTACTCAATATAAAACATAAATGTAAACTACTAAAAAAAGTCTTTCAATAGAAATGTATGAATTCATAAATGGAACAACTTAAAAAAAATACAATATTATGGCTAAGATTATCTGTGACAGTTTCCTTTGCTAACTTTTTTGCTTTCTTATAAAATTGTTTACACAATGAATCGAGAAAGGCGGGCGTTTCTAGACTCCGTTTGCCAAGAGTTTTTAATGCCTATTACGTATATTTGTGGCGATATACGGCATACCAAGAATGTACACATTTTTGGCTTGTAGCTTCTTCTTAATTACGCTTATATCAGATACGCATACTTTCTGAATCTCTACATTTGAATCGCACTTTTACAAACATACGCCTTAGAGATCTTATTTCTATTTATTACGGCATTCAGTCTACTTTCATCCTTCCTCAATCAGTGTGGGTATGAGCACTACATTGTGGACTGGTATCCTCGTTTCTATTATGCTGATAATTATCATAAATTAAATTTAATATTTAAAGAATCATTATTTTTTGTTGCAATATTTTCCCTATTCTTCTATAAGGTGTAGAAATCTGGATACAGTATTTATTTAGTGGAAAGTATTACTAGCGGTTGGAATTGTAAAACAATCATTCATCTGTGGTTTCAATATCTAGTTTGACGGGAAGAAGGCTCAGATACTTAAAAGTTGATTATCATGTGGTGTGACCAGGAGACAGTGGACAGATACAGGAGACGACAGGAAAGAAGATACAAGAAACAATAGACAAGAGACAACGTACATGAGATGGAAGACATTAGACACCGGAGACAGGATATAGGAGAGACAGTAGATATAGCAATAAGTACCCTGTTATAATTAATAATAGGACAGAGGTAAACATGCCTTTTGACTTGCAACACTCATTAGCAGTTGAGCAAAAATTGTAGTTTGATCTCTCGCTCTTTATTTTAAGGCATTTAGAGCTACGCTGGGCCGACGGCTATCTTTTCTCCCAGGAAACAGAAGACGCGCTTGGAGATTTTGGGGATATGTCAAAGGAAACAATTATAATTCTTTAAACAAACGTATCGCTATAGTCAGAAAGAGCTTAGAAGATTCTCTATCAAATTTAAATCACATTCTCTCTAAATTCATTTTTCACAAGAGGAAAATGTTTTGAATTTGTTTCAATATACCTTTTTAATGGAATTCCACCACGAATTGTATCAAAATAGAAATATTAAATGCATGTTCTTAACTTCTATTTTATAATATCCTATATTGTTTTACAAGCTGTATTTCTTTTCAAGCTTTTATTTCTTACGCGATTTGTATTTCTTGTATTATGGTTTATGTCTTATGATTTAAATTATACCATGTAAAAGTCAAAAGGCATTACTATTGTTGTTCGTCTAATCATGGCCAGGCCTGAGCCAAATGACGCGTGGCGCAAGTAAAATTTTAGCGCTCCTTGTCAAAACCACTAGATGTCTAGGCCCTAGGTTAAGCCTCGGAAAATTGGCGCCCGGATCGGACTGCTCCAATTGCGCCCGCATAGAGCCGATTCTTTTTTTTATTAATTACTCGACAACATAATGTTTTTTTTTTAAAGACCGACATACCTGAATAACCTGACAATCTTTGAAAATCTCCTACTACCACCACAGTAAGCGGAAAATGTTGCTTGTGTTGTGATGGAGGACTTAGCCAGCCGAGGAATTGAACATACTACGCCTGGGTGGGACCCAAACGCGATGTCAACTCAGCCACCGACCGGTCAACACCTTCTTTAAAACGTATTTTCTGTTAATATTCTTGTATTTTTGTGTAGGGTCAATTTAAATCCTATAAAGTTGTCGCAGTAAGAAAGAAATCCTGGGTTCAATTCCCATTATATTTACATTTCAATTCAATATCGGTATAATTTAAATATAACATCAGCAAACAACTTAAGTCATTTTCTGTTCATTTTTCAGGGGCTTTTGAATAATTATATTAAATTACATAATTTTGATAAATTTTGTTTAAAATATATTTTTCTATTATTGGAATAAATTGATCTTAATTAAATAAAACTTTTTCGTAACGATTAACGCATCAATGATAAACGGGAGTTATTATTTGATTACACAATGTAATGGAAAATCAAAAGTGAATTTCAGATGTGTACATTACATCAATGCAGTCATCATGTTTGGAATGCTCTAGAGATCTGTCTTGTTGCTGGAACTTCGGCAGACAGCTTGACTTGGCAGCTTATACTATCAAATGTTTCGTTATGAGTTTTTATTGTTTTATTTTTACACTTATACTTTTCTTTGAAGCAGTGCGAGGGGATTTGATAATATCTTCTATGAAGGATTTAAGACTTTAACGACTGTTATAATCATTTTGAATGGTTTCGGAGAGGAATATTCACGAATAAAGTAAAGTGATTTTTAATAATTGAATTTAATTTTGTAAATTTTACACTTTTATAACCTTATTTTGGAATTCCATTGGTAATTTCAATACCGTTAATCTACATTTACATAGTGAGGTGAAATACATTGTTTGACATCTCTTCTAAAGGATTTGTGAGGTCAGACATTTATTTTATGTTATGTTTTGGGAGGATCAATGTCATTCTTTGATTTTCTTATGGCCACACATTCTTTGTGTAAACGTAATGGGTATGTTTACACGTTGAATTTGTGCTTTGTGTTCTCCTGAGCTTCCGTTGTTTGTCGTTGTGTGATGTTTATGTCCTGTCTGGGATAGGGCTTAACATTAGGATGTTTAATTTTTATTTTATTTATTTAGCCAATACTTTACAGTGGGAAATTTCACTACATGCTTTGTAGCCTCTGATAGTGTATTTTTTTTTCATTTACACAGCACATGTTTTTTTTATAAAAACCGCTGATGCTGAGTACAGCTCGTAAGAGTTGACCGTAGTTTTGGGTATGATGATATAGACATACATCTTATGTCCACAGGGCTTAGAGGCCCTGTAGCTTGTGGATTTATTACCTACATGAGACAGGGGAACTATGATCTATGCGATATTGCAAAATCTATTTTTGTTTTTCAATTACAATTTACTACATGTTATTTGTTGGCCTCGAAGTCCCGAAAGCCCTTCTAGGCGGAAGGAGAGAGGCTCCTCCGATTACCTCTCACCCCAGAAGATAGGTGGAAACTTAATGGCAAACGGCCAACGTGGGAATTGCCCACCTCATACAGTACCCCACCGAGAGACAGCCTGGGTTCTCATGGGGAACATATGGTCAACGAATGCCCGCTCTATTCATTCCCCGGCGGGATTGATGAGGTCCACATGGCGACGCCTGAGACCCTTAACTGGCTCGCAGACCTAGATGTCCCCCTCTGACCCCCCCACCATACAAAATAAGAAGAAGAAGACACATTTTAAAGTTGATAATTTAATAAAATGAAAAATCTCAACGTTAATGTCTTCGCTAAGGGTGTGTATTTGTTTTGTTGTCAACATATATGTTTTTTCTTTAAAAAAGGAATTGAAAAATTCAAGTACTAATTTCTATCTCTTTACAGAGGATTTGAGGATATTAATTGGAAATTTGTAGTTTTTTTTTCTATTATCGTTATAAATTCTGTGAATTTCAGATCATTCTTTGCTAATTTTCCATCTCTTTACAGAGGATTTGTTGTTGTTTGAATTATTAAGGACAGGTTGTTTCGGAGAACTTGAACAATTCTTCAAATTTCAAAGTTAATTTTCAAGTTCTGTGAAAGATATTTTTAAGTTCTGTTTTTATTTCAGTTCTGTCAAGCAACTAGCCTATAATAATATAATAACAGAATTTGAATAGGACTTTCACAGAACCCGTAAATGAACGTTGAAATTTGATGAATTGTTCAAATTCTCCGAAATAACCCGTCCTAAGTAATTTGGATTAAGGTTAGCTCCCAATATGAATTTTATACCTAAATGTATTATTTAAACTGAATTATTCAGTAGTATTTAAATTTCTTTTATTGGAACTAAATTGCTCAAGAATAAAATATAAATATTATTGCCACCTGTTGTCAAAACCATTAAACATTAGTAAATTAAAAAATAGCATTAGGTTTGCGTCTTGGATATATTTTTACATTGATCAATTTTATTGACAATATTTTATAAATATACCTTTTGGGATTTAAATAGGTAGTTTTGTTTTGTTACTATATTACAATACTTACCTGGGTAGATTCATTTAATATGTTAGTACATATTCTGCACAAAATTTGATACTTAGTGCCATTTTATTTTTTTTATTTTATTTATTAAAAGTATACAATACAGAATATAGTATATTATATAAAGCATTGTACTCCCAGGAGTTAATAAACTCATTGCGGGAATGATACGCATTACATGAAACATATAGTTGTATGTATTAAATGGACATATGATGGGACATACACAACATTATTATTTTAGATAGTCATTAATAAGTTGAAGTTTGAGCATGTTAGTTTGGGTCTTTTTACATTGACTTGCACATTTGATCTCGTTGGGTAGTTGATTATATTTTGTGTGAGCTATGTATTCTAGGGATCTTAGTCCATATTTTGTTGATTTGATTTTTGGTATATGAAGTTTGTTGTGATTTCTTGTGTTGTGTTGGTGTACGTCGCAATTGTAATAGAGTGTAGTGTTGGAATGTGCCGAGTGTTGAATTACTTGTAATATAGTTTTCGTTATTTCAAAAGTGGGAATGGTATTAAAAGGAAGTATTTGGGTGTTTCTGTAGATGTCTTTGACATGTGTGTCCCAAGGTAAACTGAAAATATTTCGCAGGGCTCTATTTTGGACGACTTGGACTTCTGAAATCATTTTTTTTGTAGCAAATCCCCAGATTCCGGCGAGATATATTAGATGTGAGTGAATCATAGCATGGTAAATCGATTTTAATAGAGAGGGAGGAAGTAACCCGCGAAGTCTATATAAAACACCCGTTATAGGAGTAATTTTGGATAGAACATGTTTAAATTGGTGATTCCATGTGAGTTGTGAATCAATGAAAAGGCCAAGATATTTTGTAACATCAGCCCTTTCAAGGCGGTTATTATCAAGACTTATATTAAGACTTACATTTTTTTTATTTGCAAACAGTATGTAATGTGTTTTTTTTTATGTTTAGGCTAAGTTTGTTTAATCGCAGCCAGTTTGCCAGGCAAGCTATATCCCTTTCCATTTCCTTTTCAAGTTCGTTTAAATCATTATTGTGATAAAGAATCACTGTGTCATCTGCATAGAGTTGTATTGTACCCTTAAGTCCCCATTTAGCAATATCATTTATGTATATTAAGAATAGTAATGGTCCAAGTACGGAGCCCTGAGGCACGCCACATTTTATCGTTCCCATGCTGCTTGTCCCTTTTCCAACAAAGGTCTGACAGTGTCGGTTAGAGAGGTAGCTACACAGTAACTTCAGGGGAGTGCCTACTATGCCTAGGTGTTCTAGCTTCTTTAGTAGTATCCCATGGTCAACCGTATCGAATGCCTTTTTTAAATCTATAAACAAGCCTGCAGCATGCTTACCCTGGTCTATATGCTTTTGGAGGGCGTATACAAAATCGAAGGCAGCACATTTTGTGTTAGATTGGTTTCTGAATCCATACTGTTGGGATGCGAGTAAATTGTTTGATAAGAGATATTTAGTGAGCCTAAGCTTAATAACCTTTTCAAAAACTTTAGAGATGACAGATAGGATGGATATAGGACGATAATTGGAAGGATTTTTTTTGCAATCATCTTTGTAAATCGGAATTATTTTTGCTATCTTTAGTTGATCTGGGAAGATTCCACTATCCAGGGATTGATTAATAAGAAAAACAAGGTGGTCAGCTAATATATCTTTGCAAAAGTTCAGGTACACTGGTGTAATTCCATCTAAACCTGGAGATGCATTAGACTTTAGTTGAGAGATGATACTGAGAACTTCTGTTTTATTTGTTTTGGCCATGTATAAGGACTGGATTGCTTTTTGATCCGTGTTTATAGTGATAGAATCATCTGGATATGATGCAATTGTGGCTGCTAAGTTTTCCCCAACTGATATAAAGAAGTTGTTAAAAGTTGAAGCTATCTGTGTTGGGCATGTTATTTCTTCATTCTTAATGAGAAGACATTCAATTTCATCTTTCTGGGGTGTCGAGCTATTTGTTAGAATTGCATTTATTATTTTCCATGTCTGTCGCGGATTACGCAGGTTTTCTTTAAATATAGTCGTGTAGTATTTGGTTTTAGCATATCTTCTATAGTTTGTAACTTGATTTCTTGTTTTATTTCTCAGTGCTGTGAATATATCACTTTGCTGATTTTTTTTCCAGAGTTTAAACGCATTGTTGCGCTGTTTGATAAGTGCATTTAATTTTGCATCAAACCATGGAGTATTACCCCTCCGTTGGTCTCCTATGCGTAACTCAGATTTATGTTGGGATGATTTTATTGCTGTTTTGATGTATTCATTAAAATTATTATAGTTTTCATTGGCATTACTGGTGGTTTCGTGTGGAAAGTTGTGGGATTCTAAATATGTTTTTAAAATGTTTTTATCGGTTTTGGTGTTGTTTGAAAAAGAATGTATTCTATTATTAGTGTGATGTTTCAAGCTGTTTTGGTAATCTAATATCAAAATGTTATGATCACTTAGGTAGGCATCTATATTTGCAGTAGTTGAGGAAATATTTTGTCTGTTTGAGATGATATGGTCTATTAGAGAAGTAGAGGTATCTGTTACTCGTGTAGGATAGGATGTGTTACATATGAAACAGTTGTATGAGTCTAGCGTGTTGATGTACTTAATGAACATTGGCATTTCACAAACTATTATAAGCAATAATTAGTTGCCTGGAATATCCGTATTTGGCGCGTTGGAAATAAGTGCAGTGGTCCAGAGCACATGACCGAACATCAGAAGGTGCGGGTTCAATTCCCGTCGGCGGCATCCACTTTTACTCCAGAGATACTTTCAATTTGTATGGACACTTCAGGCGACCAATCATTGGCTACAATTTGTTATCCTTTGTGCCATGCATAAAAAACCTTGTCACAAGCGCACATTGAAATAAACACTATAATGGTCAAAAACTTATCCAAAAAATAACTACTAATACAACTTTTGGGCAAAAAAGCTTCTTATATCTTAGTATTAAACTCTACAATAAAATACCACTCTCACTCAAAAACCTCAACATTATAACATTTAAATCTCAAATAAAAAGCTGGATACTTAATATAGGGAGATCTGAAATAGAAAATATACTGATATCAAACACAGACTAAAACAGAATCTACTAAACTGAACTAAACAAAAAAACACTATCTTACTTATTTTAAAATTAATAAAATAAAATAAAAATTTAAATTATACTACATGATATATGTTCATAATTAATTTCATATGTAACTTTGTTGTAATATTAATTTTCTTATAATTAAATTATAATATGTAAATGAAATCCTCAGCACTGGAGATCCCAGTGAGGATATCATTATCTCTATATTTTACTAAGAAAAGAAGACAATAAATCATTATAATTATTATTAATTATTTCTTATAATAGTTTGTTTTCCTTTGTGCTATGCATAAAAAACCATGTCTTATACACATTAGTTTATTAAAAAAAATATTGGCATTTCAGTTTGTCTCAACAAACTAACTCCTTATCTTTTTTAAAGATTCCTTTAGATTTAGACGCTTACCATTTTCTATTTTAATTAGTTTTAGGAAATTTTATATTAGACTTGCCAAGGACTTTTAATTACCTGGTATATACAACTTCGATTTGAGAAGTTGCACATTTCAAACTATATTTTCTTACTATTTCTGCAGCGCCACATACAATAATTCAAACTCTCCAGATGTGCATCCTTTTCTCTGTATCTAGTACCTTATAACTTGAGTGAGACATGCACCTGGTAGTTTTTCTGCCAGAAATACACACTAAATCTGATCTTGAAAATACCTAGTCCCAGAGGCGGCTCTACGGATCCAGGCGGTCATTTAAAAAAAAAGTGTGACTAATCTTTATTTGATATTGAGAAAAATGCCCATAAATTATTATCTTTATTAAGTCCGCGACTCTAAAAACATATTATGTTAATAATAGTAAATTAGAAATAACTACGCAGTCCATGTACTTGCGGCAAATTATTTTTAAGAGATTACGTTTTAATGCAGTTGTGCACAACATTAAAGTAAATAAAATAAGATTTCGAAACGCCCGTCTGCAGTATCCAAAAAAGATACTGGGTGCAAAGCAATTGAAAAACAACCAATGTTCAATACACCACAAGCATGTAAAATAAAAACAATGTCATCATCTCTTTAAAACATATAATATTCATCGTACTGTCTCCCTCACAGCCATGACCCAAGGGTCCCTAAGCTTTCTTCGGTACCTAATTTTGGCTTATATTAAGTTAAAGGTTTTATCGATAATGTCGGTAACTTGTCATCGTTCGTTTTCGGTAAATTGTCATGCATGACCGCAAATAACCAACGAACAAACAACAGTTCGACACGACTTAATTTATTCGACGTGATCTGTTTTTGTACTTTAGCCATCTGCGGTCGTGCGTCAGAATGATGACAAGTTATCGACAGAATCGACAAAATCTTTATGGATCGAGTGTGCTAGAATACCCGAAACTTAATTACTATGTACAAGGAACAACTATTTACGTCGAAAGCAATGGTGTTTGGCTGACATTTCGGATTTTTTTTTTCAATCTAAATACGCATAAATGACTTATTTAACCCAAACTAGGAACATAAGGACTAATAACCTATTTTGTGCATGCAAATAGTTGTTTCATGTAGTAATCGTTGAAACAAAGTGTAATTTCCATAATATGTGCCTAAAAGTGCTGCGGTTAGGTACATAACTAAGCGAGCCAGATCTGATCACTAAACACGGTTAAAGCCATTTTATGCAATGTTTCAATGATGATATTTTACCAGGCGATACTGAGAGTTTCCACCACTCTGCAAGCTACAAATTCGATTAAATAACTGTGTATTTTGTGTATAACTGGATAATGAATATAGCATTAATTTTTTTTTTTTTACTTTTAAAAAGAAAGACAAACATTCCCAGGTTACGAATAACCCAACAATGTTTGAAAATCTCCTACTACCACCACAGAAAGCCGAAAATGTTGCTTGTGTTGTGATGGAGGACTTAGCCAGCCGAGGAATCGAACACGCGACGCTCGGGTGAGACCGAAGCGCTATGCCCACTCAACCACTGACCGGTCTAAATGTTTAATTTTAATTAATGTTTAATTAATTTAATGTTTAATTCATTTCTTTAAATTGATTCACTTTTCTAATCTCTTCTAATTGAAAATTACATTATTTTTAAAATACACATTTAGTTATCTTCAGCAATTGAGAAAGATTAATTACTTTAGGTTTGTTTGTTATGAAATATAAAAGAAATGTTAGAAAAAGGGCATTTTTATCTTTTCTTTACTAACTGACGTGTACCCGGCGTTGCTAGGGGTTATCCTTAGGAGATAGACATATACCATCGCGGACTTTTCTGTAGGCCTTTTTAAGGTATACAATTCCGTAGTACATTATTTTGATGTATCTCGTAAAGTTTAGCCAGCGTTAGCAATGTAAGCGCAAGAATTTTTTTTTAATACTCTCTATAAAAATATATGTTTGTATAGGTTTATAAACCTTTCGGAAAAAATTCTCCAAATGATAGTGAGAACCTTATCAAAATCCATTGCGAAGTTTAGAAGAACTAAGGGCACAAACAGACTTTATTGTAGTACATATGAATCCTATAATTTCTATACCCGCTGTATCCGATTTTTTGACAAAATGATCTGAGTATGACATCTTGTTCACATTTTTGCGAGCAACAAGAGGAGCCTAAAATTGAGTTTCAAAACCTTCCTTATCATGACCAAAAACCATGTTAAAACTGCGAGTGAGAAACCAAATCCGCTATATCATACAGAAAGTCACTATCAAAACCCGCTATATCAGATTCAACTAATCACAAGCAGTTATTTTGCCAAAATACAATATGGCCGCCGCTCTGACGCTACGCTCGTGTGTCAAAATGATCTACGCGTGAGTTTCTAAACCCGCCATGTCGCCTCAGTTGACTTTCAAAATCACGAAGTGAGTATCAAAATCCGCTATATCCATTTTATTTATCGAAATTACTTAATTATTGCTAGACATATATAGAAAAATAAATGCTTTTCGAAATTTTATTACTCCAATTCATTATATAAAAAATTTTAATGCATTTACTTATGTACGCTAGAGATGTGACAGTTTTTTGCGGTTTTCTCCAAATCAATGAAAGTTGATATAGCGGGTATAGAAATTACACGACTCATATCATAGATATTTTCCTTTAATTTTATTATGTATGTCATCCTAGTGTTAGTAGTCGAACTGTCCACAGCTATGGGTTCCCACTGTGGTGTTGTGCGTTCATTCCTCCGTTAGCTCCAGTCCTTCATCACAATATATCGATGGCTTAGAGTTAAAATGTTGTATCTCCGTTAATCATTATATTGAGAAAACTGAAATTAAAAGTTTCCAAACCTTGGGACATTAGATTTAGTGATAGAAAAATAAGTTTCTAATTCCATGTCATTGTATTTGTATCTTATGTAAATAAAATATTTTGGCATCAACTTTCATTTAACATAGAGATACATATTTTTTAAGGAGGTACAATATCTGTGATCATAAAAACATTGCCGAAGGATTTACTATATATTTCTTTATGTTTATATCTTTGGAACAATATGTTTGTGAAAAGCAATGTTTGAACTCAAAAAAATACAAGTTATATTTGGTTCATTTCAGTACTTCGACCTAAATTGGAGATAAAATATTTTAACGCTAAGCCATCGATGCTTTCATGTCTTTTTATTATTTTTTCTAATCAGAAATATTCTATACTCACCAAGCATTCAAAACTAATTAACTTCATGTATACTTATGTTTCCTTTGGGGATGCTGTGTGGAGGATCTTTTTGAGTAAAGGTACGAGTGGAGTCTTGAAGAGACTTAGGTTTCCCAACTGATTGCTCCAAAGATTGCTATCAGTTAGTAGAGATGCATCTAGTCATAAAAATTCACCTGTTTCTGCACAGAGACATGTGATTTTTCAGGTATTTTGGGGCTCCAGACCAGAGGTGGCTGCCAAATGCACACTGTACAGGGTGAACAGTCATGTATTATCTGCAGTATCTGCGGGCCCTGTACAGTACGCCCAGACTAACTTGACTCTGGCTTCGATAAGGTCAATAGTTAAGTTATATAACTCATAATTAAGTTATTTGTTTGTTGGAAATATTGAAATGTAGGAATGACAAAGGCACAAATTGCACCAAATACATAAATGTAAAAATAAATAAGACTTTTCAAGATAATATACATTTATTTCGATACATATTTACAAATTACGAATTATTATTTTCAATCGTTATCAATTTTCATTTGGGAAATACAAAATAATTAAATAACTCTCAAAACTAGTCACCAGTGTTACTCATTAGAGGTAGCTAACTTCTTAAATCATTCCCTTTCTTATCAGCATGGCCACATTGATAACAAAGCAATATGATGTTTACTTTTGTTCATTGAAGTCTCGTTATTGTAAAAACTGTTTGCAATGGCAACACTGACGCATTCTTATTCCATTTGCTGTTTGTAAGACACATCAACAATTTACACAATTCTTTTATAAAACTGTTTTTACTAATCATAACATACTAGTCATTTTTGGTGATTTGTTTTTAGACCAAAGAGTGCTAACCTAATGACTTGTGTATTATAAACTGCGTTGTAAAGAACATACTTACAGACAATACAACATTGTTATAGAAATTACAACAGTAAAATAAGAACACATTTGTAATAGATAACAAATAAAAACACAATAAAAACAACATCCAAAGTAAACAAGATCAGAGAAGTTTTATAAAATAGAATAATAATGGCAGAAAACAACTTATTACAAACATCAATAATAGTGTACTTATTTAAAAAAATATATATGTTTAGTTTTTCGCCCAGTCGGGCTTCTACATGGATTTTAAGAACAGAATATATCTAGTGAGCTATCTAATAAAGTAATATAACAGTAAACTGATAAACTGAATATAAAACAATATTAGTAAAACATGTTGCATCAAATAATATAGAAACTAGAACAATACTACATATAAGACAAATCACTAAAGCTACATTACCAACGCTACTATAATTTGTTGTATTCAACAAAGTGCTGGTATAGATTACGCTTCATTCTATAAATGGAGTCAGTAAATATATCAATAGTACCCCCAAAACTAATTGCCCAGATCATGCATCCTATTGGTTAGTAAAGTCCAAAGTAAACAAGATCTCCACACGGTTCAACTTTACGTTGAATTGATATAACGTTAGATTGATATAACTGCTCAAACAAAAAATAAATTGTATGTTTTTATTTAGTTATAAAATAATTACATTTTTATATCTATTGTTAACCTATTAAAACTTATTTCTATTACATTAAGTACACTTAACAATACATCTAAAACTTATTCTTTATCGTATTTTGGCATAACCTACGAAAAGCAGCAAGGCTTTTAGCTTCTTTGACATCTGTCGGTAATTCATGGTAATTCATTGAAAAATCTTAAATCCTTTAAAATAGAGATTATTTTGGGTTCCCTAAGTATAAAATCTCCACAGTTTCTCGTGGGGTAGCCATGTATTCCGAAATTAAAATTAACATTTTTACACATGTATTTTGGGAGCATCTTATTTTTTACCATATCAATTAAATAATCAATTAAAATCAATTAATTAAATCAATATTAGGGTATTGTAAATCATTCGCTGTCTCACACGTGACATTCCTAGTTTTTTCTGCACAATAATTATCTTAGAATACCTACTACAATTCAATACTGCTCGCATACCTTTATTTTGAATTATTTGCAATTTCTTCATCTGTGTTAGATTGCACAGGAAAAGGACAAATATATTACACAAATTGAGTCATCTATAAGGCCCGTTAGACTTATAATGTGGTTTGCTGAATAAATCATTCGATCAGGGAGTCTAACACAGTGATAACTTTACAATATTGGTCGATAGGCGTAACTACTGACGATTTTTTTACCGATTCCCGATCATGGTCGCGATGATTGATACACGGACCGATGTTGGTAACGCGATAAATCCGAAACGATATACACTGACAATACTGGCGCATACCTCTCTATGAATTGATATTCCGAAAAGTTTAAAATATAAATTGTTATTCCGCATGTACTTTTTGATAATAAAAAAGAATTTAATTAGTTTATGATGTCATTAGCCATAACAAAGATATTTGTTTCTCGAAGCTGGAACGGAATCAATTGATTGCTTCTTAGTCGAATGAATTGAGTCTGTGGATCGTGTATACAATTTCTCAGTTCTAAGAGCTTAGTTAGTTCACCGCTATTGATTAATAATCCAGGTATTTTGCGTAACAAATGACATTATCCACAGTGGCGTAGCTAGGTAACCAAGGGCCCTGGGGCAAATTAAAAAATGGGGCCCCACAGCTATGTAAACTGATTAGGTTTTATCAAATAAAAATATGAAATATACAAACACTTCAAAAATGCTAAGCTACTTAAGCTCTTTTTTGTGCACTGCAGACTGCAGGGCAGTAATACAAATATTAAACAGTAACAACATAAATTACAATTAATACTTGGTGTAGGTTTGGCTAATAAAACAAAATAGAGAAGATACAAGGGTTTATTATATAAAGGTCGGGCCTACCAACTGACTAAATAACAATTATATTTACAATTTTTCCTAGCTTTGGTTTTCGCAAAAGTATCAATGACTTCGTTTAAATCCAGGCTTAATGCAGTTTTGTTTTCAATTGCTATTAGCGATAAATGTCGGAGTTCTTAAATAATGTTTTATTATTTTTAATTTGCTAAATGTCCTTTCAGCTGCTGCAGAAGTGACAGAAATTGTAAAGAATAATAACATTGCTGTAAATACTTCCGTTAGGTCGCATTCTAGCACTCCATATTTGCTCATTATTTCCTTACATAATTGGTGAACAGTCCATGCTTGAGCTAGTTGAGGTAAAACTAGATGGTAAATATTAATAAATTGAAGTGAAAAACTAGGGCCTATTATATCTGAATATTTTCTTTGGAATTCGTCACACTTTTGTAATAAAGTTGCTTCATCATAATTGAGATATTACTGTGTCTAGTACATTATTGAAATACTCAATTTTAAATATTTTTTCTCGGTTTGGAAATCGGTGATCAGCAGCTAATTCATCAAAATCTTTTTTCAACTTTTCTTTGACTTTTTTCTCGAAAATGGGTATCAATACCATATTTTCTAGCAGGTTCACTGGCTTTGCACTTGAATAATTCGAAATTATTTCTATAAATTTGCAACTTTGCTTTGGTCTCTGCTAAAACTTTACTCGCCTCGCCCAAATTGATGTCGCATTTTTGTAAAGTTTTGGATTCATAATTGATGTCGTTCAATACACTATGCATGAATTCGAAAAGCAAGACGAACTCGAAATTTAGCATTTTTGTTTTAATACTCTCTGCTTCTATAAACAAAATAAAACGATAAAAAAACTTACAAATAATTATTATTACCTTTGGGCATATCCAAAACTTGCCGCAAAATGTGATCATATCGGGTGACAAGCTTTACAAAGGACAGAAAATTTCCGTGGTATCCTTCCTGACTTAAGTCTTCTTGATGTCCTCTCATAGCCAAAGAACTCTTTGTTAGGGTAAGTTTGATATCGCATAACCTTTGAAGAACCATTTACCAAAATGATGCTTCTTTGCGAATTTCATTTTTAAGTTCCTTGTCGATAGTATTAGTATCGTTTTTTTTCCAAAATTCATACACAGCACATGCTTCCGAATGGCCACTCGAACAACTGTGTTGTTTAATTCGTTCTGATAAATGCTTCCAATCTCGAATTCCCGAACACCAAACATTATTCCTTTGTGAAGCAAATAACCAGCAGGGTTTACAATAGGCAGCGTCTAATATTTTGGAATAACACAACCAAAAACGATTAACTGGCCCATATTTAGAACACGAAAAGTAGTACGATTTTGAAAAACACCTATTGTTCTGGTTGATGTCTGTTGGAAAAGGTCCTGAAGGCTGTAAAGGCCCCATATCAAGAATTTGACGTTTTTCGTTATCACTTAATATTTTGTTCGTGAAGTTTCCCAAGTCATAAGAAGATTTGTCTTGATTTAGCGGCGGAGGTATCTCCAACTGCAATAATTGTCGAATCTTCTTCAGTAGGCTTCTCAACCAACACTGCAGTTACCACATTATTTGAGTCACTATCAATAGAAATATTTTGGCCAGATGTACTTGCAGAAGGCTGACTAAAAAACTTGTCAATTTTGAGCAATTTTTGTTTACTATCTTCTCTTTCTTGACGTTGTTTGCGTTAATGCACCAATGGGTTTTTTCTTTTTATCCATATTTTAATACGCTACAAGTGTCGTTGGGAAATGACGCACATATCACTATCCGTCAAATTGACAACACTGCCAACCTACAGAAAGAATTTAGGGGAATTCCCTAGGCATAACTTTTGAATTTCTCTCAACTGAGTTGTCATGATTAAAGTGGAGTTGCAAGTTGCAACCTGTCATATTTATTTTGAAAATGGGAGAAATTTCCAAAAGTTCAGTTCGATCGAGATTTCTGGTAAGGATTCGAGGGCCCCCTGAGCTTGAGGGCCCCGGGGCACTGCCCCGCGTAGCCCCTAGGTAGCTACGCCGCTGATTATCCAGAAAGTCGTGCATATTGACCGCTTATCCGACACCTCGGAGGCCCCGCTAAAAGTAGCGACTTTTGCCGACTGTTGGAAACATATTCTGACCGTGCTTGCAAATACCGCTAGACGATAGACGACAGATTTCTTCAATATCGTATTGACAGATAGCTTTATCGATGGTTCACGCTAGACCTCTCGGTGTGGCGTTCAGGACAACGATAAGGTTATAATATTCAATAAGGCTCCGAGGAACAAATATATATATTATTAATAAATATGATTGACCATGCGTCTTAAGTTCAATTCCTCGGCTGGCTAAGTTTTCCATCACGAACAAGCAACATTTTCCGCTTATTGTGGTGGTAGAAAGAGATTTTCTAATATTGTCAGGGTTTTCAAACGCGGGAATGTTAGTCTTTCTTTCTTTCTTTCTTAAAAAAAAAATATAGGAAAATAATATCATTTTTCAACACATTATGTGATGTACCGCAATGTGTTAAAAGAAATTATACATTACACAAAGTAAATAATTAACCACTCGGAACATTAGAACGTCAAAAGACGTAAATATGATAATAGCGGTCAAGACATTAGTACGTCTTTTCACGTAAGCGCGCGAGATTTTACAAAAATCGATTTATTTCCATCACTAGTATACGGATTGCCATGATTTAAAAAACAGAGTATCGATAATGAATAACGCTACGCGTCTGCATTCAAAAATATCTATGGAATCTTGAGGTGCATTATCTGAGTCGATTGAATCTGTCAGCTTGTTCGTTCGTAATTTATTGCGTTTTTAAATAATTTATTAAAAATATTTTAGTTTGGACGGTTAATATTTTGAGGTGACCAATAGTTTTTAATTATATTTCTTCAATATATAAAGTGTTATTTCTTTATGATACTCAGAAAAAAGTACATTTTTCACAGCTTTGAAATAATGGTCAGCGATTTTTACATATTTTTGACGTTTTCAGAAAATGTATATTTAGAAACGCAAATATTTACGTATAACAAAACAATGCGATAGTGAATTTCATAATCTTTCCAAAACATTTTTTAGAATGAAGCTACGTTTCCCAAGACGTGAGTTATGATGCTTTTAGCAAAAGTCGTGAATAACACAAAAATTTCCGCGTTTTGACAGTTCTCAAAGGAACACATAGCATACAAATGCCTTTGTCTGAGAGGTTAATTTCCATTACAGATGTTACCGATTAATTAATAGATTTATCAAAACATATATATTTTAGGGAAACGGGCAGTAAAAAAATCCATCAGTACGTCCCAAGAAAATAACCATATACATATCTATTTACTTTCATTGTAAAACTATGGTTGAGTTGAGTCATATAAAGGTAACTCTTGGAGTGTCGAAGCTAAATGTTCTCCATCGTCAGCTGATTCTATTTTCGCAATAACTAAATTGTTAAGGGACGCTTAGATGGTTTGGGCATGTAGAGCGAATGAGCGATAGCAGAAGACGGGGACGCCCGAGGAAGACATGGCACGACCAAGTGAATCAGATACTTGAGTCGGACCATGTCAAGAGCCAGAATAATAGAAGAGTATGTATGAGACGATGTATGAATGTGAATGAGGCAAGAAGTGTGTGCTAATACCGAGTTGTTTGGAGGTCCGTCCTCTCTGCCTACCCCTGCGGGGGAAAAGGCGTGAACGGTTAGTTAGTTACTTATGTTTTTTTTTACAATAATCTACCTATTTTTAAATGTCTTTGAAAACATGAGTTTTTTGATTCTACTCAGGATTTAACCTTCCTATCCAGGAACTGAAGTCTTCAAGTCTACCAACCTCGCCAAATGCTGATTGGGTAATAACATTAAATTTAATGGGATATTTCTGAACATACCGGAAAACTAAAAACTGTTTTTGAAAGGTGGGAAATACGATTACAAATTTTATTATTGGAAACAAACATATAATTTTTTAAATCAAACATAAAAAAAGTTTTAAAGATGACTCACCTTTACTCTAAATACTGAACTATAATTACTGATTTAATTAGACAAATGTAATATAAACCTTTTATCCACCGCAATATTTGTCATTTCACATAAAAATAATGAATATATAACTTTATACATTTTTCTCAAATTGCGGTCGGAAACGCCATCAAGTGACACATCCTCATAAAACTCTTTCTAATTTATTTAGATGAGAGATATTATGATTATAGAAAGCTTTCTATTTGCATTTAATACAAATAACGATGATGAGTTACAAATAACTAGCATGATATTATACTGTCTAGACTCAAGGGGTTAAAGTGAGCAAATTGAAATATAATATTACTCCTTTTTAAATACGTAATTTGGATATTTTAATTTCGGTAAACTTTCGGGATAGGAATCGCTTTCTTTAATAGTTGGTCCTTTATCTACTGAAGCCTCCACTATAGACCATTCTTCATCATCTATAGCATATTTAAGAGCGTCACTTTTTCACTCTTTTCAGTTCTGTCAAGCAACTAGCCTATATGTAATGATATAATAACAGAACTTGAATAGAACTTTCACAGAACCCGAAAATGAACGTCGAAATTTGATGAATTGTTAAAATTCTCCGAAACAACCCGTCCTTAGTGTTTCCGCATTAACATTCACTCCCATATTGTAATGCGCAAGTTGGTGCGGTCTCTATCTCACCAACCCCCTGCTGCAGGAGGTGTGTTACTACCGGGAGATGTCCCCCTTCTGCCGCCCAATACAGTGCGGTCTTACCTCTCCATTTAGCGTTGATATCAGCACCACTTTCAATGAGATACTCCACAATTCTTAAATGTCCTTTTTCAAGTGCATATGCCAGAGCAGTTGGGCCTCCTTCAATACAGCCTTCAATGTCTGCGCAATGTTCCACTAAGTACATAACAATTTTTAGTTGACCGTTTTTAGCAGCTGTTTGCAAGGGAAGCTGTTTCGATTCATTCCCATGTTCCATCAATACAGTGAAGGGAACAACAGTTTGCTCTGCGAGTAGTTTGACCATATCGAAGTTGCCGCTTGCTGCAGCGAGATGAAGGGCATTTCCCCCGTCATAATACATGTGTTTCATCACTAATAAACAATAACGTTCAACATTATTTTTTAACTGTTTTGATAATATATCTTTAGCAAGTTCAAATTTTTCATTTCTAATAGCATTTGCAAACGTTTCAATTAATAATTCAACTTCTTTAACTCTATCAATTATTCTTGAGATGCAACTTAAATTATTTTTAACATCTCGGTAAAATGAACTGATGAAAATGAGCTTTTCCTTAGATGAAATAGACGTAAATAAATGTCTTGATATTGTGCGAAGATTTAATAACATTTCGCAATCTGACTCTTTTTCAATACTGTGTGAAGAACATAATTTGTGATCTTGTAGATGGGAGGTTTTTTTATAAAGGTCTGAAATAAAGTAAGAATTATGTAATAAAAAATCGTGATAATAATTCGTAAAGCGACCATTTTGATTTAATAAACACGCACAAAAGAACTTTTCCTCGGTTTTATCAGATTCGTAATGGGGTCGGTTAAATAAACTTGCAAAAATGACTTGTTCGCTGATTTCATCAGAACATGTTTCGATGCTTTGTAAAATATTTATCATTGTATTGTCCAATACTAAATCATCTTCACTGATATTATCAGATATAGGAATATCCACCATATTCATTGCTGTGTTATGATTAGTATCATATTGTGTTATGAAAGAGACAAACGCCATTTGTGTACTTTCTATGTTCAATCCACTGAGTAGAAATTTGACGATGTACTCATTCTTTTCTATTATTGCAATGTGCAAAACAGTTTGGTGCTCCTGATTCCTAAATAATGCACTGTCTTCAAGCCACAGTTGACTTATACACTTGGCGTTTATTTCAAGTGCATTCTTTGACATTTCTATTTCATTCAATTGCGTATTCATAAACAATCGTATGATCTTGCTGTCTGGATGAAGCAGTATTTGAGGTATAAGTATTTTTTGGAACAGTTCATACCTGTTAAAGCTTTTAGGTCGGTTGAGCCAGTGGACAACTATTTGCGAACAGCAATACTCGGCATAAGTTCGGTGAATAAATTGAAATTCTTGGTTTTCCTTTGTTTGTATCAAACCAAGTCTGTTTAATTTATTTAGCCACTCGTCTTCAATGGCGCCAAAGTTCTCATCAAAGAAATCAGGAAAGAATGTTCTAAAACCAAGTTCACCGTGAATTGTGGTCATCATGTCAAAATTTTTTTTTTTTAGAAACTTGTCTGTCGCTAATCCTATCAATGTTTTATCACTAAAGTATATTTCATATTTTAATGTAATAAACCTTTTGTAGAGATTTGATACACTCTCTATCTTGACTACCGGAGATTGGAGTAACAGATCTCTATGCGGCTTGAAGACTTCCGCTAACATCCTTAGCTGCAGGGGAACCCCCATGAAGTGATTCATGTCCGGCCCCAGTACTCGCTCCGCTTCCTGTAGCACAACTTCGGCATATTTCTCCAGTAGGCTTTCCCGATCCTCTTCGTAACCTTCCAGCTCGAGAGAGAGGCAGGAACGCCAGAAAACAAGTAAATAATGTAGTCGCTCTTGTGCAGTAATACGTACAAAACACGTAGAGGTGTGACTTAATGGCTTTTCTAATGATTGCTTCAAATAATTACGAGCGGTTATAATTGTTTGAATCGCCGGTGTGCCTTGCAAAAAAACAAAGAGTGGGATAAGTTTTTCTTTGCAATTCTCTTTATTTTTAACGTAATCATCCAGCTCATCAAAACCATCCAACATTAATACAACCCGCTTTGAATGTGACTTACTTTGAAGCAAATACTCTAACAATCGAACCGGGCTGTCATCAGTGCCACACTCTCTCAGTAAAAAGCTTGCCACGCTTTGTGCAGTGAGCACCTCTGGTAGGTTGAATATATGCTTTTGGAAGTTTTTTAACTCTATATAAATAATCCACAACGATTCAATGCGTCTTGACAGCCTTGCAAGAGATGTTGTTTTCCCTGTGCCGGGATCGTCTGTTATGATTACCAAGTTTCGTTCAGTTTTGCTCAAAGTTGTTTCATCAACAGGCTCACAAGAGTCTGTGGACATACACGGGAACAGACGCTCCACAGACCCATGGGAATATCGCCACTTCAGTTCATATCTATTTTGACTTATTTTTATAAAATGAATATTTTTATTGGAATGTTTCTTAATTATATCCATCTCCATTTCCTTTGTGGCAGCTGTAAGTATATTATCTGTTAATGCTTCTCTTTTTGACAAATTATCTATTAATCTCAAGAAAGAAGACTTATCGTCCTCACTACAAATGACAAAAAGGTCATCAGCAAGTTTCATTTCTGTAAACTTTTGAATGTCAATTGATGCTAGGTGGAAAAACTTCCGAGGTAAATAAAAAGTTTTATCAAATATTTGTTTGCAGTACACATCTCCGCCTGACACTTCAAACAAGTAAATGCGTTTATCCTGGTTCTCATCGCAGGTATCTCTAAAGGTAAATTCTGCATCTTTCTCGACAAGGATGATATTAATCCCTTCGAGTTGTTTCCAGCTGGCCACAATCTCCTGGTCCACGCGGTTCAACCCGCTGACCACCGCCAGGGTGTAAGGTAATTTTACACAACGTAACATACATTTCTTGCTAGTTCTGATATTTATTTTAATAAATGGCATTTGAAGATCACTTATGGTTGGACGCGTGTCTTTCAAAGAAATAACATAGTCTTCATTAGTCACAATGCTTTTTAAGCAATTTGAACTTATGAACTGATCCAATTCACTAAGAGGAAAGCTATCTCCCAAAAACTCTTGGAAGCTATGCCCTCCACTTCCGTTAAAATCAAATATTTTCCTTTTAAATATACTTTTTTGCGAGTCGACGGATAAGTCCAAGAGATTAATTTTTCGATCGGAATTCAATGTTTTTACAAAAGGGTTGATTATGTCTATAGGGTGTGACGAGATGAAAACAAGTTTTTTCAAGGGTGGAGAAGAGCATTGTGTGTAATTATTTAAAAAAGGTTGAAGTTCTGAGCTGTTCTGAGCTGAGGACGAACTACCGTCAACTATCATTAGGTCATTTTGGTCGACGGGTGAACCGTAAATTTTATAAATTGATTGTAGTCCCGGCCATTCTAAGAAAGTATAATGACCTTCGGTGATATATTTATTAAGTGGATCTGATACGTTAACACATGTTTCAATTTGGTTAAATACAATGTTATTAATGCGGGTCATTTCAAACGCGGCATCTTGTGTTACTATCAACAGAACACGATGCGTAGAAAGCAAAAAGTCCTTAAATTTGAGGGAATCTTCGAAATTTAATTTAGTCTTTTGTATCGATTTCAAATAATTCAGACCTTCATTGCGGTAAATCAAGTCAGTAGTTCTACTCTGTTCCTCCACTGCCTTGGAGAACTCTGGCCTCAGCCACCGCATCAGCTGCTTTACCCGATTTGTGAGTTCTCTCAACAGTTGTTTAGATTTGCAACTAATTGTTCTATGCTCAACCAATAATTCAAAATCGGCAAATAATTTATCGTTTTTGAATTCAAGCTTTTCCCTTAAAAGAAAATCGTTTAAAATCTTAGTATCCGTTTGCTTTTGAATAATCACCAACTTTTCAAGAATTTGTACTTCATCCTCAGAAAAGACGTTTAAATTACTTGTGACGTTAATTTGGGGATCGGAAGGAACCACCTGATACCGTTTTAGAAGTTCATTGAAGTAGTTCATTTGTTTTGATCTGTTACTCACTAAATGGAAATTATTAGCATGATTCAGTGTTTCATTATTAAAAAGGGCATTATATTCACTGTTGTCCTTAGCCCAGTCCAACACTTCTTTTATATTTGGTGAATTTTCTTTAAAAGCTTCCACGAAATTACTGATTGTGTGTGTCTTCATATTGTACAAACCTGTTTCCATATCTTCGAATCCGTATTTAGATAAATCAATTAAAACACGATAAACTGTTCGGAGATGCGGTCCGTAAGTGTTAATACGGTTAGGCGCCGATACGTAAACCGTGATGTCTAACTTATCTAACTTGTCCAAAAAATTGGTCCCATATCTAGGGTAATGCCTATCCTGAATTTTGTCCAACATGTTTTTTGCCCCCGGACTGTCAAAGACCACGGTCTTAGCGTGAACTCCCTCACATGAGTTATGTATCAGCGCTCCGTCAGACACCTTCACATGTTTAACTGTAAAAGCCGTCCCCTGACCTAACCAGCCCCCGAGGGAGTGGCCCGTTATAGTAAGGTTATAACGCCTTTTAAAATTTTCTGATTTAGAGTTGACAGTATGTATGACCTGACTAACATAGTCCACGAAAGTAACTGCGGAGTTCATGCAACTCGTGTATTTATTAAGGACTATTCCCATCAAATCTGTATATAGCGATCCTACCTTTGTTAGAATTGTGCCCCGGTGGGCCACCACCACTTGCTGGAAGTCGGTGTGAATAAACATAACTCCGAAGTACTGGTTGAGTGAGGCTGGATTAGAAGCAGTCGTCTGCAGCTGCCAGCCTTCGGGCAGAACAAGTCTCTGCCCGTAAGCCTCGTCGGTTTCTCGCGACTTTTTCTTTTCGTAAACAGCGGCTGCAAGCAGCGCCAGGGTGAGGTCGCTGGGATGAGGCTCTGTGTCCAGGATGTCCAGCGTGTGCTCTCCCGAGGATTCCAAAATGGAATCTATCAATTGTTCCTTTGAATACTCCATCAGCAGTCCGTGATCGACGTCCATGGTTGGAAAGGAGCGAGTTGAGAATCTCCTGAAATAATAGTACCAAAACATAATGCCACATGAGCCAAGTCCCTTTAACGGCCAAGGTTCCAATGTCAAAAATAATAACAAAAACGTCAATAAAAAAACGTTAGCATATTCAACAAGAGTTGCTAAAGGTATAAGAAAAACCTTTAAAGTTCGATCTCAAAAATCATGGACATCAGAAGCCGAGGATATATGGATCTCACTGTTACTAAGACATTCAAAACATTGCATTTCAAATAGTCTTATCTGTTGTTCTTACTTACCAGGAGTTAGCCCTAAGTTATCTAGTGCACAGCGTTTCTATATCATCAATAGTCATACAACTGACATATCTGACTTAACTAGTGAATTTACAAATTACATTTTTCTAGTAATAGGCGATTACAATATGCCAAATGTGAGCTGGAACTCGACCTCTATGCCTCTACCCTCAGTAGCTGCCTTTCATTCTCCAATTTAACACAATATAATGAAATTTTCAATTCTGCCGCACAAATTTTAGATCTCGTGCTTTGTAATACCCAGTCATCGTCTCCGCGACCAACTCGCCACTAGTACATACATAATCGAAGATGCACATAATAAATCTATTATAGTTGAACTAAATATTCCCCTCTCTGCTACCATCCTCGAACCCCAGGTTATGTACTACTTCATAGTTAAATAAACTGTGAAGTAGTTAATGATGCGATCATAAATAGTGATTGGTCCTCAGTCGTTAATGCACAAGACGTGGATGCTGCGGTACACAATTTGTATGGTATTATTGAGGCTCTGATAGATGATCTGGGTCCAAAGAAAGTAACAAAATCAACCAAATTTCCAAGATGGTATTCGGCGGCGGCGGCCTTAATTAATATAAGTAAAGAAAAATTAAAGTTTTTTCGTGCCTGGAAACGGTACAAGAATCCACTAGATTACCAATCTTTCTCATTACTTCGCAAAAGACAAAAGAAAATTTCTAGTCATACTCATAACGCCTACATTGCTCGATTGGAATCAGATATACAAAATAATGTTAAAAAAATATGGAATTATGTTACGACGCAAAGAAAATCTTCCACATTACCAGAACATATGACCTATCATTCGACGGCAGCAAAGAAGTTACAGACTTGTTTGCTGATTATTTATCAGTCTTTAGAAATTAGTTTTCAACACTCAATGTTAATAATAAGGAAGATTCTCTGAACAACACATTAATATCCTCAATTAGAATAAATGAAGAAATCACTTTGAAATACCTTTCAAGCATAGATATTAAAAAAGGAAAAGGAATTGATAGGCTACCCGGAGTTTTTATACGCAACTGTAGTAAGTGCATCTGTCTTCCGGTTTGCGCCATCTATAAAAATTCACTAACAGAAGGAACGTTTCCCCTCAAGTGGAAATCAGCCGTTATCACACCTATTGATTTTATTGGATTAACTGTGTGCTCAAAGTGTCGGATGATAGGACATTCTTACAAGTTCTGCAAGGATACGACGAGATGTGGGCACTGTGCCCGAGACATACCCGTGAGACATGCCCTTCTGCTACTGCGGAGCCAGTCTGCGCGACATGCACGAGATTTCACAAGCCCTTCAAACCACCCGTCTGGAGATAGGGACTGTCTGGCTTACAAGGCAGCCCTTCAAAAGGACTTAGCTAAAATTGACTATGGCGTCTAATATTGATTTTGAGACCTCAGATAAGAAATATGAACGGATTCAAAAGTTCGAAAACTGGACCCAATTCAAACATGAAACAGGCGATAAAGCAATAACTGTCGTTAATTTGAACATTAGGTCTATCTCCAAGTACTGGAATACATTCTTACTAAGTATTTATAGTCAACTAAATAACATTGATATTATAATACTCTGTGAAACCTCGATAGACAAAAACAGTGTAAATCTATACAAAATATTAGGATTTAACTCATTCTATTATTGCCGAACAAAAAGATCGGGAGGCAGGATTATGGTTTATTTTAAAGAAAACCATATATTCGAAAAAAATATATATATTAGCTACTACATTCGAGTGCGTCTACGGAACCTTCTCCGTAAACAAACACAAACATCTATTTGCATTATATCGACCCTCGAACACGAACAAAGAAACCTTCCTACAACAGCTCGAAAATATAATACGAAACATTGATATTAAGGAAACCATCTTGATACTTGGAGACATTAACTTAAACCTATTAAATAAACACAACTCAATAATTCTGCAACGAAAATTTAATGGCTAATTACGGTCTAGTGAAATGTATATATGACATTACGAGAGAAGCGGTGGTAAATACCTACACAACTGCGACGTGTCTGGATCACATATATATTAGAGAAAAAGAAAAGTGTGAAATTAACTCATGCGTATGTGAAACAAGGATAGCAGATCATTATATAACTGCCGTGTCTGTATACCTTTATACTAAGGACAAAAGCAAAATATCGCACCATGAATACAACACTGTACTATCTGAAAAAAAAGTTGGAGAAATGATTACAAAAACTGATTGGAACTCAATTCAAATTCACACTGATCCGGATATCATATATCAAGACATTATATCACACTTTAAAAAAATCTACGAAAAAAGTAGTATCACAAAATTAGTAAAAATACGTATCGCCATAGTCAAAAAAGTTGTATGAACGATATTCTCATAGAAAATATACAAACAAGGGATAAATTATGGAGAAAAAGGAAAAACATGCCAACAAACAAGAAATATGAAAAAGACTACAAAAAATACAGAAATAATCTAAATAAGCAAATATTAGATGCAAAAAAACATACTTCAATAACAAATTCAATAATTGTTTTAAGGATATAAAAAAAACGTGGAACGAAATAAACAAAATATTAGGAAGAAAAAACAAATCCAGTTGTGACGCAGTTATTTCTAAATACTTCTTGAAGTCCAAACCGACGGATGAAGTTGCAGAAAATTTTGCTAACTTCTTTGATGAGGGAGTGAGTTACTACACAAATGTGATGTCCGTGCGTCTCCATACCAGCTAGACGATTTACCGCATTCTATGTACCTACCCAGAGCTAGCATAAAACAAATCGAATCTATTATCGGAATATTGAAAAACTCAAAAACACCAGGATTGGACCAAATACGTATGTATGATGTATGAAAAATACTGAGCCTAGTAATTACTCATTTTATAAACACAACAATTGATACTTGCCAAATACCTGAAGGATTAAAAACTAGTATTGTTAGACCTATTTTTAAAGGCGGTGATCATTCAATTATAAATAATTACAGACCTATTTCCTTATTACCTGCTTTGGAAAAAATTCTCGAAAAATATATAGCAATATACCTAGATGGATATTTAAATAAATTTGGTATCATTGACAAATGTCAGTAAGGGTTCCAGAAAAAAAAAGCTGTGACGCACTACTTAATAATTTTTCTAATTTCATAAACACCCAGCTCAACTCTCAAAAACATGTACTTGTACTCTTTATTGATTTATCTAAAGCCTTTGATACACTATGCCATAAACAAATAATAAAATTTCTACTAATTATTGGAATCCATGGTAAACTGCTAACTTTTTTTAATAACTACTTATCAAATAGAAAAATTAGGGTAAAAATATTAAATGAGATGAGTAAATCTAAATTTGTAAGGTCTGGTGTCCCACAGGGGTCAATTTTGGGTCCAAAATTATATATTATATATGTCATAGCTATGTCGAAACTATTTAGAAAAGCGCGCAGATTAATTTTCGCAGATGACACAGCACTTGTAGTATCTAATGAAAATCCTCAAATAGCGATTCAAGAATTGAAAACCGACTTCGATGAACTGCTAAAATGGGCACACGATGTAGGATTGGTTATAAATGTAAAGAAAACAAAATGCATGTATATCAGATCACCAAGTTTGAAAATGTGGAATATTCCCAAACTAACCGCACATAACTTTGAATGCATCCATAGAAAAATAATATCTAACTGCCAATGTGAGAAAATTGATTTTGTCAACGAGTATACTTATCTGGGATTAAAAGTAGATAACACATTTAAATGGGATAAGCAAGTTACTAAAATATGTAACCAGCTAAGAGCTCTAGCAAAAAGTTTCTATAAATTAAAATTTGTCTTGCCTCATAGCACACTCAAACTAGTATATTTCTCATTAGTAGAATCTATTCTTAGATATGGAATTAGAAGCTGGAGAAATACAAGCATGAAGCATGACATATAAAGCAGGGTACTCACCAAGAGTGTAGCATGTAACGTATCTGATACTGTATCAATCTGCAAGTGGGTACGGCTCGTCCACGGTAACCGCGTATCCAGCTACGACCTCCCGGATCCGCCTTTAGTGCTCGCTATGGTGCTCGCAGTGAAACCGCCGTCGGCGGGTCACTGCGAGCACACTGCGCTCCACCCGCGAGCAGCTCGCAGTAGGCTCGTGCCTACGTACTCACTTGATACAGTATCAGATACGTTACATGTTACACGGTTAGGTGAGTACCCTGCTTAAAATACATTCAGATTCAATAGAAAAAATTCAACACAAATTCCTAAGACACATTAACTTTAAACTCGGTATTCCCATTGAAAGTATAAACTATAATTATTTAATGAAAAAATTAAATTTATTAAAACTCTCAGATCGAAGAATTATATCCGACTTAATATTTATGTTCAAAATTGTAAATGGTAGTGTAGACAGCCTTGATTTAATTAACCTCATTGAAATTCATGTACCCATAAGAGCTACTCGTTCTAAATCCCTCTTTAATTGTAACAATTCTAAGACTGAACATTTCAAACACTCGCTTGTACCTAGATTACATGAAATTAGTAATAGGTACGCAGATGTAGCGGATCTGTTTAACTTCACAGAAGCTAGGTACAAAAAGGCTTTAATATCATATCTTTTAAATCATGACCAATAAAATGTAAGTCTACTCATACTTACGTAAAAAGTAAAATAAATATGTATATAAAATGAACTGCCTGGGGCAACTGAGGAAACTTAGGTCAATAAAAATAGTCAATAAGGTGAACCAACAGCTTGATTGGCACTTACCTACTTTCAACCAAAACCTGAATATAAATGCATACATTTTAGCTATTGTAATATATTATATCATGTATCTATACTATCATATATTTCAATCAATACTAATCTAAATTAGTCTACCTATAAGTTTTGCATGTACTTGTTTCTCTTTTTATATCCATCTAGAGTTTCTGTTAATTGTATATTTCCTGATGTCACTGTTTATAATTTACTGTATATGGTATATTTTATACCGTTGATATTAAAATAAATATATTAAGTATGTACAAAATTTGCAAACCTCTATCATTAAAAAAATTGTATCACCTAATATGTATAGACAAAGACACAATGTGCAACTCTTATATTGTGCTGAGGGCCTGCTCCCAATAAAAGGTTTATTTTGGTTCCTTAACATTAAAGATAACTGGGGCGATAGTACTTATAAAAAACCACTGGTACATAGTCACAGCACACGTCTTACAGAAAAAAAAGGGCTGAAAATACCTAAAATAACCAATAAGTATGGAAGCCAAACGCTGGAGTACTGTGTACCAGTGATTTTTAATAAGCTCAAAAATAAATTTGCTTTTGGAGAAAGTAAGAGTTTAAGCATGAAAACTGTAAAGATGTGGCTTATAAATGAAAAATCTGTATATCTATAAAAAAATAGAGTAAATAAAGAAGAAAAGGAAAGACATTATTTGAAAGTTTTAATTCTAATATAAATGAATGTATTTTTTTTTTTTCACTTACATTTTTATTTCCAGAAAGAAAGAAAAAATTTAAAATAATATTTTTAACTGAGTTAACTAGAATTTTAATTCTATTGCATTGTGCTACAGTACGATGTTATTCACTTTCAATGTGTTTTATCGTATTGTCTTACTTTTGAATGTGTGTTATCTGTGTGCTATATTGTCTTGTACTTTTGAATGTACGTTATCGTATTGTCATTCAAAGTGTTAGTGTACTTGGGACGCTTTAGTGAGTTCTATGATTGTATGTAAGAGTCTGTTATTTATTTTATATAACGGGAGACTTATATTGTATTATAATTGTATATTAAGATAGAACCTGCAGACAAGCAGCCATGTGGCAGCTTCGTGGGACTATCTATACACTGTCTAAAAAAAAAAAAAATATGTGTAATTTTCAGTCAATAAAGATCAGCTTAGTAAAAAAAAAAAAAAATCTATAAGACCGGTGATAAGCATGACGTTAAAAACTACCGTCCAATTTCCCAACTTCCTAATTTATGCAAAGTTCTAGAAAAATTGTCTTTGATCAATTATGCTTGGCTATTTCCACAATCATCACACCGAATCAGCACGAATCCATGAGAGGTCGGTCTACGACATCCAACCTGGCCCTCTTCATTAACTTCTTGCATTGCAAGATGGATGACAAAGAGCAGGTTGATACTATGTATACAGACTTCTCTAAGGCTTTCGATCGCGTAATACACTCAATTCTTTTGAAAAAGATCGACCTACTTGGTATACACGTTGACCTGTTTAGATGGATTAAATCTTACATTACTGTAATCAGGTAATCTTATCAACGGTGTCTTCTCAAAATCTTTCGAGGTAAAATCTGGTGTCCCCCAAGGGTCCCACCTAGGTTCGCTAATGTTCAACAATTATATAAATATTTGAAGATAAAATTGAGTGAGTTTAAAAACTTTTAGAGAGCTGTATGCCAGTTATAACAAGATCAAAAAGAAAAGTGCGTGCTTACAGGTGTTCGATGCGTTGTAGGGGCTGGCGTGGTGGTCGATCTGGAGTAGAGTAGGCAGTGCTGGTTTCGGGGAAAACCCGGGTTTATGGCGAGCAACGGACCTCACTCTTCGTTCAGGCGGCTAATACTCTGGCTAAAACCGGGAAATGTTGATATAAATTTACAGTTAACTTTATTTGTTGAATGCGTAGATTTAAAACAATTAGGTGAACCAATTTTTCCCCAACAAATATAAATTTCAATGAACTTAATACTATATTATTATCGATTCAATCCTTCAAAAATGTTTCTGGCAATACTATAGATACTGTATTTCAAACAGTAGTTCATTTTCTACAATGTTTCTATGTGAAATTGATCACTTATTAGCAGATGATGCCAAAATGCAAAAAAAGTTTTTTGCAGTTTTTAATAGAACAATTACATTTTTTAAATCGAAATTCTGGGGCTTTAAGATATTCAGCACGTTTTGTAATCTTCAGTAGCATTCTGCATTCTATTTCATCTCATTCATATAAATTACTACGAGGTTCAGATCATTTCACTTTTCCTCATCCCAAACCTTTAAGAAGAGTTGGCTCCAGTTTTCAAACAAACCCACTAAACGAACATAGCGATAGTAATTTTTTATCGTATAGCATTAATTTAATTTGTTAACGGAAAATGATTAAGATTAATTAAGTAACATATTTAGATAACAGCATCATTTGTATTGGGAATAGCTTACAATAGTGAAAACGCAGCTACTACTGCCCATCTCTTCATGATTCGAAGTTTACTCTCTCGTTATAAAGAAGTAGTCCATATACTCCCTGTTAAAACTATGAATGCAGCACACTTATTAAATAAATTATAATGGGTCTTCAACAGATAGGATTGAATGTTTTGTGTGTAGTTAGTGATGAATAGAAAAGCTACGATGTCTTCCAAGCAATGTTTCAATTCTGAATGGTGGTCTTACACCAGGGCGATGCTGAGAGTATCTTCCACTCTGGAATGTGCTGCAAATATACTATGTATTATTTGTAATGAGTAATTTGTGAAATAACACACTAATCTACTAAGAAGGTTTATGATATGTTATTTCTCAATTAAATCTAAATACATATCGAAATTTGTGATTCGGGAATTAGGAAAAACCGTTTCAATATGGTAATTAACTTACTTTTTATTAAAAAGATATTGTAGTTTGCTGCGCTTTCCAAGTTGGGACAGAAGAGAAATGGCCATGAAATGGCCGTTAACATAAATATACCATAAACTGCCAAACATAAAATGCATAAAATATACCATATACCACTCTCGCGGTTAGTAAGTGTTGCCATATAACAAAATTACTACATGTTAATTTTTTTTTGTAATTTTATGTTGTTCAGTTTGTAAAATATGCATAATGTCCATATGTAAAACCGTCCACAGGAACAGCGTTGCCCATAGAGGAAAATCTATCCAAGGCTTTTTACGTTCGTGACTTCAAATTTAGATTCTAACAGAATAGATCGTCTGAAAGCAGCATTAGCTTAGTGTTCTGGGGCTTAAGTTTATTCACGCACCACGCCCAAAGTCTGACACATCAATGTCCACGTCCCGGAGAAGGCTGCCCCATAAATGAACCACTCACTAGATCAATATCTTCGGGTTTTTAGTACTGAGCCCATGGGTCCTAATGTTTGCCATAGATAAAAGTCTGTAACTGAAAAATATACGTCACTACTACACATACTCACCATCGACTAGGATAGAAACTATAAAAAAGGCGTAACCATAGACAATATAATTCTCATTCGGAGCCAACCCATTGGCTAGCCTAAAATCGGCCAATGACAGCGGCCTATAAACATGCATGAAGTTCGTGACAGCGGAATATAAACATGCATGAAGTTCGTATTGGTTTGTGGAAAATATACGTCACAAGTCACCCATAGAGATTACCGTGTCTTTTTTTCTGACCCACTTTTTTCTCGGAGTTATACCCCCCTGGGCTGCCCGTTCCAGAGAAGTGACACGACAACAGTATCTAGTTATGAATAATATCAGTATATCAAAGACGTAACTCACCGCTTGGTGACTATTGAAGGCTCTCCTCTTTCTCTGTACTCTGTACGGGAACTGTTTTAAAACAAGTAATCTGATGTAAAACAATGAGAGATCACGACAAGCAAGCTACAATAAAATGGCGCACGGTCTGTGTTTGTGAAGAGACTAAACCATAAATAAACCAATCACGACTAAACTTAGACCGTGAATTGCGGGAGGAATTGCAAATCGAGATAGGAACAATAATATATGATGCGAAGTAATAAAAACTATAAATATAGGGACAGGGGTGTACTCCAGTACCGAGAGGTTTTATTATGTATTCTGGCGGACAGCAAAAGGGGTCACAATTACAGGTGGCAGAGTTGTGACACGACCGTGTATTTTACTGTGTATTCTGGCGGACAGCAAAAGGGGTCACAATTACAGATGGCAGAGTTGTAACACGACCGAGTATTTTACTGTGTATTCTAGCGGACAGCAAAAGGGTTCACAATTACAGGTGGCAGAGTTGTAACACGACCGTGTATTTTACTGTGTATTCTGGCGGACAGCAAAAGGGGTCACAATTACAGGTGGCAGAGTTGTGACACGACCGTGTATTTTACTGTGTATTCTGGCGGACAGCAAAAGGGCTCACAATTACAGGTGGCAGAGTTGTGACACGACCGTGTATTTTACTGTGTATTCTGGCGGACAGCAAAAGGGCTCACAATTACAGGTGGCAGAGTTGTGACACGACCGTGTATTTTACTGTGTATTCTGGCGGACAGCAAAAGGGGTCACAATTACAGGTGGCAGAGTTGTGACACGACCGTGTATTTTACTGTGTATTCTGGCGGACAGCAAAAGGGCTCACAATTACAGGTGGCAGAGTTGTGACACGACCGTGTATTTTACTGTGTATTCTGGCGGACAGCAAAAGGGGTCACAATTACAGGTGGCAGAGTTGTAACACGACCGAGTATTTTACTGTGTATTCTAGCGGACAGCAAAAGGGTTCACAATTACAGGTGGCAGAGTTGTAACACGACCGTGTATTTTACTGTGTATTCTGGCGGACAGCAAAATGGGGTCACAATTACAGGTGGCAGAGTTGTAACACGACCGAGTATTTTACTGTGTATTCTGGCGGACAGCAAAATGGGGTCACAATTACAGGTGGCAGAGTTGTAACACGACCGTGTATTTTACTGTGTATTCTGGCGGACAGCAAAAGGGGTCACAATTACAGGTGGCAGAGTTGTGACACGACCGTGTATTTTACTGTGTATTCTGGCGGACAGCAAAAGGGCTCACAATTACAGGTGGCAGAGTTGTGACACGACCGTGTATTTTACTGTGTATTCTGGCGGACAGCAAAAGGGCTCACAATTACAGGTGGCAGAGTTGTGACACGACCGTGTATTTTACTGTGTATTCTGGCGGACAGCAAAAGGGGTCACAATTACAGGTGGCAGAGTTGTGACACGACCGTGTATTTTACTGTGTATTCTGGCGGACAGCAAAAGGGCTCACAATTACAGGTGGCAGAGTTGTGACACGACCGTGTATTTTACTGTGTATTCTGGCGGACAGCAAAAGGGGTCACAATTACAGGTGGCAGAGTTGTAACACGACCGAGTATTTTACTGTGTATTCTAGCGGACAGCAAAAGGGTTCACAATTACAGGTGGCAGAGTTGTAACACGACCGTGTATTTTACTGTGTATTCTGGCGGACAGCAAAATGGGGTCACAATTACAGGTGGCAGAGTTGTAACACGACCGAGTATTTTACTGTGTATTCTGGCGGACAGCAAAATGGGGTCACAATTACAGGTAGCAGAGTTGTAACACGACCGTGTATTTTATGAAACAAGCATAAAATTTTAGATCTTTGTAAAAAGTATATTATTGATACATTAGCGGTATATTTGTTATAAAACATCATTAGGTAATGTGAGTCCCACTGGGTGCTGAGTATTTCAGTAACCGATTATTGAAAATAAATAAAATTTTAACCCCGCATAGGAGAGACTATGTTATATTTGGGGATGCTGTGTGGAGGGTCTTTTTAAGGAAAGGAAGTTCTGGGAAGGTAAAAGGTATGAGGGTTGGGTAGGAATCTACGGATCAGTGTATTCAGGAGTGACTTACATATGAATATATCCCTAAGGTGGAGAGGTCAAAGGGTCTGCCCAAACCAGCCTCTCCCGATCTGGCACGCCACACAGCTGGTGGGCAGGCGCCTCCTGAACTCACCTCACCCGATGAACCCGGCCCCGCTGCTAATTCACCAAATGCAGATAACCACAGTTATTAATTGTTTTTTGTGTTTGATTCGTGGAACTCTATTAAATTTGATGCGAATCAAATCTAATAATGTTTGATAAAGTTTCGTTCTTATTATGTTATTTTTAAAATATATTACTGTAAATTAATCTAATAAATGCGTTACTTTATAAAAACATATAAATAAATAATAAAAAAAACTGGAAAAATTTTTCGAACTGTAAAAATAGCAAAAGAAATGAAAAGGGTGTTTGAATATAGCTTTAAGAACCAATAATAATGTACGAACAACTCAAAAGTTCCTAAATCCTAAACCTATTAATAGTGACATATAAGAATTAAAATGTGACGACGGAACAGACGGAACATAATAAAATACTAAAACACTTGAAGAACTTAACGATGACATTGTTATTTTTTTGTATCAAAAACAGAAAATTGAAAAAAGCTTTTAATTAGTTATTTCATTAAAATTAAAAACAATTTGTTCACTTGGCTGCCATTGTTATTGATGTTAAAGTTTTAAGGTTACTTTTTTCCATATTTTATTTAACCCAAACTATAATACTAAGAACCAATAACGGGTCCCTAGGTTCATAGTATGGGTTTAAATATAATCTAAATAACTAATGTAGCCGTGATGGCAAATAAATTAGAATAATGGCGCGAAGAAAAGACAACAAATTATCGTTTTTTAAACGAACTAAATATTTAAATGCATTATTTTCAATTTTCGGTTACTGAAAAAGTAGTTCCTTGTTGTTATAAGGCAAGACCAAACCGCCGCGATCATTTTGCGTCCGCGATGGCGTGCATGGTGAGCGTCCTGTGTGCGTGCAGAACCGTTCACACCAAACTAGCGATCAACTAGCGATCAGCTGGCGTCTTAGAGTAATAATATACTAGAGACCGCACTAATATTTGTACAAATCGTTGACATACTCGCAAAATAAAGCTCTCCCTTTCAGCTCGGTTCCATTAACGTACAAAAAACAGAGACAAACAATTTCTGTTAAAAACATATTTGGTAATGACTATTGACTAATAAACCACTAACTAACTATTAACTAATACAGAATAATATTTTCCTATTATACCAAACTCAAATGTGTCCTCCCCGCCTGTGTCAGAACAGGCGCTTATATTTAATGCAGGCATAGATGTTGTAAGTATGTTAACACCATACAAAATTCACTTCTTACTATCATTTTTTTATGCAATGACTTATGACTAATAAACTACTTACTTACCACTAACTAAAAAATAATAATATTTTCAGATAATACCAAACTCAAATGTGTCTTCCCCACCTGTGACAGAACAGGCGCTTACATTTAATGCAGGCATAGATGTTGTAAGTATATTGTGTGTAATACAAATAGAAATACAGTATGAAAATAAATAGAAAAAAAATAATTATTGATTTCATGTTTACAGATCATGGAGAATTCAGATAGCCTTGAACCTGTAACTCGCGCCCCCATACCTGAAACCCCACGAAAAATAATTTTAAGAAGAATTTTAGATCGGCGTAATACGCGAATTGTCAAATTAACAAAAAAAATCTTGACATTACAACAGTCGAAACGGCGACAATTGCGGAAAATTGGTGATTTAACAAAAATAATTCAGGACTTGGATAAAAAGATTAATAAATAAATACCTAATTTCTGAGTTCCCAATGTTAAAATTTCTAACAATGTATAAATTTAATCAGGACCACATTGAGTTATTTTTTGGAGCGATTCAATCTCACGGTGGTTTTAATAATAACCCATCAGTCATTCAATTTAGATCCGCGTATAGAAAACTCCTTATCCACGCAGAAATCAAAGATGCTAGAACCGGGAACTGCTTACCTTTAGACCAAATAAGTATTTTGAACTGTAGTAGCTCTGGAAATTCCGTAAATATTATTAATGTCACCGCTCCCAAAAGCACAATAATTATAGAGGACAAATTAAACAATATGTATACTAATGATGATGATGATGATGATGATGATGATATTCCCGAATTTATGTGTCCTGAATATTTATGTAATAGGAAATATTTCGACTCTCTGAAAAAATACTGTCGAGGCCCTAGGGTTAAGTTAATTTTCGATGGAACTGAAATTTATTTTATAATTTTATGCACATGATAATAACTTTCTAATTGTTCATATTTATAATGTAATATATTAAAATATATATACTAGAAATTGCATTTGATTATTTACGACTCACGACAAAATACCTAATTTTTTTAACTTTTGACAACCCTGCATCAGTTTGTAGACTATATGCTCTTTGGTCATCTTTGGTCCAAAACCACTTACAACATTTCGCATAGTACGGTCTCTTGTATATTATTACTCTAAGGCTGGCGTCCGTGGCACTCGTACGTTCGTGTCGGTTGTGTGGTAGGTAGAGCTCGGAGCGGGAACCATTTAAATAATCATAATCTTGTTTGGAGACGAATGTCTTCACTTGTTCACTGATATAATATTGATATTTACTCAAGTATAAACAAATATCGCTAGGTGAAAACAGAAGATGTTAATTCGTGAAAATATTAATTCATAAAAATGTATGTCCTATAAAAATAAATATATTTTTCTAAAACTTACCACTTAATCCCAATAATTCTCCTATTTTTTTCCAAACTTGATACTTCTTTCTATTATTTTTATATTCTGGATGTGAAGTGTCATAAAGTAAACGATGCTTGCTAATTTCGTTGATCATTCTCTCTGTATTTGTATCCGACATCATGAGAAATACCACAAACTCAGAGATAATTACGTTGCGTGCAGCGTGCATCCTGCAAGCAGCAACTGATGGCGGACGCGAGCGATCGCCGCGTCCAGACGCTGCACATTACGCCGCGGCCAATCAGAGAACGCTTCGATGTGAACACGTTGCTACAAGTTCATACACAACATCTGATCGCCACCGTGCACGGGATCGCGGACGCGCTTTGATCGCGGCGGTTTGTTCGGGCCTTAACTGATAGATTAAAATAATTGACGCCTTGGCAAGACTGCTCCGGACCGGCCCTGATTATAACTGGTACAAACTAGTACGAACTCGTATGAGTCATTATGACCAGTGACTGCAGTCCGGCAGTCGTTGTCGTTACCCACGAGACACTTTGTGCACGGCCGCTTCACTTACTTTCAAGAAGAAGTTATTTACATCGTATTACTAATCATTATACATATTTGGATTTTTCTCAATTGAGATAATATTGTTATTGATTTTTAATTTTGTATACTTATAGTCTCCTGTATAATCTTCGACTGTGGCTTGGTATTTCCATTGACGTTATCCAGTTTCCTTCTGTAACATGTTGCTTTGTATGTTTTATAATTATTCTACACCAGTTTTCTATCCATACCTTCTTCTTTATTTTCTCTATAGTATAAAGTCGCTATCCGCGTCTGTCTGTTTGTGCGCTTAGTTCTTCTAAACTATGCAACAGATTTTGATAGGGTTTTCACTAGCAAAAATTTCTTCCGGAAGGTTTATACATATAATACATTCAAATGATATTTATAGAAATTTGTTTTGTAATCAAGTCTTAGAAATAAATTTTCGGGCACTTGCATTGTTAACGCTGGCTAAACCTTTTGAGATACTTTAAAATAATGTACTTACTAAGGAATTAAAAATTTATGGTAAGAAAATTGTATGCGTAATTTTTATAGTTAAAGTTTTTTCCGCAGTGTTTAATTTTTGGTTTGTTTTGAAGTATTGCTTCTGATATTGTCGTAGTAAAATCAGCTTCTTGGAATTACCAAATCGTCGAGGTTTGAATCTGGGCAGTGTTGCTTTGAGTGTGTTCTTTAAATGCTCAAAAACTCATTTGATCAAATGAGTTTTTGAGCATTTTTCTTTTGTTTGTTTTCTTAGTTTTTAACGATCATATATTTTTACAATAGAATTTGAACAATTCATCAAATTTCAACGATCATTTTTAGTAGTTAATTGCGGATGAGGCACTTCCCCTTCACACTTTCATTAGGTATACATTTTTCTTAAAGTTCGAACCCAAGTCTTGCATTTATGCCCGTAAGAATGGACATCAAAATAATGTACTACGGAATTGTAAATCTAAAAAACGCCTACGGAAAAGTATGTTGAAGCCAGACCTCAATTTATCACCCCTTAATAAAAATCGCGGAAGTCTCGCGGGATTCCGCGAAATTCGCCAGTACTACCACTCTTTCGCGTGTTTTATTTTATTTTGTGATGTTAAATATTAAAATAGAAAGTGATTTTGAAGCTCGGTTTGAGAGAAATTTACGTTCGTTAAGTTTATATTGCCTAGGTTGCCATGGACGTCTTAGAGTAATGTTCAAATTATTCAATTTTAACTATTCCGTTGAGAGTCATCTCAATTACTTGATACTTGAAATTATTATTTAATGAAACATGTTGTTGGAATGATAAACGATATTAAAACACTGAACCTTCAAAAAAACATATACTCATATGTTACTGTTAATGTTAAAAACACATAAGTTAATGTTTAAATTATAATATGTTTTTATATAACCCTGATGAAGATTCAGGGTGAACCGAAACTGGTTTGTTTTAAATATTAAAAATATATACAATATAGTGGTATTAAAAACCAAGTTATTTTATTCTACTTACTTATATCCACAAGGTGTTTGCTACATGTGAAAATTTTAGATTTTATTATTGCTTTTTATTGCACAGTTCTAGTAAGGCATGGCTGTGAACGCCGAAACAGATGTCACAAATTATTGTGAAAGTACGATACCTACTTGCAGAACTTAATAATAACTTTATTAAATTTAGATTACTTTTTTTAAATTAAAAAGAGTTATTTTTTATATTAGCTCCACACAGGAGGCACTGAGGAAAATAATTCCCCTCAGGGCCTATGTGATATTTTGGGATGCTGTGTGGAGAGTATTGTTAGGAAAGAAAGGATGGGAAGGTAAAAGGTACCTGGGGTGGGTAGGAATCAGTGAGTCCAGGCGTGACACTCCCACTGTGCAAGGCGATGTTCCGAGAGAGTCCTGTTGGAGAGGTCAAAAGGTCTTCCTCAACCAGTCTCTCCCGATCCGGCATGCCACGCAGTTGGTGGGTGGATGCATCTGCCACCAAAACACCTCACCACAAGAACCCTATTTCTACGAATTAAATACAATAACAACAAAATGGGAAAGTGTACCCTAAAGCTGAGGTGTACCCTTGAGCTGAAATAGTGGGTACAATTTTAGAATAAGACGTGACATCAAGTGAACATCTTATATCAAAACAGAGCTGAAAGTGCATTTAGAATCTCTCCTGTTGAGCCCAGATCTAACAATAATGTATGTTGACTACGTCACGGGAAGTTAATTATACTCTCATGTTTAGAAAAACGAATCGCTCCACACGATTCGGTAAACTTCACTGTGCTAATTAGGTTTGTACACAACTTTATGTAAATACGTTAGTTTATTCAACGAATCACTATTTAGGACGGGTTATTTCAGATAATTTGAACAATTCTCAAATTTCCAAGTTAATGAAAAAATTTCATGTTTTGTGAAAGTTCTTTTCATGTTCTGTTATTATTTCAGTTTTTTTCAAGTAACTGGCCTATAATGATATAACAGTACTTGAATAGCATATTCACAGAACTCGCAAATGAACGTTGAAATTTGAACTGTTCTTCAAATTTTTAAATTCTGTGAAAGATTTATTCAAGTTCTGTTATTATTTCAGTTCTGTCAAGCAACTAGCCTATAATGGTATAGTAACAGAACTTGAATAGGACTTTCACAGAAACCGAAAATGAACGTTGAAATTTCATGAATTGTTCAAATTCTCTGAAACAACCAGTCCATAGTGTTATTTTATGAATGAATGACATTTCTCATCATAGTTGAAAGTGTTTTTTTTAATTTAAAAAAAATATAAATAAAATTTATTTATAAAAATAGCATTTAAGATAAATACATGTTTTTAAAAGGATTACCAATAATTTGAAATACTCATTTTTCTCCGCGTTCGCGTTACAGAAGTTATTGCAACAAATTTAATTCATCACATATGATTTTACATCTGAAGTCTAAAGTCGCTTGTCAACCTGTATTAATTAGTTAATTTAATAAACAATTCCTACTATGGTTTTTAATCAAACAAACCTTGAAACTAAATATATTACGAAATCAAGCTGCAATTACGATTGAATTCTAAAACTTAAAGAAACAGACACAAACATTGAAGAAATCAGAGATGTACTTTATTTCAAATAAATCCATTTCAAATGGAAATGCAAAATGCAAAATGGGTATTTTCCATTTTGCATTTTAAATGCTTTTCTAAAAACCATTTTGCATTTTAAATGCTTTTCGCAATGCATTTTCCAATTTAAATGGTTTTTTGCAACATTCTTCCTACTTTCTCCACTCTTTTTCATAAGCCCCAAATATCAGTCGGTCCTCAACCTCGCTATGAGAGATAATTTACATTTGTCAAGTTGCTCCCTGGTAGGAGCCCTGGCAATTGAGTGATACCATTACAAAAAATACTGATTTAAATACTGAATATGGGGCCATGACGCTGTAATATTAAATGTTAGATAGCAGTTTCTATGTTTTTACGTTGGCAACATTTGTCCCGCGCAAATTTTTTGTGGTTCATAATTCGTAGTATTTTTGGATTTACCATCATGTAATATGTTTGTTCTACATTGATGTCCATTATTAAATGACAAAATTGTTTAAAAATTCTATAATTATTTTAATTGTTTGACCTGAGAAACCATTTTGCATTTTCAATGCATTTTGAAAATAGGTATTTTGCATTTTGCATTTGAAATGCTTTTCTAAAAACCATTTTGCATTTTCAAATGGAAAAGTTTTGACCCATTTCCATTTTGCATTTCAAATGGTTTTGGGTACCCATTTTGCACATCTCTGGAAGAAATACATAGATTTAATAAAATAAATTTCACAGCCCAAATTAACAACAATATATATTTATAGTACAAAAGCTTGTTTTGAATGGACAAGTTTTTTAAATTTTTCTGAAGAAAATCCTTTTAATTTGATGTCTAAAAGTAGACAGCCCTGCCCTGGTGAGTATGCTTAATTATCTCGTACCCTATAAATACAACTGTGCTATTTGTGCTCCATTTCATGCATTTGCTTCTCGCACCAATTTTATGTAAAATTCTTGTTCATGATGATTGTGTGGAGAAAGAAACCTCTGTGAACAATTTTTTAATTTTTTTTAAGTGCACAATAGTCTCAATTGCTCCCAACCATCTAAGCCAGTGATACTATGGCATACCTAATCAGATTATATTGTGAAGATGGAAGAGGTTCCATGATAACTCAACACAGTGACAATTCAACACACTTTTAAAAAGTGAAATAAAGTCATTGGCAACGATGAAAAAATAATAATTTAAGCCGAACCTAACCTAACCTACTTAACCCAGTTAATAAAGTTTTTGTTTCATCACTTTTCATGACTTTATAAAATTTTTTAAAGATTTGATTAATTATCATTTTGATGAGTTATCCGGTCACCAGTGGAAGGAGATGGGGAAGAAGAAGGTTGGGAAGTACTGGCTATTCAGATCTGGTCACCAAACAGGGCCAAAGACATTTCAAGCATCGATTCAATTCTGAATGGTGGTCTTACACCAGGGCGATACTGAGAGTATCTTCCACTCTGCAACGTGCCGCAAATATACGATATATTATTTTATATGAGTAAATTGTGAAATAACTAAATATATAAATTAATCAAATAAAATTTACTTGCGCACTCCGGGATTCGAACCCGCGACCTCCAGCTTGCTAGTCGGGAGCCTTACTCCTCGACCACGTAGGCCGCACAGACATTATAAAACTTTAATAACGTTGCTTCCTTTAAAGCAAATATGAATCATTAATAGGTCAAAATTCGAACACGACCTGCAGATCAGCAAAAAGCTGGCTGCCTGCCCGCATGGCAGCACAGCATTCTGGTCGCTTGCGGGCTCAATAGGTCGGAATTTTTGCAAACCCAGTTTGCCACCTCTTACCAGACCTGACGGCTCACTAGCAAACACCGCCACCGAAAAGGCTAACTTATTAGGGAAAATGTTTGCGGAAAACTCGACCCTCGATGACGGAGGTGCTGTTCCGCCGTCGGTTCCTCACTGCGGCTTCTATATGAAAAAGCTGAGGATCCGGCATCGGGATGTACTCCACGTTATACGGGGGCTCGATGTTAACAAAGCTAGTGGACCTGATGGAATACCTGCCCTGGTATTGCAGAGGTGTGCTGCGGAAATAGTTCCAGTTTTGACAAAGCTTTTCAAAATGTCCCTGAAGTGTGGCACTGTGCCCTCTGGTTGGAAAAAAGCGGTCATTCACCCTATTCCCAAGAAAGGTGACCGCTCCAACCCGGCCAACTACCGCCCCATATCGATCACATCAGTTCTGTCCAAAGTGATGGAACGTGTGATCAACGACAAACTGCTCACATACCTCGAGAAGAACAAAATTATCAACGACCGTCAATACGGATTCCGGCGGAACCGCTCGTGCGGTGATCTTCTCGCGTATGTGTCGCATGTTTGGGGGCGGTGCCTGGAACGTCACGGTGAGACCCAAACGGTCGCACTAGACATATCCAAGGCCTTTGACCGGGTCTGGCACCGAGGACTTGTCAACAAATTGCCTGCTTACGGACTTCCCGCATCCCTGTGTACGTGGATTGCTGACTTTTTAAGGGATAGGTCGATTCAGGCAGTTGCTGACGGTTTCACCTCTTCCTCACACTCTATAAATGCTGGCGTCCCATAGGGATCGGTTCTGTCTCCGACTTTGTTTTTGTTGCACATCAATGACCTTTTGACATGTGCACCGATTCATTGTTACGCGGATGACAGTACAGTTCATGATGGCTTTTTGTTTGACAAGCCCCCAAAGGGCACACAAACTCCAACGGCTCGGAGGGCTTTGAAGCAGAGAATGGACGTTTATCTCGAGAGTATTTCCTCCTGGGGTAAAAATAATCTCGTCGAATTTAATGTTTCAAAGACCCAATCCTGTCTGATTACGTCTAAAAGGGACCTAAATGATAATCTAGTCTCCTTCAACGGAAGCAATCTTCCGAACAGGCCTTCCATTGATATGCTTGGTGTAACTATAAGTGACCAGCTCAGGTACGGGGGCTCTATCGAAGCCAGAGTAAAGCTGGCCTCTCAGAAGCTGGGCGTACTGTACAGGGCCCGCAGATACTTTAATAGTACACGACCCTGTACAAATCGCAAGTGCGCCCTACTGTCGAATTTGGCAGCCATCTCTGGTCCGGAGCCCCTATATACCTGAAAAAAACCCTTGACTCTGTGCAGAAACGGGCGGTCCGTTTGATAGATTCCCCAATCTTAACAAACGGACTGCAATCTTTAGAGCACAGGCGTCAGGTAGGTATGCTGTCCTTGTTCTATCGGTATTACAATGGAAGATGCTCTGAGGAACTAGCGTCATTGATCCCTTCGGCACCGGTGCGTAGTCGGATTACACGCCAAACGCGCGCCCAACATTTGTACACGGTTGACATTTGTCACATGAGAACGGGTCGCTTCTACGATTCGTTCTTAAGTTCAACAGCTCGGCTGTGGAACGAACTGCCGGCCTCTGTGTTTCCTCCCTCCTACAACATGGGACTCTTCAAGACCCATGTTCACTCCTTCCTCTCCACAAAAAGACCCTCCACACAGCATCCCCAAAGATGACATAGGCCCTGAGGGAAATTATTTTCTTCAGGGCCTCCTGTGTGGAGTTAATATAAAAAAATATAAAAATATATATATATACAGGGTGTCCGGAAACTCGTAGTACAAGCGGGAAACTGGTGAATCTACATCACATTTGGAGTGGATTTTGTAGTATATTTTTTTTTATTTGAGCTTTCGTTATCGAGTAAATCGAGTTTGAAGTTGATTTTTTTTTTTTTTTTTTTTTTTTAATCAAATTCTTATAAATTATTACTGAAGATCAAAGTACCCAACTAATTAAAACTATTTGAAAGTAAAACAAATGAAGAAACTCGGATTTGAAGCATTATTTTGAAATCACCCTTCATTTAACCCGGTGTAATCATAAAATATTTCTGCTCTGCAGGGTTAAAACATCTGTTATTCAACCCTAAACACCAGAAAAAACTTTAACCCTAAAATAGCCGAAAAATATTTTTTTTGGTTTTTTTTTTTTTTTTTTTGAAAATGCTCAAATCAAAAAACTTTATGTTTTTTTGGGTTCCCCATGTGGTGTAGATTCTCCAGTTTCCCGCTTGTACTACGAGTTTCCGGACACCGTGTATATGCAGAAATGCAATAATTCTTAATTGTACAATTTTGTTATAATGATTTTATTTTAATTGAAAATAATTGCGTTATGACTGCAGTGATAATAACAATTGTACAACATATTATATAGAATGAATTCGGTGGCATGTCATACATTAATTTTTTGTACGTCGATTGGAATGAAATGTATGTAACCCCAGTAATGAATAAAATGAGGTTTATTACGTATTCATAACAGGTTTACAATGCTGGAAATACTTTGAAATACTCCGACTATGAAATTTACCATGTTAAACTCAATGCTTGTTCCATTTTCGTTAACGTTTTACGTCCACACATATAATAAGTATGCTTCTATATAATACGTATGAAATAATAATTATCAAATATGTATTGGTATCATTGTTACCAAAATACCCTCTTAGACGAATATTTTTAATTTATTTTTAGGAAAATTCGAATTGGGGTCGTGCGGAGCCATCTAGCGGTGAACTTTGCAATTCCAAGTCTATTTGTTCCATCCCGTTTTTCAACCGGAAAATAATATATCGGTTGGGAAACCGGGTTGAAAAATTTGCTTACAGCTTTGTAATTTTGTCAATAGAGCTGAGAAGAAAATTCTGGAAATTTACCGCGAAAATATATCAAACGTACTAAAGGCTTATTCGCATTTAGCCCTTTTATGGTTTGTATTATCATGCATTTGATAATGCCCTCAGAATGCAAAAAGCTTAAATAATAATATTTTTGAATTTGTAAATGAAAACAGTACATTTTGTCTTTACTTTTCAAGCAATTTACACTCGAACTGCTGCAGACTCAATGTCAAGCTTTCTCCCGCATTCCTTTTATTTTATACAGTGTTATGGTGTTATACTCAATAGTGGTAATAAGGTTAGTAAGAATTGGTTTTGTAGGTAGGTAGCTACTTGTTATAAATATAATCTGCCAGCTACCTATTAGCCACGACTGCTCAAGAAGAAATTAAAATCTTCGAATGTCGACAAACGATGGCTGCGATAAAAATTATCATTATTCATTCCTTTACCCCTGTTTGTTAAGCTCACGTTATTTCATTCGGTTCTATTTTTATTTTATTTTTTTTTGTATTTGTTTATTATTTGTGTTTTTAAAATAAATATACAATGTTTACAAGTCATACTGTTTTAATTTATACTACACTTCCATTAAAAGCATTTGCTTGTGGATGGAAGAGGAGTGTACATTTGCGAAAAAAATAATATAACTAGGTTACAAAGTAAAAAAAATTACAAAATTAAAATCCATACAAATTGTTGTATTTGGAAGGAAGAAAAAATATATATTATGGAGGATAAATAGTAGGATAATTTGTGAGATTTTCAAGTTAAACTAGGGGAATCAGTTTTTTTTTGTTAACGATTTCCCTTAAATATTTTTTTTATATGGTTCAATATTTGTTTTTTATCATTAATGCATCTAATTTCTTCTGGTAATTTATTAAAGAAATGTTTTCCTTGGTAGGTATAATGGTGCTGGGCAAAAGAAGTGTGTAGTTTAGGGCATGCATATAAATATTTAAGTCTGGTTCGATTTTCGGCTATGAATGAGTATTTATCTTTATCTTATAATTTTAATAATAGAATTTTGCAAAAATAAGTGTTTAAATACAGGAACTTTGGATTCTTTGAATACGCTTTCAGTGGGGAAGTCTGGAAGATTTTTTAGTATTATTTTTATTATGAATTTTTGAACAATTTCTATGGGGGTCAGGCTAGTTTTGTAAGCTATTAATTATCATCTTTCCTAATTTTAATCTAATTAATAATATCGTAACCATAATCACTTATATTAACTTTGTGCATACTATAATAAACCACTACTATTATACTTCGGTGAATCGTTTTATTTTAATACACTTCGAATAATATACTCAATTCATAATTATATGAATGTACAAATAGCTCAAGATTAACCTCACTATACCTATAAATATAAATAAACATATATTCCCACAGTTTAAAATACCGCATATCTTCAGCATAAAGAACGTACGAATTGAAAATATTTCCTTAAATTCTGTTCTTATTTTCTAGATGATTGTTTGTAGTAGAGAAAAAATTGTTTGATTTCTGAGCTTTTTAGCATTTTTATCTACGTTGAATTCACACACCATTCATATTCAAGATGTTTATTAATATACTTTTATAATTAACTGCAGAAGCGTAGGAAACTGGCAGGTGAAGGGACATTTCCTTTCTGCTAGGACTTCGAGATTTGGACCGAAGGAAGAATTCACTATGAAAATGAAAAATAATATTTCTGTTTTCTTTCTTTCTTTGCTTTGACGCTGCAGTATAAAATGATTAATCATTTTAATGTTTACTTATTTTTGAAACGTGGAATGATAATTATTTAGACCAAGGAATGTACTGAATTCCTGAAAGTGTTTTGATGAAACTACAGACGTGTGCAGATCATTAGACTCAAATTATACATTTGTCATCTTAGGACGTAATTTTTACACCTGTTTAATAATTAATTAATCTAATTGTTTGTTTTTATTGATTAGAGCTATGTTTTTTTATGGCAACCATGATATCCAAATGAGAACATTCATCCAGGTTTAGGCGGAGCCACAATGCCAAACGTCTTCAAGTTAAATCAAATTCCAAAGCTCCCGGGGCCTGGAAATAGCCCCGATATGAACCCTATCGAAAATCTATGGTCGACTGAGAAGAAAAAAATATAACCACTCATCTCGAATTCATTCATATTTGGCATCACAACCAAGAAATTAAAAAAAGCAATTATTAAAAAAAGACTAGGAAATAGGTATTTAATCAAAATACTAGATATAAGCCATTCGTGTAAATGTCATTAAAGTTTGTAAACTACAAAAAATTATTTTAGTCTTATTATCTGCACATGTCTGTATGTTTAGAAGTCAGATATAACTAGTTTACGCTAGAAATATGGAACGGGGGCGTTATGTTAGTTACATTATTTCATTTGTTTCTTTATTTTTGTGGTGATTTTATCCATTTGTTGATGGTGGCTAGATGAAATGATTTATTTAATATCTACGTACACCTGATGGACCTTTCCTCTCATCTTCTTCCCCTTGTCGTATTCAGGTCACGGACAAGGTGTCTCCAGGTGCCCATTTTATTTCCAGAATCTCCTCGCACAGCTGCCTCTAGAATTGCGTTTGCGTTGCGTTTGAATTGCGTTAATATCTTTATGGCGATGCCATACGTAGTAATGCAAAATCATGTGTTTTTGGTTTGAAAATTTGGTCGCCTAGAAATGTTTCAGATGCTTTAATTAAATACTGCGAGAAGAATACATCTTGACCTTTGAAATAATCGAGTATTTTTTATATAAGCCCAGAAAAAAATAATGTATAAGCTTATGAAAACTGATTTAAAGTTCAAAATCTCCTACTTACGAACCCATTTTCGGTTATGATTTTATTGTAAAATTTGGCAAATTAAGTTATTTATAAAATGATCGGAAAAAAATAAATATTCATGCCTGAACATCCACAAAATAAAATAAAAGGCACTTTTTGGCCATGTTTTTTTCTTGCATAAATCAAAACAGGCGGATGGTGTTAAGCGGGAATTTAAACCTTATCGCCATCTACGTAAGGGTTGTTATTGATAGCGGATCAATTTAAAATATTAGACGACGTAGTGCATCGCCTTAACGCAATTTTTCATGTTTTTATGCATAGCACAAAGGATAACAAATTATTATAAGCAATAAATAGTCGCATGAAATATCCATAGCGACGTAGCTCAGTGTTCCAGAGCACCTGACCGAACATCAGAAGGTGCGGGTTAAATTCCCGTCGGCGGCATTTATTTTTACTCGAGAGATATTTTTAATTTGTATAGGCGACTAATTATTACTTATAATAATTTGTTATCTTCATCATTATCTACATATTAAATTATTAGACACAAAAACATAATCACAATTTAATCAAAGTCTCAATTCACCCAGGCTAGGTACGAGTTGATTCAGGGCCTATGTTTCCTCGGCCCAATAGATGAATGAATTTCCTTAGCGTTTCACCGTTGGCGGGGTAGGGTAGGGCGGGCAGGCTGGGCGGGCAGGCTGGGCGGGCAGGCTGGGCGGGCAGGCTGGGCGGGCAGGCTGGGCGGAAATGAATGGGTGGGAGGGGGAGGGGGAATTGTGGGGAGGGAGCACGCACCAAGGACAGGAGTGTAGCCAAACCTGAATGATGCGGTCACGCACACAACCAAATAATTCAGTGTTGCCACGATTTAATTCAATGGATATTTTAAGAAATCGCAATGAATGCGATAATGAAAAATAGCCCTTGATTTATTTTATGCATTAATATTTTAGGTCACAAACAAATATGATTACACTGAAAACTTATTTTAAATAGACAGAAATTAAATCGCTGATAATCCTTTAAAAAAGATTTCCTTATACATTGAAAATAATAATTACTGAATTACTGCAGATGTGTAATTTTTTGAGCAATAAATAAGTTATATAAATATATAAGTTTCAAAAATAAAACGTTACGAGATTATAAATTAAAAAGTGCTAGTATTAATACTACAGTTCGTGGCTAATGTGGCTACCCTACGAGAAGCTAAGAAAAGAAACGATTTTATCTGGAAACAAAAATTTATCGGGAACACAAAACAATGTTTATTATGAAAGATTTTAAAGCTTCACTGAACTCCTTATATAATAAAGGAAAATAAAAGTTGCAGTTTTTTGTGGATTATGTCTCAATGATGTGAAATCTACATTTTAGTAGGTAGCTGAATATTATTATACCTAGTAGTTTTAGAATAGATATACACTAGTTATAAAATGTAAAAAATATAGCTATATAAAAAATAAGGCGACAGACAAAATTGTTTCCACAGGGAAGTAAGCCTTTGACAGTGATGACTAAAATACCTTACAGCTTGACACCGATATCTTTACAGAAGAAAAAAATGAAGTTTAATTTTTGATATATTTTTTTTAATGTTTTATTATCATTTTATTTGTTCTGGTAATTCGCAAATATTTTCATTACTTCGTACATCAACGACTTATGACTATAGGGGTTTTTTTTGAGAGGAGTCTTATTTAATTTATTTTATTCGTTTGATTTATGTTGTGCTGCAGTTTGCCAAATGGCCAAATGACTATGAACTATTTCGTGGAATAAAAATAATGTATTGAAGTAAATAATTGGTTTAAATAATAAGATATTTAACTCCTTCAAGATTACCTTGATTTTCGTTTATTAATCTATTTTTCATCATTGTAAATCCAATAGCACTATTTTGTAGTACTACAATTTGTTTAATAAATCCATCTTTGCCTTTTTTGGTGTTTCTTCATTCATAAAAAATTAAATGATTACAGTTTTTTGTTTTCTACAGCCACCATACTAGGCACATGCCCGTATTATGGTAGGCTAAGAATAGAATGCTGGTGCAGTAATTAAGTATAGTACTATAATTGCGTCGTATTTATTTTTACTGGGGACTGTGTTTAGGGATCTTTTTGTTCTACAATAGCTACTAACCAAACAGAATTATTTTTTCTTTTGTTTTTTTTCTTCCATTCCCTATCTGGCAGCATGATCGATGCAATCCCAGCTAGAATTGACCTAATTCCCGCCTTGGATTTGATCCCCGCCCATGACGTCACTAGCCTGGGCGGCCGCGCTAGGCGAGGGGGAAGTACCAGGGGGAACCCGAACCGTGGGGAAGGGATAGGCCAGGGTCGGGAGGGGAACCCGAATCCCGGAGAAGGGATAGGCCCAGGGGCGCGGGGCGAGGGGCAAGGAGAGGCGGGAACTAGGTCAGTTTCATTCTGAAATATCGCCAAAGGCTGCCTAACATTCCGAGCCTTGCGTGGTAATGGAAAATAGCAATGTTTGTAAGTAGGGGGTACACAAACCTTCTATTTTCTCTGTAGATTCGTAGCCCGCTTTAGAAATAACTTACTTTGCAGACCGGAACCTATAACTTTAGAATGAAATTGGGGTAGGTACTTATATATTTTCCATTATTTTTAAAAATGTTCTATTTATATAAAATAAAACGTTGATTTGAAACGCGGTTTAGTTTCTATAGAAGCTGTGTATTATAGAAAGTTTGACCGAAGTATTAAGGTTAAGTCACAATTTTAATTATAGGTTAAGTCACAATTTTAATTTACGATTTTTCAATTAGGCTGGCCGCATACATACGTTTTTCGTATTCGATTTCCGAATTCGTTTTCCGTATTCGGACATCCGAATGCACGGAATCAGTAGAAAATACATTAACTGCCGCACACGTTCGTTTTAGTTCCGAACGGAACAAATTCCTTACGCACGTTCCGAATGCCAGCCGGCGCGTTCGGAGAAAACGAATGGAAAAAACCTAATGACGTCATGTGGAACGCAGCTATTGCATACAGTTTGTTTGTGCCGACGCAAACGTACGGAAATTTCCATTCGTAATTCAGTGTTGCCAACGGATCTTGACCTAATATCGCCGTTTCTCATACATAAGGTAGCGTAAAGTAGCCGAATTTGCTGTTAGGTGGGACATGTTTAAAATTGATGTTTTTACGTGAAAATAAAAAAAAATTCGTGGGGGGGGGGGGGGGGTGGCTAGAGAATTTCAAAAAAATAAACAAGAAAATATAAAATTTGTCCCCAGAAAAATAAATTTCATGGGGGGGGGGGGGGTGGCTAGAGAATTTCGGGACATGTTTAAAATTGATGTTTTTGAAGTAGCTTAATTGGCGACCAGTCGCCTTTTGGATTTTTTCGGCACCGATTCTCGCTCTGAGTAGCCTAAATGGCGACATATCGCCCTTGTTGGCAACACTGGTACTGACGTTTATACATTCCGAATGAAGAAAAACGAACGTTTGCGCTAGTCTCACGGAATTCCGAATACGGAAAACGAATTCGTAAATCGAATACGGAAAACGTATGTATGCGGCCAGCCTTAATCTTATGCATATTTTCATAGCATTTACGAAGTCACACACAATTTGGGGAAATTTGTGAGGCGGAAGTAAATTGGAGATGGAATGCATAATATGCTATTCAAATCTAATTTCTCATCTCTCAAGTCCATATCCTGTGCTACTTTGGTTGTAGGCCGAGCCTCTCCTCGCACGGGGTTGCTGTTGCTTACCTCTACTATGTGAGGTGTGTTCAGACCTTGGCGGCGGATGCGCCTTTCCTGGGACAAGCCTCCCCACACAGCCTCTGGGGTTGCTGTTGCTTACCTCTACTATGTGAGGTGTGTTCAGGCCTTGGCGGCGGATGCGCCTTTCCTGGGACAAGCCTCCCCTCACACAGCCTCTGGGGTTGATGTTGCTTACCTCTACTATGTGAGGTGTGTTCAGACCTTGGCGGCGGATGCGCCTTTCCTGGGACAAGCCTCCCCTCACACAGCCTCTGGGGTTGCTGTTGCTTACCTCTACTATGTGAGGTGTGTTCAGACCTTGGCGGCGGATGCGCCTTTCCTGGGACAAGCCTCCCCTCACACAGCCTCTGGGTTGCTGTTGCTTACCTCTACTATGTGAGGTGTGTTCAGACCTTGGCGGCGGATGCATCTGTCCTGGGACAAGCCTCCCCTCACACAGCCTCTGGGGTTGCTGTTGCTTACCTCTACTATGTGAGGTGTGTTCAGACCTTGGCGGCGGATGCACCTGTCCTGGGACAAGCCTCCCCTCACACAGCCTCTGGGTTGCTGTTGCTTACCTCTACTATGTGAGGTGTGTTCAGACCTTGGCGGCGGATGCACCTTTCCTGGGACAAGCCTCCCCTCACACAGCCTCTGGGGTTGCTGTTGCTTACCTCTACTATGTGAGGTGTGTTCAGACCTTGGCGGCGGATGCACCTGTCCTGGGACAAGCCTCCCCTCACACAGCCTCTGGGGTTGCTTTTGCCTTCCCTCTGAAATCGTCTAGATAAGTTCCTGTCCTGAGCTACTTTTGCTGTTCACCGACCCTTTTTTTGCAAAGTCTCTGGAGTTTTTGTTGCTTGCCTCCACTATGTCTTCCCTCTGGAATCACACTCAGTAATTTCAGTAGATTTCGACAATCACATTATTAATACCTTTTTGGCACATCAATTGCGACATTACGGAGCTTCTCATTCGATCCCAAGTAACTCCTGGCAATCCTCATAAATTCTCACTTGGACATCTAATCACAAAAGATAATCATAGCTAAAACCAATCCAAGCAACTTACTGTTTTAAAAGAGTTTTACATATTCGGAAAAAAATTATTGATATGAGAAGGTGTGGATTTGATTTTCGCACAAATCTAATGTTCTATTCCAAGATAGAATTTTGCACATTTGACCTTCAAACAAGAGGAAGGTCACTTGTCTACACTCGATTTCGAAAATTTTGTTCAAAGCCTTCAGATAGTTTCAAATTCGTTTTATTTGGTTATTTTTTTAAAATTTTAGAAATTCTTAATTATTTTGAAAAACTATGCAATTCCCAATTTTTCAGTAAAACACTTCAAGATAATTATATACTTTTATGAATAAGAACAGTGACTGAGAGTATTCTTCATTCATTCATATAGATTCAGCGCAGTTCCTGTGTGGAGCGAAATTTTGTTTCTTAAAACCGTTGCGAATTCGTGTAATTACACTAAATTCTTCTCATCGTGAAGAAATTATTATAATTAATTATTAATTATAATTTATGATATTTTAAATAAAATTTTACTTAAGTCTTGAATCCCTTTAGTTTCTTCAACGCATTAATATCTTAGATAGGGATGTTTCTAATTTTTCAACCACACCCATTCCGGAGCTATAACGAACCAAAAAAAACTACATAATTTTGATTTAAATCTTTTTTACCAATGTTAAAACATATTTATAGGCTTTGAAATAAATAGTAATCCTATAAATAGGAATTATAAGATTGCATCTCTATTGAAAGAATATCATGGTTCAATAGAGATTAAATAATGTAAAAACTCTAAATAAATTAATTTTCGGGAAATTGACAGTTTATATTTTATCAATTTGTGCAAGTGTAGTTTAGTGACTTGTGACTTCACCTCTAATAAGACAACATAATAAAAAAATAATTAAATTTTCAAATAAAATTGTATAAAAATAAAAATAATTGCTCGTGGAAATCGAATCGAAGTCGAAACGGAATCGTGAAATCGTGAGTTTTTTCATATACTGTACACTTAGAATGTAATTTTTTAACACAGAAAAGATAAGAAATGCAGAACAACATAAAATAATAAAATTTAATTTTTGTCAGATTTTTTTATGTGAGTACCGCACAAAAGTCCCAACTGCTCCCAACCATCTTGACCTAGTGTTACTATATGACATTTCCTATTTTGGTTTAATCACTAAACGTAAATAATCACTCACGCAATAATCAAAACTATCATCTCGGCGTGTGAACGCTGTCGGCGGGATGGCGCCAAGATCCTTTAATGTGTGCACGAAAATCAAATCACTGAAATACAACGTTGAAATTTGATGAATTGTTCAAATTCTCCGAAACAACCCGCCCTAATAACGTTTGGAATAACTCACTCTGACAACGACGAAAATACAAAAAGATATTTTTTAAATGAAAAATCAATAACATTGAGTAGGTTTGTATTTCAAACCTAAAAAAAAGTTTTTCTTTTTTCAATTTCATCACAACATTTTTTTTTCTTTCGCATTTTTCTTCATTCGAATGCGGGATCTCTATAGTAGGTTCATCATATTAAATGGTAGGTATTGAAATGTAACAATTGTTTTTTTTTTATAACCAATATGTATCGATAATTGATTCGTTCAAATTAATTTATTTCAATTTTTATCAAGTGAAATATAAAGTGCCGGTATAAAGTTACGAAGCGAAAGTAAAAAGTGCCCATCACTAGTAGTAGCTATTTTTACAAAGTGAAATATTAAGTGCCGGTATAAAGTTACGAAGGGAAAGTAAAAAGTGCCCATCACTAGTAGTAGCTATTTTTGAATATCTTGCTGTGGCTATTTCTATATTCGAGTTCTTTGTGTTAAAAATACGTTCATACTGAAAGACACGTGTGAAGAGAAATGTTTAAACAGAAAACTCATTCGGTCTTGGTTAATATGCAAAATAAAAACATCGTTTTAAGATTCAAAATATTTTAGGCATTTTATAAATACTTATTACGAAAATATGTTAACTGAAAAACAATGTTTATTTCAATAATATTGCTATTAACCTTGATGTGATGGTTGATGGACGATTGATTTTTTTATGGTTAATAAATTGATTGTTAATTTACTCATTGTTTGTTATTGATAAAATCATAGTTATTGGATTGTTCGTTGGTAGGTACTATGGGTGTTATATCTGTTGCTTTTTTTGTTGGCAACAAATAATAATAATAAACGTTTTATTGTCTTCCTTTTTTTTAAATACCCTGAGAAAAATAAGTATTGCTATTTTTTACGGTAAAAACGGGATTGCAAGCCTTAACGAATGAATTAACAGCTTTTAATATATTATCACGATATCGGAACACGTGTTCATGAAAATCCTAATATTTTCGCATTTCGTCAGTATGTATTATTAAGGCAAATGCACGTACATGAACACGTGTTCCAGTGTATGAGGAATTTACCAAAGTTTTATCAGCGGCCTGTTAACTCGTTTTTAACCGGATTACCAATAATTTGAAGAGATTCTTAATAACTTAACGATTCTCATTTTTCTCAGTGCAGAGATAATGATATCCTCACTGGGATCTCCCTTGCTGGGGATTTCATTTACATATTATTCAAATGTAATAGTATGGTTTAATACGATGTATATATTTAATTACTGTTGTGTAGTATTTTTTCTTAAATAATTATAAATCAATTACGTGGTGCTTTTTAGTGCAGTTGGTGGATTCGGTTTCATTCTCTATTTTCTATTTCTGATCGTCTCTTTGTCTTATATTTAGCTTTTTATTTGAGATTTCAACGTTATAATATTTTTTAACACTTACTAACGTGTATCATTGTACAGTGTACACGTTATAATAATCGAAAGATGTCACTTTCGAATAATGGTTTTTAACTGCATATGATTTTTTTAGGAATTTGATGAAATGGGATATTAAAAAAAATTACGAAGGTCTTGACATTTGTCATATTATATGTTCCGCGTCACCCCGTGGCTTCAAATTTATCTTGAACAGTTGCGTCCAAGGCTTATTAGCGCAATAAAATAATAAGAAATTATCACGATGATTTTGGATGAACAAAATATTTTATTTGACGTTGTTGTTTAGTTAAAAAAATGTTGTTTTATCACTTTTCCTACATTTTTACAAATTGAACGCATTTTCAAATGAACGGTAATTAAATGAATTAATTATTCATTTTAAACTTTGATTTCACACCCATTGAGAATGGAAGCAAACCGCCACTAATATTTTTTTATGAACTGTTTGAAGAAATAAAAAGTAAAGTATTCACAGTCACTCAAGTATTCACTCACTAGTTATTTCTATTTTGAGGCATTTAATCATTTTAATGATTTCCTCATCCTCGTGTTTAGTAAGCTTTATTTTAAAGTCGTTTTTAAACTTTTTTTATCTTCATGGTTTTTTTTAATTTCATTTAGAAATGTAGCATGTAAATTATGGTTTTTTCTGGCTAAAAGATGTTCATTTTGGGATGTTCAGTAAATTTGATGTTTTCGTCCTTGTAGTGTATGTGTGTTGGTCAGTAGGCTATTCATTTTTTACTTTAAAATTGAGTAGAGAATTTTTTGCTTAGAGTTTTATAATACTGAAAACATTAAAGTTGAAAAAACATGAAGTTCTTATAGGTAATTTCAGGATTATTTTTATTATTTCTTTTTGTGTTTCAATGAGCTGTTGCAGGTGGATGTTTGACTCAGATCCCCATAAAATAATCCTATATTCTATACTTTATTAGCAAAGTGAATTTATGTGGAAGTCGCATCGAAGATTCTCATCTATTTCTTCCACGATATTTTATGGTTCTAGATTGTTATGGGAATGTATGGAGCATTGGCATGATTGCGTTAAGTTTTTTTATTGACACTCATGTACACTCACCTTCTTGACACGGTCTGTGGCGAGTCAACATGCGTTTGGGTCCAACCAGGCAGAGTGTATTCAATTTATCGGGTGGCTAAGTCCTCCGTCACTACCGTGGTGGTAGTAGTAGATTAATTCATCAAATACTGTCAGGTTATTCGTAAACTGGAAATGAGTGTCTTACTTTTTTTAAAAAAGAAGAAAAAAATCACAGCATAATCATCAGCTGGCTGTCCGTTACATGAATCGTCAAATATTTAGTTTTTTTAACATTACACCACTTATAACCTAACTTGTATTTTGTGTACTTCAATTAATTTTGAACAGTGACTCCTTGTATTGCGCAAAGCCAAGTTTTTACAGCTTCTCGCTGAAGAAATGAGCCCGTCTTGGGCTAGTATTTACGACCAGGTTTCACCAAAGTTTCAACCCTTTTTAAAAAAATAATTGATTTTTAAATTGATCCTACCTGAAAATAGTTACATGAACTTAAAAATCTACTCAGAAACAACTGTTTAAATTCCTTTGACACCAGAATTCACTGTTTGGAAGTGATTGTAATTTGGAGAACAGATGTTATAATTCTGATTTTTTCCTGAAATGCTAATTTAATTACAAATAGTAATAGTCTTATGTTTTTGTCAGTGTCCAAAATGAGTGAAAGAATTGTTTTGCTTATTGCTACGATTTGTCGGTGTACAAAAATAATATTTAATAATAATTATTATTAATAACTATTCTTCTGAATAAGCAGGACCCCAACTAAATCTATTTCCGTCCGCATCTAACCTGAGTACTCTGCACATAATATCAATGGTAATCCACTTAGGCCATAGCTGCAGCTCACAGGGGGGAGGCTGTGTGACGCACATGCCCGGGAGGGTGCAGCCCACCCCCTCTGACGTCATCGCACTGCACCCAATCCCCCCCCCTATGGCCACACCTTCAACTGTGGCATTTTCCCAAGCGAGGTGCAGCCTGAATAAGCGGGTCCTAGTAAGGATGTCAGTGTGGCGTATAAATAGATTGTCGCCATGAACTGATTTAGCCCGCAATAACAAATTTTTATAGGACACTTGGTGGTTTGGACATGTATAGTGGGTGCGCGATGAAAGGCAAAGAAATTATAAGGCAATAATGGCGTTCTTGGTTGGGATAGAGAAATAGATGTCACCCATATATGAAATGGGCTAACGACTAAGAAATATCTGCCGTCGGTTCTCAGTATAATAAATGTTAACATTGGTCATCAAAATTTAGTTAATTTTAGTTAATTTCAGTTGATGGACGGTGTTACTCTATTAAATTTTATTATATGTAGTCAAAAGAGTTTTTGAAAATTTTGGTCTCCGGTGATTATTATTTTTTTTTTCAAAACCAAAAAATTTCTTCCACATGTTATCACTGATCATTTTTCATGTTTTAAGATTAAAACAAAAACAAACTAAAATTCAATTATTTTTTACTCCAAATAGTTTCAGGAATTATTGGTTATAATATCCGTTAAACCAAAACAATAGAATAATAGAACCAAAGAATTAAAATTTAAATTTTATCCCCCGTTACACAGCAAGAAAGGTCGGAGTGGTGAAAATTTTATTTATTACCACGACGGAGAGATAATTAACCCAAACTTAATACCGGCCTAACTGTACTAATACTAAATCTGATTAAGTAAGAATGGAAATATTTAAAAACAGTATCATTGAAGCTGCTACATAATAGCTATTTAGGAAGCAAGTATAAGTACCGCCGCCCCGGGAACCATTTATTGGAAAACCAACACCTCTTCCATAGATCACCTAAGAGGTTTAGTATGTGCCGGGTGCACGTGTTCATAAGGAGAGGTTAGTTTAGGTCTTGGCTGTTGATGCGTCTACCCACATACTCCTTGGCGGGCCGGTTTGGGAGAGAAGGGTTGATGGAGGCCCTTTGACCTCTCCAGCAGGACTCTATCGACCTATCGCTTTGTGAAAAATGGATTAATACGTCCGTCACTCCTGGACACACTACAATTACCTACCCCTCATAAATGCTTCCTTCCCGGAAATTTCTCTCCTTTATTTCCTCAAAAAGACCTTCCACACAGCATCCCCAAATAAGGCATAGGTCATGAGTGAAATATATTTTTCTCAGGGCCTCCCGTGTGGAGCCAATGTAAATAAAAATATCACATTGTTTACGAAATTGCGTTAATAATTCCAATTAAATCATAATTAATAAATATATTCGCACATGCTGAAATCACTGGAACAATGATATATCTTTTTAAAAACATTGGTGGTCCAGTAAAGTACAACTATGAATCCCTCTATTTGAAAACTTTAGAAATATTACTTTTAGACTTTCGGCATTATTAGTGTAATAAAGGGTAATAAAAAGGGAAAGGATGGGTAAGCGATGTATAATGGATGGGGAATATATGAGGAAGGGATGGGGGAGGATATTGGGAGGGGTAAGGAAGATATGGGAAAGGGACGGGAAAATTATGGTGTAACGGACGTTGTTGGGCATATTTTTCCAGCCGAGCGGTACGATGTTCAGTTTTATGTATGCAAATTTCTCTAACTAAATTATAATTTACAAAATGTTAATAATTCCCGTTTTAACTTGTACATCTTCTCAGCGGTAGTCAATTAAAAAATATTTGCGATATGCTACCACTGAGGAGATATTTAAAATGCCCTTTTTAACTATTTAACGTAACCATTTTTTTAAATTAATTTACATTTTGTAGCATAGTGAATCTTTCCTCTTTCGGAGCGCTATGTTACTGGAAACCTGCGAAAAATACTGTCATTACCCTTTTACAAATTTGATCGTTTCAAGATCATTTTTACAATTTTATTTTACAAACTTATCTTATTTTTGGTCGTATCTTGACAAACTAAAAATCTAGTTATCAAGATACACATTGTTATACCTACTATGTAATAAAACTGGTGACCGGATAAATCATCAATATGAAAATTCATCACATATTTAAAAAGTTATGTAAAGTCATGGAAAGTGATGAAACAAAAAATTTATTAACTGAGTTATGTATGTTAGGTTAGGTTAGGTTTAAATTTTATTTTTTTCATCGTTTCTAATGACTTTATATCACTTTTTAAAGGTGTGTTGAATTGTCGCTGTATTGAGTTTTCATGGAACCAATAAAACTATGTAATTGTAATATTGATGAATGAATGGGGAAGGGATGGGGAGAAAGGATGAGAGGAAGGGATGGTGGGAATGGATATTGGAGGGATTGTGGAGGTATGGAGGAGGGATGGGGAAGAGATGAGGAAGACACGGTGAATTATAGTAACGGGAAAGTTTCGGGTGGGGAAGGAATAAAGATGGTATGGGAATGGTTTGGTAATAGATGGGTAAGAAATGAGGAAGGGATGGATAAGGAATGGGAAAGGTGTGGGGAACAAATGGGGAACGGATAAAGGAGGGATGACGAAGAGATGGGGAAGGGACGGGGAAAGGATGAGAAAGGGATGGTGTAGGTGTAGGGAAGGAATAAAGAAGGGATGAGAGGAGTAGAAAAGGGAATGAGAATAGGGAAGGGATGAGTAGTGGATTTTAAAGGGATGTGTATGTGATGGATAAAGCATGTCTTAGGTATGGGCAAGGGTGGGTAAGGGATGAAGAAGGAATAAAGATTGGATTGGGATATTGTATTTTTTATCAGATTAGCATAGTTTCGGATATAAAATAATTGCTTTATTTTTGACAATGGAAAGCATTGCAAAGTGTAAAATTTATTTTAAAAAAATACGTATTTCAGCTGTGTCTGTAACTCCGGTTCAGTGAACTCTAGAACTCGGATTTGCTTTGAATTTACGTCATTTTTTAAATTGAATATGTTCGGTTTCAAAAAAAAATTTAACGTACCTGTAATATAATATTTTACCAGAAAATGATTTAAATTGTCTTTCTCAAAATTGAACATTATAATATCCAGTGATTTTTCATAGTATAAATAAAGGTGAACAAATGTAATGCATTTCTTTACATTATTTACTCCACCAAAGAGGCCCTGTAGGAAATTATTACAAACTATTTTCGCCAGGGTCCATGTCATCTTTGGGGATACTGTAGGCTATATGGGCTTTGGAGGAACTGAACCTGGGTCTTGAAGAGATCAATTTTATAGAACGAATGAAACACAGAGGCCGGTAAACCGTTTAACAGCATAGCTGTAGAATAAACGTAGAATAATAGTAGAGACAAAATGTTCTCGTATGACAAATGTGCACATATGATAGGCGCGCGTTTGGCGTGTTTCCTGACTGTGGACTTGTACAAAAGGAATTAATGTCAGTAATACCTCTAAGATTCTTCCATTGATAAAATAAAATAAGGATAAGATAAGGATAAAATTCCTTTTCTACGTATTTGCTCCAAAAGCCTTGCGTGGGAATTTATTGAATGGACTGCCTGATTCTGCACAGAATCTTGGACATTTTTCAGGTATTTTGCTTCGTAAAATAGGTTCTTGGAAATTGTATGGCACCCATAATGATGACAGAGCTTTATGAATCAATATGCATAGCCGGGCGGAGCCTCCCCATGAATCCATGAATAGGACCTCTGTACCGCCTCACTTGTTGCAATGTAGGTCACGCGTAGTGCCGGGGGGTGGCGCTAGGAGGGATGGGGGCGATCTGTACCGGGCGAGGGGAGCTGCATCGGCCGTTCAACCCCTCTCCGGGAGAGTTCGATACACCTGGTTCTAAATAAAGAACGGCCCGCTACTCTCTAACGCTGGGCTGGCTATTTTCAAAATTGTGAATGGAGTGATCGTTTTGAAGGTGCAGATAGGAATAACGGTTACTTTGGACTAGTTTTTTTATAACGTGACATATTATGGGCAGTACAATTATGCTTTCAACTCATCAAACTATTAACGATGTGCATTTATCGGAATTTTTTTACATTTTTTTAGATATTTTAATATTTCTTGTGTGATGTACTAGGAAGATTTGCATGTAACAAATTTTATTTTAAGCTTTGGGGGTGGTTTTTTGACCAGATGTCGATATCACTAAGGCCTTGTGTATACTGAGCTGCCTGTTTCGGGAAAGACGGATCGAGGCTGCGTGTAGCGCTTAACCTATAAACCTCACCAACACCGGGGAACTAGGGTTCTGGATTCTGCCGGGTTGTGTTGGTGTGCAAGTTCTGACCCAGTTTCAGACTGCAGGACATATACATGTACACAATCAATCCAGTATGACGTCATGGAGCTGTGCACCAATGGGAAGGAAGGCCCATTCAGTAGGAATCTGTTGGAAGTTTCGTTCAGGAAAAGCGCCCAAAGGAAGGCAGTTGAGATGTACACGCGCGCAGTGGAGGTTCCCCACCTAATAGGCTCTGTATAAGGCGTTTTCCACTAATAACACGTCAAATATACATGAATGACTTGGGCAGAAACCATTTTCAAACCTGCCAAAATAACATTTTCTGATTTCACTTTAAATATTATCAAAGCAAAGATTATGATCGTGCAGTGTTAATGAAAAAGAAATAATTTGAATATTTAAACAAGCTTTGACTCATTGTTCATTGTTTCGTAACATAAATCATATTAAATAATGTATCGCTTATTTTTAAAAGCAGTGAAGTGTTTTGTTGGAATAGCACTTCCTAAAGGTGAGTGGAATCATTATTTTAACACACACATTATTAAAACATGATTAAAACATATACTAACTGCATTATGTGAAGAACTTTAAAACACCTTAATAATACATAACCATTAATCACTAAAACCCATCTTGAAACACAAAATGCGTTTTTTTTAATATAAAACTTTCACACTTTGACAATCCCCAACAAGCAGCAGAACTAGCGTGGTCGGTGCTCTCTTATCGAATAACTGTTGGCGCGGTGCTGTGGGCCCCATAGCGGAGCCGCCTACGCGAATCCGTAGCCCCCATCCCAGCCAAAGCTCGCCCACGCAAACCGTAGAGCCGAGCGTCTACGGCGGCAGACGAGCGCCCACGCTATTTCTCAGCTACGAGAAACCGTAGCAGACCTTTGTCACGAAAATAATGTAGTATAATATTCGTGGATAGTGAAATCATATTTAAAATTAAATACCTTACTTTAAAATGATTTACTTCACTTTTTTTTCAAATACAGTTAGACAATTAATTAAGGTTATTAAAACCTTCAAACGGTTTTCATCACTACATTTTAATGCGATAAATTCCGTAGATGCATAGATTTACGACATTTTTAGGTTATTAAAATTAACATACATTTTTTATTGATAATTATAATTTACCCATGCTGAGAACACAGTTGAATATGGCTAACCTGTACGGGTAAGGTTAGGTATATTTAATTATTTGTATTTTAGAGACTGTGCTTGATGTTCTGTATCTCAGATTCCTTTTTCATTCATGTTAAAAATCATTACAAATGTTAATAGCTCGGGGAAAGGTATGTTTTGAATATGAAAGAATCATCTCAAGGCCATTTTATTTAATATAATTCAAAACATCATCTTTACATCATCCTCCCAATTAAAAATTAATAAACTGACTCTGGGATCAGTAGGTACGCAGTTCATTTTTTAACAATATGTTCTTTCATGTCAGTCAAATAAATGTTATAAATATCGTCAAAGTAGTCTCATTCAATCAAATATTCAGAAGCTTCCATGTTTTTCCGATAGAGATATCGGAAAACATTTTTTAAATATTCATTGGAATATTGGAATCGTTATTGTATTGATTATGGTACCAATTTTAAATTTCTTCAGTAGGAATAAATATACCGAATTGCACAAATTTCAAACAAGGTACCTCTTATTTAAAGGTCAAACGTAATAATGGGTCAAGTACTTTAATTAATTATTATAATCAAAGCATATGAAATTACAACATTTTCATTTGGTTCAAAGATTTCAGAAATAATGCTGGGTAGATTGTTTAAATCACACTTAAACAAATAAAGAGCACACTTAGGACAGGTTTTTTTCACATTTGAACAATTCATAAAATTTACAAGTTTTTTTTCAAGTTTTGTAAAGTTCTGTTATCATACCATTATGAGTCAGTTGTTTCACAGAACTGAAATAAAAATAGAACTTTCTTCACCTCTTGTAATAGACAAGTCTTGAAAATCAATTGTAAAATTTAACAAATTAATCAAATTCTGTGAAACAACGTTCTCTTAAAAACGAAGTCAACGTCATTATTTTATTATCCAGAACAAAATATCTTGTGCAATAGCACAATGACATTTGTTAAATAACAATTTTGCTATTAAAATAAATTCAAATCAGTAGTAATAGGTAATATTTGATATTACAATTGTGATAAAAATCAACAAAACTGATTTTTTACATATACTCCTGAAACCTAACCTAACCTAGCAAGCTTGAATTTATAAATGCTTTCCATTTTCTTTTCCAATGTAAAGGTTCCAGAAATATACAACTTATGTTTCATTAATTATTTTGTTTGATATAGTGGCAATATTTATAAATTGAATTGCACATCCCATGTTGCTGGGAATAAATAAAGTATAATTATTATGAACGTTTTAATTAAGACCTTTTTTATGTGAGAGACACAAGGGCGTAAAAAATGATAAATAAACTTTATAGTCATAAAATAGTACATAATGCAAAGTATCCGTATTAATGAACTTGTATTTCAACTGCAAGGTTATGTTAGGTTAAGTTTTAAATAGGCCGTAATTCAAAAAAGTATATGTGATAAATAAAATCTATTTCAAAAGCAAGGTTAGGTTTAAAATACACAGTAATCAAAGTTAATATGTTTAATAATTAACTTGTATTTCAATAGTGAGGTTAGGTTTAAGGTGTGCCGTAATTAAAAAGTATCGTTATAATTAAAACGTATTCCAAAGCGAAATTCGGTAAGATTTAAAATAGGCCGTAATCCAAGTAAGTATTTTTAATAATAAACCTGTATTTCAATAGTGAGGTTAGGTTTAAAATAAGCCTCTAATTCAAAAAAAGCATTTTTTTAAATTTCTTACATTTAAACAGAGAGTTTTTTAAAGTTAGTAATAAAACAAATATATGTATTATTTTACGGTAATTTATTTAAATCTTCAGCTACTGTTTAATTTAATTTTACAGTCATAAAAAATAGGGCATAATCCAGTAATATCTGTAATAATTACTTTGTATTTCAACAGAGAGGCGCAGTTTTTAAAACTTAAATAATAAATACCTTGTCCTTTCAATAAATTTAGCCAGTGCGCTAGGGTGTGGGTGTGGGAGGGAGGTGTGGGGTGTGTATATAAGTAGGTACGAACGAGGCCAGCGCGAGCGGGGTCCATGACACTCCCGTCGTGACGTCAAAGGGTGTTCCGTGACGTCACGATAGGCGGAGCTGTGACGTCACTAAGGAGAAATCTCTATTTTGGCACTGGCCCAGCTACGTCATTGGAGATAATGGCATGCCCGAGTTCTGAGGGATGCTGCGTCTGCCACGATTTATTGGAAAATACATTTTTCAATTTGAGATACGTGTATTAATAGCTTTCATCAAAGATAATTTCATACGTTTTATCATTCAAATCACTAAACTTGTTTATGGTGCTTGTAGGATTTTAAAATCTTTCTTTAAATTATATTATTGAAATGACTTTGAGATCAGGTCTAAATAGTCAAGTACTTTCCCACCTTCATACCCCAATAATAGGGGATGCAATAGTTCCAGTGGCTCCAGACAGTTGGTAGCAATAATTGGAATCCTTTTGCGGGTTCCACATTTAAATAAGGTAATTAATTTTATTTTATTTTTTATTTATTACATTACATTATTGGGTTATGTTTCTTTAATTTTCTTTTCAGGGAACTGCAACAGGCCTTCAATTTCCTACCATTAATGTTAATTTACCATAACAAATAAACAAACTTTAAATTAACAGTAATCATAATAAATGTGCAACTTCCTTATTTTCTTCATTGACCAACGATCATTTTAAAGCCTTTAAATTAATGAATGGATTCAGGCTATGTTTTTAAGCTTGCCCTAGTCCCAGGAGACTGTCGCTACTCCAATAAATATAAGTACTCATGATGTCACAAAAAACCGTGGACATAGATACAGCCTGAAATAATCATTCCAAAACTTCCCCTCCCTCTCCCCTACCTTGGAATGCCACGCAACAATGGCGCCCTCGCATTCCTGTCTCTGACGTCACGGGGGCGGGTTGGGGTGGAGGGAGGACGCATGCGCGCGGGCTTTGCGCAGTCCGCTGACCCAGTTCCGCTTCCTCACTCAAAGCCTTCGCAGGAAGGCTCTATTTTTAGAATGGGGGTCACGTCGCTAAAAATAGACGCGCCGCGCCGTCAATGTTCGCCGCTGAACGGAGATAAAGTTTTCAGTGTGTTTTAACTTCAAATAAAAATAAATTTTAAAATATAGTAACAATAATAATAATTAATATTTTGATAAGGACGCATTTAAAAAAAAAATCGATATTTTTTGTAGTAAAAATAGAGTGCTATATCTTTCATGCGGAGGTGTGCATAGTCCAGTGACCATTTGCTACTGTAGTTAAACATCTGCAGCTCTGCTTTTTATACCCATCAACGTTAGTTCATCACTACCACGCATGTCGTGTAAGCATTCACGAATTCGTGACGTTTCTTTTCAAATATATGTGTTAATTTTTCAAATAAATCTATATGTTGACGTCCTCGAATGATAACACCCGATTTTAAATAATTGTTACAAATAACAAATATTTTTCGAATAAGATGCGCGGTTAGTGTAAACCCTTTCTCAACCTGTAACCGCTTGATGTGTTTCTCCAAAAAAAAAATCTATTGTTATATGGTGTTTTCTAAAATGCGCCAGAAACCGAACAAAATTTTTCGTATGCTATTTCTTTGGTTATTAATTTTTCTAGCGCAGTTTAAAATATGTTTTACGGCTATATTTTTTCTCATCAGACAAATTGACATTTTCAATCAAAACAGATTGAAACAATATTATTTATTTGCAGCTAACCTAAAATTTCCTCTTTTTACGACCTTACATTTTTTTAAATAATTCTAACTAACTTTCAATGTCAGCAAAAATAAAATATTATATTTTATATTTTCAAATAACAGATTTTCGAACAGTTATCAGTGTTTTTAATAATTAAAAAAAAATATTTGGGTTGGCGAGCAACTTCGCCAAATGCCGATCGGTAATAACCGACATTTATTTCGTATATAAACTGCCGTTATGTCTTCCGATTTCAGATAAATCTAATATGACCGTATACGTGATTGCAACCAAAGTTGATAAATGCATTATCATCGACTATGAGACTATCTGCCGTGTTTCAGATCGATCTGATGTCGAGAATTGAAAGAAAACAAAAGTAAGATTCATAATGCACGGAGAAAATGAGTACCCTGTGAAAACGGGATTACAGTCCTTTAAGGAATGAATTAACAGGTTTTCCGATATTTTTTAGTTAATTACGAATCACGATGTCGGACACAAGTCTTGCAATTCCGTTTTTTACTAGATTACCAATAATTTGAAGAGATTTTCAATAAATTATCAATGCTCATTTTTCTCAGTGTGAAGTTAAAAAAACTTTTTTTAGGGCTGTTTCTTCCTTTCAGCCGCAGAAAAAGTTACTGATTATTATCATCCGTGTGTTAAATCATCATGATTTGGGATCAATAAACCTACTAATCAAAAAATAACCGTTTACTTTTTTTTTCAATACTGAATATTTTATTTTAAATGAACATATTCAAAATCAAATAGCAAAAGGTTGAGATACTATTTTTGTTTACTGGATTTAAAAAAGTATCTTATCAGAATCAGATGGGTTTATTTGCCATCTGAGAGAAAATCATAAATCGACCCCTCCCTCCCACGTAAACTATCGTAACCCACAAAATGGTAATTTTGAGATTCTAACGTACTAAAATATGTAAGCTGGTTTTTTACACTAGCATTTATCGTAACTACTTCGTGATGTATGACCACTTTAAAAAAATTATACTGCTCTCATCGAAACGATTTATTACGTAAGACGGGTAGAAATATGCACACCTGGAACAAAATTTCATAGAATGTAAATTTTACGAAATATACATATCAGAAAACAGTTACAATTATCTACATGAATAATTCTTATATTTATGATTTTAACGTGTTTTATTATCTTACGAGCGTCTTATTTCATCTACCACAAATTTTTTTATAATGTAACCACATTTTGTCAGAACCATTGTAACATCATGTAAATCCGTGTAACTTTGACAAAATTAAACTATTTTTTCCTCTGCTTCATTATTGATCAGTCTGATTTCACCTGCTATATCCTCAGGATGATTACTTTCGAAGAAGAACAGTCAATAATAAGAATTTATGATTTTTTAAATATGTATAGGTAGGTACATATAATAGCGATGAACTGGGATTAACGATTATTTGTTGCGTGAGAATGGGATTTAGACTCATAGTATCTATTTTATTTCCTCCCTCGTTCAACGTTGATGTCTCCAAGACACAGGTTCACTCAAAAACCCTCTGTTCAGCTTCCCCAAACATGATGAACGATTAGTATGTGGACCTTGTATACAAATAATTAAATTAAACTTCTTATTTTGCTTTTTCGTAGGATTTGGGCTACTTTCTGGTTTTAACCGCATTCCGTTAAAAATATGAAAATATTGGCGCAATCTGCAATGTTGTTAACTCATAAACTTGTAAAACTTTGTAAACATTTAAAGAGAAATAAAGAGATCCATACAGGTCTGCTATGTACATAACCTAAAAACGAGTAATGAATCCTTCATGAAACTTCTTGTATTAGTCGCTTTGTCAATCCCATAGCGCATGCGCCGTTGAGCGAGTTCTAACCGTAAATATAAATAAAGCATTCAACTGTAATTTCAAATATTCATATTAATATTTCTAATATTATTGATTATGCAAACACGTTTTATATTTTTGGGGAAGACTTTATTGAATAAACAGCCAAACTCGGCAAACTTAACTGACGTTAGTAATAAATAGTCTTTTGATACAAGCTGTTAATTGAATTAAACGTTAAATTAAATCTTATATTCTTTATCTTTATCTACGATCCTTAAAATTCCCCATTCACATATTCAACATTTAGTGAGTTGATAGGTCGTATACCTATCAACAAAATAACAATATTTAATAAATAAATATTACTTTTGTATTCAATGCCTACAGCTTAGCTCAAAAAATACCACATTCACTTTTTACATCAATTTATTACAGAAAATTCAAATTATATCGTAAAGAATGTTGAAACATACATATAATGTATTTTTTATAATATTTTTTTTGTTTCACAATTTGGTATTTTAAAATAATATATAATATAATTGCGGCGCGTTCTAGAGTGGGAGATACTCTCAGCATCGCCCTGGTGTAGGACCAACATTCAGAATTGAAACGTTGCTTGAAATGGCTTTAGTCGTGTCTTGTGATCAGATCTGAATAACCATGTACTTCCCCACCTTGCTCTTTCACATCTCCTCTCCAGCTCCACTACCTTTGGCCTCACAACATACCCCAATTGGGTATGCCATAGTATCACTGACTCAAGACTGTTGTTGATTTATAAGTGCAATTGGGCAACTTGTGCAGTTTCACATATAAAAATAAATTTTCGGTTAGATTAATTTTGTTTTTGGATAAAAATAAAATATTTTACCTTCTTACACCTAAATACAAGCATTGGCGGCGAGTCTTTGTGCTTATGTGGGTTGATGTACGGTCAATCAACAAATATAAGGAAAATAAAATTAATCAATTCTAATTCCGTATTTAGTTGAACTATCAGAGTCTTGTTTAACACAATGACGTCACTGCGTCGGCAGGATGCGCGCGGTGCAGTGTAAATGTGATATAAACCTCTTCGGCTCTGTGCTCCCGGTAGAGTTGCTTCGTTTCAATGATTGGCGTAACTCCACAAAAGAATTTCTTGGCTCTTGGCTTTTAAATAGTAATTTCATATAACTCCACTTTTATAGAGCAGAGTTATTAAATCAATATGTAGGTTATCATTTAATTTTAATATGGTATTTCACCGATCAAAAAAATCCATATCTATAGAAAATGTTCTCGAAACGTAACAGTTAGAAGAGGCATTTCATGTAATTACCTATTGACTTGCTGACAAACTTGCTTTGGCAGTTTAGCCTGGTGCGTGTAATTTTTTTAATTAGAGCAATATCCTGTATTTGCAGTTTGTAAGATACTGCAAGAAATCTGAAGATCTTCAAAATTTATGGTACACTTTAAAACTAAAAAAATGCGTACGAAGATAAAAAGAACTGCCACTACACAAAAAGATATTTTGCAAAACCTTTTATTGATTATTAAAATTGGAATCGTGTTTTAAAATGATCTGAGTAGTTAATAGTTTTTCAGCAAACTCTACAAACCAGGATGTATACAATGTTGGAAAAAAGGTGACAATCTTTCGAAACTCTAGAGAAATTTACTGGTTTTGATAGCTCGACGATTTCTGACCTCCTGGATTCGTTGACCCGGCGTTGGAAGCATTTTTTTAAAAATCTGTCTTACAACATGATAGAAAGATATCTCTCTGCTGCAGTAATAGGTAGGTGCTAACTTTTGTGGCACTGTAACCTGAATTACAATTATTATGTAACGGAGACATGAAATCATTATCACTCTACCGCGCCGTATTAGGTATGTGATCTTTTCATAGTTCGAGTATCGCATTTCATTAAGGGATGACATTTCCGCCCTCTGTGGGGTGGAACTGGCCGTTTCCTTCCGGTGAGACTCTGACATTTCTCTGATCCCCTCTAGTTGTCACTTTTGCAACTTAAAAGGCTTCGAAATTAGATTTTTTTGATGGATTTTTTTTGTATTTTTCGTACAATACAATATTAAATAAAAAAATTTAAGGCAATGACACTAAAAACATTAATGCTTATTATTTATCGCAAGTAAAGCAATATAAATACAATTTTTTTAAATCAGCTTTGAGACATTTGTCTATAGTTTTCACAATTTGGGTATGTTGTGAAGCTGAATAAAGTGGGGAGGGGAAGTAAATGAAAGAGAGAGGAAGGTTGAAAAGTACATGGCTATCAGATCTGGTCACTAAACTAAGCATTAACGTTTTTTGTCATAAGGCAGTGCTTCACGTTTGTTGATGCATTTTATGACTTTTTAGCAGGTAATTTGAAAACAATAGCTAAATAAAACAACAACAAAAAACGCTTCGTAATGTAGGTTGAGCAAGTTTCTTTCAAATAAGTACGGTTGGGTAATGAGGATATGACAGGTTAATTTATTTATCTAAGTGTGCTCTAGGTACGTAGATACTAAAGAAATAAACGTAAAATGTTCATGGTTACCAAGTTTAAAAAGTGTATTGTAATGGTTGTGTATTGATTGAAGAAACAAAGTGATGTAATCTGAATACTGTATATGAATACAGCTTTCCTAAGGCTGCCTCGAATAGGGAGAGAATTACTAACGTACATGTGAATGTAGAATATCCGGTTTCCTCAAATAAGTATCATTCAATAAACACGATAATCATTAACTTGACAAAGATTTTTTCTAACAACGCTAAATTAAAAACAAATTATTAAGTAGATTCATTTAAATAAAAGTATGTATAACGGTAAGTGTAAGAAACATGTATTTTTACGAGTACCTACGCATAAAATTTTTACTGTAAGCTTTAGCCTTTCAGCATAGATGATCTTTAATTTCGATGTTCGCCAATCAAACTGAACGACCACTGAAATCTACATCTTGCAAATAACCGGTATGTATGCTGCCTACGCACTTGCGAGCCGAACCACAAGTCATGGAAAAGGTACAAACCAACCGCAAATTCGTGGTTCGGCTCGTGCTTAGGCTCGCAAAGATATATGAAGCAGTACATTTTGTTGCTGCGCGAATTATTGGTGAGATATACAAAATAATGGGCTTTAATCCCAATTTAATCTGGTCACTTTGACAATGTCTTTGGGAGGCGAAACAGCTGTCACGCGTAGTAATAAAATTAAATAACCACTAATAAACCACTGACCGGTCAGTGGTTGAGTGGGCATAGCGCTTGGGTCTCACCCGAGCGTCGCGTGTTCGATTCCTCGGCTGGCTAAGTCCTCCATCACAACACAAGCAACATTTTCGGCTTTCTGTGGTGGTAGTAGGAGATTTTCAAACATTGTTGGGTTATTCGTAACCTGGGAATGTTTGTCTTTCTTTTAAAAAAAAAAAAATAAGTGGAAAAACTCTTAAATTTACATAGAAATTTGATAAATTGTAATGAAAACAACTGGCCCTTAATTTCGTTTTCAAGTACTTATCAGGAAATATATAAAACCTGGTATAAGACATAAAAAATATTTCTAATACCAGACTACAGCTGGTTTCTCTTCATGATAAAGAAGTTCACATCATGACTATAATATATATATATATATATATATATAGTTCTTTATTTGACAATTAAGAACCATGACACTGGTATATTTGTTTTGTAATTAATTACAGTTTTCATTAAATATTATTTTGAAATGATATATGCTTTTAGGAAATATATACCTACTCTAAGGATGGATAATCGAATGATTTTTTTCCGACACTCAATTGGGAAAATATTAACTTTTTAAAGCGATGCCTATCCAATCGATTTAATTGTAATTACAATGTTGTCTCTCTGAGGCATCATCTACTATATTTTATTCCAATATATGTACCCAAATACACTTCATTTTCATGTTTGTTATTGCAAATTATGCAACACACAAGTTTCCGTCGTATTTGTGTTTTGTGAGGAATACGGTACAGGGTTATTACGTACTCGTAAGTCTCAAGCAGTTGTTAATCTAATTTGCATACTTAGTCAAATCAGAACACATTTCTTTTAATATTTTTTTTGTAGAAAGATAAGTGATTTTTTTTCATAAACAATAATAATGTACATAATGTCATGGGCTCGATTCTCACCGCTGCGATTAATATCGACTAGCTTTTGTTTTTTATACAGAAAACCAAATTAATAATTAATATAATATTCTTTATTTTACGGCGGAAAGTATGGAGTGTTTATTTTATATTATGGAAACAAAAGTACATTGGCTACAGTGATGAAACAGTTTACATAAATTAAAGGTGGGTACCTATGATATGTTTCTCTGTAATTTCTTTTAAGTGTTATGTACATTCAGTAATTAGCGGGTGAGGTGTGTAGGGTATAGTGTGTGTGTGTATGTTTAGCAATGAACTTGAACAGCTTATAATATCATTGACATGGTGTTTTTAAATTTGGGCAGTGAATCCGAAAAAATATCGATGTTAATGTTTAGACAAATATTATAGAATGTATGAATTGCACGGTTAATTGGGGAATTAGATACTGCATTTATTTTGTAATTAAGGGTGTGGAATAGCACTGTATGTCGTGTAGGTCTCAAAGGTTAAGTTAATTCAAAGGTAATTAATCAAAGTCGAAGCTATTTTTTTACATTCCATAAATGGATTTAAAGTTTTCTTTAGGAACCTTAAATTTATCGGAACTTTCCTGTAATGGACACAATATCATATGAATTTTTTGATCCGCATCAATGTAAAAAATATTTTTTTATAAAAAAAACATGTTTATTTCACTGTAACAGTCACATTTAACAATGGAACTATTTAAGTTAGATCGGGTTAGATTAAAAAAATATTTCTTTTATTATTTTCATTTAAATGATGTATCAATATTACAAGAAAGTACCTAACTTTTTTGAAAAACGCCAATATCCGACTTATAAATCAACAATATTAATCTAATCTAATAATTAATTTAATCTATCATTTCTATGAACTTCACGTATATATTTCGTAATCAATAAATTTTCCTTGATAACTGTGAATTCACAAGAGTCCCAATTTTTCCCAACCGCCTGGAGCCAGTGAGACTATGCCATTCCCAATAGGTATATGTTATGAGGTCGAAGGTAGTGGGAAGTGGAATGAGACAAGGAAGACAAAGGTGGGGAAGTACCTGGCTATTCAGATCTATTCAGGCTGGTCACTAAACACGGCTAAAGCCATTTCAAGCAAAGATTCAATTCTGAATGGTGGTCTTACACCAGGGCGATTCTGAGAGTATCTTCCACTCTAGAAGGTGCCGATATTTTACTGTACATTATTATAAATTAATAAATTGTGAAATAACGCAAAATTAATCGAATAATTTTTAGTTGCGCATGCCGGAATTTGATCCCTCGACCACAAAAGCCATCAGTCGATCGAGATGATAGAAATAAATTGATAATAATTAATTGTTATTATATACACGTAATACACTTTTAATAAATTAAATATATTTATTATTTTTTGACAGAACAGAAAATATTTAATATTGGTAACTCGTAATTAAATTTTTATTATTATTCAGCAAATAGAATAACAAAAAATTGTGTAGTGTGCCTTTTTCTAACATAAACATAAATAAATCCATTTATTTAAGAGATGACCTATCTTACGTCTACTTGTAGCTAGTTTTATCTATTTCACTATACGAAATAAAAGAGCCACCAACCCAAATATAAGTCGTGACACTTCCACTGTAAAAAATGCAGGATAATACATAATTGTTGTTTGATTCAAAAGCAAATTCAGCACAAAAACACGTAATAATCATTGTAGATTTTTTTAATATATATTGAAATATGTAGGTAGAAAGGGTATTGGCCGCCAGTTATCAGTTTAGTCGAGTAGACTCGGAATAATCCATGCATAATTTAGAAATTGTAGGTCTTCACGAAGTGCCACTAGAACCAACGGTGCTTCCGTTCCCTACCAGCTACATGACACCATACATACTCAAGTGTATTAAATACGTTAATACCTTACATATTTAAATTAGAATTAACTAATTAAAGTTTTACGCTTTATTGTGATACTGATACAATATCAATAGTAACATTTAGAAGAATGTGAAACTGAAGCAGACACAAAAAAATTGAGCTGCTCGGTGTAGACCGTGTTAACTGAAATTTTTGCGAAAATCATTTTTTTTCGTGTAAATTTTGTTTTCTGGTGTCTTCTCTCGCTGGAGAACACTTTCGTAGTGCACTGTTTTAACGGAGATTTGAGATGTGTAATCTTTGGTATACGACCTTGGAGGAAAATAAATATACTATACTGTTTCAAGTAAAGAATGGTAAGTGGTCCAAGATGGCAAACAGGCGACACTTGCCACGTTTTGGGTCATCAAAATTAACGGATGAACTGATTGAAAACATTCTAATTTCTCTTGTAAATGTTAATTATTTTCCTCCTTTTTAGCAAGTACTTATCAGATTAGATATAAAATATCCTAATCACATTTTATTTTAAAATGTGTATGTACCATTAATTGGTCTTTATGTTCATGTGAAAGATAGTAACCAACATTTTTTTCACATTTTTTTTTTCTTTTCAAAATATATTACTACTGTGAGGATAACTTGGTATTATAATAAAAGATTAATAAAATTGATTTTTCTGTACGATTTTTTGTTAACGCATTCAAACATTCAAAATTCTATATATCTCAAAACTTGTTTTTGTCAGTTAACATTGTATACACCCCTGCAGCTAAATTATAAAGATTAGGATGCGACCGAGACTCAAAAAAGACTTGTCTAAGAAATATGAGATTGATAAAAATGCCAGAATTAAAAAAGTTTTTGTTAATACAGTTGTAAGATCGTTACTCCTGGAAAGAGTAGTATAACATAGCAACTTAATATTTTATTTTCTGTGCCTTCTTTCGTTTCATATTCCCTGAATGTTAATATGTATTATTATTAAATATTTAATTAGCAGGTAGCATTCTACTGATTTTTTTTTTTTTTATTCTTTATATTGGCTTTCACCCATTAAGAGTGATCTTGGCCATACATTACAACATTTTTCTTATTAATAAATACAACAAATTACAGGATAAAATTGACATGATTGACAAAACAACATAACATAACATAACGTAACATAAATAAACCAAACATAACATAAACATAACATAAATATAACATAACATAAACATAACATAACATAACATAAGCATAACATAACATAAACATAACATACTTAACATAAATGGTACAGAGCTGGTAACAGTAGATTATCACAAAATTATAAAAATAGGAACCTGTGTACAATATAAATGGGCGCTTTTCGTTATTAAGCCAAAGATTTTTCTAAAATTAGTAGCGTTTTTTAAAAATAGAATTATGAAATTGGCAATCATATAAACAAACATTCTACTGATGCGCTCATATCTGATTTTAAAATGAACAGTAAATGACTTATTTTAAATTCAAAAATAATAAAAAAAAAATAATGTTAATCTTTTTTTCTCTCCCAATAAGAATCCAGTCGAGCTTAAAATTGGATTATATTAGTAGCATCAATGACATGTCGTGGAAGTTTGTTCCATGCATCCACTACACGATTGATAATGTTGTTTCAATAATTAATTACTGGCATAATTATAGTATTGATATTCATACCTACTCCTGCTATTCCACACGTTTTGAAATTATCCGCTGTTTATCAGTTGTCGGAAACACGCAACACGTATAATATACGGGATAACAATCTAAAGTTTATCAAATTAGCATTCAAATCAAGAACAAAACATGTTGTATTAAATTCCGTAGAAAATATTGTGAACACAAGTTCTGCCGATCAGAGCTACGTTGAATGCTCACTTTTTCTTTTCAACTACACTTTTTATTTACCATAATAATTTGTGGTCTATATATATTATCTTTCACACATGTTGTGGATGGAGAGGGTAGGACATTTTATTTAATATTTTTATCCGTTTACGAGAAAGCGGAAAAAACAATGCAGCTCTCTCATAACTGCACCCTTGCTCATTTTACACATTATAATAATGACATAGAATTGAATTGAAGGTACCAACCCCCTTCCCTTCCTAATTTCCACTCTCCCACAGCATTCCCCAACATCGGAGATAGCATAGAAGTGACGGCGGATAGAACTATCAGTTCCAAACAGAAAAGCTCTTGTATATAACAGTAGTATTAAATATTTACTTTACATCCTATCGACAATTAATTAATATTTGTTGAAAATAAACTAGGCGTTGCGTTCGTTTGGACTTGCGAAAGCTGAAACCCGATGTGAACTCAATCGGATAATGCTACAATAGGATTAGTATTTCATCTGAAATGTGTGACATTATGCGTTTGTCCTAGGTACAGAATACTTGAATGAGAACCACTGAAAGGTATCTATTGAACGGGTAATATTTAAAGTGCAAGAACTCAATACAGTAGCTGACATTGATGTTCTAGAGCTACAGTCCCTTGATAATTTATTATGATCACCCACAAATATAAGTATTTTTCTATAAATATTATTATCTTATGTACTCTGACTTCATTTATTTATTTGAAGATGAAGACTTACAGTGAAGACGTACCTCAAAAAAGGTAGTTCGATTACATTTAGGGAAACATCATGTTCCCAGGGCCGGTCTTGCGCAATTGAAGCAGTCCGCTCCTGGCGCCGACTTGATGGCGCCAAGGATCCAAGTAGCCAAGGCGCTAATAATAACGTAACACACAAAACAGCGCCCTTGAGCTTTTTTACTATTCGCCGTTTGGCTCATGGCCGGTCCTGCAAGTTCCATAGATGTTAACATAAAATTAAGGCTGAAACTAAGGGCTAGTTGTTTCAGAGTTAATTTTCAAGTTTTGTGAAAGTTCTACTCAAGTTATGTTTTTATTTCAATTCTGAGAAATAAGTGAATGGTGCCAAAATAAATTGTCAGGGGACTGCATACATTACAAACTTCAGTTTCAATTTATTTCATCAATTTCTGTAGCCTCTGCGTAGGTAATCATTAGAAGTTTATGACTTGTGAAAATTATTTCCATTGTTTGGCACTGTAATGCTGTTAAAACGCGATGGTATGACTTCGAGCTGGAAATGAAAAGTGTGCCTATTTAATAATGATGGCATGAGATCGATAGGACCGTGAAGTATGCAAGTAGTACTCATCCACATATAACTTTCAACTTGTTCTGGTGATTTTTAGATATTCTTTGAGTGGGCAAAAACATAAGAGCATAAATTATTGAGTTTGGCAATTAAATTTTCCTTGTCCAAATATATCACACATGCACTTTGATTATTGAGTGATACCGATTCGGAATTATTTAATACAAGCGCAACCCGTCAAAAATCATGGAAAATCCGAATACTCGACAAAACAGTTATAATTTTAAAATATGAAAATAAAATAATTTTCTGGAAAACATTATATTACAGATAGGTACTTTTATCGCATTTCAGAATTCTCCAAACAAACACTTACAGTAAATTTGAAAATGACAAATTAATTCAAAACAAATCCGACTTCTAGAGTTTATTGAACCGGTGTTACAGACAGACACACAACCTAATTAGAAATTTCGATGACTACATTTTTGACTAGTGTAAAAGACATCATTTATCAAAACAATAAAGGTTACATTAGGATTATTTTTTATTAGTTGCAATTGCAAAGTTTGTACATTATGTAAGTATAAAGTTTAATATAATTATAATTTCAATTTTTTTCACAGTCCTCCTCGCTAGGGTTTCCTGTCCTGAGGCGGCTTGTAGTTTTTAAACTTTTGTATTTAGTTTCAAGTTGATAAATAACGTACGATTTTAGCAATTTCTACATAAATTTTCATAATAGTAATAAAGAGACGTATTGGAAAAGCAGTATAATAATATGATGAGGGCCAGGGAAATCTGACAACTGCCCTCCCTCCCCCTCCCCCCAACCCCCACCCTATCCCACCCACACGTAACATCCCCTACACTTACAAGATTAGAGCCCTCGAACTGCCATGACAGCTACATCACTAATTACTTGCATTACTAATTAATTCAATTTCATTTGAAAATGATTTACACAACAATAATTTTATGAGCTTTACATAGCTATTGGTTAAAAATATGTTTAACGTTTCAAGGGTTATTATTTTTAACAATAAAACGGAAATATAAAGAATACACGAACGTATAAAAAATCATCGTAATTGATAAATATACCATATACCTTTTTCCTGTACCCTAAACATATCATGTTCAACAGAATTAAGGACTAGATGATTTCGGATGTTCGGCTGGCTTGAGCTCAAATCATGTTTAGGTGAACTAAGTATGTAATTTTGATAAGAATTCCAATACCTTATAATAAGCTTGGCGATATACCTATTTCGTTATTTGACAGAGTTGTGCAACTATTTAAAATAAAATATGCCCATGTTTAACTAAGCCAGTGAGACTATGGTATCTCCAATTTGGGTATGTTGTGAGGCTGAACTTCTAGTGTGGAGGGAAGGAGATGGGAAAGAGAAAGGTTGGGAAGTACCTGGCTATTCGGCTCTGGTTACCAAACACAGCCAAAGCAATTTCAAGCAACGTTTCAATTCTGAATGGTGGTCTCGCACCAGGGCGATACTGAGAGTATCATCTGCTCAGGATTTTTTGTGAAATAATATTTACTTATATTTACATTTAATTTATTTGTGCATGCCAGATTTGAATGCACAACCTCCGGCTTGCTAGTCACGTGCCTCACCCCTCGACCACTAAGGCCGTGCCGTGCTATGCTTTGAGTGCAAAAAAACATATGAAGTGGTTTTTTGTATCATGACCACTTGAGTCGATAGTCTTAGACCCGGTTTATCAGTCAGTCCATATCCTCGCTAAGTAAGACATCCCTCGCTCAAATCGGCCGCTATATCCTTGATAATCCGAAGAACATTTTCTTTTTAGATGCGTTAGCAGTGACATCTCACCGAAATTAACGTAAATTTGCGTAATTTTATCAGTGTGGATTAATATATTCATTGAACAATGAGGAATGTTTACATTATTAATTTATAATCAATCTAAAATAGTCTGGTAAGTATAGAGATTTTAAAAGATTCGAATTGAGTATAGTTTGTTTTCGTCATAATTTCATGAAGAGTGCACCGACTCCAGCAGTACAAATACTATTTAAAATTATTTTATAATACCACACTGATTGAAGTGGGGAATTTCATCAAACATAATTCCGAAAACTGCTGTCATCGATATTTTGAAAGATTGCGATGACAATAGACTGCCTAGTTATACTACTCACGTAGACGGTAGTCTACTTTTACAACTAAAATTAAAACACATTCCTATATTAAAATCATAGATATTACATGTCTATATACGGATAATGTTTCATCCGCGTTAAGCTCGACATTCCAACTAAGCCCAGCTTAAAATCTTAGCTACCCAATATACCTAGATCCAATGGGATATGTTATAAAACCTTAATTATTAGGTTCTGTACGGAGTTGAACATAATACGACAGCGAGATGTTGATTTTTCACATTATGTGAATAATTTTAGCAATTTCAAGCAACGTGTCAATTCTGAGCAACACTAATATTATCTTCCACACTGGACAACGGTAGTGAAATATTGATTATCATTATAATAAATGCACCGATGAATTGCAGTGAACCAGTCTTACCTATTTCCAAATGTTGAATAATACATAAGTAAGTAATAAAACTGAAATTTAGTAATTTAATTAAAAATTGAAATAACATTTTTCGACAAGTTTAATAGGTGAAAAGTTTGGCCATCCCTCTCACATTGGCCGGTGTTTTAACTACCCTCCGCCGGGGAGGGGGTGCTCCCTTATAAAGGCAGGCGGGATTCCTTTTGTAGTATTTACCGTTCCACCACCCGCGATACCAGTCCCCCGTGCTGGGCTGCAAGTGCCTCGTATGATCGAGGTATACCGTTAAATTATTCACCTCACCTGTACTATTACAGTCGGTGGAACTCGCCACCGGAATGGAAATATTATTTTTCATTTTCATGTGCATTATACTGGCCGGAATCCACCACTTCAATGTCGACTTCTACAATGAAGTGGAAAAGAAATTATACTTTAAGAAGAAATGTTATAACAAGATTAATACGTAATTAATTCACTTAGTGTGATAGCATTTCTCTCAGCTGTCTATGAAGAAGAGAATAACATTCAAAATTCCACGGTGAGTACCTTTTCATATTATGTTTAATAATGGTGGGGTGGAGGTTAGTTACACGTAATTATTTTATACTCTGTTCACCAAGAAATTTCAACTTTGATTTTTTTCAATCTTCCCGTTAAAATTATTTATTATTTTTTTTACTATTTCACATCTTTTTTAAAATGTCTTTCAAAAATTTAGAAAATTAAAAATTAGTTTTACTGGAAATGAAACTTCTTACCCAGGAACTGGATTTTCCCCTTTAGATACGTGATTACTGCCACATTGATAGAATGCATTGTCATTGATAACGAGTCTATCTGAAGAGTTTTAGCTCGATCGAATGTCGGGAAGTGGATTAATTTCTGCTTTCAAGGTTGAAATTAATTAATCAACGAAATAAAGTTAAATTCAAATAGATGTATTTAAAAATTAACGAATAAAATAGGCACAAGGTGCCTTATAGCGCTATCGACCGTAGATGCTTAACAAGGCATATTTTCCTAGTTACTTTTACTCAAAATTTACAAATATTTAAAAATGGTCTCGGTGAACATAGTATATATAAGCGGATAGACGCAAATTCATTTTATCGTGCTTATAACTTAGTTTTGTGAACGTTTGTATAGTACAAATATCTGTGATCTTCTTTTCATCAAGCAATCATCTAGAACTCACATTCTATTGAAATCGTCACATTACTTTATTGATTTATACTTTACAATTTAAAAATTATTTTTAATTATTCAGAAGACTTTCATGGCATCTTGTTGTATGTTGAGTAATTTGGTTGCCTTTACGCATACGTAAAAATATCCCGATATTTAGAATTTAATTTAATCTTAAATTCTGTTCGACTCACAAATGTGACCATTGGTATCAAAACTGGTCAACTCCACTTTAGGTGAATTTTCAGGAAACACCAAAACAAGTGCTGGATTTGACTATTTTTCATACCACAGCCGCTTTTTAAACCGGTTTCTCTTACAAAATATGCGGATATGACTGCTTTTGAAAAATAAGAACTGTTCTTTTGTTAATAATGAACACAGTTCAATACTTAGTTTATTTTTTTTTTAATTTTGGATCTGACCAGTTTTGATACCAAACAACTCAAATCACAACACTTTCCAATCGGGGAAAAATAGTCCCAATGGCTAGGGCAGTAGAACTATTTTGTTGTATTATTGTAATACTGACAGAAAAATAGCATAGAAGATCTAGCAGGGGATTCCTAAATAGTTATCCTTATAACAGTTCCAGGCCGTCCAACTGTATAACAAAATCCCGAAAGAAGTTACTGAGATTGAGAAGATGATTAAGGTTAAAGAGGAATTGAGAAAACATATTTTCCTCAAATATTAATGTTATTTTACATATAATATGTACTTACATTTGAATATTTAAAGATCCATTGTTTGCCAATTACTGTAATTTTTTATTTGTTTCTAAAACTATTAGCACACACGACAATGCGAGCTAACTTAAAATTAATAAATTAATAAGTACTCACGTAAAGAGTAAATAAAAACTATTCTCTTAATATATAAAAAAAGATCTACCAGGAACAGTATAATATTATTGGAAACGTGTAGCTTTACAGTTGGGTACCTTCTGTACGCCACTAAACTTATAAAGACAGCTTATTTGTAATTCTATACGTGCCGAGAAGCCCTGTAGTCACAGTTGCAGTGGTGTAGGTACAGCGTACAGCCTACTGAGCCTACAGCTACGGCGCATGGCGTATGGTTCACAGGGAACCTTTAGTCTGCTCCGCGGTATTATTTACCGGTAAGTACCTGATCATTAAAGCACCTTTCATCATTCAATACAGGATTAAATATGCAAAGCTTCTATGTGGTAATGGGGTCAACTTTAAATGACAATATCCACCCTCTAACTTAAATACCAGTTTGTTTTAAAGCACGTTTTAAGGAAATATAATGTGTTTTTCATAACACATGGTTTTTCCCAGATTAAGCCGATTTAAAGTTTAAAAGATTGCATACGATTTAAACCAGATGACATCGACAATAGATGTCTGTGTTGAAATCTATCGACAATTCAAGAGTCAAATGACGCCAGAGTGATATTATTTTTACACCATGACGTCAACAATGAAATGTCTGTATTGAAATCTATCCAAAAATCTAGGTTCAAATGACGTCAGAGCGTTATTATTTATAATAATACGTCATTAATAGTTGTATGTGTTGAAGTCTATCTACAACCCTGTGGTCAAATGACGTCAGAGTGTTATAATTTAAACCAGATGACTTCAAAGACATCGATTTGTTGGAAGTTATAAAGCAGCTTGTTGGAATACAATTCAATAGTGTGGTGTCCATCACAACTATAAGTAATTAATAAAATTTAATTAATCAAAATAAAATAAAATTATAAAAATAATCTTCAATGTGGAATGTATGTAAAAAATACCTCTACAAAACAAATAAATTTGAATAACATTATTTATCAGTTCATTATTTATAAGTTTAAACTTTCCCTCTTATTATATTATTAGCTAATACTAGTTTAAACTGAAAGGAAATATTCACTCGTGCATCAATAAGAAATTAAAACTGAGGATTACGTATTTATACGGGCTCGCCCCGTTCCTTATAAAAAACACCAACGCACGTACGAACGAAACCTTAAAGAGTTGTATATTTTTAGATATTGAAGTGGGCTGAACCCAAAGTTTTTAGAAAACGTATTTAGCTCATCGAGGGGGTAGAGCGATGATAGGCTAGAAAGTCGTGACGTAGATAGAATACAATTTTTATTCACTGGGGGATTAGACTTTACTGCTATACAAGTGATTTCAAGCGACTCAGAATATCTTTGAAATGATTTATTTAAAATGCGTTAGTAATATTATACCAATTTTTACATTTAAGCTAATATTCGGAATAAAGGGGAATATTTGCAGTGTTACTTGTGCATTGATGATGTAGAATCTAGGTTATTTATAACTACCTTGTACATACTGCCTTTGAAGACATTCAAATTTTCAAATGGAAAGCATCATTTAGCAATCTATCATGACAAGGATATGACAGGAAAAGTGTTTAGAATAATTGTATTTATACAAAGAATTGCACGTGGTAGTTGATACTCTCAGCATCGCCTTGGTGAAAATTGCGAAAGATCACCATTCGTAATCGAAGCGTTGCTTCTAATGGCGTTAGCCGTATTTGGTGATTATATGTGAATAGCCAGGTACTTCTCCACCTTCCTCTTCCCCATTTCCTTATCCTCCCAATACCGAAATAGTCCAAACTCTTTTCATCACAGCTAAATACAATTTATTTATAATACGAGTACAACATAATTATACCGAAATAAACCAAATTTCAACATGGATGTCAACAAGTATATTATAACATCAACTCCACACAAGAGGCCCCAAGGAAAACAAATTCCTTTGGGCCTGTGTCATCTATGTCATCTGCGGAGGGTCTTTTGAGAAGATAAAGTTGTGAAAATGGGTCTTGAATGTTGTAGGAGGGAAAGAAAAAAATACTACCTATTTTTAATTTCATGTATTGATTTGTACTTTCAAATTCTGAAAAAGTTTATTTTCTGCGTTCAAAAACAGCAATTTATTTTAAAATAAGTTCATAAACAGCGAATTTTTATGGAATAATTTTGCATTTTTGCATTCTAATGCAAAAATATTTTCCGCGCAATCTGCATTCTGATATATTATTATTATTCTATTATTTATATTATATAGTATTATTGCAATTACATTGCAAAATATCAGTGACTTTAAGAGCCAAATATTAAAAATACTAATTTCCCAAGAACAATAATTTTATTGGCGATCGTGGAAAGTAGAACTAAAATGGCATATGGTACTGGCAAGCTTCTGTGTTCCACGTGATATCCCTTTGTTAAATATATTATTATCTACTATAATATTAATCCTTCTCAACCTCGATTGTTCTTCATAAATAATACCACTTCGTTTTCGCACACACGAGACTTAGAGCGTAAAGGTGGCCTTTTGATACGATATGGGCCTGTCAAGTGACAAACAGAGGCATAACCTACATATGTGCTGTAGTTTTCAGGAACGTACTGAACCAAATGGCGACTTTTGAAATATAAGAGCAAAATGACTAACATAATTGTGCCCTCATTCATTAGGACTTTAACCGGTGTATGTTTTTGTAAATTGCGCGATAGCGGTCTTCGCTGATTTTCAGAACTTTTGGTTGGTGTCACAAGACGTAACTTGACTTGCATAGTGTTTATTGTTATCGAGTTTGTTTTGTAGACTGCCATTTAATTTTAAGATTTTCTTTGATTATTCAATTTATAAAAAAATGATTTATTTATAAACAAGTTCTGCTATGTAATTATTACTACGCGTGACTACTGTTTCGCCTTCTGAATTCATTATCATTCTGTAGTTACAGACAAAGCATTTATATTCTTTCCATATATGTACTTATAATGAAAAACTAATTGGTTATCCTTATTAGTTTCCGAGTAAAACGTCAGAAATTATTAACGGTTATTAATTTCCCTTTTGAAGTTTCCCCACTATTGTTTAAATTTGACTAAAGGTCGTTAAAGTAAGGTATAATCAAGTGAATAACTTGTATTTTTTCTTTTTCTAATAATTGAACTCGGCTTAAGCATGTCTATGAGAGGCGAGAAAATTGTGTTAGTGATCATTTATCAGACTGGCTTTAGGATTATTAGAATTTTTATAAATTTCCAACCCCTCTAAAAGATAAAATTTACGACCTTAATTTGATTTATTTATTAGATACATGTATATAGCACAAATGACAAGATAATAATGTTGCAATAACTGTATAAATATATTAAAAATCAGTGTTATTATGAATTGTAGGTAGATATTAGTTCCTAGCTAGGCAGATTGTCTTTGCTAAGGAACCAAATGCTGTTAAAATTGCTAAAAAAATTCTGTAAAATTAAACTGTTGTGGTTTTTTTATTAAAATTGAATATATATCAAGTATTTTATAAATTATCCATTTAAAAATCATGTTAACCGTGTAAAAGTGACATTATTTAATAGTTTTCCAGACTCCACCCTCCCCAAGCCAATCAACCATTTAGTTATTATTGAACCAATTAAGGAAATTTTGCATGTTTTAATATTTAATTCTTGTGGGATTTTATCATACAATTTCGGTCCTAGATATTACGATGCGACTTGGCTTATTATTTTCACTGGAAAGTGATCTTTATCTAGGAGGTGTTTGGAAAATTGTGACAATATTATGTATTTTATTTTTGATAGTAAAGATTTGATTTGACTTGCATAATTCAAATTAGACAAACAAAAAGCATTTGTCGCTTTTCTGATAATTGAATACCTCAACGGAAGAATGATCCATATGAAAAATCAATTTTGTTCGCGAGAGGCCAAACAAATTTCTCACCCTCATATTCGAAACATTAAAAAAATAACAACGCAGATATATCTTACTAATGTATATGTATGTACGCTTCGTGTGACACTACACACATAATCTGTATAGACCATGCCCAAAATATGCATGCGAATAGCGTCGTAGTATGACACAGGCATTATGCTCTGTTCGGGGCTTTTTAGGTTCATAATAATTTAATTCATTTATTACGTAGATATTAGGTCAGGGAGATATTTAATTTATAATTTTATGAAATCAGATCAAAGAATAATGTTTTTTTATTATTAAAAAAAAGTGGGTGTGTCAAGCCTACGCAAGACAGAAGTGAAACTTCTAGTTTCAGCTGATGCTTGGCGTGGCGCAGTTCGCTGGTGTCTGAGAGAGAGGAAAGAAGAGAAGAGAGAGAACGTTCGTGAGCGGCTCCCCCACCTCAACAAGGTTTCACTTCAAAAATGCCACAGCCGAGAATCGAACCTCGCTTAACTGATTGAAAGCCAACCACGCTGAGCACCAACTGTAAGCAAAGCCGCATAAATTGATTATATTATGTAGGTTCTGAAAATATGAGAGCTTGTTATGTTTTATAATGTTACCTACATCACACCCAAAATATAATATATTTTTAAAAATAATGTACAATGTACAGAAATAGAATCCCACACAAGATCGCGTAGTGCGCTCTAGCGAACGGATATTTTATCAGAGGGAGATAGTTTTAATTTTTTTTTCTGTAAATTATTACATATTATCAAAATAAATAAATTAATTAAATAAATGTAATACAATTATCATAATATACGGATTAGATAATAATTTTAATCCAACACAATAACGCAAAGCGCGCTCTAGCGGAGTAATGTTTTATCACAGTGAGATAAGTGTTTTTATTATTTTGCAATATTATTTTCTTTTAAAAAATGTTCTGACCTACTAAAAAATAAGATATTGAATGAAAAAGGCGTTAAAAACAAAAAAATAATGTGCGATGGCCGAGAATCGAACTCGGATCATCTGCTTGGAAGGCAACTATGCTGACCATTACACCACCAACGCCAGTTGTCGGGATGAGCTAAGAAGCATTTATATGTTACTTCAAAACTTTGACTAGATCAAATGAACTTTAATCGGTGGTGGGGGTACCCGCATTTTCGTTTCGGTCATGAGTCGGTTTTACTCCGGTCCTCGAAATTGCATGACGCGCGTAAAGAAGTTTCACTTCAAAAATATACCATACTTACCCTTATACCAGGGGTGGTGAAACTGCGGCCCACGGGGCCATTTGGTGTGAACCGCAAGCACACGGAGCAATCCAAACCAGTTCAGAATGCATAAATTTCCAGTTGCGTATTAATCTGCTGACGCATTTCGAAGGAAACCCTTCTCGTGTTCCAAGTGCAGTTATAAAATTCTAGTTGCAGTTTATATGTTGCAAAAATCGTAGGAAACAAGCAATTTTGTGTTTTGGGTGTGGTTTATTTTTTTTCTTAATTCGTAATATAACTTTAACATATGTTTTTACTTGCTTTTCGACTACCACACTAGGCACATGACTGTATTGTGGTAGTTGAAATTTTTGAATATAATTATATACGCGTAATACCTGTTAATTGTTAAATACACTGTTTTGTTAAATAAATGTATTAGTTTATTGAAGAAATCTACAATTCTTTTTTCAGCTAAGTAAATTTCACACGCGTAAACAAACCTTGATGATAACGGTTGATTTCCCAAAATTAAAATAAATATTATAGATAGTGTATTATAGATTTGAAAAAAATAATAAATTACATAGTGATAAAGCAAATAAACTTATTTTAATTATGTGAATTAAAGCTGGGGACTTGCACACACATTCACTTTTAAGTTAAAAAATAATAAATTACAATGATAAAGCAAATAAACTTATTTTAATTATGTGAATTAAAGTTGGGGATTTACACACAGATTGACTTTTAAGTTATAAAAGTGAATCAGTTTTGTGTTCGGAATGAACGATAAAATTCCAATTGCTGAATCATCTGCTGACGCATTTCGAAGGAAATTTTCTTATGTTCCGAGTGTACTTTAAGAATCCGTATATGTACCTACATACTTGGATTTATTCATGCTGTCTGTGTATACAATATACTGGCAGAGTAAAAATAAAAAATAAACTTGTCTGCAAATTGCGGACGAACAACTTCCTAACGTTGACAGTAATTTATACCTAAGGTATATATTCTACAAGGACTAATAAACAACTAGGAGTTGTCACCGAGCGTCACCGAGCTGATAATACTTTACTTTGCGGATTACAGACTTCTATATATACGAAATTCTACAGTCGCTATCACAAATTGCACTTTCCTTCAAGAACTTCTAAAGTTGTGGTCACAAATTATATTTCGAGGATTTCTACCTACCATCCTTTCGTGAAAATTTTGACAGTTTTGAGATGGGCTTGAGAGTATGAAGAGAAGGCAGGAATAATCATTTTTGAACATGTGAATTTGACTGTCCTAAGACGGGATCTTGGACAGTAAGGGTATCTTTATCTATGGGTCGATGGGTAAGGCTTTCGACTAGCAACCGAGTGGCGGGTTCAAATCCCGGCGTGTGCAAATAAATTTTATTTGAAAATTTATTTTATTTGAGAATTAATTAATTAAAAATAATAAATAGTACACTTGCGGAACTTTCCATAGTGGCATATACTCTTAGTATTGCCCTGGCATATGACCACCATTCAGAAGGGAAATGTTACATAAATTACTTTATCCGTGTTTTTGTGACCAGATCTAAATAGCCAGGTACTACCTTCCTCTACCCCATATCCTTATCTCCCCACTACCTTCAGCCTCACAACATAAAACACTCAACATCCCCCAATTGGGAGGGTTGGGAGCAGTTGAGACTCTTTTGCGGTATTAACATATTGAAAAAAACTATGACCCTAAAGAAACTACCTGTATCTTTCATAAATTTCAAGCCCTGCCCAATAATAGATTTTATTAGTCACTCTTGTAATCCAATCATTCAGAATGACCATGAATGGTGATTTTTCTATTATTGTTATTTATTTCATAATATTTTTTGTATTATCGCTAGCCAATACACAAGTAAGTAGAAAGTTGTAGAACTGTAGATTGTGGAAAATAATTATTATTTGTTATTAGTTTGCAGTATGTAGGTGGTATTATCAAAGGTTTACAATGCTCAATTTTCATTTTCAGTGGGAAATCTAAGTGCAGAAGAACTTGAAGCAGAAAAACAGAAGCAACAAGAGCAGAGGAGACAGCCATCAAAAGGTTCCCATTGCAGCTGCTGGCCACTGCTCAAGATTAGATTTCATTACTCTTGTGCGTGTGACAGCGGCTATTGTGGGATACTCTTTATCAACATGCAACTTCCAGATACTTCCAACATCTAACATAACCACCAAACATTGATAGATGTGTCACACAAGAATTCCAATAACTTCCAGATTGTCATTGTGCCTTTACTATTTTCTGTATTAATAGAGGAAAAATTGGTTACATGGTTTGGACCATAGATAAAGAAACAAGAGAGTATCAGTATGAAACGTTGCGCACCAAAGTGTCGCCAACATCACTCACCCATTTCAATACTGAAAATCGTATCTGTGCACAGCGGCTCCTACACATCAATCGCTTAACTTTCATTGGCTCCACCGCTTTGATACTCTGTGTAGTTTGGTCGTAGCTCGGGACAGTCAGCACGCATCCATGCCGTATTATATTATCTCCCTTTTTTCTTTAATCTATGGTTGGGAATAATAGGAACAATAGGAGTGCAGTAGTGGATAAGTGTTTATAAAAAAATTTCATTTTGGAACAAAACATAGAAATATTTTTAAATCGTATTACGTAAATATCATATTTACAATAAATTATATTATACCTGCAGTTATTGTATTTGCATGATTTAATGTTTGGTAAAATTAAGCTTGAGAAAGGAATGATATTTTGGATGGGTTGGAATCTGGTGGTTAATAGTAATAATATGTACATGGGAAACTTACAAAGCGCCACTTTTGTGAAATATCACTATCACCTCAACTGGGCTTAGATGTATCCAAGGATGAGTCCTTATCACCTACTGTAGTGCAAGGGGGTGGGCCAGGAGAGTCTGGCTGTAAAGGTCCCCAATCCCTGCTCCTGGCTCCTGGGTCCCCATCTTAGATTATTAGTCCAAGGGACCGTCTCCTGTATTATCCAGAGGCCCTGACACCTAATTATAATTTGGTTATAAAGGATCTTCTTCAGCCCAACTCTTCCAATCCTGCCCACTTCGCATAGGTGGACCACAGATAATATAAACAAAGGGAGATATGGCATGGAAACGTACTGACTGTCGCAGAGCTATGACCAAACTACATGGACTGTGCATTTGGTGTGGGTAAAAACAAAGGCAGAGTGCCGCACAGCTGTGCGCTGTGTGTAGGTACGATTTGCAATGATATGAGTGTATTTTGGTGACACTTGTGTGCATACGGTTTCATTCTAATAATCGTTCATGGTCCATCTCCCATGATACTTTTATCTATGAGGTGGACTGACACCAGGCTCCAGACATACCTCACCCCATAATCCCTGGTACCCTGATTACCACCCTAACTAGCATATCAAATCTAGATACTAAACAAAGCTAAATATTTTTTTTTTTATTCTAAAAGATACTAAACATTGCTAAATATATTTGCCTTTGTTAGAAGTAAACTGAAGTACAATTCTCCCGTCTGGAACCCACATTACAATATTCATGTACAAGCTATTGAAAGAATACAAAATTAATTCTTTCGTTTTATAAGTTTTAAAATGGGCATTCCAGCAATTTTGTAGAAATACAAATAACACTCTTTTAAATTAAATAAAAAATTTTAAATTGTCAGACATGAACTTTCACTGAATTTCTGTATAAAATTTTAAGTGATGCATTTGATAATCCAGAATTGCTTGCATTGATAATCATTCAGATTCCACTACGTAATACTAGAAGTCGGGATTTATTTCAGTGCAGATATTCTGGGACTAACTACCATATGTATTTCCTATTGCCCAGAATACTTATGGAGGGAAATAATTAAACCGAGTAAGTGGACATCTTAAAAAATTGTTACTGAGGCAATTTAGTTATGTATAATAAATATCTGTATAATTTTTACTATTCATATTCCTAGCCCCTAAAAAGGGTGTTAATAAATTAATTTTATTTGTTACCACTCGTAAACCAAAATATTATGTAGGCACATAATTGCATTTGTTTTTCATGAAACAGTCTGTTTTTTTATTGTAAGATGTTCACTAATTTACAGTTGATGATTCTGAACTAGTCGAACTGGTCCATAAATTGGGAATATGTAATTGAGTAAATTATTATTGTAATCATTTTATTTGGGATTTATGTTTCATTGAAAATAAAATTTATTGGTTTTCATGGAGTCAATGGTTAACTTACTTATGGTATTTAATTAACTTTATAATAATAAAAAGCTATATTATGTAATAATTATTGTAAATTAATACACAAATAAACAAAACTTGCTGTAATATGTAAATGTTTTTTATTTGTATTATCAATAAACATTATTTATAAAAAACACCAATTTATATTTACATTGTAATGCTAGGTACACAAAAAGGTTACCAATAATTTATTTTTTTGGTATATGTAACAGGATAATTCTCAACATTTAAAAGAATCTTGTACGAAAAACAAAAAAATCTTAAAATTAGTTTGTTGTAAAAATGTTCCAAACAGAATGTATTTAAAACTAGCTGAAGTCCCCGGAGTTGCCAGGGCTTTACGCAGAGTTTATACAAATCTACAGTTTTATTCCGAGGTTGATGAAATTTTGCACACTTGAGCTTCAAAACAAGAGAAAGGTCACTGACTAAATGAGGCTTCTAAAAACCTCCCCCATCCTCCTTTCCCACCCCTTGCAGAATATTAATACTTGCACACTTTGCACACTTAAATTCATCTCATTTCGAGAAAACTGCGTAAATATCAAGTAACGGGGACTTCAGCTAGTAATTTCAAAAAAAAATACATACATATCATTAGGGATAAATCAATAATCAAAAAGACCATCATTCCGAATCGAAAATTTGTTCGCAATGGCTTAAAGTATATTTAGTAATCAAATCTTAATTACCCGGATGATTGAGATTTATTAATTTTCTTCTGCCTCATGATATTCAACACAGGAGTTACAAAGTCTGACTGGTTCCAGGCAATAGAATCCTTGTGTGGTATTCATAACAAAAATCATGCAACTAACGAATGACTGAAAAATAGGTAAAATTTAAAATATAATTAAAATAAGCATAACCAAAAACTGTACAGACCAAAATACCAAAGAGAAAATTTGAGATACATAAGTATGCTATAGTAATTTGCTTGTATCATAAGAAATAACATAACAAAATATGTTTAAATATCAATGTCCAATATCTTTGTAATGAAATAATAAAGTTTTAAATTTCAACACAATATTAACACAAAATTAAAGATTTTGTCCAATTGACAAAAGTACTTATCAACAAATAAAAATATACAATAGGTACAAACACAGTTTCGTAAAATTTATGGGAAAGATATGGTGAAAACTGCACCAAAAGACTTTTAGCATAGTGTACGAACACAAAGGAGACGGCTTTCTGATTAGCCGGGTCTTAGTGGGTAGTAGACTGGCGCAGGCACGCCGACAAAGAATGTTTACATGTAAATGTATGAGACTGCACATAGTAAAAACAGATTCAGATTTGTGTCTGCGCATAACGGCGCCAATAAGTTTTATAATGAATGGAATGAATTCTTAGGAATTAAGAATTCCTGGCCGGTGACGCAGGTTAGTGACGTTCGTTGTGAAGAGTTCAAATACACTGTTGTTTCTAGTCAAAATATGCAGAGCTTACACTGAATGGAGAAACGGAAATACTCGTAATATTCTACATTTCATAGATGGTGTTAATTAATTTATTTTATTAAAATACGCTTTTTGCAAGGTATTGCTTTACAATATTAAGACAAATTATTTATTTGGGACCGTACACGTGCAATATTAATATGAATAAACAGTTTTGTCTGTAAAGAAATTCTTTTTAAAGGCATACAAATACAATATTGGATTGAATCATCGGTACAATATTGTATTTGTCTGCGTTTCTCGAAAGAATTGAGTTTTTAAACGAGCAAAACTATTTATTTATATTCATATTGCGTATGCACGGGCGCAAATAAATAATTAGTCACCTTTGGAACACCAGACCCTTTTTTTGAGGAGAATCAAAAATGAACTTTAAAGTGTTTCAAGTGCAAATGTTTCTGTTTAAAAAAAATATGCACTTTCTAATGGCATACAGGTTTAAATCGCATATCGAAAATTCAAGCTAAAATGAAATTCCAATGCCAGCAGCGCATGAACGGTTTGTCTTTAATATTTTAAAGCAATACCTTGCAAAAAGCGTATTTTAATAAAATAAATTAATTAACGCCATCTAATGAACACGTAGAATATTACTAGCGTCTAACCTTAACACAAACTGATAGCTCGATGGCTGACAAGCTACCACGCAGGTAGTGCAGGTTTTACCCGCATTCTCTGTTTTCACAATGCACCACTAACCGCCGTTGACGAACTCAGGCTCTCAGCGCCGATAATCCGAAATCCACGGCCTTTGTGTTCATATACATAAGATAAGAAAACAGATTCTAGTCTAGTATTAGATTTATTTATTTAAATAACAAAAAATGTTAATTACATAAACATTTTCAAATCAGAAACGAACTTTGATACCTAATTATTATATGGTAAAACTCTACCAATTTTAAAATGAGACACTGGTTATAATGAAATAATATAAAATAACAAATAACTTGATTTATTTTTTAAAACTCCCTTATTTTCATTTCTGAATAATTAATACACTAGAGATTCTTTCATGGAATGTTAATAATCATCAAAATAAACAGTTTTTAAATAAATAAAATATTCAACATTATTAAGGGATAGGTTTTCTGATTTGAGTTTAGGACACAAATTATTGAAATATTAACATAAAACACTATAATAATTTAAGGTCCCGTGTTAAAATTGCATATTTGGTTTCATTTGAACATTTCTTCTGTGATTATAATACTCATAATATAATATTTCTTCTAACTCAATTTTAACATGACACTATAAAATACAATTAAATATTGAAGAAACATTACAAACTACTTCAAAAAACCTTTTCGAACTTATTTATTTTTTAATTTATTTGATACTATCAGTGTGCACAAATAAATTTAAATCTGCGCTCCAAAATTATTTGCTATGTAAAAATAAAAATATATTTTTAAAATAATTTAAAAAAAAATTATGATAGATTTTAGGCACCTAATTTATGTATACCAAATTTGGCTTTTTTCAAATTTCAAGATCAGATGAAAATAATACATAGGTATTAGGTATGTACATCATATTTACAAATCCACAATATCCTAGTAAAGCTATTTGATATAATATCATACTTATAAATAAATACAATAGAGTATGTAGTCATCATCTAGATAAAATGCAATAAGTTATTTGCATCTTTGTGAAAACATATCACAGGCAAACATAACATCGCAACAAAAAGAAAAAAAGGTTTTTTTAAATAATTCTTATAAAACCTTCTGTAAATCAAAAAGTTGGAATACTACAAATAATTACTTAATTTGATAAATACATATAAATTTGATCTGTTTTATACATTGAGCGACTACTTTGGCATATGAAGTGGGAAAATTGGAGAAAATTTTAAACTAAAAATAAAGTTGGATAATGTTGGTTTATTAAAATTTCTGATAATAAAACTTTTTTTAAATTATTTTTTAATTCATACTCAGGTACTGACTGATAAACTGGGTCAGACCACAGAATAAGTGCTTCTTTATTCTATGGGTCATATTCACAATTTTTTTAACCTTTCCCTTACAGTGCTTGAAAATACTGCAAGCTCCAATGCAGTGCATATACTATACGTGGTACACATTTACAGCCTTACTAATAATAAAAAAAACTACCCAACTATTAAACGGTGTTTAGTTACACATTGAATAAAGACTGTAAAAGTACTGTTTTGAATCATACTAATAAATGCAGTTTTGTGACTGCTGTCAAAACAAATTGTAGCCTGGAAATGTCGCTTTTGGCGAAGCGGTACATGGGTGTTTATCTGTGCGTTGTTAAACACCAGAAGTTTTTTTTTTTAATGTGACACCTCACAAGAGCGCCCCTGTCTGTACAGGTAAAGGCAGGGGAGCTATGTCGCCACCCGGTTGGGCAACGTTTTGAAGCGGGTTGAAGATAGGGGCTGTAGGAAGGGCTTTATTGAAAAACAGATGCCGGTAACTCATTCCACATACGAGCCGTCTTACACAAAAACGAGTCGCAGAAGTGGCCCGTTCTCGTGAAGCCAACATCAACTGTGAACGGGTGTTCCACTCGTGTACGTCGAGTTTCACATGTGTGAGCCAGTGCATCGGGAACAATGCTGCTAGCTCCTTAGAACAGGCTACATTAAAATACCTGTAGAACAGACTTAACATGCCCACATTGCGTCTGTGCATTAGAGATGGCACTCAGTCTTTTAACAATAGACTGTCAACCAGACTGACTGCCCTCCTTTGCACAGAATCAAGTAGGTTCATCAAGTATTGTGGGGCTCAAGCCAAGAGGTGGCTTTCAAATTCAATTGTTGGGCGTACTTGAGATCTGTATAAGGTTAGCAGCTGGTTACACATTTACTTATTATACTTGAGCTGGTCTGATATACTAACTCCAACCATTTCAATGGAGTCTTTATTGGGGAGGGTACTTTTTTATCAAATTGCACCAGATCATTGATCTCCCTCTTTGCCGAAATCAGCAGGCATGAACCTTCTCGAGGTAATTGTCAACTTTTTGTCTCAAAACTTCCTGAGTTGTACGGACATCAAGAGTGAAAGGGGGTTTGTCAAAAAGATAACCCTCGCGAACGGTGCTGTCGTCAGCGTAGCAATGAATTGGTGCACATTCAACGAGATCGTTGATGCGCAACAATGACAGCTTTGATAACGTACTTCTTCGTAAATCTATGTTCTGTTAAAATCCGCTTCACGGGGATCAAATGGATTCAGGTATTTTCTATATATATTATGTTCTTGGGTATGAGGGCGTAATGTCCCTGCCATTTTATCAATAACGTCCATAATGTCAAAAAAATCATTCATTTTCTGAAATATAATGTGAAATGAATTGTTAAGAACAATTATATTTTGCATAAGCAATGTATAACTTTCCATGAATATGGCCATTAAACATCAGTTTAGAGTATGTAACGTTTATTACATATTGAGGTTTTTACATAAACAGTCAATTGTGTAAAATTTAAAACAAATTTATTAGTAAGACTATTAGAGTTTTACGATTTTTAAGTGGAATAAAAGTTATTTAAATTTATTACTTACGTAAATCATTTTACTAACACACTTCAAGCAGACCAACACAGGGTCCCTTTTGAGAAAATTAAATTAAATTCTACTTTGTAATACGACTCCATAAGTCAGTGTTGAGCCATTTAGTGTTGTTTCTATGTGTAAAAAATGTACACATTTTATTACATTACAAAAACATGTTTTTTAGTTTGGCACAAATCATCAATTTATGCATCTCCAGTGCCGTAAATGAAAGGATTTATTACCCGTTCTACGGTTTTAATGCAGTTTCCTTTTGATTAAATCAATATTCTTTCACACAAAAGACAAGAAGGGGAAGACTTGTATCACATTTTTATACATATACATATCCCAACTATATTATAATCACATTACACAGAGATTGGTGTACATCATATAAAATTATCACACAGAGATACCTTTCCCGCCATTCATACGGAACCGGCGTAAAGGGGAGAAGTACCCTTTCCGCCGGAAGTGTGTTAATAGTAGTAAGTAATATATTGTGTATAAGTGATGAAAATGAGTAAAAAAACATTGACCATGCATAAAACTCATTATATGTCCATTACTGCTGGCAGACCGCTGGTACTTCTAGCAACCGCGCATTGTGGTGCAGAAAGCAAAACCCCGCACCTTCTCACTCACTACCCCACCACTCGGCAAGTTAACGACACTCGAAGATACATATTGACTTTTTTTTCCCGAATTTATGGCAAAACAATTTTTTGATACCTACAGATTATAATTATTTTATCCAATACACTAATGCATTGCAGAGGAATACCTGAAATATGAACTCTGGGTTTAGTATATTTACAGAGATATTGAAATAATTAGAGACATGTCAACCAAGTTGACAGCACCGGCAAGGAAAGGTTAAACTGAAAAGATTATAATTAATTTATTGAAAAAATAATTTAATTAAATAAAATGATCCTTATAGTAAAATGATGATAAAATGACAATATATTACAAAATAATGCAACGATTTGGACCAACGTTATCACAAATTTTAACTCTAATTTTAACTTTTATTTTAGAATGTCTTTATTCTGAGATTTTATAAAAGAGGTATATCAACACTTGTGAATAAAATTATATTATTTAATCAGAATTGTCTTCACGTATATACGACCTTATCGTATAACCAGCATATTATGGTCTTTAATTAGTCTTCATTCCAAAACAACCCGACAACGTCAAACCTCGGATTGCAAGTAACTTGGTTTTCAAGTGTTTTGCAAGACAACCAAAATTTTGTAGTAAATTTTAACAATAAACAAGCGATGTCTAGCCATACGAGCAATACATGTGAATAAACGTCGGACACAGAAATTTAAAAAAAAAAACACTATCGAATCTGTTCAACGACAATGTAATGTCACATTTTGATGAAATCCTCAAAAGAAGGAAAAAAATTATTTTATTATTTTATTACACTCTTGTTACATTTGATTGATTTTCTCTCTTGTTACGCAAGCTCGTTCTGAAATTATTCCGCTGGTGATAAATTCAATTACATGGCACGCACTTTAAAATAAAAAATATTAAAAAGTTCATGCATATAATATTAACTTATAACATATTTTGTATAAAACAATTTTACAAAATATTATAAAATTTATAGCATGCACCTACGTCCTACATGAGTAATTCAATTATTCAAATATTTCAATATTTGAAAGGAATCATCATAGTTTCCATTATTTCTTATGGGGAAATTTGCTTCCATTAATGAGAGTTTCCGGAATGAATTATGATTGCTTACCATAAACCAAGGTTCTACTGTATTTCCGTTCCCGAAACAAAACGATTTAATAACTTATTTTCTTTCCCTTCCCTTTATAGTAAATTAACACTTAATATGGGGCATTTTTAAATGCTAAATATTGTAAATTCACACCTATTTAAATATTAATTGGTTATTGTACGTGTACTGAAATATTACTACCAAAAGCGACAAGTGCATTGGTTGATCAATAATTTGTAATCTTATGAAAAGAAATACAGTAAAACCCTCTTAAGAAGTTTTCATGCAGTTTTGTTTTTTGGGTTCCTTGGAAAAACTTTATAAGAGAGTTTTAGAATGGTTAGTTAGTGGAATCTACACGGAGGTTCCGTGATTAGCAATAGTTTCCTCTGCTATAAAGTCGCTGTTGCCAAACAGCAGTGAACACAGGTATTGTTTGAAGACACATTCTGCAACCTTGAAATTGGGATTCCTTCTAATAACTAGGCGTAGCACGTGGATTGCGTGCTCAAATTCATTCTGAAAAACAAACACTTTTATCAACAATACCAAAAATAACTCACAAAATGTAAAAAAATAAATAATAGGTTATAAAATATATCTTAGATTTATTATTATTTTTATACTGTTTATTCTGAAAGAATAATGTTATCTTATTTAACATAAAACATGGAAAAGTGACGCACACAAAGTAATATTTGTTTGGAACTATAAAGAGATAATACTTTTTTTTTTTTTGTAATAACTTAGTGAGTAAAACCTCAAATTGTAATATTTAATTATTGAAAACAATGTTAGCGATTCCTAAACGAAAATCTGAAACAGATAAATCAGGAAAAGATACGACCCTTGCCTTGCTGTGCCCCGGCAAGGCAAGGGTCCTGGGTTCGAGTCTTAGATGTGACCGTATCTTTTTCTAATTTATCTGTTTCAGATTTTCATTTAGGAATCGCTATTATTGTCTTCAATAATTAAATATTACAATTTGAGGTTTTACTCACTAAGTTATTCCAAACAATAAATATTTATCCTAGACTTACAGAAAAGTCAATAGATGTCGCACATTAAAATTAAAATAAGATATGTTTATCTAAAGACGCTGTCTAGATTGCATTTAGTTCGGGTTGAATCTTACGATAAAACATAAAGATAGTTGGCAATAAAAATGTGCAGTGAGAAAAATAAGACAATGTTGGTAGTTCTTATTCGAAGTATGATACAGTTAAATATGACCGAAGGAGATAGGGTCCCATTAGCTCAGTTGGTAGAGCGGTGCCCCGGCAAGGCAAGGGTCCTGGGTTCGAGTCCTAGATGTGACCGTATCTTTTCCTGATTTATCTGTTTCAGATTTTCGTTTAGGAATCGCTAATATTGTCTTCAATAATTAAATGCATTTTTTTTTTGACGCAGGGGATCATTGAAAGGAAACATCAATGCTGTGTAGAGGGTATTTGAATGAGTCTAGGTCCTGTGGTGGTTTCAGAGCTGAGCTAAGGGGTGACAGAAACGACTCTGTGGGTGTAATATTACACAATAAAAGTAATATATATTAATGTATTGCTATTGCCGAGTAAATTAAACACTGGCTGGTAGTGGTTTTAGACTGTAATCATTAATCACAATGATGACGAAAGAATTCATTACTTACCTCATGGCCGTGCATCAGAGCGAGGTTGAATAAATTCACAATAAAATCAGGACGTCTTTTATATGCTAAGAGACTCATTCTTCTTGAATCAGCACCCATTGCGAGCCTACAAAAAGCAAAAATATTAAAATAACACATTATAATACACGGGTGTTGGCAATTGCACGTGACACTTCGTTTTTCGTGGAAAAGGATTATATATGTATTACGTAATCCATAATTATAATATTACCATTGAAAGACATATGATAGCCCAAGCAAAGAGACATCTTTCTCTCTGTCCGGAGCCAAATGCACAGCCTGGCGCAGACAAGCAATCACCAAGTCAGGGTTGCCCTCTATCCTCCAAAATATGGCTGCCAAAAAGTTGGGCACCCACGACACACGGTTCTACAAAGGAACAAGTGAATTTTTATATAAAATGTACACATAACGTCATGATATTTAAACATACATCAAATTGTATTATTTGCAATGTCAACTTTGAATGTTTAGGAGTGCAGCTTGCCTAGTAGAGTGAATGCATGATTATAAGATCCTTACTAACACTTTTAAGGAGTCTTCGTCTTTAAACTCATGCGTGACGGTGTGAGTGACCTTTCACACCACACTATTGGCCGGACGAGGCGATCACCCAGTGCATGTGTTAAAACATCCAAATTTTAAGCAAAAATAGAGTTCAGAAGTATTCTTATTTCCATAAATTATCCATTTAAATAAAATCTTTCAGAGAAGTAACAACAAGAAGGTGAGACACGGAAAAGACAACTTCTCTCGAAAAGAAGTGGAAATATTCAAAATAAAAAATATATTTATTGATGATTTCAACAAAAAATGTGTAATTTGAACAGAAATTTTCATAGAATACAAGCAACTCCAAATCTTGGGCAATGGTGTTTCCAATAATGGATTTAAAGCATCATTTTTCAAAAGAAATCCGTTCATAGTCATTCATGCTGGTTTCTGTCAAAAATAAAGGAATATATTTTTGAGCGAGTTTTATATGAAATATGATCCATCCTATGCACAAGGATCTTATAATCGTGCGTTCACTCTAATATGTAGTAAACACAGCAATCTAGTAAACACCAGATTGAAGTTTCACTATATACAAGGATCCTATAATTGTGCGTTCACTCTAATAGTAAACATAGCAATCTAGTAAACACCAGATTGAGGTTTCACATGATTATTGTTTTATCATGTAGTTAGCCAGCCATTAGCTCTCCATCGCAATACTAAAAAGGTAACAACTTTGCACATTCAAAACATTGACTTACGACAATATGTAACAAAAAGTTGGAAAAGCTCAAAACAAGGTTTTAATTACTCCAGGGAAGATCTTATTCCTTTGTTATGCTTACATGGGTTTTTTCATAATAATCTATCCCACCACATGGCACCTTTTGGAAGCTCATATGTGTTTTAGCTACACTTCATGGATCGCATTTGGGATAGCCGCCGGATAACATATGCAATAACCGCTTAGATAAGGTAAAACAATACATACATGTCTTAGAGTTTCGGCAATCTTGGTCCCAAAAACTTGAATTGGAGTCGTTTCGTCTTCGGTGAGCATTCTCAAGGCGAGTATAAAATTATCTTTGGTATTTGGAGGAAACGGAGGCAGCTTCTGACTTCCCAGTGCCAGCTGAATAAAATCTGGCTTCGGGTCATCGCAGTATGGTTTCTTGACGAGACCAGCCGCTGAATATGTTTCTTTCAGGATAGTTTTCGCAAATAGACTGAAAGTGAAAATTTAGTAACAATCAAATTATAGACCACTGTGGTGCAATTGGTGGGCAGACACATTTGCTGGCAAGACCTAGACAAACCTCACCCCATAGACCCGGGCATCCCTGCTAACCCAGGCACTAATCTAAGTTTAGCCCGGCCATCCAAATGTAGTGAAGCACTTGAGGTGAACTATGGCAGAGGCACCTCTCGAAAGCAAAGATAGAAAAAAAGTAGCTGTCTTCCTAAAAGCTACAGCTACAAGTTCTCAGAGTTGAAGGTACTTTCAGTATCAACCTGATGAAAGACCGCCATTCAAGATCGAAATGTTTTCTGAAATGACTTTATTCTAGTTTTGTGACCAGATCTGAATAGCTGATTTCCTACAAAAAATCATGAAATTCATACTTTTCTCAGACGGTGATGATTTAAAATAATAACCAAAGATCTAGAATAAGAAAATATACTGCAGTGCATAATGCGCCAAGTGGAACGTAAAGAAGTCCGGCAAGCTGACACGTGTTCCTGTCGATGACGTAAAAATTCTTTTTTTTTGATTTTTTACCGACATACATATAATAATCTGCCACTGATTCTATTCAATTTTGGGATGGGTTCAATTTTATCACCACATATTGAAATGTTTTCATATTATAAGGACCTTATTGCTAAGCATTTTCTTTTGAGAATCTGGGATCAATCGTGATGATAATAAGCAAGTAAATATGAATACATATCCCCAACAGGGTATTTTCACAAGCACTTTCTAACCTTCCTCCTCCCCATCTTCTTCCACTCTCCACTACCTTCAGCCTCATGCAACATACCCCAATAATTGGTGATGCCATAATACCATTGCCTCCCTATTTTAGGAGCAGTTGGAACTCTGCGGTATTCACATAAAAAACCAGGATTAAGAAGAGTCTATAATGTAGTTAATATGTACTTACAAAAATCCTCTCTGGGCATAAGCCGTAATGAAACTTGCTGACTTGAAGATATCAATTTTCTCCATTGTATCACAAGTTTCATCAGATAATTCTATGTTGATTTTTTTATCATAGATTTTCATTTTCCTATCACGCAGGTCATAGGATTCTCCCTCCACTAGAATGATAAAGAAATTCAAATACAATTAAATTAATTGATACGTATTGAATAATTATAAACTAATTTTTTATTTAGTATATATGTAATGTCACACTGCAAAGCATAGGCTTCAAACAAAAAAGGTTATTTTGTATATATTTTTTTAAATTTTACAGTAACAAAACATTGGTTACAGTGCTGAAACATTTACAGATATTAATATTTAAGGTGGGTATGATGTTTCGTTGTAATTTATATGGTATGTATATTTAGTAATTAACAGGTAATGTGTGTAGTGTATAGGTGTGTGTATGTGTGAGTGTGTGTATAATGTGTAATGTGCATTGAACAGTTTATATCATTTACACAAAGCTCCTTTTAAATATGGGCAGCGAATCCGAAAAAACGACAGTGTTAGAGTTTAGACAAATATTATTGAATGTATGAAGAGCACGGTTAATCAGCAAATTAGATGCTGCATTTGTTTTGTAATTAAGCGTGTGGAATAGAGCTGTATATCATGTACATCTCAAAGGTATGTAATTATGGACAGAAGTTCGGTACAGTCAATGTTATTGTTTAAAATTCTATTCTATTCATATCTGCCGGCACAGGCACGTAGCGTATCAGATACGACACATTCACATCTACCGGCACGGCACAGACACGGCACCATGAACTAAACTAAACTAAACTGCAGGCAAGTCGAGGGGTTTTCAAAAATCCAAAATCAGGCTCACAAATCAACGACTATTATTCTGAGCGCCCGCGCAAGATGTTTTAGATTTTTTCTATGGAAGAATAAAGGTAGTGAAAATTTTGCTTAAAGAGAAAGTAGGTAGCTAGGAAGAAAGACAGAAAATGAAATGATTTGCTGTACATCTGTTGAACAAAAAGCGAAAAAAATTAGGGAAAATTCTTTACATTATATTATAAAGAACATCGAGAAGATAGCGAAAGATTTTTCAAATATTTGAGAATGGGTTAATATGAGTAAATATAAACAGCTCGGAGAGCTCTGAAACAGAAAATAGAGGGTTACCTCGAGAGGGTTTCATCTCGGGGTAAGAATAACCTAGTCGAATTTATTGTTTCAAATACCCAACCAATCACGTCTGATTACTTCTAAAGAGATCAAAATGACAATCTAGACTCCTTCAATGGAAGCAATCTTCCCAACATGCCTTCCGTTGTATTGCTGGAAGCCAGAGTTAAGTTAGCCTCTCAGAAGCTGGATGTACTGTACCAACAGAGCCCGCAGATACTTTAATAGTACATAATCACAAGTGCGCCCCACGGTTGAATTTATCAGCCACCTCTGGTCTGGAGCCCCAAAATATCATAAAAAAACTCGACTCTGTACAGAAACAGGCGGTTCGTTTGATGTATTCCTCTATCTTAATAAACGAATTGCAATATTTAGAGCACAGATGTCGGGTGGGAATGCTTTCCTTGTTCTACCGCTATTTCAATGGAAATGCTCCGAGAAACTAGCGTCATTGATCCCTTTGTAACCGGTCCACAATCGGGTTTGAAAGGGCCCCATTCCTCTTAGATTGGAAACATTCGTAATGCACCTCAGAGAGCCAATCCATGTGACGCATGAATCGCAGGAACTTTTAGTTTAGTTAATGGGTAGTTTAGATGGTGTAATGCAGTCGAACTCGAGAAGTTTGTAGCACAACGATGATAACTGAACTATGATTTGAAAAGGTATGTTTGGGTTCAAATGTGACCCCGAGGTCTCTTATGAATTTCACTGAAGACAATTGTTATTATTATTATTTTATTTACTTCTATTATTGTACGTACATTTTACAGATGATATCAACTTATTCAGTGCATTGTTTATTAGTCATTGAGAATTTTTCTACCACCATGATAGGCACGTGCCCGTGTCGTGATGATTGATTATATTTAAAGTACATTGAAAATAATTAAACATAGATGATAAGTTCCAATAATTAATTAATATTTAAAATATTTCATTTCTTTTTTAGTATAATCTGTGTTGAAAGTTACGTTTGTCAACAATAATTTGTGCTGGGCACGGAAGACTAAGTCACTGGAGTGACTTGACATATTCATATTTACGTCTACTGTAAAATGTTCATTTTGTGTATTTTACCAAACCATAGCCGATATGTTTTTGTCCCTGAGCTCAGGTGTTTCTAATATGTAAGCGTGATAGTTGTTATTTCTTGTGTTTTGTATTTATGAACTAGCTGTACCCCGCCATGCGTTGCTGTGGCTTAGTCTTTCTGTGCAGATAGAGAAACAATAGCGCGTGTTGCTTTGATGGCCAACAGACGGCACTTTTTTTCAAAAAAGCATAATTTTACCTGTCACAGGTGACATATATATAATACAGGTATATAAAAATACATGCATATTCGAATGCATCGATTTGTTAAAATTTCAAAACATTGGTGAAGAACTTTCGGAGATTTAAGATTTTGAAGAAACGAACATAATCATTTTTATTTATATAGACTAGCTGTACCCCGCCACGCGCTGCTGAGGCTTAGTCAGTCTGTGCAGATAAACAATAGCGCGTCTTGCATTTACGTCCAACAGATGGCACTGTTCTTCAGAAAAAGCATGTTTTTAACTGTCACAGGTGACATATATAATACAGGTACATAAAACTTCATGAATATATATATATGAATGCAACGTTTTGTCGAAATTTCAAAACATTGGTGAAGAACTTTCGGAGAATTAAGATTTTGAACAAATGAACATTTTTATTTGTATAGATAGATAGATAAAGGAGTATTGTTTTAGAATAGAGTTGTTTAATTTACGTAAGATTGTTAAAGATTTCATCAGTACTTTCAGTGTAATTTTCATTATGGCTTTTTGGATTTTAATTAGTGATTTTATTATATTGTCATTTGTGTGTAGCTACCTCTTAAATGTCCCAAATTCCGTATTTCTTCCTCTGCGTCAGCCGGTGGGGGTAAATTCAGCTTGACAGAGCCGATGGGTATGCCTCTGGGCCTTGGAGCCTTGGGGCTGGTCTTGCTGGCGGTGCTTTCTGTAGGCTTCTTCCCCTTATCCTTATCCTTATCTTCAGCCTTAAGCTCAATCGGGACAGTTTTCTTTGGGGAAGTGTCACTTCTTTGTAGTCTGCAGCTGGTGGTACTTTCTTCATGACTGTTTAACGTATCGTCATCTAAAAATCATTTATGTATAGATATTATTTTCAATAGTAATGTTATAGGCATGTCAAGCTGTATTTTACATCAAATCCAGTGAATGCATAGTACAAAATAGAAATGCCTTAATGTAGATTTGTATTAATGTTGACAAATGACATGTATTATTGGGGTATGTCTGTCAATAACTTTCATGTATCTAAATGGCACTTGTGTCGTTAATTCAAAATAAATAAATATCATCTCATTTCCGCCAATCATACTTTTAAGGACACAGGGGTTAAAGTTTTTCACCGTAGTAATAAAGGCAAAAAATTGGATAATTTAGAAGCACTCGAAATTACAAAATTCCTAAATAATAAATCTAGTATAGTGAATAGCCAAATTAATCTATCGTTTAGTCCGATTCTAGATATTTTCCAGTTAACCGCTCTGTTCTTTCTGGAAACCCAGTAATTAATTACCCCTTCCATTCTGTCCACCTACCAAAAACAATTTGTATATACATATATATTTATATGTAAATATTTTGTATCTTAGATTCGTTTTTAATATTCTCCTGATGAAGGAAGGGTTCTTCTGAAACCGGTAGTTTAAATAAAATTATAGTGGTCGACATCACCATAAATAAATTACAATAACGAGATACACGGACACGAAACGAGAAATTCTAAGCAAATTAGATTGCCAACAAGAAAAAAAACAAGCACCCAAAAATTTCTGATGTACCAGTATAACAAAATCCCGAAGGAAATTGCTGTGATAGAAAATATTAATAAGTTCAAAAATGAATTAAGAAAATATGTCTATCTCAATTATTAATGTTTCTTTTTTTGTGACTTTATTGAAATATTTAAAGAAAGATTATGTTTGCCAAACAATGTACATGTTTATATGTTTATAAAACTATTAGCACACACGAAGATGTGAGCTAACTTAAGATTAATAAATAAATAAATAATAAATAATAATAAAAAAAACAAATTTATATGTTTTTTATTGTAAATAAATATAATTTTCTGACTCTATAGGTCGAGACAGCCAATCAAATATCACACAGCGTGCGAAGTGTTCACTTTTACTAGGTACCTGACATTGTATATCTTATCACATATTTCCTCCAAGTACATCACCATAAATAAAACACTCACTAGATTGATATTTTCGGGCTTTTTGCATGAAACCAATCGGACCTAAAAAACCATAGATATGCCAATATATAGACATTATAATTCTCATTCGGATATAGTTAGGCAATCATATGACGTCACAGTATTTCGGTTCCAATTTTTGATCGGAGTTATACCCCACCTATACATCACCATTTCATTTGAAATCAAATAAAGACAAAGTAGTGATTGTCAATTATTGCTTATTATCGATATTTTGTGTATTGTTGAGTAGCTACCTACCTACCCTAAGACCTAATAAATGTATTTAAATACTGTGGCAGTTATTTTATTTTTGCAATATGGCGACGGTAATAAAATGATTGTATTTATTGGTTGTGCAAATACAGGATTGTAGTTAATCTTTTGATTTTGGGCCGAACCTTTATTTTTTTTGAGTGGAGTGAACTACGTGTTTGGCTCGCAAAAGAGACATGACAAATGGCACTAATTGTATCACTTAAGAAATTTTTGATGCTCTACATACTTGCATACATCATGTATTATTGCTGCGATTATCTTTGGGCACCCGCTTACCTTATCGCCTCCGACGCCCGCTTCACTGCTTTACATCAATTTATTATCGCCTAAAATCGAAGCGAAAATATAATAACCGCCAAAGGAGAACACCAACTAGCAACGTCTAGAGATCGATCCAAAGAGCCCCTAGGAGCAACCGACAGTGAGTAATCTTATTCATATTATTAGAGAAGTTCTACCCTACCGCCTTGAAATTCCATCAATATGTACAAGATTTGGACAAAAAAATTATCTCCTTGGTAATTCAAACTATTTACACATTGTATTGTCCTTTAACATTACAATTATGTTGGTAAATACTTGTATCAAAGCTACCGATCATATCATTTTATTATTTTTATATAAATTATTAATTAATAAGAAATAAAAAAATTCTTACCAGAACTTGAGAAGCAATGTAACTGAGCTTCTTGGGGGGTTTCGAGTTGATTGGCTTCTAGGAGAGTGTTTTTGTTTATCTCTATTTCCTCACCATCTGAAAATGATATACAAAAAAAGAGAATCAAAAATCAATCAATGTTTTGTTTTTTTTTACCCACTATTCTTAATATAACATACATACACGGGCTATGGGCCGGAGCCCTGCACTTGCAGTGTTGAAGAATCGTGTCTTTGCACGGTACGAAGCAATGCAATCTATACCTTATGCATTCATTTTCCCTTTGGATATTACCTCTACTAGGTTAGTAGACAAAAATAAAAATGTCACTTGGTCAAGTTTGATATTGTCTGCATGCTGGCTTTATCAAAAATATCTTTTTATTTATTGAAGTTTCTTGTCAGCTTCTACAGGTTAACCTTTAATTACATGAAGGTAAAAATTATTTACTACCCGAAGGACGGCCACTAGGGTCCCCAATAAAATCACAAAAGCGACCGTGTTTCTTAATATTCCTTTTGCCCTTTTTTTATTCTTGGAATGCCATCCCCCCTCGACCTGGAACTCCTTAGCGTACCAGGGGTAAAATGCCCGCTGTTTGCCAGCTGACTCTATTTTCATAACGACATGATTTTAGCAAAATGATGTTTTTGTAAATTGTACAGCTGTATATAATGTGTTTATATATTTACGAAAAATTTATACCTATGTAGTTTCTCCAGAATCAGCGGCGGCTCGTGATTTTTATATGATAGAGTGGGAATATTGAAAAATTACAAAATAAAATAAAATACGACATTATTGATTTTGTTTAGTTATGCCAAGTGAATATAATATATTCAGTATCTAGAAGCAATTTTTAGGATTTAAAATACCATTAAATTGGGGCAAGTGCGGTGAGCTACTAGCAAATCCATGATGTATTCGCCTGTATAATAATTTCCCTGAGGCCCTATGTCATCTTTGCGGATGCTGTGTGGAGGGTCTTTTTGAGGAGTGGAAGGAGTAACTGTTGTAGGAGGGAGGAAACAAAGAGGCCGGCAAATCGTTCCACGGCCGAGCTGTTGAACTTGAGAACAAATCATAGAAACAACCCATTCTCATGCGACACATGTCGACAGTGTACAAATGTTGGGTACGGGATTGGCGTGTTATCCGACTAAGCACAGGTGCCAAAGGGATCAAATTCGCTAGTGTCTCGGAGCTTCTTCCATTGAAATACTGGTAAAACAAGGACAATATTAATTCCACCCTTTGGAAATTAAGAGATGTTCTGAACCATTGTCTTAGCCACTTCTGCATGTATTTAATATTCACCCAGGAAAGTCACCCCTTTACACAAAGATGGTGACAAGTTTCGGGCAACCAACTTGTCCTTTAGTGATTCCTTCTGCACCTGCTAAGATATTGGAGATAATTATCCACAAATATGTATATGTCAAAGTTGAACCATTCTTGATCGAACAACAATATAGATTTAGATGTGGCCGTTCAACCACTACAAATTTAATGGTATTTACAGATTACATAACGAGAGCACTCGAAAACAATGAGCAAGTTGACACATCATACCATGATTTTTTTATTGTTTTCAAGTTTAATTTGTAGAACTCCATTTTAATTTTAATTTTTATATATTCAATAATATTGTTATTGGGTTGTTAAAAACAGTTTATTTTTAAACAAGTTCCTAGATGAAAAACATCTCCTAGATGAAAATCACTCACTTAGTGATATTAATAAACCAACTCCGTTACACGTACAAATAAAGGCCGTAAACTGAATCTTTTAGAGCAGTTAGAAATTAACAAAAACTCTAATAATCCGAAAGCTATTTTAATTAATGAACAAATAAATATAATTCGTTCACCCCTACTTGATATCTTCAAACCTTGTGCAAATATGAGTGTGTTATAAAGTACTTAATTATGCTATTAAAATAACCCTATGAGTCATCGTTTGGGAATAACTAACATAAAGACCTTCAGTCAAATTTAAACATTACAGTAATTGGGGAAACTTTACTGGGGTAATAACCATTAATAATTTCTAACATTTTACTCAGAAATCAATTAAGAAATCAGTAATTGAAATTAACATACCTATCTAGAAATAATATAAATGTATCGTCTGTAAGTGGGCTACCCACAGTTTGATAATGCCTTCAGAGGGCGAAACAGCTGTCACGCGTAATAATAATTACACAGCCGAACTTGTTTAAAAATAAACTGTTTTTATAAACCCAATAACAATATTATTGAATATATAAAAAATAAAAATCATACCATGACTTTACGAAGGCTTTTGATAAAGTTGATCACTTAGTACTCCTAAGTAGGCTACAAGAATGATTTTTTTTAACTTCCAAACATGTTTAGTTATGTGTTTTATGAGGTCACACAAGACCGTATATTTGAATTACAAAATGAAAGATACGTCTCTGAAACATATGACGACCTGCAAGGTGAATTGGTGCCAATTGTGCATGACGTCTATGTACTAATGGTCGAGAAAATACAAAAGAAATTTTTACGATACCTCTACATGAGAGAGTTTAGTTTTTACCAATGATTGTTTCCGTGAGTAAAAACCGTTCAAAACAATTCAAATTCAGCAGTGGGGTGCACTTGTAATTTGTACAGGGTAAGCAGTTGTGTACTACTAAAATATCTGCGGGCCCTGTACAGTACACCCAGCTTCTGAGGGGCTAACTTGACTCCAGTTTCGATGGAGCCCCCGTGTCTGAGCTGGTCACTTAGAGTTGCACCAAGCATATCAATGGAAAGCATGTTGGGAAGATTGCTTCCCTTGAAGGAGACTAGATTGTCATTTCGATCCGATTTCCAGTAACACTCAGATGTTAGTTACTACCTACCGTTTTAACCGGACATTGCCATGAGTCAACCATTAAGTAATGCAAAACGGTAAAAGAGATAGTATGAAGGCAAGCGTGACTCAAATACATATTATTGTATCTCTTTCCAGTAACAGACCCCAGAAAAAAATTAAAAATGAAATCCTTTAGTGTTGTTTATAACTTAGTTTTGGTGATTACAGAGCCCTTCAAAATGAGTTAAGTAATAAAGAAGAAATATTAATTACTTAAGTCAGTCTTGTAGCATTGTATATGAGCAGGCTGGCAAGTTTCCATCTCGCTCCCCTCCTCGGCCGTGCAGATCATCCCCATCAGGTTGTCTGTCAGCTCCTCTTCCATTGCTTTAATATCCTGTGACAGGTCTGAGCATACTTCTGCCGTTTTAAGCATGGAAGGTTCCTCCACTGAAAACAAATTTTAAATTAACCTTTGCAACGCTGGCCTTTTCAACGCAATCTATCCCATCACCCGGCATGTTTGGACACAATGTATGTGCTTTAGCCATAGACGTCTGAATCGATAGACTTCCCTAAACATGAAATCTAGATACCATTTCGACGAGGAGAGGGTTTGGCCTGCTTCGAGAATGCTTTGAATAAACTATTACATCAGTCACGCATTGACCGTGTGTGACAAAATACTCTAATTTTGGAAACTAGCCCGAACTTTTGTTTACGAGATTTGGGATTTAATTTAGTTTTTTTACAAAGCCAACAATTTGTGCGCCATAGTAAAAAGGACTAGTAATTCGTAAGCAGATTTTATTTTTGAGGACTGAATAGTGATATTACAATGCGAGTTGCCTGTATACTGTCAGATTCATTTATTGACTAAAGATGCCCCTAGCAGGAAGAAACAGGTCCAGTGTTAGCTGTTATAGTGTCAATCATTGTAACAAAAAAGTATAATTACCATTAGAGAACTTTAATTTCATGAGTGATTTGGCAATACAATGCCAACCCCTCAGTAGGCTGAGTGCCCACCCTTGCATGAAGTCGGGGTCCACCCTAATGACTTGCTTCATGTGATACAACTGCCCCAACACATTATTCTTAGATTTGTGCAGCATGGAAAGGAGGAAATTCGTTGTGGGCTGAAATGGAAACAAGACCATTCATACATACATATTGCAATAATAAACAAGAGTACCATCATACAACATATGATGCAAAAGTGAATAGTACAAGAAGTCGGCGAAGACTGAGGACAGTATGCCACTATCAAATTAATCAAATACTTGAGTTGGGACATGTCAAGAGTGAAAATAACAAAAGACTATGTATGAAGCAAGGAGCGTACGCTAAGACAGATTTCTGTGGCGGTTAATCCTATCTATAATATATAAATGGTGTGACATTAGACAACAATAGTTAGTTGGGTCACTCTCCCAAATGTGTTCGCGCATGTTTTCACGTTAAATATGTACTATATTATTAACATAAGTTGTATCATAACTAGATAACTAACTAAGTTTAAAGTTCCATTAGAAAATCTTAAACTTTTTCCGAAATAATCAATATTTTGTGGTTCACTGGAGTGATTTTTGGACCACAAAATATTGATTATTTCAGAATGTTTTAAAGATCATCAAATGAAACTTAAAGTTGGTTAGTTATTTAGTAATGCCACAACTAAATAACAATATGGTAAATATTTAACATGAAAATCGAGCAAACACTTTTTGACCTGCTCGGGGAATGACCCAGTTAACAGAAGATTAGTTCTCTCACCTCTATCTTATTAACATTATAGGACTCTGCCGTGACTCTGATAGAGATCTCGTCATACCCTAGTTCAAAGAGCACCGACCCCAAGGAGGTCAGCGCCAGGTCCTTGTTGTACTCCGTGCTCTCCTCCAGGGCGCACAGGAGGCAGTCAAGGGTGTTCTGGGTATTACCCCTCACCCTCCAGTAGAGGGATGCCAAGGTGAATAGCACCCATTTTGGCGCCGCCCTCTGGAATACGTAATACAATAATTAATCACTTTTACGAGTACACATTTTTTACAAAATAAAATAAGTTATTTACGAACAAATATATATTTTTTTGTATTTTGGATCTTCGTCACAACGTATTCCAATGAATGGCGATACAGGTACTTATGGTACTAGTAGTACATCTATCTACCACCAGAAACCCCCGCCCCCCAGTGAGAAATTGTGTGCAGAGGCGCTGCATCACTGCTTTAAAATAGAGTAGAACCCCGTTAATTCGAACAGCGATAATTTAATTTTTAAATCGAAATTCGTTAATTCATAAATCGAATTTTATTTTTGTCCTGACACGAAAATTTGTTCATGTAATTAGAAAAAATTTGATTTTTGCGAAAATAAATCGTATAATTTTGTAAATCTGAATCTGGCAGACAGCCGTGGCAGTAAAACGATGTAAAATGTAGTTTTGCGTGGTTATAAATCGTCCTAATTCGTATTATTATTTTGTAAATCTGAATCGATTTACTCTGGAGTGTCGTATTTTTTCGAATTTACTTTGAACATCCAAGTTTGAAGGGCCAGCCTGAGCGTAATCGGCCGAGAAAATTCGATTTATGAAGAAATATATCATATTTTTACGAATTTACTTCTAATATCTAAATTTAAAGGGCCGGCCGCGACGGTAATCGGCTGCGAAAATTTGATTAACATGGAAATGTGTGGTATTTTTACGAATTTACTTAAAATACTGAATTTTAAAGATTTCTGCAGAGAAACGTCGTATTTACAACGATACTACCTGAATTTATAAGGGTGATCAAGGAACTCGATTATCAGCAATTTGCAGTGCATCGGAATTTGTTAATTTTCTTTTTGATGTCCATGGATTTGCAATTAATGGGATTCTACTGCATCAACATGCAACAACCGAAATGTTCTACATCTGAACCTCTAAAAAGGGCCAATAACACAAAGAAGCAAATGATTAAGAGCAATTGGTATTATTCTAAAATTTAGAGGCATGTGTAGTAGGAGAGAAAGTATTAGAAACACTAGATGAAATTAATGACAATCTAAAATTCACCCTTCGAATGGCTGTGAGTATTCTCTGACCAATCTCGGCCTCCTGGACCAGTTTGTTCACATCAGGATTACTGTCCGTAACATACGACACCAATATCTGACGCAGTTTGTAATCTGGAGCCAAATTCGGCGTGGCTTTGGTTCTGAAATGTAAACATTTACACCATGTATCTGAAGATTTATTAAAATACCATATGATTCCTGTACAAAAATAATGGTTTTCCCAGATAATAGATTTAACCCTTTTAGCCTCAGAGCACTGGTCTCACTCCTCACGGTGCTAATCTGTCACAGCAAACTTACAAGTGCCATGAAAGACACTGATATAGGAAACACCGTGAAACAAGGAAAGTCCATTAGAGGAACTTTTGTAATCCAAATAAAATAATTGGTTCAGACCATAGAATAAAGAAAAACATTCATTTCATACCATAGGCTGAAGAAAGAAAAAGAAATGCAATGTGAGCGTGTTTCCAAAAGTCTGACCAATCGGACGTAAATTTCATACACAGAACTGTGTTTGGCGATATACGAAGTCGGGCAAGTGTAAGTGAGACAGAGCGTGTACTAAATGGACTAGAACTAAAGTCCATTAAAATCTACATGGAAGGCATTTCTATTTAGTGGTTCATACATATAAAAATCGAATAAAATCACTACCACAAAAATGTATACAGGTACATACTTACTTTGTTATAAAAACTAAAGGCAAATAGACCTTTTTCGTGCTGAGAGCCAAATCATCACAGCATATTGGGGGATACCAGGGCAAAGGGTGTTCCATATCGAAAGACATGTCTATCTTGTCCGAAAGTATTTTTTTTGCACTGAAAAAATAATACATGTACAGTAGATTTTCACTAAGGCCCTTCGTACACGGAGATCCTTCAAGCTATGTGACTGCAATGCAACCACAAGTAGCTTACCAATATGCTACTCTTTATTGCTGGTTTCCGCACACGGCGCTACCCGAAATATACTGAACTTGATCATTTTTTCACGTACAGCCGTGGAGTTAATACAATGTGAAGTGACTCTATCGACAAAGACAATAATATTGTTCTTCTTTATATTTACAAGCATAAAAAACGATCTAAAAGAAGATTTTGGGTTCACCCGTACAACAAAATAAATTTTAATTGTAGGGCATTCGTAGCCGCCAAGGAACTACATAAGAATGGGTTACATGATATTTCATCAAAATAACATTTGATGACATACCCGGTCACCATGAGAATGATGTCAAATTCACTTTTCTTTCCAACCTCAATCCACGCCTTCTCCGCTAAATCCTTTCTAACATATTTTGACAAATTATAGATATTTAAACGTGAATATTTCCCCACCTCCAGAACAAATTTATCATTCAAATCATGTTCAAATGTCATTTCTCTCATACGAGTAGTACATGTTAATGCAACTTATGTAGCGTCAAACATGCAGTCGATGCGTAACGTCATTCATAAAACATTTTCATTTTCCAGTTTTTCTTACACTGTTCTACCAATGGTAGTTCAACTCTGTAGTAATGAATTTACAATGACTAAGAAACCATACTTGTTTAACTCATTGATGAGTATAATGTGTGCAGTTATGTTATGGCTATTAAGATTAATTGCTGCCATATTATAAAAAGGCATTTTAAAATTTGATAAAAAATCAACTCACTCAAATCCCTTGTTCTCAATGGGGAGATAAACGGGTAGGGCCTCCAAGGGCTCTCCCATCTTCCCGACGCGTTTTGTGATCTGCGGCGTCCATTCCTCACACTGTTCCTGCGATGGCCAGTCACTCTCCTTGTCAAAGTCCTGCTTTATACGGCTCACTTTGGTAGAAGGGGGATATCTGAAAATATTCACTTTTCAGTCAAGTGTTATTTAACATGACCTACGGGGCTGTTAAATTATGTGATCCATAAAATTACACTAAAACACATACATTATGTCAAAACGCAACACGTGACAGGATAGATTGCAAAAAGTTTAAGAAACTTGGTGACATCAAACGGGGAATGGAGTTTCGTTTGCCATCTTGCCTTGTCGAAGGTTAAAAAAGAACAACGTAATAAAATATTCTTCTTCAAAAAAAAGGATTTTTTTTAATTTGACTCACTATCCATCTATCTAGCTATCTGTCCAATAGTTGTCTTGATGTTTTGTACCGCCAGATGGATGGGGGTGTCAATTTTAAATCTGCCCCACTGGCCCTGCACCTCATATTTCGTCACCGCAAGCTAGCGACAAGAGTCTCCATGGAAATGTTTGTATAACCACCTCCTCTCCCTTCTTTCCTCAATGGGAGACACATTATATGATAAGCTGCATTATATTAAGTGCTCCATGAGGCTTCCATCAGCAGACCACGCCGCTCACCATGATGTATTGACTGTCACCCTTACGTCTTGTAACCTTCCACGTAAAAGATCTCTCATACCTTTTAAATTCATGTAGCTTCATAAAAAGTTGTTAGTCCAGGTAGTATGCCTATACATACTAAACACCTATCTAAGTTATGAATAAACATACCATATTGAAACCAGAAATTCTTTTATTACTTGAAAGTTCAGTGAAATTGAGGAAAGTGGGCGATCCTACCCTTGTCTAATGCACTGGATTGTAGCTAGCCACCTTGGAGAGAAAAACATCCCCTTTTCTGGAGAAACTCCTGCACTAGGCCAGAAAGCGGGATGTCTTAGCCTTGGCTCCGGAGACGAAACGAGGTTGTCGCAGAGCAAATACTTGCCCCTTGCAAGCCGAGTAACCAGTTATTACTTATCTAATTATTTTAACAGCTTTTACAAGTGCACTTCTTCCAGGCAGCAGTACATAGGATGTTTTTTGCCCTGATGGTAACCAATGTCTGACAGGAGGTCACATAAAAAGAGTACATATATCAATAGCAAATGAAAGAAGTAATGCATAAAAGTATAAACTAACAACTTACTTTACTTCTAATGTCCTTTTATTAGTTTCCGGGTTTTCATAAAAAGTTTCATGGAAATACATATCCATTCTGGAGTCTTGATCTAAAGTTTCTTCTTCTTCTAAGTTATCCGCTGAAAATATCAATTCAACTAATATAGAAAATCTGTATTTTTTCTGTTAAAAGAAAGAAGAAAAGCTTATTTATAATAAAAAATCAACCTGTAAAAAACAGTTTTTTATATAATACATGTATTTTTATTAATAGATGACTATTTTTTTTTCGTTTGACTGAGGATTGAACCTTCCTCACCAGGGACTGGAGACAGCCTCGCTAAAAACTGAGCCAAATCCCGATTGGGAAGGACCGACATTTATTTTGTATATTAACTGCTGTAATGTTATCCAATTTCAGAAAAAAGCGTATATGTCCATGTGTGAATGTGCGATTCCAACCAAAAGTTGATAGAATGCACTGTCATCAATAACGAGTCTATCTGCCGAGTTTAAGCTTGATAGGATGTCAGGAAGTTGGTTAATTTCCTTATCCAATAATTTTATGAAATCACTAATTCAAATTATATAAATAATTAGGTACGTAATTTTTATAAATTCTCAAATTTAAAAAAAATTACTCACGGGCGACAACTTCTGTAGTGATTTTTTTAACGTTAACTGAAAATTCCTTGGGCTCCGTCGTCTTTAGCAGCGCGTAGTCTTCAGACAGCTTGTAGCGGGGGCTCAACTTAACCAGCTCACTCTCGAGGTTCTTCAGCAGCATCTGAATGCTGACCACTATTTCAATGGGATTGAACGTTTGGTGGCTCACCAACATATTGCTAAAGAGTCGAGCGGAGGTCTTGACTTGCCAAACCCCACCGTCTCTTGTTTCATCAGAGGTTTTATCAGTCTCGGGGTGGACATTGGATTTTGCCCTCGTATCGCCTATAAAATGGATAGAACATGGAACTGAGTTTTCTTTTGTTTGGGTTTTTGGTTGAGGGCGAGTTGGAAATGTAATTAGAACCATATTAAGGCATTAGGATATAACTTTGAATTTCATCATTTTAGAATTCTTCAAAGCAGGGCTTTAGAGCGAAGCCCAGTGCTGAGGCAATGGTATTTTGCGCTGAGCAGAGAGGTCCGCAGCGTTGCCAAAGCTTTACGTAGACTTCTTGAAATCAGATGTAGACAGGAATTTTCCTATTATTTTGAACACAAGTGTGCAAAATTTCAACAAGTTTCAAAATTCTGGTTTAAAGGGGTGGGAAAATGGGGGTGGTTTTTGAAATATCATGTAGACAGTCACCTTACTCTTTGTTTTGAGGGAAAAGTGTGCAAAATTTCATTACTCTCAGAAAAAAACTAGATTTTTTATAAAAACAAGCCACTTCGCCACGGACACTATTATTTATATATAGATATGGAAGATTTGAATATTTATGGATATCACAAATTAAAATAAGTATTAAACCTATTTGTTTAATATTAGAAAGATGTTAGAAAGAAAGTAGTACCTGTTTTGGGATTTACATGTGATTTATATCCCAACGGAGCAAGCTCATTCATGAGCTTTTCTTCAAGCCTCTGCCAATCTTCCTTCAACTTTAGGAAATCACGAACCTCTGAATATTTGTTCTGGATAGCACTATAAAAAAGTTTAATACACAATATTAATTCATACACTTTTCCTTTTATCATAATGCCATTCACCTAATAACGTAATTAATAATAATAATAAATGTTAAATGCATAGCAGTCGGTAAAACCAAAACCTTCCTACAAGAGTGACAGAATCTTGTTCAAACATCATTTATTATATGGTGGGTTTTTATCCCTAATAACATGGAAACCAAATATGAATATTCAGAAAAAGACTTTAAACAGAAATGAAATTCAAATGTATGAATAAATACAAAATGTCTGAGAAATATGCATCTTATACTAGACTAGAGGCACCGTAAGTAGCCAGGGTGGCCAAGCACATATTATGTACACAATAAAATTATGGTGCTGGTGCTTAATCATAACCTATTTTTTTTCCGATTCATTGCCTCCATCCCCGATCGGGAACATTCGGGATTAGTTTGTGTACCTCCGCAAAATTTTGTGGCAATGAACTTTGAAAATGTGTCATTTGTGAGAAAAAGCATAGCAGGATGCCTTTAGGAAGGTTCTGGCCAAACTGAATAACAATACCAATTAGACTTACTCGTTAAGTTCCAATAACTCATTGATATGATGTGCCTTGCACAAAATGGCGTACTTATTGACCCTGGCCTGTTTGAAGCTCGGTTTCAACTTTAACACATTGTCGTAGCACGCCACCGATTGGTTAAAGTCCTCCAAGACCGCATAAACATTGCCCAGAGCAAAGTAATTGGCCGGCTGGGTTGGGTCATGGTCTATAGCCGCATGGAGGACTATTGCAGCATCTGCAGAGTTCCGGGTCTGGTGAAAGATGGAGCCCATGTTCAGAAGGGAAATATCACGGTATTGTCTGAAATATGTAGAGAAAATGTATGTAGATAATTACTCCATATTGTAATAATTAGTATATTGTAATAATTAACGGTTAGCTGCCTTACCTAGGAGCAAAATGTACCGCTCTTCTGCTGCATTCCAAGGCTTTAGTCGCTTCCCCTTTAATCCTCCAATATATAGCTGCCAGATTATAGTGCAGCCATGATGTAGAATTGTGCTGCAAGCCCAGAGCCACCTGGTGACCAAAAGAAGTGACACTCGTTCCTGGAAGGAGCCACTCATGGAGGGAATGTTCTGGAGCTAGAGATACATTCTCCCTCTGAACCATGGCCTGGAATGTGTATCAAAATATGTACCTAATCATAATTTGTAATAAAATCATTTGTTACAACAAATAAAGTGGCAAGAAGCTGAATCTCTGAAGGTAGGAGCAAGACCATTCCAGAAATATTTCCCTAACCGCCGCACTTTTAATACACAAAGTTTATGGAAATTACACTTCGTTTCAACTTAATTACTCCAAGAAACAAGAATTTTCGTCAGGATAGATAGTAAAAGATGCATCAAAATTCCATTTTTATTCAAAGTTCAAAATTGACCTTATAAAACGATCCCTTTGCCACCATTTTGGACTTTTTGTCTGGAGTGGCAGTTGCGTATGTTTCGTTTTAATCTAAATACGCATAAATTACTAAATTAACCCAACCTAAGAACCTATTTTGTGCACGTACATAGTTTTTTTTTGTAGTAATTGTTGAAACAAATTGTAATTTCCATCATCTAAGCCTAGAAGTGTGGCGGTTAGGTAAATAATTCTACAAGATAAGATAGTTGTGTATTCTTCATTTTACATTCCTTTGTGAAACCAGTTAAAAATATATATAATTCAGTAAAAATGTTTTTACCTTAAGATGCTCAAAGGCGAACATACTAAATGGTAGAGAAGAAGACTTTTCACATTTCGGGACATCCGTCCCATATTCAACATTTCTCAGTGAATTATCAGCAAAGAAATCTACTAATTTGATACCATCTCGATCACTTCCATCGGCAGCGATGGACATGTATAGATCAATATCATCAATGGAAATCGTTGTTTTCTCGCAATAGTAATTTGTTTTGTGAACTTTCATAGGAATTGAATCTGAACCATCCAGTATAGGCTTGTCAAATACATAGTCTTTCAAAGTGTTGTATATCCCGTCGATTTCTCTCAATCTTTTCTCTTGCTCTAAAAAGCCCATCAAATCATTTGGCACTCTCATTTGAAATGGTGAATCCATCTGCAGGACAACATATTGAATTAAAATAAAATAATTAGAAAAATGTAAATATATAACCTTAACCTAAATTACTAGTCGCTGTAAATACTTACCAAAGGCTGTATTAGACCTTTTTCGGTAACAACCCAATGGGAAGATGCCAGAATTCCATATATCATCCTAAATAATAGGAAAAAAAGCGTGAAAATTTTGAATTTAACCATTTTTTAAATATTCACTGACAGCTAGTGTATAATTTTCATTTTCGTATTTTTCTTTTATGGGCTAATGAGTTATGTTTTTTCTATGACCAATGGTCATGGGAAACGTCTACATGAAGGAAGGTCAAGCGGGATGGTATATACAACCAGATTTTTATGAGCGAAAAAGGTGATGAGATTTTATTTATTTTTCAATGTGAATATTTTATTAATAAGTCTCTTGTCTATCATAATTTGTCATATGTTTTATCAAAATATATATATTTTTTTTATTTTTTTTTATTCACATTTAAACCCGCTAAACTACTTATGTAGTTTGTCAGCAGGGACATAGAGACAACATTTATACACTCATAAGATACAATTTGAACGTTACATAATTACATAAATTGGTTACATTGCAGAAAAGTTTAAATAGCAGCATAAAAGCCTTATATAATAAGCAAGTAAAAATAAATGTATGAACAAATTAGTATTATCAACAAGTACATCAATAGATTCATAAATAGAGGTAGGTAGTCAAGATAAATCTAAAATCAATAAAAAATCAAAAATAAATAAAAAATCTTTTACTACTGAATGAACAATTAATCAATAACAAATTTTGTGAACATGTTTATAAGTATGTTTTAAAAATAAATATATAAGATTAACTACCAAGTGTCAAACTAGCCAAAGGAGTATTTTTTATCTTCTGTATGTGTTTCATTGCATCATCTTCATTTACATGCCCCACCCGGAGAATTTTGTTGATGTAATACGGTCTTCTTCACTTTTCACTAGGTATTTAATTACTTTTTGGTGATTCTAAGATAATTTCCTGGAACTTATGTTTGTACAAGCAAACACTCCATAATATTGAAAATACCTCCAACTTCTGGAATTTTCCATACATTCTGAGGTCAACATGCTACACTAGCGCCTCCTAGCGGTATGAGTTGTGCGTCTTGGTTTTCATTCACACTTTTATGCCGTATCGCGAAACTGAAAATCGGTAGATTTGTGTGAAAATATCGATAGATTAGATACGAAAATCGGTAGAATTTCAGAATGGATTTATATGGGGTATCGCTCACTCAATACTGGAGTTCCTACAGTATTTTTTTCGAATCCATGGGGTGAGGGGTTGCTAGAGAATTTCGGAGAAGAATAATTGCCCACAAAATTTTCTAAATAGAGTTCCAAATTATGATTCCCCACGATATGTGGGAGGGGGGGTGGCTAAAGAATATCAGGAAAAACTTATAAGACACTATATTTTTAGCTCCGGAAGATCAATTTCAGCCATTAAGGAGGTCTTCGACCCTTAAGAAATAGCGGCGCGGGAAGTAGGACTGCGAGTTAATGTTGACAAAACAAAAATGATGGTACAGAGCAGGAACCCTTCGCACAGAAGAAGAAGTAGTGCACTATTTAAAGACAACTACTCATACGAAGTGGTCGATCAATTCACCTACCTGGGCTCCAGCCTGACAGAGAACAATGAGGATCCAGCAGAAATCAGAAGAAGAATCACAGCAGCCAACAAAACATACTTCTCTTTGGTGCCAGTGTTTAAGTCACGTAGTGTCCACAGAAAAACCAAAATAACCATATATAAGACCATTGTAAGAACTGTATTGGCATATGGATGTGAGGCGCTGACACTGACAGTAAAGATGGCTGAAATGCTGGATACTTTTGAAAGAAAGGTGCTGAGAAGAATATGTGGACCGGTGAAAGAGGACGAACAGTGGCGTATCCGGCACAATAGAGAATTGTACGATATATATAAGGCCCCTAGCATCTCTGCACACATGAGACTCCTCAGGCTGAGATGGGCTGGTCATGTACAGAGAATGCCGGATACACGCGTCCCAAAAAGAATTCTGACTGGTCACCCAGGTGGAAAGAGAAAAGTGGGAAGACCCAGACTGAGGTGGGAAGATGAGGTAAGAGGGGATGCAGCACAGCTTCTCCAGGTGACAAACTGGAAGTCAGCCGCTGAGGACAGGAGGAGTTGGAGGCGACTGTTGCAGGAGGCCAAAGCTCGATATGGGCTGTAGCGCCATCGAAGAAGAAGAAGATATTTTTAGCTCAGGGAGGGGGGGTAGCTAGGGAGTTTAGAATAAAACAATTCCTCACATTGTGATTTTCGGAAAAAATGCCCATAATTCAGAACCTTTTCGCTGCCTTCGGTAGATTTTCGGTGATTTTCAACATTTTGGGAAAATTTTCAATAATTTCGGTAGACTTTCGGAAAATTTCGTTTTTTTCACAAATTTCGGTGATTTACTGCAAATATCGGTAAATCGGTAAATTTTGTCGAAATCGGTAGATCAAAAAAAGCGGCAAATAGCGACAAAAAATAGTGCGAAAACAGTCCGTTGTGTAACAATTTTACTTTTTAATTTTAGTAGCCTTAAATTTTTTGACAGTTCTTATTAAGTATTTCTGTCTGTGCACGATTTTTTAATTCAATAAAAAGCGTGAATCGGATACTGGGGGCACGTAGAGTCTATATTATATTGAATTAAAATTCAATCAAACATAATTATTTCTGTTCTCCGCTTATCCTTTTAATATGGCATCTTCATTGAGAATTCCAATTTTTGCGGCCAGAAGAAATCTACTCTCAATTTCTAAGGGAAGCTACTTTAGAGGTTACAAATGGAATATATCTTCCTCTCAGCCTAATGGTACTATTCTCTATTTTTCACCGCCGTTAGAAGAACCCAATACAATGAAGCAAATTTAGATAAACTTCTCGAATTCCGCTGCGCGCTTAGTATGCAAAAAAAAATTATATAGCGCTTGATTACAACTTAAGTACCTACTACAAGAAATAACTATTTATTTTGTGGAACATGGTAAAAGATGCATTAAAATTCCATTTTTTCTTAATCAAAGCTAAGTTTGAAGGTTAGGAAATACGCAAAAATTATTAAATTAACGCAAACCAGCGCCCTTGTATCATCCAAATATTATTATTATAACACCCTAAAAACCTATTTTTTGCATGTTTACTTAAACCCGCGTCTTAAATAGCTGTCTTCATTAGATATTTAAGAGCCTTTGCATGAAGCGGAATTCGATAAGTTAACCCAATTTATCACCCCCTTTGTAAAATTTCCAGTGCAATTCTCTCTTTGTTTCTCTAACCTATAACTGGTGTTTAAAATGACACGCAAGTATTTGAATCAATTCTATCTTCTGTGTGTATTACAGGAGTAATTAGTGCAGCAGTAAGGATTAATGGTTATCCAACGAGCCATCACTTTAGTACTGAAACAGCTAGCAACTCAGATACCGATTACCACACCATCATAAAAGATGGGCAGAAAGTTACCGGAGAAGGAGAGACTTTAGAATTCCAGGCCGAGACGCGGATGTTGCTTGACATTGTGGCCAGATCCCTTTATTCAGAAAAGGAGGTAATAAATTAAATGTATTCAATGGCATGATAATAATATAATTGCATATTTTTACTGGCATTATGACAAAGGATCACAATACAAATAATTATTGTATTGTCAACAATATTGAAGAAAAACGAAGATCTCGAAATCTAAACTCTCGTAACTGGTTTTTTTAAAACAGTAACAATAATCTAGGCTGTAGGGAACCTGTTAGTTTGCTGTAACTAGAACCGTCGATATTATTTCTCCGAGGAACCAGTAATTTTGGGAACTTGTTCCTTTTTAATTTTTATCAAAAATGAAAAAAACGTTTCTTTTCTCAGAATGTTTTTAGCAACTGGACCATAATATGTTTAATCCCGGAGCATGTAAATAGCCCCAAACTAAGCGGCATTCTTCCCTTAAAGTAATGAAAGTGAATTAATATGCATTGTATTTTTACCTTAAGAATTGTTATCATATATTGCCTAAATGTATATAAAAACCTAAACCTAACGTAACCTTAAAGTGATGCCTTCCTGCAAATAGCAAGACTCCTAAACATCCAGTTGGCACATCAATCATCAACACAGTGGGCACTTTTCACAATTATTATCTTTTTGAATGTTAAAGTGAAATCTCAACTCGACCTGACGGAAGACAAATTCTTATCTTGGTTTGCTATTTTTGTAAAAATGATGTACAAAAATAGTTGACACAAAAGGTGTCATAAATTGTAAATAAATTGAATATATCTAATATTTCAGGTGTTTGTGAGGGAACTCATATCCAATGCAAGTGATGCTCTCGAGAAGCTGCGCTACATTGCACTAAGCGATGAGGAAAAAAAGGCAACTCTTCAGGAACCCGAACGTGCTTTGGAAATTCACATTGAGACCGATAAACCAAACAGAATCCTCACCATTCAGGTAATTAAAAAAAAAATGTTAAAAAACACACTGAAAATATAAACTGAATACTTTGGCATATTACTTAAAAAATAACAAACAAAATGACACATACCCCATAAACACAAGCCTAGCTTTATTATGGTGGTACATCTTATATTTAAAATTAGATGAAATAATTACTATATTTTCTGTAAATTATTCTTTGTGAATGAATATTTTAAAAATATATATGTATGTATATATTACCAAACACAAAATTTGTACTATGTATATACAAAAACAGTATTACATATTATGATTGTTAGTTACAGTTAAGCAATGGTTCATAAACTTTTTCATATTAGAGCACACAAACATTTTGATTTTAGGTAGTGATGCATCAATTATTTGACTGTTATGAGTTAATGGACAAGGCTATTCTGTCAATTAATAAACATATTTTTTACTACATAATATTATATACATACTATTACATTAGTATATAAATAAACCTATGGTTACCTAGCTAAACATATGTTTTAATAATTTTCGTACCATGTGCATCGGCAGGGGGGACCCCCCTAGACAAAATAATGAACAAAAAAAAATCAAAGGGTAAAAGACATTTATAACTGGTGTGAAACTACAAATCTCCAGGGATGGTTTTTTTTTAAACGTTGACTCCGCACGGGAGGCCCTGATTTGTCAGGCATAATGTCATCTTTGGGAATGCTGTGATAATGGTTTATCAAATTTTTATAGGGCCCCGACGTTGGAAAGGACTCCGGCACGATTCCAAAGTGATACATATTAAGCACGCTATATTTTCGTGACTTGGCCTATTTCAGCATATCGCTCACCATACCCATTGGTAGTGTATGTGCTTAAATAGACCAAGCCATGATGCGTATAGCATAATGTGTCACCTACCTAATTAGACTAACACAGGAAAATATTTTACATGTTTGTGTAAATGGAAACTGTTGCTTGTGCAATGATGGAGGACTTAGCTAGCAGTGGCGTTTCCTTTCTCCACGTCGCATTCTCTAGTTGGGGATGTCGTAGTTCCATAGGGCTCCGAGATTATTGAGAAATTGGGAATTGCAAGTCTTTTTTATATCTACGTAGGTAATCTACATATAAAAAAAAATACATTTCAGTTTTATTTGACCTTTCCAAATGCAATAAGAATAATAAAAGGCTTAAAACGGCCCTGCTCATAACCCCGAGCAACGCCGGCTACACGTCAGCTTTAATGTAAATATTTCTAATTTATTCTGACTACTTCTTTGTTCCTGTAACCTCTATAAAAAAAATTAGATAACATGGAAGCAGGTGATATGCCTGTTTCATACCTACAACAATCTCACTCATTTTTTCATTGTGTGTGAAGCCAATCAACTTATCTGTGCAAGACATTCAAAAAAGGAAGAGGTGTGTGCGCAAATAAATATATGCAATCAAATTAATGTACCACGAAATAATAAATTACACATTTTAAATATGAGTCGTCGACTTGAAAAACCCCCTCTGGAAATTTCTACTGGTTCTGATACATTCACAAAAAGTGCTTTGAAAGCACAGACATATGAATATTAATAGACGAGAAGTTAAAGGCGAGGGGTTAAACCATGAGTTGCGGGACGCAGAGAAGAAAGCTGACTGTGATTCGTCAATAAATCAATCTGACAGTAAATAGGCATCTCGCATTATAATATCACCATTTATTTCTTAAAAGTAAAATCTGCTTTTGAATGAATAGACATTTTTATATGGGAGCGCAAATTACTCGCCACGTTATGAACAAATTTGCGAAGTCCAAATTCGGCAAAATAAATTTCTTCTATTTTCAGAGTCGAATATATTGTTTACGTATTTAGTTAAGACACTTTTATAAATGTTCATAAATTACTTCCCAGCAACCAACCATGAGCACACTTGAGAATCGCTACATTCGACCAATGTTGGAGGGTTGTCACAACCGCTCTGTTCCTATTAATAATAAAATAATGAAATCTTTAAGAAAATATATAACATTTCACTTTTAAGAAGATAATAGAAATGTAAAACAACTAAAAAAACAAATGAAATTGTATACACACAGCTTTTACCAGCGATTCCTAAGAGTATTTGGAGTAAAAATTTGGACATCATTTTGCCGTCCGGTGACACTTTTTCAATTAAAAACAAAAACATGTTTTTCTATCACACATCGCCACTCGGTATAACCTAGCGCATTACGTGATATGCACTCCTTCTCGTTCCAGCAGTACCGTACATACGAAACAAGCGCGTACCTAACACGTGGTCCGTTGCGACGTGTGATAGTATAATCCAAAGATAATATATGATCGGTGGTGACGTGCGATAGAAAAATATAATATTTTTAATTTTAATAGATAAAAAAATATCATCGGACAGCAAAATGACCCATACATTTTTCATTCCAAACATGCTCACTGTATCTACATTTTACTTCCAAACATACCAATTTTTCACAATTGATAACCAACCATTTATCCTATATTAAGTGTTGTTTATGAGTTGTGTAAAATTCAAAACTCGTTTAGTAATAATTAGTAATAACGCCATTAAAGTGGAATAAATTTAAAAATGGTTGGTTTATTATCCTTTATAAATACGACGGAGTTCCAAATAATACTATAATGTATTTTATCAAAGCGCAAAAGGCGAAGGCACATCCCTGATTCTTGTGCACGGCTTTGTGTTTCGCGTCCATCGCGTGATAGTATATGTTTCTAAAACTGATCCATATTATACGATGTGAATAAGCTAAAGTAAAATAATGCTTATATATGGAATGTAATACGACAATTGGGTTTATTCTCTTTTTCACATCTATTTTTACAAGTTTTCATAGCACAAGCCACCATTTTGCCGTGTTATTTCGTAAAATGAACCGATGATGCCTCGACCATAGTTCGCACAAGAATGATGACGTCACGTTTTCTAAATTCACGGGAGGCCATACCCGAGCACAGCCGGCTCCAATGGAACAGGTATGGGGAGTGGGGAATAATACGCTTTTAATCACTTAGGGCAGGTCTACTAATATTCATATATCTATGTTTGAAAGTAAATTGAAAATAAATTATATTTTTCACTAAATATCAAAAGAAAATAAAAATAAATTTAACCTGACAATATTTGAAAATCTCCTACTACCACCACAGTAAGCGGAAAATGTTGCTTGTTGGAGGATGGAAGAAGTCACCAAAATTGTGTCCAGTTCTCTAAACAAACCATGTGCATTAGACCCAATCCCAACGGCTTCTCAAAAAGTGTCTGAAACATGTAGTACCCTTCCTAGTTTACCTGTATAACAAAACTTTATATTTAGGAGAGGTACCCCAACTGCTTAAAAAGGCCATTGTCTCACCAATTCTGTTAAATGCATTGGTGCCATAACAGAGTGGATGTCTTAACAAACAAACTAAGACTAAATCAATCCAAAACAGAATTTCTCTGGACAGCAACAAAAAAGCACTAGTCAATATTAGACAAATCTCCTCTCGTTACTTCTGGCTGCAACTTCATCCCTAAAAATGGCATTAAACTCCTAGGTGTTCATCTAGATGAAGATCTTTCACTCAAATCCCAAATTAACAAAACAGTAAGCACAGGTTTCTTTCCCCTGCGACAAACCAAATCGATAAGAAGAAATATTCCGGCTAATGCCATAATAAACTCTTACATTGTATGACGACTCGACTATTAAAATTGCATATATGCAAGTATCTCTAAAATATACACTGACAGACTTCAGTCAGTTTTCAATGCTGCAGCAAGGCTGATAACCGGTGTTTCCAAATATTCTCACATCTCACAACATTTGCGGAACTTTCATTGGCTTAAGTGCCCTGAGAGAATCCAATTCATACTCTGCTGGGTGGTTTTCAAAGCCGTATATGACATGGTGCCACCCTACTTGTCGGATCTGTGCATTCCAAACGATTAATATTAATGCTAGGCAAGCAACCCTTCGATCAGCATCTTCAACAGCCATAGGTAGACTCTCAGTACCCATGCGCAATCCCAATACCAACTTTGGAGACCGGGCTTTTGCAGTAGCAGGCCCAACATCTTGGAACAAACTCCCTTCACATTTGCGAAAGATCGACAGCTCATCTGAGTTCATAGCAAAACTAAAGACTCACCTTTTCAACTTGTCGTATCCAGAATAATGACCGTATTTTTATTAATTTTTCAGTGGTATTTAATTGCTGTCTAGGGGATTTTTCTCCTTGACTACCCACTTTAATGTAATAACCACATTATGCGTTAACTATTTTTGTAATATTTTATACCTTACCACTGACACCACGGGCAGAAATCATAACAATATATATTTGTAAACGTAAATATGTATGTTAGTCGTAAATCTCTAGTTTAAGCCGTAGTTATAAGTCATATTATAGTGGTATTGTGTAAATACCCATTCGGTCATAAAAGTATGTATAGTTTTAAGTCATTAGTTAGTTGTAAATCACTTGACATTAATCTTAGTTATAAGCCACTAGTTATAAGTCTCTAGCTATGAAACTTAGTTTTAAGTCTGAGTGTTAGGAATAAATTAAATGCTTAAATTAAGTTGTTAAGCGCCCTTGAGGTGATTTTCTCAAGAAAACGATCCAATCATTATTATTATTAGCCAGCTGAGGAATCGAACACATGTCGCCTGGGTGGGACTCAAATGCGATGCCAACTCAGTCACTGACCGGTCATAACGTATAATTATGTTGATATTTAGCATAAAAGGTATATTCAAAGTGTTCCAAACAGTTTTTTGTGACATTTATAGATTCCCAAAAAATTCTACAGTGGGTTTTGCAAAATGACAACTCATGTAAATGTTTTCTTACCCAAATAATTGGAACTGACTGTGTGAAGAATTCAGACAAGCAATCAAGAACCTACCTGTAATATAATATTTGAACAGAAAATTATTATAGTAGTTACTTTATCGCTTGGCTGAATTTTAAAAGGTCAAAAAATGGTGCACACTCACAAAGAAAATTATTATGTTGTTTAATTTAATTAATGTCTTCTTACCTACTTAGGATACTGGTATTGGTATGACGAGAGAAGAGCTGATATCGAACATCGGTACCATTGCACGGTCTGGGTCTAAAGCTTTTCTGGAACAGCTTAAATCCAAAGCTCCCGAAGATGCTTCAGCCTCGTCTATCATTGGACAGTTTGGTGTCGGGTTCTACTCCGCATTTATGGTGGCTGATAAGGTTGAAGTCTATACCAGGAGCTCCATCACTGGCGCCCCGGGATACAAATGGACATCTGACGGGTAAATAGACATTGTAACACAATTGTAGGGTAAATGTTATTTATTTAAAGTAGGTTCACAGATCACATATAGTAAAATAGTCACAATGTATCAAATCACAATAATAATCAACTGGGCAAGGGGTCGGAGGGAACCTTGCCGATTAGACTTTGGAAACAACAAAACTGACTCGTGCCGTTATGGTGACGAGCGGCGGCGACTGTGGTCTGCTTAGAGGGTCGTACCATAGGACGAAGCGCAACTAAGGCAGCAGTCGGGGTCTGGTTGGTGCTTTGCTTATGGAAGTAGAATACTCCTTAGAGGGTCGTGCCAAAGGACGAGGCGCAACTAAGAGAGTGTACTAGCCAAGGGCGAGCTGCAGACGAACTGATTGAATTAGGACGTGTCGCTCCTTATATAGGCCATTCCTTGTAGAGGGGCGTGGCTTATGTGGCGACTCGAGAGTGGGAGATGCGCAGAGGGCGTCTGCGCAGCCTAGTTTGCCTAGGTATGGGTGAGCGGGAAGGCGCTGTACGGGGGAAAGAGATGGTGTAGTGGCGAGAGTTAAAACGGCGCGCTACAACATCTGCATACAACAATATATTTAAATTAACTTTTTAAAGCTTTATACTTCATTATTAAAAAAAAGTAATAATATTCAAACAATATGATTTAGACATGTATACAAAAGAGATTGCGACAGAGAATCAAACTTGAACCTTCCTATTGCCAAGAGAACGCTTTGTCGTTGAGGAATTGCAGCCATTTAAAAAAAAAAAAATCAATAATAACTTAAATACCTGTATATTTTTTATTGTTATAGTTAGTTTTAATAATTAATAAAAGTTTTAATTTTTCGGGTCTCCAAGAAAAAGTATTGAATCTATGGAGGTGACCCGTGACGTCTCCGATGGACCTGTCTCAAAAAGTCCATGTTTTTTTTCAACCGGCGCTGTATTTTGTATGAGAGTCTAGACGTTTTTTATTCTTGATTACCCTCTTTTAATGTCAAAGAACACTAGGTAAAATGTTAGCATCTCGTCACTAATGTTATCGTATTTAAAATAAGTGCAAAAATGCACCTGATTAACAATTTTCTGGTGTTTAAAAACCTGCAATAAAAATTTTTCTTCATCGGTTCAAATGTGAATGAGGGCCAGAGTTGCCAATGCGTACGTTCTAAAATATCCGTAAGAGACGAAGAGATTTTTCAAATTGCGGGGGCAAGTTTTTTTTATCTCCAAAATAAAACAAAATTCTATTAAAATTAGCATTGTTTTTATAATATCTTGTTATTTTAGGATTTTCTTTTTCATTCAGGCTTTAAAAATAAACTTTTTTTAAATTTACTGCGAACCAAAACGAAATATAGCTTGTTCTCACAATTATTGTAAATATTATTTTTAAATATACATAGTTGGATAATCAAGAAATGCTCAGAATCTCTGCTTTTTCCCCACAAAAAGGTTCTCCCCGCAAAAAAACAATCCTTGAAAATCTTAGAAATTCCCCGCAATTCGGGGAATTCTCTTCGAACTGGCAGCCCTGATGTGGATGTACACCATGGATATATTGAACTGATTGTTATGAAACTGCTGGTTCATTCTTACCAATCAAATGTTGTGTTTTAAAGGGATGGTATTTTATTCATTTTTAAGGGACGATTTATAAATTCTACGTATAATACAGATAATATATTCAGAATCAGCATTTGTCGATCTATATGAATATATTTTTTAAGCCATAATATTTTTCACTGCAGTTCCTTATTATGCAACCGTAACCCATTTCCCAAATCATAGACATTATTTTCAATTTATTTTTTCAGTAGTTGAGTTTTTAACCCTAAAATTAGGTATTTATGTTTTTTTTTATAAAAAGGCGCTTGTCAATAATTTTTCAAAAGCTTATAGTTGTAGCTTAACCCTTTGCAACCTGCTTCATACGAGTGTGAATTTATTTTTGAAAAAATCTGCAAATAAATCAGTTTTTGGGAACGGAACCGGTGTGGATGGAACATACGGTAGTTACTTTATGTGGGGTACCTTCACACGCATGTATTTCAACCAGTATGTCGCCCACCTCTATGGGATTATAACTAAGAGCTTTACTGGTGTGGCCCATCACAATTCGTACATTTTTTGCCAGTTGAAAGGGTCAAACAATTAATTTATCTTTACTTGCAGTTAAATTATTGACATTGAAAATGCTTTGTAACAGAATATATGGTCCGAGCTTGATAAACTTGATTTGTAATCCAGTGAAATCCACTTAAAAGATTACCATATAAGAAGGTTCAATGTTTATGAAGTTCTGTTTTTTCCATTCCCTTTTTTTAACATTAACTCCACACAGGCGCTGGAGAAAATAAAATATATAATAATAATTTCCCTGAAGGCCTATCTTATCTTTGGGGATTTTGGATGGAGGATCTTTTGAGGAGAGAGGAACGAGTGAATGTGGGTCGTGAAGAGACACATGTTGTAGGAGGGAGGAAACATGGAGGCCTGCAAATCGTCCCACAGCCGAGCTATTGAACTCAAGAAAGAGTCGTAGAAATTAACTATTCTCATGTAATAGATGTCCACCGTGTAAAATGTAGATAGAAATGGCCTAACTTATCCCACATATAAAGTTTTCCCAGACGAGAAGTTGTTTTTTTCCCTTGGAATTTCACTTTACATTTTGAATGTTAAAATTGAACAGATCTGGAACCTTCCAAATCCAAGAAGCAGAGGGAGTGCAGTTGGGAACAAAAATTGTCATCCACTTGAAAACAGAGTGCCGGGAATACGCAGATGATCAGACGATTCAAGGTACAAAATATAAATATTTCCTAGATAATCTACGAGCTATCAATTTCTAATCGATGTGCTTATCCGTTTTATCAGTGTTGAATTATTTCTTATAAGGCTAGGAATTTACGTCAAATATGTTGATAAATTTTTATCTGTTTAGGCATTTTATCTGCATGATAATTATATTTAAAAAATCATTTTTTATTTTACATTTAAACACGTTGTAGTCCACTGATTAGATAATAGGTACACATGTCAAAATATTCTACCGCCACGATGCAGAAAAAAGATAAGAACCACGTTAAACAGTTCTTTATGATATCAGTATATATATATTTTGACTTATTTAATTAAGACTTACTAGTTTTATAGTCTTCTTTTTAAAAAATTAATGTAAATTGTAAAATGTGTTTTTTTTTTTAATGTAATTGTGCTTTTGTACTGAAGAAAATCATGGGTTCAATGAAAAATCAACCATTCTTACTTTGACTTTTCCAGACAAAATTACGTATATAATAGTTCACTGCACAATAATGTACATGAATGTTCCCATTTAAGATGTTTTCATGCTTAAAGGTCCGTCTACATACTCAATCTTATTTGCACAAGTAAGCATGTTCATTAAGACAGCAAAACGGTATACCGCGCAAACGCCTTGCAGAAATGGCAATTTGCTTTAATTTGCATGTACATTAAAATGGCAAAACTGTATTATAATGCTCAAATGGCTTGCATACACTTGATTGCAACAGGTAAAAATGGCTAAATTTATTGCACATTATATATGTATATGGTTTTCCTACATTAGAAGTTTTTTCCGGTCCCTTGGAAAACTTCTTAACCCCCAGCCTGCGTGAAGCATCTATAGTCATTTCATCGCGCCTGCATATCAGGGGGGAGTCGTCTATAGTGATTTCTAGGTTTGAGTCATCGCTGTATTGTTTACAATCACGATACAGAACCGAAATTCATTTGTAATAATTCCCCATTTATGTCTCTAACTACATCTTAAGTAATATGTTCAATAAATTAAGGATAAATGTAAGGATTTCAAAGCCCGAGACAGGTTTTCCCCTTTAGCTCGTTTCAAATTTGCAAGTCTTGCTCTGCACCAAAGATATTAGAAGAACGAGATGTGCTATGCGCAGTTCGTACTGAGTGGAATTGTTTTGCCGAGTGTCGCCGGTTTTGTTCACCAATACTACTGCACACCTTCGCTTGCGCTAAGGTATCCGCACTAATACATAGAACAGATTTCTGTGCGTACACGTCCCGATACCGTTCAAAGTACCCTAATTAGGTAGTACTCCGGCTACGGTCCGGCGGCCAACATAGCATATCTCGTTCTTCTAATATCTTTGCTCTGCACGCATGCGCAATAGACGACCACTGCAATGTCAGTGGAACCGTGCGCCGTTTTTCAATTTAGGCTGATTTTGCGATGGTTTTTTTTAGTAATTTCATTTTACAATCTCATTTCACTGGAAGAAAATAAATATTTTAAGAAAATGTTTAATATAAAAACGCATTAAAGCTGTTAAACTTTAAAAAAATACATTTATTTTTTGAGATTTGCAACCAGTGTATGTTACGCTGCGTCCTGTTTCGTGTTTTGGAGAATTTATGTGCTGGTAAATAATGTGTTTTAATATAAATATAATATTTAAAAAGATATGATTATTCTTTCGTTATAAGAGAAAAAATTTCATCATTATTCTCGAAGTTCAAAAAGTAAAATGTTTGAATAATTGCATACCGTGTAAATAGGTTCATGAACAAATCCTTATTTATTAGAAACGCTTGTGATATCGGTTCATATAACAGACGTAAGTACCTTCCGGTACGGCCCGGCTGGCATTGATATTCAATAAAGTTTTATCTGCTCTGTAATATTTGATTTTGTTTACATTAACATGCCCCAAAACAATTATTTTAAGTTAATTATAATTAGTAAAGATATGGATGCGTAATTTGAGCAAGGTTTACATAATGAATGATAATTGGAAATATATTTAAATACAGTTTTAAAAAGTATGATGGTCGGCGATATGTGATGCAATATGTGGCGATATGGTCGAAAAAATGTGCCGCGTGGAGGTGAAATCATCCATGCAACGCTACCATATGCCTGTGACAGAGCAGACTATAAGTGTGCTATATTTTCATGGCTTGGCCTATTTCAGCATATCGCTCGCCAAAAACTTCCAATGGGAATGTATGGTGAGCGATATGCTGAAATAGTCCAAGCCATGATACGTATAGTGCAATGTGTTGCTTACCTAAAGAGTTGTAAAACCTTCATGAAAATCTCAGTATTACTCAACAAGAATTATACGCAAAAACGCACAATAATTAAAAAAACCCAGATAATGGGGGATTACTGAATACTAATTCTGAATGAACACCACTATCAAAAACGCATTCACTTAAAAACATATCTGAATTAACACTAATCAGTGTGATTTGTTGATAAAACATATCAATCATAAAGCCTTAGGATCACTGATGCCTCTACCCTTTTTTAAAAAGACAGAAACGCCCCTGTGATCAATTAATTGCATTCAAATTTGTAAAATCTACAGAGGCTGCTACCAATCAAACTAAGCAGAAGTTAGGCTAAAATTTGGTTCAAGCACCCAACTCAGTGTTACCAATACAACATTGGTAACATATTACAAGTGTAATGTTAGCTCATGGGTATACTCAAAGTTAACACATCGCATTGATTAAAGGCTATCAAAGAGGGCTCTACATAGATTAGTATTTCGTAGATGATGATAACAAGGAATGATTTTAAGTGTGGATTAAAATTAAAATGGGATTTTTTCTTTTGGATTCATATAATGTTTTGAAATTTGGTGAATGTAATGAAGGCCAGGATAATTCAGCCAGATGCCTTTTGTCTCATATATTTAAAATTTCTGATCATTCATTATCTATATAAATAAAAATGTTAATGTTTGTTTGTTCAAAATCTTAAATCTCCGAAAGTTCTTCACAAATTGCTTTGAAATTTTGACAAAACATTGCATTCGAATACGCATGTGTTTTTATACACATACCTATATTATATAGATATCAACTGTGACCTGTTTCTCTATTTGCACAGACAGACTGAGCCACAGCAACGTGTGGAGGGGAACAGCTAGTTGTCTAATAACATAATATAAATATTTAATTCATATTTTAACATCTCTATTTTCAGATATCATCAAAAAATACAGCAATTTTGTTGGATCACCAATCTTCCTTCATGGACAGAGAGTCAACTCAATTCAGGTATTTTTTAAACTTTGCGGAAAACATACTTAATATGATAACAAACCACTATTGTACACATCACTTTATCTTAAAAAAATAAAAAACAACAATCGGTTTCATCAGGGCAGAATATATACAGGGGGTAAAAGCACGTACACGAAGGATATTAACCAGCGATTCCTGAGCATATTTGGAGTTAAAAACTTAGATGACAGACTGTCCGATGATATATTTTTTCAATTACAAACTCTAAATGACAGTGAAAACTCTATCAAAATCCATTGCTTAGTTTAGAAGAACTAAGTTCCCAAACAGACAGACGTGGATAGCGACTTTGTTTACACTATTTAGAGATTAATTCATCACTATTTAAAATGTATGATATGTATTAACTGAATTATTTTTCATATTTTAGCCCCTATGGTTGATGGATCCCAAAGAAGTATCGTCAGAAGAGCACACGGAATTCTACAGATTTGTTGGAAACACTTACGACATCCCCAGGTTCATCTTGCACTACAAAACAGATGCACCTCTCTCCATCAGGGCCGTCCTGTACTTTCCGGAAGGAAAGCCCGGACTCTTTGAAATGTCCCGGGATGCGGATGCGGGAGTTGCACTTTACTCGAGGAAGGTCTTGATCAAAAGTAAAACTGATAATATCCTGCCTAAGTGGCTTCGATTTGTCAAAGGTAAAGACAAAATTTATCACATTATTAATACTTAATTTATTTCGGTAGGTGTTAATTTATAATTTCAATTGATTCTTCAATGTGAATTGGTTAATTTTCTTCACTTTGAATTTATTAATTTTGACATTTTTATAAAACTATTCAGCGTGTATCAATGACTTGACTGTTTATTTTTATACAAATGAAAAAGTTCTTTCTTTAAAACCACTTTATTTAAGTTAAACACGTCGACCGGTTTCGGTTGAGCTTTTTCATTTGTATAATGTCAAGCCACAAAGTGTTTGCTTTCTTCAATAGTTTATTTTTATTTTTTAGGTGTTGTCGACTCTGAAGATATTCCACTAAATCTTAGTCGAGAGTTATTGCAAAACAGCGCTTTGATCAGGTAATAATAAAAACAATATTTTATATGTTAATTATTAATTAAATAACTAATTATGGATATATCCATTGATACAACTGGAAAATTTTATAGATTTTTAGTAATACTAGTGCACAAAAAGCCAAATGAAAAAACACCTGAGCAAAATTTTTTCGAGCTAAACATGTTGTTTCCTTGTGAATGTGTTTTTGGTACTCCATTTGTCATCGTAGCCTAATATTGTGGCAATAAATTTACAATATTAGCTTACTAATGCAAACAATTTGAGGTGTTATGGTTTACTAATATAGTTTAGCATCTGTTTTATGTTTCTTCGGCTTTGTTTACAGAAAACTTCGTACAGTTCTCACTAATAGAATACTGAGGTATTTACACGACCAGTCTACTAAACACACTGACTCATTCAACCTCTTCTACCGGGACTATGGACTATTCCTCAAGGAGGGTATTGTCACCAACGAAAATCAATTGGAAAAGGTTAGAATTGTTCATCGACTATAATTTTTTTTTCTTAAATTTAATTAAAATCAAATTTAATAATATAATTATTAAGTTTTGCAAGTATTTTTGGTTTTTAAATCACAGTTTGAATTACAATTTAAATTACAGTTTGAAAATGGACATAAAAGCCGATACAGCTGTAACAATAACAAAAACCAAATAATAATTACATTATTAAATTTGATTTTAATTAAATTTAAAAAAATATTAAATGCAGTTCTACGAATTAAACACAAAAACAATAAATAATAACTATAAAAAAATTTATAATTATATTATTTATAATTTATTTACTATCACAAATTTTTACTTTTTCTTTTTCAATGACAAATTGCTGAAAAAAAACATGCTGATGTTTATTTTACTTTATCTATAACTTACTGTCATAATAAACTGGGTTAGTTTATAAAAGTTATGCAAAACTAAATCATAAAATAAAGGTCATTTACCATGTATGGTTGAAGAACTTATTACCCGGTAGATGATTCAAAAAGAGCCTGCACAAATGCTTGATAAGCATTTCAATAGTGGTGTGAAGTTAGATTCTTAAACATTAAGTCATTCATTTCATCTTAGAATCGATTCATTTTGACTCTCAAGAGTAAAAAAAAAGATATTTTCTGACAAGCCTAACCCCTTAATTTCTAAGGACGGGTTGTTTCGGAGAATCTGAACAATTCATCAAATTTCAACGTTCATTTTCAAGTTCTGTGAAAGACTTTTTCAAGTTCTGTTTTCATTTCAGTTTTGTCAAGCAACTAGCCAACAATGATATAAAAACAGAACTTGAATAAGTCTTTCACAGAACTTGAAAATGAACGTTGAAATTTGATGAATTGTTCAGATTCTCCGAAACAACCCGTCCTTAGTGTATTTCGAATCATATTCTTTGAGTTGTTAAATTGATATGTGAATTAATTTTTTTAATTAAAGTATACATTTACATAATTTCATTCAATTTGAGTACGTATTACAAATATTCTTTGAGAAAATTTGTGAATTCAATGTAGTCTTATTTCTTGTCATGCTCTTGCATAATTTTAGAATCAATACATAAATCTATCATGCTAGGTAAATACTTCAATTAAAAATAGGCATTTGTTACTTAACCTTTCCTCATCTGTCGTGTGTATTTACTAAACATTGCTTTCTAATAACTTTAATAACTCTATAAATATATTAAATTCTTGGTTCAGATTTTAGGTATTCCTCCGTTATATATTTATGCACTGAATTAAAAAATGATATTTTACATAGTTTTCAAATTCAATTAAAAATCAAAGATTTTTGTTTAAAATCGGGAACAAATACACCAATACAATCAACCGTGTGACACTGCTACGCGAAGAGTGTGCGAGGATATGACACGCTATTGATGTCCCGCTTTAGTTCGCTATGCGGGAACATGAGAAATCGACACGTCCGCAGTTGTATTTAGACCATCGATACCTACGACCGCATAGCTGTGTGTGTGCGTCCAGCGCCCATCCAGCGCCTGTTGTGCCAGCCGGCAGCCAGTCCGTCGCGGGCCGCCGATATGGACTCCACGCACGATATAAAATTACTTTTCATACAAAATATAATAAACATAAGCAATTAGCTAAGAATATTCATATTTTTCCGATATTAAATCGCTTATTTTGAGACTACACAGCACCGGAACGCGTGAATTTTTTTAGCACAGTAAGGGAAAGGTTAAACACCCAGTACAAGTAATCACAATTCATCATTTTTGAAATGGCTCCCCTGAAAATTTGGTTTTGACTTGTACTCTTCTTTCTGCTTAGCATGATAGAAATGTTATAATGTTTCCAGGAAGAAATTGCCAAACTGTTGAGATTTGAATCATCCCAATCAGATGAAGGCACTAGAATCTCACTGCCAGAATACTGCTCTCGCATAAAGGAAGGCCAAAAAGATATTTACTATCTTGCAGCACCTAGGTATGTTACTACCTACTAATAAATGAGTTTTAATTTTTGCACAACTGATAGACAATCGTTTACGATACATAAATGGTAGTTTATCAGTTGTGCAAAATTTAAAACATGTTCATTAGGAACGCTTTACATGTTTAATATTAAATGTAATATATTATATTATATTGCCTTAGTTATATATTATATTGCATAAGTAACACACCTCTTGATACAGTAGAACCTTGTTAATTCGAAATCCACGGGACATCAAAAATCAAATTTCGAATTAACGAATTACCACATAATTCGAAATTTTATGAAAAAAAAAAAAAAAAATCCGAAAATCAATTTTCTCGGCCGCCTCTTCAAATCCGGTGGTATTTTAGGAGTAAATTCGTATTAATACCAATTATTTCTTTATTTTCGCAGCCGATTACCGTAGCGGCCGGCCCTTTAAATTCAGATATTCGCAATAAATTCATAAAAATGCTATATATTTACGCGTAAATCGAGATCTCGCGGCCGATTTCGGTCGCGGCCTACCCTTTAAATTGAGATATTCGTAAAAATACGATATATTTTCGCGTAAATCGAGATTTTGCAGTAATTTTCCGTCGCGGCCGGCCCTTTATTTCAAATATCTGAATTTAAATTCGTAAAAATAAATCGAGAATTCGCGGCTGTATTCCGCCGGAAGCCGGCTCTTTAAATTCAGATTCAAAATAAATTCGCAAAAATACGAAATTATTGGGGTTCGAATTAACGGGGTTCTACTGTATAGTGTTTTAACTGAAAAATGAACCGAGTGTTCACAAGTGTGTGTGCTGGGGGGGGGGGTGCGTACATGCGTGCGTGCATTGATACTGGCAGAATCACCAACGCTAATGTATCATCTTGATGTAGACATTCCTGTAAAACTATTTATTTATATTCCTTATGTATATGCGCAACTCGCATCGCTAGGAGGCACTAGTGTAGAAATGTCATAAGTTGGAGGTATTATTAATATTATAGGGTATTTGATAATAGAGAGATGGAATAAAATAGATGTGTACAAGCAAATATGAAGATATTTAAATTTAACAAAAGTATAAAAAGGGGTAGAATTAGCTTAACCGCTTCTGTGCCAAGAGCGAGTTAACTCGCATTCTTGGCCGTGCCCAGCTGGGCCTGCTGCCAGCCATAGAAAAATAGCGAGTTTACTCGCTCTTCTTTGAGCCTCTGTATCATACATATGTCCCGTTTTTTTTTAAATATGTTTATCTAAGTGAAGGGAAGCAAAAACGTCGAATATTGAATAAATTTGGTAAGTCATTTAAATATCCTTTCAAGGTGTAATGTTTTTAATTTTTAAAAATAAGATTTAAAAATGATTTATTTTGATTAAAAATTCATGGCCTGCTGTGCACAGCTACACTTCTACCTACTGGCATTTAAAAGGTTAAAACAGCAGTAAAACAGTTTTTTTTAAATGCTATAAGTTATTGACAAAAATATCAATATCAGCACATTCAATCTTATTGTAATATAATTATGTACATATTATAATACTAGCTACCTGTGAAAATCATGGTTAAATAAATAAAATACATATATGTTTTTAATGTTAATGGTTTCCATACAAAACAAACGTTTATAATAATAACCAAATGAAAAAAACCCGATCATATTTCTGTGCTCCTGGTATTATGTTCTTATTTTCGGGTTTTTTGTTTATATTTTGTATATTTTTATGGGAAATTAACACAAATTACCCCAAGACATTTCTGTGCTCCTGGCATTTTGTTCCTGTCAACAGGTTCACATTTTGACATTTATTTTATTTACAAAATACCTAGCGCATACCCATGAAAAATATTTTTATTCTAATTTTGAAAAAGACAATTAAAATAGTTTTCTGTTAAAATATTACACTTCTACTTTGCCTGAACCTTTACTTACTTTGCCTACCTTTGCCTACTTTGTCTGAATTTATCACACTATCGGTTCGAATTTTGAAAATGACTATTAAATTCAAAGTGAATCCGAGTACTAGAGTTCATTGAACCGAAGTTACAGACGCACAACTGAAATAAGTATTTTTTATGATTATAGTCTACACATTCGAGATAAAGGGCAAAATGACAGCATAATACATATAAATTAATATGTTCAACCTGCTTAATTTCCATTGTTTATTAATTTTCCTTCGATTCTTATGACAGCTTTTTTATATAACTTAAGAACGTTTCATGTATACTTATGTGTTGCTAGGTTCGCTATCTCACTTTATAAAATCCTGAAAATCCTCAGGAAAAGTTTAAATAATTGTATTTTTTACAATAACAAATAATTTGCAATTTTTTTATTTATTTTTTATGTTATTCCTTGGTTTTTACTAGTGTTAGCCATGCAATTCAAATACTTTCTTATCACAATTGAGGGTATTTTGGCGCTTTTTAATGCAATTTACTTACAGTTCTTCTACATATATTGTAACATTATTGACTAAAACACATACATTATGTCGAAACATGCCATATGGTGGGTGGATAGATTGCATTGAAAAGGCAGTTTTATTGTCTCCAGTATAAATAGTAATGTGTTGTTTAATTTCAGCCGAGCCCTAGCCATGACTTCCCCTTACTTTGAAGCCCTCAAAAAGGATAATGTGGAGGTGCTATTCTGCTACGAGCCTTACGATGAGCTGGTCCTCATGCAATTACGACACTTCAATAGCAGAGATTTAACTTCCGTTGAGAAACAGATGAGACAAGATGCGGCTTCTGACAATACTACCAATATGGGTAATAACATAACACTACTTTGCAGGCAAATAAAAGCTATAAAAGTTTACAATGCAAGAGTGACACAATGACAGGAAGTTGATGAAGTGCATAGTTATTTATTTAGTTAGTAATTAAAGCAAGACAAAACCAATATATTTTTATAAAAACATTAAATTATGATGAATAGCTAGAATAACATATTCAGAAGTAGTTAAATTGATTTAACATGCATTGCTCATAGAGATACTATTCTGAAAAATTTATTACATCTGCCACATTTCTCCATGCCATACACAGACATAGGAATTAATAGACGAGAAGATAATGGCGAGGGGTAAAATCAACTGTTGAAGAACGAAGGGAGTGAGGCTGACTGTGATTCGTCAATAAATCAATCTGACAGTAAATAGGCATCTCGCATTATAATATCACCATTTACTTCTTAAAAGTAAAATCTGCTTTTGAATGAATAGACATTTTTACATGGGAGCGCAAATTACTCGCCACGTTATGAACAAATTTGCGAAGTCCAAATTCGGCAAAAAAATTCGGTTGTATTTTCAGAGTCGAATATTTCGTTTAAGTATTTAGTTAAGACACTTTTATAAATGTTCATAATTTACTTCCCAGCAACCAACCAGCTTTGTGTTTCGCGTCCAGACGTTTCTCGATGTGATAGTAACAACTGATTCATATTATACGATGTGAATATGCTTAAAATAAAGTAAAATAATGCTTATATATGGAATGTAATACGACAATTGGGTTTATTCTCTTTTTCACATCTATTTTTACAAGTTTTCATAGTACAAGTCAACATTTTGCCGTGTTATTTCGTAAAATGAACCGATGATGCCTCGACCATAGTTCGCACAAGAATGATGACGTCACGTTTTCAAATTTCACTTGAGGCCATACGCGAGCACAGCCGGCTCCAATGGAACCGGTATGGGGAGTGGGGATAATACGCTTTTAATCACTTAGGGCAGGTCTACTAATATTCATATGTCTATGATGCCATACCAATTAATTACCTGTCCAATACAATAAATAAAGAGCGAGTATGTGGTTGAAAAAGTTTTTATATTATCGTAGTTACATCTTGACCCCTTTATAATAATATGTTAACTTGTTTGTCTTCTAGGGGACGGTAGCCTACTGCGTAATGAGGTTGATGATCTCATCCCGTGGATCAAAAAGTGCCTCCCAGGCAAGGTGTTTGGTGTGAAAGTGACAAATAAACTGGATGCTCATCCTTGTGTTATCACCGTTGAGGAAATGGCGGCCGCTAGACATTTCATCAAGACCCAATCCCATGCGATCCCAGAGGAAAATAGATACACATTGCTTCAGCCGCAGCTCGAAATTAACCCTAAGTAAGTATTATGTAGGTTAAATGATCCATTCGACTGTCAACTTCGTGATCCATGAAGTTTCACAAAAACACATACACTTTGTCAAAACACCGCAAGGTGGGATAGATTGCTTTGAAATGGCCAGCGTTTTAACAGCTAAATAAACTATTTATTGTTTTTACCCTGTTTCTGGTTATGGAGTATTTAAATTAATGTGGTTTTATTTATATGGTAAATACACTGTTATTTAATTTCAATGTAGTTTATGATATTCCATTATGTACATAAAGCCTAGTTTACACAAGCTTAGTACTTGTCCTTGGTACTTGGTAGCAGAAGTCGGGGATGCCCGAGGAAGACATGGCACGATCAAGTGAATCAGATACTCGAGTCGGGCCATGTGAAGAGTCAGAATAATAGAAGAGTATGTGTGAGACGATGTATGAATGTGAATGAGGCAAGAAGTGTGTGCCAAGACCGAGTTGTTTGGCGGTCCATCCTCTCTGCCTACCCCTGCGGCGAAAACGGCGTGATGGTTAGTTAGTTAGTACTTGTCATTTATACTAAACTGCTTAGTAACAAGTCACTAACAACAGTTAGTCACTTGTCACAAAAAAGGGTATTAGTAGCAAGACATGCATTCGGAATGGACCACAGCCGCCGCCTTGTTTTGAAAACCCCGAAACCAGTTAAACATTTCACCAGCTGAAAAATTAAAGAGATTTCTGAGGCGTATGTGTGTAACACCATGTACGATCGTGTGAGAAATGCGGAGATCCGCAAAGAGTACAAGGCTGATGTAAGCGTAATGAGTAAGATCAAGAAAGGGACGCTTAGATGGTTTGGGCATGTAGAGCGAATGAGCGAAGAAAGAAGTGTAAGTAGAATATACGATGCAAATGTGAATGGTAGCAGAAGTCAGGGACGCCCGAGAAAGACATGGCACGACCAAGTTAGTCGGGCCATGTCAAGAGTCAGAATAATAGAATAGTGTGTATCAGACGATGTATGAATGTGAATGAGGCAAGAAGTGTATGCCAAGACCGAGTTGTTTGGCGGTCCGTCCTCTCAACCTACCCCTACGGGAAACGGCCTGATGGTTAATTAGTTAGTTAGAAAAATTAATGGTGACTCTTCGATTTTTGGCATCAGGTAATGTTTTCTATGTATTCTTATATTGCATTTTTGTATGCATTCATTCATGCAATGATTCAAGTCGAATACTAGAATCATTATCACACATTTACACAGGCATTTGTTAAACATGACATTGTGTTAATGATAAATAATATTATGTTAGTCTCCATAGATTATTGCAGTGTATTATTTCATAAAGCTGTTCATGGCGACAAGTAAACAAGTCCCAGAAAGACCGAATCGGTTGCAGATTTCTGTTTTACCATCCCGACAGTGACGTCAAAACTTACTGTAAGCATCTCAACTTATCAATCTGTTTTGATAAGCTGTGAGAGAGCCGTAAATTCCCGCGTGAGCGATTAGACCTGTCAAAAACTTACGTAAAAAAAACTTCTGTAACTTGGTATAAATTACGGTAAGTGACTTATGGTGTCGTTTACATTGGTAAATTTGTCGTAAGTCGCTTACGTGAGCAACTTACAGGAAAGAACTTACAAGTGTAAAGGCAGCCTTAGAGCAACTATATATATGTGTATGTAATTGTTTAACAATGAATATTCAAACTAATATCTTAATATACCACACACACACAACTAGGTTTTACGACTTATTCCACATTAGCCAGATGCGTACAAATGCTGGTGTCAGGGATTCAATCAGAAGAATATGAAACTTGAAGGATTCCAAAATATTTTTTGATACATGCAGTACTTTTAGTAGAAAATTCAAAGTCGATTTCCTATAAAAAAAAAACAACAACTTTGACATACTCGTTTATACATTATGTACTTTTCTCATTTTCTCTGTATAGCAAAATTTTGGATTTAATTTTTTTTTCTCTAAAATTTTCTAAAAATTATTCCGTCATTTTTCCGCATAAGGATTTTCTTATATATTTTTTTTCTCCTTCAAAATTCATGTAAAAAAATAATTGTAAATGTTTATTTATTTATCTGCTGCTATGTTAATCTGTGAGAAATAGTTAGGATTATTTTTTTATCGGTAATGACCTTCTAAATTAATACCAATATTTTTTTAATTGATATATATTTATGAATTGTTTGTATGGGAAAATAAATATTCTTCTATGGAAAAATATTTTTGTATAGGAAAATGAACATTGAAATTTCGTAAAAAGTTATCTATCTTTATTACTTCTACCATCATATAGGATCACCTGCCGAAGTTAGGGCACTTAACCCTCAGACAAGTACATTCAGATTCAGCGTTTGTTGATCTATATGAATATATATATATACCTATATATATTTATTTTTTTAAGTCGTAATATTTTTCACTGGAGTTCCTTATTCCTCAGTTAACAAACATCATGCTAATAAGGGTCCCATTCGAGAAAATGAATAGTTGGGACTCTTACAAAGAGATTTGTATCAAATTATCAGACAGCAATGCCTTTTCCGCCATTCAAGTAGGACCGGCGTAAAAGGTAGAACTACCCTTCCCGCCGGATATGTGTTGAGATGCTGTTTGACAGAACTTAAACAATTCATCAAATTTCAAAATTCAAATTCTGTGAAAGCTCTATTCAAGTTGTTTTTAATATATCATCATGGGTCGTTTGATTTACAGTACCTGGATAGTAACAGAACTTGAATAGGACTTTTACTGAACTTGAATATTATCTTTGAAATTGGATGAGTTGCTTAAAATTTTTGTGAAACAACCTTAATGTTTTTTATTGAGTTGTTAATTTCTGTCTGTATCTGTGTTTTCTGTGTGCTTTAATATGTATACCATTCTAACTCAATGAGTACCTACGTAAAAAATAAATAAAGACTTTTTAACAAACTTCATGACTGGTTTCTGGTTTTTAGATGGAAACATTAATTTACTTCTTGACAATTCTTTTTCCCCCCTTATAATTTTATCTATTGTTTTCCGCAGACATCCAATTATCAAGAAGCTCCACAAGCTGAGTAAGACTGATGAAGAATTGGGAAGTTTGGTGGCGCAACAGCTGTTCTGCAACGCCATGGTCGCCGCGGGGCTCGTCGAAGACCCCAGAAGCCTGCTCGTTAACATGAACCAGCTATTAACACGAGCATTGGAAAAACATTAATAAAGAAAATGTCACACAAATTGAGAACTATGCATTTTCTGTAAATTGAGATATTCTCGAATTGAGTATTTAAATAGAATATTGTATTTTAAGATATTCTCAATACATATGTAGTAGAATAATATGTAATAATGTATTGCAAGTAGGGAAATAAAATATTTGACCATGAATGTCTATTGTAAATAAACTTTATATTTCTATTACACTTCTTTTTTTTCAAACCCCATGTTACACAAAGGGAATATTTATTATAAATGACATGTTTATCCTTATATATATTTTTTTTTATTCATAATGTTTGACCACAAATTTTATTTTAACTTGATTTTCTAAGGCATTTTCACATTTTTTATTTATTTTGGAAATAAATTACGATAATGAAAGTATTTTCATTTGATTTTTATGTTTGCAAATAAATATTCTAAAACGATTTAAAATGTGCCATATTCGATTTGCCCCTAAAAAGGGCATGTTTGTTTTTATTTGTGAATTCAGCAGCGTTGATTTCATGCCAGTCGAGATTGGTGACAGCCGTCTTACCAGATATTGTAGCCAGTTTGAACTGTTTCGGAATGTGTGGTTTTAGATCATTTTTTAAATCAATAATTATTGCGAATGAAAATATTAAAATTACATATTTATTTTTGGACGGCTAAAATATTAGGAATTTTTTTGGTTCCCATTAGAGATATTGATGTAAATCTTTTTGGCTGTATTCCTGAGTATATTTATCTGAAACACAAAAACCGAAAAGATTTGAGTTCAGTATGGTTATGGCTACGGTCTGAACTAGAATTATGAAAAAAATGGCAGCTCAATCTCTCTCCAAAGTCACCAGTCTCCAAAATAAGCCTGCTTTGAGTGATATTTAGATTATAAAAAGTACCTAATATCAAAGATTTCAAATAATTCTAGTTCCAGCAGTAGCCATGCATGTGGCAAAAGTGTAGTTAAAATTTCGAAATGATTGGTTCTGAGTTCCGGATAAGAATTCATAAAGCAAGAAAAAAAGTAGTTTCGAGGAAAAAAAAGTTTAAAGTTTTTTATCTTTTATTTTTTAAATCTATCAGCGATTTTTTTAAGGAGATAAACATTTCCGGGTTACGAATAACCTGACAATATTTGAAAATCTACTACCACCACAGTAAACGGAAAATGTTGCTTGTGACGTGATCAAGAATATAGCCAGTTAAGGAATTGAATGTACGACACCTGGGTGGGACCCAAACGCGATTCCAACTCAGCCACCGACCGGTCGTATATTTTGAAGTGGTCAATTTTTGATGTCCATCAAAAATAAAATCTATTTTTGAAGTTGATAAAGTGGGAATCATCCCAGGTATCAACCTTAATGAGTAAAACCTCTAATTGTAATATTTAATATTAGCAATTTAAAAATGAAAATTTGAAACAGAAAATGATACGGTTGAATCTAGGACTTGAAACCGGGAGCTTCGCCTTGCTGGGGCACTGCTCTTCCAACTGAGCCAATGGGACCCTATTTCCTTCGGTCATATTTATCTGTATATACAGTTCTATAATTAAAATTACATATTTGCAGTACAATGATCAGAATAAAAAAAAATAAACTATAGGACGGGTTGTTTCGGAGAATTTGAACAATTCATAAAATTTCAACGTTCATTTCCGGGTTCTGTGAAAGTCCTATTGAAGTTCTGTTATTATATCATTATAGGCTAGTGGTTTGACAAAACTGAAATAAAAACAGAACTTGAAAATGAACTTTGAAATTGGATGAATTGTTCAAATTTCAACGTTCATTTTCGGGTTCTGTGAAAGTACTATTCAAGTTCTGTTATAATATCATTATAGGCTAGTTGCTTGACAGAACTGAAATAAAAACAGAACTTGAAAAAATCTTTCACAGAACTTGAAAATGAACGTTAAAATTTGATGAATTGTTCAAATTCTCAGAAACAACTCGTCCTTAGTCTTTCACATATTTTTAACGGTATTCATAGTTTGTGAAAATAACACATTAATTCTTTTAAAATTATTTATATGTAGAATTTTTGCGGCACATTCTAGAGTGGTAGATACTCTCAGTAACCACTTGAAAAACCACTATTCAGAATTGAAATGTTGCTTGAAATGACTTTAACCTTGTTTAGTACCTTCATATCCCCCCATCTCCTTCCCCGCCCCACCACCTCCACCTCACTACATAGCCCATAGATGGCATAGTCCGCTCTGCACCATGTCTTGAAGCTTACTAGTTACTGGTGACCAAGGGGGTATAACTCCGATCGAAAATTGGAACCTAAATATTTTGACATCATATAAACAACTATAAATGAAAATCTATGGAATAAACTTTCAGAGTTTTTCATTGGTATATACTATAATACATAGTCTCCAAATGAGAATTGTACAAAAATAAGTTCAATAAATCACAAAAATACCGAAAAAATCGATCTAGTGAGTGGTTTATTTATGCTGGTGACTAGCTACCAGCTGACCAGTGTGCGAATAGTCTTTCGATGCATTCATTTTTAGGTTGCTAAAAAGGTATCCAAGACAGAAACTAAAGTCATTATGTATAAGCGAAAATTCTATAAAATATTGGGAAGATGTATAAGGGTGCAGAAGACCCGACTCCGACGTGATCGGACTTCCATGTCGGGTTACAAGTTACAACCCAGTTTTTACCAAGAATTATTACAAGAAATCTACAAATCATTGCTGATTTGGAGTCACAAATGTGAATTAGTAATTAAATTAAGGTATTCTATTATCTATTTTATTATGAGAATATTTTTATATTCTTTAAAATCATGAAAGGTGCAAATAATTCGATTCCTAAATTATCAGATTTGAACTGCCGCCATCTCAAAGGAAGTCGAAGTTTTCCATCCTAAAACTTTGATAAATATATTTTTTCAAGTATACCATAAATTATTATTTTTTAAAGTAGGATTCATTCAAACATAAATGTTAGTATTTATTTTATTTTTGTTTACAAGTTCCATTAAAGAGTTGTTTTTTTCTGATATGCGCATGTCAAATGCCAGTTTAGCTGGCTCGCCAGCCACAGACTTCTCTTACGTCATTGGGAGTTGGAAGAGACTGCTGTTCATTGGTTCATATTATCAAGCCACAAGCGATTCCACCAATAGGAATTTGCGCAGGTGCTGGACCTTGCCTCGAAAATATTTTCGTCATATGACTTTTTCCGTCGTGAAGTCGGGAGTGTAGGCCATATTTGACAGTGAGTCCGCCAGTTGTCTAGTTGACTAGTTGATAGAAGTGAGTGAGGATAGTTTTTCATTCAGGACCTGCAAATACTCCTAAATCTCCCAAAATGTCTACCGCACTAACAGAGCTTAACCCCGTCTACGGACCCTTCTTTGGAGTTATGGGAGTTTCCACAGCTATTATTTTCAGCGGTGAGTGATATTTTTAATTTTACATGCGCCAACAGGGTGTTCACTGGGGCCGTATCGATCTAATGGTTTCTCGCTACGAGCATTAAATTTCTTTCATGATTCTGATTGTGTTTGGTGAATAATTTGCATTAGCATACGCGTTTTTCTTGTGGACGGAGCATAATTATACACAATTGTCCATTATCCCTAGACTCTAATTATAGTTTAAGCAATGTCACCAACATAATCGACAGGAACGCCGACGCTCGGAAAATGAATGTATGATAAAGCACGTCAATTCTTTGAGTCACTGACACTGACATGGTTTTTTATTCTTCCTAAAATAGGCTATTTCATTCGTATTCGTCGTTTAGATATACCGTACTTGCTTATTGAAGTAGAACAATGCATATGGTAGTGGTGATAGTACTCCCGCTCATCTTACCAGATCTCTAATTAACTGTTTGGCACGAAAACTGCAATACCTTTGTTATCAACGAGTGCAATTTGGTTTCAGGGAGGCTTTAGTGGGTGTAACCTCGTGACCAGCGCGTCACGTGAATATTATCGGGTTTGCCCATGAAAAACTGCTTGTCTAATGGTGGTCTTTTAATTTCTATTTTGTTTAGAACCTCCCATCATTATTATATTTGTCTCGAATTGTATAATCTAGCTTCTGTTCGATATTTTAATCGACTGGATGTTATAACTCCGCAGTATTCCGTGTTCTTCAATACGGCTGTGACTTATTTGTCAATATTTGACATATTTTATTACTTTTATCACAGGCAAACAACTTTATAATATTTGATCACAAGACATGTTAGTAGTGAATCATGTGCTTGATTTAATCTTCTGGCGATTGTCACAATCACACACTGATAAGGATAATATAGTAATTTATGTAATAATGACATTTTGCACCAAAGTAGGTTAGTCTAGGTATGAACTCGATTTATTACATCTGATCTTATGATGCCAGTTTTAAGGAAAAACAGGACTTTGTCCAGAGTGCAGTAGTGGTCAAATAACCACCTGATCATTTCATAAATAACTTAAATTGAAGTTCAAGAATGTCATTCACTACAGATAGCTTTCTTACTATCCAACCTTAATAATAATCTTCCAGTTGATGACCATCTCACAAAACAGACATTGCTGTGTAAGATTCTTTCAGCAATGATCAAGTCACCTGATCAGAAATCCCTCACCCTTATTGATCATGTGACCTACATTGGTGTTCCTGAACACTCTTCATATTATATTTTTATTAGTTATTATTATTCTTGGATAATTTATATAGCGCTGTTTCGTGAAAAATCACCTCATTATTAGGTATATTATTATATTTCATTTAATGAAATAACAATCTTACTAAGCTACTGGTTGAATGTCCCGCAAAGCAAGTGTCACTAAGTGTAAAATGCCTTTGGCAACCAAAATCCACACACCCTTATCGATTATATTACATTACTTGGTATTTGTGAAAGAACCGACCTTATTAAACTACTAGTTGAATGTCTCACGAAACAGGCAGAGCATTGCTTCAGAGTGTTAGGTACTCTGCAGTGATCAAAAGTCACCTGATCAGTACTTCCACACCCTTATTGATCATAATATTACCCACATCATTCTTGAATAATTGGTCATATATTAGTTAAATGTCCGTCATAAACTGCTGCTTAGGAAGGGTTGTTTCACAGAAATTGAACAATTTATCAAATTTCATAGTTAATTTTCAAGTTCTGTTATTATATCATTATGGGCCAGTTGCTTCACAGAACTGAAATATCAGAATTTGAATGGAAATTTAACATAACTTCATAACTTGAAATTTGATGAATTGTTCAAATACTGTGAAACAACCCATCCTCATAGCGTAAGATGTCACCTGATTACTTATCCACACACCCTTGTTGATCATGGGACCTTACTTAGTATTCAATCAAAGAACCAATCTTATCGAGTTATCACATGAATATCTCAACAAGTTGTCTTAGCAATGATTGAAGTCACCTGATCAGAACTTCACACACCCTTATTGATCAAATGACCTTTGGTCTTCCTGTTAATTCATTTAAAGGACCAACCTTACTACCATTATAACTAGTAGTTGAATTCATAATAATGAAGAAATACATTTTAAAATGACATAATTTTCAAGAGAGACAATATATTATGTACATTATTTATAGACAACTTTATTCTTCGTCTTTCTTCATTGACAACTTTATTCTTCGTCTTTCTTCATTTTAGTATGAGAATGCAAACAGCAACTGTATTTACCCAAGCTATTTTCGCTGCAGTGTCCTAGAGTAAATAACAGCTTGTAGAGAAACTTAATTATCCATTTTACCCTTTCGACACTTCATCCTAGTTTCTGGTATACCTTAAATAACATACAGTTCAAGGCGTAAATATATATTTAAAATGTGAATAAAAGTGTTTCCATTAAATTGTTATAATATATTATTTTTCTCACTGCCACTGACTGGTGTTGTATGTATTGGACAATTGAAATCATGGTTTGATTGCACATTTTCAATGTGATATCTGTGAGGTAATATCTCACAAAAGCTGCGCTGTACAAATTGTTAAAAAAAAAAAAAAAATATATATATATTAATAATGAAACCTTAGTTTTCATTAGTACGGCCTTCGTTTTCAGGGGGTAAGGCTCTTGACTAGCAAGCTGGAGTTCGCTGGTTCGAATCCTGGTGTACGCAAGTCAATTTTATTTGATGAATTTGTGCTATTTCACAAATTACTAATTAAAAATAATATGTAGTATATTTGCGGCACGTTCCAGAGTGGAAGATACTCTCAGTATGGTCCTTGCGCAAGCCCACCATTCAGAATTGAAACTTTGCTTGAAATGGCTTTGGCTGGGCTTGGTGACCAGACCTGAATAGCCAGGTACTTTCTAACCTTCCTCTCCCCCATCTCCTTCCCCTCCCCACTACCTTCAGCCTCACAATATATGACAATTGGTGATGCCATAGTCTCACTGGCTCTAGACGGTTGGGACTCTTGTGCGGATTCACACATTAAAAATAAGTACCACTGTTTTTCAATTATCGGAAAACAATCTACACTAAACTTGATACACTCTAATCAACAAATGGGGCAATTTTTGTCAATAAAGTATAATTATTAAAAATTCTTGATTTTAAATTCCTGGCCTGATTCAAGAGCCAACAAGGAAATGGATACTTAGAAAGATGCTAAACCTGAATCTTATGTCTCGTAGCTATAATTATTGTTTTGTTTATTTTCAGCGCTGGGAGCTGCCTATGGCACAGCCAAGTCAGGGACAGGTATTGCCGCCATGTCCGTGATGCGGCCTGAGCTCATCATGAAGTCTATCATTCCTGTGGTCATGGCGGGTATCATCGCCATCTACGGGCTGGTAGTGGCCATCCTCATTGCCGGTAACATCACCTCCCCCGACAGTGGTTACACTCTCTACCAGTGAGTATATTTACAAGCCTTTTCTAATACAACTCCAACCTCGCAATAGCAAAATGGATGTTGCCATTGTTTGAAATGTCAGATGAAATAATTTAGCCTTCCTAAGGCTTCTTTTACCCCCCGATGCATGAAGGTTACCAATATGTAATAAGTAGTGAGGGTGACGTTTGTAACTCTATACTGTGTATTGCAGGGGTTTCCTGGCTCTGGGCTCTGGCTTGGCCGTGGGATTCTCCGGACTGGCGGCTGGCTTCGCTATCGGCATTGTGGGAGACGCCGGAGTGCGTGGAACGGCGCAGCAGCCCCGTCTATTCGTGGGAATGATCTTGATCCTCATTTTCGCTGAAGTACTCGGTCTGTACGGTCTCATTGTGGCCGTCTACTTGTACACGAAGATGTAAAGGAATTCATGTTATGTCACTCACTGTGCTATTATTCCCAATACTTGTGTCCTGGTGTCAGTGCTGTCTGTTTGCTAAAGGCCTCTGCGAGGTGTCCCTTAGATTGTTAGATAGTGCCATCTCCTGATTGTTAGATTGATTGATTCAGACCTGTATATTGTATTTGCCCTGACGCCAGAACATGACATTAACTCCATATCTACGAAGCATGTAATATATTGTTTTACGTCGCCCGGTGGATCTTAGGCTTCGATGCTGCGGCATGAGATCTCTCCGGTGATGTCTGTAATATAATTTGTAACAAAGTTATATCTGCCCATTGTTATTAGCCTTTCAGTTCATTAGGTCTTTTGCCATTTGATTTCAGAACTGTTCCATATTGACATATTGAATGACACAGTTGGGATTGCTTTGTATCAGTTGGGATATTTATTTCCTTGATTTGTACATATCGTGACTCCTGTTACTTTTCTCATTTTCATATCCCTTCATATCCTCGTTCCTTTATTATTTTCATTGTTTACCATAGTTTATTTTAGATTTAAGACAAAACTTATGTACAGTTAGTGATTAGATTACTTAAATTCAAAAATTTAGCAGTTATCAATCCCCCAATTATTTGAATAGCTTTGCGCTCATTACTTTTTGTAACAAACAATTCAATTTGCAATATGGACTTGTCTGCTGCGTTTCTTTTGTTTAATCTACCTATAAACAAACTATGTATCGTATTAGCTTTCAATGTTATAGTGGGATGTATAACCCCTCATAGGTTAAATAATTTAAAGAAATTATTCATTAATATAACTGTGGTTTGGCTGAAGAGGTAAATTGTAGTCACAAATTGTAAGATTGTCAGGGATCATTAACTAAATTTAATTTGTACATTCCATAATAAGTTTGTTTCTGTCAATCTTATTAGTAGCTCTGCATTATTGTCTTGGTGTATTTAAATGTATATATTATATACTCTTTTAATTTAATAATATAATATTTGAACATTAATTACTTTACACATTTTTTGCGCACAATATTGTTTACGAACACACCAGAGCTACTATGTTTAGTGTGACCGGGAGATTGAAAGTAATTTATCCCTTGTTGGTTGAATGAAGGGGATACAGTATTAAATATTATCTATTTTCATCTAAATCTTTTTATAAAAAAGTATAAATTGTTTTTCTGACTAGACAACAGTGTATCTAATGTTTGAAAGTGAAGAATGGCGAATGGCTGGAGTTTCAACAGAACTTGCAGTAAGATGAATCTGTCTCCATGATGAACTTACTTTGAAATTATCCTCAGTGTTATTGAATGAATTGTGTTAATAAAATATTGTATTTAAAACAAACTTGTATTTACTGGGAATGTATCCATCACTCGATAGGTGAAGTTGCAGAATACTGCCGGCTGACTGATTAGACTGATAATATTGTAGCACTCACCAACAAGTTCAACAATATATTATGTATACTGTCAGTGTCAAATAGCAGACAATGGTTTTTGATACTACCAACATGCAAATGATCAATAGAACAATAAAAATAATAATCAGCCCTTGCCTGGAATAATGCTGTATACAGAAATATTCTTGAATTGAGAAAGATGGAAAAAACGAAACCAAGTTATGTTTCATTACATTTTATAATTATAGGTGCCTGTAAACGATCAAATTTGTTTGTCAAATTTTGCGTTTGCTCTTCACGTGTTTGATGAACAAGGCCGCAGACGTTCAAACCAAATTTTGTCAAATATCAGTTTATTTATTTACAGCTTTCGCCGGAGATTGTCTGTTGACATTTGTTGAATCCAGTCTGAAGTGAGGTAAATAGTGTAGTATTTTGTTTTTCTTGATAATGACGGATACGGATCAAACTTTCCGTCAATCAGAATTTCTGACAAACACGTCAAACACCATCAAACACGTAGTTTGTTTGACAGACACATCAAACAAGGCCGCAGACGTTCAAATAATTTGACAAACACGTAAATTTGACAAACAAATTTGATCGTTTACAGGCACCTTAAAATACAATTTTCATAAAGTTTTGGATGACAATAACTCGACATTGTTTCTCACGCCGTGATGTAGGAAATGCACCGACTGTTCTGTTTTTGGACTTCGTTGGACCGTTTGTTCTATGGGTTTAGAATGCATTTTGCAAGCAGAATGCATTTATTCATTTTTCATAAAATTTCTGCAATATTTTGTATTCCAGGTTATATAATGGTGATGATTTAGGAACATTAAGGTGAGATATTTTGTATATGTTTACGATTATAACAAATGTTTTTCTATTCTGTCGAGTTTTACAGTTATAAATTGTTTTATGTACTGATTTATATAATTTTCGGTAGTACGGCGTTAAGAATAAAATTTTAGTGACAATAAATAGATATATGTTATAATCGTAAATACATTCAAAATATATCTCGCCTTAATGTTTCTATACCACCATCAACGTATTTTTAACAATATGGAATACAAAATATTGCAGAAATCTGTAGAACAAGCAATCCGATAAAGTCTGAAAACCTTTCCGTCAGTAGATTTCCTACAGCACGGCTTGAGAAATAAAAATGGCGGTGGTTGGTTACAACATTATTTCGGGCAAGGATTCAAATATAAAGGTGAATGCCCCTTTGCCAGTATTGTGAAAATGAACACTGAAGAAAGAGCAACTTGGGTGAGAATTTTTAAGACAAATGAGAAAGTTTTTAAATGGATTTTGGTAGCCCAGCAGTTAAAGTTTTTTTTTTTTCTTCCGGATATAGCATAGTTACCGTGCGCACCCTAATCTTTTTATTTCATGTCTTCCGATATTGTTTTAATAAAATATCACTATAAAGCATAGAGTGTAAAACGTTATGGAATTCTATTCTAATTCTGACTTTGTAAAAAGTCAATTCATCAATGAGAAAAAAATTATCATAGCCGGGTGGAAAAATGCTTCAGGTTCCCACCCAGACGTCTTGGATTTTAACCTGCGAATTTATTTTCTAGCTAAGTCCTCCATCATTGCACAAGCAACAGCAACAAAGTTTTTAGCTCAGAGTGTACCCGAGTGCATGCCTCAAGCCCCGCCCCTGTAAATTCAATACCCAAGATTTTGTAGGAGTCAGACTATGATGGTGGCTCTGCACTTTGCTGAAGAGTTATGGTGACATCAGTAGCCGCCTGGCTGCCTCGTCAGTCCTTCCGAGGCGTGGAGAAATGACAACACGTCAATTACATAGAGTGTACTTGTTTATTAACTGAGTTACATGATTTAAATTTACACCTTATATAATAAAAACATCCCTTATCCCACCTACTACTGCTGACGAGTTTGGTCCCCGTTGAACTCCAATAATTTAGTGCGAACTCCAACACACCCTCTCTACACATAAATGATACATGTGCACCAATACTCCTTTATTAACCTTAGTTTTCTTTTTTATTGTACGACAGGTTATTCATCCAATTACAGTACAATCTTCTCATTCTGACACTTAGAACGGGTTGTTTCGGAGAATTTGAACACTTCATTTTCAAGTTCTGTTTTTATTTCAGTTCTGTCAAGCAACTACCCTATGATAACAGAACTCGAATAGGACTTTCACAGAAAATGAACGTTGAAATTTGATGAATTTTTCAAATTCTCTGAAACAACCCGTGTCCTTAACATCTGGGAAGATAATTATACAAAAAAAGTACAAAGGCTGTTAAAGAGGAATTAAATGCATCTACTGTTTCAGAAATTTCATTCAACAGCGCCATTCCTCGTGTTGTGCTGGAACATCTGTTCTGCTGTGTGTATCTTAAACAAGTAAAGGCGACGACTATGGAGTTCATCGGCCTAGGGTTGTTGCCTGATATTGCTGCAGGTTAACCAGCTCTGTGCACCTGCACTTCCATGGCTGTGCAGTGCGCCAGGCAGCTTCTCTCCTGTGGATTGTTGTACTGAATTTTAACCGCTTGCAGGTTGCCCAGACAGTGGCCTTTGCCATCTTAGGGCAACACTCGATGCCGTGTCCACTACCAGTGCAGTGGTGGCACTTTATAGCGTCAAGCATACGTGATTTGCTGACAAGGCTGTACAAGTGACAATTAGGGCAGCGTGTTGCACCCAAAAAATCGTGAACGTAGCATAGGCGCTGTTGATCAAGCTCTTTCTGCTTTTGGAATGACAGGTAACCACAGTTTCATTGTGTGACACCGCACAAGAACGGGAATTATATCTTTTTTTTGCTATTTGTTTTTGGGGTGTTAAAAATTATTTAATCTTAAATCATTTTTGGGAATTATATCCCCCACTGGCTGGGCAACATTGTGAGGTGGGTCAAGGAAGAGATAACATTTTTTAATGCGGTCCTTGAAGAGAAGTTAATATTACACACTACTCCAGTAAAAAATTGGTGCAACATATATTTTTATTTTATCATAAACTCAATGATACTCTGATGAATGGTTCCATTTTATTTCACCAAAATGAAAAATTAACACACCTAAAAAGTGATGAAAAAAAAACTAGGTTTAATAGTTACCTATTTCATCACTCTTCATGACTTTATATCACTTTTTGTAGGTGCGATTGTGAGGAATTGTCATTTTGATGACATACCCGTGCATACCCGGTTACCGGACAAATCCATGACAAATCGATTGTGTCAAAAATAATTCCAAATCACAGTCCGAGTAGTGATGGGCAGGATCGAAACATTTACATGAACGAAACATCAAAAAAATCGATTTAATCGCTCGGAGTTCAGCGGGAGCAGTAGTTGCGGAGAGAGGCTGTTTTTGTCGGTACGGGGAAGAGGGTGGGGGGGCACATGGACAAACTATGGTACATTGCATAAATAAACCACTCATATATATCGTACATTGGTATGGCAACATTTTGGTAGGTTTGTTGATGTTTATTGTTTACTTGCGAATAGCAACGTAATGATCTTCATATTATTATAGTGATGTGAATAACTACGAATTTGAAAGCGTTTCATATGACGTTAAATTAATAATATCTAAATTTAAACTCAATAAATAATACAGATAAGTTTCGTACAATTATAAGGAAATACTATACACTTGAATATTCCTACTGGAGGTTTGAAATCTCACCATATTTCTTATTATTCCGTGAAGTCATTCTTCAATAGAAGAAATGATGAATATATTTCATCCCCACGGACATTAAAACTTGGACACTAAAACAATACCAAATACAATATGTATAAATCGGACCGATTGCATTTTTCACATAAAATACATACATACCTAACCTTAAAATAATTCAACCTTCCGATTTTTTATGGAGCGCCGTCGAGGTGATTTTTTTACAAAAATGTGAATTTATGCTTATTAAATGTCAATTTATACTTATTATAAGTCGGAATGCCATTTTTTACTCAAACCAAATGCACGGCCGTCGTAAATCCCAACCTTAAATATGAATGAATTGTTCACATGTAGATTTTTCGTTTAGTAGATAACATCCTAATTAAAAATTTGACAATTAGCAAATGATAATAATTGTGTAATTCCAGTTCCCAGTGGATATCAAATAATGTTAGGTAGTAGCTGGTAGTAGGTAACACGTCATTACGTGACCGATTTTTATATCGATGAATTCTGACCAATGACGTGATGGCTATTGTTTCGAATGATTTTCAAAACGATTGTCTCGGACTGTGTGATAATTTTTGACAGAATCGAAAAAATGAATTTTTTAATGAATAAATTTTTTATTTTTATAGTGAATACCTCACAAGAGTCCCAACTGCTCCCGTCTGGAGCCAGTGAGACTATGACATCCCCAATTGGGGGATGTTGTGAGGCTGAAGGTAAGTGGGGAAGGGAAAGAGGAAGGTGGGGAAGTACCTGGCTATTCAGATCTAGTCACTAAACACGGCTAAAGCCATTTGGAGCAACGTTTCAATTCTGAATGGTGGTCTTACACCAGGGCGATACTGGTAGTATCTTCCACTCTGGAACGTGCCGCAAATATACTTTATATTATTTTAATTAATTAATTGTGAAATAACACAAATTAATCAAATAAAATTTATTTGCGCACGCCGGGTTCGAACCCGCGACCTTCGGAATGGCTGTCCAATGCGTTACCACTGGACTATGCCGGCCGTCAAATGAAAATGAAAATTAATCGAAATATTTCGATGAACAAAAAGATTGAGTAAATCATCGATGATTCATCGATTGTGCCTATCGCTGATCGAAACTCCGATCGATAAATCATGGTAATCTCCATGGTCTGAAACGTCACACATCCACCAATGAAAAACTCTGAATGTCTATGGAAAAACCGTTGACAGCTGAGTGCTATAATCTATGGCATGGTGGTTTGACATCATTTGACATCTTGAACTTGAACAATATCCATGTCGACGACTCTTCTCGCCCAATATTAATAATAATCAAATAAATAATACTGTGAATTCCCGAGCTGATAATCGAATTCACGATTTATTCTTATGTGAGTGCTATAAACGGAGGCGATTATATTGCCTGGGTTCCCTCACTTATCAATGGAAATATGTAACATCTAATAACTTTGTGTTTATATAAATTGTTGGTTGCTTTTAATGAACGAAGCATACACGAGGTTTCTCAGTGGACATCTGTGTTCGGTTTCGACGATTTGTGTACTCCTGTGAAAACGTTTTTAACTGAGCAAAACTTGAAAACCTTTTACCATGGCTAATTACAAGGGTGCAGCCTCAGAAGCTGGCAGAGCAATGCAACTAATGAAGAAAAGAGAAAAGGCACAGCTCGACATAGAATTAAGAAAAAAGAAAATTGAGGAAGACTTGCGCATTCATAACATAGAAAACAAATTCGCCACACATTATGATGCTGTTGAACAACAATTAAAAAGTTCCACAATTGGTCTTGTGACCCTCGATGAAATGCGAGCGAAGCAAGATCATATTGTAAAAGAGCGGGAAAAAAAATTGGCTCAAAAAAAACTAGAGAAGGATAAAGAACGTTTAAAAGAAATAGAAGCAAAGCAGGCTCAGAAAGACAAACAAAAACAGCAAGTAAGCTTCCTTATCATCTTTTATATAATTTGAATTCCCAAAACCCTTGGTTGGGTCTTAACGGCCCCCAATACTAGTGGTTAAATTCATTTTCAATTCTAAGCTGACTAATTAGGTAGATGTTCAAAGGTTTTTAGCAAATATAAATAAACTATATATTTTTTTTTGTAAGTGTGGCAGAGCTGCATTTAAGATTTTTTGCAATCTATAGCTAAAATCTCGATTGAATCATACACAGTGAAATCTTGATCGATCGTTCCTCGAATGATTGTTTTCCCGTATTTATCGTTTGTGTCTTCCAGTCCCGAAATTTACATCATAAAAACTTGCAAAAATAGACCGCGTCAATCGTTCCCCTGCATCGTTTAAATCATCTAGTTTTTTGTACATATTTTGCTCGATCGATTTTAAAAAAATTCATCTTAAAACCATATTTCTTAGCTAAATGCTTAGTTTCGATTAACAGTACCGTAAACAATGAACGGAACATTCAAAAGAGGGAGAGAGACAACGCTCCAACCAGGTGGCTGCTCCTGGCATTAGTCTAATTGTCGTCAAACATTTGAATACCGTGGTAGTGTGCGCAAGCGATATTTTTACTTATCTAGGTTTCAAGCGTTTCAAAATAAACCATCCGGCGAAAAAAGTAGGCACTCTTTCATATATGTACTCTTCTATAAATGTACTCTTCTATATATGTACTCTTCAATATATGTACTCTTCAATACATGTACTCTATAATATATGTACAGCAATAAAGTTACAAACTAAGTATAGAAAGTATTTGAAATTTTCGATTAAACTTAACAAATTACAAAAATTAATTTCGCTAGACATAATTTCGAATATAAAATATTTTTTAATAAGCACATTCAATTATATGTGTGGGTGACGGTAGGAAGAGACAAATGAAAGATGTGGTTGTTATCACAGTATCTTTATTAACCTTTCCGGGAGTATGGATGCTAATGAACGACGGTGCACACTTTTGCCAAAGGAGTATGGACGGCTATGGACGACAGGCGTCGCATATTCATATTCGATGCATATTCTGTAAATATGCATCGTATTGCCATCAATGGGCATATTCCTGTAACTTTACACTAATTTTACATCATTATCGACAGACATATCGGCTGTTATTTATTTTGCATAAAGCATACATATAATCAAAAAAAAAAAAATTATTTATGTAAAAAAAACTCACTCCCCAGAGCACGGCCAGCATTACGTAACTTACTCCCGGAAAGGTTAAGAAGAAACTTTATTCGCATTTAATTCATTCATATTAGGTAGGCACTATTTTGGCTGAACTCGGAAATAATTTTATTAGCAAGTATTAGTATTTAATAATAAGTCAGTTTTTTTATAATTTTGTATGTAAAAAACCTAACCTAACCTACCTTTACCTACCCTTACCTAACCTAACATATTCTAACCCAACCTATACTATCCTAACCTAACCTATACTAACCCTTTTTAAAAATATTTTTTAAAACATTTCTAAAAATTAAATTTATTTAACTTTATTTTATTTCTAGAGTTCTGCCAAAATAGTACCTACCTAATTTGCATAGAGTAAATAGTAATAAAATAAATTGTAGCCATTCGTATAGTATCAGGAATATCAACATAAAAAAATCTTATCAACAGGAATTATTTTAAATGACTGTCATTCCATACAATGAAATCAAATTTCTTTTTACGTAATTAAAAATTAGGATGTTAAAATTAAAAATTTCCCAAATGCAGATAGTTTCCTTTTATAGTAAATTAAGGTGAATCAAAAGGTTTTATTTAAAAAATAATGTTGTATTATGCGTGGCCAGCAATCCCGAATAATTACCTAACATTCAACTAAATGTAAACTAAATAAGTATTACAATGTACCTGTGGTGGCTTATCAGTCACAATCATAGGGTGACCTGTTGGGTCATTATTGGGTTGCTTATTGAATGATGGATGTAAAGTAATGTTTCTAAAGATTTTTGTGTTTTAGATTCAGGCATTATCCTTTGCTGTGGAAGAAGATGATGAAGAAGAAGAGGAAGATCTGGACTCGGATGATAGCGTTCAAGAAACTAAATTAAATTGGAAAGATCAAACTTCAGAACCGGTAAGGAAATTTATGACACAAATTTTCAAATAATTTTTTTTTAATAGCTGAAGATTAATTATCAAAATAATCTGTGCAGTCATTATAATAGGTGTTTGTAATTTCCTTTGAAAAACCAGCTGCATTAAAGGCAGTTGTCCCAGGGGTCGGTAAAAAATCGACAAAAACCGAGTACGGTACACATATCCACACATCCACGATCATCTGGGCTCCACATGAAACATACACTTTACGCATTGAAAGAGTCCATAAAATTTTTTTAAGGTTTTTATTCTCGCGGCTCTATGGACGTTAGTTACCCTTGGCTTTACCCATCGATTTATATATTAGGCATGACCAATTACCACTCCCTAGAGACACGTAGAGGTATTGCTTTGCTTAAATATTTTTTTCAACTAATAAAACGGTCACTTATCTAATAATGAGATACTGGCCCAATTAAATTTTTTTGTACCAGAGTCTCACTCTCGAGGACGTCATCACAATCTTCTATATAGTAGAGCAAGCCGCACTAATTTATTTATGAACTCACCTGTGGGGAGAGCTACGTGCTTTTTGAATGCGGTAGATAAAAAAATAGATTTATTTTTTGTGTCCTCTAGCGTATTTGCGAGATTTTTGGCATTGCATATAAACTGCATAAATGGTACAATTATAACGTCTTAGGCTATATTGCCTGTAATTGTTATAAAGAAATGTACAAATTATATATAAATAAAAAAAAAATAAAAAAAAATAGTTTTGGAGCCTGCAAATAGTGCAAACGGGTTGGGGGCGAGCTGGAACGATGCAATGTACCTCCCGTAAACATCAAGCAGTATCAAGTTTCAGTGGGCGCTTGATATTTATCGTGTCACCGCCGATATCTCATAACAAACTTCTATTATCATTTTGCCAGTAACATTAATTTTAGTTAAAAATGATTTAAAAATATTATTAAAAATTTATTATTTAGGCACATTAATTATATCACAAAATTTCTACAACCCACAGACATAGGAATTAATAGACGAGAAGATAATGGCGAGGGGTAAAATCAACTGTTGAAGAACGAAGGGCGTAAGGCTGACTGTGATTCGTCAATAAATCAATCTGACAGTAAATAGGCATCTCGCATTATAATATCACCATTTACTTCTTAAAAGTAAAATCTGCTTTTGAATGAATAGACATTTTTACATGGGAGCGCAAATTACTCGCCACGTTATGAACAAATTTGCGAAGTCCAAATTCGGCAAAATAAATTTCTTCTATTTTCAGAGTCGAATATTTCGTTTAAGTATTTAGTTAAGACACTTTTATAAATGTTCATAATTTACTTCCCAGCAACCAACCAGCTTTGTGTTTCGCGTCCAGACGTTTCTCGATGTGATAGTATATGTTTCTAAAACTGATCTATATTATACGATGTGAATATGTTTAAAATAAAGTAAAATAATGCTTATATATGGAATGTAATACGACAATTGGGTTTATTCTCTTTTTCACATCTATTTTTACAAGTTTTCATAGTACAAGTCAACATTTTGCCGTGTTATTTTGTAAAATGAACCGATGATGCCTCGACCATAGTTCGCACAAGAATGATGACGTCACGTTTTCAAATTTCACTTGAGGCCATACGCGAGCCCAGCCGGCTCCAATGGAACCGGTATGGGGAGTGGGGATAATACGCTTTTAATCACTTAGGGCAGGTCTACTAATATTCATATGTCTATGCTACAACCCCATCGTCACTTAGTGACTGACTTGATTCCCAATGTTTAATTTCTGCAATTTACTGTTTTCAGTAATATATTTCTCCAATTAAATAAATAGGGGTTAATGCAAAATATCAAACAACACTATATTTCTTGCTCTCAAAAACAGTAAAAATGCAGAAACTTTAAACAGCTCTACTGCAAAACTATAAATTTGCACATCTGACATTATTCTTCAGGACCGTCGATATGTGCCATTCGGCTGTCTTCTCAGTCTTTTGTCGAATTACAATTTATATTAAATTACCTGTTAACAATAGTACCCGTGAGTCAATTTTATGATCATTAAAATAATAATATTCAGTATAACCACCTAGGATTCTTGCTGCAGAGTCTCCATCTTCTATTTTCGTGTCACCTGTTCCTATACTTCATTTTACTTAACTTAATTTCACTCTATTTTGTAATATTTATATTTTCTGTAATACCTGCATCAACTGTAAAGCGCCCCTGAGGTGATATCTCACAAAAGCGGCGCTATACAAATTATCCAATATATAATAAATAAATAATAACGGTGGTAAATGCATAAACAGAAATCTGCAATACTGACAGTTTACTGGGCAACAAGCTACAAAATTATTACTTGATATCTGCCGTGTGCAGAGATCATGCAGCATTCATCTTGCAACATTTTCTGCATCCTTACAGCACTCAGTTTATGTTGATTCTTTACCTACTTGTGGGACGACAGTCTAAATGTTATTACATGGCCAATGAATTCTTTTTCCTTCTCTAACATTGAACAAACAATAATTACCTACATGCTGGCGGCAAAAGTGGCACGGTTCTAGAATCTATTTTTTGACATTTTCTTTTTTGGGAGTATTTGTCCTTTGCTCAACTTTAAGTGTAGGGCCACGAAACGAGCGAACAGCAAAGCGATGGTTGTTGCGGGTCGACGATGGGGAGGGGTGTCAGACACAAAAGTATTGTGACGTATTGAAACGGCTCCAAAGTGATACACTAATGATACATGAAGTATGTGGGGTGTAAGGCAGGGCAACGAAGTGCAAATCACTTCGTCACTTGAGTTGTCTTGTTGTGTGGTACAAGGTGTTCTTTAAAAATGGAAATTGACAATGGAAAGTTCATTCCTGCTATTTTTGCAAAGCCTGTTTTATGGGACAAAAAAAATATTAAAACAAGTAAAATAATATAAAGCAAGGAATAAAATAGAATATCCCAACACTAAAATATAACTATTAACAATAATTGTTGTTTACAAAGTATTCTTTAACTGGTCGTTTGCCTTAAGCGCGTATACCCGCTCTAGGTAGCCGTACTCACAAGGCTGACTGTATAAAATTAGCGCGTTAACACGTCGTTCTATATGACGATTTGATTTCGCGGCCTTCTGGTACATCTACACCAAATATCTTCGGGCAGAGAAAGGGTTAAGCTTTTCTCCAATGTATTTTACACGATTTTCGAATAAAACAACCTCCGTAGTCCAGTGGTAAGGTTCTCGACTTGCAATCTGGAGGTTATTGATTCAAATTAAGGAATGCACAAGTAAATTTTATTTATTTATGTTATTTTGTGTGATGTATGATTTTAGGCTACTAAGAAGATAAAGAAGAACCCCGAGGTGGACACGTCATTTCTCCCCGACCGCGAACGCGAGGAGGCAGACTTGAAGTTGCGCGAAGAACTGCGCTTGGAGTGGGCCATGACGCAGGCCACGCTCAAGGACCAGCCCATCACCGTCACATTCAGCTACTGGGATGGCTCCGGACACAGGCGAAATGTCACGCTCAAGAAGGGTACATTCATTTTTCTAGTAAATTCATATTACCATCATTATAAGCGGAAGATGTTGCCAATTGACTAATTCTTCCCATATTTTTCACATATGGGAAAAATTAGTTAAAGATAATATTGTTAATTCTGAAATTGAAATATGTGATCGATAATAATGACATAAATTAATTAAGTCCTAATGGCCGGATGGTTAGATGCGTTGTCCCGGGAAGACAGATGTCCTAGGTTCAATTCCCAGTTGAGACCATTACCTTTTTATTTTTCTATGTCTTATTCTGTTTCATGTTTCGTTTAGATTTATTAATAATTTCTGTTTCTTCAATGATATAAAATATTTTACTAAAAATAAACATTAACATTATGGAAGAGTTTTCTCAGGGAAAAAAATAAAACAGCATTTCTTACTCTTCACCCTTTTGAAAGTGGCAGTCAACCTGTTAACAGATAAGCATGAATCTAGCCAAACCAATTTGTCCTATGACCAACCATTGTCACAGTGTCAGTCAACCTGTTAACAGATAAGCACGAATCTAGCCAAACCAATTTGTCCTATGACCAACCATTGTCACAGTGTCAGTCAACCTGTTAACAGATAAGCACGAATCTAGCCAAACCAATTTGTCCTATGACCAACCATTGTCACAGTGTCAGTCAACCTGTTAACAGATAAGCACGAATCTAGCCAAACCAATTTGTCCTATGACCAACCATTGTCACAGTGTCAGTCAACCTGTTAACAGATAAGCACGAATCTAGCCAAACCAATTTGTCCTATGAACAACCATTGTCACAGTGTCAGTCAACCTGTTAACAGATAAGCACGAATCTAGCCAAACCAATTTGTCCTATGACCAACCATTGTCACAGTGTCAGTCAACCTGTTAACAGATAAGCACAAATCTAGCCAAACCAATTTGTCCTACGACCAACCCTTGTCAGAGCGTCAGTCAACCTGTTACAGATAAGCATGAATCATCTAGCAAAACCAAATTTGTCCTATGACCAGAATATAATTTTTTTCATCCATGGTTGTAAATTTAAAATATGGGAATAATAATTATTTTCAAAATTCACAATTCGTCATTATTACATATTGGGATCGACCAATTAGGGTATTTTGTGATGCTGAAAGTAGTGGGGAGGGGAAGGATATGGGGCAGAGGAAGGTGGATAAGTACCTAGCTATTCAGATCTGGTCACCAAACATAGCTAAAGTAATTTCAAGCAACTTTTCAATTCTGAATGATGACCTTATCCCAAACAACATACTCATACGTTGTGTGTAGTATATTTTTACAATTAAATAAAAGAGTGAGTATAGTTTTTATTTTTTTTTTATAATTATAATCTAATGTTTATAAGACAAGGTTTTTGCAAAGCATAAAGGATAACAAATAATTATAAGCAATAATTAGTCGCCTGAAATATCAATACAAATTTAAAATATCTTCTGAGTAAAAATAAATGCCGCCAACGGGAATTGAACCCGTACCTTCTGATGTCCGGTCAGGTGCTCTGAACCACTGAGCTATGTCGGCTTATTTCGAACCCGCCAAATAATTCAATATGTACTAGTACCTCAATCAACAATTAGTGCTTATTATATTTTTAGATATAATATGTCTCGACGCCATCTAGTGGGAAATTTAGCATTAACAAAGCCTTTCCTACAAAATAAAGTTGGTTGTTTACAGGTGTACAAAGTTCAGTAGTTCAGAGCACCTGGCCGGATATCAGAAGGTGCGGGTTCAATTCCCGTTGGTGGCATTTATTTTTACCCGGGAGTTATTTTCAATTTGTATTGATTTCAGGCGACTAATTATTGCTTATAATTATTTAGTATACTTTTTATTCGTATTCAGTTAATTACGCAAATAAAAACTCATTTCTTTTCCATTGAAGAGAAAGGGACGAAAATAACATTGTTTATACATCTACATAATATGATTATGACCATTTCGTATTTCATATTTCTGCCGGTAAGCTGCAGTTCGCAAGTCGAACGAAGTATTTTTAGCGCAAAAATGGGCAAAGAGATTATTTTATTAAGAATGATTTTAGCCTTTTCATTAAAACTCAACTTTTATGTGTCATAGTCGTATCACAGTAGTTGACCATCTTGTCATTTAAATCTTTTAAAATAATTTTTTTATTTAATTTACTATTTCAATAAAACAATACAATTGATATCACAAAACCTCTAAACTGAAAAGCCGATATGTATTTATGCACAAAAAGGTATATTTTGGTATTCTCCTTTATAAAAAATAATAGTGTATTGAGAATTTGTTCAGAAAAGACCTCTCGTGGTTTACATTTTGCAGCTGCAGAAACTTAACCCATTAAATGATAGTAGGTAATTTAATTGTTTTGCCTTTAATAATGAGTGGCTCTGGGATTCTTCATTTGCCACAGCTTTTCCGTGTACTGGTGATGATAAGTATTCAGGTAATATTAAGAAATTGTAATTCTTGCAGGAAACTCCGTGTATCAATTCCTGCAGAGATGTCTGGATACTTTGAGACCAGAGTTCAGTGAACTCAAGACGGTGTCTGCCGACCAATTGATGTACGTGAAGGAGGACTTAATACTGCCACATCATTACACATTCTATGACTTTATAGTTACCAAGGTAATTAAGTTCACAAGCATTCATTTAGAATTAAATTTCTGTGAGAGTGGTGCATATTACAGTACATATTATTACATGTGTAACCTATTCATTTATTCCATCAATCTGTGTTCATTTAAATATTTTAAATGATGGGTCCGAATGAATTCATTTTTTAATCTAACCAGATTTCTTGAAGGACTATTATATACTAGTTTCAGTTATTGTTTTTTTTTTAAAGCATTGTTTAACTTCTCAGGCCTCTGGTGAATTCTGTCTATCCAAAAATTAATAACTGTTTTTGAAAGGTGATGAAATGCCCTTTAAAATTATTGAAATATTAAAATTTTTAAAACAAATATAAAAAAGTTTCACCTTACATTTTCTTATGTAAAATAACTGCATTTTATTAGACAAATGTTTTATAAACGTTATTGTCACCTCACTTTTTTGTCGTTTAATGTAAAAATAATTAATAAGAAATTCACAAAAAAAATTTCATATCACGGTCGGAAACTTTGGTTTAATAGAGGTGTAGATTTTAATTTTTCTGTGGTTAACTTTTAGATTTGAATATAAAGCATGGTGTTTTTTTCTTTCTAACACTGTTTAGATCATATTGCTCACTATGACTATGACATCATTTCTATGAGATCTACATGAGCTGTTATCTAAATAGTTTTTTTGAGGTTTTTGTGTTATTGTGAGAACAAATAGGAAAAATACAAAAATGATGAAATATCACTAACGAAAGTGTTCATTTCATTTATATAGGTTGAAGAATGCTAGGAGATGTATTAATTTGGATTAAGGATGTATCATATGGCTATTTTTCCAGGCCAGGGGAAAGAGCGGTCCGCTGTTCCAGTTTGACGTATCGGACGACGTGCGCTTGCTCAGTGATGCCACGCAGGAGAAGCAAGACTCTCACGCTGGAAAAGTTTTACTAAGGTACACCATTTAGTCAGTGTTTCTTATAAAGTGGCTTTTTTTAGATGTTTTCTTACTAATTGTTAGATATCAGATTATAACAAAGAATAACACTAGAAGTGCCATCCATACAAATTTGAATGGAAACAGGTTTCAAAATGTTCAATGAACTCCCTTTAAATGATAAGGAAGCAGAAAGTCTTTTTTTAGTTTTATATTTAGGACATGTCCTAGATGTACCTACCTTATCTTTTTCTGATTTTTCTGTTTAAAATTTTCATTTAAGAATCGCTAATATTGTCTTCAATAATTAAAAAAAAAATGTTTTCATTTTTTCACCAAAATCATTACAAAAAAAAAAAAAACAAAAACTTTCACATTTCCGGTGCAATATTGTGTAAGGATGTACATATTACCCGTTCTATGGGTTTAGTATAGTTTCCTTTTGATAAAATATTCTTCCGCACAAAAGACAAGAAATTATACCCCTTTGTCATTGTATTGAATTCTTATAAATTGATATTAAGAAGATAAAATGTTTTCCTGAGTTCAGGGTAATCAGGTTTTCTCATACCACAAGGGTAGAAGCAACTAATATTTTGTATTACTTATTTATTTCAAGATCCTGGTACGAAAGGAATAAGCATATATTCCCTGCATCAAGATGGGAGCCCTATGATCCTACTAAAATCTACAGCAAATACACCATCAAAGGAAAATGATTTTATATCCGCCCAGTGCTAAATCTCCTTGCCTTATATGATGCGTATGGTTCCATGCTAACTCAACACAGTGACTATTCAACACACTTTTAAAAAGTGATATAAAGTCATTAGAGATGATGAAAAATTTTTTTTTTTAACCTAACCTAACCTACTTATCCAATTAATAAAGTTTTTGTTTCATCACTTTCCATGACTTTATATAACTTTTTAAAGATGTGATGAATTATCATTTTGATGATTTATCCGGTCACCGATGCGTATGTATAGTATGAACACATGTTATTATAATTCTGAAATGGCAAAGACCAGAATGTTCATCTGAAGTATTATTATTAGATATTGGATTATATTTTCATGCATTTGCATAATATAGTATGAACATATAATTCATATTTCAGACTTTTTGGTTGTTAGTGCATATTTGTGCCTTTTTTCGACATTAGTGCATATCTTTTCCCGTCATGAATGCCTATTTTAGTCATAAAATTACTCAATGAGCTGTTAAAATTAGATGGTCGATATTCTTGACTTAACAACCAGTTTTGTGGGAACTGGAAAATTTTGAACACACCATGAAATCAGATAACCGGTTAAAAGGATATTCCTATTTAAATCATATATTGTAGGAATTGATAGAGCATATTTTGCAATTTTGATAATGCATATTATAATCTGATGTCTAATTATGTAAATTGATGTGTCATTTATTATTGTATGTCACTATGTACATAATACCTTAATAATATTGCAAGAATTTAATTTTCTTTTCACGGATTTCATTGTAAATACAGTAGAACCCCGTTAATTCGAACCCCGATAATTCGAAAAAACGCGTAATTTGAAATTTTCGCCAAAAAAATTTCCGCAGAAAAATTTCTTCATACAAATTTTTTTTTAATTCGAAATTCGTTAATTCGTAATTCGAAATTTATTTTTGTCCGCGCACAAAAAATTGGTTCATGTAATTCGAAAAAAATTTATTTTTGCGAAAATAAATCATAATATTTCGTAAATCTGAATCTAAAAGTCAGCCGTGGCGGTAAAACGCCGAAAAATGTATTTTTACGTGTTTTTACATCGTCCTAATTAGTATTATTATTTTGTAAATCTGAATCGATTTACACTGGAATGTCATACTTTTTCAAATTTATTTCGAATATCCGAGTTTGAAGGGCCGAGAAAATACGTTTTACGCGGATATATGTCGTAGTTTTACGAGTTTACACCAAATATCCGAATTTAAAGGGTCGGCCGCGACGAAACTCGGCTGCGAAATTTCGATTTACGCGTAAATGTATCATATATTTACGAATTTATTTCGAACATTTGAATTTCAAATACCCCGCTGCGACGGAAATCGGCCGCGAAATCTCGATTTACACGTAAATATATCGTATTTTTACGAATTTATTTTGAATGTCTGAATTTTAAAGGGCCCGTCGCGAAGGAAATCGGACGCGAAATTTCAATTGACGCGGAAATATATCGTATTTTTACTAACTTTACTTCAAATATCCGAGTTAAAAATTACGGCGCCACGGAAATCGGCCGAAAAATTTCGATTCACGCCGAAATATTACATATTTTTACGAATTTACTTCAAACATCTGAACTTAAAAGGCCGGCCGCGAAGAAAAACTGCCGATAAAATTCGATTTACGCGAAAATACATCATATTTTTACGAATTTACAACAAATATCTGAATTTAAAGAGTCGGCCGTGACGGAAATCGGCCGCGCATTCTCGATATACACGGAAATATATCGTATTTTTGCGAATTTATTTCGAATATCTGAATTTAAAGAGCCGGCCGCGACGGAATACGGCCGCGAATTCTCGTTTTACGCGGAAATATATCATATTTTTACGAATTTAAATTCAGATATTTGAAATAAAAGGCCTGCCGCGACGGAAAATTACCGCGAAATCTCGATTTAAGCGTAAATATATAACATTTTTACTAATTTCTTGCGAATATCTGAATTTAAAGGGCCCGCCGCTACGGTAATCGGCCGCGAAAATAAAGAAATAATTGGTATTAATACAAATTTACAACTAAAATACCATCCGGATTAGAAGAGGCCGCCGAGAAAATCGATTTTTGGCATTTTTTTTTTTTCAAAAATTTCGAATTACGTGGGAATTCGTTAATTCGAAATTTGATTTTTGATGTCCCGTGGATTTCGAATTAACGAGGTTCTACTGTACTTATTTTTTGTATATACATATGTACGTATATTCAAACACTAAAATTTTTTAGAAAACTTGTCATAAAAGAATTTTTAAATACATAAAAGTACTGACTGGGTCTTGAATTTGTTAAATCTATATTACATATATATAATGAAGAGTGAACACATTTCCCATCCCTTAGCAGAATTTTGTACCTTCTCGATGAAATTTTGCACACTTGACCTTCAAAATAGGAAGAAAAATTACTGTCTACATCCGATTTCGTAAAGCCCGGGAAACGCTGGAAATTTTCGGATTTTGGAAATTGAAAATTTGGAAAAAAAAAGATTTCTTGGGGAAGCGCAGAGCTTGCAAATCTCTGGGTAAGGAATCAATTCCTCCAAATGTTTTTAATCATAACAGTTCAAAAGTTTCAAATTAGAAAAGTTCAAAAAGAAACGGGTTTGTGACTCACGCCCGGTCTACATAATTTATAGATCTACGGTCTACGTCAACACGGTAAACGGCGCATCGATCGATCAATCAAAGATCCGATCCTTTTGACTTGGACCAATTCGCCAGTGGGTTGTGTTTGACCCATGTTGTGTAAAATGATGAAACAGGACTATCTTAGATGTTTTTAATAATGTACAAACCCCGAGTAAAGACCTTTTAACTAAGCATAACTCAGCATAAAAAAAAAAACTAAACCTCTTTGGCCATGTCATTTCAACTGGGGAGGGGTATTAGTTAAAATCTGAACCAAATTAATATTTATCCGAATCTTAACATTTTTAACCTTGTTTAAAATTATTATTTAAAAAAATTTGGATGGAATGTTTAGCAGATGCTTCGGTTCAAATGTTAAAACTGAGTTTAAAAAATGAAGTATTGACAAATAATATTAATCTGACTAATTTAACAACATGGCCTTAGAGGTTTAGTCTACGACCTGGATTCATCATTGCAAAGTGTAGAGAAGAATATGTAATTATATTTTTTCTTTTTACTTCTCACCTTTTTAAAATTCACGTGCTTGACTCCTCAGATTACATATATTTTTCATGGTTCCATGATAACTCAAAACAGTGACAATTCAACACATTTTTAAAAAGTGATATAAAGTCATTAGGAGCGATGAAAATTTTTTTTTTTTAACCTAACCTAACCTACTTAATCCATTTAATAAAGTTTTTGTTTCATCACTTTCCATGACTTTATATAACTTTTTAAAGATGTGATGATTTATCCGGTCACCATTTTTCACATATTTTTTCGTTGTCCCTCTTTAAATAAATATCCTCTCTTCTCTCAAGCCTTATCTAAAATTGCCTCCCCTCTATTCAACATCTTATCTCAAGTCTGAATTCAACTCTCTTCAATAATCTTCCATATAATTTTGAAATTTGCCAATTCAAACAAAATTAATATATAAATTCACCTTCCCATTGAAATGATGTCCTAGAACACCTTGAAGTATGAAAGCCAGAAACATTTGAAAAAAAAATTAGCTGGAGGCAAACAACGTGACCATATTGTTGGCACCAGGAGAGTTGGAGAATGCTTTGAATGAACTATGACATCAGTTGTACATTGACCATTGAAGAGTGCACATTGAAATAATCAGGCCATGTGCAGAAAAGTAAAGTAAGGCAAAGGTAAGTAGCCCTGTCCATTGTGGGACTTTTCTGCGCCAGTTCTGAATGTAGCGGCGCTGAAATTAAGTGAGATGCGTAAATTGTAAAAGTGTCTAACTAAACATTAAGTGTAACAAAATATTAAGTTTTGGAAACAAGCCCGAACTCTAATTTACCCGATTTGGGATATGTAGTTAATTTTTATTACGCAGCCAGCAATTCGCGCGCCATTGTAAAAAGGACTAGTAATTCATATGCAGTTTTTATTTTCGAGGACTAAATGGTGATATTACAATGTGAGTTGCCTGTATACCTGTCAGATTTATTTATTGACAAATCACCGAAAGTGGGATGGTCACGACGCCTCACGTGCTCTGCACAAGTTGGTTTCCCTGGTTGGCTCGTCGATGAAGAATTGTTATTTTCGATTAGTATATTTATGACCTTTTTGGACATTTACGATATCATTTTTTTTGTTACAATTGAAATTTTTTTTGCAAAATAAATTATATAAAATAAAATGATGTTTTCTTTAATCATCTTTTTATATTTAGTGATAATCTGGGGGAAGATGGATAGAAGACCTACTAGAGGAAGATGCCACATGACAGGTTTCATGGCTTTGAAACTACTTTACAGTATATGTACCTTCGATACTACTATCCAGTTTAGTTGATATAATATTACTTTTATATGGAACAAACATAGACATATGAATATTAGTAGACCTGCCCTAAGTGATTAAAAGCGTATTACTCCCCACTCCCCATACCGGTTCCATTGGAGCCGGCTGTGCTCGCGTATGGCCTCAAGTGAATTTAGAAAACGTGACGTCATCATTCTTGTGCGAACTATGGTCGAGGCATCATCGGTTCATTTTACAAAATAACACGGCAAAATGGTATCTTGTGGTATGAAAACTTGTAAAAATAGATGTGAGAAAGAGAATAAACCCAATTGTCGTATTACATTCCATATATAAGCATTATTTTACTTTATTTTAAGCATATTCACATCGTATAATATGTATCAGTTGTAGAAACATATACTATCACACCGAGATACGTCTGGACGCGAAACACAAAGCTGGTTGGTTGCTGGGAAGTAAATTATGAACATTTATAAAAGTGTCTTAACTAAATACGTAAGCGAAATATTCGACTCTGAAAATAGAAGAAATTTATTTTGCCGAATTTGGACTTCGCAAATTTGTTCATAACGTGGCGAGTAATTTGCGCTCCCATGTAAAAATGTCTATTCATTCAAAAGCAGATTTTACTTTTAAGAACTAAATGGTGATCTAAATGTCAGATTGATTTATTGACGAATCACAGTCAGCTTTACCCCCTTTGTTCTTCAACAGTTGATTTTACCCCTCATCTTTAATTTCTAGTCTATATATTCATATGTCTGTGGGAACAAACAATCTTGTATTATTTTTTTTTTACAGTTGAATGAATGTTTCAAATTTCGTGATGCAAAATTAGCTGAAAAAAGTTGTGTTGACCTAGAAATTTCACAATATCAGAGCTCAATTGCTAGTTCACAAAATAAATTATCTACTGTATAAGATGAGTTTAAAAAAATTGTTGATTCAAAATATTGCCAGCAAAACAAGGTCCGTTTGTTAAGATAGTGGAATTTATCAAACGGACCTTGTTTTGTTGTATCTTTAGGACCTAATGCTCCGAGGACCTAACGTCACTGGTGCATAGTCGGGAAACACGCAAAACACGCGCCCAACATTTTTACACACTTGACATTTGTCATATGAGAATGGGTCGTTTTTACGACTCGTTCTTGAATTCAACAGCTTGGCTGTGGAATGATGCTGTTAACGCCAGCCTCTGTGTTTCCTCCCTCCTACACCATGGGTCTCTTCAAGAACCATGTTCACTCCTTCCTCTCCTCGAGAAGACCCTCCACACAGTATCCCCAAAGATTGCATGATTACATAAAGCAGGTAAGGTGAGTTTATACAGGTCCAATGATGTGTATTGTCCTGCCACTGAAAGTTCAAATGATATAACGCCCTTGAGGTTGTGCCAAGCTCCCTTAGACTCGGGGCCGGCCATGATAACGAATCTATGCTCTGTTATGGATATGCTTACGGTGAGTGGTTGATAGGCGGGTAGTGTAACAAGTTAATTATAATTAATGGAAAGGTCTGTACCATAAATCGTAGGGCTTACTGTTATCTGCTGAGAGTTATGGTAAGCAGATTGGTTCTTCACAGACATAAAACTTAAAATAATTAAAGTCAGGTTTTGGGATAGGGTAAAAGAGAATTATAAAAATAGAAGAAATCAAGGTGTACATTTTGTTATTAATATTGTTTGTAATTTAGAACACATTGTCTCTGTAAACATCATTATTGTTCATTTAGAAAACATATTATTATGTAATAAAAAAGGTTTAGATATTAAATTTTTCAATTCTCTTACATTTTACATGAACATACATTATTGTGTAGTTAAATAGCCGCCATCTTGGCATAACCTTCACTGACATTTGTTCCATAGTAATTTCTAAGTTGACTTCTATAATGGATTCCAGCCAAAATCAAAATTGAATAACACTCTTTTTTCTTGAATTATTAATTTGTTAGTATGGCATCTAAATTAACCTGAGATTTCATGGAATCGAAAAGATTAATAGCAAAAAAATAAGTTATAAATCTATCATAACATCTAACAGCCCCGCGTAATACTGGAAATTCAAGACAAAGGAATGTAGAAGTAAATCAATGAAAGACCTTTAAATTGAAATTCTGTAGTAAGCAAATGCCAATGAAGAATATGCAGTTGTATAAATAATATTATGAGATCAATTAATGTGACTGCATAGAAAATAATGTAAAAATAAGATTAGGTATGTACGTCATACACCGTTAATTATTCTCCAAATTAATGTCCATTTTTACGTTTGCTAAATACATAATAAATGAAAATTAACATGAAACTATTCAATAAAAATACACTTAAATTAAAACAATTATTATTTTCTATATTTTTGAATAATTTCATGCTATTATTGATTCGTTTAAACAGAGATAACATTAAATCGCCGCCCCATAGGCAAAGGAGGAGTGCAAAAATTGAGTTGAGAAAAAATGCATTTAATGTTTGGAATAATATTTAGTGGTTTTTGTTGCTGTTGTACATAATACACATGTATGTTTGTGGTTCATGTATGTGTACACATTACCTCTGCTATATTACTTATTATATGTGATAAGTAGTATGTAATACGAAAGAAAACGTTATGTTATTTAATGAACTTTGTATATTTCTTCTCGTCATTTAGAGAAAACTATGTACATTCATACCCCCAAAGTCCAAACTGCCAAAATCCATAAGTGTCCTTACTTTCGGGGCGACAAAATACTATGTTGCGTATACATTTGCGAGCTGAACCATGAATTATGGGAAAGGAACAAAGCAACCATAAACGGGGTTTCGCTCTGTTCGGCTCGCAAATGAAAATATAGCATTAGATGATACGCAAACACACATATTTATTCAATCATTGAAGACAATATTATGAGAAAAATCAGAAAAACATTTGTTATGAATACAAATCTTTTTCTGATTTTTTGTTTCAAATTTTCGTTTGAGAGTCGCTAATATTGTCTTCAATGATTAAATATTACAATTTGAAGTTTTACTCATTAAGTTATTCCAAAAAATAAACATATTATTTACAAATAAACAGGTAAAACGGTTTGACCACTCGGTAATTTGATTCCGTTACACATACTAAAGCTAAGTAACATGTTGATATAACTTTGCACAAAAATCTATTTTTATTCTTCACAAACAAGTACATACATCATGATATTTTGCTACCTAATTACCTAATGTCTCACCAAGACAAAAATGTTCAATCTTTTGCAAAGTATACAAAAATGTAATGAGGTTGTCTCCTTCAACAAAATTTTATGTAATTTAAAAGTATATCAAATAAATTAGGGCATAAGGAGGTGAGAACTTTTGGAAAATACCGAAGATATAAGCTGTGAAAAAGCCGACCGGCCGATAAGCGTGCGATGTCACCATACGAATACTGACATTCGAATTTTGAACTGGACTGAATTGTGTTTCGTGACGTCACTGATATTTAGAGCGGTTATTTTAGAGATATGGAAAAACTAATTTTCCTCTCATTATTAACTCTTTAAATATAACACATTTTCATAAAAAAAGGAGACAACCTCATCAAAGGTTTCCTGAAAAATAACCATTCTACTCATATTTAACTTTAGAGCTTGTTCCACACAAGGAATAAAAAATGTGGGCGTGGCCTATCTCACAATATCGCCGGCCATACAATCTCATACAATCGTCACAGACTATCTGTGATAGTTGAATGGGATTATATGGCCACGCCCCTAGATATTTATATATTCTTTTGTCACAAGCTTATTACAAAGAATGCTTTCTTTTTTTGATGTAAACAACCTTTGGAAGACAATATGTGGCCACTACTGATCCTGTCCTTCTAGGTTTAATTTTAAAGGAATATGTAGTTATTACGAAAAAATTACAATTTTAAAATTTAAGTTTTCGAATCAAAGAGTATGTTTAAAAGTCCATCCAATTCCTAGATTTAAAAATTACAATTTTTAAATTTAATTTTTCGAATCAAAGAGTAATGTTAAAAGTCCATCCAATTCCTAGATTTATCACAAGAAATACAAAATTCCATTTGAGGTATTCTCAAGAAGCATAGTTTGTTGTTCACTCAATTTGCTGAAAAGATTAATAATGACTAGATAATCATTAAATTGCGATTAACTTTTATTATTGGAAACTCTTTCTCTTTGGCTTTTTGCTAAATAATTAAAATATAATATGTAAGTACATATTATTCTATACAATTCGAAAGTAGTAAAATATAAATATAGCGAAATAAAGCAATAACTCTTTGTTTACTTTATTAAGAACGCCCGGCTTCACTTAACACAAGCACCATCAGGGTACAAATTAAACTAATCAAAAATACACTGTGCTTATATTATATACTCACTTTATATGTATTAAATATATTTAAGCAGTTACAATGAATTTTTTGATTAGTTTAATTTGTAACCTGATGATGCTTCTGTTAAACAAAACCGGTCAGTCTTAAAAAATTAAACGAATTTCATGGTTATGAACAAAGTTATTGTTTGATTTCATTAACATATCAAACCACAAAGTGACTGCTTTCTACCAAAATATATATTCACCTCTAACCACACATAAGGTCCCAAAGATATATAATATATGAATAGGTACTGGTAAAGCGTGATAGATTTAATGATTATTGTCTTTGCGCTACTAAAAAGGCAAATTACGTATAAATGATTACAATTTTAACACGATTAGGCCTTTTGCAATGAAATGTGCTGTTAAAACTATCTTAGTTTTATGTAAAATACTTACTGTTAACACTTAATTAACAGTTAATTCAGAATTATTTTATAGTTTTCCTACATATATTTTGTCACTAGATTATTAGTCAACGCTTTATGGCAGTGAAATAAATATTCAATATTGTAGAGTGACACATTTTGTACAATTTTAGTCTCATGTGTTTTAATAAATATAATAATATGTTAAGTTCTAACTAAGTATAATCATATGAGAATTTGTCAAGAATGTTGTGTTTTGCTTAAAAACTGGTCTTTATGAACAACAAGTTATATTCAAACCAACGCCATGTGACAGGGAACAAAAATAATATAATTTTATTATAATTTCTTTTTTTAAAGAAAGACAAACATTCCCGGGTTACGAATAACCTGATATTTGAAAATATCTTGTGTTTTGATGGAGGACTTAGCCAGCCGAGGAATTGAACACACCACGCCTGGGTGGGACTAAAATGCGATTCCAACTCAGTCACTGACCGTGCTTTATTAACTATGTTTTATATTAAAAACGGTTTTATAGGACAAACATTACCATTTAAAACACTTTCCTATTCAAAAATCGACCCCTTAACGAGATAGTTGAGACTTTATCATATGAGATTTTTAGAAAATATGTCATTTGCTGCCGCATTTTTATAATGATCTACGAGGTAAAATTAATTTATTTGTGAAATAATTCACATAAATTAATTATATTTAAGAGGTTGTGTGCTATGGCATCCCACTTCCGGCTATGTTGTGTGACTGGAGGTAGTGATGATAAGTACCTGCCGAAGCAGATATGATTACTAAACACAACTAATACCGTTTTAAACAACCAGGGCAATACTGAAAGTATCCACTACAAGTTGGCGCAAATAATAATCTAACTGCTATGTATTATTGCAGTTAAATTACGTGAAATAAATAATTCACATAAGTTAAATTAAATTAAAAGAGATAATTGTAATATTTTTATAATAGGAGATTTTGTTTGAGAACCCTAAATCCACCTTTGATGGATGTTTAGTCCAAGTGTGTGTGTTTTTACTGCAGTAAATAAATTACAACGCATTTGTAAAAGTGTCTAACTAAATACTATATCAAATTATTCGATCATGGAAACATGAGGAACTTTTTCGCGGGATTTGGAAATTGCAATTACATAAATTACTGCTCCTAGCAATTTGTGCGCTATTATAAAAAAGACTTGTAATTCGTAAGCAGATTTTATTTTCAAAGTCTTAATAATGATGATAGAATGCGAGGTGTCTGAAAACTGTCAGTAATTTATTAAGCAGTCATTTAAAGGGCGACACCCACTTCATCTCCCGCACCTCGCAACATCCCCTCACCTTTAGGTTCCTGTTTACTGATTCTCATGTCCTTGGATAAAATTTTTTGTTAGTTATTGTTTCTATAATATCTAAAGGGTGAATATTTAATTGCATACCATTATCTTTTTCATTAGGTTGGCAACATAATAGACACATGTCATGCATCGCATGACATTGTTGAGAAATTAAATTTAACTTAATTTACCAACAAACTGATTGTATCATTTTATTTTTTTATTAAATATGCCAACATATTACAATAGATTTAAAAATACAGATAGTTCAAGGCTAATCGCGAAAGTGGGTATTTTTTTTTCAACTGCCCAACTCAATTGAGAAATTATTTCTCATGTTTGAATTGTTTATTAAATTAAGAAAAATGGTAGAACATGCAGACGAACTGCCACATGGCAGCTTTGCGTAACTACTTTTTTTTGTTATCGTTAAGATTTTTGTAATATCAATTATTATATTAAAAATATAATATGTATGCGATTAGAGATCATGGAAAGTTACACAAAGAAGAAGAAAGGCGTGATTATTGATTGCACTAAAAGTACTAAAAAAATTCATGGAAACAGATTCAATTAGGGACAGTAAATCACACCCGCACATCATGCAGTCACTTATAAAGTTTATATCAGTTTTCACAGTTGTTCAACGCCACTTTAAAAACTAAATTACGGATTGCCAGGAGTGAAAATATACAAATAAATGCATACAGGTATGTACATGTATAAAAGAAATCCATAGAAAATTATTACAAAAATACACCTGTGTATAAAACATTTTAGAGGGGAGACTTGTTATATTGTTTCTTGTTTCTCGTCAATTATTCCTTGATATATTCATATCATTAGTCATTTTAAATTTAATTTCATATTCTTACCTATTACTTATTTTAAAAATAAAATTGCATTCATCGAACTATTGTCAAAATGATACACTATATTCATTTGGACTTATAATAGAGGTCATATCACTGATGCTGCTTCAATTCGGGAAATACCTCGATCAAGAGGACTTCGAATAATTCCTGGAAAACAAGAATAGACGTGGAAATCAAATTAAATTGGTGACTCAGTTAGTGCAAAAGTGTTTGCATTGTCTGATAATTGCACAGTATATTGGCAATAACAACACAGCAGAGCAAGATACGCAATTATAAGGACTTCTGTGAAATTATGAATACATATATCATATGATCTCACAATACACAATATAAGCCCGGAAAAAGGGCGTTAATAAATAAATAAATAAATATTTCTGGAAAAAGATTGGATTATTAGTCAGTCATTGGGGACATAAAATAAATACAAATTAAATTTTTTTTTTTTACATTAGCTATACACATAGGGTAAATATTTTTATTATATTTTATTATTTTTAGAGTGTAATGATTGTAACTCACAGTATGTAGGTATGACTACTAGAAATTTCAAAACAAGAATTAGGGAACACGAACTATGTTTAAAAAATAATAATTTCTCCGAGTTCGCTAATCATTTGATAGAGACAGGCCATAGCTTCAACCGGGATAAAACTAAGTTTAAACATTCTAACATTAATAAATATTTTAATTTGTGCGCATTAGAAACATTAGAAATCAACAAAAAATTTAATTCAAACATTAATATAGTTAATAAAATAATCGCACCTTGCAAATCACCTCTATTGACAATGTTCCCCGTTATGTTGACTCCTCCCTCCGTTTCCTTCTCAACCCCCTCCCCCTCCCTCAAATCCCCTCCCACAAAAGAATCAAACTAAATAAAACCCCATATTTCTGCACTTAAAAATTTAGTTTTAAAATAGCTAGTTAATGACACGAATGTGTCGAAACCGGTCGCTAATTAATAAAATTTATAAGAACAAATGTACATTGTGAATAATAAAACTCATTAAAAATAACAAAAAATAAATATTTTCCTTAGGGCCTATTTCATGTTTGGAATCATCATCGTATTAGAAAGATACTTACATAAAACAGCTGCTTGTTCTGCATATGGTTCTGCAGAGTATCAAATATTTTCTGAGCCCCCCTTTGAGACGACTGCGCCCCCATCAGACTGGTCAGCACTTCAGGGATGTTGTTAATGAACTCCTGGCGAGCTTGGTGCCTAGTCTCATCTGGAAGAACCACCACTTTATTAATTGCAGATTTAATGATAATCAAAAACATCCAAAAGAAGAAAGCGTAAGGTGGAATAACGAAACATTAAGGTAACTAATAAAGTATTCATTGAATATTTGCCTTTCATCGATGGAGTTCTGTCTTCACTGGGCTTCATCAAGACCCCACCAGGCCACCAGGACTTTATTATGATGCTAATGTAGTAGTGCAGCATGGGCTCCGAAAAAATCCATGTAATGGTATCTCGTATTTGTCTACAAAACGCAATGAACAGTTGAATCTAAAAGAACACTTTAATAACCATACAGAAGTTCTTATTGATCATATGGCTAACCCATAACCCATTGTATGAGTATTGATTTATTACCTGTTTATCGTTCGTCCATACGTAATCTGCACAAATGAAATCAGAGTCTTTCTCAGCCACTTGAAAACGCCTCTCATATCGAACACTTCCCCCATGAGCGTGTAGAGGGGCTCAGCAATCCCGTCCTTGCCGTCGTCACCCCCGGATGGGGCCCCAAGGAGGCCCCGGCTGCCGTTGGACACCGCTTTGGAGCCAGCCTCGCCGCTTTCTCCGTCCAAGTACAGGGAGATTTCGTCGTCTTCTCCGGACTCTCGGATTGGCAGCTCTCCTCTTTCGGATCTTGGAGCACTTTCGTTGCTGCCACTAGAAATAAATTAGTGATCTTAATGAATAATCAATCATTTTTTTAAGAAATTAATGAGTATTTATTGATTTTAAAAAGATGAACCACAATTTATTCCAAATGTCACTTGCGGTTGCTGGATACACATGGTAACTACAATCACAATAATTGACTTTTGTGATTTCAGTACAACGGGTTAAAGTCATGAAATGATTTATGGAAATTAATCACTACTATGTACATACTTCTATTTAAAATATTTACCTTTTGAAAAGCGTCGAAAATGAGAATCTAGACTTCTTTGGTGACGGCGTGTTGTGTTTGAGATGTTCCGAGCTGGGGCTTAAGAAAGCATAAATGGCTTCACTCTGATTCAAGTGTTCGTCTTCTAAAATAAACTAAAAAGGAAAATGGTACATTAAAACACATAAGCAAGATAAATAATGAAAAAAAATACAAATACATTAGAAATGTGTTAAATTTGCAATGGTTCGGTATGTACATAATAATGATGCATGGATGTCTTTTATTTAAATTTTTTTTAAATTTATTAATTTAAATTTTAAATTACATATAATTTTTTTTGGTATATCTCTGTTTGACATATTTTGATGTGTGACAGTACTTAAATAAATAAATTGTTACAAAGGTAAGAATAAGTGCTAACGTTTCTGAAATTATAAGGATAGAATAATTTGAAAATTGTACTCACATCGAGATATTTCTGTATTTGAGTTTTAGCTTTCTCAAGGGCGTTTTTGTCTGTTTTACCAAATAAGAACTTAAAGGAGTTTGAAGGCAGTTCCAGATTTTTAACACCAGAACACAATGGACGCAACTTCCTATGCAGCTCCTGAAATGGCATGGATATTTTAAGGACTTTTTAAAACTATCATTAAACATAATTACCAATTAAGAGCATTGTTGATTAAGCCAAGAAATTGTACCTGAAAATGTTGCAAGGATCGCAATAGAACCCAACCAGTAGAGATGGCCTCAGGGTCTTCATCCTCTCCTTCTGCTGAAGGCTCATCTTTTTGGACGACCAACACAAATTGTGGTGGCTGTGATTCTTCAATAATCTAAAAGTTCAAATGATTTTTTCTGAAACTTTTTTGAAGCGTTTAAAAAATTTTTATCCACTCAAAAAATAATGTCTCCGAACATTAATACGGAAACAAATAAACCGCTTACTGTGGTTGTATGTTTGTAAAAAAATGTTTTTGTAAATTGCACTATATAGTTTATATATTTCATAAAATTAGTATATAATTTACCATAAGTAGTTTCCCCAGAAATAGCTCCGAGAAATGAATTTATTGACTGTGCCAATTGAATACGTCGGTTCTCAAGAGGTTAAAGCCTATGAATCCACCATATTTAACAATTTATCCCATATTTTTAGGTTTTACATAAAAAATGATGAAAAAAACCTAAAATTTATAAATGCGTGTTTTCTTTATGTTAGTTAACTAAATTGCTCTAACTTGTGCAGGGCAATGTTGAATATTATTATTTCTAAATGTTGTCTATGTTGTATACTGGTTTAACAGGTAAACAGATTTAATTTTTAGAAAACAAATTAAAATGACGTCTACGTGTAGACTTTACGGTACACAACATTATCTCCAATATTCAATACGACGAACATTAGTGACATCTTTTGGTATTCGATAGAAGCATAATCAAGCTAGCGACTAAACATATTAGCTGAAAGCGGGAAGTTAGCCACCAAAATTAGGGTAGCTATTGCTCAAGTGGTTTTTCAACGGGATAAAAAAAGTAGTTTCAACAAATATGACTATAGTTATGCAGGTATGTAAGAATATAGCTACTACCCTTTTTTATAATACATACAGAGCCGGCCCTGAGATAAATAGCCGCCTGGCGCATGTGAAATTTTGACAAGGGGTGTAGACGTACCAGTAGACGCCTACGTAGGTGATTACTTCAAAAATATTCTCAAGGGAGACGTGTTAGGATTGTTAGGTATTCGGTATTATCAGCGCCTTGACAATCCGGCGCCCGGAGCGGACTGCTCCGATTGCGCCCACTTAGGGCCCGCCCTGAATACATACTTCCTTTCTCATTCTTGACTGGAAAGTTTTTTTAAAATTAACTTCACGCGGGAGGCCTTGAGGAAAATGATTTCCCTCATCTTTGGAGATTCCGTGTGGAGGGTCTTTTTGAGGAGAGGAAGGTATGAAATGGGTCTTGAAGAGATCATGGGGCTTAATATGTTTGCTTGAAAATTACATTAGAGGGAATAAAATATTTTAATTGCATATGTCTGTTTTTAATATTAAAATCTGAAAGAGTCTTTTGTCTGCTTCAAAAACAGCAAATCTACAGTAAAATTAATACATAAGTAATATTTCCAAATAAACCATGGAATCCGACAGATCATTTAAAGTAACTTGATGGTAAAGTGTCTGAATAATAATACTTAAATGTACTTCTATCTGTAATGAATGAGCAGTTGGTATAATGACCTCAGCACTTTGGACGGTGGCCCTCCACTTGCCAAGGTGCTGCGCCCAGGTGTGAGCGCGTGCCAGGTGCGCCTCCAGTCGCCGTCGCTCCCCGGCCAGCGCCACTACCTCGCGCTGCAGCAGTTCCAGCACCTTGGATTCCGGCTTCAGCGAGGCGCGAAGAGCTTGCAGGGCCTGGGGGCAGAATCAGATAAAGTGTGGCTGGTTAGAAGATCACCAATATCAAAATACAAAAAAAAAACAGTCAAACTTCTCTGTGTCAATTTAGATTCAGACTTTTCGTTTAAAAGTCAAATAAATAGGACTGTCTGCCTGAAGAAACCTTCCTACAGAGGCAGCCAAACTACTTTATTAATGCAACGGCATTTATGCCAGCCTTCCAAAATATCAAATTGACAAACTTCAATCAGTGTTTAATGCAGCAGCACGGCTCATAACCGGAGTTTCAAAATATTCGCAAATTTCAGAACACCTTCGTAACCTTCACTGGCTCAAGTACCCTGAAAGAATCCAGTACAAATTCTGCTGTTTGGTGTTTAAATCCATCAATGAAATGGCCCCACCCTATAAGCGCAAGTCAAATACTACGTTTGGTGATCTTGCTTTCGGAGCATCTGGGCCGAAGGCTTGGAATAAACTCCCTCCGGAACTAAGATCCATAACAAGTCCAACAGAATTCAGGTCTAAACTAAAAACTTACCCTTTTAAGCTGTCATACCCTTAAATTAAATATACATACCTGCCTGAGAGTAGCATTCTTGTATGTATTGCCTATAATACATCCTAATCACACTTTTCTTATTGGATTTACATTATTCGAAATCTGTCTTCGAGGGACGAATCACATTTAGGAAGATGAATTCTGATCAAAACCTTGCGCTGTAATACTGCCCAGCATAAAATTTGCTCTTTCGTTCTGAACACGCTCATTAAATAGATAAATACATTATTAAAATAAATACCGTAAAGTCCAATTATATCCTGTGGGTGCGAACCCTATCTAAGTTCTCGGAATGGATAGGTAGGTGATTAGTGGGGGTATTAGGTATTAGGTGAATTAGGTACTAATTGAGCAACTCATTATTAGTATAAATACCGGGTTTTATCGTAATTAGGTCATTAGTCTTTGAGCTATCGTCGAGCAAACAAGTCAATCAAGGGGAGAATTGTGGATATGGAGAAAATCGAGTTCCGCACTGTTATAAAATTCCTTACCAAGCAAGGAAAATCAGTTCAGATCATACTGGAAGAGATGTCATCCGTTTACGGGGACTCTTGTCCCAGTAAAACTATGGTTTACAAGTGGCATACCCTCTTTAAACAAGGCAGGGAGTCGCTTGAAGACGACCCAGTCAGGAAGGCCTTTCGAGGTGACCACCCCGGAAATTATTAAAAAAGTTGAAATATTAATAATAGAAGATGCCCGACTAAAGAAGAAACAGCTCGCAGAAATGGTTGGAGTGTCAGATACAACCATTTTCAAAATTCTTCACGAACATCTTCGCATGACTAAAGTCAGCGCAAGATGGGTGCCGAGAATGCTCAGCCGCCTGAAAAACAACAGCGCGTGGAGTGTTCTCGTGCTTTTTTGGACCTCTGTAGGGAATACAAAGATGGAGTGTTGGCTCAAATTGTTACTGGTGATGAAACATTGCCACATCCACCCTACAGTCCTGACCTGGCTCCCAGTGATTATTACCTTTTTCCAAACTTGAAAAAAGAAATAAGTGTGGAAAAGTTTTCAAGTGATGAAAAAGTGAAGGATGCAGTTTCGGTGTATTTTTTAGACAAAGACAAATATATTTTTTTTGAGGGTATAATAATAATAATAATGATATTGGACAATTTTTATAGCGCCGCTTTTGTGAGTTATCACCTCAGGGGCGCTTTACAGTTGATGCAGGTATTACAAAAACTATAAATATTACCAAAATAAAGTGAGGTTAAGTAAAGTAAAATGAAGAACAGGAACAGGTGACATGAAGATAGAAGATGGAGACTCTGCAGTAAGAATCCTAGGTGAAGAAACTGGACCAGCTGCTGCAGCGAGAGAGTCCACCAACAGTGTCAACACGAGGTTCGTCATCCATCCAGGTATGTGTCTGTTGCTAATAAAGCGCTAACACAATATCCTCACATATATAACCGACCTTGGCAGCACCGCTGTGATGTTCGACGAAGATAGAAGATAGATACTACTGCGTCCACCAACAGTGCCAGCACGAGGTTCGTCATCCGTTCAGGTATGTGTCTGCTGCTAATAAAGCGCTGACACAATATCCTCTCATAGATAACAGACCTTGGCAGCACCGCTGTGACGTCCGACGAAGATAGAAAATGGAGACTCTGCAGCAAGATTCCTAGGTGGTGAAGAAACTGAACCAGCTGCTGCAGGGACAGAGTCCACCGCGTCAAGTTAATTGAAAGATCCGAAAATGTATTATGGTAGCTGGTGAATATATTGAAAAGGAAAAATAAATTTAGATTTTTATTTCCACTCCTTACCCCCCATTCCGCGAACTTAAAAACGTTCCCTCGTAAATATCTTTAATAAACAATAAACAGTGTTAATCTACTAAGTACATACTGAATAATATTTGCTTATATAAAATGTAAATAAATAAGAATAATAACATATGTACATTCTAGCATCACGTTGAATCATCATCAATCAAATTCATTGTATTAGTGATCGACGAACCGGTGGGTGCAATCTGTTAGCCACAAATTGATAATAGTCTGACTAGTCTATAGTTAGTAATGACATAGATCATTGTAGAAATGTATTATATATTTGTACAGCCACCTTGAGGTGATTTTGCACAGAAACGGCACGATACAAATCACAAATATTATTATTATTATTGTACTTCTAAATACTGAAACTTGTTAGATATTGAGAAAACTGATAAAAACAGAAAACTGCTTACGAATAACAGCTTCAGATGCACAGGTAAATGGAATGTAGAAACATAAGACAAAACAAAATAAAATGGTGTTCCCTGGAATTGTGTGATAGTATGTGTAGGAAGAAACAAAATATGACCAATCAATTACTACTGTATCTCTGCAAAGGAGCACACAAGACAACAAAACGAATGAGTACTTAAAACGATATTATGTACCTCCAAGATAGTCAAATTCCTTACTTTTACTTAAAAATGAGATTATGTAAACAAAAAACACCAACAACTTGCTTTCACCAAGGTAGTGTTAATCCTTCTTCAGTTTTCAAAACAACCGCACTTGAAACTAGCACAATTTTCTTGCTTCCAGTAAGGTAGGAACTGGATAAATGACATTCCGGTAGAAACCAAGCATATTCTCATTTCAAGACCAAACATCTTCCCACTATGTAGTAACATTCCCTTCCCTGTGAATACAGGTGCAACGTAGAGAGATCGCCTACCCACAGCCTGTCGAGAGACGATCAGTAAGTCTTTAGTTGGAACTTTCCTATCCATGCATATCCTGTAATAATTGCATGCAAATTTATGGTCCTTCAAAATTTTTTAAAATATTTATTAAAACATTGCACCTGCATTACTGTACCTGCATTGCTATATTGCTCGTTTACTGGTTTCATTAGATAACCATTAACCCTGACAATACATCTTGAAAGTGAAACTGGAGATAAAAGTACATCCAACATGAGTGTTTGATTTCCTAAGAATTAAATAAAGTACAATAAAAGTCCCCTTGAAAGTTTTTAACTAACTAACCAACACGCCGTTTCTCCGCAGGGGTAGGGAGAGAGGACGGACCACCAAACAACTCAGTCTTGGCACACACTTCTTGCCTCATGTACATTCATACATCGTTTCATACATACTCTTCTATTATTCTGACTCTTGACATGGCCCGACTCGAGTATCTGATTCACTTGATGGTGCCATGTCTTCCTCAGGCGTCTCAGGCTACCATTCCAATTCGCATAATATATTCTCGTTATACTCCTTTCTTCGCTCATTCGCTCTACATGCCCAAACCTAGCGATTCCTAAACGAAAATTTGGAACAGAAAAAGATACATTCACATCTAGGACTCGAACCCAGGACCCTTGCCTTGCCAGGGCACTGCTCTACCAACTGAGCTAATTGGACCCTATCTCCTTCGGTCATATTTAACTGTATCATACTTCGAATAAGAACTATTAACATTGTCTTGATTTTTCTCACTGCACACTTTTACTGGCAGCTATCTTTATGTATTTATTTATGATCACAAGATTCAACCTGAACTAAATGCAATCTAGACAGTGTCTTTAGATAAATACATCTTATTTTAATTTTATTGTGCGACATCTATTGACTTTTTCTGGAAGTCTAGGATGAATATTTTACTTTTACTTAATGAGTAAAACCTCAAATTATAATATTTAATTATTGAAGACAATATTGGCAATTCCAAAACGAAAATTTGAAACAGAAAAATCAGAAAAAGATACGGTCACATCTAGGACTGTAAACCAGGACTCGTGCCCGGACTCGTGCCCCAGCAAGGCAAAATAAAATTATATGTTTTAAACTAATTAAGTGTGAAATTCTCATGTAGCCTTATGTGCAGGTTTTAAGTACCTGTGTTTTATTATCAAATCTCTCCTGAAGTTGCTCCAGCTTCTTGCGAGCGTAGCTGGAGTGCTCCCCAACATTCAAGGCTCCCACAGCACTATCGTTGGAGGACACTGAATCCCCTGATAACTGTCTTTCTTCCATAGGCGAACTTTCAACAACTTGCTGATCTGTAAGTGACAAAACAATTTCTTTACTATCAATAAGAGAATCAAAATGTTAACCATTAGAGGTCGCTAAATAAAAATCTCAAAGTGTTACAAAGACAATAGATTTATGAAGTCATTATTTACATAACACACAATTATTGCTACGCATGTAAAGATCACACCTCTTTTATTATTACACTAACACAATAGGCCTTAGGGAAAATTATTTTTATCAGGGCCAATGTCATCTTTGGGAATGCTTTTTGAGGAGAGAAAGAAGTGAACATGGGTCTTGAAGAAACAAATGTTGAAGGAGGGAGGAAACACAGAGGCTGGCAAATCATTCCACCAAGGAGCTGTTGAACTCGAGAACATAGAAATGACCTGGTCTCATGTGACAAATTTGAAGCGTATACAAACGTTGGGCGGGCGTTTGGCATGTTTCCCGACTATTTACCGGTGCCGAAGGGAGTAATCAATAGTTACCTTTAATAAAATAATAAGTCAACATATTATTATTTTCCTGTCCTCATTGTTGACGTCAAATTATGCTTACTAAAGCATTTCTACAACGCATCATTCTAATCTCAAATTATCTCAACTTTTTCACCATACACATGTAACAATATAACCACATAGTTTTCTTACTCCTACAAATTTTCCACGTAAAATGGGTTTTTCTGCCAATTAATAGATCTGTCAAAACCAACATCTTTGATTTTGTTTAGTACCATTTAAACATTGAAAAAAATATGAAAAAAATCTTATGCTGACTGTACACACTCGCCAAGGCACCTTGAGACAGGCTGAGAGGGAGTGTGGTGCTATTGTCTCTTTTCGCTCGCGCTCGGCCTCGCTTGGACTCATGAGGTAGGCGAGAATGCGCATGTACTCACTAGCTTCTTTAGTTGCCTGCCAACTGTCGATATGTGCTCTAACGAATTGAGTTAGAGAATCGGTATAATGGGACCCAACAAACTTAAAATAGTAGCTAATAACATTACTAGTAATTATAGTAGCTAATGGCACAAAGAGCAGCAGTAGTCCATATCGGCGAATATCCATACATGAATTGATTCAGCGAGTATGTACATGGCGAGCTCTCACCTCATGTCTATCGCCCGAGATCCTCTGCAAGATGCTCTCAGTGAGTGTGTAGAGCCAGCATTACAAGAAAGTACCTAGATATCTACCTCAATTTTCACACAACATTAATTACAATTTTTTTATAACACTAATTTGAAATAATAAAAATCATTTAGTTTAGACAGCGGTTAATAATAATTATTGAAAGTACCTTTGTTTTCATCATCAGCCAATGCTTTGATTAATCCCCTGTATTGCTCGCTCAGAAGAAAAGACTGATAATATTTATCCTGCAGGGTATTGATGACCATTTGCTGGACTTCATAGAACACTTCCGGCCCCTTGTCTCCTAGAAGGAAGGCTTCCATTCTTTTGCGAGTTTCCTGTAAAGAGAAAAAAGAAGAAAATTGAACAGTAAAAACAACAAATGAACTTTGTACAATAAATTAATATAACCATAACCTTCACATGAAATGAAAAAATTATGTGACAATATGTGAAGAAATTCTTAAAATTTTGTTTTTACAAGTATGTATAGGCATAAAATGTATTGTTAGCAATAATAAAACGCTAAGCAAATGGTTATAAAGAAATATTATATTGTGTTCACGGTTTAGGACAATAATTAACATTCAATAATCGGCAAGGTTAATGTTACGCAGTTCAATTTTCCAGCCGTTGCTTATTGGCCGTTGGAACAGAACCACCTGTTCCCAGGTGTCCAGTAGGTCTAGTCAATCCCTTCTTTACCGGCCGATACTCGCGGTAGCTGGAGTTCTTTCTTTGGCCGACAGAGCGCACCTCTGGTGACATGAGAGTGAATCAAACGACTGTGGCGCCAATATTTGAATATGCAACAGTAAATACAGGTACCTACTTGATAATATTTTGAACCAAAATTTTCCGAAATTTTCAAATTTACAACATAAAAAGTGAACAAATTGGATAAACAATGTAGGACTTCATGATTACAAATTTTTGTATAGTCATCATATCGCATGTACAGTGAAACCTCTATCTATCGTTTGTGAAGGGAACTATTGAAAAAAACGATGCCGCAAGGACATAACGTCAACTAATAATAATAATAATATTTAAATGATGAATGTGGTAAAACGATACGTAGAGGAACGATTGATGCAATCTATTTATGCGAGTTTTGTATGAAATTAATTCAGGACAGGAAGAAATAAATGACAAATGCGGGAAAACGATAATATTGGGAACGATCGACCGAAAAATCACTGTATCAATGATTTTGAATGGTAAATAATTAATAAATATAATCAAATAATCTTGGAAACAAGATAGAATCAAAGTTCTGTTTTGTGGATTGCTCAATTAAAATCTCTATCATGTAATGTAATTTTTTTTATTTTTTATCCAACCTTTTTATACTCCCTTATAAATTAAAATATAACTAAAGATATGAACCTTATCAACTTTGATTTCGGCACTGGGCGACCGAATATAAGTGTAGAAGATCTCGGCTCCGAGCTGGTGCCAGTTGCTTCTGTGGCTGCCTCTTAGCTCCTCTACTGCTGTCCAGTAGCCCACCAGACCCTGGGAGCACAGAGTCTCCAGGAACAGGGACAAGTGGCGTCGCCCCAGCACACTCTCCAGCACTGTGCACAGCGATAATACCTGGGAAAATATATAATACAGATCAGCATTACTCTGAATGTAACACCTAACAAGAGCCCCCTCTGTATTGGAGGTAGAGAAGGAATTTGTTAATATGGGCTTAAGAGACTAATCAAAAAATTAACAAAACGCCTTTTGCATCTAATCCTAGAAAACACTTCCTTGCAAATAGAGTAGTGGATGCTTGGAACAAACTCCCACAACATGTCATCGATGCAACAAATATAAATCAATTCAAAGCTCTATTGGGTTCACATTTGGAGAGAAGAAAGGACTTAGTTCAAACTTAAAACAACTCAATTACTGTCAAACTTGTTGTGAAATCAGATATGAGCGCATCAGCAGAATACTGCCTGCTCATTACATAATAATAATAATAATATGTTACGTGCTTTTTCACATAAGAATGACTCTAAGAGGCAAATGATTTCCATGCCGCCAAAATTAATGGTGAATGCGTGCAGTGTTCTCGACAAATCATAAAAGTCAAATACGAAAAGCCAACTAGGGCGTGTAATAAATAAATTCTTCAAATAAAAAACCGTTTACAGAAAAAAAAAAAAATCATTAAAAAATTATGTGTAATAAAACAAAAAATTAACCTAAGAATAAGGGGGAAGCACAACAAAACTAAACACACCAAAAATCAAATAAAATAGATGGGAGTGGGTCAAATGTCCTCCATAAACGATTATTTGCATAATTTATATTTAATATTTTTTCACTCCTTTTCTGCTTATCGGTTATATTGATTATTTTTTCAATTTTATTACACTGAAATATGAAAAGTATTGCATTGCACTCCCCCTGCATGTACTAGTCCCAGCGAGAGCTCGTACGTATGTCATTGAAGATTGTCCTCTTCCTTCTCATGTGTCTTGTATAAAAACGAAAAACATAGTAGATACTAGAGACACATACAACTTCTCACTGGGAAGAGTATACATTATAGAATAAATTAATATTATTATTATAGTGATGAGAAAACGTATACATAATCCGTTTTACTAATTAGATTCTTACGTTTTTGTGGTAAACCTGACCTTGAGTCTGGTTTAAGACCGTTTTAATGTTCAAATAATAAGACAAGTTTTTCACTGTTCTGACCTTGTGCGCCGCGTAATATTTAAACCACGATTTTTAGTAAGGCTGAATATGTATAGTTCAAAACCACACATTACTGTGATAAATCTTCTAAAACTAGATAATGGTTTATTTTTTTAAATATCAGCCTTGAATCGCAAGATTGGGGTTAGTTGATTGATCTCAAAATAATGAAAATCAGAAATCATGTCTCACCTTAGCATTATCTGAATCATGTGAAGGGAACGGTCCTTCCCACCCTAAAGCAGTAAGGGCCGATTCACACTGTCCCTTAGCGTAGGACAGCTGCGATATGTATCTGCGGAGCTTGCGGGCTGCAGCCACCTGCCTCCGGCCGCCTCCCGCAGTCCCGCCTCGGCCTCCTGCGCCTCCGGAGGTTCCCTCGGCCCCAGTGTCTGCCTCCACTCCCCTGGCTCGGTTCATGTTCTGGAGGGTGGTGGCCTGCATGATCTCAGTCACTATTGTGTAGCTACAAAATGTATACATAATTAATTTATTGTGAGAAAGCTTCATATAAATGCAAAAGAGAGTGACATATTTGGGGGAGAATGAACAGAGATAAAAGATTATGTAATGTAATAATAAAACATCTGGAGTTTGCATCAGTTATTTGGTCTCCATTTTACAAAATTCACATAAACAAAATCGAACCAATTCAAAACAAATTCCTAAAATATCTTTGTTACAAGTCATTTGCAAGATTTAATATTTATGCAGAAGCAGCTTCATACTTTAAAATTGATTCACTGAATGTACGGAGGCATCATAAGGATGCACTATTTCTGCATAAAATAATTAACAATAATATTCAATGCCCAGAGTTGCTAAATAAGATTCAATTCAATGTACCTGCACGCTCAACACGCTCTTCTGTCCTGTTCAGGGTGGATCAATGCAAAATGAACTCTAAGCAGAATTTTTGCCTGAACAGACTATGCAATAATTACAATAGCGTATTATCCAAGGTGGATATTTTCAGTTGCGAACTTACCAAATACAAGAGGTCCATAAAAGAATATTTCTCTGATGGTTTGTGAATAATTTTAGATCTCTATTGTTTATATTTCTATTATGATTTGATTTTAAACCTCTCTCCGTGGCTATAAATGTATGGTTTTGTATATTTTTCGTTTTATATAATATTTTGTTTTGTATAAATTTTTGAATTCATATTCAGTTTCAGTAGAGGTAAAATCACAAGGAGGAAATCCATAATTGGTTTTATTTTGGCTATATAATACTTATGTACAAACTGAAATAAATGTAAACTGTTGATTTCCCAAAAATTAATAAATAAATAAATAAAAGGGTTTAGTACAAATTAATGAAAATTTAAGTTAACAAATTAATGCAGCAGTCAAATCATACAAAACTTTTATTACGAATTTGCGTATAAAACATGTTTTTTTTGGTTAAATTTTAAGGGAGAAGGAAGAAAATTTGAAAGAAAATAACTGGCACAGTCATTTAAATTAATTTGAATTGGCGAGTGTGATTAATTCAAAGTGGTGATCATTTTTCTTGGGTTTTAAAAGATTCATTAACAACTTAACAAAGTTAATAGCGGCTATTACACATAGACTTCAGCGTAGTAAAAGTAATTATCTACTAGCTGTATCCCACCACGCGTTGCTGTGGCTTAATCTGTTTGTGCAGACAGAGAAACAATAGCGCATGTTGCTTTTAGGTATACAACGTTGTGTCGAAATTTCAAAGCAATCTATGAAGAACTTTCAGAGATTTAAGATTTTGAACATACAAACATTTACATTTTTATTTATCTAACTCTGTAAATAGATGGCCCAAACTGAAGGAGAACTTTTGAGACGTATGATGTACTATGCAATACAACACACTTTACTTCAGAATGCCTTTACACATACACTACCGCGAAGGAGCCGTTCAGCGGATACTTTAGTTTGGGGGTCGAGGAGCGTGGTCGGAAGTTTATGTGTATAAGTTGCCAAAAATAAAGTAATAAAATTATGGGCAACTAACCGTATTCTCTTCAAAGTGTCAATTTCATTGCAGTTGTGAATGAGTTTCAGGAAGTCTTCAAAGCTTCTTGCGTATTCATGGGTTCTGTTCTGCACGGCAGCTGCAGCTCTCTGCGCCTCCAAGTAGTTGAGGATCTTCTGATTCAAATAGTCTGGCTCCGTTATCATGTTGACCGCTGGTTGGAGAACTGAAGGAAAACAATTAATATTTACAATTTGGAGCAGGGGTGGGGAAACCTGTGGCCCGCGGGCTTTTTGATGCGGCCTGCTGACCACAAAAAAAGAGTACTTATAAAAAAAAAACTTTCAGAACATGAGAATATTACAAGAACAATTATTATAAAACCCAGTATAAGTTGACATGTACATCTTATGTATGCACCTATGTTACAAAAAAGCATTTTAAACACAAATAAATTGGCAATTTACCATCGTTTTTCAATTTTATTTTGAGTTCTTATTATTTTACTAATGAGAAATTAAATGTGTAGTAAGAAATTATGAGTGTAGTGCTAATTAAACTGGGCACTCGCATACAGATAAAATCACAGGTGTTGATTCATCTGCAGGTGGTTCATTCATTAGTATTTGGTAAAAAGAGATTGTAATAATATATCGAGGATTCCGACACCCCTCCCCCCCCACTAAAATCTAAGTGCAGCCTACGGGTGATACTACGAACATCCAAATGGCCCCTGACGGCGAAAAGGTTCCGCACCCCTGATTTATTTATTTATTAATTTAAACGCCCTGATGGGCTTTTACATTATACATATTTTACTGCATAATACAGTGACAACAGAAGGTTTTTATTTTTAAAACATAAACACAAAAATAACAATTTTTTTTTAAATACACAACATATCTACAAGAAAACAACAAATATACACAATCACTCTTTAAATATGCTACATAAAAATGTCATTCAGGTATCTCTTGAACACAGGCAAACTTATATGTATTGAATATGTCGATTTAGAGATATATATCGCATTATGTATTATTTTTCATAACTAACTAAGCAAGCCATTTCTCCGCAGGGGTAGGCAGCGAGGATAGACCATCATACAACTTTGTATCGATACACACTCCTAGTTTCATTCAAATTTAAATTTGGACTCTTAACATGACTTGACCTAAGAATTTGATTCACTTGATCGTGCCATGTCTTCAGGAGCATCCCAGAATTTTTCTACCATTTACTTTATATGTGTTCATTAAACTCAAATGATATTATTACTGGTAGGGTGTCTTAACTTTTCTAATGCAAGTTTCCGATACTCAACGATTCAAGTACTTTGGCCACTACCGTCATACATCTGCGTGGAGGTTCATACACAAGTACACATTACCGACCTTTTTATAAACTCATCGGTGACGCAACTTTATAAAAGTTTGACAAGGTTGTTCCAACTACAGCAGTTGTGAGTGAGGTTATGAAAGCTAGATTTGACTTTTCGAGATGTGGTGGCGATGAGGGGCTCGTATTTCAGTAGCGACATGTACAGACTGTGAACGACAAGTTGTTTACTTCTTGAATACACAACATCAGTATCGGATTCTTGCGTATTCCTGTGGAAGAAGGGCCTAAGAGCCGGCTTATGGAAAAAGGTATTAATAAATTTGGAGTTTAGCTTACTTTTACAAGTCAACACTTCTCTGAGCAGATGTGTGGCGGGCGCCAGGGAGTAACAACGGGGAAGTAGGAACATGATAAACAGTTCACTGACTTGTCTTAAAAAGTTTATCTCTGCTGTTGGAGACATCAGGTATGGAGACAAGGCAAACTCTGGGGACATATTTGTTTCAGCACTGAAAGAAAGCAATAATAAGTCCTACGTAAATAGAATATTTATATTGAAGTCATTTTATGATTGTCAACTGTCCATTGTAAAGAGAAGGTACATATGGTCATACAATATTATTATAAATGCTATAATTTTATTTGTTCATATCAAGCAAATACTTTGTGATGTGACAATATAATTTAAAATAAAACATTAACATAGTAAACACCACTTTTATTTTTTATACTTAGTGCCGACCGAATTTCGCTACAACCGTAGCTTCAACAAGACTGTAATACTGTATTATATAGCCCTGATGAAGCTACAGTAGCGAAACCCAGTCGGAACTAAGTATAAAGAAGTGGTGTTTACTAAGTTATTGTATTGTATTGTTTTTAATTTTAATTTTTTATTGGAACAAATTTTCTTTAATTACTTTTAAGGTTATACCTATCAAATTATAAGCATGAAGGTTATATCCACTGGTAAGACAGGGATCCTGGGTTCGATTCCCAGTTGTGACTGATTTTATTTTATTTTTCTGTGTCTTGTTCTGTTTCATGTTTCCTTTAGATTTATTAGTATTATCTTCTTATAATTTATTAGTATTATCTTCTTATAATTTATTAGTATTATCTTCTTATAATGTTATAATTTTATTTTTCATTCTCTTTCTGTATCTTATATTATTTTTTATTTTTATTATTTCTCTTTAATTTTTTGTAATTTCTATTTGTACCAAAAAAAAATTGTTTAGCTTCTCTACCTGGTGATAGATAAATCATAAACTATTTATTTATTTATTTATTACAAGATAATACATTACAAAATAATAACAAAGTTATAATGTATTATTCCCAGTGAGTTTACAAAACTCATTCGGGAAAGACACAATTACGATTGACAAGACATCATAAATACATTAAAATAAATAAACGCAGATGTTATTATGGAGTTCCAAAGAAAGATGGTGTTAGTTATAAATAAAACTGCTGAGGAAATAGCTTTTGCCAATGTTTTATTGTTCATTGCCGGAAGTTTTAGATTACTAGGTAATGCGTTGAATTGCTTATGTGCAATGCAATGCTAGGCTTCCTGTAAAAAGACCCTCCACACAGTATCCCCAAAGATGACATAGGCCCTGAGGGGAAATTATTTTCTTCAGGGCCTCCTGTGTGGAGTTAATATAATAAAAAAAACATTTGTCAATTGGATTGTTTGCACTATTTACCCACTTCTCAATGCTTTTAAAAAAACATTAGTTTACAATAGTTTTTAAGGTATTTTCAATTAAAAAACACTCAAAAAACATTTAATCTCTAAAATAGAGGCTCAATACCCCTGATAAGTCTCAAAAGACCCCGCTTCCTCAGGCCCAGAATTAGAGGCCCAGGGGCCCTAGGCACATACAGAATTGGGGCCCTTCTAGAGGGAGGGGTATGTTCAAGGTGTTGGGCTTCCTCCCGATGTTGTGACCCTAGACCCGGGCCTCTCGGGCCTCTAGCTGAAGTCCGGCCTTGTGCTTGCTCAGAAGTTGTAATGTAAGAAGAAAGTTTTTTAGCAGGAAGATAGTTTTATATCAGGTAAAAACAGGATTTTTTTAACACAGTGAACCTTTTGGGCCAGCCAAAATACTCAGGCCAGTCCTGCTGCATCTTGCAATCGATAATATAAAAAAACCAAGCAACAGGAGACATTGCTAATTCTAATAAATATAATTATCATGTTAATACTGAATGAATGTTCCAAAACAATAAAAGATGTTAGATAAAAATACAGCAGGTTCGTAAATGTAAGTATTTATGCATTAATTGGAACATAGTCACTGTGCTTTTATTTACAGAAATAGAAATACTGTGTTTTAACAGCCAACAGCGGTAAAATTGTGATAACATAAAAACAGCACCATCTTTTTTTTTAATACGATAAAAGAGAGATAAAATTGTCTTATTTAAAGCATACGAAATTGGATAGTTAATAACTTCCCATATTCAACTAATTTTTGCTAATTTTGGTAATTATTGTGTGTTTTACTTACCATGGCAGAGTAAACCTTTACTCTATATTCTTTTCAAGTATCTAATTGTTTTGGAAAAATCTTTAAATTAAAGTTTAATTAGACTTATGTGAATAAAAGTGTTGAATTTTTTGTGCTAGTTATTCAATAATTTATGTTTTATTTTTTATGTGACACCTCGCAAGAGCGCCCCTGTCTGTATTGTGTAAAGGCAGGGGAGCTATGTCGCCACCCGGTTGTACAGCCTTGTGAGGCAGGTTAAAGTAGGGGCTGTAGGAAGGGATTTATTAATGCGGGTCTTGAAGAAGTCCGGATTATATAAAGGAGGAAAAACAGATGCCAGTAACTCGTTCCACATATGAGCCATTTTACACAAAAACGAGTAGGATGTTGTTATTCTCAAGGTATGTGAGCAACTTGTTAATAACCACCCTTTCCAATACCTTTGAGAGCGTGAAAGAGATGGCTATGGGGCGGTAATTGGAAGGATCGGAGCAGTCCCCCTTTTCTTAAAGTTTGGGTGGATGATAGTCCTTTTTTAAAGATCTGGCACCTTTTCACTTTTGAGTGAGAGTTTAAAGTATTTTGAGAGCACCGGCGTTAATTCTGCAGAACACCTCTTAAGGACCAGGCCTGGTTTTTCCGTCTGGCCTGCTGGCTTTATCAATTTTCAACTCGTTCAAGACCCGGAGAACCTCCTTGTTCCGGATCTTTGGTTCCTTCATGTGGAAACTGCAGTGCAGAATGGAAGGGGGAGGCTCTCCGTTATCTTGAAGAGTCGAGTTTTCCGCAAAAATTTTGATTAATAACTCAGCTTTCTCGCGGGCCGAGTTAGCCTGCCGGCCGTCGGTCTTAGTCAGAGGTAGAAAAGTGGTTCTGTAGAAATTTATCCCATTTGAACAAGCGAGCGACCAGAAAGAACGGCTACCAGTGGGGCAGTCTGCCAGCTTTTTGGCAATAGTAAACCTTATAATTTTTTTATTTTTAAATTTTAATTCTACTTAAAACATTAAAAACAAAGTCTACAATAGATTCTAAACATTATTATATTATAGACAGCATGTCATACTTACACACGACTCTGTGCTATCCGAATTTTTTCAAAATGCATTGTTATCTTGGTGACCATATCACAAGCCAGCAATTTATCTCCGTCTATCCTGGCAATCCTGTCATTGAGGTCCTGCACCGCCCCCCAGAGGTCCTCTTTAAACTGTTCAATCGTAACATCTGGTTTAAAGGCATAGTCCTTCAGCCAGGAAACAAGGAAGTCTCGTAAAATCAAATCTATCAGCTGCTGAAGCAATCCATCCACTGTTCGTCCAAATACAACGGGCAAATGTGATTGTTGGTTCGATTGGTTAGACTTAGGTCCTTTGATATGGTCCACCTGAAAATTAAACAAATAAACATTAGTTTTTAATAATGCTTATCGCCGACTACTCTGCCTACCGAGATACTGCAGTGCCACAGAAATGTTCCTGGAGGGATGAGTGCAATCTTTCAGAACACTTCTCCACCACCACTAGAGAAACTTACGGCGCAGACTACACCAAACCAAGAATACCATTATCACTGCCAAGGCTGCCTGGATGAATATCGGCCCTGATAGCCTGACAGTAGAGAGGAGACGGTCAAATGTCCTCTATAAACAATTAATTGTATAATTTAATTTAATATTTTTCACTACATTTCTGATTTTTATTCCATGTTTTGTTATTTTGTCTGTTTTATTATTCTGAAATATGGAAAATTTGTACATAGTGCATTGCACTACTTCTGCATACATTACGGCCTCCATGGTCAAGGGGTAAGGCTCTCGACTAGCAATTCGAAGGTGGCGGGTTCAAATTCCGGGGTGCGCAAGTAAATTTTATGTGATGAATTTGTGTTATTTCACAATTCATTAATTCAAAATAATATATAGTATACTTGCGGCACTTTCCAGAGTTGAAGAGACTCTCAGTATCGCCCTGATTTTGCTTTAAAAAAACTTGTAATTCCTACAAAATATTTTTTATCGATCAAGCTAAGGGTAGTAGCAAAACATAAGGTTTTTCCATTGCTTATCAAAATAATTAATTAAACTGTTGTTCGCCAGCACATCCTTAAGGATACTATTAAACAATTATTTCTCCCAATATATCTAGATATTATAGGGAAACTACTTTCGGAGGATTATACAATATTTTTTTTTATAAATATATAAAGACATTTTCTGATAAGACAGTAAAATTTATAAACACATAATTTTGCAAAAAAAAATTAAGTTACTGCGAAAATAGAATCTGCTGGCGCACATCAAAAATTTTGCATCGGCGATCAAGAAGTTAAAGATGATTGCTTCATTACACTAAAATCTCATAACAACGATAGACTTTGTTAACACAAATTTAAGACTCGGGTATCGCCAGTTTAGTGAACTTGACAAATCTCTGAAGTACCGGATTAGTGAGATTCTACTGTATTAGGAACATAGGATATCTACAGGTTTGAACTTACACTGATGTTTTCACGAAACGCTTGAAGGTCTTTATCAATATGTTCTAGGAGACACGCCGGGGTATAATGTTGGGATGACAGGTAAATATGCGCCCAAACTGCACATCCCAAGCCAAATGCCAGAGAAGATATTGTTAACAATGACAGGCATGTCAATGACCAAAACCAAGGCCATAACAGAGAAAATAGTAAAACTAATATCCCAGCACCAGTCAGTAGCCAATCCATTCTATAAATTAAAAAAATATATATTTTAGAATTTGAATGATTCATATACAACAAATAATAATCAATAATCAAACATTCGACAACATACGTTTCCGCAGATTCTTTCTAATCAAAATAATGATGTCATTTTTGAATTGGACCACTTCAAAGTTGTTTTATAAACCTAAAATAATTCTTATAATGCTCTTTAACGGAGTATAACAGTGAGCCGCTAATTTATTTGTATATGTTTTTTGTTCTATTGACGTTTGACAGATCCCAAACGTCAAAACAGTTTACGGCTACAAAGAGTGTAAAGATAAGTTTTTTTTTCTAGATAATTTTATGTGTTCTGGCAACATTGAAAAATATTCGCTGTCACAAATATTTATCAGATTTGACAGTACATGCCATACAGTACGGTCAAGTACGTGAAATCTGTGAATTTTTAAGGTTTCCTACTAAACATTTTATCCTTATTAATTTTGTGGATAATTGAACTCAGCCGTGTGATCAATTATCTCTTTATTTAGTGACATCGTTTGTACCCGCAAACTCGGTTGAAGTTATTGTCGAATGTAAATTAGTAGAGTACTACGCACGATCTTATTGTTAAAATTTCTTTGTCTGTAGTTGTTTTCCAAAATACATCAAAATGCCAATTCTCTACAGTGTGATATCTCGAGGAACGGTGGTTCTTGCGAAGTATGCTTCGTGCGCTGGAAATTTTGCTGAAGTTACGGAACAAATTCTGTCGAAAATTGCGCCGTTCAATGACAAGCTGACCTATTCACATGGAAACTATTTATTTCACTACGTTTGTGAAAACAGAATTGTTTACTTTTGCATTACAGATGATGTGAGTATCTATTTATATAAAACTTTTCTTTTTTTTCATTGCAAACAAACTGCAAATCATGGAAAAAAAACTATCTAATCAAATTGGTGACAACACGCGACGTCTACATTCTTCTGTTATATCTGACCCCTGCTTTCTAAGCATTCTTAATACTTTTACCAGTGCATGTTTTATTTTATTTTCTCTAAACCTGATAATGAGGTTTAGTTGTAATTGTAGAAATCTGAAGCATGAAAATCTGTCTGAAATCATCTTCAGTGTGATCAGTCACAGGTGAAGTTATAAAAAAAAAAACCATCAGCCTAGGGTGCAACTAAATATATTTTACAAATATGTAATCAACAAATTTAAATAAATTAAATTCTTGAAAAATATCACAATATTCCCATCGACATATATTTTTTATAGTGTTATAGTTAGGTACTTACTGTTACGTTTATTACAAATCTATCCAAGTAGGTACTGTGACCAGCATGTGAATTGCATGATTCAAATATTAATACCATAACTTCAACCACATTGCAGCTATAATTTTTTTTTGTGTTTTTATCTGGTTGTAATATGCAATGTAATATGATATGCCTCTAGTAGTTGTTCTACTTATTATATATTAAGATCTGTGTTGATTTTTTAACATCCCAATAAATAATTATAATATTGTGGGTAAATAGGCTGATCTTATTAATAATGAGTCATATTTATTGCAATGAATGCAAGCAAATACTATGTATCATTTTACATTTGTTTGTTATTCATAAACAACATGTGATGTGTATGAGTCACATATATGATTAAAATGGTGTGTTTTTACCTTTGTAATTATTATTAATCTGTAATTATTACTAACCGTCTATATCTTTAAAAATATTATATGCTTAAAGGAGGATGCACGTACACCGTGCTTCTAGGAATCCTAATAATAATAAATATATTTTTTTATTGATATCAGATTCGATTATTTTGATATTATATAGGTATGCAAATTTTAAATAAAGTTTGATTTTTTATAATACATACTATGAATACAATTTAAAAAAGGGAATTTTTCAGATAAACAAATCTCACTCTTTTGAACACTTTCTTCTCTCAAAGACTCAATCTCTTACAGGTTAAAATATGAAATGATATGATATAAATATGAAATATGTTAATGACAGTTAAAATATGAAATCATTTATTTTGTGCTTTTAATAAAAATAATAATGTTTATTTCAGCTGGACAGAGCGGTGTGTGCAATGCTCTGCCTGCCATAAAAGTTTACATTTAAGTTAATACATAAAAAAAACAATATAGAAATGAATAAATTGATGAACACATTAGGACTTTTTGGTGGCTTGAGTGAAATTCTTCATCTCTGGTGTAGAGGCGCTCCCTGCCACTGGGCAACGGCCTGGACAAGAGTGTTGTCCGATCTCTGGTAGCGCTAATAATTTTGATGTTTTTATTTCAGCAATTTGAAAGATCTCGTGCCTTCCTCTTCCTGTACGAAGTGAAGCGGCGTTTCAATGCGTCATTCGGAGAGACCGCAACGACCGCCATAGCGTACGCCATGAATAGCGAATTCTCCCGAGTTCTCGCTGCAGAAATGAAACACTATAGTGAATCTCGGGATATTGATACTATCTCTAGAGTTCACGGAGAGCTTGATGAACTTAAAAATATCATGGTCAAAAATATAGGTAGGCAAATATAATATATATCTTCTTTAAACTTTATAATTAATCAACGGGATCGATTGAGAAAATCGATGAGCCGAGATGCTGAAATCCCTGCTACTCTCCATAGAAATGTTGCAGAGAAGTTGGCTTGGAGAAAGGTACTCAAAATGTCTGAAGACCGATTTCCAGATAAAATACTGGTGGCAAGACATCCAGTGTAGTCCTGGGTCGATCATGATCTACAGTCTTAATAGTACACAACTTCTGGCCCGGTGCAAATTGCAAGTGTGCCCTACTGTAGAATCTGGCAGCCACCTCTTGTATAGAGCCCCAAGGTACTTGAAAAAATATGCAGAAATTGGCTGTCCATTTGATAGATTCCCCTATCTTAAAAAACGGATTTGTAATATTTAGAGCACAGGCGTCAAGTACTTTATCGCTTGTCTGAATTGTTCTTCACACGATCAGTTCAAATTTAAATATCTAACATCAACTAAATAAGTATTCGATATTTTATTTTGTTTCCTTTGTCATTATCATTTATATAATACTTCAAAGTTTATAGGGCTTTTAGAAATATCACAAACAATATTATTATTTTTTTAATGATAAACTAATGTTTATAAGACAAGGTTTTATGCATAGCATAAAGGATAACAAATAATTACTCGCCCGAAATATCAATACAAATTGAAAATATCTCCCGAGTAAAAATAAATGCCGCCAAAGGGAATTAAAGTTAAATTAATTTCCCGTTGGCGGCATTTATTTTTACTCGAGAGATTTTTTCAATTTATATTGATATTTCAGGCGACTAATTAATTATTGCTTATAATTATTTGACAAACAATATTGTTGTGTACCTATTTATCTTATATATTATGTTTGTCTCCTTTCCCTTAGATAATGTTGCATTGAGGGGAGAAAGACTCGAACTGTTGGTGAACAAAACGGAAAATCTTACGAATAATGTAAGTTGCTATCTTCAGTATTATCGTTATATTTTTTTGTGATGATTTTTAAATTTATATGACCCTAGTGAATAGTTAACATATTAATTATTGCAACTTGATTTATTGATTTTTATACAAAGAAATGGTGTTATTATTAATAATATTAAAATTGGCATTATTAATAAATAATAATAATATTTCGTTGATTTGTATAGCGCCGTTATGTGCAAAAACACCTCAAGGGCACTGTCCGCTTCCAAGCAATTAATTTTTCTAAACATCTTTGGATTTTTAAAATGTGTTGTAAATTAATGTTCCGTTAAATAACCGGTGCAAATCATTATGACAAATTAAATCTTGTCAAGCCATTGAATCTACCTATATTTCAAATATTTTTAGATTTTACAAGAAAAGAAAAAAAAATTAAGTTAATTATCGAAATTGTCCTAAAAGGGGCTTATTTGGGGAAATGTATTGCTATTTTTGTATCTTGTCTATGGTCTACTAGAATTGTCTAGTCACACAGACATTAAAATTTTAGCATTTAACCCGTTTTTCGTTTGAAACTGAAATGGTGCAGATATACTTAATTCTCTTTAATAAATACAATACCTTCTTTCTCCTCTACCTTCTGCACCTTCCCTAGTCAAAAGGATTAATGCTCTTTGGATTTTTTGCAGTCTGTCTCATTTAGAAGTACATCACGAAATCTGGCAAGGTCAATGTTTTGGAAGAACATTAAGCTCTACGTCATCCTGTCCATTGTGGTTATCGTGATCATCTACTTCATCATATCCATATCCTGCGGAGGACTCGCCTGGCCCAACTGCGTCGGGAAATAAACCCACTCCAATAATTACTGATACACCCTCATTCTATCCAACAATCAATGGCGCAATGTTTTTACTGGAAGATTAATATCACCAAATATTATAATTTAGTAATATGTTTTCCTAATGTATAATTCATATAATGCATGAAAAAAACCAACAAAAACAAAAAAATACAAATATGAAATGTTACGTAATAAATTATTCTTTTTTTTTAAATTGAATTATTTCGATCAAATTTCATGAAATTAATTAATCCATTATATTTTATTAATTTAGTTTGGATTAAACTTGTGATTTATTTGTATGAAAATTGTAAATACATATAATAATATTGTAAATAAGTTTTTTGGAATCACTTTTTGTAATTAAAATCATTAGCGTTGGGTACGCAAAAGCTGCTTCATTGAAAGAAAATTAATAACTCTAGTTTTGCTATCAAATGCACACTGTTTTGTAAAATGAAAATGGTATGGATGTTTTTATAATGCGTAATTTAATTTAATGTTACGACGAGACAAGTAAAATTTAATCATAAAATTCAGCCTATTTGACCGACACGTGCCAAATTTATGTTTTGTATTTCCTAGACAATTTTGTTTGTAAATTCTTAGAAGAAAATCATTTACACTGTTTTTATCATAATTATGTGTTGGCATGTAGGGTTTTGTTTACTTTTCTGTTTTTAAAGTGAAAGTACCCAATCTACACTATAGGCTAGTGCTGTGAGTGCTTTGATTCAATAATTTCATCAATCAGAATGCTGCTTTACATTTTTGTACAATAATTCGGATTTAACATTTTCTAAACAACGTACAATTAGAATAATTGTGCAGTGAATGGAGATCATGAACTAATCTGAGAGGCATTCTTCAGCAGTATGAAACCTTCTCTAAAATGATTGTTCTAACTAATTACTCTAAAGAATTACTCACCCATCAAGAGCTTTATGACATACAGATGTTTACTTTTTTTGTATAAGGCAATTCACCCTAAAAAGAGTGCTTTGTTTCCTTACTTCCTATGTCATTCTTTTCAACTTATATTTTCACATCATTATGTGACTGTTTGTGTTTTCTAAATTAGATAAAAAGTACTGATTTCTCTCAATTACTCCATGGATAGTTTGTAGTAATAATTTAATACATAATATCATTTACATTCATAAGCTTTTAGTAGTTGTTTGACAATAAATATTTCAAACATAATTTATACTATGCATATTTTTTCTTATAGTTTTGTTCTATATATTTTTGATTACCACTGAGACCAGCAGCGAGCACATAACGCTACTTGAAAAAAATGCAGATTGTTTCGTCACCTAAATGCAGAGTTAAATTCAGTAGAGAAAATTTTTGTGTGGGAGACATTTTATATACATCATACCAAATTCGGGGAAAATATCAGTGTGCCCTACTTAAATTACTCCATCTACCAAGCTGTTTCTTCATAGTTGCTTAGGTGTTTATTCGTTTTCAAATAAACTCTTGAAAATTATTCAAAAGAAGGTTTAACTCAAAATGAAGTATATTCAAAGTTAGAGTAAATTTACAAATTTGCAAGTCGAGTTCTTTACGAATGGTAAGTTAAGACATTACAACAAAATGAAATCAGTTGTATAACAATAATTTAATAATAATTGATTTGTTTTGTGTGCTTCTAATAATAGTTTTGCATTCAACTGACAATACAAGGTGGCAATAAATGGCAACATATCCTCTAAGAAATTATGTAGTGAAACCTTTTAACGTAACTCATAAACTCAAAACTGTTTTTGAGCTCGGCGACTTTTGCTTATTGGGAAAGATATTTATAATTGAAGCTATCTCTTTGTAAAACTTAGCATGATAAAAATTTTATAGCGTAGATAGGAATATTAATTATTTTGAACAATGCTGAGATATAGGGGCCTTTATTTGTTGGCAGTCTAAAGTAGATAATTTAATCTTACAGTATCAATAAGTCAATAGATACGAGGCTTCAAAGAAATTTATTAATTTAATTTGTTTTCTGCGAGCTTCTTTTAGACAATCAGTAATGTTAAATTAATAGTTATGTTCATTATGTAAAACTTTTAATTATTCATTGATGTTGAAAGTACTATTCAATTTACTACCGACTGCTTCATTCTAACCGTCCCGTTCTCACACCACTGAACAATAAGAGACAGGGTATATGATGTGGTACAAGAGTGCTGACATTAGGTTCTTGTCATTGGCAACACTAGCAACAGACGTGTGTAAAAAATAAAGATTTTTAGTTTTTATTTGAAAAAAAATGTCATCTAAGACCAAAATGCTTTTTGCATTTTACTCCAAATAAGCCCAGGAATGGTTGGTTAAAGTCAATGACTAAAAAGAATACCATTCTTTATTCAAAGGTTAAAGTTTGTCAGGTATGTCCATTGAATAAAGATAGGGTATTTTCTTTAGTCATTGGGTATGTCCTTATACACCCAGTAAAAGGCGCGAACTGACAAGCACGCACGATTCCTGTTGACGCTTCTGCAACTTTCTGAAATCCTTTCCTATGCATTTCATGATACCTCCCCGACTCTTGTGTTTTCTTCATCTCTGATTTAATATTAATAACTTTTGTTACATATGTAACTATATTTCGTTTATGAAATTTATTGTCACGTTTTACTAAATATTACATGTTTATTTATGACTTATTTGCATTCCTTTTTATCTCAGTCCATTAATACATTTTAATAATGCATCATTTGTTTGTTTGCAATATTTTATAATTAATTTGTTTAAAAGTATCAATTAATCTTTCAGGCTTTGAATTGGTGAGAGAAAGTCTGTGAGCCACTGAAATATAAAAATTAATCATATGAATGTGCAACACATGTTCATAAAACATGTGTTTTGGTTGGCTCTTTGAAATCTGACGATTGATGGTTTGTTTTATAAATAGTAATCAATACTTTTATAGGTATTAGTTTTATTATGAGCACTAAGTTGGTGAAATAAATATATATTTATGAAACATCAGTCCCATTGTTATTATTTTACCCTTCTACTCGATTCATATTAGATTCTTTCGCGAGAAATTTTTCTCCATTTCCATCCACTATAATCCTTTGTATACAAGAAATCAGTGAATAAAATTATTAGAACCTTATATCAATATTTCAACTCCTTCGAATCCCCTCTATTATCTGGAGTTTTCTCCCCCTGGAGATTACTTTTGATGCAGTTTTACATCAGCATAATAAACGCCATTTGCTGCAAATAAAATGTATATTTTTTTGACGGCGGAGCAATAAATTTCAGCGGAAACGGAGAAGGGGCGCGTACGCCCTAACCTTGCAGTCTTGCATATCGCAGCCTCCTCCCGCCGGATTGCGCAGGAGCCCTTTCTCCAACATTGCATTTAATAAAAAGGAAAGATACAGCTATACTTTGATGGGGATATTTGGTTTCAGTAAGATGACCTTTACGCGCGGGAGCCTAATTTGTTTACTTCGAATATTCTAGTCTAGTTTCCCTCGGCTGCTCGGCAGCATCTAGCGGCCGATTAATGAACTAACAAAGATTCAGTCAAACGGAGATGGTCGGTGCGGCGGGAGCTTGTGTCGCGCTTCATGCATTTGTCTAACGAAATATGCTTGTTTTTATTGCATTTTGTAAATATTGCCGTGTAAACGGTAAACGAGTGATAACGAAATTTCTAAAGTTTCTATGTATTAACACATAAATTTAGTGCCAAGTTTAAGTTACGCCTTTAATTAAAACGCGTCTTCAATCTTACAATTTCGATTCGAAGATGTTATTTCTACTGGTGACAACGAAGAGGTAAAGTTTTGCCCTCGAGAGAAAGATCGTAAATTATTTCGTATTGAAATGTTTTTGTGAGTGATATATTCTGCATTAAATATAAGCAGATGATTAAGTCAAAAAATAAGATACACAGGGCGAAAACGTAAACATCCGAGTCAGTGTTTATCACTGAACGAGAAAGAGCGGGATGCTGCATAAAGCTCTTCACACGTGCCAGGCTCACGACTCCGTAGTACAACCGAACGTAAACCCGTTTTTGAACAATGGCAATCAATAATAATCTATTATTGCAACTAATTGTGAATATAAACAAACTCTAAAAGTCGAACTGACAGTTGACCACCGGGAATACAATGCCCAGATTAAAGATTAACAAATAGGTTTACAAAAGCGTGTTCATTGAATTTCTTGTGATAAAAAAATACTACAAATGCGCAATTTTCAAAATGTGTTCAATAAATTATTATCAAAGACAAAGGTATTCAGTCGAATTAATGAAGTTTTGCACATGTAAAAATAACTACTTTTAGATTTGGCCTCCGAAACAAAAACACCAAAGAAACATTGCTTTATCATATAATTATAATTAACTAAGTAATTGTAATTTTAATGATATCTTTGATAAAGCATATTTAGAGCACGTCCATAAAACAATAACGATCTTATGAAATTAATATTTGAAGACAAACGCAATCTTTACGATTGAACGTACTTATTTTGTATTAAAAGATGTGTCAAAAATGCCTATAGTTCTTTTTTACGTACCACAAACAATGCTTATTTAATAGTTCTTACTTAAAAATCATAAACACTGGATCGAAAGGGGTTTCAAATAATTTAAAAAAAGAATGCGCGCGTACGGATGCGAAAATTCAAATTAACGCGGGGAGTACCTACCGGCTCTGGCTTCAAGATGGAAGACAGCTCGCCGGACCTGTCTCTGAAGCTGCGGCGCGGCTCCAGCGACTCGCGGGACTCCTTCTACATGGACTTCGCGCAGGGCATCGACTCGGATATAGAGGAAGTGACCACCATCGAGGGGCCGCGGCCGCAGGACAAGGCGGAGGGGGGTGACACGGACACGCTGGCAACACCTTCGGGCTTGGATGACCCCAAAGAACTCCCCTTGCAGTAAGTACCTACTTTAAAAATATGTAACTTATCAATGAGTAATTTCATTATTTTTTTACTTTTGTTATGTTTGGTTACCATTATTGTTATTCAAATGACTGAGTTCCTCCCCAGACTACTGTTTATCTCGGTCTGTCATCATGGTCATGATTGATGGTTGTGATAATATATGCCTTTATTTATAATATTTTAATGCGGGCCCTGTAGTTTTTCTCAGGGTTTATGTTATATTTGGGAGAGCTGAATAAAGGGTCTTTTAAAGCCCTTAGTACCTACTCGTTGGCCCAATCCATTTGGCCAACGTGTGAATGCTGTTGGCGCAAAGATCCTTTCAAGTGTGCATGAAAATCCGACAATAATCGGGTTGGCCGGCCAACGCGTGCAACGGCCAATATAAGTCAAGTGGTCCATTACATCTGGCTGGGGTCAGCGCATTGGCCATTGGGCGTTCAGCCAACATGTAGTAGCATAAGGAAAAGAAGAGTGAACGTGCGCCTTGAAGGGGCGTCCCGAGAGAGGAGGAAACACTATTCCTATGATTCCCGCTAATTATGTAACAATCCAGATGTTGAGCTCGAGAACGGGTCGTCCAAACAAACCACTCCTCTCATGTGATCAATAATATCAACCTCATGCAAATATTAGGCATAGAACAATGACGTCATATAATGCAACTTTCTTTGTAATACAATAGAAAAAAAAACACAGCATGATATCTAAAGTTGCACTCCATTTTAACAAATGGCGGAATCTATCAAACGGATTGCCCATTTTTTGGAGTCGAGTTTTTCAGGAATTTAGGCGCTAGGGTCAAAGGTGATTGTTATCACCAACTAAGAATAAATAGAACTCTATATTCTCCATTAATATCTATTTGAAATTAACAGCGCCTTGTTTAGTCGAACCCGCTTGCCTTATTTTATTGGTCAGTCTGATCTTAAATATCTTGGAGTTTCCTGTAAGGTTCATATTATCAACCCCCTTAATTTATTTTTTCCCATTACTTGCCCTGCTTATGAATTCTTATTCTTATACTGTCTTCTCGAAGCGGGGGTTGACGACAAGCTTTTTGAAAGCCTTCTACGGCACAAATAATAACGAAGTAGCAGGTATCTTATAAATCAACTCCAAAGTCTTTCAATGTTAATCACAAAGAAGTGATTATTCACCCATAAGCTAATGAAAACGCGGCTCGCTGAAACTCAATACTGTTTTGAATGCAAATCACCTTCCACGTGGCTTGGCGGCTGACGGAATCTGCGTTGCCTTAGCATACCGGCCCGTTGCCCTCCGGCCGACTCTAATGAATTTCTCTTCATCAAGGAAGTGAACAAAATAGATAAATTCATAAAGACCTACCTAAATGTTGACCAAATTTCATCTGAGATGAAAATAATTTGTATGGTTAGGAACTTACCCTTTGTGGGGAATGAGATCCCTAATCCCAGAGGGGCGTAGCCGGTAAAAGAGAAGACGAGGAGATCCGAAAGGATCCGTTATGATGCACCTAAGTTTAAAGATTAATGAGTAAGATTTAGGAAGGAATGCTTCAACGAAGAAATATTTTCAAAAGAATATATGTGGCGAGGAAATATACAGGAAGAAGGTTTATAACTCAGCCACTGACAGGTCAAATAGCATTGCTAACTGTGGTTAGTTACAGTAAAGCCTATATAGGTATTTCTAACTCTAAAACTTGTAATTATTATTTTAAGTTGTGTTGACGTACTTTCCTCATGTTACCGCAAAAGCGCAAAAGCCGTGGTCACTTCACTTGCTTGCTCCCCTTCCCGCCCGATGTCTAAAGTTTTAATCCCGGTGTAGACGGACGGTGGAAGGTGGAACGAGTCGGAGGTGTCCTATTACACGTTTCCTTTTACATTAGTGTCATTGCCTTGAAGATTTACCGTCTGGAGTTATACTGAAATGAATTAAACCAGGTACCTAAAAGAGACCCTTAGAAATTCAGGTTGAAGTCTGTCGCACATAAACATTTTAAATTTTTTTGTTTTTTCTTCTTTGAAAACAAACTTTCAAGAAATTGTGCGCCTTAGTGAACGCCTTTAAGCTTTCTTAGCTTTATACTTATAATTTTTCAACTCAAACTGGTTTCTTTTTTACATCTTTCACAGGTTTTTGAATAATTTGGCATTTTTCGTTTCAATGGTATACCAAGAAAAGTAGTCAAACACAATCTTTAAAATGAGTACGTGTCTTCTCTGTATTGAAAAATGGTAAAACTCTGAATTCAGAGCGGTACTCAAATCTTATCTCTTCTGAATGTCATATCTATAAATACATAATTCGAGCCTTATTTCGGAGAAGACCTAAAGTACTTTAATTCAGTATTTTTTGTACTGAAGCTGAAGTCATTCTATGAAATGTTCTTTACATTTCTCATTTATTCTTTTTTGACAGGTAATCCCCCAAATCGGAACCCTTCCACAGCCCGCGACACACATAAATAATAATATTATATTTATGTTCACACCAGGATTCGTTTCTTCAATTGTGAATAGCAAGACTTATTTTGGAGCTAAGTAAACTGTTATATTATATCTTTGTAAAGCATATATGAGTTGGTATTTTACGAAACTGGCGCAATGAAAATGAACCACATAGATATATATATATACGTTTTTTAAATCGTGCTTATCCAAACAATATGTGGCGCCACTATCGGACAGCGTTGTTTTTATAATATATTACTAAAATGAGGCACTTTCAATAATAAGACTTACAAAGATCTTGATAAGTCGGGACCATCTTCACTATCAGACTAGAATATAGGAGTGTAGAGTAGAAGTGTAGTGTAGAAGTGTGGGGAGTAGAGAGTGAAGAAGCAAGAACTAAGAACCGAGAACCCTTCCACTGATTGCACGGTCCTCGACTGCCTTACAAAAGGGTCTGTTTATTACGTTACTTGAAAGTTCCCAAGTAGATAAATATGAATACGGGTACAAATAAATTAGTGGGTTATTTAAGTGCCCAATAGATATTCAAATTGGTTTATTACCATGTAAACCAGTGATGAGCAACCTTTTTATCCATTTTCAGGAGGCGTTTTTTTTTACTTAGAGGTCAAACCGATAAATTCTTTCGATTCTATCATTCTGAAATATTAAATAATATATAAAAAATAGAAATATCAAAAATATCTTCAATTATTTATGTGTTTTCAGAAACATCCTTTAGAAGCGTACATACCCTTAAACAACGGAACCTAGAAATGCTCTTGATTGTTATCTTTCGGAAAGTTAAACAAAATTTAGTCAACGAAAACTTTTGGTATTTTATATAACTTAAACATAAAGTTCACCAAACACAGATAGAACTTAACAAAAAACGCTGTACTGCGAGGGTGAACATTAATTACGATATTATGTCTTTGAATATTTATGTAAAAAAGGTTGAGCGGCTGATTCAAAGCTTTGAAGAAATACTAAACCATTTTACACAACACAACAAAAATTGTTTAGTAATTTTACCTTTATTTTATTTAGGCATGGTAGAATGGCTCGCAGGTTGTTCGAAATGGGCTCCCGGGCCGCCTGTTACTCATCCCTGATGTAAACTGAGATTTATTTGTATCCCTACTCTGTGAATAGAAAAAAATACTTCTAATGCAGTGGCTTCGGAAAATCCGATTGTATCAATTGCTTTTAATTTACAGAATGATCTTATCTATAGAAAATGATAAATCTTCCTCGGTTCCTTATTTCAGAAGGAATGTCGGTGATTACTTACGTACTTTTTTGTTTATGATGAAAAATTAGTTACATCTTATTTTTGAAACAGTTAAGCACGACCGTTTATTTCTCCATCGTTTGACTCAAGTACCAACTTGATTTTTAATACCCTTGATAAAAAATCGACCCTTCATCTTTATTTCTTTCTCGTGGTATTATTGGTTTTATTAGAAGCGATCCCTTCGACAACGCCCTCCGAGTAATTTTGAAATGAATGCTCCTTTTGTTCTGGAAGTAAAAACATAAAAAAATAACATGAAAACATCGTTTTTTTATCTGCTCGATGTTATTTGACATTTCAATCGTCTTAAGAAATGTATATTTCAATTTCCTTAAGGGAAGGTTGTAAACAGGTAGGCTGTCCCATGCACTATTTTGCTATTACGTACAAAACTGGATTATGTGTCATTCATGACATCATTACAATCTGTACCTAAATTCACATTTGAAGAAAAAATCTTTTTTCAATAAAAAAATTGGAAGAAATATCACAGATCTGTTTTATGGATTTTCTTGTATAAATGCATATTTAATTTGTTAAAATTTATTGTTTCAACCCAGTAAATGAATTTTGTTTTAATAATTTGAACCCATAAATTGCTCCGCATTTACATAAAGCTGGTGGAAAAAAGGATTTTTTTTTTCTTCATCCTCTGCACCGTTTAAAGTGCTCGCTTTTAAAGCCATTCCGATCATTCAGTGTGCCTCCAATAACAATGGCTTCAAAGACAAATGCGTTTATTTCGTTTCACAGCTATTCTATATAACCAGTACTCTTAGTTCCCCGTTCTTTCAGTTCCCTGGAGGAATACTCTGGGAATAATACATTCTTTTACTGTTGTGTTGAAATTCCTGTGCACTCCAACACCAGTCACGTGTGCTGGATTGTTGAAAGCCAAATAATAATGTTTACTTCTATAATGGGATTATAGATCTGCAGAGGATGAAAATACCTATAAATAAAATTTTCAAAATGTTTTGTGAAACTCCACAATATGGTACTTCAAAAATAACAATAAAAAACTCAATGTGCTAAAAATTGCGTTTCTGTTGCACGAAGTCTGGGCTTCACATTGAATATTATTTGGCATGTTAATATTAAACTTGCTATCCCGTAGGCATTTAATTTGATAATAAATATTCTTCAATCCCTCAAGAAAAAAAGAAAACGCCATGGGCGAATATTTTACTAGCCCCAAGGACAAACCAATGAATTCTGTCTCTTGTCGTTCGGAAAGTTACATTCCAAAGAAAAAAAATTGTCGCGCAATATGTTGGAAATTTATGAAATGGAAACCTTTAAATTGTATCGAACGTTGATAACAATAAAAAGGACTGAATTATCTACAGTGTTTATGATAAAGAAAATGCACAAAGTATGCCTATCACCCAAAATAAAATCGCCCCCCAAAACACCTTTTACTCTTGATCGCCCCACAAGCGATTTAAATCGCCCACTGGTGGGCGATATTGCCCAGGTTGGAAATCGATGTATACTATCCCAACCAAGGAAGAACGGAAGATATGGCATTTCCAGTCGTACTTTTTGTTCGTCGCAACAAGTGTAACTTCATTAATTTGTTAAAGTACTTAAAATTGTAGTTAATTGGCCTAAATTTACTTAGAAATAAAATAAATAAAGCACTCTCTTCGTTTCCTGCATCACCACAACTAATTTGGATCTTTCATAGTGGTTACAAACAAAACACGTGTTAGATTCTGGCACTTTATTTAGTCATAATGACAAGAGTAATAAAACCTCAAACACAATCGTGGTGAAAACCGTGATTCTCTCACCATACCCCTTGTCGCACGTCCCACTCTCGCTTGTAGTTTGAAATTTAAAGTGTTACCATAATATATGAATACCTACTGTTTTGTAGAACTCTTTTTCTTCATTATTGGACTGCTCTTCGGTCGATTTGGTTCGCGAGTAACACCGACTCGGATATTTACACATTTAATGGAAGCTTAACAATTGACAGACACGTTTATTTAAATTGACAATGACATAAAAGTGCGACTGCTCCTTTGATTGTGCTTAATTACGCGTGTAAACTTCCGTAGATAGCTTTGGTCACATTTTCATCATTCTAGACATAAGTCGAAAATTGTTTTTTTTTTTACCGAATACACATTATATGAATGACAAATCTTTTTTTTTAGCTTCAGCATTTAGTTTAGTCTCCGGGACAAAATCCATAATCTGTTGGCGAAAACAAAGTCACCTAACTGATACACCAGGGAGAGATTGATACTAGACGAGAAAGACTTCTTACCTCTTAGCTTCAAACCTTGCTTGAACCAACCAGGGTGCAATTGCAATGACGTCCTCCGTGGTAGAGCGGTAAGCTCCCTGACTCTGTGCCCAAATGTGCCTCGTGAGTTTAAGTCATTAAAACAAAGTCACCCAACTGATACACCAGGGAGAGATTGATACTAGACGAGAAAGACTTCTTACCTCTTAGCTTCAAACCTTGCTTGAACCAACCAGGGTGCAATTGCAATGACGTCCTCCGTGGTAGAGCGGTAAGCTCCCTGACTCTGTGCCCAAATGTGCCTCGTGAGTTTAAGTCATTAAAACAAAGTCACCTAACTGATACACCAGGGAGAGATTGATACTAGACGAGAAAGACTTCTTACCTCTTAGCTTCAAACCTTGCTTGAACCAACCAGGGTGCAATTGCAATGACGTCCTCCGTGGTAGAGCGGTAAGCTCCCTGACTCTGTGCCCAAATGTGCCTCGTGAGTTTAAGTCATTAAAACAAAGTCACCTAACTGATACACCAGGGAGAGATTGATACTAGACGAGAAAGACTTCTTACCTCTTAGCTTCAAACCTTGCTTGAACCAACCAGGGTGCAATTGCAATGACGTCCTCCGTGGTAGAGCGGTAAGCTCCTTGACTCTGTGCCCAAATGTGCCTCGTGAGTTTAAGTCATTAAAACAAAGTCACCTAACTGATACACCAGGGAGAGATTGATACTAGACGAGAAAGACTTCTTACCTCTTAGCTTCAAACCTTGCTTGAACCAACCAGGGTGCAATTGCAATGACGTCCTCCGTGGTAGAGCGGTAAGCTCCCTGACTCTGTGCCCAAATGTGCCTCGTGAGTTTAAGACATTAAAAATTTCGTACAATTTTGGCATCATCAGTGCAAAAAAAATTCGTTAATTGCTCTTTTGGCCGCCTTAATAGAAGTCTGGAACACCTGAGGAAGGCATGGCACGATCAAGTGAACCAAATACTTGAGTCGGGCCATGTCAAGTGTCAGAGTAACTGAAGACTATGCATGAGACGATGTATGTATGAATGTGGATGATGTAAGAAGTGCGTGCGAAGACCGAGTAGTTTGGCGGTCCGCCTCTCTAGCTACCCTACAGCGATACAGCGAAATAGTTAGTTAACAAAAACGTATTTGTCACAACATGGCAGATGTACCATTAATCAAAGCCCGGCAAACAAAATACAACAAATCTTTGTAAATTACTGACATAATGATCGTTCAAGAAAATTTATAAATATTGTAAGATAATTATTGCTCTTCATTTTTTTAATTGTCTTAAATTCATGAACACTTTCTCATTTCTCGAGCTGTCTAAGTTCTCAATTATTGTGCGGTTCAAAAAGTTCTTGATGTGTTTATGAGTGATTCCCGATAGCGCTCTGGAGTTTGAATGGGCAATCAATAATTTGAGAGTTTTGAAACAGACGTCTCTGTACTAGAACCATCAGTGGTGAGTGGTGGTAGATTTAACGCCTGTATTCCGACTGTGGCAGTAATTGAGTATTTCCTGTTCACACCGATTCTACGCCACCCTCTCTCTATTCGTGTACCTACTGGAAGCTTTCAGACATCTTTATCTAAACAACATAATATTCCCATTGCCTGTTCTTATAAATACTGATATGTTTCACAAGTAGATGAATTTAACTAAAAATCATGGATAGTCTGAATTCTCGACAAATCAGTTCCAGTTTTGAAAACTGTAGTTAAAATAATCTTCTATAACACTTTTGAAAAAGTTGAATTCAACCACTACCGAAAATAGTATTTTATGGATAGGTAATGTTGAACTTGTATTTAAAAAGTTGTTGGTTATCCAATAAATGGTTCCCTGGGGTGGCGGTCCCCTTATTAGTCTCCCAAATTTTAATAATTATTCCACCGGATTGAATTTAACGATCCCAGGTAAATAATTCGTTAATTTGTCGTTAATTAGTTCCACCCCTCATTATCTCCCATCGCTTCCCCAAATCTTCTGAACAGACGTGACGCCTAGTTGCTTCGTGTTTTTCCCTAATTAGCCAGCAGCTCGTAGGTAAGACGGATTCCGCATCCACGGGAGCATCATCCGTGAGAATCTGCCGAGTACTTGTCTAACCACGTGGCATCCACCTGCCACGGCGCGTCGTACGATTACTCCTGCCTCCCACTTACCTGAGATTTTAATGAAGAATTTCATGAAGTTTTGTTGGAGAATTTAATGAAGCTTTTTTCCAGCGCTATAAGCGCTTCATGGGAATCCAAGTGTGATCTTTCAGCCTTAATGCACGAGATGTTATTTTTTTTAAAATATGTTACTTTTATTACTAAATCTTATAAAATACAATTTTCGTGCTTGTCTCAACTACCGTTCTAGGCTCATGCTCGTATTATGGTAGTCGTCCTTGATTTAAATTATAATGTGAGAACTAAGAAAATAATATTTTGTAGAAACAAATAATAAGAAATATATGTAAATAAGGAGAAAAAAAAACTAAATCCATATATAAACTGCAATAGAGTGATAAAAAATATTTTCAAGGTAATAGAAATAAAAATCATTTGCTGATGAAAGATTTAAACTTTTTCATCAGCAAATGATAATATCTTACCTCCAATATAAGGCCAGCCGGACTCTCTCGACCCATCGTCTTGTACCGCAGTAGGAGGTATGGATTAATACGTCCGTCACTCCTGGACACATTAACCCCCGGATTCCTACCCACCCCTTATACCCTTTTCATTCCCAGAACTTTCTCTCCCTTCAGAAGACCCACAGCATCCCTAAGGATGTTATAAGGAATTTTTGATGATCCCCAAAAATGTTATAAGAAATTTTCCCCTGAAAGATTTCTTTCCTCAGGGCCTCCTGTGTACAGCACCGCTTTTTCTATAATTTTAGTTATTGCGCTAATCTGTACGCACATATTCTACAAGGGAGAAACGAATTTCTTTGTCATACTGCCTCGTGAGCGGTTCTCCTCTCCCCTTAGCTTTTAATAGCTTGCGGTATCAACCTATAAAGGAATGCATAATTTGACAGATAGTCTCATGGAGTACTATAAGTTGTTTGAACCAAACAACTACTGCCACTGGCGTACCACGATCCGCTATGCGTACCACATGGCAGAACAGACGCAGGTGTATTGGCTCAGCTCAGCATTACTCTGGGTATGGTTCTGCCAAACAATAATATATGTCTCTTGATATCTTTAAAATGAAGATTTCAAGAGACATTCAAATAATATCCCTTAAATTATTCATGCTTTACTTTTTTGCGCATTAGTCTTAAGAACATACCACTTTTGTTAACTTTTGATATGGACACAAAGGGACAAATCTTCCAAATCAAGCTGCCAAATCAAAGATTAAAGGGTCCATTGGTCTTATTTCTGACATGGAAATGTAAATTAGTATAGTTGTCAAAGTATGACTGCTTTGTCTGTGGTGTCACTGTCCCTACCGGAAGTCCGCATTAATTGTACATTATTCGGAGTCATGGAGAGTCGGCAGAGGTACGATATTGTGTTATGTTGGTAACTTTATGGACTATATTATTATATGTCCTGTCCCACATAATACAGGCCAATGTCCCCCCATCACTTAATGTATTGTTCGGAGTTCGGAAGCCCACGGTATTGTGCTCGTCCCTATTGTATTTGGACAACGCTGGCAACACTGTAAACAGTGGCATTCATTATTAGTATAGCAACACTGTTATCAAGGGAATATTATCAGTTACCAGCATGGCCGGTCATTTGTTTTGTTTTGTATTAACTTTACTCAATATGAATGTGTAATATTTCATCCCCGTTGCCTCCCTAACTCCCTACCCACTCAAACGTGTTCGAAATTTGATAATTATTGAACTAACTGACTAACCATTCACGTCGTTTCCCCGCAGGGGTAGGCAGAGAGGACGGACCGCAAAACAACTTGGTCTTAGCACTTGGCACACACTCCTTGCCTCATTCAAATTCATACATCGTCTCAGACATACTCTTATGTTATTTTGACACATGACATGGCCCGACTCAAGTATTTGGTACACTTGATGCAGGATAATATATGACGCAAATGTGAATGGTAGAATAAGTCTTGGACGCCCGAGATACGCCCGACGCCCGCTCAGTCGAACCAAATACTTGAATCGGGCCCATGTCGATAGTCAGAATAACGGAAGACTATATACGAGACGATGTGACCCATCGATTATGTAACTAATCTTATTATATTTTTTTCGTAGAAAGCAATCACTTTGTTGTTTGACATATTATTATTGAGTGAAACCAACACTTATCAAAGTAACAATTTAAACTTTTATACATAACTTATACATTATGTTTTACATTACGTTTAATTTTCATTTTTATCCTGTTTAAGCACAAGCCGAGCGAAACCGGTTGGTAAAAAAAATAAATTAAAATAGTGGTTTAAAATAAAATGTTTGTTTCATTTAATAATATCAAAAACATGGTTAATAGTCGTAAAACATTAAAAAAATTCCTTTAGCGTTTTGCTCAAATACCGGTAGAACAAGGACAGCATTTTTAACACTTCCACCCCGGACCGGGGTTATAATTCTACACTAACTAGAGTTTTAAGCTGTATCTAGATGGTTTTTTACACCATATAACAAATAATTTAGGTAATCTTAGAAAAACTATTCAGCTATCGATCTGCATTTAAAAAATTTATATCGCATTACTACTTTTTAAGATATTAAATAAATTACATCTAAATCTGATAGAATATTTTTTACGGGGCGGGACTTTATAATCGTTTCCACGAACTGGACGAAGATCCTGCCGAAGCCGGTAGCTGAAAGATAAATTTTGCATTGTAATAAAAAGGGCTATACCGTTATAATTGAGTCACGCTAGTATTCTTATTATCACTTTACCATTTTGCTTTACTTAATGATTGACCGGAATTGAAATGGGAGAGGCGGTAACTGGACAATTTTTAAGGGATAGTAAGTAATTTCTTAGTTATTAATGGAAAGGACTTAATCCGAATCGGTGACACAGCGCTTATCATATGTCCTTTTGAAATACTAAGATATTCACTTGGCGGTCCCAGACCATTTCGTCTGGGTAACATCCGGCGCAGGTGTCCTTATACATTCTATGAGCAACACATTTTAGGAACACAATTAAAATTGCATCCGTCTCTGTTTGTCGTATGAAATACAAATAGACCAGAAAGAGACAATTATTTTTTAAAATTTGTTGGAATTTGGAAGATAGAACTTGCTCAAAAGTTTAAAGTACAGTATGGTTGAAGACTGCAGCGAATAAATAGTGTTTTCGGTTATTGCTAACTTGTGTTTTGGTGTTAAATAATTCTCTTTGGGAACGGACCAGTTTCACAGTGCTACGGGCGTCTTCAGATTGGTAAGTACATTTATCTTATGCAATGGCGTATAAAAGTATATGTTTCAGGGGTGTTAACTAACTAACTAACCATCACGCCGTTTCCCCGCAGGGGTAGGCAGAGAGGACGGACCGCCAAACAACTCGGTCTTGGCACACACTCTTTGCCTCATTCACATTCATACATCGTCTCATACATACTCTTCTATTTTTCTGACTCTTGACATGACCCGACTCAAGTATCTGATTCACTTGATCGTGCCATGTCTTCCTCGGGCGTCCCCTACTTCTTACACCATTCACACTTGCGTCATATATTCTCCTTACGCTCCTTTCTTCATTCATTCGCTCTACATGCCCAAACCATCTGAGGGTCCCTTTCTTAATTTTACTCATTACGCTCACATCAGCCTTGCATTCTTTGCGGATATCCACATTACTCACAGGAGCATACATGGTTTTACCACACGTACGCCTCAGGGATCTCATCTCTACAGCATTCAGCCTACTTTCATCCTTCCTCTGCCAGTTCCATGCTTCACTGCCATACATCAGGGTAGGTACCAGCACTCCATTGTGGACTGCCAGCTTTGCTTCTTTGGACAGCTTTTTGTTGGCGCCTACGGCATTTAACCCACCATTTATGGAGTTACCTGCATTCACCCTTCTTTCAATATCCCTATCAGCCTTCCCATCTCTCGTAAACATACTTCCCAAATACACAAACTCATCCACTTGCTCCAAGTATTCATCATTCACAACTATATTGCACACTGTTTTCATACTCTCTCTTTCAAATACCATGACTTTGGACTTACTTACATTCATAAACATTATTTATTCTCCACAATATTAAAATATTGCATTTTAATAGTTTGCTTTTATTGATGGTATCAGTGTCAAAATTTCTCGGTGTATTATTATTATAACTGCATATTATTGCAGCTTGTTTTTGCGTTTTTACTCAAAATGTTCATTTGGTTCCCATATTCTTTTATTTTATGATAAAAATTATTATATTAATTCTAAATTTATTTTCATGTAAACATTATGTATTATGTTTTCATAAACTATAAAAGTAAAAAATATATATCCATCATTTACAGACCACCCTATGCAAGAAACTAGCCACCCACGTCGACGCTTAATCGCCAATCGGCAGTCGAGATTCGGAAACGAGGCGCGATGCTTGCTACGTACCCGCCTTCTCTGTTTTCTTTGAAAACATATGCGTTATGGTCTAAATTCATTAGAACATTAATTATGACTTTATTTATGAAACGATTTTGATAATGACTACTGAAATATGTAATATATACTTCCCTCTAATTATAACCAAAACAAATTTCATCGAATTATGTCATTAACACCTTTTAATAAGCAAAACAAATTGGGGGACTGAGTGACCCCGCTTCGGATCCAATGTGATTTTTTTCTTTCCGGGACGAAAGGGTTAATATGTTTAAATTTAAAATATTTAAAGGTGCATTTTGTTTGCCACCGCCCGGGAATCATTTATTAGATAACTTTATGTATTAAATTGTTAACTAACTAAGTTTATATGTTTCCCTGCAAAGGTTTGCCGGTGCTTAAAACCAATATACGCACTTCAGTCATTTGCGTTGCATTTATTAAGAGTTGGGGGACTTTTTCAAGACTTGACAAGCTATGCGGATACCTATGAAGGCGTGAGGTGATAAACCTTCGGAAGTGTCTGCTTCCCATACGATACTGAACAGATGGGGTGGGTAAGCACTACAAAGAGATAAGTGATGCTTATGTATTGAATGCGTCCTTATGTTTTATTGCAGTTTTTCCAATTAGAAATCCGGGAATCAATTAATCCAATTAGATGGAATAACTACAAAAGGCAAATTAGTTTTATTGCTCCAAAAATGTATAATTCTTTATGTACAACCTTTAAAAGGGCCGCGTGTGTAAACCTTCAATCTTTTAAAAACTACATTAAATCTTGGCTAAAAAACACTGAACTAGACATTTTTTTTTATAAATTTTAGCAAAGCCATCTATTACATTTATATCCATAGACACTTTATTGTTTTATTATTTCACACATATACAAAACAGCAGAGATATTTTATTGTTTGTTATGTTTTTGTTTGCTAATTCACTTTTAAGATGTCTTCTTTAAAAACTAGTAGTTACCTTATTTTAAAACTCTCACCTATTTCATTCTTTAGTTTTTTGTATTGCATCTGTACAGTAACTCTTCTAAAATAACTTAAATTTAATTTTGATATTGTATCTCCACTTTAACCATAGAAATAAGATAAAAATACATATAATACCCACACTCAGGCTTCGCCTTGGTGAGATTTTTTTTACGTACATGTATTACAATATTTTTATATAGTTTTCAATATTTTATGTAACTATCCACTTGTGTATCAAAATTATTTCAATAATAAAAAAAAAAAAAAACTAGATATACCTAAATATTATGTATGTTGTTCATTTTAACTAAACACTATAAATGTGAAAAATAATAAAATACAAACTGTTGATTTCCAGAAAATGATCACGTAAATAAATAAAAAAATAAACAAATAATCTTTTTTTTTTTTTTTGTTAAAACCATTTATAAAACGTGAATGCGTGCACAATAACTTGCATAGTATTTTCATTGGTGTAACGTGCGTAATATCATCGTATAGTAAAATTGTATCTACGTTTTTACTCCAAATATACTCAGGAATCGCTTGTTAAAATCTTTCGGGTGCTTGCTGTTACATACATCCTGCATACTCGATTTCTTCTTGGTGTATTTGCCGCCATGCTAAGGGATGTTGTGTGTTATTTGTAACTATGTTCATTGACTGGAGAAGAATGATAATGAATAGAGTTCAACCTGCCTCTTCCCCATCTCCTTATATCCGAGGACTCCATGGCACCCTCACTCCACAACATTCTACAGTTTGTCTGACCGGATCCTTGGCAAGTACCAGTTTTGCGGTGTGTAAAAAATCAAACAACCTCGCAACAAAAGATATATATTTTTAACAAATATGCCACGAAGCCTTTAGCAGCTAACATAATAATATTCTATGTTCATGTTTCCTTGCTCTCTTTTATGGTGTACTTTGAAATATGTATACGATTTTTTGGCTTCGTTCTTGTTTCTGTTTGCTGAACGTGAGGTTTGGGGATTGGTCGGGGGGGGGGGGGGTTTCTTTCACTCTGTTGGGGGAGGGGGGAGGTAACAGGTGTCCCCCTGGCCCGGGGCCACCTGGCGCCCGATAGGTGGAGCTTTTAACCAAACAAAGCGTGAACTGAATAATTTATCAGATTGGTTTCCGGTCTGCGTTTTTGCAGAAAATTGTGAAAATCAGAAGCGAAGTTCTCGTTTACGGTAAACCCTATTTTGAATAAATAGATATTCTGTTACCATTTTTTTTTTTAATTTCACTTGTACATTGACGAGCTCTGCGAGAGACCATTTTGTGTTTTGACTCTTGGTCCAGAACTTTCAAAACACGTCGCAGTGAAAATAGTATAAAATAGTATAAAAATAGTCATTATAATAGTATAAAAAAGCATTTTTTATTAAATAATATATCGAAGGCTTAAATGTCAAACAAAACACATACCAATATAACGAGGGATTTTAAAGTCAAACAAAATTATCTGCCAAAAGGCAAACCAATAAATTGTATGGTTTATTTTTTAAAACTACGTTGTTTTTTTAACATTGTATAAAAAAACAACATTATTGGTTTGCCTTTTGGCAGATAATGTTGTTTGACTTTAAAATCCCTCGATATATTGGTATGTTTTTTTTTTATTGAATGTTGTTTTTTTAACATTACTTCATACAGGAGGCCCTGAGGAAAATAATTCCCCTCAGGGCCTATTTCATCTTTGGAGATGCTGTATGAGGGTCTTTTTTCTGCACGGAGAAAAGACACTTTTATTGATTATTACTAGTTTATTAAAAATCTCTTCAAATTATTCGTAATCCGGTTAAAAACGGGATTGGAGGCCCTTAACGAATAAATTGATAGTTTTTCCTAATGAACTTTTAGTCAAGTACGAATGTGTTATTATGGTATCGGAACACGTGGTCATAAATAACCTAATATTTCTTTATTATATAGTATCAAGGTAAATGTAGGTGCATGAATACGTGTTACGATATATTGGGAATTTACTAAAAGTTTATCAGAAAACGGCCTGCATCCCGTTTTTAACTTTAAAGGTTTTAGATTTTTAATAAATTAGCAATACTGTTTTTTTTCGTGTATGTCCAGGAGACGAACCTATGCATATCAATCCATCGCTCCCACTGCGATGCAAGGCGAAATAGTCCTGTTGGAGATGTAAATGTTTTTTTGTAGATAATTTATTTAATTTGGGAGGTGGTCAATGGGTACCGCCGCCCCGGGAACCATACTCTGGGTTACCAACACCTCTGCCACAGGTCACCTGAAGTGGTTCGCTACGTTTGGTGACTTAGCAGGGGTGCCCGGGTTCATGGAGGGTTGTGCGTTCTGGATCACACTGATGAATGGGTCGGCCTACTCACTGCGGGGCGGGCCGGGCTGGGAGAGACCGGTTGAGGGAGATCCAGTAAACCGGTTATCGCTGTCCGGGCCGCTGGATAGTACAGGGGCCCGACCCTTGGGCTCACGACCAAGGGTGGGCTGCCCCATCAGCCAGCGAAAAAACCCTGCCGCTGATGTTGTGCCGGTTCGTGACCGGTGAGGACCCAGCATCTAGCGTTTGGGGCGCACTGGGCGACCTCCACAGCCGGACTCTCCTGCCCATTGCCTAGAACCGCAGTCAGAAGAACATACCTTACATTTGGTGTATCCAGTTGCTCCACTCTCCAACTCCCCACCCAACCTTTTAAACCTAATCCTTCCCAACCCATCCTAAATCCCACAAACAAATAAAACAAACTTAAAAACTATGAACTCACAACAAATTAATATAAACTCAGCGACAGCGAACAGTAGGAGTCCTCAGTGTGGACCGAGGATGAAGGTGAATTTCGCTAACATTCGCGGTCTGCACACCAACCTAACTCCCATCCACCACCACCTTCTCTCACAAAATCCCCATCTCCTCTTCCTTACGGAAACACAGATTGCCGAGCCCCCAGATACCTCCTATCTGAACTGCCCAGGATATCATCTGGAAAGCCTTTTCAGGCCCAAAGGAGGTGTCTGCCTTTACAGCCGTGCTGACATCAGCTGCGCTCGTCTCGCAAATATCGAGAGCGCAAAACACGAAGTGTTATGGGTACGTGTGGATCTCACCGGTATGATGAGAATTTATGCGTGCCTATATCGCTCACCAAACCTTGCCGAATTAGACACTGTTGAGTTGTTTAAATACTTGAGTGACACTGTAGATATTCTCTTGCCCCGTTACCCATCGGCCGAGTTTGTAATCCTGGGGGACTTCAATGTTCATAATGAACAATGGCTGAAGTTCTCGGGCCCAACAAACTCTGCCGGTAGATCTGCGGAATCCTTTGCCCTTATCCATGGACTAAGCCAACTCGTAGAATCTCCGACCAGAATACCAGACATCCCATCACATCGAGCCAACCTACTCGATTTGTTTCTCACTAGTGAGCCACTCGGGTACAGAGTGGAGGTGACAGCGCCCTTAGGATCCTCTGACCACTGCCTGATTACCACCTCTGTCCCATCCTCCATGAACCGTCAACCCGACAAACATGTAAAGAGGAAGGTATGGCACTACAGGGCAGCAAAATGGGACGGCATGCGGTCTTTCTTCGGCGCCTTTCCTTGGAGTACTGTATGCTTTAGCTCCGAGGACCCATCAATTTGTGCACGCGAGGTAGAAGAAGTAATCACATCAGCAATGGATTGCTACATTCCCTTCTCCGTCAAATCCTCTGGAGCGGGCACAAAACCGTGGTTTGACCATCGCTGTGCTGAAGCTGTCAGACTCAAAAATACGGCTTTTAATGCACTCCGGAAGATTAGCTCCATGAATAACCTTTCGGAATACCGAAAACGGGCAAGGGATTGTAAGAGAGTTCTAAATAGAGCTAAGAGCGATCACGACCAGAGAAAAAGCTGGCTGACTGCCCCACTGGTAGCCGTGCTTTCTGGTCACTCGCTAGCTCGATCGGAAGAAATTTCTGCAGAACCACTTTCCCACCTCTGACCAAGCCTGATGGTCGGCTGGCTAACTCGGCCCGCGAGAAAGCTGAATTATTAGGCAAAATTTTCGCGGAAAACTCAACTCTTCAAGATAACGGAGAGACTCCCCCTTCCATTCCGCACTGCGGTTTTCAAATGGAGGAACCAAAGATCCGGAACAGAGAGGTTCTCCGAGTCTTGAACGAGCTGAAAGTCGACAAAGCCAGTGGGCCGGACGGAATACCTGCCTTGGTCCTCAAGAGGTGTTCTGCAGAAATGACTCCAGTGCTCGCGAAATTATTTAGGCTCTCTCTCAAAGGTGGAAAGGTGCCAGATCTTTGGAAAAAGGCAATCGTCCACCCAATCCCAAAAAAGGGGGACCGTTCCGACCCTTCTAACTACCGCCCCATAGCCATCACTTCCATACTCTCGAAGGTATTAGAAAGGGTGGTTAACAACAAATTGCTCACATATCTCGAGAATAACAATATCCTAAGCGATCGACAATATGGATTTCGTCAAAACCGATCGTGTGGCGATCTACTCGGATATGTAACGCATATTTGGGGGCGGTACATGGAACGTTTTGGTGAAACCCAAACCGTTGGGTTGGATATCTCCAAAGCCTTTGACAGAGTCTGGCACCGGGCGCTTATCGGGAAATTACCATCGTATGGGATCCACCCAACCCTGCATAGTTGGATTGCGGACTTTCTGAGGGGAAGAACAATTCAAACCGTGGTTGACGGCTCTTCTTCCTCACCGCACCAAATCAATGCGGGGGTGCCACAAGGATCTGTGCTGTCTCCGACGCTGTTTTTATTGCACATCAACGATCTCGTTGAATGTGCACCAATTCACTGCTACGCTGATGACAGCACCGTTCACGAGGGTTATCTTTTTGACAGGCCCCCTTCCACCTATGATGTTCGAACAGCTCGGGAAGTTTTGAAGCGAAAAATTGACCACCACCTAGAGATGGTTCGTGCCTGGGGTAAGGCCAACTTGGTCAGTTTCAACGTCTCAAAAACCCAAGCGTGTCTGATTTCGGCAAAGAGGGAGATCAATGACTGTCTGGTGCAATTTGATGGGAGCACTCTCCCCAATAAAGACTCCATTGAAATGCTTGGAGTTACTATATCAGACCAGCTCAAGTATCGGGGATCCATAGAAGCCCGAGTAAATCAGGCCTCCAAAAAGTTGGGCGTCTTGTACAGGGCTAGGAGATTCTTCAACAGTGACCAGCTGCTGACCCTGTACAAGTCTCAAGTCCGCCCAACTATTGAATTTGGGAGCCACCTTTGGGCTGGTGCCCCAAAATACTTGATAAACCTGCTTGAGTCTGTGCAAAGGAGAGCGATCCGTCTGATTGACAATCCGTTGTTAACAGACCGATTGCCTTCTCTGATGCATAGACGCAATGTAGGCATGCTGTGTCTGTTCTACAGGTATTTCAATGGAGCCTGCTCCAAGGAGCTAGCAGCATTGATTCCTGATGCACCGGTGCACGTGCGCGAAACTCGACGGACACGAACTGAACACCCGTTCACGGTTGACGTTGGCTTCATGAGAACGGGCCGTTTTTACGACTCGTTTTTGTGTAAGTCGGCTCGTATGTGGAACGAGCTACCGGCATCTGTTTTTCCTCCCTCCTATAATCCGAGCCTCTTCAAGGCCCGCATTAACAAATCCCTTCCTACAGCCCCTACCTTACTCCGCCTCACAACGCCGCCCAACCGGGTGGTGACATATTTCCCCTGTCTGTGCACTGCACAGGCAGGGACACTCTTGTGAGGTGTCACATAAAAAAAAAAAAAAAAAAAGATAACGTTGTTTGACTTAAAGCCCTCGATACGTAGTACCTATTAACTATTCTACTTACCCCTAAGTTATATCATCAATCACCGTGGGTAACCTTGCAATTATCGCCTCTTTAACCCTAGATAACTAAACTGTTTTCATTGTTTCATTGTAACTACACTTTCGTCGACTGGACTACGCAATAAAACACTAGAAATAAATCAAAAATATTTAATTAAAATAGGAACTTGTTACATTGCACAAAAGTAAGGTGTATAATGAACAAATTAAGTACAAATTAATATCAAAATATCAGTCTACACAGTGACCACACTTGTCAACATTATGTGGACCACAAATAGCCCCTCTACATCTGGTGCAACGGTGTTTGGTCATCCTCCGGGCCTTGAATGGACACAGGTAGCAAATTTTACGCACGTTTGACGTTGATGGAACTGGATATTCTATTGTAGAAGATTCGCTAACATTAACAATAAATATAAGAATATATGAATGTACGTGCCTTAAAAATAAAAATTGTTGTTATAACTTAACTTTAGTCTAGCGGATGACGAGATGGTCATAGGGCACATCCTAGTATGCGTGTGGCCGCAATCGCGTCACGTGTTGCACTGTTTACTCAAATTAGGAAGGTAATGAAAGAGTCAAGGTCGGGGAGCGGGGGGAAGTAGGTGATTTCGAATTTCGCCGAGTAGCGCGTCGTCGCCTCGACTAGCGATTAGTTATCTAGGGTTAATTAGTGCTGCGATCAAGAACTATTCTTATTTTCGTATTTTGTACGTTATCAAATTATTTTGCCATTTCAATCATTATCCGGTCTCCCCAGGTTAAGTGGGTGAAATCATATAAAATTAATGCAATTTTTTAAAAATTCGAACCACTATTAGATAGAATGATGTGTATAATAGTGATACAGTCTAGATACTGTTGCCAATGAAAAACAGCCAGCTATTTTTAATATTATGTTCGCAATGGGAAATTAAAAGCAATAAGAAGAGTTATTATTATTACTCAAAGGAATGTTATTTGTTCAGTTTGCTGCTTGTACTTCTGTTGTAAGTGGTATTCTATCTTACTATTTATATTATACGTGCCATGTACGTAAAATGACCGTAAAATCATAACAATGATAGTTTCCATCCGCGCTCGAATACATAACATCATCAAAAGTGATTCATTCCCAAAACAATAACTAAAAATATTCAACCAGCGTTCTGAGTTGAGGAATGAAGGAGTGAAAACCATAAATCACTTTGATTTATATCGCCAGACCGTAGTGATGGATATCATACTGTCCTTGTCACATCCTTCAAATCTGCTTGTCGTTGAATGAATAAACCATTTCTATTCGAACGGTGTTTTCAACTTTCATTGTCGAAAAGCTAAGGTAGAATGATAATTTGAATCACATTACTCATAATATTTTGTGTGATAGAAAAGTCTTATTTTAGAATTTAGCTTCATTCAACTCCTGTTTTTTCCTCTCTTCAGTGTTAGACGTGCCCAGGATTCATGAATAAATTTATGTTTTTATCGGGTTTAATCGTCGACCAATGAGTCCATACACAGAGCCATTTTCCCGAATACCTTAATTCTGATAAAAAATCTAAATATGTATTCTCTAAATGATCATTGATCATCATCATCAAAAATACTAGTTTTAATTATGTGTCTGTCTATAAGCTCTTGAATAATTGGGGTATGTTGTGAGGCTGAAGGTAATGGGGAGAGGGGGGGGGGGGGAGATGGGGATGGGGAAGGCTGGAAAGTACCTGGCTATTCAGATATGGTCGTCTTCCATCAATGCGATACTGAGAGTATCTTCCACTCTGAAATGTGCCGTAAAAATACATTATTTGTGAATTAATACAGGGTTTTCCAATAAGAGGTGTTATTTTGATATTCAATCGTAAAAAATCAATGGATTCGTTGCTTGTGTGGCACGTAGCGCCGTCTTGTTAAAAGATCAATACCATCCAATTCCGGCCACAAAAAATCATTAATCATCTCTCGATAGCGCAATCCATTCACTGTAACTGTTGCTCCAGCCTCATTTTCAAAAAAGTAAGGTCCAATGACTCCGCCGGACCATAAACCGCACCAAACAGTCACAAGTTGAGGATAGAGATGCTTTTCAACAATAACTCAAGGTTTTCCGAGCCCCAGATGCGACAATTTTGCTTGTTGACGAAGCCACCGAGGTGGAAATGGGCCTCATCCCTCAAGATGATTTTTCGATGGAATTCCGGATCATTTTCACGCATTTCAAAGACCCAATTAGCAAAGATTTTTTAGCACATTCAAGATCATTTTTATTAATAGCGTAGTTTCTACTTGTCAAATGTCAAAAAAAACAGCTTCAAAAGTAACATCTACCGAAATAGCGGGCTATTCAAAATAACACCTCTTATTGGAAAACCCTTTAGAATAAGCCACGGAGGCAAATTTTCTTTGAATTTAAGTGTCATTTTAAAAATTAGAATTCTTTACGTGAAATATTCAAGCGACAAGCGAAGATGTAAGTACATACATATTGTATAATCTTTTTACAGAATTTTTTTTTAATTGTCTTTTTAGAATTATAATGTCTAATAAACTACCAATGGAGATGAATGGCGAGCAAAATGCTGAAATAGACGAAGCCAAGAAAATATAGCGTGGTCTATAACAGGCTTGATAGTTTTGCAGTCTACCATACTAATTCATCACGAGACCTGGCCGGTGGCCCACAGCGCCCTTGTGGTGATTTTCTCGCGAAAACGGCGCTATACAAATAAACCAAACGCTATTATTATATATTATTAATTACTGTAAAAACCGGTGACCGGATAAATCATCACAATGATAATTCATCACATCCTTAAAAAGTTATATAAAGTCATGGAAAGTGATGAAACAAAAACTTTATTTAATTATTGAAGACAATATTAGCGATTTCTAAACGAAAATCTAAAACAGAAAAACAGAAAAGGATACGGTCACATCTAGGACTCGAACCCAGGACCCTTGTCTTTCCGGGACACAAGGGTCCTGGGTTCGAGTCCTAGATGTGACCGTATCCTTTTCTGATTTTTCTGTTTCAGATTTTCGTTTAGGAATCGCTAATATTATCTTCAATAATTAAATATTACAATTTGAGGTTTTACTCCATAAAGTTATTCCGAAAAATAAAAACTTTATTAACTGTGTTAAATAGGTTAGGTTAGGTTAGGTTTTTTTTTTCATCGTTTCTAATGACTATCAATTTTTAAAGGTGTGTTGAATTGTCACTATGTTGAGTTATCGTGGAACCGTAAAAACCATGCAATTATTTTTCCTAGGATCGATCCCGTATCCAAAATTCAAATGCATAGACTACTACATGCCATTCGCCTACATATTTACAGGCCATACATAATTTTTATATACCTTTTGGTGTTCGGAAAATTATACTGCATTAAGTTGCCCAGTACCACTATCCGTTTGTTTCTTCGGCCAGATGTGACAACTACTTTTGTGTGAACACAAGGTGTAACCAAGGGTTGTGTGAACACAATGGTACAACCTGTATTACAGTCACAACATCTGTCCGACACATAGTCGGTAACCTGCAAGAAATTCTTCCAAAATTTTCTGGCCCTTTTTGACTCTGGATGTAATACACACACTTTTTACTAAAATGAGCACTCTAAAATTACATTCTTTTTTGGATGCAAACTTGAAAGAGAAATATTCAACAAGAATACTGTGATATTAGAAACGAACGCACTTGGCTACTTGCGTTTGTGGAATATTCTCTATCGCTGTATTTCATCAGTGCAAAAAAAATGGGAAAACCTATGGGAATGTACTAATGCATATGTTGCTATCCTTTGTGCTATGCATAAAAAACCTTTTCTTATAAACATTAGTTTATCATTAAAATAATATTTGACAAGTCAAAATATTTCACCAACAAATGTAGATATAATATGTCTCGACGCCATCTAGTAGGAAATTTAGCACTAACAAAGCCTTTCCTACAAAATAAAGTTGGTTGTTTATAGGTGAAAAAATATAATAAGCAGTAATCGTTGATTGAAGTACTAGTACATATTGAATTATTTGGCCTGTTGTAAATAAGCCGACGTAGCTCAGTGGTCTCACAGCACCTGATCGGACATCAGAAGGCGCGGGTTAAATTTCCGTCGGCGGCATTTATTTTTACTCGGGAGATATTTTCAATTTGTATGGATATTTCAAGCGACTAATTATTGCTTATAATAATTTGTCAAACAAGATTCATTCGTTACGTCCAACGGGGGTAAAAAGATTTTTTTTTCAGCGTACTTGATTTTTGAGATGTGACAATGTTTTGTTCAAATCTTATTTGAAGATCTTTTCACTAAACCACAGTGCCGATCTGCAAAATTGCTAGAGTAACAATAATTTATGGAAAAAAAGAGAAATAAGTAACACATTTTACTTAGCATGTGAAAAGATAGTAGTGTTTATTTTATGAGAAAATAAATGATCCCTGAAATGAAGAATTTCACAAATTATGCAAATGTTTGCTACTGTTTTGATTCGCTATGCAAAAATATTTGTATCTTTTAACGCCCAAACAGCTGTCACACTCAAATACAATCTTGCCAAAATAGAATACTTTTTTGAATTTATGTTTTATTTATAAATCCATCGAAGTGTGTATAATAAAAACCTTATTTGATTTGTCTGCTCGCCAAATGTAAATATTATGGTGTACATTTGGCAGCTTTCCAAGAATATACATTTTAAACAAATTGTTTGCATAAGTACGAACCTTCCCGGATACCATCAAAATAATAATATTATTGTTTAATTCACCGATCTACGAAACATCTAGGTAGCAAGAAATCGTAAATAGTTTAACGAACAGTCGATACATTAACTCTTCATGTGTTGAATTTTGATAACGTTGAGTCAGTTCAATTCAGTAAAACATTGTTTTTGAAAAATCATTTGAATTGTAAACGATAATACATTTTTAGTCCGCAAGTTGGTGGAGGCAGTAGTCCGGGACGTTTCAGGAAGACATGACTCCATCAAGTGAGTCAAATCAGGTCATAGAAAGACTTGAAATAACAGAAGAATGTGTATGTCTACCCCTGCGCAGAAATGTCGTGGCTGTTAGTTGGCTAACCATCTTATCAAGTTATTTAGTAAAAGGCTGGACAGTAAACAGATTTGTTTTCTGAACACTGTAAGACCAATCAATCCTAAGTTATTTATATATTTCATTCTCTAAGTTCTTCAAATACTGTCTTAGGTTAATCTGCTTTGTACCTCTGTGTAGATAAGTTCTTAAATAACGATAAATAGTTCACTCTAAAAAAATGAATCACCGATATGTAACTTTGTAAATCGAAGTTTTAACTGAAAAGCTGATAAATCTGATTTTTGTAAGTATTATTATGCAACAATACCATAATTAATATAATAGTATTCCTAGCATGTTATTAATTTCAATTGTGTTGCGCAAACTCGAAACTTAGGCCCGTAAACAATTCAATTTCGTGTTTCTTCGGCGCTCAGCTAACGAACTGCATATTTCACCTAAACACTTTCGCAAGTTGGGTGTTTCACAAACTATAAGTAGATAGTCCCGCAAATTTACGAGCGGCGCTGAAACATAGTTTTCAGGAGGAACGCTTTGTGAAAGATGTGCCTCCCCACGCCCGCGAGGTTGCAGAGCTTGTCAACCCTTGGCTTAAGTAAATCTTTAGATCAATTTATAAGTTTCCCGTGCGGGGAACACGGTTTTACAACGCCAAGAAAAATAATATTATCTATAGCTTGTGCGCTGTAAGAATCTGTACTTAAAAAATAATATAACAAAGTTAAGGAAATCTGGGCGGTTAGAGTCTTTCAATTTATAATATAAACAGTGCATTATAATTAATTCCTTTGTGTGAGCACTACGAAACATTCATGTGACAGCGGCGTGCCGTGATTTTTATGATTCGAGAACCAAAATTCTTAGAGACAATTTTATAATTTATTTTATTTATGAAACATACAGTTGTACATATGAATTAATTTTACATTTAAGTTAAATATAAGATAAACCTGTTATGTTCCATTTACAATCATTTTTATGGTTACAGGTAAGGAAGAATGTAGATATTTAAAGACATTTGCAAAAAATGAATGAAAGGAAAAAAATACATAATAAAAAATAATCGTTGTGATTAAGGTACATTGTAAGGTTAATTTGTTTTTAAACGTTTTAAGGGTACAGTGGAAAATATCTTAAGGCGATGCCATACGTAGTAATGCAAAATCATGTGTTTTTGGTTTGAAAATTTGGTCGCCTAAAAATGTTTCAGATGCTTTAATTAAATACTGCGAGTAGAATACATCTTGGCCTTTGAAACAATCGAGTATTTTTTAGATAAATCGTTTTATAAGCCCAGAAAAACATAATGTAAAGGCCTATGAAAACTGCTTTAAAGTTCAAAATCTCCTACTTACGAACCCATTTTCAGTTATGATTTTATTGTAAAATGTGGCAAATTAAGTTATTGATAAAATGATCGAAAAAAATTAAATATTTATGCCTGAACATCCACAAAATAAAATAAAAGGAACTTTTTGGCCATGATTTTTTCTTGCATAAATCAAAACAGGCGGATGGTGTTAAGCGGGAATTTAAACCTTATCGCCATCTACGTAAGGGTTGTTATTGATAGCGGCTCAATTTAAAATATTACACGACGTAGTGCATCGCCTTAAAGAAGTCATATTGTAAAACATATATAAGATATCACGAAAATTCCATTTTCATAATAATAATTAAAATAATGGTATAGTAAATTAGTAATGCGATTTCGATTTATGTAGACAAAAAGTGTGCGATGTAAATTTAACCTCTTAGCAGATGTATGATATGCTATAACTTGATTAAAAGTAATTTGCTTACTTGAAGTTATAGGATCAAATAATAGTCTTAAATTGTGTATGCTACTTAAAAATACTAAATGCGAAAAGAAAAAAGATTATGATTAAATAGTGTAAGTGAAATCATTGGAGTATTTGAAGGAGTCATGCTATTTTGTTGACCTGTAAATCTGTAAATAACAGTTTTTTGTCCACAGGTATTTATAAGTTTTTTCAGTTTTAAGTTCCCTGGCTCTCTTCATATGTAACTTGTTAGAAGGCGTGAGATGATCATTGATGAATATACGGCTTGCTACTCCTGGAAGGCCAATATCTTCTGAAGTAATTTATTTATTCAATACAATATGTACATTTTTTATGACATTGCAGATACGGGGTCGTTGTAATTGTACCGATTAAAACATGTATTTGCAGAGCCAAAAACCTTACGAATATTTTATGGCACATGAAAGATATATCGATCTTTTGATCAACTTAATTTAGGAAGTACGTGGCTCTCCCCACAGGTGATTTCATGAACAAAATGGTGTGGATGGCTCTACAGTAACAGTACGTTAGGGGTGACGTCCTCAAGAGTGAAACTCGGGTACAAGAAATTTATTTGAGTCAAAATCTTATTGTTATATATGTTTCTGTTTAGTAAAAGATAAACAAATATTTAATCAGAGCAATACATCTACGTGTGTCTCTAAGGAGTGGTAATTGTTCAAACCCAAGACATAAATACATAGATATACGAGTATATAGTCAGGGGTCAATCCGCAGACGAAAAAATAAAAATTTTGTAAATTTCTTGTGATCTTCTACAAATGTTATGTGACCAAATGAAAAAAATATTTATCATATTTGCTGTTCGTGAAAATAAACCATTATTATAGGCCGAAATAATAGCTTGAATGTGTACGCGTATTATTTATAGCTTAACGACGATTAAATATAACATTATATTTATCTCCTCGAGTTGCTCATGGTTAAATCCTCGACCTTTTGGTGATGATTTTAAAACATTGGATTACTAACATTAAACTTATTACCATACTATTATATTCTGAAGATACATTAAATTAATTTTCTATCAAGACTTTTGGTGTCGTCACAGTAGGCGGCTTATTGCTTGTAATTTTTGCGGAAGATAAAAGCGATTTACAGCGTGCTGATTTACAAAGTTAGTCAAATTCCGATATAGGCATCTTAGGTTGCCATGTATTCCAGTTGATTGAACTCCAACATCCCTCTACTCTTCAGAGCACGTGTTCCAAGTCCTAACAAATCAGTGCTGCCTGGTGTATCGGTCGCACCGCGACAGGAGTGCTCCTTCGTATCGTTATCACCATGTTTTATATTAGGAACATTATTTAAAATGTTATCGCACTTATTTACTTACCTGTAAACTTCATTTTCGAGTATGGAGATAAGTATAATTTGCGATAAATTTGTATTTGTATTTGCGATAAATCCCTTGATAAGAACGAATATGTGTATTTTGAAAAGGTTGAAAAGCCCTCAAACATTCTACGCTCACACAATTTTCTCCCCATCCCTTGTTCAGGCAGAAAATCTCTGCTACTTCTGCAGCGGTGAACTGGAGAACCAAACTTGTTTGAGAACTTCACCAAAACTTACAAGGCTGCTGTTTGATTATTATTCGCAAATACAAGCGATGTTCAGAAATACCCAAATTTATTATAGATATGCTGAATTCACCGGAGGATTCAATTCTTAGTCATTTAATCAATATTTTAATAAACGCATAGTTAAGGCTTCGTTTGCCTATCAAAATTGGAGGTTCCCTTACATAACTAAGGTCTCGGATCGATTTCAAAAATTTTAATTACAAAATTTTTACTGAAAAGTAAACAATGTCGGCGTGGTAATAAGTAATTCCAGTATATTTTTATTCCCTAAATCGCATCAAATCCATGGATATGAAAAGTGACATCACTAGTCTCAAAAAGTTTACTTTTTTTTGAACCTACGCTGTATTTTGTACGGGAGTCGAGACGTTTGTTTTTCTCAAAATTACCCGCTTTTAACATCAAAGAACACTAGGTAAAATGTCAGCATCTCGTCACTAATTTTATCGTATTGAATCAAAACACAAAAAGGAATCCATTACCGCACCTGATAAACAATTTACCAATGTAATTTACCAAAAAACCTGCATTTAAATATTTTCATATGTAAATGTATACCAGAGTTGCCAATGCGTATGTTCTAAACTACCCACAAGAGATGAATATATTTTCAAATTCCCCACTAGTTCATTTACTACCAAAATGTAACTTTTTTTTTAAAATTTGCAATTTTATTTTATTATTTAATCATTTTCGGATTCACTCTTTCGTTTGGTAAATTTGCTTTGAACTAAAACAAAATATATAGTGCGTTTTCAAAATTATTGTAATTTTTTTAATATGGTTGGATAATCTATAAATGCCCAGAATCCCCGCATTTTCCCACAAAAAGGTTCTCCCCGCAACAAACCCAATTCTTGAAAGTCTTCAAATTCGGGAATCCCCGCAATTCGGGAATCCTCCACGAATTGGCAACCCTGATGTGGATTTTGTACATACAACAATATAGACAATAGATATATTACTCACCTAGACTGGTTGTGATGAAACTGCTTGCTTAATCTTACCAACCAAGCGGTGTGTTTTAATGGCATGGTATTTTATTCGTTTATAAAATTATTATTAAAACCTAGATGTAATATTGGATTCAAAACTAACTTTCAAGCAAATTTTGAAAATGTCCTCCAGAAGATATAGCAAAAAAATCTTAGAAGACTAAGAAATAAACAAAATTGAAACACTACATACTTCATTTTTAAGACTATAGTTGCTCTACATTTGGATTACTGCTCCTAGATTTTATATTTGGCCAAAGAGAAAATTTGAACAAACTAGATATTATTCAAAACAGAAATATGAAATGTGTACTAAGGAAAGGCAAACATGTAAAAATTGATCAAATGTGAGAAGAGCTAAAGTCGATTCCAATAAAAAAGGAGACTACTTTATAATGTGTTCATTTTTATACATAAACTTGCTGTCGCGTACCCGGCGTTGCTTGGGGTTATCCTTAAGAGGAAGCTACAAGCCAAAAATATTTATATTCTTGGTATACCTTATATTGTAGGTAATAGGCATTAAAATCGCTTGACAAACGGAGTCTAGTCCGTTTTCAAGCACAAAACTGGTTTTTATTTATTTTGTAAATAATTTTATAAGAAAGCCAAAAAGTTAATCAAGCGAAACTGACACAGATAATCTTAGCTATAATACTGTTTTTTTTTAGTAGCTTACATTTATTTTTTTATTGGATAATTTATTTTTTTATTTGTATTCTACTCGAGCGAAACGATAGGAAAACCTTCAATTTATCTAAAGCACATGTTTTGGTATTCATAATGTACACCAATTCGTTATAAAGATTAATCAAAATAGTGATTTAGCATTAAGTTTCGCCGAGATAGACATATATCATCACGGACTTTCTTTAGGACTTTTAAAGATATACAATTCAACAGTACATTATTTTGAGGTTTCTCATACGGTTTAGCCAGCGTTAGCAATGTAAGCGTCCGAAAATATATTTTTTTACGACTTGATTACAAAACATCGACTTTTTTCTACTTTTTTCATATATAAACCTTCCGGAAGAAATTCTCTAAATGATAGAGAAAATCCTATCAAAATCAGTTGATTAGTTTAGAAGAAATAAGCGCACAAATAGACAGACGCGGATAGCGACTTTATTTTATAATATTTAGAGATTTATGAAAAATCGGATGCCAGAATACTCAAATGATCAAATTGTTTTTAGTAAAAATATACATATTTTATGAAATCAAAAATGTAAATAGAATTTGACTGCCGCATTAGACATAGACAGATGCTTGAAAGTCTGAAGAATTAATGTTTATTCAAAAAAAGTTGTTATGCTTTCTGTAAAAATATAGTTTTGTGCATATTATTTAATAAACGAATATATAATAACTAAATACATCTAGGGTTATCCCACCTGCTCGGATGTTGCGTGACTAGTCTCAGTCGGCCCCCTGTCCCGGTTCCTGTTCCCGGCTGTCTATCATCTTGGTTCTCACGTCACGTCTTCTGGGATCTCCTTCTCCTGCCTGCGCTGTCGGCGCCGTATTTATCATTGAACGTGCATTAGCTCTGATGATAGACACTGAGGCCTGTAATGGGATCCGAAACGTCTAACGGAGATTCAAATTGACACGGCACGACAGTCCACAAATCACTCAAATTGCATCTATTTCATGGATATCTGCGTATTTTAAAGCTATTAAACATCTCACAAGACGCTGTGAAAAAATAGACAATTTATTAGAATTAATAATTTACAGAAATTGAAAGTCAGTAGTTGGTGTAGCAGAGCTGCTTTTACGTTTTTTGCGATTTAAAAATAAATAACTGAGATCTTCGCTTGTATCTTAGAATATTCATAATATTTGTTATGAAAATAATTAACCATGACTTTTTTCCTAATTAAAACTAGTATACTTCAATATTTATTGATAAGTAATCCATTATTCGTATTTTGAAGTATAATGTACCTGGTTGGTAAATTATATTTTTGAACCACCTAAGTGTAGTGGACAATACTGAGCGTATTTCCGTTGAGTCACTTCTTGCTCGGTCACCATATGCTCACCGTACGGACCGACGATCCAAGCTACCTGTTAAAAAGTTTTCATTTTAATATGTGCCCAGACAACAAAGCTTAAAGCTCAAAGCTTAAATCTCACAGCTTAAAGCCCTGCTTTAAGTTTTGAGCTTTAAGCTTTGAGTTTTATACTTTGAGCTTAAAGCTCTAAACTCAAAGCTTAAAGCTCAAAGCATAAAACTCAAAGCTTAAAGCTCAAAACTTAAAGCACAGAGCTCAATCTCAAAGTTTTAAGTTCAAAACTTGCTCAATGCTTAAAGCTCAAAGCTTAAATCTCAAAGCTTAAAGCTTCAAGCCCAAAGCTTAAAGCTCAAGCTCTAAGCTTAAATCAAAGAGCTCAATCTCAAAGCTCAAAGCTTTAAGCTCAAAGCTTAAAGCTCAAACCTTAAAGCTTAAAGCCCAAAGCATAAAGCTCAAGCTCTAAGCTTAAATCACTGAGCTCAATCTTAATCTACATCTTAATAAAATTGTATTTATCAGAAGTAACCTGCCAGGTAAGTAAGTATCTTTTCTATATCTGCTTGTAAATAACACAATTAGATAGAGCATAGGAAATCATATTTGTACAGCGCTGAAAAGTATACAGAACTTCCGCTCTTGCGGAAGCTGATGCAGAGGTTTCCTTGCATCATTAGTTCGTTGTGTTATGAAGTTAGGCATGTTTGTTGTTGAATGATTTGCTCCCCCCTTGTTATTGAAAGTATCACGTTTTGGATATTATTCAAATGAACGAGTTGCTTGTTGTAGTTGGCAACTGCCACCATAATTGCAGCTCCATAATGAAACCGAATGAATGCACCAATCATACCTGAAAGCGCTCTTGTCCAATAGAATGGCAATTGTATAACTGCCAATTTATTACAGTGGGAAGAAAACAATTCGTACTCAATCGTAGTGTCGGAATGTATTGTGATCAAATATAATATTGAAACGTCTCACAGTTGTTTGTTGTGTTATTATAGATATTTTAGTTTTTGCATGCATTTCCATGTATCCACTATGCCTTATTGTCATTTGTTAAAACAAAACAATTCTGCAGTGTATTTATTATAAGATCGAGAAATTGATCTGCTATTGTAAGGGAATTGCGTGAAATGGAATAAACAAGTGTTATGGCCCCAGATTTTATTAACTGTATCAAAACTTTGGCACTCATATTAGAATCAATCACCAGAATTAGGCAGAACTATTTTCGTACGCATTATAATACTGTGTGTTAAAAAATATCCTTTTTTCCATAATTTGTATAGAAGTATTTTGTCATTCGTCGCGGAGTGATTGAATTCTATGCATTTGTCTTAACAGTCTTTAGTCTGCCCGGTCTGAAGCAATATCTTACCTTTCCGTTAAATACTTTCGTCCAACTTTTTTTATAGAAACGATTTACGTTAATCCATCGGTGTCTGAAATACGAATCCAAACACCTCCCAATCGTTTGTCTTTGGTCCCGACCCGCCTGCACTAATGTAGATACTCCTTCCTCTAGAGTGATGTACATTTTTCACTCTCCGGTAACATTTTTTTCTTTCACCTTTTCATTGTTCTGGTGATATCTACTCGTATTCCAGTAAACTTTTTTCGTTTTACAGTCGTTTTTTTATATCAAGATCATTGTAGAACAATCTATACATTTATAAATCACTGCTTTCCGCTTTGTTGCAAGCTTTTTTATAATTTATTAGAATAAAATATTTCGAAATTAAAATTTTGCAAAGTTTGGCTCTGTTTATTAAAAAGATTACTATTCTTAATTGTCAGATACTCTTCAACCATCACTTTAAACCCAATTCCAGTGTATTTTTACCGACAACATCTTCCTGTTCCCTATTGGATGTGTAGGTTCTGACACTTCTGACTCCTGGCAATGGGACTCTTGTGGGGAATCATAAAAACAGGCAGTTACTAGTGATGTATATTCTCTGCGGATCAACAGTGCGCAATGATAATACTCACCGTAGTGTACCTAGTATGTAGCGTGTTTAGTCGATCGTGGCTGCAGCCGTGACATCTACTGTGTGGGAGAGCAGAGCTGTCAGCCATACATCACGCGGAGGATGCTCGCTGGAGCCGGAAGCCGATTGTCACGGCTACTCGTTACTCTCCCTGCTGCAGGCAGAGCAAGGTGGAGGTCGGCTCAGTGTCGGGAGACCTCGTTTGCTAATATTGACGCTATAGATTCGATTGAGTTTTGCAGATCAACTGTCAAGAATGAAACGGTCGAAGGAATGTATTATCTCATAAAATGGGTTGTTTTTAAGGACTTTCACATACTATTTTCGGCACACACAAAAACGTATTAAAAAAATATGCGTTGGTACAAACGTTATGAAAATGCCTCTATGGCAGCTATACAAGAAGCAATAACTGAGTCCGAGATGGTTAGAGGCAAAAGAGGGCATGGTAAATCAAACCTACTTTTCGCATATTTTTCTAAAGCGGACTTTATAATCAATTTTTATTAAATATAATATTTATATTTAAAGATTAATAAAAAGCGTTAGATTAAGTTCGGCAAACTCAGTGGCGCCTAAAATAGAATTGCAGGAAGTTTGGTTCTGGTTAGTGCCAGTTTGTCGATCTGGGACTCGAACTGTGGGAATTCAGACTGGCTACCGGCTACTTCATGCATAATGTCGTAGTTACTAACTAGTATATTGCATGCGAATTGTAAACGAAATAACGTTGCACTTACCAACGGCTTCTAGAGTATATCATGGTATACATAATTCTATATCTGCGCTTTTCAGCACCAGCTGATATTTTCTTATTTGTTTACTGAAGAGCATGGTAGTAAAAATCTTTACATCACTGGTTGTTATGCCCAATTTACATGATAGAATATTTCATCAATCTGGTGGTCAAGAACTCGACCCACGCGGTGTTAACGTAAATTGCTTCAAATACAGAATTCCACTTTGCAAATGAACTGTAACATCCATTTTGATATTTTTTCATCCATTTCCAACATGGCCGCCAAGTGGTTGAAAAGCATTCCAAATGCAGACGACTGTATAAACGAATTTAGCGGTAATTGGCTGTGGTCGATTATCAGCTTGAATTCCTTTTTTATAACGCTTTGCATCGGGCGCGGTCACAACCAACGACCCCTCAACAGCGAAAGAAATGTCATTGGACAAATTCGTTCCCATACAGGAATAAATGGATATTAATCAACTTATGGAGTCGAAATCGATTCAGTACATTTTATCGTCTAGTACCTACTAGTATTGTTCTAACTATATACGGATATTTTGGTTATGTTTTATATGACCGGTCGGTGGCCGAGTTGACATCGCGCTTGGGTCCCACTCAGGCGTAGTGTGTTCAATTCCTCGGCTGGCTAAGTCCTCCATCACAACACAAGCAACATTTTCCGCTTTCTGTGGTGGTAGTAGGAGATTTTCAAATATTTTCAGGTTATTCGTAACCCGGTAATGTTTGTCTTTCTTTAAAAAAAAAAAAAATTTACTTATTCCTTATTATGCTGTCTCAGTAGAGGTAAAGTCACAAGGAGGAAATCCACAATTGGTTTTATTTTGGCTACGTAATACTTATCTACAAACTGAACTAAATGTAAACTGTCGATTTCCCAAAAATTAATAAATAAATAACTTTTATAAAGTCGTTTTTGTGAAAAACAACTCATAGGCGCTTTACCGCAATGAAATCCAGCCTATCTATCTTACAACCTTCCACCTATATTATAAATTAATTCAAGTAAAATCAATAATTATATGGCGTCATCTCTTGTCCTTGAACAGTTGAATAATGGATATTTCAAAGCTGTCGGGAAAAGTGTATGAGGTTGGGACCTGAAAATACTTGCCGTGACCTAAAAGTTTAAATATAAAAATCCGTGCAAATTGCGTTACGCCATAGTTACACTTAGAAAGTTTTTTTGCTTCTTTTTGCTGCATAGCGGTTACGTTAATCCTAAGTCTCTTTCGAAAAGTAGTAATTATTTCAGCGACACGGGCATAGAAAAATCCGTTATAATATTAAATCCGTTATATTATTAATCCGTTAATATATTATTATCATTACTAGAAAGTATCCGAAATATAAGGTACAACAAAGATTGTAAAATTCACGTTAAAAAACACATTGAAAATATAAACTGAATACTTTGGCATTTTCATAAAAAAATAATGAACTAAATGGCACATCCCCCATACACACTAGCCTAGCTTTATAATGGTGGTACATCTTATGTATAAAATTAGATGAAACAATTACTATTTCTTCTGTAAATTATATAACATTATTTTTTTTAATAAACATTGAAAAAAAAATAATACATTAAAAAACCATGCAGCATTGTAACTGATTAAAAAAAATTGCTATGAAAACACGTTATTTCCTTTGGGAGTTGATTTTTTTAATGAAAAATAACCCGAAAAATTAATTTAAACAATAATTTAAGAAAAAACAGGTTAGTTTTATGAGTGGCCAGTTGTGTATTTTGAGAATGCATTTTAATAATATTTGAACCGTATAGGAATAATGAAAGCATACAAAATAACTAGGGTAACTTTCTGTATTAAGAAATGGATCGTAAACAAAATCTTATTATAAGGAAGGACAAGAATGGAAAATATTATGGCAATTCTCTGCCAACACAACATTTTAATAAATTTTTTAATTTAACCAAGAATTATTTTTTTGTATGTTTTTATTTAGTAAAACAATAAAAAATTACATTTTTATATCTAGTATAAACTTTTTAACAACTTATTTCTATTACATTATGGACACTTTACAATACATTTAAAACTTATTCTTTATAGTATTTAGGCATAACCCACGAAAAGTAGCAAGGCTTTTAGCTTCTTTAACATCTGTCGATAATTTATTAAAAATCTTAAATCCTTTAAAATAGAGATTATTTTGGGTTCCCGACAAATTTGTTTTTGGAAGTCTAAAATCTCCACAGTTTCTCGTGGGGTAACCATGTATTGCGAAATTAAATTTTACATTCTTAAACATGTGTTTCAGGAGCAATTTATTTTTTAGCTTAAATATAAATATTAGGGTATTGTTAGAGTTAAATTTGAGTCGATTGTTTATTATAATGCCCAAGTATTTGATTTCCTATACTTCTTATATTTCTTTGTTGTCTATAATAATTTTACTGAGAAGAATTGGACAACTTTTAATTTCGCAACTATTTGAAAACTTTCCTTTGTACTGAACACGGTTGAAAAAGTGATTTAATCATCGGAAGGAACCGGCCTTAACCCGTTTAATATGCAGAAACTTTATACATACAAATCATGTAAACGCTCGCCTCGTTGTATGAGCTAATCCAATGTAGAATCTTTTGTCACGTTTTCCCGGAGCAGGGCGGGCTACTATCGCTGCTGCCAGTAGTTGTCTGGTAGACCCAGAACATACTAAATACAGTCTCCTAGACCGGTCCCAGTAACTTGGTATAAAAGATTGTTTTAAAACTGCATTTTGTACTGGTTTTCACCCTTGCAATGAAAAGAGATTAACCCTCGTTCAACAAGATGATTCAATCAACTCGAATCATTTGAAATAAACGTTTGTATAACAGCTGTTAATGCTTCATTCATTTATTGTAAAGAACCATCGTCAGATGTTTCAAGTAACTAACTAACCATCACGCCGTTTCCCCGCAGTGGTAGGAAGAGAATATGGACCGCCAAACAACTCGGTGTTGACATATACTCCTTGCTTTCATTCTTATTCGTAAGTACCCTTTTGTTATTCTGACTCTGGACATGGCCCAACTCAAGTATTTGATTCTCATGATCGTTCCACGTCTTCCTCGGGCGTCCCCGACTTCTTCTACCATTTATATTTGCGTCATTATATTCTTCTAAGGAAACATCATCGATTTCGCGCTTTTATGTCGCTATTGATCCATCGGATTAAAGATTGTTGCTGCTAATATGTTTTTCCAATTTGCTTCGATACTCGAACCTAACCTCTGACGAGATTCATTTCGTGTCGTTATCGAGGACATTTGTGGAGTTATTGATCCTTTCTCTCATTCCTGCCGCCCTTTTTATTTTTATTTATTTTTACATTAGCTCTACACAGGAGGCCCTGAGGAAAAAAATCCCTAAGAGCATGTCATCTTTGGGGATGATGCGTCGAGGGTCTTTATAGGGAAAGGAAAGAGAGAAAGATTTGGGAAGGAAAAAGGTATGAGGGGTGGGTAGGAATCTGGGCGTCAATGTGTCCAGGAGTGATGGGCGAATGAATTCATCACTCTCAGTGCGGTGTAAGGCGATGGGTCTAGAGAGTCCGACTGGAGAGGTCAATCAGTCTCTCCCGAACCGTCGCACCAAGCCAGCAATACCTCGAGAAACAAGTATGAGGGGTGGGTAGGAATCTGGGCGTCAATGTGTCCAGGAGTGATGGGCGTATGAATTCATCCCTCCCAGTGCGGTGTAAGGCGATGGGTCAAGAGAGTCCGACTGGAGAGGTCAATCAGTCTCTCCCGAACCGTCGCACCAAGCCAGCAATACCTCGACAAACAAGTATGAGGGGTGGGTAGGAATCTGGGCGTCAATGTGTCCAGGAGTGATGGGCGTATGAATTCATCCCTCCCAGTGCGGTGTAAGGCGATGGGTCAAGAGAGTCCGACTGGAGAGGTCAATCAGTCTCTCCCGAACCGTCGCACCAAGCCAGCAATACCTCGACAAACAAGTATGAGGGGTGGGTAGGAATCTGGGCGTCAATGTGTCCAGGAGTGATGGGCGAATAAATTCATCCCTCCCAGTGCGGTGTAAGGCGATGGGTCGAGAGAGTCCGACTGGAGAGGTCAAAGGAGCTCCCTAAATCAGTCTCTCCCGAACCGTTCCACCAAGCCAGCAATACCTCGACAAACAAGTATGAGGGGTGGGTAGGATTCTGGGCGTCAATGTGTCCAGGAGTGATGGGCGAATGAATTCATCACTCCCAGTGCGGTGTAAGGCGATGGGTCGAGAGAGTCCGACTGGAGAGGTCAAAGGAGCTCCCTAAATCAGTCTCTCCCGAACCGTCGCACCAAGCCAGCAATACCTCGACAAACAAGTATGAGGGGTGGGTAGGAATCTGGGCGTCAATGTGTTCAGGAGTGATGGGCGAATGAATTCATCACTCCCAGTGCGGTGTAAGGCGATGGGTCGAGAGAGTCCGACTGGAGAGGTCAAAGGAGCCCCCTAAATCAGTCTCTCCCGAACCGTCGCACCAAGCCAGCAATACCTCGACAAACAAGTATGAGGGGTGGGTAGGAATCTGGGCGTCAATGTGTTCAGGAGTGATGGGCGAATGAATTCATCACTCCCAGTGCGGTGTAAGGCGATGGGTCGAGAGAGTCCGACTGGAGAGGTCAAAGGAGCCCCCTAAATCAGTCTCTCCCGAACCGTCGCACCAAGCCAGCAATACCTCGACAAACCTCACCCCACGAAACCGGCCACGCCTGCTAAGTCACCAAGCGGAGCAAACAACTTGGGGTGACCTATGGCAGGGATGTTGGTTATCCAATAAATGGTTCCCGGGGCGGCCCCCAAATTCTTTTTGTTCTCATTAGAGCTGCAAATCCGTGAACATAATATAGGAGTCACTGCATTGCCTGGGAAGTCCGAACGTCATGCGGTATGCAGATAAAAATGATCATCTTTATTTGGTTTTAATGAAATAAACTATATAAAACCCGCCGATGTATGCTCGCGGTTTGAGTGGATATCACTGTGTACTTCCAAAAGTTGTAGATACTTAATGCGTTATACATTTTACCCCTCATAAACAAGGACGCAAATTTGATCCTATAAACAAAATTGTTTTGTCAACTAAGCATTGCAAATGCTTAATCTGTTGTTGCAATGTACCCTCGCTCGCTGATTCGTCTCCAGCTGCGATGATCGTGATTGCTGGACAGCGAGGCATGACCCTAATGCTTACGGCTTAATTCAGCGGCAATTCAGATAGCTCGTGGCGTGCCAAATGATCCTACATTGGTCCTGATTGCCCCGTGTCCTGTGGGATCGCTCCACTGCCAGTCGTTGAAGAGATCGCCAGTCCTTACGGATGCTGGAAGCACTCTCGTCTCTCCGGGACTCTTGACACCGGCTCGCGACTTACGATAGCTTAATCGAATTAGTTTGCTAAGTTTTCCACCCTCGAAAACGGCTTGGAATTGAATCATTGCCTCCGTTTGCCATTTAAATATCGTGAATTTCACTCTACACATTACGGCGTGTTTGTGCAGCTCGCCGTCTGAGTTTCCCAGTGAATTTTTCCCAATTTTCAGAGGGCAAAATTTTGTGTTAACCGTAAAAATGAATAACTGCGAAGTGATTTAGGACCTCTGTATGGAGGACTAAGCTTTGCAAAAAAAAACAAATTTATGTGACGTGCTAATTAATGCTTTTATGGAAGTCGTGGAATTACACAGAATGCGAATAGAGGAAACATCAGACGGGTAAGGAAAGCTATTAAATTTTCCCTGCATCTAATATTTCATTAAAAAAATTATCTTCATTTGTATATTCCCCTGAAACATCTAATAGGTTTCCTCTAAAACGTTTTGTAATTATAAACATTCACAATTCATGCAGTTGATGGTGCGGTGCAGGCTTTTTAGTGTTTAAACCATTATTTTTGCTATTTGTGTGTGTTTATTTCTGTATCCATACAGTATTTACAAAAGTCCAATTAACACCTACCCCCGTCGCTTTCATCGCTCCTGGCAGGCCGCAAATGCAATTATGTACTTTTTAATAGCTTTTCTGTGGGAAACGAACGTGTTCAAATGGACAAAACTCTTTCTTTTCCGCTATTATTTTTTTAATATCTATATTATATGCGCTGAAGCTAGTTCAGAAATTTTTAAACTTTGGAAAAAAATGCTTTAATTAGTATTTACGTTAGTTATCTCCAAACCTTGTATAGGTATAGTCTAGCAAGCGGCGTGTAATGTATAATACGTATAATGCGTATTTCATAAATTTAATTTTTTTGAAAAGAAAGACAAACATTCCCGGGTTACGATTAACCTGACATTATTTGAATATCTCCTACTACCACCACAGTAAGCGGAAAATGTTGCTTGTGTTGTGATGGATGACTTAGCCAAATAGCCAGCCGATGAGTTGAACACACTACGCCTAGGTGTGACCCAAACGCGATGCCAACTCAGCCACCGACCGGAAGCATGAAACTTTTAATTTACGTATTCATGTGAAACGTCAGTACGTTGAAATTTCGTAAGACTTAAATAGAAAATTTCCAACTCATGCTGAAAATCATGTTTCCAAATTCGTCAATTTATGAATTTACAAAGTCGTTAAAAAAGTAGTAATGCCGTGTCGAAAGCTAATTTTTCATCCATTAACCGCCCCATTTACTAATTGAACGAATGCCCAGCAAAGACATTCGTTAGACATAGGGGCTAGTCAATATTTTGGATTGAACTCTAGTTAACACACATTTATGGGGGCCTATTTAATATATTATAATTACTATTCATACAGACGCTGACAAACAGTAGTCAGAGTGGTCTCTCATTACCGCCCTGGTTAATGCTTTGAACCATTGCTTGAAGTTAATTTAGCCATGTTTGTTGATCAGATCTGATTAGCCAGGTACTTTACAACCCTCCTCATCCCCACCCCCACTCCCTTCGCAACATATTCCGTTTGGGCCTTATCCTCACTGGCTCCTGGGCTACTGGGAATATTACGCCGTGTTCACATCGACAAAATCAACAATTGGGAAAAGTTCATAAACTTCAACTTCTTTTCAAGTTCTAAGCTCCATATTTACAGTATCAGTATAAAATAAATACAATATTTTGACTTGAAATTAATATGTTGCTTTAAGTACATTTCAGTACCATTCATTAATTCATCTTCAACCAAAAATGGAGATTCGAGTATAATATTTTAATTTATTTTTAATTTGGGAGGCGGGTTTTGGCTGCGCCGCCGCCCCGGGATCCATTTATTTGATAAATAATACCTCTGCCATAGGTCGCCCCAAGTGGTTTGGTGACTAAGAAAGGGTGCCGGGTTTATCGGGTGAGGTGTGTTCAGGATGCGCCTGCCCAACAGCTGCGTAGCGTGCCGGATCAGGTGAGATCCCTCGACCTCTCCAACTAGTCTTTCTTGACTCGTCACCTTGCGCCGCAGCGGGAGGGATAGGTCATACGTCCGTCACTCCTGAACACACTGATCCTCAGATTCCTATCCATCCCTCATACCCTTTTCCTTCCTCTTCTTTCTTTTCTTAAAAAGACCGTCCACACAGCATCCTAAAAGATGACATGGGCCGTTAGGGAAATTATTTTCCCCTATTTTGTGTGGGGTCAATGTAAAAAAATAACTCTAAGCCATATTGTATGTTTTTTTTGCGCTGCGCGATCGGTGTACCTATATTTAATATTCATAACGTTATGCAGACGACAAAACCTTTTTTTATAGTCCGTTTGTGGTATTTAATACGGAATAAAACGAACCGCTTTCATCGTTATCGTGAAAGCTCACAACAATTTAAAAAAATCATTAATTAAATTTCTCATCTCTTCTGCAATCATAATTAAATTGCCTAAAACGATATGGTGTCGAGAAGAATAGTGAATTCTATTTTACCCACCACCAGTAGTGGTGCTACCCCGATCTCCCTGTCTGTCTTTTAATAACATTAATTATGCTCATAAATTCACCTCTTCCGATTTATACTTTCCTGCTCCCAGGTTGTGTTTTCGTTCCTTGTTTATGGTTCGCATTTGATACTGTTTTTTATTTTTTTTTGTGTTTATGATTGTGTAGATATACTAGTTAAATGTGCACGTAATTGTTCAATTTACATTGTTCATGACTGACATTAATTTTTCAACAAAAGATATTGTATTGTTAATAATATGCATGGTTCACACGTAAATGGTCCACTGCACTAAATAATATCAATAAAAGGCATTAAGAGTGATTCGTCGAACCCTCAACTTTTATTTCAAAGCAAACATTTCGGTTGTCTGTGATATGCGTTAGTTATTCCTGTGTGAAATCCAGTTTAATGAACTCAACTTAAGTGATTTGAATTTAAGCTTCATTTTCTAAATTTGAACTGATTATTTGAAGAATTGCGATGAAGTACCTTCCTGGACCTCCGAGCTGATAGCTATTCATATGCAGAAAAACTGGTCTCTACGGAAACCGTAGGTGAAGCTTTGTGAGTAAAAGTGTCACACAGAAACGTCATTAGGTGTGTGTTCTAAATTTGTAATAATATATTGGCGAATAACTGTTTTATGGAGACTATGAAAAATAAATAAATAATACAATTTTTATGAGATTTTTTTTACCCTCCGCTAGGCAATCGTGGTCGAGGGTTAAAACTCTCGACTAGCTAGCTGGAGGTCGCGGGTTCAAATACCTGCTTGCTGAAGTAAATTATATTAGAGTCATTTTGTGTTTGTAAAATTTACTCATTTAAAACAATGTATAGTAAGACAAACATTCAGAATTGAAACGTTACTTGAAATGGCTTTGGCTGTGTTTGATCAGCCAGGTACTTGCCCATATTCCCCTCCTTCCTGTCTTCAGCCTTCCAACATACTCCGATTGGGGATGCCGTTAATAATAGCTCTGAACGGTTGCGAGCAGTTGGGACTTGTGAGGCTTTACATAAATAAAATAATTTCCTTTTTCAATATTGAAGCTGATTTGTTGAGAATACAGACTATCTCATGATTTTTGACGGGTCTGCGCTAATTAAATAATATTTGCGTTCCCTCTTATTTTTCTCCCATAATCTCGTGTAAAAAATACTGTACGCAAACAATGTTTTTTTACAAAACACCTTTTGTCAAAACTAACAGGAAGAAGACGTTATTTAATATTTTTTGTCGTTTAAGTATTTTCATATTTTATTATCAGAATATATCCTTTGCCGAAATCGTCATTAACATCCACCCATTGTTTAGTGAATTCATGTAGAATATACCAAACATTTCACATTTTGTGATAGTTCCCAGGAACATAATAATTGTTAGCAAAAATCTCGGTGTTGATTTCCCGGAAGCTATCCCCTTTTTATGCCCCATAAATTATGGATTTTATAGGAAAATTGAATAATGTATCAAACATTCATCGCTTTAACGACCGAAAGACATCGAGTTAGTATTAGATTATAACTTGTATTTTCGTTTATGGTGGCTTCTTCAGTCGTGATGTGAAATTGAATTGGGAGCTTTTACGGTAATTTTCACGGTTTTCCCGGAGCAGTACCAGAACTCATTAGTTTTTTTTTTCTCCATAAAACTGAAAGACTAGCTGACGGAATAATAATTACGTCGATCATTTGAAGCACAATTTTCTCGCCAGCCTTCTATTAATTTATCTTTATTGTAAATAATATGTAGTGTACTGGTTTCGCTAGTTCTGTAAAAACGTCCGCTCGCTTAAAGATTGCGTTAGAAAATGTAATATATGAATTGCCTAATATGCATTTGTGTGGATAGGGGAAGAGTGAAAACGACAGACTTAACCTTGTCCGATGATTGCTTCTCAGGGCTTCTCTCACAGGTGTTCACAGCACATATGTATGGGACGACGGGGTTATATGCAACAGGGGTACGTTGCAATAAACTATTTAAATTCTCCACCGAAAGTGTTTTTTAGCCAAATTCTTAACTTGCACTATCGATGGAAGTGCGATGCCACACAACGGTGTAATTCCAGTTATTACAAAACATAAGTTCACTTTCTAACTTATATGCCAGTATTTTTTTTTTCAAATGTCGACGTCATAGTTGAAATAATTTTTATACTTTTTTCAAAACCCGCCAGCGAAATCTAACGGGGTACGCGTGACGTCATACATACCTAGGTATTGTCTGTTAACAGAAAAGTCCATCCCACCGAAAAATTAACAAATCTCAATTTAAATATTTAAGAAGATTTCCAAAAAATATGGATTCTTTTGTAATAATTTTTACTTTTTACACCAAATTGGTAAGTTTTTAGATTTTCACGGCCAAAAGCATTTTTGTTGTTTGTTTTTGGGGTGTTATGCCGTGTTGCGCTAACTCCTTCATCCCTGATGATGGACACTACAACGCTGTCCGAAACGTCGGCTAAAGAAGGAGTTAGCGCAACACGGCATAACACCCCAAAAACAAACAACAAAAAAATTACACCAAATTATCCGCATTCTAATGCACGCGGCCGACCGACCCGTGAGGTAGTGGTATAAGATCTGTCAGAAACCGCCGACCAGTCATAGGGCGTTTATGTCTCTTATGGTTTTAATCGTTTTTAAATGACAATATTAATTATACGTATGTGTCACGTAAGTATATAAAATATATAATAAAACTATATCTATACGAATATATGTTTTTTATCCATAATATTTTTACTTAAATTCTTTATTAATCGTGTCTGTGGGTTATTCCAAAAATAATTCTTACTACCCATAATTAAAAATTATAGCTGTACCCTTTCACAGAATGTCAGTCTGCGACCGATAAATATTTGTACCTACGTTTTCGTATATTTTTTTTTATAACAGCGCATTTAGGTTTTTGGAAAATATATTTTGAAAGCCATTCTTTATCATATTTTTTTCACCGGTTCACTAATTTTAAAATATTTTGTTTGATTTTAAGACGCAATTATTACAGCCCTGGACATTTATAAATAGTTTTATAAGGACGGGTTGTTTCGGAGAGTTCTGTGAAAGATTTTTCAAGCTCTTCTTCAGTTCTATCAAGCAAATGAACCCGAAAATGAACGTTGAAATTTGATGAATTATTCAAATTCTCCGAAAAAAAAACCGTCCTAAGTAAATACCAATTATCGGTCATTTCGTGCTGCCTTTTGAAATATAAGAAGAGTGTTGTATTGTAAAAATAATTTTAACCATGGTTTTAACATTTTTTGCAAAGATATCTCACTAAAACAGTGTTATATGAGTTAGGTATGTATTTGTACTATTTTATCTCGATCTTTTGGTCTTATGTTAACCGTACAATTATTATTTTTTCTCGATTAAGATATTTGATTTTATTTATACGCTTTGCTAATACATATAAAGAAAATAAATATTATATTTTATTTTCTTTATACGCTTTGCTTATACTTAAGTTTTTAAAACATATGCACATTACTATTATTGTACTTAATGCACACACGAAATTTAATTTTAATTTTATTGTTCCGTTTGATTTATGACTTTGTACCTTTACGCATTTGAATTTCCAACCCGTAAATATTTTTGAGAAAAATACCTGCCGCAATAGATGTAATGAACGTCCCCTACAGGTGCTTAATGCCTCCCCCAGCCCCCTCCCACCCGGTAAGTGCCGCCCTCCCCATCTCTCGGCGTTTCCTTTTGTTCGGGTTACTCCTCTACTAAGTGTGTGGAGTGTTGTAGAATACTGTAGCAGCTATTTGCCGTTGGGATTACGAGCCGTGGTTTATTCTGCTCTTGTTAACTCCTGCGCGCCTGGGATGAACAATTAAAGTTTTTATTTCACCTTGCAAAAGTGACTTTTTTTACTTTGCCCTTTTATGGCGTTGAATTTCTTAATCAAAACTTTTCATTAGGATTACGCAATTATATTTTAATTTAAAAATAAAACATTGTGTTATTGCCTTTGTTAAAATTCTATGAGCTCTTACATAGCACCATGTCCATCTTTTAAAATATAAACTCCAGTTTCATTAAATTTGCACACCTTTTTGTCTTAATGCGTAGGCGAACGCAAATATTTTCAGCTTGATAAGTCTTTTTCCACCTTGAGCTATGAATCTATTAATTGTGCATCTATCAAACAATGTGATAAGATCCCTAACTGATTGCTCCATATTTTACGATCTAAATCTTGGGCGAAGCTGGGTTGTAACTTGTAACTCTGGTACCTGGATAAATATAGCTGATTATACAAATTTCAACATTGAAATAGTAAATTAAATCAGTAACCTAATTGTAATGTTGAATTCATAACTAATGCATTCACATTCACATCTAATGCATTTTACAAAACATACTGCACACAAATTCTATCAAAATTACAAAATTTTACAATTAATCATTTCATATTTTTATACATAATTTTTCAACACATATAGTACTACACTTATTTTTATATTACTCATTTTTTTACTACTATTTTTTCTTATTATTTTTATTTTACTATTTTTTACTAAACATTTGGTTTATATATAAATTGTTAATTACCAGCCTCAGAACACACTTTGTCTAGTGAGGAGGGTAATGAAAAAAAAACATCTGTAAAGAACCAACCTTAAATAAACGCCCGGGTTGCCGGCACTGAAACTGAAAAAAACTTTCACAATAAATTTTGAGCGTGTGCTAAAAAATGATATCAAATAAGCGTTGTTTTTCTTTGAAGTCCCCACATTTTAGATTAACACCTGTTCCCTTATAACTAGTGATATTTGGAATATCGCTTCAAATTATTCAAAATCTGGTTAAAAACGGGATTGCAGGCCCTTAACGAATGAATTGATAGGTTTTTTTATAAACTTTTAGTAAAATCCGAATGTATTATCACGATATCGGAACCGATGTTCATAAAAATCATGTAAATAATTTGAAGAGATTCTTAAAAAATGAACTAAACTCCATTTTCTCCGTGTATACATATTTTATTTTATTTTATTTTTGTTTATTGCAGAAACAAACAGTACATAATTACATAGATGACAATAGTTACAAAGTTATAAAAGTTAGTATAATAATTGGTACCAATGACATGTCACTGACATATATACATAGGAGGTATATTATACATTTACGGTTAAGTTACATTTTTAAGTTAAGTTAATTAGTGTGCTGGGGAAGGAGAGAGGTGTGTGTGAGTGTTTGTGTGTGTGTACGTGTGCGTGTGTGTCTGTGTGTGGTTGTATGTGTTATGTTGGCGAATTTAGTGTGCTAAAAAAGTTTTTCTTAAATAGAGGGAGAGAATCAAAAAATATATCGGTACTTGTGCTTGTTTGAATTGAGTTGAATGTTTGAAGGATGCGAGAAATAGGGAAATTGGCTGCAGCGTTTGTATTATTACTAGTTGTGTAAAAAAGGTTGGTGTGTCGAGTTCTTTTAGATGGGGTGTTAAAATTTATTTGAGATAGAAGTTCTGAGCAGTCTATTTCGTTGTGTATTATTTTATGGAGAAATTTCATGTCAGCTACCGTTCGCCTGGATTTCAGGGATTGGAGAGTGCAGATATAATTATTGTTGTATTTATAACCTAGGTACTTAATAAATTTATTTTGTATGCGCTCTATATTATTGACATAGTAAGTGTATTTGGGATTCCAGACAGGCGATGCATATTCCAGTGTACTTCTGACTAGTGAGGAATAAAGCATTACTAGCGTACGTGGATTTTTAAATAATTTACTCAGACGCAGTATGAAACCTAACATTTTGTAAGATCTAGCAGTGATTGAAGAAATGTGCGTATTAAATATAAGTTTACTATCTACGTAGACTCCAAGGTCCTTACATTCGGTTTTTGAGATCACGGGTTCATCGCGGAGTGAATAGGGAAAGTTAATTATATGCTTGTTTCTGGTGAAGGACATAGTGTGGCATTTTGAAACATTGAGGTCTAAATAATTAGCTGTGCAGTAGTTGCAGAGCCTATCTAAGTCACTTTGTAGCTCTCTACAGTCCGATAAAGAGATGACCGTTTTATAAATTTTCATGTCATCTGCAAACATTAAAAATTTTGAGTGTTGGAAACATGAGCCTATGTCGTTTAAGTATATATTAAAGAAAAGCGGACCAAGATGGGAACCCTGAGGAACGCCCGAGGTTGCGTTTATTATTTTGGATAAGACACCATTTATTGAGATAACTTGACTACGATTACTAATGTATGACTTAATCCATCTAAATAAATCACCGTGTATTCCAAGACGAGTAAGTTTATTTAAAAGAATTGAGTGAATAACGCGGTCGAAGGCCTTTGAAAAATCGGTGTACATAGCATCGACCTGTACCCTTTCGTCCATATTGCTGTGCAAATAATTGACAAATAGGACCAGGTTAGATGTAGTAGACCGGTTTTTCATGAATCCGTGTTGGTTGTGTGTAATTGCTGTAGCGATAGTCGGGTAGAGTTGGTCGTAAACAATTTTTTCAAGAATTTTACTTAAGATAGGAAGTTGAGAGATAGGTCTATAATTTGTAACGTCATGTTTATCGCCTTTTTTATAAATAGGAGTTATTACGGCAGATTTCCACTTATGAGGAAACGTTCCTTCACTTATTGATTTTTTGAAAATTGCGCTGACCGGAATAGTGATATATTTACTACAGTTACGTATGAAGATACCAGGCAAACTATCTAAACCAGGTCCTTTGTTAATGTCAATGGATGAAAGATATTTGTAGGTGATGTCTTCATTGATTTTAATTGAGTTTATGGCTATATTATTTAGCGGATCAGGTTTGTTAACATCAGGTGCTAAATTTGGGGTATGATCAGTGAAGACGGTAGAGAAATAGTCAGCAAACAGGTCAGTGATCTCTTTACTGTTGTGTGCAATTTTAGAGCCGTATGTTAGGTGTTCCGGCATGTAGGGAGATTTTCTTTGCGTTTTGACAAAGCTCCATATTTTTTTTGTATTATTTTGTATGGCGTGTTCTAAGTGTGAAATATAATTGTGGTATGTGAGAGTAGCGATTTTCTTTTGTCTTTTTCGGAGCAGTGAAAAGGTTTGGTAATCTAGTGGGTTCTTGTGGCGTTTCCAGGCTCGAAAGAACTTCAGCTTTTCTTTTGTAATGTTAATAAGAGCCGATGAGTACCACGCTGGGAAGTTGGTTGGTTTCAGAACTTTCTTTGGAACAAAGTCATCTATCAAGGCGTCGATGATTAGGTAAAAGCTGTTAACCGCCATGTTAACGTCCTGTGCGTTTAAAACAGAAGACCAGTCAGTTTTTGACAGAGCGTCATTGACTAGGTCATAGTTGACTTTATTGAATAACTTGATCGTCTGGGGTGAGGAAGTGGTTGTGGGGGCGTAAATATTGAGTTCAATTATTAAAGATGTGTGATGTGCATCTTCCGGAACCAGAGGAGAGTCAGCAGGAGAGACGCAGACTGTGGTGTTACAGAGCACTAGGTCAAGTGTTCTACCGTACCTGTTTGGAATGTGGTTGTATTGTTTTAAATCCGAATAAGATAGACAGTTAAGGAGGGTGGTGGAGCAGATGTCAGTACCACGGGGATGATATGCGGTGTTCCAGCTGATGTTAGGCATGTTGTAATCGCCAATTAATAGAAAGATATCGTTTGGATAGTTTGTGGTTAAGTCGGAAATTCTGGACGTATGACTGTTGAGAAAGGATAAACGCTGAGTATTTGATAGCTTTGGACCGACTCCGGGTAAGTACGAACAACAGATGTGAATATTGGATTTACGGCGTTTTGGGTCTTTTAATGCTAGTGAAATCCAAATGTCTTCAGCTTCCGAGCTCCACGACTCGCGTGAGTGAACAGTAAATTCTTTTTTTATAGCAATTGCGACACCACCTCCTTTGATTTTACCCGTTAGGGGCGTGTCTCTATCTTTTCTGTAAATATTATACCTGGGGTCGAAGAGCTCGTTGTCAGATATGCTGTCTACTAACCATGTTTCAGTAATTAAAATTATATCGAATTCATTTGACAAAACATTATGATAAAACTCTTTCGTTTTACTGCAAAGGCCACGCGCGTTTTGATAAAAAATTATTAATTTTTCTGACATAAGAGGGCGAAGTAAATTACCGATTTATTGTTGTCTGCCACAAGTCCACTGGGATATGCATTAGGCGAGTGTAACGCTTGATAATATATTGAATGTGCAAGTGTGTAGGTATGATTGTTAAACATTTTAGCGGCTGTTATGGATAGAATGAGTGTGTTGTTGTGATGTGTTGTGAGCGTGGGAGTAAAGGATGGATAGTTATGATTTAATGAGTTATAAAAGAAGTAAGTAGACAAGGTAGAGGGTTTTGTAGTTATAACAAGTTTGATAATTGAGCCAGGCCAGATATTAGGATTGCGGGAGAGGCATCGTTCTTCCTTATGTATATTTTGGAGTTTCGCACCCATAAAAAATTGAAATTGTTAGCGTTTTTAAACTCTTTCGCGGAACGTAATAGATATTTATTTTTTCTTGTAAGTTGGTCGTTAATAAATATTTTCCCTCCGGCTAAACCTATGCTACTGCAATCGAGTCCTTTCTTCTTCTTGATGGCGGCAATCAGTTCGTCCTTCAGTTTCTTGCTAACAAGTTTGGCCACAATGTTTCGGGGGCGGGTATCGCGAGGAGTAGCAAGTCCGGAACCATCGGGTAGAGGATGTAGGCGTATTTTTACCCTGCTGGCGTAAACAATGTCTTCTCTGTTTATCTTTTGTCCCACTTTGGTTGCAATTTTAATAATCGTGTCGGCAATGTCTTCGTTGGTATTTTCAGAGATGCCGAAGATTTCGATGTTGTTTTCGAGCAGCTGTTGGTCGTGGTTATTATTCCTTTTGTCTAGGTGGTTAACTATTCTCGTAAGCTCCGCAATCTCGCCTTCGAGCCTAACTGATTTTGTTTTTTCTTCTTTAAGGTCCAGGTCCATTGTTTTTAGTTTTCCTTCATAATCATCGATTTTTTTTGACATGTAGTCTATTGTTTTTATGAGGTCCCTTATTTCGGATTTAAAAGACATTTGAAAACTATCAAATTTTAAGTCGATGTGCTTCAGTATTTCGGAGTCCTCGGACTGCAGCTTCTTAGGAGGCATTGCAAGTTATTTAAATCTTTTGGAATTTGTTTACCTCAGTCACGGCCAATAGGAGTGAGCAACAACAGCAGTAAGCCAATAACGAGGCAGCAGAAGAAATGGCGGCGATTACACCCAATCACAGCTGTCAAAACAAGAGTGACAGTTAGTTTTACACGGATCACTGATATTAGGTTATAAATGCTGAGTTTAGATTTGAATTAAAAGCAATTTTTTCTGCACAGAGTCCGTGGATAACAGTCACACTTATGGATTGCACTTAGCACTATTCGTTTTACTGGAACTAGATTCCGATGGTGTAGAAATGAACAATATTAACGGTTAATACAACAGGTGTAACTTGAGCCGGTAAATGTATCTATGACTTATTCATTCATTTATGATCGTATGCGTTACTAATATTAAAAATAATGCAATTCAACCATGTTCATAATAATGTAAAATAAAGTAACTCAATTAATACAAAAAAAAAACAAATTAAACTTTTTATTATATATATATTTTTTAATCTGTTTAAAAAACATATTCTGTGAAAATTGAACAGTTTAAAGTTTCCAGGGGAAGGTGTTTGTTTGCCGCATTTAAAGCTGAAAGAATGGGCAGCATTTCCCCCGGGAAGTGTGACCGTGAAATCCGATGTCTCGGGGTTTACGCCACTTTCCCTCTTGCTCTTGCACTAGTCTGCCAGGGATGCGCAAATTATTCAAAAACGATATCATCCATCAACAATATACATTTGAAAATTCACCGCTAGGGCTCTTTACTAATATCAGTAATGTTGGAAATCTACCTCTGCAAATTATTTATTTATTAATAATCTTTGGAAAATCAACGCTTATATTTTGTTATTTTTTTACATTTTACCAACCAAAAATACAACTAATTATAGATTTCCCTCCTGTTATAAGAAATTAACAGAATTAAGAAAACAACCACAATTTTATAATTTATTAAGAAAACAGGATGTAAATAAAATTACATTCATAACAGGATTATATAAATAACAACAGATTGTTGGAAAAAACAAGGTCATGAAATTTTCACATTTATTCAGCTCGCAATTATTGAAGATGTCCATTCTGACTTTGTACCAATTTTTAGTCCTAGTGAGGTTAAAAATTAAAATGTAAACAATAAATTTACCACATGAAGGAACATTAAACAAAAATAAAACTCTTTAAATGTAGTATTCGCATAAGAGTCCCAACAGCCCGGAGCCAGTGGCACTATAATTGGGTATAATGACAAGGACATAATCGACAATTTTTCCATAAAATAATGAATACATGATGGGAGGATGAAGGGAGTGGGTAGGTAAAATGGGTCGCAAAGAGAAGGCCGGGAAGTACCTATCTGTTTATATATAGTCACTTAAACACGGCTAAAGCGATTTCAAGCAACCCCACGATTCTGAATGGTTGTCTTTCACCAGGGCGATGCTAAGAGTATTATTATTTTTTAGTGACAAACTAATGTTTATAAGACAAAGTTTTTTTATGCATGGCACAAAGCATAACAAATTTATTATAAGCAATAAACGTAGCTTAATGGTTCAGAGCAACTGAAGCACAAATCAGAAGGTGCGGGTTCAATTGCCGTCGGCGGCATTTATTTTTACTCGGTAGATATTTTCAATTTGTATGTATATTTTAGGCGAGTAATTCTTGCTTATAGTAATTAATTAAGTATTATACCACTCTGGTTACCTTCGTGGAAGATTTGGCTGCTCATTTTAATTTTAAAAGATAATTTCTTACCTATAACAGAATATATTATCGCTTTTCTGTCACTTTTTGTCACACAGTATCTACCGAATATATTATAGATTTTATGAGATGTCCCTTTTTTCCTTAAACGAATATTCTCTCAATTTCGCCTTTTTTCGCAGGAAGTTATCTCTTTTCCTATCATGATATAAGTTGCTATAATCGGAGCTTTTAAACGCCTCGCCATCAGGATATTCAGCCCTTAGACCCGTCGAGATGGGCGGAAGTTCCCAGGAGGGAGTCAAGTGTCGTCTGGTGAAAGCTCGCTCGCGCCTTACCAGTCCTCGGCATCCGCCGCCCTGGCCCCAGCCACCCTCGGGCCCCCGCCCTTCCTCCACGCGAGCCACTATTGTCGCGGCACAATAGGAGAGACTGCAATTTGTCTTGCGTTGCTGGATGCGTGTCAAACGAGGTGAAACGCAGCTACTAAAGGCATTTCTGTTGTGCTTTCAACGCGACGAGAGATGTAGCATGTACGAGCTCAGCTTATTAAATTTCGAACGTCTGAAATATTTTTCACGCTTTTGAACCTTGTTTTTGCAAATCGGGTTTTATTCACAGAAAAATTACATCGACACAACTGTGTACTTACAGAAACTCATGTGAGGGGTAAAGCACATAATTCTAAAATTACATTCTTCAGGATTTAGATTTTCAAACTACTATTCGATTGCTGGTTGTTGTTGATCCGTGTTGAGCTTTTTTTCGTTTTGTGGTCAGTAACGATGGGCTCAACACTAAACTTTTGTTAAAGCATTGTTCGGTAAGGAAAGTGCATTTTCATGAAACTAGACATTACCACCTTGCAGATATTCGAAGTTCAGTATTTAACCAGGTACCTATGTAGAAAACGTAGCGAGCAAAGTAAACCCTTTGTGTGTGGTATGCCGATATTTCGGCATGACACAACTTTATTTATAACTCGTTTAATAGGCTGGGCCATAGAAGAAATACATTTTTTTCGTTGAATCTAAAATTCCATGGTACCTGAGTAATTTTTTATTTATTATAGCAATTATTTAAACAATGTACATACAAAATATGATGTTAAATATATATTTGGTAAATTGTCTTTCTTAGTCCTCCTCACTAGGGTGACCTGTGCTGAGGCGGACTAAAGTTATTAATTTCTGTTTTATTATTTTCTTTGTCATTTTCAATGTTTTTTTGGAGTTTTTTCATTAATCTCTTTCAGTCAGATTTTTATTTTTGATTTGTAACCATTCGGAATTTCTATTCGCTTTATATCAGGGGGGAAGATGTTGTGGAGTTTCGTTGCAAAATAAATATAATTTCTTTGTCCGAATGTGGTTTTGCGACCTTGAATTTTTTTATGTCATTGTGATTTGACATTGTTTGATGAATACGCGGTATCGTAGAGGATTCAGTATTTTTGAATAATTTCAATAGTAAATTTTTAGCATATATTTGGTATACATTTGGTACATCAAAACTATTGAAAATTTCAATCGAAGGCGCTCTTATGGGTACTTTCAGTATGGTCTTTATTATTCCTTTTTGAATTGTGTTGAGGTTATGTGTATGCTTAAATACAGCAGATTCCCTTCCTATTCCATATTTAATTATTTTCAATATATCTTATTTACATAATATCTTTAATTTTTTTGTGTTTATTACTTAAGATTTTCTTCATAGATAGGTGGTACTAGTCGTACTATCGATTCTTTATGCATGATTCAGTGTTGCTATTTTTCAGAAAATACAATGGCCTCAATGAACGGAGCTCGCGATGCAGAATCTTACGCCCCAACGCGCTTTGCGATTTTTTCCTATTTTAAAATTTTTGCACAGATTTTCCCGCGCTGATGCACGGCATTTTTGCGAATCGGGTGGGTGGCGCACTTCCAAATTAATGGGAGCTGGATTAAATTTTTAATTAATATACACTCACATATTTTAGAACTACCCACACCTGCTGAGTAGGTACATAAAGGTTAAATATAAAAAATAATCTGGTAGTCGTAAATAAAAAGGTAGTCTTCTGAAGGTAGTCATGTATGCTTTCAGATTTCTAACTTTGGCTAACTTTTCAGACAGCGTTTTGGTGTCCATCATCAGGTCAGATGAAGAAAAAGAGGAATGAAAGATGAATGAAGAAGCGCAACACTTGAAAACGTATTTAACACAAATCTTATTTTGTACGACTTATAAACTTAAGAATCGAATAAAACATAAATAATTGTGTTCTAACAATTAAACACAATAAAAAACAACGTACTTTTGAATACATAAAATGCAATAATAGGTAAGCATGCTTAGACTCTCGTTTCTTGAGAGCCTAAGTATACTTACATTTCAAATAAAACCCTATTACGTTTGCCATTTGATCAAAACCTAGTTAAATAATAATAAATACATGTTTACCTTTTCTTTTCTGTCCCAATTTCCTTTTCACTTACGATCAAGCATCCAGTGCCTGGACAAAACCCCGCAGTCTGCAGTAAAACCTAAAATAATAATTTAAATCCGCAAAAACGAGCCACATCAAAATCCCTTTGTTTTTTCTGCCCCTTTCCGTGACCCTCGCGAAATATGGTCGGATAAAATAATACATTCTTTTTTCAGAGTTTCCCCGCGATTTCGGTGCCGAAATTTCTGTCAAGCGGAAATGAGTTCGGTATGAAAGAAAACTAATTGGACGCGAGCTGTTTGGCATTTCAAAGTGAGCAGTTTTTTCGCAAAGTTGTGGGTCGGGACCGGTGTTATTGAGCTAATGTTGTTATTTTCTTGATGCTCTGTGCGTGGGGACGCGTATATGATGGTGGAATACTTGAACTGTTTCCTCGGAATTGATATTAAGAATCCGATAATATCAACTTAATGATCACTCCGTGAGTTTAATTTCTGTTAAATGCTTTAAAGTATTTTCAGGTAAATTATGTATATGCAGTTTGTTATAGTATGCAAAATAGTTGACTCGATCACTTTGCATTTCGTCTGTCTGTAAATTTGTGTGCCGGATCAATCCTGTCATGATAATAGCCATTTTTGATAGTACCTTTATATTCCGCCAGAGCTCAGGAATGTTGCGATTGTTGCGAGCGGTCAAGTCGGAGTAATCAACATTACGCGAAGACTACTGTTCTCAGAAATACCAGTACTTTGTTTTATGTAATGCTTCATGCGCATTGAAAACTTTCTGCTGACGAACAAAATACTATGCATTATATTATTACGATGAGAAATATAATAAACTTTTGTCTATTTCATTATCATAAACTTTTTCAACCCCTTTTTCTGGTTGAATCGAGGCTATTACTCTGTAGGGATGTTTCCATGAGTCCATATCTTTAGCTATTTCGGTGACCTCGGTACATTGAAGGTAAAGTCTCTCCTCGCGTAGTTCTGCATTTATTTTCTTAACATTGACTAAAGCCTCTGGTATACGAGCAACTTTTTTACGGCAAATACTATAAAAAGTTGCTCATTTACCAGAACCTCAATGTGATCAACTGGGTTCACTACTCAGTTTCGAAACGTTGGTGAAAGTGCGGTTACTTTCTTTTCTGACCACATCTGAATAGCCATCTTCCCAACCTTCACATGTCCCATCATCTTCATAACGTCCTCCAATTAGGGGATTAAAACTTCCACTGGCTTGGGGCAATTGGAATTCTCTTCTAACATAAACTACCAGTTTATTGTATTTCTTGGGCATTAACTATGTAACAATTTCTAGACTACTATACATTTTAAAACTAGAATCAGACTATTCCTAGTTTGCTAACCGTTTAATAGAGACAGGCTATAGCTTCAACAAATAAAAATCTAAATTTAAACACGTAGACTACATATTTCAATTTGTGCGCTTTAGAAACTTTAGAGATTAACAAAAAAAATAATTTAGTTAACAAAATAATAGCATCCATGTTCTGTTGACTCCTCCCACCTTTCCCCCCCCCCCCTTCCCCCAACCATAAATCACCCCCAACTAGGCCCATCTAATAACATATAATCTTTCTGTACTTGTATAATTTTTAAGTTAGTTTTAAGATTGATAGTTAATGACACAGTTGTGTTGAAATCGGTAGCAAAGTAAACAAAATTTATGTAACAAATGTACATTGGAAAATAAAACTCAAACAAATGTCATATGATATCATATCCTATATTCTGAAAATTTCCTATTCAATATTGGATACCTATAAATTTGCATCCACAACGATGTACAAAATTTCCCCGCTAAAGTTCGTACATTTTATATTTTCCTGCCATGTCCCTACTTCCCGGATCCGCCATTCTGCCCGCATGGCATTCTGCCTGCAATTTCCGTGTGGGAAGTAATAGTGATTGGGATGATTACACTACCGCTGCATCCCAATACAAATTGTTTTGTCTTTATTGACCTCGGAGGTTGCAGTTTCCGGAGTGCCCGGAGTGGCCCGGTGTCCGGACTTCGAGCTGCGAGGTTGGAGGTCGGCCCGACGCGACGGTGATTTTACTGCAGGCACTGAATTACCGCTCGGTCGTAATGATATTACCTCAATTTGCTTCACATAAAATCTCCTCGTATCTGTTATGTACCTACGGCGTTTATGGCGTAAAGAAACTTATTTATATTCATTGAAATTTACGTCGACGTGGCTGCTTAAAATAAATTAATTTATTGATATTTAAAGAGGAGGGATAAATAGACTGCTAGTGGTTGAATTGGTATCCCTGAAACGTATTATGGGTTAAACCCCGTACTTACAATATATTCTCTTTTTTTATTCAAATTTTCTTGATTCTTTTAAACTAAGAAAACACAACATAAATATTATACTTCATTTACTGTTTTATTCTGAGGAATCGTAAGGGTTTGGTGTGGTGTTACTGGTGAAAAATCTCTGCCAACCTAGTGAATGGGCCTCTGGCAAACTACTTATCCCAAACAACCTCTTATACGTACAAGTACGTCCTCTGCTTACATTACTATATACATAAAATATTCTAATAAACCCTAAGGTGACCTGCCAGGTATGTATGGCCCTGTATATAATTTATTATCTACCTGTAATATACATTAATTATGTTAATTTTACGCAGCATCACGCTCATTGGCGACACATTGTACATAATATATAGTTTTGATGTTATTGACTGATGAGCTGGTAAGTTGTTATAATATATTGTTTAGTGTTAGTAGTAGGATAGAGCCTTGGAAAAACAAACATATTTGTACAGCGCCTTTCCCCCGAAATGGCACTACACAAATCATCAAAATATCATTTATATCATTGAGGCCCCGTAGTAAGCGTTCAAAGATGGTAGATATGTAAATACGAATTTTAGTTAAACGATAACAATTAAGCGAAAATGGCGAAAATATTTAATAAAACCTGACTCGTTGAAATAGAGCAAAAATCTCTCGACAAATTCTTTAGTTGCATTTAAAGATACACTTTGAATATAATAACATAACGTATTTTTAATAATTTTCGGAGCTTACTTTGCGATTTTTTTCTATCGAAGGAATTTCAAATAATTAACACTCAAAGAGTTAAAGAGATACTTGTTATAAATCGGTAGATAATGGAAATACAGGGGCTTAAGTAGTAACTATACAATCATGATTGACACTTTTTTTAATATTGCTTGGGAACCCCATGTTTTGGACTCCTCCAACAACTAACCACCAATGCATTTTACATTTAATGTTTTCCATTATTATTAATAATTTTAATATTTATTGTGCATTTGGTGTCTTGGTGCGGATCCTGAACACTCGCCCATTACGTCTAATAGTTCAGTATGCCGCCGTTCATCATTAATACTACTGACCCTTCACTGAAAATCGTCAAAGTATTGCACCAGCTCTGAACTTCGAATAACTACTCATTATTCATGTGAATTCCCACATAAAACCTGACAAATAAAACTAAATAAACAAAAAATGATAGTTAAAAAATATTTTAATGGTTGTTATTTAATTACACATTCCATGTTTTTCTTTACCAGAAATCCTTTAGAAATCCAAACATAAAACCGCTGACAAATACATTTCGATTAGTAAAATGATGGCGATCCCCTTTGTAACCTTCCTAACGAAATTGTAAAAAGTAGGTATAACTTTTGGTCTACAAATAACATTTTCTGGGAATTTCTCGCTCGTAGTACTTACGCTGTAAACTATTTTCCGTATTCAAAGGTGGTTTTGTCATTGAAAATTCGTTGTTTAGTCCCGGAAAGGGTTGTTTTTGCACCTCTAAGGTTTATTCACACAGTTGAATATCAGTTAATGAGCGGACGAAATTGTCAGGGGAATATTTGTATAAAAATAATTCAATCACGAGAGTCGTAATGATTGGTATGAGAAATTTTTTCTAAAATCCGTTTTCTCAGTATGTATGGCGCCGATCTGACTGAAATTTCAAAAACAAACTAGAATTTTAATTCCGAAACGAAATCAATAATTAAATCTCATTAATTGGCCGGTTGGGGTTAAATCAACATTCTCATGATCACCATTATCTTTGTATTTGAAATAAACATTGATAGTTATAAAAAATATTTTTTTAATATCAAACATGGAATTGTTAGCAAAAAACTAACCGAGACATTTTGACTCGCAACGTCCATAATTTTGTAAGAAATCAATATTTATAGAACACATGTGTTTTGTGTGGGTAATTAGTAAGAAAACTGTCACTTCACTTTTTATGCCGTTTATACAACAAAAAATAAAATTTTAACTTTCAACTGTCAATGAATGAATCTTGCCGATTCGTAATCATGCACTTTGACATATTTTTATTTATTTTATCCATTTCATTCGTTATAAATATTTGATACAAACTTAAAAGAATAATTATTTAACTTTCCAATAACGAACAAATCACATATCTACGTATTATAGATTTTTTTTTTAAATACTTTGATAATGTAATGACGCCCAGTTAGATCTGTCCTTCAGAGGCTATAATGGAATATGATGTTTGTGGCTAGTAATGTCCTTCTCGGGTTAAATGGTAAATATATTTTTTTAAAGAATGCTTCTCACTTTCTCTTTTTCACAATCACAATTTCACACTTTTTATACTATTTCTAATATCATACTTTTATGTTATACACTTGCTTATGTAATTTTCTGTTTTTCTCATTTCTATGCCCTTCGTGTTTTTGCAGTAACTCTGATAATTTATTTTTGTCTCCAAAGCATAAAGCCTGTGACAGACCACTTGGCTTGGCCTATTTCATCATATTGCTCGCCATTATTTCTCATTGGTAGTGTATGGCGAGCGATACGCTGAAATAGGAAGCAAGCCATGATGCATTTATAGCGTAATGTGTCGCCTACCGAATGCATGAATGAAGAGCCAAAAAGAGGCAAAAACAACAACAATGCTCAATCAATTCCTTGGTTCCTGTTCATCCTAAATTCCAATATTGGCATATTAGGTTGCCGTGCATACCGGTCGATTGACCTCTAACATATTTCCTCTCCTCAGAGCACCTGTTCCAAGTCCTAACAAATCAGTGCCCCCTGGTGTACCGGTCTCACCGGGACAGGAGTGCTCCTGGCTGGGGTGCTTCGTTTCCAAAGCATAATGCATGATGAGAACATTTTGTAGATTTATTGAAGACGTATTTATTATTTTGCTCCTATCAATATACCATATTATCCATTATTGTGCTAAATCTGTTAAATGTTCCTATTGAACGATAATTTTTTATGTTAATTCAATTACTTGTACATTTTTGTTCACAAATTACAAATATTATATTTAAATTATTAATTTATTTACATTTCACATTGGTAATACGGTTCTTACAATTTTAAATTTATTATTGGTAACATATTGAGTCATTTAAATTTTTATTATTGTTAGAAGATGTACAATATAATAATAAATAAATACAACGTTTTGCTTTCTATCTTGCTTTGCTTTCTAGCTTTCTATTTTTTATTTAGTTATGTACATAAAACAGTAAATACTTTTAAGGAAGTACTAAGTACTATTAGACGATACCTAAATATTGATATGTGCATCCATTCATTTTCAAACTTGACATTTATTACTATGATGACGTCATCCGGACCCCACCTAAAACCACGTAGAAAATTATATATTCCGCCATTCTAGTTCATTAGTACAACGTGTCTGTAGCATTATAATACGCCGTAATCCCCTGATCCCCATTCCTTGAAAAGGACTTAACCCACCGTGGTTGAATGATAATATCACGGGACGGGATAGATATGTAGTAGGTACCACCGCCACCGGGATATGACATCGGGTCGCGGGTCGCGTCGCGGGTGACGGGTTCAACCCTCGTCACCTTAAATAGTCTCCCACGCTATAAACAAATCTATTGGAGCTAAGAGTGTTCTTCCTTTACTACTTTACTTAGATGCGTGAATAAACAAGGAATTCGAGGTTCACGCTCCTGTGTTAGTTCGTGGACCTGATCTGTATATGTATACACGGTGTTTTATGAAACTCATAGTACAAGCGGGAAACTGGTAAATCTGCATCACACAATAACTAAAAAAAAAAAAATCGATCTTTGAATTTCGTTTTTTTTTAACATTTTTTTCGGCAACTAAAGGGTTAATAAACTTTTTGAGTCGGGTCTACATATTTTAAAAGACGCTACACAGCTGATATTAACATTTTTTTATAATTTTACTTAAAAATTTCAACTTCGCACTCGATTTACTCGAAAATCGACCCATAACAAGTTATACTACAAAATCAACTCCAAATGTGATTCAGATTCGCCAGTTTTACGTTTACACTCATTGTGTATAGGATGCATATTATAACTGTTACTGTGCGTGTATTTTTGTTTTATCAACGCTACTAAGTAGGTAATAGGTTAGAATTTCTAATGGTAGCGCAATTATAGTTTCACCCAATCAATACAAATTTTGAATGTTATGTATTGGTGCATGTGTAGAAGATTCCTTAAGGCGATGCAGTACGTCGTGTAATATTTTAATTGAGCCGCTATCAATAACAACCCTTACGTAGATGGCGATAAGGTTTAAATTCCCGCTTAACACCATCCGCCTGTTTTGATTTATGCAAGAAAAAAACTTGGCCAAAAAGTGCCTTTTATTTTATTTTGTGGATGTTCAGGCATAAATATTTAATTTTTTTCCGATCATTTTATAAATAACTTAATTTGCCACATTATATAAGAAAATCATAACCGAAAATGGGTTCGCAAGTAGGAGATTTTGAACTTGCAGTTTTCATAGGCCTATACATTATTTTTTTCTGGGCTTATAAAAAGACTTATATAAAAAATATTATTTCAAAGGTCAAGATGTATTCTACTCGCAGTATTTAATTAAAGCATCTGAAACATTTCTAGGCGACCAAATTTTCAAACCAAAAACACATGATCTTGCAGTACTAGGTATGGCATCGCCTTAAGTGAAATGTCCCTGAGGTGATATTTCACCAAAAACTAGCCTGTTTTTGGTTTTGTTATTGAATGCACCTATGAAGTATTATAAATAATAGGTTATTCATTTAAGATTTGGTAAAATTATATAACATTGAAATAAATACTTGTCGCATTTTTACGCATTTTAAAAATATGAGAACCGAACCAACATCTTGTAGCTGACACATCATTAGAAAATAATACGTGAAGATTGTCAATGTGACGTGTCGTTATCTTTGTATTCAGCGTATCAAATATATCTCTACATCATTTTGAAGGCATCAGCTTTGACAACCTGTCAGAGAGAATTCCGTGTTTGACAGCGTCTGTTCACCAGATCACTCCTTAAAGTAAGGATTTTTGAGCATTATTTCTTTTTACGTATAATGAAAAAACGTGATAAAAATAGCACGCTGCCGAGAATTTTGATTTTCGGTATCGAAAATTGGATCTTTTCGATAGGGTTGTAAATAATTTCATTTGTTGGGTAATTTCTATTATAACAACGCCGCTTTAATAAGTAAAAAAAGCTCTATTTTGGGAACTTTACGTGAGAATTTTAAAATTTTCTGAAACCCTCTGGAATTACTTTATGTAAGTACTTTAAAAAATATATATTATTACAAAATTATGAAATATAATATACCAGCTGACGTGTACCCGGTGTTGCTAGAGTACTCATAAATTCGGTTTAAAGTGAATCGCAAACAAAACGAAAGTGCGTGCTTAGGGAATATAAATATTTGTAAATAACTTTTCTTCTTTTTCACATTTTACAATGTTTTTTTGCTAACTTGAGATAATCAACAAAAAAGGTGGCTTTTAAAACTCAGTTTATGAAAAAATAGACTTTTTGGGGTAAATTATTAATATTCACGTCGATCTAAGAAAAACTTCGTAAGGTTATTGAAGATCCTAAAACATATTACGAAACTTTTTATTTCTGATTTGATTGCGATCATACTAAACTTCAGCATTTCCAATTTATTTTACCCTAAAATTCTGATGAATACACATTCTAATAAAATTGAAATGTTCTCTGTTCATGCGTACACCATTTCTGCATTAAAACGCCGATTCGTCAAGCTTATTGGGCCCAATTACTGAAAACCGCCCTTACGGCCGTCCATGACTTATCAAACTATACCGCCCGTTCGTATTTCATTATAATTTAATTAATTTAGTGGCTCATTGCACTGCAGCGCTGGGGGCTGGAGACTGGGGACAGTTGTGGTGGGGATCCGTTCTATTCCAGCGGGAGCAACTAACCTTAATTGACTTGTCTTTATTCGCGATCGCACTGTCACCAGCCCTAAACGAATATTATTTAAGTAAAATTGGTGTCACTAAATAATTTTGCAAATATTTAAGTAGGGTCGTCGTCGTCATATGAAGTATGGACGACGACCAATGATGTAATGAATTATATATATAATTCATTACATCTTTAAAAAGTTATATAAAGTCATGGAAAGTGATGAAATAAAAACTTTATTAACTGTGTTAAGTAGGTTAGGTTAGGTTAAAAAAAATTTCATCGTTTTTAATGACTATAATAATAAAATTAATAATAATAAATGTTTTGTTCATTATTATTATAATTACTATCATTTATCATCTTTCTTTTGTTAAAAGTAGAGATAATGATATCCTCGCTGAGATCTCTGGTGCTGGGGATTTTATTTATTCATACCGAACTTGTCAAGATACATAATAAAACACTTTCATGTCTTAAATAAATATGCCCCGACAACATCAAAAACACGAAAAGTTCGAAAGTCTGTCGGCTGGTTTGACGATGAATGTCGAAGCCAGAAGAGACTTATGCGAAAATTAGAGAGGTTCTATAGAAAAAACTCTTCTGTAACTAGACGAGTGGATCCTTGCTTAAACACAGTATACGAGTAAAATAAATTCCAAAAGATCAGAGTATTGGAAAGAAAAGATTAACTCTGAGCGAACCAACCCGCGACGTCTCTGGAATTCAATAAAGATTGTAATTTCCGAAGTCACTGTTCCAACGAAAATAGATTTCACCCCGGAAGCCTTCTCAATTTTCTTTCGGGAAAAAATTTAATCCATTCGTGCTTCCATATCTCACGCCTCTCCGCCAATATTCACTGTAAATTCTAAAGGAATTTTGTCTTCCTTCAAACCCACAACGCTGGAAGAAGTAATAAAAATTATTTCAAGCTCACCTCATAAGCAGTGCAGTCTTGATCCTATACTGACACGGTTATTAAAACAATGTTCTATTGTTTTAGCTCCATTCCTAGTTCACGTTTTTAATAAATCACTGAGTACGGGTGACGTTCCTGAACCACTCAAGTCAGCTGTAGTTACACCAATACTGAAAAATTCACAACTAGACGCCGATAACTTAGGTAATTATCGACCCATTTCAAACTTACCATTCATTTCAAAAATCCTGGAGAAAATTGCTGCCGCACAAATAACCAGTCACTTGAATTCAAATAAATTATTCGCAAATCGTCAATCTGCGTACAGAAAGTTCCTCTCAACTGAAAACGGACTACTTCGTATGCTATCAGACATAACTCTTGCCGTGGAGTCAGGTAAGTTATCACTTATCTCATCTCAGACATGAGTGCAGCGTTTGACACGATTGATCATGAATTCCTCATTAGGAGATTAGAGGAAACATTTGGTTTGAATTCCGATATCAAAAATTGGCTGGTATCCTATCTATCCAATCGCTTACAAGCCGTGAGTGTTGGAAAAAAATTGTCTAACTTCGCAACACTTTCTTCAGGGGTACCCCAGGGTTCCGTTTTGGGTCCACTTCTCTTCATCCTTTTTACTAACGATGTCGCCAAAATAATCGAGTCATTTGATCTCTTGTCTCACTGCTACACTGACGATCAGCAAGTTTATTTTTACTGCGCTCCAAACGAAATCAATAGTCTCAAGATCCGTATAACTGAATGTCTAGAAGCAATAACGCTTTGGATGTCTTCAAACAAGCTGAAGCTGAATCCATCTAGGACTGATTTTCTCTGGCGACGATATCATCCCAAAAACAACAGTCAAACTCCTGGGTGTCAATTTAGATTCAGACTTTTCGTTTAAAAGTCAAATAAATAGGACTGTAAGCACCGGTTTTTTTCACCTAAGACAACTCAAGTCTGTCCTAAGAAATCTTCCTACAGAAGCAACAAAACTACTTATCAACTCTTACGTAGTCTCACGTCTCGATTACTGCAACGGCATTTATGCTAGCCTTCCAAAATATCAAATTGGCAAACTTCAATCAGTGTTTAATGCAGCAGCGGGGCTCATAACCGGGGTTTCAAAATATTCGCTCATTTCAGAACACCTTCGTAACCTTCACTGGCTCAAGTGCCCTGAAAGAATCCAGTGCAAATTGTGCTGGATGGTGTTTAAATCCATAAATGAAATGCCCCCACCCTACATCTCTGAGCTATGCGCCCCGGAAAACACTGGTCTGAGACAGTCAACTCTTAGATCAGCAACATCATCAGCTGTAGGCAGACTGATCGAATCTACGCGCAAGCCAAATACTAAGTTTGGTGATCGAGCTTTCGGAGTATCTGGGCCGAAGGCTTTGAATAAACTCCCTCTGTACGGGACGGCACTGTAGTCGCCGGCCGCACAGACGATATAGCGGGAGTGGCCGGCTGGCCGCTTCGACGCCTTGGAAGGGAAGGTCGGGAAAAAGTAGGGAGAATGTTGAAAAAATGGAAAAAAATGGGGAAAAATATGGGGAAAAGGAAAAATGGGGAAAAATGTGGTTAAAAATGGGGAAAAATTAGGATAGGGAAAATTGGAGAAAAATGTGGGAAAAGTGGGGAAAAATATAGGGAAAAGGGAGAAATGGGGAAAATGTGGGAGAAAGGTATAAGGCAGGGGGAAGGAAGGTAGGGGGGAACCTGCGCCCTGACTAGGGACGCTTCGACTATTGTGAAAATGTTTTCTTCTTGATGAGCACCAGGGAGCCGGGTGAAAGAAGAAGGCCAGGTTGCAGTGAAGGTCCAGGGCAGGAGAGGCTTGAAGAAGGCAGTCAGGGGCAGTCCAGGAGAGATGTTGATGATCCGATCGTTGCTGGCTCTCTGCCGAATTGCACAAGTTGTCCGCCTTTTAAAGGACCAACGGGCCTAGCTCTCCCTTTGTTAGCGACAAATTCCGAGAATTATTTTTGGGTTCCCGGAATTTGTCACAGGAGAGAGCGCCGTTGTTGCGTAACTTGGAAGGGGATGATTTTGACTAGGTCCCTGACTGTTTCTCCAATCCACTTTGCCCGGGTCATTTTTATTCAGATACATTTTGTGAGTTTGCACATATTACAGAGAGAGAATATATTTTACAAGGCAGCTTTGCACAATATTTAATTTGTGCAAATTTACATATTAAAGAGAGAAAACATATATTTAAAGGGGAAGCTTTGCACAATATTCAATTTTGTGCAAACGGCAAGTTTTGTAAAGGAAACTGCGTTTGCACAATTTCAAATTTTCATGCAAATTTAATTAAAGGGAGTTGGTATTTAAAAGAGAAGATTTGCACAATATTCAATTTTGCGCAAACGGCAAGTTTTGTAAAGGTAACCGCGTCTGCACAATTTCAAATTTCATGCAAATCTTCCATGTTTTGTACAGATGATAGGTATTTAATTTATAAGAGGGTGTTGGGGGGTCAAGCCTTTGTTTTTTGTCTATAATGATGACTGCTTGACCCCGTGGTTTTTTTTATTAATCAACAGATAAGATTACAGATTTTTTATACAGATGCAGATAAGATTACAGATTTTATAGAGAGAATTTTGTTGCATAAATTCGAATATGCGCAGAGGTGAGTTTGTAAAGGAACTGCCTCTGCGTAAATTCAGATTTATGCAAATTAATCTAAGTCGGTGGAGGTACGTCCGGTACACCCTCCAGAACTAAGATCCATAACAAGTCCAACAGAATTCTGGTCTAAACTAAACACTTACCTTTTTAAGCTGTCATACCCTTAAATTAAATATACCATTCCTAAGAGAAAGTCCAGTTATATCCAATTATGTCCTAAATCCTGTATCTAAATTTCGCTTATAAACAATTACTTAATGTTAATTCAGTGTTAATCTCAAGTGACCTACCAGGTAAGTATTGTATTGTATATTATCTCTATATTTAGTTAGTAATAACATATATCACTGTAGAAATGTATTATATACTTGTACAGCGCCCTTGAGGTGATTTTGCACAAAAACGACGCTAAAAATATCGTCCAAATATTATTAATATTTAAATAACTTAATTACATACATATTTAAATAAGTAAGTGAAAGAATTATAAATATATTGTATTTGTGTGGTTTCTGTTCCAATCTGTATTAGTATATTTTCTATTTCTGGTCTCCCTATATATTGTATGAGAGTAGAATTTTGTTGAAGAATTAATAGAAGACAGTTATTGTGGCATTGCGGTATACGCCTCGGGTCCAAGCCCAAATATTAAGAAAAAATAATGTAAAATTATTATTTTCGTTTCATACATTTATCTATCAATTATGATTTAAGTTTTGTAATCTCAAATATATTTGCGGCACATTCTATATTGATACTCTCAGTATCGCCATGGTGAACGATCACAATTAAAAATTGAAACGTTGCTTGTAATGGCATTATTGATCCTTCTCACAATATCCTCAACAAAAGTCATTGGAAATCGTGGAGTTAATGTAAAACAGAAAAGCCGAATTATCCCGGTATCCCCGAAGGTACCTTATACTGGTCTGTATTTATTGTAAAATCTTTGCCGCTCTACAGTACCTAATGAGTTCTGTGACTTCGATTTCTTTTTTGTATATTTCACCTATTTGCTAAAGATGCCCTGTGTTATGGTGGGTGATGTTTACAGATTGAATTTACTCATAATTTGATTTATAACACATAATCATTATTGGTTTACAATTCTGGTGCATTTATAAATACTTTATATAATAATTAAATCAAGTAAATTAAGCCCGTCGCACCACGGGTAGGTAAGCAATCGGCATAAACCAAGTGCATTTAGGCTACATAAACATTTGCGAACCGAAACGCGAACCGTTCCACGAATTACGGGAAAGGAACGAATCAACTGCAAGCGGCGTTTCGCGCCATTTGCGGTTGCTTCGTTTCTTTCCCATAAGTTGAGAATCACTTCGGCAGTTCGGCTCGCAGATTTATACGTAGCAGACCGTTATCTTAGTATAGCGAACTTAATTTTCTGCGCAGGGTTTGCTTACCGACCCGCGGGACGTCGAGCTATTTAGGGAAGGTGAGACATGTCTGGAGCGTGTTTAAGTCGTTAGAGGGTAGAATGTATGGGTATTATTACGATTGAGATGTTTTGTAGATGTAAGGAGGTTTGTTTTTTGAAGGTATGGAGCTGGACTTTGACCTGGTTTTCTTTCGACGGTTAAGTCTTTTAATATGTAGGTATACTTTTACATCTATTTTAAACCTTTTTTGATATTATTTTTAAACAAAATTCTTCTACTTTCTTTAAAATATCGGTTTTAATCATACAGTTAATTTAAAAAAATAGTTTCAATGATGGAAGTTTGTAGGTACGTGATGTAAGTATAAAGCATAATATTTATAGTTTTTGTATGTTTTTTAATATTATTTTTTCTTGTTATTAAGTATTAGAATATGACTCATGTAAGACTATCATGACACGGGCATACGCCTAGTACCTACGTAGTCGAGAGAATACGAAAAAATTGTATTGTGTAAAATTTATATTACTAATATTCTAATACATCTTGAGTCCGGTCGGTGGCCGAGTTGACATCGCGCTTGGGTCTCACTCGGGCGTAGTGTGTTCAATTCCTCGGCTGGCTAAGTCCTCCATCACAACACAAGCAACATTTTCAGCTGACTGTGGTGGTAGTAGGAGATTTTCAAATATTACCAGGTTATTCGTAACCCGGGAATGTTTGTCTTTCTTTAAAAAAAAAATGTTTCTATTCCGTAATGTGGGGAGATATGTGCATTTGTGGTTTGAAATAAATTAAAATACAGTCACGAAATAGGCCAAAGCCATTCAAAGTAACGTTTAAATTCTGAAAAGTGGTCTTTCACCAGAGCGGTAATGAACGTGTCTATTACTCTGGAACATGCCGCAAACAGATTATATACATAAATTCTGAATGGTGGTCTTTCACCAGCGCGGTAATGAACGTGTTTACTACTCTGGAACGTGCCGCAAACAGATTATATGTACAATTTCTGAATGGTGGTCTTTCACCAGAGCGGTAATGAACGTGTCTACTACTCTGCAACGTGCCGCAAAGAGATTATATACATAAATTCTGAATGGTGGTCTTTCACTAGAGCGGTAATGAACGTGTCTACCACTATGGAACAGGTCGAAAAGAGATTATATTTTTTTAAATATTATTTCAAATGAATAAATTGTGATATTTCCAGGTATTTCCCGACCTTCCTGTCTAACGCTATTTTAAGTAACGTTTCGATTCTGAATGGTGGTCTTTCACCAGGGTTTATAATCTCTTACAATATATAGATTGTAATAAGACATGATAATAATCAAATTCAATTAAGAATCTAGACCCCGCATCTCCGCTCTACACAGGGTCGTCCCACTCAAAATAATTAAATTTGACAATGGTCGCCTCATCTCATGACTTCCTTTTTCCGGCTACCGGGTTTCCACAGTTTCAGACATTTCTGCGGCGACCTGCTTTCCGCGTCCTGTAGGATATATGCTAATGTAAGGGGATGGAAGTGATTTAACTCCATTACGTGGAAGTGTGGAATGAATCCCCCTATTTGAAAACTATTTCATGGACTTCCACGCTACCAATTATAACACTTGGAAATTGAGTTAAGGGTCAACATGAAATTATTCGTAATCTGCTCGTTCATAGATTGGATTAAATCCAATAATCTATACAATATTGAAATTGTGTGCCTTTCTTGAAATAATTGAGTTTGTATTCGGTCAAAACTATTTGAGCATGTTCGTTTGAATTAGCAAATGAATTATTTGTTTGCGTAAGTACGGGCGCAAACAAATAATTCATAAAATAATTAAATTAGCGACAACTATGAAAGATCAGAATAAGAATTATTTTAAGTATACCCCTTAATAACGATTAAAACGTAGACACCTTCGACCATGATATTTAAAATCATCACACTTACCTCCATGCTAATGAGTTTCTTCGATCACGCCGGAGAAGTTGTTTTAGTATAATGGATACATTTTGTTCTTAATAATTATTGAAATAAGTATTTTTTATTGTTTTTTATTTAGTACCTATCTACTTACGTGTTTTGAGTATATTAGGCACTATACAAGAAAACTCGTATTATTTGTCAGCTTAGTATATCTCGCAAATCACTTTTTTCACTAATTGGGATTTGAATGCCATATTTTAGAAATTTTGCATTGAACTACGAAAACCTCTATATAATAATATGGTATTATAAGAATGTGTCAGGAAATAAAACCAAATATAATTAAATAAATAAGAAATGAAAATGTCGTACGTCCATCATCGATGTGTTGTTCTTCCTTCTCACACGTCTTGTACAAAAACGAAAGACAGAAGGTACTAGAACTATGACATCATGACGACCTCTTTCTGAGACTACTATACTTATTGTATTTGGTTACTGCTGGCTCTCCGAAAATAAAACGATAGATCTTACAATATTTTAAAGATAATTTGATCATTATAAAGTTTTCATTGAAAAGTAGCAACCCATTCCTCCACGTACGAGATTTATAAACAAAGATAAGTTTCCTCCTGGTTAAACTCACGTCATTTTATTTGACCCATAAAAGTTCTTTGTTCCACGGACTCGATGCGCACATCCATTCAATACATGCACACGACGTGATATACTAGAACTACCTACTCACTTTACTCAGTGGTAACTAGTATTTACACACTCCTTTAAAAGCATACCACTGGTAGACCCGTTGCAACGTCTCTCTCGTTCCCCCAAACGACGCAGGTTAAAGAAAGAGATGTTATAACGGAATTCTCAGTTTCAGGACCTTTTGATACCACTATTGATAAGTAGCCGTTTTCACATCTCCCCCATTCTCGGGAATAATGCATGCGACAGTGAGAGAGGTTTCAACGGTGTTCTCAGCGACAGGATTATACCTACACTGTGGGTAGTTAGGTCCTGCAGGACGGGCACAAAGGCCTGAATAAATTGTCCCGTGGGGATCCCGCTACAAACGAGGACACGCATATTTAATGCACGGCTTAAAAAATTATTCGGCACTCAGGGAAATACTAGGTCGGCCGAAATCTTTCGCAAGGTTTTGTGGGATGGAAAACAAGACAACATGCGAACACCTCAGCACAGTTTCTCCTAGTGAGGTGTTACAAAACAATACTACTAACCTATTTACATACAGGTTAACATTTTTTATTATTGCTCCTTTGCCCGAATTTGAAAAATATCGCTTTTGTGATAAATTTCATTTATTTAAAATGAACGAAGAAATTGGTGTGTCGAACGAGAAGCTCTTCATCTATTTTTTCGGTCTGGAATTTCTAGGTCAATGCAACATGCAGTAAAAAAATGACTAGACGCCATTGCATTTGTTTCAATTTCAATTTAACCACAAAAGTTCATACGTATTCACGTACAAGGTGACACAAAAGTTCTCATTCGATTTCCTAAGGCAGTATTAGTAAAAATAATAATTATTACACTATTATTCCGCGTTTTTGAGGAGTATTTCTTTAATTCCATGGTTTGTCAACGTGTATTCTGGTTCTGTTTACTTAGTCATGATGACTTAGAAGCCGTTTAAAAAATGAGAGTATCTTCCCAAAAAGTGATGACTTTTGATTTTTTTTTTTTGAGTACTATTAAATTTTATAAAAATAAAATTTTGCAGGGTTTATTTATATTTCTCCCCATGTGTGCTTTATATTGCTTTTGAATTTTAGTTGATTCTCAAAAAGAAAAATAATATTTTAAAGAAGACTGACAGTATTTGTTTTTGAAAGGCAATGATCCTGACGCAAATATCCTATAAATACTTTCATCTTCACAAATCCTAAAATTATAATATCCCTTGATTTTTCAAGGGACGCGCTGACAAAAATAAAATACAAAGCCAAGTAAATAGTAAAAGTGAAAGTAAAAGTGATTTATTTATCAGAAATGTGTATAGGTATTAATTTTCACAAAGATTATATTATTTACTAGCTGTACCCGCCACGCATTGCTATGGCTCAGTCTGTGTGGGCAGGTAGAAAACGCTGTTTTCAAATGGAACGTTGATTTGCAAGTTCTGTGAAGGTTCTATTCAAGTTCTATTATTATATCATCATTGGCCAGTTGCTTCACAAAACTGAAACCACAACAGAACTTGAATGGAATCTCCACAGAACTTGAAAATCAACATTGAAATTTGACGAATTGTTCAAATTCTGTGGAACAACCCGTCCTAACGTTTTTATTTATATAGATTAAACTAATTTGTTTATAGCCTTTTTTCACCATCTGAAATATTACCTACAAGAGAAATCAATGTTTCATAACTACACAGGATTCGTTTTTTTTCGGGATTATTATCTTTCCGTGTTTTGGACACTTAGCAATAATCTCAGAAACTTGGGCGAAACATTTTAAAGAAAACTTACATTTTTCAATTACTTTAAATTTTCAATACCAGTGGAAGTTTGTATTTGAAGCCTTCCCATAACCTTCAGTCAAAATCTGACCGCCTGGTATTGGGCGAGTGCATTGTGCTGAGCCTATTTTGTGGAGTCCTATTTTCTCTTTCCATAAATTTCGGGTGTTCGCATTTCCTATCACAAAAAAATGACATAGAACTAAACCCTGTAATGTTGCTGTAATACAAAATACATATGCCATGACCAGATTGTCTGAAAAGAATCCAAATATCCATATCAAGCCAAACTGATAACATAAAACTATAAGTTGTTTGATGTTCACAAACAACCGTCTTTTCTTTTTATCGTGTTTGTTGAGTTTTGCGGATTTACGAACTACATGAGTTATGTGAATGAATAAGATCGTGTTAAGAATTACTACTAAACCGGCCGGCAGAACAACTGCTAACCAAAGGCCCGGTCCACTAGGATAACAAAATTTGTGTTGAAAGTTTCTTGAATTATGTTGAATATAGCTCTCATAACTCAGAGAGAGTAAAAATGTTACTGGAATAACTGGAATTAACCATCCAAATAATGTTGCTCTCAGAATGCGAACCTCATCATCAGAAGCGCGTGATTCAAATACATTTACAATCATCTGATAATAGACTATCGCGGCCACAAACATCCAAAAAAATATAGCAAGAACCGAATAGTGCAAAGCAACTCCTAATACAACGCATAGTATTTCACTACTTGCATCAAAGTCTATTTCTGACACTGCCATAAACAAAATGATCATCATACCAACTGCTGCGGAAAAATTAATCCATATTTGATGAACAAAGTCACTTCTCCACCGTTGGAATAGAATAGCTGTGAGAGCAATTATCACGAGACCAATGATAGAAAGACTGCAACCCAACGTTGATATTTTTGTTAAGGCAAGATAATGCTTTTTAGAAATGCTTATTATGTCACGTGATGTCAGTATTTGAGCAAAATGAGTAAGATGATAGCATCTGCAGATATCCAATGGTCCTATCAATGAGTTAGTGAGTAGCTGGCATCCCGCGGTGGACCATTCTCCAGTCCTTCCTGCACTGAAGTCCCAATGAGCGCATTCCTTATTTTCGTAGTCTTTCTGAGTAGCGAAAGGTCGAAAATATATATCAATATACATATCTTCGTCGAAAATTGATACGTCCTTAATGGAAAAACTCACGACCGGACTGTTCACTCTTTTAATATCACTGAACTTCTGCTGGAAAGCCCGATCATCTCGGAAGTAGACAAATGAAAGTTGGGCCATTGGATGAGCTTTCATAACTGTCGACACGTTGACAATTACCAAATTTATTTCATTTACATCAGTTATGGTTTCTGAAAAGACAAATCTTATTATTTTCAACTACATCGGTATTATTTTTAATGTTTTACAATACTTTTGATTGTTAATATTACGATAAGTCATCATTAACTGATCGATATTTAATATAATGGTTTAACCTTCAGCCAATAAGTGCACCGAAAAATCTTCAAAATCTAATGAGGTTGAATTTACTTTGATTCCTATGATTGAAATATTTTTGATACTTTCCGCTACCATTACTGCCAAATTGGGTCTTTTAACCGTAAGTTGAGCCTGATTTTCGAGCAAGTGTGCTTGTTCGAGTACTAAATCCAAATCTTGCAGGACTCTCGAGGGTATCTCAACTCCTTCTTTTAATTTTAGCACTTTATTTATTTCATTAATAGCAATAGTGAGGTTGGACAAATCAACAGGACCAGCCAGCATAATATTATTCATGGTATTGATAGCTTCATTGATCTGGATTTCTGGACTCTTGGCAGCAATTGTGAGGTTAGACAAATCAACAGGACCAGCCAGCATAATATTATTCATGGTATTGATAGCTTCATTGATCTGGATTTCTGGACTCTTGACAGCAATTGTGAGGTTAGACAAATCAACAGGACCAGCCAGCATAATATTATTCATGGTATTGATAGCTTCATTGATCTGGATTTCTGGACTCTTGGCAGCAATTGTGAGGTTAGACAAATCAACAGGACCAGCCAGCATAGTATTATTCATGGTATTGATAGCTTCATTGATCTGGATTTCTGGACTCTTGGCAGCAATTGTGAGGTTAGACAAATCAACAGGACCAGCCAGCATAATATTATTCATGGTATTGATAGCTTCATTGATCTGGATTTCTGGACTCTTGGCAGCAATTGTGAGGTTAGACAAATCAACAGGACCAGCCAGCACAATGTTATCCATGGAATTGATCTGGATTTCTGGACTCTAGAGGTAACAAAAAAGCATGTTAAGATTGCAAAATTGTAGTTGCGTTTAAAATCAATGAAAGAAGAAGATCGAGTTTTTGATTGATTCGAAACGTTGCGGAAGTATCCCTCATTCGCAAAACGAAAGTTGATCAAACAAATAATACAGAATCTTCGATTGGAAATTAGTATGTACACCAATAAGGTGGAGTAGTCGGTATTCATCGGCATCAGGAGGTGATGGGTGGAAAAATGACAATTTACCTATATTACATAACAAATATAGTGGACTCAAGCAAAATAACAAAATGTTGAATCAATAAGATACAAAAAAGATTTCTTAATCAATATGATTGACATTGGTGCACGTTTCAGTGAAGAGATGATATTTGTTATATATAATATGTCTGCATTTGGAAATATTTTATGAAACTAATCAATTATTTAATGCAATCATGTTACCTGCTGGTGAACATAATATTGTGTTCAATGTGTTTATACGTTTATGTGGTGTAAAAAGTAAACAAATAAATAAAATGAGTTAAACCATTGGTTTTGAAACGTGTCGATCATTTTAGATTGAATAGTGGTGTATAAAAATATTTTATTTAAATTAAATATAAATCCTACGGCGAGTAGTTTGGTACTAACGGCGCAGTCTGATATATTCCAATGGCCTCCTTCGTTGAAATCCCCCTCACAGCTCAACAGTTTGCATTCGTTAAGTTCATTCATGATTTTTTTCGTCACACCTAGAAAAAAAAAGTTGTCTAAAATCTGAGGGATAACAATGGCAAGGTAAGAAATAATATACACGGTGTCCGAAAACTAATCGTAGAACAAATGGGAAACTGGTGAATCTGTCTATCGGTTTTTTTTACTGTACGGTTTTGAAACACATTAAACGCTCCTTCAAGACCTATATTTTTACTGTATTTACTCGAAAATGAAATCTCAAATCATTAATCGATCAACTGCTTGGAAGGCAACTAGTAGAAATTAAAAACAATTTTTTTTTTCGTTAATAATGTAGTTTAGTAGGAGAGATGTTTTTATGTACAATTGGCGTATATCTAGTACGTTGAATATTCCGTCTGTCTATGAATTTTTTTGTGCCTTCCGGTTTCCAAAACCTGCTACACCCACTTCAAGCAACCCTTACTTTGACTACGTGGCTAATTTTGTTTATGGTTCAGTTCAGATTCTTTTTCGAAATGTTAAATCATTGTGTTTCTTTGGACGTTCTTATATACAGGTACGCGTTTTTTCAATATTATCGTACCTCCCTTCTGGAGAAATTTCGAAATAAGAATTGGCTTTGAGATTCTTTGGACACACTATATAAATAAGAAATATTACATAAACACAAATGGGCCTTACTAATAAAGTGGTTTTAAATTTTACGTAACTGCTAAACAACCATTAATATATGCTAAATCGTTGTTTATCAGCTGTGTAAAATTTGCATCACGTTTATTAGTAAAGGGGGTAGTTTATAATTAAGAATATCTAGTTAGGTTTTTATCTACCTATTTTACTTTTTTATGATTTTAGGGGAAATTTTAGTTTTGATTTATTAAATAAAAAAAAATAGAAAACTAATTTAAGGACACAAGGTCCTGATGAATAAACCTTTGATTTTGATAATTTTTATTGAAAATAGTGGTTTAAGCAAAGTTTTTTTTTTCGTTTAAGTAATTAAATAAAATAGACTAAATAAAATTATACGAATATAGTGTCAAAGTTCAAAAGAGAGCCGACCTTGCATTTCTAAACAGGAAAATATTTGCACTTTTCGTGACACCAGAGACCATCCATATCCAAGGTTTTTGTGACACACTATTCTCCGAGAACCGCAAAGAATGCAAGGCTGATTTAAGCGCAACGAGTAAGATTAAGAAAGGGACGCTTAGATGGTTTGTGAATATAGAGCGAATGAGCGAAGAAAGGAGTGTAAGGAGAATATATGACGCACATGTTGATGTTAGCAGAAGTCAGAATAATAGAAGAGTATGTATGAGACGATGGATGAATGTGAACGAGGCACAAGGAGTGTGTGCCAAAAACGAGTTTTATTTTTATTTATTTATAGGACAATTTGTATAGCGCCGCTTTTGTGAGATATCACCTCAGGAGCGCTTTACCGTTGATGCAGGTATTTAAAAAAAATCAAATATTACAAAAATAAATTGATGTTAAGTTAACTAAAATGAAGTACAGGAATAGGTGACACGAAGATAGAAGGTGGAGACTTGTTTGACAGTCTGTCGTCTCTGCCTACCCCTTCGGGAAACGGTGTGATGGTTAGTTAGTTAGTTAGTGAAAATTCATTTCACCAAAGATAATATTATATGTACAATTAAAAATAAGTTATTTTTATGAAAGATTACGAATTTATAAGAGATTACAATTAATAGGCTATGACTTACCACAGTTAATTGAAAAATATTTCATAAATACATTAAGATACAGAATACAAAACTTGAGAGTTCCAAAGAAAGATTGTGCCACTGGTTAATAAAGATGCTGACAAAATGTAAGAGCTTTTGCGATGTTTTTTGTTTGTTACTGGAAGTTTTAGGTTACTAGGTAATGCATTGTGTTGAGTATATGCGAATGAGTTAAGAAGTGATTGGAGTAAAGAGTTAATTCCAAATTGTAAGATTTTCAGTTTTTTACTAAGCATAATGACTCACCTGTATTCAATCGCGGGATGCTTCCATTTGGTTCACAGAATAAAATTGGTCTAGAGACAAGATAGCCCAGATGATCCTGCAATATATGTAGGATATCCCGTTTGACGCGAATTATCATCTTGTCACTGTAAAATTTAGTTACATCGAAGCCTTCCCCCTCGTATGTTATCTGTAAATCTATAGAGCCTGTTAGGGGTTATTATATATATAAAATCAACCCGACCGAAAAATACATTCAAATACCAACCTGATGTTCTAATGCTGTGCGTTATAGAATCAGCACAAAATATTCAAAAATGTAAACCCACACAATCCCCCTGATGGTGAAATCTTATAACCTTCACCAAAACAAGACGATCTTTGTGCGCTAGTAATGGAAAATCGTGTTGCGCTTTCTCTAGTTTGGTTTCGATTTTTAACTAGAAAGCAGTTGCACTATAATAACTGATTTTTCAGTTATTCTTGTTAGTTATACCTAATATTTTACAATGGCGAAATACTATAGTGTTGTGTACATAAAAAAAGGTAATGCGAGTTGGTGTGAAAGGGGCATGAAATTAAAAAAAAAAATCATGAAATAGGTATACAAATCTAAAATCTCTTATATTCTGAACCCCTAATGAAATATTCTCTTGATATTCTGAACCCCCAATGAAAAATACCACGAACCGCCACTGGTTGTCGTAGCAACTACTTCTATGTCAGTATACACAGCCTAACTACAGGCATGCTAGTAGCTGGCTGAGGAGATCCCGAAAAAAATTAGAAACGAACTACAATTTTATTTTTGTAAAGCCTGTATTCTACAAGCACTGGTAGCGCCGATAGTGCAAATTGAAGTTCAGAGTTTTTTCATCGCTCCTCCGAGCAAAGCGCACGCACGTGTTCACTCTGTTGGCTACTGGCAGGGCGCATTCAGATATGCTGCCCGTCCCGCACCACTCCCTCAACCTTCACCCACCCTCAACGCGTGCCACTGGCACACGAAAAATCAAAAGCTGTGTGATTGAATGGCATACGAGCTGCTAGTATGCGAGTTTCTAGTAGCGACTCGATCTCGATATACATGCCACTGGCACGCTACTAGCATGTGTATCTGCGGCTTTAGGATCAAGCGGGGAGCTTGCGGTTTCTCGGATGCATGCCAACGAATGATTGATTACGGGGATGACGACATGTGAAAGTTTGTTATGTTTGTTTCCCGTTCCCACGAGTATGCAATATGTTTGTTGATAATGTTTGTAATTAAAAAATAATTGAAACAACGAAAACGTCACTGAATACCAAAATTTCATCTACATTTTTTACTCCCTTGGGAATCGCCTTATTCTCCCGGTTAATCTGTAATCGCTTTCATTTGGGTAGGAAAATTTGTACGTACCATTTATTAATTTCTGATTGTATCCTATTTTTTCTCTATCTATTATAGTAACTGCTAGATTTTCGTAATATTCTTTATTATTTATGAATAAAATTCGATCGGATTCTTTGGAGACGTATTTTTCAGTATTCGTAGAGAGACACCAGTAATATCCATCATCTGATCCTTCCACCCCAAACTCCGAATTAGATGTTCTTCTCAAAATTTCAACCTTTCTGTGAAAATGTAAATTAAAAATGGTTTTGGCGTCCGTAAAACAGGATATATCTCTCTCTACTGATATGTTTAGGTTCGTTGTGAAAATCATTGTGTTATTCCTGCAAATAAATATTATACAGGATTTATTGTTTTTAGTTATTTTTGTATTATTTGATCTCTTTTTTGGTTTATATATATATATATATATATATATATGAATTTCGGATTTGAAATAAAAATTATATATAATTACTATTTTCGCATTGACGCATCCAAAAGGCAACAGTTATGCTATACTTAATATTTAAAAAAGTATTTAAGACACATATAAATTAATTAATAATTAGTTTGCCATATGTAGGCTGGGCAATGAGCTTATATTCGCTAAATATGTCGCTGATATTTTCATTTTATATCTAGACACAGTTAAAGCCAAATTAGTTCAGCACTTTTTGGTTCATGTAAATAACGAGTATGTTTGTGGCTTTCAAAAGGCAACTAATTTCAGACCTATTTGCTCGTTATTAACTTTTATCATTTCTTGTCGTTTTTTTAAATCTTGTCTCTATACCTTCCTACGTGTACATCGCATACTCCTTTTTAGCTTTATTTAGTTTTTAACACACATATTAATGGATGTATTCATGTACGAACATACTTGATTTATTGTAATTTTTTATTGTTGTTTTACAAATAAAAATATTCTATTGGCACTGTTCTTATTTTATAGGCGTTAGTACATAAAATAAAAAGAATTCCCGTCATATTTGGATATCATCAGTTCAATTGACATTGCCAATGTTAATTACTAAATCACAATTAACAATGTTTTAATTAATAGATATATTTTAGTTCCGTTTTTCTGATGAAATCAAATCATGGGAGAACATACATAATTCAGGTATAATTAGATTTATCCAAAATTTTCGATTTCCACGAAACCAAAAATATATATATTGTAATAAGACATGATAATAATCAAATTCAATTAAGAATCTAGACCCCGCATCTCCGCTCTACACAGGGTCGTCCCGCTCAAAATAATTAAATTTGACAATGGTCGCCTCATCTCATGACTTCCTTTTTCCGGCTGCCGGGTTTCCACGGTTCCAGACATTTCTGCGGCGTCCTGCTTTCCGCGTCCCGTAGGATATATGTTAATGTAAGGGGATGGAAATGATTTAACTCCATTACGTGGAAGTGTGGAATGAATCCCCCTGTTTGAAAACTATTTCATGGACTTCCAGGCTACCAATTACAACACTTGGAAATTCAACTTGGGTCAACATAAAATTATTCATAATCTGCTCGTTCATAGATTGGATTGAATCCAATAACCTATACAATATTGTAATTGTGTGCCTAATCATAATTCGGATTACCCGGATTTCTATCTCTGTGTTTAAGTCAATAAAAGTTTCCAGTCGTTGTTCGCGAGTGTAAATAAGTTTAAAAAAATCTTTTTACTTACACTGTATGAATGAAACGGATGGTGAGCTCTGGAAGCACTTCCAGTGGATCTTTGCCAGGCTTCAAAACACACAATCGCGAGAATTTCAAATCACAATTGGTTGGCATCAGCGTTAGAGTTTTCAGATCTACAGTAGCGCACATGTTCTCATCGGGGCCTTCTGAATATTCTGAGGCATTAAGTAACAATTCTAGGTAACCCATACGCGCATCACCAATGCGCCAGTTCATAAAGTATCCATGGGCATACATTCGCTTGTAATCAGTCCAAAACCTGCTGCCCGAGGCATGTTGGGTTATAAATACATGTTTTTTATCGTAGAACTCAATTTGCACTTCATTTCGTGAACATCCTTCGTATTTTTGATAGCTGGTTTCGGGCGGTTTAATTTTATAACATCTACCATTGCCCTGTCTATTCAAATTCCGACTCCAGACGAAATCACTTTCACATGGTCCCTGTGTATCGCGTTTCACTGCACCTTTTTCTGGCGACAGTTTGGATTTGCCACAAATTGATATTATCAGATTACTAAAACATAATATATATGTCACGTTTTGAAAATTGAACAAAGAAACAAGTGTTTTTTTCTTCATCTTGGCAAAAAAGCAACCTTATAATATTACTGTGTTAAAGAGATCACGCTGTCTGAATGATGTGTTTGCTGGTTTTGTGTTGGCAGTTACGTTATTAACCCGTTTAAAACCAACCGTCGATATGATACACAAAAAGTTGGATATTTTCTAAAAAAAATATGTGTCGGCTTTGCATTAATTTGATACTTTAAAAAGAAATGCAATTGACGAAAATTGCATTTATAATATTACCTGTAGACATCCGAATTTCCGAAAAGAGTTCGAGTCTCGATCGCACCCTGATCTTTCGTCTTTCCTTTGTCTTTTTCTATTTCATATATTTTCAAATGTTATTGGGTATTAATAAAATATGGTTGAAAGAGATGAATGAAAATACTTAAAACGACATAAAAGACAAATAAAATTGAATTATAATAGAACTTTAGTCCCCCTCAGCACAGGACACCCTAGGGAGGAGGACTAAGAAATACCATACTATTCTTAAATTTATCATGATATTTTGCATGTGCATATTTGTATGTTCAGTTTAGCGACTGTATATCATATATAAAGTCTCTAAACTGAACTATGTCAGCTCGGATGAGAAAGGGTTATTTTATCACCACAAAACACTAGATGCGTCAAAAACAATAATTCAATTTCCTTATACAAATTGTCGAATGAAATAAAATATATACGATACTTAACGCGTGATTCAGAGTTGCGGTTTCTGATGACTAAAACATAACAAGTAGACAGTGAATTGGAGTATATACTACGTATTAACTAATAATAATCATAATAATATATCATTATTTGATAAATTTTGCAACTATATCTAAGAATACAGTGTTCATAGTGTACATTTGTTTATAAATATCGTAGTAAATAGAATTAACGACAGAAAATAATAATATGAAAGCAATAGGTAGTACCTATGTAATAATAATAATAATAATGGATGATGATGACTTTTATAGCGCCGTTTTTGTGCAAAAACACCTCAAGGGCGCTGTAACAAATAGAAAAAGTTGAGGTTTCTCACTAGGCTAGTCTTTGCTGAGGCAGTCATTTTAAAAGTTCATTTAAATACAAATGAATATACCTACACTTACTTATATTACAATATCGCTCAATATTTTTGTTAAATCAATAATTTCGAATTTGTGTGAGGGCACCGGTAAAGGCCCTACTTTTGATCCAAAATATAATGTTATTTTTTAAATTTGTTTAAGTATCACATTTTTGATGTTCTCATGTATTGAACAATCTTGTTGCAATTTACCCAAATTTTTTTTTTAACCGAACTAATATGCATTACAGGAATTTGGAGTAAATATTTGTTATTGTTTCGAGTACAGCGAGTATTTCAACTTTTTGTGTAGTATTTATTTATGATTGTATATAGGTGCGTGAGGATTGTGTTTGCATATATCTGCCGAACGCCAAACACATTCATAATATCGAAGATTAAGGACGGGTTGTTTCACAGAATTTGAAAAATTCGTCAAATTTCTATGTTGATTTTCAAGTTCTGTGGAGGTTCTATTCAAGTTTTGTTGTATTTACAGTTTTGTAAAGCAACTGGCCGATAATGATATAATAATATAACTTAAATAGAACCTTCACAGAACTTGCAAATCAACTTTGATATTTGACGAATTGTTCAAATTCCGTGAAACAACCCGTTCTAAGTTCTAGTCTGTAATGAGAGGCGGCCTACAGATTTTTTTATTGGTTGGAAGTGCCACCTCCCCCGTGCTATGATTCCATACTCAATGATAGATTGACAGACAGCGAAGTAAATAATTTTCAAGTGTTGGTAAGTCGATAAAGTTTCGTATTGTTTTGAAAAAATGCATGGTTTTTCTTATTTTGTTTGCAATTATTAGTGTGAAGATTCCATTTTAGGTATGGATCAATGGTGAGGCTGAGGTACTTCACTCGAGTAGTGCGCTCAATGTCGGGGCACTGACAACATTCATCGGACATGAGTTTATTCTAATAGAGGCACCTTCATGGGGTTGACCTGTAATATTTATATTTAGTTTTTTTCGGTGTTTAGTGTGAGCGTATTTCTATATCCACGCTTATCAAGTAAACTGTCATAATGAAATCAACGGAAATATAGATACGTATGTAAGTGTACAGCGGCATATGGTAAAAAATGTCATTTTATTTTTCATCCAAATTAGGGATTTCAAGTTCAAAACTCGGCGCAAGTAAATTTGATGCAGTTTATAATATTACGTATAATTTCACAAGTATATTTTTTTAATATACAGTTGCGGGATTATAAATGTGTTCTGCCTTAAAAAATCACTTTATTTCTAATACTACTCGTATATCAGATGCCGTTACGATTTATGGAAACATTTTTACTCCGTATCTAGAGAACAATCAACAGGATCTGTAAATTATTTTGAGCAAAAATATCGGTAACCGGGCCAAATCGAACAAGTGACAAAACACAACTCCTTTGAAAATTTATCTAAAGTCATGAAAAAGTGATGAAAAAATAAACAAACTAGTTTTTTCTCACTTTTGATGACTTTAATTATGGTGTCTGGAAACTCGTTTAAAGTTCAAATTTGAAAAAAATTGATCGGTAGGTAGTAATTTCAGCTTTTCGAAAGGTGACGTAAAAAAGAATTCAATTGCTCAGATCGAAAAAAAATTATTTTGAACTACGAGTTTCTGGTCACTGTGTAGGTATATCACTTTTCAAGGTCAAAACGTTTTGTACCCGCGCCAAAATGCATCCACGCCGAACTTGTATTCCCTTGTGAATGAGGCTCAACTGGGCAAATAAAATTGGGGTGAATGTGGAAGTATGGGAATTTATTGAACTTTCTTTGCACGGGATGTATATGTAGTTCAGTTTGTACATTTAAATCTCGGCCACGGTTGTTTGTGAGGGTAGTGACTGGTGACTGGAGTTGATCTCTACGTAGAACAATGTTCTTTTACCCTACATGATTTTTAGCTTGGACTGTTGACCCGTCGTTTCGTTATTTAGTTTCTGATTAAACGCGGCCCTTTTTCTCTTGCACAAAGGAACTGTAGGCTGTTATCAGAGTGAAAATAAAGCTAAAAACTGTTACCGTGGGATTCGGTGGCAACAATTTGAAATAAAATTAATATAGAAAATACAAACTAATTTTCCGGGTAATTTTTCAAGAGTAGTTAAGGCGATGCCATACGTAGTAATGCAAAATCATGTGTTTTTGGTTTCAAAATTTGGTCGCCTAGAATTGTTACAGATGCTTTAATTAAATACTGCGAGTAGAATACATCTTGGACTTTGAAATAGTCCAGTATATTTTAGATAAGTCTTTTTATAAGCCCAGAAAAAAATAATGTGTAAGGCCTATGAAAACTGCTTTAAAGTTCAAAATCTCCTACTTACGAACCCATTTTCGGTTATGATTTTATTGTATAATGTGGCAAATTAAGTTATTTATAAAATGATCGAAAAAAATCAAATATTTATGCCTGAATATCCACAAAATAAAATAAAAGGCACTTTATGGCCATGTTTTTTTCTTATATAAATCAAAACAAGTGGATGGTGTTAAGTGGGAATTTAAACCTTATCGCCATCTACGTAAGGGTTGTTATTGATAGCGGCTCAATTTAAAATATTCCACGACGTAGTGCATCGCCTTAAAATAAAGCCCTGAGTAGGTACTCCAATGCAAAATATTAGCATTTGATATCTAAAGGATGAGGTTTTTGTAAACATAATGAAAGAAGCGTTTCGCATTTAAGATTATAGATAATTGAAAAATATAGCATACTAAATTTAAACTATTTGTCAAAAAGGGTCTTGCTTAGTTGTAGAATGTGATATCGTTTGATGCGTGAATCGTAGATAATTGAAGACACAGCTTGTCCGCAGCAAATCATCTCAGCTTGAATTCCTCAAATATTCCTCTTGATAGTTTTAGAATGGTATTGTGAGTGTTGTCCTCAAGATCAAAAGCCCGGAAAGGATTTGTTTGGATTTCCACGGTCCACGGATGAATGCTCTAGATTTTAAATACAAAATAATGACGAAATTAAATGAAAAGGGTGATCACCGCTCTGGACTGTTCAACCAAAACCTCTTAGATCACAAGGCCGGACACTCATTCAAAGCAGGCTCCTAACTTGTATGGGATTTTACGAATATTTTAGTTTTTATTTTATTTTATTTATTCTTAATTATTAAAACTTTTTAAATGTTTGAAGTAATAAAAAAATAAATATATATTTTTGGAGGTTCCCATACAAGTTAGGAGGCTGATTTGATTCAGTGTCCCGGCCTTGTGATCTAGGAGGTTTTGGTTCAACGCGGAATGGTTTGTTGCTCCGATTTTGCTCTCATGTTTTGTGATTGGATCGAAGGTTTGGCAACCGATGTGACCCAAAAAATTCCAGGGTTGGCAATCTAACCAATGCATAATGGTCAATGCGTAAATGATGGAGGTGCCACACACCGAAATCATAGATAGAATATGTATAGAAGGAGCCACACATCGTGTTACAAATCCTATATGTAACAAAACCTACTTGTTCTACCCACTGGAGAGAAGAACCGTTAGAAATGAGTTGTGGCGTGAACCTGTGCTCGAAATAAGCGCGTGTTTTCCTTACTTCTGCTGAAATTGATAAAAAATCGAATTTGTTTCTTTAGCACATAAACAGTTCAATTAACCTGTCTAATAAAGTCTAGAAGTCTGCGGGTCTTATGTTAATTGGCGACACCGGTTTTCTTTCAAATTGATGTAGATCAGACTGCTGTTGTGTTATGGATCTATAATGGTTGTATAAAAGCAGTTGGGAGCATTATAACTAACTTCACCAACTTGACTGTTTTCGGTATTTGAAAATCTTTGATCAATTCCACCTAGAGTAAGAAAAAAATTACCTTATTTCGAGTACACAGACAAGCACACGACGCACTTATGTATGGTATTCAGTTTATACAACCCACTGCAGCTTTTTCAAGCTATGTTCTTAAGCAACTAAAAATAATTTGAAATAGTTAGGTTCCTTTTGAATCATTATATACGTCAAATCTCCACAAAGGAAAATAAGAGTCATTCATACGTTTCTTGAAAGCATATTAGTATTTTAATTTTCTCTTACAATTCCCCCAACGGGATCCCTTTGTTCCTACGAATTAATGGATAAATTTCTTTTCCGCAAATCATTGGATTTAATAAACCTTGGAGCATTTTCTGTGAGAATAATCTGTGCAATTTCGGCATCAGGACATTAACCACCGCGGCGGTATCATGGCTCTTGTTCCGGAGTGGTGGGGGTGAATTTTTGGGGTAAGTACTACCCTGAGGAGGGGGCGGTGATACCTACCCTCGGGTAGATGCAGTACCTACCGGAAGATGTGGCGCCTGCGCCCAGTGGACCAATCCATAACACTCCCCCATCCCCGGGACAAGGAAGAGATACTCGGGGGAAGTATTAGAAGCAAGAATAGAAAAACAAATGTCATGTTTTTGTCCATTGTGAATTTTGATACAAAAATAATAATCGTGGAAACACTGCTTCCTTCTCACCGAAAATGGTTTTAGAATCTAAAGTATTAAAAATGTATAAACATGTGTTTTTCAGACCATAATGGGGTGATGGACACAACTCTGATGTGTGAAGGATGAAAGTAGATTTTTTTCTCTAAAAACGGGATCCCTGAGGCGCGTTTGTGCTAAAACCATATATGACCTATTACAAATGTGGAGGTCCGTGAAGAATGCTGATTTAAGGGTAGTGAATAAGATTACAAAGGGAAGTTTGGACGGTTTGGGTGTGTATAGCATATGAACGGGGAAAGGAGATGTCCGAGAAAATCATGACACCCAGAATCAAATTCTAGAATCGGGTCATGTCAATAGTCGGAATAATGGAAAAGTATGACTAAGACGTTGTATGAATGTAAATGAAGAAAGGAGTGTGTAGCAAGGAGAATCAAGGTATTTGGGACGTAGTGTATTTTAAAGAAACCTCTTTGTATTTTTTTATTTAAAAAATAAATAATCCTGTCCTAAATGAATGAAGCATTGGAGGAAAAAATCAGCTCTCTAAATTAAGGTTTAGATCCTGAAAAAATATTTTGGAAGACTGTAATAACACACATACCTACAAATATATGGTGACCGGATAAATCATCACAATGATACTTCATCACATCTTTAAAAAGTTATATAAAGTCGTGGAAAGTGATGAAACAAAAACTTTATTAACTGGGTTAAATAGGTTAGGTTGGGTTAAAAAAAAAAATTCCATCGTTTCTAATGACTTTATATCACTTTTTAAAAGTGTGTTGAATTGTCACTGTGTTGAGTTATCATGGAACCGTTCGTAAAATCCCAATGAGCGTCTAAATAAATGCATGTTTATGTAATTATAATAATTTATATAGCGCTGTTTTTACGAAAAATCACCTCAAGGGCGCTGTACAAATATATTTCTTAAATAATTAATACCAGAACTACTGACTTGAAACTAGTGACTTACATCTAAGACTTATATCTAGGGACTTAGGACTAAGGTCTATAACTATTGACTTAAGAGTTAGGCCTATAACTACTATCTTAATGACATATATATTTACGTATGTAGAAACTTACAACTAACATTAATATTAACAAACTAATTTAATTAGCGCCAGAAGAAGAAGGAAGTTCTACAATATCAGGGTGTTTTCATAATTAATTTTAGGACAGGGGTGCAATTTGCAATGGGTTAGCTGGATATATATCTTAAATGAATGAAGTGAATGAATGAAATTTAACGCATTCAGATGATTCATCTGCCAACAATTAAACCGATTGACGTGTTGTGTTCCCGCTGATATTGTCCATTGTCCATTGGTAAGCAAGTCAATAGCATTTTGACTTTATCATAAGTAGTTGAGCGGAATATTAAGAGTGTCTGTCTGTCAGTGAAAGTTATTTTTATACAAATCTACAGTTTTTCTGCCAAATCACCTTTTACCATCCCTTAAAGCAGAATTTTGATATTTCTTGATTGAATTTTGCACACTCGACGTTTAAAATAAGAGTAAAAATATTGTCCACTGATTTCGAAAAATTCCGTGCCCGGGTAACTTCTGTGAGGGGCCCGAAGTTACCCCTAGTTAAAAAACTCAGCTTACTGACACGTCCACACATTTTACTGTTTGCCTTTCCGGTAACTAATAGATTTATCCATCAGCATAAAATTTACATAAAACTATTGCATTCCTCCCCCTGTCTACTAAAATAACTTCGCTAAGGCGATAACAAAGATCTTGTTAACTCAAGTATCGAAGTATAGAACCCTGTCCCGCGCGGGCGGTGAACGATTCATTAGAAACATCCCCTATTTCAGCACCCCTACTCGAACGTACTACTCCGACGGCTGAAATTTTATATTTTATTATTGACACGTGTGTTTCACCGCTCACCACGTGGCTGGGTAACATCCGTTTAAAGGTGTCATATTTGCTATTTTTGACTGACTGAAATAATAAAGATGTCCATAATTCATCCTCCTTCAGTCTATTTTGCAATATTTTTTACTTTGGCTGGCGCAGAGATTTTAAGGATTCGGTATTATAATGATTTTTTTTGGGGGTATTATGCCGTGTTGCGCTATTACCTCCGTATTTAGCCAAAGTTTCGGACAGCAATACAGTGTCCATCATCAGGGCAGATGTGTAAGATTACACAGCAAGTAAAAAAATTGTTTGCAGATGTGTAAGATTACACATCTGCCCCGATGATGGTCACTGCAATGCTGTCCGAAACGTTGGCTAAAGAAGGAGTTAGTAACGCAACACGTCACTATAATACTTTTGGCCGTGAAAATCACAAATCATAACTGGTTTCGGTGTTTAAAATAGGAGCTGCACGTTATGTTACTATTAACTATCCTAAAATTAAAATTTTCCATAATAAATTGTACAAAATAAATATAAATACAGGTTTAGTAATTCGTGCTAAAAATCATCGTCTCTCAAACTGGGGGTCGCAATCTATCTAAAAATATATCACCTGTAAGAAAAATTCTTTTATTAAATTGAGAATTTTTATTCTTTTTATTTATTTTATTTACGCCCGTGGAATTTTTTTTTTTAACGTTTTTTATTCAGTGAATTTTATGAATTACAATTTTTGTGTACTTAATAACTCCCACACTAGGCTTATGCCCGTGTTGTGGTAGTCATAATGCTATAAATTACAATAAAACCATATGTTGTAGTAAGAAAAAATAAAACATAATATAGAAGAAAAAAATAAAAATAAACATATTTAAGGAAAATATAAAACATAAAACATTTACATTGGCATGTTTGCAATTTTGTACATAAAGGTTATGTTATCTCCATATATATAGTTAGTAATAACATATATCATTGTATAAATGTATTATAATATTTGTACAGCGTCCTTGAGGTGATTTTGCACAAAAACGGCGCTACTGAGAGTCCAAATATCTATACATATATTTAATTTAAGAATAATCTGGAAACGTGCCCTCTTCTCTTTTTTGTGTGCAATTCATAATAGTAAACTATTAAACAGACATTTATATTGGCTAGCTGTAGTAAAAATAGGTTTTACAGCACTTAGTTGATTTTACACAACCAAACGACCTATGAAAATTACATATCGATATGTGGCTTGTCAATAATGGTTTCAATAATGAGTCTTTAACTCTTAGGGCCCGTTCCCACTTCCGTTTTCAAATCGGGGGCGGGTCCCGTTTTACAATCGGATGCCCTAGTGGCTGTAGTGTATGTATGGAGCTGTTCACACTTGTCTGACACGATTTGAAAACGGATCCGACATTTTTTGTCGGATGGCTCGCCTACGCAGCGCGTCCGTTTTCAAATCGTGTCGGCACACGCTCGCTCATAGTGTTGTATGGAGCTGTTCACACTTGTCGTCCAGTCGTTCCGGCAGAGTCCCCGCCAAACCCCGACCCCTCCCCGCCCGCTCCCTGTCGCAAGGAAGCAGGCACGCTGCGTGCTTGTATTTGGTTATTTTGTTAAGTAAATAAATCAAAACTACAATAATGGATAAGGAAATAAGTCCCGAAAATTTAATACCACTGGTCGAAGAAAGAGTATGGTAATATTTTATCTTTAACTAAATAAAAACAAAACACTTGGTGTACACAACTTTTGTACATCAAAATTTTTATTTTATTTTATTTAAGTTTACTTTTTTTAAATTTTAAAGCTTTAATGAGATGCACGGAAGAGCGTATTAGTTAAATAAACACATAATAAAAAATATTTGAGTGTTTATTGTTTTCTTACTTTAAAATATCGATAGCCTTTCTTCAGGACAAATGCACTTTCTCAATTTTGTATTTTGATATGTTAAGCTCTCTGAAACTCATTCCAGTAGATGGTTAAAGGAAGTGATAGACATTCTCTTAAGCCATTAAGCGCCCTTGAGGTTATTTTTCATGGTGAAAACGGCGCTATATAAATAATCCATTCATTATTATTCTAAAATAATTAAAGAACTTTAGTTCATCACTTCTTAACTCACCAATTAACACTTGGAAAATTCCTACAGAAAATCATTCGGCTATGATTGGGTGTACTCAAAATTTTCTTTTCACTTTTTTCCTTCTATTTAATAAGTACCACATGTCAACAAGAGCTTCATCGTCGTCCATTGCGCACCATTACTGAATAATGAGCAAATAACATGTTTTTGTTGAATCGACAATTATTTTTTTTCGTAGAGTATGGTCCGTTTTTAAAACGGATCCGTTTTTAAAACGGTAGTGTGAACAGGGCCATTGGCCGTCTGTTTTTAAAACGGGACCCGCCTCCGATTTGAAAACGGAAGTGGGAACGGGCCCTTAGGGCCCGTTCCCACTTCCGTTTTCAAATCGGGGGCGGGTCCCGTTTTAAAATCGGATGCCCTAGTGGCTGTAGTGGATGTATGGAGCTGTTCACACTTGTCCGACACGATTTGAAAACGGATCCGACATTTTTTGTCGGATGGCTCGCCTACGCAGCGCGTCCGTTTTCAAATCGTGTCGGCACACGCTCGCTCATAGTGTTGTATGGAGCTGTTCACACTTGTCGTCCAGTCGTTCCGGCAGAGTCCCCGCCAAACCCCGACCCCTCCCCGCCCGCTCCCTGTCGCAAGGAAGCAGGCACGCTGCGTGCTTGTATTTGGTTATTTTGTTAAGTAAATAAATCAAAACTACAATAATGGATAAGGAAATAAATCCCGAAAATTTAATACCACTGGTCGAAGAAAGAGTATGGTAATATTTTATCTTTAACTAAATAAAAACAAAACACTTGGTGTACACAACTTTTGTACATCAAAATTTTTATTTTATTTTATTTAAGTTTACTTTTTTTTAAATTTTAAAGCTTTAATGAGATGCACGGAAGAGCGTATTAGTTAAATAAACACATAATAAAAAATATTTGAGTGTTTATTGTTTTCTTACTTTAAAATATCGATAGCCTTTCTTCAGGACAAATGCACTTTCTCTAACTAACTAACTAACTAACCATCACGCCGTTTCCCCGCAGGGGTAGGCAGAGAGGACGGACCGCCAAACAACTCGGTCTTGGCACACACTCCTTGCCTCATTCACATTCATACATCGTCTCATACATACTCTTCTATTATTCTGACTCTTGACATGGCCCGACTCGAGTATCTGATGAACTTTCTCAATTTTGTATTTTGATATGTTAAGCTCTCTGAAACTCATTCCAGTAGATGGTTAAAGGAAGTGATAGACATTCTCTTAAGCCATTAAGCGCCCTTGAGGTGATTTTTCATGGTGAAAACGGCGCTATATAAATAATCCATTCATTATTATTCTAAAATAATTAAAGAACTTTAGTTCATCACTTCTTAACTCACCAATTAACACTTGGAAAATTCCTACAGAAAATCATTCGGCTATGATTGGGTGTACTCAAAATTTTCTTTTCACTTTTTTCCTTCTATTTAATAAGTACCACATGACAACAAGAGCTTCATCGTCGTCCATTGCGCACCATTACTGAATAATATATTTTTGACATGTTTATACATATTTATAACATGTTTTTGTTGAATCGACAATTATTTTTTTTCGTAGAGTATGGTCCGTTTTTAAAACGGATCCGTTTTTAAAACGGTAGTGTGAACAGGGCCATTGTCCGTCCGTTTTTAAAACGGGACCCGCCTCCGATTTGAAAACGGAAGTGGGAACGGGCCCTTAGTAGTATTTATTCTGACGTCAGTGGTCGTTATTTTCTTTAACATTCCGCAATCCATATTATGGAATGATTAACCACAAATGGTTGAAGTTCGATTATACTTAACTTTGTACCCATTGTTTTGTGGTTTGCATGCTGGGGCAATGCGTAAGTCACAATATTATGAATTAGATGTTCAACAAACCAAACAGTATTCAGATATTTCTTTATAAAGTTTAAATATATTTTCATTCGATGCAGATATAAAAAAAAGCATAAACACAGTAGGATTTTCTATTAAGCCCCCGCATTCCCAATTTCTACCGATTTTTAACAAGTTTCCCTTCAACTCTTTTAGTTTTTAAGTTCCAAAAAAAAGTAATTTTTGAAGATAATATCTTTAATTATTTTACAAGCAATAATTATTCACCTGAAACACTCATCCACATTGAAAAATCTCCTGATAAAAGATACATGACGCCAACGGGACTCGAACCCGTGTCCCGTCGATTTCCGGTCGACAGCTCTGACCACTGAGCTATGGCGGCTTATCTCTTATCCGCGAAATAATTCAATATATACTAGTGTTTCATTCAACAATTACTGCTTGTTACATTTTTTTTGAAATTGCAAAGTGAGCTCCGAAAATTATTTAAAACACGTTTTGTTTTGTTATTTAATATATTATAGGCATGAAAAATTCCCAGTGTATCTTTAAATGAAACTAAAGCATTTGTCGAAAGATCTGTTCTCTATTTTGAACGAGTCGTGTTTTATTGAATATTTTCACCATTTTCTCTTAATTGTTTTTTTTTTATATGAGCGCGTTCCCTCTAACATTCGTATTTACATATTTGGACGATCATTACTGGGCCTGAAACTATTATATTAAAGGTGTTTACCTACTTTAAAACGTATCTGAATTTTTCTCACAATCAGTTCCAATTTTGAAAAATTAAAAGGTTGTTGATATCGTTGGTGAGGGAAATGTTTGGTTGTTAAGATATATTTCTTATTTCAAACTAAAAGTTTAATGATATTAATATTACTAAACATTCTAATTTAGGTTGGTTGTGCGTTAGTCCTACCTGAAATCTGACTCAAAGAACTTAAATTTGCTTTGCATTTAAATGTAATTATTAAAATCGTAACTGATGGTATGAAAAAAATAATAAACAGTAATTGTTGATTGAAGTACTAGTACGTATTGAATTATTTGGCGTGTTGGAAATAAGCCGACGTAGCTCAGTAGTCTCAGAGCACCTGACCGGACATCAGAAGGTTTCAATTCCCGTCGGCGGCATTTATTTTTACTAAGGAGATATTTTCAATTCGTACGGATAATTCAAGCGACTAATTATTGCTTATAATAATTTGTTATACTTTGAGCTATGCATAAAAAACCTTGTCTTATAAACATTACTTTATCATTAAAATAAATTATACGAAGAATTCAGGCCAACGGTAAAGTAGACACCTTCCTATAATGTAATATTTTAACAGGAAATTATTTAAATGAATTATTTGTGTGAAGAATTCAGACAAGCAATAACGTACACACCTGCAAATATTATTTATTACCAGAAAAGTTTCTTAATTCTATATTTGAAATGTATTCTAGTGTTTAAATTTTTGTCAAGACAGATTTCAGATTTTTCAAGGGTTTGGGCTTTTTAGCTTTTGACGGCCGGCATAGTCCAGTGGTAACGCATTGGACTGCCATTCCAAAGGTCGCGGGTTCGAACCCGGCGTGCGCAAATAAATTTTATTTGATTAATTTGTGTTATTTCACAATTAATTAATTAAAATAATATAAAGTATATTTGCGGCACGTTCCAGAGTGGAAGATACTACCAGTATCGCCCTGGTGTAAGACCACCATTCAGAATTGAAACGTTGCTCCAAATGGCTTTATCCGTGTTTAGTGACTAGATCTGAATAGCCAGGTACTTCCCCACCTTCCTCTTTCCCTTCCCCACTTACCTTCAGCCTCACAACATCCCCCAATTGGGGATGCCATAGTCTCACTGGCTCCAGACGGGAGCAGTTGGGACTCTTGTGAGGTATTCACTATAAAAAAAAAAAAAAAATAGCTAACATTTCATTTTTAATCCTACAATAATTATAATATCCCGTGATTTTTCACGGGTCTGCGCTTGTATTGTTATGAAAGCGCTACTATGGTGTTAGCATGTAAAAGTAAGAGTAAAATTTTCGCTGGGAGGTTGTGGTGGTTGGGAGTGTGTGTTTTGTATAAACGAAACCCCCCCACTGGGGCTTGGAGAGTGGATGCAGTGTTAGTAGTTAGTATTTATAGGGCCACTTAGCTAGGCGGAAGTCCTCCAATGTTGCGTATATTATGTATGTGCCTTAATGCCTGTTACGTGTTGCAGGTTAAAGCTGGAATGGAATCAAGCCTTCCGTTAAATCATCAAACCTCTCCATTAAGTCCTCGTGTACCATATGAATTTGGAAGTACCATTAAATTTGACGGCGAGTAAAGCGTCGTTCAATAATACTTACCTAGCGAAAACGAACGTTTAAGAACATACGTTGAAAATGAATTACGAATTACCTGAATTACGCGACCATTAATATTTAATTCGCAAACACACCAGCTGATATAAAAATAAAAAAAATAAATTTCGTTAATTTAAACTAATCAAAAAAGGCCAGGAAATTCTCAATCACCTTCCATCGTATTTTTTACCTTCCTACCAGTATGTCCACATTATAAAGTTTCCTAGCATTTTTATTTTTTATTTTTTTTATTTTTTATTATTTATTGAGTTAGTTTATACATTTGAATATAAACTAATATAAACAAGATCATATTTCATTTTGTAATTTTACATATTTTTACAATAAATATAACATTTCTTTTTAAATACATTCATTCTTCCTTCATTCTTCAGACTTTCAGGCATTTCATCATACATTTTTAGTCCTTTGTACATTAGGCAGTTCTGTGATTTTGTTTTTTTCATATGTGGCAATCTAATCCTATTTACATTTCTGGTTTCGTAATTATGAACATCTCTATTAAAAACAATTTCATCCTTAAAATATTTTGGCATTTGGTTGTTCATGATTTTATGTACAAAAATTAACACATTAAATAATAGTCTCTTTTTTATAGAAATCCAATTTAGCTGTTCTCTCATTTGATCTATGCTTGCGTATTTTCCTTTTCCTAGTATACATCTCATAGCTCTATTCTGTATAACATCTAGCTTGTTCAAGTTTGCTTCATTGGCCAAATACAACACAGTAGAGCAATAATCTAAATGTGGAGCAACTATAGTTTTATAAATCAGCTCTGTAGTGTTTCCATTTAGTTTATTTCTTAATCTTCTAAGAAAATTGACTTTTTTAGATACCTTTTTTAGCACATATTCAAAATTTGCTGCGAAAGTTAGTTTTGAATCTAGTATCACACCCAGGTACTTAATTTCATTTACTTTTTCAATTTTTTCGCCATTAATTGTCAATTTTAACTCTGTGTTATGTGTTTTGTTGCCTGTTTCCATATATTTTGTTTTGTTGACATTCAGTTTTAATTTGTTTAATTTCAGCCATTTCGCTATATTTTGTAGGTCTTAATTTAATTTATTGATTGCATCTATGTATTCTTCACATGAAATATAGATTAATGTATCGTCTGCAAATAATCTAATTTTGCAATGTTTTATGGTTTTAATTATATCATTAATGTAAATAATGAATAGAATTGGGCCTAATACCGACCCTTGTGGAACACCGAGGTTGTTTTCTATCGGTTCTGATTCTGAGCTTTCCACTTTTGTTACCTGTTTTCTTTCATGGAGATATTCTTTGAAAAGATTTAGAGCTACTTCAGAAAGACCTATATCTTCTAATTTTTCCAAAAGTTTTTTCCTTTCTATCGTTTCAAATGCTCTTTTAAAATCTAAAAAGTTGCAATGGTGATTTTTTTATTATCTGTTTCTTTCTTCCATGTATTAATCACAATGTTTATTGCAGCTTCACAAGAGTTATTATTACGGAATCCTGATTGTTCGTCACATAATATATGATGTTTTTCCAAATACTCAACGAGTTGTTTCTTTATTACAATTTCTAGTACCTGTTCGTATTTTGGTAACATATTTATAGGTCTAAATTCTTCGCATTTTCTGGTATTAACAACTTTCGGAATCGGGATCACAATAGATGTTTTCCATGTGTTTGGAAATTTTCCACTTCTTAACGATTCATTTATTATGTTCAGTAGATGAGGTCCTATCACTGGCATTGCATCCCTTAAAACTGTAAAGCTTATTCCATCTGGACTCTCTTTTGATTTGGTGCTGTTTAGAATCTGTAAAAGATATGTTTCATCAATCTCTTTAAACACAAGTTTTTCTCGGTTTAGGGGAACATTTCTCACGCGGTTGTCTTCCTTCAGTATTGGTATACTCTGATGTAATTCCGTTATGCTGTTTACAAAATATTTGTTGAAGCAGTTCTGTATGCTACCCTGTATCTGATGTGGAAATTCAATGTCATGTTTCATCCCTTTATCTTCAGTTTGCATTAATCCTTTTATGGTTTTCCACATTTTTTTAGTGTCTCCTTTTTCACAGATAATTTTATTTTTGAAGTAATCGTTCTTACAAACTTTCAGTTGTTTTGAGTATTTATTTCTTGCATTTTTGAATGCTTTCCAGTCTTGTGAGTTTCTTGAGATTTTTGCAATTTTGTACAGTCTATCTCTTTCATATTGTATTGATTGTAGTTCTATGTTATACCATTTATTTGTTCCTCTTATTTTAGTAGTTTGGATTGGTATTAACTGGTCGATTACTTCTTGAAGGTTATTTATTAATGATTTAGCCTTTTCATTAAATTCCATTTGATGAAGTTCATTCATATCACCCAGAAGTTCAATTAACCTTTCACTGTTATATTTTTTATAATTTCTGTATTTTATCATTGGGGATGCATTTTATATGAAACCTCACAAAAGCACCCTTATCTGTACAGTCCAATAATAATAATATTTGGACGATTTGTATAGCGCCGTTTTTGTGCAAAATTACCTCAAGGGCGCTGTACAAATTTATAATAGATTTCTACAATGATCTTTGTTATTACTAACTATATAAGGAGATAATATATTCAGCTTTCCCAAATATAACATATACCCTGAGAAAAACCAGGGGAACTATGTCGCCACCGGTTGGGTAACGTTAAGAGTTAAGGTAGGGGCTGTAAGAAAGGATTTATTAATGCAGATCTTGAAGAGGCTCGGATTTTATGATGAAGAAAAACAGATGCCGGTAGCTCGTTCCACATACGAATCGTCTTACAAAAAACAAGTCGAAGAAACGACCCGCTCTCATTAAGCCGACATCAACTCTGGTCAGGTGTACCGCTAGTATCCTTCGAATTTTACGCACGTGCACCGGGGATAAATGCTGCTAGCTCCTTAGACCATGCTCCATTAAAATAGTTGTTGAACAGACTCATCATTCCCACATTGCGTATGTGCATTAATCAATACTCCTGAATTAATCATTAATCAATAATCCTAAATTTGATTTGTCCCAACGAGAATCTGTATTCTCTGGGAGCTAGGAAGCTCTATTTTCTAGCTATTGTATAATTATTTACGTGTGTATGGGTACCTGATAGTAGATAGATAAGACAAATGTCCTCCGTCGAAGCAATTACGATCAGTGGATGGGATGTGATACGTAGCTACCGAACTATGAACGAATCTCGTTAGGATTCTAACAACCGAATCTAACTATCCATTATCTTGTAACTCCTATCTGGTCAATCCATAATTGTCCGAACTGTAAGGTTTTGTAGACTGAGCGTAACAAAGTCCCGTTTTAACTCGACGGCTATGCAATTCGTCTGTCGATAAATTTTTTTGTACGTTCCGTTTTAAGGTGGTGGCCGTTTTTTCAGTAAGATTATTTTTTCAAATGTGGAATATGTGTTTATTTGGACTTTCTTATTCGCATTTTTTCAATATTATGGTACCTACCTGCCTAAAGAAAGTTTGAAAAAATATTTATTATTAAGGTAGTGACGTTTCTTCGGACAAATTGTATAATTCCTTATTTGATAAATTTTCAAATGTTACATAAAATATATGGTTTGTTATTATGTAGGAAGGTATTAAGTACCTACCTACTTACAAATCTGATGATTACAGAGTAAATTTATTATTTTTTTTTATTTAATAAGAGAAATTAGAAATATACTTTTTTTGGACGCGAGGTCTACTGTTCACAGAACTACTAGTATATATATTTGAGGTGAAGCTTAGTTCCAAATCACTATTTTGATTCATGTTTACAACGAATTGGTGTACATTATGAAAACCAAAAAATATGTTTTAGTTAAATTGAAGGTTTTCCTATCGCTTCGCTTGAGTAGAATACAAATAAAAAATAAATTACTCAATAAAAAATATAAATGCAAACTACTACAAAAAATATTTTTTCATTAGAGATGTATGAAAGCATAAAGGAAACAACTTTTAAAAAAATACAGATTTACAGCTAAGATTATCTGTGACAGTTTCACTTGATTAACTTTTTTGCTTTATTATAAAATTATTTGCAAAATAAGTAAAAACCAGTTTTTTGCTTGAAATCGAACGTTTCTAGACTCCGTTTTTCAAGCGTTTTTCCCGATGCCTATTACCTACGATATAAGGTATACCAAGAATATAGACATTTTTAGCTTGTAGCTTCCTCTTAATGAAATTGAGCTCTGGGGATATTAGATGTCGCCATTTGGGAATATTTGAGATGGTTGGGAAGGGATAATACGAAACTCTGATCAGGTCTAATAACTAGTTGTGTACATTGCTCTATGACCAAAGATAGGCCGTGTGCAAGTTCGGGTAATAGCTCTTGTGCAATGCTTGTGAGTTGATATATTTTAAAATTGTCATTATATCATAATTTTCCGCTGATTGTTGTGGCCAACTAAATAAATGAGTACGTAAGTTCCTTACCTATTTACGAATGTAATAAGAATTTCATTTTCGTTTTATAATGGATTTCTCAGGGTAAGCACAGATATTCAGTCTTCACTACTAATCACTGAACATAATCAATAATAATAATAATAATAATTGGATAATTTGTAGAGCGCCGTTTTTGTGAAAAATCACCTCAAGGGCGCTGTACAATTTATTTCCTAGGATCTACATTTGTTATTTAGAAATGATACCAAAACATACTTACCTGGCAAGTCACTTCCAACAAACACACTTATATTAAAAAGTTTATGCTTATAAAAGATAGAACTGCACGCAGAGGACACTATATCAAAAAACACTGATCGTCGCATGATCTTAAGTCTGCTATAGTTTTTTTTATTTTAATTTAAATGTATTTTAACTGTCTTAAAAGCCTACAAATTGTTATCATTTTTATTTATTTATTTTTAATTATTATTTTTATTTATTTTATTTTATTTTTAGTATTTTTTACATTTTGTTAATTTAAATTTAAATTGCCGTCAACTGTGAAAGTTTAGGTTTCTGAAATTATGGATACGACTGTCTGAAAAGGTGCGTTTTAAGTTTAGACCTAAATTCTGTCGAGTCTGCGATCATTCTCAAATCATGTGGCAGTCCATTCCAGGCTTTAGGTCCTGACACGGCAAAAGCACGCTCACCGAACTTAGTATCTGGTGTGCGCTTTGGTTCCTTCAACCTTCCGATAGCTGATGACGTTGCTGACCTAAGGGTTGACTGTCGGGAGTTGGAATCTTCTGGAATACACAATTCTGATAAATAAGCCGGAGCCATTCCGTTAAGTGACTTAAATACCATCCAGCATACCTTGAACTGGATTCTTTCAGGACATTTGAGCCAGTGCAGATTTTTGAGATGCTCTGAAATGTGGGAGTATTTAGATACTCCGGTGATAAGCCTTGCCGCGGCGTTGAAAACGGATTGTAATTTGTTGATTTGACATTTAGGGAGACTTGCATATATTCCGTTGCAATAATCTAGACGTGAAACAACATAGGAATTGACTAGCAATTTAGTCGCCTCTGTTGGCAGGTTTCTCCGCACTGCTTTAATTTGCCTTAATTGAAAGAACCCCGTGCTTACAGTTCTGTTCACCTGAGTTTTAAGGGAAAAATTAGCATCCAGATTGACACCCAGTAATTTGATGCACGTTTTTGGAGTGATGTCACTTCCGGAAATGGTTATTGGGGAGTTTTCAATGTTATGCTGACGTCTGCTTGTAGCAGTCCACAGAAACTCAGTCTTTGTGGGATTCAGTTTCAATCTATTTGAGGTCATCCAGCGAGTAATTGCTTCTATACACTCAGTTATACGAATTTTTAGACTGTTTATTTCTTCTGGTAAGCAGTAAAAATAAACTTGCTGGTCATCAGCGTAGCAGTGAGATAGAAGGCCGAATGATTCTATTATTTTAGCGACATCATTTGTGAAGAGGATGAAGAGTAGTGGGCCCAGAACGGACCCTTGAGGTACTCCAGATGAAAGGGTTGCATAATTTGATTGGTTTTTTCCTACTTTTACGGCTTGTAAACGGTTGGCCAGGTACGATGTCAGCCAGGTCTTAACATCACAGTTTAAACCAAATGATTCATCTAATCGTTTAATAAGAAAGTCATGGTCAATCGTGTCAAATGCAGCACTCATGTCCAAGACTGAAAGAAGTGCCAGTTTACCCGACTCAATGGCAGTAGTTATGTCCGACAAAACACGTAGTAACCCGGTTTCTGTGGAGTGGAACCGTCTGTATGCAGATTGGTATTTAGTTAATAATTCATTTGAATTTAAGTGACATATGACCTGTGAGGCAGCGATTTTTTCTAATATTTTTGATATAAAAGGCAGATTTGAAACGGGTCGGTAATTTGAAAGATCTTCAGCGTCCAGTTGTGGTTTTTTTAATAATGGAGTTACGATAGCTGATTTAAGGGATTTTGGAAAGTCACCCGTGCTAAGTGACTTATTGAAAAGATGAACTAAAAAGGGGGCAATTTCATTGCAAAACCATCATCAATGCGTCAATAGTGTCTCTCCAGCAGCTTACTTCTAATCTGTGTGCAAATAAGTTTATACTGCCGAAAACTCTGTATTACCTACATTTAATAATTTTTGCAGTCATTGTGTTGCAGTTATAGGACGAAGATATCTTTAGTGATCACCCACCTCCTTATTTGGAGAGCACTGATCGGATAGTCACACCCTGTTCATATAGGCATGTTAGATTAAAAATATTTTTTGAATTTTGAAATTCCTTATTCACCCCGTATTTAATTAATAAATTTTATTTTAGAAACAACATTTTCTTTTTAACTTGTTTTGAAAGTTATAACCGTCAATATAATATATCATTGAAGAAGAAGATAATACTAATAAATCCAAACAAAACATGAAACAGGACAAGACACAGAACCTTGTGACCGTCATATTTTTATTTTTCTTTGTGTTCTGTTTCACGTTTCGTTTATATTTATTATTACTTTTATGCCATAAAATCCTGGTTCCCGTTAACCTTTACGCACCAGAAGGTAAAAACGATAATTAAAACACTTTAAGGGGGGTCACCAGGGTCCCCCATAAAATCCACTAACATTCAGATATTATTTACTACGTACCGTTTTAGCCGAACATCGCACATCTTTGTCCTGCCAAAGAGTAATTATTAGTTACTACTTACCGTTTTAGCCGGACATCGCACATCTTTGTCCTGCCAAAGAGCAACGCAAAAGGGTTAAAGAGATAGTCTGAAATCGAGCGTAACTGAAATGTACCTATTAATAACAAGCCTATTTTACTAATTTAAAGGGCTACCTTTAAATTGGTAAAATAGGCTTGCTTGCGGCCAGAAAAAAGTAGTGGTCTATGAAGATCAATAACTGAATAGCTTTTTTGGGATTAACTATTTTCAAAAAAATCGCACAAAACTCAAGTAGTGTATTAACTCCTTCGGAATGGGAGTGTTAATATGGTTCTTGTATTACGCCATATAAAAAAATCTTTAAAGTTAACCGTGCGGTAAAAGCAAGAACCTTCTTATCAATATTTCTATCTTGTCTCTAGGGGCTGCCGCCTTCCTTGTTCCCAGTTATAGCTGTTCCCAGTTCCTCCGACCTTCAGACTCCGCCCATTAGCCCCACGATGTTCCGCTCAGCCGAGCCCGTTAGCAAAACCAGCAGAATGCTAATGAAACAAGGGTCGCTATAATTTACTTTGAAGTAAACATATTGCATGCGGTTTTGCATAAGGGTAGTTTGTAGACAATGGCTTCATCCAACATCCCGTCTATCAACAACACATCCCTGTGGACCCCGCGTATCGAACATCAAAATTATCGACTCAATTATAGGATTACTGCTGTTTTATATATTCGTCGGCAGTTCATACGCTTAAATTAAGCAATACATGCAGTGAATGTAATATAATCAAATTAACTTTCACGAAAATCGAATGATAATTAATGATTATGATTGGCGAATATATGTTGGATACGAATTATGTTTACAATATAACTAGTTATTCTGAACCGGCTTCGCCCGATTTTTTAAAGTTTATTGTTATCGTGTTCAATTGTACGGAAGAATTTAAAGATATGAGCTTGAGTGAAAATATCAACATCTGAAAGTATGCTGATGATGCGGTGTTGTTTTCTAACAGTATCGAAGATCTACCATCTATCGTGAATAGGATGAACCAAGTATGTATGCAGAGTGGTGATGAGTTATATAAGCTCAACGCTCCTCTTTAGTTCAAAAACATATATTTTCATCATACGATTCATCTGTCCAACGCTTCAACAAATTCTGTAAACAACCCGTCATAACACTATTTATTTTTCCCTCACAAACTTATGTTTTCCTCTATATGATCCATCTGTCCAACGCCTATGTAGATTAATGAAGTTTTAGGTTTATTCCTTATTTGAATTACTTTCAAAAGAGATTTTATATATATTATCAAGTTAGCTTATTTCTGTCTTTCTTAACAAGAATTCAACGCTTTGCCTTATTGTAATATGAGTTGGAATATTTTTAGCGTCTTTCGTCTGGCCGGGAAGATGTGAAAACTCGCTGAAATTTCCTGATTTCTAACTTCGTTACAGAAATTATAGAGAATTCTTTAAAAAAGCTCTAGAGAAATTTTCACATCGCTTAACTTAGGTACGACGAGCTTTTCTCCGAGGCGTTGGTTTTCAATAAGCGTTTTTTCTCTGACGAAGTTTATAAAGTTGTAACTTTTAAAACTCAATGGAAATTGAAATTGATAACCTTTTATGAACATAAAGATAATTGAGACGATGAACTGTTGAAGGTAAATAATATATATACGACCGTGTATATGAAAACCTTACCGATTGAAACGTAAAATAGAAACTTACATAAACTAGTTAATGGAAAGATACATAAAATATATAATTTGCTTATCCAGTAAAATGGGATTGTTTATCTGTTGTATAAGCTTTAAATAATAACAAATTCTCACCAAATTTCTGAACTTTTCCAAGATATTTTAAATGTTCTATATATTTCTTCTTTTCAAAGTTGTTGTAAAAATAAACAATATTTTAGAAAATAGGTAAAATTACCATTTAGATTTTAGTATTTGAAAAATACTTTAATGTTTAAAAATAGCAATATTTTAATTTCAAACATGAAAAAATATGAAAAAAAGCACAACACAAACATTTTTTTGAAAACATCGAAATATTTCAGAGAATTAAAAATTAAAAAAACCACAGTCCGATTATTTGAGGATTTTGTAAGATAACTGTCACTTCACTTTTTATCTTATTCACACTATTAAAAATTATAATAATAATTCCCAGATAATAACAAAAAGACATTTTGGATCCATTTTAAACGTTTAATTTTTACTTTTTTACCTACACATGTATAAGCCATTTATGTTATTAAATAACATCACTTTCACGGAAGCTTTATTAAATTCACGCGGTTAAAGTCAATTAAAAATAATAAGTAGGAAATAACCTCGCATTTTCCGATAAGATGAAACTATATTATTCACAAAATGACATTATTATTAGGTTAAAACTGACAAAAATAACACGAATAATAATAGTAAATATATTGAATTATACTAATATATAATAATAGTTTATTAGTAATAAGAATAAAACATATTATTTAAAACATGATTTTAATTTCACATGACAAACCAACACAGTCATTTGCGGGATAACTGACGTGCATAAGAATAAGTCTGTAAAATTAAATGTTGCGAGACATTTTTTTTTGTAATCATTCTCAATAAACATTATGCTGTCTTGTACAGTGTGTAACAAAACACCGTTTAACTGTTGTGAAGTGATTTTTTATTAGTAAGATCAATATTTTTTTAATTTTTTATAATTTAATAATCATCTAATTGAAAATTGTGTCCTCCATTTGAAAAGTTTTCCTTTGTTGAGGGAACATTTACAAAAAAAATAGATTTCAGGAGTGAAATAAAATTAGGGTAGGTAGGTATAGATTACAGCGTCCTTGATGTTATTTCTCACAAAAACGGCGCTATATAAATCTTACAATATTATTTATAATTATTATTAGAGAAATGAATATACAACCCTATTTACAACATGATTTTATTAGTTATTACTAATAAACATTGTTAAGAAAGGTACACAGAAAAGATTTTTAGACTTGTAAAGCGACGAATGGAAAAAAGTTTATAAGTGGAACATGAGTCGCGGAAATGGATGAACTAACGTAGTCAGGTGAATCTAATACTTGGATCACGTAAAATAATGCAAAAATGTAAATGATACAAGGTGTGTGCCAATACTGAGCAGTGTTGCGATATATCCTCTCTCACTACCCTTTGCAAGCAAATCACATGATATATTTTTATGTGAGTACTGCACAAGAGTCCCTACTGCTCCCATGAGCCTGAAACCTCTTCGTAGCCAAGGTTCTTAACTATTCAGTCACAGATTGACAACTTTCTGAAAAGTGGTTAACAACCATAACCCATCTCCCCTGGTTCTATTATCAATGGTCAACCCCATTTTCTGCAGAAGGCAGAAGTTGAAGATTCTATTGTTTGTTGTAGTTGCTTCTCCATCCCGAGCAACAATCTGAGCGGGGGCTCGCGGCCCTCGCTGGCGGCGGGCAGCCCCGGCACGCCAGCGCCCCCGCCGCCCCCCGCGCCGCCCACCCCCGACACACTCAGCCGGCGCAGCAGCCCCGCCCATGGCAGCGGGCCCCCGCCCTCGTGCTCCACACACCATGTGCACATTGAGTCTCCGCAGAGGTTAGCTTTTATATTAGTATAATATTATTTTTTATTTCTTCTAATTAATTTGAGAACAGAAAAAATAATTAAATTAAATTTTAATTTTGCTCGTCTATATATTACTACATATTTTTTTTTATTTATACATTGACAGTATATTTTACTAAAAGTTTCAACGTTCTAAATGTTAAATTAAACATAGTTAATGACAGTCAGTGGCGGCTCGTGACTTTTAGGTGTACAAGAGTGCTAATATTACAAAAAATGGCATTATTGATGTTGTTGTAGCTGAAAACGATTTTTATATTTTTTTCGGAAATTAGATTTTTTGTATGAAGATTTTCAAGAAATCCGTGCGGCGCACGACCAAACTAAAATTTCCCAAAAATCTTCAAACAAAAAATCGAATTTTCTAAAAAAAATAAAAAAAATCGTTTTCAGCTACAACAACATCAATAATGCCATTTTTGTAATATTAGCATTCTATTACACCCAAAAGACACGAGCCGCCACTTAATGAACCTATTACCTATGTCCTTAAAATTTCTTAGTATTTTCGTCTGGTATGAAATATATTGTTCTTAATCCTTACTAAAATGATGTAGGTAAGAGTAATAATAACAAAAAATACTAAATAGGTAGAAAGTATGTGGAGAGATGAAGAGAATTTATTCTATAAATAAAAACACGAAGCTCGCGAATTGTAATCGACCATTGATAAGAGTTAAATGAATATATATTAAACTCTTGTGGGGTTACTGCCAAAGGTTGGTAACTTACAAAAACATGTTTTGGAGTAAACTCAATTTTAAAGTTTTATCTTCGTTATGAAATCAGGGTGTCGGAAAATAACGTTAATGTTAATTTTTTTAAATGTGTTGTTTCTTATTTTAAAGTGTTTTTATGATATTTTTCTTGTATGGATTTCTTATCGTCAACATCGTCATCTGGCATTTTTTATACTTCGTGTAACCTAAAAAATGATATTGGTAATGAGATTATTACATAGGATTAAGGAAATCAGAACACGACTAAAAAACTGAATCGTAGCAACAATAGCGTGATGAACGAAATCGTTCTATTTTTAACGTAATTCGTGCACTGCATACTGCATAGCTTTTAATAATATGTGCAAGGTGCATACAATAAACCACATAATAAAGAACACGCTTTCTACTATAAGTAACGTATTATTTCTGTGGCAGTTATAAACGAATCAATACTACCTGGCTGCAGTATATTATTGTATATTATTTATGCAGTAACTTGCCGACATTAATTTGATGGCTTTGTCGATACGAGGAAATACATTATTCATTTGATCTATTCGTGTCGGATTAATATTAATGCGAGGCTTATCCGACATATCTGCATGCAAGTACATGCAAGCCAGCCGGGAATAAAGCAACAAAGGTATTGATTGATTGCTGGCTTTTGTTGGACTAGAATTTGTTTCAAACGTGTTTGTAAAAGTGCGGAAACTGGAAGATGGCTGTATTAATTTATAGTTGGCCTTGTTACCTATCTCAATAAAACACTTCCAATTTGCACTTTTTTCAAATGTGAAACCGCACAAGAGTCCCAACTGCTCTCATCCTTCTGGAGCCGGTGAGACTATGGCATTCCCATTTGGCGTATGTTGTGAGGTTGAAGGTAGTGGGGAAGAGGAAGATGGAGAAGTACCTGGCTATTCAGATCTGGTCACCAAATAGGCCAAAGCCATTCCAAGCAAAGTTTCAATTCTGAGAGTATCTTTCAATCTGGAACGTACCGCAAATATATTCTATATGTTATTTTAAATAAGTTATTGGTGAAATAACACAAATCAATCGTCAAATTAATGCATTAATTAATTTTTTTTTTGGTAAACTAATGTTTAAGACAAGATTTTTTTGCTTGTAAAAATCATTGCATTAATTAATTCTTCAATATGAGAGGCAGGTACCATAAACGTAATGGATAAATACCCCTGTCATTGTGGTTAGCTACATTTGGTGGCTTAACAGGGGTGCCCGGGTTCATGTGGTGAGGTTTGTCTAGGTCTTGGCGGCGGATGCATTAGCCCACCTACTGCATGGTGGGCCGGATCGGGAGAGACTAGTTGAGGGAGACCTTTTGACCTCTCCAACCGGATTCTCTCGACCCATCATTATGCACCGCAATGGTAGGGATGGATTCATAAGTCCGTCACTCCTGGACACATTGACATCCTGCCCACCCCTCATACTTTTTTTCCTTCCTTCTTACTTTCCCTAAAAAGACCCACCACACAGCATCCTCAGAGATGACAAAGGCCGTAAGGGAAATTATTTTACTCAGGTCACAAAATTAATTTGCTCACGCCGGGATTTGAACCCGCGACCTCCCGCTTGCTAGTCGAGAGCCTTACCTTCGGCTACAGTGGCCGTCAAAATGTGACCTTTTTTCTTCTTTTCATTTTCGGCGGTTTATTCCACAAATCCGAACCTTTTCACATCCTACGATTTTTCTTTACACTATTATTCGTTTGTTTGATCTATGCAGGGCATAGACTATAAATGATGCATGGACATGAGAAACAGCTAGATTTTTATGGCATTTTGTACTATGATTTTAAGTAATCTTGTTGCTCTTTACAGTTTTTTTCACTTGTTTCGCGATTTTATTCAAATAATATAAGAACACAAAAACACAGTATTTTTAACTGAAAGTCGCACACGACAAAAACACACATTCCTCTCTCAACCCATCGCTCGCCTTACACCGCAGTGTGAGTGAGGGGTGGATTCATTCGTCCGTCACACTTGGACACACTGACCCCCACTTTTCCGTCCTCATCTTTCTTTCCTTAAAAATACCCTCCAAACAGCATCCCCAAAGATGACATGGTTAAAAATTATAATATAAAGATGAAATTTGAATACATAGACTTAAATTCGCATACCCATATATCTGAATCATCTCTAGTGCTGTAAGCTGTAACACTCGATATTTCAGTTACCCCTTGGTGAATCTGCTCAAAGCGATATTGTTCATTTGCTGCACAATGAATAATTGATAATGGCGTGCACTTTAGTGCTGCACTTGCACTTTGCGCTCAATTGAATTAGTGGCAGGATTAGCGTCATGATGCCGGGCTAGTGGAAGTGGCCCAATCCCTCGGCGCATCGAGTTAGCCCAGTCCCCTCGCTGCGGTTGATTAGTGACAGCCGCACAGATTTTACAAGATTCTGCTGATATTCTGCCTCCGTCGAATTCGATTATTGCCCCTATATCTGGCCAAATGAACGACGGATTTATTTATTAATTTTTTATTTGTCGATTGGATTAGATTATTATTATCTGTTAAAGAAATTCAAACATTCCAAGGTTACGGATAGCCTCACAATATTTGAAAACCTCCTTCTACCACCACCCAGTGGAACCCAAACGCGATGTCAACTCAGTCACCGACCGGTTAAGATTAGTTCCCTGGAATCGGTGATTCAGTGGTAGAATGCTTCACTACCCTCAATACTGACACTATTTATTTATTACAAAATTATTATAACAATCCAACGTAAAACAGTTTGCAAAATTAAATAATGTTTTTTTCTAATTATTCTACTACTCCATAAGGTGAGCTCCAGTAGCTCGTGGTACATACAAAAAGAAAATGACGCTTAAAACGCGATGTATAAACAATATTCAAAGACTGATTAAATAACTACAAACGTAATTCAATATGAACTATTTTAGAAAATTATTTTTAGAAGGATAAGTGCTAGATAGTATTTGTTTATTTATTGCATCTCACTATACATAAATCACTTTTTTTCTCATTAAAATCTACCTCACTAGGACCAAGCCCGTATTTTATTTATTTGATTTAAGCAAAGCAGTAATCCAAAAACATAAAGTAATACTACACACAAACACAAAATATTTTAAAAAGAAAGGAAAAAATATATTTGAGTCACCAGATGGGTGGGTAATTTTATTTTATTTATTTGTTTATTTATTTAACCCCCAGAGGGCTTTTACATGTAGGTGGTACAATTTTAATGACAGTTTTTAAACATAAGAAAGAAATAATAAAAATAAAATTACATTAAAAAATAATATATGCAAGAAACAAAATTAAAAATAACAAGAACATAAATTAAAAAAAATACAGCGATTTGAATGGTTTACAAAAATATAATTTCTATTTATTTTTTATTTTTTATTTATTCTTAAATATATTTGTATTATAAAGGTATAGTATGTATATTGTCCTCCACGCTAGGAGTTCACCTGTGCTGTGGAGGACTTTTTCAATTGTAAAGTTATATAATACTAAAACAATACAGTGGAGTTAGTTACACAGAGAAACGATAAAAATTTAAATTAAAATTAAAGTGAAAATTAAATTTAGGAATAGTGTTGAAATAAGTCTTTTACGTAATCCACAAAATTAGCAAGGTTAATATTAAATATATCGATATCACCTAAGTATTGGTTTCCCATAGTGTGAAACCGTTGTATTAGGGAGTTCGCAATGTAATTGCGCTTATGTGTGTTGCAGTGGAATAGTGTATTTTGTCGTTTTGTTATTGTAGGTATTCGTATGTTTATGAGTTACAGAAGTTCGCAACAGTCGAATTTAGAGTTTAGAATCTTAAATAAAAAAGTTAAGTCGTTTATTTTACGCCTGTCTTCCAATGTGTGTATTTTTATAGTATTAAATAAGAAATGATATTGTAAGTCTTCTAGTGGGATATTTAATTTAAAATTTATAAAACGTAGATTTTTTTTGTATTCGCTCAATGTTATTAATCTGAATTTTGTAAGAGGGAGACCAAACTACTGAGTTGTATTCAATTATGCTTCTAACTAGAGATATGTTTAACAGTTTAATGGCTTGTATGGAGTTAAAGTTTTTAGTTGTTCTTAATACGAAGCCTAGTGCTTTCATGCCTTTGTTTACAATTTGGTGGATATGATTGGCGAAACTTAGTTTTTTTTTCATTCTCAATTTGACAGTATATTGTAATAATATTTGAACCATAACTACATATTATTCATTACTCCCAAGAATAAACAAGTATATAATAAAGACAGTTAGGGTGACATTCAGTTTTTAGTAAATGTGACTTATATAAAATCTTATTATGAAAGGACAGCGATAAAAAAATATTAAGACTCTCGTCTGTCAATACAAACATCTTAATTAACTTTTTAAATTTAACTAACGAATTGGTAAACATAATATAATTTGGAAGAATGTTAAACAAGTACAGATTAAGGACGGGTTGTTTCGGAGAATTTTAATAATTCATCAAATTTCAAGTTCATTTTCAAGTTCTGTGAAAGATTTTTTCAAGTTCTGTTTTATTTCAGTTCTCTCAAGCAACTAGCCTATAATGATATAATAACAGAACTTAAATAGGATTTTTACAGAACCAGAAAATGAACGTTGAAATTTGATGAATTGTTCAAATTCTCCGAAACAACTCGTCCTTAGTAAATTTAAATTAAGGGTACAATATATCATTATCCAATTTCAGGGAGTTAATTTGACTTTTGAACTGTTCATATTTCAGAGTTTCGATTGCATTAATATTGTTTTTACTACTTATTATTCTCAAATGGAAGCCATTCTTTTTAGTAGTCTATTTCAACATTGTGTTTTTTAAAATTTTATATTACGTACTAAATTTTAGATTAAATTATACACTGGCTAGAACACTCCTTTGGTGTGAAAAGTCATAGTAAAGCGCCACCTTTCTCTTCCTCATCTCTTTCCCCTTCCCTCTATCTTCAGCCCCACAACATACCACAATTATGATGCCATATTCTCACTGGCTATGGACGGTTTGAAGCAGTTAGTACTATAGACTAGACAATCTGCTTTATATTATATTTGAAGATGAGTATTTTTTATGTTCATCTCTAAGAAATCTAGGTCAGTAAAATTCTATTCACCAAAAAAATGTTTATCTAGCTTTAAATCTAGTTGAAAAAGCATTTAAATTATCATCACACGCATCCCCCTATCTTTACCATCATCTTTCATTAAGTTAATGACCAACTCTTGCCACGTAAGCAACAGTCTACGTTGTAACTGAGTTGAAAAAAATTATGACGTGACGGAATCAACATGGAACATTAATATTATTGTTTTTATACGTGGACACGTGACCGAATTCGAATTACAAATTACCCTTCCACATCAGCCATTTCAATATTGATCCATGCGTGTTGATGAATATCTGCCTTTTCTGCTGCTTTTTCTGGGAATCCTTTGTTAATACGTAACGCGGTACCTGCTTTGAATCGTCACGTAAAACATGGAATTAGGCGGGCAGGCACATGAGACAGGAATGTTTTACGAAATATCAAGCGCTCGTAATTCATAGAGATGATACTGTATTATTTCGAATAGTATTATTGTCAAGCAAATTATGACGTGACAAATTTTTTTATGGCAGGAGCGAATCATTTTAATGCTTTTTCTAACTTTGTTCGTCAAAAGGTCGCTAAGTAACATCATTTTATTGTCTAATCTTAAGATAGGTTTTGCACGTGTCCTTGAGGTTATTTCTCACGAAAACGGCGCTATACAAATAATCCAATCATTAATAGGTATTTACTCATATGAGAGTAAATCTTATTGTGTATTCTGATAATATTATTAATCATAATATAAGAATTTCCGAATTTCCTTACCTGGTATTTAATAAGGACTATTTCACAACCTCCCAGTAAGTTTTCGTTAGCGGTACTCCTACAATAACGTGTAATAAAAGTATACGTTATTCTACTAGTAGCGTTAATGAATAGATTACTGGGAGGTTGTGAAATAGCCCCTATGTCTACACCGAGAAAAATGAGTAACAGTAAGCTGATTTATTAAATATCTCTTCAAATTATTGGTAATGCTGTTAAAAACGGAACAGCAAACCGCTTCCTTATAAAGTGTTCATAATTCATAATAATATCGGAACACGTGTTCATGCACCTGGGTTCGCCTTAATATCATTGACGAAATGTAAAAAAGTTAGGTTTTCTATGAACACTTGTTCGGACATCGTGTCAAAACATTGGTATTTTAAATAAAGTTTATCAGGATTAAAAAGAACCCAGGAACTCTTAATAAATTGTACTGAGATTGTAAAGATTATTTTTTCAAATGTGAAACCGTCGTGTTTATTTGGAATTTCTTATTCGATCTTTTTCAATATTATTGTACCCACCCTCATAAAGAAAGTTTGAAAAAAGAATTGTCATTGAAATAGTGACACTTTTTTGACAAATTGTATAATTCCTTTTTTGAAATTGCAACGTAAACTTTATGGTGTAAAATTGGGTAGGTAGGTATATATTTAAATACCTACGTACAAATCTTATGATTTCAGCGGATATTTTGGTTTTGATTTATTACTAAGAAAAACTTGGAAACATGCTTTTTGGATGCGAGGTCTACTATTGTTCTACTGTCTTACATAACTACCTACTATTTACATGGCTATCATTATCTGGTCGTAAAGTTCGATATATATGTTATTTTTTATGTTTGAACTTCCTGCTTCGGGGTCTAAACTAGGTACTAAGCCCTCAGGATATCATAATTCATGTAAAAAAGCTTTTTCAGAACAACTGATTTATGACCTCAAAAGGGACTTCAGTGTGTAGTTTTACTCTTAATAAAAACCCTGCTGTTAGTGCTAATCCTCGTTTAGTATTCCTGAAAACGAAACGAGTATGGGAATGAGAATAGTTAAGCTTAGAAACATAGCAGCACAGTTTTGATACGAAAAGCTTAAGAGCTTTGAGCTTTTACCCGTTAATTCTAATCGAGCTTTATGTTGGACTAACGAACAATATCTTATCGCTAAACGTCTGCTTTCGTAGTCCCGACGTTGCCCTTTGAAAGCTCAATTTAGTGTTATCTCGATTTAAAGGGTATGCTGGGATTAAGAGGATTCTCCGCTGTGTTTAAAAAAACTAGATGTGGCATTCTGTTAAAAAACCTTGGTTTTTATCTAATGTTTTGCGATTCCGGTTAATAATAAGTCTATGTATTTCCTATTAAAAACGAATTTCCTGACCTGTGGTAGCTAGCCCGAAGGAGCGTATAAGCGACACACTTCCTAAATTCGTCAATCTAAAAATAATAATTGCTTCACGTTTTATAAATCCGTGCCTACCTTAATATTTTATAATAGCGCAGACCATTGAAAAATCACGGGCTAGTAGATATAAATTGTAAGTCTTGTGAAGCTGAAAGTGTTTAATTTGGTAGGCGGGAATGGGTACCGCCGCCCTGGGAACCATTTATTGGATGACCAACACCTCTGCCACAGGTCAACCCAAGTGGTTCGCTACGTTTGGTGACTTAGCAGGGGTGCCCGGGTTCATGGGTTAAGGTTTGCCCAGGTCTTGGTGGTGGGTGCGTCGGCCCACCTTCTGCGTGGCGGGCTGGTTGGGAGATGCTAGTTGAGGGAGACCCTTTACAACCGGTTACCGCTGTCCGGGTCGCTCGATAGTACAGGGGCCCGACCCTCAGGCTCACGACTAAGGGTGGGCTGCCCCATCAGCGAGTGAAAAAACCCCGCCACTGCTGTTGTGCCGGTTCGTGACCGGAGGGGACCCAGCAGCAGCGTTTGGGGCGCATTGGATGCCCTCTCCAGCCGAACTCTCCCAGCCTATCGCCTAGCACCGCAGTGGGTGGGCTGGAACCAAACGCTCATCACTCCTGGACAGCCTGAACCCCAGATTCCTACCCACCCCTCATACCTTTCCTTTCCAGACCTTTCCTTTCACCTCCTACCCTTAAAAAAAAAAAAAAAACTTAAAATTCATGAACTTACAACACAACAATTTTAACATCGTTACAGCGGCGAGTAGCAGGCGTCCCCGGTGCGGGCCGAAACTGTTGGTAAATTTTGGCAACATTCGCGGCCTGCACACAAATTTAAATTCCGTCCATTACCATCTTTTGTCCCAACGTCCCAACCTTCTTTTCCTATCCGAAACTCAGATAGCCGAGCCGCCAGACTCCTCCTATCTGGACTGCCCGGGCTTAACCCTCGCAAGCAAATTCGGACTCAAAAGAGGAGTCTGCCTCTATAGTCGAGCTGACGTCAACTGTGTGCGACTATTGAGTCTGGAAAACTCCAGATTCGACGTAATTTGGGTGCGTGTCAATCTTGCCAGTACGGCAAGATTCTACGCATGTCTATACCGCTCACCGAACCATAGCGAATCAGACACTTCCGAACTCTTCAAACATTTGAGCGATACTATTGATGATCTCTTGCCCCGCTACCCTTCGGCCGAGTTTGTAGTTCTGGGGGACTTCAATGTTCATAACGAACCATGGTTGAAGTTCTCAGGCCCAACGGACTCGGCTGGCCGACAGGCAGAATCCTTTGCCATTTGCTACGGATTACAGTAATTGGTTCAGGAGCCTACAAGGGTTCCTGATGTCCAGACTCACCGCTCCAATCTGTTAGACCTATTCTTAACTACTGTGCCACACGGTTATAAGATTGACGTCACAGCGCCTCTGGGATCATCTGACCACTGCCTAGTGACGACATCAATCCCCGTTAGCCTCAGACCAACCAATGAGAGGCTGAGGAGAAAAGTGTGGCACTATAGGTCAGCAGATTGGTTCGGTGTGCGGGCCCATTTCAACGCTTTTCCGTGGTCAGCTGTTTGTTTTCGGACTTCGGACCCTTCAAGATGTGCCCAGGAGATTGGTGAAGTCATCAAATCGGCGATGGATGGCTTCATACAATCGACTACTAAAGAAACTGGTGTGGGCTCAAAGCCGTGGTTCAGTCGACAATGCTCCGAAGCAGTTCGACGAAAAAACGCGGCTTATCGAGCCTACAACACATCTCGAACGCCCGAAAGCAGATCAGCATACAACAAATCGGCAAAGGAATGCAAGAGAATCATTAATAGGTCAAAATTCGAACACGACCTGCAGATCAGCAAAAAGCTTGCGGGCTCAATAGGTCGAAATTTTTGCAAACCCAGTTTGCCACCTCTTACCAGACCTGACGGCTCACTAGCAAACACCGCCACCGAAAAGGCTAACCTATTAGGGAAAATGTTTGCGGAAAACTCGACCCTCGACGACGGAGGTGCTGTTCCGCCGTCGGTTCCTCACTGCGGCTTCTATATGAAAAAGCTGAGGATCCGGCATCGGGATGTACTCCACGTCATACGGGGGCTCGATGTTAATAAAGCTAGTGGACCTGATGGAATACCTGCCCTGGTATTGCAGAGGTGTGCTGCGGAAATAGTTCCAGTTTTGACAAAGCTCTTCAAAATGTCCCTGAAGTGTGGCACTGTGCCCTCTGGTTGGAAAAAAAGCGGTAATTCACCCTATTCCCAAGAAAGGTGACCGCTCCAACCCGGCCAACTACCGCCCCATAGCGATCACATCAGTTCTGTCCAAAGTGATGGAACGTGTGATCAACGACAAACTACTCACATACTTCGAGAAGAACAAAATTATCAACGACCGTCAATACGGATTCCGGCGGAACCGCTCGTGCGGTGATCTTCTCGCGTTTGTGACGCATGTTTGGGGGCGGTGCCTGGAACGTCACGGTGAGACCCAAACGGTCGCACTAGACATATCCAAGGCCTTTGACCGGGTCTGGCACCGAGGACTTGTCAACAAATTGCATTCTTACGGACTTCCCGCATCCCTGTGTACGTGGATTGCTGACTTTTTAAGGGATAGGTCGATTCAGGCGGTTGCTGACGGTTTCACCTCTTCCTTGCACTCCATAAATGCTGGCGTCCCACAAGGATCGGTTCTGTCTCCGACTTTGTTTTTTTTGCACATCAATGACCTTTTGACATGTGCACCGATTCATTGTTACGCGGATGACAGTACAGTTCATGATAGCTTTTTGTTTGACAAGCCCCCAAAGGGCACACAAACTCCAACGGCTCGGAGGGCTTTGAAGCAGAGAATGGACGGTTATCTCGAGAGTATTTCCTCCTGGGGTAAAAATAATCTCGTCGAATTTAATGTTTCAAAGACCCAATCCTGTCTGATTACGTCTAAAAGGGATCCAAATGATAATCTAGTCTCCTTCAACGGAAGCAATCTTCCGAACAGGCCTTCCATTGATATGCTTGGTATAACTGTAAGTGACCACCTCGGGTACGGGGGCTCCATCGAAGCCAGAGTAAAGTTGGCCTCTCAGAAACTGGGCGTACTGTACAGGGCCCGCAGATACTTTAATAATACACAACTGCTGACCCTGTACAAATCGCAAGTGCGCCCTACTGTCGAATTTGGCAGCCATCTCTGGTCCGGAGCCCCTAAATACCTGAAAAAAACCCTTGACTCTGTGCAAAAACGGGCGGTCCGTTTGATAGATTCCCCAATCTTAACAGACGGACTGCAATCTTTAGAGCACAGGCGTCAGGTAGGTATGCTGTCCTTGTTCTATCGGTATTACAATGGAAGATGCTCTGAGGAACTAGCGTCATTGATCCCTTCGGCACCGGTGCGTAGTCGGGATACACGCCAAACGCGCGCCCAACATTTGTACACAGTTGACACTTGTTACATGAGAACGGGTCGCTTCTAGGGTTCGTTCTTAAGTTCAACAGCTCGGCTGTGGAACGAACTGCCGGCCTCTGTGTTTCCTCCCTCCTACAACATGGGACTCTTCAAGACCCATGTTCACTCCTTCCTCTCCACAAAAAGACCCTCCACACAGCATCCCCAAAGATGACATAGGCCCTGAGGGAAATTATTTTCTTCAGGGCCTCCTGTGTGGAGTAAATATAAAAAATAAAAAAAAATATTTGCCTAAGGATCATCATCAGCCTTTCAAAAACGAATGTTTTTAATTTCTTTCATAATGTAATTATATTTTTATGTTGACAAATTAGAGAGACATCAGCAATTTATTTTCGACTGAACACCATTTGTAAACTTGAAAATCATTGTCAAGTTTTAAACATTTCAAATATAGATTTTTTAGTTTTATTGTCGTTAAATAGATGTTTTTTCGATTAGTTTAATGCGTGTAGGTAATTTTCATTGCTTATTAAAATCTTATTTCATATCTCCCTATCTCTTAAAGTTTTGATGCGGGTCGATTGATACATAGATTTATATTCCTACCTACCTAAAAAAATAATTAAATTGAACAAAATCTACAACAAGCCCATTGCATGAAGATTTAATTTCAATACAATACACAATCTCAATGTGCCTCCTCGCATACAACAGCACTGTTATTTTATTACACATATTTAGGAACCAGATGCCTATTTCCGTAGGTGGGAGGAGTAATGGGTACCTGACCAAAGCAAGCCTCTTCCTACCCCTCCTACCTTCGCCGTTCCTATTCATGCGAGGATTTGACTGATGAATGGGATTCAATAAATTTTTAAATGCCTGCAGTCGCTTTTGACCGAAAAGGGGTAATCCCAATGGCGGTTCGTTGCGTAATTACCACATTCATACTTCACATTTTTGTGTGCACCACGTTTTTTAAATAACATTTCCTTATGAATCATTTTTCACTAAATGAATATCAATTTAGTAATGTGTGAAAATACACCATAAATGATAAAAACATACCAGAAATAGTGGAAAAAGATTTCTCTCCTTTCGTCTGATTCACAAACTCTGAAAAATGTACCCATTCTTCCGGATACGTAAATCTCTAACCGATTCGTGTAGTTCGCTGTGTGTGTTACATTCGTTAGTGGTTGGTGATTGAAAACCAATACTTAACCTAACCGTGACCTAACCTCATTTCTATCAACTCACATTCAGAACCCGATAAAACTATATAATTAATGATTGGTGGAGTTACTGCACCTGTAAGAATTGAAATATTGAGTTTTCTCAATGTTTCAAATTCGAATTCGGCAGATAAAATATTCAGTGTTGTGGCTTTCGATGAAATGTATATTGATCGTAAGAAATGTGAATGGTATTAGACGTAGGGGACGTCCTTGAAAGATGGAATAACAGAAGATTATTGGGCAATACACACGTGTACACGTAAGAATGTTGATGAAGCGATAAGAGTGTGCCATGACAGAGTTTGACGTTTCGCTAGTGTCTACACTTGCGGAGAAATGAGGTCGTCTTCAGGAAGTTAGTTGATTGGGAACATTTTTTGTTCTCTCCAAATCATTGAAATATTAAATGAAAAGAAAAGATTCCAATTTGAATTTTTTTTACTGCCACAACTACTCATAAAGAAATAAATAAAAAAAACACTCTAGCAATTTGTGTTATTCCCAAGTTTATTTCCGAACTACATGTGTTAGCTTCTTTTTTACACTATTCCGGCCACGTTATTCAACTGACTAACTAACCATCACGCCGTGTCCCCGCAGAGGTAGGCAGCGAGGATTGACCGCTACACAACTCGGTCTAGACACACACTCTTTGCCTCATTCACATTCATAAATCGTCTCAAACATACTTTCCTATTATTCCGACTCTTGACATGGCGCGACTCAAGTATCTGAATCACTTGATCGTGCCATGTCTCCCTCGGGCGTCACCGACTTCTGTTACAATTTACAATTATTTATACTCCTTTCTTTGTTCATTCACCTACGCTTACATCAGCCTTGCATTCTTTGCAGATCTGCACATTTTTCACATGATCATGTATGGTTTTACCACCCATACGTCCCAGAGTTCTCAATTCTACAGCATTCAGTAAATGTTCATCCTTCCTCTGCCAGTTTCATGCCTCACTGCCATACATCAGGGTAGTTACCATTACTCCATTGTGCACTGCGAGCTTCGCTTCATTGGACAGTTTTTTTGTTAGCGCTAACCGTTCATTCCTCCATGAATGGAGTTACCTGCCTTTCAATATATCAGCCTTAATCCTATCTCTCGTTGATATACTTCCCCCATTCACCTGCTCCAAGTACTCATAATTCATAACTGTATTTTCGTACTCTCTATTTTAAACACCATGACTATAGACATAGGTACTTATATTCATCATAACTCATTCTTCATGCATAATTTGTTCTTCCTAGACACGAGAGACTGTAGATCTTTCAATCAGCACCGCATCATCAGCATACAGCAGGAAACATACTTTCAGATTACTCAATTTCGCATCCAATCCCACCACTTTCAACTCTCGCATACAATTATTGATTTCAACTGTTGGTGTTATAACAAGTATTCCCCAGATTATTTTATAAAAAAACGTATCAGGACTATTGAACGCGTCGCTACTATAAATACATATATTATTTTTTATATCAATTCTAACTGCGTTTGCCAATAAAAGTTTTTATTTCAACTGTAAGCAAATTCTGATGGCATAATGATATAGCATTAATTAGTGGTAGAAATAGTGAAGTCTCTTACTTATTGGTGTTATGTTCGTCTATATTAGCTGACCACGAAGAATATTTTATTCCGAATCAATTTAGATTAAGGGCCTTACTAATAAACGTGTTTTAAATTTTACAAAACTGATACAAATTTATGTATGGTGAACGGTCGTTAATCAGTTGTGTAAGCTTTAAAACACGCTTATTAGAAAGGCCCTAAGGTTTTTAGGTTAGGTTAGTACATAACTATACAAATAGATTTATTATATTAAAATGAAAACAAAACAGGGTTTGGACAAAGTTAATTAATGATAATTAACCCGAATAAATATTACTCATTCGTACGCCCTTGAATAAACGAGATGTAAACTCATACTTTTTCATTCGTTGTTTTGGTGTTAATAAATTGTTGCTTTTTCGTATTCAATTCTCCATCCGGGTTACCGCGCATACGCAATTACCTCCATTCTCTCCCCATCTATAGAATTGTTCCGGGTTTCGTGCGCAGTGGTTAATTTATTTACCAATAGAAGCGGTGTTCAAATGTGTGAGCAGAAAATTTTAGGGGTAGGATCAGGTTTTGGTGCAAATTCTGTAGCTGGAAAATACTTATTAGTAAGAGATTAAAATTTAGAATCTAATGTTTAGTAATTTGAACAGTGATTTAAATTGATAAATTCCTCAAAGCCTTCTTCTCTCTCTCTTCTTTTTTCTTCCCACTCTTCTTCCGACTCAAATAGTATACCTTCTAGGAATTTACTTCATGCCTTTACCTGTCAGTTCAACAATTTTTTTATTTTTTTTTTATTTTTTATTTAGGAATTAAAATAATATTTCTTAGCATCTTTCCTCAAGATACAAAAGACGGTGTGAGCTAAAAGTAGTAGATTTACATTTAGATTATGTCTCCCGTTCTCTCCGTTTGTGGGCTTTTTGCCGCTTCAGCGCATAGATGTTCTGTTTTATGGTTAAGATACGAGTACAAGGAATTAGGTACTTGGTAGATATGTCTTAATAACCAAAGATTAAAGAAGAAACTAGAAGTGCCTTCAAACAAATGTGCTACTGACGGTTGGTACATTTTGGTTCTAGACCATTTAGCACGCGGTTTGTCTCTCTTATTACACTTGTCTGAAATTGTATATCGCCATCCCATTTGAATTTTGTAATCGTGGTGAAACACAGTTTTATATGGAAATATATGTCACGTATTTGGATCACGAAACACGCCCACAAGGCACTTCTTATGTTATCCTATGTTAATAACATAAATATTTTCCTGAAAGAGGGTAAAAAATAGTGCTAATCAAGGGGCAACTCACGTAGAAATCTACGGCCACAACTTGTTGACCACCAAGCTCAAAACACGTGTCACAATCAAAAACGTGTATTTCCATTTGAAACCAGAATCAGACATCAATTCGTTGCCATCCAAACCACGTTCACGTTTCAAAGTGAACAGCCTCCAAAGCCCTCAGACTTCCGATGTAAATTTGTTCCAGCAGTTTGAATGGCTTTTTAGTTAAGTACCAAACTGCAGGTGACAGTGTGAAATATGGTTATTCATTGGTAGGCACCAGGCGGTAGGCAGTAGGCAGTATTCACCAGGCATCAGGCACTGTGCTCGAAGTCTCTCACGTGCAGGCACTTTCAGGCCGTTGAGGAATAAACGCGGTAAGCCTACCGCTTGAAACTTTCATGAGTTTAAATGAGCTTTTGGCTGTAGCTTTTAATCAACTTGATGGATGTTTTAATTCGTAGTTGATGCGCGTTATATTTATATGTTTTATGTTTTACTCAAGAATAATTTGAATAAATGAAAATAATTTTTTTCAAAACGTTTATTTATTATTCTGGAAGTAAAACAGCAGTTTCGCATGCAGTACATGTCTGGAATAGACACGCAATAATTGAGAGAAATGTTGATAAGTATCCTAGGAAAACATGACACGATGAAGTGAATCAGATGCTTGGTTTGATTATTTATGGACGTGTGTGCACGAATAAACCTGGTGTCCGGAACCTCGTCATGCAAGCGGGAAACTGGAGAATCTACTACATCGCATTTTGAGTCGATGTGAGGTATAAGATTTTTGATTTGACCTTTCGTTTCAATTAAATTGAGTCCGATGTTAGAATTTGATATAAAATCGGTCGCTAGTGGGTTAATATTGATTGTTTAAATGTCTTTAGTGAGTCAAATCCTCAGAGTAAGCTTAGACCGTCCCAAATCTTTTAAAAAAGATTAGTTCTACCAACTAAACATGATAACAATAAAAAATAAATAATTTTGTTCACACTATTCGACAGTTTTTTCATTTCTAGTCAAACTTTTATGACGACAAACATTGCTTATTAGTTATGCATGTGTTCTTTGGAATAAAACAATTGTCGTTACAATAATGAACCACTGCTTTACCAACATTAATTCCAACAAACTTCAATAAAATTTACTCTGTCACAATAATTAATGAAACAAGTAGGATAATAAATAATAAGCGTAAAAAAATCTCTTCCGTCGAGAAACTACACTATCTGGAAGTGGTCATTAATTTTAATATACGATGTAATAAACCGACTTTCTGTAGGATCTCGTGGGCGGTAATGGGGTAATCTAACTACAGAGTTGAAAAGGCTTTCTTGTTAGTGTATCGTAATATACTATCACGTTTTACCATCAATATTTAGTAGATTTTTTTTACATAATAATTTGTTATAACAACGTGTGCGGTAAATATCAATAGACCATTTGTGTAGGTACATAGGTTTATTTTTGTTTCGGAAATACTATTGATTGTCAATTAGTTAACAAATTACAAAAAGGTCTCCGTTTGGTGTTATGGCTTTAATATTACCTTTTCCTGACTCAATTAACCAATTCTTTATACATCTTTTTAAATCCATTAATTGGACATAGTGTTTAGTTCGATAGAGGGTGTTTTATAATTTGATGGAAAGTAATGCAAATTTCTCTGTGAATGGACAATCGTATTAAAATATATTTAGTTAGTTTAAAAAGCTGGCGTTTTTTGTTTTGACACACCATCTAGATGTCTTTATTTTTATTTGATATTATTTTTTTTCTTATTTATTTTTAACTGGGTTAGTCAACTATTCCGTTCGTACCAAATATTGTTCGGCTTTCTGGATTATGAAAAAAATTGACGCGCACGTAAAACTAATTCTTTTTTTGATAGGATGCCTTCAAAATAGCAGTCTGACTTAGTAAACAAATCCGTCAAACTGTTAAAAAAATAATCACGCCAAAAAAGTTTGTTCATGGCCATTTAACTTCAAAGGATCATTACTTAACATACGACACGAAAAAAACCTGTTCCGTTTGCGAGCTTTTAGTCAAACAAACAAGAACATAGCTAATAATGTATTAATAAAGTTTTCTCTCTGCTTCTAGTGTTTATCTTGAATCTTTCATCAATCGTTCTGTAGTCTTCTGAGATAAGCGAATGCCATATTATATTTTGCATCAATCCCGAATTGTTCTCAAACTCAAACCGAGTGATAACCAGCATAAAGTCGCTTTTCCTGTGGCGCCTAGGTAAATAAGGGACACAAGAATAGAGGTAAAATTGATTTAGCAGATTTTGTTTATTACATTTTGCTCGGAGATTGAAACTTTCGGTAAATTATATATGTTTTTATTTTAGATTTTCGCGTTTTAGTACAGTTATAATAATTTAGGTATTTATTGCTTTTTGGAATATGAAATTAGAAAGCATCATATCTAACTAACTTACTACGCTTATTACTTTATTTATTTATTTAACGCCCAGAGGGCTTTTACATGGTTGGAAGTATAATTTTAATTTGACAGATACTTTGAAACATAAAAAATAAGAATAAAATTACATTTGATAAAAGCTATGCAACAAGTCATACAAACACAAGAAACAAATATTTGTAGGTTTAAATGATGTGTTTAGGAGTATTGTTGAAATAAATGTTTTAAATGATCCACAAAACTTGCCAAGTTGGTATTGAATATGTCAACATCACCCAAGTAATGATTTCCCATGGTGTGAAGTCGTTGTATCGGAGAGTGGGCAATGTAGTTACGCTTATTTGTGCTGCTGTAGAATATTGTATTACGCCGACTTAAGTATTTGGTTCACTTGATTGTGCCATGTTTTTGGCGGATGTCCCCAACTTCATCTACCATTCACATTAGTGCATGTATATTTTATCATGTATTCTCCTTATACTTCTTTCTTTATCCATTCGCTCTATATTCCATCTACATCTGAACATCAGTTTCTTGCTTCCATCAGCCTTCCCATCTCTCTTAACATACTTACAAATACACAAATCATCCATCTGCTCCAAGTATTCATAATTCGCAACTAATATATCACGATAAAATATCAACTAGTATATCGCGCACTTTTCTCGTACTCTCTCTTTCAAACACCAAGAGTTAGACTTACTTACATTCATATTTTTCTTACATACTTCGTTTATCGATGACAATAATTTGATCGGTGGATACAATTAATCTACTGTCAAAACAAATCATTTTAATTGGCAATAAGGTGTTTTCACAAACTATGAATTCCCTTTAAAAATTTGTGGAAGATTTAATTTCTTTTTATATTCTACATTCTACTAAAGATGTGTAATTTTAATATTTTAATTTATAATTATTGATTTTAAAAACCACCTATAACCGCACATTTTGCCACGGTTCCAACTGGCTACAACATAATTATTACATAGAGAACGCCATTCGCTGGTAAGACGGCTGTCACCAACGTCACGAATAAAATAAAAACGAACATATCGCATCTTAAACCTTTATAGAAAATTTATTCGTCAACATAAAAATAAAATTAAAATACTTTCTTACTTGTATTTTTTTTTAATTTTTGAGAATAAAAAGAAAATAGTGAAAAAACCCAATTCTAGGAAAGCTCGTTATATTGGTTTTTATTTTGTCCTATATAGCCAATATGTTCCTTTTGCGAATGTACCTTCCTATGTAGCTACTCGTATTATAAATACTTAAAAAAATTAATTGTTATTTGTTTTTATTACTACTTTTAGATGTTGGAACTAAAAATCACAGTGTTGACCCGAAGTTAATAACAGAATAAAAATATGTGAAATTTTCATAACGCCTGAGCTCAATATTTCAGATTTTTTTCGTGGGACACACATCAACAGCATTTCTGTTACAACATTAAACATTAGGTAGATAAGTTTTAAATGAATTCAGAATTGAACTAAATAAAAATCTTAAGAGCGGCCTTTCATCATCTTGTGATACACTTTCAGGACTCGGGGTATCGTAAAGCAAACAAATACGTACACACCTTAACCCCGTCTTAAATAAACATGTCGGTATTAAAAATAACCCCATCTTCATCAATGCTCTGATCTTGGCGTTTAACACCTGCGGTACATTAATTACATCTAATGGTGAACTTTTTTTTTTTTTTTTTTATTAAGGAGAAAAAACAGATACAGATATCAATTGACAAAAATATATACGAAACATCAACTAGAGAATTCACCTGCATCCAAACTATTTCTCACGAATTAACTTAAACAGCAGAAAACATTTACAAATATTTTCACTTATAAATAGGGGAAAAATATATACATAAGAATATTATTTTACAAATAGAGATATGAAAGAAATGCGCAATATCCTTTTAAGAATTTACAAGAATTTGCCCTTTGGTTCGCCGCCATCCTAACCATATTAGCTGACTATCTACAAAACTATCGATAACGTAAATATCCCCTAACCACTGATTTATAGAAAGCTGAAAAAATTGGCTTTGATGAAAACGCGAATTTTTTCGCGAAATTCGTAATTTTTCAGCGAAAAACGCTAATTTTGTAATTTTCATCAGAATAACGCGAAATGTGCAATTTCTGCACAATAACGAGTTATCGTATTTTTCACGCGATTTTCTATTTTATTTTTATTATATTTGTTTTTATTAATTAGAAAGTAATAATAAAGGTACATTCTAAATATTTCTTTGGCTGTGGTTTTTACAAGTTTAGCTATAAGCGTAGCTACTTCGTTTTTGATTTAATTTGATTTTGTATAAAAACCTCCTGCACTTTCTTGTTCTGTTCTTTATACATCTTTTTAAATCCATTAATTGGACATAGTGTTTAGTTCGATAGAGGGTGTTTTATAATTTGATGGAAAGTAATGCAAATTTCTCTGTGAATGGACAATCGTATTAAAATATATTTAGTTAGTTTAAAAAGCTGGCGTTTTTTGTTTTGACACACCATCTAGATGTCTTTATTTTTATTTGATATTATTTTTTTTCTTATTTATTTTTAACTGGGTTAGTCAACTATTCCGTTCGTACCAAATATTGTTCGGCTTTCTGGATTATGAAAAAAATTGACGCGCACGTAAAACTAATTCTTTTTTTGATAGGATGCCTTCAAAATAGCAGTCTGACTTAGTAAACAAATCCGTCAAACTGTTAAAAAAATAATCACGCCAAAAAAGTTTGTTCATGGCCATTTAACTTCAAAGGATCATTACTTAACATACGACACGAAAAAAACCTGTTCCGTTTGCGAGCTTTTAGTCAAACAAACAAGAACATAGCTAATAATGTATTAATAAAGTTTTCTCTCTGCTTCTAGTGTTTATCTTGAATCTTTCATCAATCGTTCTGTAGTCTTCTGAGATAAGCGAATGCCATATTATATTTTGCATCAATCCCGAATTGTTCTCAAACTCAAACCGAGTGATAACCAGCATAAAGTCGCTTTTCCTGTGGCGCCTAGGTAAATAAGGGACACAAGAATAGAGGTAAAATTGATTTAGCAGATTTTGTTTATTACATTTTGCTCGGAGATTGAAACTTTCGGTAAATTATATATGTTTTTATTTTAGATTTTCGCGTTTTAGTACAGTTATAATAATTTAGGTATTTATTGCTTTTTGGAATATGAAATTAGAAAGCATCATATCTAACTAACTTACTACGCTTATTACTTTATTTATTTATTTAACGCCCAGAGGGCTTTTACATGGTTGGAAGTATAATTTTAATTTGACAGATACTTTGAAACATAAAAAATAAGAATAAAATTACATTTGATAAAAGCTATGCAACAAGTCATACAAACACAAGAAACAAATATTTGTAGGTTTAAATGATGTGTTTAGGAGTATTGTTGAAATAAATGTTTTAAATGATCCACAAAACTTGCCAAGTTGGTATTGAATATGTCAACATCACCCAAGTAATGATTTCCCATGGTGTGAAGTCGTTGTATCGGAGAGTGGGCAATGTAGTTACGCTTATTTGTGCTGCTGTAGAATATTGTATTACGCCGACTTAAGTATTTGGTTCACTTGATTGTGCCATGTTTTTGGCGGATGTCCCCAACTTCATCTACCATTCACATTAGTGCATGTATATTTTATCATGTATTCTCCTTATACTTCTTTCTTTATCCATTCGCTCTATATTCCATCTACATCTGAACATCAGTTTCTTGCTTCCATCAGCCTTCCCATCTCTCTTAACATACTTACAAATACACAAATCATCCATCTGCTCCAAGTATTCATAATTCGCAACTAATATATCACGATAAAATATCAACTAGTATATCGCGCACTTTTCTCGTACTCTCTCTTTCAAACACCAAGAGTTAGACTTACTTACATTCATATTTTTCTTACATACTTCGTTTATCGATGACAATAATTTGATCGGTGGATACAATTAATCTACTGTCAAAACAAATCATTTTAATTGGCAATAAGGTGTTTTCACAAACTATGAATTCCCTTTAAAAATTTGTGGAAGATTTAATTTCTTTTTATATTCTACATTCTACTAAAGATGTGTAATTTTAATATTTTAATTTATAATTATTGATTTTAAAAACCACCTATAACCGCACATTTTGCCACGGTTCCAACTGGCTACAACATAATTATTACATAGAGAACGCCATTCGCTGGTAAGACGGCTGTCACCAACGTCACGAATAAAATAAAAACGAACATATCGCATCTTAAACCTTTATAGAAAATTTATTCGTCAACATAAAAATAAAATTAAAATACTTTCTTACTTGTATTTTTTTTTAATTTTTGAGAATAAAAAGAAAATAGTGAAAAAACCCAATTCTAGGAAAGCTCGTTATATTGGTTTTTATTTTGTCCTATATAGCCAATATGTTCCTTTTGCGAATGTACCTTCCTATGTAGCTACTCGTATTATAAATACTTAAAAAAATTAATTGTTATTTGTTTTTATTACTACTTTTAGATGTTGGAACTAAAAATCACAGTGTTGACCCGAAGTTAATAACAGAATAAAAATATGTGAAATTTTCATAACGCCTGAGCTCAATATTTCAGATTTTTTTCGTGGGACACACATCAACAGCATTTCTGTTACAACATTAAACATTAGGTAGATAAGTTTTAAATGAATTCAGAATTGAACTAAATAAAAATCTTAAGAGCGGCCTTTCATCATCTTGTGATACACTTTCAGGACTCGGGGTATCGTAAAGCAAACAAATACGTACACACCTTAACCCCGTCTTAAATAAACATGTCGGTATTAAAAATAACCCCATCTTCATCAATGCTCTGATCTTGGCGTTTAACACCTGCGGTACATTAATTACATCTAATGGTGAACTTTTTTTTTTTTTTTTTTATTAAGGAGAAAAAACAGATACAGATATCAATTGACAAAAATATATACGAAACATCAACTAGAGAATTCACCTGCATCCAAACTATTTCTCACGAATTAACTTAAACAGCAGAAAACATTTACAAATATTTTCACTTATAAATAGGGGAAAAATATATACATAAGAATATTATTTTACAAATAGAGATATGAAAGAAATGCGCAATATCCTTTTAAGAATTTACAAGAATTTGCCCTTTGGTTCGCCGCCATCCTAACCATATTAGCTGACTATCTACAAAACTATCGATAACGTAAATATCCCCTAACCACTGATTTATAGAAAGCTGAAAAAATTGGCTTTGATGAAAACGCGAATTTTTTCGCGAAATTCGTAATTTTTCAGCGAAAAACGCTAATTTTGTAATTTTCATCAGAATAACGCGAAATGTGCAATTTCTGCACAATAACGAGTTATCGTATTTTTCACGCGATTTTCTATTTTATTTTTATTATATTTGTTTTTATTAATTAGAAAGTAATAATAAAGGTACATTCTAAATATTTCTTTGGCTGTGGTTTTTACAAGTTTAGCTATAAGCGTAGCTACTTCGTTTTTGATTTAATTTGATTTTGTATAAAAACCTCCTGCACTTTCTTGTTCTGTTCTTTATACATCTTTTTAAATCCATTAATTGGACATAGTGTTTAGTTCGATAGAGGGTGTTTTATAATTTGATGGAAAGTAATGCAAATTTCTCTGTGAATGGACAATCGTATTAAAATATATTTAGTTAGTTTAAAAAGCTGGCGTTTTTTGTTTTGACACACCATCTAGATGTCTTTATTTTTATTTGATATTATTTTTTTTCTTATTTATTTTTAACTGGGTTAGTCAACTATTCCGTTCGTACCAAATATTGTTCGGCTTTCTGGATTATGAAAAAAATTGACGCGCACGTAAAACTAATTCTTTTTTTGATAGGATGCCTTCAAAATAGCAGTCTGACTTAGTAAACAAATCCGTCAAACTGTTAAAAAAATAATCACGCCAAAAAAGTTTGTTCATGGCCATTTAACTTCAAAGGATCATTACTTAACATACGACACGAAAAAAACCTGTTCCGTTTGCGAGCTTTTAGTCAAACAAACAAGAACATAGCTAATAATGTATTAATAAAGTTTTCTCTCTGCTTCTAGTGTTTATCTTGAATCTTTCATCAATCGTTCTGTAGTCTTCTGAGATAAGCGAATGCCATATTATATTTTGCATCAATCCCGAATTGTTCTCAAACTCAAACCGAGTGATAACCAGCATAAAGTCGCTTTTCCTGTGGCGCCTAGGTAAATAAGGGACACAAGAATAGAGGTAAAATTGATTTAGCAGATTTTGTTTATTACATTTTGCTCGGAGATTGAAACTTTCGGTAAATTATATATGTTTTTATTTTAGATTTTCGCGTTTTAGTACAGTTATAATAATTTAGGTATTTATTGCTTTTTGGAATATGAAATTAGAAAGCATCATATCTAACTAACTTACTACGCTTATTACTTTATTTATTTATTTAACGCCCAGAGGGCTTTTACATGGTTGGAAGTATAATTTTAATTTGACAGATACTTTGAAACATAAAAAATAAGAATAAAATTACATTTGATAAAAGCTATGCAACAAGTCATACAAACACAAGAAACAAATATTTGTAGGTTTAAATGATGTGTTTAGGAGTATTGTTGAAATAAATGTTTTAAATGATCCACAAAACTTGCCAAGTTGGTATTGAATATGTCAACATCACCCAAGTAATGATTTCCCATGGTGTGAAGTCGTTGTATCGGAGAGTGGGCAATGTAGTTACGCTTATTTGTGCTGCTGTAGAATATTGTATTACGCCGACTTAAGTATTTGGTTCACTTGATTGTGCCATGTTTTTGGCGGGTGTCCCCAACTTCATCTACCATTCACATTAGTATGTATATTTTATCATGTATTCTCCTTACACTTCTTTCTTTATCCATTCGCTCTATATTCCATCTACATCTAAGCATCAGTTTCTTGCTTCCATCAGCCTTCCATCTCTCTTAACATACTTACAAATACACAAATCATCCATCTGCTCCAAGTATTCATAATTCGCAACTACGAGTATATCGCGCACTTTTCTCGTACCTACTCTCTCTTTCAAACACCAAGAGTTAGACTTACTTACATTCATATTTTTCTTACATACTTCGTTCATCAATGACAATAATTTGGTCGGTGGATACAATTAATCTACTGTCAAAATAAATCATTTTAATTGGCAATAAAGTGTTTTCACAAACTATGAATACCCTTAAAAATGTGTGGAAGATTTAATTTTTTTTATATTCTACATTGTACTAAAGATGTGTAATTTTAATATTTTGATTTATAATTATTGATTTTAAAAACCACCTATAACCGCACATTTTGCCACGGTTCCAACTGGCTACAACATCATTATTACATAGGGAACGCCATTGGCTGGTAAGACGGCTGTCACCAACGTCACGAATAAAATAAAAACGAACATATCGCATCTTAAACCTTTATAGAAAATTTATTCGTCAACATAAAAATAAAATTAAAATACTTTCTTACTTGTATTTTTTTTAATTTTTGAGAATAAAAAGAAAATAGTGAAAAAACCCAATTCTAGAAAAGCTCGTTATATTGGTTTTTATTTTGTCCTAGCCAATATGTTCCTTTTGCGAATGTACCTTCCTATGTAGCTACTTGTATTATAAATACTTAAAAAAAATAATTGTTATTTGTTTTTATTACTACTTTTAGATGTTGGAACTAAAAATCACAGTGTTGACCCGAAGTTGATAACAGAATAAAAATATGTGAAATTTTCATAACGCCTGAGCTCAATATTTCAGATTTTTTTCGTGGGACACACATCAACAGCATTTCTGTTACACTTAAAACATTAGGTAGATAAGTTTTAAATGAATTCAGAATTGAACTAAATAAAAATCTTAAGAGCGGCCTTTCATCATCTTGTGATACACTTTCAGGACTCAGGGTATCGTAAAGCAAACAAATACGTACACACCTTAACCCCGTCTTAAATAAACATGTCGGTATTAAAAATAACCCCATCTTCATCAATGCTCTGATCTTGGCGTTTAACACGTGCGGTACATTAATTACATCTAATGGTGAACTTGCCCTTTGGTTCGCCGCCATCCTAACCATATTAGCTGACTAACCAACCAAATTGTAACACTATCTACAAAACTATCGATAACGTAAATATCCCCTAACCACTGATTTATAGAAAGCTGAAAAAATTGGCTTTGATGAAAACGCGAACTTTTTCGCGAAATTCGTCATTTTTCAGCGAAAAACGCTAATTTTGTAATTTTCATCAGAATAACGCGAAATGTGCAATTTCTGCACAATAACGAGTTATCGTACTTTTCACGCGATTTTCTATTTTATTTTTATTATATTTGTTTATCTATGTTATTTTTATTAATTAGAAAGTAATACCTAATATATGTACATTCTAAATATTTCTTTGGCTGTGGTTTTTACAAGTTTAGCTATAAGCGTAGTTACTTCGTTTTTGATTTAATTTGATTTAGTATAAAAACCTCCTGCACTTTCTCTTTGCTAAACACTTAACATATGCGCACCCTACTTCCACACCTTCCTCTTCCCTATCTCCTTCCCTTCCCACTATCTTCAACCTCACAACTCCAATTGGGGAAGCCATAGTATCGCTGGCCTCAGACGGTTGGGAGCAGTTGAGACTCCTGTACTGTTTCACATAAAATTCAAAATAAACCTTTGTTGCAAAATGCTTTTGCTGAATGAAAACTGATGCGAATTGAACATTCACTGAACGTGAATGAACACCAAAGTGATATGAAATTGATGCAAGGCTGTTGTAAATGTATCTATCGCATTCAATTTGTTTTTTTTTTTGAAACTGAGTTTTTAACGCATAAGTGGATGGAAGAAGTCGGGGATTCCCCAGAAATAGATCAACTATTTGAATATTGAAATATCATCTTTGATGTAATGATGTATAACATGTGTGTTCTTAGATTTTTGCCGTTACATTCTTACTGCTTACTTTCTAGTTATTATCTAGTTTTCGATTTTGTCCATAGCTATTCGAGATCATAACATTATATGCCTTCCCGGAATGACCATTTTAAAAATTAATGTAGGTACATTTTATTTATTTATTTGACAATTTGTATAGCGCCGCTTCTGGGAGATATCACCTCAGGGGCGCTTTACAGTTGATGCAGGTATTAAAAAATATATAAATATTACAAAAATGAAGTGAAGTTAAGTTAAGTAAAATGAAGTACAGGAACAGGTGACACGAAGATAGAAAATGGAGACTGCAGCAAGAATCCTAGGTGGTGAGGAAACTGGACCAGCTGCTGCAGCGAGAGAGTCCACCGCATCCACCAACAGTGCCAGCACGAGGTTCCTCATCCGTCCAGGTCTGCTGCTAATAAAGCGCTGACACCTCGCATAGATAAAAGACCCTGGCAGCACTGCTGTGATGTTCGGCAAGTCTATCATTCATATCGATGTAATCCTGTTCCTGGTGATACATTCTGTTAAAGTGATGCATTCTGCCCGCAATAAAAAGCGACGGTCGGGATAATAAATTACCCTGGGCTTAGCAAAACGCTTGCCTTCAGAGTTTCCGAGAATTCCGTTGAAAACATCTGGGGTGCATTTACCGATCGACGTTCGTTTCGAATATCGAATATTTTGGAGCAAAATTTCCGAATAGTAAAGTAAAAATATATTGTACGTCAAAGCCTTCCTGCCTCCTATATACTGGGTATGCAGAAAGTTTTTGAGTAGCAATGTTGCCAACGTGATTCTTAAAGTAAAGCTAGATGTCACCCGAAAAATAGCTAAAAAAATCTAAAATCTTGTATAGCCAAAGTTGGAATATGTATAATTATCTACTAATTTTACGTGAATTAGTTCAGTATTAAAAAGGATCTAAATCACTTTTTTGGAGCTGATGACCTCGATTTAGAACTAAATCTAGCTCTAAAAAGCTGGTTTGGCAGCACTGGGTAGTGCCTACGTTGGTTCGGTGGTTGGTGGGAATGGTGGCATAGGAAGCGCACTTACTGCTCATCCACCGTTACCCTCGCGCCGCGCCGGCCCAACGCGGGTTGAGTTGTCCACTAATCCAGCCGGCCGTGAAGCAGATAGCTGTTCACACCGGTTCATAGATGACAGCTAATTCATAGACAAGTGGTCAAAATGTTGCTGCTTTCATCCAATAAAAGTCGAATGAAACTCTTCGTGGCGTAATGATTCGCAGTTCACTATAGGGTTTTGTGAATTTGATTCCTGCTGCAACACTAGAATGAAATTAAATGTATTTCTTAATTGCATAAAATATATTTTCAGTCCGTGAGTTGTGATGAAATTAATAACAAAACTAATTATCTATCTAAACAAAACATTGTGTCCAAGGAAAGATGATAGTGGTATTCCAACTTCTTTGCATACCTTTGTTGAAAATACCAATAAAAATGCTTTAATTTTCATAACATAACTCAATGGCACCTTACAAATCTTAAATCTTATTAAATTATCTGTAAAATACTTCGCTATGCACATTGATTATTAATTTAATAATCTAAAACTGTTTTTTTACCTAATATTTGCAGATCGCGGACTGTGAAATAATTTTGGTTTTAAACTGTCACGCCAGCCACGCGAGTTTGAACATTCTTGAACAAATAAATAATATAATCGTGATTAATTTTTGGGTTACTATGCCGTGTTGCGCTTCCACCTTTTTTAGACAATGTTTAGGACAGCCATACAGTGTCCATCTTCAGGGCGGATAGTAGTGAATTGTGTGATTATGAATGTAGAAGTGAAAACGTATTTTCGTGGGGTAATTCTCCTAGGGTGGGTACGTCAGTATAATGATTACTTAAATTAATGTGGGTTTCTGCGTTTAGTTTTGATGTAGCCGGATCAAGTAGCTGATATCAAAAACTATCAAGCTGTATCGCACGGATAAAAATAAGTATGGCTGATTTATATTTATTTATTTTTATTTATAATCTCAATTTGACCAATTCTATCAAAAATTTTCGAACATGTAATTTATGAAAGATTAAACAAATTTCAACTAAACAAATCACTGCTATATAATAAACAATACGGTTTCAGAAAAAAATCAAGTACTCTTTCGGCAACTAATGATCTAATAAACAAACTAAGAACCAGCATAGACAATGGAAATTACGCTAAAGCAATCCTCGTAGATCTCCAAAAAGCATTCGATACCGTGAGTCATGTGATACTTAAAAAAAAATAGAAAAAATAGGTGTAACCAGCCCTGCTCTCCAACTCATTAAATCGTATTTAAATAACAGAATGCAATATGTCAGCTTAGATAACAAACACAGTCAACACAATAATATAAATTATGGTGTTCCTCAAGGATCCATATTAGGGCCTCTCTTGTTTCAAATATATATTAACGATATCTGTCAGTTAAACCTAAATGGGGAAATTTTTTTATACGCGGATGATACTGCTATATTTTACTTTGGTAAAAACTTAGAAAACTTACTTGAAAAAGCCCAACTGGATCTTAATAAATTAAATAACTGGCTAATTAAAAATATATTAACTATTAACACAAAAAAAAACAAATTACATGATCTTAAGTTCACAAAAAAGAAAAACGCTGTCTCATAAACCTTTGCAAATAGAAGGAAAAAACCTACAAATTTCAGATAGTGAAAAATACCTGGGACTTCATATCGATAAACACTTATCTTTTAAACACCACATACAAAAAGTAAAAGAAAAAATTATCCCACTAATTGGTGTATTTGGTAGAATAGCTCATCTTCTACCAATACAAGTAAAGAGGGGATTATACTTTAGTTTAATTCAATCCCATCTAAATTATCTCATAGAAATATGGGGAAACAAACATCACATATCTAAACGAAATTCAAATAATACAAAATAAAGTTATAAAAAATTTTTTTAACCATAGACCAGATACCCCCACCAAAAGAGTATACCAAGAAACTAACTTATTAAAATTAGAAAACTGTACGAATACAACATATGCCTATTAATTCACAAAATCCAAAATGGCCTCATACACACAAATACTTCATTTATGAAAACATCACAAGTACATGACCACCACACAAGACAACATAATAAATTATACACAAATTCAGCAAAGACAGAGTGTGGTAAAAGAAACATAGGCCATGAGGGTGTAAACATATATAATCTCCTTCCTGATAGCCTGACAACCGTAAATAGAATAAATATATTTAAGAAAAAACTGTTTGTCCTCAAGATCAATGAGCAAAACCAAAATGCTCTTACTTAAGAAAAATATGTTACTTAGGTAGTAAACCATAATTATAAATATATATATTATTTTTGTTTTAATCAATGTACACAAGTTAACAAAGCGAAATATGTATTTCTTTTGACTTAATAAATAACTAAAAATAAAAAATAAAAAATAATTTAAATTCTGGTAAAAACTGGTGATTGAAATCCATTTCCCAATAAACTATCTGTCTATTCAGAATATATCGGAACCCGTGTTCATGCAGGTATCCTTTTCCTAATAAATATAAGGACGAAATATTTTAATATTAGATTTTTGTGAACACGTGTTCTGACATCCTAATAGCATGTTCGTGTTTTACCGACAGTTTATTAATTCATAAAGGCCTGAAATCTTGTTTATTTATTTTTTAGGGGCTTTTACATATGAATAGTAAATCTTATATCCGAATAAAGTACATGTTTATTATACATAACTAAACTCCCTCAGTAACAATCTTTTGTATTTGTTAAGTAATAAATCAAAGATGTCCACTGACTTACATAGTATTCTTGGCAATGAGGAATACATATGGTAGTTAGTACCAGAATTTCTGCACTGAAATAAATCCCGACTTCTAGTCGTACTATTACGTAGTGGAATCCGAAAGCTCATCAATGCAAGTAATTCTGTACTGTCAAATGCATCATTTAGAATTTTATATACAAATGCAATGTCAATGAAAATCCTTCTGTCAGACAATTTAATTTAGCATATTCATTTAATTGAAAAGAGTGTTGAAGTTTAACAAAACTGCTGAAATACCCATTTTAAAACATGGATAACGTAAGAATTTATTTTGTATTCTTTCAATAGCTTGTACATGAGTATTGTAATGTGGGATCCAGACGGGAGAATTGTACTTAAGTTGACTTTAACAAAGGCAAAATAAATCAGTTAAATACACTTAATATTGTTGAAGTTTCTAGCTAACCGAGTTATAAAAATATAACAGTTAGGACGGGTTGTTTCGGAGAATTTGAACAATTTTTAAAATTTCAACGTTCATTTTCAGGTTCTGTGAAAGTCCTATTCAAGTTCTGTTATTATATCATTGTAGGCTAGTTGCTTGACAAAACTGAAATAAAAAAGAACTTGAAAAAATCTTTCACAGAACTTGAAAATGAACGTTGAAATTTGATGAATTGTCAAATTCTCCGAAACAACCCGTCCTTAATATACAATCAAGCTAGAATTATTTATCAAAGTGAATTTATAATATAAAAAATTAAATGCTGGCTTAGGATTTTTACTAAATTAACAGCCATAAAAGTTCTCAAAAGTGCATTTAGAGTAATTGAATAGTTAAAATTAATTTTACATAATATTATGTAAAATATCAACGATATCGTTTTTTTACTTGGTGCCTGTTTGCACGCTTTCCCAATAAATGTAACCCTGATATCGGCCATTACCAGCTCAAATCCCATAAGATTTAGGTCCACTATTAATGGAAATGTGACGATTCCATGGAAGAAGGGTTTAGCTCGTAACCGTTTCGTGTCTATACTAATAAATTGTTATAATCTCAGTTACTATGGGTCGTTAAGTGGTTAGGTCGAGCTTTCTCTGGAAAAATGTTACACTCTAGTATTTATCGACTAACGCTTCATTATTTTTGTGCTTAGGCTAAATGATAAAAGTCACATTCGACCAGCCTTACCGAGAGAAATAGTATTCTGGTTTGTATTTTATATGGGTACTCGCACATTTATTGCGAAGGCAGTTCGAAAAGTAACCACAGTTTGGCTATAAACAGAAAACGCGGTTAGATACAAATGTTTGATTACGTGCCTCTTAAATATATAGCTTACCACTATTTTTCAACATAGTTGCCAATTAAATTCAAGCACTATATATTATTTTATTATGTATTAGTGCTGAAAACAGGGAAAAACGTTGACCATGCATAAAACGCCCATTACAGCCGGTAGATCGCTGACTATGAACGAAAACCCGTACCTACACCTTTTGCTACGATGCGGTAGTACCAATCGGCAAATTATCAACGCGCGCTGACATAGGTATTTACCTATTAACGGTTTTTTCCAGATTTTCGACTCTAACAAATAATGTATTACCGATGAACACCTAAAATATGAACTCTGTGTTTAGTATATTTACAGAAATATTTAAATAATCATAGACTTTAGACATTCGCGATAATTGAGAGAAATATCCTTATTTTGTGTGGTAGGCTTTAATGTAGAAATTGTCTTGTGTCCTCCTTGTTAATTAATTTTTTTTTTGTATAAACCGATGCATGTATAATTTTGTATAGAAGCAATGCATCAGAAAATTTACGTCTGTGTGTCAGAGTGTAGTTTGTAGTGCGGAATTCGATCGTTATACGTGATTATACGTTCCAAATTGATTGGAAGTTAATCTAATTAATCCTTGTTCTATTTTTCCCCAGATTACAAACCCCCATGCTGTCCCTCCAGCCTGCGCTCTACCACGGGGTTCAGTTCCCCCAGCCTCCCCCACCCCCCCGGCGCCCTTCCAGAGCTGCGCAGTCGCACCAGATACACACCATCGGAGCGTAAGTGACCCCTCCTACCCTTCACACCAGCATCATGATAATGGACACCGTACTCGATCTCAATCTCTTGACCATTTCCTAAATGAAAGGAACCGGACATAATCTAATTGTGAAGCAAACTATATACTTGAATGTATTTATTTTTATACAAATAGGGATGGTGTCTAAGCAACTGAAAACAAAAATAAATTAAAATCACAAGATACGCGGACACGGACGAGAAATACAAAGCAAATTGTGACTTTCAAATATTGGAAGATGTGTTTAAAATTATTAGCACACACGACGATGTAAGATAACATAAAATTAGATAATAAATGAAAAAAATGAATTTGTGAAGAAAAAATGACGCACAAGAATTTTCTGAAATTCGACATCAACATCTTATTTAAGTTTTAAATTGCTTTAAAAGCCTGTCAAAATTAACTCAGTATTTGTATAAACCATTTTTAAACATTTTTTCGTCTATTTCAACAGTTCCAACACTATTCACCGAGTTTTTATTGCATCCTACATAATATAGATCCTCAATTATGCAGAGCGAGGCTGAATTTAAAGTAACGAACACTTCGCAGTAGAAATTTGAATGTACGTAATTTCAACATTATATGAGTTTTCATGTCCATTGAATTTCATACAATTATTTCTGGTTCAAATTCAGACGAATATGGTATTTTCGACGAATACAGTCACGACGCGACGCGACGCCTGCAAAGGTAAAGTTATACCCCCAGGGTTCAAGTTAACGAACAAAATTAACAACTTCTTTTTCCTAATTGTGTTTAATCTTGCTTGCAAAATTTTATTTTCTTTGACTTCCTGTTTGGACCTTTGTATTTTATTCGTGAATTTGTTGAAAGTTTTTCAGGGTGGAATACATTTTCATTGTGTTTTCTTAAGTAAGCTCATTTTCCAATACAGATAGAAAGTAAATAATGTAGGGGATGTACGATGATAGGGGTGTTAGAAATGTACATGTTGAGGTGTCACACTACGCTATAATCTTCCTCTCCCTACGGTAGGTGAAGGGGTCAGATCAATTAGCGAGCTGCCACGGAATATCATTTCTTTGTACGGGATATGTAACCTTGACAGCTGAACTTGACGTTGAAAATGCGTACCACGGCAACTCCGTAAATTGATCTGACCGCATCATTTTCAAATATTGTCTGGCTAGAAGATCATTAATTGCATGATACGATCACGAATATCGATGTATTAATTTGGATGAAGCAAGGAGTATATAGTCAGGAGTTGAATGGCGTTATACCTAGTGTATATATTCTATCCCTAGCAATTTGGTTTTGTTACTAACTAACTAACCATCACGTCGTTTCCCCGCAGGGGTAGGCAGAGAGGACGGACCGCCAAACAACTCGGTCTTGGCACACACTCCTTGCCTCATTCACATTCATACATCGTCTCATACAAACTTTTCTATTATTCTGGCTCTTGGCATGGCCCGACTCAAGTATCTGATTCACTTGGTCGTGCCATGTCTTTCTCGGGCGTCCCCGACTTCTGCTATCATTAAAATTTGCATCGTATATTCTCCTTACACTCCTTTCTTCGCTCTACATGCCCAAACCATCTAAACGTCCCTTTTTTGATCTTACTCATAACTCGTACATCAGCCTTGCACTCTTTGCAGATCTCTACATTTCTCACACGATCATACATGGTTTTACCACACATACGCCTCAGGGATCTCATTTCTACAGAATACAGTTTTGTTGACTGGTAAAATTGCAGTTGGAATGTGTATTGCCATTTTTCGAAACAAAATGTTCTAGATTGACATTTTTATGAACGAATAGATTTTTTCTTTAATACGGAAAACGCATATTTTTAAGATGCGAAATTTTTTTTAGAAAATTTAATCCTCATAAATTTCAAGGCGTAAAAAAAAGTTTTTTTTATAAATTTTTAAAACTGGTTTGAATGAGGATTGAATCTTCCTACCCGAGAACTGGAGTCGACAACTCTACCAACCTCGCCAAATGCTGATCATAGGACCGACATTTATTTCGTATTTTAACTGCTATAATGTCTTCCTATTTCAGAGAAATGCGTATTCGTCCGCGTGTGTGTACGTGATCTGTGAAATGTATTGTCATCGACAACGAGTCTATCAGGCTGAGTTTCAGCTCGATCGGATATCTGAAAGTGGGTTAATTCTCGCTTCCAAGATTTGCATTAATACATTCCTGATAACAAAAGTGAAATTTAAATAGATGTATTTAAAAACATAAATAGAATATTCATTCTAGAGTTTTAGAAAAGTTAATAGTGAAGTTGTCTCCTATAATTAAAAATTGGATAGATAATATATATATCCGTTATACTTTTTAGGTTGCAAATAAATTCGCATAGAGCTTTGCAATAATTATTATTCATAAAGATGGCAACCTTAAAGATATGAGAATTAATTGAAGATGTTACTAGTAATTCTGAAAGATGACCGAAAGTAGCTCAATTGGGGGAGTGTTGTCCCGGTAAAACAGAGGATCTGGTTTCAATTCCCAGTGTCTTTTCTGTTTCACGTTTCATTGACAATTGTTAATGCTATCCTTTTTTCCTATTATTACGTAAACTTTTCGTTCAGGAAACTTGCGAAAACTGTCACCTGACCCGCTGAATTAAAGGACACATAAAAGGTAGTTGTGTATGGATAAAATGAAGCTTTTAAAAAAATGACAGCATGCCAACTTCCTTATAAAATATTAGTCATTTAGAATATATTGAGAACACGTGTTCTTATCAATATCAGTATTTGTATGAACACTTGTTCCGCCATCTTCATAAAACATTCGCCTTTGACTGGTACTTTGTTAGGAACTCTTTCAATTCATTCGTTAAAGGCCTGCAGTCCCATTTTTAAAAGAAAAACAAATAATTAGACCAGATTTTTAATAAATTATCAGTATTTCATATCAGTATGTTTTCTCCGTGTGAACGTCTATTGTTAAATCTGCTTAACCATATATCTTGTTATTGTAGTAAGATTCTTGTGCACATTCGGGGATGGGGAAACTCTCCTATATTATCTTTTCACAAAGGCCTTTTCCCGCTCGACTTCACATCCTAAAGATGCCTTCCAAAAGAAGCATTCAAGAAGCACACATTAAATTTGCTGGCTGTACCGGCTGTATTATGTGAACTGTACGGTGTATAGTACACCCACCCATCACCTACTAGAGAGTACCCTTTGCTCAGTGAAAGTACCTACGTAATGTATTCAATCTCCTGTAATAATATAAGACGTGATTGATATCAAGCACTGGAATGGTTTTCAGTACCTGCCTACTCAAATATTGATGAAATCACCATCTAGTGTTATTTCAAGCTGCATCATTTGGGACCGCATTGCGTGAATGAATGAGAATGAATCTTCTATCGCCCTTTTTCTTGATATTACATCAGCAACAAAACTAATAGCTGGTGTCATTTTTACAACCGCGTTTTGTTATTTTTAATTTACCTTTTCAGTGTGAAAAACTTTATGCCGCCTCTCTTACAGATAATACCTATACTGATATACTAATCAAAGCTTAATACTATATAGTAATAATGTCTAAAATAATATTATATGTACCTACCATCAGTGGCGGCCGGTGGTCAAAATATGTTGGGGTTCACCGGATTACAACATTAAGTCATAAAATAAATTAAATAAAGGTACATACCTATTTATAAAGAAGTTCTATTCTCTGTTCATTTTGTTTAGCAAAGACCTCTATCAATGCTTAACACTGATAGTGCGTTCAGTCTGTCCTGGCTCAACGTGTTAAAAGATTTTATTCTTTTTAACGTTGAGAAACATCTTTAGCTTTCAACTGAGGTCATTCCAAAGGTCACGAATGGTGCACAAAAGTTTTAGTAATTTCACAGTCTCGGGAAAGTCTTCTAATAAACAAGTACTATAAAAAAGTTGTAAAATTGATAAAGCGCCGTTAGCTTTTGAAAAATCGTCGCGGGCGTAAATTGCACAGAGTTTACCTTTTAGGTACTGAACTTTATTTAGGAAGTCATACGTTTTAAGCGTCACATTGAAATCATGTTCTGGGAAATTTGACCTGTATCGATTTTTATTAAATAGCTCATTATGGTGTTTACCTTAGGCACGGTAGCCTGAATCCAATTGCATTCTGATGTCAACTTTTCCTAAAACCTTTAAGCTCAAAACTTTTTGTAAATGTAAATGATAAGAATTATGTTTTTTGATTTTTTCAGAAAGGTGAGTTACATCAGTAACACCGCTGATTGTCCAAACTGAATCAACATCGTAAATTAAACACGTAAAACAAAATAAACTATTCAATTGATCACATGCACAGAGCTACAAGCTTTGTTATACATTGTTTTGTTAAATGATCGAGTAAACTTCTTCGATCCAGATTTGCACTCTTATTTTATTATCAGTTCAGGTTTTAGGTGGACCGGCATTTTTTATTATCACTTTGTTTTCAAAACTCGACCTATTATTCTTAATGTATTCCACATTCAAACTCATTCTTAATTTATACGTTGAACAAACACAAAAGTAATCATAAATTAGTATAACATGCAATTGATATGCCTTATTAATAATTGATATACAAGATCGATATAACCTGCAATTAAACTTCAAAACTTTCTCAGAGTAAGAAAAGTTTTAAATTCAAGAGACAATGCCTGGCAACGGCGAGTACTGACTGAACTGATAATAAGTAATCTGACCATCACTCATCTCTTAATGACAAGTTTTATCCTGTATGCTTGTATCGAAGAAGCGTAACATTCGCTGAAAAATAGCAGATGGTAAATTGAAACAACGATATCGACAATAATATCAAACATACGCGTTTTAGTTTAACTTTCTACTGAATAAACCGTTCCTTCTGATGTGGTGGTAAAACTCCGAACGCCGTTCTTGATATGGTATTATTTGCAAAGAATAGTATGTAATGGTATGGACCCACGCTTTCGACTGTTCCACAGAATATGCGACAAAGCAGTTAAATTTTGGATCGCAATCGAAAACGAACTGCTACGAACATAGGCACAAGTCAAAGTCGGTCTGCAAGTTAAGCGCGCTTAATAAGTAGGTACCTTTTGAATGAGATATTATAACCGAACCGAGTTTCGTATTGTGATTAGCCATGTCGGAAATCTTGTTGGTTGTTCGGCGCTCGGGAGCACATATTAGCTGGCCGCCACTGCCTACCATTCAAACTTTTGTCGGTAGTTAAACCTAAAACAAGATTTTTACATTCCCATCAGCCCTGAGGGAATTGGTATTGAATAAACTTTTTTCGCGCGCATCTAAAAAATATAATGTTTTTCTGCCAACTTCTCAACATTATGTTGTTATTTCTTACGCGTGGCGCGTAAATCGAGAAAGTTTCAAATAAAACGATTATTAACAGACCGCCCGCGGTCATAATTTACTTTTTGCATTTTCCTTATTTTCTCAATTTATTCCCGTCACGGTAACTAAAATTTATGACAAGACGGTTAGGTACCTACCACCGAGTACCTACCGATCTAGCGGACTAGTGGCTAGTAACTGCCTACTTGGTACGGTCGGCTATCTACTTCTTATTGACCTTATCGGGTAGGTACTGGGTAGTAGATAGCCTCTATGCAATCTGTTGCCAGTGTTGCATGGCGGATGGTGGTGCAAGCTTTCACACTGACCGCCTAAAAAAAAGGCGGGAAGAGAGAAGATCAAATTTTCAACGTGTACCAGTGGTACAACACTTTGAAAGGCATATTAAGTAAGTACTTAATTAATTTGAATTTAAATTATATGCATACATTTACTTAGAGAAAACTGAAATATATTGTGTCGGATTCAGATGATCCTATCTGCACAACAAAGAGAACCCTAATAAACGTATTTTTATATTAAAAAAAAGCTTTTTCCTTTTTTATCGGAAATTTTATGGTTACAGAGCGTTGAAGGACAGGTCTGCGCTAACGCGCATTTTAAAAGACAACCAACAGCTGGTAGAGGCAACCCCAGAGCAATAGAATATTTAGAACTTCGGCGATTTACTCGAAAATGAAAACACAAAATAGATATAAAGTTATTCCACCATTAATTTCACCAGTTTCCCACTTGTAGCACGAGCTTCCATACCGGTTGCATTTTACAGTATTGCTGTTTGTACTGCGATGACAACATTACCATCATCGTTTTATATGGAATCTGTTAACAGCCTGTTTGTGAAGATTGTAGGTGTATTGTCTACCCGTTGGTTCTCCTTTATTGAGGAGTGCCCTACTTTTCAAGCGTAATTTCCACAATTGTCAGGGGTACATTTTGACCCAGTAGAACACTTTTATATATTATAATAATTTTATATATTATAATATACTCATCCACGTTGAAAAATCTCCTGATAAAAAATACATGACGCCAACGGGACTCGAAGTGTTTAGTGTTTTTTTTTTTCAGTGTTTCAGGCGAACAATTATTGCTTATAAAAATAATTGTTATCCTTTGTGCTATGCACAAATAAAATCTTGTCTTAAAAACATTAATTTATCAAAAAAATAATAATTAATATTTGACAAGTTCAAGTATTTCACCTAAAAATGTAGACAATTTGTCTCAACGCCATCTAGTGAGAGAGTTAGCACTTACAATGCCTTTCTCATATAAAATAAAGTTGGTTGTTCTCAGGTGAAAAAAAAAATGTAACAAGCAGTAGTTGTTGAATGAAACACTAGCATATATTGAATAATTTCGCGGGTAAGAGATAAGCCTCCATAGCTCAGTGGTCAGAGCTTTCGACCGGAAATCGAATGGACACGGGTTCGAGTCCCGTTGGCGTCATGTATTTTTTATCAGGAGATTTTTCAATGTGGATGAGTGTTTCAGGCGAACAATTATTGCTTATAAAAATAATTATTTATAGTGGAATTCTTTTTTATAGTAAAAACATTGATGCAATAATTTATTTAAATACTGTAAAATGTCAAAATTATAAAAAGGCTTACAGATTAAACACAGTAATAATAAAATGATTGAAAAAAATTTAAAAATAAGACAATTTAAAAACAAAAATATTTAATCGGTTTAAACAATTTCCACACAAGAAAAGACAATTTTAAACGGTCATTTAAATTAGAAGTTTTTATACTTCAATGATTTTTTATCGTTAATAAGAAATTAAATAACACATTTCATTCCTAGTGCTACACCCCGTTAAGCTCTGAGTAAACTCCCACGGAGAACCCTTCAGTTTTAGCACATTTTGGGTAGAACAAACCGTGCGTATCGGTATGGCTTGTTAGGTTCAAGATATGTGATTATTTCGTTGTAATTTGTTAAGATTGGGCGTCCTCTCTATAAAAGGGTTACAACTGCCACAAGGTCCTAGAACTTTCATTGCGGAATCAAAAAAATCATTTTTGAATGACCTCGTAATTATCATTTTGACCTTGAATTTGAATCACTGTGACACTGGACTTAATATCCTGTAAATTCAAGTATGACTCAATAAATAATAATAATACTATAGAAGGCTGATTATTCGATTGGAAGATACCTATTCCTTTATTTCCACAACGGTCCAGCGAAAATGCTACTTACATATTTTTAATATTTCGTATAATAATTTATGAAGAATTCTTTTTGCTATACGACATGATCTTAAATCCATTGTTTAAACAATTTTAGCTTTATCACAGATAACCGCTATTATTAAACCTCGGAATTAGTTTTTCAAAAGATACGTACAAAATAATCGAAACAGTCTAAATAATGTTTATTTTTTTTAAATATTTTACCAGTGGCCCCGGGATGCTTCGCTATTGCTAATGTCTTTCTCGGACGTCTCCGACTTCTTCCACCATTCACTACTGTATACCACAATGTTACTGTTAAAAAACAACATTACCTCGACTTTAATTCGATTCCGTATCTCATTTCGATGCAGAGATATTGGTTCAAGTTTTCCGCGGGCGTCCCCGGCTTTTCCTACCATTCAAACTTCTCAACACTCCTGGCACTAATAAGAACAAACTTTGAAATTTTCAGCGATATCATTCAACTACTTTTTCGGTTTTGCGAACATTTTTATATATTAAAATAATTTGAATATTTAATTTCTAAAAACAGTTCATTTATAAAAAAGCGTCTATATTTAATTAATATAACTAGGTCGTTTGTAAGGGGCTTCACCATTAATGCCTTCGGAAGTCGAAACAGCTGTCACGCGTAGTAATTATTACACAGCAGAACTCTTTTATAAATAAAATGTATTAAATAATAATATTATAAAAACTTTAAACTAAAATTAAAATAAAGTTCTGCAAATTAAACTTGATACCAATAAATAGAACAGTCTAAATAAGACTAAAATATCACAATATATTACGCTTATTTAAATAGCATTTTTTTTGTGAAATGGAGCTTTTGAAAGTTGATAATAAAATAACTTTTCATTCTCTGAAATGCTCTCTTCGTGCTTAATACACTAAAACTATAGGAGGAATTTCAATCAGGCTCACTGAGCAACAAAAACAAAAACTCTCGTGTGTCCGTTTTAGCGATAACTTACAACCATGAATAGACTGGTTATACCATTATACTAGGTTCATTCCTTTTTAGCAATCCTCGGTACGTAGCGGAGGTAGCGAGCAGTTCGCACACGAGGCGCGAAAACGTAGCGTTTCCCGCCCCGGGGTCTCTGAACTTATCGGGTCCTTTCCCTTCTCTTCCACCCCCACTCCCACCCCCTGGCCAAGGGCAGTTCACCCACCTCTGCTTCTTTCTTCCTCCCTTTGTGGGGAAGCTTTCCCTTCGCACCCTTATTCCCATGTCTGGGACCACACGGTGTTTCAAAACTCTTAGGCCTTGTTTTTCATCACCGGCTTCATCCTGGTTTAGAATATACGTCGAATATGACTTGCAAATCATCACGTAAACTTGTGCCATTCTTCTTCCAGAGCCTTCTTGCGTACAGCTATGGACCGACGGGCGTTTTACACGATGCTTTTTTTCTTACCGATTCCCATATGGAAACTTTATCAGGATGCATATGAAATCTTTGCGTCACGCTTAAACGATCAATTATTTTTTATTAGTGTTTATTGATTCATTTATCAAGTGTTATAATATTAAGTTTATATAAGTGTAATATTCTTCTTTTGTTATGCGTGTAAAGAGATTGTCTTGAATTATTATTATTATCGATACCAATAATATACGTAATTCCTAATACGATGCTAGATCTTACTTATTTAATTACATATTATAATAATTGGAAGGATAGTATAAAATATCAAAGTATGAAGCCTATGAAAAAGTGACCCGATCTAGGCAACTAAAGTTTAATGCAGAATATCTGTACGAACGAGTCGAGTTGGGTTATACTGGTATAAAATTGTTGAGAAGGAGGAATGTCACAAAACAGTGTTTTTTTTAAAGATAACAAACCATTTTATCACGCCATGAATATAGGTAAATCAGGGTGTGAGTCATGTTTCAGCACTCTTTTTCAAATATTAAAAATCGGACGGATACAAAAAAAAGTTGTAAATTTAAATTTTTTCTAAAATTTTGTCGATTTTCCGGACCATCGCACCGTGTTCACACTGTAGTGTACAGAACATTGCAGCCGGGACGTGAAATTCGGCGACCTCTGGGGTCGGCCGCGGAACCCGCCGCGGTGGCACGCTGATACGCCCGTACCCCCGGGAGCCGAATCCATCCATCTATCCAACCAACCAAACATACACTCCTTACACTACATACCGTACACTCCATACGACCTTCCCGCGGCATAAATCATTTTTGCCTGCAGCTCTATAAACCGGAGTCACGTTCCTACTGCCCTCCGTCCAGATGCTTAGAATTCCCAGAATTGTATTTATAAAAAGGGCAAGTTATTTGTATAAATGTACGAATCTCGAGTAGGTAAACAAACATTTGAAATTTGTAGACATCTCTGGGATGGAGTCCCATACTTGATTACCAAAATTATACTTCTTTTTGTGAAAAAGAGGAGTGTACATTTGATCCGTTATTAATAGATCGATTGCCATCCATAATGAAAAAAACATTTATTTTAATTACTTTAATATGTGTAAATAATTTGAGGTTTTCACGGCCAAAAGTATTATCATGGTTATAACTAACTAACTAACTAACCATCACGCCGTTTCCCCGCAGGGGTAGGCAGAGAGGACGGACCGCCAAACAACTCGGTCTTGGCACACACTCCTTGCCTCATTCACATTCATACATCGTCTCATACAAACTCTTCTATTATTCTGACTCTTGACATGGCCCGACTCGAGTATCTGATTCACTTGATCGTGCCATGTCTTCCTCGGGCGTCCCCGACTTCTGCTACCATTCACATTTGCATCATATATCCTATGGTTATTTTTTGGGTTATTATGCCGTGTTGCGCTATCTCCTTTGGCCAACGTGCTTATTTTTATATTCACTTTAATTTATTTCCTTTGATTTATCAATCCGCTTACATGTAGGTACAAGCTTTTATTTAAATGTAATTGTTATTTAGTAATTAAAATTAAATAATAAAAAATGGGTGTGCTTTGTCTGCTTTCTACATTTACAATAGTCCGTTCGAAGGAACTGAATTTGATCAGAGAATACGAGCAGACAACTCGGCGACAGTTGATGTCGGCAGCATGAAAACCTGTTTTTCTTAGTGTTTCGTTCCGCATTAGTATACTTTATTCCGTTTATTTTGTTATGCATCAGTATCCCCACTTCAAGAGCTGGATTAAAAAATGCTGTCCAGCAGTCACCCAACCATAGGGCAACCCTATCCCTGGCTTAATGCAGTACCTACCCAGAGACTGGAGAAACCTTGTAAACAAAAAGAAACGAGAAACAAGGCTAATGGTATCCAGTGGCACGCCTCATTCGTTTTTTTTAAACACTTCATTATCAGTTTAATTAGTCTAATAGTACAACGAGGAACAACTATTTCAGTCTAAGGAGAAGCAAAATATTGCATCGCCGTGTTCACTTTGCGGCCATCTTACATCGATTTGACGTATGACAGTGGGTTATAATGTTAGTTTTTTCTTTCTTTTTAATAAAACCCAAATTAAGAACCCATTTTAGTAATAATAATAATAATATTTGGATAATTTATATAGCGCCGTTTTCATGAGAAATCACCTCAAGTGCGCTGTACAAATATATTTCTTAAATAGTTAACACTAGAACTACTGACTTAAAACTAGTGACTTACGTCTGAGACTTATATCTAGAGACTTACGACTAAGGCCTATAACTACTATCTTAATAAAATATATTTTTACATATGTAGAAGCTTATAACTAACATAAACATTAACAATCTAATTTTACAAGCGCCAGAAGAAGGAGGAAGTTCTATTAGTACTAGGTTCAAGTAGATTCATAGTTTGAGTTTAACTAAAAAAATAAAAATAACTACCCTAAAAAAATTGGTGCTTATTGGATGAGACGCGCTACTGAATATTTACCGGCTAATTAAAAGTGGGCGTATTATTTCTTATCCGTGTCTCTTGGTGACCCATACTCTATACTTAAATACTGATTTCCTCCCTGCCAGTTCGGACGGTCAAATATATCCACTTCGTTCCGCGGTTCACACCACTCCCTCGTAACTACATCGACCGGAATCACGTTCCTGAAGTCCTGATCCAAGGAATGTCCAGAAAATCTTTATTTTTGCTATGCCATAGTCACGTCCAGAATACAACGGTAAAGGACGGTTATTCGTTCTGGACCTGGTAAATATCTATTGCACGTAGCACAAGGTCACAATTGGTCTATTTTTGATTTCCGGGTCAATAACAAGAGAACCAAACTCATCCCCGAATATATTTCTGCGAAAAATAATTTTATACTTACTTTTATATTTTTTTTATATAAAATACTGAATCTAGCTAACCGCACAGACACAAACTTATTTTGGAATTTACTTAACCCCTCCAGCGTTTTATGGTCATATATGACCGGGAGTCCATATTTTATAAAATATTTTTTATCTTTTTTTTCTATCATGTAGAAATACGTATTTTTTAACTTTAGAATGAGAAATACGTATTTTTTAACTTTAAAATTCTTTCCAGTTTGCCTCAATATTTATAGTGGATGCCATTAATAAAATCCAAAAAATAGCCAAAATGAATAATTCACATTTCGCGCCGCCATCGTAATAATCGGTTTAACTTAAAAAAATATTTCTTATTATATGAACGAGATAAAAGTGAAGTTACTATTTTCTTATAAATTCCTCAAACAAAACGAATTTGTTTCGAAATATCGAGTTGGGGATACGATTGGGGTAAAAAATTAAGCAAAAATTTGGTAAGCGTTTTTGACAAAATTTTTGACGTTTGATTTTAAAATTTTATTATTTAGAAATAGTAATATTCATTTTAAATGCGTATATCAGAAATATAATTTTATCTTGTAGAAACAGTATTTGTTTTTACAGAACATTAAAAAATAAGATATATAAGTATAAAGCGCATTTGGTATACACAGAAAACATTTCAAACAAAAGTATTGTAGCGTTAATAAAGTGGTTCTTAACCTTTGTGAAGCCAGGGAGCACTTTTAATTCAAAGAAAAATTTGCGGAGAACCGAAAGAGTCACTAAACCATAGACATATGAATATTAGATGTCTGTGCACTAAACAAACAAAAACATACCGCTTATCTCGGCACAGGAATTCTCTAATGAGATGAGCGGTGGAGGATTCTATTGTAAATTTTAACGTACTATTTTATGAATGAATAAATAAAAAAATATATAAAAATACATACAGTGTTGGCAACTCTTCCTGGGGGTGGATAAGACAATTTCTGAAAAAAAAATTAACGGTTCCTTATTTTCGTTTTTGAACCTGATGACAACATCAACTACTAGAAATTGCAAATGATGGCAGCCTTAAAAGTACGTTCGAGACAACAACTCTGCAGGTGTTCTGAATTAAAGTCACGGCGGAATACTCTGAAATTGCCACCACACTACTTAAATCCCTATTGCCGTTTCCGACAGCCTATCTGTGTGAAGCGGGCTTTTCTGCATTGACAGCAACCAAAATAAAACAACGCAATAAACTGAACATAAACATTGTCATTATCTCCTATTATCCTCAGATGGAACGATCTCGTTGCAAAAAACAAGCTCCGCGTTCTCGTTGATTTAACATTTTGGTAAGAGTTAAAATGTTAAACTCTGTATATTCATTTTTAACTGTATTTTATTTTGAAGGCATGTCAAACACGATTCAATTAAAATTATTAAATCAAAATAGTCAACGTTTCTGCCCCCCTCCTCCCAACGCACAGTGGTCCCAAATCTCGATCTAGCTAGACAAAAATATGTTTTCATGGCATTTGATGCAAAAGGGTCACAATTTAATAAACTTGAATGAAATTTATTTGAGGAGAAAATCATTAAATGTGAGCTTTTAATATGTTTTCATGGCATTTGATGCAAAAGGGTCACAATTTAATAAACTTGAATGAAATTTATTTGAGGAGAAAATCATTAAATGTGAGCTTTTCTGCTTTTGCAGATTTCCGCGATTTTAGGTCAGTTAGATGTTATTATTTGATATAGTAACTCTCAATTCTTTATCTAAATTCAATAAATAACCCAAAATTAAACCACCTGATGAAAGCATTAAAATTATTAAACTTTCTGATAAAAAAAAACTCGTTTCCGCCTTACTTTTATTTTTGAAATTGTTGGTGGTATTATAGACAGTCCTGATTTAGTTAGCCCAATTAATGTTACGGACAGTGAAAGGGCAAATGGGCGGGGAAGATAATTCCTTTAGTTTCGTAAAAACATTATTTGTTGTCTCAGATTTTGATGTTTAAAAAAATCAATTTGAAGTATTTTAATATAGTTTTGATTCATGAATGCATACAAAATGTGAACAGAAAACATGAATGGAAAAATAAATGGTGTCACCATTTATTTTCAAATTGAAATAACTCGTGATCTGAATTAACCAGTCCAGGGGCACAGCAGTTAACAAATTTAGAATATTTTATTCATTTTGTTCATTCATTGCAGATTATCTTACAAATTGTAACCTATTCATCTTGCAACCTATTTAAATACCATAACCATTTCAATTTGAGCGCCTCGTTTGATCTCTAATAGCTGTGAATTTCTACCGTTATTTTAACTATTTTGTAACTTTATATATACATACAACGCGTTTATTCGCTTAAATATATTTTTATAAAGCACACATAAATCATTCCTTCAATAAACTGCACGAACCTGTGTCACGTGGTGACAACATCGGTAGAGTAACGCCTTTTTACAAAAAAGGGTCGAGGAGACAAAAGTGTATCACCGAGCCGATAAATCCAGATAGAAACTGACTTTACAACGGTTTACTCCATAAAGCGTCAGGTGTTGGAATACTAAATCAACGGAAGTCTTTATATGGAAAACTCCAGGTGGGCCCAGGCTTACTAAAAAGTACAAATGTTTTTGTGGTATCTACTAACTTCAAAAGTTAATCCTTTACAAATACAGATTTCTATGGTTCTTCGAATGAGTGTGAATAACTGACAAATCGTAATCTCTCGTTAATAAAATGTTTTTATTTTAAATAGGTGCCCGTGAAGTTTTAAATTATTAAAACTGATATAACTGCGTATTTAAAAACTTAATTTGCATAAATATAATACTAATTTAAAAAGTTATTTGTTTAAAACCACTTTATACGAGTTATGCATGTCGGAACGGTTTCGGTTGATCTCAACCTTCATCAGTACAATAAACATATAAACTAAATTACATCACAGAGGAAGATTAATAATAATAATAATAATTGGATGACTTGTATAGCGCCGTTTTTGTGCAAAATCACCTCAAGGGCGCTGTACAAACTTATAATACATTTCTACAGTGATCTATGTTATTACTTAACTATTTATGGAGAAAATATACAGTACAATACTTACCTGGTAGGTCACTTGAGATTAACACTTAATTAACATTATCTAATTGTTTATTGGCGAAATTTAGATACAGGATTTAGGACTTAATTGAAAAATTGAATATAACTGGACTTTCTCTTAGGAATGGTATATTTAATTTAAGGGTACGACAGCTTAAAAATGTAAGTTTTTAGTTTAGACCTGAATTCTGTTGGACTTTTTATGGATATTAGTTCCGGAGGGAGTTTATTCCAAGCCTTCGGCCCAGATACTCCGAAAGCGCGATCACCAAACTTAGTATTTGGCTTGCGCTTAGGTTCTATCAGTCTGCCTACAGCTGAAGATTATAAGGTAAACAAAAGAGAAGGAGAAATCATATAAGAGAGGGAGAGAGGCTTGTTGTGGGTAGGTAGAGGGGTATTACACCAAATCCACCTATATCATATCACATCACTATATCACATGCGATCTTGGAGGTTTTTGTTACACAAGGAACAACTTTAAAACCGGACTATCGGTTAATTCTAACTGTGTTTAAAATTGGGCAATTATTTTTATTTTTTATATTTCTATTTATATATATAATTTTTTTTAAATATATATTTAGTAACTTTTCTATGATTTTCCGTCCCACATTACAGAATATTATAAACTTTTTAAAGTTGTTTGTTGTGTGCCAGCTAGTGTTTGTTTTCATATCTTTCCATTTTTGAAAATACACAATTAAATTGAATGCATTTTGTAACTCTAGTTGATTTTTTTTATTATTAACGCTCGATTTCGGAAATAGTTGTACCATCTTTATGTCAATATTGTAGGAAGTGATTGATCGTGAAAGTCTGGTTCAAACAATGCGGTCTTTTACGGTGTCGCATAGGCCAACCTTGTACATTATTTATCAATCGATGGCAGCTTATTTAAAAAGTAAATATATTGAAAACTTTCCATGGAAAATTTACGTGCCCAATTTTACAATGTTTACTTTGGCGTGTGATTATTTTTAGATATGAATTTAAACGATGTTTCATCTTTCTTATTTAAGGTAAATTCTCGTGAATTTATGATTTCTTATGATCTTTATGAATACCTTGTCAATAAGGTAAACGTGGAATAATTTGTTTTTTGCTTAGGTATTGGAGGAAATATGTGGTCAATTTTCATTGATGGATTTAGCTGACAGGCTTATCTTGGCATGAAAAATATTAATAATCAAAATAGAAATCGGGTTCATTTGGTTTTAATCATTCTATATACAGTATTATGGTAATTTTTTCTATCATTTATGGTTAATTTTTATGATCCTTCGTAGTGGGGAAAAAAGTACCCAATATTTATAGATAAAGAAATACAATAATTCATTAAAATATAATAATTGGCGGTGCTTCTTCTAGTTTCAATATTTTCCTTTTTTGTTATCTGAATAAATCTCCTGAACTAATCAGCAGAACTAATACGAGCGTTGATTTTAATTTCCTTGATAATTATAATTATTACTGCAAAGCGCCGTCTCAGTTATTAAAACACGCTCCGCCTTAAGAAAGCAGCCTTAATTGGAAGGATAACTCCTTACATAGGATTACTCCTCCTTTATCTTAATCCTCGATCAGTTCCTCGTCCCTTGCGTCTGATGAATACCATCCCCATTTCTAATCCACTTCATCAAACATTCCATTTCATCGCTCTGTCTTAACAATTTACTGACAACAAATGTAAGGTCTCTCTTGAGTCGTATGTGCTTTCTATTTCTAGTGATTCAATTACTGAGAGTAAAACCAAAAATTTTCTGTAAACGATGTTTGTACTCAGTTTTTATGTTTGCTACAAAAAAGACTCCAAATACATTTAAAAAATTAAAATATGTAGGTATGTTAATTAATTATTTAACGAGGACGCCGTATCTCCGCAATAGTAAGCAGATATTATGATAGGCATCTTTGTCTTTATACAAACTCTTTGATACATTCAAATTCAAATATATTCCGTTATATTTATTATACTGCTGTCGCTATTGTTATTATAGGTACTATTATCGAAAATGAGTCGAAACTCATTGCTTTATTTTTCATCCACTGAATGCTTTTATATGTAACGGGATAGGTATGTCCATACGTGGATATTATTCAATCTTTAAAATTATGTTACATAAGCATCTTTTTTATGACTTCATTTACGCGCTTAATCTAACTCCTTTTTATTAGAGACGTAGGTGCATGAGTGTTTACGTTCATAAGTATTTTTTCATTTCTGGAGATTCTTACTTACGATGAATCCTTACATTTACTTGATTTCACTCTTATAGATGTATTATTTGCTTCTCCGCGACAGTATTTCTAATAAATAGGGCGTTCTTTTTTAACGTGTGTTGAGTCTAAACTCTAAATGAACTTCCTAGAATTACTGACAAGTGTTTATCAAAAGTATTCTTGTAAGTTCACGTTAAATTCACAAGAGAAATCAGGCGAAGCTTCAGCCTGTCGAAAGGACAATGGAGTAGATGGAAACAATACAAATCTTCAAAAAGAAAGAGGAATAGGTGAAATAATGACACAAGGGTTCAATTATTGAAATAATGACTCTTGGCCATTGTTTCACAAGGGTTCACTTATTGAAACGATGAGCAGTCCGAGAGGCTTTATCCCCAATACCAGCGATGCGATGGTTAAATTCGGCTTGAATATAGGCATTTCTTAAATGTCTCTGATTACACGTTATGTTATTTAATATAATTATGTCAAATGCTAGTCAATGAGCTATACAAAGCTATGCTATATAATGAGCAGATCAACGCATGAAATTTCTTCAGAAATGCCATGCGATGGCTCGATGGAGTTACAAACCAAATTTAGGCGAGACAATATCTTTTCGTTAAGTTAAGTTAAGTTTAAGTTATGTTTCATATACACATTATAAACGTTTTATCATTGAAATATTGTATTATTTACGGGATTTCATTGTTTGCTTTGTTATTTACACATTATGTTCTTATATGTTATTACTAGCTCGTTTTACATGCCCATGGGCTCTTTATTACTTCCAGAATTCTAATTTATCATGTTAAAATGTATGTCTTATACCATATTAAGTTATATTAATGATTCAAATAAATAAATATTTTTTAACTAATAACCAATTTTGGCGATACCTACTTTGCACCTACTCGTATATCTCCACGTAAAGTAAATTTACCCAGCTCGTTAGACGTAGCGGTATAAATTATTCTTTTAATGTTTTTCCAGCTGTGTAAATCCTTCCACAGTTTTAAAAAGATCGGTTAAAAATCCCTTTGAATTTAATCCAAGATGGCTGTGTGCTTTTCATTAATGTTCCCGCGCAGAACGTTAATCTCTCAGAATGGCGGATTTTCTTACAGATTTCGTTTTTTATTTTATTTCATTGCCATTTTAATTAAGACCTCGTTTTGATGCAGAGGTGCTCGTCTGGTTCACATGTGGTTAATTGAATCGTCCGAAGAGGGCTTTGGATATTGTTTACTTATGCATATTTCTGTCTGCGTTTTGTTCTTGAGCTTTCTTTGTTAAATTATTTTTCTTACTAAAATATCCAAAACATTCAGGTTGCTGCTAACAGTTAAATATTATTTAATGCAATTCCACGTATTTTCTTGCTGGTAGTGAATGAATGACTAGGTTTATACCGATATTATTATCGGTTCAATAATGATGTTTTTTTGCTGGTAGTGAGTGAATGACTAGGTATAATATCGGTTCGATAGTAATTTTTTTGCTGGTAGTGAGTGAATGACTAGGTTTAATATCGGTTCAATAATGATTTTTTCTTCACAATGGATTTCAGGAAAACGCCACACCTTAAAGATTATTCGATACATATGATCAAAAATTAATTCTGTTAAATAACAGTAGGTGATAATGTTGGATAATGTTGACCAGGTTTCATTGAGGTTTCACGCTCTATATGTTTTATTTATATCTAAATATTAATTTATTTTGATTAAATTTTAGCGCTTATACTACTAGACCTAAAGTGCTTCGCTTTTTCATTTCCGTCTGTAGGTACTTTTGGAGATACGGCGTGACAATTTACATAAAAGTACGTGTTCAGAGTAAATCTTTTACAAATTATTACTTTTATCAGGCGACGATACCCTTTGATACACAATGTAAAATGTACGGCTCTCGCCTTTCAAAGAGCAGGTTTATAAATCATCTGGAAGGCGCTTGAGAAATTTGCGATAAGCTCCCGTCAAGTTGCTAAATTTATTACGGTATTCGGTAACCCAGCACTGGCAGATAACAAACACTATGGTATCATTTCGGAAATGTACCACTATTATTAATATATTATTTAATGATTCTATTTGTTCCTTCCTTTTTTTTGTTCATTTAATTTGTTTAATAGGTTCCGATCATAGTATTTAAAAATTTTATGCAATTTTCAGGCAAAAGTATTACTTCTATTAAAGTTCTAATCTAGTAGGTACTTGTCATTCTGAAAGGGGACTCCAAACCCCAGTAATAATAATTGGATACTTTGTACAGCTCCGGTTTTGTAAAAAAATCACCTCCAAGACACTACAAATACAATTTCCTTAGCTCTATGTAATTAACATACTTACCTGGCAGGTCATTTCAGCTAAACAGTTTTATTAGAAAGTTTAATCTTTTAGAAGATACGATTTTGCACGCAGAGGAAAATACATTAAAAACACTGCACATTGCTTAATTTTACTTTTGTTATTATTTTTTCCTCCTTTACTATTTTTATTACACTTACGAGGAGATTATTGGCAAAAGGAGAACTGGTATTTATTTTTATTTTATTTAAATTTTATTACTGTCTGATGCAGTTACTTTTCATCTAATCGTAAAACGTAATGGCGCTAAACAAATTATTTTTAATATTTTTTATGTACCTACGCAAGCTTGTACGTATGATTTCAAACATTGAATTATTTTTATCTGCATTGGGAGATTTCCGTAATCCCTTTCGATATTGATACTCGATTTATTTTTCCTGTCAGTCTGCTTTCTTGTTTTACTGGTAGCATTACGTAAATTGAATTAGAAAGCACACTTACAATGCTTTTCGGAAATTTTTATTTCTCTAAAAAGTCTTGGCAAAGTATGCAGAGTTACTTATCTCAAAACTAAGCTCGTGGATTTTCCGCGCGAAGAGTTCGAAAAGAGATTCAATTATTCGAGCGATGGCTTTAGCAATATATATTTTCTAAATCGCCTTGTTTCCTGCTACATCGAGAAATTAGTGAAGTTTGTATTTATTTCTTATTAAATGTGTATATTTATTTTATTGTCCTTGAAACAAATAGTTTAGTCCAATTAGGAAATATGATGATTACTTAATCGTACATCCGTAAATGAGAATGTCATTCTCCACATTTTTATGATATCTTCCCTGCTTTTCGGGAAGCAGTTATTTGGTTCTATTAGATTTCATATTATTTTTCATGGTTTTTGGGGATTCTGTGTAAGAATTTTGTATTATCAATTATTATAAATGTTTGCATGCTTTTGAAATAACGGGCTTTGTTGGTTTCGTAGTTGAGTTTGTTTTGCCGTCTTACTGCCGAATTTCTTAATACTTCTCACAACAGTGCCTATTATCGGAATACCTAATTAAATAGCACCTTTCAGGGTAGTTAGGGACTCACACAATGCTTCCAAGAAGTCAATAATAAAAATTTTCTTTAAAAATATATAATAAGCCGCATTGTCTTATTCCGACATAAAACAAACTTTTCTTGAACACTTAAAATTTTAATTTCTTAAAAAAATGTATTTCATTTTTGATAGTATCTATTCCAAATGCCGAATTGAAAAAGTATTTATAAGAAATTTCGTCGAAAAAAATCGTAAAGTATGCTCCGAAATTATAAAAAAATTGTCGTGTTGTTAGTATAAAATTATTATTGTATGTATGTATTATTATAATGAAAAAATACAGAGTTTCTTTAAATGCTACCCAACTCAGACGTGGAGAAATTTTTGCTCAATTTTAAATTAATCACATTTTGCTAAATATTTTAATAATAGTCACTTACACATGTTAATTATTATAAATTTTTGTTTTTTTTTAATATCCCTCCCTCTGTCATTCTTATTTACTTATCTTATTATTTATTGATTTATCTCCCTCTCAAACCATCTTATCTTATTACTTATTTTTCATTATTATTTACTTATTTATTTATCTTCCTCTCAAACCATCTTCAGTAATCTTCTTCTTCTTTTTAAACGCTTATAACGAAAGCTTAACTGGTAGATTAGGAAAACAATGAAATAATCTTGAACATAAATCCGTGAATGTTACCAATGTACTTAACTTTTGGAAGAAAATTCAAGTTTTTCGAAGATTATCAATGTGATATTCCCTTTCACCAAAAAACACCCTTGATTCATTTACAATAATTTACATGGTCAACATTACGAGTTTTTTTGTTGTTATTTGTTTTTGGGGTGTTATGCCGTGTTGCGCTAACTCCTTCTTTAGCCAACGTTTCGGACAGCATTGCAGTGTCCATCATCAGGGCAGATGTGTTATTTGTTAAATCATATTTAACATTACGAATTTTTATGCAAGAAGATTATTACTGATTTTTATAGGCGTGCTTAGGAAGTGGTTTATTTTTACTGTGTTGATTGTTTTGGTTGACCTTGTAACTATGTAGTTACTAGTTGAAACTGAGTGTTTATTTTGTTGCAGTGGAGACGCCCTGGCCGACACGCTTTCCGCGCTTTATGGAAAGCTTTTGGTTGTGATGGGGATAGCTTTTCCCATGGCTGAAGTTATCTCTACCTACATTCCTCCTTCCTTCTATGAAGTAAGTATTTGTTATCTACTTTTTATTATCGCATTGAATGGACTAGATGTTCTAGTAGAAATTATACATAAATAAGAAACTTGTAAGGGAAAAACATTGATGTTGTTATTTATGTTTATAATTGTGTGATTACATAAATATTAAAAAATACATATAATTTGATGTGCACAGGTGCACATATATAATTGGTATGCATACCTACTTTAGATTTTGTTATAATGTAGGTACAACAATGTGAATAGTCAAAACGTCTAAAATACATATCAGCGGAGGGTCTTTACATAGTACAATCTAGTCGGTTAAAAATGATTTTTTATTTCAAAAAAATCATTCACTTGATGGCGCGTTCTCACCTAATATATTCTACGACCAATTTCATAGAATCTGTATATTAGATCGCTGGAAAAAGGCTTTCTGTGCGATACAATGCCAGATAAAAACAGAATGTTGAATGAACAGACTTTGTCTAGTGAGGCGGGTTAAGAAAACTTTGTAATTGATCGCCATTGATCCGTATTTGTAAAGCTCAAAAACTAATTATAAAGATTATTCTAAAACTACCGACATAAGCGCTTCGGATGAAATCTTTAAGAGAATCTGTGTTCAGGCATCAGGCAACTATACGCCAAAAAGCTACTAGCATATGTCTTCAAACACAGACTTGCTTTTGACAATGTCCAAACTGCTCGCGATACTAGAACCAAACACAGAACTGCGTTTGACAATGTCCAAACTGCACGCGATAATAGAACCAATCACAGAACTGCTTTTGACAATGTCCAAACTGCACGCGATACTAGAACCAAAGATTATTACCTCTACTTATCCCTTTCGCAAAAACAACATTTGGCCAAAGAAAATTTAAATACTTTCCAACAAAACTATTCAACGCTCTTCCACTGGCCATTAGACAGCACTCAACTTACTTTAAATATAAATCAGATACCAAATCTTGAATCATCAACCAAGACAGAGCTAATATCAAAGATTTTATTAAAACCAATTTATAAGTATGCATTTCCAATGGAACGACACTGATTTTTATTAACTTAAACTAAATACTGTATTTTTATTTGAATTTTTTTATGAATTAATGTATGAACTTATGTAAACTATTATAACTTGTGTTATAAACTGAGTCTGCTCTCAACACAGGAGTTCCCAGTGAGACGCGATCTTCCATGTAATAAATAAAATAAAATAAATATGAACGCTCAGCAATTCCTATCCATTTTAAGTGGGCACGATGGATATTTCAATATTTCCTGGTTTCATGCATTTTTGAAGTCGCCTGTGTCCATAACAGAACCTCTAAAAAAAGTAGTGTTCAGTAAAGTAGTGTTAAAAAACTTAAACGCATTAGTGCATTTGACACAATACGTACACTCTGGTGGAATGAATTTACTCCGTGGAATGTGTTCGTTTTATTTTGAAGGAAACGTATAAAAAGAAAATTTCTAAACACTTGAAGCCAGGACTTTGGTGGTCATCGCCTTACTATCTAACACGTTACCTACTAATAAGCGCATTTCTATGAAGAGGATCGCTGATTTAATTTAGAAAGAATCACGTCAAAAGTCATTAGACGAGGGGATTGGCATGGACGCGGACCATCGTTATCTTTCTACCTTCTCACATGTTGGCTTATTCGCTGCTCACACAGAGCATCCCAAAATATTTTTAGCCGGAAAAATGTAGAAAGGAACATGGATTACGGTAATATCGGGGCGCGGACTTTGAATTGATTGTACCTTCTCACATATTTTGCAAAAGGTCTTAAATTTATAGAGTGATATCTCGGTTTTATGAGTCGATATTTCATTGCGTTCATATTTATTTAATATATATAACTTTAATATTATCTTTGAAATCAGGTACTATACTTTGATCTTAGCCAATAGGCCGCGAAGCGAAATCAAGTACTGTTTATCAAGTTCTGCTAGATCTTTTTTAATTATATGCTTAACGGCAACTTTTATTGATTTGGAGATGACTTTGTTTAGTAAGACATTGTATTTGTGAAAGCAAACTATAGGGTTAAACTGGGTTGGGATAAGATGTATATAAATAAAATGTTTGTATTTTTCTTTTTGACTTTTTGAATAAATGGCATACAGAGCTCCGGGCCAATAAGGCCCCTTTCTCTTTCAACATGAGTTTAGAATTGGTTGTAGGAAGAGATTTTTAGTTGGGTTGTTCGTACATGCAGATTTATTTATTTATGAATGCAGGAGTTCACAACAATCGAATTTAAAGTCTAACGATTTTAATAAAAAGGTTAGGTAGTTTCTTTTTCGTCTGTTCTCTAAGGTTGGAATATTTAATGTATTCATTAACGGCGGGTAATTATTTAGATTATTTAGTAGAACTTTTATTTAAGGACGGGTTGTTTCGGAGAATTTGAACAATTCATCAAATTTCAACGTTCATTTTCGGGTTCTGTGAAAGTGCAATTCAAGTTCTGTAATTATATCATTATAGGCTAGTTGCTTGACAGAACTAAAATAAAAACAGAACATGATAAAATCTTTCACAGAACTTGAAAATGAACGTTGAAATTTGATGAATTGTTAAAATCTCCGAAACAACCCGTCCTTCTGCATTATGAATTTGAATTTTGTGGAATGGCGACTAAACCATGGAGTTGCATTCTATTAGACTTATATTGTATTATAGTAGTCTTTTTTTGTATTAGGCAATTCACCCTAAAAAGAGTGCTATGTGCCGTTAAAGTTAGGGGAGATGATTATAATTTTATGGGAAATCTATACGGGAATAGGAAATCTCAAATATTGAAGTCATTCAAGTCTATGAACTTGTATAGAACTGAGAAAATGCGAGAATTGTTGAGAGAAAGTAAATAAGGAATACTAAGGGGAGATTGGTGGGTGATTTTTATAAGTAAACGATAAATGCCTTTGAAAGATGAATGATTTTTACAATTAAAGAAAACATGATCAAGAGTCTCATTTTCCATGCCGCACTGGCAGAGTGGACTATCTAGGACCCGGATTTTAAACAAATGGGATGCAATGGAGCAATGACCAATTCTCATTCTCGAGATACAGGAAATAAATCTTTTGGATTTTTTCTTGCCGTGGAACCAAGGTTTACTTGGTATATGATTTTGTATTCCAGCATAAAAAGCACCAGTTCGGGTTTTCGTACTAGACCAATTTTCTTCCCAGGAGCGAATCATGTTGGATTTAAGAATTGGGATGACGTCAGAGATAGGAATTCTAAAATCTAAAGGATTAGAGCCAGAAATTGTTCCAAGTTTAGCTAGAGAATCGGCTTTCTCGTTACCCTCAATTCCCAAATGGACAGGGACCCAAACCAATATTGTCTCGAAATTTAATTCATTTAAAGATTAAAGGGTTTTTCTGATATTATAAATAATATAGTCTTCTGGTTTATGGATATTTGAGGAAATTTTCAACACTGCGCTTAGTGAGTCAGTGCACAGTAAGGCTCGTCGAATATTGAAAAGCTGGATTTGACTCGAAGCTTGTTCAATTGCGAAGCATTCTGCAGTAAATATAGAAATTTCTTTAGGCAATTTATAAGACAAATCTAATTCGAATTCGGGAATGTGTACCGCAGCTCCACAATCTTTGTTATCAGACTTAGAACCATCTGTGTAAATGAGTGAAAATTCTGGAAACTTAGAAGATGTAATGTTTTTAAATTTTTCCTCAACATTTTGATTAGATGAGGTTAAAATATCAGTTTGGAAGTCTGAAGTTATAACGTTGGGGATATAATTGATAGAATCAAATGGGATAGTGAAAATAGGAAGGATAGGATCTTTTTGTAGATTTTGGAGGGAAGAGGACAGAGATTTGAATGAAAGAAAACTTTTTAGAAGGAGAGGAAGTCGATTTTTATCTGTCGATCTTTTTTCGTTATTTAAGTTATAGAACAAATAATCAAGGCTTTGTTCTAAAGGGTGACGCGATACAGAAAAAGATTTAAAAATAAATTTATCAGCCAGGAATTGTCTCCTCAAAATTAAGGGGGGATCAACACATTCTACCTGGAGAGAATTAATTGGAGAAGATTTCATCGCTCCAATAATTATTCTGAGCGCTTTCGACTGAATTCTTTCAAGTTTTTTGTCCAAATATTTAGGAAGAGGATCGAAAAGAAATGTTCCATAATCCAAATGGCTTCGCACTAGAGCACCATACATTAATTTAAGAGTAGTAGAATGAGATCCCCACCACACTCTGGAAACAGCTCGCATAATATTTAGCCCCCTTTCACACTTAGCCGAAATGTTCTGAATATGCGGGAGCCAGGAAAGTTTATGATCCAAAAGTAGTCCAAGAAATTTAATTTGCTTAACGATTTGAAGAGGGACATTATCAAAGCAGACAGAAAAGGGGGGTATTTTTCTTTTGCGCGTAAAAGCCACTACTTTGGTTTTAGACGTAGCTAAATTCATCCCATTAGTCAACAACCAAACTTTAATATTATGTAAAGCCAAATTCAATTCCTTCGCAGCGCGCGATAGATTTTTGTGTGATAAATATATAAGGAAATCATCAGCAAAATAAAGTCGCTTGATAGATGAAGGAATTACATTGTCTAAATCACTTATATATATATTAAATAATAATGGACTGATTACGGACCCCTGAGGTAACCCCTTCCATAGTTTGCGATTTATCGTTTTTGAGGAAAAGTGGATAATAATGGATCTGTCTGTTAGTAAATTAATAATAAATTGAACTAGTTTTAAGGGAATTTTTATTTTAATTAATTTGTCTTTCAAAATGTTAATTAATACATCGTCGTAAGCTGACGAAAGATCAAGAAATGTGGCCAGAGTGCAAGAATTAAGGGACTGAGATATACGGATGTCTGTTGTTAACACACTTAAATTATCTATGGTTGATTTCTTTTTCCGGAAGCCATATTGATTAGGAGAGATAATTCTGTTATTTTCAACAAACCATTCCAATCTGTTCTTTATCAAGTGTTCTGCTACTTTCATTAAACATGACGAAAGAGCAATAGGACGATAGGATGAGATTTCAGATGGATTTTTGCCTGGTTTTAAAATCGGAAGGATTTTTTGAACTTTCCAGACTTCCGGTATAAATCATGTTTCGAAAATGTAATTAATCAGGGATGAAAAATATTCAACCGACATATCTGAGAATGCTTTCATGAAACTATATAAGATTCCATCAGGGCCAGGAGAAGAGTCTGGAAGGGAATTGATTACTCGATTTAATTCACTTACTGAGAAAGAAGAGTCCAGCCAGCTAGAGTGAGATGGATAAGAAATAAATGAAGGCATTTCCTCACATCTGGCAACTGACGGAGGAGCTATCTTATCAGCAAAACCTGTAATAATTTCTTCTGGAATATGTTTGGAACGCTGGGGAGTATATGACGAACCGAATTTTTTTAAGTTGGACCATACGGATGACTGGGGAGATTCAGGAGACAAGCGTTCACAGAATTTTCGCCATCCAGACCGCTTTTTGTTTTTCAAAACGTTTCGCTTCTGCCTGGGCGCGTTTCACAGAAAGGTAATTTTCGAAAGACATACATTTACGGATAATGGAAATTGCTTCTATTCTTGATTTAACGACACTAGTGCATTCTTCATCCCACCATGGGGTGGAATGTTTTATCTTAATGTTTACATTACGTTTTTTAAGTGTTTTTTCTGCAGCTTTTATTATCATGTTAGGAAATAATTCACATTGTAAACTAGTGTTGACAAGGGAAGACTTAGATGCTTGAACAATGGAGTCTAATTCTGAAGAAAAATTTCTCCAATTCGCGTCTTTCGTTTTAAATTTAAAACAATTGTTTATCGAAAAGGAATGCGTGGAAGATAGATGGTGGAAGGTAATTATTATAGGAAAATGGTCACTGGAAAGTGGATCTTTAAGAATGTTCCAAGAACATATGGGAATCACCGAAGATGAGCAAAGAGATAAATCGACTGCACTTTTCCGATGTTGAGGGTCAGTGAAACGAGTTGGAGATCCATCATGTAGAATACATAAATTATAGGTATCCATAAATTCTAATAGATTATGGCCAGAACGGTTTGTTAATTCACTGCCCCAAGAAGGAGAATGAGCATTGAAGTCCCCAAGTATCATATACGGGGGGCAAATCTGGGATATAAATGTTGACCATTCGTTTTCAACAAAAATTGTAGAGGGAGGGATATATATTGATAGTAATGTAATATCAGATACAACAGCTGCTACTATCTGAAAATTATTGGGGAGAGTGTTGAAAATAATTTGTTTAAAAGGGATAGAATTATGTATAATAAGAGCAGTGCCACCTTTGCCATCCAGTCTATCATGTCTTAGACAATGATATCCAGGAATCTTAAATTGGTATGAGGGTTTTAACCACGTTTCGGAGATGGCAGCAACTGAAATATTATGTTCATCAAGTAACTGTACAAGATCAATTTTGTTGGCGAATAGACTTCTACTATTCCATTGAAGTATTTTGCTCAGTTGCGGATACATCGGGAAGGCTAGAGAGTAAAGATTTCATATAATCGGCAGCGTTGGACGGTACTTTATTGTTATTTGAAAGGATCGTAATTAATAGGGTAATTAAAGTTTGAATAAAAGAAGAATTTTCAATCATGACTTTAGGTAAGATATCGGAAGTGGAACAGTTTTTTAAGGCAGTCCCATTGGGAGCCTGGGATTTATTATTCCCATTCGGGTTAAGTAAAAGTTCATTATGTAGTTTTTTATCGAAAGACGGAATAAATTTTGGATTAGATTTTATCGGTTTGAAAATTGTTTCTTTGTGGGAAGATGATAGAGGGGATTTAGGGGAAGAAAAATGAAAGAGAGAAGCGTTAGACGTTATCTGTGCAAAATATTTTTTCGTAGGAGAGAATAATTTAGAAGCCTGAAAGTAGGAAATGTTGTCTGCAGCCATTGACTGTTTGATATTTCTCTGTCTAGATAACTCTGGACAGGCCACACTAACAGCAGTATGGTTGCCCTTACAATTAATACAAATAGGGTTATTCGTTGTATTTTGACACTGTTCAAAGAGATGATCCTCTCCGCAATGGAAGCAACGAGGAGGGGAACGACAAATAGGTTTTGAATGGCCAAAACGGCAACAGTTGAAACATTGGATCGTCGGGAATCTGTATACTTCAACGGGAAGAGCGTTATAATAAATAAATACACGGGATGGTAATGTTTGACCTTCAAAAGTGATAACAACGGATTGGGAAGGTTTCCATATAGTGGTGCCGGTGGAAGTATCCTTGAAATTCAAACGACGTGCTTTTAAAACTTTTGGAGTTAATTGAGAGTCATTAAGAGCGTCTACTATTTCTGTTTCTGATAGATCGGTTGGGATACCTCTTACTCTGCCCATTCTGGTTAAATTGAAAGTAGGTATGAAAGATTTAAATTTATTATTTGAAAGAGAACCTATTTTTTTAACAAAATCATTAGCTAATGTGGCGGATTTAAATTCTATGGATAGTTTGTATCGACCTTCCGGTTTTATTGATCCATTTATAATACCGAGGTTATTGAGTTTTGAGCTAAAAATAAATTTACCGAAATCCAGGGGATGAATTATTTTCCCCTGTTCAGTCCTTTGGACATTAACAATAAATGGAGCTGAAGATGAAATAGAATACATAAGCTCAATGGCTTTTGCTTCTGTAGGAATGGTATCATTATAACTTCCATGAGAGATTGGGGATTCGTTTGTTTGTGAAATAGATTTAATTTTAGGAGGTACATTAAGGCAAAGCGGAGGTCGTCGTTTTCGGGAAGGAATGGTTACAGAAGCTTGGGAATCATCAGAATCGTTGACGTCTGCAATATTAGAAATGGACTCAGGGTCAGGAGGTCGATTTTCATCCTCCTCCATTACAACAAATTAAAAAAAAATTAAACAATAAATACTATTTAAGAAATAATAAATGATAGAAATAATACACGCAACTGCGTCGCAAACCAATAATAGAAACAAAAATAATGAATACGAAAGGGTAACAATAAATAAATCTTATCTGTACGCCGCGCCGCCGTCAGTAAGCCGTAAAACACAGAGCACTGGAAGTAAACACGACTGCACACTACCGAGGTTCGGTGACTACCCTATAGTAGTCTTCATTTGTGTATTAATCATTGCTTATGACAACTGTAAAGTTAAAGCCATATTTTCTACACCCAACCGACGGGGATCACATTACGACTTTATAATATAAATGTATTCTTGTTTTTTGATTCAAAGTATTTACGAGGTTTTCGTTGTTGTTTTTATCTGATTCTGTTTATTTCAGGGTTTCTACCTGTACCTGTACTTCGGAAGTATGGTGTTCCTGCTTTACATGTACTGCGCCCTTCTCCGGGATCGATCCAAGGCTCTGAAAGCCGCCAACAACTTGGAAAGTAAGCCCATATTCTCTCTTTGTTTACCTGTATCTCCGACATTCATAAAAGCCTAATTAGGAGACATCACTCAAGTGTTCCCTCAATGTCACTCAACTTGAGGCGTGCCCGAGTGCGAGTGAGATACTTGAATTATTTTACAACTTTATCTGGATTTAAGGACTTATAATAATATTATTATTCTTAAATTTTGTATGTTGAAATGAAATGGGCGCTGGTTGAAAATCTATAAAATGCTTTAAGTACAGTCTAAGACTTTAAAACGTTAGTGGACGATGTTAGTCTCTCTAAATCTAACCACGTTATCTACACAAGTTGTTCGGACGGTGCGGCCTGGGCAGATTGTAATCTGTTTGACTTGAGGAAAAGCACTTTCGTGATGTCAAAAGATCTATAGGCAGTGAAAGGATTAGATGCAGTATTCCCTGTTATCTGCGTACGCTGGTGATTCCTTTTGTGTTTCTTTTCGATGAAGAATTGCGTGGTTTATGCGAGACTACATATATCAATAGACACTTGAAGGACTGCCGACAGAAAGAAGGTCTGACGGAAGCGGTGGAGGGGACAAGGAGACCAATAATATAATTATTGTTGCCACCAGTACCAAACTATTAATCTCGACCACAAGAAAAAAAAACATTTACCGGGTTGGCACTTAAATCGGCGCCAATACAAGTGCTAGCATAATTCAACCTCAATAAATTTTGAGGTTTTCCTATCAAATTCAGGACATAGTAGGCAGCAATCTATCTACATGTTCCTATTATTTATGTTTCTATTGTACTGCTTTTTTCTGAATAACGAGCATGTTGCTGTTATCTTAATTCTGTATGTATCTGTGGTACACTTTTATTTAATTGTATACCTTTTGTTATTTCAATACTTTTATATGTGGGTTTATATTTTACCTGGCTATTAAAATCTGGTTTTTTTTGTCGTGTATAATTTTACATTATAATTTTTCGAAAAAATAGATCGCTCATTTTATTTTAAGCGAAGATTTTTTTTCCATTTCCGAAAAGAAATTATATCATAATACATCTTATTACACCTTTTTTGCGATAAAAAAATGAAACAAATTATTGAAAATAATACATATGAAAGAGAAAATAAACAAAAAAAAGAAAGCACTGTTGGAATATAGGTGTTGCTATTGCTTTTTTAATAATTGAGACTTAAATACGATAAAATTGTATATTGAAGAACTCTTATTCGAAAAATATGTACTTCGAGCAATTGATTTTGTTTAGAATGATTTCGAAGAATTGATTTTCGAAGAATTTACCTATAGTCTTTCTAGGTATGTCTATTATTAATGAAAATATTGTATTACATTGCAAAGTATGTGATACAATATTTTGTGATTAATGAGAAGTATGAATGAATTTTTTTTAAATTATACTTTTGAATTATGCTTGATAAGGCCTCCAAAAGGCGAAACAACTATCACGCAAAATAATAATTACACAGCAGAACTTGTTTTTATATAAGCTCTTTTTTTCTAAATTGTATAATAATATTATTGAATATATAAAAGAAACTCAAAATTAAAATGGATTATGCAAATTAAAGTTGATAACAATAAAATGATTTTAATAATACGTTTCCAGTCCAATATTTATGGACAATTGATTGAACCATTTAACTCCAATATATTTATAAAATTGTTGGGCTGTATTATTATCACCTTATAGGGGGTTGGCGTTCTTTAATGACTATCCCGGTTACCGAAATGTCTATTTCCTGATTTATTTTATCTATCGAAGTTAAAACATGTACATATCGATATTTAGTTAATATCCAAGTCGGTAAAACAATACAATGCGTGTGATTTTCTCTAGAAAATTCGATATACCCAAAAGTTATTGCTTACGTTATTGTGTGAATATCCTTTTCAAGTTTTATAAATCAACCTCCTTGTCGTAGCCGTAAGATTCTTTGTATTAAGGGGTAAGTACCTACACACGCTTTATTCGAATTTAAGAATCCAAGAAGATAATGGCTTTATAAATCGTAAGCCATGCCATATTTTTTTTTGTTTTTAAATCTTTATTTAGATATACGTAATTTTTTTCATACATCTAGTAGGAAAATAAAAAAAAATACAATGTACACAAAATAACATTTACAATTACATTTTAAGAGAAAAAGATAAATACACAAAATTACATTATATGAGATATCTAGGTGACTAAAATAATATTGGTGAGTATGTTCAACAATCAAAATTATTTTTTACATACAAAGCACATGTCCTACGAAAGTCATTGGCGTAAGCAGACAAATTATAAAATGGCCTCCTAAATTTCCTAACTGTTTGGTTCCCTGTTGTAAGGTGAAGAATATTCAATAGTAATAAAATTTGAAAATGACTGGTATAGAAGCCATCAAATCATGTATAGGTGTTTTCGGGTAACATGGGTGGTGGTGGTTGTAGTGGCCAATTTTTTTTTTTTTTTTTTTTTTTTTTGTTTGTTTGTTACAATATAAGATAAAATATTTCAGGACCCCTCTTCCATAGAAGCATTAGCTTGTGGCTGGAAGAGGAGTGTACATTGTTTTATTGCAATAAGTAAGTAATTAAAAATTAAATGATTTTAAACTTATTTAAATGAAGTGAGTTATTTTTCATGAAGTGAGTTATTCTAAAGATTAATTCAATTGGAAACATTTTTATTTTTTGTGAGTTTGTCTTTAAAATATTTTTTTACAGTGTTTATTATTTTGATGTTATCATTAATGTTTCTAATTTCTTCAGGTAGTCGATTGAAAAAAATTCTTGCCCGGTAAGTGTAATAATTTTGTGCAAAGGAAGTGTTTAATTTTGGGCATGGAAAAATATATTTAAGTCTAGTACGGTTTTCGGTTAGAAATTGATACTTGTCTTTTTCTTTTATGATTTGAATTAGTGCATTTTTAATATAAAGATCTTTAAATGAAGGCACTTGAAATTCTTCGAATAATCGATCCGTTGGGTAATCGGAAGGTTTTCGTAATATTATTTTAATTATTAACCTTTGTACCACTTCTATTGGAGTAAGGTTAGTTTTGTATGTGGATCCCCAACTAATGATACCATATTGTAGCGTTGATTGGACCAAGGCATAATATATTAAATATAGGTTTTTTAAAGACAAAAAATTTCTGATTCTTAAAAATACATATATCAGTTTTCTGATTTTTTTTACAATTTGACATATTTGTTCCTTCCAATTCAAATTTTTATCGATAATTACTCCTAGATATTTGATTGTGTTTGTGTTTTTTAGTATTGTGCAGTTTTGGAGACAGTAATTTTTATTATGTATTTTGGAATTGTCATGAATGATAATGTTAAAATTTTTAGGGATGTCTTTTGTGTGTATTGCAAATGGAATTACATATGTTTTATCGCTATTTAGTGATAGCAAATTAATGTCGAAGAAATTCTTAAGAGTATTTATGTCTTCAGTGGCTTTAAGTATTACGTTTTCCCAAGTTTTTTCGCTTATTATTAGAACTGTGTCGTCGGCATACGAAGTAATTTGGCCATGTAGTGGTTGAAAGAAAATGTCGTTAACATATATGGTGAAAAGAATTGGTCCAAGCACTGTACCTTGCGGGATTCCAAAGTCAGAATGTTCTTTATCGCTATTGACATTATTTATTTTTACGACTTGTGGTCGATTTTTTAGGTACTTTGAAATCCATTTAATCGCATTGTCTTTTATGCCTATATTATTCATTTTTTTTAGTAGAATCTTATGCGATATGCTATCAAAGGCTTTCCTTAGATCAATAAATATACCTGCACATTTTTTACTTTTATCTAAAGATTCGTAAATGTATGAAGTTACGTTAGCAATAGCATCTTGTGTGCTGAGAGATTTTATAAATCCAAACTGGTTTTTGTGTAGTATTTTATTATTATCTAGGAAATTGACTAATTGTTTTTTTACTATTTTTTCAAAGATTTTTCCTATATTTGAAATTAAACAGATTGGTCGATAATTTGTTACTTGATGTGGATCTCCAGATTTGTAAATAGGTGAGATTATTGTATTTTTGTAGTTCGTTGGAAATATTCCTTTTGTTAAACTTAGGTTTATTAAATGAGTGATTGGTTTTATTAAATAAGGTTTCATAGATTTTAAAATATGTGTCGTAATAGAATCAAAACCGGGAGACGAACCTACTTTCATATTATCTATTATTTTTATGATTTCACATTCTGTTGTCGTTTCAAACGTTGAGAGTATATTACGTTCCTGTAAGTTTACATTATTATGATTTTCCGGGATAAAAGATTTTTGGATATTTTTCGCAAGATTTTTTCCGACATTAGCAAAAAAAGAGTTAAATATGTTTGCACATTGTTTAGGTTGCATATTGGCATTTATAATTTTGTTATCATGCTCAATATATTTTACGTTTTGTGTTTTTTTTGTATTGTCAATAGCCAAATTAACTGTTTTCCACATTTGTTTTTGGTTATTTTCTGAGGATAATATTTTATTTTAAAAAAAATCTTCTTTACTTTTTTTAATATAGGCTGTTAATTTATTTTTATATTTTTTATATAAAATATATGCATTTTCATTTTGGGGATTTTTTAAAGTTGTCTTGTAAAGTTTTTCTTTGTTTCTAATAGATATTATAAGTCCTTGTGTAATCCAAGGCTTTAAACATCTTAATTTAGATTTTATGTGTGTTGTTGTTTCATTTGTTGAATTTTTAATGTGTTGCGACAGGGTATTTTCAAAGTTAGTCGAACATGTTTCAGTGTCATTACTGTTTAAAACATTGTTCTAATCCTCTTTTTTTAGCTTTTCAGTGAGAATGGTCATATTAATGGTGGATTTTTTAGTTATTATATTATGTTTTTTTTGTTTAATATTGTTATTATATAGAAGTAAGCATGAATGATGGTCAGTTATGTTAGTTTTCCAAACAATTGATTTTAATTTGTGAAGATTTTTAATATTTACGTTTGTCCAGATATGATCTAAACAGGATGGAGTATGTTCTTTTATTTCTCTTGTGTTTTTATTTATGCAAGATATGAAGTTTTGTTCAGTCATACAGTTAATGTATTCATTTTTGCAAACATTTTCAATTTTGTCATTAATGTTTAAGTTAAAATCACCTACAATGAAACAAAGCTTATTTTTAAATTTCGATAATATGCATTTAAGGTCATTAATAAACGTAATTATATTCGAGCCTTGCGTTCTATAGATAGCTATTAGATGGTACATTGATTTGCCGAGTTTAAAATGTATTTCGATGCAGTTAACTAAATGTATTGGGTGTTCAATTATTTTAATAATACTAAATTTATTACTTGCAAATATTACTATTCCACTATTTTTAGTGATATCTATTTTGGTAGAAATATAATTGTATTCGGGTAAGCAATAAGAAGGTGACTCAGCATTTGTAAATGTTTCGGATAATACTATGAAGTCCGGTTTTTTTATTAAATTATTTATTTTTAGTGTTAGCTCTTCAAAATTTTTTTGAACACTACGAATATTTAGGTGCATAATAATTATATCACTGTTGTTTTTAGAAATAATTTTGTTACATGAATCAGTGGATATGCATTCATATTCTTGAATTTTAATATTTTTTTCTAATTCATTATTTATGAAATCATCTGAAATCATCATGAAATATTGTGTTACAGATGAATGAGTGTGCAAATAAATATGTTCGGAAGTATATTTTGTTAGTAATTAAGAACTCGTTTCTATTAATAACGTCATAATTGGGCGGAACAATAATAATCATATACTTATAAATAATAATGTAACTCGACTGTGAGTTGTTAGTACTTAAGTAGATACTGCAAATTTGAACAGGCGCTATTAAACAGGGTGTCGACATTGATATGCTGTTAATGTTAATTAACGTCGGTCCAAAGGGGTCCAACGCGGATAATCTAAAAGCAGCCTCCATCATTATTCTGTAAACTGCGCTTCACACAAAAAACACCCTCATTCAGATCAATTGTGAAGGACGGAAAACCGGCCGCGCTTTACGGGGTGGTCATGTCAAGTGGGGAATCATGACGCCGATAATAAAGTGATCTCTATAAATTTCGTAATAAAGGATTAATGGATTTAATCAATTTTGACGCAGGGATATTTCGATGTTAAAACGATAAATTGACAGTGCCTTTCCCCATTATTAGATAAGTTAATCGTTTCATCAGGCATCAATTTTATGCTTGGCCAGCTGGTAATATGATATTATACTTATTTTGATAGAAACATTCATAATTTGATGTTATAAACTTGGCGTATCAATTATTGAGATATTGAAAAGTTAACATTTAATTATGTCTAAAGTTTTATTTCATATTTAAACCCGTTTCTGGGCATTTTCGCCAAAGTGTATACATAACGTTTTTGACATGACCCACGATTTTGATTGGATTTTTCATAGTTATGTGTAATTTTATAGTTATCCTATTCCTATATTCAATGAAATAAAGTCTGATTTCGAAATTAATTTATTAGTGTCTTAAATTACTTATGTAATATACTTTTGGTAATAAACGGTTTTACATAAATTTGGACCAACATAGAAAAAAATCACATTTAACATTTTTGGTATGGAATTCCGTTTGTTGCATTCCATGACTTTGTATATATATTTTGAATGTCGTTTTTAGTGGCTTTTATATAGGAATGGTTTATAAAATGATAAAAAAATTATGTGGCTTGTGTACAGTTTTTTTTACATTCTTATCTACTAAATTGAAGATGTCCACAGAACAATCCACATTATTAAACTCCATTATTATTCTGGGCAATAAAGAGTACCAACACACTATGGTAGTCCCAGAATTTCTGGATTGAAATAAAATCGGGACTTGTAGTAATCTGGTATTGGTGAAAACCTAATAATAAAACGTAAAAGTAACCGAAACGAAAACATAAAAGTTATAAAAAAACTTGTATAATCTTTGGCGAAAATGCCCTTCTGCGTTTTGAATCCGATTCGTGATCTTTCAAAATAATTTCGATATTGATAGCAGATGGGTGTCCCCCATTCTGAAACGAAGTGCAGATAAATAATTTCATTAAAATTATTGTAGGTTTTATTTAATCTTTACTGTATGTAATTTCGTACTTGCATAAAAGTGCATTTGAAGGAAAATGACACAAACTTACGCTATTCAAATTTTACATTATTACTGGTCCTCGGCGTTGCCCGAGCTTTTAAACACAAAACTTTTTTTTAAATCTAATGTAGACAATGACCTTCCTTTTGTTTTGTAGGTCATGTGCAAAATTAATAAAAAAATAGTCTCGGAATAAAACTTTAGATTTGCATGCAAATTAAATCCACGCCGCTCACACGTGTCTGTCACGAACCCTATTCTTTATCTAAATAGATATAAGATTCGATAAATAGATACAAGATTCGATAAATAGATAAAAGATTCGATAAATAGATATAAGATTCGATAGCGCCCAGCGCCCTTGAGGTGATATTTCACAAAAACGGCGCTCTACAAATTATCCAATAATAATTTATTATAAATAGATATAAGATTCGATAAATAAATATAAGATTCTATAAATAGATATAAGATTCGATAAATAAATATAAGATTCGATGAATAGATATAAGATTCGATAAATAAACACAAGATTCGATAAATAGATATAAGATTCGTGTGAATAAAGATAAACATTTCAATTAAGTTTTTTTTCTAGAGTTTTAAGCTAGTGGCATCTTAAAAATTTAATCCCACAGCATGATAGATTTTTATTTATTGATTTAAGGTTTGAAAATGTAATGTGCTGTGCTAAATAAGTCGAATTCACTGCAGGAAATGTGAAAAATGTATGGTACGTGGTGAATGAATGTGTTTTGTTTTGAGTTAGTGTTGCATTGCGGTACGTTTAATTAGTGGTTTTGTCTGATTTGTCTTAGTAAAATTATTTTCAGTAATTTCGGGAAATCTATCGTAGAGGTGGCTCTTTCTTTAAAAATATTACGTCTGTGTAATTTCTACGACTTTCTAGAGACGACATCCTGAAAAAGTAGATATGAGAAGGCATCATTAAAAATACTAATTTTGGTACCTCTGCGATTGTAACTCTGGTTCAATAAACTCGGATTTGCTTTGAATTTAAGTGTCGTGAAGAATGCAGGCAAGAGATAAAGTACCCACTTCAAGAAATTTCAAGAATTCTCACCATCCCGTGGTTTTTTACGGGTCGTCTAGTCTACTAATAAAAAACACCATCCATCTGACCAGTATCATCAATTTAAAAGTAATTTCGACTACCTAATTATTTTCCAGTTACTGCGTATTGTGTGCTCCTCGGTGCACCTCCCCCCTCTCCAATCCTATCCCGGGCAACTTCCGGATCTAGGGCCCGGAAAGCTATTAATTATGGGGCGCCTCTAATCGAATTTTTTGTTTCAACCTCCTTTACTCTCTCTCCCTCTATCGGGGCTGTAAACGTCGTCAATCATTGTCTTGAAACGACTACTCAACGTGTTTGCGGTCTATTTTACAAGATTGATTTCAATGAAAACTAGGTGAGTTGTGTACTATAACACAGCATAGGTATTGCAATTTACAAGATTGATTTCAATGAAAACTAGGTGAATTGTGTGCTATTACACAGCATAGGTATTGCAATTTACAAGATTGATTTCAATGAAAACTAGGTGAGTTGTGTGCTATTACACAGCATAGGTATTGCAATTTACAAGATTGATTTCAATGAAAACTAGGTGAGTTGTGTGCTATTACACAGCATAGGTATTGCAATTTACAAGATTGATTTCAATGAAAACTAGGTGAGTTGTGTGCTATTACACAGCATAGGTATTGCAATTTACAAGATTGATTTTAATGAAAACTGGGTGAGTTGTGTGCTATTACACAACATAGGTATTGCAATTTGTTTCTATCAAATTGCTGTACTTGGGAACATCGATTAGTTTGAGAAAACTTTGTTTTAATTTTTTATTTTTTTATAGTGAATATACCTCACAAGAGTCCCAACTGCTCCCGTCTGGAGCCAGTGAGACTATGGCATCCCCAATTGGGGGATGTTGTGAGGCTGAAGGTAAGTGGGGAAGGGAAAAAGGAAGGTGGGGAAGTACCTGGCTATTCAGATCTAGTCACTTAACACGGCTAAAGCCATTTGGAGCAACGTTTCAATTCTGAATGGTGGTCTTACACCAGGGCGATACTGGTAGTATCTTCCACTCTGGAACGTGCCGCAAATATACTACATATTATTTTAATTAATTAATTGTGAAATAACACAAATTAATCAAATAAAATTTATTTGCGCACGCCGGGTTCGAACCCGCGACCTTCGGAATGGCAGTCCAATGCGTTACCACTGGACTATGCCGGCCGTCAAACTTAATTGTTTTAAGCCTGTGACCGACCACACTACAAGCGCGCTATATTTCAGCATATCGCTCGCCATACATTCCCGTTGGGATTGTATTTCTGTCATAGTACAGGGTTTTCCAATAAGAGGTGTTATTTTGAATAGCCCGCTATTTCGGTAGATGTTACTTTTGAAGCTGTCATTTTTTGAGATTTGACAAGTAGAAACTACGCCATTAATAAAAATGGAACGATACACGCTTCAACAACGCATTAAAATTATTAAAATTCACTTGAGTGAATCAAATGCAAATCATCTTGAGTGATGAGGCCCATTTCCACCTCGGTGGCTTCGTCAACAAGCAAAATTGTCGCATCTGGGGCTCGGAAAACCCAAGAGTTATTGTTGAAAAGCCTCTCTATCCTCAACGTGTAACTGTTTGGTGCGGTTTATGGTCCGGCGGAGTAATTGGACCTTACTTTTTCGAAAATGAGGCTGGAGCAACAGTTACGGTGAATGGATTGCTCTATTGAGAGATGATTAATGATTTTTTTATGGCCGGAATTGGATGGTATTGATCTGGACAACGTTTAATTTCAACAAGACGGTGCTACGTGCCACACAAGCAACGAAACCATTGCTCTTTTACGATTGAATATCAAAATAACACCTCGTATTGGAAAACCCTATATATAATCTGTCAGTTCCATAAATCATAATTTTCGTGGATCCGTATTATATATTATCCCGAAATGAGTTTTGTAAACTCACTGGGAATAATACATTATAAATTTGTTATCATTTTGTAATGTATTATCTTGTAATAAATAAAATTGTATGTTTCAATTTGGGAAACTGAATTTTAGAATTGTGATAGTATAAAGAACATTACAGTATAAAGGCGGGCTTAATTTTGGGTGGCAATTTCTTCCAAATACCACTTTCTTTTTAATTCACTGAATATGTTTTACCAGAATTCCCACAGACTGTGATCCGTTTTTTGTTTTAGAATTAATTGGTTTCCGGGAATTATTATTTCCACCCATTTTCATCCCTTTTGGTACAGTCAAAGTTCGTTAATTTGATCAAAGGATAATACGTAATTAATGTCATTTCTAAAGGATGAAAATAGATTTTTGCTTTACTTAGTCTACCTACGCTTATTTCCAATTCGTGAATTTAGAATTTTTTAATATTTCTTTCAATCATATTGAACATCAAGCAAAATTGAAAATATTTTGTCGATTTGCTAAAATAGAATCTCGCCAGGCAATTTATAATTTTGTTTTTTTGTTTCAAATACAAAATTACCCGGATTTTTAGCGTGTTTCCAAATCTGCTTTCTGTGGCCGCTATTTATAAACATTATGTTGGTATAATTATATAAGAGTACCTAAATACAGAAAACCATTTTCATTAATAATATGTAATGGCTGCACCAAAACTAAACGACGAAAACCACATTAATTTGACTTATTATTATATTAAAATACGTGCCTTGAGAAGATTAACGCGCGCAACACATTATCAATTTTTACGTTCATAAGCACACACTTCATCACAATCTACTTATTTGCCCTGAACGGAGAAAAATGAGTACGGCTTATTTTAAATCAAAATGTGACTGCATGACAATTTCCTAGTAAAATATGAGTCATTTAGAATATATCTGAACACGTATTCACGCAGGTGGCCTTGTCCGAATAAATATAATGGACGTCATGCGAAAATATTATTATTTTTATGAACACGTGTTTCGACTTCCTCATAAAATATTCGTGCTTTTTAGTTTGTTATGAAATTTCTCAAATCATTCGATATAGGCTCTAGTCCCGTTTTTAACAGGAAAACGAATAATTTGACCAGAGTTTTAATAAATTAACAATATATCATATCAGGAAGCACAACACGACATAAATGATTCCAAAATTGATCACTATAATACTTTTAGCCGTGAAAAATTGAAATTATATTTAATGCTCGAGTGTCAAAAAATGAGTTCCGCCGAGTTGTTTCAGGCCGTAGCTTGCAGGGTGAAGCTTGAAGATTGCCCTGTTAAATGTTTTAAAGCCAACCTCTGATATGGAAGGCACTAAAAGAAGAAGAATAAAAGGAAGCATGTCTCTTCGTTATGACATTAATTTATACAAACTATTGACAGATTTCGTAGCTGACTTAAAATTTCCTTAAAACCAATTTAAAATGATTAAATATGCACTCCGGCGTCATACTCGTAGATTAATGCATCCATTTCGAAATTCCAATGCAGTTTTCCGTTGATTACTCTGCAGAATCCATTAAGGTTCCAATTTCCATCCCATCAGACCTCCAATTTCCACGTGGGCCTGAAATACTCTGCCTCACTGGAATGCACCCGGCTAGCGCACCTCGCCTCTCTCGTCTCTCTCATCTCTCACCTGGCCCCTTCCCCTCCCCCACCTCAGTGCCGAGTGTCTGAGATCCCGGTACTTCAGTAGACGACGGATGGCGGATATGAAACGTTAAATTATGTTTATTGCGGATATGGCATCCTTCCACTTCAGACGACACGTCAGAACGCGGAGCCGTATATTGCTCGTCCTTTGAGAAATTTCATACGTATCATGAATAAAATAACTCCATGTCCATAAAGTGTTATCTTTCATATTCGCCTTTTCTGATAACTTGGTAGCCAGCTGTTTCAATTTTTACATTCAGGGTGTCAGTGTATTAAGTTAAATAAAAACCATAACATCTCATATGATGTCTTTAACTGTGTGCTGAAAGTTTCTTTGAAATTTACAAAATTATTTTTCTGTTTGGTGACAAAAGAAGTATTTAAATTGTTTATATCAACATAAATCCACAGCGCCCTTGAGGTGATTTTTCACAAAAACGGCGCTCTACAAATTATCCAATTATTATTATTATTATTATTAAATCATAACGATAATAAGAGGCTTTAATTCCATAGATGTGTCTTTTCAATGAAAAATATTGTCTTAAAATAATTATTTTTTCGATAAACTATACATGGAAGTTGTTAATGTGGGTTTTATTGTGTATGGAAGTTTTACATATTATGGTCAAATGCTTACATTATTTGCCGAAAAAATCTGGAGGGTGAAAAACAATAGTCCAGTATTTTAGTAGTAAAAAATGTCAAGTCTGGGAATAACGTACAAAAGATAGTTTTCCCTGGTTTTATTTAGCTGTTTTCTATCAGATAACATAATTTTGCCTACCTTTTTTAATAAATGTAGCTTTAAAATATCAATTTACCGGTTAAAAAATAAAACACACAATATCATATTTTTCATTTCGGATTAACTTACTACGATTATTTCTCATTTACACAAAAAAAAAGTTTTCTCGTTTTAACTCACTAATGTTCATGAGGTTTTTATTTTTTTTACCACAATTGAATGGCAGTTTTGTCTATATAATTAACTTGTTTTTTAAACAGATTTCTTCTCATCGAAAATATATAATGCATGCCAACACATTAATGTATATGTTTGTAAATTGCTTTTACACTATGCCAAACTACATAAAATACTTGATCGCTTTCTTTCAGGCTCGATGACATAAGTACATTGTGAAATTGCGTTTTTTTAATTTTATAGGCGCTATAAAATTTATCCAATCGAACGATGGCTACCCATATTTAGGTCTCATGGCTTTAGACCTTGAGCGATAACTGCCTAAATATAGGTAGACGATTTTTTCGAATTTATTTTTAAATTTCCGCAAACAGCTCAATTATATGAAATATGAGATAAATAATTAAATATAGGTCGATTCATTAGGTTATGTGTTGACATATTAATATGCGGAGGTATGACTTTTTGAGTGAGCGATGCCGAATCCTAAATCGATTGCTCGGAAATCTCCATCGTTGAAGGCATTTATTTTGTAAATAGGTATACTAGCTGACGTGTACGCGGCGTTGTGGGCTTTATCCTTAGGATATAGATATATACCATCATGTACTTTTCTGTATGCCTTTTTAAGATATACAATTCCTTAGTAGTTTTTTGTGAAGCGTCCGTTTTTATTTTACAACTTGATTACAAAACATCGACTTTTCTCTACTTTCTATAAATATAATATGCATGTATTATATACATAAACCTTCGGATGAAATTCTCTAAATGATAGTGAAAACCCTTTCAAAATCATTTGCCTATTTTAGATTAACTAAGCGCATGAACAGACAGACGCGGATAGCGACTTTATTTTATACTATTTAGAGATGTAGATCTTCTTCGCGTATATTCGAATCCTTCCCCATAATAAGATGAGAGTTCGTCTAAAAAACGGAAGAGGTAATAAATATATGATAGGTATTGCTTAAGCCAGGATCTGGGTGGTTATAATTTGATCTTTATAAAAGCGAGTCTCAATTTTTCGGCTTTTTTTAAAAATTATTTTTACTTCTCTTTGTTCAAGCTTTCTCGTTCGCTTTGTAGCGGAAAGAATTTCTATAATATGTCGCAAAGTGGCCGACATCTTCACGCCTCTTTTGAGTTTTAATAAGCCATTTGGGAGAAGAATCTCCTCCACCTGGTGTATCTTCAAGATTAAATTTAACATGAAAAGTCGCTTTCCGTATTTGGCTAATTTTATTCATTTTGGCATTTCAAATACAGTTTTTGTTTTATGTAGGACTTGAGAAATGTGACTTAAATTAGTTTTATTTTAAATTAAACATACGAATTTAGTTTTTTGGTGCATGTGTAAGTAAGTAATGTGAAATATTCCTTCTTAATGCGTAACATTATTCGAATTCATTGAACTTTTAATTTTTATAATTCGAAATACTTATATCAGACAAGCGACAACGTAGGTACCAAAATTATTTAATGGATTAATAATTCTTTGTACGGAATTCGTATTTTTTTTCTTCAAATGCTTGACAGATGCTTAGATTAATTAAAATAAGTGAAGGTAAGTTACTGAGACATCGCGCATGGCTTTACTAAACTTCCTATATAATGACACGTGGTACTTTTTTCACTTAAAAAATAGTTATATTCAAACATATTGATTGTTGAATTGTGAAGCGGTTTTTTTAGATATTTTCAGATGGAGAAAAATTATCTTAATGCATTTTATAAATTCATCAACGATTAGAATAGTTTCGTGTCATTCCTATTGCAAAGTTATCAGTTTATATCTATTTGAACATTCGAACTCGCATGTTTTTTAACAATTTTTTTTGTTTAACCGTATCGTTGAAAGCTTGCAAAAAATACCATTTTAAGTCTCCTTAATCCAAATGTTGACTTTGATCACTATGTTTTTTGTTTGACTCCCCAAAAATATATGTATTATTTTTTTTACATATACTTCGATAATTTAAACATGTGTGTTTAAATGCCATGCTATGAAATTTTCCGACACAAATGATTTTATAAAAAGCATTATTTAGTTTCAACGTTAAAAAATGATCTCAGTCAACCAATTTTACGTTGTTTTGTGGACTTATACTCATTGGAATTATGCACAGTTAGGTTTTTTAAGTGTTTAATTCCAGTAGGTGTAATTAATATAATGTAATTTTGAAAAATGGTTCCACTTCTATATTTTGGTCATTTCTTTATTAGAACTTGCACATTGTATTACGATTGAACTGGTAAGGTATATTAAATTATATACGGATAAAGTACCTATTACGTTGATCCACACAATTTCAGTAATTTCGCCTGAGATAAGAACGGTTCTTAATCTTAACTAATTAATAACTTACAAATAATAATAATATGAAAAAAAAAGTGTGCGAAGTTTAATTTTGAAATCAATAATTTTATGTTCACGAATTATAATTGACTGCGAATAAAAGTTTAATGAATAATTAGGCCCTGTAGTAAGCGTTCAAAGATGGTTTGAAAAGGAGATACGAATAAGGAGATACGAATAAGGAGATACGAATAAGGAGATACGAATAAGGTAAATACGAATGTTAGAGTGAGCGCGTTAATATTAAAAAAAACGATAATAACTAAGCGAAAATGGTGAAAATATTTAATAAAACATGACTCGTTTGAAATCGAGTAAAAATCTCTCGACAAATGCTTTAGTTGCATTTAAAGATACACTGTGAATTATTTCATATCTATTACATATTAGATAACAGAAAAAAACATGTTTTTAATGTTTTCGGAGCTTACTTTGCGATTTTTTCTATCGAACGAATTTCATATAATTAACGTTTCGGCTTAACAAATGTATAGATATTATCTTCAAAAATAACATATATTATTTTGGAATTTAAAAACTTAAAGAGATAACAAGAAACTTGTTATAAATCGGTAGAAATTGGTTTGCAAAAAAATTTCGAAATAAAATTTAATATTTTTGTGGACCAAGAAAACTTCCATTCCTTATGGTGAATATACGCGAGTTTCCCGAAGCTTTCCATTACAATTCCTTGTTTATGTGGTACGGTCGTGTTTCCTTATTGAAAATCTTTTCTCGGGACAAACACGTATCGCGGGGAAAAGCGGCTTTCAACTGGAAATGCTGGAATACTGAAAGTCTATTTCCTTTTCGATATCTCCAAAAGTAGGGTCTAGGTGGAATATATTTCTGCTGCAGCATTTCGTTTAAACGCGTGTATTACATCAAATCTCATTTTTGTAATATTATGGATTCTATTTCTGTCTTAAGCCTATATTTACATTGTATGTTAATAATAATATATTTTTATTGACGGGGTGTTGTGGAGTCCTGTTTTAACTCAACCGTTTCGTAATTCATATGACTATAATTTTTTTTGTCTTCCATTTCCGGTTCAAGATAGTAGCCGTGTTGGATACTATATTTTTATCCCGCCAGAGCTCGCATGATCTACTATTAGCTGTCAAATCAGAATAGTTAATATTATGGTATGTACCTGCCTGAAGAAAGTTTGAAAAAAGAATTGTCATTGAGATGTTACGTTTCTTTGGAAAAATTGTAAAATTTCTTTTTTGATGAAGTAAAAAATTGCATGAATTATGTTTATAATTAAGTAGATAGGTATTAGGTATAAGTACCTACTTAAAAATCTTATGATTTTAGAGTTTTTGAAATTTTGGTTTTGATTTATGAAATATGATAAAATTAGAAATACGTTTTTTGGACGCGAGGTCTATTATTCACAGAACTACGTCACCATCAAACAGTAAAAATGAGTATCTATAATTTTTGCATATAGAGATGGATTCATTTTATGATGTCATTTGATGTTCGATTTTATATATATTATGTTTTCAAGGCACAGTTGAAAATGACTACATCTCCTAGGGCTTTGAATGTTTTTCAAATATAATATTTGTTGTATTATAATCAATAGCGTCTGTTTAATTAGTTTATAAAATATTATAAAAATTGTTATTTGTAAATATGCTAAATGACAGAAGATTATATTAATATATATTTTTAAAACTTATAGCTAGGTATCTCTTTACATAAAGTATGTTACCCATTCCCACATGTTGTGAATATTATTTATAAATTGAGAGGCACAGCAAAGTAAGGTTTTGCTTAGGTTGAAAGCTATTAAAATTTATGAAAGCCTAATGTGAAAATAATTTAGTTACACAGTTCTCCGGGTGGCCTTTCAATTAATATTAAATTTACTATATGAGAATATGAAGTATAAGAAAATGGTATGATATTTCGAAACGTTGGTATACAAAAACAGAACTAAATGCGGATTATTTATTTCACTCCATCCGAACTGAAGTACGCTTTGGCCCTTTATGTGCTTTATCCGTTAGCAGTTCATCCCATCCTTGTCTAACACAAATTCAAATGGTTTATCGGAGAGGGAAGTCCGGATGGAGTTGTGTTCGTACTCGAACCGAAGGTCGAAGTCGGAACTGGGAATTCTGTTTTCGTCGTCATTTTTGCGCTGATATTAACAACACATCCTTGCGGAAATTGCCTTCGTTAGTATCCGAAAACTGGATAGGAAATAGGTACCTACCTACGTGGAAAGTTTGAAATACGAACGACGCCATTTTAAAATAAAAGAAAAAGTTTTTGGTTTTGTCTCGTTATAGCAAATTATTGTTGCGCTTTCTTTTGGCTATTCTTATTTTTGTAAAATGGTGGAATCATTAGTCACTCTAGCTTTCTTCCTTCTTCTCTGGCGGAGGAAAATAAACAACTCGAAATGGGCTGTGTTTCTGAAAGAAACGACTGCAGCGAGGATAATTTTGCAATGTTTTATTAATTTGTGTAATTCGGATGAAAAAAATTGTATTCCAGTATAAAATAATAATATTTAAACTAAATACTTAACCGTTAAAAGATTTTGATTGTTAGATATCTATGAGATACATGTTAATCAGCGATATCAGGTTAATTGATAGGTTCCATTGTTTTATTATACAGATTTTCCTTACTAGATAGTAGAGTACAGTCCTGGGCGCGAGACCGCCAAATAACGAAATCATTGCTGTCGCTAAGTAAACTTCCAATGCTTAAAATTATCTAATCATTCTGTTTATATAATATTGTAGTAAAAAACACACACATCAGCAGTAACATCTTTGGTCGATGGCGCTGACTGGTCACATGAAACTTCAAAATCCGCCGCGCGCCAAGACCTGTACTGAAATTTGCTTAGATATAAGTTCGTGTAGGTGGTAGATTTTGATATAGATTAAGTTTGATCATTTAAAAAAATATCTAGGGAGTCGACATTATTTTAGTTTCTAGTGGGAAGTGTTTTTATTGGAGAAGAATAAGTGAACACACATCTTAAAAGTCGCGTTTGTAGAAGGTAACACCCGTAAATTTAAACCCTTAAAGGCTCCCTAAAGCTTTAAGTGCTTTGCTTTAAAAAAGGCTGCAATGGAAATTAGTATTATTATGTATAGTTATTTTCACAACTTCTACAGCTTTAATAACACTGAATCTAAATATAAACAATTTTTAAATGAAATTCTGGTAACCCCTGTTGGCCTGCGACAGTTTCACGGATCATCCCTCTCGCAATAGTAAAATATCTGTCTGCAGCCGAGGATTAAATTAGGGATGAAAGCCTTTGAAAAACAAAATCAAACGTTATTCTTCAAAACATAATTTCCACGTTGAGCTTTTGGGCGGCGGAATTATGAATATCATAAATTATTAATGTACTCGGAATAAATTATTATTGTTCTGTTTAGAATTCAAAGTACTCTGAGGGTCGCTCGGAACTTCCGCTCGCCTTATAATACGGAGAATAATAATTGACCAAGTAAATATTCAAATTTACTGGCTGAAAATAATCCTATATTTGAACTTTAGCTGGTCTCTCTCCTCCCCGAGTTTCTCCTCGTTAAGTAGGTACCCTTCTTTCCTAATTCCTTCACTTCCGCACACTTGAATGTGCCTACTCCAAATCCGGAAGCTGGAGGACCATTTTTCAAAGGCTTTGACAATTCTCTGAAAAGGTTGTCCACGTTCATTAAAAGTGTTATATTTTCATTTGAAAAGAAGCACTTCCCGTGTAATTTTTATTTATTTTTGTTTGTTTGAATAGAATTGAAAGAAAAAATCTTTCTTTTTTTAATGAAATACTTTTAATTGAAGGTATTTTACCTTTGTGTGATTAAGGGCTGTACACCATCAGTTCTGTGAAAACAAGTATAATTCTCTTTTTTTATTTTTGTCGACACTGGAGATCCTGAGTTTACCTCAGGCTTATAACATGTTTGGGGATGCTATGCGGAGGGTATTTTAAAGGAAAGGAAGGAATAAAACAACTTTGAAGGGACCTGTAGTGTTAATGCTCTAAAAGTGCAAGTTACAAATGATTGTAAAAACAACCCGTTCTCTATTGTTAATTTCAACAATATTCAAACGTTTGCAACAATACAAATATTCCAATTCAATTCAAACTTTCAACTACCTTCTTTCCTGATCTCCTCCATAACATCTGATGTCCTCTTCGATCTTCATTTCTTTCTTCAAGACGAGCACCGTCCCGGGGATAGATCGTTCTTTGTGACCACCCAACTTCCTCGATACCTGCCCACTACTAGTGCAGTACTACCTGTGCAGTGTACACTCCTGGTGTCTGGCGTTTGTCTACTCAAAGAAAGATATATTCATTTATAATCCGACCACCGACCAAGACTCTAGGGAGAGGGAAGTGGCGACCTCAGCTTTATCTATTCCGCATAGATCGATATTGGATTAATCCTATTATAACCAAAACTAGTACTCACGTGGCTTTTCAGTCTTTTCTGTCACTGAACATTTGAAAAATGGTAGAGACAACGGCATCTTGTCTGAATTTTTACTGTTATTTAAAAAACATTGTAAATCTTAATAGATACCCCGTTTCGCGCTGAAAATTAATAGTTGCCTTGATGTGGAAATTCCTCATATAAAAGGTTGAACAAATTTCACAACGACATGATGAATTTTTCACTTTTTTATGAATGATTTTGAAGGTATACACTTAGTTAAAACGTTAGGGCTTTCCCAGATAACACGATGATAATAATAATGACTGAAATAAGTATGTTTTAACTATACACCGTATTCGGAAACTCGTGTAACATTCTGGTGAATCAACTGTTTTTTTTTTCTATGTGAACATTTTTTTCGGCAACTAAATAGATAAAAAAAAAACCTTTCGTAGCCGGGTCTAAGCTTCAACGCATTTAAAAGACATAGCTGATATATTTTATAACTTCATTAACTACCGATTTTTTTTTTAATTTCCCAAAAAAGTTTCGGTCTTGATTTACTTGACAACGAATGCTGAAAACAAAATACCATTAAATCGACTCCAAATGTTATGTAGATTCACCCGTTTTCCGCGTTTACTAATCTTTCCAGATACACATAACTAATTTTTGGTAACCGGATAAATCATCACAATGATAATTCATCACATCTTTAAAAAGTTATATAAAGTCATGGAAAGTGATGAAACAAAAACTTTATTAACTGGGTTATGTAGGTTAGGTTAGGTTGAAAAAAAAATTTTTCATCGTTTCTAATGACTTTATATCACCTTTTAAAAGTGTGTTGAATTGTCACTGTGTTGAGTTATCATGGAACCTAATTTTTATATCTTAGCTTTTTACGCAATTTTATTATGCAATTCTAAACAACAATTTGTAAGATACGTCAAATTAATTAATCACTTCTTTATGGGTTGCTTCCTGCTTAGAGTGATCCCACGCCAATCACCCTATTCATCCTGGCTCCCTTTCCTCCCACGGTCCTGCGCTGTTTGCAAAGCAGTAGACACCGATTTTCCGAACCTTTGTAAGACTTGACCATCCCAGGACAATGTTCATTTTGCTCTGCCTCTCTTGCCAGTAACGATAATAAATTAGTTTGGCGAGTGATTATAATGAGCATTATGTATCCAACTTCTCTAAAATGTTCATGACATCTCTGAATTAGTTTTTGGCAAAAAAGTTGACCACCTGTTAAGATTCCTAATTCTTCTAGGAATTATAGAAACGTCTCACTGTTCATGGGATCCTGAACACTCTTTGACAAAACCACAACATCTCGAGGGCGACAAGCCAGTCCTTTCACCGCCACGAGTATCAATTTTCACCACAGTTTCACAATGGTGCACTTACATAAATAATCTGTTTACTCATTGTTTCTAATTGGCTGAGCATAGTCTGGTTTTAATTCAACCCTTTTGCAGTTCGTCTGTCTGTAAATTTGTTTCTGTGTTCCGTTTCCGCTTTCGATAATCTGTTGCATTCAATTTATTATTCAAGCTAGCCTTGCTTTGACCAGATCTTTTACTAGGTGGCTAACTTTGACTATGGTTCAGTAAATATTATTTTTTCAAATAATATGTAATCGTCTGTTTATTTGGACATTCTTATTCGTATTTTTTAGTATTACAATACCCACCTACCTGCCTGAAGATGTTTGACAAAGTTTTCACTGCGATAGTGTTCTTCTGGATAAATTGTATTATTCCTTATTTGATTTTTTTTTAAATTTACTCGTACATGAAATATACGGTTTATAATTAAGTAGGTATGAATTTAAGTAGATATCTACTTACAAATCTTGTGATTTTTGAGGAAATTTTGTTTTTGATTTTTTAACTAAAAAAAATTCACATATTTTTATGTGAATATCTCACTAAAGTCCCAATTTTCTGTTGCCAGTGTGAGTATTTCATCCCCAATACAGGTATGTGAGGCTGAATGGAATGAAATGGGGAAGAGAATGGCTGGGAAGTACCTGACTATTCAGGTCTGCCGTTTCGAGAAAAGTTTCGATTCTGAATGGTGGCATTTCATCAGGACGTTTCCTTGTATCCACCACTACTTGTTAAATATTATATTTATCTATGATCATAAGTCAACTCTTGATAGAAGAAAAAAAATACTTGTACCATTCGTATTCATATCGAAACACAAAGCTAATTTCGTTTTAAGTCACGTTCAAGTCTATTTTTACTTCCACAAGACTCGTCACAATATGAAGCTGTGGGCCCATTATTTATTTACCTCGGGCTAGTTTCCCGCTGGGAATACACGGAGTACGTGCATACGTACATACGTAGAGTAAAACAGTCCCACGGACAATATTGCGACCGCCTTCTACTTTTGTGACTGTTGTTTGTATTACTGAAAGCTTTGACTGAAGTCCGCCAGAGCTTCGAGAGGAAACGGATTTCATTCAGTAATTTATACCAACACAAACAACGCGCCACAAACGAAACAATCAGTCGCCAGATGGGGCCTCGTTGTTCCGCCTGATTTATGAGGATTCTTGGATTTGAATTCAAAATTTGGAAGTTCGAATATGAAATCAATTAGAAGGAATGAATATTACGGGAATCACTTCGAATTGGCATTCGAACTAAAATTAATTACGATATCTGAAATTAAATTCGCTCGAAGTTACAGATAGGTTTCTAGTTAATATTTCATAAAATTTATATTTCCAGTTAGTCAATACCCGGTTAGGACAATGAACATTTATAATTTTGTTTGTGTTTCTTCGCATTTAAAATCTGAGCAAATTAACAACCGTCGTAATTCATAATCGAAATATGCTTTAAGTATTGCCCTTGTTGAGAAACCTCCACTCCGAAAAGAAAAGCTTTGAGTTTTTTAAACGTTATCTGAAGGTATGATTAGAGATTTTCACGCCCAAAAGAATTTTCGTGATTAATTTGTGGGTTATTATGCCGTGTTGCGCTTCCTCCTTTTTTAGCCAACGTTTTGGACAGCGTTATAGTGCCCTGGCAGATGGGTAGATTGTGGTAAAGTGTGTGTTTACGTGTATAGAAGTGATACCCTGTGTTGCAAGCGTAATCTCAGTGTGGTTTTCCAGATTTAGTTTTGGTGTAGCCAGTTATCGTGTATAGTCCCGTCGCGTCGCCAGTATTAATATTTATGTTTTTTTGTAACCAAAGGCAGAAAACCACAATATGAGTAACGCTTGCAACATGGTATCACTTCTACACTCATAAACACACAATTACAATTTGGGAGGTGGGGTATGGGTACCGCCGCCTTGGGAACCATTTATTGGATAACCGACACCTCTGCCATAAGTCACCTCAAGTGTTTCCCAACGTTTGGTGACTTAGCAGGGGTGCACTGGTTCATGGGGTGAGGTTTATCCGAGTCTTAGCGGGGATGCGTCTGTCCACCAGCTGCGTAGCAGGCCGGATCGGGAGAGACAGGTTCGAGGGACACCTTTTTGAGAGACTCTCGGAACATCGCCTCGCACCGTAATGGGAGGGATGGATTCAAATGTCCGTCACTCCTGGACTCACTGACCCCCAGATTCCTACTCACCCTTCAACTTCTCAGAACTTGCCATCCTTCTTTTCCTTAAAACCCCCGCCATACAGCATCCTCAAAGATGATATAGGCCCTGAAGGGAATTATTTTCCTCAGGGCCTCCAGTGTGGATTTAATGTTTAAAAAAACACCCACAAACACTTCACCACAATCTACCCATCTGCCCTGATGATGGAATCTGTAACGCTGTCCGAAATACCGAAATAACAATACATACAACAATTTTTAATAGAAAATTAAAATGAGTATTTTGAAATATATATGCGATATCTACTTATTAACATAAAGTGATAACTGATAACTTGATCATCCGGTAATCTGACAATCAAATATCATTATTCCAATGTTATGTTAATAAACCAAATATGTAAAATATTGTTTTAAATGTTGCTAAAAATCGATTGATTTTAATAATGAAAATATATTTTGATATTTTATGAACACGTGCTTGAAATAACGTTAAATTTGTTTACCCCAATACAAACATATGTCCGTATACTATGGATTCATTTTTCCGCCTCGCAATATTCTTTAATTGGCAGTGCCTAAGTCCCAATATATCGGATAAAAATGGGTTTCGCAATTTATTAAGAATCTCTTCAAAAGAAAACGGGATTGCATGCTCTAAAAGAATGAATGAATAGGTTTCCTGGTATACTGCATTTCGTCATTATATATTATCAAGGCAAATGCAGGTGCATGGACACGTTACGATATATGATTATGAATTTACTAAAAGTTTATAAGCAAACGACCTGCGATCCCATTTTTAACTGGATTACCAACAATTTGAAGAGATTTTTAACAAATTAGCGATAATAATTTTTCTCCGTACATAGGCCAATAATAATATAGCTACTACCGCGGTGAAAGTACTTTTAAATTTCTCATTTTTCTGTTAGCAAATATTTCATCGGAGCTTGATTAATTTTCTTCTCAGAACTTTTACAGAAGCTTTCATGATATTTCTGCAATTCCAACATTAGCGTAAAATTCATCATTTCACCAGCTTCATTACCATTACTGTGAGTGACGCACGACGTTGGATTAAAAATTCCCGTCTATCGATAAATTCGGTATTCAAGAAATTCGGGATCCAATAAAAGCCGTATCGAACAAGACCGGCGGATCCCAAATACAATTTACATCGCCACTAAAGTACTTTAGTCCCTTCTTTATGGGGCTTGTACAAATGTAAGGAGTCGCTTTATTACTCTGCCGCTAAACTTCGTTTCTAAAACTGTGGAAAACTTTTAATATAAGTTTCCATGCTATTTGAGTTTTTGGACTTGTTCAGCTCCACTGAATCTGTAATAGTATCACAATGGAAGGTACTTTCAGAGACCGCCATTCAATTTCTTTCGTTATTATTTTGACTCTTGACTTGACCGACTCAAGTATTTGATTTATAACTATGATTTAAGATTTTCACGGCCATATTTTTCGGTACTACCGTGATTTATTGTCGAGGTTTTGTGCCGTGTTTCATTTTCTTGTTCTTAATCCAAAGTTACAGTGTTCATCATCAGGCAGATGTGTAGATTAATGTAGATGTAGATACAGAAACGAGTGTTTATCTGTGTAAAAGCGATCTCGTGTTGCGCGGTATGGGTATTTCAGCATAATTAGTGAAAATTAATATGGTTTTCTGGGTTTAGTTTTGGTGTAGCCATCAATACCGACTACCATGAATTCTGAAGCTTAGTCGTCTATGTCTATTAATGTTAATGGGGTGTTTGTGGATTTCAATTGTTGCGTAATTAGTAGTGCTTGATGTGTTTTGGCTCTTTCCAGGACTTCAAGAACAAAACCAAAGTATTGGCCCGTTTTTACTAAGTGATCGGCAATTGCTGATTTATCAGGATGATCGAGTGTGCACGCTCAAAAGTGTCCTGAGATCCTTTTTGAGATGGTCCATTCTGTCTGACCCACATACATCTTGTCACATCTGTAGTAGCTGAGTGTAGACACGCCATCTGTCTCAAGAGGAAACATGGTTTTTTGCAGATCTCTGAAGGTCTTGGATTGGATTGGAAAGAAGGATCTTCCATATCTTTCTAGGCCGTCTCCAACTACTTCTTTCGTCCACTTGCACGGCTTATATTCTCCTGGCAAACCTTTCTCCATCTAGCATCTAAGACATTACATCAATTTTCTGCAAGATCTGTAATACGTAATCTATCATTGTTTTACAACTAGCTGAACGCCCAGCGTTGCCCGGGCTTTATTCTGCGTTAAAGTGGGAAAAGGAGGTGGGGGTTCTTTTCCCACGTAGACAATGACCTTTTTGTTCCGAAAGTCGAGTGTCCAAAATTTAATATCTGAATTAATTCATAGACTCGTATAAAAACAAATCCACAGACACTCTTATTTATGTATGTACAGAATATTTTGTATTGGCAAATACTGCGCCCCACATTCTGTTTTGTAAAAACAACTAATGACTTCACACCGGAGTCAGTGTACCTATTTTTTTAACTCATTGATGCCGGCAAGCTCCGCATTCGCATGTAAGGTGTTTCGATTTTCCTTTTTTTAATTGCATATTGAAAATCATGAATTTATTTTTTTAAAGACATATTGCATTGAAGGTTGAGGAACCAAGCAAGAGTTTACTCTTGAGACAAGCTTCACACGTCACCCACAATGTCCTGTTAACAAATATTATTACTATCTATTTTAGTTTGCTTCCAATCGCTTTTCATGTTCCCGATTTTTCGTCGGATCATTCCGTTGTCTGAATAAATAACGAAGTAACATAAAATTAAATCGGTACTAGACTCCACACCTCCTAGTATACTATCACTGGTTGGGATCACCCTTCGCATAACATAGACATTCTTGTGTTAGCATTAGTTCCTTGTTACATTACTACATAGTTTAAGTGTTACTTCTATTATTTGAGATCTTATCGCCAACCACTTGTGGAGTGGTTGTGCTGTATCACAAAACTTTATTCAAATATTATCCAATTATTATTAGATTTAAGCAAAATGTCTTCCGTAAATGTAACCATTGGAATCGAGTAGCATTTGATAATGATAACTAAAGCGGCTAAGAAAGTGTATATTGGCATTATTTATGTATTGCAAGTTTGTTTGGTAACTCTTGATTTGATTAATTATGTATAGGTATTTCAGGCGGGTATGCGTACCGCCGCCCCGGGAACTGTTTACTGGATAACCAATACCTCTGCCATAGGTCGCCCCAAGTGGTTCACTACGTTTTGTGAATTAGCAGGAGTGCCCGGGTTGATGGGGTGAGTTTTGTCTAGGTCTTGGCGGCGTATTCGTTTTTGCACTTACTGCGTGGCGGATCGAATCTAGAGAGACTGATGGAGGGAGATCTTTTGACCTCTCCTGCTTACTCTCTCGACCCATTGCCTTGCACCCCAGTGGGAGGGATGCATTTATACGTCCGTCACTCCTGGACACATTGACCCCCAGATTTCTACCAACCCCTCATACCTTTTCCTTCCCAGAACTTCCTTTCCTTCCTTTCCATAAAAAGACCCTCCACACAGCAATCCTTAAAGATGCATAGGCCCCGAGAAATTTTTTCCTCGGGCCTCCTGTGTGGAGCTGATGTAAAAAAATGCATTTTCACATTTCAACACTTGATGATTGTTGTAATAATTTTAAATTGTCGAATACTAAGGATGGGTTGTTTCACAGAAATTGAACAATTCATCAAATTTCAAAGTTGATTTTCAAGTTCTGTGAATGTTCTATTCATGTTGTTATCATATAATTATTGACCAGTTGCTTCACAAAACTGAAATAGTAACAGAACCTACATAGAACCTCACATAACTAATGAATAAACTTTTAAATTTGATGAATTGTTCAAATTCTGTTTAAAAACCCGTCCTTAGTAAATATCTAAATGACACAACAGTGAAATATCAGTACTTTCTAATGGTGCGTATAAACACGCGAGCCGAACTGCTCCGCTGAACCACGACTTATGGGAAAGGAACGAAGCAACGAACGAATGGCGCGAAACTCCACTTGCGGTTGCCTTTCCCGTAATTCATGGTTCGGCTCGCACTTTTTTTCTCGCGTCTATACGCAGCTTAAGATTTCTAAGAGAAGCCTAAACCCAATAATGAGAATGTGTGTAATATTAGGTAATACCTTTTTTCAATAAAATACCACGCAATAAATAGTTGTCATGACAAGGATTTGAACAGTTCTTTACTTACTTTAACGGATAGTAGAATGCCCTGGGTACGAATACGGCTTGCAGTAATAACCATTTTGATTGTGTGGTTACGAAGATACCTACGCATATTTTTAAAATTAATATTCTTTCAATATTTACGTAACAAGCTGTACCCCGCCACGCGTTGCTGTGGCTCAGTCTGTCTGTGCAAATAGAGAAACAATAGCCCATGTTTCTTTTACGTCCAACAGATGGCGCTGTTTAAAAAAACATGTTTTTACCTGTCACAGGTGACATCTATATAATGTAGATACTATATAAAAACACACGCATATTCTAATGCAACTTTGTGTTAAAATTTCAAAGCAATCGGTGAAAAACTTTCGGAGATTCAATATTGTCACTAAATAAATAAATAAACAAATAAAAACAATAACACTTTTATTTACGTAGATAGATTATCATGTTTCGCCATGCATTATAATAAAAGTGTATAAATAAAACAAAAAATCTTTAGAAAGCCCGCTTACCTAAATCTGTAACTGTAGATTGATGAATATAATTAATCAAAAGGTTTTCTGCGCACCAATTCGTCTGATTTAAGATTTAAGCCACTCGTTTCACCTTTCCTTCATCCGTCGTCGACTCATTTACTTTCTCTTTTATTCTTTTGCAAATAAAATTGGTAGGTATCTATATATTGACAATCTGCTGGGTATTTTTATTTTACTCTTGTTTGCTGGATCTTGGTTGGTATTGCCATCTACAATTTTTCGTTTTTTTTCGGTTTTTTTCTTTTCATTTTATGGGTAGATTCAGAGGCGGATTTGCCCTTAGGCCTATGTAGGCTCGGGCCTAGGGCGGCCAGATATTAGGGGCGGCCAATCGTGACAAAAAAGTCACAGATGATAACAAGAAATTACTTCCTAAGTACCTAAATATTGTACGTACGAAATAGCGATATGCAAGAGCGTGTTCACACACAGCACACAGCGCGCCCCCACGCCCCGCAGCCACCCTCGCCACACCAATTATGCTCCGTCGCTCGCCCGCTCGCGTATTTCAAATCTCTACCGTGATTCAGTTGCGCTAGTGACTGAACCGCGTTAGGTATTGTTATGCATAATAGCGTGTTCACACACAGAGCTATAATATGCGTGGGATGGCGTATTTCAGCATATCGCTCGCCATACTTTCCAATTTGGAATAAGGATCGAAACAATGCTGTCAGTTTGTTAAAATGGATACGAACTGAAGATCTTCAAACCATTTAACCAAACGTGGATATTGCTCTTCGAATGTGTGTGTGTACTCCCGCCAGTAACTGTTCTGGAGAACGATCATTTTCTTGTTTACGACGTGTAAAAAAATATTTACGCACAACAATGGCGGAGCAAAGGCTGAACAATCTTGCTTTGCTTAACATAGAAGCAGATTTTTTAAGGAAACTGGATTGCGAAGATCTAATTAATGATTTTGCCGCACTTAAGTGCAGACGAGAATTGTAACTGCCAGATTTTTGTTTTGAGTTCAGTTTTTTTTATGTTAGATAATGCTTTACGTAAATTTTTTTACCAACGTTTTTATTTGTATTTTAAGTTTAGTCATTATATTCGAATATGTACCTTAAGTTGATTTTTATTTAAAAGAGGTGCTGATTTCTTTTATTTGTTTGAAGACTTAATAATAACTTTTTATCCAGCCCGTATCTGGCAACCCTAATTGTAACTGTGAAACACTTATATATTATTGTATGAGAATAAACCTGAAACTAGTTAAATAAATTAAACCTAAAACTGTTTTAAATGTTTTATTCAAATCCTTGAAACCTTAGAAAGTATTACAAACTAGCAGCTATTATTATAGTTAACTAAATTTCTGAATCGATTTCGATAAAAGTTGTCAATAAAGTAAATTCATTATGTAGTCTTTAGTCTATATCAGGGGTCTCCAAACAACGGCCCGCCAATGTCATCAATCCGGCCTGCGACATTCGACAATTATACAGTAATTGAACTAGCGAATTTAGCAAGCGTATTTTTTTACATTAATTCCACACAGGAGGCTTTGAGGAAAATATTTTCCCTCACGACCTATGTCATCTTAGGTGATGCTGTGTGGAGGGTCTTTTTAAGGAAGGGAAGGATAGGAAGTTCTGAAAAAGAAAATGTATGAGGGGTGGGTGGGTAGGAATCTGGGGATTAGTGTGTCCAGGAGTGACATACGTATGAATACATCCCTCCAACTGCGGTGCAAGGCGATGGGTCAAGATAGTCCGGCTGGAAAGGTCAAAAGGCCTCCCTCACCCAGTCTCTCTCGATCCGGCCCGCCACGCAGCAGGTGGGCAGACGTATCCGCCGCCAAGACCTGGACAAATCTCACCCCATGAACCATGAATGATAATGGCAGGAAATTTAAAACGGTTTTGACCCTAGGAACTTACTGAAAAGTTTGGATACTCCTGGTCAATATGATGGGTACTGAGAAAGGGGCGGTTACATGGTCTGGGGCCTAGGGCGGCCAAGACTGCAAATCCGCCTCTGGGTAGATTACAGTATATTTAATGGTTAAAAACTTTTTTCTTGGTTTATTAGATATAGAATAGCAGTTAAAAACCCGCTCCACGGGTTTTTGCTGCTAGGCCCTGCGGGCGGCACTTGGTTGGGCTGCGCCCAGTTTAAGTGATATTAACAACAGTTACATTTAATAGATAGATATTAGGTCATTCACAGAGAGAGGGTGAGTATATATTGTTAAAACACGGAACAGGAAGGAGTTAATGAATAATAACATGCTCAATTTAGGCATAATAAGAATGACAGTTGTTTGAATAAATGAAATTTTACGTATTTGTGATGGATTATTTCAAATGAAACACTATTATTGACTACATGTCTACAACTGATATTAACTGTTATGGTACCTAATATAATTTGCTCATAGGAGACTTGCAGTGCTTAAATATGTGTTACAACCGTCAATGTCTATAAGTTGAATCAATATCGTATAGTTTGTCACAACAATTAAAGATAGTTACAACAAAGTTGACTGAAATAATACATTATTACATTTTTTTTTTTTTTTTTTTTTTTTTTTTATATTTACTCCACACAGGAGGCCCTGAAGAAAATAATTTCCCTCAGGGCCTATGTCATCTTTGGGGATGCTGTGTGGAGGGTCTTTTTGTGGAGAGGAAGGAGTGAACATGGGTCTTGAAGAGTCCCATGTTGTAGGAGGGAGGAAACACAGAGGCCGGCAGTTCGTTCCACAGCCGAGCTGTTGAACTTAAGAACGAATCGTAGAAGCGACCCGTTCTCATGTGACAAGTGTCAACTGTGTACAAATGTTGGGCGCGCGTTTGGCGTGTATCCCGACTACGCACCGGTGCCGAAGGGATCAATGACGCTAGTTCCTCAGAGCATCTTCCATTGTAATACCGATAGAACAAGGACAGCATACCTACCTGACGCCTGTGCTCTAAAGATTGCAGTCCGTTTGTTAAGATTGGGGAATCTATCAAACGGACCGCCCGTTTCTGCACAGAGTCAAGGGTTTTTTTCAGGTATTTAGGGGCTCCAGACCAGAGATGGCTGCCAAATTCGACCGTAGGGCGCACTTGCGATTTGTACAGGGTGAGCAGTTGTGTACTATTAAAGTATCTGCGGGCCCTGTACAGTACGCCCAGCTTCTGAGAGGCCAACTTTACTCTGGCTTCGATGGAGCCCCCGTACCTGAGCTGGTCACTTATAGTTACACCAAGCATATCAATGGAAGGCCTGTTCGGAAGATTGCTTCCGTTGAAGGAGACTAGATTATCATTTGGATCCCTTTTAGACGTAATCAGACAGGATTGGGTCTTTGAAACATTAAATTCGACGAGATTATTTTTACCCCAGGAGGAAATACTCTCGAGATAACCGTCCATTCTCTGCTTCAAAGCCCTCCGAGCCGTTGGAGTTTGTGTGCCCTTTGGGGGCTTATCAAACAAAAAGCTATCATGAACTGTACTGTCATCCGCGTAACAATGAATCGGTGCACATGTCAAAAGGTCATTGATGTGCAACAAAAACAAAGTCGGAGACAGAACCGATCCCTGTGGGACGCCAGCATTTATGGAGTGCGAGGAAGAGGTGAAACCGTCAGCAACCGCCTGAATCGACCTATCCCTTAAAAAGTTAGCAATCCACGTACACAGGGATGCGGGAAGTCCGTAAGAATGCAATTTGTTGACAAGTCCTCGGTGCCAGACCCGGTCAAAGGCCTTGGATATGTCTAGTGCGACCGTTTGGGTCTCACCGTGACGTTCCAGGCACCGCCCCCAAACATGTGTCACATACGCGAGAAGATCACCGCACGAGCGGTTCCGCCGGAATCCGTATTGACGGTCGTTGATAATTTTGTTCTTCTCGAGGTATGTGAGCAGTTTGTCGTTGATCACACGTTCCATCACTTTGGACAGAACTGATGTGATCGCTATGGGGCGGTAGTTGGCCGGGTTGGAGCGGTCACCTTTCTTGGGAATAGGGTGAATTACCGCTTTTTTCCAACCAGAGGGCACAGTGCCACACTTCAGGGACATTTTGAAGAGCTTTGTCAAAACCGGAACTATTTCCGCAGCACACCTCTGCAATACCAGGGCAGGTATTCCATCAGGTCCACTAGCTTTGTTAACATCGAGCCCCCGTATGACGTGGAGTACATCCCGATGCCGGATCCTCAGCTTTTTCATATAGAAGCCGCAGTGAGGAACCGACGGCGGAACAGCACCCCCGTCGTCGAGGGTCGAGTTTTCCGCAAACATTTTCCCTAATAAGTTAGCCTTTTCGGTGGCGGTGTTTGCTAGTGAGCCGTCAGGTCTGGTAAGAGGTGGCAAACTGGGTTTGCAAAAATTTCGACCTATTGAGCCCGCAAGCGACCAGAATGCTCTGCTGCCATGCGGGCAGGCAGCCAGCTTTTTGCTGGTCTGCAGGTCGTGTTCGAATTTTGACCTATTAATGATTCTCTTGCATTCCTTTGCCGATTTGTTGTATGCTAATCTGCTTTCGGGCGTTCGAGATGTGTTGTAGGCTCGGTAAGCCGCGTTTTTTCGTCGAACTGCTTCGGAGCATTGTCGACTGAACCACGGCTTTGAGCCCACACCAGTTTCTTTAGTAGTCGATTGAATGAAGCCATCCATCGCCGATTTGATGACTTCACCAATCTCCTGGGCAAATCTTGAAGGGTCCGAAGTCCGAAAACAAACAGCTGACCACGGAAAAGCGTTGAAATGGGCCCGCATACCGAACCAATCTGCTGACCTATAGTGCCACACTTTTCTCCTCAGTCTCTCATTGGTTGGTCTGAAGCTAACAGGGATTGATGTCGTCACTAGGCAGTGGTCAGATGATCCCAGAGGCGCTGTGACGTCAATCTTATAACCGTGTGGCACAGTAGTTAAGAATAGGTCTAACAGATTGGAGCGGTGAGTCTGGACATCAGGAACCCTTGTAGGCTCCTGAACTAATTGCTCTAATCCGTAGCAAATGGCAAAGGATTCCGCCTGTCGGCCAGCCGAGTCCATTGGGCCTGAGAACTTCAACCATGGTTCGTTATGAACATTGAAGTCCCCCAGAACAACAAACTCGGCCGAAGGGTAGCGGGGCAAGAGATCATCAATAGTATCGCTCAAATGTTTGAAGAGCTCGGAAGTGTCTGATTCGCTTTGGTTCGGTGAGCGGTATAAACATGCGTAGAATCTTGCCGTACTGGCAAGATTGACGCGCACCCACATTACGTCGAATCTGGAATTTTCCAGACTCAATAGTCGTACACAGTTGACGTCAGCTCGACTATAGAGGCAGACTCCTCCTTTGAGTCGAAATTTGCTTGCGAGGGTAAAGCCCGGGCAGTCCAGATAGGAGGAGTCTGGCGGCTCGGCTATCTGAGTTTCGGATAGGAAAAGAAGGTTGGGACGTTGGGACAAAAGATGGTGATGGACGGAATTTAAATTTGTGTGCAGGCCGCGAATGTTGGCAAAATTTACCAACAGTTTTGGCCCGCACCGGGGACGCCTGCTACTCGCCGCTGTAATGATGTTAAGTTTGGTTTTTTGTATATTCATGATTTTAATATTTTCTTTTTTAAGGGTATGAGGGGAAAGGAAGGTCTGGAATGGAAAGGTATTTATTTATTTATTTATTTATTTATTATTTATTAACGCCGATTATAGCGGCTTTTACAAAAAAATAACATTTGTTATACATATTAATACAGAATATACATAGATAAAAAAAATATAAATATAAAATACATAAAAGAGAACAATAGAAATAGTTATTATAAATACAATACAACAATTGTTTATATATTTATATATATATATAAATATATAAACAATTCATATAAATAAATCCCGGATAAATTAATACTTTAAAACTATATTTGATTATAATCAATCTGAGAAGCGCTGACATACAGTTTTAATTAAATAGTGTTTGTATGAGGTTAAGCTAGTAATGTTTATAGATTCATCCAAAACATATTTATTACCAAGTACATGTAGGCGATTTATTATGGAATTGAGTTCAGCGTTAGATCCTGTATTGTTGCAATGATAGGGTAATTTGAAACGAACTGATCGACTAGGTACATGGAAACATATTAACGAAAGAAGTTCAGGGGAGTTCAACAGGTTGGTAACGATTTTAAATAAATAAAATAGGTCAAAACAAATTCTTCTTTCTTTTAATGTATCGAGTCCCAATAATTGTAACAGAGAGGGGTAATTAATGTTTTCGACGAATATTCCCAATTTAAAATTAATATAACGTAAAAATTTATGTTGGACTCGCTCAAGGGAATTCTCATGTACACTGTAGTAAGGACTCCAAATGGTGGTGTTAAATTCTAGTTGGCTTCTAACAAGTGAAGTGTAAAGTAATTTGACAGTTTTTAAATTTTTAAAATCCTTTGAAATCCGTAAGACAAATCCTAACATTTGCATTGCTTTACTGGTTATATTATTAATGTGTTTAATGAATGTTAATTTAGTGTCAAATGTTATACCAAGGTCTCTTATTTCATCCACAGATAATAAGGTGTGATTATTGAGAAAGTAGGTGAACAAAAATGGGTTTTTTTTTCTGTGGAATCTCATAAGTTGACATTTTTTTACATTAAGAGTTAATTTGTTTTTAAGACACCAATCGTAAAAGCTATTAATAATAGATTGAAGTGTTAGACAGTCCTCGATATTGTCAATAATTCTATATATCTTCATATCATCAGCGAACATTAGAATGAGAACACGGGTGAATATGTTTGTTACGTCGTTAATGAATAAATTAAAAAGTAAAGGACCAAGATGCGAACCCTGGGGTACGCCACTGGTAGCTTCGAACATGTAGGATAAGTGATCATTAATACAGACAGTTAACTGACGCCTAAGTAGGTAACTCTTAAACCAAGATAAAAGGTTTCCATTAATGCCGAGTTTCAAAAGTTTATTAATGAGGATTTTATGACAGACCTTATCAAACGCCTTACTGAAGTCGGTATATATAGAATCAACTTGTTGTTTGTTGGCAAGTGCATTGGAAATAAAATTTTCATATAATGTTAGGTTAGTCAAAGTTGATCTGCCGGAGATAAAAATATGAGGGGTGGGTAGGAATCTGGGGATCAGGCTGTCCAGGAGTGATGAGCGTTTGGTTAATTATTAATTGTATATATTGATTAATTGTACCCGTGTTTATGGATAAAAGGAGGGTAATGGTGCAATGTGATTAGCAGTCGGTTTAATTAAAAGGTGTGAATTTTACTCCAACTGGTGGTAATTCTTTTCCTAAAACTGTTACTGTATCTAATAAAGTTTAAAGTTAGATTATATATACACCTTCATCAGGAGAGTAAAAATCTATATATAAAGGTAGATTATTACAATATAGCGCCCCTGAGGTAATATCTCACAAAAGCGGCGCCATGCAAATTGTCCAATTAATAAATAAATATAATGTTTACATTTTATTATGTACGTATGCATTGATATACAATGGAAATAGATAAAATAATGTTATCCGATTAAACTTTATTTTATTAAAAAACAAATAACTTTTTTAACTTCACTTTATTATATACAACCAATACATGTTTCATGAACGAAGTATACACCGAAGTCAAAAATTAAATATAGATTACAATTGGAAAAAAGAAGTGGAAGGAGGGGGGAGGGGTAAGAGTAGGCTGGGTTTATAAGAATTATGAATTACAATATGAAAGACCAGTTAAGTGGGAAAATATTTAAAAGAGAGTTTATAAAAAAAATTCTTGTTAATTACATCTACTTTTATAAACATGTTCTCTTATTTCTAAAATTTCGAAATTATTTATTTGTGATGCTTTATATCCTGTGTGAAGTATTTTAAGACCTGAAATTTTTTTTTGCATATAACCATAAAACAATATATTCATAAGACAAATAACATTTAATAACGGTTATTCTAATAAATTGATAGTTGAAATACTAAATAAAATAATTAAACATATTATCTTCAAACGGTATTTTTACCCTAGTTCTTAAGATAAAAATAAACAATGGCGTAGAATTCTGTTTGTGGATAACGACACTTCTAAAATGATATATATAAACATTCCTGGTACTATTCAACCGGCGTTTTACACTAATAACAGAATGAATAAATATATTCTTAATAATATAGATTGCGAAAATCAAACAAAAAAATCAGGAGTTTATAAACTCAATTGGGCTGGATTTGTAATTTATTTTACAAAGGTAGAACCAATAGAAACTTTGAAGTCAGAACTAAAAAATATCTCAGGGTTCTAAATGGAAATAGTGAATATGAGTTTGCAAATCATCTTTTGAATCACACTTTCGATAAAAATTCAGGTCTTAAAATACTTCACTCAGGATTAAAGCATCGCAAATAAATAATTTAGAAATTTTAGAAATTAGAAAACATGTCAATATAAAATCAGATGTAATTAATAAGCAAAAAAAAAATTATAAATAATAATGAAAAATGCCATTGCAAAGTAGAACTAAACTTCCAGAAGAAATCTTATTATTAAATGCTTGATGTTCAAGTAATTTTGCATATTTAAATATACGCGCCAGTCATTTGATTCGTTTCTTCACCGCCAGAGGGGCGCTCTGTCGGCCACCTAGCCGCGATGCGTATCGGGAATCGGCCATATTGAATTAACGCCTGCTTTTTTCGTCAAACGTCAAACGTAATCACGTAATTGTGGATAATTTTCACTGTAATGTAATTAATCCAATAGATTATGAACTTTCTAAGACATATTTTCTTCGATATTATCCAAAAATTGTATGAGCAGAAACGATATTTTTTAAGAAATATCGTATTACATGTGGCGATTCTATTTCAGTATGAAATGGTGTCTTAATCTTTAAAGTCTTATTTTAACACAATTTGAATTTGACCAATCACAGGGCCTACACCGTCCAGACGCTGGAGTAATAATATTATCAGATTATTTCCTACAACCATCACGCAGTAGTATTTAAAACTAATTTTTATTTTTATTTCATAAATTTAAATAATTACAATTTTTGTTATTTTCTCAATTACCATAGGTACTAGGCTCATGCCCGTATATTGGTAGTCTTACATGATTATGTTAGAATAACAACAACAAAACATAACGGAAAAGGAAATCGTTATGGTAAAACAAAAAAATTAAAAATGTATATTTTTATAGAAACCATATTCGAAATAGAAATAAAGATAAAACTAAATAAATGATAAGAGTTAAAACTTTTTTTTTAAACCGTGTTTAGAACTCATTTATTCTTTAAAGAAGTTTGTAAGTAAGTATTGGAATTCTGCTCTCCTTTAACAATTAACATATAATACGAAGAATATTTATAGGTTACAGTTATTGATGAGACATAAAGCGAAAAAATATGTTACCTCCATCGCTCCCAAGACTCTAACAAAAACTACAATTCATCCTTACCGTATAATTCCTTCTTTGAAATACATAAAATATTTTTTTGTATTTCTTTGGCATTCACTATGTAACAATTTCTAGACATTTTTTGTTTTTAATGAGTTTTTATTATTCACAATGTACATTTGTTACGTATAAATTTTTTTATAAAATTAGCGACCGGTTTCGACACGTCCGTGTCATTAACTAGCTATTTTAAAACTAAATTTTTAAGTGCAGAAATATGGGGTTTTATTTAGTTTGGTTCTTTGGTTAGAGGGATTTGAGGGAGGGGGAGGGGGTTGAGCTGGAAACGGAGGGAGGAGTCAACAAAACGGGGAACATTGTCAATAGAGGTGATTTGCAAGGTGCTATTATTTTATTTACTATATTAATGCTTGAATTAATTTTTTTGTTGATTTCTAATGTTTCTAATGCGCACAAATTAAAATATTTATTAATGTTAGAATGTTTAAACTTAGTTTTATCCCGGTTGAAGCTATGGCCTGTCTCTATCAAATGATTAGCGAACTCGGAGAAATTATTATTTTTTAAACATAGTTCGTGTTCCCTAATTCTGGTTTTGAAATTTCTTGTAGTCATACCTACATACTGCGAGTTACAATCATTACACTCTAAAGTGTATATCCCATTTTTATCTAATTTATTTGAAACATCCTTGTTATTAATTAAGTTTTTTATTTTAGAATTAGTGTAAAAAGCTGTCGAAATATTAACTGGTAACATGCGGGATATTTTTAAGGATAAGTCGCCTGTATAAAGAAGTTTTTTATATCTTAGATTTTTAATAGATTGAGTGTTATTATCTCCACTATAAATGTACTTTTTAGAAAATATTTTGGTTTGTTTCTTATTAACTAAACGATTAATTATGTCAGGTTTATATCCGTTGTTTAGAGCTATTTGTTTTATAATGTTAATTTCATTATTGAAATTCTCCATATTTAAAGGGACATTAATAAAGGGACATCAAGAAATTGTGCTAGTGAAGTTGCTTTCAAAAAGAAAATTACCTTACAAAAGAAACTAAAAAACCTTATTCTCGCCTCCAAAAAACTAGATGGATGTTTGAACCCCCTGCCTAATAAAATTAGTTTTTCTAATCATAAATTTAATGAAAGAATAATAAATCTGTCTGATCATAAACTATCCGTCAAAGAAACGTGTTTATTATCCAAAGGACTTAACTATAACATTCAAGATGACAAAGTTCATAACGTTGAAATACTTGCTGCTGACACGGATCAAGCCCTTTTCAAATGCGCAGATTCCATTAAACATAAATCTTCTGAACTCATCAAAAAACACCTTAAAAATAAAAATAATAATAACAATATTTCCTCCAAAAATACTGAAAAACAAACCTTAAACAACATCAAAAAAACCATAAAAGAAAATAATCTAACTCTAACCAAAGCCGACAAAGGAAATACCATAGTGATTTTGAACAAAATAGACTACGTTAATAAAGTAGAAGATTTTTTAAAAAGTGATAACTTTTCAACTCTTCCAAAAGACCCTACAAAGAAATTTCAAGAAGATGTAAAGAAGACAATCAAAAGCTGCCCTTTACTATGTGGTGAACCTAAATATAATCATCTAGTATTAACTAATCCACAGCCTCCTAAACTATATGGTTTAGCGAAAATTCACAAACCAAATATCCCCATTAGACCTGTTGTTCCTGCATATTCTAGCCCCAACTATAATATATGTTCTAAATTTGTATCTTTATTCAAATCTAATAATTTATTCAGATCACATCGTTCAATTAAAAACAGTTTGGAGTTAATAAATAAAATCAAAGACTTAGACATACCTAGCAACAGTAAATTAGTGTCCTTTGACGTTGTTAATCTTTTCCCAAGCATTGCCACTAATGAATGTAAAAACCTAATTGTAAACATTTTAAATAATTCCCATTTAGATCGAACCATTGTGAAGGAAATGTCCACTTTCTTAGAAATTTGTACCAATCAAAACTACTTCACCTTTAATGATAAATTATATAAACAGCATAATGGTCTCCCTATGGGAAATCCCGCTTCTCCATTGTTTGCTGAAATATTTATGGATTCCTTTGAAAACAAACTTTTCGAATGTGGACTTTCCCTTTTAGCTAATGTATTTGTTTGGTATAGATATGTTGATGACATTTTTGTAATTTGGACAGGTAGCAACAGACAATTAGACAATTTTCTCACTTTTATTAATAACATTCACCAAAATATAAAATTTACACTGGAACATAACGATAATAACAATTTAAATTTTTTAGACTTAAACATCAGCTTAGATAATAATAAGTGTGTTTTTAACATCTATAGAAAACCTACACACACTGACTGTGTTATACCTTCTACTTCAATTCATCCTTTGTCCCATAAACTCGCCTCCTTCAACTCAATGATACATCGAGCCATTAATGTCCCTTTAAATATGGAGAATTTCAATAATGAAATTAACATTATAAAACAAATAGCTCTAAACAACGGATATAAACCTGACATAATTAATCGTTTAGTTAATAAGAAACAAACCAAAATATTTTCTAAAAAGTACATTTATAGTGGAGATAATAACACTCAATCTATTAAAAATCTAATATATAAAAAACTTCTTTATACAGGCGACTTATCCTTAAAAATATCCCGCATGTTACCAGTTAATATTTCGACAGCTTTTTACACTAATTCTAAAATAAAAAACTTAATTAATAACAAGGATGTTTCAAATAAATTAGATAAAAATGGGATATACACTTTAGAGTGTAATGATTGTAACTCGCAGTATGTAGGTATGACTACAAGAAATTTCAAAACCAGAATTAGGGAACACGAACTATGTTTAAAAAATAATAATTTCTCCGAGTTCGCTAATCATTTGATAGAGACAGGCCATAGCTTCAACCGGGATAAAACTAAGTTTAAACATTCTAACATTAATAAATATTTTAATTTGTGCGCATTAGAAACATTAGAAATCAACAAAAAAATTAATTCAAGCATTAATATAGTAAATAAAATAATAGCACCTTGCAAATCACCTCTATTGACAATGTTCCCCGTTTTGTTGACTCCTCCCTCCGTTTCCAGCTCAACCCCCTCCCCCTCCCTCAAATCCCTCTAACCAAAGAACCAAACTAAATAAAACCCCATATTTCTGCACTTAAAAATTTAGTTTTAAAATAGCTAGTGAACGACACGGACGTGTCGAAACCGGTCGCTAATTTTATAAAAAAAAAAAAATTTATACGTAACAAATGTACATTGTGAATAATAAAAACTCATTAAAAACAAAAAATACATAAAATATGTTGTTCAGAATTGAGTATATAGTTTTTTAAGTGCTTTCTTAAAAATCTTACGATTTCAGAGGAGATTTTGGTTTTGATTTATTAAATTAGTACTAGTACCTACTTGTTCGAAACAAGGGTCATATTCATATTATTTTAATAATCAGTGATCGGCATCAGAATCAGTAATATCTATTCATATGCATTGATGTATTAGGTATATTTAGATGAGACATGAAGCGAAAAAATTGGTTCCACTTTTTTACCTCCAACTCTCGTAATGCTCTAAAACTAAAACTACCGAATTCGGTCTATGCGCACCGCTTATTGCGTTGTAACACGTTTCGACGATATATTAGTACGTAATAGCGCCTCTAATTGTATAGCTCTATGGTTACCGGTAAATCTAAAACTGATACAATAATCAAACCAAATGCAGGCTAAAAAAATTCCCAAATAAATATCCTACTTATTTCCAATAATTTATTGTACGTTGAAAATTGTTAACACAAGCAGAAATCCCAAAGTCAAGGAGAATTGTAAAAACCTTTTGTAAATAGTCATTTATAAAATCAAAATACGCCTCAATTTTTTATATTTTGTTCTCATCTCTGAAAATCGTTTCTGAAATGAAACAAAATTGATTCAAGGAGCACTTAAAAATCAAATATTCGTTCTTCATGTTTAATTTATAAGAATAGTACATATTGATTTTCGTAAATCTTCTTTCTTGGTTTCTTATTTGAAAAATACTGAAAGGTCCCTACATTATTCATTATCAGACCCTTTGGGTTCAGTTAAAAAAATGCTGATGGAAGAAACGAACCTAGAAAACATTTGGATTTTGACGTAGAAATACCCTCTTAGTGCTTTTAAGGATTTTCAGCTTAGTCATGGCAGAAAACTATTGGGAAATCTGTCTGTAAGTCTAAGTATTAAGTTTCCTTTTACTCATTCAATGAATTCGAACTCAATCTTTTTAGTTTATTTCCACTGAGTTTACTGAAGTTGGAATAGAGCGTTTTACCATTGGAGTAGCAACTAGTCTAAATATAAGCGTGCAACATAAACTCTCATTGTGTTTATTGTTTTATTCCGGCTGCATCTAAAGAATATACTTACATTTTGGTACTTTTATTGTGTTTTACGCACTTTATATATTGTACTGCCTCTTTTTAGGGCCGAATCAAATCGGTTATTTTATGCTAAAACATATGGACGATATTTTTAAAAGCTCCGGTAGCGGAAGGCTTTTTTTAACGGAAAGATACAGTTCTGTATTACAGTTCCTGTCTGTTCCTCTCAGCCTGTGCAGTGTGCATATCATAATATAGAAGAAGAGTAAAGTGCTAAAAGTACCCATATATTATTAGAGATGTAAGTGAAGCAGAAGCGGATATCTTTTTTTATTTTTCATCAAGCTGGTGCGGAAGCCGGTGTTTAATAATTAGTATTAGAAATTAAACGAGGGTGTGTAGAATAGAACGTCTTTCACTTTACACTTTCTTTGTGATTGTGATTTTAATTTCAATTTTTAAAATTTCACAATGGTAAGTTATATTTAACTAAAGGTAAAACAAAAAGGACAAGCAAGAAAAAGTGCGAAACTACGTACACTCTCACGTCAGTTTTGCTAAGTAACTCATCCTAAAAGTTCCGTTAAAGTTCTGTTATAATTTTGCGGAGGTGAAAAGTATGCAAAACTTCCGCGTCTGCGGAAGCAGAAGTCTGTTACATCACTATAATATATATATACATATTTTATGTTCCCAGATAGGAGTATTCTTCTGCTTTGAAATGGATTATTTGCATTTCATACGAGAAGTTGATAGTTAAGTTTGATGGACCTTATAAAAATGTCTTTACAGCTTTCGTACGCCTCTGGGTCCTGAATAATTTTATGTGCAATACATTATCTTTAATAGATTTTCTCAAAGGTTGGCCTGGATACATATATTTTCTTCACATCTCCCGCACATACACTTGCGCGTAGATATTACTTTGTAGTAGTTAGTACTATCACTCCGTGTTTCCGCAGGGGTAGCAGGAAAGATAAGACGCCATAAATTCAAACTTTGACATCTAACCGCGCTGCTACCTTCTGGAACCTTCGTCAGTTGACAAAGATCAAATCAAAAAACTTTTCTTTCTGGAGATACATATACACTCTTGGAACCTATTTATGTAGATAGGTACTTAACCTTTTCTGGTCAATTAACATTGATGAAATACCTTTCTGTAAATTTGTTTGTACTTTTACCGTTTCCGGTTCAAGATGGTGGTCGTATTTCAGCGTGGATCCTTCCGCGAGCTGTCAAATCAGATTAATCAATATTATGGTACCTATCTGCCTGAAGAAATTCGTCATTTATTTATTTATTTATTGATATATTTATTGATACATTACTCTACAGTACTTCACATTTCAATTCAGCAACGTTGGCCTCACTGGGTTGTTCACCCGTGCTGAGGCCCCCATTTTAAAATATACGAATTTATACATTTAAACAAAAACAAAAAACAACATTAAAATAAAGATCAATTTACACCAAAAATAAAGATTAGAAATCAAAATCCAATTCTCACACCAAAATAAAAACATTAGAAGGGAATGGAAATCGGCACTTACAATGATCTATGTGCTTGTGCGTGCCGCTTGCCTTATACATTTTTTTGTGTTGCGTGTATATGTTTTATTCTCTTATGTTATAGAATTTTGGAAATATTGTCTTTTTTGTTCTTTAATCCATTTTTTTATTTTGTGTTTGAATTTATTTTTATTTTCCTCAATTTTTGTTTCAAGTGGAAGACTGTTGAATGCTTTAATAGCGTGGTATTTATGGTGTCTTTGTCCAAAGGTAGTGTTTACCGTCGGAGTTTTTATGTTTTTTTTATACGCTTTTCTGACCGGTCTATTAGTGATATTTTGTGTTTGTTGGGGATTGTTTTTTTGGTCGAAAATGTAGTTTAGTAGAGTTTTAACATATAATTGGCGTATATTGAGATGTTTCTTTGAAAAAATTGTAAATTTAGTTATTTGAAATTACCAAAATGTTTTGTATTTAAGTACCTACTTACAAATCTTATGATTTCAGAGGAAAATTTTAGTTTTGATTTATTAAATAAGAGAAAATCAAAAACATAATCTTTTGGACACTTAGCAAGGCCATCGGATTGTCGAAATTCAAATAACTTTGGTTGGCATCCTTGGTAAGGAAATAGAAACAGATTATGGACCTGACTACTTAAAGAATCTACAGGTTTTGAACTTTGTATGTAGATCTGGTCTATGACACCCCGATTAAAGGATTTACACGGAGAAAAATGAGTACGGCTTTTTTATTACGATACTGATAAAAATGGGACTGCATGACCATTTCCTAATAAAATATTAGTCACTAAGAATATGTCTGAACACGTGTTCAACGCAGGCGGCCTTGTCCGAATACATATAACGGACGAAATGCAAAAGTATTATTATTTTAAAGAACACTTGTTCCGACTTTCTCATAACATATTCGTACCTTACTGATAGTTTGTTATGAAATTTATATCATACGTTATAGGCCTCTAGGGCCGTTTTTTCAGGAAAACGAATAATTTGACCAGAGTTTTAGCAAATTAACAATATTTCATATCATTAAGTTTTTTCCTTGTACGAGGTTGATGAAAGAGATGCTGGGGGAGAGGAAGATAAGGACGTGTCTAAATATTACGATCTAGTTCCTAGACGCAGCTAGTCATTTCCAGCCAACCTTTCTCTATCCATCGATTTATCCTACATTTATGCAGGAGTCAGACTATAGTCGGGTTCGGACTTAGCTGAAGAATTATTTTATTTATTTATTAATGTCCTCCATAAAACGGATGTGCACAAAGATATTAGAAGAACGAGATGTGCTATGAGCAGTTCATACTGTGCGGAATTGTTTTGCCCAGTGTCGCCGGTTTTGTTCACCAATACTACTGCACACCTTCGCTTACGCTAAGGTATCCGCACTAATACATAGAACAGATTTCTGTGCGTACACGTCCCGATAGTATTCAAAGTACCCTAATTAGGTAGTACTCCGCCTACGGTCCGGCAGCCAACATAGCATATCTCGTTCTTCTAATATCTTTGGATGTGCACCAATATATTACGGAGAAGATTACACATTTGAGGTCATGGGGCAGATTTACTAATTTTTGACATGCGTCAAAAGATAGTTCGGGAACTTAAAAATGTCGATGTGCAATGTAGAATCGTTAAGTATCTGAGTCGTTTTGTTCATCGTCGCGTTCTGATAATAAATAATAATATGTTGATGATTTGTATAGCGCCGTATTGTGCAAAATTTCCTCAAGAACGCTGTACAAATATAGAATACATTTCTACAATTATCTATGTTATTACTGTTGAACTGACTAGTCAAACTAATATCTATTTATCTCTAAGGTTACGTATAAATTTGCGAACCGAAACGCGAACCGTACCACGAATTACAGGAAAGGAACGAATCAACTGCAAGCGGCGTTTCGCGCTATTTGCGGTTGCTTCGTTTCTTTCCCATAAGTTGAGGTTCAGTTCGGCAGTTCGGCTCGCGGATGTATACTTAGCATACCTGATTTCATCCACCGGTTCGGCGATCACTAATACAAAGCTATATTTACAATACTTGTTTATTCATCTCCTCTTTTATTTATTCTGTTGTTATTAGAGAACAGAGGCACCTCCCAGGCCCGCTCCTCCACCTCCGACTCCGGAGATGAAGAAGAGGAAGAAGACGATGACAACTCGTCCCGCAAGCAGACAGACACGGAAATGTCCACCGCCACGGAGGGACAGATGAAGCGGTACGGCCTCAACAAACGGGTCTCCCTCGGATTCGCCTACATCGGAGCCAGCAAGCAGTATCATTATGGAAGCTTCTACCTGAGGATGGGAGCTGTCGGTGAGTTCGAACACCTATTTAAAATATGTACCTAACTACATTTAAATTCCCTGACATGTATTTTTTTAATGAGCTCTTTCTATAATAGAAAAATAACTCATTTTTATTTGAGTTGAATTTAACTGTTTCCACGATTTCCTCTTAGGTGTTAGTTGTGGTAATTTAAAAAAAAAAAAAACAATAAAATAACTCTGTACTTAATGCGTTTAAGGTATCTACCGTCATTTCCATCAAGATCTGTGGAACTGTGATTATATAAATTTTTCTTTTAAAAAATCAAACATACGCCATATATATAAAATTTCCAATTGTAGTACCTGAATGAAATGAAACAAAGTTAATATAAATTAACGAATATTTCAAATCACGGGTAAAGTACTTTTCTAAAACTAGTGTATCACAATATTATATAATGTGATGCAGATACATACTGGCACGAAACATTGAAAAGCCGTGAAAATCTCCCCTTCTGACCTTCTACACATATTCTGACTGGCTTAAAGTACCCCTTTGTTCCTTAGGAATATTTCAATTCGTTAGGTTATACCACCCGTAGAAGATTGCAGTCTTCACATGACAAATTATTTTGTTTACACGAACGAAACTCGCAATAAAAATACTTGTTTCATTTATATCGCTTCCTATTATTGTCTTGTTTGATATTTACACCGTTCTCGTGCAGCTTTCTTTAATTCTTCGAATAAAATAGTTATACTATTCTTGAGCAAAACCTCGACTCTTTGACATCTGACCCTCCCCTCTGCATTTCTGGGGTTTGCAGTAAAATCCTTCTCGTATTTTACCAAATCAAATTTATTTGTTCGCTTACACTTTCCCTCGCCGCTTTTCAGAACATTTCTTCTTTCCAAATTCAATATATCCGTCAATTTACGAACACCGTTTGTGTACCCAACCATTCCTTTATGTGCGGGGTATCTTTACTCAATTTTATCCCTCAGATACCGGGTGGATTTCAATCCCTTCTTTCTATAGAAACCAAATTGTGCCTGTTGAATCCATTTCCTTCAATCTTTTTCGTCATTTAATCAGGTTTTTAAATTCGACGTCGCATCTCCGAAAATTCTAATTATTTTTCATTTATCTTAAGGTTGAAAGGCAGACATACTCACTTGCTCAATGTACTCGTCCTCTGTGCAATTAGCATACTTTACACTGTACTTGTACACCTGTGTAAATAAATCTGTCAACTTCGTCCCCATAACACAATGACGTGGCGGATAATTGGAAAAAATATGTACTTTGCACGAAATTAAAAAAAACTTTACTATGTTTTCAGTACTCCATACTGTACGTCACACCGTATTCAGTTTTGTACTGTACATTTTTTATTATATTATTTGATCTGTAGTATGTAAGGTGAACTGTAGGAGTAATCTTAAAACGTGACCATTGAGACTGAATTATTTTTTTTTAAGTTTGTTTTAGTAAAGCGCACTTGTAGTGAAATAACAAAAAAACTGCGCTTTATAAATGTTATGCTATTATTGTTATCACACTCACACTTTAACATCGTACTTTTCACCATCTTTTACCCTGTACTTAAATAATGTGGTGTACCCTGTACTTTACATCGTTCTGTTTTACACTGTGCTTTACTTTATACTGTACTATACACTGTACTTTTCACCGTGCTGTAAGCTGCACGTCATAGCGTATTTTACACAGTGTGCTTTTACTTTATACCGTAATGTGCATCGTATTTTACACCGTGCTCTGTGCTTTACAGTATTTTACACTGTGTTTTCCTCCGTCCATTATACTTTACTGTACATGTGTACATGTACAAAAATGTTTTTACTAAATAGGTAACTGTTTTTTTTAATTGATTCAATATTATTGAATATATAAAATAAAAATTATAATGGTTTAGATGGAATTATATAGGTTGTCACTCATATTACTTGACACTGATACGTTCACTGGATAGGACAGTGAATGGTTTCGCCTTTTAGAGAGCGAAATGAAGTGAAGAGAATCGTTTTATCATTTTCGATAAATCGACTTCAAACTTTCAATCCCATGTTCAACTATCCGCGTTAGAGATCCCTACTTAATGTATATTTATTCATTTATGTCATTTCTACGGTGCATGAGAACAGTTAGATAAACAGCGTGTACCATGTATATAGCTACTATATATATATATATATATATATATACTATGCCTACTTTTATATTCCAGAACTCGGCATTTTAATGTTTCTTGACAAACAAGTTTCCTCTTTTAGGAGGAAGATTTCTCAATGTGACCATGATAGATCTATTTATGTTTTGGTCTTGGAAAATGTTTGTCACTTGGGAATTAAATGTACGCCATGCGAAAAAAACTCGCTCCATAAGTATTTCCGCTTTTGGTACTACTGTTTAATCTTTCATATAAAGCAGAATATTTGTCTGAATCTATTTGAACTCTCAAACAGTTAATTTTGTGTAACACCACCTTTAAACTCTGAAATATCAATAGAACCGTCAATATAAGACCAATAACCAAAATGTTATAAATATATGGCTGAGAATATTTGGGGAATGATAGGTAGGTATATCGTAAGTTTTTCGACATCACACACACTAATTTCGATTGTTTGTGTGGTTAATGTGATGCGATGTAAAATATTCCTGCGTGCAATTATTCACGTTCAATGTACTTTTAAATTTTCGAAATTGATACTGATTGTTTGAACAATTTAGAAAATCAATAAAAAAGGTACCAAAATTATTTTATTTGAATTAATTAATAAGTTTTTATTTTTTTTATTTTTATTTTAGCGACTATATAAAATAATTGTTACATACAAAATATAATGGTGAAATTAAGTATAAAATATTGTATTTCTTAGTCCTCCTCACTAGGGGGTCCTGTGCCGAGGCGGACTAAAGTTATTTAAATATGGTTTATTTGTCTTCTATAGTAATTCTATATTTTAATTGTGTATTTTTATTATTAATACTTTCAATTGGTGATTTTTCGAGTTTACTAACGGTGTTCGAATGAATAAAAGATAATTTCTGACGTCTCGCTTACAATTTTTCAATAACGAAAAAAATAATTACCTTTTATAAAAATCTTTTTTGAAAGGCAAATATTTTATAAATACTTTCGGCTTTACAAATCCTACAATTCTAATATAATTTGATTTTCAAGGGTCTGCTATAGTTATAAAAGTAACCCTGGAGAATGAATTTAATTTTAGAACCTTGCTTAATTTGTGAAGTTGTGAATTTGTGAAATTAGTGAAGATTGAATTCGAATAGACGAGATATTGTTAGAAAACCAGTCGGGGTATGATTCAAGTCGAAAAGACGAGATATTGTCATAATTTTTTCCAGATAATATAATATTATATTGGGAATTGATTTTAACTTTTGAACCTTTGTTAATAATTCTCTTATAAAATTGATGACTGATTACGGTATCGCCAGTCGTACCTCGATTGAATTCGAGAAGTTATGTTGGTCTTTGTTTGTGCTTCCGGCAGACGTCTGATTTTGTTTCGCCAAAAAGAGAACGGTTCTACAAAGGGGAGCAGGTTTAATGTCATTGGCCCAACTGCCCCCAGCCTCCAGCTCAGCTCCAGTAATACAAGTTACTGTAGCAATTTATCAGCACAATAAAAGTCCCAAACGGCTGAGTGACCAACCCTTTCATACTTCCGACTTGATTTCTCCGAACTAACTTTCTGAATTCCGTTAACATTGATTTATTAAGCTTTCATTGTTTTTTTTTTAAATTTCTTGTACGTTTATTATTCAATCTATTACCAATAAACTTGGGCTGTCTTAAAACTGTACATGTTTTTCTACTTTATCCAAATTCTTTTCTGTAAATTGTAACTTTCGTGCACATAAAAACAGTAGATTATTTTTCTACCTTAATTTGTGGGGTTTATTATGTTGGTTTTAGGTTGTATAGTAGAGATGAGGAAAATTGAGACACCTATTTTAATTTATTCGTTTGGAACAATGACATCGATATACGTTTTGTAACATTTCATTTGTAACGTGTTCAACAGTCATTATTATAAAAACTAGAAACTGAAAAATCATAAGAAGATTACAAAAGTATTATTTTAAATATAAATGGTTTCCTCGTTTCAATAAATGTTTATAATAATGGGGTGGGATTTTATTATTTTGTACTTTTTTTACTGGACAATTGTGACTTTCACGCCACTGCTGAAATTAACACAAAATACCCTGTAACATTTCTGCTCTCCTGGTATTTTGTTCATTTCTATTTATATCTAGCGGAGACCCGTGATAAATTACGCGATAGTCTGAATTCTTGAAAAATCAGTTCCAATTTTTAAAATGACAGTAAAAATAATTTTCTGCAAAAATAATATATTATTAGTACTTAAATAATTCTTCACACAATCCTTTCCAGTTTTGAAAATGAAACTTAAATTCATAGCAAATCCGAGTTCATTGGACCAAAGTTCCACGGACAAACACAATCGAAATTAGCGTTTTCAATTTGATAACGCAAATGTTTCCTTTCTCAAAATTCTCGCTTTAATTATGTAATTTTAAATTAATTTTGTTCAAAATTCAAATTTCATCGGCTTCATAACAAGTTTGAAAACTTTTTAAAACCTGTTATTACCTCCATGCCATAACCAATTATTATCGCCTAACGCACCCACAGCAATTCAATTGAATTTTGAAGCTTTTAATGGCAGTAATAAGGTCGATGAAAGCTGCCCGCATCGAGTCACAGTTCACCTCACACATCACAGGTCGCGTTGCGTGTCGCGGTGAACTAAACATGCACAAATAATGCACGAAATATGTTGCTTTATTATTTTAACTGGTACTTTCTGTTATTATCTCGATTGCAAGTCTGTTATTACATTTTTATTAATTCGTGCATTTCCTGCTTTGAGTCGAGTTAGCGTGCTTTATGGGTTTTTTAAAATCTCAGATGAACATTGTCAACAATGAGAAAGCTTTAGTATTAGTTTTATTTTTGCTTAAGTATTTCCTATGAGACTTTTCAAGCATTATTTTAGCCTGATATTCCCAACTTAAGAATCTGGACAGCGCTTTGGTTCCCCGAACCTTCCATTGAACTTTAATCTTGCGCGTGTATATTGTAGTAACTACATAATTGCAAATGTGCACACCTTTTTCAACATATCTAAACCCTTCACTACTCGCAAAATCTTGCTATAAAGTAGACTCCAGTTTTTTTTCTTATTTTTTACAACATAAGTACATACATTTACAAAAAAAAAAAAATACGTAAGCATATAAAACAAGAGTAAGTAAAGAAAACCCACTAAGAAAAAGTCTGTGTGTGGGTTATATAACAAAAATTTACTAATAAACTAAGAGTAGAAATATACTTTTTAAATAAAATAAAACATTGAAATACAACATCAAGAGAGTTAAAATGTAACTATTAAATTACGGTAAAATAATGTTATAATTTTGCATAATACTTTAGTGAAAAATTAAACTTTGCAAAGAATTTATATGAATAGTGTTTCAACATCTAAATTATTGAACCATAATTTTATGAATAGTGTTTCAATATCTAAATTATTCAACCATAATTTTATGAATAGTGTTTCAATATCTAAATTGTTCAACCATAATTTTATTAATTGTGTTTCTTCATCTAAATTATTAAACCATAATTTTATGAATAGTGTTTCAACATCGAAATTATTCAACCATAATTTTATAAATAGTGTTTCAACAACTAAATTATTCAACCATAATTTTATGAATAGTGTTTCAATCTCTAAATTATTCAACCATAATTTTATGAATAGTGTTTCTTCATCTAAAATAATTAACTATAATTTCATTTAAATTATTCAACTATAATTTTATGAATATTTCATCATCTAAATTATTCAACTATAATTTTATGAATATTTCATCATCTAAATTATTCAACTATAATTTTAATTCTTTGATTGGTCATTTGAATTTGTTTTGATAGAAGATTAATTAATTAATTTGACAAGTACCAATAAAACTGCTGTTTGTTGGCATTAATTTGGTATTGATTTGGGATGTGTAAAACACATTATTAGTTCTTTTGCTTAATCTATTTTTCTTTTTAAAAAAAATCGAAATATGTTTATGTTTTTGATTACATTTTTCATGGTTTGCGGTATAAATAATTTACTAATGTGGAAAATGTTAGTTTCTTTCGATCGAGAATGTTCTATTTCTGTTAACTTTAATGATATGCTTTTAAATTTTCTGTAACGGCTTAATAAATCCATAAGACGCATATAATGCCATAAATGATTAAATATTGGACAAGAGAAAAATACATCATTTTCAATTTGTCAATGTTAAGTATAAAATATGTACGTAAGCTATGTTAATGTAGATGTGCTTTTATTTATTTACAATTTTCAGTTTACATCAATAATCCAATTTTTTTAATATTTTCAACTTTAGCTAGTTCATATGTGACTGTTTATGAAGTGCTTTAACTATAGTTTTTAATTTAGTAAGTTATGATGTTCCACCAAAAGCGCGTTATACAAATTTGCTTACATAATTAATTGTTATTTAAGTAATTTAAGAATTTCGTATTCTTCTCCCAGAAAATAATGATTAGACGTTTTCACCATTTGTACAAAACGCCGACTACAAACTGAGTTATGTGAAGGTAAATACAACTGTATCTAAGCAACAGGTTGAATTGCTGTGTTTGTTTACCTTCAATGGGTGCTCTTGAGCTACGTAATCCTTACGTTCAGTACACTCACTACTCAGCACAGTACAATAGAGCTCATGATATTAATATCACAGATCATATTATTATTATTATTCCCTCGTCAGCTTAATTTCCCAGTGGTTGGTTGTTAGGTTGTTCGGGGGTCGGCGGCTTGGCTTGGCTAAGGGCTGAGGCCTGCAAAATAACTTCTTTGAGGTTTCCTTGGGGAGGATTAGGCAAACAAAAGCCATATTGTGTTTCTCTCCCCTTCCCCACAAACAGGGCTTGTGCCCGTTGCTCCTGCAGATAGCCCCGAAAGATTTTCAAGAAGGCTCCACTCATTCATAAGAGAAATAAAAAGAAACACCGAAGTTATATATTTATAATTTGGTAATCCATATTAAGTAAAAACAAGACAAAACCTTTTAAATAAAAAAAACACAGTTTTTTCAACGGTAAAATAACACTTATAATACCACTATTAGTACTATTACTTAATATTGTATACCCCGACCTGATTTCGTTTGTATTTATAGCTTATTATTATATCCATTATTACTATATTAATGACATAAAATAAAATCGAAAAATGCTGCACAATCTTCTACTTATATTTTCTTTAAAATATTTTGGTGACATTAGTTTCCATTAGAATAAAAATTATCATCATTGAAATTAATGGCTTTTGTAAATAAAATGTATTTTTACGATTTCTGTGAAAAACCTAAAATCCCTTAATCTTATTATAATTTTTTTTCTGATTGTTAAAAAGGGTCTGTTGGTACTTACCTACTTACCCATAATAATTTTTGTCTTCTTTCTTAGTCGATTCGACAAGGAGCCTCCAGGCGTCTTGGGCTGTCTTGCAAACGGAATTATAAAACAAATTAAATTTTTGTCATTCTTTTCAGAAAACAAAAAACACGCTGAATAATTAGTTAAATAAATATTTAGTTTTCTTCGTTACTCATTAAGGCTTTCCCTGTGATAAAACGCCTGGAAGAAGAAATTTGTCTGAAGTAGCTACCTGCCACTGAACAGATATACTGATAGAAGTATGTAACTGGCGTGTGTGTGCCTGAAGATAGATTTGTTCATTTTTTCTTACTTCGGGTGAAATTGATTAAACTTTAAAAATATCAAATTTTTCTTGAACAGATAATCAATTTTATTGGTTTGTCTGTGGTCTATGAGTCGATAGGTCTTATGTAAATTGGCGACATCAATTTTCTTTCAAATTGGTATAGATCGAGCTTCTAGGAATTATATATTCAATGCTACCTGCGAAACAAAGAAAAGTTGAAGGACAACAATCGAGGCGGCGCGGAATAAGTCGCCTGAACAAAGGAACTAATTATTAAGGGTGCGAGCTAACTAAAGTCGAGGACTTGGTCTCGAATTCGCAAAGCTGCTGTTGGATCTCTTAATAATAATAATAATAATTGGATAATTTGTAGAGCGCCGTTTTTGTGAAAAATCACCTCAAGGGCGCTGTACAGTTTATTTCCTAGGATCTACATTTGTTATTTAGACCAACTGTGCCAGCACGAGGTTCGTCATCCGTTCAGGTATGTGTCTGCCGCCAATATAGCGCTGACATGTGTCTGCTGCCAATAAAGAGCGCCGACACAACATCCTCACATAGACGACAAACCTTGGCAGCACCGCTGTGACGCTCGACAAAGACAGAAGATGGAGACTCTGCTGCAAGAGTCCTAGGTAGCGAAGGAACTGTACCAGCTGCTGCAGGGAGAGAGACTACCCCGTCCACCAACTGTGCCAGCACGAGGCTCGTCATCCGCTCAGGCATGTTTCCGCCGCTAATATAGCGCTGACATGTGTCTGCTGCCAATAAAGAGCGCCGACACAACATCCTCACATAGATAAAAGACCTTGGCAGCACCGCTGTGCAAAATCACCTCATCCTAGTCTACCCTAGTCTCTCCAGTCACCTCACAGCCTTTCATGCCACCTAGTGCATCCTCTCGACCCTTTCAGACTCCTTCCTGGCTCCAATACCTAAATAAAATCCAGCAAAAAAAATAAAAAAATAAAATTCTTTCTATTGTCGTGATCCGACGATTTCACACCTCTGTCTCAGACCCTTAGGGCTCGCTTATCGCAGGCTATCATAAACAAAATCTTGAACCAAAGTCAAAGTGAAGTTTATGTGTGTCATCTGTAACAAAATACATAAACAAAAACAGAAAATAAAAACAAAAAATATGATGAAATAGGCCAAGCCAAGTGGTCTGTCACAGGCTTTATGCTTTGGAGACAAAAATAAATTATCAGAGTTACTGCAAAAACACGAAGGGCATAGAAATGAGAAAAACAGAAAATTACATAAGCAAGTGTATAACATAAAAGTATGATATTAGAAATAGTATAAAAAGTGTGAAATTGTGATTGTGAAAAAGAGAAAGTGAGAAGCATTCTTTAAAAAAATATATTTACCATTTAACCCGAGAAGGACATTACTAGCCACAAACATCATATTCCATTATAGCCTCTGAAGGACAGATCTAACTGGGCGTCATTACATTATCAAAGTATTTAAAAAAAAATTCTATAATACGTAGATATGTGATTTGTTCGTTATTGGAAAGTTAAATAATTATTCTTTTAAGTTTGTATCAAATATTTATAACGAATGAAATGGACGTACTATAGTAATTGTTTATACCCTTCAGCTTATAAAGTAGACACATTAATTGTCGTTTTACACGATGCTTTTTTCGTACCGAACACCATAGGTAAACTATAGCAGGACCAATATGAAAATTCTTTGCTTTACACTATACAGGATCATTATTTTCATACTTGCAATTTCACAAACATGGTTCCCATTAGAGAAGAAATAATATTTTGGAACGGCACTAAATCGTCAAAAATGGCAACACCTCGAACATAACCATAGATCACATGGAAGCATCTGTGTTTGATTTTGTTGTTGCTGTCAACAAATCATGCAAAATACACGCGAAATTCACAATACCTACCGAATAGTAATACACGTTCACAATCAGTAATAAGCACATATTACAATCTTTTATCAATATTTTAATTATAAAACAAAATAAACATGTATTATTTCCATATAGTTACGCAAAACAATGACATGATTTCCACTATCCTAAACTGTGCCAAAATAAAAGACGTCCTTCTTTTTATTACGAAAAACGACCCATTTGGAAACTGGACATAAAAAAGCATCATGTAAAACGTCTCTTAGGATATAAACCGACAATACTAAAAAAATAATTTCTGTAAATGAACTGATGTTCGTTCACCTGCAAAGGGTACCGATTTTCGTATACGAACCTTTATTTTGTCACAAATTGGTAATGTTTTTTGTGTAGATACTGAACGATAATGCGATAGCTGGTTAACACTGAAATTGGTAAATCTGCCGGGTTCCACCGCGTCTGACGCAAAGTGTTTTAATATTATTAAGTTAAGTTAATCGGTAAATGCTAGGTTTTCGGTTGTTTTTAAAAGCAATTTCAATAGGATTTTGAGGATAAGTATGGAAGGGTATAGGTACAAGTAAGCGTTGGTACTTACACAGTAAATTTGGGGTTACGTTTGGTTAGTTTAGGATAGTTTCGGTTAGTCTTGGCCACAATCAAAGGTTGATCTATCTTCTCCAAAAAATCTTAGTCAAACCTAACCTTACCGATTCTATCCTAACATTCCTAACCTGACCTAGTTTCATCATCACATTTTGTATTCAGTGGGACGGTAGGTGATGCAACTAGTGACGCATTTATATTGTTTACATCCCATGACTTAACTTCGGAGGCCAATCCTATGCATCGTACGTCCCTGGTCGAGTGAATATAATAATCTAATTTGTGTTGAAGGGGGAGTTTGATGGGTGGGCACGTAATGGAAAAGAATTAGCGGCCCTCGCGGGGTTTAACTACATTTGGTCCGGCCGCATCCCGACTGAGTTTTGGCCAATCAGCGGTTGATTTGTCGATCCACCTCCCTCCTCCTCTTCTATATTTGGAGATAAATAATGTTCATTTACGCTGAGCGAATACGTCAATTGAAATGTTGGCAACACTTGATTGCCCCCGTTGAGTAGTGGATTTTAGCTGATCCCCTAACATTTACTAATACCCCTTTATCGCTTCTGGTGTCATTCTTTATCGGAGGTTGGCTTTCATCTAGGCACTCTCTCTCTACAACAAAACTGCACTTTATGGTATCATTCACGTGAGTTTCGGTGCTTGTCTACCTCGTCATCTACAAATCTCCCCCCGCTAGATTTCTTGTCCTAGCAACACTTGAAGACGCGGCCCGGATGAAAATACACATATTTAAAATTTATATTGTTTTTTTATTCTCCAACTTTACTAAAATGATGGCGTAACTATCAATTATTAGTCATTTCAACACTGTGACCTAACCTAAACATGTATTTGTGTATACGGATACAAATAAATGACATATTTGAATAGATTTATTTAAAAAAAAACTTCTGTTTTTATTGCTGTAATCAAGCCTCAAAATTAAGGTTCAGTGGTAAAGCAAATATTGTTTTTGTACATTCGGTATAAAGATGGATTCCACCGTTATGAGTTATAACTTCACTCTTTACTCATAATAATAATATTTAGACTTGTTGACTTTGACTTTGCCAACTATTATTGACCCAAAGTTTTCAACTTTTCTCATAAAGACTTGGTACTTGCTTTCTTCAATTTAGCAAACAGTGTTAGGTCCAGTTTTTGCGGGATTTTCCGGGTTTTTGTCGCAATGGATGGCCGCACTCGCCGGGGGAGAAGGGACTAATGCCGCAGCCAGGATTACCCGAAAATGCTCTTAGCGGGTCCGTGAAATGCTTATTTTATTACTACACTTTCGGATAAAACCAAAACCTCCTAGATCACAAGGCCGAGACGCTCATTCAAAGCAGTCTCCCAACTTGCATGGGATTTTACAAAAAAAATCGTATATTTTTTTTTCTATTTATTCTTGTTAACATCTTAAAATATTTTAGTAAATTTAAAAAAATTTTTTTTTGGAGGTTCTCATAAATGTTACCAGGCTGATGTGATTCAGTCTCCCGGTCTTGTGCTCTAGGAAGTTTTGATAAAACGCGACACGTAAACTTGAAGGAGATTAATCTTCGAGGAGATCGGTTGTTTGCGCTAGTGAAAACATCGCAAATGCGGTTTTACTTTTATACACATGGCCAGTATTTTGTGATATGTTTGTGTTTTATTTGAGGATATGGTTTACCATTTCTTGTCCGAATTAATGTCGGTGGATCTAAAAGATTTAAACAGGGGTGTCAAGAGGATGTTCAAAGTAATGACATAATGTGAATTGGCTGCCATTTTGTTAGAATTGAAAAAATTGGGGCTCTGTTTTCACGAAAAGCTTTTTTTCAGGTGTAAAATTTATGACATAAAGTTGAAAAAATGATATATGTCAAATGAACACTTCCTAAGTTGGTGCACTTTTATGCTCGTTTTACGGCATTTTTAAATTTTGCTTGCAAAAAATCTGGCGTCAGATTGGTAATTTCTTCTTCAATGTTGGCTTTCAAGACTTGCAAGGTTTGTGGTTTGTTATGGTAAACTCGAGATTTAAAAAAAAGCCCCAAAGGAAGAAATAGCAAAATCGTTGCCCTGTTGTCAATTATTCAACATAAATGTCAAAGCACAATTACATTTGACGCCATTTGCAAACATTATGGTACATTCACATTATGACATTACTTTTGCCCCACCTTGTATTACACGCAATTGGATATGAGAAGACGCCCATTTACGCCACAAAACGATAATTATATTTAATAAATGGAAAACTTCTTCGGGTGTTTACTTTCTCTTGGGCGTCTAAATTAATGCGTAAGTGCCAACAAGTCGGTAATTATCTCATGTGCATAAAAGACAAATTTAATAAACTTAATTTGGCATGTAAACCATGTTTGATCGTGTGAGGAATGTGGAGATCCGCAAACAGTGCAAGGCTGATGTAAGCGTAATGAGTAAGATTAAGAAAGGGACGCTTAGATGGTTTGGGCATGTAGAGCGAATGAGCGAAGATAGGAGTGTAAGGAGGATATATGATGCAAATGCGAATGGTAGTAGAAGTCGGGGACGCCCGAGGAAGACATGGCACGATCAAGTGAATCAGATACCTACTCGAGTCGGGCCATGTCAAGAGTCAGAATAATAGAAGAGTATGTATGAGACGATGTATGAATGTGAATGAGGCAAGAAGTGTGTGCCAAGACCGAATTGTTTGGGCGGTCCGTCCTCTCTGCCTACCCCTGCGGGGAAACGGCGTGATGGTTAGTTAGTTAGTTAATTTGGCTGGATGGGTAAAAACTTTGAGGGTAAATATATGTTTTCTTAATTACTACTGTACCCCGCCACGTGTTGCTGTAGCTCAGTCTGTCTGTGCAGACAGAGAAACAATAGCGCGTGTTGCTTTTACGTCCATAAAATGACGCTGTTTACGTCCAATGAAAAAACATGTTTTCACATGTCAAAGGTGACAAAAATATTTTTTTTTACCTGTTACAGCTGACATCTATATAATATAGGTATGTAAAAACACACGCGTATAAGAATGCAACGCTTGTCAAAATTTCAATGCATTCGGTGGCGAACTTTACATTTTGGCGGATTTTAGATTTTGGACAAACGAACATTAAGGCGATGCCATACGTAGTAATGCAACATCATGTGTTTTTGGTTTGAAAATTTGGTCGCCTAGAAATGTTTCAGATTCTTTAATTAAATACTGCGAGTAGAATACATCTTGGCCTTTGAAACAATCGAGTATTTTTTAGATAAGTCTTTTTATAAGCCCAGAAAAAAATAATGTATAAGGCCTATGAAAACTGCTTTAAAGTTCGAAATCTCCTACTTACGAACCCATTTTCGGTTATGATTTTATTGTATAATGTGGCAAATTAAGTTATTTATAAAATGATCGAAAAAAAATTAAATATTTATGCCTGAACATCCACAAAATAAAATAAAAGGCACTTTTTGGCCATGTTTTTTTCTTGCATAAATCAAAATAGGCGGTTGGTTTTAAGCGGGAATTTAAACCTTATCGCCATCTACGTAAGGGTTATTATTGATAGCAGCTCAATTTAAAATATTACACGACGTAGTGCATCGCCTTAACATTTTTTCCTGATATGCGAGTAGATAAACGCCCTTATAGCTTTTATTTAGTGATTTACTGGATGACATAGAGACAACAAGAGTTTTTTAATGTTTAGAAAACAACAAAAAAATACTAAAAAACAAATATAATAATATGGTAGAAATAAAATATGGAAAATCTCTCTTATCAAGTCAAACTGTGAAGCGTGGGAATAATACTACTTTAAAAAAATAACTAAGATATTATGGTAGCCATCATTATTTTATAGATGGTCGTACGTAAATATCTTCAAAATCTCAAACATTAATTATTTCCCAACAACGTTTAGGTAAAGCCGCATGAAATATTTACGCCAGAAATTTTATGCCAGAATATGCGGCTTTTGCCATAACTCCACACATTATTTTCTCGTGCCGTTTATTATTATTATATTGGACGTTTTACTGACAAGTTGTCAATCGACGGACATTGATAGCGCGTTATCTTGTTCACTTATTTTCCAAATAATCTATTTATATAAATAGACTGGTCTTCAATTTGCTGTCCTATGGAACTCGTCTCAGTTTTGATTGGCAGCGTCGATTTACTGGGAACTAAACTGTTAGCATTACAAAATATATAATTTAATTCCCCTTTACCCATTAATTAAGTCATACCGATATTTACAATATTAATATATCTCATTTCTTTTTGTCCCATTTACTAAAAACTTAATGTCACCCTAGTTGCCTTTATTTTTTTCTTAATTTTTTTCTTATTCAGTTTGTTCGACATTTTATGGGTATGTTAAGACCACCATACTAGGCACATGCCCGTGTTATGGTGGTTGATTATATATATAGTATAGTTGATTATATATACAGTACATTAAAATAATAAAACAAGTATAAAATATAGAAGAAATCAAAAGTATATATAATTTAAAAAAATAAGGAGTATATAGTCTAAGATAATATATGTAGCATAAAATTTTTAAAAAAAAATTACATTGATTTCGTAATTTGAATTTATATATATATAACATTTTATATATATATATATATATAGAAAATTAAAATAAGTATATATAATTTAAACGAAAATAAGGAGTATATAGTTTAAGATAATATATGTAGCATAAAATTTAAAAAAAATATATATGTATATATATATGTGTATATATATGTGTATATATATATATATATATATATATATATATATACACAGGGTGTCCGGAAACTCGTAGTACAAGCGGGAAACTGGTGAATCTACATCACATTTGGAGTCGATTTTGTAGTATATTTTTTTTTGATTTGAGCTTTCGTTATCGAGTAAATCGAGTTACAAGTTGATTTTTTTTTTAATCAAATTCTCATAAATTATTACTTAAGATCAAAGTACCCAACTAATTAAAACTATTTGAAAGTAAAACAAATGAAGAAACTCGGATTTGAAGCATTATTTTGAAATCACCCTTCATTTAATCCGGTGTAATCATAAAATATTTCTGCTCTACAGGGTTAAAACATCTGTTGTTCAACCCTAAACACCAGAAAAAACTTTAACCCTAAAATAGCCGAAAATTTTTTTTTTTGGTTTTTTTTTTTTTTGTGAAAATGCTCAAATCAAAAAACTTTATGTTTATTTGGGTTCCCCATGTGGTGTAGATTCTCCAGTTTCCCGCTTGTACTACGAGTTTCCGGACACCGTGTATATATAATAAATATATAAATTCAATTTACGAAATCAATGTATCAATAAGAAAAATGTAACTGTTGATATTTTATACGTGCGAGTAATGTTTATGTGAAATACATAAAATAATTTGAAAGAATATATCAAAAGATTGAAATATAATAGAATTTAAAAAGAATAAAAAACGTACGGAATTTAAGACATAGAATTTAAGTAAAGATTTAAAGAAAAGAAAAAATATATAAGAAATTATTAAAATTATATACATATAGCATCAAAGTGAGTATTTAATACTTGGTAAGCAAATGTAAAAATATGGTAAACTGTTGATAAGTATGTGCGAGTCACAGTGACATATGTGGATACATTATTCTTCAGAATTTTAAGTATAGATTCTTGTTTGAACTCCCACTAATAACACTAGAGTGAAAAATTATTGTTTCAATACTGTTATTAACAAATATTATCTGCTTTGTTACTTCTTGGGAATAATGATTAATAATTAGTTATGGTTCAAATATTGTTACAATATACTGTCAAAATACCCATCTGGTAACTCATCTAATACATATATTTATACATTTTTTTTAATATTTCGTGTTTATATGTAGTAATATTTTATGTTTGTGATTACTCTAAGTTTGCTGCACTCAAATGTAAATTGTTAACCTCGATAAGGCTTATTCCTAGTGAGGTTGATTTTTAAGAGAAAAATATGATTTATGTAAAGTTATATGCAATAATAAATACTACATATAATAGATTCCATTGCATTTATATAGTTGATAGGTACCGAGATCGCTCATGATCGAAATACCTGTAGGAATTATATTTTTAGCTAGTGGATCCCGCAATGCTTCGCTAATGCCTTTCTCGGGCGTCTCCGACTTCTTCCACCATTCACTACTGTATACCACAATGTTACTTTTAAAAAATGACATTACATATACTTTAATTCGACTCCGTATCTCATTCCGGTGCAGAGATATTGCGTAGAATTCCTCGGGCGTCCCCGGCTTCTTCTACCATTCAAACCAATCTCCAAACACTCCTGACACTCATAAGAGCAAACATTGAAATTTTCAGCGATATCGGTCGACTATTTGCAGCGATATCGGTCGTCTATTTTCAGCGATATCGGTCGACTATTTTCAGCGATATCGGTCGACTATTTTCAGCGATATCAGTCGACTATTTTCAGCGATATCGGTCGACCATTTTCAGCGATATCGGTCGACTATTTTCAGCGATATCGGTCGTCTATTTTAGGAGTTTTGCGATCACAAACGTACGCATGCTGATTTTTTATAAACGAGTAGGTACTTGCTGCCGTGCACCCAGCGTTGCTTGACTTTTCTCTACTTTCTATAAATATAATATGCATGTATTGTATATACAAACCTTCCGGAAGAAATTCTCTAAATCATAGTGAAAACCCTATCAAAATCCTTTGCTTAGTTTAAAAGAACTAAGTGTTATTTAAATATTGAAGACAATATTAGTGAATTCTAAACGAAAATCTGAAACAGAAAAATCAGAAAAGGAAACGGTCACATCTGGGACACGAACCCAGGATCTTTCCGTGACAGTGCTTTACCAATGTCTTTGTCCCAGATGTGACCGTTTCCTTTTCTGATTTTTCTGTTTCAGATTTTCGTTTAGAATTCACTAATATTGTCTTCAATATTTAAGTATTACAATTTGAGGTTTTACTCAATAAAGTTATTCCGAAAAATAAATAAGTATTATTTGTTTGGACACATTCAACATATCCTAATAATTTGTCAAATAAAATTTTTTTTTCTGTCTAACCCAGCGAAACCAAAATCGTCGTACTAATTTATTCTGATTAATTTAATATGAAAATTTAAATTAGCGCAGTATAAACATGCACTCAAAAAATATTTTTCCATAATGTAACTTTATATACGCAATATGGACATGTTGAAATGAAATGATGATATTTCTCATTGTTCTTTTTTTGTTAATTTTGGTTGTGATACACAAAATAATTGTATGTTATTTTTAAGTTTAAAACTACTATTATGTAATGATATTATTTTTCTTACTTTTGTACTCTATTATATGTTTATTTATAAAAGGCAGTATAGCCGTTTATGTATTTAAATAAATAAATAAATATGAGTTTAATAGATTATTTCGAAATGGGCAATAGGCATCACGACTATGCTTGAAAATTAAATTTGATTAAAACTATACAATCGGCATGTGATAGTGTTATTATATACATTCTACATTGGCGTCATGTGTATGTAAGAGTCCCAAATACTCACAAGCGACTGGAGCGAGTGAGACTAAGCCTTCCCAATATGCTGTGAGGCTAAAGGTAGCGGGGAGGGGAATGAGATGGGAAGACGAAGGTGTGGAAGCACCTCACAAAGCTGGTGACCAAACACGGCCTAAATAATTTCAAGCAACCTTTCGATTATGAATTGTGGTATTTCACCAAGACGATACTGAAAGTATCTACCACTCTGGAACGTGCCGCAAATATACAATACAACATAAATTCATTATTTACTTGTGCACGTCGCTGTTTGCATCCGCGACCTCCGGATTCGTCATCAAGCATCGTAACCACCCATCCACGAAGACCGTCATTTAGTACCTTTATAATAATATCATATAAATCACTTGTAATTATGTATTTTTAACCCACATTATTATTTTTTTGCCATCTGTAATTTTAAAACTAGTTTCTGATTTTTTTTCTTTCCATTCCTTATTTTAATATTTAAAAATCAACTGTGAAAAATGAAATTTTGTGAATATGTATGGTTGGTTCCAGCTTGAAATATAGGAAAGTTTTGGACCCAAAAAATGATTTTTTTCAGATTTTTCATCCAACCACAAATTTTAACTTCCCTACATAGAAGGCGGTCTGTGGCAGGACATCGTCTTATATTATAAAATGCATTCTAAATGGTTGAGTTAAATTCTAACTGATTTCTAACCTTAATATATAAAAAAATTTGCAGTGTTTAGAGATGTTTAAATGAAAGAAGAAGTCGGAGACGCCTGAGAGATACTTGACGCAATATTTCTGCACCGTAATTAGTGGAATTAAAGTCGATGTAATGTAGTTTTTTAACAGTAACATTGTGGTATACAGTAGTGAATGATGGAAGAAGTCGGAGGCGCCCGAGAAATACATTAGCAATAGCGAAGCATTGCGGGGAATCACCTAGTATATTATATACATTCAAATACAATATCTATCATATTATGTTCATTTTTTTAAGTGTTTTTTGTTATCTAAACATTAAATTTTTTTTTTTTTTTAATTTCTTATTCGGTAATCATATAACAGCTCAAGGGCGCTATAATTAATAAATATGTACATATGATATATATTAATAATACGAGATTTATTAATAAATATATATGTTAAATATAATTATTAATAAATATATACATATTCATTAATTTTAGCGCCTTTGAGGTGATTTTGCACAAAAACGGCGCTATACAAATCATCCAATTATTATTATTATAAACGCCCTGATATAAATATATATACCTTCAAAGTTTTTACCGATCCAGCCAAATTAAGTTTACTAAATTTTTCTTTTATACACGTTAGATAATTAAATATCCCACTAGAAGACTTACAATATAATTTCTTATTAAATACTCTAAAAATACACACATTGGAAGACAGGCGTAAAATAAACGACTTAACTTTTTTATTCAAAATTCTAAATTCGACTGTTGCGAACTTCTGCAACACATAAACTTACAAATACCTACAATAACAACACGACAAAATACACTATTCCACTGCAACACACATAAGCGAAATTACATGCGAACTCCCCAATACAACGGTTTCACACTATGGGAAACCAATACTTAGGTGATATCGATATATTTAATATTAACTTTGCGAATTTTGTGGATTACGTAAAAGAATTATTTCAACACTATTCCTAAATGGATGTTTTATTTTTGTAAACCAGTCAAATCGCTGTATTTTTTAATTTATGTTCTTGTTATTTTTTTTCTTGCATATATTATTTTTTTATGTAATTTTATTTTTATTATTTCTCCTTATGCCTCAAAACTCTCATTAAAATTATACCACCTACATTAGGTTGTCCCAAAAAAATTAAAGTTGTTATTTTTGAACGCATACCCTCTAATTTTGTTTTAATAATTACAAAACACTTATAAAAAAAATTTCGTTTACTTTGGACAACTGCCACCCGTGCCGACTTGCATCGAAAGATGTCAGTACTTTTACATTAAGACGCCAGCGAGCAAACGTGTTGATGAGCTTGTAGTAACTTGCTATTTTGTTAACGAAAGTTGTAGTAAACGAAAATCACTCGTTCAGGCAAGATGTTGTTAGATTTACGCATTTCTAAAAAGAGTATATTTTTAATAGGAGTCGTAAAACACCAAATATCGGGTTCTAAAATGCCATCTAATGGACAAGTTCTTGAAGTTTTTTTCAACAATATCTGGAAAGTGAATTTAACTGTCAATATATACCAAATATAGCCATAGTTGGTTTTTTAAAGCTCTGTTTGAAGTAAAAATCAGTCAAATGACTACAAGCCCTGATATACCACTCTTCAAAAAGTTTCAAGATAACTGTAAAAATGTTGATCCCGATAAAATTCAATGCTACAGAGAAAATCTCACATTGCACCTAACCGCTTCCGAAATCAATGATTTGCTTGACTTTTACCGTACTGCACTGACAACAAAAATACTTTTAGATGACTATTGAGAGTTTTTAGAGCTCTGTGTGATATTTTAGAAAATTTAAGATTCGGCCTCCAGGTGCTCGATGGATGGCAAAGGCGCTTTATTCCTTGAAAATATCATTAATTTGTGCGCAATTTAAAATTACCGGTAAGGATAAGGCGGCACTTTTAGACGTTTGCCTGTTCATAGTACTCGTAACATCCTATGCCAAGCCATGGTTACAATGTATTATAGCAGTTAAAGCACCTAACCGGGACTTGTGCTTTTTGAAATCGACGAAGGCTTAAGAAAAAATTGATGAAAACATCTCAATGGCAGCTTTATTTCTGTTCAGTAAGCAGTTATGGTATTTGACCGATGAAGGATCTATTTTATAGCTGTTTGACGACGCTGTGGATCAAACAACTAAAATAAAAATGCTCAAAATATCAAAAAAAATAAATTTATCAACCCATGACAAACTTTACATCCCATCGAAGGAAGATCTTGATGGTACATTGTATGGTAAGTTTATTAAGTAGTTTAAATTATGTTTTGTATTGAGGTTTTTGTTCATATCATAATTTAGTGACTTTTGTTTCAGAGAAAAATATTTACGACTTCATTTCAGTTAAGAGCAAGTATTTGTTTGATCGTCTGTACACAGATGCCAGTTTTCTAACGAATTCCCTACGATGTGGTCAAATAATGCTTCGTATCAAGAAGTCAGAAAGAAGGTGTCGCCGCTGAGGGTAGTAAATGATACAGCTGAAAGAACTGTTAAGTTAATGCAAGATTTTCATGGCTTAATATCACGGTCAAAGAGGAACAATAATTATTTTTGTTACGATGCGTTCAGGAACACCGGAAGATTTATCCTGACTGTAAAAAACAAAGTATGAAGAAAAAATTTAATCAATAAACCATTTTTAAATATAAAATACTACATAATTGAACATTTGTGCATTTTTATATTTTATTTATCCGACAAAAATGAAAGTTGAAAATCCTTCCATATTAACTCTGTACCATATGTTTGGCATCAAGTCGGCACGGGTTGCCGGTGTTTAATCAAAATAATATTTATTATATGAGTTATTGGAATCAAATGGAATAAAATAAGAGGGTATGCATATTTAAATTCATGAAAAAAAAATACTTCCTTATTTCCTGGGACACCCTAACCTACATGTAAAAGCCCTCTGGGTATTTTAATTTAAAGTATTTTACTGTTATCGGGCGTTTGGTTCACGATATCGACAAATTCCTCACACCGTACAGAGTACCCCACTCAACACATGGTTTGGTGTGATAGTCCAACTCCGGTACTTAATGTTTAGTTAAATACAAATAAATAGCCGGAGAAACGTCGATAGCAGGAGCTAAAAAATAGAATGCGTGTTCCACGCAGTTGGGTGCCAGTTAGAGGGAGGGGGTAGAGAGGGAGAAACGGAATATGTGACTTCTAGGCCATTAAGTCGACGGCGTTCCGGTGGGTGCTTCCAAACACCATTTTTTAAATGAGAATATCGTACAAGAATCCCAAACAACTCCCAACTGTCCGAAGTCAGTGGGTCTATGACATTCCCAATAGCGTATTTTCATTTTTATTTGTTGAACAAATTTCTGACGGCCGGCATAGTCCAGTGGTAACGCATTGGACTGCCATTCCGAAGGTCGCGGGTTCGAACCCGGCGTGCGCAAATAAATTTTATTTGATTAATTTGTGTTATTTCACAATTAATTAATTAAAATAAAATAATATATAGTATATTTGCGGCACGTTCCAGAGTGGAAGATACTACCAGTATCGCCCTGGTGTAAGACCACCATTCAGAATTGAAACGTTGCTCCAAATGGCTTTAGCCGTGTTTAGTGACTAGATCTGAATAGCCAGGTACTTCCCCACCTTCCTCTTTCCCTTCCACACTTACCTTCAGCCTCACAACATCCCCCAATTGGGGATGCCATAGTCTCACTGGCTCCAGACGGGAGCAGTTGGGACTCTTGTGAGGTATTCACTATAAAAAATAAAAATAAAACTGTAGTTTTGGCATGTTATATTAATGAATCTACAGCGATTTAAAAATATCGGTGACCGGGTATCTCATCAAAATGACAGTTCAACACACCTACAAAACGTGATATAAAGTCATGAAAAGTGATGAACAAAAACTAGGTTAAATACACAGACATAGGAATTAATAGACGAGAAGATAATGGCGAGGGGTAAAATCAACTGTTGAAGAACGAAGGGGGTAAAGCTGACTGTGATTCGTCAATAAATCAATCTGACAGTAAATAGGCATCTCGCATTACAATATCACCATTTAGTTTTGAAAAGTAAAATCTGCTTTTGAATGAATAGACATTTTTACATGGGAGCGCAAATTACTCGCCACGTTATGAACAAATTTGCGAAGTCCAAATTCGGCAAAAAAAAAATTCTATTTTCAGAGTCGAATATTTCGTTTAAGTATTTAGTTAAGACACTTTTATAAATGTTCATAATTTACTTCCCAGCAACCAACCAGCTTTGTGTTTCGCGTCCAGACGTTTCTCGATGTGATAGTATAAGGTTCTACAACTGATCCATATTATACGATGTGAATATGCTTAAAATAAAGTAAAATAATGCTTATATATGTAATGTAATACGACAATTGGGTTTATTCTCTTTTTCACATCTATTTTTACAAGTTTTAATAGCACAAGTCAACATTTTGCCGTGTTATTTCGTAAAATGAACCGATGATGCCTCGACCATAGTTCGCACAAGAATGATGACGTCACGTTTTCAAATTTCACTTGAGGCCATACGCGAGCACAGCCGGCTCCAATGGAACCGGTATGGGGAGTGGGGATAATACGCTTTTAATCACTTAGGCCGGTCTACTAATATTCATATGTCTATGGTTAAATAGGTTACATAGGTAACTATTTAACCTAGTTTTTGTTTCATCATTTTTAATGACTCTATATCACTTTTTAAAGGTGTGTGTCTTCTCATGGAACCAAGAATATCTGCCTTTTTATTAGCCGCAAAAACGACATCCTCGTTTTTGTTAGTGAATATGACGTTGTTGACGTCACGCCGGCCAACGTTGGTGACAACTGTCTTACCAGTCAGTAGCGTTTTCTACATCATAATGATGTTGCAGCCACTTCGAACGGTTTAAAATGTGCGGTTTTGGGTCGTTTTTATATTATTATGAATGAACACATTCAAATTACACATTTTTAGTAAGATGACTAGAATTAGAAAAAATAACTTTAAATATTCCACGGTAGGTAGATACATATCCATAGTTTGTGAAAATACCTCATTGAGGTTTGTGGTGAGACCTTATGTAGTGGGGAGGGGAGGGAGGTGGGAAAGATGAAGGTGGGGGAGTACCTAGCTATTCAGATCTGGTCACCTATCAAGGCTAAAGCTATTTCAAGCTAAGTTTTCTATTCTCAATGGTGATCTTTCACCAGGGCGATATTCCAAAACCTTCCTAACTTCCTGTGTAAAAATCAATGGCCATGCCGCTGAGAGCTCCGTTTTATCCTCTTTTACTTTTTTTTTATTTCCGTCGTTTATGAGAAAGACAAAAAGGTTATAAGCGGTATGTAATGACATCGTTCGAATGCATACATTTTGATTTTGATTCCGTTTCTTTTTTTTACCAATATACAATATTATTCAACCGCTGAATTTTCATTTTTGGCTGACATGTTTGTTACAATCGATAAGAACACGAATATTGAAATATAAATATACAGTCTAATACAGTCTAATATGAATATACAGATTTGAGTCGAAATGTACTTTCCTCCTTTCGCCCTCTTCTCTTTCAACCCCTGCCCCTAAATATGACTGATGATCTTCTGTACATCTCAGAATGCGAACTTCCTGGCACATTCGGAGTGCCCTTAATAAAATGTAGAATTCTGCTGTATCATAATCGTGCTTTTATATCCGAGATTCTACTTATATCGTGAATATTTCCTTACATTTACCATACATTCGTAATGGTCTAAAAATCAGTTACAAAATGTCGGTCCACCGAAAAAATTCGTCCCCTTCGATTGATCCCCGAACAGTTTATCTCTTATGCATTGATCTCCCGAAAATTGATCTCCCGAATAATTAGGTATTAATTTGTGAATAGGGTGGAAGCAAATTTATAAAATATAAAGAAAATAGTTTTTCCTTGTGGCTTTTGAATGAATATATGTATAATAAGTTTCATATTTCTATTTTTCTGAACGATTTGTAAATATGAAAACATTCTTAACTGAAATTTCATCTGTCTGTAAATTTGTTTGTATGTTCCGTTTCCCGTTCATGACTGGCCGTTTTGGATACTACCTTTTTATCCCGCCAGCGTTGATCGTACTACGAGCTGTCAAATCGGAATAATCAATATTATGGTACCTACCCACCACCTGAAGAATGATTAAAAAAATTTAATTGAGTTAGGATGGGTTGTTTCACAGAATTTGAACAATTCATCAAATTTCAATGTTAATTTTCAAGTAATGTGAAAGTGCTAGTAAGTCCTGTTGTTATATCATTATTAGTAAGTTGCTTCACAGAACTAAAATAATAACAGAGCTTGAATAGAACTTTCACAGAACTAGAAAATCAACTTCCAATTTGATGAATTATTCAAATTCTGTCCTTAGTCATCGTCGTTTCTTTGAACAATTTGCCTACTATACATCTACCACAATATACTTATAATAATTATAATTATACCTACCACAAAATCCCGGCTGTCTGTAAAATCCCGGCTGTCTGTAAAATCCCGGCTGTCTGTAAAATCCCGGCTGTCTGTAAAATCCCGGCTGTCTGTAAAATCCCGGCTGTCTGTAAAATCCCGGCTGTCTGTAAAAGCCCGGCTGTCTGTAAAAGCCCGGCTGTCTGTAAAATCCCGGCTTTCTGTAAAATCCCGGCTGTCTGTAAAATCCCGGCTGTCTGTAAAATCCCGGCTGTCTGTAAAATCCCGGCTGTCTGTAAAATCCCGGCTGTCTGTAAAAGCCCGGCTGTCTGTAAAATCCCGGCTGTCTGTAAAAGCCCGGCTGTCTGTAAAATCCCGGCTTTCTGTAAAATCTTAGCTGTCTGTAAAAGCCCGACTGGGCATAAAACCAAATTAAAAAAAATAAAATCCTACCCCAACTTTAATACATGAGGTGTAGATTCTCCAGTAGGAGTTTGTTTGAAATATTTTGTGATTGTAATAGTAATGTTTAACCTTTCAGCCTTCGGCATCGGGTCCATGATCTACTCGGGCCTGGAGTTCGGGCAGTACTTTGAGCTGGAGCCGGACACCAACTGCCACAATGTGCTGCTGGCGTTGACTCCCGCCACGCGCATGGCCTTTATCTTCATTCAGATGTACTTCATCTTTCTCAACAACGAGGTGAGACCATTTATCATTTAGCCACAACATCCTATCTTAACCTAGGCTAATACTGTCTCCATAAGATCCTATACTAATCTAATTTTACCTGCTGGTACATACAAAATATCTTATCCTTTCTAAAAATCTAACCTATCATGAATACTTTCACAAGATCCTTTCCCAACCTTATCTATTAGTACATTCATAACAACGTAGCCTAACTTTTTAGTATGTAAATAACTATAAAGATTAGTGTTCTCTTTTCTCATCCCTTTTCATACCTTGTTTCAATAAAGCGCCTACAAAATAGAATCATGGTGCTAGTCTATAATCTCAATATCATTCACACTATGGGCCTTACTAATAAACTTTAAATTTTACGCAACTGATAAACAACCATTAATGCAGGGTAAATGGTTGTTTATCAGTTGTGTAAATTTTAAATGAGTTTATTAGTAAGATAGTTTGTGTTTGCAATACAAGGATAAGGTTATCAATCTATGGTTACCAACAATACACGTCCCAGCAAGATGACTCCAACGACATGGCTCAGCAGGGGAAGCGAAATGTATGGCTTTGTATGATGGTGCTTTTAATTTACCATCTGCAGTAAGGGCGTGCCGTGGATATCAACGACATACCAGCCCGTACATTTTGCTTCCCCTGCTGAGCCATGTCGTTGCCGTAGTAATTATTAAAGCACCCATTTGCTTTTACTCCACAATATATATTGTGGTAAATTTTTGGTTATTATACCGTGTTGCGCTTCCTCCTATAGCTAACACCATCATCAGCGCAGATGTACAGTGATGGACAAAGATGAATACTGTAACACTGTCTGAAACGTTGGTTAAAGAAGGGGACGGCAAAACACGCATAATAACTCAAAAATTTAGCACCGTAATACTTTTGTCCGTGAAAATCCCAAATTATAAATAATATAATATTCGGCTGATTTATATTGCACCGTTTTCGTTATAAATCACCTCAAGGGCTCTGAAGTAACATAACTTGTTTACCTATCATAAGGGAGATCCTATGAAAGAATCATTATCCTCTCCTTTTCAAATTGTATGTCAATAATATTTATTCCATTATAAAGCCGTTATTTCTTTCTGTTCCAGCAAATGAAAGTGTACAAGCACAAAGTAGTGGCGCGCTTTGGCCTTATGCACATGGTGGGCACAAACCTCTCCGTGTGGCTCAATGTCCTCATCCAGGAGACCAAGCACGAGATACTAACCTTTTATAACCCCGAGAATGATACTCTCGGGATATCACATAGGATAAGTACGTATTCTCTCACTTACTCTCACAATTACTTATCACTTAGAATTTGGGGGTTTAGGATTACAGGGGCCTATCTATTTAAACATAGTTTTGAGATAAACTAAAATAAATATTGGAATGCTCATATGCCCAACTGTATCTCTTGAATGGCTCTTTTGAATTTGTGTGTGACAAACTCGTCAAATGACCATTCAGTCATTTTGTTTTTATGACAGTTGAAAGTTCCCCGTTAAATGCTGAGTCAGCTTTCCAACCAATTATAATAAGCTTAACAACGTGATAGTTGTCTTCTTCTACTGATCACAATTGGTTCAAAAGCTGAAACGGATTTATCGGGGACCTCTCAACTGTAAAAAAAAACAAATGGTGCTGAATGGCCATTTGATGACAATGTTACATTTGAATTTCTGCAAAACAACCTTACTCATGTCCTGACTCTAATTGTCAGATAAGATATCTATTTTTAACTCAATGATATGTTGAGTTGATAATGTTTCCTAACACAGCTTTTTTGAGGTCCATTGAACTTTACAATCAACATCAGTACACCCCCTATTTATTAAATTCATGTATTTTGTCCTACGTGAGAATTAGACTCTCGAACCTCCCTTTTCAATGTCAAATGCGTAGTCTATGGTACGAAGGTTTTACGTAAACCGTGTACTCATTCATATTATGGCATATGTATGTATTATTTTCCCTTGAATCACATAAAATATTCTAAAATCAAAATTATACTGTCCTTTGACAATAATATATTAACCAGAATACCTTATAAATTACTTAATTGTTTCTAAAAAAATTATGCTTCCTTTTTTTCAGATTTAAAAAATACTTTCAGTATTTTGGGATCACCAGTCCCATCAGACCATCCTTCTGCGGCCCACCTCCGTGTGGCCAGAGGACTCAAGGGGCCACATCACATCTTCGAGTGCCGACGAAGCAACATCATGGGCACCCTCGTGCAGGACGCCTCCCCATTCCTCTTCCCTTGCACTATTGAATACTCGCTCATATGTGCAGCCATCTTGTACGTCATGTGGAAGAACATATCCAAATACCCTTCCAAAAACATGGCCGCAGTTCTAAGCAAAATGAAACTGGAAGGCCTGACTTATAAAAGATCGCCTCACCTTTATTCCGTGGACTGCGCCCGCGCTCACAAAGGTCTTTTTGTCGGAATCCTGATACTGGTTCTGACGATTATATCTCTGATACTATTTTTTGTGCTCATTTCGAAGAAAGAGTTTGTAAACCTGGCTGTGATAGAAGTTAACATTTGTGAATTGACGTTGTACGCTATGACAACTCTAGCAACGCTCATAGGAATGGTTCAAGTCCGCAATCTACGATACGATGGAAATAGGAATTTGGAATTGGATAACATTCTCCTCATCGGGGCGCAGACTGGCATGTTTATTTACAGCACGTTCACCATTATAGGTGGACACTTCACCATAGAGAAGAACACTATTCTGGTGCTGATAACAGCTCTGTCATCGCTCATACAAACCACTTGTCAGACCATGTTCATATTGGATGCCAGTAAAAGGTCTGTACACACTCCGGACCAGATGAGAAGAAAGCCGGGAAGAGAGATAGTGACGTTCCTGCTGGTAACCAACTTGGCCATGTGGGCAATCAACACTTTGGAGAAGAGCAGAGCGGAATCCCACCCTATTCAGCTCCACTTCTATGGGCTGTGGGCGTGGACGATAATCACCCACGTGTCCATGCCGCTGGCCATCTTCTACCGGTTCCACTCCACCGTGTGTTTGTGTGAGATCTGGAAGAGGGCCTATAAAACGAAGCCCACGTATATGTAGCAATTAAAACGGAGGTATTGAGCGATTATGAATCAGTATTGCGAAGCCTTTTCTGCTAACTAATGTTATGTTGTTATTATGATATTTGAATTTTTGGATAATTTATATGATATTTATGAGCCGAGGATTTTATCGCGGCAAACTACCGTATTATCACGAATATAATGTGGCCTGTAATTTAATGCGTTCAAAATTTTTATTGGATTATTAATATAATCTGTCGAGTATATTTAAACAAAGAATATTGGAAACATTGCATTATATTCGGGTTAATACTGTAACAACTTTTCTGTTATGTTGATTATAAAGTTTCTTTTATACAACTTGTTAAGGTTTGAAGTTGAAATGTTAACTGTACAGTGATTGAGACGAGTCTAATTGACACTGGAAGTAATAAAATATTCTCCAATATGATGTTGTTTTGTCAAATTGTCACATTTTTATAACCTGTTTATTTGAAATGCTCCCATTTTGTGGATTAACCCTTTTTTGCTTTCATTGTTTGAAAATCAGTCACAAAAATCGTAATCGCCCAAAATTTTACCTCCTCGTAATGACGTAGCTCTTACAGATAAAGATCCCAGTTAGTTGGTCCCAAGTAGTTTAGAGTGACTCGGAACGGTCTCTTTAATATGCTTCAAGTTTCCAGTGTCTCATATTAGAGAGGAACACAGTTGGGAGTGCACTAGTTCCCTGAGTGCAATACTTTAAGTGAGTGGACACGTTTGTATATAATATCATGAATATGTATGTATGTATTTATTTAAGTATAATAGTATCATTGCATCTTTAGCGTTGTACCTATATGAAAATGTTAAAATTATTACCCTTTACTATTTATTGTACTATATCCCCCTGAAATACTACCCTATTTATTAGATATTAATTTATAAGATTTATAATAGACATTTTGATATACCCCACATGAATTCTCTGCAAATCTTTTTCATTGCAGGAGTAAAGTAAAATATCTTGTGATTTTCTTTACTAGGGGCTTGTGGATATATAAAGTTAACCTATACTATTGAATTATGTTTGGAATGTTAGATGTTTTATTGTTCTGCTCACATTGGAAGTGAAACCATTGACGTTTAGATATTGGGATTGAACAATGCAATCATTGCACATTATTTATTTGTTGTAACTTCTTTAAAGTCTTCCCATTCCTGTTTTGACTGTATAAAATAGCCGTAACTTACCTCCTAATTCCTTGTGTGTTATATATATATATATACCCATTCCTTCATAAGTAATCCAACATTTGATTTCACTCCTTTTCACATAAATGTCTATTTAACGTTTTATTTTTTAAGTTTGTCAAATACATACATATTAGAAACTTTTGTTGATTATTACTGTGTGTAAATTGAATTGCTTGTGCGCCTTTATCAAATAAATAATAAATTATACATCACGGCGGGGGATGAAATAAACAAACACCAATAATATTTTTTTCTGTGTTCTGATGTTTTCATTGATCAAGCCATTAGTAAATAGGCAAAAGTTTTTTTGCATGATATTTCATATAAAAATTTTGCTAAGCGTTACGTGTGTGCCAAATGTATCTTCATATATCATAGTGATTATTCTCATTTATTTATTACTTTAACTCTTTTACATATAAAATTAACTTCCTTTTCATAAATATGACACAATATATAAAATTAAATTCTGTAAAGGCTTCATGAAAAACATTTGTGTTGTGCATTTAATGATTAACCCCTTACTTATAAACGCTGTGTAATTTAACGCGGCGTGTATTGTCAGAACAGTGAAAAACTTGACTTATTACCATGGCATTTGTATGGTTAAGACGGCCTTAAACCAGGCTTAGGGCCGGCTTTACTACATCAACTTTGAACTGGCTTTTAAGAATCTGATGGATAATATTCTTCTTTCATCCTGCTTTAAAGTTAAATGACAACGTCGAAGTTAGTTTGTATAACACCAACTTTTCTACAGAAATGTACATTTAATCCTTACTCTTTAATTAATTTAACTTTAAAATTATCTTGTAACTTGAATATTATCCACTCCTTGTACCCGTTTTGCTTCACATATTAAGGAATGTCTGATAAACCTCAATAATATACTTTAGTTAACCTTCATTGTTAAAACTTTAAATTGCACTTCACATTTGACATTAAATTGACTGATTTATCGAATAGCTTTATTAATTCTTTGTCTACATTATTGTATTAGAAAACTAAGTCACCATCTTCTGCCAAAATCAATGTATTTAGTTTAGGCATATTTTAACATCAAATTCCTCCCTCCTCTCACAAAATACGCATAGTTATTATCGGTAAACTTTGTTTAAAATTCTGGGAACAATTTTATAGCAGCATAATTTGGTGTAAATCAAAAGAGTAATTAGATTATATGAACCTTTTTTTACTGTAGAATAAAAAGAACATATTTTTTCAAGGTGCCATACTCTCTACAAATGTGTAGAATTAATTAGTCATATACGTATTCCGGATTTTTATACTTTTGTAATAAATTTTAACTGTTTCTGTAATATTTGTCATTTTTGTGATAATGTATTGAAGTTTATTTTGAATATTTTTATATCAATGAATGTACAAATAAAGCACCCAACATACTTTAAAATAAGATTTGATTGATTGTTTGCTCTTAAACCTAATAATTTTCATAAAATGTGCGCTAATTCTTTCATGGTTAAATGATTTCAAAATTTGCTACTGTTTTCAACTATTATCAGCAAATAAATTTATGTGCCAACATTTAAAATCTTGCTTAGCGGTAATATTCATTTGTGCAATACTATACCAAAGAATACTCTGAAAATTTTAAAACTTTTTTACGAAATTTGCTGATTTCCCTAATTATTTTTGATTTACTGAAATTTATTCAGCGAGATTATACTATATTAGTTAAATTCGTTTTAAATACATAATTTCATTATTTACCTGATAATAAAATGCTCAAAATGGGTTGGGTAGAATAAATATATATTTATTATTTAGGATAGAGCTACGAATGTACAAAATTGTCATGTCCGTTTATAGAATCTGTTTTGTACATAAACCAAATGTGACGAGAGCATTAAGGGGATAGTCATCTCATGCAAAAGCTGTTTCCTGTTTTTCTCTGCACATAATGTGCCAGGTAAATCTTTGCCATAAACATTGTTAGTCAGTTGTTATTTTTTTATACACTTTGAGTTTTCATTATATTATCACAGATTTTTGAACAGACAAAGAGTTATGGTGGGTGATCAAATTCATTTCCTACCAAATAAAAATATTTTTTTGAATGTCGAGAATTAGCTACGTACTGTGGCCAACTTCAGTCTATATAGTTTTTCAATGTCAAGGGTTAGCTGCGTACTGTGGCTAACTTTAGTCTATTTGGTTTTATTAATGTCAAGTGTTTGCTGCTTATTGTGGCCAATTCAGTCTATGTAGTTTTTTAACCCCTAAAGCCTTTGTCATTTCGCAATTTACTTCTCATATAAGAACATTCTAGCTTAAAAGAACTTTTAGAAGACTAGACTAATACTTTTTCAGATTTTAGTATTACAAATCCACACATGCAATGAAAAATACTAAAATTTTTAATGTAAACAAAGATAATTTTTTCAAAGCCGCTTACCGATGGTTTTATCATGTAAACTGTAAACTGTAATTACTGCTTTACCCAAAACTAAAAACATAATTAATTAGACAAAGGTATTGTAAAAGTTTATTGTCACTTCACATTTTTTCGTAATATACAGGGTGTATCGGCACCTACCCGACAAACTTTAACCAGCTATTCCTTAGCACATTTGGAGTAAAAAATGTTACGGGCACTTTGCTGTCCGCTAACATTTTTTTTCAATTAAAAACAAGAAATTATAAAAAAATCCACACTCCGTCACTGTCATTGGCATTGTTTCTCGTGTTCAACAGCTGTTGTTAGCAAATGTGTCAAAAAGCGTCTTCGCTCTTTCATACACACTAAATAATAATAGTTAAAAATGAGACGAATGGTGCCATGCCATTTAGTTGTGATTGTAAAAGCGCGCCAATGTAGGTACGTACGTACATTATTCAACGAAACTCGAATAAAATATTGCCAGACGGTTTTTCAAACTGTGACAAAGGATAAAACATTGGTGACATGTGGTGAAAATATAAATGATAAATTTTTTATCAAAAAAAAATGTTACCGGACAGCAAAGTGCTGATAACATTTTTTACTCCAAATGTGCTAAGGAATAGCTGGTTAAAGTTTGTCGGGTACGTGCCGATACACCCTGTATAAATATTTACTAAAAAATTTGCAAACCTTGAAAAATATTTTTCGAATGCTTAAAAAAAGATATATAAAATCTAGCTCTATCATAGATTTATTTTTAATTTTCCAGGAGTATTTACGGTAAATTTTTGAGCGCAGACCGGTAGTGCGGTATTATCTCTTTCTAACACTACTTTAATCATATTTCTCATCGTAATATAAAATGAGATAGCATAACTTTTATGAGACCGTGTTAGGTTGGGATATAAATCTCCCAAAAAGAATCTACAGTTGTTTGTTGTCTGTGAAGAATATCTCCCAAAATTTTTAAATGTGTTAACGTCAAGTGTTAGCTGCGTACTGTGATGTTCTATATAGATTTTTTGAATTCACCTTAGCAAAGCTTCTTGGGAATGTCGCTGTGTGTATTCCTTTCAGGTTAAATACAAAGTAACAAATGCACTAAAAGGTATTTGTGAAGTTTTTGAACAAATCCGCCACTACTTGATTGAACTTAGTTTCCTAAACATTATTATACAATGTGGTGTAAGCAGTGATTATATAATAAATCACCTTTTGTATGAGATAACTTCCTGCTTATAATGAAGATAGGTTTTACTGTAGTTTTATAATTCTCGACTTTTAGCTTAAAATGTCCTGTGAATGTTTGGTCTTGCTGTAGCTTATTAAAATTCATTGTTAAATTTGTATGCCTACTTGCAGCTATCTGAAGTATGTTATTGTTTTTTTATATTTATTATTGGTTAATATGAGAGATTATTTATGCAGTTTGTAAAGTGTAAATGTAAGATTCTTGAAGAGTGTCATTCTCATTTTCGCAATAATCATAAAGAATTGATAAATTTAACATTTGTTGTACAACCAAATCAGATGTGATTTTTCAACTGCTTTCTACTGGTCATTATATAAGTGAATCACTTGTACTTTTAAATAAAATATAGTACTTGTAATCAGTAAGCTTTTATTATTTATTTATAAATCCACCTAATATATCTTAACATAAATTAACTGAAAATGTTTTATCCTTGTTGAAGAAGATAATCCTTGCTAAAAGAATTGCAAGAGAATGAAATAATAATCAGAGTCCATTATTGTATGTAGTAAGCACATCTCAAAGTCTTTAAAGATTAATAGGGTTTTTGCATATGAAGACCTGTATCAAAATAGAGCCTATGTGCTGATTTTTTTTTAAATATTCTACATGCCCTACTCCAATAACCTAAATTAAGTCCTTTGAAAAAGAAAAATAATTGCTATGCCCGGTCAAGGTCGTATTAAGATCCCCATTAACACAGATAATTACTATAACTGGTCAAGGTCGTAGTAATAATAATAATAATAATACTTGGATGACTTGTATAGCGCCGTTTTTGTGCAAAAACACCTCAAGGGCGCTGTAAATGTAGGACAGTGTGTATACAGGTGGGACCTTATTAAGATTCCCATTAACACAAATAATTACTATGCCTGGTCAAGGTCGTAATACAGGTGGGACCTTATTAAGATTCCCATTAACACAAATAATTACTATGCCTGGTCAAGGTCGTAATACAGGTGGGACCTTATTAAGATCCCCATTAACACAAATAATTACTATGCCTGGTCAAGGTCGTAATACAGGTGGGACCTTATTAAGATCCCCATTAACACAAATAATTACTATGCCTGGTCAAGGTCGTAATACAGGTGGGACCTTATTAAGATTCCCATTAACACAAATAATTACTATGCCTGGTCAAGGTCGTAATACAGGTGGGACCTTATTAAGATTCCCATTAACACAAATAATTACTATGCCTGGTCAAGGTCGTAATACAGGTGGGACCTTATTAAGATTCCCATTAACACAAATAATTACTATGCCTGGTCAAGGTCGTAATACAGGTGGGACCTTATTAAGATCCCCATTAACACAAATAATTACTATGCCTGGTCAAGGTCGTAATACAGGTGGGACCTTATTAAGATCCCCATTAACACAAATAATTACTATTCCTGGTCAAGGTCGTAATTCGTAATACAGGTGGGACCTTATTAAGATCCCCATTAACACAAATAATTACTATGCCTGGTCAAGGTCGTAATACAGGTGGGACCTTATTAAGATCCCCTTTAACACAAATATTGTGACTCATCACAACGCTGAACATTTTATACAAAACAGCTGAATGCGATACTCATGAGTCTGACGCGCTCCTGATACAAAAGATAAAAAGAAGTAGTTTGAACAAATTACATGAAAATAAAAGCTATAACCAGATGGAAAACAATAGTGTTTTTCTTAAATGTGTTCGATAACCGGTTGTTTGCCTTAAGCGCGTGTACGTGCTATAGGTAACTGTGCTTACAAGACCGGCCATACAAAACTTGCGCCTCCTTGAGGTGATTTTGCACAAAAACGGCGCTATACAAATCATCCAAATATTATTATTATAAATGCGCTGTTCTATATTATTTATTTATTTATTTATTTATTTATTTAACGCCCAGAGGGCTTTTACATGTGGGTGGTACAAATTTAATGACAGTTTTGAAACATAAGAAAGAAAAGAAAGAAATAATAAAAATAAAATTACATAAGTATATGCGAGAAACAAAATTAAAAATATCAAGAACATAAATTAAAAAATACAGCGATTTGACTGGTTTACAAAAATATAACTTCCATTTAGGAATAGTATTGAAATAGGTCTTTTACATAATCCACAAAATTCGCAAATATATGACGATTTGATTTCGCGGCCTGCCTAACTACCTTTAGAGAAAGGGTTAAACCCTTGTATCTTATTTTAATTTTTCTGTTAATTAGGCCCTATTTTATTACAGGTCTTCATTTACTGAACCTATCCTTTGTAGATGTCATCATCACCGTAGCTACAGTCCTTTGAGAGTCCTACCACTAAGAAATGCTTTCATTTCTGCAAGTGGCTTCCTTTCTCCCTCCAGTTGCTTGTGTTCAAAGTTGCGGTTTTATTTGCCATATTGCCCAGCCACCTACCCCAAAACTCATTCATCCTGCAGCTTATTATGTATAAAGACAAAGAAGAATTTTGCTTGCAATAAAGGTTTGAATAGAAACTAATGTCGCCACTGACTTAATATCTTTTGGTTCTAGCCCATTGCCTGACATTGTTTATCGCCATCCCATTTAAATATCATAATGATAATAAAACACATTTTTGTATTAGAAATTAAAAACCCAATTAGAACTCAAAACACCCACATTGCATTTCTTGTGCACTTTTTTATTCCATGTACAGAAGCATGGTTTTAGTGGTTTACTTTCTACCGTGGCCAGCGAAGCCATCCTAGTTTTATAAATCTTGATGGTGACCGCTGTCTAAACATTTGGTAAAGCTCATGATTGTGCCGTGTTCGCTCGAAACTGTTTTCTATTATGACTTCAAAGATTCTCGCTATACTCCCTTTCAGAACAAGTTATATTAATTGTCACGATTTATAGCTTCTTTTATTTTAAAGTTTTTTCATTCTGCCGCACATGTTACATAAATCTCAGGAGTGCTTTATATAAGCCGGATTTATTTCTTCAAATAATAATAATAATAATATTTGGATGATTTGTACAGCTCCGTTTTTGTGCAAAATCACCTGAAGGGCGCTGTACAAATATGTAATACATTTCTACAATGATCTATGTTACCACTAACTATACATATATGGAGATAATATACAGTACAATACTTACCTGGTAGGACACTTGAGATTAACACTTAATTAACTATTTTTTTATTAGCGAAATTTAGATACAGGATTTAGGACATATTGGAAAATTGGATATAATTGGACTTTCTCTCAGGAATGGTATATTTAATTTAAGGGTATGACAGCTTAAAAAGGTAAGTTTTTAGTTTAGACCTGAATTCTATTGGACTTGTTATGGATCTTAGTTCCTGAGGAAGTTTATTCCAAGCCTTCGGCCCACATGCTCCGAAAGCGCGATCACCAAACTTAGTATTCGGTTTGCGCTTAGGTTCCATCAGTCTGCCTACAGCTGATGATGTTGCTGGTCTAAGAGTTGTCGGCCTCAGACCAATGTTTTCCGGGATGATGGGTGATGTAGGGTGTTCATGTTCAGAGATGTAGGGCGGGGCCATTTCATTGATGGACTTAAAAACCATCCAGCACAATTTGTACAGGATTCTTTCAGGGCACTTGAACCAGTAAAGATTATGAAGGTGTTCTGAAATGTGCGAATATTTAGAAAACCCGCTTATGAGCATTTGATATTTTGGAAGGCTGGCATAAATGCCATTGCAGTAATCAAGACGTGAGACAACGTTGATAAGTAGTTTTGTTGCTTCTGTATACTGAAATATTAATAAATAAATTATTAATAAATATTAGAAATACATCTAATAATTATTGTTAATTACATTACAACGGATGTAAAAAAAAACGGGCAGATGCTAATTGGCTAATCTGGCTAAATATAATTTTTTTTAATATTATTATTTTCGTACAATATATACGTATTTTTATATACAGGGTGGTAAAAAATGTATTTGACTATAACCAGTGATTTCTGAGTTTATTGGAGTAAAAAATATGAATGACATTTTGTTCTCTGGTGACTTTTTTTTCCAACTAAAAACTTTAAAAAAATCAACAGGCAAACAAAAGAATTGGATAGCTTGAGGTAGAGGTGTTGAGGGTTCTAGGTTGTTTGGTTACTCAACTGAGTAACCGGTAACGACATGTGAATTAATTATTTATTTTTGCTTTTCAAAAAAATGTGTCACCAGTGACAAAAATTTCAATTAAATATATATTGGCTTCCAACTAACAATATTATAAATAATATTAATAATACTTGGATGACTTGTATAGCGCCGTTTTTGTGCAAAAACACCTCAAGGGCGCTGATTATATCCATTTATTGATGTTATTTATTTATTTATTCTTGATAAAACCATTCAAGTAGAAAAAAATGTATTATAAGAAGGTAAAAAATATTCATTTTCTAGGTGCACAGTACCTACCAAACTACACCGCGGTTTAGCTGACAGCTGTTACATAATAATCATTAATAGGGTTCTGATGTATGTAGAGCGAATGAGCGAAGATAGGAGTGTAAGGAGGATATATGATGCAAATGTGAATGGTAGCAGAAGTCGGGGACGCCCGAGGAAGACATGGCACGATCAAGTGAATCAGATACTCGAGTCGGGCCATGTCAAGAGTCAGAATAATAGAAGAGTATGTATGAGACGATGTATGAATGTGAATGAGGCAAGGAGTGTGTGCCAAGACCGAGTTGTTTGGCGGTCCGTCCTCTCTGCCTACCCCTGCGGGGAAACGGCGTGATGGTTAGTTAGTTAGTTAGTTAGTTTGATGTAATATTAAGTTATGCCCCGAGTCAGAGGTAAACAGTATCAGTGAACACGATCCACTTGTCAAGGCTGTGTCTTGTCACTGATCCTTCTCTGCTTCACCCACCTCCCACCGTTTAGTCCGTTAGTCCGTTAGTCCGCTGGATGTTGGTAGCTGGTAGTGCAGTGAGGCGAGGTAACTACTTGATGGATCGACTTCTGTTTCTGCAACTGTCGCATTATTAATTCGACTCAATCTGATGATGAATTCGTCAATAAATTAGTATTTACAAAGTTTGCTTGGATTCTTGTTTCACCTAGTCTAAAAGTTTGTTTATTTAATAAAAATTCGTTGTGTAGGTAGCATTATTTATTATTGAAATAAAATACTAACTATGTGACTTTCAAAACTTAGCTATGGTATTTCAATACACCTGTGTATTATCTGTTATCCAAAGTCAGGGGCATATAGATGTGGATTAGTTTATTATTGCTGCAATTAAATGTTTGGGAAACTTAGGTATATTGACAGAAAATTACAGTCTAGAAGCATCTTCGTAATATCTGATATTCATAATAAATAATAATTAACCTCATTACATACGTTGCAATTAGGTACTGTCATAACCTGTAATTATCATCACAAAGCATTTCAAATAAATGGGTAGGTATAGGTAGGCACCTCCCCATTTACCTATTTATTAGAGATGTTCCGACTAGTCGGCGACTAGTCGGTAAAGCCGACTATCCGGCCACTATTGTAGTCGGCGATTAGTTGGCGACTAATCGGCAAAGAGCGCCGACTATCCGGCTTCTTACGTTGTATGTATTTCTCAATAATATGAATGCGGGGGAACTACATGAAATAAAAACCTTGATTAAATATATTTTTTTTTTATAATCAGTATTATACATTAAAAAATGTAAAGCAATATTTCCTTTGGTAATCAGTTTTTAAAATTACTTGCTTGTAAAGAAAACATAATTATGACATTTATTGAACAAAATTAGTATCTATCCTAACTAACATAAAAAACAACATAATATCTTCTTATCTTCAATGAACATTTATAAGTATTTCTTATTATTAAAATAAAAAGTAGATTTTTTAAATTAACAAACTCAGTTATATGTATTAAATCAAGATTGTATGTACAAGATGCACAGAAATATATGTATATATTATGTATATATATCCAAAAATTCTAAACATGAACAGTTTGATAAAAACAAAAAAAAATGAAAAAAACATATTTCTTATAACCATACCTACATAATCTAATCAAATCAAAGTCACAATTGTGACAACCAAAAATATCATAATCTCCTTATATTTTTTATAACTTACTTATATTTTTTAATTAAGGGTAAATTATGATGTAAGAAGACTAAAGCTTCTGCCCTTTCTGGTAGCAATCGATTTCTTTTTGTTTCATATATGTTTCCGGCCTCTGAGAACAGCTTCTCACTGTAAACAGAACTTGCGGGACAGCAGAGGTACACTTTGGCCATGCGCGACATTTCAGGGTACCTAGAACTATCCCCGAAACCGTAATCGGCTTAGCCGACTAGTCGGCCGACTAGTCGGTCTTATTACAACCGACTAATCGGCTAGTCGGCTAGTCGGCGAAAGTCATGATCGGCACATCTCTACTATTTATATTTATGTATCTATCAACTGCAAAAAACCTCGTAATCCATACAAGTATAACGTCATAATAACTGGTTAATTAGTTTAATTTAAAACAAACTAGAACTAGGAATTTTTATATTTATTGAATTATCTTTAACTTATTTCCATAAACAGAAATCCGATTCATATCAGATTTAATCCCGCGACCTTTTCTATTCGTAAAAATGCGATAATGAAACTTCTGCGTCAGCACTCTATTCATATTTTATTTGTCTGTCGAAATATGAGGTCAGCGATGTCAAAATAGAAAACAACTCATTTCGTGATGTTACAAATAGTTCACTTTATCTGTATTATAATACATGTCCGATTTTAACAGCTTGATAAATAATTATCCTTGTTAATTATTCTTGTTTGAACAAGCTCTTCTGCAGCGAACATAGTTTATCTCGAATCTCACCACTTAATGATTTTAATCTCGAAATGTTAAGACGAGACAATACCCCAAAATAAAGCAAGAATCTTAAAGACGTAAGCGAAGCAGCCGTACACAAAAAACATACTCTGCGCGGCCCTAGTGTATTGGACAGATGCGGTTGAATTTGCCCTATCAAATCTCTTAAATAAAGTGGAAATCTTAACGATATAAGTGTTGAAGTCGTGTAAAACAATGTTCGGCGTACGGCCCAGCTTAATGGACGGATCTACGGTCGACTTTTCCCCAGCAGGCCTAGAGAATCAATCTTTCCGTGGGGTTTATTTTAATTATTTCTGATGAATGTATTACTTAAAATTCAAAATGTTTCTATAGAAATCCCTCGGGAAGTTACTAATTCATCGTCTAGAAAAAATAAAATCTGGTGCTTACCGCTAATTTTATAGTTGAAAAAATATTTATAAAATTTTCAAATCGTTTTACATAAAATATTTTAATGGTAAGGTCCTGTTATTAATATTAAATATAAATAACTTATAATTTTAAGGATTCCTCTAGAAAATTTTGAGATTGTAGTAATACGTTCATCAGAAATCATTAAAATGTTAGCGTCGCGCAAACTCACGTTGTTAGAGTCTTGTGTCGCCTTAAACTGAATTATGCAAACACAGCAAAAAATTACACGGTCCTAGAGTCAGGAATGTTTCCATAAGGTTCGTTACATTTGAGGAGATAAGGAACCACTTGAAAAGAAACGAGAAACCCAACGATTTTTAGCCTTGAGCCTCTTCAAAACTCAACTAGGTAAGATACCTGATAGGTATTACCTACCCATACTTACAGTGTTTTGTATAAGATTTCTCCCTCATGGCACGTACAAGTATTGGCTATATTTTTTGCAAAGCCTTCGTGACAACATATAAGGGGTTTCCCCTCCGAAAAGCTTTATGGGTAGGTAGAAAATATCATTACATTCTATTTTACGAATTTCTGGGGTAGAAGATGTGCTGTTGTAGGTAGTAGGAAGGTACCTACTTCCACACCCCTCGTACATTTGTATACACATACATGTTACCTACTCGGCAGAGGAATAAACGAGGCTTTCACTCTCCCCAAATTCAACGTTTTTTGAGCGGGAATACTTTTTTATGTGATTAGAATTGAAGGAGAAATTTCCGGGTATTCTACTATGGAAGTAAGAGTCAATCAAATTGGCGCAAAGCACTAGAGTCAAAGAGTCACAAGTCAAGAGCCGGAAGAACAGACGAATACCTACCTACCTTGTTGGATGTGGATGTGGATGAAGCAAGGAGTTTTTACCTTTTTTAATTCAGTGAAGTACGTATGTGTGTGTATTTATTTGTTAATGTGACGACCGCACAGCTACTTAAGGAGACTGTGCCTCCCCAAGCTGAAAAATCTTCTCACAAAAATTTCAATTTAAAAAAAAAAATTATTTCAGCTACAAAACCAGTAATGTATTTTTCATCTTACCGCTCTAGCTCACTGAAAACTCACGGACCGCCACTGCTCCCGTGGGAGAATCATCGTTGCCTAGCCAGGTTCCGCTCACTCCCATAGGCGGAGCACGCCGGATTACTTTGTTGGTGTTAGTGCGCTCCCGGCATCCTTCGCGGGCAGTTGTTTTTGTGTTGTTGCTGATCTTGAATGTTGTGGAAAGTTTTTGCGACACATGGTTTTTAACAAAATGGGGGATAGTGCTGGACATTCCAGGCAAAAAAGAGGAAATGATTTCCAAAACATCGCGAGTCCATCTAGGCCAAAGAGATCCCGTATAAATGACAGTGATATTGAAGAAGAACTATTATGGGAAGTTAGTGGTGATGAAAAGTGTCCAGGAGATGATAGCAGTGATACGCTAGATTCAGAAGATGGTGATGATTTGCAATTATCGATTCAATCTTCTGCTCTACTCATTTCAGGTGAATCTCCCTATAATGCAGTCTCTACCTACTCTGTTTTACGGCCTGATGCTACTACATCACAACAATCATTAAGTGGAGAGTGGTCTATGACAAGTGAAATGAAAACTGACATAGAATTTCGGAAAGAAAGGATTTTTCGTGGTAATGTTGGTCCTGAACCCATTGATTTCTTTTCATTTTTTGTAGATGAGACTTTTCTCAAAATGATTTGTGAGGAGAGCAATATGTATGCTCAGGAAGAATATTGTTCAGAAGGCGTTAAGAATCAATCTCGGATAAAATCCTGGAAGAAGCTTAATGTAGATGAGTTAAAAATATTTTTGGGCCTTCTTCTGCACATGGGAAATATTAACCTTCCTAGGATTCAAGATTATTGGAAAAAAAATCGCCTCTATAATATTCCCATTTTTGGTGAAATGATGGGTAGAAATCGATTCCTGTTAATATTCAAATGCCTGCACTTTTCTTCAAATACAGATATTATTGATCCATTGGTCAAAATTAAGAAAGTTATTGACTATTTCAATCTTAAGATGGATGAATGTTATTATCCTTCAAAGGAACTATCTTTAGATGAAAGTATGGTTCTCTGGAGAGGTCGTCTAAAGTTTAGAGAGCACATAAAGAATAAGAAGCACAAATATGGCATCAAACTGTACATGCTCACGGAACCCGATGGAACTGTCTTAAAATTTAGAGTTTATACAGGGACTAGTGATTCCGGTTTTGCCGGCAAAGGCCACACCGAGAAGGTAGTCATGAAGCTTATGGAAGGAAAATTAGGTAATGGCCATTCCCTCTACATGGACAAATATTACAATAGCTTTGAATTAGGTAAACAACTTCTAGACAATGATACCTATTGCACCGGTATCTTGCGCAAGGATTTGAAGGGAATCCCTAAGAATGTAATAAACAAAAATTTGAAAAAAGGAGAAAATATTTCTTTGTTTCGTGAAGGTATCCACATTGGAAGATGGAAGGATAAGAGGCCTGTGATATATCTAAGCACCGAATTCGATGCAAAAATGGGAACTGATCCTAATAAAAGTGGACAAATATCCACAAAACCTAAAGCCATCCTCCAATATGATAAGTTCATGTCAGGTGTAGATCGCCGAGACCAAATGATGTCTTACTACCCCTGTGAGCAAAATACCTTTCGTTGGTATAAAAAGTTGTTCGTACACACCCTTCAACTTTTGCTAGTAAATTCGCATAAATTTTACAACAGATATTCACCATCCAAAAAGCTGAATTTATACGACTACAGATTGGCAGTAATTAACGCACTATTACCAGAAGAACCATCTCCAAATCCTACCACCAGAATAATTGATTCTTCTGATCATCTAGGCAAAACTGCTCCTTGTGTTGATGGTAATGCTTCAAAAAGTCATACGCGTATCAGAAAAATTAATACTGCTCATAAAATAAGCAAAATTTCTATTTGTGTTGATGGTAATGCGGCAAAAAGTCATACGCGTATAAAACGCAAGACTTGTCGACACTGTTCAAAAGCCGGAAAACGTAAGGATACAATATATCATTGCAACTCGTGTGATGATAAGCCCGGCCTATGTTTGGAATGTTTTGACAGTTATCACCAGGGCCGGCCCAATGCGGGCGCAAGTAGAGCATCCCGCTCCGGGCGGCGAATTGCCAAGGCGCTGATAACACCTACACATCGCCCTTGAGATTATTTTCAGAAAACGGCGCTACACAAACATACAAATCAACCAAATATTATTGATTATGTGATCACGTACCTATGCGTCTTCTGGGTTTGAGAAGCCGGGGGGCCAAAATTTTACTCCCACCAGGAACCGTTTGACTCAGGGCCGGCCATGGTTATCATTTACATTCTGGAATTTATTGACGTAATCTTACATAATGATGGCTTCTTTTATAATACTGACCATCATTTAATATTTTCAATATTGTATTCAATAAATAATTACATTAAACAAAACTAAACAGAACTTCCATGGGCGGTGTCGGTATTTTAGGTAAAAATTCAATCCTAAATGCCGGATTCGCCTATGGAAGTGATTTTTTTATTGTTTTTTCCTCATTTGAAAAACATACACAATTTATTTTCATGCAACTAGGTCCATATAATTTGTTATATGGATTAAAACAAAAAAAAAAACTTTGGCGCACGTCAATCTTTGATAGAAGAAAAGCAAGCAAAAAGCCAGAAGTGTGTGTGAGAAAATACTTTAGTCAAATAGGAGCAGGGCCAAATGGGTTCCTTGGTGTACGCCGGAAGTTATCAATATTAGAAGATTCGAACTTATTAATTGTTGTAATAATAAATTTTTAAATGATATGCCCATCAGTGTAATATATAATTGAAAATGAAAATAATACTAATAAATTTAAACGATATATGAATATGACATAGAAAAATAAAAGGATTAAAAAATTGGTAAGACAGACATCCTGGTTTCGATTCCCGGTTAAAACTGTTACTTTTTTTCTGTGTCTTGTTATGTTTCGTTTAGATTTATTAGTATTATCTTCTTTTATTAATTTAAAGTTAGTTATTAATATGTAAAGGTTACACTAGTTACCTAATTTTTCTTGCTCCGAGTTCTGTGAAAATGTGGTTCACTTCAAAGACTTGCAACCGATTTTAAATCTGTAAGAGTGTGAAATGTTTTACAAGTATATAATATTTTAAAGTTACAACACGATCAGCATACAACAAATCGGCAAAGGAATGCAAGAGAATCATTAATAGGTCAAAATTCGAACACGACCTGCAGATCAGCAAAAAGCTGGCTGCCTGCCCGCATGGCAGCAGAGCATTCTGGTCGCTTGCGGGCTCAATAGGTCGAAATTTTTGCAAACCCAGTTTGCCACCTCTTACCAGACCTGACGGCTCACTAGCAAACACCGCCACCGAAAAGGCTAACCTATTAGGGAAAATGTTTGCGGAAAACTCGACCCTCGACGACGGGGGTGCTGTTCCGCCGTCGGTTCCTCACTGCGGCTTCTATATGAAAAAGCTGAGGATACGGCATCGGGATGTACTCCACGTCATACGGGGGCTCGATGTTAACAAAGCTAGTGGACCTGATGGAATACCTGCCCTGGTATTGCAGAGGTGTGCTGCGGAAATAGTTCCAGTTTTGACAAAGCTCTTCAAAATGTCCCCGAAGTGTGGCACTGTGCCCTCTGGTTGGAAAAAAGCGGTAATTCACCCTATTCCCAAGAAAGGTGACCGCTCCAACCCGGTCAACTACCGCCCCATAGCGATCACATCAGTTCTGTCCAAAGTGATGGAACGTGTGATCAACGACAAACTGCTCACATACCTCGAGAAGAACAAAATTATCAACGACCGTCAATACGGATTCCGGCGGAACCGCTCGTGCGGTGATCTTCTCGCGTATGTGACGCATGTTTGGGGGCGGTGCCTGGAACGTCACGGTGAGACCCAAACGGTCGCACTAGACATATCCAAGGCCTTTGACCGGGTCTGGCACCGAGGACTTGTCAACAAATTGCATTCTTACAGACTTCCCGCATCCCTGTGTACGTGGATTGCTGACTTTTTAAGGGATAGGTCGATTCAGGCGGTTGCTGACGGTTTCACCTCTTCCTCGCACTCCATAAATGCTGGCGTCCCACAGGGATCGGTTCTGTCTCCGACTTTGTTTTTGTTGCACATCAATGACCTTTTGACATGTGCACCGATTCATTGTTACGCGGATGACAGTACAGTTCATGATAGCTTTTTGTTTGATAAGCCCCCAAAGGGCACACAAACTCCAAAAATTTAATGTTTCAAAGACCCAATCCTGTCTGATTACGTCTAAAAGGGATCCAAATGATAATCTAGTCTCCTTCAACGGAAGCAATCTTCCGAACAGGCCTTCCATTGATATGCTTGGTGTAACTATAAGTGACCAGCTCAGGTACGGGGGCTCCATCGAAGCCAGAGTAAAGTTGGCCTCTCAGAAGCTGGGCGTACTATACAGGGCCCGCAGATACTTTAATAGTACACAACTGCTCACCCTGTACAAATCGCAAGTGCGTCCTACTGTCGAATTTGGCAGCCATCTCTGGTCTGGAGCCCCAAAATACCTGAAAAAAACCCTTGACTCTGTGCAGAAACGGGCGGTCCGTTTGATAGATTCCCCAATCTTAACAAACGGACTGCAATCTTTAGAGCACAGGCGTCAGGTAGGTATGCTGTCCTTGTTCTATCGGTATTACAATGGAAGATGCTCTGAGGAACTAGCGTCATTGATCCCTTCGGCACCGGTGCATAGTCGGGATACACGCCAAACGCGCGCCCAACATTTGTACACAGTTGACACTTGTCAGATGAGAACGGGTCGCTTCTACGATTCGTTCTTAAGTTCAGTTCCTAAGTACAGCTCGGCTGTGGAACGAACTGCCGGCCTCTGTGTTTCCTCCCTCCTACAACATGGGACTCTTCAAGACCCATGTTCACTCCTTCCTCTCCACAAAAAGACCCTCCACACAGCATCCCCAAAGATGACATAGGCCCTGAGGGAAATTATTTTCTTCAGGGCCTCCTGTGTGGAGTAAATATAAAAAAAAACGATTTTGATAACAATATTGATTTATATTTGCAAAAACAGGTCGGCAAAAGTAGTTATTTTATTACGCCACGCCATAAGGCACTTTTATCATGCCATATTTTGTCCACGCAAAGATAACAAAAGGTGCCACAGCGCGAGCGCCCCAATAGTCTGTTCGAATCCATAGCACAGGCAAACAATTCTATGTACTAAATTATTTTTGTACTGTGAGACTGTTAAGACGAGACGACGTAAGTGAAGAAGCCATGCACAAAAATAAGCGACCCGCGGCTATGGTGTATTGAACAGACCTGCGGTTGAATTTGCCTTGGCAAATCTCTAAAATAAAAATAAATCAATAAAGTGATGAAGTCGTATAAAAACAATATTCGGCGCACGGCCCGGCGTAATGGCGTACCTACGGTCAAATTTGCCCCAGCAGGCCTATAAAATTATTTTTCCGTGGGGTTTATTTGAATTATTTCTCATGAAAATTTTATTAAAATCTCAGATGTTTTTAGAGGAATCCCTCGGGAAGTGACTAATTCATCGTCTAGAAAAATAAAATCTGGTTCTTCCCGATAATTTAATAGTAAAAAACGTTTAATTTTTTTTTTAACCGTTTTACATAAAATATTTTAACTGTAATATAATTTTTTTATAAATATATATCTCTAAAAATAATATATATGCTATTGTTACGAATTCGTATGAATTAATTAAATGTGAGCTTCGAGCAAACCCCCCGTCATTAGAGTTGTATCGCCTTTTCCTAAGTTTCTGGCTCGCGTGCATAAAGTAAGAACTATCACCAGTTTGAAGGTCACCCAACTGTTGAAACGCATTAGCATGTAATAAAGAATAAAGTCACCCTCTTCCAATAAATATCATAAATTGGGGATAACATGGGGGATGGGGGATGTGGGTTGGAGAGTGGGGGTGCAGTTCGCGATGGGGGAACAAGGAGACACGTCAGCTCAGCTATTATACAAATATACACAAACTAAATCGGGAATCTGTCTCTTGTAAATGTTCCAAAAATATTTTCTCTCAAAAATGCAATCTTCCCATGTTATTTTGTTGTATGGACAGGAATGTAATATTATTTATGCGGGTAGATTTTTGGTAACAAATGAAAATATAATAAGAAAATGAATAAGAGAGATCTTGTACAATAAAATTTAATATGTCACCCGTAAATAATTACCTGCCCTCCGTGGTCGAGGGATAAGACTCTCGACTAGCAATCCGAAGGTCGCGGGTTCGTTTCCGGGCGTGTGCAAGTAAATTTTATTTGATTGATTTGTGTTATTTCAAAATGTATTCCTTATAACATGTAGTATATTTTCGGCACGTTCCAGAGTGGAAGATACTCTCAGTGTCGCCCTGGTGTAAGACCACTATTCGGAATTGAAAAGTTGCTTGAATTGGTTTTAGCTATGTTTGGTGATCAGATCTTAGTAACCAAACACTTCCCCACCTTCATCTTACCTATCTCCTTGCCCTTCCCACTACGTTCAACTTCACAACATACCCCAATTAGGGATGCTATAGTTTCACCGGCTCGAGACGGTTGGTATCATTTGTGTGAGGTAATTAAAAAAACAGTTTAAAGTCCTCCAGAATTCAAAAAGGTACCTACTTGATTTTTTTCTCTATGACTGAGATAAAAAAGCAGTGGCGTAACTGCTGCCTGAACAGATGTAACTCGAATGGGCTGGTGGCGCTTTTTTGTGAAATACCTACACCCCAAGTGCGCTCTCAGAGGCTAGACAAACAAACTTGAATAAAACGAAAAAGTGTGCTACTTAAGAAAAAATCAGTTAGAAAATCTATCTTATTAACCTTTAGATGCCCAGGTGATAAGTTCAGTTTTATATGAACTATATGAACAATAAATTTTTAATAAAATAAAATGATGAAACGCAATCTAGCTACAAGTAAAAACATTGACTTTTCAGAGTGAACATTCTTTTTATCAGTTGAGCAGTGCTTTTAAGCCGGGGGTTCTGATTATTTTACTACGCCACTGATCCAAAAGCCAAAAACAACAATTCATATAAAAGATACAAAACTCCGCTGAAATAATATTTACTTATTTAATTATTTATTTAAAAATTTATGAATTACAATAAAATCATAAGACGCTCATCTCACTAGTAAAATTCATTTGTCGAATGTGTAGCTTTGCAATTATAATAAATATTTTACACGTTAACTTAGTATAATATTGAACATATAACCTATAAAATTATTACAAAATTTAAAAAAAGTACAAATATTCAAATTAAAATTACAGCTGGGCGTTTATAGTTGACTAAATGAGTATTAGAAAGTAACTTTTTTGGCTTATCAGCCACGATCATAGGGTGACCACACAGACAACGACAAGAGGGATAGAATAAAAATGGGTAAATACTAAGAAGTAATGGGTAAATACTAAGTAAATAAATATAAGCAAATTAAGTGCACAATAACAATTATGCCGCATCATGGTTTGGCCTATTCCAGCATATCGCTCGATACGATCGATATGCTGAAATCGGCCAACCCACGAGAATATAGCACGCTTATAGCGTGGTCTGTCACAGGCTTAAAGAAGAATCCATTCTAGTGTTGCGCATTTATTGCGAGCTTTTGGCAGTAACAATGTTCTTGAAAATTATAAAGAGAGCCTGAATATTGTACAACTGCTTTACTGTCATAATCTTTATTTTATTTTATTTAGAATTAATAAAATAAAGATTATGACAGTAAAGCAATTGTACAATATACAGGCTCTCTTTATAATTTTCAAGCACATTGTTACTACCAAAAGCTCGCAATAACAATGTTCTTGAAAATTATAAAGAGAGCCTGTATGTTGTACAACTGCTTTACTGTCATAATCTTTATTTTATTTTATTTAGAATTAACGGCAAATGTGCCATTTACGTGCATGAAAGTTATTGACACCATTATAATACATACAATATGGAAAGAAATGAAGAATTATAAGATTAAATAAGTTAACAAGAAGAAATAATACACATTGGTACAAATATGTTAAAAGAAATAATAAAAAATAAAAAAAAACAACAACATCAAAAAAACTGTTAAACAGTGATCTCATTACTATAAACTGTATATGCTAAGATGTATTTTTTAAAGAAAGTTACGAATAACCTGAAAATATTTGAAAATCTACTGCCACCACAGTAACAGGAATAATCTCCCACTACCATCACAGTAAGCGTTTAATCAGAAAATATTTTCCTGTCGATATAGGCATATTAAAAAAACATCAGCTAACATTGCATACGAGTCTACATGATATGGTGTGTAATCTATTTTTAACAGAATTGTAGCCTGAAACCGTAGTATGATTGTTACAATAATACATACGAGGAAACCTTGATCTAACGGTAGGAACATGAAATTATGAAGGTAATTGATACCTACCTGTTTTTTTATTAGACTCTCTCAATTGCGTTGATTCAAAATCATCATAAAAGGGTTGCATATGCATAGCAGTTAATAAAAATGTACTCGGCACTCGTGGCTCGTAGGTATCTAGATACAGCGCTTTTACATTAGGGAGAATCCTTTGTTAGGAAGTCATTAGCCGTGACTGAAGATTGACTTTTGAAAAAATAACCGCGGTTGGGACTCAGGACGTTAAATTTTAAACATGATTAATATGGACCTTTTTAAAATTCAATTGTTGCCATAGACACGAAAATAGTATTACCTACTTAGTACATCGGTAGACTAACTTTTTGTCTTGTTGCTGTACCTGCAAGTATCTACAGAGGAACCCAGAATAGTGATTAAATTAGGAGTATGAATGATAATGAAAATATATTAATTAGCTAATAGTTTTTTATTGTTATTGTTAAAATCCTGATTTCAGAACTAACCCCCGGTAGCTAAATTGTATAAAATCATAATGTAGTGCATTTTTTATTTTTTATTTTATAATTTATCTTATTCAAAACAATTAACCTTTTCACATTCCGTGAAGGAACGATTGCGTGTACACCCCATTGTTTATTTTGTTAAAATTTGGTATTAGATTATGAGGTAACCTTACAAGTATTTAATTAAATATGTATATATATTATTATTAAGGTGAATTCATGTAATAATACGAATTAAGAGTTACAAATCTGAAGATGCACGTTGGAAGGTGGAACCGATCAGGTCTAATATAAATAAGTGGAACAAAGTTATGAAGGTTTCTAAATCATTATTTCACAAGAATATCAGGTCCTTCCGGAAGAAATTCTCTAAATGATAGTGAGAACCCTATCAAAAACCGTAGAACAAGAACTAAGAAGAAGTAAGCGCAGAACCAGACAGACGCGGATAGCGACTTTATTTTATACTATTTACTGGTGAATATTTATGAGGTTAGTCTACCTGTTCACGTCCTGTTAAATGTATGAAATTATTTTAACTAAATATTTTAATAAAATGGCCTGCCTGCAATACATGCAATAACAACGCAGGCTAATGTTTATTATGATATTTTTTTATGCTGCTAAAAATACTTTCCAATATCAAAAATCCCTGCCTGGAGTCCTGTTGTTAATCAATCTAAAACAAATAAACAAACTGTGTTATTTATTCCCACCGCGTGCACTTGAGCACGCCTTATAGCTATAATGATATTTTTTTGTAAACATCGGCCCCATGTGCAAGGCTACAGCCAGCTAACTGGAAACTGGATGCACATCTCCCCCTAAACTATACTCTAAACTGGCCTGGTACATAATCTCGACGCAACTCCTGACATATTATAATATATTCCTTGAAATAGGCAGAGTTTTTTTCATGGGGTCTTTGGGTACCAGAGACGAGTAAAGTGTCCGGTATATGAGTCTCTCTCCAATACCCCGAAGGCGGGTCTTATTCGACTCATTGTAAGCTCAAGCTGCCTACTGCTGCTACCTTCTAGCTGCATCGCCGATGTGTTGAACACCGAGCAATGCAACGGGATTTATTTTTCAGTCCACCGCGGCAGCTCCGTGAGGATTGTATTGTTGCACACGCTTTTTAACTCCGTGCTGACTGAAGTATTCAGTATTATTTGCTTGCCAGTCAAGATTGAGTCGGGGAACGCGTCCCATTAGATTGTTATTTTATTCTCTTTTGCGACCTATCAAATCCCGACATGAATAAATAATCAAGAATGTGAATTTAGAATTTGTTAGTTTACATTTCAGTATTTGAAGTTCGTTCCTCTCGGGCGTGCGTGCTTCCAGCGGAAGTATTCCGTGAATAATAAACACAAACTAATAAACTTTTGAGTGACGTTTGGTATTATAACGATTCGTACGAATAATTTATCTGTTTTGTTGATGAACTTTTGAATTGATCACTGGTGGAACGCGATACGACAGTTCATTGATAATCTGTTATTATTATTTATTCCGACCGACACGGCATCAAAATGATTTCGTAAGTACTGTTTGTGTTTTTTTTCTATGCAATGTCATTACATAACTAATTAATTGTTATTGCTTTTTGCATGCTGCTTTTATTCCTTGGAATTTGTGATTCGTGATGTAGGTATACAGAAAAAAATAGAAAATCCTTTCCAATCTTACAAACAACGAGTTCAAATGTTATGAATATCGTATTAAATTAATATTTTTAACTATCCACATTTTTCGCGAAATTAATTAGGTAATAAATAACAATGAAAACAACTATTTCCTATCTAGCTTCACGGCAACGGTTGTAGGTAAAATTAAACTTTTTTTGTACACTTGCATGTAAACAATTTTTTATTCAAAACTATTGATCGTGGATATTTAAAAAATATTTGTATAATATCTTCGAGAGTATATAATACTATACACCTTTGTTCTTTGAGATAATCTTTGCTTCATCCACATCCACACACTTTGTATAAATTCCGTGTTATTGAAATCCCCCGCTAAAACAGCTTTACTTGATGGTGTCATGCCTTCCCGCTACCCGAACATCCCTACTTCTTTGAAAGTATGCTAACGTCTCCAAATTATTTGAAAATCACGTAATAAAAAATAATATTTACCGGTTCGTTGGTGTATTTTTGCACGAAATAACCATTATTTTTTACAGTAATGCACCCTACTCATGTAGACGTGATAGGTAAGTATTTTCAATAAATTTTTCACGAACATAACTGATTACAGTGTTACTGTTTATCTAATTATAATACATTCATTAATAATATCAACAAAAAAACTTAATTAATCGCTTATAATTGTAATGCTACGAAAAAAACACGATGGTATTTAGCGGTGTGACTCGTTATTCTGATCAATTATTATAAACACAAGTATTTAATAACTTAGCGTCTAATCATAAATACTAGTTTCTCTAGTTCGTATGTTGTTATTATTTATGTAGGTAAGGAATTTTTAGTCGATAATTTGGAGATCACGGATGGACTATGAAACGTGTTATCCGAGACGAATCTCAACTTACAGCGTTCATGCGCCAGGACTAATGTTATTCTGTACTGTTTCTAGTTTGTACCAAATAGTCTGCGTTCTGTTTAGTGGTTCATCTCACATTCACATCTCTTCTCCACGTCCCCCGCACGGGAGTTGGGGTGAGGGGGGTTATTCAAAGGGAAGTAAGGGGGAAGTGGACCCTGTATGTAGTTTGTAGTTGTTAGTTATTTTTTTGTTAGTTCGTGGTAGAATACAGGCGTATCCTAGATTACGGCCACTTTACGATACGACTAATAGACGATAATATTATTTATGCTGCAGTTGATCGATCCTATGGCATAACATTCAGATTGTTTTATCGAGGTTATAATTATTATAAATACTAACTAACTAAAGGGGTAGGCAGTGTATGAACCGCCAAACGTCTCGGTCTTTGCTTAATTTACATTCATACGTCGTCTCAAACATGCCCTCCTGTTATTATGACTCTTAACATGGCCCCACTCTGGTATTTATTTCAATTGTTCCTTCCTTGGGCGACCCCGACTTCTTCTTCTTCTATTAAACACCTCAATAGATTATTTAGGTTATAAGACTACCCACACACTTTATACTGCAACGAATTATTATTTTTACTAGGTAATTATTTACTAGTAATTGTTACTACCCGAACCTAGATGTCGCGAGTTCAACTCTCGGCGTGTGTTAATAATTTGTAATAATAATGTTTTCTTTGGTTTTTATCAAAGAGTAGGTAAATTTGCATCTTGTAAGAAAAAGACCACAATTCAGAATCAAAACGCTTGAAATGACACTTGCCAAGTTTGGTGACCAGATCTGAACAGCCAGATATTTCCTCTTCCCCATCTCAATATTCAACTTCCCCGCATAACAACTTATCCCAGTTGGATTTGCCACAGTCCCACTGGCTTCGGCTGTTGTAACTATAAAGCGTTTTCCACATAGTAAAAATATATTAAGAGGAAGCTACAAGCTAAAAATGTGTATATTCTTGGTATACCTTATATTGTAGGTAATAGGCATTACATTCGCTTGACAAACGAAGTCTAGAAATGTTTGATTTGAAGCAAAAAACTGTTTTTATTTATTTTGCGAATAATTAATATTAATAATAAAGAAAGCAAAAAATGTAATCAAGTGAAACTGTCACTGATAATCTTAGCTATTATACTGTATTTTTTAAGGTTGTTTTGTTTACGCGTACATATATTTCTATTGAAAAAATATTTTTTTTAGTAGTTTACATTTATATTTTTTTAATGAGTAATTTATTTTTTTATTTGTATGCTACTCAAGCGAAACGATAGGAAAACCTTAAATTTTAATTACCTTAACCTTAACCTTAAATTAAAATATTACTTATGATTAATGCGTGCTTTGATTTTGATTTTAATGCGTAATTTGATGCAACCCAATCTGAACGTAACGCGAGGTATCGCTCTAACACGATAGAATCAATCGGAGCTAGTTGTTGTTCTACCACTATAATCCTTCCTGCCCTTTGTGGCACTGCGTTGTACCACTATCCCACCATGCTTTATGCTTTGTCTATGGGAAATCACTACAAAAGAATAACACGGCAACGATGAACATCACCAAACAAACTCTCCCGATCTATTATTATTCTTTATAATATTTATTTCATTCATAAAAAATAATCGGCTTAAAAATTATGCTGCACGTTTTGTACGATAATATTATATTGACGATCGGAACAGTCAGTGGGAACAATAATTCATGGATTAGTTGTAATATATTGAAAGGGAACTTTATTAGTTATTAACATTAGGTACCTACCGTATTTATTTAGGATATAATATATGTTCTGCAATAAAATCATATATTGCGTATGGGCGTTTTACACGATGCTTTTTTTCGTCCAGTTTCCATATGGGTTCTCTTTTCATATTATGGATTCATGACGCATTATATTTTAGTACAGTTAAGGACATTATTGGATCTGGTAATTTTTTTTTACCACTCATATTTAATTTCCCTCAGGGCCTATGTCATCTCATATTTGAGAATCCTGTGTGTAGGGTCTTTTTAAGGAAATGAAGGAGATGAAGTTCTGAGAAGGAAAAGGGTATGAGGAGTGGGTAGGAATCTAGGGGGCAGTGACTGACGTATGAATCCACCCCTCCCGCTGCAGTACAAGTCATGGGTCGAGAGAGACCAATTGGAGAAATCAAAGGGTCTCCACAAATCGGCCTCTCCCGATCCGGCCAGCCACGCAGGTGGTGGGCTGGCACAACCGCGCGCCAAGACCTGAACTCACCTTACCAAATGAACTCAGGCACCTGTGCTAAGTCACCAAACGTTTCCAAACGTTTTATGTAGCTATAAATATACTTTTGAAACTGTTAAAAAAATTGGTATCCTCTCTACTAGACCGCGTATTCATCACAAAAGGTCGAAATAAAATGACATAGCTTAAGTCCGCCTACTGACTTACTACTACTACTAGTGATGAGGACTAAGAAATAAAATTACTATTAATAAATTCATTACTTTTTAATTTTTTGTAAGTAAGTACTACGTTTTATTTAGTCGCTAAAATATGGAAATGTTGCATGTTTGTTTGATTTTATATTTAAAATGTTCATTAAAAAACATGTTTTTACTACTGCACGTGAACGTGTATTACTTATGGCATTGTGAATTTCATTAAAAGTATTTTCGATGCTTGTCGGTAGCAACGCCAAAGTAAAATGTCGGACCCTAATGTAATCTACGGTTATGTTCAAGGTATTACCATTTTTCACGATTTAGTGCCGTTCCAAAATATTATTTCTTCTCTAATGGCACCTATCTGTATGATATCGTAATTATGAAAAAAGTGATCGTTAAGGCAAGGATTTTTCAAATGAGTTCCGATATAGTTTTCATATGGGGATAGGTATGGTATCGTGTAAAGCGCCCATTACGGACTCGTGCCATATTTATCTGCTTTATTTCACGATTGTTAAGGTCTTAAAAGATTCTCTTATGGTACGTATACATTTGCGAACCTAAACGCGAACCGAGCCACGAATTACGGGAAAGGAGCGAAGCAAGTACAAGCGGCGTTTCACGCCATTTGCGGTTGCTTCGTTCCTTTCCCATAAGTTGAGGTTCAATTCGCCAGTTCTACTTGAATTATCTTATGGTTGTACGTAGCAAACAAAGATACTACAAAGCCTCGTTAGTTATTTCTAAAATATGTACATCCCTAAGATTTATAACAATTTTTAAGTTTTATTTATTTGTTAATTTAGAATTTTATTTTCAATTCTAAGAAACCATGTATCAATAATTTATTCTTACATTTTAGTGTCCAGGTCATCATCAAATATACTTATTTCGGTTGGTGTGTGAAATGTCCAATATTCCTGTGTGATATTATTCTCGTTCAATGAACTCAAATTTGCTTTGAATTTTGTGCCATTTTCTATAATAGAACTGATTGTGCAAGACATAAAAGCGATTATGTAGGTACATACTAATAAACTTTTTACAAATTGTAATTATAATATCCCATCAGTTTTTACGGGTCTTACATAAGTAAGCAACAAAGAATGTCGTATCTGATAATCAAATCGTAAAAAAAAACTTGAAGTGGGTTGGTAGTTACCTATATTGAGAGGCATTCAACGATTCGAACGTTTTTACAATCCTCAAGCCAAGAATTCGCATTAGTTTTTTTGTCAATCTCCGTGGGCCTTGGTAGATAGAATAACGAACAATAATTCAATTAATTCCGCAACAACAGATCAAATTGACACATGCATCGTGTCAAACTGACGCCTGTCGTTAAAAAGTTTATCGCTGTCACCATCATGAGGGTTAATACGCCGACAGATGTATATAAAACCAGATGGATTGAATCTCTGATTGAACGTCTTAGAAGTCGTATTTTATGAGAGAAAACGAAGAAATCGGAATAGTTTACTGACCTGAAGACTGGCTCCATGAAAGGAAACGGGAAAGTAATAAAACACTCGTCCCACATAGAAACATCTCAGCCAACATTCGATCAAATTAACTTTATAAAAATGGCTCGTAAATAATTGTAGGCTGGGTGATTGACGACTTGTTTTTTTCTCACTGTCTCGGTGTATTTTTAGGCCTCAACTAGTCCACAGTCTCCACTTACCACAGAACATAGGATGTCCATTGTGGCATTCAGGTCGTATCGCATATTAGTCTTGGTAATCGATATTATTGGGAAACAATGCATCCTGAATTAATTGTACAACTTTGCAGTCTAATGTCTTTTACCGTCATCATCGTAGGCGGTACAATGTGATATGTTTTAAAGAATTATTATCCATTTTATGGGGTCAATAGACTCAAAAGTGATCAAAATTCAAAACCACTGTGGTAATAATAGATTCCTTGGTTATTAATATTTGTTAATAATAATCAAATGAATTTACCTATTGTTTAGCGGACCTTTTAACGAGCATTATGCAAGATTTTCAGTAGTATGCCTTCACCTCAATTATACATAGAGAAAACAATGCCTGCGTCAAACTATAATAATAATAATAATGTGAAAAAATTATCTAGTTAATTACTAGATACAAACACAAGATAGACCCCGTCAACTGCAAATTCGCCATACTAAAATAATCCAAATAATAGTAGGCACTGCCGCCTACAACACAAATCACAAAAGAAAACAAATCTTTGTCATTACAGCTAGTCGTAAATGATCGATTCTAGTTCGTACTCCTTATATTCTAAATGATATCAAACTCAGGAGTTTAGGAGAACTAAGCGCACAAACAGACAGACGCGGATAGCGACTTTGTTTTAAACTGTTTAGAGATGAATAAATTGTGAAATTACACAAAATTAATCAAACAAAATTTACTTGGGCACGCCGGGATTTGAGCCCGCAACCTCCAGCTTGCTAGTCGAGAGCCTTACCCCTTCGACCACGGAAGCCGTTGAGTCCTAGCTAAATATTACTTGGGCACGCCGGGATTTGAGCCCGCAACCTCCAGCTTGCTAGTCGAGAGCCTTACCCCTTCGACCACGGAAGCCGTTGAGTCCTAGCTAAATATTACTTGGGCACGCCGGGATTTGAGCCCGCAACCTCCAGCTTGCTAGTCGAGAGCCTTACCCCTTCGACCACGGAAGCCGTTGAGTCCTAGCTAAATATTACTTAGGCACGCCGGGATTTGAGCCCGCAACCTCCAGCTTGCTAGTCGAGAGCCTTACCCCTTCGACCACGGAAGCCGTTGAGTCCTAGCTAAATATTACTTGGGCACGCCGGGATTTGAGCCCGCAACCTCCAGCTTGCTAGTCGAGAGCCTTACCCCTTCGACCACGGAAGCCGTTGAGTCCTAGCTAAATATTACTTGGGCACGCCGGGATTTGAGCCCGCAACCTCCAGCTTGCTAGTCGAGAGCCTTACCCCTTCGACCACGGAAGCCGTTGAGTCCTAGCTAAATATTACTTGCGCACGCCGGGATTTGAGCCCGCAACCTCCAGCTTGCTAGTCGAGAGCCTTACCCCTTCGACCACGGAAGCCGTTGAGTCCTAGCTAAATATTACTTGCGCACGCCGGGATTTGAGCCCGCAACCTCCAGCTTGCTAGTCGAGAGCCTTACCCCTTCGACCACGGAAGCCGTTGAGTCCTAGCTAAATATTACTTGGGCACGCCGGGATTTGAGCCCGCAACCTCCAGCTTGCTAGTCGAGAGCCTTACCCCTTCGACCACGGAAGCCGTTGAGTCCTAGCTAAATATTACTTGGGCACGCCGGGATTTGAGCCCGCAACCTCCAGCTTGCTAGTCGAGAGCCTTACCCCTTCGACCACGGAAGCCGTTGAGTCCTAGCTAAATATTACTTGCGCACGCCGGGATTTGAGCCCGCAACCTCCAGCTTGCTAGTCGAGAGCCTTACCCCTTCGACCACGGAAGCCGTTGAGTCCTAGCTAAATATTACTTGGGCACGCCGGGATTTGAGCCCGCAACCTCCAGCTTGCTAGTCGAGAGCCTTACCCCTTCGACCACGGAAGCCGTTGAGTCCTAGCTAAATATTACTTGGGCACGCCGGGATTTGAGCCCGCAACCTCCAGCTTGCTAGTCGAGAGCCTTACCCCTTCGACCACGGAAGCCGTTGAGTCCTAGCTAAATATTACTTGGGCACGCCGGGATTTGAGCCCGCAACCTCCAGCTTGCTAGTCGAGAGCCTTACCCCTTCGACCACGGAAGCCGTTGAGTCCTAGCTAAATATTAAAATGTTTGCTGACGTGTACCCGGTGTTGCTGGGTGTTATCCTTAGGAGATAGACGTATACCATCACGGACTCTTCTGTATGCCTTTTAAAGATACTAGCTGTTTTGCCCGTTGCAGGCAACTAATTGGTTAGAGTACTAAGCGGTTTGATGTTTGAATGTGGATGAAGCGAGGAATGTGTGACTACACTTAATCTTTTACCTGTTGCAAGCAACTAATACCTACATTCATTTTCACGGTTACGGCGCGGCAAAGGCACAAAAAAGACAATAAGCTTTCGTTCCTTATCACAATAATGCTGCAGCTCTTTCTTACACACTAAATAATGGCGAGGTAAACAATGAACATCATTTTTCATCTCTTACTACTCTGTATTGCACAATTGGACATAAGTCCGTTAGTAAATAAATAAGCAGTTTCTATAGCGATGTTTTTTTTAAATACTAGTCGGTTCTGTTTCTGATAATTCCAAGAAGATTTACTGAACTTTAGTTATTAATTGATTTAATTTGCTGTATACTTTAGAAGAATTTAGCTAGGCCTAAACGACCTTGAAATTCTACACTCTGTCAACACTAACACAACAACACTCTGTCGACTTCTAACCAAATAGAGACCTCCCATTTCCGCTTCCTTTCAAATTAATAATTAACATTACATCCCACACAACGTGAAATTGCCAATTAAAAATTTCGTTGATTCCAGTGCCGGGTCGCCTTATTTGGGCGGCTGTAAGTTTGCCTGAGAAATAATATTTATTTGGTAACTTTAGTAATGAGTTCGTAAATGACTTAATTCTCATTTATGCCGTATGTACGTTTACGTTCAAAATGTCTATTAATTATTAGAAGGTTGGTCGCTAGACGAAATCGAGGCGATGCACTGCGTAGATGGCGATAAGATTTAAATTCCCGATCAAAATCAGACGCCTGTTTTAATTTATGCAAGAAAAAAACATTGCCAAAAAGTGTGTTTTGTTTTATTTAGGCACAAATATTTAATTTTTTTATGATTATTTTCTGAGGAACTTAATTTGTCACATCATACAATAAAACCATAACCGAAAAGGGGTTCGGAAGTAGAAGATTTCGATATTTATAGAAGTTTTCATGGGCTTGATACTTATTTTTTTTCTGGGCTTAAAAAAATTATTGGTTATTTCAAAGGCCAATATGTGTTTACTAGCAGTATTTAATTAAAGCCTCTAAAAGATTTGTAAGCGATCGAATTTTATACCAAAAACACATGATTTGACATTACTTTGAAGTGCTTGCCAATGTGAGTAAATATTACACTTACCATAAAAATACTAACAGCCTTACTCATAAATGTGATGCATATTTTATACAATTGATAAACAACCGTCTATGTTAAATCCTTACTAATATTAACTGACACTTAACGCCATAAAATATTTCATGGAAAGATAAATAAATTGTTTACACAGCCAAAGAAGGTTGTTTATCTAATGTATAAGCTTAAAATTTCTCATCGAATTTCGGAATATTTCCTAGGTATTTTAGATGTGCTACATATGTCTTCTTTTTTGAAGATGTCATAAAAGTAAACCATTTTTAGAAACTAGATAAAATCTTTATGAATTAGAATATTTTAATGTTAACCACGTAAAAAATTAACAAAAATAACTCTCCAAAATTCAAAAATTTTTGAAATACGAAATTTTTGAATTTAGGGAATCTGCAAAAAAATTGTTACATCACTTTTTATCTCGTCCAGACAAAAATATAATAATAATTCCGAGACAATAACATAAAAGAAATTCTATTTTGGATTCATCGTTTGTTAGTTATGTTGGATTTATATTTACCTACATATGCATATGGCATTAAAATATCACTTTCACGGAATTTTTATTAAATTTACGCGGTAACAGTATATTAAAAAATGTCAGAATTAATCAAACTTTTTCAAGACTTCTTGTGTCAGTCTGCCAAAATGCAGCGTTGCCAATTATTTCGCAGCCAGTTAAAGACATTTTTTATTAGTAACAATTCGAAACACACAAAACAATTTTATTCATCACATAGTAAAAGCCTATTTTTTTCTAATTTTACCTAATTTTGTTCATCATATAGTAATGGATACCTTATTTAATTCATCACATAGTAATGGATACCAACTTTTATTCATCACCTAGTAATAAATAAAAATATGTATTAATTTGATCTTTTGTCTCTTCAAAGCGCGATATTGATTACATTATGTGTCAATAATATCACTACATAATATTGCATCATCAACATTATTACGGGATAATTTGAACCATTTTTATATGATTTATCCGACAAATATATTAGTGGCCACTCGCAGCGGGCTATGCGAAATTAAAATTATAAACTCTCCTTCAAATGAGCCAACTTTGGAAAGTTCAAGTTGGTGCTTCAAAAGTAACGGGTTTTAATAACTACGCACAGTTCAAGAGTGGACCTTTCAAATACCCGTAGTAAACTGCATAATATTAGAGTACCTTACCATTATTAATGGTTCATTATAAATTTAATTTCGTTTCATTAAAATTGCGGCACTGTATCGCAATCCGTTGAAATAATCCATCGCATCACGCTCAACTATTTGGAATAGTGTTTACGAGTGACATAATCGGTATAAATACGAATATTTATACAGCTATAATGACGTTCTGAACGTTAACGATCGATTCGTGCTGGCAACCAACTTTACTAATGATGATGAACTGGAGGCGGAGGTCATATCTCATCTGGGAATCCAGTTGGACCCCAATTAATGACAAACTGAAATAATTGCAACACGACTCAAATCTTCGTAATTGAATTACTTTAATTTTTTACTGGATATACTAATCGTACAGTTTCATTTTACCGGCAAATTCATGTCCATGACAATGAATATCGTTATTAATACTTTGAAGAAGTAATACAAATAAATCTAAACAAAACCTTAAAGAAATCAAGACACAGAAAAATAAAAGGATACAGTTTCAACTGGGAATCAAGCCAGTATCTCTTTCCTAACGGCACAACGCCTCAACTAAATCGCCATTGGGACTTAATTATTTTATGTCATTTTTTCAATCTCATATCTCAAATTCAGAATTAATAATATTATCTTCAACTATTACTAAGGCTTTTAACTACTGGCTTAAAGTTAGAGACTTACAACGAACCATATCATATCCATATACCTACACGTGTTTGATGCGTATGATCTTGGAAAGTAAAATATTAAGTAAACATATTTCTATTTTGGAAACCGTTAATAAATTCGTGGCATAATTTAATTATATAATATCATAGACTTAGTACTTAAATTTGGAAGTAAGTCCATAAAACAACATAAACTTTGAGTTTAAAGTTCAACTTTCCCAATAAAATCAGACATAAAAATTTGTTCATGAAATAACGTTTTATTCTTTATCCACCATTTTTCCATATTCCATAATAAAGTATTTTGTTTTTATGTTGTGCTCATTTAGAAGTTTTTGTCTTAAAAAATAAACACGTAAAAGCCCAGCTGGGCCTGAAAAATCTTAAATATATAAATACTGTTTATCTTTTCAAGTGACTTCGAATATGATCTATTATTTCCTGATTAAGTGGATTCTCTAGGTATTTTTTTTATAAACGTTTGCATGTCTGGCAAATGAATAAACTGGATGTTCTCAAAGAAACGGAGCATTAAACAAAACTTTTGAAAACTTTTGATGGGTCAATATTTGAAGACTGCTTCAAATATTGACCCATCAAATCATTCCAAACAACAATATGATATTAAACGTATCGTTGTGACAGTTATTATAATCTGTCTTGTCTTTTTTTACACTCATTACGAGCGATAGTAATTGACCTACGAATTCAAGAAATAAATAGCTATACAAATTTAATGAAACCAGAACTGTACGCCAGAGCTGTGACTGCTTATTTTCTGCTTTATAGCTCGATTTATGAATCATTTTTAATGATGTAAAAAAAACGCAACCAGAAATTTCCTGGCATCATAAAAGCGTATAATTTAAAAAAAAAGAGTTTTTTTAACACAGAGAAGCCACAATGGATCTAAAACAAAGCATTAAAAACATATTCAACATTTAAGACGCAAAACAAAACAAAGGGAGTTTGGCGCGCTTTTGTTGCGAAGTTCCGCGGTGACAGCGGCAAACGGGTGGTAAAGTGGGAGGAAGTTCGATCGCGCCTGTTCCGGGGAACCCTTTGTCTGGGGGGTGTTCCCTACTCGGGTGTGCGGTAACTAAGGGAAACCACCACCGCTATGGGCGGGTGGGAGTGGGGGTGGGGGTGCAAGAATCAACCCTCCGTGTGGAGCGGGTGGGGGGGAGTGTCGAACGCACCATTGTGTGCATTCGGCTGGTTGGTTATTACGGTAGGTACCTGCTGAAGTAGTACACACGTACATAATAATAAAACCCTTGCAATTAGGATAACATGCAAGCTTTCGTGAAAATGGTAACACGCAAATTGTACACTTTGAATTTTTTTCGCTCGGGATAAAACGTACCAGTTACCTATTACGTTATCAAGTAGAAAATTTTATGTTTCATCCAGTGTGTATCGAGGGCTTTCGGTTAAATAAAATATTTCATTTATTTGTTTGTATATTTTATTTAATAAGTTGAAAAAATCACAGGAATTTGTTGTTCCTCTTTAAAACTTTAATAACATTATATGTATTTGATAATTTCAATAAAGAGGAATTGTTGATTTATTCTAAAAACATTTTGCAGAAATGTACAAAAATAATAAAGAAAGTTGAATAGTCTCTCCTTAAGAATAGCAAGAAAATAATCTAAAGAAAACGAGTTATTATTTTTATTTGTAGAACGCCCGCATTCCGTTCAACATATTGGGAATTTTACTTCTAGAAAAATAACTTTCAATTCTGGAAAGGATTTTGTTTGTCATTCAAATGGCGATTTATGAATATCTCAGAAAAGAATAATAAGAAAAAGTCAGCAAACACGTTCTGTTACGCTGTTTTTTTAATGATAATAATGCATACTTCGCATAGACAAGTGGCTCATAACCTGTTTTATTGGAAACAATGGCTTTTTAATCTAATAATCAACAACTAACAGCTTCTGCGTCTGCGGGGAAGAATTTTAATTATATTATTATTATTTTTTTAAAAGAAAGACAAACATTTCCGGGTTACTAATAACTTGACAATAATTGAAAATCTCCTACTACCATTACAGTAAGCGGAAAATGTTGCTTGTGTTATGATGGAGGACTTTGTGAATAAATGTATGTTTATTTATTTTTTAAATTTGTTGAAATGAATGTGACCTTACTGGGGTACCAAAGTTCCGAGGTCACATGGTACATGGTAATTTGCGTGAATTATAAATTATAAATTTGGTCAAGTTTTTTAGTACGTTAACTTTTTTTACGTAATTTTGTAAGCATTCAAAATATATAAGAGGTAAATTATCAAGCGAAATAATAGAAGAAAACAACATAATACCTACAAGAAAAATGTACAGTGGTAAAACATACAAAAGAAAAACATAACATTATACAAGAAAAATGTATAGTGTCTAAATATACAAAAGAAAAACATAACATTATACAAGAAAAATGTATAGTAATAAAACATACAAAAGAAAAACATAACATTATACAAGAACAATGTATGGTGGTAAAACATACAAAAGAAAAACATAACATTATACGAGAACAATCTATGGTGGTAAAACATACAAAAGAAAAACATAATATAAGGTTAATCTTTGTTAGGTTGCAAAATTTTATCTATATTCTTCCTTCCCGTCTCCATAATCCATGTATTAATACTTCTTTGAAAGTCGGTTATTTTATTTAATGGTTTTTATTGCAAGAGGGAGGATATTAAATAGTTTTATGGAGAAATATTGCAAATTTCTTTACACGAAAGTCGTTTTAGTTGTAGGTTGGTTAAATGTATGTTGTCATCAGGATCTTGTGAATTGACTCGAGTTTGTGTGTGCAAGGTTATCCTGGTTTTTGAATGCATAAATTAAAATATCTTTTGAAAATAATTGCTTCAGAGACATTACATTTAAGGAATTAAAAACATAGTCTTTAGGGGTTCTGATGGGTATTCTAAGTATAATTTTAAAATTTAGCCTTTTGTGTTGTGAAGACTGGTTTTAGAATGGAACTTCCCCATCTTGGGAGTTTCAATTTAGATTTTGATCAATAATTATTCCTAGGTACTTTATCATTTGATTTTCATTCAATTTTGGGTAGTTGCAAGGATCTTCTTTGTTCACTTTTAAACAATTTTTGGCAGTTGTAAAGATCTTCGTGGTTCACTTTTAAACAATTTTGGGCATGTTTAGGTTTGTATTTAGGTTATCTGTAAGTTTATTATGGATTTTAAATTTAATATATTTAGTTTTTGTGTCATTTAAGGTTACTGGATTTAAATCATGCCATTTTTTTACCCTATTCATCCCTACTTCAGCTTTTTCGAATACAGTCTCCCTCGGCTTTCCGTGGAAGAGAAGAAATGTATTATCTGCGAAACTAATGACTGAGCTGTGACAGTTTAGATTACACAGATCAATAATATATATCAGGAATAAAACCAGGCCTAAGACACTGCCTGGGAAACTGCAATTGAACACACTACGCCTGGGTGCGACCCAAACGCGATGTCAACTCGGCCACCGACCGATGGTTGAACTGATTATACTACCGCAGACCCTTGGAAAATCATGGGATACTATAATTGTAGGATTTGTGAATGTGAAGTTGGAAGTATTTATAAAATATTTGCCTCTGGATCATTGCCACAGCAAAAAAAATATTGTCAATTTTATTTATAACATAATATTTTTTTGTTATTGTTAAATGGAAGTTTACAAATATAATAAAATAAAATATAATAAATTTTGAATACAGGTAGGTACTTACTTTATCGCTGGTCTGAATTCACAAAATCAATTCCAATTTCTAAAATATTAAAACAACTTTGATTTCATTGAACGTGAATAATTTTACGCGGTAATATTTCGCTTCACGCACTGACAATTTTGATTATACAGGAAGTAAGTTCATAAAATCATTTAAACATTTCTTTTAAAAAATTATCAATTTAGCATCTTTCATAAATAACAAATGTTAATTATTTACTGGAATACCTAGTAACTATCTTCAAATAGCTTATAACAAAACCAATTAGTAATTAAAGTAACAAATATTTTGTCAAGACTCGGAATAATGTATAAACTTGAAAGTGAAAAGAATATATGTCTGACTTTTCATATTCTCTGCATACCTTGGTACATAATGGCAAGACAGTTTCTCCACTTACATCGTTTTTGAAAATATTTCGCTTCAGAAAACTTTGAGGAAGTTAGCAGAGTTAAGTTTTGTAAGATTAATAATAGAGAATGAGCATAATATGTAGGTATACTTGGCGCTTGTAGGTATTTAATTATGAACTTCCGTATGCTAGTAACTTAAATTTACCGTATAAGCTGTAACTAATTGCATCACTTAAATACAAGCCATTCGTTACACAGCCTTACTGCTGCAGGAGACGTAATGTTATCGCTGCCCTCCAATTGCATCAGAGGCTTAAGTTTTGCACCCTTACTGTACTTTCTTACTCCTTTCAAATTGAAGACTCACTCAGCAAAATGCTTCAACTTACAAACAATCGTCACAATTAAATGTGAACAATGAGCAGTTCCCTTTTCCGGCGTGATTATATTTTAGTTGTGCGCGGATTCGAAAATTCGCTGTATTTAAGATTTTGAAGCCTCTGTGGATCAAGTAGTCTCGGAGAGGGTGAATGTACTGAATATTTAAAGCAGGAAGGGAAGTGCAGGAAGCTGATAGGATGGATAATATTCTGGAATTACGGGTGGTGACGTCATCCTTGCCTTCGTTTTGAGATAAGCATCATCGCCAAGAGCTTTAAGAAGGGTAGGGGGATGCGAGTGAAAACGAATCGAATATGAATGCAATGCAATGATGATTATGTTTTGGACGTATTTTATACTTATTTGATACAAGAGTGAAAGGCAACATTGATATACCTATTTTTTTATTTTTTTATTGCGCTAAAGTGTGTCGATTCTGAAACAAGTCACAACGCAATACACTCCCAATGATTAATTGATAAATTTCAGGGTGACAAAATTTTTAATGAGTTATGTTTATTCACATATATTTTACAAAATATTAGATTTGAGGGTATTATTGGTCATGTATACCTTATCGGAAAAGAGGTACTCTTGTTGCCTGATATGGGAGCCACAATTCTTACTTTGGTTGGTACCTATTTACTATATCTTTTGCTTTTTTGTTTTTTATATTTACTTGTGTTTTTAGTTAGTTTTTTAAATCGTTTAAATTATTTTATTTGTTCTGATTGGCACGATATTATACATAATAATGGTATCATGCAAGGATTTTAAATGTAAATTTTCTTGTATGTGGGTAATAGACATGTGTAATCAAAACAAAAATACTTATATGAGTTTGTTCTAAATAACTAGCTAATTAACAATCACGCTATTTCTTCACAGGAGTAATCAGAGAGTTCTTGGAACACACTCCTTCCTTTATTCACATTCATACATCGTCTGATACGTACTCTTCTGTTATTGTGACTCTTGACATGGCCCGATTCAAGTAATAGGTTCACTTGATCGTGATATGTCTTCTTCGGGGATCTCCTAATTCTTCTACCAGTCACATTCGAGTAATATATTATCCTTACACTATTCCCTTCGTTAATTCGCTTTACATGCCAACACCATATAATCGTTCCTTTCTTAATCTTACTCATTAGACTAGCATTCTTTGCGAATCTTCACATTATTCACACGGTCACACATGGTTTTACTACATATTCGCCTCAGGGAATATTCACCTCAATACTCCATTGAGGACTGCTGGCTTCGCTCCTTTGGACATGTTTTTGCTAGCACCAGCCACGTTGTTCTCCATTAAATGGAGTCTTCTGCATGTACCATTCTTTCAATATACCTCGATTTTCAATATCAGCCTTTGCATCTCTCTTAAACATACTTTCCAAATACGCAAACCTGTTCCAAGTTTTCATCATTCAAACACCTTTGTTTATGATCACATTATAAAACGTATGTACATATTAAGTTTAATTTTTTTAAAGGGCTTTTGTTTTACTTATTTTTCTTAAGCCACACCTTAAAAGGAATACCATTATTGTTAATGTTTTATACCACCGACGTGTTATAATGAAGCTACCTTTTTTACGTGTTTGTTCTATATTCCATTGCCTTCTAAGGTAAAAATACGATGTCATTTATGTGATAATTATCAGGTTTACGCAATTTACTTGAATATTTACTAAATAAGGAGTACATTAACATTATTTGCTTTACATACACTTTCATTTTATTGTATTATGCACAATATTTATTTTATGTAACTTAAACTATGCGTTCTAATAAGGACTTATTTTTTTCTTGATTTACATCTAAACACTGTAAAGTACCTTCAAAATTTGTATTAATCCACTTTAGTCAATAATTATTGCCAAAATTTAACCTTTTGTAGTAATTGCAGGCTGTAGTAAAGGGGCTCAGATTTGTGGCATCATCTTTGTATCAATTCACGTTAGCCAATAAACGATTACCAAACTGAAAACTGTTACAGTAATCGCAGGCCGTAGTAAATGGGTTCAGATTTGTGGCATCATCTTTGTATTAATTCACGTTAGTCAATAAACGATTACCAAACTGAAAACTGTTACTGTTTCTGCTATCGTGGTACGAGAACACGCCGTCAGATGGAATGCAGGAAAACACTTATTCTTCTTGACATATAAATTTATTAATTCACAATATAATTGCAGAGGATCTTATTTTCCTCTGCTAAAACTTAAACTGAAAGAAATAAAGGTCTAGTTTCCTCTATTCTTCAGTTTTCCCTAGGTTTACATAAACCTAGTAATTATCTCACGGCTGACTGCCTAGGTACGCATGTACCTACCAGTTATAGCAACACTCTAATACTGTCCTTTTTCTGGGAGGTATCTGTATTTAAACTAAATTCTGAAGGACATTTTACCAAAATAAAGATGTTCCACCCGCTCGTTGGCAAACAACATTCTTAACATAAAATAAAATGCACTTAACTATTCTTAATGATACAAACGTGACTTAAACAATAGAAATATTTTAAAGGAATTATTTTGAGGGAGATGAAACTTTATTTGGGGTTTTTATTACTATGGGACAGGGGTGGGAAAGGTATTGGCAAATATTTTTAGGCATAATGGTTTAACTAGGGTCATCATAAAATCGAAGGCGAACAGCTCTATTTGAAAGCTGCCGCCGCTTGCAGTAAAATGTCACCAATTCTTAAATCATAAATGATACAAACAAGGCAATATGTTTATAAAAATACCAGGCCAATGAATTGTTTTATTGTAGGGTCGAATCTGCAAATGTGGGAAACTACACTAAACTTGAAAATACGAACTGTGGGAACTGGCTTGAAGGTTAAACTTTACTGAGCAATATGTAATAGTCGCATTCTGGAAGATACATACCTCCTCCCGTGAAGTACTTCACAAAATAGGCTAAGAATGCGACTGTTATCTTTATTAGGTACCTACTGCATGTCTACGAAAATTACCAGTTAAATTTATTAAAATGTCTAAAATACAAATATTTATGCTGCTTTTAAAACTAGAAATTCCGTGGAATATGTAAATCTTATGACTAAAAATTGTGTAGTAGGTAATGTCTTTAAACAAGAAATTCCGTAAAAAATGTAACTCTTATGACTAAAAAATTGTGTAGTAGGTAATGTCTTAAAACTAGAAATTCCGTAAAAAATGTAAATCTTATGACTAAAAATTGTGTAGTAGGTAATGTCTTAAAACTAGAAATTCCGTAAAAAATGTATATCTTACTGACTGACTAAATGGTTGTAGTAGGTAATTTCGCATTCACCTCCACCCTTAAACCCGCCTTGAGCATGTATGTATGTAATATCTAGTATTAATTTCTTCGCACTTTCTACTGAATTTACACTATCTAAATAGTCGTTCATGTAATGTTTTGTTTTTATTGCTTTGACGGCCTGGGGATACTGAGATAAAAATTGATCCGCGTTTTTATTTTTTACGAATTGCGCCGAACAAGGTGATGATTTTGCGCCAAAAATTATAAGAAGGGAAGAAACCGCGTCACGCGCCTCTCCTTTTAACGCTTTTTGTAATGTATATAAATTTTTGCTGTCAGATACTTTTAAGAAGTCTGTGGTATGATGGCATATTAATTTGAACGCAATCCATTCAATTGGATTGCCGTTAAATGTGGGAAGATCATTAACTTTGGGCCTGGTATTATATAAAGACATTGCCTTACCAATTGATTCCGCGAGACGGTCTTCAGTTATAGCAGGTGTTGGTCCCTGGAATCGGCCCTGCGACTCTGGCCACTGTTGCCCGTCGCGTTGCTCTGCTAAGTTGACTGGCTGCTCTGATGTAGGCAGCTCCCAGCAGCTACTGCTTGGCTGCTGATGCTGCATCGACTGCAGCTGAAGAGATTGCCCTACCAAGGGCGGCTGATGCGATGTTCCTCTGGGTGGGAGTAGCTCGTACCGCCCGCCCTGCCGATGCTGCTCCAACCGCTGTCCCAAGTGCAGTGGAAGAGCCTGCTCTGTCCGAGGCTCCAATTGCGACGGGAGAGTCTGCCCTGCCAAGGGCTGCTGCTCTGACGATCCTTTTGGTGGGAGTAATGCGTACCGCCCACCCTTGTGCTGCTCCAACCGCTGTTCCAGTTGCAGCGGATGAGCCTGCTCTACCCGAGGCTCCATTTGCGACGGGAGATTCTGCCCTGCCAAGGGCTGTTGCTGTGCAGTTCTTGTGGGCGGTTGTAGTGATAACCGCCCATCATGGAGCAGTTCCTGTTGCTGCTCCATTTGAACTCGAAGAGGCTGTTCATCGTGATTTCCAAGTTCTGATGATGAACTGTGATGTGACTGGTCCACCCAGTCATTGACTCTATCCTTGAGAGTCCGTTGCGAAGTCCTTGATGCAGCTTCTAAAAGGAGCGCCGCATGTTGCTCCTCTGCTTCCAAGACTGACATTGCTGCAGCCATCTTTACTTCGGAAGCCTTTGCTTCCGCGGCCATCTTTGCTTCAGCCATCTCCGTAAGTAGGCGGGCCTTTTGTCTCGTGATGTGCACCTTGGTTGCTGAAGCTTTTATTTGAGCCTCCATCCAGCTCCTGCTAGTTCCCGCCTTGCTGCCGAAGACAGATGACGTCTTTGAGTGTTGTCCCGCTTCCATGATGCTGCTGTTCCCGATCCGGCTCGAAGGACCATATGTTTCTGCTATCGTGGTACGAGAACACGCCGTCAGATGGAATGCAGGAAAACACTTATTCTTCTTGACATATAAATTTATTAATTCACAATATAATTGCAGAGGATCTTATTTTCCTCTGCTAAAACTTAAACTGAAAGAAATAAAGGTCTAGTTTCCTCTATTCTTCAGTTTTCCCTAGGTTTACATAAACCTAGTAATTATCTCACGGCTGACTGCCTAGGTACGCATGTACCTACCAGTTATAGCAACACTCTAATACTGTCCTTTTTCTGGGAGGTATCTGTATTTAAACTAAATTCTGAAGGACATTTTACCAAAATAAAGATGTTCCACCCGCTCGTTGGCAAACAACATTCTTAACATAAAATAAAATGCACTTAACTATTCTTAATGATACAAACGTGACTTAAACAATAGAAATATTTTAAAGGAATTATTTTGAGGGAGATGAAACTTTATTTGGGGTTTTTATTACTATGGGACAGGGGTGGGAAAGGTATTGGCAAATATTTTTAGGCATAATGGTTTAACTAGGGTCATCATAAAATCGAAGGCGAACAGCTCTATTTGAAAGCTGCCGCCGCTTGCAGTAAAATGTCACCAATTCTTAAATCATAAATGATACAAACAAGGCAATATGTTTATAAAAATACCAGGCCAATGAATTGTTTTATTGTAGGGTCGAATCTGCAAATGTGGGAAACTACACTAAACTTGAAAATACGAACTGTGGGAACTGGCTTGAAGGTTAAACTTTACTGAGCAATATGTAATAGTCGCATTCTGGAAGATACAGTTACAATAATCGCAGGCTGTAGTAAAGGGGCTCAGATTTGTGGCATCATCTTTGTATTAATTCACGTTAGTCAATAAACGATTATCAAACTTTCAGCTGTTACAGTAATTGCAGGCTGTAGTAAAGGGGCTCGGATTTGTGGTATCATCTTTGTTTTAATTCACGTTAGTCGATAAACGATTACCAAATTTTAAACTGTTACAGAAATCGCAGATTGTAGTAAAAAGTTAAATACAAATAGATTGTATTCCGAAAGTACGACCAACTTTTTAATTTAGCATCTTTAACTTTCCCATTCGATAACTTTGTTGATCTGATTTCAAGTCGTGAAATGACATTTTCAGGAATTCACAAAAATTGGCGTAGTCATCTATTAACTTAACTTAATGTCAAATTTAACGACGAGTATAAAAAATTCTACACCCTTTTTAATGGCTTTTTTTGTATGGGCCTGCAGTGAATATTTAGGTGGTGTAGTACCTTCCGAGAAGCTAAAAGTTCTACAGTAAAACAAAGCAACTCGCCCTGTTAGTTGGGTGCTCGAATATTGAAGTATTCCTCCCTTCAGATGTAATTCATCTCCTGCACCATTCATTCATGCAGACCTCCCCCACCCTCCCGACACAATAATATCCAAGGGGCACGCGGCTGTCACCCCTGGAGACTATTCCCTTAACGAATATCTTAGGGCGGTGCAGATAAGGAAAGGGAAGTGACTGCTTTCTGCAATGTGTCCAGTCAATTTCGAAGGGAGTTGAAGCTACCACCCCAACAAGCGAAGTGATTCAAACTAATTATTTTGGCAAAATGAAAACTCTGCGGTGTAACAGTGTTAATAAACTGAAACATATTGATTTTATTTTAAACCGCTGAACTATATTTTTACGTTGTTTGTATTTTTTAGGGTTCCATGATAACTCAACATAGTGACAATTCAACACACCTTTAAAAAGTGATATAAAGACATTAGAAACGATGAAAAAAAAATGAACCTAACCTAACCTAACCTACTTAATCCAGTTAATAAATTTTTTGTTTCATCACTTTCCATGACTTTATATAACTTTTTAAAGATGTGATGAATTATCATTGTGATGATTTATCCGGTCACCATTTTTTAGACCCATGTATAGTCAGGAATAAGAATACCTAAAAAATGCTTTAGATTTATTTATTTTTATATCTGAATTTACATATTTTAATGAAAAACTTCTTCTATTTTTCGCCCATTCTCTTTTTTATTTTATCAAAAAATAAAAATTGTATATATTTCTAAGTCACTCAATTTTTCTTTCGAGCAGTTATATGATTTCTTTCTAGTTAAGACCAAAAATTAAAAATAAAACCATCTAAATAATATCCACGGAGAAAAAATAGTATTTGCTGATTTATCCAGAATCTCTTAAAATTATTGGAAATATGGTTAAAAACGGGAATGCAGGCCGTTTTTTTGAATCTATCACGAAATAACAGCGCGCAGAGTGGAAGATATTCCCAGCATCGGCCATCGCAATAGTAAAAGAAAATTATTTCTAATAGAAACATTTCTTGAAATGGCTTTATTTGATATGTTTTGTTACCAAATCGGAAAAACCAAGAACTTACCATCCCCTTTCCCCACGTCAAACCGGAGATAGCAGTGCTCGTGTGGATCCGGGGTGATGCGATGATGCGGTATTAAAATATTCATAATTCAATAACTCATTTTATGAAAAGTTACAAAGTCATTTCGTATATTCCGTAACGAGAAATAAAAATAAACGAATCAGATAAAATCATGTCTAACAGCGTCGACAGGAAAATTCATATTCTGTTAGTGTCACCAAGATCCAATTACACGAAAATCCACTATAGTTTTCGTGCCACAGTTGTATGAAATAGTGAAAATCGTTTAAATATGTGTAAAATGTACTTCACCAAACCCGCCCAGTCTAACCATCAGGCACAGAAAATTATCGCCCGCAAAAGTGGGATGGTTTCCCGGGTTTGATTCGAATAGAGGGTGTCGGCGTGTACTACAGCGCATGCGCAGAGCGTGCGCGAAAATAGCGCATTTTCTTACACGCAAAAATGGATTTTCGCGCCGAAATGGCTCGATACGTCAACAATCGCACAGGTGGTCGGCAGCGCGCGGTCTGAGGAAATCACACCCCGTCTCTACACTCTACACACTCCAATACAGGCACGGGGCAAACACCGACCTTGCATCTGTACGCACTTTTACAACCCTAAATGTTCACTAATACTATAAGGGCGGCAGGCAATGGCGGCTCTTACTGAGCGCGCCCCATCGACCCACTGAAAATCTAAAGGCGCGTTTTCACTGTAGCACTTTGCCTGATTTTAGTGAAGTTCAGATTCAAGCCCTGATTTCACGGAAAACCCAAGTTTTGGGACAACACCAATATAATTTTTCTTGGTTTTTGTTTGCAGATCAAAAAATGAGGAGGCTAAAATCCCACATCCACATTTCAAAAACTATTACGATTTTTCATGGTTTTTCTTCTTTTGGTATCAAACATGTTAAAACATCGAAATCCTTTCTTGAACAGATAATCAATATCATCTGCCTATTCTAAGCCTAATTAGTGGCGACAACCGTTTTCTTTCAAATCGGTATGCGAGTAGGTTATGCTTCTAGTAATTACCAGCTAAGTGGAAGAAGTAAATAAAAGTACGGCGAGCAAGTAGTTGGATGTTGCTTAACTCACCCAAGGTGAAAATGTTTGAAGTGTCTTTTTTTCGTAAGGATATACTGAAAAAAAATTGAGTTATTGCCTCCAAGAAAATCAGAGGAAGAAAATCATTTTCCGATAATTAAATTCAGCGCGTTCGGAATACGGAAGCAACGTAGAATGACGGTAGTGTATTTTTACCTCTATTTCTCCCTCCCCTCTTGGAGCGAAAATCCGAAGCAAGCCGAAGCGGATTCGCGGGCCGGCGGAAACGCCCGAACGTACATAGTACTTTCCGCAGCGAGTAGCAAAGCTCGCCATGTCGCGTCGCTAAGCACAAGCGTTTTCCCAACGCTGGTTGCCGATCGACTCCCGTTTTATCCGCGCGCACACGAAAATACCGCGAAAATCAATGAAAACTTGTTGAAAATATATTAATCTACATATCAGTGACAATAATAATGTAAATATCATTGTTTTACGCGTTTTTACTTTGTAATTTAAGACAATTTTCATTGAAAAACCACTGTTCAAGGCGCTGTTTACAAACGTCAGTTGGGACATTTTCCCGCGTATTGGTTTTCAAGCAGATTGCGTATAATTTTGAATTTTGAATTCAGCCTGTTCGGAAATTGATTGACGTTTTTTTAAAGCATGGAAAACTTGAACTGGAAAATCGTGAGCCGTATAATAAGGCGGGAATGGCAATTGTAAAAATAAATGTCTCCGTGTGTTTTGTGATGTTGTTCTGAATGGAATCCACGATACGTGATTTGTAATTGGAAGAGGAGGGTGTGTGCGTGAGGGAAGGGAAGAGAGATCCCGTCTTTGTTGACGGTTGCCATTTGTTCAGTTTTTCTGTGAAGGTGAGTGGCCCCCAAGCATGCTATTTCAATAGGGGGAATTTTCCACCCTAACCTGTTATATTTTCATTATTTTTGCAATTTAATTTTTCGTCATATTATGTCGTCTGAAAATCTTTTTTGTCTTACAAAATATATTTTTATTTTAGCATGTTTGACATATTTTTATAAGTTTGTAATACTTTATTTGTATTATTTTTTTACCGAATATCCTCGATTTATTATTTTTTTAAATGCTTTTCAAAGTTGTGTAACTGACCTATTGATAAAAGGGTGCGTCCAAGTTTAGCACGGACATACGTGCCATTTTTTGGTGCTGAAATTCAAAGAATTTGTGGAAATAAAAAAGTATTAATTTTTAGAGTCGAACATATGGTAGGCATAAAATGTAGATTTCAAAACACCAACATTAAAAATAATCTGGCTTCCCACACTGATGCTCTCATCCAAATGTGGGAGTGATTTCCATTATCACAAATAATTTATACGGGTATATGGATAATGAATAATAGCAACGATTTACTATCTCTAAAAAGTAATCAGATTGGCTGGCATCTTCCAATGTTGATCATTATATTAATTTTGGTAAATCCCCTATCACATCGTGGGGTATTTGCAATACACGTTTACTTTAATTAAAGTAATATTTCTTCGTATTTCCTCCCTCTCCTGTTTGTTGTACCGAAATTACACTTATTACCATTTCCAGATCACATTGCTCTAGCCCCCAACCATTCTAAAACCCTTCTCCCACTCCCCCCTCCGTCTTGGTTTTCCCTCCAATAATCCATAAGAAAAAGATAAATAGCTTTAAAAAGGGATCTACCCCAATTGCGTTACTATTCATCCTGAAAACGTTTAATCTACCTACATTAAATTTTGTCACATTGCCTTTTACACAAAAATCTCCTTTTTAAATGCTTTTTTGGAAACACTTGGTCGAGAAAATCCATTAATATATTAAAATTCTATCCTTTGAGTAAATAATAAACTTAATGAGTCAGTTTCATTTTCTTTGCCAGATGCCAACAAGATTTAAGATTAAACAGAAAATATGTAAATATAAATACTTAGTTCGTGTAAGCAACTGTTAAAGTTTAAAGCTGTTTATTTGTATAATTGGACGTGTTTCGGGTGTGTCCATTCGCGCTGCCTTTAAACGAAGCCGACATAAATAATAATTAAAAGATTCTTACGCGTACAAACACAAATGAAACAACTGTTAAATTAATATCTACAAATACTCCGCTTCGACTACAGGTATTAAAAACACGGTTGCGAAGGAATGCAATGATTTTTTTTCTTCTTCCTTTCTGAGATGTGATGCATAATTTACACTCTACCAAATGGTTATTTGTATACATGACTAGAACTTCATGTAAATATTTATAGGTACTTAATTCCCGCTAATCGAGTCATAGATCAGCAACGTGATTCCGCTATTAGAAGGTTGAGGAACTGAGCGAGATGACGCTTTCAGGAATAGCCTACCACCTGGAGTTGAAAACTGTATTTCAAAGCTTAATAATAATAATAATAATAATTGGATAATTTGTAGAGCGCCGTTTTTGTGAAAAATCACCTCAAGGGCGCTGTACAATTTATTTCCTAGGATCTACATTTGTTATTTAGACCAACTGTGCCAGCACGAGGTTCGTCATCCGTTCAGGCATGTGTCTGCCGCCAATATAGCGCTGACATGTGTCTGCTGCCAATAAAGAGCGCCGACACAACATCCTCACATAGACAACAAACCTTGGCAGCACCGCTGTGACGCTCGACAAAGACAGAAGATGGAGACTCTGCTGCAAGAGTCCTAGGTAGCGAAGGAACTGTACCAGCTGCTGCAAGGAGAGAGACTACCCCGTCCACCAACTGTGCCAGCACGAGGCTCGTCATCCGCTCAGGCATGTGTCCGCCGCTAATATAGCGCTGACATGTGTCTGCTGCCAATAAAGAGCGCCGACACAACATCCTCACATATATAACAGACCTTGGCAGCACCGCTGTGCAAAATCACCTCATCCTAGTCTACCCTAGTCTCTCCAGTCACCTCCCAGCCTTTCATGCCACCTAGTGCATCCTCTCGACCCTTTCAGACTCCTTCCTGGCTCCAATACCTAAATAAAATCCAGCAAAAAAAAAAAAAAAAAAAAATTCTTTCTATTGTCGTGATCCGACGATTTCACACCTCTGTCTCAGACCCTTAGGGCTCGCTTATCGCAGGCTATCATAAGCAAAATCTTGAACCAAAGTCAAAGTGGAGTTTATGTGTGTCATCTGTAACAAAATACATAAACAAAAACAGAAAATAAAAACAAAAACTTTAAACAAAATATGGCTTATCTGTCCTCCAGGCAGACACCCTCGGTTGAAAAGGTCCCGTAAATCCCGACACCACTTGACACTTGAGTCAGGTATAAAATCTTCGACTGCACTGAGAATCTTTGTTCTAGGTTCACTTTCAAAATTTAATCGGTTTAAAATGCTATAATAATTGCAAATTCCGGCTAAACGGTAGAAGTTACGCGCATTTCGTGAAATAAGAAGGTAAGCACTATATAAAACACGGATGCTGAACATTTTTCAGCGATCTCTTAACAAGGGAAACCTTCTGAAAGGATTAAACAAACCGGAGCGGTTAAAACACGTCCGCTCTCGTAGGCTAAGTACTAAATTCTACTTTCTATTTACCTTATCTTGTAAATCATTTAAAGAGCCCGCGTTGTCAATCTTACATAAACACAATATTTTTCATCACAAAGCTTCGTTTGACCTATTTGAAGTAATATCATGTTGAGCATTTTTTAGCATTATAATTTCACCAAAATGTACCGCGTTTCTGAATAATTATAGAATATTTACCACTATATTAATCATCAGCCGATAATTAACAATTTATAGAATGGGCACACATAAGGTTTTGTGCAGGACTGTATTTTGATATTTGTATATGATTTCAGTTCACCTGCCGTATGTGGAAAGTTTCGAAAAATACGCCAACCTCTTGTTCGACGTAGTCACAATTCACTTACATGTCAATGCCCTGTCCGAAGCAGGTACGATTGTTTCCAGTATCAATATTGGCGTTGTTTTCTTTCAAACATGCACAACGACCAACTCGACTTCGAATTCGAGTTTCGTGAGCACTTTATCTTATACATACTCGTACTTACGTAGATTTTGCTATATTAAATTGCAGCTGCTATATATCTTAATGGAATGCGTTTCGATCACTGAGGGACCACAAAGACAGTAAAACTTGAGATAATAAGCCACGATCAGACTTCACTTGTTACAATTTATGTGCGAGGGGATCTTCATTATCAGTGGTGTTTTCACATGTGTTTCGAATTCTTTGTTGCCATAACTCTCGCTTGCCCCTCCAGAATGCCATTAATCAGGTTAATTGTAAACTCGCTAGTTACCAGTTACTAACCGTTTACCCTATTACTATAATTAGCGGCGTACTGCAAACAAATGAAGCAATACAATGCTTTGTAATCGTCCCACAAATTAGCGAAAACTTACACCCGGTGGCATTGCTCAATTCGGTTATTAGCATCTCAATAGAAGCAGAACACTTATATCTTCTTAGGTGGATATTTGAATAATGAATGAACGTGTGTTTTGTGTACGAACGTGGTTTTTGTTATACTGTTCATTATCTCACCAGCTGTCGAAGCAGGCTATCAATTTACAGATGTGGTCATGCAGCTTCCATTTCAGCGAATATATTTTACATTCCTACTAGATTTCAGTTATGCATGGTAACGCGAACATATTTTGCAAAAGTGGACTGAATGCAGTACAAATGAGATGATACTCGGGGTGTTTTGTGTGCAAAACCAATGTTTTACCGAATTAGACACAAGAAGAAACAAAAATTTAAAGCAGATAGAAGAGGAAGAAAACGTTATGTTTTTTACGGTAGATCATCCACTGTGTTTGAACGAAAAAACGAGATGTAGAAAAGCGACGGGACCTTAGAGGAAGACATGGCATTAATCAATTACGACAATTATTAACCAAGTACTTGGATAATAGACTAGTATAATTTACTAGTGTTTGATGTTCCATTCCATCTACCGACTTGTGATGGTTAGTTAGTTAAGTAGGTAGTCAAATATAATTGGTTTTATCATTTCTCATTTCAGTATAGGTACACATACATAATCCTTGATTTATTCCTTCTTGCATCCTTCGCCGTCGTTAAGAAATAATTGCTTATCTAGCATTCTCAAAGCTCCGCATTTCTAAGACCTTTGGTTTTCAATAAAATCGGATTAATTCAATCGAAGAGAGTGGTTTCGTAGCTTCTGTTTTCTCTGCGTTTGTAGTTTGTCTCTTCGTACTATTTTGTGATCGTAATCTGTTCTAATATTGTTAAGTACCAACAAATGTATCGATACCTTTAATGCATTTTTTCATTTGATTCTTGTAAATCTTAAAGATTTAAATTTATGTAGGCCCACTTGGGACGAGTTGTTTCACAATTGAACAATTCAAGTTTTGTGAAAGTCCTAATAAAGTTCTGTTATTATTTCATCATGGGCGAGTTGTTTCACATTATGTGGATAATAACAGAACTTGAATGGGACTTTCACAGAACTTGAATATTAACTTTGAAATTTGATGAATTATTCAAATTCTGGGAACAATCCATCCTTAATGTGTTAAATAATACCTATATATAAAATCAGTACATAATGTAATATGATGCATGGTTGTTAGATCGGTTGTTATAATTTGTATTAATTAAAGATAATCGTTAACAAAAAGCAGAATGATCATTAAGACTATCCATCGTAGATTATTTACACACCGCAAACATTTACACACATTGACCCATTTTTTTCTTTGTCTTGTTGGAATACCACCAAACGCTTCCGAGAAAATACCACTGTTAGGTCTTTCGAAACGTGGAATAGATACACCAAAATATTTACAGAAGGCAATATTATCGGCAGAATCAATATTGAGCTATTAGACTTTAGTTTAACTTCTCGTATCTGCCAATAATAAACTCATTAAAAATCACGGTGGCATGAAATTGAAATTACTGAAAATGATCTGAGAGAGACGTGATTGATAGCTTCACTTTAATGATATGTAAATGAAGTATTAACCTAACCGCGGGGAGAGTTTTCAGTTTATAAACGAAAAACTTGCTTGATTTGTATTTGAAACAGAGTTTCTTTTTTTTTATTAAAGTAAAAAGTACATATAAGTAATAAGGTTTACAATTTACAATGACAATATTTAATACTACTCTTCCAGAGAAGCATTAGCTTGTGGTTGGAAGAGGAGTGTACATTATATTATTGTAGATATACATTTAGAATCAAGAGAAGTAGGAAAAAAATATTGTAAGTAAAATGTACTACTAGTAGCTAAAATTATGTAATTAGTTTCTGGAATAAAGACCATTATTATTATTATTTTTTGTATTAATATGTATACTATATTTGGAGAAGAAGTTGCTTCTTAAGTAGAATATTTTTTATTCATTTTTTGATAATTTATATTTAAAATACTTTTTTTCAAAATGCTCAAAGCTTGGCTTTTGTCGTTTATGTTTCTGATTCTTTTTTTAACTGATGGAAGTGTTTAATTTCTTATTGTTTTTTTGTTTGTTTTTGTCACTATAACGGTGGTATCATTATAAACTAACCTATTCCACTGTACTTATAATCGCGGTGTAAATATTAAGTAGGTCGGGATAGTGAAATACTTCACTTATTACGACAGCGGAAGTATAGTTAAAACAGCCTTAAGCCGGGCTTAAGACCGGCATTACTATACCAAAGCCGAACTGGCGCCTAATAATGTATTAAGTAATTTGTTCACACAATGCTGCCATGTTATTTCTTATACTTTTCATATTTTTCTAGTTATAATATCAAATCAAAATTAAATTGACGGTTTTTGGCTCTAAAAGTGAAGCAGCATAGTATATCATCTCAAATCTAGACAAGACTGCGGTTGACATGACTTGACAGGATTGCACGTGACTCGATCAGATGTGTCATGATCGGCTGTGACCGGGTTTCTTCGAATTACGTACCATTATATGCATTTCAATTATAATATCTGTCAATACCTTTCACATAAATACTTTACATTCTTCTTTTTATGCGAATACGCAAGACTCAACACTGCTCCCAACCTTCTTTGAAACCAGCGGGACTATGACATCACCAATTGGGAGGCTGAATGTGGTGCGGGGGGGGGGAGGATATGTGAAAGATCAAAGTTGGGGAAGTACTTGGCTAATCCAATGTGATCATCAAACACGGCTAAAGTCGTTTCAAACAGCGTTTCAATTCTGAATTAAGTTTACATTCCAAATTTTTAGATAGTTCCGAATTATAACATAGGCCCTTGAACAGTAAGTAAGGGTTGTTTCAAAGAATTTGAACAATTCAACAAATTTCAAAGTTAATTTCCGGGTTCTGTAAAAGTCCTATTTAAGTTCTGCTATTATATCATTATAGGCTAGTTGTTTGACAGAACTGAAATAATAACAGAACTTGAAAAAATCCTTCACAGAACTTATTAACTTTGAAATTTGAAGAATTATTCAAATTCTCTAAAACAATCCGTCCTAAATGTTTTAAAGTTCTTAAAAATGTGTAATTTGTTAAGATAATCTCTATACGTTTTCCGAGTAGAAAAGTATTTTAATAAAATTACCTCGATAGAAAAATATCGCTAATTTAGCTCCGAAAATTATAAAAAAACACATTTGAATCTGTTATTTAACATGTTGCGTTGCGTTGCATTGCGTTTTTTTAAATGTGCTTTAAAAAAACATTATCCCTTCAGGCCTCTGGCATATTCTGCAAAAAACCAAATAAATGAAATATTTCGAAATTTATCTGAAAATTTAATCTTTTTTTGAATGATTCTGAAATCCGCTATCAAAATTTTTTCACTAGAAATAAAAGTAAAATTTTTGATACATTCAAATTTTTAATGCAATCATAAGTTTTAAAAATGGCTCACCTAACGTTTTTACTATCCTAAAATTACTGACAACGAAAAAAAACACACACATGTACTACATTACGGTCGCCTCACTTTTTTTAAAATTTTAATTTAAAGGTCTTTTCTCTTTTTAACACTATTTAGTGCATATATCTCACAATGAGAGGGAGACATGCACAATGATATCCATGAGAGCTCCAAGGGTTAAGATATATACATCTTTTTATATTTTGGCGCTCACTCTAACACTCATATTTTGGTATCTCTCTTTCAAACCATCTTCATCTTTGATTTAAGATTTTCACGGCCAAAAGTATTTTTGTTATTTGTTTTTGGGGTATTATGCCGTGGTGCGCTAACTCATTCTTTAGCCAACATTACGGACGGCATTGCAGTGTCCATCATCAGGGCAGATGTGTTATTTTAACACATCTGAAATATCATCACATCACATCAAAATCTTACTTTTATTGTTATTAGGTTTTTAAAAAAACGGCGGCTAGTTTAAAAAAATATTCCATTCATAATATTCTCAGAAGGAGAAATTTATAACCTCTAACAATTGATATGTATCTCTAGCTCTACGCCGCTAAGTTACTGCAATAATAAACAATATTTTTAAAAAATATCGTATAAAATTTAAGTTTCATAGCTTATCGTGGAAATGACATTGCGAGTTGAAAATATATGCAGTGAATAGAAATCCCATTCAGCAAAAGCCCTACTAATTTCGTAACGCCAGAGCTTACTTTTAGTGACATATACAATTTACTGCTGTGTATTTCAAATATCTGATCTGAACGAGGTAGTCTACTATTTTTTTTATTATGATAATAATGAAATTTTATTTAAAGAACTAATAACGTCAGTAAAATTAGTAGTTTTTCGATATCTCCAAGAATGACGAACTTGGGTTAAACGTATGCAATAGTGTCTCGTGACGTCACGCGAGACACGATTCAGCACAATTCGCGATGTCACCATTGAGGCATCATAATGGATGTCACATGGTTTTCGGACGGCTGCAAAAACATTTTGACGGCTTCGGTAGGTACTCTTCGGTATCCAAAAATTCTAAAAGTTTCTCAACATTCTCTAATTTTTTTGATACATTTTGAAAAACCTGCAATTTTGTTGTAGGAGAGAACCGGCAACCTGATACTTAGATTGAAAATAAAAATAAAAATCAGTGCTTCGAAATATTTTTTTACAAAAGTATCACAAAATAGTAATTAGTTGTTGATATTATCATTTTCACATATATTTACCACATTTGGGCGGGTAATGGGTATCATGTTGGATCTGCGTTCATTCCAGAATGTAATTACTTAATAGCACTTCACGAGTTAGATAAGATATTTCGCAAAGCAAAAAACTTTCATTTTAGTTCCCAATTGTATATTATTAAATTATTATCGTGGGGGGCAAAAAGTGTACTACGTCGATACTAGATACAATTGAATGACTCCATTATCTCCACAACGTATTGTTTTTTTTTTTTTTTAATATGCTTGGCTTAACTATGAACGTGCACTACCTGCGGTAGTATATCGTCATTTAATTATTTTTTTTAGCTTAGATAATAAGTACCTACCTACGTACTTGGAATATCTCGTATCGGGGGCGTGTCATTTTTTTTTCATTTTCGAGGTTTTCCCGAAGTCGAAGGTTGAAATTCTTAAAAAGAGAAAAAAATTGTTATTTTATTTTGATTATTTTTGATTGAATTAAGTTTTTTTGAATAAATATTTAAATTCCTTCCTCAAAGAACAGTTTTTTAAATAAATAATCAATCATTACAATAATTGATTTCACTTCACTGTAAGTAGCTGGAAACTCCGTGTAAAGTAGGACTTGAAGATATTTTCACTATGCCCATATTTCTGATTTCCCTCGAGTCCTGTGTCGTCTTTGGGGATGCTTTGAGGAGGTTTTTTGTGGAAAGGAAGGAGTGAACCTGGGATTCATGTTAATTCGTCAGAACACCTGGCACCGAAGTACCATCTGGATAGGGAAATCTATCTAGCGTAGTCGGTCGGTGGCTGAGTTGACATCGCGTTTCAGTCTCACCCAGGCTCAGTGTGTTTAGTTCCTCGGCTGGCTAAGTCCTCCATCATTACACCAGCAACACTTACTGTTTCCGCTTACTGTAGTAATAGTAGGGGGTTTTCAAATATTGTCAGGTTATTCGTAACCCGAGAATGTTTGTCTTTCTTTTTTTTAAAATAATTAAAATAAATTGTTATTTTTTAACCCGTTTTTTTCAGGTCTAGAAACTCCATACCAGAGGTGACTACCAAATACAGCTGCAGGACGCACTTGCGATTTATTACTCAGAAATATAATGTGTGGTATTATTCGAGTATCTGCGGGTTCTGAATCTACTTCTCACGTTCCTACATTTTAATAAGACCATTATAATCAATTTTTCAAATTGCAAATCTAATAATAGACTAATGGTTGGCATACTCATTAAACCTTGAAATTTCCTTAATAAATTCAATAAATTGTGCTGTTTTGTATGCATCGATCTCAATGCATGCAATGGACGACTGCCATAGAAACAGGTAGATAAATCACTGCAAATAGTTGTTTTATCTTTATTACATGTAATTTAAATTACAAAACCACACTCACGCCTTCTTCTTCGTCCATTCTCGGTAATATCGTTATAATGTCTTGTATCAGAGATACTCAAAGAGCAATTCGACATATAGATTTACCTACACTAAACTAACGTATTTTTTCGTGCAAACACTGCAGGTTCCAGAAATAGCATCATTGCACTTCAGAACTGATGTCAACTATAATAATTATAAAATGCTAAACATAACTAAAAAATATTACTTAATTATTTATAGTTTTCACGTAAGTAATTGACTGAGTGTAGCGAAATCCTGTTTTAACTCGACCGTTTGGAATTTCATCTGTTTTAAAATTTGTTTGTAACGAGTTTCCGGTTCGAGATGGTGGCCGTGATGAATACTACCATTTTAATCCGCCAGAGTTCGCATGAGTGGGGTCTACTGCGAGCTGTCAAATTGTAAAAATCAATATTGAGGCATCTACCGGCCTAAGAATTTTCTTAGGACAAATTTTATAATTCCTTATTTGTTCCTACTTACAAATCTTACGATTTAGTATCTACGTTTTTGAAACAAATGTCATATTCATATAATTTTAATAATCAGTGATCGGAATCAGAATCAGTAATCTCTATTCCTATCCATTGATGTATTATATTTAGATGAGACACGAAGCGAAATAATAGGATCCTTTTTTTTTTTTTTTATTCAAAAATATTGTTATTGGGTTTATAAAAACAGTTTATTTTTAAACAAGTTCTGCTGTATAATTATTATTACGCGTGACAGCTGTTTTGCTACACAGCAGAACTTGTTTAAAAATAAACTGTTTTTATAAACCCAATAACAATATTATTGAATATATAAAAAATAAAAAATTAAAATGGAGTTCTACAAATTAAACTTAATAACAATAATTAATAGGATCCTTTTTGTTTACCTCCAATTGATCTCCAACTCTCGTAATGCTTTAACTAAAGCTACAGAATTCGATCTACGATATATTAGTACGCAATAGCGCCTCTATCGTATAGCTCTATGTTCGCAGGTCATTTAATATTTTTAAAAAACTACTCGTCATAAATGATTATAATGGTTCGTGTATCACAGTTGCTTTACTTCTGTCTTATATAATTTCACATCTGACAACTGACTTAATAACTGCATCTCATATGTGATGATGCATCTAGATTAACCAGTTTCGTATGCAAATCACGCCACGTCGCGCGTCGCTAAGTGATAATCTCCATCTTAATTACACGCTTCGCCGGACGACGAAGCATTCAAAGTAGTAATTCTCCGTTCAAAGTGCTAATGTTACGCTGGCATCTGCCAACTTACCTGTCCCCAGTTACCTGTGATGAGTTGAGATATCGGATGATAGAGCCGTCACTCCCATCACGTCCGTGGCTAATGCGAAGGTTCTAAATTGAATTAATTGGGGGATTCTCGTTCGAAGCACGATCAAAAATTACGTGCAAAATGGCGGGTAATCTGCAGCAAATATAATTATTGTTGGCTGAGTGCTCTTGGATTGGGAACAAGTAATGTATCCTTTTAGGATATTCTCTTCGTAGCTGGCTAAGCAATTCTATCCGTAATTGATTGAATTTACTTCCATTGTTTGCCATTTCTTCTATCTGTAAATTTGTTTTTACGTACCGTTTCCGGCTTAAGATGGTGGCCGTGTTGGATACTGTATTTTTGTCCCGCCAAAGTTCGCATGGTAAACCAAACCCTATTTCTTTTAAATACGTCTATTTGTAGTCGTCACAAGAAACTATGTGAAGGATTGATAGTCTCATATTAAAACGTTTACTATAATATTATTCGCTCCTACGGATCTCAGCAGTGATTTGGAGAGGATTTGAAGAGTTTTCCATAAAGTATTTCCTGATGGCCAAATCTACAACCAAAATTTTCCTAACATCCTACTAAATATGTTCGTATTCTTTGATCGACCATATCACCTCTGTGATGGAACCATCAAAGCGTCCAAACATGTCCTTATTGGATAAAGCTAGTAACCATTATTATTATTTAATTAAAATAGACACACCAAAACCGCATTGCATCACAATGCAACGAACCAAATTTGAATCACACGTGCCCAGCGTGCGTACATTTTTACTAGTAGATATAGTATTTAACTATTATAATCTAGGAGGAAGGAGGAGGAGGAAGGTGTGTATCGATTTCAGGCTCGGTTATGGGCGATTGTTCGGGTAATGAAAAGAGACAAATGAATGACAATTGGTTGAATTCGTTTCCGTGCGGTTCCTCATGTGCACAGTGGTCAGTGGACTTATTTATGGACACATCCGTATTGGTTAATAGCCGCTCTGTATTTGGTCAAAAGCTTGGCTATATATGTAAGAGTTCGTATGTGTTTGGTACGTTATCATGGGTCTACCTGAAATGTATCCAGTTTTGCAGATCCTTTGTGGTTCTCGGTCCTCTGAATCCGGCTTCTGAATCTCACTTTGGGTCGTCAGCCCAACTAATCTATGGACGGCCTGCTTGTGTTTCATATTCAAATTTCTGTCTTCAATGAAATCTTTCAAAGCCCGCGACTTCGTAGATATGAATGTAAATATTTGTCCCAAAAGTCCTCACTCGATGTCCTAGGGTAGTTTGATGGTAAATAAAAAAATATTATAAAACAATCATTATTCCACGTTCTTGAGGAATTATAGCGATCCATGGCTTGTCAATGTGTATTCTGTTCCTGATTACTTCACATAACAAATGCCAAAGTCGTGATGACATAAGACGCCATTTGCAAAAACTTTCTTTCTATAATGTATTTAAAGCCCCGTAGTAAATAATGAAAAATTCTCTGGTGTTTTTACACCATAAGGAGTAATAAGTAATTTATTTTATGTACCCCTTAAATAGTCCAGTTGTTATCGGTAAATAATATTAAACTTTTTTTTATATTCAATATAAGATATAATAATAATTGGAAAACTGCGCCGTTTTTGTGAAAAGTCACTTCACTGTACATCGGTACACTGTGTACAGTGTATTACGAATTCCTAGTCTCTGTTTAATTTTATTAGATTCAGAAAAAACATACTTTTTTTTATTTACAAACAGATAACAGAAAAATACTTACCTGGCTGGTCACTTCAGATAAACACACGTTTGTTAAAAAGTTTACGAATTTGCACGCAGAGGACAGACAATATAGCAAAAAAACTGGACACTGATTTTACACTTGCTATTTTACCCTCCATTACTATTGATATTATATTTATTAGAAGATTAGTGACAAGAATAGAGTTGATATTTCTTTTAAAAGACTGGAGAATTTAGGACTGCTTAAATGAAGATGCATAAATTGCCTTTCTTTGGCGAAGTTTTTATAATATCAATTATGTAGTCTTTCTTGTTAGTTTTATTTTTTTTAATAAATTGGCAAAACTTGTACATATCTAACCTGTACTATTTTTATCATAGAATTTAATAAATGCGTAAACCTCAATCTGTAAGTTATGCGAAGTCCCTCTCGTAAAATGGGTACAGAACTTTTTTATATTACGATACGCGTAACATTATTCGCTATATTTATATCTGATTACGATTTTTTTACCTGTCCCTGACCACTGCCGCCATTCATTCGTATTCTGCTTCATTTGGCTTTGGTACACAAAAGGAGGAATCTCCATTAATCCGAATTAATATAGGACTCGTGTTCGAATTTGGAGGCTCCTACCGGAAATACGCGCGCTACCGGTCGCCGGATCTGCCGCTCAGAATACCGGAAATAAATATGAAAGGTAGATTGCTACCGATCGTTTAGCAATGAAGGGCCACCAATTATAATGTCTGCATTTCTCGTATTTTCGGTGATTTCTATCATGTTTGAAAACAGACGTTGGTTGAATTATACTATAGGCGTACATATTTTTAGAATATTCAGTTTATTAGGATTGACTTATTGAAGCTATCACTGTAATATTGAAACATCAAGGAAGTTAATATCAACGAATCTCAATTAAAATATGAAAGAGTCGCAGATAATAAAAAGGTAACAGTCGTAACTATTATCTAGAGCAGCCATTGATGTGTCTTATTTAGTCAATGAGAGCAGCGGTTCCCAATTACTTTCAACTTTGGAACCCTAAATGATCGACCTTCTTTTGGCGGTACCCCAACTCTTGTAAACTATAAAAAAATTCAATTAGCAATAATTGTAAACATACAAACCAAATTTATTATGTGGATAACTTATTATTAAACTAATTGTTGGCTTATGTGTAACGTTTGACTTGAAAAGAAAGACCATAATTATTTTTTAAATATTTAATGCAATGAAGTATTAATAGCCTTAAAATTAGGTTTGATGTCCGATGGAGCGGCATCTACTCTAGTTCTAAACTTGTTTTTGGTGTAGTCGTAAGTTGAAAAGCTAGTTTCCCATCGGTCGAGAGAAATGGAAGCAGAGTCTGATAGCCTGGTTTCTCCAAAACGCTCACGCCCTAACTCTTGGAACCCCTGTTAACCTTCCATGGAACCCTAAGGTTCCGCGGAACACCTTTAAGGAATCTCTGATCTAGAGGATCTGGGTTTCGAGTGGCAGTAGCCTTTTCATGTTCCGTGTCTCTACCTCTTTTGCAAATACTTTCATTGAGAATCGGTGTTATTATCTTCTTCAATTAGGAAAGAAGAAAATATCGTCTAATTGGCAATTAGCATCTTAGCGTTCACGATGCATCCCGGGACGAGATGTGTCTTCTACAATTTCTCTCCACCGGTTCCGGTCTTTATCCATTTTTCTCCATTACCGGATCTTCTTATCCTGTTCACAACTCTTCTAGGACCCAGTTCTTCCGCCTCTTCCGCAGCCTGCCTTTTTTTAGAGGTTTCCACTGATCATGATGGTCTTTGGCGTCCTGTAGTCCTGTCATCTTACTTCCTTTTAGATTCTTACATTTTTGAGTGCATGGATCATTTATATATCTTAATAAAAAACCACAGTGTTGAAATTTTTTTACTTGAATTTTCCGGTTGGAGTATTTATCTACTCAAGTTATCCCTGTATAATGTAGGTACCTTCTTATCTCCGCATGTTTGACTTCGAGATTGTGCTTTTGAATCAAACTTAACTGTGCTGTAGCGCAATTTGATATGATTAAAGTGTTCGCTTTTTTCTTAAATCCTTTGATCACATACATACCATCATTATATTTATGTCTACATCGTGCATTATGTGAATTTTTCTTACGTCTAAATAATATACCATTTTTCTCATATTTTTCAAGAAAGTGGGTTAATTGACATACAACTTCTTATTTGAATCTTATGACGAAATTCAAGCGAATTCCACCGGTTTCGTCGCTCCGCTGCGTCCCGGGGATTCCCTTAAGAAATATGTTCATTTTGATTGACACAATAATGACTCCTATTATTGTAAGTTGTTTCCTTCACGGCGTCCCCTTTCTGTAGCCCTAGCTACCAGCCATTGTGATACGCCACTGCAATACGAAACTTGTCAGCATTCCTGATAAACAACTGACGTAAGTACCGAAAATTGGTTTTTAGTTTATCATGCAATGTCAATCTGACAAATGTTTTTATGTCGCTCCTAATATAATCGGTTTATTTTATTTATAATTAATAGCTTTTTGCAACAGAGGTGATAAAATTCACTCGCTTTTCACCAAAATGAACAATTCATCAAGTTTCATAGTTAATTTATAAGTTCTGTTTTTATATATGGCCAGTTGCTTCACAGAACTGAAATAATAAAATAACTTGAATCACTCTTCGAAATTTGACGAATTGTTCAAATTCTGTGAAACAACACGTCCTAAATCAATCTCATTGCTGTGCGAAATATAGGAGAAAGCGAGACAAATTCTGAACATTACCGTCAAACAAATGAAGATCGCCAGACAGATGGAATTCATGCAGCAATAGACCCTAGTGCAATTTGAGATGTGAGGAACGCGAATATAAATTCGAATGATTTGAATTTCGACATATTTAAAAAATATATATTGAGCAATATAATTTATGGCCTTGCTAATGTGATAATAACGTGATAAAAATTTACAAAAGTTACTGATAATCAGCCATTAATATGTTAAAAGTTTGTTTACCGGTTGAGTAAAAATTAGTCTTCACTTGTGTAAAATTTAAACACGTTTATTAGTCAGGATGTTATAAAATAAGCTGCGATGATAGATTGATTAAAAAAGCCAGCAAAGACGATTTTTTGGGATGGGGAGAATAGGTAAATATTCAAGAGAATAAGTAGGTGTCGAATGAGATTAAAGCTTGGACTAGATAGGTACCTTTACTGGAACGTTTTTGATGTGAAACATCTTAGGGGTAAAACCGACTCTTGCGTAGCAAGCGTAGCAGAATGGTACGACGCTCTTTCGGCCAGCCTCGTCGGCTCTTTCCGCCCGACTACCAAAACTCTGTGCGGTATATATGCTTCTATTCTCATTAAAATTGGCAATATATCCATTCTAAATGATGATGAATTTCTGATTTATAATATATTTGTTTGTATATAGTAATAAATGTTTTGTTTTACTATCCAAAATGCAAATACTTGTTTATTTTCATTTTCACTCCCTCCGGGACAGTTATTATACTAACATTCTAATTCGATTCGATTGCGTTTTAAAAACTTTAAAAATAAAGAACATCCATCTCTAATATACTCGTAGAATAGTATTCAATAAGCTATTACTTGATCATTTTTTTACAAAATTATAATTATTCTTATTTTATATTACGTGTTAGCAAACTATTATAGGAAATCAATATTTAATCACCATGATCGATTAATTTATTCTTGTTCACTGTTCATTCTGACATCATTCCTTACGGCAGACATTTAAATATGCATTACACTTGGCTACTAAAAATACGCGAATGACCAACCACATGTTGCGAGTTGTGATGCTGCGGCCGGTGGTGTCATCTCCCGAGACCTGGAAATATGCCAAACTACTAAATTGCTGAGAAAATCAAGTTTAGTGTAATAGGCCTTGTGGAAAACAGAAGACAAATAAACACAATCTTATGGACGTTTTACACGACTCTTTTTTTGCTTACCGATCACCATATGGAAACTACATCGGAACCCATTTGAAAATATTTTGCGTTACACGTTCATTATATTCATGAAAATGACAACACCTTGAACATAACCGTACATCACATGAAAGCATCCGTCATTTATCTTTGCCGTTGCCGTAAACAAATCATCAAAAGTTCACGTGAAATTCACAATACCGAACAGTGATACACATTTAAAATCAGCAAAAATACACACGTTGTAGTTACTATTTCAGTTGTTCTTCATGTTTGGCTTAGAATAAAGAAAGATTTAATTTTACTTCAAGTTCATCGTATGAGTAATCGCCTCTTTCCAGCTCTAACCTCCAAGCAATTCCCCTTAAGAAGCGATGCTCTACGGATTCAATATGATTATTGTGAACACCATAGAATTGAGACCAAATAACGCAGGCATATTCTAGATTAGGGCGAACCAACGAAGTTTGTAGATGTAATTCAGAATAATTTACAACCTTAAGTCTTAACGTATTTTTCTGTGTTTTAATGTTATTATTATTGACAATAAACCTAACGGTTTAAAAAAGGAGCGTTTAAGTCTAAATTCGGATTACCTCCATATCGGATACACTTTTGGACTTTGGTGTGAAATTAACTTTTTTTACCGTTCTCGCATTATTTTCTGTCTTGGAGTGTAGTATGTAGGTAATCGTTGTTTGACGACTCTTAAATAACGACTAATTTATTCTAGTAACCTGTGCTCAGCTGCGACACTTGTGAGGTCATACTTGCATAGCTAATTGCTTCAAACTTAAGTGTTTGTGTTTCCAAACAGCGTACACATTTTAAAAGTGCTATTGGGTGTTGTAAATAATTAGTAACAATATAAAATAAGCATTCACGAGAGCTCTTCAACACTTGAATTGAAATTAAATCTCTCGAGCGTCCTAACTAATATTATAATTGTAAAGTGTGTATGTTTGTTTGTTTTGTCCTTATTTCACGTCGCAACGGAGCTACTAAACGACATTATTTTTATTTCAAAGGGATAGTTGGAGGTCTGGCATGTGACATTGGCTATTTTTCATCCCGGAAAAACATTTCATTCCCTTGAGAAAATTCTTTATACGGTGATTTCTCCCTAATACCATGCGACCGAAGCCGCGGGTAAAAGCCGGTACGGTGTATTTGTGATACAAAGTCATAACGCTGATAGCTTCTTTGTAATCTTCCAAAAGGACGCGTTTAAAAGAAATACATAAAAAATTTACATAAAACAAGTCTTCATAAATTACATTAGTGCATTAAAATTAACTTAAAATAATAATAGTTTAACATAATAATGATAAAATTAGGTACAAGAAAGAGAGGAAAATATTTAAAAAAATTTGGTTTGCATTATGCCTACAGAAAACAACATTAAGGCGAAGCACTACGAAGATGTATATATAATATATATAATATACACTATATATATAATATATATATAATATACACTATGCAAAATCATGTGTTTTTGGTTTGAAAATTTGATCGCTTATAATGTTTAGATGATTTAATTAGATTATTTTCGTAATCCCGTATAAAACTGCTTTTAAGTTCACAATCTCCTACTTTCTTAATCACTTTTCAACAAAACCATAACATGGGTTCTTACCCATGTTATGGTTTTGTTGAAAAATGTGGAAAATTAAGTTCCACAGACAATTATAATGTGAATCATTTCAATACTATATGTGACTGAAATTCGCATAGTAAAATTTAAAAAAAAAACACACATTTTGGCGATGTTTTTTTTTCGCATAAATCAAAACAAGCGACTGGCGTTAAATAGGAATTTAAACCTTATCGTCATCTACATAAGGAGTGTTATTGTTAGCGGACCTCCAAAAGTTACACGACGTGGTGCATCGCCTTAAAAGAAAAAAGTCAGCTTATTATTATAAAAATATTTATACAACATCATGTACAAAAAAAAACTTTAATTTAAAACGTTCGTAAACATAATATATATATATCGATTCTTCATCTTTTTTTTATATAAATTTGATGACTTTGACAATACCGTCCTAAAACATATGTTGATGACGACAATCTTTAAAATATTGATGAAGGTAATCAGCTGTGAACACACCTCGTCACACTGTCGCATGTCGGATTGTTGAGGCGATGTATTGGCATTAGATGCGCCAGTTCACAAAGGGCACGGTAGCAAACGTTTTATGTCCGTAAAACGCGTTAAGTCCATTAGTGACGATGCAATTAAATCATAGAAACATTAACCGTGAGTGCCATCGCTATTCACTAAACGAATATTAAATTAGTATTTATTCATCTTGTTATTGAAATAGGTAGTTAATGTTATCCGTTCTCCATTTATCCTTGATGCCAAGAAGTAATTCATGTTCATTATTTCTAGCACACTTTTTGCCTACATGACTTTGTTGGGTAAATAATTCTGCCTTACCTGCTATCAAGGTTTGTCCATCATCTTGCATTCTACACAAAATAGAGTTATTAAAAAATTAAGAAGTTTTCAAGTCACAGTGTAATCCATTAGATTAATCAATATTTTGTTTATCGTTCTTTTTACACTAGCTTTTAATATAAATATGTCATTAGATATAAACATATATGTCTAATGAAGCGAAGTTGGCAGTCCTCGAAGGAATTCTGATACCAACTCTGATGTAGGTAAGTAGGTAGATAAGGTAGGTAGTGAGGCAAAGGAAGGTAAAATTATGATAAGTGCAAAAGAGACATTTACTAGAAGAACTGTTATTAAGAACTAAATATGTCCGTATTAACCTCTTGAACGCCAACGGATCCTTAAGGATAAGTTTAAAAATCATTTATCTGAATACAGCTCGCTATTCTGGGAAAACTACATAGTATGTTTATGGTATATTATACATATTTTTAAAAAATATATTGTTAACACATTATCTGGTAGGACAGAACAATTTACCAAAACATTATTTTGCAGAAATCAAGTAATGACGAAAATAGAATCAGATGACGCGCGGCGAAAATTTTGCTTCAGCACACTAAGTGCAAAGATTCAAGATGCAAAAGAATGTAGGGCCGATGATGGCGTAATTAACGCGACTAAGCTAGGGAATCTTTTGACATGTACAAGCAGAACATGTTTGGAAAATAATATATAGTACGTAAGTAGATGAAAGAAGAAATCCAGCAAGTTAGTGTACGAGACTTTGCCTACCAAAAAAGAGTCGTTTTGGCGTTCCATGCTCTCTGCATACCACTATGGCAAAATTGTGTGGTGGTTAGTTTTATAAATTAGAGGTGTATGTTTTTATTAAGCTTAATCTATCTTTTTTTACATTTTCATGTTACGTCATAATTTATAAGCACACCTATTAAAATCTATTAAATTATTAAGGTACTTTTCATTTTGTAATATCCTCGATAAGAACTTAAATATAGGGTTACGTGGGCATGGTAATTTTAGACTGTAACGTCAAATTAATCAACCGTAATGACTACATAAGTGTTTTTAATTCGATGGTAAAGTCAAATTTTATACAACAAAATTAGCTCTGTCATAGGTACCTAAGTTTAGGTCATTAAAACTTTTAAACTTTTCAGATCTTTTTGACATAGTAACTCTTATATCATGATGATTAATGATTTAGCACGAAGTGAATTGAGTTTTAAGAAATCATAATGTCTACCAAAGTTTGTAAGTTTCATTTTAATTGGAATCAATTCCAATTTATTCAGTTGGTTTGAATCAACATCTCATAAATTTACTTCAAAGAAACTGTAAACACTTGCCATAAATCTGATATTTTTTAGCGATTCTTGTTTTTTTGACGATGTTGTCTTCAAGACTCTTTGAATATTTATTTAGTGCTTTGTCCTATCGTTCGCAATCATCATAGGTATTTTTAACAATCATAAATCAATTTGTTTGAATGGCTCTCTGCTCAAGGTTCGTGGGTTGAAGTGTTAGAAATTCGGAGTTTCAAAACTAGGTTAGTGGAAATCTCTTTTTTCCATGTTTATTTTTCAATATATTCAAGCGTATACAAATGGAAGTGTTCCACGAAAAAGTACTTACTAATTTACATATAAGAAAACATCAGCGAATTTAATTTTTGATTCTGACAATTGGTGGAGGAATTCCACTATAATGATATATTGCAAAAAAAATTAACTTTTTATTTCTAACCGTTATCGGTTTCAGCCTATCACGACCATCTTCAAACTGGACTAAAGTGGAAATGAATGAAAAGAGATTTTTTTTAGTTTCAATATATCTTAAGAATCATTTAAATATTGTTTTATGTCAAATAATGTATTAGTGAAATTATGTAGGCATAAAATTGATTTATTAGTGGTCCCATAGAGAGTGTTTATTAGTTATTGATAAACTTTGAAGTTTATCAATAACTTGATAAACTTCAAAGCTTTTATGAAGGGAACATTACGCATTGTATTCATTTATGGTGGTATATTATTTAGGTCCTGACTTGCTAATAAATGTTGCATTAATTTATTTGTTAATAGGGTTTCTTCTGTCAAAGAATCGCACTTAAATTAATTTTAATAAAATACTTATTTTTCAGTGACAAAGTCACTGCCACGTTCTAAGTCACAATAGTGTGGAGTTCCTTTATCGTAGGACTAGACAGTACCTACATCTAACAGAAATACAAACCTACTCGTACGTTCTTCAGTATGCTGGCGTCAGAGTAGTCGTGTATCGAAGAAATTCTAATATAAAGGATGACACTCGACCGCATTCTAGTACACATTTGGAACCCATTATTTAAGTTAGTTACTTATTTCTATTTCGATAGCTTATTTCAATTTTGGCCTGCTTGTACTAAACAATGTCCAGTAAATTTGGATTATTTTAATAAAGGGTTTAAAACTTTTTTTAAATTTAATAAATTAATATATTATCCTTCACTACTATCAAAAAAATACTACAGCAAACATACATTTATGTACAATGAATTATTTAAGTACTAACTAACAACAACATTTATGTACACTCCCCTTCCATACACAAGCAAATGCTTTCAATGGAAGAGTAGTAAAAAGACCCAAGATGTAAAATGAATTATGTACCATGTAAACATATTATTAAAAATAAATACAAAAAAAAAACGCTTGAAGTTATCGTCCTTCTTAAATAACAAGTATTTGTGGTCTTAGGTAAAATTATGATAAGTGCAAAAGAGACATTTACTAGAAGCACCCTTCCGGTCACCACCGGATAAATCATCAAAATGATAATTCATCACATCTTTAAAAAGTTATATAAAGTCATGGAAAGTGATGAAACAAAAACTTTATTAACTGGGTTAATAAAGTTTTTAAGTTTAAAAAGCCCTAATTGGGCGTGTACAAATAAATAAATAAATAAGTAATTTACTAAAAGTTTTTCAGGAAACCTGTTAATTCATTCATACAAGTGGAAAATTATTAAAGTAAAATTTCTTCTTGAAATTATAAAATAAAGCAAATGTAAAAGATTAAGTTGATTAGGTTATGTTAGGTTAAAAAAAATTTTTTTTCATCGTTTTTAATGACTTTATATAACTTTTTAAAAGTGTGTTCAATTAGCATGGAACCTACTAGAAGAACTGGTCTTATTGCTACTGTACCTTTTTGTGCGTTTTGTGTTCCTTTTTTGTCCGCTATTTCTGTTCTTTAGTTTTCAAAGTAATGTCAAACATAAAAGAATCCATAACATAATACAATCTTTATTGATCATAATCTCATGTATCGTATCAAATTTTCCGTCAAGAGCTCTCGATGTAACGGACCGAATTAACTTTTTGTTTGCAAAAACGTATAGCAAAGTCAATTTCATCCAAAATTCGGATATCGAAATCCACCCATCGTCCACTAACTGAATTAAATTGCCAGTGAAATTGAATCGCAGCGTACTAATTTGTCTGGAATCTGTGGACCAACCAACCCCCCATCGGGCGTCCTGTAAAAGCCGATAATGAGAAATACTGTCGAGATAAAAGCGATGCTCTAAGCTGAGAAACTCCGCTTAAAATGACATTTAATGTGCCTCTTAAAATTTTAAAGCGCCACTTCAAAACGGTTCGTAAAGAGGTCAGTTGTGTTCATCACTGTATTTTAGATGCTTACAAACACTGTCTATTTCTAGATTAATTCTAGGTCGATTTTATTTACAATCCGTGATGTGACCAGATTATTATTCGATAAAGTACTAGATTGTTAAAGCGTATAACTTACTAGAGAATCTTTCCTTCGGAACTGACAGATGAAGGACGGTAGTAAGTTAAATGGAATAGAGATGTATATGTGATGAATACAGTTATAATAGAGAATAGAATTTGGACATGTAGAAACGAGTGTCATAAGAACATGTTATGCGAATGATGGAATATATGACACGATCAAGTCAATCAAGTATCAACTTTGTGTCGGGTCATTTCAATAATCAGAATAACAGAAGTGATTGTGAATGATTCAAGGAGAGTGTGTCATGTGTCGACAGACTTATGAGCTATTCCATCCATTCTGCCTGCTCTTATTTAGATAAAAATTTCAATAAATAATTTTTACGCAATTCATGAAAAATTTTAATCAGTCTTTCAAAATGGTACTTGCTTTGCTCGATTGTACCTACATGATAAATAAAACAGTGTTAGTTGAAGTGTCATATTTCAGTTTAAGATATCTAACCTTCCGTATCAAGTTACGTGTAGCTATTATCGGCAGAAGAAACAATTTCCTTCGAGAATAGCACTAGACACGAATGCCAATAAAACACCGACAGTAAAGTTAAATGAACATTGCAGACAGAAAGTAAACTATACGCGCCGAGCTTTTGCTGAGTCGGACAAACAGATCAGAGCTTTCAGGGCTTATTGCTTTACGTACATACCAGCACTACATACTTAAAGACATGTTGATCGATTTCACTCTTTGAATGCAGAGCTATTGTTAATCTTACTGGACATTATCTACCTGTACATACCTACTTGCATACATATCCGACAGTTTAAACATCAAACATCTTTATTGATCGTTCAGGTGGTAGCGTTTTTCGACAAATTAACTAAATTCTTACGGTTTGCATGCTAAAAATGCACGTTTTAGTTACAGCTAGAAATATGTCAAACAATATTTAAAATTACTACACAAACATTAGTCTATTGATTCATGCGCAGTCCATATAAAAAACAACTATTATTATTAGTACGAGTAGGTAGGGACATATTAACAGATTTCGGGGCCTTTGAAAAGTTCGGACTTGTGGAAAAAACTGTCAAAATGAAAAACAAAATTGTTAAAAAGACGCGGAAGAGTCAAAAAAACCTGCACCACTGAACTAAAAAAAGCTCAAAAAATGGTTATATATATTATATGAGATAAAGATTTTGTATATTGATATTATTTATAAATACATTCATTAATTTTATACATGTAATGGTATAAATATGCCTATGAGTATGTTGAATGTGTTATAACTATCTGTCTATGTATCTAATGCCTTTGTTTTATGTTCACTTGAAATGTTATTCTTCTTTATCTATTTTCTATATTGTGGCTTCTCGTTATACGTGTGCTTTAGTCTTATAATTAATATTGTTAAATTGATCTGTCGACAAACTGCTTTGGCAGTTTAGCGGGTGCTTGTAGTGATGAATAAAAAAAGGTAATACGGGCTAAACATGAAAATGAGTGTTTTATTTATTCGCACGTGGATACAATAAAAACCATCAGTTTTTATAATATATATTATATATTATGGGATTTATTTTGTGAAAGGTAATCTTACGTAGCTACTTGTAAATAAGCACACTTTGTAATTCCACGTTATAAAACTTTTTTTTAATATCATTAATTATTCCCATGAATATGTTGCCACGCTTCAGTCGGACGTTTAATACATTTTTACTGATAACGTGATCTTAGTATTACGTGATACGTGACAGATTTAAAACAAGCCTTTAGAGCAGCTTTCGGAGCTGAAAAGCGAACGATGTATAAACTATTACTTACTCCGTGGTGGCATGCATTAAACTGACGCATATCGATTTCATTTCTTTCTTAGACTATTAAGTATTTTAAATAGATAAAAATATATAAGTTTTTGTTTAATCCGGTGTGTCGAGAGGGTAACGAAATCCAAAATATTCCCTAAAGATTCATACCGATTGCGCCAATATTAGTTAGGTAGGTAACTTAGTTCCATAACAGTTCTTCAATGACACAATATTTTCTCCTACGTCTTCTATGAAACAAAGAAGAGACTAGAACGATGACGTCATGTACGACCTTTCTCTAGGAATTATATAACTACGTTTAATTTAATTATTTAAAATAACTTCAGTAATATACAATAATAATTACATAAAGATACATTATTTTTCAAAGCACTCGTTTTTATAGGAAAGCTCCATACACCAATAAAATTATTTACTAAATATGATATTTCTAAATAGTTATTAATTTATTTACAGTTTTTTGGAACATTTTCAGATCATTCTCATGGAGGCGTTATAAGATTAACATTGCAAATAGCGTAAATATTAGTAATGCACTTAAAATGTGCACAGTTTACGATTTGTTTTCCACTATGTGTGATGCCAGCAATAATTATGAATAATAAGAAACAAACTCAAAAAATATATATAAGGAGAGATAATAAATAAAATAACAACTACTCACATTCCCTTTGAAATATAGTTATTCTCCATGACTTGTTATGTTAGTAGATTTTCAATTTGCTTTTTAAAATATGCGAGACTGTTGTATAGATAGTCACATCTAATAGTATTATACAGACGACACATTCGAGTCAGTAGATTATATGAAATATTGTTATTAAATTAAATTATAATTATAGTTCGATTAACAATCTTGATACGCGCTAATTATTGACGTTACGCTTGCCTACGAGTGTTCTGTGGAGAGCTTTCGGCACTCGAGAAATCTAATAAAGGAATCGTTTTGGAATCGGTTATTGATAAAAGCACAGCGCGAGAATGGACTGCGCAGAGTACACTCGTATTTTGGAGAGGAGCGTAGTGCCCTCACATCACAGCAGTCAGCAGTTATATGGGGCGTAGAATATACTGCAATCAATCCCCGAACAATGGTGGACCCATTGTGTTTCAGAATCAATGCCCGGGCCTATTATAATTATAAAGCAAAGGCCGGCGAACCCCTCGTCTTATGCAATACCCACCACAATATATAATATACTTGGCAACTGGAATAATTTGCTGGTACTTGCACACTTGCAAATAACGCATAATAACGCGGATACATATAATATGTAGGCTTATCGATTAGTGTAAAATGTGCCGATTTGTTCGGTAGAAGTGAAGGTCTAGGTAGTGAAGTACACTATATCTAGACAGTTAAAAACACATGATACGAATAAACTTTTTACTGTTTAGTTAATGGTTCAATTCACCTGCGAAATGCGGAGAAACAATATTAAAATAGCAAGCTATTACTGACTCTCACTTAGATCTCGTGGTAAAAAAGAAACATAATATTTATTATTATGATTCTATTTTACCCCTTCCCAATTTTATCAGTAGTTTTATCAGTATTTATCAGTAAATCGGTTTAACCGGTAGTAAATCATTTTAAATTGGGAGGGGGTAAAATAGAATCATTTTAATAAGTCGTCTAAACGTGGCTAAAACCACAGTTTGAAAATGGCCTTGAAAGCCGAAACAGCTGTAACAATACCAAAAACCAAAAAATACTTTTAGAACTTAATATTATATGATTAAATTTGTTTTTAATTAAATAAAAAAATGAAATTATTATGTTTGAATTGAATTGAATGAATGATGATGATAACAAAAACTTTTTCGAATTCTTTAAATTTTAAAGGCTAAACAGAAAAAATGTTTTTATTTCAACCACACAAAAGATACTCAACAGTGATTTAATCGGCTTTATTCGGTCCTGAAATAACAAGTTTCTTCGAGTCCTTTCTGAAGTTTTGTTATATCTTCCTCTTCAAACTTCAGTGACTCCCCCCTATAGTTTGACCTAGACTTATTGTAAACATGCGTGTTACGGTATCCTAAAAACTTGTTTTATTCTGTTACCCTTTGTGCGCGACGTCATAAATCATTTCCGATTGCATAATAAAGCTCTCGTTACCAAACTGAAAATTATTTTATTTCTTTTTGAAAACATAAAGTCTCAACTTATTTTTTACGTTGTTAGAACACGATGGATCAAAAAGGTGTGACTACGCATTTTTATTGATTTTGCTACTTAACAACAATATTCTTGAGATTATAAATCCGGCCACATTTTTTAATACCTATTTTTATAATGTTTTGTAGAAACACCTTTACGATTAATAAAATAATAGACGCCTGAGCACATATTATTAGTATGTAAATGTCTGCTCTCAATCTGTTACAAGGTCAACAGGTGAATTGGCAAGTAACAATAATCTAAGCCTCTCTCTTTGTAGTTCGGTTTTTTTTTCTTACATTTCTTCTATATGCTAAACAACCTTTCACGTTTCATTAATGGCTTCCTGCTTGTACCTTGCAATCATCTATTTTTAAATTTTGTTGCAAAGCCAAAACAATACCATCTGTCTTCAATCCCTGCGTATTGACATTCAGTAAGATTATTAACATAAGGTATTTGTAAATAATAATTGTGACACATCACCTATCTAATGATCCATAATACCAATATTTGAATTTTTCATAATAAATTCCAAGAATGTTGTATCTCAGAACATGCTCGCAATCAATTTGTAGAAATAGCTGCAGACGCTGAAAGTAATGGCAAGTTTTATGACTACCCATTAATCACACACACATTACCATTTTTATATAGTTGTGTGCATGCACACACTACAACGATTAAGTTATAAAATCCATTGAGAATACCTCTATGTAAAATTCGAATCAATCTGGTCCTTTGGATGCAACCGAGGGAGTCAGACCATCATTCGATTATTTATTAAATTCAATGAAACAAGTTAATGGTATTAAAACTTTACTATCCACTGTAGGGACGGGTTGTTTCAGAGAATTTGAACAATTCTTCAATATTCAAAGATAATTTTTAAGTTCTGTGAAAGTTCTTTTCAAGTTCTATTATCATTTCAGTTCTGACAAGTAAATGACTTATATTGGTCTATGTGAGGTGTCAGCGCTTTATTAGCAGCAGACACATAGTAGTAGATACATAGACACAGTCGAACGTCACAGCGGTACTGCCAAGGTCTGGTATCCGTGAGAGAATATTGTGTCAGCGCTGCCGGATGCAGCAACCTGACGGATGACGAACCTCGTGCTGGCACTGTTGGTGGACTCTTTCGCTGCAGCAGCTGGACCAGTTTCCTCAACACCTAGGATTCTTGCTGCAGAGTCTCCATCTTCGTGTCACCTGTTCCTGTACTTCATTTTACTTAACTTAACTTCACTTTATTTTTGTAGTATTTATATTTTTTGTAATACCTGCATCAACTGTAAAGCGCCCCTGAGGTGATATCTCACAAAAGCGGCGATATACAAATTGTCCAATAAATAAATAAAATAATAACAGAACTTGAAAAGGACATTCACTGAACTCGCAAATGAACGTTGAAATTCGATGAATTGTTCAAATTCTTTGAAGCAACCCATGCTAAGCGATCCAGAACCCGTGAAATAAACCACACCAGTGGCGAAGTGTGTTAACTGTTGATGCGATCGCGATGTTGCGGTATCTGGTGCGATGAACGCTAATTCAATGGACCTTTCCCCTTCTTCAATATTTCTAAGTTTCTGAAACATTTCTTATTTATTTACGAATTTTTAATCCTCTTTACCAATTTCTCACTAAAACGGTTTGCTTTTATTTATACATGGCGTGAAAATATTTCTCAGAAAAAAAAAACAGAATACGTTTTCATTCGATTTTATCTTGAAGTACATTCCTACAAAAGTAGCCTTGAAAATATAAATATTATTTTATTCGACCAACAAATCCTATTTTACTATCGTGTTTCAAATCGCTACCAAGTCAGTAAAGTTACATAATAAGGTATAATTATAAACACATTGTCGTATTTTTGTTCTTCCCACGCAGCATTTTACTTGATTTGTGTAAAATTGCAACACAATGCAATAGGCTGTTTCCTGTTTTAACAACTTTTGAAATGTTTATAAGTTCCGGACTTATGTGATCTTGCCACTTATGAAAAGGAGATAATAAATTAATGAAAATTTCTCAAAATTTTCTTCAATAACTTGATTGGAATCAGCAGATAGTATTTAAATTAATTCACCATTGTCTGTTCCAAATATTCAAGTTATGTTTATGAACAAAAAACGAAAGCTTGTAAACCATAACTAATGAATTTCGTGATTAGCGTTTTCGAGTTTTAGTTCGTAGATTCTATTTTAAGGCGAAGCTTAATGCTAAATCACTATTTTGATTAATCTTCATAACGAATTGGTGTACATTATGAATACCTAAAAATATGCTTTAAATAAATTGAAGGTTTTCCTATCGTTTCACTTGAGTAGAATACAAATAAAATAATAAATTACTCAATAAAAAATATAAATGTAAACTACTAAAAAAAACATTTTTTTCATTAGAAATGTATGAACGCGTAAAGGAAACAACTTAAAAAAACAGTATTATAGCTAAGATTAACTGTGACAGTTTCACTTGATTAACTTTTTTCTTTCTTATAAAATTGTTTACAAAATAAATAAAAACCAGTTTTGTGCTTGAAATGGAAAGTTTCTAGACTCCGTTTGTCAAGCAATTGTAATGCCTATTACCTACAATATAAGGCATACCAAGAATATACACATTTTTGGCTTGTAGCTTCCTCTTAATACCATAGTGAGTTGCTACTTTCGGGAGCCGGTGGTGATATAACAACCCTCTTTCAATAATGTTGCGAGATTGGAGGAAGTAGTAAGTAAGTTCTCTCGTCAAAGCAATACTTCTTCTTAATGAGTGTCTTCTACTCTGGAACGTAATAATAAAACATTTGGGTTAATTGTATGACGCCGTTTTTATTAAAAATCACCTCAAGGAAGAGAACCTACGTAAAAATGTTCACAGGACCTGGCAGATTACCTTAGTGTTTAATACTTTCACCTTTTATTAGGTAATTCTAATTTTTTAATTTATTGTAATAAAATATACTGTCCACGCCGGGTTTTGACTCAGCAATTTCTCGGTTGTCAAGTAGAGATTTCTTGCAAACAGAAAATGGACCATTTGGTATTTTTAAAATTATTATTATCTAAATAAGTTATCTATTCATAACATATATAATAACTTCTTTTTATAGACCATGCAACAGTGTATTTCAATAAACCGTGATGACAACATCACAACTCGATACTTGACGTTGGGTGCAGTTCGTAAGATCAGTGTCAAGTTACTCTGACGACATGAAGGGCGTAGTGTAATTCCTTTTAAAATGACTCGAAGTCCTTGTGAGGATTAAAGATTACGAAGCTATATAAAACAGGTCTTATAACATTACAATATCAGCCGACTTTGAAAAAGCCTTTTCGAATTATCGAAGTCTTTGGAATTTAGGTCTATGTTATTATTACTCATGAAACTGTGCATACTTTGTGTGTATATTATAAAGGGTGTTTTTATATAATTTATGTAAATTATAAATAAAATTGTGCCCAATAATGGCCCTTGAGGAATTTCCATAATGTTTTCCATTGTTTCCGTTATATTACTTAGTTATAGCTCTAATACCTGGTTGGTGGCTGATTTTGCAAACACAATACATTTAAATTCGTCTGTTGGAAGTTCCCAGCTTGTTTCATTTGATAGTAAAGTAAATTGTTATTACCCCAGGCGTTGAATGACCAATAAAATTTCTCTAAGGTCCGGTTCATTTTATCACTGTTATGACTGCAGTAGTTGTACTGTACATTCTATAAATACGTTAATGGTAATGAAATATGAAACTGGAACATTCCAGGCAAAACAATGACACGAATCCTTAAAATAGTGTTGTAACGGAATTGGTGTAGATTTTCATCAATATTTGAACGAGACTATTTTTTCGTGTCATGAACGATAGCAAATGTGTTGTTTTGATATACATATTATATTGCTGTAAAATTTGACTTTTGTTAGATAAAACAGTGGTGATTAAAACAGTATGGTTAGATGAGGGTTTGAGATTGGCGGAAGAAATAATGATATTATTTGTATACAATTATTTGAAGATTAGATTAGCAGGAGATGAAGTAGATCAGAATACCTGGAACCGTTTTTTTTATATCTAAGTTATGTGCGCTTTCAACTCAAGGGATTTTTAATTTATAATAAGTCTTGTGGTATTGGTATTATTTTCGATTAATTAGTTGAAATAAAAATCAATTATAAATGCTGTCTAGTCAAAGCGATTGTACGATTTAAAAAAATGTGAATGATAACGGAAAACATCACAAATTCCCGCATAGGTGCACTCGTAACTCAGACTATGGATTCTAGGTATTAAAACATAATATATAGACATTGATGTAAATTGGAAGTTATGTACCGTTTAAAAATTATGTCCTTATTTCCGATCTTGAATACAAAAGGCAGTCGATTAATATTGTAATATTTTGTTTATTTTGCAGCTCGTGTAGCAACTTTTCATCATGCAGCGGTGTCCCTACATCCACGAGATGAAGGAGAGACTGCTGGGACCCGTACAGCCGGTGGAGATGGTGCCCCTGGAGCAGCTGGACTCTAGCAGGGAAGTGCTGGAGGTCTGCCAGGATCCGCAGGTCGGGACCATAGTCAAGGTGAGCCATCATTCTGCCGGGCTGGACCCCTACATACTTACCTGAAAACCCCTTTTCCCAAAGATGAGATGAGGTTATTCGTGAGGGACACCACAAGGACTTCCATGTGGAGTGTTTTTATTTACAAAAAAGCCATTTCATTTTATGCTTTCATTGGACGTTTCGCCAAACATGACAATCTTCGTGGCCGAACTATCCTAGAAATGCATCGAAAGGTCGCGGGTTCCAAACACTGCGTGCGCAATTAAAAATTATCAATCTACAATGTGTTATTTCAGATAAAATTCATTTAAATAAATTAATATACCTAATACCTGTATTTGCGGCACGTTCCAGAGTGTTAAGAAGGACCAACATTCAAAATTAAAAGTTCGTTCAAATGGCTTAGCCTTAGGTATTTGATAACCAGATCTGAACAGGCAAGTACCTATTTCAGATCTTTTTCTCCGTTCGGCCTCATAATATACCCCAAATGGTGATGCCATGGTACCACTAGCTTCTTGCAATTAGGACTCGGAGCACATTAACATTTTTTAAGTAGGTACTCTCTGTTTTCCTTTCCGCCGCATCATTTTTAATTTAATTATTTTTACATACTGTTGTATTAAACATTATATAATTCAAACTACTCTTCTATAAGAATCATTAACCATTGCATTACATATTTATGAGCTATTTCTGTTTTTTCCTACATAACAAGGACGCTAATCAAAAATGGATTTCTTGCATCGCTACACAGTAAAGTCTTCTTTGCCTTATAAGCCTTTCTTGTCTTGTTAGTTTGTTGGATTCCAAGAACTGCTTCCATTATTTATGATTCGTAATATCATTTTCATTAATAAATATTTACGCCATTCTATCAATATATATATAGCAATGTAACCCCCGCCATACGTTGTATTACAAAGTAGAAAAATTGTTTAGTTTTCAGAAAATTGATGATGATGAATCATTTATCGGGCTTAAAGTACACCTTTTAATGAAGACAGAGGGAATATGGTTTTCTTGCCAAATCAAAATTTAATGATGCAATCAATCATATTGAAATTCATTTCTTTCTCGAAAACAGAGACTCAGCGATGTATACTCAATGAGATACAAAAGAATTTATCGTCATTCCAAAACAATGGGAAGTTTACTATTTAAATATTGAAGGTATTATTTAAATATTAGAGATTTTTAAACGAAAATTATGGGACTTAATCCCAGGTCCTTCGCCTTGCCGGGGCGCAGCTCTACTAACTGCGCTAATAGGGCCCAATTTTCTTCATTCCTCATATTTAACTGTATCATACTTCGAAACTGCTATCTTTATTAAAAATCTATATTTTGTATTATAATCAGTTGTTATTATTTTTTTAATCCCGGCCAAACAGCATTCTTACTCGCATCAGTAAATATTTAATGGATATTTCAGTGCCATAAATCTTAGGGTTTTATCATCGACCAATCGATGAGTTTTAAATTTATGTATATATATATTTTAATGTCCAATTCTTATTCAAATATCCTTGAAAATATTAAATACTAGGTTTTCCCAATTTTCGTCTGATCTTTCTCCTACCTTTCTCCGCATTCCTTTCGTTTATATTCTTTAGAAAATTTTAAGAAAACAAAATATATTTTTATTGTTACAAAACACAAGGGTCCTACTGCGAGGAACTGTGGGACTATTATAACGGGAAGAAGGGTTTTACGAATGAGAAGAGAAATATTGTTAAGTTTTAGATTCGGTTACTAAACAAACTTAACATTTAGAATTTGAATAGTGATTCTGAGAATATCTTCAATTTTGAAACGAAATGGAAGTGTATCGGACTCAAAAAAATATAATTGTCTTTTTAAAATTCTTTACGAAAGAATCACTTAAATCTGCAGTTCAATGGGTTTCGAAGCCGCAACTACGGGATATGCTACAGAGCTCGTCACCCCTAAAACGTTTTGTATTTTTACTTAATTTTCTTAAACAGTCATTTTCATTTTCTTATACATATAGATCGGTTAAAAATAATCTTACTCTTTTATTTTTCCAGCAGAATCTGAACAGTTGCATACTTGGCAAAAAGCTTGGGTCTGTACAAGTGTGTCAGAAGCCATCCTGCTCAACGATCAATGTTTCTCTAATGTTTACCCAAACGATCCTAATGCGAATTTACGCACAGAGGCTTCGGCTGGAAAAAACGCGCCACAAAATATGGGATTAGCATCTACACCCACCAGGAAGGCTTAGCTTCAAGGATACTGTCCTCGTAGGGTCTTGCGATAGTTCACTGCGCTTTGTATTTTAAAATAAATCAATATATTGCCCTCCGAGCACCTTCGTAAGGCCCAGGCTACACGAGCGGTTCTCCCGCCGCGGGAGAACCGCTGTAAACCGTTCCAGACACAATTTACTATGAACGTTGTATGGCCCAGGCTACACGAGCGGTTCTCCCGCCGCGGCCGCTCGCGGTTCACGGGCGGGAGAAATTCGACCGCCGCATGCAGCGGTTCTCCCGCAGCGGATAACCGCCACGTTCATACTACACGAGCGGTTTCCCCGCTTTTGCTCATTCCCTGCGAGAGAGCGTTGTTGGTCGGTCGTGCGCGTGAAGGATTCATGTTACAACATGTTTGATACGGAGCGATTCATAATAGAAATACAAGATCGGCCTGCTTTATATGATGTAAAGTTAAATGATTACGCCAATCGAGAATTAAAAGCAAAGTTATGGATGGAGATAGGACAACAAATGATGGATCATTGGGATGATTTAGGACCAGAAGATAAAAACAGATCTAGTGAGTATACTTTTTATTCTTATACAGGGTGACCTCAAAAATGTTAGAGAAACTTTATAGGATGGTTTTGTATCGATAATGAACATTCTAGATCAGTTCCTATTAATTGAAATATGCTTGAAATTGTTTGGTTTTGCGATGCAGTTAACGTGAGTATGAATAAATGTACGCGAATTTGACGATTATAATGAACGCTTCTCCATCTTGAAAAGTTTCACCAATATTTTTGGGATCACAGGGTAACCATATGGCATTTACGAATATACAGTTTTTTTAAATCATAAACGCTAAATAATAATGTTATAATAATTGAAATTTAATGTTAGTAACCAGCGTCTTAATGAATCATCCTGTTTTGCCAAGGAACGGCACCAGGACCATTGAAGTATCGAATAAACGAATCTCTTACTGTAATGCCAGTAGATCGGCCTGCAACTGCCTGAACTACATCGTATTCTTCGAAATCACATTCAATCGTGTCTTCAAATCGATACCCATCTCTGCGTCTTACAAAGTTGTGTAGCACACAAGCTGCTTTTATAATGGGTATGGCACTCGGTGGATTGATCATGATGCTTGAATGAAAAATTCTCCACTTTGCGCTGAGAATACCAAACGCACATTCGACAAAACGGCGACCTCTTGATAATCGATAGTTATAAATTTTCTTGGGCAATGTTTCGTAAAGAAAATGGTCTCATAACATTTTTGTTTAGACCAAACGCAGCGTCACCTACAAATACAAAAGGCACAGGTGGTTGTCCTATATTGTCAGGAAGATAAGCGGGCTCTGGTAGATCTAACTGAGAATTTATTAACTTTTGCCCAAAATTTGAACTTTTGAAGATTGATGAGTCAGCTTCTCGACCTGGAGCACCAATATCAATGGATGTAAAACAGTAGTCTGCGTCCACCACTCCAAATAAAATAAGAGAATGGTATTTTTTGTAATTAAAATATTTAGATCCACCTTTCGGAGGGCAAATAATTCTTATATGTTTGCCGTCCATGGCGCCAACGCAATTAGGGAAGTTCGCTTCTTTGTAAAATTTCTCAGCAATATTGATCCATTTTTCTTTATTTGGTTTTGGCATTTCTAAAGGTGCCAGTTCTTCCCAAATAGCTTGACATGTTTCTTTTACAATAAATGGTATGGTTTTTCGTGAAATTTGAAAATCGTATTCCAAATCTGTGAATGTTCCTCCTGAAGCCAAATATCTGAAAAAATAAATCATTGTCATCATCAGCCAATATTGTCTACTGCTGAACATAGGCCTGTCTCAGAGCTCGCCACAACGTAAAAAATAATAGATGCATTATAAATATAATATATTTCTTTTTTTTACAGTAAAAGATCTCATGAAGAAGTGGAAGAACATCAAAGACAGTTATATGAAAGAAGTAAAGCCAGAAACCAACACAGTGTCGGGACAATCAGCACAAAAAAAAAAGATATATTTATTTTGACCTCTTTTCCTTTTTACGTCCTACTGCTGCCAGTACTTCAGACGAACGTGAGTCTAATATTTCTCCTGTGGTTTTAACACAAAATCAGGAGATAGAAGCAGATGTTCTAATGAGACCACCTCAAGAAAGACAAGTTTCTATGAAGAAAAACCAAAAAGAAAAAAATGCAATTCCTCAAATAACCAAAATTTTGAACGAAAGTTTGCAATTGCAAAAAGATAACAAGGATAAGGATGAAAAGGGAAATCGTGCATTTCTTATGTCGTTTGTACCCATTATGAATTCGATGACACCAGATTTGGCTATGGAAACCAGATATCAAATCACCAGTTTATTCAGAAATATACAAAGAAAGCAAACAACCTACGCAAATAATGAAAATACAAATCCCGATATTCCCAGCAACTTGTCTGAATTTATTTACCGCAGAAACCAGGATGGGAGCACAGGCTCAAGAACATATTCTGAAGCATTTTCTCCAATAAGCAGAGTAGCATCGCCACAAAATGAGACTGCTTCTGACACATCACAAGTAAATGATGATTATTATAATATTATATCTTACCTACCTCTTCAATAAATTACTCTGGTCTACTTTTTATTAATAATTTTTTTTAAATAAAATAATAAATAATATTATGTGATTTTATTTACCTGAGTGTGATAGCCAAGCGTTCTGCAGGTTTGATGGATCGTCGCATGTTTGTATCTTGTTTGTTAATACTATGGCTCACAATTGATAGAAGTTCATCAAACGAGTTCACAGACATTCTGTAGTATGTGAAGAACTTTTGAGGATTATCTCGGTGTACACTAAACATTAAATGAAATATTCCGGAATTTAAACGATGACTTAATATTGGTGCCACCCAAACACTTCGTCGTTTTTTTTTTTTTAATAACTCTATTAAAATAAGCGCTGCAAGAGCAGTGATCATTGGCGGATGCATTTTGAAGAATGAACCAAATAATGTCCGCGGTCGCTTTCTCGAGCGGTTTCCCGCGGCGGGAGAACCGCTCGTGTAGCCTGGGCCCGTCTGTAGCGGTTTACAAGAGGTTCTCCCGCGGCGGGAGAACCGCTCGTGTAGCCTGGGCCTAAGGGTTTTTAGTTTTTAAATAAACCTTTTTAGTTTTTAAATAAACCTTTTAGTAAGCCCCGTTTTTATTGTATCGATCTTTTCTACTTTATTTTTAGATTCAGAAGGGAACAATTCATCCATTGGATCTCCTTCAGCCTTACTTTAAGCCTTAGATTATACCTTAAACTGAGATCAACTGGTTCCAGATGCGTTTTTACAAAACCTTTATCATTTCATCCCCGAGCCGAACTGACGAACTGAACTTCAACATATGGGAAAGAACCGAAGCAACCGCAAATTGCGCGAAACGCCCGCCGCTTGCAGTTGATTCGTTCCTTTCCCGTAATTCGTGGTACGCTTCGCGTTTCGGTTCGCAAATGTATACGTCCCATTTATACAGCAGATTTTGTTTTTACAAAATTATTTACCAAGCCTATAAAATTTTATTCACGGTGGCGACTGTAATACAGCAGCTTTTGTTGGCGCAAAATCATTTACAAAGCGTATAACATTTCATTTATAATGACAATTACATATTTGTGCAAACCTAACCTAACCTACAGGTCTATTGACTTCATTTTATCCGTGAAATTGGAAGATACATTACGGTAGCAAATTATTCCACTGCAGTCTATGGCTTAGGTTTGGTTAGTCGTAAATACGCGTTCCGGACATTTGGGACTAGTTGGGACGGTGTGGAAATTGATTTTTAAGTTCTGTTATTATTTCAGTTTTGTTGAACAACTTGACAATTATGATATAAAAATAGAACATGAATATAACCTTCACAGGACTTGAAAATAAACTTTGAAATTTGATGAATTGTTCAAATTTTTTGAAACAACTTATCCTAAGAGTACCAGAAATTTGACCTTGATATCATACCCACTTTAGCTGCTTGCAAACCATGTGTAAATGAGCCACCGTTCTCCTTGGCAAAAGCGATCTATCTCACTGTGTTATATTATTTATACTATGCTGTTTACATTGACAAGCTTATCGACTGTAACAAAAGCTTTGACCTGGACCAATACATTTTGTGTGGCCACGCTTAATATTTACAGACTTCCTAAGTCGCGATAAAGTAGGCCGCACATCGATATTGTCTTTTATAGATTGGCCTTCAAGCATTCCATGTTAAACAATTTCAATCGAACCCACAATAAGGTAATTTCGTTCACTTCTGTATACACTTTTATTCATTTAAGACCATTGAAGAGATAAGCCAATATAATTGCGTTGTGGGCTTGCCAGTTTTACCGAATAAAGCTCAATTTCTTCTTACCTAGTTAAATTGATCAAACATTTTAATTTAAAATTCTTTCTTGAGCACATGATCAATTTCATTATCATTGCAATAACCAACTAACTAACTAACTAACTAACCATCACGCCGTTTCCCCGCAGGGGTAGGCAGAGAGGACGGACCGCCAAACAACTCGGTCTTGGCACACACTCCTTGCCTCATTCACATTCATACATCGTCTCATACATACTCTTCTATTGTTCTGACTCTTGACATGGCCCGACTCAAGTATCTGATTCACTTGGTCGTGCCATGTCTTCCTCGGGCGTCCCCGACTTCTGCTACCATTCACATTTGCATCGTATATTCTCCTTACACTCCTTTCTTCGCTCATTCGCTCTACATGCCCAAACCATCTAAGCGTCCCTTTCTTGATCTTACTCATTACGCTTACATCAGCCTTGCACTCTTTGCGGATATCCACATTCCTCACACGATCATACATGGTTTTACCACACATACGCCTCAGGGATCTCATTTCAACAGCATTCAATCTACTTTCATCCTTTCTTTGCCAGTTCCATGCCTCACTTCCATACATATACATACATATACTATACTTGCAATAACCATTTTCTTTCAAATTAATAGATTTATAAATCACGTTTCTAGGATTATATTATCTGTTAGTATTTGAGACACATGTTCAATTGTAGTCTAAACTTTCAGCATCAGCGAAAGATATTTTTTCTTACATAACAGATAATTCCAGTATTGGAAATAGACCCAGCGACTTTTTCTATCGAATAACAGGTACTAAAACGCAATCATCGTCATCGGCTTCTACAGTGTTGGCATGAAGCGAATAAACCCGGAATCAAACTACAATAATTAAAGAGCTGTAAGGAATAATAAATATTTTAAATCTGTAAACTAAACAAACATTATAATTGGTTATTTTTGTACATTAAATAGTGAATGGAGTATACATTAACCGTTTCTGGATTTATCTACAAACTGAATAAGTTACAGCTCGAAACCTCAAATTCTACAACACCTCAAGCTGTAGGAATGTAATTTGATACATGTAATTCTTTCACATTAAGTTTTGCGCAAACTATTAGTACCCTATAGTAATATTAGTGTTGTATTAATATTAAATAAGAAAATATTCACAGATTTAGGAAATTAAATTAAAAGAATTTGGCATTCTCAGATGCAAAAAATTACCATTTGTTATTTCGGCTACTGGCATTATAATGAGTATACCTAGCTCTCTAAATCTAAATTTAGGCGTATTAGATCTGTCAAAGAATTTATATATAAAAATTCAAAAATCAGTCATTTTAAATACATGTAGGATTACGAAAGATGTTTTAAATATTTATATTGAGGGATCAGTAGGATTTATAGGTCCAGTTAGGAATTCTATCGAGCCGAACCCTCTGACATGAAAATATCTGGAGTCGGTGAATTATTTTCCCATTTGATCTCTGGTGATTTGACGTGTTGTTCTTGTATTGTATTTATTATGCTTATATAATTCACTTGCATTATGTGGATTTACTATATGATCATTTGTGGAAAAGTGTGTGGAACGGCTTAGTTTTTCCTGTGGGAAAGATTTAACCCGGACATAAAGTCGGAAATTAAAGTAATAGTGGATTTTAGTGATTCATTTTACAAAATTTTCGCCGCTTAAAAATATGTGAATTAACTTTTGGATATGCAAGGAGAGTTTGCTCGGCAGTCTCTAAGCCCAGAAACTAATTGGGGACGTTTTTCGTAAATCCAGGGCCAATCTAGTATGTTTTAATTAAGTGACAATGCATAATATAATATATCATAGTGTCTGTTCAGTCTGTAAAATGGAATATTGTGATCCATTCAATGATTGCCCACAAACACGTGCTAGCGAGTAAATAATATTGTTTTTCTTCACATCGCTGCTGTTTTTCGACAGACATTAACTTATGTCCATCGATGAGATCACAAACATTAGATTCTTCATGTTAACGTAAATATATTTACATCTTTCTTGGCGCAGAGCCAGAGTTCAGCAAATCCGATTAGATTTAACGCGTTATCCGGTAGCGAATTCAACGATCGTAACTTTCATCAAAATAACACCTTCGAGGTTCGTGGTTCTTATGAAGGGGATGTGTTTTTCAATTAACACCTCTGCACTAATTCTGAACTCTTAATTAGAAAACTCCCTTGAATTTAGACATACGAATACATCTAGTGTGTCCTTGCGGTCGCTATCGTCAATCAAACTGAGTGACCAAACGCGCAATCATCAACGCGGTTAAGCGTACGCGATGTTCGCTCAGCAGAAGTTAATCCATAAAGAATTCTATTTACAGTTTAACCTCCGCTTGAACTGTTAAAGTAACATCCACGTCAAGCACCCACTAATTTATTTTTAGAAATAATGTGATAAGAACAATAACAGTATTTGTTATATAAAATAAAACTTCATCTGATCACGGGCCAGTTTTAAACAGATGCAAAATAGTAATAATAAAATCCTTCAATTCGTCAAAGTTTTACCTATACTAACAATGATTTATATTAGAACCAGTGTAGACCTGTCAAATATCACTTTTTTTAAATTAAATGAAAAATAAAATTCCCACACTTGAGAATCGAGTCCCGATCAATTGTTTGGAAGGCAACTATGCTGACCGTTAGACCACAAACAATGAATTCATTATACATATTTACTGAAAATATGGACGGGTCGTAAGAATTAAAGTAAAGAAACACAGAATTTAAACAATTCATCAAATTTCAAAAATCAGCCAGCACCATTTAAGATGCCTTCCGCTTGTTCAAACGGTTCATTTTCTTCAAGTCTTGCATCTGTTCGGCTCATTCTGGCTTTTTGCGTATATAAAGAGTCTTAAGAAGGGGCAGAGTAGCTAGGCTAACTTATACCTACTCGCTCAAGTGAAAGCACGCCGGAGAGTGCCCTCAAATAAACTCAAAAAACGAATACTTAAGATACTTTGATCTTTATGAAAATTATACACAATATTTTTAAGTGAATCAAAATCAATCAAAAAAATTCTTATCAATCGCTTTGAAATTCTCAAATCATACCGAGTGACATTTCGATTATGAATGCTGGTCTTTCATCTGGGCGATATACTATTTCTTGTTACGCTTGTGCGATAATGGTCTTCAGTATTAAAAAAAATCCTTTTGTTTTTCCAGCTAAACTCCGATGGATATGGGTCACACACGAGCCCGGCGCACGCACACCAGTGCACCCCGCTGGTGCTCCACGAGCCTCGGGAATGTGGGAGGGAGGGCGGGCCGGGTAGGGCGGCGCTGGTCTACCAATCCCCCTCCCCCGCCCCATGCTCGCCCGCCTGCTGCCAGGGCAACCACCATGGACCCAAGAATGCCAAGTCAGTACCTAGTCTCTATTAATTCACTGTATTCTTCAATTCAACACAATAGATGTAATATGGTGACCGCACAGTATATTATATGTGGTTTTGCCGGTGAGAGTTCCGTTGCAACTTCTCTTTATTTATGCTACTTACCGTAGGCTTACTTGTAAAACCTTATCGTAAACTTAGGCAGTCGTCCCACGGGTCGGTAAGAAATCGAAAAAAACCGTGTAATATGTTGCACGGCAGATAAGCTATGTAGCTTTTCAGAAAACTGTCGGTATTGTAGATTTCTGTTTTCACATTTACGCTGAATGTCATTATCTTATCATCGTCAAATTAAAAAACAGGTACAATTTTAACAGGTAATTTAATATAATATTATTACTTGTAATTTGACAAGAGACTGGGAAGACGGCTGAATAAACAATAACAAACGGCCGTGAATCAAGTCAATCACCAACTAACGACGAGATTGTTAATTTTTTTTGTAATATTATTAATGTGCCTAAATAATAAAATTCTACAGAATATGTTTTTAAATCATTTTTGGTAAAATTAAATGTTATTGGTAATTAGAAGTTCATTATGTGATATCGGTGGTCTCGTAATAAATATAGAGCGCCCAAAAACCTAATACCGTCTGCTTTTACGGGTAGTACCCGCATCGCATCGCGCCATCCCGCCCAGACTCGTTTAAGAGGAAGCTACAAGCCAAAAATGTGTATATTCTTGGTATACCTTATATTTTAGGTAATAGGCATTAAAATCGCTCGACAAACGGAGTCTAGAAACGATTTCAAGCACAAAACTGGTTTTTATTTATTTTGTAAACAATTTTATAAGAAAGCAAAAAAGTTAATCAAGTGAAACTGTCACAGTTACTTTTAGCTATAATACTGTTTTTTTAAGTTGTTTTCTTTACGCGTTCATACATTTCTATTGTAAAATTTTTTTTTAGTAGTTTACATTCATATTTTTTATTGAGTTTTTTTATTTGTACTTTACTCAAGCGAAGCGATAGGAAAACCTTCAATTTATCTAAACAATATTTTTTGGTATAATGTACACCAATTTGTTATAAAGATTAATCAAAATAGTAATTTAGCATTAAGCTTCGCCTTAAACTGTGTGCAGGTCCCAATACAAATACAGGGTTTTCCAATAAGAGGTGTTATTTTGATATTCAAAGAAAAGTGCCATTTTTTAATATAAATGATCGAATGTTTATTTCATTATAAAGAAGAAGGTATGCCGTTAATAGTAAAAAATAACATCAGTCAAATGATTACCACGACCACGCCTACAGGACCATATCCTTTTCATGAAATTTTCCATAACTAAATCGCAAAGTGGCTGCCTTATGTCCTCGGTAGCCTCACGAATTCCATCTTTGAGGTCTTGAATCGACGCTGGGCTGTTGGCGTAGAGCTTCTCTTTCACGTGGCCCCAAAGGAAGAAGTCGCAAGCTGTTAAATCACAAGATATCGGTGGCCAATTGTGATCACCTCTTCGAGAGATAACACGGTCCGGAAACTTTTCCCGTAACAGATCATTGGTTTCGTTGCTTGTGTGGCACGTAGCGCCGTCTTGTTGAAAGTAAACGTTATCCAGATCAATACTATCCAATTCCGGCCATAAAAAATCATTAATTCCTTAATTAATATTCAAAATAACACCTCTTATTGGAAAACCTTTATATGGATTGGTGGGCTCACGGTATACCGCACTCGGTTTTTGTCGATTCTTTACCGACCGTGGCACAACCGACTTACTTCCTACGGTAGATAACCTTCTACCTCATTTTCAAAATTTACATTTAACCAACATTTTCAATATAACTACAAGATTTCAATGTTTTTAATGTAGACCCAAAAAGAGCGATCATTTATCACAATATTTCAGATTTCATTTTATTTTTATTTCCATTTATTGCTCAGATCCTCAATCCCTTTATTATTAAATCCCCGAAAAATAACTTTTGAGGTTTTACTACATAGTAGGTAAGTCGATCATAGATACATTGTTTATGAGAATAATAGAGAGGACACAACGAAGCTCTCAACGGTATGCGTATGTTAGGATTTGATGTTTAATAAAAATTTCGACAGAATCAACATCAAACACAAGACTTGCGATACTTCAACAAACAACAAATTCCTGGTTAAATTGTTTATAAGGCATTTCACAGAGACTTTGTGCCGCGGCTAAACTACTGTATGAGATTCCTCGGGTTGGGGTTCGCATTCTTCCCGCACTTCTGTGCCGCGAATCTTTCCCTGCAATAAGCCGCAGATACACATGCTAGTAACTCGCTCAAAAGCATGCAAGTCGCGGTCATCAGCGTGTCAGTGGCATGTGTATCTGTTAGTAACTCGCATGTTAGTAGCTCGTATGGCGTTCAATCGCACGGCGTATGATTTTTCGTGTGCCAGTGGCACGCGGTGTTAGGTTTGTGTAGTGGTGGGGCACGTCTAGCATGTCTGAGTGTTGAAATTTTCGCGATTAAAATGGCTCGGTGGGGCGATGAAAATACTCTTAACTTCATTATGCACTATCGCAGCTACCATTGCTTGTGAAATACAGGTTCGCCGTTTTGTAAAAATAATATTGCATTCGTTTCTTATTTATTCCGGGATCTCCATCTCAGGCAACTAGAAGAACTACGCGCATGAAACTAGAGATGCGAGTAGCTAACATGCCTGTATCTAGCGCGTTTGTACTGACCTGTAAACACGCGAGTAGTTAGCGTGCCAGCTACTTTTAAAAGCATGCTTTTCAACGGTTATGTGTATCCGCGGCTTTACTCAGATATTATTCTGAAGCATATGTTTTATTCTTCTTTACATTCTTGCCTTGACCTATACAGTGTCTACTCGGTCTGTACGAGGAATTCGCAGTATCCGACAGTACAGAAAGACTTCAAAGGCTTCTTCTTACGTTTTTATCCACTTATACGTGTCCAATTTTCTACTCATCATGAGTGACAAGAAAATATAACATCTGACCGTCCGCAACAAGAGTTGTATATTGATTCATCTGCTGCATGATACCATTTTCATCTGTTTATATATTTACCGTCACTTTTACACTAATCTTGATTCTTTATTACAAACAAACTCTTCAAATAAATTCATCAATTATTATATTATTTACTCTAAATATTTGGGTTTTGATTTTTTTTAATATGTCCATTATTCAGATGAAATAGCGGTGTACACAAAGGTAATTATTTTTTTAATATAAATTGACTTCACAAAGAAAATTTGTAATTACATAATGAAGAAGAATTTTTTTATTTTGTTTTTGGATTTCATAAATTAAAAGAATACATAAATATGATAAAATTACCGAGCCTTAGGTACGATACCTACATTGTTATCTAACCTCCTTCTATTTCCATGTGGAATTCCGGAAAATTTATTTGTATTTTACGCACATATTGGTATTCTTTTTTTGGATATTATAACCACTAGGTGTTATAACTAGTATAAAAAAACTATATTTATTTTTTACATTACCTCTTTTACTGATTAGTAAGCATATTATTAATTTAATGTTTAACAAGTTGCAAAAATACGGTTATCGCGTTATTTGTCTTGATGTAATTGTTTTATGCAATTGGATAAAGTTGTCAAGGGAAGCACATTTTAAAATAGAAGTAAAATGCATCCCACAATCTTGTCAAAGAGGCATGGAAAAGGGAAGAAAATGTAATACGGAGGAGTGAGATCCATATGATGCATAATATGTAATACATCGTTGATCGATGGTATTACGAATTGATCTGAAGCAAAAGGCAATGCCATAAGGGTAACGAACACGATGTAGAAAGGGTTGCAAGATGTTTTGGACATGAAATTGAAAATTAGCATGAACTATGAGTTATGAACCTAAAAGTTTGTCCAGGGAATATCATATGACGTGTAAATTAAAGAGGAAACTAGGACGTCTCAGGAAGATATCAAATAATAATCGGCTTATGGCCAATAACATTATAATACACTTTATTTTCTATCAAAATGTATCAAAAATGTGGAAAGTAACAAACACTCGAATGTTTCAAGTGAATTCTTAATTCAGTGTGTATGAACAAAATAGATATAGGTAGTATCGGGCAACGTTTACGTATTTAAATGTTGCTGCGATTATATTATTTAGTTATAAAATTTTACGTTTTATATCTTGTGTACAACTATTCTAAAACTAATATAAAAATATTCTATTACCTACATACTAATATTTGGACTTCACAACATTGAGACATAACCCACAAAAAACTGCAAGACTTTTGGCTTCTTCCGTAACATTTAAAGGGAGTTCATTGAACACTTTGAGACCTTTATAGTAAATATTTTTTTGTGTTACCGATAAATTTGTCTTTTACTACATTCTACATTACTGAGACGACAAGATACGCTTATTCACTTACACTAAGACGAATACGGAACGCTGTACGCGACGACTTACTGCAAGTAGGTTGTCCTTCCTATACTTGTGTGTTGCTATGTTCGCTATGTCATTTTATTTTATTTCAACATTTACCGTTTTCGGGTAGCTAATATAAGCCTTGTGAATAATCGTATTCATTGAAATAATGAGTTATCTGTGTGTTACGAATGGAAAAAAACTCCATGAGATTTGTTTTTTGGTTCGTCAACGATTTGTACATCTCTCAAAACCACAGGAAGGAATTTTCCACAAAAAGAGTCATTTTCATTCACGAATTGAAAGAAATTCCATTAGATTTTTTTTTTGGTTCGTCAATGATTTTTACATCTCTCAAAACCACAGATAGGCATTTTTCACGAAAAAAGAGGTAAGAACGACGTGGTTGTGGCAGCTGGTCTGACGAACGAACTTATGTGTGGTACTAAATGCAGTAAATTTCAAGTATGTCCACTGGACGTAGTTCAATGCAACCACGCGCGTTGTAAAGATAGGTTACTAAGACCTATCTTCACTTTTTAATTAATCCAAGCCATAAATAATATTGGCATAAGTAAAACGTTGGGATATTGCGAATGATACCATAATGATGAATGTGATTGAAACCATAATGATGATACCATAATGATGAATGTGATTGAAACAAGGAGGTTTTACAGAGAATTCTCCAATCTCTTCCAACTTAAGCAGAGAAATAGATTTACGGATAGTTAATTAGTTTGTCACTAATATTATACACAAGCAATTATAACATCACAAATTAATTGCGAGTTTCCCTCGATGTAAAAACCAGAATTTTTTAATTACATTATTTTTGTATCATCAATTCTCGTGCATACGCGATATTAAAAATGTTCCTCGTTTGACTAGACAAATGTGATTAGTCTGGTTGAGTGGAGTATGAATAGAGTAGATAGATTGTGATGGCATACCAAATACCAACGGATACATTCTTCACACTAGTCATCCACTGATCCACTATTGTCAGACGCCTGGGCCCGTTACACAATGTGAATTTACGATCCTGATTTTCCACAATAGAGTTTATTATTGGCCATGCCCAACACAGGGATCGGTCACAACACAACACACAAAACACTCGGCTTTTAGTTAGTTGGAAATCGGGCAGGTTTCGCGCCGTACACCGTTCAATAGTTCCGTTCCAACAAAACATTAACTCGAATATAACAACAATTTAACCAATTATAACAATAATTTAATCAAATATAACAATAGTTTATCCGAATATAATATTAACCTTACCGATTTATCTAAAACAGCAGTAGACAGCGAGTATGTACCAACATGTACAGGTTTCGTATTTGTTTCAAAAATCTGCGAGAGCTTCAAAGTGATTATTATCGTACTCGTTCCTAAGCATAATGCTTACAAATTCATGTAGCTCAATTTAGTGATATTTTACTTGGAGTGCTAGTTACTTTATATTGTTTAGCGATATGACGGTGGTGTAAGTAAGTTCAATTATTAAGAAAACAACTATAATACATTATTTCTACAGTGGTGTTTACATAATTAAAACAACTTTACTAAAGCTAAGTTATTGGTGTTAATATTTCACTTTTATGTATAAGCCATGCAAATAAATTACGGATGGATATTGTTAAAATATGGATATAAAAAGTGCCTACCTACCAATAAAAGAAATAAACAACAGATACATACTTTTATTCTTAGGTGGGTACTGAAAGGTTGAAGTTAAAATTCAATTATTTAGTGAAACAACCCGTCCTTGCTCTTACTAATCCATGCGAAAGCCCAATGGGGCGTAAATAAATAAAACATATAAATGTCGTAAACTTAAGATGAAGAAATTCAGAAGCAAAAATTTTATTATGGTGCCTACTTAACAACAATCTTAGGTAGGTACTCGCATGAACACGTGAAAAATCACGGGATATTATGTTAGTTAATAAAAAATAACGCTTTCTTGAAAACGAAAAGCGCAGACCCTTGGAAAATCTCGAAATCTGATTTTACTTTTCAATTTTAACCCTGAGAAATTTAAACAAAAGACATATAAAATTTAAAAAATATGGAATTAAAATAATATTTAAAAAATATTCCAAAATGTTATATTATAATTATGTAGTTTATCTCTTCTCTGAATTTATGACAAATCAGTTCCAATTTTTAAAAAAAATTGTGTTGGAATATTATCTTACTTCTTTATCGCTGGTCTGAATTCTTGACGCAATCATTTCCAATGTTGAAAATGACCTTAAATTCAGAACAAAACCAATTGCCTTTTTTATGTGAATACCGCGCAACAGTCCCAACTGCTCCCAACCGCCTGGATACAGTGAGACTTGGCATCCCCACTCGGGGTATGTTGTGAGGCTGAAGGTAGTAGGGAGGTTAAGGAGACAGAAAAGAGGAGGGTGGTGAAGTACCTTTATTACCCGGGATTTGAACACGATTGGCCCCCAGATTGTTAGTTGAAAGCCTTACCCCACGACCACAAAGACCGTCAACCAGAGTTACGACCACTCACAGACAGACGCACAACTGAAATAAGTACGTTTGTTAAAAGAATTATAAGAAACTGCTCTATAAAAAAAATCATGTTAGATCATTTCGTAATTAACAGAAATCTTTGAGAATATTTGTTTTTTCTTAGAAATCTGCATTATTTACAAGTGCTAAGGGAAGTATAATATCTCCCATATTTATTTCCCGTAAAATTCAGTGGATTGTTATTATTATTGGTATAAAATCTCGAATCCATGTGGTGCATGTTTATAGCCGCTCGACTCGGTCCGTTTGGATTCATATCCCGGAAATGTTTGAATATTGAGATGATTGATTTTGTGTTCCAACCGGCCCCGGCCAGTATTATTCTGTTTCCCCAACATTTCCATCCGCCGCTCGCAGTGTAAACATTGTAATTATAACATAGTTTATAGTTTTGTTAATGCCGTCGATAGTTAAATTTTCGGTTAATTCATTTGAAGGCTTGTAAACGAGTGATGGATAGCGCACGCCGTTATGAAATGTTATATTTTTAGTAAATATACCAAGGCTATATATTATATACGATAAATAAGATGATACAGTTCTCGCCCAGTCAGCTTGCGAGACCACCGGTGATTTAATTTTAAATATCAGATGCGATGTGATAAAAATGAAAGGTTATACGTCCACGTCTATGATTACACAAGATAGCGTTTTTAAAAATCCCATGTGGCTATCTGTTTTAAATATCAAATTTATGTTCAATCGTCTATGCAGTTTAACGATGAAAGTAGGAAGAGTTCATATCGAGTCGAGGGTCCTAAGCCAAAGGGGTGTTATTGACTTTTTAGCGAATATTAGTTTTTGGGACACTGTGTTCCTTAGAACATCATCCTAAAAAGCCCTGGGCAATATGCAATTTTGTAAGAGTGACTTTGAAGCCAAATCTAGCATGAGAGAAATTTCCTGGCCGCCATCTTGTGTAGCAAACCTTTGATATTTATTTATTTATTTATTGACGCCCTATTGGGCTTTTAAGTACATAAAAATTACAAATTTCATTTTTAGCAACAGTATAAAACAAACAATACAAAATCGAAATAAAATATAATGATTTCTCATACATTATTTACATTTAAAAAGTGGTGGACTAATTTGGCTTTAAATGTATTGAATATGATATGCCAGGTGTTATAAAAGGAATATTTTAATTTAATTTTATATTTTTAATGCAATTTTAACGGCTTATGAATTGTTTGGGGTATTTGATGAGACGGACATGTCATTTAAGAATTTAAGTTTTGGCATTTTCCATACATCTTCCCTCTCACCCCATGACCTTTTAGGTTCATGCCTTAGAATCATACTTATAAAGTGCCAAATCTCACCGGAGATATTCTTATTAATTCCGGAGATTAAAAAAAAGTAGATTATTCCCAAAACTTTTCTCAATTTTGGTAGATATCTACCACAACACTCGGCTAGCATTGTGGTAAAATGGTGAGAGCTTTTGCTCTAGATGAAACGAGCTCAAAGTTGATGAAATACAGATAATATAATTGTAAATTCGGCACGTGTTTATACAAAACCTCGTAGATTTTGGAGGTTTTGGTTTATCCTCATACAGATATTCAGAATGTAAATTTAAAATGGTTTTAGCTTTTTACTGGCTAAATTGAAATTACTTTCCTTGGAGTCTCTTTTTCGAGTTGCTGTGAAAATGTAGCCTGCTTATCTTGTCAGGGTTCCTACCAGAGAGCAATTTGACAAATTTAATGTGAATAACTCTCAAAGCCATCTTAAAAAGTCACTGAAATACTGGCCCTAGCAAGCAGAATATAATAGTACAAATTGGTCGGAAACTCAAAATAATCTTTATTATAAAGGATTTAAGATTTTATGAATTACCGACAGATGTTAAAGAAGCTAAAAGCCTTGCTGCTTTTCGTGGGTTATGCCTAAATACGATAAAGAATAAGTTTTAGATGTTTGGTAAAGTGTCCTTAATGTAATCGAAATAATTTAAAAGGTTTATACTAGATATAAAAATGTAATTTTATTTATAACTAAATAAAAACATTTTTTTAAATGGGTACTCCTTCTAGCTCAGAACATTATCCGTGACTCTTTTGTGATATTATATTTTTAACTCCCTAATTGAATTCTGACTCAATTTGTATTCCTGGATTTTTTCCTCGCCTGGCTGCTCGGTGAAACGGCGATAACTCGATTTGTGCAGGAAAATGTTTGTCAACATTTTTCCCTTTGATTTTTGATGTTGCTAGGAAATCATCGCTTCGAAACTGCTGCATTTTAATGCGATATAAGCCTGTTTTTTATGTTTAAAGATGGGTTCAACACTCGAGAAAACACCCTCATTAGCACTTACAAAAATAACTTTTTCCTATTTATACCCGCGGAGTTTTTTCATTTACCCTTTTCAACCAGATTTTTATTCTTGCTTCTAGTAATTAAACTTTTCTATTAGATTTATATATCAACCATTAAGCTTAGTCGATGTATGATGTTTATTGTAATCATGATAATCTAATGTATATACAAGGTTATTAGGCATAGTTCAAAAATAATTATAAGCAATAATTATTAGCCTGAAACACCGACCCAAATTGAAAATCTTCAGAGAAAAACAAATGTAGATATAATATATCTCGACGCCATCTAGTGGGAAATTTAGCAATAGCAAAGCCTTTCCAACAAAAATAAAGGTAGTTGTTTGTCAGGAGAAAAATCTAATAAGCAATAATTGTTGATTGAAAAATACATTTAGAATTATTTGGCGGGTTTAAAATAAACCGACGTATTGCAATGGTAGAGCAGCTTACCAGCAATCAGAAGACTGCGGGTTCAATTCCCTTCGGCGGCATTTAATATTTTTTCTCTTATGTTTTTTTTTTAAATTTTCTATACAGGCTAATAATTATTGCTTGTAATCATTTTTTAAACTGTTAACAACTTTTGACTAACAGATTACATCCACCGGTTCAACTTACTCAAGATCTTTCCTCAAAAACATGTCAACCAGAATCGAAACTCTTCCATCAGGACATCGTGTGTATTTAATACATACCTGCTATGCATCCCCCGCTATATTTATTATATAAACCGGTTCGCCGGTCCACTGAAGCTCAGGAACATTGGAAGATGGAAGATGGAAGCTTTCATCTGTGCCATCGATAATCAGACGTGACTCTATAAGAAATAATAATGAGATAAGAAAGCAGTCGATTTTTGCCGGAGATCGGTCGAATTCAGCTGTCGTTCTGGTCGCCATCTCTTTATGGAAATAAGTTGCACCGAAATACCAGAAAGGCAATTCCTTCAGGCCAGCTTTTGAAGATACATTTTGCGTACTTTGTAGTTTACCGGCTAACTGTATTTGAGGCAATGAAAGAAAAAAATATTTTAATTTATCATTTACCGTGATATCAACACATGTTAATCTAATTTTTAGTATTATACTGCCCTGATGAAGCTACGGTTGTAGCGAAACCCGGTCGGCATTAAGTATTTACCTATAAGTTATGTTTACAAAGTTATTGTTTAATTTTAAATTATAATGTCACATCACAAAGTAACCGCTTCATATGAAGAAAAAAATATTATTCAGGTATTCTACTTGTAAGAGATGAGCTTAAAATCAAACTGGTCACGGAGCTCTATATATGTCACCATGTAATATCTCATTTTCTATTGTGATCAAACAGACAGATTTAGAGAGAATACCAAGCCTAGCCGCGGAGAAAACTTACTGATATAAAATATTGCAATTTTTTTTTAATCTGGTCAAATTATTCGTTTTCCTGTTGAAAACCGGACTGTAGGCCTTTAACGAATCAATTGACAGATTTCCTAACAAAGTATCAGTAAAGAGCGAATGCGTTATGAGGACAGCGTAGGTAACACGTGTTCGTAAAAAATCTAATATTCTGGCATATAGTTATTATATTTATCAGGAAAAGGAGAGCGATTTTAAAAACTTTAGCTATGTTTGCGTACAAATTTTAATACTTTTAATTGCACATTAATTGTTTAATTGTCCGTTTGTTCAATATCTGAAATTTCATCTGCTTTCAAAAACAGTGTACATCGCAAGATTCAACCCGAACTAAATGCAATCTAGACAGCGTCTTTTTAGATAAACCTATCTTATTTTCATGTCATCATACATAAAGATAGTTGCCAATAAAAATGTGCGGTGAAAAAATGAAGACAATGTTGGTAGTTCTCATTCGAAGTATGATACAGTTAAAAGTGACCGAGGGGGATAGGGTCCCATTAGCTCAGTTGGTAGAGCGGTGTCCCGGAAAGACGAGGGTCCTGGGTTCGAGTCCTAGATGTGACCGTATCCTTTTCTGATTTTTCTGTTTCAGATTTTCGTTTAGAAATCCCTAATATTGTCTTCAATAATTAAATATTACAATTTGAGGTTTTACTCAATAAAGTTATTCCTAAAAAATCATATTTTTGTTTACATATTCGGCACATATCCTACGAAAAGTGCAAATGTTAAGTTAAGGTTAGGGAAGCCAAAAGGGCTTTTTTCCTTTATAAAACACACCATTTTATGTGCACTTAAGTTTAGTTTTAGGAAGCATAAATAAAATCTTGACGAATTCTCTCAGGATAATTATTGTGAACATTTTCATTGTACATAATATTATTTTTCGGATATTTAGGGAGCGTATTTATATGCGGAAACAGTGCAATCAATTGTCAGTTTCCCAGCTTTAAACTCGCCGCATCTATTCCTGACATCTGATTGATGATGATAAGCAGTAGAACAACACACGAGTGTTCAAGAAACAAGATTATGTGTCCGATCCCATTAATCCCGTTGTGACTTAATAGATTCAAGTCTGTCTCACATCCGGCTGACAATAAATAACAATATTATTTGTCTTCGGTGTGATTTGAATCATTGAATACAGTATCCGGTATGGTCTTACTGTAACCTACCAACTTGCTCGTACTTACAACCTACCAACTTGCTCGTACTTACAACCTACCAACTTACTCGTACTTACAGGAGAAGGGCATTCAGAATACAGAGATCTGTTATCATTAAATGACATGGGCCTGGGAACCACAATGTTACGCCATTGTGCTTTTAATGGAATTTTATAATGCACTCATACAAAATTGTATTGGATTGTGGATTGTCAATACCATGCCTCCTGTCCTGTGCAGTGTGCACGTTTACCAAAACAGTTTAAAACATTCCTTACTGGCTTTATTACTGTCAGGCATGACATTATATATTACAGTAGAAGTGATTTAGTAGACTAGTAGTTAGTACCCGGACTCACCGTTATTATTTTTTTAAATCCTTATTCTTATGGCTTTAGCCTAGAAATTCTTGACAGAAGAAGCTGTGCAAATTTGAGAGTTTCTATTGCTTCTGGCTTTACACAAACATATTTTCTGATATATAGTTAAGATTTTGAATAGAAACTGAGTAATGTTACAAAAACTAGGTGGAGAAATGTGACTTCATTGAATTCAACATGATGTTCAATCGTCATCCCATTGATGTTTCTCACAATAAAAGCTTCAAAGGTGCTTTCTTCATTTGAACTGCCAGACTCATTTCCTGTGAAAAAATTTCCAATTAGCCAAGTTTGGAACCATAAAACTTCTTTAGTTCTTTTTGTGATACAATACTTGTTACATTTTATTAGTGGTAAATAAATAATCAAAAGCATTCCCTTAAAATTGCGTGGTGCAGCGATGTAAATACTTGAAACCCTAATATCAGTCGTGCTCTGTCGTACAATGTTTCGTCTTAAGCCCCCGCATAACCAGTTTCTACCCTTTTATAACAAGTCAACTTTTTAGGTTCCAAAAAATATAGGATATTTTTTAAGATAATATATATACATTTGTTATGCCGAAACGTTAACTATATAAAATTTCCTCGAAAGAAAAAAATCGATCCGAAAATTATTAAAAACACGTTTTATTCTGTTATTTAATATTTTATATGAATGAAAAAAATCACAGTGTATCTTTAAAGGCCACTAAAGCATGTTTTATTAAATATTTTCACTATTTTCGCTTAATTATTATCGTGTTTTTCTCCCTTCAAGCCATCTTTGAACGCTTACTACGGGGCCTTAATCACTCGGACTTGCTGACGACTTGGCCGATAATATATGATATGCAAAAATCGATTACTTGAAAGAAAACAATGTCGTTGACCTGTTTTTTTTAAGGCACGAAACCGTATCGTCGAATTATTATCCGAATCGATCAAAATAATCGATTATTCATCGAAATGAATTTTAATAGGTTTTAGAACCGAATAATATATTACAGATGCTGAAATAATCGTTTATATTAAAATATCGATCATTCCCAACACTAGTGAGTTGACATGAAGTCATAAATAATGTAAACAAACTCTTGAATGCAAACTTTGTATTGATTTGACATTATTGCTATTTTTATACCGCTTAAATTTACCTACCGTTCCAACATGACTTACATTATACCATATAACCAAAATTCTATTCGATATAAATTCTAACCAAACGTTTAAAAAAACTGGATCACCCGCCCCCATTATCCCCATAACATATTATTAATGGAAACCAGAACTTGTTTGTTTATAGATATTTTTGACAGATAAGTTTACTTGATTATTCAGTACGGAATTTGTTCCTGCGTTGTCTGTGTTTATAAATAATTTATAATAATAGAGCCATGATTATTACTATGGAGAAAACAACTTGATAAAATTGGCACCCCGCGGCTGCCAACTTTGGAAGAATCTGAATTGAACATGATTTTTTAAACATAATAATGTATGATGGGTAATAAACTAAACGTGTATGTATTCTATCTAGATCAGAGAGTTAATGTAATCAATGCATCCCGCCCACACAAAATTGATCTCAATCTTAAGATTTATGACTTTTCTAAAATGAATAGGTCAATTATTTAGTTTGAGAGCTACATGGGTACTCTCCGTAGATAGTTATCTTTATTTTTCACCATTACGGGTTGATTCCTGCGCTGGCGTTGCGTGGAGTGATTAACTTTGAATTTATAATATGTGTATTATACTTTTATTTACAATTGCTTTATTGCTTTTGTAGAAATTTTACTATCACGTTACGGCTCAGAGGTAAACTAGTAAAAAAATACGCTGAAAAAATGTTGAATGGTGGACTTTCAAAACACCAACCATTTTCTACTATTATATGATTTGCATCGCAGCCAGGATTATTCCTGCTTTTAATGTAGATACTATGAAATAGCAGATGGAAAGCTGAGGATGAAATTGTTTTAACACTTAATCAGGAATATCGGGCCTAAGACACTGCCTTGTGGAACGCCGTATTCTTTCCGCCATGTTCTGAAAGAAACGAGTACGTTCACATTTTGCAAAAATAACTTACGAATACCGTAAGGTTCATCGTGTTTACGATCTACAAAACTTTGTCTATCAGTCCATATAATTAATTACCGGTTTTTCTTGCTTTTATATTCTCTCTGTGGTATTTCTGATGGCTTAAATTAACATTCAAATATTGTTTTAAAAGCTGACCTTAATTAAAGTAGTGGGCCTTATTTAAGAACCATTTTTTCGTTTGAAAATTAAATAAAAACTTTTCCTGGTTAGGAATAACGCCACGATATTCGAAAAACTCATACTACCATCACCAGATCTGAAATAGAAAATTTACTGAAATCAAACACAGACTAAAACAGATTCAACTGAACTATACCAAAAAACATTTCATATATATAACTATACCAAAAAACACTTCATATATATAATACACTTCATATATATACTTATTTTACAATTATTAAAAAAAAATATATATATATATATATATATTGCATGATATTTGTTCATAATTAAATTTATTTGTAACTTTGATGTAATATTAATTTTCTTATAATTAAATTATACATAATATGTAAATGAAATCCTCAGCACGGGAGATCCCAGTGAGGATATCATTATATCTATTTGTTACACAAAAAAAAAGATAGTAAAACACTTATTATTATTATTATTATTCTATTGCTTCTGCATTGATGTAGCAGTTAGCTGAACCCACGATTATTGCAGAACGCTGTTTTTTTCCATATTGCGATGATACTGGATTTACGCCCCGCATTGTAAGCTATGAAATTAACATTTTGAATATTTCATCCCCATCGTAAGGGGAAAAGTTTTCCCTTTGCGCAGTACGGCCCTGGGCCCACTGCGATATATCGGCGCCACCGCGTCTGACTCGGCCCACGAATGATAATTATCTGTGGCCTACTTATCGGCTGGTTTGCATATTCAACCGACAACAAAGGTGGGACGATGGAATACACATAATTCCACGTAACCCCCATTTGTGTCACCGCCATTTGCTTGTTATGTCATGACCCGGTTTACTGGAAAAATCATATTTACTGAACACACTCATTAGTTAGAACCTTTCCTCCAAGGTTAGAACACAGAAAGCAGTCGAAGAACTTATCCTGGTCACTTCCACGGTACTTCATTAATAAATTATTGTCCATCTTTGCACTAGACTAGACAAACGATTGTAACTATTATTAAGTTTGTTTCCAGACATGTCTCCTATCGAAATATACACGAATTTAAAATGATTGTTTTAAGGTTCTGACTGCCCGGAACCAGTAGTGGTACTATATCATCCCTAATTATTGAGATATGTTGTGAGGCCGAAGGGGTGGGAGGGGAAGGAGATGGGAGGAAGAATATTAACTGACAATTCAGATGTGGTCATTAAACACGGTTAAAGTCATTTTAAATAACCTTTCGTTTCTGAATGGTGGTCTTTCACTGGGCCGATACTGTGACTATATACCACTCGTGGCGTGCCGCAAATTTATTGAATATGAAGTCAAATATATGCGGGCATGCCGGTTTTCGAATCCACGACTTGGATCCATAGCCAAGGATATTAACCACTCGCCTACAGAGTTAAGATTGACAAAAATACAACCCGTAAAAAAATGTTTTTTTTTAAATTTTTTATTTAATTACGTGTATTTGAATTTCGATTTTGTTTTCTTGAATAAATGAATGAATTGGAATCTTGAAATTTAAAATTAACCCACTTCCCGACAACCGATCGATGGACTAATTTTTGATGACAATGCACTCTAATAATATCAATTTTGGGTGTCACCACGCACACACACGAATTTCTCGGAAATTAGATGACATTATAAACATTTACATCAGTTAATATATGAAATAATATGTATGAGTGAAACCAAATGTTAAAAGAATGCATTGTCATCGACAACGAGTCCATCTGCGTAGTTTCAGCTCGATCGGATATTGGAAAGTGGGCTAATTCCACTTCCAAGATTCCATTTCATTAATTAATTTACTCTAAATTCAGATAAATGCATTTAAAAGTAAAACTTTTAATACAAAAATTAAAATAAACCGATACAAATTTCACGATGTTTTTTTATCCAATATTGTAAAAATATGCTTTGTAGTTCGTTATTCCACCAGGTTCATAGCAGAATATTATTATTTATTACTTGCCAGCTTTTGACAATTGGTAGTTTTCTCATGTTCCCTAAAGTAATTTGCTTACATATATGTACATAGTCCTTTAGTACTTCGATGTGTATGCACTTCGATTTTACTACCCACGTCTATTAAGGGAGATGGTCCAATATATGCACTCAAGTGTCCAGCATCAATATGGATGATGGCTCCAAATCATCTGCTTCCTGCGGCTGTTATTGAAGACATAAAAATACTTATTACCGATCATAAACAGAGCCTGACTCTGGTGAGAGTGTTGAGCTTTAATGCCAATGGACTCTTGTGTTTTCAGGGCCAACAGTTTTAGAAAAGCAAAAGCTTTTTTATTATTTCCGAAAATGTCGATAAAATTATTCAATTAAGGCGAAGCCTTATGAATTTCAGCCTCCTAACTCCTGGGATTTTTTTTTGTTATTAACCAAATTTTTTAAAGTTGTTTTAATAAATAAAAATAGCTGTAGCAGAAAGGAAACTAAGCGCAAGCTAGATACTGCCTTAGCTTCCTTAAACTCCCTCCGGAACTAAGTTGCATAGCAAGTCTAACAGAATTTAGGTCCAAACCAAAAACTTTAACTTAATTTAAATATACCTACCTAAAAATACTATTCTTTTATTGCCTATAAAATATCCTGATCATACTTTTCTTGTTGGATTAACATTACACACGTCTTTATCTGTCTATTACCGAGGGACGAATCATATTTAGGTAGATAAATTCTGATCAAATCCTTTTACCGCACATTTTAAAATTTGCTTTTCCTTCCAAAACGCGTTCATTGAAGAACATACATATTATTAAAATAAATACCAGGATTTAATAATAGCAGTTCCAATAACATGCGTTCCATGTCAACAGCGTGCGAACTGTACCTTAAACAATAAACAATGTTAATCTCATGTGACCTCCCAGGTAAAAATGGTCCAGTATATTATAAATAAACATATGTGTAAATTTTAACGCAGAATCACGTGCATTGGTTAAATGCACTGTCAACGTAGATTTGGATTAGTGATCGACGAACTGACGGACCCAATAGTTAAATTAATTAAGTTAGTCAATAGTTTGTCTAGTCCATAGTTAGTAAAAACGTAATAAGATAGAGTATTATATAAATACGTTATTTATTGGTACAGCCCTTGAAGTGATTTTTCACAAAAAATGCGCTTTACAAATCATTCAAATATTATTATTATTCCCCAGATTTCATGGATATTTCTGTTACCTACTCTAATAAGCTCTCAAAGCTTTCATTTTATTTCACTTTTTACTTTGCCTTTGTATTTCTTCGCGAATTAATAATTCATTATTTGTAATTATTATTTATGTTGAACAATAAATATTGTTATCCTCGAATTTTCAACCTACTTAGTAAGTAGATATCAACTCTACTCTCGAATCGATACACTTCCTTTGGTCCTGTGAGAAAGAGCACAAACAACCAAAACATAGAAGTTAAATAGTACTCCCGAGTCAAAAGCTCTGAAAAAGTTCCCTTTACTATTTCAAATGAAAGACTCCGTTTGACTTATTCACACCAATTTTGATACGAATCCTGATTTTCATCCCATTCTCTCTTGCGTCTAATAAATTTCGCCCTCTCCCTTTATTTTCCCATGCTAAACCAGCAATTTAATTTTTGATCTGATGTATTTGATTAGCTTTGTTTTTAATGTAAGTAAGTATCTGACCTAAACGGAAACCCAAATGATGTTCGAGATGTCTAGAGTCTGCGAGTGAACATAAATATAATATTTTTTCAATGTGAATACCTACTGCACAAGAATCACAACTGCTCCCGACTATCCGGAACCAGTGGAACAATGGTATCCTCAATAGTTGCCTCATTAGAATCCGAAGGGAGTGGGGAAAGAAAGGGGATGGGGAAGATGATGGTTGGGAAGTACCTGGCTATAAATATCTGGTCACCAAACACGGGTGAAGCCATTTCAAGCAAAGTTTCGATTCTGAATGGTGTTCTTTCACAAGGACAATACTGAGAGAATATTATGTACCTCTCTGAATTAGTTAGTTAGTCTGCGATTCGTAGATGTAGCTTTTAGGTCAAATAGCATGTAAATCCTGCAATGCTAATATTTATCTCGATAGAAAGAAGCAAACAAGCACGTTTAATAGAACTATTAAAATATAATGATTATATTCCCCTTAAGTATTGCATCGTCCTTGCAAAATGACGCTAACCCCTCCTGTCACCTTCGGCCCACCCCCAACATCTTACGTAAGGCACCCGCTACCAGTGCACTTCGTACAACGACCCCTAATATGGATACAGCGGGACAGTCAACCCTTAAAATAAAAATCAAGCTTCAACCACTGAATAAAAAGCGACATTTAAAACAATTTTTGAAAATATGTCTTTTTGTTAGTATCAGTTGTTAGGGTGTTTATCATGATAGAAAGATTTTATAAATATAATATGTCATTAATGGAGTAAAGAGCCACGTAATAAAACATTATCTTATACGTGATTAAGGGCATCACATACTATTTACTTTGCTACTATTTACATTGCCACTCCTATTACTTACTTTGCTACTACATACTATTTACTTTGCCACTCCTATTACTTACTTTGCTTCTACCTACTACTTACTTTGCTTCTACCTAATATTTACGTTGCCACTCCTATTACTTTGCTACTACTTACTACTGACTTTGCTACTACCTACTATTTACTTTGCTACTCCTATCATTTACTTTGCTACTATCTACTATTTACTTTGCTACTATCTACTACTTCCTTTGCTACTACCTACATTGGCAGATAGGTATATCAACCGGAAAATTACCAATTTTTAGGTTAATATTATTATAACCTACTTACATCTTTCATGGGATTCTAATTTTTTAAATTCTTAAAAATGATTGATTGTTTATTGTTATCATCATTAAGTCACCTCGTGAATATCCAAGTCCTTGTTGAAGCCAGTGGCGTTTGGTGCGGGGCAGGCGGGCGGGGTGGGGCTGGGTCAGTGGGTCGGCCGCACGTCCCTGCCTCCCCCCTCTTCCCTTCCACAGCCCAACCCCCCAGGCTGCTCGCGCCAACACTGGCTGGGGAGCTGTATCGACCAATCGCGGATGCTGGGAAAAGTTTTAAGGAAACGCCAGTGGCGGCCGGTGGAGCAAAAAATAAATTTCTAAACAACCACAACGATTAAGCATATCACTTTAACACATAGATTTTTTTTTACTCTTTCTAGCGTAAGTGGAGGTACATTTGGTTATCCTTTGAAATCCAAATGCTGAATCCCACGCTGAACTTTTAGCAATTCACGGAATTCGTTCGTTTTTTGGATTCATGCACATTTCTAAAAGAAAAATTATGTATTAAAATGTTGAACCTTTACCGATAATAAAGGTAAATCACTGCGAAAATTGTGTGTTAACTACATGATATGGGGAAATAAAAGGTCATACACAAAAGTGAGGTTGCATGAGGCTTTCTGCGTCAAACTCCTGCCAAGTACAAAGTATGATAGATAGAGAATCTTTATTTCCCAGCGAATATAAACTTATTTCTCATTAACGACACTTGTAACAGACAGCGATATAACAACAAGCTCTCAGTGGCAGGACAATAGCTGCTTAAATCGCTTGTGTGCGCACCGCCCCTGGGGTCACGTGACCGTCCCGCCCCCAGCCTCCAGGGAGCTTGCGCAGAACGCGCTGCCACTTCCCCCTCTTCCCATCTCCTGTTCCGCCAGGCGTCGTTTCCCCGGCGTCGAGACGATCGAGCGTCGATCCTTCCCCAACCAAACTAGTCATCATCAGCGTCCAGGTAAAGCTTTGTGTTGATCTCCGTGTACATCATGGCGCAATCGTCATCAATGATTGCGTCTCATGCACACACTAGATCACCTGGCTGCTCAGACCAAGTCTACGAGTGAATATCAGTGATCGCGCCCTGATACTATTGTATCTAACTTGTTCTTGTTCAACTAATTCAATTGCAATCGGGAGTGGTTGCCCGCTACGACTATATTGCTTTGTTTTCATTTCAATGCGCAATAACTGCGTTACCATCAGAGTTTTTCGTTTTTCTTTTAACATAATTTTTTAAACTTTTAACCTTTTAGTTGTTTTTTTTTTTTAATTTTCGAAATATAGAAATTTATTTTTTTGCTAGCTTTCAGTTAGACGTATAAAGAATATAAACTCAATTTTTGTTGTCATTTCAGCTCAATTTAAACAAAATGTAATAAACAAACAACGAAATAATCAAAGAATACGTCCTAAATAATAATTTAATAAAAAGTGACAATAACTCGGTGAATAAAAAACATAGTGCCATAAAAAAATTATTTGCTTTCTGTCATGAAAAGTGTTTGGTAATTTCGCGCCGGGATTTAGATAAGTCGGTAAGATGGGAAAGGAGAAGCACCCAGATCACCAGCAAGAAGTGAAGGTAGCCACGGTGGATGTGGAGGCTATAGACAACATGGCGACACTTCCGGTGCACCGCCAGCAGCAGTCCGGAAGTGACATTGCCATCGCGGAGAAGAACAACTCGGCCAACAAAGAGATGGAGCTCAAGGGGGTACAGCCCAAGCCGGCAAAAAGGTTAAGATTTTGAAAATAAATAAATAAGTACTTTTCGTCGGAAATTCAGAAAAATACCGGTTTTCATTTTATTTTTGGGAATGAATTTCAGAATAATGCCGATTTTGAATTTATTTTTGGGTATGAATTAAAAAATCGAGAAGAAGAGAATTTGAATGAACCTCCTAATATACTGTTGCAAACACAAAATTTTGTAATTCCTTCCATTTCGGCAAATATTGTTCTTTCCTTCTGAATGTTTATTGTAGCTTAAATTGTTATATCCATTGGAAAATGTTTCAATTCTAGACCTAAATGGATAAAAATGGATCGTTCAAATATTTGATTGTAACACATAGCATAGGTAACAAGCAACCCATGAAGCCTACCAGAACATTATAATTTTGCGAAGTTTGTATTCTTCTCAAAGGATACTTGAATAAAAAATGTCGTCTGAGTCTATTAACAACACCCTTGGTGAACCCTATTATAAAATCTCATCCCCGTTCCTGGGGTTGAACGCTTTCGTAACAGAGGACGTAGGTAACTGCCCTCCCCCTCCCACTGACACTAAGCAGGGTTGCCTACCCCTCTCATCAGAAACACCTTTTTAAAACTGCAAAACATGATGCTCCTCTTCGCTTTCGTTGTTTGCAAGAGTTTTATTTATTGCAGAAAAAACATCCAATAAAACATTTTGTAGGAAATTTATGTGCTTCGCCTCTTCCGCGCACACCGACCCCAGCCCAACCTCTTTCATATCGATCAACGGTGGCAAATATCTTTCCCAAACCATTGAAGAATAAGTTTTTTATGTTGATTCTAAACTGAACTCATAGAACATGATTCATTTAATATTCTCACGGCCTTACTTAGTATGTTGAATTTTGGGGTTTTGAGCCGTGTTGCACTTTATCCTTCCTATAAATCATTATACTACCCAAATAAACTTACGTATTTCTAATTTCTACACTCGATGCACTATGATTGAATTGAAGTCAAGGCGGAGGTGGAACCAAATCACGACTCAATATCTCAAAAGTCAAAAAACAAATCAATAAAATATTAACGTGTATTAATTAGAATTAATAAAGTTGCGGTTAAATACACATGGTTCTGAAATCGGTATCATTGTCCATTACAGCAAAAATAATTTCTATTTACTAATAGTTTGTGCTAGTAACTAGCTGTCTACTTTTATACTGTACGTATCTTAATGAGATCAGTTGTAACTTTATACCCGTGAAAGAGTGGAAAAATCGTTGAAAATACAAAGATCTATTTTATATTTCACCCTCGATAGGAGATGCCACTATCGTAGACTTATTTAAAACTAGTGACCAGCAATTCACATGCTTGGTAATATATTTTAGTCAGTACCACAAAAAGATAATTCAAAACTCTCACGGCACAGCAGAAAAGGACATCTCCCAGAGACGAGCTCCAGACTCCGGAGATCTCTGGGATGTGTGTAGAGTGCTTGGGAGAGATGGTATATCGCATGGTAGAACCCTGCCTCACATGTCCGTTATTTTCATACTTTTCCGTTGTTGGATTTCAGAACATCGCTCTTCATCATCATGAGTTTCATCTACGCCAAGCTTTTAGTAGTCATCTGCATTGCTTACGTCATCAGTGACGTCATCACGCACAACCTGCCCCTGTATTATTATGAAGGATTTTTCACCTACCTCTATGGCATGAGCATATTGTTTTTGCTATACGTCTTCTGTTTCCTGCTCCAAGGTTAGTACACTAGTCTCCTCCATTTACGTATTCAAATTATTTTTCATATCTCACTATTTTACAAAATTTCAAAGATCCATTGTATTTGAAATCAGATCTGCTATATTTTTAGCACATTTTGACAATTTACAATTAGAAATTTATTTGCCATGTTTGATAATTTCATTGGCATAGATATATGAATGCTCATCAATAATAATCTCACCATAAGTTCGCTCTTTCACTGGAAAACTTTCCGTTAGTTAATGCTACTTTTTTTAATAAATCTTGTGTTTATATTTGATAATGTTATTAAAAAATTGACATGTTATTTCCACAAAACTTATTTCGCGGAATCAACGAACTAGAGTGGCAACCCTGTGTTCTGAAATCCCGTCAATGTGTTTTACCTTAACCATCTACGGCAATATACGTTTTCAGTTAAGCTTTTAGTGTTGTAGCAAAGGAGATTTTAAGAAAATTAAGAACTTCTACAAAAGATTTTTGTTTTTTATCTTCGTCTGCGGAAACCACAGAAAGCACTTGCTGCAGTGGAAGCCCCCCGAAGCCCAAACCCCCTCCACCAGAGAAGAAGCCGAAGAAGGAGAAGGAAAAGAAGAGCAAGGACAAGGAGAAGGACGCCAAGAAGGACGGGAAGAAGGACGGCAAGGATAAGGAGAAGGAGAAGGACTCCAAGGAGAAGCCCGCCAAGGAATCCAAGAAACAAAGCCAGTTTCAGGTACACTTCTTCCCTGGCCCACTTTCACGAATACTTTAGAAGCTTTTGAATAGAACGTTGATGTGCTACTTAATCTTTTCAACTCCTCGCCATACATCTCAGGAAACTTCTTTGTGTTAGTGTTGTAGTTACAGCTCACAGCTAGTTTACAAACTTCGTCATCATGTTCGTTCGTTCAGAGCTGCCTCACTATATTGACACTGCCAGTTCTCATTTACCAACATAATCATTTTCGTTGTTTCATATGAAAGCTCAGTGTCCATATATTGCGGACTGCTCGTTTGAATCATCGTTGTTTAATCACACTGTGTGTATTTACCTACTGCTAGTTACTGCAATTATTAGTTTTTCATCAGCTTTACTTGAAATATTATTTTTGTTAGGATGGCTTTTAAACGCAAGTAGTTATTCTTTAAAATGATGTCTAGATTTTATGATTTATAAAAAAGGAAAGAAGGAAAACAATTCCGCCATCTTGAAATTGTTAATTTATGTTGTTTATTTTACGCTCTTTTTGTAGTATTTTTATTGATATCGATAGATTTTACAGACAATAAATAATATTTGGCGTGGCCCCAGCGAGTAGTTCCTTGGATTTCTACTTACAAGCACAGGAATGCCCTTTTAACTCTCAATGTATTCATTTTGTACTACTTTTAATTTGCGATTATCTGCATGCAACTTTTGGTTATCGGTCGCCATGTCTTATTATTTGGGCAGGAGGTGTACCCTCGTAAGATGCGCGACATAGTGCGCGAACAGCAACTGCGCACTGCGCCCCTTTGCGAGCCCGAACAGGTGAGAAGCATCTTGGTACTGCAGGAGTGGCTTCTGGCTTCTGTCTTCTGTCTCCTGTCTCGTGATTTCCCTGAAGATACAGATTGCTTGCTTTGTTGTTTATTGATGGGCGAAGCCTAATCCCGGAAGCTGAAATCCAGCCTGATCAATTCCGAAAGAAACTGAAATCCATGGAATAAATAAAAAAATTCACGCCGGCTGAGAAGCCAACAAGATAAACAAAAAGATCCCTCTGCACTGAGTTCATATTAGTGTAGTCAGCGCGCGATAATAAAATAAGACGTCTAACTAGTATAAATCGTTGTTGCGTCTGAGTTCTAAACAATTTATTTTTTCAGATTGTTTTGTTCAATTCGGAATTAGTCGGGATTTCAGCTGTCGAGAGAGGCAGTTCTGTTAGTAGATTTGCGCGATTTTTGTTTTACCGCTTTTCGGTGTAGGCGGGGTCGGTTTAATTTAATACAGGAAACAACATTTTGGGGTAGTTTCACAAAAGATTGAAGAACAGAAATAATGGTTAAAGTTTTTAACATTTATGTATTTTGTTACAAAAGTTGGGGGGGTTTGGAAAACTTGTGATTATTTTCCATTGGGGTGGCTATCAACTTCGTTTTGTTAGACTTCTTCAGGACTTATTTTGCTCAAAAATAAATAAATACTATGAACAACTTAATAATAATGTAATTTTCCCGAAAACAAATTTATGCACCTTACTTTGTTTGAGTTTTTTTTTAAATACGTGTCGATTATACTCGTATTGTTTTGTGATTAGTCCGACCCTGCATTGCTGTAAATAAAATATTGCTTCAAAATGCATTTAAATATATTATTTTGCACGTCGTAAAAATGCACGCGCATGTTATTTTCAAATGGAAACCCATAAAAAAATTCTACTTCGAATAACTTCAACGTACAAATTATTAATCTTACACTGACTTGTCTGAAAATAAATTAAATTATTCGGAAAATACCAACACTCTTTAAATAAATCGTCAATAACTTACCACATCTCTAATAATATACGTTCTTTTACAGGGTGTCCGGGGGTAAAGTGCACTTCAACTTCGGGGGGTGATTCTTCATAATTTTAGAAGTAGAAGACAAATAACTTTTTTCGAAATTCCGAAGTTTTAAGGTAAAAAGTTAAATAGTTTGTATTGGAAAAAAAATCTTCTTTGGAAAAATATTTTAGTACTTATGGGAAAAAAAAGTTGGAATTTCGAAAAAACTTATTCATCTTTTTTACTTCTACCATCGTGTAGATTCACCTCCCGAAGTAAGTGCACTTTACCCCCGGACACCCTTTATATATTTTTAATAAATCATTTACGTGCATAAATACGTAGTATAAGTATTTTATGTAACAAAACAAATCCCACATCAGTGGTCCCTCCTGCCAAAATAATAATTTGATAACTTTAACAAAATTAATTTTCACAGGTTTTCGTGACTTTTCTTTCAACGTTTTACTTAGTATTCATCTTAATTTCGCTTCAATGTTTGCCCGTAGCAAAAATATGTTTTTTCGTATAATAAATCAGGCATTATCACAATACTATATTATTATGCTTTTTAGCTTTTTATTGTTTGATTGTATTATATTATTGATCTGTAGTATAAATAAATGTCTTTGATTATTAAATTAGTTTGAATTAGAATGCTTTTTGGTTTGCACAATTATTTGGTACCACCATAATTCACAATTTATAATATTTATTTGCATGACTTGCTGGTTTCTCAGCTAAATATTATTTGATATTGAAAATTTACACGAATTTTTATCTATATGGCCAATTGAAAATTATTTCAGTTTTATAATAATCAACAGAACTACATCATCTATCACAACACAACTACATATTCTATCACCACACAACTACATCATCTATCACAAAACAATTACATCATCTATCACAACACAACAACGTCTTCTATTATAACACAATTACATCTCATATCACAACACAACTACATCATCTATCACAACACAACAACATCTTCTATTATAACAAAATTACATCTCATATCACAACACAATTACATAATCTATCACAACACAACTACATCATCTATCACAACACAACTACATCTTCGATCACAACACAACTATATCTTCTATCACAACACAACTACATCTTCTATCACAACACAACTACAACTTATCTATTTGTTTTTTATGACTCATTATTTTTATTCTATGTTTACTTATAGTACTGAGAAAATTGTGCTATAATTTTATTTAATATTCAATTTATTCTAATTGAAGGTTATGTGATATTTAATCTTTTTTTTGTATTTCTTTGGCATTCACTATGTAACAATTTCTAGACATTTTTTGTTTTTAATGAGTTTTTATTATTCACAATGTACATTTGTTACATATAATTTTTTTTTTTTATAAAATTAGCGACCGGTTTCGACACGTCCGTGTCATTAACTAGCTATTTTAAAACTAAATTTTTAAGTGCAGAAATATGGGGTTTTATTTAGTTTGGTTCTTTGGTTGGAGGGATTTGAGGGAGGGGGAGGGGGTTGAGCTGGAAACGGAGGGAGGAGTCAACATAACGGGGAACATTGTCAATAGAGGTGATTTGCAAGGTGCTATTATTTTATTTACTATATTTACCTCCCCCTCCCTCAAATCCCTCCAACCAAAGAACCAAACTAAATAAAACCCCATATTTCTGCACTTAAAAATTTAGTTTTAAAATAGCTAGTTAATGACACGGACGTGTCGAAACCGGTCGCTAATTTTATAAAAAAAAAAAAAAATTATATGTAACAAATGTACATTGTGAATAATAAAAACTCATTAAAAACAAAAAATGATATTTAATCATTAAAGAAGATAATATTAACAAATCTCGATGAAGTAAAAAGACACTAGGTTCGATTGCCAGTTGCGACCTTCAAACCATTTCGACCTTTCTTCCTTGCTGTTTTCTGTTTTATTTTTTATTGGGATTTGTTAAACCTACCTTCAAGGATTAGATTTTTTTAAAGTTGAAGTATGAAATTAAATGATTGTGTCCATAGGATGTTGTGGAAGTGGAGTCAGGAATTCCCCAGAGAATCAACCGCAGGCGCAAGACTTCACAGAATGATCACAGCCACGGAAGCTTTTTCCTCCGCATCGGTGCTATTGGTGAGTGGAAAATTATATTATCAATTATTACTGTATCAATCAATTAATACCAAGAACAATTAATTTACCTGCTATTAAACATACTCAAAATAATCTAAAATAATTTTAGTAAAATTACACATTTGGGTTTGGGTTCGCTACGTTTGATGACTTAGCAATGGTGCTCATGTTTATGGGGTGAGGTTTATCCAGGTTTTGACGGCAGATGCATTTGCCCACCAACAGTGTGGCAGGCCAGATCGGGAGAGGCCGGTTGAGGGAGACCTTTTGACCTCTCCGGCTGGATTCTCTCTACCCATGGTTTTGCACCGCAGTGCGACGAATGGATTAATACGTACGTCACTCCTGGACACACTGACCCCCAGATTACTACCCACCCCTGCCAGAACTTCCTCTCCTCAAAAAGACCCTCCACTCAGCATCTCCAAGGGTGACATGGCCCCTGAAATTTTCCTCAGGGTCACCAGTAATGCAAAAAAAAAAAATACCAATATGAGCTTCCATGTGCTGAATAGGTACTTTATTTCAGCAATGATTATCACTGAATGCTATATGTATTCGACTGAATGCTGTAGAAATGAGATCCCTGAGGCGTATTTGTGGTAAAACCATGTATGATCGTGTGAGAAATGTGGAGATCCGCAAAGAGTGCAAGGCTGATTTAAACGTAATGAGTAATATTAAGAAAGGGACATTTGGATAGTTTGGGCATGTAGAGCGAATGAGCGAAGAAAGGAGAGTAAAGAGAATGTATAACACAAATGTGAATGGTAGCAGAAGTGATCGATCAAGTGAATCAGATACTTGAGTAGGGCCATCTCAAGAGTCAGAATAATATAAGAGTATGTACATGTAATGAGGCAAGGAGTGTTTGTCATGAGTGTTTGTTTGTTTGGCGGTCCGTCCTCTCTGCCTACTGTTAATTATTTATGATTATCACAATCTCCGTAGCTTTTGGACTGGGCACCATGATCTACAATGGGCTGGAGTTCGGAGCCTTCTTCGAGGTTCCATTCACCTCCCCGTGCTACCAGATCCTGCGCGGAGTCAACCCCGTGCTGCAGATGGTTTTCACCTTCATGCAGATGTATTTCATCTTCATGAACTCCAGGGTAAGTACGTGGTTAACTGCCACCTATCAACTTATTATTTTGTCAAAGCGAATCAAAGTTTGCCATTAATTGATTTTTACTGTCAACTAAATAGTACTTAAAACATTGCATTGTTTCTTTTGTTCTGTATCTGAACTATTGTGTCAGTAATGCTTTTCCTGATTAGTCAAGAATCCATCTCTCCTTTTTGCTTGTGATGTCTTTTGACTGCTATACTTGAATTGGATCCATTTTCATATGATTTTAAACTTTAATTTTGGTGCAGACTTCAAGAATAGCGTTACTGAAGACAGAGGTAGGCACTGATTACTATATTTTGGACTCACATTGCTAGTCCTGTTTTGTTTGTGTATATCACTTTTTTAATTTATTTTAGCAATCAAATAATGCAGCATCATAGATAATTTGAATTATTTTGCCGGCGTACTGGGACAATTCACTAAATCAGTCAAACAGAGAATGGATATATTAATATTTTAATAAAAAAAATAAAAAAATTGTAAAGTAATAAAAAGTATCAGCCGAAAGAGGAATTTTTGACAGTACATACCTGGCATAAATTTTGATAGTGCTTTGCCTCAATACACCGCCAGGCTGTGGCTGAATGTGTATCATAATATATGAAAACATGCATTTTGTTAAATCATTGGAATGCTTTGCAATAATTACACGGAATGAACTCAATCAGCTATTTTTGTCATTATTAATTTTTGTTAAAATTGCAATTTATTACTTCTTAAAACATCAGTATTATTTATTGGTTTATCTGTAACCTTTTACAATTGAAGAGCTTTTTCACAAAGAGAAATAATACCCATAACGAATAAAAATAAAATATCTTATCTTTATTCTAATGCTAAATTCCAAAAATCAATTTATTTACCAATTTATGTATAGATAAAACTTCACAAAGTGAAACATCTACGTACCTATATTAAATTGAAATAATTACAAGGTAGGAATATATTGTAAAAGAGCAATTATAATCTTATTTCAATATAATCTGAGTAGGCCCCCAGTGATTTTAAAATAATTAACATTTTTTTCTAATTCCCTGTCTTATTATTATTTTTTTTGACGTATCAACAGTAGGTATAATATTTTTTGAAAGAAAGCAAAAAAAATTGTTTTTAATTAAAAACCATTATTTTATTGTCGAACTAAAATGTTGTGAAAACTTTTCTTTAGTCAAAATTTGTAATTTTCAGCTTCTTTTTAAATTTAGATGGTTCTTCACAAATGTAATCATGTCTAACAGTTAATTGATCAGAAAATCATCATGTCTAACAGTTAATTGAATTTTTATTTAAAGATTATCATAAAATATTAACCCCAAGTGATTATTTACTTAAAACAAGTCGCATGAAAAAAAAATAAAAAAAATTCTCTTTGTGAAAACGCTCCTTGTTTATGCAACTATGTGTGCTTTGCACGTATCAATAATTATATTCTTAAAGAATATGAAAGCAACGCACTTGAAAAGAAAGCTTGTGCCATTTGTAAAAAAAACTATTGCTCCCAAAAATCATATTCTACAAAGCCATTGCAATATACTGTTGTTAGAAATTTCCTAAATAATTTGGTTTACCAGAATTGTGAAATGATTTTTTAACTATATTATCCGGCCGCTGAGGGTGGGGACCCAGTTATAACCTCGCTTTATGATATTCGTTTATAAGGAAGAGGGAGAGGTTGAAGTTTAGCTCTCAGCGGAAAATCTTTATTCAGTTATATTATCTGCTACAGTGAAAGTGTTTGATTTCAGCTGAACATTCACCGATTCAAAGTGATTGCCCGGTTCGGGCTGATGCACGTGGTGGCCACCAACTTGTGCGTGTGGATCCGCACCTTGGTCCTGGAGTCCCTCAAGGAGATCACCGCCTACCACATGAAGCGTGGTGACAATCCTGAGGATGGAATCATTTTGGGTAAATGTCTCAAAAATACATCAGAAAAAATTTCAAAGTTAATATTCAAGTTCTGTTATTAATAGAGTTCTGGGAAACAACTACCCCATAATGGAATATTAACAAAACTCGATTAGAACTTTCACAGAACTTTGACTAACTTTGAAATTTGACGAATTGTTCAAGTTCTGTGAAATAACTGGCCCTGAGTGTGATAGTAAATGAAGGAGAAATTATTTACTACCATGCAAAGAAGTCATTTTTCTCACTTCAAACCCAAAAAATATAAAGGAATAAATCAAAGGTACTTAGTAAAGAAAGACACCACACCTCTTGTCTTTGAAACCTACATGACTTGTAGGAGTGCAGTTCCTCCTGCAAACTGTGCTATGAATATTACACTGATGATAGCCAATCTCTAACAGGAGAAGGCACATGAATTAGGGGAAGTGAATCAAAATATTAAAATATACCACTTTTTTCCAGAGAGCATCCGCCAGCACACCCTCCTGAACGCAGGAGCCGTGATGGGTGTGGAGACGGGCGGAGTCAAGGTCATCACCTCCACGGCCGCCCCCACAACCACGCTCAAGGAGATCGCCTACAAGGCCATCACCTTCGCCACCACACCCAGCACCACCACCGATATCCCAAGTGAGCCATACCGCCGATTCATATCATCAGCAAACAATAACTTATTGCATGATCTATTTTAATCAAATACATATATTTCATTATAACCTATCACTAACGAAAACTAACTTTTTTACTAAACTTTCTATCATCATCCGATTCACTACCATCGATAATTGGGTTGTACCGCTGAGAGCTCTGTTGCAATCTCCCTTTTTACTATATGCTTCATTATAAGAAAGATGGAGAGGTCTCGACGGTGTTAGCGGCGGTATGCTTTTTTTGACATGATGCGGAAATATCATACTGTGCTTCGTTTAATCTGAATTTAAACATTGTAGCTGTATGTTAACGTGACTAACCAAAATAACATTAACTTTCCCTTGCAGCTACATCGAGTACCTTTTATCCCCCGTATATCATGCGTACTCCCGCGTCGGCATTGATGAAAAAAATAAAGGCGACCATTCCAACCACTCCCGATCCCTGGTTCAATGCCCAGCCTGACCCAATTGACCCTTGGGCCAATGACGACCCCTGGACCACCCCTCCCACCACCCCCACTACCACTTTTGCCCCTCTGACTACCTTTACCACACAAGCCACCACAGCTATCGCTTCAGCTGGTAATTGGCTGTACCGAACCGTTGCCCCCATCTTTACCACTACCTCCTCCAACATTGCCGGCTCGGAAGATAATAACCTTTGGAATTCCAATAATAATAACTACTATGAAGTTAGTAATGGAGTCCCGCCCTATGCAGGTTTGTCCTCTCATTTCATCTTTCATTCTTCTCCTTATCATTGTGTAATGTTTTAATCATATACATTCAAATTAATGAACAAATCAATCAGGGAAACGGGAACAAACCAAATTGCGCGGAGCTTGGAAGGCGGCATGACCATCCCACTTTAGGTGATTTGTTAATAAATTATTCTGAACGATATACAGGCAACTCGCGTCGTAATATCGCCACTCAGTCCTCGAAAATAAAATCAGCTTAGGCATTACTAGTCTTTTTTACAATGGCACGCAAATTGCTGGCTGTTTAAAACACTTAATTGAACAACATATCCCAAATCGGGTAGTCAAAAGTTTGGACATGTTCCCAAAATTTAATATTGTATTACACTATTTAGTTAGAAACTTTTAAAAATGTGTTATAATTTAGCCAACTCACTCAATTTTACCATCGCTACGCCAGGTGATTAATTTAAGAACGAATGTTCAGATCCCAAAGTCCCACAATGGACGTCGACAATAAGGAAGTTGAGTGAAAAATATTTTGACTTATAAAAAATATGTTCATGTAGATCAAAAAATATCGATTCTAAATATATAAATATATTTCTATATTATTATTCTTACAATTAGTTAAACGTTCTTGAAAAAGCATTCAATAGCAATATACTGTATACGCTCCACGATTGGTCGAAAGAATTCTGTCGTCACATGTGTCGTGACTTGTACGTACAACGGAACACCTATGGTGCATCTCTTTCTATTACATGAGAGATGGTCGATTTAGATGAGAGAGGTGTATAGGCCAAAGGTTTATTTGGGTTTGTCAAATATATGTACGTATTTGTTATTATTATTATATGAAATGGATTTCTAAAGATACATATTCGTATAGTGCTTTATAATAATATGTTGTTTATTGCATAACTTAGATGTTTTTATTATTATACATGTCACAAAGCATGTGATACACTTCAGGCCGCCGGCCGCTCAGAAAAGTCTCACAGTGAACTGGGCTGTAAACCGTTATTTTACTTTTGGTCTTTACTTTTCTGCGCGGTGGTCCTGAATTCGCGCGGGGAACGTCAACAAGTAGCGACGGCGATACCGTACAAGTACCGTATCGGGCGTGAAAAGCAAATATTCTAACTTAAAATATTAATTTAACTATGAAATCTTAATCAATTTTCTTTTTTTTTTAATAACATCAATTATAATAGACGGTTAACATTGGTAAAAAAATTACTGGAATTCCTTGTTGAAGAATTAAATTTTTTTCCATACATAATGCTTAAGCGACGTGGTTTTCACAGTTCTAATGACGTCACACTACACCCCGCCTGTTACCGCTCGGATTCCGCTCGTTTTGGCGGGCTTAATAAAATTTAAACTTTGAGAATTAATTTAACTATGAAAACAAACTTTAAAAAAAAAAAAAAAAATACCAGTATTTAAGTTTGAATGCGAACATTGATAAAAAAAAATAAAAAAAATGGACTCAACTTCCTTATTACTTACATTAGCGAACTTTACTTTTCTGCCCATGGTCTGGTTATTTCAAAGTGCGCTCTCCGGTGGTCAATGTAGCCAGTCGCCTGGTGCCAAAAATAAATTGGTTTGCCTCCAGCTCGTCGAAATGTTACCCAGATTTCATGTTAGGGCAAGTCTATTAGTTTGAATGTCTATGGTTTTAATCAATTTTAATGGATAATATGTCAAATCCATAAATATATAGACATATTTCCAATAATTGGATATATATTCCCAGAAAGGAAATAAAAATGAGACTTGGCCCATTATTCATTGAGAATATACTATTTTACCGTTCAATAGTTCTTGTATGTTTCGTTCCACGCTTTTGTATCTGCTGTGACACTTGCCTCAAATAATGTAATTTAGTCTTGTAACCCAGTCCCATTTCTACAGCATAGAGTATTAGATTATAAGAACCTCTTCAACTAACAAAATTAATAAATTATAACAGAGCAACATCTATGTTGATAATAGTGTCATAATAGGTTGAGCCATTTGACAACTATTTTCATTTCCATATTATGATTTTAGGTTTCCCTAACAACGCAACGACCATCGAGAGCCTGGACAGCCTGTCTCCATCTGCGTTGGTCTCCAACAACAGTTGTGGGCGAGTCAACATTATGGGCACCATAGTGCAGGACTCCGCCCCCTACCTGTACCCCTTCATCATTGAATACTCCCTCATTGGAGCCGCTGTTATCTACATCATGTGGAAGCACATTGGACGTCATTCAAGGTAAGAAATTCAGTTCTGACTTATTGCTTGTTTACATCAAATTAATTCGACTGTTTAAAAACTTGAAGTAGCGACTAGCAACCAGCCGACCAGCGTGTGAATATTTGATGCATTTCTCAGTGAACCTTGCGCGCGGTCGAGGATAATCTGAGATGAGGCGTTTGGGTACTTTTTTCTCGATCGTAAGCAATCCACTTGTATATGAATTTCAAACACCCCTCATACCAAATAATACGGAACCGTTTGTTTAGTTAAAGAGTGTTACATAGTTTCGGGCGTGAGTTACACGCATTAAAATTAAATTCAATGATAATCTTGAAAGATATTGCGTTATTATAATTAAACTGTATTATAATTTTTTTATTTATTTTGTGTTTAGACATCAGATTAGGTCCATGACCGTCCACAAACTCTTTTGTTATGAAAATTTTGTTACATTCTCCGGGTAGTGCGATTTCATTACAGTACAAGTAAAAAAATGTGAGTCCCTATCACCAGATGTGCTCTTGCCGCCACTGTAGGTAGACACTTCTAATGCAGTATTATTCTGGTATAATATTCAAATTTTCACAATGATAATTGATAATCCATCCATCTGTAAAAAATATCCGTTTTGCTTTCGTTGTAAACGTTAACTAGAAACCTCACATCTAAAAAGGATGTTTCTAATTTTCTTTGATATTAAATCAAAACAATGAATATTTTTATTTCAAAATAGGAATTACACAATTTGTCCAAAGAAACATCCCCATCTCAATGACAATTATGTTTTTCAAACATTCTTCAGGGAGGTATTGATTATATCGATTCAACAGCTCGTAGTAGGACCTAGTTCACGCAAACCCTGGTAGTATCCAACACGGCCACCATCTTGTACCGGAAACGGAACACACAAACAAATTTACAGGTAAATGAACTGCCATACGGTTAAGTTAGAACAGTACTTCGCTGCTCTCAAAAATGGAATGAATTCAGATATAAATTAAAATCGTTTTGGGTAGAAGTGTTTCAAACTTTTCTCACATTTGACATCGTCACAATATGACGATTAGTGTAATTAAATGTTTATTCTAGACCTGTTTCAGATTTACGTTTTATACCTACAAAACTTGTTATATATTTTTGGTTTGTCAGGTACATGACGGAAGAGGACCTGGAGCACCGCCTGGAAGTCATGCTCTCCCGCCGTGCTGTGGCCATGGCCCATGCCCAACAGACTGGCCGAGTGGACTGTGTCGGAGCCTCCAAAGGTCTCTTCTTTGGGCTGCTGCTCCTCGTCGGATCCCTGATCTGCCTAATCCTGTTCTTCGTGCTCATCCGCCACCCTGAGCTTGGACTCCTTGCCATTTACCTGGCCGATGTATCCCACTGCGTTCTGATGGTCTTGTCCATTTTTGCTATTATCATCGGATTTATAAGGTATGCTATATATTATAAATTTTGAACAGAATCCCATTAGTATACTAAGTAATCCCTTGGGTCCAAATTAGTCATGAGTCATGAAAGAAAACTGACGGAACTTAAGTTTATATAGCCCTTACGATACAACCAACTACGATAACAGTTTAGTGAAATAGCAGTACAAATAGCAATACAATAGCAGTTCAGTTCACTACCTTCAGGTGCACTGCAATGTGCAGTGTATAGAGCTGGGTTTTAGAAGTTTTGAACCTATTTCAATATTTTTCGTGAAAATTCCTATGTTTCAAACATAATTTTCAATATTATATTTGGCTTTGAGATATTTACAAGTTAATTTCTTTTTTTATAATCTATTTCAATTTGAATCTTAAAGTCAGGTCCCCAGCAACCGAATGTTTTAAAAACATCAGACAAAAGCAAACATTTTGAGTTGGGGTCACAATGTTTTTTGTCTTCCATCAGCCATGGAAAACAAAAACCTTGTGGCTCTGCCTCAATTTTTCATGTTTTCACAAACGTTTGGTTCAATGTATGTGGTAATGGTTCCATGCTAACTCAACACAGTGACTATTCAACACACTTTTAAAAAGTGATATAAAGTCATTAAAAACGATGAAAAAAAAATTAGTTTAACCTAACCTAACCTACTTAACCCACTTAATAATTTTTTTGTTTCATCATTTTCCATGACTTTATATATAACTTTTTCAAGATGTGATGAATTATCATTTTGATGATTTATCCGGTCACCGTGGTAATATCGACACTAGAGACCAGCCTTAAGACTTATTTCTTTCATACATTCAAAATATGTAATTATTTATTGAGAAACATAAAAATGTACAAAAAAATAAATGTTTATCAACGCTTTATAACTCAACAGACAAAAATAGCCTCGTTAAAAATGATATGCCTATGTTTTGATTAATAAATAATAGTTAATAATACAGGATTATGTATTGATGTTTTGTGTGCTAATGAACCTAGCAAAATGGTTTATTAATTTTTGTTATTTATGCAATTTTTATCAAAATAATTATCTTGGTTTTTTTAGTTTTAACTTTTTGTTTTATGTGTTCGCTTTCACATTGAGTTTGTTTTATTTTTTTTATTTAAATCCTCTACCAATCACCTCTCCTCTTTTCCTTTTCACAAATATGAATTATTATTCCACTAATTTTGTTTTAAAATGGTTTGATCCATCTTAATTTTTGTTACATTTGACATTAACGATCTGCTTGATTAAAATGTTGCACATCATTGAAACAACACTCTCGTGGCTACTTTAAAACTAAAAACATTAAATCACACTGATTCACATCACACTAATTCACATCACACTAATTCACATCACACTAATTCACAACGATTCGTCAACTGTCACTTAAACGGTGAACACTGTTCAATACAATGTCATTATACATGATGCTTCATAACACAATCACTATCAATGACCAATGGCCGATGATGTGGTGCTTTTCACCGCAAAGAGCCTCGCAAATGTCCTGGACCTACAGATCTCCTTCCCATGTCCACCCACTCAGGGTCCAGCAGCTGAAGTTCCGCTCCGAGGAGCAATCTGACCTGAACGACATCTTGCTACGCGTGTCCGCCTTCGGCCTGTTTGTGTACGCCGTGTTCAGCATTATTGCCGGCAGCCTTGGCGCCTTCACCAACGAGCCCAATCTCCTAGTTATGATCACCGGAATCCTGAGCGTCCTGCAGGTATGTAGTCATTTTATTTAATATCATTATTCAACTCGTTATATTATTTATTATATATACATACATACATAAGTCAGAAAGCGGGAATCTCTTCTTCAAACTGAAAGTTGTGTTAAGATTTACAGTGGCAGGTTTATTTGTTATAAATGTAAATACCACATCTGTCCTGGCGATTAAAGTCTGTGTCAGATGACGCTACACCCATCAAGTGTGTTTTGAGCGTGCTATTGTCCTGCTGTGGTCGCATCTTTTTCAAATATCGCGTGACAAGCAGACCACGGCACATCAGCTAGATCACGCCCACAATCATAAAAAAAATCATCTTGTGTGACAAGGGATTGAATGGCGAGAGATATGATGATAAAGGCCACCCCAAAAAACACCGTGTCCTCAACAATACAAGGATGTGTGAAACGTTTGCTCAAGAATCAAATACAATAATTGCAATTCGACTCAACACTCCAAAAACACAATTAACATGGTGTTACATTATATATTTGACATGTATAATTATGGTGATTTTTAGAAACAATGTTAATTATTTTGGAAACATAATAACCGGTTACATTCCTTATTGGTTTTCAGTACATTCCAGTAAGTAACCTGAGTAGTTTTGTAGTATGGGATTATGTAGTCAGATTTGACTTATTTGTATGTGAGTTTTGAATATTTTCAACTGATAATTGACTCATTTATGTATTGTGTAGGTGGTACTGCAGCTGCTATTCATCGCGGACGTGTCTCGGCGCCGTGTGCACCTGCCGGAACAGGACCGCAGCAAGCCTGCGCGCCAGGTCGTCACCTTCCTGCTCATCTGCAACGTCACCATGTGGCTTATCTACACTTTCGAGACGCAGAAAGTTGTGGCCAACCCTGTAAATATACAATCCTACTCTTGACCCAAGAAATTACATCATTTCCATTCAATAAAAAACTAAAAGAGAAAGAAGTGTTAGGAGTACATATGACAAGCGAGAGAATGGCATAAGAAATCGGGGACACCTCAGGAAGATATGACACCTAAGTGTAATCAAGTGACATAAATAATAACAGAAGAACTGATATGAACGAAATAAAGCAGCAGGTTTATGGTTTATAAGAAATGTGTGGCGTTCCATTCTCTCTACCCTGGGGAGAAAGAACATCATGTTTCATTAGTTATTCATATTAGGTCAAAAATACCACCGCGAAATTCCATCACTAAAATCGCCAATAAGTATTGAATCCTTTGTTTCTGTTCAATGAGAAATGTCTCTACTTTGAAAAAACACACAAATCTGATAGACTGAAACAACTCTGTTGAACCTTTGAACCTATTTCTTATTTTGTAAAATTGTAATTGAATGTGTGCAGGTGCAACTGGACTTCTATGGCTTCCTGGCCTGGGCCATCGTGCAGCGCGTGACGCTGCCGCTGTGCATCTTCCACCGTTTCCACTCCGCCGTGACTCTAGCCGAGATCTGGAAGACAAGCTACAAGGCGCGCCTGGAGTGAACAGCCTCCCTGTCAAGCCCATCAAGATGGTAAACCACTGAAGGATCAAATGAATCTGGTTTCTCAAACCATTCTCATTATTGAGAAACGTTTGATGATTGTGTTCAAAGTTGAAAGAGTTGATGACAACAGACTTTCAGCTGTTTTGGTTGCAAATTATATTATGTAATTCGTCATTTTAAAAGTCCAAAAACCTCTTTTGAACCATCATTGAATCACAATGTTGTGTTGTGTCAAATTTGTCCAATTTTTGTGAATAATGAAATTAAATTTCTCAATTTGCATGCTCAATTTTGAAATAGATCATTAAAGTCCATCAGTTATCAAAAATCCGATAAAATAAACTGTTTTCATTGCTTTATTTGCTCTTATGCAAATTTGAAATAACTAAAGTGTGATTAGAATATAAATTATAATCAGCCAAGCCATACCGTATGTTTATTCATCACTATCACCTACTTGTATTGTATTCTATTGTATCTCTATCACAAAACTAACTTTCATTCCAAAGTGTGGTTGAGTGCAGTTTGAAATAATCTAGTTGTATGACTAACTGATAATTCACTATGTGTATTCTGATTAAGTGTTTCAATTTCATATACAATTACAATGTACTTGTTAAGATTTGACAATTTATACGCGTGTAAGTGTACTGTAGGTTTATATATTAACAATAATCCTATGGAGATATCAACCAATCTAATAGATTCCGAGCATCTTATATGACGAAGAATGATTACTCGAGCAAAGAACGAAATTGTTAGAATTTTCGGCGCAAGTGGAAATCTTGTGTCCTACTATATATTATATCTAAACTCGTATTGTGTGTCTAGTGTAGAGGCATCCATAGCGATTATTCAAATATTAAATATTTATCCTACAAGATACATATATCTAAAAATAAATTATTGTATTCATACTCGTCGTAATCTAATTCATAATTTTAACCGTATTTAATTAGAATATCGTAATGGAAAATTGTCTTTACAACAATTGAGAAGATTTACAAATGGTGGTCATTTTAAAACTATTTAAAATTTATGCAGAAAACATTATAAGGAAATTACACAGTTTTCTTACTTAGATACTTTTATAAATGTTTGACTAAAATTTAAATTAAGGGTACCTACCTACATACAAAATTCTTACTCACTCACAAACCAAACACTTTCATAATATTATAATGCTTTTTATTAAGTAAAGTTCAAGAAGACCACGCAATGAGTTATAGAAACATAATAATACATTTACCCTTAGCGCCATTGTCACTAACATTACAGGATTCTCTAGTAAGTTTGATGAAAATGGTTATTAGTCTTTAGAATGTGATCTAAGCTTATTCTGGTAACTTTATAAGCAGACTCTTCTTTCAGATTATCATTGTATCATTATTAGACAAATCACATTGAAAGGCAATGTGATGGATTAACATCTGTATCCAGTGCCATGAGAAAGACAATTTAATGTAATCTGATCATTATACTTTTAATATTATTTACACATTTTGTAAATATTAGGTTTTCTTTGACTGAGCGGTAATACTTAACCGAAGATCCTTGTGCCACTGTCCATTGATCTATGTACTATTGAAGAATCAATTCAGTGTACTTAATAGTCAGAAGTAACAAAACGAAGTATGACAAGCAACAAACACATACATATTCATGCGTAGTAATTATCGGTACAAATATTTTTGTTAGATTTCTAAATTTTATATAAACATTTTATTGTTATGTCATATATGAAGGCTCATATTTTGTGTCCAATAAATGCAGATACGTAGTTTGATAAGGTAAATATTATATTATACTAAAAATGATTTGCTTCATACCAAATAATATATTTAATAATTGTAATTTTCGAATGAGGGAGCCATAAAAGATTATAATTTATATTTTAAAATAATCTTTATATATATATATATAAAAATAGATTGTCTATTATAATATTATTTTAACATATATTTGTAAGCTAGCATGGAGCAAGATGTGTATGTTTTAATTTTTTATCTTGTTAGTTTTATGGTGTGAGATTTGTTTTGTCAACAAGTCTACAAGATATCATCCCTGTTCTGGCAAACAATGTTAACATGTTAACTCACAAGTTAACATGTTACGCCTGTTACCGGGAGAATGTAAATATGTTGTCTTTTATTTATTGGAGTCCTGCATTTTCATTTAGCAAATATATAATTTTCTTGTGAAAGATAAATTTGTTCCGGATTTTATACTTGATTTCTATTCATAATCAACTTTACAAAATATTTTCAATCTTTGTGTCACCTTTATATTGAAAATAAATATTAGAGATGTAAAATAATTATGCTGTTTTTATTATATCCTTCATTATAAAATAATGGTTTCTTAAACCAAACTGATAAAAAATGTGTGGTTGTCGACATATCTTATATTTCATAATTTCCAATTTAATAATAATAATTGGAAAATTTGTATAACGTGGTTTTTGTGATAAATCACCTCGAGAGCCCAAATTACACGAAGTGGTATTCAAAAACCAAACTAAATTATTTACTCTAGGTAAATGGTAAAGGGTTTCTTATGGAACAATTCTTATCAAAAGATGAAGCAACAGTTAAGATCAACTTACCTTTGAGGAAAAATTTAAATCTGGGGAAGAGGTATGTCGCGTTCTACTTACCATAAAAGCGCCCTTGAGGTGATTTTTCACGAAAACTGATGGAGAAATTAAGCAACTATTATTATTGTGTATTCTTTATGTATCTACCCCTGAGAAACCATACTACATTGTATTTATGCCCGTAAGAATGATGATTTTTACACAAATGCAACATTACTGAGATTTTTTCATTGATTCCACTTCAGACCGTAATATTTGGAACTATCCAAAATTTCAGTCTGTTCAGCGCATTAGATCCTAAGAAAACGGTTTTCAAAGTTCAAATCCAAGCCTTGCATTTATCCCTTTATAAATGAGGATTTTTCCACAAATAACTTTATTTACCGAGATTTGGTCATTGATTTAACTTCAGAACATAATTCTTAGTACATGTCCAAAATAACAGTCCGTTCGGAACACAAAGATTCTGAGAAAACTGTTTTCAAAGGTCGAACAGAAGCTTTGCATTTATGCCCGTAGAATGATGATTTTTCCACAAATGCCACTTTATTTATGCCCGTAAGAATGATGATTTTTTGCAGTAATGCAAATTTTCTGAGATTTCGTCATTGATTCAACATCAGATCATAAATCTAACTTCGTATCCGAAATTACACTCCGTTCGGCTGGATAGATCCTGAGAAAATGGCTTTCAAAGTTCGAACCCAAGCCATTCATTTATGCCCGTAAGAACTTAGTACATATCCAATATTTCAGTCTGTTTGGAAAACGTAAAACTTGAGAACCCAAGCCATTCATTTATGCCCGTAAGAACTTAGTACATATCCAATATTTCAGTCTGTTTGGAAAACGTAAAACTTGAGATAACGGCTTTCAAAGTTCATACACAAAGCTTTGCATTTATGCCTGTAAAAATGCGAATTTTTCCACAAATACCACTTTACTGAGATTTTGTAATCAATTCTACTAAACGCATTTTTTCAAAACTAATTAGTGGTCAACTTTTGTCATTAGTTCTAGTAAAGTGGCTCGTCGATTATTTTCGTTCCAAAAATGACTCCGTAAGTCTTCCTTATCCAGGACTCCTCCCTTGTAGAAATCAGGCAATACGCTTTTTTTTACTTATCTTATTTGGTGTTAATGCCCAGCACTCATTTGGTTGAAGTGGCCTAATGGTTATAATTTTTACGGTCAACGCTTGGAATGTGTTCCCACATTATTGCATCCTCGCATTTTCCCTACAAAATAACCTTCATAATAACAAAATAACAGTCACGTGCCAATCGTGCCATTGATTGCAAAAAAGCAAGGAGCAAAAAGAGCATTAATGCGATTTTGTATGAATGGCATTGAACCAAATCTTGTATGACTAACTTTTGAAGTGATTTGTATGCAAAGTGGTGAATAATGAATAGGGGTACGTAAATTTTGTTTCTACGAAATAGATGCAATAAAAGCGAGATCTGCAATTTATTTGCGATAAAAGCGAAATTAGAAAATTAAATACTTTTTTTTTTACGTGCTTTCAAATGTTAATCAGACGCGCTAACAATTATTACAACTCTGTTCAAATCAGACAGAGACGGCACGAGTTGTTGCGTAGATGAGGAGCGAGCGTATTGCGTGATCGTGTTTTGGTAGGGGTGAGTCGATTGCGCCTTCAAATTCGAGTTCTGATTTGCTGCAAAGCTGAGAAGTAGTGTAGATTGCAGGATCGTGTTTTGGTAGGCGCGAGCAATTGCGCCTTAAAATTCGAGTTCTGGTTTGCTGCTTAGCTAAGAAGTAGTGTAGATTGCGGGATCGTGTTTTGGTAGGCGTGTTTGGTAGGCGTGAGCAATTGCGCCTTAAAATTAGAGTTCAGGTTTGCTGCTTAACTAAGAAGTAGTGTAGATTGCGGGATCGTGTGTTGGTAGGCGTGTTTGGTAGGCGTGAGCAATTGCGCCTTAAAATTAGAGTTCAGGTTTGCTGCTTAGCTAAGAAGTAGTGTAGATTGCGAGATCGTGTTTTGGTAGGCGCGAGCAATTGCGCCTTAAAATTCAAGTTCTGGTTTGCTGCTTAGCTAAAAAGTAGTGTAGATTGCGGAATCGTGTTTTGTTAGGCGTGTTTGGTAGGCGCGAGCAATCGCGCCTTAAAATTCGAGTTCTGGTTTGCTGCTTAGCTAAGAAGTAGTGTAGATTGAGGGATCGTGTTTTGGTAGGCGTGTTTGGTAGGCGTGTTTGGTAGGCGCTAGCAATTATGCCTTAAAATTCGAGTTCTGGTTTGCTGCTTAGCTAAGAAGTAGTGTAGATTGCGGGATCGTGTTTTGGTAGGCGTGTTTGGTAGGAACGAGCAATTGCGCCTTAAAATTCGAGTTATGGTTTGCTGCTTAGCTAAGAAGTAGTGTAGATTGCGGGATCGTGTTTTGGTAGGCGCGAGCAATTGCGCCTTTAATTCGAGTTCTGGTTTGCTGCTTAGCTAAGAAGTAGTGTAGATTGCGGGATCGTGTTTTGGTAGGCGCTAGCAATTGCGCCTTTAATTCGAGTTCAGGTTTGCTGCTTGGCTAAGAAGTAGTGTAGATTGCAGGATCGTGTTTTGGTAGGCGCGAGCAATTGCGCCTTTAATTCGAGTTCAGGTTTGCTGCTAGGCTAAGAAGTAGTGTAGATTGCGGGATCGTGTTTTGGTAGGCGCGAGCAAATGCGCCTTAAAATTCGAGTTCAGGTTTGCTGCTTAGCTAAGAAGTAGTGTAGATTGCGGGATCGTGTGTTGGTAGGCGTGTTTGGTAGGCGTGAGAGATTGCGTCTTAAAATTCGAGTTCTGGTTTGCTGCTTAGCTAAGAAGTAGTGTAGATTGCGGGATCGTGTTTTGGTAGGTGCGAGCAATTGCGCCTTTAATTCGAGTTCAGGTTTGCTGCTTGGCTAAGAAGTAGTGTAGATTGCGGGATCGTGTTTTGGTAGGCGCGAGCAATTGCGCCTTAAAATTCGAGTTCAGGTTTGCTGCTTAGCTAAGAAGTAGTGTAGATTGCGGGATCGTATGTTGGTAGGCGTGTTTGGTAGGCGTGAGAGATTGCGCCTTAAAATTCGAGTTCTGGTTTGCTGCTTAGCTAAGAAGTAGTGTAGATTGCGGTATCGTGTTTTGGTAGGCGCGAGCAATTGCGCCTTAAAATTCGAGTTCAGGTTTGCTGCTTAGCTAAGAAGTAGTGTAGATTGCAGGATCGTGTTTTGGTAGGCGCGAGCAATTGCGCCTTTAATTCGAGTTCAGGTTTGCTGCTTGGCTAAGAAGTAGTGTAGATTGCAGGATCGTGTTTTGGTAGGCGCGAGCAATTGCGCCTTTAATTCGAGTTCAGGTTTGCTGCTTGGCTAAGAAGTAGTGTAGATTGCGGGATCGTGTTTTGGTAGGCGCGAGCAAATGCGCCTTAAAATTCGAGTTCAGGTTTGCTGCTTAGCTAAGAAGTAGTGTAGATTGCGGGATCGTGTGTTGGTAGGCGTGTTTGGTAGGCGTGAGAGATTGCGCCTTAAAATTCGAGTTCTGGTTTGCTGCTTAGCTAAGAAGTAGTGTAGATTGCGGGATCGTGTTTTGGTAGGCGCGAGCAATTGCGCCTTAAAATTCGAGTTCTGGTTTGCTGCTTAGCTAAGAAGTAGTGTAGATTGCGGGATCGTGTTTTGGTAGGCGCGAGCAATTGCGCCTTAAAATTCGAGTTCAGGTTTGCTGCTTAGCTAAGAAGTAGTGTAGATTGCGGGATCGTGTTTTGGTAGGCTCGAGCAATTGCGCCTTAAAATTCGAGTTCTGGTTTGCTGCTTAGCTAAGAAGTAGTGTAGATTGCGGGATCGTGTTTTGGTAGGCGCGAGCAATTGTGCCTTAAAATTCGAGTTCAGGTTTGCTGCTTAGCTAAGAAGTAGTGTAGATTGCGGGATCGTGTTTTGGTAGGCGCGAGCAATTGCGCCTTAAAATTCGAGTTCAGGTTTGCTGCTTAGCTAAGAAGTAGTGTAGATTGCGGGATCGTGTTTTGGTAGGCGCGAGCAATTGCGCCTTAAAATTCGAGTTCAGGTTTGCTGCTTAGCTAAGAAGTAGTGTAGATTGCGGGGTCGTGTTTTGGTAGGCGTGTTTGGTAGGCGCGAGCAATTGCGCCTTTAAGTTCGAGTTCTGGTTTGCTGCTTAGATAAGAAGTAGTGTTTGTTGGCGTCCGTCCATCTCTCTTCTTTCAATCAGTCACTCGCTCATGCACGTATGGTATAGTTGTGTTACTAACGTCAATATGGGCCGCCCGAAAGTAGAATTATCTGAACGAGTAAAAAAGTTCAAACAGGATGGCTTGTATTTAAGCGATACTAACATCGTAACTTGCAAATACTGCAACGTGCGTTTGGAAGGAGAGAAGTTAGATACTTTGAAGAAGCATACGACTTATGTTACTCATTTCAGAAAGAAATCTGATCCTGATCCTCAACCAGGGTCCTCTGGAATAAAAAGGCAATCCATAATATTTGGTGCTTTTGAAGTGCAAAAGCGTGCCAAAACGGAAAAAGAGGAATTTATGCTTGTCACTGTAAAAATGTGTTTGAAAGCAAACATTCCGTTGAATAAGCTAGATCATCCAGCTGTTCGCAGTTACATGGAAAAATATGTGCCTGGCTCAGGTTACCTGCCTTCTGGAGATAATTTGAGACGTAAGTACGTACCACAGTGCGGTGTTTCGGAGAAAGATGAAGTGAAACAAAAACTAAAGGATCAGCCTGTAGTTGTGGTGGCCGACGAAACTTCTGACAAACAAGGCAGATGTGTCTTTGCAGTTTTACTTAAAACTGTCTCTTCAGAACCACAGCAGTCTTGTTTCTTAGCAAGTGTAAATTTTTTAGACACTGCCAATGCTTCCACTTGTTCTCAAGCAATAATTGATACTTTAAAAGAATATAAAATTCAATACTCTCAAGTACATGGTTTAGTGTCTGACTCTGCAAGGTACATGGGTGCATGTTTCAACTTGCTAAAAATACTACTGGGTGACCATGCACTGCACTTTCAATGCTGGGCGCACAAAGTGAATCTTGTGGGTGACATTTTTATAAAAGAATTTAAGGAACTGAACTCTATTGTGGCCAAGACAAAAGTCAGCCTTTTTGCATTCTAGAAAAATGAAAAGTTCCTATTTAAACTTTCTACGGCAGCATGCTCCACAATTAACTCTAAAACTTTACCCTACGCCTGTTGTAACCAGGTGGAATTCTTGGTTTCAATCTGTGATTTATGTGAATGAGTATATGCAGTAAATTATCGATTTTCTTAATGAATACGAAGAAGACAATTCTAGCACTATTTACTTCAAAGAATGTTTTGAAAATGACATTCTAACCAGTAAAATTCAAGTTCAACTTACATTCGTATCAGAATTCTGTCCGAAAATTATAAAACTAATTGACAATTTAGAAGGTTCAAACTATTCGTTTGCACACATTTTGTGGAGGCAATTAGAAAATTTGAAGTCCTCTCTTCAGCGTCAATGTGAAGGCTCTTTTGGCGAAAAAACAATGAATATTTCATCAACCGAAAATTCTATTGATCACAGCGTGATGTTGAAGACAGCAGCTCAAAAGAGATATTGTTGGTACACATTGGGCCGAATCCAACAAATGAGTGCTACAAGCACATTGGCAGATTATTTTGTCCATCGGAAGCAGCAAATGTGCCCTCTTCTTCTGTCAATTCAAATTCAATAGTGGAAAGCTTCGCAAAAATGCCGTTTTTCAAAAGTGTACCACAAGAAGAACTAATTGACGGGTACTCTCATTTTCACAGACAATTACTTCGATTGGTCGGCCAAGAAGTTCCTGTGGATGTAATGCAAGTTTTAGTTACATCAAAATCTTGCTACCCTGGATTTGCAAAAGCACCTATTCAATGTCTCAATTGCCCTGTCAATAGTGTTGATGCCGAGCAGAGATGTGCAAAATGGGTACCCAAAACCATTTAAAATGCAAAATGCAAAATACCCATTTTCCAAATGCATTGAAAATGCAAAATGGTTTCTCAGGTCAAACAATTAAAATAATTATAGAATTTTTAAAAATTTTGTCATTTAATAATGGACATCAATGTAGAACAAACTATTACATGATGGTAAATCCAAAAACACCACGACTACAGATTATGAAACCACAAAAAAATTGTGCGGGACTAATGTTGCCAATGTAAAAAGATTGAAACTGCTATCTAACATTTTACAGCGTCATGGCCCTATGTTCAGGACCTATTTGAATCAGTATTTTTTGTAGCAGTATCACTCAATTGCCAGGGCTCCTACCAGGGAGCAACTTGACAGATGTAAATTATCAAAAATATGACGGCCGGCATAGTCCAGTGGTAACGCATTGGACTGCCATTCCGAAGGTCGCGGGTTCGAACCCGGCGTGCGCAAATAAATTTTATTTGATTGATTTGTGTTATTTCACAATTAATTAATTAAAATAATATATAGTATATTTGCGGCACGTTCCAGAGTGGAAGATACTACCAGTATCGCCCTGGTGTAAGACCACCATTCAGAATTGAAACGTTGCTCCAAATGGCTTTAGCCGTGTTTAGTGACTAGATCTGAATAGCCAGGTACTTCCCCACCTTCCTCTTTCCTTTCCCCACTTACCTTCAGCCTCACAACATCCCCCAATTGGGGATGCCATAGTCTCACTGGCTCCAGACGGGAGCAGTTGGGACTCTTGTGAGGTATTAACTATAAAAAAAAAAAATAAAAAAATCTCTCATAGTGAGGTTGAGGACCGACTGATTTGGGGCTTATGAAAAAAAGACGAGTGGAGATAGTAGGAAGAATGTTGCAAAAAAAGCATTTAAAATGGAAAATGCATTGAGAAAAGCATTTAAAATGCAAAATGGTTTTTAGAAAAGCATTTAAAATGCAAAATGGAAAATACCCATTTTGCATTTCCATTTGAAATGGATTTATTTGAAATAAAGCACATCTCTGATGCCGAGAGGTACTTTAGTATCTACAACATTGTCGTAACTGATCGCAGGCAAACAATGAAGATGAAAATGTAGAAATCACAACAATGCTAGCCTTTGAGTTTTTAACACTGTATATTTTTTTGCGAAATAAATGCCAAATTTTCTATTTTGAGTATTTTTAAATGCGAAATATCGGTTTTTTATTTGCGAAATTTACGTACCCCTAATAATGAACTATTATTATTTTATTTTTGTGATTGTATTTATCACGGCTTATGATTTTATGGGGGTATTTCATAAGACAAGGAATGGGATGTCATTAAAAAATTTAAGTAGGTTTTGGTATTTTTCATACATTTTCCACCTCACCCCGCGGCTTCAAATTGTTTTCGAATTGCTCCGTCCAGGGCTTTTTAGGTTCATGCACAAAAAATCCCATACTGTACTGGTACCTACCCAACTCTATATTTTTTGTTGAAATGCTCATAAAAATAATCATTACTTATCTACGCGAATGGTAATCTATGCCTATCTACTTCGAACCATTAAAAAAAAATGTTATGCTTCGAACTTCAATACAATTTGTCTATGGCGGCGTAATCCGCTCCCGCTGTCACTTTCGTTTGTACATAAAATTGAGCTTGTATAAATCAAACCTTTATTAAGCCGTTGTTTATTAAAATAAGGATTTTATTAAATTTAAAATACTCACCTTACCAGAGGAAAAATGGTATCTAAAGCGCGTTCGGAAGCTGAAATAGCCCGGCTTCCTATTAATTCTGAAGAATGCCATTTCGGAAAGTGGACGATATCCTACCACCAATCTCATATACTAGCAAGCATTTGTCACAATCTTGAAAAATGCGAAACAGACGACTCGGTGGCTTGTCAATTCTGTCAGTAAGTGAAGTAATTTAAAAATCCTATGATAAATACGTACATCATAATCAAACATAGCTAAAGAATGCTAATACCCAAAAATACTAACAAACTTATGTGTTTGTTGATATTTTCATAATCATCTAAACGGTATGTCACAAAATTACGGAATGTATTTTTTCCACGCAAAAAGTCGTAATATTTGTCCATTTTTACATATAAGGAAAAATAATCCGAAGTTTAAACTAATACTGTATATTTTTTGCAAAAACAATTAAATTAGAGTCGACAAATTTTAAATGTTTGTACTATAATCCAAAACGTTTTTTTTTTAAATTAACTTCCAACACAAGAGGGCAAAAATTCATCAGTTACTGCAGTTTTAGACTCCAGTTCCTGTCAAGAATATGGTGTTTATGCCTCTTTCCACACCATATGAGATAATATGACGTCATTGCATAGTCAACATATCTTCCGCTTATAAGATGGTAGTAGGTGGGATTAAAATATTGTTAGGAATGTTTGTCTTTGTTGTAAAAAAATTTAACTTACAAATTTTGTTTCCAGATACAACAAAGCCTTGAAATTCCCCCACCTGCCGGACATGGTGTTCCCCAACAACAACCTGGAGCTGACGTACTCGGGAGGCGGGAGGATTGCCTTCAGCCCTATGGAGGCCCTGCGAGGGGTGGACACCGGCCGGCCCCCTGTTCAGGTGGCCTGCGCCGAAGAATGGCAGGAATCCAGGTACTACCAATACTATAATACATTCTGTGCCTTCTACAGTCTACTAAATTTCACTACAAACGTTTGTGGTACTTTTCTGTCATATGGACACATTGTTTATAAAATATGTGTTTTCTTTTTGTTGTTTGTTTCTGCTTATAATATAAACTGGTCCATTGTTTACAGGCCCATCCTGGAGCAGAAAGCCAAGTCCTTTGACTGGACCTTTACCACAGATTACAAAGGCACTCTCGAGGGGCTGGAGCTGACACCCACCGAGGAGAAGATCGACATCGAGAAGCTCAAGAAGCGGGAACAGATCATCTTCTACCACGACCTCTGCCTGTTCGAGGACGAGCTGCACGACCATGGGATTGCCGCTTGCTCCGTCAAAATTGTAATTGATAAATCATAGATAATAGAAACAAAAGGAGATATGGCATGGAAGCCTGAGCCACCACCAAACATAATGTGCTACCAAAGAGGCAGAGCCAATTAAAGTTATAATAAGTTTACTATGTAGGTAGAAACAAAGGCAGGGCACCGCTGGGCGTAGATGCGATTTACAGTAGTATGAGTGAACAATGTTGGCAACACTTTCATACTAATGATGGTTCATGGCTCATCACTCTTGTTTCTATTATCTATGATTTAAATAATAATAGAATTACTGACACCACCAGAGTTTCAACTTTCAGTACTGAACTAAAAATGTGGCAGCTTATGGTATTTTTTGACAGTTAAATGGTTACTTCAAAGCCCCATAGCTCACAATGGAAAAGTTGTGAGTTGTAAATAGTTTCATTGACCTAGAAATTTCAGACAGACCAAGTTGAAAGAATTTCATGATATCAAAGCGATAACAGATTTTTACTTTATAGACAGGTTTAACCACTAAAAAGAAAATCCCTAGAAGACAGACCATTTGACCTTTCGATTCCTAGGACCCAAACCGGTTGATGAAATTTACTATCTGTTCAAGAAAGAATTTCAATATTTTTTTGATCACTTTCACTCGGAAGTAGGATAAAATTTACCTTACTTCAGACTGACATATCCGCAACATAATTCTAATCAATTTGTCTCTTAGTTGTAATCATAGACATCCAAAGAGATAGACTAGTTCATCGGGGAAAAGGGATCGCGGAGGGGGAACGACCGTCTCCCTTTCTCTAATTTGTGAACAAATAATTTGTAAGCAATACACAGTTAACTGTACATCGTCATTTATTCTGTGAAAATAAAATCTGCTTACAAATGACTAGTCCTTTTAACAATGACATTCAAATTACTGGCTGCTTAAAAAACTTGTTCGGGTGAACAAATGTTCTAGCTTGTTCCAATACAGAATATAATTATGTATAACATAATTTACCCACCTCAATCATTTTTAGCGTTACTATGCAACCTGATTTGAAGGTGGAACTGTTTTTACGAACATTCCGATCCAGCTTAGAAATGTCTCACAATGGACTGTGCTGCAAAACGTTGCTTTACTTTACTTTTCAGCGCCAATTTCAATGTGAGCTTTTTCACATTCAAAGTACGACTGATGTCGTAGATTATTCAAAGCATTGGTTTGCCTCCTGCTCGTCGAAATGATACCCGTATTTCATGTTAGGGCAAGGTCAATTCGGATGTGTAAGTGACCATTTCAAATGTGAAGATTTTCATTTAAAGATAGGGACACCTGAGGAATACATTGTGATCAATCATATAGACTGTCCCGAATGACAACGTTGAATGTGCAAATTTGCAGTAGAGCTGTTTAATGTTTCATTTCTGCATTTTTACTGTTTGGATAATATATTTCTCCATTTAAATAAATAAGGGTTAACACAAAATATCAAACAACACTATATTTCTTGATCTCAAAAATGCAGAAACGAAACTTTTAACAGCTCTACTGCAAGACTACAAATTTACACATCCGACATTGTTCTTCGGGACCGTGTATAACTGAAGATAAAGCGTGAGTCGCTGTATGAATATGAATGTGCCAAGAAAGAGTTATGCGGCAATCCATCCTCTCTGCCTACCCCTGCAGCGAAACGGAGCGATGGTTAGTTAGTTACATATTTTTACTGCTGTTATTTTCAGAGGGTAATGCCATCCAGCTGGTTTGTTCTGCTACGGTACTTCTTGCGAGTTGACAGCGTGATGACTAAGATCCATGACACCAGAATGTTCTACGAAGTAGACTCTCCACATATCCTCATGGAGTACACGGCACGGGGAGCGGACATCCCTGATCTCAAAGTAAGTGGTTCAATCAAAAAACAATTATTCTAATAAAGCGCCAACCTGTTATTTGAACAACTCTATATTGATTAGTATTTTGCTAGCTAGAATAATATATTGACAAAAATAAGGGGATGCGTACCAGTGGCGGTCAGTGACTTTTCAGTGAGCTAGAGTTGCAAGATTGAAAAATACAACGTTAATGATGTTGTAGCTGAAATTTTTTTATTTCTATTTATTGTACATATTGAGATTTTTCAGTTCGGGGGCGCAGCGCTTCCTTAAACTGAAAGAATTCTGAAAATCTTATATACAAAAATTTGAAATTTTGAAAAAGAAAAAAATATATTTTCAACAGAGATGTGCTTTATTTCAAATAAATCCATTTCAAATGGAAATGCAAAATGCAAAATGGGTATTTTCCATTTTGCATTTTAAATGCTTTTCTAAAAACCATTTTGCATTTTGCATTTTAAATGCTTTTTTCAATGCATTTTCCATTTTAAATGCTTTTTTGCAACATTCTTCCTACTTTCTCCACTCATCTTTTTTTCATAAGCCCCAAATATCAGTCGGTCCTCAACCTCGCTATGAGAGATAATTTACATTTGTCAAGTTGCTCCCTGGTAGGAGCCCTGGCAATTGAGTGATACCATTACAAAAAATACTGATTCAAATACTGAACATGGCCATGACGCTGTAATATTAAATGTTAGATAACAGTTTCTATGTTTTTACGTTGGCAACATTAGTCCCACGCAAATTTTTTGTGGTTTCATAATCTGTAGTTGTGGTGTTTTTGGATTTACCATCATGTAATATGTTTGTTCTACATTGATGTCCATTATTAAATGACAAAATTGTTTAAAAATTCTATAATTATTTTAATTGTTTGACCTGAGAAACCATTTTGCATTTTCAATGCATTTTAAAAATAGGTATTTTGCATTTGAAATGCTTTTCTAAAAACCATTTTGCATTTTCAAATGGTTTTGGGTACCCATTTTGCACATCTCTGATTTTAAACTACAACAACATCTTTAATGTTGTATTTTCAATCTTGCCACTCTAGCTAGCTCACTGAAAAGTTATGGACCGCCACTGATGCACACTCTTAGTATCTTTTTAAGATAATTAATCTTTGCTTGAAACAGACCAGATCAGCCTGGTACTTCCCCCAACCTTCCTTTAACTTTAGTTGCTGCAATGTTGCGTCGCAACAGTTGCATGCATGCTTTTATAAGATCATGATCACATTGAATGATGTTAATACAGTCCTACGTCCATGTAAATAATATCTTTTATAGCCCCTAAATCCTCTGACATTTTGCAATGTACATCTCTTAGGAGAACTGTCAAAATACACATTCTGCAAAAAATTTGTCGCATTACATTTGATTCCAGATAAATTTGCTGTTTTTGAACATATATGTACCAAGATAAAAAATACTGTTCTTGAAAGCATGTGAAAATATTACAAATGCAAACAAAGATCAAGTTTTTAAAGCGACTTACAAAACTAAAAAAAACATGTTAAATTAGACAAAGATGTCAAATGTCACTTCACTTTTTTTCGTTTAACATAAAAATATTCATTTCGGGAGCGTTTATGGTAAATTTTTTAATGCGAACTGAAAGCGCGGTATTCTCTCTGTGTTTAGCACTGTTTAAAATAATATTTCTCACCGTAATACAAAATGAGATATCTGCTTTTGAAGAATATCTAATAAATGAAATTGTCCAAGGGGTTTAATTATAGACATATGAATATTAGTAGACCTGCCCTAAGTGATTAAAAGCGTATTATTCACCACTCCCCATACCGGTTCCATTGGAGCCGGCTGGGCTCGCGTATGGCTTCCCGTAAATCTTGAGAATGTGACGTCATCATTCTTGTTCGAACTAGCGTCGAGCTATGGTCGAGGCATTTTACGAAATAACACGGCAAAATGGTGGCTTGTGATATGAAAACTTGTAAAAATAGATGTGAAAAAGAGAATTAACCCAATTGTCGTATTACATTCCATATGTAGGCATTATTTTAAGCTAATTCACATTGTATAATATGGATCAGTTGTAGAAACATATACTATAACATCGAGATACATCTGGACGCAAAATACAAAGCCGTTTGCATAAGAATCGGGGATGTGCCTTTGCCTTTTGCGCTTTAGGTACCACATGTTAGGTACGCGCTTGTTTCGTATGTACGGTACTGCTGGAACGAGAAGGAGTGCATATCACGTAATGCACTAGGTTATACCGAGTGGCGATGTGTGATAGAAAATCATGTTTTTTGTTTTTAATTGAAAAAATGTCATTGGAAGGCAAAATGATGTCCAAATTTTTACTCCAAATACTCTTAGGAATCGCTGGTAAAAACTGTGTGTATATAATTTCATTTGTTTTTTTAGTTGTTTTACTTTTCTTTCTTAAAGATTTCAATATTTTATTATTAATAGGAACATAGCGGTTGTGACAACCCTCCAACATTGGTCGAATGTATCGATTCCCAAGTGTGCGCATCGTTGTTACTGGGAAGTAAATTATGAACACTTATAAAAGTGTCTTAACTAAATACGTAAACAAAATATTCGACTCTGAAAATAGAAGAAATTTTTTTTGCCGAATTTGGACTTCGCAACTGGTAAAAACTGTGTGTATATAATTTCATTTGTTTTTTTAGTTGTTTTACTTTTCTTTCTTAAAGATTTCAATATTTTATTATTAATAGGAACACAGCGGTTGTGACAACCCTCCAACATTGGTCGAATGTAGCGATTCCCAAGTGTGCGCATCGTTGTTACTGGGAAGTAAATTATGAACACTTATAAAAGTGTCTTAACTAAATACGTAAACAAAATATTCGACTCTGAAAATAGAAGAAATTTTTTTTGCCGAATTTGGACTTCGCAAATTTGTTCATAACGTGGCGAGTAATTTGCGTTCCCATGTAAAAATGTCTATTCATTCAAAAGCAGATTTTACTTTTAAGAACTAAATGGTGATATTAAAATGCGAGATGCCTATATACTGTCAGATTGATTTATTGATGAATCACAGTCAGCTTTACCCCCTTCGTTCTTCAACAGTTGATTTTACCCCTCACCTTTAATTTCTAGTCTATATATTCATATGTCTGTGGGTTTAATAGTATCTTCTTTGTTTCAGATCCACCCAGCATTGTTAATAGACCCCAATGAGCTGGCCCAGCATCTGCCCTTACAATCTCAACTCCTTTACAAAATTGTCCTTCCATCAGTGTAGCCAAATCTCAGTACTGTGTAGAGATAAGTTTTCCTATGTTCGTATGCTTGTAAATATATTCTTTTAATACATAATCATTTGTAATGAAAAACGAAAACGACTTTGAATTATTAATGAAATGAAAACCCAAGTACATCATTACATGAGACCCATTAAAACTGATTCAACCAATATTAATTTTACAAATCACGGGGGAGTTGCAATTGTAGCACAAAATTGTATTTGCTTAGACAGTATAGGAATATATCAGATGTATACCTCTTACTAGTTCGTCGGCTACAAGGCTTCTGCCAATGGTGCATCCCTCATCTCCATCTACCGTCCCGAGTCGTGCTCAAACCACCAACTGCTAATTGTATTTGCTTAGACAGTATAGGAATATATCAGATGTATACCTCTTACTAGTTCGTCGGCTACAAGGCTTCTGCCAATGGTGCATCCCTCATCTCCATCTACCGTCCCGAGTCGTGCTCAAACCACCAACTGCTAATTGTATTTGCTTAGACAGTATAGGAATATCTCAGATGTATACCTCTTACTAGTTCGTCGGCTACAAGGCTTCTGCCAATGGTGCATCCCTCATCTCCATCTACCGTCCCGAGTCGTGCTCAAACCACCAACTGCTAATTGTATTTGCTTAGACAGTATAGGAATATATCAGATGTATACCTCTTACTAGTTCGTCGGCTACAAGGCTTCTGCCAATGGTGCATCCCTCATCTCCATCTACCGTCCCGAGTCGTGCTCAAACCACCAACTGCTAATTGTATTTGCTTAGACAGTATAGGAATATCTCAGATGTATACCTCTTACTAGTTCGTCGGCTACAAGGCTTCTGCCAATGGTGCATCCCTCATCTCCATCTACCGTCCCGAGTCGTGCTCAAACCACCAACTGCTAATTGTATTTGCTTAGACAGTATAGGAATATATCAGATGTATACCTCTTACTAGTTCGTCGGCTACAAGGCTTCTGCCAATGGTGCATCCCTCATCTCCATCTACCGTCCCGAGTCGTGCTCAAACCACCAACTGCTAATTGTATTTGCTTAGACAGTATAGGAATATCTCAGATGTATACCTCTTACTAGTTCGTCGGCTACAAGGCTTCTGCCAATGGTGCATCCCTCATCTCCATCTACCGTCCCGAGTCGTGCTCAAACCACCAACTGCTAATTTTTTTAATGAATTCCGGTCTCTCCTTAAGTGCACCCCCAACTACAATTGCGATATTATTCTTTTAGGAGATATAAATAAATCTTGGAAAAGAAAACTGATCCCATGTCCAAAAAATTCACCAAAATTTTGCGTGACTTCAGCTGCAAGCAGTGGGTGCTACTCATGATGCCGGAGGTACACTTGATGTTATAATTTCCCGAGTCGGGTTTCCCCTAAATAAAACTCATGTTACTGACATTGGACTATCGGATCATCGTCTCGTCACATCTGTTTTTGCCTTCGATCCTCCAAAATTGGAGTTCAAATCCGTTATCTCCAGAAATTGGAGAGAATTCGGCTTCGAGGCATTTTGCAAAGAACTGAAAACCCGCCGCTCTGTGATAAAAAAAAGTTTTGTGAAAGCCAAGTAGAAGAGAAAGTAATTCTTTATAATTCTACGCTACTGGCATTAGTTGACAAAAATGCGCCTTTCACAGAGGCCTGCCGCACTCGAAATTGCTGCAAATGGTTCGATGCTGAATGTCTCAGGAAGAAAAGGGAAATGCGGAATTTGAGAGGTTTTACAGACGATACCCCACTTTCAGCAATCGGCAACTTTGGATTGCGAAACAAAATGCTTACAAGGAAGAAGTAACGCAGAAAAATCTAACTTTTGGTGTGAGCAAATTGAGTCAGAAAAGGACCCTCGAAAACTGTGGCAAAATATAAAGACTTTGTCTGGAGAGAGCAACATCAAGGTTGATTGCTCTCTTTTGCGACATATTTTAGAAGTAAAGTTGAAAAAATTAGGGCCCTCAGTGGGGTACGATCGGCTTTGGTCGCAGCACCAAGTCTGCTCTCTGGTAACTTCACTACTTTTGCAGCAGTAATGGAACATATCATACAACGGTACTTGAACTCCTCTGGTCTGTTTGCCAAAAATCAATCCGCTTATCGACGGTTTCATTTAACGGAAACTGTTCTTTTGCAGGTAATTTCAGACTTGATCATCGGGATGGAAGCAGGTAAGTTGGGTTTGATATATCTGTTCTTGACATGAGTGCGGCATTTGACAAAGTAGATCATAGTATTTTATTAAATGTGCTTGAAACCGAATTTGGCGTTCGAGGTGATGTACTCTAATGAATGACATCAGACCTATCTGGACGAGTAGCCTCAATAACATTCAATAAATGTACATCACCTGAAACTCCCATAGAATGTGGAGTCTCCCTGGGTTCTGTCCTAGGCCCCATTCTCTACACGAATCGTCTTGAACAACACATTCACTCAGTTGGCTTTGAATCACAAGGGTACACAGATGATCGTTTGATTCTACCATAATACGGGCATGTGCCTAGTATGGTGGCTGTAAAACAAAAAACTGTAATCATTTAAATTTTTATGAATAAAGAAAGAAACACTAAAAAATAATATTTCAAGTTTTGTTCTCCGGACGAAAAAGACTTCCTTAAAAACGAGGTGGTTAACTTCATTAACATAGTCTCAAGTTGGATGTCTGTCAATAAATTTAAAGTTAATCTGACAAAGATAGAATTTATTTGGATAGCTTCCCCTGGAAGCCTCCTTGACTTCAGTCCAATCCATATTCAGGGTACAGATATAATCCCTTCTGCAGAAATAAAATTTTTGGGTTTCACTATGGACAATAGTCTTTCTATTGAATTGCAAATATCAAAAGCTGTTAATTCTGGCTTTTTCCATCTAAGGCAGAAAAAATCAGTCGGGAGATGCCTTCCCTCTGATGGAGCAAAGTCACTCATAAATTCGTTTGTCGTCTCATGTGTGGACTATTGCAATAGTGTATATGCCGGCCTACCTCAGAAATAAATATATAATTAAAATACCTCGGAAGCATTCTGAAATTCCATGAAATTTCACCATGCCATTGGGACTTGTATGTAAAAATATTTTAAAGCCTGAAGGGTTCATATCATTTACTCATACAGTGATTTATGAAGTTTCACAGACAGTAATGGCGTTTTTATCAAGTAGGTAGTTAAATTGGGTACAACCAATAAATTCTATTGTATCTTGGAGTCTGATAAACATCAAACAAAGGCAATTTGAAAACTTGCATTGAAATAGTCTGCCTTTGTCCAACCAGAAATGACCCTATCACACATTAAACCCAAAGTCATTACGTAATATAAATTCACACTACCATCAGACTGAATTAAATTTTTATTCAGGAACAACTTTTTATTTTTAATATTATACCCTTCAATGTAATCTAACTATAAAAATAAAAATGTTTATTAAAAATCTAAAATCTCCAAAAGTTCTTCACCGATTGGTTTGAAATTTTGACACAACTTTGCATTCTAATACGCGTGTGTTTTTACGTACTTATATTATACATATAGATGTCACCTGTTACAGGTAAAAAAAAATATTTTTTTAAAAACAGGGCCATCTGTTTAACAACTAGCTTTTTAAAAAAAAAACAGCCCCATCCGTTAGACGTAAAAACATCTCGTGCTATTGTTTATCTATCTGCACAGAGACTTCGGCCACAGCAACGCGTGGCGGGGACAACTAGTTATAAATGATTTACTTTGTTTACACCACTTTTTAATCAATAATAATCTGCATGTTTCAAAGCCAATGGCTTCTTTGGATATTTTTTTATCTTTTATTTTTCTTTGTCTTGTTCTGTTTCATGTTTCGTTTAGATTTATTAGTATTATCTTCTTGTTCAATGATAATTTTTAATTGCTTACTGGTGAAAACTGCTCTAGTCTATTTTGAATCAATGGTGATATAAGTTAACAATGTAACCATCAGATTATTGTAATGAACAATTATGTATGATATAACATTATCTTAAAACCTAGTTCAGAGGTCGCCAACCTTTTTTTTAAGTAAATTATTCTAATAGTTTCCACCATAGACTTCCAAATTAATAGACTTTCCCTAACATGAAATCTGGTTATAATTTCGACCAGATCTGGAGGCAAACCACGTGGCACCATGAGGGTTCGAGAATGCTTTGAATAATCTATGATATCAGTCGTGCATTGACCACCGAAGAGCGCAGATTGAAATAACCAAACCATGCGCAGAAAACTAAAGTAAGGCAAAGGTTGTGTCCATTGTGGGACATTCGCCTATTTTCTGGCGTAGCGACAATAAAATTGAGTGAGGTTAGTAAATTATAACACATTTGTAAAATTGTCTAACTAAATAGTTAATTATAAATTTTGTCACACAAAATATAAAATTTTGGAAACAAGCCCGAACTTTTGTTCCCCTTTCCCTGATTCGAGCGTCTATTAATTTGATGTCTACAGTTCCTACAGATGTACTGTCATTTTTGTAAGGCCAGTGAAACGAAAAGTGCACCCATTGAAATAGAAAAATAGGAATAGGAAATAGTAAACACAACCTGTGTACTCAAATATGTATCAATGATATGTATTAAATAATATGTAAACATTAATTTATGTACTCAATACGTCTGTCTCGACACAGGTTTATCCTAGTAAGACAGACATCGAAAAAAAAACATGTAAAAAAACTTAAAAAAAAAAAAAAAAAATACTAATACGCATATTACGCTATGGAGGCTGTTTTAAATATTATAATTTGAGTCCCAAGTGCTCCCAACCGTCTAGAGCCAGTGAGACTATGGCATTCCCAATGGAGTTTTGTACTAGAAGATAGTTCAAGTGAGCTGGCAGGTATTATGACTGGAGCGTACTTTCATATATCAATGACTGGGGCACAGATATTGTTGTTAGTTATGGAAGACAGAAATGTATTTACAAATGGACATAACAAGAAACCACCTCTAAATGGAAAAAAAAATATATGGAAAAATTTAAGGAGCCGCAAGTTGCCAAACCCTGATCCAGACTACATATTACAATTAAATGTTATCGGTTTAGATATTTAGTATCTGTTTCATCTTATAAAATCCCAAATCAAAGATCCAATACTAAATTCAATCACTGATCACCAATCAGTATTGCTAACTGATCCTTTTCTTAGTTCAAAGATTAAAAGCTGACATTTGATATTTCGTTAGTTTTCGGTCACCCTCTACGTCGACACAATGAAACCCAGTTATTCGTTTCCTGTTTGTGTTATATTGACTTTTATTGTCATCAGTCTAGGTATGCCATACACATATTATAGTTTAATGCACAGGGCCGACACCAAGCCTCGCCTGGCGCTGTATTAGGTATTATTATTAGCGCCTTGGCCCCCAGGCTCCTCGGTGTCTTGGCAAGTCGGCGCCCGGAGCGGACTGCTCCAATTGCGCCTCCACAGGGCCGTCCTTGATTATGTAATTGAGACTTTAAATCACTACATATGTATTTCGCATAATTTTTTGCACAATATTCGTGGTGTTTTGTAGAAGAAAAAATAACCATTTTTTATGATAAAGCACAGAAGGGTAAAGAGATCCACAACACACTTGACAAGTAATGAAACTTTTTTTTTTTTTTTTTTTATAAATTTAATTTAGATTAAATTTGATAATATTATTATTAAGTTCTGCAAGTGTTTTAGTTTTTTATTATTGTGACAGCTGTTTCGGCTTACAAGGCCATTTTCAAACTGTGGTTAGTCCACATTGAGACGACGTTTTTATACTATTTGAAATGTAAATTTTGAAGGTGCATACATTGATTTATTACTGGTTACACCGATGACAAATACTACAAATGGCCTTGTAAGCCGAAACAGCTGTCACAATAATAAAAAACTAAAACACTTGCAGAACTTAATAATAATATTATCAAATTTAATCTAAATTAAATTTATAAAAAAATTAAATGGAGTTCTACGAATTAAACACAAAAACAATAAATAAGTAATGAAACGATTGTAGTTTTAGGCTTTTGTAAGAATTCTTTGGTCTTATGTCACTTGTTTTGTGTATTTTAATAAAATTTACTTGTTTCGTTAAGGTTTTGTTTAAATTTGTCAAGCATCTAGTGCTTAAATTTGTTGAATATATATATTGACAGTGCTTGTTATTACAGGGAATTAGAGTATAACATTATTGATACAAATTATAAACTGAAATGAAATCCTATTTATTATCGTAATTGAAAAAACTTCCTGAAATAATCCCGAACTCTGATTATAATAAAATACTTAGAGATAATCTAAATATATATCTAATTTAACCTTTTTACAGCATTCTTGAGTATCCAGTCATATCTTATCTATTGAAAAGATTAGACAAATAGATGAGCGTAGAACTAGACAGGGACTATTATGATCTTTGTACAACGCAGTTAGTAGCGAATAGTTTCATTAAAAATTTTACTTCATCTAGTTTTGATAAGCCAATAACATTGACGAGCCGCCAATAACTTTAGAGCAGAGAACTTCGAAGTAATTTAAAAAAATTGTTTTCTTAAAAATTAAAATTGATGAAAATAAAATCTTTGAGTTCTCTTCTGTACAGCAACAGATTTGCAGTAAGATACTTTACATAAGGCACATTGAAATAATGAATATTATGATGATAATAATATTATCTTATAAAAAAATTTATAGAGATGCAACGATAACTGTCCCTGTGCACTGTAAGTGCAGGTTATTGAAATCATATCATGATAAATAAAATTATATAAAAATAAATTAAAATACACTTTTTAAATATCAATAAAGAGATACCGAAAATTCTTTTATATTTTATGAGAACATCTGCGAATGCCCCAAGGTAAAACACTGTATAAGGCATAGAAATACAAATCAGTAGACAGGAACTTAAGGGTGAGGGGAACAAACCATATTGCGAAGAGCGCGGGGAGGGATGTGGGCGTCACCCTTTTAATACTCGTCAATAAATAAATCCAATAGATTTCAGACACCTCGCTATCATCATTATTAAGACTTCGAAAATAAAATTTGCTTACGAATTACTAGCTGATTTACTAGAATTTTACGTTTGCGCGTGAATTACTAGCAGCAGTTAAAAACGTTATTCCAAATCCCGCGAAAAAGTTAAGCACATGCACCCGAGTGAACGCCTATGGTAAATATATTAAGAGTGCAATATATTATTTGGTGATGCCGGTTTCTCGTCAAAACTCCGGAATGTGCACCCGCATCACCGTCGTGAGATGTCGCTCCTTACTAATGTTTTAAATTTTGCATAACTGATAAACAACCGTATACAATATATTAATGGTTGATTATTATTGTGTAAAATTAAAAACGTTAATTAGTAAGGCCCACAGTATTTTACCGTCGGACAGTCGATAATGCTAGCATTAATTTTTTTTTCATTTCAGATGTTTCCACTTCTTCATACTTCAGTAATGACTATGGAGCGCGCAATGGTTTGGCTTTTCCATCTAAAGTCACTGCCGTGAAGAACCAAACCATTATGATCACCCTATTGAAGACTTTAGTCAACCAAGAGAAATGCATATTACAGCAGCCTAACTTTGTAGACTTGGATTTGGCCATGGCCAGTGGAAGGTTTGTTTCCGATTGTATTATTTTATTCATGACAAACTTATTTTTAAATACATGCGGGAAACTGGTAAGTCTACATCACATAGAAAACCCAAAAAGTCTCGCTTTGACTTATCTTAACTAATATTATAAATGAGAAAGTGTGTTTGTTTGTTTGTCCTTCTTCACGAAAGTGACAGGGGCAGTAATGAAAAGTATTTCATCCCGGAAAAACGTTTAATTGCCATGAGAAAATTCTTAGTACAGTAATTTCTCCATAATACCAGTTTTAGTTGTAAAATATATTAACTCTTTGCACGCGGCCGTATCAACTGTTGTTACAGCAAAAAGTCCATACTCACACACGGCTGTATCAACAGTTGATATGGAAACTTTGAATGCCGATATTCCAGCAGTCTTTTGACATAAATTTATTTCCCGCTCGCTTGAACATTCGTAGAACTATCACGATGCTGACATCTACAAGAATTTCTTGAAAATAAAATTGTATTTCATTAAAAAACATCGATAATCAAGTGAGCCTCTTTGCGCCTTCGAGTGCTATAGTTTACAATTTTGACAACGGATGGCGTTAGTTCAATTGTGTTATTATATTAAGTGACATAAAATTTAAGTGTCCAGTTTTAGAAAAAGTTTTCATAAAAAAAATGATAAGTGCTCATGGTGTCCCACTTGTGTCTATCAACGCAGTTGCCTAAGTACACACACGCCGAGTGAATGGCGAGACCACATTTAAAAGATACGGTACGTCTTTGTATGAAATTTTATGATTTTGTTTTTATAAACATCTAAGAGTGTTGACACACGAGGATTTGTTGTCATATTGTGGAGAATAATCTGTTCTGTCTATATAGTCCAATAAATTAAATCATGCCAGAATGCTATGCGTTCAAAAGGTTAAACAGCTGGTACCCCTAGTGACCGATTTGTTCAATTTAACTTATAAACTTTCAACTTCGGACACTTATTAGATTTATTAGAGAATGAAAGCTCAAATCAAAAAAGTTATAACACAAAATCGACTTCAAATTTTATGTAGATTTTCCAGCTACTCACGCATGCACTACGAGTTTCCGGACACCGTGTACAGAAAACAGTAACAACAAATTAATAAATAAAATGAATAATAAAAAAAAATTATTTAATGAAGTTGTAATTTAAATGAATTTGTGAATTAAATCAATTTGTGAATTAAATCAATTTGTGAATTAAATCAATTTGTGAATTAAATCAATTTGTGAATTAAATCAATTTGTGTATTAAATCAATTTGTGAATTAAATCAATTTGTGAATTAAATCAATTTGTGTATTAAATCAATTTGTGAATTAAATCAATTTGTGAATTAAATCAATTTGTGAATTACATAAAATTATTTGCAGGATTATGAAATGGAACACGGAATGCAGTGTTAAAATAAAGACTGTTGGCACTGCAGACACGGGCAGGTGGAAACTGTCCTCCATCAGAGGAAATAAAACATTGCAGGGAATATTCACACTTATAGTAGACGGTAAGCACACACTTTTTTTTATTTCAATGCGAATTTAAACTCTGATAACTAAGACACATTATGCTATTAGCATCAACACTTGTTTGGGCATGGCCTATACAGATTATATGTTGAGGTGTCACACACTATGCTATAATCTTCCTCTCCCTATGGCAGGAGAGGGGGTCAGATCAATTGGGGAGCTGCCGTGGAATATTATTTCTTAGTACGGGATACGTCACCTTGACAGCTGACAGCCGCGAGATCACGGCAGCTCCGTAAATTGAACTTTTGGATAAAATATCTACGTAAATCTCCCTAAATTAACCTAGGGCAGAAGAGAGGGTCACATTATTTTCAAATATCACCTGGCTAGCATATCATTATCGCCCAGCCCACACTTATAACACGTGATCATCTGTCAGATGTGACTGGTCTCTATGGGACTGTATGATGAGCGATATTGTGTTAACAAAAAACACTTTGTTGCGTAAAGCGTTATGTATCGGCAAAGAAGAGGCAAGTGAAAAAGAGACAGAGCGCGGCTAAATAGGCTAGAACCAAAAGGTACTAAATCAATGGTGACATTTGGTTTCCAATCTTTTTATATAAGTATGTACTGGGTGTTAACAGCCGTACTAGATTTACATTATGTTAACCAGTGATTTTTACATTTACATACATTATATTTTTGTAGAAAAAATTATTATTTTAAAGGAAGACAAATATTTTCGGGTTATGAATAACCTGACAACATTTGAAAATCTCTTACTACCACCACAGTAAGCGGAAAATGTTGCTTGTGTCATGATGGGGGGCTAGTTGAGAAATTGAACATACAAGGCATTTCTACCATTTTTCTTTATTTCTTGATTCTATGGTGCCAAGTTTGTAGTGCTAGCATAAAATAACTAACAGATATGTTTGAATGATATGGGATGATTGACGTGGTAGATTCAATCATTCAAAAGCTAAAATGGTTCTAGCTTGCATTCATAATTGTCATTCCTAAATACATTGGAATATATAGTGCAAACAGGTTATTGTGTTGGTGTCCAGATCACTGTTTTATCCCAGCCACTTTTCTTGTAATAAATTTTAGAGATGGCAAAGAATTGAATTGGTCCTGGTGTTGAAGGGAACAAAGTACTTGTGATATTACAAGTAAAAATACTCTGTTATAAGACTGAGCGCACACCAGGTAGCCAGGCTGCGCAGTCAACATGAACTCCTAATTTGTATGAAAATGTATTCAAGCAAACGCACTAAGCAGCCAAAAATCACCGTATGCGGGATCCAGTCGAAACAAGGGGTGACCGGGTATCTCATCAAAATGACAGTTCAACACACCTACAAAAAGTGATATAAAGTCATGAAAAGTAATGAAACAAAAACTAGGTTACATAGGTAACTATTTAACCTAGTTTTTGTTTCATCACTTTTAATGACTCTATATCACTTTTTAAAGGTGTATTTAATTGTCATTTTGATGAAATATCATGGAACCGAAACAAGGCGATTTCGCAAGCAGCTGTCGCTGCAGGCAACCAATACGATTAGCAAAAATATACAAATTTGGTTGCCTCTGTCCTAACGCACTTGTCGCATTTTATGTTGACTTTGGCTGAACTGGTGACATTGGCTGCTGCACTGGCTGCAAGTATTGACTCCTCTTTTGGCTGCCTAGTGCGCGGCCAGCCTAAGGTTTTCCAAGGGAACAGAAAAAAAATGATGTGGAAAAACCTGATGTGCAGGATAAATTAGGCCATTTTTTTATTTCATGCTTCAAGTAACCGAAGAAACTAAGCTCTTCTATGGGAAGTTCTTGACCCTTTAGATGCGTCAATTGTTTTATCATAGTTTCATAAGAAGTGTCACAATAATCCATGGAAAATTTTTTATTAATTACGAATCCCGGGTTAGGAATAACTTGACATCATTTGAAAATCAGAAAATGTTGGCTGTATTATGGAGGACTTAGCCAACCGAGGAATTGAACTCACGATGCCTATTATTACTTGTTTATTTGCTAAATAAAAAAATGTTATTTCTAATGTCGAATGATTGGGATAGGAACACGCGTTCCCCATGCTGCGACCAAGTTTGCAAATGGTTTTCTATAGTCCAGACTACATGAATATAGCACTCAAGAGACATAAAGTATGTTGTCGATATATCGGCATACCGCACCTATAGGGTTATGTGGGCTTCACTGTATATCTTCAGTCTGCTATAATAATGTTTTACTGTGATAAATTATGCACTGCATTGATTAATATTTTGTAAATTATAAACCTAGATTAAATTTACCATATCTTTTGCAATAATAATTATATGTGTAGATCAAATTAATTGCAGATGTCGCTATACCAAAGTCGGGAGAAATGACCATATCGGATACAGACGACTATCGAAACAACATAACATTTTCCAACTTCACAAGCTCCTACTGTCTGATTTCTCAGAACAAGTCCCCTTCCTCCACATATGCTGACGGCAACTGTCTGTTGCCAATTGTAAAGGTTGATAAAAATCTACAAGGAACCTGGAAGATAGTGGCAGCCCTACCTGGACATGTGGAAGAAATTGAACTGGAAGAGTTGATAACTGTTAATAGTAAGTTCTGTTTGAAATATTAACTCTAAAATGGACATAGTTATGCAGAAAGCGTCCAACCACAAAAAGATGAAACTGAGAAGAAATTTATGATACAAAAGCATAATATTACGGCATTTCTGAAGTGAATATCAGTGTTTTTTCATTACGAGAACTTATGTAAATAGGTAATTTATCATCTATCAATGTATTTATAAAGAAAATATAGTATTTCCTATGTTATCCTACTTTTTAATGTTTGGATTCTTTCTACAAAATGTCAAAGAGATTTAGTACAACACTAGCTGACATGTACCCGGTGTTGCTCAAAACAACTTTCTATAAATACAATATGCATGTATTATATTTATATAAAACTTCCGGAAGAATTCTCTAAATGTTAGTGAGAACCCTATCAAAATCCTTTGCGTAGTTTAGAAGAACTAAGTGCACAAACAGACAGACGCGGATAGCGACTCTATTTGGAGAGAGTTAATTCATGTCTTCTATGGAATTATGGGCAAAGCACACTTTTTAAATTATTTTAACTATGTCGGTTGGATGTCTATGAAATGGTTGGGGTAGTATTCTAAGGCACACTTTTTAACTATGGGTTGAACATTCAAACTAAATGGATGTATGTTATGTCGATTTAAGTTAGATAACTGAATTGTGGGTTAGTATAAAATTAAATTGCCAAAATCTATTGCATTTGGAAAATTTATATCTGTAAAATTTGTTTTTGACAAATTGTGGGTAGGACACTTTCTGCATAACTATGTCCGTATTGGCCATAAATGTTGGAGTATCTGTTAAGTATGTAATAAGATAGGAAGGATAAATTTAATTATGTATATAATTATTTCAGCTGAGGAAGTTGTGGTCGGATATTCAACTGACTCAATGAATAACCTGGTCCACATGTATTGCAACTTGAAGTATTCCAATAAATCTGTGGAGTTTTGTCGCTTTGAAAGAATGCGAGATGGAAAGGGGTTCAACTTAATAGATGGTCTTGGAAATGGCCATTACAGGTAACTTTTACTCTCTACAAACATTTGCTTTACTTCGCATTGATTTAGATAAATTTATTATGTATAATGCAAACATTTAAATAAACCAAGAAATGTCAATTTTGACTCCACTACTACAATCTACGATATCCCGGTGATTACAGCGTAGCCTGCAAACATTAACCCATTATGCGGTGAAACTCTCTTATAATGTTTAAATAAATTTTTTTGAATATCAGTTTTCAAGGGACTAAAAAAAAACTTACTGATCGTGAAAACTTTATGCTCGGTTTTATTGAACACCCAAAATACATACAATTTACTTCCATGCTGGTTTATTAAAAATATAATTGAATAATTTTACAACCACCGGACATAAAGTGTTGTTGCAAACATGCGGTACCCACTCTGATAATTTTTTATAGCAAAATTATCAGAATTCTGATGACATAGAATACAAACTGTAAAAAACATCATTAAAAAGTCATAAAAACTGCGAAATGATGTTTTGATATCTTTATCCTCGAAGGCGCTTTAAAGGTCTTTCAAGTTCACCAACTAAAAATGATGGCCCATGGGCTAACTGTTATGGAGCACACTTAAATACGTAACTGAAATATACGTAATTAAATACGTAACTGAATAAAATTAAAAATATAAGATTTCAGTTGTGCGTACATAATTCAAAAATACATATATAATTTTTATATATATATTCTTTACATTTTCATTACATGTAATGAATTTATTCCGCCGTTCTTAGAATAGTGGTGTAATGGTTAGCATAATTGCCTTCCAAGCAGTTGAGTGGGGTTCGATTCTCAGCCGTAGCAGTTTTACTTTTAATTTTCATATGCAATCGAACTAGGTTATGACAATCACAGCAATAGCGAGTTCATGACTACAATGAGTAATTACAAAACAATATTCTAGTTCAGGCTTACCTCCATATAATTGTTGGCTGTTATAACGAGGTCGATTCACTGATATACCGTGCATTTCAAGCCATGTTTCGATTCTGAACGGTAGTCTTTTACCAAGACGATATTGAAAGTGTCTACCACTCTGGGTATACGTATTATTTTTAAATAAATAAGTAGTGAAATAACACAAATAATTCTACTAAAATTTGGTTGCATAAGTCACGGTGACGCAAATCACCCCGCCCGAAACAGACACCGTTTTTTAAGTATAGATTTATCACGGGTCCCTGCTAGTACTATATATTTATATCACATCATAAAGTTACGTACATTGGTTACATTTTCAGCTACTACGGAAGCGGTCTTGCAAGCAAAGAATGTGGAATAACCATCGAAGACCCAGATAAAAACGACTATGGTAGTTGGAGATGCAATTTGAGAACCAAAGACATTGACGATTTGGAAACAAAAGGCCTCTTACGCCGTGTCATTGCCCTAAAAGAAGCGACAAAAAGAACTACTCGCTGTGAGTTAAATTATTAGCCAAATGTGTCTAATTGAAAATCTTATAGTATTATCTTAATGACTGTACAGTTTAGGATTGTTGTAAATGGAAGTGGCGCCCTCTGTTATTTTCAAAAACAACTGTTGAAGTTTTCAAACCGCGGCAGCGGGTTTTTTCTGCTGGTATAGATTAATGACGGCCGGCATAGTCCAGTGGTAACGCATTGGACTGCCATTCCGAAGGTCGCGGGTTCGAACCCGGCGTGCGCAAATAAATTTTATTTGATTAATTTGTGTTATTTCACAATTAATTAATTAAAATCATATATAGTATATTTGCGGCACGTTCCAGAGTGGAAGATACTACCAGTATCGCCCTGGTGTAAGACCACCATTCAGAATTGAAACGTTGCTCCAAATGGCTTTAGCCGTGTTTAGTGACTAGATCTGAATAGCCAGGTACTTCCCCACCTTCCTCTTTCCCTTCCCCACTTACCTTCAGCCTCACAACATCCCCCAATTGGGGATGCCATAGTCTCACTGGCTCCAGACGGGAGCAGTTGGGACTCTTGTGAGGTTTTCACTTTAAAAAAAAAAAAAAAAAAAAAAAATCGCCGTGAATAACAATTGAACCACAATATCCTAACCAAACATAGTTAATTATCACAACTAAAAATCTTAATGTGTAATCATAACATAACAGCCGGTGTGCTAACAAAAATATCCATTCTTTTGCGGGAATTTGCACCTTAAAAAAATACTGCTAGCATACTAAAAAAAACCATATGTGATTGGCAACAAAATTATATGTTCTAAAGAAAATAACACAATTTAATGTGTTAAAAATGGAGTTTGAATAATCAACAATGTATCAATCAAAAATAGTTTGTTATACCCCCCCCCAACCCTCCTTTGAAGAACATTCATAATATTTCGTAGTATTTACAAAAAAATGTACAGTTACATGGATAATATTATATCATTTTCAAAAAATTATGTAGGTATGCTTAAAACAACAATAATCTTATAAGAATATTAACCTTTTCTAGTAAAATGGGGTATTACATGTTTGAATTTCAGTAGTTCTAACAGTATCATGTGGAGATTTCTTACAGTGTACTGTATTATTATTTACTTATAAAGTAAAATTTAAAAATATATATTTTTACTATAATCCATAGCGTTTAATCATCTTTTTGCAATGTATAGGAGGTCCAAAAGCGATATGCTGTAGTTTTTTGTATTTTATTTTTTTTGGCAGGTGACTAAATACAAAATTCGCGACAGAGATGGAATTTAATTGTGACTATAAAAACATAAAGTAGTTTAACCAAAGACAATATGCTATTATCATAACATTTTAAAATTTATTGTCAGTAATAACTTTTTTTTTAAATTTTGGGATTCATTTGTGTTGCTTGTTGTTAAATAATTATTTAATATAAAATAAATAATAAAAGTTATAAAAGTGAAAAGTTAAAATGTTCCAGTAACCCTATTTTACAGTAGGTACCTACCTATGCAAACCCCAAATATTGACATTCATTGATTATGAACAATAATATAACATAGAAAAAGTATACAATCTTATCATATTATGAGAGGGTAGGATATTAAAAGCCATACTGAACCCAATAAACTTGGTAACAGTTGACCTTCTAACCCAAACTCACTAAATACTCACTTTTATCAACTCAAAATGTTTTATTACCGAAGTAATACTCTCTCAAGTAGCATTATCTCATGGGAAGTGTCCAGAGGCTATTTAAAAATGGTGAATCTAACAGTTCAACTTGTGTTTGTGGTGATTTTAGCTTCAGCTAGTAACGGCGAGTCAAATGCAATTTATTTATTGAGGGCAACTTGTTATTGTGCTACTGACATGAATGGGAATGTTTATAAATAACAATTATTATAAACATGCTTCTCTTCTAGCATCAGTATTGATAGTATTGCGAAACAATTTAAATCATGTTCTCCACTCAGGAATAAACAGATTATATTTGAAATGAAATACACAATTAAATTTAATTTATGTTCAAATATTTAAAACAAATGCAAGATCAATGCGATGAGTGTTCCATTTTTTTAAATAAATTTTACGAAATTATAGTCGGGAATTTATTGAACATGGTACATATTATTATTTCTCAGTCTAGTGGATGGATTTTTTTATTGACTTTTCAATTTTATCATTACAGCATCAAGATCCATCAGTGATTTGTCAGAATCGCCAATCAAAACCATAATATCAGTGACCGATAAAACATTGACAATCAACAAATGTTCATCTGAAACATCCCTCTCTTATTGTTGGCTGAGACATCCCAATGGCACAGAATTTCCCAATGTCAAAAAAGATGATAGTGCAACTGTTCCCTATTGGTAAGTTCAAAGACTTATATATTTTACAATGACAATATTTTGACGGCCTCCGTGGTAGAGGGGAAGGCTCTCGACTAGCAAGCTGGAGGTTGCGGGTTCAAATTCCAGCGTACGCAAATAAATTTTATTTGATTAATTTCACAAATCACTTATTTAAAATAATATATAGTATATTTGCGGAACATTCCAGAGTGGAAGATACTCTCAGTATCGCCCTGATGTAAGACCACCATTCAGAATTTAAACATTGCTTTAAATGGTTTTGGCCGTTTGGTAACCAGATGTGAATAGCCAGGTATATCCCCACCTTCCTCTTCCCGATCTTTTTTCCCTTCCCACTACCTTCAGCCTCACAACATACCACAATTGGGGATGCCAGTCTCACTGGCTCTAGACGGTTGGGAGCAGTTTGGACTCTTGTGCAGTTTCACATTTAAAAGAAATATAAATAATATATATATGTACTTTATAATTAAATAACTTTTCGATGATTGAAATATGTATAATTTATGCACAGTGGTGTTATAGAAAAAATATATAATTACAAGAAAGGGGAAGTAAAATTAGCAACAGAGAAAGCGAAAACAAAAATACAGAATTGACAAAATAAGGGAATCGCTTCATAACGGCTGCTTTCTGCAGAACTACTCTTGATTATTTTCAAGGTTGTCAATAACTTGGCTAGTAGTCAGACAGATCGTGTTCGATACTGGTCGACTACAAATCTTAGGCTTCTTAAAATGAAAGTGAAGTTTGGTAACTGAATATAGTTAACCCTTAAATGCATGATTTATTAAATTTTCTGGAAAAAAATATATTTTGTAGATATTTACATGCATATGCAAGGAAATATGAAGAATTTATTTTATTTGTAATTTTTTAATGATATTTGATTAAAAAAAATTGTTGCAAATTTACAACACCATGTATTTAATAAAAAATAATATGAACAATTTACGTATGAAAAAAAAAATAAAAAACCTAAAAAAAAATCTCAAAACTAATAAGTGTACCGGAAAAATACGAGTTATTTCATATAAGTATTGTATTATTGTATCTACTTACCTAAGAAAATCAAAATAATAACAGCAAAACCAAACTGTAATTCTAACCTCCAACCAATCGAGAATCTTCACTTTGTTTCGAGAATCTTCACTTTGTTGAAGAAAAAGTGACATTTGACATTCGCGAAAGAAAAAAAAGGTGATGCCACTCGATAAAATATATTACCGTGAACTTGATAATTCTAAAACGGCATGCATTAAGTATACACCAAAGAGTTAAAGGTGGTTTGAACGGTATGTTGCAGTTTTACAACAGTATGCATTTAAGGGTTAATAATAATTAGTACCTAATAGATTAGGTCAGGTTAAGTTAACACACTTCAAGCGGGCGAAAATAGGGTCCCATTCAAGGAATACATACACTTTAAAGATTTATTTTTTTACATAGTAGTCACCACACCCCAACTATAAAAGTGCTGTATTAAATTAAAGCCTACTTTGTAATAAAACTACAAAAATAATGTATTTTATTGCATTACAAAAAAATCGATTTACACTTTTGCACAAATCATTACAAAAAAAGAACAATTTCCGCATCTGCAGCTTCATAAGTGCAAGGATTCATTACCCATTCTACAGGTTTAGTATAGTTTTCCTTTGATTAAATTTTCTTCCACAGAAGAAACAAGAAGATAAGAAAATGGGAGAGTGGTATCACATTGTTTATACAAATGCATACAGTAGAACCCCGTTAATTCGAACCCCGATAATTTGAAATTTTCACCAAAAAAATATAAATAGAAAATTTTTTTATACAAAAAAATTTTTTAATTCGAAATTCGTTAATTCGTAATTTATTTTTATCCGCGCACGAAAATTTGTTTGTGTAATTCGAATTATGTGAAAATAAATCATAAAATTTCGTAAATCTGAATCTTAAAGACAGCGGTGGCGGTAGAAAGCCGAAAAATCTATTTTTACGTGGTACATATTATTTACGTCCTAATTAGTATTATTATTTTGTAAATCTGAATCGATTAATTTATTTCGAATATCCGAGTTTAAAGGGCCGAGAAAATACGTTTTACGTGAAAATATGTCGTAGTTTTACGAATTTACACCATATACATATTGAACTTAAAGGGTGGCCGCGAAATTTCGATTTAGGTGCAAATATATCACATTTTTACGAATTTAATTCGAATATATGAATTTCTAATGGCCCGCCCGCTCGATTTACGCTGATTCATATTGTATTTTTACGAATTTACATTCAGATATTCGAAATAAAGGGCCGGCCGCGAAAATAAATTAATAATTCGTAATTTACTCCACAGATACTACCCGGGTTTGAGGGAGCGACCGAGAAACTCAATTTTCGGCGTCTTTTTTTTTATTCCTAAAATTTCGAATTACGTGGAATTCGTAATTTGATTTTTGATTACCCATGGATTTCGAATTAACGAGGTTCTACTGTATTTATAGTTGGTATAGATATAAGATTGGTATACAATATTCATATAGAATTACCGGACAGCAATGCCTTTAGAGCCGTTAAGTAGGACCGGCGTAAAAGGTAGAACTACCTTTTCCGCCGAAAGTGTGTTAGGTATTTTTTTGTTTTCATTTTTCGTCAATGTTCTGTTTTTTCATGGAACCGTGTATTTTAACCTTCAATAAAAATTGAAATTCAAAAAGGTACTCAAACGAAGGTCTGGATGTGGGAGAATGTTCCATTACCCTGAAAGCAGGACTCCCCAGCGACAGTGGCATCTGGACGTGCCACATGGGCCCCCTCGAAGGCGGGGAGGAGGTGACGGATGAGGTGCTGGTGCGGGTGGGGGGCCCTGTGGCCGCCGTGGACCCCGAGGTGACTGCCAGAGTAGGCGAGCAGGTTACCCTGCAGTGTATCACCGCCTGGGAAAACCAAAACCTGCACCACTGCAGATTCATGCCGCCCAATGGAGCTGGATTCAACATCAACGAAGCCGCCACAAAAGACAAGTAAGCCAATCATTAATCATTCTAATTTCGATTGTAGTTGCATGGGTGATGCGAAATATATTCCTGCGTAGTGCTTAAATTATTCAAGTTTAAAATTGAAACTGATAACTATTAAATCATTTCAGACGAGCAATAAAGTAGGTACTAAAATTATTTTATTTTAACTCCTTAGGCCTCAGGCATATTTCGTCAGAAGGTCTGAGTAGTTCCGCTTTGCAATAAAATCTAAAAAATTGAATATTTCTGAACGTCTCTGATAACTAAAAACTGATTTTGAAAGGTGTTGAACAACGCTTTAAAATTTTGAATGCAAACGTAAAAAATAAATAAAAATGACTCACTACATTTTTTGTAACTAAAGTTTCTGATAACAAAAAAATATATAAAAGCGCATGCATTTTATTAGACAAATGATTTACAAACATTTTTGTCACTTTGCTTTTTTCTTGTTTCATATAAAAATAATTAACCCTAGATAACTAATCGCTCGTCGAAGCGACGACGCGCTACTCGGCGAAATTCGAAATCACCTACTCCTCCCCGCTCCCCGACCTTGACTCTTTCATTACCTTCCTAATTTGAGTAAACAGTGCAGCACGTGACGCGAAAGTTTAGTTATAACAATAATTTTTATTTTTAAGGTATGTACATTCATATATTCTTATATTTATTGTTAATGTTGGCGAATCTACTACAATAGAAGCTCCGGTTCCATCTACGTCAAACGTGCGTAAAATTAGCTACCTGTGTCCATCCAAGGCCCGGAGGATGACCAAACACCGTCGCACCAGATGTAGAAAGGCTATTTGTGGTCCACATAATGTTGACATGTGTGTTCACTGTGTAGACTGATATTTTGATATTAATTTGTTCATTACAAACCTTACTTTTGTGCCATGTAACAAGTTCCTATCTTAATTAAATATTTTTTTATTTATTTCTAGTGTGTGACGAAAGTGTAGTTACAATGAAACAATGAAAACAGTTAAGTTATCTAGGGTTAATAAAAAGTTTCAACAAATTGCGGTCGGAACCTTTGGTTTCATAAAAGTGCACATTTTAGTTATTCTGTAGTTAATTTCTAGATTTGAATATAAAGCATGGTGTTTTTTCTTTCTAATACTGTTTAGATCATATTTCTCACCATGACAGTAAGGGATATACAACAATTTCTTTGAGACCGTATGAGTTGTTCCCCAAAAGCGAACTAATTGGCCTGAAGGGTTAATAAGCTATAATAACAATCCTATATTTGAAATGTGTACCATTGTTTACATTTTTGACAGATCTATCAAAGATGAAGTTGGGTAATCTTCTATTTGTTGCTTCTTATTATCTGACCAAGATTAAAGATTTTTCTACAGTAATTGAAATTTGAAAAGTTATTTCTAGCTTAACACAACTGTTTTCAACTCAATTACATGCTAAATTCCATCTTGGGCTATATAGCTTTAAAATAACTGGCAAAAAATAATACAAGACACCATATTGCGTTCAACTACTTATGATAAAGTCAAAATGCTATTGACTTGCCTACCAATGGACAATGGACAATATCAGCGGGAACATAACACGTCAATCGGTTTAATTGTTGGCAGTTGAATCATTTAAATGCGTTAAAGATTAATAATAATAATTAATAATTTAATACGATTAATTTCATTCATTCATTTAAGATATATTTCCAGCTAATAATAAAAGCTACTTTTAAAAACACACCCTAATATTAGAACTTCCTCCTTCTTCTGGCGCTTGTAAAATTAATATGATTAATTTCATTCATTCATTTAAGATATATTTCCAGCTAATAATAAAAGCTACTTTTAAAAACACACCCTAATATTAGAACTTCCTCCTTCTTCTGGCGCTTGTAAAATTAGATTGTTATTGTAAATTTTAGTTATAAGTTTCTATTTTTTAAATATATATTTTATTAAGAGAGTAGTTATGGGCCTTAGTCGTAAGTCTCTAGATATAAGTCTCAGACGTAAGTCAGTAGTTCTAGTGTTAACTGTTTAAGAAATATATTTGTACAGCACCCTTGAGGTGATTTCTCACGAAAACTATTATTATACTATATTGCTTGTTTAATATTTTCTCAATATTCAAAAAGAAGAAAGAGTATTGAACTCAGATGGGTAAACTTGTCTAATTCAGCTGCATTTAAAAAAAAACAGGCAATTTTTTAGGCCCTTAAAAAAACAACACTTAATTCCAACTTAAATAATGCAGACAACTATTTAAGAGGAAACCGGGTGGTGTTTTTTCCATACAAACGTATTCCTCATTTCCCTCTCTGGATTTTGACACTAGAGAAAATATTTTTTTTACATAATATGAATATTGACCGCAAGCGTGTCGGTACGTTTTTATTTTTTTGATAAGTTACTTTTTATAGGAGTTATAACCCTTCAAAAATTGTTAAAATTGCCTTTTTTTAACGCCATCAACAAACGTTCAGTATACAAATAAGACGATGTATTTTTAAAAAAAGCAAAACGTACAGACATAGAATGTTTTCTTCCAATATATTTGGTAAAAAAAATCTTGGAAATCGGTTCAGTTTTGGAGTAGAAAAATGAGGACTACAAAACCTCGATTTTGACAATTTTATTTAGGTATTATCAGGCTGAGGTGCATGTGTCCCTTTCTCCCAGTATTCGGGGGTGAGGGGGGGCGGAGAGGGTTTTGTTGAATACATATACAGTCAACGAAGTAATGTGACATTCTCAATAATTATATCGATACACTAGTCCACTAGTGTTGTCATGTCCCGAGTTATCGATGTTTTTTTAAAATTATTTTTCTGTTTGGTGACTTATCTTGAGTGTGCCAATACTTACCGAGCTTATTTACTTAAGTTATTGTGACAAATTTAATTTGTTTACGTCAAATAAATTAATGGAAAAAAATTGAAAAAAAAAACACCTGTTACAGACAGACCCCGAGATGATTCCGTTCCGTATTGCCGAGTTGGATATGGAACACAAAAATTAATTAAAATATTTTTTGATAACTTTTGAAGGTTGTACTCAACATAATATTATCCCTTTATAGGACACTTTTTTTAGGATACAACTACCGAACCAAAAAAAAACTTTTATATTTGACTAAATATATTGTTCTAGATTTAAAAAAAAAAAAATTATATTTTACAAGAAAATGTGTGATGGTAAGTACATACACCACTGATCGTTTGATGGAATGCTGGTACAGCGTATGTTCAGTGGTACATGCATCTACCACATGTTGTTGAATCGATTATGTTATTATAATATCATATTATACAAATGAATATTGAAATCTATGTATAAGAGGCACCATATTGTTTATTGTGCTACATATTAGGTACATACACATAACTAGTTTAATTTTTATTTAACTTTTTTAATATGTTATATTATTACAGAAAAATGCACTTTTGGGAATACCTCCTACATCACTTGACATTTTCAATCTTCTTCAATGATCTAATATTTTTTGTTTTTAAACGCTTTATTGTAAAAAAAATTACTGTTTAACATCTACACAATGAAATTAAAACAATTTATGGTCCAGACCTTTCCCTCGCCGGTAAATTTCTTGGTATGCGACCGTCAATTATTTCTGGTAAAAGGCATTGGTGGTAGAAATTTTCTAACAGTGGAACGATTTTTTGCCAGATTTCATCGTCCCTCTCAATTTTTTCATACAGCAAACCTTTTGGACTCCACAAAACAAAATAACAATAATTACGACGAGTAATATGTAACTGGCCTTGTACTTGGTAGAAGTAATTATGATTCCGTTTTAATGTTAAAGAATGGTCTTCCAATTTACAGTAATTAATTATCTTTTGTGCAATTCCCTCTGGTGACATATTTGATATACTATAAGGGCATTTAATTTCAATTATAGAATCCTCACCGATAAGGCCATCCGGACTTGCCGCTAAAAAGTTTTTGGTTTTATCGATAAATAGCCCACAAGCGGATACCTGCAAACTTGTTTTTTTTGAAAATTGCTCTGTTGCTAGGCTTTCATTTTCTTTTCCATAATTTGTGGCCATAGTTCCTTTGAATTGTGAATACAGTATAGAGTTTAATACTCCCGTAACTGAAGTTTTTTGCCGAAGCTTATATATTTTTCCAAAGTTAGACGCCGTTATCCGCTTACGTCTTTCAATTGCCCACAGATTGTTATTGCTTTGGCCTACCGTATTCCGTTCGAGCTCTGCCTTATTCGTTGAAGATAATTCTTTGAGAAATTCCTCTTTTTTCGTTTCAAATATTTCAGGTGGTATATCTGGTTCTAATTCCAATTGACCATAATTTTCATCGGGCCCTGTAACATTTTTTCTTTTTTCTGTCGTATTTTCATTATACTTTAGTTTTTTTTTTCGACACATTTGTGTATTCTCCTTCGAACGTCGTTTTCTCTCTATAAAGTGCTTCGTGTATTTGCCGGGACTGTGGCCTTGGATTTTCTTTTGTATTCTTGAATGGGTTGCCAATTCACTATTCCACGAAGCTACTGCTCCAAAACATCTTGCTTGGTAAGATCCTCTTGTAGTAAAATTTACCCTTTTTCCACCTATAAATTTGGCGATAACGTTGTTGAATTGCTCCACAGTGTTATTTGTCACGTCAATAATAAGACTTTCTGCATTTGCTATTAGAGACAATAAGAATTGTTGGATATCAGTCCATATTCCACAATCTCGAAGATCGCTTACTAAATTTGGATCATCAGTATACTTCTCCGGCTTGCAATAGTACGATGCACAATTTTTATGATCACCAAACACATGATTTGCGGTATTTTTTATGTCCATTTTCAATTTTTTTATTTTATCACTTTGTACTGTGTTTTCTTGCTCTTTCCTGTAATTTACTGCTCCAACTACAGCTCTTCCCATGCGTAAAACGTTTGCTTCAACCTTTTTCCTTATATGAACTGGTACAAAGCCTTTAGCGTTGTTGGTTTTTTTTCCAAGTGCTTTCATTTTGTTGCAAAAATTGCGGAGTAAGTGATTTTTGCACTCTATTTTTTGTACTATAATGTGACTGAGATGATGAGCGAACAGCAGGCGCTCTAGTTGCGAGTTGCGACGTGACTTTTTTATGTGAATACCGCACAAGAGTCCGAACTGCTCCCGTCTGGAGCCAGTGAGACTGTGGATTCCCCAATTGGCGACTTAATTGGACTAGTATTACAAAACCCTGTAAGCTGATAGCTGATTTGGCAGTAACTAAGTCGCCGCGTGTATCATTATTTCTCCAGACAATTATTTTATATTATATGTAATTAATATTCTTTTTAATGAATATTATTTTTAATATTGTGAAACAACATAAATTAATTAAAATCAATTTACTTGCGCACGCCGTGATTTGAATCCGAGACCTCCGGACTCGAAGTCGAGAGCCTTACCCCTCAACCACGGAGGCAAAATAAATGTATCTACGTACATATTTGTAGTAAGTAATAATAATAATAAAGTTAAGTACAATACAATATTAAATAATGTAGACCTCGCTATTTTATTACGAATATGTACCTAGGCACCTACTTAATTTTTGGAATAAATGAATAACAGTAAATGAAATAATAAGAACTGATCGCGATAATATGACGCGAAGTCGCTATCGGGCGCGGCGCGACGATTCGTGCTTCCAACACCTGCAGCCACGCATACACACGCATTGGGGTTCACCAATACACCGATAGCGCTTTTGCTGTCCCCGCTGAGATGAACGAAATAGAAATAATTTTTACAAATACCTATCGTTAAAATTTCTCGGCGCTCCTGCGCGCCCTTAAGTCGGGGGTTTAAGTAAACATGCAGAGAATAGGTTTTTAGGTTGGTAATTTGGGTTATTTTAATAATTTATGCATATTTCCTAACCTTCGAACGTTTGATGGAGAAAAAAAGGAACTTTAATGCATTTTTTACCATCTGCCTCGACATAAATAGTTGTTTCTTGTAGTAATTAAGTTGAAACCAAGTGCTGCATATAATTTTTTTGCATGAAGCAGAATTCGACAAGTTTATCCTCGTATGAAGTCAGGTAGTGATTTAACATTTATTTCCTCTAGTTCCATTTTAGCAAACCTATCTATAATTTGTAGTATTGTAGATTTTGATCATTGTTGTATGTATGTTTTCAGGCCTATTGCTGGTCTGTACTATTTCAAAGAGGGAGCCTCTCTGTCCAGTGGAGAATGTTCAATCACCATTGCTGAAGTGAATTCAGATCACTTTGGAAGGTGGACCTGCGTGGGAGGGATCCAGGATGAAGAAGCTGAATACGAGGATTTCATTACACTCAGTGGAGTGGGTACGTAATCTGTGTTTTGTATTAAGTAAATATTTCCCGAATCGTTCACAATTATTACTGAAGGTCTCAAATACCATGTTCATGAAGTGAAAGGTACAAAAGTTAAGCGGCATTCACATCTAGCAACAACTACTGTTACACTAAAAATGTCGAGTGTAACTGCAGCTTTATACCAGTATCTCTCCTCCAACGACCTCTGTGAAGAGCGGTAAGCTTGTAGAGGTCCAGGGTTCAAATCCCGGCGTGTGAAAATACCACCTCATCCCAGAGTGGAAGATACTATCAATATTCCCTCAGTGAGATACCAACATTCAGAGTGGAAATATAAACCTCCTCCACATCTCCCACTGGCTCCTGGTAGTTGAGAGTTTTGGTATGGTATCACATAATGGTAACCGTATAAAATAGAATGTGATAAAATAATATATAGTATATTTGGGGCACGTTCCACATTGGAAGATACACTTAGTATCTCCCTGGTGTAAGACCACCATTCAGAATTGAAAAGTTACTTGAAAAGGCTTTGGTCGTGTTTGGTGACCAGATATGAATAGCCAGGTACTCCACCACCTTTCTCTTCCCCAGATACTTTAATAGTACACAACTGCTGACCCTGTACAAATCGCAAGTGCGCCCTACTGTCGAATTTGGCAGCCATCTCTGGTCCGGAGCCCCTAAATACCTGAAAAAAACCCTTGTGCAAAAACGGGCGGTCCGTTTGATAGATTCCCCAATCTTAACAAACGGACTGCAATCTTTTGAGCACAGGCGTCAGGTAGGTATGCTGTCCTTGTTCTATCGGTATTACAATGGAAGATGCTCTGAGGAACTAGCGTCATTGATCCCTTCGGCACCGGTGCGTAGTCGGGATACACGCCAAACGCGCGCCCAACATTTGTACACGGTTGACATTTGTCACATGAGAACAGGTCGCTTCTACGGTTCGTTCTTAAGTTCAACAGCTCGGCTGTGGAACGAACTGCCGGCCTCTGTGTTTCCTCCCTCCTACAACATGGGACTCTTCAAGACCCATGTTCACTCCTTCCTCTCCACAAAAAGACCCTCCACACAGAATCTCCAAAGATGACATAGGCCCTGAGGGAAATTATTTTCTTCAGGGCCTCCTGTGTGGAGTTAATATAAAAATAAAATAAAATCTCCTTTCCCTCCCCACTACCTTCAGCCTCACAATAAGAATGCCATATTCTCACTGGCTTCAGACGGTTGGGAGCAGTTGGGACTCTTGTGCGGTTTCACATTAAAAAAAGGTTAGGTTATGTCAGTTTTGTTTGCTTTCTTTACTTCACTTTTCCGTTTTGTCATGGAACCCACATAATGTATCTGGACAGTTGTTTAAAAAATGGAGTCAGTCGATTAACATGTTTATTATTTAAACTCACATTCTACAATATGAACATTTCAGAGTCTGGCATGTCTGTGGCATCGGTGGCTGGCCTCAGCGTCGGCCTGATCCTAGTTGTGATGATCTTCATCCTCCTGGGCTACATCACCTGGCAGAAACGCAATCCCGAGGCGCGCACCTTCCGCAACTTCTGGCGGAGGCCCGCCACCGCGGTTCGGCGAACAGAGGAGGTGGACTTAACGGCACCCCAACTCCAACGTAGCTCCGTCGAGAGCCAATCGAGCAACACTCAATTGAATATAAACCCTGCGAACATTACAACATATGGAGTTAGGGAGGGATCATCGAGAAATTAAATACTAAGGTCAATTCAAATTATTATTATCGATAAATTAATTACTATTAATTAATTAATTAAAAAGTAAGGGTAATTCATCTTGTATTATTGATTAATTCAAATGACTATCAACCCTGTGAACACAGCAATATTGGGATGTTGGGGTGGATCATCAAGCCCTTAAAAACTAAGGCCAATGCATTTGTCATTATTGATTAACTAATGACTCTGAACACAGCAATATTGTGATGTTGAGGTGGATCATCAAGCCCTTAAAAACTAAGGCCAATGCATTTGTCATTATTGATTAATTAATGACTCTGAACACAGCAATATTGTGATGTTGTGATGTTGGATCATCAAGCGCTTAAAAACTAAGGCCAATGCATTTGTCATTATTGATTAATTAATAACTCTGAACACAGCAATATTGTGATGTTGTGATGTTGGATCATCAAGCGCTTAAAAACTAAGGCCAATGCATTTGTCATTATTGATTAATTAATGACTCTGAACACAGCAATATTGTGATGTTGTGATATTGGATCATCAAGCGCTTAAAAACTAAGGCCAATGCATTTGTCATTATTGATTAATTAATGACTCTGAACACAGCAATATTGTGATGTTGTGATGTTGGATCATCAAGCGCTTAAAAACTAAGGCCAATGCATTTGTCATTATTGATTGAACACAGTAATATTGTGATATTGGGGTGGATCATCAAGCCCTTAAAAACTAAGGCCAATGCATTTGTCATTATTGATTAATTAATGACTCTGAACACAGCAATATTGTGATGTTGTGATGTTGGATCATCAAGCGCTTAAAAACTAAGGCCAATGCATTTGTCATTATTGATTAATTAATGACTCTGAACACAGCAATATTGTGATGTTGTGATGTTGGATCATCAAGCGCTTAAAAACTAAGGCCAATGCATTTGTCATTATTGATTGAACACAGTAATATTGTGATGTTGGGGTGGATCATCAAGCCCTTAAAAACTAAGGCCAATGCATTTGTCATTATTGATTAATTAATGACTCTGAACACAGCAATATTGTGATGTTGGGTTGGATCATCGAGAAATTAAATACTAAGGTCAATTCAAATTATTATTATCGATAAATTAATTACTATTAATTAATTAATTAAAAAGTAAGGGTAATTCATCTTGTATTATTGATTAATTCAAATGACTATCAACCCTTTTTAAAAAAAAAAAAATTATAAACTTACATTATAATGTTGTCATGACAAAGATGAGTGATATTGCATTTGTCAATAGCTGGGGTGACACAAGGTGGTGGCGATTCGCTCCATATTGACAGCATACACTGAATGGCTTGCAATCACATTCTTGTGAATTTTCAAAGCTTCATACAGTTCCAGCATGGAGACTCTTTCTTTGCGAATTTTCAACTGCGGCACACTGAAACAATAAAATAATTCAGAAACAACTTTTTATTTTTAACTTATTTTGAAGGTTAAATAAACCCATCAATATAATATATCATTGAAGAAGATAATACTAATACATCTAAATGAAACAAGTGTGTCTTGTACTGTTTCATGTTTCGTTTAGATTTATTAGTATAATAAAATAATTATTGAAATCTCTTTTAAACATTTTTAATCCCTAAAATTATTACATTATGTGCATAATAAATTATCTCTAGGTCTATTTTGGTTTATTTGATTTTTGTCGAAAATTTTGATATAAATCTTATACTTGTAAGAATATGCATCTAGATCTAGATAATTATTGCTTTTATTATGTTATCATCATATCATGTCTGCTGAGTGCGGGTTCAAAGATTCACACAATATGTCTGGAATCACAAAGTCACATTTCAATAAATAATGCACTTCCTCGAGAACATTATGGTCAGGTAGGGTTTTCTAAAGTTGTAACAGGAGACATAAAATGGTTCACCTATTCTTTATTAAGTAAGTAATTGTAACTAGAAATTAATCCTAATGAAATAGAATCGAGTTAAATATCTAATCTTAACGTTTGCATTGAAACGTTGCTACTCTTCACGGAAAAGTCCCATTTGAGGTGGCTTGGTCATATACTAATGCCAGAAGACTAACTTCCACTGAAAATAGTGATTGCGATTCTAGAGGGAAGAGGTCCAGTGGGCCAGAAAAGTTGGGAGAGGCAACTCCAGAGGCTGCGCGAGGAGAGGCTAGGCCTGCTAAGGACGGATGCCACCGATTAGAACAGGGACACTTGGAGGAGCCTTGTCGAGACAACGGGTCCCCGTCCCGAATAGGACAGGGGGGAGAGGATGAGATGAGAGAACTTTAACATAAAACTACATTCACTTAAGTTTGCATTGGACTGTCTCTAACATTTATAATGTATCAATTAAATCTACCTTATAATTTGCACTACATTTTAAAATGCTGTCAACTGACATCTATTGTTATTATTGACAACTATGATTCCTCAAAGTCATTAGACAAGCGGTTCCCCAAATGGTTTCCATGACGGTTTCCGAGGACTGCAAAACATCAAATTATATACGAACTAAAGGTATATTTGATATAGAAACGTCGATATTTGAACCGCAGGAAAAACATAATATATTGATAAATAAAATGTAAAATTTATGGTTCCAGAAAAAAAGGAAGTATATTCTAAGAAAAGTAAAAACAATAATAGTAATAATAATAATTGGATAATTTGTATAGCGCCGTTCTTGTGAAAAAGTACCTCAAGGGCGCTGTAAATAAATTCATCAATAAATCCTCAGATTTTGGTAAAGACGGTAAAAAATTAACACTGTTAAATTTTTTTACAAGGTATTCTGTTTAACCCATTGGCCTCCGAATTGTTTTGTACTGAAGTTTTAAATCTGCAGTGGTGTACTAAATCTTACATGACTTTTAAACTAAACATGCAAACGAAACAATTTTTTAAAATTTACTCGTTCATTGAATTAAGGTATGCAAAAAATATATAGAGTTTTTTAAAAAATAATAATAATATGATTAAACGAGGATATAAAAATATTTTTTTTATAAAAACCATTTTTTTTTTCTTTTTTTTATAATTGGATTAAGAAAAGTTTTACATTAATCATACTTATGACCATAATATATTTTATTTCAATTTGGGCTGATGTTAGCCACCCACCACGCATTTTACGAACAAGCTTGTCAATTCCCGAACCACACGCTATTTTAAAAAAAATTCAATGACGCTGAAATATAACAAAATTTCAATCGTAAATATCAGGAAAAAACTGTACCAACGGAGTCCTGCCAATTACTACGAAATGAATGCTTAATTATCTACAGAGCGATTGGCATTTAAAATTTTAAACACAGATGTCAATAATGTATCCCTTTTTCGTTTTTAAGCTGACGACACCAGACCCGCCGGGACGGCGTCGTTTGAGGCCAATGGGTTAACCTATCTTCCATGTAAAAATAAAAATAAGTGTAGATTCATGAAAACACAAGTGTAGCAAAAAAATGAAATGCATTTAAAATATGGTACTCTTTCAGAAACTCGCCGCTCGATTATCTGACAACTGCTATAATCCTCTGTCATTTTTACTAGTTGAAAGCACGGAATACGAAAATGAAGCTCTATAATCCGCCGTCAAATACATAATATATACACTCGAGGTTTGTATACCGACGGGTTGGGTTATTTTACTCTTTCACACTCAGTTACACTGCGATCTAGCTTGCTCTAGCTGACCATTTTACCGGTCACCAGGCTTCATAATAATGAAGCCTGGTGACCGGTAAAATAGTCAGCTAGATCGCAGTGTCAATCAGTGTCATCAATTAATAAATTGTTGTTTTAGGACATTTCAGTGTATTCTAGCAACTACCGTCGCATATGTGTTTCTGTTCATTTCATTCTGCATCGTTTTTTGTTTGAATAAGTTTACAAAATGGAGTCTTCTCGCAAGAGTAAACATGGCACAAGGCAAAATGGTGTGATTTCATGGAAAACAGCTATCAAGCACGTATAAAACTACCTTTCGTATGCCATTCCCAGACTTGATATTTTTTATAATCCAATAATAGATAATTATTTTTCACTCTTCTGAGTTTTTTTCGTAATTAATGTAGACATTCGACCATGATAAATAAATCACTGATACACAATCAAAGCCACATTTACAACTTCGATCTATAGTTCATCACATCAATAGTGATGTTAGAAAATATTTTAATAAATTACATCCATGGAATTATCGTCTCTTTTTATCGTCATGATATCTGTTGTTTTAAATAATTAAACAAATACTTCATTTAGGACCATACTTCAACACATTTCACGGCTTTTTGTCATTCCGGGAGTGGAGCCCCTGTTGTCGGAAGCCATACTATACGCTCCGTGTTTCATCACCAAAATCAGTCAAAAAGAAGCGTACTGATTCACTTAAATCTATTCAATATCTAAACAGGCAGAAGCAGATAGTTAGTCTTATATACTCTTTTTGCGTATAAAATTCTTGTCTAGGCCATATTGTTTCAAAGGATGAAAAAATTACTAATTTAGTATAATGATATTAACCTTCCAGCGGGCGCGTTAAGAAATTTCCCTTGAGCGGGCGCTTGTCGTAAATTTTACGTCATCGAGTTTTCACCATGTTCTTTATACAAATGTTAGGGAATTTCTTTAAGTTTATGAAAAATGATAATAGGCAGCACTATTTTCAACAAAAATTATTTGACTTTCTCAAAAAAAAACGAAGCAACACTCTAAACATGTTAATATTTCATGTGGTGTATGTGTGTAAGGGGGACAGCATGAGAGCGAGACAGCGAGTACGAGACGTATATAAGAGATCGTATGAGCGGGAATGAGCCTCTCAGTCCAGAACCGTGATAGTCTTCTTTCAAATAAATATTATAATACAAGCATTGTTATTATTGAGTATGTAGAGTTAACATACGTTACAGTGGCGCAGCACGGTAGTTCGTAAATTATTAAAAGTTTACGGAGAATCAGATGATTCAAGAAAATTATTCGAATTTTTGGTGATCACAGTATAGTCTGGCGCTTTTGGGCGTTGGATCGCTAAATTTTGAAGGAAGAAGAAGAATAATAAAAGGCTATCAAATTGGAGAATTCACACGCAGCCGAGGCGAGCACGCAGATCGGGCCGGGCAAATTGCGCGGTAAAAACGCAATTTTACACGTGTGTGGGAGCCGACATTGCAACATTTTGTCGAGAGTACACCGTTACACGGGGTACGCAGAAGATCCAGGATCAAGATCGGCATCAAGGGTGAATTGGCCGGAATCCGGGACCGGGGTTCTGTCGCTACAGCGGGAAGGAAGACCTTGGAAGGTGATCGTGTCCGCAGCTGAAGGGAGACGGAGCCAGAAAAGGGTGCTGAGACGTTGGTGATTCACAGGCTCAGGGCAGGGGCTCGGAGCATAACCTCTGGAAGGGCTGAGATACGTATATTTTATTCAACTTGTTTCAGTTCTTCTCCCAATGGAGGCGATTTGTAAGAATTTGGGGACGTTCTGTTACAGAACGGGAGACTGGTCATTGTTCAGGGAACGATTGGATCAGGCCCTCATTTTAAATGATGATAAGTTGTTGTCACCAGAACGCAAAAGAGCATTTTTGCTGAGTTGCCTCACGGAAGAAACTTTCTCTCTATTATGTGATTTATGTTTTCCAAAAAAGGTTTCTGTTTGTTCTTTTGAAGATTTATGTAAATTATTTGATTCACATTGCAAACCAGTTAAAAATATTTTTGAGTCTCGTGAATTATTTTATAAATGTAAACAGTTTCCTAGCGAATCCGTTAAAGATTACGCGGCTAGATTGAGAGGGTTAAGTTTATCTTGTAATTTTGAGCTGAGATTGGAACCATGTTTAAAGGACATATTCGTTATTGGGATTTTTAATGAAAAATTGAAACACAAGCTATTCGTAGAGGCAATCAATACTTCTTTTACGGATTGCATTAATCTAGCGGCGACGTGGGAACATGTTGTGGCTTTTAAAAAAGTAAATCCGAATTTAAATGTTGTTCATAAGGAAAGCGAGTATTTCCATAAATCCAGGAAAGATAGTCCTTCCAGGAATAAAAATTCAATGCGGAGTAAATCACCGGTTAATGGTACCTACGTTAAAAACTTGTTTTTTGTGTGGAAAAAAAAATCATTTGCAAAGAGATTGCTGGAAAAAAATTTTGTGTAATCATTGTAACAAATCGGGTCATCCTAGTAATTTGTGTAAATACAATAAAAATTATGTAGGTACTAAAAATAAACGGTTGAATTCGGTGTTCGTGGTTAATAATAATGTGGGGCCGGAACCCACATATATAGATTTGTTAATTGGTAACATAATATTGCCGGCGTTGGTAGATACGGGAGCTGCGATAAACGCGATACCATATGAAGTGTATTTAAGATATTTTGTTTCTTACGATTTAGAAAAGTATAATGTTCATTTGTCAGGGTATGACGGAACGCAGTTAAATGTTTTAGGTAAAGTGAATTTAGAGGTGTCATTTTTAGGTAAAAGTGCGAAAATACAGTTCGTAATAATTAAAAATGGTAATTCTACAATAGTTGGTAGAGATTTTTTACAAGTTTTCGGTATCGGATTAAGTGGAATAAATTCTGTAAAATTCAGTGAGATTAATTGTGATAATCATCTTGTTTTTCGTGAAAGTTTAAAGAAGAAATATGCTCATGTTTTTTCAGAAAAATCGGGTAGGCTTAAAAATTATGAGGCAAACATTGTAGTTAATTCGGACTTTAGGCCAAAGTTTGTAAATCCGAGGCCATTACCTTTTAGTTTACGTGAGAAAGTAGAGATAGAGTTACAGAGAATGTTGCATGAAGACATTATTGAAAAGGTAGAAATAAGCGATATTGCAAGCCCGATTGTTGTTGTAAAAAAGAAAGACGCTTCAATTAGGATTTGTACTGATTTCAAAACAACATTGAATCCTATGTTAGCGAAGTTGAAATACCCACTACCTCGTATTGACGATTTAATTTCATCTCTGAATGGTGCAAAATATTTTGCTAAGATAGACTTACGAAATGCATTTGGACAAATTTCATTGAACGAAAAGTCTAGAAAATTATGTGTGATTAGTACGCATATAGGTTTATTTGCATATAAAGTATTGCCTTTTGGCTTAAGCACGAGTCCGGCCATCTTTATGCAAGTCATTACGGCGATAGTTGGTGGACTTAGGAACGTTCGTGTATTTTTAGATGATCTACTTTTATTTGGGAATTCTAAAGAGGAATTATTTTCTATTTGTGAAGCAGTACTTAGCAAGTTAAGTGATTGCGGATTAACTATTAATGAAAATAAGTGTTCTTTTCTAGAAACAGAGATAGAATATTTAGGTTATAGAATTTCGCAGAAAGGAGTTATGCCTTTAGAAAATAAAATATATGCTATTACCCAAATGAGTGTACCGAAAAATGTTTCGGAACTTAGAAGTTTGCTGGGAGTTATTTCCTACTATAGGTCTTTTATACAGAATGTGTCAGGTATTTTGTCTCCTTTATACCAATTGTTGAAAAAAGGGATAAAATTTGTATGGTCTCAGGAATGCAATATTGCGTTTGAGCAAGTTAAGAAACTGCTGACGTCAGACAATATTTTGGTGCATTTTGACCCACAATTACCTATCAAGCTAATTACAGACGCGAGTGATATAGGTATATCTGCTATTATATGTCACGTATATGAGAATGGCATGGAAAGACCGATTGCATTCGCTAGCCGTTTATTGTCAAAAACGGAATTGAGGTATTCCATTCTAGATAAGGAAGCGTGTGCAATAATATTTGGTTTAAAAAAATTCTTTCAATATTTATATGGTAATAAATTCGTTCTAACTTGTGATAATAAAGCTTTGGTACATATTTTGAACACTGAAAAACAAGTGCCAATACTAGCGGCAAATAGGCTACAGCGCTATGCGTTGATTTTACAAACATTTGACTATAATATAGAATATGTCAAGTCGGGTGAGAACAAAGCGGATTTCTTATCTAGATTGCCGGTTAATAGTAATAATAATTTAAGTGATTGTATCGACGAGGTCGACGGTAGCGAATATTTCTTAAATTATATTGGTAGTCTGAACGTTGATAAGATTGAATCGGATTTTTTAAATATAATTGAGGCGGAGACGACAATTTCGAAAGAAACGATGAAGCAGTTTTCGATTAAAGATGTAAACATAGCAAGCATTACTGGGTTCGTAATCAATGGTTGGCCGGATAAAAAGTTTTTAAAGGATGACTTGTTAAAATTCTGGTATTTTAGAAATAAATTATCGACTTATGACTCGTGTTTATTTTATAATAATAAATTTGTGGTTCCGAGGGAATTAAGGGAAATCATATTGAATTTCATACATCAATCGCATTTAGGTATTGTTAAATCTAAAAATCTTGCTCGAAATTATTTTTTTTGGTTAGGTATGAACTCAGAGGTAGAAGCAACTGTGAAGCAGTGCGTTCGATGCTTGGAGTGTTTACCCACTCCATGTAAAGTTGAGTTACAGCCGTGGCCAATCAGTGGATTAATATGGAATAGATTGCATATTGATTTCATGGGACCTTTTGGTGGTTACAATTTTTTGATAATCGTTGATGCAACTACAAAATGGATAGACTGTCACATCGTAAATAAAGTAGATTCGTTTTGTACAATAAAAGTTTTGAAAAGATTATTTTCTAATTTCGGAATTCCGGAGCAGATAGTAAGTGACAATGGTACAGCGTTCACTTCAACAGTTTTTAAGGAATTTTGTCATAATTTTAATATTAAATCGTTGACATCTCCTGTCAACCATCCAGCTTCTAACGGACTTGCCGAAAATGGGGTTAGAACGGTAAAGAATTTTTAAAAAAAAATTATGATAAATAATAAATTGCCTGCTGATTTTGAGGATAAACTTTTAACATTTTTGGTTGATATTAGGAATACGCCTTCTATGTCTACGGGGATTGAACCTAGTAAATTAATTTTGGGAAGGAAAATTAGATCAATTTTTAATACAATCATTCCAATATTAGATAATGTTGAAGGTCAAGGTTTTAAAGGGATTGATAACACGATTAAAGATAAGATGTTATTGAGTCAGCAAAAACAAAAAAAGTATTATAGAGGAAAAAAAATTAAAAAGTACTTTGATGTTGGATCTAAAGTTTTAACCAGGGATTTGAGAAGTGATAAAAACAAATGGATTTTAGGAGAAATTTATAAAAGATTGGGGAATAGGGTTTATTTAGTAAAAATTATGTCTACAGGACAAGTGTGGAAACGCCACCATGATCAAATTTCAGAGAGGAAGGTTAGGTGGGGGGAGAGTGACAGGTCTGATGATTTGCTGGACCTGGGTCCACTCTCGGACGTGGACATGACCAAGTTTCCTAATTCCTCTGATTTTTGCAGGTCACCTACACCATGGGAGGGGAGGTTACGCCCTCGAGGACAACGCCCATGCTACACCGAATGAAGAGTCAAGAACATACATAATTACATATAAATTGGAAATTAAATACATAATGGAAATAATTAAATATATTTGGGTTATATAAATTTGTAAAAATAAAAAGATGTAATTATGATTTAAGTGTGGGGGTGTGGTGTATGTGTGTAAGGGGGACAGCATGAGAGCGAGACAGCGAGTACGAGACGTATATAAGAGATCGTATGAGCGGGAATGAGCCTCTCAGTCCAGAACCGTGATAGTCTTCTTTCAAATAAATATTATAATACAAGCATTGTTATTATTGAGTATGTAGAGTTAACATACGTTTTAATAACAAATATTTTATCTTATTTAGTCAGAATCAAAATTCTCATCCTTACAATTGTTACAAACCACCTCATCTGAAGAATGGTTCTTGCATGTAAAGGACTGACAACGGCAACACTTCATTGATGCTGAGGATTTTTTCTTATCCAGTGCACATAACCGACAAACACCGCGTTTTGGAAAGCTTCTATTTTCTTCTTCTGTTATCGGTTTAACTGCCCGACCGTAATTCACTTTGATCCCGTAATTCAGCACTTATATATTGCGGTAAATTATTGACATTTGATTTGATTTGATTTGACTCTAGCATATCTTGTGATGTTTTGGACATCCACAAAAATAAACGATAAATAATAAAATAACGTGCTCTAAAAAATTTTTTGTTTAAACAACGACGGAAGATTTATTGACAGACAGGCCTTGAGTAAACAGATTCCCACGGGAAAGGAGAGACCGGAGGACAGTCAGGTTTGGAACTTGAGTGCGTTGACAGCTCCATGAAATCTATACAAATGAGAAGTGTTGTGTGAAATTGCAGTGAATTAGTGGATTCAAATGGTATTAGAGAATATTGCGGAATATTGAATTAAAGTGAAATATTATTGAACCGGTTTTGTGCGAAGTGAAAGTGGTTGGACTCAGTGAGAAAACATTTAATAATAATGACAATAATAATAATTGGATAATTTGTAGAGCGCCGTTTTGTAAAAACCCACCTCAGGGGCGCCAGGTGTTGTGCAATCGCGATTGTGTTATAAAGTTGTGTTGATTTAAACGTGATTTCGTATACAGTTCGAACTAGATTGCTTGTCTTAAAAACATGAAAATAATAAAAATAATGATTGCGTTTTTAAAATAGAGTGAATGTACCTAAAGGCAGGAAGTGTTTAATCGGGCTAAGTTATTGATTTGGCGAGATGGCATTCTATCCACGGAGACCGAAAACCAGAGAATCAAATAGATTATTAACTGTGGGTTCGAATCCTAACAGATTAGGGAGGTACAATTTTATTTACAGGAATATTTAATTACCCTTTTATAAGCGTAGGGAGGAGGTCGAAAATTAAAGTGATTTAGCTATATAGTGTAATCAGGTAAGCTTCACGCTGAGAATGAGAGGTGCCTAACTGGGTGAGTTTTTTATATTATTTATTAAATTTCAGAGGACCCTTTTAATAATAATAGGATACAACCGAGGTACAGGTACCGAGTTTGCAACGCCTGCAACCCAAATAATCTTCCCATAAGTAGGGATACGCTAGACGCATTGTCAATCAGCTGTGAGCGAGAGACGAGTCAACGACCTTTTCATATATAGGCCGAGAGGCGCGGAGTACAGTCAGTCAAAGGGGAAGTTTTGCTAGCGTATGCCGTCCCAAATTGAAAGCGATCGGATACAACCAGACGGAACAAAATGAAAACTTTTCTTCTGTTATTTGACCTTCTAATTTAATACCTTTCATCTATTGTTTGACTTCCTAAGTTACGAATTGGGATGCACAAAAACAAATCTAAAGTCGAAAGAGGGAGATGGTAATCTCCGAAATAAAACTACCAACCGAACAACTTTTCTCAACAGGTATCTTTCGAGAGGTAGGCGGCCTCTTTAAATTAAATGCAAAAAATCAAACCAATTATCCGTTTATACCTTACCTGAGAGGATAGGTATTCAGTAGAAGTTACCCATACCTAATACACGAGGATGCTAGTAACCTCATAAAATAAATACTGGAACCAAATATTAAAATACAGACAGTCCTCATCCCAAATTTGGCATATCGAGTAGACCTTACATATATCTCACATGATAATTGGCTGAATGGGTAGGCACACAACCTATCGTTAATAAGCAGGCAGAATGTCGACAAGATCGTCGTGTGTTATATGTGTATTGACCTAGAAAGGGATGTAAATCCCCGACGGCGTGGGAGTTACAACGTTTTCTGGAGGTGGCACGTAACTTAGGACCTTGCGTGTCACATTTTCGCGACTAGATTCGTGATAAAGGGATGTTATGGTTTTCCCCTTCTACACTCAGTAAAGTAGTTTATCCTGGAGGTGTTTGAGATTGGGGCAATTCTGAAATTGGTGAAGAGACCTGGTTTTCTTTATTCTGGCGTGAAGGTTGCCGATTTGGAACAAGGGGAGACCCGGCCGGTTGTGATATCCAGACACGCAGATATCGATCGCCTTGCTCAAATTATCATCCATCAGTTTTGTTTGGTAAGCGGAGGAGCCAATCTTAACTTGAAAAAAATTCATTTCCTTTCCTCTCCTTCCCCTCCCAAAATATATACATGGATGGCGCCGACAACTAACACCATAAATTTATCGTATGTATATCACATATATAAAATCTAACACTTTATTATATTCACATTACCCTACGATAGGTAGAATCGAGTAGCTAGGGGGGGGTGAGCAGGCGACTTAGAAGATAAGGTTTATAAAATGGTTTTGAAAAACAGCGGTAATGGATTCAACTCACTCTATCTCAAAAGAACCAAGGGATACCACACAAAACATAAATAACTAGGTTTCTAAACCGAGAAACAAAAACCCAACACAACGTTCGGTGAAGCCTTTTTATACTGAACCGTCACGTGAAATGAGTACGTTCAAGGTCGTACGTTACGTAGACAAACTAGGATGTACACACTTGAAGGGGTGTGTAATAAAGAAAAGACGGCAGGGAGGACCTTCCTACCCCGGATATATATATATAACCAAAGCCTTATGGAAAAGTTTGAAGTAGAAAGGGCAGATCATTACATCTGATGCCGCAAACCAGGAGAGATAGATATACAAGCTGGTTTGAATTCATTACTGTTGTTGAAAAAAAAAAAAAAATGGATTTCATAAACCTTATTAATTCACATTAACAGCAAAAGAAATGGTACCTATCGTCAAAAATGATAACAGAGACATCGTACTTCAAAGACATAAATAATAAAAGACAGACAAAACCATCGGATCACCGCCGAGGACACAAAATAAAAACAAATCAACATGAAAATAAATAACACTCGAACATAATACAAATAACGTATTGAGGTGAAACAACACTGTTTAAACAAATAACTCAGAGTTTAAAAATAAACAAGTGTGACATGACATATTGAATTTCTACCCATAGAGACACAAAACACTTGAAAAAGCTGAGGGCGGAAAAAAACTCACCAGTAGAACAAGCCGATAATCACGGGAACCAAAAAAATAAACAGATGCTAGGTTAGAAACGAAGAACAGGGGCGCTCAACATTTTGGAAGAATTAAAATAAAATTTAAAATAAAAATAAAAAATAAATACAGAGGTATTCGAGAAACGTAAATTACCTATAGTTATTTCTAATCCCATCGACTAACACGAGGAAGCGAGATTACCCGTTGGGTTTAGAACTAAAGGGAGGCTGTGATGTTTTGGACATCCACAAAAATAAACGATAAATAATAAAATAACGTGCTCTAAAAAATTTTTTGTTTAAACAACGACGGAAGATTTATTGACAGACAGGCCTTGAGTAAACAGATTCCCACGGGAAAGGAGAGACCGGAGGACAGTCAGGTTTGGAACTTGAGTGCGTTGACAGCTCCATGAAATCTATACAAATGAGAAGTGTTGTGTGAAATTGCAGTGAATTAGTGGATTCAAATGGTATTAGAGAATATTGCGGAATATTGAATTAAAGTGAAATATTATTGAACCGGTTTTGTGCGAAGTGAAAGTGGTTGGACTCAGTGAGAAAACATTTAATAATAATGACAATAATAATAATTGGATAATTTGTAGAGCGCCGTTTTGTAAAAACCCACCTCAGGGGCGCCAGGTGTTGTGCAATCGCGATTGTGTTATAAAGTTGTGTTGATTTAAACGTGATTTCGTATACAGTTCGAACTAGATTGCTTGTCTTAAAAACATGAAAATAATAAAAATAATGATTGCGTTTTTAAAATAGAGTGAATGTACCTAAAGGCAGGAAGTGTTTAATCGGGCTAAGTTATTGATTTGGCGAGATGGCATTCTATCCACGGAGACCGAAAACCAGAGAATCAAATAGATTATTAACTGTGGGTTCGAATCCTAACAGATTAGGGAGGTACAATTTTATTTACAGGAATATTTAATTACCCTTTTATAAGCGTAGGGAGGAGGTCGAAAATTAAAGTGATTTAGCTATATAGTGTAATCAGGTAAGCTTCACGCTGAGAATGAGAGGTGCCTAACTGGGTGAGTTTTTTATATTATTTATTAAATTTCAGAGGACCCTTTTAATAATAATAGGATACAACCGAGGTACAGGTACCGAGTTTGCAACGCCTGCAACCCAAATAATCTTCCCATAAGTAGGGATACGCTAGACGCATTGTCAATCAGCTGTGAGCGAGAGACGAGTCAACGACCTTTTCATATATAGGCCGAGAGGCGCGGAGTACAGTCAGTCAAAGGGGAAGTTTTGCTAGCGTATGCCGTCCCAAATTGAAAGCGATCGGATACAACCAGACGGAACAAAATGAAAACTTTTCTTCTGTTATTTGACCTTCTAATTTAATACCTTTCATCTATTGTTTGACTTCCTAAGTTACGAATTGGGATGCACAAAAACAAATCTAAAGTCGAAAGAGGGAGATGGTAATCTCCGAAATAAAACTACCAACCGAACAACTTTTCTCAACAGGTATCTTTCGAGAGGTAGGCGGCCTCTTTAAATTAAATGCAAAAAATCAAACCAATTATCCGTTTATACCTTACCTGAGAGGATAGGTATTCAGTAGAAGTTACCCATACCTAATACACGAGGATGCTAGTAACCTCATAAAATAAATACTGGAACCAAATATTAAAATACAGACAGTCCTCATCCCAAATTTGGCATATCGAGTAGACCTTACATATATCTCACATGATAATTGGCTGAATGGGTAGGCACACAACCTATCGTTAATAAGCAGGCAGAATGTCGACAAGATCGTCGTGTGTTATATGTGTATTGACCTAGAAAGGGATGTAAATCCCCGACGGCGTGGGAGTTACAACGTTTTCTGGAGGTGGCACGTAACTTAGGACCTTGCGTGTCACATTTTCGCGACTAGATTCGTGATAAAGGGATGTTATGGTTTTCCCCTTCTACACTCAGTAAAGTAGTTTATCCTGGAGGTGTTTGAGATTGGGGCAATTCTGAAATTGGTGAAGAGACCTGGTTTTCTTTATTCTGGCGTGAAGGTTGCCGATTTGGAACAAGGGGAGACCCGGCCGGTTGTGATATCCAGACACGCAGATATCGATCGCCTTGCTCAAATTATCATCCATCAGTTTTGTTTGGTAAGCGGAGGAGCCAATCTTAACTTGAAAAAAATTCATTTCCTTTCCTCTCCTTCCCCTCCCAAAATATATACATGGATGGCGCCGACAACTAACACCATAAATTTATCGTATGTATATCACATATATAAAATCTAACACTTTATTATATTCACATTACCCTACGATAGGTAGAATCGAGTAGCTAGGGGGGGGTGAGCAGGCGACTTAGAAGATAAGGTTTATAAAATGGTTTTGAAAAACAGCGGTAATGGATTCAACTCACTCTATCTCAAAAGAACCAAGGGATACCACACAAAACATAAATAACTAGGTTTCTAAACCGAGAAACAAAAACCCAACACAACGTTCGGTGAAGCCTTTTTATACTGAACCGTCACGTGAAATGAGTACGTTCAAGGTCGTACGTTACGTAGACAAACTAGGATGTACACACTTGAAGGGGTGTGTAATAAAGAAAAGACGGCAGGGAGGACCTTCCTACCCCGGATATATATATATAACCAAAGCCTTATGGAAAAGTTTGAAGTAGAAAGGGCAGATCATTACATCTGATGCCGCAAACCAGGAGAGATAGATATACAAGCTGGTTTGAATTCATTACTGTTGTTGAAAAAAAAAAAAAAATGGATTTCATAAACCTTATTAATTCACATTAACAGCAAAAGAAATGGTACCTATCGTCAAAAATGATAACAGAGACATCGTACTTCAAAGACATAAATAATAAAAGACAGACAAAACCATCGGATCACCGCCGAGGACACAAAATAAAAACAAATCAACATGAAAATAAATAACACTCGAACATAATACAAATAACGTATTGAGGTGAAACAACACTGTTTAAACAAATAACTCAGAGTTTAAAAATAAACAAGTGTGACATGACATATTGAATTTCTACCCATAGAGACACAAAACACTTGAAAAAGCTGAGGGCGGAAAAAAACTCACCAGTAGAACAAGCCGATAATCACGGGAACCAAAAAAATAAACAGATGCTAGGTTAGAAACGAAGAACAGGGGCGCTCAACATTTTGGAAGAATTAAAATAAAATTTAAAATAAAAATAAAAAATAAATACAGAGGTATTCGAGAAACGTAAATTACCTATAGTTATTTCTAATCCCATCGACTAACACGAGGAAGCGAGATTACCCGTTGGGTTTAGAACTAAAGGGAGGCTGTGATGTTTTGGACATCCACAAAAATAAACGATAAATAATAAAATAACGTGCTCTAAAAAATTTTTTGTTTAAACAACGACGGAAGATTTATTGACAGACAGGCCTTGAGTAAACAGATTCCCACGGGAAAGGAGAGACCGGAGGACAGTCAGGTTTGGAACTTGAGTGCGTTGACAGCTCCATGAAATCTATACAAATGAGAAGTGTTGTGTGAAATTGCAGTGAATTAGTGGATTCAAATGGTATTAGAGAATATTGCGGAATATTGAATTAAAGTGAAATATTATTGAACCGGTTTTGTGCGAAGTGAAAGTGGTTGGACTCAGTGAGAAAACATTTAATAATAATGACAATAATAATAATTGGATAATTTGTAGAGCGCCGTTTTGTAAAAACCCACCTCAGGGGCGCCAGGTGTTGTGCAATCGCGATTGTGTTATAAAGTTGTGTTGATTTAAACGTGATTTCGTATACAGTTCGAACTAGATTGCTTGTCTTAAAAACATGAAAATAATAAAAATAATGATTGCGTTTTTAAAATAGAGTGAATGTACCTAAAGGCAGGAAGTGTTTAATCGGGCTAAGTTATTGATTTGGCGAGATGGCATTCTATCCACGGAGACCGAAAACCAGAGAATCAAATAGATTATTAACTGTGGGTTCGAATCCTAACAGATTAGGGAGGTACAATTTTATTTACAGGAATATTTAATTACCCTTTTATAAGCGTAGGGAGGAGGTCGAAAATTAAAGTGATTTAGCTATATAGTGTAATCAGGTAAGCTTCACGCTGAGAATGAGAGGTGCCTAACTGGGTGAGTTTTTTATATTATTTATTAAATTTCAGAGGACCCTTTTAATAATAATAGGATACAACCGAGGTACAGGTACCGAGTTTGCAACGCCTGCAACCCAAATAATCTTCCCATAAGTAGGGATACGCTAGACGCATTGTCAATCAGCTGTGAGCGAGAGACGAGTCAACGACCTTTTCATATATAGGCCGAGAGGCGCGGAGTACAGTCAGTCAAAGGGGAAGTTTTGCTAGCGTATGCCGTCCCAAATTGAAAGCGATCGGATACAACCAGACGGAACAAAATGAAAACTTTTCTTCTGTTATTTGACCTTCTAATTTAATACCTTTCATCTATTGTTTGACTTCCTAAGTTACGAATTGGGATGCACAAAAACAAATCTAAAGTCGAAAGAGGGAGATGGTAATCTCCGAAATAAAACTACCAACCGAACAACTTTTCTCAACAGGTATCTTTCGAGAGGTAGGCGGCCTCTTTAAATTAAATGCAAAAAATCAAACCAATTATCCGTTTATACCTTACCTGAGAGGATAGGTATTCAGTAGAAGTTACCCATACCTAATACACGAGGATGCTAGTAACCTCATAAAATAAATACTGGAACCAAATATTAAAATACAGACAGTCCTCATCCCAAATTTGGCATATCGAGTAGACCTTACATATATCTCACATGATAATTGGCTGAATGGGTAGGCACACAACCTATCGTTAATAAGCAGGCAGAATGTCGACAAGATCGTCGTGTGTTATATGTGTATTGACCTAGAAAGGGATGTAAATCCCCGACGGCGTGGGAGTTACAACGTTTTCTGGAGGTGGCACGTAACTTAGGACCTTGCGTGTCACATTTTCGCGACTAGATTCGTGATAAAGGGATGTTATGGTTTTCCCCTTCTACACTCAGTAAAGTAGTTTATCCTGGAGGTGTTTGAGATTGGGGCAATTCTGAAATTGGTGAAGAGACCTGGTTTTCTTTATTCTGGCGTGAAGGTTGCCGATTTGGAACAAGGGGAGACCCGGCCGGTTGTGATATCCAGACACGCAGATATCGATCGCCTTGCTCAAATTATCATCCATCAGTTTTGTTTGGTAAGCGGAGGAGCCAATCTTAACTTGAAAAAAATTCATTTCCTTTCCTCTCCTTCCCCTCCCAAAATATATACATGGATGGCGCCGACAACTAACACCATAAATTTATCGTATGTATATCACATATATAAAATCTAACACTTTATTATATTCACATTACCCTACGATAGGTAGAATCGAGTAGCTAGGGGGGGGTGAGCAGGCGACTTAGAAGATAAGGTTTATAAAATGGTTTTGAAAAACAGCGGTAATGGATTCAACTCACTCTATCTCAAAAGAACCAAGGGATACCACACAAAACATAAATAACTAGGTTTCTAAACCGAGAAACAAAAACCCAACACAACGTTCGGTGAAGCCTTTTTATACTGAACCGTCACGTGAAATGAGTACGTTCAAGGTCGTACGTCACGTAGACAAACTAGGATGTACACACTTGAAGGGGTGTGTAATAAAGAAAAGACGGCAGGGAGGACCTTCCTACCCCGGATATATATATATAACCAAAGCCTTATGGAAAAGTTTGAAGTAGAAAGGGCAGATCATTACAATCTCAAAGCTCGATGCTTACAACTAAGTGGTAAGAGTGTGGGAAACGATAAGGCGCGTCTGTCGTAAATTTTACGACAGCGCGCCCGCTGGAAGGTTAAGCATCTTTAAATGGCTGTCTGCCATAATACGCTTACTAGAATTGGTAAGAGATTACATTTTTTCATTTAACACTACACAGGAGGCCCTGAGGGAAATAATTACCTTCAGGGACTATGTCATCTTTGGGGGTGCTGTGCGGTGGTTTTTTTTCACATCTGCCACCAAGATCTAGACAATCTTCACCCCATGAACCCGGGCACCCCTGCTAAGTCACCAAACCTAAAGCAGGACACCAGGGGTGACCTATGGCAGGGTGTTGATCATCCACTAAATGGTTCCCGGGGCGGCGGTACCCATAACCCCTTACAAAATTGGTTGAACATAAAAACTACATGAACTATTCCATGAACCTATTTTAAAAATAATAAATAATTCAGGAAAAGTTGTTTCAGAGAATTTAAACAATTCTTCAAATTTAACAGTTCATTATCAACTTCTATGAAAATTCTATTCAAGTTCTGTTATTATTATTTCAGATTTGTAAAACAACTGGCTAATAATGATATAATAACTGAACTTGAATAGAACCTCCACATAACTTGAAAATCAACATTGAAATTTGATCAAATTCTGTGAAACAACCCATTCTTAGAACTCTAGAGTTTAAAAGACAATAAACAGCTGAAAGTAATCCCATTACGACTGAATATTTTGAATTTAACCAAAAAACGAGAATTCTAACTACTGACTCGATTTACTCGAAAATAAAAACTTGTGTAAAAAAAAAAACCACAAAATCAATTCCTAATGTGAGTTTCTCCAGTTTCCCGCTTCAACGACAAATTTAACACTGTGTCCCCACCACGCTGCGCTGACCACAAATCTCCCCGAAATATCAATCATAGGACAAATAATAATACTAACATCGCAAAAAGAACTTAGCGATATCGGAACTAGCCGTTTAAATCTAAATCTAATGTGATTTTAAAATGGCAAGTAAATGATTAAACATTTGTCAAAAAGTTCATACTAAATACTCTACCAAAATCGTAGATCCCGTAAACAAACCACATTTTGTTACTGTTGTTTTACTTAAATATTTTCGAATCGGGATTTTGAATGGCAGTGTACGGCATTACGTTGTTATAACGTTTGTTTAATATTAGAATTAATAAGTGAATGAACAACTAGCAACGAAAGAGTGAAGAAGTTTTGACAGTTAAGATATTTTTCTGGGTCTATAACAAGCTCTTAACTTTAAACTAAAAAGTAGAAATCTTACGGAAGATTGATTGTGTTTGTTTGTTTTAAAAAATACCCTTTTAACTTTTAGCACATTTGGTACGTATGCACTATAAGCGGATTACTGAGAGAGTGTTTTCTCAGAAGCAATAAATCTGAAAATGCTTTTAAATTATAGTTGATTGGTTTGAATAGTGACCTGCATGCCATATTGTAGGCAGTAGCTTGGTCCATTTCATGGATAGTGAGGGGGCAGGTGGGCACCAGGTTCTCATTAGTCTCGTCCAGATCAGTGGGCGCCCTCTGTGCCGGGTCCGCCAGGTTTGCCGTGTTCCGCAGCCACATGTTGGGCACGTCGCTGCCCATGTCATGGACAAAGTTATCCTCGCGCACTTTGTAGCCTTTCCTTTGCGTTATCACCACGGTCAGAATGTTTTTCAGGAATACCTGAAATGGACAAACAAATCCAATTAGAAATGCCATTGGTAAAAAGATTTCATCAAAAATAATGGTAAATATTCAGAGGCCCTAATATTAAACGTTAATATGTACGGATAAATTATTTAAAAAAAACTTTTTATCGGTTTAATCACAATGAGGAACAACTATTTCAGTTGTTATTATGTATTATATTAATTATATCTTATCCCCCCCATCTTGCGCCTTGTTATTTTTATTTTTGTCCTCTACTAAAGAGAGAGACCTCAAGGGTAATCATTACACCTCGGACGATGAGGTGAAGGTAGCTGTCAAGTCCTGGATTCGAGAAAAGTCGGAAGAATTTTTCAGTGACGGAATGAAAAGACTTGTTACACGTTGGGAGAAATATGTTAGCCTTAACGGTGGCTATTAGTTAATTGAAAAATAAATATATGATTTTAAACTTTAGAATTGTAATTTAATGTACTCTTTGCCTGATCTTGCTATTTGTTTTGGGTCACGCTCTACAGTGATATTTTTTAATCATTGTAGTCTTAAAAGTGAGAATAAAAAAAGATTATTAATTTCATTAAATAAAACTCTGTCTTTTTTTAAATTAACTCCACACAGGAGGCCAATAATTAAGGAGGAAAATAATTTCCCTCAGGCCTATATCGTCTTTGGAAATGTTGTGTGAAGGGGTCTTTTTCAGGAGAGGAAGGAGAGGAATTTCTGGGAAGGAATAAGGTATGAGGGATGGGTAGGAATCTAGGGGTCAGTGTGTCCAGGAGTGACAGACAGATGAATCCCTCCCGGAGAAGGTCAGAAGCAGTGTCTGGGTCATTCGTCCTCTCGAATTCAGCTAGAAGGTGTTCACTTTCTGAGCTCCATGTTGGAATATACACTTTTCTGTAGCCTCTAGGTATTCTTTGCGGCTATAAATAAAAGGTTTGAAAATTCGGCTTCGGTGGTATGTTATCCACAACCCTGTCAACATATTCCGAGAAGTCTCGCCATTCTGCCTTTCTTAGATTCCACCGTGGCACCGGATTGCTGGAGATACACAGAATCCGTATGCCTATGCTCAGCATGACTGGCCTGTGTTGGCTATGTGGGAAACTGTTCAATATAGTTCTCCCTCATATGTTTTCCGTCCGGCGCTGTAGAGACAAAACACAAGTCAGGCGTATATTCACGTCGCCATGTTGGTACCACGGTATGCTGATACCCCTGATATTTTGTATTAAATACAAAACAGGTTTTTAGGCAAGTTGTACAAAAATATCCGGTCGTACTATGACATTCTTGTGTATCCTGATATTTTGCATTAAATATAAAACAGGTTTTTTGGGAAGTTGTACAATAATATCTTGGCATACTATGTAATTTTGTTATGTTGGTACTCTTGATATTTTGTATTAAATACAAAACAGGTTTTTAGGGAAGTTTTAAAGTAATATCTGGACATACTATGACATTTTGGTATGTTGGTATTACTTATAATTTGTATTAAATGTAAAACAAGTTTTTAGGGAAGTTTTACAATAACATTGGACGTAATATGGCGTTTTGGTATTCCTGATATTTTGTACTAAATATAAAACAGGTTTTTAGGGAAGTTTTTTTTATGTTAAAAAAAACACATTTTTAATATTGATAAACTTACCTTTAAACCTATTTTATAATAATACAAAATATCAGACCAAGTGGTCTCTCTCGACCAATCATCTTGCCCCACATGGCCATACCAACATTCCAAAATGTCATAGTATGTCCAGATATTATTGTAAAACGGTGGACATTACATACGAAAGCAAATCTTCATTCACCTAGTTGAAATAATAAATGTAATATTTTCCATTCCGCCCGATGTAAATGGTTGGCTTTTATTGTAATTAAGTTGAATCAAAGTGTTATTTTACAAAATCCCGTTAAACTGCTAGATTGCAGTTTATCTATATAAGTTCTTATTAACAATCTACTTTATATTTTTTAAATTTAAGATCTATATGTATATTATATAGCTTTTTTTTTAAATCATTGACATAATACGAAAAACAAAAGTAAATAATATATTGAATATAAAACCAAAAATTAATATAGAATCGGAAAAAAAGTATTTTTAACATAACCATTTTTTCAGCATGCATTTACTTCTGTATATATTTACTTAACTGCCGCACTTTTGATAGGCACAGATTATGTAAATTACACTTAGCTTCAAATTAATTACTACAACAAACAACTATTTACATCGGGAAAGATGATAAAAGAAAAGTTCAAAATTTCCCTTATAAAACAATCCATTTGCAACCATTTCGGATTTTAGTCTGGATTAATATACTAATTGTTTTCTAATGTGAATGTTTCGTTTCTTGTAGTAACTATGAACCTAATAACCTATTTTGTGCGTATAAATACTTGTTTTTTATAGTAATTGTAGAAACAAAGTGTAATTTCCAAAATCTGTGGCTAAAAGTATGGCGGTTAAATAAATAATTACCAAAATTTGAGTTTGGTAACATGTTGTTAGTTTTAGGGATATTGTATTGTAAGGATCTTTGACCGTATTTATTATTATTATCTGTTAATAAGAATACCATGTAGAGCAATGATACTCAACCTTTTTCTTCTGCGGGCCATATTCATATGTTTGTAAAGCTACGCGGGCCGCAACGCTATACTGGTATGACAAAAAATATCATGAAACCCACCACCCCCGTTTTTTTGGAAATCCATTTGAGTAACCATCAGTTTTGCCAACGGATCTTGGCCTAATGTCGCCGTTTTTCAAACATTAAGTAGCCGAATTTCAGTTGCAGTAATTCTAATGAACTCAAATAAATTCTGCCCACATATTCCCCACAAATATTCTACGTGAGCTTGATTCCCCCTTTATTATTCGAAATCCATGGGGGGGGGGAATTCCCCACAACAATTTTTCGAAATCCATGGGGGGGGGGGGTAGCTACGGAATTCAATTTCAAAAAATTCCTCACATTTTCCGGTCGCAAAAAATATTATATTAAATACCGGTGAAATTTTTGTTTAGGTAAGTTCAAGAGGTTTTTGTTATGTTTAGTAGCTTAAATGGCGATAAATCGCCTTCGTTGGCAACACTGGTAACCATTTCACTTTGGAGCTGTCAACTGTGACTATCAAATCTTTGTTTTTTTAGATAGATCTAGCGTGTGCAGTAGCAACACTCTTATACCAGATCTGATGTTGACACGACAACGACTATCCTCTTCGGGTTTAAATGTCTGTACGTCAAAGTCGCAATTAATCTCAAATTAACGTGATATAGAATGCCAGATTATGTAAATCGTGTTCCTGATATTAAATGTATTGAGGGCCGCACAAAATAGCTTGGCGGGCCGCAGGTTGAGTATGACTGATGTAGAGAGTCAACATAAAAGCAATAGGTTGATTGATTAAAGTTTTACAGTATTTTTATTCTAAAAATGAATGGAAATGATTTACCTGTACTGCAGATACAATCAGATCTATAGTTTCATCATCCGCGCCCTCCAATCCTTGCTCCCAGGCGGTGATCATAAACCTTCCGGTAACAAGAGCGTGGTCGGGAAGAAACAGTTCCTGCGAGGCATACCTTAGGGCATCACTGCCACCTCCCTGCGGAGACGAAGGAGACACATAGTCCATTAAGTCAATGGGCTCGTAGCTAGACTTATCCGATGTGCTCCTCGAGCTATGCTTATGCCTCTTGTTGCTGCTAGTGGTTCGAGTGTGCGAAGAGGTCCTTTCGGGTATTGATGTTGTCACCTCCGCGAGACCTTCCACTTTATTGAGAATCGCCAAGAAGAACTTGTTGTGCAAATGGATCTGGTCAGGAGCTAAGAGAATTCTAGCTTCCATGTCGAAGTCCTCTTTGGTCATTTTCATCTTGAACCACATTTTCATGTGATCGAAGTAGCATTTTGTCTTCTCTCCCAATGCATCGGAGAGCGATTTTCTAGTAACGCTTAAAATGTCAGTAGTCATTTTTAAATCATTTATAATAATGCCCGTCAGTGAAAAACGCACTTTTGTTGGCAAACCAGGCAAACGCAAACGTCAAAACATAAAAGCATAGATAAACCACTCAACCATAAATAAATCACTCACCAAAAGACTCAACAAAATAAAGTCAAAATTGGTCAAAATAATATCATTGCCAACATTGATGCCATATTTCAAAAATTAAAACCATGTTTCAGGGGTAAAAAAAAACATGGTTTATCATGTAATGAAACCGAGTTTTTCGTAAGCTTTTTATTGCATTTAAGTAAGAAAACAACGGTAGCTAAGTAAATTATCTATAATTCTTTATTAAAAAAATAACTTTATAATTTTCCTTTGAATAAAAGGAAGTTTTTTTTTCTTTACTGTCAATTTTTTAAACCTCAATTTTAAATTAAATGGTTATATTATTGTTTGAGTACTTTTTTAAAATTAAATTCAATATGTTTTTTCAGATCCAGAAAGTCTCCCATAAATCGTAATATAATTTATTTTCTCTACATTTATTTTTGTTAATTTAATTGATGTATTTATAAATTGACAAAGATAAAAAATAAATAAATAGACGTTGTGAACCCGTGCTGAAGTTCAAGAACTACATTCAACTACATTCCTTAAGTTGGGATTTCCTCCATGCTAAAATATCGTATCTTACTCAAACTACATTATGTGTCTCGTTCTACATGCTTTTTTTAAAAAAACTGTTGAGCTCTTATCCAAAAATCCATGAAACCGTGTATCTGGCAACACTGCCACAAATACACATATATACCACATTGATAAAAAAATCACAACAAAAATAAAACAGTTGTATCAAAGACGGCAGTGGTTGTATTCTATATTGTCAAATCGCTTGAAATTTTGATTGACGAAAAATGGAACTTTAATGCGATATTATTTATCCTTCACGTGGATGTAAATAGTTGGCTTATTATAAACAAGATGTATAAAAGTGTATTTTCAAAAAATATTTATATGAAGCGTGGCCGGAGATTCTAAAAGATTACCAAAAAGCATATCGCCCACTTACTATTTTTTTCACCTCAGTTCCTTATTGTCCCCGTTCTCCCCTATTTAAAATAATTGTGAGAATTTACTATAATTTGGTTTTCTTTCGCATCAAATTTATAGCAAATTCCTATTTTTAAATCCCGAACGAAAGAGAATACCCGAAAATGACTAGATAAAAAATGGTAATTTCGATAGAATTTTGTTTCATTTTTGAGGTAAAGGAACTTGTGGGTATTTTAGAAAGTTTACGCATTGGCAACCCTGCTCGAAGACCCGCCATAGATGAAATTCAAAGTACCACTTTTGACAGCAACTTTTCTGACTTTTTTCTATCTCCTGAATCCCGATCAAACATCAAACATTGCTGCAGCCGGCAGTTGTCATCTGCGTTTGTTTTTCTAACTTTCTTCGTACTTCTGGTGGAAATCTTATGGTTTTTCGCCAATTATTCTGCACTGTGAAATGACCATACACTTAAAATACGGATTTTCCACGTAGCTTGTGATCAATAAAATTTTTGAGTTCGGCTTAGATATTATTTATTAATCGGAAAGAAATGGAAGCTCCACGAGACGAAACTGCCGAAGAGAATTTTGCAGTGAGTATTCATTGTAATTGAAATATTAAATAAATATCATTGGTTTTTGTAGAATGGAGAATTCATAAGATATGCATTGTTGACAGACAACCCCAGATAGGAATGTGGATTTCCAGCCGGAATCCCGACACGAATGCTCAATTTGTTTGAATTGGCTCCAAGAACCTGTCCTGACACCATGTGGCCATCGATTTTGCAAGGAATGCATCTTAGCGTGGCTGCAGTAAGTTTTATTGATTATCAATTCTATTTCAAAATACAGCATTCAGGTATACAGCATACGTTTTCATTTAGAAACATTTGTGCTGAAAATGAAGTAAATTGGTAGAGATTGCAAGATTTAGTCTCGGTTCGACTGACTGAGCATCTTACAGTTACATATCAGGTTGTCGATCGTTATCTATTTACACTTTGTTTCCAGGAATAAAGACTTTTGCCCCATAGACAACTTCAAACTAAACAAGGAAGCTGACTTATTCCCGGATAATTATACAAAAAGAGAAATCCTGCAGCAGCGGGTGGTGTGCCCCTTTGCGATGAATGGGTGCCCTGTTCAGCTGGGCCCCCTGGAACTGGAGGGGCATATCAACCAATGTGAACACCGGAATACGGCCACCCGCTCCAGTCTCAGAGAAAACAAGATACCGTGCTCATTCAAGGATCTCGGCTGCGACTGCATCTTGAAAAATGAAGAGTATCTCGCAAGGCATATGGAATCCAGTGTACAAAATCACTTGAGAGTGAGTTCAATTATTTATTTGTAGAGTCATTTTAGTCATGGCATAAATATTTAACTCTTTGCACGCGGCCGTATCAACTGTTGTTACGGCAAAAAGTCTATACTCACACGCGGCTGTATCAACAGTTGATACGGCAACTTTGACGGCCGATATTCCCGCTCTCTTTCGTCATAAATGTATTTCTTGCTCACTTGGACATTTGTAGAACTATCACGATGCTGACATCTACAAGAATTTCTCAAAAATAAAATTGTATTTCATAAAAAAAGATCGATAACCAAGTGCGCCTCTTCGCGCCTTTTAGTCCTTTAGTTTACATTTTTGTCAACGGATGGCGTTAGTACTAGTTTGTCATTCACAACTTTTCATAACTAAGAATGATAAGTGATCATGGTGTCCCACTTGTGTCTATAAACACAGTGGCCTAAGTACACACACACCGAGAGTGGTTTATTTATGACGCCGAGTGAATGGCGGGACCACATTCAAAAGATACGGTACGTCTTTGTATGAAATTTTATGTTTTTGTTTTTATAAACATCTAAGAGTGTTGACGCACGAGGATTTGTTTTCATATTGTGGAGAATAATCTGTTCTGTCTATATAGTCCAATAAATCATGCAACAATGCTATAATTTGACATTTAATTGCATGCATAGGTATTTGAAAATATGTACCGCGTACGGGTATAGATAAAACGGAGCAAATTAACGCGTTCAAAAGGTTAATCAAAGAATATTTTATGCTTTATATTATAATGTTTATCGCAGCCCGCTTGCTCGACTGTCTCTATTAAAAACTGCCTGTGTATCCATGGTCCGAGATGATGTTTATTCTTTTTTAAAGATAAACCAGATAATTGTAGGAAGTATATCACACCAGGGGCTTCATTCTCAAATAGCGATCAAGAGTTATTAGTTATGCACCATCTACAAGAAAAATTACCCGTCGTCTCGACGAATGTTTCATTTATGTGCAATGTCGAAGGGTAGAAGAGATGAATGAATAGTGTCTATGTTTCTGATGTTTTTGACGCTTCTGATGTTTCAATACATCAACGCATCATTTAAAATAAATTTAATGCTGCTAACATCTGGAAAGCAACATTGCAACTTTCCCTGAAGTCTGGCTCTATACCTTTTGGTTGGAAAAAAGCAGTCCTTAATCCTATTCCAAAGAAGGGTGACGGCTCCAACCCGGCTAACTACCACCCTCTAGTGATCACATCAGTTCTATCCAAGGTGATGGAACGTGTGATCAATGACAAACTGCCCACGTACCACGGGAGGAACTAAATTATTAACAAACGTTAATATGGATTCCTGCAGAGCCTCTCGTGCGGTGATCTTCTCGCATATGTGACTTATGTTTGGGGGCGGTGCCAGGAGTGTTACGGTGAGACCGAAACATTTACACAGGACATTTCCAAGGCCTTTGACTGAGTCTGGTACAGAGGACTTGTCGACATACTACTTTCTTATTGACTTCCCTTATCCTTGTGTACGTGGATTGCTGACTTTGTTGACAATTTGTCATCTTATGTGAAATACGCCCACTGCAATAACAAATAAAAAATAAACAAAAACAAATATTAGCAATAACTTTAACCCATCGGTACTTTCAACACCTTTGTTCAGTTTGTAATGTTTTCGGTGTATTTCAAATGGCTATATATATCTTTGGGGATCTGGTGAGAAGACACGCAATGAAAGAGATTGTGAAGGTCACAGTTTTTTATTGAGTCAGGATGCCGTATATTAGTTGACTTCAGGACCGATGATGAAGACTCCGGATGCAGGCGGTGAGGTGCTGGTCAATGTGCGGGCCTTTGAGTCGACGCCGCTGCTGGTGACCGGACTCGTGGAGGTGTCAGGTACTGGTGAAGGCCATGGGTCTTCCAAGTGCTCCAGTGCTGAACAGGGAAGCCGAAGGTGCGGTGGACCTGGTCGACGGTTGTGCGGGAGATGCATAGACCGGCGAGGATGTCGCGGGGTCTAGGTGCGTGGATGTAGCGCTGGTCAGATGTGCTGGAACCAGGGCGCTGCGATTATCCCGTTGGAGTCCATGGATGAACCATGCAAAGCCGGGTGTATCGTCCTGTGCGCAGCGGAGGTGCGCAGGTTGTCACTCGCGAGACTTGCAAATTGTTGAACGACTAATGACTGACAGCTCGCTGCGTCTTATATAGTCCATCCGATGGCGGTAGTAACTACGCGAGACCGCTGGTAAACTGGAGGTTACTAGTTCAATCTCGATCCTTCGATCGTGCTGGGAGTACGCCTAGGCAATAGGCTAGAACCTTCTAGCGAATGCCCGAAATTTACCTAGTCAAACTCGCAAAGTATTGTCGTAGGTAGCTCGCTTGGACGTCGCGAGTAAGTAGCTCGTAGACAGCCGGCAAGTACTCGTGGGCCGTAGGTTGGAACGTAGGAACATTTCGCATTGCGTCTCGAGTGTTCTAGATAAACTTCGTAGCATATTTTTTAATTTTCCGTAATAACAAAAACTGTTTTAGAAAATAGATAAAATTATCTTTCCGGTGAACCCATTTAAAATGTATATTACTATTTCTAAATAATAAAATTATTGTCAAAAACGCTACTTAATTATTTCCTTAATTTTTTCCTCCAATCATAGAAAAATTGAGAGAACTCGATATTTCGAAAACACATTCATTTTGTTTGAGGAATTAGTAAGAAAACTGTACCTTCACTTTTATCTCATTCATATAATAAAAAATAAGAAATAATTTTTCAATTTAAACCGACTACGAAAGCGACACGAAATATGAATTATTCATTTTGGCTATTTTTAGGATTTTATTAATAAATTACAGTATAAATATTTGAGGTAAACTGGAAAGAGTTATTATTTCTCTGTCTAACGTCAAAAAAATTACATTTTTCCGCATGATAGAAAAAAGATAAAAATTCTTAAAATATGGACCCCCGGTCACATATGACCCTAAAACGCTGGAGGGGTTAAAACAATATGTATATGTTTAGATATAAATGATATCCGCCCTGAGGGAATGGGTTAAGAGAATGCTGCTTGTTAAAGAGAAAGTTCAATGTGTGTTGGCTGTTTCAGCTCCTGATGACAGCCTATTCCACGCTGAAGGTGGACCAGAACCTGGCGGGGACCAGCACCAGCCAATTGGAGCACGAGGCCACGGCCTTCTGGGACCCTAATGACAAGGGGGAGGAGGCAGCTGCAACCCAGCAAAGTTGCGGACAGGCCATACCCATAAAGGCCCTCATCAGGTATAATATAATAACCCTACAAACTTCCGCACCAAAACCCACATCTCTCATCATGCGCAGAAAGACCAACGAGTTGGGTTATCTTACTCTTATACACCACTGTCTAGCTTGCTAGAGCTGACCATTTTACCAGTCACCAGGGTTAATAATTGTTATGTTAGGACATTTCCGTTAGTCTCTCTGTATTCTAGCAACTGAGTCGTATAGTTCCTATCTACGATAAGTCCACTTTCGTGAAATGTTGGCAAATTGATATTTTTTAATTACAAGGTTTTTTAAATAAAAACTAGAGAATTATTTATTAGGTGGGCTTTGTTGTCAAACTACGGATGTAAATAATAAGATAAAACCATGAATTTCTTAATAGTTTAGGAGTAATTACGTAAATAATGATGGACTTATCGGCATTTGAAAGTAACTGTCAAATTAATCGTATATAGGAACTCACCAGCCTGTGACTTATCGGTGTTTGTTTCTCAACACCGTTGACATGTGAATGACAAGTATAGGGCCAACAAAAAATTAGATTTAAAGGAAACGAAAATATTTAATAATTTTTTTTTGAAGTGAAACTTCTTTACGCGCGTCATGCAATTTCGTGGACCGGAGTAAAACCAACTCATGACCGAAACGAAAATGCGGGACCGATTAAAGTTCATTTGATCTAGTCAAAGTTTTGAAGTAAAATATAAATGCTTCTTAGCTCATCTCGACAACTGGCGTTGGTGGTGTAATGGTCAGCATAGTTGCTTTCCAAGCAGTTGATCCGAGTTCGATTCTCGGCTATGGCAAATTATTTTTTTGTTTTTAACGCCTTTTTTTTTTTCAATGGTTGACGATAATATCAATCCACTAAGTAATATTTTAGGCCTGTAGAATAATTGAAAAGTTAAAGAATGATATAAAATTTTTTATGATGTTAACGATAAAAAAATAAAAAAAAACATAAAATTACCATAAAAAATGGGCCAACGGCACGCGGTGTTCCCAAGCGGTCACCCATCCAAGTACTGACCGCGCCCAATGTTGCTTAACTTCGGTGATCGGACGAGAACCGGTGTGTTCAACATGGTATGGTCGTTGGCAAACGCTAAACAATATTAATTTCTATTCTACCTGCAAATAAATATATGAAAATTAGTATAAAAAAGCCCTAATAATACTGAAAACATTAGCAAGGTGTGTGCGACGTTGATAAAAATAATCATTACATACGCGCTTGAAAAAGATCGTAATTACATCCATAACTTTGTAGGAATTTTTTTTTTCAATGGTTGACCATAATATCAATCCACTAAGTAATATTTTAGGCCTGTAGCATACTTGAAAAGTTAAAGAATTTTATGATATTATTAATTATAGTAACGATAAAAAAATAAAAAAAAACATGAAATTACCATAAAAAATGGGCCAACGGCACGCGGTGTTCCCAAGCGGTCACCCATCCAAGTACTGACCGCGCCCAATGTTGCTTAACTTCGGTGATCGGACGAGAACCGGTGTGTTCAACATGGTATGGTCGTTGGCAAACGCTAAAAAATATTAATTTCTACTCTACCTGCCAATAAATATATGAAAATTAGTATAAAAAAGCCCTAATAATACTGAAAACATTAGCAAGGTGTATGCGACGTTGATAAAAATAATCATTACATACGCGCTTGAAAAAGATCGTAATTATATCCATAAATTTGGAGGAATTTTTTGAAGTGAAACTTCTTTACGCGCGTCATGCAATTTCGAGGACCGGAGTAAAACCGACTCATGACCGTGACGAAAAAAAGGGATCATTTCGCTATAGGAGCCTAGCTAATATTATATACCTAGTTTAACTCACTCTCCTAACTCATCTTCGCTGTCTACAGGCAGAGCGCACGACTGTGGTCGTGAAGAACCGAGGTTCGATCCCCGCTTTAACTAATTTTTTTTTTCTTTTTTTATAACTTTTAATTTTTTTTATCACATGCTACTTATAAATATGTCAATAGACAGAAAAAAAGAGAGAATGAAATGAAAAGAGAGAGAGAGAAGAATACTAGAAGTTTCACTTCTGTCTTGCGTAGGCTTGACACACCCATTTTTTTTTAATAAAAATTTGTTAAGAAAAGTGCATAGAAGAAAAATAAAATAAAATACAAATGTACTTACGTAATTTTTTTTTTTTTTCATGAGTTTTTTACAAAAAAATACGATGGATTAGAATATGTGTTTACAAAAAGAAAATCTAAAATTATTTTTTTTTATTGTTTTCCTAAAAAAATAAACAAAATATTTTTTGTACTCTAAACAAAAGTAAACAATTATTGCAATATTTAAGAATTAAACAAAACCAATTTATAGAACGAAACATATTATTATTATAAAAAAGTAAATGCAGATATTTTATGATTACAATTTTTCTGTATTTATCACAAAATATTCAAAAACTATTGTGCTAATCAACTAAATTATAGAACAAAACACAACAATATTATAAAAAAGGAAATGCAAATATTTTGTGATTACAATTTTTCTGTATTTATCACAATAAATTCAAAAGCTATTGTGCGAATAAACTAAATTATAGAACAATATATATTATTAAAATGATTAAAGAAATGTAGCAATTTTATGATGATAATATTTTTTTTTTGTATTCATCTCGATAAATTCAAAAACATATTTTTTATACAAAAATCGAGGATTTTCAATTATTAATTCTTAATAAAAACTCGTGGTTTTAAACAAAACAAGTGTATTATTTTTATTAAAAAAACTTTGGTAAATTTGCCAATAATATTATGTACCTTACTTATTACAAGAAATAAACAAATAAAATAAAAAACTTTTGTTAATTTGTTAATAGTATTGTGTACCTTACTTATTATTAGAAATAATAATTTTAAAAAAACTGTAATAAAAATTAAACTTGAAAACAATAAATACAAACTTTAAAATTATTAAAAAGAACTGAGCGAAGTTTTGGGATCACCCAGTAATGACCGACTCTCAATGAATGATTCCACTCAAAATAGGAGATTTTTAAGGACCTATTATGGCTATCCACGTGTTTTTTCCTTGATTCCTTGATGATGACTCACTTTCTAGATGTATTACCCGCCACTTGAACAACATTTGTGGTTAGATCGGACATTATTTAGCTGTAAAAACGTATAAAAAGGCAGACACTTTTACAAAACACCACATCAACAACTGCTTCAGCGGCCATGTTAGAATTTTAAAAATGCTTCCCCCCCATTGGCTGCCTGCACGAAATCTTTCTCGCTCATTGGCTGCCTGCACGAGCGGTAGACTTATTGGCTTTTGGAACATACTGCTCCGTGGATTTATCGTTGTTTGGAACTCATTGCGATTTTTAAATCCACTTTTCGTAGGATTTTACGGCCGTTTTGAACTCATTGATATTTGATTAGTGTGCTAAAGAGCCGCTAGAGTAAAACTGCATCATTAGTTCATTTTTGGAAAATAGTGGACTTATCGTAGATAGGAACTATACGACTCAACTGTCGCATGTGTTTCTGTTCATTTGGTTTTGCAACGTTTTTTATTTGAATAAGTTTACAAAATGGAGTCTTTTTATTTTTTTATTTTTTTTATTTTTTTTTTTTATTATTTTTTTATGTGACACCTCACAAGAGTATCCCTGCCTGTGCAGTGCACAGACAGGGGAACTATGTCACCACCCGGTTGGGCGGCGTTGTGAGGCGGAGTAAGGTAGGGGCTGTAGGAAGGGATTTGTTAATGCGGGCCTTGAAGAGGCTCGGATTATAGGAGGGAGGAAAAACAGATGCCGGTAGCTCGTTCCACATACGAGCCGACTTACACAAAAACGAGTCGTAAAAACGGCCCGTTCTCATGAAGCCAACGTCAACCGTGAACAGGTGTTCAGTTCGTGTCCGTCGAGTTTCGCGCACGTGCACCGGTGCATCAGGAATCAATGCTGCTAGCTCTTTGGAGCAGGCTCCATTGAAATACCTGTAGAACAGACACAGCATGCCTACATTGCGTCTATGCATCAGAGAAGGCAATCGGTCTGTTAACAACGGATTGTCAATCAGACGGATCGCTCTCCTTTGCACAGATTCAAGCAGGTTTATCAAGTATTTTGGGGCACCAGCCCAAAGGTGGCTCCCAAATTCAATAGTTGGGCGGACTTGAGACTTGTACAGGGTCAGCAGCTGGTCACTGTTGAAGAATCTCCTAGCCCTGTACAAGACGCCCAACTTTTTGGAGGCCTGATTTACTCGGGCTTCTATGGATCCCCGATACTTGAGCTGGTCTGATATAGTAACTCCAAGCATTTCAATGGAGTCTTTATTGGGGAGAGTGCTCCCATCAAATTGCACCAGACAGTCATTGATCTCCCTCTTTGCCGAAATCAGACACGCTTGGGTTTTTGAGACGTTGAAACTGACCAAGTTGGCCTTACCCCAGGCACGAACCATCTCTAGGTGGTGGTCAATTTTTCGCTTCAAAACTTCCCGAGCTGTTCGGACATCATAGGTGGAAGGGGGCCTGTCAAAAAGATAACCCTCGTGAACGGTGCTGTCATCAGCGTAGCAGTGAATTGGTGCACATTCAACGAGATCGTTGATGTGCAATAAAAACAGCGTCGGAGACAGCACAGATCCTTGTGGCACCCCCGCATTGATTTGGTGCGGTGAGGAAGAAGAGCCGTCAACCACGGTTTGAATTGTTCTTCCCCTCAGAAAGTCCGCAATCCAACTATGCAGGGTTGGGTGGATCCCATACGATGGTAATTTCCCGATAAGCGCCCGGTGCCAGACTCTGTCAAAGGCTTTGGAGATATCCAACCCGACGGTTTGGGTTTCACCAAAACGTTCCATGTACCGCCCCCAAATATGCGTTACATATCCGAGTAGATCGCCACACGATCGGTTTCGACGAAATCCATATTGCCGATCGCTTAGGATATTGTTATTCTCGAGATATGTGAGCAATTTGTTGTTAACCACCCTTTCTAATACCTTCGAGAGTATGGAAGTGATGGCTATGGGGCGGTAGTTAGAAGGGTCGGAACGGTCCCCCTTTTTTGGGATTGGGTGGACGATTGCCTTTTTCCAAAGATCTGGCACCTTTCCACCTTTGAGAGAGAGCCTAAATAATTTCGCGAGCACTGGAGTCATTTCTGCAGAACACCTCTTGAGGACCAAGGCAGGTATTCCGTCCGGCCCACTGGCTTTGTCGACTTTCAGCTCGTTCAAGACTCGGAGAACCTCTCTGTTCCGGATAAGACGCAAGACACTTTAACTTTAAACTAGTGCAAAAACAAATTGACAACTGCTGCTGGACATCTCTTAGAACTTTGCTCTTGGTTTCAGTAAAGTTGACGTTTTTTACCAAAACTTTCTGAATTATTTGTTATGCATAGACGTAGCTATGCTATCCATTCGTGCTTTGTCTTCAGAGTGTTGGCATTTTCGGAGAGAAATTTTGAAGGATTTCTTACTTGTTTTTCTTTGATCTGCAATACAGCCTTCTGTAGGTTTTCCGGCTGGAACCCAACAAAGGAATACATACCTTAAATGACGATACAAAGTTGACACTTGATCATTCCACCCAGGAACAATGTTGTACTTTTTTTTGGGTTCTTTATTTTTAATTGCTTGTATGGCTATGATTCTCATTATTTAACAATAGTGCCGTAGAGAGAATCGAGTTCTATTTTGTGAGCCTGATTATCACATTTAAGAATGGCATCTGGAGGTTTTATTATTGACAGTAATTTATTTGTCATGGCGTTGTAAATTTTAACGTCAATTCGAATTCGCCGCCCATTTTCCAAAATCTCTTGGTCAATTTTGTCTGTTTTATATAATGGGGAAAAGATCCAGATCTATTTGGACAGTTAGTGGGATATGAACTGACCATGTCGCATTGGATGTAATGTTCACACTCCTCACTGCACTATTCAGCCCCTGTCTTAATGCAGTGATCAAGTCATCTGGTGCTTCCGTGGGCATCACTTACATTAGTTAATGTATCAGAGCTTAAATGCATAATTTCTGTGTGTATAGTTATTATCTGTACAGAATAACTAAACCACAGACATTCACATTAATTGACGATCCAATCAGGGAAAGGGGAACAAACCAAAATGTGCAGAGCGCCGGAGGCAGCGTGACAGTCCCACTTTCGATGATTTGTCAATAAATTAATCTCACTGTACACGGGCAACTCGCATTTGTCATATCACCATTCGGTCCTCGAAAATAAAAATCTGCCAACGAATTACTGTCCTTTTTACGATGGTGCGCAAATTTCTGGCTGCTTAAAACCAGAGGCAGCTCTAGGGGTCCAGAAGTGGAAGGTCAATTGAAAAAAAATGAATATGAAATGTTAATACATATTGCTAATGCGTAATGAATATAACTTTACTTTTATGCGCATGTCTGGTTTTTTCAATAGGCGCTCTTCGGTGATCAATGTATGACTGATGTCATGGTTAATTCTAAACATTCTCGAACCCTCCTGGTGTCAAAAATATGGTCACATAGCTTGCCTCCAGCTCGTCGAAATGATAACCAGATTTCATGTTAGGACAAGTCTATTAATTTGGATGTCTATGAATTTTTCACAAAAATGGCCCTGTAGAATTTATCTGATTATTATTATGTTTATTAAATTAAAGAAAAATGGTACAACCTGCAGACAAGCTGCTTTGCAGATCTGGCAGCACAGCGTAACTACTTTTTGTTTTTATGAAAATTTTGTAATATGTATCAGTGTTTTAATAATTAATTACACAAACCTATTTTTGATTCTATAATAAGTGTACTTCTTAATACTTCTGAACCATACGGCGCTAGTGCATTGAGAGTGCATTGTAGCCCTTGTATTCTTGATAAAATTATGCGTGTACTAACCGAGGGTAGAAAGTAAAAGCGATTAGTATTCACAAATCGTGTAGGCATAATTTGTAATGAATTTATTTGTTGTAACTTCATAAAGCATACACCGCTAGTACACTGTGTATATTTTCAGGTCCCTATTTGAAAAGGTGATAATACTGGAGCAGCAGAACCGTGAGCAGGATATCACCATAGGAAATATGTCGCGCGTGTTGAAGTCCATCACCACCAGCCAGACCAGGTTCTTTGAAGACCTCTCGCTGAAGTACTGCATGGGCTTCTATGTGTGGAAGATAGACACCTTCAACAGCAAGCTAGAGCATATGGTGAGAAACCCGGCCAAGATGTTCTACAGCCAGGGCTTCTACACGGCACCTAACGGCTACAGGTAACACACATCAGCTTCTTCTCAACAGTAGAGGTGTTTCCTAGTGCAGTGATGATGAAAACTACCTATCAAAAAAATATCTATGAAAATGTTTGTCTTTTTTATTGTATTATATTATAACTAATTTTCAAATTACAGATTCTGTTGCCGAATGAACTTATCTCCTATCCACAATAAGAGCATCGCTCTACACGTCCACCTGATGAAGACTGACAATGATGAATTTCTCGAGTGGCCCTTCCATGGCAGCATTCAAATCACCTTAGTCAACCCTTCCTTCCCCAAGATGTGCCTCAAGGACACCATGATGTCCGTGCCTACCCTAGAGGCCTTCCAGAGACCCAGGTCTGACATATGCCCCAAGGGATTTGGCTATGCTAAATATGTCTCCATTCATAGCCTAAAGCTACAGGGGTATATTGCTGACGATTCTGTTCATATCAGAATCAAGATTCAGCAAGTTAACCCACCTCTGAGGTCTAATTAATCTCGTCTCGAGGGAACATTTCTTTTCTTATATGAAACTGAGTCCAGAGATGTAGTGATTTGGGTAGTCACCAGCCGTAGTGCTGACAAAACAAATACAATACGTGATGTATATGTATTTGATTGTGCTATGGCGAAGAGCCAGTCGTTTATTCTGGTCTCGAAAGGTTGCCACCTCACTTTCATTCTTAACACTACCAACCTGCACGGTGCAACATAGGCGCACTCTCATTCTCAGGTAGCGCAAAGGAAGCACTACTCGAACAAGAAAAATGAACTAAATTATGCAAATTAATCTACCCTTTCCAGTATTTGATTTTTTCATTGAATAGCAGTAAACACTTACAATATATATACATATTATATTAAGCCAAGTTGGCACAGTCCAACTTTTATATGGCAAGCAATGCCAATGTTTTCTCAACACGATGTACTTATTCATTCCAATATTTTTAAATATGTAAATATTTCCTATCATTAAGATGATGTGAATGCCGCACAAGTCCCAACTGCTCCCAACCATCTAGAGCTAGTGAGACTATGGCATCCCCAATAAGGAATTGAGAAAATAGTGAATTCACCTTCTAACTTGAATACCAGCATTTTATTAAAAAAATTGCAAATGTCGATTTCATAGTTAAAATGATTTTCAAAGTTAACATTTTTCAAAGTCTGCCAACACTATCAAAATGTGGCGGGGTACGCGTCTTGTCATATGTACTTCGGTTTTGTGAGTTAACAGTAAGGTCAATCCCTCTCGGTTCGGTATGAAATCAATAAATCCCAATTTAAAAATTTAACAAGTTTCCAAAAAAAAACATGAATTCTTCTTATAATTTGTATACTGCAGTGGTGAGCCGTGTGCCAGTCTACGCAGCCCAACTTGGCACAAAATTGTCGTAGCGGCGTAAGTTCTGTCAGAACCCACTGACCAATCACAGGGCATTTAAATCTCTCACTTCTTTTAAATGACGATTTACAAAAAAATTATAAATACAGAATCAGTATGATCTATGTTTTTTAAGCCATAATATTTTTCACTCAAGTTCCTTATTGGTGTATGTTGTGAGGCTGAAGGTGGTGGGGGGGATAAGGACATGGGGAGGGGAAAGGGGGGAAGTACCTGGCCCTTCAGATCTGGTCACCACTTTACTGTAATCTATGTATAAGATGAAATGTTATTTTCTGTAATTTAGTCTTACCAAAGCAGCTTTGTATTATTTTTAATATTTATTTTTGCTCAAATTTATGAAGTTGCACAATACATAATATTTATATTTCTAGATGTATTGTCATGTATTTTAAACTTTAAACATTCCAGTATAATCTTTTGTGTTTTTTAAACACTGTGTCCTGTATTGTCATGTATTTTAAACATTCCAGTATAATCTTTTGTGTTTTATACATTGTCTCCTGTATTTTGAGCTATGTGTTTATTTTTTGCCCATTCTGTATTTTTATTAATTTTACAATCTAATACTCATGGTTTTTTAAATTGTGTCTTACGGTGGCTAAGTCCTCGATATGTAATCGACTAATAGAAACTATAGACTAGAATTGTATGTCCGTCCATATTATTTAAGATTTAATATTATCAAAAATATGTATTGAATTTTGATAAAGATAATAGTGCATTTAAGTGCTGAATCTTGTTTACACGAAATTATAAAATATTTCTCGATAGAGCAAATTTACTATGACCAAAACTATCTCCTTTTGTCAAACGATTCCTCTCAGTGTTCTATTTCATTTATACATGCTCTTTAAACTAAGGATTGTTGAATCGGATATATATATATATACGTTTCTTTTAATATCCCTAAATCGTTGGCATGATTGGTGATCCAAGTCAAGAAGATATCGGATAATTTTTTCTCAAGCTTGACTATGAATTTGAGAAAATGCTTGAAATAAAAAATGGCTGTTTGTTCAAATACAAATCTTAGACTAAAAACAAGAAAAGTGACCAATTACATATATTGAGCCATTCTCTGATATTCTGTACGTGTTTATTATTTATGTGAAAAAGTCATTACGGAGTACACGCCATCAAGTATGTGCTTTAGACATCACTAATAAGTTTGTAAAATAATCAAAGCCCTCAAGGGCAAGCGCAAAGCTATAAAGAGTTCATATTTAAATTGACATGTTAAAATACTGAAAATGTAATAATATTTGGCTTTGCAGATTGTGCCTCACCATACTTATCAGAGAAAAATAATATTATTGTACTTACCACGAAAATGACCAAACTTTAATAACTCAGTCACTTAAAATGAAAATTGCTTCCACATGTTATACTTGCAGAAGTTGTGCACATTTTTGGTATGTCACATTTTTAGCTAGTTTTGTAGAGAATAATATTCTGACCCTGTTATGGGATTCACCTATTTCACGTGTTTATAGCACACCATGAGGTATGATGTATGTACGTGAGCTTCATAAAAGCTATTTGATGTTAAATGATTTCTTGCAAAGCGAGACAATATATGTTTACTTGTAATTTTTTAAATTATTAAAAAAAAAGATTACAAACTCTGGGTAGTATTTTTGAAATACCTATAAAATTATGTTTTTTTTTTTTTACAGAATGTCGGTTCATATTTTTATGTATTATGTACCTATGTCCCCTTCGCCCACAATATTTATAAGTGCCTAGAATGCTAAACATATGATTACGCATGAGTTTTTACAGGAAAAGTATGACTATTGAAAAGAGTATACATATGTGTAAAATATATATGTTAGCAATGTGTAAAAGGTTTAGCTAGCTAAGACACTACATACTTTGTGTAAATCCTGTATAAGTGACTGTTTTCCATACATGTACATACATATATTATTATTAAAACTGTGAAAGATTAGATACAAATATCCATTATATGGTACTTATGAATAATGTTCGTACTATGTATGTGAGTCTTGTGGAGATGAATGGTTCTAAGGGCACAGTAAAGGGCTTACCCCCTGGCACATAATATAGGCCTACCAATGGCACCCTCTTATATATTAAATGCGTTTTAAATTGACTGCCATCCATTCAAACTTTGCTTAGTTAGACCATACTTCCACAGAAATACACAAGTATCCGATACTGATGTTGTGTGTTGATATCACATTGCAAACAACTTACAACAAGTCGACAGTACACGTAGCTACTGAAATCACGAGACACAATGTCAAAACTAGCTTTCATAAACTGCTGTAGCTGTCATTTTTTGTCGACTATTTTGTTCCTAGCATTGATTGTCACATTGTTCCAAAATATTGTTTTTGCTAGACTACTCTCTACTACTACTTCTCGACTTCGGCCGGCTGGTCGCGGGATTGGCATCACCGACCATACAAAATGTTGGCAACGTGTACCTTTCTATGGACCTCCGCGCATATGTACGGCGGTAGTCGCCGAGATACTTGAATCGTCGAGTATAGGATACTTTGCGTATCCCTGTGGAAGAGGGGCCATATACTGTAGTATGATGCACAGGAAAATATACTTACCCCCCCCTTTAACTTCTCACCCACCACATGTCTTCAACAGATTGTACATAAGACATACATAGTAATTTAAACAAAAGACAATTTTTTTTTTGAATTACAAAATCGTTAAATCGTCATCTTTGTTGTAAACAAGATTCTAACTGACACTTCAAAAATGGCCTTTGAATTTGAAAACCATTTTTTTATAAGCAAAATAACTTTCAGAGCCGTCTGTTTTGTATTTCTGTAGATCCTTGTATGACAAAGTTCTAACATAAACTTTTTAGCTTCCATTTATTTTATAAGGTTCTAACATCACTTTGAACCTTTTGCAATAGGGAATTCTCTTCACACCAAAAAATCACTTATTATTAATTATTCACATGTAGAAACACTTCAGACACAAGAATACATAGTTTTTATAATTTAAAAAAATCATTTATTAAAGTTATAATGACTTTAAAAACAGGCGCGAACGAAATATTTCAATGCAGCTAAAAACGCCCGGTGATTGATCAAGCGTTCAAGGGCGAACGATGACGTCACTGTTGACCGGCCCGAGTAGATCCTGCAAACCGATGGCGGCAGCAGCGGCAAAGGTGTGACGTAGCGGTCAAAATGGCGCATGACCGTTTTCAGAGCCGAAATAGCACGCAATTTTTAAAACAACTACAAAAAATTGAAAATGCATTTAAAAAAAAAGAAAAAAAAGAGGCACATAATAAAATAATTATCTTTATTGAAATAAATTATTTACAAAATGCACGAGAATTCCCTATTATCATTTTGTTTGTATCTGACAGTTGATCGTTTTTACAAGGCGAAGTGCAGTTTGTCACTTTAGTTGGATAGGGTTCTAACCATGTTCCGAGGTGTCAAAGTTTGCAAAGACGATTTCTCAAAATCTATTTAACATTTTCTGATTTTGAGGTTCAATCTTGTGTGAGTATTTTAGTTTCACATATTTTAAAGTAAAATATTTAATTAGAAATTAGCCCTATCTTGGAATGGCATTAGGGAAATGTAATTAGAATCTTATGCAATCAATGCCTTAACTGGTTACACATGGTTCTATCTGCACATTTAGGTATTCTAAAATAGTATACATCCCATTTAAATATTTTACATGTTAAACTAAAATACTGTACACAAGATTTAACCTCAAAATCAGAAAATGTTAAATAGATTTTGAGAAATCGTCTTTGCAAACTTTGACACCTCATATCTCAGAATAAGGCAAAAAGAGAAGTTAGAACCCTGTCCAACCAAAGTTACAAAATGCTTTTATAAAATCAAACGTTCCATTGATCTATGTATTTCTCTGGACGTTCAACTCATTTTATTGTCAATTTAAAAATACTGTGTGACCAGATTTCAAGGATGCCGTAGAAAGTCAGTGGGCAGCGCAGCGCACTTGTGATGAAAATTTTGCTCTAAATTTAATAAAACAATGTTTTTATTTCGTGTATTTATTTATTCACCTTCTCTACCAATTAAAAAAACATTCATTTGTATTGAGTAAATAGTTAAGATTATAATAATCACTCTTCTAAGAAGATACAAGATTGTGTAATAAAAAATATATATATTATGTTGTGTTAACATTATAGTCATACTTTCCATGTTATCAACTAGATATGAATTACAGTTGAAACTATCACAAATATCCAAAAATCACATTAGTTTATGGTGGCTAAATACAAAGAGACCCACAATATTATCCGTACATTATAATTTAATACCTAAGCAATTTCCAAACAGAATCATATCTACATCAAAGTTATTTGATAAGTTGACTTATCTAACACGCAGCTTTCACCAATCAAACTGAGTGAGACTCTTTCTTTAACCTGTGCTGTAGAGTCGATAACCGCATCCACAAGTTTTGCAGGTCGGCTGCACTGATAGTGGAGCTAAAATCCTAACTTTTTATACAAAAGCGCAATAAAAAAGAAATTATTTTCATTTATGCATTCTAGGATAAAAAATAAAAGATACACATAAAGAGAAAGTGTGGCAAGTCAAGAAAAGGGGCAAATATAGGGAATAAACATGCGCGAAACGTAAACGAAAAGGGCGAAAGAGAAATCGATGGAAACAAAACATAAATTTTATTGGTAGGTAAAATTATTTTATTTTTCATATTAAAAAGCACAAAAGAATATTTATTAATTCTGTCAATTAAATTCTATTTCAGAGATTTTTTTATGTATGTATAGGTAGTTAAGCGAACACTCATTTATATTATAATCCGGACCTCTTCAACGCCTGCATATCTCTTCCTACATCCCCTACCTTAAACCGCCTCACAATGCTGCTCAACCGGGTGGTGATATAGTTCCCCTGTCTTTACACTAGACAGGGATGCTCTGGTGAGGTGCAACTAATCCTGCGTTTTATGTGGGCGAAGTCCATGAGAACGCGATTTAAATTTGTTTGAATTTGAATTCATTTCAATTTGAATTTCAAATAATTTTAATTCATTTCAATTTGAATTTCAAATAATTTGAATTCATTTCAATTTGAATTTCAAATAATTTGAATTCATTTCAATTTGAATTTCAAATAATTTGAATTCATTTCAATTTGAATTTCAAATAATTTGAATTCATTTCAATTTGAATTTCAAATAATTTGAAATGGAGTTTACATGGACTGTACGCATTCGCACGGGGATAATTGGTGAAAGCGGGCATTAGTTATTGAAGAATAAAATAATCCAAAGAGAAAGACCGCTGAATACCAATCTGGGAAAATGCCGTTGGAGTAATTAAGAACCAATCATTTGATACCATTGGTGACTAGAGCGGGACTCCTGCTGACTCAGACCTTACTTAAAAATTAATGATTATAAAATTAACCCTTCACTGGATGATGATCTTCCGGAGCGAGATAATCAGATAATTTACCTAAGGAACGAAACCATGAGTAACCAATCACTACACGTACTTGAAGCAATTTAACAAAATTCAAACTATTACAAATAAAATTGGCTATTCATTAATGATTAATTAAACTAAATTAGAATTTAAATTGTCATTTACAAAATTATCATTACATATGTTCAAATTAGATAAAAAGTATAAAACTTAAAACTAAAATTCATATGCAAAAGAGAAGTTAATTAACTATGTAATTATAAGTTTTTAAGAAAAAAGGAAACATTAACAAGTAAGATTTTCTGGTAAAATAATTATCTTCCTAATAAATTATACAAAATTAGGCTTGGAGAATTTAGTTTGAATGTACCATAAAATTTGGCCCTGAAATGGAAGAGAAAATGCTCAGTTATATCACAAAGCAGTGTAGAAAAACGATTATTTTAATTAACTTTATTAGGCATGCAATAATAACTGACATTTTTAACAAAATTAATAACTTTCACACCAATCTGTTCATAGAATACCTGACAAACCATTCATGTTACAAACTGGAGTGGGGGCACTGCAAACATGCTTATAAAACCAAGGGGGCAGAAAAAAGGTTTAGGAATAGTTCAACTTGTTTTATGTCAATTATTAACAAAAATTAATGTTGACTTAGCGATCAAAGTGAATACCTACCTGCGTTAAGAGAAAGCGCAATGCACATTTTATTAGGTCTGAAGAATAATAATTATTGCAAAATCAAAAGCTGTTTTTATTTGGAAACTCCTGACAGCTTATTTCATTTCAGAATCTTAAAAATATCTAAAAACAATATGACTGTTAACAATAATTATTTATTTGGCAATTTCAAGATTTTTATGCTATAAACTATTCGATAACAAAAGGATTATTGCGTACCTGGCAAAATATAATCAGTAGAGTAGTTTTGAATCAATTTGAAATGTACTTTGGGATAATTTCTGGATTCCATTAGTAAATTATTCATTCAAAATTCTCTGCCAAATTAATCTGGTGATTTTGATATAAATCCATCTTGGCGAAAGATATGCTTGGCTACTTTCCAGGCAACACAAAAAACGTGGGAATTTAATCAGAGTACATTGGAGATTTGCCTTTGACCTTTCTGATTTTATTTCAATCCGTGTATGACAATTGCCGCGAGACTTCAGGATGACTAAAGTGCACTATTTGCAGCCACGATAACAGATAAAACTGAATATTTCATGTTTTAAGAAAATGTTTGTTTTCATGGAGGTTTTAAGAAAATATAAAAAAAAACAATTGTTTTTTTATTAAAATGGTTCACCGAAGAGCCTGTACATTTTCATTTCTAAGAAACTAAACATTAATAATAATTATTGATGAAGACATTAAAATAAATTTATGTGCCTAATCTTTAAATCAATGTGGTGTAATTATCGGCAGATGCACGGATAAAATAACAATTAGAGCAAGTTACACGAAAAGGAAAATCCTCTTAAATATCGCCATCCGTATTATATTCATTTTATGTAAAGCACAACCTTTCTCATCATTCATCACAATACCCTGCCCGCGCACCCGCCGCCCACAACATCAGTCCGTCCAAAAATCTGCCTATATAAAAATAAATTTATTGTTATTTTATCCATGCTCTAGACAGAAATTGTGTAAATACATAAATATTAATCTTAACATGACAATTAGTTATGTATTCTATTTGACTAAGTCACCATGGTAATATTAACGCAATGCATACGGCGCACAGGGTTTGGGCAATTTTTTTTATTTTTTTTAAAAGAAAGACAAACATTCCCAGGTTACGAATAACCCAACAATGTTTGAAAATCTCCTACTACCACCACAGAAAGCCGAAAATGTTGCTTGTGTTGTGATGGAGGACTTAGCCAGCCGAGGAATCGAACACGCGACGCTGGGGTGAGACCCAAGCGCTATGCCCACTCAACCACTGACCGGTCAATTAATTAAATACTTAAATTATCTCTCCACAATGTGATGTTTCTGAGAAATTATCATTTTAGAAGATAATTAAAGTTGCGTTGGCCCAACCCTGTGTTATTCTAATTCTAACAACAAGTCATTAATTTGAATGAAATTAAACATGAGTTTCCTTCAGAGGAATATGTACCTACCTTTAAAGCTAGTTTTATATAATTTACTCCCCAAAATACTAAGATTACCATTATTTTATGAGATTATCTTGAATACGTATAAAAATAGTAAGACTCTAAAAATACATTTTAATTTACGTTTTAAAAGCAAGCCTGAATCAGGGATGTGCCAACCGATAACTTGGTTAACCTTTTCATAGCCGACACTACTCACTTACCTCAACTTTTGGTATGTTTTGAGAATGTCATGAGAGCAACGGAGGTCAGGAGTAACAAAGTGGATGGCACTATACGGGAAGTCAGTTAGACAATCATTAGACATTGAACTCTATTACACTTTTGTAGTATTATGAAAAAGGGACTTCTTGAGTTTTTACAAGCGGCATATATAATGGAGAAATATTGTTAATATAGATTTTGAAATTGTACGTTTTTTAAGGTATTATATTAATTGTTATCACAACCGTAGAAATAAGTAATCTGATATCAAAAGTTAATAAAATAAATTATGTTTTCTGATCTTTTGAAAAGGGAATGTGTAAAGTTTTATCGGTATAAAAGTTTGTTCAAATACATTAATCATTCTCTATTACAAAGTCACTGTAACCACTTTAACATATTAATGATTTTATGGTATTTTCAAGGAGATTAAATCACTACATACTAGTATTTAAAAATACACTTACATATTGATATTAGAATAAATGGTATGAATTATGTAGGTTACTTATTATGTAACAAAGAAAGCAAGCTTTTACCAAACTCACATAAAAGCTAATATAATTATCAATAGTTCGTTAATATTTATTTTAAATTGTTTCTTGATTTAACCCAAGTCCCAAGATCAGTATTTTTCTAAATAATTGTTTACTCTTTTCAAAATTTAGCTTACTCCTTCCATTTACCACTAATATGTATATAAATAATTATTACAGGTAAAAAACACCGCTTTCATTTTGAGAAAAATAATTTTTTTATAATTTAAATGTTGAGGGAGCAAAATCTATCGTAAGATAATTATATTTAATAGTTGAATTAATGCGAACCTCATTAATTTATAGGCTAGCATTACACTTGTAAGTTTTTTCGTAAATTTATGACTTCTAGCCAATGGGCATCTTGCATTTTGAAAATCCAATGCGCCCATTGGCTAGAAGTCGTAAATTTACGAAAAAACTTACAAGTGTAATGCTAGCCATACACTTAAATCTATAAATGTTAATAGTTTTGCATGACAAATCAAAAGGGCAACTTGTTCATTAGTAATTTATATAATCTGTTCAGAGTAATGATGAAAATAATTTAAATACAGTGAAATTAATAACAATCCTTTTTAATTTAATTTTATGTAGTACCGGAATGTGGAAGGTTTAAATGTGCCCTTTGTTTTAGTCTAATTTAGATATTGGAATATGGTTATTTAAAACTTTCTGGTTCATTTATAAAATTATAACTATTATCTTCTGCAAGTATGTTAATTATTTTATTATCGTAACAGCCTTTTGGTAGCCTTGTAACATCCTACTGACAGATTGAAATTTGAAATCCGAAAAAGCTGTCACAACAATAAAAATAAAAACTAACATACTTTCAGAATAATAATATTAAATTTTATTTATTTTAAATTATAATTGAAAAAATAAATGGAGTTTATTGGAATAATCTTTAGTTGAATTGTGACATGATCATGTTTAATGTAAAGTAATATGTATTCATATTATCATTCCAAAATTGTTTATCTTTCTTTGTAAATTTGTAAAGAAGCTTGTACCATGTGTTTGTCCTAAAGAATTAACTTAAACACTAAAAGTCTTCAATCAGAGACCTTGATAACTTATAAGGATGTTCATAAACAGTGATGCCAACCCTACGGAACCAAGATCAATCAAAATTCATCAATATGACACAATTATTTTGATAAATAGCATAAAAAATGCATATACTAAAGAATTGGGGAAACATTTTCACTATTTTAGTTGACATGACTGTTCATAAATACCAACCTGTATTATTCTAATTGATATTTTTCATAATATTGCGATAAATATGTCACTAGTTTAATAGTGTTAGAATAAATCTTTCCTTATACAAATGTATTCCACTAAATGATAAATACATTACATTATATTATCATAAAGATTATCAAAATCTAACTCTCATATTATATTGAGTTAAGTAAGTAACCTCACATACAAAATTTGTAACTGCATTTCGAGATAAAAGATATCATATTCATTAAAAGTTGAATGTTTTGAGAAAGTTTAGTAAATATTTTTTTTAAATCAAGCATGAAAATATATGTAATATAAAAAAATTGAGTGTGAAAAGTTTTCTTAACACGTTATGTAGAAAGATAAGCGGGGCCTGTTCTGTGCAGGCACCATCGGAGCTGTCAGCTCCGGGCGCCGACTTGCCAAGGAGGCAAGACGCTGATTATCTTTTTACCAGTGCCAGGTGCCGTTTGGCTCAGGGCCGGAACTAAGGATAAAGTACAATAGCATACATAGTTAATAGTATATTATTTAGGTGCATTAATCTATAGTGACTTTCTGTATGGTTGATATATAATATGTTTAGCATTTAAGTAGTGTTAAGGGAGCGTGGCAGGTCCAGTTAGACAGAGCCACTGGAGTCTCCGGGGAAGTGCAGCACGTTGTCTCCACTGCAGCTGGGAGTCGGAGAGGAGGGGGGGTCCAGCGAGGCGCGGCTGGCGGAGCTGAAGCTGCTAGAGCTGAGGTCTTCTTGCTCCACGTCGAAGGAACGATTGCCACCTGGAAACAAGAGGAATATTGCTTGAATATTACTACACCACTAACAAATTTAATAATGTACAGATAAACCAGAATATAGAGATTCTTGTTTGTAGTACTGGTAGTGTGGGTACTGGATGGAGCAGAAAATTATTGTTATTTACCTTTTTAATGCTTAACTATTTTAACAAACTGTGCCCTTCTGGAAAACAATTATTTTCTGACACTATTCTCCGAATAGATCCTGTATTGTTATTGATTTGGCAACTAGCTGTGTTGGTGTAGAAACTGAACTATTCATTTATGATTGGTTGGGCGTATTTCAAAGTAAGTGGCGAAATCAGTTTTCATTCAAATCTACATTTCAGGCATTTCTAGTGTGCATTATCTATTCAGTGGATTCAAATAATTTATAAATATTGTGTAAAACTTTCTTTGTTTTTGGGTGTTTAATGGTTTACCAAGACCAGATTTTAATTTTGAACCAGTTTGACGCATGCTAGTGATACTATCGGTGTGCATAAATACATTCATACTCATTAGGTTAGTGTACAATGTTAACTTTTACAAAGCTATCTACCCCATCACACAGCACGTTTTGACACAACGTATATTTTAGTGAAACTATAAGAATAACATGTGACGGACGGACCACAATGCGAAAGCCTAGTAGATAAGGTTAACAATTGTTTTATCGGAGCCCTTTGAATATGTTGACCAGGCCACAATGTATTCACGCCGGTATAGTAGCTTATCTTCGGCTTGTACTTTTCTGTGTATTACATGTTAAATGTAATACATGTCTTGTGCGCATATCCAATTACATTATTTGGCCTAATATGTTACTTAAAAAAATTCTGTATCAAATGTACAATACATAATAAATAAATAAATCGTTAATTATGCATCAACGTAATATAACAAACCCGCTTTCCAGGTTTTATCTGTTTATTGGTTGCTGTGATGTTGTCCAGCCTCTGATACAAGACGAACCGCATTTGAAGGCAGTAATTATATGAAACCTCCAATATACACCGATATATAGCCATATTTCATCTTCCAACCCTCTTATCTGGGTCAGCTTCAGAACACAATGCAAGACAAAGCTGTAATCGTAAATAGAGTGTATAAACCTTTAATATTATTATTATATGAAACCTCCGATATAAACAACAAGAAACTTAAAAAAATCGATTATTTTATTTTTAATAATAATTTGATTTTTTTTTAAAGTATTATTACATGACCTCCGCAAATTCAAGACCAAGAAACTTGACTTCGAACGTGAAGCAAGATTATTAAGTACAAAGTCTTTATCTGTTAAATATGTATTGACTTTTCCACTCGTAAATCTTCTTAGAAAGAATAAATATTTTTCACTATTTGTTGCAATGACCGTCTTAATTGTATTTTATTTAACAAATTAAATAAAGTTTATCACACAATAATTAAATAAGGTTTATCTCACAATAATCAAAGAAGGTTTATACTCACAGTAATTAACGAATTCTGTAAAGGATAGTAAATAAATCAAAAGACAGAGATTAGTATTTTTCGTTTTTTTTATTATTTTTAAATGTTTTTTTTTGCTACATTGTAATCTGGCTACAGAATGCAGCATGGTTTAATGTATTTTAATTGTTTTTAGAGAGCTGCATTTTCACAAAAGTATTTAAAATATTTCTTTATATATTTTTTTTATTCTTTTTGTTCTACGAGAGAAGGATTTGTGCTTTAATAATATTTTAGACCATCATTAACATAGGGAAACATATAAAACGAGAAGAATGCATAGCAAGCAATACTGAGATAAGTGATAAAACAATTGGCACCGTTCACATTGTTTCCTCGTTGCGCCAGTAATGTCGGTATGTGCAAGAGGACTAGCCAAAGTCCGCAGCTCCAACAGATAATATCCACAAAATGAGGATTTGATATTTAATTCAGTTAAAGAAATCAATTGAAAACAAGACCTATTAGAACTATATACAACATAATTTTACTCTTCGGTCAATAAAGTACATAAATGGCGTAGAAAAAAAAAGAAAATAATTTTCATTTTTTTCTTGGCGTTAGATACTTTGTCAGATGTTTGTGTGTAAGTCACTTCTACATTACGAACTGTACTAATTAAAGAACTGTTAAGCAAAAGCAAAGTATGTGTAACAAGAAGAACTTGTTAACTAAAATAATTGTTCTAAACCTATTAACACTTAATGTTACGTTCATGAGCAAGGATGATGTTAAAATAAATCATTGATATAACATTTGTTCATCCTTTGAAATAAGTAAGGAGCTTCGAAAAAGTGAAGCACTAGACGTCTTTAAAAATGACCATCCTTTTGTAGGCTTGATCGATAAATAAAATTATTATAAAATAATGAATACTTAATTGTATGTATTATGTATATAAAATGGATAAAATAGTATTCATAGAGGAAAATTGAAACATGCAAATAATTCAATAACATAAAGATGTCGGGACAGGTTTATGCAATTTACCTCATGAATGATTGATTATCCCCTAAGAACTATCTCCCCACCTTTGAAGGCAGTACAAACTCACAATTGTGAATACAACTTATATTAGATACATATTCATAAATACACTTTTAATGCACACATTTTTTTCATTCTATCTTTAATTTTCACACAATTAAAATAAATGAATACATATAAACATTTACATGCGCTGGAAACAAAAAGCTATCCAGTCAATCTCACATTAGAATTTCATTTAAAATAATACTATATTTAATATGAACACAAATTGTTAACGCTGCTCTGAAACTAACTAACCACCAAATAAGTTCTTAAATAATTCAATATTATCATTTTCACTTAAATTTCCATATAGAGAATGATGCAGAATTTCTTTTGAAAAACACAGATAATGTTTTACCTAAAAAGGTGAAATTTGCAACACTAAAAATATAGATTTTTATTATTATTTTATTAGACGGTGAGAAAAATAAGCTTTACTTATTGAATTATCAAAGAATTTCTATATTACTCCAATCGAATTCTTAGTCAAATTTAGGGTTGATATTTAGTTTTGCCGCTTTCTGCACAGCATTATTAGGTCTGGAGCAGTAAATTATCGGCAAGTGGTTTTAAACAAACTGCGAGATACACATCTAATATCTCTCTAGGTAGGTACAAATAGTTTACAATACAATAATAATTCTAAAAATTATATACTTAATAGTAAATTAATAAAATAGAACCAATAATACAGCATCAAAATCTTTCAGGTTCATTAAACAGACCATGTCACAAATAAATAAAAATTATAGCTCGCACAAATCAGTAATTTTACTTTTATTTACAAATGAGATCATTTAAATTAACATGACTCGAATAAATAATCAAAAAATGTATTATGATAATAATAATTGGATTTAGCTTAATTTAAGATATCAAATCATCTGTATAAATATAAAATCTATCGTTGATAATCTTAATTTTGTAAAATTCCAAATATCAAAAGCAATAGGGTAACTAATCAATAAACTAATAGCTAAACAGCAAAAGAAGTACATTCAAAATAAAGTTTCTGACGAGTTTTATCTTCGTTTACGCTTTGGTTTCTTTTTATTGGCTGATTTACTGGGAGCAGCCGGAACGGAGCACGCCATGGGCTCGTCCACCACCACCGAGCACTGCCCTTCCTGCGCATACATCTCCGACGTCACCATGTTGGAACAGTCATCGCTCTCCGTCTGCGATGAGGACGGGGAAGTATTCTCCTCGTCTGAAAACTTCTCCATGGACACCACCAGGACCTTATTGTCCATGGATTTAATCTTGTCCAAACCGATGTCTTCTTCCTCCAAATGCTTCAAGTCAGGAAGGTTAAACGCCGACGAAACACTGATGAAATCTTCAAAGTTTCGCACTACTTCTACTTCATCGTCGTGGATGGGAAGAGAGCCACTTTTATTGGAGGAACCTCTGGACGAGGTGATTTTATAGTTTGGTCGACCTGAGGAGTAATCCAGCAAGCTGTCGTGCATTTCTTGGATTTTTTGTTCATCCAGAACTAGATCTAGTGGCTCCAAGGGTGGGGGTTCTAAGAACAGAGAATGATGCTCATCCACAAAGCACAGCTCCGCTTCTGGAGTCTCGCACAGTGCCACCACAATGTTCTTCTTCTTGCAAACTGAAGATAGCTTGGATGCCAGTGAATTGTCATCGTAAGAAAATTCACTAGGATCGAATGCTTCATCTAATCCTTTAATATAAGTCTGTAAAGGATTTTCAATGCTTTTTCTTGTTTTGGAAGAAGCTACTGCACTCCAACTAAGTTTGGGAGGTTCTTCTGGCATAATAAAGTCCATAGTGCCCTCATCAGTTAACGACTCCTTATTTACTGGGATATCCGCAAGTTCGTCTTTCAATCCCAGCACCACTTTTGGTTTACTAAATTTAGTTTTCTTTTTCCTAAGTTTATTAACATCAGGACTGACAATATCTTTTATTTCCGGAATACTGAATCCTTCAGGAGTTAAATTTATATCAAAGTTGAGGGCATCAACCTCTTGTGTCTGTACCTGCTGCATATCTGATAACATCTCCCACGCTGACTCTTCATTCATTTTATTCTTCTCCAGATTTATTTTATGTTTTGGTGCCTTTTTTGTGGGGTTTTTCAAAGGCAGTACAAATGTTTCAGAAACATTAGAGACCTGTGAGGAAATCTCACCAAAGACATCCATTTTATTTCCAAGCTTATCCGAACACACTTCGTCTATGATGGTATTCAAAGTCGCATCGCACGAAACAGATGGACTATGTGACGACTTAGCCCAATCATAGCTGGAGATACGAGTTGAATTATTCACAGTGATTTCATCATTGAATACTTCAATAGTGTCGACAGCTTTAGATATTTCATCCAAGTATGTTGGTGAGAGGTTAAGAGCGGGTGTCTCGATGCTGGAATAATCAATGCCAGTTACATTTTTAAGAGCATCTGAAGAGCTTTTTATGTATGATTGTTCAGGTTGAATAACCACCTTGTTTGTTAATTCTTGTTCGAAAGGAATTTTGTATGTTTGTCCTAGTTTAAAATGAGCTTTGTTTGTTAAATCATGTTCAAAAGAATCTTTGTTTATTGATACGGGTTCAGCAGAAGCTTGTTTTGCTGAACCAGGTTCAAAGGGAGCTATTTTTATTGTTTCAGTTTCCAAAGAAGCTGTAGTTGTTTGTTCGGGTTGAAAAGAAGCTTTATTTTTTTCATTTTTCTTATCTTTAGTCTTCTTCTTAATTGGCTTATTGAGGGTATCTTTCTGTGGAGCTTTGACCACCTGATCCATATCTGATTCAAAGTGATGGCATTGATTCACAATCACTTCAGACTTGCTTTGCACATCGGTGGCGGTATGGTTATGGCTGGAATCAGTATGTGCAGGGGAGCTGTGTGTCAGCCTGGCAGGGATGACGACGCTGTCTCGCAGCGCCTGCGAGGAGGCGGGGGGAGCGAGGGGAGGGGCGGACTCGGAGGGCGGGGAGAGGTGGCGCACGGGCAGCAGCAGGGTGCTGGACAAGGGCCGGGTGGGGGGGGTGTGGGGGGCAGGCAAGGAGCGGGGAGCGCTGACTACGGGCCTAAAGAGGGCTTCGTCTTCATTGGACATGATGTAGGAGTCTCGGTCCCTGTCTCCGGGAGGCGAGGGGCTCTCGGACGAGGCCCCGCTGACCACTGCGCCGAGGGGGTTGACAATGCGGTGCACGTGTGGGGCCCTACCCTCTCCCCCTTTGCCCTTCCCCTTGCCCTGTCCCTTGCTCCAGTCATCCACCGTCCATTCGTAACCTGGACAGAAGAACAACCCAAAGGCAAATCAATACTAACATTCAGATTTTGTTATACTTTCTACTGAAAAATATTTGACATTGGAAATCTGACAATTTGTACCTGCGGCAATTGTGAAATTTCCCACAAATCTTGGAACATCTTTCAGTGTCTCCGTGACTGTGGAAATTGGACGATTGCACGTTTGCACAGAAAGTCAGAGATCCATATGAAGGAGATATTTTGAAGTGAACTAGTATCAAAATTTTAATTTGTACAGAATGTGCAAAATACAAGTGTTCTCAAACCATAATTTCGTCAGTCGAGCATATTAACAAGTTAAAAATAAAAAAATCAAGAAGTTAGTAAATAATGAATGCCTTTGGCTCATTCTTCCCTCCACCTCCCCCTTGTATTATATACAGGGGTTAAATGATCATTATTCAAGATGTGCATCCAACAGCTCATGCCAACAACAACATCCTGTATACTTAACATAAGTGCGGTGAGGCGATATTACACTCACATACTCACTCTTTTCAAACTGAACCAAAACATTATAGGACTATAATCAAGGAAGCTGGTGATAAGACATGATGAAGCAGAGGAAATAAGTCATATGATGTGATGAAACCATCCAGAATACCACAATGTCCAGCACAGAATGTTATTTCATTGTTAAGATAGAACAGATTCATTCTCAATGTTGTACAGCTGAAATCATTATATCAGATTCCAAACAAAATATATATAATGAAGGAAGGAAAAGGTTTTTCAAGTAACGGAGACTTATGATAAATAACAAGAAAGAATTTTTGTAAGAAAATATATATATAATATATTTTATTTTTAGGGCACAATATGAATACGAACACGTGTCGAAGTCTCAAGTGATTTTTATTAGGTTTTCACTTTTATCTAGTTATTTTTATCAACTGAATAATGAACAATTATATTTATCAAAAAAGCCAGACTAATAAACGAATGAAACGAAATAAAAAATAAAAATCATTTCAATATATTTACAGTAAAGAAGTTCTTTTTTCTTGCTTGTATCAGTATAAATGTTACATGAAATATTTCACTGAGACTGTGTTGAAACAGGATATTCTCAGTTTAATATTCCCCGGGATAGACACATACAAAAAATTGATTAGTAAACATTTTACACCTCTAAAACTGGCAATGTTTACACAGAATAAATCCAAAATTTTCAACAGTTAAATAAATTAGGTCAAGTTCATTTTACAATGTCTTCAACAATAACTGTCTGGATTGCATTTAGTTCGGGTTGAATCTTGCGATCATACATAAAGATAGTTGCCAATAAAAATGTGCAGTGAAAAAATGAAGACAATGTTAGTAGTTCTTATTCAAAGTATGATACAGTTAAAATTGACCGAGGGGAATAGGGTCCCATTAGCTCAGTTGGTAGAGCACTGTCCCGGAAAGACAAGGGTCCTGGGTTCGAGTCCCAGATGTGACCGTTTCCTTTTCTGATTTTTCTGTTTCAGATTTTCGTTTAGAAATCACTAATATTTTCTTCAATATTTAAATTTTAATAACTTAAGAATTTTTGGGGATGGTTGACTACCATGACGTCATTCTAAAAATTAACTATCAACAACAAAAATGTTGCGTAAAACATTCGTGAAAGAAAATCAATAATAATAATGTAATGTATGAAACATGAATATTTTGTGGTGGAAATGTAAGTCGGTTGATAAAGTAAGGATGAGACTTGTGCAGGGCCTAAAACCAGTAGAATGGGGTTTTTCTGACCTTGTTCTGTTTCCTTCATGGCCTCGGCCAGGTCCTCCTTGAGGCGGCCCTCCATGGCGCCCCCGGAGTTCCCAGCACCCCGCCCTGTCAGGGACTCGGCGTCCCCCGTACCGGCCGCCAGAGAGGACTGCTTGCGGAAGGCATCCGATAAACGGGGAGAGTGCTCCAAGGAACCTTTAAATAAATACATAATTTAGATCATTCATAAGACTAAAACAAATTTATGGAAAAATAGTGAAATCTGACAGCTGTATAATAATCTAATAAAGAACATGTATTTCTCTTGATATGCATCTCTCCACCTTAGCTGATGGAGTACTAAATCACAGCAAAGAACCAACAAGATATTTTAATTTTTTGCCATTGCCAGCCTTTAACTGTCCAATATCTGTCTTATTTCTGTACCTTATAGGATAAACCACGGAAGTCCACTGTGGAATTTTGTTCAGGAAAGTGATTTTTGTGTTTCTGGATGTTTGAAACTCTATAACTTTTTTACTTACTGCAATAATTAAGATCTGCGAATGGTGAATTTCATAATTTAATTCATTTTGACAATAGTTAAGACAAACATGTCAATTGATGAATATTAGAAATAAAAGGACTCCTGTATTTTATACTCTAACACATTCACGCGGAAGAACACAAAGTTAAAAACATCCTGTAGATAAAACAAGGAAGTCCATTTGAGTAAATTGTATTTTTTCACAGAACAGCATGTTTTTATGAAATATCAAAATATTTAATGAAAGGAACCAAAGTTCTCCTACAAAGGAAAGGCGGATAATAAAAAATATGAAGAAATGATTATTATTTATTTGTGTACATAAGAACATTAGCATAGCGCTAGTCTAGAGCTATAATAAAACAATATTAACTATAGCAATTATAACTAAACAAAAAGAATTACTCTTGATCAATATTGGGAACATCAGCTGATGAGCAGGGGTGGATTTAACGGTCAGCATTTCAGCAAATGCTGACTAGACCCCTGGCTGCTGGGCGAGTCTGGGGCCCCCTTGCAGTCCCGTGATTACCCTTTGGGCCACGCGGGGTCCCCAGCCTGAGGGGGGCTACAACTCATGCCCGGTTCAGGGGGGTTTAAATCATCAGGCCCGAGCCCGCCACCCGAGCAATCACAGTACCTACCTAATATTTAAATCGCCCTTTAGATGATTTTGTCAAGAAAACGGAACTATACAAATCATCCAATTATTATTAAGGTATACATGATAAATTTAAAGGTTACTTGAAACATAACACGTCATCATTATAATATTGTTGTCATGCACAACTTTACTTAACGTTTATGTAGTATCCATTCATAGGGCCCCAATGACAGAGGGGGCCCCGGCTAGGTGCCAAAATGATACACCTTGAGGGCATGGGTGCAAAAATAAATATTTAACATTTTTATTTGAGTGGAAAATGTTGGTTGTGCAATGATGGAGGACTTACCTACGGTAAGAAACCAACACATTTGTCCCCTCGGTTTCTAGCCGTTAAGCTGATATGATTCAAAAGTTACCATTTTAAACAACGGTAAAAGATTTCTATTTAAAAATATTATATTCGAAACAGTAAATTTAAGTACGAATTTCGAATAGCTTTCAATGTTCGTTCTTTTGTTTTGTTTACCGCAAGCTGGCAACCTCTAAGATCAAATTCAAACAATCCTCCAGATTTATACCACTTTCTTTTTAACACTATAACGACCAAGACGGCCTCCGCGGTCGAGGGGAAAGGCTTTCGACTTACAAGTCTCGGGAGGTCTCAGGTTCAAATCCCGGCGTGCGCAAGTAAATTTTATTTGATTAATTTGTGTTATTTCACAAATTACTAATTTAAAATAATATATAGTATACCTGCATCACATTATGTGGGAGATACTCTCAGTATCGCCCTAGTGCAAGACCACCATTCAGAAATGAATCGTTGCTTGAAATGGCTTTGGACGTGTTTGGTGAACAGATCTGAATAGCCAAGAATTTTCCCACCTTCCTCTAACCCATCTCCTTCCCCTCTCCACTACCTTCAGCCAAAAATGTATCCAAATTGGGGATGCCATAGTCTCACTGGCTCCAGACGGCTGGGAGTAGTTGGGACTCTTGTGCGGTTTCACATTAATAAAAAGATTCTTTGATTCCTAGAGTATTTAAGAAGAATTTCACTTAAGGTATTTGACAAACAAGCCTCCAATTAACACTTGTATTACAGCAAAATTGTTGGAGCATAAGCAATGTATATTGGGCTCCCGTGGTTATGGAATTAAGATAATGATTGAATTTGAATTTTTCTTAAAACATTAACCCCGTAAAAGGGACATCCGACGTTTAGGCATTGTTAAATCAGTTAATTTAATAAAATCAGTGTTTCATCCACTAACGTAATTTATTTATTTATTCATTTTTGGGAAATCAACAGTTTACATTTTTAGAGATTGTACATAAGTAAAATAGCCAAAATAAAACCAATTACGGATTTCCTCCTTGTGACTTTACGTAAGACAGCATTAGAAAAAATAATTAAATTTATGAGAAATGTGAAGTTATAATTATATAAAATAAAAGAATTGTATAAAATAATAGAAGAAAATAATACAACAAAAATAAAGGGGAAAAAAAAACTAAAATTTATATAAAATAAAAGATTATCGATACATTGGTAACCATAAGAATACAAACAATATTGTGCATATAAATCATATCATAACCATAACCATAAGAAGACAATGTTGTGCATATAAATCATACCATAACAGGATTATAAATATATAAATACTAGAAACATAAACATCAGAAACATCAATTCAAGAAACATCAGTGAAATACTCTTTTAAGGTCATTTTATATTTAGTAAATTCGCAATTGAAGATGTCGATATTGAATAATATGTTATTGTAATTATTACATATTTTGTTCAGGCAAGAATTTTGTCTACAGTTCGTTTTGCTTTGATCGATTTTAAACAGGATAGAAGACCGTGTTAAACGTGCAGGCACATTAAATTTAATATTATTTAGCAACTCTGGGCATTGAATATTATTATTAATTAATTTATATAGGAATAGAGCATCTGCATGATGCCTTCGTACACTTAATGAATCAATTTTAAAGTACGAAGCTGCCTCTGCATAATTATTAAATCTTACAAATGACCTGTAACAGAGATATTTTAGGAATTTGTTTTGAATTGCTTCGATTTTGTTTATGTGGATTTTATAGAATGGAGACCAAACAATTGATGCAAACTCCAGATGACTTCGTACGTAGGCAAAGTAGAGTTGCTTAATGATATTGATGTTATTAAAAAGTTTTGTGTTTCTAATGATGAAACCTAACATTTTAGCAGCCTTATTTGTGATTTGTTGTATATGAAGGTTATATTGAAGTTTATTATCAAGAGTTATTCCAAGATCATGAATATTTAAGACTGTTGCAATGTTGATGTTATTTAAAGAATAATTAAATAATGTTTTATTTTTATTTCTGGAAAAGACAATGTGATGACATTTTGAAACATTTAGAAATAATTGATTTTGTTGGCAATAGGTAGCTACATTGTTTAAATCATGTTGTAAATTAATACAATCGTTTAGACTTTTTATTGGCTTGTATAGCTTAGCATCATCAGCAAATAATTCTATTTCAGAGTTTTTTACAACATTGACCAAATCATTAATATATAAAATGAAAAATAATGGTCCGAGATGTGAACCCTGTTGGATCCCTGAGGAAATTTGATTGAAGTCTGATACAAAGCCCTTTATTGCTACTGCCTGTGATCTGTTAAGTATATAAGATGTAACCCAACGAAATAAATTACCACGTATACCTAATGCCCAAAGTTTTCTTAGTAGTAATTTTTGATTAATTTTATCAAATGCTATGGCAAAGTCTGTATAAATGATATCTACTTGAGTGCGATTGTCCATGTGACCAACAATGAATTCGGTAAGAAGAACGAGATTACTTTCCACATTTCTGCCTTTTGTAAAACCATGTTGTTTTGTTGTTATGATGTGATTGAGTTGTGGACTTAGGTATTGGTAAACAATTTTTTCCATTAACTTACTGAATATTGTTAGTTTTGAAATCGGACGATAATTTTTAACATTATTTTTTTCGCCATTTTTGTGGATTGGTGTTACATATGCTCTTTTCCATATTTCAGGTACCGTGCCTTCGTTCATTGATTTATTATATATAATGCAGAGAGGTTTAGCGAGTGTTTCAGCACAATTAACTATAAAGTATGACGGAATATCATCACACCCCGCGCTTGTGTTTATGTCAAGAGCTTGTATTTCTTTTAAGACTATTTCTCGTGTGAATTAACCGTGGTGATATTTATGTTATTTGTGTTTTCTGGTATGTCAAATGTTGGTAGGTTATTATCTTTTATGAAAACTGATTGGAAATATTCCATAAAAATATTACATACATCTTGGCCATTTTCAGCTATTTTGTCATCTAGATGCATCGTCCTTGGAAGGGACGATTGTGTTTTTTTTCATATTATTGAAATGATTCCAGAAGAGTTTAGGATTACCATTCATGTTACTTTCAGCAGTAAGTATATAATTAATGTAGAGTTCTTGTGCAATTCGTTTTTGTCTAGATCTTAAGAGTGAAAACGTTTGGTAGTCACGTGGATTTTGAAATTTTTTGAAATATTTATGATATTTATTTTTTTCTTTAATTATTTTTATGAGAGATGATGTATACCATGGCGGATAATTATAATTTCTTGCTGGTTTAGTTGGTATGTAATTTATTTTAATATTGTTCAATATGTTGTAGAAGACGTCAGTTACGGATTGAGTATTCAGATGGTTCAGATTATGATCCCAATCAATTTCGTTTAGTTTTGTGTTTATCATTGAATAATCTGCTTTTCTAAATTGTAATACTTGCTTTGTGTTAGTTTTCAGGTTTTTATTTTTATTTTTAATAGGAATTGAAATTAGCAGTGTTTTATGATAAACATCTTCTGGTACTAATGAAATGTTATTGTGAGTAATTTTCAGTTGTATGTTACTTAGAGCTAAATCAAGAATGCGATTATTTATATTATTACTCTGAGAGTTATATTGTTGCAGATTATTAAATGATAAAAATTCTATAAAGTTAAAATGGGCGGGATTTAATGAATTGATGGGTTCAGTGTACATATAATCACAGTTGTCATTTATTGGTAACCAAAGTAAGTGAGGTAGGTTGTAGTCTCCCACTATAATGAAACTGTCATTATTGTTATCCGTCATAATCTGTGATACTTTGTTTATGTGAGAAGTAATATTTATAAGATGTTTATTGTCAGGTGGGATGTATGAAGTACATATGTGAATTTTTTTACCAGGAAGTGATATAGTTACCCATATGTCTTCCGCTTCAGAATCCCATTCTAGTTTTTGATCAGAAATTAATTTACTTTTGACTGCAATTAAAACTCCACCACCGCGATTTTGATTGAGGTTATGATAATCTCTATCTCGTCTGTAAATATGGTACCGTGGATCGAAAAGTTCCTCATTAAAGATTGAATTGTTAAGCCATGTTTCACTGAGACATATAATGTCATAGTTGTTTAATAATACATTTTGAAGAAAAATATGTGTCTTGGTTCTGAGACCTCTTAAGTTTTGATAGTATAATTCTAAAGATTCCATTGTATTAAGTATATAGTGCAGTTAATATAAAGTTGCTGGAAAGTTAGTTGATGGAAATATTGTATGTTTTTAGTTTTTCTAGATCATTATAATTATTTATGCAATGGTGATTTGTGTTTTCATTAAGTCTTACATAAATTTTACAATTTTTGATCCAACAGAATTTGAATTTATTAATTTTGGTAAACTCTCTGACCTTTTTGTAGAGTACTTTGTTTTTATGAGTTAAATGTTCATTTATATAGATCCGTTGTTTTCCATTAAAGTCAATATCCTCTGCTGTTAGGCCCCTTCTTGTCCGGATTGCTGCTATGATTTCGTCTTTCTGTTTCCTGCCCTTTAGTTTTACTATAATATTCCGCGGTCTTCCTTCAATCTTCTCCTTGGGGGTGACTCGGGTGGCGTATTCAATGTCGTCGCTTACTATATTTAATTCTGAATAGATCCTTTTGATAATCTCCGTCAGGTTCTCTTGTTTTTTTTCTGGTATCCCAATGATCTCTATGTTATTAATGCATGCGTGTTGTTCGTTAGCATCCAATTGTTTTTGTAATTCTTTAAATTCACTTTGTATTACGGCGTTTTGTTCCAGAGTTTTTTCAAGGTTGTTGTTTTTTTTTGTATCAATTTTTTTTCTAGAGTTAATATTTTATTTTTTAATTCCTCGATTTCTTCTTTATACTCGTTTCTGATGATTTCCAGAAATTGTACCTTAAATTCTTCAAACTTTTTGTCAAGAAGTTGGAGGAGTTGGGTGTCCGTAGTATTTAGTGTTTTTGCAGTTGCTCGTGTAGTCATTTTGGCACGAAATATTAATTAGTATAACTTCACTTCACTATTAAAGCTATTAAAATATAGATATTTAGATTTTAGCTAGAATTTATTTTATTTTGAGATATTTCAAGAGTGAAATAAAAACATGACAGCTGTCATTGAATGTTATTGTTGTATATGTTATGTTATTGTTGTAATGAAATACAGAAAATTTTTCTGCATATTCAATTCAAAAGCACCAAAAAGTGGACTTGGACCGTGGTTCATCCTTTCAAGGCAGTGGCCCCCAACCCCCATATAGCGAATTCTAGCGAAAACATCTTTACGCTAAGTAACCGCCAACACAATACCGTTAAAGTAAAAAAAAACTTCGCACGACCCTTGCTGACACATGACGTTCTAGAATATTAACATTTAATTTAACCACCCTCAGCGGGCCGCGGTAAAATTTTCAGACGTTGACCGGTCCGCGGCGACAAAAAGGTTGGAGACTACTGCTTTAAGGTACAGATTTATATACATTTTATTTAGTTATAAAATGTTACATTATGTGTATAGTTAACCACTTACAGTTCTGCAATATTTATCCGAGAATGCATAGTACTTTTTAATTACTTACTTATTTTTTACTTACTTTCTTTAACTTTTTTTTGATCTGAATATTATCATTAATCGGGAAAAAATATATGGGCGCTGTTAGTTTTATTTTGGACTGTGATCAATAACAGGGCTATTCAGCAAATTAGAATCTTAGAATATGAAATTTTGTGGCTGTCGCACTCGAAAACTGATAGCTCGACACGTCAGCAAGACAACAGTATTTATGCTGCCCACAACGGCTGCTACAAGCTGCTTATCTATTGCAGTCCTAAGGTGTCGATATTCAAGAAATACATAAAAGTGGAATTATCTTGAAAACTAATTAAGTTTACTAAAATCATATTTTGATATTCTGGTCCATCATGAGCTGGCCTATCAGACCTCCAACGGAATAACGTTAACTTTTGGGACACGTGTATGTACTTTTTATACAGATACTTAAACATGCTTTTCACAGCATTGAGGCACAACCCACGAAAGACGGCAAATGATAAAAAAGTGGCCTTATATAATGTGTTAACCCATTGGCCTCCGAATTGTTTTGTACCGAAGTTTTAAATCTGCAGTGGTGTACTAAATCTTACATAACTTTTAAACTAAACATGCAAACGAAACAATTTTTTTAAATTTACTCGTTCATTGAATTAAGGTATGTAAAAATATATGCAGTTTTTTAAAAAATAATAATAATATGATTAAACGAGGATATAAAAATCTTTTTTTTTTCTTTTTTTTATAATTGGATTAAGAAAAGTTTCACATTAATCATACTTATGACCATAATATATTTTATTTCAATTTGGGCTGATGTTAGCCGCCCACCACGCATTTTACGAACAAGCTTGTCAATTCCCGAACCACACGCTATTTTAAAAAAAATTCAATGACGCTGAAATATAACAAAATTTCAATCGTAAATATCAGGAAAAAACTGTACCAACGGAGTCCTGCCAATTACTACGAAATGAATGCTTAATTATCTACAGAGCGATTAGCATTTAAAATTTTAAACACAGATGTCAATAATGTATCCCTTTTTCGTTTTTAAGCCGACGACACCAGACCCGCCGGGACGGCGTCGTTTGAGGCCAATGGGTTAATTAGGTGTGTACTTACTGGCAGATCCGGATTCTATGAGAACTGGGACGATGGGTCGGGCTCCGGGCATGTTGACGGGATTGGAGCGGGCCACGGTGGGGCCGGTTCCCACTTCCACAGCATCCGAGTCTAGCAGCGATAGGGAGGTCCTGGAAACAAAAGATTTTTTCATTACTACACCTAAGAACACATGGCGTTAACCATAGATAAACAATTGACTGTCGTCGTGCTACGACCAAACTGCATGGACTATCAAAACGGCAGACCAATTAAGAAGATGCCCGAACGCTGATAAATTTGGACAATAGGTATTTAAAAAAACAGCTGCTGTTTCACTCTGCTCAGCGAGTGCGCTATTCATGTTTGGGTGGGGCTCAACTAGGGAATGCAATCCCGGTATACCGGGATCCCAAAATACCGAGATCCCGCAGACATTTTGCGGGACTAATCTCGGTCGAAAATTTTGCGGGTTTCCTCTGGACTGGCGGGATTACAGAGAAGCTTCTACAACTGCATCGCCGTCCAGTTCTTCCACATCGGCTCATTGTAAACCTCAACCATCAACAAATAAAATCACTGGCCATTTTTCAAGCGAAAACAATACCGTCGAAAAGAGGGTATCACGAATGGTGTCTAAAGATGGTTTACCATTCCGAGTTTTCTGTACCTCGTCGGATTTGCGAGATCTTTTTAAAACCGGGGGTTTTAACTTACCAACATCGTCTAATTCTATCAAATTAATGGTTATGAATTACGGCAAGACACTAAAAATGATGGTTATTCAAGATCTTTTAAAGCTGAAAGAGAGCAACTATAGATTTACCCTCAATTACTTCGAGTCCGGTGGATTAAAAGGCACATACCTTCAATTCACTTACAATGCGCTAATGACTATTGTGCCAACCAGCGTGGAAGCTGAAGGAGCTTTTTCAGACGCTGGCTACCTTGTGTCCAATATCAGAAGCCGTTTATCAGATGACACCATTAATACCTTAAAAAAAAATGTTACCGGACAGCAAGTGCCCATAACATTTTTTACTCCAAATGTGCTAAGGAATAGCTGGTTAAAGTTTGTCGGGTACGTGCCGATACACCCTGTATAGTTAGTAATAACATAGATCATTGTAGAAATGTATTATATATTTGTACCAAATGTATTATAATATATTTGTACAACACCCTTGAGGTGATTTTGCACAAAAACGGCGCTATACAAACCATCCAAATATTATTATTATGTGGGCTACCGACATATCATAAATTATTTTAGTAGAATGCCATGTAGGTAAGTAGTTACACAGATTTCACTGTATTTGTGTTTAATTAAAGTAATAATATTGTAACATTTTTTTAACGTAAACGAATGAAACATATTTTATACCTAATACACACATCATTATAATATGAGTCGTATAGTTCCTATCTACGATAAGTCCACTTTCGTGAAATGTTGGCAAATTGATATTTTTTAATTACAACGTTTTTTAAATAAAAACTAGAGAATTATTTATTAAGTGGGCTTTGTTATCAAACTACGGATGTAAATAATAAGAAAAAACCATGAATTTCTTAATAGTTTAGGAGTAATTACGTAAATAATGATGGACTTATCGGCATTTGAAAGTAACTGTCAAATTAATCGTATATAGGAACTCACAGCCTGTGACTTATCGGTGTTTGTTTCTCAACACCGTTGAAATGTGAATGACAAGTATAGGGCCAGCAAAAAATTTGATTTAAAGGAAAAGAAAATATTTAATAATTATTTTTTTTAACAAAAGTTAGTTAAGAAAAGTGCATAGAAGAAAAATAAAATAAAATACAAATGTACTTACGTAATTTTTTTTTCGATTTTTTTTTTCATAAGTTTTTTTACAAAAATATACGATGGATTAGAATATGTGTTTACAAAAAGAAAACCTAAAAATAATTTTTTTATTGTTTTCCTAAAAAAATAAACAAAATATTTTTTGTACTCTAAACAAAAGTAAACAATTATTGCAATATTTAAGAATTAAACAAAACCAATTTATAGAACGAAACATAATATTATTATAAAAAAGTAAATGCAGATATTTTATGATTACGATTTTTCTGTATTTATCACAAAATATTCAAAAACTATTGTGCCAATCAACTAAATTATAGAACAAAACACAACAATATTATAAAAAAGGAAATGCAAATATTTTGTGATTACAATTTTTCTGTATTTATCACAATAAATTCAAAAGCTATTGTGCGAATAAACTAAATTATAGAACAATATATATTATTAAAATGATTAAAGAAATGTAGCAATTTTATGATGATAATATTTTTTTGTATTCATCTCGATAAATTCAAAAACAGATATTTTTTACCCAAAAATCGAGGATTTTAAATTATTAATTCTTAGTAAAAACTCGTGGTTTTAAACAAAACAAGTGTATTATTTTTATTAAAAAAACTTTTGTTAATTTGCCAATAATATTTATGTACCTTACTTATTACAAGAAATAAACAAATAAAATAAAAACTTTTGTTAATTTGTTAATAGTATTGTGTACCTTACTTATTATTAGAAATAATAATAAACAACTGTAATAAAAATTAAACTTGAAAACAATAAATACAAACTTAAAAATTATTAAAAACAACTGAGCGAAGTTTTGGGAACACCCAGTAATGACTGACTCTCAATGAATGATTCCACTCAAAATAGGAGATTTTTAAGGACCTATATTACGGCTATCCACGTGTTTTTTCCAAGATTCCTTGATGATGACTCGCTTTCTAGATGTATTACCCGCCACTTGAACAACATTTGTGGTTAGATCGGACATTATTTAGCTGTAAAAACGTATAAAAAGGCAGACACTTTTACAAAACAACTGCTTCAGCGGCCATGTTAGAATTTGAAAAATGCTTCCCCCCCATTGGCTGCCTGGACGAAATCTTTCTCGCTCATTGGCTGCCTACACGAGAGGTGGACTTATCGGCTTTTGGAACATACTGCTCCGTGGATTTATCGTTTTTTGGAACTCATTGCGATTTTTAAATCCACTTTTCGTAGGATTTTACGGCCGTTTTGAACTCATTGATATTTGATTAGTGTGCTAAAGAGCCGCTAGAGTAAAACTGCATCATTAGTTCATTTTTGGAAAATAGTGGACTTATCGTAGATAGGAACTATACGACTCATATACAACCATACCTCATATAATATTTGCCGATTTTTTATATTTTTCATTACCGCCTTTGTCATTTTATTTTATTTTATCTCAGTTTTGTTTAAATTTTTTATTTGATATTATCTTTTTATTTAATATTATTAAATTATAAAATGGGGCCTTATCACCCCGTGAGGCTCACATTATCAAATAATGTTGTAAAATATTTAAAATTATTTTATAAAACATATATATTATGTATAGTTAAAACCGGCTTTAGCGAAACTCAATATAACGAAAACTTGATGATGTTTATTTTAAATTAGTATTAATATGCGTATTATCCAAGGTTGATATTTTCAGTTGCGAACTTACCAAATACAAAAGGTCCATAAAATAATATTTCTCTGATGGTTTGAGAATAATGTTTATGTCTCTATTGTTAATATCTCTATTATGATTTGATTTATATCTACAACCTCTCTGCATGGCTATAAATGTATTGTTTTGTAAATTTTTCGTTTTATATAATCTTTTGTTTCGTATAAATTTTTGAATTCATATTCCTTTCTCACAAATTTAATTTACTTATTCCATATTATGCTGTCTCAGTAAAGTAAAGTCACAAGGAGGAAATCCATAATTGGTTTTATTTTACTATATAATACTGATGTACAAACTGATTAAATGTTAACTGTCGATTTCCCGAAAATGAATAAATAAATTAATATGTGAGTACATTTTGTTGTGTGAAGTCCTAAAGGTTTGCTAAGTGAAAAAATTGAGAGGGACGATTCAATCTGGCAAAACATCAAACCAACATTAACCAATAAATAAATGCTTCATCTTTGAGGAAGTGTAAGAGCATATCATTGAGCTTTATTGATAGTATCGCTGTCATTGTCGGATTCCAAAATCGTCTCCATGCACTCGATTAGGGATTCGCGATTAGTATCAACAGTTTTAATTGTCCTTATATTAAAATTAGGGAATTTTTAATAAACTTAGGGAATTTTGCGTTTCACTATTTCATTTAACATATCTGTTCGCTTCGACGACCGCGAACAAAACTTGGGGAATGTGTGCAAATTCGAAAAAAACATTTTCACTTCTTTACTTTGGGACACACTTTTTTTTTACAATTAAATTTAGTTGGTGGGCGTAGCAGTGGATATAATGAGCATAAGAAAACGTATTTTGAATTTTAGCCTAACCCTGCAAATTTTCCCACACATTTTTTTTTTAATTTGTTACAATATTTTTTACATTTCAGAGTTATCCAGTAATGTTGGCCTCACTGGGTGGCTTACCCGTGCTGAGGCCTTCATTTTATATTATAAAAATATAATATACATAATACATTTAAAGAGAAAATAATACATATAAAATATAATTTTGAGTGTTTGTGAGTGATGTGTGTTTTATATTGGTTTTGTGTGTTACGTGTAGGTTTTTCTTATCTTATGTTATGAAATTTTGGTAATATTGTCTTTTTTGTTCTTTAATCCATTTTGTAATTTTGTGTCTGAATTTATTTTTGTTTTCCTCAATTTTATTTTCAAGTGTTAGACTGTTGAATGCTTTTATAGCATGGTATTGATAGTGTCTTTGTCCAAAGCTTGTATTTACTGTCGGAGTTTTTATGTTTTCTTTGTACGCTTGTCTAACTGGTCTGTTAGTGATATTTTGTGAATGTTGAAATTTGTTTTTTTTTTGTGAAAAATGTAGTTTAGCTGTGTTTTAATGTATAATTGGCGTATATATCTAGTACGTCACAGCTGTTGTATATTTGGTCTGTAACAGTCAGTCTATGTTTTTTTTAGTATTACCTTTAAGATCGTTTTCTGTGCGATTTCTATGTAATTGATAGCCGAGTTTGTTGCTACTCCCCAAGCAATAATTTCATATTCTATTATTGATTGGCAAAGTGCAAAATATATTGTTTTCAATTGTTTTATTTTATATATGTTTCTTATGTTTAGGAAAATATGTATTGTTTCGAGGAGTTTATTTGATGTGAGGTATCCATCTAAGGTTATGGTCAATTACAATTCCTAGATTCTTTATTTGTTCTGTTTTTTCTAGAGGAGGGCAATCGCAGATGTTGGTGTTGTGTATTTTTTTGGCTGTCCCGTGCTATTTATACTGTGTGTTGTGAATTTTGTTATCGATATGTTTAGTGTAAGTATGTTTGAGTCTAGTCATGTTTTCACTTGCGAGATTCCCAAATTCGCTATGTTATATACATTATTCCAATCCTTAGATTTAAAGAGTAAAACTGTGTCATCAGCATAACTAACTATGTCACCCTCTATTTTCATGCTGCAAATTTCATTTATGTAAATAGTAAAAAGAACGGGCCTCAGTATGCTTCCTTGTGGAACTCCATATGTAATCGGCAGTGTAATATATATAATATTACTGAAGCATCGTCGTAGCATTGAGCAATTAATTGCTTCGGAGATATATTTAAAATGTCAAGTTCTTGAAACAGCGAATCTGATAACACAATGACACAGTGGGATGTTGGTGTTAAATACTTCTAAAACCGTTCATAGATTTCGCCATTCCGTTCGTACTGAATAATCATTACCATTTGCATAACTGTGGATACATCAGTCGTTTCATCCGCTTGAATTGTTACGAAAACACACTTTGAAATGTGTAATTTTACTTCGCTGTGATACACTTCCAAAATTGCATCTAATATTTTATTTTGTATTATCTTTGAAGTACCCTTGAATATAGAGTCGGGTTTCATATGTTGCTTCATTGCCGTATCAAGTTCGACCACAAAATCAATTAAATGACGATACACTCCGGGATTAACTGAATAACTTTTTTCGTCATGTCCACGCATAGCTAATTCAAATGCACCACAAAATTTTACTCAGTCAATAAGTTTGGACAGGATGTATCTATTTTTATTAACTAGCGTTATGGTGTTTAATTTGTGCACGATAGCCTGAATCCAATTGCATTTTGATAGCAACTTTTCCTAAAATCTTTAGACTCATAACTTTTTGTACATGTAAATGACAAGAATTATGATTTTTAATTTTTTCAGAAAGGGGAGATAAATCAGTAACACCGCTGATTGTCATCGTAAATTAAACACGGAAAACAAAATAAACTATTAGATTGATCACATCCACAGAGCCACGGCCACGAAGCTTTGTTATAAATTGTTTTGTTAAATGATCGAGTAAACTTCTTCGATCCAGATTTGCACTCTTGTTTTATAATTATTTCAGGTTTAGGTGGACCGGCTTTTTTTATTATCACTTTGTTTTCAAAACTCGACCTATTGTTCTTAATATATTCCACATTCAAACTCATTTTTAATGTATACGATGAACAATCACTAAAGTATTCATAAGTTGGTATAACCTGCAATTGATTTACCTTATTAATAATTGATATATATATGATCGATATAACCTGCAATTAATCTTCAAAACTTTCGCTGAGCAAGAAAGGTTTTAAATTCAACAGACAATGCCCGGCAACTGACTGAACTGACAATAACTAATCTGAACATCACTAATCTCATAATGAGATGTTTTATCTTGTATGCTTGTAACGAAGAAAGCTGTAAGCGGAACATTTGCTGAAAAAGAGCAGATGCTTAATTGCTCGGGAGCACATATTAACTGACCGCCACTGGTAGTAAGTAAGCTCGGTAAGTGTTGGCATACTCGAGATAAGTCACCAAACTGAAAAAATAATTTTAAAAAAACATTGATAACTCAGGACAAAGATAAACACTATGGTATCGACATGATTATCGACTAAATCACATCACTTCGCTAACTGTATACATATTTGTTAAAAACCTCTAATTCACTTTATATTCTGCAGCAGAAATAACCTTTAAAAAGCTAGCCTTTTTAACATTATCCAACGCTACGGCACGTTTTGTTGCAAGCAATTGTTATATGTTTTGGTGAAACTTCATAGATCGGTCACATATATCGTCGCTGTTAAATCAAACCGGCATATGTGCAAAAATGGAGCTTTTGAGTTATTGGTGTCAAAAAATTTCTTTTTTTCCCTTCTATTCTTATGTCGAACCGGCATGTCGTATAGTTGAATAAAAATTTGTCAGATGGTGTTGGACCGGTATGCATTTACGCGGGAATCGCCACTTTTTTTAGCAGAAGACAGACCTATTCCGCAATACGCCAGTTGCTTCAAAACTTTCAAGGGGGAAATGCGTCTATCATGTAAGTAAAACTGAATTATCTCACAATAGTAGATTTTTATTATTACCCAGATATGACTTACTGTATGACTTATCGGCAGATAATACGGTTTGCACTTAACATAAGCGTTTATAGCAGCCTCAACTAAAACAAACCGGCATATATGCCAAAATGTCTGACCCGGGTAAAATTTCTCCCGGTTAAAAAAATAAATTAAAATGGGCAAATATAATAAAAAAAACTTTAGCAAACTGAAAGATGCGAAACTGCGGTGAGGAATACGAGTCTAAAACCCGTGGAAGAGTGAACCAACACAGGGAAAAAGAAGCGTTATTGAGATTGGGAGCTGTGTGCTGAAATGACTGCAACATTTAAATGACAGAGCTGACTGTCCAATAGACGTTGTCTTTTACAACGATAATTGTTGTGGACAACAAAAAAATAACTTTATGATGGCAATGTACAAATATGCTGTTACAACATTAAAAAACATAAAATATATCACTCACAAATTTTTAGTAAAGGGCCACAACCAAAATAAGGTGGATTCGGCTCACTCAACCATTGAAAAATAAGTTAAAAGAGCACTCCGAAGCGGACCGATATACTTACCTTCCCAATACGCCATGGCCATGAAAACGGCAAAGAAAAGTGGCAAGCCTTACCTGGTTCATGAGTTGAGTCATGAGGACTTTTTGATATAAAAGCTCTGAAGGACCCCCAGGTAATTTTACAGGGTGGCCACAAAAAACGGATTTCAAAATTCCCTGATAATTCCAGGTTTTCCAGGGCAGTTTCTATATTTTTCCCTGATATGTTTTATTTGGTATAAGGACATATCGTTCAAAATTTTATTTTTCTAACACGATTTTCATCTACGCCAGAAAATTAGAACAGATACATAAATAAAGGGAATTCCGTCATCTAAAGCATTTATTATTTCCTTGCACCACAATGATCTATTCAAAACAAAATACACTTATTACAAATTTATGATATTTCGCCTGAAGACAATTTGTGTACAAATGAAAAGACCAGACAAAAATAGACAAATAAACAAAAGTAAGTACAGTAGAACCCCGATAATTCGAAAAAACGCGTAATTCGAAATTTTCGCCAAAAAAATTTCCCCAGAAAAATTTTTTCATACAAATTTTTTTTTAATTCGAAATTCATTTATTCGTAATTCTAAATTTATTTTTGTCCGCGCACGAAAATTTGTTCGTGAAATTCGAAAAAAATTGATTTTTGCGAAAATAAATCATAATATTTCGTAAATCTGAATCTAAAAAGTCAGCCGTGGCGGTAAAACGCCGAAAAATGTATTTTTACGTGGTTATACATCGTCCTAATTAGTATTATTATTTTGTAAATCTGAATCGATTTACACTGGAATGTTGTATTTTTTCAAATTTATTTCGAATATCCGAGTTTGAAGGGCCGAGAAAATACGTTTTACGCGGACATATGTCGTAGTTTTACGAGTTTACACCAAATATCTGTATTTAAAGGGTCGGCCGCGACAAAAATCGGCCGCGAAATTTCGATTTACGCGTAAATGTATCGTATATTTACGAATTTATTTCGAATATCTGAATTTTTAAGGGCCCGCCGCGACGGAAATCGGACGCGAAATTTCAATTTACGCTGAAATATATCGTATTTTTACTAACTTTACTTCGAATATCCGAGTTAAAAAATACGGCGCGACGGAAATCGGCCGAAAAATATCGATTCACGCCGAAATATGAAATATTTTTACGAATTTACTTCAAATATCTGAACATAAAAGGCCGGCCGCGAAGAAAAACTGCCGATAAAATTCGATTTACGCGGAAATATTTCATATTTTTACGAATTTACATCAAATATCTTAATTTAAAGGGTAGGCCGCGACGGAAATCGGCCGCGCATTCTCGATTTACGCGGAAATATATCGTATTTTTACGAATTTAAATTCAGATATTTGAAATAATGGGCCAGCTGCGACGGAAAATTACCGCGAAATCTCGATTTACGCGGAAATATATCGTATTTTTACGAATATCTCAATTTAAAGGGTAGGCCGCGACCGAAATCGGCAGTGAAATCTCGATTAACGCGTAAAAATATAGCATTTTTACGAATTTATTGCGATTATCTGAATTTAAAGGGCCCACCGCTACGGTAATCGGCCGCGAAAATAAAGAAATAATTGGTATTAATACGAATTTACAACTAAAATACCACCCGGATTTGAAGAGGCGGCCGAGAAAATCGATTTTCGGCGTATTTTTTTTTTCATAAAAATTCGAATTACGTGGGAATTCGTTAATTCGAAATTTGATTTTTGATGTCCCGTGGATTTCGAATTAACGAGGTTCTACTGTATTGACACTTTGTAAAAATGTTGATAATGATGATCTTTAAATTTTATTACGACCGTACTGGGTGTCCGACCCTTTTGACACTTTGTTGTAACTTTGCTAGCTTTTTCTTTACAGATTTCGCACCTACATAGTATAGGGGGAAAACCAAGGCGGGTGGTTTACGACATGATTGTGTTGCAAGGGCTATTTACGAAAATAATATTAAAAAAATACCTACTTATCTAGTTTGTCTTTGTCGGCATATCTTTTGTTACACACGCCGCAAGTAAAAGTAATAAAACACAACTTTGGGACTTCACAAATCGTAAATAACGAATTTCGTTTTATTTTTGGAATTCCCTGATATTTTAAGAATATTTTAAAATTCCCTGACATTTCCCTGATAATTCCCGGTTCGGTAAAATTCCCTGATAATTCCCGGTTTTCCCGGTTTTCCAGGTCTGTGGCCACCCTGTTTTACCCATATTGGACATTCGAATGTTTAAAGTAATTAAAGACGACGGCAACTTTTACTTCAAAACATCCTACGGATCACATTCCTGGGAGGAGGCGAAGAAAAGGAATAAACGGGGCAATGGGAGCGTGAATCCTGTTCTGATGCAAGCTTATCCAAGAGACTATTGATGAGAAGAAGAAAAATGGTATCCTAAAGTTAGTTACCGCCGGGATAATACCGTCAATTTATTCAGATTTCCATAAACGATTGGGAAACTTTGAAGTTACCAGCGAAGGGAAGATCAGTTTTATGTTAATTGTTTATAAAAAATTGTGAAGCAATAAATTATTTTTTCATTGACAACATTATCTTTTTTTTATATCTAAAACAGGTTCCAAAAGAAGAAGCCACTATGACACAAAAGCAAATATTACACTGATTTTAAAGCCATACTGGCATATCTGCATTTTACTCTTAATTTAAGCAATTTTCGATTTATTTGCAACTACTACTTCAATAAGCAGTATTCGTCTAAATTTTATTCATTCATAAGGTGGCTTTGAGGTGAATCAAACGGACGTTAAAAGGAAAATATCATATGCGAAATCTTTAAAGCGCTCTGTTGATAAACTAGCATTTTGCAGATATGCCGGTTTGATTTCACAGCGACGATATGTTCATGCGATATCCCCGTACAGGAATAGCCGTCGATTATCACACACGAGGGACAGCCGTGTAGATCAGTTTAATGAGGTTTTATTTCAGGGGTATTGATGCCCGAATGGTAGTACGTGTATTAGACCTACCCGCTGGTAGCGTTGTATGTCTTGAAGACGAACTGGGGACCCATCCAGAGGCGACGGTGTGGCCCAGCGTGAGTCATTATCTCCACTTGGCTCAGCCAGCGGTCCTCCGCGTCCAGGGAGCTCTTGTCGCACGAGTTCTGCAAATAATTCACAGATCTCAATAAATCTTCGCTTTCACTGCCTATCAACAATCTTCACACTTTTATGGTGAGTTATTTTACAAAAAAAAGAAGTTTTAAAAATCAAATTGCCTATAGTAAAAAACACAGGTAGTGCAAAAAAAAATTAAAGAATGCGCAATGGCCTTTGTTTACTGCACAGGTTGCTGAAGCTGTTTTGAACACTTGAGAACAGGGGCCTACAGACCTATCTAATATAGTTGTCCCATTTGTAGGAAACATGTGGAAAGCAATCGAGGAATGTATGGGGCTTAAGAGTTAATATACACACAACCAGCAAAACAGATATTTTCATTTCAAAGTTTAGATGATTCATATTTTGTTTATCACAAAAAAAAATTAGGTTTTAAATAAATAATATATTTTTGTATACGTCAGGGTATGAAAATGTGTTATAATGTTTGAAACAATTGCATAAACAAAATTTTACATAAACAATAAAAATGGCTAAAAATTCGATTATATCCTTTAATTCTAAATTCGGGACAATTATTATATTTACCGTTACAACATCAATGATGCCTAGACCCAACATTATTTTAATTAAATTAAAAGGCATAAATAAAAACAGTATTTTAATATATAAAAAGCTTTTCAAATAATATCCGGTCAGTCCATAAATAAGCCACTCACTAGATCGATATCTTCGAGCTTTTTGTATGAAACAAATTGGTCCTAAAAAATCATAGATATGCCAATATATAGACAGTAAAAATGTCATTCGTATATAAATAGTTAGATACGTAGATATAGTTAGGCAATCACTTGACGTATATAGATATAGCTAGGCTATTATATGACGTCACAATATTTCGGTTCCCATGTTCGATTGAAGTTATACCCCCCCTGGGTCAGTCTGTGAGCGGACATCGAGGAGAGAGGTTATTTGTTTTAGCTGCAAAAAAGTTTTGTTAACATGTAGGCATATCAGAAAAAAGGTCATATTAATGGTTAGTCGTCACGTTTTTATAGCCATGTTGATTTTATTACAACATCCACTATATCGGCGACTGGAAACCTAGTGTAAAACATAGAATCCACCTTCACCGGAATCAGGTTCCTATCAACGTTTTACACAATACGTTTTTTAGTACAGATTCCATACAGGTTGTCTTTCCTTATAGATTCGGCACAGAAAATAGGATTTGTTCTAATTTTTATACCGTATAATGTAGGGTACACAGTATACATTATAAAGTAGGCACCATTGTTGGAGTAATTTTAAGTAAATAGCTCCAATAGAAAATATTTTTAAGTATATATGTAAATGTATATTAATATGATAAACCACACTTGAAGTGAAATTTCACAAAACTGCTGTACAAAACAATGGTGACATAATAACGATAAACATCCCAAAAGAGGTAAATGAAAGTAACATAGGTAATTAATTAAAAAATTTCAAATCATGTAGAATCCCGAAGTTAGTGCACTTTACCCCAGGACATCTCTTATATAATGGTCAACTTTTTATAGCGCCATAGGAAAAAGAGAAAAAAAACTATTACTATTTATTGTCAACTAGCATCCAAAAAAGGATTCTTCTAATTTTTTTTATTTTTCCTCCGAAATCATAAGATTTAAGTAAGTAAGTACTTAAATACCTGCCTACTAAACTAGATATATTTTATGTAAATTTTTAAAAATTTTGATTACGGAATTTTTCAATTTGTCCATTGTCATTAGAATCAATTATATTCGACAAAAATACCAAATAAACAGAAACACAATTATTTTGGTCTTTTCCATTACTGGAGGGTACAATCTGTAGTATTTCGTTTTTAGCTCACCCGGCCAGCAGTAATGTTTGGCACTCCATGTGGCTAGTTAGCTCATTCCTCTCACCCCTGAAATATTATTCCATCCTTTGTTGCAAGCCCCCTTAATGAAAGGACCATAAGATAGGACCTTCGAATGCGATTCCTGGCACGGATTAAACCGGATAATCTGTATGCAGTTATCGATAGGTTTTTTCTGGCTGACCCTGCCTTCTTCCGAAATGCATATCTGCTGTATTCTCTTATGTCACAGTCTAGCAAAGCGGTTTCGACCAGAATGTAATACACAATTTACATTCCATTTGGAGTTCATTTTGTGGAACTTTTTATCAGAGTTTTCATTTTTGAGTAAATGAAGTTCGAAGATGGAATTATTTAAGACAAATTTTAAAAAAATCAGTCCAGGCTCTAAAATTTTTTTTAACCATTTAGTTGATGATTGAAAAAAAAAATTATGTATTTGGTTCTCTCTATGTAATGTAGATTCACCAGTTTCCTGCTTGTACTACGAGTTTGACCATTATGACAGTTTTCGCTGGGTTGTTTATAGACCAAGTAACAGACCAAAGAATGAATAGACTTGAACTAAAGTAAATAAACTGGTTTTAACAAGTTAAAAAATATTAACCACCAGTACTAAGTGTTGGTTAACATTTTCAACGGAATCTATCCCACCATGCACGAGGGGGCTCAATGAGTATGAGAGATCGGCTGATGGATACATACCGATAGCCGCATATATAAGGTTGAGAGAGAAGGGAGAGGTCATACCTTGATGGGCTTACAGGGCTTGACAAGGATGTTGTTGTTGGGCAATGGAGCCATGAGGTCGTGGGAGGAGGCAGGGCGCAGCAGGGGCCACTGTGCGCGCGCCTCCACCTCCACCTCGATGCCCGTGTCGTCGCACACCTTCTCTTTTGGTATTCCTGAAACACAAACACATCTTTAACTCTCTATGCAGAGCGCTAATCTATAACAGCATATTTTTATTTAATATATTCTGTCAGAAGGTTAGAGAAATTCTTCTTTGAAAAAAAATCCAAATAAATGGAATAATTCTGAAAGTATCCAAAAGTAAAAACAGTTTTTGAAAGGTGATGAAATATGCTTTGAAATTTTATTATTTGAAATTTAACACTGAACTAAAATTATTGATAATTAAAAAACACATTTTATTAGACAAATGTATTGTAAACATCATTGTCACCTCATTTTTTTTCATTTCACAAGTTTCATAATTTTTTTTTCAAATTGCAGTCGAAACCTTTTGGTTTCATAGAGTTGTACATTTTATTTCTTCTTTGGTTAACTTCAAGATTTGAATATAAAACTTGGTGTTTTATCTTTCTAACACCGCTTAGATCATATTTGTTACTATGAGAGTAAAGGAAACAGACAATTTCTATGAGACCATATGAGCTGTTCCTAAAAGCGAACAAATTAGTCTGAAGGGTTAAGGAAAGTAACGACAAAGTTTTTACATAAATAGGGTGGCCACAGTAAACGGATTTCAAAATTCCGGATAATTCCCGGTTGTCCAGGTCTGTGGCCACCCTGATAAGGCATGTCTGTCAGTCATCTGCAATTATTGTGAAATTTGTAGTTGCGAAAGTTGTTTAATTGTTACTGTTTTTACTCTTAGAAGTGCAGAATTAGACCATACTACAGGATTAAGTTTATGTATATTAAATCCTAAAGATTAAGTCCGTAGTCCCATCGGGTCGGTAAGGGTAAGAAATCTACACAAACCGAAGATCATGCCAGAAACGACAATAGCTGCGCGGCAAACCGTAGCGAACTTTACTTTTCTGCACAGGGTCTTCATTTTATGACGATTCCTTACCGTTACCAACCCAATGGGAGGATGGGCTTAAAAGCAAATGTCTATTTACCGGCTATGTGTTTGGGGTGTATATAGTACTGCACCAGATAGCCATGTGCCGACATGACATAGAGGGCCTGCGTGGCTGCTCCGGGGGCCTGTCGACCACTGCCTGGGGCCCCTGTGCGGGAGCCCACCCCTCCCGGGGAAGCCCTGACTGCCCCCCAGCGGGAACACACCGCCAGGGGGAGCTGACTCTCTTCGGAGAGGGAAGATAGGCGCTGGCGACCTGGAGAATAGACTCGATTAGTGATAGAATAGTAACAAAGTTCATAAAACTTTACGTAAAAGTTCATAAAAATTAAGAAAACGGATATATTTTTTGACACCTGTTTAAAATAATCAATTAAAATTCGCAACCAAGATGAGTAATCTAATAAATGACTTGGATAAGAGTCACCGTGGTTAATGCGGTATTGCAGTTCCTCCTTTTTTAGCCAACTATTCGGACAGCTTTACAGTGTCCATCACCAGGACAGATGCGAGGATTGTGGTGAAGTATGTGTTTATGTTTGTAGAAGAGATACCATGTTGCGGGCATTAATCCTCTTAGGACCGGTGTTTCAGTATAATAATTTATTAAATGTATGTGCTTTTTGATGCTTAGTTTTGGTGTAGCTGTCAAGTACCGGATACTAAGAACTATAAAGTTTAGAACTGTCATCTCTATTACATATTCATTGATCTATATATATTAATGCGGTTTTTGTGGATTTCAATTGCCTCAGAAAATGTTTCAATTTAGGGAACAAAATCAGATCAATCATATAGCAATAAATATTTATTCAGCAGAAGATTAAAAAACTTCATTCCTCATTGTATTCTTATATATATATGTATTATGAATTTTAATTTTCATTAATTAGGCCCTATTTTTTTGCAAAAGTGTAAAAAAGGTGATGTACACAATAATTACCCGAGCTATTCCGGGTGAGTGTGTGCGTGGGGATGGTGCCGGCGGGGGGCAGGGGGCGCAGCTGTGCCAGTGGGCCCTGAGAGCAGGGCACAGGAAAGGGGGGCAGGCGGGGGTTGGGATACCAAGCAGAGTTCACCAGGTTTTCTCCCACCTGGAAAAAAGTCAACCGTCAGTATGGAGCTATCAATCGAACATGGATTTGAATGATTTAAATTTAAATTGATAGATTTATAACAATGTGAATTTATACTACTAATACAATGAGACCTCTGAATATCGTTTTTGAAAGATCCTAAATAAATGATGAATGTGGTAAAACAATGGACGTGGAAATATATATTTTTTTAAATGCTACATTCATACAAATGTTGTGTCACTTGGGTGAGCTGCAGTTATCTACAAATAATAAAATGCAAAACATGGATATTTTCCCTTTCAACCTTTTACCACCATGGCAGGACTCGCCCTTTAACATCGATGTGTATTTCTAGTTTTTGAAGATTTTCCGCACAATAAAAAGGTCGCATGTGCGCACCGCCGTGTTTGACGCTGCAACGACATAACGACAACTAATGTAAAAAATTTCTAATGTTCGGCTCGTTGTTTATGAGTACCGTTAATTGACACCAACATTTTGAAAAACTATTGATTGAACCAAATATTTAGTACAAAACTGCATGCTTTACGATGAATGCGGTAAAACGATAGACCAACGATCTGTTTTTGCGAGTTTTGTATGAAATTAATTCAGGACAGGAAGAAATAAACGACAACTGCGGGAAAACGATTAGTCAGGGAACGATCGATGGAGAATTCACTGTAATAATGTATACAGTAGAACCCCGTTAATTCGAACCCCGATAATTCGAAAAAACGCGTAATTCGAAATTTTCGCCAAAAAAATTTCCACAGAAAATTTTTTTCATACAAAATGGTTTTTAATTCGAAATTTGTTAATTCGTAATTCGAAATTTATTTTTGTCCGCGCACGAAAATTTGTTTGTGTAATTCGAAATAATTTGATTTTTGCGAATATTAATCATAATATTTCGTAAATCTGAATCTAAAAGTCAGCCGTGGCGGTAAAACGCCGAAAAATGTATTTTTACGTGGTTATACATCGTTCTTATTAGTATTATTATTTTGTAAATCTGAATCGCTTAACACAGGAATGTCTTTTTTCAAAATTTATTTCGAATATCCAAGTTTGAAGGGCCGAGAAAATACGTTTTACGCGGATATATGTCGTAGTTTTACGAGTTTACACCAAATATCTGAATTTAAAGGGTCGGCCGCGACGAAACTCGGCCGCGAAATTTCGATTTACGCGTGAATGTATCGTATATTTACCAATTTTTTTCGAATATTTGAATTTCAAATGGCCCGCCGCGACGGAAATCTGCCGCGAAATCTCGATTTACGCGTAAATAATTCGTATTTTTACGAATTTATTTCGAATATCTGAATTTTAAAGGGCCACCGCAACGGAAAACGGAGGCATAATTTCAATTTACGCGGAAATATATCGTATTTTTACTAACTTTACTTCGAATATCCGGGGTAAAAAATACGGCGCGACGAAAATGGGCCGAAAAATGTCGATTCACACCGAAATGCGACATATTTTTACGAATTTACTTCAAATATTTGAACTTAAAAGGCCGGCCGCGACGAAAAACTGCCGATAAAATTCGATTTACGCGGAAATATATAATAGTTTTACGAATTTACATCAAATATCTGAATTTAAAGGGTCGGCCGCGCATTCTCGATTTACACGGAAATATATCGTATTTTTGCGAAATTATTTCGAATATCTGAATTTAAAGAGCCCGCCGCGACGGTATACGGCCGCGAATTCTCGATTTACGCGGAAATATATCTTATTTTTGCGAATTTATTTCTAATATCTGAATTTAAAGAGCCGGCCGCGACGGAATACGGCCGCGAATTCTCGATTTACGTGGAAATATATCGTATTTTTGCGAATTTATTTCGAATATCTGAATTTAAAGAGCCGGCCGCGACGGAATACGGCCGCGAATTCTCGATTTACGCGGAAATATATCGTATTTTTACGAATTTAAATTCAGATGTTTGCAATGAAGGGCCAGCCGCGACGGAAATCTACCGCGAAATCTCGATTTACGCGGAGATATATCGTATTTTTGTGAATATCTCAATTTAAAGGGTAGGCCGCGACCGAAATTGGCCCCGAAATCTCGATTTAGGCGTAAATATATAGCATTTTTACGAATTTATTGCGAAAATCTAAATTTAAAGGGCCGGCCGCTACGGTAATCGGCCTCGAAAATAAAGAAATAGTTGGTATTAATACGAATTTACTCCTAAAATACCACCCGGATTTGAAGAGACGGCGGAGAAAATCGATTTTCGGCATATTTTTTTTCATAAAATTTCGAATTACGTGGGTATTCGTTAATTCGAAATTTGATTTTTGATGTCCCGTGGATTTCGAATTAACGAGGTTCTACTGTAAAGGTATAAATAACTTTCAAGTAAAAGAGCATCTCCATTGTCAGATGGGTCGGGCTAAAGAGGTTGGGTAACAGAAACATTAGTGCACCAGAGGCTTGTGTGAAGCTTCACTATTCAATTCCCGATATGAAGTTTTACTTTAATATCGACATTCACTTCACAGCTATACAAATCATCCAAATACTTTTACATATTATTATTATAGAGCACACTATCCTTCAAATCAGTCATTTTATTGATTTTCATCACAAATTCTTATGAAAAAATAATGTTAAAATGCTAGTTTTAGAAAATCACATCAGGCATGTGGTGGCCGAAATCGTTGATGCAGTGCTGGAGGCGTTCTTGGAAGTTCGCGTAGACTTTCTCCCACATCGCTCTATATCATAGGGGTGAAAGCGGAGATCCATATGCAAAATTCGCCTTACCGAACGATCACTGAGGCGAAGTGCAGCAGCATGTTTCCGGGCAGATCGAGTCGGACTGCGAAGAAAGGCTTGTCGAACGCGTTCAACATTTTCAGGAGTTAAAACTGTTCACGGAGCTCCTCTTGGTCTTCTGTTGATCAGTTCACCACGCCTGCGAAGTGATTCAACCCAACGAAGGATGGTGTTTCGAGAGGGAACAGTTCTATTCCAATGAATATTGAAGTGGCGACGAAACTCACGCTGTACAACGGTGACTGACTCATTATTTCGGACGAAACAATCATAGGCGAAAACGCGGTGCTCCACTGTCCACGGCTCCATGACGACAACTGATAAAACAATGCTAGGAACTAACGAGTCAAGCGGAACCCCCCCCACCTCTCTCGTAGACGGAGGGGGAGAGTACTACCCATCTCAAAAACGTCTGTCCTCTCTGCCGCACCCTGTATTTTATACATTTAACCACTCAGGCTACATAAGCATGTTTACAATGAAATAAAACAATAGCCGTCAGGCTTCATTAGCTTGTTTTCAAGCAACCGGTGGGTTATAACAAATTTCGTTATAACTCCGCATTTCTGCAACTGACAACCCTAAAATAAAAAGCATATTATAAAGAACACAACACACTGTACATCCCTATCTTAAGTTCTATCAAAGCGGAAATAAAACCAAATTTTTTTCAAAGTGACAAATTCCTAAGGCACACAATCTACGGAAACAGCAAAAGCCCGAGTGGTTAAGTTCTTTGTTATTTAGAATGTCATAGCTATGTGATGTGTTAATTTGTTAAAGATTTGTATTTAAATTTAATTATCTAAACATTCAAAAACTCCTGTGTCTCTGTATTATGCAGTATATCATGTTAAGTACACATATATGTAAAAACGCGTTTATAAAAATAAATAAAATTATAAAAGCCCCAGACAGTCCCTACATGACACAACATACATACCAAAAACAAGTATGTATTCCCATCCAAGGCAGTTGGTTTTTGCTAACATAACAACATTTATAAAGAAGAACGTAGAAAATATATATAAAGACAGTGGAATAGTGAAGATGAGGCTTCTGAAGAACTCAGGGGACTAAGTAACAAGGTCGAAGGGAACCTCTCCTTTGCTACCGCTACGTGAGGGGATAGCTACATAAAAATATTTTCCATAGAAGAATGGTAATAAACCTAATTTTTAAGTATTTAATTATTGAAGACAATATTATCGATTTCTAAACGAAAATCTGAAACAGAAAAATCAGAAAAGGATACGGTCACATCTAGGACTCGCACACAGGACCCTTGCCTTGCCGGGGCACGGGTCCTTTACTGATTTTTCTGTAAAGGATTCTTCAATAATTAAATATTACAATTTGAGGTTTCAATCAATAAAGTTATTCCAAAAAATAAATACTAATTTTTAAGATTAAGAAAGGGGGGTGGGTAGATGGTTTGGGCATGTGGAGCGGGTGAACGAAGAAAGGAGTATAAAGAAAGTTTAAGGTGCGGAAGTTAATGGTAGAATAAGTCGGGGACCCCCGGTGAAAATGAATCGGAAATAGTTTTGTACACATAGTTAGGTAGAGGTAGGGTATACATTAAGGTGGAGTGAAATTTTTTTTTTGAGAATTTCGAAATCGGCATAGTTGGGAAAGATGCTCCATATATTAAGGCGTATTAACCAGCGACCGAGAATTCGAATTTCGTCAAAAGACAGTCTCACGATCGGAAGTTTTTTAGAACGAGACAGAAATACCATATTCATTCCACTGCCAGCCGTATACTCCGCGCGGCGGTCGAAACCTACAGCATGGTTCCCCGATGAAATAACAATTATTGTTATTGTAGAAAGCAATCACTTTGTGGTTTGACATATTTAATAAAATAAAATACTTTTTTGTCTTTGTGTTGCTTATATTTGTATCATGTTGTCTCCCTCTATATTTTGTTATATATATACACACATTATGTATTTCTTGTTTAGTATTAATTTGTACCCTGATGATGCTTAAGTAAAGCGAAACCGGTCGGTTCTTAAATTAATAAATATCGTGGTTTTAAAACAAAAAAGTATTTTATTTTATTAACAATTATTGTGTTTGAATTTTCGGTTGTAGCTTTCTTCCTAATAAGTAGTTACATACATATTTGTAAATTATACGTCGGAGTGCGTAAACATAAATAAATACAAATGTAGTGCGTTGACATAGTAGGTACAAAATAGGTAGGTATTTGAATAAACTTTTTTTTTTAATTTTTCAAATATTTTTATTCACTTGTTTTTTTTTAAATTTTATTTTACATAGGTTTTACAAAAGTGATTAACATTAAGTTTGATTGTAAAAAATCTCTCGTCTTACATATTTATCCGTTTGTAAGATAGGTATTACCAGTAAGTTTTATTTCTAATACTTAAAGTAATTATATCAAAATAACCTTGTTTTTTTTCTTCTAAAACAAGAAGCTCAATTCACAATATGACATTATTAAACTGACAAAAAGTAACACTAAAAATACTAAATATGTTGAATTATACCAATGTAATAGGGAATTGGACAATAGAATAGAAATTATTAACAAAAACATGATTTGAATCGCACATCACGATTCAAAACCGTTATTTTGACGGGAATCATATACGCATAGACTAGAATGCGGCATTGCCTGCTCTTTTGTAGCCAGTTAAATATATTTATATGAGGAAGATTTCGAAACAGAAATTGTACAGCTTAATGTGTAACTAAGAAAATTTTATTACAAATAAGTTTACATGAAAATGGAATTAATCTCCTTCGAAGTACTGTGCTTGACTAGAGATATACTTATCCCAACGTTGAATCCATGACTGGAAACATTTTACCACGAGTTACCCGACACCGTGTGTACAAGGTACTGTTGCATACGTGTTGCTCGCGCAACGTCGGGTAGTAAATTATGGTTTATGATTATCGCGGTAATTACAGTTGAATCGGTCACCGTAATATACCATGCATTTCCCGACACCATAATAATAATAATAATAATAATTGGATGACTTGTATAGCGCCGTTTTTGTGCAAAATCACCTCAAGGGCGCTGAAATCACCTCAAGGGCGCTGGTATACAAGGGTATGGTTTTGTGCGTGTAACTCGCGTAATGCCGGGAATTATTGATATTTTATAATTACCGCGATATTCACGGTTTCAGTCACCGTAATTTCACCACGAGTTTCCCGACACCGTGTACACGTGGTAATGTTGCATGCGCGTAAATCGCGCAACACCGGGTAATAAATGCTTGTTTATAATTACCGCGGTAATTAGAGTTGAATCGGTCACAGTAATATACTACGCGTTTCCCGACACCATGTATACAAGGGTATGGTTTTGTGCGTGTAACTCGCGTAACGCCGGGAATAATTGCTAGTTTATAAATACCCCGATATTGACGGTTTCGGTCACCATAATATCCATGATTCACAATATATTGTAGGTATTACCTATTTACATAATAAAATAATAATAATATTAATGTAAATTACACATACCGACGGAATTTTAGAGACAATATTTGCTTCAGAATCACAACCATTCGTCGGTAGGTGATTATTTTCCCTGAAAATTAAACAACACAAAATTATCGCTAAATGTTATAAAAAATATATGCGTATTCTGACTGATTCGTTTGAACGACCCTGTAGCATATAGAGTACGTACAATGTACAAGGATAATTAAATATGACTAACCCTTTTTTTTCTGCAAATATTTCTCCCATGTACGTTTTTGATGACGAAATTTTTGTTTTCTTATAAAAATTTTGTCCGATAGTATTTTTCTCCTCATTTTTAAACGAGGAATTTCGTTAAAATGTTATCAAGTAGACTGGCGTGGAATAGACGTCTGCTCGCCGCGCTGTCGCAGCGGGGAATGATAAAATTTCGGCTTGCGCCGAGGTAATCAGAAACAACGAACAAACAATAAACGCGAATCGAAATTAATTACTATTATATACTTTAAGAATATATTTCTTGGTCATAAATTATTTATAATGTTTCAATAATATCATAGTAAATTATTTTTGTAAAAAGATCTCAACTATACCAATTTGTAAGGTCATAAATAAATAGTCAAATTGAGGGATTTTCGTCACAAAACGCGTCCTCGGATTTATTTATTAGTAATTTTATTTGAAATAAAAACAAAATTCTTATACATATATATGATAGATAATTTATTGATTGTTTATACTGTATTATTATATGATTTGAAATATTTGTTGTATGATACAACTTCGCCTTTGAAAATGCAACAAATCTGCATATCGTCCAACGGTAACACTTTATTATGGTATGAAAATAATATCATTTTCCAAAATTTTACAACTTACTTTACAAGATAAAATAACGATCTTTCGAAATCAATTTGTGTTTTTTTCTAGAAAAGTGTCCATACGTCTAAAAGTGACCTCAAAAATGCCAAATTTCAGGTCAAGTCTACCTATTTCGCCTTAACGATTACAACAAAAAGAATTAAAAAAATATATTCACAATACCTGGACATCGCCAAAGCTTTATATTTTATCATTTTCACGATTTTACCTAAGTATTTATAGCTCATATACGCGAAATAAAACACACATAAAATTTGTATTTTACCATTTATTTTACAGATAATACATTCGTAGATTGTTAGAATGGAACAAATATTGGAAATAAAAAATGTACATATATTATTTACCGCATTGAAAAATTTGAAAATTACAAAAGTTACTATGAACGGTACTGCATTTTGGTGTTGAAAATAGGCATAAGGTGTCGTGACTCTAACCTTGTTTTATTAATCCATCTCGCCTCAAGGGTCCACAAACAACGGCTGAGGCTTCTGTTACAATTTTCACACATCTCTCTGTAGCTTGAGTGTGGCAAGGAAAATTCTTTATCATCGGTAGTATGACATCCTCAATTATCGTGTGATCGGTAATGGCTTGTAAAATTGTCTCGTCGCTTACAAATTTGATTAGTGTTGGCTCGGTTATATTTTCCCACTTTATAATCATCTGCTGAAAAATCAAAAACAGGCACTTTGAAGGTACGAATAAAGTCTGATTGCATTTTCATTTGCCGAGCTTTCAATATTCTTCTCAACGCCAACACTCTTACATATTTTCGGTTGTCGTTTAACATGGCTAACAATATATTTTCGTGATGCCCAAAAAAGCCATTACGCTGGATTACTGGATAAATAATATCTTTTAAATCACTGGGCAAATACCGTGAAAGCACTATTGTTTCGTGTAAATGCCTTGCACCGGAAATACATAATGGTTTGGTCTTAATGTTGAACCACATAGGTGCGTAAACTGTTAATACAAATGTCGTTAAAGTTACCATATTTTTTTTATGGTTTTAGGGTAGAAATGTAAAGCCGAAGAATCCGATTCGCTGTAGTGAGCCACCTGGATTGTACAATTTTACCGGGATTTGTTTTTGATAAATTTTCATTGCAGAATCCGGAGTCAATAGTTTTACACATTTTCAGTAGATACAGCTAATCTGTACTTAAATCCCGTGTATTTGTCATACTTGGTAATGAACATTGAATGATTTTAAATTTCACGACAGGAAGTTGTTCACACTTATTTAAAGATTTATCAATAATTCCAGTGAAACTTTGCGGTCTAGTCGTGGTTCCGTCGATGTTCTCAAAGAGATGTCGCAAAATGAGTTCGTTTGCATGTAATTGACAAACAATCCAATGTAAAGGCCGTTTGAGATGTGATTCAAGGCGCCGAATAACACCTCCTTTGTACCCCGTATTAACTGCAGTTCCGTCGCATCCAATTGCAACAATTTTTTCCAAAGCAATATCTTTCGAAGTCAGTAATGAAATAATTCCATTACTTATTGCTTCAGATTTTCCGGTTTTTAATGAAATGTGTCCCATGTACTCGCTACCTGGTTCTTTTACTAAACTAACGTGTTCTTCAGTTATTATTTTCGCCGGTTGTTCTTCATGCTTAAAGTTTTGTCCTTTCGTCCGTCGAAGTATAAACCAAATTGATTGGAATCGATTACTAACGGCTTACTAGTAAGGGCAGTTCTTTTCTTCATTCGAGCTCGACGAATTTTACTCCTATCCACAACGCGAGATGTATCGTTCTGTGAAATTAAGCCAACGTCTTGTAATACAGCGAAAACAATTGCAGCTCCTGCTCGATCTGAAATACAATATCTGTCTAATATTCTGGCCACAACAGGGAACTCTTTCACCTCATGGTGAGAATTATTTGGTTGTGCTTCACATTGCATTATTTCTTGAGGAATTGAAGACGAAGCACATTTTTTTGAGAGTCTAAAGTTTAAACTACAAGAATGAATAGCGTCAGTTAATTTGTTTTTGCACTCAAACTCATCATGATGACGTTTCCTTGTCAATAAATTCATGTTTTTTTTGTAGCATCTCGGTCCAGACCACCTATCATCATTTTTCGATCCGTTCGCTGATCCAGTAGGAATTTTTGTTCTTTGATAGGAATTTTTCGCTTCTTTTCACACGAATATAAGTCAAAAGATGTGCATCTGCATGTCGCTATATCAAAAAGAAACGGGGTATTTTCTTTGAAATGTTGAAGTTTTTGACGATAAGCCGTAATATTTTTTCTGCTTTTGGACGACTTATTTACTAAACTATAGTACTTATTATAATACGTACGAATTCGTCTCGTAATTCTCCTGTGGTCAATAATGGGAATTGACGCTCTATTCCAGATATCCTCTAACTTCACGGAAATTTCTTCATATGTATCATTAAATTGTTTTTTTTAGAATGGTGCACCCACAAAACACATCGTAATACATCTTCACAAGTAGGCAAAACATTCAAAGGTAAATCACTTCCAGAACCGAATACAGGACAAGTTAGTTCAATTCTTAACATTGCCATAATGTTCAACTTTCAAAGAACAGTCGATATAAACACAAACTTCGAAAATTAGTTGATTTATTCTACTGCTGCGCACAATTACAAGTACCCATAGTTTAACTGTTTAACTGTTCCTACAGTCCTACTTTATAATTATATTGTAAAATAATAATGTAATTATATCATAGGTAATAAATAAACACTCAATTTTTTTTTTACATAATTATAAGCATTTCTAAGAATCGGGAGAACATTATTGGTGTTTTCAGTGTTTTTATCAAAAATTCAAAGTGGTGGCGATGTCGTAATTATAAATAAATATTTTTTATATATTTTTATTTAAGATAAGTACATAACGGAGCACTAATCCCGCATATGCCGAATTCTAAATTACGAAAAAAAAAATTCTCCATACTAGACCGCTCCACCTTAGTATACATGGCAAAGAATTGCAAGATTGACAATAAACCCACCGGGCTGCTGGACCTGCCGTCGGCCGCAAGACCTGCGGAGCGGTGGAAACGCGACAGTCGGTTGACCACGTGTGGCGTGGCGTGCGTGCGCAAGCCTGCCGTGCCGCCGTAGGGCGTGATGGGGAACACATGCGTGGTGCCGCGTAGTGTGCTCACGGCAGCCCAGCGGCAGTCCAGGGAGATGGATATGTCCTGGAAACACAAATAACAATGTTAAACATCTATGCTGTAATTCATATTACAGTAGAACCCCGTTAATTCGAACCCTGATAATTCGAAAAAATGCGTAAATCGAAATTTTCGCCAAAAAAATACATATCCACAGAAATTTTTTTGCATAAAAAATGTTTTTTTATTTCGAAATTCGTTAATTCGTAATTCGAAATTTATTTTTGTCCGCACACGAAAATTTGTTTGTGTAATTCGAAAATCTTCGATTTTTGCGAATATATTTCGTAAAATTTCGTAAATCTGAATCTAAAAGACAGCCATGACGGTAAAACGCCGAAAATTGTAGTTTTACGTGATCATACTTCGCCCTAATTAGTATTATTATTTTGTAAATCGGAATCGATTTACATTGGAATATCGTATTTTTTCCAATTTATTTCGAATATCCGATTTTGAAGGGCCGAGAAAATTCGTTTTAGGCGGAAATATGTCGTAGTTTTATGAATTTACACCAAATATCTCAATTCAATGGGTCTGCTGCGACGGGATTCGATCGCCAAATTTCAATTTACGCGGAAATACGATATATTTTTACGAATATACTTCAAATATCTGAATTTAAAAGGCCGGCCGCGACGAAAATCTGCCGTGAAAATTCGATTTACGCGTAAATATATCGCATTTTTACGAGTTTATTTCAAATATCTGAATTTCAAAGATCCTGCGCGGCGGAAATCGGCTCCGAAATTTCAATTTACGCGGAAATATATCGTATTTTTACTAAATTTACTTCGAATATCTGAGTTAAAAGATCCGGCTCTACGGAAATCGGCCGCAAAAATTTCGATTCACGCGGAAATATGACTTATTTTTACGATATTTACTTAAAATACGTAAATTTAAAAGGCCTGCCGCGACGAAAATCTGCCGAGAAAATTCGATTTACGCGGAAATATATCGTATATTTACGAATTTATTATAAATATATGAATTTAAAGGGTCGGTCGCGACGGTAATTGGACGCGAAATTTTGATTTACGCGTACCTAAATATATCGCATTTTTACGGGTTTATTTCAAATATCTGAATTTCAAAAATCCGGCGCGACGGAAATCGGCTCCGAAATTTCAATTTACGCGGAAATATATCGTATTTTTACTAAATTTACTTCGAATATCTGAGTTAAAAGATCCGGCGCAACGAAAATCGGCCATGAAATTCCGATTCACACGGAAATATGACGCATTTTTACGAAATTTACTTAAATTATCTGAATTTAAAGGGTCGGCTGTGACCGAAATCGGCCACGAAATTTCGGTTTACGCATAAATATATCGTATTTTTCGAATATCCGAGTTTAAAGGACCGGCCGCGACGGTAATCGGCCGCAAAAATTTGATTTACGCGGAAATGTGTGGTGTTTTTACGAATTTGCTTAGAATAACTGAACTTGAAGGGCCGATCGCGGCGAAAATCGGCTGCAAAAATTCGATTTAAACGGGAATAATTCGTATTAATACAAATTAACTCCAAAGATACCACCCGAATTTGAAGGGCGGCCGAGGAACTCGATTTTCGCCGTCTTTTTTTTTTTTTTTTAATAAAATTTCGAATTACGTGGGAATTTGTTAATTCGAAATTTGATTTTTGATGTCCGCTGGATTTCGAATTAACGAAGTTCTACTGTACAACAGTCTAACAACTTTCATAATATCATAAAATCACAGTAATAAAAAGATTTTACTGTCAATTTATTATTACGACAGTATGTATAACTTTGGTGAGTGCATCCAAATTATAATAATCAACTAAATAAAAATTTTTAAACAATTTAAAACTTTTTTCACTTATAGTGGTTTATTTTTGGGATATTATGCCGTGTTGCAATACCTCTCTCTTTAGCCAACATTTCGGACAGCGTTACAGTGTCCATCATCAGGGCAGATGTGTTTTTTCATAAAATACTGACAATTTGTGGTCGAATTCCATAATGATGATGTATTAAAACAATTTAGAACTTTTGACCACTTATTTTATTTTTTGACCATTAGGTAAAGGTCAAAAAAATAAAAAAAGTTATAAATTGTTTTAATACATCATTATTACGATATTCGACCACAAATTGTCAGTATCAAAAATAGAAATATTAATTCAAAATAATAATTATTATTGTTGTTACCATAATAATAGGTATATATACGTAATAATCATATATATATATGCACAAAAACGGCGCTATACAAATCATCCAAATATTATTATTATTATATACATACATATTTTTTGTGAATTTATGTCTGGGTTAAATCTTCCCCACAGGAAAAACTAAACCCTTCCACACACTTTTCCACAAATGATCATCTAGTCAATCCACATTATGCAAGTGCACTATATAAGCATAATAAATACAAAATAATACAAGAACAACACGTCAAATCACCAGAGATCAAATGGGAAAATAATTCACCGACTCCAGATATTTTCATATCAGAGGGTTTGGATCGGTAGAACTCCTAACTGGACCTATAAATCTTACTGATCCCTCAATATAAATATTTAAAAAATCTTTTGTAATCCTACATTTATTTAAAATGACTGATTTTTGCATTTTTATATATAAATTCTTTGACAGATCTAATACGCCTGAATTTTGAATGAGAGAGCTAGGTATATGCCAGTAGCCAAAATAACAAATCGTAATATTTTTATAGTCTGAGAATGCCAAATTATTTTTATATCATTTTCTAAATCGGTGTATTTTCTTGTTTTTTCAGAAACAGATTTTTGAATATTACAGGAATTTGAAACATCAATGATATAAGTTATTTTTTTAAATGTTGTCATGTATTATTATTATTATGGTAACAACAATAATTAAAATGCTGAACTTGAACACTGACTGAAAATTTAGCTAAATTTTTTCAAAAGGATTGTTTAAAAAGTAAAGTAGAAGAAACATGATTATAGTGTAATTGTATAATTAGACAGTAGTCCGTTAATAAATAAATAAATGCAGCCTTGAGGTGATTTTCCACAAAAACGGTGCTAAAAATTATCCAATTAATTATTATTATCATTAGAAATTAAATATTTGTTAAATATTTAGTGACCAGGTCTGAATATTCAGGATATCTCAGTGTTATTTTATCCTTACACCTTCCCATCCCCCATTCTTTCTGTTTATAAAATTTCTAAGCCGGGTAGAAATTAAAAAGAAAATGCAATTTTCCTTCTGCGTTACAATTTTTATCATGAAACACAAAAGTTAAAATAATTATTCTTACCTGTACTTTAGCCGTAGTATCACCCCTGTGTAGAATGTAGAGGTGATGCACGGAGGCCAACGTGGGCCCGCTGGGGTGCGGGTGGATGCGGAACACGTGGAAGTCGTGGCCCCGCTTGTCGGCAGTGACGAGAATCATGCCACTGGCGTCAAACTTCAGCGCCATGATGGGCTCAGAGTGCGCCACAAAGTGAGCCACCACGGCCTCTGTTATGGCGCTCGAGGAGCTGTCTTCCATGGATTCCTGGTCCTCATCTTCACCAGAATTGAGGGCCTGGAATTGAAAACATTTAAAAATTATAAATGTTGTAATAAGGAACTCCAGTAATTTTTTTAATGTAAGTTCACCTTCTAATTAAAATAGCAATTTTTTTATTTTATTTGTTTACAAATGTCGATTTCATAATTAAAATAATTTTCAAAGTTTGCTTTTTTCAAAGCTCAGTTTTATCCGTTAACAGTTAAATCAATCCCACTCGGGTGGGTATGAAATCAATAAATCAGAATTTAAATATTTAACATGATTTCCAAAAAACGAGAATTCCTTTGATATAATTTGTATATCACGGTGGTAACTCGTATGCAGCGACCATGCAGCGCAACTTTGCACAAAATCATCCAGATTCTAAAGCATGCGGACGACCGACCCATGAGGTAGACCAATCACAGGGTGTATGTCTCTTACGGTTTTAATCGATTTTAAATGTCAATTTATTATAATTATACAATGCCCACTTGAGGTGATTTTTCACGAAAATGCTATATAAATCAGCCAAATATTATTATTATACATAATAAAACTTATTTTTCAAAATCAGTGTTTGTTGATCTGATATGTTTTTTTAAGCCTTAATATTTTTCACTCACATTCCTTTTTGTCGCAAGGATAAAAGTATATTTTTTCTGCTATTTACCAATAGAAACCACAAAATATGTTTTTTTTTCCTTGGGTTCGATTTTAAGTAGACAGGCATATTATTATGATGACAGAGTATTAATAATACTAAAACTATATTGCATAACGAATTCATGAATCTTTAGCAAATTCACTAAAACCAATAGCATGGCCCAAAAAAATTATTATTTTCAGCTACAATAATTTAAATGTTCAATCTTAGCCTTCCAGCATGAAAAATATCACTAGTTGTCAATGATTGCTGACATGGACTCTAGTTTTTGTCCTGTAAACCTCTCTATACTAGTTCTAGAAATATAGGTTTGTAGAACCAAACTGAGTTCTTTACGCTAATATACTCAATTGTAATTATAATGATTTAATAAAGAAAAGGACATAAAATGTTTGGATTATTTAGCAGTGCTATCTACCTCGATATCAATGATGGTTATGATCCCAGGCTGAAGCTGCTCCGAGTTGGGCGGGGAGGGGGACTGCGAGAGACCCCCGGCTCCCCGCCCGCCCCCGAGACTGCTGGCCACGCTCTCCCCCAGGCCCCGGAGACCCTTGCCCAGAGACTTGGCCGCATGTAGCACAGTGGCTGTGTAGCTGGCAACACCCTCGCCTGAAACAATAATTTGTCGCTTTTTAATAACATATTTAAACAATATTATCATAACATCTCTACAATATCATTGAAAATTATTTAATTAACCTTTCAGCGGGCGCGTTAAGAAATTTCCCTTGAGCGGGCGCTTGTCGTAAATTTTACGTCATCGAGTTTTCTTCATGTAAGTGGGGTTTTCTATATACAAATGTTAGGGAATTTCTTTAAGGTTATGAAAAATGATAATAGGCAGCACTTAAAAAAAAAAACTTTCTCAAAAAAAAAACGAAGTAACACTCTAAACATGTTAATACTTCAAAACAAATATTTTATCTACTTATTTAGTCAGAATCAAAATTCTCTTCCTTACAATTTTTACAAACCACCTCATCTGAAGAATGGTTCTTGCATGTAAAGGACTAACAACGGCAACACTTCATTGATGCTGAGGATTTTTACTTATCCAGTGCACATAACCAACAAACACCGCGTTTTGGAAAGCTTCTATTTTCTTCTTCTGTTATCGGTTCAAATGCCCGACCGTAATTCACTTTGATCCCGTAATTCAACACTTATATACTGCGGTAAATGATTGACATTTGACTCTAGCATATCTCGAAGCTTGATGCTTACGACTAAGTGGTAAGAGTGGGGGAAGCTATAAGGCGCGTCTGTCGTAAATTTTACGACAGCGCGCCTGCTGGAAGGTTAAACACAAAATTAATATTAATAAGGGATAAATCCTAATTGGAACTTAGATAAACTGAAAGAACTGACTTGTAGGCGTTTCTGAGCAGATAATCAATTTCATTGATGTGAAAATCATCATAATTTCAAGGATTTCAAATCATCAAGATTTCCTGTTCAGAGTTGGAATCCTAATAAAACAGAGAAACAGCCCCTAAAAATATGAGTTGACACGTAAATGATAATACACTGTATCTGGAAACTCATGGTACAAGCGGGAAACTGATAAATCTATATCACATTAAAAGAACATGAATATTAATTTTTAAATTTGATGAATTGTTCAAATCGTTAAAACAACCCAACCTTATCAATAATTTCTTTTGATAAACAAGGCTTATCATAACAAACAAAAAAATTTGAGAAGCTATGGAATTAGGTCGTTGCTGTTTTAAAATGTGTATCATTTTTATCACAATAATATTTATTTACCAAAGTAAACAAAAACATCCTTTATTCACCTGTTAAAATAGTGACACATTTTTATTTAAAAAAATATGATGAAATTTTTATAGATCTTTTCATCATCCTGTTTATATTGTAAATACTTTCAATATTTAATTGACTTCTATCAGTTTTATTAAGAACTTTTACGGCCCAATAATTTTATATCTATAATGAATAATAACATTTCATGGATTAATTATTCTGGTTAATAATGGAACAGTAAAAGTGCGTTAATGTTACCAAGTCCAAGATCACAGGGACTTATAGAGTAGACGCAATATATAATATATTTACATACTTGTATAATTAATATTATACGAGTTCGCAAGGTGACCTTGAATACTATGCATTCTCCATTTATTATAGAAATGCACTGATCTGAAAATTGATTGGATTATTCATAAATGATTTGAAGCAAAAAATAATGTTTGTTTTATTGTTGTTCAAGTGAGAAGTAAAGAAATAAATTGCTGAAATAATATAAATTGCTGAGGTAATGTAATGTACGCTTTTCCCTTCTAACTTGGAAAACAATATTTTTGATACTTAGGTTGTCAAAATTCATTAATGGTTTTAGAATTACATAAAACATTATGGTACAACTTATATATAAAATTATTATTACATTGTAAAATATTTTATTGTAGTATATTGCCTCTATGACAGCTTACGAAATAATTTGGCTGTAAATGTCAAAATTCATTCATGTAAAATGGCGTCACAAGATTTGAAAATTTTTGTGTTTTCAAAGTAGTATAAAGGTAATTATTTCTTTGAAAGCACCTTTTGATTGTTGTTTTTCGTGTAGACGGCATACCCTGTCTGGGGATCAGTGTGTCTAAGAGTGACAGACGTATGAATCCATTCCTCCCGCTGCGGTGCAAGGCGATGAGTCGAGAGAGTCGTGCCGGAGAGGTCAACCGCAGTGGGAGGAATGGATTCATACGTCTGTCACTCCTGGAAACACGGACCCCCTGACGTGAATACATTATTTAGGTTTAAGTACAAATAATGAAACAAGTTCATATATTAGTATAAAAATATTTTTTTGACAGTATGGAAGTAATTTTTTCTCGCAAAGAGTTAGGGGTATTTTGACTTTGTCCTACTACGACGTTCAACAGGCAAATATCATATATTAGAAAGCTTTTAATTTGTCCATGCAACATAGTGTCAAATTAAACAGATACAAAAAACTAATGTCAAAAAATATATGAAATTTATTTATTAATTCAAACGCCATAAAATGGCTTTTACAATACAGTGATAATCGAATTAAAAGCGTACAGTGGTAAACAGGATAATAATAGCAATAAATTAAAGAACAATTAATGTGTGCACAAAAACACTATTGCAAGTGATGCAGTTAATAATATAAGTGCAGTAAGACAATGCATAATTCAAAAGAAATATATACCAGTGTAACAATAGTTCAACTAATTTATACTAGGCTTGTATAAGACTGTCATAAGTCAAAGTATGAGGTGTCTATGATAATAGTCAGTAGAGAGTTTATTGTTACCCATAAAATTAATTGTACTTGGATTAGCTGAGTAGGCATCGCAACTTGGCATTAACAATTCAGGGCTGTCAGCGATTCAATGATACTTATGGATAAGAAATAATAATTTTTAATAAAATAATACATATGTTAGCTAACACTATAAGATATCTGAAGTTAATAGTTTAGGTGTTGTAAAATATGATATAGGAGCCATGCAGAAGAATATTATCATTCCTGACATTGATTATTGTGATTGAGGTATGTTATTATAGCCTTCTTACGACTATAATAACATACTTCATATTCCGTGCAGTTTAACACATCTACTACATTCCAAATAAATATATAATTAGGTACTCTTTCTTCCTTCTTTTATCATATACGTATTATAGACAGCATAAAAAAACAGTGAAGGTGTCTATTATGTATTCCTAAAATCTATCCAGATTATTTCTAGATAGTGCTGGCAAACTAAAACTTGATTCAAAGCTTTCATAAATAATGTTTAATTAACGTCATAAAATAAAGTAGCAGTTCTCTTTTAATCAAACAGAAACCCAGTAGAAACAATTTAATACTCTATTAATTAATCTGAGAGTAAATTAACCAAGTGATTCCATTAAATGTTTAATTAGTGTTTATCGCTTGCACAATTGCTTATCAGTCTAGTAAAGGTCTAATAAAGTTTACTATTTTCCTACCAGCTTAATATTCTATTAAAGAAAACACAGAGAGTGTAATAAACTGTTAATGCCTTCTGACTCACTTTGAAATTTCAATTAAATTCACATTATTATCATTGGAGAACTTGCAATGATATAAAGTCTACATGTCCAGGCTACATGGTGTGATATGACGTCTAGTAATAATTAATTTGTTGTTTACTCCTAAAACCTCTAACATTTTGCAATGTACTGGACTTCTAGTGTCTTGGTTATTAACCTTTTCTCTGCGGGAGACGCACGCCTGCGACGCACTGTACATGCCCTGTACGCGGGTGGCACATCTGTGCGACGCAAAGTTTCTTCGGCGTTATGGGTATGAAACACGCTTGAGCACGGTAAAACTTATACTCCTAAAAAATCTCACATCTTTACACTACTGACATCTTACGATATTTATCCATAATACGTATCCTAATCATCGATACAAAGATTTGAAGGGATCTTCCAACTCAGAGCGAAAAATGAATCAGTTTGAATTCTTCCCGCGTCTTTACACACGTTATTGCGCAGGCGCATTTTATAAGATTCTCAAACAGAGACGCTCGCCGTGTAGATTACATTGTTTTATCGAATTATTGTTTGCTTTTTCGTGGATATGAACTATTTTAATTACAGTGTACATTAAATCTGATTTATCATATTTTAAAATAAGTTCAGTTACATACATTCATTCAAACTATTGAAGAAATATAAAATTTCGTCAGTGTTAGATTATTTTCAAATAAAGATACGTGGTTAAAACTTTTTTATAGTGAAAAATCAAGTGTAAAGTTGTACAAGTTTGACTTTTTATCAATTCTTGAAAGTATTTTTATTGCCAAAATACAAAATGTCGGGTCGTGGTCTTAATGACGAAGAAATATTTGGTGCTACTTTAGAAATAGATTCAGATTTTGAAATTAGTGACAGTGATAATAATAATAATAATAATAATAATTGGATAATTTGTAGAGCGCCGTTTTTGTGAAAAATCACCTCAAGGGCGTTGTACAATTTATTTCCTAGGATCTACCTTTGTTATTTAGAAATGATACCAAAACATACTTACCTGGCAAGTCACTTCCAACAAACACACTTATATTAAAAAGTTTATGCTTATAAAAGATAGAACTGCACGCAGAGGACACTATATCAAAAAACACTGATCGTCGCATGATCTTAAGTCTGCTATAGTTTTTTTTATTTTAATTTAAATGTATTTTAACTGTCTTAAAAGCCTACAAATTGTTATCGTTTTTATTTATTTATTTTTAATTATTATTTTTATTTATTTTATTTTATTTTTAGTATTTTTTACATTTTGTTAATTTAAATTTAAATTGCCGTCAACTGTGAAAGTTTAGGTTTCTGAAATTATGGATACGACTGTCTGAAAAGGTGCGTTTTAAGTTTAGACCTAAATTCTGTCGAGTCTGCGATCATTCTCAAATCATGTGGCAGTCCATTCCAGGCTTTAGGTCCTGACACGGCAAAAGCACGCTCACCGAACTTAGTATCTGGTGTGCGCTTTGGTTCCTTCAACCTTCCGATAGCTGATGACGTTGCTGACCTAAGGGTTGATTGTCGGGAGTTGGAATCTTCTGGAATACACAATTCTGATAAATAAGCCGGAGCCATTCCGTTAAGTGACTTAAATACCATCCAGCATACCTTGAACTGGATTCTTTCAGGACATTTGATGTCGATAATAATTGCGAAGCTGCTGAAATACATGAAAGCCATGATTCTGCCGTTATGCGTTGAGAACTGTTTCAAAATCACGATAAAAAAATATATTGAGTGATACATATTTACGGTGACATAATAACAGAAAAATTATTTCATTATTTTTGTAAATTTAAGTGTAGTTATTTTTTATTATATGAACCTTTTTAAGTGTGTCAATATTTCATGTATCCAGTCAAACGCGACATCGCACCCATAAATCAACCACTTACATCGCACCACAGTTGAAGAGCTCTACTCCGGCATGTTTATAATCATGTGTATCGTTAACCTTGAAATAAACATGGCCGCCCGGGCAAACCATATCAGTTACATTATGAATATATACTTCGAATTTTTATCAAGCCCCATTGATGTTCGGATTGTTTATTTATACTTGAAAAGATAATTCAAGACATAAGCGACGTATTTTTTAAAACAAATTTTAAAATCCATGCGTGATTATTGTTTAAAGTCATAAATTAGATTGATAATAAATAGCCCCGCATGTGAACGAAGTGATACAAATTAATGACGCATAGAAAAGGTTAATGATTTTCATTGCATTGAAATCATTAATAACCAATTAAATTTAACTGTCAGCCCAATTCGAAGTATGTTCCCCATTACTTCACTTATCCCACATTCCCTTCCCCAACCTCTCTCCCACAACTGACGCACTGTTCCACTCTAGTATACTGTCTCTTTCTTTTTTAATAATATGTGTACTTCTGTATTTAATAGAATAATTTTTATAACTATTCTGATGATGCTACGGAGGTACCGAAACCGGTAGACAATAAAATATATCAATAAAGTGACTTAAAACAAAGTATTTTTATTTAATTTATTTAAAATGTCAAGTCAAATTGTTTGCTTCTTTTGAAAAAAAAAATCTGTATTTAAAAATTTGCAAAAATGGACAAATATTTTTCAAATGCTAAATGTTTTTGATGAAATATTTCCAATTTTTTTGGTAATGGATTTTATTTGTCACCAGAGTGGAAAATATTCTCAGTATCGCCCTGGTGTAAGAATTGAAACATTGTTTAAAACGGTTTTGGCCATGTTTGGTGAGCAGATTTGAATAGTCAAGTACTTCTCCACCTTCCTCTTCTCACTACCTTCAGCCTCATAACATACCCCAATTAGGGATGTCATAGTCTCACTGGCCCCAGAGGGTTAGGAGTATTTGGGCTGGGATATATATCTCCCAAAAAGACTCTACCATTGTTTCTTGTCTGTGAAGAGAATATCTCCCAAAATTGGGTTAGTGGGATATAAAAACAAACTAATACACTACTGCCAAGTTAATGGAAATATGTACTCACATAAATCAGTTCCCAATTAAAACTAAGCTAAATGCAATGTCATTGCAAAGTTATTAATAGTATTATAGCACCCACATAATAGTAAGATGAATTTAAATGTTGAATATCTTCATCCAAAGAATTCCATTCATTCTAACCTTAAATTTTTTTTTCTAATAAAATAATTAATTAGCAACTTTTATAGCAATTAGAAGACTTGTTAATGATTTATTTGGCTATGAGGGAAGGACTGCTGAGAGGAAAATGCAATAGATTGTCGCAAATGCAATTTGTATCATTAGCCTATTGAGTACTGAATTGTTTAGTAATATATAATTAGGGCCTTGAATACTGTAATAATAATGTAAACAAAGTAGATTAAAGAAATCTACTTTGTTGACTTCACAGAACAAAAGATGAACTTAGAGCTGGCAAAGTATAAATCGCAGATGTCATTAGTATAGTATGCCACGTAATGATGATGATTATATTGTGTGAGATTGTCTTTACTATAAAACAGAGATCTGTTTGTATGAACAAACAATAACTCTCATAATTCGAGCTTGACGAAATTTGCATACCTATTTGTGTTAGCTGTGGCGTCATCTACTTTTTCTTTTTAGGATTTCTAGGTCAACGCAAATATTGTTACTTCGCATAAAGATCTAAATATTTGATTTATCCACTTGTCCAGCGGTCTAGGCTATGTATATGTAAGCATATCTCTTGTCACGTGTGCAAAAAGGGCATGATTTATTAATAGTTCCCTAGCTTTTGTTTTTAACAGCGCTTCTTCGTACAACACCAGGGAAAATCCGTGTCAAACTATATATGTGTTTTAGTCCCTACCTTCGCAACCCCCATTGCTCCTCTTGGTGGGTGACAGTCTCCTCTCGGCGTAGGCCAGCCAGCGGTCCCCGAGCGCTACAGGGTTGCAGGGGGTGGGCACGGCGCTCCCGAAGGGGCAGGGTGCCGGGTAGCAGGTGGTCACAGTGAGCCGGTCTTCCAGCGCGCAGGCGTCAAAAACGGCCAGGCGTTCCGCAAACGACACCACGATGGAGCGCTTGTTGGCCAGCACGTCCAGGATGGGGGTCTTGAACTTTATGCTTTTAACCTTGAAATAATGTTAAAAGTAATGTATTAATTATTAACAAACTTATGATGATGGACACATCACACACTGGATTCATACGCCTGTCACTCCTAGACACACTGACCATCAGATTCCTACCTACTTCATACCGTTTTCCTGAGGGGAATTATTTTCCTCAGGGCCTCCTGTGTGGAGCAAAACAAAAATCTCCGCAGGGGCTGACGGAGAATGGACTGCCACACAACTCTGTCTGTTAACTCTTTAACAATACTTAGCTAATCTTTGTAAAGGAATTTTTGTGAAATATTAAGAGCCCTTTAAGCTAAAAGTAATAGTTAAAAATAACTAATAAATACTATGTCATGGTTGTTTCTTCCAAGGATATAGCCAAGGTGTAGCCAAATTTATATTTAGCAAAAACTTCATGTTTTTAAGGCCTTTTTAAAATTATCAGTTAATAATATACTTTTCTTTTTTTCTAAATTTGAAGGGATTCTTGTTCAAAATATAATTTTCTACAGATTTAACAATCAGGTCAGCCACTCTACTTCAGACTTCTGATGTAATAAATGATAATCGGTATTTGAGTTACAAATCTCAGAGGCTGTGAAATGGTTTGGACTCGTGAGATTACGATAAAAATAAGAATTAGAAAAACTCTATAGATCCACATTTGCACTCTATTCTAGTTCATAATATGATACTGTAGTATCATATTTATAAAAGGCAATGACACAGGAATCATTGTAAGACAAGAAGTACACGAATAATCTTTGTCATCAAAAAAATACGTTGTGAAAATTTATAATGCATTTTTGTTTTTGAATGAAAAATGGCTGATGTCAAAAGGGTTAAAATTAAGTACTTGATTTGCATAGAGGCTCGGTAACACAGAATGCGAACTCCTGTAGCAGGTAGCAATCTCTGTGCAATTCTCTGCCCGCCGTGATAGATCGCTTTTTCTGTGCCTTTAGGGTTTTACAAAATTTGGCCTCCATAGAAAAACTGTCAAGTTCGATGGTTAGACTCCCATCGCAATGGAAATGGAAACATATATTAGCATGGATATTTATCATTTCATTTATGAATGCTTGCAGTCTGGGTAGTGTTTGTTTGAATATTAAATTTAATAAACATTAAATATATAGATTTACAGATGTCAACACTGATAATATATAGATTTACAGATGTCAACACTGATAATATATAGATTTACAGATGTCAACACTGATAATAATTTTATTAAATGCTGGCTCCAGATGGTTGAGACTCTTCTAAGTTATTCATATTTACTAAAAATTTAATTTAAAAAAACTATTTGAACCTTGTCTATCTATACACGCTTGTATAAACTTGTATTATCGTGTGGGGAAAGTCAAAGAGTCTAGGAGATATAATAACACTAGGAGAGATAATATAATTAGACACAATGTCTTTCTCTCTTATGCCTTTTGTTGGGACACATTCCTAACAGTGACGTGAGCTGACGTGAAGTTTATTGTGAGATAAACTTCACAGACGGAGATAACAATGTTTATGTTTCACATACAATAATATTATTCATAAACAATAAACATTTTTATGGAAACAAATTGCATTGATAATAAAACACATTGCCAATCAAAAAATGTCGCAGTACTTTATCTTATATCTGCTAAGGGTTGTTTTTTTAATGTATTACTATATAAATGTTGACCTATGTCTGAAAAATTCCACAACACAAAATACTTGAATAATTGTACATGAAAAATTGTAAGTTAATGTTTTCACTATATAAAATAATTGCGATTTACCTGATCTCCAGTAGCCAAGGAGATGAAACTGAGGGAACAGTAGGGAACCCCGGGGCCAGCGGAATCACAGAGGGCAACCAGAGGTCGCTTGGTGGCATATAGGTCTCCGGGTCCCGGGTTGGGCAGGATGCGCAGGACCCGCACGGCCCCCTGGCGCCAGGAGAGCACCTCCTGCGCCTCCCCGCCGGGCTGGATTACCCACACCTGCACCCCGGAGCCGTAACCCACCACCAGCAGCAGCGGCAGGATGTCCCCGTCCCCATCGGACTCTGAGCGCGGCTCGTCGATGTCAGCGCTCTCGAACCTAGCCCACTGAATGACGTCCTTGGCCTCGAGGCCCGGCGTAGTGGCGAGGGTCACGTCACTGATGAAGCCCGACACGGCCTCCATGAGGCTGCGGTCGCTTGGAGGCTGGGGGAGCACCACCAGGGGCCCTCCTACCCGCGACCGACGGGGCGACTCCGCAGACATTATGCTTTACTGGTATCTGCACATTGACACACATTTGAGCAATTAGCAAAACAAAAGCAAAACGTAAATCTTATCCATAAAATGCAAGGTTGTAATATGAAAATGGGTATAAACTGCAGGTATTTATGTTACGACTATTGACGTAATATACCTACATAGACACATTCTGTGTGCATACATTAGTCAACAGAAATAGCTACCATGAAGGACAAAGAACTGCTACTAAAAACAAACGCCAGAATCCATTATTTGGTTTCGAGTGACGAATTATTGTTGGAAAAACGTAATGAGACACATAAATTAGGTTCTAAAGCTAAAACATACACTTTACCTTCAACTTTTTGAACACTTTCATGATGAAAACATTTTTTTCAGCTCAAACGCAACTGCGTCATTTTTACTGACAGATACAAAAATGACGTCACTCTTGACATAAAATGTAATTTTGTTGTGGTAAAATAGTCTCTCACACCGTAATCATTGAATTTAAACGATTTGATTATAAAATACGTATGTTTCGATATAATTTCACTTAGCCCGAGTCGCGTACGAAGTGGTTTTAACTTAACAAGACGTAATACGCGAGCAAATACTGTTGTCAGTCCAGACAAAATCTAAAATACCTATCACTATCGAAAACAAAGATCAGCTGATGAACGCAAAAATACATAACTGAATCATCGCCAGAATTATTGCACAACAATGAAAAACTTAAAATTATATAAACTAATAAATATAATATTTTTCACAGCTCTCGCTGTGAAAATGGGGAGCAGCGTATATAACAAAGAAAATATTTTGATTCTGGTTGTTGATGACCTGAGACCTCTGTTGGCGGATTGGGGAGACGCCATTGCGCAGACTCCAAACATCGGCGCTCTGGCGGCAAACAGCGTCCTATTCAAAAACGCATTCGCGCAAGTGAGCAATATTCACCTGACATTTTTATGATAATTTGAATACTTACCCAACCTAGTTCCTGTTTATAATAACAACTAACTTATAACTTTTGGATTGTTTGATTACTGTGAAATTATTTTCTCTTTTTAGCAATCGCTTTGTGGCCCGAGTAGAAATTCATTTTTAACAGGAAGACGGCCAGACTCGTTGCATTTATACGACTTTTACAGCTACTGGCGTGACACTGTGGGAAATTATACAACTTTGCCACAATATTTTAAGGAGCTGGGATATAAATCCTACAGCATTGGAAAAGTGTTCCATCCTGGAAAGAGTTCGAATTTTACAGATGATTTTCCCTACAGCTGGTCAGATGAACCTTATCACCCCTCAACACAGATTTACAAGGATTCTAAAACTTGTATTGATGAAACCACTGGTTTTTTGGAAGACAATCTAATCTGCCCAGTTGTGAAAGAATTCCAACCAGAAGGAACTCTCCCAGACATTCAAATTGCAGAAAGAGCAGTAGAGATATTAAAACAACATAAACAAGCATTGCACAAACAACCATATTTTATGGCTGTTGGCTTTCACAAGCCACACATACCTTTGAGATTTCCAAAGCAGTACTTGGGTAAGTCTTACCCCTTTCAATAAACTATTAATCACTTTGTACAGAAAATAGAATTTTTAAATCAGCTATTAACTAACCAGCAGGGTTTTTATATCTCCTTTTTTAAAGTTGCCTTTAATTACGACAACTCTTGATAATATTAAAATAGTTTTAATACTATCTGAAATAAACATCACACCAGAGTGGTAGGTACCCAGTCTCGCCCTGACAAACGACCACCATTCAGAATCGAAAGGTGTAAAGTGGCTTTAGTAATGTTTGATGATCAGATCTGAATAATCAATTACTTTTTAACCTTCATGTTCCTGTTCTCCTCCCCTTCCCCGCTCCCTTCAGCCTCATAACTTTAGAGTACTATTACTAGAGTATTATTACTATAAGCTCATATAACATACCCCAATTAGGGTTACCATAAAACACGCCCTTTCAAATGAATCATTTTGTAAATGAGGAACACTATTTGTGTGAGTGTAATAAAATAAAATTTTCCTTTTTATTTTGTAGATTTCTATCCATTGAGCAACATGACCTTACCCTACGATCCTTTTTATCCGTACGGATTGCCCGCAGTTGCTTGGAATCCATGGACTGATGTCAGAAAGCGACATGACATTCATAAATTAAATATTCCCTTTCCATTTGGGACACTGCCTGCAAAATGGACCTTGAAAGTCAAACAGAGCTATTATTCAGCTCTCACATACATTGATGATCTTATTGGAACCATTCTAAATGAAATAGACTTCAGCAACACCATAGTTGTGTTTACTAGTGATCACGGTAAGGTTTTTTGTAATGAAATATTTACGCTAGCTGACTGCAGACACCAGTTTATTGCTGCCATAATAATTATCATTAACGTATTAATTTACTTACGGTTTTTAAATAATTTATCATAAATATTTTTTATGATATCTATAAAAATGGTTCCATTTATGTTTTATTGACGAAATTAAAAAAAAATTATGATTTGTGTTTTGTACATTGAAACTGCGTGCGTTACTGCCACCTATGTGATAGCTATAAAACAATTTGATACCCTTGTCTAGCTTTTTTTGATTTAAAATTATGAACTACGACATGCAGATGGCACTAGTTGTACCGTTTTTACCAGGCCTGGCTCAATGATATTTATTAAAAAAATATAGGTATATTTCAAACAATTTATTTAATTTATTTCTCGTTCTTGTTTCAGGCTGGTCTCTTGGCGAACACGGAGAGTGGGCGAAATACAGCAATTTTGACGTGGCATTAAAGGTCCCATTAATCATCCATGTGCCAGGGCTGACAGATCGTAAACACGCTATAAAAACTCAATCTAAAATGACAGAAAAGATTGTTGAGTTAATTGACCTTTTTCCTACTTTGGCAGAGCTTTCGGGAGCTACGGAAAAGTTTCCACAATGTCCTGAAAACGGAAAGACAATGCTTTGTTCTGAAGGATTTAGCCTTGTTCCTCTCATTTATGATGCAGCAGCTGGAAAAGATGGATTTGTTTGGAATCATGCTGCTTTTAGTCAATACCCGCGCCCTGGATTAATTCCAAAGAAAAACAGCGACAAACCTCGGCTGAATCAAATTAGAATCATGGGATACACAGTCAGAACGGAACGCCATCGATACACGGAATGGGTAGATTTTAACCATACTACGTTTGAAGCCAATTGGAATATCGTCCATGCTAGGGAACTTTACGACCACCTTATCGACGAAGAAGAAAATATGAACTTGTCAGATCGTAAGGAATTGATAGGCGTTGTTGAAAATTTGAGTGAAAAATTACGAAGCGGCTGGAGAGCCAACTGAAGAAAAAATGGAACTTATCTAACTTGCTAACGGCTGTAATAACAGTTTTGGGAACGTGGCGTGGGCTCTGTAATGCTATCTAATAAGTCTAATAACTAATTACAAATCATAAATAATAATAAAAATGAATCTAGTCTCTAGTTCAATTTTTGCATGTTAGGTAAAAAAATACGTAAGTAAGAACCTACTACTCCCGTACCAAATCAAAATATAATAATAATAACATCGACCTTGAATACCTAATAATGTTTTATTTTTTATTTAGTGCGCATGATGTTGCCCTCTTATTAATATATTTGAATTGATAGTTTCCGATTTTCTGGTATCTATATTGAGTGAATTGAACATCTTGGGAACTAATAAGAAAATTGTCGCTGGGCGAATGCTGTTTTTGTTGGAGGAGTTACACATTTTAGGTGTGACGAGTAACGGGTGTGAATATTTTTTTGTGTTTTTTTCGTGATTTTTTTCACATAGGTATGTAGGTATATAAGAATAGTCTTAATGTATAATTGACGAATATCTAGGATTTTAAATTTTTTGAAAAGTGGATCTAACTGGTGTGACGGGTGACATTTGAATATTATCCTTAGCAATAATTTTTTAGTTAAAATCATAGGACGGAGAATTGATGATGCACAACCTCCCCATCCCACAAACTTACTCCCGGATATTTAGCGCATACTTGACGAATCCCGCGGACTGCGCGGGACAGTATACGGCATGTTTGAATACATTTTCTGAGAAATCGGGAGTAAATTCTCCCTTGATTATGATTATACCAGGTGTGTAAAATATTCGGAAATGCAAATTACCCAATTTTAAGGACACATTATTCGAAAATAGTATTTTTATAAATTATTTCAATCTCATATTTTGTCTGTTATTATCGTAAGAGAGTTATTAATCATGCTGTACTTAGCGTTAGACTCGTTACGTTTATATATCTGCTGAGGGATTATTAGTACACAAGTATACGGTGACCGTCCTGCACAAATATTGAGAAGTTTTTATTCATTATTACGGAAAATTAATATCCGACGCTTTGTCACGACCAAATTTGCCATTTACCTCCAAGAATGTTTTGCAACTATATGACAACTTGGTGGCAACAATACCAGGAGGATACCACATGTATACTGAATGCAGAAAAACACATTTATTTTAATATGCATACATCCGGGTGTGTAATAATTTCGGGAGGTGATAAAAAAAGAAAAATAAGTTTTGTCTAAAAATGTAGAATCACCTCCCGAAGTTAGTGAACTTAACCCCGGACACCTTGTATGTAGATACTCCACCCGTCGTACGTGCGCCGTCATAACGTGGTCACCCCAAAAACTTAGTGACCTACATGGTGAACAAAAATAAATTACAGCAAATGCGTAAGTAAACGAGTAATAATTTAAGGTTGTGGAAAAATATTACGATCAAACTAACGAAATATGTATCGTAACCAAAGAGATAAGGCATAATATTTTTCGCTGGAGTTCCTTATTGGAGTATGTTGTGAAGTTGAAGGGAGTGGGGAGGGTAAGGAAATGAAAGAAGAATGTTGGGAAATACTTTGCTATTCATATTTGGTCACTAAACGCGATTATCCATTTATGCAACGTTTCGACTTTAAATTGTGGTCTCAGGGTGATATTGCTAGTATCGACGAGATCTTACAAAAGTAGACTTTTGTGAGTGCACGGCATTTAACTGTGAGTTAACTAAAGTTTGATTAGGTAGGTTCTTTCGGTATTCATTACAATATTTATATTAGTTATTAGCTTTGTTGTAACCACACCTTTTTAAAAATCATTAAATTCACATGCAAATACGAAAAGGATGTGACAAGAGAGCACAAATAAACCAATCACCAAGGGAGATTTCAGCGGCAAGGCATTTTAAAAGTACCTACGTATATTATAAATTACAATACAGTGTTGCTAGATCATAATAAAAATATATTATACAATATTATTGTTAGGTTGGTCATGCCCCCAGTGACAACTGGCGGAAACACGCGCGTAGGGTTTCCGCTATGCCTTAAAACAATAGCGGCACGCATTGCGAGCTATGTATACGAGTAGATGCATCATTTTAATTATTACGAAGAGCCGTGTGTACCGCGTTTTGTTTAGTTTACTGTACGGCCCAGCGGAAAATTCAAAGAATTACATATCGTGACTCTACCACAAAATTAGTAAAACCCACTGTTCGATTGTTGAATGAATGTTGCCGGTTGCCAATCCAATGTTATGTATTTTTCTTACGACCTACGCCTATGTAGTTAGAACTTCTTAGAAAAAAAATCGGTCACAAGAGGATCAATATGTCTTTTAAAATGCGTCGAATGACATGGTTAGTTTGTATATTTTGGCATTTTTTCTGAATATTTCACGGGTGAGTTTACAGTAGTTATTATACGAAATAAATAAATGCCTACCCGATCGGCACTTGACGAGATTGGCACAGTTGTCGACTCCAGTTCAATACTCGGTGAAACCATTTAATTATTTTATAAACATTATTATTTTTTGATATATCGTAGTAAAAATAATTTTGTTTTACGGGTTGTTTTTTTATTATTTTTTTAAATGTTTTCTATAGGTAATAAGAAATGATGAATTTTATCAGAACCCTGGACTGTGGTATGGTATTTGAAATTATCGCAAAAAATGATTCGATTCGCGGCAGAGGTAAGTATTACATTTCACATGGGAGGCACCTCTTTTTTGGTCCCTAAACGACAGGAAAGATTTTTTAACCGCAAAAATAAACGACAAAAAATGGTTAGCAGCGGAAACGAGATGAATTTTAGAATCCCGACATTCCGCGCAGAGTTATGCTGATGGGGTGGCACGACGTTGGAACGAATCGATGCACTCATAAAAATTATATTTTTTCTATGACTGCCGGAAGTGACGAGTTAGAATAAGACATAAAGCTCGTCCGACTTCCGGTAAGCATCATGGCCGCGATCAAGTCACGTGGGTAACGTTACTAGTTACTATTTAGATTTATGTTTTGCAAAATGACGGTCTCTAGCGATTCGAGACTCGTTAGCCGTTGATGATGGGTTAAAATAGATTGTTCTGAATCTTTGTATTGAACAATTTTGTCGATTTATTAATCAACTAGCTGTACCCTGCCACGCGTTGCTGGGGTCCAGTCTGTCTGTCAGTCCAGGCAGAGAAACAACAACGCGTCTTCCTTTACATCCAACAGATGGCGCTGTTTAAAATAATAACGGCCTTTACCTGTCACAGGTGACATCTATATAATAAAAACAAACGCGTATTCGAATGCAACGTTGCGTTGTGTCAACATTTCAAAGCAATTGGTGAATAACTTTGGGGAGATTTAAGATTTTGAACATTTACATTTTTATTTATATAGACGTAAGCATTTAATTGGTTTATAGGTACTGTCTCTTTCAGTACTCATACAAGATTGATAAAAATCAAAAAAATATTAAACCTACCTACCAACCTTAATTTCACTGGGCTGTAGTGAAAACTAGAAGGAAAAACTGTCCGTAACTTGATAAATAAAGCATTTACCTGGCTCGTAAATTAACCGTAGTAGGTAGGTAGGTACCTTCCTAATCAAAATATATGATCTATCAGAATTTTGTTAGTTTTTTTATGTTAAAATAAAATATAGTAATAAATTATTGCAAATATTATATTATTAAAAAAAATGTTCAAATTATTCGTTTTCCTGTTGAAAACGGGACTGCAAGCCTTTAGCGAATAAATTGACAGTTTTCCTAACAAACTGTCAGTAAAACACGAATGTGTTATGAGTATGTCGGAACACGTGCTCATAAAAATTCTTTTTTTTTTGCATTTCGTCATTATTTATTTATTTATTTATTTCATTCATTTAAACGCCCATAGGGCTTTTACATACAATGCAATTATGTTTTTTAAATACAATAACAGTAAAGAGTTTACATAATATATAAGAATATACAGATTACATAAAATATAAGATTTAACAATGCATAGGTTAACAAAATATAGGTAACATGAAACAAGAGTTTACGAAACTTAGGTAACATGAAATTTAAGTAAATGAAATAAAAATATATGATCTGCCAATATCCTCCAAATCAATTGAATAAAAAAGGATGAAATTGTTGTTCACATTAGCCTATAAACTATGTAACTCTAATTAACAATCTCTATTACGCAAGATTAGGATAAGAATCGACAAAAAAGTCTAATAGAAAAACATTTAGTTAAGTATTACAATATTAAACCAAGTATCACAATATTAAGTCAAGTATCACAATATTTAACCAAGCATTATAATATTAAACTAAGTTAAATTATATTTACCATGAACACGTATTCCCTAAATGTACTAATATTTGATTAGGAAATGGCTTGCCATCACTTTTTTGATAGGATTTTAATCATTCAGCCATATTCAATTTCCTCCGTGCATGTTGATGACATCCTTATTTCTTTAAGGACCGTAATAGACTAGTAGATAATTTCGCAATGTATTTACAACAGATGACGCAGGCAGGGCCGGCTCTAGGCGACTGAATCAGAACGGGCGCCGAATTGACAAGGCGCCAAGCCGCTGATAATATATCACATAACACATCGCCCTTAGGATTTTTTTTTCATAAAAAATGAGCTACACGAATAAACAAATCATTAAAATATTATTGACTACAGTAATCTTCTACCTAAGAGTATACTGGTTTTGACAAGGGGCGCGAAACAGAATGTTACTTCGCCATGCGCAGTTTGGAGCAGGGCCGGCCCTGGATGCAGGTATGTATTGTGCAATGAATATGATTCCCCAGACAGCTCGGTGACAGGCGCCGTATTTTCCGAGAAAGTTACACATTTATCTGCAGCCAAGGCGAAACGCCAATAACGTTGTTTTCTGTTAGCAAAATGACGCCCACACGTATTATCTGCTTGCGAAATCTAGCCGTATTGGAAAAGCGATAAATTAATTATTCAAGCCCATTGAGAAAGAATAGTCATGATTGCCCTTCGAAATGATATAACTAAAGGAACAATGACTTCTATAGGGATAATCTTCATCCATCAGGATGCTTCTCTGAGTTCCAACAACGATTTTTTTTGTGAAAATTTCATGATTTATTTGAAATGTATCATATTAACACTAGAGCACGCCGAGTACTGAACTTGCCGAATGTTTGAAAATACCGAATAGTAACTACCGAAGATATAAGCCGTCAAAATGTTGATATTTGTGGCTGGCCAAAAAGCATAACGGTAAATGCGGGGCAGTACTGCAGCACTATCATTCGAATTATGAATTGTACTGCGTTGCATTGCATACGTTTAACAATAGTTTTACCAATGTTCACTTTGAAAGTGCACTACTGTAGTTATAAACTCATTAAATACATATAATACATTTCCATCAAAGTAAAAAATTAATTGACAACCTCAATGAGGTAATGGAATTGCATTCGTACCAGATTTTCTCTACTACATTTTCCACCAAACTTCCCCTGGTTTTTCAGTTTGGTAGTCTTGAATTTGTCGTTTCTTATGATGTGACCAAAATTGTGGAGTTTTTTTTTCAACCCTTTTCTTTTTCCTAACTTGGTCATTCGAACTTTAACTTACAAAATGTTTTATCTCAGCAAAAGCTCAATACTATGTGGCTTGAATCGGATTGTTAAGTATATATATATATATATATATACCTATTACAGTGCTGTAGTTGACAGTCCCAACTGCTCCCAACCGTCTGGAGCCAGTGAAACTATGGCATCTCCATTTGGGGTATGTTTTGAGGCTGTGGGGTAGTGGGGAGGGAAGGTGATGGGGAAGAGCAAGGTGAAGTAATACTTGGCTATTTATATCTGGTCACCAAACACGGCTAAAGCCATTTCAAGAAATCACAATTAACCATCACCCCGTTTCTCCGCAGGTGTAGCAAGAGAAGATGCATAAAAAAAACACATCAAACATATCGCTCTAGGCATACACTCTTCATTCGCATTTATACATAGTCTCATACATACCTACATATATTCCTAAGAACAAAACTATCTAATTGAAAATGTATTTATAAGAACTTCTTCTTATATATAGAACGTTTAATAGATTATGCTCAGACATTGATTTATTTAACAAGAAACTTACTAAATTCATAACATTCTTAAAAAATAACATTCGATCGAATATGTAAGAAAACTTATTATTTTATTGATTTTTTTTTCATCACAATTCCTTCTTATTTTCCTATTCACTTTGAATTGAAAAAATAAGTTTGAATAGCAGAATAACAGCAGTGTTAATTGGATGACATCCATTGTCATTTTTGATACCCACTCCATGTTTAAATGTAAACCTAGAAAATGTGTAAAAAAAACAAACACTTATTTTATATTTAAGTAGTAGCATTTTATTAGAACTGCTTAGTATATTGTTGATCATTTTCTTTTTAAATTTTGTCTTAATTTTTTTTATGTCGTTTTTTTATTGGTCAATGATGTAAACAATTCCTAACACTGTGAAATATGAATGTACGAGCATAAAAACTGTTTATTACGCAAATAAATTAAATTTAAATAATGTGTAAATATTGCATGTGTTCATATTATGATGTAGCTTGTGGTTGTAAACATTTATTTAATTGTTCTATATTATTTAGGTATATGAACATGTGCCCAATATCTATATATTTTTTACTAACGTGTAAACATTGCAAGTGTTCATATATGATTTTACAAATGAACGAAAAAATAAATAATAATAATTATATATAATAATATTTTTTAAATTTTAATATTCATTTTAGTTATAGTTTTATTAGTATGGAGGCCCGCAATGAAAATACTAACTAGGGCCTTAAATTTCTTCAGTCCGCCCCTGTCTCTATCTAAGATCTGAGGCATAGAACTGAACTTTTGTTTACTTCAACGTTGTGTTCATGCAAAGCTTTTGTAATAACCTGCATCAAGTGCCGGATACCGAATTTGTACCGATTTATATCAAGTTTCTCGTTTTTAACTTAGTAATATATATATATATATATATATATATATATATATATATATATTTGAAGATAACATCTATACCTACATTTGTTATGTCGAAACGTTAATTATACGAAATTCCCTCCACAGAAAAAAAATCGCAAAGTGTGCTCCAAAAATTATTAAAAACTCGTTTTGTTCGGTTATTTAATATGTTTTAAGCATGAAAAAATTCACACTGTATCATTAAATGTAACTAAATCAATTTTCGAAAGATTTTTGCTCTATTTCAAACTTAATCATGATCGCTTTTTAATAATAGCGCGGTCACTCTAACATTCGTATTTACATATCTCCCTTTCAAACCGTCTTTAAACGCTTACTACGGGGCCTTAAATTTGAAACTAGTTTCACAATTCAGATGGTTTTACTAATAGATACATTTGCTGGTTTACCGAAGAGTTTCGCTTGACGGAATAGTGTTTTCCAATAGTTACCCATGAAACATACACTTGATGTATATTTGCTGGTTTATCTAGTTAATCCAGTTAATAGTCCAAACAAAATATAAATATGGGATGATTAAGATAAATTAAATTCGTTAAGAACTTTTTCAAATTAGTTGTAATAATAATGATAATATTTGGATGATTTATATAGCGCCGTTTTTGTGCAAAATCACCTCAAGGACGCTGTACAAATATATAATATACTTCTACAATGATATACTATATAGGGAGATCATATACAGTACTTCTAATATCTTCAGTTAGGATACTAAGGATGGGTTGTTTTATAGAATTTGAACATTTCATAAACTTTCAAATTTAATATTCAAGTTCTGTGAAAGTCCTATTGAAAGTAAAAGTTCTGTTACTATCCAAATACTCTCAAACAACCGGTTCATAAAGAAATAATAACAGAACTTGAATTTAAAATTTTGAAATTGTTGAATTATTATTGGTTTAATTCTGTGTCACAACCCGGCCTAAGAACAATTTAATCGGTAATTTCCCACAAATTGCTTAATTTTCCTATGGGAATAGTAGGTACCTACCTACCATGAAATAGAGAGGTTTTTACTACTCTAAGGGTTTTTAGCTATGCGCACAAGCTGCCTATTTCAACAAAGGTCACACCAACTGCAAGCTTTCTAGTCAGCTTTTCCTCTGCAGAGCAATAACGAGAACAATGCGTGCAATAAAAGCAACAACAAAAAAACTATGGGGAGGAAGCGAGACACACAATACTGGAACAGAGGGTATTGTTGTGGTACGGCCAGCCAGCGGGTGCGAGAGAGAAGACGGGCTGACCTTGCGAGGTCGCCAGACGCACCCTGCAGTACGGTACTTCACGCGGCGGTCAGAAAACAATAAAAGCCTTGGTTTTGTCACCGCCATTACTCATAAGTCCATAAGTCATAACTCATAACTTTAAACCTTTCTAAAATTACGTTTTGTTATTGTAATTTTTGCTATTTTCTTATTTGCCAAACGGTTGACAATTCAAGACATTAGCATTAGACACCTAGCTTAACTTTATATACAGAACCTAAATGTAACATAGAATCTACTAATATATCTATGGCTTCTCGAGAAGAACAAAAAAATAAATAGATACCAACCGTCCAATAACGATGTACAGCAATATGTAATAAAGAAACGAAAAAAATTGTAAAATAACAACAATGACAAAATACAAGAGACAATGAAGTTGAGTGAAAACAAGAGATCCGGATTTTTTTTTAAATTCTGGGGGCTGTCGTTAAATATGTCCGAAATCTTGCCACTACAGTGGATGTTATATAAAGTCGACACGACAAGAGATTGGGATAAGGTTAAATTGGTTCCTTGGAAAGGAATATGGAAAGTTTCGGAGTTCATTCCAACCGAAGCTGTAGAAATTTCGCTGCTGGGCACACCAGACGCTTCTATCGCTCTCGGTATATCTGTGAATTGTGCCGATCTGATACTTTATTACTTTGGTACAATAATTATAAATCACAACCACAAAGCAACACCATAATGAGGTCTCTGCCTTACTTCTTACACCATAGCATAAACCTATTATATTAGGTAGCTACCTACAGTCAATGCCAAATGGAATAATAACGTAATGCTTATTTATTTTCATTCCATGGCAACTGGCAACATTACTGGTAATGGCAACACACGGCCTACAGCAAGCACGGTGCGTAAGGCCATTCAGCCGCGTAGGACACAAACGTCGTAACGTTATTATTACGAGTTTGTTGTGACGCGGTCAGTGCCCTCATACCTTCAGGTCACCCGCCATTACTCAGAGTTGTCCTGGACTTGTCAGAGCTTTGAAGCTCTGAACTTTTGAGAGCTTTCACGTTATATTGAGTAGATTGGATGGGCAAGTGACACTTTTTAAAATATTTGAGTGCCTACCTGCATCTTTTCCCTATTTAGCATAATTTTTCTTGACCCTGTATATTGATTTTTTTAAATCTCGCCACAATAGCTAAATTTACACAAAAAAATTACACACGATGGTTTTAAACACATTGACAATAACTTTTCTTTACAGACTTAATATTTCAGTGTGTTTTTGTATTTTTTGTAATAAGTCACTAGTTAAATACGCATGCCCAATTTTCAAGCATACTTTTATTAATCTAGAAATGTTTTTACGTTTTTTTTCAACTAGTAGAGAGAGACAGACAGATTTGGTGAAAGTTGGAACTTTGGACGCATTGGACGCATTTACACCAAACTGACAATTAAGGAAAATTAAGAGTTGGGGAGATCTGGACTTTCTTTAATATATGCAATTAATTTTAGTTATTGTTTCGATAATTTTATAATGAATTGATTCTATAAATTCCTAAGATAATATCTCCTGTCAGGGCTCTCTAATTATAAATGGTAGCCATTACACTAAATAAACAAATAAAGTTCGCACTCCGGCAGCTGTTTTCCATAGAAAATATTTTTTGGCACAAACACCCGTTCTCGGTGGAAATTCTGTTTGACGTTGATCTTCCGGCTTCCTGTTCTAAAATAATAATAATAAAAAAACGGTAATAAGATGGCGATCATCGTAAACATGGCTGCCATCGCCCAACGGACAATATGTTATCTTTTGGGAGCAATCCAAGAGCTAAGCAGCGCCATTTCGCATCTCGTAAAACTTCAATATTATTTATTTCCTTGGGAGGTAGGTACAAGCCACTAAATACCTATGAAGTACCTACTTGTAACGTATTTGAAAATATTGTGAATTTCGAAATTAGAATATCTTCTGATGACATTTGTAATAGAAAAAAGCTTGTACGTCGTGTCAAAGAAAATCAATAAGCCCGGTGTATTGAAATTTGCTGTAAGCTATTTAATCTGCACACAATTTAGATTTCTATCGTTGGTACATAATTTTATACAGAATTGAAGGGAAACTGACACATCGCTTTTCCCTTTACCTGTTATCGAATTTGCTTATGGAGAATGTTATAGAAACAATGTTTACATTATGAAAATAATAAGTAAATTCTGGTTCCTGTCCTCCAAAAGATCTTACATACAACATCCCCATGACATTTCATTACAACAATTTCTCTCAAGGCCGCCTCCTGTGTGGAGCCAATGTAAAAAATATAATTATTAGTAAATGTTACTGTTTTGATATTTAAAAAAAATCATATTTCAAGATTTAAGTTTCTCTTCCATTTGAAGCATTTGCTTGTGGATGGAAAAGGAGTGTAGATTTGCAAAAAATAACAGTTTCTATCAATACAAATGGTAAATTACAATACAATTGGTGAAGTAGTAAATAAATCTGTTGGAATTGGATTTTTTTTAAGCAGTTAATATGATAGCGTCGTAATCATTTTTTAAAAATATTTCTTAAATAGGTAAATATTTGAGAGGTATTATTGGAAAACTGACTTACTCCACTTGAACATTTTGTTAAGAAATCGCAAAAAAACTGATGTAGGTGTCAAATATGTGATTTTATATCTATTATAGTAACTTATATTATACGTATTAAGAGATTACATTTATAATATTCTATTAAAATCATAAATTATAAACAAATATTGAAAAGCAAATTTTTTTTTTTTAATTTTTGATAGGAATAAGTTTGTTATGCGGGACAATCCTGGAAATATCCTGTTTTGCAACCAAATGTCTCGGAATGAGCTAATTTTGAAAGCCATAAAGCACAACTTTCACACTAATCAACTAAGCAGCCATTTTGTCACGTGAACAAATGCTTTCTATTGGCTGAAATGGAATAAAACTTTAATAGTAACACTGGATGGATAAGCTAAGTTTACAAGAAACCAGTGGCGTAGCTACCTAGGGGCTAGGCGGGGCAGTGCCCCGGGGCCCTCAAGCTCAGGGGGCCCTCGAATCTTTACCAGAAATCTCGATCGAACTGAACTTTTGGAAATTTCTCCAATTTTCAAAATAAATATGACAGGTTACAACTTGCAACTCCACTTTAATCATGACAACTCAGTTGAGAGAAATTCAAAAGTTATGCCTAGGGAATTCCCCTAAATTCTTTCTGTAGGTTGGCAGTGTTGTCAATTTGACGGAAAATGATATGTGCCTCATTCCCCAACGACACTTATAGCGTATTAAAATATAGATAAAAAGAAGAAACCCAGTGGTGCATTTAAACGCAAACAACGCCAAGAAAGAGAAGATAGTAAACGAAAATTGCCCAAAATTGACAAGTTTTTTAGTCAGCCTTCTGCAAGTACATCTGGTCAAAATATTTCTATTGATAGTGACTCAAATAATGTGGTAACTGCAGTGTTGGTTGAGAAGCCTACTGAAGAAGATTAGACAATTATTGCAGTTGGAGATACCTCCGCCGCCGAACATGTGAACGTGGATGATGTTTGCATGACACACATAAGAGCGGAGGGTTTGGAGGAACCACATTTCATATTTTTATTTGATAATACCTAATCAGTTTACATAGCAGTGGGGCCCCATTTTTTAATTTGCCCCAGGGCCCTTGGTTACCTAGCTACGCCACTGCAAGAAACGGTCATTTTCTGAATTATTTTTCTATGGCAATAAGTAGCTTTTGCAACATGTTATTGCAAAAATATTGTCTAGAAATATATTTTGAAATTTATTGCGTTCACAGGTCAAATTTGATGAAAATTGGAATAAGTAATTTTTACAGGGATACCCCTCATTTTCTATTTTTATCAGCAATGTTTCTGATTTCTTCATTCATTTATCATTTACCCGGAATTTTTGAGGTAATATCTCAAACATGAAATAATGGCATTTGTCAGCTAAAATATCCAAGCCTATTTGGATGAATTTAGAAAAAATGTGACAAAATTGGACAAGGTTTGGGTGCTTACTTAAAAACGAAAACTGAAAAAACGGTTTAGTACAATACCTTGGAAAATCTTAGCGATAGACTTGGTAGGGTCAGATGAAATAATAATTTATTTTGATACCATTAAGCTATTTCCTGTCACTATGTACGCAGAAGACACTGGAAAATCTCAAATAATTATTTATATACATAAATACTTAGACATGTTGTTGTGTGTTGTTTATTTTATTTGTTTATGTTCGTAGAAACGAGACCGCATTTTCAACAAGCAAGGAATCGGTTTCTTTGAACATTTTTTATGAGAACATTCAATGACAGGAAAAAACATGTTTTTACTTTCATCAATGAGAAAAATTTCTTAGAAATGATTTCGCTCTACGAACATCATGTTTTAATGTGTGAAAATCGTTTGACAATTTCAAGACCCTTTTAAAAATAGGGGAACATATTTTCCCGGAAAGTTATTTCAGACTATACTACACGGTGTTGGGAAACTCGTAGTACAAGCAGAAAACTGATTAATCAACATCACATTTGGAGTCGATTTTTGGAATGATTTTTTATTTGAGTTTTCATTTCCGTGTAAATTGAGTCCAAATTTGAAAATTTGAAGGCAAAATTTGATAAAAAAAACCGGGCACTAGGGTGTTAAAATCAGCTGATTTAGTTGCCGAAAAAAATGTCAGAGTTGTGTTATAGGTACCAGTTTCCAGTTTGTACTACGAGTGTGCAACGATATACTTCATAAACCGCCCTTAATGTGATTTTCTGAGTTATTATTATTACTAAGGTAATAATTATGGTCTCTGAAAAATAATAAGTTTTATTGGTTTGTTTGACTTGTTGAACCAGTAATAATAACAATTGGATAATTTTATAGCGCCGTTTTTGTAAAAAATCATCTCAAAGGCGCTGACAGTGGTGTTTATGACACAGTTATCATCGTTATAGTTAGATACAAATATACATTATTTTCGAAATTTATTCTTTTTAAATACATAACATATAAAAAAAATTATAATTTTGTTACAAAAATGCATAGTTGGCATAGGAACAAATAGTGAAAAAATATGTTTTTTAGTATTTCTACACCAATGAAGAGAACTAGCTCTAGAATTTGGTGTAGGAGTAAAAAGTAATATCATAGAGTGTATGATAGTACAGAATGATAAGATTATAAAATATATATATTTTGTTTAGAAATGTAGTTACTGCATTTTGTTAATGATGTTACGCTTGTTCAGTTTAAAATTTCCTTAAATAATAAAATTCACTGTTTGGCGATGTTCGCATAAATCGAAACAAGCGGTTGGTGTTTTTTATTTTTTATTATTTATTTTATAAAATACAGTATAATTATTTTAATTTACATGGTGAGAAGATATTTCAAATAAAAATTAACATGTTTACCTTTACAAAAGTCTAACACTCGTGTGTAAAGGGAAAAAAATAAAAACATAAACTTAACACAAATATAATATTAACGTAATAGATGAAAAAAAAAAGTGGGTGTGTCAAGCCTACGCAAGACAGAAGTGAAACTTCTAGTTTCAGCTGATGCTTGGCGTGGCGCAGTTCGCTGGTGTCTGAGAGAGAGGAAAGAAGAGAAGAGAGAGAACGTTCGTGAGCGGCTCCCCCACCTCAACAAGGTTTCACTTCAAAAATGCCACAGCCGAGAATCGAACCTCGCTTAACTGATTGAAAGCCAACCACGCTGAGCACCAACTGTAAGCAAAGCCGCATAAATTGATTATATTATGTAGGTTCTGAAAATATGAGAGCTTGTTATGTTTTATAATGTTACCTACATCACACCCAAAATATAATATATTTTTAAAAATAATGTACAATGTACAGAAATAGAATCCCACACAAGATCGCGTAGTGCGCTCTAGCGAACGGATATTTTATCAGAGGGAGATAGTTTTAATTTTTTTTTTCTGTAAATTATTACATATTATCAAAATAAATAAATTAATTAAATAAATGTAATACAATTATCATAATATACGGATTAGATAATAATTTTAATCCAACACAATAACGCAAAGCGCGCTCTAGCGGAGTAATGTTTTATCACAGTGAGATAAGTGTTTTTATTATTTTGCAATATTATTTTCTTTTAAAAAATGTTCTGACCTACTAAAAAATAAGATATTGAATGAAAAAGGCGTTAAAAACAAAAAAATAATGTGCGATGGCCGAGAATCGAACTCGGATCAACTGCTTGGAAGGCAACTATGCTGACCATTACACCACCAACGCCAGTTGTCGGGATGAGCTAAGAAGCATTTATATGTTACTTCAAAACTTTGACTAGATCAAATGAACTTTAATCGGTGGTGGGGGTACCCGCATTTTCGTTTCGGTCATGAGTCGGTTTTACTCCGGTCCTCGAAATTGCATGACGCGCGTAAAGAAGTTTCACTTCAAAAATTCATATTTTTTTTTTATAAAATAATATTGTGGGATATCTTCATCATTCTAATTCGCTAAATTATTTAAGGTAGTGAAGTTTATTTTTTTTAAAATTTATTATAGTCCGGTTCTAACCTCATCTCTGTCGTTAGTTGATTAAACCACACCATCCAGTGTACGTGTAATAGTGTTGTGCAAAACTGGTGTGCATTAATGGAGTGCATAAGCGACCCATTGTATTTTGCCTATTGCTTTTTACACAAACCATGGCATGGTGTGACTTCTTATACATATCTTTGTGGATTTGAAGCAGCGTATTTTCTGTATATGTATTTTTTAGTAATGGGACTTGAAAGTCTTGGAAAAGTTGTGAGGTTGGGTAGTCTGATGGTTTTTTTTATTATCAGCTTTGAGTGATTTCCAGTAATTAAATTTATTTTTTAATAATAATTTTAATTTATAAAATTATAATTTTTTTTTAAAAGTATTTGTTAAGCGGGAATTTAAGCCTGGTGGGTTATTCTGTATCTTTTGCGCTATCTAAATCGGCTAACAGCGGTGTAACATTATAAGAACTTCTTTAATATCTTGATCCTCGTCCGATCCGTCTTCATCAGAATTCCTGGTTATGTATGTTACATTAACCTACGTTAGGCTAACGCAAAAGGTACATAATTACCCTGTTTATCGCCTTTTACATAAGGTGTGTTATTGTTAGCGGCGCGATTCCAAATGTCACACGACGTGGTGCATCGCCTTGATTGTCTGAATACCTATCATGTACCTACATACTTCCTGCTTGTGGTCTAATTAATGCAACGATGAATTAATCAAATATTTATAATAGAAAATTCTACCATGCTTGTTTTCTCTGGAATTCAACAAGATGACATGCGTGAGTAATTACGAGTATATAATGACTTGATCATGGCGATGATGCGTACACCGGTCTGATAAAATCACACCAATAACTTCATAGAAATCCAAGGTGACACCGACAGCCAACTTCCAGTGCACCAGCGAGTTTCACATCGACTAGGTAGGTACTTGCCCACTTTGTAAATGACGAAATAGGAGCTGCATACTAATGGCGGGTGATTAATATGCACGCATTGTTTGGTGGGCGGATGTCGGTCGTGTAAAGTGTCGAGGTTTCCCTCCACCTTCTCGTTCCCCGCAAGGTGCGTCCAATACTCGATTGTCTATGATCGACGCCAATAATATTTATATCATCTAGGACGGCAAAAACTATACTTTTATAACGGCTGAATTCATGTTACAGGACTAGGCTACTAAAAGTTATTTATGCAGCGACAAAATGAGGAACTTTTTTTACATTAACTACACACATGAGGCCTTGAGAAAATAATTTTCTTAAGGGCCTATTTCATCTCCAGGGATGCTGTGTGGAGGGTCATTTTGAGGAGAGGAAGGAGTGAATAGTGATCTCGGGTGCTTTCCCTCAAACACATCGTTCCACGGAGCAACTTCCATTGAAATACTGATAGAACAAGGACATCATTTAGGGTTTTGACTAAATGATGCCGGTGCTCTAAAGATTATTATAATAGGGATATAGAGGAATCTATCTAAGGGATCGTCCATTTCTGCACAAGAGTCAAGAGGTTTTACAACGAACTAGTTTAGTTTGCACTCGTATAGCCCCAATATCTACAGTGCATTCGGTACAGATAAGTTTTCGATCTGCACAGGCAGTTTCTACCGATAACTGTAATAAAAACTCACTCAAATTATTTCTCGACTGAATTGTTCTTGATATTTGTGCTTATTTTTTATCCTATTATGAATCATTTAAGACTAGACAAAATCCTCAAATAAAGCCGTGCACAAAAATGAGCGACGAGCGCTGGTGCATTGGACAGACATCCGGTTGAATTTTCCCTATTAAATTTCTAAAATAAATTGGGAATATTTACGACATAAGTGATAAAGTCGTGTGAAAACAATATTGCGCGTGGCCCGGCGGAATGGACGGACCTACGGTCGACTTTACCCTAGCAGGCTTAGAAAATCGATCTTTCCGTGGGGTATATTTTAATTATTTCTGATGAACGTATTACTAAAATCTCAAATGTTTCTAGAGGGGCCCTCGGGAAGTTACTAATTCACCGTCTAGAAAAATTAAATTTGGTGCTTACCGCTAATTTTATAGTTGACGTTTTTTACAATTTTCAAACCGTTTTACATAAAATATTTTAATGGCAAAGTTTGTTTTATTAATCTTAAATATAAATTTCTATTGATCTATTGACATAAATAACTTACATCCGTAGGAATCCCTCTAGAAACATTTGAGATTTCAGTAATACGTTCCTCAGAAATAATTAAAATGTGAGCGTCGAGCAAACCCCCGTAAATCTAGTCTGATGTCGTCGCCTATGTACTTTGTCATTAAATTTGCGCATCTTCACCCTTCTCGAGGTAATGTTTAGAACGGCTTTACAGTGTCCATCACCATCAGATAGAGGGTAGAAAAATGTTTATATGCGTGGCAATGATTTATTTATTTTAATATCAACGGTATAAAATATACCATACACAATAAATTATAAACAGTGACATCAGAAAATATACAATTAACAGAAACTCCAGATGGATATAAAAAGTTAGAGATACAAGTACATGCAAAACTTATAGGTAGACGGTAGACTAGGTTAGAAGAGAATTGATTGAAATATATGATAGTATATATACATGATATAATATATTACAATAGCTAAAATGTATGCATTTATTTTCAGGTTTTGGTTGAAAGTAGGTAAGTGCCAATCAAGCTGTTGGTTCACCGTATTGACTATTATTATTGACCCAAGTTTCCTCAGTTGCCCTAGGCACTAGGCAGTTCATTTTATATACATATTTATTTGACTTTTTACGTAAGTATGAGTAGCTTATGTGCAGTTAAACGAATGATATAGTAATCGAAATAGGCTTTGAATTAATCGCTCGGAGAAGGACAAATATCTTTTAGTCATGACGGAATAAACATCACATGGTTATTTCGCATATTAGCACTTCATTGTTCATCACTGTTTTAGTTTCGTTTTCCTGTGCAGTTTCTAAGAAAATATGAGTATATAATAATATATAAGAGTGGTAAAATATATTCATCACATCGTTAATAAGTAAATCACGAAGTATTTATACATAATTAGGTAGGTACTTAATACGTAGGTAATTCATTGGTTTCATTTGGGATCATAAATCATTCACACTTGTGGGAGGACTTCTCGGTACCAGCCTGTTGTATGTGACCAGCCTTCCTTCTGGCCATGCGGGCAGAAGGAAGGAGTTACCACCATCGATGGGTAGATACCACGTGTCACGACAGCATTACTATGCTGGTGACTCCCGCTAATAGTGTGCTGTTCCTAGAAGACCGGACGCTCCGTAGGGATTACCATTCCTCGCGATCCTCGTGTATGTAACTAACTAACTAACTAACCATCACGCCGTTTCCCCGCAGGGGTAGGCAGAGAGGACGGACCGTTAAACAACTCGGTCTTGGCACACACTCCTTGCCTCATTCACATTCACACATACTCTTCTATTGTTCTGACTCTTGACATGGCCCGACTCAAGTATCTGATTCACTTGGTCGTGCCATGTCTTCCTCGGGCGTCCCCGACTTCTGCTACCTTTCAAATTTGCATCGTATATTCTCCTTACACTCCTTTCTTTCGCTCTACATGCCCTAACCATCTAAGCGTCCCTTTCTTGATCTTACTCATTACACTTACATCAGCCTTGCACTCTTTACGGATATCCACATTCCTCACACGATCATACATGGTTTTACTACACATACGCCTCAGGGATCTCATTTCAACAGCATTCAATCTACTTTCATCCTTTCTTTGCCAGTTCCATGCCTCACTTCCATACATCAGGGTAGGTACCAGCACTCCATTGTGGACTGCTAACTTCGCTTCTTTGGACAAATTTTTGTTAGCGCCAACTGCGTTCAGTCCTCCATTAATGGAGTTACCTGCATTTACTCTTCTTTCAATATCTCTGTCAGCCTTCCCATCTCTCGTAAACATGCTTCCTAAATACACAAACTCATCCACCTTCTCCAAGTATTCCTCATTCACAGCTATATTGCACACTGCTTTCGTACTCTCTCTTTCAAACACCATTACTTTAGACTTACTTACATTCATCATTAACTCATTCGTCATGCATACTTCGTTCATCCTAGATACGAGAGACTGCAGATCATCCATACTATTAGCAATCAGCACCGCATCATCAGCATACAATCCTCGTGTATGTCCTTTCAATATACATAGTTCGGTATATTCAAAAATCAATATAACTCGCGTAACTATTAAAATATGCTATATTGTATTATATTCTAAATTATCTTGGTTTTGAGTCAAAAATTTCGCAGGGCACAATATATTGATATATTTTGATATAAATATAAATGGCTATAGCCGTGTTTAGTGACCAGATCATAATAGTCAGGTACTTACAAATCTTCCTCTTATGCACATCTTTCCCTCCCTATCCCCTTCACCCTTAAAACATACCCCAATTTGTAGGGTCCTGAAAATTTCACTTTATTTTTCGATGTAATAATTATACTTTCGAGAAAAGCGGTGTTATTTTTCAGCGAAGTTGATGGTATTATGCAACAAAAGTGATGTTAAACAAAAAAAAAACGTTTTTTTTTGCCAAAAGTGGCGACCGTTTTTCGTTTTTTTAAATTTTTTTTTTTAATCTAGAAATGAATGTCAGTACGCGTTATATTAGCTGCATTCCATGTCTATTCAAGCTTATCAAAACAATAAACAAATAAATATTGAGGATGTGTAGTATTATGTAGGTAGGTACATTCTAATTTTAAGATCAGAAAAGGGTAAACTTCGCGAAAAATGAGGAATTACGCATAAAAAATTCACGTCATGGCAAGCTTTGGAGATTTTCTCCGGTTTCTGCCCAAGGTTCGTAGAAAATGTATTTTACGAGGTTTGCCCACTATTCGGAAAAAAATAAAATTTATGACGTAGCTTGAAGTCCAGTTGGTGTCCGAAAGGAAGATCTCTTTCACTTTTCACTAGGTATATAATAATTCATTACACATGAGTCGAATTAAAGCCGATAAAATGTTTTTGTTCAATAGTGAAGATGTGGTAACAGTAGTGAATAGTAGAAAAAGTCGGTGACGCCCGAGGAAGACTATCAGAAGACGCATTATACTGGAATGATATGTGGAGTCTAATTTAAAACGATTTAATGTATTTTTTTTACAGTAACAATATGGACATAGTACCTAGTTATAGGTAGAAAAGATAAGGGACGTCCGAGAAAGACATGGCGCGATCAAGTAAAACAAATACTTATGTATGCTAAATTAGGCGGTTGTTCTTTTTCTTACAGAGACGTAACATTTCACTGTTGTATCGAAACTTAAATATCTTGTCTGTGCAGGCTTTACTATGGAACAAAATATTGATTCAGAATATATATCTGAATCTGAATATAAAATAAATAAGATATGAAAACACGTTCATGTTATGTATGAACAAGGTTCACCAACAATTAACGCATGTTTGCTCCAAAATACAGGGTGTATCGGCACGTACCCGACAAACTTTAACCAGCTATTCCTCAGCACATTTGGAGTAAAAAATGTTATGGGCACTTTGCTGTCCGGTAACATTTTTTTTCCATTAAAAACAAAAAATAAATAAAAAAATCCACACTCCGTCACTGTCATTTGCATTGTTTCTCGTGTTCAACAGCTGTTATTAGCAAGTGTGTCAAAAAGTGTCCTCGCTCTTTCATACACACTAAATAATATTAGTTAAAAATGAGACGAATGATGCCATGCCATTTCATTGTGATTGCAAAAGCGCGCCAATGTAGGTACGTACGTACATTATTCAACGAAACTCGAATAAAATATTGCCAGATAGGTTTTCAAACTTTGACAAAGGATAAAGCATTGTTGGCATGTGGTAAAATATGACTTTTTTATTAAAAAAATGTTACCGGACAGCAAAGTGCCGATAACATTTTTTACTCCAAATGTGCTAAGGAATAGCTGGTTAAAGTTTGTCGGGTACGTGCCGATAATGCAATAATGTTTAAAATTGTAAATTCCCATATCGATTCAGATATATACTGAAAACATGGCTAATAATTAGAAATACTTTATACTAGTCATCACTATCAATGAATTGTTGTTATTTATTATCACGTAGATTTAGTGTTATTTTTGATGTGTGTCAATAATAATAATCTGAATATCTTATAAGTAGTAACAATATTATGTATATTTATAATTAGTGATAATATACATACATATTTACATTGTAATTGAACATGTACATCCTGTTGACAAACTGCTTAATTATACTTTAACGGGATAATACTTTAAATAACAGTAAAAAATATTTATTTTTAAAATGCATAACACATACAAAAATGCATTAATACATACTTCTATGTAATTCCGAATTTTTACATAACGCTACTCACTATTTGATTAACTAGATCGTGCCGTACCCGTCTTCCTGGGACTTCCCCAACCTCTTTTTCCAAGAATCCTTTCAAAACGTTGTTATTAACGCTTTCATCTGCCTTGCATTTAAAAAAATGCTTATCGGTTTTACTATACTTACAGGATAAGTATACTTATCCAACAATAAAATATTTTTTAAAATTATTATATTTCTCTATTTTTATGTAGGTATTTATTCTTCTTCTTAAAAAATATTTCGGCAAGAGCACACTTTTTAATTTACTTATTATTAGTATAAAACATTAAGTGGAGAATTCGCCTAGTATAAATAAACGGTTACAACTTTTTTTACATGAATTTTAAAGGGCTAATAATGGATAAAAATTTATTTTACAATATAATTATTAATTACATAACTACATACATTTCAAGCAAATTACTAAGCAAAGGTAAGAAAAGGGAACCCACTAAGGCACTGCCTGTGCGTTGGTAATATGAAAAAAACTTACTGATAAAATAAGAATAGAAATAACACATAACATAACAAAAGTGCACAATGTCCATAAATAAAGGTAAACAAATATTTTTTTAACATTTTAACGATACGATACGATTGTACCACCCTAGCCAGGAGCACTTCTTTCCCGGTGAGACTGGTACACCAGGGAGGCACTGATTTTTTAGGACTTGGAATACGTGCTCTGAGGATTGGAAGAAAGTTGGAGTTTAATCTACCGGTAGACATGGCAAGCCATCTTCTTGCTTCGTCTTGACTTTTTTACCTTTCTCGTTTCTTCTAACTTTTTTCTGCTTTTTCTTGGTTATTCTTACTTTTCGCTGCATCTTGGCTGTTATTGGATTTTTTCGTATCTTTTTGTTTCTTTTTGCCTCTTCTTCTTTCTTCGAATTTAATCGAAAAGAGAACAAAAGACACTCCTCCGAAGTGCAATGAATAAACAATTTTTTTGGAAGTTGGCAGGGAAAAAAATTAGACCAAAAATAGTGTTATACAGAGAAATTAGAAAAAATAAATAAAACTTTTAAAAATAAAGTAAAATAAACTCTCTCCAATGATTCCAAAGAGCTAAAACGTTAGTAAGATTTGATATATAACGGGTAGAAATTTCACATAAAGTAGTGTCAAAACTAATTCATCGAAGATCAAAACCCTTTTTTTTTCAGTCACGCAACATTTTACAGATGTTACTGCCCTCGTTCCTGGGATTCTTGAGTACCTCGAACCTACCTACACATTAATAAAAATATATGCATCGATTTGTAGCTAATAAAATATTAGCGAAGCTTCTACAACATAATTGTATTTGAACAAATACTTGTACATGTAATTAAAAAAATGAGACTTATTATGTGAAGAACAGTGTGGGTTTATAAATAACCAATTATGTGAAACGGATCTCAATCTAGTTCTGGAGGACTGGAAACAAGATTTAGGTCAAAATAAATATGTGATCGCAGTTTTCCTGGAGAGCTTCCGAAACTATGGACAGAGATATAGTTATTAAAAAATTATCTACAAATTAAATAAAATTAAAAACATTGAAAAGGTTAAAAGATTAACTAATATCTACCAAACCACAAACGTGGGTGAGAGAATCTCCTAACCAATGAATATCACCTTGGGAGTATACCAAAAGGGTCTGTTCTCGGACCTATTCTTTTTATAATGCACACTAATTATATGGTAAAAGTATTGAAATATTCTAAAATAAGATTGTTTGCTGACGTCGCGTTTTTTACGTAACAAGAGAAGATTACGAACTCATAAAGAATAAATTAAATGAAACCTATAAAATAAATTGTCCAATAAACAAATAAATATCAATATGCCTGAAGAAAAATAATCTAAAATTGAATAAAAAAAATAAAAAATTTATGAACATTTAAAAACGAGTAACAAAAATTAGATTGATAGAAGTGTTTGCAATTGACTGAACTGAATATGAGTTAAATATCTTGTCAATAAAACAAGTTTCTTAATTCAATACTATATGTTTAATCTATAAAATGATTGATAGCTAATTAATTGTCCATATCAATTGAATTTTTAAGAAAGAATGAAAATCGGCAAAACACCCACGAGACGAAGAAAAGAAATGAAAAAAAACGAATGAATGAATGTTGTTGATATACGAAGAATTAAGATATTAGGCGAATTACCAAAGGGAATAAAATTAAAAGAAAATATAAACAAATTCAAACTTAAATTTCATAATTGTTATGATTAATACTAAATAGTTTTTTTTTAAATAAAACATGTATAAGGATTATATTATGAAATAGGTAATTATGTAACTATTTAAAAACTACAAATACTACCTACTTAAACACACCGTATCCTAATTTAATAAAAATTAACATTGATGACAAACCAATTTATTTCGCTTGCCCAAAACCAACATCCAAAAACAAAATCCTCAATTCCAACATAACATATCGTAGAGAAGTAACGCGTATTCACGTGAGTTTGGAATGTATAGGGAGCATGTCCAGTCCTATCCTAATTCTATATTCCTATTTCTCACCCCTTACCTAAAATTAGTTTTAAGACACGATAAAACTCATATCTCTAGGCAACTTTAGCATTAGAACATTTTTGGTTTAACTTCAATTAACTTCATATTATGTATATTTTATCCTTGAGCCGATATATTTTTTTAAATAGAAATAAATAAATCCTTGTATATTGAATTATAATTCATATTTATGTGCAAAAGTCTGAAAGTTTGCAACTTTCAAAATATTGTCAGTTCCGAACCCTTCCGAGAATTACTCCTCAGTTTTTCAGGGAGCAGAAAGCGCAATATTGTTAATCCCGTCTGCTATACAACTATGTAGGTATATTTGCGGTGTTTTGATGTGTGCATCTAGAATGGAAGACTGTATAAGAGGCGAATTCAGCCATAACACTGACAAATAATAACGAACAAATTCATCTTTAAAAAAATACGTATTTTTGATTTGGATGTGGTTTAATAGATTGTTAAAAAATAATTATGTTTAGCCATAGGAGATATTACATTATCATATAAATTTAAATAAATACGTAGTTATACGTAATTCATAGAGAAAATGCTCTCGTTGCACTATCCCGGGATACTAGACATTTATACAAAGATTTGTAGTTTAAAAAATTAGATAGGCGAAGTATCTGCCGTCCATCAAAATTTTCGTTTTCCTTCCCTGAACAGCCTCATTAAAGACTTAAATATTTGTTATTAAAATAAATACTAGAATAATTAATGTTATTTTCAATTACACTTTTTCTCGATTATGTCCTCTGCGTGTGTACTGAATCTATATTTCTCTAATGAACAATAAACAGTGTTAATCGCATGTAACCTCCCAGGTAAGTATGGTCTTATATATTAAATAATTGTACAGAATACTCGTTTACATGAATAATAATATAATACGTACATTCTAACGCAGCATCACGTTCATTGGTTAAATGCATTGTACTGGTACATATGGTGTTATATTAGTGATGGATGAACCGGTGGGTCAATCTGTTTTATTCCTAGTCTATAGTTAGTTCACAAAAATGGCCCTAATCAAATCATCCACATATTATAATTATTAAAATTGTTTACTAAAAGAGCAAAAATAATTCTCAAACTGTTCTAACGTCATGTAATTAGCACAGCTTTTTCTGTGTGGAATTTTCTGGTTAGCGCAATTTTCTCAGCTACTCTTTTCTTGTTTTTTTTTTTATTTTTGTTCAAACATATCAGATGTTGAGTTTAAAAAATGTAAAGAATCGGGCGAAATAAAACATAAAAAAACACTAAAAACAAATTTCTCAATGAACGCGTACCTTATAACCTTTTACATATAAGTAAATTACTTATTACTATACTCCTGAACAACTCACATATAACAATGTGTACCTACATGTAAAAGTCAAAAGTAATAAAAAAATAATATTGACAAAGATAATATTTTTTTATCTACCTTTTAACCAGGACGACATCGGTGAATTTTGTTAACGTCTCTATTTATATTATAGATAATGATCGAATTTGACAGTTTCTAAGCTCTAAAATCATAAAAGGAAAACATATTGGCCAAACGATTTTTTTATTTTGTAATGTCTTCCCCGAGGTTCCCTAATTTTTGTATTGCAGGTATTTTGCATTGACCTAAAAAACCCTTGACGGGGGAATTCGAGAACAATCTGAAGCGGCGGGGTGAGGGGGAAGATGTAAGGAAAATGCCAAAAACTAGTTAATTTTTTTAATGACGTATCCCATTCCTCGTATCATCAAATACCCCCAAAAATCATAAGCCGTTGTAACTGCATTAACGACACAAAAGTAAAATTATAAAAGTTTGTTATGCACCACTTTGCATACAAATCAGTTCCAAGGTTAGTCATACAAGATGGCTGCCAGGCACTTTCCCCTCACCGTAGATTTGGCTTCAATGCCATTAATGCTCTGTCCAGGGCTTTTTGGGGTCTGGGACTGGATAGTGGATAGCCCACTGGACTGGTACAAACTATACACAGTGTGGGTGTGGGCCATAAACGTTTCTTTGGGTTCCCACATATCCGCTTCCTGTCCTTTTTAAACCCCTCAGCCGTGTTATTCCGTCTCGTGTTGTTCTTCCCCCAGTTTCCTGTCTGGGTCTAATGTAACCTGTCTCTTATTCTTAATGTGCTCTTTTGTGGATTGGACAAGGTAACTTAGGTAACACACTGCACTCCTACAATACATGTATACTTTAGCTTCACCTATTTATTATCTATACAAATACTGCTACAGCCTACATGCGAGTACTTCCTGCAACAGGTGATTGAATTTGGTGATAAATGCAGTATTCAAATCATTAAGAAAATCTTCCGTTGTATTCGGAGTAATAATAATATATTATGAGTTAATTTGTGAAAAATCAATGTATTACGAGTTCATAGGAACAATCAATTTAATTATTTACAACAGATACGGAGATATACATTATATACAGATATAATGTTTATGTTTGGAGGAGATACCACTTTGCACGCAGAGGATACTATATCTAAAACACTGGACGTTACATGATTTTACAAGTGATATTTTACCCTCCATTACCATTTATTAGAAGATTAGTGACAAAAGTAGAGTTCATATTTATGTTAAAAAACTGGAGATTTTAGGACTCTTTGGGACAGGAGAATTGTATGAAATAAGTAAAAAATAAAATAATTTCATAGTTGTTTACACTTTTTGCACATTTAGCTATTTACAATGTCGTGGACTGTGGAAGTGGAAGGTTTCTGACTTTATAGTCTGTCTCAAAAGGTGAGTTTGAAAATTTAGCTCTAAACTCTGTCGAGCCTATGATCAAGACTCTAATAACGGGGATTTTCTCGAGGCTCACAATTTCATTTATTCCGACGGATTAGTAACGATAATATATATTATTTCCTTTCTTTATATATTCTTTCACAATCGAATCAGGAACCAGGATAGCTGATGACGCAGCTGGCCTAAGGGTTGACTGTTGTGAACAGCAGAGCTTTAACTGGATTCTTTCAGAACATTTGAGACATAGAAGATTTTTGAGAAGCTTTGAAATTTGTGAATATTTGATGCGCCGGTAGTAGTAAGTCTTGCCTTGAAAACGGATTGGAAAAGTGATAAATTATACTGTTTTCGTAGAAAGCAATCAATATGTGGTTACATGCCATGCATTACAGATGTTTTATTTTAGTTCAGGTGCAACGCAATAATGTACCCATTAACACATAATTAATATCGCGCAATTTATTCGATATTTTTGTTTTAGTCTAATAGCTTAGCTATCACTATACTCAATCACTTTTTCAAAGGAATCCAAAACTTGTGGGTGTGACATTATATTTATATTAAATGATAAACACACTTTGTAATACACCACTTCGATAGCCGACTGGGTTGAGCTTAGCTCAAGTTTCGTTAAGGCTATAATATCACCTAATACTAACAGTGACAGAGAGAAATTGTATATTTTCCTATCTATTATATTTGAAAATGCTTAACAAATAATTTTCTATAACTTTTTAATTTTTACCTACAAAGTTTTGAATAATTTACTAGAGACTTATAAGCAGACAGCTTACTACAGAGACAAACTGCACTACAATACAGACTTCCACACATACCATAAAAGACAAACTGCATTACTTTTAACTACCTACCGGCTGCGCCACTGTTATATACAGACTTGGTGGTACTCAATAATAAATCGCGTATGCGGATTGAACGTTTATTAACAATATAGAAGTGATTGTCTACTACTATCTTCTTAGCTGTCGGTTGGGAAAAGAGAGCGAGCAGATGCATCCATCATCTTTTATACATCGATCTGTCATCTCGCTCTTACACATTCAAAAAGCAGGCGTACCACCTAAAACCTTTCTTACAAATACAGACTTCAACACATATCATAAAAGACAAACTGCATTATAATACAGACTTCCACACACACCATAAAAGACAAACTGCATTACAATACAGATTTCACCATATATCATAAAAGGCAAACTGCATTACAATACAGACTTCCACACATACCATAAAAGATAGAAAACAATACATTAAAAAGATTCAACAAATCAAAAACACAAAATTGTTTACTGTAGGAAGCATCCAAATGTATGGCTTGGTTCCAAGTGACATTTAAAATGTACCTAGATTAAGCCTATTTTTAGAAAAATGTAAAAATAATGTATTAGAAGTAATGTCTAAATTGTCAGTGGCTGAGTTGGTATCGCCCATCCAGGCGTCGTGAGTTCAATTCCTCGGCTGCCTAAGTCCTCCACAAGACACAAGTAACATTTTCTGTGGTGGTAGAAGGAGATTTTCAAATATTGTCAGGTTATTCGTACCCGGGATTGTTTGCCATTTTAAAAAGATATATTTTTTACTGTGTGTTTATATTAGACCACATGAAGTGGAACTATAAATTTCGATGAATAAATCTAGTTAATAAGTCCTAAAGAAACTTGAGTTAAGCAAAACCCAGTCGACTGTCTGCATATTAAATTCAACTCAAGTAGTGCATTACAGTGTGTTTATCATTTAATACTTACTGATCCAAAAAAAAATCTTGTGTTCAAATTAAGTGTTGTATTATTAACATGATACGCGTATTATTCAGCATTCTTCAATGCATCATCCAAAGAGTCGTATGAATTCTATATTTACCGATATTTCATCGAAGAATTCCTATATTGTTTGGGTTGATGCAGATAGATAGCACAGCCAGATATCTCGTATTGCATTCTGAAAAATAATAAAGCTTTTGTTATGAACCTCTGTAGATACACGTCAAATAGCCCAGTTTGGTGTCACTTTAACATATAGTTGTATACCTTTCCTAATAGAAAAATAAGAAAACGGAAACTATTAAAGTGTTGATTTCCTATAAAATGTGAAATGAAAGTGATTAGTCTGATTAGTGATATTACCTACTCACATTTCGTTCTGAAACGCTTTCCATTTTAAATTTTCAATCGCGTGCTTAACACTTACACACGACTTATATACATAAAACTATGGTGAGCAGACTGAACGAATGAATTTTTTTTTTGAGTCACGAAATACGAATGGTATACTCGTACGCATAAAATGTACATCCTCTCTTCTTATGGTTATCAATAAATGGGTGACCGGATAAGTCATCACAATGATAATTCATCACACTTTTAAAAAGTTATATAAAGTCATGGAAAGTGATGAAACAAAAACTTTATTAACTGGGTTAAGTAGATTAGGTTAGGTTAGGTTAAAAAAAATTTTTTTTTCATTGTTTCTAATGACTTTATATCACTTTTTAAAAGTGTGTTGAATTGTCACTGTGTTAAGTTATCATGGAACCCAATAAATGCCAACCGTGACTTCAGGTTTCAAACAAAAAAGTTTTTCTGAATTATATTGTCATGAGTGAATTTTTCTAGTTGATATCCTGTCTTATTTTTTATCATATGATATTATCTTGTCGTAATATGACATCTTCAATTACTCCCAGAATAATTAGTACTTAGTAAAATAAAAAAAAATTCTTGAGCAATTTTTTGTTTTACATAAATCTTAATGTTAAAATAGAAAAAAAAACATTTTTTAACTTATTTCCACTTTTTTATTTTACCACTACCGGTTTCATCCTATTATGGACATCTTCAGGCTGGCAATTGAAATTCTTTTGTTACAGAATTTATACAAAATTAGGTACACAATGTCAAGGTAGGTACATATTATTGGGTTATTAAATTACAAATTCATTATTTTATTTACTAAATTATCGATTATTCTGCTATAGTGACCATTGTTATATTATTATTTCTTATTTATGACATATTAACCTTAATTGTAATTTAATAACCCAATAATATGTACCTACCTTGACATTGTGTACCTAATTTTGTATAAATTCTGTAACAAAAGAATTTCAATTGCCAGCCTGAAGATGTCCATAATAGGATGAAACCGGTAGTGGTAAAATAAAAAAGTGGAAATAAGTTAAAAAATGTTTTATTTTCTATTTTAATAATATATAATTCCACCAAGTAAAACAGTATAATAAATAAAGTCATAAATCTTAATGCATAAAAATCACGTGTAAACGCTAATCTCCGACACCTCTCAACCGATTTTGATGAAATTTTGTGAATGTGTATAATTGGTTCTAGCTTGAAATATAGGATAGTTTTGGACCCGATAGGTGGCGCTGTTGTCAAAATCTCAAAAAAATTAAACTTTTTTTTCTCAAATTTTAACATCCTTACATAGAAGGCGGTCTGTGGCAGGACAACGTCTGCCCGGCCCCACTAGTTTCTTATGAGTTTAATTATTTTATTTTTTTATATGTTGTCTTATAGAGGTAAAGACACAAGGAGTAAATTCATTCATGGTTTTACTTTGGTTATGTACTACACACGAACAAACTGAAAAAAAGTGACAAACTGTCGATTTCCCGAAAATTAATAAACAAATAAATTCTTCGAAAAATAATATAATATTCAATACCATAAAAAAATTATTGCAGACAATTATAAGCGTTAGTTTAACTAACCAACCAACGTTTCCCCGCAGGGGTAGGCAGAGAGGATGGACCGCAACACAACTCGGTCTCATACATCATCTCATACATTCCCTTCTATTACTCTGACACATGGCCCGACTCAAGTACGAATTTGGTTCACTTGGCATTGTGGCCTTGCCCATTTTGGCCCTGCCGTAATGTTTCATGTTTTGCACAAACATTTGGTTCAATGTTTTTGGTAATATTGTCTCTAAAAAATGTGTATTGTTTTGAGGAGTTTATTTGTGATGATTGTGTTTGATATGATGTGTCCATCTGAGGTTATGGTCTATTGTAATTTCTTTGATATATTATTTGGACATTTTTTTAGTAGGACAATCGCAAAAGTGTGTGTGTATACATTCGTGAATTATTATTATTTTTTAAATTTAATTATTAATACCTATATTTGAATTTCTTTTGTTTAAATTTTTTGACAAAAAATAGTAATTTTTCAAGCTTATTGACGGTGTTCATTCGAAAGGTAAATTTCTGATCTTTCTTAAAATGGATAGTATTTGCTTTTGAAAGGAAAATATATTTTTTAAATACTTTCATCTTCACAAATTGTACAGTTATAATATCCAGTGATTTACACGATAATATGTTTATGTTTGTGTTCGTTACAACTCACGCTTACGGTTCTGCAGTATCGAACTCGTTAGAAAGGAAAGAAAGTCACTACTTCTCTCTCCTGCGGTAAAATGAATGAAGCAATTTCCTGCACCGCCCAGTCTGCCTGTATCTCTACGATATAATAGAGATGAATGATGGCGTAATTCCTTTTATATTAGCTCAGACAGTGGCGTGCATTCCGTACAGTCACATAAGCACTTCCTTCCGTACCCTACCTGAATCACATAGAAATATAAATAATATTAAAATTTATGAAATTATTGCAAGAAATCATCTTCATTTTGAAGTACCAATACCAATCGCAGCGCTCTGCTATGAGATGTTAAGGCAGGAACTAAGTATGAAAAATGAAGTAAACAACCATATGCGTATTCAAGGACGATTCGTCTGTGTTAGTGCCGAAAAAGGCAATCTCTTTTAAGTAAAAATAAAAATATATCGCCACCGCCAAATGCAGTAATCAGTGCCAACTCTTTGTATCTCTGTTAATTTTCTATAACTAACATCTAGGAAAATTTACGTACCCAGTAATTGACTTGTAATGTGCATAAATGAAGCTTATTTGGATATTTGTCGTAATTCAGGATTTTGAAATCTCAACCAACATAGGCTACAACTGGTACCTTAGACATTCTTAGCGATAGACTGCACGAGGGGGGTTGTCGGTGGTATGTTTGTATTTAATTCCAATGAATTCGATGTTTCTCGTACTGCCTACCCTGATTTAAAAAAACTCTGCGCACGCCTCTGGCCTCAGATTACTTAATACTAACTACTAGACTCATAGAGATCGACTCATTACTCTCCAATTTCGTCTACTCCACGTTATTTTACTTCTATTTAAAGCTTGGAGATAACTTAACCTAATCTAACATAAAATCATTGATTAGTGATGGAAATTAAAGAGGTATTAATTCAGAAGTTATCGTTATTTGATTGATAACCGATGCAGTTTCCCATACCTACCGAGAAGACCAACATATTGGTTCAGTCATCTTTTAACTTTTAACCCTTACCGACCGTGTTTATATTTGAAAATACATGGATATCAAAATTTTTCTCACTATCTAGAGCGAATAAAAAATTGCATTTGCTGATAAACTGGTTTTGCGCACAATTTTTTTACTGGTTACTGGATTTTAGCTAATTCGGGCGGTAGCCATTTTTATATTTTGAAAAATCATTTTTGTGTTAAATCTGAACCGATTTTTTTTTCTGATTCTTTTAATGCAAGTTTTTAATGTATTTTTTCAATGTTCAATTTATTTATTTTTTTGTTTAAAAAAATGGTATTTGTTTGTATAATATTCTTTCATTAGAAATTAGCATTAATTTATGAAACTATTGAAAAAAAAATCATCAAACATTTTCAAATATCTCTACCAATTGTAAACAAGCATCAAATATATTATGTATTATCACCGCCAGATTAATTCAGGTTAGAATGGCTTAAAGAAACATATTTTTGGTTCGAGTATTTCGACGACGTCTAAATATCTAGTTTCTAGAAATTTACTCACTTCCAAGGTGACTTCTTTTGAAATAGCAGTAAAAAATTTTAATTTTTTTTTGGTAGTTTTTAAAATTATTTTTTTCATCACCTATGTAGAATTTTAATTTACAACGTTTTTTTACTTTCCTTTCAAATGAGGGTTCAACCAACCCCCAATTGTGGTATGTTATGAGTTATGAGACTGAACGGAATGGAAGGATATGGGATAAAGGAAGGTCGAGAAGTACTTGGCTTATCAGATCTGGTCACCAAACACGGCCTCCCTATTCAATCTGTACTAACCATCGAGGTACATATCATAATATTATATTTATAACAACTACTAACCTCATTCCTTTGATCCTTACAATTGCCTACTATGCATTTGAAACTAAATACAAATACCTAGTGCAATATGTGGGTGTGTATGTAGTTTTGTTGTTTTACCAGACTATCCTTTTGAGTGTAGCAGGTAAAAAGTAAAAAGGAAGCCCCTCTCCCCAATCCCTTCCCCCTTCCCTAAGCCCCGCCCCCAACATCTGTCGCAGCCTTTTTCAAGGAACCACATAGAGCTTTTGAAAGAATCATTCAATCTCAGTCATTTTAAATAAAGTTTCAACGGTAAAAAATACTTATAATTTGATTTGAGTAAGATTTTTGTTAAAATTCTCTTCTTTCTTATAAATATGAACGTCAATTCACAGATTTTGTATTCTTTTTCAATTTAAATAATTGATTTAAGGCACAACAGGACAAACATTATTTTATTATACCTACAAGATAACCCCCGCACCATAATTTTGATATTGCCAGTCAGATTTAAATTGATGGCATATTGTGGAAAATGATATACCATATTCATGCAACTGTCTCCTTTTTGAGGACGAAACTAATCTATGGATGATGTACTTATTGGGCACATGATGATGATGATGTACAAATTGGCAGAAGAGTCAATCAGGGAAAGGGGAAAAATCCAAGTTGCGATCAGCGCGGGAGGTAGCGTTACCTTTTCTGTGATTTTTCAGTAAATTAATCCGACAGTATACAGGCAACTCGCATTGTCATATCACTATTAAGTCTTGCAAAATAATATCTGCTTACGAATTACTAGTCCAATGGCCCGTAAATTGCTGGATGTGTTATAACTTAACTACAAATCACAAATCGGGTAAACGAAATTCCAGGCGTGTTTCCAAATTTGAATATTTTTTTAACACTATTAGACACTTTTACATATGTGTTAAAATTTAACCATAAAAACGAACATTCAGATACTCTCCAGAAAATTTCCACAATGAACTGCGATGCAAACCTTTGCCTTACTTTAGTGAACATTAATTGTCTGCGGAGGGTCTGGTTATTTCGATGTGCGTTCTTCGGTGGGCAATGTACGACTGATGACGTAGTTTATTCAAAGTATCCTCGAACCCTTTTTGTGCCAAGAATATGGTCACGTGGTTTGCCTCCAACTCATCAAAATGATATGAAAATGTATATAATATATAAATCCTTTTATAAATAAAAAATTTATACAGTAAAGTGGTATTAAAAACAAAGCTATTTTATTATAATTATATACATCCACAAAGTATTTGCTACATGTGGAAAAAAATGTATGTAACCGAATCTTTGAAATATAAACAATTCAAAAAGCAAATTAACTCCCTGAAATTAATTATATAATCATAAATCAATCCCTCAATATATGTTTACTTAAGGCGATGCACTACGTCGTGTAATATTTTAAATCGAGCCGCTATCAATAACACCCCTTAAGTAGATGGCGATAAGGTTTAAATTCCCGCTTAACACCATCCACCTCTTTTGATTTATGCAAGAAAAAAACATGGCCAAAAAGTGCCTTTTATTTTATTTTGTAGATGTTCAGGCATAAATATTAAATTTTTTCGATCATTTTATAAATAACTTAATTTGCCACATTATACAATAAAATCATAACCAAAAATGGGTTCGTAAGAAGGAGATTTTGAACTTTTAAGTAGTTTTCATAGGCCTTATACATTATTTTTTCTGGGCTTATAAAAAGACACATCTAAAAAATACTCGATTATTTTAAAGGCCAAGATGTATTCTACTCGCAGTATTTAATTAAAGCATCTAAAACATTTCTAGGTGACCTAATTTTCAAACCAAAAACACATGATTTTGCATTACTACGTAGTGCATCGCCTTAATCTACACTATCTAGCATTTAAAAAAACTTTGGCTAGTGTTATATTTTTTCTAAAACTAATTCTCCAAAATTTTGTATATAGAATTACTTTCTAGTTAATTTGAATATTGAATTATTTTAACTTGTATGTTTAGTTATGTTTGTAGTTATTTAATAAGTCTGTGAATTTTGTTTACACATCGCCTTTTAAGCATTATTTTCTTTCTGTATGTAAATATTCCTCCCATAAACAAGAGCTACTAGAGCTCACCTTATGAAGTAGTAGAATAGTTATGAAAAAAAAATTATATTTCATACTTTTATAATTTTAAATGTTAGATTATTTTGTAATAAATAAATAAAAAAATAAAATTTTAGTATCTTGATTTTGTGATTGTAGGTTTTCACCAAAGGATATTTGAATTAAAAATAATGTCTTCTTCTTTTGTCATAATACTTGCTAACCAGCAATTATTAGAACTCGAACTGATTGCTCATATTTTCCATTTTATATAATGATTTATTTTCGATTCGCGAAAACAATACGTTATCATTCTTTCAATAAGCGTCTTCAATACCAACTATGAAAATAAATTATTGTCGAATAAAGTTATACCTGTTTTCTAATAAATAACCTGTTTGAGAAAAATCAGTATAACAAGTGGTTATAATACCAACGTTCGTTTTACGATTGGACCCTAGAGTATAAGTGATGCCCCGATGTTTCACATTTGATGGGGTTCTTGTATATGGGCGAATGGCCGTGTGGCTCGATGGGTGATGTTTATGGTGTCCAGTTTAAGTGTTTGGGAACAGGTAAGCGAGGAAGCCCGAGATAACACCTGGCACCTGGCCCCTGGCCCCTAGCCCCCACCCTAGGCCCTTTGTAAATCTGGGAGTGAGGAGACCACTTGGCAGGCTCTGATTAAATTTGGTCAGTAATTATTATCTTTATTCAAACGTAGCTATTAATAATAATAATTGGGTGACTTGTATAGCGCCGTTTTTGTGCAAAATCACCTCAAGGGCGCTGTACAAACTTATAATACATTTCTACAGTGATCTATGTTATTACTTTACTATTGATGGAGATAATATAAAGTACAATACTTACCTGGTAGGTCACTTAAGATTAACACTTAATTAACATTATCTAATTGTTTATTAGCGAAATTTAGATACAGGATTTAGGACATAATTGGAAAATTGAATATAACTGGACTTTCTCTTAGGAATGGTATATTTAATTTAAGGGTACGACAACTTAAAAAGATAAGTTTTTAGTTTAGACCTGAATTCTGTTGGATTCTTTTAGGGTACTTGAGCCAGTGAAGGTTACGAAGGTGTTCTGAAATGTGCGAATATTTTGAAACCCCGGTTATGAGCCGTGCTGCTGCATTAAAGTTTGTCAATATTTTGGAAGGCTGGTATAAATGCCGTTACAGTAATCGAGACGTGAGACTACGTAAGAGTTAATAAGTAGTTTTGTTGCTTCTGTAGGAAGGTTTCTTGGGACAGACTTGAGTTGTCTTAGGTGAAAAAACTTTCTGTTATTTTTTCTGATTCTTGACGTGGCCCGACTTCAGTATTTAGTTCACTTAATAATGCTATGTCAGTTAACAATTGTTATAATTATAATATATAATATGTTGTTTACAAGATTTGCTGTTAACTTTTCCAAGCTTTAAAAAAAAACTAATTTCGGTTGTGTTTGTCCGTGCAAGTCTGGTTCATTGTACTCAAATTTGCTTTGAATTTAGGTATCATTTTCAATATTGGAACAAATTGTTTGTCGAATTCAGAAAAGCGTTAAAAGTACCTACGTAGGATATAAAATTTAACAGATTATTTTCATTTTTTATTTTCAAAATATCATTTCAAAATGATAAAAGGTATTTGGTAAAAATTACTTACCATTGTAAAAAAGTTAAATTTTAGTCCAAAATTTTATAATATAGGTACTTATGTACCGTAATATTTTTAACAATATATTCCTTGCAGTTTTCCATCATCAATGGCTTAACATCGAAAAACTTTTAAATTTAAATAAACTCATTCAGAATATTTAATTATTATTAAAACGGAATGATGGTCACCCCTGTGTTCTCCCTGCCCAATATGGTAATACATTTCTCAATACCTGACTGGTATATGACCTATACTACCCGTATGCACTTTATGCAGTGATATTGTATTAACAATAGAAAAAAATAAAGCACGACTTATGACATATGAATGAACTAGCTGGAAGCACCCGGCATCGCACGGGAACCATTTCAGGTTCCATGAAAAAATAAGTTATTATTCGTCTATTTTTATAGTTACTGTAATGATACCTTCATCTGGCCGTGAATTGATAAGGCCTGATGATAAGGATATTAATCTCTCAGTAACGTTGCGGAGAGAGACAAGATTCAGGATCGAAATTCATGTTTTGTTTAGTAACTTCACATTCTTACTTTCCGCTTCCCCTTTCCAATTTCCAATGTCTTTCAACTTTAAAATCTTGATTGTGATCCAAATCCGGAATCCGGATTCAAATCCCGGCGAGCGCAAGTAAATTTTATTTGATTAATGTCTGTCATTTCACAATTGTAGAATATTTGCGATACCGCCTCGGTGAAAGAAACGCTGCTTGGGATGGCTTTAACCGTGTTTGCTGACTCAATCCCTACCTCCCTCTTACCCATCTCGTTATCATCACCACTACCGTCAGTCTGATAACAAACCTCACTATATTGAGGATCCCGTAGTCCCACTGGCTCCAGTTGGTGTTCACATAAAAAAGGATTTACTACAGTAATAAAAAGCTGGTCACGGTGCACTGGAGCGTTACTAAAGATGCCGAAGAGTTAGTTAATTTTGCATATCCCACGGTTTCTAAATATTGGCACTGCTGAATGCTGTCCAAAACAATTTAACATGGGGAATTTCCACAATTAAAACCTTGGCTAAAAAACTTTAAAAAATCAATCGAGTTCGCGAACTTTTAGCATCCTTTTGATGGATTTATTATTCCGATCACGAATGGACCCCACTGTTACTCATTTGCAGCGCTGCAAGTGGGAGACGAAGGATGCTAATGGCCGGATATTGCGAAAGCTTATTTTTGCATACCGTTTGGATGTCGAATCATATTGAGAGTTTTAATGCTTCCCTCTGCGGGAACTGCTTTGGCAATTGGCAATTTTAGTGTTTGGCAATAAGGATAAACCAAGATTTATGTAAATCTATTAGTCTGTGACATTCTGAAGACTGAAGATTGAGTTTTCCTCTTGGAAGAATGGATGTCAGACGTGAAACGTCGAAATTGATGTTTATTGAAGGAAGTTAAAATGAATTATATTTTTGATAATAAAACTATTCTTTTATTTTTTTATAATTTACAGAGAAATACATATATTTATTTATTGCGGTTAGGAATATCATCATTATTAAAAAAAATTTCAACCATTTTCAATAGCCATTATTAATAAAATAAAGAAATACCACAAATCACTCATGAAAATATTGATGATTTTACTAAAAATATTGATATTGAAAACCCCTTATTGAACAACAATAAACTTTACTTTGGAATGAAAAAAAATGAGATTAGCTCCATGATAAAAAAAATATCCCCCAAAGTTGACTCTTCCATGAGCCTTCCCCGCACAGAGTTTTGGCGGCCGCGACGAAAAAGCCGACAAGGCTGGCCGAATGAAGCGTCTTTCCGTGCAGTGCCACGCTTGCTATGTAATAATTGGTTTTATCTTTCTAAGTTTCACATCAAAAATGGATGGATTTTTTCACACATTAAATCTAAGTATATAAAAAATAAAGTTTATTTGTAAAAAATCACGGTGGAAGATACTGGTGAGAAACACTACAATGCAGAGTCGAAGCGTTGCATTGCTATAAATGGTTTTAACGGCGTCCGTCGCACAGTGGGCTGAAAATCGCCTTTCATAGACATAGAGACTTGAATTTTCAAGGGTATTTTTTTTGGCAAGAAATGGATTCTGCTGATCATTACTATGCTATAAAATTTCGTACGAAGCAATTGCGTGTACAAATGAAGGAGTTATCAATTTTTTAAGAAAAAATTGTATGGCACTGACATTAAAAATGAGGCTATCTCTGGAATCATAAGGTTGGCCATTCTATCCTTACACACAGATATACTACTATTTATGTGTAATTTTTTTACATACTTCGTATTGTGGCGCAACGTGCGATTTTTTTTTTAAAATCATCAAGTTGAAAAAAAAACTTTTTAATGTTGATAATTCATTTTGATGCTTGATAAGACATATATAATGACGAAATGCGAAAAAATAATTATTTTTATGAATACGTGTTTCGACATCGTGATAATACATTCTCTTTTTATTAAAATTTTAAGGCGATGCACTACGTCGTGTAATATTCTAAATTGAACCGCTATCAATAACAACCCTTACGTAGATGGCGATAAGGTTTAAATTCCCGCTTAACACCATCCGCCTGTTTTGATTTATGCAAGAAAAAAACATGACCAAAAAGTGTCTTTTATTTTATTTTGTGGATGTTCAGGCATAAATATTTATTTTTTTTCGTCATTTTATAAATAACTTAATTTGCCACATTATACAATAAAATTATAGCCAAAAATGGGTTCGTAAGTAGGAGATTTTGAACTTTAAAGCAGTTTTCATAGGCCTTTACATTATTTTTTTCTGAGCTTATAAAAAGACTTATCTAAAAAATACTCGATTATTTCAAAGGCCAAGATGTATTCTACTGGCAGTATTCAATTAAAGCATCTGAAACATTTCTAGGCGACCAAATTTTCAAACCAAAAACACATGATATTGAATTACTACGTATGGCATCGCCTTAACAAGAAATCTATCAATTCATTCGTTAAGGGGCTGCAATGCCGTTTTTAACCAGTTTACAAATAATTTGAAGAGATTTTTAATAAATTATCAATATTCAATATTAGAAATTTTTCTCAGTACATAGTCTCACTGGGCCCAGATGGTTGGCGGTTTTTTGTGAAAAACAGTTTAGTGACCGGATCTGAATAATATCTTAATCAATCTTCCTTCTGCAGCTATTTGATGCAATTAAAGAGTGAGATTCCTTCACACTGGTTGTAACGTGGTGGTCGTTGGAAGGTGCTAAAGAAGCTTGGAGCATGGACCATGGTACCTACACGGAGCACTAAACTATAGCATGTAATAAGTACGGCACAACATACACGCCAATATAGAACAGGGCCAAGCAAGGGCATACAAGGCCATTTACACTTCCGGCCAACTGGAACGAACCAATAACAATACCAATGGACCGGATTAGGAAATTATTGCCATTTCTAAGTATACATATACCCACAACGTTATTGATAAATTCACTCGGATTTAAATTTTAATGATCAGGGTTTTTGAATTATACACTTTTTTATTATTTTTTTATTATAGCGACTATTTCCTTACTTAAAAAATAAGATTTTATATATGTCCCATTTCCTGAAAACTGAATGTCACCCTAGCTGTCTTTATTATGTACTTTGTTTCTTCTTTGAATAATGATTGATGATTAGTTATGGTTCAAATACTGTTACAATATACTGTCAAATTACCTATCTTGTAACACATCTAATACATATTTGTTCTTTAATTTTGAAATATTTTGTGTTTGTATGTAGAATTACTTTATGTTTGTGATTACTCTTATGTTTGCTTCACTCAAATTTAAATTGTTAACCTAGATACAGGCTTAGTCCTAGTGAGGTTGATTTTTATGCGAAAAAAAACGTGTTTTATGTATAGTGAGATCATAGTGAGATGTAATAAATAAATAAATGAATTTAAACATTGTACATACAAAATATGATGTTAAATATATGTATAGTAAATTATATTGCTTTATCCTTCTCACTTGGGTGATCTATGCTGAGACGGACTAAAGTTATTAATTTCTGTTTTAGAGTTTTTTGATTAATCTTTTTCAGCCAGATTTTTATTCTTGATTTGTAATCATTAAAATTTTCTATTCGCTTTATATCAGGGGAAGGATGTTGTGGAGTTTCGTGGCAAAATAAATATAATATCTTTGTCCAAATGTCGTTTTATAATCTGGACTATTTTTTATGTCATTGTGATTTGACCTTGTTTGATGAATACGCGGTATTGTAGAGGATTCAGTATTTTTGATTATATTTATTTTGAGTACATTTTACAATTGTTGTACATTTGGTAAATCTAAACTATTGAAAATTTCAATCGAAGGCTTTCTTATGGGTACTTTCAGTATGGTCTTAATGATTCCTTTTTGAACTGTGTTCAGGTTATTTATATACTTGGATACAGCAGATCCCCATCCAATAATTCCATATTCAATACTAGAATGACATAATGCGTCGTAGATTATTTTCATTTCATTTTTATTAACCACAATTCTTAAATTTTTAAAGAAATATATAAGATTTGTTAGTTTTTCGTGATACCTTTGATATGTATGTCCCATCTAAGATTTTCATCAATTACTACCCCGAGATATTTTAAGCCTTGTGACTTTTCTATAATTAGGCATTCAAATTGAACATTATGTCTATGGCATTCGTGCAATTTTTGTTCGAGTGATTTTATTGGTTAGCCCCTAAAATCATAACATTATTTTATCATCTATGGATGCTACAAAGGGAAACATCGTGACGCATTAGCATTAAAACACAATAAAGTCATTTGATTATATTTTTGGTGTGTATCTCCAAAAAATGGTATATTTTAATTTTATAACTAGGCAACTAGAAACTGATAGCATTTTTGGAGAACCTACCTATTATTCCTGTCGTAACATGATTTAAATCCAAGAAATGTGTTCTCTGAGACGTACGTGTGGTAAAGTAATGTAAGACTGTAAGAGAAATCAGGAGATTTCCAAAGAATGTTGGGAAAGGCTAATGTAAGCGAAATACTATTGAGAAAAAATTAAGAGACGCTTAGATGGTTTGGGCATGTAGAGCGAATGCACTAAGAAAGTCGGGGACGCTCGAGGAAGACATGGCACGATCAAGTGAACCAAATACTACTATAATGATGCGAGCAGTGTGTGCCAAGGCCAAGTTGTTTGGGGTCAATCTTCTCTGCATACCCTTGCGGGGAAACGGCGGGATGGTTATAGCCGTCACGGGACGCCTAAGGGCGTCTCTGGGCGCGTCAAAAGATTTTTTTTGGGGCGTTTTTCATCAAAATATGCCTGTTTCTAAGAGATCTTGCCAACTTTTTGGATACATGCATCATATTCGTATTTCACCGTTTACTTTACAATCTTGTTAACACAATTTCTAAGTTCAATATTGTCACTTTAGCTTTTAATTCATTTTAATTAATCTGTCTGTCATTTTTAGGTGTAAACCTATTCTACTCTAACTTTTTCAAATATTTTTTGTAACACTGCCTAGCTACAACTAAGTGCCCAGAGCAGTGAAATTATGGAATCCCTAATTAGGGTAGGTATGTTGTGAGACTGAAGAGGATGGTCAGAAAGTACGTACCTGGCTGTTCAGATTTGGTACAATACATGTTTCGAATTTGAATAGTATGTTATTTCATCAGGTCGATACTGAGAATTATTACTATTATTATTAGATTTTTTTTAAAGAATTTTTAGTAGTAATAATACCTTTACATATATATTTATTTATCATTGCAGGAGATGATAATACTAATAAATATAAACGAAACCTGAAACAGAACAAGACACAGAAAATAAAAAGGTAACGGTCTCAACTGGAATTAAACTGATGATTGTGACATATTGAAATTTTTTTTAAATTATATAGAACCCAGGCAGTAGAATAGTATTATGCCAACATCAATCATTATTATCGAGGTATGTTATTATGGCCTTCTTGTAACTTGTATTTATATTCCGTGCGTTGAATTTCTGCGAAAGTATTGCCAACTGCATGCAATCTAGGTACAAGCGAGTATCTAAATGGCTCAGTGCTGATATTATTGTTGCAATTAAAAATAATTTTAGATCGAGCACTTCTAGTTGGTATATATGGTTGGAGTAAATCGGAGCTGTCCATAATACCTTTAACAATTTTAAATCAGAAGTAAAATTTGATTCATTGCATTCGATGATTTTAAAATTAAAAAGCCCGTTTTTGATTCTCTGATCCGCTTCTGACGACGTAAGGTCGCAAACAATGGGGCATTATGGTTTTATGTTTCAATCCGTCAGCTGCTCTGAACTCTGCCATGGGCTTGGGAAGGAGAACAGAAGTAAGAGGTAGGAGTGTGGAGTGAAGGAGAAGCGAGGAGATGCAGAGGGGACGAGGAAATGACAAGAAGTGTTGTTTAAAGTCTACCAATTCTTATTCCTTTGTCAGTGTGGAGAACTGTTTTCTTTTCCTGGCAAATCAAAGGCACGTACAAACTATGATTCCTGTGAACATTGTCGCTGTTAATCTCGTATATAGATAACTCCCTTCTCCTGATGTCTTTCTAGTGTAATACTGTACTAAACGACTTTTTCAGATTCGTAGGATCGTAACAATCTTTACTCTAAATATTTATAAAAAAATATTTTCTGGTTAAATAAACAATGTTCAAAATATTTTTTAGTGTTGATTCTATGCAAAGGAGGGTAGTCCGTCTAATTGCCAATCCGTTGTTAACATACCAATTGCCTGTTGCCAAGAGTCTGTTAATTTATATCAATGGATCCTGCTTTGACCTTTGGAACACCAGACCCTTTTTGAGGGAAATAAAAAATAAATTTGTTTTAAGTGCGAGCGACTCTGTTAAAAAAAATTATACTCTTTCTTATGGCATACAAGTTTAAATCGCATATCAAAAAATTCCAACTAGGGCGAAATTCCAATGCCAGCAGCGCATGAACGGTTTGTCAGCAGGAAAAAAATCTTCTGGTGCACGAACGGTTTTCCAGAAGGTAAGGAGCTAGCAGCATTTCCCCCCTGTGCACCGGTGCACTTGAAACTCGACGGATACGAGCGGAACACCCGTTCACAGTTGATATTGGCTTTACGTTGATATGAGAACGGGTCGTTTCTTTGACTCGTTTTTGCGTAAGTCGACTCGTTTGTGGAACGAGCTAACGACATCTGTTTTCCTGCTTCATAAAATCCGGGCCTCTTCAAGACCCGCATTAATAAACCCTTTCTGCGGACCCTACCTTAACCCGCTTTATAACGCCGCCCAGACGGGTAAAGATATAGTTACCCTGTATCTACATTGTACAGGAACGGGCGCTCTTGTGAAGTGTCAAAATAAAAGTCTAAAACTGTGCTACATTCACATAAATAATATGTCTACATCATAGACATATGAATTCATATGTCTGTGGTCTACATTGTTTTTTTAGTGTAAAGCTATACTATGTAGGTATTTGGTGCAGTTTTACATTCAACATTGTTTTAGGTTCTCGCTCACAAACGTCATAATGTCGGTTAGGATTGTTTTACATAATATATACTAACGAACGGTTTCGTAATCAACTTTATCCAGAGAGAAGGCCTCCAATCCAATTTTTTTAATACTAACAAAATAAACATACACGGAAAGAAAAGGGAGAAAAATAGTTACTTGTAACCTTTCTCTCTAGTCACATTTTTAGGCGATCGAAATCATAAAAGAATATCTTCTAAACATTTTTTAAAGGCTAAAGTGTGGCTATCATAAGGGAAAACTTCACAAAATGGAGACATCTTTAGTAAACGGAATAAAATAAAACATTTTAACAAGCCGCATTCTTTAAAAAAAACACACATTCAATACACGGTTGTCTTTTCACATTACCTAATATGATATTATCGTAGCGTGATGAAAAATTAGCACACAAATCACTTTTGATTATCGTGTTCAGCTTGTAACGCAAGAGCTAATCAACAATGGAGCTGGAAGTGTTGTTTGAAAAACTTCTCCCCGCTTGCCCGGAGTGCCAGGCCCTTGGGGGACCAAGGCCCAGGTTCTCTTCCGGTCCTCCGTGGGAAAGTGCCCCGGCAGCGGAAATTCGCCGGTCGAGATTCGATTAATTGTAGACCTGTATTTATTATACTTGAAAACAATATGTAATGTGGTCTTGTGTGACCTTTCTAAAGGTTTACCTCTGATGATTCGGTTGTAACGTGCATCTTTGTTGCATGTGTCGTTTATTTTAAGAGTTTAAGGGGAGAGATTGGAGCTTTTAGCGGTATATTTTTTACATTCTAAACTTCCAGGAACCCATTGTATTATAACGTTTCTAATTTTAGTATTTTGTGAGTTGTGGGGCTTGATGGGAGTGAAGGAGGGGATATAAATAATAATAATAATAATAATGATAATGATGTGAGAAAATCATCTTAATGGCACTTTTCTATATAATTTACACTATTTACAGGTATACATAACATGTACTCTATCACTTACTTATAACTAATAACCACCTCAACCACCACAACACGGGCATGTGCCTGGCTTGGTGGTCTAAACATTCTCAATGACTGTAATAAATAACGCTCTGAATAAGAAAAATTCTAAAAAAAATTAAAAAAATTATTACTACTTGTGGCTGATAACTAAACTTAATAACTAGTGACAACTAAAACTCATAGCAAGTGCCTTTCTACTGCGACTTAAAACCAGTGACTCACATCTAAGACTGTCACTTACAGCTAATTCTTATAGCTGCTTATAAGACTTTTAACTAGTGACTTAAAACTATACATATTTATAACCGAGTGGATAATAATACCTTTAGGGCTGACGATGATGCAAAAACATACAATTTTAGTAGGGTTTTTTAGGAAACAATTTTTTCCCTACCGAGAAAATATAATGCCTCTAAGTCTATAATAGCTAGGTACCATTTTAAACACCCATATGAGGTAAAAATTATTAAGGCGATGCACTACGTCGTGTAATATTTTAAATTGAGCCGCTATCAATAACAACCCTTACGTAGATGGCGATAAGGTTTAAATTCCCACTTAACACCATCTGCCTGTTTTGATTTATACAAGAAAAAAACATGGCCAAAAAGTGCCTTTTTATTTTATTTTGTAGATGTTCAGGCATAAATATTAAATTTTTTCGATCATTTTATAAATAACTTAATTTGCCACATTATACAATAAAATCATAACCGAAAATGGGTTCGTAAGAAGGAGATTTTGAACTTTAAAGCAGTTTTCATAGGCCTTATACATTATTTTTTCTGGGCTTATAAAAAGACACATCTAAAAAGTACTCGATAATTTCAAAGGCCAAGATGTATTCTACTCGCAGTATTTAATTAAAGCATCTGAAACATTTCTAGGCGACCAAATTTGCAAACCAAAAACACATGATTTTGCATTACTACGTATGGCATCGCCTTAAGCGAATTTGACGCCGTTCTGTTTGTATAAAGAACATTAAATTTAATTTCAGTGAATTTAAATGATTCAAAACCTCATGGAAAATAAGAATCTAGAAAATGGAAAAATAGGATAATAATACACAGTACTCTTACTATATGTAAATGGGCGACATCAGTTTACTTTCGCACCAGTGTTATCTAAATGACACTTGTTGTCTATTAAGTGATTGTAATCTTGAAATACTGCGAAAAGTCTCCCTCGTATGATAATTGAACAGTGCTGGTATAATCAAAAAGCTGGAGCACCGCTATGCGATTGGCGAGACTGGCGAGCGGCGAGCGGAGAGTGCTGAGTGGCGAGTGGAAACTGGCTAGTGGCGAGTGGCGAGTGGCTAGTGGTGACAGTATACAATAATAATATTTGGCTAATTTATATTTTGCCGTTTTCGTAAAAATCACCTCAATATAAAAAGGTCGACAACGGTGGCGCAAACGCAAACATTCTACAGAAATTCACAATTATTATTAGAACCGACGGAAAGTCGAAAACCGAAGAAATCAAAGTCAATATTATATTCCATACTTCACACTTCTCGAACCAGCACACTCCGGGCTTGCCAAAATAAATCACTCATTCTTATTATTCATTGTCATTAATATCCTCACTGAACTGGTGGGTAATAAATAATAAATGAGTTATCAATGTTATCATTGAAGGAGAGAATTAAACTAATGAATCCAAACGAAACATGAAACAGAACAAGACACGGAAAATAAAAAGGTAACGGTCTCAACTGGCTATCGAACTCAGGATCTCTGTCTTACCTGGACAACGCCTATACCAACTCGACCATTGAGACCTAACTATTTTAAGTAATTTTTGCCGGTCTTATATTTCAAATTCAGAAATACCAAAATTATCTTCAACCAATTTTTCCCATATATTTGGCTGCTATCCTAAAAAGTTTAAATGAATATTAAATTTTATAAAGTTTAATATTACAGACTGTGTTTATTTACAAAACATATACAGGGTGTCCGGAAACTCGTAGTACAAGCGGGAAACTGGTGAATCTACATCACATTTGGAGTCGATTTTGTAGTATATTTTTTTTTGATTTGAGCTTTCGTTATCGAGTAAATCGAGTTAGAAGTTGATTTTTTTTTTTTTTATCAAATTCTTATAAATTATTACTGAAGATCAAAGTACCCAACTAATTAAAACTATTTGAAAGTAAAACAAATGAAGAAACTCGGATTTGAAGCATTATTTTGAAATCACCCTTCATTTAATCCGGTGTAATCATAAAATATTTCTGCTCTGCAGGGTTAAAACATCTGTTGTTCAACTCTAAACACCAGAAAATACTTTAACCCTAAAATAGCCGAAAAATATTTTTTTTTGGTTTTTTTTTTTTTGTGAAAATGCTCAAATCAAAAAACTTTATGTTTACTTGGGTTCCCCATGTGGTGTAGATTCTCCAGTTTTCCGCTTGTACTACGAGTTTCCGGACACCGTGTATAACGTAAACATAAATATTTATACACAGTATTTTAGATACATTGTCCCTTTTTGGGAACAGAGAGATCAGAATGAGATACCTTCAACACACCTTTTTGATGACAGTGTGCAGACAGAGCGTTTTTTGCTCTTGCGCTTTACACTCTCCACAGTATAGTTTTTTTTACTATCTTATTTTGTTATCAAAGTATTTTTAAAATACTTATTACTTTACTTTTTCCATACATTTTTAATAATATTACTAGTACCAAAGATGATCAAATTAATTAAAAGTGATTATCTCAAATTAATTCAGACTTTGGAGAGTTCTGTAAGTGACAGTTATGTTTTTACATATTTTTTTAATCGAAATCACCTTAAAATACTTATTTTATTACCTTTTCAATACATTTCTATAAATTTAATAGTACCAAGATGATTGATAAGACAGGTCCTCTTAAATAACTTACTATGTTAAGGCCCCAGTACACATTCGGCCAACGCGTGCGGCCAACGCGTTGGCCGAATGTGTACTGGGCCATTTTGTGTGAATTTCGCGTTTGCGGCCAACGCTCGCCGGCGAGCCGATGAGTGTCGGTTTTTCGTGCACGAATCAAAGGAATTTGGCGCGAGCGGCAAAGAGCGTTCACACATTGGCCGAACGTTCAGTTCATAGTTGCGCGTCGGCCGGAGTGGACGTGTGTGGTTTGGTATATTTAGTAGACTGTAGTGTCGTGTCGCGAATATGGCGCCATGGAGTAACGAAGAACTGTTTAGGTTCATTGATTATTATCATAATGAATCCATTATATGGAACCCCAAACACCAGCAACACAAAAATAAAAACATAGTAAGTAACTTGCCTCACTACATAAAATAATACATGTTTAGTTGCGATATTAATTTGTCTATAGGTATACCGTTCCTAGCTACTTTTTTCGTTTTTACTATCAACTAGAGCTAGTAGTTCCTAACTACTTTTTTTATTTCAGGTTAATGATGCTTGGAGTAGAATTGCAGACAGTATGAATATCCCTGTAAGTGAATTAAAAAAAAGAAGGAGTCGTTAATGGCAACGTACAGAATTCATCGTAGGAAGAAAATCCAGTCCATTAAATCCGGCATGGGTGAAGAGGAATATTACAACCCAATTTGGCCGTTTTATGAAGCAATGGACAATTTTTTAAATGACGTTTATGAATGTTCCAGCATTATTAACACAGAGGGTAACAGTGTAAGTAAAACAACATATTTATTTTGACAAATTTTAATTATTTTCTATACTGTTTCTACAAAAATAATTCATAAAATCCAACCGTATCTGGGTTGCTGTTTGGGTAGGTCTACGTGGCACATTTTGTAATGGCAACAAAGCACTATCTCTATTTTCATTTCTCCATGAACCTGGTCGTACAAGTTCTCCGTTAATGAAAGTATCAAATGAACCTGGGGGTGTATAAATATTCCGAGATGAACTACTGTATCTCAAGAAGTTATGTAAAAGTAGACAAGACATTGAAATAATAGAGGCTCGTAAAGGGGTTTCCAGAGCTATAGCTTTTTAAAAAATTCGAAACCTGTTGGATAGGATGCCGAAAGTATTTTCTACTTTTACACGAGAATGAGACAATTGCTGATTAAATATTCTTTCCGGGGATCCTTGGGCATGGTGGCCTGCAAAAGGTTTCATTATGTGGCTACTAAGCGCAAATGCTCCATCTCCTAAAAATACGAACGGAATATCATTGTCGCCATCCGGAAGTGGGCTCGGAGGTGGTAAATTCATAGTGCCAGAAGATAGTTTTTGACATAAAACACTCTGATTAAATACGCCGCCATCACTTATCCGACCTTTACATCCTACATCGGCAAACAAAAAACAATAATTACTATCAACTAGAGCTAGTAGAACAATGCTGAAGCTGCCTTTATAGTTAATATAGTCAGACGCACTCTTTGCCGGTGATTGTATAGTTATGTGTTTGCCATCTATAGCCCCAAGGCAATGGGGGAAAGTAAATCCTTCTGACTTGTTAACCCATTCGTCTGCAGTTTCAGGCATCTGAAAAAAAAGTTTTTAACGAGTTAAAAAATTTATTAAAAAAATTTCAACATGTTTTTAACAAGTTATTTTTTTACAGGCCTCATCATCGACATATTCTGTAGAAGATACACTAGATGAACAAGATGATAGTCAAGGAAACAACTCCGTAGCTGGGAGTAACAGTAATCCAGGAAAAGTTCCAGCTACAAAGCGACGTTGCAAAAATCCGCCAGAATTAGCAGAGGCTAGCAGAGAGATGTCAAATGCTTTCAACACTTTAAATCAAGTCCTTAGTAAAGATTCTTCAACACGAGAAGATGATCCATGCGAATTATATGGAAAACTTCTTGCAACAAAACTGAGGAAATATACAGAGATTGAAAGAGAAGAAATCATGTTAGATATAGATAACATGTTGTTAAACAGACGTCGAAAATCACAAATGATTCCTAAAAATTCATACTTCATTCGTCCGCCCTCTTCTCAAAATTCATATGTCATTCGTCCACCATCTTCTCAAAATTTATACCGATCTGAATGGTCATGCTCGCCTCCTCCGCCTTCTTCCCCTCAAAACAGACCATTTTCAGCAAGTACACCACCATCTACATATTATGTTCCTAATCAACTTCTACCTCGACGAGTTCAAATAATTTCCAATGAAGTTTTAGCCCCAGCACAAATATACACGTCACAATCTTCACCCAACCCAACCCATCCACCGTCACAAGAACAGCAAGAAGTCTCTCAACATACTATGACTGATGATCACAGTTACACGTGCGAAGGGTACAATTCTTCAGAAACTGACGCAACTCCATCACAAAATATTCTTTATCGAGCATATAGAGATGCATAAAAAAAACAAATTAATTGAAACCTATTTGAGTCAAATATTTGTCAACACAAATAAGCTAAGTATTATCTTGAAATAAATAATTGATTAAAAATAAAACCTTTTTTTTACCTACCTTAATCATATCTTTTAACACTTCATTGAGTGCTAAACAGACTTCAATCACTATGCGTGAGATGGCTGGGCTTGACATTTTAAACAGATAGTGCAGACTTCTGTAACTGTCCCCGGTAGCTAGGAATCTTAAAGTCACTGCTAGCCGTATTTTTACTGGTATAGCTTCCCTCCATTTTGTGTCCTGTTTTGAAACGATCGGGGAAATTTTTTGTACGAGGTATTCAAAGTCAGTAGGTGACAATCGTACGAAGTTTTCAAACTCTCCAGATGGCTCTGCTAGAAGCTCGGCAAGTTGGTTGTTCATGGTCTCCCTAAAAAAATGTTTTTTTTAAATTCTATATAATAAAAATAAATACCGTCACGCCTATATTTTCACAAAGGGGTGGCAGAATACTCTAGAAGTACACGCATTCAAAATAGGATACTAACAATTAAAACAAAATTTGATTTACCTTGTTCTGTTTCGATGAATACTCAGCATCCACCATCTTCTTTTGCGCCATCTTTTTTTAATCACTCTTCTCTGGTGCACAAGTAAAAAAAAATTGAAAGCGCTGTACAAGTATATCGCAGCGGCCGCAGTCGCCCTAACGTCCATCTTCATCTAGCGACCAACGCCGAATGAACACGCGAATGTGTGAACGGTATCACGAAAATCTGCCGGTCGCATTCGCCGCACGCGTTGGCCGAATGTGTACTGGGGCCTTTCATTTTCAATGAATTAGCATATTTAAAAACAATTTCATGCAGTGTTGCCATTATTTCAATATAATGCCCGTTATTAAAAATCTCTCAAATCCCGGGCACGTCGGCTACTTCGCCAATGACAGGAACCTCCCCGTACCTAAAGGTTCGTAGAAAATATATTTAACATACATATTTTCTACGAACCTTGCCCGTACCCATTATAAATTCGATTATTTTCACTATTCAACGTTTGTAAAGTGGCATTTGGAGGTAGCTACTACCAACCGCTACTTACTAAGTGCCTACCCAGTACCAACCCAGTGCCCACCCAGTACCTAACCAGTACCTACTCAGTACCTACCCAGTGCCTTCATTGCCTACCCAGTGTTTACCTACCCAATGTCTACGTAGTACCTACCCAGTTCCTACCCAGTACCTACCTAAACAGTGCTTACCGAGTCGGTACAAGGAGAAAAATGAGTATGGCGGATGAATTAAAATAATGTTTCAAACGTGATTGCAATCCATTTCTTAAGATAATATTATTCCATTCAGAATGTTTTGGAACACGTGTTCATGCAGCTTTTCCTGATAAATATAATGACGAAATGCGACAATACTCGAAATTTTATGAACACGTGTTATGACATTCTAAAAACATAGTCGTGTTTTACCGACAGTTTGTTAGGAAACCTGTAAAATCATTCGTTAAAGGCCTGCATTCCCGTTTAGAACAGAAATACGAATAATTTGACCAGATTTTTAACCCATTTACGCCTGCCGTGCCCAAACGAGGACGCCTTCAAATCTACCCACCATTTTGTTATTAATGTGGTAAGTTTTGCTAACAGTGCATTATTGTCGAGTTAATTGATGTGTCTTACATTTTATATCAAACATTTTGGATAACACCATTTATAAACAGTATTTTAGTGTCATAAATAAAGTGAATCTCAGAGTCGCGGTGATTACCAAATGTAAGTATTTTTTTTATATGTTTACGTTCGTAAATTTTTAATTTTTCTACATAATCTTATTGAACACTTTGTTTACTTTGGAATAAAAATTTGATAAGTTAAAATATATAATTTACTGAACTGTGAACTACTTTTTTTTGTTGGTGTCCCCAAATAGGGACAGTGGGCACATAAAGAGTAAAATATTCTTTTTTTTACAGAGTTTTGACTGCACATAAATATGTCAAAACGGCAATTTGAAGTAAGCGATAACTATCATGGACTCCAGGAGGCCCTTGATGCTATTATGGCAGAAGAGGACTCAGATGTTGAATTTGATATCGTTGCTCTTCCCCCAGAAACAAGTATCCTCACTGACGAAGAAGAAGGCGATGAAGACAATATTATTACCAATGACATGCCAAGAGATATTCCTGGAAATATCGAAGTTTTTGTAAACAGAAACGAAGAAGATTGGGACAGTTCTGATGAAGAGCCTTTGTCGAATTCCGCTAGAAGGCAACGATGCAATGTTGGGCCCCGTTGGCGTAAATGCGAGCCTAGCTACGATCACATGCCTTTTGATGAGAATAATGTACAACAACGATGCAAAAACCTCATTACTGATCTCAAAGGTAAAAATCCTGTTTCAATTTTCGAGAAGATTTTTGATCAGGAAGTAATTGATATGATTCTTCAATATTCTGATTTGTATGCATCACAAAACAATAAACATGATATCAATATTACCGTTGGTGAGTTGAAAACATTTTTGGGCATTCTATCTCTATCTGGTTATCACACTTTGCCTCGCGAACGTCTATTTTGGTCTTTAGACGAGGACTGTAATGTACCTGTTGTTTCTAAGGCAATGACGATAACAGATTTTTAGATATCAAAAAGTACCAACATTTTTGTGATAATACTGTAGCTGCTGAAACATCAGATAAAATGTTCAAGATGCGAACCCTTGCTGAGGTTCTCATGAAGAAATGTATGCAATGGGGAGTGTTTCACACAAATCTGTCAATAGATGAATCCATGGTGAAATATTTTGGACGTCATCCGTCGAAACAATTTATTCGAGGTAAGCCTGTACGCTTCGGTTATAAAAATTGGATGCTCGCTAGTGCTGATGGCTACTGCTACAATTTTGATATTTATTGCGGCAAGTCGCAAATACCCACCAATGAGCCTTTGAGTACACGAGTTGTGAAAAACCTGTTGAACAAGCTAAACACAGATCCTAGAGACCATGTTGTGTTCTTCGATAATTTTTTCACTAGCTATGCATTGCTGCGGGATTTATGGGAATCTGGCTACAGGAACTGTACGTGAGGGTAGGACCTGCAAATTTCCTCTCACACCCGTCAAGGAGATGAAAAAGAAAAGTCGTGCTGGCTTTGACGACCGGTTCAACACGGTCAATAAAATATTGTTTGTTCGCTGGCTGGATAACAGCGTTTGTACAATGGGAACAAACTACGATAATTTTCTTCCGAGCTCAATCTAAAAGAAGAAAATCGATGAAAATATTCCTCAAATATTTATGAATTACAACAGAGGCATGGACGGTGTCGATCAAGCCGATCAGTCGATTTCAACGTATCGAACTTCAATACGAGGCAAGAAGTGGTGGTGGGTGTTATTTACATACATGTTCGATCTACACATACTTAGTAACGACGTGAAGATGGACCAGCTACAATTTCACCCATCAGCCTCTGTAGTGCTCAATTTACAGTTTGATGGTTTTGGCCACTTTCCGGAGAAGTTGACAAAACAGTTGCGATGCACTATTTGCCATAGTAAGGCACGTGAGGAGTGCAAAAAATGCAAAAAAACTTTGTGTATTGAAAAATCATCCTTCGAGAAATACCATACTGAATGTGCCCAGTGTCCCCATTTGAGCACGGCACTTTTTTTTCTAGTAAATAAAAAAAAATTAAATATATTTTTTTTATTTTTGTTAAAAAACTCTATTTCCTACTACATAAAATGAATTTATTCTTTTTTCTACGATTACTTTAGTCTTGGGCGTAAATGGGTTAATAAAGTAGCAGTACTTTATATCAGTAAGTTTTCTCAGTGTGCCGAAGGCCAGTACCTACCCACCACCTTTCCAGTAACTACATAAAATCTTCCCTTCTATATATTCCAGGCTGGCTACAGGTTCTTGCTAATAATTCTGCTTTATACGCGTGTTCTATTTCGAGAGCAAAGAGAATGCTATTTCTGTCTGCTTTATAAATTTACGCAAAATTCGTTAATTGCGTGGGCGAAGGCCCACGACGACTTCTGGTGAGGCGCTTCAACAGAATACTGTTTTTCAGTACATGCTCAGTAGGTATCTTTTGTAACTAGGTTTAATTTTCAGTCATTAGTCATTGTCATTACCTATTTTTTTTAAAACACGCCCTCTAGGAAACGTTTTCGTTTCTTTTAGAACGTGCTTTCGTAGAGAGTTTTTAAGTTTCAAATCCACTAGAATAAAATCTCTGTCAAGATGTATTGTCCCTTTGGATAACCTAATATGTTTCTACTAAAAATAATTTATTGTTAAAATCAAATGAAAAATCAATTTAGTTGACCGATGAGAACTTTGTGTTACATTCCGTAGAAGAAAAACGAAATGTCTACTAAAATGAATATCACTGAAATAATTATTCTTAGAAGTGTGATTAAAACGGATTTTAAGGAAGTCTGATGTCGCCAATCTTCATAACATCTTTCGGCTCCTAGGCCCTAGACAAGTCAATGAAATTGATTATCTGTTCAAGAAACCTCCTTGACGACCTCTGTGGTCGAGCGGTTAAGGCAGTCGGCTACGAATCCAGAGGCCGCAGGTTCGAGGCAAATATATTAAAATAATTTTTTTGTATGTTTTTTGTTTACTTATAAAATTACATTTTTATATCTAGTATAAGCCTTTTAAACTTATTTCTATTACATTAAGGACACTTTACAATACATCTAAAACTTATTCGTTATCGTATTTAGGCATAACCCACGAAAAACAGCAAGGCTTTTAGCTTCTTTAACATCTGTCGGTAATTCATTAAAAATCTTAAATCCTTTAAAATAGAGATTATTTTTGGCTCCCGACAAATTTGTTTTTGGAAGTTTAAAATCTCCACAGTTTCACGTGGGGTAGCCATGTATTCCGAAATTAAATATAACATTCCAAAACATGTATTTCGGGAGCATCTTATTTTTTAGCTTAAATATAAATATTAGGACATAGGTTAATTATTCGCTGTCTCACACTTAACATTCCAAGTTTTTTCTGCACAATAATTATCTTAGAATACCTACTACAGTTCAATACTGCTCGCATACCTCTATTTTGAATTATTTGTAATTATTTTTTTACTATTTTACATGCTATTTAAATAATTGGTATAATAAATCTTTCAGTGTAGATCTGGTCAAAGACCATACCATTCAGAATATAAACGTTGCTTGAAATAGCTTTAGCCATGTTTTGACTATTTGATGACCAGATTTGAATAGTCAGGCAGTTCCCTTCCAATTCCTTTTAGCTTCACAACATATCCCAATTGGGGATAATGGAGTACCACTGGCTTGGTACATTTAGGAGCAATTGAGATTCTTGTGAGGATAAATAAAGCAGATGTAAGGACAAATTGAGCTTACTTCGGGTAAACGGACACTTCGATAGGTTTCGTGTCTTCAGTTCGGAATACACACTACGTACATCATAAACACATAACAACCGTTTACCCATCCCGCCTCCGGACCAAGAAATTACAAAAAATGTGCACATTTTAAATTCTGAATAATTTATTGATATCACAAGATTCACATTCAACATGAAATATGGTAATGTCGGACGTAGTACGCGGAAATAAGATCGTTTAAATATTTTAAAGAATTCCATAAAGTGTTCAAGATTTATGGAGAATGTACGAACTGAACTTTTGATTTATAAATATAAAATATGTTTTCACGGATGTTTGAATTTTCGAAGTTGTTCGTACCGGAGAAAAATCACAGGAAAACTTTTAACCTCTTGGACAATTTTGGGAGATATTCTTCATATATCACAAACAAGCGTTGAGTCTTTTTATGAGATATAATCCCAGCCTGACAAGGTCTCATAAAAGTTGTGCAATCTCATTTTATATTAAGATTAGATATGATAACCCTTTCAGCACTGCACTTTTATTTCCAAGTATAGATCATATTCATATCAAGCTTGATAAAAATTTAAACAATTTTTTGAAAATTTTTGATGCAAATTTTTTTTGCTCACTAATTTAGATTTTTTCTAATTTGTTTCTTATTTTTAGGTTTTAAAGGGTTATTTTTAATTACTAATAATAAAAAACCTTCGCGAAAACAATTGTTTTGTTTAAAAAAGTATTAATATTAAATATATATTATATATAACATAAAAATAATATTGGATCCCAGTCCAAGCAAAAAAGGCCAAAACGGGATCTGTCATTTTATTTACAGATTTTTTGCTCGAATAAAGGTTGCAACCACGGCAGCACAATGCAACAGCACGGCTCATAACCGGGGTTTCAAAATATTCGCAAATTTCATAACACCTTCGTAACCTTCACTGGCTCAAGTGCCCTGAAAGAATCCAGTACAAACTGTGCTGGATGGTTTTTAAATCCATCAATGAAATGGCCCCACCCTACATCTCTGAACTATGCGTCCCGGAAAACACTGGTCTGAGGCAGTCAGCTCTTAGATCAGCAACATCATCAGCTGTAGGCAGACTAATACTAGACAGACAAATACTAAGTTTGGTGATCGCGCTTTCGGTGTATCTGGGCCGAAGGCTTGGAATAAACTCCCTCCGGAACTAAGATCCATAACAAGTCCAACAGAATTCAGGTCAAAACTAAAAATTTACCTTTTTAAGCTGTCGTACCCTTAGATTAAATATACCATTCCTAAGAGAAAGTCCAGTTATATTCAATTTTTCAATTAAATCCTAAATCCTGTATCTAAATTTCGCAAATAAACAATTAGATAATGTTAATTAAGTTTTAATCTCAAGTGACCTACCAGGTAAGTATTGTACTGTATATTTTCTCCATAAATAGTTAAGTATTAACATAGATCACTGTAGAAATGTATTATAAGTTTGTACAGCGCCCTTGAGGTGATTTTGCACAAAAACGGCGCTATACAAGTCATCCAATTATTATTATTATTATTATTTATTTTTATGCTTCCGATTTTGTTGTCCGGGTTAAATCTTCCCCATAGGAAAAACTAAACCCTTCCACTCACTTTTCCACAAATGATCAGCTAGTCAATCAACACTATGCAAGTGCATTATATAAGTAAAATAAATACAAAACAATACAAGAACAACAACACGTCAACTCACCAGAGATCAAATGGTATTATTATTATTATTATTATTATTAACCTAATATTAAAAAAAAGACACCATGAGGAATATCCTTCACAAGCGATACGCAAAATGCGGGGAGATTTCTTTGATAAAATCAAGAGATATTAATAACTTGGTTTATATTCCTCGGGAGGAATTCTGGTATTGAAAGGGTTGAACAGTATAGACAGCGACAAACGCTTCCGATAAATTAAAATAATTTTATGAAACAACATTTAGCATTTAAACAATATTTTTCAAGGTTCCCAAATTAACAAAAAGATATTTTAGTCGAAAAAAGTTAAGTAACATTCACTATTATATTTTACATTCACCTTTGCCTAATTAAATATGTTTTTTTTAGTTTCGAGTAAAGAAGCAATCACGGTTTATATGATAAAAACCATCGGCAAGTGACTTTAAAAAATTATCTTAAATTTTTAAATTTTTAATTGAATATGTCGATGTGTAATACTAAAATCTGAAAGAGTATTTTATCTGCTTTCAAAAACAGTATTTTATTTTGAAATAGTTCAAAAACTGCGAAATTATCCAGAATCAAATGTAATCACAGACATATGAATATTATCATATGTCTATGAATGTAATGCTTTCCGTTGAATTTATACTCCTAAGCAAAGTTCAGTAAAAAACAATTAAATTAAATTTTAAATTGACCTTATTCAGGTAAAATTATTTATACAGGATAAGTTTTCATTTGATTGATAATATGAATATTTACAGGAAGGATGGAACTTGTACCTACCGCCATCTTTAAAAATATTTTTAAAAAATTGTTAAATTTTGAGCTTCAGTAACCAGTAATTAATTACTAATCAATCAGTAGCGTGTGTAACATGAACTATTTAAAATTAACTCTATATCATACATTATTATGAATTAGTGATCAATCAGGGAGAGTCTGAATTATTCACACAAATTAGTCCGAATTTTAAAAATGACATTAAAACTACCCAAATGCTGCTGACCTTAGTACCTGTTTTATCGCTTGTCTAAATTCTTCACATTCAGTTCCAATTTTGAAAATGACTTTAAAATTTAAAGCAACTTTGAGTTGATTGAAACTAATATGTTCGATAACATAGTAATAAAATTAAAACTCTGTTTTAATTAGGAATTCATTAAAATTAACTCGACTTCATTCACTATTAAGAATTTAAAAGCCGTAGGGAAGTTCCCGAGGTAAGGAACGTTTTTAGGAAATGGGAAATCGTAAACCTACAAGCTTCTAAACCTCCGCGGTGGCGTAGCGATCACGTAGACAGCTTGGGTAACCGCCTGGGTTACCATAATGCCATGTTACGATAATGCCAAGTTACCATAATGCCATGTTACCATAATGCCAAGTTACCATAAAGCCAAGTTACCATGATGCCAAGTTACCATAATGTCAAGTTACCATAATGCACTATTAACTTCAAATATATATAATTAAATTTAATTTACCTATTTAATAAAAATTACGTTTTCAACAAATAACATGGATAAATTAGAAGCATATTATACAAATTTAGCACAACAAGTCTTACTTTACCTGCCTCGAACCTTCTATTAAAAACCCAACCTACTTAACGACTTATTTTATTACTAGCGCATTGCGACTATGAACCCATCAGACAACAATAGAAAATTAATGACACATAATAAAATTATTAATGTGTCATTAATAATTTTAAACTTACATAATTTTATCAATTCATATTGTATAAGTGAGACATGTTTCGAGAAGATAATAGTATCTTATTAGAGAATATCTTATCTATCGAAAGTATCTAATTTATCGAGAAGATAATAGTATCTCAGTACGATGGCGTAGTGATAACATGTACAAAGCATACTGCAAGTGTAATTTGCATATATTGCGCATTACGTATTTGAATAACATTTTATTGTATGTAATATTATTTTATTTTTTTTACTAATATTTGTGTAAAATTACTATAATCCAGGGCCGGCCCTATGCGGGCGGTTTATTGTTTTGAAGAGAAATTTATATACGGTTCGCACGCACAGGACATGATTGGACTTTCCGGTATTTATTTTAATAATACGTATTTATGTTATTTAATAAGCGTTTTTAAGAAAAGAAAAGCAAATTTTGTGCTGGGCGGTACTACAGTATAAGTTTTTGATCAGAATTCATCTTCCTAAATGTGATTCATCCTTCGGTATAAGACAGTTTTCGAATAATGTAAATCCAATAATAAAAGTGTGATTAGGATGTTTTAAAGGCAATACAAGGAAGCCACCCTCAGGAATAGCATATATAATTTCAGGATATGGAGCTTAAAAAGTTAAGTTTTTAGTTTAGACCTGAATACTGTTGGATTTGTTGTGCATCTTAGTTCCGTAAAGAGTTTATTCCAAGCCACCAATCCTCAAAATTAGTATTTGGCTTGCGCTTAAGTTCCGTCAGTCTGCCAGCTGATGATGTTGCTGATCTAAGAGTTGACCGCCTCAGACCAGTGTTTTCCGGGACGCATAGTTCAGAGATGTAGGGTGAGGATATTTCATGGATGGATTTAAACACCATCCAGCACAATTTGTAGTGAATTCTTTCAGGGCACTTGAGCCAGTGAAGGTTACAAAGGTGTTCTGAAATGTTCCAATATTTAGATACCCCGGTTATGAGTCGTGCTACTGTATTAAACACTGATTGAAGTTTGTCAATTTGATATTTTGGAAGGCTGGCATAAATGCCGTTGCAGTAATCGGGACGTGAAACTACGAAAGAGTTGATAAGTTGTGTTGTTACCTCTGTAGGAAGGTTTCTTCGGACAGACTTGAGTTGTCTTAGGTAAAAAAAAACGGTGCTTACAGTCCTATTTATTTGACTTTTAAACGAAAAGACCGAATCTAAATTGATACCCAGAAGTTTGACTGTTATTTTTGTGATGATATCGCTGCCGCAAACAAGTGAATCTATGAAATGTTGACGTTGTTTGTGGACGCCCAGAAAAAATCAGTAACATACCTACTCAATAACATACACCAACTCAACAACAACTCAAGAACATACCCCAATTGGGGATTCCATAGTCTCATCGGCTCCAGACGGTTGGGAGCAATTGGGACTCTTGTGCAGTTTCACATTTGAAAAAAAAAAAATACATTTATTCATTCAATCTTCTCGGTAGGTACTCATTCTTGATATAGTCCTTTAATCTAATCTCGAATAACATGCGGACGGATCTTTGAACGATAGGAGACTTTATTTCCGACTGCATAATGTGGACGGGTTGCCCGGGGGTTCTGAAGCTTTTCGCCACGCCACTGAGGCTCCACCTCAGTACAGATAAAAATAACTTTCGTCTAGTACAGAGATAATAATCCTAATTTATTACTTTCGCGTACGCCTGTCACCATAAATAAAAATACAACTACGTTGAACAAACTGCCCGAGTAAGTAAGTGTTGTACCTGCATTGAATGCTCCATTATTTTTATGAACCCTAATCCAGATAATTAAGGATTATTTACAACCTACATACGAAGACGATTTCATTAAAGTTAGTTAATGACTTGAATAAAATCACATCGTTCTCTTTCGATTCTCCTCTCCGCAGTGTAAGAATTAATTTTCTTTTTTAAACTTTTTAACGTAGGTAACATCCCAATCAGGGTGAGTCCCTTCCGGTCCGTGATTGGTGTAATAATTCACTAAGGATCTCGCTCTAACCCGTGCTTGCGTCCTGCTCGCACGGCTTCCCGACTATTAACGGGCCTGTTGAACACCAGCCGGTATCAATATCCGGTCTGCTCAAATCATTAGCACTGCCAGAGATAAACGAACATACCGGCCGAACAGGTCTCGGACAAGGCGAACGGATCGCGAACACCGCGAACATACCTACATCGTTAGGAGGCGAGAGCAATCTTTCTCCTCTTGTTGATGTTCGCCTTTCATGCTCTGGAAGGTTCGGTTGATCCGTTCGCGTTGGCCGAAGAGATTGCTTTAAAAAATCAAGGGGTGCAGAGTTTGGCTTCAAAACATCCATCGTAAATATGGTGGGAATTGTGTGTAGCAACTTAGTGCCCGTGAATCAAAAATGTACGTTAATGGATTCACAACACAGACGTTAAATTTAATTGAAATCTTTGAGGTTTCCTTGTCCATTCTCTTAAAAAACGCCTAAATTATTTCGGTGAATTTAATTAACTGTGTTTGCAATGCATTGCAGTTACTGTAACTGAGGTCAAATTAAATTAATAAAAATATGTTATTGTATTATGAATTGCTGTGATGATAGCCATCCATATAAAGTTACCAGTAGAAGTTATTTATTACGTAAAGCCTTTTTTTTAACCCAGTGGTTAAAAACAAAAATGAATTAAGCGAATGAACACATTTTTTTAAATACATTTTATTGAGAAATACAGGATGTGGTAAAGAACATTACCTTCGGGAGGTGGTTCTATATGGTGATAGAAGTAAAAAAAAAACTTTTTTTTTTCTTCATGTAAACAATATTTCTTTTTCTTGTACTATCATGAAGAATCACCTCCCGAAGTTAATGCACTTTTATTTGTATTAGCATGAAGAATCACCTCCCGAAGTTATTGCACTTTTACTTGAACCATCATGAAGAATCACCCCCCCAAGTTATTGCACTTTTATTTGTATTAGCACGAAGAATCACCCCCCGAAGTTATTGCACTTTTACTTGTACTATCACGAAGAATCACCTCCTGAAGTTATTGCACTTTTACTTGTACCATCATGAAGAATCATCTCCGGGAGTTATTACACTTTTCTCCGTACACCTTTATATTTATTCATCCAAAAGGCTGTTGGCTTTATTTGGCTAAATCTAATAAGTAATAGCTAACAATTTTATGAATAAATTAAGAATAAAAATATATTGAAAATTCATTATACTTGTAAGTAGTACCTGTAAGGTACCTATTATTCCGTTAAAGTAAAGTTCAAAATACATATGTTTTTTTTAAATTTTACCTGCCAATGAACTGTTATTTTTTTTCAATTTATTTCTATGATTTTCTAACACCACAGCTCCTATTTTATTTATTGAGGTGGCTACATTTCAGGCCATAATCGACATTTCAATAACTATATTCTTGTTGTAACAATGTTGACAAAAGTGAAGAGTAAAGACTAACAGATTAACAAATTGTTGAATAATTATTGAAAGATAATTTTACAGGTAGGTAAGCCATAGACTTATCGCGCATAAAACCCTCTAAAAAGAAATGTTATAGACCCACTAAATTGTAGTTCCACAATAAGGACTGCTGCCATTGATTTTACAAGAAATTACGAGAAAGCAATATCACACATGCTTGTAACTTTGGTTACAAATTTAATCAATCATATTAATTTCGGTTTCAATGTCTAAAAATCTGTAAGTATAACTCTGGTTCAATGAATTCGGATTCGTTTTGAATATAGGTGTCATTTTCAAAATTAGAACTGATTCTGCCAAGAATCCACACAAAGGATAAAGTACCCTATGGTATAATATTTTGACAGAAAATTGTTTTAATTTTCGTTTCAAAATTGGAACTGATATCATTTAATTGATTCAGATATAATTTAATGAATTACATAACCGAAATCAAGAAAAAAATCGTTAACTAAAAATATGTTTTTTAACATTCTGCAGGAATTGTCCTTGTTTTGATGTATTCTTTAGGTAAACTTTTAGTTTCACAAATCCTACAATTATAATATCCCGTGATTTTTCACGGATCTGCGCTAGTTATTAAATAATAGCGTAGTCGTATTATAGAAATCCATACAAACAGGCAGTGAGTTGATGTTAGATCTCAGTAATTCTCGGAACACTTCTTAGACCGCACGTACCTGATGGGAGAATAGCAGATATCACCATCATTGCATTCCGATATAGGAAATTCAATCTCGAGTCAACCAACGGTCCCTGTCCCGCTAGGATGCTGCGAGACAAGACGTGATGCGGAGTTGTCAGGGAGATAAGACGAGATGAGGTGTGTTGGCTACGGTTGTGACTTGTGACCCAGAATCAGACGACCTTGAGGCTAGAGCCGACTTTGAACTGGACAACATCTCTGTGGACCGTTAGCAAACCTCTCGATAAACTGCATTGCTTTACCCATTAACTGTCTCCAGGATGAGATTTTACTAAATTAATGATTTACTAAATAAATCACTGTGCAGAATCCCATTGGGTCGCTTGGGAAAAATTCTAAAGCATTAGGCTGTGGAAAATATTCTACGTGTAGAGTTTTCTATTTTCCACTAACTCGCGTCTTCACGGGAAGGTTTAGAAAATTGAAAACAGAAAATCGTGAAACCACATGTTTTCAACGTCAATAAAGAGAGAATGTACACAGTTTATGTACTATTTCCCTGTTCACACGGATTCTGTTATTTGTGCGCCACTTTATATACACCATAATATTCGTGTTGAACTGAAATTGAAATAATTTTTATATTCCATTAGTTTAGATGAGACTCTATAGTGGGGTATAGTAAACCGCAGGTGCGTAAATTACCCCGCCTAACGCTGTATTCTTATTAACTAACTAAACTAAGTAACAAAAAAATAGAAAATAAAACATTTCTTAACTGGTAAAATAAACAAGTGGAAATAAGTTAAAAAATGTTTTATTTTCTATTTTAATACTATATAATTCCACCACGTATAAATAAATTTGTAATAAATAAACTCATAAACCAAGTAACCATCACGCCGTTTTCCAGCAGGGGAAAATGGGACGGACCGCCAAACAACTCGGTCTTGGCACACACTAATTGCTTCATTCACATTGTCTCACACATACTCTTCTGTTTTTCCAACTTTTGACATAGCCCGACTCAAGTATCTGGTTCACTTGATCGTGGCATGTCTTCCTCGGACGTCCCCGACTTCTACTCTATTTATATTCCCCTTAAACTCCTTTCATCTTCATTCGCTCTATATGCACAAACCAGCTAAGCATTCCTTTCTTAATCGTACTTTTTTATTTTGCTTTTGTTTAGACCTCGTATAAAAGTGGAAAGCATTCAAACATAAAGGAATAATCTTCCTGGAAAATAACATTACAGCACTTTTATGTGAAAATGATCACTCTAGAACCATCGCCATTAGAATTTTATTTTATCGAGCTTCCCAAACACCAATCATAACATGGAATGGCTATCAGTTAAGGTTAACCCGAGAAAATATTATTTATTCATTGTACGGCGATTTTTGGCATATTATGTCAAGTTTGCGAAAATTTTTTGAGCGATCGCTTTCAATGGTGTGCCAAATAAAGTTTTGAGCGATCGCTTGCCATAGTGTGCCAAATATAGTTTTGAGAGATCGCTTGCCATAGTGTGCCAAATAAAGTTTTGAGCGATCGCTTGCCACACTATGGCAAGCAATCGCTCAAAAAATTTTCGCAAAGTTGGCACACTATTGCAAGCGATCGCTCAAAACTTTATTCATTGTATTGCGATTTTTGGCATATTATGCCAAGTTTACGAAAATGTTTTGAGCTCATCGCTTGCCATAGTGTGCCAAATTTTATTTATAAAACTTAAAAATTTAGTATAAACGGTAAAATCTAGGTGGATTTATTTGACATTCTATATTAATATTTTTAGGAATGGTATTAGTTAAATAAAATGTTAAATGTAATTGTATATGGCACTAATCGCTCGAGTATAAAAAAAACTCTACACCATAGAAGTACACAAATTGTCAGTTAATGTATAAAAATTGAGCATACAAGTTTTCTGCTTTCTGGGGATTTAGTAAGTTAGTCATTCAGGATATCGGCTTACGGGAAGTTGGCCTTCGGGATGTTGAAAAAGCGAACACGAGCAAGGGCGGATCCAGCTTTGGCACCAGGGGGGGGTCACGTAGTCGTGGTCAAGTTTTTTTTTTTTTTTTAAAGAAAGACAAACATTCCCGGGTTACGAATAACCCAACAATAACTCCTACCACCACCACAGAAAGCCGAAAATGCTTGCTTGTGTTGTGATGGAGGACTTAGGTCCGGTCAGTTACAGTTAAAAGAAGTTATAATTTAATTTTGATAATAATATATACAAGTAAAAAGTAGGTATTGTTTAGGGTTGCCATCCGTCCCGATATATCGGGATTGTCACCTTTATTGAGCTATCTGTCCCGACGTCCCGACAAAAGCCTTAAATGTCCCGATTGAAATAACGCAATGCAAATGTCCCGATTGAGAGTGCCTCCCATAGCCCGTACGTGCCGAGGGTGGCAGGTAGGGGAGAGAGAGAAAGACGAGAGAGAGGAAATCTGCCAAATTTATTGGCATGCAAACCCAAATCCAAATGAACAAACTTAAAAATGAGAATCCAACTCCTGAAACAACAGTTTTGATTTCAAGATTTGAAGAGGAAGCTATAGCATTTTATAATACAGCTTCCGAGTATCTGAAAAAGTGGTCTGTTTCGTTTGATAAATATGAAGTGTTCGATTGGATGACACTATCTGAAATCCCAGAATGGAGAAAAATCGAAAACACTATTTTATACCTGATTAGTAATGGTGTGAAGATTTTCAGCGATAATCTCTTTGAGTAACATAATTATCTTAAGAGCTTTCTAGAGGCTAAGCTTGGTTCGGAAGAATGGAATTCGGTTGCAGAGAAGTGGCTTTCCTTTTTCAAAAAAACTGAAAATCCGGAAAGAAAATGCCTTCTTTTGAAATTATGCGAGTATTTATTTTCTATTCATGCTCACAACGCCACAGTAGAAAGAGTTTTTTCATTAATGTCGGCCCAGTGGACTCATGAACGAAATCGCCTGATCCCAGAGACTGTGGAGTCGATTTTACAGTGTCAAGTCAATTATAACATGACTTGTACAGAGTTCTACAATTATGTTAAAAGGTACCCAGAATTGTTGAGAAAAGCGAAATCTTCTGAAAAGTATGGCCAGCCAAGTGCTTCTGCTAGTACAAATTAAAGTAACCTATAAAACAAACATATTTACTTACTTATTATAAAATAAAGAAATTGTTTAAGTATTACAAAATTTTTATTTGCTCCATCCTGAAACGTCCCGACGAGACCCTGGCCGAATATGGCAACCCTAGTATTGTTGGATATGGTAACACTAGGTATATCATTAAGATTGTCTTTTGCTCCGCAAGCCCGGGCGGCGTAGGCTCGTGTAATGTCAATTGTCAACCAATACAGTACAGATTACAATTATTAATCGTGTTCTTATTTCACCACAATATAACATGGTGTCAGGTGTGTCTTCAACATAGTATTGTGTTTAGGAATCTTGCAACTTTTTGAATTTCCTTTTCCTCGTTGTAGTTATTCGCCATCATATATAAAAGAAATGATTGCTTAAAACGTTTCCACTCGCCAACCATATCCGTAGCATTCTGCATTTGCAGAATTCGACTCGACATTATTATTGTAACACTTTGCTTGTCACGACAAAATAGACAAATAATAACAGCTTGTTGACCGTTATTTCTTTGCTTCCTGGTAAAGAATTTGAATCGTTCCACTGTAATATTCACTGTAGGTATGAAGTGTCTATCCAGTCTATCGAAGAGTAGAATAATGCCTTCCAGCGTGCTCTTCTCAATAGTGAGGCCGAATGAATTAAAAATTTGAACTCCTTTAGGACCAATCGTGTGCAGCAAATGTTATTAATAAATGTAAGTACTGTACTTCCATATTTAAGAGGAATATAAACGCTGGAAATATTTCGATTCTTGTGCTTTATAAATTTTAAAACCGAGCGCCTTGCACCGTCATATTTTGGCCTGATTTGCACGAGGCAAGTAATTTGAAATAAATATTGTTGCCATGACGCGGTGCTTGCAATACGTAAGAAGCGCCCAGCGAGATCTCCGTTCGCCGATGCTTCCATACGCTTGTTAATACCTTGTTACCTGGTGGATGAATACCGTCCATTCTATTTTGCCAGCAGCGGCCGAGCCGGCAGCGTAGTCAATATTATCGACAATCCTCAAACTATGGGGAACGCTAATAAAAGTAAATATTTATAAAATTTGAATTGATTTTATTTATTTACAATCCAAACAAAAATATTCTGAAAGTGAATTATTAATAGGTACATATAAATATTAATAAAAAGAAACTTGATTAAGTTAAATATAATATGTATATATATTAACAAAATGTAACTAATACGTTCTTTTACAAAACTAGGTATATGTACTTTTATCAAATTTACATACACTTTATCAAATTTCCACATCTAAAATTTTTGTAAAATTTATTTACAAATAAATTTTTTGGAAACAAATCAACAAACTAATCTCAATATTATAAAAAAAAAATTGGTTTAGGCAAATATTCTAAGACGTTCCGTATTTTTTTTTAATCGTATTTTTGAAACACTGGTGATTTTTTTAAAATTTCAACTCGAAAAATCAGACCATTTTTTATAAACCGGAAAGACGGGACATAATTTTATATGTGCAAAAAAACGGTAATTAACTAGCCGAAAGTCATTTAAAAAAGAACGTTTTCCACACGAATGTCACAAAAATGGCATGAAATTGTACGGAGTTCTGTTCATAACATCTGTCAAAACACCGCCATCTTTAGCAAAAAGCATAAATATACCAAACCACCTACTCATGCAAAAAGTCAAATCAAAGGTTAAGTGGTTAAGTTCGCAGAGAACAAACAATAAATCTAGTGAACGTTAAACGTCAAATTCAAAAATTTGCCGGATATCAAAGTGTTGCCGTATAAAAAAAATAATCAGTGTGGAATTTTACAAAATTAAGGGAACATAATCGGAGACGGAACATTTTCATGTAAATCATTCAAAATCCATCATTAAAAATAATACTATGCATTTCTAAAAAAAAATACTAACGTTTTCGTAATCTTAGTAAAAAAATCTATCCACACTTTTAGCCTTCATTTTAATTGATTCTGAAGAATTTATTACAAATATTAAAAATGTGTCCACTTCCGAAGTTATTAATTCATCATCTAGAAAAATAAAATCTGGTACTTACCGCTAAGTCCGCTAACTTTATAGTTATACACGGGTTATACAGTTTTAAAATCGTTGAACGTAAAATATATTAATTGTAAGGTATTGTTTTATTAATCTAAAATATAAATAACTTGCATCCCTCGTGCGGCATAATTTTATTTTTTTTAAATTCAATTATAATTTCGCCGAAATAAATTAAAATGTTAGCCTTGGGCAAAACCTCGATGAACGAGGTTGTGTCTCGCCTTAAGAATTGCTTTAGGAAGTATAGGAAGGCTGGTAATTCGCGCGGGCGCGTTAGACCTGTCCAGACCTGTCAAAAAACTTCTGAAAGAATAAGTTCTGTAACTTACTAAAATTACGTTAAGTGACTTTTGGTGTCGTTTACATTGGGAATTTGGCCAAACTCGCCTTCAAGAGCGATTTACAGGAAAAAAACTTACGAGTCTAACCCCAGCCTTAGAACATTAACAAATAACATTTGAGCTTAAACACACATACACTGGCATAATGAAGAAACTGATTAGATTACTTACCATTTCTTGTAATGAATTGAATTTGCAGCAACAATTTTTAAGAACACTATTACTTATATTGGAACTTATTTTTTTTAACTTAGTAAACAAATAAAAGTAAACACTTTATTAATAAAGTTTAGTCGTTCCGATTGAGGTTAGGTTTTGCTAGACGCTAGACGTTAGTCGAAACAAAGCGCGCGCAAGCGTCACACGTGGTTACACGAAATGTGTCATAATAATATGAAAGGTGGCGGCCGAAGCGCGCGCCGGTGGCGGTGCGCGGTGACGCGGTAACATTCGAATTTTCGATGCGTTCGTTCCCGAATAATGCGTTTGCCGTCAAACAAAGTATTATATTAAATTAATTAAATATTGAAAGTACTTAAATAAAATTTATATTGTGACAAAAAATATATAAAAAACAATATGTTTAACAATTTTAATTAGTGGTCCACCTAGGTCCTGGATGGGCCCAGGACCTAGGTAGTCATGACCCCCCCTGGGCTGGGGCCCAGGGGGGGGGTCATGACCACCGTGACCCCACCCCTGGATCCACCACTGAACACGAGTCTCTTTCTTTATAAAATCACTTAAGGCGATGCCATACGTAGTAATTCAAAATCATGAGTTTTTGGTTTGAAAATTTGGTCGCCTAGAAATGTTTCAGATGCTTTTATTAAATACTGCGGGTAGAATACATCTTGGCCTTTGAAATAATCGAGTATTTTTTAGATAAATCTTTTTATAAGCCCAGAAAAAAATAATGTAAAGGCCTGTTGAAAAAAATAATGTAAAGGAAAACTGTTTTAAAATTCAAAATCTCCTACTTACGAACCCCTTTTTGGTTATGATTTTATTGTATAATGTGGAGAATTAAGTTATTTATAAAATGATCGAAAAAAAATTAAATATTTATGCATGAACATCCACAAAATAAAATAAAAGGCACTTTTTGGCCATGTTTTTTTCTTGCCTAAATCAAAACAGGCGGATGGTGTTAAGCGGGAATTTAAACCTTATCGCCATCTACGTAAGGGTTGTTATTGATGGCGGCTCAATTTAAAATATTACACGACGTAATGCATCGCCTTAAATAAAATAATCATTCACTCCGCGAGCAAGGTATTATGTTTCTTTATTGATGTATTGTTTGAATAGCATCGTTTAAAAGTCAATAAAGCAGCGATGCGATTAAATCTAGACTGCCAATAAGAAGAAGGCAGTAGTATTATTTGAATGTAGGCTGTTTAATTCATTTCACATCAGATTAATCTAATCGCAGTGGCCATAAACAGCGTAATATTATTAATAATATGTACAGATTGATTATTATTCGAATTATAATCGCAGATGGCAGGCAATGGCAATGGGAAATGGGCAGCGGGCAGCTAACGGCGACAACCATGATGGGAAGTTGTCCTAGTTAGATATAGTAAGCACAAATAGTAAACAAATACACGGTGCTTGGAAACTGCTTGGACAAGAATAAGATATTCAAACATTAAAACACTAAATGGCAATTTTCACATATTATTATACTCTTTTCCTCTTCTGGTGTGTGGCTAATAAACTAATAACTAGAAATCTGATTATAATACGCATTATCAACATGGCGAACTATGCATATTAAATTGCAAATATGCACTTCTCATCTTATTTTATTTATTTATTTATTACTTGTTAATGCCCTGATGGAATTTTACAAGATTTAGTGGATGATGCAGAGAACAAAAAACGTTTTAAAAGTGCATTTAAAATTAAGAAAGTAGTTGTAAAGGTACATAGTAGGTTTAAATTAATACTATATAATATCATATTATAATAAAAAAGATAACGAAAAATCCGAAATCAGTTTTTAAATTGTGGCTAAAAATTCTGATGTTATGTAGATTCATAATAGATACACATATTAAAATTGCATATTCCTTTTAGAAAAGAGTGGAACAAGTTTTTAAAATGTAAATAAATAGAAATCCCAAAGATGCGCTAACAACACCAAATAATTTCGACGGGAAATTTAGGTTCTAGGGGAGGGATAGGGGGAGGGGGGGTGTTGACTATCGAAATTCTGAATGAAAAGAACTGGTTCCGTGAACAGGGGTGATTAGACTCTGATGGGTGAATAGAAACAAATCTAGGGAATATGTTACAAATCAAGTATTTCAATTGGAATGGAGTTAACTTTTTTTATGCTTGCTTACATTTTTTACCTGTTGGCAATACTGAAGAATGATGAAACTGCACAGAAGCGTCAACAAGTCCGCCAACAAACGGCCACATGCTGACGTAGTATCTGTGCTCTCGGTAAATTTTATAAAAACAATAAATTATAAAGTGGTTCAGAACTGTATAAATAAATTGTTTTCTATTTGTGATAAAATAACAGACCGGGTGAATAGAAGTGACAAGGGGGTAATGAAACTAAATAAGGGCTTACGCGAAAATGTAGCGAGGGACAAGAAACAGTTTACTATCTCTTAAATCGTCTTCAATTGATGGAGAAGCGGGAGGGAAGGATTGTAAGTGGGTGGAAAAAAAAATGATAGTGTCAATAGAAACAACATTTTTTTAAATTATTTTGCCTTTGAAGTGACATTTGAGAGGGCTTCCGTGCCTACATCGGAGGATATTTTTGGTTTCCAACTCCGCTTGCTAAAACAATCAGTGTGTAATAATAATATTATTTAGATGATTTATATAGCGCCGTTTTTGTGCAAAATCACCTCAAGGGCATTGTACAAATATATAAAAAAACTACAATTATCTATCTTATTACTAACTGTAGACTAGTCAAACTATTATCAATTTATGGCTAATAGGATGCATCAAGACATATGTATGGAGTATCTTGATGTACGGCTGCGAAACATGGTGCCTATCCGAAAGAAATAAACGGAGACTAGAGGCTTTTGAGATGTGGTCCTATAGAAGACTGTTAGGAATTTCCTGGAGAGACCATATTACAAATGAGGAGGTTCTCCAAAGAATCGAAGGAGGAAGGCACCTGCTCAGGACCTTGTCCGAAAGGCGTGCAAGATGGATCGGCCATGTTATACGACAAGAAGGCCTCTTGCATGTCATAATGGAGGGTATGACCGAGGGGACCAACTCTAGGGGACGTCCACGCCGAGAGTACCAGAAGGACCTGCTGATGGACGTGCGCTGCTCATCATATGCAGAAGTCAAAAGAGCCGCACAAGACAGGGAAGAATGGAAGAGGAGATTAGATGAAATTGCTGCAAACCAATCCCAGGATTGAAACCATAGAGAGAGAGGATGCATCCACCGGTTCATCGATCACTAATACAAAACTATATGTACAATGCATTTGATTAATGAATGTGATGCTAGATTGTACATTGATTATTATTATTTATTTATATTTTGTACAAGCAAATTAATATACAGGACCATACTTACTTGTTAGGTCACACTGTTTCTCGTTTATTAGAGAAATTTAGATACGGTTCACAAGCAGAGGACATAATTGTAACTGCCTTTATTAATTAAGGTATTTCTTTTAATAATATGTATTTATGTTCTTTAATTTCTTTAATTGGGCGGTACAAGACTTATACCTGAAGAACAGATCAGTGTTTTCCGGGACGCGTAGTTCAGAGCTGTCAGGTGGAGCCATTTCATTGATGCATTTACACACCATCCAGCAAAATTTGTACTGGATTCTTTCAGGTCACTTGAGCTAGTGAAGGTTACAAAGGTGTTCTGAAATTTTCGAATATTTAGAGAACCCGGTAATGAACATTAATCATTGATTGAAGTTTGTTAGTTTGATCTTTTGGAAGGCTGTCATAAATTCCATAGCAGTAGCTGAGACGTGAGACTACGTATGACTTGATTAGTGGTTTTTTTTCCTCTGTAGGAAGGTTTCTTCGTACAGACTTGAGTTGTCTTAGGTGAAAAAATCGGTGCTTAGTTACAGTCCATTTAATTGACTTTTAATCGAAAAGTCCGAATCTAGATTGACACCGAGAAGTGTGATATCGCAGCCGGAAATAGAAATAGGTAAATCCTGTATGAAATATTAATGTTTGTTTGTTACCGCCCAGAGAAACTCAGTCTTAGATAGATTCAGCTTCAGCTTGTTTGAAGACGTCCAACAAGTTATTGTTTCTAGACATTTAGCTACACGGAGTGTATACCACAAGTATCCGTTCCCCGTGTAACGGTAGAGCGTACCGTGTAGATCGCACTACAGAGTACCTACAGAGTACAGACACAGACCCACTTCTCGGAAAGAGGAATAATAAAGTAATTCTAATAACAGGAAACGGATGTGACGTGATCACCGCCGCCGCCGCTTCGGTTTGTTCGGGAAAGGACTTCCTCCCATTATTGTTATGCGCCGCCATTTTGAATGGATATGATTTTAAAAGTTGCTATATCTTTTTAAGCTCGTTTTGTTAAACATTTATCATGAATTATTTTTCGTTATTCAAAACAATATGTTTCAACCTGTTTGAAAAATACGTATTGCTGATTTATAAAAAAATCTCTTCAAATTATAGGTAATCCGGTTAATATCAGTATTGCAGGCCGTTTCCTGATAAACTTTTAATGAAATCCTAATATGTCAGAACACGTTTTCATGCACCTGCATTTGTCTTGATAATATATTATGACGAAATCCGAAAATATTATGATTTTAATGAACACGTGTTTCGACATCGGAAACCTATCAATTCATTCGAGCTGTAGGCGGATGGAACCTAAGCGCAAGCCAAATACTAAGTATGGTGATCGAGCTTTCGGAGTATCTGGGCCGAAGGCTTCGAATAAACTCCCTCCGGAACTAAGATCCATAACAAATCCAACAGAACTCAGATCTAAACTAAAAACTTACCTTTTTAAGCTGTCATACCCAATTAAATATACCATTCCTGAGAGAAAGTCCAGTCAAATCCAATCATGTTCTAAATCCTGTATCTAAATTTCGCTAATAAACAATAAGTTAATGTTAATTAAGTGTTAATCTCAAGTGACCTACCAGGTAAGTATTGTATTGTATATTTTCTCCAAATATAGTTTGTAATAACATACATGGTTTTCCAATAAGAGGTGTTATTTTGATATTTAATCGTAAAAGATCAATGCTTTCGTTGCTTGTGTGGCACGTAGCGCCGTCTTGTTGAAATTAAACGTTGTCCAGATCAATACCATCCAATTCCGGCCATAAAAAAACATTAATCATCTCTCCATAGCGATCCATTCACCGTAACTGTTACTCCAGCCTCATTATCGAAAAAGTAAGGTCCAAAGGTTGAAATATCAAAACACCTCAGCACAGGTTCTCCTAGTGAGGTGTTCACGAAACATACAATATTACTCACATACAGTTTCACCTTCTCAAACCTACCTTACACACAACATATTATAGTTATAAGTTTGAAATACATATATCATGTACAAACATAAATAATTATGTGAACACTGTAAATATTATATAGAAATAAAAAAAAATTAAAAAAAATAAAAATGACTCCGCCGGACCATAAACCCCACCAAACAGTCACACGTTGAGGATAGAAAGGCTTTTCAACAATAACTCTTGGGTTTTCCGAGCCCATAATGCGACAATTTTGTTTGTTGACGAAGCCACCGAGGTGGAAATGGGCCTCATCACTCAAGATGATTTGCATTTGATTCACTCAAGTGAATTTTAATAATTTCAATGCGTTGCTGAAGCGTGCATCGTTCCATTTTTATTAATGACGTAGTTTCTACTTGTCAAATGTCAAAAAATGACATCTTCAAAAAAGCTTCAAAAGTAACATCTACCGAAATAGCGGGCTATTCAAAATAACACCTCTTATTGGAAAACTCTGTAGATCATTGTAGAAATGTATTATATATTTCTACAGCTGCTCCCTTGAGGTGATTTTGCACAAAAACGGCGCCATAAAAATCATCAAAATATTATTATTATTATTATTATTAATGCCTTTTTAACTAGATTCCGAATAATTTTAAGAGATCTTTAATAAATTGGCAACACTCATTTTCATCCGTGTGAACTCCGTGACAGAGAGGTAAGCTCATTGGAACTGAATAAATAATACACACTAGAAATAACTTCCATGTAGATTTAAATGGAAACCAATGTAACCACTTAATTGTACCTTTAAGTTTTATGCCATTCAGTAGCAGAAGTTTCATGTGACACGAAGATAAAAAAACAAACAGTTTTTACGTATCCAATTTGCCTACCGACACGCTTTAAAAATACGAATTTTGTAAAAATCACAGCGTAAACGTGTGAATGATTTGATTGTAAGACTATTAAAACGGCACTTTATGGGAAAACTATTCATATCCGGTAGTTTTTTGCGGTGCATTTTTTAAAATGATTAGGTGTGATCGTAGAATAAAGAGTGAATGCATGTATTATCCATTTAATGGTGTGTTCGTTTTTTAATAAAATATTTTGTTTGAATTATTTTCTGACGAGCTTCTGATGGCTATGAATGAATGAAATAATTAATCTAGTTAACAGTCGGCAACCTGATTTTAAAAGGAATACCTATATTTTTATTATTTTTATTGCCATCATCCAAATTCAGCTATAGAACGAATTAATTTACCTAGAAATTTAGGAGGTAGAGGTATAGTCAAAATAACTTCTTTGAAACGTAATCAGGTATAAATGCTAAGAACTTTTTCCATAGGAAAGCTCATAGCTCAGAATATTATTATCTTATTATTATTTTAATTTTTTTATTTATTTATTATCGCCATGTATACCATTGATCAGGAGTACAATATTAGTGTATATTACATAACATAATATGCCGAGTACAGACAATATGTCTCTATCGTTCAAAAAAACAGTTGTTCAAAAAATAATAATAATAGTTCAAGATAAGGTACTACGAAAGTAGTAGCGGAACAATATTCAATAACAATGTCAATGTTGGTAAAACAAATATGAAATGTTTATTGTTGATCATGTTAGTACTTAGCAAATCTTTATAATGCCAGATTGGGTATTATACAGAACTTAGCATTAACATTAGTATGTATGTTTGCATGTATAAAAAACATATATTGTGTTTTATATTTTCCTTAAATATGTTTATTTTTTTTTCTTCTATATTATGTTTTATTTTTTCTTACTACAACATATGGTTTTATTGTAATTTATAGCATTATGACTACCACAACACGGGCATAAGCCTAGTGTGGGAGTTATTAAGTACAAAAAAATTGTAATTCATAAAATTCACTGAATAAAAAACTTTAAAATTTTTTTTTTAAAAAGTAAGCAAATTTGCAATCAACAACCGTTTGGGTGTTTTATGGAACATAAAAAATTATAAACACAGTGGCAATTCAACACACTTTTAAAAAGTGATATAAAGTCATTAGAAACGATGAAAAAAAAATTTAACCTAACCTAACCTAACCTACTTAACCCAGTTAATAAAGTTTTTCTTTCATCATTTTCCATGACTTTATATAACTTTTTAAAGATGTGATGGATTTTCATTGTGATGATTTATCCGGTCACCCTTTCCATCATGCCCTTTTCTGTAGGGATAGGCATAGATGTTAGAACACCACTTAACTCTTCGGCAAACACTATTTTCTTCGTCCACATTCATACATCATGTCAAAAGTGAGGGCACTCCATTACAGAAAAAAATATTTTCAGCACTGACGACAGGTAAGGATCTTCCGGTTCGTGAAACATTAGAAAACCTGTTAGATCTCAAATAATATTTTTATTCCCTTTGTGTTTTGTAAAATGTGAAACCTTATATTGCTTCCCGCTGTGATAATTTCCTGTCTTTCCTGAAAACAAATTTCTTTTTTTCTTTCCTTTACAAATTCATAAGCAGGTACCTTCTATATAAATTCCTATTTAATAAAATGACTTATTGATCTGGTTGGTTAAATTGTTGATTCCTACAACTTATTTTCAGAAAAAAAATTACGTACTGTTTATGAACTTGGCTACGAAGTCACATTGTTTCGGACCCCACATTTACTATACCTTCCTACAATATTACTCAATGTGCGTATAAATAAGTACACACACTTAGTTAAATGGTACAAACAGAATAATAATATAATATTTGACAGTGCGTGTATTATACAAACTACATCCACACATCTGTATGTATATAAACCCGTGTATGGGTAGGTACATCGCAAACACACGCATTCAATTACTACGCGCTCCCACTTTTTACAAACTCCCACTGAAATCAAGCTACGCAATCAAATGAAGAACATGATAAGGTTCTTATCAAAAGGATCTAACCAAACACTTGACTTGTTTTTATTACCAAGATTTATGTTGCTATTTTTTGTCTGAATGTCTTTGACTGTTTGGTTTGCCGGTGGGCGAGTAGGGATAGGTGAATGTATGCTGTCTCTGTATTTGTGTGAGTGTGTATGCGTAAGTAGGTATACATAGACGGAGAGGATATATAGGTAGATAGATTCAGCTGATAACTCGAGAGTCAAGGGGCCAGGCCAGAGGATGTGACGTCACCACCGTTTACATCCTGCCATGGCTTCAAATGGAAACGGTTTTATATAAATAAATTACGATATCTATTGACTAGGACTTATTTGCAATGTAAGTGTTCGTATCAGGGATCGTTTCTCATATTTAAGAAAAGCTGTACTTTAGTACACACTGGTCCCACGTATGCGACGTATGCGATGTTAAGTTTCCATGCCGTATTGCCCTAAGTACGCTACGCAATTTCTGATCAGACACTAGTTTCCCTTCATTAGAGATCTTCAGCTTAGGCATGTCTCAATGGATTGCTCACGATACTCAATGGATTTTATGTTATAGATCATTTAACATCTTACTAAATGTAATGTCAATATATAGAGAGATGCACCAGTGTTGCCAGTACACATTGATTCTGATTTATTGCGGTACCAACATCGATCTGGATATCAATCATCGCCACCATGCCAGGGAAATCGATATTAAATAATCGGTAGTTACGCATATCGATAAATAATTTAGAAATTTTAGAAATAAGAAAACATGTCAATACAGGGTGTATCGGCACTAACCCGACAAACTTTAACCAGCTATTCCTTAGCACATTTGGAGTAAAAAATGTTATGGGCACTTTGCTGTCCGGTAGCATTTTTTTTTTCAATTAAAAACAAAAAAATTGAAAATCTCCACACTACATCACTGTCATTGGCATTGCTTTTCGTGTTCAACAGCTGTTATAAGCAAGTATGTCGAAAAGCGTCTTCGCTCTTTCGCACACACTAAATAATAATAGTTAAAAATGAGACGAATGTTGCCGTGCCATTTCGTTGTGATTGTAAAGGTGCGCCAATATAGGTACACACGTGCATTATTCAACGGAATTCGAATAAAATATTGCCAGGTGGGTTTTCAAACTTTGACGAAGGATAAAACAGTGGTGACATGTGGTGAAAATATGAATAGTAAATTTTTTATTAAAAAAAAAAGTTACCCAACAGCAAAGTGCACATAAGATTTTTTACTCCAAATATGCTAAGGAATAGCTGGTTAAAGTTTGTCGGGTACGTGCCGATACACCCTGTATAAAATAATATATAATTAATAAGCAAAAAAAATTATCAACCCTCTTTTAAATATTTTTCCACTCAACTGGTCTTTCCCGTCTAACGATATTGTAATTCCTATTTCTGATAAACCCCGCCCACTCTAACCCCTCCCCCCTCCTTCCACTTCTTATTTCCAATTGTAATCTATTTTTAATTTTTGACTTCAGAGTATGAAGTATCTTATTTCTGATGAGGTGAACTTCGTTCATGAAACATGTAGTGGTTGTATATAATAGAGTGACGTAAACAAAGTTATTTGTGTTTTAATGAAATAAAGTTTAATAAGATTACATTATTTTATAATAATAATAATAATAATTGGATAATTTGTAGAGCGCCGTTTTTGTGAAAAATCACCTCAAGGGCATCTATTTCCGTTGTATATCAATGCATATGGACGCAATAAAATGTGATCATTATATTTTAATAATGTTTTATTTAATTCTTCTTTGTTATAACTTTGAACTTTATAAGATACAGTAACAGTTGTAGGTAAAGAATAACCATCATTTGGAGTAAATTAACACATTTTAATTAAACCGACTGCTAATCTCATCGCACAATTACTCTCCTTTTATTCATAAACACGGGTACAATTAATCAATATGTAATAATCTATTATTTCAGTCAACTTTGTTATAACTATCTCTAATTTTTGTGACAAATTATACGATATTGATTTACCTTATAGACATTAACAGTTGTAACACATATTTAAGCACTGCAAGTCTCCTATGAGAAAATTATATTAGATACTTACGGCAAAAGTTAATATCAGTTGAAGACATGTAGTGAATAATAGTGTTTCATTTGAAATAATCCATCACAAATACGTAAAATTTCATTTATTCAAACAACTGTCATTCTTACTATACCTGAATTGAGCATTTTATTATCCATTAACTCCTTACTGTTCCGTGTTTTAATAATAAATACTCACCCTCTCTCTGTGAATGACCTAATATCTACCTATTAAATGAGACTGTTGTTAGGATCACTTAAACTGGGCAAAGCCAAGTGCCGCCCGCAGGGCCTAGCAGCAAATAACCCGCGGAGCGAACTAAACATCAGGCCGTTTCCCCGCAGGGGTAGGTAGAGAGGACGGACCGCCAAACAATTCGGTCTTGGTAAACACTTTTTGTCTCATTCACATTCATACATCGTCTCATACATACTATTGTATAAATCTGACTATTGTCATGGCCAGACTCAAGTATCTGATTCACTTGATGGTACCATGTCTTCCTCGGACGTCCCCGACTTCTGCCACCATGATGTTTTCTAAAAATAATATTGTTTTTTTTTTTAAGCGGTTTTGCAAAGAAGCCTTTGCATCCATTTCCGACACTGGAGGCCTGACTTAGATAATTCAGCGTTGAACAGTTACTTTGTTTCATGAATGGACAAATGAATTTAATGTTTGCTGTCAGATTCTTGAATAAACCACTTTTATCAAATCAACACACTGACAGTTGCCCAGATGCAAATTCATACTTGACATGCACAAGTGAAATCATTTGAATTTCTGAACCACTAAATTATGCTCTCAAACATTTTGCCACAGGCGGTGATTTGGAATAATTTGGAGTATGCAGCGCCATTTCGTTTTGGAGGAGTTTGACTGTGTTTCGCACGTCTTTTTCTGAAGATTTTCAGCGCACTTTCAGTTCTATTTTTATTTTTACGCTACACATGCGTCCCATTTGCGGGAATCGCGAAAGGATATAACGAAAGGGAACGGGAAATGGAAAGAGGAAAAACGGTTACAGTGTTTTTGGCTTATTCTGATAAAGGCTTTTCGATTTGAAGTTAAATTAATTATTGACATTTAAAATAAATAAACCTTGTTAGCACCACTAATTATTCGAGAGGTTTCAAAACCAATTCGTCAGGATAAAATATAAGCTCAATTCGGGCATATATTTCCATATAATACTGTGTTTCACCGTGATTACAAAATTCAAATTAGATGGCGTTATTTAATTTCAGTGTAAGAGAGACAGACTGTGTGCTAAATGGTCTAGAACCAAAAGGTACTGAGTCTGTGGCGCATTTGTTTCCATGTAAATTTGTACAGTAGAAGATCGATAGAAATAATCATGTTCAAAAAGTTTTTTCACGATCAGTTATTATTGATCGATTATTTTCATTTATGTTACATTATATCATGTTATTTTTTTCAGTTTCTGATACATTTTGCGATGTTCATTCTAAACTAAATTTGTTTGGCTAAAGGAAAAAAAGGATACGCAACAAAGTTCAACACCCTAAAAAACAGCCTACATAATACATGGTTTCCGTTTACCTTTCTTGCAATCGTAACACGTGACTCTGTAACTAACTGCACAATTCTAAAGTAGTAAAGTAAGTATGTAGAGTATCGTGGTGTACGTATTTGTGAACACGCTTGGATGAATAATGCAGAATATATGAGTAAAACGCGTGGCCACATATTTCGCACCTTTAAGGAAGTAGAAGTTGGAGATAGCGTCACGCGCGTCACCCAAAAGAATTCCAAACACTTTCCAAATAAATATACGAGCCACAGGTACAGTACAGGTGTAAGCTGTACCTACACCGAATAGGATATCCTGGTTGGGGTCATGGCGACGATTTCCAAAATTAGGGTCGTCATTCCGGACATCAATTATAGAAATTATTATTACACCCATTAATTTCACATTATTTACAAATGTGGATCGTTGATTCAACGTCATCAAAGAAATTTGATAATTAATTCCTTCAATATTTACCATCGAATTACTGGAATACTGCACCAGTGATTATAGCCGCCTGCGTGGTTGAGTGATAACGATCCGTAGCAACGAATCGCCGGTTCAAATTCGCAATTACTTTTATTTTTAAGTTTTTATTCCATATAAAAGAAAATTACATTACATATAGATACATAACATAACAATATTATTCACTTTCCGTGTTTTCCTGACTGAGCATAAAAATGTTCTATTTTTTTAAATGTACCTACACTTTTATTAATTTGTAATGTTGTCTGGAAGTTGTCTGTATTGCCCCCTCGTAACCAATGGATTGCTTGCCACTGTGAGTATGTATGGTGTTTAAATGTATGTTATTGTGTTATATTATGCTGTAAATATATTCACGCTGTGGTATTTTTTTTCTTCTTTGTACCTTTCAGGAGCTCTCTTTCCTTGTAGTAAGGATACTGAAAACCGGCCCTCAGTTTGTACCCCACCGTGTTTTTGTCCTCAGTACCAATATTAGCCATTAAATGAGAAGAGGCAAGCCAAGAGGTTATAGGACGTTTTTCTAGGCGTGGGAAATGAGTGGTTGTCATTGGCATTTTAAAAATGATCATTTTGTTCATATACGAAGAAAAAATTGTCTATATTTTGTATGTTTCCGGTATCAAGTAACTTCTGTTGACACGAAAAAGCAACGAATCAATTTAGGAGACGACCAAGTCCAGTCTTTGCTGGACCCAAATTGAACCCGATGACCACAGCTTCCCATTAATTGCTCATTTAGTATCAATAGACGGACGTTTGTTCGCTCATAATCTAGTGATGTAAATTAGGTAGCATGTTCCACGCTCATGTAGCGCCATTATATTTCTTCCTACCGTTTCATATTAAATTTATCGACCACAGGCGAGGTTTAACATTACATTCTCCAGACTCGTGGTCCATTCGCCAGAGCCCGAGCAGTAGCAGAGCTGTACAGTAGAGTCTATACAAGATCATTATAGATATAGATAGATTCATCTCATGTGAGTGAGTGTGTTGGGCCGGTTGGTGGGCGGGAAACTGGCAGGAAGTAGTGTCTGCACCACGTGACCGGTGGCCGGAGCAGGCTATCGTCACTTCCGGTGTCACATGAGATACACTCAGCACTGTAGCTCAGATAGACAATATTACATGACGCTATGTGCTATGTGATATGTGCTGCGTTATGTATCGGGTATGTGGGTCGAATCATTGAATGCTGAATGCCAACTACGCTGACTAAACCGACTGACGACTGACTGACTGAACGTTGGCATTTTATCGGTATTATTGTCAAAAGCGGTGCGACCAATGACACCCTACTCACTCTACTCTACTATACTATACTACACTCACTACTCTAGCAAGCTGTACTAATCAGCTCAAGTACCCACTCATTCATTAAAAGCGTACCATTGGCATGAAATACACGAGATTGACCTTCGAATTCTTAACGTTTAGTTTGGCCTAATGATACCACTATACATCTCGCTCTAGCCATAACATACACTGACTTTATTCTGTTCCTATATAAATTTTCAAAGCAAAACTCATTTTAAGTATGAAAAATTCCGAAAAATTGACGAAAATAACACATTTCTCAAGAATCTTTGATAGATGTAGAGAGTATCAGAAGAATGGTTTTAAATTGAGATTCAAAAACTTATCAGAATCTTACACAGAACCTCGAAAGAATAAACACCGTTTAAAAAAATATGCTACAAAAATTATGCCATTGGAAACTCCCGCGGCCCGTCTGCTCTGCCATACCAACAAAACAGGCTATAGGGTAGATATTATCCGCAATCAACTTAAAAACAAGTAATAACAATAGCAAAAATAGCAAAAGTAATTTAAATATAGCTTTCAGAACCAACAACAATACAGGAACAAGCCTTAACAATTAGAAATCCTAAACATAACAACAGTGGCATAGGTACATGAATTAAAATGTGACTTCGCCGACTATAACGCTACTTATATCGGAAAGACGAGAAAAGCTAAATCAACTAGATTCAAAAAAACATAAACGATGTTACAATAATAAAAGCACAAATTCTCAGAACATATCTTAGTAACACCTTTTTCGCTTTACAACAACGAGCCTAAACCGTTAGATGTATAATGAAAGGGTCTAAGATCAAATTTACCTTAACAATTCGAAATGAATATACGAAGGAGTGGGCCTAATATAACATTAATTACTAAAGTAAGAACAATTATTTATTCCCCACTTCTCAGTATATTCACAGGACCTAAACAATATAACGTTTTTAAATAAATATCAGTCAAGTCATTATTAAACAATTAATAAAATATTGCCATTTAATGTGGGGAAAACAGACTTCAAAATAACCCACAAAATAGAAAATCTATTGTTACAAATACTTTCTCAATAAATTGGTTTAATAATATTTGGATGATTTGTATATCGCCGTTTTTGTGTAAAATCACCACAATAATAATAATAAATCATTTTAGGCATCATATTTAAAAAAAATTTAAACAGAACATATAAATAATGTGTCTCAACGTGGTATAGTCACAGTTTTTAAACGGCTTTGAACGTCACAACAGCTGTCACAATAATAAAAACTAAAATCTAGCATAACTTAATAATAACGTTATTAAATTCGATTGACATTATTTTTCTGTTCTACTCTGGCGTATGATTGTTTTGCAGTACCTAAGTATGTAATACGAATGCAACCAAATATAGTGTAGGTACTCCAAATGTTTCCAAATGGCAGTTGCTCAATATGAGAGGACTGAATTGTATTCTTAAAGACAAACATTCCCGGGTTACGAATAACCCGACAATATTTGAAAATCTCTTTAAAAATACGGAATATGTTGCTTGTGCAATGATGGAGACTTAGCCATCCGCGGAATGAACTTACGTCACTCGACGCATATACTAACTCAGCCACTAGCCGCTTGATTAAATATCTTCATTATTTCCAACACCTGTGTGTGCTGGCAAATAAAAATAATTCACCACCAAAAATAAATTGCCTATGATTGAAGCTGGCAATAGCCTAAAGCAGTGGTTTTCAATTAGTTTTTCCTAATTAACCCTTATGCTACGTATACTTACGCAAGCCGAACTGCCGAGCTGAACTTCAACTTATAGGAAAGGAAGGAAATAACCGCAAATGGCGCGAAAGCTGCTTGCAGTTGCTTTGTTCCTTTCCCGTAATTCATGGCTCAACTCGCGTTTCTGTTCACAAATGTGTACGTACCGTAAGAGAAAGAGCCCAAACTAGCGTACTTTTTCTAACCAATAGTGTTTTCAACAATGCAGGTGACATTAATAAATTTTATGAACATATTTTTTTATTCTATATTTAACCCATTCTTGTTTATCGTTTATTGTATCTCATTTTTTTAATTAGCTAGTTATGTTTGTTATGACTTCGTATTAAAACATCCATGTATGTAAATTTTTGGGTATCATGCCGGTTTTATGTACTTAAAAAACAATGAAAATCTTCAATCTGTAAACTTCACCCGCCATAACACAGGGCCATAGCATGGCGGTTGAAATAACATTAAAAAAAAAAGTGGGTGTGTCAAGCCTACGCAAGACAGAAGTGAAACTTCTAGTATTCCTCTCTCTCTATTTTCATTTCATCATCTCTATTTTCTCTCTTAGGTTAGTTTGAAAATTAGAGGTTAAATAATTCAACGACGAAGCATGGATTTGCTTTTTCTAATATTTTCTTATAGATGAATGACGTTCGATTAATGTATAGTTCCAAAAATGTTCAATTTATTCACAAGTATACAATATTACATAAATAACAATATTACAATTAAAAATTACAAAGAAATTACAATGACAATTTACCAATCATGTGCCATTTTCATTGTCAATTTCATGAATATCATTTCCTAATGTCGTGATAATTGGGTTATGGTAACTAAAGTGCGAGATATATACATGAGCACTTAAATCCTTAATGAATCGTGCAAAAACTGCATCGATTGTTGTCCCGTGTCGGGAGAGAACGTTCGTGAGCGGCTCCCCCACCTCAACAAGCGCATATGGTGAGAGAGGGACAGTGAACGGTGAGCGGTGGTGGGGGTACCCGCATTTTCGTGTCGATCCTGACTCGGTTTTACTCCGTCCCCGAAAATTCATTACGCGCCTAAAGAAGTTTCACTTCAATATTACAATTAAAAATTACAAAGAAATTACAATGACAATTTACCAATCATGTGCCATTTTCATTGTCAATTTCATGAATATCATTTCCTAATGTCGTGATAATTGGGTTATGGTAACTAAAGTGCGAGATATATACATGAGCACTTAAATCCTTAATGAATCGTGCAAAAACTGCATCGATTGTTGTCCCGTGTCGGGAGAGAACGTTCATGAGCGGCTCCCCCACCTCAACAAGCGCATATGGTGAGAGAGGGACAGTGAACGGTGAGCGGTGGTGGGGGTACCCGCATTTTCGTGTCGATCCTGACTCGGTTTTACTCCGTCCCCGAAAATTCATTACGCGCCTAAAGAAGTTTCACTTCAAAATTTATTTACTTTAAAAATCTTAATCCTTTTTAATGGCATAAAAATTCTAAAAATACTGAAAATCTCAAATTCTTATTTAAGGAATGGGACAAATAATGTGCACAATCAAGTTGCTTTTTCATTTCGCAGATTGATTGACTCGATATATATTTTGGCGATTTTAATGTTTGCGTGCGCGCACCCCTCCAATCAATCTTCCGTACCCTTGACCTGAGAGTACGCTTACAACTAATTGAGAACCACTGGTCAAAGCAATCGTTTAATATTTAGAGTTATATAACGATCGGAATTATTTGTTTGAAGTCTGGAGACAGAATGGTGGGAGAGATAAATTTACACGGAAATGCCCCCGCCGACAGTCAGGATGTCGCGCCGTTATCCTGTCAAATAACATTTCATATTTCCTGTCAAAAAATAATTTAATTTAAAAATATATTAAATTATTTACCCGATAATTATGCTTATAACTTATAACTTATAATAAAGGTTCAGTAAATATATGCGTAAGATTTATAAAAAAATATAGTTAATAGAGGATCCACGTGGTGTCCCCGAGCTTTGACAATCTTTGAAAAAATAAGCATATCAAATCAATCAGTATGCATATCTATAAAATAAAAAATTCTGTACAGTAGTAGCGGTTCATGAGAGTTGATCAAGCAGAGGATGTTTAAAAACTTTAAAATATGTTACAGCTATTTTCTGTTCATCGGAAAAATTTTGATAGCCCACTTTTTCTTCTACATTCGCCACTCAAAGGTTGAATAACTTGGAAATCTTCACCTCTGTTTATCAGGATACGGCCTGCAATCCTTTTTTTAACCGGATTACCATACTGTTGAAGAGATTTTTAATAAATTAGCAATTCTCATTTTTCACCGCATAAACATTGAATATTTCTTATTTTGTACCTAGTTAAATTTTAAAACTATTCTTATTTTTGATGTGAATACCGCACAAGAGTCCCAACGGTCGTCCCACAAGCCTTACAAGTCGGAGCCAGTAAGACTATGGCATCTCCAATTCGGGTATTTGTGAGGTTGAAAGTAGTGGGATGGGGAAGCAGATGGGGAGGACGAATGATGGGAAGTATCTTGGTATTCAGATAAACTCACCAAACACGGCTAAAGCCATTTCAAGCGGTTGGGCCTGTACGTACATACATCCACCATTGAAGAGTCCGAAGTAAAGACTTGTTTCCTATTCTATTGTATTTTTTTGAAGTGAAACTTCTTTACGCGCGTCATGCAATTTCTAGGACCGGAGTAAAACCGACTCATGACCGAAACGAAAATGCGGGTACCCCCACCACCGATTAAAGTTCATTTGATCTAGTCAAAGTTTTGAAGTAACATATAAATGCTTCTTAGCTCATCTCGACAACTGGCGTTGGTGGTGTAATGGTCAGCATAGTTGACTTCCAAGCAGTTGATCCGAGTTCGATTCTCGGCCATCGCACATTATTTTTTTGTTTTTAACGCCTTTTTCATTCAATATCTTATTTTTTAGTAGGTCAGAACATTTTTTAAAAGAAAATAATATTGCAAAATAATAAAAACACTTATCTCACTGTGATAAAACATTACTCCGCTAGAGCGCGCTTTGCGTTATTGTGTTGGATTAAAATTATTATCTAATCCGTATATTATGATAATTGTATTACATTTATTTAATTAATTTATTTATTTTGATAATATGTAATAATTTACAGAAAAAAAAATTAAAACTATCTCCCTCTGATAAAATATCCGTTCGCTAGAGCGCACTACGCGATCTTGTGTGGGATTCTATTTCTGTACATTGTACATTATTTTTAAAAATATATTATATTTTGGGTGTGATGTAGGTAACATTATAAAACATAACAAGCTCTCATATTTTCAGAACCTACATAATATAATCAATTTATGCGGCTTTGCTTACAGTTGGTGCTCAGCGTGGTTGGCTTTCAATCAGTTAAGCGAGGTTCGATTCTCGGCTGTGGCATTTTTGAAGTGAAACCTTGTTGAGGTGGGGGAGCCGCTCACGAACGTTCTCTCTCTTCTCTTCTTTCCTCTCTCTCAGACACCAGCGAACTGCGCCACGCCAAGCATCAGCTGAAACTAGAAGTTTCACTTCTGTCTTGCGTAGGCTTGACACACCCACTTTTTTTTACTTGGAATTGTTAAAAAATCTTGAATTGTCAAAAATCTTTTTAGAATTGAAAATTAATTTCACTGTCTTTGTCTTGGGGCGGAGAGGTACAAAGTCAACACAGCCATTTTTATTCAAAACACAAACGTAGACAGTAACTTTTTCTACCGAAACTTGAATAAGGTTCGCAATTTATTTAGGTTATAAAATGTCGCTGTCTTCGTGGGGGACAGTAATAGTAATTATTATAATAGGTATTACTTGTGGGAGGTTATATTGCTTAGCAACACCAACGCCAGCAGAGTCTTGGCGGATATTTGGATATTAAATTGCTTGAATTTAGCACCACTATTTCCAGTTGAGAGGCGATACTTCAGTTGTCTTCAGGAAAGATAAATCTATTTTATGTTGCCGTGGTTCTCACAGCGTTTATCGGCGGTCTTATTCAAATATAGCGGAGGCAGATAAATATATTTTATAGGTGATGCAACGGATGCAAATATAAATTATGTTTGAATGCTTCGTCAAAACACAACGACGTGCCTAGACACACGGTCGACAAACATTCAATACTGAAAACTGGAACACAGTCGTACTAATAATTGAAGGCATTTTCGATACATAGTGAATCATATATTAATACAACGACGTGCCTAGACACTTTAGACACACGGTCGACAAACATTCAATACTGAAAACTAGAACACAGTCGTATTAATAATTGAAGGGATTTTTGATACATAGTGAATCATATTTTAATACAACGACGTGCCTAGACACTTTAGACACACGGTCGACAAACATTCAATACTGAAAACTAGAACACAGTCGTATTGATAATTGAAGGGATTTTTGATACATAGTGAATCATATTTTAATTCAACGACGTGCCTAGACACTTTAGACACACGGTCGACAAACATTCATTACTGAAAACTAGAACACAGTCGTATTAATAATTGAAGGGATTTTTGATACATAGTGAATCATATTTTAAGTACCTAAATCACGTCGTTTTTACCGTAGGGGTAGGCAGAGAAGACGAACCGCCAAATGACTCGGTCTTGGCACCCTCTCCTTGCCTCATTCACATTCAGACATCGTCTCATACCCTTCTGTTATTCTGACAGTTGACACGACCCATTTAGTATTTGGTTCACCTGGTCGTGCAATGTCTTTCTAAGGCGTATCTACCTTTCGTTCATCCGATCTATAAGCCCAAACCATCCTTACGCACCTGCATTTGATCACACTTGCTACATCTCAAGAAATTATCCCATTTTATTTTATAGTAACGAAAACGTTAGAAACGCGCTCAGGCGTCTTTAAATCATTATTTTGTTGGTGGTGTATAAAAAATGATTTATGAAAATAAATCACTTGTACAAAAGTTATTTATGAAAATAAATCACTTTTTATACACCACTATAAATAAAATAATCGACTTGAATAATTTTCTGTCTTATTTATTTTTATTTTCGTGTGAGTTCCGCACAAGAGTCCCAACTGCTCCGAAGCCGGTGAGACTATGACATCCCAAGAAATATGGGAAGTACCTGGCTATTCAGATCTGGTCACCAAATACGTCTAAAGCCATTACAAGGAACGTTTTAATTCTGAACGGTTTTCTTTCACAAGTGCGATTTTTAACTGAGTAATTTCCACAAAACGTGCCGCAAGAATACCCACTACATATTACTTAGTAAATAAATTATTTGTGCAACAACATACATTAATTGAATACAATTAAATTGCTCGCACTGGGATTTCAACCCGCACCCTCGGGATTCCGTTTAAAGATAAAGGAAACGCGTCTAAAGATAGATATCTATTTTTTCTTGCTTATCGTTTTTGCATGGCTTGTTTTCATCTTTTTTATGTAAATTTAAAAATGTAAGAGAGTTCCCTACTGCTCTCATCTGACCGGAATCAGTGGGACTATGGCATCCCCTGTTGTGAGCCAAAAGAGTTAGAAGAAGGGAAGGAGATTGAGAAGAGAAAACACGTCTAAAGTCGTCCCCCTTCAAGCAGGGTGGAAACTGGTAACCCGCTGAACCGTGCTTAAGATTAATCAACACGAATAACAGTCTGCGTCCGTCTGAGAGGAAGCAAGGAGGGAGAGGGAGAGATGAGGGGCAGAAGCGAGAGAGAAACATCCGGAGGAAATGGGGTGAGTCAAATGTTAAAATAAACTATTCAAAGCAAAGCTTTTATCGTATACAGAGAGACCAGCTGTTTATATAAATTGCCAGGAATATATTCTGCATATTATCAGATATTTGTGATGAGATCCACATCTGTGATCTGCTGGGTATTATTAGACGCGGGCCGTACGTCAAAGTCCAGTCTACTACTGGATGCCCTGATTCTTCGCACCTCGCACCAGTTCAATCAGTATTTTATCACATATAAATATTCTCAAGATCGCTTCTATATTCAGTATTAAAGCAACACTTATTGAAGGCTTTCTTTGACGTATAGCTTTACAATGCTGATTGGTATATGTTGGGAAGTAAGAGCTTCATAGATGCACGCACAGGTGGCAGTGCATAGAGCTTGCGTGGAAGTCCGCAAGATGGAGCCAGTGGCCAGTAGTCGCCAGGGCCAGTGGTAAGGCTCTCAGAGAAACTTACTGTCTCAGATTCCAATTAGCCAGCTACTTGTTAGGTCGACTATCGAGTCACCTTTATTATACGCGGAGTATTAATAAATCCCTGATTAATCTAAAAGAACCACTTATTTATTAACTCCTTCCAAGACGAGTTGGAGACCTGTTTGTACGAACACAACAGTATATAAATATATATGTATAGATTTAACCAACGACCCCTTGAAACCAAGTTCTTATACTCGTAATGTGTTTTCAAAGCCCTTTAAAAAAAACAGATAGGTAGGTAGGTACAACATTCCATTTACAACATCATAAAAACTCAGTACCTACTGCTTTAAATTTAATTTTCCTCCTTTTTATTTGAAAAACTCCATGTCACTAAACTCGGTGGACATATGCGTCGAAATTCAAATAACTCAGTATCACCCCAGTGAGAGACAATAAATTGAAATACAATTACGATAAGAAAATTTGCTTATTTTAATTTTTTCGTGAGTACTGCACAAGGATCTTAACTGCTTACAACCGTCTGGAACCAGTGAGATTATGGCATCCCCAATTGGGGTATGTTGTCAGGCTGAAGATTGTGATGAAGGGGAAGAGATGGGGAAAAAATGTGGAGAAGTGCTTGGCTATTTAGATCTGGTCACCAAACACGGCCAATGCCATTTCAAACAATGTTTCGATTCTGAATGGCAGTCTTTCACTAGGGCGAAACTGAAAGTATCACCCACTCGGGGACGTGCCGTAAATATACTTTTATCTACCCACCCATAATTTACTTGCGTACACCGGGATTTGAACCCGCGATCTCCGGATTCGTAGCCGAGGATCGTACCACTCAACCACGGAGTGTTGACTGTATTCTGTTGATAAAAATGTATAATAAATAATTCTGTTGATAAAAATCTTGTGATGCCCCACCCCCACCCATGCGCCATGGTGGCATTCCGCAACAGTACATATTCAGATATCAGTTCGCATGGATATCCCATCCCATACCCACCTCCACACTCCACCCAACTCTACACTTCATATGCGGGACGCGTGGGCAGACCCGATCTTGACACCAACAAGCATTTAATAAATATTTTGAACGTTTCTGATTATCGAAAGCAGGGATGGAAAACATTCATTTGTATCGAATTATCCATAAAATCGTATTTAAATATGTACTTACTTCATCAGCTATATAAATAAAAATTTAAATGTTCGTTTGTTCAAAATCTTAAATTTCCGAAAGTCTTACCGATTGATTTGAAATTCTGATACAACGTTGCATTAGAATACACATGTGTTGTGTGATGTAAGAGCAACACTCGATATTGTTCTCTATCTGCACAGACATACTGGGCCACTGCAACGCGTGGCGGGGTACAGCTGGTTTTTGTTAATAGATTTAAACTAAATCAAATTTAACAATGCTCTTATTAATTTCTGCAAGTATTTTAGTTTTTATTGTTGTGACAGCGATTTCGGCGTTATGCAGAATGTGCAGTAAATATCCAGAATAACTAATATTTTATCAGGAAATTGGCATGCTATCACTTTTTTAACCGGAGTAACTACACTGTATACGAGAAAAACGAGTAACGTTAATTTATTAAGAATGTCTTCAAATTATTCGCAATCCATATAAAAACGGGATTGCAGGCCCTTTAGGAAAGAATTGATAGGTTTCTTGATAAACTTTTAGTAAAATACTAATGTGTTATCACACAAAATCATAATATTTTCGCCATTCGTCATTATACATATACAAGGCAAATGCAGGTGCATGAACACGTGTTCCTATATACCAGGAATTTACTTCAAGTTTACCAGGAAATAATAAGATTCTTAATAAATTAGCAATGCTCATTTATCTCCGAAAATGTAGGTCAGCAATTCTTTTAATATAAAATCCATTGCTGTACTGTAATTTCCTTACACATTTCGGCTCTAAGGCTAAACAGGCAAATGAGATTGATAAATGTAACAGTTTCTGTGTTTTTTTTTTAAATTTCGAAATGTGAAAAAGTTTGGTACCGCTTTCAAAATGGAATGGGATATTATTCCTACAATCTTCTGCGGTTTATTATATTTTGCTATTGATTAATATTTTGTTCTATTAGGTTTCGTAGGTTCTTATTTCCAAATAATCAATAAGCAAAGCAGGTAGCATTGGGGATCCGAAAAATTAATTATTTCCGCTATGAATTAATTCGTTCATAACAGAATTTATTTTTTTATTTTTTTTATGGGCAATTTTTTTGATACACACAGGTACATATATAATTATACAAAATATAAGGCAGTAACAAAAAAATCCCACAAAGGCCAAGCCTGTGCGTGGGCATTATAAGGTAGGTATGTATTCAAAACAGTGGTGGTTACATTATCTATGGTTTAAATGAAAAGAGAAATATAAATAAAGAAAAATATATATACAGTACATATAGTTAGTTTAATATGATTTTACTGGAGTTTTTGCGTATTTTATAAAAAAACAGTTTAAAAGAAGTTAACCATTTTTTAAATTTAGATTATGTAGGCAAGGCAGGATTATGTATATTAATTATGTAGGCAATACAAGTACCTATTTACGTACTATTTTGAGTAACGATTGTACTTATTTTGAATTTATTTTAGCAAACCATTTATTTTTTAACTAGAAACGTAATTTAACTATTACATACCTAACGTTACTCATCTATCTACATATATACCTAGTTTTTATGTTTAGTAAGTTACATATTGTATTATATAAATATATTTTTTTAATTGTATTGAGTACTTTTAGATTATTAGAGTTTTTTTACTAAAATTTATTATGTTCTTACCTTCTATTTTGTATTAAGTTGATGTTATACACGCTCATTAGAGCTGTTTATTATTTTTACAATTCTCATTTAGAACTTTTCAACTTGAAATATACTTTACTTATTATACACCTACCTATAAGCTAATATATTTTTTTTTAACACATAAGTCTATACATATTTTGTTTCCTTCCAATATTGTATTACTTAAACACAGAGGCGGATTAACTGTTGAGAGCGCCCTAGGCAAGTACCTCATCGGCGCCCCTCTAGCGACCACATATTATAAATTTTAACAAGTACCTAAAGTAGCCGAATTTGTAGTTAGGTGGGTTTTACGTGAAAATAAAAATTTCGTAGGGGGAGGGGGGTGGCTAGAGAATTTCAAGAAAATAAAATTTGTCCCGAAAAAAAAATTCATGGGGGGGGGGGGGTGGCTAGAGAATTGTTTAAAATTGATGTTTTTACGTGAAAATTATGTTTTTAACTTGACTCTGAAGTAGCCCGACCAGTCGCGGCTGACGGAGTAGGCAGCATGGACAAATCGTGTTGTTTAGAACTAGTAGGAATTTCACATTGAATAGACTCGGTAGAAGACGCACTGTGAATTGCGTTAGAAAATTCCGAATCATCACTTTTTAATTTAGAAAAAAATGTCTCAATATGTTTCGTATGCTTTATAATAGTTTGATTTTTTCTTCTTTTTCCTTAGCCTTCCTTTTATAAGCTGCACCACTAGGTTTCTTCTTCAATTCACTCATTATTTGGGTAATGAACTAAAACGCAATGTACTAATTAATTCACACAAATACCGCTGCGAGTACGTAATCAATAGAAGCGCGTGTAACCGGCGACATCCAAGCTGAAAGTGATGAGTGTGACTGTCACCCCGTCATCCGTTCGGAAGTCCGGTGCCGGCCGCTTAGCCCCTGCCCCCGCTGCGCCCTTTGCCCTGCAATCTAGCAACGCCCGCGAACGAATCCACGAGCGAGCGGTCTTCTATTAAAAAATCATGCGATGGAGGCATGGAGGAATAATCAAGAAGGCGAGTATGCTTTGGAAGCTCTGCATCTCTACAGAAGTAAATAATCTTTTATATTGTGTAAGCAGGTGCATACTTACTTACAAAATTAAGTTTATATATATATTTTTTTTTAATTCTAGGGGCGCCCGCCGGCGCCCCTTTGTAACTGGCGCCCCTAGGCACGTGCCTACTTTGCCTTAGGGTTAATCCGCCACTGCTTAAACAGGATCTCAATTTCATGTTTCTATTACTGTACGTATCATACGTAAAAGCCGAAAGGCGTTAATTATATATAAATAAATAAATATCATAAAATTTAGTTCATAATATGATCAGAGAAAAAGAAGATAATACTTATAAATCTAACCGAAACATGAAACAGAAAAATAAAACGATAACGGTCACAACTAGGAATCGAACACAAGAAATATATTTTCTTGATTGATATATTACAATGGTTATAAGCTTCAAAATGAAGAAGAAAAAGTTGTTCCTAATAATATGATCAATTGTTTGCCAAATAAACAAACTGATCAAAATATATTATTTGATGATTCCCATTACAACAACAAAAGTAGGGTTATGTTGTTAGCAAGAGCGAAATGATCAAATCCACAGATCATTCCCGCGCGCGGTCGTCTGCCGGTAAAACAGTTGCCGTTTATACCGTCGTCGGTGGATCGGTCGGTTTAGTTGCGCCCGGTACCGCGTGGCGCCACTCCTTGCCACTACTTGATTCATGATAATATTAGAATGTGGCGTTAATTCATCAATACAATTCAATCACATGAATGAATTTGCGTAAAAGATAAAACACACCATGCAGAACATTGTATATTGCGTTGTTGACAGGAAATATGGACATGTCGCGCGTTATCATACTTGCTCAAATCTATTCCTACGTATTATATTTAATTCATATTATTTTTCTTTTTTTATTAGTCTTTTTATGTAATTAATTGCCTATGTATGTACTTACAAGTTATTTAGCACGTAGCTTTGAATGTCATTATTGATTCGGTATTATTAATTTATGAAATATACCTATGTACTAACATGTAGTAAAAATATGTACGAACTACTTACTGTGTATTTATTTACCTGTAATTTTTTTAAATAATGTAAGATGATAGAATGTCAACGCTAATTTTATGGACTAGTAAATATGTTAATTATTTAATTTTTGAAAAATTATATTAGACTAAAATGCGTTTTCTCTCATTCATAGAAATTAAAATTATTTCGTACAAAAATATTATACTCCGCTATAAAACTACAACTACATACAACAAAAACACTTACACATTTACAAATCTGCAGTCCTGGTTGTCACATCTGTACAATAATTCTTATACTTGGATAATTTATAGAGCGCCATTTTTTTAAAACATCATCTCAAGAGTTCTGTATCGATAGATATTAAATCCACCTTCTGCCTCCTCCCCAGATAAGTTTGTTTGTCTGTTTATTTATACTTGCAGGTACAATCTTCCCTCTTGACCACATTCAAAATCAATATCAATCTCCGTGTACTAAGAAACCTCGAATCTTTCCATATTCCTTTTCATAGGATTAATTTAACCTACTCCCACCTCTTCTGTGAATATTCTTTTTTGTTTATTTAAATATATATGTGTAAAATACATACACACATACCTATATACACTTATTATAGTTATTGTACTGGTAAGATTCCGGATATATTAGCGACAGCCAGAACTTTACTAAATCATCTTGGCCCAAACTTTTGTTTTTGTTGTTTTGCATATTATTAGGTAGGTACTTATTGTTTTATGGTTACGTGTTGTTTGTTATAGTTCGTTATTGGTATTAATATATTCTTTGTATTTAATAAATTTAAATTTAATAAATGTTTATCTGCGCAGTTTCGAACAGAAAATGTTATTTCCTTTTTAGGTCAAAAAAATCATTAGGTAGGTACTTTTTGCCTCATTTTTTGTTAGTTCATTGTTTAGTCAACTAAAAAGTACCTAACTACTTATGTAGAAGTTGGTCTCGTTGATTTGAACACATTTGAAAACAGTTAGTTAGTCGTTGTTGACTGGGTGGAATGCCGGTGGATGGTGGGTGGTGGGTTACCACTCTTAGGCTAGGCAAGTACCAGCTACCAGCAGAACTATGAAGGTAGGTAGGTACGTCTACTACTTTGTTAACTGTGGTTTTTGCCTTGGCTGGTGTTCCACCCACTTCCCGCCCAACTTCCGGTCGCCAACCACCGCCATCGGGACCCGACAGTAATCGCTACTTATTCCTGAGCTTTTATAAAGATTAAAGAACATTGTGGTATTATTTATAATATTGTGTAAACTGAATTTTAAACTAAACATTCCTCGGGCTTATTGTTTTATTATTATTTCGAATAGGAATGATGTTTCAAATAATTACTAGCTGCTTCTCCGACGGAATAATATCCGATAATAATCGATTTTTAAAGGACACTCCGTGGTCGAGGGGTAAGGTTCTCTATGAACCTCGAGAATGCGGGTTCAAATCCTGGTGTGCACAAGTAGGTAAATTTTATTTAATTAATTTATTTTGCTGTCCACAATATTAATTCATAAAAAATATGTAGTCTATTTGCGGCACGTTCCAGAGTGGAAGATAATCTCAGTATCGCCCTGGTGTAAGATCATAATTCAGAATTGAGAGGTTGCTTGAAATCGCTTTTGCCGTGTTTGGTGATCGGATTTCAATATTCATGTACTTCCCCACCTTCTTCTACCCATCCTCTTTCCCCTCCCCTCTACCTTTAGCTTCACATCATAATCCAATTGGAAATGCCATAGCCTCACTAGCTCCAGATTGTTGAGAGAAGTTGGAACTATTGTTCAGTATTCATACAAAACGAAAAAACAGTAATACAAATCGTAAGTCCTTTTCTGCAGGACTGTGCCATAACTTTTCCATTTTATTGGTTTTTCGTTACTTATAAGTACTATTTTTTATTATTTCGTAAAAATAAAAGTATATTCACGAAAAAAAACATGGCACAATACTCTACAATTCAAAAATCATATTAAGTAGGTACCTACCTATTCGTTTTGTAAAAAAAATGATTATTTCGAAAATTGGATAATTATACAAAAATATTACTACCATATCTTCCGATGAACCGATTCCGAATAGTGACCTATATAAGACAGTAATACCAAAATATTACTATGATTTTCCCACGAGCCGATTGAGAATAGTGAAAACACATATTATATAGTTATAATTTTACGTGAACTGCCCCGTGCTAAACAAGGTGATAATACTAAACCACATGTAAAAAAAGTTATGGTTTTTGTTAAAATTCTAAGTTTTTATGTTGCAATGATTTCCTGAAATTTGGATAAACAGTATTTTTTTTCTGAAAGCATAATTTGCTGCCCGATCTCAATTTACAACTCAACTTCCCAAATATCTCAATCGACATAATATAAGTTCGTAATTCACATAAAAAAATTAAATTTTCTAAATATGTAAACAAAAAAGTTTTTCGGTTCTTATCTCAACTGGAAAATGTCTGGAAAGTCGGAGAAAAGTAAAATCATGAATGTGTCGCTTGTCCCTATATAACTACAGATTTTTTTTTCCAAGAAATATTCGCTTAGAAGGGTCCCATCAAGATGACGTGCCAAGGGCGCGGCATTTGTAAACAGAAAACAGCCCTTCAGCGAGTTGCGGCGGAGGTAGAAGGTATCGCACGGCGCTGCATTCAATGGAGAGGGGCGAGGGGAAGGGCCGTCGGAAGTGGTTTGTGGGAGAGCGGCAAGGGGGCTATCCGGGAAGTGATGGGGATTATTCTTGCCGCCTGCCTTGGCTACAATAACAGGACCGAAATATCTTTATTTTGTAAGAATCAGTAATGCCAATAGAAGACATCGATTATACACGGTGTCCGGAAACTCGTAGTACAAGCGGGAAACTGGAGAATCTACACCACATGGGGAACCCAAATAAACATAAAGTTTTTTGATTTGAGCATTTTCACAAAAAAAAAAATAAAACCAAAAAAAAAATATTTTTCGGCTATTTTAGGGTTAAAGTTTTTTCTGGTGTAGGGTTGAACAACAGATGTTTTAACCCTGCAGAGCAGAAATATTTTATGATTACACCGGATTAAATGAAGGGTGATTTCAAAATAATGCTTCAAATCCGAGTTTCTTCATTTGTTTTACTTTCAAATAGTTTTAATTAGTTGGGTACTTTGATCTTCAGTAATAATTTATAAGATTTTGATTAAAAAAAAAAAAAAAAAATCAACTTCTAACTCGATTTACTCGATAACGAAAGCTCAAATCAAAAAAAAATATACTACAAAATCGACTCCAAATGTGATGTAGATTCACCAGTTTCCCGCTTGTACTACGAGTTTCCGGACACCCTGTATATTATACACTGTTTAAATGTTGAATTTGCACTATCATACACTGTATATTATACACTGTTTAAATGTTGAATTTGCACTATCAATGCCAAAATGTGAACCGTATCGTGTTGTAAGAAAAGACAAGTAGACGAATAGCCCATGACAACCAGGGTAAGGTAAGGTAAGCAAGGGAGTTGGCATAATGGGCCTATGATAATGAGTAACCGCCTCCTTATCAATAATAATATAATAGCTTATCTAATTTTCTAGTTCATCTCTGCCCATCTGAGCAGTGTGGGAATAATCCTCGTAATCAATACACAGATCGGCGATGCATAGCAGGAAATATTATTTCCTTTACCTTTATACAATCACAGGTAGTTCTACGGAGCTCTACAATGGCGTGAGCGGATTTTAAAGTATTGTTTAATCATGCATTAGCCGCTACGATCCACTATCCGATTTCCTATTTTGCACTTCTTTCGTTGATTTTTACTTCAATCTTTAATGTTGAACATTTGTGAAAAAGAAATACGTCGCTTCCCAAATGCATAAAACCATGAAATATTGATGAAAATTAGAAGTACCTTCCATAATTTGAACGGAAACAAATGTTTCGTTTAGCGCAGAAGTTCTCAAACTTTTTTGCCCGTAGACTGCTTTACGATTTTTTTCCGTAGACCGAATATTGAATTTTCCTAAACGTTAATGGTAAGTAACGTTAAATATGATTATCATATATTTTTCTCGTAAGAAGACTTCCTTCGCTTGCTTACCCAACAACCAGGTGGCGATATAGTTCCCCAGTCTTTAAATCGTGCAGACAGGGGCGTCCTTGTGAGGTGTCACACAAAATAAAAATGAAGTCTATGAAGCAGGATAAACAACGGGAATTTCTTTCTTAAGCTAGAGCTTCGTTAGTGCTTATTCCGATCAGTTCTTCTTGTCATATGATATCCGATTCTTCAACGTTCCATTTCTATAGTCAAGATAACCTCAAACCTAGTTTTAAAGTATGCGTACATTTGAATGTTGAATGTAGACCAAAACGTCATTACCTTGGACGTTTGTCAACGACAGGTTGGGACACTGGGAAAATGTTTTGCTTCAATACGTTAATTCTGACAAGAAAAGGAACATTTCTCAATAAACAATTTCACGAAAGATCAAATAAGTAATTTCCATGTCTATTACATATTAATATTATGTAAACTGTGTTAGGTGTATTATGTCATTTGCGGAACGCCCGAAGGATGATGATGACTTGATGTGAACAGGGTCCCCTCGCTGGTACTCCCTTTTAAATCTCGTGGACCCCCAAATTTTTTCTCGTTGACATGGATCCCCCGCAAGCTGAAATTGCCGCTGAGGGTCTCTATAGACCACTTTGGAAACCTCTGATTAAGCACATTTACCACACGCTCTGTCTCACTTACACTCGCCTGACATCGTAAATCTCCATCCCATTTGAATTTCGTAATCTTTATGAAACACAATTTTGTTTCCCGATTTGTCAAATAGATACTTGTATCACGAAACACGACCACAAGGCATTTCTTGTGTTCTCCTTTATTCTATGTATATTTTTTTTTATCCAAAACTTCATTGGATTAAGCATTTTTCAGATATATTTTTACTTTTATAGATCTATGTTCCTAATAGTTCATTTTTTCCTAACCCTCTACTCGTAGGAAACTAGTCTTTTCGTTTTTGCATTGATAAACTTTTAATTTTGTTTAAATTTTTTTTTATTTAGGGGCCGTTCAAGTATTATGTAAGCACTATAGGGGGCAGGGGGGTCTTTGCTTTGCTTATTTTTGATGACATGGGGGGGTGGGGGGGTCGAGATAGTGATTACGTCAGCACTGCTCAGCAGTAGTTATTTTTTTTACACATTGGCAACCCACACATTGTCTATGTTTGAAAACCGAATACATATTGGGGGATTCCCACAAATAATTAATACGTTTAGGTACTCGCTTAAAAAACAGAATACATTAACAGAAAAATGCATATAGGTACCAATTTTTACGTAAGCATGGGAGGGGGTGGGGGTAAGAGCTTTGCTTACTTTTGGTGACAAGGGGGAAGAGGGGGTAAATAATTGTAATAAATCTGCTTACGTAATTCTTGAACGGTCCCTTAGTAAAAGATTATACATTTACATATATACATTATTTAAGAAATGTTTTGACTGCCCAACTAGGAATCCTCCTGGAACATGGAGTATGTCCTGACAACTTTTAAGTTTTTATCTACACGGAGAAAAATTAGTATTGCTGATGTATTAAAATCCTGTTAAAAACGTGATGGCAGGCCATTGCCTAACAAACTGTTAGTTCGTTCTGAATATATCGGAACACATTGCTGCGTTTACCCTAATACATTTAATGCCGAAATGCGAAAATATTAGAATTTTTCACATTCGTGTTTTACTGATAGTTTGTTAGGAAACCTGTCAATTCATTCGTTAAGGGCCTGCAGTCACGTTTTCAACCAGAATACCAACAATTTGACCAGAGTTTTAAGGAATTAGTATTTGACAACGTCATGGGTGTTAACATTTTCAAATCATTTATTAGTAGATAGTGTGGTCTATTATTTGACATATTCCACTCCATTAGACGTTAGGTGATATTTGGTTTTTAGTGATTTCAGCAAAATCCCATGTTTCTGTACCATCGGTGATGACTGCAAGCACAAGTCAAATATTTGGAATTGCTATTCAGTTATCGATACCATCACATGTTAATAATTTAGGACAGGTTGAAGAAATTAACATATGTAGTACAGGAAAACTGAATATAAATCTCATTGAACAGATAAGAAAAAGAGACAAGTGGTCTCCCGCGGCTACTGTGACTGAGGCTACCATTGATGGTTTAGTTCCATCATCGTCGACTAAAAAGCGTGAAAGACAAAATTACATAGCACTAGTATACATATGTAAATATTAATGCCGTTTTGATTTATATTCCTTCTGCATTGAGATAGAATTAACCAAAGAAGCCGTTGCCGTTCAGATAATTACAATATATAATTTGACAAGTGTGTTACTATTTTTTTTACATCAAAATAAAAAACTCAATGTGAATATGTAATATACTTGAAATATATATGAAATGAACTTTTTTAAAGTAAGGCTGGCCGCCGAAATTATGCACTTTGATATAAAATTGGAGTTCATCTGCCCCCTCACTCCAAACCTCAGTTGCAAAAATTTTGTACCAATTGGTTGACAACTCCAAAATTTGAAGATGGCCGCTAAAATTTTGTCTTTTGGTTTCCAGATGACCCCCTCCTAACCTCCCCGTAAAGAGGAAAACCAGTTCTGAATAGAACATGCGTCTACATAATGTGTTGTTTTATGAAAACTTCATGAGTTATCTTTGAAAATTGTAGATGGCACCACTTCTGGTAACAGCGAATGTGTACGGTAGATATTAAAGTATTAATCAGATCAAGACCCTGTAGTACATAATGAATAGTTGAAAGAGAAGAAAACATCGCAGGATGACGTGACACTATCAGATTCAATAATAAGACGTAGAATATAATTAATATTTTGTAACATCAGTTTGGATTGGAGGAGACAGGCCCGACGTGCTTCCGGGAAATTCTTCGTATGTGGACGACATATGAGATGAGGCCTTAAAAATGGCGGTTATAAGCTGTAAGTAACATCCAATATTTTTTCTCAGGTATAGAAAATATGTATTATTTCTACAGATGATACAAGGTTATACTATTACATTTTACTACACGTAATAAGGTACTAAATATTGAATTATACAAAAATAATGTACCTATTTACCCTTGATGTGCTTCAAAAATTAATTCACTGTCTCAGTAAACACCCACAACTTTAAAATGAGTATTATCAATTTATTAAGAATCTCTTAAAATTATTGGTAATCCGGCTAAAAACCGGATTGTTAGTAAATTCGTAATCATACCGGAACACGTGTTCAGGCACCTGCGTTTGTTTAGATAGTTAATATGTAATGACAAAAATGCGAAATGTTAGGATTTTTATGAGCAAGTGTTCCGACATCGTGACAATACATTGGTATTTTATTTATTTATTTTATTGATACATGATTTAGAGAGTAGGTACATGTGGTTTTTTGTGATATTCCGCCCTCCATGCTAGAGATGACCCTGTGTTATGGCGGGTGAATTTTATAGTTTGCGGACATATAATCTATACATTACTATAACATTAAAAAAAATTATAAAAATGATTTATAGCTAGTTTGGGTTGCAAGAAGAGGATGGAGAAGTGAGAGAATTGTAAGTAGATGAAAAATTTGAGAAATTATTAGTATATAGATCACACTAATTAAAATTTTATTAAAAGTTTATCAGGAAAACTATCTATTCTAGGAGCATGCAATCCCGTTTTTAACCGGCTGACGAATAATTTGAAGAGATTCTTAATAAATTAGCAATACTTTTTATCAGTAATTTTTCTCCGTGTAGACATTAATCGTAAAGCGTTATTGTTCAAGTTGTAAGGATGGATGATTTTATTTTTATTTCTAGTAAACGTAATCGAATGACCTTTAGATATTTTTAAGGACAATAAGTACCTATCATGAAAGGAAATAGTAAGTTCACCAGTTTTATCATTCTTAGCCACTGTAGTAATCTACCACTTGTCATACTAGTTCATTTTTATGTTGAAACTAGCGCAGACCTAGAAATTTTTTAAATTTGTGATTCTGAAAGTATTTATAAAATATATGCCTTAGGATCCATGCCGTTCATAAAAAAATAGTGTCAATTGTAATTTTTTGTTGACAAATTAGACGATCAGTAATGTAACTTTCGAATTAACACCTTTAGTAAATCTAGTTAGTTACCTCAGCTGCCTAATAATGCTTTCTTGAAAATGGTACAGTACGGACCCTTGAAAAAAGACGAAATCTGACTTTAGTTGTTTGTTGTTGTTTACATCAGTAATTTAAATGTAAAAATAATTTTCTTGAAAATAAAACAATATATTATAGGTGGAAACTTGTCTGAATTTTTCACACAATCAGTCTAAATTTTGAAAATAACACAAATTCGCGTTCATTGAATCAGACGCAGTTACGCACAGATAACCAAAATTAGGATTTTTTGATAATGTATGTCTGCACTTTTGTTATTGTTCATGTGTACGGTAAATGGATGCATTTTTAAAAATTAAAATATATACCGACTGTGTTTAAGTAAAACCCTTTAAGCCACATTTTTGGGGAATGTCACATTTCAGTGGTTTCATATGGAATAGTTATCAAAGAACAACATGGTAAAGTAATTTTTGGTGTTATGGCTTCTTCAAGGTTTTTTCGAGAAAAACTTTCTTGAAATTATCAACACTGAAAATTTTTAAATATTCGTTTGTAATGTTTGTATCGTCTCCTGTAACGTTTTCATTTTGTGGCTTGAAGGGTTTTAGCAATTATTTATATAATATTATTAATAAATCTGAATTCATAGATTTCACTGTTGTCTTGTAGACCTAGATAGCTCTTCTAGCCAAGTCTATGTTTCCTCCTTGCGGTCACTGACATAATAATTTCACTGTTGTCTTGTAGACCTAGATAGCTCTTCTAGCCAAGTCTATGTCTCCTCCTTGCGGTCACTGACATAATAATTTCACTGTTGTCTTGTAGACCTAGATAGCTCTTCTAGCCAACTCTATGTCTCCTCCTTGCGGTCACTGACATAATAATTTCACTGTTGTCTTGTAGACCTAGATAGCTCTTCTAGCCAAGTCTATGTCTCCTCCTTGCGGTCACTGACATAATAATTTCACTGTTGTCTTGTAGACCTAGATAGCTCTTCTAGCCAACTCTATGTCTCCTCCTTGCGGTCACTGACATAATAATTCGCACGGAGAGCAAGCGAACGCGGGACTTACGCAAGTCTGTAATTGTTTGTGTCGGCAGATTGGGAGCGGAAGCCGATAATGGGAATGAATAGCGAATAGTATGACTTCCTCCGCCAACCGCTGATATTTCTGTAAATAAAAAAATAACAAACTTGTTTTGACGGATGCTGGACCGACTGATATTACGAGAACACACACTGAAACTGCCCGGAACATACCTACAAGCACAACTCACCAGCCAAGTCACAGCCGCCTAACCTATTATTATTATCCACTACTACGCACTTATCTGTTTTTTAACAGAGAATATTTATTATTTTCATATTCAATTACAGTGAATACTAAAATTCTTGGTTCTACGGTTGTCCCATGGAATAGTATCAAATGGGAGTGTATATGAGAGAAAATCTAATAGTATCAACAGAGAGAATATCAAATAGCATCAATGTAGAGAGTATCTAATAGTGTCAATAATATCAATCTAATAGTATCAACAGAGAGAATATCGAATATCATCAATGTAGAGAGTATCTAATAGTGTCAATAATATCAATCTAATAGTATCAACAGAGAGAATATCAAATAGAATCAATGTAGAGAGTATCTAATAGTGTCAATAATATCAATCTAATAGTATCAACAGAGAGAATATCTAATAGTATCAACAGAGAGAATATCAAATAGCATCAATGTAGAGAGTATCTAATACTGTCAATAATATCAATTTAATAGTATTAATACAAATAATATTTTATAGAATCAACAGAAAGAATATATAAATCTAATAGTATCAATATAAAGAATATCTAATATTATCGATAGAGATAATATCTAATGGTATCAGTAGCACTACCATGAGATACACAATACACAATACACATGTCAAATATATATTAATCCCAGACACAAATACTTCCTTTTACGATTCTGCCAAAATATAACATCACAAATCGCAACTACAATTACAAATAATTCCGACATACATCAGTACAAAACACGACCCCAAAATCAAATACACTTATCGTCATCTACTCACAAGACTAAGTTTGGAATTAACTCCCTACACATCGTATTACCTAGTAATCTAAAAGTGCCCGTAACAAACAAAAAATATTGGCAATTTTCTCAGGAGCTTTATTAATCAGTGATATAAACTTTCTTTGGAACTCTCAACTTCTATGTATTTTTGTCAATGTATTTATGAAATATTTTTCAATTAACTGTATAGTCTCTTTAAAAAGCTATGTACATTCTTCAATTAACTCCCTTTTAAATTCGTATTCTTATGTAAAAATAATTTCATTTTAATTGTATAATGTTGTATTTCCCGAAATGAGCTTTATTAATCTCATTGGGACTAATGTGTTATAAATAATATTGTTATTATTTTGTAATATATTTATCACTTTAAAAAAAATACTAAAACACGAAATTTTTAAATGTGTGCGTTTTCTGATTGGAATTATTCTGTTCGTTCAGAGATTTTAATTTGAGCTGGCCTAGTGACAGAATGGGCAAGAACAAGTCAAGGTAGAAATAAGCATGTATACCTAATCATAATCATCATTGCACCTGTCTTTCAATCGGATATCATACATCATTCAATGAAACTGATAAACATTTGATGAAATAATGAACCAACTTTACATTTTACCATTCCATCACAAGACGTAGGTAGATATCAAAGCAAGGGTATTTCATTCATTATCCACAATAATTAGTAAGTAAACTCCCGTCGTGCATGTCTTTGTAAAAGAAAGAAATCTGATAAATTCGTAAAAATTGTTATTTTCTTTTATGTTGGGCATGAATAATTTTACAAAATCCTGCCTATAATCGAGAGATCGGTGTTCAAAAAGAACCAAGGACAAAACATCAGGATCACGGAAAGGCACTGCAGTTTCGATCACGGAACCGCCCAAGGTTAAATACAAACCCATTGCTGATGATAAGCTGTTACTTTATTTTCTTTCTCATGAATGTTTCATGTTACAGATAGATTCGTTAAAACGGGGCTCACAGCTGCAGGACCAACATAACTGTAGCTGGTGTATTTAAAATGTAGCCAATTGGCATCATTCAAACGATCCGTTGTCCATTCAACTCAATCCAGTGGTCACATGGGTGTGGGGTAGGAGGTAGGGGCCAAAAGGACAGGAGCAGAGAGGAGGTGGAGGTAATTGCGACCGCAGCTGGCCGGGCCCTGATGAGGATGTGGACGACACAAGTGAGCCTTCCTGCCGCTCTGTCACGTCCCCCCAATCAGGTGGCGGCTGAAGGCAGGAACCACCGCTCGCTGGTATTGTGGTACACCGCTTTTTAGGTCACCTATTTTATTAGGTGGACCTCTGATTCTAAATGAAAGTGGTAGAGGTCGATTACAAAAATAACGGGAAGGTATGAAGCAAAACGAAGTCAAATTCCATTAACACTTGCAGTAATAGCTTACTATGCTTTAGTGGCTTCGCCACAATTTGACAAGGCGTTTGAAAGGCGAAAATTCTTTAACATCATAAAAAATAGCAATGGTATGTAACGAGCAAACATTAAATCCGATCGTAATGTGATTCAAATACGATCATAAGCCTGATACCTATTTTAGTCGAGAGTATTACAGATTCAGAATCAAAGCTTCATAGATTAGTTAGGAAAAATATCAGGAAAATGAAAAGAGTAAATCTCCCCAGTATGGGAGGGTTCCGGGATTATTCATTTTAATTACCTGTACGTTATTTATTTATGGAAAAGTAAATAACATTGTCTTATATACCAGGTGTCCGGGGGTAAAGTACACTAACTAACACAGCAACATAAGGATAAATAACTTTTTTCCAATTCAAAACTTTAAGAGTAGTTTTGAGGTAAAAAAATAAATTTTTAATAAATAAATTCTTTCCAGGGTAAATGTTTTTATAAGTAAAAAAAAAAATGGAATTTCGAACAAATTAATTTATCACCTACAGAAGTTAGTATACTATACCCTCGGACACCTGATAAGTACCTACGCAGAATAAATAACACCAAAACGTACCTTTTATTTTATTTATAGTAATCGTCATATGTGAGAGTTTTTCTTGCTTAATTACTAAAGCATTTTGCCTTCCTCCATTAAGAGGGAAGCTGGCCTATTTTAACTTTTCAGATCTGATCTGCACAGATTTCATCGGTTCTCAGGTGAAAGAAAAGGTGGATCAATATCGGTTATTGGTGACTGACAAATGTTGTAGTGTAAATTTGTGAGCCCCATTTACGTACCGCCGCCACGGGAACCATTTATTAACCAAGTGGTTCACTACGTTTGGTGACTTAGCAGGGTTGCCCGGGTTCATCGGGTGAGGTGGGTTCAGGAAGCGCCTGCCCAGCAGTTGCGTGGCGTGCCAGGTCGGGAGAGGCTGTTTTGGGGAGACCCTTCGACCTCTCCAACTAGTCTCTCGACCCCTCGCCTTCCGCCACGGAGGGAGGGATATATTATGTATTATTATATATATTTGATAAATTATATATTATTCATATGTCCGTCACTCCTGGAAACACTGATCCCTAGATTCCTACCCAACCCTCGTACTTTTTACTTTTCTACAACTTCCACTCCTTCCTTTCATTAATATTTGCATTTCCTCCGCTACCGAAGTTCCATGAAATCTTGGCCCGATGACACCCCAGAATATGACCAGAATCGTTCCTCAGCGTCCTGTCACAGAGGGGGACTGGTTGTTGTGGAAATGGAAATGTGACAAAATTTCAAGCATTTTCCAAATTCTACCTTTTAAGGCGTCCGTTCGTATTGTTGACACATTTTACCATAGGTACCACAGAATTAAATACCCAGTCCTCCTTTTAACCGTGGACCTAAAAATGCTTTTAACGTCGGGTAATATTCTGATAATAATGCGGGAAGTCGTAGAGTCGTTTAAGGACTTTCTTTAATGACGAATTTTCTTATTTTTATTTTCACATGCGTTTTTCTTTGCACAAACAAAGTGCAAATTTGTGCAGTGATTTGAGTATCTTCGTGGTATTTGCAGATATGTTTAGATAAAAATGATATTTTACTATAGGAAATCAATAATGATGAAAACCAATACATACTTTGTTCTTCCAGGTCTAGGTCCTAGGATAATAATAAATTATGCGTATTTTTTTTTCAATAAAACAAACGCTTTTTACACCACAAACTTTGATTATTTTATGTATCGATTGGTTTCGCTTAAATCAAGCTTCCCCGTGACATAATAATAACTTATTATATTACAGTTATTATTATATCTTGAAGAAGATTGGTTTACGGGAAAACCGGTCGATTTGTAAAATAATAGAAGTTCGTGGTTAAATACAAATGTTTGTTTTATTTTAAAAAATATAACGCCCACTTATATAGAATTAGTTATTTCGTATATTCAAGTTTAAAAAGTTCATAATGTTCTTATGGTAATGGTTATGATATGATTTATATGCACAATATTGTTTGTATTCTTATGGTTACCAATGTATCGATAATCTTTTATTTTATATAAATTTTAGTTTTTTTTCTTTTCCCCTTTATTTTTGTTATTTTTGTTGTATTATTTTGTTCTATTATTTTATACAATTCTTTTATTTTATAAAATTATAACTTCACATTTCTCATAAATTTAATTATTTCTTCTAATGCTGTCTTACGTAAAGTCACAAGGAGGAAATCCGTAATTGGTTTTATTTTGGCTATTTTACTTATGTACAATCTGTAAAAATGTAAACTGTTGATTTCCCAAAAATGAATAAATAAATAAAATAAATAATATGTTTTATTTTTGACGTTAAAAATCAATTTTTCTGCTAATCGGAAATTAAAAACTCCCTCTAATGGTTTAATGTATCTTATCAAATTGAAAACTCTCTCTAATGGTTTAAAATATCTTATCGAATTGGAAACTCCCTCTGATGGTTTAATGTATTTTTTCAAATTGAAAACTCCTCTAATGGTTTAATGTATCTTATCAAATTGAAAACTCCCTCTGATGGTTTAATGTATCTTTTCAAATTGAAAACTCTCTCTGATGGTTTAATGTATCTTTTCAAATTGAAAACTCCCTCTGATGGTTGAATGTATCTTTTCAAATTGAAAACTCCCTCTAATGGTTTAATATATCTTATCAAATTGAAAACTCCCCCTAATGGTTTAATGTATCTTATCAAATTGAAAACTACCTCTAATGGTTTAACGTAGTAAATACATAATAATAATAATAATAAAAAAGTAAAAAGTACGAGGGTTGGGTAGGAATCTAGGGATCAGTGTTTCCAGGAGTGAAGGACATATGAATAATATATAATTTTTATGCCAACATATTAATAAATCCCAACCAGGAATTATTAGATTCCTGGTCAAATAAAATTTTACACGCAAAACACTTCAATTATCTCAACCAAACGTATGTTGACAAATTTTCGTCAAACAAATGGTTGAGTATTGGAGAGTTGAGCGCAGAAATAGAAGGATTTATGCTTGCCATTCAGGATAGAGTCATTAATACTAAAAATTATAGAAAGCATATAATCAAAGATACAAATCAAATTGATGATTTGTGTAGAAAATGTTTGGCTTTTCCGGAAACTATAGAACATATTATATCGGGATGTTCTATATTAGCACCGTCCGAGTATACATTTAGGCACAATCAAGTTTTAAAAATAATTCACCAAAATTTGGTAATTAAACATAACTTGATTGACTGCCGTAATATAGTACCATATTATGAATACGAACCAAATTCATTTTTAGAAAAGGAATTTTATAAAATATATTATGATAAAACTATACTAACAGACCGAGCGATTAGTCATAATAGACCCGATATAGTTTTACATGACAAAATTAAAAAAATAACTTATATCATTGATGTCGCTATACCAAATTCCTGTAATATTCAAAAATCTGTTAGCGAAAAAATAAGAAAATACACAGATTTAGGAAATGAAATAACAAGAATTTGGCATTCTCAGACTATAAAAATATTACCATTCGTTATTTCGGCTACTGGCATTACACCTAGCTCTCTAATTAAAAATTTAGGCGTATTAGATCTATCAAAAAATTTATATATAAAGATGCAAAAGTCGGTCATTTTGAATACATGTAGGATAACAAAAGATTTTTTAAATATTTATGTTGAGGGATCAGTAGGATTTATAGGCCCTGTTAGAAGTTCTACCGAGCCGAACCCTCTGATATGAAAATATCTGGAGTCGGTGAATTATTTTCCCATTTGATCTCTGGTGAGTTGACGAGTTGTTCTTGTATTGTTTTGTATTTGTTTTGCTTATATAATGCACTTACATAATTTTGATTGACTAGATGATCATTTGTGGAAAAGTGTGTGGAAGGGTTAAGTTTTTCCTTTGGGGAAGATTTAACCCGGACAACAAAATCGGAAGAAAATAATAATTGAATAATTTGTAGAGCGCCGTTTTTGTGAAAAATCACCTCAAGGGCGCTGTACAATTTATTTCCTAGTCACACAACATAATTTATTATTAAAATAAATAATTAGACATTATTTTGATTATCGAAATAATAATACAAAAAATTGAACCAAAAATACCTCTCAAAAGATGTTGTCACCATATTGATTAATTTGTTTCTCTGATTTCCTGACAACCTAACCTAAAAACATATTAATAGTTATGGTTATAGTACTTGGAATCCTGACGACTGCCGTTATTAGAAATCTACGTCAAAATGAGCATTTTATTAATTTACCGATAAAACTATTTAGCTATGTGTGGGCAAAGTGCTTATTGTCAAATTAACTGCACTGAATGCAGAAATGTCTGCCAAATTAACTAAAGTTTATCTGTCCGACAATCTGCCCACCAGTATACAATAAAACCTACCGAAGGAGTGCAGTTGATTGATTGCTAATTGATTACAATTAATTTAATAAACAAATATTATAAGAAGAATTTTTAAAATTATTTTTGTGATATTGACAAAAAAATCTAATTTTTAATAATTACTATCACAGTATTTTTCTTAGAGCTAAAGCAATATGAATAACAGAATTTTATTTTATTCTATAAACTGTACTGAAACCACTGTTTATTTAAGCAGAACGTAAAATGAATATGTGGGCCCATTTAAGTTGGTCTTGTCACAATTTAAGATACTGAACAATGATAAGCTGGTATAACTTGGGTGTAAGGAGCACATTCCTCCTAAAGATTTTTAATCAATTGTTTTACATCTCCTCTGTTTAAAAACTAAATGATTAGGACAAGGCACAATTTATTTCGAGGCCATCGAATCAAATCTAGGCCATGAAATGAAACAGTGTCAGTATGGGAGGGCTGTAGAGATTATTAATTGGAACATGAGGAAGACTACATGGACGGTTACAGTGCCTGGATATTTATATGGAAAAGCATGAACATTTCTTGTACAGGGTGGTAAGGGCCGTACTTAGCTTACTTTTTAACCAGTGACTCCTGACATTATTAGCTTATACGAGTAGAACCTATGTACTATGCATAATGAATATCTTATTGCAAAAACGTGATCGTTTCGACAAGTTCAGCTTGTAGACAGAGAATATATTTTTTGTAATACCTGCGTCAACTGTAAAGCGCCCCTGAGGTGATATCTCACAAAAGCTACACAAATTGTCCAGTATATATAATAAATAATGAAGCCAATGACTTACATTTAACGAAGCTGAAATGTCCCAGGATGGAGGGTCGGGTAAATTTAACCAAATATCTACTAGTCAAAACAACAGAAGGGATGTAAGTATGAATGTGGTTAAAGTGAAGAGCTTGTGTCAGAATAGAGGTTTGTATGCAGAGATGTGCAAAATGGGTAGGTACCCAAAACCATTTGAAATGCAAAATGGAAATGGGTCAAAACTTTTCCATTTGAAAATGCAAAATGGTTTTTAGAAAAGCATTTCAAATGCAAAATGCAAATACCTGTTTTCAAAATGCATTGAAAATGCAAAATGGTTTCTCAGGTCAAACAATCAAAATAATTATAGAATTTTTAAACAATTTTGTCATTTAATAATGGACATCAATGTAGAACAAACATAATATTACATGATGGTAAATCCAAAAACACCACAACTACAGATTATGAAACCACAAAAAATTTGACGGGAATGTTGCCAACGTAAAAACATAGAAGCTGCTATCTAACATTTAATCTTACAGCGTCATGGCCCCATGTTCAGTATTTGAATCAGTATTTTTTGTAATGGTATCATTCAATTGCCACGGCTTCTACCAGGGAGCAACTTGACAAATGTAAATTATCTCTCATAGTGAGGTTGAGGACCGACTGATATTTGGGGCTTATGAAAAAAAGATGAGTGGAGATAGTAGGAAGAATGTTGCAAAAAAGTATTTAAAATGGAAAATGCATTGAGAAAAGCATTTAAAGTGCAAAATGCAAAATGGTTTTTAGAAAAGCATTTAAAATGCAAAATGGAAAATACCCATTTTGCATTTCCATTTGAAATGGATTTATTTCAAATAAAGCACATCTCTGCTTGTATGTAGTAAAAAAACGGGACTTAAAACTTGATAGATCTGTTGTCACTTTGATATTTGTCGTAAACCATTCGTTATTATTTCATTTTACAGAAAGAGAGGTTATAGCGATACGGTAATATGACAGCAGTATACAAATTCAAACTTTCTGCATAAATAATATGGGTACTAAACTAACAACAGCGCAAAGTCCGCAACAGTATGGTGCTGTGTGTTATTTATTTAATGGTCCAGAGTGACAAGACGGTTGAGTGAGACAGTTCCTCTCTTCTTCCTACAGGCGCAACGTGTTCCTAGCGGCACATCTGGCTGCCAGCTCCCGCATTTCCCTCGCTTCATCATTTCATCTTGTCTCGTCACTGGCACAAGATGGGCATATCGCATATTGCACATCGCTAAAAGCTAAATGCACTCGCATAAAACCACATCTAGGGGCTTGCCCTTATTACTGGTTGCAAATTATGTTATCGTTGAAACATTCAACATAACTGTAAAACTAAAATCTGATTTAGGCAACGTACGCAATTTATAAGGTAAGTATGATTTATGTACCTGCTTAGAATTTGACTATAGGACAAAATTATGAAATGGTAAAATTAGTCCCACAGAGAGGTTGTTCGTGACGTCATCGTCCTAATATCCCTTTTTTATTTGGAAAACCAACAGTTATAATTATTACAAGGTATGGTGTAGTAAGTGTTAATTATTTAACCAATAATAGGTTTTCACTTAGGTATTTTAATTATTTAGTGAATATATATAATATTTATGTAAGAAAAAAAGTTACATTAGCCTATAGGGATGGGATGGCGGAAGGGAGGGGTATGGGATGGATCTAGTCTGTGTAATGTGTAGCATGTACGTAGGTGTATTAATAAAGTAACATTAGCCTATTGGGATGGGATGGCGGAAGGGAGGGGTATGGGATGGATCTAGTCTGTGTAATGTGTAACATGTACGTAGGTGTATTAATAAAGTTACATTAGCCTATAGGGATGGGATGGCGGAAAGGAGGGGTATGGGATGGATCTAGTCTGTGTAATGTGTAGCATGTACGTAGGTGTATTAATAAAGTAACATTAGCCTATTGGGATGGGATGGCGGAAGGGAGGGGTATGGGATGGATCTAGTCTGTGTAATGTGTAGCATGTACGTAGGTGTATTAATAAAGTTACATTAGCCTATTGGGATGGGATGGCGGAAGGGAGGGGTATGGGATGGATGTGTATTAATAAAAAAATAATAATGATAATATAATTATTTATTGATTTTAGGTTTGAAATTGTGGGGTGCTGAGTTAAATAAGTCTAATTCACTGTATGAAGTAGTAAAATTGTATGAAGCACGGTGAATAAAAGCATTTTGTTTTGAGTTAGTGTTACATTGAGGGATGTTTAATGTGTGATTTTGTCTGGTTTGTCTGATGGGTACTCTTAATTGAATTATTTCTAGTAATTCCGGGCAATCTATCACAGAGGTGGCAATTTTTTGTAAAAATAGTACGTCTGCGGAGTTTCTACGACTTTCCAGTGACGAAATCCTGAAAAACGCTGCTGACTCCTCGTGACTCAGATGAGGACGATAGGCCCGAAAATCAACGTATCGTAGAAAACGATATTGCACTTTCTCAATCCTTTCTATGTGTGACTTATACGTGGTATTCCAGACTTGAGAGGCGTACTCCAGAAAACTGCGTACATACGCAAAGTACAGCATTTTCATATCTTACGTCTTTTTCGTTTTCATACAAGACGCGTGAGAAGAAAGATTGATCGACACTGACGATATCTGTCTGGGACTACTTTGTACTTGTTATGTATATTATTATGATTGTTTTTATTTTCATTTAATAAACACTTGTTGAAAAAAAATTTACCTTACTGGGGTACCCCGTTCTAGGGTCACATTGTATATGCTAATTTGTGTCAATTATAAATTTTTATATTTAATTATTGAAGACAATATTAGCGATTCCTAAACGAAAAGTTGAAACAGAAAAAGATAGGTCACATCTAGGACTCGAACCAAGGACCTTGCCGGGGCACTAGCTGCCAATAAAAATAAAGACAATGTTAGCAGTTCTTATTCGAAGTATGATAAAGTTAAATATGACCGAAAGAGATAGGGTCCCATTAGTTCAGTTGGTAGAGCGGGGCCCCGACAAGGCAAGGGTCCTGTGTTCAAGCCCTGGATGTGACCGTATCTTTTTCTGTATCAAATTTTCAAGTCGCTTCTCGAGTCGCTAATATTGTCTTCGATAATTAAATATTACAATTTGAGGTTATACTCATTAAGTTATTCTATAATAAAATATAATTTTTAAATTTGGTCAAGTTTTTTTTATGAAGTTCCAAAGCCGAATTTAGATTTCCTTGATTCAACCATGTTAAAGATATTTCTTCGAAAAGTAGATGTAGTAATTAAGGTTAAAACGATTTACAAAGTAACTTCATTTTGAGGGTACATAATCATACAATCTGTACATGCAATCGAATGAAAGAACCAAAAATATGTCTTTTGTTTTGGATTAAAACACTTTTAGGTATTACTTTTTTTTATTTTTGATCGGACCGGTTTCACCTTATAACGGGTATCTTCGGACTGGTCTTAATAAATGAAGGAACTAAAGGTGTCAACATTAGAAATAATTAAACGAACCATTTCTTTTGCACTAACACATTTCGAATGGGAAGGGTAGTTCTACCTTTTATGCCGGTCCTACTTGAATGACGGAAAAGGCATTGCTGTCCGATAATTTTATATCAATCTCTTTGTAAGGGTCCCAACTATATGTATATGTATTTAAAAATGTGAACCAAGTCTTCCTCATCTTCAAATTGTTGTCTTTTGCGTGGAAGAATATTTGAACAAAATGAAACTATATTTAAACCAGTAGAATGGGTAATACATCCTTCACTTTTCGTACCGAAGACGCGGAACGTTTTTTGATATTTTTTAATTATTTGTGCGAAAATGTATAAAAGTGTTATGTAATAAAATAAGTACATTTTTTACAAATGAAACATCACTGAATGGCCCAACACTGTAATTAACTTCAGTTTATGGAGTCGTATTACAAAAGTAGGCTTTAGTTTCGGACAATATTTTTTTTGTTAGGTGAGTAATGTGTAAAAAAATATATTAAAATATATGTATTATTTTCAATGATGTAGCTGTTTAATACAAAATTCATTTTCTCGAATGGGACCCTTGTTTTCGCCCGCATGGGATAAGATCTAAGATCCCTAAGGCCCGGTATATCGGTTGATTTAAAGCTCGGCTTGGTCGGGATGTTGAACTTAGCGTGGCTTGGAACATAATCAGTACTTAGGTCGGAAGCCGAGATACCAGCAATATTATACGTATTGTCTATGATTTTAATAGAGGAAAGTACTTGATTTTCTATGCTACGTGAGTGGTGGTACATATATGCTTTATGTCATCGGAAGATCGGAGTACATAATCGTCATATTTGACATTTGTTACTTCTAGCGCCTCGGTGTCCAAATAAGGTACTATTCTGCGGCTTACCAAGTCGCACATGACGAGGATACGGACTGACTGATATACCGGTCTTAAGATCTACTATAGTACGTACCGACCAGCAATATCAAAATACAGATATATTTGCTTATCTCTAGGTATCCATCAGCCTAGATTGGTTAATTTTAAGAAAATATATTGAGATTATTTTAGTAGTCGTAATACAGGAATTTAGTAATCACAGGAATATTCATATATGAGAGTGTGTTCTAGCACAATAACAATGGAAAGGCAGGACACGTGTTTATATTATGATTGAATGATATTTCCAGTAATTTATGCATTTGTGTGTTTACGCTCCTCGACTCCAACAGATGTCTGTCTGTTGTAAGTATTGTTGTCGGTGTATTGTGAGGGGAGGGAGGGAGGTTCCCAGTTCCCAGCGGGCCAACTGCGACTTCTGGAATGTTCCCCGATACAAAGGGACGGCGGCCACGCTCAGGGGTGGCAAAGCGCTGGCGCCGGTCAGCAGAGTAAAGCGGTGAAGTAAAAAAAAACACAGGCTTAAATAATTTCCAAGTTGGTCTCTTGTTATTATTATTAGACAATATTACAGTTCGGTATTTACAGACATATATGTATTATACAGGCGGTCGTGGGGCGCTGGGCGCGTGGCGCTGGGCGCGAGGCGCTGGGCGCGTGGCGCCGGGCGCTGGCTCCAGGGCGGAGCGGGCCGGGGGAGGGGACTAGATAATACTGGAGGCGGCCACCCCCGCCCCGCTCCCCGCTAGCCGAGGACACGTATTACTGATTTTGCTAATTTTGTACACTGCGCGGTACTTAGGTGCGAAAATAAATAAATGTTTGATATCTTTATACAAAATATGATAATTACTTAATAACATTAGTATTCATTAATAAATAAAACGGCCCAACGGACCGCGGCTCGTCGTTTAACATTAGTGACTTTTTTTATCAAACGTTAATTTGATATAAACTTATAGCGTATCTATCGTTAAGGCGCTCACTTCATCGAGTCCTGGAGCACTCACTGCTAATGCTAACTGCCTTCCAGCGGAGGCGGCGCAAACCGTCCTTCGGAGTCACAAGGGGATCGCACTACACTCGTCAGAGAGGTCAGCTTCAGTCGAGGTCAGTAGTGCGGGCCTGGCGCCAGCGGCAGCTTGTCGGGGGCCCGCGGCCGGCAGCGGCAGCCCGCGGGCCTCGTGCGCGCGTAGGCCCCCGCGCACAGGGCGGCCGCGCCCCGCAGCGGCAGGTAGCACAGCAGGCACGGTAGGACCACCGACAAGGCCGTCAGACAACTCCAGCGCGAGCAGCGGCGGGTGCCTGAACACGAGCACGGTTCGTCCGCGCACGCCTCGCCGCCCGAGTCTCCATCTCCGTCGCCCTCGTTGCAGCAGTGGTAGAACAGCGCCTTCCCACAACACATGCACGACATGTAGTCTATGGTGGTCTCGGCACTGCACAGAAAGGAGCCAACCCAGCGCGAGGGCAGCGCGCGCGGCCGGGCGCACTGCGCGCAACGACATCGGCCACAGCGCGTGCAGATTATTGACTCCGGGGGTCTCGAGCACGGCGGGCCCTCCGTTCTTTTGGCGGGTGCGGGCGCCGGCTGCGAGGTAACGATGCCTCGTTTCTCGGGCTCCGGGGGGCGGGTGGCACGCGGGGGTGCCTCCACGTAGGTATTAAGCCTGCGCTCCGTCGGGGGCCGCGGGCGCTCTAGAGACACGGGGGTGGCGGGGGCGGGCGACGGCGCGGGCAGAGGGGAGGGCGGCGGGCGGCCCGGGGCGCGATGCACGCGCGCGGGCGGCCCGCCCGGTGCCCCCTGCGCGGGCTTGGCGGGCCGAGGTGGCGCCGCCGAGCCCTGCTGCTCCATACTCCTCACGCCGCTAACGGAGTCCCGGCAGCACCCCTGTTCCTTCCTGATCCTTCATTATCGCCGACTTCTGCAAGCAAACAAATAAACAACTAGATTAGTTACAGTCGCCAATAAATGCAAAACAATAGATACCTACAAAGCGAGAAATGTTAAATTAAACAAACTAGGAGAATTCTGTGAAGCTTCAAGCTGTCAAATTAAACAAACGAGGAGAATTCTGTGAAGCTTCAAGCTGTCAGCAGTTTCTTAAAAATCATTTAGAACCAATTCATATACACCTAAATCATTCCGAACACATAAAATCAAATTTCTTAAGTAACCTATAGGAAAAAGATAACGCGCCTCTGGCGGCCGACTCTACCCGGGGAAGGAGAAAAGGTTCAACCCACGCAGGACGCAGGACGCAGAGACGGGAGACAGGAGGCAGCGGGCACCCTACAACTATTCAGTCTAGCTTTAAAGAACCTACTTTAGCGACAAAGCCTTCAACCATCAATGATCTTTCACGCTCGACATCTGCCTAAACATCGTGAGAACAAACTGCACGTTTATACCCGAAAGGTGGAAAATTTAACAAAATACTGTAATCCTTTCAATTCTTACTTTAATTTTATAAACATGCATATTCAGATCCAGAAGATCAAATGCCGAGTAAGAAAAAATAAACAAAATGAGATATGATTTCGAAACGTAAATGATATGAAAGTAAAATAGTCAGAATGCAGTACAATTGGTAACTACGAGTGTTCATAATGTTGCCATCGTTGAAATATTAATAGATTCAACAATCTATCAAACGGGATCAAAACACTATTATTTCATACAAATAGGCAAAATGGCCACACGACAGTTTTTTAAAAATATTTAGTCATCTTATTATTAGGTAAATTAGAAGTTCTTTCTTTGAAACAGGTGTGCATCTCAACGCAAACTAAATTAGTTTATGTACGCATTATTGCACTTATCACCGAGGTCAGTCGACATTCCGATAAAGATTCTATAACGCCGTAATTCCAAAAATACATTAACAAATATAAACATACAAATTCGAAAAATCATTTTTTTCGGTTGACACAAATTCTGCTGTTGACTTTGGTTATCGTTGTTTTTTGGGGGAAGAAAAATGAGATATTATTTATTTTTAAAAAAATTGTCTTGCACTTAAATCGAAGTATCTCCACCCAAATACTATCAGTACAACATATTATTTTAAAAACCCGCAACACATTGTTACTCATTTTATTTATTATACAGTTCTATTTATTTGTCTTTAGTGATTTGAGCAGGTATTATTTTCGTAGAAAAAAAATTAACCTAAAGCGATTTGATACTTTTTAATATAGAAATGTTATGAATCGGTTTAGTTTCTCAAATTTGACGAACGTAAATAATTTATTTGATTTAAAATTAAAGTTTTTAAACGAATTTAGCCGCATTTGAAATCAGTAGTCAGTTATTTAAATTAAGATTTCTCGATACCTAGCACTTGATAGTAAAAATGTGTCAAATTAGGTATATATTGCGGTAATTAGTCATTCGTTTATTTGAAGTCTATTATAAACAGTTGACTGCTCAAAGCATGTTTGCCATGTCCGATAACATATTATTTAGCATTTACGGACTAGACTTTAGATAATATTATTCAGTTCTTAGAGACATATGAATCCGTGAAGTAAATTACATTTTTCTACAACATCTTTACTGTCTATATAATGTAATAGATTTATTTATATTTTCAAATACTCATCGCATGAAGAGAACATTTTGTAAGTGAATTGATGGCTGTACTCTTATTTTGCTTCTATCTCAATGTAGATATATGTTATTTGTTACCACAATGTTAAATAAAAAAATAATAATATACATAAAGTGGATCCTTAGCCTTACACCGAACCAATGCACTGTAATGTATAATATTGTCATATATGCAAGGGATAATATTAGATAGTAAGGCTCAATTGTTTCGCAGAAATTCACGTGACAAATCTTGAAATGGCCATTCAGCGCCATTTTTTTTGGACAATTAAGAGGTTCCCGTTAAATGCCGATTCCAAGTCCATTTCAGATTTTGAAAAAATTGTGATCAGCAGAAGAGGACAACTATTAAATTGTAATAGGCTATTAAGCTGACAAGCTGAAACCCACCTTGAATTGAAACCGCGGACATTACAAATGTTTAAAAAATGGCGGTGAGTGGCCATTTGATGACAATGGTACATTTGAATTTCCGTCAAACAACTGGGCCTAACTAAGTATGTATATAAATTTAATGGATGGGCATAGCAGAGATCTTGGCATGAGAGTTGTATATATTTATATTATGTCTGATCGTCTTTCGTGGAAGGTTGGAACTACAGCAGAGGTAAAGCTGGTGGAGAGATAGTAGGTGATGGTAGAACCACTTGGAGATAAGCAGGAATTCCAAATGAAACCTGATATTTGACATTTGTATAAAATTATAGGCTGAATTAAAGAAGAAATGTGGCACTCTGAACGTGAAACTGACATTCAATGGAATGTTATTTTACAATATTTATATACTATCAAAAAACAATAGGGGCCTTACTAATAAACGTGTTTTAAATTTTACACAAATAATAAACAACTATTAATGTATTGTAAATGTTTTTTTAACAGTTATATAAAATTAAAATCACGTTTATTAGTAAGGGGGCGTGTTTACAGTTTTGTAGTTGTTGTTTAGTCAAAGAGGTAACAAAAGATAGTCGCTTACTAAAGATGAAGGCATGAATAAATTACAACTATTATTGTCTATTCAAGTAAATAAAATCCCATTTGAATGACAGTTTTAGAAAGCAAATATAATCGTCATGGGATAATAACATAATTTGCGACAAACCGTTTTTGGTTTAGAATTTGGACATTGAATCGAAAATTATTTACAAGTCTTTCATCTCACCCTAGGTTTAGTTTGGTAATCTCAAATTACTCGTATGTACATTTTCCTTATCATTTTTGGTATGCAAGTTCGTAAATATGAAATATGCATAACTGTATTATTTATACTTGATACAGACAGACTCTGTCATTTGAGTCAAGGAGTCAATGTAAAAATCAACAAGGGGTAAAAATAAAGATTTGAGACGGGTGACCTATCGTTGTCCTTTTTTCGACACGAAAGGTCGTTAGTTTGATTTATGAACAGCAAAAAGCGACTAGATCAAAATGCTATAGAAATTCTACGTTCATAATTAGTATGTAGCAGATTTATTTTACAATTAAAATAACTGTTATTCGTGATTTGGAAAATTATCATTCAAATATAAAATGTCAAATGAAAAAAAATATTATTTAATATTATCGTATTTTTAGATCAGTTCTCTGAAAAATGTTGGTTATGGAAGATTTTCAGAAAGACGATGATTACGGAGGATTTAATCTGAGCAATTAATCGGATTTGCGAAATTAATTTGTTTTGTAGTCAAGTCAGACATAATACGTCCAATTATATATAAAGTAATTTACTATTTTTTTAAATTATAACTCTGCTTCGAAAACGGGTTTGGAATACCAAATTCTTTAAAATGGGACTATTTTGAGTTATTTAAAAAAATATGACATTCAGACAAAATACTTTTTATAGAATTGGTTAATGGTAAATAAAATATTGTCCAATTTCGCTGTAATTATCCGAAAGGCATATCCTTGTTCGCACATTTTCCACAAACTTCACTGTATCACTTTATAACACATTCGGGATAACAATTCAACGCACAAATAATACGAAATATGTATTTTAAAAAATGATAAAAAGCCACAATCTCGAATATTTCACAATCACAAATATTTTATGATAAAAAACACGCAATGTTAAATAAACTTAACAGCTACCCGTCTGTCACATTTCTTATCGAAAAACGTGGACGTATTTCCGGATGTGTAGATATTCAAATAAACGTATTTATTATAAAATAAGCCACGCACCAAATAAATAATATTATTTCTTCGTTGTAAAAATAATAATAGGCACACATTAATAATATTATGCTCATTTACGAACATTATTCAATTCATTCCAACAGAATTGATTCATTCTGGGAAACTCAATTTAATTGCAAATAATTCAGTTATACTTGCTATGATACACTTCGAAAGTAGAAATAAATTGTCATTACATGAAAATAAAATTTAAAAAAACTTTCGTAGGCTTTTGTAGAGTAATTTAATTCCAAGTTTCTAGTATAGTTTTTTCAGAGCACGTACGGAGATTAAGAAACAGTTCAGTTTAATTCTTATTGAACACTTTCACAGTTTTTACACTTTAAAGTTATTGTTGGCAATTGGCACTGGTCACTCGAGAAAACTTATCAATTGTCGATTAATGCACTGGATTCAAAATATATTGAATTTTAATGATAGAACGTCCAGCGTCCTGCCAGCAGGACTTTACGTACTACCGGTAGGACGTAAGTTTTTTGTTTATATGCGGCTTTGTAGGCCTGCTAGCAGGATGCCGTTAACTGCATTGCATAGTGCGTCTCTTTCTGATTCAGCGAGTTTTTGAATCGTATTTCTGCGATCAGTCTGGCCAAAATGGCGGCGAGTATAAGACGTGGGGTCCGCGTTCGCGTCAAAGCCACGTATTTCGACGAAAATGATGGCCTAAACACATGGAGTCGCAAACATTTTGGTGATAATTACGACATTAGTTATTGTTGGGGCACTGTAAAAAAGTTAGAAAACAATTATGCAAGGGTATATTGGGAAATTGACAAAAAAATATCAACCGTGCCCGTTGGAGTTCTAATTGCTGAAACCGAAAATGACAATTTAGTGGAAGCAAATACAAATGAAGAACATTGTAAGTACAAACTTTCTTATTTTATTCATAGGCTTACGTTTATAGTAAGCCTAGTATATTCCCATAGAAAAAATAGTACTTGGAGGTTGCTTGTTCGTTTCCATTATTTACGTGATTGACAATTTTTTTTTGACAGGCACAACATAAATTAACTTTGCTAAGTTTGACTTGTATGGGTATGTATGCGTATGTATTTGCGTGTCTGTGTGTGTGGGCGCGTGCTTGCCTGTGTGTCTGTGCCTGGGTGTGTGTGTATTAAAAATATTTTTATTATTTTTTAACTGATAAACTTTATTAATGTTTATAAGACAAGGTTTTTATGCATATCACAAAGGATTACAAATTATTATAAGCAATAATTATTAGCCAGAAACACCCATACAAATTGAAAAAATCTTCCGAGAAGATATAATAACTGCCGACGACGAAAAATAATAATATTTGACAATTCTAAGTATTCACCAATAAAATGTAGACATAATTTGTCGCGACGCTATCTAGTGGGGAATTTAGCAAGTAAAATTGCCTTCCCTACTATAATAAAGTATACTGTTATGTTAATAAGCGCCCATATCTAATTTTATTAAATAAAATACAGAAAGTTTGTCACCTCTGCCTATTTTTAACATGCATAAAAGTCGAGTACTGCTAGAAGGACAGCCTCTTATATTCATACAAAAACCGCAAAAAATTGCGTACTGCTGGCAGGACGCACACTCGTCGAATTGTCCTTCCGGAAGCTCCTTCCGGCAGGACAAGGGTTTGGACGTTCTATCATTAACGTAAAGAAAACACATTTGTTGGAGATAATTTTGCACCTACATTGAAAAATAACCCTGTTTTATTTGTACAACAACCGCTATATGATATAAATGTCCCTAATGCTAAGTTATATGCATTAAAATTAATTACATTCAATGCTATAAGTTTTAAATACAAGTTAGAATCAACTATAATCGCTGGCAATTGTTTTGACTAAAAAACAATTATATTATTATACCAACACAAATATGTTTACATCACTTTTGAGTATTTTCGTGAACCGGTTGTGGTTTATTCGAGGAGCGCGAGCTACGAGCGACAGATTACAATTTTATACATTATTATAAATATTTTTCCTGGGCAGATAACGCTATCGTATACTATTTCATAATTACTTGAGCATTGACATAACAATTTGTAACGGTCTATCGTCGACAAGATACAATACAAGAACGAATACTGAAACGTGGGTAAAACGAATCAAAGGAAATACACACTGAAGGAGAAGTCATTCGCTGCTTTGAATTCGAAAATTGCTGATAACGAATCTATAAAAAGTTATGTCCATTTTATTCGTCTATCACACAGCAAGCACATTGCACAGGCGTGATGAATCGCGGAATGCGCAAACTTCTGATGAAGATAAAATATAATGTGGATGAAGCCAAAAAAGATTTTCACGGAAGAGTCATTCATGGAATCATTTTATATGTGATTTTAATGACGACCGTCAGGTTATACCGGAACGGCAGCAAAATAAGGTTCAATCAATGTAAATCAACAATTAGTCGAACGTCATTAGAGGTGGCAATTGAAGTGACACCCTCGAATATTTCTCAGAACAGCGAATGTGTAAATTGCTGCCATTTCATTCATCAATATGTCTGCATTCAAGAATAACCAATCAATGAGTGCGCGCGCATCCATACTATGGTATTACTCAATACAGAAGGTGGTACACGGAATACCTCATGGCCCAAGCCAAATTATTAATATTAATATGATAGCTATTACGATGTACTGGTAAATATAACAATTTGAGATTTTCTGCAGAAAATGTCATAATTGTGCGTAAGTCCTAAATTGAGGGTTGAAAATTTTGCACAAGGGTCAGACTCGGGATTTTTCGGAACCCATTCCCGGGTTTAGTTTAAAACTTTCGTAACTCTGTCGTTATCTTGATCGTTGCATATTTTGGAAAGAATTTTAAATTATTAACAGAGATAAGATTGAACAGAGTTTGTGTATCATGCAAATTGCACAACTTGCGTGGAAACCATTTTTTTAGGGAATTTCTTAACAAGGGGAAGATGATTAAAAAAATAGTTCTGGTTCAGACTCTCGGTATCATGAAAATGAAACCATAGGCCTCCAGAAGCACTGGAGAGAACTGTATCTTGTAAATTACACGAAATATGGTTTGAATGGAAAAATTCCGATCTGTTTACCATAAAGTCTAAAGCTAGTAGAGTTAGAGTAGAGCTAGATTCTGTGACAGGAATGCGACAGTGGCACGTCTCCGTGGGACACAAAAACGACCACATTTTTTGTTACAATCGATTCGTTTCCGCCGGCACAAAACTAGAAGCCGAACTGGATGGCCCTTCCCGGACAGTCCGCCAACCAGCAATGCCCGCCGCAGTAAGGGAAAGATCTACACGAAGATGAGAGGCGATGCGGCGTACCGGCAGTTGGTGCTTTTTACTCAGCGGCCCTGTTTCAACAAGTACTAGGGACACAGTCGACTAGGCCGGCATGAGCCTTATCGATCCACCAGTTGTGTGAATGGGTAACCGGTCGGCCGCCAAGCGCAGCGGCGGAAACAGCGCACCAGTTTCACAATCCATCCTCCTAACTAACTACACACCACTATTCTACAGCACTCCACTCAACCTCTTCTCGTCTAGCATTCACTAACTCTACACAACACTGTATCACTGTACGGACACATATTCCTAGTACGGGCCCTGCCAGAGGAACACACTCCACACAGTGGCCCAGTGGCCCTGGCCCACTGGGAACACGGAAAGAAGTCGCTGCCGAAGCCGGAGAGCGATCCAGCAACTAATAACCAACAACTAACACTTATATAAGTAAAGCCGAGAGATCGTGCTTGGTCGTTAGCTGCTATCTAGCTCTAGCTCTAGCTCTAGCTCTGGCACTCGCAATACACAACACGCGCGGGATAGGAAATAAGACGCCATTTGGGCGCGTCACTCACTTCGTAAACCACAAGTCTGATTCTCCTTTTTGGTAACACTCGGTACAGAGTAATCTCTCCTCGGGCACATATATCCTCGGGTGATCCGGCCGTAAGCTCATGTTCGAACACTGTGAACGCGACCGATCCGCTCGGCGTCTAGTGCGGCACTGGCGGGTGGCGGGGCCCCGCGCCCCCCGGGACCGGGCCCCCGCTGCCTCCTCTCCGTCCCCCGCCTACCCACACCGCCCACTTCCCCGCGCCGCTCACCCCGCCGCGTTTTTATGAATGGAACCGTCTCCGGCCATAATGAATGAAATGCGCGCGCAGCGCGACATACTAGCCCCGTCTCACTTCTTCCGCTGTGAGTTTTCGCGGGAAAGAGGAAGGTTTCATCACCTTGGGAAGGGAAGGGGAAGAAGGTTTTCCTCCCCCCCTTCCCCGCCCCACGGCACTGGCTGTCCCGCTGAGACGAGGAAAGCCCCGGTCACGTGGTCGAGTTAACTCACCGTGAGGAAGAAAGTCAGTGTCGTTTTTCCATTTGTGAAAACGAATCATTGCATAAATGCAAATACACTCGCTCATTATTTGTACTGTTACGTAATGTGTTTAGGTCCGCGCTGTTGGAAATACGCTAACTCTAGATCAGAGTATGGCAGATGGAGACACCGTGCTGTACAGTGTACAATACTGCCAAGAGTGCTCAGGCTCAGTGCTCAATATTGACAATTGACAGTACTGCTCAGCTACAACGGACTGAAGTTGTGTGCTGTGCTGACTGCTGCCAGTTTGAAAGTCTCAATCGCAGTGTTTTGCGTCTTACTGCATACTTTTATGTTAACACAGAGCGTTGTGGTTTGATTCCATAGATGTAAAACGGCCACTTTGGATAATGCTGGACCGTTAGTTGAATTACATCCATATCTAGAGAAACTGGAGTACAACATGGCGCGCTAGTATTATGTATTTACAAACGCAAAGATGTAGAGGAGGTTATGGTGGAATATTAGTATTTGGCAAATGTTCCTAAGTATCTCTCGCGGGAGTGACGTTTGTTAGGACATTTGATTTGTTCGCGCGTGATAAATTGCCACTTGCGAGTACCTAACTAACTAACAAACACACGTACCTTCTCCTCGTCCGGCAGAATAAGACCATCCAACATCCTAATACCTACTACCAACTGCCACATGCCATATGACACGTATCTAGTAGCTGAAGGTACTGGGTAGATGTAGCATCCTGGCAGGAGAAGTATTTGTTGAGGAAACGACTGAACCGGAAGCTCGCCAACGGAAGTTTACACAATAGACGTTTAGAGGAAACGGAAACCTAACAAACAAATCGGTGACCTTAATCGCTACAAAAAAGGATCCATCTTCAAACCGACACATCTGTTCTGAAAACTACAAAGATCTGTATCACTGATCACTATTCTGTTCGCTCGTGACCGGGGAACAATCGGAGAAAAGGTGTTACTAAGATTATGGACCATTCGTTATCCGCACGTTTCCATATTTTATACAAATATGGCAATAATGACCATGAGATCATTTTTAACACGTTCTCTAAATCTTTTTGTATTCGTAATTGTCAGTTATTGTTACTAAACCGCACTTCATTGAAAAATATTATGGCTCAAAAAAATATTTTCGCAAATATCAACAAACTCCTTTTCTAAATATAAACGTTTTGTTACATATAATACAGCGCCCATAAGGAATGTCCGTGAGGCCTTTTTCATGCAAAACTTTAATCTGGATTTGAGATCAAATCATTTATGTAAATTTAAAAATAAATAAAGTGTCGAATTTAAAATACAAAATCTAGGACTGAGTATTTGGTGCGTTTTGGCGGGCCTTGAAAAATTAAAACTTTGAAAAATTTTGCTTTGTAAAACAACTTTAATATGCCTGATGTAATTAAAATAATATAACGTATTTTCTGTCGGTTCCATGGTTGTTTCAACAGAACATTATGAAAAAGCAGTGACACGTTGTGACATTCGGCGTGACCCTTGGTTGTCTACTGTCCATCAGAGCAGACAGACAGACAAGAGGTGCTGCCCTCTGCCCAGCTGCAGGCCAGATGTGGACCATGTAACGTGTTACGTCTCTTCGAAGGGGAGATAACGTTTCGAAGGCTAATTCAAAGGCTTATGACTCTGAAAGGATATGACTCTTTGCTTCTGGGAATATATGAAACATGCAATATTTTATATTACCCATTTTATCTTATTGATAAGAGGTGTTTGATATGTACAATCACTTTACACATTAAACATGGGTGGTTAGGTACTTAGAAATAACAAAAAAATAATCATAAATGAGATAATGATGAACTGATAATGTGAACGTAGTAATACAACAGCTGTTGTCTTTATCATGAAACCATCACGGGGAAGCTCTGCAACTAAATACGCCATTGATTATTAATTTTCTTTAGTCCCTTTGCACGTTTTGCACAGTGGAAATGGTCTAGTTAGTCAGTTAGATTGTAAAATAAAGGTTTTTATGCCGGAAGCCAAATCTTAGCGTGAGATCTCAGAAGACTGGAGTCATCTAACCTTTCTATCACCCGAATGATAGAACAGGAAGTCATGTGATCAGTTAACGAGTGTGTAACACAATCAACCTGTGGAGAAAGCCTTTCATCCTGCCTAGAATTAGAATCAGAATAAGTTAGAGTTATTTAATGACTGCGAGCGACCCGAATGTAAAGTTGTCTACTTAATTTATGTGACTCGTGTAACTGCCGCTGGAGACCCGATACGATTGAGGACATTCGCCAATTGCATCAATTAAGATCTGTTGGTACAAGTGCCCATTCTCTCGATGGGTGTCAGGTCGAGGCAAAAGCTTTTCCCCTCCATCGACTTTTGGTTGGATACCAAAACGTATTTCATTTGCGCAACCGTGATGTTTTCAATATGTGTCTCGACTTCCCAATCCTACCAGTTAGTTCAGCGGAAATTTGAGACGAATATATTTTCACGCAAAAAAACGATTACAGCAAAGTCGGGTTAATATCACGAATCCGTATTTTTAATCCGTAAGTGGTTCCTATTCCCGAGAAATATGATACATTTTCCCGGTAAATGAATGCGGGGAATCAAATTCTTATCTACCACTATCGCATGTTTACAGATGATAACTAGATGAAAATATCGCAAAGGTACATCCGTATTTAAATCAGAGTTTCCTTGAAACAGCCATTAGATTAGAGTAAAGTAAGTCTCTGTGCATGTGGTAGTGGTAGTGCCTATGCAGGAATGAATTGAGGAGTTTTATCGCTCGTTGAGCGCCGTTGTTTCGTGTATTGGGGTTAACTGGTGAGGCAATCACGACTGCCCTCCTCCAACCATCATTGCCAGATCGTAAATATTCATCAACTGGAAGCGACTCTCTCTACTAACGTCGGCTGCTCTTCTCTTTCTGATGAAAGGGGAGCAGAACTCCGATGCAGCTATTATTGCTTGCGGCATTTTTCTAATACCTATTGTGTGTGTCGCATCTAGCTAAAACTTTTAAGTAGCTATACTGATTCTCCATCTTCTATCAGGGGGTGACTACTATCGGGGCAGTTTTCATCCGGCAGGCTACTTTCCGATCTACCGAACTGCATTCACGCGAGTCACGCAGGATTAGAAGCTATCCGGTGCGGAGTTTTCCTCTCCTACGTGTTCATCCAATATTTCCCTCGATTTTCGGTTACAGTATTTGAAAAACTTTGATGAAGTTCTTATATATAATACATGGGTAGATAGAAAAGTAGCGAAATTGATTTTAGAAACATTAATTTGTTTTTGGTAAGTTCAGAGGGAATAATATACCCCAGCATGACAAGACCGCTGGAAAGTGTAGAAGTTGAGACGAGTACGGGTACCGCGGGCCTCGGGTATGGCAGTCAGACCGGCGAGTGATCAGTTGGTAGTTAGTTGTTGGCAGTGGCACATCGCATCAATTGAAGAGCACAATTACTTTGTATGACCACACGCTCCTCCGGCTGGAACGGCCAATAACGTATTCGAGAGTCGTATCAATTATCTTTAATGCAATGGAGGGCGGTGTCGCCAGAACTCTGGCCAACACTCCAGTCAGCTACGGAACCAGCGGATGGAAAATAGAAATTAGTTACGTGACGCGACCTGCAGACTGGCAGACTTCAGTCTTCACTCTCCACACGAGGGATATTGGTATTCCTGACGTTGGATTGATTTATGGCTAGACCCGAAAGAGACACCTGAGCTTATATCATTTTGGCGAGTACCAAGAAGAAAACCCAGCGAATATTAAGTGTCAATAATTATTAAAGTAGGTACATTGGTAGAAATAACTACGGCTTCTGGATACGGTGGCACAAAATTTACAGAGAAAGAAAAAAACAGTACCTAGTAGAAGAACACCCATATAATTGTTTGGTTTCGGTTGTCTCCTTATTGTACCTTTTTTAAATGTCTGCTCAGAATATTCTCATTTCTGAGCACAAACTGCCTCCTTATGTTTTAGTTTTAATATTCTTGTTTTGTCCTGTCCTGCTGTTATTGCTATTCTAAAATTTGTCATCACTTTGTATAAACACTGTATTTAGTGTTATAATATTAGATCTGTATTGGGCAAGGTACACTGTAGGAATAATTTTAAGAACCACTAATACTGAATTACCATTTTTAAGTTTGTTATACGAGTAGTTAAGCGCACTTGAAGTGAAATGACACTAAACTGCGCCATATAAATGCCATGTTATTATTATTATAACATTTTACAACAATGTAATTATTTCGCTCCAGCTCTCCAACATATCGGATGCCCAAGCAAAAATAATAACGGCTTATTACACAAAAATAGCGTGAGAACATAAATTTATTAAGTTCCAAGAAAAAATACGCCAGCAAATGTAGATGCAAGCACATTGTAGTAAATGTGAATGTGCAATCTCACAATAATCTACGATATTTGCCTAGACAGGAGAATTGACAAGAATTTTCAATCGTGTTAGAAATAATAATAAAAAAACGCAATAGCACACATTAACGCATAATACAAATTATTTAATCAGTGGATACCTACAACAAATTCCAAGTAGATTAAACCAGTGTATTTAGCACAAGGTGCGGAATACATCCTTTATAAGCGCATTGGCTATCAGCTATCAGTACAGGAAACCTTACCTCTGGAATTTTAACACAAACTTAAGTGATTTCTAAACGAAAATCTGAAACAGAAAAATCAGAAAAGGAAACGGTCACATCTGGGACCAGATGTGACCGTTTCCTTTTCTGATTTTTCTGTTTCAGATTTTCGTTTAGAAATCACTAATATTGTCTTCAAGATTTAAATATTACAATTTGAGGTTTTACTCAATAAAGTTATTCCGAAAAATAAATAAAAACAAACATAAGTCTTTCTTGCTGTTTCAAAATGTTTTTTTTTATAACAGGAAGGTTCTTCTGAAAAAATTCAACATAGTGTCAAAAGTAAACATATACGAACGTAATCTTCATAAATTAATGACTGTATTATGTTTAAAGGATTGCCCAACCAGGAGCCGTGCCATGTGGCTACATAACTCCAAACAATGGACTATGAATTAAGTCATTTAAAAACGTATGTATTATTTATACAGCGGATCGTATTGAGCGTTGAATGACCGAGGATGTAATAGTAAAAACGTCGGGTCGGTGTGGTCTCTTGTGTCGCGTTTTGCATACATAGACCGTGGACGGCCCAAAAGCAACCTGAAAGGCACCTGAATAATTGTGTTTCTCAGACGTGGAGAGGATTTCCGTCTAAATATTTCACACAAGAATCCAAGACAGGTAAAAATAGTGAGTAATGGTTATTTTTGGTAACAACACGCGCTGAATGTATTCGCAATTTTGTGAATAAGGATGAGAGAAATGATGAGAGCCGCAATCAAATATAATCATTTCAAACACAAATAAGTAACATAATATAATAGAAAATAAATCAATAACTTAGTAAACACGACTTTTATTTATTTGGGCTGTATAATACGGATGAAGCTACGATTGTAGCGAAACCCGGTCGCCATTAAGCATATAAAATAAAAGTGGTGTTTACTAAGTTATTGTTTTATTTTAAATTATAATGTCACATCACAAAGTATCTGCTTCATATGAATGAAAATAATATAGAGAATTTTGTCGTACGATTCGTTTAGTGAAATAAATATTTACTGAACGGAGGAAAGAAATGAGACGTTTGCTATTTTGCTCAAAAATGGCTATTTATATTCACGTATTTTATAAATTTATCAATAAAAATTAATATTATAGCTTTGTGCCGAGTAATTTTGGATACATTATCTGATTATTTTTTTATTCAAATATTTTGCACTTAGTCATGTCAAGTTGTATTGGGAATGTGAGATTCACTGTTTTTTCTTCTACAGTACTTTATTACAATATAGTGATAAAAAATCACATTTCAAAGTTACATTCCAAGCCATTAAATGCTCTGTGCGTGTGCGTATAACAAATTGTGACAATTCATTTCTTCCCCTGCACTCTGAAAATGAAATGACCTCAGTAACATCAATTATTAAACCATTAATAAGTCTGTCAACGTCAAGTCACCTCTCCATATCGCTTTGAATAATCTCTCTGCAGTTCAGGCTATAGTGTCCAGTACCCACCACCGAGAACAGTACGTCAGTAACAGTTAACGTGGGGTAATTTGAGTGCAACTTTGACGATTTGTCCCACGGCAAAACAACGATACATCTAATTACTTCGTGATGCGATATACTGCTTGCTGCGATGTATGAAATGTACGAAACAATTTAGAAGTCTGGCGACGGCTATTTAGGAGCTGGACAATGATGTGCAATTAAGATAAGAGGCAAAAAGAAGGGACGACTAAACAATAACCCGTAGAGTACACACTCTTTGTAACGATTTTAGTAGAAAGAGCAGTCTGTCATATTTTTAAAATTTCTGAAAAATTCAAATAAAAGTCAAAATGGCATACCTCGGGGCACATGCTAGGAACAACATACCAAAATTCAATGAATAAATAAAACACACAAGAAATGCCTTCCGTGTAGATTTGTAGTTTTGTTGTTGTTTTTAGTTTTGTAGTTGTTTCCCCCAAACCAATATGTCACCACAGTCTTAATACTTTTTGGTTCTAGCCCCCATAGATAGCCCATCTAGATCCCATTTGACCAACATGAAACGGTCCTGATGTATTTGAGCTTTAAGCGAAAAATGGTCAGATTTTTTAATCACGAAACACGCGCATATCGCATTAAATTTTTTGTGTACTTTTAACGTAAAAAATGTTTTCAAAAGAGATGTAGAAGATTTAATAGGCTAGGTGCAGGATCGTCAAGGGATCAGAAAATTCCAAGCGGAGAGAAGTTTGACAAAATTATCCCCGATATTATTCCCTGGATGGGACAACAGGATTTCGAAGATGGAGACGAAGAAAATAAAGTTCTAATAAAAAATTGAGAAAAATAACAACGGGTTGCCTTACTTTGGTATTACTAGTGGTCACAGGTCTGGTACGTATTATCAGATGACATATTCAGATAATTACAGTACAATGTATAATTACAGTGGGTACTAAATAGGGCATACCTTAGGTATAGAGATCGAGTATATTCTTAATTTGTTGTTGCTTTTTCCACTCTGCCTTGCCTACGCACTGCGCATAGTCGATCTGGCACGCCTGACAGGCATTCTATTGCATCTAGGCGGAACATTGAATTTCTTGATTCCCCCAAATCAAAACGACATTTAAAAAAAAACAAGACATCAAAACCACATCGAATCAACCATGTAATTTAATAAGTTCCGTAGACAACAAAGTCGGATTCGAGAACTGAAATGGATTTTAAATAATCCAAGTTTTGAGCTCGTGCGTTATACGAACTTTGTAGTGGTGCCTTTCGAAAGTAGAAACTAGAAACCCTACACTATATGCAGAAATGAGCAATTTAATATGTTCATCTTTCTTCACGGAATAATTTAACTTCTCATTGGAGGATTCCACGTCTTGATGCCATGGGATGCCATGTGGAGTATCTTTTCAAAAGACCGAAAATACTATTTTGAGGAAAGGAAGAAGTAAACCTGCAGAACTGAAGCGAGGGAAGATTTATTATTATATATAAGGCAGATAGATTTTATTTTTCGGTTTTAGAAAGATTCGCTGACTTCCACACAGCATCTCCAAAATGACATATGCCCTAAAGGGAAACCCTGAGGGAAACCTCCATACCTCTTGGGTGGAGTTGGGTGGAAAAGAAAAGATAATCGAAGGTTATACAGAAGGAAGTTGAGTCGTAAACTATAGTGTGTAGTGTCTAGTCTATAGACAACTCACTAATCTGTATCCAAGAGAAGCAGCTCCGGCCGAGTTTATGAATGGAGACAATTAAACATCGTTATCACAATCGCAAATAATCATTTACACCGAGACTCGAGACGGGAAGACAAAGGCGGATGTGTGCGCTAGATAGTGATACAGATAACGATCAGGCAATGGAGGTTGCTCGTTGCTAGTAATGTTGCCAGGAACTGTTGACATTAGACTAGATCATATTCATTTTACATTATCTACAAAGGAACCAATATTATATTGTATTGTATTATATGCCAATATCGCAAGATTACGAGCACGGAAGTACCATTTAGGGGTGGGTACTTATTTTCTGGAATCATTTTGAACACACTGTCGGACGGTAATAAACTCCCGCAAGAACGCTGCAATTTTTTTCCATACTTAAACGAGGTAGATTTAAGATGAGCGGATGGACAACAATTAAAATATCTATGAATTAACCATACACCGTATGTTAGGTTAGGTTGGGAAGTTTTCTTAGTACCTGTTTTGACTATTGATTGGAAAACAACGGAAATAGGTATCACAGAAGACAAGAAAATTCCTAGAATTTGTTCTTCTAGAAATTAACCTAATAAGTCCTTCAGACCATCATCCAGGCCTCTGGCGCATTCTTCCTGTATACTACGCATTGTATGATTGTATTGTGGTGTGCTGATGAATGAATAAGCGATCATTATGAAAGGTCATTGGCTTCCTGGAGCACCCCGGGCCCCGTCTGATGATGTACGCGATGTTAATGCTGTGGAAATATTCCACTCGGCGTACAGCACGCGTACGTCCACCGACGCGCGTATGTCAAATTTCCTCCTTTGTTGTCAGCTGAAACGCTTTACGATCTATCAAATTAAAATCATTTAAAAATAAACACGCCTTTCTTGTTGCGTTTATTCCTCGCGTACTGATATTGTTGTATCTTCGGTCACGAGCACTAACTACTCTGCCATGATCCAATGGTTCTGACCTCCGTCAAGGTGACGTGAGTGGTCCCTAAGGAGCAGGTTGTAAGGGTGAGTTTGGAATAGCACTCCTTGTTTCATGAAGTCAGAATGTTTTATTTTATTATAAGAAGATTCTCACCTGTCAACCGATGTTGAAGATTGCGCACATAACTGAAAGATTGCATCGACCAAGAATGCTGCGCTGATCTTTAATGCATTTTGTTAACCTTTCAAGAGATATTCCAGCAATTATTACAGTTTCAAATTTAAATTCAAGATTTAAATAAACAATATACCGAAGAAACATAAATTTAATATGTATATATATTTTGTAACATACTAAAAATACAATTAGAGAATAATGAATCTTTGACTGTCTGTGGGAATGTTTCCCGTTTCAGGACAATCACATTGATGTGTTTAGTTCATAAGAAGTAGGTAATGTAACACAAATACATATCATTGGAGAGATACTTTTTACACAGCATTAAATTCATAACATTGTGGAAATTACTTTACATGTTTTTTTTTTATTTATTCAGTGTTTTTATTGGTTTTTACAGTTTTTAGATGTGTTAAAACCACCAAGCTAGGCACATGCCCGTGTTATGGTGGTTGATTAAATATACAGTACAAAAAAAATAATGAATCAAGTATGAAATATAGAAGAAATTAAAATACAAGAATGCGTGCACTTTTCGATTTCTATTTATCGGGTATAAGGTTAAAAAAATTTAGCCCTAATTAAGGGTTATTGTCTTTGAGCAAGGGAGGTCTTAGTAGTGGGTGGAACTACTAGATTCCTTCCTGCATGACGGGTGTCGTGAAGAAGTGCGATGGAAGGGTAGTGATGACGATGTTTTTGTGTATGTAATATAATTTAATCTCTAATGTGTAATATAATCTCTTCCAATAATACATCACTTGGGTATCGAAATGGTTTTTTAAGGATGACCCTTATTGTCTTTTTAATCTTAAAATAAAAATCTTCTGATTATTTGCGAAATGAACGTCGATTTTTTATTTAAATGTTATTAAGTTATTATTAACTAGTTGTTTGACGTCCAACGGATGGCGCAGTTTAAAAAAAACATAATGTTTCAGGTGAAATCCGTATAATATATTATATTAAAACACATGCGTATTCGAATACAACGTTGTATCAACATTTCAAAGCAATTGGTGAAGAACTTTCGAAGATTTATGATGGTGAATAAACGAATATTAAGATTTTTATTTATATGGATAAATAATAGGTACCCATAGACATATGAATATTAGTAGACCTGCCCTAAGTGATTAAAAGCGTATTATCCCCACTCCCCATACCGGTTCCATTGGAGCCGGCTGTGCTCGCGTATGGCCTCAAGTGAAATTTGAAAACGTGACGTCATCATTCTTGTGCGAACTATGGTCGAGGCATCATCGGTTCATTTTACGAAATAACACGGCAAAATGTTGACTTGTACTATGAAAACTTGTAAAAATAGATATGAAAAAGAGAATAAACCCAATTGTCGTATTACATTCCATATGTAAGCATTATTTTACTTTATTTTAAGCATATTCACATCGTATAATATAGATCAGTTTTAGAAACATATACTATCACATCGAGAAACGTCTGGACGCGAAACACAAAGCTGGTTGGTCGCTGGGAAGTAAATTATGAACATTTATAAAAGTGTCTTAACTAAATACTTAAACGAAATATTCGACTCTGAAAATAGAACCGAATTTTTTTGCCGAATTTGGACTTCGCAAATTTGTTCATAACGTGGCGAGTAATTTGCGCTCCCATGTAAAAATGTCTATTCATTCCAAAGCAGATTTTACTTTTAAGAAGTAAATGGTGATATTATAATGCGAGATGCCTATTTACTGTCAGATTGATTTATTGACGAATCACAGTCAGCCTTACGCCCTTCGTTCTTCAACAGTTGATTTTACCCCTCGCCCCTCGCCATTATCTTCTCGTCTATTGATTCCTATGTCTGTGATGCCGTTGGTTTCTATTATACGCAATGCGATGGAAAATTTTCATTTAATTTGTACAATGTAGGTATGTAGGTATAGTTGGAAACTTAGATTTGTGCAATGTAAGTATAGTTGGAAACATCGATTTGTATAATGTAGGTATAGTTGGAAACATAGATTTGTACAATGTAGGTATAGTTGGGAACTTAGATTTGTACAACGTAGGTATAGTTGGAAACTTAGATTTGTACAACGTAGGTATAGTTGGAAACTTAGATTTGTACAATGTAGGTATAGTTGGAAACTTAGATATGTACAATGTAGGTATAGTTGGAAACTTAGATTTGTACAATGTAGGTATAGTTAGAAACATGGATTAAAAAATACTTCAAAATTTTTATATAAATGTATATTTTTTTAACTATACGACCATTGTTTTTACGTATGTCTCAAATATGGTGTTAATTGAGTAAAAATAACGAATGCCATATTTAAATTTATAAAAAAAGTCAAATTATTGATAGCGCTTCATTTATTTCGTAAAAAAACGTTTTGACTAACGTTATAACAATATTTTTATGATCATAATAAACACGTTTGGTTGAAAAAAAAATATTTGCAGTTTTTAATTGTGCAAATAATCAAGAGTTCATTATCGGAAAGCAATTCGAGAAGTTAGAGGTTAATCATAATGATTAATGCAAAGAGCGGAACGATTAAACTGTTTACAATTAAAATTAAAATTAATCATTTAATGGGCTACACGTACAGATAAAATTCCGTATTACATAATGCTTTAATAATAATAATAATAATTTGGATGATTTGTATAGCGCCGGTTTTGTGCAAAATTGGATAAAAACAGACAGTTTCGTTATTGATTTTTGTGTTGGATTGCAAAATAATATGTCTATTTTATTTAATAAAATTTGAAATCTCATTTCATCACCCAGTTTTTAGTTTTTGGATTCGTTCATAAGAATATCCAATTTATTTGGATATTATTGAGAAGCGAAAATACACTCAAATTCTCTGACGAACGTTAAAAGTATGGTTTATGTAGTGGAGTGGATTAAACATTCGAATCTTATTGATAAACCCGTGAAAAAAATTAAAAATAGTTAAAATGAAAAATAAAAATAAATTGCTTAGAGGCCGAGAAATGATTCTAGATCAATTGCTTGGAAAGTAACTATGTTAACCATTACATACCTTATATGCATAACTATGCGAACCATTACACCACCAATTATTTTAAGAAAGGTGGCATGAGTTATATATTAATTATTATTTTTAAATTTTAAAGTGTTATGTATACAGAACCGAAATTATATTATTGATATATATAATAATGAATGCTATTCATCGACCAAGTACCTATATCTGCTACTAGTCTAAGTCTACCTTACAATAATGGCTTCCCAGCTGTCGCAAGGAACAGAACTAGCGTGCACAATCAGGAAAGTAAAGTTATAAAAGTGGAAGAAAAAGAGGCACAAAAGGGTTCAATCATGATAAGAACAGGATGATTAGCAAAACTTAGGCACCAAGCAACAAATAGCAGAGTTTATAGTTGTGAGGAAGCCTTGCAATCGAAAGGAAGGCCGCTTTTTCCAAAGTGGAAAGAAACTGGATTAATCAGTTGACTGGGGCTGGATAGGTTGGTCGGTCCAGTATACAGCAGCGTTGGCTCGACAGGAAATGTAACCGTAAGTTGGCTGTGGGAGGGCATGAAGTGGGGGGGAATAAGGTTGGAGTGGACAGGGCAAGGGGAGAGTGGCAAGGGGAAGGTGAGGCGAAGGTAACAGCGTCCGCTTTAAACTGAACTTCTTTAGAACGAGATGAGATTATTATCGTATCGATTCAGCGGAGTCATCGGGCTACAGGGAAACAAACTAGGTACATTCTGTCAGTGTCAAGTGTCAGTGCCAATAAGGGCTACTATTCATAAATACAACATAATACAGTATTTTATTTTAAATCAGTACCCACCAAATCGTCGGTAATTGAACTACTCATGAATTTAATAACTCAATTTATCGTCTACAAAACATGAAGAACGTTTTAAATTGATTTAATAAATCATTTTAACACAATTCCGTTATTAATAATATTATACAGCGCCCTTGGGGTGATTTTGCACAAAAACGGTGCTATTCAAATCTTCTCAATATTATTATTATTATATTCTCTGTATCAAAAAATGATGAATTTCAAATCGTCATCTATAGCTTCGCTATAAATATAATCTTATTATTTTGTCAACATATAAGATCATTAAGGGTACGTACCTTCACAGCACGATTATGTCAACCTATAAGATCATGAAGGGTACGTACCTTCACAGCACGATTATGTCAACCTATAAGATCATGAAGGGTACGTACCTTCATAGCACGATTATGTCAACCTATAAGATCATGAAGGGTACGTACCTTCACAGCACGATTATGTCAACCTATAAGATCATGAAGGGTACGTACCTCCATAGCACGATTATGTCAACCTATAAGATCATGAAGGGTACGTACCTTCACAGCACGATTATGTCAACCTATAAGATCATGAAGGGTACGTACCTTCACAGCACGATTATGTCAACCTATAAGATCATGAAGGGTACGTACCTTTATAGCACGATTATGTCAACCTATAAGATCATGAAGGGTACGTACCTTCACAGCACGATTATGTCAACCTATAATATCATGAAGGGTACGTACCTTCACAGCACGATTATGTCAACCTATAAGATCATGAAGGGTACGTACCTTCACAGAACGATTATGTCAACCTATAAGATCATGAAGGGTACGTACCTTCACAGCACGATTATGTCAACCTATAAGATCATGAAGGGTACGTACCTTCATAGCACGATTATGTCAACCTATAATATCATGAAGGGTACGTACCTTCACAGCACGATTATGTCAACCTATAAGATCATGAAGGGTACGTACCTTCATAGCACGATTATGTAAACCTATAAGATCATGAAGGGTACGTACCTTCATAGCACGATTATGTCAACCTATAAGATCATGAAGGGTACGTACCTTCATAGCACGATTATGTCAACCTATAAGATCAAGAAGGGTACGTACCTTCATAGCACGACTATGTCAACCTTTAAGATAAAGAAGGTACGTGCCTTCATAGCACGATTATGATACTTAGTTGTTTTTAGCATAAATGTTGAATAAAATATATTTCCAAGGGGTTTATTTGAATTTGATTAAATCTGATGAACTTATTACTTAAATCACAGATGTATAATCATTTATAAATCTATGATTTCTAAATGTATAATAGCTCAAGAAGTTACTAATTCATCGTCTGTGTAATAGGTAATGTTCTACATACAAAAGAAAATCAAAAGCGTTTGCTAAATAGGTGCTTAAAAATTTGTTAATAATGTTTTAGTGTTTTAAGTAATTTACTTTTATGGCGTTTCCTCACCCTAACGAGCCTTTGTCCAAGCAAAACATAAAATCATAATGGAAAACGGTTGATGAATGGAGAAACACACACAAAGGGGAATTCCGCGAAGAAGTTACCTACGAGAGATCCTTAGACCCTTATACTAATACGAGCAAGGAGTTATTCAGACCACAAACCATTGTACATATTTTTATTATCTTTTCTTAGTATTTTGTTTATCCTCAGATCTTATAGGTAACATTCGCTTGGAAATAGTGAAATAATGCATTGAGCGACTTATGTGTTTACTATGTTGATTGCATTTATCGCTTAGCAATTAATAAAGCGATATAAGATAATACAAAAAACAGCGCAGGTAAACATTAATGATGAAATAGGCATTTCTAAGGTAAAGTATAATATACACAAGAAGTAAAGTTTTATCTACAGGTTAGAACAAAACTCCGGTAAACAAGTTATAGGCCATTGATATTATGATTTTAGTATTAATAATAATAAATTGTTGGTAATTAATAATATATAAACGACCCCCATCGTAGCCAAGGGGTTAAGATCCTCGGCTACGAGTCCAGATGTCAACGGTGCAAATCCCGGCGTGCGCTTTTTTGATATATTTAATTTTTTAAATAATATGGTTTCAAAGTTATAGTCTCAGTATCGCACTGATAAAAACCAATCAGTGTCAACACATGCTTGAAATGACTTTAGCCGTGCTTAGTCTTCCCATCTCTTGCCTATCTCCTTCCTTTCAATACACAACATACCCCAACGATGTCATCTCTCACAAACACATTTCATTTCTTTTTACAAATGTATCATATTAATAAGAGCACGCCAAGGACAGAACTTCTAAATTTTCGGATTTTATTCACATAAAAAAGCTACACTCGATGCGAGTGTAAGTAGGTTTCTTTAAGTTTGGTCGGATTGGCAGAATTCGTAGGATTGGTTGGTAGATATTCTGACTGCCTTGGTTTAGCCTGACTGGGCTCGGTATCGCTTTCACACGTCCAATCATTGCCAAGTCCGTGATAGTTTTCATATAAAATCACGAAAAGTTCAACCTTGTTATGTAATGTGTACCGGCGCATTCCCGCACGCTACTTCAGGGGTCAAAACCCCCGGTGTACGAAGATTTTATAATAGATGATTTTGTACACTGCAAAAGCCGAACGAAAATCTCGTATTCATAAACTAAACGCATGATTATCGGCTAGAATAATTACGATATCTAAAATATATTTTTATAGACGCTTTCAAATATTTATTATTGTATTAAAACGTTTAAATGGACAATAACACAAAATATTTTTAAATTATTCCCAATTTTGAGGTCGGATAGTCAGACTAATACAATAAATGTTTTCTTTTAGCGATTAAATTGGATATAATTTTAAAAGCAGAAGATATAAGCATTCTACAAAGAAAACTTTCTTTACAGGAAGCTTGTACGCTCGATTGTTTTTTTTTATCTGAATACCGTAAAAGTGTTCGAATTATATCTCTCAACCGTCTGGAACCTGTGATATTAAGGCACCTCGGTTGAGGTATGTTATGAGGCTGAAGGTAGTGGGGAGAGGAACAATATGGGTAAAAATAAGGTGGGGAAGTTCTTGGCTATTCATATCACCAAAATTAAAATCTGGAATGGTGGTCTTTCGCCAGAGCACTAAGAGTATCTTACGAAGAATACCGATATATTTGGAAAGCTAAGTAATAGAATGCAATGGAAATCAGTAATTTGAGAAAAAAAACTTCATAATTAATCAAATAAGAACTAGATAATGTAAAAAAAAACCCTATTAGCGGTATATGTGCAAAGTATAACTTATAACTAGAGAAACCCATTAATAGCATTAACGATATTTTCGCGAACTAAAGCGATAAATGGTGTTTTTAGCGATAATAAAAAAGATGTTACAGTAGCTATAATATTTTATTGACAGATCGTAGAACGAACATGACACACTCTACTGTACAAACATGTGCCATGTTGAGTTTCAATCAAAAATACAATAAACATGTTTCAAGTGATTTTGCTAATTTAATTGTTTTTCCCCCCTTGCCGACTCCTATTCCTTGACATTATCCTATTTAGCTATAAACGCTATACAAACGCAAAATTAAAGCTATTTTTTCAATAATTAATGCTACATTTCTAAAAAATTTAAGCTATGAATTGGTTTCTCTACTTATAACACACAATTTCATAATATCGTCGTATCTTACAAATAAATAAATATTGCTCTACAAGTCACTACTCATACTTTCAGGTATCACGATTTTTTTTCAGTACTGAATCCAACTGTTCTCAACACCATCTCCGGTTGACGACCGACTATACAAATGAAGGACTGCGCGGGAAGAAAAAATAATACTTTGAGGGGGGGGGGGTGCAAGAGGAGAGGGACAAGTGTGAAGGAGGGGGAGGGGGGCACAGGTACAAGCCGACCTTCCGTAAGGCCGTCCGAGCGCGCGCTATTCAAAAATTATAACCATTCAAAAATCGAACGAAGGAGACCCAAACATAAACGACCTGCACTTCAACCAACCACCTGACGTGTAAATCGCGAAGTGCATTTTTAAATATGGAATGAATCTGTGCAGCAAAAAAAAACTGGCTTACAAAACTTGGTACTTGGTAATTTTTAAATGTGAAACGAATTTAGCTGGTTAAAAGCTGCATTTGCAATTCTCTTTTAAAATGGGTATTTTAATAAATGTTAAGAATTAATGCAGTAAGTGCCTTGCGCAATTGAAAGGTAATTTTTAACTTTTATGACGAAAAAAATGTGGATTATTAATTACGAAGGGCATAGCATTAATGGAAAATGAACTGGATGTGTGCAATAAAAGACTTCATAAGAATCAATTTAAAGCTGAACACACACGGCAGAGCGAACGAGCCAGTATGGCACGCGGAGGATAGATTCCTTCAACCCAACGATTACCTGAATGTTTTAGAAAAACATGTTCTTATTTTATGTACCTATATTATTTCTCACTACTTAATTAATAAAGCTTTGTTAAATAATTGTAAAACTATTTTATTTACGTATATTATAAATCATATTGTCTATTTTAAATCATCTTTCTTTGTTGAATATTTAAAAAAAACCTATTACGAGTATATCTCTAAACAGTATAAAATAAAGTCGCTATCCGCGTCTGTCTGTTTGTGATCTTAGTTCTAAATTACGAAACGGATTTTGATAAGATTTTCACTGTCATTTAGAAAATTTCTTCCGAAAGGCTTACATATATGATATTTGGATATTATATATATAGAAAGGAGAGAAAAGTCGATGTTTTATAATCAAGACGTAAAAATATATTTTCGGGCACTACATTGCTAACGCTGGCTAAACATCATGAGATATATCAAAATAATGTACTACAGAATTGTATATCTTATGCTATATATACATATTTATGTATACATACGCGAGCCAAACTGCCGAACTGAACCTCAACTTATGGGAAAGGAAAAAAGCAACCGCAAATGGCTTCAAATATCGCAAAATTCGTGGGTCGGTTCGCGTTTAAGTTGGTAATTGTATACGTACCATTAAAAAGGCCCACAGAAAAGTCCGCAATGATATATGTCTATCTCCTCCTAGGATAACCCCCAGCAACGCCGGGCAGACGTCAGCTAGTTTACCTATATTTTTAATACATATTATAATTAAACCTTATGTTTAATAATAATAACATAACATATTTTATGTACCCATTTTAGTTCATACGTTCGAGTTATTCACTCGACAGTGCCGTAGATAGTGATGCCAATGAAAGTTTTCTTGAAGTTCTCTAGCCGCTACAAATATGTATAACAACTAACCCCTATACACACTTGACAACCTGCCGATTTTCATTTATGCGGCATGACGTCACTGGACGTAGATCAAACTGACTCTCGGCTCGGTCATGTGTGGCCCCCTAATTTGCACGGTGTCCTACAGCCAAATAGTTGGAGCGAAATGGATTTGCTCTGTGTGTCCAGCTTTAAATGGATGTAAAAATTGCTAAGAAATAATTTATAAATTAGCACATTATCCAAAACAGGCTGAATTAGCTGGAAAGAGTTTGCTAACCATTACAGTGCCACAAAATACCTCAATGGTCACAAAACAAATTTATCTAATACATTTTCACCAATGGCAACATTGAAAGCGTGGGTAGATACTTAATTAATTCAAAACGTATAGTACGAATAGTAATAATAACCAACGGAAAAAAAGCACTAACGAATACATGCAAATAATATTAAATAATATAGCTAAGAAGATAATTTATAATCCGATCATTTTATAATGGCTCCGATCCTCCAAACATTGTATATAAAATTACTTTTTTTAATGTAACCAGCGGACATTATTAATGTTATAATATAAAATATGTTTAGGTGTGCCGCTGAGGAATTCATAGCACGTGGGTAGCTCAAGCTTAGCTTATACTCCCACGTGGTCTCTAGTTGCTAGTTGAAGTTGTTCTAATGACTAACGTTAAATAATATCAAATTGTTTGCTCATATACATACATGTATGAGCAAACATTGGAAATTAACATCACATAATTTATTTATTTTTTACATTTAACTCCACACAGGAGGCACTGTCGAAAATGATTTGATGTTGTAGAAACGAACCGTTCTCGTGTGACAAATGTCAACAGTGTAACTTATGTTGGACGCACGTTGCCGGGGGAATATAAGGGAATACCGGTAGAACAAGGGCAGAATACCTACCTCACACCTGTGCTCTAAAGATGCCAATCCGTTTGTTAAGGCCCCGTAGTAACCTTTCAAAGATGGTTTTTAAGGGAGATATATTAATACGAATGTTAGAGGGAGCGCGCTAATATTACAAAAAACGATAATAATTAAGAGAAAATGGTTCGTTTGAAATAGAGCAAAACTCCCGACAAATGCTTTAGTTGCATTTAAAGATACACTGTGATTTTTTTCATTCCTATAACATATTAAATAACAGAACAAAACGTGTTTTGAATAATTCATTATAATTAACGTTTTGCTAAAACAAATGTATAAATATTATCTTCAAAAATAACATTTATTTTTTTGGAACTGAAAACTTTTTGTTGACGAGAAAATTGTTATAAATCGGGTATGCGGAAGCTTAAGCTAGGGGACCGCCCGTTTCTGTAGTCATGTGTTTTTTTAGTATTTTGTATTAAATATTTTGGGGCTCCAGACCAGAGGTGACTGCCAAATTCAACAGTGGGGCGTACTTTCGATTTGTACAGGGTCAGCAGTTGGTCTGACTGAGGATTGTACTTTCCTTACCAGGGACTGGATGTAACAGCGCTAACAACCTCTCCAAACACCGAGCTGGTAGAACCAACATTATTTCCTATATTAACTTCTGTAATGTCATTCGATTTCAGAAAATATATGTCCGCATGGGTGACCGGATAAATCAACAAAATGATAATTCATCACATCTTTAAAAAGTTCTATAAAGTCATGGAAAGTGATGAAACAAAAACTTTATTAACTGGGTTAAGTACAGGGTTTTTCAATAAGAGGTGTTATTTTGAATAGCCCGCTATTTCGATAGATGTTACTAAAAGCTTTCATTTTTTGACATTTGACAAGTAGAAACTACGCCATTAATAAACATGGAACGATACACGCTTCAACAACGTATTGAAATTCACTTGAGTGAATCAAATGCAAATCATCTTGAGTGATGAGGCCCGTTTCCACCTCGGTGGCTTCGTCAACAAGCAAAATTGTCGCATCTGGGGCTCGGAAAACCCAACATTTATTGTTGAAAAGCCTCTCTTTCCTCAACGTGTGACTGTTTGGTGCGGTTTATGGTCCGGCGGAGTCATTGGACCTTACTTTTTCAAAAATGAGGCTGGAGCAACTGTTACAGTGAATGGATTGCACTATTGAGAGATGATTAATGATTTTTTATGGCCGGAATTGGATGGTATTGATCTGGACAACGTTTAATTTCAACAAGACGGCGCTACGTGCCACACAAGCAACGAAACCATTGATCCATTGCGATTGAATATCAAAATAACACCTCTTATTGGAAAACCCTGTAGGTTAGATTAGGTTAGGTTACGTTTAAATTTATTTTTCATCGTTTCTAATGACTTTATATCACTTTTTAAAGGTGTGTTGAATTGTCACGGTGTTGAGTTATCATGGAACCGTCCGCATGTAAATACGTGATTGCACAGAATGCATTGTCATCGACATCGGGGCTATCTGCGACTTTTAGCTCGATTCATTCCCAAAATTAAAATTGAAATTCAATGTATTTAAAAATAAAGACGGATTATAGTAGTTGTCGGCTTATCGAGCAGCGGATTACTGAGAGAGTATTGTATTATTATAAAAGATATTGTGTATAAAACGAGCGCTGTTAGTCTTCATTTGTTATTCATTTATCACATTTTGATCAAAATAAAATACGACATTTATTTGTGAAGGTCACACTCTTAACAATGAACATAATATTAAACATCTCGCTGGCAGAATTCCAAATATAATTTATGTGCAGAAGTAATCAAAGCTAATAAACGATATTAGGCTCTTAGGCGGGAAATGAATCCGCAACATAAAATGATGAATTATGACTCATGTTGGATGTTTTTGGGTTCAAGCGTAGTTTTAATGCAAATAAGGATAATAATTATTATTTTAATCGTTAATATTTACAAAACTTATGATTAATTTTTTAAATACAGGATGGAACATAATAGGTACGGTTCCATGATAACTAAACACAGTGACAATTCAACACACTTTTAAAAAGTGATATAAAGTCATTAGAAACGATTAAAAAAATATTTTTTTTAACCTAACCTAACCTACTTAACCCAGTTAATAAAGTTTTGTTTTATAACTTTCCATGACTTTATGTAACCTTTTAAAGATGTGATGAATTATCATTGTGATGATTTATCCGTTCATCGATAGGTAAATATATAAAATTCGCTATCTACAAATTGCACGGGGAGCAACCGTTTATTTTTATTTCATTTATTATAATAAGTGGACAATTTGTATAGCGCTGTCAAGGTGAAAAATTACTTTAAGTGCGCTGAAAAAATTAAAGGTATTGTTTCGATTCGCGATTAATAATTATACACGGTTTTCGGAAACACTTAGTATACCGGGAAACTGTTGATTCTACATCACTTAAAAAAACTTTTTTTTTTGTTTTCGATTTAATCATTTCGATTTTTTTTTCTTCATTTGTTTCGGCAACTAAACGGTTAAAAAAAATTTTGGACGGGTCGATTTTGATTTTTAATAATATATTAAACAGCTGATATTAAACGCCAAGCGACAGGTGCGATCGATTTTTTTCCCAATTTGTAATAAATGCCAACTTCGAAATCGATTTACTCGAAAATAAAAGGCTCAAATAAATAAAAAAAGTCATAAAACAAATTTTACGAAGAAACTAGCAAAACACGCATTTAAAAAAAACCATCAGTATTATTTCAGTTGTAAACCAAAAGTCAGAGTTTCGTTTTACATCCCATCACGGAAGTCAAAAATTGGAAAAAAATAACACTTATCTTTTCTACGTGCATGTTTTGGACGTTTCCCTGTTTTATCAAAAATCCAATTTAATTAATTTTTTTTTGTACACCCTGTATCTCTGAATCTTACGCTAAACAATAATTATCTTCTGAGGAAGTCGCTTCAATATTTAAAAAGCAAACACCTCAGCTGAGACGAAGAAATCAAATAAATAAATCTTGACTAATGAGCGCGCATTACTACTTGCAAGTGGTCATTTTTCAGTTCGGAAAAGTAAATAGATAGTACGTAAAGTAGCTGTACTAGGTAAAGATGACACGGCCGCACAGTGGATACTGGACACTGAACATGACATGTGAATAATCACGTAACGTGATATTGATGGCGATATTTCATCACGTCGCTAAGTTATGTGTGAAAACAAAAAGTTCAGTATCGTCTGACGTCCTTTGCAATTCTAATCGTTACGATAAAATGCCAACGAATAGTGGAAAAACACTATAGTTTTTCTAGGAAAGCCTTGAGACCAACAAAAGTGTGGTCGTATTGGAGTACGCTGTGCACGTACATAAATATCGTGTCAAAAATTCTTTATTTGGAATGTGAGTAAAATGATCGCAAAGGAAACACGTCAAAGGTTTACAAATACAGAAATTTATGGCATAGTATTGTGAAATAAGTTATTATTACACAATTAATTGAACCTATATTGCTTAAAAAAAACAACTTTACCGGGTTACCAAAGAGTTTAAAGTTTTCTATTTTACGACTTATTTTTGAGAAAATTGGCGAAATAAAATAATTTTATTTTTTGCTTGCAAGCTAGTGGGCTTTGAAATTCGGCCCCTTAGGGTCAAAAAAATGTATCTCATTTTTCTCTACTTTACAGGAGAGCAAGAAAACATAGTTCTCAATTAATCAGTGTTGCATACTTTTAAACAAACGAAACATATTAATAATTTCTTCTCATTTAGTTAAAGGATGATATTTTGTGCTTCTGAACCATCTTTTAAATATAAAATAGTAATTCATTTTACCATCCGTAACTCAGAATCGATAAAAAAATTGAGTTACGTTTTTTTGACTCTAAGGGGCCGAATTATAAAAAATATTAGATTGGCAGTTCAAAGAATAAAGCAGAAAACTAGAAAACTAGATGCAGAAGTGAGAAAGACGTGTTTCGTGATCTAAATATTTGTCCAATCGAGCCTTTAATTTCTGATATAAAACTGTGTTTACGAAATTCAAAACGGGATGGAGATCTACGATGCCAGGGTAAAACTGAGCGCCGCGCTGGTCTGATTTTTTTTTTATAGTGAATACCTCACAAGAGTCCCAACTGCTCCCGTCTGGAGCCAGTGAGACTATGGCATCCCCAATTGGGGGATGTTGTGAGGCTGAAGGTAAGTGGGGAAGGGAAAGAGGAAGGTGGGGAAGTACCTGGTTATTCAGATCTAGTCACTAAACACGGCTAAAGCCATTTGGAGCAACGTTTCAATTCTGAATGGTGGTCTTACACCAGGGCGATACTGGTAGTATCTTCCACTCTGATGGGCTAAGTGAAAATACAAATTTCAGTAATCTATGCGAGTGATTGTAACTCTGGTTCAATGAAATCGCATTTGCTTTGTATTTAAGAGTCATTTGAAAAATTGAAACCGATTCTGTCAAGGATTCAGATGAGCGATAAAGCTCCTACCTATAATATAATATTTTATTTTGAATTTTCAAAAGTGAAGTGAAGTGAAGTGCTAAGAAGCGATTAAGTACATACCTAACTTCCCTATAATATAATTTTTTTTTTCAGAAAATTATTCTAATTCCATATTTAAAATGTGTATTTCTATGTTTAAATTTCTTGGGATTGACAATTAAAGTCGGGTTTCGTGATTTTTCAAGGTTTTATGCTTTTCCATTTTCAAGAATGCTATTATCTTTTATTTCTTATTGATTCAATAATATAATGTATTTTAAAACAGTATATATATATAGAGGCCCTTATTTAACAATTTAATAAAATTCAATAAAAAATATAACATGATACAATAAATAATAATAAAATAAAGACAGTTATGAAATTTAAAAAAAGGCTTTATTTACTAACTAACTAGATTTACTAACATAATATAAATAAAGCCTAATATAAATTATTGTTGTATAAATATATTTATATTAAATATAGGTACGTTAAATAAATTATGGACAGCAATTTTTTCGCTACCTTCAGAAGTGTGTGTATGAGTGTCTGTGACTTCTTTATTTCGCTCTTAATTGTTCTTTATTCACTATTAGTTGTTATTAAAAAAAAACAAACAAAAATAAAGCCGGCCTCAGGCCCGCGTCTTTATAAAATCTCCGAATAAACGAAAGTTTAGTAAAATTGTTTTGTTCGCAATTAGACACCTCGGTGGCGGGTCAAAGCAGTTATTTTTCAGATCGCTAACACAAATAATGATACAAAGTATCTCCTGTTAGTTTATTTAGACTTCTATCAAAGCATTATAAGATTATTCATCAGAAAGGCCTTCATCAAATATCTCCAGTAAAACCAATGCAAGCAGCTCTCTTATCAGAACTCAGAACGTCTCCTCTTCGGGGATCCGAGAGTATCCACTCTCGAGTCTCGTTTCTTCGTCAACTGATGATGCTTGAGTCATATGTGTCATTCGTTAGTCCGTTAGCCGTGTCATAGTTGTTTAAAAATTGTGACCGTAAGTGACGTTTTTTTACACGTCATTTTTCTTACGACTTTCGACCACTCTTTTATAAGTTTTAGACTTGTAGAATTTACACTATTATTAGCATTTTAAATAAACATTTGATTGATTAATCAATCCCACTATATCGAGCGGTGATAACCCCGACCCACGATGACCACAATTGACTTTTTCACAGATAAATCGATAGCGAAGCCAACGATTCGATAAGCGACACAATTCAGCCGAGTCAATTGTGTAACCCGAGATGTTATTTTGTAACTTTTTGGACGAAACACTTTGTGGGAATGTATAAAGATTGGCGAGTACGTTTGTTGAAGCTGTTCTCAATTTGTGGGACATAATGTCACCGAATGTTGGATAGTATGTCCCACAAATCTGTCGGAACGCGCTCCAACCTTCGGTGACATTATGTCCCACAAATCAGTCCGAACCGGCTTCAACATTCGGCAACATTATTTCCCACAAATCTGTTCGAACGCGCTTCAACCTTCGGTGACATTATGTCCTACAAATCTGTCCGAACGCGCTTCAACCTTCGGTGACATTATGTCCCACAAATCAGTCCGAACCGGCTTCAACATTCGGCAACATTATTTCCCACAAATCTGTTCGAACGCGCTTCAACCTTCGGTGACATTATGTCCGACAAATCAGTCCGAACGCGCTTCAACATTCGGTGACATTATGTCCCACAAATCTGTGCGAATGCGCAGTATTCAATATACAGAGAATTCTAAAGATGATTCTACGAAGTTTATTGTAGATATAATGTTTTTTACAACCAGTAATTGAGTATCGTACTATGTAATTTAAAGGGAATTGTAGGTACCTACTCCTAATTATTTCATATTATCCAGCCTACAGGTCTTTAGGGTGATAATTCAACTTAGGTTTAAAGCAGGGAGCAGTAACATTAAGGTCAACTCGTATTTAAAATGCTATATCCGTCAAAGAGTCGTGACATAACCCATATTCTTCGTCAACGAATTTATATTATGCAAATACTGTCATAGTGAGTTTTCACTACATTTCTGCAATGTAGGTATGTTAAATATTTAATTCACAAATAGAAATTTAAATATTCCAGATAAGGTGGATAAATAACGTAAGACACTTATAAAAATTCCACTAACATTAGACACAATATCAAATAAAAAATACATGGTAATAATAATCATCGTGGTCTTGTACTACAGTTCAAAGCGTAAAACATACATAAAATTAAATATTTTCGTGTATTTTAATTTTTTTTTCATTTGTTGTTTTCTTTGTTATTTTTAGCTAATCAATAAAAATAAAGTTCTGTGCGTAGGAAGAAACAAATGATAACTTTAATAAATAAGGACATTAAAATAGCTCTTCTATTGTATTTACGTTAAATATTCGATATTGCAATGTTTTCATAGTGCCGATAGTCGTTTAAAGAATAGTGCTTCCTATGATCCTAGAATTAGCCTACCCACATGAAAAACGGTGTGCACGACCTATATTATTACTAAACTACAAATATTTTCAAAAATATTATTTAAAGCGAAAACACCTGAAATAATAAAGGTTTTTTTTTTGCAAAGCACAAAGACATTTATCGCATTTACATGCATTGACAAAAAGTAAAAAAAAAATTCGTAGAATACCAACAATGTATAATTCCCCACTGCGTTTTAATAAATACATACGTATAGATATAGATACACAGGTACTTAACGATAACACATACGTACTTAAGATTAAATTAATCCAAGACCTGATAATATATTTAATCAAGATTGACGGTCTGAATAAAAATAAGACAAATTATAAAAAAGCCGTGTTCGAAAAAAGAGCTGTCAAATCGCAAAGCCATGAAAAACAAGTCAAAGGAAAAAGGACGATTAAAAAAAGAATCCAAAGCGATGGTAAGAGTAATTTAACATCGATAATAATGAGGTTAGATGAGATGATTCACCGCAATAATTGCTTCAGTACTCGGGATTAAACCTCGACTTGGTCAATTTTATGGTTCAAGACGAGATAAATAAGCGATCGTGAATGTTAATATCAATCTGCTGCCAATAAATCATTCGACTTTAGTGTTAGTGCAGTCGTCTGCCAGTTCCCCGCAGAATAAGCTACCAGGGGAACAGCGAGAGAAAGGGACTGTGATGATGGTGTTATAATCCCAGCCTATGCTATAAATCTAGGTAATTAAAGTCAACCTTTATTTCTTTCTACATCTTAATATTGCTGTTAATCTTAGCCGGTGCCCCAAAAGTAAGCTATAATGGCAAACATTCATTTCTTCGGCACTTTTAAAAAGGAACCCTATTATTTTGGGAAACCAATCAATGATGCAGTATTCAAATTAGTCACATGACCCTTTTTTGCATCTTAGGGATTAAAGTCCACAATGCTCTCACGGTCCCAGAGACGTGGAATACTATATAAACAGGAACAAGCTGTTCCCCTAGGTTCACAATTAACATCACTTGTGCTGCTTACACGCTGCACCTCTACGCATTATTGTCATTGTCATTTAATTAATGTACTTATCATTTAATTAAGTAAATAAGTGTACTTCTATCTAAATAAAGTAATTCAACTAAATCTATAAAGTTGTTATTGTGTGGAATCCATATATTCACCTCAAGATACTTACACACTGGAACTTGTATCACTCCAAGATACTTACACACTCACACCTGCAGATCTTACATACACATCCTCAGTGTCCAGATCTCTAAATTATATATCAACCACGAAGAGAACTTCTCGACAACCGCTCGCCGTACAGAGTTAAGTTTTTTATTTACTGCGCCTCAACCGAGGGTCGTAGCAAATTGGTGTCAGAAGTGGGATTGCAAAGATATTCCCAAAGGATCTTCTGTGACGACGGAAGACTCCTACCTCATCACTTCACCGGAACAACGACGACAAGTCTGGCAGATACTCTCCTCGGAGAAACCCTTTTCGAAGGCAGGGACGGCTCTCCCTGAAATCAACCTAACTCATCGACGTGACCCTGGAGAAGAGAAGAAAACGGCAACAACGTAGATCGCGGAGACAACATCTACGGTGAACTTCAGTTCTTCAAGCAGCCAAGAATCCAATCCTGTCAACTCTAGACCCCGAGCATCGAGACCTTCACTTCTACAAGCAGTATGAACTGGCGACTCGTCCTTCTTCTACTGTAAGTCCATAAAAATTTTTGTCCTGTAGAAATTTTTACACTGTATTTTCCCAATTTCCTTATTGACAATTAATGCATTTCTTCTCGCTTATACACCGTGAACCGTGTATTAGTGAAACTCTTATATTTCTTTTCTTTCTTCAACGCGTAATAATAAATTTCGTAAAATAATTAAAATTTAATAAAAACCTTTTAAATTAATTCGCGTTAAATTCAGTTCATTTCTTTAATAATAATAAATACTTCTCAAAATGAACGATAAACCTACTTCGTCCTCTCAGGAATCCCAGGAAATGACTTTACCATTACCTGTTTTATTTAAATTTATTAAATCTTACGATGGAAACAGAGATAAACTCTGTGCCTTCTTAACTAATTGCGACCGTGCTGTAGTACTAGCTCAGCCTAATCAACAGAATACGCTTCTTTCATATATATTAACTTCATTAGAAGGCCAAGCAGAAGTCATATGTGCCAATCACGTTCTCAATAATTGGTCAGAATTAAAAGATCTATTAAAAAGATCATTCGGTGAACGCAAACATTACGCACACCTACTATTGGAATTGCAAAATTGCAAACAATTTCACAATGAGAACGTTTCTCAATATATTTTACGGATAGAAAATTGCATAAAAAACCTCTTAGTCTCAATTAATCAAAATAATAATAATCCCGCAGAAATGTTAGGCAGAACAGCCAGCATCCAAGAACTCGGTATGCAAACATTTATGTATGGAACTAACCCTTCCATAGCTACAATTTTGAGATCGCGCAATCCGAAAGACCTCAATGAAGCTTTTACAATATCACTAGAGGAAGAGAGAATAAATAAATTACTAAATTCCTCTAAAACTAATAACATTAATAATAAATCATGTACGATTTGCGGTAAATCGGGACATAACAATTTCAATTGTTATAAAAATAAAAATCAAAGCAATAATTCGAACTTTAATACACGTAAAGTTATGTTCGTAAAAAATAATAATAATAATTTTAATAAATCTTATAACCCAAATTCGGGATCAAGTTATAATAATAACTATAATAAAAATTTTAGTCCAAATTCAGGACAAAATTATAATAATAAAATGTGCAGGTACTGTAAAAAACCTGGTCACATAATAGATGAGTGCAGAGTATTAAAATATAAAAATGAAAATCCAAATCCCAACAACTCTGCAACTCTTAATTCGTCTTCCCTACCAAGGAAAAATGATTCAAAGGTAAATCATTTAAACTCCAGATCTGCAGTAGAATCTCGAGCCGATCTACTGTAAGTCGCGAGCTAGGCTCAAGAGTATTCAAACGTTCCATGTTAACATCTAATAAAAATTATATAAATTATTCGCCATCTCATTCAGATACGTTGCGTCATGTGGTTCTTCAAATACCTACAAATGGTATTATTTTTAAAAGACATTTTCTTGTCGACACAGGAGCAGCCGTATCCCTCATCAAGACTCACTGTCTTGGCGAAGGTACTTCCGTAAATTCGGGCAAAATTATAGAGATTAATGGCATAAGTAGATCGAAAAAATCGATCGAATCTATTGGAATCGTTCAAATTAAATTAAGTTTCGGCAATGAAACTATTTTTCATGATCTCCACGCGGTGGATAGTGACTTTTTAAACCTTGGTTATGACGGAATTTTAGGGAACGACTTTTTTGAAAACAAAAATGCGAAAATTGATTATAAAAATAATGTAATACGTATTAACGATTACTCTTTAAAGTTACATATTTCTGATCCTAATGAGCATTTGACTCCTATATTTACCTTATCCCCTAGATCAGAAACTCTTATTAAAATCGATATTTTAAACCCTGAAATTAAAGAAGGGATTATCGACGTAAAAATACCTATTGAAGGTGTATATTTAGCAAATGCTATAACTAAAGTAGATGCGAATAATAAATCGTATTGTACTATTTTGAATTCAACAGACGAATATGTTGACATTAATATAATGAAAATTTACTTAAAACCTATCCCAGAAAATGTTTACCATTTCAATCAAAATTCTAATAATGATGGTAAAAAACGTAAAAAATTAATTCGTGATCAAATTTGTATAGATCATTTAAATTCGGAAGAAATTAATTCCTTATTAGATATTTGCGACAATTATAATTCTATATTTTATCTCGAAGGCGACAAACTTACAGCAACCGATGCTATTAAACATCGAATTATAACAAATACTCAAAGTCCAATACATACGAAAAATTATAGATTCCCTGAAGTACATAAAGAAGAAGTAAATAAACAAATAGATAAAATGTTAGAAGATGGTATTATTCAACCTAGTGTTTCACCATGGTCAGCTCCTATATGGGTTGTACCAAAGAAAAATGACTCCTCAGGAAAACCTAAATGGAGAATAGTCGTAGACTATAGGAAACTCAACGACGTGTCTGTCGGAGACGCCTTTCCATTACCTCACATTGTAGATATCTTAGATCAATTAGGTCATTGTAGATACTTCACAACACTAGATCTTGTTAGCGGATTTCATCAAATTGCTATGCACGAAGATGATATTCCAAAAACTGCTTTTTCTACTCCCAATGGACATTTTGAATATACACGTATGCCTTTCGGTCTTAAGACTGCTCCAGCAACGTTTCAACGGTTAATGAATAACGCATTAATCGGCTTACAAGGATTATATTGTTTCGTCTATTTAGATGACATTGTCATATACGCAAATTCTATAGAAGATCACTCTAAAAAACTCACAGCTATATTTCAAAGACTTGCCGATAATAATCTGAAGATTCAACCAGATAAGTGTCATTTCATGCGAAAAGAAGTCACTTATTTAGGTCATTTAATTTCAAACGACGGTGTTACTCCTAACCCCGATAAAATCAAGGCAGTCTCTGAATTTCCTATTCCCAGGAATCCTAAAGAAATTAAATCATTCTTAGGTCTAGCTGGTTATTACCGAAGATTTATTGAAAACTTCAGTAAAATTACGAAACCCTTAACTTGTCTTTTAAAGAAAGATATTAAATTTGACTGGAAAAACGAACAGCAAAATGCTTTCGATACATTGAAAGAAAAATTAACTTCTTATCCTATATTACAATATCCAGATTTCACTAGAGATTTCGTTTTAACTACTGACGCCTCAAATTATGCAATAGGTGCAATTTTGAGCCAAGGAAAAGTTGGAGAAGATTTACCAATATCTTATGCGTCCAGAACTTTAAATAAAGCAGAAGGTAATTATAGTACCTCTGAAAAAGAACTTTTAGCCATTGTTTGGGCTGTAGGACATTTCCGTCCTTACCTTTTCGGAAGAAAATTTAAAATTTACACTGATCATAGACCATTAAAATGGTTAATGAATGTTACCAATCCCAGTAGCAAATTGTTACGTTGGCGATTAAAACTCGAAGAATACGAATACGAAATAGAATACAAACCAGGCAGAATAAACTCTAATGCTGATTGTTTGTCTCGTATTCCAATAAACATTGTAACAGAAGATGAAAATTCACCTTCTCAAGATATTATTGATCTTTTAAACGAACCATGTCTCGACGAAATAAATGTCGATGATTTAGAAACTTATCTTAATAATTTACCTACAAATAATTTAGAAATAGATGATACTCTATCACCAATACCTTTAGAAAATAATATAAATAATGATACTTACGAAAATTACGTGAAATTTTATTCTAATAAAAATGAACCAACTATTTTTAGTTTTAATGAACATGATTCATTCTTTATAAATAATATGTCAAAATATATGGCATACCCAACTTCTGTCGATCTAGATGATCAAAACCCTTTCTGTGCTGAAATATTATCCAATTGTTCAGACACTGACGAACTTTTAGAAATACCAAAAAATTTATATGGTATTCATGAATCAAAATCAACAGATAATAAGAAAACTTACTTTCATTGCTTTACCAAAACTCATTACTTCGACAAAGCAACTCCTAAAGATATTTTCCTAACACTTAAAAATTTAAGATCTAAACTTATTGAAAAACGTGTAACTGAAATTACGTTACCGAACTTCCAAAACTCATTTGATTCCATTCCTTTTATAAAAATAAAGGAAATTATTCAATATCTTTTTAGGAACTTAAAGATTAAAATCAATATTAATCACAATAAAATCATTAACCCTTCAACTTCTCAAATTCCCGTAATATTAAAAGAATGTCACGATAGCCCTATGGCCGGACATCCAGGTTTCTTCAGAACCTACAGTCGGATCAAAGAAAGATACCGATGGGAAAAAATGAAAGATGATATAGAAAATTATGTGAAAAATTGTATCCACTGTCAGAAAAATAAAACTGACAGAAGAGCATATAAAGCTCCAATGGAAATCACTACCACTTCCACGGAAGCTTTTGAAAGAATTGCGGTCGACATAGTCGGACCACTTAATGAAACTGTCAATAATAATAAATACATCGTCACATTTCAAGACGATCTTACAAAGTTTTCTCAAGCTTATGCAGTTAACTCTACAGAAACAGAAACTGTAGCTGATTGCCTCGTTAAATTCTTTTCTCACTATGGAATACCTAAGTCAATCCTCACAGATCAAGGTGTTCAATTTACTAGTAATTTAATGAAACATCTTACCAACCTATTTAAAATAAAACATTTGAAAACTACTGTTTATCACCCACAAACAAATGGAGCACTAGAACGCTCTCATTCTACTTTAAAGGATTATCTTACTCATTATATAGATAGCGACCAAACAAATTGGGACGACTATATCCCTCTAGCTATGTTTTCATATAATACAAGTACTCACTGTACAACTAAATTCACTCCTTACGAACTTGTCTTTGGACATAAACCTATTTTACCAAGCTCTTTAGAAAACCCAGATTCAAACCCAACTTACGAAAGTTATCTTAACCAATTAAAGTATAAATTCGCCATTACCAGATCACTTGCCCGTGAAAGAATCGGACATGCCAAAGAGACATCTAAAAAATATTACGATAGAAATGTATCGAATAATATTTATAAAATTAACGACTTAATATTAATAAAAAATACTAATAAACCTAAATCATTAAGCAAGAAACTTATTCCTAATTGGAAAGGACCGTACAAGATTGTACAGGTTCATAATAATCATAATGTTACCATAAGAATGGAAAATAATTCATTAAAAAGATTCCATGTTAACAGAATTAAGCCATATCGCGCTTTTTCTCCTGTTCCAGGTCCTTCAAGACTATTTTAATTCTTTCCCTAGACAAATACGAATTTTAGAAGATAATTATGCTTTAACTAAAAGCACATGTTCCAAATATTTATCATACGTACCTAACGACAATTGCAAAGATCTTTTAAAACCTGTTTTTAATACTATTAAAAAATGTAAAACTAAATATGAATCAATTACACACCTTGTTTCCAACCAACGCACAAAACGCGGTTTAATCGATGGTGTTGGAAAAATATTTAAAGCTGTTTTCGGAACCCTCGACTCCGAAGATGCGCAATATTATGATGATGCGATTGAACGCGTCATGTCAGATGACAAACATATTTATAATCTAATGAAAGAACAATTACAAGTCACTAAATCGACTCTCATAAATTTCAATTCTACCCTTACTAAACTTAACTATGACGAATATACTATGAATAAAAATATTATAAAAATAAATAACTATTTTAAGGAAGACCACGATAAAATGAATATGCAAGAAATTAAAAATATACTTATCTCGCAAACAAGCTCTTTATTCGAAACAACCGAATACTTTTATGAACAAATTGATTCCTTAATCAATGCTATTTTATTTTCTTAACAAGGAATTTTACACCCAGACATAATTACTCCTCAACAACTTTACTTCGAGCTAAACTCTAATATTAAACATTTACCAAGCGGAAAAGAATTCCCCTTAAGTCTAAAACTCGAAAATATTCATTCTTTAATCGATATATCAGATTTAATTGCTTATTATATTGATGATAAACTCATCTTCATAACAAAAATACCTTTAGTAACTTCGCAGGAATACAACCTATTTCATGTAGTTCCTCTACCTGTTCCAAATATTGATATCCCTAATACCTTCTCCTTAATTATTCCTAACCATAAATATTTGGCAATCACAAAGGACAAATCTTTTTATGTGTACCTTGATAATTTTAAGAATAATTGTAAAACTATTACCAATGAAAATTTTGTATGTAAGGATCTAGATGTGTTATCCACTCTCTCCGATCCAATATGCGAGACAATTTTATTGTCTGCTTATATTAATGAAATACCTAATGAATGTTTTAGTAGGATCATCAAAGGCAACATAATCTTATGGCAGCCTATAAAAAATAATAAATGGATTTTTACTTATTCTCATCCTTCTAAAGTAACTATCGACTGTAAAGATAGAAATAATATTTTTGATATCAAACTATTACATACTGGAATATTAACTTTAAATTCAAGTTGTAGAGCCTATGCAGGTCTCACACAATTAATTGCAAAAAGTAATCTCATCACAGAATATGTTAACCCTATTCCAACTTTAAACATTGTCGACGACAATTGCTGTAATATGAAAAAATATAATGAAACCTTAAATGAACTTGAACCGATAAATTTAATTAACTTGCAACACGATGACATTAATTTGGCATCTCATAAAATCGACCAATTCAATGACGATCTTAAATCATATAATTCAAAGCCACTCATTATTAAACATTCAACTAAATTTCAAATTGTTATCTATACGTTATCTGCTATGCTAACTATTTTTATTGTTTACAAACTATTGAAATGTTGTAAATTCTTTAGAATAATTAATTCTTACTTTTTAAATAATGACGACGATAATAAATGTTGTGTCAGGATATATAATCAATGTAACAATCCTAGACGATCCACTACAAGGATCCAACCAAGTATGACATTCAGAAATTTAACAAATCTGGAAAACGAAGATGTACCTCTTCAAGAACTATCTTCAAGTGAAAATAATTTGAAGTATAATTACAGCAACTAAACTTAAAAAACCGTTGCTTTCATTTTAAGGGGGGAGATATGTTATAATCCCAGCCTATGCTATAAATCTAGGTAATTAAAGTCAACCTTTATTTCTTTCTACATCTTAATATTGCTGTTAATCTTAGCCGGTGCCCCAAAAGTAAGCTATAATGGCAAACATTCATTTCTTCGGCACTTTTAAAAAGGAACCCTATTATTTTGGGAAACCAATCAATGATGCAGTATTCAAATTAGTCACATGACCCTTTTTTGCATCTTAGGGATTAAAGTCCACAATGCTCTCACGGTCCCAGAGACGTGGAATACTATATAAACAGGAACAAGCTGTTCCCCTAGGTTCACAATTAACATCACTTGTGCTGCTTACACGCTGCACCTCTACGCATTATTGTCATTGTCATTTAATTAATGTACTTATCATTTAATTAAGTAAATAAGTGTACTTCTATCTAAATAAAGTAATTCAACTAAATCTATAAAGTTGTTATTGTGTGGAATCCATATATTCACCTCAAGATACTTACACACTGGAACTTGTATCACTCCAAGATACTTACACACTCACACCTGCAGATCTTACATACACATCCTCAGTGTCCAGATCTCTAAATTATATATCAACCACGAAGAGAACTTCTCGACAACCGCTCGCCGTACAGAGTTAAGTTTTTTATTTACTGCGCCTCAACCGAGGGTCGTAGCAATGGGCTCTCAGTAGGTACACATCTGTAAGCTGAGTTTTATTTTTGCCTGACGGTGTCCACGAATAAAATATTTTAAGCAGTTCGGTTTTTATGAAAACAGTGGTAAAAGCATTCATTGATTGATAAAATCTGAAAAAAAAAACCACAACACATTTACCGCATTAAATTTTGAATAATAAAAAAATAGGAAAGGATAACATAAACGAACTGACCAGATTTTTAAATAAGGAGTAATTGGTTAAACAGGCCACGAATAAGAGGTTTTGTAGCCAACAGGCTGACTATTCATGTCTTAAGTCAAAGAATAAACGCGCGGCTAGTGACGGAAAATGTGTAGTTTGGCCAATATTTGAGCAGAAAATCAACAGGCTAGCGAACTCCGGCGAAAATACACACCATTTAGTGAAAATTAACACTTTCTTGTTGGTGATGGTGCCAAGATTCCGCCGTAAAGGACCGGCGCTGATTACCGATTGGTTGTCACCCGCAACACTCAACAGTCACCTAACTGACGCTATAGTCCCCAAAGAGTTAAAACCGACTGAGTGCTTTTTGGTTGGTCAGATAATTTAAATTAGGACTGAATAGTCAGAAATTGTTCATCAAATTCAGGGACGATTCAGTATTTAATACTTCTAGGAGTTTCTCGTAAATATTGGACAGTACCTAACAACTAATCATTAATCTTCAAATCTTTCCAAAAAATGAAGCATCAGCTGAACAAGTTTAGTATAAATAATTTCCTTTGATTGAATATTGTAATGTAATTAATCTATTATATATTATAAAAATAAACCCACGTTTCCCTACCCGCCTAATTTTCTTCACAGCCAGCCACTGCCACCCATGGTGTTAGATAACCATTGGTGTCACATCGAAAGTAAGAGCATTTGGTGGGGGTGGCTGAGTGTGGGTGGGAGTGGGAGAGGAAAATTTGGTTTGTTATGGGAAGGCCGCGAATGTTTCGGATTATTTCAGAATGGGCCCGCCGACTGTGTCGGTGAGTCTGGAAGTTCATGAAAGTTCTCGAATGCTCTAGAAGGTTCTGGAAGGAATCCAAATAAGATTAAATCCTATAAGGTTCCAAACTGAGTGGCGTAGTGTGTCGGTGAGTCTATAAGGTTCTGAAAATTTCGAGAATGCTCTTGAAAGTTCTGGAAGGAGCAACAGCAGCGCGAGGCGGGGTACAGCTAGTTATATATTAAAACTAGAAGTGCCTTCTATACGAATTTGAATGTAAACCAATACGCCACTGACTCAGTACCTTTTCAGTTTCACAGTCTCTTTCTCAAACGCTTGCCTCAAATTGAATATCACCATCGTTTTGTATGTAAATATAGGCCCACATTGTGCTTATATTATTTGGATCACCAAACTCACCCACAAGGCACTTTTTGTGTTATTCTTTATTCAATGTAATTAATAAATGTTTGCATTTTAAAAACGTCCCGATAAACTAAGTTACAAAAAACTTGTTTCGACTGAATATAAAATAAATCTGCCTTTTTTCTAACTATCGGGTTCGATGTTTAAATTCTTCACAAACAACTACTTAGTAAAATGAAATGACGATCAAGTGATTCGAACAATTGAATCAGGTTAATTTCGACTCATCAAGACTCAAGACATACACTCAACAACAGACGTGTATGAGAAGTTGTACGAATATAGATAAAGCGAAGAGAATAATGTAAAAACAGAATTGTGTGCCGTTCCATCCTGCTACCCTTGCGGTGAAATAAAAACCAAATAAACAAACCATAAGTATGACATTGACGGCTGTGCTGGGCCCAGTAGCCTTGGTCCAGCACTGCGTTATTGGATAATATTCACCGTGTAATTCATTTAAGTATTTACTAGTACATTCGCTCATGTTGCTTCTTATTCCCATTCATTTTCAGGATTGTAGTCTTATGAATAGCGATCTTTGATAGGCAATTCGGATGATCACGTTAATCACATTATATAGAACCAAACAGTTTACATGACCTTCAAACAATTACATATAATATTTATTTATAAACTGTCTGTACAGATAGAGAAACAATAGCGCGTGTTGCTTTTAGATCCAACAGATGACGTTGTTTAAAAATAAACCAAAAACGTTTTTACCTGTCACAGGTGACATCTGTATCATATAGGTATATAAAAACACAGTCATGCGTATTCGAATGCAACGTTGCGTTGTGTCAACATTTCAAAGCAATCGGTGAATAACTTGAGGAGATTTAAGATTTTGAACAAACGAACACTTACATTTTTATTTATACAGATATAATATACACAATTAGTTTAATAATAATTTAGTAATTACTATGGGATAGACAATTGTTGACCCCGACTACAAAAACTATTGACTTGATGAAAACGTGGCAAATTCACTACGTTCCTATATCTTTAATGTACGCTATAAGAACAAATATAATACGCTATAAGGCCTATGCCAAGAGGCAAACTGAGCTTCGGGATATATTATAACAAACAAAACATTTCTAATATTAATATACCTAACAAAAGTTCAGAATAAAAGGCTTATTATTATTATTATAAGAACAAAACTTTTAGACAAATTTGACATATGAAAATTCCGCGTGTGGTTTTCTGCTGCATTTGTGTCCTATAAAATGGGCCTCTTCAAACAAATGGTTCAATCTTTCCTCACTTACACGGCAACTCCAAATATGACATGGGTCCTAAGAGAAGCGTTTTGGGGTAAACTTCTGCAATACACGGAGGTCAAAAGCCTTAACAGAACCATTAGAGATAAGTGTTTTTCTACACCTTACTATTTCTGTTCAAGGTAGCAATGAATGTCAAAAGCGCATCGCTAATAATGTTTTTGACAAGGCCACATACAGCAAACTTTATTACTTGAACCATTTGTTAGAATTGACTCTAAACGTATCTGTACTTGTTTCCTTTACTCCTATCCTATGTTCTCCCATATTATAATCCATGTTCGGTAGACAGCTGAACAGATTAAGGTAGCGTAGAGTCATGTTGTGTTGTGTTATGTTATGTATGTTGAGAAACGGTCTATCCACGAGGCGAGTCGACAATCCCAATTGTTTGTGTGTCAACATTCTACAGAGATAGTACTCACACTAATTGGAGGTCAAATACAATCTGACGGAGGAGGCTGCGACGGGTGGTGAAGGGGGGAGTCGTGAACAGACGATAACCCGTAAGTTCAAATTGTCACAAAACTCGCGCACTAAGATCAAACTGGAACGAAAATTCTTCTGTTTTAGCGAGAAAAACTATCGAGGAAATCTACTGTAGTTTGGAGTAAGGGATTAATGCAAAAGACCCTTCCATCCAATAAAAACCCTTTCTTGAAAATATATTACTGCACACAATTAATATGACTTCAAAAGTATATATAAACAACACAATCGAATATTGACCACTTCGTTAAGTAGATTTTTTGAGACTTTTGTAAATTATTCCTTTGCACGGGCATTGTCAACATTCTGAAGAAGTTTAATCTATGCATTTTATCTGAATCTTTTTATAGAAATGAAACATTACAAAACGGTTGTTCTAGATAGGAGGTTAGGTTTGGTTGTTTTCCGATAGTGGCAGAATGGATCGAGTTCGAATCTCACAAAGTGCATCGTTATATACTCACTTTTCAGCAAAAGTAAAGTTTAATCACATTTTGAATTAATAAAATCACACAACGTTTTCTGATATAGAATCCTTATATTATGATTAAAAATCTGTTTTCTTAATTCGATAATTCGGAAGTCGACAAAAGGCCTCCACGCAACATTTTTTATACATTTTTATTAGGTATATATTATTTTTTAATAATCATAATATACTATGAGATTGCATTTTGAACCGGTTTAATCTCATGCTAGAACTTATCTCATAAGATTTCAATGAAATCAACAAATATGCTTAAAAAATGTTTAAAATTAAAGAACATTTATATATTTTTAACGATTTTTTTGTAGTTTGGCCAACATATGGAATAAGATTACGTTTCATCAAAACAGAATAAATTAATGATAAAATATGTTTTTTTTATTAGATATTATAAATTCTTACGTACATACTATAATTTTATTGTATCTTATCATAAATGTTTTTAATTATGATTTAAGATAACACAGTTTACGTTTATGATAAGGCTGAGAAATTGTTTCCCACAATCCATTCCACTCCTTAATAATATGTTTATGTTTTTTCTTATGTCCTTAAAATGTATTATTATATGTATAATTCATGTGAAAATGCTTTTTTGTAATTTGTTATTATATATCTTTAATTCACTATGCCTATGTAATATTTGACTCCTCCCACTTTTATAATGTGTTATATTCTGTCTCCCTCTGCTTTCCTATAAATATGCATCACCTCTGTCTTAGTTTTTAGTTATATTTCACATCCTGATGAAGCTCGACTGTAGCGAAACCGGTAGATGTAATAATAAAAAAGTCGTGGTAAATAAACAAAGTGTTTTATTTGATTTAAAAATATTTACGATCGATTAAGTCGGTTATACGCACTTATAATACACACTAGCAATGCCTTGCACATAGATTTGAATGGAAACCGATGTCATCATTGACTTGTAGATACTTTTTGGTTCCAGCTCATTTAGCACGCGCTCTGGCTCTTACACTGTCTGAAATTTTTCATGATGATGAAGAGACGCCGTTCTATATTTGAAATTGATGTCAGATCGGTCTGATTTTTGGAACACGAAACACGCCCGCATCGCATTTCTTGTGTTCTTTTTTATTACTTTATAAGTATCTACCTACATACCAAAATTGAAGATGTACATATAAACGTATACCAAGTTCGAATGCTAATGTTGATAATTTAGACTTTTCTTATCAGTAAATAATTTCTAAATAAATATTAATTAAAATACATAAATATCAAGACAGGAAGCAATTCATCAAAACGGGACGAGTTTCATATTTAAATACAATGTTATCACATAAACAAGGATGGTGAATGGGACGCTTTATAATATCATAGGTAAAAAAGTAAATAATTATAAGTTCTTGATTTTAATTTCTGACATCAATAATAATTATTGTCGTAATTTCTGGTAAACAGATTTGTATTTAATCTCACAAAAAATTGCCACTAAACCACTTAGAATTTCCGGCCGCGATAAGTGGCTAAACAAAAAGATAAGCTGAGCTTATTTATGAAAAGACAAAAAGCAATATTTAAAACCACAACAAATAATAAATGTGTTATTTTGTTGATAACCATCAACAAATAATAATGTGGTTTCCTGTAATATATTGCTGTTTGATTAGATAAATAATATTTTTGTTAATTTTAGGTGGGTACTTGCATTAATTTTTTTATTTTATAAAAGGTATGAGATAAAAATTAGGGATAGAGTCAAGAGTCAGAATAACAGAAAGGTATGTATGAATGAGAATAAAGCAAGGAATGAGTACATCCTCTTTGCTTACACCTGCGGGGAAAAGGGTGTGATGGTTAGTTAGATAGTTATATTTGCCCTTTTTAAACTGTTACAGCATATTTTAGCTATTTTGTTTATAACGTAAGTTTGTTGTTATGTGAATAATTACCTTACCGGTCTGTGGTACCTTACAAGATTCCCAATTGCCCGGAATCTGGGGTACTACGGCATTTCTATTTCGTGAATTGTGCTTTGGGTATTTAAATTATTATTTGGATATTTATACTATTAATGGATTTTTAAACTATAATTTGGGTATTACTTGCTATTAAAACTATGGTACATTTCTTTTTTTTGTTTTAGTACCACTGTCAATTTGGCATTTTTAGTGCATATTATCCTATGTTTAATACTGTGAATAAGTGCGGCAATCGTTCAACTTAGAGAATATATACGGCTGTTCAGTGTTCGGGATCCAGAATAATGCGAGTCAAAGGCTACCAACTGAGTCCCAATGTCCGCGCAGTGCCTTGGTGCCGCCGAGAGCTGAGCGGAACGGACAATCGACAGGTTGATTTGTTTACGAAGCTAAGGGACATCCAACTCGATAGCCGCCGTGGTCCTTCTCTCCGCTGTCATCGCCCTGGCGCATGGCGCATGGCGCATGGTGACCGCAGACCGTACAGTTGTACATTCGTACAACGTAGTGTAGAGTCACCGCATCTCACCTGGCCTCCCTTGACCTCCTCTCCACACCCCGTGATGCTACCATTGCTACCTACCACCCGCAGCCCGCTACTAACTGCTACCGCTGGAGACACTGTACAGTGTACAAGGTAGTCACAGTACCCGGTACCCACTCCACTACAGGCCGCCAACCCGCGATCCGCAGCCCGCAACACCGGGAGCCGGCGACTAATAATGCTGCTGCGATTCATCACGTAAATGTAACGGATTTCCTCTCGCTTCTGCTGCCCATTATCCACAGTTTCAACTGCCCACAAAACCAGAAGGAAAAAACGCGACCGCCTTGCGATAGAGAAGAGTGCATGGCCACTTTGTTATTTAGTTTCTCCGCGTCGACAGACCGAAGGGATTTCTAAAAATAATACTCGCTTTTTCCGTTTGGCGTCATTTTTAAATTTTTAAAAAATAAACTCAAAATGTTGAAAATACAAACTAGTAACTACCACTGTAAAAGTATATTTTAAAAAAAATATTTTCTATGTTTATTTTTTGAATAATATGAGTAAAACTTCAAATTGTAATATTTCAACATTGAAAACAATATTAGCGATTCTCAAACTAAAATTTGAAACAGAAAGATCAGACGAAGTTTCGGTCACATGTGGGCATTGAACCCAGGATCTTGCAGGGGCTCTGCTCTTTTAGCCCCGGCAAGGCTGAGGTCCTGGGTTCAATTCCTAGAAGAGACCAAATCTTTTTCTGATTTTCTGTTTCAAATTTTCGTTTGAGTGCCGCTAATTTTGTCTTCAATGATTGTATATTTTAATGACTTGATGTACTGTGGGCTCGTTTGAGAATAAACATATATGTTTCTGAGATGAGTTTGGATAATGATTGAGCAAGAAATGATAAGACTAATAGTATAATGATGATGGACACTGCAATGCTGTCCGAAACTTTGGCTAAAGAAGGAGCAACACGGCATAACACCCCAAAAACAAATAACAAAAAAAAAACAAAAAAAGACTAATAGTATGTTTAAAACAAGGTGAAATAATAGTTATGAAGCACCACGGACATAGTTCCATAAAATGTTAAACTTTAAACGTAAACAATTAAAAGCTAAAAATAAAAATTAGCTTTCGCTGCTGGAATGACAATACAGTAAATGTTTGACGCTCATTTCGGGGTCATCAAAAATCAAATGAATCATTCCGGCTCGAAAAAAAAAGGCACCACCGGACCAGTCCAACCGGATTCATGTATAGTCCGTTCCATAGACGATGGTAATAAGCGATCATTTGCATAATTCACGCAGAAATAAAACCCGAGGCTTTTCGGGCATCTCGGTTAAACTAATGGGTGCCATTCCGATTGTGTGACGGCGAGCACGCGCTTTGCTGCTTATTTATGGTCGCGTTCCTTCTTACCCGACCACCGGCAACAGATCATGAGAAGGCCAACCAACGAGCTGAGCAACAGGCCAACCAAAAGACCGTACAACAGGCCATACAATAGACCACACAATAAACCATAGAACCAACAGGTCAACTAATAAATCAATCTGTAAGTCGAGCAAAAGGGAAACCAACAGACTATGCAACGGACCATACAACAGATCAACAAAGAAGCCAATTAACAAGGGAACCAACAGGCCAATCAACAGGCCGATCATCACGCAAAACAACAGACCAACCAAATTTGCAAAAAACTATCTCATTTTAGTGAATAACAATAATGTTACAATCGAAGGTATTTTATTTTTAATTTTCGTAGAATTTACGTTGGCGAGCATTGTCCCGTGCGACGTCCCGAAAATGCTGCCTTACAGGTTACCTGGCGTGACTTTTCTTTGGACTTTTAACAACTAAAATCCGATTTTTGGAAATTAGGTTTTCAAGAAGGAATTAACACAACTTTCAATTTTCGGATTTTCAAAACAAAAAATTGAAAATTTTCGTTTCTTCGTGTCCCTTAAATCTATAAAATAAGATATATTATATAGAGTTCTGCTGCTGAGAGATTCGTTTTAAACCTCTCTATTTCATAGTAGTTTATGGGCAAAAGGGAGGCCTTGCAGCGCGGCATTAGCGGCATGCCTATTACATGGAAACCAACACCAGAAGCCGTTAGAGTTTATATAAGTGAGAATAAATCAAGATTATTGTGGTTATAATAGGCGCCATTACTTTTTGAAATGTATATGTGGCGGATATTACGTAAACATTGTTGTCCCAATTCTGAGTTGTCACGCATAAAAAAAACAAGAGTTTCACGGGCGAATTATTCGCGCTTTTAACGAAGGAAAAAATAACGTCGTTTAATTAGTATTGAACCTATCATAGTAATTACCGCAATCTGTGTGTCAGATTATAATAACTAACCGATATTAGCTGAGATAGTACCTAATTAAAATCAAAAGAATCTTTCCGAATAATTTAATAAGATAATCAACGACAAACAAACAGCCTAGGAGAAAATTTAATTAAGTTTCGTTAAATTAAGAAAATAAAACGACTATTTAGAAATATCTTTCAATAGGATTGTACTATGAAAAACACATAATATTAAAGTGGAATTAAATAACATTAATGCGGAATTTCATCTAGGAATTATCCGTGAAATCAGTGGCGCGCGCAGAGTGCATATAAGCGATTTAATTGATAAGCGTGTTAATAATCAATTTTTTTTTAACTTATCACCGACTGCTACTTGTTTTAGCAAATGGTGGCTGGTATTACTTAACTGCCACGTCGAATATCCAAATAACCGCTTAATTTATGTATATCAAAAGCCAATTACTGGACAAGTACATCAAAATCCTATTTTTGTCGACCGCGCACTTTGACACAAATACAGAGACGCGTTATGTTCATCTAGATTTAAATCGAATAACGAAACGCACGAGAAAAGAATACCCACAACGAATTTGTGGGAATAAATGAAATGGCTGCAAATAACATCATACATAATCGAATGAACGGAACGCATTAGAAAGAGATAGCAATTCAAAGAATATGTGTAATTAAATTATCTTGAATGCTCACTACGCAAACACATAATTTTATTTTATGTAGAATACAGTCAACATTTGAATATGAATCATTTTGCATACTTAGTTCTTGCTTTTGACACATTAAAGTAGGGGGGGACAATAGGGCGCGCGCGGCGCTGCGATTCAACTTCACGCGGGTTTATGTTATTTCTTGCAGTTATTTTATAATTTTACTATTCAAAATCAATTAAAAATCACAATCTGGTTATACCCACCAACTTGGAATATGCGGGCAAAAAAGCCGATGACACTCAAAGTATCGTTGACCTTTTCGTTGATTTCTTTAAAAGAGTTTGTGGCTGTGATATTCCAACTTTTTATATTGTTAGATCAAATTTTGTTACTGGTCTTAATCTTAATTTTTCTAATGTTCAAATGGAATATAATGATATCTTGACTGAACTAAAACTACCGGATCAATGCAAAAGTGGTAGACCCGATAATATACCTCCTAAATTTTTGAATAATCGTGTCACCAATTTAGCATATCCCTTTTATTTGCTTTTCAATCAATCTTTACAAACAGGATGTTTTCCTAATACACAGAAATTCAGTTTCCTCACCCCTTATTCTTTTAAAAAGGTGATAAACAAAAAATGATAAACCACAGACCGGTTTGCCTTCTATCGACTTAATTCCTAAAATGTTTGAAAATAACTTCTTCTTAAAAAAAATATTTTCAAATTAAACCAAGTCATTTCTCTTAAACAACATAGTTTCACTGCCGGAAAATCTACTCTTACTAACTTGTTTATATCAAAATTATTTATCAATGTCTAGTAAACATCAGGTTGATTCTATTTATACTGATTTCAGTAAGGCGTTCGACAAAGTTGATCATGATTTGTTATTGAAAACTGCATAAACTCGGTGTAGATGGATAACTATATCAGTAGTAAACTGACTGTTAAAATTGATGGCATATCATCATATAATATCATTGCTACGAGTGGCATTCCGCAAGGATCACATTTAGGACCGATCTTGTTTTTGTTATTTGTTAATGATGTTTTATATATATTTGATTATGTTCATGTTTGCAGATGAAATTAAATTATTCAAGGCAATAATACATGTTAATGATTGCCATATATTGTCAAATAACTTCTCCAAACTTTTTATATGGTGTCAAGATAATAGCTTACAACTCAACATAAACAAATGTCAAATTATGATTTATTACCGAATAATAAATCCAAGATCCTAGTTAGTGATATATTGTTAATTTCTGTTTCGGAAATAAATGACTTGGGTATATGGTTGAAACTCAATTTTATAAAACATATAGGAAACATATCCTACAAAGCTTTGAAAATGTTGACCTTTATTTTAAGATTATCTAATGATTTTCAAAATATTGTATATGTCACTATTGAAGTCATATCGAGTAAAATTTCTACAGTTTGGTCTCCAAATTATGAAGTTCATTCACACACCAAATTAAAAATAAATTTTAGAATAGGTATTCCTAGAGAATGGATAGATGCCACTTTATTTACTCGGTAAATTTATTAAAATTATCTGAACTAAGAATTATTGGCGATTTAATGTGTTTAAAATTATTAATTCGTTATTAAATACCCCTGAGTTGCTACATTTAATTTCGTTCCATTTTCCTGGCAGGACAGTTACAAGACAGTACCTACCATATTATTGTAGCAATTCTTCTACAACGTCGCAGTATGAGACAAATCCAAAATTTGGGAAACATATACTTGATGTTGTAGATATATTTAGTTGTCTTTAATACGTTTTATGTCCTCAGAAAGAACTGATACATTTGGTGAAATGGTTTAACCCTGGATGTGCAAAATAAAGTTCGTCGACGTCTGATGAATTAAAAATATATTATTTTTTCTCGTTTATGTGAATATATTGTTAAAAAAATACAAATATATATATATATATATATATATATATATATACATATATATATATATATATATATATATATATATATATATATATATATGTGAAAGTCTATTCACTTCGATAAAGATAAATAAATATAATTGTAAGCTTGTACTCCTTTATGCAAATCTGTATTCTGTATTATGTCAGTAAAAGCTCTACGGACGTTCACTAAATAAATAATTAATTAATTATTATTATTTTTATGTGATTAAGGTAAGGTAGGCAGTACGCAGTGCTAAAGTGCCAATATGGAATGCACGCCTCTGTGCGAAATGGGACGATCGTTAATTTGTAAAATCGCTGGAGCAAAAGGCGCGTTTCAATGCTTTACTCCTTTTTAATGGGAAACATTGGAATTAATTATTACATCCTCATTAGCATAAATAGGTTATTCTATCTCGGAATTCACATTTCTATGGGCAGGTGTTATATTATTCAAATACAATACTGCTTTGCCAAGCGATATTTCTATTAATTATCCAACGACATTGAGTTTCCTGTGAAACTAAAATTAATGAGGCGATCCATTGCGATTTTACTTCTGGCGATTGGCTAAAAAATAATATTGATGTAAACAATTGAATAAAATTGGTAAATCTGTTCATGGACGATCCCGCTAAACTATCGTCATGAAATTTTAAGTTTGCAACGAGCTATGGAGCATTGCAATCTCCGTGTGTTCAAATAAGAGTTTTGAACCTGCTATCAACTCCCGGAAAATTACAAGAGATGTACTCGGTGGTAGCTATTCTGAGAGGAGCTTTTATTGTGATAATGTTTTAAATTTCATTGGTTGAAATGATCTCACAAATTATTCGCGAATGGGTATTTTGCACAGTATTTTGGACATAAAAAATTGCGTTTACATCATTTAAAAAATTATTATTATTAAATTTGCCAGATTAATTGGAGAGAAAATCATCAAAGTCACATGGCTGAAGTGTGACTCTGAAAATGGTTTAAGTTTCAAGACTTCAATCAGACAACAGAGCAATACTGTTGTCTGCTGAAGATAAGTTGATTGAATATTGTGCATATTTAAATGACCCAAGAGGAAATCACCCGCGCAGAGATCAGAGGGGAGACCTAATGACAGTCCTTTGAGCATAAACCATACACCTACTTTGACGATGGAATCGCATTCTGTTGACATTTTTAGAATCCATTTTCGAAGATACACCCGGTAAAAAAACTATCAAAAAACTGAAGAAACTAATGTTATCTTCATTTCTCCGCAGTTGGAAAACAACTTCTGTATCATCCGATCTTATTTACATTACATATTGACATTATTTCAAATGGAGTAAGTGAGAAACCAAAGTCAAAGAGTGATTATATCTGTTCAGTGTTGCTAAAATGATTTATCGGTGTATGAAATGAACTCTGTGTAATATGCGTTTACTCTGCTTACTATTTGGGGAGGTAAAACTAAATGTTGGTTTTTATAGTGAACCTCTGACAACAACAAACTCAGATTATTCAGGCAAATGATTTCGCAAAAGTTCAAAACTGTCGGTGCGTGTCAATTCATATCGGGCCATTTTGGTCTGATAGAGGTTAGAACTCAAACTGACAGATCAATGACAGATCGTTTTTAGTGGTGAAGAAATTATGAAGAAATATAATTCCTTTGCATTTTGAAAGTTCTCGAAATATATTCTAATGAAAGGTTAGTAATTTATTATTATCTCGAACATTCGACTAAATGTCAGGAAAGAATTGAGATAGTGTTGATAGACTTGTTATGAAGAACTGTAAAACAATAAATAAAACAGGGGCAAACGAAACTTCATCGGCATTCCCAAAGCACAAATAAGTATTTTCTGTGATATAAGCTAACCAACCAATAAAGTACATCAATTAATAGAAGACTGGACACAGAATCAAAGAAAGAGGTATACAGTCATTACAAAAAGAAGTAGCTCAGCAAGGTATTATTGTCCTAAATCCGACCCGTATTGTGGAACATACATGGCTTGTTGACTCTCCAGCTTGTGGAAGACTAAACCCAGAAGAACCCTTGTGAGGGCTTCAGGAGATGTTTGTTGATGATACCGGAGTTATTCTGGAACACTGGGTATAGAGCACAGGGCACGAGAAGGGCACAGACAGTTAAATACAATATCGAATTAACTGACTTTCCTACGTAATGTATTCATGCAAACCATATTGTATCAGAATTCGATGGTAATGCAAAGCTAGGTATTGGTAGTCAGTGGCGACATTGGTTTCCATTCAAATCTACGGGAAGGTTTTTCTAGTGTGTATTATCTATTCGGTGGCAGTATTTGTGTTTAATCTACGCTAAATGGTTATTTTTGGGTTTGTCAGGAAAATAGTTCGACCATAATTATCTCATCAAAATACGCCAAATAGTTGAATTTTGTCTTCGTTCGCCCGGCGACCTCGCGGCTCGAGTAGTGTGGTTGAGTGTGGTCGCACAACGCACGGAACACGGAGCACGGTATGTTGGTATACCGGATTTGGTGGGCAATCGCTGCCTGCCGCTGGCTGCTCGGGGGGGGAGATTACCGGTCTGTGGGGCTGTGGGGACCGGGGCGCGGGGGGACGGGGGGCGCGGACCGCGGCTCCCGAGTTACGCGCCCCCTGCCCCAGCCCCCGCTCCACCCCGACGCCAGGGCTGCGAGCAACACACCTGGCGGCGGCTACCTGACTTGACGAAGACTTTCTCGGACGTATCCGTTTCACTATCGGGCGGAGGCTGCTGGCCCGGTCTCTTGGCGCCGCGGGATTTCGTTGGACCACTATTCATTCGGTTATGTTCGAATTTTTAAGGATTATTTATTTATTACAGAATAATACATTACAAAATAATAAGTTATTATTCCCAGTGAGTTTACTAAATTCATTTCGGGAAAGACAACATTATATTAAAGACAAGACAACATAGATGCATTAAAATAAATAAACGCAGAAGTTATTTTGGAGTTCCAAAGAAAGAATGTGTCAGGCATTAATAAAACTGCTGAGGAAATAGCTTTTAAGAGCTTTTGCCAATGTTTTTTTGTTCGTTGCCGGAAGTTTTAGTTTACTAGGTAATGCGTTATATTGCTTATGTGCAATGTATTGTAAGGAGTTAATTCCAAATTTAGTCGTGTTTAGTCTATTACTAGTTCATATTTTTTAAACTTTATAGCAAGATAACATAATGTAGGTATTAAGGCTCGAATATAAGCGTTCAATAAGAAAATATGAAAAAGGAGCGCGCTAATCTAAAAAACTATTATAATAATTATTAACAGGCGTAAGCGACTACTTTTACTACTACTTTTTAAAATAGAGCGAAACTTGCACGAATTTAAAGATACTACTACTTTTTAAAATAGAGCGAAACTTGCACGAATTTAAAGATACTACTACTTTTACTACTACTTTTTAAAATAGAGCGAAACTTGCACGAATTTAAAGATACGACTACTTTTACTACTACTTTTTAAAATAGAGCGAAACTTGCACGAATTTAAAGATAATAGTTCATACAAAATAACAAAAAATAAAATAAATACCTTTAACATGTGAAAATACAGGACCAAATGTGTTTTTTTAAATTTTTTCTTTCTGTGGAATTTCATGTAATTGCCTTTTCAGCCCGGCTGAATACAGATTATCTTAAAAATATATTATTATATTTTTTAACAGCTTTAAATGAAGGAATATACTCGTATGTTATATATTTAGGTAGAAATTTAGAATGTGGGATCGTGTCAACAAACCGCGTTAGGGTTTATTCCAAATGTATCTCTGTACCTCTTCGATCAGAAGTCAGAGATCGATTGTCCACTTTTTGTGAAAATGAGTAATGTATAAGACATAAGGTTTTTTCAGTATCTATACATAGGTATAATGAAAGTTATCCTTTGACAATGTTCAAGGTCTGGTGTCCTCAGAATGTGAAATGTCTTTTGTCCAGATATAACCTTTTTTTTCTATGAACTCTAGAAATACAATTAATTTTCTCCGTTTGGGTTCCACAATGGTCAAGTAAGATATATTTTGGTGTATCTCCTACACAAGAGTGTAATAATCTGTAAACAATGTAATTCATAGTTTCAGAAAAATATGAGGTCTTAATAACTAGAACTGATGATTTTCTTACATGTTATCGATTGTGTTAAGGCCAGGATCGGAGGAGGCGGGGTCTATTGTTGAGTTGATACTCTATCCTGGGAGTTCTTCTTCCATTTGAACTACCTAATATTCCTGAAAACAAAGAAAAATATATTTTAAAAACAGTATAAACAATGCAATCATCACAAGTATTCAAAATCATCATGAAAAACTAATAACAATGACGACTAGAAGGTAATATAATAAACTAATATCAATGACGACTAGAAGGTAATATAATAAACTGCCTTAAAAGTATGCCAAATGCAAGAAGGTACATAACGATCATACCTGTAATAGAATTATCTAAAATATAATTAATTTTGCACGTAAGGAAGAATAAAGACAAGGATTTAGTGCTAAACACATGAAATAAAATTGTCATGTTCATGGAATGATGTATTGTAGGAAAACAATTATGATTATGTAGTTCACATCAAACTAAATGTATTCTGGCACCGTGAGTGACGAGCGTTCTTATCGGAATTTTGTAATAAATTCCAAAATAAAATAATGTTAGAGACGGCAGCACCGATTCATATGCTAATTGCCGAATGGTGAAATATAAAAAAATGACCCGATCAACAAACGTGGCGCCAAAACCGTGTAGCGGAGAGTTGACATTTTAACCAGCCGAAATAACTAAGCAATGTTTATCAAGATGTCCAAATACACACACCACTTGACCAACTGACAAAAAAACGCAACAGAAATAGTGACCGGTCTTATATCATTCCATATTCCGAAGAAAGATTCATGTACCAGGATTCCGGATTTATCGAAAACATTTATGGAGAAAAACTATCAATCAATGACAGATCATACCAAATAAATTATTCGAGCCATTAGAAAAACAATAAATAAGATAGTTGTGGATTCTTTTGGAGACCAAGATTTAGCTCAAGCAGATTAAATGCTAGTATTCTTGCGAAGACAGGAGCCAAGAAGGTCAGTTGCTTGTTAGCCCACCGTTTACAATTCTGCAGTCCTACAGACGTACAGTTCGCTTACTAGATAGGGCGATGTATTCAGTTGATGGGATCAAGAAACTGGTATTTTTAATATGGCATTTTAGAAGTGGAATGTCTGTAGAAAGAACATGAAACTCCGTGGGCCGTAAATCATAAGGGAGCCAATTGTATCAGCAGAGGATAAGTGAACACAATAAATATTGTATTCATTTGTAACAGATAAGACATGACTACAACAAACTGGTACGTCTGTGCTGCTATTTCTTAAAGATTCTCCGCCGATGATAGTAAACATGATAACATAACTAATGAAGGTATACATATTTATCTAATTACACTTTTCAAACAGTTTCGGAGAACATGATATAATAATGTATGTAGTAATGGCAAACATCTTAGTAAAAATCTTTCTAAATGCGCTTAGACTTTAATTAAGTAGGCGTACTTAAAGAACTATTCTACATAAGAATAATAAATCATTATTTCGCATACAAAGATTTAACAAAAAATGTATATATGTACATATCTTATCAAAAACAATGATTTGAATTGTGTCGGTTATGGTAAATTAACCAGTTTTATAGAAAGGTGGCGTCCGAATAAATAAAATAAATTTAAAAAAAACTACCGAGTAATTCATGGAAAGTAAATACTACATGGTTGACAAACAACTTGGGTTCGTGTGTTTTGTAAATTTGAAAAAGGTGAAGATAAACGAATTGCTTACTCAATGATCAATAGGGATATTCTTATCTCAAACTAGTTAAACAAATACAAGTTTTAAATCTTCGCAATAAACGGTGAGCAGTTCTTATAAAGATTGTAAAAAATAATTAGAACCATATCTTAATTATGCGAAACTAGCTGAAGTCTTTTTTTGAAGCGTTTTTCGAAATCTAAAGTAGATAATGACCGTCCTCTTGTGTTGAAGGTCAAGTGTGCAAATCTCGGAATAAAGTTGTAGATTTTCACACAAATCAAATCCACACCACTAGGCCACCCGCCCGGTGTCCACCACGGACTTTATTCTATCTATTGATAGAAGATAAATAATATGCTACTAATGCACTAGTTGGATGGTTCTCCACTCAACTCCTATTACAATATTTCCAATTACTATAAAGATTAGATAATTAGGTTGTAAACTTCTAGGAGAGGATTGTAGAGGTAGAGGTTAGGCATGCAAATATCTTCATCGATAACTAATTTATTGAAGTCAATTTCGTTAATTAATTAATTACCTAAATAAACTCTGAAAAACGAAATGTTACATGACATCAAGGTGAAAATATTTGTTATTGGATTTCTGGTGCTGTAAACAAGATGTGTTGTTTTACTGTTTACCTAGCGATAAATGCTAAAATAGCAAAGTAGATACTTAAACACACATAGACCTCTTACATGTTTGAAAATCAACCGATGACATTCCCCCGTGGTAACACTTACGTGAGAATAATGTCTGGGCAACAGTTTAAACCTTCCAACATCCAGGTGGTATATTGCAATGCCGACATAAGTCAAGTCTTTAACAATAGAAACAAAATGTTCGATTAATGCAGATTTACTTATCTGCCACGATGATAGCATATTTGCCAAAAGCAAATCCTCTCATACCTCTCATACTCCATGTAGGGTAAAATAGTAAATGAACACAAAACTAATCGGTACAATAAAAATAAATAATAATCATGCAAAAGAAAATATCTTACACCCGTTGGATGAGGCTAAGTGGATCCGGGTTAACACTCATAAACTTTTTAAAGAAAAGTATCATTATGTTAGAGTTGAAACCGCAAAAGGTTCCGGAACTCTGTATGTAAATAAGTCCAAGTAGACACGAAGGCATCGCCAAAGTAAACAATACAATCACAAAGAGCAAACAGTTAGTGCGCATAATGTGGGGTGAGCATGTGCTCAATAATGGTGCTCACTTCTCAGTGCTCAGTGCTCAGCCAACACACTGACAGACAGACTTCTCCACTTATCGGAGAACACTGGGACATTGTATCGGATATCTGGAATAATTAGGAATACAGCAAGGATTGTCATTTGCACTGCGACTTTAATAATTCTGGTAACACCAGAAATATTACTTTTATTAAAAAAAATCTGCCTTCTTAAAAAACATTACAACACAATTATTGTGAAGTGTGAAATTAGATTAGAATATTAAATAATAGATATTAAACTAATTAACTAACTAACTAAACCGCAGGGGTAGGCAGAAAGGATGGACCGCCAAAAAACTCGGTCTTGGCACACACTCATTGCCTCATTCACATTCATACATCGTCTCATACATACTCTTCTATTATTCTGACTCTTGATATGGCCCGACTCAAGTATCTGATTCGCTTGGTCGTGCCATTTCTTCCTCGGGCGTCCCCGACTTACCATTCACATTTTCATCGTATATTCTCCTTAACCTCCTTTCTTCGCTCATTCGCTCTACATGCCCAAACCATCCAAGCGTCCCTTTCTTGATCTTACTCATTAAACTTACATCAGCCTTGCACTCTTTGCGGATCTCCACATTTCTCACACGATCATACATGGTTTTACCACACGTACGCCTCAGGGATCTGATTTCTACAGTATTCAGTCTACTTTCATCCTTTCTCTGCCAGTTCCATGCCTCACTTCGTTAAATCAGGGTAGGTACTAGCACTCCATTGTGGACTGCTAGCTTCGCTTCTTTGGATATTTTTTTGTTAACGCCAACTGCGTTCAGTCCTCCATTAATGGAATTACCTATATTAGGTACTGAAAAATTGATGAGAACTGCAAAAAAATGCCGGTTAAAGTATATTGTGGTAAATTGTGCCTCAGCAACAGTACATAATAAAAAAGCAGGAATGCAGTTTTACATTTAAAAAGATATTATAGATAAAGTAATACAATTAGAGACGGATAACCACGCCTTGGTTAAAGAAAAACAAATAAAATTCCGCCAAATTCTCATAAACATCCACTCTCATCTCAAGGTTACAACATTCATAAAATGCGATATCATTTACCATCAACATGCAAATTCTAAATAATAATATATTGTTTGTAATAATGATTAGTTGTGAATGGAACTCCTCTGTAAGGAATTATGTAATAATTTATCTGAATTAAAGTACATACAATCATATTTTATTTTCATAAATAATGACGTAATATTGTGTAATGTTATCAGCAGTCTTGGCATGAATGGAAATATTGATTATTCCTTCAATAATAGTTTACTTGTTTAATGCAAGTTAATTGACTCATTCATTCCTAATAAAAAACTAAAAACACGATAGGTAAGTGCCTAATGTTTTTATCCGCTTGTTTATATAGAATAATAAATTGGATAAAAAATGTTATAACGACGTTTACAAGCAAATGTTTAAAATGGAATTTCATGAAATTATCTCAATTTTTATAAACGAGGTTATAATTAATCTAATTCAATGTCCAATTTTCCACTATCGCTAAAAATTGGAAAGAACTATTAAGTATGACTTATAGATTTTGTAATGAATATTTTGCCCGCCAAAGATGCCGCGGTGATGTTAATTTTGAAAGATTACATGCCAAGGAGGTGGCTATTTCAAAAATTTGTGCCATCTATGTACTAAGGATTGTCTCATCAACAAAGGTCACACGATCAGGGCGTGAAGTTATTTTCCAAAGATCAACGGCTTAATTAACGGTGTTTAAAATTTGATAAATCAACAGGTCTAAGAATGCAAACACAATGAAGAAATAAGTAAAATCATTTGACCCCTGCTGTAATTCCTCAGAATACCGCCAATTCACCTCACTTGACTCTGAGTCTGCCGTTTATAACAATGAACGACTTGTGGAACTATTACCCGTCATTAATTATCGCAATTAGTGGAATGAACTCCGTGAAAATTGCGTGACCCATTTACAAATTGGGCGGTCTCTGACTCAGGATTAGGCAGTTATCTAGTCAACGCCAATTCCCTGAAAAGTACATAGATAGCCAACTAAGTTAGAATATTGGCAGAGTGTGGAAGAGGGAGAATAAATAAAATGTAAGGTTTGTGGGAGATGGATAAGAAAGGTGAGCGAAACTATTAAAGTTTAAAATATTCTGCAAAAATTGTGTTTTCTTCTGACGTACGAGTATTTGTAAAATATGGAAAGCATGACTGGTTTGTGATACCCGATAAAATTCCGGGATGTGTTTGTTGATAAAATATTTAAAAACATATAAGGTATGTATGTAGTACGAAAAGAAACCGATCCAATGTAAATAATAACGGCATTCTCAATATAATTAGCGGGTAAATACTTGAATTGAATCAATCAAATATTTTTTGTGCACTTAAAACGTTAATTAGAAAAAAATGAATTAATAAAATGTCACAATATTTGCTTTGATTCTTCTCTATAAAGAGCTTCTGGGATTACGTTGAGTGTTTTTTTTTGGTTGGGATTAATTTATTCGCCAAATTCAAATTAAGAATGAATATTTAAATCAGTATTTAAATGTCGACCAAGTTCAAATAGAACATCGAGGAAAATAAATGACCAGGGCACTACTTTTTTATATTATGTTTTTCTAAGAACAGCAACCGTAAATTGTTGCTTGCACGAACCACACAAAAATATTTTAAGACACTGACAAGAACATTATGTATTTATACATCAAAATATACATAAACTATAATAATAATAATAATAATAATAATTGGATAATTTGTAGAGCGCCGTTTTTGTGAAAAATCACCTCAAGGGCGCTGTACAATTTGTTTCCTAGGATCTTAGGATCAACTCCTTTCTGGCTCGGCAAGATGAACTCAACTCCTGATGGGATGTGCAATATAATTTTTTTGCATCTAACATTATGTTATATATATATTCATGCCACTCAGTGAAGTAGCCATATCATTCACATGAGGGGGGTTCGACCGTAAGGGAAGGGGTTCCACCCAGGGACAAGGAGGGGAGGGGGTGGAAAATTAATTAGAATGTTTTTCGGGACAACTACTTACACCACTTATTATTTACATCACACTGATCAAAGAGATGGTGCAAATAACATTGTTGCATTTTCTAGGAATGTAATCTACGAGTCCTATTCTCTTTACTGAGTCCGGTGTTGGACCCCCCTCATATAGGATGCTGTGACGAGGGTATTTTTAAGGAAATTTAAAGGAGATGAGATTCTGGGAAGGAAACAGATATGAGGGGTGGGCAGGAATCTGGAATGCGTCCAGGAGTGACGGACGTTTGAACTATGAATACATTTATCTCACTGCGCTGCAAGTCCTGTTGTCCTATGAACTACGTATTGTTTTTAGTGAGACAGGTAAGGGACAATAAGTGTATATTACGTTTTTCAGTGTGTTTTTATTTGTCAATATTTAATACACAATTTTTTACTTTTCTCTGGAGTTTTCTTTAATGAAGTTTGAAACTTGACGTATTCCAACAATAAATCATAATTGTGAGTTCTGTGTTCGCCTCCGGTTGCCGTTCCAGCTACGAACTGTTGTACGCCAAAATGTTTTCCATTAATAATTATTAACAATGGTGGCGGCCCTGCGATGGACGACGCACGGAATCCGCGGGTTATTATGAATTTATTGGTCCCAAAATAAGGCACGCGAGTATCCTTTTGTGGGAAGGAAAATAAAGCAACAAGAGACGCGGCGTAACACGGTTGGCGGCCATTTTCCGAAAAGCAATAAAGACCCAGTGCTGGCAACACTGGACACACGCGTAACTCGCTACCCAAACGGACACACCGAACAAAAAGGGCGAAAGCAATACACATCACCAACGTTTCCACACTTTCAAACTATCACACTCTTTTTACCAGTGCTCCAATTCACTTATCCGCGTATTCATACATTTAAGGATCGTTATTAAGCCTTGACTAGACGCATCATTTTTTTCACAGTTTTTCAGACAACTAGTAACAAATGCATTTCCTTCTATGCAAGTATTTTAAATGTCCTCATATTAATTGTATTCTTTATACCCGGTGTTGTCGGTTTCCTCGTGGTCAGTCTCCTGCTTGACCGGTCGAGACCGTAACTTGCCAGACCACTAGCCGGTTTGAACGGGGGGAGTTGAGGTAAGAGGGGAGGGCACACGACCATACAAGACGGTTGTATTGGATTTCGAATTATTTTTAAAATCTGACTTCGAAGTAAAAATAATTCTAAAAAAATTAAAAGATTTGCAGAAGTTCAGAGGTTATGACTTTAAATTTCTATAATCTAATTTTAAAAACTCTGAAAGTGTAAAGTGTTAAAAATTATTCAATTTATTGTTTTTACTAGTTAAAATAATTACACATACCTTTATACAATATTTATATTTGTTAACCTTACTAATTCAAGCAGCAAAAAGTCTCTAACCCAGTTGAGTTCTGGCGTTGTGAAATTTGCACATATATTTATTTGGTTGATACATCTATTTTCAGTAAGAAAACGTCATTTCCGTCATGAGCTATAGAACTTGGTAACTTCCGCTAAACTTTAAAATAATAATTGCTTGTTCCATATTTCCGAAAGAAAAAGGACGCCCATAGTAACAGTAATATGCATATGAAATGTAGATCTAGAAATTTAATAAAAATGCCATAAACAATGCTTGTTGATCTTATCTATGGTATGGTAAGAATACACAATATTTATATCGGCTTAATAGAACCACCGAGTGATGGATGGTCATCAAATGGACCATAATTTATTATCGACGCAAGATTCAGCCTTTTTTTCCAGGCGCCAAACACCTACCCGTCGCACGACGGGCCGCCGACGTCAAAATGCCGGATTTGAATGAATTAATGTCAACCGAAATCTGCAAAATCCACCCAACAACGGCTAGAAGGCCGCCCGAGGATTTAACACAAGCCAAATAAAAATTAATTAAAAAAATTGTATATGTACAGCATTCATTCAATTTATCCCTGTAATGGTCATATATAATATCATCATTGTTTATAAGTGTTTTGAATACACTAACCATTAGGCAGAGTCTTTGTACGAACTCATTCTTCATTCGCATTCACACAACACACTATTCAGTTACACCGTTTCTTGATATTACCCATCTCAAGAATTTAAGGAAGACAAGCATTCCCGTGTTTCGAATAACCTGATAATATTTTAAAATCTCCTACTACAATCACAGTAAGCGGAAAATGTTGCTTGTATTTTCTAGCACAAGAAGAATGGTGCTATAGTATAATGAAGTTAACAGTGGATATATTTAATTATTAGACACTCTTTAAATAACCTTTGACGGCCTCCGTGGTCGAGGGGTAAGGTTCTCGACTAGCAAGCTGAAGGGCGCGGGCTCAAATCGTAAATCGAAAAGTTTCTTGAAAGGTACTCCCCACCTTTCTCTTCCCCATCTCCTTCTCCTCCCCACTACCTCCAGCCTCACAAGCAAACCCGTATTGGGGATGCTTTAGTCTCACTGGCTTCAGACGCAGACGGTTGGAAGCAGTTGGGACTCTTGTCAGGTATTCAACTCAGCCACTGACCTTTTATTCAACAGTTGATCCATTCGATGGTGCCACATCTTCCTGATGACTTCTTCCATCCTTGATCGCTTCAGTGCCCTACAAGTGTCAAACTTGCCCATTACGTTCCCATTGCCTGGGCATTATTTTAATAAAAAAACAATTTATGCTCGAATGATCGATCAAACCGGGTATTTTCAATACGAAAAAAAAATTAATTTAAAAAAGTACGATAGCAAAGGTATTTCATTATTACGAATAAATTTTCTATGACGATTTAAAATTTGCCATTTTCAATTTGCCGCCAAAAGACATGTTCGTTTTTATTTGTGAATTCAGCGGCGTTGACGTCACGCCCGGCCACATTAGTAATAGACGTCTTCCAACCTGTGGCATTTTCTAGGTCGTAATGACGTTGTAGCCAGTTGGAACCTTTTCGGAATGTGCGGTTTTAGATCGTATGGTAGCAAAATTTGGAATAATGACAATTGAGAATTGTAGTCATCTCGTATTGATCACAATATATATTTTACTAAATTCAACAATTCATGCGCATATCAATTCCTTATCCAGCAATAATGAAGAAGAATAAAGAGAATCCCGTCAAAAGTAAAGTTATAGAAACGTCACGCAGGCAAAGCGATATCGAAATGCGTTGGTGGAGAATATGCGGAATGTGGAATACGCTTATTGGCAAATTTCGCACGAGGCGAGTCAAACGACCTTCCTTGGTTTTTTCGACCAAAATTCTACTATGTGTGAAATAACAAGAAATATACGATTGTGCGGGTACGGAAACCAATAAATTAAACACAAAAAAGTTAACGATTATATTATGCATGTGCAAAATCTTAAGTTGGGCGGGTGTTAATGATACTTCATAAATAACAAGGACAAGAAATATAACATTAGCCAAACGAAGAGATCATGGAACAAGAAAAAAGTTTCATCCGCTGATGGTGATAAGAGGTACAAATAAGTCATGTCCATAAATAGATAATAGGTTTGAAAATTCTTTTTGCAGAACTAGCCAGTAGTACCAAAATGTCACCATAATATTATAATGTTTTATTTTTGCACTGTTGCGCTAATTTGTTATTTCGTTCCTTTATTTTTTTTACGTTCTTGATAGTTTAATGCTATTTTTTAGCTTTGAAATGGGTTCTTGGGATGAAATTCCACAAGAAAAATTAATGCAGGTATAGTGTATTGATTGAAAGGCAAATTAATATGTTCACGATTTATTCATTTCATACAACAAAGTAAAATCCACTTTGCATATTTTTTATAATGAATCCAGTATTTTAACAATGTGCATCCATGTTTCTTATGTCATGTTTTCCCTTTCAATCGATGGTTGATTGACGTACGTCATGTTTTATCTGTTAAATAAGCATACAAAATAACATGGCCTATCAGAATCAATACGAATCCCAAATATTTATGTATTGATATTTTATCGCTTGTAGGTCGATAAAATGATAATCATGTAGTTTTTTACACGACTTATGCGTATCTATGACCTAGACTCTAGAGATTAGAAAATTGGAATTATTTACATTTAGATAAATTAATATTTAAAATGACACAGTCGAATGTATTAGGCAGTGGACGCCTGATGAACCAGCAATTAATAGGTAGGCTTAGCAGGGGGTGTCCTCAGCCGTAACCTTTCCTTCTTTCGCGTGAACTACGCGTGGCTCCTTCAGTAAACTGCCTGCTTGAAGAACATTGAGCGCTGCCTATCTGACCCAAGTCACGGGAATATAAACTAAGTTTCACTGTTGTTTGCTTGGTTGATATTTGATTGGTTGGTTGCTGCGGATAAGCGACAAGCTACTATGCCAAGGTGTGCCAAGTATTCGCGGATTGTTGGATAGTCTGACAGCACCGCCAATACAAAACTATGAATGGGTCTAGTGACGTCACCGCTCCGTGAACACGGACCACTGTCACTGACACACCACCACCAGTAACCGCACACAAACACACACACATACGGACTCGGGACGAAAAAAAGTCGGCCAATAATAACACTACTAGCAAACCGAATGGCAGTCATTAAAATTGCGAATGTATTAGAAATTTACCTTGAATGAAGTGATTTGTGTTGTGTGGCATATTACTGTACGCTGAGGTGATTGGTTATGGTAGCTGGTAGCTGTTTGCTGTATCGTTCCACATTAGAAACGCAGATAAACTACGCGCTTTGGTCATACACGTTACGTGTCCGTTTTACACTCTCTTCTCTTCTCGACAGTCCTACTCCCTCCCTACGCACGGCGGACAAAGACAACATACACACTCCCAGCCTCCAGCTTCCACTATCCAGCTTAACACTCATCAACCAACTTTCCAGTATACACACAAAAAAACATTCGCTTCAAATTGCGGGTAACTTCAATATGGTTTTGCCATACTTACAATGTTGTTGAATTTCACATCAGTGATATATTATTCCGATAGTTATTGGACCCTAGACGATTTGATAAACTTTAACAGGTATCAAAGATAAAGCTGTTGAATGATGATGGTTACATACAAATAGAATAATAAAAGACAATATAGACAATAACTAAAAGCAAAACAAATAAAAGCTATAACAAATCACTCCAGAATCAAATAAACACGATGGAAAGAAGTTCTGTCAGTTGTGGTTTAATGAACACTGAACGACGCGGCTTCAAGCAGCGTGTTGATGATTACAGATATCAATCAACGGCGACATATTGCTGAAACAGTTTGCTCTTATTAGCAATTAATTCATGTTTGCTATTTTAAATAAACAATGCGTTCTACAAACGTTTACAAACTGCGAATGTCCCTGGTTCAATTTGACTGGAAATAGGTTTAATTCGGACTCTGGTATTTGTTTGGCTGCCAACTGCCAACTACCAACTTATAATAAGCCATACTCATACTTAATATTTTACAGCTACTTCGTCCGTGGTAGCGAATGTTGCACGATTTACATAAAAGAGTTCTGATGAACAATCAAGGCTATTCACGATATTATTCAATGGAATATTTCTTACCGTATTCTGACCGCCAGAAGACGTTATGGCACACTGTCTAGTAGGTACTATACGCTACACAGGCACTGTAATAAGTTGATATCAACATCAATAATTATTATGATGATCGCTGTTGTGACTATTGAATTAAAGTCAGATACCAAATGCAGGCGATTATTTTAATTCCAAAGTCGTGCTGAAATCAGTAGAAGCCATTTACAGATACATAGATCGTGAGATCCAAAATGAATGACGGAAGAATATCGCTGAAAAACGTTAGTTAAAATTCTCGCATTGTACGAGAGACCTTCTTAGACTAGAGATCACGCTTTGATATCGTTAATCAGAATGGCTGAATAAAATAGGAACATTCGTATGCAAGAACGCACTGTAGGACATGCCAAAATACTTTTTAAACCAAGTCCATAAAAGGAGGCAAATCTGTACTAGACAACGAGAATCAATGCCACGGGTTGAGCTGAATATAAAGCGATCAAACCTTAAAACAATGCTAATTAATTGCATGACAGAATGATCTTCGGATGTTTACAATATTTGCCAACTAAAATATTTATCAGAGCTTATAAGAGATTATGTTGTATAGAAACCAACTTAGACCCACCGCAAATAAAATAAATAAATAAAGCACAGTTATACATATTATAATAATACAATTAAATAAATTATGTCGAAGAATGCATTACTTACTTCAAATCCACAAAGATAAGAGTCATTTAGAATCAGACCGATTTTTGTTTTCAAAGAAACTTTTTGAAAAAGCCCAATAGGACGTTAATAAATAGATATTAAATAGAGGCCACGAGAAAAAGATATTACTGGGGTTCGTCGAGTGAAGTAGCTTCAGTTGCTGAATTGGTTCGTTTTACCCAGGAAATGAGATTTTTGTTTTAGTGTATCGCTATTATAACCTAACAGTTAAGTACAGTAGTAGTTCTGGATCACATCTCTATGACTATTTATTACTCTCTCCTATGTCGCTCGGCTATCAGCTTTCTAGTGTCGTGACAATGGAACACTAGGAACTAATGTAATGGATGTCATTTGTGACTAAAATGTGTAGTCCATTTGGACATTTAGAGTATAGAAACATGTCAAGATGACTGTTCAATGTCTGCTCTATAGAAGGAGCCGTTATTTATCCTAACCATATTGAACTCTAAAGCTTTTGTGTATTAAACTGGCCATCATTTTGAAACGGTATCTTAATGCTAATTCATCTCTTCTTCTAATATTAATGAGAAGTCGTCAAGGAAACATGTTACTGACATAGATTTAGGTTTGATACCCAGAGACAATTAAGCTAACGGTGTAATACGTACATTATCAATTCCCATGACAATAAAACGCTAAACAGAAAAAAAAATATTTAATCAATATAGGTATTTACAGAAACCCTTTTATGTGCATCAGGATTAGGAAAGAAACCATAAAATCAAAAAAACCGATGCATCTGGCAGGACAAAAAACAACCAAGAATAATGAGTTACTTATACGAATTCATTAGTGTTCATTTGTAATCTAATATATTTCTAAAACAGCTAGAATACCTGACGAGATTTATTCTACGAAATTTATTGATTCATTGTTAAGATTATAGGACTTAAAATAAACCATCGAAAGAAAAGTAAAACACACTAAACTCTCCGAGGCAACCAGAGGTGAAGTCTTTATTTTTGTATATCAAAAGATTTCCTTTCATCACACAACACATGTAAAAACTAAACACATCCTGGATGGCTGTCTTATGTAAGATTTATAGCGTATCGAAATATCTGGACTGTCCGCGGACCGTTCCCAGAATCGCTTGCGTCACTACCTACCACAAGATACACTCTCCACAGTGGCTGCCATAGCTACCGTGGACACTGGGTCTGAGCGAGAACTACGGGGATAGCCAATTGCACCCAAAATCCATGCACTAGTTATAATATACGTAGTATTATCAAATGACTAATCAGCAAAATAATCAAATAGAGTAGATAGGCAATGAAGCAATAAGCAACGAAGAGGGAAACAAGGAAGTTCTAAGCCCTAGGTTCTATTTGGTAATGAGAAGGCTAATAGAATATACTCTATCTCAAATCTGTGCTGTAATTTGAAAAGCGCAGACCTCGCACCCAACACTTGAGTAGACAACAAGGTGTTTTAATTCAGATTACGTCATCAAGATTTGGCGCGAAAAGACGCAGCTCTCCACTGGTAGAAAACATTTGCGTTTCCGCCAAACACCTGTGACGGCAGAGGCAGATTTATTGGATTGTCAGTTATAAATACTATTTGTTTTTATGATTTTCTTGAAATATGAGTTTTCTTTGAGCGGTTTTTGTGGTCGTGATTATTGATTTACAAGCTGCAAAGCACATTAGATAGAAGATATAAATTGTTGAATCCGCGGAATGGATTGTGTGTTGTGTGGGTTGAGAAATACACTTTTGTTATGTGTTTCTTAACACCACCGAATTTCGAAAGTTGAATGGATGAGAAAAAATATTAATAAACAGTATTACTATTTAGATTAATTTGGAGGACATCAACAAGTGTTTCACGGGGTATGGTTATATACCTACCTAAGATTAAAAAATAATATAACAAAAGATTATAGAATGCTCATAGACCAGACCAGTGGAGAGCTATTATCTCTGTGGCCGGTGTTGTGGTGGTCTCAGTTCTCAGCCTCACTCCGGTCCAGCGGAAGTGCCGAGTGGAGAGGAGATCTCTCTGTTTTTATTGCTCGTTAACCGGTGGTTGTCACTCTCAGGCCTCGGGCATCTATGTGTCCCCTGGAGGTGTCTTCGACCGATCATTGCGTTTCAAGACCACTGTTTGCTTCGAAACGAATGCACCCAACTTCAAAAACTCAACTCGCGCCAAGTAAATGAGATTTTTAACATTTCCATTGAAATATCATGTTTAAATTGTGGCTATAAATGTACATATATATGTATATGAACACTACCAAACACAACAAGAAAAGATCCATTCAAATCTGTGTATTACGAAAATGTAAAAATTTTGCATATTTACAAAGGGCATACAAACTGATAAAATAACATTTTGCAAAAACCGTAATGGGTTCAGTTGAATGTTTGTAAATATTCAAGGGAATGTTATCAGATCACAGATTTAGGGAATAATTTTTTAAACTTATCGGAATTAGTGGGAAACTTTTTTAACACCCTTTCACATTTTTGGAAAAGAGATCCACTCTTAGTGTCTCAGGTTGCAGGTTGCAGGTAAGAAATAATAAATAATTTTTGGACCTTGATCATCTCAAGGCTGACTAAAATTGTTTGTTTCTACTCATATCCATTTGGAAAGATGAAGCCAGGTCAGCTTTTATACTCAAGCACTCAAACAAAAATAATACAGTCACACAAATGTTTTATCTTATAATTAAATTTAACAGATGCTCTCTCTCTCTCATTCTTCAGGAGCGTTAAAATACTAGTTAATAACAGTATTTTATTATGTAATATTTTTAACGACATCCCGTATCTCTAATTCATTAATTAAATAAATATTCATTGTAGAGCACGGCCACTATACTCAATGTTTAGAAATATTATTTGTGTAATATAAATAATTGTCACTGAAAACAAAAATCAATGTTAACGTTTTTATTTATTATTCTCAATTCGTTGGTGAAGAGAACAAACAGTAGTTGCTTCTGTTGTCAAACCTACGTCAGTTGAGTTCAGTATTCTTATCGCCTCGATATCTCCTCGGGCAGACGCAGACGGTAGAGGTGGAGTAGTTGGAGTTACGACCATCTTGTATTTCCCGCAACAAATACGGACCATTGTGGGACACGTGCTCCGGGTTCGAGATGGCTTACGGACGTTATATTTTAATCCAACCAATCAACCGAGTGATAACAATATTCATTTTATTGTACGAACAAGTAATGGCATTTATATACATATTATAATGTGTATCCATAAAACATAACAACATTTTTCATTCATTGTGTGAAATAATTATTTAATTTTGTAAAAATAATATATTTTCCAATTGTTTATGACATAATATTGAATAAATTAAATAACTGCGGTCATTTAAATAGAGAAAAAATGGTATGAGATATAAAAAATCATCCCAATTCATAAAAAAGCAAACAAATAGAAAATTGGTTGAAGATTGAGATTATGTATACTTACTGAGGGCAAGGGGCAAAGAATGATGGCGCATACATCAATGAATCTTTTCATTTTAAACACGCGGGTGAAAACATCCGGAGAGCATCTTTTCAAATGTTTTCTGCATTATAATACGTAAACTTTGTCGATAGCGGCATTTGACTCCACACACTGCCACAAAAGCGTGGAAGACGCTCACTTCAAAGTACCGCCGCAGCTCATCATATGAATACATAGCCAACTTCTGAGGAAACGTCCCGACACTATCTTCATGTCAATTGAACGGCTAAAGCTGGGTTTACACAATCAAACCTGCCTCAGGAACTGGTCTGATAAAGACTTTTGCAGGACGTAAAATAAGTATCATGCCAAGTCATATATATAGGTTAAAAAAGCCGTTTTGACAGGTATACCACATGGTTTTGGCTTTGCCCCCGATAAATACACATGATTTTTATTATTGTAGAATTTTCATCAAACATAACAACTATTTGCTACTAACTTCTGCTATTTTAAAGACCACCATAAAATGCATCAACAACATAATCACAAGAGAGAAGGATGGACATAATAATAACAATGATTGGATTATTTGTATAGCGCCGTTTTCGTGAGAAAATCACCCCAAGGGCGCGTTAAATATTGGATTTTATAAAATATCCCTGTGACTTCGTGTAAACGGATATTATAATTGATGATTGTTCGAATTAGAATATAATATTATATTGAAGGACTTGCCCTATATTTTACTACGGCAGGAATGTGGTTTTATTATTCAAATGACTGGGAACTGCATGGACGATAAAGAAAACATGATAGAAAGAACATTAGCTAAGAAAGTCAATGAATATAAAAATAATACTATAGTAGAAGAACTCCAGCTGATGAATTCAGAGGAAAATATTAAAACAAAATAAACGCTGAAATATTTATTCAGCGTGATACGCTTCAGCTCGAACCGTGAGAATGATAATTTCAAGCATTGCAGAGTTTTATTGCATTTTAATGGTCGCTAACTAGGTAGCAAAACAATCAATTAAATTTACAAGTCGTTACTAATGGAAACAAACTTTCGCCTATGATTTCACTGAATTTATTAATAAATAAAATAAATAAGAGTGTAGCCGTGACTGGCGATGATTTATGGTCTGCATTAAGATTTTAAATGGACATTTAATTATCCATCCATGATGAATCGCTTATCAATACAGATACAGACACAAACTAATATAATTTCAACGGAAGTACAACTGCGAAATAATAAAGCTCCATTTTTGATGGTGCATATTTTCAACCATATGTTATTGTCTTGCAATTCTGTTTTTACGGTTTCCCAAAAAAGTTGTTTGTAATAATCGTGTGATGAAGCTGTCAAAATTATTGCCACAAAATGTAGGCCATCAGTTGAAAGGAGTCAAGTGGGTCAATAAAATAGATAAAACGTCTAAAAAGAATTGTTCACAAATTTATTTCAAAGATCTAGACATTCTAGACCATATTCTCTCGAGAAATCTATGCAATAGGAGTACAATAGTCTAATTGTTTGAAAACATAGTTATATTTAAGATATCGCAGCAAATGTTGAGTTGAACACAGTACTCTGCATTTCTTGCATTCATCATGTTAAAACTTGGTATATATGATATCAGAAAAGAAAATTCCAGTGAAACTTATAAAAGAAAAACCTTGCGTTGTTTCAGATTGTTCAAACACTGTAAAAACTTTCCGAAAGTTTATACAAACACGCACTTGCTGTCCCTTTATCGTTAACAAAATATGTAGGAGCAAGCAAGATGAAAAAGCCTGTTTCTCGGTGACTTTTCGCAAGGACACCGCTGTCAGATGTAAATACAAAATGTTGAAATATTATTATGACCAATTATTCTAAGCAGCTGTTGTTCAGGTCAACTCTAATTACGTGATGTTCGCATGACGGAATCATACACAAATCTTGAATTGTCGTTAATTGGGTTAATTTAAAAAAAAAATAAAGTATTCAAATTGATATGTAAAACATATTTTCAGGAAAAAACAAATTTTGATTAAAAAACCAATTTGTACCTAAATTAGGCGTTCAATTAAATATATATTTAAATAAATCAAAATAGAGCGTAATATTTGTATGAGCATTTTTTTTAATCATGTGTGTTTAAAATATCATCGGGAATCAATATCAGGAAGACGATTGGATGGTAAAAAAACAAAAATATAATTTAATAACGTCAACTTTATAGAGGTTATCGTATCCAACATCCCTCAAATATCGTCACTTATTATGGCGACCGGGTGATAACGTGCAGATAATACGTACATTCAAACCACTCGTATTCACAATTTAATATTATAAATACATTGTAATAATATAATAAATTACTGATAACGGCACTACGAAAAAATTCTCCAACCGCTTCTCGTACAAAAATAAAATAAGATATTAAAATGGTAAGTAGGTAGAAACTGACATTATTATTTCAATTGGAAAATTCTCACCCTGGCAACCCCGAATGAGCCAGACGCCATATCTCCCGCTACGAAAACACATCAAAAATCGTAAAATCGTGTTTTCCAACATTCTGATATGGAAAATGCAAAAGGTAACCCTGAAAAAATGTTTTTTCGTGAAAAAGTCTGTAACGAGTGAAATAAACAAGATAATTACTAAGAATCGCTAGCCACAGCACGTACGAAATATTTTTTTTAAATAAAACTCTTGATTTACCTAAATTACTATAAAAGGAAATTAACTGAAATATTATTTGGGAAATTTTTTAAAATTTAAAATTTTACTTTGTAATTATGTAAGATGAAAATTCGCTTTGGTTATATGGGATGACAGCCGGAATAATTTCTGTTGATGACATTTTATTTTGTTGGTATCCTGATACCATATGAGTGCCTACAATTTTTACCATTTACTCTATGCAAATACTAGGTAGGTACTATTTTGGCCAAACTCAGATAATAAAATAAAGGTAATTAGGCATGTTTTAAAAATAAAGAAATATTTTTAAAAAAGTAAGGTTATTATAGGTTACGTTAGGTTAGGATAGGATTGGTTAGGTTATGTTAGGTTGGGTTATGATAGGTTAGGTTAGGGTAGGTAGGGTTATTATAGGTTAGGTTAGGATAAGTTAGGTTAGGTTAGATTGGATTAATATAGGTTAGGTTAGGTCAGGTTTGGTTAAGTTTGGATAGGTTTGGTTAGGTTAGGTTAGGTTATTCTATTTTTTTTTTTTTTTTGTATTTCTTTGGCATTCACTATGTAACAATTTCTAGACATTTTTTTGTTTTTAATGAGTTTTTATTATTCACAATGTACATTTGTTACGTATAAATTTTTTATAAAATTAGCGACCGGTTTCGACACGTCCGTGTCATTAACTAGCTATTTTAAAAAAACTAAATTTTTAAGTGCAGAAATATGGGGTTTTATTTAGTTTGGTTCTTTGATGGGAGGGATTTGAGGGAGGGGGAGGGGGTTGAGAGGGAGGGAAACGGAGGGAGGAGTCAACATAACGGGGAACATTGTCAATAGAGGTGATTTGCAAGGTGCTATTATTTTATTTACTATATTAATGTTTGAATTAATTTTTTTGTTGATTTCTAATGTTTCTAATGCGCACAAATTAAAATATTTATTAATGTTAGAATGTTTAAACTTAGTTTTATCCCGGTTGAAGCTATGGCCTGTCTCTATCAAATGATTAGCAAACTCGTAACAAATCTACATTGTGAATAATAAAAACTCATTAAAAACAAAAAATAGGTTATTCTAGGTTATGTTAAATCATTTGATTATAATAATGCCTAAATAAATATTTTATGCTTTTTAAGTAGGCACTTTTCGCCGGAATATTGAATTACATTATTTTTTTAATTTACGTTATTCAATTGCCTCTAGCCGTTGTTTCAGTTTACTAATTAATCGTCCAAAATAATTAACCTATCGGCGGGATCTAGCAGGACGTGTGAAAAAATATAATTATGTTGTGTAATTGTTGTTCTTTTGGTATATTGTTTTTTTTAAGTTATTAGAAAGGAGGAGGTTTTATTAGAATGGTTGAGGAGTCACAACGTAATCCGGCCGACAAAAAGGTGAAACGTATGGAAATGTTTGTAGTTTTGCCAACCTTTTACATAGATGTCGAAAAAATGAAATAGGGATACCAGAAAAGGTACCTTTTTTGCTAAATCAAATCTAGAAAAAATATGCACATTTGTATTATTTTGGGCCATCTTGCGGCCACCAAGAACAACCGTAATCATAGAACATCATCAAGAACTTGATATGGGTAATTAGACCGTCGTAAATTGGTCTTCGTTTTGCCGGGAGGTTTGCATCGTTTGGTGCTACAAAATGAAACAAAAAAATGGAGGTGTCGGAATCACATAGGAGATTGACGAGGCTAAAATTGGCAAAAGAAAGCACAATAAAGGACGAAAAATTGATGGAAAGTCGGTATTCGGCGGTTTTGAACGAGAATCGAAAAAAATGTTCGTCTGTGCTGTTGAAGAGCGTTCGAAAGAAACTCTTCTAAAAATAATTAAATAATACATATTGCCGGGAACCATATTGTCGAGATTCAATGGAAATTCAAAATGCTCGTTATTTTAGATGTACGGAAGTATTACAATATGTGAGTCGAATATAATATACGGGATTACTGTTACATTATTTTCTTAAAACATCTTATGAAGTATGACAGCTAACAGACTACTATCAATGGAACCATTCATTAGGTGGTGGTATGTTAACAGTGGACTTGTGTTTGGTGTGGTGTTTTGTTTGTGGCTATACCTCTAGATATACGAGTATAGTACCGAGCTGTTGTACAATACTACAATATATTCCTTGTACTTGTGTGTGATATCGTGAACTCACACAAGGACGAGTAAAGTGTCCCAAAGTTCCCACATTATGTAAGTTGGACAGTACATAACTCTATCTTGGTTTCGACCGAACATAATATTATAATGTACAGCAGACGAATTAGTTTGGTAATTGAATGCAAGTCTATTTATAAGAAAAAGTAATATTTCATTCTATATAAATTTAACGGTCCTGTCATGGTATAAATTTATAAACACAGTTAGATGAATTTCATTGATTTAAAAACTCTTGAAATAACTTTAATGAAGTACCCTAATTTGTAGTAATAGTTTTGAATCTACCAGGAGAATGGAGGAAGTAAGGTGTATAAAAGTGGTTTGTTCCTCGTGACATGGTAATACAAGACACAACAGACCACAGGTAATCTAGCTTTATGATGGGTTCACATGGAGGCGTGAATAAGATGATAATCACACTCACACATGTTCCTTATAATTATTAATGTAGGTTTAAATCACATTATCTGACCGCCATAAAGCATACATTTAATATAAAAGTCTAACACGTGTATTCAAATAATAAAAGATACATGAACCGGTTGAATTTATGACAGGGTACAAAAATCGAAATAAATTATTATTCAGATTCTCAGAACCTAATTCTGCCCCGGGTCAAATTATTATTACTAACCCATTCTCAAATTACGAAAGGTTAGACTCAAACCAGGGTTTGACAAAAGGAATGACGTAGGTTAAATTGTTCGTTAGGAGCCTGGCCTGGACCGACCAATCGAGGTTTACGTGTTTTTAACCCTCATCCTACTTATATTCCTCAACACGCGAGATATTCATTAGTGAAAAATGCTGAAGATTTGTTACACAATTTAAATCATAAGATACCTACGTTGAATGTTGTATTTTATGGCCATCAACGTAGAATGTCCATCACGCGACACGTTGTGTCTCCAAACATAGGTGATACAGATTCAAATGCAACACGCGATAATGTTCTAATCCTCAAACAAATTATAATTGTTATTGACAAAAGTATTGATGAAAAATGCGGACACCATTTAGCGAAGCGTGATGAATCGTTTTGGTATAAGAGTGTAGATCTTTCATTGAAACCATATTAAACAAGCAAACAGGAGTGTCATTCTAGTATGCAAATACACTAGCATTACTTCCCGGCCTGCGTGTTAGTTCCTACATTGATACAGGTGCGTCGTGTAGTAGATGTAGACTGTAGGCACGACATAGTCAATATTCTTCTCACCAGCGGCGAACACATCAACACCAAGCACACCTTGGAGATTGGAGCACTCGCAGTTTACGGTAGTGCGAGGCGTGAGGATCCGTGGAACTATTACTCGAGTGGACACAAGAGCAAAGTCATACTCATTGAGCACACATAGATTCAATAGTATTATTCCAGGTGACCTAGCCTCTGGGTCCTGGAATCCGGCCGTGCAGTTGCAAGGTCGCTCGCAGAACATTATCTTGATCTGTTAATTCCGAAGTAACTTTCGCTGAACTTCCAGCGTTCAGTGGTACCGTTGCTTTCCGACATTCTGTACTCGCACAGACTACGACCTCGATTATGATAACTCCGAAGTGTGTTTTTATTGACATAACACAGAGCGGACGAAGGCTAAAGAAACCAATTATTCAATGAGAAGTGGGTCCCTACACGGAAGTGAGGCCCAAACTGCTACAAGCGGGGATCTCAAGCATTCGATTTAAAATAGAGCCACCGAGGAGTAAGAGTTCAACAACACTTCCCCATCAGGCTGTACATAGGCAGACTTTCGAGCAAGTGCCGCCTTACTTTCGCTGGAAACCAGATAGGTGAACATCACAAGTAACGGACTACGGACAACGGCAAAGCTCGACTTACTGGGGCAATGGATACATTATTGGAATTTGAATTATTTTATACCCGAAAGATGAAGAACATAATTTAGCTTAGACTCCCCGAGAAGGAGGATCTGCGACTTCGGATTCCCGGAGATGACCCTAATGCTGAGTTCAAAAGATATTACGTAAGCGGTTCCTATACAATGAATACGGTATTTCGAATAATTAACTTTTAAACAGGGTCATCACAATATCAATATTTATAAAGAACTGAAACAAAAATCGCAACACCACCGGGGCGTGTATCTCCCCAATATAATAATAGTATGAGAATAATTTAGAAAAAAGTGGCACATTCGTGTTATTATTTCAAGAGATTCTGACGTATTAGTCACGGTAATAAAGTTTTAAATTTATTCGTCGAATTATATCAATCCTCAGTGCTGGAGGGTAGAAGAAAAGAGATGTAGACAAAGGCAATCTGAAGAATATCTATAGCGTGCTCACTGTTCACTGTTCTGGCTCAAGCCTCAAGGTCATCAAACAGAGCGACGGACGGGCAACGGGCATTCCACGTCTATGTGCGAGGTTTATTACTGAACTTATTATTATCATGATCCGCAGCAAAAGAGCTCTTTTGGTTTGTGTCGAGATTCGTGACAATCGAATGGAAGCCAGGCAGAAGACTTGTATTGTGTGGATATTGTTTATTTAGTGTCTTGTGTACTCTGTATTAGTAGAAGCTCCATAGTAGTTGACTGTTGACTGATCTCAGCGATGTAGCTGGTAGCTGGTAGCTGTTAGCTGGACGGTAGTGCTGGGAGGAGTAAGTAGCGGTGTGTGGGGAGGGCACTTCCTGCCGGCCGTTTCCTGTGGGTTCGTCGGCCTGCCGCGCTATTCTGGTGCCGTAAACATTTCATAAGTCAAAATTAAACGCCGGCACAATTTCGGAACGCGGGGCGGCGCGCGGCGTATGGCGGCCAGCACGCCGAGCAAACCATATCGCTCGCGCTGTATCGGCTGCTCAGTTCTGATGCCCACAGATATGACAGCCAGCTATGGATTCCTGCTACAATATGCATTCAGAACATGGTGTTCCCATTTAACGCGACGGCTATAATAGCAGTTTGTGCAGGAAAATACAGCATTCCTTAATAGGGTGGTAGCTGTCCATGATATGTCCACTTATTCGGAATAGGCAGAATTATTCCAGGCTAATGAATGAACACCAGAGCAGAGGCAGAGACCCCACAGATAACTTGTGAAATGTGATAAACATCAAATCTGAGAAAAGATGTCTGAGAGTAAAACTCCACGGAGAAATACAATAAAAGATTACATTTTCACAAACAAATGTTAACAAACGTTTTCTTATATATTTTGCGAAATTTCTTTGCACCCAGTGGTAATAGCACATGTGCGAGAATCCTTCAAATGAATGAACCAACCGCCAGCCGCAAATGCCGAGTGAAGAGGCAACAAACTTGTCTTAATTGTGACACTAGGTAGTACCTACAATATCTGCATTACTTACTTACTTACTATCTACCTATATTTTACCTTCACAGACACTCTATCTGATTGGTCAACATTACTTCCAAGAGTGTCTTTATTTTTATTATTAACTTTGAAGATAAATTATGATACCCTCGCAGCATGCGCTTGACTTTTTGACTGCGTATGGTAGTATTTTCAACTTGTACCACAGTAAAAGTGATCAACGGGAAAAAAGACATCGAGAAGAAAACAACGCTGCTGGTTTATCTGGATGAGCCTTTCCAAAGTGTAACCCTTAAAACGAAACATTTTAAAATAAATCATCGTATTTGTTTCCACCGTGTGTGTTATCGAACAAAAAGTTTTTAAGGAATTTCAAATCAAAGGAAAAAAAATAAGGCCCGTTCTTGTTTGAACAGCTGCTGGAGGTTATCTCACTTTTTACTTGGTAGGGGCTTGCATATTATTTCATCGCCGTTGTTTTATTTGTACTTACCTTGCAACGTAACAGTCCAACACTAAAATGCTCAAGTTAAGATGTAAACAAGTTATAAATCATGGAACGAGTCGCATAAGGATAAAGTACGTCCGTTGAATTCGAAGCAAATGTCGCGAGACTATTAGCAGTCGACTAGGCACAGACTACAGACTCAAGCTGCTGCCACACGCAAAGCTCACATCAAAAGTTAATGTACAGCGCATCATCTTTTCTACCGACACACGACGCTATCAAATATTTCTTCCTATGGTAGGAGAGGGGGTCAGTTGAATTCGAGAGCGGCCGAGGAACATAATTTCATCTGTCAAAGTGACAACTTTACTTACTGACAGCTTGAGCACGTTTTCGAAATGGATGATACTTGTCGCCTATTGCTGGATCTGTTGGACAGCTCATCCTCAGATGATGATGCTGCCGACTATATAATTATAAATGCTATTTATAAACTTTTTAGATTTTAAACAATCTGCGCATAAATAGCGCATTTTCACATAACCTGACATAACCTCTCCGTCGAATCAGGAAATTCGCAGTTCGCACGCCGATCGACGAAAGCGACATATAATAAATTATTGTAAAATAAACTTTCGTCCAAGCCGTCCAACTTTTATCAAAAAACCGAATGATATTACCATATAAACATACTGAGATTAAAAATATGATTAACTTTGAAAGGGCGAAAATTTGTTTACTTCAAATTCAAATATTGATTATATTTATATTTTAAATATATGTTAAGTATGTTTGCCAAATAAAGTTTTTTTTTTATGTTTCTAAATGTACTAGCACACATGAGACGATATGAGCTAACATAATAAATAAGAAATGCATTATTAGGCTGCTTATGTCATGGCTGTCAAAGGGAACACGGAACTTAGTTGGTAGCTCCGTAATTAAAATGACCCCCTCTCCTTTTTACGACGGAGAGGGGGGCGCATAACTTTTCAAATATCGCGTCGGGAGCGGTTACGTAAAATAAATTCGGTTAGCGAAGTTCAGAACCACACTTATAGCGCGTTATCTTTTTACGTGTGTCGGGTCTGTATGGGATTGTATGGCGAGCGCTATTGTGCTTTATATTATCTGTTGATGTGAGCTTTGCGTGTGGCAGCACCATAATACAATAACTAATACTGCAGTCATACTCAACCTGCGGCCCGCCAAGCTATTTTGTGCGGCCCTCAATACATTTAATATCAGGAACATGGTTTACAAAATCTGGCATTCTATATCACGTTAATTTGAGATTAATTGCGACTTTGATGTACAGACATTGAAACCCGAAGAGGATAGTCGTTGTCGTGTCAACATCAGATCTGGTATAAGAGTGTTGCTACTGCACACGCTAGATCTATCTCCAAAAAACATAGATATGACAGACAAATATGCGCGCAAATAATTTTGCTCGTGGCAACACATAAATTTTTGACAGCTCCAAAGTTAAATGCGTCACAGTCACAGTGTTGCCAACGAAGGCGATGTATCGCCATTTAGGCTACTCAGAACGAGAATCGGCGACTAAAAAATCTAAAAGGCGACTGATCGCCTATTAGGCTACTTCAGAGACAAGTTATTTAAATCAGCCAAATTACAAATAATAATTTTAAAAAAAAACAAAAACCTCTTGAACTTACCTTTTAAACAAAAATACACTAATGCCGTCTGAAGTTGTCGGTTAATTTTGACCAATTTATGACATTTCATTTTGACGTTTTATGATTTGCTGACAGTATTTTTGACTGGTATTTTTAGTTTATTTTTTATTTTTCGGAATAACTTTATTGAGTAAAACCTCAAATTGTAATATTGAAATATTGAAGACAATATTAGTGATTTCTAAACGAAAATCTGAAACAGAAAAATCAGAAAAGGAAACGGTCACATCTGGGACTCGAACCCAGGACCCTTGTCTTTCCGGGACAGTGCTCTATCAACTATTATTTAGTAGCTATTTTTGACCGGTATATTCTATGGGTATTTTTGATGTGTATTTGTGACCGGTATTTGATATAATATTTTTTGCGACGGGAAAAATGTGACAAATTTTTCGAAATGGAATTCCGTAGCTACTCCCCCCCCCATGGATTTCGAAAAATTGTTGTGGGGAATCACATATGATGTTTTTGGCTGAGCAGAATTTTTTTTCAGCGAAGTTCTGTAACAAACCTACCCCCCCATGGATTTGAAATAGTTTGTGGGGAGTATCATTTTGAATTTTTTTGTGGGGAATTATGTTTTACAGAAATTCTCTAACAACCCCCCCTCATGGATTTCGAATAATAAAAGGGGGTATTAAGCTCACTTAGAATATTTGTGGGGAATATGTGGGCAGAATTTATGCGAGTTCATTAGAACACTGATACCAGTATAGTGTTGCGGCCCGCGTAGCTTTACAAACATATGAATGTGGCCCGCAGAAGAAAAAGGTTGAGTATCATTGGACTAAAGGATCGGCCTTTAGTAGGATCTAGTAGTTCAGTAGGATCGGGCTGTTTCCTCACACACTACGCCATAGACATCCACATCGATAGACTTGCCCTAACATGAAATCAGGAAGGTTCGAGAATACGTTGAATAAACTACGACATTAGTCGTACATTGACCGCCGAAGACCGCACACTGAAATAACCATACCGAAAAGATTTCCAAAAGATAAGACAAGTATAAAGGAAACTTGCAATCATCGAGTCCCGAAATTAATGAAAATCACTAACGATTTATGAGCGTGAATGGCGTTGATAAAGACATAGTATTATAATCATGTTTATTAATCATATACTTCAGATATAACAAGTTACCAGTATTGTTTATATTGCATGCCCTTGACCACATTCGGTTGGTGGCGCTAAAATTTGCAACCGTTGATAATAATAATTTACATAAAGACCAATAAATGTTCTTGAATCAGGATTAAAAGTGTTACGAAAATGGATTCATAAATAATTATTATCATAAAGTCATTTTCACACACGTGTTATTAGTTTTTTTGCTAGCAATTGATGAGATTTCAGTTTGATAGGTAGATAATGACCTAAAGACTTTCTGCTTTCCAGGTTAGCTATCGTTCGACCTTCATATCTCTGACAATATATTATTTATGCGCTGAAATCAATCCATCATATGTTATAATATTATTATGAAATAACACGCTATTTTAAAAATAATATTAATTTAATGATGGAGTGTTTTTTCGTATTATTTATTTAACGCCTGCATTTTTGTAGTTGATCTTGGCCTAGTTTTTTTATCACTTCGTGTGGCTAATGCTAACGTGCTTTAATTCAGTGAGAAATCATTGAAGAGTTTAACCCCTCTAGCGTTTTAGGGTCATATATGACCGGGCGTCCATATTTTATAAAAGTATTTTTTTCTATCATGTGGAAATACGTAATTCTTTTGACGTTAGAAGGAAAAATAAAATTTCTTTCCGATTTGCCACAACTATTTATACTGGATGTCGTTAATAAAATCCTAAAAATAGCCAAAATGAATATTTCATCTCGGGTCGCTATCGTAAAAATTGGTTCCACTTTTTTATTATATGAAAGAGATAAAAGTGAAATTACAGTTTTCTTAGAAATTCCCCAAACAAAACGAATGTGTTTTAAAAATATCGAGTTCTATCAATTTTTCTACGATTGGAGTAAGAAGATATTCAAATTTTATTAAATAGAAATAATGATAATTTTATCTAATTTCTAAAAGAGTATTTGTTTTTTACGAAATTTTAAAAATAAGATGTATATAGCGCATTTGAAATACACAGAAAACGCAAACTGAACAAAATTGTTAAAAGTTCTTGGTTATGGTTTTAAGATTATTTTTTTACCTGTAGGTACGTAATGAATAGATTACCAATTAACGCTGGATGAATTCTGGAACACAAAATTCAAAAAACCTATTAACCACAATTACCCTAACAGACGTAGAGAAGCACAAATGTTAATAATTATCATATCACAAAATGTGTACGGAGAACAAGGAGGCATAAAATCCCTGAAATGTTTAACGCATTATCTGAAGACATAAACAGAGAGACATCTATATCTAAAATAAAAACAAAAATCAGGTCTTTCTACCTCCGTAGAACATGAAAACGTATACCTATGTATAAATGAATGAGTTAGAAAAAAAATGATGAAGACCTTTGTATATTGAAAAAAATGTAAAAATGAGATAATGTAAAGATAAGATTTCTTACAATCAAACTGAATACTACTCAGTTTTGTAAGACACTATGTAAAATGCAAATGTAAAAAAAAACAACTGAATAAATAAATCATTTAAAAAAAGAACACATTACGTTCAGACGATGGGGAAAACGTACTGAAGAATTCGACATGTGCTGGAGACGTTCAACGATGTTCGCCCTTGGTGAGAATACAGTTGTTTCGCCGTACCAGTGCCATTGTTTTGTGTTCCTAATCCCGCTACATGACTCAGTGTTAGGAATGGAGACATCTTATGTTTTCAATTGGAATATATTTATGAAAAACTTCAATGGTCCATCTGGCCTTGTGCGAAACGGAACACGAGATAAATAAAAATAAAAATATATATATGCACGGACACAATCTCAAAACCAGAATTGCGTAGTATTTTTACTCGGCGGCTCCAGTAGAATATTATTATAGGTAAAGGCGAGAGGCGAGGCAGGGAAACTAATTTATTCAATTAACAAACCTTACCTTATTCGACACTTGACTTTAGGGATATTGCAAGAGTCTGTAAACAAAGAATACACGTAAATTGTATTTGGCAGACAATTTTGGTCCCTGCCTAACTAAACAAACAAATTCTGCAGGAATCGAAAAGTAACGCTAATAAACTTCTGGAGACAAGAAGCCATGAAGGTTTTAAAATCAAATATAAACGCACGTTAATAATCCATTTGATGGTTCGATCTTCAGAGCTTGAAGACGACGCGACTCGCGACACTGCATATTAAATATACAATAGTGTGTGGTTGGTAGGTGTACGACAGCGAGGAAGAGCATGAATTTAAAATGAGATTTCGATATGTTTTTAAAAGCCAATACACACTTTATTGTTGAGGTATACACTCCTTGCGCCAGCGTTGTAAAGTTACACACACGCGTACACTCATTTGTGTGAGCGTGTCATTGAAAGTCTTGAAAGCGTCCAGCAATAACATTTAAATATATTCAACAACAGATGCACGTGTTTCAACACTACAAATTAATCAGGTGGCTTTTATGAATGTGATATGAGATGCAGCGGAGGAATGTTTCCTGGTCGAGAGAGAAAACAAAAAAGAGACTAAAAATAGAAAATACCTGATTCATAAAGCATTTAAATCAGGACATATCAGAAAACGGCACGAACAAATTTGTTTGTTTATTTATATATTCTACGACCATACTGGCTTTTACAAACATTTGATATAAGTAAGGGTTTTCCAATAAGAGGTGTTATTTTGATATTCAATCGTAAAAGATCAATGGTTTCGTTTCTTGTGTGGCACGTAGCGCCGTTTCGTTGAAAGTAAACGTTGTCCAGATCAATACCATCCGATTCCGGCCATAAAAAATCATTAAACATCTCTCGATAGCGCAATCCATTCACCGTAACTGTTGCTCCAGCCTCATTTTCGAAAAAGTAAGGTCCAATGACTCCGCCGAACCATAAAACGCACCAAACAGACACACGTTGAGGATAGAGAGGCTTTTCAACAATAACTCTTGGGTTTTCCGAGCCCCAAAACGAAGCCACCGAGGTGGAAATGGGCCTCATCACTCAAGATGATTTGCATTTGATTCACTCAAGTGAATTTTAATAATTTCAATGCGTTTTTGAAGCGTGTATCGTTCCATTTTTATTAATGGTATTAACCACATGTGAAATGTCAAAAAATAACAGCTTCAAAAGTAACATTTACCGAAATTTGGAAAACCCTGGAAAACCTCTTATTGGAAAACCCTGTAGTTTAGTTGAACAGTAATCAAGAAGTATAATTTGATATTAGTTGTTTAGAAATTCAATGCAGAAGAATAGTATTATGCTAAGCTGAATTATTAATATTATTGGGGTATGTTACTATAACCTTCTTGTAACTTTATTCCGTGCAGTAAAACACATCTAGTATTTTTGCGAAAATATTGCCAACTGTATGTAATCTAGGTACAAGCGAATATCTATATGACTCAGTCGTGATGTTGTTGTTGCAATTAAAAATAATTTTCGATCGAGTAGTTCTAATTGGTATTTTGAAGGTTAGGTTGATTAGGCTCAATAAATCAGGACTGTCTATAATTACACCAAAAATTCAAAAATTAAGTGAAGTTAATCTTTCAACTTATTTTTCCCTTATTTTTAGCAGCTATCTTTTTGAATGATTGCATTATGAGATCGACAAAAATGACGTATGATAAAAAAGTCCCAATGGCCGAGTGGTTAGAGGCGTTGCCCCGGTAAGTCAGAGACCCTGGGTTCGATACCCAATTGAGACTGACACATTTTAATTTTTCTGTGTCTTGTTCTGTTTCATGTTTCGTTTAGATATATTAGTATTATCTTTTTCTTCATTGACATAAATAAATACATGTTTACATGTCTTTTGACAAAGTATTTCAATCACGAATGTTGGTAAAGTGAGTGAAGATGGTGAGTTAGTTATTTTTGATGAAGTTCTTCTCCAGAAGTCCGCAGTCCGCAGTCCGCAGATATCAGTCCGCTGTCCGCAAATCTCAGTTCATAGTCCACAGATTTTAATCCTCATATCTCATACCGCAGTCCGCACTCCGCCGATCTCAGTCCGCAGTACGCAGAATTCAGTTCGCAGTTCTCATTCCGCAGGTCCGTAGTTCGCAGATATCAGTCCGCAGTACGCAGATTTCAGTTCGCAGTTCTCATTCCGCAGGTCCGTAGTTCGCAGATATCAGTCCGCAGTACGCAGATTTCAGTCCGCCGATCTCAATCCGCAGATCTCAGTCCGCAGCTCGCAGCATCGCGCATTTGGCAACACAGCGCTGGCTGGTGATTAGGCAACGTTGGGCTATTCAAAATATGAAGTCAGACAGGTGACAACAATATGACTATTTTTTATTGAAATGGGCGGACCCGTGATCCATTATACTGCCAAATTTCAGGCGACAATGACACAGGTCGGTAGTTTAATGGAATGGCTGCTGGGAGCTACGACCAAACACATTCGCAAGCGTGGGCTTTGAATTCTCAAAATAAGTCTTAATTTCATGTCACACTCTTTACTCTCGCACTCTGGCTGCGGGATCCTTTCACATGATCTGTGGAAGCCAAACGACTTCAGAAATAGTATAAAAGAAAATTAAGTAAATAGTTAATATGTTTACAACATATATATACATTATATACTATGTATATACTTTATAATCAGTAAAAAATAAAATTAAAAAAAAAACAAACATAGTACCTAAATAAATGCATTAAAAAGAAAAAGGTCATACAAAAACACAATGAGCTTAAATTCATAAACATTCCCCTTTAAAGTTGTTTCATTTTTATATAAGTGCTCAATTGTAAGTGAATTGAAAGTAAATTATAAGTGTTACTTCTCCATTTTTGGTCTTTTTCTAATAACAATAATGTATAAAAGTGTTTTACTGTCTTCTTTTTTTGCAAAAAATAGAAAGAAAATGATATCCTCACTGGGATCTCCCGTGCTGAGGATTTCATTAACATATTATTAAAATTTAGTAGTATGGATAATATAAAGTAATGTAAGTTGATTTTCAGTAGTTTTTAATTGAGCTCAATTTCAAAGGCTTAAATTAACTCATTTTGCACTAAATCCTTTAGTGTAACTATTTATAACAGTAAAAAATCAACCCGTAACAGAGTTTTTTACTGTAAATCTATTATTAAATGGTTAAAAAAAATCTGCTTTAACTGCTGTAATGCCAGAATGCATTGTCGTCGACAACGAGTCTACTTGCGGAGTTTCAGCTCGGTCAGATGTCGGGAAATGGGTCAGATTACCGATGGTAGTAGATACATTTCGACATTGAGACCACACTATAAGCGCGCTATATTTTCGTGGCTCGGCCTATTTCAGGATATCGTTCACCATACTTTCCCATTGGTAGTGTATGGCGAGCGACATGCTGAAATAAACCAAGCAATGGTGCGTACAGCGTAATGTGTCGCCTACCTAAAGCGTACGGGCAGAAATGCGCGTTAGACAATTCTCACTTGCGACAGCGGATTGGAAGGAAATCTATTTATATTTTATGCCAACGTGGAATGCTGTACAATTCCTAAGATACGATTTGTTATGATTAGGTTCAACTTGGATAAAATTGATCCCAAAACTTTCACCGTGTTTAATTGGATTTTCTTATTGGCATTTATCAATATTATGGCACCCACCTGCCTAAAGAATGTTTGAAGATTGTCTTCTTCATTAATTGCAAAATAATTTCGCGGCGTCATTTTAATTACGCATCTAAAAATAAAAAACTTCGTTTGTTCAAAAACTTAAATCTCCGAAAATTCTTCACCGATTGCTTTGAAACTTTGACACAAGGTTGCATTCGAATATGGGTGTGTTTTTATACACCTGTATCACATAGATATAACCTGTGATAGGTAAAATGTTGCTTTTTTAAAAACAGCGCCAACTGTTTCACAAACATAATTTTATTTCAAAACGGCGCCATTTGTTGGACGTAAAAGCAACACTCGCTATTATTTCTATATCTGCAAAGACAGACTGAGCAACAGCAAACGCGTGGCTAGGTACTGCTAGTATAAAAATAAAGTACTTTTTGTACACCACCATTTAATCAAAAAGCATCAACATGTTTCAAAACCAATGGTTTCTTCGTTATTATTATTATATTATTTTTATCCTGACAAATATGTAACAAGTATTTTATTTTCCATAAATAACTGTTATTGAGTTTCTTTGGTTAAATTGTACAATTCATTGTTTGAAAAAAAATTGTATAAAATGTATGGTTATGTTTAAATAGACCGGTCAGTGGCTGAGTTGGCATCGCGTTTTCGTCCCACGCAGACGTAGTGTGTTCAATTCCTCGGCTGGCTAAGTCCTCCATCACAACACAAGCGACGTTTTCCGCTTACTGTGGTGGTAGTGGGAGATTTTCAAATATTGTCAGGTTATACGTAAGCCGGGAATGTTCGTCTTTTTTTTAAGTAGGTAGGTTTTTATGTACTCACTTAAAAATATTATGATTTTGAAATTGATTTGTTAAATAAGAGAGAAGAAACATTTTTTTATGAGGAGAGGTCTCTGTTCAAAGAACAACTAGTAATAATAATAATAATCAAAAATCAGTCATTTTAAATACATGTAGGATTACATTAGAAAAATTTACTGAAGGATTAGTAGGATTTTGTAGTTAGAAGTTCTACCGAGCCGAACCCTCTGATATGAAAATATCTGGAGTCGGTGAATTATTTTCCCATTTGATCTCTGGTTAGTTGAACTGTTGTTCTTGTATTTATTATGCTTATATAATGCACTTGCATAATGTGGATTGAGTAGATGATCATTTGTGGAAATGTGTATGGAAGGGTTTAGTTTTTCCTGTGGAGAAGATTTAACCCGGACATAAAGACGGAAAAGTAAAAATGAATAATATTATAGTAGTCCTAGAAAAGAATATATTAGATATAAGATCTGGGCAACAAGTTTGGGGGGAACTAATGATATATTTATTGACTCTATTTATAGAATTAAACTTTGTTGAATCCTACAAATTATAGTAGCTCGGTAATGTAGTTTTAGTAATTTTTCTTATATGTAGTATTGTTCTAGTTTCTGTATTATTTTATGTTACTGTTACATGTTTTACTAACATTGTTTCACATTCAGTTTATCAGTTTACTGTTATATCATGCTTTTGTTTTTTTTTATAATTTTCGTTAGCCTCACTAGGTATATTAAGTTCTTAAAATCCATATAAAAACAACACTGGGCGGAAAACAAAATAAAAAATTAAAAAATGTTAAATAGAGATTTTCCTAACAATAATAAGTAATCATATACGTCGTAAAAGTGTGTACGATTTACGCAATATATTTTATATATATTTTTTTTTTGATATACCGTGTTCCTTTTCTCGTATTTCTTCCATTCTTGACAATTTGTCCAACATATTTGAACCCTTGCACAAGGCGCTATAAAAATGATCTAATTATTATTATTTGTCAATATGTAAAAACCAGTTTACTTTCAATCAATATATATTAATAGTTGAAAGTTTTATTTTTTTAGCTTTACGCTGCCCCCAAAATTGACCTATAAATATTTTTAAATAATGTTAAAATATAAAGGGAAATTTAAAAAAATATATATTTAAAAGCTTTTTTTGCTTCGTAGGCAACTATGCTGGCCATTACACCATAATGAAAATATAAGAATTACATATTTTGGATTTTAGAATCTTACGTTTTAACTACGCATTCTGTTTTTTATTCAATAATCGTAATCGTGATATTCTTGATCGTTAAAGAGAGAATCGCTTCATCAAGTACAATGCACAGTGTTATGATTGAACGCTCGACTAGGTTGATATAATACACACACCGGCTATCGACAGCGGCCAGGTATTATAATAGTAGATCAGTAACAAACTAGTGGCCAAGTAGCTGGCTTGAATGTCCCAAGCGGCGTTCGTTGAACGGAACGGGCTTTACGTAAGAAGCGGTGGAAACGTTCATTCATAATACAGATTGGCATTCAATGTGGACGCCGCTGTGAATGAACTGATAACACGAGGCTGGGGAAATGCAGAGATACAGGCGCAGTTTCCCGGGACGGAGTTTCCCGGATGGAAGTGGCCGAGAATACAACAGAAAATGACTAAATCCACCAGTACAATTAGGTTTTTTATATAACGAGAAAATACTACAATATTTTTACCAGATGCTAAAAATACTCATTACTGGATGGGTTAAAAAGAGAGAAAGAGACATTTTACTATCTTGTGGGTATACTCGTGGAAGATCCCAGCAATTTTTTTGAAATACATTATAATTACTGCATATCAGACCACGGCGATCAACACAGGGACTCAACATCAAGATGCTGCATTGACCATGGACATTTTCAAGGTCGCTTATAAACAGTTTAGCAACTAACTTTGACGTATATCACAAAATAGTAAAACTGCCCCGTGACCTTTTTATACTTCTTCTTTGCTCTTGTTTACCAACTAGTTGCATCAACGTAACATAACACAATAATGTAATTTGTTTAAATCTACTTCTAATGTCTAGAAATAATATAGGTACGCTACAATATTACTTTAAAATTTTCTCATTTAATGTACCTACCTTCATGTGTTCTAAATTTATAATCTATAATATAATACAAATTAATATTTTATAATATTTTATCATAATATTAAAATTTATGTTCAAAATAGTAAATGGTAGTATAGAAAGTTCTGATTTAATTAACCTCATTGAATTTCATATACCTACGAGAGTTACTCGTTCCAAAATCCTGTTTAAATGTAAAAATATCGGGACTGAGTATTTCAAACACTCGTTTGTACCTTAACTGCACAGAAGGTAGGTGCTTTAAATCATATGTTTTCAATCAATACTAATTTTCTATAAAAAAATATTTTTTCTACTGTTGTAAAACTATTTTATGGAGACTACTATGAGAATAAATAAAGAAAATTTTAATTATTTATAATTGTTCGTGTCGTACGTTCTCCTGATACTGCTTTCTCCGTCTATCTCTTATTTACTTTCAAGCCACACCACATGAAATGCATAATACCACAGCGCCCTTGAGGTGATTTTTCACAAAAATGGCTTTATACAAATTATCCAATTATTATTATTATTGCAAATGCACCCATTTTGGTAGGTTCTGAACAAGTGAGCTAATGTAAGATCATAGAGAGATTCAACACACATGTGGGCAGTACAGATAGAAGGAAACGCGACATGTGGCCGGTAGTTCCTTTTCGGTTAATGTTCGTCCCCACTCCCCCCCCCCAGTACAACACACCTACTCGTGTTTCTTTTTAGGAGACACCGGAACAGACAAAAGATACACATCCAGCCATACAGCCACATGCGTCAACTACGAGTTAGAGAAACGTGGCTATGACTAAAGAATCTTAATAATTCTCGCAACAAATTCAATGCATGAAACTTCAGATAAAGCACAATATTAAAAAAACGATGGAAATTATTAGAAAACCATTCACAATAGGGGAATTAATTAAACACGTTTCTTACGTCTTATTGAGAATTGGAAACCGGTTCGTTCATCGAACAATATGAAAATATTTAGCATTTTAAAAACAATTAGCGGCTCTTTATGCCAAGTAATGGAGATTACGTGGAAATCGCGATACTTTTTACAGCTCGCAAATAATATAGAAGGCGTAAATACTATTTAAGACTAAAAATAATCTAACGTTTGCATATTAGAAAATATTATTTCAGCCAATGAAAGTACATTTGACGTTTATTATCATCGCACAAGCATTAATGTCAAAGTATGAAAAGTGATAAAATTTTTATACACACAGGTTAAAAAAAATTATCGCCACAGACTAAAACTATATTTTAGATAGCTTTTTATGTATTTAGAAAAGTGTATAAGTAGATGGAAACTGAATATCAACACAGTTTAAGATCAGTCGTTGACCTTGTAAATAATAATTGAGACAACATTGACCAGAATTTTATTACTGCTTCTGTCAAAAGTAGAGGACACTCCTTTTCATGTTAATTTCCATTCCACTATTTCTGTGCTTGTTGGATTCAAATACTTCTGTTTACATATTTACGTAGGCTTGTCCAAAAACTTACGAATTGTCAAGCATATTTGAAACAGGCGACAAACTGCGTGTGGAGAATATTGCTGGGCTCATTTAAAGTGCCGAGTGTCTCAACTGTGGAGCATTCAATACATCGCTGAGATACTATTATTTGTTTGGGAGAAATCTAATTCCCGGAATGACATTTAATGTTAGGAGTGTCTCGACTGTGGAGTATTCCATCCATTGCTGATATACTATTACTTGTTTGGGAGAAATCTAACTTCCGGAATGACATTTAATGTTATGAGTGTCTCAACTGTGGAGCATTCCATCCATCACTGAGATACTATTATTAATTTGGGAGAATATTTAATTCCCGGAATGACATTTTATTGCAAGCATGACGGACACGTGTGCTTTGTGTTTTGACTTTTAGACTTTTAGAACAGGAATGAAATGCGAAGTAATGCAAAAACATGAGTTGTTGGTTTTTAGAATTTGATCGCTCGGAATATTATAGATGTTTTGATTAAGTTCAGTAAATCTCGATCTTTGCTGTAATTGAGCAATTTTGTTAAGTCTTTTTATAAGCCTAGAAAATAAAATAAAATATCCGGCTACGAATAATGCTTTGAATTGCAAAACCTCTTACTTACGAACCCCCTGTTCGTATATGGAATTAATGTATAATGTAAAAAATTAAGTTCTCCAGATTATGATAGCCTTTTTAAAATTGTGCCTGAACCACAAAAAAAACGTACATTTTGGCGATGTTTTTTCTGCATAAATCAAAACAACGTTTTTAGCATCAGGGGTAAGGATGCGTGATTTCACCCGATTCCGAATATTAAAATTCGAGGTGGATCGCCTTTATATAAAATAACGACATAAGAGATAACAGAAATCAACTGTCACTCTAATAACAGAGGGGAACTTTTGGAGTAAGCAATTTAGTAGAGTTAGTAGACTCCTGAAAAGATTTATTGGAGACATATTTTCTAAAAATTACCCCTTTCCCGATATAACAACATATTTTACTGGATAATAAAGAGCACTTATATAATATTATAACCCCGCAATGAATTTAAAGAAGCCATTGAATACCAATAGCGGATTCCAACATTAGGAATCATCGAGGTAATAAATACATAGGTGTAACGACTCTCGTTTCATTTGTCGAAATGAAAACGTTTACCGACAATAATTCTTGTACCAGGGTGTTGTAAGCTCGATTTGACGACAGTGCGCTAAATTTTCCAGGACTTTCTCGAAGGCTCTATTTACTGGTTGAATAATGCCCGAGTATTATCGAAAGTTGAATGTGGTTCTCTCAACCTACGCCTGCGCCGTACGAACAAACACCTCCACACCACGATTAACGACATACTCGTGCATACATTACCGTGGGCCCATTGAACACCAGGCACTAGGCGACACTAACAGACTCATACTTTGTTGTGTACAGGAATCAAGCAGTCTAATAATAAAAGTATGTAGCGCAACTGAATCTACTTACAGCGATGTGAGAAGTACCCACATCATGATATTTCCAAGTTCAACGACCGACATTGAAAAGGATTTAGATATTAATGTTAACTCCGACGGTATAATGTCTTGAATTTGGCAAAAAGGAGACGAAAGACAGTCAGTGAAAATTTTATCTTCGTAGGTAAAACGAGACCTCCTACGTCTCCTTCACTAGAGATTCTAAATTTGACTAAGATGACTCAACTTACTGTGAGATAATTACAAAGTAGTTTGCGGTTCGTCTACTTTATGCAGACTTAGATAGGTACTGAATGAACGTTGGTCGAAATCAGCTCTAAATGTTAATCCGCTTTTATTTACGACATGAATGTTGTAACTCTTACTAATTTCATTAAGCCGAGGCGGACACACGAGTCAACGGTCAATCGATCAAACCTTCTTTATTCAAGGAAACTGACCACATACAGCCTACACCGCTCTCGAGAGGCAACAGATCAGATAGATTGAGAATCAATTAAAGATTTAATGGGTCCAAAGTGTGAGCAGATGTTGAAGAAAAGTTGTGGGATTCTGTGGCTTCGACAGATGGCAGACGAGGAGAAAGATTTCAAATAAGACAATAATCAACAACATTTAATAAGAATAGAGCAACACATTTGAAATCTTACGACGACAGCAGAACATTCGTCAGGTAGGAATCATGATAGCCGGTATATTTTAGATTAGATTATATTAGACTATTATGTAGAGATTGGTTAATGGGGTTATGAGCAGGCATACTAAAAGCACGTGCTGTCGTACCTACTACCTATTGAACGTTCTGATACGAGTCAAATCAAAAACCGAACCAAAGGTTAGGAATAGCTTATCTAAGCCCTTTGATTCTCATTTTCCAGCTACTAGTAAGATCGGATAGACTGCTGACAAAACAAAAATTGTTTCACTGTATGATAGGTAGGTAGGTACTACTAATTTCTTGTTGGGTTTTAGGCACTGTCTTTTTATTCTACGGTTTTGCTGAATGAATTTCTCAAATATTGTTGTGGATTCTATTGGAGCATGAAGTGGTAAAAAAAATAATAAAATCATGGAGCATAAAATTAGGCATTTAACCGATATGCATTTAATCTCTATTATACTAAAATATAGTGGCTACCCCGATGTCTGTCTGTATATGCGTTTAGTTATTCTAAACTACGCAACGGATTTTGATAGGGTTTCACTATCATTTACAAATTATCATCCGGAAGGTTTGTATATACCTATATATAAGCAACGCCGGGTATAAGTCACCTAGTTGGAGAGACTACAAATTATTACATGCAATTTTTTGTGTATTTTTGATACACTGAAATGACGGCTGGCTGATACTCTGGAGGAAGGGAGGGTGGTAGAAGTAAAAGCATTTAATTAATTTATTATTATTATTTGTTATTCGATCAGACTTATTCAAGATATTTTGGACACATTTAAAAATGAATACGGAACGAATGGGTCAAACTGATCAATCTTTCGAAATGTTTGTCTCCGGTTGTTCACCTCATAGCTAAGGCAACGAGGATGATTGACCCAATGTCCCAATGCAGTAATGGCAATAAATAGTTGCTCCAATCATTGACGGTTGGGTTAATCCTATTGGCTGTAGCCGTTCATTAATAACAACTAGAAACTCGATGGTTAGGACACCACGAAGCCAGTCGATTAGTTCTCAACGTGGTCAATGAAATAATAATACAACGAACACAAATACAGGACGTTCGTCGTTCATACAACTTTAGATAGACGGGGATTGTGAATAATTTGCTGGTAATTAATTATGAAACTTTTTAATTGTGGAATATTTTAATAGTGTTTTGTTTATTATATTTGCGTTATAACATTCTTGGTATGCATTGGAATCTGTTTCAATAAATTATTTCAATGTCAAATCAAAGACAATTTGAAATATTGGATAGTTTTGCATGTTCGGGAAACGACTGGGAGAAGGATTGTAAAGGAGGCATGGAGAGCAGGTGGTAAGGGTGTGTAACTGGATGCAGCAGAGTTAAGGATTGTGTGGACGATGGTAGCTGTACGTGGAAGCCGAGAGCTGGTAGCCTTGTATTCTAACCGTGGATCGGTGTTTACTTTTATATTTTATGTTCATAGGTTGGCTGCTGGACGCTGGGTGTTTAGTGCTGGGTGCTCGCTGGGTGCTCGCTGGGTGCTGGGTACTGGGTGCTCGCTGGGTGCTGGGTGCTAGTGGCAGCTAGGTGCGGGAACACATGTTGTTTAGTTTACAAGTTTCGTGGAAAAGTAGAAATAGCCGCGCGGGGCGGCGCTAGGCGGACGGCGGGGGGCTTACCGTCAGCTATGAGCGGGGGGGCAGGGGCGCAGGGGGCCCGGGGCGAGGGCGAGGGCGGGGGCGGGGGCGGCGCTGTTGTCGCTTCCTCATTCACTGCCGCTCGGTTCACCCACACAGAAATAAGCACAGGCGGCGAGACGGATTCCGCCGCCGCTCCAAATATCTGGCTATTCCACACTGACAACACTGACACTGCGACTCACTGGCACTGGGGGCACTTCACTTCACTGGGGGTGCCGGGGGCCGTGCCGGGGGCGAGGGCGAGGGCGAGGGCGGGGGCGGGGGCGGGGTGCCGGGGCTTATCAGAGCGTGCGGCGTGCGACCTGGGCTGCGGGCCGGGGCCGTGTGGCAGCGGCCGCCCCGCGCATGCGCGCCTCCCCCTCTCCGCCTGAACCCCTCGCCGCCCTCCACCTACCGCCGTCCGCCCGCCTCCCGCCGCCCTCCGCCCGCCGCCCGCCGCCCGCCGCCGCCGCCATTCATCGCCAGCCGAGCGAGCCCCGCGACCCGCGACCCGGACCCATAGCGGAATTCAAACAAATGCAACCCGTGTGTGCTTTTTTTCTCATGAATGAGTTTGCCTAAAAGGAAACGATGGAAAGTATTGCCAACGTGAAAGGAAATGCTCCCTGCTTCTGAGTGCCACTCTCCGTAGGTACCACAGCCAACTGCCAACTTCTCGAGGAAAATCACCCGTTACGATCGTTGCAAGATGCGCTAAACTGAGAGCGCATACACACACCATACAGTACACAGTACCTACCTCCACTACACATGTCATACGCTCGTTATAATCTCTCCACTATCAGAGTGACCTAACGTTATATTGTTTGTTGAGTATGAATGAATTCTGTACAAATTACATGTTATGTTTTCTTATAGTGCTGTTACGGATTAGACAAATACCATGTTATGTTTTCTTATATTACTGTTACGAATTAGACAAATAATTTAAACATTTTACACGAACGCAAAAAATGGGCGCGACCTCGACCTCGTAGAATATGTTGAAATTACAAGTTTCAAAATCCAAAATTAAAAATATTAACGAAATATCATACTTAATACAACAGATCTAATAATAATATTTCCTTTTTTTGCTATTGTTACCTTAACCGTAAAGGCAACGATAAATGAGAAAATCAATTAATATAAGGGGATTATCGAATCATAACAAAACAATAGAACTTATTCAATTATGTATTTACTTCAATCCTTTATATAGAAAAAAATATCAATGGCAATCCATCAACTGAATTTCTGAGAAATCATCATTTAGAAAATAAAACCCATAGACAAAAGTCGTTGATATACGCACCAATGAAGACATTTGGCGATTTAAAAGAGAAAATTAAATCAGATGAAAATATGAAAAAAATAAAATAAAAATTATTAAATCATGTGATTAATTTACACAATTAAAATAATGTATGTATATATATAAATAAATTATGAAATATTATAAACATGGTTGATGTTGGTCAACCCAATTTATATGAGCCGTTTAAATAACTTAAAATTTCTGATCGGAAATTGTTTGGCATTTATGTCCAATATTTTAACACACTTACAAAAACTTACTTAAAAAAAAATACTTACAAAAAAAAAACTTGTATCGTAATTCACAATTCATAGACAAAACCATGTACAATTCTATTGAACATTGTAAAAAAAAATGTCTCGACGCCATCTAGTGAGAGAGTTAGCACTTACAATGCCTTTCTCATATAAAATAAAGTTGGTTGTTTTCAGGTGAAAAAATGTAACAAGCAGTAATTGTTGAATGAAACACTAGTATATACTGAATTATTTCGCGGATAAGAGATAAGCCGCCATAGCTCAGTGGTCAGAGCTGTCGACCGGAAATCGAAAGGACACGGGTTCAAGTCCCGTTGGCGTCATGTATCTTTTATCAGGAGATTTTTCAATGTGGATGAGTGTTTCAGGCTAATAATTATTGCTTATAAAATAATTGTTACCCTTTGTGCTATGCATAAAAAATCTTGTCTTAAACATTATTTTACCAAAAAAATAATAATAAAAATCAAGGGATAATTTCGTATTCTGCTTCATTCCCATTAAAACGGTTTATGAAACACGCACTATTTATATTTATTCATAAATAAAACTTCTTAATTAGAAACCTGTATGTAATATTATTTTAATTTTTAAAAGGGAAAAACAAGGCAAGGCATATTAAGCGCACCATTAACACAATTTGTTGCCGTTTACAAATCTATATAAATCCGGTGTCGTCAACTGTCGGACACCGAACGGAAACGGTCGCTATTTCTGGAGGAGAGTTGGCAGCCAACTTACTCCGATCATATATGTGGAAAAACAACACTTCTAGATCTGACTACTCAAGTGCTCACTCCTAACTTGTCTCTAGTATTTTACTTTGTTAAAATTCCTTTAAGGCGATGCCATACGTAGTAATGCAAAATCATGTGTTTTTGGTTTGAAAATTTGGTCGCCTAGAAATGTTTCAGATCCTTTAATTAAATATTGCGAGTAGAATATATCTTGGCCTTTGAAATAATCGAGTATTTTTTAGATAAATTTTTTTATAAGCCCAGAAAAAAATAATGTAAAGGCCTATGAAAACTGCTTTAAAGTTCAAAATCTCCTACTTACGAACCCATTTGTGGTTATGATTTTATTGTATAATGTGGAAAATTAAGTTATTTATAAAATGATCGAAAAATAATTAAATATTTATGCCTGAACTTCCACAAAATAAAATAAAAGGCACTTTTTGGCCATGTTTTTTCTTGCATAAATCAAAACAGGCGGATGGTGTTAAGCGGGAATTTAAACCTTATCGCCATCTACGTAAGGGTTGTTATTGATAGCGGCTCAATTTAAAATATTACACGACGTGGTGCATCGCCTCAATTCACAACATTGAGACACACCCTTCGAAAAAGAAGTAAGGCTCTTTATAAAGGAAGTTCATTGAACATTTTGTAACTCACACTTGAAAAATATTGTTTTGTGTTCCCGATAAATATGTTTTCGGAAGTATAAAATAGTCGCAACTGTGTGGTTTTAATGAGAAAACACAATGAATTAACTGCATGAAACAGTAGGACATTGTTAATTGTTTTAGTTAATAATCGTCTACAAGTATTTCGTCGGCTTACTGCCAAAAGTCCTTATGTGACATTTTTTATCAAAACTGAGTTAAAAATCACAATCTACCTATTTTGTCGTTTGATTGTGTCAAAATCACAACATTATTTAAATTACTTATGAAATTTGAATAATGAGTGGAAATGCTCATACAATACGTAGTACAGTACATTTTTTATTTTTTTCCCTCTTAACGTCAATGAAACAAATGTTTTAATTCATCCATAAAAGCAATTGCAATAGATGAATAACAGTCCATTACAAAAAAATAATTTTGCTTGGATGTAACTGATTAAAGGTAGGTGAAACTTAAAAGTCAATTATCTCAGAATAAACATTTTGTTGTTTTCAGACGGATATTTCACCATACTCTTAATACGCTGTTAAAAAAAGCACTAACCATACCCATAGGATAACGTATATTTTAGATTTCGGTACCGATCGATAACGTTGTACTTCAAAATAATGTTCCGAATTCACTATTCGGTACTCGAACCAATGAATAGTTGTCTACCTACTGCGAGTACTTATTTATCAGAATGAATAGTTATTGACAGCTTACCCATAGGATGGTGAAATACCGCCCCTACCCCGTTTGAAGATATCAAGATATAATCTTCAGTAAACCCGACTTCTGCAACATTTCTGAAAGAATGTGCCGATTACTAAATAGCATCTAGGTACCTATTAATTTGTATAAATCACACAATCGTATTTGGAGAACCTGTGCTGACGTGTTCGCATGAATTGGGAAAGTGTAGGAAAGAATATGCCATCATAAGTAAAAACACATCATCGTCCTTGTGGTACTCAAGGAGGATACTCTGGTTTCATCCATGGCGGCAGTAATGTATACAAAATAGGTTAATAGTTGTTACATATTACATAGTCATAGTTTTGTGAAAAGAAAGGGACACTAAATGTAGTGTACTTAAAGATACAGTTAAGACGAAAGAGAATAAAACAAAACAGAAGTAGATGATAATCAATGTAAATATATAAAATGCAGGGTATTTAAAGCAGTACCATATAATAATACAACAATAATCTATTTAGTAGAACTAAAACATAATATACATGCTAATTTAAATGTATTATGTTTGGGTTGGGGTGAGCATGTTTTTTTTTTACCTTTAGCTTTTATACATTCTGTGATCTGTTTTTTTTTCTGTTTGTGTATTGGTGAATTTTCAGCAGGTTGTTCCGGATTCGGTGGCGAGCAGTTACACAGTTTGATGGAACAGTACTTAAAGGATCTTTGTCCGCGGGTGGAATGTTTTATTGGGTTGTTGAGGGTTAGGATTGTTAAAGACTCATTGGATATTATTGAGGACTGATATTTTAAAGTAGTTTATAGTTTGTGTTTGAGGAGGTAAAGAATCGACGCTCTGGCATAAAGTCGTCTAATTGACAAAACGTTGAGCAGTTTGTAAATGTTCTCACAGTCAGTGTCGTATGGTACTTGAAGAATTAGTTTAATAGTTGACTTTTATGCTTTTTCTAGCGGATCCAGGGAGTTATTTGTTGCACTTCCCCAAGACAGTAGAGCTTTGATATTGCTTAAGAGGTACATACTTTTTGAGTTTGGATGTGAGTGAGTTAAGAGGAAGCTACAAGCCAAAAATGTGTATATTCTTCGTAAACCTTATATTGTAGGTAATAGGCATCAAAATCGCTTGACAAACAGAGTCTAGTAATTTCAAGCAGATTTTAAGATCATTTCAGATTTCATTTAGATTTCAAGCACAAAACAGGTTTTAATTTATTTTGTAAATAATTTTATAAGAAAGCAAAAAAGTTAATCAAGTGAAACTGTATAAGATAATCTAACCTATAATACTGTATTTTTTTAAAGTTGTTTCCTTTGCGCGTTCCTACATTTCTATGAAAAAAATGTTTTTAGTAGTTTACATTTTATATTTTTTATTGAGTAATTCTTTTTATATGCATTCTACTCAAGCGAAACGATAGGAAAACCTTTAATTCATCTAAAACATATATTTTGGTATTCATAATGTACACCAATTCGTTATAAAGATTAATGAAAATAGTGATTTAGCATTAAGCTTCGCCTTAATGTGGTCAGTCTATCGGAGGTTTTCATTAAATATGACGCCAAGAAATTTGGTTTCTTTAACATTTGACATGTTGAGGAAGGTTGTGATCAGTTATGTATTTTTAAAACAAAGGTTCGAGGAGGTAGACCTCTTTATGTTATGATGTGTGTCATAAATTTAGTTTTGTTTGTATTCAGTCTGTTTTCGTTAAAGCAGTTTTCTAATTTCGCACCAAAACCGTTTTTTTTACCTTAAAATTAGTTTACCTTACGAAGGCTCGCACGCGTGACATTTTCCCGCGCTGTCGGTAGGCGGAACTACCCCAACTCCGCTGGGCGGTGCCCTCCGGAGCCGCCTATGGCGGACCGCTGCGTGGGCTCAACATCTCCTATCGATTTCAACCCAAACAACTCTCCCATCCCACCCACCACACACCCCATAGTTTGGAAATGTCAAAGATGCAAGTTTGTCATAAAGACGGTTTGGGAAAGATCTAGATAACACTTTTCTGCAGATAATAGGAATTCTCTGTAGATAGTAGGAATTGTAATGATAATAGGGCCATCTCAAGTGCTTAGGTTAGATAAGCAATATTGGCGATAATTTAGATCTCTCGAAGCACTGTAACATTTCTGATTATTCAAATTTCAGCATGCTACGAAAAAATTGCAATAAACTATCGAACATTTGTTACAAGAATTATAATAATAATGTTGAACTTTCAATTGGAAATAATGTAAAACATTTTTTTAAGTATTATAAATCACTAAATAACAATAATCTTGGAATACCTGAAACTATGCACCATAAACAGAAAACTTCCTGTAAAGTTAATGAAATTGTCAATTTATTTGCAGATTTTTTTAAAGATGTGTATGATGCAGATATACCTAACGAACCAATTCCAAACTTCAAGTCAGATATAAATTTAGAATTATCCCAGATTCATATTGAAATTAAAGACATAGCGGCTTGTATTAAACTACTGGAACCTAAATGTTGCTCAGGAGCAGATAAAATTCCCCCCATATTCCTTAAAAACTGTGCAGGTAGCGTTTCTTACCCACTATACCTACTCTTTAAACAATCACTTTCATCGGGTAAGTTCACGCAAATATGGAAAAACAGCTTTCTTACTCCAATATTTAAAAGTGGAGACAAGTCTTTTGTTGAAAATTACAGACCGATATGCATACAATCGTCGATACCGAAAGTTTTTGAAAAGTTAATTCTTCATAAAATATGTTCTTGTGTAAAATTTAATATTTCTTCATTTCAACACGGTTTTGTCTCTGGCCGATCTACTCTAACTAATCTTACACTATACGAAAACTTTATCTCGTGTGCTCTCGCTAACAGGCAACAAGTCGACTCAATTTATACGGATTTTAGTAAAGCGTTCGACAAGGTTTGTCATAAAATCCTTATAAATAAATTGTCAAAACTTGGAATAAGTGGTAAACTATTACACTGGATTAAGGATTACTTATCAAAACGTATACTGACTGTATGTATCAAAGAACACTTGTCTTACGAATTCGAAGCCACTAGCGGTGTGCCTCAGGGTTCACACTTAGGACCAATATTATTTATACTGTTTATAAACGATGTCACTTCTATTTTCTCTGATGTTCACATATTATTATTTGCTGATGATATGAAAATATTTAAAATCATTAAAAATATCAATGACTGTTTGTCCCTACAATCCAATTTCAAAAAATTTGCAGAGTGGTGTTCTATTAACAAACTTACACTCAATATTAAAAAATGTCAAATTATGAGTTTTTTCAGAATAAAAAACCCCATCAAATATAGTTATACACTGAACAACCACATTTTATTATCTGTACCTGAAATTAGGGACCTCGGTATAATCTTTGATAGTAAATTATTATTTAATAATCACATAAATGTCATTACTAGTAAACCAATGAAAATGTTGGGCTTCATTACTAGAATATCTAAAGATTTCAAAAATATCCATACATTAAAATTACTTTATACAACTCTAGTCAGAAGTCAATTAGAATATAATTCGTCTATATGGAACCCTTCCTACAAAAACTATGCAAACTCCATTGAAAGAATCCAACATAAATTTCTCAGAACAATTAACTTCAAATTAGGAATTCCCTCTGACGACATTGATTACGATTCATTATTACAATTAATGCATCTCTTATCGTTAAAACATAGAAGAATTCTTAATGATCTAATTTTTTTATTTAAAATAATCAATCACCGGTTTGACTCCCCTGAATTAACTTCGTTGATAAACTACCATGTTCCCTGTAGACAAACTAGACTCAAGTCACCTTATTATTGCAACAATACTGGAACTAACGCAGAACAAAATTCAATAATCCATCGCTTGCACAGATTAGGCAATGAATATTCCAACATCGATCACGCTGATTGTCTATTATCATATAAAAGATGCATAAAACAAAAATTGTCGAATAATACCATACCATCATAATGTTTATGTACTTCAGATTAAAAACTACTAGTACTCGATAGGTAGAAGCTGATATCAGTGCATTATATATTATCACAGTCATCATAGGTACTATGTAAAACTTTATCGGACTGTCAAGCAGTGTCGCACATTATTATTATACACGCGATTCTCCCATTTATTACTCTTTTTTCCTTTTCATATTATAATAGTATATATTTTATTCTTTTCATTTTCTAATAGTATATACCTTTCTAAAATTTTTTATTTTATTTTTTACCAACTCTTATTGCCTTTCAGACATTTTATAAGCACTTCATTCTTGCTTATACTACTTTATTGTAGATTATTACATATAATTTCTTACTTTGAATTAATACTATACTACAGATTGCTACTTATATTTTATTTATATCTCTTTTATTTCATACTTTTAACCTTACTTCTATTTACTGATTATACCGTTATACTTACATTTATATTGTTGCATTCCTTATGTTGCTGTACTATTCTCTGTAATTTAGTATGTGAATGGCACATGTTGTGCCGTATATGTGAAAATAAATAAATAAATAAATATGGGAGGCTGGCATCGGTACCTCCACCACCGCCCGGGAACCATTCACCGGACAACCAACACTTGGTTGGTTACGTTTGGCGAATTATCAGGGGTGCGGTTTGTTCAGGTCTAGACGCATCTGCCCACCAACAGCATGGCGGGCAGGATCCGGAGAAGCCGGTCGAAGGAGACCCCTCGACCACTCCAGCTGGATTTTGCACCACAGTGAGAGGGATGGATTCATACGTTTGTCACTCCTTGGACACACTGACCCTACCGATGTAGCAGGAACCGATTAAGCACGAGGATCGATAATGTTTGAATAGATCCATTTGAATTTAATTCTTGTTTTCGCGAATGAATGCATGCAAATTTTGGAAGTGGAAATTAACCAACTTTCCGAACACCGATCCAGCTGTAACTCGGCAGATAGGCTCGCTGTTGATGATTATGGTGGAATTCTGCACACACACGCGGACCACCTACGAATTTATTTGAAATTAGATGACATTAAAGCAGTTAATATAAGAAATAAATGTTGGTTCAACCCAATCAAGATTTGGCTCAATTGTTAGCGTGGTTCCTCTCAAGAAAAAAAACAGTATTTAAATACATTTTAAAAGGTCACTGCTGTTAAGAGCCAGTCCCTGGGAAGGATGGCTCGATCCTCAGTCAAACAAAAGTGTGTATTTTTAATACATAATATTTTCATGATGCACATAATTAACGTTAAAATATTACTAGCGCAGATCGATGAAAAAATCGCGGAATATTATAATTAATGTAAGATTTTTGAAGCTGAAAGTATTTACAAAACATCTCATAAGAATCAAAAAATAAATTTTGTCAATTTTCATAATTACTATTTTTTGTTGCCAAATTAGAGAGACGATCAGAAATTAAACTTTCGAATAAACCTTTAGGAAATCTAGTTAGCTAGTACATAACCCTTTTTTGAAAATGGAAAAAGCGCAGACCTTTTAAAATTCAAGAAATCTGCCTTTGCCTGGAGTTCTATTAATCCAAAGTAATTTAAGGCGATGCCATACGTAGTAATTCAATCACGAGTTTTTGGTTTGAAAATTTGGTCGCCTACAAATGTTTCAGATGCTTTAATTAAATACTGCGAGTAGAATACATCTCGGCCTTTGAAATAATTTTAAAGAGTATTTTTTAGATAAGTCTTTTTATAAGCACCGAAAAAATAATGTTAAGGCCTATGAAAGCTGTTTTAAAGTTCAAAATCTCCTACTTACGAACCCCTTTTCGGTTATGATTTTATTGTATCATGTGGCGAATTAAGTTATTTATAAAATGATCGAAAAAAATTAAATATTTATGAACATCTACAAAATAAAATATGTTTTTTTCTTGCATAAATCAAAATAAGCGGATCGTGTTAAGCGGGAATTTAAACCTTATCGCCATCTACGTAAGGGTTGTTATTGATATCGGCTCAATTTAAAATATTACACGACATAGTGCATCGCCTTAAACAAAATAAATGCACATTTCGGGTATAGGTTAGAAAATGAAAATAAAAGTATTATTGGTTCCACAACCCGTTCCAATTTTGAAAATGAAACCTAAATTTAAAGCAAAGTTAAAGTTTATTGAACCAGATTTTATACAGGACAGCGCAGACAAACGAAATTCATATGTTTGATGATTGAAATATGTACATAATGTAAGAAAATTATGTTCGCAGTAAAAAAATTCACCCTTTATTTTAAACCGATGGTAAAAATAAAAATTTCCACAAATTACCCTAGTTACATGGGATAAAAATCATCCACTTCTATATCTGTTTATTCTAGATTTTTTTTTTGTAATTCAAAAGGTCGTGGCATTTTTAATGTTTATTTAATAAATCAGCACACCCACCATCGCTTATAATCCAATTGGGTTGATTTACACATTGACGCAGCAACCTAATTCACTCAGCATCCGTACGATAGCATGTAATGTATCAACGCATATTATTAGCTAATTGAAACATTATTGCCGAAAAACATTGTTAAAATAATGGCTGGATGGCAACGATTTTATTTTTATTCGATAATAATTAGTGTTGAAATACAATAATTACTTCCAAAAGAGATTTATCTACCTACTACAAGGTCGGTTCCATGGCAACTCAGGATAGTGGCAATTCAATACTTTTTTGAAAATTTATATAAAATCATTAAAATGACGTAACGTAACCTATTTAACCTAGTTTTTATCATCACCTTTCGTGACTACACCACTTTTCGAATGTTTGTTAAATTGCCACGGTCCTGAGTTGCCCGATTACCACAAAGTTAATAAATTAGAAAAACTAAAATAGCAATAACAGGCTAAAGTGAACTTTACAATAATCTGCGGTGGTTTGATAGATAGTTAAATTTTAGTTTTCATTCCACAATGGCTAACTCAGGACAATGGAAATTCAACACACTTCAACAAGCTCTTCAAAAGTCATGAAAAAAACTAAGATATATATGTTACGTTAGGTTAGGGGTATTCTTTTTAAAGTTGTTAAATGTAAACCGATTCGTAAAAAGATTAATCTAAACAGTGATTTTGTATTACGCTTCGCCTTAAACCAGGCTTAAGACCGGCTTAATGATACCGACGTTGAACTGGCGAATTTTAATTGGTACCGCCGCCCCGGTAAAAAAATATTGGGTAACCAACAACTCTGTCATAGATCACCCCAAGTGGTTAGGTATGTTTGCGGTTTTAATGATTTTTCCTAAATTTTAAAGACTTAATTTTCTTACTTAACTCTAATCTACGCGTAATCATTTGTGAAAGACGATCGTTAGTTTATTAGTTATAAATTGCATGCTTTTGATCATTATGTTAACTCGACCGCTTGGCATTTCTGTATTTAATATGTTTGTTCGTTCCGTTTCTGGTTTCTAAAATCTGCTGCCTCTATTTTATTATTCAAGCAAGCCTTACTTTAGCTAGATGGCTAACTTTGACATAATGGCTGACATTGACTGAGCTTTTCATTATTCTGGTACCTAACTGAAAAAAATCAAATTTCTTTCAACAATAGCGACAACACGTAAATATATTATTAACTAGAACATAATAGGAAAATCTTGGTAAAGATTATCACTGTAAGCGGATAGGACGTTGATATACGAAAACTGTACATATTGGCCATTATACCTCCCGAGATAAAAAATTGATGCAAAATAGCAACGCTTTAGGGTCCGGATAAACAGGACGAAATAGCAACGCTTTAGGGTCCGGATAAACAGGACAAAATTTCCACTAGCCGAGCCGCGAATTAAAGAAAAGGAACAAAGCCACCGAAAGTGGCATTTTGTTCAGTTTGCGGATGTTTTGTCGTGTTTATACGTAGCATTAGATTTTCTGATTAAACTCTTGCTAACTTGATCAATTTCTTTAGTCAGTGTTCCGATGATATAGGATGATACAATGTCCAATATCCATAGCAACCATAAGAATCATTATTATCCGTTGTCTAGGTGTACAAGATAGTACATACCCCTAATGCTGGATAAAGTGGTGTTCAATGTTAAAGGAGACGTACGCCACATGCATATTACAATAGAGACGTGATCGGAATGCATTGGCGGTTCACTTACAATGCAGTCCTTATGTAAACACTAAACAGTATAAAGTATAATATGGCTTGCGGCAGTAGCAGTGGCTACTTGCCCACTATTGAAGATAATAATTGAATTGTGAGCATTAAGAACAAAGAAAATTCGTGATTATCGTGATGTCGTCATACATCATATTTTTTATTAACATTCGCATAGCTAAGTAATAATATCCAACCAGGGGCGCGCAGTCACGGTTTTTACTTATTGTATATATTAGCGCAAGATTTGTGAAGCATTTATTAAAAAAATGTTTCATGATCAATGGCTTTCAAAAGATGATAAGAAATTTTACATCCGTAAAAACAATAAACAAAATAAATACACATTTCAAATATAGAATTATTAATAAAATAATCAAAATTAAATTACTTTGGTAACTACTGTATCACTCGTCTGAATCAAAGCAAATTACAGTTTTTGAGTTCATTGAACCCGAGTTACACATAGACAGAGACACTCCATCGAAGTTATTGCTTTTAATTATTTAATTTATTTATTAATCTTGAGTTGGCTCACATCATCACGTGTACCATAATTTATAAACATAAACACAGACATTGACATTTACATTTGGAAAACGTATTTATATAAAATATTTACAAATTTAACATTAACGATTGCGGCCAATGACTTTATAAAATACCTAAATTGTGGCCGACATATTTTCTTCTTCTTCGTATATCGTATATAATAAAAAGAAGAGTGTCTGTTGGTTTGTTTCTTTGTACAAATCAAGAGTTTTATTACGAGATTGATGAAATTTTGCACAATAAACTAACAAAACTACCCCCACCCCCTTATCCCACCCATTAAAAAATAATTAATCTCTGGCAATGCCGGGGACTTCAGTTCGTTTAACATTTTTTTAAATCACAGTAACTTTTTTTCAAATTTTATTTTATAGTTATTCTGAATTTTGTAATGTAGTTGAATGGCCTGGTATGTACGAGATTTCTTGTGTAATTGATTTTTCCAATCTAATCTAATTTGTTTTCGTCACGTATCCGTGTGTCTCGTGATTGTTATGTATATATATATTTTTTCATTATACCGGAAGAAATTAGAAGCAATAGTGACAAAATTCAAACATTGAACACTGTTAAATACATTTTGTGACAATTTATTATCTAAATGTATAATAATATGTATTATTACTAATTACATTCTTTTTGACACGTCACTACCTACTAGTAGTATTATCGACTATTTTGAATGAAAAAAACATATATCTGCCTGTATCTAATTAGCTTTAGTTGATATTTAGCCCTGAAGAAGCTTGGGACAAGCGAAACCCAGTTGGCTATCGTTATTGATTCAAAAATAAAGTGGTGTCTTACTAAGTGTATGTTTTTTTCATTCAATATGTCACACCCCAAAGTATTTGCTTCCTTCGAAAAAAAAGACTATTTTGAACTTTCTCACTGAAATGTACTCGTATAGTAATAATAATGTACTGTAAACTCTTCTTCCAAACACTTCCATGGAAGAGTGTTACTATAATTTCATAATATGTAGAAATCAAATGTGAATACCATTTTATATGTACTTATCTTATTTATTTAATAAAAAGCAAATAAGTAATTTTCAGTTCCTTAGACATCATCCTTCTGTTAATTCCATTTATAAAAATATATACATCAAATAATATTCGTATACTTTGCTTCGCCGTCATCGAATATATATATTCAAATAATATATACTTTGCTTCACCGTCAAAAATATATACATTCAAATAATATATACTTTGCTTGGCCGTCGTAAAATATATACATTCGAATAATATCTATATACTTTTCTTCGCCGACATAAAATATACACATTCGAATAATATATACTTTTCTTCGCCGACATAAAATATGTACATTCAAATAATATATGCTTTGTTTCGCCGTCATAAAATATGTATATTTAAATAATATATACTTTGCTTGGCCGTCGTAAAATATATACATTCGAATAATATATACTTTTCTTCGCCGTCATAAAATATATACATTCAAATAATATATATACTTTGCTTCGCCGTCATAAAATATATACATTCAAATAATATATACTTTGCTTCGCCGTTATAAAATATGTACATTCAAGTAATCAAAATATTATTATTATTATATACTTCGCTTCGCCGTCACAAAATATGTACATTCAAATAATATATACTTTGCTGCACCACCATAAAATTTAGCTCCTTTGATATATCTCAGTTATAATAGACTAGCTGACGTGTACCTGACGTTGCTTGACTTTTCTCTACTTTCAGTAAATATAAAATCTTCCGGAAGAAATTCTCTAAATGAAAGTGAAAACCGTATCAAACCCCGTTGCATAGTCTAGAAGAACTAAGCGCACAAACATACGGACGCCGACAGTGACTTTGTTTTAAACTATTTAGTTTATGCATTTAACTGCATTTCTAGGAAGAACGATTGTGGTCACGGGTGTTTAGTTCGCACGTTAAAAAACCTCAGACATTAAAAACTCCGTAATAATAAGAAGAATTATCGATCACAAATATGAATTATTTAAACTAAGTTTGTATCGTTTCTTTTTCAAATACATACATTCATTTTTATTTAACTTTTGTTTTCGGTAATGAAATAATGCAAATCTTGAAAGTGAAAATTAACTTTGACTCGTTGTCGATGAAAATGCATTCTGTCATTTTGGTAGCACGCACACACAGGAACATATATCCATTTCCCTGAAATTGGATGACATTACAGCAGATAATATACGAAATAAATGTCGGTCCTACCGAATTGGGTTTCGCCTCAGTTGTTAGCGCGGTTGACTCCATTCCCTGGGGAGGAAGGTTCAATCCTCATTCAAAAAAAAGTTACATCTTTTAATAAAAAAGATGATTTTAGGGGATAATTTTTTTTGTCATCAAGTTTAATTAATTTATTTTTTTCTATTGTACATTTAAAAATATTATTATTCGACTGCTAAGAAACTGTAATAATTATTACATAATAAAACTGCATTCTTCTTAAGGTATTGTCAAACACCGACAGTTGTAAAAAACAAATAATAACATTTCTGCCATAATTTCATTAAATAATGCACATATAATCCTGTCGCCCACGGGTCGGTAAGAGTAAGGAAAGGGTAAGGAATCGACATAAACCGTAAGACCCTGCGCAGAAAAATACCAACTAACTAATTATGGCAGAAATGTTATTATTTTACTTTTCTGCGCTCTTCCAGCATTCGCTTTATGTCGATTCCTTACCGGACCTTAGCATAGCGGGGTTAAGCCCCCGCATTTAGCTCTTAAGTTCCAAAAAACAGATATATGTTATTTTTGAAGATAATATCTGTACATTTGTTATGCCAAAACGTTAATTATATGAAATTTCCTCGATAGAAAAAAATAGCAAAGTAAGCTCCGAAAATTATTAAAAACACATTTTGTTCTGTTATTTAATAAGTTATAGGCATGAAAAATTCACAGTGTATCTTTAAATGCAACTAAAAAATCTGTCGAGACATTTTTGCTTTATCTCAAACGAGTCTTTTTTTAAAATATTTTCACCATTTTCGTTAATTATTATTGTTTTTTCTCTAACATTCGTATTTACGTATTTCCGTTTCAAGCCCTCTTTAAACGCTTAGTGTAGGGTCCTTAAAAAGGCAGCATATTCCAGAAAGTATCCTGAAAAAATACTTGTATTATGTTACAGTATTCGACAGTTAACAATTCAACATTTTGCATTATAAAATTTAAAAAAAAAATAAGCTTTTGTTCTTATTAAATTTAGTTTTTTTTTAACATAAATTTTTTTGGGCAATATGTTGATGTCAAATATCGCAGCAGGTAACTATGGTTTTCATAAAAAAAGACATGAAAACCTATACCTGAATATTTTTCAGGTTAGTAATAAAAAATAGTTTGTCCCTGTCATTATAATTAATTAATTAAAGGAAGGGTTTTGTAATGAAATGAGCCATTTATATAATCGTACAGATGGCACCTACCAATAATGTGACTCCCGATCTAGCGCCCCTGTTCATTGGGTACAAATTTACTCATTGATAACCTGGCCTCATGGATAATTTCTCTAATAAACAATAAACAGTGATAATCACAAGTGACCTACCAGGTAAGTATGGTACTGCATATAATCTGCTTGTACAAAATATAAATAAATAAGAATAGAGAATAGTAACGTATGTACATTTGTAGAAATGTATTATATATTTGTACAGCGCCTTTGAGGTTATTTTGCACAAAAAACGTCGATATATAAATCGTCCAAAAATTATTATTAAAGACATTTTTACAAAATGACGAACGGCTTATTGCGAGGATTTTTTATGCTGTCAAATTATGTGCATTTTACAGCTCGCCATTGTTAGTGATTTTAAAATATTTAAGGTTGTGGTTGAGTAATAAGAAGTAAGTAATATATACTGCAAAGGTACTCATTAATTTATAACACATCCAAGCAGATCTCCCCAGAACATTATTTTTTTTTCATAACGTCAATATGACACGATCTAAGTGATCTTCTATTTTAGCAATCGCTAACAATTCTGTTAACTACTAACTTTTACTTTTCTACCGCTAACTTTTATGATTTATTTTGTCTACGCAGTTTATGACAAGCTTTACTTATAAATTAGTATTAGTTATAAAATTAATTAGTCTGATCTATTTACTAATAATTACTCAAATTATTAATAAATAGATCTTATAATCTTCTTATAATTCTCTAACTTCTCCATTCTCTTCTTGCAACCCAAACTAGCTTTTCATCATTTTTCTTATTTTTCTTTTTCATATCATAGTAATGTATAGACTCTGTTCAAACTGTAAAATTCACCCTCCATAACACAGGGTCATCCCTAGCATGGAAGGTGAAATATCAAAAAAACCATATGTACCCTCTAAGTCTTGTATTAATAAAATAAATAAATAAATAAAATGCGGTAGTTTTGAAATAGTTGACATTAAAGTTATTGTTATCAAGTTTAATTTGTAGAACTCCATTTACACTTTAGTTTTTTTGCTTTCGCATATTCAATAATATTTAGAAACAGTTTATTTGTGAAGCAGTTCTGCCGTGTAATTATTATGAATTTTGACAGATTATACATATTTTTAGTGAAACTGCACAGTGAAACTATGGCATCCTCAATTGGGGTGTGCTGTGAGGCTAAGGTAGTGGGGTGGGGAAGGAGATGGGAAAGAGGATTGTGAGAAAGAACTTGTTTATTCAGATCTGGTCACCAAACTTGGCCAAAGCCACTTACACTAGTGGTCTTACACGTGGGCTATTCTGAGAGTATCTTAGAACGTGCCGCAAAATTACTTTAAAGGAGTAATTTTTAAAATTAATCAAATTAATCAATAAAAATAAAACAGTTATTTCGTTTAAACCAGGATTTTTTATTAATTTAGTGACCGACCGGTTTCGTTTAACTTAAACATCATCAGGGTGCAAATTAATACCAGTATTGTTGTAATTTAATATAACAAAATAATTGTTTTATTTTTATTAAATATGTCAAACCACAAAGTGAGTGCTTTCTACAAAATAAATTTACTTGCGCACGCCGGGTTTTGAACTTGCGACCTTCGGCTTGCTAGTCGAGAGCCTTATCCCTCGACCACGGAGAACGTCGACCTTACTAACTGTTTCGCCTTTAGAAGGCATTTTCAAACTGTCAAGAATTTTTATTATCCTTTAAAAATTATAATCCCTGACTCTATCTACAAATTCCACCTTTCCTACGAGTGAATAATTGAAATGCACAGGTGCGACATCATCGGCTCTCCTATCTGGCTTGGCATCAGCTCAACAGCCTAATGTAACTGCAAGTGCAATTATTCCAATGGACTACCGACCTACGTGCAATATGTCAGGCTTCCAACTCTAGAGGAACCTCATTAATAGTCAATGGGACACTCAAAACACCTTCCTGCCGTTCTGTCATGGTCTTTATTTATTATGAATGGATATGACAATTTGAAATGTCATGGGAAATTTGACATTGTGAAAAAGAGGGATCTGAGAACTCAGAGAATCCCTCCTATGAAACTGAGTCTAGTCTATATGCTGTAACAACTCTTATGTTGTGTTTTTAAGTCACGGAAAGGGAAATAAAAAAAAAAATCTAATTTTTTTAAATTTGCAAAATTGCATTTAGTCAGACAAACAGGCACCGAACAATCGATTTTTAAAAGCTGAGATAGATAGATTGTCTTCGATTGTGATTGATTTGTTACTAACCACTCTTTCCAATATTTTCGAAAGTATGAAAGGCGGTAGTCGTAAGGATCGGAGCGACACTCCTTAGAGATCTGGCACCTTTCCACTTTTGATTGAGAGTTTGAATAATTTACTGCAGTTAATTCTGAAGAACGCCGTATAAGGACTAGAGCAGATATTTCGTCAAGTCCTCAGGCTTTGTAGACTTTCAACCCATTCCAGACCCGGAGAACGGATCTTTGGTTCCTTCATTTGGAAACCGCAGTGTGGAAAGAGTGGAATTAGGAGACACCGTTATCTTGAAGTATTGAGTTTTCCCCTAAGCGAGCAGAGTTAGTCAACTGACCATCGGGCTTGGTCAGAAGTGGGAAATAATATCTGTAGAATATCTCCCGAGCGAACATAAAGAACGCCTACAAGTGCGGCAGTCTGCCAGCTTATTGCAAATTCTTTGGTCGTTGTCGCTCTAGCTCTGTTTAATTTCTATTGTTCTGCATTATACGTCGTAACTGCTTCAACACAGCAATGATCAAACCTGCTCCAGAGGATTTGATGGAGCGGGAATGTAGCAACCCATCGCCGATGTGATTACCTCTCCCACAATACGTGCACAGATTGATGAGTCCTCGAAGCTAAAGAAGACCTACCACATTTACCCACAAACCACAAGTGATAATTTAAGTTATTTCGTATTAAATTCAAAAGTCACAAGAAATAATCAAACCGATAAGAACACAAAGAGACAATAACAATTATTATTTAAAGAACAATATATTTTTATATCCTTGTAACTGCAGATAAAGACGGGCCAAATATTATTAATGAGGTTAGGCCAAACCACTTCCAGTCATTTCGCCCGAGATAATGCGGTTAATCCAATGAATGCTGTCATTGTTTGCATTATCTGCCTGAGGAATATTACAATAACTCCAATGCAGTTTATAATGATCATGATCCCCAAAGCAGTTAGCAGTGAGTTAGTGAGTAGTGAGTACCAAACGATCAATAAAATCAAATGAGCTCGCTGTTCGTCCATCAACAGGATGCTGATATCATATTTAGTATGGCGTTCTTTTAATTGTGTATTCAACGAATATTATTGAGCGCTGGGACGTGTTGGAATTTCATTATTAAACAGGATGTGAGAATTATAGGAAGCGTGATCATTATTTATTAATTACGAGTAGCCTTATAACATCAATAGCTGTAGCAACATACAAGCAACTGCTTATTACGGTCTGGTACTTGGATACCGAGAAAACTGATAATTCGTTTGAAATAACTAATATACTAGTTTAAACGAATAAAACAGGTGTTTAGTTGCTTTGGTTACAACATCGGGTGGAGCAGAGCAAGGAGATAAAAACAAAATAGAAATAAAAGGAAATTAGGGAAGTCGCAAGCAGCCATGACAAATTCGGTTGATTTGTCCACCTATAGTTCTTAGAGGGCTTAGTTTGTCAGGACCATGCCATGCGTTTTGTTCGGACCTTTACCTCTCTCGCTGTAAAAGTGCGAACTAATAAATTTAAAAAAAACTGTCCTAATGTTTCTTTCTATTGTATGTTTTCTTATATTCATTCCTCTGAAGTCTCACCAAACCAGATAACTGCTGAATAAAGTCGTGTTAATTACTGTATTTTGGATAAATTGCCACGTTTTTCCGTCGGCGTTCCTAGTAGAATTAGGAAGATAAATAAACTAGTTTTCATACTAGACTTTCCCAATTCTTCCCTTAGATAAATCGTATTCTTTGCCACATTACCATACCCCGGAACTTGTTCGTACTGTCGGAATACTGTCATATATCATGATCATAAATCGGGATGGAAGAGACATATAGAGCCAAAAATAGATACGTTGTAAATATCTTGTCGCTCGAGTGACCTAACAGCGCGTTGTTAATTTTTTAAAAATTATAGATAAAATACTTAAAAAGAGGAATACAATATTAGAATACGTGAATAAAAGTACGAAAATCTAAAAATTGCTATTAAAAAAGCTTGTGCAATTATAAATTTAGGTAATTACCTTATACTTTTCTTCCACCTCTCATTCAGTAGACAGGGAAGAGGTGCACAAGTAACTGCACTTGCAAAAGCACACACTGCACCTGCGCTAATAATTATAGTTAATTATTGCATTCACTCTCCACTATGATACACAGCACTGAATGCCCATAAAATGGCAATTCAACAGATGAAGATCAGTTCCAGGAGCCAATTTTCACAAGCTGACTTCGCGAGTTGGAGGCTTCGAAGGAAATGAGCTTCTGCCCGGAAAATGGCACTTCCGGCGCATGCGTCAGATCCGCGCAGCTACTGGGCGTGACCTAGACCCTGTGGACCTCCCATACAGCCACCCCCGCAGCCAGCCAACCAACCCCTATCGTCATGGCAACCATCAATCGAACATACCCAAACGAGTGGGTTCCATTAACTAAATTTTCATTCTAAAACGAAGCCGTTTCACAAAGGAAAACGATCAAAAACGTCCACAGATATAAAATACATCACGATTTTTTGCTGTCCACTTTACTTTCTATGTAGCGGTTTTGAGGAGGCTAACTAAAGCGTTTTGGGGATGAATATTAGGATGTGATATCAGGGCTATCTGTTGATTAGGGGTGTGTGTGTGTTGCCCTAGGCCCCTCCCTTGGGGGTGGTGGGTGTGGGTGGGTGATGAGGGTTAGTTGGGAAGCAGAAGTAGGTTGAGTGGATGCAGACCATGCACGATCAATAACCGAAAGGTCAGGGGAGTGATCATGGTCAAATCCTCGGGATGCATTATTCTGCGCAGGTACCAGCTTTAGTTTGCGACCGTAACTTAGAATTCTTCGCTATCATCCTAAGCTTCGTACCGACACTGCACAACGCGTACAGTAATAAATAATTAAGTAGTCAAAGTGTACGAAATCAATTGTAACTATAATTATGTATTGGGGCTGGATAGAGTAGGGGTGGGGAACCTTTCGAACAAAAAATGGTAATTGCGTGACCAAATGCCATGTTCAGAAATGAGTCTGCTAGTAAAAATTTATAATTGCACTCGGAACGCTAGAATGGTTTCACCTGAGTTGCATGTGAGTTGTACTCGAGATGAGTCCGCACGTCGAATTTTACGTTAGCTGCGAATGGTTTCTCTCGAAATGCGTTAGCAGATGAATTCGCAACTGGAATTTTAACACCTACATAACAATCATTAAGCCGCCACTGGTTGGATCACCTATATATTTGTGTCTAAACTACTGAAAACGATGTTTTTTCAGCTACAACAACATCAATTATACCATTTTTTATAATATTAGCACTCTAGTATACCCAAAAGTCACGAGCCGCCACTTGTTGGATCGCCTATTTATTTGAGTCTAAACTGCTTTCTAGTTACTTAGGTACATAAGTACCAGCCATGATATACAATTCTATGGGTTTTGTAATAATGCCTTAAAATGTATCTGAAAGACTGTGAAAGAAAACCGTTTTGTAAGTAATTTTTTATATTCTTTTTTGTGGTCAGCACTGTCAACAGGCCGCCCCGAAAGGGTTCGCGGGGCGTATCAAAAATCCTCGCAGGCCGCAGGTTCACCACCCCTGATGTAGAGGGTTTGGACGAAGCTAATGAAAAAACAAAAGCCATAATAAAAACCAGGTCCTCAACAAATAAAACACTGAACATTCCGATAACACACACCACATACGGACAAAGACACTTTCAATACTACGCAACCAAACTTTTTAACAGTATGCCCATTACTTTCAAACAATTAATGATATACTAGATATAAAATCAAGATATTCACTTTATTCAAAAGATTATAATTCCAAACCAAACATAACCGAGTTATAATAAGTAAAATTAAATATTATACACATTCTTCACGAATTATCCAAAAATACATACACTCACATATAAATGTGTGTTTTCATGTTTCAACATGTCTGTGAAAAAAAATTAACTTAAAATTTATTTATATGTTATTAAACATAAAAATACCTGTCACACTTAATCACAAACACGTTAACACCTCAGCACAGCTTCTCCTAGTGAGGTGTTCACGCAACATACAATATCACCTACACAGTTTTACCTATATAAACCTATGTTCTTTATTTTTTATTCCTTTTTTCTCTGTACTACAATATAAACCACTGTAATCATTTGTAAAATGTGTATTCAAGAATAGACATAAATAAATAAAGAAGTTTAAACCCGGGTAGCGAGGCATGTAGCATCATCGTAGCAAGTCTTAAAATAATTAAAAAATAAAATAAAATTTGGGTGTTTTTGTGCAAAATCATCTCAAGGGCGGACTCCAATTTGCCATTTATTTCTCGAATATAAACACATACATTTGTTCTTGACCACATCAATTTTTATTTTACTCAATCGGTTTCGGAAGAATCCTTCCTTCGACGGGAAAGTATTAAAACTATCTTAATATACACAATACTGACAAACCTCGGGACAGTGAATCAAATCGGCCTCCTAACTATAGTATGAGCCCCTACAAAGTACAAAGTACCATTTTATTTTATTTTAAGGTTTCAGTTAATTAAAAAATACTTATTTCGGAGTTTCTCATAAAATTTAGGAGGCAGATTTGATTCAGTGTCCCGGCTTTGCGACTTGTGATCCAGGTGGTTTTTTTAAAATTTAGACTGTTACAAGAGGTAAATCAAAAAGCACGATGGACCAAGATTTTCTAAATTCGGCAATTTTAGTGTAAATATGAATGATGTCTAGCGGCACTTAGTACCTTTTTAGTGCATGAGTATAAAGACTTAAACGCCACAAATAATTTGCGTGGAACTTAGGTATTTATGGAGATATATAAAACAATTTTTGGCACTCAGTGCTTTGTTTAATGCGGGTGTAGATTACTAATGCTGTCAAACTTCACGGATCGTATTTAAATCATCCACAAATCTCAAGCCGAGTAAATTTTTGGCCTATCTACAGTACCTTTGTGTGAATTGCCATCGATAGGTACGTTGCCTGATATTGGAAGTAATAGCGGCTACGTAATCAGTAATCACCTTTGAACACATAATAATAGCGCTCGGAACCAATCAAGGTAACATTCATTCATCCAACACCATTTTGATGACAAGACGTGCGGCGTGCATTCTATTTATTCTATGTATGGAAAACGTTACGATCAAATTGGTGATTTAAATTATTTAATATAGGGGCGCCTCGATATGTGTGCGAAAACAGAGATGGTAACCCCTATATATTGGTAAATTAATTTATGACCTGTAACCAGTGGCGGCCGGTGGTCAAAATATGTGGGGGTTCACCGGATTACAACATTAAGTCATAAAATAAATTAAATAAAGGTACATACCTATTTATAAAGAAGTTCTATTCTCTGTTCATTTTGTTTAGCAAAGACCTCTATCAATGCTTAACACTGATAGTGCGTTCAGTCTGTCCTGGCTCAACGTGTTAAAAGATTTTATTCTTTTTAACGTTGAGAAACATCTTTAGCTTTCAACTGAGGTCATTCCAAAGGTCACGAATGGTGCACAAAAGTTTTAGTAATTTCACAGTCTCGGGAAAGTCTTCTAATAAACAAGTACTATAAAAAAGTTGTAAAATTGATAAAGCGCCGTTAGCTTTTGAAAAATCGTCGCGGGCGTAAATTGCACAGAGTTTACCTTTTAGGTACTGAACTTTATTTAGGAAGTCATACGTTTTAAGCGTCACATTGAAATCAAGTTCTGGGAAATTTGACCTGTATCGATTTTTATTAAATAGCTCATTATGGTGTTTACCTTAGGCACGGTAGCCAGAATCCAATTGCATTCTGATGTCAACTTTTCCTAAAACCTTTAAGCTCAAAACTTTTTGTAAATGTAAATGATAAGAATTATGTTTTTTGATTTTTTCAGAAAGGTGAGTTACATCAGTAACACCGCTGATTGTCCAAACTTAATCAACATCGTAAATTAAACACGTAAAACAAAATAAACTATTCAATTGATCACATGCACAGAGATACAAGCTTTGTTATACCTACATTGTTTTGTTAAATGATCGAGTAAACTTCTTCGATCCAGATTTGCACTCTTATTTTATTATCAGTTCAGGTTTTAGGTGGACCGGCATTTTTTATTATCACTTTGTTTTCAAAACTCGACCTATTATTTTTAATGTATTCCACATTCAAACTCATTCTTAATTTATACGTTGAACAAACACAAAAGTAATCATAAATTAGTATAACATGCAATTGATATGCCTTATTAATAATTGATATATACAAGATCGATATAACCTGCAATTAAACTTCAAAACTTTCTCAAAGTAAGAAAAGTTTTAAATTCAAGAGACAATGCCTGGCAACGGCGAGTACTGACTGAACTGATAATAAGTAATCTGAAATCTGACCATCACTCATCTCTTAATGACAAGTTTTATCCTGTATGCTTGTATCGAAGAAGCGTAACATTCGCTGAAAAATAGCAGATGGTAAATTGAAACAACGATATCGACAATAATATCAAACATACGCGTTTTAGTTTAACTTTCTACTGAATAAACCGTTCCTTCTGATGTGGTGGTAAAACTCCGAACGCCGTTCTTGATATGGTATTATTTGCAAAGAATAGTATGTAATGGTATGGACCCACGCTTTCGACTGTTCCACAGAATATGCGACAAAGCAGTTAAATTTTGGATCGCAATCGAAAACGAACTGCTACGAACATAGGCACAAGTCAAAGTCGGTCTGCAAGTTAAGCGCGCTTAATAAGTAGGTACCTTTTGAATGAGATATTATAACCGAACCGAGTTTCGTATTGTGATTAGCCATGTCGGAAATCTTGTTGGTTGTTCGGCGCTCGGGAGCACATATTAGCTGGCCGCCACTGCCTGTAACCATTGATGTATTATACTAGATTAGCCCTGTCTAGTTAAATCCATTTTAAAAATGACAGCACATGGCGTACGTCACAAATATGGAGATGAATTTAACAACCCAACCGAAACCAAGGAACAGCGTTCATTTTATTACCGAGTTGTTGTTGTAATTTGTATTTTTTTGCATTCAGATAGCTTAGATTACATTTTCTAAAATAAAGTCCGCGATAGGTACAATCTAAAATATTTGGAACTGGGTTATTTTTGTGATTGAAAAAATGAACTTGCCCTACATCGCTGACAAGCAAAATAGCTTAACTCTAGACTAGACCAACAAAAGGTAAAACGCAATGCACAGTGCCCATTTCGCATTGCGACACAATGCGTGCGCCTTTTCATAAATGTGCACGTAAACCAAACCAAAATTGTGTTGAGGTTATTTTTCAATGGTTATGCCTTGTCTAGTTGTATTTAGTCTATGCCTGTAACAGTTTTAAATTAAATAGACGTGTTTGGTGATCTCATCTGAATAGCCTAGTATTAATATTTGATCCCAGCATTCCCCTTTTACTTCAACATTCCTCTTGGGTATGCCATTGTCCTACTGGCTTCGGGTAGTTGAGATTCTTGTGCGATGTTAAATCTTATTACGATTACCTTTTTGCTATAATATTATTACATACTTTACTTGTATTTAACTTTCCATCTATAAGTAGTGTTACCGGGTAACGGGCTATCGTCGGGGTAACCTCAGCCTGCAGCTCGTATCAGTTACCCAGATTACAAAGCCACGAAGGGAGGAATCTTCTTCTGCCTTCCATCAATCCTTTAATTGGATTACATAATATTTAGTGTATCCAAATATAAATAAATAAATCTTCCTCTGGATTAACAAATACGTAGGTACCTAACATTTTATTTTTTGTTCCTCGTAATATGGCCTTACACATGTGTGGATAGTGAGTAGTAATACTATAAAATTATCAACAACTGACCGCCGCACAGTGAGCTGAAAATCGCCTTTCATAGACATAGAGACTTGAATTTTCAAGGGTATTTTTTGGCTAGAAATGGATTCTGCTGATCATTACTATGCTATAAAATTTCGTACGAAGCAATTGCGTGTACAAATGAAGGAGTTATCATTTTTTAAAGAAAAATTTGTATGGCACTGACATTAAAAATGAGGCTATCTCTGGAATCATAAGGTTGGCGATTCTATCCTTACACACAGATATACTACTATTTATTTGTATTTTTTGACATACTTCGTACTGTGGCGCAACTTTCATTTTTTTTTATAAAATCCTCAAGTTGAAAAAAAAACTTTTTTATGTTAATGATTCATTTTAATTTTATATCATAGTAATGATCAGCAGAATCCATTTCTAGCCAAAAACATACCCTTGAAAATTCAAGTCTCTATTTCTATGAAAGGCGATTTTCAGCCCACTGTGCGCCGGCTTGCTCCCTCGCCAGCAATGACAGCAATGACTAAGCAAATATCCTGCGGGTGGCCGCATTGAAAAGACCTTTAAGGGTAGGTAACTTAAAGTCATACACATGATAATATTTATAATGCCTTGTTCAGACGTTTCAGTTTTAGTTAATCTATTCTCTGTTGAATGACGCTAAGGTACAAGCATATTGACAAGTGTGAATCTCCTTTCAACAAATTTGATCGAGTTTTTAATTAGAAATGTTGTTCAATCTTCGTCGTTCAATAAAAGTTAATCAACTAAAATTAGAACGCGGCATTAGCTGAAGATTTTATTCTCCATGAGAAATTTGAAAATAAAATTTATTTGATTCATTTTTGTTTTTTGAAAATAATATAACTTAGGTACATATTCATGGCACGTTCCAGAGTGGAATATACTCTCAGTATCGTCTTCGTGTAAGATCACCATTCAGAATTGAAACTTAGGACGGGTTGTTTCGGAGAATTTGAACAATTCTTCAAATTTCAATGTTCATTTTCGGGTTCTGTGAAAGTCCTATTCAAGTTCTGTTATTATATCATTGTAGGCTAGTTGCTTTACAAAACTGAAATAAAAACAGAACTTGAAAAAATCTTTCACAGAACTTGAAAATGAACGTTGAAATTTTATGAATTGTTCAAATTCTCCGAAACAACCCGTCCTTAATATGCTATAATATTCTACACTATTTTCAGTCAGCAGAGAGTTTAAAATAAATAAAAAAGATTGAGAACGCTTTTACCATAACCCGTTATGGCAACCCTACCGACCAGATTACCGAATGAAATTGCGTTTTAATTTTAAAATAAATCAGATTCACGCTCATTTGCATGTAATGAATTTTTCATTAAATTATTTTTATGATCCGTGAACATATTACTAAAGTTCCGCGAAGAAGCGGTTGATAAAAGGACGAAAGAAGTAGGTACCTATTATATGCAGGTAGGGAGGGAGGTACCGAAGGTATATTCTGGAACAGAACTTGTCTTTATACAAGTAGGGAGTAGCGCAATCCGGCAGGATTTTCAGCAATAATTGATCCCGCGGATTTGCGAGATTTTAAAAATACTAAATTTACACAAAAAACATGCTGTGGTGACAGTCCCACCATCTAGCGGATTGAGCGTTTTCCGCTGCTGGGCTTTTGTACACAAACGTCCGTTCACGCACGGGTGACAGGACTCTCCATAGTCTGTTTTCCGCTGCTGGACTTTTGTACACAAATGTCCGTTCACGCACGGGTGACAGGACTCTCCATAGTCTGTTTTCCGCTGCTGGACTTTTGTACACAAATGTCCGTTCACGCACGGGTGTCAGGACTCTCCATAGTCTGTTTTCCGCTGCTGGACTTTTGTACACAAATGTCCGTTCACGCACGGGTGACAGGACTCTCCATAGTCTGTTTTCCGCTGCTGGACTTTTGTACACAAATGTCCGTTCACGCACGGGTGACAGGACTCTCCATAGTCTGTTTTCCGCTGCTGGACTTTTGTACACAAATGTCCGTTCACGCACGGGTGACAGGACTCTCCATAGTCTGTTTTCCGCTGCTGGACTTTTGTACACAAATGTCCGTTCACGCACGGGTGACAGGACTCTCCATAGTCTGTTTTCCGCTGCTGGACTTTTGTACACAAATGTCCGTTCACGCACGGGTGTCAGGACTCTCCATAGTCTGTTTAAATTTGTAAATTTCATGGGCCTTTGTCTATTGCAGGCCCAGCCTCTCTAATTTACACATCGCTTCAACAAGGCGCCTTCAGGCATCCCTATCCTAATAAAATAAAATACTTTTTTGTTTTAAAACCACGATATTTATTAATTTAAGAACCGACCGGTTTCGCTTTACTTAAGCATCATCAGGGTACAAATTAATAAGTATTAATTTGTACCCTGATGATGCTTAAGTAAAGCGAAACCGGTCGGTTCTTAAATTAATAAATATCGTGGTTTTAAAACAAAAAAGTATTTTATTTTATTAAATATGTCAAACCACAAAGTGATTGCTTTCTACAATAATCCCTATCCTATCCTGTGCAGATTTCATGGGCCTTTGTCCATTGCTGACCCAGCCTCTCTAACTAAAACGGGACTATAAAAGGTTGGTTTATGATGGGACAAATGGTTGAAATAAAAATCGGTGTTCATATAAAATCCCATTCCTATATAATTAAATATTTTTTACAAGTGATTGATATTAACAAGTTCACCAGAAAAATTACAACTGTTGTCGAAGTATGGACAAACAAATCGATCGAAGAGCTATTTTGTTATTATATAGGTGTATTACATTATACAGGTGGTTTACTACATAATATTACAAAAAGTAAGTCCAATTCGGAAGATCAAAAATACATTTTCTAAGAACTACGACATTTACAAATACGCACAATAATTGTTGCAAAAATTATTTTCTTTCCATACATCATTTCATAAAATATTATTAAAATACCTACAATTTACTGGAATATATCTAAATGACCTTTTGAAACGACATTTTTTAATTTTATTCATTTTGTTATGGTTGGTGATGATCAGGATTCTTTTATTCAGGAAATTTTGGAAAGATTGACAAAAAGCTCGAGAATAAGTAGAAACAATGGTTTACGTAGTATAGATACTAAGCTGGAAGTTAGGTTAAATTGTGCAAATTTAAACACGGAGGAGCGTACAATTTCTACGTAGGTAATAATTATGTTTTATAAAGTATGTTTGTAAGCAATAATAGATTGTGAAAAACCATTAAGAATATTATTTTTCACAAAATGCACTCGAAATTAGGACAACAAATGCTTTGAGCTAAGATTACGAAACTGGTCTTCATTGTCCACATTACAAAAAAATAATACGTTTGTCAGAATATTATGCAGTTTAGAAGCAGAGAAGATTGCTGTTTACGAGGATAGTAATATCTAAAATTAAAATAAATTGCAGTCAAGTTATACAATTAGTAGGAAGGAAATAAAACGCCTCGACACGAATCAATAATAAGCAATAAAAAGGTTACAAAATATTGAATAACCAAAAATTAATTTTGTTTCATTTTTGTGTCCATTGTAAAATTATTTTTCCAAACTCGGTCAAATAACATCGTGCTCACATCTTTGACAAGCATAAAAATAACAATTTACGCTCACACTATAAATAAGTACAAAATATAGGCATATTCATATACATCTAATGACTTGAAAATACTGGAGTTTTCAAAGAAAGTAAAATTTTTCACGAACTCGAATGAACAGCTAGGTATAATTTGTGGCACCGCGAAATCTTTTCAGATATCACAATATTCTACATATTAACGCTTCTTTTCGAATGGTTTTAATTTTCCTGCCGAGAGAAAATTTTCATTAAATTTGTTAATCAAATAAATAATATGCCTAACAACGGCATATTCAAAACGGCTTGGCAACAAAAGCAATATTAAACGGCGAACCTGTCAATTCATATATTCGTACAAGCTATAATAATAATGTCGCTATCAATTGAGATGAACAACATCATAAAAAAAATATTGAATACCACAATTGACCCAAAAAAGTCAAGAATACAGGTTCAAAAAATCTCGTCAAAATACTCAAAACTTCGATACATCATCTCCGTCAACACTCAGAATACAGACCCAGAACATACTTACAATAGCTGCTCAGGTGGTTATACTGCTATATTATTTATTTATTGCACGAAGACTTCAGCTATCCAGTATTATTCCTGGTTGCGATGTAGTATCAATAAAGACGGTCACTGAAGAAAGGAAACACTTGCATCCAAAGCAAAGAAAGATTATTTTAACACTGAAGCATGTGGAATCAAATCATCTTCAAAGCAAGGAACGAATTCGGGGTAAAATTGTCTTCGAAACAAGGAACCGCTTCACGAGGAATGACAAGATCTCTAACGCAAGCAACCAAAACACCCAGGACGCAGAGTAAAATGATTTCCAGAGCAAGGAAACGTTGCACTTGGTTGGTTGTTTGTAAGACGGTTTGTTCTGTCGCAAGGAGGTGTGGTAGGTAAGCATGGACCCTTGCTGGACAATCTGCTGGGTATGATTGGGGCCACGTGGCTACAAGATCTGGAACATGTTCTTGAGCTCAACCATGAGCTGCCAGTCTGTCTTGATGAGATCATCGCGGAAGTAATCCTTGCAGGCGTCGATACTCTGCCGGGAGATCTGGGAACAACAAAACAAATATTTTTTAGGATTCACTAAAATGGAAAGGATAAAATGCAATAAGACAGTTGCCAGACATACACAGGAGTGTGATCTCTGAACTCCCACATTATAAAGACAATAATAAAATTTTATAATAATTTGAGCGCGTTTGGAAGGGGTTATATCACCCCAAACTAGCCGTCGTTTGTGTTCCTAGATAATCAAAAAATAAAGAAGAAAACTAGAAGTGCCTTCCATACAAATTTGAATGGAAACAGATGTTTCATTTAGCCCGACAGCCTAGCGCTCTGTCTCACTTATACTCGCCCCGGTTGGGCAAATATTTAGATCACGAAACATGTCCATATTCTTTATTCTGTAAATATAATAAATAATGAGTGTAATGAGGTGGCAATATCTCAATTGGTAGAGTGTCAGTTCCGGTAAGACTAGAGAACTAAGTTCGAGTCCCAGTTGCGACCGTTACCTTTTTTTTATTTTCTGCATTTATCAGTTTCAAATTGACAACGCTAATTGTAAGTCAATACAAACACTGGATAAATCATTGGAGTTATATTATAGGCACAATGTTACACGAAAATATGGTAAAGGGGAAGAAATAACAGCGAGTGTAGGACCCTCTCAGGTTTTAATCTCCTCGTAAAGGACGCCCAAATATTTGTCATGTCAGACAAGCAGGACGGTGCAGCGTTATGTAGTAGCTTCCGGTATTATCTACGGAAGATAAGATGACACCGAATTTACTAATAATATGCACGATATTCTTGCTCAATGTTGGTCTGGGTGGCTTGCTTGGTAAAACGGATGGACGGAGAAATGAGTTCGAAGAGAATATAAATATAATGTGATGCCGAATAAGTACAGGAGAAGATATGGTAAGACCAAATTAATCATGCACTTATTTCGAGTTTCGGAAAAGCAGAATCCTTTTTGGAATGTTATGGCTTGCGTGCCTGAAAACTTCACCGTAGTCGTCACCACGACTTGTTCAAGATACCACTCGACAAAATAGATGTTTTAGCACAGCATAGCATGATAAGAGAAATGGCGCTATTGAATGAAATTTCTATAACAGTAGATATATTATTCAAAACTTTGAAACGTTGTACTATAAATTGACGATTTCTTTGTCATACAATAATTTAAATATAAAAAAGAGAATAAGTGAGGATGAACCGAGGAGAGTCATATAGAGGATACATAATTGTGTAGAGTTCCATCCTTTGTATCCACCACTGTGCATATGACGAAGATGGTAAGTAACTTAGCGACGTACAATAAAAAATCTGAATTCGTCCGTCTCAACACTGCTATAATATAATTCAGTGATTTTTCAGAATGATTTCTTCGCCACCCCGCGGATGTCGCGGGGTTTGGTCAAAAGCCAGCCTCCGCAACTCGGTAAAACACGGCGAGAAAAGTACACCCGAGGGATTCATCTCAATTCCCGGCGCCAACAGGCCTGTTGGCCACCCCACCCCACAGCAGGGGCGACAGGGCAGGCGGAGGAGTGGGAGAGCCAGCGTGGGGGTATGAATGGATTCAAGCCTTATAATAAATATGCTCCCTAGCGATGGGGGGTAGGGTGAACCGCTGAATGGGTTTTCTTTCAATGTTTACTTCTGCCGCGACGCAGCGGTTTGACCCACTGGGCATGTGACATGTGATTCATCCCCAACTTTATTTAGGTCGGTAAAATAAATGCGAAAGCTTTTGAAAATAATACGCATGTTATCTATCATTAGTCATTGAAAAATTTGTGAAATATATTAGGAAATTGGTGGAGCTTTATTGGTGATACAAGTCATTAATTAAATGACACGCGCAAAAATGGTCAAGTGACCTTTTTAAATTCATCTATTTGGTTTTCGTGAATGAATTAATGCAAATCTTGGAAGTAAATAAGGAAATGAACCCATGACAAAGCATTCTAGGAACTTTTGGTGGCTATCACGCATACAAAAGCGGACATTGATGATATCATAGCGGTTGACTCCAGTCCATGGGGAGGAAGATTCGATCCTCAGTTAAACAATTTTTATTTTTAGGATTAAAAATATGTTTTAAAAGTCAACAGAAGAACAAAATTAACATTTTTTAAATACGCCTATTAATAAAAATGATAGTAATAAAAATTAAACAATACAAGAAGTGGAGATTTATTTCAGTGAATAATTCTGGGATTAACTACCACATGTATTCCTCAAAATGTCAGTGGACATTTTCAATTTATCACTAAACAAATGCAAAATTTTGTTACTGAGGCAGTTCAATAAATATAAGTACATCGATGTAATTATGGTATTATATTAAATTTACGAGGACAAATTAAAAGGTTTAAACTGGTAGGAAGGTACCCACTGCTAAAATATTTTACGTCTATCAAATTTAGACCAGAGAAATGTTTATATTATTTTTATACGTAAGACAGTTATTTTTTTGTCAGTAAAACACATGTCTGTAATAAATCTAAAACACCAGTTTAAGTGTAAAATGAAAGCAGGGAGTGCTATGAACTAGGTCAACAACCTGCGCGTTGCAGAATATTCCAGAATACCCAGGCTGAATGGCCCCTGAAGCCTTAAACCACCCCTCCCCCTGTCCCCTACCCCTGACACGGTTTAGTTATGTTCCTGCTGACGTCACTGGAACCATTATTAAAAGCCTGGAAATAGACACAATGAAAATTCCTCCATTGACAGAACCCAAAAACTTTGCACAAATTTCTTGAAAAAAAAGCCATTAAAAAATTATTTCATTTCAATGGGGATGTGAAGATAACTTTTGGGGAAGTTTTACAGCTATATTGATTAATTTGAATTCATAACTTTATTCGTCTTCGTAAAAAAAAAAGAATTTAAATACACTTCGTGAAGAAAAAAGTTGCTAATTTTCTCTATAGTTCTGTTATTATTTCAGTTTTGTGAAGTAACTGGCCAATAATTATATAATAATAGAACTTGAATAGAACCTTCACAGTAAATGAACTTTGAAATTTGATTTCAAATTCTGTGAAACAATCCGTTCTTCATAAATCAAACCCGAAATTTTCTCTGAAATTGAAACATTTAATAATAGGTACCTACTTAATTCTAAACAACATATTATATGCAACATTTAAAAATTCCAAATAAAGAATTACAATTGATCTAAGGAAACGTTACCATCTCAATGGAAATTTTTTTTCAAACTTTTTTTCAGGCAGGTGCGGGCAAGGATGCATGCTCATCAAACTTTGGTGGGATAAAATGCAATATCCAACACGGCCACCGCTATAAAACGGAACGTATGAATAAATTTACAGACAGACGAAATGCCGAACGGTCGAGTTAAAACAAGACCTTGCTGTGCTCAGTCAATAATAAAGTGGCTGGTACCCCCGGCAGTTTCGCTGTAGTTATTCTGGGCAGGGAGAGGATTGTCAAGTTGGTAGTCAACTTCAATAGGAGACGACAACAGAAATATACGAAAATTCAAAAGATATACAGACACTATTAGTTTATAAAGATATCGGCATATAACTTTGTATTGAAGTTAATAAGGGTCTACAAGAAAGTCAGTTTAAATTCGTTAAGCAAGCGCTGCTGAGAGATCTATTCAAGAACGAAGTGCACTGCTGAACAGAGTATATGAAAGTATATCGGGTGTCAAAACGAAATTACACAGGTACGACTGTCACGTACGGAAATTACACTGCCAGAATAGCATGTAATCTGAAACGTTGTAAGCCGTTGGCTTGGTATATTGGGTGTCAAGGCAAAATTACACAGATACGAATGTCACGTACGGAAATTATACTGCCAGAATAGCATGTAATCTGAAACGGTGTCAGTCGCTTGCGCTGGTGTGGGTATCATGTCAACAATTATTTGTATGCTAGGGCGAAAGTATAGTAATAATAGTAATTAAAATGTCTGGACATAAGCTTTCAAATAATGAACAATTAAGACAATTGTGGATTGAGCCTTACAAATACATAATTACGAGTATAAGCCAATAACAAAATTTCGAATTTACAATAAACATTTTCTTCTATAAGTATTTTGGAATCTGTTATAATCGTAAGTATAGTCCAAATTGAACCAAAGGCTTTTTTTAATAGCAATATATACAGGGTTTTCCAATAAGTGGTGTTATTTTAAATAGCCCGCTATTTCGGTAGATGTTACTTTTGAAGCTGTCATTTTTTGAAATTTGGCAAGTAGAAACTACGCTATTAATAAAAATGGAACGATACACGCTTCAACAATGCATTGAAATTATTAAAATTCACTTGAGTGAATCAAATGCAAATCATCTTGAGTGATGAGGCCCATTTCTACCTCAGTGGCTTCGTCAACAAGCAAAATTGTCGCATCTGGGGCTCGGAAAACCCAAGAGTTATCGTTGAAAAGCCTCTCTATCCTCAACTTGTGACTGTTTGGTGCGGTTTATGGTCCGGCGGAGTCATTGGACCTTACTTTTTCGAAAATGAGGCTGGAGCAACAGTTACGGTGTATAGATTGCGCTATCGAGAGATGATTAATGATTTTTTATGGCCGGAATTGGATGGTATTGATCTGGACAACGTTTACTTTCAACAAGACGGCGCTACGTGCCACACAAGCAACGAAACCATTGATCTTTTACGATTGAATATCAAAATAACACCTCTTATTGGAAAAGACTGTATATAAAATAAGCACCATTTCACACAGACATTAATTAAACAGAGTTAACCTCAAATTGTCTCAAAAAATCGTAAAAAAATGTTATTTCTGTCGCCAATCAGAAATTAATTAGCAAAGCTTTTTGCTCATTTTATTCTGCTAAACCAAGTCTTCCCTTTTCCAACTACTTTTGCATTTATATTTCTCAATTGTTTATTTAGTAACTCCTTGACTTGGAGTGCCACCACCATATTTATCAACCATTTAAATATTTTTTAACCTAAACACAATATCCTTTACGCCGTATCACATAGCAGTAAAATCATTCTATACAACAATTTTTTTACAAATCATAATATTTGAAAAAAAATGTTATCGAGTTTAATTAGTAGAACTCCATTTTAATAACACAATTATTCAATGAATTGAATTCATAAATTAACTTTTTATTCACTAATAAAAAGTTAATTTATGAATTCATTCTGCTGAGTAATTATTATTACGCGTGACAACTGTTAATAATAATGGCACAACAGAACTTGTTTATAAATAAACTGCTTTGTATAAATTGAATAATAATGTTATTGAATATATAAAAGAAACACTAAAAAATATATCCAACCAGACCAGCGCCATCTGCTTCGAGCTTTCCAGTTTACCTGCCATTACATATGGACAAAATTATATCCAACCAGACCAGCGCCATCTGCTTCGAGCTTTCCAGTTTACCTGCCATTACATATGGACAAAATTATATCCAACCAGACCAGCGCCATCTGCTTCGAGCTTTCCAGTTTACCTGCCATTACATATGGACAAAATTATATCCAACCAGACCAGCGCCATCTGCTTCGAGCTTTCCAGTTTACCTGCCATTACATATGGACAAAATTACACATGAATGAATTTACACTGAAATTACATTTAAATTAAGACAAAAAGCTTTTATTTTAAAGTGCGTGCTAAACAAATTTCACATTTCAAGAAAGGTTAGGTTAGGTTTTATGACATGTGTAGTTCTACCCATACGTTTGTAACTATGGGAGTGTTATATTGGCATTATACATACATTATGGTAGAGCACACTTGCAGAGCATAACAGAGAGAACGAGCATTAGGGAGGCATGGTAACAGAAATTACTATAAGTGTGACATCGATTTGAAAGTATGCTAATGCCGCCAATTTACAAACGTCTTTCGACTCCTAGGCCCCAGACAAGCTAGCGAAATTGGTCATGCAAGAAAGAAATTCGACATTTGAAAAAGTTTGATCGATTTCGCCCGATGGAAGGGAAAATTAACCCACTCACACGGAGAAAAAACCTACTGATAAAAACGGGACTGGAGGCCTTTAACGAATGAATCGACAAATTTCATAAAATAATATGTTATGAAGAAGTCGGAATGTTCTTTAAAATAATAATATTTTTGCATCTCGTTCATTATATTTATTCGGACAAGGCCGCTTGCACGAACACGTGTTCAGATATTTTCTGAATGACTGACTAATATTTTGTTAGGAAATGGTCATACAGTCACATTTTTAGCAGTATCTTGATAAAAAAGAATCTCTTATAGAAATTATTGGTAATCCGGTTGAAAACGGGATTGCAAGCCTTAACGAATGAATTAACAGGTTTCATGATAAACTTTTAGTAAAATACTGTTTTAATGTAAATACCGCACAAGAATCCCAACTGCTCCCAACCGTCTGGAGCCAGTGAGACTATGGCATCCCCAAATGGGGAATGTTGTGAGGGGAGTACCTGGTTGATCACATCTGGTCACCAAACACGGCTAAAGCCATTTCAAGCAACGTTTAAATTCTGAATGGTGGCCTTACACCAGGGCGATACTGAGAGTGTTTTCCACTCTTAATGATAGAACGTCCAAACCCTTGTCCTGCCGGAAGGAGCTTCCGGAAGGACAATTCGACGAGTGTGCGTCCTGCCAGCAGTACGCAATTTTTTGCGGTTTTTGTATGAATATAAGAGGCTGTCCTTCTAGCAGTACTCGACTTTTATGCATGTTAAAAATAGGCAGAGGTGACAAACTTTCTGTATTTTATTTAATAAAATTAGATATGGGCGCTTATTAACATAACAGGGTAGAAAATAAACAAGAAAATGAAAAAAAAAACGAAAGTGAAAATTGTATTTATTTTGAGAAAATTAAAAAAAGGTATAATAAAATAAGACATGGGCGCTTATTAATATAACAGGGTAGAAAATAAACAAGAAAATGAAGAAAAAAAAACGTAAGTGAAAATTGTATTTACTTTGAGAAAATTAAAAAAAGGATTATGCTGGAATTCCATTCGCGATATGGTAGGTGAAGCAGTTTCTTCCTGTCTGTGGAGAGCATAAAACACATCGCGGACCACATGTCTTGCAAAAAAAGCTCGCCTTCTGCTGTTTTTTGTTGACTCTGGAGCAAACTATACATTTGCGTTGAACTCTCTTTCTGTCATCTGATTTTGACAGGGCCTCAAGAATGTGTTCTCCGCTGTGAGCGATGTTCTCGTGTGGTGGCGGCTCATTCTCTTGTAGGTTATCATCGTCATTAATAGTTAGAGCTAATACCAGGTTGGTAGTAAACCACCTGTGAGACACCTGATCATGTTCGGAGCGAAAGAAATTATTAAAAACCAAATACGCATTCGTTTCTATAATGCCCAGAACTGAGGCATATATTCTATGTTCCCATTTTTGTGTGCCCCAAGCTTTCTCCAATGCCAATCCATCCTGCCTAATGTGATTGTGAATATCGATAGCCGCAGCCCCGTCAAAATATTGCTGGACTAATTTAGGCCGATCGACTTCTCGGTAAAATAAATTTCCTTCATCGTCCCACCTTCTTTTGCGTGATGGCAGGCCAGGCAGTGTCGTTTCGCAAGTGGCTACAAATGTATGAATCTTTTTGTCTCTCCAGGCACAGGCAGTGAGCTGCACAGAGTCTTTTTCTGCTGTACTCACAACAGATGCCCCCTTATGCGTAGGACACTGAGCTGCCATCTCAGACACAGGATAGAAACTATGTGCTGTCTTTACCAGTCCAATAAAATACAATCCAACTTTGAATAACTCCACAGCTGTTTTGACTGAAGCAAACCAAGAGTCACCAACTATAACTCTGCCAGAACCATACCATGGCTCTGTCAATCTCAAAGTAGTTGCAGTTCCTGCGCCAAATTCTCTTTGCCATTTCTTCGTACTCATTGCTTCTTTGCCCTCATTAATTTCCATTCTGATCATAATGTTTGTGTCACTATCACACGCTGTTTTTACTTCACAACCGACTCCTTTTGGTTTTCTTTTAATCTTCATAACTGCTGGCATTCCGTTTTTGAAGTACGCACCCCTTCCATACCAGGCGAACATGGATTCATCTACAGTTATTTTTGACCCAGGATGGATGGTATCTTTTAGTTTATCATTCACCATCGTTACTAATGTTCTAGTGTTACGCCATTTATCAGAAAAATCAAGGTCTGAGGATTGTGTGAAGCGCAATGCCATGAGAATGATCTCAAATCTTTGGCGGCTCATACCAAATCTTTGTCCAAAATTTGCAGGGGGATATATTCCATCAGAGGTGGTATTCCAATAGGATCGTCGATCTGGAAGTTCTTGAAGAGTCATAGCATATAATATGCCAAAAACAGTTAATAATTCCTTCTCGTTCAACAGTTTTTGTCTTGCTGGAAACGAATAGTTGGTGCAATGGACTATGTAACTAAGCTTCTCTCTCGGAAATATCATGAAAAATGCATCCTTGATACTTCGTGCGGGCCCCAATGGTACTAGCAAGGTAGCTTTGAAATAGCCTTGTTGTCGTTGATCGACACGTATTGCTTCATGAAAAGTCCAGGTAACACCCTTTGCAACTGTTGTATTTCGAGCAGAATTTACGTTGCTTGTACTTGAATTCGGATGTACTGAAATACTTGTCTCGTCATCTTCGCTCGAAGAAGAAGAACCCGATTCAGACGATGCTGAAAAAAAATCCATTATTAGTGATCAACAGACGCAAAGGGGTGTAGGTACTCAATATATTTAAACTTAAAATTATTTTCCAAATAAATATAAGCAATAATTATTAGCCAGAAACACCCATACAAATTGAAAAAATCTTCCGAGAAGAAATAATAACCGCCGACGCGTCGCGACGGTACTCACACCCTCCTGATTTCCGGTCAGGTGATCGATCCATTGAGCTACGCCGGCCTATCTCCTGTCCCGTCAAATTATTCAATATGTATTAGAAATATTTCGTTCAACAACTATTGCTTATTTTATTATTTCACCTAAGAACAACATACTTTATTATAGTAGGGAAGGCAATTTTACTTGCTAAATTCCCCACTAGATAGCGTCGCGACAAATTATGTCTACATTTTATTGGTGAATACTTAGAATTGTCAAATATTATTATTTTTCGTCGTCGGCAGTTATTATATCTTCTCGGAAGATTTTTTCAATTTGTATGGGTGTTTCTGGCTAATAATTATTGCTTATAATAATTTGTAATCCTTTGTGATATGCATAAAAACCTTGTCTTATAAACATTAATAAAGTTTATCAGTTAAAAAATAATAAAAATATTTTTAATACACACACACCCAGGCACAGACACACAGGCAAGCACGCGCCCACACACACAGACACGCAAATACATACGCATACATACCCATACAAGTCAAACTTAGCAAAGTTAATTTATGTTGTGCCTGTCAAAAAAAAATTGTCAATCACGTAAATAATGGAAACGAACAAGCAACCTCCAAGTACTATTTTTTCTATGGGAATATACTAGGCTTACTATAAACGTAAGCCTATGAATAAAATAAGAAAGTTTGTACTTACAATGTTCTTCATTTGTATTTGCTTCCACTAAATTGTCATTTTCGGTTTCAGCAATTAGAACTCCAACGGGCACGGTTGATATTTTTTTGTCAATTTCCCAATATACCCTTGCATAATTGTTTTCTAACTTTTTTACAGTGCCCCAACAATAACTAATGTCGTAATTATCACCAAAATGTTTGCGACTCCATGTGTTTAGGCCATCATTTTCGTCGAAATACGTGGCTTTGACGCGAACGCGGACCCCACGTCTTATACTCGCCGCCATTTTGGCCAGACTGATCGCAGAAATACGATTCAAAAACTCGCTGAATCAGAAAGAGACGCACTATGCAATGCAGTTAACGGCATCCTGCTAGCAGGCCTACAAAGCCGCATATAAACAAAAAACTTACGTCCTACCGGTAGTACGTAAAGTCCTGCTGGCAGGACGCTGGACGTTCTATCATTAAACGTGCAGCAAGTATACGGCATATTATTTTTAAATTAATGAATGGTGAAATAACACAAATTCATCAAATAAAATTTAATTGCGCCAGCCGGATTTGAACCCGCGACCTTCGAATAGCTAGTCGAGAGCCTGTTCATGAACACGTGTTCATGATAATGCTCTCGCATTTCATCATGATATGAAGGCAAATGCATATGCACTGCAAATGCACAGGCATGCAGTCCCTTTTTTAACCGGATTACCGATAATTTGAAGAGATTATTAAAAAAATTAACAATACTAATTTTTCTCCGTGTACCAGACACTTCTATCGGTTTATCTATTCGGCGATAAGAAAAAAAGTTTTGGCTCATTTAAAACCTTAGATTCTATGATTTACACGCCTGTGGTCGAATGACGTCACGGGAACAAAACGAACTCACCCATAACTACCAACGAAACTATGCATACTTATATTTATTTAATATTTAGTATCTATATTGTCGATGTTATTGAAAACAAGTTTATATTCCCAATATATTTATTTACACCACCGCATAAAATATTAGGATAGCGTATTTCTGGACTGTGGTTATGTCTGGCATTGCGCAGATTCAAGACGAATTCTAAAATTATTATGAGCCATGGATGGCTTCTTCCCCCCCAATTTCCGTTTCATATTATCAACTCCAATTGATGAAGAGGAATCGATCCTGCAAACTCAAAAATCAAATAACCTCTACCTTACCGAGGATGTATGCTGTATAATACCCAAAATCAAATAAATGCGACGTTACCGAGGATGTACAGTTGTACAGTATAGGTATGCATATTGTGTATCCAAAAACATACACATAACCGCTACCTTACCGAGGATGTATAGATACTTAAAACCCAAAACTATATAACCACTAGGTTACCGAGTATGTATAACGTATACCCAAAAATATTTTTGGAGCGTCATATTAATATTTAAGCACAATGTCAATAATTATGCATGCTATATGTGCATAAAGCGCGGTCTACACTCGCGGCGCGAACGGCCGCGAAGGCCGCGAAACACGAGTGTGGATCTTGTTCACGCCTTTGCAATCTGCGCGTTCGCGCTTCGCGCCATTCCCCGATTTTTGTCGGTTTTTTGGCCCGCGACAAAGGGTTTGCGGCGCGCGAACGTGAACGCATCCACACTCGCAGTTTTCCGCAGTAGCTTCCAAGACATCGTAGGGAGTGGTTGTGCGTGCGTTGGCGATTGGCTTTCAAGATGAACACTACGTGGTGTAATGAACTAGAACTGACCCTCATGGAGTGTGTTCAAGCTGAGCCGATACTCTGGCAGTCTAAACACAAGGATCATAAAAATAAAAATATGGTTCATGATGCCTGGACACGCATAAGTGCTATCTTAGATATACCGATAGCTGAGTTAAAGAAAAAGAAGGAATCACTTATGTCGAGCTATAGATCGTATAGAAAGAAAGTAAAGGATTCTATCCACAGCGGTGCGAGCTCAAGTGATATCTACAAACCCATATGGTTTGCTTATGAAACCATGAACTCATTTCTTGGAGATAATGCGAAATGCAAAAAAACAACAAATACTGTAAGTATTAATATATCTTTATTATTTTTAAATTACAACATTTACTTAACTAATTATTTTCAAAGTATTTCGTGAACTCGTCTCTTATATCACGAGCGCTTAGAGCGGGTCGGCGTGGTAAATGAGGTATTTGACGTATCGCACAATCCGTCCCAATTTCATTTCTCCATAAACCAGGTATAATTAATGTGTTGTTCTCATCAATTACATCCACTGTTCCGGGCGGAGTATAAATCTTTGAGGAAGTGGAACTTTTTCTTAAGAAATTATGCAATAATATACATGTTAATGTCAGAAGTGTAACTTTTTCAGGATTTAATTTAATTGGTTTTTTAAATATTCTGAATCTTGACACTAGTATTCCAAGCGTATTTTCAACTACAACCCTAGCACTAGATAACCTTTGATTAAATTTACGTTTTGGCGATCCCCAATCATGGTTACCAGGATAAGGTTTCATAACATGTTCTGTAAGTGCAAAGGCACCGTCTCCTAAAAAAACATAGGGTATATTTTGGTTTGAAATTGGTAAAGGACGCGGTGTTGGTAAATTTAACTCATTACGACATATTTTTTTCCACAATGAACTATTTCTTAACACCCCACCATCGCTAATTCTGCCTTGACAGCCTATGTCTGCGAAGATAAAATTATAATTACTATCTACTAAAGCCAACAATACAATACTAAATGTTTTCTTATAGTTAATGTATTCCGATCCTGAGTTAATTGGACATTCTATGACTACATGTTTTCCATCAATTGAACCGATAGCATGAGGAAATTTATGTGCAAATCCTTTTTCGATATCCAGCCACTCTTCTGCTCTCGTTGGCATCTGTAAAAATAAAATAATACATTAATTAAATATTTTATCTATTTCAGGATGGATCATCGTCGTTGGTGATCGACGAAGAGGAGGAGAGTTTTGATGCAACTGTAGACGATAGTCAATCTACGAGAGCAACTGAAGAAGAAGATAGTCTACCTATAAGAACACCAACAGTTCGTCGTCGTAATAACCCTATAGAACTTGTGGCTGCTGGAGAAACAGTTAGGGATGCTCTGGTTACTCTAAAAGAAACTTTAAAGAGGCGACGAATTGAAGAAGACGATGAGTGTGACTTACATGGCAAAGTTATAGCCAAAAAGTTGAGAAAATTACCTGAGGACGAAAGAACGCAATTTGTTTGTGACATATACAATATGTTTATGCGTCATGAACAACGTACTTCAGCATCATTTTCACCAGTTTCAATTCATTCAGAACTATCTACATCACACTATCAGAGAGCAGATACTTCACACAGCAGTTACTCCGATCATTCAATGCACCACCACTTGTCACCTCCAGAAATCCATATTCCCGAACAAAACCCAACCTCTGCTGCTTCACAGATTATCATCACTTCAAATGAATGTATTCGACCGGCTAATCAAGAATACACAAATATTGTTCGAAATGTGATTGACGCCGCGTACTATAATGCTTAATTTTTTAAAGATTCATTGTTTTTTAAAAGACTGATCAATAAATAAGTACAAATTAAAAAAAAATTCAAAATTCACAAATAAAAAAAAAAACTAAAAAATCTTAATTATTATTTCAAGTATTGTTTAAAAGATAATTAATGTTTATGAATAGTGCTGTAAGTGTTTAATTAATACATACTTAATAAACAATTTTAATAATCAATTGTTTTTTACTTACTTTAATTTCATCCTTTAGGGCTTCATTCAAAGCATGACATACTTCTGGAATAATCTTCGATATTAGTTGAGGTGAGATTTTAAATAAATAGTGGAGACTTTCGAAACTATCTCCAGTAGCCAAATATCGCAATGTAATGGCAAGGCGTATTTTAGCTGGGATCGATGGTCTTAATTGAGTGTCTTCTTTGGCTATCATTGGTAAAACTTTGCCTAATAAGTTATCAAAATCCGACTGAGACATTCTCGTAAACTTATCAAATTCTCCTGATGGTTCAGCAACTAATTCGCTCAACTGTTTATCCATTGTTGCACTGAAAAAGTAAAGTATATGGGTAAAGTATTCATAATAAAAAATATACACCAAATCAAATGTGCTAAATACTACGCTAATTATGCTCCAAAATGATAAATTTACCTGGTTCTATTGCGATGGATTCGTGTCATCCACCAACGTCTTCTTCTCCATCTCTTTTTTATATGTTTCTTTTCTTTAACACAAAGGTAATTGTAAAACGCAATGGCAAGCAGTGACACGGCAGCAGCAGAAATCATGTCGTCGTCCATCTTCGTTAAAGTCGCGAACAAGACTGAAGCTTTGCGAGTGTGGATGGACACAGTTCACGCGCGGATCGCGGCGTATATTCACGGCGTGAATTCACGGCGCGACTTCGCGCGCGAGTGTAGAGCCAGCATAATAAAGAGTATCCGAATTATACAGGGTGCGGCAAAACAGACAGCGCAAACACAGACAGTGAAAAAACAGACAGTGCAGTTTTGAAGGGCTATCAAAAAAAACCCCGCAGAAATTGGGTTTTTATTTTATTCGGTACATCGTGTCGTTTTATGCATCAAGTCCTGAAGATGATGGCCCTCAACAGCGATACATCGATGGAAGGTGATTTCTGAAGTTTTCGGCCGCATTTTGTGCACATCTCGACGGGCATAGTGGCGATATCCCCCCGAATTCGATCATCGAGTTCTTCCAAGGTGTGTGGCCGATGTTTACAAACATTTTCATTCTGGAAGCCCCACAGGAAAAAGTCGCAAATTGCAGCTGGAAGGCCCGCTGGGTGGCGACGAAAGAGCGGCCATTTTCAAGAAACGTGCGGACGGCGAAGCCCTGGTGTTGTCCGAACCAAACCGTGGTAACTACAGAAAACGGCACGACCCTCCCGACACAATGACACATCTCCCAGGTTCCAAACCCCACCACACGCGATATACTGGCCCTTTAAAACTGCAGTCTGTCGTGTAGTGCATTCACACACATTCACCAACTTGCATAAATCTGGAGTAGACAAAAGGAATTTTGCTAGGGGAGTGTGAGGCAAAATTCAGCACCACGCACCCGGTAAATTGCGCTATTTTGAGGCACAGAATAATAATTCCGTGTTTCGGATAGCGTGAGGAATCGATCCCTGTGCCGCGGGTCTGTGACCCCGCCCGGGATGAATGGGGAAGTGGGTCACTGGGGGCTGGAGAGATGCAGCCCGGTGTTACCACCCCTCCCCCTCAGATCAATGGAGCCGCATCCGGGTGTGGCGGTATATGGGTCATTCATAAACCTGGGTGTTGTTTCTGAATGGTGGCGGGGCTGAAACCATGAAGGGATTTATGTTCGTCTAAACTGATACTTTTTGGCACCATTTTTAATCAAAATATAATGAAACATTTGGTTTTAACTACTATTTTTTTTATGATACAAATCAACATGTTTCAGAACTAATGGTTTTATTATACAGGGTAAACTAAAATTTTAAATGACATATAGTGTTGGGAGGTGATTAGAGACCATAGATGATATGAACTAATTAGGTATTACTGAGAAAACAAATTTTCGGTTATTAACCAGTTCAACCTGAATTAAAACTGGCAGTGGAAGAACCTTTTTGAAGCTTGATAATAATTGGTGGAGTTATTTGAAATTTTTTGGTGTTTGTTTTTTAAATTTCAATGGATTAGAAGTTATTGCTACTATTATTATATGTTATTAAAAATAACATAAGGCCCTCGGAATGAGCGTTTCAAACAAAATTATAAATCTTAAAATTTAAACTAAAAATATAACATTTTAGTAAAAAATAAAACATATGAATAGGTACCTACGAAACATACATAAAAAATTCGGTGGAGATTAAAAACAAATATCACCTTTCGAAAATGACTACGGCCTGAACTGGTAGCTAAAATACGATACATTATGGAGAAATTATAATCAAAGCCAGAGTTATATCAGAAACCGCCAATTTTTATTCGCTTTAAACGATAATGAGGAAAACATTTCTGAAATCTATGTATTTTCAAATATACACACGTTCTGAAAAGGTTAAAGCCACCTCCTATTTTTTCCCATCATTAATATCTAATTAGGTACCCCTTTCTCTAAGCTTCTCCAACCACCTTTTTTTCAGTTTAGTTTAAGTCTATACTTGATTGTCAAATAAATTTTTAGTAGGTATACTGTGTCAATATAGGTGTAGTACTAATATATATAAACTAATGTTTTCAGGAATGAATCGGTTGTGATGATGAAAAGCGCCCAATGCGGAGCCGTTATTGAGGGATCCTAGGGATAAAAGAAAACCCGTATTTATTTAGCAAGTCCAACGCCGAGTAAAGTTGACAGATAATGGCGCGTATGCGGGAAACCGTCCGCATCTCTCGGCCTTGGGGTATCAAACATCGCGTTGGCAGCAGAATTGGCAGCTGCCCAAAGTGAGCCCAATTTTTCATGTGGAATAATTTTCGAATGGAGATAGTGGAATGCTCGCGTAGAGGCAAAAAATAAATATGATTTAACTTGGTCGCAAAAAAGATTTATAACCAGGATAAATACCCGAAAAAAAATTATCTTAAGTTTGGTATCATATTTTTTATAACGAAACAATTGAGCTGGAATAATAATATGTCGCGACACATAAAAATGGGAGATTCATCTCCTTTCTACAATCTAAATTTCTCATACTTCTTTCCTCTTTTAATGTTTTTATTAGAAGCTAAGATAAAACGAGGCATCTTGCTCTTTGCGAGGCTTTCACACAAATCTAAATGATTTTTTTTAGCTCAACGAAAGGCTCCCTCCGCAGAGAATAATAAAGGCTATAAAGTGAATATTTATGTACACCAAATATACACACATACTATTATTAAAAGAAGGTTACGCGAGAGGCGATTTTAGAGTTTTAATGTCTTGAAGTGGATAACTACTCAAACACAACTTAATATTCGTATGGCTTATAAAACACAGTGTATATATGATTATCTAAATAGTTTGATCACGCTGGCTTCACTGAGCAAATAGTAAATGAGATATCTCTTGTATTTTTTAAAACCATGTAAAATGTATGCGTCCTTCGTTTGTGCTATTGTAACATGAAAGTTACTCTATGAAGTGGGTGAATTTTCACAGCGGCCAGGCTAGGCCAGTAATAGTTCGAGCCAATCCTTGCATGAATGGAACAGTTCGGCGGGGGTGGTTACCCCAACCTCCCCAATCCCGGAAATAGCACTAGACATCTCCCACTCTCCCCCAGGACGGCCAGCCGCCTCAAAGACGCCATTCAAGTTTTTATCGCCAAATACACTTACATAATCCCGAATGGAATTGAAGCCTCAATGGAGGATTAAATAAACAGAAGATTATGTAAGTGAAACAACACAATGGGACGGATTTAAAGGTGTATCGCTGATAGCTCTCTCTGTCTTACTCGAAAATAAGGCATGTATCAGAAAGAGAGGTCATAGCGGGAGTTCTCAACGGCAGAATCATAATACCTTAATACGAAATGCAGAACTATGGACCGTAGCAGATTAGAGAGGTTCCAGAATGACACGCAGCGAAGAAGTGCAACTTCATTCATAAAATGCGAGCTGTCGTAATAATGTTTTACAACCATCATTCATAATATCTCCATTTTGCGGTTAACCTCAAATGTACCGGAAGAGAGAATAGTACCTACAGTGTATAGTGTACAGTGCCGGCGGTGCGGCGGGAAATAGGCTTTGCAATATCCGCTTCCGTTATTATCGGATGGAAATCGCCCGTTAAGATGAAAATAATACAACTGGTAATCAAACGCAGGAAACGTCGTAGGTACTTATTTTGTTCTATTTTTAATGTTCGTACCATGCTTCCATTAACGACCGATTACAGTGAGAATAAAAATACATTTACAATAGAAAGAAAGACTAGTTTCACAGACAATAGCTAGTTAAAAATGATCCATTTCGTCGGTGTGATTTTATGGGGTGGTCTTAAGCTTGAGAAACGTATTTGGAATCGATTTAATTTATTTATATTATACGCCCAAACATGTGATATGTACATAGTAATTTAGGGGAACAGTAAGCATGAAGTAAAATTTGCTATTAAAATGATAATTTAGCCTTATTGTAACTATATTACGTACAGTTGAACACATCTACAATTTCTGTGAAAGTATCGCCAACTGCATGCAATCTAGGTACAAGCAAGCATCTAAATGACTCAGTACTGATATTGCTGTTGCAATTTTTCAAAATCGATCGAGTACTTCTAATTGGTATGTTGGAGGTGATTAGACTCAGTCAATCAGGGATGTCTATAATTCCATTCATAATTTAAAAAGTCAATACGCTCTAATCAGCTGGGGAGCTGATTACAAAACAAATCTACTCCCTGTTTAAATGGTACAACGTCTAATTATAAAAATAATACTGAAAAAACCAATAGATTATCCAACAGACCTAATTTTTAAAGAATTTAAAGTATTAAAATTTATGATCTTGTCCAAAAAAACATATTAACTCACATAATAAAAGAAAATCAAAGCTTTTTAACTGAAGGTCGTACTCATCAAAAACATATATTTTCAACACAAAAATGAAACACCACTTTTGCTCAACATAATTACATATATCTAGGGAAAAAATACTTCTACAGCCTACCCGAAAATATCAGAACAATAGAAAACGATAAACACCTACTAAAAGCAATTAAAGAGAAGTTCAATGTAAAAATACCAAAATGACGAAACTATCTTCTTAAATAATTATAATTTTTAATATTCATAATTACAAACACTAAATATTCATAATCTTGATGCTCACCACTCTTCTAGACACAAGCGCCAGCTTCTATAGAAGAGGAACATTAAAAAATCAAAAGCAGTGAAAACTAATTGTATGAATTATTTTAGTTAACATTATTGATTATACTCTGTAATACTATTATACTGTAAATTGATTAATTATTTAATAAATACATACATTGTTAAAAAAATTTAATAATAATAGTAGGAAACAAGTCTTCTATCTGAGAGTTTTAATAATTTTAATTCTCTCTTCAAGTGGTTGTAGTTTATGTTTATTTTATCGGATGGAGTATTAAACCTTTTTCCGGGACAAAATAATGATATAAAATTTGATAATAAATTCGTGAACGCCACTTTTATTTAAATACCTAATGCCGATCATAAACCAAAATCTAAAATCTAGAAATACCACGTATTACAAATATGTATATTACAGTGGCTTACAAAAGAGGGCCGAGCTCTAGTGGGGGAGGTAGGGGTTGGTGGAGTATTGGCAAGAGAGTGCTCTTTGTCAATAGGAATTCACCTTACCAATGCAATGGTGTAGAATCTTGTATTTCAATATTTTTTCTCAAAAAAATCAATTACCTCAGATATAAAACCAGCATTTTATTTTAATTTTGTATGTAACACCCCACAAGTAGGTATCCCTGTATGTACAGAGTAAGGGCAGGGGCGCTATGCCGCCAACCGGTTGGGCAGAGTTGTGAGGCGGGTTAAGGTAGGAGCTGTAAGAAAGGTCTTGAATAGGCTCGGATTATATGAAGGAAGAAAATCAGATGCTCGTAGCTCGTTCCACATACGAGCAGTTTTACACGAAAACGTAGTGGAAGAAGCGGCCCATTCTCATGAAGCGTAAACGAACAATAATAGTGTAGGTACATTTTAACCCTTTCCGGACGAATACCGCGCACTGCGCAGCAAGCATTTTTAGTCAGAATGGTTGCAACCCCGCGCACTACGCGGGACAGTGTTCAGCCTATTTGAATACATTTTCTGAAAAAAACGGGAATAAACTCTCCCTTAATTATGATTATTCCAGGTGTGCAAAATCCTTGGAAATGCAATCTACCCAATTTTAATGACCCGTTTATTCGAAAATACGTATTTTCCCAATATTATTTCAATCTCATATTTTGTCTATTGTTTGGTATGTTTATCTACCTGCTAGAAGGATTAGTACACAAGTATACGGTAAACGTCTTGCATAAATCTTGAGAGAAATATTATTTTTTTCGTTAATTTAAAAAATTGTGTTTTTGTTTTCTTCGGTTTAAAAAAAAATAATGCCACAATTCTCTAGAATATACGAAACATGCTGTACCTCACATAATAAATATAAATTATGTTAAAGTTTTAATTTTTTTTATGAGAAGTTCGTAGAAAAAACTATTCTATAATAATATCCACGAGTAAAGCGCACTAATTTCGGGAAATGATTCTACATGATGGTAGAAATAAAAGAGATAAATTCGAAATTCCATAGTTTTTTCCCAAACAATTTTTTTTTATGATTAACATATTTTCAACAGTTACAGTGTGGTTGGTTTATACATGTGCAAATTACTTAACTGAGAAACCAATCATAGATTTCCTCATTTCGGCAAAAATCCGAAATTACAGCAAATGCGTAAGTAAACGTGTATTAATTTAAGGTTTTAGGTTGTGGAAAAATATAACGAGCAAACTAACAAAACATCTAGAATATTCATCATCCCCAAAGGGTTAATGAACGGGAAAGATAAAGAGAAGAGTTTAGGCCACTCGGGTATTATTTACTCATTTCAATGCAGTGATTTTCCCGCGTTTTATATCCGCAAAACTTCGCGCAATATTCATACCCGTATCAAAAAGCACCTCAGATATTTAAATAATAATGGCTTCTCTGAATGTGCTAACCACACGATCAATTAAAATACATTATTGAAAAATTAGAGCATTAACAAAAGAAAATAACGTCTGAGAATTCAATTGCAATTTGACTGTTTGTGATGGACAGTAAAAACAATAGCTTTCAGTACCATGAAACACTTTCCGAAAGCTTAGCATAAAGATATTTTGAAATAAATTTTAATAATTAAACACATTGTTCGATGTCGACCAACTAGGATTGTTTTAAGTAATCGATATCCTTAAAAGATAACAGAGAATGTGGTATAAAAAAAACTGTTACTCCTTCGTATTATAAGTTTTTCACGGTCAATAGTCAAGAGCTAGAAAGAACGAAATTTTACACTACACACCAGAAGGCTTGGAAATAAGCTTGGAATTCATTCGGAACATTCACGCAACAATGCAGTAAGTTGGTAACGTAGATGGCAAGTGAACTCTGACCGTCTTCCGTGGAATCAGGCCACAGGTGACTGGGGTGACCCGAACAGGGAGGCTGTAGGCAGAGTAGAACTAGGCCAGCTATTTATAGGGCCGGGCCGGGCTAGACTACCCGGGGGTAGGGACCAGGGAGAGGCCGGATGGCTACAGAAATAGTGCCGGGAGCAAATTGCATTATGTATAGGAATGGGCCGGATCGGGAATATACGATGAATATAAAGAATTCCAAAGACGCGCGGAGAATATCTAACGAAATGTTTAAACGAGTCGGGGGAAATCAAGTGAAAGGGCATATATCTTGACAATCACACAAAATATGCAGGCATTCAAAGCGGATGCAGAAACAAAATGTTTAAATGCTATTACGACAGCCTTGGTCCAAGCCAAACTGATAAAATGTGGTAAAAATTACTCCCATAAGTAATATATTGTATGCCAGCAAAATAGTATTAAATTTTTGCAGAGAGTTCAAGAACAAATTTAAAAGCACAGTTATTTATGGTACCTAAGCCTTAGAAACTGTTCGGAGTTACTCTATACGTAGGTAAATTTCTGCTTATTCTGGGTGCAAAAATTTCTCGTCAATGAATTAATGAACTATTACGCCACTTCTATCACGCCACTAAAGTCGATCTTCATTACTACATCTTCCTCCATTAAAAAAATTTATTGCATGAAGCCCGTCTACGAAAGTTAAATTTCAATTAAATAAATTACCTACACAAAATTATCGCGAAAAAAAAATTGAAAAGCGCCGCTGAAACATGTCAATAGACTAGCTGACGTGTACCCGGAATTGATCGGAGACTTTTCTCTACTTTCTATATATAAACCTTCCGGAAGAACTTTATACTATTTAGCGATTTTTAAAAACTATGCTACAGAAAATTCTCAAATACTTATTATAGCCTATTTATTTCTGTAGAAGAAAGATTGTGATATTATTCCATTGAGAGGAAAAGGACGGTGCTATTTATAAACTGGTAAATCTACATTACATTTGGAGTCAATTTTGTGGTATAACTTTTTATTGATTTGAGCTTTCGTTTTCGGGTGAATCGAAACAGAACATAGTATTTTTTATGTCAAATTGAAAAAAAAACAGCCGCTAAAGGCGATGCCATACGTAGTAATGCAAAATCATGTATTTTTGGTTTGAAAATTTGGTCGCCTAGAAAAGTTTCAAATGCTTTAATTAAATACTGCGAGTAGAATACATCTTGGCCTTTGAAATAATCGATTATTTTTTAGATAAATCTTTTTATAAGCCCAGAAAAAGATAATGTATAAGGCCTATGAAAACTGCTTTAAAGTTCAAAATCTCCTACTTACGTACCCATTTTCGGTTATGATTTTATTGTATAATGTGGAAAATTAAGTTATTTATAAAATGATCGAAATTTTTTTTTATATTTATGCCTGAACATCCACAAAATAAAATAAAATGCACTTTTTGGCCATGTTTTTTTCTTGCATAAATCAAAACAGGCGGATGGTGTTGAGCGGGAATTTAAACCTTATCGCCATCTACGTAAGGGTTGTTATTGATAGCGGCTCAATTTAAAATATTACACGACGTAGTGCATCGCCTTAAAAGTGTGACGAAGCGTAGATACGCATCCTAAAGTTGTTTTACATCCTTTAGTTGCCGAAAATCGAAATGATAACAATATTTTTTTGGTTAGATTCATTAGTTTCCCGCTTGTATTACGCGTTTCCGGACACCGTGTATAGCAAATAGAGAAGTAAAGTTGAGTGCCCACTAAACGTATTATTTATTAAGTAATGTTATACGAGTGGCGAAATGAGATGCATTATGTGCAATATGGGAAATGTCATACAAATGCTATAAACACGACAGAGATCGTTAAAGGAACGTACAATAAACTCGCTAGCAGAATCTGTATGCGGTAACTTGTAACTTTAATGTTTTAGCTTGCCTAGCAGGTAGAGGGCACTGTACATTGTTGTGCAATGTACCTACGTCTAACATAATATATAGAGATGCTAATGAAAATGTAGACTGTAGAAATGTAGAAAATAAAATTGAGGTTTTCTCCTTTTCTATATTTTGATGAAAATGTATAATATTTAGAGAGTTAATAAAGGGGTATATTGTTTTATTTTTTATTGAAATTTACCAGTATTTTTTTTATCATTAACCTTCTAAACAGTATTTTTTGATGTGATGGTTAGTTTTAATAGTTAAAAAAATTTCAAAGTTTTATTTTTTTTTGTCTTCCGAATGGACGTGACCCGTGACGTCACCAGTCACAAATGTCAAAAGCCTATTTTTTCAACGCGGGCGCAGTATTTTGTTTTGGAGTCGGAATGTTTTTTATTCTTAAGATTACCCGCTTACATTGAAGAACACTGGGTATAATGTTAGCATCTAATCTAGTCACTAAAATTATCGTATTGAAAAAGAAAAATGCGAAAATGCATTCATGACCGCACTCGATAAACTATTTACCTGGGTTTAAATACCTGCATTCAAACATTTTTATCGGTTCACAGAATGTGGACTAGAGTTGCCAATGCATAAATCTATTGAAATTAGCATTTATTTTTTATTTTGTAGTCATTATCAGATTTTCCCTCTCGTTCAAGCTTTAAAAATATACACTTTTTGAAAAATGCTGCGAACGCAAAATAAATATAGTGCGTCCTCACAATTACTGTAAATATTATTTTTCAAAATGGTTGGATAATCAAGAAATGCCAAAACCCCTGCATTTTCCCAAAAAAAAGGTTCTACCCCCAAAACACCCAATTCGTGACAAATTCTCTACGAATTGGCAACCTTGACGGGCATATTGTTGACAATAGATATATTACGCACATGGACTGGTTGAATAAGTATTTCAATCGTACCAACCAAACGATGTGTTTTAAAGGGATGGTGTTTTATTCGTTTTCAAATGACGATTTTTAAATTCTAGCGCGTATCACCCCCAGGCCACAGCCTGCAGCCCACAAAATTTTACCCACATTAAACCACAAAAAGTGACAGGCTCTCTTGGACCCTCATTTACATCTCATGCAACCTCATACTTTTTTTTCATTGATACGGACCCCCTCCCCCTGCAGGTCTACATCGACCCCTGGGGGTCGATTTAAATAAAAATAATTGTATGTAAATAAAATGGACTATATTGAAATTAAGTGATATTATACGAACTTCAATAAAATATTAATAAATAAAACAAAAGGCTTTAATAAAAAATAGGCAATATTTATGTAATTGTTGGTAGGGTTGTGTATATTTTTTTATCTTTTAAGAAAAAAAACTTAAATCCAATTTTTTTTGTTCTTTAATCTCAATCAATATCTGGGAATATTTCTGAATGTATCCGAAAACTGCTTTTGAAAGGTGTTGAAATACGCTTTCAAATTTTATTTTTAGAAAAAAAACATATAATTTTTGATGTACCTATTAAAATTTTAAATATATTCGTCGGAGCACTGAACTAAAATTACAAAAAACAAAAAAAAACACAATTTATTGGAAAAATGTATTGTAAACATTATAGACACATTACGCAATATTATGCGCGCAGAATTGGGCGTGGCATATACGTATTATATGTTGCGGGGACACACTTCGCTATAATCTTAGTCAGGAGAGGGAGTCAGATCAGTGAATATCATTTTATTTGTACGGGATCTGTCACTTTGACAGATGACAGCCGCGTAATTACGGCGCGCCGTAAATTGTTCTGACCCCTTCAGCTGCCGTAGGTAGGAGAGGGGTCGCATAATTTTCAAATATAGCCTGCCTAGCAGATCACAGCGCATGTCGTCGCTGCGCCCACACTTATAACACATCATCTTTTTAGGTGTAACATGTCTGAATGGGTTTTTATGGTGAGCAATATGGAGTTATATAAAATGCCTCGAACTTATAGCGTAATCTGTCACCCCCTTAACTGACGCTTCACTTTTTTGTTGTTTCATGTAAAATAATTAGTAAAAAATTCGCAATTTTTCATAAAATTACCTCAAATGGAGGTCGGAAACTTTGGTTTCATAGTGGTGTACATTTAAATTATTTTGTAGTTTTTTTTTTTTTGTATTAGGCAATTCACCCTAAAAAGAGTGCTATGTAATAACTTGATTTGAATATAAAGCGTGGTGTTTTCTCTTTCTAACACCGTTTAAATCATATTTCTCACCATGACGGTAAGGGAAAAGATTTCTATTAGACCATATGAGCTGTTCCCAAAAGCGGACAAATTGACTCAACGGATAATAGCTGTTTGTTCCCAAAATCTAACAAATTAGCCTGAGGGATTAATATGATGAAAATGTGTGACGCAATTCGTAATGCTTAAGGTACATTGTTCAGCACACATCTGGTTGTGTATTATATAAAGTGTGAAGTGGTCGGTGTTGGTAGTTGGTAGGGTCGGTAAGTACCTACCAGAACTGAGTTCTAGAGCCTTGTTTGCCAACAAAGCCCGGAGAACATCTGGTCTGCAAGCGCCTGCTCTTATTGCGTATCCCACATTACGCAGTACAGCTTGATTCACATTCCTTTTGTGCTCATTACTTATAGAAATAGCGAGAAAAAAGAATGGTATAAAAGTACATACACTCGGCAGTACGAAGTACAGCATCATCTGAAGGGCGACGAACAAAAGAGCGGACAGGATAAAAACAAAGCGACAAGACAGAAGAAGACACCCAACTGGGTGATCAAACATTCAAAGGATAGCGAGTTTCTGGCTCTTGTTTGCATATCATTAGAGGGCAAATAGTTCTGGCATGTATGCTCCATCACGAATGCCTTTGATTGCGTCGAATATAATGCAATACGAACGCTTTGAACAAACATTGCTTATTTGCATATTATGTCCTGTCCACCATTATCCGCCTGCAGTTGGCAGATGGTTGGTAGTATCGGTTCTAGCATCTAGTGTATAAGTGCAGTGCTCCTTATTGGACTTGGCGTATTGACTAATTTGTCGCGATCGATCGACCGGTTGTCAAACTCATTAGGGACGCGTTCAATAGAAATGAGGTACCCACGTTTAAAACCGAAACGAAATCTTAACTATAAAGCAAAAAATGGTTGATATGACCAACAAAACTAAGAATTTGTGAGGTCTGGCGTCACAAAATATTCACAGCTTTTTCTGTGTAGAAAATCCACGTCATGAGCTGCGTAACTTTAACACATTCATTCATTATTTATCTAACAAAAAATAGGAAGCACATAAATATACGGTTAGTTTTGCTCAATGTACGTGTATGAAGCCAAAAGGGAAAAATAATAATTTACTAAATTAAACAAACACTAAAATATTTAAATGTTTCCGACTGGTTTCACTTGGCTTAAACTTCATAAAGGGTAAACATTTAAAATGTTCACATATAAATTGTGATAAATAAAAAGCGATTCTTTGCACGAAAACATAATAATTTGTAATCAGGGGTTTGTTGTAGGTATAATATAATTTCCCCTTTAAGGGAGTTCCTGAAATTGGTTTAAAAAATAGCAAATAATGTTGATAAAAAGCGTTGGCCTGATCAGAGGGTTTGCTCTTAGTCACGTGTGACATACCATTTAACACATTATAGCGTTCATCTAGAGTTATAGATTGACTAAAGAATTCAATACTTCCATCACGTGCAGCGAAAATCAAATCGATTCATTAATTCAAGGGTCAAGTAAAGCACAACAAATGTTCATGACAAAGGATAATACGAAGAATGCAGAACAGTACAGTATGTATTCAGTAATATTTATCCGAGCGATCGTTGGGCCATTTAGACACACGTGCAAACCCACTGGTCCATTGAAGCACATCTCTGGTCCATGTGCGGAAAGTATGACGCATTGAGACAAACAAATCACCAGTGAGATGCAGTCGTTTTACGAAGTACTGTTTATGCGGTAATAGGCTGAATGGTAATGCCATTTCCTAGTGATAGTGACAATATTCCACTGTTTTTATAGCCACATTATTTACATTTATATAATCAACGGCGTATAGTATGGTCACGTGGTTTGCCCCAAGCTCGTCGAAATTATACCCAGATTTGATGTTAGGGCAAGTCTATTAATTAGGATGTCCATGGTTAATACGCAAAAAATATTTTTAAAACAAATCGTATCAGTTTAATTGCAATGAGGAATAACTAATTTCAGCCTCGAGAGAAATAAAAGACTTTATTTTAATACATGGTTATTTCGTTCAAATTAGATTAATTTATCCGTGAAGTTAACGTCTTTTGTTTACGCCATGTTTTGACATAATAATAATTATATTTGGATGATTTGTATAGCGCCGTTTTTGTGCAAAATCACCTCAAGGGCGCTGTACAAATATACAACACATTTCTACAATGATCTATGTCACATTGTATAGTAAGAAGATATGTTTTTAGGCAAGTTTTTTGAAAACTTTTTTATGTTCTAGGTTCGGAATAAATAAAAGCTAAAAAAAAACAAAATAAATCCCAATTTTCATAATTAATATGTCACATCAATAATAATAAACAAAAAATGGCCAAGTGAATAGGACGAATTTTCTGTTGGAATTTTAGCGAAATAGCTTTTAAAATGCATTATTTTGCTACTCCAGCGACTGAAATAGATGATCTTCATCGTAATTGAAGTGATACGAAGTGCTTTTAAAATAATTTATACGTATCAAAAACGTCCAACGATTCTGAATATTTTATCTAAAGTAGTAAATAAGTACTCACCTTGCTGACCAGGAAGTCAGTATCGTCGAAGTGCCTGCCGAACATCTTGGGCGCCTCCCCGGGGATAGGGTCTATCTTCACGCACACCTCCATACCCTTACGCGCCGTCTCCACCTGCTTGTGGTTCACCTCCACCGAGGTCACGATACCGATGTCCACGAACTGGGGAAGAAGATACAATATATTACATTGCAGCCTGGTATAGCATGCCCCCTTGATATACTCGTATATGGCGTACAAAACGGAATTAATACTTTTTGGCTCGAGCACTCTCACACTTGCTTGACATCGTATATCGGCATCCCATTTAAATTTCACGATGGTAGTGAAATACACTTTTGTTTTGGTCATTTAAGGCCCAATTGGCCTTTCTATGTTCTCGCCGTTTTTTTTATGTAATAAATAATGACATCGAGAGCTTTATACACACATAGTAAAGACAGTTATTGTTATTATTATTAACAGTATGTATATAAACACGATTCAAAGGGCAAGCGAACAATAACAGAAATAGAGGACTTATTAGAAGACGATTTATGAATGTGAATGAGGTAAGAAAAGTTTGGCGGTCCGTCCTCTCTGCCTACCCTTGAGGGGAAACAGCGTGATGGTTAGTCGAGAGCGAACTCATGCTAACACAAACTCACATATCTAATATGAACTAATAAGTGTTTAATTAAAAAAAATGTTGATTAAAAGATTTTTTTTTAGTATACATAAAAAAAAAATATAATAGCGTTGATAATATTATGTTAAATCTTATTTTTTATCTTCCAAAAGTCTATTTTATACTTAAGAGAGATGTTATGTACCTTTCTAATACTTGTACAACCTTTGAACCTATTATGCTTCATTCACTATCTATTATTTGTCCGTCGCACCAATGCATATCAAAATCAACATTTTGATTGTCGCCATATCTCTTGTCTATTGTAAATTTCCATGTTTACTATTAATTGACTTTATTTACCACACTAGTTAAATACAAGATTACTATAAGATGCATTACGCTCTGTTTCAAGGCAGATTCATTCTAGATTTCAGTTTGGAAACATTTCACTTAGAGACATTTAACTCTGTAAAAACTCTACTATATAATATGTAACCATAAACAATTGTAAGACTTACAAATAAAATTATAAAACCGTGTTAAGTGTTTTCATCAATAGAATCCATAACAAAAAATTGGTGTCAGAAGTGCGATATGGTCTAAGTTAATACTACATGGAAACATTATTTCGATAATACTGTAGTATTCTTGACTGTAACAAAAGAACTCTGGATTCTACGAGTAACTTTTAATTATTTGTGACTAGTGACGTTGTTGCAAAAAAAAAATTTTTTGCAAAAAGCCGAACAGCACCAAGAAGAAAGAAACAAGAAGATTCCCAAACATCCCTGGATCTTACCACAAACACAACAATTCTACACTTCACCTTCACCTTCACATCGCGGACCTGCCTTGCTGAGTATTTTTGATAAAGTAAGTTGTTGCCCTTTGCTGTGCAAATAGCCGAAAATCAAGAAGATTCTACACCTTGACGTCGCACGTCGCGGACCTGCCTTGCTGAAGATGGAATGGTTTTTCATATTTTTGTAAGTTTGATTATTGTTTCATGAATTCTAAAGAATCTCATACGTAGCATTTAAAATCTCTTTTCTTATTATTAATTTACAATTATCGCTTTGTTAAAAATGACTGAACAAGAAGTATCTCTTCAATTTTTAACACAATTCATTAGTACATTTGATGGTAATACAAATAATCTTCACACATTCATTAAAAATTGTGATTATGCTTATAAACTAGCATCTAAAGCTCAAAAAGATATTATTTTTAAATATATTCAAACCAAAGTTACTGGAAAAGCTGATTTAATAACATCATGTAGAAATTTGCGTACATGGGAGGAATACAAAAGTTTTCTTGAAGAAAATTTTGCTGATTCGAAAAGTTTTCCACAACTATTATTAGAGTTGCAGACATGTAAACAAAATAGAAATGAGAGTGTTCTCAACTTTACACAAAGAATTGAAAGGTGCTATTCAAATTTAATGAGAGCTACTAAAGCAGAAACTGTCGACATCACTGAATTAATAGGAAAAAATTCTATGATTAAACAAATGGCTCTTCAAGCATTTTTAATGGGCGCATTACCGCAGTACAGCATTATTTTGAGGGCTAGAAACCCAAAAACCTTTGAAGAAGCTTCAATATTTGCAATTAACGAAGAAAAAATGCTCAATTTTACAGAACAAAGTAATTCAAACCAAAAATTTTGCTCTATTTGTAAAAAATCAGGACATATATCTATAAATTGCTTCCACAATAAAGATAAACGTGTCAACCAAGTAAAATCATTTAGTAACTTCACTTCAAAAAATTCTCAGTGCAAAAATAATAATACTGTTAACACGCATCGAAACATCACAATAACGTGTTTCTTTTGTCAAAAACGTGGACACTACAAAAAAGATTGTTGGAAATATAAAAATTTCTTAGAAAAGAAAGCTTCGGAAAACTTCCAAGACCCTTCGTTCCCTACCGAAACGAAGAAGGTCAATACGTTACAGGTAGAATATTAAATAATCTCGAAAATATTACAGCATATATCAAAATCCCCATTAAAGAATGTAAAAATAAATATGTCAAACTATTATTAGACAGTGGCGCAGATATATCACTAATTAACCCTATGGTTTTAGATGGTGAAACAGTATACAATGATAAAGAAATAATTAAAATTAGAGGAATTAACGCTGAAAAATCGACTGAAACGTTAGGATCTGTCAAATTGAACTTATTATTCAACGGTATCTCAATTTCTAATAAGATGCATTTATTGCCTCGAGCAACAAATGTTCCACTCGATGGACTTATCGGAAATGATTTCCTAAGAAAAGTAAATGCCAAAATTAATTACAGCAACAATACATTATGTATAGGTAAAAGTTCTATGCAAATCCATTTTAAAACAAAAAGTTCGGATGTCAAAAACAATAATTCGGTAATTATTGTACAGGCTCGCACAGAGACCTTAGTTGAATTCAATGTTTTGAATCCTGAAATAGGAGAGGGACTCGTTCCAGAAATAGAGATTATGGAAGGAGTTTATCTTTGTAGAAGTATAACAAAGGTTAATTCAAAGTCAAAAGCAATTACGTCTATTTTAAATACGACAGAAAAAGCAGTAAAAGTTAAGAAAATGGAATTGATATTGGAAAAATTTAGTGAAAAAGATAGCAAAATGTTAGAAGCTGATTGCGATGATAGAACGATAAAAAGGAAAGTTAAATGCAAAAATAAAAACATTTTTCAATTCAACAAAATAACAGAAAATATTGATAATAGGTACGAACTTTTAAAAGCATCATTACGGACTGAACATTTAAATAAAGAAGAAGAACGATCACTTTTTTCAATTTGTCGAGACTATAACGATATTTTTCACTTGGAAGGAGATACATTGAGTCAAACCGATTCGATAAGGCATGAAATAAATACTACAACACAGATTCCAATACACGCAAAAACATATAGATACCCCGAGGTACATAAAAAGGAAGTAAATGATCAAATAAAAAAAATGTTGGACCAAAGAATAATTAAAGATTCAAATTCAGCATGGTCATCTCCTTTGTGGGTAGTGCCCAAGAAGAAAGATGCAACAGGTCAAGTAAAATATAGAGTAGTGATTGATTACCGTAAATTAAATGAGGTCACTGTAGGCGATGCTTACAACTTACCCAACATCACAGAGATATTAGATCAATTAGGACACTCAAAGTACTTCACCACCTTAGATCTTGCATCAGGATTTCACCAAATCCCAATGAAACCGGAAGATTCACATAAAACAGCATTTTCCACCCCTCTAGGACATTACGAGTTTTTAAGGATGCCGTTTGGGTTAAAAGACGGTCCTGCAACATTTCAAAGGGTTATAAATAACGTTTTAGCTGGTATACAAGGAATAAGATGTTTCGCATACCTAGATGATATAGTTATTTATGCCGATACAATAGAGACTCACGAGGTTAGGTTAAAAGAGGTATTCCAAAAATTAAGATTACACAATTTAAAATTACAGCCTGATAAATGTGAATTTATGCGTAATGAAGTCATGTATTTAGGTCACGTTATATCAGAAAATGGAGTTAAACCAAACCCAGATAAAATTCAAATCATAAAAAATTACCCTATTCCAAAAAATCCAAAAGATATGAAGTCATTTTTAGGACTTGCTGGATATTACAGACGTTTTATTAAAGATTTTAGCAAAATCGCTCAACCTCTCTCCCAATTATTAAAGAAGGATATTCCATTCATTTGGAAGGAAAAACAACAAGAATCTTTTGATATACTTCGAGAACATTTAATTCATGAACCAATATTACAGTTCCCCAATTTCAGTAAAACATTTAATGTCACCACAGATGCAAGTAATTTTGCTATCGGTGCAGTATTATCTCAAGGTGAGATTTCTAAAGATTTGCCAATATCCTTTGCTTCCAGAACACTAAATAAAGCCGAATCAAATTATTCAACGACAGAACGTGAACTTTTAGCTATAATTTATGCAGTTAAACATTTTAGACCTTATTTGTATGGTGTAAAATTCAATATAATAACGGATCATAGACCTTTAGTTTGGTTATTTAATACAAAAGACCCTGGCTCTCGCTTACTTCGTTGGCGTTTAAAATTGGAAGAATATCAGTATAATATAATATATAAACCCGGAAAACTTAATTCTAATGCCGATGCGTTATCTAGAATTGATCATTCTCAAATATTACACTTTAGAATAAACCCTGAACCAAATTCTTACGAAGAATTTATAAAGTCTCATTATAAAGATAAAACCATTATTGACTGCAAAAATATTGTTGAAACAGACGAATGTCTTCTAATACGGAAAGATAATTTATGTAACTTTATTTCCAATGATAAGGAAATGTCCGAAGGTTTGTCTATGGAGATAAGGAATTTAATCAATAATCACGATGATATAAAGAAAAGTAAAACGAATGTAAGAGATATATTATATTCAGAACTAAATAACATATTTAACGTTTACCATCTTATAACAATGGAACATTTTTGGGATAAACCAACATACGAAGATATTTTCTGTTGTTTTCTTAAATTAAAAAATGTATTAATTTCACAAGGAAAGAAATCGCTTTCAATTCCTGAACTAGCTCGCAGTGATAATAATTTAAATTGGAATAAAATAAAAACTATTATTTATTACGTCTTTGCAAACTCCGGAATCATGGTAACTATTTGTAAAAATAAAATAAGTTATCCAGATCCCAAGGATATAGCTAAATTAATAGAGGAGAATCACGATTCTCCACAATCAGGACACTCGGGGTTTCATCGAACGTATAATAGAATGAAAGAGAGATATAATTGGAAAAATATGAGAAAAGACATAAGAAACTACATTAAAAAATGTGAATCATGTCAAAAAAATAAAATTTCTCGTAAAAGATTTATTCATCCAATGGAAATAACTACAACTTCTGAGAAACCTTTTGAAAGGATATCTTTAGATATTGTAGGTCCGTTACCCTTATCCGAAAATGGAAATAAATATATTCTCACGTTACAAGACGACCTAACAAAATTTTCGCAAGCATTTCCAATTCCAAATCATGAAGCAATTACTATTGCAAAGGAGTTAGTCAATAACTTCATTTGTGTATTCGGAATACCAAATCGAATTCTTACAGATCAAGGAAAAGATTTTACGTCAATTATTTTAAAGGAAGTTGCAAAACTATTTAAAATTAAACAAATCCAAACAACAGCTTATCACCCCCAGTCCAACGGTGCATTGGAAAGGTCTCACGCGACCTTAGCAGATTACTTAAAACATTACATTTCAGAAAAACAAACAGATTGGGACGAGTGGATAAATTTAGCAATGTTTTCGTATAATACAACGCCTCATACCAGTACTAGGTATACGCCATACGAATTAATTTTCGGTTTAAAACCAGAACTTCCAACGTCATTAACACAAAAACCTCAATTCAAATATACATATGATAATTATGTTGACAATTTAAAGTTGAAACTGAACAAATCACAAGAAATTGCACGCGAACATGTTCAAGTCCAAAAGATAAGATCAAAAGAGAACTTTGATAAGAACATTTCTAGTAATGAACTTTATAACGTTAACGATTTAGTCTATTTAAGAAACGAAACAACGAAGAGTAATCATTCCAAAAAATTATCACCTAATTATCAAGGCCCCTATAGAATTGTTAAAATTAATTCGAAAGTAAACTGTACTATACAAATAAAGAAAAAATATGTTAAAGTACATTTCAATCGTTTAAAAAAGGCTATTGTTTCAGATTGATGACATGGTTGCCTTACGGTAATGGATTCAACTGGACGCAAATATCTTCGTCCGCAGGGATATATTATGAACACGTTAATATGATTAATTTTATAGAGAGTTATTGGAATGTAGTAACATACATTGATTTAGACATATATTTTGATAATAAGTTAATATTAATTGATAAAACATATAGCAATATACAACTATTATGTAATGACGATAACATCATGCATAAAAGTTTTTCTCCTTGCGAACCGCATTTAAATATTTTACATCAACTAATAATAGTATTAAAGCAAAAGGATAAGACGCTAAAACAATTTATAGGACAACCAAAAATAAGAGTAAAACGTGGTTGGATAGATATGGTAGGTACAGTATTTAAAACTGTATTTGGAACCATAGATAATAATGACGCGCTTTATTATGATGAAGCAATTGATTCTCTAAACACAGGTGATAAAGACTTATATAATATGTTAAAACAGCAAACTCAAATAGTGAAAACAACTATAACAAATTTTAATAATACGATAACTAATCTTGAAAGAAATGAAGAAATATTTAATCAAAATTTCGTAAAATTAAAGTCGTTTACTACAAACATTAGCGATGTCATATTTAATTTAGAATTGAAGCAAGACATAGAAAAACATCTTACCCTATTGAATTTAATCACAACAGAATTACAAAACGAATATACGCTTATCATAAACGCATTAATGCTTTCCAAAAATAATATAATACACCCATTTATTATCACACCTCAGCAATATATTGAAGAAATAAGTAAGTCCTTGCCTTATTTACCGAATTCCGTATCTTATCCTGTCCCACCAAATATAAAAAATGTTAATATTTTAATGTCAATGGTAAAAATTGACATTGCATATGTAAATAGAAGAATAATTTTTGTTATATCAAACCCTTTGTGTAGTTATGTAAGCTATAATTTATACAAGTTAATACCTTTGCCTATGAAAAGACAAGACGATTTATATGTTTTTATTATGCCTAATGTTAAATATTTAGCTATCGCCGAGAGTAAAACAAATTATGTTACTCTTGATAATATAGATTCGTGTAAACAAACCATTTTAGATAAAGCGATTTGTAAAACCACAAACATTTATTATAATCTACATGAAAGATCTATTTGTGAAACAGAATTACTAATCGAACCTTCTCATATGCCTCCGAATTGTGAAACCAGAATAATGAATACGATTAACGAAATTTGGCATACTACAAATAAAGGAACGAAATGGATTTTTGTGCTCCCTAAACCAACATTGGTTACAATTAAATGTAAGAATTCTGAACCAACCGATGTTAAATTACAGAATACAGGAATATTAATTATAAAGCCAAAATGCAAACTTTACACTAGTTCAACAGTGATTGTTAATGTAGAAGACCAATATTATAATATATCAAATCAAACAGCTTCAAAATCAATAATTCCCCTGTTCAATATAACTGATGATAATTGTTGCAATATAAATCAAACACAAAATGTCAAAATAAATATTCCATTAATAATACCAAAAATATTTACTCTAGATAAAGATGATTTAATTTTAGCAAGCCATAAGTTACATAAAATGTACGATGACTTGGAAAATATACCCGAAGACCATATTGTAATTAGAATCATGAAAAATAACTTTTTTTCCTATGTATTTTTAAGTTTAATAATCATTTACATTTTATATAAACTATTTAAGTGTTACACATCTAGAAGAGATCATTTTAAAGGTGATTCTCGTGTAAGATTAATAAATTACTTGAACATTTGTAAAACAAAAGACAAAAGAGAAGCAAACGTAGAAATGGAAGAAAACGTTACCGGGTCCACTGATGAATCCCTAAGGCTCAGACGAAGTACAAGACTTCGAACTGATGTGAGATAATGATGGACGCCACATTATCTCATCTTAACGAGGAAGGTGTTATGTACCTTTCTAATACTTGTACAACCTTTGAACCTATTATGCTTCATTCACTATCTATTATTTGTCCGTCGCACCAATGCATATCAAAATCAACATTTTGATTGTCGCCATATCTCTTGTCTATTGTAAATTTCCATGTTTACTATTAATTGACTTTATTTACCACACTAGTTAAATACAAGATTACTATAAGATGCATTACGCTCTGTTTCAAGGCAGATTCATTCTAGATTTCAGTTTGGAAACATTTCACTTAGAGACATTTAACTCTGTAAAAACTCTACTATATAATATGTAACCATAAAAAATTGTAAGACTTACAAATAAAATTATAAAACCGTGTTAAGTGTTTTCATCAATAGAATCCATAACAGAGATAAGGATCTAAAGTCACTTTTTATTTCAAGTTTAAAATGGTTATTTTTGTTCCAAATACTTGATCTTCATTGTTGTTATTATTTAAATTTAAATTTACGAATCTTTTGCGCGGTTTTATTTCGATTACTGTATAATAATGACTAGCCATTTAATAAATAAAGATTCGAAATTTTCAAATTGGAAATTCATATGTCATACGGCATATATTCTGTAATTTTTATCACCTAAGAAATTCTAAAAATATAGTACTATAGGATTCATATGTCTTATACTGATTTATAAATGTGGAAATTCTAACTATACAATTGTAAATGTTCTCCAAAATGCCCTGGAAATAATCTCAGACTTGTGATGTCCCGAAAGAAACTATTCATCTGTTCTGAATGCAATTACTAATGTTATCCAAATTGACCCTGGTAATAAATTACATCTTTGCGATTCTTTCAAGGATAAAGAAACCATCCTGTCACTTTGAATGAAATCAACAATGTTCTCAAAATTTGTTTTGACAGCATCGCCATTCCATTGTAAGAATATTATTTACTAAATGCACAATTTGGCTGTCCTGAAACGGGAATCCTTCCCAGTTGGACAGACAAAGGTTCATTTTGTTTTGTATTGTTTGTAATTTATATATATATATAAAATAAATGAAATAAAAATACACTTATCGATGTTTGACGTTATGTTGAAATTCAATGAACGAAGATTCGGCAATAAACAGATTGTATACATATATAAATGGACAAACCTAAATTATCATAAAAACGGAAAACGAAAACTGCAAACGCCTTTCGTTACCACGGCTGTTTTTTAGTTTTTGTTTTTTAATTATTGAAATTAGCAATGTAAAAAATCATAATTTTGCAGTTATAAGTTAAATACGGCGCCAGACTAACAGTTGTATTCCGTGAAGTTAAAAAATAATAAGACCCTAAAGTAGATTCTTAGTACCACTTGGATGCTGGAAGTAATTTCAAACCGTCAGTTCCCATTATCCATAATTATTAATTAGCCAGTTCCGGCGCCTATCGAATTGAATTATGGGGGTAGAAATAAGCGACAGGGATGTGGCAATAATTAGACTTCCTTCCTGTCGTGGCCCGGAAGCGTAACCCCGCCGCAAGATAGCGACATCTACCGTATATCTACAAACCACAATCTCATCTGTCTCTGCAGACCGGATATTGCGAGTTATCCCAATTCCCGTGGCCGTCGGCGCTTCCTGCCGGGCCGGATGTTCCGAGTTCCGACATCTTTTGGTTCAGAGATGCCGACGGTTAAATGGGTGGCAGTTACTCAGGCGCGATGGTGAAGGAATGTTATTGTTATCTCTTCAATTAGTAGATTAATTACATTTTGACAAAATTAAGCGGATTGTTGAATGCACAAAGCAAAGGCAATGAGTGGGATGTGGCCATTCATTTACTGGACTGTGTTGTCTGTATCTACATAATATATTACATCTTGGAAATTAGTAATGCTGTGATGGACCGATCGTAGATTCGTATAGTATTATACTCATTTATTTATTCATACTGAGTTTTAAAGATCTTCTCCCTTACGTGAGAGCGATCCAGTTATAGAAACTCGGTAAATATACAAATCGGTTAGTTACAAAAACCTACTCAGTCAAAGGATATTATTTAAATTATATAAAAGCTCACTCAAATGACAATAGCCAAGACATAATGTAGTACAGTAAGATGACTGTGAATTATTTTATGTTAACATATAAGATCAGTCAATTGCCTTCTAACGTGAAGTGTTAACTTGAAGTATTTAATACGCATATATTCAAAATGATCTAAGATGGTCGTGTAGTCCACATTTGAAAGATACAGTTGGCATTTTTGTGACATTTATCACAATATTTTGTAGGGCCCCATTTTTTCTAGTCAATTTACAAGTATACAAGTTTGTATATTGCGAGTACCTACATGTTAATACGTCATGCAAAAATAGTAAATTTATAAACCATAGTTATTTTAAATGCCCGGCCATTTTTGCCTTCAGACAAATTTAGTAGTTTGGTAAATCTTAGGCATTGAATAAAAAAACAATATTTTGAATCTGTCTCCCGAAAATTTATAGACGGATTAAAGTTCTAAGAGAAACGTCGTAAAAACAGTTCTAAAACAATAATAAACGACGTGTGTTTGACTAGAATGTCTGTTAAAGTCCACAATACGTCACTACAGGCAATAAAACAAGACGAGCGAAGAAATAAATACATATTACTTTTCTCGACTTTCCAACATTCCACGTTCTATGTTGGTATTAATAATGATATTATTATATTATCTAAAATAATAATATACTACATTATATTATTATAATGTAGTATATACTACATTATATTATTATTTTAGACTAAATTTTAGTTTTAACTTTTGAACATTAGCTTCAATCCAACAATTCTAGGTGGATGCCCTATAGAACTTTTGGCAAGGACGAAATCAAGCCCTTGGAATTTACAGTTAGTCTTAGATCTCAAGCACATTAATTTGTCAAGGGCCGGTTTTAGCAGACGATCAGTTAGATGTTTCCTGGAGGCACATCCTGGCAAACTTCACGATGTTTGCTAGCGGTTGGATAAAACAGATATCAGCGATATTTGCTAGTTTATATCCAAGAAGATATAAACGATGTTTTCTAGGGGTTAAGTTACGTCAATTTAGATGACGAAACTTCTTTGCAAAATAAATCTAATACGCTGTTTTTTGTTTGTTTGTTATTATTTATTAGGCGCAGCACGGTGGGCCGGTGTTGGTCTAATGTGTGTGTGATAATGGATATACAAAATCAACCAACTATTCATATATCGTATCGATGATGCACGTTGATGTATAAAGCATCAGAAATTAAATGGATCATTTCCACAATCTTATCTTCTAACGTTTCATTCAGTGCCAAAAGATTTATCGGCTCTGGAAGAAAGGGGATACGATTTATAACTGGTCTAAATAAAACTGTTAGTTGATACTAGTTAACTAATAAGAAAAATAAGAAAACAGAAGGCGAGGCGGCAATGAAACGAACTAACTTTGCAAAACCTGCTATATAAGGAATTAATGTTATGTGTATAAAACAGCTATACAGGGTATATCGGCACGTACCCGACAAAATTTAACCAGCTATTCCTTACAGCTATTACTTTTCACTATGTGTCACCACTGTTTTATCCTTTGTCAAAGTTTGAAAACCCATCTGGCAATATTTTATTCGAATTCCGTTGAATAATGTACGTGTGTACCTATATTGGCGCGCTTTTACAATCACAACGAAATGGCACAGCGCCATTCGTCTCATTTTTAACTATTATTATTTAGTGTGTGCGAAAGAGCGAAGACGCTTTTCGACATACTTGCTTATAACAGCTGTTGAACACGAAAAGCAATGCCAAAGACAGTGATGTAGTGTGGAAATTTTTAATTTTTTTGTTTTTTTGAAAAAAAAATGCTACCGGACAGCAAAGTGCACATAACATTTTTTACTCCAAATGTGCTAAGGAATAGCTGGTTAAAGTTTGTCGGGTTAGTGCCTATACACCCTGTATATCACTCAAGTACTAAGAACACAACAAACGCGTGCAACTAGAATTGGCTCTTCTTCTTCTAAAACTTCTTTTGGTCAAAGAAACTATTTATATCAGGCACCACTTATGTTTAATATTCTTCCAAATCATATTAAGTCTACGAACTCCTTGGTTAAATTTAAAAAGTTAATTAACATGTTTGTATTGACAGACGATTGTCTTAATATTTTTTCATCCTTGTCCTTTCTTAAATAATAAGATTTTATATAAGTCCTATTTGCTAAAAACTGAATGTCACCCTAGCTGTCTTTATTATCTACTTGTTTCTTCTTGAGAATAATGATCAATAAGTAGTTATGGTTCAAATATTGTTACAAAATACTGTCAAATTTCCCATCTGGTAACGCATCAAATACATATTTTTACTCTCTTTTTGAAATATTTTGTGTTTGTATGTAGTATTATTTTATGTTTGTGATTACTCTGTGTTTGCTTTACTCAAATGTAAATTGTTAACCTCGATACAGTCTTAGTCCTAGTGATATTATTTTTTATATAGAAAAAACGTGATTTATATATAGTCAGATGCAATAAATAAATAAAAAAAAGCGTTAACAAGAGAGGCATTTTTGGTTTCTGAAGCTAGTGGGACCATGGCATCTCCAATTGGAGTATGTTGTAGAGCTGAAGGTAGTAGGGAGAGGAAGGAAATGATGAAGAGGGAGGTTAAGCAAAACCAGGCTATTCAGACCTGATGACCAAACACAGTTACTACCAAATGAAGCAACGTTTAGAATGTGGTGGTCTATCACCAGGGCGATATCGAGAGGATCCTTCACTCTGAATAACACAATAACCACTAAATAAGTCGAGGAGAAAAATAGCTATTGCTAATTTATTAAGAATTATTGGCAAGTCTAGCAAGTTATTGGCAAGTCCAGCAAGAATTATTGGCAAGTCTAGCAAGTTATTGGCAAGTATAGCAAGAATTATTGGCAAGTCTAGCAAGTTATTGGCAAGTATAGCAAGAATTATTGGCAAGTCTAGCAAGTTATTGGCAAGTATAGCAAGTTATTGGCTAGTCTAGCAAGAATTATTGGCAAGTCTAGTTAAAAACGAGAATGCAGGTCTTACGAATGAATTAACAGATTTCCTGATAAACTTTTAGTAAATTACGAATGATGTCGGAACACGTGTTCATAAAGGTCCGATTATTCTTGAATTACAACGAGAATCAAGGCAACACGATAAAACATTCTTAAATTGATATCTAAGGCCTGTGAATTTGATCAGGGCACAAATCGAATTCTCTCCGTGCATAATTTTGTGTACACGATACAAGTACATGATCCAAATCAATTCTGATTCAAACACTGTATAAAAAAACGGAGCTAAGAAAAACATTTCGCAGAAACGCTCGTAAGACTGGAAAATTTTAATTGAATTTATGTTGATGTCTTCCACGGAAGGATTTATTGTGGCTATGAACTATTACCGGGGAATATTTTAATTGAAAAGCGATTACTTACATTTATTTGGTATGTAAACACGGCTGCCCACGTCGAATTCATAACGTTTTACTATTTCATACCGCGAAGTTCTTCTGGGGGATTTTCAAGGAATTATAATAAAAACAACAAATTTAAAATGAAGAGGGCAATGTGTTACTGTCGAGGTTATACAGAAGATATAATCATCGATTACCACATATAAAAATAATGTAATTAGTATTTATAAAGTTGTGGAACGCCCTCGAGATAGTGTTATAGAAAAAGTAGGATTATGAACTATGAAATAAATAATAGGTAATTAGCAAATTATTTAAGAATATAGATAAATTACCGGGCTGAGAAGTAAACCATTTGAAACATATTTAAAAAAAAAGTGACGTTCGAAAGCAAGAAATATTGCATTGCGCCGAGGAGCCCCAACTGCTCCCAACCATCTGGAGACAGTGAGACTATGGCATCCTCCCTTGTAATATGTTGTGAGGCTCAAGGTAGTGGGGAGCGGGAGGAGTTGAGAATAGGAAGGTGGAAAAGTACTTGGCTATTCAGATATGGTCACTAAACACGGCTAAACACAGCTGTAGGCAGACTGATGGAACGTAAGCGCAAGCCAAATAATTTTAGTGATCGCGCTTTCGAAGTATCTGGGCCGAAGGCTTGGAATAAACTCCCTCCGGAACTAAGACCCATAACAAGTCCAACAGAATTCAGGTCTAAACTAAAAACTTACCTTTTTAAGCTGTCATATCCTTGAATTAAATATACCATTCCTGAGAGAAATTCCAGTTATATCCAACTACGTCCTAAATCCTGAATGTAAATTTCGCTAATAAACAATTAGTTAATGTTAATTAAGTGTTAATATCAAGAGACCTACCAGGTAAGTATTGTAGTAGAAATATATTATATATTTGTACAGCGCCCTTAGGGTGATTTTGCAAAAAACGGCGCTATACAAATCATCCAAATATTATTATTATTATTATTATTATTATTATTATTATAAAGCCAGTTAAAGCAACATTTCGATTCTTAACGGTGGTCTTTCACCAGGGCGACATTGAAAGTATCTATCTATGTGGAACGTGCCGCAAATATACTAAGTATAATTTTAAAAGAATATATTGTGAAATAACACTAATAAATCCAATAAAATTTACTTGTCGCGATTTGAACCGGATTCGCAGACGAGGATCGTAACCAGTAAACATTGAGGCGGTCAAAGTAAATGGCAACGGAGTTAATGCTAAGGAAACGATTGCACAAATAATATGAACTTTAATTATTTATCTGATAATCCTGTGGTCATAAATACGGATGCTTGCATATTGATTCAATTATTTTCCCGGCCGGCTTCACAGCGGCAAGTGAAAGCGGCGATTAAAACATGGCCGTAATCAGGCGCGGGGGAAATGTCACTCATCTTTTTCAAATGGACCGGGAGGTGGTGGAGGGGGTGGGGGGGGGGGAGGGCCTCCATTACGTCACCATCGATCTGACATCTCACTTCCTTTAAGAGTAATAATAATCGCATAGAAAAAACAGAAGAGTATGTATGAATGTGGATGAAGCAAAGAGTTTGTGCCAAAACAGAGTTGGTTAACGGTACGTCCTATCTGGCGGATGAACGGCGTGACGGAAGGGTAGTTTAGTTAGTTATTAGAAAATCACACGAAAAAGAGTTACTGCACTAACCGGGAGTTGTAGGTACGTTGGGGATTTCGGCTAACTGAGCGACTTCTCTAAACCAGTAAACTATCGGGGTAGTCATTAGAACTGTCTTAATTTGCTAATCCATATTACAGACGTATATAATCTGCCATAAAACAATCAAAAGAATAAACTATCAATAGTGAAGTGTAACACGTAGCCATGTAATTTCAAACTATATAACGATGTTTATTGGTCGATCGATAAAATAAAAACCAACTACAAAAACAAACTTTCAATAAAATCTGATTTGTAATAACAAACTACCAGAGGCTTTGATTTTTGCACGTAACCACATACGTTTACGTCTGTAGATAATACGTAGAATACATTAAAACAACAAACTTTCAATTCACTGAATGTCTGCAAGTAATCCCTAACGTTCTTTCCATCTGCAGAACTTAACAAATTACAACAACACACTATTAATGGTACCTATCTATCTAGCAATAATAAAATTGCAAGTAGCAGTGTACTTTCCCATTTAATACGGTTGTCAAATTGTTTAGAAAAAGAAACAATTAAAGCCGTCAAAAGACTGACTTTTCATATGTTACACGGTGTTTTGTATTAATAAAACAACCAATTGCTCATAATTTGCACGCAGCCACGTATTTTCTACTTGTAGCAAGAGCTTCAGATTAATTCGATAACAATATAAACTCAAGGTTCATTAAAAAAAACCACCACATTCGATGATCATTAAATCGACGATCAGCACCATTTAGGATTTCTAACATTTGAACAGTTCCCCTAGGCCAGATTCAGCTTTTGATAAATTGTGATCAACGCCCAAGACCGTCGTTATGCTGACAGCAGGATCAGCATGATATTGAAAGTTTGGCATTAGAACGTTCGCCCGTTAAAGACAAATTTTCGGCATTTCAGTTTTAGATCAAAACATGATTAACTGTCGAGCATAACGGTCACTTTGTTAGGCTTAACAGTTGATCAAAAGCTGAACCGTTTAAATGCCAAACAGTGAGGTGTAGTGTATTTTAAACAGTGAAGTCGGCATACTCGTAGCGACAGCAGTGACTTCGTAATTTGGCAGTTGCGCGTCCAGACCTTTACTCTAGTCGGCCGTGTATTTTCTCTAGCGACGCATAACATCTTTTTATCTTTTATTATTTATAATAATCGATAATTATAAGTAATTTGCGCGTATTTACAAATTAAATGTTATTCCTCGGCTTTTACTGGTGTTTGCCGAATAATTAAAAGAGTTTCTCGTCATACACGAGGGCATTTCGGTAATTTACTTAGAGGTAGCACACGACCTTACGCGTCGAGTGACAGTTTAAAAACTACAAAATCAAAAGCACTTCAATTGGCGTACTTTTGCTTGCCATTTTCGAGATTTCTACAGCGCGTCTATGTACAGGGTTTTCCAATAAGAGGTGTTATTTTGATTTTCAATCGTAAACGATCAATGGTTTTGTTGGTTGTGTGGCACGTAGCGCCGTCTTGTTGAAAGTAAAAGTTGTCCAGATCAATACCATCCAATTCCAGCCATAAAAAATAATTAATTATCTCTCGATAGCAAAATCCATTCACCGTAACTGTTGCTCCAGCCTCATTTTCGAAAAAGTAAGGTCCAATGACTCCGCCGGACCATAAACCGCACCAAACAGTCACACGTTGAGGATAGATAGGCTTTTCAACAATAACTCTTGGGTTTTCCGAGCCCCAGATGCGACAATTTTGCTTGTTGACGAAGCCTCATCACTCAAGATGATTTGCATTTGATTCACTCAAGTGAATTTTAATCATTTCAATGCGTTGTTAAAGCGTGTATCGTTCCATTTTTATTAATGGCGTAGTTTCTACTTGTCAAATGTCAAAAAATAACAGCTTCAAAAGTAACATCTACCGAAATAGCGGACTATTCAAAATGACACCTCTTATTGGAAAACCCTGTATATTGCATCGTCATTGCCCCAACCTAAGACGTCAACAGTATGAATGCTGCACGTAGGTCCGAGTTTTAACATTTGCACATAGTTACGTTATTCCCATACGTGTAACATAAGGTAACTGCCAGATAATATATTCATATGACCATACCGGCGAGCCCTTGAAGTGAAAATGTAAACGCTATAAAAATCTCAGAAATTTTATAAATAGCTGGGACGTTGAAACGGAGTGGCGTCCCGCGGCCATCTTAACTGAATTTAAAAATAAAATTTCCAACACAGAATAAGAATTAAGTGAATGATCTACGCGGGCGGGCCGATAAGAAAAAATAAATCATAATTCAAAATCAATAAGAAAATAAAAATAAATTAACATGGTAAAAAATATTTTTTTGTTTTACCATAACACGTCTATTTTAAAATGTCTTTTAAATCTAAGAAAAAAAAACAGTTTTTTTTTGTTCTGATGCCACTAATATTCACCAGAAAATCTATCCATTTGGAGATTTAATAGAAGCAGGAGGAATTAAAATATTTCCCGGTTATTGGTAAAAAGTATATTACTAAATGCCTATACAAAACCACTTTCGTTATTATAATTGGGTTCTAAGCCAGATTTTATCAAGCTCGAGCGCTGATGCTATGTTTGAGGAACATAGTGTATAATTTATACAAGTGTATAGTGTCATCGGGTCTCTCATAAGTGTGCCGGTAAAAATAGTCGGTGAGGAATAATAATATGATAATGTTTTTGGCAAGCAGCGCGGTGTCGTTATTATTATTATCGGCTACAGAAATACACGGCCATTCACGGCGATCGATGAATGAATCGCCGGTTCTACGGTCTGGTCCGAGGTCTGGGGCCGCCGGCGCAAGTCGTTCTACATGTTGGGCCACGGTACCTACTACCTACCACCTACCCACTGGCGTAAGGCCATAAGGAGATGTACCATCTAACCTCTCAATATATCTTTGAATTTTTTCACTTGAATTTTGATTATTTTATACATTTAAAAAAATTGGAAAAATTCACCATTTTAATGCATTTTTAGAGATCTTCTACAATCTATCAATTTAATCACATTTCAGACAAAACATAATATATCCTTATTCCCTAACTTAATAATAATAATAATAATAAAAGTGTTTATTCCGGTATGTGGGGAGGTTAGTGCAGTCCCACACATTCCATAGAGATACAAAAAGTATATAATCAAAAACAAACAGATAGAACAGAAAAAAAAAAACAGAATAATTTGATAATGAAATAGAATAAAATGATAAAATAAATAGAATAATAGAAAGTTGAAGCCTTTAAGGAGCCGAGACTATATTAGGCGCTAGTATTTTTCTCCAGTGTGCGTCAATGCTGGAGGATGGAGTGAGGCGGGCTTCCATAGTGAGGATATTTCCAGAGCTTCTTATCCTTTCCCTCAAAGCCTTAGCGGTATAGTAAGTACATTATTAATTAGTGTGATCTATTTACTAATAATTTCTCAAATTTTTCATATTCTTATAATTCTCTAACCTCTCCATCCTCTTTTTGAAACCCAAACTAGCTATACATCATTTTTCTTTTTTTATATTATAGTAATGTATAGATTCTATGTCCGTACACTGTAAAATTCACCCGCCATAACACAGGGTCATCCCTAGCATGGAGGGTGAAATATCACAAAACACTACATGTACTCTCTAAATCATGTATCAATAAAATAATATAAATTAAAATATTGCTTTATCAAACAATAATAATCAACGTAAATAAAAGTAACTGGAGAATACGAATATTTTTTAAAGAACACTTCGATTCCGATCGGGGGATGGAAAATACTGTATTTTAACAGGTTTTTTAAAAATTTATTTACGCAGTTATTATCTTAAATTAGTTTGTTCACTTGGCGGCATAGACCAAATACATCAATGATTGGCGGCCATTATTTTTGAAGTGACAGTTTTTAAGTAATTTTTTTAAAATTTTATTTAAGGCAAACTAAGAATATAAGAACCTATGATAGGATATAGCTAAGATAGTTTGAGTTTTATTAAAAATAATAATACAGGGTTTTCCAATCAGAGGTGTTATTTTGAATAGCCCGTAACTGTTGCTCCAGCCTCATTTTTGAAAAAGTAAGGTCCAATGACTCCGCCGGACCATAAACCGCACCAAACAGTCACACGTTGAGGATAAAGAGGCTTTTCAACAATAACTCTTGGGTTTTCCGAGCCCCAGATGCGACAATTTTGCTTGTTGACGAAGCCACCGAGGTGGAAATGGGCCTCATCACTTAAGATGATTAGCATTTGATTCACTCAAGTGAATTTTAATAATTTCAATGCGTTGTTGAAGCGTGTATCGTTCCATTTTTATTAATGGCGTAGTTTCTACTTGTCAAATGTCAAAAAATGACAGCTTCAAAAGTAACATCTACCGAAATAGCGGGCTATTCAAAATAACACCTCTTATTGGAAAACCCTTTATATATAATAAAGTTATTAATATGGAGCAACAAAATTGGTATTTAATTTTCCAGTTTTACATCAACCACTATCGTTGTCTCTATAAAATAAACCAGGCTTTAAAAACTATACAGCATTAATAATTACATATTAAAATTCCAGTATTGATTTACATCAAGGAGCAGTTAAGTGAATCTGATTATGATATTAATTTAATTAAGTAGGGATCGACAATATTTTAATAAATTAACCATAGACATATGAATATTAGTAGACCTGCCCTAAGTGATTAAAAGCGTATTATCCCCACTCCCCATACCGGTTCCATTGGAGCCGGCTGGGCTCGCGTATGGCCTCAAGTGAAATTTGAAAACGTGACGTCATCATTCTTGTGCGAACTATGGTCGAGGCATCATCGGTTCATTTTACGAAATAACACGGCAAAATGTTGACTTGTGATATGAAAACTTGTAAAAATAGATGTGAAAAAGAGAATAAACCCAATTGTCGTATTACATTCCATAAGTAAGCATTATTTTACTTTATTTTAAGCTTATTCACACCGTATTATATGGATCAGTTTTAGAAACATATACTATCACATCACAATGTAGCGATTCTCAAGTGTGCTCATCGTTGTTTACTGGGGTAAGTAAATTATGAAACATTTGTAAAAGTGTCTTAACTAAATACTCTGAAACTAACTACGACTCTGCAAACAGAAGAAATTTACTTTGCCGAATTTGGACTTCGCAAATTAGTTCATAACGTGGCGAGTAATTTGCGCTCCCATGTAAAAATGTCTATTCATTCAAAAGCAGATTTTACTTTTAAGAACTAAATGGTGATATTATAATGCGAGATGCCTATTTACTGTCAGATTGATTTATTGACGAATCACAGTCAGCTTAACCCCCTTCGTTCTTCAACAGTTGATTTTACCCCTCGCCATTATCTTCTCGTCTATTAATTCCTATGTCTGTGAAATTAACATAAAAATTAAATATCACATATTCTCATTTCGTTATTCATTATTAATTAAATAAAAATGTAAATGTTCGTTTGTTCAAAATTTTAAGGTAGGCATCATGGCATATTCTATTCTCAGCATATCTGTCGCCATACACTACCTGAAATAGGACAGGCCACGAAAATATAGCGCGCTTATAGCGTGATCTGTCACAGGCTTAAATCTCCAAAAATTCTTCTGTTGGACATATAAGCGACACGAGCTATTGTTTCTCTATTTACACAGACAAACTGAGCCACAGTAACGCGTGGCGGGGTACAGCTAATCATAAATAATAATATAAACGTTAAAATGACCTCGAGAAAACACCTTTCCACACTTATAAAAATACCATAATATGAATAATATATTCAGATTAATAATGTAGGTGTAACCGTGATTTATGAATGAAACGTAAAATCGTAAGTCAAAAATCAAACATTAAATATTTAAATTTCCAGTACCCACCTGCCATTAAAAACGCCACAAAAGGACGTAGTAACAATGGCACACTAATATAATTTCTTTTAATTCACGTTAAATGGTCGTTTGTTCATTTTAAATGCGGAATTCCTTTAAAATAAAAATAATTTATACGCCTGGCCAAAACGTGACAATTTCCACGTAAACTTGCACGCCGGCCCTCCCTACGCTATTCTCTAGGAATTGAGACTGAGACACGGACAATGTATCGTAAAACTAGCTTTATGTATATGAATGGGGATATATCACTTGACCGAATGCCAACGACGCAATAACATGATAAAACGTATCACCCCGGTGAAATGCCACCGTTCAGAGTAGAAACCTTGCTTAAAACGGCTTTAACCGTGTTCGGTGACCAGCTACTTACCCACCTTCCTCCTCCCGATCCCTTCACCATGCCACTACTTTTAGCCTTACAAAATACCCCGATTGGGAATGCCATAGACACACTGGCACCAGGCGGTTAGAATCATGTTATCGTATGTCTTTACTTAGTTTTATCAGTAGTTTATCATATCTTATCTCACAATAAGGTCCTGCCAAGCCAAACATATGACTCGCCAGTTATGTGTGTTACTCAAATAACAAACAAAAGTATATTAAAATTTTACTGTTTTAAATTTTTTATTTTCCAAGTGTCCTGAGAAAAAAATACTTGACTAGACATCACGGAGGAAAGTGCTAGGAAGTCTAGGCATCTATACGACGGAATTGCACACTTTGACTGTAACCTAAAGCTTTTAGAAATAGAAAGGTTTTAAATTGTAGAAAACTCCAATACCTTATCATATTTTGTGGAAAGAAAAACACAATTAATTATTTAGAGGAAGACGATATATATAGTAGAGAACGTCTCTGCACTTCAAGACTGGTACGTGTGTTGAACTGCACTAAACTACAGTCTGCAGAGTGAAGATATTAACCTGATAGCCAACTTTCGATAGGAGTACAGAATAAGAAGAAAAGAAGAAGAAGTTTAAGTTGTAGCAAACTTAAGTGGGTTAACATTAGTTGGGTGAAAGCATAAGTAGCAACTTTAGTGGGTTAATCAAAAGAGTGAACAATAAGAATAAACATTTTTTTTCCGAAACTTTCAGAACGATCGATAAAGCGTCAATACGATATTGACGAAATCCCTCATCTATGGTCAGTTAGCGGTATTTGCGAGCACGGTCAGAATGTGATGCCGGCAGGCGGTAGAAGAAAGTCGCTGCTTTTAGCGCGGCCTTCAAGGTGTGGGATGAGCTGTCAATATGCACCCATTTTTGGATAATTTGGATTACGCAAAATAACTGGCTTATTAACGAATAGATGTGAACTAAATAAGCTCTTAGAATTGTAATGTTGTTGGCGGATATCAAGTGTATTTGCGTGATCGCCCGGGAAGAAGTTAATTCAGTGAAATTAAATTTCGCCAGACCGCCTCTGATCCCCCGCAATATGTTATTGCTATGGTCGACAGAGTATTTATTTAAAAGGTTTTAAAGATATCCAGGGATTTTCAAGCAAAATATACAGTCGAGTTTGTAAATATTTTGGGTTAACAGTTGTTGGGCCGTGATGAATTAGTGGAAAGATTAATGGTGCTTCCACTTTCCACGGGTCAATGAGACGAGAAAATGACGTACGCAAAGGAAAATAATAACAAAATATTTTGCTTGTAACAAACCAAAACCTCGCTTAGAGAAATTACATAACAATTTCAAAAGAAGCCTCAACAATCAGATTTTAATTAAAACATAGTTGGCCTCAGCACAGGAATCCCTAGTGAGGAGGACAAATAAAAATATTATCAATTATTTTTTCTTAACTTCATAATTTGTTATTGTGTTAAAAACAATGAATTAAAACAAAATCAAATTTTAAAAGATCGGAAACTAGGAGGCCAGTATTATTGCCCACTGATCTAAGGTTAGCAATAATATACTAAAAATTACAATTTTCGTCGAAAAATAAATCGGTTAGGTTTTAGACAATCAGCTGAATTGTCTCTCATACTTGTGAGCAGTGGCGTGCGCAGAGTTTTTAATCAGGGTAGACGTAGGAAAAATAGCGAATTAGTCGATATCAAAAAAAAACATTACCACAAATGTGGTAAGTTTACGCTAAGAATGGTTTGTTGATTTCTAATCGATCTTGTTTAGGATTACCTAAGCCATATCAAATATTCAAATAACCGCTTCATTTCTGCACATTACAAGTCATTTACTAGATTATATAAAATATATATTTTTTTTTTCCGACTGCAAAAATGCATGAAAGAAAACCAACATAATACGATAGTTATTTAGTTAGCATAATTGCACTAATTAATATAAGTACCAACAGACGGCACTAATTGTTACATTTAGTATTTGTACAAAAAGGCACGACCTTTTTCGACGCTAACACAAACGAGCCGTCCCATATTCCCCGTCGCCGATTATTAGTTAACTTTGCGTGTATTTTTAAAATAAGGTAGTTTGGACAGTGCTCATATAAACTGCATTCCATTCCACACAGCAGTAGGCAAAAATAATTAATACTCCCCGATCATCTCATACAAATATGTTCTTCCGACTTCCCACCCTTGACATAGCCGATACGTATTTGATTCACTCGATAGAATCATGGTATCTTCCTGGGGTACAGCTGACTTCTTATTCCATAAATTTGCATGTTATATAAAACCCTACATGCATCATTCACTCTTTTCACTTGCCATAACGTGGAGAATCGTTGGTTGGCTGGCATACTGATACGGTTGATGGAAGGAAGTGACAATCAGAATAAGACAGGCGATGAATTAAATGCGGACATTGACAGGGCCGACCGGAAGAGGTCAAGGTGGGAGTGTTACCATATCCGCCGAATAAAATTAATGTGTACTACATATCAAACAGATTTTGAAATTTCTGTATCAAATTGTACATATGTCCTGATACGGTCCATAACCTTAAGGGGAACGGTTGCGCGGCCCTTTTCATACAAAACTTAAATTTGGATTTGAGGCCAAAATATCCAACCAAACTGAATAATATATTTTTTTAAATCAAAGGTTGTAGCAAAAATCTAGTACGGATAAGTGCTAATTTAATTATTTGTGTTTCAAATTATAAAATATGGGCATTAAATAAATCGATTTTCACGATTTTAGAGACATGATTGGCAAATGAATGCGTCGACTTCTTCATACAAAACTTAAATTTGGATTTGAGGCCAAATGCTTGAAAATGCAAAATGTATTGAAAATATCTAGTATGGGTATGTACTACTTTAATTATTTGTGTTTAAAATAATTAAATTGAGGTCATAAAAAAATTTTTGCGATTTTAAATGCAACTTTGCCAATTTTATGTGACTTAATGGTAATTATTAAAAAAATAATTTTTCACAACAAACTATATAAATATGATGAAATATAAATTTAAAAAAATAAAATTATTTTCTCGGTTCAGAATTTTAAAATTATAAATTTGTGTTCCACCGTAAATTGGTGGTTTGTAATTTGAATTTAAGCAAATCGAATGTTTTTTTTTAATAATTCATATTTTCATTTTATATTTCACTATATTTACATAGTACATAAGGTAAGATTATTTTATTAATAATCACCATTAAGTCACAAATAATTTCCAAACATGCCTCAAAAATCGTGAAATATCTATTACTTATCGGCCCATATTTTATAATTAGAAACAAAAATTGGCACATTTACGTACTAAGTTTTTGCTACACCTTTTGCTTAAAAAAAATAGTTGGGTTGGGTATTTTGGCCTCAAATCCATTAGGATTTTGTGAAAAGGGCCGCCTAAACGTTCTCCTTAATGGTAATTACTAACTTGCCTTTTCTGCTATGCAAATATAATGAAATGAAAAAATTATAAATTGTTAAAAAAACTATTTATGGTGGAATGATGAATTTAAAATGGAACACAGATTTGTCGTACATAAATTTTAAATTCAGACGCACAAAACGTCTTCTTTACGATGTTTTATTTTTAAATTTATATTTCACTAGCTGTACCCCGCCAAGAATTGCTGTGGCTCAGTCTGGCTGTGCAGAAATAGAAACAATAGCGCGTGTTTTTTTACGTCCAACAGATGGCGCTGTTTAAGAAAAAAAAAATACCTGTCACAGTCACAGGTGACATCTATATGATATAGGTATATACCTAAAACCACACGCGTATTCGAATGCAACGTTGTTGCAAAATTTCAAAGCAATCGCTGAAGAAGTTTCGTAAATTTAAGATTCTAAACAAACCCACATTTACATAGATTGTATTTACATAGTAGGTTGCGAAAGATTATTTTTTTAATTATTATCATTAATTCAAAAAAATATATTAAAGTTGCCTCTAAAATCGCAAAAAATTGAAGCACATATGGGTACTAGGTATTTACTATACCTTCTGATTAAAAGAATAATTATTCAGTTTGGTTAAGAATTTTGGCCTCAAATCCAAATTAAAATATTGTATGAAGAAGGCCGCGCAGCCGTTCCTCTTAAAATATTTATTGGCTATCAGTATAGTATAGGTGCTATCAGCTAGCATCAGATGGTGAAATAACGACACAGTTGTGTATTTATTTTTGTAAACGTAATGTAAAAAATAGGACAGCGTGAAGTACTGGCACATAATTTATTGTTTTAATTTAAGTTGTTAACAGCGGGTCAGAGACCAAGTACAGAATTATATTCATGTGGCCTTGTAGTGCCAAAGTTATGCCAATCTAAGGACTGGCACGATGTTATGTGACTGGACCATTTTTTTATAATTGAGTATGTTTAAATAAAAAAATAATAAGTTTTACAAAGTAATACATAGCTGTCTACGTAGGTTACATGATATTTCATCAAAATGAAAATTCAACACACCTTAAAAAGTGATATACAGTCATTTACTTTTCATTACTTCATATCACTTTTTGAAGGTGTGTTGAATTGTCATTTTGATGACCCGGTCACCGTCTACGTATTACGTCAAAATTATGATTATCAGAGATGTCTTTCATACAATCGAGTTTGAGTTGTTGAGATGTTATAAATGTAGGTTGTTGGTTCAGTTCCAGTTGATATTACGGATTTAATAAAAAGTGCTTGATATTATTTTATTAAAATATTTACAAAACAAACTAAAATATCTATAATCCACCACGTTATTTCGCAGCAGGGGCAGAAAACTCCATTCTATCGGGTGTTTCAGGAACTAACTCGTATATAATAATAATTGGATGACTTGTGTGGCGCCGTTTTTGTGCAACATCACCTCAAGGGCGCTGTACAAACTTATAATACATTTCTACAGTGATCTGTGTTATTACTTAACTATTTATGGAGATAATATACAGTACAATACTTACCTGGTAGGTCACTTGACATTAACAATTATTTAACATTATCTAATTGTTTATTAGCGAAATTTAGGACATAATTGGAAAATTGAATATAAATGGACTTTCTCTTAGGAATGGTATATTTAATTTAAGGGTACGACAGCTTAAAAATGTAAGTTTCTAGTTTAGACCTGAATTCTGTTGGACTTGTTATATGGTCATGGCTTGCGCTTAGGTTCTATCAGTCTGCCTACAGCTGATGATGTTGCTGATCCAAGAGTTGACTGCTTCAGACCAGTGTTTATTAATACTCTTCTGATAAATCGACGCTTAATGACATTACTCAGGATTTGTTTTACTTGATCGTACCTCGACTTACCGGGACGTCCCCAACACCTTCCAGCGCATCTTTGATAATCTCATTCATTACTCTAATAACGGTCATGTATTATTTTCGAATCGTCTCATTCGTAATACGGTTGTATAATATATGCGTTCACCGAACATCATTAGAAAATATAACCAGAACAATTAAATGAGTTTGGGCAATTAGTGCAATCTTCTGCGAACCGAACACAGAGTTCCTCCATTCACATCAAATGCTAGGTTCAAAACCCAAAGATCAATCTTGTATTTGAACAAACAACTGTATACCATAAAACGCAAAAGCGTTTCCTTCTAATGTAATGTTAGAGTATAATAATATTAGGTGTTTTAGCATCTGAAGACTGTATGGCGCTGCAGTGGAACGGCAAAGTGAACTCTCCGCGGTGACCCTGCGCCAGTGACACCAGTGGAGCAGTGACTGTGACTGCGCCAGTTTCTGCTAATATCGCCGGTTACAAGCCACCACCGCGCTCGAATGAATGAACATTTCCCCCATTCATGGCTGTGGCTCCCCGCCCGCCGTAACCCGCCGTAACCCGCCGGCCGCCGCCTCTGCCGCTCTCCACCGTCGACTATTCGGCGCAGTCACAGCAAGTCACAGTAAAGCTCACAACCAAGGTAATTCACTGACGGTTCGATGCGATATAAAGTCATTAAAAGCGATGAAAAAAAACTAACCAAAACTAATATAACCTATATACCCTAGTTTTTTTCATAATTTTTCATGACTTCACATCACTTTTCAAAGGTATGTTGATTTGTCACTATGTTGAGTTGCCGGTTACCTTCACTGACGTACATAGGTACCTACTGGAAATGGAAATATTATGGAAGACATCGCAGTAATCGACAAATAATTACTTAAAGACACAAATAACCGTTCAAAAGATTTGGATTTCCATAAAGCATTTATATATATATTTGATATGGGTACAAATAATAGCACCATAAGTCCCACTACTAACCTAACAAATTTAATGAATTATCTTGATAATTTAGAAGAGTTTTAAATAATTTATGTTCAAAGAGAATTAAAAAAGCATTTTCCAGAGATGCTCAATTTAAAATTCGTGAGGATTTCATAAAAATACATCATTGATAAAATACGCCGTATGGAGGAGAAACTGTTACCAATACTAACGTAAAAGTAGTAGTTAGGCAGTTTTCTGTAACATTACCGAAAACTGTGAGGTCATGTCATCTCTTGATGTTCATCTGCTTTGAGGTTTGATTTACGATGATACTAGATTAACATGAAGCATTTTCCTCACCAAAGAACTTTAGACACATTATTCCCAGTGTTGTAGTAGGAAACCTTTTAAAAATTCAACGAAAATCACCGTTAGGGAAATGTACTTCATTTAATTGTATTGGAAAACATACGGCGAGGAGCCTGCCACAGTATCGAGAGATTGTCAGTTCAAAAACGTCAATGAAATTAGATAAAACAAGTGTGTGAGATTTTGGAATACTAAAAACAAAACTAGAGGACCAGCTCCGACATAGCAACACGCCAACATACGGTGTCTACGTTAAACAACTCCACGGGACTCGCACGGGCATTCAATCCGACAACCAACCACAGAGTAAAAGGGTTGTCATCGGTGGTCTGATCGAACGGAGGAGGAAGAGAACGATCAAAGACTTTGATGAGGTGGTCTGATGTAGATTGCCACTTGGCAGAAGATGTCCGGCCGGAGCCCGAGAGCCCAGCAGCCCACATTACGGGTACTTGCATAACCAGAAAACGATACGAGGCGAACCCCTCCCACACCGCCGGAGCCATGTGGCGACAGAGCCAAGCACAGGCAACAATTAGCCAAACGTTCGGTGTTGTGCAAAAATACCACCTGGCGATAGGAGCCGACCTGACACGAGACACGAGGTGGGAACAGAAAGCAGGGAAGAATGTGGGAAGGTGGATGTTGTAGGAAGAAAGGAGAAACTATGTGTAGGAGAGGCCCAAGCATCAATAGAATACACCAATACAGCGAAATACAGAGCAATACAAGCTTAAACAGTCAAAACCTGCACGTCATCGACTACTAGCATAAATTAGTGTCAGAAACAAATGGGCAAAGAACGGACGCCCAATGAAAAGAATTGATATAATATCATTAAGATTACCTGCATAATATGAATGGACATAATCTGCAAATCATCTGCATCCGATTGTTGCAATGTATCTAGCCAATCAGAATAAGAAAAAAGTACTAGCAACAGATTGGCCCAAAAAAACATCGATTACCTATTTATCAAATAACCAAAAGAAAATCTGTTAAAGTTAAAAACATAAAGTTTTCAGTATTTGAAGGAAGCTTTTAGATGTTTTTACATTTATTTGTCAATATTCGTGACAAGAGTATAAATTCAGGAGATCGCTGCATTCATTGTGTATTCCGTTTGGCGACATTACACATCCTTGGTATATAATATAAAACTCTTAAAATTCCTTGTCCCAGTTACAAGACGATCACGCATGGCTGGCCAGTTGTCAATAAATTAAGCCCATCGTCCAACGATTAATTTCCATTGGACAAAAAATCATATCAACACAAATGTCGAAAATGCGGATTAAGTTAGTTTGCAGGTCGGCCTTGGAGGCAAATTCAATGCGTATTGCATAGAGTTATAATAGATTGACATAGACGATGATATTAGTTACGGCCAGGTGAATGCTTTAAGCTAAGATATTCTTTAATTTTCCCAAATACCTTAATTCTTGCAAGTTGTATTGGCAACGCAATAGACCAAGTAGATGACAGATGGTGTTGTGCTGTAGCTATTGGGTACTCGATATTGTAACTGGTACTCTGGTACTGGTAGTTGACCAGCGAGCGGAACATCTGCTAATCCGATTCGGAAGTGAGTTAATACGATGAATGGGCATTCAGCATTTAATACTTGAATGGGAATGTCGCGTCTCGCTCTCTCGCGATATCCCCCTTTCTTTCGCTCTCACGCAAGAACTGCACCTCAGTGGAAGCCGATCAATAAAGCCGTGTTAACAGAATTAAGTGTAGTTCGCTGATTTAAGCAAATACATGTTTCATTTAGTAAATACCGAGAATGCGACGGCATACCTTAATTTTCAAAATAATAATAAAAGGCGTTTCGCATTGCTATAGCATGGCCTATTAAGTGACATTGCAAACATTTGAATATTTAATTCGTAGATTTCAAGGCTGATACTATAAGAGATAATGAATCATGTAAGATAATTCAAGCTATAATTAAGTAAGAGGTATATGTGGGTGTGGATTGACCATGTTGTTATTACAATATTATCAAACATGCCTTTTTTTCTGAACCACTTCAAGTATAATGCATAATGGATATCGATACATTATAATCAACATATCGCTGGTTTGCTGCAAATTTGCATAAACAAAGTTTCCAAAGTTATTGCTTAAGTTTAAAACTTCAATGTAGTATTTTGTGTTGTCTTCAAAAGATTTGATTCAATCTCCCAATTAAATATTGTGTAACAAAACTTAAAGACGTTTAAAATCTACTGAATAATATTATAGATGACAAGCACAAATTCATAAACAACAAAGCGTAGTATATTATATTTTAATCCATGCTTACTATCGCTCTGTGGATTACAGAGAATAATTCAGCTGCTTGAAATTCTTCAGCAGCGGCTTTCACACGTTTGTTCCCATTCATAACCAAAAGAGTGACAAACATGTTGTCAAGTTGGGAGACAACATCGGATCAGACAGTGTTGGTATTAGTGAACTCTTCAATATATCTTCCTCACCCACAGCTCGAAATGCCAGATGCCCACGTGGTCAGCATTCCGTGGATGTCGAAGGAGCGCCATATTACGAGATATGTTTTTATTGACGCCCAGTACCAAGAGGCGTTGGCCAATACATACTACGAATGACACGTGGATCAATGATTTGCTGACCCGTTAAAATGAGACGATGTGTTAATGTAGGCGCTCAGGCTACACAAATAAATAGCATTTGAAATCATATCATTAATGGGATCAATAGCACTTTGTATCAATGGAATGAGCGTGCCAGTTATAAGTTAAGACAACAAATTCATATTATGATAAACTGATCACTTAAGCAGGTACTTACTACTTATATAATTTCCTAAGTACCTATTCTAATGGTTATGCCACTGAAAGCTTCATTGTAACCTGACAGTTTTGTGCATCGTTTATGAGAAATAATAGGGAGAAGTTACAAGTTAGTACGAAGCTATCAGCGGCATGCCTTTACCAATTTAAGCTCTTCGCTGGGAGCAATAACAATTATCAGTATTTTTTGGGGGGCTGTTTTTTTGTTCCCACAACACCGGATTCTTGGGGATGTTCCCGACGTGTTTAATCAATTAATGCCCCGCGGAAGTCATTTCACCTCTATCTGTCACCATGGGATAATTCAGAGGGAAGTCGCGTCAGCTGACACTTCTAACTATGGGAATGTTAGGGGAACCGATACAAGCCTGGAAGGAATTCCATGTTAAAATATACGACACGACAGAGGTATTCGAAACACTTATAAGAAACCGGAATAAGAACAAGGACACGACTAAACAAACATGCAGATAAATATAGAAACCGTGGGAAAAAAAGGAACAAATTTTTTAATAAAAATTTCAGAAAAAGACTTTATTAGAAAATCATGCAAAATTTCAGCAAAAAACTGGTAGGTATAATCTAGCTATAAACATTTCTTCTTCTGATGCTTTATGATATCGGAAGGTAGTTATCATCAGCTAAATCCTGACCCTGCAGACATCAGCCCGAAGTACATGACTATTCATTAAAATTTCAAATACAGAACTGCGTTTCATCGTCATTATGATTTTTATTTTGATCAAATGGGATGGCGATATACGATGTCAAGCAAGTGCAAAAGAGAGCGAACCAGAATGTACTAAGTTAGTGGCGACAGTGGTATCCATTTAATCTACATGGAAGGCTGGTGCCTATTATCTATTATCAGTATACCCTGAATTATCTTGTACTTAAAGCTCTTCATGATTTTAGGTATATAATATAAATTGTTCAAAACGTAAAATCTTTCCTTATTCACATCTCAAATGGCTTACTAGAATAAAATTGCTTACTAAAAATAGAAACAAACGAGAAAACTCTAATAACTGGTACTGAAAAGTTGACTGTGATCGATATTTCAATACGTTGTAAAATGCTGTAGTTGAGACCAGTGAAGCGACGTGGGAGGAAACGTTCATCTAGGAATATCGTGAACTAAATTAGCCATTAATTAGGTATATTCAATGAGCATTACATATAAGTGGTTTTACGAGACTGGCCGTCGTTAGCCGATTCATTTAGTAATCTCGAACTGGCACCAACACTAAACACTATATCTACCTAAACCTACAACTGGTAGACTGTTTATGTTCCTCCGCTGATATAGTACACACTAGAAGGCCGATGGCCAAGAGATAATATGGAAAGGAAGCGGACAGAATCAGATTAGAGTCGTTAGTCGTTATGAGAAAATGGTGGAACTCCTGTGCAATGATGAACCGAAAAAGATGGAACTAGGACAACACCCACATAAAGATCCTTTCAGTAAAAGGTATGCAGAAATTGAGTATAAATTCGTAAAACGGGGACAACGTTATAACAATTCTTGTTCTGCTTAAGGATAAGTAATTGTCAAATGAACGACTTTTTCGTTAACTAGGGGCGATTCCGGTTCTACTTAAAGATAAGGAATTGTCCTTAACCTTAAAATTAACGAAATTTTCGCTGTCATCCGACAAAAACTGGAATCTCCCTTAGCGAGTAAGTCGTCCATTTTACGATTAAGGACAATTCCTTATCTTTAATTAGAACCTGGAATCGCCCCTCTCAGTTAACAAAAAAGATATTAATTTTATGGTAAAGGACAATTTCTTATCCTTAAGCAGAACCGGAATTGCCCCTCGGGTCTCTTATGGTTACCTCCGAGACAAGAAGGGAATTGATGGACAGTAAGGACAGGCGCGGCGAGGGCTAATAAGAAATATAATAATATTTTTCTATTTGACTGTGCAATCTTGACTATAAAATCTTCGAAGGGGGAGCTTTGGGATTGCAAACAAATTTGTAAAATTCTGAAAGAGTGACATCATCAAAGGGGCCAAGTTTTATGTAGGGTTCACCTAGTGGCACCAACGAGCCGCGGTAGGCACTGGTAAAAGATGGTCGTTGGTGTAACGATGCTCGCTCGTGCTAATGGGGTTTTCTGATACGATTTCTAGAGGCGTATCGAGAGAATGGAGGCAGAGCTGTTGAACCGGAAACCGCGTCTCCCACGCCCAGTCACAGTATACTAGTCACAGTACCAGTACCAGTCGCAGTACCACCATACCACGGTACCACGGTACCACGGTACCACCACACCACGGGACAAACCGACCCGCCAACGTCTGCCTGGCCACCGGTACTAGATTCACATTTTATTCATTCGCCAACTTATGAATGTTTACCAGCCATAAAGATAATGATTTACAAATGGCCATTCAATATATTGCATCCAGAATATTATTAGTAACAAACAAAGAATCTGTAGAAATAGACGAACCCCAAAAAAAAAACACATTTTCAAAGAGAATGGTGCAAGTGTTGGAATAGCATGACCAACGCCGCCGTAAATGTTCTACCACAAAGTTACCAATTTTAAAGTTTGTAAAAAAAAAATACTTCTAAGAATGTACACACTCGTGAAAAGTCACGGGATATAAAATAATGGATTTTTAAAAATGTGAAGGGTCCTTTTTAAGAAAAGGAAATTCTGGGATTGAAAAAGGTACGAGGGGTAGGTATGATCTAGGGGTCAGTGTCTAGGAGTGACAGATGTATGAATACAGTCCTCCCGCTGCGGTGCAAGACGATGGGTTGAGAGAGATCAGGTAGAGATGTCAAGGGGTCACCCCAAACCGGCCTCTACTGATCCGGCCCACCACGCGGCTGGTGGGCCGGCGCATCCACCGCCAAAATCTAAACACGCCTTACCCGATGAACCCGGTCACCCCTGCTATACCCGATTCGCAAATTGGAAGTGTACAGAAAATATAAAAATTATTAAAGCCCAGCTACACTACTCGCGAAGTTGATCGAAGTTGACCGAATACGATAGTGTGGGCACGAACTTCACTTCGCTTCGGGCAACTTCGCTTCGCTTCGCCCGACTTCCGATTGTTGTCGGTAAATGCGCCCGAGTCAAAGGACTCGAAGCGTTACTCGCGAAGTTGCACGAGTGTGTGGGCACGCACTTCGAACTTCGGCTAACTTCGTCGAGGACTTCGTCGAAGCGTCGAAGCGAGTAGTGTAGCTGACACTTTATAATGAATTTTAGAATTGCGTACACATTTTAGAATGCTACGTACCTATTTATACACAATTGAAATAAAATTTACAAAATATAAAGAAAACATTAAAATAACCGTCCCTGTTGGTGTCGCACACTTTAATTTGCTGTTATGAAACGTACGAGAATTGAGTGTGGGATAAACAACAAGAATTATTATTCACGAATAATGTATTTATCAGTAAAGATATTTGAGACGGTGTTGGGGCATTATTTGCGTCCCGTTTATACTGCAAAGAGTCAGACAGAGAAGACGCCAACTCAAGTTTACACCTCGCAAGGTCATACGAGTCCACATTATTGTGGATTTCACTTGGGTTATATTACAGGCAAGGATATTAATACAATGGACAGAATCATCGTTTCAATCATTTTTCTGCCGATTTTCATCTGTTCGTATATGTTTTTGTTATTAGTTATTACAATATAACTATTTTCTGTTTTATGTGCATCTTGCCTCATAAAATCACTACGAGGAGTTTCTATGTATTTACACAGTTGGGTCTGAAATGCATTGTTTTTGATCCTGGTACATTCAATTTGATTAACTAGCAAAGATCCGTGAAATATCACGGAAATATCTGAATTATTGACACTTCACTTCCAAATTTGAAAACGACAATTAAAATAATTTTCTTTTAAAATATATTAATAGGTAGGTACTTTATTGCTTGTCTGAATTCTTCACACTATCAGTTCCAATTTTGAAAATTACATTTATTTCAAACCAAGTTCGGGTTCATTGAAACAGAGTTACACAGATAGAAAGACAGACTAACAACCGAAATTAGTAAGTAAAATGTTTTTACTCCAGCGTGGTTGAGGGACGTGTGCAATAGACTAGGAAGCAAGAAAAAAAATCATTTAAAAAATACAGGTTTGTATTTACTATCATGCTCTATAAATACAAAATAACTATACATTCACGCTAAATGATGCTCGAACGACGGGGTTGCTCTCGGTGACTTCTTTCTTGAGACCAGAATGTCTCGCGACTCTAGAAGTAGGCGAATCAATATATTCTCGAAGCGCTGCGGTAACAGGGGGGCTCACAATCACATGTAATAATTGGCTTATGTAGCTTGCTTACATTCGAATAAAGAACCTGATAAGTAATTGCATATAATGTTTACAGCGCATAGCTGAATGGCAAAGAATCCATCCACGGCATATCAGATCCATGGGTGCGGGTGTGGGTATCAAGTCCAAGCCTCCGAGGGCGAACAACCAGGCGGCAGCCACCAACCACGCTGGTTGCCCACGCGCCCAGCAGCTGCTCGATCTCGAATTTCTCGCGCATTATGTACGTATTATATTATACAGGTACAATAAGAAGTGTGAATAATGACCGCGGCCAGATTAACGGCTGAGGAATGCAATAACGAGGAAACTAAAAGATGGATGCTGCGCTAATTGAATTTCGGTATAGTTTGACAGGCTACGTGATTTACAGCAGTCAATTGGCCAGAGAATTGAAACACTTGGCCAGAGATTTATGCCTCAATATGTTAACTGTAAACAGAATCAATTCTTAATCAAGACGCACAGTATTGGGACATGGTATAATCATTGTATCTATTACTGTCAGGGTGTCCACCACACCTTGAACTTTGAACACCTGTGCCCTCTGACAAATGTTATTGGGTTACGAGATTCTATACCTATTGGCTACTTAAAATATGGCTTTGTAGCATCATATAACCAAAAAACGTAATTGGCCTAGAATCAGTTTCAAACCCTGAGTGGCAAATAAAGTGTTCACATTTACTACAGAGATTAAGCAAATCAAAATATTGTAATTTCGCACCTCGTTGCAGAGTTCTAATACATATCATTTTCTGATAAGAACACCATCACAATAGAATCGTTGATTTCCCTAATCCATCGTTTCTCAACCTGGGTTTTAGTGTGGGGGGGAGGTAGAAATTTCTCAAAAAAAAAATAAGTCTCTTACATGGAAAATCTTTTCATCTGCTGAAAAACTGCTTTGGTACTGCTGACAAACTGTTTTGGCAGTTTAGCGGGTGCTTGTATGAAGAATAATAAATAAAAAAAGTCTCGATATTTAGCTTGTTTAGCTTTTTCAGTATTATTTATATTATGTTTTTAGTTCTAATATAAAGATTATTGTTGCATAATTATTTGTTAATGTTAAATACCTGCATTTTAAATACTTGCTTTGATTGTAATCTACTTCTGTTCTGCTTTATTCTCTTACGTTTTAACTGTATCTTTAAGTACACTTCCTATAGTATCCTTTTATTTTCACGAAATTATATCTATGTAAGATGTAACACAGTACCACAGTATCCTCCTTGAGTATCTCAAGGACGATGATATGTTTTTACTTATGACGGCATAATAGCACTTTCCTAATACATGCGAACACCTCAGCACAGATTCTCCTAGTGAGGTGTTAACAAAACTTGTGTAAACTGTGTATGAAAAAAGAATATAATTAATAAAAAATAATGAATTTGAAGTGTTAAACATATACCCAGTTCCTAATAAACTATAAATGAGGATATGTTATTTAATTATTGAGAAATTTGAAACACACCAGTAAATAATTATTTTCAAGTATGTAGTATACGATTTCTATATTTAGTTTTGAAAGCCATCCTTCGTACAAGTAGGAAGTGGCAAATGAGTTCAATGTTTTCAAAGCATCCTTATGCACGCCGTCGTGCAGTCGTGCAAGGCTTAACCTCAAGGGTGGTTTATTAGTGGCAAGTAAAGAGTCTTCCAATAAGAGGTGTTATTTTGATATTCAATCGTAAAAGATCAATGGTTTCGTTGCTTGTGTGGCACGTAGCGCCGTCTTGTTAAAAGTAAACGTTGTCCAGATCAATACCATCCAATTCCGGCCATAAAAAATCATTAATTATCTCTCGATAGCGCAATCCATTCACCGTAACTGTTGCTCCAGCCTTATTTTCGAAAAAAGTAAGGTCCAATGACTCCGCCGGACCATAAACCGCACCAAACAGTCACACGTTGAGGATAGAGAGGCTTTTCAACAATAACTCTTGGGTTTTCCGAGCCCCAGATGCGACAATTTTACTTGTTGACGAAGCCACCGAGGTGGAAATGGGCCTCATCACTCAAGATGATTTGCATTTGATTCACTCAAGTGAATTTTAATAATTTCAATGCGTTGTTGAAGCATGTATCGTTCCATTTTTATTAATGGCGTAGTTTTTACTTGTCAAATGTCAAAAAATGACAGCTTCAAAAGTAACATCTACCGAAATAGAGGGCTATTCAAAATAACACCTCTTATTGGAAAACCCTGTATATATACACGCCAGTAATGTAAAACCCGGATAAAAGTTTAAATATAAATAGTGAGGGAGTTGTAAGGTTGTTCACTTTTTTTTTTTTGGTTCTTAAGGGGGTCGCGACACTAAAAAGGTTGAGAAACAATGCTAATCTATTTTCATTCATGCCATAGTTCTATTGGCTCCGGGCTGAATCACATTAAAACACGGTTCTATTTGATCCAGAAATAAAAAAGGACTATTTTTAAGACGAGAGAAAACGTGTAGTTATTACAATATAACTTGAGTACTAACGTCGAGAAAGCCATAAGCTGGCTTAAGTATCTTCTTTTACGATAGGATGGAATTGCTTCCAACTTCTAGATTTACGATCGCACATTTTTCCCTGACTTGGCCTGTGATCCTCGGACAACAAAGTTTCTGAATACTCCATTCATTAATTTGACACCCGCCTCGTCAGCGCGCCGCGGGAGGGCGGAGAGAGAGTTGGCGGGGAGGGCAGTGGGGTGAGAAGGAAAAGGAAGAGGGGTGAGTATTTCGGTTGCCATTCAAGAACGCCCGGCGGAGCATTGAATGGGGCGGCTGCTGGGAATGAATGGAGGACGGGCAGATGTGCGCTACTTTTTACGTCACGAACGAATCGACCGCGGGAAAACTGCACGGTCCGTGATTATGGGCAGGTGTTCCCAACACGGGGAAGGTGGGTACCTACTACACCCTTACATTGAAAATGATTCTCACCCTTTCGCAATAATATGTTATGTAGTAGGTAGAGAGGTACTTATGAAGGTACCTACTTTTATGAAATTTATTATGGATTTGACATTTCAAAATATTGAATAATACAAAATAATTGAATTGTGTGAAAATTCACACGAAGGCGCTCTACAATGAATATTATGAAAAAGAGACTAATACTAAGGACGCTTTCAAAAATTTTTAACAATTCATCAAATTAAAAATAATTTTCAAGTTCTGTGAATATTCTACTAAAGTTCTGTTATTACTCATTTATGGGTGAGTCGTTTTACAGAACTGAATAATAACAGAACTTAAAATTTAACTTGTGACAATTTGTTCAAATTTTAAAGTTAAATTCAATTTCTGTGAAAGTTCGGTTATTATTTCATCATGGATCATCGATTGTTTCGCAATACTTGAATATTAACTTGATGAATTGTTCCTTTAGTCCTTAATTTAACTTATCTTCATATTAATACGCTAATGGCCGTCGCGGAGTTATTTTTCGATTCAAACGAATTTGATCGACTTTTCAGACGTTTATTTTCACACTGAAATAGAGTATCACCACATTTATGACTTCGAACTTATAGGTAAAAAATTCCAGCTTAAATAATACTTTAGCATCGTAAAAATTTTTTTCATACAATTCTGCATTAGTATTTATATAAGTTTTCACGTAAAAGTATCAAGTATCAATTTGCAAGCATAACATTACAAATTTACGTTTGGGAACAATAGTGAAATGGTGCAACGGGCAAAACGATAGTCATTAATGAAGAGTCAACTGAGCTGAGATAGTTAAGTGACAAAAAATATTATTATTCATTGAAGCCGGGAAGGAAAGTCATTAACCCCTCATGCTGATTTGTTCGGTTTTGGGAACAAACGACTAGTACCCGAAGAATCAATTTGTACGCTTTTTTGAACAACTCATATGGTCTCATAGAAATCGTTGCGTCTCACTTACCGTCATAGTTAGAAATATACACTAAACGGCGTTAGAAAGAGAAAACAACAAGCTATAAAAAATAACAGTTAACCACACTATAATTAAAAGTTATATCTCTATCAAATCAAAGTTTCGGACCGCAGTTTAAGAAAAAATTACGGCATTTTATAAATTTTGAACTAATTATTTTTATATGAAATGACAAAAAAGTGAGGTGGCTAATAGCCGCCTATATGGCTAAAATGTTTAAAATACTTTTTGTTTTTGTTATCAGTATTTTTAGTTCAGTGTTTAGACGAAAAAACGTAAAGCGAACCATTTAAAACTCTTTTATTATATGTTTATTTCTATTAATAAAATTTGAAAGTGTATTTTATCACCTTTCAAAAACAGTTTTCAGTTTTCGAAAACGTTCAGAAATATTCCGATTATTTGGATTTTATTGAGAAGCGTATATACACACAAATTCTCCGATCTTTGACAGCTTCTTTAAGAAATATAACGTTGAATATGTCGAGACCTGAAAGGTTAATATTTGACCATTGAGTTAATTTCATGAAAAACATAAATTAACAATAGTAATTCAAAAAGGTGATAAGTAGTAGGTACATAAATGAAGGTCACTTAAAAGAAACATTAGAATGAGGAGGGGCCGCCAGCTGTCGTTACACCTGACAGACTCTGAGTAAAAAGAAACAAGAAAGAGCAGTCGACAGGAAATGACAGATGATCAGAGAACAGAGCAGTCTCCGTGTGAAGTGAGACGATAAGGGCAGAGGAACACCACCATCATTGCGACACGGTCCAGTTGGCATCCTGACCCGAGGAAACCCGAACTAGACGAGTATTCTACAAACTATCAGGACACGCCTCATTGATCTTACCTGCATCAAAAAGGCTGCTATTCGGTAATATTATTTATATCATCGCCCAAGGCGAAATACCACGATTCAGAATCGAAACGCTGTTGCCTGAAATGGCTTTAGCCCTGTTCGGTGACAAGATATTAATATCCAGGTACTTTTTCTTTCCTCTCTTCAATCACCTTCCCCTCCCCACTACCCTCAGCCTCATAATATAATACCACGATCGGGGATGCCTTAGTCCCGCTATCTCCAGACAGTTGGGAGCAGTTGTAAATTTTACGTGGTATTCACATAAAATATATTTTTTTAAATGCACTATTCTAGATAGTAGATGCTATTTCCAAAAGTATTGACTAATGATTGTTTTTTGTAACTATCTGGAGCCATAATAACCATTATTTAAAACAAGGGGTCCGCAACTCCGGATCATTTTATACCAATTATTTGCTTAAACAAATATATAAAATGTATGTTTTCCTTGTCATTTTCGTAATATTTTAGAAAAATTGTGAATGAAATAATGAAGAACAACTAGTTGTTACTCTGTAAAAATATTTGTGTACCCTGTAAATTTGATTTTTTTTTTCTGGGTTCGCTGAAAAAAACTTTCAAAGATTTTGGGGTCGCAGCTCCAAAAAGGTTGTGGACCGCTGATTTAAATTACAGCAAAACGGCGGTAGAAAAATTATCCAACTATTATTAGTAGGAGTAAAACGTCACTAAAATGGGGTACATAAACGTGACGATATTATTATGACTTGGATTTTGAAAGGACAAAAACCACACATTTACGGGGCAAAGAGAATAAGGGGCCGTATGGGGTGACAATAAAAGAAATAACTAAATTTGATGTTGGTACTTTATTGGATCAATTAATTTATAGATATCACATAAACATTCTTTAATTTTCACCCAAATACATAAATTACAAGTTATGCTGTCGCTGAGGCGCGTATAGGCGTAATTCGTTCACATAAAACCGTCGAGCGAGTGAACTCACGCGAGGAACTCCGCTGAATATCGACGTGTCCTACGCAGTAACCTACCCAAGAAGTACCAACTCTATCCGCCAATCTGTTCATTTACACGAGCGAACATTGATTTTTTATTTAAATTTCCCAATCAAAATCACGTAGGCGTCTTCAAAGTAGGTACTATTATTTGCGAATGTGACTTTTATGTAACTAACGACAGTGATAATTTCGTGCGACTAATACACGGAGAAAAATGAGTATTGCTAATGTATTAAGAATCTCTTCAAATAATTGGTAATCCAGTTAAAAACGGGATTGCAGGCTCTTAACGAATGTATTAATATTATCACGATATGTTCATAAAAATCCCAATGTGTTTAGGAATTTAGGAATCCCAGGAATTTACTAAAAGCTTATCAGGAAATGGCCACAAATCCCATTTTAGCCGCATGTATGAGGGATCTTTGAGATATAGAGACATTTGTAAATGATACATATCAGCAGGGGAAGGCAGAGATGATGGACCTCTCACAAATCATTAACACTTATGTACGCATCCTGTACATACTAATAAATACAGCGAAAAAAAATGTCAAAAACTTTATTCATTCCAGGTAAATTAAAACATATTTGACACCGTAGTAATAAAAATAAATGTAAATTGTGTAATTTTATGAAATTGGTTGAAAACTGATGACATTTTGTATACTGATTCATAAAGTAAATTGCAGTTTTGGTCAGGGAAAGCTTTAGCCAAGGGTTGGGCGGTAAAAACATAAAGAAAAAATATGATAACTGAAATAGTGCAGTGTTCAGCAGAACGAAATTCTATCGAGGTAAGTCTACCACAAAGATAACTGTGCCATTTTATTCTGTTCGATTTCCAAGAAAAAAATTCTAAAAAAATATTATTCGTATGTAAATTACCAAGAATTAGAAACGTTAAATATTTTGCAGGAGAAATCGAATGATAATCGTAATAAAGTATGTGTCTACGTAATTACATGATGCTTTACGTGTTGCACTAATTCTAAAAATTGGTAGCCTGAATCATCGCCTTAATTGGGAGGTCAATTTTTAACACCGTGCATCTTATTCTTCCACAAGGGATAATTGTCAGTTTTTTTTTAAAATTACATACCCCAATTGGAGATGCCATTGTCCCACTGGCTCCAGGGAGCAGTTGGGACTCTTGTTGGGTTCACATACAAAAAAACTAGTAAAAAGATTAGTAGCGGCCAACAGAATAAACGTACGTACAAGTAAGTAGGTATTGAAAAAAAATTGATCAGAAATATGCGGCATTTTATTAAATTTTTGTTTTTTTTTCGTTAGTTTTTATTGAAGTAGGCGCAGCTTTTCTGCCTTTTACTATACGCGATGTCTGGAAACTGGTAGTACGAATGGGAAACTGGCGAATCTACACCATTCTTCAAGTCGATTTGGCGATATAATTTTTGATTTAAGCTTTTGTTTTCAAGTAAATCGGGTCCGAAGTTGGAATTTCATACATGTCTTTTAAAATGGGTCAAAGGGTAGACCCGTCTCCAAAAATTTATTTAAAAAATTTAGCTGTCGAAAAAATCGAAAACTTTGTGTTTTCTATGTGATTGATTCATCAGTTAGTTACCCGCTTGTACTGAGTTTCCACGAGACATTTTGCACGTCTCGCTGTCTCTTGTTTCAGCGTCCTCCCGCGCTACAGTCAGCAGGAGTATAATAGATGGGTATAAACCGTCTAAACACACAAGGCGGTTAGTTCTTGTAATCCCGATCCGCTAATGACCACGACGACGACTGATCGCTGAAGGTAGCCCTGCCACCTCTGGCTTCTGGTGGGGCTCCAAACGGCCGCTCATCTCCACATCTGTACTGTATCTGTAGTAGCATATCGGTGCTCTGTGTCTGTGGTAGACTCGAGGCGGACTGAATTAGAAGCGGGGCCAGATGATTATGCACTTTTGGGTGAAATCATCAATGGAAATACACAATTCGATAGGTACTTTGCGCAAATCGAAGGATTGCCAAACCTAAAGAGAAAATATTTGAATGAATGAGACGAAACTCGCTTGGATAAATCAAACTGAGTTGGGAGACAGTGTGACATAAAAATCGTGGTATTTGCGACATTTCCTTTAACAATACTAACAATCTTTTTTCGTACATATTTGAGCGATTAAATCAATATTTGAGGGACTACTGCGAAACATCGTAAACAATTTTAAACAGCCGTCCATTTCGTATTAATTTAGTAATTTCGCTAATTGGAAATTAATGAGACAGTTAAAATAATAATTGAACATTGCACATTAACTGACCACAAATTTCAATCGTCTTCTGTCGATGATTAAATTCAACTAAATCTGGTAACATCAAATCAAAATATGATTGTGTTAGAATTGCATTGAAGAAACCGTCAATTAGCAAATATCTGGAGTAAGGTAAGTAGATCTTAGATGAATCTCACCACAATAGCAATTATGATAACTGTAACTGAAATGTTAGCATTCGGAATTAATTTGATGGCATCATTGAATCGAGAAATGTTCCGTGAATTATTTCCGCAGGACGAAGGGTTAGGCCGGGAAAGGAAAGGACAGATGGTCAGATTCACACAAGGTGCATCCGACCTTCTAAAGACTCGCCATCTGCACAGCTGCCTGCCATTTCGTCCATTTTCACTACCCTCCACATCCGGCGGCAAAACCGACCTCGGGGTTATTATTCAGGTACCAATTGCAACATTGCTATTGTAACTAAATATTTCCAGAGACTAACTAACTAATCGCCCCGGAGACGGTCGGAGATGTTAACAATACACATTTATATCAATAATGCCGATCGATGTGACCAATTGATCGTTTACAGGGGTAATCGAAGCGACAGCAATTTTGAGACTTAATGAGATCGAATGATGAGAATGTTCAAAATAATGATAATAAATGTTTTATCGCCTTCCTTTTTTGTAACAAAGAGATAATGATATCCTGACTGGGATCTCAAGTGCTAAGAATTTCATTTATATATTATTAAAATTTAGTAGTATCAATAACATGAAGTAATTATAAATATATCAGGCACAGTGTTTAAAAAAAAAGAAATATAAAATAAAAAACAAGGTATTTTTAGTGGATTTAAGTGGTTTCCGTTGTCTGAATCAGGTGTCAGAATATTTTCTGTTTCTCCCTGTGTTTTTATCCAGCTTTTAATTTGAGATGTAAGTATTATACATAACATTGTTGTGATTTTTGAATGCGAGTGGGATTTTTTTGTAGAGTTTAGTACCACAATATAAGAAACTTTTTTGCCAATATGTTGTAGTTGCTTGTTGGATATGTTTTTACCTCTGACATCTAGTGTTTCTAATATACGTGAAAGTTGTTATTTCTTGTGTTTTGCATGAAAATTAAAAAAAAATAACAACAATACGGAAAATTTGTTATTTCTTTTATTTTGCATGAATATTAAAAACACAAGAAAAACAAAAATACGTGAAAGTTCTTAGGTTTTTTATAAACATTATGAATATAATTGAGTATTGTTTTAAAATAGAGTTTTTAATAGACATTGATTGAAGCTTTATTGACAATTGCCGACGAAATTATTGCATTTCCAAAATATCAGGCATATTAGTAACATTTAAATTCGTACTTAGCTAAAGAGAATCTATTTTAAGAATGTTATTATTTATGTACGTGTAGACATTAGCTTTGACGATGGTCGAACAGCTATTAACCAAAGTGGTTCTAAAGATAGGTAGCTAGTTTAGATAAAGTAAATTATATTACTAATCATAGTCTTTGAAATAGAATAGTTGTCGTTGGTGGGGGCTGTCGTTGGCTTCTATTTGCCACCCACTGAGATAATACACCCTCTCCACCCTAATAAACACTTAAGCTTTCTTGTAAATCAGATAAGCACTTCCACTTCCGTGTATCTGCGTGGGCGACTCTTTTCCTCTTGTTCTATTTTCGCCCTGAGGTAATGACGGTGAGAGGAGGGAGGGGCAGGGGAGGAAGGGGAGGGATGACAGGGGAAGGAGTAAAGTGTAATAATGTTTTCACGTCTGAAGTAGACGATTTTATTCAAGACGGAGCAAATTGGCCGACCACGCCTTCGAGATTTCGCCGTGGAGAATGACGAAGGTTGAGTTTTAAGGTAGCTACACACGTAGTCATGCTCGACGGTTTAGATGTTTAGATCGATCGAACATGTTGACTTGGAATCATTCTCGTCGAGTCCACACGGTCGAGCAGCTCGACGTAATGCTACTTATACATACCGAGAACCGAAACGGGAACCGAGCACGAAATACGGGAAAGGAACGAAGCAACTGCAAGTGGCGTTTTGCGCCATTTGCGGTTGCTTCGTTTCTTTTCCATGTTGAGGTTCAGTTCGGCAGTTCGGCTAGCGTATGTATACGTGGCATTTCGAAAGAGCGTAAAACTGTCGAAAACTGACGAGTACTTAGCTATAGGTATAACAAATAACTGGTAAATTACTATTGCAATTGTTCTACACATTGATGTATTTATGAGTCAATGGTTCTACATAATAAAGTTATATTTAAGATGGCACGAGGGATATTTCAATATTTTAGGGCTGTTTGCATTTTCGAAGTCGCCTGAGGCCATAACAGAACTTCGAAAAAAATATGTAACATGAAAAAATGTTATATCTATACATGTTTTATCCTACTCAGTAAAAATAAGGATTCATTTTATGTGAATACCGCACCAGTGAGTACGTTTCGGACAGTATTACAGTGTCCATCATCAGAGCAGATGTGTAATGCTGTCCGAAAAGTTGAATAAAGAAGGAGGTAGCGCAACACGGCATAATACCCCAAAAATAAATCACAATAATAAGAAAAATATGAAAAACGATATAAATAAAAAATATAAAATGCTTTCCAAATATGGAGTCCTTACTTCGCAAAGGATATAAATCTGTTAGAGAGAGTATAGAGACGTTTCACTAAAATACCAAGAGCTCTGAAAGATCTACGATACGAAGATAGACTCAAGGAACTAAGATTACCAACCTTACAAGAAAGAAGAGAAAGGGGTGACTTGATCGAGACTTTCAAAATTTTATCTGGACATTACAGTTGCCCTAGCATCCAAGAAATCTTCACTACTAATAAAAATATAAATCTCCGTGGACACTCAAAAAAAAATTACCAAAACGCCTTTTGCATCTAATCCTAGAAAACACTTCCTTGCAAATAGAGTAGTGGATGCTCGGAACAAACTCCCACAACATGTCATCGATGCAACAAATATAAATCAATTCAAAGCTCTATTGGATTCACATTTGGAGAGAAGAAAGGACTTAGTTCAAACTTAAAACAACTCAATTACTGTCAAACTTGTTGTGAAATCAGATATGAGCGCATCATCAGAATGCTGCCTGCTCATTACATAGTAATAATAATAATAATAAAATAGTTTATCGGGAGATTTTTTATAATTGAAATTTAAATATACATACAATATTCTTTGTATACTATGAATAATGAACTGTAAAGATTTCTGTTGTTAACGTCCTTATGGGGACCTTTAACATATGTTATTAATGATGACGTCTTTAAATTACGGTCTTATATATGTATTTATATATAACGACTACTATTCCAGAGGTTGTGCGTTCAATTGCGCTAATTAAAAGGATATTTAAATATATTTGGATTTTGATATTTGAATTGAACGGCATTTGAACCCGCAACCTTTGGAATATACTCGAGAACCTCACTCCTCGACCAAGGAGGCCATCGACACACCATCACACAATGAATACCTACTCAATTCCATGGAGGAATATTCTGGTATTTTTTTGGTAAAATGATGGTCACCATATCGAATTTTGTACGCAGTGGAAATTGGAGAATATGTATATTTCATAGGAAATAATAATAATGTAATGAGATGTAAAACCGTTTTTTTACTACACCTTCTTACTGTAAAAATCTTTAATAGGTTTTAAAAAAATAAATATATTTTTCTATGGTGTTTTCTATTTACATGTTCTGACAGCCCTAGACGCGACGTCCCAAACCCGCCGGGCTTGCAAACTAGCACGTGTCCTTTGACGATGTTAACGTAAGTGTTGTCAGGCCATAGAAAAATTACCTGTTTTTATGGAAATTATATTAATTATTCTCACATTCTTATGATTATTTTGGGAATATTAGTTTATACGTAGAATAAAAAAATGCGCCGCTAATATTAATTCCATATTGCGAACAAACAGATTTTTATAAAACTTTTTGACATCTATATATTTTAAATTAAAAATAAACAAAGATTGTAGTGTTATAACCCTAAAAGGTCTCAGAATCCACTTCTAAAATGAAAATGTTTGAATCGTGGATATCAGTATATTCTAAAACTGTTCATAACATAATATGTTATGAAATTTATTTGTCAACAAAATAGGGAATGCCAAGGGGAAATCCCCTGCATTAAAGGGACAAATCGAATCCAGCGTTCTACGAAAACGGACAAGATTGAATATGCACTAGTTAATTTCCATTGTAACTAAGGATTTATCGATGGGATATACTTGTTTCAAATCCATTTCAAGTTAATCTTTGTTGGAATTGTCTTCAAAATGCGATGAGGGCGACACAAGCGACAAAATGAATTTATTTTAGCCAATCTGGAAAATATCGATATCACTTTTACGCTCTAACGACATCCTTTCACATAAGATTTTAGCTTCATTGTAAGTGCACAAATTGATATGTAGCAAATACCACACAAGAGTCCCAACTGGAGCCAGTGGAACTTGGGACTATGGCATTATTAGTTGTAAGTCACTAACTATTATAAGTATTAAATTTAAGTCACTAGTTATAAGTCTCAGTAGTTAGTTGCTATTTTTGAATCTTATTGTAAGTCACTACTTAGAAATATTAGTTTTAAGCCCATATATATTAATTTTATTATTATTATTGGGAAAGGGTAGAAGATGGAGTAGAGGAAGGTTGGGATGTACCTGTTAATTCAGTCACCAAACACGGCTATAGCCATTTCAAGTAACCTTTCGATTCTGAATAGTGGCCTTATTACGCGGGGCGATACTGAGAGAATGCATAATCTTTTATTCTTCAACCTGGTATAATGTAAACATATACGAGAGTTACAAATGGAAAGAAAGTTAATTTAACCTCAGCATATTATATGCAATCGTTTGTTTCAATCTATGATTTTTTTAATTAACCGCAAAAACAATTATTTAAATGGATTTCTGCTTTTATCAAACTTACAATCAATTGCATTACATTCACACGTCAAATTGATTGGAACTACAACTTTGCTATGAACTATGAAAGTCGATAATTTATTGGGAAGCACATCCGACCAGAAAGCCCAAGCAACGTTGATCGGTGATTTGCAAAATTCCAACCTCCGATCATAATTCGTCTAAAATTTATTTTATTTTTCAAACGATCGCGCACGCATTTAGCCCAAAGAGTTTCCGTCGACATTTTCCAGACTGTTATGTTTCCCACCCACTCGGCGCGGAGGATAAACAGACCAGCCCGGTGCTATGTTGCCGGCGTCAGAGGAAAACCACCGCTAATCGTACCAATCTACGTTCACTTATTAAGTACACTATACGGTACTCGTGAACATGTCTCTATGGGGGCCTAATATGACCATATCGACAACGAAGCGATATCGGTTGGATAAATTTTATTTAGCTGTCGACATTAATCTGTTTATCGATGTCCTCAAGTCGGTATCATCGAACAACTACAGTTTGCAAATGGCGGCGATTGTTGTTGACAATCGTTGTTACTGCTAATTTGTGTGTTGTTTTATCACAAGCGTAATGTTAAATAAACGACAGCAATGACTTCGTCATTTAGCAGTAGCTGACTTTGTCATATTCATTGGTTTCTTTTTTCTTCGTGATCGTTTTAAACGGACCGAATAAATTTCTATGGCAACTACCACACTTAACACAAATATATTTTAGTGGGTAATAATACTAATAATCCATGTTTGCAAGCGTGTATCGTAGTAAATATGGTTATTGACTCGTGACTTGTGCCCCTGTGATTGTCCCTGGGTACGACAACTTCACATATCTCTGGGCGTTAGATAAATAAAAAATAAATGAATATCTACTCGTATCTAAATCATGGCTCGTGGTAGTCAAACAAGCTAGCCCAACCCAACCCAACTCAACCCGCGACACGATGTCACGGCACGAAGCTGGCTACTGCTTCCTTCATAATGTACGGTAACTGAGGAAATATTTACTGAAGATAGTTAACATAAAAACGGGAGCAAGCTGGAAAAAATAAATAGACAGACGTCATCAATCATTTCTGACGGCCATTATGGTAGCAATGTTAGCAAATGGTTGCATTGAGGCAACCGATAAACATTATTTAAAATACTCAATGTAATTAAAATTAATTTCAGAAATTTGTGAAATGCATTATCCCCTAAAAAAGATGGCACTGATGTAAGCAGATAACCCGCAACCAATTACTATTGCAGCACTAGAAAGTAGATCGAAAGCCACATTCAAAGCTTTTGATCTCTCAAGTTATCTGGTGCCTTCAAAATAGATTTGAATGGAAACCAATGTCGCCATTGTATTATAATATCCTTTCGATTTTATCCCATTCAGCACGTGCTATGTCTCTCTTACACTTGCCTGACATCGTATATCGCCATCCATTTGAATTTCATGATGATGATGATGAAACACAGTACTGCATATGAAATAATAGTCAGACCTTTGGACCACGAGACATGGCACCTCTTGATCCTATGAATGGATTATATTTACAAGTACGTTTGACAGTCTCCTCTCTGAAGAGATGCAACATCAAGGGGAGTACGTTTGGATAGGCTTTCCATGCGGCTCGAAGAACTACCCTGAAAGAGTGCACTTATTGCCATATGAACAATATGCACTTTAACCACATCGCTGCAGTATCTCAAAATCCGAAAGGATTAGCGGCATGTATTATGTTAGTAAGTATGCCTAATTTTCAGCTTGTGCCATATGGAACCCTCATGATTGACCCTTAATTCTGCGTTATCGGCTAACGTACAAAATGCGTTGTTGTGGAATTACGAAAAATTTCCCAACAAATACTATGTGCAGGTGAAGTGTGAGACCGATTGCACCGTACTCACTTTACTTCAGGATCTGATGCACCCATACATCGCGAGTTATAAGAATAATGGTTTTATTCAGGGAGCGTAAAACCATTTGCAAGTTTTGTATTTGGATGGATGGTCGGGAACATTCGTTTCTTTCGGTATTTACATAATGTATTGTGGAAATATAATGGCGAACATCGATAGTGGCTGTGTCTGCGTCTTACCTGCATTTAGCATGCATTTATACATCTCATTTAATCGCCTTCTCGGTGTAATGGGATGCAGCCGTGTCTTTGACCCGGACAAAAGAGTGAACAATTTATTTATATGCCTATTCTCCCGTTGGACGAGAAACCAAAGTATAAGAAGTACCCGGTACGAAATCCCTTCAACGCCGATGGTGTCATGTAGTTATTATTAGCATTTGAATAGAATGGATTTAAATTTACGGTGAAGTTTTCTGTAAATGAAAACCAGTCAGTGTTTCGGCAATTGAATGGAGAGCCATCTTTTATAGTTATTTATTACTAACGAATTTATTATTTAACTTATTATCATTACTAACGAAAGTCACTAGAATTTGATTTTATCCAACAAATTAAGAGGATAAACAAAAATGGTATGTATTTTCATTTCAAGCATTACAATTTAAAATAAAACAATAACTTTGTTTGAATCTTTTTCTATTTTTTTATACTTATTGTCAAACAGGATTCGATACGACTGTAGCTTATTTAGGGCAGTATAATACTTGAATCGAGTATACAATTATTATTAACAACCTTATTAATCTCAGAACCGCGAAGGTCGCATCCAAGATAATACACGTGACAATATAATAAGGCGTGTTTCCGTGGGTAAGGAACAGATTATCGTGGCGGGTCCTTGGGATGAGGTGCGGGGGGTGTGGTAGTGGAGGGGGATACACCGGGGGAAGGATTGTTGACACAGGTGCCAGCACACCTAACCTCACCCAACCAACCGGCCCGTCTCACTTACAGACGCATCCAACCAGCATACAACCAACACTACGTGCCACGCTGGAGACGTCTGTGTCGACTTCTATAATACTGATAACGTGTCCAGGTTTTTAGGATTATAATAAAAACCTTGCGTAGCACCAGTTTTATGGAAAAATGTGCCGGCACTTGTTTGGTACACAATACCACACGTATTATATAAATAATTTTATAAGCTTTCTGACTTTTGAGATTGATTTGTAAGTTTCAGAGTTTTCGTCCAAAAACTCCTATGAAACTATCAACGTCGATTTGGGAAAGGATAAATGTAAATATATTCTGCATTCCAGGTCACTTCTTTTTGCTGATGACCTAAAACTATTCTTGGAAATTAAAACTTTAGAAGACTGCATTCGACTCCAATCGGACATTAATAGAATTGTTGACTGGAGTAAACGGAATCGGATCGAATTCAATGTTTCTAAATGTTTCATTCTTTCTTTCACAAGGGCACGTCATACTTGGTTTTACCGGTATACCATGAATGCCCGAAGTTTAAAACGTGTCTCCACTATGAAAGATCTTGGCATCATGTTTGATAGTAGGCTGACATTTCATACTCATATCGAAATGACGTGTAGTGCTTCACTGAAAATGCTGGGCTTCGTCCTACGCACTGCGATGAATTTTAGAGACACCCGGGTTCTACAAGTGCTATACATTGCGTTGGTTAGGAGTAGGCTTGAGAGTGGGTCGGTGGTTTGGAGCCATTCCAGGTGAAGTATTCCCTCATGTTGGAGAGAGTGCAGAAGAAATTTCTGAGATTCCTCTACCTGAGGGAGTATGGCTACTACCCGTGGCTCTATCCTACTGACTTTCTCTTGGGCATGCTCGGTATGAACCATCTACGGGTCAGAAGAGATGTGCATATTGTATCACACTTCTTCAAACTGATTCGTGGATGGTTAGTAAATCCGACTATCATGGAGAGTATTAGTCTCTATGTTCCTGATGGTTATCTCCGTCACCGACAGCATAGACTGTTTTATCTCCCGGCCTGCAGGACTAACTTGCCAATGGTCATGCCGGTGGGGAGAGCAGTCTTTCTGTTGAACAGAATTAATTCGGATATCGACATATTTAGCATCGGTGAAGCTGCCTTTAAAAGGCAAGCTCTATTGATGCTGGTATAGTTTATACACCACTTATTATGTAATACCATTTTACAAATGTACTTAAAAACGAAATAAAATGTAATTTTGTAATGTTTTTGAAGGAATAAACTAATTGAATTGAATTGAATTAAATAAATGCATTTACTGATATTATGAATTCGTATTCAGTAACTTTAAAAACACTACAGTGAACAAGGATTTAGGAGGCGTCAAAAATCCCAGTTGAAAACTATTCACATATCTTTAAACCACAGTTAGAAAACTAGGAACAGTAAACAGAGTGGTGTCACAGGTTTACGATAGTCTGTAAAGAATTAAGTAAACAGTTCCACATTGCTTGGAATGAGAGAACATTAAAAGTGACGAACAATAATAGTGACTTTAGAGGAGATCATTTTAGGAGACAAACACCATCGGATTTACGAACATTTAACTAGTAAAGTCCACATGGTCTTCCTTAAAATGAATTAACACAGAATTCATATTTAGCCAATGATAAAATATATTATTACACCAAAACCCAATTGCGTAAGAATGCTAACTACGAGTAAATAAATACAACAGCGCATAGATGAACCCGTATCAAAACCGAGTTATCATTCGGAAAACTAGGCGGTTATCCATAGCTATATTTCAAGTTAAGTTGTCCATAATATTTATAATAAATGCTTACGATCTTTTGTCGATGGGGGCTCTATCAAAAATATATGTGTACCTAGAGGCCCCTATTCCCCGAGGCATGATTATATACAGTACATAGTAACCACTCAACACTTTCTAGTATCGATTACACAAAGGAAGACACAATATTACACGCCCAAGCACTGCAGTTCAACATAAATACACTGCATTATACATTACACTGTGGACCAAAGATATTAGTTCTTCTAATACCTTTGCTGTGGACATACGAATATTTGTATGCCATTGCCAGACATTACAGGATTCCAGATACACATTCCATAAATTCACCAACGTAAACAGACAAGGATGAAATTTCTTATGGTTCAATAAAATACACACACCATCGGTGAGATAATTTATTTTCGAAAATTCCTATCGACCATTCGGTTCGTGTGTTTTCTTCATCTGGTAACATGGTTACGTGGTCGCAGATCATTAAGAGCTGTGTACGACCTCACACAGCTCATTCCTTCTGAGACCTGAAGATAAAATAATAACGGCCGAGAAATGATTTAACCATAAATATTACAATCAGCTTGTATTGTAAGCGAGAGCTGTAAACATACGAGTCCGAGATAGAGGCAAAGGCAATGAGAACACTTCATTGTGAATTGTGACATAGCGAGCCCACTCATTAGGTCGCCGGTGTCCTGGTGTGTGGTGTGGTGTGAAGGTGCCAGAAGTCTGTGATAAATTGAACACGAGACCTATAAGAGGCTTTGTTAACGTAACCCAGCTTGATTTACAACATATCCACGGTCTACTCAAAATGCGCACTGAAATAATTCAGTGACGGAATGCAAGGTGATCATGCTCGTTCAGCGGCCCTAGAAAGCAATCGTGTCATTTTTTGAAAGGGCGTAATTACAATATTTCATCTTCATGTCTGTTTATATGGTTTGCTTCAGATATTTCATGGCAATGGTAAAATAATTTACAAAAAATAACAATTGAACTAACTAAGTAGGTAGCTATGTAGGTTCCGATATATCATGCTAGATGAATCCCCCATTATCATATCGACTCATCGTTTTATGGGTGGTTAAAATTAGTGAATTGAAATGGTAAATAAAAAATAATAATTTTTAAAAGTTTTTAAAACAGCCCCACGTTGGGCGCCAATTAATAACAAGGTATATAAGTTAAAATTTATTTATATAAGTGTTCAAAATTAGGACTTTTATTCAGTAGTTAACTAAAAAACTAACCATCACGCCGTTTCCCCGCAGGGGTAGGCAGAGAGGACGCCAAACAACTCGGTCTTGGCAGTAGTTACAAGTAACAATTGTATTATATAAAATAATATAACAATTAATCTCCCCGGGAAAGCGACGCGGCGTGCTAACTACGAAAGACAAAAAATCCTCTACATATTCTTCAAACTTAACTTAACCTGCAGGCTCTTCTATCTTACCAATTATAAAGCTCATTCTTCCCCTTTTGGGGAGATTTGGTCAAATTGAGAGCGTCATCACTGATCGCAATCTCAGACAATGCAATTGATTTAATGGTGTTGAAAAAAAGAGTATCGTTAATTAGGCGACTTGCTGAATTATTTCCAGTGATGACATTCATGCCATACGACTGATCCCATCTAAGGATTCGGCGAGGCCATCAGAGACATCACTGCCATCAGTGAACGACACGTGATTTCAGGGATGGACGAGAAATGTGGGGCAAATGAATAAATAGTTGAAAGAAAATAACGTGGTTCAATCCATGGTAGTAAGAATGGCGATCTACACGGAGGGCGATAAGATTTTTGACTATGTACCCAGAGTTCACGAGTTTAAAACACGGCGAAGAGCAAATTAAAAATACATTTTGTCGCAGAGTGGAATATACTTTCACTATCATCCTAGTGAAAATTACACTATTTAGAAGCGAAACGTTGTTTGGATTGGATTAAGCCGCGTTTAGTAACATAATTGCCATGAGCTTCGCTTCGATAATTTTTCACTACACCTTTTTTCGGCGCCGTATTTCATACCAGAGAAACGAAGTTACGAGAAACGGCTCTAGGTTTTCCTCTAGAAATTCTTCTATCAAATTTTCTGTGATATCTTATGCTGTGCGTTACAGGGGTCGTCGGGGGCATTTAAAATCTTTAAAAAGAAAGCTTTGTTGAAAAAAATTGCAGTCTGGAAGTGATAATGATATTGATAGAGGTATCCATTTGATCAGATTCAAACGTTTAAAAAAATCGGGTGCCCTTAACCAGTCTTTTAATTGTTCACCTAACTACTTGCATTGTTCTGGTCCTGCCCGTCAGAGATCCGGCCGCGCCTAAAAAGGCCCTCCGGGTTTCAGTGTCACCTTGTCACTGCCAGCCCGAATAGGGACAAGACCCAAAAGGGGAGGCATATGGCTACTGCGGATCCAAGATGGCCATCTCATCTTCCACGCGACGGATGTTCACGGGACAAGGTCCGTCCTTAATCTCGGGACGTGACCGCCATGACTTGCTGTGATTCTGGCGTTAGTTGTGACGAAAAAGTATGGTGTTGTATCGGTATCTAGGTAAACTGCCTTCAGGCGCCAAACGATTGTGCAGGATGCCGTCTTAGGGCCCGTTCCCACTTCCGTTTTCAAATCGGAGGCGGGTCCCGTTTTAAAAACGGACGGCCAATGGCCCTGTTCACACTACCGTTTTAAAAACGGATCCGTTTTAAAAACGGACCATACTCTACGAAAAAAAATAATTGTCGATTCAACAAAAACATGTTATTTGCTCATTATTCAGTAATGGTGCGCAATGGACGACGATGAAGCTCTTGTTGTCATGTGGTACTTATTAAATAGAAGGAAAAAAGTGAAAAGAAAATTTTGAGTACACCCAATCATAGCCGAATGATTTTCTGTAGGAATTTTCCAAGTGTTAATTGGTGAGTTAAGAAGTGATGAACTAAAGTTCTTTAATTATTTTAGAATAATAATGAATGGATTATTTATATAGCGCCGTTTTCACCATGAAAAATCACCTCAAGGGCGCTTAATGGCTTAAGAGAATGTCTATCACTTCCTTTAACCATCTACTGGAATGAGTTTCAGAGAGCTTAACATATCAAAATACAAAATTGAGAAAGTGCATTTGTCCTGAAGAAAGGCTATCGATATTTTAAAGTAAGAAAACAATAAACACTCAAATATTTTTTATTATGTGTTTATTTAACTAATACGCTCTTCCGTGCATCTCATTAAAGCTTTAAAATTAAAAAAAAGTAAACTTAAATAAAATAAAATAAAAATTTTGATGTACAAAAGTTGTGTACACCAAGTGTTTTGTTTTTATTTAGTTAAAGATAAAATATTACCATACTCTTTCTTCGACCAGTGGTATTAAATTTTCGGGATTTATTTCCTTATCCATTATTGTAGTTTTGATTTATTTACTTAACAAAATAAACAAATACAAGCACGCAGCGTGCCTGCTTCCTTGCAACAGGGAGCGGGCGGGGAGGGGTCGGGGTTTGGCGGGGACTCTGCCGGAACGACTGGACGACAAGTGTGAACAGCTCCATACAACACTATGAGCGAGCGTGTGCCGACACGATTTGAAAACGGACGCGCTGCGTAGGCGAGCCATCCGACAAAAAATGTCGGATCCGTTTTCAAATCGTGTCGGACAAGTGTGAACAGCTCCATACATCCACTACAGCCACTAGGGCATCCGATTTTAAAACGGGACCCGCCCCCGATTTGAAAACGGAAGTGGGAACGGGCCCTTAGGCGACCGAAGATGTATTTTTCACGTGGCGACGACTGTATCTATATTAGATACCAAATTATGTATTCTTTGATTGATTTTCCCACCTAACCACATGACAAGTACGCCCAAAAAACTGTTAAAACATTTAAAAAAAAAACGCTACAAAACTACAGTAGGTAAAATGGACATAGTGAGAAACAGTAAATACGAACCCTTTCAATTCCTAATGCAGAGAAAGATAAGTGCCAGCAGAAGGCTTTGACCGAAGGATTTCATCTTAACCTCCAATTGAACGGAACATTAAATAATGTCTAATTTATGACATCACTTTACAAAGCTGTTTACTTCTGCATATTTAATTAATAAATAGATGTGTGGCCAAGGCGATAAAGGACATCAAGAGGGAGTGTAAAATGAAGGATGAGAGGACCTAGCTTTATAAATCAAGTTCCCAGATAAAACAAAAGTAATATAAATTAAAGTAACGTAACACTCCTGGAACCCGGAAACGAATTAAAGTAATTAACGTAACGCTCCTGAAACCCGGAAAGGAATTCAAGTAACGTAACACTCCTGAAACCTGGAAACGAATTAAAGTAACGTAACACTCCTGAAACCTGGAAACGAATTAAAGTAACGTAACACTCCTCAAACCCGGAAAGGAATTAAAGTAACGTAACATTCCTGAAACCTGAAAAGGAATCAAACAAAAATAAATTAAAGTGCAGATTAAGAGCAGAACTTTTAGGGATAAGCACATTTCTATTATCTAATTTGGTATTTGATCGACTGGGACTTGGAATGGATAGAACCGACGGATTTGGAAATTAGTCAAGATTCGTGGAAAGATACCGGCAGATAGAGGCCAACTGATAAAATCTGTACGCGGTTTGGCTGACTGAAGGCTCAATGGAAAGATCGGTTAAAAGTTACATGTTTCCGAGTATTTAGGTAAATATGAAGGTATTTAGTTCCCACGGGTCATGGATGTGATTCGTTAATATAACTTATTCGTCGAAAATAAGTTGATAAGTACCATGTTTTAAATGCAGCTATTTGAAATTGGGGAAGTAAGGAATAATTTGTTTAAAAATAATTATACAACTAAAATTTTTTATTTTAAACGTGAAAAGTATGAAGAGTGGAAATCTTACCGTAAATGTCAGAAAGGCACAAAATTGTAATGTTTGGTTATATATATCCACTACGATTATCATTTCTCTCTCGCGTGGGACTGGCGAGATCGTGTAAAACAGTAGCTACACACACAGGTCTCCTCTAAGCTGTAATACTTATATATTAATGGTCTGATATTTATTTGTATTATAAACGCCTTTCAGCTTTAGAACACAAAAAACAAAATATAATAAGTATAAGACATAAACTATAACATGAAATTAGAATTGCGTAATTAGTAAAGAGTCCTCATGAGCGTGTAAGACAGCAAAGGATAGTAAATAGAAGTTAAGAACATTATGTGTTAATAACGAATCAATAAGATTCTGTTTAAGCAAATACAATATTGGAATGCCAAAAAAATTTACATACTTACTTATGTAACTAACTTATATAAAGACGAGGTACACACTAAATGCTTATGATTAGGTATTTGGTAGTTACAGTATATTTAAAGTTGAAAAGATGTCTAAATGAGAATCGTGTTAGTATTAAACAGCCCTTATGAGAGTGTAAAAGAGAATTTGAAAATTATCGTTGAAACTTGATGAATCGTTCAAATTGTTTGACACAAATGTCCCATACTAATATTTTTTTTATTATATTTTGAAACACAATCAAAGTTTTTGATCGATTAAAATTTTTCAGACTATAAGTAACCCTAACTAGTGATGACCAAATCGAATGCATGTTGATTTGAACTGCATTCGATTAATGTGAACTTCAATTATTCCGAAACACATGCAAATTGTATTATAATTTCGATATGAAAATATTAAATTCGAATGTTTTTGATCGATTAATTACATTTTTTTAAATATTCGATCATTTCGACAGGAATATCTCGATTACGCCAAACACTATCTATGTACCTATACCAGCAGCATAAGAATCGTGCACTGTGTATCGTAAATCGTGTAATCGTGTACTGGGTACAGAGAGATGCGTTCTGGGTTTTGTGTTGGTGGGATGTTTCGCTTGTGTGAGTCGAGCGTGTTGAGTGTAGAGCTGCTAGCCGGTGGCCGCCACGAGCAATGTACCGCACATCCGGTGGAGTGATCAGATGAAGGGTTAGGACCAGGGTTGACAGCGCATTACTTCTAATAAACGATTTATTTTAACGTTACAAACTAAGATATTAGAAGAACGAGATGTGCTATGAGCAGTTCATACTGTGTAAAATTGTTTTGCCCAGTGTCGCCGGTTTTGTTCACCAATACTACTGCACACCTTCGCTTACGCTAAGGTATCCGCACTAATACATAGAACAGATTTCTGTGCGTACACGTCCCGATAGTATTAAAAGTACCCTAATTAGGTAGTACTCCGCCTACGGTCCGGCGGTCAACATAGCATATCTCGTTCTTCTAATATCTTTGGTTACAAACATAGATTCTCGATTAAATTGGGTTGATTTTTAATATGGAGCCAACATTGAAATCTCGTCGTGGTAAACCATTCACCAGCCGAACAAAGGAAGTTTTATATAACATCCATAGATATTTTGCATAATCTACGTAGAAAAAAAATTATTAGCACAGTATCAGTATCACAGCGCCTGATAGCGAGGAGATTTTGCACAAAAACGGCGCTATATAAATCCTATATCGCTTATTTTTCTATTTCTTCGGCGTACCTACATAATGTTTACATTTTAACATCCAATATTTTTATTACTTATTGTTTATTGGTTTAACTTGAGGTGTTTTTGCACAAAAACGGCGCTATACAAGTCATCCAAGTATTATTTATTATTATTATTATTATTAAATGTGATATAGCTACAAGTTATGCAACCAAAAGTCAAGCGTCAAAATGATATTTTTTTATGGTAATTAATTTTTGTTATTTATCCGATACACCACCACATAAAGAAGAATCTCTTTAAAATGATTTACCTGTATTGTTTTACCAATTATCATTAAAATGTAAAAAACTAAGTAGGGTCCGTGGTATAATTAAGTATTTGGTTGCCGAAGTAAATTGATACAACAAATCCAAAGAATTATAGTCTATTTCAAAACTTATTTCAAACCAAAATCAAAACAGTTTCGCCGTACAACTGCCAAAAACCCCTCTGCTTTCTGGACCGTGGAGATTGGGTTATGGAAGATGGAGTAACATCGTTTCGACTTATTTTTATCAAGATCGATCGCTTCTCGGCGACACAAATACAGATAAACAAACAACCAATCAACGCAAGAACTGGAACCCAATGCAACCAACTAACAACCAGTCGGTTCTTACCGAGCCAGCGTCTTGGTCCAGTGGCCACAACACTGTATACAGGGTGTATCGGCACGTACCCGACAAACTTTAACCAGCTATTCCTTAGCACATTTGGAGTAAAAAATGTTATGGGCACTTTGCTGTCCGGTAACATTTTTTTTTAATAAAAAATTTACTATTCATATTTTCACCACATGTCACCAATGTTTTATCCTTTGTCAAAGTTTGAAAACCCATCTGGCAATATTTTGTTCGAGTTTCGTTGAATAATGTACGTACGTACCTACGTTGGCGCGCTTCTACAATCACAACGAAATGGCACGGCACCATTCGTCTCATTTTTAACTATTATTATTTAGTGTGTACGAAAGAGCGAGGACACTTTTTGACACACTTGCTAATAACAGCTGTTGAACACGAGAAACAATGCAAATGACAGTGACGGAGTGTGGATTTTTTAATTATTTTTTGTTTTTAATGGAAAAAAATGTTACCGGACAGCAAAGCGCCCATAACATTTTTTTACTCCAAATGTGCTGAGGAATAGCTGGTTAAAGTTTGTCGGGTACTTGCTGATACACCCTGTATACACCGAAACCGAAACCTGCAGAGTAATGATGATAAATTGAGAGCAAATAGTGGACGGAAATAGAAGTAAACAGGAAACGTTGTAATGTTACAAAACAACATTCACGGAAGTGGCGAGCACGGAATTACAATAAGGAATTTGAGTGAAGAATATTATGGCTTAAAAAACATATATTCAAAATAAACAAACACTGATTATGATTATACAGGTTTCATTAAATAATAAATCGTAATTTAAAAACTATTCAAACCGTAAGAAACGCCCTGTGATTGGTGGGCGGGTTCTGACAGAACTTACACCGCTACCTTACGGCCGCGTGCATTTAGAATGCGGACAATTTTGTGCAAGTTGCGTTACGTAGACTTGTACACGGTTCACCCCAGCGGTGTACAAATTATTTCAAAAGCATTCATATTTTTTTAAATATTTAAATTGGGATTATTTCATACCAACCCGAGTTGGATTGAACTTACTGTTAACCGACCAAACCAAGGAACGTTTGACGTCACGCGTACCGCTCCAGATATCTATCGTTTTGGCGGACTTGAAATGCAAACTATTAACTATCGTTATGGGTCTATCAAATCTGTAAAACTGTAAAAAAATACTGGTGTTTAAGTCAGAAGATCAACACGATAATTTTTTTTTTTAATATACTGGAATACCTTAATTTATGTAATTACATTTAAGGAAAATATAAGCCTCTGCCTCCAAATTAATCTAAAAATTCTTCATACAGCTGCTGCGAAAAAAATGCACCGACAAGAAATACAAGTAGTTCTCAAAGAAGTCCCTAAAGTGAAGTTTATTGTATAATAATTAAACAAATCAGTTGATGGGAAATGGGAGATCAGTCGAGAGTACGAAGCCGTCATTTTAGATTTGAGTGAAATTTTATCGTAAATTATCAACGAAATATGAATACCGATAATAATTATTAATAACGATGTTTTTTTTAAAATACACCTCACTGCATTTGCAGGCGACTACGAAAAGCAGACGATTCGCATTAAGAGGAATGGCTGCGCGGCCTTTTTAAAACGTGCATTTGAGGCCAAAATACCGAACCAAACAGAATAATGATTTTTTAAATCAAATTGTATAGCAAATATCTAGTACGTATATAGGATATTTTACTAACTTGTGTTTTAAATTATCAAATATTGGCCATTAAAGATACCGATACCGACCAAAAAAATGCCGAGCAACTTCGGCATTTTTTTTTGGCGAGTTAAAAGTAATAATTGAAAAAAAAAATCTTACACAACCTGATTTGTGAATATAATGAAATAAAAAATTAAATTAAAACAATGCACCGTAAAAAAGCGTTTATTGGGCATGTTTTAATTTATACACGACAAATTTATGTGCCATCGTAATTTGGTCATTTATAGTTTAAATTTTAGCCCATCAAGAAGCTTTTTTTATCGTTTTTACATTTTTTATTTTACATTTCATCATACATAGTAGGTAGGGTTAATTGTTATTTTTACTAATTATCAAACACACAAATAATTTCCAAAGTTGCACCTAAAATTCTTAAATGGCCTATATTTTGTAATTTAAAACACAAATAAATAAAATAGTTTATGTCTGTATTAGATAATTGCTATAACTTTTGATTTAAAAAAATAATTATTCCGTTTGGTTGGGTTTTGAATTTGGCTTATTTACAAATTTAAGTTTAGTAAGAAAAAGGCAGCACAGCCGTTATTCTTAATGAGATCCGCGGATGTAAGATCTATCCAGCATGGCAACACCGCCGCGTGCTAGCCAAGAGAAGATGAAAAGGGAAAAATGCGCGGATAACGCCAACTTAAAATACGCGTCAATTTAATTACGTCCGGAGGCCATAAAAAAAATTGTAGAAATGCGTGGACTTCTTCAAGCGAATTAATTATGTTTATAAATATTACCTGGACCATCGCGTGGGGGGGGGTCCGCCATCTGAATACCATAAATGATAAAATATCCTGGTGCTGCAACGATTACAATTCCGAGAGATCTTTGAATCAGCGCATTCTTATGCAGTGTGTGAAAGCCAGAGAAAGACTTTTTGGTGTCGAATTGATGAAGGATACAGAGTAAAAACAAAATTAAACGAACATATATATTACACGTGACGCGATATTATTAATAAGGTCATGCGTATGTACATGATTTGTTATAATCCGGAGCTGCGGCTTGCGGCATCTTCGGTCTAGGCTGGTTCACATATCAAATGACATAGATAGAATATTCCCACAACGAGTATATACACTTACATCCAAAATATTGTAACAGGGGGAAAGGTTAACATTTCTGAAGAATCAAGAAAGTCAATCAAATAAGAATATATTTTTACTTGTTTACAAGATGCATTGGGTTAACATAATATTTACATTAATCGAGTTAAAAAAACTTCAACACCTTGAGATAGTTTGATTGTGGTTTTCATATTTTGTATAAAATGAAGACATGTATGCATCCGTTTTGTGCTAATACGACATAGCTATTCGTACTACGTGGTCGTGGCCGGCAATAATTGAGATATAGATGACTTTAATCAATTACCTATGCGCAGAGGTCATCCCAAGATGAAACTCTGCGAACAATCTTCAGAGGAACGCCTTGTCCTTTGAGAAGATCACATTACTACCCACAAGTGACAAGACAGTCGGCCTCAAGTACATCGAGAATTATACATACCCATAAACAAACACTACTTTTATTATTTAATAAGAGAACGATATTTATTTGCTTTGCTTGTCATGTCATCGTAAAATGAACTATAAAATAATATTATTCAAAGCTGGATCGAACAAGCAGAATTGTAAGGCAAAGGTTAGGTTACGACCTTGGTATTACCTGATTTAGACAAACCTTGGTAGTAAGAAGTGATTATGCAGAGTAGGTATCTTACAAAGCTACCCATCGACAACCAAAGTCTAAATCGATGAGAGTTACCATATTGACCAAGGCACTTGAACAATCAGTCGACACATTATGCAAAAATAGCAACATTACAGTTTACATCGAATTCTCTGCTCCTGCTTTTTAGTTGCTTTCCACAAACATATTCGACTCTTATCAATATGTACCGATGGCCTCCGCGGTCGAGTGGTTACAATTCTGGGCAACGAATTTGGAAGTCGCATTTTATTTGATTAAATTGTGTTAATTTATTCACTAAAAACAATATATTGTTGGTACATATATTTGCGGGATGTTCCAGAGTGGAAGATACTTTCAGTATCGCTCTGATAAAAGACCGCTTGGAATGACTTTAGCCTTGTTTGGTGACCAGATCAGGAGAGCAAGGAACTTCCCCACCTCCTCTTCCCCTCTCAATACCTTTAGCCTCACAACATACCAATCATAGAGTGGTGCCATAGTCTCAACTCCAGACGGTTGGGAGCAGTTGGTACTCTAGTGCGGTACTCGCGCAAAAAAACGTACCAAAGTTTATTTTGTCATTTGTGTTTCCGATTCTGCCTTAAGTGAAGCACGTGCAAGAAAAGTAGCATTATATTATTTGCTGTTGACTTCTTTTCTTCTGCTTTCTAGCATTGAGACGACACAATACCCTAAAATAAGGCCAGAATATTAACGTATTAAGTGAAACAGCTCTGCACAAAAATATGCGACGCGCGGCACTGGTGTATTGGACAGACCTGTGGTTGAATTTACCTAAACTAAAATCTCTAAAATAAAGTGGGATCTTAAGACGTAACCGGGCGTTGATTTTTCCATACAAACGTAGTCCCCATTTATCTTTCTGGATTTTAACCCTAGAGCAAATATTTTTTTAACATAAAATAGATATCGGCGACTTGCGTGTCGGTACGTTTTGTTTTTTTTTTTGAAAAATTGCCTCTTATAGAAGTTATGACCTTCCGAAAATCAATAAAATTGCCTGATTTAAACGCAGTCAAAAGACGTTCAGTCTACAAACTAGACAATATATTTTGAAAAAAAGCAAAACGGTCCGACATAGAATAGTTTCTTCTTATGTAGTTGGTAAAAAAAATTGAAAATCGGTTAACTTTTGGAGGAGAAAAATGGGGAATACAAAAAATCGATTTTGAAGATTTCATTTAGGTATTAGTAGAGCGAGCTGCATGTGTCCCTTTCGCTCAGTATTCGGAAGGTAAGGGTCGGGGGGACAGGGTTTAGATAAATACGTATGTATTTGTGCGAAGTGATGTCACGTAGTCATAAATCGATATTCGATATTCTAGTGTTGTGTTGTCCCGAGTAATCGATGTTTTTTTATTATTTTTTCTGTTTGGTCACTTTTGTGTTTGTTTGGTGAAGTATTCCGATATTCTTACTTTAATTTCATATGTTTACGTAAAATAATATCTGTAAAAAAAACATCCGTTACGGCCAGACCGACTACGAGGTGATTTTCAGGTGGTCACCCCAAGTAGTTCGCTACGTTTGGTGACTTGAGCAGGGGTGCCCGGGTTCATGGGGGTGAGGATTGTCCGGGTCTTGGCGATATATGCATCGGTCCGCCAGTTGCGTGGCAGGCCGGATCGAAAAGCCACCTGACTATTGTGTGTGCGCGCTCAAGTTGAGACGCGACTTATTTGGACGAGTATTATAACAAAACCCTGTAGCAACCCGATACAGAATTTGGTCGTAACACGGACATGTACCTAGCATGAAAGTCAAAAAATCCTCAACTTACAATGAATAAAGAATTTTTTTTTAAATATATATTTTTAAAAAGATGCCATTTGCGTGGTGATCTGTTATAACAAAACACAGTAGGAAAAGTTGCGCCGTTTAGTCATGACATTTTCAATTATTTTCGAGTTACATGGATATTTAAATACTAGTTCATTTTTACTCATGATCCGATTTTCAGAACCCCGACATGTCTGGAGGTAGAGTGGAAAAAAATGGAGGTTTCCTCCACACCATCCGATTTGCAGTGTGGTGATTGGCAAGGGTGTTATGGCTTTCATGTCATTTTCAAAATTTCAACGAATGGCATTGGCGTTGGATCTATTAACAAAACACAATAATAAAATTCGTAAAACAAAATAGTGAACAAAAAATTGCAATATTATATCGAAAATTGGTCACTTGCGATGTTTATGTGGTAAAAATTGGTCATTTTGGCCAAATAAACATCGCAAGGGAATTAAAACCTGTTGATTTCAGGAATTTTACTAAAATAAAAAATAAATATTTTATTTTAATACTTTTCCCTGTCTCAAACAACTTGAATGGTTTAGTTAAGTTTTGATAAACAAAAAAGAAAACTATCTTTCCAAACAAGTATTTTCTATTATTTTTAATTGATTAATTTAGCAAAACGACACAAATTAATTTAATAAAATTTACTTGCGCACGCCGCGACCTGCGGATTCGTAGCCAAGAGCCTTACCCTTCAACCAGTTCAAATGTACGCACCTACATATTTTAGTAGGTGTACCTATATGGGTAGTAAGATTTTTTTTTTAATTTTTAAAAGAAAGACAAACATTCCCTGGTTACGAATAACCTAACATTTGAAAAACTCCTACTACCACCACACTAAGCGGAAGGTATTGCTTGTGTTGTGATGGAGAACTTAGCCAGCCGAGGAATCGAACATGGGACGCCCGGGTGGGACCCAAACGCGATGCCCACTCAGCCACTGACCGGTCAAGTAAGTAAGAGCAATACAATTAATTAGTAGTACATTATTTTGATGCATCTCACAAGGTTTAGCCAGCGTTAGCAATTTAAGCGCCCGAAAATATATTTTAAATCACTTGATTACACAATGACTTTCCTCTACTTTTTATAAATATAATATATATTTATAAATTACGTGTGTAAACCTTTCGGAAGAAAATCTTTAAATGATAGTGAAAATCCTATCAAAATCCATTTCGTAATTTAGAAGAAAACAAAAACTAAGCACACAAACAGACAGACGCTGATACTATTTAGAGATTTTAGTAAGACCCAGTAAGTGCCCAGTAAACAAAAACAGTAACGGAGAAATAAGTCGGAAAGATAACCACAAACACCAGATATACCTACATGACGAAGGACGGAAGACGGGAGATGCGGGGCGGGAGGGCGAGCGTAACATGCACACACTCTTAGTTGGGTGGGTACCTACACATCGATAGCGCGCTCGCTGAGCAGAGTGAAATAGCAAGTGATTTTTAAAATACCTATTGTTTAATTTCTCAGCGCCCGGGTTTCCTCTTAACGATTTGACTTTTTAAGGCGTGTAAAAACAGTATTCGGCGCGCGGCCCGGCGTAATGAACTGCCCTATGGTCGACTTTGCTCTAGCAGGTCTAGAAAATCGAACTTTCCGTGGTGTTTATTTTAAATATTTCTGATGAACGTATAACAAAAATCTCAAATGTTTCTAGAGGGATCCCTCGGGAAGTTCTAAATTCACCTCCAGAAAAATAAAATCTGGTGCTTACCGCTAATTTTAAGGTCCTGTTTTTATTAATCTTAAATATAAATAATTTACATGCGATCCTTACATTAGATCCGTCTAGAAACATTTGAGATTTTGGTAATACGTTCATCAGAAACAATTAAAATGTGAGCGTCGAGCAAACCCCCGTTATTAGAGTTTTAGTGCAGGTAGGAAGACAATGCTTTTTAATTGCTCTCTGCAATGTATTTATTTTGTCTTTCACATTTCCCACCCGCTTTCATTATGGTATTCTATCAGCATTGTGGAAAGAGAGTTCACAAGTGGGACAAGCTGATGAAGCGGGTTTAGCCTTGAAGTCATCGGACTCGCGTGCGCAGGCCTCATGCAATAATCGGGCGGATACGTCTGGGCGTTTGGCCCACTGGATATTTCTCAATGGCTATTAAGGCTCCTCCGTGAATGAAGTTAAATAAATATCCCCAATTCGGCGGGCCGTACGCGGTGCGAGGGCGAGCCATCCACGATAACAAAATAGTAAACGATTCGTATAAGGAAGGTTGATTTGCCTAAGAATAGAGGTGTTCCACACAACTGCCGGAGATACACACACTCGTGCTTTATATCCGAGCGTAGGCTCATAAGTCGGCGTGAGCGGAGGTGGGAGAGACCGGGGACAGTTGTACCAATTTGACTTTTAGCTTTCTCTGCGTCTTAGGTATAAAGCTTAAGAAAAAAATACTCATTCACAACGGCAGACATTTTAGTTGCTTCCTAAATTAATATAGGACTATTTCTATAAATCTTATATAAATTAAACTATAAGCGCGTAGCGAACAAAATTTACATGTAGGTACGTTGCAAATAAAATCGAGTGTGTAGACGGACATTATTCACTTCTTGTTTCGCAAGACGTCACAGCACCGTTTTATGTGCATTTCCACACATTATCCCACTTTGAAAAGTAAATAAAATATTTTTGTGAGTTTTATTAACAATTGGTATTCACTTGTTATATATTCAACATTGTTATTTACATTAAATAAATCACCAGAACTGCTTGAGATTTATTTGTACCCACAACTAATTTGATAAATTACGCACTTAATGACTACTGCCGTGCTTAATTTAGCTAATACCAACGTGTTATTCGACATAATGACTTATTTACTGGACAAAATAGCTACATGGATTGTGACATCTAACTTAGTTTTGACAAAAACGTCGCTCAGTGACTTCTGGCAGTAAAACGAAGATTTGTTCAGTAAACAGATTAATGAATAGAGATTATTTGATCAATTCATTCGATGGACTAATTCTAAGATATTGAATGAGAAGTGCAAGTTATTCAGCAATGCGTGATGGCACAACTGTTCACAGGAATTGTGTTGGTTGGTTGATTGGTTGGTTGATTGGTTGGTTGTTTGGCTGGTTGGCTGGTTGGCTGCTTGAGGGAGACAAGGAACGCGTGGACGGATGGGGACCAGATCTATAATGGCTTCATACAACACAATGGCTCGGCGCCGCTACACCGAGGCGGGAAACTAATTATTATTCATAGACAAACAATTCCTAATGGGAAAAGATCTACACGAACGATAATTTCACTAAAACCGAAAATAACGCTATTTGGCGCAGGTCAAATTTAACGAGATTCAGATCCGCTCTGCCAAATAAGAACTCGAAGATGCGAAGGTGTATATCCTATCCATAAGGTGAATTAAATCGACATAGAATTCTGTTCGACGTAGAATCGTTTCCCGATACGTGGGAGGAGCATTTTATCACAAATGCGACTGATGACAGTCGTAAATTTAAATGTTAAACGCCAAAATCACACACTTACAATATTTACGACAGGTTCTTGCCCACAGTACTACGATTATCATTAAAAAAGCGTCGACACTAATTCAAATTCAGATACGGGTACCTAACCGCTACCATTCTCATTTGGATTATTTATTTGAAAGGAGCCAATACACGCGAACAATTTGCTGTCGGAGAACCGCAGTAAAAACTTATTTTTATCAATGGGACACGCAGAGATTACCGATTCGATACGAATGTGCCTTCGAAAGGATAAAGTCCAGTCTCAGAACATTCAGTGACGCCTTGGATCACCGAGGTCGACCGAAATTTGGAAGACTGGATTAGTTTTTTTTATTGGGTGGCAAGTCCTCTGAAGTTGTTAGAAAACTTGTTGGAAGAGTTAAGGGGATGGGGTTGGGGTTTGGGGTGAGGAGGGAACGCAGGTGCACCGGAAGCAGGGAATTAGCCGGTCAAATGAAGGGGCACAGGCACAGGTAGCCGGTAAAAAAAGGAAGAAACAAAGTGATGACCGGGCCGCCCGGCCGGGGGCGATGGGTAATCCGGTTAGTGAATTTCGATTCACAAATTTGGTGAATTGACCAACACAATGAAATCTTTCGAAAAATGAAAGCTTCAAACGTGTAGACACTTCCACGTTTGTAACACGAAAAAGGCAAAGAAATTTCAAAGAATTGCTATAATTTAAGTATTAGGTAATACGATTCTTTAGAAATCTGTTTTATTACAATGAAAACAACTCAATTCATCCGTTAGCGAAGGACAAGGTGGGACATCTCACAGACAGTTCTGTGTGCCGTGGTCATCTCGCCTCCCACGCAAGGTGGATGTTGGTGGGGAAGAAGTCGGGGGCGTCCGAGCCGAGGTCCGAGGCATGCTGAGGACAACTGCACCCACCAGCTACAAGTAACACGGCTCACACCTCTATTACGTGCGTGGAACCGAATAATGGCACGGTCCCTCTGACTGAGAGTAATAAAACTATTTTACATTCCGTCATTGGAAGGTGTAAAACAGTGACAATACGGTGATGACTTCACAACACACAATAATCAGCACATGAAAATACTGAAGCAATGTTTTTTATATTGACGACACTCGATAGTCAGATGGGTAGGACGCTCAACAAAAAAACTTACAGCTTACCACCGAATAAAACATCTTTATAAGCGTGATCTATACCGATTTGAAATAATACGTATGCCGCCAACTTACGTAAGACCTTACATACTTCGATTTTGGCATAGGACGATACTCATATAACAATGCTTCTGACTTTAGAAACTATTTTTATTTAAAAAAAAAGAAAGACAAACATTCCCGGGTTACGAATAATCTGACAATATTTTAAAATCTCCTACTACCACCAGAGTAAGCTGAAAATGTTGCTTGTGTTGTGATGGAGGACTTAGCCAGCCGGGGAATTGAACACACTACGCCCGAGTGAGACCCAAGCGCGATGTCAACTCGGCCACCGACCGGTCTTTATAGTGTGTGCAGAAATTTAAAATTCTGTGAATGAATCTTGGCTGTATCGTATTAAGTAGTCAGGTAGGTTGAGTTATCAATATCTAAACGAGGGTTTAACATAGGCAGGTAGGTAGGTACTCCACTAGCATGTACTGACCAAACCAGAAATATTGCCACAATTAGCGCAGAAACATGAATGAGCCGAGGATACGGGGGGTACATAGAGTCTATCAATTCGGTTCAACACTCGCACAAGTTTTGCAGGTCTGCTTTGTGCGTGTATTAAGTTTGCCTTCAATGAGGACTGAGCGCATGGGACAAGATACTTGCGGTGGTAGATTTATTGGAGAAGCGACCCCTCCCGTTGCGGTCGAATGCATTCTGCGGACCTGCGCGTGCGTGTTTCGAACTGCACAGACTGCGCATGCACATTCAGTTTCATTCATAAAACTGGACGGGCTAATATATCGCATGACAAAAGGAAGAGGGGAACAAATACGATACGAAATAATATATTAAGGAGATTGAAAAACACCTTACGTGCTAGCTGTAGATAATTTGAATATTGCTAATTATAAAAATTAAACATATACTGCAAATAAATATTTAACTAGTGAAGGGTATAATAGAAACGGTTGGTAACAAAATATCCGATTTCGAAGTACAGGTAAATCATTTTAAAGATACCCATGCTTAGGTATGTAGTGTGGTGAACTGGCTGTATCAAAAAAATATTGTTTGTTGTTGTTGTTGTTGACGCATCCAGTTTGGGCATTTGCGGGGTAATACGGTCTGTGGGTGTTCCAAACAAATTCGTAAAACTTTTTTTATTCAACTTAATATTTTTATGTTTGTCGGTGTGCACAAATATATTCAAACTTGTAGTATTTAAAATGATTTGAACACCGAAATATTTGAAGGTTTCGAATTAGTTGCAAATACTCGACTCTGTGCAGAAACGGGCGGTCTGTTTGCTAAATTCTCATATCTCAACAAACGGATTGTAATGAATTTGTGAATTTGACGGTATATTTCGTTTCCTTCCTTCTACAACATGGGTCTCTTCAAGACCCATGTTCACTCGTTCATTTCCACAAAAAGACCCTCCACACAACATCCCTAAAGATGACATAATTTAAAATTTTAATTGGAAAATAATTTCCCTCAAGGCCTCCTGCGTGGAGTAAAAACAGGAACAGCGATGAAAAATAAACGGATATTAAGATTTGAACGGTGGTAATATAAGAAAAGATGAAGAATAAAGAATTTTTTCCACTAACCTCTTTACTGGGTACGCAGATGGGAGTACCTTCCCTGAGAATTCCGGCCTCGATAATCACACCGATGACAATCGGGTCTCGAGAGTTGAACACGAATTGGGGCAATATCTGAAAGAAAAATTAAACTTTATAGAGAGACCAAAACATTATTGTATAAAATTGCTTACCAGTAATAAGCCCACCTTTATATGACTGTAAAGGTGTATCAAGATCTACCAGACGGACTTTATCCAGCGATCTCTTGAGTATATTTGGAGTAAAAAATGTATATGTACCATTTTGCTGTTCGATGACATTTTTTCAATTAAAAACATTTTCCATCATAGACTGCCATTGGGTAGGTACATCCTGGAGCATGAGTGTGATACGCACGCCGTCTTTTTCCAGCAGCACCGTAAATACGAGACAGAGCGCGCATCACGTGATCTGTTGGGACGTGTAGCAGTGTGATCAGAGGCGACGTGTGGTAGAAAAATATTTATTCTTTTGTTTTTAATTGAATCGGACAGCAAAATGGCGTCTGCATTCTCTTATTGTATTCTTATTCATAAGAAAAAAATATACATATTTATGTCATTAGTCATGATGATTAATTAATATATAAGCCCTGATGATTGAGATAAGCGAAACCTGGTTGACGGTCAATTATTAATTCAATAAATCTGGTGTACTACAACAATGTGTTTTTTCATTCAACTTACATTTTTACAGCAAAAATGCTAATCGATGGCTGGTTAAAGTCGTTCGGGTAAGTGTTGATACACCCTGTATATTTTTTGCTTGTTTCATACACGAAAAAAGATGTCACCGGAGACCAAAACATCACCCACATGTTTTGCTCTAACTCCAAATAAGGTCAGGAATCCGTCCAGATACAGTCTGTATAATGTACAAGATGTAGATGGTAAAATAAAAACATAACATTACTCACCCTAAGCTTGCAAGGGAAGACGGCAATATGTTTGAACTCTTCCCTCTTGCGGGCCTTGAGCGCCGCCCTGTGCGCCATGAATTTGTCGAACAGGTGGTATATGATGTCCGCGTGGAAGATGGTCACCCCGAGGTTGTCGGCCATCTCCTGCGCGTCGCGCTCGATCTTCACGTCGAAGGCCAGGATGACAGCGTACTGCGACTCGTGCTCCAGCATGGCGGAGGCCTTCATCACGTCGCGCTTTACCACGGGGCCTATCCTGATTGCGGAGTACTGGGGACAATACAAACAAACCATATTTAAATATACTTCGGACTTAAAATATAAAAAAAAAACCCTTAGAACTCTTTACTGCTCCTTGGTTCGCCCCCATCTTGAATATGCTTATGTTATATATGGTCTCCTTTTTATGCTATCCATATTCGTCATATTGAGTCCGTTCAACATCGGTTCTTAAAAAGGATTGCTAGGAGGCTAGGATTAGAAAGAGGCAATTACTCGTATTATGAAATTGAACAAATTCTAAACCTTTCTCCTTTAGAAGACCGTCGGAAAAAATCTGATCTCATTTGTTTCTTTAAAATTATCAACAATTTTATTGCTACATTACTAGAACTCATCTGATTCAATATACCTTCTCGTAGACTCAGAAATAAAGAACTGCTCTTCCTCAATCAACACTCGACTAATTATGCTTATAATTCCCCATTGTCTAGAATATGTAGAATGGTCAACTCACGTCAAGACCTTGATTTTTTTGGTATAAGTCAGAATGTTTTTTGTCGCTCACTATGCAATTGAGGATATTTTGTATCACTTTAGTTTTAGCAAGGTTTTGACTTGACACTTCTATTTCATTTCTATTTTCTTATGTTTTCCCTGTTTGTCTCTACTTTTATATACCATCCTTTACTCTTGCATTGTACATTGTCCCAAATCTCGTGTCGCTTTGTAATATATTGGACGTAAGTCTGTTAATTAATTCATAAATAATTAATAAATAAATAAATATACGATACAGTGGGGCTGGGAAGGACGGATGACTGGACTGACATCTTGAATATACTATAGTTGAACAACTACCAAACATGAATGACACTCGACCGTTGTATTATTATTATTTAGTCATTCCTCAAAAATTATAATTTTCGAAAATACATTAAAATTGGTTTTAAAATCCGTGATTTAGCCAACTGAATCCTACAGAAGTTTTTTTGTTATATCTACCAAGCTTTTATAAAGGGTTTTCCAATAAGAGGTGTTATTTTGAATAGCCCGCTATTTCGGTAGATGTTACTTTTGAAGCTGTCATTTTTTGACATTTGACAAGTAGAAACTACGCCATTAATAAAAATGGAACGATAGACGCTTCAACGACGCATTGAAATTATTAAAATTCACTTGAGTGAATCAAATGCAAATCATCTTGAGTGATGAGGCCCATTTCCACCTCGGTGGCTTCGTCAACAGGCAAAATTGTCGTATTTGGGGCTCGGAAAACCCAAGAGTTATTGTTGAAAAGCCTCTCTATCCTCAACGTGTGACTGTTTGGTGCGGTTTATGGTCCGGCGGAGTCATTGGACCTTACTTTTTCGAAAATGAGGCTGGAGCAACAGTTACGATGAATGTATTGCGCTATCGAGAGATGATTAATGATTTTTTATGGCCGGAATTGGATGGTATTGATCTGGACAACGTTTACTTTCAACAAGACGGCGCTACGTGCCACACAAGCAACGAAACCATTGATCTTTTACGATTGAATATCAAAATAACACCAAAAAATAACTTAACAAAATAACTTATTGGAAAACCCTGTATAAAAGACAACAATTATAGATTGTATGTTCAGTAATAAGTAGTGTATTGACTTAATAGGATTATAAACCAGTCTTGTAACTTACTTTTAATTTTAATTCACGTTCCTGATATTATTATTTTTTATGTTTGTGATTTCATTTATGTAGATATTTTGTACATGAGATAAGATAATAAAATTTTGAAAATTACGATGATTAAGATGATGGTTAATAATATTATTAAGTATTAAAAAATCCGTTTTAATCCAGATTTTTTTTAATGTTTGAAACCGCGTAATAGGGGGGGGAAGAACTTGGCTATTCAGATCTGGTCACCAAACACATCTAAAGCTATTTCAAGCCACATTTAATTAATTGAATAAATATAATAATATTTTAAGGTGATACCAGGGGGAAACTGATGGTATCTTCCACTCTGGAACGTGCCGCAAATATACTATACATTATTTTAAATGAGTAATTTGTGAAAAAAAGGTAAGATATTAACTAAAATTTACATGCGCACGCCGGGATTCAAACTTCGGCTTGCTAGTCAAGAGCCTTACCCCTCGACCGTAGAGGCCGTTAGTGAATAATTGCATAATACGAATTTTGCATGAAATATTATTATTTCATTTGGAATATATTTTATTGGCATCAATATTAATATTAGTGACGTTGCTTTAAACCTCCTCAAATTAAATTTTCACTTTGCACTTAAGGCCCCGTAGTGAGCATTCAAAGATGATTTGAAAGGGAGATACGTAAATACGAATGTTAGAGGGAGCGCGCTAATATATAAAAAAACGATAATAATTAAGCGAAAATGGTGAAAATATTTAATGAAACAAGACTCGTTTGAAATAGAGCAAAAATCTGTCGACAAATGCTTTAGTTGCATTTAAAGGTACACTGTAAATTTTTTCCTGCCTATAACATATTAAATAACAGAAAAAAATGTGTTTTTAATAATTTTCGGAGCATACTCACAGCTTACTTTGCGATTTTTTTCTACAGAGGGAATTTCATATAATGAACGTTTCGGCATAACTAGGGTTGCCATATTCGGCCAGGGTCTCGTCGGGACGTTTCAGGATGGAACAAATAAATTTTTTGTAATACTTAAACAATTTCTTTATTTTATAATAAGTAAGTAAATATGTTTGTTTTATAGGTTACTTTAATTGGTACTAGCAGAAGTACTTGGCTGGCCATACTTTTCAGAAGATTTCGCTTTTCTCAACAATTCTGGGTACCTACCTTTTAACATAATTGTAGAACTCTGTACAAGTCATGTTATAATTGACTTGACACTGTAAAATCGACTCCACAGTCTTTGGGATATGGGACGCACGGAAAATTAAAATTTGCATTGCGTAATTTCAATCGGGGCATTTAAGGCTATTGTCGGGACGTCGCACAGTGGACGGAATGAAGAAAAAACACGAATTAATTGTTTGATGGTTAAATATTAGTGCAATATTTTTTTTAATCTTATTAATGAATTATAACTATTTTTAAGTAAAAATATTAATTTATTATTATAAATGGCTTTTTCTCCATTTCGTCATTAATTGTAGTGAAAAATTCTTAATGTTTTTGTAAAATGTAGGGCTCAAAATGTTAGAACCTGCCGCTATGTGGTATTTTTGTGTTACGTAATTAATTAAAAACTATTTTAATTTCGCAGAAGTGGCATTTAATATACCCCGTTTTTTTAATGCCTCGAATAATTCTCTCCGGAGAATGCATATAGGCCTTCCTGAAAATAACAAAATTGTTCAAGGAAGGACAAAAGATGATCACAATTTATATATGACATTAAAGGTGAGACTTCAGTCTACAATACTTATATATTCATAAATGGGAACAAACGATGTTTTGTTTCTAAATGCTAATTGAAATATGCATTTTAACAGCAAAAAAATTCAAAAATAGTGTAAAATTAGATGTTAGTTCAAATCTCACACACATGATATATTGATATATAGTTTTGTAAATTAAATTAAGAATATCTTGAGAAATGTCAGCCATAAGAAACTTTTGTAAATATATCCAAAAATCACTTATTACACAACCGTCTCTGCTCACGCGTAGGCATGAACTGAAAAACGCGATGCCGAACATTCAACTTACGACACACTTTGCAGCGTTGCCAAACTTCCATCAAGCCCTATTGACATATTTAAATTAACACATAAAATGCAGAAACTATTGTACTACACTAAAAAAAATATAAATATTAAAAAAATTAACGTATGCAAAAACCACTTAATTCGCGTTTTTTTTCCATTCCGTCCAAAGTGCGTCGGGACAGATAGCTCAATAAAGGTGACAGTCCCGATATATCGGGACGGATGGCAACCCTAGGCATAACAAATGTACAGATATTATCAATAACAAATTTTTTTTAAACTTAAAAACTAAAAGAGTTAATGAGAAACTTGTTATAAATCGGTAGAAATTGGTTATGCGGGGGCTTAACAGATTTGTATAGGTTTAGAATATCTGTAAATTACACGGGCTAATTTTTACAAACATCGGTTGAATGTTCAACGCAGTATTTGTTCAGTATTAAGGCGAAGCTTAGCGCCAAAGCACTATTTTGATTAATCTTTATAACGAATTGGTGTACATTTTGAATATAAAAAAATATGCTTTAGATAAATTGAAGATTTTCCTATCGCTTAGCTTGAGTAGAGAATACAAATAAATATATAAATTACTCAATAAAAAATATAAATGCAAACTACTAAAAAAAATATTTTTTCAATAGAAATTTATGAACGCATAAAGGAAACAACTTTAAAAAATACAGTATTATAGCTAAGATTATCTGTGACAGTTTCACTTGATTAACTTTTTTGCTTTCTTATAAAATTGTTTACAAAATAAATAAAAACCAGTTTTTTTGTTTGAAATGGAATTTGTTCTGTATTAAGTATTTGACTAAATTAAATTTAAACCGTATAGAATTTCTAAAATTGAGACGACACTTTTTTGATCTGAAAATCGGACGGGTTTATGGGAGGTTTACGGGATTACGAATAATATAGGTAATCCCATTACCTATATTATTCGTAAAACTAATGAAGTTTACACGCATCATGATTCATGATCAGTGATCACCATTAATTTGTTTGGACAGTCTCTTCTTTCTTTTACTGGCCGTTACCTCCTTAACCGATATTTACATTTTTATCGATATATTTATAATGTTTATGGCAACGATTTAACCCTTCAGTACATTCATCACATTTCTTTAGTTTGCAATGTTTTCTGTGTATTTCAAATGCGGTATAAACATCTTGTTGTTTAATTTAATTTAATTTAATTAAACAAATACTGTTTTAGAAACAAGATAAAATTATCTTTTCGGTGTATGCATTAAAAATAAACGTTACTATTTCTAAGTAGTAAAATTTTAATATGAAACGTGAAAAATGTTGTCAAAAACGCTTAACACATTTTTATTTAATTTTGCACTCCAATCATAGAAAAATTTAGAGAACTCGATATTTCGAAAAAATATTCGATTTGTTTGGGGAATTTGTAAGAAAACTGTACATTTAATTTTATCCCGTTCATATAATAAAAAATAATAATAAATCATGTTTTCAAATCAGTTAAACCGATTGTTACGATAGCAGCGCCAAATATGAATAATTCATTTTGGTTATTTTTAGAATTTTATTAACGGATTCCAGTATAAATATTTGAGGCAAACTGGAAAGAATAATCATTTTTCTTTCTAACGTCAAAAAATTATGTATTTTTGCATGATAGAAAAAACGATAAAAATACATTTTTTAAATATGAACGCCCGGTCATATATGACCCCCAAAAGCGTACTATGTACGTCGTGTGTACGAAGACGTAAATTTTGTAATTTCCACGTGTTAAGTCGGCATACCACTACATTTTTGCAGAACCAACAATGATTATCTACACACATTCGATAAGGTTTACACAAATACGGTACGTCGCAATACGTTATCATAACCCATAATAGCATTATTGGGTTATGTAAATATTTATGAAATATATAAATGGATAGTTTCAATAAGCAAACATATCGAACAAACACAAATAAAAGCTAAAGTGTGAGAAATACCCGTGTATTATTATTATGTTTAATTGAAAATTGAAAAAGAGCCTATACTCCCGTCAGTTCGTAGGCCTTACCGTAAAATCGGCTAGTAGACATAAGACAATTTAAATAAATAAATCCACAATAATATTGAAGTAGGTATGGCTTTTGCTTTTTATCAGTCTTAGCCTAATTGAAAAATATAAAAAAGCTAGAAGATTGTTCGAAGCAGATAGGAATCGAAAAAATAGATGGTATCTTCATAATTAAATAAATATGTAAAACACACAGTTTATTCACCATAACAGCATAAGAATATGGCTTTCACAAATAAATATGTAAAACACACAGTTTATTCACCATAACAGCATAAGAATATGGCTTTCACAAATAAATATGTAAAACACACAGTTTATTCACCATAACAGCATAAGAATATGGCTTTCACATTTTCACACATTTATATCATGCCTCATACATAGACTTGGGTTTGAAGGAACTTGCAAGTAATTAAGTGCGTATCAGAATGAGAAATGAATTACGAGAGGAAGCACAATAGTTATATCTAATATGTAAATGAAACGAGTTCTAATAAAAGCTATTTAAATTCCATTGTTTATTCTCAGTTGAGAAGAAGTAAGACTGAATCACTGAGCAAGAAATATAATGCAAGGAAAAACAATGATATCCCCAGTTAAAATACCCCAAACTTCATTAGGCGGCTCTAATGGGAAACATTGTGCATATTAATTACCAAGACCAGGGTCAAATTACTCATTCAATCCGCTGATTATTCTAACTGGGGTTTTTAATGAAGACTTTGAAGAATATAAGCCACATGCCGTGGTAATGCGAATGTAGCAAACACAGTACCAATTAGGTAACAAATAAAGATGGACACAACTATCGGGATGCGTTGGATTGATCAAATATCACCTTTCTTAGGAACGTCTTGGCTCTCCGTGTAGCGCAGGACCACGAGGAGTGGATGAGCCTAGTCCACCAAGAAAATTGGAGTGGGGGTCATAATCCTCAGCAAAGAGGAGGCTCTTGATGAGATTTAGAAATTTGTATTGATGGGCCCTCACGAAGAACAGTGAAAGGATAGTGGGGATTTTGGAGAAGAAATTCCACGAATCTTTGGAGTCACACGATAACAAGTTGAACGGCTCTGCTGGACAGTATACTTAGCAAGGATGGATGATATCAGACCACCAAATAGACTTCTCTAAAGTAAGACTGCAGGCCAAAGAAGTGTTGGAAGGTATAATAAGGAGTGGACCGTAGAGATACAGCGAGAGACCAGCAGTAGTAAAGGCGTTTCCTGGAGGCGGTCAGGATTACTCAAGGATTTCGCCCCGATGATGATGATGAGACAGAATGATTTTCACATGAGTGATTCAAATAGTAGATAGCATGGTTAAGCAAAGTTCTTCCATCCACCCCGACTCGGAAGGTATATGATATCCATGGTTCTGCCGAGTGGTATTGGCCACCTCCCTAATTAGACAGAGACACGTAAGATAGCCTACGCATGCGCATCGCGGTGCATCACTCACGCATCGCAGTTCAGGTAATTAATTTCAATAAAAATACTTCCAAGGGCATTAGCGGCCGGATGGGGATCGGAAACTAAGATTAGATTGAGATCATCATGGCTTGAGGATTATTTGTATCCAGTTCAACAACCAACGATGACTCTTGCAATAAAATATCCTTAATTTCATGAAATTTACAGGTTAGCTGAGATTAACTTCTCGCTGGCAGTGCTAACTGTGTGGCAATTCGTGCAAAGACTGTTGTCTGCTTAGCACTCCGGGAACAGAATAATTGCGCAGACAGTATTATCTACTCGCTAGTCGCTGTTACCTTATCTCTGTTGCGGATTTTCCGTGTTAGTTGCACTCACGTGTGAAAATATCTTCATACGGATGTTGCAGGAGAGCTTATCGTGCATTCCGGGCCTAATGCTTCGAAGAAAAGTCATTATTTATGTACTGAATATGTGAATAATTATTTAACGCAATTAAATTGAAGAAGTTGGAATAACACAAAACAAATATAATAGTTCGTCCATTTTCTGCCTTATACTCAACTGCACCACTAAGATAAGAGTACAAATGTACTTTGGTAGACCACAGCAATATAACTTTTTAATTAATCCGTTCATTTGTATTTCACTAATTCGGATAATATTCTTTATATTTTCTACACACCTATGATCTTTTCAATTCTAAACATAAAACTCCCTGTAGACGACTCAATTTGGCTGGTTCAACCGTTGTGTGTCAACCGCTGAGTGTTACGTACAGATGACGCGATGATGGTTACTACTCTGGGCACGCAGCACGGCACGCACCTTAATAAAAAAATGCAATCGCTCTAGTAGTAGGTATCGTAAACTATTAACATTAAAAGAAAAAAAAACGAACATGGGAAAAATGGAAAACGCGATGAAAAACTACTAAAAGAATTAAAAAGTGATAGTGAAATGTTATTGTAGTATCCCATAAGCACATTAAATACTTATATAAGATCAAAAACCCCGTCAGATCACGCGAGGCATTTTATTTATTTTTATTCGTTCACACATAACAATGCATGACGGCTCCCAGGTTTTCGACTGAGAAAAGTTGGTTCAACCGCTTAACCACGAAGCTGATCCAACTTGGTTGGACGGTTGGGTGGTTGGATGGTGGTTAGATGCCCTGGCGGTAAAACCATCCAACTTAACCCCCCAGGCTGAATTGTTCGCTTTTGGGAACAACGCATATGGTCTTATAGAAATCGTTATATCTCGCTTACTGTCATCGTGAGAAATATGATCTAAACTGTGTTGGAAAGAGAAAACACCACGCTTCTTATTAAAAATTAGAAGTTAACCACAAAAGAAATAAAATGTGCACCTTTATGAAAACCAAAGGTTCCGAGCATCATTTAAAAAAAAAATTATATGTTCGCAGTCAAAATATTGATATATCAACAATTTAATTTTAAATAATAAAATTTGAAAGCGTTTTTAACCTTTCAAAATCAGTTTTTAGTTTCCGGATACGTTCAGAAATATTCCATTTATTATTGCTAAGCGGAAATACTCTGACCTTCTGACAAAATATGACAGGGGCCTGAAGAGTCAATAGCCGCGCCCCATTATCGCATGCTACGTATCACACGTTCAAACCAACCAGATTGATACAACCGCTCAACCAAATTGAATGGTTTGTAGTGCCCATAAAGTTGCACAACACAATGTACTACCTTCGCATTGGTTTATTCATGTGTTCAAAAAACAACGCTAGACAAATTAGCCAAATATTATTAAAATATGTAGACTTATTTCTTACCTTTAGTTTTTTTCTCACATTTATCTTCTAGGTAAAACTCTGTTGTATATAGTAAACACGCCATGCAACGTTTTTTATGTAAGCGACAAGTTCATTTGCCGCAAAGAAATATATGTGAATTTGAAAATAAAATATTACGAGCCGATAATTATTTGCTTTGCCTTCTGGTCGTGTTTAGTGATCCGAACTTTTGCCTAATCGAAACTTAATTTTGGATACAAAACTGTGTTTACGAAATTCAAATGCGATGGAAATCTACGATGTCAGGCGAGTGTAAGTGAGACGGAACGAAAGAATGTGCTATTGGGTTAAATGCAACATTTGTTTCCATTCAAATTTGTACGGAAGGCAATTTCATTGTTCTATGCCAGACAAGGAAAGAACGAAAAACAATTAATTATTAGGTATGTATATTGTTTAAAGATAATAGACAAAAAGGTTCCCACCAAAATTAAAATCACTTAGATCTATTTTACCTCTTGGAAATGTTTAATTAAAAGACCGAGGTCTCCCCTCGCAGGAGTCGAGAGGAGCGGAAGTGGCCCGACCTAAGATGCGGCTGCAACAATTAAAGGACCAAAATAAGTCTACGCGAAGAGAAGCAGGGAATAAGATAAAGGGGAACAATGTTATTTTCATAAATTACCCTGGGATCAGAGGCCTGACGCTTCCCCGCCCGGTAATCCATTAACGAGCAGAGTGGATGACAATTTATTTAACTAATTCCTTCTTAGACGAGTCAGATTGTTCCGGTTCCAAAATGACTAGTTCAATATTGAAGATTTGAGGAAACACGCTAGATTTGATGCACTTGAACCTGAATAAATCTTTGTCATAGAAATCATCAGAAGAGCTATCGGATAGTTTTGTATCCGACAAAGTTATCGGCATTACACGAACGAGCGAAAATTTATAGAAAATGTATGTTAAGAGAGGTAGCTGACTTACTTTAACCAGGATTACTAAGGTTATTTGGATTTCATAATATATATGACATCTTGGTTCCGGGAGACTTTTTTAACCTAAAACATTTTTAAATATCCGGTAGGTATTGGAGTACTGGTCGGGTGGGGGTTTAGCAGTTCTCAAAAGAGTGATCAGTGACGATATATGCAAGATATTTTTTTGTTGGTTATCACCAAAATTTCTTAGCCTTCTGAGCCCACAGCATCATTAAAGTTATATGTGTATCAGACCATCCAACATTATGTTATTTTTGTAGCATAAAAACCAATCTTGCGAGCGTAAAAATATTAACTGGAATTTAACTGACTTCAGATAAAAAAACACCGCAAGGAAGGGAAGAATGCAGTAAAGTAACAACTCAGATTTTCTATTTGGGAGTAATGCATTACCACTCAAGAAATTGTTGACGCGTAAAATGGTCTTAATTGCATTCAATTTTAAAACTATCACCGTGATGTCTAATTGCTGCAATTTGGTACATTGATTGATGATTAAAAATATAAGGTTGTATTAAATTAATTCTGCGGGGTATCTTCCAATGCGTTGGGTTCGCTCTCAGACTTCACGGGTAAAATCTTTTGCTCGCCAACTCCCCGTATTATTTAATGGTGGAAGCAGGGTAGTTCAACATTTTAATACGTAATATTATTGTCACGCTACTCGTAATCCTAGACTGTTTGTCTTAATTTAGAAAAGAAAAAAAAAACTTCTGTTAGCTTAGGTACCTATAGTAAGTACCCTGCAATAAACAAAATCGTAAATAGTCTAATAGTCTAATCTAAATACATCATGATAGATACAAATTAAAACATCCTGAATTCGTACTAGAACATTTTTTTTTTAAATAACCTTATAATTGATTACTTTATCTATATGAATGGCTTATATCTAGTATTTGGTGAACATTCGTCACCATGCTGTGCACTAAATTTTTGCAGTTTTTTTTTTATATCTTGGTTGTAAAGCCGTACTCAAATGAGTTCCTCAATAAGCGTTTTTATTTTTTTTTCTTCAATTGTCCTATATGGATCATATCGGGGATAATTCCAGGCCATAGGTGCGTTTAAATTTGCATATCTGGAAGATATATCTGTGGACAACTTTGGCATTGCGGTAGGGAGCCTTGTCATGAATTAATGTTCCAATCACCGTATAAAAAAATAAAGACTAAACATAGCTATAATTAAATTAAAAAAACAACCAGATGAATAAATTATAAAGCAGGTGTAAAAAGTGAATTTTGTGTAATAATCTGCAGACGCCTGTAAAGTCAGCCACATTGCCTGGGCGAACTATAAAATAAATGAACCATTCCATCGAGACTCGTACCAGCATCAATCTTCCCATTTCAGTGCAGGGCCGGTGACACATCAGCAAGAGTGTCAACACTTGTTATTGGAGGAGAGAGCTTACATCAATGAAGGTACCGGGACCGACACTCGACAGTCGCTGTGGAAACTGTATCAGATGGTTCGTATCAGCGGGAACGGTTCGGAAGTGCCGCGACAGTGGATTATATCACAGATAAAACGCTGATCCAAATAGACAGGAGAGTGAAGACCTATAATTTTACTATATTTATTCATCTGGAGAAACATTAACGAAAATTAAAATAACTTTAAAATAAATAATTTACGATTTTTAATGACATACTAATGTTTATAAGACAAAGTTTTTGAGCATAACACAAAGGGTAACAAATTATTATAACCAATAATTTTTCGCCTGAAATACGCATATAGATTGAAAAAATTTCTCGAGAAATAATAAATGCTGCCGACGGGAATTGAATCCGCCACATCCGCCAAATAATTCGGTATGTACTAGTATTTTTCAACAATTTACGCTTAGCTGGAAACATTTTGATGAAAAATATTAAATAAATATCCGTAATACATATAATATAATATTTTTGTAATAAGTATGTCAACATTGATTATTTCAGACGACGCTAACCAATATTACAATTCATGTTAGAATCGATTCTTTCAGGTGATGGTTCTAAGAATTGTTAAAATTGATTCCTTTAGGTGATGGTTCTATGAATGTTTTAATAAGGCGACGCGACGCGACGTTACCAAAAACGCTTAAATAATAATCATCTAGGCTGTTTATCGTGTTAACATCGATGTTATCGCGTTAATAATCGTGTTACCATTCATGCTTTTAGAAGACGTTTCTATAACTATTTTACTAAAGCAGAATCAAGATTTGCGAATAACAAAATTGTTTAAATAAAGTTCCTAAGCCCCCGCCGCATTCCGAATTTCTAGCTATTTTATAACATATTTCTCTTTAACCCTTTAAGTTCCTAAAAATATATATGTTATTTTTTAAGATAATATCTGTAAATTTGAAGAGCCGTAACAGCAAATAAATGAAATTCACTTGATAAGTATACTCCAAAAATTATTAAATTTTTTTTTTTCTGTTTTTTAATACGTTCCAGGTATAAAAATTCAAGAGTGTATCTTTAAATGCAAGTTAGGCATTATTTTATTATTATCGTTTTTTAATATTAGCGCGCTCCCTCTAATATTTGTATTTACATAATTTCCCTTTCAAACCATCTTCCTATTATTTTTGAACGCTTACTACGAAGCCCTTAGAGGAACGACTGCGCGTTCTTTTCAAAACAATTAATTTTGGATTTAAAGTCAAAATACCCAACTTAAGTCAATGATCTTATTTTAAATCAAAATGTATAGCGAATATCTATTACCTCTCAGACTTTTAAATTACGTTGACATCGATACGCTCAGGCGATGTTTTAAGGCTGAAAATGACAAGATATTAATAACATTCGGTATTTATAGTTGTGACGTCAGGAACTCGGCTATAAAAAGCATTAAAATAAAAGGTTTTCTTCATTTAGGTCTATTTTCGAATGAAATTTGAGGAAAATTTTAAACGAAATAAGCGTACACAATTTCCAAGAATTCTGTAGCAATTTTAGATGTATCCTTTGAATACAAATACATTTTTGGATACTCGGAATTTTTAGTTACTCTGGCAACTTTCAGTTTGGTATAAATAATTTACCGAGAACGCTGAGAAACCTAGGAAAAGTTTGAGCACACATGACGAATGATTATTTTTCTAGGGCAAATACGCGGATATGAATTTCAGGAGATATGAGATTTTCCTTCGCGGCGTTAAATACGACCTCATGTACCAACAGTGTTAGATACTCTCAGTATCACCCAAGTGAAAGACCATAATTCAGAAACGAAATGTAGCTCAAAATGTTTTTTCGCCATGTTCAGTGACTAGATCTGAATAACCAGGTGCTGCCCAATCTTCGTCTTCTCCATCTTCTTCTCTTCCCTACTCTATCCAGCCTCACAACATAGATGTTCCAGTCGGGGATTAAATGCATAATCCTACTGCCTCACTATCGAACATCGCGTCAGCCCCGATACTTGGCGCTGATACGAATATCAAAACACCATGGTGAACTGATAGCCTCGCTTCAGACTTCAGACAAAGCTGGCTGGCACAATAACCGTGAAGCAAAAACCATAAACTAGAAGACATAAAAAAGCAGCTTCACACGTCGTTAGCCACGAACACAGATTTAATTCTTTCATCATTGTAAGATCACAAAGTTCGTCAATAAATTTTATGAGGGCACGGAAAAGGTAGATAGTAGGTGGGTATTTATCCACCTAACGTAAATCCGAGTTCCTTTGATCCGTGGCATAGTTTATAACGTAACCGCGGCGTTTTTTACACTGCGAGGCGTCTGGTTCGAATCTCGGACGGGCCGGTGCATCTCGATGAGGAAAGGCATAAATACACAGGCGAGATGCCATTAAATACAACGAAAATAGAAAAAAAAACACTAAATTTGCTGACAGAGACGTGGTGAGAAGGAATTTTTTAAGACATGTGAACCGATCAAAAGAATCCAAGCTTAAAGGAGCATCAAGAAATGTGACTGCTATTATGTATAGTATTCTGTCAATTTTTTTAAGAGTTGCCAAGAGTTCGAATTGGGTAATGTATTTATTATCTACACATTTGTTCACCGAGAAGTATTCGCATTGAAAGCCTAGTATCTGCCTATGAGTATCGTACTCATTGTACTTATAATAAATAACAACTAGCAATTATATTTAAAACATGGCTTAGAGATCAAAGTAATAATCAACTTACAAACATTATGAAGACAATGTAAAGACAATTCAAAACTAAATACCTAAATTTAAGAAAAACTACAGGCCGCCTCAGAACAGGAAACCCTAGTGAGGAGGACTGTGAAAAAAATACAAAAAATATACTTAGGTATATTATACTTTAAACCTACATAATGTACAAATTTTGCTATTGATATTAATAAAAAAAAAATAAAAAAAAATTATGTGATACTAGACCTTGCGTCTAAAAAAGTCTGTTTCTAATGTCCTCCAATAAATCAAAACCATATCTTCCTCTGATATCATAAGATTTGTAAGTAAGCGCTTAAATACCTACCTATTTACTTATACACCACGATATATAACTTTTGTGTAACATTTTTTGTAAATTAAGGTATTATACAATATATCCAAAAAAACATCATTATCTCGATTACAAATCTTTGTTAAAACTTTCTTCAGGCAGGTATATACCATAATATTGGAAAGCTCAGTAAAAGTTGGCATTCTAGTCAAAGTAAGGCTTGCTTGAATAATAAATGGAATACAGCAGATTTACGAAACCGGAAACGGAACGTACAAACAAATGTACAAGATGAAATTTCATTGGTGCTTTTAAATTCCCACGGCAACGACGGCACACGGCGTTTAATTTTTTTAATACGAATTAGGGAGATGTATGATAATGATCGCATTTCTCCTTTGGGGGAAGCAGACATGCGTACATTGTTTGTCTCATTTAAACAGTACTTTTTGTACACTATTACGTAGTGTGGAAGAAAGAAAGGCAGCATTATTGTGATAAAGAAAGTATTTATAAGCAAATTTAAAAGTGCCCAAACGGCCGAGTTAACAAAGGACTTTGCTACCATCAGCCAATTAGTGCTTGCAATCTAAGCTATAAATGAGAAATCTGTGCACATGAGGCAGTGAAACCTCGCGAAACTCTCTTTAAATTTGTACGGCATTTCTTTCTGAAAATTATATGTATTTCAATCACGAGCTGTGCAATATATATATTGTGAAATAATTTTATACATAATAAGAAAAGGCATACTTTTGTTACATATTTTTAATCGTTTCAAAAGAAAAATAATTTGAAAAGAGATTTGAAACTTGAAAATCGGATAAGTACAGTTACGTAGTAATACATTTATTTTCAGTAGGAACACGTTCAATCGGGTGATGCATTGACCAGTTACGTACCTACGTAAACAGATATACCAACCCACATTTCGTCTAATCAACTAATATGGAATTTCGAAGATATTGATTTCACCACAAGCATAATGAGTTAATCGGAACCAATAAGGAAAACTATTGCCGAAATCAATCAATAGAAGTTTTCATGAAATTTCTAGGAAATTAATAACGTGGGGGCAGGAAGTAATAATGATGCTGTTTACACGGAGGAATTCCGCAATTTAAGGCGACGTAAGACTCTAACAACGGGGGTTTGCTCGACGACATTTTGATTATTTCTGATGAACGTATTACTAAAATCTCAAATGTTTCTATAGAGATCCCCACGGATGTAAGTTATTCATTTAAATAATAATATAAACAAAAGCTTACCATTAAAATATTTTATGTAAAATGAGTTGAAAATTTTACGTAACATTTTTCAACTATAAAAATAGCGCTAAATAGCAGATTTTATTTTTCTAAACGGTGAATTAGTAATTTTCCGAGGGATCCCTTTAGAAAAAAAATGACATTTTAGTAATACGTTCATCATCGGACGTGGCCAACCACTTTCCCGCCCTGGTATAAGCAAGATGGTCACTCCTTCAAGGACTCTAATTTTTTGGTATAAACGAAGCGACATTTAATATGAATTTAGACCATCCAATGTCCCTATATACGGTGTTAGAAAGTAGTACGTTCATCAGAAATAATTAAAATAAACTCAACGGAAAGATCGATATTCTAGGCCTACTACAGCAAAGTCGACCGTAGGTCCGTCCATTACGTCGGGCCGCACGCTGAATATTGTTTTTACACGACTTCATTACTTATGTCGTTAAGATTCCCACTTTATTTTAGAGGTTTGATAAGGCGAATTCAACCACAGGTCTGTCCAATACGCCAGGGCCGCGAATCGCACTAATTTGTGCACCGCTGCTTCACTTACGCTGCTGACATTCTGGCTTTATTTTAGGGCATTGTCTCGTCTTAAGGCGATGCGCTACGTCGTGTAATATTTTAAATTGAGCCGCTATTAATAACAACCCTCACGTAGATGGCGATAAGGTTTAAATTCCCGCTTAACACCATCCGCCTGTTTTGATTTATGCAAGAAAAAAACATGGCCAAAAAGTGCCTTTTATTTTATTTTGTGGATGTTCAGGCATAAATATTTAATTTTTTTCGATCATTTTATAGATAACTTAATTTGCCACATTATACAATAACATCATAACCGAAAATGGGTTCGTAAGTATGAGGTTTTGAACTTTAAAGCAGTTTTCATAGGCCTTTACACTATTTTTTCTGGGCTTATAAAAAGACTTATCTAAAAAATACTCGATTTATTTCAAAGGCAAAGATGTATTCTACTCGCAGTATTTAATTAAAGCATCTGAAACATTTCTAGGCGACCAAATTTTCAAACCAAAAACAAATGATTTTGCATTATTACATATGGCATCGCCTTAAGCCAATAATAGTGTATTACGTTCCGTGGGCTTGCCAGAGATTGAATGGGTTCTCAGTTCTCAGATGGGATTAAAGCCTTAGGTTTGTATGTACTGCTGGATGCAGCTTAATGTTTGAAGGCTACACGAATTAAATTGCTTTTAAGTATGGTATCCTAAAATGCTAAAAGTTGGGTACGTCTCCAACATGTATAAACTTGAAGGACGAATGAGTGATGAATGAAATTCGTCGAAAAAAGCATGAACCTAAAAGACCGTGGACGGAGCTATTCGAGAACAATTTGAAGCCGCGGGGTGGGGGGAACACGAATGAATAATGTGAAAACCCACATAATTTTTTTTCATAACATATTCCATGCCCTGTCTAACACAATGAGACAATAAATTCAGAAGTTTGTTATCCAAGATAGCTGCCAGGCAATTTCCACTCACTCTAGATTTGGCTTCAATACGGTTCATACAAAATCGCACACTCTGTCCAGGGCTTTTTAGGTTCATGGAAAACAATGATACAGAGCTTTTTACAACTAACTTTGTAGTTTTTTCATCATATTTCGAAGCCTACACCAGCTGGCTGCGCGCTAAAAGGGGACAATTAAAATCCCACAGAAAGAGACGGGGGAATATGATTGTAATATGGTCGTTACAAGACCGTGCGGGGTTAATATTTGTAGTAGGCAGGTTGTCAGATCAGTAGGCGGCTCAAAGTACCGGGACCAGAGCATTCCTTTAACTCAAGCCAACCATTAACCAGCCAACCAACTTCATTCATTCATTCATAGTTAAACAAAACCTAATAATGAATCGGAATTACATCATTTCCGTACATAATCCTGGTAAAACACGCCCACGAGCAAAACGGTGCAAAGATAAAGAAGGCTGCTACGTAAGGTGGGTAGATATTAAAAACCACTTTTTTTTCAGAAAATTTTTCAAATTTACAAGAGCACCATTTTTATACTGAAAACGCGCATAAAATAAGGGTTGTCACCCAATCGTTACTAGTTTCGATTAGTTGAATTGTTGAAAATGCTCCTTTCGACAAAGTCACATTGCTTTCAAAGAGAGCTTAACTGTCTTCGAGACCGAGATCGATTCGGTCCACTGAGAAGACAATACACACTAGAAATGCCTTCGGCGTAGATTCGAATGAAATGAATGTCGCCACTGACTATCATTTCTTATGCTTTCCATTGCGTTACTTGTTTAGAAATTCTGGGACTACCATAAAATGTATTTTTCATTGCCCATAGTATTAATCGAGTTTTATAATGTGTATGCTTAAGGGAACATTTTTAATTTCTCACATATTAAATAGAAAAGATTGTTGCTGGGGCAGTTCACTTAAGTTCAAAAAATAATTTTTAAAAAGCTGTAGGTACAGTAGTATTATAATTGTTTGAAATTTTAAATAAATAAATGTGGTTAAGGAATAGAATTAACGGATACTAGCAATATGAAACGTGAAGTTTTTGAAGTGTGGTTGGTCAAAATTTACGTAAAAACTGTTTATTTTCTAAAAAATATTGTGTAGGCTATTTAAGAAACCACGAAATTAATCTTATATACCTAAAATTAATTACGAAATAAGACATTGTTTCATTGAATGTAGAAATGGGACACGTTAAACACACCCTGCAGTTTTTGTTAACTGACTAAATAAAGTAAATTAATAAATGCATGATATAAATTCGACGATCGAGGGGTAAGGCTCTCAACTAGCAAGCCAAAGGTCGAGGGTTCAAATCCCGACGTGTGCAAGTAAATTCTATTTGATTAATTTGTGTTATTTTCACTTGCGACAAGTTCCAGAGTGGAAGATACTCTCAGTATCGCCCTGATGTAAGACCACCATTCAGAATTGAAACGCCGCTTTAAATGGCTTTAGTGGTGTTTGGTGACCAGATCTGTTTAGCCAGGCACTCGTCCACCTTCCTCTTCCCCACCTTCTTCCCCTCCCCACTACCTTCAGCTTCACAACATACCCCGATTGAGGATGCCATAGTCTCACTAACGGTTGGGAACAGTTGGGACTCTTGTGCGGTATTCACATAAAAAATAAAAAAAACATAATTTTTCAATAATCACGTAACTTCGAAAAAGCCAACCGTGGGACATGACAAAACCGCAATGTACAAACTTTGGCGATAATGCCCAGATACCTAGCCCATTCAGCATGTGCTCTGTCTCTCTTACACTTGCCTGATATTGCAAATCGAAATACCATTTGAATTTCATAATAACGATGAAACACAGTTTTTTATTGGAAATTTAAGACTGATCGGTCTGACTTTTGGAACACGAATCTTGCCCAAACAGCATTTTTTGTATTCTTATTTACCTATTCTACGTTTCGCTCTGAAGAAAACGGCATAAAGAAACATTCGGAAGTAGTTCCCTCCTCGGTGGGCACGGTTGTGGGAGGGGTTGGGAGGTAATATTAAGAAAGTGGCCAGGGGAGAAGGGAAAGGGGGCCGTTTCAATGAATGAACGACGGAATGAATGAACGCGGGCGTGTGGAAAGGACACTGGCGTACGAGACCAAACAAACAAGCAAACAACGAACAAAACTTGTTTGTCCAAAATAACTCATTTACGACCTTACCTTACGTAATCCCTACGCAGCGGAATATTTCCACAATGCGTATTACTCTATAAATAGTCTCGGCAGAAATAGTTCAGGGAAAACTTTAGCAATACAATTTCCACCATTACGTTGGTAGGGGGCGAGAGCGGGCTATTGATTTTCGCGTAGGTATCGCCTACCTTTTATACGAACCTTTTAGACATGAATACACATATAAATTTCATAAGCTTCGGGATAAAAATACATTGTAGAAGAAATTACTTAAATACGTGAGCACGACCACCTACGGTACCGTTTGTATTTGATTTGATTTATGATTTGATTTATATCTACAACCTCTCTCCGTGGCTATAAATGTATTGTTTTGTAAATTTTTCGTTTTATATAATCTTTTGTTTTGTATAAATTTATTTATTTATATTCCTTTCTTACAAATATAATTTACTTATTCCATATTAAGCTGTCTCAGTAGAGGTAAAGTCACAAGGAGGAAATCCATAATTGGTTTTATTTCGGCTATATAAATGTACAAACTGATTAAATGTAAACTGTGGATTTCCCGAAAATTAATAAATACAAATAAAAACTGAAATGATCAGTCGACGAGGCTTTTCATAGATAATAAAAAAAATTGTAGTGCGATTCGTTTTTGCCTCACTCCAAATACACTTTAGTATTATACCATACGATTACTTGGGCATTGTTTCGTAGAGATTCATGTATTACAAAGTCATCAAATGACCATTCAACTCCATTATGTTTTTTGGCAGTTGAAAGTTCCCCGTTAAATACCGATTTTAAGTCCGTTCCAGATTTTAATAATATTTTGATGATTTGTATAGCGCTGTTTTTGTAATCAGTAGAAAAGGACATATCATGTTAATCTTGTCAGTTAACTACTATTTGATAGAAAGCTAAAACACACATAGAATCGGCGTAAATGTAAAAAAAAAAACAAATTGGCAATGATTTTTTTTTATGTGACAAACATTCTCGGGTTTTGAATAACATGACATTATTTGAAAATCTCATACCACCACAGAAAGCGAAAAATGTTGCTTGTGTTGTTATGGAGGACAGTGGAGCCTGTTGAGGAATTGAACACACTATGCCAGGGTGAGAACCAAATGCGATGCCAACTCAGCCACTTGCCGGTCATTTTGATGATAATGTTACATTTTAATGTCTGCAAAACAACTGGGCCTTAGATCTATTTAGGGATCACTTTAAGCAAAATAAAATAAATGGTTAATATTATGTATTTTCGATTCAAATTTTACACCGATCTGACGAAGCATGTTTGTATGCGAAATTAATTGGCCATTGGCTTTATACTGAAATACTTATGTCGTGTTAAAAGTTATATATTAAAAAAAACATTATTTTTCTACATTCAATAATAATCTACAGGGTGGAGAAATATATTTTTAGCCCACTTATCCATGTTTTAACATTTCCGTAATACAGGAAAGTAATTGAGAATTCCTTCACACCTATTGAGTATAACCGGCACATGGCGGAATTTATCAGAAAATATTTTTGTAAGAATAAACGATAATGATTGATGAAGCGGTTGGTATCTCACGAGAGCCAGACTTGTTCAATTGAAAGAAACTGATTCAATTGTTCCACAAAGCTCCAATGTTATCAATTCTTCATGAGCTTTTTGGCGTTTGGACAAAGGCCTTATTTTTTTCTACATTTGCCAATCCTAGACCGGTCTCACCCATCCAAACCCGGCAGTTTTCTTAAAATCGTTAGCTCATCCCATCTGTGGGAGACCTCGGCTTCTCTTCCCAGCCAAGGACACCATCAAAACATACTGTGATTCCGTAAGTTCTGTATTCTGTAAATTTGACCACGCGGCCAGTATAGTTCCATTTGAGGTTGAAGATTGCGATGATAATGTCGGCTCCCTTAGACTTGCCCAGTGTCTATACAGTCCATATCGCCATTAAATAGAAACCAATCATGTGTCTTTGTGAGGTGGCCATTTTCTTCACAATGTTTTTAATTTGCGCTCCAAATGATTGTTCTGGGAGGAGGTATAGGTATATTTGTTTAAAAAAAACGCTTTTGGAGGTGTTGGGTTATGGTAAGGTACCTTCTTGTTTTGTTTTTTTTTAATCTACAGATGAGATATATTTTGAGGCCGGAGAGTAAGAAAAGAAAAAATATCTGGTCACCAAACATGGTTAAAGCCGTTTCAAGCAATGTCTCGCCACTACTGGGAATATCTACCACTCTGTTGAAGTTTGCTGAAGACAGTTCATCCAAATCTTCGGTAAACTTTTACAATCGCTGGACACGCTCAATACAAACACGTCCAATAAGAAAAAAATGGCGAACTGCCAAAACAAGTGAAATTTCGAAACTACGATTGACAATAGTATTTAATAGTACTTGGGTCAAATCGAAATTTTTCTTAATTCGTTAGTGCGGTTTCTTGGTCTAGTTTTAGAATTTTACTCAACTTTAGCAATATAAATTTTTGATGTAATATTAGTAAAGTTGCCATAAGCAAATAAAAATGTGTAAATTGCAACTGTTTCACGTGCCGTCACTGGTCCAAGATCCAAATGGCGTATAAGTCACGGTAAAGTCGCCGTGCTCGTTCCCATGAAGCCCGGCTCGGGGATTTAACCCGTGACCGAGTGTACGCTGTACGCGATGCCATCGCGCTGCCACGCCACCGGCACCGGCACCGGCACCGGCACCGGCACCGGCACCGGCACCAGCCACCGCGGCGGCTTCACGCTCGGGCGCGCCAATCTCAGATCGCTGCTCGCTGCTCCGAGGGTCAACCGACAAGACGTCTCCCAGCTTCTACACAGTACACAGACAGACTCATCTGTCTTCTGAACTCGAAACTAACAACATTTTACGTAAATAAATAGTGTAATGATGAGATGACTGTAAAAGATGAAAATAAACTAACAATTAAACATCGGATTATATGCATTTGCATATGGATAATGTATATTTGAGCCTTTTAAGTCGTTAGTACATATTTGAGCGTTTTTTGGACTTGAGTTTTTCTGTCGATAATTCCTATTTCAGTCAAATTCTTCAAAATATGTTTGAGCTGTTTAAATTAGAAATGGTAAACATTTTTGTTTTTATTAGAAACACTTAATCTTACCGAAAAGTCGTTTTATCTACTTTAGGCATAGGTATATATTTTAGCACTGAGAGTGCATATTTGGGCATTTTTAGTGCATATTTGGGCACTGTTACTTGATATTTGGGAATTGATAGGTCATATTTGGGAATTGATAGGTCATATTTGAGAATTGTTAGGTCATATTTGGGAATTGATAGGTCATATTTGAGAATTGTTAGGTCATATTTGGGAATTGATAGTCATATTTGGGAATCGATAGTCATATTTGGGAATCGATAGTGCATATTTGAGCATTGTTACTTCATATTTGGGAATTGCTAGGTCATATTTGAGAATTGTTAGGTCATATTTGGGAATTGATAGTGCATATTTGGGCATCGTTGGTGAATAAATGGGATGTGGATTGATAGTGCATGCAACCCATGTCTAGTAATTTGAAAGAGGGCCTCTTGTACAGGTTAGGCATTTTTGATATATATATATGTTTATGGATGATAATAGTTGGTCGGGCGCTTCTGAGGGTTGGGTTCCCGCCCAGGCGCCGGAGGTTATATCCTCTCCTACCTTTCTCCATCATTGCACGAGCAAATTTTCCTCCAATAATGATAGTAGTACCTTCCTCTTCCCATCTCCTTCCACCCTAATACCTTCAATCGCACAACATAACCCAAGTGAAGGATGCCATCATCGAAATGGTTTCAGACGGTTTGGAGCAGTTAGGACTCTTGTGCGGTATTCACATTTAAAAATATTTTTTCCAAACTACGGCCTGCAGGGTCAAGATTTCCCTGATGATAGTCAATCTCCGATGGGAGTTTGGAATTAGTCACCCTATACTACGAAAGTATACAGAATAAAATGCTGAAACTCTTACGTAAGAAAAGAACAAAACCACAAATAATAAAACATCTATAGTTCAGATCTCTAGTTTCTACATAATCTGTAAAATAATAAAGGAGATAGTCACGAATTTTTATCCGTCATTGGTTTAAATGTTCCAACATTTAAACCAATGACGGAAGAATGAAAAATTACTACACTTAGACATGATTCTTTGCTAACAAAGAAAATTTATTACATAATAATTTATTATTTTTAACTGTAAAACAAAATTTTTCATTCAACATTGATTAACAGTCAATTACAATTCGTGAGCATGTAATTCGCTATTTCAACATTGTTAATTCAAAATTATTACATCTCATATATTCATTAGTTAAGATTGAGAATCGTTCCCATTCCAGGCGAAATTACTAAGATATTGTATTTATATACTAGGTACTTTAAACATATATGTTTAAAATATGTTATTGCTTTATCATAATATAAAGTGTTTGTCTAAATAAACAAATGTTCATGGCTTTTGAAGATGAGTATATACCTATATATCCACAATTGAAAGGTTTTAGTCAAAGGAGGATTATTGATGATGCACAAATTTTTAAAATAACAGCGTGTAATAGAAATCAATGTTAAAATGTTGCGTCAAAACAAAATCAATCTCACAGAAACGGATGAAATTTGAACACAGAAGAATTAAAACAGTAAATGATCGACATCAAGTCCATTTTAAAACCATCCTACATATTAAAAGTTACCACAGTGTTGTGGGCTGAAAGCGAACATATTATTGTGTTGGTATTTTGACGACATAAATCGCTTAAGTACGGAATAAAGCAATCAGAAAATCCCCCAACAAAGTAATAAGTTCAACTTTCACAGGTTGATGTATTTTAAGTTACGTTATTTAGTGGTGTCCCTTTTGAAGAGGTCGCTGTGTATTTTAAGTTTATTTCTACGTGGGTTTTACAACGGCTTTCCAAAGCGTGGGTCGGTCGGTGGTCCGCCCACAACGTTCAATCGGCCAGAGCACAAATATCATAAGTTCACAAAACTGATTATGAAATATTAGGTAATCCAATGCATGCCATCATAATTATTATTGACTAATGAATCAATACAAAGAATTAAAACTGCGTTTGATTAGGGATTTGGTAGTAATGTGCTGAATACCCGGGCAAAACCCAAAATATGTATTTTCAAATGTAAGTAAGTTTGTTGTAAGTGTCTAAATTTAAACTAGTTTTAAATGGTTTCATGATAACTCATCAAAATGACAATTCAACACACCTATAAAAAGTCATATAAAGTTATCAAAAGTGATGAAACAAAAACTATGTTAAATAGGTTACATACTATGTAACTATTTAACTTCATGGCACTTTTTATAGGTGTGTTGAATTGTCATTTTGATACCTTAACTTTAAACGCATGTCATTAAGTGACTAATTTAAGTCAGTACCTAGTCATAAGTATTAGCTATTATTATAAATCTTAGTTGTAAGCCAGTTACATTGGTTTTATTAATATATAGCGCCCTTGAGGTGATTTTTCACGAAAACGGCGCTATATAAATTAGCCAAATATTAATATTATTATATAGACAGGGTGATTCTATTAATATTTTTGGATGGGAAAAAAACAATGGAATTTCGAAAAAAAAATTTTTTTACTGCTTTCATCTTGTAGAATCATCTCCCGAAGATGGTGCACTTTTGTTCCGGACACTTTGTATAACAAAATGGCCACCCTCACATTTCCAATCTTTATTAGAACGGCCAACCGATTGGAAAGAAATAAATAATTATAAAGACGTGTTTAAATTAGAGCTTTGCGAACAACACAAAAATTAGACATTTATTATAACGTTTGCATTTGGGCACGCTTCACGGTATGAACGAGGAACAGGGTGTGTAATCTATGAAAAGTATATATGACCCATGAAATGTCAAATAGGAATAACCTACATTTACATAAAACAAAACCAAAATTACTTATATACATAGATACTCCGGTGTTAGTTGCAAGTTAATGTTCGTTGATCTACCACTCACTGAAAAACATTTAAAATTGTAATCTCATTACCCTTTTAATATCTATTAATTTTAAATGTATTTATTAATTCATAATTGAGAAATGCGGCTTGTTCCCTTCTACCTTGGAAGCCTTCTGATAAGTGACGCGATTGACGTTAATACAAACCATATCAATTTTGTGGGGTACTCCTATTTGACGTGGTTTATTTTGGTTTACCGTAAAATTTATTTATATTTATTTGAAAGAAACAAATAGCTTATATAATACAAAACCAGAATTTATATATGAAGTTAGAGTTAAGCCAAAAAAGTTTCGTACGCTAAAGTTTCTTAGAGATTTGGAGTTTTATTGTGCCTCAAAACTAATTTTAAGTAAGGGGAAGAGGAAAGGAAATATAGGATAAGGATAGGTGATGATCCCGATACATTCCATACACACGTATTAATTTATGATCGTACGCGTCACTTCTCTTAGATATTCTGAAGGTTATTACTGAGAATATCTACAACATTGTAAAATTTTGTGTTATATTGCTCACAATACGGGGAATTGAGGAATTTTCTAATGGTGGCTCTACATGTGGGCAAAGGAGAGAAATTGGTTTGTCGTGTTGATCTTGACGGTGTATAAATTTTGATAAAATTGATAAGTTATGGTACAGGCCATCATTCAGAATTTTTAATAACAATATTTAAAAATTAAACGTCGTATTTGAAGTGAGTTGAATTTTGTGAAATTGAATGGATTCTGGGTGATTTGAAAAAGTGCAAGTTAAGTTCGTAGTTTGAGTTTAAAAATGTTTCTTTGAATTCTTTCGATTCTTTCAATATGGGATTGGTAGAAAGGAGTCCAGATCGGTGTGCAGTGTTGTAAGTGTGTGCGGATATAATATGCGGTGTAAAGAGAATACCGTGTCTAGTTTTGAATGTGGACAGGTAGGTTTCGATACACTAATTATAAATACCAGCATTTGATTTGCCTTGTTGATTACTTTATTAATTAGTCTGTCGGATAAAGTTTAATTTAATATCCAGTATAATTATTTCTTCGATAGATTCTATTTCAATGATGTGTGTAAAATGCACATTGTACTCTAGCACATAAGTGTTAATAGCGGTTAAATTATACCGGCATTGTAAAATGAAAATGTGCGAGGAGCTGAATATGTATTTTATCAAATTTGGGACTTATTAGAGTTATTATCTTTAGCCAGGTTGCTTTTATTCACATTCATACATGGTCTCATCGTGCTCCTGCTAATATGCTTACATAAATGGTCTCATCGTACTCTTGCTAATATGCTTACATACATGGTCTCATCGTGCTCCTGCTAATATGCTTACATACATGGCTCATCGTGCTCCTGCTAATATGCTTACATACATGTTCTCATCGTGCTCCCGCTAATATGCTTACATACATGGTCTCATCGTGCTCCTGCTAATATGCTTACATACATGTTCTCATCGTGCTCCCGCTAATATGCTTACATACATGGTCTCATCGTGCTCCTGCTAATATGCTTACATACATGGCTCATCGTGCTCCTGCTAATATGCTTACATACATGTTCTCATCGTGCTCCCGCTAATATGCTTACATACATGGTCTCATCGTGCTCCTGCTAATATTTCCGCGTCGCAATTAAATCCAAATAAATAAAAGGTTTCTGAACGTATCCGAAATCTAAAAACTATATTTCAAAGTTGATGAAATATGTTTTCAAATTTTATTAATAGAAATGAATAAATATTTTTGAAATCCATATAATTGTATTTCATTTGAACGTAAAAGTTTTAAAAATGGCTTATCTAAACACTTCACAAAAATAATTATTTAAAAAATTAACAAAGTATCATTGTTTTTTTTCAAAATTGCGGTCAGAACATTTGGTTTCATAGAGGTGTATATTTTAAAACTTCCATGGTTAGATTCTACATTTGAATACAAAGCGTGGTATTTTCTCTTTCTAACACCGTTTAGATGATATTTCTCACCATAGCGGCAAGGGAGACAATGATTTCTGTGAGACCATTTGGGTTGTTCCCTAAAGCGCTTCCCTAACAAATTGACTCTGCGAGTGATAGCTGCTTGTTCGCAGAACCGAACAAAATAGCCTGAGAGGTTAAGGATGCTGTGAAACTTTACAAATTCTTGATTCCTAATAATAAAACATCATAAAACGAGTTTCCCTGTCATGACTTCAAGCGCAATAAAAGGATGCCTAGAGCATTGATGTATTACATATAGATAAGACATGACCCAACTGACCTCGAACTCTTCCAACGCTTGAACTAAAACTACCGGATCCGGTTTACGCGCACCGCTTATCGCGTGTTTGTCACATGTTTCGACGAAATATTAGTACGCAGTAGCGCCTCTAATTGTAGCTATATGGCTTAGAGTAAAACCTCTCCCTTCCTAAAGAATAATGCATTCTATCGTCTCCTTATTGGATTCTTGTCCATTTCACGGAATAGAGAAATCACTTCATTGCCAACTCTGCGCGCATGCATCGCAGACAAATTGCCTACTACAATAATAATAACATTATTATATTGTCATCGGACAAACGGCCGACACAGGGTGGTAAAGGATGCCGCCAACAGAGGGGAGTGGTAAGTTCTACAATGGGTGATCAAATAATTAGTAAAACGTGCAAAAATTACATAATTATCATTTAAAAGCTGTATAATATTTTAAAAAATAAGGATTTTGTGCATTTATTTGTTTTTTTTAGGTAAATTAGTTATTTTTTATGCAATTAATTTTTTTTTTAATAACACGTTTTTGAGAAAAAGCACAATAGAAAATGTTTACATAAATCTCGATAACGATGTTGTTGATATATTTAGTACATCAATTTCAATATATAAGCATACCATATTGAAGTTTTTTTCATCAAGTAGTGGAATATTTTAATAAAGGTATTTAATTTGATTTGACTAACACATAATAATTTTGTCAACTGAAACAGAAAAAAATATGTTGGATTTTTTATGTTTTGTGTCTGCATGCTGTGTAGATCAAGTTCAGAGATATTTTGACTTTATATTTATTTTTCTGCAATTGTTTTAAATAGTCGTTTCCTGCACTATTTTCATGTATAATTTCGTAAATATTTTTTATATATATGTATGTAAAAGCCTTAATAGGCGTGAAATAAATAAATAAATATTTAGTACACCCTTGGCGTCAGCTATCCCACAATGCGTGGTTGTTCTAGCAGCAGATGTAACTGCTATTCCTAACTAGCGCAACTAGTCTAATCAACTTTTCTCCTGTTTTCCAGGAAAATGTAATGAATTCGTCGATTATTTCGAGGCGCAGTGAATCGCTTTCCTCTTAATATTCTAACTGACTTATTATAGGTATTTTTCTACCAAGTTTATTGATAATATTAGCAATACATTTATATATGCATTAAAAGCTGTTAGTTGGTCGATAATAATAACAAAAAATTAGCGTAATTAAATAATTTTTAAAAATGATGTGATATTCGTACTGCATATTGCCAGAGAAACCATGGCATTCCTAAAATGCGTTATCTTGTGAGACTGAAATACGTGAAAGGAGATGATTAAGATGATGGTTGGGAAATACCTGGCTAATAAAATCTAGCAACTAAGCACGGTTAAAGCCGTTTCTAGCCAGGTTGACAATGAAAATGAGTAAACATAATAGAAAAAAAAATTTAAATGATGCACCATCTGGAGTACAATATAGTTTTACAAAATGTGGAATACTTTACGTCAAAATAATATAACGTAATTTTTGTAGACATTCGTTTGCCGGTCGTTAAAATTCGTGTAGATCGTATAGATACTTCATAGATTAAAAAAAATTCACTGACTGACATGCAAACTGTGACATTACCTACATTATAAATTGTAGAATTGGCGACTCCTGTTCCTGGGTTGGAAAGTTCAATCCTTAGTCAAACCATTTTTAAAGTTTTTATTTGTGTCATCTAAAAATTAAAAAAACTCTTATTTTCACTACATCATGCAGTAAATCATGTAAATATAAAATAACGGAAAAGGCCATCGGGGCGTTAAAATGAATAAATAAGTATAATGTCTTACACAATTTACAATGACCACGAAAAGCTTTCTCAGAAGCGACAATCTATATCACCGAATTGGAAAACATTAATAATTTCGCCGTTTGAGATCGAAAATAGGTTTATTCTCAGAGTCTTTGTACGATTCACTTGCCACGGCATCGGCACTGGATCCTAGAACGATTTATTTTTTCGTTTTATCGAGAGAATAATGTATGTATATTTTTATTCTGAAATGAATTCAATTCTGCCCACGCCGCGGCCGCTTGTCTCAAAGGCGGCCCAATCCTCTCGTGTTTACATCACACTCCGGCCGGTGTAAATACACCAGGAGTCCAGAGGAGCTGAGAGATATCTTTTCTTTTATCTCTTCACATGTGCTCCAGCCTCTAACTCTATCATCCGACACGGAGGGGATTTATTTTTATTTCATGAGAGACCTTGCAACGGTTTTATGTGGAAAACTCGCACGGAAAAACAATGAGAACTGTTTTTAACCGGGAGAGAGTAGGTGCGATGAAATAACTCAATAAGGGAGAACGTTCCCGTTTTACTTGATTACTCCGTAACATAATCATCGACGCCTGAATAATGGAGCACTGGCAAACAAACATATGGATAGAGTTGGAGTTTTAGTTTAAGTTAATATTCAAGTTCCACGAAGGTTCTGTTCAAGTTCGTTTATTATTCAAGTACTGCAAAACAACTGGCCCATAATTTAATAATAACAGAACTTGAATAGAACTTTCACCGAACTTTAAAATTTATTTTGAAATTTTTCATCTTTTATACGTCTATGGGGTACATTTAGGACCGGTTGTTTCACAGATTTTGAACTATTCATCAAATATCAAAGTCGATGTTTAAGTTCTGTGAAAGTTCTATTCGAATTCTATTATTATTTCAGTTTTGTGAAACAACTGGCCAATAATGATAGAATAATGACAGAACTTGAAAATCAACTTTTAAATTTGATGAATTGTTCAAATTCTGTGAAACAACATGTCCTTAATTTTTTTCAAATTAGATGAATCGTCAAATTCTAGGAAATAACTGGTTCTTAATTTACAATTCCTGAGACATGCGGTTACGAAGACGAAAAGTACCGTTCAATCATGTTCAATCTGTTGCGATTTAATATATATTTACGAATAGCATAAATAAACCCTAAAGCCGGAAAATCGTAGGAAACGTGTGGAATATTATTTAAATAAAGTAGTTATTCAAAACCGCCGAATACAGACAGTAGAAAAGGGAGAATCAGCGAATCAATCATTAGAACAGTGGTTTAGGATCCCACAGACACCGTGCATCAGCTAAGACCGCCAATTGCACAATTTCAAATGCACCGCGGCGTGACATTGCTCTCGGCTCTCCCATCGCCACTCTCGATGAGTTCGATCGAAATAGATGCATATGCAATCCCTCTCTTATAAATAAGCCTTGTGTATTTATTCGCGCCGCTTGTCAAAAGCGGATGGGCGGCTATTCCGGGCGCGGTGGAAATAGAGCGTCCGGTCCGCACTCCGCACTCCACACACCCAAGGGGCGACTCCGCCTTTACCGCTTACCGCTTACCGCTTACCGCCTGCTCTGCTGGGAAGATGGGCATTCATTTAACGCAAGCATTCATTACCTGCATTGGGATACTATGTATTGAAACATTATTGTCAGACCTGTTGTTTCTACATAATCTGCTAAATAATAAAATAGATAGTCCCGAATTCCTATCCGTCATTAGTTTAAATGTTCCAACGAGGCGTACCAGGCACACTACACTTTTTCATATTGAAGCCAACAATACCAATGCAGCAAAAAACTCAGTAATTACTCGCGCAATCACAACATACACCCATTACGAAAAATTACTACATTTAGACATCTTTCTTGATTCCTTTCTAACATACAAAACTAACTTATTAAATTTCTTAGCATGACATATTTCAAAAATATTTTCGCATTATTTTTCAAAATTTCTATGTAACAGTCAATTACAATTCGTGAGCTTATTATAATTCTTGTTTTCAATTAATTTATTATTATCTATCTACACACTTTCTTCCTTTTACAACAATCAGGCGAAATTACGTAATGATATTTTATGGACATACGTAATAGGTACTAAAACTATGTAATAACTAAAAATATCTAACTGTATATTATTGTACTGTGTATGTCTTAAATAAATAAATTAATTTTGAGACTTTGTTTTCAACAATGTTCTTACACCAGTTGTTGGAAACTGTTTATAAAAACTAGCACAATTATGATTGCCCTGTGATTGGTCGGCGGGTTGAGACAGACACTTACTCCGCTACCTCGCGTGCCTTAGAATGCGGACAATTTTGTGCTTCGTAGACTCTCACACAGGTTACCACTGTGATATACAAATTATTTCAAAAGAATTCATGTTTTTTAAAAATCTTGTAAAATATTTAAATTGGAATTTGGTGATTTCATACCGACCCTAGTGAAGAATGACCTTCCTTAAACCGAGTTACATATGACGTCACGCGTACCCCGTCAGATTTCAATCGTTTTAGGGGGTTTTAAAAATGCAATCTTTGAAAATTATTTGTACTTTTAAATCGAAGTTTATAAAAAATAAACAAAATACTGGCATTTATGTTAGACGGTGAACTTTAATATAATTTTTTTAATTGACTGGTATTCCTTATTCCTCTTGTCACGCATGTGGGAGAGGGCCTGTTGGGGATGTTAAGGGGAAAATGTTCCCTTTAAAATGAGTTTCCTTTACCTAGGTATGTTTATCGGGTAAATTACTAGGCATAGTATCTAACAAATCAATTACTTATATTAAACTAATTTGTTTATTTATTCCCTTATAATATTGGAGGGCACAATTAAATCTGTCGGTGGCCGAGTTGACATCGCGTTTGGGTCCCACCCAGGCGTAGTGTGTTAAATTCCTCGGCTGGCTAAGTCCTCCATCACAACACAAGCAACATTTTCAGCTTACTGTGGTGGTAGTAGAAGATTTTCAAATATTGTCAGCTTGTATTGAATATTGTTATTCGTAACCCGGGAATGTTTGTCTTTCTTTAAAAAAAAAATGATAATGTTTTAATTAAAATGGTCTTTGAATAAGTGTAGATACGGTTCCATGCTAACTCAACATAGTGACTATTTAACACACTTTTAAAAAGTGATATAAAGTCATTAAAAGCGATGAATTTTTGAAGTGAAACTTCTTTAGGCGCGTAATGGATTTTCGGGGACGGAGTAAAACCGAGTCAGGATCGACACGAAAATGCGGGTACCCCCACCACCGCTCACCGTTCACTGTCCCTCTCTCACCATATGCGCTTGTTGAGGTGGGGGAGCCGCTCACGAACGTTTTGCTTTGAGTTACGAGCGAGATACGAGTTCGGTTTAGCAGGTCGGCCGGTAGCGCACTTGCGCGGCCACGCCCACCACGGCCAGTGAATCAGTTAGCAGCGTGCTCCCGCTGTGATAAGTTGTGTTCGCGTTTTGTGTTGCGTTTACATTTACATTTATAGTTGTAGTTCATTTAATTAATTCATTTAATTTTTGATGAAATGAAAATAGAGAGAGAGGAATACTAGAAGTTTCACTTCTGTCTTGCGTAGGCTTGACACACCCACTTTTTTTTTTTAACCTAACCTACTTAACCCAGTTAAAGTTTTTTGTTTCATCACTTTCCAAGACTTTATATAACTTTTTAAAGATGTGATGAATTATTATTTTGATGATTTATCCGGTCACATTATATACATAGGTACAATAATGATCATTTAAACAACAACAAAAAAATCTGTGGATACACACATACTGCAAAAAACCCTCCTCGAAGAAATTCGTCACATACAACAAGTAGTGTAAGAAACCGATGTGTAATAATTTTCAAACCAAATTTCTTTCCCCATTGACTAGAAAAAAAATATTTGTAGAAAAATTTCATAATTGAAATATACATGTTAATTAATTTGCGAAATTTGGCCTTGCTTTAATTCGTAACTTGCAAGTACCCATGTATTCAAATAAATAACGAATGATCCATCTCGTGTACTCTACACAAATAGCATTTATACGAACGAATAATCACACTGCTGAATGTTGAACTAAATAGATTTGCAGATCAAAAGCGCTCCGCTCTGGCAGCGCAATTTCGGTCTCCGTTCAAGCGGGAAAAGATCTGCGGCCGGATTATCGCGCCTCACATGCAGGAAGAGTTTCAGGCCAAAAGAGCAGTGGCAAATCTCTTGCAGCGGAAAACGATAATCTGTTTTGGCACGCACCCCCACAACAATCTGCCTTCATCACGCAATGAGCTAATTGCTTTTTTCTCATATGAATAAGTCAAATAATAATCTATCTATATAAATTAAAATATTCGTTTGTTAAAAATCTTAAATCCCCGAAAGTTTCTTTTGACACAACGTTGCATTCGAATACGTTGGACAAACATGCTCTTTTGAAAAACAGCGCCATCTGTTGAACGTATAAGCAACACGCGCTATTGTTTCTCTATCTGTAGACACATTGAGCCACAGCAACTACAGGGTTTTCCAATAAGAGGTGGTATTTTGTATAGCCCGCTATTTCGGTAGATGTTACTTTTGAAGCTGTCATTTTTTGACATTTGACAAATAGAAACTACGCCATTAATAAAAATGGAACGATAGACGCTTCAACAACGCATTGAAATTATTAAAATTCACTTGAGTGAATCAAATGCGAATCATCTTGAGTGATGAGGCCCATTTCCACCTCGGTGGCTTCGTCAACAAGCAAAATTGTCGGATCTGGGGCTCGGAAAACCCAAGAGTTATTGTTGAAAAGCCTCTCTATCCTGAACGTGTGAATGTTTGGTGCGGTTTATTGGTCCTTACTTTTTCGAAAATGAGGCTGGAGCAACAGTTACGGTGAATGGATTGCGCTATCGAGAGATGATTAATGATTTTTTATTCCCGGAATTGGATGGTATTGGTCTGGAAAATGTTTACATTCAACAAGACGGCGCTACGTGCCACACAAGCAACGAAACCATTGATCTTTTACGATTGAATATCAAAATAACGCCTCCTATTGGAAAACCCTAGTTATGAATGTTATTGAATAGCTAGTTTTTAAAAATTAAACAATTTAACTTTGTTTTAACCACTATATATTTGTTTTTTAATAAACGCCGACCCGTTTCGGAACAACCGTTCCTTTTTCAGAGCAAAATATATACTAATTTAACATTACCAAAGAATGGGTGAACACAATATATTACTTGAAGTGGGCTTGTGGGCGTGATTAGTAATTAGTGAAGAGGAGGAGGGGGGAGAGTAGTTAGTGCATATTTTGCACTGAGGAAGGAACGGTTCCAAAACCGGTCGGCGTTTATTAAAAAATATATATATAGTGGTTCAAACAAACTTAAATTCTTCAATTTATTTATAATGGATAACCACAAATTTATAGCTATTTTGAAAAGGACAAATAATTATGTAATAATTATTGTTATTAGATTTTGTGGGAAAATTGTGGAAGCACATCTTGTGAATAGATTAGTTGTTGAGAGCTATTTAAATGATGTTCATATGTGGAAGGTCGATTATAGAAACTCGAACTATCGTTTTATTCATCCAAAATATAACATTTCTTCACAGAGCATTCATTCCATCACAACTACGCATCTTAACAGATAAAAATAGCACTATTCGATAGTTATACAATGTATAATAATTATATTACAATTTTTCGAAGAAAATTTCTTCTGAAAGCTTATCACTTTGTGATGATATTATTTATTATATAAAACACAAATACCTTTGTGTCTAACAATATTGTAATTCCTAATTTTGAAAACTCCGCCCACTCTTACCTCTCCCCACTCCTTCCACTGTTCAATTGTAATCTATACTTAATTTTAGACTTTAGTGTATACTTACTCCTGATGAGGTGAACTTTGTTCATGAAAAATGTAGAGGTTATATATATTAAAGTGATGTAAACAAAGTTATTTGTGTTTAAATATAATTATATTACAATTTATAATTGTAGTATACAATTTACACTATAATTTACTTAATAATTATTATCTACTTAAGGTACTTATCATTAACTACTTAATTTATGTACGTATTAGTATTTACTAATAATTATTTTCTTATTATCATGTACTTAATTTGCTTAGATTTAGTTGCTTACTTACTTACACTTACTTACTTACTTTCTTATTATTACTTATCTATTTTTATTTTCATTTATTTATTGTTATTTTTGTGTCCACAAAATAATGTTAATAATTTTTCATACTATCCCTCTTGACAATGTCAGTATGGTCACCCTATGATTGTGGCTGATTAGCCAACACAGGTACTTTGTACAAATTATTTAGTCAGTAGAATGTTATTGTTGCCAATTTTAAATGTACTGCCCAGCTGTAATTTTATTTTGAATAACTGTAGTGTTTATTTTTGTAATTATTGTATTGTATTCATTTCGTGTATTTTCATTTTTATTTACCATTATTGTAAAGCTGCATCATATCTCGATACAGGAATTCCATAGTGAGATGAGTGGCTTATGATTTTATTAAAATATACTATTATTTTAATAAATGGTTAAGGAGAAATACATCTGTATCTATTAATTTCGAAGATCGGACCTCTTGTCATTTTCATTGATATTTTAAAGCTAATATAAGTAACCCAGTTAACCTAAATAACCTCTTCACTGATATAGACATTTACAGACTTATTTATCCACACACAGGTTGACAAAAATAAATCAGCAGTAAATTTGACAACAAACGTCACGGCACGTCACTGCGTTCAATTTATTTGAATTGTTTACTAGCGGAGGGCTCACTGAGAGCTATATACAGACCTTCATTGTATTTGTAATAAAGCTTTAAAACACAACAAACAAACTAGTAATTAAACGGCGATTCATTTTATTGATCCAACCGATCTTCTTAGGATGGGAGTTGCTTCGTATGTCGTAGCTCTGTCGCAAGTCGCGGCGGACAGAAATACACTCGCATAGGCGGGGGCCATTCATCGATGGGCGGCGGGTCATTCATACCGAGCCGCGGTGGGCGGGACTGGGGGACACCGAAGAGACCAGGAACACCTTTGGGAGGCTTAGGTAAAGGCTTCGGCAGCGGAAGTAAGAGTAAGTCGGTCCCCGCTGTGAGTATTCAACTTGATCCGCGTTGCGACTGCTATCTGAATACTTACCCATCGACATCATCAAATCATTATCCATTTATTTGAATTTTGAATTCTTGAATGAATAAATGAATAAATAAATGAAAAAATGAATTAATAAAGCGAAATCTTGGAGATGGAAATTAACCCACTTCCCGACATCATTTGTGGCACTCACGCACGCACATGCGCACATATATGAAATTGGATGACAGTATAAAAAAATTACAGCAGTTAATGTACGAAATAAATCACGGTACCATCCAATTGACGGCCGGCATAGTCCAGTGGTAACGCATTGGACTGCCATTCCGAAGGTCGCGGGTTCGAACCCGGCGTGCGCAAATAAATTTTATTTGATTAATTTGTGTTATTTCACAATTAATTAATTAAAATAATATATAGTATATTTGCGGCACGTTCCAGAGTGGAAGATACTCTCAGTATCGCCCTGGTGTAAGACCACCATTCAGAATTGAAACGTTGCTCCAAATGGCTTTAGCCGTGTTTAGTGACTAGATCTGAATAGCCAGGTACTTCCCCACCTTCCTCTTTCCCTTCCCCACTTACCTTCAGCCTCACAACATCCCCCAATTGGGGATGCCATAGTCTCACTGGCTCCAGACGGGAGCAGTTGGGACTCTTGTGAGGTATTCACTATAAAAAATAAATAAAAAATTAGGATTTGGCTTAAGTGACAGCATACATACATTCTCACTATGGCAAGCAATCCATTGGTTACGAGTGGGCCACATATATAATTGCCTTCCAGAAAACATTAAAAATTTAAAAAGTGTAGGTACACTTAATGACTTTTAATGACTTTATATCACTTTTTAAAAGTGTGTTGAATAGTCACTGTGTTGAGTTAGCATGGAAGCCTTTAGTGGGTAGGTATATTTGAGAAGTTTTTGTATTTTGTGAACACCACACAACTGTTCCCAACCGCCTTGAGCTAGTGAGACTATGGCATCCCCAATCGGGATATGTTGTGAGACTGGAGGTAGTGCGGAGAGGAAGGATATGGGGAAGAGGAAGGTGGAGGAGTACCTGGCTATTCAGATCTGATCACCAAACACGGCTAAATCCATATCAATTCTGAATGGTGGTCTTACACCAGGGCGATACTGGGAGAATCTTCCACTCTGGAACGCGCCGCAAGTATACTATATTATTTAATTGAATAAATGATGAAATAACACAAATAAATCAAACAAAATTTAGATATTTTAAATTTATTGTAGAGAGCCTTACCTAAGGCTGTCATTTACAAGATACAAGAGGTAATAAGAGTTTTCTATATAAGTGGAAGGATTGAGGTTTACTTTAAAGGAAGATCTCTTTTTAAGAGTGAGCAAATTTGCTTTTATTTTACAGCTAATTACTTAGGCCAGATACTGACAGTGACCAAAGGTAGAGCTTACCAATCAGTTTTACTTCAGAATCAGTGTGGGTATCGAAATGATATTGGTAATTTGTAACACTTTTGCATATTAATGTTGTGTATCTTAGTCGGGTTTTTCCGATCTAGGCGAGAAGCGGCTAAAGCCCTCACAAATAAAACAACTTTCATGTGTAGGCACTGTTGAATTATTCCCATTTGAGTTGATTACACGACAGATTGTTACATGTCCCGTCAGATTAACTCGAGGTACCGAGAAACGGCGCGTTGGTGTCACGTTGTGTTACAAGTTATAAAGAAATGAGCGTGCATTCAGTCACAGTCGGAGTCACTCTCACGCACTTTCTGACACTGGTACTGACGCGTCCCACGATCAAGCCGAGTGCTATTCTGTACAAGTCCGAGAACAGTTCAACCATCTGTGAACCAATTGTCCGAATTGGTAAATGCACCAAGGGTGATCAAAGAATAGGCATTGATAGAAAAATTAGAGACAGACACCTTTGTGCTCTTACGATTCGGTGCAAATCTTCCGCGAAACACCGGTTAGGAGCCACTGGGTCTAGGGTTACGATCGAGGCAATCAGACAGAATAACTTCGTCAAGTATGTTTTAAGAAGACAACTAACTATTATAATGGGGAGGGACCTTACCTACATGTAATTTATGGAAATTCACCAATTATTGCAAATAATGTTGAACAAAATGTCTTATGTAACTAGCAGATGTTTATAGGTGAGGTTTGCGAAAAACTTTGAAAAATTTTGAAAATAGGGGTGAATTAAAACAAATCGATCGCAGGTCAATAAACATTCCACACAATATGGAATTTCACTGAAATATTTTAATATATGAAAACGTAGACATAATACAGGGTTTTCCAATAAGATGTGTTATTTTGATATTCAATCGTAAAATATCAATGGTTTCGTTTCTTGTGTGGCACGTAGCGCCGTCTTGTTGAAAGTAAACGTTGTCCAGATCAATACCATCCGATTCCGGCCATAAAAAATCATTAATCATCTCTCGATAGCGCAATCCATTCACCGTAACTGTTGCTCCAGCCTCCTTTTCGAAAAAGTAAGGTTCGATGACTCCGCCGGACCATAAACCGCAGCAAACAGTCACACGTTGAGGATAGAGAGGCTTTTCAACAATAACTCTTGGGTTTTCCGAGCCCCAGATGCGACAATTTTGCTTGTTGACGAAGCCACCGAGGTGGGAATGGGCCTCATCACTCAAGATGATTTGCATTTGATTCACTCAAGTGAATTTTAATAATTTCAATGCGTTGTTGAAGCGTGTATCGTTCCATTTTTATTAATGGCGTATTTTCTACTTGTCAAATGTCAAAAAATGACAGCTTCAAAAGTAAGATCTACCGAAATTGCGGGCTATTCAAAATAACACCTCTTATTGGAAAACCCTATAGACTTTCATCAACGACTAACGTAGCAACGTAGACAATCATTTTTTAGCACACAAACAAATTGGTAAAATTAATGCCTCAACACAGGCTTACCTAGTGAGAAATGTCATGCAAAACCTCCAACAATAATTTTGTAAATATGTAATTACTAATTTTCGCATTGTTTTATATCATCCATTTGTTTAATTATTAATATAGAGAGTATTTCAATAAGGAACATAATAATTATTTTTACTACTATTACTGTGGAATAAAAATTGTCAGAAGATAGGTACCAGCATAAATGTCACGAATGTGGGTACCAAGGTGTGCACAAAGTATTTAACCTCATTGGTGCATTTGCTTTTGACATTGCTTTTGACATGTGCACCGATTCATTGCTACGCGGATGACAGTACAGTTCATGATAGCTTTTTGTTCAAGTTTTTTTGACAAGCCCCCAAAGGGCACACAAACTCCAACGGCTCGGAGGGCTTTGAAGCAGAGAATGGACGGTTATCTCGAGAGTATTTCCTCCTGGGGTAAAAATAATCTCGTCGAATTTAATGTTTCAAAGACCCAATCCTGTCTGATTACGTCTAAAAGGGATCCAAATGATAATCTAGTCTCCTTCAACGGAAGCAATCTTCCGAACAGGCCTTCCATTGATATGCTTGGTGTAACTATAAGTGACCAGCTCAGGTACGGGGGCTCCATCGAAGCCAGAGTAAAGTTGGCCTCTCAGAAGCTGGGCGTACTGTACAGGGCCCGCAGATACTTTAATAGTACACAACTGCTCACCCTGTACAAATCGCAAGTGCGCCCTACTGTCGAATTTGGCAGCCATCTCTGGTCTGGAGCCCCAAAATACCTGAAAAAAAACCCTTGACTCTGTGCAGAAACGGGCGGTCCGTTTGATTAGATTCCCCAATCTTAACAAACGGACTGCAATCTTTAGAGCACAGGCGTCAGGTAGGTATGCTGTCCTTGTTCTATCGGTATTACAATGGAAGATGCTCTGAGGAACTAGCGTCATTGATCCCTTCGGCACCGATGCGTAGTCGGGATACACGCCAAACGCGCGCCCAACATTTGTACACAGTTGACACTTGTCACATGAGAACGGGTCGCTTCTACGATTCGTTCTTAAGTTCAACAGCTCGGCTGTGGAACGAACTGCCGGCCTCTGTGTTTCCTCCCTCCTACAACATGGGACTCTTCAAGACCCATGTTCACTCCTTCCTCTCCACAAAAAGACCCTCCACACAGCATCCCCAAAGATGACATAGGCCCTGAGGGAAATTATTTTCTTCAGGGCCTCCTGTGTGGAGTAAATATAAAAAAAAAAAAAAAAAAACATCGCAATTGTTTGGTTTGTTTTGTAGGAAGCATCCATACATAAATTTTAAAGAAGTTATTTAATTTTGTCCCAAAAGCTCGTGTAATACAGTTTCATCGGTTCTTTAGGTGCTGCCATTAACCCCGCGGCCGTCCCCTGAATGGGAATCGGATGGCAAACAAACACGCCTCTGACGGATGCCAAACAGAAAATTGAATGCGGCGGAAGCAATCCACTCGGGTATATTTCTGTCCGCAAACATCTGACTCAGTACACAGTGTACATACAGACTGTAGTGTTCACGGAAGTGTGGAGCTGAGTGTGTATTGTGTACCTGCGTGATGTATTCTGCGTAGGAACTGCGTCCTATACCGAACTATACTAGACAATACAGGGTGTATCACGACATTACGAAGTTGGTACCCAATAGACTTCAACCCCCTGGAAGACAGAAGTGACGTGCTGAAGCAGTTACCATAAAATGTAACAATGTCCAGCTACAGACCGTAGATATTATCAACAGTCAAAAAATTTTAGGAGATGTTAAAAATTTTGGAGTGTCAGTTGCACGTGAACGTTTTGCGAGTTTGACGTTTTAAAAGAAGTTTTGTAAAAATTTCTGCAAAAAATCCCGTAAATACTTTTTATTAGGTAATTTGTATAGTTTTTGAGTTGATCAAAACTTCAAAAGTACAGTATTACATAATTTATAATATTTTGCATATTCTGTCAGGCCTTCCAAAGTGTTAACCAGCTACCTGAGCAGCTACCTGAGCAGCTAAATTAACTTTATTTGGAGTAAAAAATGTAGATGCCATTTTGACAAATTAAAAACAAAAAGTATATATTCGTCACAATATATCGCCACTCATATTGTCACTCCACCGAGTAACCAACTCACTTACTGTCCAACGCTGTGAAATGCCGTGTTTATCACTTGGTATAAGTGGGTCTTGTTCACAAGGATTTCCAGAAAAAAAAATTTACTTCTTTAATTTCTACTTTTTCTCCAAAAGTCTGTCGGTACACCCTGTAGGTTGCATTCAGTGGCTATGACCAAAGGTAGGCTGTGTACAGTTTCTTTTTCAATGTGGATACCTCACAAGAGACCCAACTGCTCCCAAGCATCTGGACCCAGTGAGACCTTAACATCCCCAAATGGGGTGTGTTGTGAGGCTGAAGGTAGTTGGGAGCAGGGGCGGCCGGTTAATTAATTAATATAATGTTAATATTGGTGGTTCTCCGAGCAATTCCCAGAAAACGTAAAATTTGTATAATTTATTTAGGTTAGTATTTTACCTATTTATAGAGAAGATACATTCTTCGTTCATACGTTTCTTTTTAATATAGTCAACACGGTGACCGGATAAATCATCACAATGATAATTCATCACATCTTTAAAAAGTCATGGAAAGTGATGAAACAAAAACTTTATTAACTGGGTTAAGTAGGTTAGGTTAAAAAAAAATTTCATCGTGTCTAATGACTTTATATCACTTTTTAAAAGTGTGCTGAATTGTCACTCTGTTGAGTTATCAGGGAACCGTAATTAAATATTGTTAACATTGTGAGCAATCTCATAGTTTAGAATAAGAGAAAGGAATGAAAGTAGACTGAATGCTGTATAAATGAGATCCCTGAGGCGTATGTGTGGTAAAACCACGTATGATCGTGTAAGAAATGTGGAGATCCGCATAGAGTGCAAGGCTGATGTTAGCGTAGTGAGTAAGATCAAGAAAGGGACGCTTAGATGGTTCGGGCATGTAGAGCGAATGAGCGAAGAAAGGAGTGTAAGGAGAATATATAATTTAAATGTGAATGGTAGCAGAAGTCGGGACGCCGGAGGAAGATATGGCACGACCAAGTGAATCAGATACTTGAGTCGGGCCAAGTCAAGAGTTAGAATAATAGAGTATGTATGGTTGGCGGTCCGTCCTCTCTGCTTACCTCTGCGGTGAAACGGCGTGATGGTTAGTTAGTTACTTATGACGGAATACGATGAGCTATAAATGTTGATCAATTTTGTTGGCGGTTCGGTGCACGAGTGTACGTTAGCCCGAACCGCGCCTGTTGCGGAGAAGGAGATCGGGAAGAGAAAGGTAGGCAAGTACCTGTCCATTCAGATCTGGTCACAAAACATGGCTTAAGCCATTTCAAGCAATATTTCAGTTCTGAAAGGAGGTCTTTCATCAAGGCGATACGGAGAGTATCTCCCACTCTATGAATAAATTGTGTATTGATATTTGAAAAGAGCCATGTCATTATCATCTTCTGCTGATTTTTGTTGCCTATAGAATAAATGAGCACATAAGTTCCACACTAAAACCACAGGAAAAAAAATTTTGCTTAGAAATTCGTCAAATTATTTTTTTTTTTCTTATGGTAGGTAAAGTTATTCTGCCCTTACGGACTGCACGCCACTGAGTGTAGTGTATAGTGTTGTGTTATGTACTGCCAGTTGCGGTTGCCTCACCGGAAGCAGGAAGCGGCAAAATAGATTTTAGTTTGCTCTCCACACTCCAGGCCGGATGCGCTTTATGGCGCCAATCAGCCGAGTGCGCTCCCGTCCGGGATGTTCTGACTCCAGCCGACTGACTCTGACTCTGACTTCTGACGTGTTATTATGTTATGTTGTGTGCACTTGGAATTAGGAACCGACGATGGCGAACTTGTACAAACAAAATTATTAATAATATCTCTCTAATTTCGTTAGGCCTTCAAAAGGTTTGACAAGGCGAGAGGTATTCATTTATTGCGGAAAAGTAAACAGCAACACGGTGGTAATAACATCATCTATTTTTATATTTTTTAAATATTTAGGGCCAATGCTATCGTGGAGATGCTGGATGGTGAAACAAACTCTCGATGATACCCAAAATACCCATCTTAGATGGAGAAAATGCAAAAGCCAGACTCAACACAGTGACAATTCAACACACCTTTAAAAAAGTGATATAAGAAACGATGAAAAAAAAAAAAAATTTAAACCTAATCTAACCTACTTAACCCAGTTAATAAAGATATTGTTTCATCACTTTCCATGAATTTATATAACTTTTTAAAGATGTGATTAATTATCATTTTTATGATTTATCCGGTCACCGCAAGAAAGATAACAACAGACCGAGCAAGTCCTAAAAACAGTGTTTAAATGTTTTTGTATTACACACGGTGTCCAGAAACTCGTAGTACACGCGGGAAACTGGTAACTTGAGTCCGAAGATGGAATTTTTTAGTTTAAATTTGAAAAAAATCTAGGCTGTTTATTGTCTTAATATGTTTGATGCATAGAACCGGCTCCAAATAGTTTTTAAAATCCCATAGTTGTCGAAAAAAATCTAAAAAAGTTTTTAAAAATTTAGAATTTAAAAAACTAAATTTAATTTAATTAAAAACTAAATTTAATTTTAAAAAACTAAATTTAGAATATTTGCTCGAACATCTAAATTTTCTTGATAAATTCTCCGTGACTCACCAGGTATCCGCTTGTACCACTAGTTTCCGGACACCGTATATAACTCATTTTGACGATTAAGTTAAAGCAATACATACAAATGTTATAGTTCCATACTAGTAAGGCCATAAAATAAATACCTTTTAAATTCCAAATATAATTCACATAGGGTTATGCCACATCTCCGGGGGTCGAAGAATAATCGCCTGCATTTGAGATAAATAATGTCGAGCGGAAATTGAAATTTGTAAACTGTCAGCGGGGTTTTTGCGGTGGAGCCGCCGAAAAAATGCACAGGAAGCTCTGCCAGAAAAAAATAACCAGAGATTTGACGCATGACCGGCTCTGTAGGACTCGTGACGAATTCCGGCTCGTTCACGGTCATCTTCAAGATCAAGCGACGAAAATTAGTACGAATCTAGTGTGATTGTAAATAAGCCCATAATTCTGGTAAAAACAAAATAATGCTGGAAAAAAAGGTCACAAAATCTGTTCATCGGACTATCTACACCAGGAAATGGAAACATAAAGAAAAATGATGTGAAAACTCAGTCAACATGGAGAGCATTCATTTCTATGTTCCCAATCTCCCGATGGTTATCTCCGTCACCGACAACATAGACTATTCTATCTCTCAGCCTGCAGAACTAACTTGCCAATGGTCATACCTGTGGGGAGAGCAATCTTGCTGTTGAACAGAATCAATTCGGATATCGACATTTTTAGCATCAATGAAGCTGCCTTTAAAAGGCAAGCTTTATTATTACTGGTATAGTTGATATACACACTGTTTATATAAATGTAAGAATTCTTATTACCAAATGTATTTTAAAAACGAATTGAAATTAACAATTTTGTAATGTTTTCAAAATGAATAAATTAAATTGAAATAAAACAAATGCAGTTTACACGACACTTTACTGATAATATCTCAGTTTGTAAGATTTAAATATAAAATACTAAATAATATTTTAATAAATTTAACAAAATTATATTCAAATACAAAAAAAAGCGGGATGTCGATCGGATCCACCATGATCGTAAGAATCCAGTATGATAAATAAACTTTTAAATGTGCCAACTGGACGTGGGGCACGACGACAGACATGCAATAGCCCGACAGAGGCAATGGAACTCCTAACTGTATAGGAGTTGTTCCAGGTGCAGAATGCAGGGTGAATGTTGTCCCGGTAATAATAATAATAATAATATTTGGACAATTTGTATAGCGCCGCTTTTGTGAGATATCACCTCAGGGGGTAATAGCAAATCTTCAAGAGAAGAAACAAAAGTTTACTATGCCACTCTCGTCTCGAATACGGGATACCAGGATGGGGATCTGCGACCTCAAATCTATTTATTTTGTGATAGATTGAAGATCTTGACTGACTTGGCATTTTTTCCATCCATTAATATTCCGGGCAATGAAGAGTACATAAATGATAGTACCAGAATTTCTACACTGAAATAAATCCCGACTTATTATGTAATGAAATCCGAAAGCTTATCCTGTTCAATCAAAAAAGAAAGCTAGTCCGCAAAAGAAGCCCTAGTTAGGAGGACTTCCAAAAACATTATAAATTACCTATTTACACATCGACCCTATTTACCTTATCATAAATTATTATGTAAGAATAAAAAAATATGTATTTACACATCGACTCGATTTACCCTATCATAAATTGTTATGTAAGAATAAAAATAAAATGTATTTACACATCGACCCTATTTACCATATCACAAATTGTTATGTAAGAATAAAAATAAAATGTATTTACACATCGCCCCTATTTACCATATCACAAATTGATACATAAGAATAAAAATAAAATGTATTTACACATCGACCCTATTTACCATATCACAAATTGATACATAAGAATAAAAATTAAATGTATTTACATATCGACCCTATTTACCTTATCATAAATTTTTATGTAAGATAACAAATAAAATGTATTGATACAAAATTTAAAAATTATACGTATATATATAATTGGGAATCTGTCATAACGCTGGTCCAATGAATCCAAAGAGAGTATCTATTCAGACTGTCTACGGAATGCATTATCAATTCTGGTAGCGTTTCCTCTTGTCCATTGCGGGTCCGGTCGCCGGGCATTGTGTCCGGTCTTTTTCCGAGAAGCGATTTCGATTTCCCTTCCTTCCGCCCGCATAAGGAGCCCCGCCGCGATTGGTGGAAACCTACACGGGTAAGCTAGCGTGTGACTTTTGTCACCCGCGAGATCCTCGGTGACGAAATCGTTCCGGGAATCGACAGCGTCAGAAGGGAAATCGTATACATTGAGCATTTCCGTTCCGACCATTTTTTTGACTGACAAACTGTTTTGGGATTCTTGGTAGTTTGAATAATGTTACTTTTGTTTATGTTTGCAGCGGATTTTCCTTATTTGTTTAGTAGTCAAATAATAGTGCAAGGTAACATTTTTGCATTTCAGCCGGATGTGTTCTTGATAGATTCAACAAGATGATGAATTTATGACACAAACTGCAGGTTGGAAAATTGTTCAGTTTATTCAGAGAGGTGCTCTGAGAAACTAGAGTCTGCTATGTGGCCTGGTTTGCTATTCACGAGTTGAATTATCCAGGGTATCCATAGTCCAGGGGTATATCTCCCGACTACGAACACGGTGGTGGCGGATTCAAATCCCGGAGCGCGCAAGAAAATTTTCACTCAATTAATTACAATGAACGCATTCAAAACAATATTTGGTATATTTGCGGCACATTCCAGAGTGATAGATAATTTCAGTATGGCCCTGTTGAAAGATCTAAATCTAAATGTTGCTTTATATGGCTTTAACCGTGTTTGATGACCAGATCTGATTAGCCAGATACTTCCCCATCCTCTTCCAGTCCCCATTACCTTCAGCCGACATAGTCTCACTGGCTCCAGACGGTTAATCAAATGTATAGGTACCTATTAGCATAGAAACACCTCATACGGAGAAAACCAGCCATTTCTTGATACGGCGGAAACCAATTATAACTTTTCTAATTATAATCGTGGAAAGCCAATGTAATCGCACGATTACGAGCGTGAAATTATAACTCGTTCACCGATTTTTCAAAAACACACACCGCCAATCTAGTCTGCGGTTTCATCAAGACATTTCTCAGTTCATTAATAATGAAAATAAATAAAAAGAGTAGTAACAAGGAAAGACTTGACTGTTGCACATCTCCAGCCCGGTGCGGCACAGAGCGGCCTGGAGCGGCCCATTCAATGTCCGCTGCCGCTGATAAGGCCGACCGCGTATTTACCAAGCCTATACCATTTCACTCACGACTACATAGAGAACTTTTGCTTGACAAAATCGTTTACAAAGCCTATGCCATTTCAGTCACGGTGACGACTGTGATAGAGTACCTTTTGTTTGTATAAACTCATTAAGTGTATACTATTTCATTACGTTGATTTTATTATTTTATTTATCATTTAAAGAGATCGGAAGACAAATGAAGCAAAGTCTAGTCTATAGGTTAGGTTTGCGCAAACAAAACTAGTCTGTTATAGTCGTCTCCTGATAACCTCCGTGGTTGAGTGGTTACGATCCTTGCCTACAAATCCGGAGTTAACGGGTTCAAATAGCAGCGTGCACAAGTCAATTTTATTGATTATTTGTGTATTTTCACAATTTATTCGTTACAAATTTTCAATATGGCCCTAGTGAAAGAACACCATTCAGCAACTGAGCGTTGTTTGAAATGGCAATTGGGGTTGCCATAGTCTCACTGGCTCCAGACGGTTGGGAGCAGTTGGGACTCTTGTGCATATTCACTTTTAAAAAATTGTCTTCACTATGAATGAAATGGTATAGGTTTTGTAAATTAATTTGCACAGATAAAAGGTACTCTATTACAATCGTCACCGAGACTAAAATGGAATAGAATTAGTAAATGGTTTAGCATAAACAAAAGCTACTCTATTACAGTCGTCACCGTGACTGAAATGATATAGGATTTGTAAAGGATTTAGCATAAACAAAAGCTAATCTATTATAGTCGCCACCGTGAATGAAATGGTGTAGGATTTGTAAATGATTTAGAATAAACAAAAGCTACTCTATTACAGATGTCACCGTGACTGAAATGATATAGAAATTGTAAAGGATTTAGCATAAACAAAAGCTACTCTATTACATACGTCACCGTGACTGAAATGGTGTAGGATTTGTAAATGATTCATTAACAAAAGCTGCTCTATTACAGTCGTCTCCGTGACTGAAATGGTATAGGCTTTGTAAATACGCAGCCCAGCCACTTGAAAGGGCGGAAGCGCTGACCGAAAGGAAACGCGGATCCGGTCCGCTGTGAGACCGCCCCGCCCCCGCCCCGCCCCCGCCCCGCCCCGCTCCACAGCTCATTCCCTTTTCCTTTCCACGTCTCGTGTTCTCAGGGCGAGCCTCAAATGACTCAATCAATCGTGTCCGTGTCAAGAGACGTTTTTTTTTATTTTTTTTTTTTTTATTCACATTTAAACCCGCTAAACTACTTATGTAGTTTGTCAGCAGGGACATAGAGACAACATTTATAAAATCATAAGATACAATTTGAACGGTACATAATTACATACATTGGTTACATTGCAGAAAAGTTTAAATAGCAGCATAAAAGCCTTATATAATAAGCAAGTAAAAATAAATGTATGAACAAATTAGTATTATCAACAAGTACAGCAATAGTTTCATAAATAGAGGTATTACAAAATAATTGTTTTTCCATTTTCTAACAATATGAATTCCATTTCAGGGGCATCAGTATAAATCATTATTATCCAATAACCATTTCCTTAGATTATATTTAACATTAGCAGTATACATGTTATTATTTTTAATTGTCATTGGTAATAGGTTGAAAATTTTGGGTACTATATAGTTTAAAGTTCTTTCACCATATTTATTAGTACATTTCGGAACTACCAGTCCTTCATTTTGAGTGAATCTTGTGTTATGTTTATGGCAAACTCTTTCCCTATACAATGAATCAGACAATATAACATGTTGACTTACAATATTATAAAACAATAATCCTCTGACAGGTAAAATATTCAGACACTTGTATATTAATTTAATGTTACTTCTGTGTTGATTGTCATATTTATGGATTAACAATTTTATAATGGAGTTTTGTAATGTTTGTATATAGCTTATATTAGTTTTACAAGAATGTCCCCAAGAAGTAATTCCATAACGTATAGTGGATTCAGCCAGAGATAAGTAGATTAACTTTAAAGTACTTATAGGCACGAAATATTTTATTTTATAAATCCTACCCACAATAGCTCGTAGACGTTTACAAACATTAGCAATGTGTATATCCCATTTCATGTAGCAGTCAATAGTAACACCCAAATATACATAACTTTTGACAAAATCAATGGTTTCACATGAACAGGGCTGTGCAACATTTTTATGTATGCAGTCAAATGTGTGTGTATATAATGAAGGAATTACATTACATCTGGCGTGTGGAGATCTGATGTGCATAATTTTAGTTTTTTTGGCATTTATAAAGAGGCCTGCATCATGCGACCATTTCAGTAGGGCAATAAAATCATGTTGCATAAGGTTCATTGCAGTAACCAGATCTTCGTGCGATATTACGAGCGCCGTATCGTCTGCATATACAAAATGTTTAGCGAATGAAAATAATTTTCTCATAATTGAGACATAAATAATATAAAGGGTTGGCCCTAGAATTGACCCCTGTGCAACACCTGTTGAGATATATTTTCTTTTGCTAAGTTTTTTAAGAATTTTTACTCTTATTTGTCGATCAGTTAGTAAATTTTTTAATAAAACTAGCAGCTTTCCTCTAATTCCTATTGCCTCCAGTGTTTCTAATAGTTTATTTGTATCAATGGTATCAAATGCCTTAGAGTTATCTATGAATAAAACCAACACTTGTTTTTTTAGATTTAATTCATAATTTATGTGATTTGAAAATTCCTGAAGCAGCATTTCCGTACTTTTTTTCTTTTGAAATCCATATTGGTTGGGATCCAACAAAGAGAAAGATTCTAGATATTTATTAAGTTTTATGGAAATGTATTTTTCAAGTATTTTTTCTAGGGCTGGCAATATGCTTATTGGCCTATAATTTTGAATATCTGTATGTTTGCCCCCTTTGTAAATTGGCCTAATGATGCTACTTTTTAGTTCATCTGGTATTACTGCTTGCGATAAAATTAAATTGATAAAGCGTGTTATAACAGGCCCTAAAATATTAATATGTGTCTTAATGTCAAACATTCGAATGTTGTCAATCCCTGGTGACTTTGAATTGTTTAATTTGCTAACAATAATATTGATTTCTTGGCAGGTAGCTCTGGGTAGGTACATACTATGTTGCACTTCATTCGGCCTGACGGTCGATGCTAAATAATCACATTTATGTATCATAGAGCTAACACTATTTGTAAAATATTCAACAAACTTATCTGCTACGGTTTCTTCATTATTCGTATTTAACATATATTTCGAGATTATTTCGTCACAACTACTTTTGGACTTGCGTCCTAATAATTTATTTATTTCATCCCAAGTTTTTTTTGTATTTCCAAAATAATTTTTGAATTTATTGTTAAAAAAGGTAGACTTACATTTAATAATTTCTTTTGTCACCTTATTTCTGAAAGTTTTATATTCCAATTCAAAGAATTGATTGCTAGGAAAATTCTTCCACCTTCTGTACAGTGAATCTTTTTTTTTAATGTTTTCTAAGATATTAGAAGTTATCCAAGGTTTTATTGACAGAGGTCTTTTTTTGGTTTTATAATTCATAACGATTTTACTCTGTTCATACAAATTCTTAAAGTTGTTTTTAATTTTACTATATAGTATATTGCAATCTTGTTCCTCAAGCAAGGAGTGCCACTTAAAATTATGAATGTTTTTGTCGATTTTGTTTTGCGATAAAAACGAAATTCTTTCCCCGTGTTCTGGGGCTTCTTTCCTTGCACTATATTTAATATTAACTGCAGTTAAAAAGTGATCTGCTATAGTAATATTATTACATACACATGAGGAAAGAGAATCGCTTTGTTTACATCCACTGTTAAATCGGACAAATATGTGGTCTAAACAAGTACGAGTAACTTTTCCTGCTAAAACTGCTTCTCTAGTTACGTCACAAATACATTTGATTAAATAATTATCCGACATTATATTTTCATATGCCATAATAATAGGGTTTTGACAATTTAACAAGTCTAGATTAATATCACCTATAAGTAAAACATTTTCTTTGGGGCTTATAGTATGCAGAATGGCAGATATTTCATTAAGAAATTGTGGTTGGCTACAGTTGGGGGGGCGGTATATTGCTATGATGTTTAAAATACTCTTGTTTGGAAGTGTCATAGAGCCAAGCACACATTCAAAATGATTTGTTTCTATTGTTTTCTGTTGAAATGTGAATTCATTTCGAACATATAGCAATATACCTCCTCCAGATTTTTTAGTTCGGCAATAGTTGTAACAATTAAATCCAGGAATATTATACAGACAGACAAGATTCGGTGTTATAGCTGTTTCACATAACATTAACACATGAATATGCTTCCAACAAGTATTTAAGTAGACATTCAAAGTATCCCAGTATTTATAAATCGATCTAACATTCAACTGAACAATATTAATATTTTCCATATTGTAGTTGCTATGAAACTTTAGGCAATCACAGAAATTATGAGTATTTTCATAATCTACCTCGTCATCTTCTTCAATGTAATTAGACGCCATAATCAATAGTTGCAAAGTCCTTGGCAAGGGCAGCCTTGTAGGCCGGGCAGGAGTCCTTGTCTCCAGTCGGATGTGCAGCGGGCTTCCCAAATCTTGTACAGGTGGCGCAGACAGGCTCGGCGGCGGCTTTTGGGCAGTTTATCCGGGCGTGACCTTCGCCTGCGCAGTGTCCACATCTTTGCTGGTCCTTGCAAAACTTGAAGGAATGTCCGATCATTTGGCACTTGGAGCACACTGTAAGTCCAATGAAGTCACGAACACGGCACACATTCCAGTCCACAAAGACTTTCCCCTGCTCCACCAGCACGTGACGAATGTGGGCAGGAACCTCGAAGACCCGGTGGCAAGTTGATCCAGTTCGAGCGCCAGCAAGGTGACTTAGCTTGCAACTTTTTACTGCGAAATCTAGGCCTGCTTTGTCCTGGGTTCCTGCTAAGGCATTTTTCAGGAAGCACTCGTCCGTTAGGTCACGAGGAACGTTGAAGAAGATCACCCTTGGAAGCCGTTTTGTTGGTAATCGAGCGCTTAGAGTGTCCGAGTTTGCTAGACATGGGGTTTTCAGAATTTTATCCTGATCTTCTTGTGTTGCAGTATGAATTACAACGCCTTTGTTTCGAATGCTCCTAATGCCCGTCACACGGATTCCAAGTTCTGATGGTCGTAATGTATCTTTTAGTAGCTGTTTCGTATCGTCGCTATCTTTTGTAGAATCCAGCTTTGGGAAGATGCATACGGCAGGTTTGGGGGTCCCAACGTTAAGTCCTGAGCGGTTGATTGATGGTATCATCTTCTGTGGGCCATTTTTCACAATATCGGCAAATGATAGGCTTGCTTCCGTGGCGTCGGCTACTCTACGCATCACTGGTCCTAGATCCGACTCCAACTGCAATATTTTTTCTAACCTGTGTTGGTTTTCTGCTTTTTCAATCGCGATCTCTCCCTTTGCCACTATTAATTTGGCATTGACTGTTGCCAGATCAGCTTTGAAGCCCTCTCGTTCCAATAACAGCTGTGAAACTGATCTGAATACAGCGGATACATATGCGCTTATCCGCAGTTGTTGATCCTTTGAGACTCTTGACTGCTTTTCAGCAAGGACATCTTGGAGTGCTCTTAGACTTGCTTCAGTGTCGTTCAGTATCTGGACTGAGGACACTGGGATTTCACTCTCATTTTCAGACACGTCGAAATAGTCCAATGCCCTGTCAGATTCCTCATCTTCAACCACTGGAGAAATCATTCCCGGGGCCTTTTTTTGTAATGGGGACGTCATCATGTCCAGCATTCTTTTTTTACGCCGATGGCAGCATTCATCAGGCATCGGTGGGATGGACATTTCAATGAGAACAAACACACAATCTTAGGTTGTTTTAAAACTTTCGATAAAAATGTTTAGAATCCGCTAGAATAGTATTATTTTATTACTGTTTTATCAAATAAACTTTTTTGGCACTTAAATTTTCCATATAGATACTGTTTGCACACGAATTCGGAGGTTTTTTTAAGTTTTTTTGCAAGAGCAAAGTGTAAACACGAACTGTTGTAACTGCGATTATTGTTACGTTGAAGGTTGATTTCAAATTACAATATATGTTCCTATGATGACAATATATTTCTGAATCCACGGAACCAAATGATGGCCCGTGTATATGAAAATCTTTGAAAAAAGATTTTTTAAGTCATACGTAATACGCACCTCGGTTTCATCAGTTGAACAGTATCCCACTGGGGTCGGTATGGAAGCAATGAAAACGCGTTTGTTGATGTATATGAATATATTATGTTTTTAAGGCGATGCACTACGTAGCAATGCAAAATCATGTGTTTTTGGTTCGGAAAACATTTAAATATTTATGCCTGCACATCCACAAGGTAAAATAAAAGGCACTTTTTGGCCATGTTTTTTTCTTGCCTATATCAAAACAGCTGGATGGTGTTAAGCGGGAATTTAAGCCTTATCGCCATCTACGTAAGGAGTGTTATTGATGGCGGCTCGATTCAAAATATTACACGACGTAGTGCATCGCCTTAACCGGTCGGTTGCCGAGTTGAAATCGCGTTTGGGTCCCACCCAGGCGTAGTGTGTTCAATTCCTCGTCTGGCTAAGTCCTCCATCACAACACAAGCAACATTTTCAGCTTACTGTGGTTGTAGTAGGAGATTTTCAAATATTGTCAAGTTATTCGTAAACCAGGAATGTTTGCTTTCTTTAAAAAAAAATAGTCAAAATATTGTTCACTCTAGTTCCTTATTCTGGTACATATAAAACAAAACAATTTCAACACAAGTCTCTCATTACCGAATAGAAGCTGGTCCAATGAAATCGTTATGAACTTCCGGTGGCAAATGCAAAGCGCATTCAATTAATGCAACGAGTGCAATAATAATAATTAGCGTTGAAGTTTCGAAACTGCTCACTAGTACATTCATAATAATTACAAAATTATATGCATCGGTTGATTTAGTTTCGATAAACATGTATATTTCTACAGGAAATACTCACAACAAGACAATGATAATAAAACTCCTAGCGCACTCTCGCGATATATTTCTGAACTAAAGAAGGATAATCGTCGAAAATAATATCAAGGACAATATTGTTCTTTAAACAATGCAATAATTAATTCACAGTTATCTTCGTAGTGGATTCGAATGTAATTTACTAAGAAAGACAGAAAAAACAAAAATGGGTGTGGTTCGATGTTTACCCACCCTCGTAACATAAAATTTTGGAAAAAAATTACACAACTTATTTTTATAATTCTATTATAATATTTATTAAGGAGTATGGAAACTAGTGGTTCAAGCAAACTAGTGAATCTACTACACAGAGAAACAAACAAAAAAACTTTTTTCGATCTGAGGCGATTCTATTATTTTAATTATTTTTTTTCGTCAACTGGTTTAAAACTGTAAGCTTGTACCATTAGTTTCCGGATACCATGTAATTTAACTGTCCCATTAAAATAGCTAAGTACATTTTATAGGAAAAAAAGTCGTTTTTTTGTTTCCGTCAATTGAAATACCCACCTTATGAGAAACTCCGTAATAAGTAGGTATTTATGGTTGTGATTATTTGGAAAAATTCTTTCAAAAGAACATGCGTAAAAATAAACATGTCTAAGGACGGGTTGTTTCGGAGAATTTGAACAATTCTTCAAATTTCAAAGTTAATTTTCAAGTTCTGTGAAAGATTTTTCAAGTTCTGTTTTTATTTCAGTTCTGTCAAGCAACTAGCCTTTAGTGATTTTTTTTTCGAAAAAACTCTACAACATCCTTCCCCCAGATATAAAGCGAATAGAAAATTTGAATGATTACAAATCAAGAATACAAATCTGACAGAAAGAAAACAATGAAAAAAACTCTGAAAAAAACCATTAAAAACGACATAGAAAACAGAAATGAATAACTTTAGTCCGCCTCAGAACAGGTCACCCTAGTGAGGACTAAGCAATACAATTTACTATAACTACATAATATATTCACTGTCATATTTTGTATGTACAATATTTTAATAAATTTTTCAAATATTTGGTGGGGAGCACTCATTTTGAATTTTTTTTGTGAGGAATTATGTTTTATAGAAATTCTCTAACAACCCCCCCCCCCCCCCCCATGGAAATAGGAACCGTCAGGTATTCAGTGGCCCGCCAGTGATTCAAAATCGTCAATTTGGCCCAACTGTTAAAAAGGTTGGGCAGCCTTGCCCTAAGGCGTAGTTGAACGGAGAAAATTTTCTTTTTTTTGAACGGCTGTTCGGTCTAGAAATTTTTGGAAAACCGGACAATTCGCCGAGCGATTCTGGTGGGTGGTTAGCAAGACTTGCACAAATCTGTTGAAAATTGTACAATATGTGTGCAGTGTTCCCGTCTCCAATGCCTTCGTAGAAAGAGTTTTTAGTGTAAAGGGTAATGTATGGACTGACGAAAGAAATCGACTAGGTGTGAATACCGAAAAAAGCGAATTATGTGTTTTCTTCAATTTAAATATCAATTGCACTGAATTTAAAGATACAATTTCAGGCACTAAACACTAAACGATTATTTAAAACAGTAGCACCTAGTGCCAAACATGTTAAAAAGTAATTTTTTGCTTACCAATAGTAATAATAAATATAAGTTTTAATGTTAAGGCGATGCACTACGTCGTGTAATATTTTGAATCGAGCCGCCATCAATAACATTCCTTACGTAGATGGCGATAAGGCTTAAATTCCCGCTTAACACCATCCAGCTGTTTTGATTTAGGCAAGAAAAAAAACATGGCCAAAAAGTACCTTTTATTTTATTTTGTCGATGTTCAGGCATAAATATTTAAATGTTTTCCGATCATTTTATAAATAACTTAATTTTCCACATTATACAATAAAACCATAACCGAAAATGGGTTCGTAAGTAGGAAATTTTGAACTTTAAAGCAGTTTTCATAGGCCTTATAAATTATTTTTTTCTGGGCTTATACAAAGATTTATGTAAAAAATACTCGATTATTTCAAAGACCAAGATGTATTATACTCGCGGTATTTATTTAAAGCATCTGAAAAATTTCTAGGCGACCAAATTTTCAAATCAAAAACACATGATTTTGCATTACTACGCATTGCATCGCCTTAACTAAGTGTTTTATTGTGTCACCCTCACAAATTTTCGGTAATTTTCTCTGTTTGTTTTGGCCGAAATCAAAGGGGTTTATGATTATCAAAGGACCTTTTGATTTTCAACACATTGTACCAAAAAAAATCATAGGGGGGACACTTTGATAAAAAATGTTCGTTTTTTTTTCTGGACCATCTGGCAACCCTAGTTGTGATGTACAACAGTATAGTGTAAGTATACGCGTACAGAGTTGTCGCGAATGCAAATACGTGCATTAAATAACCCGGCCAAAGTGGAGCTTCCTGATCCTGACGGCTATTTATAGCGCGCGTTGGCGGTGGATGGTGGAGCCACGCTGACTTTACACTTTAATACCAAACACTGAATTCCGATACAACGTGAGACGGTAGATCGTATGTGAGAAGCATTGCCATCGGGGTGGAATACACTACCAGTGACATCTTTGCAACTTGTTCTACAATGAAAGACATTCAATATCGCCTTGACGAGTGACATTCATTTCTTTCCTTTCTGGCTCCGGTCAGTTGGGAATCTTGTACGATATCACATTAAAATATAGTGTATCTACCTAACTACCTGAACTAACCTAAATCTTGAAGGAATACCTAATATGTATGGAGATTGGAATACCAAATTGATGGAATTCACGTTTTATTCCGTAGAAGAAAAAGAAGTAGTTTCAATTTCGAACTCTCTTATCGACTACAAGATATTTCACAACTATAGAACTCAATGTAAAAAACTATCAAGAAATTCATATTTCAATTATATAAATGGAATCGAAAACTCTATACCTTCTAATATACAAAACTTTTTCACTCACGTTAACTCTCTTAGAAAAAACAAACAAGGTTTACCCCTTTCAATGCACTTCAAAGAAAAGAGTAGTACTGACATGAATGTAAAAGTTAACTATTTTGCTGATTATTTTAAAAGCGTCTATGACGAAGATATCCCAGACAATTATATACCACCTTCGTCGCTTAACGAGAGCATACATATCCCTGCCATACACATCAACATAAACGATGTTATAAGTAAAATCAAATCCTTAGACAAAAACAAAAAGGCTGGACCTGATAATGTACATCCCAATATCCTGATAAATTGCATTACTTCACTGGCTGAGCCGATTTTTCTATTGTTTAATCAATCCCTTGACACAGGGTGCTTCCCTGATATTTGGAAACGTTGTTATCTAACTCCTATATTTAAAAAGGGTAATAAAAGTGATGTTACTAACTATAGACCAATATGTAAGCTATCTGTAATTCCTAAACTTTTTGAAAAACTATTACTTGATAAAATTTCACCATGTATTAACCATCTCATTGTTCCGAATCAACACGGATTTTTGTCAGGTAGATCAACTCTGACAAATCTCTCGTTATATGAAAACTATATATCAAACGCATTAGCTAACAGAACTCAAGTCGATTCCATATATACGGACTTTATCAAGGCCTTTGACAAAGTATGCCATAAAATTCTCCTGATCAAACTACGTAAGCTCGGTATTGGCGGAAAACTTTTAGAATGGTTTGCTAGCTATCTAACTAATAGAGTTTTACTTGTAAAAATCAATTTGTTCATTTCCAATCAATTTATAGCTACCAGTGGTGTACCACAGGGGTCTCATTTAGGCCCAATATTATTTTTACTGTTCATAAATGATATTGTAAATATATTTGATGAAGATATTAATGCGTTACTTTTCGCAGATGATTTAAAAATATTTAAAATAATCAAAAGTGCTGAAGATTGTATCTGTCTACAAAATAATTTGAACAGGTTAATTAATTGGTGTTCTCTTAACAAACTTCATCTGAACATAAATAAGTGTTATTCAATTAAATTTTACAGAATAAATCAACCAATTATTCATTCATATAAACTCAATAACTCAATCCTTACCTCTGTCGAAGAAATTAATGACCTGGGGATAACTTTCGACTCTAAATTAAACTTCATATCGCATATAAATAATATTAATAATAAAGGAATGAAAATGCTAGGCTTCATTCTTCGAAATTCCAGAGGTTTCAAGAATATTTCAACATTAAAAATTTTGTATACATCCCTGGTTCGTAGTCAAGTCGAATATAACTCCTCGATCTGGTCCCCCCACTACAAATTACATTCAGATTCAATCGAAAAAATTCAACATAAATTCCTAAGACACATTAATTTTAAACTCGGTATTCCCATTGAAAATATAAATTATAATTACTTGATGAAAAATCTAAATTTATTAAAACTCTCAGATCGAAGAATTATATCCGACTTAATATTTATGTTCAGAATTGTAAATGGTAGTATAGACAGTCCTGATTTAATTAACCTCATTGAATTTCATATACCCACGAGAGCTACTCGTTCTAAAATTTTGTTTAAATGCAACAATATCAGGACTGAGTATTCCAAACACTCGCTTGTACCTAGGTTGCATGAAGTTAGTAATAGATACGCAGATGTGGCAGATCTATTTAACTGCACGCAAGGTAGGTACAAGAGGGCTATGCTATCAAATCTTTTCAATCAATATTAATTTAATCTAATTCTACCTTATTTGCACTATACAAACTTATGTACTTGTATCTCTTGTTTACTTACTTACCTACTTACTCTCTAATGTCATTTCACAATCAAATGCCACATATATTTGTAATTCTTTTTTTAAAATATTTTAACTGTGACATGTTATCATTGTTTATGGTATATTTATACCGTTGATATAAATAAATTAAATAAATAAATAACCGCCCGCGGAAATCAAGGTACGAAGGCAGTTGTTAAATTCGAGCCTAACTTATTTATTTCTATATTTCCTCCAAGTTATAAATAAACCAAATAGCTATAATATTTTCCCTAGTAAAACGGTTCCATGACAAATCAGAACACTTTTGAAAAACGATATGTCATTAAGCGATGGTCAAAAAGTAGCCTAAAACCTAACATGACCTAACCTAGTTTTTTCATCACTTTTCCATGACTATAACACTTTTGAAAAGTTTTTGTTTTTGTTTTTGGGGTGTTATGCCGTGTTGAGCTAACTCCAGGGCAGATGTGCCTGATGATGGACACTGTAACGTTGGCTAAAGAAGGAGTTAGCGCAACACGGCATAACACCCCAAAAACAAATAACAAAAATACTTTTGGCCGTGAAAATCTTAAATCACCTTTTCAAATGTGTTCTGATTTGTCAGGTTATTGTAAAAACAACCCGTAGTTTTACTAATATTATTTCTAACAAGGATAGATTGACATATCGACGAACGTTGAATGCTGTATTTTCAGGCCTTCGTGCCAACCTTGCGTATTTTACTTCGATGGTTTTAACAATGTATGAAAACTATTACTATTATGATGCTGTTAATTTGCGCATTGCTAATCAAATTATTAAAGTCTCAAGGTGATAATAATACATAATAATTTCATAGAGATGACAATGGATACACGCCCAGTCGCTCAGCCGACCGCTTTACGAACTAAACTTATCGCAAAATACTCCTACATGAAAATACATAATGTGTATCGTATCGCAATGAATTCAGACAATAATTTTATGTATAGGTTGCTAATGCATTTTACGATGGCGTGAAATTGTAGTATTTGATAATTAAAAAAAAAATAATGTGAAGCCGCTTAACAGTCCCAACTGCTCCCAACCGTCTGGAGCCAATGAGAACGAATGAATCTGCTTTGCGCTATAAAAGTTCGCATTTCTTTTATGACAATTTTCTTTCACCAACTTTTTAATTTCCCGCAGGGGTAGGCAGAGAGAAAGGAATTGATTTCGCTAATCAAACTGGGCGATCACTAAGATGAAATATCTTCGAAAGCCGTTGCAAAAAAATATCTTGCAGAACTTAACAACCAAGACTAGGTACATCATGAAACTGTTAAATTTCTCAAAAACCATTCTATATATCCCAAATAATAGTTAAATGTCTAGAATTAGCACAATTATCGATATTACAGAGTATTACACACTCTCAGTGTTGCCCTGGTAAAATATCACAATTCAGAATTGAAACATTGTTTGAAATGGCTATAGCCGTATTTGATGACCAGATCTGAATAGCTAGGTACTATTCCACGTTCCTTCTCCCCGTCTAGTTTCCCTCTCCACTTCTTTCAGCCTCACAAAATACCCAAATTGGGGATACCAAGGATACACCAAGGATGCTACAGACGGTTGGAAGCAGTCGTGACTTTTGTGCAGTATTCACTTAAAAAATGTAAGGAAATTATATCAAAACTAGCGCAGACCCATAATAAATCACGGGATATTATAATAATTCAATTTTTGAAAAATACGGTTAAAATAATATTCTGTTAAAATATTATAGCTATTACATGTAGTTACCTACTTTAATAATAGTCGGAATTATTCCACGATCAGTTGTAATTTAAAAAATGACACTCGACAGCAAATTTGAGTTAATTGAAAATGAATAATTTCACGCGGGAAATAACGTACATCGCACATGTTTTTGTTGACGAGAAATCCTAAAAAGTAAAAACAAAATTCCTAGCCGTTACCCATAATATTCCCTATTTTCCTGGTTACCCTGTAATAGCAATAATAGCATCTAGCAGTTCTGTTCAGTTTGCTGATCATTATTCGCAAGAAGCGTTGTTCACTGTTCACAGTGTTCACACGAGCGCGAGCCACGGGTCCAGTTGGCCTGAAAGGGAAGAAGGAGTGTTAGCTGTTAGCTGTTAGCCGTTAGTTAGCGTGTAGGGAGAAGCGAGTATCGCCATCGTGTAGCTGGTAGCTGGTAGCGTGCTTTGCGAGTGTTATTAACACCGGATATATTAAATCGTATTATAAAAAGCCACTTCCGGAGTACGTATTCGAGTTCAAAAGAAGACATCCTGCTTACGATACAAAACCAAAGGATAAGCTACTAACAGGCGGTTCTTCAACGGTGGCTCGAAATCTACTTACAATATAATCAGATATCTCCTCGAAACTGATATCCAAATGATATATTGTTTTTTTCTTCTTAAAAAATGATAATAACTGCTCTCCAGCCAAAATCGAGGCAAAAATTAACATAAACGTTGTATCGCTGTCGTACCCTTAAATTAAATATACCATTCCTAAGAGAAAGTCCAGTTATATTCAATTTTTCAATTAAGTCCTAAATCCTGTATCTAAATTTCGGCAATAAACAATTAGATAATGTTAATTAAGTGTTAATCTCAAGTGACATACCAGGTAAGTATTGTACTGTATATTTTCTCCATAAATAGTTAAGTAATAACATAGATCACTGTAGAAATGTATTATAAGTTTGTACAGCGCCCTTGAGGTGATTTTGAACAAAAACGGCGCTATACAAGTCATCCAATTATTATTATTATTTATTATCGGAACATAAGGAAACACATAACAATAAATCTATAAAAAAGTCATAAAGGGTGCAAATTGGGTAGCAAAGTTTTGAGTACCACCGTTTCGGAAACCATTAATTGGATAACCGACAACACTGCCATAGGACACCCTAAGCGGTTCACTACGTTTGTTGACTTGGAAGGGTTGCCCAGGTTCGTGGGGTTTAGGTTTGTCCACGTCTTGGCAACGGATGCGTCCGCCCATTGCACTACAGTCGATTCATACGTCCTTCACTCCTGAACACACTGACCCCAGATTCCATCCTAATCCTCAAACCTTTTTCCTTTCCAGAACATTCTCTACTTCTTTTCCTTTAAAAAACCCCTCACACAGCAGTCCCAAATATGACATAGACGTGGATATAATATAATTTGTTTTCATTTTGTAAATTATTTCTTAGCAAATGGGGCCACCAATCTATTCCAGTGATATCGAGTGGCACTGGCGTCAATTTAATACACTAGTGGATGGGCATCTTTGACTTCTTACACAATTCCACAATGTTACTGTTAAAAACTACATTTAAGTCCCATTTCCAATATATTTTATGGTTAAAAGTTAGGAAGAAAGTAGATATTTAAAGTTATTATTAAAGATTAGTCGAACAATAAAAAAATAATTGTTTTGATTTAGGTACATTGTAAGGTTAATTTATTTTTAAAGGTTTTCAGGGTACAGTGGAAAATATCAATATCTCTTAGGGTAGTGTAAGTTTTGCAGATACGTCCGAGTAAAGAGTTTTGGGCGTATTTTTTATTTGAAATGTTGCATGTAAAATAAGGTATTCGATCTGTAAAGGTGTGTTTGTACAGGGTAATAGCATTACACTAATGATTTTCAAAGTGATGCAACAGATATTTTTTTTTTTATATTTTCATTTTAACAAACTTTGAAATTTTCAGCTATATCGGTCGACTACTTTTCGAGTTTTGCGAGCGCAAACAAACACAGGCTGGATTTTTATATATTTGGATATTTTAAAAAGGTTTTGGCGCAAAAAAGCTACTCGAAGTCTGCAGTTCAGATTCCACCCATGGGCGTGGATTTCAAACATTCGATATTTCATGCAATGAAATATTTATGATTTTATTTTTTTACAGGAACTGAATGCGTACAACGAAGTCATGTGCACAATAGCCATAACGCAACATAGTATTGTGATGACTCCAAGATACCATTTTTCTAGAAACGTAATTGGCGTTAGTAAATTGCATTCACTTTCGTCATTCACAGTCGTATTTTTAGCAAATGGGGAGTGTCAAATTCGATTGCAGAGTTTTAATTAAAAATAGTCAAGGGGTCCCAGAGCAGAAAAGTTTAAGAAGCTCTCTATAGCTCGCCAAGTAAAGCAAGTGGCAACGATGGAGCCCATTCACATCGTAATAAAATATACATTCTTCTACGCACATAATTACATTTGGAAGTAACTACCAACACGAGAATACCGGCAGAATAGTCAGGAGAACTGGGGATTATTAAATAATTAATATAGCTGGGATTTCAACACGCATTGGATGATGGGGAACAGATAATATTATGAGATCAGTCTGCAAATAATAATTATTGTTCCGAGTAGGTACTAGGTACTACACAGTCAATATATCCCCATCGCATCTTAGTATTCCCTAATTAATCCTTCAAACATCAATCCCTAACATCGGTTTTTCTTTTATGCCTGTGACAGACCACGCTATAAGCGCGCTATATTATCGTGGCTTGGCTTATTTCAGCATATCGCTCGCCATACATTCCCATTGGTAGTGTATGGCGAGCGATATGTTGAAATGGGCCGAGCCATGCTGCGTATAATCTAATTATTATAAGTACCAAGGTTTCGAATAGTGACGAACATGCTAGAATATTCCGAAGTAACTGATCATAATTTCTTTATGTTCTGCCATTTTAGTGATGACAAAAATCGACGTCATAATTGGGGAATGGGAGAGGAAGCTTTGAAACTAAAATTTTCAGTTTTATTTTATAATAGCGCAGTCCCGTGAAATATCACGGGATAGTCTGAAATATTGACAAATCAGTTCCAATATTGAAATTGATAATTAAAATAATTTTTGGTTAAAATATCATACAGGGGTCCGGGAGTAAAGTGCACTAACTTCGGGGGGTTCTACATGATTTTAGAAGTAGAAAAGACAAATAAATTTTTTTCGAAATTCCGACGTTCTAAGGTAGTTTTTAGGTTAAAAAAGTTGAATTGTTTGTATGGGAAAATAAATATTCTTCTATGGAAAAAATATTTTAGCATGGGAAAAAAGTTATTTATCTTTTTTTTTACTTCTACCATCATGTAGAATCACCTCCGAAGTTAGTGAACTGTACCCACGGACACCCTGTACAATGGGTAGGTAATTTATCGCTTGTCTGAATTCTTCACATGATCAGTTTCAATGTTTAAAATGACGCTAAAATTAAAAAAAAAAATCGAGTTTATCGAACCAGAGTTGTGCAGGTCGCACAGAAAACCGAAAATAGGTTTTTTGATTTCTCACTTATAACAAAACATTTGAATTTCTTATATTTTTCCCTTCATTTAATCCGTAGTCAATATTTTGATCCACCCCCTTAAAGTATAAAAAAATGTAGGTACTTATAGCAATATTGAGCACTGAAAACAAAATATTAAATTTAAGCAGTTTAAAATATACATAATTTATTCGATAAAGTGTGAAAACACGTTTTTTATGTTCCCTTTCTAACGTTTGGCACATTATTTATTTCCGGCATTCAAATCGTTACGAAACGACTTACGAAAATGCGGATTGTTGTACCGAAAAGCACGTGGCGCAAATATTTACAGGCGATTCCGAAGAAGTGCGGTGGTGAGCGTAAGTATGTTGGTACCGTTTTGAAAAAAAAGGCGCGGCAATCCATTCGGGAAAGATGGCGGAAATATGCTAAAGGCGGGCGTGTCAACCATCAATGGCAAGCAAATATAGTCCACTTCCGATCGTAAACATCTATGGAGTGATTTACAATCATTTACAGGCCGCATTCCGAGAAGCAACACAAACCCAATTTAGTCGAGTCTGCATGCGAATAGTTGAGGTGTCGAATATTTGAGCAAGTCGATTATTCGCGTTCCCTTCAACCCGCCTATTCTGGGCCCGGTTAAGAATGTGATCAAATTAAGCATAACATGACGGCTGATCAAAAATTGATCGAGAATCCATGGATAATGCGGATTGCTCAACGGGTTCACATAATTTTTATTGGCTAAAGAATCCCAACTGCTCCAAACCGTCTGGAGACAGTGAGACTATGGCATCCCCAATGGGGGTATGTTGTGAGGCTGAAGGTGGAGGGGAAGGGAAGGAGATAGGGTGAGGAAGGTGCGGAAGTACCTAGCTATTCAGATCTGGTCACCAAACACGGCCGTTTCAAGCAAACGTTTCAATTCAGAATGAAGCTGCTGCCACACGCAAAGCTCACATCAAAAGTTAATGTACAGCGCATCATCTTTTCTACCGACACACGACGCTATCAAATATTTCTTCCTATGGTAGAAGAGGGGGTCAGTTGAATTCGAGAGCGGCCGAGGAACATAATTTCATCTGTCAAAGTGACAACTTTACTTACTGACAGCTTGAGCACGTTTTCGAAATGGATGATACTTGTCGCCTATTGCTGGATCTGTTGGACAGCTCATCCTCAGATGATGATGCCGCCAACTATATATTTATAAATGCTATTTATAAACTTTTTAGATTTTAAACAATCTGCGCGTAAATAGCGCATTTTCACATAACCTGACATAACCTCTCCGTCGAATCAGGAAATTCGCAGTTCGCACGCCGATCGACGAAAGCGACATATAATAAATTATTGTAAAATAAGCTCAACTTTCGTCCAAGCCGTCCAACTTTTATCAAAAAACCGAATGATATTACCATATAAACATACTGAGATTAAAAATATGATTAATTTTGAAAGGGCGAAACTTTGTTTACTTCAAATTCAAATAATGATTATATTTATATTTTAAATATATGTTAAGTATGTTTGCCAAATAAAGTTTTTCTTTTATGTTTCTAAATTTACTAGCACACATGACGATATGAGCTAACATAATAAATAAGAAATGCATTATTAGGCTGCTTATGTCATGACTGTCAAAGGGAACACGGAACTTAGTTGGTAGCTCCGTAATTAAAATGACCCCCTCTCCTTTTTACGGCGGAGAGGGGGACGCGTAACTTTTCAAATATCGCGTCGGGAGCGGTTACGTAAAATAAATTCGGTTAGCGAAGTTCAGAACCACACTTATAGCGCGTTATCTTTTTACGTGTGTCGGGTCTGTATGGGATTGTATGGCGAGCGCTATTGTGCTTTATATTATCTGTTGATGTGAGCTTTGCGTGTGGCAGCACCATGATGGTCTTAGACCAGAGGGGTACTAAGAGTATCTTCCACTCTGGAACGTGCTGCAAATATACTATATATTATTTTAAATGATTAATTTGTGAAATAACACAAATTAATCAAATAATATTTACTTGTGCACGCCGAGCGACCTCCAGCTTGATAGTTGAGAACCTTACCCCTCGACCATGGAGGCCGTCAAAAATCTAATCTTTATCGATCAATCGAAAATATAATCCGTCTAATCTTTTGATTCGGTTTTCTGTGACTGCCAATCACATATTTTTACAGATTATAGCAAATTGGAACATCCAATCCAAAGTTGCCGTTACAATGATATGCACTCAATAATGATTAACCGGCAACCAGCATTGGTGACAGCTGTACATAATCTATGGCGGCAGTCTTCGACGAGCGGTCACAGGGAGAGGTTTATCGAACCTATCGGAGCTGATCGGAGCAAAATACATGAACGAGCTAATCAGTTAAGAGTGGGTTATAGGGCAGAATGGTGATTTGCTGGAAAACGGCTCTCTAAAACGGCTTAATACTACCTTTCGTATGTCATTCTCAGACTTCATATTCTTTGTTACCAATTAATGGACTATTATTTTTCAGTCTGCCTATTTTTTTTTTGTAGTTGTTGTAGGCATTCGACCATAAAAAATAAAAACATTGATACACCATACAACCCACTTTTAAAACTTGGATGTATGATTATCGCGTTAATAACGGCTTTACACTATATTTTTAATTTAAAATATGTATATAATACACACATCTGTAGAAGTACGGCCTCTAATTATCGTTATGCTATCTGTGGATATTAACAATTAAATAAATACTTCATCTTGCACCAAATTTTCAACGCATTTCACAGTTTTTTACTTATTCCGGGATGGAAGCCCCCGGTGATGGCGGTGAAGCTATAGGCTCCCTGTTTTACGGCGTATATATTTCGAAAATGCCATCAAGATGTTTCATTAATGGGTCTAAAAGTAGAATACCGACTCACTTAAAGAATTGCAATAATCTTATGAAGCTACAAAAACAGTAAATACTCACAAATTCTCTTTTTTCATGTAAATTTGACGTATTGTATTTTTTCAAGTGTCATATTTTTTAAAAGTTGTATAATTCAACATTTAACATGCGTTCCTTTTCCTAACGGTTAGCACTAACGTCATGTTGTTTACTGGCGGCATCTTTATGCAAGTGTGTGTGAGAGAATTCATTGTCTTTACGCGCTCTGACTAAGTGGGAGAGTGAACGTTTTTTCATAGGGCACGTTTGGTAATTGAACCAAAAATTACCAATATTATTTTTCTCTTTGTAGATCAATATTATGATTTATCCATGGCAGCCGGAAAAAATACTCCAAACAAGGTATGCTTCAAGTAACGAATAAATGAAAAAAGATTATTGTTTAGTTGTACTAAATGACACAGAATAATTTAACAAATATATAAATAAAAAAATAAAATTTCTTTTATTTCTCGAGGTCAATTTATTAATGATGTTATTAATATGTATAGATATTCTATCAAATATAAAATTAAGAAATTTACCAAATAAATCCACCTTCGATTTTCTCGAAAACGAAAGCTCAAATAAAAAAAGTCATAACCCAAAATTGACAATAAATGAATAACTGCTTTGATAATTTTATAGAGAAACTGACCAGGACGCGATTTTCGTAAATTTACTCAACATGTGAGAACTTTGGGCGGTTGGTTCGATTCAAGACCTCTGTGCGTTACCTCAGAATGATTACAACCCAAGGGCTTATAACTTGTAAACATAAAGAAATATAAACCTTAATGTTGCAGGTTTCAAAACTATCCGTTTTTAGCTTATGACCTATAAAGGGTTTTACCGTTTATACCACGAGTTTCCGAACACCGTGTAAAACAAACTATATGTATCGGAAATGTTCCTCAACACTAATGACAACAGCAAGTGAATGATGAAACATTTATAAAAAATGTCAAATTAAATGCTTTACCAAAATAGTAGGTTCTGCAAATAAGTCATACTTTTTTACTAAGTTGTTTGTTTTACTTAATATTTCACATTCATATTATACGTTCATTGCTTTGCGACAAACGCAGATGTGATGTTATATTTTAACAATTTCATTAATGTACAACTACCGCCCTCTAGTGACATAAAAATGAAGACATTTTGACAGTTTGCGAAATTTCGCTATCATATAACAAGCGCTTAATACAGTTTTATACTTTGGTTTTACTTTTTGATTCTCCCATAACTTTATGATTACTTTCAAATGATGTGGCGCCCTATAGAATAATTACATTTAAATGATATTTGTTATTAACTTAAACGATAGGATTCTTGTCACATCCGAAGAGAAGTATAAATCGTAAGATACAAAATAACTCATTGTTAAACCCAGAGGCAGTTCTAGGGATCCAGGTAGGTCATTTGAAAAAATTGTGTGACTGATCTTTATCTGATATTGTGAAAAATGCCCATACATTATTCTCTATTTCAATTGAATACAGTAAATTGGAAATAACTGCACAATCCATCTACTTACGGCAAATTATTTTTAAGAGATTACGTTTGAATGTAGTTGTACACAACAGTGCAGTTGTGTTGTTGTGTGTGTAGTTTGAAACGCCCGTCCGCAGTATCCGATAGATAGTAAAGTAAAGTAAAGTAAAGTAAAGTAAAGATACAGAGTGCAAAGCAATTGAAAACCAACCAATGTTCCACACACGACAAGGTGTAAAATGAAAAACCGATAGATGTTTATGTCACCATCTCTTTAAAACTTACAATATTTATCATGCTGTCTTCCTCACGGCCATGACCTAAGCGTCCCTAAGTTTTCTTCGGTACCTAATTTTTACTTTGACGAAAGACATAGTGCCATTTAGTTTATTCTATGGCACGCATAGGGACAGAAGATGCCTAAGGGGACATTCTTTAAATCGACCCAGCGAATCGTGTGGACTTTTGAATGAAAGTTTTTATTAGAGACAACAGATGTCACGGCTCGTCAAAAGCCGCTCGCAGTTCTGCTGTTTCGCGGTACATTTCAAATAAATTAAGAATAAGACCAGTTGTTTTGATCCACATAATTTATTATTATTGTTGTCTTATTATTATCTACAGATGGAGACTTGATGGAGAAATGGGACGTACGTTCGCCGAATATTAAATTAGCCGAACTTTGCAGGACATCATTTTGTTTTGCAAACTTCGAATTTTAGGGAAAAACAATTATTCGTGCTTACTGGAAGGTACCCTTGAAGCAGATGGCACTAGAGTGGTGGGAAGTCATTTTCATGACAGCTATGTAACAGGTTTAAAATATATATTTTAAAGGATATAAACATATTTTTTAAAAAAATGTTGTTAAGTATGGTGGTTGGAGTGTAAAGGAGTTAAAAATAAATTGAGTAATAGAAATGCAAAAGTAATTGGGAAAAGGAAGTCTTAGTTTGTTCATAACCTCAACATATTTTTGATTATTTTCTTATTAACATATGTATCTACACATACTTCAAAATAGGATGAGAAATAAGTTTTGCTATTTAATTTCAGATTGGCGGCGTACCACAGAAATAACAGTTTTCAGATGAGTTTCTCAGAATAAGAAAGTTGAAAAGTGAGGTTAAGACATTTGTGTACACATGCTTATTTACAAGGTCGACCCTGAGCCAAATGGCAACAAGCGCGGGTAAAATTTTGGCACCCCTTGTCAAAACTAGTAGACGCTTAGGACGCTTAGGTGAGTGATCACTGTAATCAATAATATTAGCATGATGTGTATTTTTGTGTGGTGCAGTTTTTATGAAAAATAATCTCAAGTGCGATGTGTTAGAACTGTTGGGTACTATCAGCACCATGGCAATTCAGCACCTGGAGCAGACTGCTCGAATTGTGCCTGCGTAGGGCTGGCCCTGCTTATTTATATTGGTATTAAAAATATCATTTTGCTCAAATTAGACAGTGCTTACGTTTATAACAGATTCCAGAGGCATCACATAGTCATTTGAATGAGAATTTTTATCAGTTCATGTCTATGACCAGACGTTCTCGGAGAGACAAAGGCTCAATTCAACAATAATATAATGAACTTTTTTTAAAAAAAACTTTCATCACGGGCATGGTTTCCGGCTACACTAGCGCCAATAGCTGATTCGAGCATTCCAGATAACCTGCCATAAAAAACTTGTAAGTAGTGGCTTAAATGACACTAAAAAAAATAAAAATAAAATAAAATCACTATCTTAGGGAAAGTTATTCTATCGGCTTTATGGGATGGGAATGTGTTTTTGCCTCAGTTTTAAAAGAAAATCAGCATTTCAGAGTAGAGTTGTACGGTTTTGACAATAAGTCATTAGTCGACAGCCTCTTGTAAAGGACTGTTTGGCCCGGCTAACATAGAAAGGAATTTAGAAGTCGTTGAAATGTACAGAACCTTCAAACATAATTTAGCATAGAAACCTGTGAAAATTCAATTTGGAGAAGATAAGAGAGAGAGTTCAATTTGGTAAGTAAAACAAAAATGACTTACCGGTATTTTACTAGTCTTCAAGAACTCGAGTAGGGCTTCTAATGAGCCAAGAGTGGAGGCCTGGACGTACACTCCTCGGTCCGACAACCGGATGCTGGACAGGGCTGACTTCAGATCCTTGGCCACTTCCTCCCTAAAGAAACAAAACTATTATCAAATTTGTCATCTAAATAACTTGATATTCCACGAATCAACTAACTATAGTTAAATCTCAATCAATCTCGAATTGCATAGACTGTTCCTCTATGAATCGTTTTACCGAGTTATTCGTTTAAAGCACCCAATTTTTATACTATTTTACTCAATCGATTGTTGCCAGCGGCTGCTTCTGATATTAGTTGTCGGTAGACATTTAAACATGAGTGTGAGAGTGCGGTTATCTTTTTAATTTATAGTTTTTGAGTGTTTCAACCGTCTTAACCGTCTGGTGGAAAAAAAGCGAGATCTTCAAAAAAGATTAAAAATTGTCGAAAAAAACCAGCTGAAAAATAAGTCCATATTGTGAAGCGTTTAGGAATCGCGGCATTTTTATAAACACAGTTAATTATATTTGAAATTCATATCTTCTTTTAGAAAATATTTTACACACTTAAACATTAAAGTATGAATGGAGCTTTTTCTAAAGTCCTACAGCCATTGTATTTTCCGCATTCAGTTTATTTCAGTAGGACTCTTTAAAAACGATTGACAGAGGTTTCACTGTATTATATACCTTTTACCGCTTTTTAAACTTTTATATTTACCTTAAATACCTTTTTTGGTCTTTAATACGCCATGTCCAAACCATGTAATGTTTATTATTACATAATCTTATACATTGAGAAATTTTGCATAAATTGCTTAAGAGGAACGGCTGAGTGGACCTTTCCATACAAAGTTAAATTTGGATTTACAGCTAAAATACCTAATTAAACTGATTTATCTTTTTTTTAATCGAAAGGTGTGGCATGTAGAAAGTACGGAATGGAGTCCGATTTTCGATATTTGCTTTAAATTATAAAATATAACCCCGAAAAGATGACGATTTTTGGAGTCAACTTTGATAATTTTTTGTGACTAAATGGAAGCCACTTTTGAAAAAATCTTTCCATTCCTGTCTCAAGAATATGATGAATTATTAAAAAAAAAATTTCAAAAAAGAATTGTGTTAACATAAAAACCCTTATTTAGTCCGACGAAAAATTTAATTGAATATTACCTTCGATTTTGGCTTTGTCTCATTTGCACAAAGCGGGCATGAGGTAAGCCGTCGCGGGCCGGGGGGGTGGTCGCTAGCCGGCCAAACAAATACTTTTATTTACGCTTTTTCGTGTCGGGTGTCTAGAGTAGGTAAGCCGAGGGCCGAGGGCCGGGGGCCGGGGGCCAGGGGCAGGGCGTCGGGAACAAAAACATGGGTGTTCCTGTGTGTGTGTGTTTCTAGTTGACATTCTACATTCGCAGTTGTTATTTATCTCGAGCGAATATGACGAATTTGTTGCACATGTTTATGGATAATGTTATTTTAAACTCAATACAGTTTTTAACCGAAACACCCCTAAATAATTTATTTTACTCAACACGGGTAAGTAATGCTTATTTGAACACTTTAAACAGTGATAATTAATAATATTATGAATTAATCAAACGTTTATTACGGTACATACGTTATTGATTGTTTAAAATGTTAATTGTGTTTTAGGTCGAAAGTGGATACTACTAACTGTTCTCTTGTTTTTATATCTTTAAACATGTGTACGTACACTCGGATTACGTAGATTATAATATAATGTGCTTGTAGCTATACAGGGTGTATCGGCACGTACCCGACAAACTTTAACCAGCTATTCCTTAGCACATTTGGAGTAAACAATGTTATGGGCACTTTGCTGTCCGGTAACATTTTTTTTTAATAAAAAATGTATTGAATAAAAAATGTACTGTTCATATTTTCACCACATGTCACCAATGTTTTATTCTTTGTCAAAGTTTGAAAACCCGTCTGGCAATATTTTGTTCGAGTTTCGTTGAATAATGTACGTACGTACCTATGTTGGCGCGCTTTTACAATCACAACGAAATGGCACGGCACCATTCGTCTCATTTTTAACTATTATTATTTAGTGTGTACGAAAGAGCCAGGACACTTTTTGACACACTTGCTAATAACAGCTGTTGAACACGAGAAACAATGCAAATGACAGTGACGGAGTGTGGATTTTTTATTTATTTTTGTTTTTAATGGAAAAAAAATGTTACCGGACAGCAAAGCGCCCATAACATTTTTTAATCCAAATGTGCTGAGGAATAGCTGGTTAAAGTTTGTCGGGTACTTTCCGATACACCCTGTATAATATACATAGCTACAAGCACGTTAAAATATAATATATGCATTGTTTTATTATTGTGCTGCTATTTTCATGGTTATTTTTATTTTTATATTGAAATTTTTATTTATTCTGTTTACATAATATCCAGCTCACATAACACTTGCAGCAGGCCTTGCGAATATAAATTATTACCACTGTATACATTTTTTTTTGTCCAAATGTTGTTTTTGTTTGTTGAATATGCCTTTGATTGTAACGTCTAGTGATTTTGGGTGTTTGGAAAGTGATTCAATTATTTATTGTTATCAATTTGCAGAACGCCATTTTGTGTTTTTAAATTTTATATGCATATTTAATGATCTTTTTTTAATTTATAAAATCAGTTACAAACAATACACATTCGAACTTACTTACAAAATATAATTTAAAAAAAAATTATTGTAAATAATTTTTTAAAAATTCATCTGAATGTTTTCTTTTCGCGAAAGTGCCTATACACGGTGTCCGGAAACTCGTAGTACAAGCGGGAAACTGGAGAATCTACACCACATGGGGAACCCAAAAAAACATAAAGTTTTTTGATTTGAGCATTTTCAAAAAAAAAAAAAACCAAAAAAAAATATTTTTCGGCTATTTTAGGGTTAAAGTTTTTTCTGGTGTTTAGGGTTGAATAACAGATGTTTTAACCCTGCAGAGCAGAAATATTTTATGATTACACCGGGTTAAATGAAGGGTGATTTCAAAATAATGCTTCAAATCCGAGTTTCTTCATTTGTTTTACTTTCAAATAGTTTTAATTAGTTGGGTACTTTGATCTTCAGTAATAATTTATAAGAATTTGATTAAAAAAAAAAAAAAAAAAAAAATAAAAAAATCAACTTCAAACTCGATTTACTCGATAACGAAAGCTCAAATAAAAAAAAAAATATACTACAAAATCGACTCCAAATGTGATGTAGATTCACCAGTTTCCCGCTTGTACTACGAGTTTCCGGACACCCTGTAAAAGTATGGTTTTAGAACACAGTTTTGTTTTTATAAATTTTTTTATGTAAAGTTTTTTACAAATTGGAACAGTTATAAAATAGAGGGAAATAAAAAAAATGTAAACACATATTCCACACGGATTTTATTTTATTTCAGAAAGAAATTTTCCTAGACATTCCAACAATGCTGCCAAAGTCAATTATTATGTATGCTCATTACGGAGAATTGTACGATAATATCTCCATATATATTTAGTAATAACATAGATCATTGTAGAAATGTATTATAAATTTGTACAGCTCCCTTGAGGTGATTTTGCACAAAAACGGGGCTATAAAAACCATCCAAATATTATTATTATTATCCGGTAAGACCATCAACCAACAAAATTTAGACATGGCGTGTGAATGTTAAAAATGACACCGAAACCAAAATTATTAGTTCCAAAAATTGGGTTACGAAAACATTTATCAAAAAGAAAGTTCACTATTTCACATTCAAAAGATCACAAGAAGCATTGCTTTTTATCTTTCGTTTGTCTGCAAGGACCAAATTCGTCTCCTAAGATATTATGCTTTCAAAAGCGAGGAGACGGAATCAGATGGGAGTTTTGTTATAGAAATACTTTTTGGTAGGCCGAATTATTCGACCGAATTTGTAAGACGCGCCATATCTGAGTTGATATATTGTTGGGTAAGATGGTATAATTTACAAAAACATCATTTTGCAAAAAACAAGTAAGTTATGACGAAAATATAATCAGATGGTGCACGAAGAAAATTTTGCAGAGGCACACGAAGAGTTAATCATCGATGTAGGTACTTATTAATACATACTAGGACTTTAATATAACATTCTATTGTCAAGGTCCCGTAAACTATAGAAGAATAGTCACTGTTACCCATCAATATTATATCAAGCAAGAAACATGTTCCATTGGAATACTTTAAGATGACGTTCATACAAGCTCTGCGTGGGAGTACTATAAACTCACTGTTTCAGACACTCATAAATCAGCCAAAAAATATTATTATTAAAACACTCAACCGAAACAATACTCCCAAAAAAATATTGATCCCAACACTAACCTTAAAATATCGATTTCATCAGGTTTATGTGCCACCAAGAGGTTCAGTCCCGCCACAGCCTTTTCCAAATCCTTTGCAGCAATCTTCACTCCCTGTGCTGCAGTTATCTCCTTGTACTCAATGTATGCATTCTACAACAATAAATATATGATTGATTAATATGTATATTATTTACAGGCTAAGAGTTTGCATGTATCTGTGCACACCTATCGAAAGTTTCAAAAATGTTTTTAAACTAGTTTTGATGTGATGTGAATAAAACTTATATATTTATTCAGAATCGGCATTTGTCAAACAATATGAATATATCGTCTTGTAGCAGTTCAATTTTGCCCTGCCACTAATTATCAAACTTCTTACAAGACTTCTATGTAGTCTATGGGACGTGTGCTCTATGGGCCGTTCTAGAAGGAAGCTCGAGTGATCATGATTTCCGAACGCCAGTACCAAACGGGCAGCCAGGCGGTGTGGTCGCGTCTACAGGGAGGATACGGATACGAGCGAGCGCTCCAGTCGACAGATTTCCGGGTGACGCAATGACGTAATCAGCTAGATAAATTTATTCGCTGGTCATCAGGTTGATCCACCTCTAAATTTGCAATACTTTCCTAAGAGTTGCATGGCGCCCTATACCGGTGAAACAGGTCAGATATTTAATTTCTTTACACAATGTCACACTCATTACTTTTTGCTACCAATATAAATTCCATCCGTGCTATCAATACTTTGTATTGTCGCTCACCCCTGAGTTTAATCTAATTTTGTTGTAAGAGAGATCTCTAGCTCTATGCAATATTGAATTAAATGTAATATTGAACTTCTTTTCTCTTTTATTTCATTATCGTAGCAATCCCGATGTTGGTTATCCATACATGTTACAACTGCCCAAAAATCGGTTGAGATTGTACATGTGGTTTTGAATGACGCAGGCGATATTATTATTATCTAATAAAACCTGTTATAGTATACGTAAATTCAATACAGCACATGAACGAAATAATTTCAAAATACATTTTTTTGGCGTTTTCAACAGCACATGCCACATTGATTGATGCTTTAAAATTTTGAAATTAACCAATGGACTTCTTTTACTGGGTTAAAGTCAATACCGCGAATAAACCATCAAGTGCAAAAGCAAGCAAAAGCACGTTTATCCCTATACATATAGTTTTTGTTCCTCCTGAACATTTTTACAAATGGTTCTTTCATGGTATCGGACTGACGATATTATATTTTTTAAGCATTAATATTTTTCACTGGAGTTCCTTATTTCCCTTCAGTTAATAAACTTTTTCCAGTTGTTTAGATTGCTTAACCTAAGTACACGGATTGGCCTAAGTGAATTGCGTTGGGAAGAGTGTAATTGTGCATTTGAGCATGGTTTAAGTACAATTTCGGATCGACCAGTTGCTAAGTATGATTGAGAACAGGAGCTTTTAGTGATCAAGTTATATCAAACCCAACTGATACCTAGCATTTTAATTTAAGCATTAGCGTGTATCAAGTGCAAATACAAAGAGGGGGGGGGGGGGTTTAGGGGGATCAACCTCTCCCTTCGACCTCAGTATTATATAGGTAAAAAATAATAGTACTCGTAGGAGTACACTCCTGGAAAATACAACAATATTATTTTCACCATCTCTTTTATCAATGTGATGAAAATAATAAGTGTTGGTGAGAAAGGACCCAAAAACTTTCTAATAAATTTCCAGGGTTGAACCTACTGCTTATATTCGAACCTACCCCATATGAATGCTATAGCTACACCACTGACGTGTATTGAGTGCTTTTTGTAAATGAGTCAATACATTTTTTTAAATATTTAGAACTTATTGAACGTATTGAAAATGTTGAATTAATTATTTACCTTGACTCTCAGTTCCTTCATGGGCTGCGGCATGAGCAGCGACCTGATTTGTGTGACGATTGGTCCGTCTGTTCCCGCCAGAACCATTGTGTCTCCTTCCCTCAACATCCCGTTGATTAATATGGCATCAATTGTGGTTCCAAGGCCAGGAATTGCTTTAACCTAACAACAACAAATATCATGGAATTAGAAAAGTGATATATTGGCTGTTGCATTGGATTAAATTGTAGAAATGTAAATATAAAGTGGCATACCTCGAGCACGGTGGCTTGCAGCGTGTGGGAGAAAAGCAGGCGCTGGTGCAGCATGTTCTCGCAAGACTGCACAATGAGGGACAGAAGGTTACCCATGCCCTCGCCTGTCACCGCTGAGGTTGGCACCAGCGAGACATACGACCTGATGTCGGGGTTTTCATAGTAGAGGGCTGCGTTCAGACCCTACATACAACAAAGGTTTTACAATATTAAATATAGAACGGATTGGTTGGTAGAAATAGTCACCAGGCAATAAGGCCACCCGTAGTTATATGGATGTATTACTATGTACAATTACATATGTATTACGTGTTATAAAGTGTTAATAAATAAGAATTTCCATCCAAAGTTCTCGGCACCTGGGTATCTAAAAGGTATGTAATTTAACACTACAAAGACTTGGCACTGTTTATCAAAATTATAGTTACGGTCTTTCTAGTGTTAACCCTCTCTAGGCCGCGACTTTGGAGGCGTGCTAAGCAGTGGCGGCTCGTGACTTTTGGGTTACTAGAGTGCTAATATTACAAAAAATGGCTTAATTGATGTTGTTGTAGCTGAAAACGATTTTTTATTTTTTTTCGAAAAATTGATTTTTTGTATGAACATTTTCAGGAATACCGTGCGGCGCACGGCAATACTGAAATTTCCTGAAAATCTTCATACAAAAAATTGATTTTCGGAAAAAAATAAAAAATCGTTTTAAGCTATAAAAACATCAGAAATGCCATTTTTTATAATATTAGCACTCTAGTACACCCAAAAGTCACGAGCCGCCACTGGTGCTAAGCATATTATCTCACAAACAGGACATTTAAGGTTTGCCCAGGTCTTGGTGGCGGGTGCGTCGGCCCACCTTCTGCGTGGCGGGCCGGTTGGGAGATGCTGGTTGAGGGAGATCCTTTACAACCGGTTACCGCTGTCCGGGCCGCTCGATAGTACAGGGGCCCGACCCTCAGGCTCACGACTAAGGGTGGGCTGCCCCATCAGCGAGTGTAAAAACCCCGCCACTGCTGTTGTGCCGGTTCGTGACCGGAGGGGACCCAGCAGCAGCGTTTGGGGCGCATTGGATGCCCTCTCCAGCCGGACTCTCCCAGCCTATCGCCTAGCACCGCAGTGGGTGGGCTGGAACCAAACGCTCATCACTCCTGGACAGCCTGAACCCCATATTCCTCTACCCACCCCTCACACCTTTCCATTCCAGACCTTCCTTTCACTTCATACCCTTAAAAAAAAAAAAAAAAAAAAAAAAAAAAAATTAAAATCATGAATAAACATAAAAACAAACATAACATCTTTACAGCGGCGAGTAGCAGGCGTCCCCGGTGCGGACCAAAACTGTTGGTAAATTTTGCCAACATTCGCGGCCTGCACACAAATTTAAATTCCGTCCATCACCATCTTTTGTCCCAACGTCCCAACCTTCTTTTCCTATCCGAAACTCAGATAGCCGAGCCGCCAGACTCCTCCTATCTGGACTGCCCGGGCTTTACCCTCGCAAGCAAATTCCGACTGAAAGGAGGAGTCTGCCTCTATAGTCGAGCTGACGTCAGCTGTGTGCGACTATTGAGTCTGGAAAACTACAGATTCGACGTAATGTGGGTGCGCGTCAATCTTGCCAGTACGGCAAGATTCTACGCATGTCTATACCGCTCACCGAACCATAGCGAATCAGACACTTCCGAGCTCTTCAAACATTTGAGCGATACTATTGATGATCTCTTGCCCCGCTACCCTTCGGCCGAGTTTGTTGTTCTGGGGGACTTCAACGTTCATAACGAACCATGGTTGAAGTTCTCAGGCCCAACGGACTCGGCTGGCCGACAGGCGGAATCCTTTGCCATTTGCTACGGATTAGAGCAATTGGTTCAGGAGCCTACAAGGGTTCCTGATGTCCAGACTCACCGCTCCAATCTGTTAGACCTATTCTTAACTACTGTGCCACACGGTTATAAGATTGACGTCACAGCGCCTCTGGGATCATCTGACCACTGCCTAGTGACGACATCAATCCCCGTTAGCCTCAGACCAACCAATGAGAGGCTGAGGAGAAAAGTGTGGCACTATAGGTCAGCAGATTGGTTCGGTATGCGGGCCCATTTCAATGCTTTTCCGTGGTCAGCTGTTTGTTTTCGGACTTCGGACCCTTCAAGATGTGCCCAGGAGATTGGTGAAGTCATCAATTCGGCGATGGATGGCTTCATACAATCGACTACTAAAGAAACTGGTGTGGGCTCAAAGCCGTGGTTCAGTCGACAATGCTCCGAAGCAGTTCGACGAAAAAACGCGGCTTACCGAGCCTACAACACATCTCGAACGCCCGAAAGCAGATCAGCATACAACAAATCGGCAAAGGAATGCAAGAGAATCATCAATAGGTCAAAATTCGAACACGACCTGCAGATCAGCAAAAAGCTGGCTGCCTGCCCGCATGGCAGCAGAGCATTCTGGTCGCTTGCGGGCTCAATAGGTCGAAATTTTTGCAAACCCAGTTTGCCACCTCTTACCAGACCTGACGGCTCACTAGCAAACACCGCCACCGAAAAGGCAAACCTTTTAGGGAAAATGTTTGCGGAAAACTCGACCCTCGACGACGGGGGTGCTGTTCCGCCGTCGGTTCCTCACTGCGGCTTCTATATGAAAAAGCTGAGGATCCGGCATCGGGATGTACTCCACGTCATACGGGGGCTCGATGTTAACAAAGCTAGTGGACCTGATGGAATACCTGCCCTGGTATTGCAGAGGTGTGCTGCGGAAATAGTTCCAGTTTTGACAAAGCTCTTCAAAATGTCCCTGAAGTGTGGCACTGTGCCCTCTGGTTGGAAAAAAGCGGTAATTCACCCTATTCCCAAGAAAGGTGACCGCTCCAACCCGGCCAACTACCGCCCCATAGCGATCACATCAGTTCTGTCCAAAGTGATGGAACGTGTGATCAACGACAAACTGCTCACATACCTCGAGAAGAACAAAATTATCAACGACCGTCAATACGGATTCCGGCGGAACCGCTCGTGCGGTGATCTTCTCGCGTATGTGACGCATGTTTGGGGGCGGTGCCTGGAACGTCACGGTGAGACCCAAACGGTCGCACTAGACATATCCAAGGCCTTTGACCGGGTCTGGCACCGAGGACTTGTCAACAAATTGCATTCTTACGGACTTCCCGCATCCCTGTGTACGTGGATTGCTGACTTTTTAAGGGATAGGTCGATTCAGGCGGTTGCTGACGGTTTCACCTCTTCCTCGCACTCCATAAATGCTGGCGTCCCACAGGGATCGGTTCTGTCTCCGACTTTGTTTTTGTTGCACATCAATGACCTTTTGACATGTGCACCGATTCATTGTTACGCGGATGACAGTACAGTTCATGATAGCTTTTTGTTTGACAAGCCCCCAAAGGGCACACAAACTCCAACGGCTCGGAGGGCTTTGAAGCAGAGAATGGACGGTTATCTCGAGAGTATTTCCTCCTGGGGTAAAAATAATCTCGTCGAATTTAATGTTTCAAAGACCCAATCCTGTCTGATTACGTCTAAAAGGGATCCAAATGATAATCTAGTCTCCTTCAACGGAAGCAATCTTCCGAACAGGCCTTCCATTGATATGCTTGGTGTAACTATAAGTGACCAGCTCAGGTACGGGGGCTCCATCGAAGCTAGAGTAAAGTTGGCCTCTCAGAAGCTGGGCGTACTGTACAGGGCCCGCAGATACTTTAATAGTACACAACTGCTCACCCTGTACAAATCGCAAGTGCGCCCTACTGTCGAATTTGGCAGCCATCTCTGGTCTGGAGCCCCAAAATACCTGAAAAAAACCCTTGACTCTGTGCAGAAACGGGCGGTCCGTTTGATAGATTCCCCAATCTTAACAAACGGACTGCAATCTTTAGAGCACAGGCGTCAGGTAGGTATGCTGTCCTTGTTCTATCGGTATTACAATGGAAGATGCTCTGAGGAACTAGCGTCATTGATCCCTTCGGCACCGGTGCGTAGTCGGGATACACGCCAAACGCGCGCCCAACATTTGTACACAGTTGAAACTTGTCACATGAGAACGGGTCGCTTCTATGATTCGTTCTTAAGTTCAACAGCTCGGCTGTGGAACGAACTGCCGGCCTCTGTGTTTCCTCCCTCCTACAACATGGGACTCTTCAAGACCCATGTTCACTCCTTCCTCTCCACAAAAAGACCCTCCACACAGCATCCCCAAAGATGACATAGGCCCTGAGGGAAATTATTTTCTTCAGGGCCTCCTGTGTGGAGTAAATATAAAAAAAAAAAAAAAAAAAAAAATGTAGTTGAGATAGCAAAAATATGCAAACCAAAAACGATCACAGTTCAGACTCGGCCGACTAGCCGAAAATATATACACGAACGGAGTTCGTACTCGGCCGGATGAGGATAGAAGGTGAGTAAAGTGCCGACCAACTGGAAGAAAAATGCATACCAAACAGGGTCTGCGCATGGTCGGGAAAGTGTTAACAAGATTGAGTATGAGATTTTTCAAGGATTTTTACATAGTTTTGTCTAAAATAAAAAAAGGATATTTAAAATGCAAGGGGCCTCCGACATGTAGATTGCAAAGCTTTGACTGTTTTTCCGGTAATTATTTTGTTTGATTTTTGTGTGAAAACTTAAGAAGGTTTAATTTTAACCCATAAATTTATAACCATACAATTTATAAGTTCAAAGATTTTTCAGTTGCATCTGTCTTATATGAAATAAAAACATACATGGATAAAGTTGCCTCTGAATATTGGAATCTTTATATGAATTTGGGTAATAATATTGATTTATTTAACACAGAGTCAATTCGTTCGCGTTTCGGAACAGCTCATATGATCTCATAGAAATAGTTGTGCCTCCCTTATGTAATGGTTAGAAATATAATCTTAATGGTATTAGACAGAGCAAACACCACGCTTTATATTTAAATCTAGAAGTTAAACATAGAAGAATTAAAATGTATAGTTCTATGAAACCAAAGGTTCCAACCGCAACTTGAGAAAAAATATGAAACTCTGTGATTTTTTCATTAATTATTTTTATATGAAATGACAAAAAAGTGAGGTGGCAATAATGTTTATAATATGTTTGTCTAATTAAACACCATAAAATCAAGGAGTGCATTGAGTTCCTGGCATTCCAAGGGTTAAGATAAAAACAGGTGAATCAGTTGGTAAGGAAAATAATGCATAAAATAGCAATCCTGACATATAAATTGTATTTCCAACCTAACTTAACCTAACCTAATTTTGTAATATTTTAAAATATTAGAAACCCATTGTTAACCTTTTACACGCAATTGTATCATAAGTTTGGTACGGCAAGAAATCAGCATAGATATGCGGTTAGGGTTACCTGTTCAGCAAACTGCAAGATGGTTTCCTTGGTTCTAGTTTCGAACTCATTCTGCGTGTTAGTATGTTGAGACTTGATGATGTCTTTGACGTCTTTCCTCTGGGCGCTCTGCCAGTCGTAGAGCCTGTCAATTTTGTTCAGAGCCACAATGAAGGGAGTTTTCTTTGCTTTCAAAAGATTGATTGATTCCAGAGTCTGGGGCTCTATTCCGTGCATAATATCTACAACCTGGAAACAAAATAAAACATATTATTCAAGATTATTGGAAAATTTATCAATTAACTGTAAAGTTGTCATTGCACATTTTGGCATTATTCGTGGAAATTTCGGCATTTTTATTGAATACTAACAGACGTGTACCCGGTGTTGCTCGACTTTTGATAAATATAATTTCTATGTATTGTATATATAAACCTTCCATAAGAAAAAAGGCCTCAGCACGGGTAAGCCATCCAGTGAGGCCAACATTACTAAATAGTACTAAGAATATTGTACCAAAAAAAAAAAAAAAACATTCTCTAAATGATGATGAAAACCCTATCAAACTCCGTTGCATAGTTTAGATGAACTAAGTGCACAAACAGACAGACGTGGATACTGACTTTGATTTTTGTTATACTATTTAAAGATACCAATGTATTGTCACGATACGAGTTTATCAGGAAACGGCCTGTAATCCCGTTTTTAGTTCACTATGATCAGGTATGTTTCGGAATGTTTCAGACTATTACCAAACATTCCAGAATGTTTAGTGAAGTTCTGGAATGTTGTGGAATGCTCTCAAATACTCTCGAATGTTCTAGAAATTTCTAGAGGACGAAACTTCCAGCCTAATATCTTCAAAAGCACGCCCTTCAGATAAAAACGGGAACCTTCTTCATGGATGGGGGATAGAGGGCTACCACACCATATAGCTCCCTTGATCGCACCGGGACTCGTTTCTAAGTTTTAGCAGCACGCACATTATTCACTTACTTTTGTATTATATATTGATTTTGGTATTTTTTTTTAATATACCACTAACTACACAGTCTTAACAATTTAAAATACAAATAGGATTAATAAATATCAGTGTTTTCCTGAAATCTATTTTGGATAATTTTACACACCATTTAGTAGGTGGACAGATATGATGTAACACCATAATATGACCCGGTTCCTGTCCACTCCTTGCTTCATCCACATTCACTCATACATACTCTTCTGTTATGCAGACTCTTGACAAGACCTAAATCAATTATTTAGTTAAGCTGAATATGCCATGTCTTTCAGGGATGTCCCTGACTACTTTTTTAATTCACTTATATCAACAAGTTGTGTTATATAATATATATAAATAGCTTTGGGTAGTTCTCTTAGGTCTTTATTTCCGAATGGTCAATGCAGGGAAGCAGCTAGGAACTGTTGGAATATACGCTATTGCTAAAAGCGCTTCTAGCCTGAGCCGTAGGTAGTTAGTAACTTAGAGAATGAAGACAGTGAATAGGGTTCTTACCAGAATAGCAATATCGCACAGAGAGGAGCCTCTACTCCTGAGATTACTGAAAGACTCGTGACCAGGTGTATCGATGATCAGCAGTCCAGGTATTTTAAATTCTATTTGATTTACCTGAAAAAAGATAAAAACAAATTTTATAATTACTCAAATATACTTAACTATTAATTTCGGTTATCTGCGACGTGCGTTAGTCCTGCGTGAAATCTGGTTCGAGTAACTCAAATTTACTTTGAATTTGAGTGTCATTTTCAAAAAATTGCTACTGATGGTGTGAAGAATTCAGAGAACGTACAAAGTAACTACATATCTATTAATATAATATTTACACTAAGGTTAATCTTGGGTGATTCATACATTCCTATAGTTGTGAATTGTGTATATTATTATACTGTGAAAACAGCGTTCCACCACGGAAAAATCCAGGTACAAGTAAGATGCTCCCCGTATACCTTAACGAGGCAAGAATAAATACATGTTCGAATGTAAAATACTCGGGGCACATTATTAATCAAGACCTATCAGACGATGTCGATATCGAACGACAAAGGAGAAGCCTAAGCATAGTGTCTAATATGATTGCCCGCAGATTTTGGAAATGCAGCAATACTGTTAAAAAAAACACTGTTCAACGCATTCTGTACCGGCCTGTATACGTGTGATACATGATGTCACTACTTAACTTGGTCGATGGAACAACTCTAACGAATCCATTATAATGACGCCTGCACAATCAAATTTGGATACAGAAGATACCGCAGCGCATCGACAATGTTCACAAAGTAAGAACTAAATGGATTTGCCGGCCTGATAAGACACCGGGTCACTGGAGGCAGGATGCGGCTAATGTCCTCCGCCAACACGGTGGTGACCGCAGCCTAGGAGCATCAAACGTCACTCCTGAGTGAGAGCTGAGCCCAACAAGCTCACTCAAGACCACGCCCTAAATGGTTTAAATTGCAAAATTTTTTTTTTTCATCTATTTTTGCATTTTTCACAGATTTATTGTACAAACAATATGTATATATATGGGACGTGTGGTATTGCACTAACCTCCGCACAACCTGGATTAAAAATTATTATTATTAAGATCAAAGATGTGTATATTAAAATGAAGCGACTCACCGACTTTTAATGGTAGTGGTTTATTATAGTATGCACAAAAAACACATTTCTGGCGGGTATTTTTTGCGCTGGCGCTATGCTGTCTCCGGGCGAAAATAAAGGTCACGCGCGAATTTCTTTAATTTGTTTTAAATCGCTGAATCTTAGAAAACAATTAAAATTAATAAGAATTTCTACGTAGTAACTCACCCAAACTATAAAAGTACTAAACGAAAATCAAATATTAAATGCAACTCAATTAACCTTGTAATATATTTATTACGGTCTGCCTATCGGTACTTGCCCATACCTAATTTCTTTAACCGTTTGGGTGCCAATCGTCGATTTTCGTCGATTCGTGTTTTAACGAAGATTGCCGATCGTCGATTTCCGTCGATTGCGTCAGTCGTGTTCTGATTCGCGCGTACGTCTGTACGTAAAATTCTCATTTTTTTCGAAACGCCTGGACTTCGGGATCCTCCTCCGCGTGATTCTAAACCAATACTCTTTAATAAAACACCGAAAAAATCATCGAAATCCTTGAAAATTCAAAGAATTTATGGGGTTTTAAAAAAATGTATAGTTTCATAAAAAATAATGTTTTTTTGGTGGCATTTTACAAGCAACTGTATGAATTTTTTTGGCACTCAAACGGTAAAATACGCCCGACATCTTTCGCTCGCTTACACATAGGAGTTGAATGGGGCGGAACAGAGATAGAGATTCGAATCGGGTTTCACGATCATAAAAACTGTCATTTCAGGAATTGAATTGTTACAATAACAAATAATATACTATCCCTTTGTTAAAATACTGATCTAAACAAAAAGCACGAAGATAAATATAAAAAGAAGACTTCCATTACCATTCGATAATTATGTAAATATAGTTGGGATCTTTACAAATAGATTGGTATGTATATAATATTCATATGAAAAAATTTAATAATTCCATCTTTTCTGCCATTGAAATGAGGCTGCTACCCTTCTTGCAGTCAAGCATCGACCGAACAGGTAGAACTACCTTTCCTGTTAGAAGTGTGTTAATATAACTGATTATAATTACAATATTATTAATTAGATTGATGGAAATATGATAGTGAAAAGAACGGAATGAAATGATGTGAACATAACAAGCAGGAGTGAAGGCATGAAAAATGTTTTTTCGTAGCTATCGTTTGTCCATATTAAAATTTTTTGATTTCTTCTTGAGCAGTCGTGGCCAGTAGGTAGCTAGCAGGTTATAATTATAACAAGTAACTAACAACCAAGAAATACATTTATTTTTATATTGGTTTGACAGAGGATTGAACCTTCTTTCCCAGGGTCTGATTCTTAACTGCTGTCAACTTTTAAGATGTCTTTTAAAACTTACAGAAAAAGAAAATTTGGTTTGACTGACGATTGAACCTTCCTCCCTAGGGGCTGGAGTCAACCACGCTAATAACTGAGCCAAATCCCGATTAGGTAGGAACGACATTTATTTTGTAACTGCTGTATTATCATTGAATTTCAGAGAAATACACATATGTCCACGTGTGTATGGATGATTACCACCAAAAGTTGATAAAATGCATTGAATAATAGAATGTTGAAACTCAGGCAAGGACGGGTAGTTAGTAAACAAACAAAAAAAACAGCTCACCCCTTTAACGTGTCTAGTTTGTTCCTTGATGTTCTCGATGGGCACATTGGTGGCACCGATCTGCTGCGTGATTCCTCCGGCCTCCCCGTCCTGGACGTTGGTCTTACGCAGCTTGTCCAGGATCTTGGTCTTGCCAGTGTCTACGTGGCCCAGCACACACACGATGGCAGCGCGCATCACCGTGGAGCACTTGTTCGCCTCATTTTCTTCTTGGCGTTTCTGGTACACATTAGCCAAATATAAACAAAATTTTGGGATACGTTCAGAAATAGCGAATCTATTTGAAAATTAATGTTCAAAAAATCAAACACGAAAATGCATGATTTTCACTAACCAAATAAATATGATGAAACAAAAGTAAGCATTTTCATTTAACTGTAAATTTTTTTTACTGAGGTACATATAATAATAAATTTAGCATGGGATTAAAACAAAGTAGATTGCATAAAACATGTCAATCAACAATTCACTATATCTCTAGTTACTGAGCCTTTCCATAGCACATAGAAATTTGAGAGGTAACAAAGCTTACGTAATTTAAATTTTGCAATTCTCAAGAAAAGATTTGTATCATCTGCTATTAAATCATCAAAGATAATACACAACCAGAAAGACAGAACATCATAGTTGAAGATGAGAAGTCAAATTGGCTACAATCTCCTTTCACTTTATAGATAATAGAAAAAAAGAGCGATGGGCTATGAACCATTATTAGTATGAAATCGTATGCACAAGTGTCTCCAACATTGTTCATCCATTCTACTGCAAATCGCATCTATGCATAGCGGTGCCCCGCCTTTGTTTCTACCAACACATCGAATGCATAACTTTCATTGGCTCCACCACTTTGATATTCCATGTAGTTTGGTCGTAGCTAGGAGACAGTAGGCACGTTTCCATGCCTTATCTCCTTCGACCAACAATATCTAGACAGGGCTATAATGATTTGGTTTATGTAAAACAGTAGTTTTGTCACAAACTTAACGCTCAATCATTATTGAGCGTTAAGTTTGTGACATACATACCATTGTATGTGACCTATGCGTATAGCGGGGCGGCAGAGTTGTACATGAAGTGAGTTCTTAAGTTAAAAGTTTTCTCAAGTTTTTCTTAAAATATGTATGCTAATTCATCTAAATTTGACTGTCCTACAATGGAAATTCCTCCTACTTGGAGAGTCAAAACATTTTACAAATGTACAACATGTTAATCCTTTTCTAAATAAATAAAAGTTTCAACATTAAACTTGTGATGTGTGTCTTATGGCTTCCTATTGGCGGACCAAATAAGTATCAACTTGACGAAATTACATTTTGACAGTTAATTTTTTAAGGGATAACTAGACTTTCGAAGCGAGGCAACGCAATTCGATATGGGAGTTGTGTTAAGAAATTACTCATAGGTAGGCTACATTCGTCTTCAAATTTAAATGACACACCAAATCTAGAAGTTGATATATCGATGCATTTCTCCCTTTGTTTCTATTATCTATTGTTTACTTAATGTGTATCATCGCTATAAATTAGTCAATTACCTTCATCCTCTGCATCGCTTTCTCCCATTGCTTGGCCTGTTCTGATTCAGATTCTTCCTCGCTATCGCTGTCATCATCGCTTTCAGACTCCGAGTCCGAGTCGCTGGCTGCTGCGGCCTTCTTGTCCTTGGCGACAGGAGCAGACTTGGTGTCAGGCTTCTCCTCATCGGAAGAAGATGACTCGGCATCCCAGGAGTCCTTTATCAACTCTTCCTTTTTAGGTTCGCCTGCCTTCAGTTCAGTCTGAAAACCATTATCTAAAGGTTTTTCAAGTGTAAATCTTTAACTTAGCAGGATAGAACTTTAGAGTATTCTTTATTCAGAAAAAGGAATAAGTCAGTACACACATTGGGTATTACATAGTAACTCAATCTGTCCAACTACTAAATGAACTCTCTAGTCACTATGGCATATTTCTATTGACCACCTATACATATATTTTTATAACATCATTTATTCAGTGCCTTCAATTTCAATTTAAAATAAATCAATTTTTACTCTAATAATACTTTTTTTTTTTAAAAAGAAAGTCTAACATTCCCAGGTTACGAATAACCAGACAATATTTGAAAATCTCCTACTGCCACCACAGTAAGCGGAAAATGTTGCTTGTGTTGTGATGAAGGACTTAGCTAGCCGAGGAATTGAACACACTACACCACACTGGAACACAAACGCGATGTCAACTCACCCACCGACCAGTCAAAAATATTGCTTTGAATACATGTTACACATAATTTTATATTATGCATTTTTCATAATGTGAGATTTTTTATTAAAACAGGTGTTTGGAAATGTGCCGCAAAGGAAACTTTACCAAAACTGAATAACTTCACTAAGGGTGGTTTAAATAAAATTTTAAATGAATGGATGTAAGAATGAAACTGACCTTTGAGTCTACAATTTTAACATTAACTTTGTTGGGGTCTTGCGAGGCGCTCTGGTCGTCGGAAGTTTGCTTCTTCAGCTTGTTGGGCCGGATTCTGGTTCCCAGCCTGGGCTTCTTTTCCTCCTTCTCAACGCCGATTTCTCCTCCTTGCTCTTTCAGAGACTCGATCATGGCCAAGGCTCTGGCTTTATCCGCTTTCTGTTTTGGTGTTAAGAATTTTCCTTCAGCTTTCAACTTGTCTTTTCGCTCTTTTTCCTTTTTCTTTTTACGGTCTTTCTTTTCTTTTTCAAGTCGTAATAGCTCCAGCCGTTGGTCTTCCCTTTCGTCTTCTAGCCTTATACGCTCTTCTTCCTCATGTTTGAGTTTCTCTTCTTCTTCTTTTAATTGTTTAAGGGCTTCCTGCATAGCGACAATAGCTTTCTTTGCAGGTTTCTTGGCTTTATCTTCGGGCTCTTTTTTTTCTCCTTTCTTCTTTTTCTTTTTTTTATCGCCAGTTTCTAATTCTTCCTCTTTGCCTTCATTATCATCAGCTAGTTCTCCTTCAACAGCTTCAGGTTCCTCTTCTTTTTCAGTCTTTTTGGTCTCTACAGGGGTAGGAGTGGCTTCTTTTTTTACCTCCTTTTTGGCTACTGATGATTCCTGTTTCTTTAAAGCCTGTTTCTTTAACTTTTCTCTCTCTTTCTTTTCTTTTTTCTTTTGAGCGGCCGATTTAACGGTAGATGTTTCATCGTCATCAGCATCCTCCTCTTTGACCTTTGATGCAGCTTCTACTTCGGTGGTATCTTTTTCTTCAGCGGCGGATTCTTTAGGCGCTTCTGTGACTTTTTCCGTAGTCGGGGGAGGTTTTTTGCCACTATACTCCATTTCGAGTTCGGCAAGAACTTTGTCAATATCTTCATCAGAGTCGTCCTTCTTCTTCTTTGTCTTTTTATTTTTTTTACCGCCTTGGTCTTTTGGAGCCTCCTTGGGTGGAGGTGGTTTCTTCTGAACCACCACTTTAGGTTTCTCCTCCTCGGACTCTTCACTAGATTCTTCGGAGCTCGCTTCAGATTCCTCTTCTGAATCTCCCATCAGAAGAGCAAATCCTCCCTTCTTGGCCGGCTGTTTAGATTTGCCCTTGGTAGGTTTTTCATCTTCAGACTCAGAAGCGCTATCGGAAGATGAGTCTGAAAATTATGAAACATTAGAATTACTTCACACTGATTAAATAATGAGGCGAAATTTAGACAAAACATAGACTAGATATCAGAGAAATGAATTCAGTGATTATGATGAAAAAATAACACACTTGTGGGGTGAAAAGCAATAAAAAAAAGAAGTTAAATTTTGAAGTTATTCAACTTCATTATGAACAAAAACGAAAGACTCACCATCACTAACAACAACCTTCTTCTTTTGGTTTTTCTTTGTTCCAATATCAAGTTTCTTAATGTCCTTTGTAACTGCTGCCACTTTTTCATCCTTCCCACTTTTCTTTTTCTTTTTGTCCACTTTCTTAACGGGAACTTCATCTTCTTCTTCGCTCTCCGATTCAGATTCTTCAACTACCTTTGGCCTGGATATGTGAATTAATTTATTTATTTTTTTTATTTAATATTTGTATGTTTTTTACAATAAATATACAATTATACATATTATACAGTGTTATCAAGGTAAATAATAATAGCTTTTCCTCACCATAAAGAGACGAGGCTCTTGTGTTTGGTGAGTGAATCCTAGCTCAATTATATGGAATCATGTAAGTAAGTAAATAATATATTTGCAAAACCAAAGGGATAAGTAAGAAATAGGCAAGATTTATCAATAATACAGTTTCAAGATTTGAAGGAAATAATAATAAGAGTAAGATATGGACTTTTATAGTAGTTTTAGGTAATTTTTTTAATTTTATTTTAAATTCCTATATTTAAATTAAGATAGCATGGTAAATCATTAAGCACTTTTCAATTCCTCGTTACAAGCAATAGGGATTATCTCAACAATGTTTATAATATTCTCACTTGCTTGATCGTATCTCATTCCATTTTCAAGGAGTTGACCATACGCATCTCATGGTGTAATGTAATGTTTGATAAATGTAGGAGAACTCTGGATCCCGGAGGTTTTTATTTATAAAATTAGCTTTACCCAGACCACGACCATTATAAAGATGGTCTGAACAATATGAAATTATTAAATGGTAGAATTACTTTGAAATCAAAATAGGTGCATGACATTTTGGTAATTTACAAAGACATGTCATTTTGTCGCGTATAATAAGTATGTTTATTTGGTATTTATATTGACACTAGCATCATAACCTAAAATTAATATTTTGCTCGAATTTACTCACTTTGGCTTAGCTTTTGATTTAGAAGCGGTTTCCTTAACGCTTGGCTTAACTTCAACTTCAGCATCACTGTCCCTAAAGCATAATATATATATTTAAAGCATATTTCTGGTGACATCGTATTGAATTTTTGGGTTACATATTGTACAATATCTACGTACCCTTCATCGTCCCTGGACCCCTTTTTAACCTTTTTTGGTTTCCCCATTATAAAATGAGAATGTCAGGAATATTTAAGATAAAAAATAATGTAGTCACTGTGAGTTTTATTTCTAAAATTATTCCAAAACTCCGTGTCATAACCAAGCACATTCGCCGGATTTCAATATGATTTCAAGCAAAGTGACTTCAGCTACAGATGTCACTTTTTGCTGAATATGCATCAGATGCAATATCCTCCGTCAGGAGTGAAGTACCTATCTAAATAAATAGAGACTTTACTAAAGATGGCATACTTCCACTTTTCCATATTTTCATGGATGGAGAGCAGGGGCGGAATTAACGGTCAGCATTTCAGGAAATGCAGACTGGGCTCCTACCCCGCAGGACACCTCTGGGGCCCCATCGAAGTTTTCCGTTTTTTACCCTGTAGACACTTAGGGCACTAGTCCAGGCCCCCCGATCGGAGGGGGCCCAAGAACCCATTTCCACAGGCCTAGAGAGCAAGTATAACACATCGAACCCGGCTCGGGCCACCCAGGTCTCGAGAAATGGCAGTATTTTACTAATATTTAAAGCACCCTTAAGATGATTTTGGCAAGCAAAATTACAAATCCTCCAAATATTATATACGAGCTGACGTATACCCAGCGTTGCTTGGAGACTTTTCTCTAATTTCTATAAGTATAATATGCATTCATTATATAAATGTAAACCTTCCAGAATAAATTCTCTAAATGATCGTGAAAATCATATCGTACCCTTAACTATCCGTTGGGTAGTTTGGGGTACGTGCACATTTGCGAACCCTACCACGAATTACGTGAAAGGAACAAATCGACTGCAGGCGGCGTCAAGCGCCATTTGCGGTTGCTTCGTTTCTTTCCCATAAGTTGAGGTTCAGTTCGGCTCGCGGATGTATACTTAGCATTATAAGAACCAAGCGTACAAACAGACAGACACAGATAGCGACTTTATTTTATACTATTTAGAGATAATTATATAAGATATGTACATACAATAAATTAAAAGGTTATTTAACAGATAACACCTCAATAATTTTGTTGTCATTCACTTTATGTATAAATAATAGTAAAATCTACACGTGCTTTTTAATTATAGTATAAATACACATATTTAATTTACATTATTCATACAGAAGGCCGTGAACAAGTATTGTTTATGCAATGATGGAGGAATAATCTAGTATTGGATTGAAATCGTGATGTATGGGTGGGGACCCGAAGCATTTGTTTACTCGGCTACTGGCCGGTTAAAATAATGCCCTTTAAAAGTTTCCATGTTTAACAATAATACCAAAGAATTCCATTTAACAAAACACTTAAAGGTTTCCGTCTAAAAATTGTTGGCATATTTATTTTATGAAAAATAGTACAATCGATAGCATTGGTTTTTTCTCCGACCTAGAAAAGTTATTGCCTGTTGTGCTTTTATAATGTAATTTGCTTGTGAATGTAATAATTTTTATTCCACTCCCTTGACCCGCACCATATAGGTACCCAAATTGGGGATACTACGTAATAATATTAGTCTTTGATCCGCCCTTGATAGCGAGTAAGTTAAAAAAGAAAAAAAAACATTTAATAATAGAATAAAAAGCATTACTATAAGCCCTAGAAGTAAGTAAACAAAAATGATATTTTCAGAAATTTGAGGCTCTGCTTCAGAAAACATATCCGTGCATCCCATCTTGAGTGACTGTTTTAAAATTGAAATAAGAGTCGATTGCGATAACAAGTTATTATATTTTGTTTATGAGCTTAATAAAATTTAAAAAAAATACCAACAAAATATTTTTTGACAGTACATCCACCGCATAACCTCTAATTTGTACGCAAGTGTTATTTTGTGAATAAAATAATGATAAAATGATAAAAATATTTGGCAGTGTGTCCTTTTTAAATTGTGCGCGGGAAAAAGTTTTATCTAATCGATCATGTCATTATTTGCGACATATAAGTTCGAACAAATTCAACTCGAAGCCAAAAGTTTTAGGTTATTTTGCAAAAAGAACCAAAAAATATGACAGGGGCAGTGGAAGTTCACTGTTTGTACCAATTCCCGTGAAGACCAATCCTGATGACATTAATGTGGGTGTAGAACTTAGTGGTAGGCTAAAGAAACAAGACTTGCTTAAAATTTTAACCAAGTTTTATCAGAAACCAGAAATACGACTATTGTCCGCTGAGAGTGGTTTGGACGACAACTTGTTGCATCAGGCCTTTATTTCCTTTAGAAAACATTGCATCGAGAATGACTTGCCCGCTGATCTTCACGTTAGCATTAGTGATATTCTCCAAGGTAAAAGTCCGATATTTAATTAACACTCTTATACCCTTTCATTCAGTTGTGTGTATAACCAAAGTTGTAATTTGTGCTATTCCAGGTGCGGGCCATATCGACGATTTGTTTCCATATTTCATAAGACACGCTAAACTCGCATTCCCCCATTTAGACTGCCTCGATGATTTGAAGAAGATATCCGACTTAAGAACTCCAGCTTCCTGGTAAATATTTTATTTTCTGAATTGTACTATTGTATGAACATTTTAAAACGGTTGAATTGTCAAAGCCCCCGAGTATCATTAATTGAGTAATTTATTTACTAGTAGTATAAGTGTACTCTTCTCAAATATTTTATTTTCAAAGTTGTGCTGTTGCATGCAAAATTTTTGATAAACTTGTCGAAATCCGCTGCGCACTTAATATGCAAAGATGTTATAAACAGCAGAATTCGACAAGTTTACCAAAATTTTAAACTGTTGATTTGACAAAGCCGCCGGGTATTGTTATTTGAGTAATTAATATACGAGCAGTATACTAGTACTAGCACCGGTCGGTGGCCGAGTTGACATCGCATTTGGGTCCCACCCAGGCGAAGACATTTTCAGCTTACTGTGGTGGTAGTAGGAGATTTTCAAATATTGTCAGGTTATTCGTAACCCGGGAATGTTTGTCTTTCTATTAAAAATTAAATTAAAATTAAATATCCATATTCTTGTAGGTATCCAGCAGCTCGAGCCCTCAATAGAAGAGTCATCTTTCACGCCGGTCCCACGAACTCTGGCAAAACTTACCACGCACTTGAGAGATATTTAACAGCTAAGTCTGGAGTCTATTGCGGTCCCCTCAAACTTTTGGCTACAGAAATTTATCACAAATCTAATAAAAGGGTGAGAAATTACTCAATGAACATATTTATAAATTAAATTTTAGAGAGTGAAATTTTTCAACATTCCATGGTATGAACAAAGAAAACTGGACCTTTTAAATTTGAGATTGGTAAAATTTTACTATTCCGCCTCACTCTTAATACATTTCCGGTGGGAAGGGTAGTTTTACCTTTTAGCCAGTCCTACTTGAATGGCAGAAAAGGCATTGCTGTCCTTTTAACTGTCCTGTAATTTTATATCTATCTCTTTGTAAGGGTTCCAACTACATGTATTTAAAAATGTGAACCTAGTCTTCCCCAGCTTAAAATTCTTGTCTTTTGTGTGGAAGAATATTCTTTTAAAAGGAAACTACATTTTAACCCGTTGAATGGATAATACATCTTCACACTTATCGCACCGGAGATGGGGAAGTTATTTGTAATGATTTGTATGAAAATTATTGAAAATATTTTTTAATGTAATATCATATATAAATAAAACATCACTAAATAGCACAACACTGACTCTAACTTCAGTTTATGGGGTTGTATTACAAAATTAAGCTTTAATTTCAGACAATTATTTTATAGTTGGGTTGTGGTGAAGTACAGGGTTTTCCAATAAGAGGTGTTATTTTGAATAGCCCGCTATTTCGGTAGATTTTACTTTTGAAGTTGTCATTTTTTGACATTTGACAAGTAGAAACTACGCCATTAATACAAAATGGAACGATACATGCTTCAACAACGCATTGAAATTATTAAAATTCACTTGAGTGAATCAAATGCAAATCATCTTGAGTGATGAGGCCCATTTCCACCTCGGTGGCTTCGTCAACAAGCAACATTGTCGCATCTGGGGCTCGGAAAACCCAAGAGTTATTGTTGAAAAGCCTCTCTATCCTCAACGTGTGACTGTTTGGTGCGGATTATGGTCCGGCGGAGTCATTGGACCTTACTTTTTCGAAAATGAGCCTGGAGCAACAGTTACGGTGAATGGATTGCGCTATCGAGAGATGATTAATGATTTTTTATGGCCGGAATTGGATGGTATTGATCTGGACAACGTTTACTTTCAACAAGACGGCGCTACGTGCCACACAAGCAACGAAACCATTGATCTTTTACGATTGAATATCAAAATAACACCTCTTATTGGAAAACCCTGTACTATGTAAAAATTGTCATTAAAATATATATTTAATATTTTCAAATATATAGCTGTAAACAAAATCTCTTGATTTCGTCTGTATGAAGTGTGTTAATATGCATACATAATTGAAATAACATTTCTTTTCTACTTAATTACTACAAGAAACAACTTTAACATTTACAAGATGGAAAATCATTTATTTAAATTTGTGTTTGGTAAAAACTTTTCCGTTAGAATTGACGCCATATTTAATCATTTGCTTCATTTTTTTCAATCCAAATTCATTTGCTTCAGTGCAACTCAAGCGGGACAACCAAGAGAAACTCAAAGAATTATTATACACCATTGCAATGACCCAAACACTTGCAATTGCAATACCTTAGAGTATGTGGATAGCATAAAATATCTAGGAATTATTGTAGACAAGAATCTGAGATGGAATGAACATATCTATTCAATCTCCACAAAGGTCAGAAAACTCACGCATCTTTTCATGGCGATTAGAAATATTCTATGCGCAAAAGATCTAAAACTAATGTACTATGCCATGTGCAACTCTTTACTTGAATATGCATCTTTAGGATGGGGAGGATGTACCAAATCAATTCTGGACCCCTTAGCCAAAGCACTGAAATCACTACTAAGGGTCATACTTAAAAAACCATTTAGATACCCCAGTAATGATTTATTCAAAGAGATAGGAGTTCTGGATGTGAGGCAACTATTTATAAGAAAAGTTATATTACACACACAAAAATATCGTCACCTCTTCCCCTCCGTAGAACATTATCACAACACCCGACATGCAGGGAGGAATCCAATAGTTCCACTTGCTACTATGACATCCCTTGCTCAAAGACAATATTCTTACCTAGGTCCAAAAATGTTCAACCTTATACCCGGTTCTTGGAAATTGAAAAGTGGAAGCGTCCTGCGTAAATTAGTCAATGATTGGATTCTAAACTTAGGGAGAGTCGAAAGTGAACGTATGCTGTATAACTGTTAAACAAAATCACCAAATCAACTGTTAAACAAAATCACCAAACTTCTGATGTTTTTCAACCTAAGATTTATGGTTATGCGCCCCTGAAGCCTGTCTGCTCATTAGGTACATCACTACTGTAAAGCGTATCACATTTGTACGTCGCACACTAACTCTGTGTGAAACTTGGTACCTACTACGGTAATGATTTATAATAAATACATAACACAATATGGCGTACGAAGTAATGCACCAATTTCACCAAAGTAGCACTAAATCAGGTACTATGTATTTATATTCATAGTTTATGTTTCATAGTTTATATTTCTATCTATATATATAGTTATTGTTTTTACATTTTAGCAGTAGTTCAAGAAATGAGCGCGGTATATATTCGTATTGTCGTATAATATAATTTGTTCTGAATTCATGTTTTAATTCAGTGAAAACAATCATGCACATAATTTATTACACATTCTAGTTACAACGCTTACCTCATACTCTGTAAATTTTAATATTTTATGTTACCAGGTTAATTCGGTAAATCCGATTATAATATAGGCTACCAGATTAATTTTTTCTACTTCTCACAAAACAATGTATGTGTACTTATATTTATTATATACATTTTCTTTATTACACAACTTAGTTTCAGAGAAAAATTAAACTTTTTTTTTTGGTTTTTGTTATGTAATTATGTACATTTCAGTAATAATATGAACTAAACATGTCAATTTGTCTGTCCTAGAACGGGAAACTTTCCTAGTTGGACAGGCAAAGCATCCAATATGTAATATGTACTTTCTTTTGATAAATAAAAAAAAAAAAAAAAAAAAAAAAAAAAAATCTTGTTCCATGATGTGTACGGTTGGCAGCATTGTCTACTGTCATTCGAATAAAATGTATCAACATACAACATGATGTCAACTGTAAATGGAAAATTGCAATATATTAATTTGAACAAAATTACAACATTAATGGATTATGGATGGTTGATTAAGCATATTAAGAATGAGTTGGAATACAAAAATTTTATTTTCAAATTTTACAGGTTAGCGAAATATGTAAAAACTGTCTAAATTTTTGTACTTGTGACCAACATTTATCCACGTTTGAATGGGACTCTTTAAGACTTCCTGTCAACTGTGTTTAGGACACCGGTGTCCTCCATACTAAGATCCATGATTATTTTTAAAAGTAATTTAAAAAAAAATATGTAACTTTATGTATAGAAAAATAAACATCAGTAGAAATTACTTTTTATTTGATGAATGCAGCTTCTCTGAAGGCTTTGAAATAAATTATCTATGATATTTCTGCGCTTCATTTTTTCTCAAGGTCGCCAAAGTCCCACAGTCAAAAGGTTAATCCACATTTCTGTTTTAATAATGAATATAATTGTTATTTCAATAGGGTACACCGTGTGATTTGATCACCGGTGAGGAGAGAAGGCACGCCACGCAGTACACAGAAGATGGAATGGCCGACACTCCCAAAAAGGATTACTGTGCTGATCAGTCTCCACATGTAGCATGTACCGTTGAAATGACATCGCTCACAACAACATGTAAGATTAAATATATTCAAATTATTTCAATCACCCTATTATCCTTTAATATTTCACTGTTATTTATGTGTTGTTTTCATACTCTTATTTTTAATTTAATAATATAACAAATTTCGACTACCATAATACTGGCGTGTGTCTTGTGTGGTAGTCGATAAGCATGTAAAAAAACTTTGTTCAATAACTTGTATGATTAGAGATAAAAAAAATAAAAATTTTACAATGGGAGAGATGGAAAACCATGCATAAAATAGGGTATTAGATTCTCAGTTCAGGTGATTTAAATAATTTGTAAGTATTTAGATTGAAGCGGAACCTTTCGGCAAACGTCACATCATACTAACAAGTTCAAACATGGTGTCAAAACACTGGAAATTTTGAAATTTGATCAATAAAAAATGGAGCTTTGATGCATATTTTACCAACTCCCACGTAAATAGTTGTTTCTTAGAGTATTAAGTTGAAATGATTTCATCATAACATTTCATTCTAACATCTCTAACTTTTTATGTTCAAAATCGTAAATGGTAGTATAGGCAGCCCTAATTTACACCTCAATGAATTTCATGTACTTGCGCGAGCTACTCGTTCCAAAATAATGTTTAAATGTATCAAAACCAGGGTTGAGCATTGAAAATACTCACTTATACCTAAATTACATGAAGTTACTAATAGATAAGCAGGTGTTGCGGATCTATTTAACTGCAAGAAGGCTATAATATCATATATTTTCAATAAATATTAATTAAACCTAGAAAGTCTACTTAGAAGTTTTGCGTGTACCTGCATCTCTTACTTTAATATCATTATAGAGTTTCTGATCATTTTATACTTGGTGATTATTTGATTTATTGTTTATGGTATATTTATACCGTTGTTATTAAATAAATAAACTAGCTGTACCCTGTCACGCATTGCTGTGGATTATTCTAACTGTATAGATAAAGAAACAATAGCGCGCATTGCTTTTACCTTCAACAGATGGCGCTGTTTAAGAAAACATGTTTTTCCAACAGATGGCACTGTTTATCAAGAAAAACGTATTTGTCTAACAGATAGCACCATTTTTCAAAAAAAGTGTGTTTTTACCTGTCACAGGGGACATCTCTATAATACAAGTATATAAAAACAAAAACACATGCTTATTTGAATGCAACGTTGTGTCCAAATTTCAAAGCAATCAATGAAGAACTTTGGGAAATTTTGAACAAAGAAGCGGAGTCTGGAAATTTTTCTGAAGAGATCTCAACACAAATAAAAGGCTCGAGGTCTGATGTAGATATGACTGCCATTGCCTTTGAATAAGCAATATTCTTATAAATTCTTGATAACTGAATGTTCTCAAATGATTTCACGATTCTTAAAATAAAGAATTTTGTATATTTTTCAGATGAAGTTGCCATTATTGATGAAGTCCAACTAATAGGAGATCGAGGAAGAGGTTGGGCGTGGACGAGAGCTATTTTGGGTTAGTAAACAGTTTTGTTATTATTTTTTTGAATTTATTAAATTAAGTTGTTTCTAATACGATCATTATCAATCTCTTTCCTTTCTCTATAGCTTCCACTAGGCTCCGTCCGATAATTTATGATAGGGTTGCTAGGATAAATATTAAACCTCCATATAATAAATAATGATCACAATATTTTTTTGTAGGTTTGCAAGCAGAGGAGCTACATTTGTGTGGTGAAGCCGGGGCTATACCCTTAATTGAAGAGATCTGTAACACGACTGGAGAAGATCTTGAAGTTAGTAAAATATATTATTATGCATTGAAATACATAAAATGTGTGGCAAAACCATGTATGATCATGTGAGAAATGTGCAGATTCGCAAAGATAAAACTCTGAAGACAGGAGATGCTTAAGGAAGACATGAAATGACCAAGTGAACCAATTACTTGAGTTGGGCCATGTAAAGAGTCAGAACACCATAAAGGGTATGTATGAGACAATGTATGAATGTGAATGAAGCAAGGAGTGTGTGCCAAGACGAAGTTGTTTGGCAGTCCAACTTATCTGGCTACCCCTGCGTGAAACGGTATGATGGTTAGTTAGTTAGTTGAAATAAATATATTTACCTAACCTTACTGCATATTTCTTTACAAACTATTAATTCTTTTTTACAATATTGTTTGCAGGTAAGGAAATACAAACGTCTGACAGAACTCAAAGTACTGGATTCAGCATTGGGTTCCCTAGAAAATGTCGAGCCGGGAGATTGTATAGTTTGCTTTAGTAAAAATGATATTTATGCAGTATCGAGAGCTATAGAACACAGGTGATTATATTATACGTACTACTTAACCACTAATACCAATTCAAACAAATGATGCAAATAAGAATAAAGTTAATTATGATTTTTTAGAGGAAAAGAGGTTGCTGTTATTTATGGAAGTTTGCCGCCGGGAACAAAACTGGCCCAAGCAAATAAATTCAACGATCCAGATAGCTCATGTAAAGTTATGGTTGCAACCGATGCCATTGGCCTAGGAATTAATTTGTAAGTAATACCTGAATTTTTAATCTGAGATAAATAATAATTTTAATACTGAGATATTAAATCAGGGTATGGGAGCGAGACCTAAAGACTTACCTAGATTTTATAGCGGAAAATCCATGTAACAGTAAATGCTATTGCCCCTTTTTTGGGTTGCTTGGTTTCGTCGATGTTCGGTATTCCTGTCCCGGTTCCTTTCCTTTACTTTTCTCAGAATTTCTCTATCCACCCCCCTAATCAACCATCTCTTTGCCACACCATCATATCTGAGAAGAATAACAAGTTAAATGATTATTAAATTTTCTTTATTTGATAAACATTTACATTTTTATTGCTTTACTCTTATTTTTAATTTAATTTTCATTATTTTCTTTTTGTCACAACATGTAAACTAATAATGGTACAAGATCTACCTTATTTAAATGATTACTTATTTTTAATTTTGCCTTTAAATATTTATGATTATGGATCCCTTCTCTAATAATTTATTATCTACTATTATTATTTCTTTTTTTTTGTATTTGTTTATTATTTGTGTTTTTTACAATAAATATACAATGTTTACAAGTCATACTGTTTTAATTTATACTACACTTCCATTAAAAACATTTTCTTGTGGATGGAAGAGGAGTAATACATTGAGGCGTGTTGAAACAAAGACAGCAATCTCCACCATTGGTGTAAAATGAGTTAGATATGGCGATGGATAGAGAATCAAAAATACTATCGACTGCTGCAAAGGTTTCGGAGCATAAACGACAATATTCCATACATTTTTGAATTTTAATATTTAGTTCCACAACAAACATGGCCATTTCCTTCAGGTTACGGAACAAAAACAGCAGTTTTTGTTTGAGCCAATCAGAGACCCAGAAATATGATATTATAAACCGCCACCCCATACAAAGTGTGAACGGCTGGTGTGATACATAAGGTATTGGAAAAATACAAAAAAAAACATTTATTGCATTTTACTCAAAATGAAAAGAAGTGGAGATTGCTGTCTTTGTTTCAACACGCCTCATTTATATTATTATATCTTTATATAAACGTACATTCATTTATCATACATAATATACATCAAATTTCAACTACTGTAATAGTCTTGTGCCTAGCGTGGTAGCCGATAATAATGTAAAAACTTTTTTTCAAAAAATTTTTTCTTGAAAGAAAATTTAAAAAATATTAACATGTACTTGTTTTGTATAATTATTAAGAATGAAACCAATATTTGTTATTTTTTATGTTTTGCAGAAGTATAAGAAGAATAATATTTTATTCTTTAATAAAGCCGATGATAAATGAAAAAGGAGAGAAAGAAATGGATATAATTTCTATTTCACAAGCTTTACAGATTGCAGGTCAGTCAAATTTTTATTTTCACTCTTTCAACAAAATTACAAAATTTTACCTTACAAAAATATAATCGATAATTATTTCGATAATTATTATGTCTCTGCTTTACTTGCAGATTTCTGTGTTGGGAACTCTTCGATAAAGTAAAAGGTTATTTTACTATAATTGTGTTTAGTTGCGTAACAATTAATAAGTCTGGATTTAGCTACACTGTTCATTACCTGAGGGTTGGTAATTCTCTGTTTCTAGAAGTTTGTTGTCTGTCAATAATATCCCACAGGCAATTGTTACACTCTAGCGACATCTGTCGGACTCTGGAGTAAGCTTTATGACCAGTGCCATCTATCGCTTGAATACCCAACTTATTACCATACATCACAGTTAACAATCTGAATACAGGTGTACTTTTAATTTGTGAAAGTTGGACAGTTTTTTTTTTAAATGTTTCTTGCTTTCACCCTTCAAGGGTTGACAGTTGTAAATTTAAGGTACGAGACAATGTCAGGCAAAAAACCTATTTATTTATTTATTCAAGCGGCAAACTAGTGGATCTATATCACTCATAAAACCCAATTTTTAAAATTTATTTCGGGTCTGATTATTTAGTAATTGTTTTTTTTACTTTTAAAATTTTTTTTCGGCAACTAAAAGTAAAAAAAAAAACTTTGGGCCTGAATCTGCCTTCTACACATTTTAAAAGACATTAAAACAGCTGATATTAAACAGATTAATTTTTTTCAAATTTGACTTAAAAAATTCCTTCTACTCGAAAACGAAAGGTCAAATAAAAAAAAGAGAAATAGACTCCAATTGTGATGTAGATTCACAATTTTTTCCGTTTGTACTACGAATTTTGATACCACGTATTGTCAGAGTGAGGTGAAGAAGATTCTTTTTTGTTGTATCATTTCAATTATTTTTTTACCTGATATGTTAAATAATTTTTTTACTTGCAAAGTGTTGTCCCGTGATGGCTCTTACAATACATACTAAACTTCTTCCACTTTCATCTTTGAACTTAGTTTTTATTTATCTAAAGTGCTTACCTTCCAATTGATTGGATTTGTTGTCAGGCAGGGCGGGAAGGTATGGCAGTGCCTGGGAGACAGGCTACGTGACCACTTTCAAGCCTGAGGACCTGCCCACGCTGAAGGTGCTGATGTCCCAACTCCCCGAGAAGGTGGAGCAGGCCGGTCTCCACCCCACGGCCGAGCAGATGGAGCTCTATGCATATCATCTGCCACACGCCACCTTAAGCAGCCTTATGGTAACAAATGTGTTACTATTATCGATTTTTATGTTTGTCGTGCCATCACGCACATTTCATTTTATTCCTATTTTGACAGTAACCCAGTACCTCCTCCAGTGTGCCAAGAATCCACCGTGGATTTGTTAGTAGTTCACTGCATGTAATATTTTGAACCTTAAAGCTTGTAGCTTAAAAAATATTTTTTTGCTTGGCAAGGAAATAGTGTTTGTCACTTTATAATATATTTATTTTATCTGTGAAAAAGTGCATTGCCAAATTCCATATCAAATGTCATAATTCCGAGTTTCAAAAGTCAAAGTATTGTATTAATTTACAGGAAAGCCTTATATGACTTATTTTTATTGTGAAGAATGTTTATTTAGCTGGAAAATATAATAAATGTCAAGAATATTTTCGTATATTGTCTTCCTTATACAGGGTGTCCGGGGGTAAATTGCTCTAACATCGGGAGGTGATTCTACATGATGGTAGGAGTAAAAAGATAAATAGCTTTTTAGAAATTATTAAACTATTTTTTTCCCCATATAAAAAGACACCTACTAAAAATCCTTAGTGTGAGGACAAACTTACCGGACTGATCTATTTGCTATGACCTTGCCGAGAACGAGGTGTCAATGTTGTGATCGGCCCGTATCCATTGAAACCGCATGTAAACAATAACATTAGGCCGAGTGTTTGAAGTTTACAATTATGCTACAATTCGTATGTTTTAAACCAAATTCAAAAGAGAACTGTACTAAAATTAACAAAATGTAGTAACACTTTGAATGATAAAATTATTTAACTATTAATCACTTACTAATGCCACTGTTTTTAACTAATTTAATGAATTGCCACTTTCCATGTGTATTTACATCATGTAGCCCGTAAACCTAATGAATGTCTGCCCGTTCTTCATGGGTGAAGCCAGACATTGTCACAGTGATTAAAATTACTCACAAATAAACACAATGTTAAAAGTAAATCTTTGTAGAAAACGCGCACTGAATAAAGATGTTCTTTCAAGTAAGTCTTAATAAATGCACACTAAGATAAAGACACACTACATCAACAAGTTTTGATTAAAACAATCAGGTTTTCAAAGTTAAACACTGCTAGATAAATTAAATTATCAGATCCTTTGCAAATAAAATAAAAGTTATTGACACATGAAGCGCGGCAATTAACGACTGACAGAACAACAGTGCATGGGCGCAAGATGGTAGATTTAACAACAGCGCAGTAATAGTGCCAGACCCACACTGCAGACCAATTTTATTTTACGTTTTTACTTGAAAAGTCCCCCTAAAAGTTGGAATTTCTAAAAAAGTAATTTATGTTTTTTACTTGTACCATCATGTAGAATCACCTCCCGAAGTTAGTGCGCTTTACCCCCGTACACCCTGTATTATGTAGATACTATATTTTTTTATAACATTACAAAGATATTTTTTTTCTCCAACTAAGTAGTTATCCTAGGGAAACTACACAGGAGATCTATATAAAAAAAATTATAAATATATATTTAAACACATTATCTTGTAAGAAGATCCAATTTACAAAAAAAAGTAAGTTATTTAAAAAAAAATAGTGTCAGCCAGCATACGGCAGGCGATTGGCATTTTATCCCCGGCACACCAAGAAGTACTAGGTTGCGGGAGGTCGATATTCCAAGGGTTAATATAGGTCACCAAGGTTTTCATTGCGTGTTTGGCCAAGTTCCCTGTTTCCATAACTGACTCTCCAGGTGTCTAGCCTTCTTAAGATGGAGATGGTACACTGGCGCCATTGATAAATTATTGTTTCTTTATCTTCATCAGAACAATCAATAATTTGCTGTGCTTTTTCCTTGAGATTTAATTTAAAACGGTTAATCGCCACCATACTGTGTGAGAATATAGTATCTACCATTCATATTTGGTGAATAGGTTTGTGTAATAATGTAAATAATTGTTTGCAGGATATTTTTGTGCATCTGTGTACGGTGGACGACTCACTATACTTCATGTGCAACACGGAGGCTTTCAAGTTCCTGGCGGAGATGATCCAGCATGTGCCGCTGCCGCTCCGCGCTCGCTACGTCTTTTGCTGCGCCCCCATCAACCAGAAGGTGCCCTTCGTGTGTGCCCTGTTCCTCAAGGTAACCTACCCACAGAGCAGTTTCATACTATGAAATCCTACTTTAACCACTCGGAACATTAGAACGTCAAAAGACGTAAATATGATAATAGCGGTCAAGACATTAGTACGTCTTTTCACGTAAGCGCGCGAGATTTTACAAAAATCGATTTATTTCCATCACTAGTATACGGATTGCCATGATTTAAAAAACAGAGTATCGATAATGAATAACGCTACGCGTCTGCATTCAAAAATATCTATGGAATCTAAAGGTGCATTATCTGAGTCGATTGAATCTGTCAGCTTGTTCGTTCGTAATTTATTGCGTTTTTAAATAATTTATTAAAAATATTTTAGTTTGGACGGTTAATATTTTGAGGTGACCAATAGTTTTTAATTATATTTCTTCAATATATAAAGTGTTATTTCTTTATGATACTCAGAAAAAAGTACATTTTTCACAGCTTTGAAATAATGGTCAGCGATTTTTACATATTTTTGACGTTTTCAGAAAATGTATATTTAGAAACGCAAATATTTACGTATAACAAAACAATACGATAGTGAATTTCATAATCTTTCCAAAACATTTTTTAGAATGAGGCTACGTTTCCCAAAACGTGAGTTATGGAGCTTTTAACAAAACTCGTGAATAACACAAAAATTTCCGCGTTTTGACAGTTCGCAAAGGAACACAAAGTAAATAAAAGTCCTTTTCTGAGAGGTTAAAAGGAAAATTTCAACAGTTCTCTTTGAATATTTGAGATGGCAGCACTTGCGTTTGTAGCTAGAACGTGGAGCAAGTATGTACAACTGACTTTAGTGTGATAATATAAAATACGTTACCCACCCAGCCCCGGTTGGATTACGTCTCCGAGTTGGTCATATCTGCTATGATGATGCACACTGCGAGGCTGTCAGAAAGAGTCAAGTTGATCCAAGAAGGAGGAGATACAAAATAGGATAACACCTCAAAACCAACTGTAACGATCGTGCAACTGATGTCTTGAATGAAGGAGATGGCATAAGAGAGCTTGAAGAATGGACTATAAAAGATTGTGAACAGTTGTCCGATGTCTCTTCTCCATCACCTGATACTCGATAAATATAATACATTGTTAGTTAGACTACTATTCCGCAAATACAATTCATAGTAGAATTAATTTATTTATTTATTTATTTATTTTATTTTAAATGCACATTTACAGCTATACATAACCAATAATAAACATACATTTTATTTTAATTTATTAAGTAATAATAGCGTTTTTGAACTGGTGAATATTAAGTTGAAAAATATCTATATCAGGGGACAGGTAATTTAGTAACATAATCATTTTTCCGAGCGGCATTACTAATGGTAAGTTGGTTCTGCATTTTGGAACGACAAAGGTTCTGTGCCTGCGCGCTCTTGTATAATTGTCGGGGACATAAAACTCAAATTTTTCTATAATATCGGGAATACAGACGTTACCATTTAGAAGTTTATATGCTGTTATCAGCAAAGCAGTTTTCCTTCTATCGGTGACGCTATTAATACCCAGCATGCCGGACAAAAAGGCTGATGGATATAACCAGGGATAATATCCGAAGTCTCTAAGATATAAATATCTCAGAAACTTCTTTTGTACTTTCTCTATCATTTGAGAGTAAGTTAAATCCATTGGTCCCCATATTACAGAACCACTTTCCAAAATGCTACGTACTAAACTATAGTATAGCACACGAATCGCGGCCGAGCTGCAAAAATGTCTGGAGTTGCTTAGCACAAATCCTAGCATTCTTAAAGCTTTGTTGCATATCGTTTCTATGTGGACGTGAAATGTTAAGTGCGTATCAAATGCGATTCCCAAATCTCTTGAAATAACAATGTGCTGAAGAGATGAATAAGACATTTTGTAGTTATAGTAAATCGTTTTGTTTGCCTTGGTGTAGCACATAATGGAGCATTTCTTAATATTAAACCCTAATTTATTGGTATGACTCCATTCGACGATAGAATTTATATCACTTTGTAGCTGCAAGCAATTTTCCAAAGATTTTATTAAAAGGAATAGTTTCATGTCATCCGCGAATAAGAGAAACTTGGAAAATTTTATGCAATGGTAAATGTCATTGATAAATAGCGAGAAAAGTAAGGGTCCAAGATTCGACCCCTGTGGAACTCCAGAGTTTGTGATGAAGTTGGAAGAGTGGAAAATACCATAAGTTACGTATTGTTGTCTATTTGAGAAATAACTTACAAATAGACATAGAAGTTTCGCTGAAAATCCAAATTGGTCGAGTTTATTTAGGAGAATAAGCGGATCTACTGAGTCAAAGGCTTTTGCGAAGTCATTGTATGATACATCTACTTGATTGTTACTATCAAGAGCTTGAGATATGTACTCCGTAAAAACCATTAGATTAGACACAGTAGATCTGCCAGACCTAAAACCGTGTTGCTGGTCAATTATAAAGGGTTCAACTTGGGTATAAATGCATTTATGAATTATTAGTTCAAACAACTTGGCTGGAGAGGATAGGATCGCCACTGGTCTATAATTAGAGACTGAAGCCTTATCACCAGTTTTATGTAACGGTGTAACTTTAGAGATTTTCCACAGGTCTGGGAATATTCCGGAGTTAAGTGAGAGATTATAAATATACGCGAGAGGTGTTAATAAGGGCTCAAAGCATCCCTTTAACACGAATGACGGAATAAGATCCGGTCCAAAAGAAGTTTTGGATTTTAATTTTTTAACAGCAGCGGTGATGTCAGTGTTTGTAATATTTTGAATATCAACATTCTGTGCTTTTGTTGGCGTATTTTTTCCAGGTATAAAAGATTTAAAGTCCGCAGCTTCCTTACTATAAGTTGATTTAAAATAGTCTGCAAATGCTTCTGGAATATCTGCTCCTGAGAAAGACTGATTATTCCAAGTAACATGGTCAACAAACCCGCCATCACTTCTTCTGGACGAGATATACTTCCAGAAAGATTTGGGATCGCATTTGATATTTTTTTCAATAGAATTAATATATTGCACATGTGCTAATCGAATACTGCGTTTTATTTTTGTTCTAAGTAGACAAAACATTTCCCGGTCACTCACCATTCCAGTTTTCTTCCATTTTTTGTAATGTTTGAATTTGAGTTTTATGTCGCTAACAATCTCACTAGAAAACCATTTAGGATATTTTCTACCATTCCTCGGAGTGCGCTTAATTTTGAAACACATATCAAAATATTTATAAATTATGGAATAGAAAAAGTGTGTCGCTAAATTAACATCATTTATGTCCTTCAAAGGTTGCCAGTAATGAGATTGTAAATGGCAATAAAGAGCTTTAAAATCGCCATGTTCGAAGTTCCATCCTCGCCTAACACTATTATCAATATTATTCCACAAGTTTCGTGTTTGACAATTGGTTGTGTTTTTGTTCGGCGAAATCTCTATACACAACGATGGATGATAAGCGTCTTCTTTAACTAGTGAGTATAAGGATTTATATACTTTTAAATCAATGTTGCTGATAACAATGTCCAGCGTGCTTCCCTTCACATTTGTAATAGAGTTGCTTTGTTCCATTTGGAAAAGATTCATAAAATATATGAGATCCATTTCGGTGCCTTTGTTACTAGATTTTAGATTGAAGTCGCCTATTATAATAATCTTTTTATTGATTAAAAAGTTAAAATTCTCAGTAATCTTATCAAAAAAATCGGTATATGTTTTATTTGGCGATGCCGGTGGAATGTACACAACACATATGTAAATAACACCAAAATCATTTAGGCATGTCTTTATCCACATATTCTCGTCTTTACTTTCCAGATAGGTAAGTCTCTGGGTTTGAGTTGCACGGTCACGTCTCGCGGCTAGCAGTACTCCTCCTCCCCTTGAATGTCCCGAGGTTCTGTCCTTTCTGAACACGTCATACCGTTGATCGAAGAGTTGACTATTGTAAATGCTGTCGTTAAGCCATGTCTCTGATAGTAATATAAGATCGTTGTTCTGTATTATTACACTTTGTAGGAAATCATCGGTTTTGGATCTTAATCCCCGTACATTTTGGTAAAAAATTGTGCAAGGGAGAGAATTCACTTTTAGGGGGTTCTCTAGTCATTTCGCGGCGGCATTTTCATTCACTTTGGTCCGGTTTTGATTATCATCAATAGGATTTTGTTTTGGTTTTAAGTACCGATAATGTCTTACCGGTACTCCTCGAGGCCATAAATCTTCCCGTAAAAGTTTTTCGTATAGATCCTCCGTTACACCTATACGGAAAGCTGCGTATTCTTGAGAATGTGCGATGAATTTTTCTATTTCACTTTTTGTTATTTCGTTTTTCTCCAGATGTGCCCGGATCTCTTCTACTGTTGTGTCCTTATGTAATCTAGACACGATAATATTCTTTATTCTTGGATATGATTTTATACTCGAAGACTTATCGGAGTTACCGATAGTTAAATTCTTCACTGTGCGTTGTCTGCGTTTAATTTTTATCCAATCTTCCGTATTAGGAGCGGTTTTTGATTCCGGCTCGGAAATTGGAACGTGTGGTTCCGTGGCGTGCGTTTTGGGGATCGCGCCGCTAAAAGATGCGGTTTCAAATTGACCGGCGTCATTTTTTGCTTTGGTGGCCGCTCTAGTTCTCATCCTTTCCTTGGTTTGCGTTACTGCTGACAGGGTAGCGGGCGCGGTGTGCGGTGCAGCGGGGGCCGCTACGTCAGCCCAGCGCTGAGTCGCGGGATTTGTAGGTAGTGCATTTTTGTTGTCACTTTTGCTTGTTACCTGCCGATTTAATGTCGCTTCCACGGCCTTTACACGGTCCAACAACTCGTTAATCGTCCTACTTTGTTCGAGAATGATGCTCTTCAGCTCTAGGAGCACGACGTCACTCATTATTCGATCCAGCAGTGAACAAAATTCGCGAAAAAAATTTTTTTTTAATGACAGCGCGACAGTAAGACATGCGTACCGTATCAGTGATAACGTTGAATCTGAACTGAATGTTGTAAAGACAACGGATATTACATCAACCATCATAATACTATTTGGCCGAGAGAATCACTTATTTCTATTTTAAGCAACGCTTCAATTATGAATGTTTGTCTTTCTCAGGTGTAAAACCGAAAATTATTTTTCACTCTACTGTATGTATTATATTATTAAATAATATAATAATAGTGAAATGCAGCTGTGTTTACCGATAATAATGTTACATATTCCTTTTCACGGTTTCAGATGGTACGGCAGTACAGCAGGAATGAAGCCTTGACGTGGAGCTGGCTGTGCAATGCTATTGGCTGGCCATTATCTCTACCGAGGACTATTGTCGACCTGGTTCACCTGGAGGCAGTCTTTGATGTCCTAGATCTTTATTTGTGGCTAAGGTAATAAATCCGTTATTGAAACCTGTACCTAACTAACTAACCATCACGCCGTTTTTTCACCGCAGGGGTAGGCAGAGTGGACGGACCGCCAAACAACTCGGTCTTGGCACACATTCCTTGCCTCATTCACATTCATACATCGCCTCATACATACACTTCTATTATTCTGACTCTTGACATGGCCCGACTCAAGTATCTGATTCACTTGGTTGTGCCATGTCTTCTTCGGGCGTCCCCGATTTCTGCTACCATTCACATTTTCATTGTATATTCTCCTTACACTCCTTTCTTCGCTCATTCGCTCTACATGCTCAAACCATCTAAGCGTCCCTTTCTTGATCTTACTCATAACGCTTACATCAGCCTTGCACTCTTTGCGGATCTCCACATTTCTGACACGATCATACATGGTTTTACCACACATACGACTCAGGGATCTCATTTCTACAGCATTCAGTCTACTTTCATCCTTTCTCTGCCAGCTCCATGCCTCACTTTCGTACATCAGGGTAAGTACCAGCACTTGTGGTCTGCTAGTTTCGCTTCTTTGAACAATTTTTTGTTAGCGCCAACTGCATTCAGTCCTCCAATAATGGAGTTACCTGCATTTACCCTTTGTTCAATATCTCTGTCAGCCTTCCCATCTCTCTAGAACATACTCCCTAAATACACAAACTCATCCAGCTGCTCCAAGTATTCCTCATTCACAACTATATTGCACACTGTTTTCGTACTCTCTTTTTCAAACACCATGACTTTAGACTTACTTACATTCATCATTAACTCATTCTTCATACATACTTCGTTCATCCTAGATACGAGAGACTGTAGATATGCCATTCTGTTAGCAATCAGCACCGCATCATCAGCATACAACAGGCAATGACAGCATACTGTACCTATACTATGTGAATTATGTTTATTCATTATAAAATGATGTACCTATGTACGATTTGTATTTCATGATGATTTATGTGATGCATTTATTTATTTACAGCTACCGATTCCCAGATTTATTCCCAGATGCTTCCATTGTACGAGATATGCAGAAGGAGTTGGATTATATTATTCAACAAGGAATATTACAAATAACAAGGTATGCATAACTTGTTATTCAGTTATTGTGGTATTTGAAAGAGAGTATACAAACAATGACACTACAATATATGTACATAGTGGCGAACATTGAAATGTTTTAATATTTTGTTTTCGAGAATAGATACCGACATAATAATACCAACCTCTAGTCTAAAAAAAGCTTGAAATTTAAAAAAGAGATTTGAATGTCGTTTAACGTTTATGAATGTCACTCAAAAAACATGAATAAATTTATATATTATATACATAATATATTTATGTAGCTTGATTCATTGTGAATATGAGGAGCTGTCTAAATTCTATGTATCGTTCAAATAAACATTTTTATTTTCTTAAATGACCACCCCTCGCTGTTCATCACATACTGCCCATCAAACTGACACAAATTCATAAAAAATACTCCAAAGGGTTTATGTGTTGCGTAAACAGTGATTGTGTTTGTGTATAGAAAGATTGTCATGTAAATCATATAATTTTTTTGATATTTCTTAAAGGAGAGTTAAATCATTTTGTGCAGGAATTTCAACTTATCTGGAAAGAAAAAAACGAAGATAAAGGTTAAATTCTGGGGAAGAACAAAGTACTAATTGGTTCGCGATCGGGTAAAATTTATTTTTCGTTTTCATCAGACTCCTGCGAAACTCGGAGAGTGGCATCAGCACTAACACCCCCGACGAGGACACCTTCGAGAGAACCAAGAAGCGCCAGTATTACATGCGAGGAACATCCGTCACCAGTGACACGGATGTTGCCGACATGCCGGTATTGCCGCCCGCCAGACAGGGGAAGCGCCTGACGGATCGGCTGCTCGCTCAAGGACTGCTGACTCCCAAGATGCTGAAACAACTCAGAGAAGAACTCCAAGGCTCCCAGGATCCCGAAGACGATGATGATCCTTTCCCGCCAAGAAAGCCGGCTCCGACGAGGAGAAAAAGAAAGTATTGAAGGCAATACTTGCACAATACAATAGGTACTGATAATTGAGGTGTTCAATCATGTCCTGATTTCAGTCAAGGTGTCAATTTCAAGTACAATACTCTGCCACTATTTTTATCACAATATCATAGGTAGTATGTCAAATTCAGTAGTTCGCTGCGTGCCCAGACTCAAGCGGTCTTCGTGATTATTGCAAGAGCATCAGAGACATAACCCTATTAATGCTGACTTTTTAAGCTAAAAGGCGCTGTTCTTTTATGAGAAAATTTATTAAACAAACGATTTCTAAACTAGTGAAGCCTGGATCAATAAATTCAGAAGAACATTTTTGGCATATTGAAGATTTGTTAAGCGACTTATTTTTTGATATGTTGTTAGTAAACATATTATCTTATTTTGAGTATAAATAGCAAGTACAAATTTCACAATAAAACTGTTTTTACGAAATACCTGTTTTAATTTTTAGCATTTCTTGTGCACCAGTGGCAGTTTTATCTAAAGTGCGTTTGTGCAGTGAACCCCCATTAAAAAGATGAGATTATGAGATGAACTTGCTTATTAGCATATTTTACAGCGCGCCATTAGAATTCTGCCTCTAAAATACGGTAAAACAGTAATCCAATATTTCCATGCTCTGCGTTATATCACCACAAAACACTTCATACAAAAAAAAAACCAAAACAACATAATCACCCTGACAAAGTCCAAAGATTTCATCCCCTGGTGAAATCTTATAACGTCGCCAAAACAAGACGATCGTTGTGCGCCGTGATAGACAATGTTTGATGTCACACGCCGGCAGCTAAACTTTGCACTACATAGATGCAAGTTAAATGTTATTTTTCTTTAGAAGTTTATAGTAAATTTTTGTACATTTTTCTTTTTTATTCATGCATTTCTCCAACCGTTTATGTTTTTAATGGCACTTGTAATTCTACTAGTAAAACAGATTTTGTCTTAATTATCATAAGTAATGCAATATTGTGTTGCATTTTCTCTAGTTTGGTTTCAGCTTTCGACAATTTATTTATTTTTTATAATATTGATTACATTTTATGCTTTTGACTCTCCAACTAGGAAGGATTCCGTTTTAGGACAGTCAAATTTACAGATTTCAAGTTATCCTAGACGAATACAGGATTTAAGACTACATAAAATAAGTATGTTAAAATGAAGATACATAGAAGATACATAAAAAGATACATACATAAAAGGCGTTCGTGATAAATAATTATCAAATGACATTTTTTAGTAACATTTCGGAATCAGTCCTGCCAATCCAACAACCATTTTGTCACTCTTGGACAAAAGGATGACAATCCTCACAGTTTCAGCTGAGAGGGGATTTTATCATATATTTTAGGACTGAGATATGAGAATATTTTTTGATTAGCCGCTCTGTTGCTTGTTGGAACTAAAAGGTCATTTCTTCCCTTCTGGTTTGATGTTTGTGTTCGGTTTTTTTTATTTTTATGAACATGGATTACTATTTTTTTTATATAGCACTTCATTTCATTTAACGATTTTGAGTTAGTCTTATTAGTTATACCTAATATTGTACAATGGCGAATTTTATTGTTGTTAGGGCGAGTTGTTGTGAAAAAGTGTTGAAATCCGTAAAATTTGAAGAAATAGGTATTCATACATACATTCAAATATAATACCTTCTCTTGATTTTCTGAACCCCCAGTGAAAAGGACAATGAACTGCCACTGGTGTGCATTATAATCTGCCACTTTAACTAAATGAATACTTGCCCAGTTTTTGGTGTGGCAGATTAGTTAGAGAGCACTGTATTTAATTATGAATATTTATTTCCATCAAAAATAAAAGTAAATTACTAAAAATAAATTGTTGCCACCATCACCAGTTGACAAACTTATACTATACATATAGAATTTGAAAACCAATTTTACTATAAGCCAAAGACCATAATATGTAGGTACTTACTAGCTACCAGGCTAAGGTGTGAGCTACCATGCTCATGCTGTATGACCTGGGGAACAGTGTCACGAATGGTGCCTCCGAGAAACAGGGTCACATCTCGGAGTATTTAGACCTTACCCTAGCACTCGGGGCTCTGCTGGTGGACCTTCTATTTCCCTAGATACTCGTGGGACAAAAATTGGACCATTCGAAAACTCCCTCTTCCCTTGTGGGGCCTTCAGGGAACCAAGGAGGAGTGGAGAGACGAGGCCCTCTTCCCTCGTAAGGCCTTCAGGGAACCAAGGGGGAGTGAACTCTTCCGTCATGGGGTCTTCAGGGAACCAAGGAGGAGTGGAGAGACGAGGCCCTCTTCCCTCGTAAGGCCTTCAGGGAACCAAGGGGGAGTGAACTCTTCCGTCATGGGGCCTTCAGGGAACCAAGGAGGAGTGGAGAGACGAGGCCCTCTTCCCTCGTAAGGCCTTCAGGGAACCGAGGGGGAGTGAACTCTTCCGTCATGGGGCCTTCAGGGAACCAAGGAGGAGTGGAGAGACGAGGCCCTCTTCCCTCGTAAGGCCTTCAGGGAACCAAGGGGGAGTGAACTCTTCCGTCATGGGGCCTTCAGGGAACCAAGGAGGAGTGGAGAGACGAGGCCCTCTTCCCTCGTAAGGCCTTCAGGGAACCAAGGGGGAGTGAACTCTTCCGTCATGGGGCCTTCAGGGAACCAAGGAGGAGTGGAGAGACGAGGCCCTCTTCCCTCGTAAGGCCTTCAGGGAACCAAGGGGGAGTGAACTCTTCCGTCATGGGGCCTTCAGGGAACCAAGGAGGAGTGGAGAGACGAGGCCCTCTTCCCTCGTAAGGCCTTCAGGGAACCAAGGGGGAGTGAACTCTTCCGTCATGGGGCCTTCAGGGAACCAAGGAGGAGTGGAGAGACGAGGCCCTCTTCCCTCGTAAGGCCTTCAGGGAACCAAGGAGTGAACTCTTCCGTCATGGGGCCTTCAGGGAACCAAGGAGTGGAGAGACGAGGCCCTCTTCCCTCGTAAGGCCTTCAGGGAACCAAGGAGGAGTGGAGAGACGAGGCCCTCTTCCCTCGTAAGGCCTACAGGGAACCAAAGGGGAGTGAACTCTTCCGTCATGGGGCCTTCAGGGAACCAAGGAGGAGTGGAGAGACGAGGCCCTCTTCCCTCGTAAGGCCTTCAGGGAACCAAGGGGGAGTGAACTCTTCCGTCATGGGGTCTTCAGGGAACCAAGGAGGAGTGGAGAGACGCCCTCTTCCCTCGTAAGGCCTTCAGGGAACCAAGGGGGAGTGAACTCTTCCGTCATGGGGCCTTCAGGGAACCAAGGAGGAGTGGAGAGACGAGGCCCTCTTCCCTCGTAAGGCCTTCAGGGAACCGAGGGGGAGTGAACTCTTCCGTCATGGGGCCTTCAGGGAACCAAGGAGGAGTGGAGAGACGAGGCCCTCTTCCCTCGTAAGGCCTTCAGGGAACCAAGGGGGAGTGAACTCTTCCGTCATGGGGCCTTCAAGGAACCAAGGAGGAGTGGAGAGACGAGGCCCTCTTCCCTCGTAAGGCCTTCAGGGAACCAAGGGGGAGTGAACTCTTCCGTCATGGGGCCTTCAGGGAACCAAGGAGGAGTGGAGAGACGAGGCCCTCTTCCCTCGTAAGGCCTTCAGGGAACCAAGGGGGAGTGAACTCTTCCGTCATGGGGCCTTCAGGGAACCAAGGAGGAGTGGAGAGACGAGGCCCTCTTCCCTCGTAAGGCCTTCAGGGAACCAAGGGGGAGTGAACTCTTCCGTCATGGGGCCTTCAGGGAACCAAGGAGGAGTGGAGAGACGAGGCCCTCTTCCCTCGTAAGGCCTTCAGGGAACCAAGGAGTGAACTCTTCCGTCATGGGGCCTTCAGGGAACCAAGGAGTGGAGAGACGAGGCCCTCTTCCCTCGTAAGGCCTTCAGGGAACCAAGGAGGAGTGGAGAGACGAGGCCCTCTTCCCTCGTAAGGCCTACAGGGAACCAAAGGGGAGTGAACTCTTCCGTCATGGGGCCTTCAGGGAACCAAGGAGGAGTGGAGAGGAGAGATGAGGCCATTGGAACTCTTCCCTTGTGGGACCTTTAGGGAAAGAAAGGGGAGGCCTTCACGGAACCAAGGGGGATTGGAGAGGAGAGATGAGACCTGGGAAGACACATTGTGGAACCAGAAGACATAGCCACATATACAGCGACAACCTTGGTGAACTTTATTTTTTATTTATTGTTTTTATTTTAGTAATTTGTACATTTAAGTTTACAAATGACTAATTAATTATTACATTCAAATATACTATGTTTTTTTTTTTCTTGCTTGATGTGGCTCCTACACAACATCTTGAACTTTTCAATTGGGGCAGACTTAAGGTTTTCCGGCAGCGCGTTATAATATTTCATCCCTTTATATAATATAGTATTCTGGGTATTCGCTTTGTCCTTCTTTGGTAGCCTAATTTGATTGTACGTCCTAGTTTTATGTTTGTGTATGTCCTTGTTGTATACAATTTTATTCGAAAAATATTTGGGTAGCAGGTTGTTTACAATTTTGTGTAAAAATATCATCGTGTTCAAGGTCAACATCTGTTTCACCGTTAGCCAATTTAGTTCGTTTAACATTTTATTTACTTTTGAATACCTATTTCGTCTGAGTATTGTTCTCATTGCCCTATTTTGGAGAATTTGAAATTTATTTTGCTCTCGGTCGTTACACAGGAAAAGGATAGTTGAGCAGTAATTAAAATGTGGAGCAATAATGGAGTTATAAATGGTGATTGCAGTTTTTTCGGACAGTTTTTGGCGAATTCTTCCCAAAAAAGATATTTTTTTACCAATTTTCTTTTGGATATATTCCGCATGTTTGTTAAAGTTCAGTTTGGAATCTATTATAACTCCCAAGTATTTTATATTGGTAACATTTTCAATAATTTCACCATCAATTTTGATTTTGCTTTCACTGGATGTCTTCTTATAACCAATTACCATACATTTTGTTTTTTTTGTATTTAATTTAAGCTTATTTATTTTTAGCCATCTTGATACATTATCTAGTTCATTATTTAAAATATGTATTAGTTCTTCATAGTTTTCTCCAATTATATATATAAGTGTATCATCGGCAAATAGTCGTACTTTGCATTTTGAAAATATTTTCACCGTGTCATTAATATAGAGTATGAACAATAGAGGTCCAAGGACTGATCCCTGTGGTACTCCTAATTTATTTTCCATTGGTTTTGAAAATTGATTATTAATTTTTGTTACCTGTATTCGGTCTTTCAAATACTCTTTTATTAATTTAATGGCTAGAGTTGAGAAACCAATTTCTTTAAGCTTTCTTATCAATATTTCTCGATCTATGGTTTCGAATGCCCTTTGAAAATCCAAGAATATTGCTAAGATAAATTTATTACTATTCATTCCTTCTTTCCATTCTTCAACGATTACATTTAACGCTGTTTCACAAGAATTATTACATCTGAATCCCGATTGTTCTTGGTATAAAATATTGTGTTCATCTAAGTATTGCAATATTTGTTCTTTTATTATCACTTCAAGTATCTGTTCATATTTCGGTAAGGTGTTTATTGGTCGAAATTCTTCACATTTTCTGGTATTTTTAACCTTTGGGACCGGTATAATGGTAGACAGTTTCCATGACTGTGGAAATTTTCCCTCTTCAATTGTCTGATTAATAATATATAATAGAGTAGATCCAATTACTGGAAAAGCATCTTTTATCAGACTAATAGTTAATCCATCTGAACTATTTTTTGATTTAATTTTGTTTAAAATGTTAAATAAATATTCTGCAGTTATTTTTCTGAAGACCAGTAATTCTTTGTTTGAGTTGTTATTATCATTTGTGGGGTTGAAAACAATGTTGGGTATTAATTTGTTAATTTGAGTGATGCTTTCTATAAAATATTTATTAAAGCTATTAGCCATGTTTTCTTCGTTTATATCTTTTGGGAAGTTTACTATTTTTATGTCGTTTTTGTTATCGCCATGTACTAATTCTTTAATGCTTTTCCAAATTTTTTTGGGATCCCCTTCTTCCGAGTTTATTTTATTTTTTATGTACTCATTATGCGTTCTTTTTATGTCTTTAGAGTATTTATTTCTCATTTTTTTGTAGTTATTCCAATCCATAGTACTATTAGTAAGGAGTGCTCTCTTGTAAAATGTATCTCTATCGTGCTGCATTGTGCGTAGTTCTTTTGTGAACCATTTATTATTGTTTCCTTTACGTATCTTCTGTTCTGGAACTACTTCATCAATGGATTTTTTAATGTTTAATATCATCTGGTCAGCTTTTTTGTTATATTCCATTTGATTTATTTCATTCCAATCAATAGTCTCTAAGGTCTGAATGAAGAGTTCTTTATTGTATCTTTTGTAATTTTTAAATGTTATTACTTGTGTTTCTTTAATGGAGTTGTAGTTTTCTCTGTCATTTAATAGAATTTGAATCATATTATGGTCGGTAATTTTAGGTTTATCTAATACATTAACACATAGGTTAAATTTATTTGAGATAACCAGATCAATCAATGTTTTAGAGGTATTAGTAATTCGTGTGAAATCTTTAACTAATTGTTTCATACCTGCAGTTTGAATAATAGATTTCAGTTTATTTGTGTATATGTCTGCATTTGCTTTAACATTTATATTAAAATCTCCAACTATGATATTAATATTTTCATCTTGCAAATTTTCTATGCTCCATCTTTGAAAATATGTTAAGAAGTCGCATTTACTTGTGTTTGGTGATCTATAAATAACAGTGTATACACCTTTCTTGATTCCTGATTTAATGCTGATGGCTAAAATCCAACAATTTTTTTCATATTGGTGATTTGATATCACTTCATATGGAACTTTATTACTTAAGAGAATCATCACTCCTCCTGTATGTCTGCTATGCGAGTCACAACGGATGGTATTATAATGATCAAATATAATTTCACTATCTTGGATATCTTCAGTCACATGTGTTTCACTCATCATAAGCATAAAAGGTTTCTTCTCTTCTAAAAGTATTTTGACCTCTTCGTAATGTGCTATGATGCTTTGTATGTTCAAGTATATAATTTCATATTTCTCGTAACTTTTGTTTATAAAAAAGAAATTCTGCTCATTTTTGCTTCTAGTTTTCTTTTATAAATTGGGCATTCCTTACTCATGGCTGAGTGACTACAATTTAGTTTCAGTCCTAATCTTTTACTCGTCATTATACAATTGATGCACTGAATATCCTCATCCATGCAATCTTTTACGTCATGATTTTTTGCGCATTTTGGACAAGATTTTAGGTTTCTGCAATCTATAGCCTTGTGGTTGAACCCATTACATTTAAAACATCTCATGATATTTAAATTGTCAAAGACCCTGCATCTGTCCCATCCAATATTTATTTTTTCTGCATTTAACATTCTGTCGTAAGTCTTTCCGTCGACGTCGGCATATATAGTAAAAGTTGTTTGATTTCTTTGGTTTTTTAGTTCTTTCATATATGTCACCTTTATTTTTGAGTTTTGTTCACAGATGGTCTCATTTTGAGTTTTTATTTTTCTCTCTATTTCTTCAAAACTGTATTTTTCAGATAAACCAATAATTTTGACGGATGGGTTTTTTGTTTGAGGAATCTTTACCTCATATTTATCTCCCAGTTTGGCTATCACCTCATCATGAACCTTATTAATATCTGTGGCATTTTTAAATTCTACTATAACCCCTCCATCCTTAAAATTTCTCATGCCGGTAACTCCAAAATTTGCTGGGTCAATATTGTCTTTTATTTCACTCTTTGTTTCATTATTTTCCTGATCCTTCTTTTTTGGTTTTATGATAACAACTGGTTCGTGTTTTTTTACCTTTTCTGCATATGTTTCAGGTAAGATTATTTTTTTAATATCATGTTTAATGTTTTCTAAATTACTGATATATTTTCTGTCACTGTTGATTATATTTTCTTGTAATCTGATGATTTTGTCTTGTAATGAAAGATTTTCTGATTTAATTGCATCTTCTAACTTCGTTATTATGAGTTCTATAGTATTTTTTGTTTTTTGATCCTTGACTGTTTGAATTTTTGAAACTTCATTTTTAAGTTCATCTAGATAGTTCGCTACCGTCATCGTAGTATTTTTGTTTGCACGGTTTTGTAGAATTAAATCGGACGTACTGTGCACATTTCTCACTAGATGGCGTTATACGTTGAAAGTTAGCGAGTTGGTCGTCTTATTATAATTTAATAAAAAATAATAACAATTGCTTTCACTGAGAAGCGAACTCAGCTCCTTGAGAACTCTGACCGCTACCGGAACGGGCAACGCTATCGATGTTATTCTCCAGGCCACGGCCCACTTATCAGCGAGCGTGATAATGTTCGTATATTAAGTGCTACCAGTTTTTAAACAGACAGGTATGGTATTCTGTTAGTTATTTTGCGACAATAACTAGCATTGATCACTGCACAGATTTTAAAATCACTTAAAAAGAGTATTTCGAGGGCGTTTTAGATTAATTAAAGTAGTAGAAAGTACACTAGTCTTTTACATTTTTATATTAATCGATATCTTTGTGATTATTTCGATTTAAAAACTATGAATTTAAAAGATTTTAGTGGAGCAATTTTTTGGCGTGCACACACTTCGTAGTGTAAACAGTTTTAAAAACTTTATAAAAGGGACCGGGTGACTGTTAAAAGAATAAGGAAAAATGGGAGATAGGCCTCACTAAGTGCTCACGGGAACTAAATGTAAACCGTCTCCGCTCTATAAATAATAATACTAGCTACCGGTAATTATTTTATGATTATAAAACTTTATGTACTTATTTATTGTTTTCAAGTTTAATTTGTATACCTTCGTTTTAATTTTAAGTATTTTATTATTTTTAATACATAATATGTATGACGGGATACCCAAAAGAAACCGAACTGATGTTGCGGGGGGCATAGTTTTTGTAGTACCGGCTGCAAAAACCTTGCCCCTTCAATTCAAAAGTTTTATAACCACCTGTGGTCATTATTATTTGTGTACATATTTATATTTATCTGGAATGAAGAAAGCATATTTCGAAATTGGCTTTATTTATCTACATTACAATCCTGAAATCTTAGTGGATATGTAGAAGAATTTTTTATTAATTTAAATTTTATTATTTGTACATATTCCTAAAGATAATGAAGCGCCCCGCTGATGAACAAATTTATAGATTGATTATTTATTATGTTGCATTATAATCACAGACCAAAAAAGAAAATAATATGCATGTGTTACTGAAGGATATTTCAATGAATAGGGAAAATTAAAAGAACTTTTTTTTTAAGACTACTTTATTATTGATTTGAGATTATATTACCATAAATTATGTTGTCACACCAGAGTGAATAATGGGAAGTAGTAGTTTACATCAAGTTACATCATAAATACTTAAGTTCCTTTTACCTGTGGGAATGTACTGGGAATCTCTACCATCGATAAATATTTCACAGATTATTAACTAAATACTTACAATTATTATATTCAATATACCTCCGTAAGGAAACCCCAGAGATGAAAAAAGCTCAAGTGAAACCTCGGAGCATCCTGCGAGGAGTGAAGGTAGAATAAAAAAATAATTTGCGTATAAGGATTTTAAAATGTCAGTAAAAATCAGCAAATGCTATATATGAGCTCACATAATTTGTCTACATATTGGTTTTGGTTTGCACAATAAAATTCTAGTGTACCAACCAAAAAAGTAACTTATTTTATTGATAAAATGAGATGTTATTATGGCATTTGTGGTTATAACAGAATACATTATTACATTCATAAATAATGTATAATCACCATAATAAAATACCCAAAATTTTCAATATTTTTTTTCACATTTGAAACATTTAAGAAAGGTATTCAAGAGACCCATTGATTAAAAGTTACAACAGAGATCACTAACATGCGGTTAAACGGCTAAATTAATTCAATAAAAATACATATACCTTTTTTAAAAATAGTTGCTTCACATTTATGCCAATTCACAGTATGCCAATTCAATGTACGTAATGGAATGACAATCAACCTTCGGCCTTTCCCCCTATTTACCATATCAATAATTAACTTTTACCCAACTAGAAAACATAATTAACACATAAATAAGCATTTGAAAGTAGTGGACTGTTAAAACACCTCATTAATTATAATAAATTAGCAGTCGTCGATAAAAATTAAGTTCCTTGCCACGGTAGATCATTTTTATCCAAACATCAATAAAATACGATTCTGCGTTGGCAAACTGTTGCCGCTAAAGCCAGATAATTCAGCACTCATTCGTAAGTAATGACCTGGAAGGAAAGGTAAGGAAGATCTTACAATTATGTATATTTACTATCTATATTATCACACATATTCAAGACATTAAAATAGAAATTGATAAAATATATTATGAGAAACATTCCACTTTTATGTAGATTACAAAACTAGACTCAAAATGTAACCCTTTTGCGACGCAATCTATCCCATCACGCGGCACATTTTGACACAATGTATGTGTTTTGGTGAAACTTGATGGATCACATTTGCGATATCTGCATACGGGGATAGCCGCTGATGGATCATGTATGCGTCAGTCACATAGATCTGGTTAAATATTAAACTGCTTGGAAGGAAAATATTGATTCAATTACTAATACATACTATCGATTATCTTGCAAAACACATTTAAAAATTTATAATATGACAATTTTGAATGACTATTCGTTGCATTGCTCCAATAATTCAATGGAAATTATTAGCGAACAATAGTGTATCGTAATAATTTATCAATACAAACCTCTGTTTTTTGGTAGCCATCACTGTTCTTAACCTACGATTATCGTTTTAAAGAAGAATAAATCTTGCTTTTCAGGAAATTTTCACAAGGTTACATCTTTCAATGATTTAAAGTTGGCCTACACGAAACAGTCTTATTTAAACATTTTATTTTTATATTACACTTTTTTATACATCTTTAAGAAGTTTTAAAATAATATTTATTTGGAAAACCAATTATTAAATATTTTAAGTCCGCCATCACTTTGTGACTTGGCTCTCGATCCATTATTTAATATGAGCACAGATATGAATGGATCATCCTTTTACGAGGATCGTATTGTCAAGAAATACACACTAAATACAAAAAATTGCTCCAAAAGTATGTCACAAAGATGAATTATGTAAATATACAAGATTATATTTCAATATTTAACCTATCACACATTGGAGACAGTGGAATTAAATTAATAGAAGTGTTCCATAAAATCACTAGTGAGATTATGGGTGACCGGTTATCTCATCAAAATGGCAGTTCAACACATCTACAAAAAGTGATATAGTCATGAAAAGTGATGGAACAAAAACTAGGTTAAATAGGTTCATAGGTAACAATTTAACCTAGTTTTTGTTTCATCACTTTTAATGACTCTTGTATATCACTTTTTAAAGGTGTGTTTAATTGTAATTTTGATGAAATATCATGGAACCGCGATTATGTTATCATATTATTTAGGTTACACCAGTACCCGAGCACTTTAATTCAACTGAATCGCTGCATCAGCTTGTGAAATATTGGAAAATACTTCTTTAATGCATAATCTCATATAAAAAAAAAGAATCGGCCTTTGGATTTTTTGCTGTTTAATACAAAACAATACTTAAAAATTTACATATTATGGCGACCAAAATGATTTTTTTTATAGTGGAATATTAATGACCTCAAATTTGAATATTTAATCATTGAAATATTAACGACTCTCAAATGAAAGATGTGAAATAGAAAAGATTCAGTGGCATCTAGGAATTGAAACTCTTCTTTGCGGGGAAGAATCTTGCAAGCTAGCAGCCAAAAAATATGCATTAAGAAAATGTTGAAGTATGATACAGTTAAAAATGACGTAAATTGATATGGTCGAATTAGCTCAGTGGTCAGAGCACTTCTCCGGCAAGGGGGTTTAATTCTTAGATGCAACTGAATCTTTTTCTGTCTTTTCTCTTTCACATAATTCATTTGAGAGTCGATAATATTGTCTTCAATGATTAAAATGAATTTTCATTATAATGTTGGATATATTTTTTTAACCAGACATTACAACAATATTTCTTATTGTTAAAATTTATTATTTGAAGAATTAAATGTACATACATGTATAAAAAATTATTGTTTGAGGAAATAAATGTACATACATAAATAAAATTAATTCTTTGAAGAAATAAATGCTTTCAAATTAAAGTTATTGTTTGAAGAATTAAATGCTTACAAATAAAAGTTATTGTTTGAGGAATTAAATGTACATACATAAATAAAAGTTATTGTTTGAGGAATTAAATGTACATACATAAATAAATTTTATTGTTTGAAGAATCAAATGCTTACAATAAAAGTTATTGTTTGAGGAATTAAATTATACTATTAAGTTGTAGTAGTAATAAGTAAATACTGCAAATTTATGAGGGGATTCCATGCATTATTGCTTAGTAAATAATTTGAAAATATATTAAACTGTATCAATTATTATCATACTGCTTTTAAAATTGGATTGTTGATTGAGCACACACGAGTGAGAACAATTCAATTACAAAAACTGCAAGGGAACTACGAAATTATGTAAACGTAACATCTGTAAATACTACATTTCAATAATATGCAGTAAGACAGTGTAAAATGAGGTAAATTATTTTGCATTCTGAAAATGTATTTAGGATTTAGTTAAAACTTCAGATGACTATAAAACATCAAAGAACTCGTTGGCGTTAGGCGGTTTAAGTTTGCCACTGTTGGTGGCACTGTGGTGGATCACAGTTACATCGTCAACATTGCTATCATCTAGATTCAGGAGATTATCATCATTGGCTCGCTCCGAGGAACTGGTTCCGGGTAGATCCAGGTCTAGTATTTCTATATCATCTTTTGCCAAGAAACTATCCTTCAGACCGTAAGCTTCTCTCTTATTATTATCCAAAAACTTTTTTTGTTCAATATCAAATATCTCCATTTCTTCGTCTTCAGAATCTATGGAGAGCGGCAAATTAGATAATTCTAAATTGTCATCGTTTTCGTTTGACAATAAAACCCCGTATTTAAATTGCTGATTGTCATTTGTGTAAAAGGAGCTCTCATGTTCTCTGTTTTGCTTCTTTTTCCTGGAAATAAAATATAGATCTATAATTATAATTATTGTCATCAATAGATATAGTCAATTTTTTGCAACTTCTCTGAGGAATTACAATGATTTATTTTTGGGGTATTTACACCGTGTTCGCTTCCTCTTTCTTTAGCCAAAGTTTTGGACAGCTTTACAGTGTTCATCATTAGGGCAGATGTGTAGATTATGGTGAAGTGTGTGATTATGTATGTAAAAGTAGGTATACCGTGTTGCGCAGACAATTTTTTGAATATTCTAAACAGATCATTGATATTTTTAATAGAGACAATGTGGTTAAGCTTAACAGTTCTTGGTATCTGGTACTTGACAGCTAAACCAAAACTAAACGACGAAAACCACATTAATTTAACTAATTAAACTGAAATGTCGGCCCTAAGAGGATTGACATGCGTAATACGGTATCGCTTCTATATACATAATAACAATATCACCACAATCTACACATTTTACAATTTACACACTATCCGAAATGTTGGCTAAAGAAGGAGTAGAATAATACCTCTGGCCTCTCTCTGAGGAAGTTATGAAAGAAAGAAAATATGTTACCTGTATATTTTGTAGGCCATATACGACATGGAGAAGAGGCCAAGAGTTCCGAAGACGATGAATCCCCGCTTCTTTGCACCGGACTTGGGTAGATCCTTCTCGCCCACAGCAGAGGCGGTGAGATTGCCGCCATTGCTGGTTAAAGTCACGTTGTGGGTATCAGTGGAGTTGGTGACTTTTGGAATGTCCACAGGAACTTTGTCAGCTATTTTAATGGTATCATTTTGCACACTTGTAGGAACATTAGATTCCAATTTCGTTCCTGAAAGTCAAATAATAAGGCAAACATTATTTTTTTCATTTACTGATTTCATTAGCACTGTACCAAAATATAACTAGTCATTGGAAATAACAGCTAGATGCCGTCAACGACCAACACTATTAACAAAAATTTGCGTTAGCATTTGGGACAAAATAATTGATAATAAGAGTAACTGCATACACTAACTAACCATCGTGCCGCTTCTCCCCAGGGGTAGGCAGAGAGGACGGACTGCCAAACAACTTGGTCTTGCTCCTTCATACATCGTTTCATACATACACTTCTGTTATTCTGACTCTTGACATGACCCATCTAGTATTTGGTTCCCTTGGTTGTGCCATGTTTTCCTCAGGCGTCCCCGACTTCTTTCATTCACATTCTCATCATATATTCTTATTACACTCTTTTCTTTCTTCATCCACTTTACATGCCTAAACCATCTAATTGTCCCTTTCTTTAATCTTATATTCAATTCAACATTGTAATATATTTTCTATAAATGTGTAACATTAGTTTTTTAATAAACATTTTTTTTTATCATATACAGGTGGGGCAAAAGTGATCACCCTATTGGAAAACGCTATAACTTTTGCAAATGGAGCCAAACGTCAATTCGGTTTTGACATTTGTGAAGAAAACAAAAGCAGAATACAAATTGACAAGACATGAATCGGTTTACTCCGCAAGAATGCGGAATAACAAGCAGTACCAAAGTTTATCATGAAAAAAAAAATTACAGCAAAAGAACATCGGGTGATTACTTTTGCCCCACCCTGTATTATAATGGAATTAATAAATGACAACCCAGCAGGTAATAGATGTAATCTTTATAATCCAACAATTTTTATGATGGAATAACTTATTGCGTAAAACCTCAAATTTTAATATTTAATCAATGAAGACAATCTTCCACTCTCAAATCAAAAATGTGAAATAGAAACGACACGAAAATGATTAGATCGCATTTGGGAATTGAACCCATGAACCCAACCCTCGGCCTTGTTGGTATGGTCGAATTAGCTCAGTTGTCAGAGCAATGTCCCGGCTAGGAGAGGTCCTGGACTTCCCAGATGCCACTGAGTCTTTTTCTGTTTTATATTTGTCATTTAAGTGGGTGTACGCACTGCGGTTAAATGCAGCAGTTTTGGAATAGCAGAAAATGCCTAACAGCGTACAAACTCGCACTGCGGCAGGCATTTTTAATTAATTCTATTTCAGTACCACGATTAGTGATATTCCCCAGAATAAATTCCCGGGAATTTATTTCTGGGGAATATTCCCCTGGACGGGGAATTTTAATTTTAATATACCCACATATGGTACATATAGAGCAGGATAGATCCATAAAAACTATTCCCATATATATAGGAATAGGATCCAAGAGAAAAATAGAGGGGGGGGGGGGGGGGCATAAGTGGTAGGGAAGTCCCTAGATCAGGGGATGTCGTCTTAGATAACGTCTAAGAAGTGTAGAAACCATTTTATTAAAAATAAAATAAATTTTCCCCATTTTCGGGAATTTATTTCAGGTCGGGGAATATTCCCGGGTCTACATCACTAACCACGATGAAATAGAATTAAGAGGTTAATATTGATATATTCAATGATTCAATTTGTATATTGTCTACCCAATTAATGCCAGAATATTGTAGCAAAGTAAAGTATTCAAATGAGTTAATGATAGCTTCAGTCATTTGTATATTGTCTACCCAATCAATGCCAGAATATTGTAGCAAAGTAAAGTATTCAAATGAGTTACAGATAGCTTCAGTCATTTGTATATTGTCTACCCAATCAATGCCAGAATATTGTAGCAAAGTAAAGTATTCAAATGAGTTACAGATAGCTTCAGTCATTTGTATATTGTCTACCCAATCAATGCCAGAATATTGTAGCAAAGTAAAGTATTCAAATGAGTTACAGATAGCTTCAGTCATTTGTATATTGTCTACCCAATCAATGCCAGAATATTGTAGCAAAGTATTCAAATGAGTTACTGATGGCTTCAGTCATTTGTATATTGTCTACCCAATCAATGCCAGAATATTGTAGCAAAGTAAAGTATTCAAATGAGTTACTGATGGCTTCAGTCATAGAGTCACAAAAAAACTTGTTTAATTTAAGAAGTAAACAAATCCAAGGTTACACTTGTACTATGAACATATTGAAGAAAACGCAAATCACATCATTGCCTAATTTTTAAAACCAAATAATTAATTTACAGGGTATCGGAAATGATTAACAATGATTTGCAATATGACATTCTTTGGTCAGTTTTTTTTACACAGCGCAATATTATTTTGATTATGCGCTATTATAAACAAAATGATTTCAGACATAAGTAAAATTAACGACATACCATTTATCTCTGACACAAGCAACTGTTTCTTCACAGATGTAGTCTTTTCATCAGAAGAACTGACACTGACAGAAGGTTCAATGGGATCATGATCGGTGTTTACGGCGGAGATTGGTTCGATCTTCAGACTTGTTGGTGTAACAATCTGACTGACCCCGCTGACCGGTAAAGCACTATCATTCGATTGTCGTTTCTCTACGACTTCCCCTCTAACCGTCCCGGAATTCGCCGTATCAAGAGAATTATTATTTTTGATTGGATTCTGGAATATCGTCGCCTCGGGAGGTCCATGGTCATCGCACAACACGGAATTTAATATTTGTAATACTGCAAAGAAAATGTGAATGTTACAACGAAATAAATGCATCGGAATGCTTGGATTATACTATTCTTTATACACAGTATATCACCGGGGTCTTTATATTATTAAATTTGACATTTCATGTGTCAAAACATGATTCACACCAAATTCCCGGCACGTTGTTGGCTGTCAAACCAGTGCTGCCATTACAAAAATATAATACCAATGTAAGAATTATTACACAGCACGTAAGTACCACAACTTTTTTGTACAATATTTTGGTACAAGCTTCTGTTCCAGTCAGAGGTCGACCTTCATCACGATGATCTTTGTTTTGTAGAGTAATAAAAAATAGTGAATTCCCCTTGTGCAGTCATGAAAATAGTTAAACAATGTTTGGTGACTTCTCCTCTATATATTAAATTTGCTTCTTTTACCGCATTCGTCATTTCTGTATGATCTTGAATTTTTTTTCTCCTTTTGTAACAGTTTTTCTATTTAAATTCGTTGAAAGAACTCTACAAAGGTTTTTAAAAAAGATTAATGAAACTTAATCAAGTTTACTTCTCTAAAAAAGCTAGTAAAAAAATTGTGAATGTTTCAAAGAACCCGTATATCCGTAAAAATAAAACAAAATTGGGAAGCATACGACTTTGAAGTCTGAACATGAATTATAATTAGGTATATTGATAACTACAATTACTGTTTCAAGATTATTTTTGTAAATTAGGTGTTGATATTTACCGGAACCAGCGGAACAATGCCAAATGTGGTAAGAAACGGAGAACGGACTTTACGTATCTACTCGTAGTTACTAAACAACCTAACACAGCCTGCTAAGTGTTTTTTCGCACTCTGAAATGAAGTGAAAATGTATTTCTTTTAACTTTTCATATGTTTCATTACTACTACCTACTTAAATAAACCATTATAGGTTTTCAAATCGTTTTCCTGGCTTTGTAACTTTGACCTCTGCAACGAATATAAAAAGTAATGGATCCATTATAAGCGCTCAAAAAGAAGAAGAAGATTACTTATACGGAAATATATACGTATGTAAATACGAATTGTAGAGGGAGCGCGCTAATATATTAAAAAAAATAATGGGTAAGTGACTATTGTGAAAATCTTTAATAAAACACGAATTATTTAAAATAGAGCAAGAGTCTCTCGCTATCTGAGTTAAGTAGCATTTAAGAAAACGCTGTGAATTTTCCATAATTCTCCAATCTTCCATATAATTTTGAAATTTGCCAATTTAAACAAATTTAATATATAAATTCAATTTCCATCTCTCCATAATTTTAAATGATTACCTACCCTTGAAGGGTGAAAGCCAGAAACATAAAAAAATGTAGTTTTTTTTAAAGCTTAAAATTTAAAGTGTTGGAAAGTGTGTTATATTTCGGTAGCAATTCGGAATACGGGGTCGTGCAATTTTCGGATTCTAAAAACTATTAATGTAATTTTTATAACAATAATTTAATAATATTTTAAATAAATAATTTTTTAATAATAATTGTTATAATTTTAATTTTCATATTTTCAGAGAGAAATCATTTTCCTCTGGGCATGTGTCGACTTCGGGAAAGCTCTTTTTTAGGAATAGAAGGAGCGATCCTGGTCTTGAAGAGATACAACACATTGTAGAGCTGTTGAACACAAGAAAAAGTCGTAAAATCAACCAGTTCTCAGTGAAAAATATGAATCATGTTTTTTTTACATTATCTCTTTATCATTATATTTGTATTACCTATGTCATCCACCGAAGTTGATTATTTTAAGTTTATTATATGTCTATTCTGTTTTGTACAGCTTAGTTAACATCGTATTATGTAATTTAAATTTATCATCTAAGTTTAAAATTATTTTGTACCTCAATTAATGAAATTTCACACCTTATAAACCATAATGACGCCACTTCCCAATTCAAAGACGAGAAATAATTTCTCGAGCAGTTTCGTTAAAATATATACATATTTTTTTTGGCAATTAGCCTCGAAATATCTGTATTTTTAAATTATTGTAATATGTTTGAATATTATATAAAAAAAAATTAGCCTCTTAGAAGCTGGACGTACTGTACAGGACCCGCAGATACTTTAATAGTATGAAACTGCTGACCCTGTACCAATCGCAAGTGCGTCCCACTGTTGAATTTGGCAGCCACCTCTAGTCTGGAGCCCCAATATACCTGAAAAAATGTGGAAAGATTTGCCGACCTCTGTGTTTCCTCCCTCTTACAATGTTCACTTCTTCCTCGCCATAAAAAGATCCCCACACAGCATACCCAAAGATGAAATAGAAATACCTTACCGGAAATGTATCGTGTGGAGTTAATGTACAAAATAAAATCTGAAGTCTAGAATGCAATCGGTAAGTGTTTTTCAGGTATTTTGGGGCTTCCGGACAGAAGTTCCTGCCAAAGTCAATGTGAGGCGAAGTTAATAAAACAATAAATGTTACTTTTAATATTAACAAAAAAGATTTGAATAACAAAAAATAATAGGAAAATGTGATGGTGGATGATATCAATATCCTTGAATGCTAGAATCTAAATGACGGAATTCCTTGAGGTGTAAATCCTGCCCCTCCCCAACACCCTCCTCAATTAATTATTGCTGCAAAATCCACTAATCACTACTCATCCCTCCATCAAGGAATTCCAATTATTTTATCATATAAATTCCAATATTTCACCAATAATGTGTTATATTGACTTACGGGTAGGTAGTCAAATACGTAATATTCTATTTATTATTTATTACTGTTCTTATATCATTCTGTTTCAAATTAAACACGTAACATATTTAATATCCTAGGATCTATACTGCTCTTCCATTATAAGCAATGACTTTTGGATGGATCTCTTTACTTTGAAAGAGTTATAATTTAATAATGAATTTTAAAGAAAATAGTGATTCTGAAAATTAACAAAAAAAACTACAAAATAAACTAAAAAAGAAATACCTAATGATCTATGTATGGTTCGAAGAATTTTAAGCGATACATTTTATGATTCGCCGCTAAATCACAATATGTCCCATTAACCTAATGGATTGGAAGTTTTACAGTAAAAGTTAAAAGTAAAAAGCTTCCGTTAAATCACGCGTAAAAGTTTATCAGAGCTTTGAGCAGACAGCTGTTAGTTTGACGAAAAGTTCCCTCTTTCCCTCGCGGCGCGTCTTAAAGCTCGGGGTAGGGCGTCGCGGTGCCAGTTTTATTTCGACGTCGGCGGAGGACGGACGTCCTAACTTGACACAACACCAGCCAGACGAACATCGTATTAAAGTTCGATTATGAAAATTTTGATAAGAAACTTTAATATAAGTTCCAAACTTTAGAATGGTCGAGAATCATTGAAAAATATTAAAATCACGATTAAAACATACTTTAATAAAAAAATTGTTTAAACAAAATTTGTGACTTGTAAAATAATTGTTGTAATATTTAAATGAAACGATAATATAATTGTTCAAAAAGTTTTAACAATGAGAAACCACGCGAACGTCAAGAGAGTTCCTTTTTCTTTTGAGAAAAGAACGAGACGGAAGATTTGGGAAAATTATAATCTTTTCTGAGTAGGCAATAATTAAAAACAATATTGATAGTTTATGATATTTTTCCTAATTTATCGTGAAAGTGCCTTGAAAGTTGATCCAAAAATATTTTTACCATAATTAGACTACTTCCCCAAAATTCTTAAATTGTAAACAAAGTACTTTGAAAATAAGTTCTGAGAAATTTAATTAATAATACCTTTCTACTGAATGTAGATGTAAATTGGTGGTACGCACATCCCTTATTTAATGAAAAGGGTAAACTAATCTCAAGTGAAAAGCAAAGTTTAATTTTGAATGTCACGATTTCAGTGTATCATAACATAAGTCGTTAAAAAAACCGTAATCAAAAATGTTAATTGTATTTGCAAGACCGTTTAGGTTTGAAATGCCAGTGATGTGCGGAGTTGACATTTGAGTGGAGTGAGTCCATGTGGAGGCTTGCGGGGAGAGTCAGTAGATAGGCACAGTGGTTACGTGGTTCAGGTTCTGACATTCGTGGAAATGGGCAGCGCCAAGCACATCACTGAGGTGACCTTTGAGAAGGAGAGCCTGCTGGGCACTGTGAAGCGCGGCTGGAAGACTGTGCGGCTGCGAGCCGCGCTCGGCCACGTGGGGCTGCTCATGGCACTTATGCTCTACACGGCTGGGGGCGGCATGGCAAGTACTAGTAAAATGACATAACTTGGGATTATTACTTCATCAGTAGCATGTTGGCAGCGGTTGATATGAGCTCCCGAGGACTACTCATGGCTCTCATGCTCTGCACGGTTGGGAGCGGCATGGCAAGGACTAGTAACATGACATGATTTGGGCTTAATACCTTATCGACGGTTGATGTGGGCACTTGGACTGTTCATGGCACTTATGCTCTACACGGCTGGGGGCGGCATGGCAAGTACCTTCTAGTAACAAGATATGATTTGGACTTATTACCTGATCAGTTATCAATACGCCCGCGGATTTTTTATTATATGTCTTATGTGAAACCTCGCAAGAGTCCCAACTGCTTCCAACCATCTTGAGATAGTGAGACTATGGCATCCCTAATCAGGTTATTTGTGAGGCTTAATGTAGTGGGGAGGGGAAGTAGATGGGCAGAGGAAGGTTGGGAAGTACTTGGATATTCAGATCTGGTCACCAAACACGGCCAAAGCTATTTCAAGCAACGTTTCATCTCTGAATGGTGTTCTTACACCAGGGTGATACTGAGAGTATATTCCACTCTGGAACTTTCCGCAAATATATTACATTTTATTTCAAATAAGTAATTTGTGAAATAACACTTAAATTAACACAGGAGGCCCTGAGGAAAATTATTTGCCTCACAACGTATGTCATCTTTGGGGATGCTGTATCGCTGTATTTAAAGGAAAGGAAGGGGAGGAAGTTCTGGGAAGGAAATAGGTATGAGGAGTGTGAAGGAATCTGCATGTCAAGGTGTCCAGGAGTGAGGACGTATGAAATCATCCTTCTCTCTGCGGTGCAAGGCAATGATAGTTATATATAAGTCATGGAAAGTGATGAAACAAATACTTTATTAACTGGGTTAAGTAGGTTAGGTTAGATTAGGTTTAATTTTTTTTCATCGTTTCTAATGACTTTATATCACTTTTTAAAGGTGTGTTGAACTGTCACTGTGTTGAGTTATCATGGAACCGACCCGGGCACCCCTGTTAAGTCATCAAACGTACCGAACCGCTTGGGGTGACCTATAGAAGGTGTCGGTTATCAAATTAATGATTTCCGAGGCAGCGGTATCTATATCAGCCTCCAAAATTATATTGACTTATCAGCAGCATCATGGCAGTGGTTTCTGGTGGCTGATGACTAACAGCTGACGGCTCTCAAGCTATCCCATTTGCTAGTGGGTGGAATGGAAAGCAACATGACACGGGCTAATTGTTTTATCAGTAGACTCTTGGTAGTTGTCGGCTCCTCGTTGGTGACAAATTTGCCGTGGGAATTGTCACGAAATCAACATTGTTTTTTTTTTTTTTTTTAAATAAATATTTGTAATTATTATTTTTTTGGTAAACTAATGTTTAAGACAAGATTTTTTATGCATAGTACAAAGGGTAACAATTATTTTATAAGCAATAATTATTAGCCTGAAACACTCATCCACATTGAAAAATCTCCTGATAAAAGATACATGACGCCAACGGGACTTGAACCCGTGTCCTTTCGATTTCCGGTCGACAGCTCTGACCACTGAGCTATGGCGGCTTATTTATTATCCGCGAAATAATTCAATATATACTAGTGTTTCATTCAATAATTACTGCTTGTTATATTTTTTCACCTGAAACAACCAACTTTATTTTATATGAGAAAGGCATTGTAAGTGCTAACTCTCTCACTAGATGGCGTCGAGACAAATTGTCTACATTTTTTGGTGAGAATATTAGAAATTGTCAAATATTAATTATTATTTTTTTGGTAAACCAATGTTTAAGACAAGATTTTTTATGCATAGCACAAAGGGTAATAATTATTTAATTATTTCGCGGATAAGAGATAAGCCGCCATAGCTCAGTGGTCAGAGCTGTCGACCGGAAATCGAAAGGACACGGGTTCAAGTCCCGTTGGCGTCATGTATCTTTATCTCAGGAGATTTTTCAATGTGGATGAGTGTTTCAGGCTAATAATTATTGCTTATAAAATAAATATTTATAATTATAAAAAGGAAAGGAAGGATAGATAATGTTGGTATTATACTTTAGATTTTGATTTATAACAATTGCGGCAGCGGATGCCTCAAATTTTATATTTATATGAAGTGCCACCACATTAGATAGCCGAAGTTCGAAAGATCCCGGTCCGGTCACGAAAAGGCCATCGCCGAAAAAGCGCTCAATCTTAACTGCAACCTTACGATAAGTAAGCTGCTAATTGCACCTCTCCCGTAAATGCAGCACGAGGGGATTGCGAAAAACCACCTCAACCCAGTCCAGGATACTGAATCAAGTTGGCCTGCTATGTATATATATCAAATCCTTTTAGACAGTCAAAAAGTTTTAATGAAGTGGTTGTGTTAAGTAGAATGGCTTGTACTCGTATTATAATTATGTATGAGGATCTTACTTAATATAATGTTATAGCAGGCCTACTTGTTTTAGTATTCTGGCCTTGGTTGAGGTAGCTTTGGATATAAAGGGCTGAGGGAAGTATCGTGAGAGTGATAAGGCTTTTATCTTACGTGCAGGAAATGTAACGATTATGGGACTACGGATAGCACTCATGCTGTTCTCAAGGGAGCGGATGAAAGGAAAGGGGGTTATTAATATGTAAGTAAGTATAGGTAGGTACCTAGACATAGATTATGATGCTCAGAACTCAGTATTTTACCTGGAGTCAGTGGCGTAGCTCAGTTTTTGGGGCTGTTAAGCGTGAACTACGTATCAAATGACTTTATGGAGTGCTTAGATTCAGATTTAAATTTATTCTACTTAATTACTCATATGTCAGTGTTAATACTAAAATCTAGTTTTGAAGTTTGGGAACAAGGAAATTGTAAATTCCATATTTATTATTTATTTATTTATGGGTCATTGGGCTTTCACGTACATATATAAGTATATGTATAATGGTAATAAAAATCTTACAATGGGTCAAAAGAACTACCGATACCTACGAAAAAAATGATTTAATAAATTACCAGAATAGATAAGATCCCCTAAAAATAGCTTCAAAGAAATCAAAACACAACTAAAACGAAAAAAAAAATTAACGAAAAAAAAACTTTTATTCAAAATTAATAAAGAACACAATATCAGCAATAAAATCCTCATTAACTAAATAAATAACACCACTCTCACATACACACACGCATAGCTTATTATGGGGGTAGATCTTTTTTTTTTCAAAGAAAGAAAAACCTTGAAAATAACATACCAAATGTACGGAGTGTCCGGGGTTAATGTGCTCCAACTTTGGGAGGTTAGGGATTCTACATATAAGTAAAAAAGAATATTTATTTTCCCATACAAACAATTCAACCTTAAAACCTTGGAATTTCTAAAAAAGTTATTTAACTTTTTTTGAACCCCCTGAAGTTAGCGCACTTTACCCCTAGTCACCCAGTATTTACGCACTCGTTAATAATTAATAATAACAATCGTTACAATTCGAACATGAAGAAAATTTAACAAAATTCTGTAATTCATATTCTCGTACAATTTGTTATTTGCAAGCTTTCTTGTATTGTCAGCATACAGAGATAATGTTCGGGAATAATTGACCACGGAAACTCTAAAATAAAGTTTAGTTTTTTCATGTTGTGATTTAGGCGACTCTAATAACGGGGGTTTGTTCAAGGTTCAGATTTGAATCAATTCCGACGAATTCGTAATCATAATGTATATTTTGCTGAGAGCGATCCCCACGGATGTAAGTTATTTATATTTAAGATTAATAAAAACAGTATCTTTTCATTAAAATATATTATGTAAAACGGTTCGAAAATTTTGTAAAACGTTTTTCAACTATAAAATTAGCGATAAGCAACAGATTTTTCTTCCAGAAGGATTTCTTTAGAAACACCCGAGGTTTTAGTAATACGTTCATTAGAAATAATTCAAATGAACCCCACGGAAAGAAAAAATTTCTAGGCATGCTAGGGAAAATTAGACCGTATGTTCGTCCATTACGTCGGGCCGCGCGCTGAATATTGATTTTACACATTCATCACTTATGTCGTTCAGATTCCCACTTTATTTTGGAGATTGCTTAATGCAACAGTTTTCATTAAATATTCTAAAACTTTTCACCATATCTGAGAGTAATTTAACTTTATATTAAAAATTCAATTTTTGAGTTTTTTAAAGAAAGATAAACATTCTCGAGTTATGAATAACCTGACAATGTTTGAAAATCTCCTACTACCACCACAGTAAGCGGAAAATGTTGCTTGTGTTGTGATGGAGGACTTAGCCAGCTGAGGAATTGAACACACTACGCCTGGGTGGGACCTAAACGCGATGCCAATTCAGCCACTGACCGGTTAAAATTTCTTAGGATTAACTTATTGACGACGCTTACAAACCAAATTGTAAAACTTAATTTGCGAAATAGATTTTTTTTTTTTTATTTTTTTTTTATTAATTATACCCGCTAAACTGCTCAAGCAGTTTGTCAGCAGGTCAGTTTAACATAATATATTATCAAAGCATACAAAAAGCGAGAAATCACAATATTTAAAATATATACAGAAGAATTTAAATAAGAACTTAAATAATCACAAAAACAGAGCCATACATAAAAAAGAAACAATAAAAAGAAACTTTTAACTTACTACAATACAAAATAATAAAATACAAAGACAGTCAGTTGTAACACAGGCAAATTACTCATATTCATATGTATATTTATATATATGCATAAGATTATAAACAATATCAGTATAAAAAAGCTTGATCTATTAACCATTTTTTAATTTTATTTTTTAATTCGGGGGTGCAATTTGATTGAATTTTTATGTCTATTGGAATCTTATTAAATATGGTAGGCACAAGATAAGAGAAAGTCCGTTGTCCGTATTTATTTATAATTTTCGGAATGGACATACCTTCATTTCTATTGAATCTTGTGTCATATGCATGATCTACTTTTTCTTTGTATATTGAATCTGACGTTATGTTTTGACATATAATTTTTAACCATAATATTCCTCGAACAGATAATACGTTAACTAAATGATGATATAATATATACTTAAATATATGATATATACTTAATATCAAAAACTCGCAATGAATATATGAAAGTGGTAAAGCACAACAAATGAATATTCATTCTAGACAGAAAAGTCAAAAGATGTCTTATACACATAAAATTGGATATGTTTATTCAAGAAACCATCTATGTTGTAAAAATATCCGGTTAGAACTTTCCAATCACACCAAAAAGGTGGGATATAATTAATTGAAGATAATGTTAGTCTTAGTAGATATACATTGTATACTGTCAGGATTACTGACGAAGAAACCATTTTTTTTAAACATATCCATTATTTTGATTTAATAGTGTTGTACACAAAGAGTAGTCTTTTCAATAAATAAAATGTTGGTAATTCAAAAATTGAATTACGAGAATGATAAAAATTACAGTAGCTATTTTATTAGGTGGCATTAGTTTATTTGGTAGAGACGCAAGACTAGAGGGTATGGGTTCGAGTCCGTGTTGCGACCGTTAACTCTTTATTTTTTGTCTTTATCTCCAACATATTTTTGTTGAGATATTGTTGAAATTATCTTCTTCAATGATAAAACAGAAATATTTCTCTACAAAAATATTTTTCACGCAGTAGGGTCAAGTTTTGAAGAAATTTGAATAACTGTTGTCGCTGGAACTCTTCCCGAATTAGGCGCCCTAAAGTTCTTGCTTCATTACTTTCACAGTAAATCCGGTTCTGTTCGGAACATCAATATGGCATCTCATTGTACACGAAGGGGGATAAAAATGAAAAATGTTGTTCAAATAAAAGAATTAGACTATATTGGTACTCCATGAATAGTTATTAGTTATCTCATGATAATGTGAGACTCACAGGCAGTGGCGGTTCGTGACATCATCTCATTTGGAGTGCAATCGGAGATTAAAGAAAGGGGAAAAATTACCTCATTAGGAGTGCAATTGGAGATAAGAGAAAGGGGAAAAATAATCTCATTGGGAGTGCAATCAAAGATTAAAGAAAGGGGAAAAATTCCCTCATCTATAATTCCTATGTTTTTCAATGGTCTTTTCCATAACTATTTATTAAACCTTTTCACCAGAGATTACTGTAACGTATTGATGTTTACAGGTTATAGAATACTGGGCCCTTAATCTCCAGTATTCTATCAAGGATAGGGATCTGGTAATATCTCTATTAAAAGTCGTAGATTCTGATATACGGAGGTTGTTTTAATCGTAATATAATATACTGACAATACAAGTAACAAGTAGCCTAAAGGCCGTCTAGCGAGAGAATGACTTCGCGCCAGCCGACGATGTCATACAAGGCCTGTAGTAGCGTTCGGTTATCTTCGGTAGAACCCGAAGCTACCCGAGCGCAAACACCAAACACTACACCTTCCCTCCTTCAATTCTGAAGCTACTTACAAACCAACATAAATATTTCACATATATATAAATCACAACATAGATATTCATTTTATATTACATTTGGTTTTAACAATGATTCTTAAAGATAGACAACTTAGAAATTTAAAATATTAAGCACCAAACACGATTAAATCATCAATTGAAGTTATTACATTTGCTAACAAATAATCCTAAGACTAATAACCGCGGTGCCTGGGTCAAGTTGCCCCGTTTCCTCTGGAAGATGTGGGTGTCTCGCGTCTTGGCCGCAATCTCCCCGACCATGGTCTCTGTTGCCGGGCCTGTGTCTGCTCCGACACCACCTCCTCTGCCGCCAACCTGAAATCAGGAGGAAAACCAGTGAATCCACGCAATAAGGTTGAAGTCTCTAACTCATGAGGCTCATTCCTCGAAATTTCAGACGCGGGATGCTGTGCACTATTGCCATCTTCCTTCCAGCTCTCTGACATTTCCCTCATTTGATCAACATGTCTCTTCCATGTCAAATCTGTGTTCCCTATCTTAATAATATAAACTTTTTTACCTAGCTTCCTAGAGACTACTCCCTTAGCCCAAACTACTTTATTATCCTGACGATAATCTTTTGTTAAACACTTTTGTCCAACTTTAAAAACCCTGGTTTTAACCCCTTTGTAAAACTTAACCTGATCAGATTGAGCTTTAGAAATGTTAACGTTTGCTTGCTTGACTTTTTCCGAAAACTCATCACCATTTTTCACTGGAATTAAATTGTCGAAAGTAGAACGCAGCCTCCTTCCTAATAACAGTACCGCTGGTTCAATACCTGTCGAGCAATGCAAAGAATTTCTATAGTCCATTAAAAAATTTAATAACTTGACATTAAAATTTAGTGGGAATTTACCGTTTACTAACAGTTTCTTGAGGAACGTTTTCGAAGTTTTAACAGCGTTTTCCGCCAATCCGTTTGACTGGGGGTGTTTCACAGGAGAAGTCATAAGTTTAATATTGTTCTCCTTTAAGAACCCTCTAAATTCCTCACTTGTAAAAACTGAGCCATTGTCAGACACAATTAAGTCAGGGTTGCCAAAATTAGAAAAAATTTTCCTCAATTCCAAAATCGTATGAGTTGAATCTGCCTTCTGTACTTCAATACAGTCCAACCATTTGGAGAATGAGTCACACACCACAAGGAACATCTTCCCCGCTAAAGGCTCACAGTAATCTACGTGTACCCTACTCCAAGCTTTACCTGGATTTGGCCCAACCGCCAATTGACTTTTTGGTGCTGACTGTTTTGACAACGCACAATCTGAACATGATTGAACGACTTTCTCCAAGTCTTTGTTCAGAGCTGTCCACCAAAAATATGCTCTAGCTATTCCCTTCATTTTAACAATACCAAGATGTGACCTGTGTAACGAATCTAACACTTGCTTTTGGAGAGAAAAAGGTATAACTATTCTGTGTTGCAAAAACAAACAATCTCCTACGATAGAAAGTTCGTTCCTTTTTAGCCAATATTTCCATATACTGCTGTCACGATTTACTCGTTTGAGCCAGCCCTGCCGCAAATACCTAAATACCAGCTGTAATTCGCTGTCCGCTGCGGTGGCTACCACAACTGCTTGAAAATTTACATGCTCACAATTTTCAATAAAACAGATTTTGTCCTTGATTGATGAAACCGAATTATTCATCACAGGAACTATCTTCAGATTAAAAATCTCCATAAAATCCCTACCCACTATCAATTCCGTGCCATTAACCACAACAGTAAATAATAAATTATTTTTAAGATTATTGCATTCTACGGTAAAACAGGCACTACCTACAATATTAAGTGGTTTGCCATCGTATCCTGATAAAGTACGCTTATCTGGTGACAATGTTACATTTCTAAAATAACGATTGAAAATAAAATCCGGCATGACCGACATGCTTGCCCCTGAATCAATCATAGCAGCACATTTCACTTCGTTAATTACCACATTAGCCCTAAACGGATTAATGTATGAAATACTATTATTCTGGGATTGTTCAAAAATCGGATTAACCTTGTTATTCCTACAAAATTTCTTCAAATGCCCTACCTTGTGACAATTAAAACATTTTGCGTTCTTGAATTTACAATATTTTTCTACATGATATTCACCGCAAATCGTACATTTTTTATTCCTCGGTTCGGGGCTCTTTGAACGAGATAACCTTGAAAAACCTTGAGTTTCTCCCAAACGCGACGAATGTCTCCCGGTCGAATTTGAACGATTCGAAATGGCGTTCACATCCGAATTCTCTGCGGAAAATTCAGATTTAATTTCCGGAACCAGATTGTCTAACGCTGAAACCGTTATTGCTAACTCTTCCATCTTGTTAAATGTTAATTTAGTTCCCTCTAGAAAAAATTTCTCCTTAGCCCGGCCTGGTAAAATACCGATTGCAAAGGCATCCGCTAAGCTTTCTGGCAAGCGCGTTCCAAATTCGCAAAAAGAAGATAAACCCTTTAGACGGACCGCGAAATCTCTAACCGATTCCCCATGCGATTGCTTGGCTTGATAAAATTTTTCTCGTTCCTTGAATACCGATCGCGGTCTGGAACAATGTTTCTCAATTAATTCTATTAACTGATCGAATGCCACGTCTGTAACTTTAGCAGGGAAACATAAGTTGATCAAAAGAGTTAATGTCTCCGCTTCCAGAAGATTCAGCAAATAAGCGCGTTTCTGTGAAGCATCTAACTTAGTCGTTTTAATGTCATCACGAATTAGAAGGAACTGTTCTAACCTCAAGCGGAATAGACTCCAATCTCCATTAACGTGGGAGAACCTGGAAATTCCGCCCGATTCCATGATTGCAACGACAACAACCAAAAAAAAAAACCCACCCGGCAACAATAACACCTTCCAGAAAACAAACAAGAAACAAGACAACCTGACTCCAGGAACCGGCGCCGATGCAGTCCAGCGCCCAGCGGCTTCCCGGAATTCCAAGTCTTCTTTTTCTGTGAAACTTGTCTGGTCTTTGTTACCCAGGGCCACCGATCTGGTCTTTGTTACCCAGGACCACGTGGTTATTTATTCTTCGCTGGATTCTTCGTCTGGTCTTTGTTACCCAGAACCACGAAATTATTGATTCTTCGCTGGATTCTTGGTCTGGTCTTTGTTACCCAGAGCCACGTTATTTACTTCCAATTGTCCTTATTATGCCCAGTTTATCTCCATTTATTGTCACCTTGACAATAAAATCCCGGAGATTTTTTTTTCGCAAGTCACTGGTGTGAAATAATCCGACTTGCCGGCAATCCGAAAAACTGTTTCCGTATACTCCTTTTTAAGCTGCGCCACTGTAACGTATTGATGTTTACAGGTTATAGAATACTGGGCCCTTAATCTCCAGTATTCTATCAAGGATAGGGATCTGGTAATATCTCTATTAAAAGTCGTAGATTCTGATATACGGAGGTTGTTTTAATCGTAATATAATATACTGACAATACAAGTAACAAGTAGCCTAAAGGCCGTCTAGCGAGAGAATGACTTCGCGCCAGCCGACGATGTCAAACAAGGCCTGTAGCAGCGTTCGGTTATCTTCGGTAGAACCCGAAGCTACCCGAGCGCAAACACCAAACACTACACCTTCCCTCCTTCAATTCTGAAGCTACTTACAAACCAACATAAATATTTCACATATATATAAATCACAACATAGATATTCATTTTATATTACATTTGGTTTTAACAATGATTCTTAAAGATAGACAACTTAGAAATTTAAAATATTAAGCACCAAACACGATTAAATCATCAATTGAAGTTATTACATTTGCTAACAAATAATCCTAAGACTAATAACCGCGGTGCCTGGGTCAAGTTGCCCCGTTTCCTCTGGAAGATGTGGGTGTCTCGCGTCTTGGCCGCAATCTCCCCGACCATGGTCTCTGTTGCCGGGCCTGTGTCTGCTCCGACACCACCTCCTCTGCCGCCAACCTGAAATCAGGAGGAAAACCAGTGAATCCACGCAATAAGGTTGAAGTCTCTAACTCATGAGGCTCATTCCTCGAAATTTCAGACGCGGGATGCTGTGCACTATTGCCATCTTCCTTCCAGCTCTCTGACATTTCCCTCATTTGATCAACATGTCTCTTCCATGTCACATCTGTGTTCCCTATCTTAATAATATAAACTTTTTTACCTAGCTTCCTAGAGACTACTCCCTTAGCCCAAACTACTTTATTATCCTGACGATAATCTTTTGTTAAACACTTTTGTCCAACTTTAAAAACCCTGGTTTTAACCCCTTTGTAAAACTTAACCTGATCAGATTGAGCTTTAGAAATGTTAACGTTTGCTTGCTTGACTTTTTCCGAAAACTCATCACCATTTTTCACTGGAATTAAATTGTCGAAAGTAGAACGCAGCCTCCTTCCTAATAACAGTACCGCTGGTTCAATACCTGTCGAGCAATGCAAAGAATTTCTATAGTCCATTAAAAAATTTAATAACTTGACATTAAAATTTAGTGGGAATTTACCGTTTACTAACAGTTTCTTGAGGAACGTTTTCGAAGTTTTAACAGCGTTTTCCGCCAATCCGTTTGACTGGGGGTGTTTCACAGGAGAAGTCATAAGTTTAATATTGTTCTCCTTTAAGAACCCTCTAAATTCCTCACTTGTAAAAACTGAGCCATTGTCAGACACAATTAAGTCAGGGTTGCCAAAATTAGAAAAAATTTTCCTCAATTCCAAAATCGTATGAGTTGAATCTGCCTTCTGTACTTCAATACAGTCCAACCATTTGGAGAATGAGTCACACACCACAAGGAACATCTTCCCCGCTAAAGGCTCACAGTAATCTACGTGTACCCTACTCCAAGCTTTACCTGGATTTGGCCCAACCGCCAATTGACTTTTTGGTGCTGACTGTTTTGACAACGCACAATCTGAACATGATTGAACGACTTTCTCCAAGTCTTTGTTCAGAGCTGTCCACCAAAAATATGCTCTAGCTATTCCCTTCATTTTAACAATACCAAGATGTGACCTGTGTAACGAATCTAACACTTGCTTTTGGAGAGAAAAAGGTATAACTATTCTGTGTTGCAAAAACAAACAATCTCCTACGATAGAAAGTTCGTTCCTTTTTAGCCAATATTTCCATATACTGCTGTCACGATTTACTCGTTTGAGCCAGCCCTGCCGCAAATACCTAAATACCAGCTGTAATTCGCTGTCCGCTGCGGTGGCTACCACAACTGCTTGAAAATTTACATGCTCACAATTTTCAATAAAACAGATTTTGTCCTTGATTGATGAAACCGAATTATTCATCACAGGAACTATCTTCAGATTAAAAATCTCCATAAAATCCCTACCCACTATCAATTCCGTGCCATTAACCACAACAGTAAATAATAAATTATTTTTAAGATTATTGCATTCTACGGTAAAACAGGCACTACCTACAATATTAAGTGGTTTGCCATCGTATCCTGATAAAGTACGCTTATCTGGTGACAATGTTACATTTCTAAAATAACGATTGAAAATAAAATCCGGCATGACCGACATGCTTGCCCCTGAATCAATCATAGCAGCACATTTCACTTCGTTAATTACCACATTAGCCCTAAACGGATTAATGTATGAAATACTATTATTCTGGGATTGTTCAAAAATCGGATTAACCTTGTTATTCCTACAAAATTTCTTCAAATGCCCTACCTTGTGACAATTAAAACATTTTGCGTTCTTGAATTTACAATATTTTTCTACATGATATTCACCGCAAATCGTACATTTTTTATTCCTCGGTTCGGGGCTCTTTGAACGAGATAACCTTGAAAAACCTTGAGTTTCTCCCAAACGCGACGAATGTCTCCCGGTCGAATTTGAACGATTCGAAATGGCGTTCACATCCGAATTCTCTGCGGAAAATTCAGATTTAATTTCCGGAACCAGATTGTCTAACGCTGAAACCGTTATTGCTAACTCTTCCATCTTGTTAAATGTTAATTTAGTTCCCTCTAGAAAAAATTTCTCCTTAGCCCGGCCTGGTAAAATACCGATTGCAAAGGCATCCGCTAAGCTTTCTGGCAAGCGCGTTCCAAATTCGCAAAAAGAAGATAAACCCTTTAGACGGACCGCGAAATTTCTAACCGATTCCCCATGCGATTGCTTGGCTTGATAAAATTTTTCTCGTTCCTTGAATACCGATCGCGGTCTGGAACAATGTTTCTCAATTAATTCTATTAACTGATCGAATGCCACGTCTGTAACTTTAGCAGGGAAACATAAGTTGATCAAAAGAGTTAATGTCTCCGCTTCCAGAAGATTCAGCAAATAAGCGCGTTTCTGTGAAGCATCTAACTTAGTCGTTTTAATGTCATCACGAATTAGAAGGAACTGTTCTAACCTCAAGCGGAATAGACTCCAATCTCCATTAACGTGGGAGAACCTGGAAATTCCGCCCGATTCCATGATTGCAACGACAACAACCAAAAAAAAAAACCCACCCGGCAACAATAACACCTTCCAGAAAACAAACAAGAAACAAGACAACCTGACTCCAGGAACCGGCGCCGATGCAGTCCAGCGCCCAGCGGCTTCCCGGAATTCCAAGTCTTCTTTTTCTGTGAAACTTGTCTGGTCTTTGTTACCCAGGGCCACCGATCTGGTCTTTGTTACCCAGGACCACGTGGTTATTTATTCTTCGCTGGATTCTTCGTCTGGTCTTTGTTACCCAGAACCACGAAATTATTGATTCTTCGCTGGATTCTTGGTCTGGTCTTTGTTACCCAGAGCCACGTTATTTACTTCCAATTGTCCTTATTATGCCCAGTTTATCTCCATTTATTGTCACCTTGACAATAAAATCCCGGAGATTTTTTTTTCGCAAGTCACTGGTGTGAAATAATCCGACTTGCCGGCAATCCGAAAAACTGTTTCCGTATACTCCTTTTTAAGCTGCGCCACTGTAACGTATTGATGTTTACAGGTTATAGAATACTGGGCCCTTAATCTCCAGTATTCTATCAAGGATAGGGATCTGGTAATATCTCTATTAAAAGTCGTAGATTCTGATATACGGAGGTTGTTTTAATCGTAATATAATATACTGACAATACAAGTAACAAGTAGCCTAAAGGCCGTCTAGCGAGAGAATGACTTCGCGCCAGCCGACGATGTCAAACAAGGCCTGTAGCAGCGTTCGGTTATCTTCGGTAGAACCCGAAGCTACCCGAGCGCAAACACCAAACACTACACCTTCCCTCCTTCAATTCTGAAGCTACTTACAAACCAACATAAATATTTCACATATATATAAATCACAACATAGATATTCATTTTATATTACATTTGGTTTTAACAATGATTCTTAAAGATAGACAACTTAGAAATTTAAAATATTAAGCACCAAACACGATTAAATCATCAATTGAAGTTATTACATTTGCTAACAAATAATCCTAAGACTAATAACCGCGGTGCCTGGGTCAAGTTGCCCCGTTTCCTCTGGAAGATGTGGGTGTCTCGCGTCTTGGCCGCAATCTCCCCGACCATGGTCTCTGTTGCCGGGCCTGTGTCTGCTCCGACACCACCTCCTCTGCCGCCAACCTGAAATCAGGAGGAAAACCAGTGAATCCACGCAATAAGGTTGAAGTCTCTAACTCATGAGGCTCATTCCTCGAAATTTCAGACGCGGGATGCTGTGCACTATTGCCATCTTCCTTCCAGCTCTCTGACATTTCCCTCATTTGATCAACATGTCTCTTCCATGTCACATCTGTGTTCCCTATCTTAATAATATAAACTTTTTTACCTAGCTTCCTAGAGACTACTCCCTTAGCCCAAACTACTTTATTATCCTGACGATAATCTTTTGTTAAACACTTTTGTCCAACTTTAAAAACCCTGGTTTTAACCCCTTTGTAAAACTTAACCTGATCAGATTGAGCTTTAGAAATGTTAACGTTTGCTTGCTTGACTTTTTCCGAAAACTCATCACCATTTTTCACTGGAATTAAATTGTCGAAAGTAGAACGCAGCCTCCTTCCTAATAACAGTACCGCTGGTTCAATACCTGTCGAGCAATGCAAAGAATTTCTATAGTCCATTAAAAAATTTAATAACTTGACATTAAAATTTAGTGGGAATTTACCGTTTACTAACAGTTTCTTGAGGAACGTTTTCGAAGTTTTAACAGCGTTTTCCGCCAATCCGTTTGACTGGGGGTGTTTCACAGGAGAAGTCATAAGTTTAATATTGTTCTCCTTTAAGAACCCTCTAAATTCCTCACTTGTAAAAACTGAGCCATTGTCAGACACAATTAAGTCAGGGTTGCCAAAATTAGAAAAAATTTTCCTCAATTCCAAAATCGTATGAGTTGAATCTGCCTTCTGTACTTCAATACAGTCCAACCATTTGGAGAATGAGTCACACACCACAAGGAACATCTTCCCCGCTAAAGGCTCACAGTAATCTACGTGTACCCTACTCCAAGCTTTACCTGGATTTGGCCCAACCGCCAATTGACTTTTTGGTGCTGACTGTTTTGACAACGCACAATCTGAACATGATTGAACGACTTTCTCCAAGTCTTTGTTCAGAGCTGTCCACCAAAAATATGCTCTAGCTATTCCCTTCATTTTAACAATACCAAGATGTGACCTGTGTAACGAATCTAACACTTGCTTTTGGAGAGAAAAAGGTATAACTATTCTGTGTTGCAAAAACAAACAATCTCCTACGATAGAAAGTTCGTTCCTTTTTAGCCAATATTTCCATATACTGCTGTCACGATTTACTCGTTTGAGCCAGCCCTGCCGCAAATACCTAAATACCAGCTGTAATTCGCTGTCCGCTGCGGTGGCTACCACAACTGCTTGAAAATTTACATGCTCACAATTTTCAATAAAACAGATTTTGTCCTTGATTGATGAAACCGAATTATTCATCACAGGAACTATCTTCAGATTAAAAATCTCCATAAAATCCCTACCCACTATCAATTCCGTGCCATTAACCACAACAGTAAATAATAAATTATTTTTAAGATTATTGCATTCTACGGTAAAACAGGCACTACCTACAATATTAAGTGGTTTGCCATCGTATCCTGATAAAGTACGCTTATCTGGTGACAATGTTACATTTCTAAAATAACGATTGAAAATAAAATCCGGCATGACCGACATGCTTGCCCCTGAATCAATCATAGCAGCACATTTCACTTCGTTAATTACCACATTAGCCCTAAACGGATTAATGTATGAAATACTATTATTCTGGGATTGTTCAAAAATCGGATTAACCTTGTTATTCCTACAAAATTTCTTCAAATGCCCTACCTTGTGACAATTAAAACATTTTGCGTTCTTGAATTTACAATATTTTTCTACATGATATTCACCGCAAATCGTACATTTTTTATTCCTCGGTTCGGGGCTCTTTGAACGAGATAACCTTGAAAAACCTTGAGTTTCTCCCAAACGCGACGAATGTCTCCCGGTCGAATTTGAACGATTCGAAATGGCGTTCACATCCGAATTCTCTGCGGAAAATTCAGATTTAATTTCCGGAACCAGATTGTCTAACGCTGAAACCGTTATTGCTAACTCTTCCATCTTGTTAAATGTTAATTTAGTTCCCTCTAGAAAAAATTTCTCCTTAGCCCGGCCTGGTAAAATACCGATTGCAAAGGCATCCGCTAAGCTTTCTGGCAAGCGCGTTCCAAATTCGCAAAAAGAAGATAAACCCTTTAGACGGACCGCGAAATCTCTAACCGATTCCCCATGCGATTGCTTGGCTTGATAAAATTTTTCTCGTTCCTTGAATACCGATCGCGGTCTGGAACAATGTTTCTCAATTAATTCTATTAACTGATCGAATGCCACGTCTGTAACTTTAGCAGGGAAACATAAGTTGATCAAAAGAGTTAATGTCTCCGCTTCCAGAAGATTCAGCAAATAAGCGCGTTTCTGTGAAGCATCTAACTTAGTCGTTTTAATGTCATCACGAATTAGAAGGAACTGTTCTAACCTCAAGCGGAATAGACTCCAATCTCCATTAACGTGGGAGAACCTGGAAATTCCGCCCGATTCCATGATTGCAACGACAACAACCAAAAAAAAAAACCCACCCGGCAACAATAACACCTTCCAGAAAACAAACAAGAAACAAGACAACCTGACTCCAGGAACCGGCGCCGATGCAGTCCAGCGCCCAGCGGCTTCCCGGAATTCCAAGTCTTCTTTTTCTGTGAAACTTGTCTGGTCTTTGTTACCCAGGGCCACCGATCTGGTCTTTGTTACCCAGGACCACGTGGTTATTTATTCTTCGCTGGATTCTTCGTCTGGTCTTTGTTACCCAGAACCACGAAATTATTGATTCTTCGCTGGATTCTTGGTCTGGTCTTTGTTACCCAGAGCCACGTTATTTACTTCCAATTGTCCTTATTATGCCCAGTTTATCTCCATTTATTGTCACCTTGACAATAAAATCCCGGAGATTTTTTTTTCGCAAGTCACTGGTGTGAAATAATCCGACTTGCCGGCAATCCGAAAAACTGTTTCCGTATACTCCTTTTTAAGCTGCGCCACTGTAACGTATTGATGTTTACAGGTTATAGAATACTGGGCCCTTAATCTCCAGTATTCTATCAAGGATAGGGATCTGGTAATATCTCTATTAAAAGTCGTAGATTCTGATATACGGAGGTTGTTTTAATCGTAATATAATATACTGACAATACAAGTAACAAGTAGCCTAAAGGCCGTCTAGCGAGAGAATGACTTCGCGCCAGCCGACGATGTCAAACAAGGCCTGTAGCAGCGTTCGGTTATCTTCGGTAGAACCCGAAGCTACCCGAGCGCAAACACCAAACACTACACCTTCCCTCCTTCAATTCTGAAGCTACTTACAAACCAACATAAATATTTCACATATATATAAATCACAACATAGATATTCATTTTATATTACATTTGGTTTTAACAATGATTCTTAAAGATAGACAACTTAGAAATTTAAAATATTAAGCACCAAACACGATTAAATCATCAATTGAAGTTATTACATTTGCTAACAAATAATCCTAAGACTAATAACCGCGGTGCCTGGGTCAAGTTGCCCCGTTTCCTCTGGAAGATGTGGGTGTCTCGCGTCTTGGCCGCAATCTCCCCGACCATGGTCTCTGTTGCCGGGCCTGTGTCTGCTCCGACACCACCTCCTCTGCCGCCAACCTGAAATCAGGAGGAAAACCAGTGAATCCACGCAATAAGGTTGAAGTCTCTAACTCATGAGGCTCATTCCTCGAAATTTCAGACGCGGGATGCTGTGCACTATTGCCATCTTCCTTCCAGCTCTCTGACATTTCCCTCATTTGATCAACATGTCTCTTCCATGTCACATCTGTGTTCCCTATCTTAATAATATAAACTTTTTTACCTAGCTTCCTAGAGACTACTCCCTTAGCCCAAACTACTTTATTATCCTGACGATAATCTTTTGTTAAACACTTTTGTCCAACTTTAAAAACCCTGGTTTTAACCCCTTTGTAAAACTTAACCTGATCAGATTGAGCTTTAGAAATGTTAACGTTTGCTTGCTTGACTTTTTCCGAAAACTCATCACCATTTTTCACTGGAATTAAATTGTCGAAAGTAGAACGCAGCCTCCTTCCTAATAACAGTACCGCTGGTTCAATACCTGTCGAGCAATGCAAAGAATTTCTATAGTCCATTAAAAAATTTAATAACTTGACATTAAAATTTAGTGGGAATTTACCGTTTACTAACAGTTTCTTGAGGAACGTTTTCGAAGTTTTAACAGCGTTTTCCGCCAATCCGTTTGACTGGGGGTGTTTCACAGGAGAAGTCATAAGTTTAATATTGTTCTCCTTTAAGAACCCTCTAAATTCCTCACTTGTAAAAACTGAGCCATTGTCAGACACAATTAAGTCAGGGTTGCCAAAATTAGAAAAAATTTTCCTCAATTCCAAAATCGTATGAGTTGAATCTGCCTTCTGTACTTCAATACAGTCCAACCATTTGGAGAATGAGTCACACACCACAAGGAACATCTTCCCCGCTAAAGGCTCACAGTAATCTACGTGTACCCTACTCCAAGCTTTACCTGGATTTGGCCCAACCGCCAATTGACTTTTTGGTGCTGACTGTTTTGACAACGCACAATCTGAACATGATTGAACGACTTTCTCCAAGTCTTTGTTCAGAGCTGTCCACCAAAAATATGCTCTAGCTATTCCCTTCATTTTAACAATACCAAGATGTGACCTGTGTAACGAATCTAACACTTGCTTTTGGAGAGAAAAAGGTATAACTATTCTGTGTTGCAAAAACAAACAATCTCCTACGATAGAAAGTTCGTTCCTTTTTAGCCAATATTTCCATATACTGCTGTCACGATTTACTCGTTTGAGCCAGCCCTGCCGCAAATACCTAAATACCAGCTGTAATTCGCTGTCCGCTGCGGTGGCTACCACAACTGCTTGAAAATTTACATGCTCACAATTTTCAATAAAACAGATTTTGTCCTTGATTGATGAAACCGAATTATTCATCACAGGAACTATCTTCAGATTAAAAATCTCCATAAAATCCCTACCCACTATCAATTCCGTGCCATTAACCACAACAGTAAATAATAAATTATTTTTAAGATTATTGCATTCTACGGTAAAACAGGCACTACCTACAATATTAAGTGGTTTGCCATCGTATCCTGATAAAGTACGCTTATCTGGTGACAATGTTACATTTCTAAAATAACGATTGAAAATAAAATCCGGCATGACCGACATGCTTGCCCCTGAATCAATCATAGCAGCACATTTCACTTCGTTAATTACCACATTAGCCCTAAACGGATTAATGTATGAAATACTATTATTCTGGGATTGTTCAAAAATCGGATTAACCTTGTTATTCCTACAAAATTTCTTCAAATGCCCTACCTTGTGACAATTAAAACATTTTGCGTTCTTGAATTTACAATATTTTTCTACATGATATTCACCGCAAATCGTACATTTTTTATTCCTCGGTTCGGGGCTCTTTGAACGAGATAACCTTGAAAAACCTTGAGTTTCTCCCAAACGCGACGAATGTCTCCCGGTCGAATTTGAACGATTCGAAATGGCGTTCACATCCGAATTCTCTGCGGAAAATTCAGATTTAATTTCCGGAACCAGATTGTCTAACGCTGAAACCGTTATTGCTAACTCTTCCATCTTGTTAAATGTTAATTTAGTTCCCTCTAGAAAAAATTTCTCCTTAGCCCGGCCTGGTAAAATACCGATTGCAAAGGCATCCGCTAAGCTTTCTGGCAAGCGCGTTCCAAATTCGCAAAAAGAAGATAAACCCCTTAGACGGACCGCGAAATCTCTAACCGATTCCCCATGCGATTGCTTGGCTTGATAAAATTTTTCTCGTTCCTTGAATACCGATCGCGGTCTGGAACAATGTTTCTCAATTAATTCTATTAACTGATCGAATGCCACGTCTGTAACTTTAGCAGGGAAACATAAGTTGATCAAAAGAGTTAATGTCTCCGCTTCCAGAAGATTCAGCAAATAAGCGCGTTTCTGTGAAGCATCTAACTTAGTCGTTTTAATGTCATCACGAATTAGAAGGAACTGTTCTAACCTCAAGCGGAATAGACTCCAATCTCCATTAACGTGGGAGAACCTGGAAATTCCGCCCGATTCCATGATTGCAACGACAACAACCAAAAAAAAAAAACCCACCCGGCAACAATAACACCTTCCAGAAAACAAACAAGAAACAAGACAACCTGACTCCAGGAACCGGCGCCGATGCAGTCCAGCGCCCAGCGGCTTCCCGGAATTCCAAGTCTTCTTTTTCTGTGAAACTTGTCTGGTCTTTGTTACCCAGGGCCACCGATCTGGTCTTTGTTACCCAGGACCACGTGGTTATTTATTCTTCGCTGGATTCTTCGTCTGGTCTTTGTTACCCAGAACCACGAAATTATTGATTCTTCGCTGGATTCTTGGTCTGGTCTTTGTTACCCAGAGCCACGTTATTTACTTCCAATTGTCCTTATTATGCCCAGTTTATCTCCATTTATTGTCACCTTGACAATAAAATCCCGGAGATTTTTTTTTCGCAAGTCACTGGTGTGAAATAATCCGACTTGCCGGCAATCCGAAAAACTGTTTCCGTATACTCCTTTTTAAGCTGCGCCACTGTAACGTATTGATGTTTACAGGTTATAGAATACTGGGCCCTTAATCTCCAGTATTCTATCAAGGATAGGGATCTGGTAATATCTCTATTAAAAGTCGTAGATTCTGATATACGGAGGTTGTTTTAATCGTAATATAATATACTGACAATACAAGTAACAAGTAGCCTAAAGGCCGTCTAGCGAGAGAATGACTTCGCGCCAGCCGACGATGTCATACAAGGCCTGTAGTAGCGTTCGGTTATCTTCGGTAGAACCCGAAGCTACCCGAGCGCAAACACCAAACACTACAATTACTGACCTACAACTAGATATGATTTGGCGATTCATTAGGGCGTCTGTGGAAAATTAATAGTATATTATCTTAGGTTATAAAAAGTTGTTTTTTATACGAAAATCACAATTAAAGTTAGCAAATTGGTAACTATCGTACGCCCGCTTAAAGCTTATGGCGAGAAATGATAATGACCGAGTAAACAGTTTTTTTCCATCCCCTATGATCATTTCAATGCATTCGAAACACTTTGAACCTTTTTCAAATATTATTGCAATTATCAAAATGACGGTTTCTATTCAGACGCATATTTCCAAGTCCTGTAAAAAATGCTGATTTATTTATAATTTGATTAAAGTATTAATTTTTTTTTGTGGTAGTGAGAAGTCTTCAACACCCGGTCTAATCTCTGTTCTAGAAGTGCTGATACTGCTGATTGCTGTACGTGGATTTCTTTTGGGTATAATGTATTAGGTACACCGTATTTTTTGTTTTCAAAAACTTTATTTTGCCTCAGAAACTTAAAATACGGATGATGTGAATTCTAGTTATTTATAAGTTTAAATCTAATTTTTATACTTTTACCAGTATATAAATTAGTATAATCTTAGATCCAGTTAGGGTGACTAGTACAATGTAGGAGGTAGGAACCTAACTGTCATTTGAAGTTATTTACATAAAAAGTTCTCACCTAGACGATTTGAAATAAAGAATACCGGTGCATTTTTGAAGAATAAAAGAGATTTGTTATGACATCGAGATAGATTCATGTGGCCTTGTTAGTAAACAAAAAATAAAATATGAATAATGAATATACAGAAGAGTGTCAGAAAATGCACATTAAAGTTTTAGACGAATTAAGAGACGCATTTGAAAAACGTTACAATAATCAGACCCCAACCGAGTGCAAACTTGAAGAGTTTGAAACATTAAAGACCTTGGGAGTGGGCGGTTTTGGAACGGTAAAATTAGTAAAGAAGAAAGATGGACGGTTTTTCGCTATTAAAATACTTGATAAAATAAAGCTGGTCAAAATGAAGCAAATACAACACACTCTGAGTGAAAAAAATATCCTTCAAGCCCTAAAGTTTCCTTTCGTCGTTAATATGGAGTGTTCTCAGAAGGACAATTCGTTCATTTATTTCGTCATGCCTTTCGTCGGAGGCGGGGAGATGTTTACAGTGCTCAGGAAGCTCACCGTCTTCGAAGAAGAGTTGGCCAAGTTCTACGCTGGACAAGTCGTCCTGGCTCTAGAGTACATGCACCACTGCAATCTTGTCTACAGAGACTTGAAACCAGAAAACATTCTCATAGATCAAAATGGTTACTTAAAAATAACCGATTTCGGATTTTGTAAGGTCATCACAGAACGCACATTCACTCTCTGTGGCACTCCGGAATATTTGGCTCCAGAAATAATTCTTACCAAGCCTTACGGAAAGTCCGTGGATTGGTGGTCTTTCGGCATTCTAGTTTTCGAGATGAACGCCGGATACCCCCCGTTCTACTCCAAGGACCCGATGAAGATCTACGAGAAAATTGTCGCTGGGATATTCAAATTCGGCGGTAAAATGGGAGTTGATCTTAAAGATATAATCAAGAACACCATTCAGGTGGACGTCACGAAAAGGTATGGTTGTCTGAAAAACGGCATAATGGATATCAAAACCCACAAGTGGTTCAAATCCCTGAATTGGGAAGATCTCATGAATTGTAAAATTACACCTTCCTACAAACCGGTAGTATCCAACATCGGAGATGCGGAAAATTTTGAAAAGTATGAAGAAAAGACCCTTACACCGACCTCAGTTTGTCTTTACGAAACAGAATTCAAAGATTTTTAATGGAAAATGGATTTAGTTAGAATTAATTACTTCATATAATTTAGTTCTTTGCTCTTCCAAAGTTCTCGAAAGGCAGTGTTTTATTACTATGTTTATGTACACATCTGTTTATAAGTATTATAAAGAAGTGATTTATTTGCCAATTGGTAGTGTAGCAGTGGCAGTTAGTTTTTAGTTTTTCTGGGAACAATGTTAGAAGTTGCGAAACCTTTGATTATTAAATATAACATTGTTAGATTTTTCTTGAGTTTTTCATTGAGTCTCGTTCTTCTCAAGACATTCATTTAGTTGTTCAATAAATATAACGATTCTCTACGATCGAAAATAAATATGTGCGAACAACTCAACTAACAAGAGAAATAGGACTGTTTTATTTTTGTTGAAATTCATCAGTTTTTATCACTCCGGATCCTGGATCCATCCTCATTGAAGTCAGAGCTGGCCCTATGCGGGCACAACTGGAGCAGTCAACTCCAGTCGCCGAATTATCAAGGCGCCAAGGCGCTAATAATACCTAACACCTAACAGTCCTAACACGTCGCGAGTGGTTTATTTATGCACCTCGCCTTTAGGATTATTTTTCACAAAAACGACGCTACACAAAAATACAAATGATAAGAATATTATTGACTTCAATGATCACCTACAGGCGTCTTTTGGTTTTGACAAGAGGCGCCAAAATATTTCGCGCAAGGGGCCGTGTTGGCTTAGGGCCGGACCTCATTAAAGTATTTCTATTTATTATATATTAGGGCGTCATTGGTAAGGTTACGCCTGGGTGGGATCCAAAAGCTTATAATATTATAATATTAAATATAATATAATATCATAAGATTTATAATAATATTATAATATTACAATCTTATAATATTTGTAATCGCAAATAACCTTTCATTTGTACTATACCAATTCAATCGAAATTATACGTTTTAAATGTCAATCAGTAGTTCATAGACACAAAGGGACAAAAAAGTGTGAAATTGCGATATTTTGTTAAAATTTATCTTCAACACTCCTTTAACCCCTCGGCCCCTTGCTCATCATTGCATATAACACCTGTTGCTCCTGTACCATGTGTCTTACATAGGCTGCTTTTTAAGTTTATTTATTTTTGTTTAAGACCAGTGTTGTGAGTGTATCGAAATCTCCAGAAAAGTCACATTATAAACGCTTCGATTTTGTACATCTACTAGTATATTGGCTTCAATATCCAAGTCTCGCGTGTCTACAATAAAATAGACAGAGTGAATTTTCTGACGAAGCAGGTGCTATATCTAAACGGTCACTCTTCTAAAGACTGACTTCTCGTGACTGCTTGTGAATATTGGATATGATAGTTGAAGAGTTTTAAAACGATTTGGTGCAACGTCATTATCATGTATTCATGTTAATACGAGTACTTTGATAGTGATGCCTATAATATGTAGTAATATTTATAATGTAATAAATATTAAATATCTAGGTGTTAGTTAGATAAACAAACGCGATTGTGAACGTTGCACGTGTGTCATGGCAGAAGATAAAATATTACTTCCTTTGTTTTCGGTAAGTTAGCGTAATAAAGTTAGCGCACTCAACGGTAATCGCAGTTTCCAGTGGCCATTAAAATAATATACGTACTTCATTAATGACGGTTTGTAAACAGTGCGGGGGCCAAACAATGATTGTTCCATTCGTCGAAACAGACAAGCAGTAGCTGTTAGTAAAACTTTCCGGAAACCTAATGCAGTAAAGAGTCAAAATGACTGATGCTTCAAACATGTTCCTCAGAATTTCTTGGTATATGGTAAATGTTTAGATTCGTTGATTTTAATTATGTAAGTTTGACGTAGCTAAGTGCAGTATTTCAGTGTAACAACTAGCGCGGAAAGTTTCTCAGGCCTGTCTGCCTGTAGTGCATTGAACACGATATTTCACTGGTGGTATGATGAAAAGGTTACCCCAGAACTTCTTTGTTGATAAAGCAGAAACCACGTGTTTTCATAGGAAAACAATACTTGACGCGTGACCTGACCTCGAGTTTCGACACAACCGAACTGATGAGCACTACAAAGTAATGCAAAATCACGTGTTTAGAAATATTTTTGATGCTTTAATTAATTACTGCGAGTAGAACAAAACTTAGTGATTTATTTAAAAAATTGAGCATTTATTTTATAAGGCCAGAAAAAATAAAGTATCAGACCTATAAAAACTACTTTAAAGTAAAAAAATTCCTACTTACAAACCCCCTTTCGGTTATGGTTTTATAGCATATGTAATGTGTCGAATTAAGTTATTTAGAAAATGATCATTACATTTGTAAATATTTGTGCCCGAACTTCTCAAAATAAAATAAAATACACTTTTTGACGATGTATTTTTCTTGCATAAATCATCGGCGGCTGGTGTTAAATTTAAAGCTTATTTCCATCTATATAAGAAGTGTTGTTCGCAGCCCTATTCCAAATGTTACATGACGTGGTGCATCACCTTAATGGTTTGCGTCGTCATCATCATCATCATCATCTGCCTGTCTTTCCACTGCTGGATGAATGCCCCCAGTTGCTTTCTTAGTTTTTAGTTTTCCTCCAAAGCTAGCATCCAGGAAAAAAGAGGAAGAAAATATTACCGTTAGCTCTTAATCTATTCAGAAGCTTGTATTTTCTGTGAAAAACTCTCATGAATTGAAGGTATAATGTATAAAATATATAAGTTGTTGATCTAACAGCTCTCCCTTGTGTTAGAGTTTGATTGATGAACAGTTTGTGTAAATCAATTTCGTGTCAGTTTCGTTAGTATATCAATTTTATTACCAAACCACAGCTATGGGTGAGTCTATTTGAAAACTCCTGGTATGTTAAAAGTAGACATATTTCAGTTCAAAGTTTGGACTCTACGGACAAGATACTACTACTACTACTTTTATAACTATTAGTTCAGAACTGCATTTCCACAAAGGCAGCTTTTCCAAGACCGGAAGATTGATTTACAATTTGCCCCTACCTCTACCGCATTGCGTACAGTACAAATTAAAATGCGGGGACGGTTCTTCTGGGAGTCTGAAAATTGCTTCCGAAATGTTGAATAAAACACTTAACAAATATGTACAACGCCGAGCGCATGTTTTAGTTGCAAAATCAGAAAAAAAAACAAGCAGGCGTTTTATTGCTGATGGGGGTGACTTTACTTAGTTTCAGCAATTTTAGATTTATTTTGAAAAAAAAACACGAAGAAAATTACTATTAAGGATATTATATGTTTTCAGAACATTACAGGCAATTGCTACAAAACCATTAGAGAGTATTCTGTTTCTTTGACTGGGCGTAGCGATATCCTGATTTAATTCTACCGTTTGGCATTTCATCTGCCTGAAAATTTTTTTGTACGTTCCGGTTTCGAAAATCTGCTACCTGCACTTTCTAATTGAAGCAAACCTTACTTTGCTATTTGGCTAACTTTTACTAGATAGTTGCCTGATTTGCGTTTTCCAAAATATGCTGCATCCACTTTATTATTCAAGCAAGCCTTAATGGTGACTAGGTGGCTAACTGTAACTGAGCTTTTCAATATTAGGGTACCTACCGGCCTCAAGAAATTAAAAAAATAATTCTATTAGATACTCACGTTTTTTTGGACAAATTGTGAAATAACTTATTTGAAATGAAAAAAAAATACATGAAATGTGGGAACCGGATAACTCAACACAGTGAAAAACCAACATAGTTTTGAAAAGTGATATAAAGTCATGAAGAATGATGAAAAAAATTGGATAAACAAGTTAAATAGGTTACGTTAGGTAATAATAAAAGTATCACATTACAAAGTTTTGTTGATTTGTCACTGTGTTCAGTTGTCATGGAACCGTTATTATTAAAGATAATATAATTTTAAAAAAATAACTTTTATCATTGATGTCGCTATTCCAATTTCCTGTAATATTAAAAAATCTGTTAATGAAAAAATAAGAAAATACACAGATTTAGGAAATGAGATAAAAAGAATTTGGCATTCTCAGACTATAAAAATATTACCATTCGTTATTTTGGCTACTGGAATTATACCTAGCTCTCTCATTAAAAATTTAGGCGTATTAGATCTATCAAAAAATTTCATTGTTGTCATTTTAAATATATGTAGGATAACGAAAGATTTTTTAAATATTTATGTTGAGGGATCAGTAGGATTTATAGGCCCTGTTAGGAGTCGGTGAATTATTTTCCCATTTGATCTCTGGTGAGTTGACGTGTTGTTCTTGTATTTTTTTGTATTTATTTTGCCTATATAGGTAATACACTTGCATAATGTTGATTGACTAGATAATCATTTGTGGAAAAGTGTTTGGAAGGGTTTAGTTTTTCCTATGGGGAAGATTTAACTCGGACATAAAATCGGAAAAAATAATATCTTTAGTTATTATGATGTGATTTTAGTTTTCTACTAAAACACTTTATATTAATTATAGTAGTTACTGTCCTAGTTCTAGATAATTCAAGTCACGATCAATGGAAAACAATGTAATAAGAAAATAGAAAACTAACGAAAACAAGTTTTCATGTGGGTTTTTGAACGGCGTCTTTTTTTGCGAGAAATCAAAATTCCGGTACGGACTTCGGCCGGCCTTACCGCATACACTGATAATACGTTTATGTACATACTATTTAAGCTAGTTGTTCTTGTTGATTGTAAGATAAGTCTATAGATATCTTTGACCCAAAATTCTGACGTATTAAGTTGTCTGCGTAGGATAGAAAAGGTATTTTCAATGGAATTCAGAAATTCCCTAAACCCTCGATCAACGAACGGCCTCATTACGAACAAAATTCAGTTCAGAAATTCTAGGTAGAGACTAACTACCATATGTATTCCTCATTGCCCAGAATACTTATGGAGGAAAATAATTAGACCGAGACAGTGGATATCTTTAATTTAGCATTTAACAAATAAAAAAGATATTTCAATTACGTATAATAAATACTGTATAATAAATACTATTCATATGTGAACGCCCCTAAAAATGGCGTTAGTAAATAAATAAATAAATTACCAAAAATACTTGTGCAGGGAGGGCCTTCGCTATTGAGGACATAGTATTGATTAGTGTAAAATACTTATTTTTTTATATCGCACAAGTCCCCACTGTTGGGAGCCAGTTGTACTATGGAATGGCTATTTGAGATAGGAAAAGAAAGTAGTGGGGAAGGGAAAGAAATTGGGAAGATGAATGTTGGGAAGTACTTAGCCACTCAGATCTGGTCACCAAACATGGCTAAAGCAATTCCAACAAATGTTTCAATTCTGAATGGCAGTTTTTCACATTAGTTTACCCGATCGTTTTCCTTTTAGTCGCCGGTATCGTTTGTTAGTTCGTCATTTGTCCACCTACACAGATAAGTTTGAGTTCTAGTTTTAGCACAGGTAGATCTGTAAACCTGAATGAGGACCGGAAACCGGCAGGCTGCCAATCTCGTCGGCTTCAGTCTAAGAATGCGGATTAAAAAATAACGACTGACAGTTGGTCATTTGTAACACAAGCAATTGCGTGCAATCATAATAATATGCCGCAGGGTAAAATGAAATGAGTAATAGTGAAAATACAGCAAAATTATTTTCGTAACAATAATACGTCACACTTGGTGTAAAACCATAAAAAACACGCATGCTAATTTTAATTTATACCGAAATTCTGAACGGGTTGAGCTGAGGCGATGCTGATTTGATGCAGGGATGGTATACATGTATAAATATATGTTTGCGACAAACTTTATCTGTTATAACAATTGCATTCAAATAGTTCACCAAACCAGTGAAAATTGAAAAATTTAAAATGTTATAAGGGAGGGTAAGACCGTATTTGGATTGTTCTTTTTGGTTAAAGGATAGATAGTACCTATCTATCTACGAGATTGTGACTGCTTTCAATAGCGAGAAAATATGAATTTTCACTTTCCATTTTATACACCACCAAGAAAATATTTATTTATTTATTTATTTTATTTATTTATTTAAATATTGAAGACAATATTAGTGATTCTTAAACGCAAATCTGAAACAGAAAAATCAGAAAAGGAAACGGTCACATCTGGGACGATGTGTCCCAGATGTGACCGTTTCCTTTTCTGATTTTTCTGTTTCAGATTTGCGTTTAAGAATCACTAATATTGTCTTCAATATTTAAATACCTATTATAATTTGAGGTTTTACTCAATAAGTTATTCCGAAAAATAATAATTCATTTCTAGACTTGCAGAAAAAGTCAATAGATGTCGCACATTAAAAATAAAAACAATAAGATAGGTTTATCTATAAGACGCTGTCTAGATTGCATTTAGTTCGGGTTGAATCTTGCGATCATACATAAAGATAGTTGCCAATAAAAATGTGCGGTGAAAAAATGAAGACAACGTTGGTAGTTCTTATTCGAAGTATGATACAGTTAAAAGTGACCGATGAGGATAGGGTCCCATTAGCGCAGTTGGTAGAGCATTGTCCCGGAAAGACAAGGGTCCTGGGTTCGTGTCCCAGATGTGACCGTTTCCTTTTCTGATTTTTCTGTTTCAGATTTGCGTTTAAGAATCACTAATATTGTCTTCAATATTTAAATATTATAATTTGAGGTTTTACTCAATAAGTTATTCCGAAAAATAATATTTATTTATTTATTGTTTGTTTGTAAATATTACATAATACAATTAATGAACTTAAAATGTCCAACTAGGCGATTGCCCGTTTTAGGACATTCCAATATGATAATGTTTTTACATGTAAATTATAGTAAATTATAGTGTTGACTATTCTGTTGTTAAAATAATACATATGTATATTCATATTCTAGAATACTTTCAGTTATATCACTACATATTTTACTATTGTTTAGCTGACATAATAAACTAAAGAAATATTAATAGATACAAGAAAATGAAATACAAGAATACAATACAAGAATATAAGAATACAATACAATACAATACAATACAAAATGAATACAAGAAAATGAATTTGAAAATGAAACTGAATTGAAGAAATTCTGTTGGTAAAGTAATACAAATGTATATTCATAATCTAGTATACTTTCAGTTATACCACGACATTTTTTTTTACTATTGTTTAGCTGATATAATAAACTAAAGAAATATTAATAGATAAAACAAGGAAATGAAAAATAAAAAAAAATAAAAAATGAAAGTAAAGAGGGAACTTTTCCTTTAAGGAAAAATATCACGAAGAATTGAGCAATTTTCGAATTTTCTTTATGTAAAAATACAGTTCCTGTAATGCTAATATAATACAAATATAAATTAAAATGTAAAGAAGAATGTAAAGAAGGATGTATCAAATAGTTGTTTTACTTGACATTATAAATTTTAGTTTTTAGGTTTTCTACGATTTTACATTTGTGTGCTATATAAAGTACTGACGCTGAGAGCTCCATTGTTACCGATATGACCTCTGTAATGCTAATAAATGACTGATTGATATTAACTGGATAAATTATCGAGCATTTTTTTCAATAAGGCCATGGCCTCTCTGCATAATCTCACCGATAATACTAATTATGTGGAAGTCAGGGAGCAAACTGACTGCGGTGAGATGAGGTCCCCTGGCGGCACTGGTAGTAATTGCGATAATTAACGGGTGTGAGGACATTAATTTTCAATACATGATTGCTAATTATAATTAAACATTTTATTAAAATTCTATTGGCATCGACTACACTAGGAGCGTCCCTCAGTGATTGCAATTCGATACATAAAATTGTGATTTTCAATACTTTTTATCAATAATTTATATTAATTATTTAAAAAAAACAACGTTGAATCAGCAAGGCGACCTTGCGGTACGCCGATACCAACTTATGTCCAGGCAGTGATTGTCTGGGATTAAATAAAGAAAATTTTCCTTTCTTGACGTAAATTAGACTTTTTTTAGTTTTTGTTCATCTCAGCTTTTCCATTCATGATAGGACTTATGCCAGTTATTATAAATATGTTGGTATTTTTGCAGGTATTTCGCGCCCTGGAGTACCCCGCCGAACTGGCCCGTGTGAAGAGACACCGAGAGCTGGTTTTCGTGCAGCGCGAGCAGTTTATCTTCTCCATAGTGAACAACACTGACGTCTCCAACCTGGAAACCTTGATGTCAGTTGAACTGGCTTTGTATGAAAAGGTTGCACTAATGTATTCTTGTATGCGCTTCGATTGACGACTTTAATGTGTGAACTCTAACCCGAACCATTCTATGCAATTAATCGTTAACCTTCACTTACCTACTACTTAACAATAATTAATTACTAAACAGCCAAGCAATACAAGTAATAATGCATGTCAGAAGTAAATTTATAAAGACACTTCATAACAAGTTTTAACAACACGTGGCAAACCCTGTAAGTACACAATAATTAATCCGAAACACAAATTTTCCATCGCTTGTTATCTTTTATAAACCGTGGAACACAAATTTAGCTTTAAAACATTTGAAACGTTAAAAAGTCGGGTAGTTATAGGAATATGTGTAATCTATCAAATTTGGTTCCTTATTACATATTATGAAACGCCTCAAAGACGTTGTTTTCACAGAGAATTGAGCAAATTGTGTGTAGGCCTATCATGATATTAAATTCTAATATTGCTACAGTCATTTCGCATCGATCAAAATATTATAGGAAGGTACCCGTAATGTGAACACGGATAATAAACAATGAAAATATATCATAAGGTTAGGTACAACAATACTACATAACATACATAAATTTTTGTTTCTGAAAAATTACATTGCTAGAGAACTTTCTGCATTTAAGAGTTGCATTGAGGTTTACATAACAGACACTGAACAAAAAATCCCTAGACCCATACCGATTTGAAAGAAAGCCGACCTCGCCAATTTAATAAATCTTTCTACTCCTCGGCCCAAACGGGCCAATGAAATCGATTTCTGTTCACAAAAGGTTTTACATTTTTGAAAAAGTTTGATCAATTTCACTCGTTGTAAGGGAAAATTGACCTTACTTCGGGCACACCAGCCATGTTCACAGCACACTTCTATGGATTTATCTCATCAGTGCTAAAGGGATGCGGTCGTTGCTATGCATGCAGCGGCAGTAAAATTAATGAAAACCCCGACTTCGTTAGATATAACAGCCACGTCGCAGCGGCTAATTTAAAAATATACTTTTTTGTTTTATCTTCTAAAGGGTGTTCTATAAGCTGCATTCTGTGATGCTGCATCCGCAAGCTTTATAACCAAACTATGCATTTTTAAACTCACCATAGAAACATTGGAGTTATTTACTGGAGCGGCCGCTTTTACAATTCAAACTTTGCAACCACACGGCACAATCAATCCTCCAATCTCACAATCCTAAGGTAGATAATAATAATAATAATAATAAATATAATCAAAGATACAAATCAAATTGATGATTTGTGTAGAAAATGTTTGGCTTTTCCGGAAACTATAGAACATATTATTATATCGGGATGTTCTATATTAGCACCGTCCGAGTATACATTTAGGCACAATCAAGTTTTAAAAATAATTCACCAAAATTTGGTAATTAAACATAACTTGATTGACTGCCGTAATGTAGTACCATATTATGAATACGAACCAAATTCATTTTTAGAAAACGAATTTTATAAAATATCTTATGATAAAACTATACTAACAGACCGAGCGATTAGTCATAATAGACCCGATATAGTTTTACATGACAAAATTAAAAAAAGTGGGTGTGTCAAGCCTACGCAAGACAGAAGTGAAACTTCTAGTTTCAGCTGATGCTTGGCGTGGCGCAGTTCGCTGGTGTCTGAGAGAGAGGAAAGAAGAGAAGAGAGAGAACGTTCGTGAGCGGCTCCCCCACCTCAACAAGGTTTCACTTCAAAAATGCCACAGCCGAGAATCGAACCTCGCTTAACTGATTGAAAGCCAACCACGCTGAGCACCAACTGTAAGCAAAGCCGCATAAATTGATTATATTATGTAGGTTCTGAAAATATGAGAGCTTGTTATGTTTTATAATGTTACCTACATCACACCCAAAATATAATATATTTTTAAAAATAATGTACAATGTACAGAAATAGAATCCCACACAAGATCGCGTAGTGCGCTCTAGCGAACGGATATTTTATCAGAGGGAGATAGTTTTAATTTTTTTTTCTGTAAATTATTACATATTATCAAAATAAATAAATTAATTAAATAAATGTAATACAATTATCATAATATACGGATTAGATAATAATTTTAATCCAACACAATAACGCAAAGCGCGCTCTAGCGGAGTAATGTTTTATCACAGTGAGATAAGTGTTTTTATTATTTTGCAATATTATTTTCTTTTAAAAAATGTTCTGACCTACTAAAAAATAAGATATTGAATGAAAAAGGCGTTAAAAACAAAAAAATAATGTGCGATGGCCGAGAATCGAACTCGGATCAACTGCTTGGAAGGCAACTATGCTGACCATTACACCACCAACGCCAGTTGTCGGGATGAGCTAAGAAGCATTTATATGTTACTTCAAAACTTTGACTAGATCAAATGAACTTTAATCGGTGGTGGGGGTACCCGCATTTTCGTTTCGGTCATGAGTCGGTTTTACTCCGGTCCTCGAAATTGCATGACGCGCGTAAAGAAGTTTCACTTCAAAAAAATAACTTATATCATTGATGTCGCTATCCCAAATTCCTGTAATATTCAAAAATCTGTTAGTGAAAAAATAAGAAAATACACAGATTTAGGAAATGAAATAAAAAGAATTTGGCATTCTCAGACTATAAAAATATTACCATTCGTTATTTCGGCTACTGGCATTATACCTAGCTCTCTAATTAAAAATTTAGGCGTATTAGATCTATCAAAAAAATTATATATAAAGATGCAAAAGTCGGTCATTTTGAATACATGTAGGAAAACAAAAGATTTTTTTAAATATTTATGTTGAGGGATCAGTAGGATTTATAGGCCCTGTTAGAAGTTCTACCGAGCCGAACCCTCTGATATGAAAATATCTGGAGTCGGTGAATTATTTTCCCATTTGATCTCTGGTGAGTTGACGTGTTGTTCTTGTATTGTTTTGTATTTATTTTGCTTATATAATTTTTTTTTATTTATTTATTTATAATGTATTACAAAAAACATGGTAAGTAACACATTATTCCCAATGAGTTGAGATAAAACTCATTACGGGAAGTACAGACACATAAAATACATTTTACAAGGATATTACACTTTTAAAAAAATACAACATATTGAAAAGGAAAAGAAAAATAAATAAAAAAGGAAAAATACATTGTTAAGAATAGAGATTTTAGAAATACTGAGAGACATCTATACACATGAAACATAGTAAACCAACATATGAAAGCGAGCGAAAATTCACTGGTTTAAAAACATTTTCAGAAAATAATCTTTAAGCGTTTTAACTAATATTTTTTTGTTAGTTACTGATTGCTTTATTTCATTAGGTAATGCATTGTATTGTCTATATGCAATATATTGTAATGAGTTAATACCAAATTTTGTTGTGTGGGTAGACGATGCTAGGTGTATTAGATTTTGGGACCGTGTTTTGTGCTGGTGTATGTCTGAATTAAATGCTGGTTTGATGTTAGTGTGTGAGGATCTATGTATGATTTGTAATATTGTACAAGTGATATTGTATTTAGGTAGAACCGTAAAAGGAAGTATGTTTGTCTTTAAATATATATCTTTGATATGTATATCCCACGGTAGACGGTAGATATTCCTTATTGCTCGATTTTGAATCACTTGTATTTCTGATATTTGTTTTTTAGTAATAGTGCCCCAGATACTAACTAAATAACTCAGATGGGAGTGAATCATCGCATAGTATGTGGCCCTTAGTAGAGATGTAGAGAGAAGACCTTGGAGTCGGTACAGTACGCCGGTTATTGGGGATATTTTAGATTTCACATGCTCAACATGGGAATTCCACGAAAGTTTAGAGTCTATTAATAGCCCTAAATATTTCGTGACTTCTATATTTTGGAGCTTCTCAGTTCCAAGTGTGATATTCATTGGCACATAATCCTTATTACCGAAAGTTAGGTAGTGCGTTTTTTTTATATTGAGGCTCAATTTATTAATACGCAGCCAATTAGCTAGAATTGAGACATCTACATTCATTTGAGACTCCAGGTCACTCAGGCTTGTACTGTGATAATAGATTACAGTGTCATCCGCATAAAGTTGGAGGTTTCCAGAGATACCACATTTAGTTATGTCATTGACATATAGCAAGAAAAGCAGAGGCCCAAGAATTGATCCCTGTGGCACTCCACATGTGATTTTACCTAAGCCACTCGAGACACCTTTGACTTCAACAATACAAAATCTATCATCTAAGTAGCTTCGGAGGAGATTTAGGGGCTTCCCAACAATTCCCAAATATTCCAATTTCTTTAAGAGTATTTCATGATTGACCGTATCAAAGGCTTTTTTGAGATCTATAAATATGGCTGCCACATATTCACCCTGGTCTATATACTGTTGAAGGTTGGAGATAAAATCAAAGGCGGCACATTGAGTACTAGAATTTTTCCGAAAGCCATATTGTTGTGGTGTAAGGATATTATTCGCAGATATGTATTTTAGGAGTCTATCTTTGGTTATGGTCTCAAATACTTTTGAAAAAACCGATAGAAGTGATATAGGACAGTAGTTAGAGATACATGTTTTACAGTCTCCTTTGTGTATAGGTATTATCTTCGCTAACTTTAATTCATTTGGAAACTTTCCCGAGGACAGTGACCAATTAAAAAGTTCTGTAAGGTGACCCGCTAATTCTTCTTTACAAGTCTTAAGAACTGATGGTGTTACTCCATCGAGTCCCGGTGCTGCTTTCAGCTTAGTTTTAGAGATGATCCTCAGTACCTCATCTTTGTTTGTCCTAGCCATGTACAAGGATTGGCAAGCCTTCGGTTCCACAAAAACGGTATTACAGTCATCCGGGAATGACGGAATGGTAGCTGCTAGCTTTTTTCCTATTGAGAGAAAAAACTCATTAAATGCGGATGCTATTTGGCTCGGATCCTTAATTACGCAGTCATTTACCACGAGGGATTCTATTTCGTTAGTTGGTTTATGTGTTCGGTTTGATAGAATAGAGTTTATGATTTTCCAGGTTTTAGTGGGGTTATTTTGGTTTTGTTGAAAGCTGTTCGCATAATATTTGTGTTTTAGATTTCGCCTATAATTAGTAATGGTATTTCTCAATCTCTTTTTAAGTGTTACAAGAGTAAGATTACCAGGGTCTTGTTTCCACTGCTTGTGAATCTGGTTTCGTTCTTTGATTAATGTATTTAATTTGGAATCAAACCACGGAGTATTCAGTTGTACCCGACTTCTTAATCCTGTTTTTGGTGTAGTTGTACCTGATTCTATTGCCTTTTTAATGTGATAATTGAAACTTTTAAAAGGGTCTTCTGAGTTGCTTAAGTTGATCGTGAAATTGTTATCAAGAAGATAGGATTTTACTGACATACTGTTGATGATAGGTCTCATAATCCGGGATTTGGTTCTATTATTAAAACATTTTTTTAAGTTGTTCTTATAATCAACAATAAGTATATTATGGTCACTAAGTGGATCATCAATATTCGATATAGTAGTCTGAATGTTTTGCCTATTTGATAAGATGTGATCTATTAAGGTGCAGCTTGTATCAGTGACTCTCGTGGGAAATGTTTTGTTATGTATTGAAAAATTGTAAGATTGTAAGATGTTGCAAAAATTTAATGAAGAATGTGTGGATATGGATATGTCAATGTTAAAGTCTCCGAATATTAATGTATCTTGTCTACTTTCGTTCAGTATTTTTTCTAGATGTATAAGAAAATCCTGCATATTTGTGTTGGGTTTTCGATAGATAGCATAGATGTTAACTGGTTTCCTATCACTGCTACTAAGCGTTATACCTAAAAAGGAATTTTCATTTGAGAAATTTTCAATAATTGCACACTTCATAGTATCAATCACATATATTGCTACGCCGCCTCCTCCTTCGTTGGGGCGAGAAGAAAAAACACTTTTGTAACCATTCAGGGAGTAAAACTTTTCCTCTCCAATCTTAAGCCACGTTTCCGTAATGACGAGCACGTGTACAATGTACCGCGAACTTCTTACTTTTTCTTCGATCTCATCAAACTTATTACGGATGCTTCTCGCGTTCATATACATTATTCGTAGACAGTTCGTCACGGGATTATAATTCTCGATGGTGAGGCACTTATGCTCATGTATGTTACACTCCATAATCTATAGTTGCAAGGTCGTTCTTGAGTGCAGCGATGTAGGCCGGGCAGTTGTCCCTATCTCCAGTTGAGTGATCAGCAGGCTTACCAAATCTGGTGCATGTCGCGCAAACTGGTTTGATGGTGGAATTTGGGCAGGACTCACCAGTATGATTCTGTTGAGCACAATGTCCACATGTGGGTTTGGTATCTCTGCAATACTTGTATGAGTGACCAATCATGTAGCATTTGGTGCAGACAGTAAGGCCAATAAAATCTCGGACGCGGCAAATAGTCCAGCTTATAAATACTTTCTCTTGCTCGACTAGAAATTTACGTACGGTAGCGGGTACTGCGTAGATACGGTGACAAGCGTTACCTGTGCGAGCACCAGCCAGGTGACTTAGTTTACAGCCTGCAATAGTTTCTTCAATGTCTTCAACGTTGGGAATACCAGTGAGAGCCATCCTTAAAAAATCTTCGTCGGTCAGGTCCCGGGGAACATTAAAGAATATCAGTCTCGGTAGACGCTTTGACGGTAGTCGGGCCTTCAGTTTGCTCGAGTTGTCGAAGCAAGGTGCATTTAATAGCTTTTGTTGTTCGCCCGTGGTTGCCGTATTGATCAGGATGCCTTTATTTCTTATTTTTTTTATTCCCGTGACCCGAACGCCTAGTTCAGATGGCCGAATTGTATCTTCAATCATTTTTTTCGTACCGTCACTGTCCTTTGTGGCGTCCGCATCCGTTGGAAAGATGCAAACGGCAGGTCTTGGTGGTCCGACGCGATGTCCTTGTTGAGTGATTGGTGGGGGTTGGTGAGCATCATATGGCTGTTTTCGGGCGATGTCAGCAAAAGAGAGGGTAGCCTCCGTTGCCACTGCCACTCTCCGCATTACAGGCCCGAGATCAGACTCTAATTGTATGATTTTTTGCTCAAGGTGCCTTTTTTCCCTCTTCTCGTGGCGTATTTTTATTTCTGCCATTCTAAGTTGTGCTGTAACTGTAGCTAAATCCGCACGCATCGTCTCTCGCTCCAACAACAGCTGAGATACGGATCTGAAAACTTCCGATATGCACTTACATAATGTTGATTGACTAGATGATCATTTGTGGAAAAGTGAGTGGAAGGGTTAAGTTTATCCTTTGTGGAAGATTTAACCCGGACAACTAAATCGGAAGTTAAAAAAAAATAATAATCCTAATCCTACACGCAAGGTAGGTACAAGAGGGCTATGCTATCAAATCTTTTCAATCAATATTAATTTTATCTAATTCTACTTTATTTGCACTATAAAAACTTATGTACTTGTATCTCTTGTTTACTTATTTACTTACTCTCTAATGTCATTTCACAATCAAATGCCACATATATTTGTAATTCTTTTTTTAAATATTTCTACGATTTTAACTGTGACATGTTATCATTGTTTATGGTATATTTAAACCGTTGATATTAAATAAATAAATCCTATTCGTACTTAGGTTCAGCTAAGCGTAACTTAAGTAAATTTTCTATGATAAGCGTTTAGTTGTCAAAGTTTTGTCTAAACATTTCTATGATTTGTCAGCTGCATTGAGAGAAGTCAAATTGTATTTAAACTTTCCAAAAAAAACCAAAAATATTTTATTCAACCTTGAGTCTAACATAGAACATAATCAGAGTAATAGTATATATTTTTGAAATAAATCTTTTAAAAACCTTTGTCTAAAATAGGCTTTGTAGGACACATTATGGACATATTATAGAATTTTTTGAAGCCTTCTGTGATAAATCTACAGAACTTATATTTCTATTCAAACTTTTACTCATCTGCAAAACTGATTAGTAAAAGGGTAGGAATATTCTAGTAAAAAATACGGTTCGCGCTTTAACTTAACATCCTTGTTTTTCTCCATTCTTTGCTTTAAAATACAAAATCTTTTCCATGGAGATATTTTAGAAAAAAATTGCAGATCCGTTTTGCACATTGCAAATTGTAGTGATTCAAAATATTTTATGAAACCAAATTGCCTTTAAAACAACTTATTGTAGTACTACTAGGTCACATTTAGTTGTTCGTTCCCGACATTGCTGCTCATATAAACATTAGTTAAACATGTTTCCAGTGCGATGGGTGTAACATTTAAACACAATTATTTGAACAAGAAATCCTGTTCAGTGCTTCCATTCTCTCTGTGCAAAAGCTATAAAAGTTTATTACCACTTTCTGCTTTATTCGCAAAAACAGTTTTATATCGGATCATTTCATTATAATGAGTGAGCACTGCACCAACGCTATTAAGCCCCGAGTACACGGTTTGTTTGGAAGTAAAACCGAAGTAATTGCCGAAATCCTTTAACCTAACACATTTTGGTATAGCAATAGAAAATTATAGATTGGGGTCTATCTGAAAACAAAAGTGCCTACGTACATAATTATACATATCTTTTAATTTTGTACTTCTTCGGACGAAAGTTTTCTTCGGACGCCTGTGATAATTGATCAGTAGATGTGATACCATTGATTTCCTTGATTCGGTCAGTTCGAACTAGCGATGGGCCCAATCAATAAATGATCAGTGATTTGCTCGATATTTTTTACTATCGAAATATTTAGATTCATTATCATGGATAAATCGATTCATGGAAATCGTTTCTCGTATCTCGATATCAAAAGTCATTCGAAACCACAGTCCTTGGCAATCGTTTGAAGCTTAATATTTCTTTATAAATTGAAGTAGTTATGAACCTTATTTGTATTATTTATTATGTTACAATATAGATGTTTAAAATTTTACGTTTATGAAAGTCATTGGTCAGCAGCATTGAAAACAGGCAAATAATCGTAAAATTGTGTTGCGGGCTGCAAGAAAACAATGAACAAATAATTTTCAGTATGAAAACATCGGTTTAGCCAATTTTTTTTGGAAATAAATTACCTACCTATCAAAATGTTGCCATACCAGTGTACCATACAGTATACCCGGGACAAAAATAAATGCTGTCTCTGACTGAAGTTATTTATTCCGCTAAATTCCAAGTGATTAATTTGATTATTTTGATGTTTCTATTGATACTTAGATATCTAAATGTTTCGATTATTTGTTTTCCTATTGGGCACCTATGATATGTTTCCTAATAATGTCGGGTAAGTGGTATGTTTATTCCTTAATTACCAGGTGTGTGTGTGTGTGTGTGGGGGTGTGGGTGTGTGTGTGTGTGTATGCGCATTGAACAGTTCATTTTATTTTTATTTAGTTTAGTTTATATTATGCTCACCACTAATTCGAACTCGTATGCATTATCACTTCAAAACCGATCACGTCAAGTAATTCGAACTGTAAAGAGTTTTTTGTGCAAATAACAGCTAATAATCCGTTTCTTCAACATAGGTTTTTTTAAAATGTTTCTGGCTTTCAGCCTTCAAGGGTGTTCTAGGCCATCGTTTCACATTATGGAGAGATGGAAGGTGAATTTATATAATAATTTAGTTTAAATTAGCAAATTTTAAAAATACATGGAAGATTGGAGTCGAATTTAGTGAATTGCGGTGAGAAAATTTTAAGTGAGGCTTGATGGAAGAGAGTATATTTGTTTAGAGAGGCACAACCAAAAATTATGTGATCTGAAATTGAATGTGAGAAGAAACGGAATAACGTCCTTCAATAAAGGTTATCTTAAACAATTTTCTTTAGAAAATTTCTTTTTTCTCTAACGACAATTCTGTTGCTAGAACTATATCCGTAGAAGTTGTTCTTCCTTTGGACAATCAAAATTCATCTTTAGATATAAAAATAACATTTAGATAAAATAAAACTGTATGTGAAAATCCTAAAATTAAATAATATTTCAACATTTTCACACAGCAATTACACTAAAATTTGTAACTTCCTACTCAGGATTGATTGGTCATCTCTGAATGAAATTTTACTGTATCTTAAAACAAACTATTATAAGTCATGTACATGTTACGTAACAAAATGTATTAACTTTTTCTTAATGTGTTCTAACTAATCCATAAATTCAAAAAATTCAACATTTCATGATTATATTGAATTTCATAAGTTGCGCTAGCTATGCGCTGTAAATTCAGATATATGTTACAAAAATAAATAAAATAAGTTAAAAACTCTATAAAATATAAAGTTATAACTTTTTTAATTCTCATAAATCATTACAAAACAATTATTCTTCTATCCCTAGTGTTATAGTGGTAAGTGTATATTAGGATGATGTCTCTGTTGATAGTGTTCCTGATATTAACTTTCAACTATGTGAAATAGTAATTGAACGTCATAGTCGTTATAGCCTCGATTAAACTTGTGGAGCCAAAAATAAGTTCTGGTCCTGATAATATCCCACCAATTTTTTTGAAGCTATAAATAGAGGTTCAACAAAATTAAACATCCAATAATATATATTTATTCATTCAACTTAATCTCGTAGTCGAAATACTTGACCTAGGCATCATTTTTTTACCAAAAACTGTACTTCTGTATCTCATTTAACTTCTATCGCTAACCGGGCTATGTACATGTTATGTTTTCAGAGATGTGCTTTATTTCAAATAAATCCATTTCAAATGGAAATGCAAAATGCAAAATGGGTATTTTCCATTTTGCATTTTAAATGCTTTTCTAAAAACCATTTTGCATTTTACATTTTAAATGGTTTTCTCAATGCATTTTCCATTTTAAATGCTTTTTTGCAACATTCTTCCTACTATCTCCACTCATTTTTTTTCATAAGCCCCAAATATCAGTCGGTCCTCAACCTCGCTATGAGAGATAATTTACATTTGTCACGTTGCTCTCTGGTAGGAGCCCTGGCAATTGAGTGATACCATTACAAAAAATACTGATTCAAATACTGAACATGGGGCCATGACGCTGTAATATTAAATGTTGGGTAGCAGTTTCTATGTTTTTACGTTGGCAACATTAGTCCCGCGCAAATTTTTTGTGGTTTCATAATCTGTAGTCGTGGTGTTTTTGGATTTACCATCATGTAATATGTTTGTTCTACATTGATGTCCATTATTAAATGACAAAATTGTTTAAAAATTCTATAATTATATAAATAATTAATCCTATTTTTTTCAATATTCATTATGATGAAAATTTAATTTGTCTTAGTAAAATTATTGATCTAGGTATTATGTTCGACAGTAAACTCACCTTTGTATGTCATATTAATAATATTATCAACAAGGCCCTAAAGACTCTTGGCTTTGTTTTGAGAGCTGCAAAAGATTTCAATAATTTAGGAACATTTATAATGTTATATAAAACCCTTGTCAGATGCCAACTTGAGTATAACTCTACGTTATGGTCTCCATTTTTTAATATTCATTCAGATAACATTGAAAAGATTCAACGGAAGTTTCTAAGGCTTATAAATTATAAATTGCATATTCCTTTACAAAACATAAATTACAATTACCTCTTAGATAAAATGTCTCTATTGAAACTTTCAGAAAGAAGAATAAGCACAGATTTAATACTGTTACAAAGAATACTACATTTTAAAATTGACTGTCCCGAATTACTTCAATGTATCAATATCCATGTTCCCAAAAAATCATGCCGACATTTCTTACCTTTTTACTTCAATAACACCAGGACACTAGCTTACCAAAATTCTCCGATTCCGAGACTTCACAATCTCGGAAACAAATATTCTGATCTGGGTGATATATTTCATTTGAAAACTAATCAGTATAAATGTTGTATATTCTATCACTTTTATTCTTCTAGACACAAATAGACCTATGTACCCATATAACTTCTCCGCTTCTACTATTTTGTTTTGTTGAACCTTTTAAATTCAATTATATGCGTGAGGATTCATTTTTGCTATTATGTTTACATTCTACTTTATTGTATTAATTTTTAAGTGTTTACTCTGATACAAAATGCTTGTATTTTTTTAAAGAAAAGCCCACTAGGGCGTGTAATAAATAATTATTTTAATTGTTTGACCTGAGAAATCATTTTGCATTTTCAATGCATTTTGAAAATAGGTATTTTGCATTTTGCATTTGAAATGCTTTTCTAAAAACCATTTTGCATTTTGTATTTTCAAATGGAAAATTTTTGACCCATTTCCATTTTGCATTTCAAATGGTTTTGGGTACCCATTTTGCACATCTCTGTATGTTTTATAGTAAGGGTTTCCAACGATTGAAATAATATTCACACATTAAAAATTATGTACAAATCTTTAATTAGAAGCATTCTAGAATATAACTCTACAATTTGGTCAACTGTCTTAAATAATCATAATAATATCATTGAAAGAGTCGAAAGCAATTTTTTTAGTATCAATTTTTTACTTACAATTCCTTTAGAATCTATGGATTATGAGTTTTTATTACATGCATTGAAATTGTTAAAGTTAGGTAACAGAAGTTTTTTTTTATATAAAATTGTAAATTATCAGTTGAATAGCACCGATAAATTAATGTTGATTAGTATTTTTTAATGATAACCTAATGTTTATAAGACAAGGTTTTTTATGCATAGCACAAAGGATAACAAATTATTATTAGCAATAATTAGTCGCCTGAAATATTGTTTCTGGCTACAATTCTGTTATAAATAGATTACACGCCACTGATAGCTCGTATGTAATGTTAACTGATGTTTTAAATATGCCTCTGTAGAAATATAAATCTGTACTGATTAAAAATTTCTGCTACCTATCTGTACTGATATATTAATGAGATCACTGCATTACAAGTTTTTATTTCTTCTTTATTTCTTTTAATAACTTTTTACTTGTGTGTATTCTTTTTTCTTGTTAACTAATATAATCTTAATAATAATCTAATTTTTCCTTTCTTTCCATACTGTATTATGACTGTCAATAACTTTCAATAGCACAATAAGTGCCATTTAATCTAAATAAATTAATATCGATGGTCCCTATTTTTGACACCTGGGTCTTGCTTTAGTATTGAAGAAATAAAGTATTCAATTTTCGACAAAAATACAGTTTCCTCAAATACCCATTGCTAAAGAAAGCTTTCAACATTTGCTTCAATATTTTGAGACGTGGAAACACAATATTATAAAAGTATTTTTACAACTCCGAAAAGGCCACAAGAGTGTATTTTTCTGTCAAATTTATGGAAATGCGTAAACATGGAAAGTGGATTTTCATGGAAGGTTTTCATGTTTTCAAAAAAACACGCTTTAGTACGATTTTTAACCATCGTTCACAAAAAATGTACTTAGCGCAAATTATAAACTGTAACACCATTTAAGTAATGGATTTCTACTCTGATTTTTTTATGCAAAACGCATTTTCAAAGTAATTTTCTTTAACGTGTATTTCGTAGTAATAATCATTACCATTAAATTTCAACCAATCCTTGCAAAATTATTCTCGTTGAATTTAAATAGATTTTCCCAATGAACTCGATTACTGAATAGCTTCAGCGATTTCATAGCTCGATGGCGGATACATAATGTTTTGCATTGTAAATAAACATTGATTAGTGTTTATTTGATTTCACACGAACTAATCAAGGTGATATAGAATTTAATTGGCTGTTATATTTAAAGTATTTATTTAAAAAGTTTTTGTAAGAGTAAAATATGTGTATATTTTTAAACATTCTTCCCTAACCGTTGAATCATTTTGCAGTAATTGAACTAGTAGTTCTGTGAACATTAGACCACGCGTCAAAAAATAATGTTTCCAAATTTCCTTCAATATCATAAGATTTGTAAGTAGGTAATTAAATACCTACCGGCTTTATTATGAAGCAAATATTTTAAGGAACATTTAAAAAAATAATCAAATAATAAATTTAAAAAAATATCTAATAAAACGTTACTATCTTAAAGACAATTCTTTTTCAACTCTTCTTGAGGTAGGTGGGTACCAACCATAGTATTATTGAAAAGCCTCATTAAAAGTTAACCCCCTAGTCAAAGTTAGCCATCTAGTCAAAGTAAGGTTTGCTTGAATAATAAAATGGACGCGGAAGATTTTCAAAATCGGAAAGGGAACGTACAAACAAATTTACAGGCTGATGAAATGGCAAACTGTTGAGTTAAAAAGTTCTCAAAGGATGCTAGCCTTGCAGTCTGCACTGGAGTTATGAAATTAACCCTGATGTATGGCATTGAGGCATGGAACTGGTAGAAGAAGGAAGAAAGTTGACTGAATGAGGTAAAAGTGAGATTCCTTAGGCGTATTGTAAATCCATGTACGAATTTATGACGAATGAGATTGGATATGGAGATATGGATTAGAAAATATCGCACGGACGATGTGAGCTTAGGTACAGTGAAATTGGGTGATTTTGATCAATTTTCAAATTTCTTCGAAACTAAATAACTTTTCATAAAATTGTTTGTGGTGGAAAATTACTTAAATTTACTGCACACGTTTAAACCATCGAGATATATGCGAACAAAATGCGATAAAAGTCACCTTTCAGAGTGGGGTGACTTTGATATTTCCAACATTTTTAAACTTATTATATCAATAAGCCAAACCCCAAAAAAATCGAAAAAGACAACGAATATATAAGTTGTTAACATACTTATACTTAATGACCAAGAGATACTGACTGATATAGCTATTATAATCGTCGAGGAATTTAAAAATATGTAAAAGTTTTCTGTCAGAAAATTTGTAAAAAAAATGTTCATAATTCAACTCAATATATGTAACTAGAAACCAACTAATGACCACTCAGTGGCTGAGTTGGCATCGCGTTTGGGTCCCTCCCAGACGTCATGCGTTCAAATTCCCTTGTTGGCTAAGTCCTCCATCACGAAACAACCAAAATTTTCCGCTTACTGTTGTGGTAGTAGAAGATTTTCAAATATTGTCAGGTTATACGTAACCCGGGAATGTTTGTATTTCTTTTAAAAAAATGGACACTTATTTTCGAAGCGTCGTTCATCCACGTTGGAAGAAAGGACACTGACAGGATTTTGTAATCCGTAAATTGATACAAGACAAAGTCAGGTTTGCCCCACGAAGACATGACAAGATCAAGTGATTAATTTTGAATCGGATCATGTAAAGATTTTGAATAACAGAGGTTTGATAAAGAAAAAAACAAGAAATGTTTGCAATACAGATTCCTGTGGCGTTCTATTCTCTCTGCCAACCCTTTCCGGTAAATAGAATGATGGTTAGTTTGTTAAAATAATAGTAAGCCTCCGGATTAACAGCTTTTGTTGTTGGATGTGTTAAAATATTCCTGCAATAAAAATAGCAACTAAGATCAAGCACTACTGACTGTGTGGTATGTGATTTTATGTTCCTAGAGGTTTGATATACTTGGCAAGATAACGTAAAGCACCAAATGGTAATTTGATTTATTGTTATTAAATGATATTAAAAAAAAATAGCTGATGTCTGATAAAACACAGGTAGCGACACAAAAACAAAGGTCGTTACTTTGTGACGGTAATAAAAAGTTACATTTTTTTCGGAGAAATTCTATCCTTTCGTTTTTTTGTTTTGTTTTATTTTACGATTTATGCGTGCGCTATTAAAATGTCCAGGGTGCAAACAGTTAACGACACATTATATTAATGAACTCTTGATTTAATATAATTATTTTTTTATGGACCGTCTTACCTCAGTTTGTTTAAATAAAACTTGTTTTAAAGTTCCTTGTAAATAAACCGTGATTTTTATTTCTTTAATTTTCTTGATAAAACATTTTAAATCTAATACTTACATCTAAAATAAGGTAAACACACAAAACACGGATTATATATATTTTTTAATTCTGTGGTAAAACTACTTTTGTTTTGGAAATCTCACAATTGTTGTGGTTATTTATACGTTGAAGCAATAATTAATATATAAGTTCATATAATTTAATATACCTGTAAAATATAATAAATAAATACATGAAACCAAACACACTGAGTAAATACTATAGGAAATACCTATTCACAAATACAATTACAAATTGATGCCGTTAATTTTAAGGAAACTAGATATGACTTCATATGCATGTTTGTCGAAAGAGGACAACAGACATGACTTCATAAACATGTTTGTCGAAAGAGGACAACAGATATTTCATGTTGTATGGAGGGATATACCCATACTGATCAGGTCATGGATGAAATTTTTATACGAATGGTAAAAAAATATTTATCAGTTACTATTCTTAGAAAAATAATGTCTGGATAATATAGGTATCGCAGCTAGAGTACTTACACAGATGCGTTTCTTGCATACCGCGTGTTTTAAAATTTTTATTAGTTATAAAAAAATAAAATTCATGTGAAAATGCAAAGCTGTCAATTCTTAGTAAAATAAAAAAAAACTTGTTATAGGTGAAGCTTTTCGAATACTCAAATTCGATGAGTGTACCAAAAGATGTTATCCCTTTCTCGCTAATAACAATAAGTAGGCACAAGCGAGACAAATTGATAATTCTTAGTGACATTTGGAAGGTGATCACTGTCAGAAGAGAATACATAAGCACCAGTAGACAAAATCCTAAGTTCGTATAATTTGAGTCAACTCTAATTGTGCTAAATTTTTTTGATTTGATGATTTTCTTAAGTTTTCAAAGTTAATATTTGCTCTAATATAAACTAATATATGCCATAACAGCTCAAATATATAAATATATATTGGTTAGTGATATAATATTCCCAACTATTGTTGAGAATAAATGCTTTTAGTTCTCCGGTTGTTGAAATCTACAATCCACCATTCTTTGTTTATATAAAGCTTACAAGAAATCACGCGATCATAAATATAGGTACCAGTTTACATAATAAATAATATAAATGTTTATTTTCATTCGAAATATTCACACTGTCCGGAAGCTTAAATAGAATTTCATTTCTAAATGAAACCATTGGAATCATTTAGAATACTATTTTCCAAAGTTTATTATTTCCTCCTTGCTTTGAAACTTAAACGAAAATACAATGATGAATTTTATGTTGCAAAAAATAAGACGATAATAATAAAACGTGATCTTTGTTTATATAATAACAGTTCTCTTAGTTTCCAATGAACCTGTTTCATTTATTGATAAAATTAAATTTAAATATGATTTTGCAACAAATCCGCATTATGAATACATCTACCTATAAGTAAGGTTAAGATATATGTTTTTATTGTGCCTGTCTCTAGAATTATCCTGTGTAGAGATTAGAGATAAATGGTGTTTACAAATATATATTTTTTTACAATAGATACATTTTTCTATAAGTGTCATATACATAACGCAAAAATATTTGACAGAATCAAATCAGGTTGGAATTGGTAACAATAATGGGATTAGAGAATATTTATTATAAATTTATTTGAGTTGACTAATTATTGCACGACTTTTGTTGATGATCCATTGTTTAGTCAAGACTTTAAGAATTTTTTCAATGTATTGAAAAAAAAAAAGATAATTTATTTATTTATTAATAATATTATTTATATGTTTGTAAAGGTCATGGAGGCAGCTGCCCATAATGGAATTCTGCTATCTGCGGAACTCGGATTCCCCACAGCTGAAGAGAAGTGGAGTACTCTCGCACAAGCCGTTTTCTTTTCCTCCACGGTCTTAACTACCATTGGTAAGCTTTATTTATTAACTCTGTGAACATTACACATCTTTGCGGCCGTCCAGCTTTCAAAGTAAGACAGCATTACCGAATGCGCAAATAGCAAGTATTTAAATTAGATTTGTTTATAATTTTCCAAGGTAAATGTTCGAGTCCATCATTGACTTTAATTGCACATTAAAAGCCCATACAACAATTTCACAGCCGGTACATAGTCAAATCGGCTTCGCGGCTGATAAACCGTTATGGGCTACTCCAAATAATGAGGCCTTTTCGTGAACCGAATGAGCTTGGTAATGAAATAGCCATCATCGAAGTGGACTATTAAATTATTACGTCTATTAATGTCATTGCTTTGTTCTGCGATGGCAGAGATCTCGCCGAGATACTCCTGGAGTTATATTATGTGTTTCTGTTCAATTTCTCGGCTATGTAAACTATGTGTTATTTCTGACGTTGACGGCCGAGTTATTTTGCAAATGCTTATTTCTGAAGAAACTCTGGTTTGTTCAGAGAATGTTGACTTTGATAAGTAAACATATCGCTATAGTGGTGGATTCTCGCCTTGGTGATTCGCGTCATCGTATCGCGTCGCGTCACGTACACGTAACGCGCGAGCAAAGGGGATAAATGCCACACATTTCAGCCCTGTCATTCAGAATTTAAAACATCGCTTAAATATCACTTAAGCTCTTTGCATCGCTAGTTTCAACTTTAAATAAACTATCTGTACGTTTAGGTAAGTTATATTTAGACGAGATGCGTAAAAAATGTAAGTTAACTTATGTTAAATATGCCGATCAGAGCAATACAGTTCAGTATCGTGATTTATTTTTAAGGTACCATGCCGTGTTGCGATACCTCCTTCTTTATCCAACGTTTTGTAAATCGTCACAGTGTCCATCATCAAGGCAGATGTGTAATTGACATTACGGATTTGTTATATTAATTGATATTACACATCTTCCTTATACCCCAAAAATAAATCTAAAACCACATTCATATCGATGTTAATGTATTGTGACGAATCAAATTTCGTCACAAATAAATTTGAAGGTTAAACTAAGTATGTCCCGCAGTGTGCACCCAAAGACAAAGAAAGTGTTGACAGACGGGGGTTGTAAAGAAAGAAGTGAGAAGTGCGGGGTAGGGCGACAGGTCCTACGAGCTCAAGAAAGAAAGACAGTAAAGATCGAGGCGGGAGAGAGAGGAGACCGAGACAGGAGTGGTGGTGAAGTACGCGCTCCCCGCCCAGCGGTGTGATGCTGGGCGGCGGATGAAGAAGTTACAGTCGAGTTAGAGAAAGTGATTTTCAAGTATTGTCCTCCGCCCGGCGACGTAATGTTGGGCGGGAGACGAAGAAAGTGCGGTGATCAGACGCGGCCGGGAGGGCCTGAGCTGCAGAACTGCAGAAGCTGCTACCTAGAACTTCGGCCTTACTAAGGCCATCGAACAGAATCAACTAGCTATGTGGATTTCACATGAAATATTTTTTTATAAAATAAATCATATTTAGAGATGCGTTACAAAAGGGGGAACCGTATTTACATAAAATTTCACTTAACACAGTTATGCTATGGCATTGATTTATGCCTATTTCATGTTGTTTTGTTTTCTTTGTTAGGCTATGGAAACATAGTGCCGATAACGTTCTGGGGACGCTTGTTCTGCATCCTGTTCGCTCTGATCGGCATCCCCTTGACGCTGACAGTGATTGCGGACTGGGGGAGGATCTTTGCCACGGGGGTGTCTATGTGCGGAAAGCACATGCCTGAATTGCCCTGTAAGTATCAGCAATTTTGAACGAACATTATGACGATTTGTTTTGAGGATGTCAAGTTTCAAGATTATAACCAGTTCAAGTTCTGCTGGATGGTATTTAAGTAATAGGAATGCCCCAGGCTCACTTATCAACCCTTAGGTCATCAGCGTCATCAGCTATTATTATAGGAGGGTTGAAGGAAACAAATCGCACACCAGATATCAAAGACATGAAGCCTGGATTAGATTGCCGCATGATTTAAGAATGATCACAGAATCGACAGAATTCAGAGCTACACTTAAAACTCACCTTTTAAGCAGTGATATATCCATAAAGTCAGAAACCTTTCATCTTCACAGTCCGCGACATTGTAAATAATAACATGTGTAAATAATATAAACAACTAAGACAAATTATTAAGCTTTTTAAGGTCATTTCATAAAAATTCTCCAGTCCTAAAGAGTCCTAAATTCTCCAGTGTTTTAAAAAAAAAAAAAACTTTACTCTTGCCACAAATTTTCTAATAAATCTAATATGATTAGTAATGGAGGGTAAAATAGCAAATGTTAAATCATTGTCCAGTTTTTTTACTATACTTTCCGCTGCGTGCAAAGTCGTAAACTTTTTAATACTTATATGAAGTGACCTACCAGGTTAGTATGTTTTCCTGTAACTGTTTGAAATAATAAACTTGGATACAGCCTAGGAACTCGTAATAAATTGTACTGCGCCCTTGAGGCGATTTTTCACAAAAAAGCGCTATACAAATTATACAATTATTAAGTTAAATGTCAAATATATAACTAAATAAATAACCATCATGCCGTTTCTTCATTCATATTCATACATCTTACCAGTATTATATAACTTTTCAAACACAATTTTTTTGTTCATTTTTATCGTATTTATCGCAGTATTTTGGCTCGGGGCTTTAAAATTAAACTGCCAATATGAGTTCCAACGAAAATTTAAAAGATATATTGAATTAAACATTACAGGGTTCTTAATAAACTGCTGTCTCTGATAAAAATGTGTGAAAGTTTTATTTTTTTCAGTGATTCTGATCTTAGAATTTAAAATGTGTAATATATATATATATTTTTTATATATATTTTTTCCTAATTGTTGATTTTAAAAATTATCTCAAGCCATATATTCCTAATCGGTTCGAACTGGCTATAACGACATTATTATGTAGATAATGCTTCTAGCTGGTAAGACGGATGTCACCAACGTTGGACGAGTGACGTAAACAATGCCATATTTGAAATGCCAAACCTAGTTATAGGTAAATTGCAATATTTGTAAGCCCTTGTTGAGATTGCCGTTACGTGGTCAAAGATTTGTTTGATAAGTGTTGTCTAAGTCTTTTATTTATGTTAATATCTCAAGATGATTTTTTATCAATATCGTAGTTAAAGATCGCTGGATTTTTTATTCGAGTAAACCATATAAATATAATTCAAATTCCATTAATAATTATAAATTTTAAAAAAAAGGAGGAACGGTTAGTGATGCAAAACAATATTTTTTGTACACCTACATAATCCAATACTGTAAAAAAGATAGGTTATTACAGTCCATCTTCAACTGCATATTTAATATCTATTCCGTGCTGAAATACCAATAATTGCAGTCTTTCGCCGTTCCACCACCGGCACAACCACCCCCAATCAGTCCAGCAAAAGGTGGGTGTTCGCGCTGGCAGCCGTGGGTTTCCTGTTCCTTTACCTGGCTGCAGGCGCGGGACTCTTTGTCCTCTGGGAGAAAGACTGGACCTTCAACGACGGCTTCTACTTCTGCTTTGTCACCATGACCACCATCGGCTTCGGGGACCTCGTTCCAAGTAAGTCCTACTTCCTCCTTAAAAAAATTGTGAGTCAAATTTTTGAAATTGGTTTTTTCTTATCGATATTTATACCAGCTGTCGTTTTTTTTTGTTTTAGTCCAAATATTTATAATTTTTGATTGATTTGGTCAGCGTTATGAAATGTTTATAGTCAGCTAGCAAACATTATGTAAGGTAAATTTCAGAGAAAGTGAAACCGCGATGCGATGGAAAACTTGGCTCAAGAACTTACTGAATTTCTATAAGAAGAACAACTGGACAAGCCTCGAAAGTGGAAATTTACCAATGATTGCTGTTGTCTGGTTATAGAACTGAATACAAATATTATGAAAATAGTGTCCTTAGTCATGAGTCGTGACTCATGACTCATGACTCATGAATGGGTGTTTCATTCTTCCGAGCTTGGTCCTGAACATTGGCCCTGAGCCCAGAGTTAGTGGGTTCAAAACCCTCCGAAAAATAAAAAAAAGATATAAATATAAATTATATACATTTGCACTTCAAGATAAAAAGCTAATTGTGGAATCATTCTCGTGTAAGATCACTTTTAGCAACCGGCAAAACATTGCTTAATATATTGTCTTTAGCTTTTCGCTTTAACTTTAATAAACATTTCTGTATAGGTAGGAACGTCTCAACCAGTACGTTCCCCGTTTCCTTACTCCCATAAAATTCTGCGGTTGAGTTACGACAAAACAAATAAATGAAATATATACAAAATATTGTCTCGCTATCTCCAAACAAGCGGTAGAATTTTGGTGTTACTCATAAAAAAATTCAGAGTTTGTTGATCATAATTCAATAGTGACGTAACTGGTAAAATATAGAAGAATTGTTTACAGTGAAATGAATTACCAAACCTTTTGATTACGTCATGTTTCCCTTTGAAAAAGAAAACAAAGCCTAACGGTACCCGCAAAAGTTTTCCAATAATAATACAGTTGGTTATAAGAACTGAAGTTGAAAAACGTTGATTGAATTGGATACACTTGGATAGTAGACAGTTTTCACATTTATATTTGTTTGGAAGTGTTGGTAGGAAAAACCATTCAAGATTCTTGGAGGAACTTTTAGATTATTTAACTCTTTCACGCTCTTATTCCGGTGTCGTAAATTCTCAAAAGATTTAGATATCTATTTAAAAACACTTAAAACTCTTCTATTTTAGAATTTTTAGTGTGAAAAGATAACATATATTTCAATCCCAGCCACAACAATATTCGAGTGGGGGTTAAAACATTTAAAGAATCAAATGTCTATTTAAAAACACTTAAAACCATTCGTTTTATTTTAGAAATTTTAGTGTGAACTAATAGATAGATAACATAAATTTCTATCGCAGCCACAGCAATTTGAAACATTTAAAGAATCTGATACTGTCGCATCGCGGGAAATTCAGTAATTACGATTGTCTACTAAATGTTTTGGTTGGAAATGGTCCAAATTGGTTTTTATTTTCTTCAAAAACAATGAAAAGTCATCGGAGCGACCAGGATTTCTGGCCCAGTGAACCCATTTCCTCAGTTTATGTACATAGCCTTGACACCGAGCTGTTAAACCCACCGCACTCGTTGTCTGTTATGAGATTAATCTCCCTGAAATGTTTCATAGATCTTTCAGTGCAACAAGAATTATTCTGATACATTCATTCTGACGCAATATTTGGTGTTCAATTGTAATTGAAATTATGCCAAATAATTTTTGTAACATCTTTTTACTTCTTTGAACTTGAAATCTAATTGTTTTTTCTTCCTAAAATAATAAATAAAGGCCAACAAAGCAGCTTTTACTGGAGTTACAAGTTTGTTTGAAAATTTGTTTCAAGATTCGATGACCCTCGTGGTAGAGTGGTGAAGATTCACTTTTAAAAATCCAATCTCATGAGCCAGTGGCACTATTCCCCATTTGGGGTACGTTTTAAGGCTGAAGAGTGTGGGGATGGGTAGGAAATGGGAAAGAGCAAAATGTGGAAGTACTCACATTTGTCTCATATATCATCGTTACACTCTTTTCTTCGTTTATTTGATCCATATGCCCATATAATTTGAACGTCCCTTTCTTAATCTTTCTCATTGAACTTCGATTTTTAATTGTGTTTTTTAAGTATCTACCACTCTGGAACATGCCACAAATATACTAATTCAATGAAAAATAACACATACGAATGAAAAATATAATAATGTGGTTACTTATTGGTTAGACTCTCAAAAATACTAATATAATCTGTAAATTTTTCTGTTCCAAATAAACAAATAAAAAATATCTGAGCCATAATTTAGTTCGCAAAAAAACTAAAATACTGCAGACATTATGTAAATAATTTCTTTACAAAATACGTAAATCATTAAAAAAAATGTGTCAAATTATGTAGTGACCAACTCAAAAAGAAATGGGTAATATCGGGATCATGAAAACCTGTAATAAATTATAAAATATATTTACTTAATGATTGTAATAATTAGTCTCAACAGAATTCAATTGCACGTTGTCACTTCAAAGACGTAGAAATGGTAGTGCGTGATTACAGTCTTCATTTTATTTCAAAACATACCATCGTTGTTCCTGGCAACAGTCCATCCACTCGACACTTGCAGATATATTTTTTCTTTGTTTTGGCTGACATTGTTCAAGTCAGTTACCCGGCCTTTGCCGCACAAATATAATTAAACACGCAGTCAACCATTCCGAGCCAATGGTCCAAAACAGTCCAGGGAAATAAATGTCACCGGCTTGGAGACAACCGATCTTATCTTCCTGATGCTTGACACTGACGAATGCAAGTAATCTACTAATTTATTTTCTCTGATGCTTGACACTAACGAATTAAAATAACTTACTTATTTATTTTATCATTTAGATTTAAAGCAATAATTATCTTTAGCATAGCTATTACTATTAGGCAAGTATTTTAAGTTATACTCTAACCAACATAGATTTTTCTTTGAATCCGGCAAGATTTCCAACTACTGGGATAACGAATTATAGGGCTCCTTCCTTCCCACTCCGAAGGAGACGAGGAAAACGACTGCTGGGAAGTAGGTACCCACCTGATAATTCATGTCTGGTAACTAAACATGGCTAAAACCATTTCAAGTAACGTTTCGATTCTGAATGGTGGTATTTCAACTGGACGATGCGAATAGGATGTGGTGTACCATTTATTTTAACTAGCCTTATTCAAATTTATTTTATGTTCGTAATAACCGCTTTTTGCGGCGATAAGATGAACAGAAGTGATATTGTATTGTTATTTATATCTGACGTCCTCCGTGGCAAAGCTTTAGATCCTTGTAATATAAATATGTTGAAAAATGTTTTTTTCCCCATTGACGAAAAGTGATCCAACTTGATGTTAGGTTAGCTTTGATAATAACATCATTCACATTAAACTATTCACGGAACACAGATATTGGTAAGTTTATGTACCTAGTACCAGTGACGAAAAGTGATCCAACTTGATGTTAGGTTAGCTTTGATAATAACATCATTCACATTAAACTATTCACGGAAAACAGATATTGGTAAGTTGAGGTACCTAGTACCAATAAAAACAAAATAAGTTAAAATTGTATGAAGTGGGTAACAATAATCGTGTTTACAACCATTATTAATAACAAATACACATTTTCTTAAGGTATTTGTTAAAATTAGTTGTGGGAAGGATTTGTAGTTGCATAATATTGTAGTTTGATTTCGTACACGAGTATATGCACCGAAATAGGCATTTTACAGAGTTGGCACTCGTAGAATCAGAAGTTTGGAAATATGAGTTACAAATAACAATTTTATTTCTAACTCCTATTTTAGATCCTTTATTCTCCCTATTTTAGATCCTTTTCACACCAAACTAATTTTTTATAATTTCATTTTATTATGTTTCGAAGTCCAACATTTATTTATTTTATAATTACAATGTAAAATCAATATATGATAAACGAATTGAGTTACATTAATTAATTAAATGTGTAAACAAATTATTATAAATAGGTACTCTTCGAAATGTGGATGATAATATACGAATATACGATGTGTAAACAAAAATGAAAGAAAAAATATAACAATAAGAACAGTGAGCTAAATTATCTTAATTATTAACCAGTTTGATTTTATATGTTTTCAAAGTACAGTTGAAAATGTCTACATCTCGTACGACGAATGTTTTACAGATACATCCCATCAATGAATTTTGCCCATATAATTGGATCTGGTGTGGTGTTCAGGGCATCGAAATGCAAACCTTTTTAATGATATGATGAATCAATAATACAGTTCCCACTTTTTTATAAGAATTACGCATCAGTGATTTCTCTACGTTTGTATGGAGCAATGGGATTAAATTGATGATTACAAAAGCGATATGACCGTAATGCCGTAGAGTGTTAAAAAAATATTAAATTCTTATTACTTTGGTCAATTTGGTTTTGTATTTAAGCAGTCACGCCTCATTTTAGGCATTTTATCAATTCGGGAATTCTATAAACCTACTAGAATAATTATCTGCCGATGTTGCAAAGAGGGTCGTTACATATAATACTTCCCTTATTGGTGAAACGTTTACACAAAAAAATATATTGGGTATCACACGCTGAAAGCTGAAGCAGCACGCTATCACTGGAAATACACACCTTAAATTACTTTCCTAACAGGATGAATCTTAAATAAATTTAAAGCGTTTCAGTTTAATCCTTACGTACATAATATAAAATCAAGTTTATATTAGTACATGCGCATGTACTTTCAAATATTAATAATTGAAATTATCTTTTTTTTCTATTTCTATTGAAAACTATAATATTATTATTTTCACTGACACTGCAGTTCTATTTTTATAACCACCGTTAAGTCAAAGGTTTTCTGTTCAAAGCAATTTACTCTGTTATCCCATTACACCCCCTATGAATTGTCTCTGTTGCAGGGCCGCGCCGCTTTCCATAGGAGCTAAATATCTGGTGTGACCCAGTAACTTTCATATATTAATGTTTGTTTGTTTCTTTCTTTGTCCCTTATAGACTCGAAAACCACTTCGATTTCACTGAAAATTTTAATGTTTGTGTTTGTACTGTAATGAGATACTTAGTCGATTTATAGTAGATATAATGTAATTTTTAAACAGTAAAAATATGGTATACAGAAAGAGTCGGAGACGCTCGAAGAAAACATGAAACAAATCGTATCATTTTTCGTGGTAAAATGAGACTTAAGTAATGAACGACGAAAGAGGTGTAAGGAGAAGGCAAGGCAAGGAAGACATGGCACGATCGAATGAATCAAATATGGGGTAAAATATTGCGTTTGTAATTCACGAAGAAAGGGATGTAAGAACAATGTATGAAGTGGAAGCGTATGGCAGAAGAAGTCGAGCATGCCCGAGGAATCATGGCATGTTCAAGTGAAACAAATACCTCTGTACTGGAATAAGATATGGAGATAAATTAAAGTCGATATAATATAGTGTTCACAATAAAAATGTGGATGTTACTATATTACATGAAGTGAATAGTAGAAATGGTAGAAATTGTAGACAGGAATCAAATAATTATTTGTGGTAAAATGAGGCGTACTTGATGAACGAAGAAAGTGACAAAGACAATTAATGTCTTGAAAGTGAATGGTTGAAGAAATCAAAGACATCCGAGGAATAAGTGGCACGATGAGTTTAAGCTTTGAGCTTTAAGCTTTAAGCTTTGAGATTTAAGCTTTAAGCATTGAGCTTTAAGATTTGAACTTTAAGTTGTGAGCTCTAAGCTTTGAGATTGAGCTTTAAGACTTGGGCTTAAAGCTTTGAGCTTTATGTTTTGAGCTTTAAGTTTTGAGCGTTTAGCTTTAAGTTATGAGATTTAAGCTATGAGCTTAATGCTTTGAGCTTTAAGCTTTAAGCTCTGAGCTATATGCTTTGAGGTTTATGCTTTGTGCTTTAAGCTTTGAGCTTTAAGTTTTGAGCTTTGAGCTTTACTCTTTGAGGTTTGTGCTTTGAGCTTAAAGCTTTAAGCTTTATGCTTTGAGCTTTAAGCTTTAAGCTTTGAACTTTAAGCTTTTAGCTTTAAGCTCTTGAGTTTAAAGATTGAGCTTGAACATTCAATTAAGAATGAGATATGACATCCGTAAAATATACGTGAATTTGTCTCTGTAAAATACGAATTAAAAAAAAGGTTATTAGGCAACTATTCTGATCTATTACAAATATCATAAATAACCTTGAATATAATTTCATAAACTCGACGAGTTTAGCGAACGCATTTACCGCACGCCGTTAAACTGTATTAAACTTGGTTTATATAACTATTATGATTGAACACGATCTAATAAAAATACCATTCCTCCATTAGAGGGCGCAATAAAGCCAAGAACCAATAATCTTGCTAAAATAATAACTTTGCTCAAACGTTCCGCAAATAATATTAATGACTTAATAATCTTTTACTCGGAAACTGGTGGATTAGATACTTAATAATTGAAACTTTGAAAATATTTACCTACTGCTAAAATATCTGATCAAAGAAATCTAACTAACCAATCTGCCACACAAATCATAATACTATAAAATTGATTTATGATGATGTAATCTCTATTGTTTATAGTTGCTAGTGTTTTTAAAATACATTTATCCTACAGAATACGTGAACATAAACGTACAGAATATTGAAATAACAGACGTATACAACAAATAACAGAAAGATACAAAAACAGAAATATATTTGTCTAATTGTCTATGTGCATTGTAGCTGCAACACATCGATTTTTTGTAAATTAATTTATAACATTGTTTTGGCAAATGTGAAATTGTTGAATTGTGATGGGATATGTCAATAAAGATTCTGAATTACTTGTGTCTGATTTGAAGTGAATTGAAATCAATGGAATATATTTTTGTTGTTGACTTTTATGGTTACAATTCAAAGTGAGTCAATATGGTAAATTAATACAAACCGTTACCGTTTAATTAGCAAAATCGATAATATTATCAAAGAGTCAAAAATGGAATTAAAATAATTAGTAAAATTATTTACTAAATGGCGATATTTAAAACCAGTTTAAAAGTGATCCGATAACAGAATGCTATATCTTTTATCTGTTATACAATATCCTTTTTGTTTGTAGCCACTAACTCATGTCACTCTGTTTCAAGATACAGAATTAAAATGGGGTAATCTTTAAAATACTTTTCCCGGAATACATAAATAACGTAAATTGCACTTTTGGCTTCTCGAAATCCGGAAATTACGTTTAAAAATCTATTTAATGAGAAAACGTACGCAGAAGCCATGGAGCTAATGCTCCCAAAATAGTTCCGTTAAATCCGTTTAATTGCCTCCAACCCGGATTATAAAATTTAAATCCATCAAATAACCACAAAAATTTCCATCTCAATAGTAACATTTATTTGATCAATGCAACCGATAAAAGCTTCAAAAGCTTTCAACCAATAAAATATGGATGGATTATTTACGGTATTCGATTGCGACGTTTAAACTCCCCGAACTTGTAATACATATTACATGTATTATGCTATGTATGTCTAAACTTTAATACTTACATACATGTAACTAACTAAATAAAACTTAATTCAATATATCCCACTCCTTTGTTTAAAATTATGGAATTAATCAAAATATGTTTTTTAAATTTATTTACAGATTGGTTTTGCTTGTGCATAGTTAGTAAACAGCTGCTTACCCTGTACGAATCTAAAGTACGTCCAACAATTAAGGTGCCACCTCTGGGTTGGGGCCATACAATACTTGATAAACCTAATTGATTCTGTGCATAGGATGGCGGTCCGTCTGATTGACAATACATTGTTAAAAAACCATTTGCCATCTCTAATTCACAGACGCAAAGTCTGTTCTACAGGTATTTCCATTAATGCACCGGTACGCGTGCACGAAACTCGACGGACACAATCGGAACACCCGTTCACAGTTGATGTTAGCTTCATGAGAAATGGTCGTTTCTTCGACTCATTTTTGTGTTAGTCGACTCGAATGTGGAAAAAGCTACCGGCATCTCTTTTCCCTCCTTCGTGTAATCCGGGCCTATTCAAGACATTCATTCATAAATTCTTTACTACAGCTCCTACCATGACCCGCCTCCAAACGCTGCTCAACCGGATGAAAACATAGTTCCACTTTCTTAACATTGTACAGACAGGGGCACTATTTTGAGGTGCCACATTAAAATATGTTGTTGTATGTTCTTATATTGTGAATGTATACCTAAACCTTTTTTGTTACTTAACGTATATTATTTTTCCGTTGAACTTACAAACTATTCTTCACTGGACTCGGATCTACCTTTCATTCCTTGCCCAGGCGCCGCAGGTACAATACTTTTAATTTGATCCTGCACCAGAGGAACTAATTTCATATAACATTAGCGCAGAAGCTCCCAAATAGACTTCCACTCAATTACTGTTTTCCTTGCTCGTACGAATTATCGTTGAAAGCTCCGCTGTAACCTCTCTTTTTTGTTTCCTACATGTATCGTTTATGAGAAGGAGAGTGGTTATAATGAAGCTTTCGTTGACATGCCTTTACTTTAAGACTCGTAGAAGTCAACAATAAACAGACCTATTTGTTTGGACATTTATTTGAGAGCTTTCCTCGTCAGCTTTAATTACGGAGTCTTCTAAAGACCTAGATCACATTTGTAAACACATTTTTAATATTTTTGTTGATCAATTTTGACACATTCTTTACTCACATATAATAATTAATCCTATTTACATTTTCATCTCAATATTATACAAAGAACAATAAATTTTGATAAAATATTGCTTGTCTGATGCCGAAGATGGCAAATTCAAAAAATGTATATATGCAAAAAAGGTATGCACACAGATGACCCCGAAAATGAGCTTTGAAGACGGTATCGTTTTTGAATCCATGTTCAATTAATGTTTCTAAGCCTTAATGACATCAATGTACCTTTGAACTCTCGTAACTGATCATTGGGTGTATAATAACATGGCTTCAAAATGATACCACATTCACAGAGCGTTGTGTGTATGCTCATCGAAATCGTTTTGTTCTTCTTAAAAATATTTTTCTTTTTTATTTATTTCACCATACCAGTTACCTAGATAGAGAAAGTAAACATATGACGCACCCTCTGCCACTCTTTCAGACTTCGATCTACCTACTTCTATATGTCTTATTCCAGTACGTTTCTCTTGTTGCAGAGAGGCCAAACTATATGCTGCTTTGCACTATGTATATCCTGGTTGGGCTGGCCCTAACCTCCACTATCATTGAGCTGGTTAGAAGGCAGTACGCCCAGTCCTGGAGGAGGCTGCAGGCCTTGAGGGGTCCACTGGCTGATACCCTCAGAAGACTGGGAGAGAACGCAGGGGGCTCCCTAGACATTGCAGCTCTTCAGCAGGATCTAAGACGGGTTTTAACGGTGGTGAGTAAAGCATTTCATATCAAATAATGATTCAATTTGATTTCTTGCTGCTAAAAAACAAATCAACCTAATTGCTGGACTTTAGATGAATAGCCATTTTGATAAGTTTAATGTTGTGATATTTTATGTTACATTTGCGGCAGCTTACATAAAATTGGTCTACGAGTGTCTAAGCACTTGTTAATTAAGGCACTCTTTTATCCCTTTATAATGAAATACTCAAATATTATGTAATCAATTTTATTTTGTAATGTCGTTCCTATGCAAATATTTGTGACGGGAAAATTAGTGCACTTCAAAAATGAAGATTACAAAGGAAACTCTATCATTACCTTTGTAATTTGAAATAAACGTATTATTTAACATGGCTATTAGAAATTTACCTACCTAAAAACTAGGTTTCTAAAAAAACAAAGCATTAAAATAAACATAAAATCATTTCTTCGCTCTGAAATTAAACATTTTTGCGAGTTTAGAATTTTATCTGACGTATTTTCTCGCAGACGTCATTGAGTGAAGATTTAAGACATGAGTAATAACACGGGGCTTTAAGCTCGACGAATGATCTGTACTTGGGCTAAAGAATCCACTCGTCAAAAATAAACCAATGATTAATAATTTCTTATTATTCTGCGAGCAAGATGAACGCGAAGGAAACGCAAGGTTAAGTTACTTTGTTCAAATGCAAAGTAAAATCTATAACACATACCTAAGTATTATTGTTTTCCCCATTACTTGATAATCTGGTTATATTATTTGGTAGGTAACTTCGAGCCCACGAGATTATTAATTGATTCGAAGATCAAAGTTAGTAGATTCGTACCCAAAATCGCTGAAAAACACAAAGAAACTAAATCTTTATTTTTTTTATTCTTTTCTGTTCACCACTTAAAACATTTATTTTATTATAATGCACACAACAGGCAGAGGCACAACTTGAGAAAACGATGATATAACGAAGAATAAATACCAATGGTCCAATAAAGGTGTATTTATAACAATATTTAAGAATAAAATAATAAGTATGTAAAACAACAAAAACAAGGCATTAGAAAGTTTGGATCAAATAGTTAAGTGATAATAAGAGATTTTGTTCTGCGAGATGCGAGAAAGTTCTGGGGGCTGACTCTTAATATGTTCGGAATCTTTCCACTGCGGTAGATATTATTATAGGCAATGCATTCGCACAAGAGAAGGTTAAGTTAGTTCTTTGGAAAGGAACATGGAAAGTTTCAGGGTTTCTTAGTAAACAGTGATTGATATTGATTTTGACTGTGGCCATGGGGAGTCGTCCTCCAGGATCGAGGGGTAAGGCTCTGGACTAGCATGCGGGTCGCATGTTCAAATCTTAAAATTAAAATTTTATTTGATTAATTTGTGTAATTCCACAAATTACTCATTAAAATGATATATGGTATATTTGCGGTAAGTTTAAGAGTGGAATATACTCTCGGTATCGCCCTGGTGTATGACCATCATTCAGAATTGAAACGTTGCTTGAAATGGCCGTGTTTGCTGACCAGATCTGAATAGCCAGGTACTTCCTCACGTTCCTCTTCCCCATCTCCTTCCCCTCCCCACTACCTTCAGCTTTACTACATACTCCAATTGGGGATGCCATAGTCTCACTGGCTTCAGACGTTTGGGAGCAGTTGGGAGAGTTGTTTGGTGCGGTTTTTCTTTTAAAAAATGGGGGGTAGATTCTATAGGGTTATTAATAATTTTGAATAAAAATTTGATGTCATTTTTGTCACAACGTTCATTTAATGCTTCTAATTTGAAATATTTATTTCGTTTCTTATGGTCTGCAAGAAGTATGGACAAACCCCTTTCTATAGGTTAATTCCCAAAAAGAGGGGTGCCATAAATCCTCTCTTGGCGGTACCCACATAAGAAGAATGTAAAAAAAGTATTTTTTTTGATCAGTAAAAAAATATATTTTCCTCCATAACTTACCGCGTGGCAACCACTATAATCTTTCTAATTGACTTTGTTCTCTTGATGAAATTTGGACTTTTCTTTTCTGGCATAGAGCCCTTTATCTTGATAAGGGTAGGTACTACCTTCCCCCCGACAGCTAACAGCTCGAATAGCTGACACCATCGTGGTTCTTATTACAATTTTGATACGGTATCATATTTGAAAATGCCTCATCCTCTGCGTTCCTAAACCTTCCAATTACAATTTGACTCCCCGGGTTTTCATCTCATCTCTCAAAATATAGAATGACACTTCTCAGGCACATCGAGTATTTAGATATTTTATAAAATTTGCTCCTAAAAATTCTTCAACATCAAAAATTAAGTAGATTTTATTTGAATTGTTAAGTCAGTGTTATTTTCCACAAACAAAGGAGTTTTATATCACGTGTGGCACTTACGACGCCATATTCGCTATTTCTAAAATAACTGAAAGGAAAACCTTTCAGTTGAATGTGCATCGTGTTGGAAACTGAGATTTAAGTGTTGATTGAATCTGTCATCGTTTTTCAAAATTAACAACACTCGCGCGCTGTCTTTAATATTTTACGGATGTATATTTTTGGCATTGTGAATTTGGAGGAAAGTTGTTTAGGTGTATTTCTATATTGTACAGATATACGTAGGTACAGTACAAATAGATTACAGTATTTGATTTTCTCGATGATAAAAGAGCAAGAGGTAGATATTATCTAACTATTTACAAATCTCAAAAGATATGAACCATTGCGTGTAGGTTTCTTTCGAGAATAAAAAAGTAAATTTACAGTGTGCTAATTGTTTAAGTCAATTATGCTCTGAGGCGTGTCTTCCGAAAACATGAAAGAGAGTTGATGGTTTTGTTCACGCTAATTTAATTATATACGTCAACAGACGAGATGAATGCGGATTGACGAAAAGGTCGGATCTGTAAAAAAGCATGGTTGATTTAAACTCATTCGAAGAAAGCCGAAATTTGAAAACTTAACTCGTAGGAAAACTGAAATAACAAATGGATTCCTATGTATTTATTGTTTTTGTGTTTAATTCGTAGAACTCCATTTAATTTGATTTTTAAATTGAATTAAAATCAATTTTACTAATATAATTATTAAGTTTTCTTTAGTTTTTGTTGTTACAGTTGTTTCGGCTTTCAAGGCCATTTTCAAACTGTGGTTTTAGCAACGTTTAGACGACTCATTTATATGATTCTATTTTATCCCCTCCAAATTTAAAATGATTTATTACCGGTTAAAACGATTTACTGATAAAATAATTGTGACAATAGATGTCATATTCTATGGGGGAATTTTGAAGTCTGTTTTTCCCACATTAATGTTAACTTAATTGTTTAATAATGATGTAGCATCTATTAATTTATTTAAATGTGTAATATTGCTTAGGTTTCGTGAACATACTTAGAAGCGAGGAATAAATAATTTTCCTCACTTTATAAATTAATGTTATATTAGGGTCATTGGTTTTTTATTGATTTCTAATTGTTCAAGTAAAATTAATCTAAGGCCCTTTCTTTCTATATGTAATGGTTTAAGTTAATTTGACGAACTATTAAATCATTAATTAATCATTTTAAATTGGGAGGGGGTAAAATAGAATCATATAAATAAGTCGTCTAAACGTTGCTACCAAAGTACCAAAGTGGGCGTTAAAAATGGTCGAATAATTTGCTAAAAAAAATAAGTGAATCAAAAATGAAAATAAGATTAAACTAAGGGAATGTTTAAAGAAATCAAAATTTTATTTCTCAATGTATTTTTCAAAATTGAAGACTGATATAAATAGATAAGTACTATTTATAAACGTAGGCATGTAACATAATCATTTCCATTATGTTACTATCCTGGCTGCAGATAAAAAAAAAATAATCAGTCTGATGATGACCGTTGTAATGCAAATGAAATGTTGTGCATACGCATTTGAAACAGTTTAACGGGATGACTTCCTTCATATGAGGTAATAATATGCACCATTTACCCAACATGTCCAACTTTGCTTTCCTACTGATTCCTAGTAAAATTGCTACAGATGTGTCTTATAACTTATAACATAGACCTTCCCATACGACCGTACTAACTACCCCAGTGTCTGGTGCATTGCTACTTGTACAACTAAATGGGTTTTCTTGGAAAAATAGTCTAACAACAGCGCTGGGTGCCTTTTATCTTCAGTTTAAGTGCTCTTGATAAAGAAGATACTTGGCGGCAATCGAGACGATGTAACATTGAGTTATTTGTTTCTTTTGACACAATGGGTGATTGATTTTGTGTAAACATCACATCTATCCTCTATCTGTGATCTTTTGTTTTGCTTTTGATGTCGAAATTATATTTTAAGTTTACTTTAAACGATCTGAATTGGCGACTCAAATCTCAAGATTATTTCTTAAACTATAACCACATTCGCCTCACCAAACTCCAGAAAATCTATTCGGATCCGAATCTTTATTACTCAATTCTTTACTTAATCATAAAATGCAGCTAGCTTTTAAATATATTATTTTGCTCGTATTTACGATGGGCTCTCCAATCCTAGAATGTATCGATTTCATTGGGACACACGAGATCAGATCAACAGTGGAACAGATTAAACCCTTATACAATATTGATATAAACAAAGACGTTCATCTTCTCCCATCAGTTGCCAAAAGAAAATAGAGGAATCAAGTTCCGGGTTAATCTCAGGCGCCAAGCGCTAAGTAATAGAACTAGCAGCCACATGTATCACCGGCTGCAGAACAGAATAAATTCCTTTTCTCGAATTTGTCTCTGCAGATGATTAGCGTGAAGAGAGAATGAGAGAATAAAGGGTATGGTGCCAAGTATATTAAAATGCAATTTAATTGCGGACGACAGTGGTTACTTTAACCAATGAGGTTTACGAGCAAAATATTTAAGACGCGGTATAAAATTCACAGCAATGCCTATCGAATTAAGAAAAATTTTTGTATGTGAGAAAAGTGCAACAATATTATAATCACATATTTTTTCAATTTGGAAGACGGGCACTCTTAATTGGATAACCAACAACGCTGCCATTGGTCACCCTATGCATTTGTTCGCTATGTTTGGTGACTTAGCAGGGGTGTAACTTTATCCTGGGTTCATGGGGGGGTGAGGTTGCGGATGCTTCTGCCCACCTGCGTGGGGCGTCTTTTGACCTCTACGGCATGACTTTAATGACCCATCTTTTGCACCACAGTGGGAGAAATAAATTCATACGTCTGTCACTCCTGGACACACTGACTCCCATATTCCTAATACCTGTTTCCTTCCCAAAAATTCCTCTCCTTTATTTCCTTAAATGGCCCTTCACACAGCGTCCCTAAGGATGACATAGGCCAAGAAGGAAATTGTTTTTCTCAAGGTTTCCTGCACGGAGAACTTTTCCAGTAAACTGTACAAAACTCATAAGATGTAATCTTTACACAAACGACACACGAAAGTAGGTATGAACTAATAAGGAATTCCAGTATTTCAATTTTTTTTTAATTTCAAATTGTTATCTTCTAACTTAAATGTCAGATTTTTTATACAAGTGTCAATTTCAAAGTTAAAATAATTTTCATGGTTTCCAATTTTCATGCCCGCCAAAACAATCGAAATTTGATGGGGTAAGAGTGACGTCGTACGTACCTCGGTTTTTAACAGTAAGATAAATTAAGACAGATTAGATTTAAAAAAAAACATGAATTCTTTTGTCATTATTTATGTACGAGTATACGCAGAGCAACTTGGCATAAACTTATCCCCATTCTCAATGCACGCGGCCGGCCAACCCATGAGGTAGCTGTTTAAGTGTTGTCAGAACCCGCCGACCAATCACAGGGTGCTTAGAGTGCCTCACGTTTTTAATCGTTTTTAAATTACGATATAGTAATTCTGCTTGTAATTATGTATAATTATACTCAGAATCTGCGTTTGTTGATCTATATGAATACATGTTTTTGAAGCCATAATATTTTTCATACATGTTCCTTCTCAATAAGTTTTACTTGAAAATTTATCACTTGATTACCTTACACTTCATACTCCAAAAGTCAAATGTTAAATGAGAATTGGTTGCACAAAATCTTCGTTAGCATTTGATGAAAACTTGCTATCGCTTGCTACTGAAAAACTTTTGTCCTGGTTACGAGAACGTCGAAATAATGCGACAATTTGAATTCAATTTTCGCGGCTTATTCGAAACCTTGTCGAGAATTCGAAATATTTACCGGTAATTTGCCTGCCTGATTATACAATCTGCTTTTGAATATCTGCCAGCAATGTCGCAGGCTGATGGCGGAATATTATTATCCAATGGCACCATTTGCTTTTATTGGGGTGAAAATCACAGACTAGCTTTTCATTGTGATAATAACTACATATCTAGCGACCAACCTACTATGCATGTAGTATGATCTTTAAGTTCTATGCAATCATATTGGCTACGGAGAGTGGAAAGGTTAAAGAACTTCAACGCTACTGTATCTCCACGTTCGATTATTCAAATTTAAATTTGGGGGTGGGGATGGGTACCGCCGCCCCGAGAACCATTTATTGGATAACCAACAACCCTGACGTAAGTCACCCCAAGGAGTTCGGTACGTTTGGTGACTTCATGGTTTATCTAGGTCTTTGCAGCGGATGCATATGCCTGCGTACCGTGTGGCGGGCCGGATCGGGAGAGAATGGTTGAGGGACACCCTTTGACCTCTCTCAGTGGGAGAGATGGATTCATAAGTCCTGATCCTAAGTTTGTCACTCTTGGACACATTGACACCCAGATTCCTACCTATCCCTCATACTTTTTTTTCTTTCCCTAAAAACTCTCCACACAGCATCCCCAAAGATGACATAGGATGACAAAGTTGATGGTTTTTTTTTCTCAGGGCCTCCTGTGTGGAGCTGAGATATCATGTTGTTGTAAAAAATTCATTCTAAAAGCTTGATTTTGAGAATAAAAATATTAAGAAAAAGTTTTATTATTTTCTTCGTATTTTTTTAATACAGTTTTTTCATATATTATTAAAAAATTTATATGATGTGCGTTTACGAAAACATACTACATAAAACTTTTCATTGCGAATAACTTCTTGGCACTGCTTGTCATTTAAATTAATCTGATTTCGATAAAACTTTCAATTTATATTAAGTAGAATTTTATTTATGTAATAGAATATACATACATCAACCAATATTCCTCTGATAAATCTGGTATACTATTCTATTTATTTTATAGTTCTTAGGTCAGATTAGCTATAAATTTTTTATTTTTCGTAATGCGTCTAGTGATTCCAGTGGCGTAAAAATAATCGTTTAAATCAATTCTTCATCGACTGCCAACAATAGTGAAACTATTATTGGGAATGACGCACTTAAAGTTTACACACTTTAGTTCTTACAGCGACAGATTGAAAATGATTCATTCCAAACAGTGTTTAAATAAAACTTTATTCAATAGCAGCCTTAATACCTTGAGTTGCTCAAACTAGAACCTTTAAACTTGAATTACGTGGGTTGGCAAAAGCTTAATGTTAGATTATTATAGTTTATTTTTCCATTGTTTTGGAATTTCATTGGCTAAGGAACAATCTCAACTCTAAAACAGAAAAAAAAACTTAACTTAAAACAGCGAAAACTCCCTAGTCTAGCTCTATCGTCATGAATTGGTATTTATTATTGTCAATTGGAATTTTCAGATCTACCAACGTATTTTCTGCTTTTGTGTTATCATTTGACAAATATGGCAAAATGTGGTTTAGGTATAAAAAAGGTACAATGCGAATAAAGTCCAAGTGAACAATAATATGGTCCAAATTGGTGGATAATCATAATTTAACAATTTAATTCCAATGTTTGCTTATATACGAGAATATATTATAAACATTTTGAAAATCGTGCTAATAGACCAAAATATTGTTTGAATGGTCAAAATCATCTTAAAAGATTTCCATACATTTAGGTGGGTACATAATATATATTTTTTTAATCGAGTTTTTTGGCGAAAGTATCGCCTGCGATTGTATCTACAGTGCGTCATGTGAGATTATACCTATTTGACTCAACTTTATAAATATGTTTGAGAGTATGTAGTTAAATTATTGGGGAGTCATTCGGATTCTTAGTTCGCAGAACTATACCTTACCAAAGCTTTAGACGGCTCTTTCCGTTAGATAAGACTCGTTTCCTCGATCAAATCAAAGAGATTAAACCGATTTTTGGACCTTTGATCAGAACTCAGGAAAATTAATACACTTGTTTTGGCACACTGCTCGGACAAATAGGCCAACTTTATTATCTGTTTGGTATGTTCACCTACGTGAGGTTAAGTGGCTTTAGTGCTTTTATTCCCATAATAGATAACGTACATTATACTATATCTTGTTGTAAGAATTTGCCAGTCTGTAGTTCATATATATCTGGTAGTTTGTTTGTTATTTTATTGATTTGTAGTTAGATGTCAAATTAGTAAGTAAAATATTTATTTTATATGCCATTTATCTGCAGGGCAGGCAGAAAAGATGGAGCACCTCAGAAATTATATTATCTTAGCAAACATTTTCTTCATCCACTTTCATTCAAACTCTTTTGTAATTCCGTCTACAGTCATTTGTTATTTGATTTGTTCACGCTTTGAATGCTTTTAATCTGTACATTATTATATTTAGGTATATTGCACAAAGGAATATAATGCGTGTTACAGACATAACATGTTAATTCATGAGGAATAGTTTAGGACGTAGGCGAATTCTCCTATTGTCTAATATGTGTTTCTCCTTTAAAAGGTAATAAAAGACTACGAAAGACATAAATAGGTAAAATACATGTAAATAATTAAATTACAACACCATCGTAGAAAATTGTACAAGGGAGTTCAAAAAGTGTGCATAATGACAAGACCACAAAATATGTCGGTGGCTCAGTTAACATCGCGTTTGGTTCCACCCAGGCGTAGTGTGTTCAATTCCTCGGCTGGCTAAGTCCTCCGTTGAATTCAATTAATTTTATTTATTCATTTTTAAAACTTTACAACAGTTTTCATTTTAATTCGTTTTTAAATACATTGTTTTGAAAAATTCTTTCATAAATATAGTCGGTGGGAATATGAACTATACCTACTAGTAAAAACAGAGTTTGCCTTTTAAAGATAGCTTCGTTGATGCTAAAAATTTCAATATCAGAATAACAGTCTATGTTGTTGTCTCCATCACAACATTTTCCGCTTATTCTGGTGATAGTATGAGTCTCATATATATGTAAATATTATAGTAAAAGAGACAAGTCTTCCTGAGGCATCTCCGACTTCTTCTATCATTCCACTCCGGACAATATTTTCTCATTTACATTACCGGTCATGTCCGTAGTGGTCCGAATTGTATTCCCTCCCGGACTTTGAGGTTTCAATCCCCTGCTATCTAAGTCCTCTATCATTGCACAATTTTTTCCTATTATAATGATGGAAGTAGGTAGGACAAATTTAAACATTCTCAGGTTATTTTTAGCCCGGTACTTAAGTAGGTAGGTGTATTTAAGCACTCGTTTACAAATCTTACGGTTTCAGTGGAAAATTTTGTTTGATTTACTAAATAAATTAAAATTGGAAGCATACTTTTTTTGCATGGAAAATATTTTTTACAATTTTATTGTTTTATTTATAGTATTTAATTCTTAAAAAGGTTATTCATAACGCGTAAGGTCTTTTTGATGTCTACTGCAAATTGGATGGCTCAAATTGGATGGCTTAAAGAGATCCCAAAATAAAACCGATATCATTAGATTGAGTCTTTGAGTTTAACAAGTTTTGTTTGAATCTGTGACGATATAAACCGAGTCTTCGTTTAAATGTGCAAACTTAGCTTTAAGGAGTCATTTATCTCCTTCGATATTCCATTGTCTTGCAACTATCGAATCAAAAGTCTGAAAATAAAACTGTTTGGATGGTTTCTTGTCTAACTTTCCACGATAGATGAGTTTATTGAAAAAAGTTCTGGATATTCTCGTGATTTTAAAGGAATTTTATCCAGAGTTGACAAGAACACTGTATCAAACAGATACATTGCTTGCGTAAATCATGTTCCAAATGTTCATATTCCTGATTGGACTGGGAAAATTTTTTTTTGTGAAAATTGAAAAAAAGTTATTTAATTATTAAACACACAAATTTCGGTTGTCGGTGCATGGGTGCGTGATTTGAAATTGTATTCCTGCGACGTGCGTAAAATTATTCTATTTCAATGAACTTTTCATTTCAAAATTGGAACTCATAAATCATATCAGACTAGCGATGAAGAAGGAACCAAAATTGTTATTTTTTTATAAATATTTTATTTTAAATTTGTATTAATTAAGCTATTTGTATTTATCAGATTTTAAATATCTGATATCTGAAAACCGATTAAATAAAATACATTTTTTTTAAATGAAGAACTGCAACGCAGATGTGCGACGACAACAAACACAGAATATTTACATTGGAATATTTAAATTGGGTTGGTCGGTTACTCGGATGAGTCACCAGTCATGACATGATGAAGATGTTGTTTTTTTTGTTTGATTTTTTGTGTTTGAAAAAAAAAATACCCGATTAAAAAATTTCACTAACAAATTAAAAACATATATACTAAATATATTAAAAATCACCATAAAGTAATCAATAAAGTAAGTCCCTTAACACCCTGTATTAAAGTTTAAAGTTATATAATGTAAAATTTTAAAGTGTAGAAAATTTAAAAATTAAAGTTTTAAAGTGAAAAGTTTGCAGAGTGAAGTTAAGTGAAAAATTAGTTAGTTAGGTTCATCAATATAAAATAAATAATCATAATTAATTTTCCAAAACGAAAATCTAATCTAAAATTAATAACACAATTAATATGATTATTTAACCACTTTAGATTATAATAGAAAAGACAATGTGTAAAAAAGAAGATATAGGATAATTTTAACAAAATACAAAATTAATAAACAATATAGATGATAATGATGATACAGATGACACACATAAACTTCACTTTGACTTTGGTTCAAGATTTTGCTTATGATAGCCTGCGATAAGCGAGCCCTAAGGGTCTGAGACAGGGGTGTGAAATCGTCGGATCACGACAATAGAAAGAATGTATTGGAGCCAGGAAGGAGTCTGAAAGGGTCGAGAGGATGCACTAGGTGGCATGAAAGGCTGGGAGGTGACTGGAGAGACTAAGGTAAACTAGGATGAGGTGATTTTGCACAGCGGTGCTGCCAAGGTCTGTTATCTATGTGAGGATGTTGTGTCGGCGCTCTTTATTGGCAGCAGACACATGTCAGCGCTATATTAACGGCGGACACATGCCTGAACGGATGACGAGCCTCGTGCTGGCACAGTTGGTGGACGGGGTAGTCTCTCTCCCTGCAGCAGCTGGTACAGTTCCTTCGCTACCTAGGACTCTTGCAGCAGAGTCTCCATCTTCTGTCTTCGTCGAGCGTCACAGCGGTGCTGCCAAGGTTTGTTGTCTATGTGAGGATGTTGTGTCAGCGCTCTTTATTGGCAGCAGACACATGTCAGCGCTATATTGGCGGCAGACACATGCCTGAACGGATGACGAACCTCGTGCTGGCACAGTTGGTCTAAATAACAAATGTAGATCCTAGGAAATAAATTGTACAGCGCCCTTGAGGTGATTTTTCACAAAAACGGCGCTATACAAATTATCCAATTATTATTATTATTAATAATGACTTTGCAAACTGAAAGAATACAATTTGTTGATAATGTACGGGTACATTGGAAAACTACGGTTGTTGCGTTGCTTGTGAAAAATGAAATGAGAACGAAAATATAAGTCTGATATTTGTTTCTTCTTGCACCTCTTACCAGTGAGCAATCGGTTTTACATAAAAGTTTGAGCGGAATATTTCAAGTAAAATAAAAGTTCAAAGCGTCAAAAAACAGCTGCCAAAGAAAATATCAGAATCCGCTGCGCTGGGGTCGACTATGAACGAAAGCTTTTCTAGTCGAAAGTATCTAACTTACCTCATTTTCGTTAAAGATATATCAAATTTTTAATAACAAACTTTTAATTTGTTTACCATGCACATGAACACATTTTCTTTTACAGTGTATATTGTTGTTAGATTCTATTTGGCAGGTTTAAAGACGAAAAAAAAAATTATACTATTGCATGTATCACTTTGGCTATTCATTAAAATTAAATAAAATCCATAAATTGATTCCCTCCGGTATATATCTGAATTGTAACTAAGTACTATTATTCACTTGATACCGGGAAAACAAGTAATTAAAAGTAAGGTGTCGTAATAATTTTTTTCATTTTGATTTTTTTTGAGTCAATGGTTATTGCACGTAATCATAAATATTTTTTTTAAATACAGAGATAAATATTTTCCATAAAAAAGGAAAACCATTAGATAACTTAGAAGCCTTAGAAAACAAAGACAAAAATAATAATTTATTTATACCCATATACATATACATACACGGCAGTACTATCTCCTCCCCACACTCTTCACTAATCCCTGGTCACACCCCCACCCCCACTTCAACACATGTTATATATGATATACATATTATAACATGTGTTGAAGTGGGGGATATGCAACATATGATATATGTTCATCCATAATTTAGTTTTATTATTCATTAAGTTCGTATATATTCTGCCCTGAGGAAGGAACGTTAATAATTAACTATGTTATATTGTGTTATTTTAAAATAAAGTATCTTAAGTTCCTTAGTTAGTAGTTGTAAGTGTTTGTTTAAAATTATACCTGCAACTATTCAAAGCAACGAAAATTGAATATAGCATAAAATCTAATATTAATTAATTTATAATTTATTAAAGCCCTGTCGGGCTTTTACATGAAATAATCGCAGTATGTTTATCATATATTGACTGCAGTATTGCGCATTTTCTGGATTTGCTTATAAATTGTTTATTAATTTATTCACTAATATATAACAAACGCGAAAAACTAAATCATTTCGTGATCAAAAATATACTGATTGGTGTCTGTTCTGGTCAATGGCGTAGAAAGGCAATCACGCTCGACAAAACGATATGCTTCAGTATTACCGGCTCTATAAATTATACATTCACACGAATGGAGTAAAACACGACTATGCGATAGTATCGTAGCAATGTGTCTCTACTAAATGAACATTTAAATATATCTCTTTACCTTGTTTAAAAAAATACGTTTCTCGTTGAAATGCAGATTCCGACTTTAATAGAATCATGGCATGTATATTGTATATTTTACTGCATGTGATGTACGAAATGACAGTATCCTCCCCGTAACCTATAACTTACAGAATTACTAAATAAAAGTCACGCTATTTTGCGGCGTGATAGTACAGAACATCAATGCTTCATCCATATTCAAATTTGCTTTTATTTTAACTTTAATTAATCCTGCCTACTCTTCCTAGAGACACTTCGGTGTCCATTATTACGTTTCCCAAACCTCACAATCGCCCTTTTTAATCTTATATTTAATTCTCTATTTTTTTATTTGATATAATGTTTATTTTCCACATTATTTGTTGATAAAATAGGCCTTACTGGATGCTTTTCGAACCTTTCTATTTCGGTCAAGTTGGTTCTCATCTAATCTATGATAGAAATATTCATAGAATCTATAAAATAGATTTGACTTTCGTTCTATGAAATAGATCATAGAGTAAATAAGTATTACAATAATGTACGCTAGTTCTTCCACTGCTGTTTCCATGCCTTATGCCCTATAATCATTAGGATTAGTACAAGAACTGCTTTGACCTACCTTTATTTGACGAACATTTGTTCATTTTAGATCTCTATGGGGCATAGTGTTTAATTTCAATGCGTTGCGTAAGTACACTGGTTTGCTTCTTTTCGACCAAAATATCAAATCAATCTTTCCGGTGCACTAAGGTTTTACTAAAAACTGCCTTCAAAGCGTCTCACACAATGCTTGTGAAAAGTGGAAAACAAAACTATAAATATTCTGATGCGCCGAAACTCGATTTGGATGAGCTGCGATGATAAATGGAATAAAAACTGTAATCTCTTCAGAAAAATGGAAATAAAAGTGAGACTTATATTTTTAGATTTATAAACTCGTAGGATGTTTTCTGTCTTTATATAAAATTTAACCTTTCAGGCATTTACTTCAAGAATATTACTAGCCAAAAACATCATATTCCAAATGAACAAACAAAATACTTGATAAACCTGCTTGAGTCAGTGCAAAGGAGAGCGATCCGTCTGATTGACAATCCATTGTTAACAGACCGATTGCCTTCTCTGATGCATAGACGCAATGTAGGCATGCTGTGTCTGTTCTACAGGTATTTCAATGGAGCCTGCTCCAAGGAGCTAGCAGCATTGATTCCTGATGCACCGGTGCACGTGCGCGAAACTCGACGGACACGAACTGAACACCCGTTCACGGTTGACGTTGGCTTCATGAGAACGGGCCGTTTTTACGACTCGTTTTTGTGTAAGTCGGCTCGTATGTGGAACGAGCTACCGGCATCTGTTTTTCCTCCCTCCTATAATCCGAGCCTCTTCAAGGCCCGCATTAACAAATCCCTTCCTACAGCCCCTACCTTACTCCGCCTCACAACGCCACCCAACCGGGTGGTGACATAGTTCCCCTGTCTGTGCACTGCACAGGCAGGGACACTCTTGTGAGGTGTCACATAAAAAATAAAAAAAATTCCATTAGAGGTTCTGATCAGACCGGGGATCCATACATTACAAATGTATTTTTTATCTTTTTTTTTCATAATGAGTAGATGTGTGATTTATTCGTCATTGGAAAGATAAAAAATTATTCTTTTTAGTTTGTCTCAAATATTTAAGCATATTTACAAGAATAAAATTTAAAAAAATTGACAATTTGTATTATTACGAATTTACGGGATTTTTTCATTAGCAGATAAAAGTTATTATTTTTTTATTATGACCTAAAAAGTGAGGTGACAGTGTTCTTACTAATTGCCTACACAAACGGAATTAGTATTGAATTCTTTCAAAATTATGGACATTTGGAGTCGAAATGTCACGCTAAGTTCTTTGTTAAAATTTTCACATATGTTTGTTTGTCAATGTTTGTTTCAAATACAATAATTTCAAAGATATATATTTTTTTTTTCTAAAATGGAATTTCTTTTTACGACAACTTCAAAAATAAGCAAAGTGTAGCACATTTTATACATCTCGGGAACATTCTGAAATTCCATGAAATTTCACGTCTTTGGGACTTGTTGGTAAAAATATTTTAAAACCTGAAGGGTTAACCAATGGTTTTCTACTCTCCGGTCAATTGCTCAGAATTTGTACAAATAAATTGGAATTTTTTACGGGTTTAGAGATCGTATACTTTTTATTCAGCGGTATTTATTTATAAAGCAAAACCTCAAAAAATACCATATCCGAGATCCGCAGAGTTCAATTATTTATTATTATTTTTTCTGTCTATGGGAACACTTAATGTAAGAAACAAGAATAATATTACATATTTTACCGACAAAGATGAAGTATGTAAAGTTTATTGCTGGTTTTGTTTTGGTATTCTGGATTTGATTTGAGTTTACGTCGAATAACTTTGTTCCCATTTTTATTCGTCGGATTAGATAAGCTGTACGTTTATGTTCAAGTTTATCGGGATTAGTCAAATGAGAACAAGTTACCTGTATTCCTAGTTGCTACGGTATTATGGTAATTTCACGTGGCAAAGGTTGGATTCTCTGAAACTGAAGTGGCACTAAGTTAGCTTTCCGTTGTCAGTATATAATATGTATTTATTTTAATTTGCCACTGATATTACAAACCTTTATCAAGATGATTATAAAATTTACAAAAAAAAATCTAGTTCTATATCATAATTTTACAGAATTTATAATTGTCTTTATCTTTGGTAATTAAAGATGCTTCATTTTAAGACTCTTACGAGCTCTGCGATAAGATTTTAAATTTGTCACACGAACACTATTAAAAAAAAAATTTATAACATTAATAATCGTACGTAACAAGCGATTTTCGTTGTTTAATCATTAACTTTCGATAGCTAAATAAATGGAAAAAAATATGTGTATCTCTAATAAAAAAAAATTGAAAAAAATGTTTAATGCTGGCATATATTTTTTCTGGTAAAATGTCCTAGCACACAATTGTTGTTTCTAATTAATATGCCACGTATGAGTAACCCGAACACGTGAATAACCGACTGACAAAAAGTATTATTCGTAACGTTTTTATTATTCGTTTACACTTCGTTGGATTCCTGAAACACGTCAATGCGGATAAAGTCACGAGCCTACGGATAGAACAGTACTTTTGCCGTACCATGAGAAAGTATGGAACAGCATTATAGTACCTACTCTTACCATAGGATAGTATATAGATAATTTAAATGATCTCAAATACAGAAGGTCAGGTATTAATTTTACGCCTTATATAAAAATGCCTCTATAATATTTCATTCATTGATATAGAACACATGAGATAACTCCAGTAACTAGACAATCAATGGAAACAAATTTAAAGTCGGTACTTAAGCCCCGCATAACCAATTTCTACCAATTTATAACAAGTTGTCTCGTTATAAATTGGGATAATATCTTTCCATTTGTTATACCGAAACGTAAATTATATGGAATTCCCTAGATAGAAAAAAAATTGCAAAGTAAGCTACGAAAATTATTAAAAGCACATTTTGTGCACATGCAAAAAATCACAGCGTATTTTTAAATTAAATTTAAGCATTTTTCGAGATTTTTTTTGCTGTATTTCAAGCGAGTCGTGTTTTACTAAATTTTTTTCACTTATTATAATTTTTTTTATTATTAGCTGGATTCCTCTAACATTCGTATTTACATATCTCCCTTTCAAACCATCTTTGAACGCTTACTACGGGGCCTTGTTCACCTACAATACATTGAAAATTGCGGCAAACTTTTGTCTCTGAACAAAGCCCAAACAGAATCTGTTTCAAGAGTAGGTACCGTGTTCGGGAATAAATAATTTAATTACCACTTATTACTTTTAAAGTTAGGAAAACGGTAAAAAAACTTTGAAAATGGCATCGATTTTTACTTAAGGAAGCGAGGAAGGAGTCATTAATCAGTTACTGATTTGGTGACTAATATACTCCTAATAAAAAAATAAGCACATTCGGTATCTCAGGATCTTTGAAACCTCCTTGGAGGTCATTCCTTTGTCCCCCAATCAAGCTAAATGTGGCTGATATCAAATAAGCTTAATAAAATTAACTACTTCGTGAAAAATACACATGAAAACCATAAAAAAATTATAGTACAACATTATTTCAAAGTAATTATATATTAAACCCCTTACTAATAAACGTATTTTATGAAAAATACCGTATGGTAAATGGTATTTTATCAGTTAGGTAAAATTTAACACAATTTTCTAAAGTGAGTCTAATAACAATAGTTAGTCCAAGTTAGACAATAACTTCAAAATTTTAATTACATACATATTTTATTTTACATTACATACATAATTTATTTTTTGTTGTATTTAATTTGAAAAAAAGGTTAAATCATGAAACTTTGTTTCACTTCTTCACAACGATATTACATTATTATACCGCAACTTTAAAATTTACGTTGATTGATGAAAAACTTGATTGATGTTGTATTTTATTATTTCATTTTATTTAATAAAGTATATTTCCACTTTTATTTTATCGGCATCTGTTACTAATAGTATAATCTGATACTGCTCACTCACAGGCAGTGCCTTAATGGGTTTCCTTAAATTACATTTTTTAATATTTTATTCGTATGCATAAATTTATATTTTAAATAAAAATGTATATATGTACCTGCCTATAGTGATTATATATAGTGATATTTTTGGGGTATCACGCCGTGTTGGGCTATCTCCTTCTTTAGCCAACAGATGGATACTGTAATGCTGTCCGAAACGTTGGCTAAATAAGGAGCTAAAAATAAATCGCTTTAATACTTTTGGACGTAAAAATCTCAAATCACATCTCAATAAAAAAAATAAAAATAAGAAAGGTAAACACCGAATTTTACAACATGTCATAAATGTTCGTATCTTTTAAATATTTTTGATAAATTATTGAATATTATAACTGTACACTATTTTGTATGCTTAAATACATTTCACTTATGTTTCATGAAAATTTAACATTTTTCTATTCAGTAATACAAAATTATTAAGAATAGTTTTCTAAGAAGTACAATAATGCGACTAACAAATTGCTTGGCTATATTTAATATGCGGACATTTTTGGTTCGCATTATTAACCATTCTGTCTAATTCTAAAGCAACTTTTTATGCAAGGTATACCAATAATTTAATGTATAACAGCATATAAATCACGTGGGGTGAATGCCCAATATATTGCTAAGGAAAAAAATTCCAAAAACGTATTCATTAAAGTTGCCAGTCACAGCTAAGCACTAAACATTCCCCTGTGCCTACCGCGTGTTCGGATAATCCCTCAATGAAATGAAATACGACTTTGCAAATCACTATTTAAGTATTTTCACCTCCACGTGTCATAGCGTGCCATATTATACTACCGGATTTAGTCATTTTCCCTAACGTGATCTGATATTATTTTGAAACTTTAAGCTTTCTTACAAATTACCTTGGGACCGTAAACTATTTATTACGAGTGACATGCTACATGTTTTATTGAAATATTTAAGTGCTGTTGCGCACAGTTCCAACACCAGCATATGAGGCTCTCGACTAGTAAGCTGGAGGTCGCGGGTTTCAATCCCTGCGTGCGCAAGTAAATTTTATTTGATTAATTTGTGATATTTCACAAATTCACGTTCAAGGGTAAAAAATACTCTCTTTATCACCCTTGTGTAAGACCACCGTTCAGAATTAAAAAGTTACTTGAAATGGCTTTGGCCGTGTTTCATGACCAGATATGAACAGCCAGGTACTCCCCCACCTTCCTTTTCTCCATCTCCATCCCCTATACATTACCTTCAGGCTCACAACATACCCCAATCGCGGATGCCATAGTATCACTGGCTCCGGACGGTTGGGAGCAGTTGGGACTCTTGTGCGGTTTCACATATTTTTTATTGTTATTGTTATGTTTTAATTACTAATTTATTCCCATATTTAATAGAACATTGACATTCTTTACATGTAGCCCGGAATAAAACTAATATTATTTTGTAGCACCATTGGCGTGTCGAGTTTTTATAGTAAAAAAAGTAAAAACAACTTTTTATAGAAATAAAAAAAAAAAAAAATTGTCATTTGCAAAAAACATGAAAATAGGACTGAAAACTTATTGTTCTGGAAATCTAAATAAATAGCCACTGCACGTCCTACTGCCTATAAATACTATGTACCTCTATATCTATTTTTGTATTGGTAAATAAATACTCTTCTGGGGAAAAATATTTTTGTAAGGGAAAGTAAACTTGGGAATTTCGAAAAAAAAAATTTATGGTATTAACTTCTACCATCATGTAGAATTACCTTCCGAAATTAGCTCAATTTACCCCGGACACCCTGTATTATACGTTGCGTGTGTGTATGTATTGGCTTGTCGCCACACTGTCACTTACTGAATGTTGCAAGTAATTTGTAAATTTGGTTAATATTATTTAGTATATTAATAATTTTATTTTTTTCCGTTTACTTTTATTTGCTGCTTTTTTTTATACTCACTATCAACTATTTTTGTAATACAAGCGTGTTTCATAAATATTCTGTTTGTGCCTCAAGAATTAAAAAAAAAATTGTTCTAGTATTTACGATACAAAACATAACACGAATATATTTCAAGATAAAGTAAGATAGACAGCAATTTATGTCATGATTGGGTTTTCTTTAAAGTTTAAAAAACATTTTTACAATTTAGTAATAGAGTAATAATATTTGGATGATTTATAAAGCGTCGTTTTTGTGCAAATTCACATCAGATATATAAGCGCAATAAAGAGAGAATGATATAGCAGATTTATGTTGGACGTAACCTGTCTCACTAGGCGATACTGTTTTGAGGCAGAATTTTTAGCTAAATTAATTGATTATTTTTTTAAATGATAATCTATGTTTATAAGACAAGGTTTTTTATGCATAGCACAAAGGATAACAAATTATTGTGAGCAATAATTAGTCGCTTGAAATATCAATACAAATTTAAAATATCTCTGATTATAATTTGCCAAATAATTCAATATGTACTAGTATAAATTGGTTATCCTAAGCTCAGTGCTCTAGCAATTATTTGGCGTGTTGGAAATAAGCCGACGTAGCTCAGTGGTCTCAGAGCACCTGACCGGACATCAGAATTTACAGGTTCAATTCCCGTCGGCGGCATTAATTTTTCCTCGGGAGATATTTTCAATGTGTATGGATATTTCAAGCGAATGATTATTGCTTATAATAATTTGTTAAATTAATTGATACACTCTATGGTTTACCAATTCGTATAACATATAAGATATAAGTTCCCATAAAATTACATATTTACTAAAACAACTTTACTCATCGATCATTGACCAAATAACTTGGTTTGATGTTATGTAGTTGAATTTACAGAAGGTATATTAAAATATTACTTTGGTATCTACTATCACTGGAAAAATGTATATTTAAAAAAGCGTGCTTCCTTATTAGGGTATAATTTTTTTTTACATTTTATGAGAATGTTTTCGGGGGAAAATTCACAATATTTTCGCCTTATTTAGAAATTGTTGACTTTTTGCTTTCATTTTGATGCATGTCAAATGAGATTGGCGTTAAAATTTAAACACGAATAACGGCTTTCCCACAAATAAAAAATATTAAACGTTAACGAACTAACAAATTATTCCACCAGCTATTTTGGTAAGGTCCAAAATATTAAGCTAAGAATGGGTTGTTTAACCGAATTTGAACAATTAATAAAATTTCAAAGTTGATTTTCAAGTTCTGTGAAGGTTCTATTCAATTTTTGTTTTTATACTATTATTGACTATTTTTTTACAAAACTGAAATAATAACTGAGAACCTTAACAAAACTTTAAAATCAACATTGAAATTTGGTGAATTCATCAAATTCTCTGAAACAGCCCAGGCTTAGGTTTTGTTTCAGAAAATTTGAGCAATTCTTCTACTTTCAAAGTTATTTTCAGGTTCTATTATTATTTCAGTTCTGTAAAGTAACTGGCCTATAATGATAAAATAACAGAACTTGAAAAGGACTTTTACGGAACCTGAAAATGAACGTTGAAATTTGACGAATTGTTCAAATTTTATAAAACAACCCATCCTTAGTTTATGTGTTATACACACATATAAGCAAAACTTTTTGAGAATTTTTCGAGTAATAATATTTTTTTAATAGCAGAAATTTATCAAAAAAAACAAATAAACAGTTCTTAAATAGAATCAAACACAAGTCGTAATGACAATAATTGAATCATTCAATTTGAAAACACATTAAGCCTAGGTAATAAAACACCTCTTTTACGATAAAATTAATGCATAAAAGTGTTGCATTGGGTTTATGTCTGGTAGCCACTTCACGTCTATAATTATCTTTGAGGTTAACATATTATGTAAACTGAAGACATGAAAAGGCAGTAAAATCGGTTTCTAGAATTTATCGACAAAAGGGCAGAGAGTACAGCACGTGCCATTTATTTTACATTGTGATTATGTTTTCTATTAAACAAACATAGTTTCTAAATAATATTAAAATATTGTAAAAGATTTAATAAAACTATGATGACAGTTAACACACATTCAAGCAACGCTTAAGGTCGATAAACTAACCACATTTTAATCGATTAGAACTGTCAAACGCCATTGCCGATTAAGGTCTTGCTAGCGAGGGTCGACTAAATGTTAATACAATTCTTTATGGTGCTAGCCCTCCTGTTATCAACACTGCACCGGTTAGGATATTGAAAGTAACTAAAAAATCAGTTTTTTTTTATGCGAAGCCGCACAAGAGTTCCAACTGCTCCCAACCGTCTGGAGCCAGTGAGACAATGGCATCCCCAATCGGGCTATGTTGTGAGGCTGAAAGAAGTGGTGAAGGGAATGAGATGGCAAAAAGGAACGTGAGGTAGTATCCATATTCAGATCTGGTCACCAAATACAGCCAAAACCATTTCAATCAACTTTTTGATGCTGAATGGTGTTCTTACACCACTGCGCTACCGAGAGTATTTTCCAATCTCTTATATCTTCCTTTGGAACGTGCCGCAAATATACAATATTTTATTTTAAATCAGTAGTTCGTGAAATAACACAACTTAATCAAATAAAATTTACTTGCGCACGCAGGGATTTTAACCCGTAACCTTTTGCTTGCTAGTCGAGAGCCGATTTATTGAAATATTCAAAGATGTCACTCTGATTGAAAAGTGATGTATTAGTAACAAGATTTGATTATTTTTTTAAGTGAGTGAAACATCAAATAGTGCAGGTTTGGAAAGCAATTTCAAGGAGTTAAAGTTGGAGGTAAAATAGGTTAAAATAAATTTTGTAAAATTCGCAGAAGTAACAGTGGTTGTAGCGGACACGGAACTCGCAAGCACTATTCGTGTTAAATAACACAGGAACTAAGACTCCATTCATGAGTCTTATTCGGAAAATGGATCAAAAATTAGATTTGAGACAACCTACAAAGTAAATACTAGACCGGAGACATTATAAACAAAGTGAATGAAAATGAAAAAAACTTTATATCTTGAATATTATTAAGATTAATAAAGAAATATTATAATTTTACTGTAGTTAAGGATTAAATTATATTAAGGTATCACAAATAGAACTCCTGAAAATGACAAAATTATATTACTGGTCGCATTTAACTTTCAACGTTAAGACCGCACGTGATGATGCCACAATGGATAAACTTGCTTATTTCTTCGCAATGCCCATAGAAAAAGTTACGGAAAACTTGCAAAAGGGTACATTAATTAAATAATAATTTGTAGGTAGGTACTTACTGATTATGGCGTTCATGATTAATTGTTCTAATTAAACAGACAATATCACAGGTACTTACTTGACAATAATTATAAGTACCTACGTATAAATCGATTTCCTTGGATGTGTTTTGTACCAACAGCTATTCAATTGCTCGGAACAGAAACTCGTTTCATGGAAAGTATAGGTACCTACCGAAGATATTAGAATACTAGGCACTTACCTATAATTTACAGGAGCTCGTGGTGACCAAATGATTGTTTCTGTGATTAAGGCACAATTAAAATATGTTTTCTAATTATAAATAATTGCATCAAAACGTTTATTCGTAATAATAGGCAATGACATCGTGTAATTGGTAATATGGATTTCCATGGCTGCATTCCATTGTTAATTTGTGTATTATTGTTAAGTATGGTCTGTTTGCAAATTCTTGGTAAAAATCATTTAAAAAATAAACGGGTAAAAAACAATGTTTTTGCCATAGTATATTTACTTTAAATTATATTTTAAAACTAAAAAAATAAAAGTTATTTGACTTAGGATTGAACCTTCCTACCCAGGAAGTGGAGTCGACTACTCTAACAACCTCGCCAAACGTCAATCGCGTTGGACCGATATTTATTTCTAGAAATGCTGAAAAATTGATTTAAGAGAAATGCATGCCCACGTGTGTGTATGTAGATTGTCATCAAAAGTTGATAGAATGCATTGTCATTAAAAACGAGTCTATCTGCCAAGTTTCAGCCCGATCGGATGTCGGGAAGTGGGTTAAATTTTCATTACCGAAAACAGAAGTGAAAATCAAATGCATAGATAGATTTAAAAACGGACGATTACATTAGACCATTGTAACGTTTTTACATACTTTGTGCACAAGTTTGGTACTAGAGAATTGAAAAGTAAATTATTAACCAGCACGCGTAGGTGTTATATCTCGCCTTTCTTCTTTATGAAACTTCATATTTTGCTTTTGAAAGTGATTCCATACTCCGTTGATATGTATATATATTCCATCTTTAACTGTTACTATTTTGAAAATGATTCCATCCGTTGATATGTATATATTTCACCTTTAACTGACACTATTTTGAACGTGATTCCATCCGTTGATATGTACCTATATATTCCATCTTTAACTGATACTATTTTGAACGTGATTCCATCCGTTGATATGTATATATTCCATTTTTAACTGATAATGTTTTTTCGTTTCATCTTGAGATAAAAATAAGATGATTCTTTTCGTCGTAGAATCTGCTTACAATATTTTTGTAAATTAAACTGGAGCGATTGCATGTAGTAAAACAACTTAGATATTCTGAAAGGTTGCTCCGTTACAAAATATACCGTTCGGTAAATGAAGTTAGCAAAAGTCTATCCATTATTTATCGGCCCACATGACATTGACTGTATTAGGTTGGGTGGAATGGGCGGACTGGGCAGGTTTTGGAGGTCTTTCGGTGTAAGTGATACCACCTTACGTCGTGTCTCTCTCCGCCCATAAAATAAGCCGATATCGTTGGGTCGGGGATTAGGCTTCTTATCAAAGAGTCGGTTAACGATTTTCAACACATTATTTTGTAATTTTATGTCTATGTGACCTTACAAAGGATTTCCATTAGCCTGGGCCCTTCAAACTAAGGAACATCAAATCAGTGGGAATTGTTTTAAGTCGGAATTAATGGGGTATTTTCACCGTTTTTTTGTTCTCAGAAAGAAATTAGAACAAAATTATGGTAATAAAGGAATTTTTATTTTCTTTTATGTTGATGAATATTTTTTTCTAAACAAATTTAAAATGTGTGTTTTTTTATATATTTGGCGCCAAAACAACATGTTCGTGAATATGGCGTTGTTGACGTCACAACGGTTAACGTGGCCAACGTTGGTGACAGCCATATAGTATTATACAATTAGAGGCGCTATTGCGTACTTATATCTCGTGGAAACGTTTTCCACTGTTAGAACACGATAAACGGAGCACGTAGACCGGATTCGGTAGTTTTAGTTGGAGCGTTGGAGGTCTGTAGTAAGTAAAAAAGTGGAACCAATTTTCGCTACATATCTCATCTAATTATGATACATCAATGGTGACAGCCGTTTTACCAGCCAGTTGCGTTATCTACGTTGCAATGGAGTTGTATAAAGAGAAAAATGAGTATTGATAATATGTCATGACGAAATACGAATATATATATATATATATATATATATATATATATAGACATCGTGATAATATAATCGTAATTTACTAAAAGTTTATCAGCAAACGTGTTAACTCATTCATTAAGATTATAAAGTATATTTTGAATTCGTTTTTAATAAATTAGCAATATTTAATTTTCTCCGTGTGGATCCGGTGTGGAACCATTTAGAAATATGCGGTTTTAGATCGTTATTAAGATAAATATTAAAATAACACACTTTAAAATGGAAAAAAAACTCTTTTAATCCTCCGCACAATTTTAACGGCATTCAAAGTTTATTAAAATAGCCCGTTAGGATAGGGAAGGTTTTTTGACCATTCAGTTCTAATTATCAAATATACTCTCTAACGTCTCTAACGGCGCTGATTAAACGAAACCACGACGTATTTATTCATTGTTTGAAAATGGCCTAAGGAAAAGAAGGCCTAAGAATAGAAAGAGGAGAGTAATGTTTAAAATATTCAAATATAATCACTAAATATTACAGCAAAAGCAAATCTGGTAACTAAACTTAAGCAAAATAGTGGGTTACGCCTAATTACGATAAAGAATAAGTTTTAGATGTCTTGTGAAGTGTCATTAATGTAATAAAAATAAGTTAAAAGGTTTATACTAGATATAAAAATTAAAAAATATATATATAACTCGATAAAAACATACAAAAAAGCCATTTCAAGTGATGTTTAGATTCTGAGTGATCTCTCACTATGACGATACTGAGGTTATGTTTCATTCTGTCAAAAGCCATTTCAAGTAACCCTTCAATTCTGAGGAGTAATTTTTCAACATGGTGTTTTTAAGAGTATCTTCCACTCTTATTCAAAACCCAAACGAATTTTAATAAATGTCTCTGATACTGATTCGGTAATGTTATTCAAAATTACACACAATTTAATCGATAGTCCTGATCTTCTTCGACGCCTATTATTCCATGTTCCCAATCGCAACAGCAGACAGTCGCTTACTTTTAATCTCCCTCATTGTAAGACAAATTCCAAACAAAACTCATTTATCTACAGATCCACACACTTTTTTAACTTAAATTATAACCATATTGACATATTTAACTCGACTATACGCGACATAAAACAAAAACTCAATAGTCAACAAAACTCAAACTAGAAGTTCAATTCCTATATATTCCCGTCCTTTGCCTCTTAATCCTTATCCTATATTTCCCCCTCCTCCCCCCCACCCTCCTTTATTTTAATATTTTTAATATTTCCTAACTAAACAAGAAATTAATTTAAGAGAACATCTTTATGCCATTGTACACCATTGTAACACCATTAACTATTCATCAGTGGAAAGTTCATAATTGGCATAATTGATAATATTATTATTGTATCATTATATAATTAAAGATTTGCTGTCAACTTTTCCAAATAAATAAATAAATAAATACCCTTTGCTGGCTTTAAGACCTTCGATCTGTGTTCCTACAGTCAAACCATGTTACCAAACTGGTGTAAATAGCCAAATCGAAACAAGTAAAACCCTTGCTTCTGAAATAAAAATGAAACAAAGGATTGGCGTTTATTTCAGTTTATATTGTTTTCCTTATCTTCAAACATTTGTCAGTGAGAAGAAAACATTTTCAGTATCATTTAGGTGAAAGATCTTCAAAATGACAATTTTTAGAACATCGTTAAGCGATTAAATCTTGACAACAATGTTCATTATAAATATTTATAGACATTTTTTGTCTTAAATTTACGTGGGTACAATTGAACTACTGTTTTACCTAGTGACTCTAATTAAATATTTTTAAAACACATTATTTTTCTTCTCTGAATAATGTAGGTGGCTAACAAACTTTTATATTTCTTGGTAATATTTTAGGCCCAACTAACTTCCTTTACCTGGTTAATAATTCAGAATGGCATTTTCTCTTTGAGCGATATATTAAAAATTCAAATCTCGTTTCTAAGAATTTTTTCTGTGCATATCTTCATGATATAATAAAAACCCTCGCAAACTTAATAATTTCATTTAATATACATAGTTTCAAATTAAATGTTTTCTATGGCTCGTAAAACTGTAATCTTTTAGAAATTTCCTAATTGCATTAACATTCAAAATAATTAAATTGCCATTAAGTAATTCCAGGATTGTATTAACTGAATTTACAATAAGCAATAACACTTTACTTCTAATGATAGTTTGTTTCTCAGAATTTGAAAAGTTCATTGAATTTCAAGGTTAATTTTCAAGTTTTGTGAATCTTAAATTCAAGTTCTGTCATTATTTCAGTTCTGCGAGGCAACTGTCCCATAAAGACAGTTCTAAGAGTAGCAACTTTAAAACCTTAATTTTATGTAAAAGTGTTCAATGAAGCTTATCTTTTCAACTACATTTCCATCTGCGAAAAGAAGACAAAATCTTCACAGTTTGCATTAAGTAATTTCGCTTGAAGAACGAAATTATTAACGTGAGTCTTGAAAAATAACTACTTTCTACCGTGAAATAATTTTAATAATTATTAATAAGCATAGGATTTAAAAATATTTTAACTGTTCATCATGCAGTCAATTTGTGCTTATACTATGACATTGCATGAGTAACAACTTCCCGGTAATAGGAGAACAATGATATGCTCATTTATCTGTGGAACATTGTAAGAGAAAAGAAATTGGTTGACGGAAGGGGAAGTCGAAAAGGAGAGTAGAGATTTTTAATTTATTTTATTCAATACGAAAATTAACAGTTACTATAACCATTCATAAATATATATCATTATATAAAGAAAATAAATAAAACGATTTTTAAATTTTTGATTTTAAAATTTGAGTTGAAAAATATCTGTAAAAAAATAGTTGTTGAAAAGCAGAATGATTTATCCAAGTGGCATTACTAATGGCTAGTTTGTAAGTTATTTCTGCATCTAGGAACAAAAAAAGTCCTCTGACTGCGAGCTTTTGTGAAGTTGTCGGGAACATAAAACTCAATTTGTATATAATATCAGGAATATAGTTCCGAAGATTATGTCCTGTTATCAGCAATGTTCAGAGATGTTCGTATCTGTAGAGATTTGATCAAACACAGCTAAATAGTTTGGATTTCTGAATGGTGATTTCTTATGAGGGCAATTTGAAGAGAAGGTTTCATGTTTTATGTAGTAAATAATCCAACTATATATTAATTAATATTTTAAAATTAAAAACTCGTGAATTTTTTTATTCACATCATTTTGTGAATCCGGCTCTCCGGCTCTAGAAGTCACGAATTGTCTGCAACGGAAGTTGTCGTGAACAGGCTTACAAAAAGCAAACATTTGCCAGTATTGGCGCACCGACGCCTGAGTAGATTTATTATGTATGATTTCCTGGAACCATCCCAGAAAAGCAACCTTCATTTTTATTATTGTTCTCCGAAAATCATCAATATCAATTACAGCATTCTTATCTCGGAAAAGGGATACAGCACAATGTACCGCTCTCGTACGACATTGTTGCTTAACACACATATGCTATCTGTATTATTTATCTATTTGGAGTTAGGTGTAATCAGTGCTCGAGATCTCAAAAAAGACTTTTTATTTTTTACAACTCGGGTAGGTAAGTTACTTTCGTAGATTATTTTCCTATTACCTATACATTCCAGGAAAAGAAGAAAGTATTATTCTAGGGTACGTTTAAATTTCTTGTGAGGCCTTTCTTTCTAAGAGAAATTCTGTGCTAGGTACTAACGGATGCTCTTTCAGTTTAATTTATTCAAATTTCCAGTTCTTTGACAGTAGCTATTTACTTACATTTTGAATTTCGGTTGATTGTTACGTGTTTGGTGTTATTTCATGCCATTTAGAAAGGGCACTAAATTTCCAGTTCTTTGACAGCAGCTATTTACCTAGTTTTTGGATTTCGTTTGATTATTACGAGTCAGATGATTTCATGATATCTAGAAAGGGCACATCTATCTTATTAAAATTGAGCTAAGGGCATATTTTTATACTTTTTATCCTCCGATGTGGATTTAAAAGTGTCACTTTGGGATTAAGTACACGTGAGACATCGTATCATGTGGTTTTGGAATGAGGAATCATATTTTGACAATAAAGGTCCTCATGTTCAAATTTATCCAAAAATAAAAGTCACGTTGGCAACGAATTTATTTGAAATCAGAATTTTAAGGGTTTTTCGTTGAAAATCTGAAGTTTTGTTTAAAATTTTACTTTTGTCTTCCAAAATTTGTTTTAAAATAGAGGGAGGTAATATTTACTCTCTTTTCATCCAAGAGAACAAAACTTTATAATAGGTATGGTAAGCCAGAAGTATAAATCCGCTTAGTGACACATCTATTGATCCATCTTATCCAAAGATATTAGAAGAACGAGATATGCTATTTTTGTTATTTGTTTTTGGGGTATTATGCCGTGTTGCGCTAACTCCTTCTTTAGCCAACGTTTCGGACAGCATTGCAGTGTCCATCATCAGGGCAGATGTCTTATTTGAGGTTGTGTTAAAATGTGAGCTTAAGTATGAGGTTGTGATACCGTGTTGCCAGCTCCAACCCTCTGAGCTAACATTAACGTATCATTTTTTTTAATTTTTTTTTTATTTTTATTTAAAGTGGTTTTCTTCGTTTAGCTCTGGTGTATCCGTCAATTACCGGATACCAAGAACTATTAAGCTTAGCTCCATCGTCTCTATTGATGTTTACGGGATTTTTATGAATTTCAATGGCCTCCGTAATCAGCCGTGCTCTATAAGTTTTCGGTCTCCCCAGGATTTCAGGAACAAATCCAAAGTAATGCCCGGTGTCAATCAAATGCTCGGCAATTGCCGATTTGTCAGGGTGGCCGAGTTTACAAGCTCTGAAGTGTTCCAAAATTCTTTTGGAGATAGTCCGCTCTGTCTGGCCTACATAGACCTTGTCACATCCGGAACAGCTGAGTTTATACACTCCATCTGTTTCCAGAGGAAACTTAGTCTTTGCAGACCTCAGTAAGTCCTGTATCTTTGTTGTTGTTCCGAAGACAGTCTTGATATTTTCCTTTCTCAAAAGCTTGGCAATTTTGTCTGTCACATTGTGCACATAAGGCAGGAAGGCACAGCCTTTCGACTCTTGTTCAACTCTGTCTTCGTTTGGTGCAGATTTGGCTCTTATGATTTGCCTTGTCTGACTTGCTGGGTAGCCGTTACGCTCCAGTGCATCGGTCAGCTTCGTAAGTTCCGCTCCGATTTTATGTTCTTCGCATATTCTGGTCGCTCGGGTCACCAATGTATGGATAAGTCCTCTCTTCTGCGCTGGGTGGTGGTGCGAATCAGCGTGTAAGTACCGATTCGTATGGGTTGGTTTCCTATATACAGTATGCCCTAGGCTACCATCGTGTTTCCGCATCACCTCCACATCTAGAAAGGGCAGGATTTTATCTTCGTTTTCCAGTTCCATTGTGAATTTAATTTTGCTGTGGAGAGAATTAAGATGGTCCAGGAATTCGTTTAGTTTCTCCGTTCCATGAGGCCAAATGGCGAAGACATCGTCGACGTAGCGCCACCATACTTTAGGGACAGCCGAAGCTATGTCGAGTGCCACTTCTTCAAACTTCTCCATAAAAAAGTTGGCTAGTACTGGCGATAACGGACTGCCCATCGCAACTCCCTCCAATTGCTCAAATAGTTCACCCTGAAATGCAAAGTATCCCGTTTTGAGGCAGTGTTCAAAAAGTTTGCAAATGTCTTCCTCATATATCTCCCTGAGCATTGTCATGGAGTCTTCTAGAGGCACATTTGTGAAAAGTGACACGACGTCAAAGCTGACCAGAATATCTCCTTCCTCAGTCTTAACTTTCTTGAGCTTACTTATCAGATCTGTTGAATCCTTAATCCACGATTCAGTTTTACCAGTTTGCATCTGCAGTAATCTTGAGAAGTATTGGGAAAGTTTGTATGTAGGAGCGCCAATAGCGCTGACAATCGGTCTCATTGGGATTTCCTTTTTATGTATTTTTGGGAGACCATACAGGGCAGGAGTTCTAGAGGCTTTTACAAAAAGCTTAGACCAATCCTCTTTCCTGATGCTAGAAGCTTTCACTAGTTCCCTTGTCTTTATGTCAATCTTGTTGGTGGGGTTGTTTTTAATCTTCTTATAGGTGCCTGAATCGCACAAGAGGTCTTCCATCTTCTTTGTGTAGTCTGCCGTATTAATCACGACAGTGGCATTTCCTTTATCGGCTGGCAGAACCAAGATTTCCTCGCATGCTAGGCTCAGAGGCTAAAACCATAAAACGCTAAAAATGAATACAGTCCTCTTTACTTTTGGGAAGGAGGTTTTCTTCCACCACCACCCAATTTTTCTTCTAATTTTTTCTATAACCGAGCCTTTGGGGTACTGTTTATAAGTACCACAAAATCAATTTCCATCGAACCTCGATAGATTCTACCCCAACATCTTTGCTTACACCTTTTATATTTCTTTAAGCTACGTGAAGTTTCAGCCATCAATAGAAATAGAAAATATCTATTTTTGAGGCAGTAAGATAATTTCAATTTGGGAAGCCAGCTTAGGTACCGCTTCCCCGGGAACCATTCATTGGATAACTAACGCCTCCGCCATAGGTCACCACAAGTGATTTGTTACGTTTGGTGATTTACCAGCGATGCCCGGGTTCATTGGGTGAGGTGTGTTCAGGATGCGCCTCCCCACCAGCTGCGTGACGTGCCAGATCGGAAGAGGCTGGTTTGGGGAGACATTTTATCTCTTCAATTGGTCTCTCTTGACCCTTGGCTTTGCCCCGCAACGCGAGGTATAGATCATAAGTCCTGGATACAATGATCCTTAGATTTCAACCCATCTAAGAATGCTAGAAAGAATGCTATTCAAAATCTGAACGTTGCTTGAATGGTTTTAGCCATATTTGGTGACCAGATGTGACTGGCCGGATACTTCTCCACCTTCCTATTCCCATCTCCTTTTCCTACTACCTTCAGCCTAAAAACTTTTCTCATTTCACTAGTTTTTGTATTAGCAGGCATAATGAGGCATTTTTATTTTAACTAATATATTTTCTATGCAGTTTTTGATGTGTCGTGAAAAACGACACGTTCTTTTTGGTTCAAGAATATAGCGTTGTTGACGTCACACCGAACAAAGTCGGGAACGTGGCGTTTTCTATATTGACGTTTAGTTTGATGACCAGAAACAGAATAATAATGTTTAAATCTTTCGCATATTTTTTACGATATTTATAGTTTGTGGAAATACCCATTTGGGAATGACTTAAAGGAGTGATCCGATTTGCAGCGACTGACAACACGACATGTCACATGACCGTTAATTATTATAATTTTTCCGACAAATAATAATTATTATTCCGACGACCCGATTAAGGAATAATAATAATTCGGCCGGCAGTTTTGCTTACACACGATCCGACACGTATGTCATGTTCTGCAAGTTGGGTCGTGTGGGTGCCTAATAGTCCCACTGGCGCCGCTCCAGACGGTTGAGAGCAGTTGGAAATTATAAAAACGGCAGATGTGTAGATTCTGTTGAAAAGCGTGTTTATTTGTGATACCAATAGTAATGTGTCTTGTTTGTGAATTCTGTAGGTGAGCATGCCACGACTCACGCCAGGCAAGTCGGCCGAGGTGTCCGCACAGCAGCGCCTGGAGTGGGAGGCAGCCATGGAGGCCGTACTGCGCGACCTCGCCACCCCCTCGCCCGAACAACCCGAGCCGCCCCTCGTGCAGATCGTCATCTACGAGACCTCAGTCTAATAGACTCGGCACATGCAGCTGTTCAAAAAATCTACTAAGAGATGATATTTGATAGAGATGAGGTGGTGTCTATTGTACATTTTCACAAAATGTCGCTAGTGATTTAGGTGTTACATGATTAGAGAAATTACCAAAATATATGTATAGTTTGACATCTAAGAAACATCATTCTAACAGACATGTATACATGTGTATATATGTGCATAAATTGTACATTATTCTATAAACAAAATATTGCATTGATAAAAGTGATGTAAACGGTGATAGATGTTTCAAGATTTAAAATTCTACAAGAGAAAGTTGATTTTCATTGTAATGTTAATAAATATATAGTGAATAGAATACGTTTTTATTTTTAATAATAAACTAAAGTTTATAAGACAAGGTTTTATACATAGCATAAAGGATAACAAATAATTATAAGCAATAATTAGTCGCATGAAATAGTACAAATTGAAAATATCTCCCTAGTAAAAATAAATGCCGCCAACGGGAATTGAATCCGTACCTTCTGATGTCGGGTAAGGTGCTCTGAACCACTGAGCTACTCGGCTTATTTCCAACCTTCCAAATAATTCAATATGTACTAGTACTTCAATAAACAATTACTGCTTATTATATTTTTTCAGCTGTTATTAAAATATAAAAATAAACTAATTATTAAAATATAAAAATAAAACCTCGTCTTATAAACATTAGTTTATCATTAAAAATAAAAAAAATTTTACAAGTCAAAATATTTCACCAAAAAATGTAGATATAATATGTATCGACGCCATCTAGTGGGAAATTTAGCACTAACAAAGCCTTTCCTACAAAATAAAGTTGGTTGTTTACAGCTGAAAAAAATATAATAAGCAGTAATTGTTGATTGAAGTACTAGTGCGTATTGAATTATTTGGCGGGTTGGAAATAAGCCTACATAGCTCATGGTTCAGAGCACCTGACCGGACATCAGAAGGTACGGGTTCAATTCCCGTTGTCGGCATTTATTTTTACTCGGGAGATATTTTCAATTTGTAATGATATTTCAGGCTACTAATTATTGTGTATAAATATTTTTTAGAATACTTTTTGCTTTAAAATAATATAATAATAAATTAAATGTAGATTATCTATTTAAGACAATTTATTCTAGCCGAGTAAGTCGTCTGTTCTATCATTTATTATATCGTATTTAGTATTATTCATGATTAATGTTTATATTCCTACTTTTGACTAGCAAAAATCTTTAATTAATATAATTAATATTGGTGTAATGTTTATAGAAATGTGTTCTAACCCAATTGTATTATTGTCAAAGTAGTGTTAACATTAACATAGATTATTAATTACTAAGCATTCTTACGAAAGATTAGTTCGTCGCTCCTAAATTCTTTTATTAAATAAGTTTATATATATTTGCATTTGTAGCTTAAAATTATAAAATAAGAAATATTATTACATAGTTAAACTTTTTGCTTAGTCAGGTTTTTTTTTGCAAATCAATATTGTGCTATATTTTAAGAAAACTCCTTCGTACTGATCTAAAGATTATGAATTAGACTTACAAACATATCTATCTTATTAAATCTATTTTAAAGTCAGTAAAAGGTAAGTGCCTACCTTGGGGGAAAAGAAAAAGGCTCAAGAAAAACTGAAATGGGAGAAATAATTATTGAACTAGAAAAAAATACGTAAATTTCACGCTTTTCGCTCTCAGTCCAGTTCAAAGTAATTTCAGGAAAAAGCTTTTCCAAATATGAACAGATTTGTGGCGCCTCTGAAACCGGTTAATTATATTTTACAGATCGATGAGTTTTTATATACCTACTATTTGAAAAAGGGCAATTTTACAAAAAAGGTAGTTGAAAAAATATGAATAACTTTCCACCTATAGGTTATTGTGTCAATAACAATAAGCAAATTAGTAATTCTGATGGCCATTTCTACTAATCAAATTGAGCTGCCGCCATGTTTAAATTTGGCTCAACGCACATTTTCGGTGTCACTAAGATTGTGCGTTGAGTAAACGTAACTATCGCAAAAGCCTGTGACAGACCACGCTATATTTTCATGGCCTGGCCTATTTCAGCACATCGCTCGCCATACATTCCCATCGGTAGTGTATGGCGAGCGATATGCTGAAATAGGCCAAGCCATTGTGTGTATGAAGCAATGTGTCGCCTACTAAAAGCCGATATATTTCTTCTACATATATTTTAGGTAAACATTATAACCGCGCAGACGTACCAGTGGAGTCTTTTTTTTACAATAACCCTACACAGGAGGTCCTGTCATCTTTGAGGATGCTGTGTGGAGGTAACCTGGGTACCCTGTATAACCTGTAGAACCACTTGGTGTTACCTATGGCAGAGGTGTTAATTATCAAATGTGGTACCCGGGGCGGCGGTACCCAAACCCGCCTCCCAAATTGTCTGCCACTAAGAATAAATTTTACAAAACTTATCGTTTATTTAGTTTCGATTAATGTTATCCCCCATTGGGAATCTTAGATAATTGATATCTGAAGTTTACATAACTAAAAGAAATAAAATATGTTATTTTTAGTGTTGGTGGCTTCACTAGGAGATATAGTTATAAACTATAATAATGATTGGTAAACAAAATACATATTATTAACTACTATGTATGAAGCGCATTGTATTTAAAATACTAATTATAATATTGTTTTCCTCCAAATGCACTGAATATTTTATTTTACGAGGTCTACATATTCTAGAAATTATCAATAAAGTGTATGAATAAAAACTCTTCGTAATTTTAAAATGCTTTTATTTATAAAAATCCAGATTAATCACATATTTATTTTTCATAGATATAAATAATATTTATGAAACATGCTCGTATTAAAAAAAAAGTTGATAATTAGTGTAAATTTGCCTAGGCTGATGGTTTTGCAACATTCATAATCAATTATAATTAATATTTTTTTATTTAAATTAATGCTTTTACCTGCAATTTGTAGCAACAACAATCTTTAAAACTATTCAAAAATGGTATTAATTAATTTTAAAGAACTAAATTGATTGTACAAGAAACTGAAATATTATTTTAAGGTAGAGGTAAAAATCATCAATGCATAACACATAATTATGAGTTACTTCTATATTGGCACAACGAATGTCTTTTAGAATGATTCCTACACAAATAAAATCATCGTGTTTTAATGAGAGATGGAAACATTAATTCTTAACTCACGCTGCTAACCCTAACAATTTCAAGTACGCCTAACAGTTGAATTTGGGAGCCACCTCTGGACTGCCCTACAATACTTGAAAAACCTACTTGATTCTGTACAAAAGAGACAATCCATTGTTAACAGACCGATTAGAATCTATAATACACAGACGCAATGCAGGCATACTGAGTCTATTCTACAGGTTTTTTAATGGAGCCTGCTCTAAGGAGCTAGCAACATTGATCCCCGGTGCACCCGAGCACGTTCGTGTAACTCTAGGTACACGAGCGGAACACCCTTTCATGTTGACTTCATGAGAACGGACCGATTCCTTCGACTCGTTTACCTAGAAAACGCATCTATTTTTCCTCTTTCCCTCTTCAAGACCCGTATTGATAAATACTTAATAATAATAATAATAATAATAAAAACGTTTATTTGACAATAATTTTTTACATGTTTGCATATAGTTTGTACACATACATTTAGATGATTACTTTCCTATATCCCCTACCTTAACCCGTCTCACAATGTTTTGGAAGCGGAGCGCCTCACATGGGAGCTCTTATGATGTTTCACATAAGAAAAATAATGAATACTAGTAGCTTACAACAGTATGGTAAAATTTCTCATAGAAAAATGGCAATAAAATAACATTGAAGGTGTAAAAAAGGTCGAAACGATAATACGGCAAGACTTAAAAAACACCGTTAAGTAACTTAGTTATTTGTACCTAGATATGTACTTTCATTTCTGTTTAATTAACTAACTTCTAAAAAAAAACAAGAGAAGAAAACAGAAACAAAATCAAATCAAAAGCAAAGAAACAATCAAAAACGTTAAAAAAGGTTTGAAATGGAAATTTAGTTAAAATAATAATAATTCCACCTTTGCACGGAACGACAAATAATTTACCTAAACATTGGTCAAAGTGTACTAATTGTCGAACTAAAAGCCTTAAAAGTAACTGCATAAGTTTTAAATTCACTGTTGCCCAAACAAGCAGCTTGGTAGTGCGGCTAATTCTAAAATATCAGGGCTTTGCCCGGCCTCTGCGGCCCGCGCGCTCCGTATAACCAACCTACACGTAAACTAGCAAAGTTACACCCCGTAATTGCCAGGCTTGTTTATGAACACAGCACAGCGTTGATATGGAAAATGCGGGATTACCTCTTGCTGCGCGAAAATGAAACCGTAAATCCCGTTATTACGGAAAGCGGAAAATACGTCAGCTTTACTATTTGTGGTACGGTGACATGTAGACGTCATTTTAAAAACGACGTCACGCGAGGCCGAACAATTTTATACTCTTAATAGCGCAGACCCGCGAAAAATCACGGCATAATCTGGATTCTTGACAAATCAGCTCCAAATTGGAAAAGACTTAAAAATATTTTTTTATTAAGGATGAAAGTAGATCGAATGCTGTTCGAATGAGATCCCTGAGGCGTATGTGTAGTAAAACCATGTATGATCGTGTGATGAATGTGGAGATCCGCAGAGTGCAAGTCTGATGTAAACGTAATGAGTGAGATTAAGAAAGGGACGCTTAGATGGTTTGTGCATGTAGAGCGAATAAACGAAGAAATAAGTGTAAGGAGGATATATGATGCAAATGCGAATGGTAGCAGAAGTTGGGGACGCCGGAGGAAGACATGGCACCATCAAGTGAATCAGATACTCGAGTCGGGCCATGTCAAGAGTCAGAATAATAGAAGATTATGTATGAATGTGAATGAGACAAGAAGTGTGTGCCAAAACCGAGTTGTTCACTCTACCTACCCCTGAGGGGAAACGGCGTGATGGTTAGTTAGTTATTTATAGCTTCCAATTGAAAAATGCTATTTGTATTATAATTTATACTATCACCAATGTAACTTTTTAAACAGTTTAAACGTTAATGAACTCCGGAGTTTAATTTACTTTTCATTCGGGGAGGGGTCATCTTGTGTGATATTCATCAATGCAACTTTGATTTTCCTAGTATTGAAGCACATGCAAATTATGTGATAAACTTTACAATCCGTATCGTAAAATAACGGCTACGGATACCCAGCGTTTATTGTAACGTTTTTAACTGAATATAACTTAGCATTGGCAATATAATAGTTCAAGTGCTGAATAGTTCAAACTAGTAAATAGTTAAAAGTAATAAATAGTACAAACTACTAAATAGTTCAAACTACTAAATAATTCATAATACTAAAAAAGTTTAAACTACCTACTAAATAGTTCAAACTACTAAATAGTTCAAACTGCTGAATAGTTCAAACTACTAAATAATTTAAACTTCTAAATAGTTCAAACTACTTAATAGTTCAAACTTCTAAATAATTCAAACTGCTGAATAGTTCAAACTACTAAACAATTTAAACTTCTAAATAGTTCAAACTACTTAATAGATAAATAATTCAAACTGGTGAATAGTACAAACTGCTGAATAATTTAAACTTCTAAATAGTTCAAACTACTTAATAGTTCAAACTTCTAAATAATTCAAACTGCTGAACAATTCAAACTACTAAACAATTTAAACTTCTAAATAGTTTAAACTACTTAATAGATAAACAATTCAAACTGGTGAATAGTTCAAACTGCTGAATAATTTAAACTTCTAAATAGTTCAAACTTCTAAATAGTTCAAACTTCTAAGTAGTTCAAACTGCTGAATAGTTCAAACTACTAAATAATTTAAACTTCTAAATAGTTCAAACTACTCAATAGTTCAAACTTCTAAATAGTTCAAACTGCCGAATAGTTCAAACAACTAAATAATTTGAACTTCTAAATAGTTCAAATTACTAAATAATTCAAACTACTAAATAGTTAAAACTTCTAAATAGTTCAAACAAATAAATAGTTCAAACTGCTAAATAGTTCAAACTACTATAAACTATGCTCATTTCTCCATATTGAATGACAACTTTCATGGGCCATTAAATCGAGGTCATACGGACGAAGGTCAAATCGAGGCAACCGCTCACAGTCACGTAATCGCAAACATACATCGTACATATTGTAAACTACCTAATTCGTGTGTAAATACGTCCCTTAATAATACTACGTAGTCTTGCCAAAAGTTTTACGAATCAAATTAGGGCAAAAAAATTAAGACCAAACATATTCTATTCACTTTAAGAGGAATTTAATTAATTAATTGATAATTCTCGGGCACAAGTTATGCAATGGATATAAAGCTATACCGCACGGCTGTGTAATACTGTAGTTTCTTGGCACCGAGTTGGTAGTTAATTTTCTACAATATTTAATATAATTTTAGGATAAAATGTAAGATTACCGCTTATCCGCCATCATTTTGGCAAGTTCTCACACTCATTGACAGATTATGGCAGACCATCAAAAAATTATGATCACTCGTGTGAAACGTTTTTTGTTTATTGAGAAAATATTAAGACGTTCACGATATATTTTTTTGATGGAGAGGCAAATATTACAATACAATAGATCAAAGCAATACGAAAATAGCCTTCGATAAATATATATTATTCGTATCGGATAACAATATAAATGACCTAATTGCTTGACTTCTCTGAGAAAGATGTTTTCGATGGATATATCATATTTTAACACTGATATATTTTCTAAAGACTTGTAGGAATGCATAAAAATATTCTGGGACTACGTATTAGGGATAGGTTTGGATAATTTTTTTACGAATTACAGCAATATGTAAGTAATTTATTTAGTAATACAGTTATGACCTTTGTTTGGTGATCAAGGCAGAATTGTGTGGTTGTCCATTTTGTCTGTAAAACTACGGGGAATCCGCGTGGTGGTTGATTAGTTATTTAATGACCAAATCTGAATAACTAAATACATCCCAACCTTCAAAATCCTCTTCTTCCTTCACCCCCACAACTCATAAATGAGGATGCCAAATAGGCCAGTGCAATTAGCGCCAAAAAGGGGGTCGCGATCGAAGTAATTCCGGTAGTCCCAATTTTTTTATATGTTATATAAACTGATCCCCTGATGTAAAATCTGATTTTCCGACCTTGGCGCACCTGTGCTCGCGCCGCCATTTTGAAAAAACTGGCCGAAATCGGGCCAAAATCTAGTTTTTCCAAAATATCTCAGTTCCAATGCAAATTTCGGCTAAAGCATTTTAACAAGTATAATAGAACATACTTGGATGATTTGTATACCAACGGTTATGTGAAATATTACATCAAGGGCGCTGTCCAAATATATTTATAATGCTTTATTATATAAATGGTTATTTCACAAAATTTGAATAATTCATTAGATTTTTAAATTTATCTTTAAGTTCTGGGAATGTCCTATTCAAGTTCTGTTACGATCCAAGTACTGTGACAGTACAACCAACCCATGATAAGATAATAACAGAACTTTCACAGAACTCGAATTTTAACTTTAAATTTAATGAATTGTTCAAATTATGTGAAACAATCCGCCACTACAAACTATTTCAAGGCTTAACATATCAAATGTAATTTTGAATGATGTTATATAATGCAGAAAAAAACATTGATTTAGATTTTTTAATTGGGTTTCTCTCCTGTAGAAGGATGGCTATAAGATGATGTAAATAATATTTTTTTATATAAATGTTTATTATAAATGATAAACAGAATCTATTCATGAAGAAAAACACTGTTTTTAGATTTCCTCAAAATACTCCTTCATTGGAACCAGTAGATTTTTTAGGCCAGTGCAATTAGCGATTCGCGATCGAAGTAATTCCGGTAGTCCCAATTTTTTTATATGTTATATAAACTGATCCCCTGATGTAAAATCTGATTTTCCGACCTTGGCGCACCTGTGCTCGCGCCACCATTTTGAAAAAACTGGCCGAAATCGGGCCAAAATCTAGTTTTTCCCAAATATCTCATTTCCAATGCAAATTTTGGCTAAAATATCTTAACAAGTATAATAAAACATAAAATAACCTACAATTTTTGTAAATTAAAATTTCTTCTATCTCTAATAGGTACCGAGGTAGAAAGTCGTAAAGGTGCGTATATTTTTGAAAAAACAAGTTTTTTGCGCGACTAAGTTTGGTTTTTTATAAATACCTCGTTTCCAGTGAATTTTCATGAAAATTTTATTGATACCAATTATGTAGAACATAAAATTTCAAAAAAAGCTGTGCCGTTTTTATGTTTATATAGTTTTTTACCGATATAAAGAATAAACAAATCCAGGTAGGTACGCACAGAAAATCTATCACGGTTTATTATCACGTTATTAGATTTTTTTTGCATTTTTAAATACAAACATCTATAAATTTACTATAGGGCACTTCGGTATGGGGGGGGGCTACCCCCCACCCTTCTACTCCTCCCCTCTGGTTCCCTTCAGTAGCCGCGTGTCACGTCTTGAGCCTGGAGCGGAGCTTCACAGCGTCAGTGTCACAGCAGCGTTCAGTGCGAAATGATTCAGTGCAATCGAGTATGAAAGATTTACAAAAGAGGGCTACTTTACGATCCGACGGTCTCATAAATTTTGGTCAGGGATTTGGTCTGACATGACCATCGAACAAACTCTGATGAGATCGATGAAAACATCTGGAGGTTTGACCCAAGGACGGGGAATCACAGGCAGTTCCATCCTTCGTTGGACTGCTGGATTCGTTTATCTGCATAACATTTGTGAGGGTATCGAGTCATTTTGTGGGATTGAATCAGGAACGTCAGAGCAACATGTAGAGATGAGGCCTGCAAGAATTAAGAGGGATGATCGAGACGTTCAAACTCTCATTGATTGGTTTGCTTGCCATGAACCATTTCCTAAAACAAACGTGATTATGTCTATTAGCAGTGGCACAATCGGGGATAGCAAAGTCACTTGTCACATGGCTGAAAAGATGGGGAAATTAGCTATGTCTAAAGTTATCAACAAGAACTTTGGAAACCTACACTTAAAACGTAATGATGCAATAGTTTCTCTTGCGGCGGTGACCAGCAGTGTCAAAAATCAGGGTGTGACTATGTCAATAGATCCATTAATGCTATTCCATCGTATGTGTATTGCCAAAAAGTCTGAAAGTGAACTTAAATAATATTTTCAATATGAACTCCCTCCTGTACCATTGTCTCTTTTCTCAGAAGAAGGCATGCGCAAAAGAACGAAGTCTATATTTTATTCATCATTAAACCCTCTACCAAATAATACAGAACTGGGAAGCAGTAAAATACATGTAATTGATGGAGGATATTTACTGCACAAAGTTGTATGGGGCTCGTGCTCAGCCTTTTTCAGTAATTTTCCAGCAATATGTCAGATATGTACAAAATCACTATGGATCCAATGCAGTAGTGGTATTCGATGGATACCCAGATTCTATGGAAAAGAAAAGCACTAAAGGGGTGGAAAGAGCACGGCGTGCCAGAGTTACAACTTCTGCTGAAGTTTTGTTTTTTGAAAGCATGCACCCACAGGAAAAGTTTCTGGGAAATGAGAAGAAAAAGTCTCGTTTTATTTCCCTACTCAGAACCTCATTTGCACGATCCCACATAACGACAGTACAAGCTGAAGAGGATGCTGACGTTCTCATAGTGAACACAGCAAATTCGTTGTCATCTCAACATGATGTAGTCATAATCGTTGGTCAGGATATTGATCTGCTGGTACTCCTCACAGCTCTCTCACCTCTCAACGTATATTACCAAAAAGTTCTAACGCGTTGTACTCGAAAAAATGTTTTAGTCACATTGAAATAGTTGAAAACATTTTATTACTTCATGCCATAAGTGGTTGCGATACAACTGGAGCTCCGTTCGGTCAAGGCAAACACAAATTTTGTAATATTCTTCTCAAGAACCACTCAGTGAATGAACTTGTTCGTGTATTTCAAGACCCAAAAGCAAAGACAGAAACAATCACTTTGGCTGCCGAACAACTATTTGCACTTTTGTATGGCGGCAACGAGAAATCAAATTTGGAAAATTTAAGGTACATCATTTTCGTCAAAGGAGTAAAAAAGAACAAATTCAATTTATCCAGGCTACCACCCACCAAAGATGCAGTCCAGCAACACGCTTCAAGAACATACTTGCAAGTGCAGACTTGGCTTGATCACGATAAAGATCTGACTGAATGGGGGTGGAAAAAGGATGCTGTTGGGTTACTTACTCCAGTAACAATGTTGAAGGAAGCTGCAGCTCAGGCCTTGCTGAACTTCATATCATGTCAATGTAAAAAAGGTTGCGCTGGAAAGTGCACCTGCAGAAAGTCGGGTTTGAAATGTTCCCTACTCTGCATTCATTGCAAATGGCAACTCCTGCGAGAATGCTGTAGAAGCCTTCGTTGATGACGATGACAGGAATATGATGACCCAGTCGCCACAAATTTGGGTGATAAGACAGATGAAGAAGCTATTCAGGGCCAGAAGTAAGAAACTATAGTCAAGGGCTCGTACTTCTGTCTAAACTGATCTACCATTAATTTTATTTTTTGTTATGCTGACAACTTAACTAATAAAGAAAAGAATGTCAATAAATGTTAATTTTACGAAAATACCATTTTTTTATCTTTTTTATGTACCTTATCATCTTAATTGTATTAATAATCTTAAATGTATGTTGTGATTACGTTGATAGGCATGTCAGACCAAGCTGCGAGCACAAATGTAGTGGCTTGGCCTATTTTAGTGGTCTTCCCATTGGGAATGTATGGCGACCGATATGCTGAAATAGTGTATCTACTATATTTATAGCTAGGTCTGACACAGGCATGACGATTGTTGTCAACGTATATGTTCTTAGAACAATAATTGTTAAAGAAAAATAAAATCAAGGAATGCCAAGTTTAAAACACCTAACCTCAGTTTCAATTTTTGGCCTGGTTTTGGTGGATTAGAGTTTGGATACGTAATAGAGATAAAAAATAAAAATTATATACCTATTTCTTTAACGAAATTTTATTTTCTACAAAATTATTATCAATAAATTTTTCACAAAATTGTACTGGAAACGAGGTATTCATAAAAAACCAAACCTAGTCGCGCAAAAAACTTGTTTTTTCAAAAATATACGCAACTTTACGACTTTCTACCTCGGTACCTATTAGAGATAGAAGAAATTTTTTTAACAAAAGTTGTAGGTTATTTTATGTTTTATTATACTTGTTAAGATATTTTAGCCAAAATTTGCATTGGAAATGAGATATTTGGGAAAAACTAGATTTTGGCCCGATTTCGGCCAGTTTTTTCAAAATGGTGGCGCGAGCACAGGTGCGCCAAGGTCGGAAAATCAGATTTTACATCAGGGGATCAGTTTATATAACATATAAAAAAATTGGGACTACCGGAATTACTTCGATCGCGAATCGCTAATTGCACTGGCCTAAAAAATCTACTGGTTCCAATGAAGGAGTATTTTGAGGAAATCTAAAAACAGTGTTTTTCTTCATGAATAGATTCTGTTTATCATTTATAATAAACATTTATATAAAAAAATATTATTTACATCATCTTATAGCCATCCTTCTACAGGAGAGAAACCCAATTAAAAAATCTAAATCAATGTTTTTTTCTGCATTATATAACATCATTCAAAATTACATTTGATATGTTAAGCCTTGAAATAGTTTGTAGTGGCGGATTGTTTCACATAATTTGAACAATTCATTAAATTTAAAGTTAAAATTCGAGTTCTGTGAAAGTTCTGTTATTATCTTATCATGGGTTGGTTGTACTGTCACAGTACTTGGATCGTAACAGAACTTGAATAGGACATTCCCAGAACTTAAAGATAAATTTAAAAATCTAATGAATTATTCAAATTTTGTGAAATAACCATTTATATAATAAAGCATTATAAATATATTTGGACAGCGCCCTTGATGTAATATTTCACATAACCGTTGGTATACAAATCATCCAAGTACTATTATTATTACATAATTGATGTCTAAAACGTCTAAATCATACTCTGTCGGGTTCCAAGAATAACAAGCAATGAAAATTCCGCAAATAAAAGTTTATTTTCTTTCACCATTGAAAAAAGTTAAGCAAGGGTTGAGTTAGGCGTGAATGGGTTTCCCGGTTGGCAAGATTCAATTAAGGAAAACATTTTCAGCTACGAAAATAGAAAATATTCTGTACTTTCGGTTGAAACTCGTAAAACTACTTTCATCGACGGTGAGTAAATAATTCTTTAAAATTTTGTTTTGATTCCGATGCTTTGATCAATGGAGTTGTTTACGAAAGTGAAGTTTTTCAGATACTTAAGCAAAGTGGAAGGGAAGTATTATGATGAGAAACAGGTCCACGGATATCTTCTCATTACATCACTGTAACTTTCATTAGTAACATTAAGATCAAACGTAATGGTTTGGTCGTTCCAATCATTCCTGACACTGTTTAAAGAAAGCAATTTATAGATATTATTCGAGATTTTCAAAAGTATTACATTGAATTATTTTTGAGGTATTATGCAGTGTTGCGCCACCTTCTTATTTAGTCAAGATGCGTAAAGATCGTGGTGAAGTGTGTATGTAGATGTGATACTGTGTTGCCAACATCAATTTTTATGTTTTATTGAGATTGCATATTATATTCAAGCACATAGGCAAATACCCTATAATAATATTAATATCTCCAACTTCTAACGTTTCCCACACATTCGGATGGCAACATGCTACACTGGCGCCTCCTAGCGGCATGAGTTGTTGATATTGCCACTATTTCACTGGAGTTGTCCTGACTTTGTTTTGCATTTAATTTGACTGTAAACTTGTTTGTGTGTTCTTTTTTCGGTTCAAGATCGTCGGAAACTACTTTTTTTCGCTTTTTTACTGCTACGAGCTTTCAAATCGGAAAAATAAATACTATGGTACCAATCTGCCCGAAGAAAGTGTAAAAAAAGAATTATCATTAAGATAGTGACTTTGAAAGGAATTATGCTTTGGACAAATTGTATGATTCTTTTTTTTATATGAAAATGTTGCATCAAATATTCATAGTTTTTAGTTAAGTACAGAGCTAAGTACTTACAAAATTATGATTTCAGATGAAACTTTGATATTGTTTTTAGTAGAAAATTAGAAATATGCTTTTTTGGACACGGGTCTGGTGTTCACAGAACTACTAGTTTTATATCTTTGTCTTTTTTCCTAGATATCTGTATTTTTTATTGATTGTAAAAATGTATGCTGAAATTATTAATTGATTATAAAAAAAAACAAGCAAACGTAAGAAGAGTGAACAAAATTCTAGCATGAAATAATAGCAGTCTTTTGTTCGCGACTAAAAAAATTGATTGACCGCCTTTGATCTAAGACACAACACTAGGTTCATAAAGATGAAAGAAAACATCAAAAATACTTGTTTTTTGATGAAATAGTTAATGTGATTAAAGTCATTTCTTTTGTAAAAATATCATTCTGATTTGCGCAATAGTAAAACACTTTGATCCCTTTGTTTTAAAGATAATTTGCATAATTTTCTAATGAATTTTTATTAGGATTGATATGCAGCGTAAATATTTACATACAAAAATGCAAATTTCTTCGATCGAGCGTCATTAGTCATCATACTTTAACATAATATTACTTGCAGAAATAATCTACATTAGGTTGGCCAACATTATCGAAGTTTGAATATGAAACAAGAATTTAAAAAAATGTGTACATACAAATAAAAAAACAATTAATTACTGAGGGCTGTGCTGTGGGTGTTTTTGGGAAAGGAAGAATTGAACCATTTGTAAGAATCAAGCGTTTATAATGCAAAGATAGACTACATGGTGTTAAGGGACGTATTTTACTTACTTTAAGACCCCGTAGTAAGCGTCCAAAGATAGTTTATAAGGGAGAAATGTAAATACGATTGTTAGAGGGAGCGCGCTAATATAAAAAAAAACGATAATAATTTAGTGAAAAAGGTGAAAATGTTTAATAAAAAGAGCAGAAATTTCTCAAAAATGCTTTAGTTGTATTTAAAGATACACTGTGAATTTTCATGCCCAAAATATATTTAATAATAGAACAAATCGTGTTTTAAATAATTTTCGGAGCTTACTTTGCGATTTTTTTCTATCGAGGGAATTTCATATAATTAACGTTTCGGTATAACAAATGCATAGATATTTTTTCGTTTAGTGATGAAAAATAAAAACATTTTTTAAAAATACATGAATTTTGAAAAAAACATAAAGTAGTGGCCGGAGGCCAAAATTTATTTACATTTTTTACTCCAAAAAATGCTACGAATCAAGTTTTTAAATGCTAATGTTAATTAGATTAGGTGCTTTATTTCGTCTCTAAAACTCCACGAAAATGTAAGGAAAGTGGAAAGGGAAAATAAGATGGGGTTAGGAGAAGCTCTCGATATATTCTATACTCGTACATTAATTGCAACTAAGTACGCATTACTGCATGTAATTGTGTGTACTGTGCACATGTCTGGGTTGGTCATGATGGAATGTGGATTTTTATAAAATTGGAAAAAACTTAAAATCCACTTTGATTTCAAGACACGAGTACTCTAAAATCTTACAAGTTTATTGTTAAAATATTGATTTGAAAAAAATAATCTAGTTTTTTCGATGTCAGAATACGTATCACTTTCGGGTACAAAGCCGGGTAAACACACAGCTAAACAAATCAATTATTGCGTGACAACGCATTTCTTATTCAAGTCATATCCATAATTTCATTTTTGAACCTTTCATTAAATAAATGATTTGTAACGTGATAAACACACGTATTCCTAAAAATTACTTAACACAGATTGCGTAAAAATAATTGTATTACGGATTATATGAGTAACGTGAGGTATTTCCATCAGAGATTTTTCAGAATTTTTATGAAGTGATCAATATTTTAAAGAATAAACCATAAGAGGATAAATATTTTGACAAATTGAAATTGGAGAGACAGACATTGACAGATATTGGAGAGAAAACAGTTATCCAGAAGGGGAAAAAATCAGAGTACGTTAAGAGATTGGGCTGTGATTAGATATAAGCTGTGGCTATTGTTACATTTTGGGAAAGTAATCAAAACATGATGACAAAATAAGAAATTACCTAATATTATGTAGACCTATAGAATAGAAATCAAATAATGAAAAGTAGGTAGTATATTTAAAACTAAAGCCAAAACATGGTCCAACTAGCAAACATAATGAAGAAAATGTGAAGACATCTGGATAATAACTACAAAAATATCTATAAAAAAAACTACTACAGAACAGGATTTTTTTTCTGAATTTGGAACAAACAATTTAGAAGGCGGGCGCAGGGAACCATTAATTGGATGACCAACATATGGATGACCAACATGTGACCAACATGATGACCAATATGTGACCAACATTGGATGACCAACATGATGTTGGTCATCCAATTAATGGTTCCCTGCGCACGCCTTCTAAATTGTTTGTTCCAAATTCAGAAAAAACCTCTGTCATAGTTCACCTCGAATAGTGACTTAGCAGGGGTGCCTGAGTTTGTGGTGTGAAGTTTGTCCGGATTTTGGCGGCCAATAAGTCTGCCCATTAACTGCGTGGCAGGCCGGATCGGGGGAGACTGGCTGGAGGAGACCTTTTGACCTATACAGCAGAACTCTCTCGGAACAAATTGCACCTCAGTGGGAGGGATGGATTCATACATCCGTTACTCGTGGACACACTGACCCTTTAATTTCTCCCTACCCTCATACTCTTTTCCTTCCCCAAACGTCCTCTCCTTCCTTTCCTATGAAGACCCTCCACCGAGAATTCCCATGGGTGACGTAGGCCCTGAGGGGAATAATGTAAACAAAAGAAAACCTAGTAAGGAGAACTGTGGAAACGGTGACACTATTCTTATGCGTATTCTTTAATAATATTCGTCGCCACTGACTTTATACTTTTTGGTTCTGGCACATTTACCACGCGCTTTTCTCTCATACACTTCTATGAAATATATTTGAATGTCACAATAAGGATGAAACACAGCTCTGTATTGGAAATTTATGGCCCGATTGGCCAGACTAAACTCGCTCACATCTTGTGTTCTCTCTTCTATGGAATTCTCAGGAACGTCATATCGTAATAATTGGGAAAAATATGTATTAATGTCTTTGATCTAATGTAATCATCGTAAATATAATAGTTTAAAAATCTACGTGACTGGTACGAGTGATATACGTAGATATTTACAGTACAAGATTTCTTATTTAAACATTTTTAACATTTGGAAATATAATATGCAAACAAGTTTTACGGTTAAATAAAGAGAAATTAAGTATAACTATTGTTCTGGAAATTTCATTCAACAGCACCATTCTTCTTGTTATGTAACATTAGTTATATCATTGGCCTGTCTGGGTCCTGGGAGTATAAAGGTCTTCTGTAAATGAGGCTATCTCCTACAGCAAAATTTTATATTCAAATGTATCATATCAATTAGAGCATGCTGAGAACATAACTTTTTGAATTTTGGTAAAATACCGAGTAGAAGATATAAGCTGTCAGAACGTTGATGTTTGCCTCCGGCCGAAAATATTGTGACGTCACGGTACGAGCGCAACAGTAATGTAGCACTGCCATTTGAATTATGAATTGTAATAATCATAATAATAATAATAAGTATTTTATTGTCTTCTTTTTTTTGTAACAGATAGATTTAATGATATGCTCACTGGGATCTCCCGTGCGGATGAGGATTTTATTTACATATTTAATTTTATTATTTATAAAAACTCTATTCAAAATAAAATTGCACCCTTTAAAAATAACAGAAATCTTAGACAAACGTCAATACTTCCTACTCCTAAATGTAAAAAAACAATAGGATAGTTCAACCATGAATATCTCGGAGTTAAATTTTTTAACTCATTACCAGAAAAAATTAGAAACATGAATGCAAACATAAACGAATTCAAAAGCCACCTTAAAAAGTATTCCGAACAGTTGAACTGAATCGTACCAAATATAAACCAATATAACAACACCCCCATACACACAAGCCCTGCTTATTTATGGGGGTACATCAAATACTAATATTACGTAATTAATAACTGTACTATATTGTGTAATTATATTATGTAATTGTTATATTATGTAATTCGTGTATCTTTTTTTACTAATAAAAAAAATAAAAATATATATTATTAAAATTTAGTAATTTTAAATATATTAAATAGTGTTTTTTCCGAAATAAATATAAAAACATTTTACACTGTGTTTTTTTGTGCAGTTGAGAGGTTTCAGTTTCAGTTTGTATTTGTGTCAGTATATAATGTCTTTCTGATCTCCCTATGTTGGTGCTGCGTGTGTCATCACGAAATACAATTATTGCAAACATTTTATCAAAGTTTATTTTGAAAACTCATTGGCCACTTCAGTTTTCTTTATCATCGGTATATCAGACTTCTAAGAATTATCTGTTCTGTGGAGGGTGATGCGTTGCGAAAATTATATAATATTGTATATGAGAGGCAAAGCATTAGTAGATGTTTTATTTTGATCAAAACAACTGTTTGCTTTTTTTCCTAACTTCCCTTGCCTAATAAAACGTTTCTTGTGCAAAGAGCGAATGCTTGTTTGCGCAGTGAGATTCATTTCCTACCACGCCCAGACCCTTTGCGTTATTCGTGTCGATATTATATCTGTGACCGGTCTAACGTGTCACGAGTACCTTCAGAGCCTGCGCACATATTTTCTTATAACTTGTAGGTGTGACACTGTAATATATGACGTTAATGTTTCACGGTTCCAAACGGTTTAATGGGTACTGATTCACAATTGAGAGTACATTAAATTTAATAATGAAATTATTAACTTCTGCGTGTAATTTAGTTTACGTTATTAAAAAAATATATATCCGATTCAAATTATAACACAAGATACTCGAACCAATACAACTATATTATTCCGGCAACAAAAACTTCAATGGCACAGTCCCAGTTTAACTTTCTTGCCCCTAAAATATTTAACAATTTATCAATTGAAATAAAGTCAATAACCAAATATCTCACTTTCAAAAAGGCGCTTGATGACTTTTTGATTAATGATTGTGATAGTGTTAATCACTTGTTTCTCATTCTCAGATAGTGAATAAACAACTATGTACAAGTATGCATGTGTATATGTGTGTATGTATGTATGTATGCATACATATATATATGTGTATGTATGTATGTATACATATATATTTGTATATACCTATTTGTATATCTTTGTATGAATATGTATGCATCTATAAATATGAATAAGTGTGTGTGTGGATGTATGCGTGTACACGCGTATTTACGCGCTCATACATGCATGTACACTTACACAACCAGAAAAGAGAGTTATGTATTTGATCTTTTCCTGCATAATAGCATGTCTTAGACTTCAAATTTTTTTTTTTTGTTTTTCTTTTATTTTTATTTCTTCTTTATTCTTTTTATTTTTCTTTTTGTCTTCTGCTTTCTACTTTAACATTTTTATATTTTCTATTTCCATTATAATTCATTCAAATATAATCTTTCATACTTTAAACATGTATAAATTTTTAATTCATATGTTAACACTAGACCTCACATACTAACTATATACCATTGGTCGCCACGAGACAGGCAGTCGCCTAGTGTGGTGATTTAATGTATCACATGTAAGAAAATGTATTATTGTATTATCATGTATTCTATAAATAAATAAATAAAATATTGCTTTCAGAACTAATGATAATACAGGAACTGGCCTCAAAAACAAACAAATACAAGCATATATTAAAATGTGACCATTACTGTCTGTAACCCCAGGTACATCGGAAAGAAGGGAATGGCTTTTTCAACTAGATTTAAGGAACATAATATATTATTTCGTATGCGTTACTAAAGTTAAAATAAAATTGATTCAAAATTTACAACCCATCTTTTCGAAAAAAGATTTGCTCGGCTTGACAACATCGAGCCTAAATCTGTGCATATTGAAAGAAGGAGTTATATATTAAATTTACTAGACCAATAATTTATTAGTGATAAAAAAATGAGACATATAACTCTGATAAATTATCAAAAAATGATATAATCTCCTATCCCCAGTATTTTCCAGAAACCGAAATAATATAATTCTGGAATTTACTAAATGCTTTTAAATTCATTTTCATAATCAATAACGTATTCACGTGATCAAAAAAATTAAGACAAACCATCTGTCAATAAAGGCGGGAAAATAATTTAAAAAAAACACGGTGTCTGCACAGTTGATTTTGCAAGTAAATCGGTTTTTCCGAAAACATTAAACAATCATTTTAATCGTCGTACAATTAAAAATAGTGTCGTAGTAAAAAAATCATATAAATTCGTCGTTTCAATCTGGTCCAGCAACAGGTTGATAATGGCCTTGAACGCACAATAATAAAAATTTAAAACATTAATAATGAGAATATTAAAAAAGATTTACATTAAATAAAAATATATTTATATAATAATAATAAGTGTTTTATTATCTTAGGTGTCAGTATATTATCTATTTCTGATCTCCCTATGTTTTGTATCCAGCTATTTATTTGAGAATTCAACTTTAAAATATTGTTGTGAGTTTTTAATGAGAGTGGGATTTTGTTGTAGAGTTTAGTACCATAGTATAGGAAGCTTTTTTTGCCCAAATTTTGTATTTGTAGTTGCATGTTAGATATGTTTTTGACCCTGAGATCTAGTGTCTGTAATATTAATCTCGGATTTGCAGCACTAATAAGAACCAGGGTGGCAGGACTGAGAGGAAGGACCAACAACTCCAGAAATATCCTTATCATTGAATCCCGTATGACTTCAGGATTGAGCATCTAGGAGCGTTGGAGGAAGATGTTGGCACCCCCATAATTGAAACCCCCTCGAACAGCTCTAATAAAAACCAAGGTGGTTGAATATTTATTATCCTATGATACCATCCTCATTTTTTCCCTTTATTTCGTTGTTTTATTTTTATTTTATATTTAAATTTGTTTTATTTTTATTCTTATGTATAAATATGTTCTCAAAAATCCCTGTATGTTATAACTATGTATTTATCTCTATGGAATGTGTGGGGTTGCACTTACCTCCCCACATTCTGGAATAAAGAATATTATTATTATTATTATTTGTGTTAGTTGTTATTTCTTGTGGTTTATATATATAAATGTAAAGTAGTATTGTTTTAGAATAAGTGACATGAAGTTAAGTTTGTTGAAGATGTCGTCAGTGCTAGTTCTTACAGGTACGTTCAGAATATTTTTGTGGAGTTCTACAGATCAAATACAGTAAATTTTAATAATATGTGTTAATATTTTTTCAGAAATAAGCGAAAGATTCACGTGCACATTTTAAGTATAACATTATACACCTATATACCTATTCTGTATATTGATCACACATTTTTGTAGCAGGTAACAATTTAAGATTTTTATAAATGTACGTGGTTACCTACTCCTAAATTCAGAGTAGAAGTGATACGAACAATGAGATTTATTACAAATGCCAATTAAGAAAAACCTTTAAGTTTTCGACTCCGCATGATTGGGGGCACTTATAGAAATATTTACAAAAAAAAATCATAACACCACGACGAAATGATTAAGTATGTATTTGTGAATGTGGGTACATGAGTAAATAAACGCATTGATGTAGAAAAAAAATTGTTCAGTTTAAAAAAAGCGTTTAACCACTAACTATTATGCATATTTTTAAAAGTAAAACCTAATGCCTAATTATAATTTCAATAACAAGATCACAATACCTTTTATTTTTTAGCTTAAAAAGTTCTGATAGCATTAAAAATCTATTCAGATGCTTGTATTGACTGACGATTGTCTTAATATATTTTTATTCCTTGTCTTTTCTTAAATAATAAGATTTTATGAAAGCCCCATTTGCTAAAAACTGAATGTTACCCTAGCTGTTTTTATTATTTAATTTTTTTCTTCTTGGGAATAATGATTAATGATTAGTTATGGTTCAAATATTCTTACAATATATTGTTAAATTACCCATCTGGTTACTCATTTTTCTGGGCTGTTGAATCTCTCGTATCTCATATAATATGGTACTTACCCATTCATTTGAAAAGTGTTTTTTTTTTTACTTTCTTCTAGCTATATATGCATGTTTATATAAAATCTCAAAAAGTTTTATTCAACCGCTTGGACAAAAAATTCTAATTGAACTTAAGTTTTGAAAGCTGTATACAAACGATTCTAACATCCATAAAATTAAATAAAACATCATTTGGCAGAATTGTGTTATTGCGTGATCACCCTGCATGTTACTTTGCTTGACTGCATTGTACCATTTTATAGGTATATTGTATATAATATGGGCTAAAACACGGATTTTGTGTGGTTAGTATGATTAATGTGGTACTGGAGCGGCATTTAATTAATCGCTATTTTACCTGACGGATATTAGGCAGCGAAATTTTCGCAAACAAAAACCGAATCACCAAACGACACATTTATAATGTTTGTGCATTGTGTAACTTATCTTGTCAAAACTTTATTAATTGAAATTATAAAAAGCCTAATATAATAAACGACTATAATTCAATCAAGGACCGCACGGATATATTTAGGAAACAGTGGGGAATTGTTCAGAAATATCAGGATTAACTTCTAGGAAATAAAAGTGTGCAATATTCTACTGGGTACCAAATTTAATTAAAACCTTGGTTTAATTGTGTAGTCATATTATATATTACTGAAAATATCTTATTAAAAGATGGACAAGAAAAAAATTTGTTTTTTTTTTTTAATTTATTTTAGACAGAAACACTACGTAGGTGAAAATATTAAAATAAAAATATATACCTACGTATTTTTCGAGGACTGCAATACTATGCTAATATATCCGAAATCTAATATATTTAATACTTAACAAGCTATTGCATATCATATTGGTACGAAAATATAATTGATTTTGCAACATAGAGGAAAACCCCATTAAAATTGTACGTTTTTTCTTTAATAGGAACTAATTTTCTTTAATTTTATATTTAACACGGGCTACGTGCTAAGCACACTATTTTATGATGTTTTGTCACTGCGCGTGATCATTAATATTAGTAAAAATTACCTTAGCACAGCATAGCGGTAATTTCTAGGTAGTCCAATATTTTTGCTAGAATGGAATTTGCACGTAAAAATTTAAAAAATGAAACCAATTTGTAAAATATATTAGCACCTACCTACCTAGAATTAAAATTTTAAAAGGTAAAGAAATAGGTGTTTTTTAACACCAGAAACATGTTAATTGAAAGTGTCACTAATAGTACATTTGTACAAGAAATTTTATTCGTTTACACTCACAGACATATGAATATTTTACAGTACAAGTACCTTTAAAACATTTTTAATAAAAATATATTACAAAAAAATAATACAGCGTGAAAATACGTAATGTGATGCGAATTAACGATAATTATGAGGTTATGGATAACAAAGGGTAAAATAATAGGTGTTTTAATTTTTTTCAATTATTTATTTATTAACATATATTCTCTTATAAGGTAGTTGACGCAATGAGTAGCAGTTATAAAAAATATTGATGATTATTGTCTATATGGGTTAGTAGTAGTGTTTAGTGAACACGTCACTAGGATAACTTGTGCTGAGGTGTGCATGATTTAGATAAAGTTTTATTATGCCATCATGATCACAGTAACAACAAATCATCACCCTTTAGATTCTCAAGGAGGTTACGGTGGTTCCACCCGAGGCGGCAGTATTGTCAAGGAGCATACTGCGGTTCCATCCGAGGCGGTAGTATTGTCAAGGAGCATACCGTGGTTCCATCCGAGGCGGCAGTATTGTCAAGGAGCATACTGCGGTTCCATCCGAGGCGGTAGTATTGTCAAGGAGCATACTGCGGTTCCATCCGAGGCGGTAGTATTGTCAAGGAGCATACTGCGGTTCCATCCGAGGCGGTAGTATTGTCAAGGAGCATACTGTGGTTCCGCTCAAGGCGGCAGTACTGTCAAGAAGGATACTGTGGTTTCACCCGAGGCGGTAGATTCTCAAGGAGTATACTGTGGTTTTACCCGAGGCGGCAGTATTGACAAGGAGCATATTGTGGTTCCACTCGAGGTGGCAGTATTGTTAAGAGGAAGCTAAAAGCAAAAAATGTGTATATTATTGGTATACCTTATATTTTAGGTAATAGGAATTAAAATCGCTTGACAAACGGAATCTAGAAACGTTCGATTTCAAGTACAAAACTGGTTTTTATTCATTTTGTAAATATTTTTTTACGAAAGCAAAAAAGTTAATCAAGTGAAACTGTCACAGATAATCTTAGCTATAATACTATATTATTTTAAGTTGTTTTCTTTACGCGTTCATACATTTCTATTGAAAAAAATATTTTTTCAGTAGTTTATATTTATTTTTTATTTTTATTCTACTCAAGCGAAGCAATACAAATACGATAACGATAGGAAAAATTTCAATTTATCTAAAGCAGATTTTTGGTATTCATAATGTACACCAATTCGTTTTAAAGATTAATGAAAATAGTGATTTAGCATTAAGATTCGCCAAGGAACATACTGTGGTTCCACCCAATGCGGCAGTATTGCATATAGGTTAGTAGCAGATAAAGTACAACAATTTTGTGAAAGAAAAATATACTTAAGGAAGTGAACTTAATGATGCAGTTAAGAAGAACAGAGAATAAAACAAAACAAAAGTAGTAAATAATGAATGCAAGTAAGTATTAAAACATTACAAAACATTTAACAATAATCTACTTAAGTGGATCTAATTATGTGAAATGGTTTTTTGAAAGCTAGCTCAAAAATAGATTTTTTTTTGAAGCAACACGAAAAACTATGTTTAAAAAAAAAACAGTTTTTACAGTATTTTCTTGACGGCAATATTTTTCCGTCTTCTTCTGCACAAAATGTTGCTCGTTTGTCAAACCTTGCAGTTCAATCACCGAACTATTTCATACAATACCGAATAGGCGAAACGACCAACACGCAGACTATTAAATCCAACTAACAATACAAATAATAAATGTTACAAAGTGAAAACAATAAATAAATTTGTATAAAAGATTTAACCCTTAGGAGCCGGAGCCCTGCAAGAATCGTGCCCACGCACGTCACGAAGCACTGCAATTGCAGTGTCAACCTTTTACATTCATTTTGCCTTTGGATATTACTTCTACCGGGTTCGTTAAACACAGAAATCAAAATGTCACTTTATCAAGTGTGGTATTGTTTTCACGCTGACTTTAACAGAAATGTATTTTTATTTATTGAATATTCTTGCCGGCTCCAACGGGTTAAAGAAAAAGTTTACAACCAGAATAATATTTATAATGGTTTAATCAGCGTATAATCTAGGAATAATTGTATAACTTTGCAGCACTTAGCGGTGCGATCAGGCGATAGCTGATACACGTCACCAGGTCACGTGATGGATTCGAGGACTTTAACTTGTAAAAACATTAACTACTTATGATTTGCGATTATTATTTATTGCGATTTCTATCGTTTAAATTGCGTGCGGCATTAATGAGCACCTATACTAGTTGAAACTAATACCTACTACCTACTGTCTCAGGTTACGTGGAAAATATCATTATTTATTGTTGACATTGCGCATGAAAAATAGTCATAACCATTGCAATAAATATTTTAACATATCTTTACAAGGTAGAAATAATGATCGAGTTCTACTAATTTTTTTAGAAAATTCTGTCACTGAAATGAAGGAAAATATACAGGTATTCTATAAGTTATGGATCAAACAAGGTGGGTGATTTTATTGATTAAATCTGTTGTTATTTTTAAATTATGTAGTTACTAATTTTGATTGCAAATAATCTTTTTTTTATTGTACAAATGTTATCCACCTCATGTGTTCAAGTGTATGAAATTAAACATCACTTTGAGATATTCATGTTGATGATTATTCATATTTGCCATGAGATATTTATGCTATATATATAGCATATATATGCTATATAGACAGCATATATATGCTGTCGCTTCCTACGAGCAATTGCTTGGAGGTTGGGAATTGAGAGAGGCAAGTACTCATATGATGAAATTGGACAAACTTTAAACGTTTCTTCTTTAGAAAAACGTAGAAAAGACTCTGATCTAATTTGCATATTCAAAATTATCAACAGTATTACCTGACACGCCTGCTTTGTGGCGACTCATCCAGTTCAACGTCCCTTTCCGTAGACTCCGAAATAATGAATTGCTGTTCCTCAATCAACATTCCAATAAGTATGGTTTCCATTCTCCTTTGTCCAGAATTTCGAGACTTGTCAACTCACCGTCAAGTCAAAGCATTGAATTTTTTGGTGTAAGCCTAAAAATGATTTTCGACAGTCGATACGGAATGTGTAATTATTAAAGCCCCTTTAACCTTCTTCATGCATTGTAATTGTAATTATCTTGTAACACTTGTAATTGTCTTCCATCTTTCTTTTTATATTATATGAATATTGCGATTGCTCATCATTTATATATGCTCTCCTTTCACTGTCATCTCTGTTTCTTATTCGTGTAAAAAATATTATATTTTTAATGGACTATTTGTCCGTAAATAAATAAATAAAATATATGAGCTAGAGAACAATCATTTGGAGGGCCAAAAAAATATTGATCTTAGGTGGGCCAAACAGTGAAGAAGGCCAGGTGATTGGGAGGTTGTAGATTTTCTATGAATATTGGTAAAATTTTGCCGAAATCGGTAGGTAGACCGAAATTTTGGTTGGAATGGAATCACTGCTAACAATAAAAACAATAGCTTAAAAAGTGTACGGTTACTCGATTTTTCAATGCTCAGACTATAGCTGTCTTACCCTCACTATTGTATTGACAGAACCACATGCTCGCTGAGTGTGGGAGCCGTCATGAACATAACAACTAGGACTCAGACTCTCGATGGGGTTCTTAATTTATTGCTTGACATCTCTAGATATGAATTGGCGATGCGTTTTATATTTTCACAGAATTATTTTTGTCGTATGAATACGGCATCTGCCACTTTTTTACATTAAGTCTACAGAGGAGGCTCTGAGGAAACAAAATGATTCAGGGCCTATGTTATCTTTGGGATGCTGTGTGGAGGGTCTTTTTTAAGAAAGGGTGGAGAGAAAGTACTAGGGAGGAAAAAGGTATGAGGATTAGGTAGGAATGTTGGAGGTCAATGTGCCCAGGAGTGACGGACATATGAATCCATTCCTCCCACTGCGGTGCAAGGCGATTGTTCGAGAGATAGTCCGACTGGAGAGGTCAAAAGCTATCCCTCAACCAGTTTCTCCCGATACGACTCGCAACGCAGTAGGTTGGCAAGACCTAGACAAACCTCACCTCCTGCTTACATATTGCTTTGGCAGTTTAGCGGGTCCTTGTAATGAAGAAAAAAAAACATAAAAACGCTGCGACATTTTATAATTTTTAATCGAGATAATATGGAAATTGTTAATAATCGGATCACTACATATGTGGCAATTTTGATTTCAAATGACCTCCTTCCCACCCCACTTCGTTTGATCCATATCTTAAGGTTAAACGCAACGCTCGTTGTATTCTACGTGTTCACAGATGGCGTTAATTAATTAATTTTGTTTAAATACGCTTTTGCAAGGTATTGCTTTACAGTATTAAGACAAATTATTTGTTTGCGCCCTCATATACGCAATATGAATATGAATAAATAGTTTTGTCCATATAAAAACTCAATTCTATCGAGAAAGGCATACAAATACAACATTGGATTGAATCATCGGTAAAATATTGTATTTGTGTGCCTTTCTCGAAAGAATTAAGTCTTTAAACGAACAAAACTATTGATTCATATTCATATTGCGTATATACGGGCGCAAACAAATGATTTGTCTTAATATTGTAAAGCAATACCTTGCAAAAGCGTATTTAAACAAAATTAATTAATTAACGCCATCTGTGAACACGTAGAATACAACGAGCGTTGCGTTTAACCTTAAAGGACACCGCGTACGCTTACACAAAGTAACATTTTTAGGTAGGTACATACCATTTTACATATTGTACGTATGTATTATTGTTATAATTTTAGTAGACTCTTCATCCGAATCTTCAGAATTTATTTTTAATCAAGACTTCCGTCTCTAAATTTTTTACCACATTACTAAAGGCGATAATATTTTTTAAAGGAAAAAGGGATAATATTTGATAGTAAATGTATATCATATATTTTTGGCGTTTATCTATACTCTCGTTCAATCATTTCAAATAAATTAATTCGTTTGAACTGAACCGATTGATCGAATGACAATTCACCGATATCTTTTTAATGCCAAAAAAGGTCGGTCGGCATCGAAAGTCTGTTATAGTTATTTTAATAAGGTTTTTAGAAAATAAATAGCCACATTGTCGTCCACATGTTTGAAAGATTCATTTGAAACAGCGTTTTGAAAGCAGATGTTTCGATTTTGCCCAACGGAAGTTACTAATATTGTTTGTCTATTGTCACATTGATAAAAATCTATGGCAATAAATTCACTATTAAAATTTACTTTATTATATTGTGGGTAGGGATAAAATTTCACTTTGTTCTTCAATGATATGACATCAAGTTTCATAACATTAATTATTGTATGTTGAATGTGGAAACAAACTTATTTACGGCATATTTGTTGATTCTTTTTGTTATTGATTAATGCACGATAATGTTTTAAAACCATTTGACAATATGGTGAGCCGAAGATCATCTCCAAAGTTAGAGGTAGTTCGAGAAAATGGTGAGTAAGATGTTTACTATTTCATAAATTGAGAAATAATTTTTGTAATCATTGATGAATGCAAATGTACTGAAAAGCCTTGTGCTGAAAAATTAGTAATTAGTTGCATATAATTGGATATAAAAAATCTTGAATGTCGGATATTTAAATGATACCGGTGACACATCAATTTTAGATATCTGAAATTCAAGTTTAATTGAATTTTTTTTAAGTATGTTTATATTATCTAAGTAGAAAAACATGTTCAATTATATAATTTACAATTAGAATTTTAACTTATTAAATTATAAAAATAAACAAACAAAAAATTAGACATATTCATTTAGTTCGACTTTCAAAAAAATGACAATAAATTAGACATGGTGTAATTGTATATTGTGGATATATTATTTTTAATAATTAATTTAATAATAAAACGGTAGTTGTTAATATGGGTATTTATTTATTCCAGATGTCGAGAACGATCAGAGTACGAATTCGGAATATTATAGTTTTCAAATTCAGCTGACGGCAATCCATAAACTGTTCAATTATCCTGTGATTAGAATTTGCCTCGATTTCATCTGTGGCCTTTATTATAGAGCAGAGGTAAGTCTTTCTCTTTATCTAATTTATTTTGATTTTGAATTAGAAACAAGTATTTTGAAGATATAAGATATTCTTAAAGAACACAAACGCGAATTTCTATTTTGAGAACAGGCCAGTCGAGGGCAGGTGGATTCTTCTTTCAGTTATCACGTCAAGACTCTACTTTTTTTTTAAAGATCCTAAAAGGAATGGTCCACTTTTCTGGTGGAACCTGCATGCATGTTAACTGTGCGCCCTAAAGTGTAGGAATAGAACCTTCACAGAACTTGAGAATTCACTTTGAAATTTTATGAATTATTAAAATTCTGTGAAACTTAATTTTAATAATAATTTGTGTATGCGAAAGCACTGTGAAACAATACAAGTGAACAAACCAGTGAAAATTTGGAAATAGATTTTTAAAACATTACAAGCATTTGTTCTATCAAATTTTCAATCTAGCAAACCATGACTTACTTAAGTGGGCAGACTTAAATCAACTACAAATAATAATCCAACCCCTGTTTCATATTTAATGGTTTCAATAAATTAACCAACCTGTTGAACTCATAAGTAACTTCGGTGAACTAAGGATCGTAAATTGTTAATCAAGTGTCGTGAAATTCGCACCAAAGTGGGGATTTTTCTGATTTCGGATCAAATTTTATTCGGAAGAGAGATAGGAAATTGATAATTCAGGATATCAAATTTTAACAATGTTTTAAAGATAATAGCATGTCATGAGTTGGAAAAAAGTATACTGGTACAAGGAAAATATTAGTGTTGCTATTTATTAAAAATCTCTTCAAATTATTCGTAATCCGGTTAAAAACGGGATTGCATAGCTTTTAGTACATTCCTAACATACTGGAATATTTGTTCATGCACCTGCATTTGTCTCATTAATATAAAATCACGAAATATTATGATTATTACAAACACGTGTTCCGACATAGTGTTAATACATACATCTTTACTAGAAGTTTAACAGGAAACCTATCAATTCATTCGTTAAAGGCCTGCAATCCTGAATTAAGCCGGATTGGGAGTAATTTGAAGAGATTCTCATTAAATTAGCAACAGGTACTTATTTTCCTCCGTGTGGGCCTAAAAAATCATAACTTCGTAATAAATTGATTTTGACAAGATACAGACTTGACAAATTTTAATTACACAATAATGATGGAAAGATTAAAACTTAATTAAACTGAATGTTTCCCCATTCACATTCACATTCACATTCACATTCACATTCACATTCACATTCACATTCACATTCACATTCACATTCACATTCACATTCACATTCACATTCACATTCACATTCACATTCACATTCACATTCACATTCACATTCACATTCACATTCACATTCACATTCACATTCACATTCACATTCACATTCACATTCACATTCACATTCACATTCACATTCACATTCACATTCACATTCACATTCACATTCACATTCACATTCACATTCACATTCACATTCACATTCACATTCACATTCACATTCACATTCACATTCACATTCACATTCACATTCACATTCACATTCACATTCACATTCACATTCACATTCACATTCACATTCACATTCACATTCACATTCACATTCACATTCACATTCACATTCACATTTACATCTACATTCACATTCACATTTACATTTACATTTACATTCACATTCATATTCACATTCACATTCACATCCACATTCACATTCACACTCACATTCAACATGTTTCCAGTAAATCACCTGATACCTCTACCTAACTTATGTTAACTTATCATTTATTGGTGTTGTTTCGTTCTCTCTTGCACCTCACAAAATTACTTGACATTATTTTAACAATGCTTGATTTATGCTTTAATTCGTATTTTGTGTTAACCACGAAAAAAGTATTACTTTCCAAACTAGTAGTTTATCTGAAAATCAAGAGGTATATTGTTATACGACGTTATTGAATTATTGAGAAAAATATGATTTTATAGTCCTTTATTATCAGTGACTCGGCAGAATCTACAAATCGTGTATCGCATTTCCTATTTAAATTAACCCCTCAAACTCTAGGTTAACTCGTAGATAAATCAACATTAGGAAAGGTTCCACTTATTTACATATGGGTAGATGATTTAATACAACCTACCCGACTGGCAAACTACCCTCAAGAGGGTTGACATCCGATCCCTGCATAGATAGTGCTAGTTAGTTGTATAATAGTTGATCCCCGGTATATCTTGTAGTGATTAATCCACTGGCAGAACCAGTGTAATTAAACATACTGAATAAATCACTTGTTTGATTGATGTGTTTAACGAGGTGGTATTTTTAATGTTTACCCTATATAATGATTCACTTCTAGAACTGTGGATTTAGTATTATTACCTACTAACGACATTATAAATCTAATTACACTTATAAATTATGTTCAAGGGTAGAAAATACCTTCAATATCGCCCTGGTGTAAGACCACCATTCAGAATTGAAACGTTGCTTCAAATGGCATTTCCGTATTTGGTAACCAGGTCTGAACAGCCAGGAACTACCCCACCTTCCTCCTCCACATTTCCTTTCCCTCCACACTATAGCCTCACAACATACTCCAATTGGGGAGGCCATAGTCTCACTTGATCCAGACGATTATTAGCAGTTGGGACTCTTAAGTGGTATTAAAATAAAAAAAAAAGTACAATTGAAACTTTACTTTTTACGCAATTTCAATAGAAGGGTTAAAATATACCGCAAATAAGAGCGGAATACTGTCCAGACAAAATTTGGGGTGATAAAAAAATGAAAAAGGGTTTAATAGAATAATAATTGACCAGCATGGAACCAGTGGTATCCTTAATTGAGGGAATAGAAGCAATTGAGGAAGGGAAAGAGAAGAAGATTAGTAAAAAAGTGTTGGGAAGTATCCTTTAAATTGCGCATTTACACTGCCACAGTATTCGCTGTTAGTTGTTCAGTAAAAACTGTTTAAAAACCAAACTCAAGCAGCAATAAAAAGGTTTGCCCTTTTTCGCAAAAGTTTTTTATTATAATTGTTTCTGTTTCTATGTCGGCTTGGTGCGAAAATGAAGAAATTAGAGTCTAAATTTCAAAATAAAACGTTTATTCGGTCTGGGGGTGTCCGGGGGTAAAGTGCCCTAACTTCGGGAGGTGATTCTGCACGATGGTATAAGTAAAAAAGAAAAATTACTTTTTCCGAAATATTTTTTTCCCATACTAAAATATTTTTCCCCAGAAGAATATTTATTTTTCCATAAAAACAATTCAACTTTTTTTATCTAAAAACTACCTTAAAACGTTGGAATTTCGAAAAGAGTCATTAATTTTTTACTTCTAAAATTTTACATGTACATAAAATCACCCTCTAAATTAGCGTACTTCACCCCCGCACTTCCTGTATACTATACATCTCAGCACTAGTAATATGAAATGCTTATCACCAGACTGCAATGTTGGGTTTCGTAAAGACTTACAAAATAATCCTATAAATATACTCGTATCTCAGGTCAAAACATGGTTCGAGAATGCTATTTATTTTATTTCCATTTTTGGTAAGAGTTCTAACCATTGACTAAATAAGACTAGACATGGTCTATTGACATCGAAATAACCCCAATCATTGGTGTGCCTTATTTATTCAGATACATCAATGGTTCTTAAACATTATTTGATCCACGTTTCCACTATATTTTCACAAATTTTACAGAATATTATAATTTTTTACTTCACTAATTACAAATTTACTTTGTGACATAATTTTATTAAATGAAAATAAATTTGTATGCTTTGTATTCTGACGAAGAAACCCTTTGTTTTGAAATATGCAGGTATTTTTATTTTTATGAAATTGTGTTATAAACAAAGTATATTATTAATTTTTAATGTTTATTCTTTTCACTATCCATAACCATTGAAAAAAATTAATTGTGTTAATATTTTAATGAAATTAATTGATTTAACCGACTTAACTTGCAGAAGAACCATAAGCGATTTGGTACCTTTATACAAATATATATTCATGGTTTATTGGATGCACCTGACTTAACTAAGCTAATAAAGTAAAAAATCGTAACAAGAGACTTCCCGAGTTGTTCTTTGTTCGTTTATCTAAAACAAACTATTTTATTAATTACCCAGTTCAAAGGCCACATATTTCAGAAATGTTCGTTTCGATAACATATACGAGTATATTATATTATGTAACTTACGTCTTTTTAAAATATTTACCTTATATCTTACTTTTTCTTTTAATGATAATTTTTACTATTTACTCCCGGCAGGTATCAATACTTTTTTTCTCTATTATCTCTTCTTTGCATTTATAAAATTTACATGTATCACGTAGATTAAATTTGCACCCATCATATTTAAAAAAATATATTCCATTGTTGCTGCTAATGTGGATATATTTAATTGGAAAAAATTATTATTAAATTGTTTTAGTTATGAGACAAAAAAAAGTCGTACTATAATGTCCAAAATGACACCCGTTAATTGATTGGTGACTTGGTTTTTTTTATCAAACAATTTTCAATCCAGAAAAATAAAGAAATTATTGAAAGTGACGATGAGAAACTGATGAAATACTTTACGGGTAGTTTTTTTTCCAAATTAAACGATTTCGTGGTCAACTAACACGGAACGAATGGAGAGCCTGCTGTTCACTTGTCAGAGGGACAAATTGTTTTTTTACGTGATAAACAAGAGGGGGATGACGTAGCCAAAATATTTCAAAAGTCGCGTGCGTCTCTTCATTTACCTTTGTTACATAGACCGGGAACTCCTCTTCGAATTGTGACATGCAAAACATGCAAACATTGATTTTTGTCGGAGAAATTAAACATAAACAAATTTCTGCCTCTTTTTTAGAAGCCTGAACAGAAGTGGCTAGCACGCTTAAGCTAAGTACCGAACCTAACACATTTATTAAGAGTTAAAACCAAGCCTTTGTGTGATTTATGATAATTATGAGGAAGTTTGCCATTCACAAACAAAGATCTAAAAGCAAAATAATCTAGAAACAAAAAACGCAATATCTATATAAGTGTACCTGACTGGCTGGAAATTTAAATGTTTGTTCTTATTAATGCCAAAAGTATTTATAGAATGGCTTGAATAATAGAAGACGGGGACGCCCGATGAAGGTTTAAGGCGATGCCATACGTGGTAATTCAAAATCATGTGTTTTTGGTTTGAAAATTTGGTCGCCTAGAAATGTTTCAGATGCTTTAATTAAATACTGCGAGTAGAATACATCCTGGCCTTTGAAATAATCGAGTATATTTTAGATAAGTCTTAAAAAAAATTAAATATTTATGCCTGAACATCCACAAAATAAAATAAAAGGCACTTTTTGGCCATGTTTTTTTCTTGCATAAATCAAAACAGGCGGATGGTGTTAAGCGGGAATTTGAACCTTATCGCCATCTACGTAAGGGTTGTTATTGATAGCGGCTCAATTTAAAATATTACACGACGTAGTACATCGCCTTAATTCATTATATCTGCACTGGAATAAGATACGTAATTGAATTAATAGTTGAGGTAATGTAGTTTTTTAACAGTAACAATGTGGATTTCTTGATGCTAACTACCTGAAACAAATAGTAGAACAGTCGGAAGCGCCCGAGGAAGACACGAACAAAATATATTTGCAGTAAATTGAAGCGTACAATGTACATGTGGAAGAGTATGGTTGAAGAATTCGGGAACGCCGAGGAAGATATTCAAAGATAACTGTTTCTATTAAATAAATAGAAACAGTTATCTTTAATAGAAACAGTTATCTTTTATTTATTTGAGGAACATAAATAGTCTTAGTAATACAATATCTTTATAATTAACTAGCTGATTTGTACCCGGGGTTGCTCGGAAATATGAATGGTTTGGACTAAGGTTTTAATTTACAACTCTACTGTTTCTATAAAATAAATACAATTTAATGTAAGATAAACTACGCTTACAACCATTTTAGAACAATGTCTTGGAGTATATTTTTTAAATTCAATCCCTGAAAGTATTGGAAATATAAATAACAACAAAGATTTTAAAAAACACACTGAAAATATAAACTGAATACTAAAAAACAGAACGAACTAAATGACACATCCACCATACACACAAACCTGTCTATATTATGTATATAATCAGGTGAAATAATTACTTTATCTTCTCTAAATTGTGTAACTTTATTTTTTTTAATAAACACCTAAAAAATAAACAGCAATAATTGTCTTATGTAAAAAATTGAATTTATTATAAAATAATTTCTGTTATTGCTGTTAACAGTGATTAATATTGTTAATTTTTTACATGACTTTTCATTAATTAATGCTTTTGAAGTGTTACGCAATTTTTTTCTACTGCGGGTTCATGATATCTTTATTCTTAAAGACTATTTTGATTCTGAAATTTATACCATAATCACATCCACCAAAAAATTCAGAACCTTCACTACCTACTTAAGTTTTATATATTTTAATGTTTATATGGGATGCGTGTGAATATCATTGTATGTATATACATTAATTTCTGCGTCCAATTTTAGTATCGTCAGGTCACACGAACTCAAAAATCTTTGCCAAACCCATAGTGATTATTTTGTAATTTTAAATACATTAACCTAATCCTGTTTTAATTCGTTTCATTTCGGCACAATAATTGATGAAACATTTTGTTTTGTTGTAAGGTTTACTCAAAAGAACCTCGAAGAAAAGTAATTCACAGATTCTCAATATGTCTGCTCCGAAACATAATAGATTGTTGAAAACCCCAAAGTTCAGTAACCCGTTTAAAAATAGTATCTACATTGTAACCAATACTTGAGATTTTTTTGTATCAGAGTTTCTCAAACATTTTATTTTTGAGCTAGCCGGAATAGATAATATTAAGGCTCCCAAATTCCTTATCATTTAATCTTTATTATACTAAAATAGTGTCGCTATCCGCATCTGTCTGTTTGTGCGCTTAATTCTTCTAAACTATGCAACGAATTTTAATTATCAATCATTTACAGAATGTCTACCGAAAGGTTTATATATTTACAATACATTTATATTATATTTATAGAAAGTAGAGAAAAGTCAAATGTGTTGTATGTAATAATTCGAAAAAATATATTCTCAGGCGTTTACATTGCTAACTCTGGCTAAACCTTATGAGATACATCAAGATAACGTATGACGGAATTGTGTATCTTAAAAAGGCCTAGAGAAAAATTTAAAGTCGTATATATGTATCTATATCAATAAATGGTGGATTTGCATATTTTGACTCTAAGATAAGATTATTATTTTTCCAAGTGCTTCTAATCTTTAAGATAATTAATAGGAAATTGATTTGATTTAGTTTGGTCGGCAACATCATTAAAAAAACAAAGAAATCTTAATCATTGAGAAGCACTGTTCTATAAAGTTCAAAGTTCAAAATATTTTGCATGTAAAAAACGTTTAGAACGTTCACACAAGATTACTTTTCCACAAACCGTAATATGTAACATTTTTCGTTTTCACAAGTCACGTTTAGTATTTATTTTTCGGTGTTTTTTTAGGATATACTGGTTGGAAACATAACCAAATCCCATAGCAGGGATGTAACAAATATTTGTATTAGCTTTTCTGCTTGCAAAAATGTTACCAACAGTTAGTACTTATGCAATCCAATTAAATAACCACCTCAATTCTTTAATACACAATGTGTAAATGAGCATGACACAATTATTAATCTAAACTATCGAAAAGTAAAACATAATACCAGAGATTAACATTAATATTTGAACGAGCTCGATAATAGGATCACTATATTATATTGGCGATGTTTCGTTAACCTTTCCCTTATTGTGCTAAAAAAATCCACGCGTTCCGGTGCTGTGTAGTCAATACACATCTCAAAATAAGCGATTTAATTTCGGTAAAATATGAATATTTATAGCTAATCTATTATGTTTATTATATTTGATATCAAAAGTGATAATAATAGTAATTTAATTGCTGAAAACATGAAATAACCATCGGTAGATGCTAAAGAAACGTGCGAGAGGTCCACATCTAACGACGGTTTGCGGCCGACCATCGGCCGACTGGCTAGCGGCTGGCGGCTGGCACAAACACAGCTGTGCGGTCGTAGGTATCGATGGTCTAAATCAAAATACAACTGCAGACGTGTGGATTTCTCATGTTCCCGCATAGCAAATTAAAGCGGGACATCAATAGCGTGTCATTTCCTAGCACACTCTTTGCGTATTAGTATCACACGGTTGATTGTATTGGTGTATTTGTTTCCGATTTTCAACAAAAATCTCTGATTTTTTATTGAATTTGAAAACTATCTAAAATATTATTTTTTAATTAAGTGCATAAATGTATAACGGAGGAATACCTAAAATCTGAACCCAGAATTTATTATATTTATAGAGTTATTAAAGTTATTAGAAGCAATGTGTAGTAAATACACACCACAGATGAGGAAAGGTTAAACACACGTCCAATCTTAACTGTCTAGAACAGCGAACCGATGCAAAACGTAATGTCAAATTTAATTGAAAGAATAAACGCACCAAGTCAAACAGAAAACGACTCACTCGTCTGACGAGGCTACTGATAACTCGTGTACATATTCACATTTGCGAGTTGAATTTTTTAAACAGTTTCTCTAATAATCAGAGTGAATATAAAATACCCCGAAAAAAATATGTAAGCCCGAGCCTTTGTGCAATTCCAAACAACTGGCACCGCGGGATCACTGTTGTACGCAGACCACGCTGGTTGCCTACAGTACGAGTGAATTAAAGTTGGTATATTAGTTCATAAAGCGGGGTTACGAGGTTATTTGCGTATGAGCTCATATACCTACATATTATTGAATGTACGAGTAACAATTACATCATTGACTTCTGACGAAACTTTATACTGTTTCGGTGTTGTTCGATTATTACGCAGCGTAAAAATCACGCGACGCACCTACTTGGAAAAAATAGTTATACGCATTATATAATTTTTTTCTGGTGCACTTTATTATCTTAGGATAGCTGTCATCGGGACAATCTTTATTCATGTGTCACATTAATATTGTCTTTAAAAGTCCGAATCGATTTTGACATTTTAAGTTTCACTTAATATTTGTTAGGCTGAGGGGGTACCTAACCATCACCTCGATTAATATATATTATAATTAATAAATACTCATAATAAGCAGAAAACTCGGCTAACTCATATATTTAGCCAATATTCATAGGTTCGACTACCGAATAGTAAATTCAGTCTTTATAAATAAATAAATCGTTAAGGCGATGCCATACGTAGAAATGCAAAATCATGTGTTTTTGGTTTGAAAATTTGGTCGCCTAGAAATCTTTCAGATGCTTTAATTAAATACTGCGAGTAGAATACATCTTGCCCTTTGAGATAATCGAGTATTTTTCAGATAAATCTTTTTATAAGCCCAGAAAAAAATAATGTATAAGGCCTATGAAAACTGCTTTAAAGTTCAAAATCTCCTACTTACGAACCCATTTTCTGTTTTGATTTTATTTTTTAATGTGGCAAATTAAGTTATTTATAAAATGATCGAAAAAAAGTTTAATATTTATGCCTGAACATCCACAAAGTAAAATAAAAGGCACTTTTTCGCCGTGTTTTTTTTCTTGCATAAATCGAAACAGGCGGATGGTGTTAAGCGGGAATTTAAAACTTATCGCCATCTACGTAAGGGTTGTTATTGAAAGCGGCTCAATTAAAAATATTATACAATGTAGTGCATCGCCTGAAATCGCAAATGAAAAAAAATACATACGTTATAAACGAGATTGCTTTTAGAGAGGATGTTGAAATACCCCCTAAAGGTTATATAGCTTTAATTCTTATATTTGGTAGTTGGGTATTTTTACTAAAAATTTAATAATTTACCAGTCCCAAGCATTTAACTTTTTTTGAAGGGGTTGTTTAGAACGGTGGCAGGAATATAGGGGAAAGATGACTAGATAATGCGAGTACCTAGCAGTCAGAAGCATTGAATTTTTTTTCTATTTTTTAATTTTTCTAGTTCTAATACAAGACTGATATTCTCAACGGAATAGTTTTTTTGTAATAACTGGGTTTCCACCGTAGAAAATTCAGTAAAGGCAAAAGGTCGTATCATTCTGAGGCTAAATAAAAAACTTTGTGGGTTCAGAAATTGCTACCTTTATTTAATAAATATCACAGAACGCTACTTCTATTCAAATTTAACGTCTTTCTCTAGAAATTTTCCGATTCTGCGTATTGGTACCTATATCAAGCCATACTGGAAGCATTGAACCACTATGAAAGAAAAGTTTTCTTAAGCCGTGTAAATTACATTTTAAATTAATGATAATAAATGATTATAGTTTTAAACTGTCAGTGAATTTCTTTCAAGAACGGGAGGCTCTATTTGAAATCACAACTGGAATTTTAAAGGAGTTAAGAAAATATTTAACGAGCAAAAATATACGGTTAGGTATACAGGGTGTCCGTAAGTAAAGTGCGCTAACTTTGAGGGGTGATTATACACATTTGGTTGTTTTCAGGCAAAAAAGTTGAATTGTTTATATGTGAAAATAATTTTTTTCTTTGGAAATTATTTTTAAATGGGAAAATATACGTTGGTATTTCAGAAAAAGTTAATTATCTTTTTTACTTCTATCATCATGTAGAATCGCCTCCCGAAGTTAGCGCACTTTACCCCCGGATACCCTGTATAGCCAACGCACTTGAAGTGAAATAACACAAAACTGTATTGTGCAAACGTAAAATAATTTTCATTTTAACCAAATCGTTAATAAAAGGTTTTAATCATAAAAGCATTTGCTTCTTCCCACAAGTCATATATATGGCGTAAAATTGAAATGATAATACATAAATGGAAATCGTATTATTTATTAGAAAAATAATATATAAACCACAAAAAAATATTAGTATATTCTTTATTTGTATAGGAAATAAATATAACATAAGCAGGCACATATCTTTTTGTAAACATAACATAAACATCAATATTATTTGGTGTTACAATAATGGGTAGTCATTCGAAGTTAAGGCAGGACAGTTTGTCTGTAGGTTCTACCAAACCATTTTATTCTTAAATTACAGCTTAAATATTTCCAAGTAAATCTACTGTTTTAAAGATATACAGGTGTCGGGTGGTTATGTGCTATAACTTCTGTAGGTGATTCTATATGATGGAAAATATAAAAATAAAAACTTTTTTTTTTCAAATTCTGAACTTTTTCATTCAGTACAAAAATATTTTTTAGTAGAAGAATATTATTTTTTCCATGCAAAAAATATTTTTTTTCCTAAACGTTACAAAACGTTGGAATTTTGAAAAAGTTATCTATGTTTTTTTACTTGTATTATCATGTATAATCATCTCCCGAAGTTTGCGGACCTTACCTACTGACACCTTGCATTTATATTAAGGAAGGTGTATTTGAAATAATTTACACAGTTTTACAATGCTATTTTCAGAATCTTTAAAGTTATTACATTTTCGACTATATCTACCTGCGTAAATTGTACTGCACCATGATAAATCCAACATAACTCCCTACACATGGACATCTATTGTGTCCTTAAAAAATGAATTTAACCTCCTTATCTGAATGCTCACGTAATTCCTCAGGTGTGTGACTTAAAGACTAAATCATTTGGCAGACAAGTCCTAGGTGCTGGGGGATACCACCCCTTTCCGCATTTCATTCTGAAATTAATGTTCTCGATTACGGGCATTCTAGCTAAGCCATCAATTCAGGCCTTTTGATAATATACAGGGTACATCATTAAACCTAGGAGAACCTTCCGCTAGAATACATGCAAATAAAACTACAACAGTTATTTTTGATTTTAAGAACCCGAAGAATCGAGTCTAGACTAGCCGGCAGAATATTGATATCGTAGGGTGACAAGTGTGATATGAAAGACGAAAGCGGATTAAATATAGTTGAAATGAGTTCCTTTAGACGTGCTTGTGGTAAAACTGTATTCGGTTTACAAATGAAAAGATCTGAAAGCAAGGTAAGAAGGAGAAAATAAAAGGTAGCCGTTGTGAGCGTAATCAAAAGGATTGGAGGGGGTTTTGTAAATACACTGAACAATCTGGACACATGGAGTCCGTAGAGAAAGAAAAGAGTATTAGGGGACTATCACAGACATAGGAATTAATAGACGAGAAGATAATGGCGAGGGGTAAAAACTGTTGAAGAACGAAGGGAGTAAGGCTGACTGTGATTCGTCAATAAATCAATCTGACAGTAAATAGGCATCTCGCATTATAATATCACCATTTACTTCTTAAAAGTAAAATCTGCTTTTGAATGAATAGACATTTTTACATGGGAGCGCAAATTACTCGCCACGTTATGAACAAATTTGCGAAGTCCAAATTCGGCCAAATTTTTCTTCTATTTTCAGAGTCGAATATTTCGTTTAAGTATTTAGTTAAGACACTTTTATAAATGTTAATAATTTACTTCCCAGCAACCAACCAGCTTTGTGTTTCGCGTCCAGACGTTTCTCGGTGTGATAGTATATGTTTCTAAAACTGATCTATATTATACGATGTGAATATGCTTAAAATAAAGTAAAATAATGCTTATATATGGAATGTAATACGACAATTGGGTTTATTCTCTTTTTCACATCTATTTTTACAAGTTTTCATAGTACAAGTCAACATTTTGCCGTGTTATTTCGTAAAATGAACCGATGATGCCTCGACCATAGTTCGCACAAGAATGATGACGTCACGTTTTCAAATTTCACTTGAGGCCATACGCGAGCACAGCCGGCTCCAATGGAACCGGTATGGGGAGTGGGGATAATACGCTTTTAATCACTTAGGGCAGGTCTACTAATATTCATATGTCTATGGGGACTATCTTATTATTATGTCGCCATATGAAATTCATAAGTGAGTCGGAGGAGCCAAAGACTTTAGTCGGTTTTTGGTGTATTGAAGGAATAATTGACTTGTATGTTGAATAAAATGACTGGATGTGATTGAAGCAATGAGTTAGTGACAGGACGATCATCTCTGCGTATCCACACGCGAGAGTTAGTTAGAAAACTTCAGTCTTACTAACTAATTAACCATCGCCCCGTTTCTTCGCAGGGGTAGGCAGAGAGGACGGACCGCCAAACAACTCGGTCTTGGCACACACTTCTTGCCTTATTCACATGCATTAACTTACATTTACACATTCATACATTCACTTGATCGTGTCATGTCGTCCTCGGGCGTCTCCGACTTCTGCTACATATCATATATTCTCCTTACACTCCTTTCTTCGCTCATTTGCTCTACATGCCCAAACCATCTAAGCTCCCTTTCTTAATTTTACTCATTACGCTTAAATCAGCCTTGCACTCTTTGCGGATCTCCAAATTTCACACACGATCATACATGGTTTTACCACACATACACCTCAGGGATTTCATTTCAACAGCATTCAGTCTACTTTTATCCTTTCTGTACCAGTTTCAGGCCTCACTTCCATACATCAGGATAGGTACCAGCACTTTATTGTGGGCTGCTAACTTCGCTTCTTTGGGCAATTTTTCTGAACTGCATTCAGTCCTCCATTAGTGCAGTTACCTAAGTCTTTGTTCTATAAATTCAATGAATTTAAAAAATAATATCTATTTATCAACAAACTACACTTAAATAATAGTATGTATACAATATACTTGACTTCAGCACAAGTTTCAGTTGACGGTTACCAACTGGAGTCACAACTATCTAGTTTATGCACATATTTACAAGACTTCTGTACGGGGTCATGTTTCTAGCACCGAGCTCGGCCCCGTGTACTTTGTATGAATGGTTCAGACTGGTTTATAAGGGGTTATTTAGAGCGGAGGTTGGAATTTATTTGGCAGCAAATAACTGAAGAAGGCAGTGAAGCCATTAATTTTTCCAAATGCATAATTCACTTCCATAAACTTAGCATTTTCATTCGGATACATAATATTGCAAGAATTTTTATGTGTATCTTCTTCAGATATTAAGTCCCTTGGTAATAAATTAGTGCACATTAAAAATATGTGGGATTTATCGCAGCTAGGACTGTAGTACATAAATTATGTATCATATTATGATTTATTAGGATTCGCACTCATTTGGCAGGGAGTTGAGTTTTTATTAACTCGCTTACATATAAAAAGAGATTGTATAAACATTACAATAAAATTAACACACAAAGACACAAAATCCGGTTGTATATTGCTTTAGGCTTCTGCAATCACGGTGGTAAGTTTAAAAAATATGTTTTTTCAGGTACAAACATATTTAATATTTTTTGAGGTGAGTTTGAGTTTGAGAAGAAATTATAACTGGAGTAGGTGGATTATTTTTGTTGTATTTGAAAACATATTTTACGGGTGTTGAGGGACAAATTTGGATTTCTTTAACCAGTAATTTTTGACATCATTTGAAGTAAAAAAATAAATTAAATGTTTATTTGAGAAGAAATCTTTTTCACAAACAAACAACATATGTTTTTGTTTATGTCGTCACCGGTAATAACCGCCCAACTCCTGACCCGCACCCTAACTGGTCCAATACCTTCTGATTTGTTAATATGTCGTCACCTGTCCCTTAGCCGAATAACCGCCCAACTCCTGACCCGGACCCTAACTGGTCCAATACCTACTGATTTGTCAATGTGTCGTCACCTGTCACTTAGCCGAATAACCGCCCAACTCCGGACCCGGACCCTAACTGGTCCAATACTTTCTGATTTGTTAATATGTCGTCACCTGTCACTAAGCCGAATAACCACCCAACTCCTGACCCGGACCCTAACTGGTCCAATACCTACTGATTTGTCAATATGTCGTCACCTGTCACTTAGCCGAATAACCGCCCAACTCCGGACCCGGACCCTAACTGGTCCAATACCTTCTGATTTTTTAATATTTCGTCACCTGTCACTTAGCCGAATAACCGCCCAACTCCTGACCCGGACCCTAACTGGTCCAATACCTTCTGATTTGTTAATATGTCGTCACCTGTCACTTAGCCAAATAACCGCCCAACTCCTGACCCGGACCCTAACTGGTCCAATACCTTCTGATTTGTTAATATGTCGTCACCTGTCACTTAGCCGAATAACCGCCCAACTCCTGACCCGGACCATAACTGGTCCAATACCTTCTGATTTGTTAATATGTCGTCACCTGTCACTTAGCCGAATAACCGCACAACTCCTGACCCGGACCCTAACTGGTCCAATACATTCTGATTTGTTAATATGTCGTCACCTGTCACTTAGCCGAATAACCGCCCAACTCCTGACCCGGACCCTAACTGGTCCAATACCTTCTGATTTGTTAATATGTCGTCACCTGTCACTTAGCCGAATAACCGCACAACTCCTGACCCGGACCCTAACTGGTCCAATACCTTCTGATTTGTTAATATGTCGTCACCTGTCACTTAGCCGAATAACCGCCCAACTCCTGACCCGGATCCTAACTGGTCCAATACCTACTGATTTTTCATTGTGTCGTCACCTGTCACTTAGCCGAATAACCGTCCAACTCCTGAACCAAACATTGATAACAAACGAATTAAAATCAATTCTTCAATTTTCTTTTTGCAGGACATTAATTTGTTGGTAGGTATGAACTAAACAACTTTGGAGACAGAAACCTTAAAGGAATTCTCATTGTGCGGCTTTACCAGCACTTAGCAATGGAAAAACAAGCATTTAATTGAACGAAACAAATCGCTAGTTTGAGATCATTATCGGAATTAATTGGATAATTTCCTTTATGTCTTATTTTACTTGCTAGTTCTTATTTTGCTCATTTATCACTCCGCCTAATTAGCCTGTAAGGTTAGTTGCTGGATCAGATTTTGAAATTTAAATAAACTTGTATTATGAAAAGTGAAGTTTTGAAAACAATCTGCTAGGTAGGTATCTTTGAACATAAATAAATTAGTTTCCTCCAACTTTCAAGGACGTGATAAGGCGAAGGAATAAATTTACTATTTGTATCTTCTAATTAACGTTTTTCAGAGGTTCAAGAACGCGATAAGAATTAATTAAGTATTGGCTCGTGAAAAGTACAAGTAACTGCTACCCGTGAAAAACTCAGGGATAGTAAAAAAAATAGACAAATCAATTCGAATTTTGAAATTAAAAATGAAAATAATATATGTGGGTAGGTGCATTTTCACTTGTCTGAATTATTTGCAGCAAATACGAATTACAGAATTCATTGAACCGTGAGTTGAAATTGGTATTTTATAAATTTGAGAGGCGGATACGGGAACCGCCGCCCCGGGAACCATTTATTGGTTAACCAACACCTCTGCCATGGGTGATCCCAAGTGTTTCGATACATTTTGTGACTTAGCAGGGGTGATCGGGTTCATGGGATGAGGTTTTTTTTTTTAAATTTATTTATTTCATCAAAAAATTACAGAATATATATAATATATCATTAGTAAGTTGTATAATTATATGTCAGTTAGAAACAATGAAATTGTTGAAAGAATAATGTTACAATAATACGGCAGTTTCTAATATAAGAAAAAATATTTATCAATGTAGAAATGGCATAATATACTATATTTTAGGTTGTGCATAACCTGCCTCACTAGGCGAACCTGTATTGAGGCAGAATTTTTAGTTAATTATTTCTCCATTATGTCTATGGTTTGCTAATATGTAAATGTTTAATATGGGTTCCCATACAGCAATCCATTATTTTAGGTTACATTATTGTTTACATATTGAAGATACAGATAGAATAAGTTTAAACACAATACATACTATAATAACTCACTGTGACAAGGCATTTGGTTACTTTTCATTATTATTTGCATTTACACAATACGTATATAGTAAGTTTTAGCACCGTACATACTGCAATAACTGTCAATGACAAGGCGTTTGGGTGAGGGCACCAGTGTAGGCTCGATCATTTGAATAAATCCAAATTTTAACATTTTTTTTAAACTCTCTCCGTGTTTGACTCTCTTTAATATTTTCCGGGAGCATGTTGAAGATCTTTGTGGCAAAGTAGCCAAAGCTACGTTGACCAAAGGTGGAAGAATGTGCTGGAACATGTATTTGTTCGAATTACGCGTAAATCTAAAGTTAGTTTTTTTTTCGTAAAGCACGTGTTTGTTTTTAAAGAGATGCATGAGTTTGTCTGGGTCTTGGCTACAGGTGCGTTTGCCCACCAGCTGCGTGGCAGGTGAATCGGGAGACACAACTTGAGGGAGATCTTATTACCTCTCCAGCAGGACTCTTGCGCCGTTGTGGGATGGATGGATTCGTGCATCCGTCACTCCTGGACACATTGATTGACACCCAGATTCCTACCAACCCCTCATACCTTTTTCCTTCCCAGAACTTTCTCTCCTAACTTTCCTTAAAAATACCCTCCACACAGCATCTCCAAAGATGACATAGGCCCTGAACCATTTTTTGCTCTGGGCCTCCTGTGTGGACTTAATGTAATAAAAAATGGAAAATACAATACAGAACCACCCAAACCAAATTCATAACATCTTTTCCGTTTTCATAATTGTTAATTTTGTCCCAAACTCAAATCGTAAATCATTATAGATGAACATAAAAAATAAAAATATTCTGATACACCGTTGCAAAAGTTAACTTGGTGGGAGTGGAAGTGGTGGAAAGTGATAATAAAATTAGAAGAAGTCGGGGATACCCAAATCAAACATACGTCTGTTCAAGAAACAGAATAACGAAATAAAATGAACGTACAAGACGATGCGTGAATACGATTGAAGCAAGAAACGTGTGCAAAAAAGAATTGTGTGGCGGTCAATCCTTCCTGCCTACCCCCTTTCGGATACGGAGTGATGATTATATGATTAAAACATTTTTAATCGTATAACAATAATAATTTATATTTCAGGATGTGGGGAGGTTAGTGCAATCCCACACGTCTAAATAGTTATTTATACATTTTGATAATAAGTACCTATAAAGTATGGTATGATAAACGAATTAAATACAATGAAAGTTTATTTTTATTAGTTATATTATTATAAGAGTGTATATCACCATCCTCTCGGTAACTGTCCATTTTAATAAATAAATGCTCGCAATATGCAGTAAACTCGGCTAACTTATCCGATATAATATAGCCACTAGACAGTAGACACTAGACACTGGACACTGGACACTGGACACTGGACACTGGACACTGGACACTGGACACTAGACACTAGACACTAGACTGACTAGACACTAGACACTGGACCTGGACACTGGACACTGGACACTAGACACTAGACACTAGACACTAGACTGACTAGACACTTGACACTGGACACTGGACACTAGACACTAGACTGACTAGACACTAGACACTGGACACTAGACACTAGACACTAGACACTGGACACTGGACACTGGACACTAGACACTAGACTGACTATACACTGGACACTGGACACTGGACACTGGACACTGGACACTGGACACTGGACACTGGACACTGGACACTGGACACTGGACACTGGACACTGGACATTATACAATGGCCACTGACCCCCTAAGATTAACTTTTAAAAAGCCCGCACTGAATTAATATTGTGCCATTTAAATTATCCTAAAAAATAATATCCGCGCAGTATAATTCTAACCCAATGAAGTAAAAACATTCTGTATCAAATGTTTTTGAACAGGTTGTCCGATTATTTTTCAATTTTCTTTTGTTCTGTTTGAACACATTTAATTGGCACTTAGGGGACCGCGTTGCCACGGATTACGAGCGATCTTTAAACGAGTTTCCCACTGTCTAAGCGGGTCCAGTGGCAGTAATAGTCCAGGTGTTTGCTTGTTAGTCCTGCGGGCAGGTAGGAGGTAGAAAGGTAATGAAGTGGGACTCAGCGACCAATGGGGTCCGTAGGGGAGCCAAGGGGGTGTAAAGCACCGGCAGTTAATGTTATTTGTAGACCGGGAACCGGGGGCTCAATGGGCAAGAAGATCGCGGGGAATGCCAAAGAACAAATAATAAGAACTGGTCGTTTGTTTCGCTTGGTAAACAACCAATTAGCAGCGAAATGCGCGCTACTTTGGCTATTTAAGGGAATTTTATTTTCATGGAAATGTCAACAGAATGTGTATTGAGAATGTGTTCATGAATGTGTTTATTTATATTCGTTGTACAAAGAGTGTTGAAACATTTTGAAGTTTGTGTATGTTTTGCTACGTGTATTTATTAACTTATACTGATACTATATTTTTGTTATTATTTTCCTGTTTTGTAAGATTCATTCCAATGATGGATTTTTGTTTTCATTATATTTTAATTTTATTTGTTTGTACTATAGAATGTGATTAATATACAATAGTCTCAACTGTCTAGAGCCAGTGACTTTATAAACCTTCAGAATCAAATAGTTATGTAAAACGGACGGGGCTGTTCAAATCAGGTTTCAAAGCAAACTCTAAGAAATGTTAATCGAAGTTTTATTTTTAAATTGTGGTATATCACCCGAGAATTGCCAGTTATTTAACAGGTATTCAATGATATAATTATTTTCATGTATGGTTCATATTCATAAATTAACGTAACCTCTCTACAACCATGGAATTTTTATTTTATTTTTTATTATTGAATTTTTTTATACATACTCGTACGTGGATAGCTACATATTGAAAACTGTATAAAAATATTGTAATAAATGTAAGTAATTAAAAAAAAAAATCCCACGAAGGCGAAGCATGAGTGTGGGTATTATAGGTATTTTTTATCTAATTTCCATGGTTGTGGATATACAATATCAAATATAAATTTAATTATTGAGTTACTGTACAGATGCAATACAAGAAACTAAAGCATGAAATATCTAAGAGTTTTAAAATAACACAAAAAATAAGGTAAATACTAGTTTTTAAAGAAGACATCTTAAATAGTGAATTAGCAGACAAGCATTACAAACAATAAAATATATCCGCTGTTTTGTATGCATGTGAAATAATAAAAAATAATTTGTCTATAGATATAAATGTTACAGATAGCTTTGCTAAAACGAATGATACTATATATTCAGAATCGCGTCGCAAGAGTCGTTACGTGTCGCTAAACGTACCCGACTTCAATACGAACAGCAAAAAAGATATAAATTTATTTTTGTAACTTTAAAAGTAAGAGGATATTTAAAATTACGAAGATTTTTTGTTTAAATCATCCCAAGGTCACTGTAAAATTAGATTGTTGATAGTTTTAAATGAAATATCCCGTTTCTGAGAGTTTCCAGTTCCCCTGATCGTCTGAAGTCTACTGAGCCGTTCAGTTGATTCATTTGCTGATTGAAAATCAATTGCCAAACAACATCTCTTCAAAGCCACAAGTTACCAACTTGATATAAAGAACGTAAGTATCCATGGAAAGGCCCCTCGCCGATAGGAAGACACTCAGTCATGATGTCGAATATTAAGTTTATTCGCGTGTTGATTTCCCAAAGGGCAACTATATTTCTCATGTTCGACGTTTTGCGACCACTTTTAGCGTCGCCCTTACCGCCTCCGGACTAATGATGAGATATACTGAAAGCTTTGCTTCTGACCCAAACCTTTTAGTACAATAATGAGGGATTCTCTCGTGAAAAAAGCTTTCACTGATGTAGCTCTTTTCAATGGAACTGCTTGCAATGGTCAAACATTTGGGGAAAATCCGATAGTAATAATACATCGTGACCACCCAACATTTACTCGTTGTGTATGAAATATCTGGCTCCGTTTACGTTTTTAAAGTCAGAACTTCTTCCACAGAAGCTCAGTGTTCAAGGTTCAGGGTTCTTACCAAATTTTCTTTTAATCTGCTAATAATTTTTTTGAAAATTCGTCAATTCAGTGGCTAATAAATATAGTTCAATCGATGTTTACCGACACCACTCAGCTTCCAAGCTAAAACTCAATCTATTATATAGTTTATTTATTTTTCAATGGTTTTCAATGTTTAATTTTAATGTTTCTTTTAAACTTTATCTACGTTCTGTAAAACACGCAATCAGGCGCAATAAAAGTTTGGTAAATACAAAAATACTATAGATAATAAACTTATGTTTATTTTTAAAACACTATATATTGAAAATTACTAAAATTATAACTACCCTAAAAAGTCTTTACTCTTCGTTGGTTACTTTGGTTCCCATTCTGTGATGTTCACATTAATCATATCGAATCCATACAGCACATTGGAGGTTAGGGCTAGAAAGAGGCGATTACTCGTACGATGTACTTAAAATTAAATCTTTTTTCTTTACAAAAACGTAGAAAGGACTTTGATCTCATCTGCATTTTCAAAATTATTAACAGTATGATTGACTCACCTTGTACGGGACGTGTTTGCCTGCACAAGAAAAGACTGTAAATAATAAGCACCGGCACACATCAGCCCTCAACCAGGGTAATGATTTAAGTAAAACACCGTGAGGTGTTTTATCCAAACCATCATAAAAAAAGACGATTCGAATCAAAATTCACATTTTAATTGCAAGTATTGTACTGGTATACAGAACATATAAAGGGGTGTAGCTTATAGGTACTTCCTATTTTTTTACAGCCAACCCAATTCACAAGAAATAGGTATATGTATTTCAATACAACTGGGATTTAAAACACAGATAGAAAACTGATACAATCTGAATCCTTTCAGCGATAATTTCAGATTGGAGCACATTGTGCATCATCGCGCCATACGATACAGCAAATGGCGTAGGCGACTGCTGGAGCAGTGGCCAGTTCAATTGGCAACCAGCCGGAATTGGCCGGCCTCTAGGTTTTCAGCATCAATGGCTAATTCTGGTAGCCAGGAAGAATTGGCCGGCTTCTAGATTTTCAGCACCAATTCAGCAGGGATTGGCCAGCCTCTAGGCAATCACCGGCAGTGGGCAGTTCAGTCGGTAGCTAGCAGGTATTCGTCAGCCTTTAGGTTGTCAGCATCTGTGGCTGGTTCAGTCGGTAGCCAGGAGGAATTCATCAGCCTCTAGGTTGTCAGCATCAATGCAGCAGGGATTGGCCAGCCTCTAGGTGATCACCGGCAGTGGGCATTTGATTATAAGAGACGGCACACGGAGACGCCCCATTATTGTAATGATGACAGATGCGTCTGGCTCAGCTGATAGAGTGCCGGCCGTAAACAGCTTGTTAGAAATAGTTGTAATCTTTAAAATGATTGTGCCGTGATGGAGGAACAGAAGCGACTACAGATTTCAGTTGACACTCAGGAATTTATAATGATAATTGACAGATCGCGTTTTAACTGGAGGTGTTCCGTCCACTCGTGTTAATTATTGAAATTTGACTGCCGAATATTGTGGTGATTTTAGCTATTTATAATTTCTATAGCCAGCGTTTGTGTGACGTCAGCTTGCAAAAACTTGTTTACGTTTTTCAAAAGGCAGGTATTTTTAGTGCCAATAACAACCTTGCCCAGCGACTGGTTGTGTAAAAATAGGGTTATCGAACTGTTTCATGTTAGATTCAGATTTTTTGCGGCCTGGTAACAGATTGATAGATTGATTTTCAATATTCCTTTTTTTTCTCAGGCTTGAATCGCCAAGTAGCCGATTATTTTTTTGCATTTTTTGACTAGCAAGTTTTATAATATTAAATGCAATAAATCGTGTTTTCATGTTCGATCAGAGGCGGATTAACTGTTGAGAGCGCCCTAGGCAAGCACCTCATCGGCGCCCCTCTAGCGACCACATATTATAAATTTTAACAAGTACCTAAAGTAGCCGAATTTGTAGTTAGGTGGGTTTTACGTGAAAATAAAAATTTCGTGGGAGGGGGGGGGGGGGTGGCTAGAGAATTTCAAGAAAATAAAATTTGTCCCGAAAAAAAAAATCATGGGGGGGGGGTGGCTAGAGAATTGTTTAAAATTGATGTTTTTACGTGAAAATTATGTTTTTAACTTGACTCTGAAGTAGCCCGACCAGTCGCCTTTTAGATTTTTTCAGCGCCGATTCTCGTTCTGAGTAGCAACTTTCTTTCAAACATTGTTTTTGTTAAAAAACGTGAGATTTTATCTTCATATATTCTCTTACTCAATGAAAAATCTGCATTTTGATTTTGATTAAATCCATTAATTGCAATGTATTCTTGTGTTTCGTTATTGATATCCCACTTGACTGGGTCACATCCCACGATAAACAGTCTATTTTGCGACTGCCTCACACCTTCTACGGCTGACGGAGTAGGCAGCATGGACAAATCGTGTTGTTTAGAACTAGTAGGAATTTCACATTGAATAGACTTGGTAGAAGACGCACTGTGAATTGCGTTAGAAAATTCCGAATCATCACTTTTTAATTTAGAAAAAAATGTCTCAATATGTTTCGTATGCTTTATAATATTTTGATTTTTTTCTTCTTTTTCCTTAGCCTTCCTTTTATAAGCTGCACCACTAGGTTTCTTCTTCAATTCACTCATTATTTGGGTAATGAACTAAAACGCAATGTACTAATTAATTCACACAAATACCGCTGCGAGTACGTAATCAATAGAAGCGCGCGTAACCGGCGACATCCAAGCTGAAAGTGATGAGTGTGACTGTCACCCCGTCATCCGTTCGGAAGTCCGGTGCCGGCCGCTTAGCCCCTGCCCCCGCTGCGCCCTTTGCCCTGCAATCTAGCAACGCCCGCGAACGAATCCACGAGCGAGCGGTCTTCTATTAAAAAATCATGCGATGGAGGCATGGAGGAATAATCAAGAAGGCGAGTATGCTTTGGAAGCTCTGCATCTTTACAGAAGTAAATAATCTTTTATATTGTGTAAGCAGGTGCATACTTACTTACAAAATTAAGTTTATATATATATATTTTTTTTAATTCTAGGGGCGCCCGCCGGCGCCCCTTTGTAACTGGCGCCCCTAGGCACGTGCCTACTTTGCCTTAGGGTTAATCCGCCACTGTGTTCGATACACACTTACATTGTTGCAACTCATTCCTTCCAATGTATATATGTATCTCGTATATAGGGATCAAATGGTGTTCCGTCACGCCGATTTTCTTTTGACAGGCCGTGTGCTGACCAATAGTATGGTCAGATTTTGAACTGAACAGTTTGAATTCACACACGTCAACTATAATCACGGAGTGCCGTGAGCCGTACAATAGCATCGAAACTTTCGTCTTGTCAAAACCAATGTGTGTACTATCGCCGGTTATTTATCGGAATAATCCCTTAAACGTATTTTATCGCAACTATCGCAATCCAATAAAACATAACGAGTGCTACCGTACAACGATCACCGTTCCAGTGCTGACAGATGATTCTCGAGATTCGTTCGCCACCCGGTAAGCTGACTGTGAATTAACCAGAGATGTGCAAAATGGGTACGCAAAACCATTTGAAATGCAAAATGGAAATGGGTCAAAACTTTTCCATTTGAAAATGCAAAATGCAAAATGGTTTTTAGAAAAGCATTTCAAATGCAAAATACCTATTTTCAAAATGCATTGAAAATGCAAAATGGTTTCTCAGGTCAAACAATTAAAATAATTATAGAATTTTTAAACAATTTTGTCTTTTAATAATGGACATCAATGTAGAACAAACATATTACATGATGGTAAATCCAAAAACACCACGACTACAGATTATGCAACCACAAAAAATTTGCGCGGGACTAATGTTGGCAACGTAAAAACATAAAAACTGCTATCTAACATTTAATATTACAGCGTCATGGCCCCATGTTCAGTATTTTTTGTAATGGTATCACTCAATTGCCAGGGCTCCTACCAGGGAGCACCTTGACAAATATAAATTATCTCTCATAGCGAGGTTGAGGACCGACTGATATTTGGTGCTTATGAAAAAAAGATGAGTGGAGATAGTAGGAAGAATATTGCAAAAAAGCATTTAAAAAGGAAAGTGCATTGAGAAAAGCATTTAAAATGCAAAATGCAAAATGGTTTTTAGAAATGCATTTAAAATGCAAAATGGAAAATACCCATTTTGCATTTTGCATTTCCATTTGAAATTTTTTTTATTTTTTTTATTTTTTTTTATAGTGAATACCTCACAAGAGTCCCAACTGCTTCCGTCTGGAGCCAGTGAGACTATGGCATCCCCAATTGGGGTATGTTGTGAGGCTGAAGGTAAGTGGGGAAGGGAAAGAGGAAGGTGGGGAAGTACCTGGCTATTCAGATCTAGTCACTAAACACGGCTAAAGCCATTTGGAGCAACGTTTCAATTTGAAATAAAGTACATCTCTGGAATTAACCTTACAAATTGTGTTATCGCATTCGCCTGTCATAGGCAATAGGCTTTATCCTTGCTTTATCTTTGTGGAATAGCCCTAATACGGCTATCCCAACCCTTGTTCGTTCCTCGAACAAATAGTTTTTTAAAATACAACAGAAGGTTGTATATTTGTATTGTTTCAAAATTATCTGTCATCTTTAATTTGTACAATTTATATGCAGAAGCTTGCTGGGCGTTAAACAAATAAATAAAAAAAAACATATTAAAAGATTTGAATTTTCGTAGATTTAGAACACAGAATTTGAACAATTCATCATATTTCAAATCTGATTTTCAAGTTCTATTCAAGTTCTGTTATTATTTCAGTTTTGTGAAACAACTGACTAATAATGATATAATAACATTACTTGAATAGAATCTTCACAGAACTTGAAAATCAGCTTTGAAATTTGATGAATTGTTTGGTAATTCTTCAATTCACAAAAAAATTGCGTGCTTCGCTATCACAATATTAGAGTATTTGAGGGGCATCTTTTAAATTTAATGTTAGCGTAAATTATGTTTATGAGGGCGGGAAATGAGATAACAACAGTATATGCCTATATATGGCGGTGTTGCCAGATATTAATATATTTACTACATGTTATGCTACCTGGCAACACCAACATGTGCCCGCCGCACGCATCTGTCACGAGAGCCCGCACGCTCGTACGCACTCGCAGTACACACTGATTAAAATATCATTACGCTCGTCCAAACATTTGCCCTTCGTCAAAATCTAAAAAATGGGATAACTATGTTGATTATTAAAAATTTAATTTTTAATTTACTTTTATAAATTTATCATAATTACGACTAAAATGGGCATATTCCCATTTTAGTCGTAATTATTTTAGTAAGTACGCTTTACTAAGAAGAGGCGCTATTGCGTACTATTTACTATTGACTGGTGGAAAGTGTTCGTGCGTTCGTTCGTTAGAGCATTACGAGCGTTTGAGATCAAATTTAACAAATTTGAGGTAAAAAACGTGGTTCCATTTTTTTCGCCAAGTGTCTTACCTAAATATAAACAATTCATTAGAGATAATCTGATTTATCGACAAATCAGATTCAATTTATACAATGACAATTAAAATAATATTATATTGTAGATAGGTAGGTACTTTATCGCTTGTCTAATTTTTTAAAAATAAACGGAACCAATTTTGAAAATTATAATTAAATTCGAAGCAAATCCTTATTCTAGAGTTCAATGAACTGGACTAACAGACCCATAACCAAAATTGGTATTTTTAATTGTTTAGAAGTTTCCAAAAACTGATTTTGAGCGCCATCTTCATTCGATACCCATATGATCAATTCGATTTTTAACAACAGATTAAAAAACCTAGGTATGTTTAGCATTGTACGGTTTTCGTTTATTTTTTTAGGTAGTTTAATATTACGAAAAAATCAGTTAGTCCCCTTAGACCCAAAAATAGATTTCTTTATCTCCCCTCTATGCTTTAAACAAATTTAATAAAGAGGTGTAAAAGGGGAGAAGCCCTTTATGCTATCTCCACTCTGCCGGCCACGACTATTTGCGGGTCGGGCCGTGATGGGCGGGCTACGGATTTATGGGCAAGTGTTACACTGCCAATTTCAACATATTTACGTAATACGTTTTCAGACACGTAAAATACGAGGAGATTACTACGTACGATATGACGTGGGTACACCCGTAATCCCGTGCCATTATTTATCATCTACTAACTGACAATTCACATGAATAATGTATCTACACATTCTATTGCAAACACTTATTTTAAAAGATTTAGTCAATAATGGAGCTACCTTCTAACCTTCTAAGTAATCTAATCATGAAATTAGAGGTTAGATGACTTAGAATCTGTCCTTTCATATTTTCATTTCACATCTCTGTACTTTTCCATTCATATCTTGGTAGATGCTCTCACTCGGAGAAAATGAGTACTGATGATTTATTAAAATCCGTTAAGAAACGGGTTTGCAGGCCGGGTCCTGTTAAACTTTTAGTATATTCCTAATATATCGGAACACGTGTTAATGCATCTGCATTTGCCCTGATAATATACGAGTATAATGACGAAATTCGAAAACACAATATTTTTTTATAAACACGTGTTCCGGAATTGCAATAATACATATTTTTTTTATAAAAATTAACAGGAAACATATCAAATCATTTGTTAAGCGGATTACGAATAATTTGAAGTGATTGTTAATAAATTAGCAACTAACCATCACGCCATTTTCCCGTCAAGGTAGACAGAGAGGACGGACCGCCAACTACTCTGTCTTGGCACACGGCTTGTTTAATTAAAATTCAAACATCGTCTTATGTTATTTAACACCCTTCTATTATTCTGACTGTTGACATTGCCCGACCAAGTACTTGGCTCTAGAAATGGCTTTAGTGGTGTTTAGTGACCAGATTCGAATAACTAGGTACTTCCCAGTCATTTTACTATCCATCTCCTCCCTCTTCCCACTTCCTCAATTCTTACAACATAACCCAATCGTAGATACCATAGTCCCACTGGTTCCTGGCAGCTAATAATTTAATTTTAATTTATTTTTTTTTTAAAAGAAAGACAAACATTCCCGGGTTACGAATAACCCAACAATGTTTGAAAATCTCCTACTACCATCACAGAAAGCCGAAAATGTTGCTTGTGTTGTGATGGAGGACTTAGCCAGCCGAGGAATCGAACACGCGACGCTCGGGTGAGACCCAAGCGCTATGCCCACTCAACCACTGACCGGTCAATAAACTATGAGAATTTTTAGTGGCACTATTTTCTTTCCGTCAGTATGTCGTTTTCTCCGTCCCTTTCTTCAGCTATACACTTTAGATTATAAGAGGTTGCAATATAAACATCAGGGACTTGTGATCGAACAGTTAGTTATGCTCTTCGGTGGTGGTACACTCAGTTTTAACAGTAAAATAGATCGTCCATCCAATAAGTCATCCAGTAAAGAGATCGTGCGATCCTATCAACGCATAAGTCATCGAAAAAAGCCCCTAACGGCGGCAATTGTCTTACACAGATGTAGATAAAATCTTATTTTTCCAATCTGCGGGAATGGTCCCATAGCAAAAATATTTGTAGGAATCGTGTTTTACCATCGCTGCGAGCGAGAGCCTACCTGATTTTTTTAAGCACACTTTGTCATTATGCCATGAAGAATTCTTTCGTAAAACGCGTCTAGTTAATCACCACACGAGTGTCTGACGTTTTCATTTTTTCTTCAGATTAGTGAAGATTCGGAGTTATACTTCAACGGACCTTACCTCCCTACGAGTACAAGAAGCCTATACCCATTCTGAAATATCTTATGTAAGTTTATATTTTTTTAACTGAGCGTACTGTTTTGACCCGACCGTTTTGCATATTGTTTGTCTGTTAACTTGTTTGTACTTTCCATTTCCGGTTCAAGATGGTGGCCGTTTTAGTGATTCAGTAAGATTATTTTTTCAAATATTAATTTGTTTTTGAAATTGTGTTAATATTGACCTTCTCACTAGCATTTCTTCAATATTATGCTAACTACCTGCTTACTTGTAGAAAGTTTTTAAAAAAGAATTGTCGTTAAGATAGTGACGTTTCTTTGGACAAATTATATTATTCCTTATTTGAAATAAATAAAATGATGTTACATAAAATATTATATGGTTCATAATTAAGTGGAAGGGTATTTAAGTACTTACTTAAAAAAATATTTCAAAAGAAATTTTAGCTTCTGATTTATTAAATAAGAGAAACTTAAAAACGTTAGTTTGTCTGACGTGATTTTTATAGATCTGTTGATATAACTACTAGTTTGAAAACTTATTACTATGATTATATTTACATGTAACTACTATAATAATAAATTTGCAAATATAGACACATATTCACTGCTAGTTACTATCACTACAGAATTTCATTGTATCACATTCTAACTCATATTCACGACTGTTAAATTGATTGTACCTAATATTTTAATATTACTTGCGTGGCAACTTTTCCTTATCCCTCTCCTCCCCTTTCCCGTTCCAACCTAAGTATATTTAAGTATAGTTATAATCACTTTTATTTATTGCTGTTTATGGTAGGCATATTATAGGTTTATCGTTTGTTGAATTTACATTCGTATTATTATTTTTCTTATTTGCTGCTTTATTCTGTTTTTTTTTCTATTTTTATTAAATATTCTAATTTACAGGTTATTTTTATGTTTCTGAATATCTATCTGTGAACATTAATAATTGGTCTATTTTTTTGTTATCCTTTTATGTATATTGTATTACTAAGGACGGGTTGTTTCGAAGAATTTGAACAATTCATCAAATTTCAACGTTCATTTCCGGGTTCTGTGAAAGTCTTATTCAAGTTCTGTTACTATATAATTATAGGCTAATTGCTTGAAAAAACTGAAATTAAAACAGAACTTGAAAAAAACTTTCACAGAACTGGAAAATGAACGTTCAAATTTGATGAATTGTTCAAATTCTCCGAAACAACCCGTCCTAAGACTGTTTATGTTCCTCAAATAAATATACATTTTAAATAAAAGCACTCTGATCAGACAAAGGACCTCTATGATGAGTTCTCAATGACCAACTTTTGTCATAGTTTGTATGATTTATCACTTTGGCCTAACTTTTCATACGAAATTGGACAATTTTATACAAAAGAACACGTAACTCTTTCGAGAATAATTAATGGGTCATTACATTTAATTAATGAACCGTTCTTTTGTAGTGGTGAAATTAATAATATTAAAACACGTCCAAAAACTGCACGATACCATTTATTCATACTTAATAACTCGTGGAAATCGGTGTTAGGATGGGCGATCGCATTAATTAAGTGCGCATTTAAGCTTTTGGTATCTCACAGGTAAAAAAATGGAATTGAATTGAATGAAACAAAAACACTGTTAAAATGGAATGAGTCTCTCTAGCGAGCAAATATGATTAGCCAAGTCCAGGCACTTATGCCCTTATGTAATCAACGAATAAAAAAAATAAAAAAATATTTAAATAAATTAAGTACTTGCAATAAATTTAACTTCTCAAGTAATTATAGCATTGTAAAATGATAAATTATGAAGTACATAAGTTATTATTGAAAATAGTTAATTTATTGCAGAAATTCATTAAATAAAAGAAAATTAAGTTCTTAATTCAAATTTAATAATGTTAGTATTAAGTTCTGCTAACATTTAAAATTTTATTACTATGACAGTTGTTTCGGTGTTCAAGGCCATTATCAAACTGTGTTTATGCTTTTTTGTGTCTATTGTTTTTTTAGCAAGTTACGGGGAGAACGTAACCTCTTTGTCTTGCAAACTATGTAATGTTACCTGATGGATTTTTTTAACCTGATACACGGGCTGCCTTGGGCAAGACGAAGGGCGTTAATAATATTTACCGTGTAAAATCCTATTGTTTGTTTTTTTCTACCCTTATGTGGTAAACAAAGAATATAAATATACAAAACACATTAATACACATACACACATTAAAATATATTATTACATTTTACAATATATTATAAAATGAATATCATAATGTGGTTATGCCACGATGATTTTATTTACCCCTACCCTATTTTTATTTGTATGATGTGTGTAAGATCGGAAAGCTATGTTACTTATTTCCATGATTTTTTTATTTTGTTTATCGTAATTTTATGTACGAGTATTAGGGTGTCCCAAAAAAATTAAAGTTGTTATTTTTGAACGCATTCCCTCGAATTTTGTTTTAATAATGACAAAACACTTATAAAAAAAATTTCATTTACTTTGGACAACTGCAACCCGTGCCGACTTGCATCGAAAGATGTCAGTACTTGTACATTAAGACGCCAGCGAGCAAACGTGTTGATGAGCTTGTAGTAACTTGCTATTTTGTTAGTAAACGAAAATCACTCGTCCAGGCAAGATGTTGTTAGATTTACGCACTTCTAAAAAGAGTATATTTTAATAGGAGTCGTAAAACACCAAATATCGGGTTCTAAACTGCCATCTAATGGACAAGTTCTTGAAGTTTTGTTCTACAATATCCGGAAAGTGAATTTAACTGTCAATATATACCAAATATAGCCTTAGTTGGTATTAAAAGCTGTGTTTGAAGTAAAAATCAGTCAAGTGACTACAAGCCCTGACATACCACTCTTCAAAAAGTTTCGAGATAACTGTTAAAATATTGATCACGATAAAATTCAGTGCTACAGAGAAAATCTCACATTGCACCGAAATCCGCTTCCGAAATCGATGATTTGCTTGACTTTTACCGTACTGCACTGACAACAAAAATACTTGGAGATGACTATTGAGAGTTTTTAGAGCTCTGTGTGATAGTTTTAGGAGGAGATACAGCGAGAAAATTTAAGATTCGGCCTCCAGGTGCTCGATGGATGGCAAAGGCGCTTTATTCCTTGAAAATATCATTAATTTGTGCGCAATTTAAATTTACCGGTAAAGATGAGGCGGCACTTTTAGACATTTGCACAGGCAATAATGTGTATGAACAGTCATAGTAACATCCTATGTCAAGCCATGGTTACAATGTATTATAGCAGTTAAAGCACCTTACCAGGACTTGTGCTTTTTGAAATCGATGAAGGCTTAAGAAAAAATTGATGAAAACATCTTAATGGCAGCTTTATTTTTGTTCAGTAAGCAGTTATGGTATTTGACCGATGAAGGATCTATTTTATCGCTGTTTGATGACGCTGTGGATCAAACAACTAAAATAAAAATGCTCGAAATATCAAAAAAAAAAATTATCAACCCATGACAAACGTTACATCCCATCGAAGGAAGATCTTGATGCTAAATTGTATGGTAAGTTTATTAAGTAGTTTAAATTATGTTTTGTATTGAGGTTTTTGTTCATATCATAATTTAGTGACTTTTGTTTCAGAGAAAAATATTTACGACTTCATTTCAGTCAAGAGCAAGTATTTGTTTGATTGTCTGAAAACAGATGCCAGTTCGAACGAACGAATTCCCTACGATGTGGTCAAATAATGCTTCGTATCAAGAAGTCAGAAAGAAGGTGTCGCCGCTGAGGGTAGTGAATGATACAGCTGAAAGAACTGTTTAGTTAATGCAAGATTTTCATGGCTTAATCTCACGGTCGAAGAGGAACAAAAATAATTTTTGTTACGATGCATTCAGGAACACCGGAAGATTTATCCTGACTGTAAAAAACAAACTATGAAGAAAAAATTTAATCAATAAACCATTTTTAAATATAAAATCCTACACAATTGAACACTTGTGCATTTTTAAATTTTATTTATCCGACAAAAATGAAAGTTGAAAATCCTTCCATATTAACTCTGTACCATATGTTTGGCATCAAGTCGGCACGGGTTGCCGGTGTTTAATCAAAATAGTATTTATTACATGAGTTATTGGGATCAAATGGAATAAAATGAGAGGGTATGCATATTTAAATTCATGAAAAAAATTCTTCCTTATGTCCTGGGACACCCTAACGAGTATGCATGCATGAGTACGTATTATTTTATAAAATTGAATTTTTTCTTATCTTCTTAGTATCTATGTATACTATTAAAATACTTTTTTATTCTCTTCTTCTTTTTTCTGTTGTTTTTTCTCTCAATTTCAATACTGAAAATTATATGTTGATTCTATCGTTTACATGTCCGAGTAGGTGTACAAAAGCGCCCAAATAAAGTTAAAAAAATATATAAGTAACCGAAGCGGATTTACTTAAGAAATCAATTGTGTGAAACACTTATGGTAAGAACTTTGATTTTCCCCCGTTTTAACGATAGCAGATTTGTCTTAGTTGTTTTATAATGACGTTAATACTATATATGTTAACTAACTATCACGCCTTTTCACCGCAGGGGTAGACAGAGAGGACGGACCGCCAAACAACTCGGTCTTGGCACACACTTCTTGCCTCATTCACATTTGTACGTCTTCTCATAAGTACTCTTCTATTATTCTGACTCTAGTATCTAATTCACTTGATTGTGCCATGTCTTCCCTGCCACTACCATACGCATTTGCGTCATATGTTCTCCTTACACTCCTTTCTTCACTCATTCACTCTACATGCCCAAACCTCCTTAGCGTCCCTTTCTTTATTTTACTCATTACGCTTACATCAGCCTTGCACTCTTTACGGATTTCCATATTTCTCACACGATCATACATGGTTTAACACACATACGCCTCAGGGATCTCATTTCTACAGCATTCATTCGACTTTCATCCTTTCTCTGCCAGTTCCATGCCTCACTTCCATATATCGTAATAATAATAGTGTATTATCTAAGGTTGACATTTTCAGTTGCGAACTTACCAAATACAAGAGGTCCATAAAATAATATTTCTCTGATGGTTTGTGAATAATGTTTATGTCTCTATTGTTTATATCTCTATTGTTTATACCTCTATTATGATTTGATTTATATCTACAACCTCTCTGCATGGCTATAAATGTATTGTTTTGTAAATTTTGCGTTTTATATAATCTTTTGTTTTGTATAATTTTTTTAATTCATATTCCTTTCTCACAAATTGAAATATACTTATTCCATATTATGCTGTCTCAGTTAAAGTCACAAGGAGGAAATACATAATTGTTTTTTTTACCATATAATACTTACGTAGGCTAACTAATTAAATGCAAACTGTCGATTTCCCGAAAATGAATAAATAAATAAATAATAATAACGAGTTTATTCCAGAATGTGGGAAGGTTTGTACAATCTCACACATCCCATTTAAATGTAAAATAATTCAAAATACAATAATTCGTTTTTGCCCGTATTATAAACCACAGTTTGATGATGACTTTGAACGCTAAAACAACTTCCACAATAATACAAACTAAAATTCTTGCTGAACTTAATAAAAAAATATAAGTTTATTTCAAAATTTATTAAAATATATGAAAATAATGTTTTACGAGATGCTGGAAAAAACTTTTGTAATAAAATACAATACGCGCGGTCTAGGGAAAAATCAAATAAGAACGATATTTACAATTTGTTTATAGTTCTTTATGTAAATCCCCTGCGTTTCGCTCTGCCGAGAAATGGCGTGATCCTTAGTAAGTTAGAGGGTTAAATAATTGGAAAAAAATTATAACTACTTCTTACTGTTCAGACAGACATTTTGTTTTTACCAGTTTAGATAATATTTTACTTGGCCAGATCCGCATTGTCGGGAAATATGTGTCCAAGCTCTGTAACGAGATGTTATGGTGTTTGGAATTTATTGTTTTCTGGTGAAAAAATATACCTACTGAGAAAATAGGAAGTTATTTGAAATCAGTACCGTATTTTGCGAGGACACGATATAAACCTATTTTATATTTTTCACAGAAATTTCATATAATATAAAGACAAGATTCTAACCGAGGATATGGAAAACTGTACCACTAACAACGAATATTATCAATAAATTAGAAAAGGCATTATTTCGTGAATATTTATATATATATTTATATAAAATTTATAGTTTAAAATTTATACATATATAAACGACCCGTGAAAAATCACGGGTTAGTCTGAGTCTGTTGACGCCACAGTACCAATTTTGAAAAAGAATATAATTTTCTATTAATATTATACTATTGGTGGGGAACTTTACCACTTGTGTAAATTCTTCACAAAGAAAGTTCCAATTTTGAAAACACTTAAATTGAAAGCAAATCCGGTTTTATTAGAACACGTAGTGATAACCCCATAACAGAAATTAGCAAGGTTGATTATTATTGCTCGTGGGGTATGTACGAAATTAGAAAAAGATGTTTTAATGTTTTATTAATTCATGTAAATTGTGGATTGAAATGGCTTTAGCCGTATCTGGTAAATAGTAAGGTACTTCTCCACCTTCCTCTACCCCATCTGCTTCCTCTCCCCACTACCTTCAGCCTCACAATACACCCTAATTTCATACGCACATGGTCTCACTAACTATGGCTTCAGACAGGTGAGAAAAATTTTCATTTTTTTAGGTTATTTCGATAAAACCGTGGATGAAATAGGTCAACCCTCAAATCTCTTCTAATTATGAAGAGAGTTGCAATATTTTACATAAAAAAATTGAAAAACAAAATACCGCTTTCATAAAAACTTCAAGATTTTTCATTAGTTTTACGAATTTGTCAATATTCGTCTTTTCGTCTCCTGTAAAGTTTTCATTTTGTGGCTTGAAGGGTTTTACCAAACCACAGTCGACAAATTATTGATAGGCGCACTATAGGTAGAACAAAATTATTAATTAACAGCTTAGAAAAATCCTCAGAAAAAGCTCAGAATAGTTAGCCACGTAGACTTATTCATTACATTCTTATCTCATCCTGCACAGCAAAATAGTCGTAAGACTAATGCGGCAAATATTTTATAAATGAATGGTTCGGGTTGTAAAATATGTTGTGTACTTCTCCCATTTATAATATTTATTATTTGTATCGTTAGAAAGCTTCCAATGTCAACACCTACTGGAGGATAATATACAGAGCTTAATATGAGTGGATTCCCGCATTGCTTTTTGTTTATTTCTGATTTACTATCGTGTATGAAGGCATATAATGTAGAAGGTTGTCCAATTATTTTTTGTTGCTTTCCAGAGAAAAGAAAATCGTTTTTGCTTATGCTTGGATAGGGATAGGAATATATCTCTTATATTGTGCCAATATCGATATTTTATGTTATAGGTAGCCAATAAAAATGTCGCACGGACGATCTAACAGGGTTCATTAATGTACCCACGTCAAAAGAATCATTACGTTTTTTTGTTTATTTCTGAATCTTGGAATCTTTACGAAGAAGAAGTTCTATAAATATTAAGTCACATCAAGGACTAACAGATCAATTATCTACACGGTTCGATGAATATTTTCTCGACATAAAATAAAGAAAGATATAAGCGCTTAGTGACACTGAGTCAAAGTGTCAAATCGTGTGGAAATGGATAATGATTATTCTATTTACACTAATATATTGGTTAGTTGGGTTGTCACATATTTTTTATTTATATTATGATTGTGATTTTCACTTTGTACATAATACTTCACTTTTGCACACTACTGATAAATCACGGGTTATTATAATTTTAAGACTTGCGTCAGGATTATTGCATTTCAAAAGAAGAAATTCACCTATCAAATGTTAGTAAACTTGAAACTTTTGCATATTTATCTATTAAGATTATAAAAAATACAAGACACGTTATTTAATATAAATAATCAAACAAAACATGTAGTGCCGCTATTAGAGGAATATGTGCATACGAATGAAATAGCTTTATGAACGGCCCGCTAAAGTTTGACCACTGATTCCTAGTTCAGATGAAACCAGGCGCGTTATCGCTATAACGTGTATTCACCCTATTAACTCATATAAGCAACTGTTTAACATTTAAACAAAACAAATACACATTTTGAAAAAAGAAATATTAATTAATTAAATTATTTTGCCTCCTACTTTATCTGATATGATTTATACATGTAGTTATTATCAGTTTTATATTTCAAGTTTGCAAATTAAAAGTTGGTTGAAATTGAATAATGTTACGTTTATGCAGGAATATTTCACACTACACATGCACCAACAACAGAAATGGGTATGTTTAATTATAGTAGTAAGCAATCTGATATTAAGTGAAAGTATCATTATTAAACACATGCAGCTTGTGGTACTACTACCTTTTGTAAATTGTTAAACTGTTTGTAGAAATTTACGACCAAAATGGTATCAACCAAGCTCACGTGTTGTGTTAGATTTGACCCAGTTGTTCTACCGCTCTGTTTTCTTGTGAACTAAATGGAAAAGGTTGCATTTTTTTATGCCAAGGGACAATATAAACCTAATCAAAACGTCAAAAGTTATCGCTATGAATCGTAAGACTGCATTAAATTATTGTTATTATGTAAGCCCCCTAGCGTGACGTTTTCCACATTGCATTTATGTTTTTTCTAATAAAAGTGGCAGATTGTCTTTGTTAAGTGGAGATATTACACACGGAAAACGTATAAAAAATATCCATTAAACTTAACGCTGCAGGTTTTTTTTACAGAAGCACGTCTGTTCTGATAAAATGTTTCGGTAGCTTATTGATACACTCGCCATAAGATATGCGCCTTTGCTTTTGATTCCAGTTGTTTTACTGTTGATTATATGGGAACAGCATGTCATTACTTTTCACTTTACGTTGACTAGATGCAGTTGGTCAAATTCTCAGAATATGCACAAGAAGTCTGATATAATAGGAGTGTTTTGCGTCATCTAGTAATGAGCAATACGCTCTTACCATTTTGGAAAAAAATATACGTTATTTTGACTATCTTCCTGCTGCTCTTTTAAACCGTCCTTTCAACTTCTGGGATCAAGGTGTATTTACTGACAATATTTGAAAATCTCCTACTACCACCACAGTAAGCTGAAAATGTTGCTTGTGTTGTGATGGAGGACTTAGCCAGCCGAGGAATTGAACACACTACGCCTGGGTGGGACCCAAACGCGATGTCAATTCTGCCACCGACCGGACAAATTTAATTTTCACCCATAAATATTCGCGGTAAAGATTTTCATGACAGCAGTTTATTTACACTGAATATGTCAGATATAACGGTTTTTTTAATATAACATCAACACAAGAGGCCACGACAGAAATAATTTCCCTCAAAGGGGACACTGCAAGGAGAGTCCTATTCAGGAAAGAAGTGAGACATGCTGAGACCCATGCTGTAAAATGGATGGAGAAAACACAGCGGCCAGCGAATCATTTAATATTTTAATTCTATAAGAAGCTCGGTTAAATACACTAAAGTGAACTTAGTCGAGTTTAAATAAACAGCTGTAAATAACACAATCGATAAATATTATTTACTTAGGTCGCGATGTTTATAAAATATTAGCCGATAGATTTTACGTCATCATTAAATATGCAACGTAAAGTTTGAACGATCAACGATGCGACCTACATTCCCTGATCTCTTATTCCCCCTTCTCTCTTATCTGGCGATATAGCCACACAACCCTAATCATCAATCACCAATTTCTTAATGCTGGATGATGGTTTTCCACAATGCGATAGTAAAGGTTTCGATCACGTAAGGATGATTTATTAATATATACATACAATTCGGAATAAGCATGCATATTTCTTAAAAATTTAATGCTTGAGTGAGAATCTCAATATGCTTCTTTCGAATTCCGTGAAAAGTTATTTGTTGATAGTATTCCAGTGGATTATTTAGCTAACAGTTCATCTAAGAATTGTTATGATGTTTCAAGATGCTAATTCATCTCTAATCAGAGTTTGTTTGTTTATACTTACAATTTAATACGGAGAAATAATTGTATACTCGATTGGAAGAAATATTTGCACCATCATTTAAGTCAACTATTTTCAAAGTAAGTTTACCAATGAACTAGAATACCAACTAATGTACGTGTTTATACCAGGAAATTTTTGTACAACCAAGTAATTATGTGTAGTGTTTTAACGTCGTAATAATTTTGTACCTTTTCCAATCATGAAGTATTAGATGAATACAGTAGTGAGCATAAAAATGCATACACTCATTTAAAAAGATATAGTGTGAGTAAAAATCTGTACTATGAAGTAATCGATCGTCCATTTTCTGACTGTGGAGGATGTTTCCTAAATAAGAAGATCAGTTTAATTGGGCGTATAATATTAATACTAAAAAATTAATAAATCATCACAACATGTAATCTGTTACTAATAAACTAATATTTTAAAGCTAATGAAATTTCTTTGCTCGCTACTGTACTTCCCCTAGAATTTTCCGAGTAAAATACTATTACCATTAATATACAATACAATTTGAAACTGGGTTCAGTTATGTTTCTCGCTACGTAATACTCTAATAGTAAGAAAACATTGCCTTATTCACAGGTAAGCAATAAATCCCTGCCGTCTACTGCACATTACTCCCTAAGATATATTTGCAAAATTTAACACGACACCTGCATTATAATGTCTACAACGGAGCTCTAATCCAAGAATTCTTTTATTACGAGAAGCTTTTAAGAATAGCCGTATATATACCTGGCTTCTTCAGTTGATAAATATTCCCATCTCTGAGAGAACAACAATTTTATTTCATTAAGGCGAAGCTTAATGCCAAATTACTATTTTGATTAATCTTTATAACGAATTGGTGTACAATAAATTATGAATACCAAAAATATGCTTTTGACGGCCGGCATAGTCCAGTGGTAACGCATTGGACTGCCATTCTGAAGGTCGCGGGTTCGAACCCGGCGTGCGCAAATAAATTTTATTTGATTAATTTGTGTTATTTCACAATTAATTAATTAAAATAATATATAGTAATATAGTATATTTGCGGCACGTTCCAGAGTGGAAGATACTACCAGTATCGCCCTGGTGTAAGACCACCATTCAGAATTAAAACGTTGCTCCAAATGGCTTTAGCCGTGTTTAGTGACTAGATCTGAATAGCCAGGTACTTCCCCACCTTTCTCTTTCCCTTCCCCACTTACCTTCAGCCTCACAACATCCCCCAATTGGGGATGCCATAGTCTCACTGGCTCCAGACGGGAGCAGTTGGGACTCTTGTGAGGTATTCACTATAAAAAATAAAAAAAAGATAAACAAACAACTAAATAAACAACTTTTAAAAAATACTGTATTATAGCTAAGATTATCTGTGACAGTTTCACTTGATTAACTTTTTTGCTTTCTTATAAAATTATTTACAAAATAAATAAAAACCAGTTTTTTGCTAGAAATTGAACGTTTCTAGACTCCGTTTGTCAAGCGATTTTAATGCCTATTACTTATGATTTAAGATTTTCACGGCCAAAAGTATTTTTGTTATTTGTTTTTGGGGTGTTATGCCGTGTTGCGCTAACTCTTTCTTTAGCCAACGTTTCGGACAGCATTGCAGTGTCCATTATCAGGGCAGATGTGTTATTTGTAATGCTGTCCGAAACGTTGGCTAAAGAAGTAGTTAGCGCAACACGGCATAACACCCCAAAAACAAATAACAAAAAAAACTATTACTTATAATATAAGGTATACCAAGAATATACACATTTTTGGCTTGTAGCTTCCTCTTAAAAAAGTGTAGAGTTATTTGTTAAAAATTTGTTAGATATTTTTCATGAAAGAATAATAAAAAAGGATTTTTACGGGAAACCAAATCAATTTATTATTAATTTTTATTGTTTTTTGTGGTTATTTTTTTAATTTATTTTGTAATTATTGAAACAGATTTTTTTAAGACTGAGTTATAAATAACCTGACAAAATTTGATTTTCTCCTACTAGCATCATTATAAGTGGAAAATATTACTCGTGCTATTAACGGGTTTAAATTCTAATAATACGTAAAGGAGATTCACAAATCATTCAGATTCATAAAAGTAAAAATAGAAAATAATACAAAAAAAAAGATTCGCTTGCGATCGAATCTCGAATTCGGGATTTCTACTCTGTCTGGGTGTAATGTATCTGCCAACTGTGTCACCAAAACCCGTCAAATATCACGGGAGAGTAGTAGAGGCGATGTTGCTTACTAATATCTCGTCGATATGTGTTCCACTATTTTCATTCCGGTCCATATGAGGTTTCCGGTCGTTCGGCGTTAGAGCATTGGGAGCGTTGAAGCGTTGATTTTTAAGGTGGAACAATTTTATTGATTCATTTCTCATCTAAATGTACATCGATGGGGATAGTCTGAATTCTCGACAAATCAGTTAAAATTCCGATTTTGAAAACTCAAAGCAAATTCTAATTCTAGAGTCCATTGAACCGGAGTTACAGACACATTGATTTATTTGGACATTCACAGTACATTTTACTAAAAGTTATATGGTTCTAAATTAAATTATACATAGTTAATATACCTATTACGTGTGTCCTTAAAATGTCTTGTTAAATTCTTAGGTGTGAGTAGTGACCAATACTGACCAACATTATGTAGTATGTTTTAATAATAATATAATTATTTTTTTCCATTATTGACACCCATCTTTATATTCGTAAGCGACGGTATTTACTTCCAAACATAAATAAAAGAAATAAATATAAAATTTTGTTTATTTGGGACTGAAAACGGTGGTATATTTTATAAGGAGAGAAACTTTTCCGTAAGCTTCATCCATAGGGGACAATAAAGCATTAGGTGTCCGGAAGTTGAAACAATCCTCGTTCATGGCGGGGAAAATTTGTCATGGGTGCCAAATAATTCGAATAGAAAATAAATATTGACTCAAAAATTGTCAACGTTTTAGTGAGTAAAATGCTTAGCACATATTCCAACACAAATTGATCTACTACTCTTGACCAAAAAGCAATTTAGGTAAATCTGCTTTTGTGTGTCAATAAAAACTATGACGCGGTGAGTTTGGCGTAATTATTTGTGTTTCATTTCAATTTCTTGTCTTTTCAAGTATTTTCTATGACAGCGAAACTATATTCAGCAATGTTATATCCATCGTGAGTTACGGAGCTTTGAAGTATTTTTCCTTAAATATAATAAGAAAATAAGACAAAGGCACCTTGCTCTTTCAAATTTTCAATTTATTATTATTCAATAGTTTTGAAACTTTGTCGAAGTCTGGTAGTAAGTATTTGTAAAATAAACTTTTAAATTAGTGAACCACAAAAAATAATGTATGTAATGTTACAATTGCCTCATAAAATAAGTATGTAGCACATCGTTGTTTCAGCAATCTTCGTGGTATTATAACGGAAGCCACCCTAAGTATCGTTATGTGATAAAACATATTTTTCAGCGAAATCGGATGTTCCAGGTAATGTTTCGGGGGATCAATTTAAGAGAATTTATTAGATATTAGAACGCTATTCTTTTTAGGAAAATGATGATGAAATTTTTTGCTCGGTTAGCATCATTGGTCATTATTTCAAATTACAAGGAATTCCGCACATTTAAAAAAATAAATATTTTTTTTAACACTCTTTGTCTTATTATGTTTTCTTCTTGTTGTTAAAGTTTTACACGGCCTTGCATTGTCTATCATCAGAAGAGATATGTTATTGTAAGTACCTATAAAGATAGTTTGAATATTAGAATAATGAGTTAAAGCCAATCATGGTTAATGCGGGTTATATTGGATATACTTGTACCCTTCAAAGAATTTTGAAGTGTTGAGCCCTTGTCAATGGTAACGTTATAAGTATTTAATAATTTGTTTGGGACATTTTCAATCGACTCTATAATTAAGTACGAGCTTGTCGGGTTTGGTACCTAGTCATTTTATGAAATACATAATATACATTTACGTTCTCTATTCGAGATAACAATTATGTATGGATAGCTAAAAATAAATCAAAATGTCCTAAGAATTTCAAATCAAATATGATATTTGTACAGTGACATAATGGGGTAAAGTTCACTGAAAGAAATATTAGCAAGCTCATACGTCTAAGTTTTGAAGGGAGTTGAGGCGTTTTCAAATGCGATTTTATAACCCAGAATCATATATTAATAAAACTTTAAATCCCTCCTAACTCCAGGAAAAACTTATGCGGCAATGTATCAACTTAAGTGCACACGAAGGTCCCATAGTTTTGCAAAATATATTTCAGAAGCTCAGATTTGTTCTTGTAAACTACGGAGAATCAGTTCATTAATCAAGAAAACGGAGCTTTTGCAAAATATGAGCTTTTGATAAAATGTCGTTTGACTTCTTCTACTAGCTTCTATTGTTCTAGTCTTGTGTTGTGAAAAGTTTTCAGAAGCATTACTATTATTATTCAGGAGGATTACAATATTGCTATCACAAAATAGAGACATACTAAAATAAGCGAGTTTCTGAACTAGTGGATGCCTAGAATGTTTATGTAATACTCAAAGTGGTAGAAGTATCGCTCTAGTACAGAACCTTCATTCATAATCGAAGCATTACTTGAAATTTGCGTTAACTATGTTTAGTGGCCAGATCTGGATATAAAAGTACTTTCCAATGGCCCTCTCCACTGTTTACTTCCCCTTCCACTCAGTCTCACAGCAAACCCCAATTGATAATAAAATACCGTAGTCCTAATGGCTTCGGGCAACATAGAGCATTTGGATTACTGGGATATCACCTACATAAATATGTACATCAGAATTGCAAAACGTATGGGATTAATGCAGCTTTGCAACAGTGTTAGTAGCACATAAGCTGCTCAATGGGCACATTTACAATCCTGATGTTATGGAATTATTGATATATAATAACATTTGGAAATATTATGCTTTATATCGCTGATAACTTCACTAGAACTAGGCATACCAGGCTTTTATTTTTCTAAGAGGCAGGAACAAGCTACCAATGATCTTACCTTTGAATGACTATACTATAACTTTTCTTCTTAGGTAGACATTTTTCAGATAAACTTCAGTGATTTCAAGATTCGCAATACATGTTTACAACACAAGGATGCGTCACAAGTCACAACTGATATAACTAATATATTAGTTGAGTTGTTTTATTCGTTATATCAATTGTAAATTATGTGAAATATAATTGGATTCACTGTTTTTTCACAAAAACAAACAAATAAGTAATAATGAGTCACTATGCACAGAACTACAGATGACACTTTGAGTCAAATTATAATTTGCTCCTGTGGTTTCATATTATCAATGTGAAATCACTGAAGTTGAAAACTTTTCGTATTTTAACCCAACACCATGGGGTAAGCTGGTTTGGCAAACGATGCCATTATTAACATGAAATAATTTATTACCTTCTCTGTCTTTCGGGCGAAGTTTACACTGTATTTCAGGGAGAAGTTAAGGGAGGTGTACCTATATATTATTCATTTTTCCTCGCCAAACCACACAATTTACCCTGTTGTTCTTTGAAAATTCTTTTATTTTCCTAAGTTTTTTTGTATTTATTTGAGAGAGGTCCCATAACAAGTTCTGAAGTATGTTTAAATAATGTAAGAACTATAAACATGTTTTATGTCCCTTTTAACAAAACGCTCAATTTACATACGCTTAATAGTGTTTGTGTAATGCTTATCTTTCTCCAGATATTGAAATATTTTCCTCTTAAAAACTATCATAAATATATACCGTAAATATATGTACTCATAATACGCTGTATATTGTGTTTGTGATGAAAGGCTTTAAATCACAGTGAAAAAAAAACAGATAAACCATAGCTGCGAGAAAATATGCAAATTATTTATGAAAACGGACATGCTAACGACATCTGGCGGAGAAAGAATTGATCCAGCTTGCTTGCAGTAGACACCTGTAATAGTTGAAAATTAAATCAAGGTTCCGGGACGAAAGCAGAGAGGTCGTAAAATCGTCTAGGACGACTGGTACTTCCCCTTTCCTAGGCCTAAAAATAAATATTGAATTTTGTCAACCAATAGATCTGAACAAAGAGCTATAAAATTTTGAGTAACCAATCAGTGAACGGAGAGGCGTACACCAAATACAGACAAAGGAATGAACTGTGGATCGGGCAATAAAAAAGATAATTAACGACATTTCGATTCTCACAGAAATTAGAGGTGAACGCACTTTAGGGTCAACATCGACTTTCAAGGTGACAAACTCCTGGGAATGTTTACAATAACTGAGACATTTATGGGGTATCGAACCATTGAAATCGGGTGCTTGGAAGTTTTACAAGTTGTAAAGCGCACACACAAAAATGCAATGAAATAAATTATAAACGTGATAGTATAAAAAAAGGACGGGAAAAGCGAAAGAAAGTTACTGGCGGAATTTCAACTGTAGTGCAATTATTTATGATAGAAGGAGGGTGTCATGTTCGATAAAAATCGTACTAAAGAGAGGAGTGAGTGTTGGAAACAATGGAAATTAATCGTTATCAATTTAAGATGAAACGGACATATTGGTAAATCAATTTTGAATGAAAAATCTCGCAAAAAAATACACATTTTAGAAAAGTGCGGCGATCGAATGGAAGGATAATACAGAGATTTTGGACTGCTACGAAGGTCCTAGGGACGTGAAAATCGAGTATCAGAAGAAGACAGTAAAACTAAACATATAGCGATAGATTAGATTCAGGAAAAGTAGACATTTTACATAATTATTAGGTTAGATATATATTAGAGTTACCCAATATTACGGAGGGATCGAAACAAGATAAAAGGTTGGCGGTCTCATGTATATTTTGAAGGATAAACAATCAAAATTTGAACATGATTTTTATTTACGTTAAGGTAATAAACGATTGGAGAGACGATTAACTTTAACGTGGACCTTATGGAAGTATTTAGATTAGGCAAAAGAGATTAAAATTAATAGGTTTGAAATTAAACTAAATTTACGAGTCTAGTACCAAAATTTTAAACGTAAACAGATGTCAATGCATATGTTTTATGTGAATCCTGGTATGAGAAAGATAGAAAATTGGGCGGAGATTGAATAAAACGATAAAAATGACAGATATCCCAGAGTCTAATTAGGTATATCTTCCATAGAAGTGTGGAAAATTATATATTAATTAATAATAGATGAAGTATGAAATTTTCCTGGAGACCACACACATCGGGAAAAGTGGAGAAAAGATAAAAGGAAGGGTAAAGAACGGAGATAAAGAATAATCCAAGTGGAAAAAAGTGATACAATTCAAATTTATCCGTGAAATAAATAAATACGACTTGGAAAATGAGTAATTATAAGAGTTATGAGAAATGACATAAGAATCAAGAAGAAATTGTGCAAGAAAACGTCGCGGATAAAAATAAAATTCAAAGATAAAGGAAAAACTCAAATCTGCGACAGGGAGATAGAAAGTACGGGTGGAAATGGAAAAGCTCATATAAGTAACAATAAAATTAAGTAGAATTTAAACAAATCGAAATTCAAAAATGCGTAGTAAAGATTTCGACATGGATTTAAACAATTTTCGCACGAGATGCATAAAATTGAGATCTGTATATATGTTATTGAGGACGGACCTATCGCGAATTGAGAAAAAAAAGGAACACAAAATCATGAGAATTTAACTACATTTTGTATGAACACAGGACAAAGGAAGCTTGGGCGATTAACACAGACTTACCCGATTCGGACCCTATCGATTTAGATTTGTGAGATGGAAACTGACCACCGCCTTGAGCCGGAAAGCAGAACATCTTATGGAAGCACAATCGATATTGATGGAAGGGGTGTTCGGATTTACGAGTTGATAGGAGATAGAATTAAGCATCATGAGAAATTCAGATACGTCTTTTGGAACCTGAGAGGGGTATAAAAGATGGAACACATCAGTCAGGAGACAGTCGCGCCGAGGATTCGAAAAGTTGTTACGTGGCAGTACTACGTCTTTGGTAGGATTAACAGTGAAAAATCTTTAAGTGTTAAATTTTAAATAAGCCCCTGGACTTAGGAAAATTTTGTGAAAAGTACAAGTGCTAGAGTCAGTGAAATTTAATAAGTCAGTTAATTTAAATCAAACAGTGAAAATAAATACAGTTTAAACTCAGTGCTTTAAAAGTAAAGTGTGAAGTGCTTAAAAGTGTTAAAAGTGGATAGTGCAAAAAGTGTTAAAAGTGAATAATTAAAATTTAAAAAAAATTATTTCATTCAAAGTGAAAACATTCAAATTAAATTTAAGAGTTTGTTATCGTTAAATTAAAGTGGATGTGCTCGTGAATTGATATTTAAAAATAGATTATAATTTTGTTTAAAATTATTAATAGTAAATACTTCATCTTAGGTTAAAAGAAACACAAAAACAAAAAAAAAGGATTCGATAATAATAAACGTTTAAACCTTTGTTCTAAAATTAACAGTTCGGAAAAGAAATTAATTTATTAAGAATCGAGATAATTAAAAGTCTGCGCAATTCGGAAAAAATTTTCTTATAAAAATATATAAAAAGAAATTTAGAATCAAAAAATTTGATCAATTAAAATCCATCGTGCGTATAGCGACAGTGTTAAAAGTGTTTGTCATTTTAACCGGAATTCTAAACATCAATCTATCATTTCGAAAAAGAATTTTAACAGCTATCATTCAAAAGCCTAAACTAGAAAAGTGTTATTAAATCAACGGGTTTTCTGGATTAGGATTTCGTTCGGAAGAAAAATCAATTATCAGCTAAGTTATACGATTCAAGCGAGAATAAAATATTAAATAGGAATAAATAGTCGAAAATATTTATTTTGAAATTAGTTGAAAAATACAATTAATTAGGTAGGATTTCTTCATCAAGGTTGTTGTGTACTACCCGACCGGAAATACCTTGACGTGGGTGAGTTTTCCTTTTATAAATAATTTTCAGGTCCCAGGAGACACAGAAGGGCTGTGAAGTGGAAGTATATCAATTGAATATTAAATTAAAACAACAAAACAAAGAATTACACATTAATATATGTATATTGTATATTTGTATATATATTTATAAATATAAAATAATATATTGTATATAAAGAAAAATATATATGTAATGTATTTATATATATGTATTTTATTTATTAATCAAAACATCGGAATGGTAACGATTTAAAATACCTACTCATGGACATATCTATATTATTGAAAAAGAAAATATGTATTTATTAATATTCCAGACTATGTAGAATCATATATTTTATATTTATTTATTAATATATGTACTCTTATTTAACATATTTTGACAATAGAGATATGTGTACTTAAATATATATTTATATTTATTCTTCATTTAACCTAGTAAATTTACTAAATTCGGAAAATGAAAAATAGTTTAACTTCAATAAAGGATTTAAAAATATTTTAATTAATAGTGCACAATAAAAGTAAAGAGGCACAAGTGACTTCTAAGGAATTTTAAAATAAACAAATCTCACATTTAGGTTAGTGTGTCAGGAGATGTTTATATTATTTGTTTAAAAATAAAGAGCTCACTGGAGAATTGGGTCAACTGCATAGTTTGGAAACGACCTTGGCCGTAACTAGATAATTTATCGGAGTTATAAGGGTAAACATCAGGATGTTATTGTGCAATGTGCAGCGATTTGGGTCATTCACAAATGCTTATCGTTCGCAAACGACAATTGAAAAATCACGGGTTAGCCAGATTTATATCGAAATTACATGAAACATTTAAATATCATTGATTAGATAGTCGCATAGATTTTTATTAATTACCCGAAACAGCTGGAAGATGCGTGCTCTCAAATACCTATCATTCACAATCGACAATTGAAAAATCACGGGTTAGTAGGATTATATCGAATAATTGTACGAAACATTTGAATATTATTGATTGGGTGCTCATACAGAACCCCATCAGTTGCCTGAGACATTTGAGAGTCGAGTACTCTCTAATGTGGCAATCAACTACTTGAAACAATTGGAAAATCACGGGATAGGATGAACAAAAATTAATGTTGAACCCTGGAGGAAAAATTTAAAACAAATACAGTTCATCAAACAGGAGGCAGTGGTCGCTCCTACAACAAGACCATTAACCAAACCAAATAGAGATGACGATTCTCTTAAATAAAAACGTCAAAACCAAACAAACAAAAGCCTGGAGTTCGATAGCTCTCCAAAACAAACTATCAAATATGATCTTATTTTACTAGTATTTATTAGTATAACCTTATTCTTACGTATATATTCGGTCACCAATCCTAGAGTTTCGCAGAACTCTTCGTGCGAGATCCGAGCTCGGAATGCGAGGTAGATAGCCTCGTATTGCGAGTTATAAACCTTTCCCAAACTGTATGTATACATATATTTATTCGTATGTACTGTTTACTGGAGAATGCGGACCTGCATACAGCTTGCATTTTAGGTCTTATAGACCACTCTCGCATTTTCTTTTAAACGTGGAATGAGGATTCACGACCCGTAAGTCCACACCAACCGTGAGTATATGATTGTATATAGGACGAAACCGGTTCGCCCTAAGTAAATTGTAGTCCAAGGAGGGGTCGGAATTTGGGGGTATCGGGACTCGAGGGGAAACTTGAAGGCAGTACATGATGACGTGGAAGGCTCTTTGGGACGCGATAACTTAGGTATCAATCAAGGAGCCGTGTCAAAGGATTGTGCGAATTTCTTGTTGACTCAAGATCATCTCGTTTACTTGCAGGAGGATTTGGAGCCAAATTATGCCAGCAAATGGGCTATTCCGAGTTCGTCAAATATGCAATTAACTAATTACATTAACCTACTAAATCAATCTTTACATGTACCTTATAGCAGCAGAATCATAAAGGAGTGGCGCCACACAGACACAAGAGTTTACCAAAATCAAATTTACTAACAATTAACCATTTGAGTTATATCAAATTACCTGTCCAAATAAACATGTATAATATCTTTTATCAGCGTTTAACTACGATTTTGTTAGGGTGCAGGGAATCAGAATAATTACAATAGGAAAGTTAGCTCATTCAGGGAATTTATTTAAGTCTAGGTTTGCAATGGAAAGACCAATTAAATTGTGAAACTCAACACCTCGATCAGAACCAAGGGGGTCACCACAAAAAATGAAGGTAATTAAAATCCTATATCATAAATCAAAAAATTTACACAACGTTTGATGGAATTTAATTACAATATAAATACGGAGATATTTGCGTTCAAGTTCGTAAATAACGTATTAATTAGTTGAGTACATATGTCTATGAAGATATATAGTACAAGAGAGCTTTAATTAGCTTTCTGTAGATATCAAAGAAAAGGGTCCAATTTTCATGGAGGCTTATGTGTTGTAGGGGAGGAATTTTCCATCCCTGCGAACACATATGCAAAGCCTTAGAGAAAAAATTAAATATCGGTCATAGCCAAGAGAGAAGAAAATTTTATATTGTTTTAAACAAATAAAAATAAAAGAAAATGGTGAAAAGGCGAAAACATTACATGTTTTATAAGTGGAGTTAATCCCTAGTGTAAATAAAATCAGTATAAGAGAGCTTTACGACCATCGTATGCATTTAATTTAAATTCACAAAAGCAATCAAACTTTTGCTCCGTTTCAATTTCCTGCAGCGGAGTTATTTAATTGGTTTTACTTCACCTTGTCACAACTTCTGCTTATAGTGTAATAATTTGCTGTGATAAGTTTTTTTCCGAATGCAGTTTCATAAAATTTTAATGAAATGATAAATATTAATTACACGATGATAGATTAAAAAGGGTAAACATATTCGTTTAATAAACATACTACTGGAACAATGTAGTTCTAAATGACTTACTCTTTCCATCTTTTTATTTTTTCCGCCTAACAATATTCTCCAATAGATATTAGGGATGCTGTTGACCCGTTGGCTAAAGGAACACCGAATTAGATTTTCTTAATTTTTTACTAATGGTTGATTAAAAATAGAGTTTAAGTATATTGCTATGATATTGTTAAGTATTTTTGTATATTTTTTAATTTAGTCTTAATTTTTAATGTCTATCCCTGCATACATTCCTTAAACTGTAAATAATGAATGTATAAAAACCGTTTAAAAATAAATAAAATCAAAGTATGATATTTTTTTCTAGGACAATGAACTGGTAGCAGATGTTCATTTTCTAATTGTATTTTATATTAAACTGTCCAGATTAAAATTAAAAATCATCGTTGCGCATATAAGCCAATCATTGTAAATCTCGAACATCGGGAAGAAATGACGGCACGCTTCCGTTGCATAGAATTTAGGTACATTTTACAGTGAATTTCATAAAATAAAAATAGCTTTGACAACCTTCAGATACATTGCTTTTCGTACCGGGTACAAAAAATGTAAGCGATACAGTCTCCAGTTCACATTACTTGTATGTTTTCCTTCCAGAATTCCATTATCTCAGACAATTGTCTTTGTTCTTGACCTGAATGTCCCTTTTCCTAAAGCCATTGTGTTCATGATAACGTTTTATCGTTGGTTAGGGAAATAGAACACATCAGTTTCGAAAAATACTCCACACGTATAAAAAAATAACACTTATCTATTTATTTATATATTTACACGCCAAAAAATCCATTACATGCAAATGATAAATGATATAAGGTGTTAACTTAGATAGCAAATTAATTTTTGATAAGCACATCGAACACGTTATATCAAAATCCTACAGGATGCTAGGTTTCTTATTAAGAATATGCAAAGTGCCAAGACTCGAAATGTTGTTTTGTTCATTGGTCAGAAGTCCACTGGAGTATGCTTCCACAATATGGAATACTCAATGTAAGGTATACATAGATTTAGTAGAAAGTATACAGAATAAATTTTCGCAACATTTACTCAAGAAATACAACAAAACTACAAATAATATGTTAACTTTACAAAAAAGACGCACATTGTCAGATCTGTTGTTTCTGCATAATCTGCTAAACAATAAAATAGATAGTCCCGAATTGCTATCCGTCATTGGTTTAAATGTTCCAACGAGGCGTACCAGGCACACTACACTTTTTCATATTGAAGCCAACAATACCAATGCAGCAAACAACTCAGTAATTACTCGCGCAATCACAACTTACACCCACTTCGAAAAATTACTACACTTAGAAATCTTTCGTGATTACTTTCTAACATGCAAAACTAACTTATTAAATTTCTTAGCGTGACATATTTCAAAAACACTTTCACTTCATTTTTCAAAACTTCTATGTATTAACAGTCAATTCGTGAGCATATTTTAATTCTTCATTTCTATTTATTTTTATCTCTCCATTCAATTTCTTCTTTTTATAACTATTACCTACTCATACTTAAATTTAAACTTAAATTCATTGATTTAAGCTTAAAATCATTAGTTTTCAGAACAATCTCAGGCGAAATTACATAATGATATTTTATGGACATACATAATAGGTACTAAAACTATGTAATAACGAAAAATATCCTTAACTGTATCTTATTGAACTGTGTATGTCTTAATAAATAAATAAATAAATACATAAATGATACATGAAACCATAAATATAAAGTATACACAAGAAGATATCAGTACTATAATATAATAGGAGTATCTACAAGTACAACGAGAATAGTTAAATAAATGAAATGAAAATACTAGGTTTTAAGTCACTTTATAGAAAACATACTCTATATTTCTAACCGTGATACAGGAATTAAAGTCCTACATAAACATGGAATAGGTTTAAGACTAAACAATTTAGAAGCTTTGGAAATAAAAAATCGGTAAATTCAATGGTTGAAATTATTAATAACCAATAAAATTTTACTGCCAGCCCAATTCTTAGTATGTTCCCCATTACTTCGCTTATCCCAAGTTCCCCTCCCTTACCTCTCTCCCACTACTGACGCTCTGTCCAACTCTAGTATACTGTCTCTTTCTTTTTTGATAATATGTTTATATATGTGTATTTAATAGCATATTTTTTTAATTTTCCTGATGATGGTACGGAGGTACCAAAACTGGTAGACAATAAAGTGACTTAAAACCAAGTATTTTCATTTCATTTATTTAAAACGTCAAGTCACAATGTGTTTGCTTCTTTTGAAAAAAAAAATGGAATAGTTTTAATGAAAAATAATAAAATAAAATAAGCATTTCATATAAATAGTAAAATAATTGACTAGGTTAGTAAGAGATTATAAAATATTCGCATTAAAAAAATATTATTTTAAAATATCCACAGTAGAATATAAACTATGAAGTCTTTAAGAGGGCGTAATTTATAATTGAAGAATGTTAAAAATTAAGTTTGTATTCTCTTAATTTTATCTAATATGGAATCTAAAATATGGAGTTAAATTCTAAGTGACTTTTCGCCCTAACCAGAGTGGTAAAGAGATTTTTTTTTAAATAAAAATAATTAAATCAACTATTGGACAAGTCGCACTCAAGCCACAAATTGGATAACCCAGAAATAAAACATAATATACGCAGTAAATTAAAATTAATTTTAACATTGAACAAAATAAATATTCACAATCTGTGTCATTTTTATAGTAAATGATTGTAGTTAAAAATATCAACCTGATGAATTATCTGATCGGTCAATTTCTGTATGATCTGTCACATGTCGTCTGTGTTGGTGTAATGCGTTGTTTTAAATTAGGGAATATGTCAATTGACACTTTTTCGGTCTTATCGAGTCGGGATGTCCTAAATCAGAAATGTAAAGTGTGTCAAAGAAGTGCTACTCAAATCAACTCAATAGCGTGATACACATTATTATTTGATAGACTTTCGAATTCCGCTGAATGCTATTTACGCCAAAAAAAATATTGCTTGGTTTCAACTTACTAAAAAAAATAACTATGTCGTAGGAGGTAGTAAGAGAGGCATAACAGTTCATTTTTTTCTCGCTCAAAGGTAAATTTGAACGTTAGGAAACATACATAAATTATAAAAATAAAAATCCTAAAAACTTATGATGTGCAAGTGTAATTTAACTCCCGATTTAAATGGTTTTCTCCATTAGATATTTAAGTTGAAAACAACTGTTGTTTTTTTTAAGAGCTTTTGCATGAGACAGTTTTCGACTATTTTACCAATTTTTTTTTTTTTACATTGGAGTAGGGCTCATCTAGTAAACACAATTGCAATGTCATCTGTATTATTTTTCAGACTTTATTCCCCCCTATGAGACTGCTTCTTCTCCTGGCCTGGTACATGACGGATGCTGTCATCAGAATATGGATGAAGTTTGGTCTGTACTACTTGGATGGATTTGTGTACGGACTGTTGGAGATTCTCGAGGACTTCTTCCCTCTGATACTGATGACTCCTCAAGAGGTATTATGTTTTCCGTGATTCTCCATGTCTATAACCTGAAAATTGTATTTCTTAGTCATATGGTAGCGCAAAATTTCAGATTGATATTTAATTTATTTATTATTGCACGTTAGTTAAAATGCGCAGACCCTCGATAAATCACGAAATCCTACTTTACTTGCAAAAATTCCCTAGGAAATTTACAAAAAGAAATACATGTTTCAAGTATAGAATTTATATTATAATAATTTTCTAGTTAAAAAAAATGATATAATTTTTGGTAGATACTTTAAGTAGGTACCTACTAAAAAAGTTTCTACTAAATAAACTTAGTTATTAAAATATTGCTTCGTTTTTCGATTTCAAATATTGCTAATTTATAGAATCTCTTGTAATTATTCGTACGGATTTGAGGTCCTTGAACGAATAAATGGACAGGTTTCCTGTTCCATCACGATATCGGAACACGTGTTTGTAAAAATCATAATATTTTCGCATTTCGTCATTATATGTTATCACGGCATGGTGCAGATGCATAAACAATTGTTCCGATTTATCAGGAATGTACTAAACGTTTATCAGGAAACGGCCTGAAATCCCGTTTTTAACCGGATTAGGAATAATTTGAAGAGATTTTAAATAAATTAACAATACTCATTTTCTGTGTGCATCATCGCCAAAGGAGTGGACTGAGAGGATGAGGCTTCAATCACATTCAAATTTCTCTTTTGTTATTTCGACTCTTGATATATAACTCCATTCAAGTAGATATTTGGCACACTAGATCGTGTTATGGTCCCCGACTACTTCTACCATTCAATCTCTTGTCATATATTCTCTATACACTTCTTTTTTCCATACCAAAATCCCTTTGCATATAGCTTATGGAATATGGACATTAACTCATGTATCTGCAAACTCTCTATTTATAAATATTTCACTTTGCGGCATCATTTCAAATAAAAACTATATATCAAACACCAATTAATAAATATAGAGCGGTAGCTACTAGAAGGTTCCAGAAACTCAATATATGCAACGCGCATCGTATTGGAACCTACATGCATCCACATGTGATGCATACCAACTGACGTCATCGTTGTTTGTCGTCAACAAGTTCGGTCTCCACTAACGCTGTGTCGAGCCACCGACATCATCGCCTGCTCCATTGCGTTCATCTCCACTTCGTCTGGTGTTAACCATAGACCTGTAGGATTTGCCGCTGACTGCATCCACCGACGCGGAGTCGACCTTCGGCCCGGGAAATTCGCCGCCGATCAAGCCCACCAACTGGGTGAGCATCGGTCTGGAGTAATCTCTCACAAGTACACTGACTTCATAAACGCTTTGACCTAAACTTAAAACTTACTTACTTAAAAAAGATTATTATCAACACGGATATGATTTGAGATTTTCACCGCCAAAAGTATTTGTGATTTATTTTTGATATGTCACATCTGCCCTGATGATGGAGACTGTAATTCCATCCGAAACTTTTGCTAAAGAAGGAGGTAGGGCAACACGGCATAAATAAATAACATTATCAACACATTTAAAAACAAAAGGTTTCTTTATTACGATATTTATTTATATTTTCAAATTTTATTTTAGTAGGTAGATATACTTATTATTTTCATTTAATTCCCTTCTTTCGCTTTTGATGTGAAGTATGTTTATTTCCAACCATTTTTACGAAGCTCTTTTAAGAAAACTGATTTTAAAATAACCAATGTAGCTAATAATATGAATCAGATTAATTTCTTTGCAAGGGGTCCGAATGGGAAAACACATACAGAGTGGTGTGAATTGCTAAGTAGGTGTGGTCACCAAATTTCCGTTTTTAAAATTTCATTAGAGCGTAAAGGGTCAATTCATCATCCATATCTGATGGAAGTATGGAAATTTGTGTCGGTTCGCGCTAATTCTAATATACCACCTGGAGCTACATAACTCAAAAATTTCATGATAAAATTCCAATCAAATTTTTTGTATTTTTTTTAATTCCTTATTTTTGATACAACACTCTACTTGGTAAATTATAAAAAGTAAAATTTTGATTGGCCCCCACGTGAATAAAAACCATTGATATTTGGAAACTTTACGGGACGAGATTAAAGAATGCATATTGTACTAAGATGTGACGTAAATACAGTGAATAAATACAACTGAATTGTATTGTTCTTCAAAGTATTAAACACTCTCAAAACATTGCGTTTCCCTTTAAACAATCTTAGCCGCTTTTGTTAACCAGGTTTTAATAGTCAGGGACGTCCCAACCTACCCTTTTCCCATGTAATTTTCATCTCCATTCCCTTTAGCCTATTAATATGTCACAATTGGGGATGCCATAGTTGAGATTATTGTATGCTGTCCGCCAAAAAAACACGTACAAATTTACAAAACGTATAATAAAGGTTGCCGACATAGGGAACAACGGTCTCTCACGTCCTTCTCTTAAAACAACTAGGTACTTCAGTACATGGATTACCAATAATTTGAAAAGATTCTTAATAAATTAGCAATACTTATTTTTCTCCATGAAGCCTTTCATTATTCAGAAGAAGAAAAAATCTCTGTTGGATTCGCCCAGTGCCTAGAACAACTAATCTAGAATTTTGTTGCTCGTTTTATTAGCAAAGTTTCACATTGAAAGTCGCGATTTGTTGTGGAAAATTAGTACCTACTAAGTTATTCCCTGCAAAGAGCAACAATGCCGCATTGTCATGTTGTATGGCGTGATGAATAAAGACGGCTGTAAGCTGAGGTGGGCCAAACTACACAACAAGCATGAGCCTAAATTCGTATGTTAAGCATCCATGTTTATGTTTGCGCTTACTAGGTACATGCTTATAAGCCGTCGTTTGCTCTAAAAACTTTTAAAATCGCCTTCTAAACTTCAAGCTCTAAGAAAAAAATATCTTCACATCTCTTAATCTCATGATCGAATTATAGCAATTTTGATCTGAACTTTTGATCGAAACAGGGATGACGAACAAAATCATTTGATATATTGAACAAGATAAACATAATATTTACTAATGCATTGATGATGGTTATTGGAAAGTATTCAACATCGATGTACAGTTGTTTAGCTGATTAAAAATAGTTATTTTGTTTGCTTGTCTGTAACTCCGGTTCAATGAATTCTAGGATTTTCTTTGAATTTGAGTGTCAATTACAAAATCGGAACGGTTTGTTTGAACAAATTCATATCAGCAATAAAGTGTAAAATTACCTACCTGTAATATATCATATAAATTAATTAAATTTTCCGTTATCTATTAAATAATACATAAATATATACCTAATCGTAGGGAAAATTTGGATTAGTTTGAGAAGGGATGCAAATATTAACGGTATATAATTATATGAAGTTTATACTCGTACAGCAGATCCTTTGACTGGATAAGCAATGTATGCATCTTATGTATCTTTCCATGAACTATTTTATGTCAGTGTCTATTTCAAGGTTCAATTAGTAAAGTTCAATCGTTTATCAATAAATATATTTTCACCACGTTTTTAGTAAGACCTTTAGACTTTACCATCTGTCATTTTTCAATTATCTTGAAACTATGTTTTATCGAGGGCATCTTTGTAATTCGAATTTCATCCCTGCGTTATTATTTCTTCCACTAAGCCCGTGACATTACGTCCAAATGGTGGATAAAGCGCCAAAGAAGAGCGACTCCGGCGAAGCTTTGAGCCGAGCTAATATCCTCGCCTCCGAGCTTTTGAGACTCGAAGACTTTGCAGGAGACGTGACTTCCATTGCAAACGGATTAACGAAGACCTCACTAATCTCTTCCTTGCCCCCGTTGTAAGTTGTAAGGTGGGAAAGATTGATTTACTTACGTGTTAAAAGATATGGAATTACTCCTCAATAAATCAGATAAACGCATTTATAAATCAAATATTAAAAACTTTAGATTTATTCAAATTATGTTGAATTTATCTTCGACTATTATATTTTTTTGGTTATTATAAAAAAACATTATTTCAGTCGGAAAAAAATTCTTGTTAGATGTATTATATTTTGTGCTAAAACCGGCAATAGATTATGAAAATCAAAATATATTATCATAATTTATAAATTTACTATCATTATTTAAAGATAAGCTAAGTCGTCGTTCTTGTTCGCTTTATTCAAATGATATCTTATTTTACGCAACTCTTCGGTTAAGATCCAAATAAACGATAAAATTCAATAATTCACGCACTTTTGCTTGATAAACGGAATATATGAATAAAATTAATATTTTAGCATGACAATTGAATCGTCTAGGTCGGATTATTTGAATAATATAAATGTTTAGTGAAATTTTGTAGCCAAATGGAAAATTCGTCATACAACAGAAACCGCAATATAATTTTTTTTTATAAGTTTTCACATATTTTTTGGTTCCTTGGAACGGGCAATTTGCCTAGTTAGGAACTAATAATTTCGACCTGATAAAAAAATTTGATAATACATTATTTTACAAAAAAAATCTCATAAATTTTATAACGGGGGCTTTCAACATTTTCCGGCTAAAAACAAATGTCTTCTTTAGCAATCCTGTTTTTTTCAAGCAAGCGTGCTGCTGGTATCCACATAATAATATTCAATAAAATATTAATCTCAGGATTCTTCGCATGCGTACTATTAATATGCGGATATGATTTACCGTCTTGACTCAAGTAGTGATCGGTGTAGATAGGAATAGTCCACAGTAACAATAAATTACTCTAGTAATTTTGCTGTATAGATAAAAAAATTAATACTCAATACTACTAGGCTTTCCAAAACTTTCGATCAAGAAGGAGACAACTCCTCTAACACTCAGCCATTGTGATCTATATTTTTTTCATTATTTTTGTCGATCTCATATTTAAAACACAATACAATGTATTCTGGATTCAATTACATACTGCGACCGTTACCATTTTATTTTATCTGTCTTGTTCTTTTTCATATTTCGATCAGATTTATTAGTATTATCTTGTTCTGCAATGATTAAATACCATTTATAAATGTAAGCTTACCATGCAAAAATCAACCTTCAACAATTAATACAATCTCCACTTTGAAAAAGTTGTCTTTAATTTTGCCAAAGTATTTTTGATTATAATACCAAAGTTGGAAGTAAAATTCTGAACAGCATTGTTTCATTGTGTACCCAAGTACTAAGCTGAAGTTATTATATGAATAATAATAAATCGATGAATTAAATAACCAATGTCCTTTATCTTTCTAAGTAATGTCCAGAACAAAAACTGGATATCAGAGTAAGCCCAGTTTATTTATATTTTCCTTGGAAAAAGTAAACTGAATATTTTGGTTTGGTTACATAATTCCTAAGTTAAACATTCTTCCCAACAAAAGTTTTATAACTCTGATAGTTAAATTAAATATCGACGTTAAAGAGTGTAGAAGGCCATAATTTACAATAAATTAAGTTTATACTCTAATCCCTTTTCTTTATAGTTTATTCTGAAAATATGCTGTTTAATTTACGATTTGTTTTTTATATCTACAAACATAAAATGAATGAGATTATAAAACCTCTGTTTAAATTTGCGTCCGGAAAATCCCTTCATAATCATTGTTTATTTATTAACCAACTCAAGGACGAAAACATAATAATTATAAGTGCATATTTTAATAATCTTGATTGCTAGAAAATGCTTCCAAACATAATTATTTATTTTATTTTTTGAATAACTTAGTAAGTAAAACCTCAAATTGTAATATTTAATTATTGAAGACAATATTAGCGATTTCTAAACAAAAATTTGAAAGAGAAAAATCAGAAAAAGATGCGGTCACATCTAAGACTTGAACCCAAGACCCTTGCCTTGTCGGGGCATAACAAAAATAATGTGCGGTGAGAAAATGAAGACAATATTGGTAGTTCTTATTCGAAGTATGATACAGTTAAGGAGACCGAAGGAGATAGGGACCCATTAGCACAGTTGGTAGAGTTGTACCCCGGCAAGGCGAGGGTCCTGAGTTAAAGTCCCAAATGTGACCGTATCTTTTTCTGTTTCAAATTTTCGTTTAGGAATCGCTAATATTGTCTTCAATAATTAAATAATTATTTATTGAGAAAACCACGAATTTGAGGTACATCTAAGTATAAAAGGTCATGGGGGTAGTTTTACTAATTTGTGACACATGTCAAAAGATAGTTGATGAACTATCTGTAAGTGACGTTGAAAAAGACAATGGTCAATGCAGAATCGTTAAGCAGTTGAGTCGCCCTGTTGATTGGCAAGTTCTGATAGTGTAGAGTATGTGATATTATACTTGTTAGCCACAATAGCTACATTCTTAACATGAACTCCACTAATCAACCAAACATAATACCCAAGGTCTTGTAAATAAAAAATTTAAATACCTGTAAAATATTACCCCAATAATCAAGTTTATTAATTCACAGGTTTTAAACCTGATATAAGCATATCTGCCATAATCTGTGAAACCTTGAAGAATGCAAAGAATGATTAGTCCATCCCAATTAATAAAGATATTATAATATTCCAAAGTATCAAGAATTTAAAAAAGCTAGTTAACTATTTTAACAACAGTTTTACATAAGTATAACTAAACTTTGCCCTATTGTTTAGAAAGTTTTAGCCCCCTAACTCATACTATGAATGAATTCCTTCCTCGAAACTTTTAGAAAAATGGTCTCTCCAATCTCTATATATTCTTGTTAGCGAGGCTAAAGCCCAGACCGTGGCATGGATGACTTTACCTGACTGGAAAAGGATAGTGCTCGGGTTGGCGAATATTAAAATGATTACTTTTTTATTTTTCTCTTACATTTTTGAAGAATAGTTCTAAAGGTAGGTTTTTACCTTGTGATGACAACATTATCGTTTGTTCCATATTATCCTAGACGCCGCATATACGTCTATGGTTTGTTTTATGAATTCCGTATACCTAAATGTTTGTTTCATACTACAAAGTCGTTATAGCCTAGCGTCAGTTATATAACTAGGTAAATCGCGTACCTACAATTCGTATTATTCTATAACGTCTACCGTTTTTAAGTTTGCTATAGTAAAGCGCACTTGAAATGAAATGACACTAAATTGCGCTATATAAATGCTATGTTATTATTTTTATTATTAATGAAATAACTTCACAATTTCTTTATGACATAACTTTAATAAACGCAAAATATCTCCATCTGGACGAGGTGTATTTATACTAAAGTTACATGTAGATTAATTTTGTGAGACGGGTTAGAGGGCTGGGAGGGGGGGGGGGGGGGAGTCAAACCCAAATCGGCAGAAGAATAGGTATTTTTTTGTATTTTATTATCATGTTTATTACAAATTGTATGATGCATATTTATTCATAGATATTTTGTACTAAAGTTCCTTACAATGCTTGTAACATGTAAAGTCGTTTCTACAATCCCCATCATTCATCAATCATAGTATAATGAAAAGTAAAAATCTTAAGGCGATGCACTACGTACTAATTTAAAATCATGTGTTTTTGGTTTGAAAATTTGGTCGCCTAGAAATGTTTCAGATGATTTAATCAAATACTGCGAGTAGAGTAGATCCTGGCCTTTAAAATAATCGAGTATTTTTTTAGATAAGTCTTTTTATAAGCACAGAAAAAAATAATATGTAGGCCTATGAAAACTGCTTTAAAGTTCAAAATCTCCTACTTACGAACTCATTTTCGGTTATAGTTTTATTGTATAGTGTGGAAAATAAAGTTATTTATAAAATGATCGAAAAAAAATTAAATATTTGTGCCTGAACATCCACAAAATAAAATAAAAGGCACTTTTTGGCCTTGTTTTTTTCTTGAATAAATCAAAACAGGTGGATAGAATGAAGCGGGAATTTAAGCCTTATCGCCACCTACATAAGGTGTGTTATTGATAGCGGCTCGATTCAAAATATTACACGATGTAGTGCATCGCCTTAATCAATATATTTTTGCGGTATGGCAAGAAAGAGTCGGCAATATCTTGATTCAAAAAAGTCATGTGGGAAAGGCATTGCCCTACTTAGCCGTCCATATGAAAGGATCACTGTGTATCAATTGTTTTATTAATGAAATCATTAAATTATGTTTTTTTTGTTAATTGATTCATTTGAAGAGTTTTCAAAATGTAAAAAAGTAATTAATAAATTTCAAAAATATAAAATGTTGATAAAGATAATTATGCCTATTGTTTTTTGCATTTCCAAACCAAGCACTGTTAAAATCTACATTTCCGATTTTGTTCTTTTGAATTTACACAAGCTCCCAGATGCAATATTTGAATAAGCGCTAATTAATTGCTTAAAATTTATCCCTAAAAACAGCAATGCAGAACTGTACTTCACCATCATAATGAAATTCAAATGGGATGGCAAGGGTCGATGTCAGGCAAGTGTAAGAGAGACAGAGTGACATTAATTTCCAATCAAATCTATTTTTAAGGCTTTTCCAATGTTATTTTTATTTTGTGCTTAAAACACGAATTAGTATCAGAATGTAAAAAGTTAATGCCATTTCTAAAAGGGATTACAACGTGTTAATTGTCCTAATCAAATTACAGTTTATTTTTATCATGTGTGGGATTTGAAATCAGTCCACAAATAATTAGAGCCCTGGCACGAGGATTGAGTGATAAGAATGATAGAAGTAATATATTAGTACATTTGTTAAGCCCAACCCTGCGATGTGGAGAAAGGAGGTGGGGTGTGGGGGGGGGGGGGATATGATCGCTGTCTGCGGCTGCCTGTTCAATGGGGGTTGATGCAGGGGCGCGCAATATTTATAAAACCATTTTCTTTTTATTGTGACCTCTCCCATCGGAGGCTAGCTATCAGAATGAAAATATAATGATATTTACTATAAACGCCTTTTTAGAGGCTTTTACAAAGGATCAGTAAAATTATTCAGTTTTTTTCTTCTTTTTATACATATTTGAATAACTGAACTGAAACAAAAACAATTTATTGTATTTATTTACTGATAAGTTGAAATTTTTGATAGACTCGGCGTACTTATTTACCTTCATTAGTATTCTGGGCAACGAGGAGTACATAATATGGTAGTTAGTCTTATCATTTCTACGCTGAAATAAATCCCGACTTCTAGTATTACATAGTGGAATTCGGAAGCTTATTATTGCAAGCAATTATGGAATATCAAATGCATAATTTATTATTTTATCTAGAAATAAAAAGTAAATGCAAATTTTGTCTTACAATTTAAGCATATTTCAGAGTGTTGCAGTTTGTAAAAAAATATTTTGTATTCAGCCTCACAACATTCCGTAAAATGGCGATGTTATCGTTTCACTAACTCCAGACGGTTGGGAGAAAGTTGGGCAATATAAATATATTTGCATTGACTTAGTATTTGCATATAAAATAATAAGTCTATCTTTTGGCTATGAAAACCCCCACTTGGAATAGTTATCTTCTTCCATAATAAAAGCTGTTATTACTACTAACCTTAGACCTTATTTTTAGCAAACGGCAAAGCACGCCAATGGGTTTACGACCAGGAGATATCGCAGTGGTCTTACGGGGGTCACTGGGGGTTCAGGGCAGCCTAATAGGGCGCCACGTTTCTGCCATTGACGGCCAGCGGTGTTTTTCCATTTCCGTGTTAGACGAAACCCCGTTTTTTGTCGATGGTTTGATCTGAGATTAAATACTTTTCTCTTACAACTAGCTCATATCAAAGGGTGAGTTCTGTAAGGTATGTTTAAGGGCGAGAGTGCGAATATTTATAAACTGTCCCCATGTTCAAGGAGAGCCTTCGCGTTCAAAGTTCGTGCGAAAAAATCATTATGAAACCCTTCAGGGTTAGGAATTTTCACACAGGATAAAATTAGGGTGATGGGAATGGGGAACTTATTGAAACCTGCCTCGAAAATAGCTTGAAAATCCCTTGCGATTGAGCGAGCTTCAAACCGGAAGGGTGAACGAAACCAAGACGTTGACCTATCACTATGCCAGAGGGATAATAGGAACGATGGATTTGATTAACTTATGCCAATCTTTATGTTATCAGAATAATAGAAGAGTATGTATGAGACGATGTATTAATGTGAATGAGGCAAGAAGTGTGTGCCAAGACCGAGTTTTTTGGCGGTCCGTCCTCTCTGCCTACCCCTGCGGCGAAACGGCGTGATGGTTCGTTAATTAATTAGTTAGGTAGTTATGTCAATCTTTGGTTTATGTCAATCTCTATCTCAAAACGCTCATCACTCCTGGACAGCGTGAACCCCAGATTCCTACCCACCCCTCATACCTTTCCTTTCCAGACCTTCCTTTCACCTCATAAAAAAAAAAAAAATAATAATAATTTATGCTTGCCATTCAGGATAGAGTCATTAATACTAAAAATTATAGAAAGCATATAATCAAAGATACAAATCAAATTGATGATTTGTGTAGAAAATGTTTGGCTTTTCCGGAAACTATAGAACATATTATATCTGGATGTTCTATATTAGCACCGTCCAAGTATACATTTAGGCACAATCAAGTTTTAAAAATAATTCACCAAAATTTGGTAATTAAACATAACTTGATTGACTGCCGTAATATAGTACCATACTATGAATACGAACCAAATTCATTTTTAGAAAACGAATTTTATAAAATATATTATGATAAAACTATACTAACAGACCGAGCGATTAGTCATAATAGACCCGATATAGTTTTACATGACAAAATTAAAACAATAACTTATATCATTGATGTCGCTATTCCAAATTCCTGTAACATTAAAAAATCTGTTAATGAAAAAATTAGAAAATACACAGATTTAGGAAACGAAATAAAAAGAATTTGGCATTCTCAGACTATAAAAATATTACCATTCGTTATTTCGGCTACTGGCATTATACCTAACTCTCTCATTAAAAATTTAGGCGTATTAGATCTATCAAAAAATTTATATATAAAGATGCAAAAGTCGGTCATTTTGAATACATGTAGGATAACGAAAGATTTTTTAAATATTTATGTTGAGGGATCAGTAGGATTTATAGGCCCTGTTAGAAGTACTACCGAGCCGAACCCTCTGATATGAAAATATCTGGAAACGGTGAATTTTTTTTCCCATTTGATCTCTGGTGAGTTGACGTGTTGTTGTTCTTGTATTGTTTTGTATTTATTTTGCTTATATAATGCACTTACATAATGTTGATTGACTAGATGATCATTTGTGGAAAAGTGAGTGGAAGGGTTAAGTTTTTCCTTTGGGGAAGATTTAACCCGGACAACTAAATCGGAAGTTTAAAAAAAAAAAAATAATAAAAAACTTAAAATCATGAACATAACACAAAACAAATTTAACATCGTTACAGCGGCGAGTAGCAGGCGTCCCCGGTGCGGGCCAAAACTGTTGGTAAATTTTGCCAATATTCGCGGCCTGCACACAAATTTAAATTCCGTTCATCACCATCATTTGCCCCAACGTCCCAACCTTCTTTTCCTATCCGAAACTCAGATAGCCGAGCCGCCAGACTCTTCCTATCTGGACTGCCCGGGCTTTACCCTTGCAAGCAAGTTCCGACTCAAAGGAGGAGTCTGCCTCTATAGTCGAGCTGACGTCAACTGTGTACGACTATTGATACTGGAAAACTCCAGATTCGACGTAATGTGGGTGCGCGTCAATCTTGCCAGTACGGCAAGATTCTACGCATGTCTTTACCGCTCACCGAACCATAGCGAATCAGACACTTCCGAACTCTTCAAACATTTGAACGATACTATTGATGATCTCTTGCCCCGCTACCCTTCGGCCGAGTTTATTGTTCTGGGGGACTTCAATGTTCATAACGAACCATGGTTGAAGTTCTCAGGCCCAACGGACTCGGCTGGACGACAGGCGGATTCCTTTGCCATTTGCTATGGATTAGAGCAACTGATTCAGGAGCCTACAAGGGTTCCTGATGTCCAGACTCACCGCTCCAATCTGTTAGATCTATTCTTAACTACTGTGCCCACGGTTATAAGATTGACGTCACAGCGCCTCTGGGATCATCCGACCACTGCCTAGTGACGACATAAATCCCCGTTAGCCTCAGACCAGCCAATGAGAGGCTGAGGAGAAAAGTGTGGCACTATAGGTCAGCTGTTTGTTTTCGGACTTCGGACCCTTCAAGATGTGCCCAGGAGATTGGTAAAGTCATCAAATCAGCGATAGATGGCTTCATACAATCGACTACTAAAGAAACTGGTGTGGGTTCAAAGCCGTGGTTCATTCGACAATGCTCCGAAGCAGCTCGACGAAAAAACGCGGCTTACCGAGCCTACAACACATCTCGAACGCCCGAAAGCAGATCAGCATACAACAAATCGGCAAAGGAATGCAAGAGAATCATTAATAGGTGTAAATTCGAACACGACCTGCAGATCAGCAAAAAGCTGGCTGCCTGCCCGCATGGCAGAAGAGCATTCTGGTCGCTTGCGGGCTCAATAGGTCGGATTTTTTGCAAACCCAGTTTGCCACCTCTTACCAGACCTGACGGCTAACTAGCAAACACCGCCACCGAAAAGGCTAACCTATTAGGGAAAATGCTTGCAGAAAACTCGACCCTCGATGACGGAGATGCTGTTCCGCCGTCGGTTCCTCACTGCGGCTTCTATACGAAAAAAACTGAGGATCCGGCATCGGGATGTACTCTACGTTATACGGGAGCTCGATATTAACAAAGCTAGTAGACCTGATGGAATACCTGCCCTGGTATTGCAGAGGTGTGCTGCGGAAATAGTTCCAGTTTTAACAAAGCTCTTTAAAATGTCCCTGAAGTGTGGCACTGTGCCCTCTGGTTGGAAAAAAGCGGTCATTCACCCTATTCCCAAGAACGGTGACCGCTACAACCCGGCCAACTACCGCCCCATAGCGATCACATCAGTTCTGTCAAAAGTGATGGAACGTTTGATCAACGACAAACTGCTCACATACCTCGAGAAGAACAAAATTATCAACGACCGTCAATACGGATTCCGGCGGAACCGCTCGTGCGGTGATCTTCTCGCGTATGTGACGCATGTTTGGGGTCGGTGCCTGGAAGGTCACGGCGAGACCTCAACGGTCTCACTAGACATATCCAAGGCCTTTGACCGGGTCTGGCACCGAGGACTTGTCAAAAAATTGCCTTATTACGGACTTCCCGCATCCCTGTGTACGTGGATTGCTGACTTTTTAAGGGATAGGTCGATTCAGGCAGTTGCTGACGGTTTCACCTCTTCCTTGCACTCCATAAATGCTGGCGTCCCACAGGGATCGGTTCTGTCTCCGAATTTGTTTTTGTTGCACATCAATGACCTTTTGACATGTGCACCAATTCATTGTTACGCGGATGAAAATACAGTTCATGATAGCTTTTTGTTTGACAAGCCCCCAAAGGGCACACAAACTCCAACGGCTTGGAGGGCTTTGAAGCAGAGAATGGACGGTTATCTCGAGAGTATTTCCTCCTGGGGTAAAAATAATCTCGTCGAATTTAATGTTTCAAAGACCCAATCCTGTCTGATTACGTCTAAAAGGGATCCAAATGATAATCTAGTCTCCTTCAACGAAAGCAATCTTCCGAACAGGCCTTCCATTGATATGCTTGGTGTAACTATAAGTGACCAGCTCAGGTACGGGGGCTCCATCGAAGCCAGAGTAAAGTTGGCCTCTCAAAAGCTGGGCGTTCTGTATAGGGCCCGCAGATACTTTAATAGTACACAACTGCTGACCCTGTACAAATCGCAAGTGCGCCCTACTGTCGAATTTGGCAGCCATCTCTGGTCCAGAGCCCCTAAATACCTGAAAAAAACCCTAAAAACGGGCGGTCCGTTTGATAGATTCCCCAATCTTAACAAAAGGACTGCAATCTTTAGAGCACAGGCGTCAGGTAGGTATGCTGTCCTTGTTCTATCGGTATTACAATGGAAGATGCTCTGAGGAACTAGCGTCATTGATCCCTTCGGCACCGGTGCGTAGTCGGGATACACGCCAAACGCGCGCCCAACATTTGTACACGGTTGACATTTGTCACATGAGAACGGGTCGCTTCTACGATTCGTTATTAAGTTCAACAGCTCGACTGTGGAACGAACTGCCGGCCTCTGTGTTTTCTCCCTCCTACAACATGGGACTCTTCAAGACACTCTTCCTCTCCACAAAAAGACACTCCACAAAGCATCCCCAAAGATGACATAGGCCCTGAGGGAAATTATTTTCTTCAGGGCCCCCTGTGTGGAGTTAATATAAAAAAGAATTAAAAAAATCTACCCACTACTTACTTTCGAAATCAACAAATTTTAGAAGAAAATTTTGAAATTATTCGTGTTTTCAATTTTTTTTAAATAATGTTTTATCGGTTAATCGACAAGTATCTCAATAATTCTCAATAAAAAATATCTGGTTGGTATTAATATCAAAATTGACATTTTCAAGTACTCTTTACCAGGGATTCGAAAAGTTTCATGCAAATTACCGACAACAGTTTTATTTCAAATTGGCCTACATCACACTCGTATTGGTTTATATCTATAATAATTACTTTCTTACTTTGGTTTGTCTCTTCAGTAATGACATTCATCCTTTTAGTAATGAATAATAAATACGAAAAAATTTATTCACGATGAAAATTGAATTTAGAAAATGATCGAAAAAACAGCCCATCTTTAATAATATGTTTCTCGACGGGTTGGTTTAATGGACAAATAATAATAATAATATAGTTTCATTACAGCATTAAAATTGCAATTTATAATATGAACCTTAAATGATTTGAATTATGAATACTTATAATTAAGTACACACAAGAATCTAGCACTTTTTTGGATTATTATTTAGAACATTGCTTATTAGTAGAAATAAAATAGTATCAAAATAAATTACGAATTCTTGCATTCATGAAAAATTGCTCATACATTATTTTTGTCAGTAGAAATGAAGTTATGCAGAGTTCATCCAAAATAAAGTGTTGGAACACCCCTCTAGGACTTGTGACCTCGTGAACTCTTTTTATTGTCGTGTTTATTTACTAAAAACCTGTCATCTCAGGACTTCGGAGTAATCTCATTCGATCCAACTCGAATAAAAACAGAGTAAATGATACCTCACTCGACCTAGTTTGTAAATATGCATTTTTCAAAGATCCCCTCCTGTCCCTCCTGTTCCAAAACCTCCTAGATCACAAGGTCGCGACACTCATTAAAAGCAACTTCCTAACTTGTATGGGATTTTACAAAGAATTTCGTTTTAATTTTTTTACAATTTATTCTTATTTGGCAAAACATCTCAAAATGTTTTAATTAATTTAAAAAAATAAATATAAATAATTTTTTGGATGTTGTCATACAAGTTAGGGAGATAATTTGATTCAGTATCCCGGCCTTATGTTCTAGGAGGTGTTGCCTTTTCCCCTGGAGGGGTATTTCCCTATTTTTTGGATGCACTCTGCAGATCTTCATCTGTATCACCAAAATGAATGTATAACCAAAGTTTGCACGAATTTCATCATTTATCAAACCCTATTTTTTGTACCACATATATATATTAAATTTGAAATAATTTGTAATAATTTGTTGTCTGTTTTAAGATGCTAAATGCGTACAGAAATCGGCCCGTCTCTAAAAGATGCTGCAAGTTATTGTGCTGCATCAAGAGGAAGCCTTGGAAGCAATGCTGCAGGCACCATAACATTCCAGGTAAGTTTGTTGAACGGCCCTTATTCGATGGAAATAATTATTACTTAACTACTCATAGTTATGGTTAAAGCGTCCTTGATATGATATTGTATTAAAAACTACAAAAATTAATTAATCAATGATAAATCCAGGGGCGGTTCTTCCCTTAGGTCAATTGGTTTTTGACGTCTATTGTCTCTAATACAAGCTTTCATTCACGAGTCCAAATGATTTGCTGGGTCGATTTAAATAATGTCCCCGGTTTTGGCATCTTCTGTCCCTATGCGCGCCATAGAATAAATGAGATGTCACTATGTCTTTTGTCTAAGTAAAAATTAGGTACCGAAGAAAGCTTAGGGACGCTTAGGTCATGACAACCCGGGTAAATTTTATAAAAGGGACCGGGTTACCTTTAAAGGAATTAGGTAAAATGGGAAAAAGCACAATGGGCCTATGGCTTAAGTGCTCACGGGAACTTTACATCAACCGTCTACTCTTTACATAAAAAAAATAATGACATAAGCAATTAAAATAAAATCAATTTGTTTTCATTACATGTACCTATATGGAAAGAACTATAGAATAACTACAAAGCAGAATTATTTATTGATAAACTTTTTTTTGGTAAATTGAATACTAATATTATTTTATCTATATGTATATACATGAATATTTATGTGCCCTAAGACTCAAAAACTACTGGCCCGATTGCGCTGAAAATTTCAAAGTGTATTATTATTAGTGTCAGGAGTGTTTAGAGTGTGGCTTTATTGGTAGAAAAAATCGCGGACGCCCAAAGAAGACTTTACCCACTGTCTCTGCACTGGAATGAGAAAGCCAATATAATGTAGTTTTTTTAATAGTAACAATATAGTGTACTGTAGTGAATGCTGAAAGTCGGAGATGCCTGAAGAAGACGTGGCAAGATCAAGTGAAATAAAAACTTATAAAAAGTAAACTTTTCTATTCTATTCTATTCCCCGTTTTCAGACACACTTGGAATTCACAACCTCAAAACTTTATTCCAAACCATTCATAATCCCGAGTAACGCCGGGTACACGTCAGGTAGTTGAATATAAAAAAGACCTTAGCTCAGTATTGGTCAGATATTATTTACATCAACTAGTGTATTAAAGAGCAATGTTTATAATAGCTTAGTTTACTTTATTACAAAATTATTGTGCATTAAAAAGTTTGTTTATCATTTTCAAATTTACTGATAAGAAATGTTGTTAATTTAGTAAAAATCTGTTCAAATTATTCGATTTCCTGTTAAAAATGGGACTAGAGGTTTGGGACTATAACGAATGATTTGACAAATTTCATAACAAACTATCAGTAAATCACAAAAATGTTATGAGGAAGTCGGAAAACGTTATCTTGAAAATAATAAGAGTTTCGAATCTCTCCATTATATTTATACAGACAACGGCACCTGCGTGAACACGTGTTCAGATATATTTTAAATCACTAATGTTGTATTGGGAAATGATCATGCAGTCACATTTTTAACATTATTGTGATTTAAAAAAGCCGTACTCATTTCTTTCCATAGGTATATGTTGTAATGTCACACCCCAAATTTTTGGCTCCTTTTTTTCCGACTTTATGTCCGGGTTAAATCTTCTTCACCCGAAAAACTAAACCCTTCCACACACTTTTACACAAATGATCGTCTAGTCAATCCAAATTATGCAAGTGCATTATACAAACATAATAAATACAAAACAATACAAGAACAACACGTCAAATCACCAGAGATCAAATGGGAAAATAATTCACCGACTCCAGATATTTTCATATCAGAGGATTCGGCTCGGTAGAACGTCTAATTGGACCTATAAATTCTACTGATCCCTCAATATATATATTTAAAAAATATTTCGTAATCCTACATGTATTTAAAATGACTGATTTTTGCATATTTATATATAAATTCTATGACAGATCTAATAAGCCTAAATTTTGAATGAGAGAGTTATTTATCATGCCAGCAGCCGAAATAACTATATAAATTCTTTTTATCTCATTTTCTAAATCTGTGTATTTTCTTATTTTTTCAGAAACAAATTTTTGAATATTACAGGAATTTGGAATAGCGTCATATATTATAATTTTAATTATTTTTGTTTTTGTGATTATTAGCATGATTTAAAAAATACATCATAAGTTGCTTTAAGTTTTTTTTCCAAAAATTTTTTAACACTTCATTGAATATAATTTAATATTCGAATGAATGGATTAACTAAAATTCTGTAATAATTTAATGGGTTTTGCAAGTGAAACGACAACATCAATAATGCCATTTTTTGTAATGTTAGCACTCTAGTACACCCAAAAGTCACGAGCCGCCACTGGTTGATTTCATTCCATTTGGTGTTGATTCCAAATTTGTTTTCGACCTAATTTGTCTTAATTTGATGTTGATTCCATTCCATTTGGTGTTATTTGAAAAAAAAATCGATCCTTAATTTGACTTAATTTGGTTTTGATTCCAGAGCATAAATGCGCCAACATCGTGATGATCAGCCGAGACTGTTTTTGTCAACACAACCCATCCAGGGTCCGGGGCACGCTCATCACCTCCCTCAGCCTGGAGGACTCCACCACTGAGGTCCTGGGCATGTGATGGACTACCAACCTGATACATGGATGTATAAAATACGTTCAAATACGATTCTGTGTTATTTAAAGTTTAAAAACTATTTCATAGGCTATCAAGTTGGATGTTTTGGAGTGTCGTTCATCGCAGAAGAAGTTGAAGCAAGTTGGTGGTAGAAATTTAAAATGTACCAAGACCATGGATAAAGATGAGTATTGCTTATTGATTAAGAATTTCTTCAAATTTTTAGTAATTCTGTTAAAAACGGGATTGCAGACCCTTTACAAATGAATCAATAAGTTTCCTGATAAACTTTTAGTAAAACATTAATATATTATCACTGTCGGAACACGTTTTCATAATCGTAATATTTTCGCCTTTCGTCGTTATGTATTATCAAAGCATGAACACGTGTTTCGATATAGTATGAATTTGAAATTTATAAAGAAACGATCTGCAATCCCGCTTTTAACCGGATTACCAATAATTTGAAGAGATTTTTAATAACTAGCAGCACTCCTTTTTCTCCGCGTTCCCACTTTGTTAAGTTATTTTTACATCATGTATTTATTTAGGTTAGATATTTGGTAGGTTTTACTTTTTATGGCAGTATTTTTGTGTCTATATTTCTTTTGAATTTCAAAACAACGTTGTCTTTAGTTCTTCTTCTAGTTAATTTTGCACTTTATACGTTCAATGATGCATTGAAGATTATTTCACGAACAAAGCAATACAACCTGTATTTTATTTTACATTTTACCTTGTTTAAACATCAACGAAAAAATAGATATATGTCATATCGTCATATTTAAAAAGGTCGTATGATATGACAACAACAAAAAAATTATTGGTTCTTAATAGAACATTAATATGTATATAATTCCGCTATTGGTCCCCCCATAAATATTAAAATAAATACGCTATAAATTTGTACACAAATTAAACAAACAATGAAATATCATAAACACATTTATAGATCATGTAAAACAATTTGCAAATCAGACATATGTCGGTAATAACTAACACAAAACAATTAGGTCATCAAAAAGATTATCAGTAAAAGATTGGCAATGGAAGATCTTGATGAGATAGAAAACTATAATATTAAAAATCTAACTCTTGTGTTAGAGATTAGAGTAATTCTGTGAAATGAAAATTGTTTGTCATTAAATACAAAATCAAGTTTTTAAAGATTCTTTGTGTATTTATTAATGTATTATTTTCCTCAACCTGTTTCAGGTTCGCTTTCTGATAATGTTCTTAAATTAATTGTCATTGTATGAACCTTTCCACGCTGATAGATTTCGCAAACAAAATAAAATTTTACTATAGAAAATGTATTATTGCACTATATTTCCTTAAATACATAATCTATAAAATATATGTACAGGGCGTTAAAGGACGTACTTGACTCACTTTAACCAGTGATTGTTTTCATTATTTGGAGTAAAAAATGTTAATGAAATTTTGGTCTCTGGTGACCTTTTTGATGTTTTTAATATTTATTTTTCAACTTATAACATAAAAAATTAGTGGGCTAGTTAGTCAGTTAGACAGTTGGGGTCGGAGTGGGGAGTTGCGCGGTTACTCGGCTAAATGACCAATGATAACATCAAGTCACTGGAGTTATTTTATAAACATTTTTAACTACACATAATGTAAGGAATCGCTAGATAAGTTAGTGAAGTACGATCCTTGAACCCTGTATATACTTGAATAATAAGCTAAGAAAAAAATTTTGCACATGCAAGTATGTATGTATTTAAATATTTAAAACGACAAAATTTTGTGGTTTTGCTTTAATTGCAGAAAAAATTCAGCAAAATCACAGCTCAGCGCTTTTTGAATGATTATTTTTTAAATTAAAAAAACACTGTTTTATAAAATACAAATAGGTTGGCGATACCACTGACTGCTGGGTTAACGATGTCAAGCTGTATATACTTGACCTCCTGCCGTGCGTGATAGAATTGAAAATAAATAAATTGCCCTTCGATCACTGGTGTAATGGGTGCAATGCAACAAAACCTCCCCGGAACAATTTATTGAAGAGCCAACACCTCTGCCATGGGTGGCCTCAAGTGTTTCGCTACGTTTGGTGACTTAGCAGGGGGCCCGGGTTCATGGGGTGAGAATTGTCCAGGTTTTGACGACGGATGCATCTGAGGGAGACACTTTTTGACGTTTTTAGTCGGACTCTATCGACCCATAGCCTTGCATCGCAGTGGGAGGGATGAATTAATACCTCGCTCCTTGACATATTGCCCCCAGATTCCTACCTATCCCTCATACCTTTTCCTTCCTAGAACTTTCTATAATTCCTTTCCTTAAAATACCTTTCACACAGCATCCCCAAAGGTGTCAAAGGCCCTGAAAGAAATTATTTTCCTCAGGGCCTCTTGTGTAGTGTTAATTTTAAACATAATTTAGTAGATACCCCATTTTTGTGTGCAAATTTGTGTTTCTACTCTATACTGTTCACCACTAATTTTATAATAGTTTAATTTAAATAGTTTGGCAGTAAATGTAAGGTTACTTATCTTTCTTTAGTTTCACGCCGATTTCTTTCGTTGGAACCCTGAGCGCCACCTGTGGAATTATCTTGTAAACAAAATCATTTAATTTCATTGTTGTATCAATTTTCCGGCTACAATCCACAGAGTATTAGACATATCAATTCGCACTCTAAAAATTCGTCTCTCGGTTCACTTTATCATACACCACAGTTAGATAAATTTAGAGTTTAACTATTAGACGAAATAAAAAAAAACACCTTTACACAGTATTTCATTAATTAATGAGGACAATTTATACATTCTTTTCAATTCATTAGCTCCAGTAATGAATAGTTTTTACTTCTGTGGTTTGAACTCTAAACCTTTGGAATCACTTTAATCATTTAAGCGCATAACCACAATTCACATGACAACAGCATAATGTACGAGAATTTTTCAACGTTTTAATTACATCCAGGAAACAGAAAACAACTTTGGGACTGAGAACGTAAACAAGGTCTTCTTGCGTAGTCTATACGTATTTAGATTCTTTCCTGTATAATATAAAAAGGTACCGCTATTTTGATATATATGTAGCGCTAGATGGGTCCTTCGGTACTAAGAAGTGGAATAAATGTTATGTGTAATATGGTTTTTGAGTGTTGTGCAATTATTGATTGGGCCTGTCTGTGAAATGGAAATACTATGAGATATTTAATGAAATGCTTGTGAAAAGGGACAGATTGTTTTGTTGAAGTAAAAACACTCGCATTGTTTCAGGATATAAAAGGTAACGAATAAGGTCGATTGTCATTATCGCAGGGCCTAATTCTAAAAATTTGCCTTGAACGTTTTAGACTGAAAGGACACTTTTGCGAATCAGTTTATTCATTGTTCACTGAAATTAAATTCTATTTTTGAAAGATTTTAATAATCAACGGGTCCATAAGAATAGACAAATCTTTGAATTATTAAATAACTTTAAAATGGTAAACACGTGGAAGAGACTAGTTTATCAAGGAAATTGTAGTGGAAGACGCGATCGTCAGTAATAAAATTTAACTAATTTATATAGCGCCGTTTTCGTGAAAAATCACCTCAAATGCGCTGTAATGAGGCAAGATGAAAGAAATTACAGAGCAGGTAGTATTAGAACAATATGTAACAACCTAATAGTAGAAGAATAATATATTACCAACTGCTTTACACATTTATGTATGTGTGCACGGTTCAGTCAAGGCGTGTAGTTGGTTTGTTCATAAGATCCTGTGCTAATTAACTGTCCATAATATTTTATCCACTGTCGTAATTATAATGGTTATAAATAGACAAATATAATGACAAGAAATCATAAATCCTAATCCTCGATTCTTCTGCCAGCCTACACATGTGAGGTTGATTAGCAGAGTGGTTAAATATTTGGAGCACATCTTAATCGATAACACGAATGATCTGGTGGATATAGCACGTCAAGGAAGGACGTTGGTTGTGGAGCATAAGAGAAAACATCCTCGCAAGGAGTTTTAACGGTGACAGTACGCTAAGGAAGAAGTGGCTACTCCAGATGAACAATGTTCACCATCACTCTCTTCACATGACCAGGTACCTACAAAGGTTGTACGCAGTACTCATGCAGGTAGTCATACATGTTGTAGCCTACCTTGATGATGCAGTGTGTTGTAAAAAAAAATAAAAATCAATAAACCTAAATATTTTTCGAAGTTCTACAGTAAAAGTTTTCGTAATGTTTTAAATCATAACCATAACCATATTCAATTAAATAATGATTTCTAAAACAATGGTATAATAGGACAGTGACAAATATGTGTGGTCTTCTGGGGTCAAAATTATACTGCAATAAATAATGATTACAAAATATTGTTGCATTTTTATCAATCAAATGCATTTCCAGGAATTGTGTCAATAATATGAAATATTGTAGTAATCGAAATTATTATACATACAGCGCCCTTGAGGTGTTTTTGCACAAAAACGGCGCTATACAAGTCATCCAAGTATTATTATTATTTTATTGTTATAGGTATTGACGCACTTATAAAACGGAAAATAATTCATTTATAATAAGTTTATAACACCTCATCAAATCAGTATTATTATGACTAAAGTGAGTTGTGAAGGTTACCTTATTACTTTGCATTTGCACTAGAATTAATACGTCGACCTTCTTGGAACCTTCTTGGAGTTGCTTTCAATTTACCTATTTTCTAGGCAATACATTAGTCAAGAGGCAATGCTTTTCATAACCTATGGCATATTTCATTCAAGTTCTTCTTTAGGATATCGAAACTTGTGACGTAATTTATAATTTATTAATAACTAAACTTATGAAATTAATGATCGCAAGGTCAAGTTCATTCATTTATTGGAAAACAGCTTTAAGGCGAAGCTTAATGCCAAATCACTATTTTGATTAATCTTTATAACAAATTGGTGTACATTATGAATACCGAAAAATATGTTTTAGATAAATTGAAAGTTTTCCTATCGCTTCGCTTGAGTAGAATACAAATACAAAATTAAATTACTCAATAAAAAATATGAATGCAAACTACTGAAATATTTTTTTTTTCAACAGAAATGTATGAACGTATAATGGAAATAACTTTAAAAAAATACAGTATTATAGCTAAGATTATCTGTGACAGTTTCACTTGATTAACTTTTTTGCTTTCTTATAAAAATATTTACAAAATAAATAAAAACCAGTATTTTGCTTGAAATTAAACGTTTCTTGACTCCATATGGCATGCGATTTTAATGACTATTACCAACGATATAAGGTATACCAAGAATATACACATTTTCGGCTTTTAGCTTCCTCTAAATCAAGTGTTAATTATTTATTTTAGTTCAATGATTGAAAATTCACCGTGACGGTTCTTGTGACGTCATTTTAATTAAATAAAAATAATAAAATTTATTAAAGAAGAATATAATACGTACCAATAAATCTAATCGAAACATGAAACAGAACGGTCTCAAGTGGGAATCGAACTCAGGTTATCTGTCTTACCGGGACAACGTGTTAAACCACTCGACGATAGGTACATAATTATTAAACGTCATTTTTGTCGAGCTCACTTTTAAATTTCATAATTTACACTATTATCTTCCAACTAATTTTTGCCATATTGTAATAAACTTTGTTTGTACCACTATTTTAATAGAGATTATCTTTATGTTTCAAAACGAAAGCTTCCTTCATCAGGATACAAAGCACACCCACCAATTATAAGAAATGATAAATTGTAGGAATTGATGTGATTTGTTCTTATTAGTTATTTAGGTGTTATATCAATTTAAAGTGCGTGTAATAATTATTTTGTTTCGAAAATTGAAACTACGATTTATTGTATTAAAGTAATAAAATTTATTTAAAAAATTCACAATATTACAACTTAATGGTCATTTGATTCTGAAACATGAAGATAATTTTAATTGAAATAAATAGTGGTGTAAATAAAGTTCGTTATTTTCATTGTTGGTTTAAAGAAGAGAGTTTTTCAGAAGTACACTGGAATATGTATCGCCAATTTGGAATCAACAACATAAACTGTATATAGATAGCACAGAACGTTTTAAAAACAATTTCTTTTAAAAAAATTACATCGTAATTCAACAATAACTTGAATTCATATGCTCATTTCAATCTTTGCAGCAGAGGCGAGTAATAGCTTATTTTTGAATCAGCTATTATTTGTAGATGTATACTTGGAATTTTAAACAATTACATCGACTTAACCGAATTTCTGTCCCTAATAAATTTTAATATACCTTTGTACACGACATAAAAAAACAAATGCAACTATAATTTCCTAATTTTATACATTCAATAATATTTGTCTAAACTCTAACATTGACATTTTTCGAATTCACTGCCGAAATTTAAGAGTGGCATCATGTCAATAATATTATAAACTGTTCAATGCGCATACATATACATACACAAACACATATACCTATACTACACACGTGACCCGGTAATTACTGAATATACGTACCACATATGATACACAGCGGCGTAGCTACGTAGGGGCTACGCGGGGCAGTGCCCCGGGGCCCTCAAGCTCAGGGGGCCCTCGAATCCTTACCAGAAATCTCGACCAAACTGAACTTTTGGAAATTTCTCCCATTTTCAAAATAAGTATGACAGGTTGCAACTTGCAACCCCACTTTAATCATGACAACTCAGTTGAGAGAAATTCAAAAGTTATGCCTAGGGAATTCCCTTAAATTCTTTCTGTAGGTTGGCAGTGTTGTCAATTTGACGGATAGGGATATGTGGGATAGAGAGTGGTATTTTTATGGTGGGATATGTGCGTCATTCCCCAACGATACTTGTAGCGTATTAAAATATGGATAAAAAGAAGAAACCCAGTGGTGCATTTAAACGCAAACAACGCCAAGCAAGGAAGATAGTAAACAAAAATTGCCCAAAATTGACAAGTTTTTTAGTCAGCCTTCTGCAAGTACATCTGGCCAAAATATTTTCATTGATAGTGACTCAAATAATGTGGTAACTGCAGTGTTGGTTGAGAAGCCTACTGAAGAAGATTCGACAATTATCGCAGTTGGAGATACCTCCGCCGCCGATCATGTGAACGTGCATGACACACATAAGAGCGGAGAGTTTGGAGCAGTTTGGAGAAACCACAGACCTCTACATTTTTCGAAAATGTGTACGATGAATCTTCTTATGACTTGGAAAACTTAAAACGAACAAAATATTAAGTGATAACGAAAAACGTCAAATTCTTGATATGGGGCCTTTACAGCCTTCAGGACCTTTTTCAACAGACCTCAACCAGAACAATAGGTGTTTTTCAAAATCGTACTACTTTTCGTGTTTTTAATATGGGCCAGTTAATCGTTTTTGGTTGTGTTATTCCAAAATACTAGACGCTGCTTAAAGTAGAGTACGTACATTGTTCCACTCATTATTTAAATTTGGTGATAACGATGCCGTTAGCAGTTGTGTGGAAATACAGATTTTTTCGCAACGTTTGCAAGATTTGTATAACTTTTTCGGAAACAGCATCAAAGATTGGGATCTACTGTCAAAATTCACTGGCGAATCCGACACCACTCTAAAAAAACTAAATCCGACTAGATGGTCCAGTAGGGTCAATACGATATCTGCTATAAAACTTCGTTATTTTGATATTATCAAAGCATTATCAGAAATAGTTCTAAAGAGTCCTAATAAAGATGAGCGTAGTGAAGCAGAGAGTATTAAAACAAAAATGCTAAATTTCGAGTTCGTGTTGCTTTGCGAATGCATGCACAGTGTATTGAACGACATCAATTATGCATCCAAAACTTTACAAAAATGCGACATCAATTTGGGCGAGGCGAGTAAAGTTTTAGCAGAGACCAAAGCAAAGTTGCAAATTTATAGAAATGATTTCGAATTATTCAAGTGCAAAGCCAGTGAAACTGCAAGAAAATATGGTATTGATACCCATTTTCAAGAAAAAAGGCATTTTCAAAGAAAAAACATTTTGATGAATTAGCTGCTGATCACCGATTTGTAAACCGAGAAAAATATTTAAAATTGAGATTTTCACAGTAATATCTCAATTATATACACGTTTTATTGGTATGAGTGCAGTCTATCATATATTTGATTTTATAACACCAACATTTTTATTACATGTTGATGAAGCAACTTTGTTACAAAAGTGTGACGAATTCCAAAGAAAATATTCAGATATAATAGGCCCTAGTTTTTCACTTCAATTTATTAATATTTACCATCTAGTTTTACCTCAACTAACTCTAGCATGGACTGTTCACCAATTATGTAAGGAAATGATGAGCAAATATGGAGTGCTAGAATGCGACCTAACGGAAGTATTTACAGCAATGTTATTATTCTTTACAATTCCTGTCACCTTTGCAGCAGCCGAAATGTCATTAAGCAAATTAAAAATAATAAAAAAAATATTTGAGAGCAATAATTATTAGCCTGAAACACTCATCCACATTGAAAAATCTCGCAATCTCGAACCCGTCAAGTTGTCCCGTCAAGTCTTGAACCCGTCAAGTCTTGAACCCGTCAAGTCCCGTTGGCGTCATGTATCTTTTATCAGGAGATTTTTCAATGTGGATGAGTGTTTCAGGCTAACAATTATTGCTTATAAAAAATAATTGTTACCCTTTGTGCTACGCATAAAAAATCTTGTCTTAAACATTAGTTTACCAAAAAAAAAAAAAATTATTTAAGTAATAAGATGGGCCAAACTCGACTCCGACATTTATCGCTAATAGCAATTGAAAACAAAACCGCATCAAGCCTGGATTTAAACGAAGTCATTGATACTTTTGCGAAAACTAAAGCTAGGAATTTTTTTTAAATATAATTGTTATTTAGTCAGTTGGTAGGCCCGACCTTTATATAATAAACCCTTGAATCTTCTCTTTTTCGTTTTATTAGCCAAACCTACACCAAGTATTAATTGTAATTTATGTTGTTACTGTTTAATATTTTTATTACCTGCCCTGCAGTCTGCAGTGCACAAAAAAGAGCTTAAGTAGCTTAGCATTTTTAAAGTGTTTGTATATTTCATATTTTTATTTGATAAAACCTAATCAGTGTACATAGCAGTGGGGCCCCATTTTTTAATTTGCCCCAGGGCCCTTGGTTAGCTAGCTACGCCACTGATGATACATATCGAATAAGGAAACATATCGTAGATTGAAACATATCATACCTTCAAATATTTAATTTATTTATTTATTTATTTTTCATGTTCTCCGTAAAACGGTTATTCACCAATACATTATGGAGAAGAAATAATAAATAATTTAATATCTGTAAATTGTTTCATCACTGTAATTCACGATAATTTTAATTTCACGTAATTCTTGCAAATAACAGTGCCCTTGAGGTGATTTTGATTAAATTATCATTATTGTTTCTAGAAGACAATAAAGATCTGAGTTGGTATCAAGTTTTATTCTCCTTGCTCGCCTTCCTTGACTATAAATTCAATTGCTTTTGAATTATTTAACACTATAATATGCTAACCTATACATTTACATATAATGACATCATGATTTAAATCAAAATATTGCACAGTATAAAATTAAATGTAACGACGAAAAAATAACAAGACAAGGAACGAAAATATCTCTTACTATCTAGACTTTTTGTCAGCTTTTTGATGTAAACAGATTCCGCATACATTTCTCAACGGCTCCTAACTGTCCGGAGCCAGCAGGACTGTGATGTGAGGTTTAAGGGAGTGAGAAGGAGCCGGGATATTCAAAATCGGTCACTAAACACGGCTCAAGCAATGTTTCGATTCTGAATGGTGGTATATCACCAGGGCGATAATGAGAATGGCGCTCACTCTGGAATCTACAGCAAAAATTGTAACTAAAATTATTTTTCTGATTGTGAAATAAATAACACACAAGTAGATAAAATGTATATGCCCACGCCGGGATTTGAACCCGTGACCTCTGGATTCACAGTCGAGGAACTATTTTTTTTATACGTTGCTACAGGGGGGGGGTGGTATTTAAAGGTAGCTCATTCACTGGCAAATATTTCATCTGCGCGGCTTTCAGGAAACATAAACGAATGTTTTCCGCCTTTTTCATGCTGTCGTAACTATAATACTTATCCTGACAAATAGTGATTGTCTGGTACAAAATTATTCGCCAACTCGCTCAAACTTGACTTGGCCCTTGGTTATTAACACTTATAACAGTTGACTTACAGAATAATTTGACAAGTTCAAGGAAGTCAATCAAAGGGATGTTGAATATTTAATCAGTTGGTTTGATAATACTTTCTTAGGCAAAACAAACTGTATTTTTCCATATTTTAATCCAATTATATGCATAAATAAATACTTAGACATTACTAATAGTACTAATAGAACCACTTTTCATTAATCAAATCTTCTCGTGCTCCAATCCTTCAATTAATACTTCGACGAAATAATTGCCGCAACTAAAGACTCTCTCGTTTGCGTGTGCCTATACTTGCCCTATGACCATGTCCATTGACGACAATTCAGATTTGAATTTTTGCCTGTGTCGACTTTTATGTTTAGTTATATATATTTGAACACATGTGTTTCTAATTTAAAAGACTGCATCTGTACAATTTTTGGTGTAAATAACTTGATAGTTTTGTAAGTCAATGTAAAAACAAACGTCGGAGACATTTCTCAGAAAATATGGTGCACAGCGTTCCTCAGTGTCTAACCAACAATTTGTGAGAAGAAGATAAACATATAAAAAACATAATAAAGTAAACAGTACCAAGAAGAAAGCCATTATTTGTACAAATATTTGAAATCGATATTAGTTCAACAATTGATATAATGTAATGTCAGAACTCATCGTTATTATTGTAGCATTGTGTTTTAAGCCTGATCTAATTCAAATCAATGTAGTTTCTGTTTTGTTGTTTAAAGCGTATTGCGCATGTGCAGTACCTACCTGCATCTCTCTCCTTACTAATATTTTGGAAAATCTTAGCTTCCTGGATTGTTATCTGAAATCAAAACCCAAGAAGGTTGCACAAGATTCTTGGCCTTGAATATCTCAAATCTTCTTCCAATGCACCGATTAACCGTTATGAACCCACCTATGTAATTATTATTTGAGCTGTTCAACTTAGCCTTTGGACATCCATGTAGACTCATCTATACATCAAAATCTCTACATCCAAAATAGGCTATCTACTGATTGCCTTAAACGTATCTTATTCTTTTAACGCGTTGCTCAACAAACTGGGAACTCAAGGCAGTAGAAACAGAGGAAGATCCCCGATGCCTTAGACTTAACAAGTGTCACAGGTGTTCAGAACGACGGTGTCAGCGGCTCCTCATTCAACTAAGGACCGCGAGGAGCGGAAGAGCCTAGTTCATCAGGGCAATTGGAGAGGGGGTCACAAAACTGAGAATTGATAGAAGAGAAGAGAAGTTCGAGTACCGCGATACAAAATTACAAGAAATAGCTGTGTAATATACCTTCTTACGTATTCTAACGGAAAGCCTTTATCAAGTTTTTACCATGGTGTGATGAATTTGATGATACAGCGCTCCTGAGGTGATGTCTTACAAAAGCGGTGCTTTATAAATTAGCCAAGAATAAATACCGTTTTATTGCCCTTTGAAGGTATCAACATTATTATATTGGGCCTTTTGGGTTACCCTTGCTTATTTATATTTAAAATTAAAACATTATCTTTCAGAGGTTATGCATTATTGGCTAGGTAACCAACCAGTACGGGACTGTGGGATTTAGGCAGGTATCAAATAAACAATGAAATTATGCGAATTTCGTGTAAATAATGCAATATTTATTTTCCTTGTAATCGTGCGCAAAACAGTTTCGAGGAAATTTTTGAAAATGTGTATTAAAAATAAATATTTTGTATTACACTATGAACTTACGAATACGATGGTAAAATAATATATACGAGTGCTTACATAAAAGTGCGAGTTCGATAATTTGAATAGTATCAACGGTCAGGGGTTGTAAGCATTGGTGTTAGCAACAAAATTATTCAATCATTTAAGTTGGTTAAGAATCAGATAACTAGTCACTGCACGATTGTTTGTGTCTGTCAAATAATAAGTTTAAATGATTACTTCGATTGGAATCAGGCTTATCAATTTAGCCATTGTGTAAACAATATCAGCCTTACTAATAAAATGAATACTTTCCAGCCAAATCTTGTTTTAGTTACACATTGAAAAGCTCAGTGTTAAATTGCAGATTCCTTAAATAAAAGGAATGTTTAAGTAAAAATACGTATCACTGCAATATAAATATTGTAACGTCGTTGTATCACGGTTTTTTACATTTTTTAGTGTTTAAATATATAATATTTTAATACACAAATATTAATGTACTCCATGGAAACATTCCGAAATTCGACGAGAAATTTTAAGTTTATAGAACAAATAAACTACCCTTTTCCGCTGTACAAAGTTGTGTATAACTTTTTAATGGCTGTTAAACACCAGTTTAGCGAATCGTAGTTTATTAGTAAAGTTTTCACAATTGTATATAATTTAAACCACGTTTATTAGTAAGGCTGTATAACTATAATATATACAAGAAGATGACGTTTCGAAATCTACTTAACCGGTAAGAGAGCAGATTTGCATAGTTGTTCCGGGCAGTGTGAAGTTGCAGGGTGAAGATTGCCATGGTGATAGCCAACCTCCGCCAGGAGAAGGCAACAGAATAAAAATGCTGATTGCTCCGTCACGCTTCTATAATCTATAATACATAATTCCTCACAAAAAATATTCAAATGTTTGAAATCCATGGGGGGGGGGGGTTGTTACGGAACTTCGCTGGGAAAAATTCCCAAAAACACCATCGAATTCCATGGGGGGGGGGGGGCGTGGCTAAAAGATTCCATTTTGGACGCAATATGAAATATATGAAAAACCGGTGTATTTTTCTTTAAAAAGTAAGTTCAAGAGGAGCCCGCGACACTTTTTAAAATTGGCGGGTTTTTTTAAAATGGTTCACGCGGGCCACTTATAATTCGTTCGCGGGCCAATGTGGTTGGGCAGCCTTGATCTAAACATACCTTTCTTAATATTAATCATTGCATTATATGCGGATCTCCACATTTTTCACACTATCGTATATATATTTTTACCACATGTTCGCTTCAGGGATCTCATTTCTCAGCTTTTGAACTTTAAAGCGGTATTTATAGGTCTGATACTTTATTTAATCTGGGCTTGTAAGATGTCTTTTCAAAAAAATCTCGTGTATTTCGAGGCCATGTGTTCTTTTTGTTTTTGTTTGTTTTTGTTTATTTAGGAAAACCAACAGATTTTTTACATTCTTAAATAGTCAACTTATAAAAAATACAAATAATATCTAATGACAGGTTTTCACTTAAAAATTAATTATAATATCAAACTAAGGGTCCAGTACCCGTGGGCAAAAAGTATTTACAGAAAATACAAAATACTCAATAAAGTAAAGTAAAGTTAATAAAGTAAAGTAAAGTTAATAAAGTAAAGTAAAGTAAATAAAGTAAAGTAAATAAAGTAAAATAAAGTAAAGTAAACTACTCGCAGTATCAAATTTTCAATCCAAAAACACAAGATTTTGTATTAATTCATAGTGTTTCGCCTTAAAGTAATAAATTTGAAGTCCACAAATTAAACTATATTTTAGACAAGAGTTTGAGTCTCAAACCTGATCCATTTTAAGCTGTAGTACGGCTTAAATTGGCTGAGGTTTTATAAAATTCTTCTGTTTTATTGATGAAGATTGCAAAAGCAGCTGGAGTTATCAGAGCAATAAAATATGAATTTCCAAGAACGGACGTTTTTTAATAGTAAAAATTTTAAAAAAATATCTACATATATATAATTCGGCTGCTGTCTACGTATCAAAAACTCGAAGGTAAAGACCCGATCGGTCAATGATTGACCACCCCACGGGGCTACGTGAGGATAATTTAAATGTGCATTTTGTATTATGCTATATGTTTTTTCTAATAGAGGGGACGCATTACAATCACACATTCCTATATAAGCCCCCGATCGAGTCACGACAAGCCAGTAGCTGTTGACAAGTTTTGCATTAGGCATCGACATATTATCACAATTTCATTAGGTAATTCAGGTAATTTAATTATTTCATAAGTGTTTTTACCAACAACCCAGTGAAAGAACAGAAAACGTGGAAAGTGTTTTGAAGTGCCTATTTAAGAATTTGGTGATATTTTTTAAATATTTATCCCCCTTTGACGGCTAGATATTTGAAGGAATTTAAGTTACGTGATGATGCAGTGGTTGTAAAAACAAACGCTTCTCAATTTATTAAATATTCGGTACATCGCTCGTGTTATATATTTTATAAATTTCTGTTTTATTTTGGGAAAATATATCCTGATTGCTATTTTAACTATTTTTTTTTTAGTATGTACCTATGGTTGTAAATTCGGTGTAAAAGATACTAATGGAAAATAACTATAAATCTTATATATCAAAACTTTTCCCGTTTTAAAATTTTGTTAAAGAAGTATTTATAATTGAAAACATCAAATGCAAGTTATTGACATAATTATGAAGCGATTTTTCTGAAATATTTTTTCTGTCGGATACGAAAAAGAATAATGATTAGACATTTCATTTGGCATTCATTGCAGGATATATATTATGGCTAACTCTAATTATGTTTAAAATATTACTTTTATCCTTTTTATTTGATGATGCTAATGGTTTTAACAAAGGAAAATCATTTCAAATTGACTTTATTTAAAATAGGTAAACTTAAAATTTTATCGATTTAGTTTTTTCTTTCTCAGGTGTCAATTTTTTTCGTGCAATTAATTAATTTAGTTAAAAGTTTGTGGAATTGAAAAAACTCCAATGCACGCCACTAATGTACTAGATATTAGGTCAGATTGCTTTTTGAGAGATCTAACAAAATATTAAAAAAATATTGCGACATCTTTCATGGAATACATGTTCTACAAATGATACGATTACGTTTCTAAAAATCAAACCCATCCGATTTTTTTATAAATCATTTCAGGGGATCATTAATTTATTCACACGATTCAGAATATTTGATGCAACTGTATTAAGTGTTATTATTCAATTTATAAATAAAACTGTTTATTTATTAACAAGTTTTTCTGTGTAATTGTATCATGCGGACAGCTGTTTCGCATTCAAAGGCATAATAAAATACTTACAGATGTTAGGACACTTACAGTGGTTAGGAAACTTACAGTGGTTAGGACACTTACAGTGGTTAGGACACTTACAGTCGATGTATTTACATTATTTCTATATAGGTATGAAAAATTACTTGCTTTCACTTTTATTACTAATTACTAATGGTTATTAATTACCCTTTAAAGTTTCCCCACAATATTGTTCAAATTTGATTAAATGTCGTTAAAGTAAGATGTTTCCAAACTAATAATTTGACAGATTAGGTCGTTTCTTTTTCCCTGTGTAATTATTATACTAACTCGTATTTTTTGTAGAAAAAATGTCATAGAGTTCTACATATTAAACTCGATATCAATAGAAACAGAAAAAATGGATTTAATGCAAGTATTTTGGAATCTAATTTTATTACACATAACACATTGAATTATTGGGATAATCGAAAAATAAGTCCTTTATAATAATTGACTAATATTTTGACAAAATCTATCTAAATCAACAAAGAACGCAAAAGCTTTAGTACTTATTCAAAGTAAACCTTTTTTGACTGATATAGAATTTTTAAAGATAATGGGCCTTAAAATGCTTCTAAGCAAACAAAATAATGGAAATAGAATTAAACTCCTAGCAGAAACTGAAAAATATATTAATATATTCTAATTGCCAAAAAGTAGGTATAGTTTACAAAAGCAAGGATTAATTTTTAATCTCTTCTCACTTGTATCATAAACATTTTAGGATATTTAAAAAAACAGTCAAGTTACCAAAATACGGGCAGTTTTTTATTGTGATAGGTACATATTACCAATTCATTTCTATAAGTAATTTACATACAATAAGAAATACTTTACGATGGCTTAACTTAATCATTTTGTAATCGATTTATCGACCCGAAGTTGCCGGGTCGGGGGTCACGCTAACAATAGAAATTGGAATTTTTTAATTGAAATTAAACAAATCCACATTATCATATTTATTTAATCGCTACTCTGTATTTGTTCAGGATTCTACTAACCTCTTAGACCTGTGGAAATAAAATATTTTCTCTTACCCCACATTTTCTACTTTTGTTTGCGGTGTGAAATATAGTAAAACAATTGTTCCAGATTCGTATTATTTGTGCCATAACCTGATTTAAATCATAGCAGTGAATTTTCAAACAATATAAATGATATTCGATACTTTTTGTTTCCACTTGGAGACCAACAGTTAGACTGGTGGGACCTCTTCAGTCACTCAAATAGTTTGAGGTTGCTTTAACTATTTTTTTTATTTGATTTCTTTTCATTGAACAGAAATTTTTCAGTATTTAACTTCATAACATAGTTACATAACTGCTGAACATTTAAAGAAATTAATTATTTAGAATTACCCCCAAATAATGAAGTATCTAAAAGAGACTTTCTGTAAAAAAACATTCGTTTTCGGTTCATTTAATTGATTTAATCAGCTTTGATTTACTTACATTTCGTAAAAAATTGTATACAATTTTACCGTAGAACTTTTGTGTGGAATCCTGTTTAAATTCCAGTATGCTTTAAATCAATTCTTGAACTATACGAACCATTCTCTTCCTTCTACTTCTTACGCTTCTTGGATTCGTCCAATTCTGTTTGAATTCCAGTATTCTTTAAATCAATTCTTGAACTAAACGAACCATTCTCTTCCTTCTACTTCTTACGCTTCTTGGATTCGTCCAATTCTGTTTAAATTCCAGTATTCTTTAAATCAATTCTTGAACTAAACGAACCATTCTCTTCCTTCTACTTCTTAGGCTTCTTGGATTCGTCCAATCCTGTTTAAATTCCAGTATTCTTTAAATCAATTCTTGAACTAAACGAACCATTCTCTTCCTTCTACTTCTTACGCTTCTTGGATTCGTCCAATTCTGTTTAAATTCCAATATTCTTTAAATCAATTCTTGAACTAAACGAACCATTCTCTTCCTTCTACTTCTTAGGCTTCTTGGATTCGTCCAATCCTGTTTAAATTCCAGTATTCTTTAAATCAATTCTTGAACTAAACGAACCATTCTCTTCCTTCTACTTTTTAGGCTTCTTGGATTCGTCCAATCCTGTTTAAATTCCAGTATTCTTTAAATCAATTCTTGAACTAAACGAACCATTCTCTTCCTTCTACTTCTTACGCTTCTTGGATTCGTCCAATCCTGTTTAAATTCAAATACTCTTGAAGTCAATTCTCGAACTAAGTGAATCATTCTCCTCCTTCCACTTCTTTGGTCCTCTTTCTCTTGGAAGAAATGATCTGACAAAAAGTTATCGATTACATCAGGTTATCACTAAATCAAAAATTATAATTTCAGTTATGTGTCTGTCTATCTGTACAACACTGTTTCAATAAATTCGGATTTAATTTAAATTTAAGTGTCATTTTCAACATTGGAACTGATTTTTCAAGAATTCAGACAAGCGGTAAAGTACCGATAGTAAAATATTTTTTACCAGGAAATTATTTTTATTCTATATTGTATTTGTGAATTTTTTTTTGTTTAAATTTCTGAGGGTTAATTTCAACATGTAAATTCAGATTTAAATTTTTCACACCCGGAGAAAAATGTGTATTGCAATTTTATTAATAATCTCTTAAAATTATTAATTATTCGGTTAAAAATGGATTGCAGGCCGTTTCCTGAAAAACTTTTAGTAAATTCCTAATATACAATGACAAAATGCAAAAATAATTGAATTTTTATAAAAACGATTTCCGACATCAAGATAATACTTTACTTTACTTTACTAAAAGTTTTTTAGAAATTCATTACGATTACGAAAAATTTTAAGATTTTAAATAAATTAGCAATATTAAATATTAGTCATTTTTCTCCATGCAAGTATGGGCTATTTAGCTTATCCTAAAATAATAATATCTCGTGATTTTTGGTAAATGTAAGGAAACTTACAAAAGCCTTATTCCAACTTCAAACCGCCACTGATATATTTAATAATATTTGTTTTTAAATGAGTTCTTGAAATGTCATATTAGTGATAAGTTATAACTAATAATAGTGTCCTTTGTCCTTCCAAAGTACCTACGTTTGGTTTAATTAACTCGACGGGCAACAAGTTTTAATAACACACGCATTTACAATAATTAACCTACTATAAAACTTCTGCGGTATTTTAACCACCTTATAGGAAAATGACACATCAAGTTTCCTCCGTTGCACTGCATTATAGAAGTAATTATCCATAATTTATGTAGCCAATAGTGACCAAGAAGAAAATAACAATTTTAATTATTTTCATATACTTCCAAACAAGCAAAAAATTTCCATTACGTCAGTTATTTCAAGTTGTCAATTACCGCGATCTGATATCCGCGGAATAATTCGAATTACTCGATTACAATAATTAAACTGTAATCAAATACTAATATTGCCTTTCCATACCTACATAAGTAGATTTTTATAATAGATAATAATGTTTTCTCGGATAAAGCTCTTTGTACGTAATATATTCACAAGGTAGATAATTATACAATGTTGTCATTTGTTAAATATGAACAAATTATAAATATTCCATTTATTAGAATTAACTAGTTGAAGCTTACTGTAACATTGAATCATTTTGAAGATAATAACGACAACTTTCATGTTTGTACAAAAATATTTGAAACTAAACTAAAAACCATGGAAGGAATTTAAGCTTAATATTACGATATAATATCAACTTTTATGGACCAATGCAAAGATTAATGTTAATTATTTCGAAGTTGGTTAATGAGGGACACTAGACACTACTTGATCACCCCTTTTCTTTTTGATGTTTTCACATGTTTTCCCCAGGGTTTCTTTTTATGTCGATAGTAGCAAAATTTATCAAGCTTTTGTTCCTCATTCACAATATCTGATTATTGGCGTAAATGTAAATATTTTAAAAACAGTGAAAAATTATAAAATAAATACTTCCAGTAAGAGAGACGTGATCAGAGGGGGAAATATAGTCTAACTGCATTAAATAAAGGTTTTTATGTACGGTGTCCCGAAAATCATATCAATCATGTACAAGCTCGATACTGGTGAATCTACATCACATCTGGAGTAGATTTTGATTGTTAACTTTTTCGATTTGAGCTTTCATTTTAGAGTAAATCGAAAACAATTTTTTTAAATTGGTTGTTTGGGCTTAATATCAGCTGTCAATTTATGTTATTTATTTTATACTCTATAGTTGCCGAAAAAACGTTAGAAAGTTTTAAATAAAAATCGAGATAAAAAGCTTTTTTGGGATCTTCATGTGATGTAGATTCACCTGTTTCCTGTTTGTACTACGAGTTTCCGGACTCCGTGTATAAATAGTTATTTTGCAATTAAATATTTGCTAACCTTGGAAATATCTGTAGAGGTTTATTAAATTTTTGAAACTTCTTCTTAAGAATGTTAAATCGATGTTAATACATAATGGTGGGAAAACAAACCATTTTCTCTAACAGCCTAGGCATGTGAAGCACTTTCCCGAATTATTCTGCTATTTCTTTTCATCCCTATAATTTCATCAATATCCGGTGATCAAGTCAACAATGATATTAACTATTGTTTGTTGTATTTGGTCAGTGTACAGATAGGGTAAGATGGGCGTCTCTACAGCAACCGCGGGGATGGAAACCGCCCCCGGCCTCATCACCGCCTCCAGCGTCTTCTACATGCTCCTGCTACCAGCGCTGCTGCTCTGGTACGTCTACTGGAAGGTCTCTCGCAGGCACATGATGGAGCTGGCCGAAAAACTGCCCGGACCCAAGGGATTGCCCTTCCTAGGAAATGCGCTGGAGTTCACTGGTTCATCTCACAGTAAGTTTTTAAGTTATACATTTAGCTTTCACCCATTAAGTGTGATCATGAAGGATGATTCATGTAAAAATTCGGATTATTTCTTGAAAGTAGCTGAATTTTTCTTTGAAACAAACTTATTTATAACAAAATACAGTTAATGAAAGTAAATCAACATACAGATTTTCTAGAAGAGTGACTTAACACATACACAGTACATTGTGATGGTAGTAATCAAAAATTGTTGGGTGAACATAAAAATTGGAACCCAATAGCGGGAATTCTTCGCCATTTAAAAATCTAGCTAATTTTTTTTAAAACAAAACTACAGTTACACGGAATATTCAAGCTTATATTACAAATACATAAAATGAATGTAAACAAACACACAGATGAGCATAGAAGATTGTCTAACATTAACTGTACAGAGAGGGTCATATTAGTCTCAACATTGTAGGAAAAAAAATACGAACCTTTACGTGTACAACTGAATACAATAGAACCAATACAGTTCAACGTTTTACTGTTTATGGCTTTTCTATTCGGAATAATGACATTATATTGAAAAGTGTAAATAAATTCCGGTAATTTAAAATATTAAAACGTTTGTGGTAGATCCTGTGATAGCCTTCTATCAGTTGGGAAGTTAGCTCATTTGTTCGGTAGTTTCCAGAGGAACAGTCAATATTTTTTCTTGCGAAATAAGGTTTTTTTATTAAATTTATGCTTAATTCTTTTGATTAAATAATAACGAAAAACTTTGAAGACACTAATTACAAATCTAGATATTAATTTATTTTCAAATCAAATCATATTAAAAGAGTTTTCAGAGTTATCGAATTTAAACAATAAAAAGAAACAAGAACAAGACAAAAAATTACATGCGAGAGTTTCTTTATATTACCTTCAAAATAAATACTTTATAACATTTAGATAACTTGTATCAAGGTATTACTTATGCAAGATTAATACAAATCATTTCCTTGTGAATTGTCCTTTAATGCCAACATTTCTATAAGCCTTACGGTTAAAGTTGATCGTATATATTACTTTTATTGTAATACTTTTATTGGTCGTAAAAGGAACATGAGGTTAGAACCAGTTTTCATTGACTAAAGAAAATCATTATATAAATGCACATTTCAATAATACAGCGTAAATTGAAGAATAGTTGTCTGTAATAGCTCGTGCACCATTCTAAACCATACGACTGAAATAAAATAGGTAACACGAAGTAATATATTTTAGACCAACATATTTATGTAATGGAATAGATAACTATCTAGCAAATAAATAATTAAGCAGTCAAAAGGGCAATATAAAGTACATGAAACCAATTCTATCTATGATAGTATATTCGGACCTAATTTAAGACAAATACTAAGACAAAAAGTAAAACTTTAAAATTCATTTACTTCTTCACAATTAATGCACAGTAATAATACATATTTAAAAAGGTATCAAATATTTTAATAGTTTACAAAAAGAATAAAAAAATAACGAATATTATTTGAAATAATAATAGCATATTTGCGGCACGTTCCAGAGTGAAAGATACTCTGAATATCGCCCTGGTGTAAGACCACCATTCACAATTGAAACGTTACTGAAATGGCTTTTGCGGTGTTTGGTGACAGGATCTGAATAGCTAGGTAATTCCCTACCTTCCTTTCCCTCATCTCCTTCCCCTCCCCACTACCTGCAGTGTCACAACATACCCCAATTGGGGATGTCATAGTCTCACTGGCCCCAGACGGTTGGGAGAAGTTGAGACTTTTGTGACGTTTCAGACAAATAAAAACAAAAAATGCCTTGTAGGTTTGTTTCGTTATCCAATTACAAGCCAAATTTGGGCCTATATTTCCACACAAAACTGTGTTTCACCATGTCACAAAATTCCAATGCGATGGAGATATACAATTTCAGGAAAGTGTAAGAGTTACAGACGGCGTGCTAAATGGTCTATAACCAAAAAATACTAAGTCAGTGGCACAATTGTTTCAATTCAAATTTGTATGGAATTTACTTTTAGTTTTCTTCTTTATTCCATGATTCAAACCATATTATTAATATTACCTCATTCTAATACTTATTACATATTGTGTATTATTGTAACAACATACATTACAAATAATTAATAATTGTAAGGTTCTTCTTTATAAAATAAGGTTATAGATTACACTACATTTGAAAAAAATGTAAAAACTAAAAATCAAAGACAAACGAAAATCTTGATCACGCCCCATAAATGCATTTAAATATTTTAGGTAAAAATAATTTTAGATTCTTGCTGTGACATTACAGGTACTTTGTATTTTTTATATTAATTAAAGTGTGCATGTCTGGTAATTGGCATATATATTCATGAAGCATTTGCTGTAAGTGTATTTATTATCCATTCATACAACAAATAAGTAATTGTTTGTATGCAACACGTACTTTATAAAGAGTAATTTACATATGAATTTCTTTCCAAGGTGGATCCATTCACAAAACGATCACTGAAGTTACATATTGAAAAAAGTGTAAATAAAATATAGGTTATGGAATAAAAGAAGCATTTGAAAAAAGTGTATTTCAGCAACTAATGTTACGAATCATAAAACTAAAGTAATAAAAAAAATTTAAAAAACTATTTAATGTTATCATTCCTTAATGTTTTGTTATGTCAGAGATGGCAGTTTGTTTGGTTCTACTGAGAGGCCAATGCCATAATATATCTATAACTAGTGAGGTTACATGTGTTTCATCTCTGCAATCACCTCACGTACAAATCAAACGACGTAAAGGCTACCTGAAAAATCTTGAAGTATCTCATTATGTAAAGAAAATTCAGGCGTTTGAATCAAACGAAACCTTGGCTATGATATCAATTTTAAATGCTTTTTTATCATAAAATAGAATATATGTTCTCAATTAAATAATGCAAACTTATTTATTTAAAAATTCTTACAGTAAAAAAATTGTGTGCATATCTTCGCACGCCTCTTACCTGCAAACAAATGTGATATTTATCTTTTAGATGTAATCGTTTATTAAATAACATTTAACATATCGTCAGGGCTATGCATGTTCTAAGTAAACTTGTTGAACACCTACTTTGAACAAAAACATAATGGTAGATTAATAATATACGATATATTAATGACTCATAAATCTTTATACATCATTAACACCAGAACAAACAATGATTATAAACTAAAGCAAAACATTCCATTGACCCTAGTTCAAAGGATGTAAATAATTACTAAAAAACAAGGTTACCGACAACTTCATGATGTATGGAAAGATTAAAATGCACATTACGAAAAGATTGAATATATTAACTGTGAAAATAACAATAATTCATTATAGATATATTCCCGTATCATTGACTACAATAGAAAATATTATTTTGTGAAAACCACATTGATACATTTCCATTGTGATTGGCTCATTAATGAAAATGAGTTCACAGGTGACAGTATCAATTTATATGCAAAGTTCACAATGTTAATTCATAAAATAATTATTAAAACGTTCACTTACGTACCCTTTGTTCATTCGCTAAGAAAATTTATTCGAATCCGAAAGATATATCCATATATAAATATTTATCAGTGTTAATTTATTTAGTAACGTATTTTTAATTTTGTAAATGTAACATTGACTTTCTGACTATGACATCATAGAGTGTATTAGATTATGTTGTAATATTTTGTCAAATTGGGTTACAAGTTCGTAATTTACAGTACTTGGCCCATAGGCATTCGAATTGATAGACCAGGCAATCAGGAAAAGGGAAACAAATCAAGTTTCGAAGAGCGCGGGAGGCCGTCTATCTTTCTGTGATTTGTCAATAAATAAATCTGACAGTTGTTAAATCACTATTCGGTCCTCGAAAATAAAATCTCTTAACCAAATTCTGGTCCATTTTACATTTTTTTATAAAGAAAGACAAAAATTCCTACTACTATGGTTACTAATAATCTGATAATATTTTAAAATCTCGTACTAAAACCACAGTAAGCGGGAAATATTGCTTATGTTGTGTTGGGGGACTTAGCCAACCGAGGAATTTAACACACTACGCCTGGGTGGGACCCAAACGCGATGTCAACTCAGCTACCGACAGGTCAAATGGCGCGCAAATATCTGGCTGCGTAAAAAAATTAACAATGCAAATCCCAAAACGCGTAAAGAAAAGTTTAAAATTGTTTCCTAAAATGAATATTTAGTTGCACTATTTAGAGAGACACTTTTACAAATGTGTTCGGCTGGCATTCCCACTCTCCTGGTGCCAAAACTATGGTCACGTGGTTTGTATCCAGTTCGTCAAAATGATTCACAGATTTAACGTTAGGGCAAGTTTATCAATTTGTATGTCTACGATTTGGCCTAAGAAAATGTTTAAACTCCGCCCATATTATCTAAGATTTTGTTGTTTATTTTAACTGGTAATAGGAGTAGATTTTCAGGAGTGAATTATACTGAACTAGGGTATTGTTTGGCTTGGAAAATAATAATTAGTTTTTTTCATCGATAACAATGGCATTGAAATAATAATAGTAACATCACAAGTAAAGGTGCATAGACCGAATGATAAGGAGACTGTACATCCTGCCATACACATACCCAATATCAATAATTCATCAGCTGTAGTCTGTCTTTCCTAATCTGGTCTAATCATAATTCTTAAATACAGGGACACACATAGTATTGTCAAGAGGCTGCGTGCTTTTAGCATATACGCTGATGGAACCGAATTAATAATACACCACCAGTAATGATAGTTTGTTTCAGTCCTTTTCTGATAGGCATCAGCATATTTGTAGACTCTCTATGTTTTCTCAGTACATTTTTCTCCTCACTGGTTTACTTTGCGTACAGTTTTATAGATTTTTCAGTTTATTACATCTTACTTACTATGAATGCCAACTTGATAAAAAAACATTAACTTATGTGAATTCACAACATATCCCGATCAGGGATGCAATACACTCACTGGCTACAGACGGTTGGGAGCAGTAGCAGACTCTTGTACGGTATTCAAATTTAAAAAAATTAATTAACAATGCAAAGAAGACAAAGAGTTGATGAAGTACAGAAGGAGAGTTTACAAATAACAAAATTGTGTACAATATATTTAAATAATAACCATTGGAAGAAACCTATCCAAAACTTTCATGATATTTTTTATGGGTATGCAAAATTCAAAAATGTGGGGACAGTAATAAAAGTAATATATTATCAGTGATTGAAAATGATTCAGAATTATAAATTGATTGTTTTGTTCCAGATATCTTCACTCGGATGTACGCCAAGAGTTTCCAGTTTGATAACGTTGTGAGACTCTGGGTAGGACCCAGGCTGATGGTGTTCCTCTTTCACCCCGATGATGTGGAGGTCATATTGAGCAGCCAGGTCTACATTGACAAGTCTAAAGAGTACAAGTTCTTCGAGCCATGGCTAGGAAACGGTCTCCTCATCAGCTCCGGTAACAAACTATATTTTAATTCTCCACTCGTATTTCCGCACACAATTTGAACTAGAATAATAGCAAATTTCTTCTCTTTATTACACCTATCCTTATTAAGATGGAGACTTGTTGTTTGATCGAAACAACTTTGTTTCAATACTGACATCATGATTCGTAAATTATGAATTCAATACGCAATGCGAACATTAAAGATGTGACGTAGCGATCCGTGTAGGCAACAAATTATTCATTCCCTCTAGCCTGTAAATCACTCCCAGTGTGTTCGACAGCGAGTTGATTCCTTCACGAGAATCTTCGCTGTAGCTTTGTCAGGTCGCTTGATACGTGACTTTTGGGGGCTAAATTTCCTTAACACTCTATTCACTCTCACTTTTACTTCACAGACTGGAATTATTCAGTATGTTCTTGTGACGTGAATAGTCGTTGTTTTGTTTTCGCCCACTTTTTAAACGCAGATAAAGCCTGAACTCGATTTCAATCTTTCATATAATTATGAAATTTACATTTTTAAATAATATTTAAACATAAATTTTCCTCCCTTCTCTCCACAACTTGAAATTATAGCCAAGAACACCCCTGAAGGGCGAAAGCCAGAGAAAACTAATTAAAATTGAGATTTTCCATAATTATTTTTAAAAAACTTGGTAGATATTTGTGAAATTATAATAACGTTCTAATTTTTGATGAACAGTATTTAAAGCTGTTAATATCTCTTGTTTATCAAGGTCAAAAATGGCGTTCTCACCGCAAGCTGATCGCTCCCACCTTCCACTTGAACGTCCTGAAGAGTTTCATCGACCTCTTTAACGCCAACTCCCGCGCTGTGGTAGACAAGCTGAAGAAGGAAGGCCAGAAGACCTTCGACTGTCACGACTACATGAGCGAATGCACCGTAGAGATTCTGCTGGGTAAGAAAGACAAACATAAGGCTTTATTTTATTCCGTCACGTTATGTTTGAACTTTCTCAAATGTCAGTTTGTTGAAATTCCGGGAAGGATAATTTGATAGCAATTCACCATTGATTGTTAAACCATGTTGTTTTTTTTTCAACTAATCATCCGAATATTTCTTAAATAGTGAACGATTGATGATTAGCAATCATTTATGACGATTTCATATTTTACTTTTTGTTTAAGTAGTTTGTTTTCATTAAAGTTTTCACTTTTCTTCCAATCATGCGGCTATTGGTACAGCATCTAGTTTCCGAGAATTACGACAAAGACGGAAGTGTAATGTGAGTATGAACAAGTTATGGAGCGGAAAACTATAACTGGTAGTATTATGTACTAGAAAGAAGTGGGACAGAGTTGTTTTCACCTACTACTGATTTTATCAAAACAAGACAGTTAAAACAGGGTTGAACAGGCCATATTTTATTGAAACAAGACAGTTAAAACAGGATTGAACAGGCCATATTTTATTATTAACGAATTTAAGAAAATACACCCAATGAGGCATAAGGAAAATTCGTCATTCTTAAGATAAAAATGAATCATATTTTATCTATTTGCAAAAACAGTATATACCAGTACATTGCAATATCGGTAATTAAAGATTTTAAAAAAGTGAATAACAAATACATTTACAAGTGGGACAAAAAAAAATGTTTCAAATTTAGTTAGTTTAGTCTTGAATAATATTTCACGTTTAAATACATTGTAGGACATGTGGAAAATATCCACATTTCCTGCGAGGAATATTATTCGTTCATACTTTTAGGAGTCTTTGCTTTGTTCCTTGAACAGACGATGTTAGCAGATTGCATTATATCACACATTAATTGAACTAGTGACATTGGTCGACAATGATCAAGAAGTTACAGTAGATATGTTATGTTAATATCTGTGTACTGCTAAAATGATTATATTCATAGAGATCGGAGGCTGCGTCGGCAGATATTAGAGGTCCCTGTAAGGACCTAGCTTAAGGTCAACCGTAAGGCCTATCCCCATCTATGGTGGACACCTTGAACATTTTTCAGGGTTACGGCGTAAAGAATCACATAATATTACTATTATGCAGTAGCATTTAATGATTCCAAATAGGATCAGCACGTACTTGCTTGTCGTTATTAGTACTTGAGGTCAAATTCTTCGTTACTCTTTGGTCAACGGTCAAGGCAACCATTTATTGGTGTAGTTACACTATCGAGTTTGATTTTGAGTCGCGCTGATTTATTCAATTTGTAACTAATTCCTATTCCACTATTTTAAGATATTGGTTAATTTGTTGTCTTTTAATAATTATAATTTATTGATAATCATGTTAGATTACGAAAATAATATGTATCCTACCTACACAATAAATACAGCGTAAACAATAAACAAGAAATACTAAAAAACAGGAAAGAAAAAAGAAACCCTGAAACCTGATCGGCAATAACATTGGTAAAATAATGATAGATAAATCGTATGGTGAATACGTGTTAGAAGTGTGTGCAGTCGTGTGCAAGGTGAACCCAAACTCCGGTATCAATAATTAATTTACTTATTAGTAAGTATTAGGTATATAAAACAGAACAATTGTTTTCTTAAGAAATAATAACTCATTTCATTTACAGATTAGATTATTTATTCACACTTTTTTATTAACTTTGTATAAATATTGTACCCAATTTATTTTACATTAACTCCACACAGGAGGCCCTGATAAAAATGATTTCTCTCAGGCTTTCTCTATGTCATCTTTGGGGTTGCTGCGTGGAGGGTATTTTTTTAGGAGAGAAAGGAGTGAAAATGGGTCTTGAAGAGATTCACGTTTTAGGAGGGAAGGAACACAGAGGCCGGCAAAACGTTTCACAGACGAGCTAAACTAAAGAACGAGTCAAATATCAATGATGCCGAAGGGATCAATGACGCTAATTCATCGGAGCATCTTCCATTGAAATACCGGTAGAACATGGACAGCATTCCCACATGACGCATTTGCTCTAAAGATTGCAATCCGTTTGTTAAGATAGGGGAATCTATCAAACGGACCTCCCGTTTCTACACGGAGTCCAGTATTTTGTTAAGATAAGGAAATTTATCAAACGGACCTCCCGTTTCTACACGGAGTCTAGTATTTTGTTAAGATAGGGGAATCTATCAAACGGACCTCCCGATTCTACACGGAGTCCAGTATTTTGTTAAGATAGGGAAATTTATCAAACGGACCTCCCGTTTCTACACGGAGTCCAGTATTTTAGGCTTCCAGACCAGAGGTGGCATTCAATTCAATAGTGGGGCGCACTTGTACTATTAAAGAATCTTAAAGGCTCTGTACAGTTTGCTCAGCTTCTGAGAGGCAAACTTGACTGGCAAATCTTGGACCATTATTAGAACTGTACTAAAGATATGCTAAAAAAACTTACTGAACTCATAAACATATTAAAACGTAATACAAAGCTATCATTTGTAAAATTTTTTTTTTTATTGGGACTCTTTTGTGTCACACTGTTAAAAGATAAACAATGAATAAAACTTTCTCAGTTGTACAAAAATCGCTATCCATTGATGATTGCAATTTTATTCATCGGAAAGTAATTGACCTACTGTTTAACATAAGAATAACAACGGATCAAGTCAAAGCGAGTTGTATTGTTAAAACTGGGATGGGTGATTTCAAATTGTATAATTCATTTATTAAGTTTGCCATATTCGTGGTTTTTTAATGATCTGCATTATGCCACATAGCGCAGAGATCTGCCAAGACTGCCTACTCAAACAGAACTGTCACCAAGTTGGCGAGAGTCGTTGGGTAGTTTGGCACGATTCAAGTTTTTCCGCCACTTTTGAAGACTATTAACTCATCCAATGTAATATGGACTGCAAAATTCTTTGTCATATTTTATGGAATAACATGTCTGTTTTGCTGCAGTGTAATTTTATTAGAAATTTCTCCGCGAAATTGACTATTCGAGTCTTGTTGTTGGATATATGTTGATGATAAAGTAAAAATAAAAACCAATTTGATAATATTGTTTGTATGTATTTGCTTGTTTTGAAACTTTGTGTATTGTACACAAAAGTAAAATCCTTTACCTGAGTAAGTGACATCCAAACATGATCCTTCGTGTTTTTTTTTTCTTAAAGTAGAGATGTTTTATCGATAAAGCACGTTAGCACCATCATGGTGCGTATAAATTAGTATATTTTCGTGCATATTTTTTCTTGTTCATTCTGCAGCAATTGTCCTTGTTCCGATGTGTTATTTACATTAAATTTAGCTTCAGGTCTCCAATTATTTTCATATCTCACACTTTTCCTTATATTATTATTACTTTTAATTTTTTTTTTTTTTATTCATAAAAATATATTTGGATACAGGTTTTTTACATGCTTTTCGACTACCTATTATTTTTTCGTAACTTTTTTTTGGAAGAGCTGTAATTGTACACATTTTCCATATCAAAGAATTGATAATTGTGAATGTTAGGAGAAAGCTAAATATTTAAAAAAAACTGCATCTGTTACAGAAATAAAATGTTTCCATATTGATTGCAGAGACCGCAATGGGAGTGAGCAAGTCCACCCAGGACAAGAGCGGCTTCGAGTACGCTATGGCCGTAATGAAGATGTGCGACATCCTTCACCTTCGCCACACCAAGGTTTGGCTAAGGCCCGACTTCCTCTTTAACCTCACCAAGCACGCAGCCAACCAGGTTAAGCTGCTCGACGTCATCCACGGACTGACGAAGAAGGTAGGCCCTCCCATTTTCTCCACAAATAAATAATACCATTTTACTATCATGAGACATATCATCTAGGACCCCAGTGAGTTCGATAATCCCCGGCGCAGTATCATTCACCATTTCAACATTGCAAATTTGCCAACTTACCAAGAGATGTTTCACACGAACACCCTTGCCCCCATTTTGTAATAATTAATACCATCGCAAAGGTGACCAAAGATAAAATCACACATTTGACTGCGCTTATCCTGATTTAACACGACCATTTTACATTTCGTCAATACATTTGTTGGTACGTTCCGTTTCCGATTCAAGATGGTAGCCGCTTTAAGGATCCACTAAAAAATATTTTCAAAATGTGAAATCGTTGTGTTTCTATGGATTTTCCTATTAGCATTTTTTCCAATTTTGAAAGATCTAAACCAAAAGGAAATTTGACAAAAATGTCATTTAGTTAATGACGTTTCTTTGGACAAATTGTATAATTCCTTATTGGAAAAACAAATAGTTACATTATATACATGGTTTATGATTAAATAGGTAGGTACTTAGATATCTACCTATCTTACCTACTTACAAATCTGATTATTTCAGGGGAAATTTTGGTTTTGATTTATTGAATAAGAGAACATTCGAAACATCCGTTTTGGAAATGAAGTCTATTGTTAACAGAACTACTAGTAAATTAAGAGAAGGCATCCGTAGTGTAATAGCCTACCCACTAGGCGTTGTGTCAGGATTCTGTTTGTTTTCGAAGATTAAACGTGATGAACATTAAGATAATGGCTTTACAGCAGATACAGACACTCCGGCAGCGGTAAGGCTTTCCTCTTGTCTTCGCAGTACTCAATATGAGTCTCCTAGTTTTCGCAATGTTTGGGAAAACTCGTAATATAGAGAATATTTATTTCATCTGCTGACATTGATGTTTAAGCCACGGTTACGTCAATATCAAACTGTCTTCTTTGCTTTTATTACGTCCTGTAAAGAACGTTTTATTTTTCTTCCCCTTTCAAATCTCTCTAAAATGTATTTCTTCTGCATTTCGCAAACTTCCTATTTCTTTCCAAAACGCTTGCGATGATGCCAGTCACTTTGTGCAAGGAAACTATTTATCTTTCTGAATTGTCCTTTTATTTGTTTGTTTAGTGGAAAACTCTCAGCCATCTTAAAGAACTTACATTGGAGTAATAGGTCGTGTAAGAACTGCTGGAGCGGAATTCAATTCAAACGAATCCTTTTCAACAGTTGGCGCACTGCCAACTTTCAGAAAACATATTTAAAAGATATTACGTGAAATATTTAGAGTAGACTCGAATGGTATAGGAGAACACTAAAACAATTACACATTACAAAATCGGCTAAGTATACATTTGAAAAAAATGAATAACGTTGTACGTATTAGTACATTAAGGATTGTATTGGTGTATTTTGGTCGATTCCTACTAGTTGTGTATTACTTAAAATTATTAAGTGAAACAACTTTCTGAAGATCAACGGCAACATGAAATATATATATTTATATATATATATATATTTTTTTTTTTTTCAATTTTTCCGATTTTATGTCCGGGTTAAATCTTCCCCATAGAAAAAACTAAACCCCTCCACACACTTTTCCACAAATGATCATCTAGTCAATCAACACTATGCAAGTGCATTATATAAGCAAAATAAATACAAGAACAACACGTCAACTCACCAGAGATTAAATGGGAAAATAATTCACCGACTCCAGATATTTTCTATATCAGAGGGTTCGGCTCGGTTGAACTCCTAACAGGGCGTATAAATCCTACTGATCCCTCAACATAAATATTTAAAAAAATCTTTCGTTATTCTACATGTATTTAAAATGACTGATTTTTGCATTTTTATATAAACATTTTTTGATAGATCTAATAAGCCTAAATTTTTCATGAGAGAGCGAGGTATAATGCCAGTAGCCGAAATAACAACAACAATAACAATATATAATACTATATACATTATTAACAGAACTTTTAAAATTATTTAAACATCGAAATGCTGAATTGAGAAGAAGGAATTTTAGACAAATAAATAAAAATTAAAAAAGTCTATATTATAGCCTCATATATTCACATAAACAACTTGATTGAATTCTTGAGAAATGCAAATGAAACATATATAAATGAACTACAGGTAACATAAAACAAAGTAATCAAAAAGCTATTTCGCTTCAAACCTAGAACATCCACAAAAAATTATATATAGAAACAAAACAATTAACAATAAGAAAATTATATGAATATAATAGATGTCTCCTTATATTCAAAATAAATAATAAACTCATCCATACAAATACAGAACTCATTAAAACGTCCCAAGTACACACACACTTTACACGGCAACATGATAAAATACATTTAAACACCATAAATACTCATTATAGCAAGCAAACCATTGGTTAAGAGGGTAGCAACATATATAATTGCCTCCCAGCCAAAGTTAAAAATGAAAAAAAGTGAATAATATCGTTACGTAATGTATTTATGTGGAACGTATTAGTTATTTCTAGATGAATAAGTAAAAATGTAATTTTCTTATAAATTAACACATTTCGCCTAAGCAATTGTCCTATACATATTGCGACTTACACTCTCTTACGTTTCGTAGCAGGTAGCTACAGTAATAATACTAACATTATATTGAATACGAAATTAGTGAGTGACAGCAAAGAACCTCATTTTTTTATCAGGTTATCAAGAGGAAGAAGGAAGAGTTCGCCAAGGGACAGACTCCCTCATCAGCCTCCATCATCGCCGAGAACCTGAGGAGGGAAGAGGCTGAGAACGCCGCCAGGGCTAGGGCAAAGGAATCCAAGGACAAGAACGTCATTGAAGGTCTCTCGTACGGACAGTCCGCTGGACTCAGGGACGATTTGGACGTAGATGATAATGATATCGGAGAAAAGAAGAGGTTGGCTTTCTTGGACCTGTTGCTGGAGAGTGCCCAGAATGGAGTGGTTATCACAGATACAGAGATCAAGGAACAGGTGGACACCATCATGTTCGAGGTGAGTTTTTTTGTTTTTATTTATTATTTTAATCCTCCACACAGGAAGCCTCTCCCGACCCAGCCAACCACGTGGCTTGTGGGCTCACCCATTCACAGCCAAGACATAAACAAACCTCACCCCATGATCTCAGGCACTTCTGCTCAAGTCGCCAAGCATAGCCAACCACTATGGCAGAAATGTTGGTTTTCCAATAAATTATTTTCGGGGCGGTAGTATCCGTACCCGTCTCCCAAATTCAAATTGAAAACTTCCTTGACTTAATCGCCATTTATAGAAAACCCCTTATGATTGACTTATTTATTATGCCGTTTTTTTAGTTGTCAATATCTGTATTGGTATTTCTTGGCATTCTGCTGAGAACTGCTAGTTTGTAGTCCTTTTCATCATCTTTATAACCTCCTAGTGCAATATTTTAAGTATAAATTTCTTCAAGGGTCACGACACCACCGCTGCTGGAAGCAGTTTCTTCCTGTCACTGATGGGAATCCACCAGCACTACCAAGATAAGGTCATGGAGGAGCTGGACACCATCTTCGGAGACTCCGACAGGCCCGCCACCTTCCAGGATACCCTCGAGATGAAGTACCTCGAAAGGTGCCTCATGGAGACCCTCAGGATGTACCCACCAGTGCCAATTATCGCCAGACAAATCAATGAAGACTTGAAACTGAGTTAGTACACTATCATAGTCACTGTTATTTCCAGATTTTCCTATATTAGTGACATCCAGTATGTCCAAAAAGGGTAGCGGGTAATTGATAGTTGGATAAAACCAAAAATATAAAAATTTTGAATTATTGAATTGTAATATTTATATTTTTGGCTTTTCCAACTATCTAATACCCGCTACCCATTTTGAACAACCTTTGTATAACGAGTACTTATATGTAAGTCATTTAATACCTTTCTTTAAGGCCACAAGTGGCTATAAACATCTTGGCTAGGATATCCTTGGATGTCTTAGGCTTCCGTCATACAACTGAAATGCTGTTTTTCCTACTGCATCGATCTTCTATTTCAACTTATGATCTATCTCAGCGATTCCCATCGGGCCTAAAATATTAAATACAGAAATTAATTTATTTTTGTGAAATTTTTATTTCCATCTAGTGTTGTGGCGATGTATGATGCCAGGCAGTGTAAGAGAGACAGATCGCATGCTAAGTCTGTGGTAACATTCAAATCTATATGGAAGGCATTTCTATCATGTACTATCTACGTATTCAACCGTTTTTATTTTTCAGAGTCGGGCAACTACACTGTTCCCGCTGGAGCCACTATCGTAATTGGAACATTCAAAGTGCACCGCAGAGATGACATCTACCCCAACCCCGACGTCTACAATCCCGATAACTTCCTCCCTGAAAGATGTGCCAACAGGCATTATTACGCTTTCGTACCCTTCTCCGCTGGACCAAGAAGCTGCGTCGGTAAGGCACCAGTTTAACAATCAAGTCTTTTAAAATATCGGGATAGCATAAATAAATAGTAGTATTAATAAATAATACTTCGTATTTCTAATCCAACCACAACAAACCTTCTAGAGGTCTCGACCACTACTCATCACCAAAATAAACGTAAGCGAGCATTCTATAAGACGTGCGTTGCGCCAGTAATTGTTAAAATACATAGTATTTTGATTGTGTATTGAAAGGCACAAATTGCCTCGTAAAAACGGACAGGTTTGGCCGTTGATTCATTCTCCATCACCCTCTTCGTGGCAATCATTTTAATCGTGAGAACAACAATCATGCAGTAAAAGAGGTGTGACATTGTGATTTCGATTAATGAAATTCGAATCGATTGATCAATTGGTTTCTGGAAGTCTTTTACACACTGTGAGCTATGTGAGATATACCCTAATTAAAATGTTTTGTTTTACAGGTCGCAAGTACGCCATGTTGAAGCTGAAGATCATCCTCTCCACCATCCTCAGGAACTTCCGCGTCATCTCCGATATCACCGAGGAGGAGTTTAAGCTACAGGGAGATGTGATCCTCAAGCGCGAGGAGGGCTTCAAGGTCCGCCTGCAGCCGCGCAAGAGGACCACTGTAGTAGCATAGGTAGTACGAGCAACTTATTGCTAGCTGCTTTCACTCCAACAGCCAATACTACTTGAGACCTTAGGATTTTAATTATTGAGATACGGAAATATTTTTGGGTAGCAACATAAAATGTGAATCATTTATCTAAGTATATTTCAATATTTGTTGTTTAATTGATTTGTAATATAAAATATCTATTTTTTCATGCGTGGGGATTTCCGGTGTGAAAATATGATCGAAAGCACTTTAAAAAATGTCATTGTTTATTTTTGAACAGACTGGATTTCGACCTGCTGAGGTCGGTCATAAAAAAGTGTTTTCAAAAAGGGAAAAAATATTTGAATCATTTTGTATATCTATTTAAGAACTTTTTTAACATAATATACAAAAAAAAAATATTTTATGACAAACACGAATACCTATTTCAATATTTTTATCAAATTTTAACTTATATATTACTAAAACAATGGGTTTATAAATTAAATAAATATATATATTGTTTATAATTTATGTAAATATATTATAAGATTATTTTTATTTATTATTTTGCTGATCGCATTGTATTCTGTTCTAGCACTTAATTCATATACACCCATGTGATCTAATTTTAATCATTTTTAAATTTCTATAGGCAATAGTCAAGGATGATGGTTGAAATTTATTTTTTTGTTGAACAATAAAGAGGACATTGTTTTTAAATGTTTTTTTATTATTTTATTATCAAATAATTTTTCATACCTACTTATGGTTAGCCAAAAAATATATATTTTGTAGGTAGGTACTGCTGAATTGAAAAACGAACGACAAATAAAAGAATATCTTTTTAATGCCAAATAAATAGCACTTGGCCAAGCATATTACGTTGCTCATATCTGAAGGCATTTTTGATTAATCAAGTAACTCTGTATACATAGCAAGAAAAATGGAGCATCGACATGAGATGAAGGGTATTGGATGCTTGCAAGGGAAGAACCTGTTGAACTACAGAGGAGATGTCTTGAAGGATATTGAAGATCTCAGTCCCAGAACTCTGAGAAGGTAGAACACTTGTGGTTTCCATAGACAACTACGGTGATCTAGTTGCGTCCGGTTGTTTTTTGATAAACTTTTCGATTTCCGCTGAACAAAAGATATATAAATAGCACTTGGTTGAAACTTAATAACTACAAGAAATAACTATTTATTTGGTGGGAGATGATAAAAGATGCATTAAAGTTCCATTGTTTTTTTAATGAAAGTAAAGTTCTCAGGTTGGGATATATGCATACATTATTAAAATAACCCAAACAAAACCCTAAAAACCTATTTAGTGCGTGTGCGGCTTAAATACTTGTAAACATTAGATGGAGAACTTCAAATCGAGTGTTGTTTTTTGAGAGCAAAGACATGCACCGAAATTCGACAAGTTTACTGTATTTTTAATGAGAATACCGCACAAGAGTTCCAACTGCTCCCAACCGTCTGGAGCCAATTAAACTACGGCATCTTCAATTGGGGTATGTTGTGAGGTTGACGGTAATGGGGAAGGAAAGGAGGCGTGAAAGAGAAAGGTGGGAAAGTACCTGGCTATTCATATCTGGTCATCAAACATCTCCGTTATTTCTTTTTAATTATTGATAAAACTTCTATTTACACGTGTTAAATAAAAATTATTTAATGCATTTAATTGCTGCATCAATGCGTCAAAGCACCAAGGTGGTGTAACCCCTTAATTAATTAATTATAACACATATAAATCAAGATATTCAAGATAAGGTGGGTAGCAAACACGGTAACACTTCGCGAGACGTTGAATCGATGTCAATCAGTATCAGAATAAATTTATGTATTTATTTCAATTTGTACAATTTCTTTATAACATTTCAGATTGGAGTCTAGGTCATTATAATTTTACCGTTTTTGCAATGTATTTGGAGTGATAAAAACCTTGTGCGTTGTAGGACATGAAAAAACATATTGATCTTTTCATCAATTACATTTAAGGCGATGCCATACGTAGTAATGTAAAATCATGTGTTTTTGGTTTGAAAATTTGGTCGCCTAGAAATTTTTCAGATGCTTTAATTAAATCCTACTGCGAGTAGAATACACCTTGGCCTTTGAAATAATCGAGTATTTTAGTATTTTATTAAGTCTTTTTATAAGCCCCGAAAAAAATAATGTAAAGGCCTATGAAAACTGCTTTAAAGTTCAAAATCTCCTACTTACGAAGCTATTTTCGGTTATGATTTTATTGTATAATGTGGCAAATTAAGTTATTACTAAAACGATAGAAAAAAATTAAATATTTATGCCTGAACATCGACAAAATAAAATAAAAGGCCCTTTTTGGCCATGTTTTTTTCTTGCATAATTCAAAACAGGCGGATGGTGTTAAGCGGGAATTTAAACCTTATCGCCATCTACGTAAGGGTTGTTATTGATAGCGGCTCAATTTAAAATATTACACGACGTAGTGCATCGCCTTAAGAAGATCGTGGCTCTCCCCACGGGTGAGTTCACGAACAAATTGGTGCGGCTCGCTCTAACGCTATCGATAATAAATAAATCAATTTCAACCAGCTCGGCCTGTCACGGCGCTGAAGAATCGGGGCCATCGTCCGCTATTGGTGGACGAGTTGCCCAAGGGCGCTGCAGTGTTCGGTTGCAGTTCTTTTCATGGCAGTTGTTTTCCAGGTTTCAAGAGCCTCACTACTTGTGTGTATTAAATGAATTAGAGGAAGACGGATATGTTGAAGCGGCCCTATTCATCAAAGATCTAATGGAAGAAAATGAAGAAGTCATCTTAGCAGACGATCTGGGCATAACTCCCAGAATATCGGAGAGTCCACTGTACATCAACTTGCTCCGTGAAATTCTGATACGAGCGGAGGAAAGGCACAGAAATCGTAAGTTTTATATAATAGAGGTGATTAAATAATACCACGGAGTGGTTCGAATCTCACCGATTTTTGTGAAGAGAGTACCCCCTGGTGCTTTGTGAAAAGGTATGAACTTGTTACAAACCCTAGGCCCAGTTGTTTGTCAGAAATTGGGTCACAAAGTCATTAAAAAGCCACTCAGCGCCATTTTTTTTTTGTTGTTGTTTACATTTGATCGGTCCCTATTAAACACCGATTCAAGTTGTGTTTCAGCATTCTACCAATTTATGATAAACTGATAAGCTTAGCAATATGATATGTGTCCTGTTTTGCTGATCACAATTTGTTTAAAAGTTGTAACGGACTCAGGATCAACATTTAACAAGGACCTTTAAACTGGCAAAAAATACCAAAATGGTGCTGAATGGCCGTTTGATGGCATTATTACGTTTTTGGAGGAAATATTATACATTACATTTGAATTTCTGTGTAACAATATCCCGGGTTAGGGCAGGTTCTTTCGCAGAATTTGAACGGGTCATCAAATTTCAATGTTAAAAATTAAGTTTTGTTAAAGCTTTATTCAAGTTCTTTTACTATTTCATCATGTTTTTTATTACACAGTATTTGGATGGTATCAGAACTTGAATAGGACTTTCAAAAAACTTGTATGTTAATTATGAAATTCGTTGAATTGTTCGAATTTTACGAAACAATCCATCCTTAGCAATAAACATTAAAAACTTTGACATATTGACCACGTATCTACCTAAAGTACTTAGTTTTATTAGAATGTGAGAACCAATGATTTTTTATTGTTTAAATGTCAGTGAAAGTAAATCATATGGGGATACACGTTTAAAAGATTGAAGTAAAATACCCATTATTTATACCAAACAAAGAATATGTGGAAGGATCAACAAATGAGATTTTCCTGCTGAATGTTGGATTTCAAGACGAAACAAACCAGTACAAATTTCGTAATAAAACTTTTTTAGGTCACGGTTTGGCCACAAGTTTTATTACGTGAGTGAAATTCTGATTTTCCCCGTCACGACTGGTAGGAATAGGTAGTTGCTATAAAATGGAAAATTTCCATTTTTATCACTATATTATAGTACACAGGTGCACGTAAAGATCTAGAAACTATAAAATAATTTTAGATACTCTTAAACTAGTCTTGCCTTATCATTATAACTTATGTTGAGTACCTGCATAGTTATTATGTGCGCACTGAATCATTTATTGATTTCCGCGTTATGTAGGTAGGTGATGTAATATTCCGATGATCAGTAGTTCTGGACCTATTGGAGTTAGCACTATCTCTCCAGTAAAAACATTTTTTCATGTGCAGGACGAAAAAAATAACATACACAGCACAAGCGACGGGTACCAAGGTATCCTTTCCTCGGCCTAGGGATATTTTAATATTTGACCTCAATGGTTTATTAGGGAAAAATATACGATTTCTTCCAGCACCCGGTTTATTATTAAACTAGGTGAATCATGTGTAATTAAGATCGTTGTGAGGTGATGTTAATAATAAGGCGATAAAGAAGAATGTTGAGAATTACTCTGGCTCTTCTTGTCTGGCTCACAAATACTAACTAGGCATCCAAAATAGGCTGTTAACTGCCTACAACACATCCTTAGATACTTTGGACACAAACCAAGTCATATGGGTGTATGTATACATGTGTTGCTATATGTATATAGGTATGTCAGCTGCTATATACACATGTGTGCTTGCATGCACACATATTAAAAATTATACATATAATTATGTACATTTTTACAATCTAATGCTAATTTACTTCTTTCTCCTTTCTAATTTCTATCTTCTACTTTTTACTAAAATTTTCCAAAATTTTAGCTTCATCTATAGTTACTAATTCCATATGTTTACACTAGATTTCATATTTCATACACAGTAATTACACTCTTAGAATCTTCCCTCTTGGCCACAATCAATAGCAATCAACATATACTAAGAAATCCCTGAAACTTTCTATATTCCTTTCCAAAGAACCAACTTAACCTTCTCTCAACCTCTTGTGCGAATGATATGTCAACCATGTAATATCTACTGTAGTGCCAAGATTCCGGACATATTTAGCAATAGTCCCAAGAATCTTATTAAATTTCTTGATTCTGTTGTTTTAACTTGCTTCACTTTTCTCAAAATTTCTCTATCGACTCTTTTTTTCGTTTCTTCTTATTTCTTTATATTTACACGTTGTTTTACCGTTTGTTACTTCCTTGCATTTTTTATGTTACGGCGATGCCATACGTAGTAATGCAAAATCATGTGTTTTTGGTTTGAAAATTTGGTCGCCTAGAAATGTTCCAGATGCTTTAATTAAATACTGCAAGTAGAATACACCTCGGTCTTTGAAATAATCGAGTATTTTTTAGATAAATCCTTTTATGAGCCCAGAAAAAAATGTATAAGGCCTATGAAAACTGCTTTAAAGTTCAAAATCTCCTACTTACGAACCCATTTTCGGTTATAATTTTATTGTATAATGTGGCAAATTAAGTTATTTATAAAATGATCGAAAAAAAAATATTTATGCATAAACATACACAAAATAAAATAAAAGGCACTTTTTGGCCATGTTTTTTTCTTGCATAAATCAAAACAGGCGGATGGTGGTAAGCGGGAATTTAAACCTTATCGCCATCTACGTAAGGGTTGTTATTGATAGCGGCTCAATTTAAAATACTACACGACGAATAAGATCAAAACCGAAATAAGATTTTGATTATCTCTTTCATATTATATGAATTGCATATCTTTAATTTTATTTTGAGTTTAATCATTCAAGCGCCCTTGAGGTGATTTTCTCACGAAAACGGTGCTATATAAATAATCCAATCATTATTATTATTATTTAACACTAATTTGTTGAACTGGTAGCTCCCATAAAACAGAACGAGAAAAAGCAGCGTATCTGTCAACAGCATGATCATACTGGCCCAAGCCTCTCCTCATCCGTAGGTTTGTGGCACATTGCTAGGCGTACGTCTGTCTTTTGCGATAATACTTGTAGGTGAATGAATGAACAGTTGTAGTGCCACGCGATTCGTAGGAGGACCATCGGTCCAGCTCGTTAGCAGTAAGTCGTTGGTCGACCGATGGTAGGTACGCCTGGCACTATTTCCAGCCTTATAATGCACATTCCTCACTTCCAGGTGACCCCGTATCCGAGAGTAAAGAGCTGAGCCAAGGTGCCCTTAGACTGCTGGACCTGGCTCTAGGGCGAGTGCCCGGCACACCGCCCTCCGCGCTGGCACCAGGGCGGGGGCGGGGCTGGCTGTGGCTAGTCAGGAGGCTGCTGCTGGCCGCCCTGGGCCTGGCGCAAGGAACTCAAGTTGATGGGGGGCAGAGGGAAGCATGTTGCCACTTCCTCTATGGCCGTTTTTTGTTGGAAAACTGTAAGTTTTATATTTACAGTAATGAAAATGTGAATATTCCATGGGCTTTATCTATGTATACGCCAAAAAAAGGCTTTTACATAAAAGTGATACATGAAATCAAAATAAAACAGTGTACACAGGAGAATATCTGTATTGTATAAGAAATAATAATAACTGATAACTTGTGAAACCTACAGTGAGGAGCATAATAAAAAATGGAAAATAAAAATATTATAGAAATAGTCATACAATGGACTAAGTTAATAAGTGTAAATTAATTTGAATTTTGAATTTCTGTAATCCTGATTTTAAAAAACTCCAGAGAACAATATTTACTACCAAAGATAAAGTCGCGTATGGAAGAGTTAGGCAGTCGTCCCACGGGTCGGTAAACAATCGATAAAAACCGAGTGCGGTATACTGGAAGCCCACCGATCCATATGTTTGTTTTGGGGCCTGCAAATAGTGCACACGGGTCGGGGGGCGAGAGGGGGCGATAAGATGTACGTTTCGTATACAGCTGGCGGTACCAGGTTTCAGTGGGTGCTCGATATTTATCGCGACACCGCAATATAAAATAATGAACTTCTAATTATCAATTTTGGCAATAATCTGTAATTTAGTTTAAAAATATTTGAAAATATTCTTAGAATTTTTTATTTAGGCACATTAATCCACAACCTCGCAAAAAATTTCACAGTCACTTGGCGACTGACTTGATTCACAGTAGTTTGTTATAGTTGACACATTTAAGCGCCACTTGGAAATATTCACTTCTCAGTATCTTTTCAAATTAATATTTATATTAACACACTTCAAACGGTCGAAAACAAACGTCCCATTAGAGTAAATGGATTTTGTTTTAAACACCCATCTATTATTTTTGAAAATAAGACATATTATTATAGTTAATAAAAAAAATTACATTGTAATCCCCAACGATGAAATTATTTTCCGAAATTAAAGGTTACTTTTGTAATACGACTCTATAAACTGAAGTTGAAGTCCGTTTTGGGCGATTTGGTGATATTTTATTTGTGAAAAATGTATTTATTTTATTACATAACATTTTTTTATTTACGCACTAATTACGGTACGATAAGTGCAAGGATGTATTACCCGTTCTACGGGTTTAATTATAGTTTCCTTTTGATAAAAAATTTTTCCACACAGAAGACCAGAATTTGAAGATGGGGGGAAATCCTCGGTTCACATTTTTAAATACATTTAACGAAGAGGTTGACGTAAAATATTTATATAAAATTATCGGACAGCAATGCCTTTTCCGCTATTCAAGTGGGACCGGCGTAAAATGTAGAACAACCCTTCCCACTGGAAATGTGTTTATATTAAATTACCCTTTTTATGTTGACTGTGACAAGATAATGATATTCAGCGTTAAGTCGGTAACGGGCTAAAACAGAAATCTGCAATACCTACCGACAGTTTACTGACTAACAAGCTACCTATCTGCCGTGTGTAGAGATCATGCATATATCGGGCAACACTTTCGTCTTCTTTAAAGCACTCGGTTTTTTTTTCATACTTTACCGACCCATGGGACGACTGTCTTCGTGCCTCTAAGGCAGTCTTCCCATGGTTAGGTAAGTTGGTACGAAATAGTTCTTCATGAAATTGAACTATACTTCCTGTATTTCTACTAGGTACTCTGAACATTATCATTTCTGACAAGTTCAGGAAATCAAATTGTGCATGTATTATTTTGTTCAAAGTAAGTCGCTAACAATTCTTCTATTACCTCCTCCTCGCCCCCCACCAAAGTTGATGTCATGTCTCCGTCTTTTATGTTACCTGTAGACTGTAATTAATTTAATATGTTTTATATAACCCTGATGAAGGTTTACAATTAAAACCGGTTGGCTTACACATTGTACTTATAGTAAAGTGATATTCAATGTTTTCCATCAATGGTGCTAGGGAAGAAAAACGGAATAGGTATATCTTGTTGACATTCTAAGACATAAAAAAACCACCAACATATATAAATTATAAAGTATCCTATTTCTGTGTAACGACCGAGAACAAAATAAATTTCAAATTCTCCAAAATAGGACAATGAGAACAATACTCAGACGAAATAGATATTCAAAAGTAAATAAAATGTTAAACGAACTAAATTGGCTAACGGTGAAACAGATGTTGACCTTGAACACGATGATATTTGTACACAAAATAGTAACCAACCTGCTACCCAAATATTTTTCAAATAAAATTGTATACAACAAGGACATACACAAGCATAAAACTAGGACATGCAATGAAATCAGGCTACCAAAAACGGACAAGACGAATACACAGAACAGTATATTCTTTAAAAGGGGTGAAATACTATAACGCGCTGCCGGAAAACCTTAAGTCTGCCCCAATTGAAAAATTCAAGATGTTGTGTAGAAGCCACATAAAACAAAAAAAAACATAGAATATTAATATGTAAAAATAATTAGCCATTTGTAAAATTAAATGTACAAATTGCTAAAATAAAATTAATAAATAAATAAAAAAATATATCTTCCACTCTGAACCTACCTGCATAGTTTCTGTAGGTACAGTATCTGATAATATTATTACTCCAGCGTCTGGACGGTGTAGGCCCTGTGATTGGTCAAATTCAAATTGTGTTTAAATAAGACTTTAAAGATTAAGACACCATTTCATACTGAAATAGAATCGCCACATGTAATACGATATTTCTTAAAAAATATCGTTTCTGCTTATACAATTTTTGGATAATATCGAAGAAAATATGTCTTAGAAAGTTCATAATCCATTGGATTAATTACATTACAGTGAAAATTATCCACAATTACGTGATTACGTTTGACGTTTGACAAAAAAAGCACGCGTTAATTCAATATGGCCGATACCCGAATACGCATCGCGGCTAGGTGGCCGACAGAGCGCCCCTCTGGCGGTGAAGAAACGAATCAAATGACTGGCGCGTATATTTAAATATGCAAAATTACTTGAACATCAAGTGTTTAATAATAAGATTTCTTCTGGAAGTTTAGTTCTACTTTGCAATGGCATTTTTCATTATTATTTATAATTTTTTTTTTGCTTATTAATTACATCTGATTTTATATTGACATGTTTTCTAATTTCTAAAATTTCTAAATTATTTATTTGCGATGCTTTAATCCTGAGTGAAGTATTTTAAGACCTGAATTTTTATCGAAAGTGTGATTCAAAAGATGATTTGCAAACTCATATTCACTATTTCCATTTAGAACCCTGAGATGTTTTTTAGTTCTGACTTCAATGTTTCTATTGGTTCTACCTTTGTAAAATAAATTACAATCCAGCCCAATTGAGTTTATAAACTCCTGATTTTTTTGTTTGATTTTCGCAATCTATATTACTTATATATCTATATCTATATTACTTATTAATCTATATTAATTATTAAGAATATATTTATTCATTCTGTTATTAGTGTAAAACGCCGGTTGAATAGTACCAGGAATGTTTATATACATATATAATTTTAGAAGTGTCGTTATCCACAAACAGAATTCTACGCCATTGTTTATTTATATCTTAAGAACTAGGGTAAAAATACCGTTTGAAGATAATATGTTTAATTATTTTATTTAGTATTTCAACTATCAATTTATTAGAATAACCGTTATTAAATGTTATTTGTCTTATGAATATATTGTTTTATGGTTATATGCAAAAAAAAATTTCAGGTCTTAAAATACTTCACACAGGATATAAAGCATCACAAATAAATAATTTCGAAATTTTAGAAATAAGAGAACATGTTTATAAAAGTAGATGTAATTAACAAGAATTTTTTTTTATAAACTCTCTTTTAAATATTTTCCCACTTAACTGGTCTTTCATATTGTAATTCCTAATTCTTATAAACCCAGCCTACTCTTACCCCTCCCCCCTCCTTCCACTTTTTTTTCCAATTGTAATCTATATTTATTTTTTGACTTCGGTGTATACTTCGTTCATGAAACATGTATTGGTTGTATATAATAAAGTGAAGTTAAAAAAGTTATTTGTTTTTTAATAAAATAAAGTTTAATCGGATAACATTATTTTATCTATTTCCATTGTATATCAATGCATACGTACATAATAAAATGTAAACATTATATTTATTTATTAATTGGACAATTTGCATGGCGCCGCTTTTGTGAGATATCACCTCAGGGGCGCTATATTGTAATAATCTACCTTTATATATAGATTTTTACTCTCCTGATGAAGGTGTATATATAATCTAACTTTAAACTTTATTAGATACAGTAACAGTTTTAGGAAAAGAATTACCACCAGTTGGAGTAAAATTCACACCTTTTAATTAAACCGACTGCTAATCACATTGCACAATTACCCTCCTTTTATCCATAAACACGGGTACAATTAATCAATATGTAATAATGTATTATTTCAGTCAACTTTGTTGTAACTATCTTTAATTGTTGTGACAAACTATACGATATTGATTCAACTTATAGACATTGACGGTTGTAACACATATTTAAGCACTGCAAGTCTCCTATGAGCAAATTATATTAGGTACCATAACAGTTAATATCAGTTGTAGACATGTAGTCAATAATAGTGTTTCATTTGAAATAATCCATCACAAATACGTAAAATTTCATTTATTCAAACAACTGTCATTCTTATTATGCCTAAATTGAGCATGTTATTATTCATTAACTCCTTCCTGTTCCGTGTTTTAACAATATATACTCACCCTCTCTCTGTGAATGACCTAATATCTATCTATTAAATGTAACTGTTGTTAATATCACTTAAACTGGGCGCAGCCGAAGCAAGTGCCGCCCGCAGGGCCTAGCAGCAAAAACCCGCGGAGCGGGTTTTTAACTGCTAGTAGTTTATTACTTTATTTTGTATTGTTCTAGTTCCAGATAAGAATACAGACGTAGCGGCGGAACATCTGATACTGGCTCGCAAGTTGTCTAATGGAATGGTAAGAAATACACGCCATACTAATAAAATATAATATTACAACTTCCAGAGGTCTTTTCAAAAGTAGCAAAAGAAATATAATTCCTTTTATATTATCCTATAACTCTGCATATCAACCGTCTCCCAAACAAGTAAAGTCAATATATAGATAATATAATCCCTACAATGTTAATGATTATGTTATATAGTTTTTTGTTGAATTATTAAATGAAACAAAATCTGGTTTCAAAAGATACGATTGAACGTATGAACGACCTCCGTGATAGAGCGGTTAGTTTATTGGCTCTGAGCCCTGAGTTTGCGGGTTTAACACACTGTAAAAACTTTTATTAAACTATTTATTTTGTCGAAAAATATACAAAACAAAGTTTTATGGTAATTCAGAGAAACAAGGATTCCCTGATGCTTGATCCCCCGTCAGTTTATCCTCCGTACAGTAGATCACCCGATCAGTGGATCCCCCGTACAATTGATTCATCGGTCGCTTGATCCCCCAAAGTGTTTTCCGTGAACGTTATAAATATTATATTATATTCAAAATAACGTTGGAGAAAATTGTACGAAATTACACATACTTCCACACATTTGAAAGTTTTCAAATCGTTAAGAAAAATATAAATTTGATACTAAATGCACACATTTTCAACTTAACCCAACCTAACCTGAACGTGAACTAACATGTTAGAAGAATAAATGAAAAATGTATCGCAATTCGTAAAGGCAATAATAATATTTACAATAATAAATTGTTCGGGGATCAACTGTCCGAGGGATTAACTGTCCGAGGGATTAACTGTCCGAGGGATTAACTGTCCGGCGGATAAATCAGCAAAGAGATCAATAATTGGCAGAGGTGTTAACTGTCGGGGGAATCAACTTATATATTATATTGTATGTATATATTCTTTAAATTATTTTTACGTATTTTATATATAATCGACCACCACAACACGGGTATGTGCCTAGCGTAGTGGTCGAAAAATGTTCGATAACTGTAAGAAATAATACACTGAATAAAGTGAAAAATTAAATGACCGTTGACAACAAAAACTATAAATATAATATTGAGACGTCATCTTTTCAGACGCAATGGCTTTATGGAGATGATGGAGGAGATTCTGCTCAAACACTCTTCTCGGTAGTCTGTCTTCTACTGAGAGATATGTACTTAAAGATGAGTGAAGAAATATCTCTACATGACCCAAAAGAAGCTCTGCGGCTTTGCAAGTTAGCAGTGAAAAGGGCTCTGGAAGGTAGGATCTTAAAATCATAGGATCTTAAAGTCGCGTCAAGACTGAGAATTTTTTTCATTATTTTTTATAATGAAACGAATGTCTTCCGTAATGAGTGATGTATTTGCTGAAAGTTACTGAGAAACCTTTTGCCTAGACAGCAGACTCCAAACTCAAAAAGGATGTGAGCTACTTTCTAAAATTGAAAGTGTCTGGTGAGGTACTTATACGTATTCCTTCAGTATGTTTTTCTCATCAACCTTTATCGTACCATATTATTTAAAATAAATTAGGACATCAGACTTCAAATAAAATATAAAAAGGGAACTTAAAATATTTATTTATAAACAATGGCAATTTAGCTCATCTGTCAGAGCCTTGAACAATCGTCTTTGGAGAGAATGAGCCCTCACTTTTTTTAATTACGTTAACAACAAGTTTCATTACCTCGTTGAATTTTAAGTACTTTCACACAGTGCATGCTGATGAATAATGCAATAATAAGATAAAAAGGGTGGAAACATTTAATTTTCTTAAATAACGCAAAGAAGCCATTGTTGATATCACAAAAAGCTGGAACACCATCGGTAATAATTTCCACAAGTTTTTAGTGGGATATTCTCAGAAGAAGAAATCTTTTGGTCGCAGCGTAAATAATCTCGTCCCTTGTGTGGCCATTTAGTGGAATAACTTTTAAAAGCTCCTCTGTCACAGTAAAACCACTTAAGATCATTTATACAAACATGGCTAACTGAGATGTGTCAAACACAACGTTGTAGATTCTTCAAGCTGGAGTGATTTATAGCAACATCTCTATAAGTCATTTTTTAATTACAAAAAACATCATTAGATATTACCTCAACACGTCTCATCATTGTATTGGCAGAAAATTGGGTTGATTGAATTGCAGATATTATATTTGTTTTTGAATGTCGCAAATAATGCATTTGCTGATTTAAAAATGTCTCGTTTATCATTTCTTTTAAGGTTTCTTTGTTTAGCTTTGATCTGATAGATTCGATAAGACCATATTTTTTTCATACTTTTTGTAAAAAGTGGCCGTTGACAACAAAACCGACTTTTCAATTGTCTCACATTCTCTTTCCTTACAGCTTTATTTAAAGGATAATCTAGTGATAATAAGAGTGATTGTAATTTTTCGAGTCAAATAATAAAATTTTAGAGGCAAATTTATAAAAATAATAAAATATTCTACGTGTGACCGCAGGGCCCTAGCACGTCTACTTATTGATTTTAGAGAAAGAAGGACAACAATTTGATCGAATTTTCTTTAGTTAGGTACTTACCTATTCCAGAAATATTACAGTGTGTTCATTTTTATTTAAAAAACGATATATTTTTTATACCTACCAACATGCTGCAAGCAAGTAATGCAACTGTGGAAGTAACGTATCTGCATCAACTTCTGCTGCTACCTATTGCAGAATTATTTCTTCAAAAACTTTCACTATCTTCATGAATTTCCACATTTTTATTGAAAACGTTCTAATAATATTGTATTTTTAGCCCAAAATGAGGATAAATACGCTGAGGCTTTGGCAACGCTCGGCCATTGCAATATTCTGCTGAGAAAGCACGAATTGGCTATGGAAAATTACAACGAAGTTTTGGAAATCCGACAAAGAGAAAATAATGTCTACGGCATATGCGAAGCACTTATCAACCTGTCGATAGCTTTCCAAAAGTAAGCCTTGATATTTCTTTAAGAATTTTTTTTTCTGTTACCTCAATAAGGGATTTATAACTTTATGAAGTTCGTGTTGGAAGAGTTAAGTATTAACTAATCTCTTTATATCTCTCGTAGAGTATGGCCACGTAAAATCTTAATATTTTGCGATAAACATTCAACTGTGGCGTGTAATCTGGTTCGCTCGAATCAGCCGTTGCTGCTGGCGTTGTCCGATATCATACCAGCCATTATTATCCTATGTAATGGCGAAACTAAAAAAAGGTTTAGTTGTAATGTCTAGTAATTAAAATGTCTCAATATTGTATTTATGGTTCTCGGGAAGGTCTGGACATAGTATCAAAGTGATTAATACTAAGCAGTTACGGAAAAGCGGATTGAGCCATACATAAATATAAAACAATATAATAATAAGTTCTTGTATGTGCAATATATATTGCAACTAATATCTCAATATAAATTAGCACTCTGTGAATATTTTAACCTCGCTTTTCAAAATTTGGACTAGGAAAATGGTCTTCAAATTATTATTTCTGTCGTAAGCTGCCAATCTGAATTTAAACAGAAAAACTTTTTTCTCATCTTATTCTGTTAAAAGTAGGTGTACACATATACATTCACAGGAAGCAATATTTAATAGGTTTCTGTTATAAACAAACCAAGACTTTTTTTATTTATTTATTTTCGGAAAACCGACGGTTTATATTTTATCAGTTTGCACGTGTGTAGTATAGCCAAAATAAAACCAGTTATTGATTTCCTCCTCGTGACTGTACCTCTAACAAGACAACATAATAAGAATAAAAAATATTGAAATTCATATAAAAAAACAAAACATTTCTCTCAATAAAAACTATTGAAATTTTCCTTAATTAGGTACATGTGCATTAATATTTCTCTAATCATTTTTAATAACTCCTTGACACTCCAACCACCAAATATACCAACCATTTTTAAAAAATACCTTCAAATCCTTAAATCAATTTCTTTTAAACAGTATCACACAGCTGTCATATCATGCTATCCAACGATGACATCCAACCACACCGGCGCTATCTGCTATATGCTAGCTTACCGATTACTGCCATCAAATATTTACTACATAATATATTAAGTAATAGAATAAATTGTCAAATGATATCTCGTTTCGCATTAGCTTATAAATAAACTAGCAGACAGTGAAAATAACTTCTTGTATTTTTTACGTGAATACTGCACTAGTGTTAAAACTTCCAACTCTACTTAGAGGGACTACGGCATTCTCAATTGGGGTTTTATTGAGATTCTGAAGAGAGTGGGATGGGAGGAGATAAATGGAAGGTTGGGAAGTACCTGGCTAATCAGACCTTGTCACGGCTAAAGCCATTCAAGCAACGTCTCGATTCTGAATTGTGGCCTTTTCTGGTGAGAAAATAAAACACAAACAATGTTTCAGAAATTGAACGTAGTTATAAAAACTTGCCTCAAAAGAGATCGAAACCAATTTTGCTCAAACCAACGTGAATTTAAAATATCACATTTTCCTTGTTTTGTCACAAAAAAGAGTCCGGAAGATAGACGATGCGCAAGAGTGTCTGCAGCAGATGCTGTCCCTGGCCGAGCATGCGGGCCTCGCCAAGTGGCAGGCGCATGCCTTCTGGCGGCTGGGCGAGCTCATGGTGCGCGGGGGCCGCCCGGCTATAGGCGCGCCTCTACTTATGCACGCCTACGGCTGCTTTGGGGGCTCTGAAGGTGGGGCCCAGCTGTCGGTACGTCATTAATATATGCATTAGATATGCTTAGCGTCGAACTCCTGTTAGGTGGCTTGGACAAGGGGGTACTCAAATGCCAGAAGACCAACTTCTGCAGGAAGACGTCCAATTGGCCGCCCTAGAGGAAGTTGGGGAAAGCTATTCCCGATAGAGAAGATTCTTATCTTTGAAGTAAATAATAGAAGCCGCTGAAGTGCTGTCTGTTGGAACTCTCAGATCTTGATTGCTACCAAATGAACCTCTGGGAATACACATAACACTGTAACTAACGTATTTTATAATTGAAACTGGTAGACAGCCAATATGCCAAGGTCTGTATTGTATGACGGTAGGAATCTTTCTCTCAACATGACCTTGATTAGCAGTGATATTTTCGAAATAATTTTTCTAAAAATATGAATGTTTAGCACAATTTATCACATACTTAAAGAGTGTAGTCCTGGACAGGGACGCCTGGAGGCGCCTTGACAAAGCGTTGGATCCCCGACCCAAATAGGACAAGGGAAGAAGATAATGATATATCAAGCAGTGATTCGCTTCCTCCTTCTTTTATAGTACACATCAACAGACTTGCGATATCATTGATTGATATCGATGATTCGAGGCAAATGTTCTTTGCTCTCAAAAGTGCGGTAGTATAATACTATCACTATGAGATTCGTATATCATATTGATTTTCAGATGATTGCGATCTGGTTCCCAGGATCAGTTGCCAGCAGTGCTTAGTAATACTAATAACATTATGTTTTGCATATATTATTATATACCTTTTATAGATTCTCTTTTTTTAGGAACCTGAAATGCGTTCTTCTGATTTTTCTCTGAAACCTTTCTGTCATTTCAGTAGAATGTCTTAACTAACTTTATGCTTATGAGTCAACTCCGATGCTTTTGTGGTTTGCACACCCATACTAAATGTTTCATTATTGTATAATAGGATTATCCAGCTAGGACTACACCGTCAGGCATGGCAAGACCATCAGTCTTCATTAAAATTTCACCAAGTGTAACCAGTAACCAGATTGGAGTTCCGGGTACGCCTTACACAACGAGAGGAGAAACACAGAAATTGCGCGCAATCAGCTTACGCGACAGGATAATCTACGGACACGAGACGGTTGGCTTCCTCGTCAGCTCTATAGAGAGAGAGATCGAAGATAAGAAGATTCCAGAGAAAGAATCTTCGAACATAAGAGACTTTCTAGAAGAAAGGGATACACAAGAGCGCTCCATAGGGCCGAGAAGATCCAGTGTCAAAGTATTTGAAGATTCTAGAAGGGTATCTAGCGTGAGCTTCTATTCGGCAGCGGAGATGGGCGGCAGAAAGTCCAGCCTCGTTATTGAAGGCTCCCTGATGAGTACGGGAAAAAAGAGAAGGAGAAGATTGCAAAAGGAATCATCCTACTTTTTGGATGACGAGGAAGACCATGATGTGGCAATGTCGACTCAATTGGACAGTTCATTCAAAGTTGAACTGAGTCATTTGAGATGTATGTTTGGAATCGCAAAAGGTTATAAAATAACAACATTTCATTATATTATTATAAGAAGTATATAAAACAAGGGAGATGAGCCATGAAAATCGAATTTATCGTTGGCCATGAATTATTATTACCTGCTTTAAGTAATTATTACCTGGTATGAATCATTATTACCTGGTATAACTCATCATTACCTGGTATGAATCATTATTACCTGGTATAACTCATTATTGCCTGGTATGATTCATTATAACCTGGTATAACTCATTATTACCTGGTATGAATCATTATTACCTGGTATAACTCATTGTTACCTGGTATGAATCATTATTACCTGGTATAACTCATTATTACCTGGTATGAATCATTATTACTTGGTATTAATCACTATTACCTAGTTTGAAACATTATTACCTGGTATGAAACCGTGTGATCTATCTAAAATCTTAATCCTTTTTTACTATCGGTGTTCAACAATGGACATTTGAAAAGGAACGAGCTTTTTTTGAAGATGCATGACTTCTTAACACTGGTTATTTTTTTATTATCACTCTCCCTTCGGTAAACTTTTAACATCGTCGAATTTAATCTTTCAAAGACCCAATCCTGTCTGATTACGTCTAAAAGGGATCCAAATAATAATCTAGTCTCCTTCAACGGAAGCAATCTTCCGAACAGGCCTTCCATTGATATGCTTGGTGTAACTATAAGTGACCAGCTCAGGTACGGGGGCTCCATCGAAGCCAGAGTAAAGTTGGCCTCTCAGAAGCTGGGCGTACTGTACAGGGCCCGCAGATACTTTAATAGTACACAACTGCTGACCATATACAAATCGCAAGTGCGCCCTACTGTCGAATTTGGCAGCCATCTCTGGTCTGGAGCCCCTAAATACCTGAAAAAAACCCTTGACTCTGTGCAGAAACGGGCGGTCCTTTTGATAGATTCCCCAATCTTAACAGACGAACTGCAATCTTTAGAGCACAGGCGTCAGGTAGGTATGCTGTCCTTGTTCTATCGGTATTAAAATGGAAGATGCTCTGAGGAACTAGCGTCATTTATCCCTTCGGCACCGGTGCGTAGTCGGGATACACGCCAAACGCGCGCCCAACATTTGTACACGGTTGACATTTGTCACATGAGAACGGGTCGCTTCTACAATTCGTTCTTAAGTTCAGCAGCTCGGCTGTGGAACGAACTGCCGGCCTTGTGTTTCCTCCCTCCTACAACATGGGACTCTTCAAGACCCATGTTCACTCCTTCCTCTCCACAAAAAGACCCTCCACGCAGCATCCCCAAAGATGACATAGGCCCTGAGGGAAATTATTTTCTTCAGGGCCTCCTGTGTGGAGTTAATATAAAAAAAAAAGAACCACTGGCCATGCTAAGTAAGATTTTTTGTTGAAAAAACACTTTGATTCAATAGTTGTATTTTATAGTATCAACTTAATTACTATAAAAGACAACTATTTGCATTCGGGGGGTAAAGGAATAAACTGTAATGCTTTGTACGTTCTTATTTTTTTTTAAATCAAATGTCTTAAATCCTATTACTTTTTCAATGTATCAATTTATATAATATATATATATTATATATATATATATTTATAATATAATTTAAACATCAAAAATTTACGAATTTTTAAACACCAACATCTACGATTGCCCTTCTCTAGAAAATATCTAGCAATTGACTATAACCTAAGATGGATACCTCACATCAAACAAATCACAAATAAACTCCTTAAAACAATACACATTTTTCTAAACATATATAAAATAAAACAATTGAAAACAATATATTTTGCACTTTGCCAATCAATAATAGAATATGGAATTATTGCTTGGGGAGGAGCAACAAACTCGGCTATCGATTACATGGAAACCGCATAGAAAGTGATACAGACCAAATATTCAACAGTTGTTACGTACTAGATATACGCCAATTATACGTTAAAACACTACTAAACTACCTTTTTGACCAAAAAAACAAATTACAGCATACACAAAATATCACTAACAGATCAGTTAGACAAGCGTACAAAGAAAACATAAAAACTCCGACGATAAATACAAGCTTTGGACAAATACACTATCAATACCATGCTATAATATAAACACTTGAAAATAAAATTGAGGAAAATTAAAATAAATTCAGACCAAAATTACAAAATGGATTAGAGAACAAAAAAGACAATATTACCAAAATTTCATAACATAAAATAATAAAACCTACATGTAACACACAAAACCAATATAAAACACACATCATTAACAAACACACAACATACAATATAAATAAACATTATATATATTTTCTTTAAATGAATTAACTTTTTTTTAAATTTTATTATAAAATGGAGGCCTCAGCACGGGTGAGCCACCCAGTGAGGCCAACATTACTAAATTTTACTAAGAAATCTAAAAAATATTGTACCAAAATATATATATGTACTGGTACCAAAAATCCTGTCAGCGACAGTCAAGTTTTTTTAACATTTTTAAGTATCTTGTTTTTTTTTATCAAAGTCTTCTTAAATTCCTAAAATTCTATACGTTTTCATTGTATTTTTTATAATACCACAAGTACCAACGATTATTGACACAAAAGTCATCTTAAATGACTTTAAAAGTTTTTTTTAATCATATTTGTCAAAGATAATTGATAACAAATAATTCTAAAATGTTAATAAAAAATCCTGCAAATTCCGCGAGACCCCAAGGGATTTCTAAATTCTATCCCACAATCCCGCGGGATTTACAAAACCTAGGACAGCCGCTATTCTGGGCCCGACATATACAAAATGTTAGGGCCCGATGCATCCCAAAAAATCGGAATCGTCAGTACTCAGAAATGTTATTAGCCGGATTGGGTTATCATGATTAACTACCCGATAGCAACTTGACGAACGTTAGCTTAAAAAGCAACTGAAATACCGGCTTTAGTATCGGCACGCATTGTGTACATACATTGTGTAATACATGTTTTCATTAATTATTTTCAGGGCAGGAATATATCGAGACCTATTTTAATGAATTATTGAGAGCAAACACGAGCATGGAGGCAAGGCTTAATATTATCAACTGGAAATTGAACAAGGAACGCTTTTGGGATAAGCAAATAGCACCGGAAGTAGTTGAAGAAATCTGCGATCAAGTTAATGAGCAGGGCGAGGAGAAGGGGTGTCAGGAAGGAGCGGAAGATGATGAAGAGCGAGAAAGAAAAGAACATCCAAGAATGGAATCTCATCAGGTATCATTCTTAGCGTGATGGTTAAATGCAGAATTAATATGTAGATACCTAATGGAGAAACAGGTGAAGAATTGAGATAATAATGGTAGCATGAATATTAATTTATTTCAATTTTTTCTACATAGTAAATATTTTCTTAAAATTTTTGTTTTTTTATAAAACTTCAACCCTTAAAAAACCCTTTTATCAATACTATATCTATTTTTATTAATTAATGTATGTATTTTTTTGACTGAGGACTAAACCTTCCTCCCCGGGGACTGGCTCTTAACTGCTGTCACTGCTGTGAACTTCTAAAATAACTTGTAAAACTGGTTTGACTTGAATATTTTTTAATTTGGAATAACTTGTTAACTTGTAAAAATGGTTTGACTGATGATTGAACCACCCTGACTGAGTTAGACCTGAACACGTTAGCCAAATCCTAATTTGATTGCACCGACATTTATTTCGTTTATTGACTGGTGTAGATTTTTTAATATAATGTCTAATTTCAAAAAAGGAAAAATTATAATTTTAAATAATAAAATATGTTATTTTATATTTGGTCTAATTACTGACATCTATACTGGATCTTCTGACTAAATTTATACCACATGTACGTGCACAATTGTTTCAGAAAACCTAACACCAAGCTTTGCTTTATTTCTACTAGATGGCGCTAGTAGTATTGATATTTTTTCCTGAAAATATTTAATTCGGATAGTAAATAGAGTGCAGATAATACGAACAGTGGGGTAACTTTTAATTTTAATAATTGTATTATAAAGTTATAATGTTATAGACATTTTCACGTGACCAATTTAATTCATAGACACCCATTTGAGATGGCTTTTTACGCAGTTATACCAAAAGTTTTCGGAGTACATAATACGGGGAATATTTTTAAAACAATCATTTATAATTTTATTCTAAAATAGAAATATTGACTCACATACATTGGGTGAGTCCGTGTATTTTTTGGTGGTTGTAACACCCAATGACTAAATAAAGTTCTCTATTCAATGGTAAGAGTATAGTACTAAAAATGAATATATCGTTTGGACAACGATTTCATTTACCTACTCCTCGCGCCAAAACAGCTCAAGCAATATAAAACAGATCCTCTTAAGGTTAAACGCAACGCTCGTTGTATTCTACGTGTTCACAGATGGCGTTAATTAATTAATTTTGTTTAAATACGCTTTTGCAAGGTATTGCTTCACAATATTAAGACAAATCATTTGTTTGCGCCCGTATATACGCAATATGAATATGAATCAATAGTTTTGTTCGTTTAAAGACTTAATTCTTTCGAGAAAGGTACACAAATACAATATTTTACCGATGATTCAATCCAATATTGTATTTGTATGCCTTTCTCGATAGAATTGAGTTTTTATATGGACAAAACTATTTATTCATATTCATATTGCGTATATGAGGGCGCAAACAAATAATTTGTCTTAATACTGTAAAGCAATACCTTGCAAAAGCGTATTTAAACAAAATTAATTAATTAACGCCATCTGTGAACACGTAGAATACAACGAGCGTTGCGTTTAACCTTAAGGTTAAACGCAACGCTCGTTGTATTCTACGTGTTCACAGATGGCGTTAATTAATTAATTTTGTTTAAATACGCTTTTGCAAGGTATTGCTTTACAATATTAAGACAAATCATTTGTTTGCGCCCGTATATACGCAATATGAATATGAATCAATAGTTTTGTTCGTTTATAGACTTAATTCTTTCGAGAAAGGCACAAAAATACAATATTTTACCGATGATTCAATCCAATATTGTATTTGTATGCCTTTCTCGATAGAATTGAGTTTTTATATGGACAAAACTATTTATTAATATTCATATTGCGTATATGAGGGCGCAAACAAATAATTTGTCTTAATACTGTAAAGCGATACCTTGCAAAAGCGTATTTAAACAAAATTAATTAATTAACGCCATCTGTAAACACGTAGAATACAACGAGCGTTGCGTTTAACCTTAAGGCGATGCACTACGTCGTGTTATATTTTAAATTGAGCTGCTATCAATAACAACCCTTACGTAGATGGCGATACGGTTTGAATTCCCGCTTAACACCATCCGCCTGTTTTGATTTATGTAAGAAAAAAAGATAGCCAAAAGGTGCCTTATATTTTATTTTGTGGATGTTCAGGCAAAAAATTATAACCGAAAATGGGTTCGTAAGTAGGAGATTTTGAACTTTAAAGCAGTTTTCATAGGACTTATACATTTTTTTTCTGGGCTTATAAAAAGACTTATCTAAAAAATACTCGATTATTTCAAAGGCCAAGATGTATTCTACTCGCAATATTTAATTAAATCATCTGAAACATTTCTAGGCGACCAAATTTTCAAACCAAAAACACGTGACTTTGCATTACTACGTATGGCATCGCCTTAAGGCGAAGCTTAGTGCCAAATCACTATATTGATTAATCTTTATAACGAATTGGTGTATATTATGAAAACCAAAAAATATGCTTTATTTAAATTGAAGGTTTTCCTATCGCTTCGCTTGAGTAGAATACAAATAAAATAATAAATTACTCAATATTAACTTACTACGGGGCCTTAATCTTTTTGCGTAGTATTAATTACGTATTTTGGTATATATATAGAAGCATACTTTTTTAATACTTAACCTTATAATATAATAACAATAATATGAACAGATATCATAAAACTTTTGTTGTAAATTAATACATCAATCATGTTTGCAATTAATACGATTTTAACAATCAAAAAAGTAACAATTCTGTCGGTTCTCTGTTGTATTAGACCAGTAAATAGGGTTCCATGATGATTCAACACAATGATAATTCGACACACCTTTAAAAAGTGATATAAAGACATTAGAAACGATGAAATTTTTTAAATTTAAACCTAACCTAACCTAGTTAACCCCAGTTAATAAAGTTTTTGTTTCATCACTTTCCATGACTTTATATAAATTTTTAAAGATGTGATGAATTATCATTTTGATGATTTATCCGGTCACCGTAAATAGATACCTTTTAATGATAAAAAGACAATGCAACGTGATTTAAAATTAGAAATTTTACGTTTGTAGATGGTAGAATACAAATCACACTGAATTTGAGAGGCGGCTATAGGTGCCGCTGCCCGGGAACCATTTATTGGATAACCAACACATCTGCCATAGGTCATCCCAAGTGGTTGGCTACGTTTGTTGACTTAGCAGGGGTGCCCGGGTTCATGGGCTAAGGAGTGTCTAGGTCTTGGTGGCGGATGCGTCTGCCCAGCTGCTGTGTGGCGGACCGGATTTGAAGAGAATGGGTGAGGGGTATTTTTACCTCTCCAGCAGCACTCTCCCGACCCATCGCATTGCACCACAGTGTGAAAGATGCATTCAAACGTCCGTCACTCCTGGACACACTGACCTCCCAGATTCCTACCCATCCCTCATATATGTTTAGTATCCTTAACTTCTCATTCCTTTCCTTAAAAAATACCTCCACACAGCATTCCTAAAGATGTTAAGTGAAAAAATCCACTTTGTAAAACACCACTTTTATTTTTAATTAATATTAACAGCCAACCAACTGATATTGATATGATAAGCCCTGACGAAGCTTGAACTAAGCGAAACCCGGTTGGCTGTTAATAATATTTGGCTAATTTATATAGCGCCGTTTTCGTGAGAAATCACCTCAAGGTTAATATTAATTCAAAATAAAAGTGGTGTTTTACAAAGTGGATTTTTTCATTTAATATATAATGTCACATCACAAAGTGTTTGCTTCCTTCGATAAAATCCTAAAGATGTCATAGGCCTTGAGATAAATTATTTTCCTATGGGCCTCTTGTGTAGCGCTAATATAAAAAAAAAATCAAGATCTATTACGATAGGTACTCCATACCGACATATGTACGTCATTGTGCAGAACAATTCATTTAAAAAAGTGGTTTTAAAACAATAAATAATAATGTGTCCGTGTGGGAACATAGTGAAGAACAAAGCTTTGCGATGTAGATTGTAGATGGCAGCAGATAGACATGGAGTGGCTATGAACTGTAGTGCATTGCAATCCATCCGCGCCATTGTTACAATTCGCATTCTCAATGATGTGTTAAATAATCGGAATAATCACACGGTTACTGATATTACCGAACCAACAACCGCCCGTGTCCTTAAATAATGCATGAGAGAATCCATTGTACTATCAGCTACAATTGCTACAACACATTTTTATGTATTATTCACCTTACCTATTTCCGCAGGGCTAGGCAGGTGAAGTACAACGCACCATATCATCTATATTTAGGAATAAGTTTTCAAAATGTAGGTAACCTATATTAAGTATTTTTCTTATAAAAATATTTTTTTAATGTGAAACCGCAAAACAACTACCGTCTGGAGCAAATGAGACTATGGTATCCGCAATTGGGGTGTGTTGTGAGGCTGACGGTAGTGGGGAGGGGAAGAGGAAGGTGTTGAATTACGTGGCTATTCAGATCTGGTCACCAAACACGGCCAAATCCATTACAAGCAACTTTTCAATTCTGAATGGTGGTCTTACACTAGGGCGATACTGAGAATATCTCCCACTCTATAACGTGCCACAAATACACGGTATGTTATTTTAAATGAGTAAATTGTGAAATAAAACAAATTGATACAATTTACTTACGTTTTTTCCGGTTTTTTATGATCACAGAAACAGTGCTATATAGAGAGAAATATAAAACAGAAAAAAGACATATTTTTTTTATTATTTACAATTCTTATTCTCAGAAGACCTCACCAGGTTCTCTGAAATTAGCTACATCCAATCAGTAAAAATATATAAAATTAAGTTTTTTCTTTTATCTACGACAAAAAGTCACCAGCAAATCCCAAACTAACTTCCATCATTTCACTCCTTATCTTCCAGCGGCTTAATGACTAACATGACAGATATGAGATCAATAAAATTCATACGTTATACGTGAAGTGATTTTTTTTGTTAAAAACTTCATATGCGACAGATTCGACAGCTAGGAAACAAATACTCCGATGTTGTTGATATATTTAGTACATAAATTTCATCATATAAGCATACCTTATTGAAGTTTGTTTCATCAAGTAGAGAAATATTTTGATAAAGCTATTTAAATTAAACAGTATTTTGTCGGCTGAAAGAAGAAAATTATTTTAGATTTTTTAATTTATATTTTGTACCTACATACTGTATGGATCAAATTCAACAGTATTTTTTATTTATATACGTATTTTAAACAGTCATTTCCTGCACTATTTACGAGTATAATTTCTTAAACATTGCTATATATGTATGTAAAAGCCTTAATAGGCGTAAAATAAATGTGTTGGTAAGGAGACAAAAAATCTCACAATTATACATTTATTGAAGCAGGACATGTAGCAAGGTTGAAAGATAGTCGACGACTAAAGGGCCAAAGGCTACGGTAGACAAGACGAATGAGTGCTGGAACATCGATCCGTTGTGGCTGGTCAGGATATAGCCAGGACTCTCCGAGGATTCTGATGCCCGACGATTTTGAATTGTGAAGTATCATATTCACGATGCCTATATTTGTATAGCTGCGCAGACCTACCCAAAGTCAAAAAATCGTATCAGTCTCACGTGCAATTCAATGAACGTTGATTTAGGCTCAGCCGAATGTCCGTTCCGGAAACGATTGACAGTGGACGATTGCATCTGAGATAATCCGGTGTCCATTAGCACTGCGGCTATTAATGAAACCGATCACGGCCCGCGGTGGCCATTGTGTTCTGCCGGCGTTCAGACTGTTCGGTGTCCACTCGCAGCTAATTTGGCGGACCTTGTGCCGCGGCCCGGCTAGCCAGGAGTTCACTGCGCTCCGTGCGGTGTGGGTTCGGGGGAGACCTAGGCAATATGTACAGTTAAAATGGTTACATCGCAATTATGAAAATGAAATTAAAAGGAATGCATATTTATGTAAGTAGCGACTTAGAAAGAAAAAAAATATTATGGAGGATAATAATAAGTGTTTTATTATCTTTTTTTGTAACAAATAGATATAATGATATCCTCACTGGGATCTCCCGTGCTGAGTTATTTACAAATTATGAATAATTTAATTATAAGAAAATTAATATTACATCAAAGTTACAAATGAATTTAATTATGAACATATATCATGATAGTCAGAATATTTACGTGATTTTTAGATGGAGACAGTGGAAGCATTTTTTTGTTAATAGCGTCATTAAAATAATTATTGCTTGTTTAAACTTTTTTTAAAATTATTAATGCTTCTGAATTCTTCTTCTAATTAATTACAGAAACATTTTCCTTGAGGGTGTAACCATAAACTACAATGAAAACCTCCTACTACTAGTGTAAGCGGAAACTGTTACTTGTGCCATGATGTAGAACTTACATATTTTTGTGGTGTTTGATTCATAGAATTCTTTTTTAAAAATTTAGAAAAATCTAATTTAATAACGTTGATATTAAGTTCTTCAAATTTTTCTCAGACAAGTCAGATTCAAACTGTCAAAACGGCCAAACAGATTGTCAAACAGCTCAAGACTTACTAAGTCAATTTTCGGTACCCACATTACTCAATCATTTTAATATAATTTGCTTCTCTATTTTATTATGACTTATTAATTTGAATCTGTAAAAAACACAACCCCCATCTTCTCGGATAATGACACAACTAAAATGCAAACTGCGACCGAAAAACAAATTACATTTTTAATGAAGCAGGCTTCCATTCAATAGCTCACCATTGTTTCATAAAACGTACCAAACCGCAGCATTCTCATTGGCCAGGTAGGTAACAGGTACCTCCATTAAGTAAGTATTGTGCTAGTACCTACATTACCGTTACTAGTTGTTGCGTACGTAATTATAAATTCAAACTAAAAACGTTTAATTTCGTAGAACCACAAGTAATTACGCCGTATTTGAGTATATGGTTGCAATTAAATGTCATTGCTATAATGTAGAGGAGATGTACCGAATATGGCATACGTCCCTAATATGAGATGGTCATGTTTCTCAAAATGTATGCGAGAACAGCTTCTATAACCCAGCGTTCCCTATTCCCCACCGAACGATCTTGAACATGTCAGTACTCGTTCGGACGCCGGCCACAACACACGCGCCTGAGAGAGTGATCAAGTTTTTGTGCCACACCGGTATAATATTTATGTAAGTTTCACTTTATTCTTTCTCAAAAGATTTTCTCCACAAAATTGACAATCTTTCACTGATCGACCAAATTATTATTTAAATTTTATGTTTTAAAAATGTTTTGAAGTTAAATTCAAGTAGATTTTGTTCTATAAATATATTTGTTTGAATTGATCTTGTTCCAAATATGGGATTTTTGATGTCCCTAATATGGAATACTATCTCATATTAGGAACAGTGTTTCCAATATGGAATTCTAGTAGAACTAAATTTCTTTTTTGATATTCCAGGTTTATCTATTTTGGCCTACACTAACCTCAAAATGTCGAAGACAAAACAGCGGAAGACGTGGGATAAAGAAAAAATGCTTAAGGCTATGGAAGCTGTAAAGACGAAGACCATGGGTTATCAGAAAGCCGCTATTCTTTACGAGGTTCCTCGAAGCACTTTATTCAGATTATGCAAGCCGAGCGCTGAAGAAGATGCTGTTGAAGCTGCGCTGGGACGAAAGTCAGTCTTGGGACCAGTTTTAGGGGGACAGTTGCGGGATTACCTATTAGAAATGGAAAAGCGGTATTACGGACTGACAAGGAAAGATATCAAAAGACTTGCATATCAACTAGCAGTTCGCAATAATCTACAGCACCCATTTAAAAACGAAACAGCTGGGAGAAAATGGTTAAAAGGATATTTAAATCGCCACAAGGAAATTATTTCTCTTCGTAAGCCAACAGGCACATCGTTTGCTCGCGTTAAGGGATTTACTGAAAATAATGTTCGTTCATTTTTCGACCTTTTAGAGAAGGAATATGAGAAGAAATCCTTTCCCCCATACCGAATTTATAACGTCGACGAATCAGGCCTATCGGTGGTGCAGTCCAAACTTCCAAAAGTTGTAGCTATGAGGGGGAAAAAACAAGTCGGTGCCATCACCTCTGCGGAAAGAGGATCACTTATAACGATTTGTCTCAGCATGAATGCCGCCGGAGATTTCGTTCCGCCAATGATAATCTTTCCCCGGAAAAAAATGAACGCTTTACTTATGAAAGGAGCACCGGCAGGATCCATCGGAGGATGTCATCCATCAGGGTGGATCCAAACAGAACTATTTACGGACTGGTTCCAGCACTTCATCGAACATACGAAACCAACTGAGGAAAATCCGATTCTGTTAATCCTTGATGGACATTATAGTCACACACGCAACATTGATCTTATAGATAAAGCTCGAGAGAATCATGTCACCATTCTGTGCATACCTCCACATTCTACCCACAAATTGCAGCCCCTCGACAAGACAGTGATGGGAGCTTTAAAGACGTATTACAGTGAAGAAATTCGGCAATGGCTTCTGATGAATCAGAGGCCTTTGTCAGTCTTTGATATCGTGGAACTTTTTGGAAAAGCATACCTGAAAATACAATGTGCAGCTTTAGCCGTGAACGGTTTCAAAGCTACTGGAATTTACCCCATCAACCGGAATATCTTCAGCGAGCAGGACTTCCTAGAAAATGAGGATCAAGAAAATGATTGTCCCAACTCAATCAGTATTCCAACTAGCACGTCTCTTCCATCTGCTGATCCCAAGCCTGTCCTCGTAAGCCCAAATATAATTGCACCCTACCCAAATAAGAAAAAGACAGTTTCCACTAGAGGAAGAAAAGCAGGAAAAACTTGCATAATTTCGTCGTCTCCTTATAAAATTGAGCTGGAAGGCATGCAGAAGAAAAGGGGCATTGTGAAAAAAGGCACGGAAATATGCGATCAGCCCTCCACTAGTGGGGTCCAAGTGAAAAAAGAAGTCTTGAAGAAACCCATCAGAAGGCTACGATACGACTCTACGTCTTCTTCTGAGATGTCACATATGTCGCTGTCATCCCATTCTTCTGAAGACATTTCGACAGCAATCCAACCTCGTGATGTTGAGTCCGATGCGGTTTGTGCTTATTGTTCAGGACTATACAGCCATGATATCAGAGGCGAAGAGTGGATACAATGTATAGCCTGCCGCCATTGGTGCCACATTGAGTGTTCGGGAGCCGAAAATATTGATTTTATTTGTGATTATTGCTTGCAAAATTAACAAAATCCGTGCATCCCATAATAGGAGCACTTTTTTCGAAACCTGTTTTTTCTATTGTTTTACTTTTCGTCCAAAATGAAGACCTTTTTGAGTTTATTTTAATATTTCGTAAACATTTTAAGTTACATAACTATATTTCCAAAAAATTCAATGTGTAATACTCAATAAACGATTTAATTATAATTAATGGGATATTTTTTAGCTAAGCTATCCCATATTCGGTACTTCTCCTCTACTATTGTATTACCCACACAACTATAATACCCTCATTTTCCTTCTTTTCATCCTTCTCTTATTAAGATTTAAAAAAAAATTGGTTGGTATTTTAACTACGGAAGAAAAAAAGCCAAAAACACGCTTTCTTCTGGAAAATCTTCACGTCAGCCCTCGTTCAGTGATAAACCTAATGAAATCATTGGAATTTAAGTTATTAGGTATACCTCCGTGTAGTAATGTAAAGATTCCATCTTATGAAAACCTTTCAAAAAAATATTTAAATTAGAGTGGTAGGTACTGACAGTATCACCTTGGTGATAAATTGGAATCAGGATCGAGACGTTGCGTGAAATGGCTTAGCCGTATATGGTAAGCATTTCCCTCTTCCAATTTCCTTTGGGTACTCTTCAGCTATCACCCCAAACAGGGATACCGTAGTCCCGATAGATCCGTACTTACCATTTTTCCACGAAGACTTTATGGAAGTACTGAAGGTTTTGTCAATCTTTTCCTTGAGTCAGCTATACAACAACGTAGGAATATTAAAAACTTTGCGATACATAATTAGAATTGATATTCTTCTTCAAAGTATGTTCACGATATCTTATACTCAAAATAAAAAAATAACAAGAAAATTTCAAAAATATTTCCGGCAATTTTTGGCATTGATCTCCTTTGTTATTGGAGCCGCGTTCACTAATCGTGTTTTTGTGTTTTCTCCCGTTTTTATGTCGCGATCTCAGCAGCCAATCAGCGGCGGCAGCACTGGGCAAAGTGATGCGCAATTTCTACCGATGTTTTCGTGGTCCAGTTTTTTTGATACCGTTCTGAGAGTAAAAACATCCTGAGATTCCGCCGCCCGATTAAATGGTAAACAACCTGAGACGAGAGAAGAGATTAATGGCACCGTAATATACAGGGTTTTCCAATAAGTGTTATTTTGATATTCAAAGAAAAATGCTATTTTTTTAATATAAATGATCGAATGTTTCATTATAAAGAGGAAGGTATGCCGTTAATAGTGAAAAATAACATCAGTCCTATAATAAAATGACCACCACGACCACGCCTATAGGACCATATCCTTTTCATGAAATTTTCCATCACCAAATCGCAAAGTGGCTGCCTCATGTCCTCGATAGCCTCACAAATTCCATCTTTGAGGTCTTGAATCAACGCTGGGCTGTTGGCGTAGACCTTTTCTTTCACGTGGCCCCAAAGGAAGAAGTCGCAAGGTGTTAAATCACAAGATCTCGGTGGCCAATTGTGATCACCTCTTCGAGAGATAACACGGTCCGGAAACTTTTCCCGTACAAGATCAATGGTTTCGTTGCTTGTGTGGCACGTAGCGCCGTCTTGTTGAAAGTAAACGTTGTCCAGATCGATACCATCCAATTCCGGCCATAAAAAATCATTAAACATCTCTCGATAGCTCTTTGAATATTAAAATAACACCTCTTATTAGAAAACCCTGTACATCTGAGAAGGATATTTGATAATGTGGGCCTCATTGGATACTATGCCAATGCTGAGATTGCTGAAGCCCTCTTTTTACTATTCTATAAAAGAGTATAATTGATACAATAATAGGTTGGAATTGATAAGTATGAATAATATCAGACAAGCGAAAAAGTAGGTACCAAAATTACGTTATTAGGAAATGTGTTTTGTTTAGATTAAATTAATAACAGATTTACCTGATGGTGCAATTCAGATACACCCAATTTTATTATACACTATTAGAATGTTTAAGCTTAGAGGAGATACGACTTTGCACGTACAGGACACTATTAGAAAGTTTATGCTTATAGACGATACGACTTTGCGTGCACAGGACACCATTAGAAAGTTTAAGCTTAGAGAAGATTTAAGATGACTTTGTACGCACAGGACACCATTAGAAAGTTTAAGATTAGAGAATATACGACTTTTTGGACATACTGGAGTAAAATCATGATAAAATCACTGGAAAAATCACGGGAGTGTCTCCCGTGATTTTTCAAGTGTCTTCGCTAATAAAATAATAACGATGGCAATGTCAATCAGTCGATATATCATGTGATACGGTTGTGTCTCGTGTGTCATCTACCTAAATATTTTTAGGTGGTTTTTATAATGGTGTGTTTTGATTTACTGTGAAGACAAGTGGTAATGGCAACGGCGTGCACAGTTTTTGATCAGGGTAGGCAGTGAAAAAAACCGCGAATTCACAAATGTTGGTAGGAATTACTTATACAAATAACCAATGTAATATTTATGCATATTACAATCCAATTACTGGATATTATTTTTTTTAAACATATTTTTCGACCACACGAAAAAAAGCCATCATAATAATGCTTTTCATTTTGTTAATAAAGTTGGCAGGGCCTTTTTGACACTAACACAACCGAGTTTCCCCTAAATGCGAATTACGCACATACGTGCTTTTTGTTTAGAATATGGTCAAAATTATTTGAATATGACATGTGCGTCATTTAGCATACTTAGTTTCTGCTTTTGTAGGTAGGTACAGTGTGCGTGGTGCCGCAATTCGATTTCGCACGTATTTTTGAAAGTGTTAATTGAATTTTAGAAAAAAATTACTATTGTTATTTGTTTTTGGGGTGTTATGCCGTGTTGCGCTAACCACTTCCTTAGCCAACGTTTCGGACAGCATTGCAGTGTCCATCATCAGGGCAGATGTGTTATTTGAGGTTTTTTTTTTTTTTTTTTTTTCTAGATTCTTATATTCCATGAAGTGGTGAATCATTTAAATTTACTGAATTTAAAGTTAATGTTCTTTATACAAATAGAACGGCGTCATATGCGCCTCACAATTTTTACCTCATATGGGTTTATTCAAATATTACCTGGCTTTTATAGACTTAGAGGCCTTGTATTTTCTCGGTAGGGAAAAAATTTGTTACCTAAAAACCCTACTAAAATTGCATGTATCATCATCCAGCATCAGCACCAGCGGCGACCTACAGCGGCCATATACTACATACGTGTCTGTTTGTGTTGTGTTGGGAATGGGGAGGAAATTTTGGCTGCGCCCTTTTGTTGGAGTCCTTCCGCATTTGCCGTTGGGAGTAAGGAAAATCGCAGAAAACCTTACCCAGGAAGGAGCGGCCGAACGTCAACTTGAAACGTTTGCGGCCTTCAGTAACATCGGTATATGATGTCCTGCATTTTTGAGATGTGTGTGTGTGTGTCTGTTTTTATGTTAATATATACTTATGGGAAGATAGAAAATAAACATACATATACATACAAATTATAAAATATTATATAAATAGATATATAAACATTATATATTTGGGAAGAAGGTCGGGAGTTTAGGAAATACCTACTGCTCGCTATTCGTCCGCGTCTAGTTCTGGTATGTGCCATATGTGGTCATGGTCCATGAGGATGTATTTAGGTAGTCTATGTGTGTATCTGAATGTCAGGTCGCTCGGAGCACTGTATTGTCCTATGTCTCGTATTAGTTGATTTTTACTAAGTGTGAGTGATTTGTAAAAGCGTTCAGTCAGTCTGTGTGTGAATTCGTATAGAGTTGGAATTTGTTCTCGTTCGTGTAATCTCTTCAAGTTTGTTCTGAGTCTCGTGTTGACTATTTGAGGTTGTGGTGAAATGTGAGCTTATGTATGAGGTTGTGATACCGTGTTGCCAGCTCCAACCCTCTGAGCTAACATTAACGAATAATTTTTAAAGTTGTTTTCTTCGTTTAGCTCTGGTGTAGCCGTCAATTACCGGATACCAAGAACTATTGAGCTTAGCTCCATCGTCTCTATTAATCATCTTCTTGTTCTTGGTCGTGGTTCCGAAGACAGTCTTGATACTTTCCTTTCTCAATAGCCTGGCTAAAAGGATTTCAGAACACTTCAGAGCTTGTAAACTCGGCCTCCCTGACAAATCGGCAATTGCCGGGCATTTGATTGACACCGGGCATTACTTTGGATTTGTTCCTGAAGTCCTGGGGAGACCCAAAACTTATAGAGCACCATTGATTACGGAGGCCATTGAAATTCATAAAAATCCCGTAAATATTAATAGAGAAGATGGAGCTCAATAGTTCTTGGTATCCGGTAAATGACGGCTACACAAGAGCTAAACGAAGAAAACAGAAACAGAAAACATTTTATAACATGGGTAACCTACCTAATATTTTATATGATAATATTATATCAGAAGATATTATTTACTTTCAATTTGGGAGGTGGGTTTGTGTACCGCTACCCCGGGAATGATTTATTGGATAACCAACACCTCAGCCATAGGTCACCCCAAATAGTTCGCTACAGTTCGGTTGATTTTATCAGAACGTCGGCAGAGCTTGCAACCACAACAGTAATTTTATCTCCATGTAACAATCTTGATTAAAGCAAGATTGTCTAGAAGATCGGAACTCCCAAGAGAGAAGTGATCTTTATTTTGTAACACAATACCTAACAAAGGGGAAGTAAATGATTTATTTTTTTAAATTTTATTTTTAGCGTAAATATATCATTGTGTTGTGTTTGTGTTTTGCGTCTTGTCGTAATGTTTTCGGTATAAATAAATAATTGGCCAACCACGTAGTTTAAAACCACATTTTTAAATTAACCAAAAATAAAATGTGTCAACAAACAACAAGAAAGGTAGGTGCCTAAGCAAGCACTATTAGAATCACTGACGAAACGAACTGATTAAAGTGTGTTGAAGGCGTGTCTGGAATGCCCGAAGTATGGTCAAATTGCACTCACTTCGATGAAATGATGAAATTTTATTTCAAATATCTAAATTATTTCTTTAACAGATGATCGATTTCATCTGCATGTCTGGGGCCTACGAGTTAAAAAATATGGGAATTGGCAACATCATTTTTTTCTAGTTCGGAATAATTATCTATCTGTTCGGTGATTAGAAAGATGATTCCCAACATACTAAATTCGGTTTTCTGTGCTGTGCGTTAGTATGCAATAGTTCGGCGTGAAATCTTGTTGAATGAACTCAATTTCAATTTGAATTTAAGTGTCATTTTCAAAATTGGAACTGATTGTATGAAGAATTCAGACAAGCGATAAAGTAGGTACAAACCGACAACAATATAGTATTTTTAACAGAAAATTATTTTAATTCCCATTTTCAAAATTGGAACTGGTTTGTCGAGAATTCAGAGAAGCCCGTATTTTTTTACGGTTCTGCAAGTAAAAGTAAATGTAAAGTAAAAGCAGTAAATTTCTTGTAACTAACCGAAAATCATCACGAAAATTAGGTAATTATTTTGAAAAGTTGGTGTTCGCTGAATGTTTAGAACTCGATTTGTTCGAAAGTTAGCCGACTGCCCCACCCATTAGCTTATCGACCATCTCAAAATAACAAATGTTATTAACATAAATATTGTTGTAAACAATAATATCAAATCATCATAAAAATAATTGTGCATTCACAAAAGTAGGCCGTTTCCTACCTACTTGAGGTTTCCTTAAAATAAAAAAAAATAAAAAATAAAAAAATAAAAAATAGTTTGCAATTTGTAAAGTTTATTTTACTAGGAAAAAATATGACGTAAGACAGGGAATGTAATAATCGTTTAAAAACCATAAATAATTTACAGGAAATAAATTCACGATTATCCCACAGATTTAAGGTTAAACGCAACGCTCGTTGTATTCTACGTGTTCACAGATGGCGTTAATTAATTAATTTTGTTTAAATACGCTTTTGCAAGGTATTGCTTTACAATATTAAGACAAATCATTTGTTTGCGCCTGTATATACGCAATATGAATATGAATCAATAGTTTTGTTCGTTTAAAGACTTAATTCTTTCGAGAAAGGCACACAAATACAATATTTTACCAATGATTCAATCCAATATTGTATTTTTATGCAATAAAATTTGAGTTTTTATATGGACAAAACTATTTATTCATATTCATATTGCTTATATGAGGGCGCAAACAAATAATTTATCTTAATACTGTAAAGCAATACCTTGCAAAAGCGTATTTAAACAAAATTAATTAATTAACGCCATCTGTGAACACGTAGAATACAACGAGCGTTGCGTTTAACCTTAACAACATAAGCTACTCAATGTAAGACATGAAATAAAATACCTTTTAGTCCTTGAAAATAATTCCTCGCAATCATAGGCTTGTAAAATTTTCCCGGAATCAATGCAAATTCTTACGGAACCATAAGGATAATATTATAACGACTTGTAGTTACGACCAGCTAATTATAATATTATCATGGTATTTAGATTTAGATATTATGGTTATCTCTGTTTGACTTGGTTCATAATATTCACATAAGTGAAAAGTTATTCAGGAATGCGAAGCCTTGTAAGGTAATTTTTCATTTTAATTCGCAACTGAAAGCTTCTATTTTGAAGTAGATGTCCGCTGTCTAGTAAGAGGTATCCTATCCATTATGGAGGATGATTATTGGATGTTTTCACACGCGGTCTGGTGATACAAACGCGCGGTCATTAACGAAACCTGGCAGCCATTATTATTGATTAACCTGCACAGCTAATAGCTAATATCCCACAGAACCTATCGCATCTGCCGGTTTGGGTATTACGACTTACGAAACGTATAAATGAACCCAGGCGTATGAATTAAAGATTATCTGCCTGTGAGCCTCTCTATTAATGATGAATTCAAAGTCATAAATTAACGACAAGTCATGAGAGAAGTATTTTTAAATTGGATTTACATAATCACGATTTTCTTGATTGGATTCAAGAATCATAAAATGAATAAAAAAAAAAAAATTAAAAAAAATTGTCAATTGATAATTTTTGTAAAATCCTTTCACAATAAGAAGTATAAAGCAATGTTCAAGTAAGTTAAGGCATCGTCCTTGGTCCTTATCTTAAGTGTGTATCTACGTAGGTAAGGACATCAGATCAGAATGTTTAACGGGACAGCGCGTTCCATATCATTGATGAGGCAAAAGGTAGGAAGAAAGGTAAAAAAAAAATAAAAAAATTGATGCCTGCAAAATTTAGTTTAGTTTTTTTTTATATCATTCAGAATTGATAACAATTTCCTAATTTTTTTATAACCAACCAATGGCTAGTTATTAATCAAATTTAAAAAAACTAACAACATAATATTCCAGGACATTATTTCACGACATCCATGGTTTCTGCACGACCATGCATCATGAGCATTCTGACAAACGATTGTCCAGTTTCAGCTCTAGGTAATTATATTTCTTCTCGAATTGTGTCTAATAATTATTGTAGATACCTATTTTGATATTACGAATTCATGACGTGGCATATTTCACCATTGAATCATTTTTAATGTAATAAATTAAATATATGAGTGTAATGCACTTGGGTAGGTATAAACCAAGCGAATAATGTTTCTAAGAAAACGGTATTTGCCTGTGTACATTGACCTATATGAGTAGTCGGAGCACCCGCTGTTCCCACGTGCCTGTGTTAAAATACCCGAAATTAAATTAATTTATGATATTTCTGCAAAAAGGAGGCTTTAAAGAATGATTTTATAGCTGTAACAATGCTGGCCGACAGATAAAATTGAAAGAATATCTTACGCCAGATCTTCTACGGATCTCGAATATTCACACAATGCTTTAAGTTGTACCCGCACAAGGTGGGATCAAGTATTTACCGAATTATTAAAGGTGTTCCCGAGTTAGTATATTTATCATAAAACTCGTATCTGTAATCTTTTAAATTTGAATGAGCGGAAATCAAGTCAGAAGAACATGTTGATATGATATCTTTGTGGTTAGTTTGTGTTAAAAAATTTTCAGTTCATTATATTGCGGTTTACATTACATTTAGATATTTAAACCTATTTATATTCACATATATGCCAAAATTTCAACACGCTCAGCAGGTAGCAACTGGCAACGTTCAAATTATTAAGTACCGCCACAGTGTGCCAACATTGTGTTGGTAACAACGTGAATAGGCAAGCACTTTGTATTATTGTACTGACTTTGAATTTTTACATTTATGACTTCATCTCTTGTCCTTGTAAGTTTAACACAGTAATACAATGTAATAGCATTGGGAACATTCCAACGTTTAAATAACAAAAAATAAAGAAAGATTATTAATTCATTCGCTAGCTGAGTGAGCTCGGTTGCTCAACTCGTGGTAAGCTTTAACCTCCAGTTAGATGTAATTACTTTTGTATGTATGTAGGTACGTAGTGTAATCACCTGGATGTATAAAATTGTAGGACCGCCTAATTAAATAGTAACGCTAAACGGACAGTCTGATGTTAACAAATTGTTATACTGATAACACAAGATAATTGTTATAAATAATCTTTTAAAAGATCAAAAGCTGATTACCTACTTCCTTGTCTGAATGGAAAGTTTCTTGGATATGGGCGCAAAGGTTATTAATACGAATTATATTATATTTGGGACGACAGCATTTAGAATCGAACCGTTGTTGATTGAAATGGCTTTATGTATGTTTTATTACAGATCTGTATAGCAATGTAATTTTCCATTCTTCACCTTCCTTTTCAACCAAACTTTCCCTCCCCTTACACCTCTCTTATGGGAATGTCAAAGTTTCGTTGACTTCTGCATTTGAGATTCTAATATGTTAGGTTAGAAACCACATTAAACCACGTTAAAGAACCCACATTTTTCAGGTGCGTGGTGGTAAGTACTCACGTCGTATAAAACAAGTAGAACTTTATATATCAGGGCCAATTAATTTGGCTAGTACAAATTAGGCTTAATACCGTTCCACGTGTGAATAACCAATGACTACTAACAACGCATCATTAAACCCTTTCAACAGCGAAATCCTCAAGAAACAGTGCCCATAATTCGCTGCTTACAGCCATACCCGCACAGCGAACACCAATGATCATTATTATAATTGGCCGGTAGGTTTTCATGATTTTTTGTTGTTTTCAAGAAAACATCTGCCGGCAGACGGTGGAAATCTCTGGTATAATGGTGATGGTTGTGTTGAACCTGGACACGACTTAGCAACACGACTGTGCTCACAATATCACGTGAAACTATTGTAGCCACATTGCTGTAGTATTTTATATGGCGATAAGTTGCTATAATTGAGTGCCAAATTGATTTTTGAAGGATTTTCTCACTGTGTGTCTGCAAATAGGTTTTAGATTGCTTCTGGTTGCGGTTTTTTGGCGCGCGTCAGTTTTTGTTAGATAATTATAATTGCAGCTTTTACCAAAATGAAAAAACATAGTATTAAGGTGTATTTGTTTTTTTAGTTTTTTGCTTTATGCCATTTATTCCACAAGCAGTGACAGCTGGTTACAGTTTTCACTAACTAGGTAACCATTACTGCAACTGAATATTATTCGTTACCATTCTTGGAATGTTTGTTTTATAAATACCTATCCACAACCTAGATTTTTTTTAATTTTCTGAGGTAAGTAGCTATTTGGAACACCGCTCCTAAAGTTCTGTGTGATGATTTAAAATGACGACAATTTTTGTTTTATTTATCTATGAAAACACATGTAATTAGGTTATAGCTTTTTAGATGATAGGTAATTTATACTCACATATAAATCAAAAAAATATTATTATTTTTTTTTTGTTTTAATGAGAGAAAAGGTACTTGTCTTTTTTCGAAACTTTAAATATAAAGATTTTTTATCTGCTGCTACTTCATTAAGACTACGCATTTTTCTCAATTTTCTCTTTTTAAAAATAATCTTTCTTCCTTTAAATTTGTCTAAAAAGTCATTGTTACCTTATATTTACTTATCTACTGTTCATGTTCATCTGCGAGAAATAGTTATGATACAGGCGAATTCTCCACTTATTTAAAAAAATATATTTTTGGTATCTACTTAGGTACTGTCTTTATCTGTGTTTTTAACTTTAAAAAATTAAGTTACGTACGTATTTCTGTGGGAAGTTAATTAAAGGAAACATTTTTTACAAAATCTATAGTGAAAATCTTTATTGCTGAGTGACTTAATACTTTTACTGTATAAAATGGATTATTTTTGGTGCCAGAATATTCATTTCCCAAATAAATCTGGGCACACTATTTCATATAATTCGGTGAGAAATACCACGTCAGCTTTTAGTTTATTTAGTTATATCAGTAAAGTAATAATAGGTACCTAACTATTAAGAAAAAGAGTTCTTTGTACGGTTAAATAAAGAGCTTTCCATGTTTCTGTAGTTAGGTAGGTACCGTATTTCGAGACCACACAGCGAGCCATATTTTGAAAATTGATGCAATTACATTTAAATTTCACTTAAAAAATGCTTACTGCTTATTTACTTTACCAGTACTAATATATTTTCCCACAATTTAAAATAAAAACGAAGTAAACAGATGAGCACTACAACATTTTGCAAAAAAAACCACAACGGCATGAATATGAATCTTTTTAACAATTTCATTAAATTATTTTCGATGAGGTTCTTTGGTAGTTTAACCAATTTGAAAGATTATTAAATTTATCGTTTGACCTTCCGTCTTTCAATTCTCGAGAAATATAATTGGAAAAAAATGATTATCTGCCTAATTACTTCAACGGTAAACTTGTGTTCAACTGTGCAACATAACATTTTGAAATGATTACTAGCATAAAAATAATTACTCCTACAACGGTTGATTTTTAAATACGCAAGTGAAATTAATGATTTTGTGTACAATTCTTTAATATAAAAAACAATATGGGTTCAAATTTGTAGGGTGTTGGAATAATTTTAAAAATCCACTTGAAACAGGAAGATTAAATGAATACAAATATTTAACTATTGAAGAAAAACATAATACCAATAAATTTAAATGAAACATGAAATAAAACAAGCCACATTAAAATAAAAAAGATAACGGTCACAACTAGGAATCGAACCCAGGATTTCTTGCGTTACCGGGACAGGCGTCTTAACCAACTTGACTGTTGGGACCTATTTATTAAATGCCATATTTGTCGATCTCATATTTCAAATTCAGAATTAACAATATTATATGGCAACTATTTTCTCCCATATTTTTGGGATCTATATTTTTAAATGGAAACAAAGTTTCCAACGAAATTGGTTTGAAACCTAGAAAGTGTCTCGGATAAACATATCCGAGTTTTATTTATATGGGACTTTTTAAAAATCTTAAAGAATATTCAAGAACAACTTTTGAAAATAAATGAAACGGTACAAGAAATAGAAAAAAATATCCTTGAGTTATGTTGGTTAAAACGCCTGTCCCGGGTAAGTCAAGAGATACTGGGTTCGACTCCTAGTTGGGACCGTTATCTACTTATTGTTTTGTGTATTGTACTGTTTTATGTTTGATTTAGATTTATTAGTATTATCTTCTTCTTCAAATATATATATTTCATTGATGGGCAAATGGGTATACGATTCAAAATGAGTTAAAAATAAAAGTTTGACATACACTTAATTTGGATCATGTTATAATTCAGTACTTGGTGTTATTGTCACATAGGAATGCATTTCCAAAAGAACTGTCATCATCCAATGATTTCGATAAGCTGTTACAAGTATATTTTTTTTGACGTGAATTAAACAGACCATATATTTATTTATTTATTTATATTTTACATGTATATTTACAGAATAAAAATATCCATTAACAAAGATACATTATACAATCATAATTGCCTAATTAGCAATTTAAATTTAGTGATGCGCAGGTGGAAAATGCCGATGTCAGAGGCTAGTGAGTTAAAGGTGCGTCCACACCAGTAACAAAACGTGTTACAAAGAGTTATATAACCAATGTTATGTAACTTGTTAGAAATTCAACTGAAAAATGTTGTATAACACGATGTTGTGTAACTTTTTTTCTGTTTTTATAGCAGGTTACATGTTACCCAGAGGTTGTCGGTAAAGATCAAAGGAATTAGATAACTTGGTTGTATAACAAGTTGCAAGCTCGTCCACACACACAACAAAACAAAAAAAAAAAACACAAAAAACAAACAACCCACCTTTCAGTGTCCTCCCATCAGTTGATGGAGAACTATCTGTAAGTGAGTGTGTCTGAGTGCGTGGAGTTTTTTTTAATTTGACTGGCGTTCTTTGTTTTGTGTATTTTGTGAGGTATTTTTTGAGGTCTTTTGGAGATGGAGTGGACGAAGGAGAATACCGAAAGATTGATTGAGCAGTATCGTGAGAAAGCAGTACTTTGGGATCCACAACACAATGAATACAAAAACCGTAATAAAAAGCAAGATGGTTGGGCTGATCTAGCTTCCGATTTTGAAGGAAACGTGGATGAGGTGGAGAAGAAAGTTCGGATGCTAATTGGACAATTCCAGCGCGAATTGAAAAAAGGGAAGAGTGGAGACGGAGCTGATGCCCCTTACAAGACCAAATGGATATATTTCCACTCTCTGCTTTTTCTAAAAGATAAAAACACACCGAGGCACCAACAAGAAGTCGGACAGCAGCTCACGGGTGAACTGCAGCAACCAGATGAGTCCACACAGGCGTCAGATCAGGCACAGGTAAACACACTTCAGTTTTAATTAAACTTTAATTAATTTTAATTACATTTTATACAGTTTAATTTTTCAACTTTAATTTAGTAGTTAACTACCTATTTAGTAGGTACCTACATAATAATTATTTGTCACTAAGAAGAAAGTGGGAGGAGAAAAACAATGTAGGTAGGTACCTACTTAATCCCTCGCATTCAGTATCTGTTTTGCCACGGCACTGATCCCTCTTCAGATTGAAAAAAAGCGCTGATTTCATTACGAACCATTCTGCCGACGTCGGAGGGTTTTCTCGGGATCCTTCTGAGCCGCAGAAAGGTATCTGTTGGTTCACCCACGATTCTCCAATGTCCAGGTGTAACTTCACCGGAGGAGGTATCTTCATCATCGAAGGTCCCAGGGGGGGTGTACGATGATGCTGATTGACTTTTTCGAAGAAAGTTGTGGAGGAGGCAACAAGTTAGGACAACATTTTCTGCAGTTAGGGGCTCAAGAAGCAGGGGTTTTCTGAGGACTCTGAATACAGCTGACATTATACCAAATACATTTTCCACAGTGCGCCTTGCTCTGCTATGTCTGCCATTATATATTCTCTGTGGCGAACCTTTTGCTTGTGCCCCCGGATACGGTTTCATCATGTTTGGCAGTAACTGAAAAGCGTCGTCACACACAAAAACGTAAGGAGTTGGCAGTGTTCTCCCAGGCAGAGGTGTTGCCGCTGGCAAATGTAAATGTGATGTTTCAAGAAGCCTCTTGAACTCTGTACTGCCAAACACGCCACCATCAGATATTCGCCCTTGGCATCCAATGCTGACATAAGTAAAACAGTAGTTTGCGTTGACGATGGCCATAAGTACAATACTGAAATACCCTTTGTAGTTGAAATAATCACTACCGCTGTGTTTGGGAGCTTGCAACGTAATATGTTTCCCATCAATGCTGCCACAGCAGTGAGGATAATTCCATTTTTGGTCAAAGTCAGCAGCTAAATCAAGCCATTCTCCTTGACTGCTTGGGGTCTGCAAAAAAAGAAAATATTTCATCATATACTTATTGTTGACAACCCACTTCATTTCTTTGAATTAATGAAATTTGTTTTTCTTTATAGGGGCCAGAAGAGACACAGACAGAGCAAGAACAGTCTACTTTCCTTCCGCCATCTCAAATGAAAAGACCCAGCAAAAAGAGATCCCACAACGACAGTATGGCCAGGGAAGCATACGATGTAATGAAAAAGCTTAGCGCCAGGACCAGGGACGAGTTTGATGTATTTGGGGAACAAGTAGCTATTGCCCTGAGAAATTTGAAAGATAAAATGTTGGTGGTGGACACGAAACATCAACTTACTAACATTTTGTACCACGCAGAAAGGCAAGATCTACGCGGAAGACCACAAGTCTACGGTCATGGAAGCCCACAAGTCTACGGTCAAGGAAGCCCACAAGTCTACGGTCAAGGAAGCCCACAATTCTACGGTGACGTAAGCCCACAGTTGCACCCTAGTACCCAGCAAGTCTACTCTGCTGTCAGCCCAGATGCTTACTCTGCAGCTAGCACATCTGCCGAACCTAGCCCCGTTGACCAAGCAACGACTGACTCGTTGAATTTACTGGATATGTAATTGGCTTTTTAATTGTTTTTTTTTTCTTCATTTTATTTAGCATTATTGAAAGTAATAGTATATAAGTTTGCATAATATATATTAAAGTTTGCATAATAAAATATTTGTTTGAATATAATTATTGATATACATACCTTGATTACATCCTTCAAGAAGACAATAAGGGCCCTACAGACTTCAGGAACAATCTTGGAAATACTCTGCTTTGAGATCTTGAATAAGTAACTCAAGCTTTGATAGGAATCACCACTCGCCAAAAATCTCAGAGTAACTGCAAGCCTTTCTCTTGCAGGTATAGCCCATCGATAATTGGTGTCCTGCTTTGCAATAGTTGGGGCAACATTGATCAAGAGATATTCAAAGTCAGAACTGCTCATTCGAGCGAAATTCCGAAAACTCCCATCATCCCTGATTTCCCCACTAAGGGGATCTCTACCGTCTTCCATCAGATCCTCCATCAGGTGAGTTCCACTGTAACGATGTCGAGCTTCCAGCGAAGGTCGCACCCACCATCTGCGCTGAGTTGGTTGACGGTGAGTTGATATAATTACACAGGCCGCGGCGGCCAGCAAAACCTCTTCCTCCGAAGCCATGATTACTACTGAATCCTCAAATGATTGAAAGTGTTGCATTTCTTGTTTCATGAGGTGTGGACGCGTTTGCTAGTTGTAACTTGTTATATAACAAAATTATAAAAGTTGTACAACAAAGTTTATACAACATATATACATGTTTTAAAACAATTGTTATACAACTTTGCTATTTCGTTACCGGTGTGGACGTACCTTAAGAAGGCCTATCATTCTTCCGAGAGGCATTGCTGATGGTAAGTTAGTCCTACATCTCGGAAGAATGAATGGTTTGTGTCTACGCGCTCTTGCGAAGTTATCAGGGACGTAAAATAAAATTTTATTCAAAATTTCTGGATTGTTGATGTGACCGTTCAACAAGTTATAGGCCATCATCAGCAACGCAGCTTTCCGCCTGTTGACAAGACTATCGATACCTAGCATTCCGGAAAGGAAGGCTGATGGGTATAAATAGGGATCTTATATCTAAAGAACGAGAATGAAAACAAAATGTCTATTGTTTATTTTTTGCTTTGCCTTGATGTCAGTTTCTAACATTGAACACCGATGCAATGACAAATAATTATAAATTTAAAGGCACAAGCCTACTCGTGCATTCAACTGTTCACTATCTCTACTCCAATGAATACGTAATAAGTAGAATTTAGCATACTGAGGTCCGTGCACTTCCGCGTCTTCTTCTTCTATTTTTATAGAGTGCTTCTGAAACTTCGATTGGCAGCGAATTGGAGTTTTTTCAAACATAAACCTCGATGAGAGTTGTCTTTATTTGTCACCACATGTCATATTCATATTAAACCATGGTTTTTTGGGGTCAAAGTTATATGAATGCGATGCTTGCTGGCCTCCGTGGTCGATAGGCAAGAGTGTAAGACCACCATTCAGAATTGTTGCTTGAAATCGATTTGGCCGTGTTTGGTGACCAGATCTGAATAGCTCTAGACGATTGGGAGCAGATTGGACTCTTGTGCGATTCCCCCAAAAAAAAGTAATAATTCTCTTCTCTCCTCCACGTGAATTTACTAAGTTTGGCTAACTTATAGCAGTTTTATTTCTACGATGTTAGTCCTAGATAAACAATGAATAGGGATTATGAAATCTACGAGTATGTCGTCATGTCTAGCCACCCACAAAGATGTATTCATTTACCCACGTGACATTTGATATTTGGTTGTCTGATTTCTAGCATTCTTTCAAGTGAATCATTAAAATATAGAACTTTGGTTCGAAAATTTGTTAAAAAACTTGTCAACCAATTATCCAATCAAAACAGTTTCTGGCAGCTAAGTAACTTAGAAACTGAGTGTAATGATTACTTCCTGAATTCATCATATAAATTACTACCTCTTGCCATGAGTTCTTATCCAACATCTTTAAATGTATACATACATATAGCATATACAACATTTTTAAATGTCTCATTGTATTCAGAAAGTACGTGGTTAATTTTTATAAAAAATATTTATTTACGCCCCTTTTCGAGGCTTTTACATATAGTTATTAAGAAATATACATTATTTATTGTACATAACTGAATTGCTTTACTAACAATATTTTATATTTGTTGAATAATAAATTGAAGATGTCCATTGACTTGGTATAACTTGACATTAGTATTATAGGCAAAGAGGAATACATATGGTAGTTAGTCCCAGAATTTCTGCAATGAAATAAATCCTGACTTCTAGTACTACATCGTGGAATCCGGAAGCATATCAATTCTAGCAATACCGGAGTATCAACTAAATCATTAAGAAATTCATATAGAAATATATTTAAAAAAACCTATTAAAAACAGTAATGTCTAATGCAATACATCATATTAATTTCACGTGATATTGCCTAGGAAAGTGCTATAACCAAAGTTTGTTATGCTCCGTAAAGTTTGCCCTACAATCACGTAACAAGTAACAAATGGCGGCACTGAAAACTGCCAAGAAGTAGGTATTGCCGTCTCGTCGTATGGCATTCATGGCTCAAGTTCTTTGCCAATCAGACAGGGACAAGCAATGTCTGAAGCTAGCATTTTTGTTATAAGTATTATTGTATGGCGGGCTCTGTGTGAGGAGGCGAGTCGGTCACGCCGCGATGATTGGGTCGATGCACGGAGAGGAAAGGCTTAATCAAATCGGGCCTGTCAGCCATTTTTTTTAACATAGATGCTTAGACTGTTTCGTAATAGTAATTTGGTTTTCTATATCTTTGAAAGATATTCCGTTATGTGCTATTTCTAAGCTATATTACTAATACTAATAAGTTAAGAAGAAGAAGAATAAATCAAATTGATTTTAAAATCTTCACACGTAGGCTTAGTGGACAAAACTTTGAGTAAAAAGATTTTAACGCATTTATTGCTTAAATCCATCCTTTCCCTTTAAAGTGCGTGGGTTCCGTGGGTTGTCTCTCTCTCTAAACAGATACCCTGGTCCCTTGCAAGACTTATCTAAAATTGTCAACACTTATTTCATCTCTTCTGAGTCGACTTCAGGTTTCCACTCAACCCCATTTTGAGTGATTCAGATTAATTCTCAATTCTGACAATATTGTTATACCTTTATACTTCCCTAGCAAAAAAGACTATTTAAATATCAAAATTAATTAAAAATATTGAGTGAACAATGGATCATCATAAGTCAACTTACTAAATCTACATTTAAAGTTTTCTAATCCAATTTTGTTACTAATATACCCTGATTTAATTCTGTCATATATTTTTGTTTTTTTACCCCTTTTTTAGCTTTTTGAAAAATTTACCTACTATAAAAATATAATATTTTTAAAATAGCTTGATAACTCAGGATATCCCTCGTGAGACAAGAACAGTAAAAAAATATGTTTTATTTTTTATAAGTTTCCATGGCAGAGTTTGTACATATTTATCACATGGTTATCACACAAACTTCTTATAATCTTCTCTACCGAATCCCAAAGATTTTATTTTGTACAATGGTATTTTATATTATAAGTATTTTTACGTACCTTACTGTGTTACTTGTTTGATATGGCGGCTGGGTCTACTTAGATAAATGATCCAACAGCGTTTTGCACGAGGTATATCGCTGTTTCTTTGTTGTTTTGGGGTACTAATCGTGATTCGTCATTGTAGATTGTTCTACAATAATACTTTTTGCTGTTCCGTTTGTAACAATTTTAAGTACAAAATAAAAAGTTATCTCATCGTACTTGACGGATCGGGTAATTGCTGTTGCTTGGTAGTTGAAAGCACACAAATGCACAAATCGGTTGAAAGGTTTTTTGTTTGTGCCAAATGCGATTTGCACGCCAATTTAATGTCATTTCCACGTTTGGTGACGTGAAACATGAAGTTTCTACTAACAATAAATTACTTCCTTAATCCTGTAGGTAGGAATGTAGCCAAGTAATGAATATGGTTCACTCCGAGCACCAACAAACTCGTGAGTCATCCTGTTTTATGCATTTGTGTTCATGTCATATTATTGAATAACTACTCACGCTTTGTTATATTGAAAGTGCAACTGAAAGCTCAATCAAAATCTAATTGAATTATATTGTGTACTTGAATTATAGAAATTTTATTTCAGACTCATTGCCAGTAATAAAAAAACATCAAAGAAGCCGAATAATTACTGAACTCATTTTGCATTAAAAAATGCAAAGTTGATTCATTCAATCATAGTTATTCAATAAGATTTACATTACCAAATAATATTGTATAAAAATATTTCTAATTTATCAATAAATAACAAATGTATTCGCTACAATTTCGCAAATAATATTTTTTATGAATACCGCGTAAGAGCCCCCGAAGCGAGGGGGACTTATATAAAATATAAATATTTTCATGCACAAGTGCGTAATTGCGTCGACCTTCTGCAGTAAAAAAAGTCAGATAAATGTGTAAAAACTGTAAATAACTACTTATAATTTTGTATTTAAAACAATTTTTTATTAAGCTTCTCAATATATATTTTATTTTTTAAGAATCCAGTACGAAAATTGCACAAAAAAAACATAAATATAAACTCAATTGTAACTCAAATAATCTTCTAATAGATGTTAGGTGTTTTCAATATTGTGTCCTCTGCATGTAAAATCATATCTTATACAAACTTACACTCTTAATTAAACCGCGTTTATCTTAAGTGACCTGCAAGGTAAGCATATTTTCGGTTTCCATATGTAAATAATTAGATAAAGCCAAGGAAGTCATATTTGTTAACCATGAAGTGATTTTTCTCAAAAACATCGAAATAATATTTTATTCTACAATTCCCAATCGGGAATTTATTGTAATGCTGAAAGGAGTGGGGGAAGAAAGAAGATATGGAAGAGGAAGATTGAGAGATACCTGGCTGAACAGACCTGGTAACCAAACACGGTTTTTTGTTGGAGCCTGAAGCAAGTGGGACAATGTCATTCCAAACTGGAGTATATCATATTAAATTTAAAGACAGTGGTAGGAAAAGGAGATGGAAAAGAGAAAGGTTGGAAATCATTTTCAGAGCTGGTCCATAAGCACGGCTAAAGCCATTTCAAACAATGTTCCGATTCTGATAATTCTAATAAAATAAATTCCATATAATCAGAAGTTGAGATATAATAAACAATCTACAGAACTTACAATAAAATTGGCGATTGCGTAAAATTCACACGCTGATCCGACAAACTTAACCTAGACATTATTAGCTTCAATAGTAGGTAGCGGATTTCGCGTTGCCCTTGAAGCTAGATAGCCAGCGTCATTAACTGCCTCCGCCACCAGTTCTAGCTTCTAGCACAATAACCTCTCACATTATGCAACTGGAATTTTTGCATTTATCAATGGCCACGAAATGCACCGGCTGCACAATACAACACTTCAGATGCAGCCTTCAACTAACACCGATGCAATTATTACCGTTATAGAAATAATCCTTAGTAAAACAAACACAACCTCGAACTTTGGCTGAAAATGCGAAGCAATCTTGCCTTGCCACAGATATTAGTTTCGTGTTGGCCTTTCGATTTGTTGATAGCTATCGACAGTCAATATGATGACTTTTATTTGTGGTTTACAAATTATTATGACCGCCTATCAATCTAGATCAGAGGTTCCCAAAGTGGTCTATATCGACCCCCAGGGGTCGATATCGGCTTGCTGGGGGTCTATGTCAGCGAGAAAAAAATTTGGTGGTACATACGAGCGGATCCCCATTTACCTCAAGTCAACATTTAGGTGTTCCGTAAATGACACAATAGACCTAACACAAATATAATAGACTGAGAAATTACTTGATATTTTTATTTTTATATTTCGTAAAGTTGTTAATTGAGGTATATAAATAGAGTCTACGTTCCTTTTCTCGTCAGAATTAATATATTTAAGTAAAACATTGCACATTGGAAGCCGCGAGTTTTCCTAGTTCCCCAACTTGTTTTTGAAAAACGTCCAAGGTAATAATGACGTTCAATATTTAAATGCACTTCACACAGACTTCAAAACTAAGTTTGAGGACATTTTGACTATGGAAATGCAACGTTGAAGAATCGGATATCATGTGACAAGGAGAACTGCCCTTAATAAGCACTGAAAAAGAAATTAAAGGGCAGTTCTAAAGGGTCAGCTACAGAAAGAAATTCCCGTTGCTTATCCTGCTTCATTTTCATTTGGTGTAATACCTCGCAAGGGCGCCCCTGTCTGCACAATGTAAAGACAGAAGAACTATACCGCCTCCCGGTTGTTGGACAGGCAAGGGAAGGGAATCTTTTTACCAAAAAAAAATAATTTTCACATGGGACGTTAATAGTTTAAGGAAAATTCAGTATTCGGCAGGCAGGGGGTCTTCGGAAAAAAAAAATTTGGCAAGTGGTCTATTGGGCAAAAAAGTTTGGGAACCTCTGATCTAGATCATGTGTATCTAGATTCGTATCAAAGTTGTCGAAAGCAATAATGCAAGTAGTAAAGTATTTTAATAGTGTAAAATAAATAAGCCAGCGCACCAATTTGTTCAATGGAGTCTTTTTCTTTTTGATGTGAATACAGTATAAGATTCTCATCTGTAAGAGCCAGTGGAACTACGGCATCCCAATTAAGGTAAGTTGTATAGATTAATGGAGTGAAGGAGGGTCAGAGGATTGTTGTGGAAGTAGATTGGGAAGAATACGGCTATTTAGATATGGTTACAAAACACTGCTAAAGCAATTTCAAGTACGGTTAGATACAGAAAACTAGGGCGTTACTGAGAATTCCCGCCACTCTCGTACCTAGTACCTGTAGATAAGTATTTTTTTTAAATTTGAGAACCGCACAAGAGATCCCAACCGTATTTTTGTGAATACCGCACAAGAGTAAACTAACAATTTTTTATTCTATATCCGTTTTTCCAACTGCTCCCAACCGTCTGAAGCGATTGAGACATTACCACCCAGAGTTGAGTGGGGTACCTACGTTTTGAGGCTACAGGTAGTGGGAAGAGGAAGGTGGGGAAGTAACTACCTATTCAGATCTGGTCACCAAATGCGGCTAAAGCCATTTCAAGCAACATTTCTATTTCATTTGGGCAATACTGAAAGTATCATCGTGTGGAATATCACAAATTGATCAAACAAAAATTAAATGCGCAATCCAGGATTTGAAGAATCTACCACCGATTTCCAGCCAAGTTGACCGGAGCCAGTGAAACTATGAGATCCCCCAATTGGGGTATGTAGTGAGGCCAAAGTTATTGGGGGAAGGAGATGGGGAGTGAGGATAAATAGTCACTACTTTTATGCGCGTAGTATAGAGTGAGACGACAATAGTTGAACTTATTAATAGAATTTCAGTTTCAGTTCTTCAGTTGTTGACAGCGGTGTCAAATAGTGTTTACGGTAGTGTTTTTGAAATCTGCAAGCAAAATACAATCGATACAAGTCAAAAAAGTGTCAGTGAAGGCTAAAGTGACTACCGCGCATTTCATGAGCCTATTTTTTACACTCGTAAAAGACATCTGTGTCATTTTTTGTACAAATTAAAAAATAACATTAAATACTTTAAAGTGATTTCCGGTATTCTACCTAAATATCTACAAACAGTTAATCATCATAAATAATAACATTGTGTGATAACAAATACCAAAGTGTTTATGCTACAGACACAAAAAATCGTGCAAAATTCTACGTTTAAACAGTGATTCCACCATATAAAAACTTGAAACATTGGTTCATATGTGGGTACGTTAATTTAACAACATATTGTTGATTGCATGCCAACAGGCGTTAGTACCAGTCAGAAAGGGTGTTGCGGAAATTGCCAACGAACAGGCGCTAAAATAAATTATACATACCATCAATTGTATCAATCTCCTATACAAATCAACATTTAAAAAAAATCAAAATACATAAGCAAACGCAAGTCCTGAAGATGAATTGCCAAGCCTGTTCTGAGCCTACCCTCTCAGACGAGTCCGTTTTTATATGTACACTTTGCAATGGAACATATCATTAATTTGCTCTGTGGTGGGGTAACAGAAAGCTCATACCGTCGCCTCAGCAAGGAGCGACGCACACAGTTAAAATGTTCTAAATGCTTATGTGCTGTGCCCACTATCAAAGCAAGTGGCAGTGCCCTTGTGGATACTGAACTACTTTCCAAGTTGCTCGAGCAAAATACCCAAATTCTCGCCACTTTGGCGACTATGAGCAAACAATATGAGGACATCTTACATCGTGTCCACGATCAAGAAGCCTCAAACAGCAAACTTGAAAAAAGGAACTCTGACCTTGAAACGAGAATTGAAGTCCTAGAATCCAAATGGAACAAATTGACAGGCAAAATAAGTCAAAAAATGTTAAAATTAGGGGGATCCCCGAAATTAATGGGGAAAACTTAAATAACTTTATTTTTCACACTAAAAAAAACCAACTCCAATAACGAAACCAATAACATCGATGGAGCTTATCGTGTCAACCAAAAGTCCAAAAAAGATCAACGCAGGCCAATCGTAGTGAAATTCAAAACCAGCGTCGACCGTGATGATTTCCTGAGAGACATTAAAAACTACAACAAACAAGCCCCGAACCGCGAGGACAAACTTAACAACGCCCTTATCGGAATGGCATGACCAAGTTCGCAAATTTACATCTCGGAACACCTGACTTTTCGCACAAAACATCTATGGTTTCTCTCGAGAAAAGCTACACACGAAAATTGGTTTAAGTTCGCCTGGACAAAAGGAGGACAAGTATATGTCCGCAAAGATAACGGAACACCTGCTATTATTATTAACGAAACAAACAAAAACATTTTGTCTCCCTCAATCAATAACCAATAAACAAAGCTCGTTTATATATAGTCATATAACTTACTCTCATATGTTTATACTTTTTCACATAAATCTCTATGTAAAACACAGAATCAAGAAGTATATGTTGTGTTTTAACATACTCATGCTCTATATTCTTTATATGCTTATGTTATATATTCGCAGCAACTATATATATATACTCTGTATACTTATGATTTTGTTATATATACTTTATGTCGTTATGTAAAACATTCACAGCAACCAAATCCTTATATCTGTTGTATACTTTACATGCTTATGTTTTCGTTTCATATTCTTTATATGCTTATGTTTTCGTTTCTTATCCTTATAACTTATATTTTCATTATGTATAGAAAAAAGTAGTCCTTCATGCATCCAAATTGTAACAACTGATAAGTATGTATAGTACTATCAATTTGATAGTGCTCCCTCCCTAAACACGAGAATTTCTCAATTAGGGAGGTATTGTTACCACTAATATTATATATTATATATATATTGGTTAATTATGTATTACATGTATATTGGTTAATAAAAAATAAAAATAAATAAAATAAAAATAAAAAATTGCGCGGTCTCACTCATCCATCCTCCTTTTTTAACAGATCACCAGCCGAGTTTGATGTTATTGCTATTGTTACCACATAATTAATTATACCAAAAAAACAATGGTGTAACATTGGCGCAGCCAGTTGAATTCAGATCTGGTAACCAAACAAGGCTATAGCAATGTTTCGGTTCCTAATGATGATCTAACACCAGGGCAGTATTACATGCATTCTTGTACCTATACTAAATACCTACTACCAATTTTCAAAACTTACACTATAATATTAACTGCCGAATAACATCACCATTGTCACGATATATGCATTTAACCAATTTACTAAGGAATGACTCTAGGTAAAGTTTTAAGCATACATAGTTGGTTTTCAATGTACAAAAAAATATGTAGTAAATTATTAATTATAGGTACTTTTTTAAATACATGCATACGTTAGAATTTCTGTATGTGAATTGTGATTAACACACACACCACTCGGCTATTTCATGTTACCCCTAAATCCTCAACCTCCTCCTACGACAAAGTAAACTATCTGATATCCGGAAATGATACTAACCAATCAATATCGATAGTTAACCTCGAAACAAGCTTAGTCCTTTTGAAGTTAAAAATGACTTGTAACTTATGTAGAAACGATAATACAATTCCGAGATAAAATAGGCATGAACAATGTTCCATATTAAAAAAACCACAACAACTTATAATCTATGAAGTTTTTCGATCTAGCCATAAATTTTTCATTATCACGCGCACTTGTAACCTTGTTCATGATTCTCTTTGCAATTCTATGACCGAATCTATTTATTATTATGCAATGAAATGCAGTTTATTGACTTGCGGCACATTGCGCTGCACAGCAAGGCCAACTGCATACAATCGTACCGGTAGACATTACGCCACCTAACGTCATTCAATATACATAGGCGACTGCTGTATTTATAATTCAAATTATTCTTTTTTGACATGCACGTAAAATGTTAATGATGCAATGAACCTACCAACAATAATATTGAACATTTGAATAATGCAAATAATTAACCTGTTTACGGTGACTTTTATTGCGTTCGTGTGATTTTATAGTGTTAGTATTAGTACGTATATATATTATTTATTAACATATATGATGACCTCTTCAACCACTAATCCAGAGGTCGCAAGTTCAAATCCCGAAGCGCGCTAATATATTTTGTGTTACATATTTCATATTTAATATGTATTTTTTGAATGTGTTTAAATTTGATACCAATAATTTGTTTTCACGTTATTTGGTAATGTAGGCCTGACAGGATGCTGAATTCAAAATCCAAACGTTGTTAAAATGACTCTAACTTACTAACGTACCTACCCGTGCTGAATTCAAAATCCAAACGTTGTTAAAATTACTCTAACTTACTAACATACCCGTGCTGAATTCAAAATCCAAACGTTGTTAAAATAACTCTAACTTACTAACGTACCCGTGCTGAATTCAAAAAAACAAACGTTGTTAAAATGACTCTAACTTACTAACGTACCCGTGCTGAATTCAAAAAACAAACGTTGTTAAAATGACTCTTACTTTGTTTATAAACCAGACTCTCTTCAGCCTAATAATTTACTCAAATTGGGGATGACAGTCCGGAGAGTTGTTAGAGCAATTGAGACTCTTGTGCAATATTCACATTTAAAAAGGTATCTAATCAGTAACTGTGCCGCATAAAAAAGTAAACATTACAAATTTGTAACATTAAAAAATGTTCATTATGGTGTAGCAAATAAATTGATCATTGAACTCGCCATATTTTAATGTTAAACCTGTAATTTAATGTTAAACCCGTATTGCATTTAATTACATGCAAGTCAACCAGTCCAATCAGCAATAAACAGGCCTGTGGGATTATAATTATTTTCAGCACCCTTCAATTACCGTATGATCTTTCATTGCGCAGATGCCATCAGTCGATTAAATTAATACATTTTCAATCGAAAATTACGTTCGATCACTCACGATTTTAATATCAGAACTTCACAAGTCGTATGCTTGCTATACGATTCCGGAAGTCGATAATTTCTAGTACTAGCTCGCACCAACAGATGGCATAGATAAATTAAAAATAATTCTATGGTTCTTTCAGAAAGGTTGCTTCTTTATAAAACTATGACCATTTAGGGGTGGCTCTGATTTCGTTTTTCTACGTCAGGTGTTCTATTGCTCTTTTAAAATAACTGAGACCCCTTTCGTAAAGGGTTTTCTATAAGGGTAAATAACCGGAAATCCTTTGAATAGGGCGGATAATAGGAATTATCTCCACTTTACGTAAAGTATCGGATATTTCGTTTACTTTATCAAAGGCGAATATTACTTTTTATTCTATATCCGTTTTTCGTGGGAATTTTTTTTTTTAGATTTGTCGGGAATTCGTTAGAAGAAATGTGGGAGAATAGAAATAATCAAAGGGTAGACGGAGGAGAACAAACGAAGCATTCGTTTTTAAAGTGAAGCACATGGAGAACAATGTAGGAAATGGATGCATACAATCTAAAGATATTAACATTTTAATTAATTTTATAAATCGTGTATTTCGCCCTTTTAGCACAATCAACATGCCAGTTTTAAAGGTCAATAATTTTTTTTGAAGTCAATGCTTCAATGTTATCATCAAACAAATGCCGGCAAAACTGGAGACGCGTGAGGAAGGTTCGTTTCTACGACTCGTTCTTGGGTTCAAGAACTCGGCTGTGGAACGCTTTATCGGCCTCTGTGTTTCCTCCATGAACTCTCTTCAAGACCCATGTTCACTCCTTCCTCCAATCAAAACGACCCTCCAGACAGCATCCCCCAAGACGAGATAGGCCTTCAGGAAAAATATTTTCTTAGGGCTTCCTGTCTTGAGATAATGTAGCCAAAAAAAAAATCGTGATTAATTTTTGGGTTAGGCTTCCTCCTTATTTAACCAACATTTTGGACTTCGTTACACTGTCCATCATCAGGGCACTGGTGAGGAGCCTAATTCCAATTTTGGACGCCCACAGGCTTAAGAGTATGAAGAAGAAAAAAATGTGTTTTTTCGTCTTTCGAGACATTTTTTTACCTCGTACTATCTAGTTTCTTAATTTTAATGATAGTATTTATTTAGTAATCTTAAGTTAGCTCACATCGTCGTATGTGCTAATAGTTTTAGAAAAATATAAAAAATTACAGTTAATTGCAAACAATGGATTTTTAAATATTTAAATGTAAGTACATATTATTTGTCACAAAAAAAAACAATATTTGAGGAAAATATGTTTTCTCAATTCCTCTTTAAACTTAACCTCAGTAACTTAATCTCAGTAACTTCCTTCGAAATTTTTTCATGCAGTTAGACGGCCTGGTACATGAGAGATTTCTGGGTTCTTGATTTTATATCTTGTTGCAATCTGATTTTCCTTGCATTTCTAGTCCCGTGTCCGTATATCTTGTGGTTTTAATTTATTTTTCTCTTCAGTTCCTTAGACATCATCCCTATATTAAATTTATGTATAAAAACAAGCACAAAAATAAATTGTTTGTTTTACCGTCATAAAATTTAGCTCATTTAACTAGAGTATTATACGCATTGCTTTAATTTGCAGTATCTGCATTTTTTTATTTTGTCTTCGTTGCAGATAAAAGGACTTGAACAGTAATTAAAATTAATTAAGGTTAACTATGAACTAATATTTGAACCAATTATTGAAATTACCTATTTACTATCTTATATTTAAATAATTAAAGATGTGCAAAACCTTTGATGTTATTCGGGAAATTCTTTTTTCTGTTGTTGCATGAGAAATTTTTTTCACCATAATTTTTCAACTGTGTCATTATCAGGAATAATCTATAAAAGGTAAAATGTATTATCCTCAAAACGTCATCACTTTCTCACCCCTCATCCTCGCAATAAATAAAGTGCACCTGAACAATGAAAACCGAGACCTTGGGAGAGATGACTATTGTGTATAGAGGGGGTGGGGTTAGTACAAGCAGCAGAACTCAGTAGCGAACAGAGATCAGGGAGTAGGGAACACCTTGCGCGTATTCCCACAAGGTGTTTCCACTTCGGGAAGTCGGTTCATTCATGAAGGCCCCCACAGCCGTTAATCTAGAAAGAAGGTACTCATATATGAAAAATATGTATATATGCGTAAGTACCACGAATACCCATTGGGCAGGGGTAGAGAACGGCAATGGAAAACAGATGTTGACATTTAACGCAATGATATTAAACATGAATCAATAACCAAAATATTACCAAAATAATTTCCAACATAGATATTCAAACTATCGTAACGTAAGGACGTGCAATGAAATTTAAGTACCAAAAGAGTCACTACGCAAAACAGTTTATTATATAAGGGTTGAAATATAATGCGCTCCCGAAAACCATAAAAACTACAACAAATTAATGAATTTAAAATAGATTGTAAGAACCACATTATGGAGATAAAATGTAATAGTACATAGGTAAGTTGTGGCTAGTAATTTGTAAACTTAAATAAATAAATAACTAAAATAAAATAAATGTTGTTAATTATAATATTATGAAATATTTATGCAAAGTGCCCGGGGGAAAGTGTAGAATTTTAGAGGTAAAAAAGACATATGACTTTTTTCGATATTCCAATGTTTATTTTCGTAAACAAATTATTCTACTTTTTTTCTAAAATCTACCTTAAAACGTTTGAAAAAAGTTTGACTCAGAAGTTAGAGGCCTTACTAAAAAACGTTGTGTAAATATTACGCTGCTCGTAACGTCACCACAGTGAATAACTGCACTTATTACAATGGCGGTTGTTTGGTGCTCGATGCTGGATTTACCACACCTAAGTAATACGGACTGGTAAGAATCTATTTAGTAAATGGAAAATATTTAATTATATTATTTAGGTTTCATTTTAAACAGATATTTAAGTACTTTAACTGTAAACTTATACAAACACAATAAATGATGGGTTAAAAAAAAGTTAAAAGAAAAGTTATTCCAATTAAAAAATTATTAAAAAAAGTTTATCAGGAATTTTGAAAATAAAATTTCATTTAATTTAAATATGACTTTCACAATTTGTTTTCTTAATAACCAAAAATAAAAAGGTAGTTTTTGCCTTCCTAATAATATATAGATAGTAGTTTTTATTTGGAAATTCTTTTTTTGGTGCTGTTATTATTTGTAATTTCTTCTATAATGACGTTTGCATAATTAAAATAAAACTTAAAGTCTTGTACTTAAACTGTTTGTAATCCAGATTTAATACTTTATTTAAACAGGTGTAAATCATAGAAGGGATATATAACAATACAGCGCCCTTGAGGTGATTTATCACGAAAACGGCGCTGTATAAATTAGCCAAATATTATTATTAAAATAACAAACAATGGAGAAATCCGATATTAAACAATTTACTAACATATCATTAAAAAGAAGACAATACTTATAAATCTAAACGAAAGATGAAACAGAACAAGACAAAAAAATATAATGGTCACAACTAAGATTTGAACTCGGAATCTATTATCTTACCGGGACAGTTAATCCACTCGTCCATTGGGATTCTGGATTTAATTTCTAGTTATGACCGTAATCTTTTTACTTTTTTGTGTCTTGTTCTGTTTCATGTTTTGATTAGATTTATTAGTATTATCTTCTTCTTAAATTATATCTTAAATTGATGGTTGTAACCTTCAAAATAGGTTAAAAGAAAATGTTGGACCTGAATTTACTAAAAGTTTAGTTAGCGATCTTATTTAGCCTCCATGACAGAACTAATAAAAGAAAATAAATGTATTACAAACAATTTAGGCACTGATCGGAATGGCGGTCCATTACAAAAAAAAATGGCGACCCCTGAAGTGTTGACGATACAGGAAGGCGTTTCACTGTCATGACGTTTGTATTGCTGCTTCACAAGATGTGAGATGCAGGAAGTGATTTGACATAAGATGGCGGTATTTTTGATTGACTGAATCGTTTTCGATTTCAATTATAATGTTGGAACAAAGCTAAAGCATTATGTAATGTCATTGTTGTAGACACGGAAGCACCAGCTAACCAACATAACTATATAACTAAGTCGTGAATTATAGATTGAATTATTTAAATCCTAGGTTCGATTCCTACGTGTGACTTGTGACTGTTTTTTTTTTTTTTTTCTGTGTCGTTTTGTTGAGTTTTGTTAATATTATTTTTTTTTTTTTATTTCTTGCTAGAGCAATTCCGATGAGTTACAAAACTCATTGTGGGACGAGAGGAACCTACAATACATAGGTGGGAGTTAATAGGTACAATTTTTCATTGGCATGTTGATATTAAAATTATAAGTTTCACGTATAAAACAGTAAACAAATAGAAAAGGGGAGATTAAGTAGAACATACAAGAAAAAAACAAAATAAGAAACAGACAGCGATATACTCATAAGCAGCCAAGGTAGGAATTTAGAAGAAGGTACTTAATCACAAATATATTTATAAAAATAGATTATGCTCGATTACAAATACAGGGGATAGAAAAGGAGAAAAAGAAACAAAAAAGTAAAACACGACAAGAATTACGTATTTTCGTTTCTATTTATTTTTAAAAATATTCTTTTAAGGCCTTTTTTTTAAATAATTATTTTTCTGGTACATACATTGGTATAATTTTACAATAAAGGAAACATTTTTTTTATATTGACAGTTAAAATTAAATAATAATACATTTAGCAGATTAACCAAAAAAATCCCACATAGGCATCGCCAGTTCGTGGGTATACTCAAATTTTACTCACATACATACATTATCTTTGTAGAAGATTAGAAAATAAAATTGAAAAAATAAAAAATCAGTGAATTACTTTGAATCTTTGGATAATGCCGGCTGTTTTTATACATATCTGGAAGAGAGTTATAGAGTGTGTAGGCAATATAGTTATGTTCTTTATCTGTTATTTCCTCTTTTATTATATATTGATTACATTTTGAGTTTTAAGAATATGGAGAGTACTAGCTTAACTTATTTTGTCTGCCCTGAAAAGTTTAAAAAATTATACTTAACCTTTATTCACTGTACTTATGTAATATTATAAATCAAAGTAGACATGAAATATAATTGCCTATCATCGAACTACCAATCGAAGTTCAGCAAAAATGGTAAAAGCCTTGTCCAATTTATGATGTGTTTACAGACATAACTAAAAGCTCGTTTGTATAAAAACAGTAAGCGGCTCATAATCGTTTATTCTCTATTATTTGTTTCCACGACTATCACCGCAACCTTCTCCCACGAATAAAAAAACAGTAACTACTAAAAAACGAAAATGAAGTGGGCAGGTAACATCTGTTTGGGGCGCGATTATTTTGTTGGACTGACCGAGAGTAGCGCAGAGTGGATAGACCGGGGAGGGGTAGGCCTAACCTCTTTTGTGTCCGTACAATGGACCACTTCCTTCGGCAGGTAATCGACCAACCACCCCTACCCCTGCCCCCAGTGTTAGCGCTACCTGCAAGGGTCTCAAGGACTTTCTGTTTGTTTAAAGTTTTAATGCTTTCGTATAAATTGTTGTGTAATCAAAATAAACACATGCAGATATTGGTAAGTCATTTCTTCATAATGAATACCTACCTACATAGATTACCTGTTAAAATAAATCGAATAAAACAAAAAAAAGGTTACGTAAAGTAACTCTTACTAAGTAGACTGATTGCTGTCAAAATGAGATACATGAGACGTATGTGTGGTAAAACCTTATATGATCTTGTGAGAAATGCAGATATTCGCAAATAAAGCAAAGTCGGATGTAAGTGTAATGAGTAAGATTAAGAAAGGAACGTTTGGATGGTTTGGGCATGTAGAGCAAATGAACAAAGAAATGAGTGTAGGGAGGACATATGACGCGAATGTAAATGGTAGAAGAAGTTGAGTACGCCCGAGGAAGACGTGGCACTACCAAGTTAAACAAATATGAGAGTCGGGCCATGTAAATAGTCAGAATAACAGAATAGCACAGACCTATGAATATATAGACTAGAAATTAAAGATGAGGGGTAAAATCAACTGTTGAAGAACGAAGGGGGTAAAGCTGACTGTGATTCGTCAATAAATCGATCTGACAGTATATAGGCATCTCGCATTATAATAATACCATTTAGTTCTTAAAAGTAAAATCTGCTTTTGATTGAATAGACATTTTTACATGGGAGCGCAAATTACTCGCCACGTTATGAACAAATTTGCGAAGTCCAAATTCGGCAAATTAAATTTCTTCTATTTTCAGAGTCGAATATTTTGTTTATGTATTTAGTTAAGACACTTTTATAAATGTTCATAATTTACTTCCCAGCAACCAACAAGCTTTGTGTTCAGACGTATCTCATTGTGATAGTATATATTTCTACAACTGATCCATATTATACGATGTGAATAAGCTTAAAATAAAGTAAAATAATGCTTATATATGGAATGTAATACGACAATTGGGTTTATTCTCTTTTTCACATCTATTTTTACAAGTTTTCATACCACAAGCAACCATTTTGCCGTGTTATTTCGTAAAATGCCTCGGCCATAGCTCGACGCTAGTTCGAACAAGAATGATGACGTCACATTCTCAAGATTCACGGGAAGCCATACGCGAGCCCAGCCGGCTCCAATGGAACCGGTATGGGGAGTGGGGAATAATACGCTTTTAATCACTTAGGGCAGGTCTACTAATATTCATATGTCTATGCAGAATAGTATGTATGAGACGATGTGTGAATGTGATTGAGGCTAGGAATGTGTGCCACGATCGGGTTACAGAATAAAAAGACTTGAAACTTATAAAGGTGCTTTATTTATCAGTCGATTTTAAGTAGATACCTTAGTGCTTAAATTGGTTACTTTTGTATCTATGTCGCCAGGCAATAGAGTTTTTCTTGTGTGTAGCGATAAATATAAATGAACGCTTCAAGGACACGTTGCCTCTATCGGGAAAGTAAATGCCAAATAATTATTCTTTTAACAGTTGCCTTAGTTTCCAAGGATTTTCGGTACGAGCAGTTTTATTTAGTATTGTTAACAGAAGTCGGTTATGCATATTCAAAAGTAGCTAAATACCTAGCAAAATATTTAACGTTTCTATTATATAATAAAAATAATGTACCCATAAAGTATAAACATACATTGAATGTAATTATTCCATACAAAAAAATATATTTTTCCCATGATGTTCTCCCACATTCATGCTATGGAACCATTCATCACAAAAGTATCAAATAAATGTTGCGAACCGATTATGGTGAAATTATATTGCGGGTATTTATCTTACTATCCGCTTTAAAAACACAAAACAAATATTTTTTGCACAAAAATGTAACATCCGACGGAAGTTTGTAAAAAAAACATTTAAAAAGACCTATCGTGCCTATTGCCTACTGCCTACTGTAGACAGAAAAAAAAACATGAGAAACTTATGATAGTTGTAGGTAGTCAATGATAAGAGCTTTTTTCAAAAAGGGACTAACTCACTTTCTTTCGGTTTTGCTTAAAAAAATCGTTCCCCCGATTGTTTCGGACCCGCACTAAATTGTTAAATTATTTTATTGGTCCAACTTCAAGCAACCCGATCAGTTTGGATAGTAAATATATTTATTTAATCTTATGACTGCAATAAAAAATCCTTTTTGAAATCCTGTAATAGTAAAACTCTTTTTTTGAAGGTCGCTAATAAAAACGAGCTGTTAACCGACAAAGGGTTTGTTTTGCCTCTCCGATAATTGGAAATCTTATCGCAGTTTGTTGAATTGTTTTTGTTGTATGAAATGTGCCGCATTTTGTAACGGCGGAATACAGATGTCGCTAGTTGCGAGTAAAACAAACGTTTAGCAAGCATGTGACCTTTAAAACAATACAAAGTACGTACATTTTTTTAATATTTACATGACAAATTTTTTAAATATATCTACTCTAAACATAAAAAATATTAAAATTTACATAGGTGATATAAAATATTATATTGTGATTTTCAGTTAGGTAAATATAATTTTTTCACTGTCATTTATTTTTTATATTTTTTATTTCACTTTCATTTTATTTTTTTTATTTATGTCTAATATTGAATACACATTTTACAAATGATTACAGTGGTTTATATTGTAGTACAGAGAAAAAAGTACAGAAAAATGTAAAAAAAATAAAGAAAATAGGTTGATATAGTTAGGTAAAAGTGTGGGTGATATTGTATGTTACGTGAACACCTCACTAGGAGAACCTGTGCTGAGTTGTTAACGTGTTTGTGATTAGGGCGATGCCATACGCAGTAATGCAAAATCGTGTTTTTGGTTTGAAAATTTGGTCGCCTAGAAATGTTTCAGATGCTTTAATTAAATACTGCGAATAGAATACATCTTGGCCTTTGAAATAATCAAGTCTTTTTTAGATAAGTCTTTTTATAAGCCCAGAAAAAAATAATGTAAAGGCCTAAGAAAACTGCTTTAAAGTTCAAAATCTCCTACTTATGAACCCATTTTCAGTTATGATTTTATTGTATAATGTGGCAAATTAAGTTATTTATAAAATGATCGAAAAAAAATGAGATATTTATTTCTGAACATCCACAAAATAAAATAAAAGGCACTTTTTGGCCATGTTTTTTTCTTGCCTAAATCAAAACAGGTTGTGTTAAGCGGGCATTCAAACCTTGTCGCCATCTACGTAAGGGTTGTTATTGATAGTGGCTCAATTTAAAATATTACACGACGTAGCGCAGGTATTTATGTGTTGTAGTAGAAAGTTAATTTAATTTTTTTTTTCGCAAACATGTATTGAAACATGAAAACACACATATTTATGTGAGTATATGTATTTTTGGATAATTCTTGAAAAACATAAAGTGAATATCTTGATTTTTAATCCAGGCTGCTATATGTTTTTTGAGAAAATTGTAGATTTTTTTTGTTTTGTTTTATAGTGAATACCTCACAAGAGTCCCAACTGCTCCCGTCTGGAGCCAGTGAGACTATGACATCCCCAATTGGGGGATGTTGTGAGGCTGAAGGTAAGTGGGGAAGGGAAATAGGAAGGTGGAGAAGTACCTGGCTATTCAGATCTAGTCACTAAACACGGCTAAAGCCATTTGGAGCAACGTTTCAATTCTGAATGGTGGTCTTACACCAGGGCGATACTGGTAGTATCTTCCACTCTGGTGGTACTTAAAATACTAGTACAAACCTGTGAAAAATTACGGGATATTATGTTTATAAGGTTTGTGAAGATGAAACTATTCATGACAAAATATTTGTCTAATTCATTGCCTTACAAAAGAAGGAATATACTAATCGAATGTTAGTAAAAATACAAGACAAATTATATTCATACTAATCGAACAAAAAAATATAGCATCGCCTATGAAAAGGATAACCATGCAAATAATATATTTATTTATTATTCGTTAACGCTCTATCGGGACAAGGCAAATTGACAATTTATATATGTAAGTGTAACAGAATACATGGTTAATATTTTTGGTTAGTATTAGAAATTTCAGTCCAGTATGTGTATGAACGGGCCGCTAAAGTATGTCCACTGCATTTAGTTCAGTGAAATCATGTGCATTGTCTGAATTACATATCTTCACTATATTCATTCATTTTCGCATCTATTAAACATTTGAACAAAAGAAATACTCAGTAGAATTAAAGAATTATTTATTATTTTTAAATAAGGTAGGTACATAATTTATCGCTTATCTGACTTATAAGTATGTAGTTCCAATTTTGAAAAATAATAGTTCGTTGGACTTGAATCGACTGGTCAGTGGCTGAGTTGGCATCGCGTTTAGGTCCCACCCAAGCCTTGTGTGTTGAATTCCTCGGAAGGCTAAGTCCTCCATTACAATACAAGCAAAATTTTCCGCATACTGTGTTTGTAGTAGAAAATTTTCAAATATTGTCAGGTTATTCGTAACCCGGAAATGTTTATCTTTAAAAAGGTAATAATGATGTTACGCATTACATATGAATATTTCACATTACTTACTTACCCATGCACCAACATCCGAAATGTGTTTTAATTATAATATTCGATCGCTCACCGGGTACGAGTATATTCTGTTCTTATTATCCTTGTGGCGTAAAACCAAATAAAATTATTACATAATTGAATTTAAATAAATATTGATACTCTTTTATAACTATGAACATATTTTAAAATGTATGTTCTTGTTAACTTCGTAAAACCATCCCATAAAAGCATTTTTTTAAATAAAACTGCGCTTGGATTAAATTACTACCAATTAAAATTGACCAAGGAATAGAATATACTTATTTGTTAGTTTTTAAACGGAGGGCAAGACAAACGAGACGTTATAATGGTGGAATATGCATAGATATAGTAATATAATAAAAGGACTGAAGGTCAAGCATGGTCCAAGAGGTACCGGATGGGAAAAGACATGATATTCGGCGACTTGAAAAGGTTTATGTAGCTTTATGGGGAGAAAGTTTCCGGGGGCTAGTTTTACTGTCCCGACAGTTCTCCGTCATAAAAAACACACATTTTTATTATTATTGAATGTAAATTATATAGGTGAGTAATAAAATTAGTTTTATTTGGTAGTTATGTAGGTATCTTTACATATTTTGGTAACTGGAAATCTATCATAAACACCTAAACAAGGTGTGAAAAAATCTGATGGCTCGACCGATGATAAGGAAAAACCTTGATTTTTGTCAATTTTGTAATTTCACAGGCTTTAGAAACAGAATGTGTACAATCTCAAAATAGAAAGAGACATTTTTTAAAGAGAGACTATACCACTTAAATGAGGTGAAGATTATTTGAAAATTTGAAAGAAAATATTTACAAATATAAAGCGCACTTAAATAAAATATGTATTGTTAGTAAATTCTTCTTGGCAATTACTCACTATATGTATCTATGGTCAACGAGGGTCTCAGAAAATCTTTTGCTTTATTGTGATACCGTGCAAGTAGAACCAACTGCGAAGAGCCAGTATCACTATGACATCTCTATTAGATACTATGATGAATAATACTATCATAGATGTAGCGGGGATGAAGGATATAGGAGAGGCGAAGTGGAAGAATTAGAAGATCCTGGCTGCTCACATCTGTTTATAATTTATTTCAAGCAACCTTTCGATCCTGATTGGCACCATCGCATTTGGGCAATAGACACAAAGCGAATCTTTAATTCATTGAAGATGTGCTAAAATAACATAACTACCCATCTTTAAAAAAACATCAATACTCATAAAGGCGTATATTTTGTCTCGATCTGTGATTTTTTTATTGTTATTTGCACAGAGCTTAGCTACGCTACGGATGCAGCTCAGATAGGCAATAAACATAACCATGTTTTTCAGTTGAGTTATGGTCTTTCATGGTACTCCTTTTTCAGTCGGTTGTATTATCCTTTGACGGGGCTCGCCCTCCGTCGTATAGTAATAAAACAATTACTCTAGAAAACTTGTGTTTGTGGAAACATTTGCATATCATCCTTCTTTTACGGTCTGCCGCTCCTGGCTTAGGATTCAAAGACGAAAGAACCATGGAGGACGAAACAATCAAATATTCATTATAATTAATTTGGTAAAATTGCTAATAAGTTTGACAACAGAACATCTTTTATAAACGTTTTGCAACTTTAATTTAGGATGAAATTTTCGCCTTTCAATATGCAGTAGGTTATCAGAATAAATAAAATAAAAACATGTAGGATTTTATTGTCCGTACAGCTGCAATCAAGGGAGTTTTCTTATCAATGGACGATCCAAAATGCATTTTGAATTTGGAAATTGAGATTTAACAGAAAGATAAACATTCCTATGCCACGAATAATCTGCATTCTTTTAGGTATTCGAAGTTTTTCTTACCCCAAATATTATCCTAGTTAATGACGCCCTCCGTGATTGACGTGATTACGACCCTTGGCTACGAATAGTGGGTTCAAATCACGGTTTGCCCAAGTAAATTTTATCTGATTAATTTGTGTTATTTTACAATTAATTAATTACGAATAAAACATAAATAGTATATAATGTGTGGTAGGTTCCAAAGTGGGAGATACTTTCAGTATTTCCCTGGAGAAAGACGACCATTCGATTCGTTGCTTGGACTGGCTTTTGTCATGTTTGGTGATCAGAAATAAATAAGTCACTCACCATTCTCTCCCCCATCTCCTTCTGTACACACTACATTCAGCCTTACAACATATCCCAATTTGAAATTTCATAGTCTCAATAACTCTAGACGATTGGGAGCAGTTGGGATTCACGTGCAATACTCACATAAAATAATTACAAAATATTTAAAAATCTAGGTGAGTTTAAAATTAACTTCGTTACAAGATTACCGATATATTTTTAACTGTTATTATACTTTCATAAACACCTCTGACTTTATTACACTTATACCATCAGCATATTATGTATATCCCGGTGAGTCCTTGGTCGTCACCACTTTCTCCTTTACAGTTCGTTTAGCGCTTTGTTGCGCCCGCATTGTTTCTCTGCCTACCGCAATATTTCATAACATAAAGTTAAAAGTGTTGCAAGGACGAACGCTTTTGAATAACTGAAGATATATGACCCGTTTCACTTTTCAACGATCATACAAAGAACGAGAAGTTACGACGTCTGGCGTCCAGTATTTTGATGAATTTTGACAGAAAGAATTCTGAACCATTTTGCTGAATGTCCTGTACTGTTTCATGTTATTTACTTAATTGCATAGAATCATGATGGAACGTATTACATTTTTTAATTGCGTAGAATCATGAAGGAAAGTATTACATGGTTTAATTGTATAGAATCACGAAGAAACGTGGTACATGGTTTAATTGTATAAAATCATGAAGGAACGTAGTGCATGGTTTAATTGCATAGAACCATAAAGAGCAATTACATGGTTTAATTGCACAGAATTATTAAGAAACGTATTACATGGTTTTATTGCATAGAATCATAAAGGAACGAATTAAATAGTTTAATTGTACAAAATCATTAAGGAACGTATTACATGGTTTAATTGCATAGAATCATAAAGGAGCGAATTACATGTTTTAAATGTATAGAATCACGAAGAAACGTATTACATGGTTAAATTATATAGAACCACGAAGGAACGTACCTATTACATGGTTTGTATAGAAATTAAGACGTCTGGCGTCCAGTATTTTGATGAATTCTGAACCCATTTTGCTGAATGTTCTGTACTGTTTCATGTTATTTACTTCATTGCATAGAATCATGATGGAACGTATTACATGGTTTAATTGCATAGAATCTTGAAGGAACGTATTACATGGTTTAATTGTATAGAATCATGAAGGAACGTATTACATGGTTTAATGGCATAGAATCATGAAGGAGCGAATTTCATGGTTTAATTGTATAGAATCGTGAAGAAACATATTAAATGGTTTAATTGCATGTAATCACCAAATAACGTATTATATGATTAAATAACCATTTTCCTTAATTGGCCATTGTTACACTCTCCTACTTTACGTGACTATATTCACCCACACGGAGAAAGCTTACTGATATAAAATATTGCCAGTTTATTAAAAATCTGGTTAAAATTATTCGTATCCCTATTAAAAACGGAACTACAGGCCTAACGGAACTAACGAATGAATGCACAGATTTTTTTTTTTTTAAAGAAAGACAAACATTCCCAGGTTACGAATAACCCAACAATGTTTGAAAATCTCCTACTACCACCACAGAAAGCCGAAAATGTTGCTTGTGTTGTGATGGAGGACTTAGCCAGCCGAGGAATCGAACACGCGACGCTCGGGTGAGACCCAAGCGCTATGCCCACTCAACCAAACTATCAGTAAAACACGAATGTGTTGTGAGGATGTCAGAACACGTGTTGATAAAAATTCTAATACTGTCGCATTTTGTCATTATGCTATCAGGAAAAGCGCAGCTGCATGAACACGTGTGTTTACATATTTTGAATGAACTAATATTTTATTAGGAAATGTTTTTTACCTGAATTTTAATAAATCAGCCATACTCACTTTTTCTCCGTGTATACATAACTGTAGCTAATAAGTTTAATGAATAAGGCGATGCACTACGTCGTGTAATATTTTAAATTGAGCCGCTATCAATAACAACCCTTACGTAGATAGCGATAAGGTTTAAATTCCCGCTTGTCACTATCCGCCTGTTTTGATTTGTGCAAGAAAAAAACATGGCCAAAAAGTGCCTTTTATTTTATTTTGTGGATGTTCAAGCATAAATATTTATTTTTTTTCAATCATTTTATAAATAACTTAATTTTCCACATTATACAATAAAATCGTAACCGCAAATGGGTTCGTAAGTAGGAAATTTTGAACTTTAAACAGTTTTCACAGACCTTATACATTATTTTTTTCTCGGCATATAAAAAGACTAATCTAAAAAATACCCGATTATTTCAAAGGCCAAGATGTATTCTACTCGCAGTATTTAATTAAAGTATCTGAAACATTTCTAGGCGACCAAATTTTCAATATTATATATATATGATTTTGCATTACTACGTATGGCATCGCCTTAATTGATTAATGGATAGTAGTAATACATTGGCATATTTTAGAATTTAAAGAAAGTATTGCCCTTCAAAATTGGACTATTAAATTGAGAAAACGTTATAAATCCATGCCATGTCTTTCTGGAACGTCCCCGACAACTTCTTCCAGGTTTTCCGAGCCACATAAATATTTCTTAATTTTTTTCATTCCGGTCTCCGTGATTGAGGGGAAAGGCTCTCGACTAGCAATCCGTGGGTCGCGGGTTAGAATCTCGGTGTGCGCAAGTAAATTTTATCTGATGAATTAGTGTTATTTCACAATTCATTTATTTAAAATAATACATAGAATCTTTGCGGCACATTCCAGAGTGGAAGATACTCTTGGTATCGCCCTGGTGTAAGACCACCATTCAGATTTGTAACGTTGCTTGAAATGGGTTTAGCCGTGTTTAGTAACCAGATCTGAATAGCCACGTACTTCCTTACCCTATCTCTGCCCCCTCGCCTCTATCTTCAGCCTTACAACATCTTAATTGCAGATGCCATAGTCTCATTGGCTCCAGACGGTTGGGAACAGTTTTAACTATGCAGTGTTCACATAAAAATTACGTTCACATCAGCTTTCATCCTTTTCTGATCTCATCGATCTCATGAATCACTGTCGTACATCGGGATTGGTCTCGGATCTCTATAGAGAACTCTCTTTTATTAAATAAATTCAATTGAAAATACTAATTTCGGTTGTGGGTCTGTGTGTAGCTCCGGTTCAATGAACTCTTTTAAATGTTTATTTATTCATAAAATTTAATTGATTACAATTTTTTATGTTCTTTACAACCACTATACTAGGCTCATTCCCATGGTAGTCATAATGCTTTGAATTACAATGTTAAGATGTATATAATTAACATGTTGTAAAACAAAAAGTAATTAAATAAATACAAAATAAAATATTAAAAGTAGAAAAATAACATGTTGTAAAACAAAAAAATATATATAATAGGTGTAGTAAAACATAAGAAATAACTCTGGAATAAGTTTTATCATCATTTTCAAAATTGGACTGTTTGTTTGGAAAATTTAATCAAGCGGATATAACATATTTAACAATTGCAATTTTAAAATTGGAACTTTTGCCAAGAATTATTCGTGATTTTTGATGGGTCTGCGCCAGGTATAAAAAAAATTAAAGTCAAAACAGAACCTGCCGATAGCAATAAATTCCAGGAATACAGTAATATCGTAAGGTAATTTGTGTTAATTTCCGCAGTGGAGCATATGACAATTATTCATAAAACATTTACAAAATTATAATAAACCTCGAAAAGTAAACCTGCCGACAAGAACAAAATATCAGGAGCACAGCAATGTGATTGGGTATTTTCATTCGGTGACAGAAGTTGTTATAAATCACAACGATGAAACCACTTACATTAAAAATAATTAAATTAAGTTTTTTTTTTCAGATTATGTAATAATTGTCATCACCGATTTGTAGTTTGTAGTGAGTTTGTAGTTCCAATGATTTTTTATTAAATAAAACAATCCTGTCTAAATGTACCTATTAACCTAATAGGTACATTTAGACAGGATTCATACCTCACATGTATGTATTGTAAGTTCATCCCATCCTAAAACAGTTTTGTAACTCATCGGGATTGCTCTAGTAAGAAAAAATATTATATCATGAAAAAATTGAATGGAATAAGAAATAATTATTAAAAGCACAGTAATGATATCCCCACACAACACGTAGCACCTGTGAAACATTTCACGGTCACAAACGACACAGTTAAAATTATTTTTATCGACCCGGGTGTGGCCGTCCGCCTTGTGATATCGAAAGTAAGCTCGTTAAATCAATATGCAAACACGGAATATTATCTTAACAAACAATTAAACAGTTAACCATGTCTTACGTGTGTTATTAGTTATTATGACACTTTGTTTGGACAAGATAAATGTGCCCTGTGACTTCATTTAGGAAACTAAACACACTTTTTACGTACCCAACCTTCTGTTATGTTATCCAGAACAAAGGTTTTTTTAGAGCAAAGTAATCGAATGTGATTTTTTAACGATTTTTTAATAGACATTATGGTTAAATAATAACAACTTTTGATCATATTTTTCCCTCCCGCTCCTTTTTGACACTAGTACTCAATGGGTTCTCCAAAAATAAAAATGGTAATTGGACGATTTTGTGAAAACAACGTTTGTGTTGAATGAAGATTCGGTCCTTATTCTTTGTCATCTGAAATTTTGATAAAATAAAACGTATGGTAAGATACTAGTTATTATAAAGGCTGATTTTACAGGATAAACTTTAAGATAGACGAGGAGGTTGACAAACACTCCTATCATAAAATGATAAATGAAGAAGATTTTGAAGAGCAAAATATATTTTTATGATAATTATTTTTAAAAAGCATTCCAAATCTTTTTTTCTGCGACCATTGAAGTACTGAAAATTGGGTATTTTTCATGAACAGTTTTTATTTTAGCAATAAAGAGACTCTCTTACAATATTGTCTTTTTTTCTTCCAAAATAAATGTTACAAAAGTAGTGTAATCTATCATACACTGAACTGATAGTGTTCGCGTTGACTAAATTTCTCGCTATGAATTAAACATTCTTAAATTATTGAACATTCTCTACCATCAAACATAATAATTTCGGTTGTCTGTGCTGTGCGAAAACTGGTTCAATGGATTCAAAGCAAATTTGAAAATTGAAACTGATTCCTCGAAGAGTTCAGACAAATTATGAAGCACCTACTTATATTGCAATAGTTTTAACAAAAAAAAATCTTTGCCATTTTCAAAATTAGAACTGTTTTGTAGAGAACTCAGATTTTCCCGGGATTTTTCACGGGTCTGCGCTCCTATGATTTATGGCAATCGTTATCACTGGGTATTGTTTTTAAATAACCTAGAGGGTTAAAAACTGCATATTCTGTATAATTAAGTCATATTACACCATAATTAGTATTCATCCGATTAAAATCAGTATTACGCTGAAATTACCGAATACGTTCATAATTTTCTTTCTCCAAACAATGGCATGTGAATAATTTCTGATGCAGAAAAATATAAACAATGCTCGGGTTTTGTATTCGGGTTCACGTGACCTCTAATAATTTCATTACCAAGGTGAATGCTATCGGAAGAAATGATCCATTATGAAATAACTAAATATAAGCGTTCGTGCCACTTTCTTTTTACTTGCCGAGTAGGAAGTCAGAGCGATCGGCAACTTATTGGGACCTTTGCAACTTAACCAGAAACTTCTCAACACAAATAATACATATATATATATATATATATATATATATTATCTTGCCTTTTTTGTTCACAGTTAATTAATATCAGCCGCCTTATTTGTTCATGAGTCTCTCGTCGCGTCGTATGCACCCACAAAAACGCTAATGTATTTGATAGATATTTTTGACATATCTTCGTATTTAGTCATTTATTTGGGATGCATCTGTTTTTATTGTATCCTATTAAGCTTGCTAAAAAAGGTAGCAAAAGATTGGATCGATGAAGCCACGTAAAGAGAAGTCCAATCGCTAATATATGGTGTCGTATTCAGAGTGAACATGAAAAGTTTCTCCTTCATAATATTATGTCCACACAATAGTCGCTGTTATTCAACGTGTTGTAATGTGGATTTTGAGAATCTACATAAACATCATCTCGTGTCAGGTGAAGACATTACATGAATAATATATATATATATATATATATATATTTTTATTTATTTATTCGAATAACAGTTTTTCCACATAACAAACATACTCTGCACATCGCACTAGGGCATTCCTGTATCAAGATGTGCAGCTTAATATTACATCATTTAAAAAAATACATATATGTAAACTTAATATAATAATAACATTAAATTTAAACCCAAAAAAGAAGAAGTTATTGAAACGGTTGTGTCGAAACCGGTAGACAAAAATAAACTAAATTTTTAATTTTAATGAAAACAAAAGAAGCATTAGGCAGTACGTTTATAGTAAGTTGGCAACAATAATATTCTTCCGTTAACTAAAGTACAAGGTACCTGTGCTGGCTTATCAGACACAAGCATAGGGTAACCATACTAACAATTACAACATGGATAGTATGAATAATAAATTATAAGAAAAAATAAAATAACTAAATAAAAATAGGTAATTAATAACCTAAATAATAATAAAGTTAATTCCTTTTCATTTTTTTTCCCATTTGATATCTGGTGATTTGACGTGTTGTTGTTCTTGTATTGTTTTGTATTTATTTTACTTATATAATGCACTTACATAGTGTTGATTGACTAGCTGATCATTTGTGGAAAAGTGAGTGGAAGGGTTAAGTTTTTCCTTTGGGGAAGACTTAACCCGGACAACTAAATCGGAAGTTTAAAAAAAAAAAAAATTAACGGATCATTTATCTCCCCTCGTCTCTACCTCTTCCCTACCATTTCTTCTCTAACTAAATCGTCAAGTCTTTATTTGTAATTTAGTTTTAAGTAAACCCTGATGAGGTGAGCCTTGCTCACAAAACATGTCGTACCTAAACAATAAAAAGGGTTAAAACTAACTTCGTAACCAGGTACCTACTTCCAAATATTCTTCTTCCGCTTTGCTTTCTTCTGTTCCACGAGGTCTTCCGCTTCATAATACGTGCCAATCAGAAATACTAAGGCAGCGTGACCAGTTATAATCACAAAAATATTTTTTGCTCATGTTTGCAACTCCTGCCTTTCTCCGTTCAAAAGGTCGCAAGTCCGAGGAAAGTGGAGCACGCCGCCGTTGCCGGTTACATCGCGGTTACGTCGGCGTTACATCTTCCGCACCATCGCTATTACCAGCGCAGCATGTTACCGTCAACCCAACAACAACACGGTCCGTCTCCCTCGCACCCGCCTGCCACTCCTTTCAATTTCCTCGCCTCTCTCCACTCTCCTTCTCTTTCGTTGCCAACATCACGAATGGGTCGGAGAAAGCAATGAAAAGTATTAAAGACACCTAACAAAAATGTCTGTTTGTTACAATACTGATTTTTTTGACGTAACTTTATGAATTACCCCTATTGAAGGAAAAACGAGAGCTTATAAAAATGCAACACAAAAAACTCGAAAGTTATATATTGTGAAGATTGTTTCTCTTAAAAAATTTCTCTTTAACGCTCATTTTCCCTAACTGTTTTCTCTCTCTCTCTCTTTTAGTGATTGTGCAAACAAATTGCTCCCGATAAACTTCCCTCGTCTCTTTTTAGCCTCGTAGGAACATTTTTCTTTTGTATAGCTTGCGTGATTTCTTCGACGATCTATAGAAACTAAAAAAATCGTGAGTTATTATAAAAGTGTTCCAATCATAAAAATCGTCTCTGACTTTAATCAGTTAAAATGAAAAATCCCTTTTTATCAAATCAGTGGCACTAACGATTTTAATATTTGAATAAAATCGAACGCAATATTACGAAAAAGTCGTTTTATCTTGATTTATCAATCTCTTTCTTTCACGAGTTGCTTCTTGAGAGAATACTAATTTCTTTATACATTTATAAAATAAGTTTTTGGCCACCAAGAAAAAAAAGAAAATTAATCGAAAGCAATGAAAACAGCTTTCTTTAATAGAAAATTTACCTTTTTATGTTTCAGTGTATTGTACTGCAATAAAGATAAGTTTTTGTCTCGCTTGTTCCACATATTGTAGGCCTTATGCAATATACATACTTGTTTGAGTGTCGGCATGGCTGGCAGAGGAATGGAGAAGAAGTAAGAAGTAAAGTGAAATGACTTCTCACGGAGAGAGATTATCATGGCGATGAAGTCACCTGGGTGATGCATTACGACAAGCGGTAATGACATTGAAATACTTTTGCCTAGTGAAATAATTCACGTTGATATTCTCATGTTCAAGTTATTTGTTATTTATACCGAGTACAGACATCAAACTTATATATTTTGTTAGTATTATATTTCTAATGGTTCCATGATAACTCAACGCAGTGAAAATTCAACACACTTTCAAAAAGAGGTATAAAGTCATTCGAAACGATGAAAAAAAAATTCACCTAACCTAACCTACTTAACCCAGTTAATAATGTTTTTGTTTCATTACTATACATGACTTGATATAGGTAACTTTTTAAAGATGTGATGAATTATCATTGTGGTGATTTATTCGGTTATCATTTCCAACATGTCTTGAATATACGATTGTAGCTAGCAACTATTAAATCTTTAATTGCCTACGACAAGATGCAAGAATTGTATAACAAAACATTTACTTTTCAAAAAGATTGTGTATTATAGATTTATGTTTTAAGTATTTTTACCAGTCATTTTACGGCGACTAAAATAAATCTAAATGACTAAAATACTGTTGATGTATTGCAAATCTGGTAAAATTATTCGTTTTTATGTTAAAAACGGGACTGCAGGCTTTTAACTTATGAATCGACAGAGTTCCTAACATAGTATCACTTAAAACGTAATGTTTTAGAAGTACGGCTGAACACGTGTTCATACAAATAATTATATCGATATTGACGTACAGATACTGTCTCATTCCGTGTTGATATTTACTAAGAAAAAAACTAATTTCCTCTATGACGTGTGGCTATCAAATTAGGTCAAATTAGTTAGAGTTTGATAAATGACAAAAGATTTTCTTGGCAGTATAAATGAAAATCTGCAGAGCCCGCCCATAATAAAATATAGAAACACCCTGTAGAGGGTTAACCCTTGTTATATACATGTTACTTTACTAAAAACCTGTCTAATCACACCAAATATTTATACAGAAATGAAAACATAGTAATCAGTACTTCAGAACCTTCCTCTACGGTGCATGGCGATGGGTCGATGCCTTCCGATGTCTTCCGATCCGGCCCGTCACGCAGTAGATGAGCCGACGCATCCACCGAACGTCCTCGACTTCGTTTGGTGTGTTCGTCGAAGAAACTGTACCGTTTACTATGTGTGTGAATATAAATATTTCTCAAAAACATCCCCCCCTCTCAGTACATTTACGGTGGAGATGCAGAGGGAGGAAAAAGTGTTTTGTGAAATTCACGTTATTTTTGGAACGATCCGTGCAATTTTTTGGCAAAAGTAGCGTTTTTTTGTGAAAACGCGTTCGTTAAAAAAAGCGGAAGCGGTGGCCGTGATATTTTGCAACAAAAGTCATGTTATGTTTCCTTGTTGGTGACTTTTTATTTTTATTTAAAAAATAATTACAGTACGCGGCGTTGACGAAGTAAAGTTAGCTGTATCCCGTCCCTTACTGCGACTTTTATTTGTCAAAACCCTAAAACAAGAAATTTTACAATAATTACCGTTTTATTTTAAAATTCCATAATATCCTGTGAAAAATTCAAAATTTCGTATTATAAACTCGGAAATTGCGATTTTAGCGTAATTCGCGTAAAAATACCGAAATTCGCATTTGTCTTGTTAAAATGACGGAATTCACATATAAATTCGCGTTATCGCGATCGCGAATATTTCAGGTATCTATATTACATTACTAACACTACTAATACTAATATTATTGTTTTATTGCACCAACATATTCAGATATAAAACAAAAAAATATAACCAGCTATATTTTATTGTTTTATTCAACTTTGTCAACAAATAACCTTGACATTAACTGCTGTGAAATGACAATATAAAATTAATTGGACTATTTGTTTTTATTTTGGAGATTAAAAAATTGTAGTCAAAAACTAGAATGATAACGGTTTTCTATCACTCTCAAATTATTTAATTTAAATTGATCATCTTTCAACACCACCAACTAATTTCAGTCGACTTACGAAATATATTTTATTTATTTTTCGGAATAACTTTATTGAGTAAAACCTCAAATTGTAATATTTAAATATTGAAGACAATATTAGTGATTTCTAAACGAAAATCTGAAACAGAAAAATCAGAAAAGGAAACGGTCACATTAAAAATAAAAAATAAGATAGGTCTATCTAAAAAGACGCTGTCTGGATTGCATTTAGTTCGGGTTGAATCTTGCGATCATACATAAAGATAGTTGCTAGTAAAAATGTGCGGTGAAAAAATTAAGACAATGTTAGTAGTTCTTATTCGAAGTATGATACAGTTAAAAGTGACCGAGGGGAATAGGGTCCCATAAGCTCAGTTGGTAGAGCACTGTCCCGGAAAGACAAGGGTCCTGGGTTCGAGTCCCAGATGTGACCGTTTCCTTTTCTGTTTCAGATTTTCGTTTAGAAATCACTAATATTGTCTTCAATATTTAAATATATTTTAATTAAGTTTAATAATTAACATGAAGAGTTCATTCAGGTCACACTAATTAATACTTGCCGGTCTTCTTCTGTATTCAAACAGCACTAATTAATTTAATTTAAATAAAATTTTGTAGTAATAATTATTATCACTGTTGCCAATTAACTTGATTCACGTGAGTGATACTCGTGGAGGTTTTGAAGTCACGCCATCTATGGAAAGGAAATTTTGTAATCTTGGGCTTGAAATACGCAAGGAGATTTTGAAGTCACGCTATCTATGGAAAGAAAATTTTGTAATCTTGAGCTTGAAATACGCATGTAGGTTTTGGAGTCAAGATGTCTGTGGAAAGGAAATTTTGTAATCTTGAGGATGAAATAAGCATGGAGTTTTTGAAGTTACGCTATCTATGGAAAGGAAATTTTGTAATATTGTCTTGTATATGTTATGAAGCTTTTTTGTAAGAGCTACGAATTTGTAGAGACTGGAAAACTCTTCTCTAAATACCTACCAAGAATTGAAATAAAAATGAACATCACCTAAACAAAACAAGTGGAAGGTCTAAAAACCAACCCTATCACATTTACAAAAGAACGAAGAGGTTGATATGAAAGGATTTTTAACTATTAATTTTATTGAGGCGAACATCTAAAAATGAATTATTATTATTATAACATTTAAATACATCACTAACGCCATCCATATATATGTATATTTTTATTTTTATTTTTTTTTTATGTTACACCTCACAAAAGCGTCCCTGCCTGTGCAGTGTACAGACAGGGGAACTATGTCACCACCCGGTTGGGCGGCGTTGTGAGGCGGAATAAGGTAGGGGCTGTAGGAAGGGATTTGTTAATGCGGGCCTTGAAGAGGCTTGGATTATAGGGGGGAGGAAAAACAGATGCCGGTAGCTCGTTTCACATACGAGCCGACTTACACAAAAACGAATCGTAAAAACGGCCCGTTCTCATGAAGCCAACGTCAACCGTGAACGGGTGTTCAGCTCGTGTCCGTCGAGTTTCGCACACGTGCACCGGTGCATCCGGAATCAATGCTGCTAGCTCCTTGGAGCAGGCTCCATTGAAATACCTGTAGAACAGACACATCATGCCTACATTGCGTCTATGCATTAGAGAAGGCAATCGGTCTGTTAACAACGGATTGTCAATCAGACGGATCGCTCTCCTTTGCACAGATTCAAGCAGGTTTATTAAGTATTTTGGGGCACCAGCCCAAAGGTGGCTTCCAAAATTTAATTTTCTGCCCATGTAATTTTCCAACATAATTTAAATAATATCGAGGCACCAATTAAATTATTATCTATTTGAATTTATGGATAGATGGTCTCACTTGCAGGTTAAAAATATTTTAATTAAATATCTTAACCAATCAACAACAATGGCAAACTAACTGTGTTAGGATATTGGCGGGTCGCTAGTGATAATATAATAATAATATCCTCTCAACCAAATAAAAAAATGACAGTTCTTTGGTAAGCACTAGCGATAAGATCGTTGTGGGAAAAAAATTGCAGATTTCTCAGACATATTCACTGTGGGAGTTTAAAGAAATATATTATATTTAAAAAACCTTCATACTTTCGAAGCTATTTGATAGCTTACACAATTATTTTAGTAATTCCGAGAACAGTAAACCTCGGATCCAAAACATTATGATTCTTATTTTCTCTTATTATTAAATCAAAACCAAAATTTCCTCTGAAGTTATGAGATTTGTAAGTAGGTACGTACATACCTATCTGCTTAATTGTAATATGAAATTGAAAGAATCCAAAATAAATTTTTAACATACGTAAATTTTAAAATGGGCATTCCTAGAGAAAACTTAAATTATGATAACGTACTTTGTTCATTAAATTTAATAAAATTATCTGATCGCAGAATTATTTCCGATTTAACCTGTTTGTATAAAATTATTAATTTAATGTTTGATACCCCTGATTTATTATATGTAATCACTTTTCATACTCCAAGCAGGTCGGTTACAAGACAGTACCTACCATATTATTGTAGCAATTCTATATCAACGTCCCAATATCACACTCCTATGCGACGGATTCAACAGCTAGGAAACAAATACTACGATGTTGTTGATAGATTTAGTACATCAATTTCAATATATAAGCATAACCTATTGAAGTTTTTTTTCATCAAGTAGTGGGATATTTAAATAAAGGTATTTAATTTGATTTGACTAACACATAATAATTTTGTCAACTGAAACAGAAAAAAATATTTTGGATTTTTTATGTTTTGTGCCTGCTTGCTGTGTAGATCAAGTTCAGTGATATTTTGACTTTATATTTATTTTTCTGCAATTGTTTTAAATAGTCGTTTCCTGCACTATTTTCGTGTATAATTTCGCAAATATTTTTATATATATATATGTATGTAAAAGCCTTTATAGGCGTGAAATAAATAAATATTAAAATTGTATGTACTTAATTAATAAAAAATTCAGTTGAAGTAACATATATATTTTTCAAATAAGGAATTGTATAATTTATCAAAAGTAACGTTACTTTCCCAATGGCAATGAATTTTTTCAAACATTCTTCAGTTGTATACGTAACTACCATAATGTTTAAAAAATGCGAACAAGAAAGTCCAAATAAGTACAAAGATTTCACATTTAAAAAATAATCTTTACTTGAACAATAAAAAGGCCACCATCTTGGGATACGGGCACGGAACGTACAAACAATTTAATACATGGACGAAATGCAAAGCGGTCGAGTTAAAACAGGACTCCGCTAAGCTCGGTCAATATTTTTGGAAAGGGTTTTTTTTTAAATTTCCTTTACTAATGGTAAATCAAAGTGATATCCGATCATAGGTTATATTTTTTCCGAAAATTAATTATGAAACACTACAAGAAACACAGAACACAGTTTTATTTATAAATCTATACTTGTTGCTGCTTATAGACCCAAAATACTGGCAAATTTTATTTCAGAAAATAAGTCAACCTAAAAATAGGAACTTCGAACGAGTTAAAGTTTAGTTGAGTTACTTTACGTCTAAATTTGACTGCAACTATTTAATGGTTTAGTAACCGTAGTAGATTCATCCACGTGAGAAAAATAGCGTTTCAGTGTCGAAGATTTCGAATTGAGAAATGCGCTTCTGTATGTCAAGGTAAAATACTTTCATCTTCAGAACGAATTTCTAAAACTTAATGGCGGCATCGTTATGCTTAGACAAGAGTTCGGGCTATTTTATGATGATGAAAGATAAATTTGTATCACTAGAAAAAGTGTTGAAAATTGTTTCATTTACTTATACCTGCCTGCATAACCAAAAAAGTTGGTTATTTTTTCTTAAATACCGTATATCACCAAGTTACCTTATTTTTGATCATGTAAGTTGATAAGATAATAATATATTGTTATTTTACAAGCAATAATTATTCGCCTGAAAAACTCATCCACATTGAAAAATCTCCTGATAAAAGATACATGACGCCAACGGGACTCGAACCCGTGTCCCTTCGATTTCCGGTCGACAGCTCTGACCACTGAGCTATGGCGGCTTATCTCTTATCCACGAAATAATTCAATATATACTAGTGTTTCATACAACAATTACAGCTTGTTACATTTTTTCACCTGAAAACAACCAACTTTATTTTATATGAGAAAGGCATTGTAAGTGCTAACTCTCTCACTAGATGGCGTCGAGACAAATTGTCTACATTTGTAGGTGAAATACTAGAACTTGTCAAATATTAATTATTTTTTTTTTTAACACGGGTTCGAGTCCCGTTGGCGTCATGTATCTTTTATCAGGAGATTTTTCAATGTGGATGAGTGTTTCAGGCGAATAATTATTGCTTGTAAAATAATTGTTACCCTTTGTTCTATGCATAAAAATCTTGTCTTAAACATTAGTTTACCAAAAACAAAATTATATTATATTGTTATTCTTTCCGAGGCCTCAAACAATTTCAACTACCCGAAGAAGAGCATGGACTAAATCTCACTAAATGAACCACCAGTAGAGGGACTATTCCAGTTTTACATAAGTATGGGGAATCGTCCTTATCCTTAAAATTAACGACTTTTTTGATATCTTGGGGCGATTTCGGTTAAACTTAAGGAATCAATTTCCCAACATTAACGGCTTTTTCGTTAAGTGTGGTTCCAGTTTTCTCGGATGACAGCAAAAAGTCGTTAATTTTACGGCAGAGGAGAATTTATTCTGTATCCTTACGTAGAATCGGAATTGCCCCCAAGTAGTTAACTCAATTTCAATAAATCCAGAGGTCAAGCAGCTATGAAAGGATAATAAACCCGGAATACAAGAGTTTGTATACTGAATGATAGCTTTATTTTAATGCAGTATTTTTCCTACCATTCGCTTACCCTATTTAGCCCTTTCCCATTAATACACTTTCCTTGATTTGACAATATCGGTAGTGTCTTACATCCACTGGTTCTGAGAAGTACGACTTGTGGTATTTACATAAAATAACACATTTCCACTCATTCAGTCTGAAACACGTGCATTGAAATAAGACTATTAATGTCATATAAAATTACGAATGAATCATTAAAGACACTTTTATTAGTTATTACACGAATAAACATAATGATTTACTCATAAATAAAATTAATTAATTTCCTTTGTAGGCTGTTACTTCTTTCAATAAAAGGTCAACTTATCCATTACGGTCACGAAAAATTATATCTTTATGATCTGTAAAGTACAATAACTCATAAATTGTTTTATCAACAGGAAGTGATCAATTCGTTTAAGATTCAAAGGTAGAAATAAATCAGGTATTTGTATATTATTTTTATATTTATTGCGTTGCGGTTTACGTATTTGTCAGATAAATTGAGCTAGTATTTAAGGATATATATATGTGATTCAGCGGCTTAGGGACAACTGCCAAGGACTCCGCTAAAGCCTGAACTCTCATGGATTTATGAATGAACATCGTTATTGGGGTACATTGGGACGGCCTTGAGAAGGAGGAAGACGAAGATTGTAACAAAGCTAAAGCTTTGTTCTGAATGGTAGATATATAAAATTTTGATCTTAGGAAAAAAACGCATACAAACAATGATACATATATTATTGTGTGACAAATGACTGCCTATAATATTTAAAGACCTGTAGGTACGTGTAGTTAAGTGTTCCTTTGATTTTCAATTTGATTACAATTTTCGTCGAACTTAACATAGCGTAGTTAGTTTCCCAGCGAGTTGGGGGTCACCTTAAGTGGGTCGGCGGTCACACATCACATGCATCTCGCTGCAGTTCTTCTCTGGCAAAAGGTTAGCCCGGGTGGGGAGCCATGAGATGGCGCGGAGAGGGCCGGGCATGGGAGATGAGGAGGTGGAGACGCCGGCACGTGGTCGGCGGCACAGTTCCGGGGAAAGTGGGCAGGTACACGTGGCCCATCTTGCAGCACTGAGTTACACGTGGAAGTAAGATTTACAATGGGGAATTCATTAAAAATGCACATTCGGATGAGTGCACTCTTTCAGAGAATTTCTTAAAGCTCCCTCTTATCTGTGAAAAGTTTTGAAATTATGGTTTAGTTATTTTTTTATTACATACTATTATTAATTTATTAAAATCTAAAATATACATATTGTGCACAATATTTTTAAAAATAAATAAGTGCTAATATATATATTTATAATATACAGTACCCTATTATTATAATGTGACTACTAAATAGCATTAATTAAATGTACACTCCTTGTCCATCCACAAGCAAACATTTTTAATAGAAAAGAAGTACAAATAATAAAACGTAAAATATTATTTGCATAAAATATAATTAAATACATACTAAATAAAAGTAACGTAATATAAAGAAATTAATGTTAAATGCATTATTTAAAAAAATATTAATGACATGTATTTTGATACTTCTTTCTTAGATTTAAACGCATTGTCTTTTTATTATGTAAGATTAGATTTTTTAAATAAAACTCTTTAAGACAGTATCCCGAAAATTGAAAGTTAAAATTTTTGTAACTAAAAGAAAATATTAAAAAATAAGCCATGGATTACTTTTCGATTAATTTTCTCAATTAAACTATTCAGAGAAATGTTAAAATATCAAGTAGCTTGCCAAAATAATAACGTTAGAATAAAATCTTTTATGAAAAAAAAACTTCAATTCACAGAATACTCAAAAGACTAATAAGAAATGGTAAAAACAAATACTGTGGTGAACAAATTCAAAATGCTAAAAATGGTACTAAAAAACATAGAACAATACGAATAACGATTTAATTAAATCCATAGAATTTTTTTTACCTGTTACAAAAAATTAAATTTAAAAACAAATTGATAGCCTAAAATAATCCAATTCTAATGAAACTGATGGTCTATCTTGTAATACTTTAAAAAATATAAAACTTCATATTTTAATTCCTTTGCAACATATCTTTAACATATGCTTTAGAGAATTACATTCTCCAGAGCAATTTAAAATCTCTACAATAAAATCAATTTATAAATCTGACGAAATGCATGAACTAGACAATTATAAAACAATTTTTCTTGTTTCTTGAAAAAATAGTCGTTGATTATTTAGAAAAATGCAAAATTTTATCACAAAATCAATTTGGTTTTCGAATAGATATCAGCATTAAAGATCCAATGTATGAACTACAAAAAATATATAAAGAAGAAATAGAAATGTCTAGCTATATTTTTAGATTTAAGAAAAGCCTTCGATACAGTAAACTTTAATTTATTCATTAAAAATAAATTTAACTTGGTTTAAAAACATATACACTAAAATAATCAACACTATCTCAAAGACAGAAGACAAAATAATAAAATTGGTAAAATTTTGTACCTACAGAAACAACGATAAAACGTTGAGTACCACAGGGAACTGTACTTGGCCCGATTTTATTTTTAATATGTGTATTTGATTTATGTAATTTAGAAATCTCAAGACAATTATTATTTCTAACGCTTCTTCCCTTAAATTATTAGATCGAAACATTCTCTAAGGCAACAAAATGTATTCTTCTAGTTTCAATATGGCTAAAATGTAACAAACTCATTTCTACAGCAAAACTTTTTATAAAAAATTAAAACAAACCTCACAATAACCTTCAAATTAGAATCCACAATACAAATTACAATCGAGTAACATGTTCACTGTGCAATGAACTTGTTAAAGTTGAAAATATCCAATATTTAGGTGTTACTATTGATACAAATCTAAATTGGAAATCGTAAATACATGAAACCATATCCTAATTAAGATATTTTACGTGCCTTATTATTTTTTAAAAACTTAAGGAAGCACAATATTAAAAAAATGAAAATGATACACTTTTCTCTTGTGTAATCTTCAATCACTTACTGCATTATAGGTTGAGGTGGTGCGCCTGATGCATTTATTAAAGTTGTATATAAAAGAAAAGGAACTTTTTAGACTGACACATTATGCAAAGAAACTAAAATATATAATATTCGCAAATTATGAAATATGTATTTAAAAACAAAAATAAGTTTGAAGTAAGTAAATAAGTCTGTTTTAAAAATGGAAATAGATTAAGCAAAATGATTAGTAATGTATTCTACACTCCCTAAACCAACACCGAATTAATGCAAACACAGAAGCGCAATCTTATAACAAAACAATTAGTCATTACTAATAAAACATCAAAACACATAAAATTATAGATTAATGAGTGGAACGTTGAAACACTGTTCAAATAAATTCGTTGTATTTTAGTATTTTATTTTGTTGAAGGAGTTAATTTTTTAATTTGTTAATTTTTCGCGCATGGGCGGGTGCCTTTGTTAGTTTCCATAAATAACTATTTTTAAACAATAATATTTTTGTAATTTTATTCAGAAATAGTGTATATAACTTCTGTGTAAAAAATTATTTTGAAATAGTAAACAAATAATTTTTTTTTGATTGATGGGTAATATTTGGAAAATCTTCACCGTTCTATATAATAGTGAATTGTGTAATTTTGTCTTCTTTCAAAATGGTTTTTTTTTTTTTTTTTCGTGAAGTGATTATGTCTGGGTTGATGATTATTCAGTTGTTTAGACAAAATTTCCGAACGTTCTTTTTCATCTTCTTTTAATAACCTCTCTCATTGGAGGTTGGTTATCACGTTGGTTACAAATGAAAACAATTTGGGAATTGATTTAACAACAAACGGGATCCATCTCAAGTAGTAAGGGTTCGCATTGAGATGGCCATAACTCTTTTCAATAAGTGATTTTTTTCCCTGTAATCGGCATAAATGTTAAGTTGAAAATCGGAAAGGTTTAGTGTTACGTTTACTGCAAGGGATGGAAACCCTTTTGGAATAAATTATCATTCTTTATTAGGTTATTTTAATAATGAAATAGAGTTAAATATTATTAATAGAACCTTGACTATGCTACAAATACTCTTAGTACCATTGACTTTGACTTTGCCACGTTCCAACCAAACCTATTTAACAGATATTGCGTTCTCATAAATGCTTTATTTATGGGTTTTGTTAACTATTTGTCTTATAAAATTTCAATAAATTACATTACATTTTAAATGTAGGAACTACTATGCCGAGAATAATGACTTTTACAACACGTGTAGTATAATCACTATCCCCATACATTAATAAAATATTATTACTAATTTTTTCGCACTATTTCAAATTATTAATTATTTGGCTTTAAAAATTTATTAATTTTATAGGTATACAGAGTGCTAGCTTTTACCCGCAGCTTCGCTCGCGTGGTATATGGGAGAAATTACTTTTTTTTAAATTTTCCTAAGAGAGTCAAATGTTTTTCCGGGATGAAAATAACCCATGTCACTAACCAGCCTTTCAACTATTCCAAGGCAAAAAATCACGTCGCTCAGTCACCCCATTGCTACGTGAAAGAAGGACGTACAAATGAACAAGCAAATAAAACCACTTTCGCATTTATAATATTAGTTAGGATCTGCATTGATGACACTTGTTAAGGTGAGATTACTGGAAATATACGATTGAAATGTTGTATTTTTATTTTTTTCCAACTAAGTGAATAAAATACATTCGCTAATCTATTTTGGATCACAACTAGTGAGTTTTTTAGGATCCATGAGAGATATTTGTCTTGAAGGACACAAAAAGTTGTCCAAATCATAGGCAAAAAAGGGCAGCATAAATTCATAAAATCAATAAACATTATGCTTTTGAGTGAGAATCTAATCATATCACGTGTAAAATAAATGATCGATTAGCTTGAAATCTTTAATAAAAATCGTGTCTGTGTCACGTTCAAAACGTTCACAGTCACTTGGAAGACGTCGCTTTGGTTTGCAGGTCACAGAGTTACGAGCGTCCCACGAATTCCGAGACGTAAGGCTGCCGCGGGGCTTATTGCGCAACGTTAAACCAAACAATGGCGTGGTGGCCAGTGCCGATGCGATGGCTCCAGCCGCAGGTTTTCGTACATACGTTTACACGCGTTGATGTCTCTAATATTTTTCCATCTAATAATTGTGGGATGGAATTTCTTCGTGGCGTTCTTAAGACGTATAATTATTAAACATCTTCAAGTATTCCATCATAATGCTTAATTTACTAAAACCGTTCGATTAATTCGTAACAACCTGTCTGATTAACTTGCTAATAATCTAGGTGTGCAGGAAGGTGGTTGAAACCACAGGAATTTTTGCATAATTCAAACGATCATTTAATGCGCAGTTGCATGTTTACCTGACAGTGTCACGATGATACCCGCTATTTCATTTAGTTATAGTAGGAGTATTTATAAAAAGGGATCGTGTTTTTTCACTTGACGTTATTCCACATTATTCACAAAGGTTCAAAAATTTGAAAACATTTATCAAACGTACGACTTACAGAAGGGTGCTAATTTATTATTGCATTAAATTAAGAACCTTTTTTCCTATTCATAAAATTAATTAAAGATTCGGAGAAAAAACATTTTTTTAGAAGACATTCTTATGTTTAATATAAGAATAGATTTTCAGAAGATTGGTTGAACTGTTTTTCTGGCATTGAAACCTGGTCTATGCTCTTTTATCAGAAAATGATGAGTATCTTCGTCCATCTAATAAGAAATGTGGATAACTTCCAGCATTATTATGGGGAATGATTTTCCGAATAATCGCAGCAGGAAAGGTTGAGAAATGTTGAATAACCTGTCTCAATCTGCCAACAGCCAACAGCAGAACAGGTAGACACTTGGAATTCTTCGCCGCAAGAATAACGGTGATTCTGCTCGTCGACAACTTGCTTGGAAATTACTACGCAATATTACCATTGCGCACACGTGTACTTATTATTTAATACACACACACACACACATACTTAAGCAGGTGTACACAGTGTACGTGTATTGTGTGTAGTACTTCTACGTGTATTATTTTTCCACCAATACACGAGAGGAACATTACAATCTACACATTCAAGACTTCGCTCCGAAGTTCAGTGTTAATTGGACGACATTTTGTTAGGAGAGTGTGGAAAATAGTCACTACGAAGTTTTAAAGCAGATTTTACACTTCCTGCTTTCATCTAGGTCAGTCATAAAACAGACATGTTGTTTCGAGTTTAGAGCGGTTTTGAGTAGAAGTACTCGCACCTTTCCGCGCAGGAAATATTATACAATTTCATCTACTCAAATACGTATTTTTGCTATGTTATTATACCAATACTGCGGTCAAATAGTTATTAGAAGTAAATTATTACATATTATTATTACATCAGATACGTAAAATGTAGTTAAAATAAGTAAATACAAGCATGTTGGTACTTTGTTAAAATTAAATAAAGCTTGTAGCGAAGGTTAAAAAATACCTTCATTCATAATTATTATTTCACATTTGTTTTTATTTAAAAAATGCGTATTGATGCCCAAAATACAACGCGTATTACTACATACATAAATGTGACAGGTAGGTACTAGAGCTGACCTCTATTTTTGTTTTTAATTATTTTTTTTTTTTCATTTTGAAATTCAAAACATTTATTGTGTGAATAATGATTTGTATAATCATTAAAGTTTCTCTCATCTTTAGATTTCCCAAAAAGTACTTGAAAGACGAAGTCGACATTCATTATTACTATCTTACTCTTCTATCTACTTTTCTTCTTCGACTCCTCATACCACATAACGAAACATGACGTAATATCGTTCCGCCTTAAATATTTACATAACCATCCGACACATACATGCAAAATACACACAAACTCCAACACACATTCGTATAAATTCATATTACGTGAGACCGGAGATCCGTCCTGAAGGCACAAGCAGATATTCAAAACAGGTATCCACTATTACACACCACCAACTAAAAAAAACACATCGTTCCCACGAAGAATAAAACAAAAACGTTTCGTGGAAATGTATCTTTTGATGAATGTTATGTGCCGTTTATCAGTGGTATTTTCCGGGGTATCATAAGTGAAGTTTACCAATATAGAGGTCACTTTCGTTCGAACTAACGGTTCCTTGAGGACCCGTATATATAAACCTACAGTGGGGCAACCAGCGACCGGGTTCTGCGATTCGCGAAGGTTTTGTTCCTGATTTAACTGCGCAACATTTTGAAAATGAATATGAATCATCAACGCTGTATTTTAGTCATGGAGAATGGAGAGTAAGAATTTTCCCTGCCATATTAATTTCTAGGAAATATTGGGACAGAGCATGAAATATTTTAGAATACTCATATGTTATTCTATATAAAGACATAATATTTGATTGTGTGATGATGTTTTTATGTTATGACTATTTTTGCCAATACTAAAACATTGTGGTATGCTCTATAGTAGTCAATATTATAGAAATGTATTATATATTTATACAGCGCCTTTTAGGTAATTTTGCGCAAAAACGACGCTACACAAATCATCAAAATATTATTATTAATTTTATAATAATTAAAATAAAATAACTTTGTTTAAATACCACTTTATTGTATATATTTATAACCAACCGGTTTCAGTTCAGCCCGAACCTTCATCAGGGTTAATAAAAACATATTAAATTAATTACAGAGGTGTATGGGTACTTATAGTTAAGCTGGAAGAGGGAGAGAGAACATCAACTTTGGTGGGGGTGGAAGACTTAGGTAGGAGAGAGGGGGTAAACATAGGTGCAGGAAATGGAAATATATTTAAAATGGGGCTGTTTGTTAAATCTAATTGTTTATTTAGTAAATTGATTTTATTGACTTTAAGGGATTTTTTATCTCGAGTGCTTCTAAATTGTTGAGGCGTAGACCTATCCCGTTTCTATGTAATACTTCTACACCTGAAGGCTTATGAAATGAGTGATCTTTATCTATTAAATGTGTTGCAAATTCCGAAAAACCTATGTTGTTTAAGCATCTCAAGTGCTCAACTACCCGCGTTTGAACATTTCTTGCAGTTTTACCAATGTAAAATGCTTCGCAGTCGTTACATTTAAGTTTATAGATGCCAGAATGACTTAAATTATTTTCTTTATCTTTTGAGTTAATTAAAAGTTTACCTAGGTTATTATTGGTATAAAAAGCGGCTTTAATTTCTGTTGGAAATTTTAAAACACATGAGGACGAGAAATTATTAATGTATAAAATTCTACGCCAACCATGGTTTTTATTTACTGCGATGTTGGGGATACTATTGTACAGGAATTTATTACAAAATATGAGTCGTTGTTTTTTTGCAAGGATTTTATCAATTAAGGTATGGGTATATCCGTTATTTATGGCGATAGATTTGATTATAGAGAGTTCAATATTGAAGTTAACTTTAGATAGCGGAATAGTGACAAGTCTGTGGACCATAGAATGGAAGGCAGAATGTTTATGGGAAATGGGATGGTTAGAAGTACTATGAATGACTGTATCAGTAAAAGTAGGTTTTCTATAAATATTAAAATTAAATTTGTTATTAATAATGGAAAGGGATAGGTCTAGAAAATTTAAACTGTAATTAGTACCTATTTCTACTGTAAACTGAATATTTTTATGGAACGAATTAAGGAGGGACAAGAAGGAATTAAGTTGACGTTCTGTACCTTTCCATATGCAAAAAATGTCATCAACATAACGTTTCCACATAAAAACGTTTCCAACTACATACCAATATAAGAGTGCTGAAATTCTTCAAGATTTAATCCCCAAATATATTCCAAAGTTTTATCCAGAAAATCAACAAGCAAACAATATTCGTAAAAAGTTAACTAATGAAAATTTAGTTTTAACAAAAGCCGACAAAGGCAATACAATAATAATAATGAACCGTTCGGAATACAACTCTAAAGTGCACAACTTCATCAGTAATGACAATTTCGAAACTCTACGAACTGACCCTACTAATAAGTTTCAACAACACATCAAAAACGCATTAAAAGTTTGTAAATCCCCAGTTTTTCAAGATCTGTCATATGATAATGTCAAATTCCTCACGAAAAACCCAAAAATCCCAAGACTATATGGATTCTTAAAAATCCACAAAACTAATAGCCCCATTAGACCTGTAGTATCATGCTGTAATTCCCCAAATTACAAATTAGCTTCCTTTGTGACTCACTTATTTAATAATTCAAATGTATTTTCCCCTGTGTATACAATTAAGAATTCTTATGAATTAGTCAATAATTTAAAAGATTTGTCTCTACCCAATAACTGTAAATTAATTTCTTTCGATGTTGTAAATTTATTCCCAAATGTACCTGTACCCGAATGTAGAACTATACTGTCTAATTTATTAACAAATTCAAACCTACCAAAAGATCTTTCTGACGATCTTGCCCGAATGTTTAACATCTGTCTTAACCAAAACTACTTTAAATTTAATGACGCTATAGTCCAACAAAAATACGGACTACCCATGGGTCTTCCTACGAGTCCTCTATTTGCTGACATCTTCATGGATAACTTGGAAAAAAATATTTTTAGTTCTAACTCACCTCTTTTAAATAACGTTTTTATGTGGAAACGTTATGTTGATGACATTTTTTGCATATGGAAAGGTACAGAACGTCAACTTAATTCCTTCTTGTCCCTCCTTAATTCGTTCCATAAAAATATTCAGTTTACAGTAGAAATAGGTACTAATTACAGTTTAAATTTTCTAGACCTATCCCTTTCCATTATTAATAACAAATTTAATTTTAATATTTATAGAAAACCTACTTTTACTGATACAGTCATTCATAGTACTTCTAACCATCCCATTTCCCATAAACATTCTGCCTTCCATTCTATGGTCCACAGACTTGTCACTATTCCGCTATCTAAAGTTAACTTCAATATTGAACTCTCTATAATCAAATCTATCGCCATAAATAACGGATATACCCATACCTTAATTGATAAAATCCTTGCAAAAAAACAACGACTCATATTTTGTAATAAATTCCTGTACAATAGTATCCCCAACATCGCAGTAAATAAAAACCATGGTTGGCGTAGAATTTTATACATTAATAATTTCTCGTCCTCATGTGTTTTAAAATTTCCAACAGAAATTAAAGCCGCTTTTTATACCAATAATAACCTAGGTAAACTTTTAATTAACTCAAAAGATAAAGAAAATAATTTAAGTCATTCTGGCATCTATAAACTTAAATGTAACGACTGCGAAGCATTTTACATTGGTAAAACTGCAAGAAATGTTCAAACGCGGGTAGTTGAGCACTTGAGATGCTTAAACAACATAGGTTTTTCGGAATTTGCAACACATTTAATAGATAAAGATCACTCATTTCATAAGCCTTCAGGTGTAGAAGTATTACATAGAAACGGGATAGGTCTACGCCTCAACAATTTAGAAGCACTCGAGATAAAAAAATCCCTTAAAGTCAATAAAATCAATTTACTAAATAAACAATTAGATTTAACAAACAGCCCCATTTTAAATATATTTCCATTTCCTGCACCTATGTTTACCCCCTCTCTCCTACCTAAGTCTTCCACCCCCACCAAAGTTGATGTTCTCTCTCCCTCTTCCAGCTTAACTATAAGTACCCATACACCTCTGTAATTAATTTAATATGTTTTTATTAACCCTGATGAAGGTTCGGGCTGAACTGAAACCGGTTGGTTATAAATATATACAATAAAGTGGTATTTAAACAAAGTTATTTTATTTTAATTATTATAATTATGTATACCCACAAAGTGTTTGCTACAAGGGAAAAAAAAAAAAATTATTATTAATTTATTTAGAATATTGCTGGTTAGATTTCCAATACAGCGAATTTTTAATAATTATTTTTTTATAATTTTTTGGTCTTTTCAGACTTGGTGATCAACCATATGGATAATTACTTCTAATCCACCTCATAAAAATTCCTTACAGTTGTCTTAAGGGACATTATAAAGTAAAGACTTTAAAAATTATATTTGATTTTTTTTGCAATGCTTCTACGGTGTAAAAAAAATTAAACTAATTTCAAAAACGAAAAATATCTTATCCATTGATATAATTTTAAAAGTTAACCTTACAAAAATGTCACTATTCTCACTAACCGTAAATAGAAAGCATTTATTAACGCCGTATTGGGTTTTTACAAAAAAATTGACACTTTATTGGAGCATGTAAGTATAACAGATTAACTAAGTAAAAAATAACACAAGTACATAAAAACATAAAATCCAAATAATAACACCTGTTATAGTCATTAAAATCAAAGCATAATACCTATATAAAAGTAAGTATGTACGCATATACATACAATTATTCATGTTTGTTACAAACAAATTACACAGAAAACAAGAACCTAAGAGAGAAGAATTAAACAAAAAAATATACAAGTTGTATTTGTATTGATTTATGTACATTTTTTAAAGTATCTACTGAATCCCGCCCGCATCCTGCGGAAAATATTGCTCAATGAACTCAAATTCGGTTTAAATTTGAAACTAACTAGCGATTAAATAGTACCTACCTGTAATTAAGAAAAGATAAATAAAATAAAGAAATAATTCTTTATTTAAAATGTGTATTTCTATTTTATTATTTTTGACAGATTTCATGATTTTTCAAGTTTTTAAATTTAAGTTAGTAAATTTCAGAACGACTCTCTAATTTTTTAATATTTATTTTTTAAAGGTGATCATCGTGTGGTAAATATTTAATAAATACTCTTAGCTTCATAAATCTTACAATAATTATAATACAGGTCTGCACTATCAATACTATGTAACCATGTGTCAGTTGATGTGTGTTCTAATGTTCCTATTATCAGTGGCACACTTTCGTTGATTTTACGTAATTCGATAGATATTACCGCCATTTAACTTACATAATTCGGTTTGAGTGTCATAGCCGCCGTGACGTCACCGGGTCACTGTCAAAAAAATTGCGTTAAATTTCATCCGACGCTAACTGCTAACGGTACTGGGCTGGCATTACGCAAACAACAAGGCAGCCAACCGGGTAACCAACCAGGCACAATGCAACTTAGGTAAACCGAACTGTGCTAAAAGTAAAATGGCGAAGTGGAGGTATTCTAGTTGGTTATTGTTGGTATGTTGTTGCTTTATGCTAATTCTGTGACACTTAGATGAGATAGATTGGAACATAGTGAAAATATTTCAGGCAGACATAAGCAGATATTATCAAATCAACATGTCCATTAAGAGACTTCAATTTTTATGAAACGTAACGATTTATGATAAAACCAATATTTAAGAAATCAATCCGTAAAAAACATTTTTTTACTATAATACATCCATGTTTTTATTAATAGATGTACATATTGAAAAGTATTCAATTTTTTTGGATTAACTGAGGATTAAACCTTCCTCCTCAGGGATTGGAGTCAACAACGCTACCACCTAAGCAAAATTCTAATTGGCTAGTACCGAAGTTTATATCGTGTTTTAACTGCCTTACATTTGTATTTATTAAATATAATGTCAATCTAATTTCAGAAAAATGCGTGTGTTTGGATGAGTGCCAAGAAAAGTTGATAGAATGCATTGTCATCCACAACAAATCGTTTGATTTTCACTTCATTCATTCATCGAAATTAAAATAGATGTATTAACAAAAAAGATTTTTTGGAGGCACAAACAGTTTTTCATTTTTTTTGTAAAACGAATTTATCCACTTTCCAGTTATCGAAAAGACATTTTCTTTTCAAGTAGGAGATTACATTTTAATTATTTTTTGAACAGGTATTGAAATTCTACCAACTTGTAAAAATAATTTTATTAAAATTGTATGCAATGGTTAGCAGTCCTTGATATTTTATGACTGAACTATATACTATATAAATATTCACCTTTATTACTGATATATGCATTCTAAATTTGAAATAATATACTTGTTTTTTATCAAGCTGGTAATGTGCCCAATATAAAATAAATGCCAAAATGAGACGTGTATAAATAAATAAATATTTTTTTCTCTTACCGACTTTATAAAAAAGTAAAAATTAAATTGAAATCCTTTTTACTCTAGAAAACTGAAAAAAACAACCTCAGCGAAATGTGGGGAAAGAATTTTATTTGTAAGCGGTAAATTTTTTTATGGAAATATGTGGTAAGAAAACCATTCAAACCTAGCCAATGAAGTAGCAATTCACTCAATGTGTCACTGAAATTTATCAAAACTGTGTTCCTTATCTTCATCCAATAAATTAGGTTTTTTTTCCATCATTCTGAAGTATTTATATCATTATAATGTCGTCACGATAAACACAATTCTATAATAACACATTATAACGGGTCGATGCATAATATTTGCATCCGAGCTTGCATTTGAATATCTAGTAATTGGAATCCCAATAATAAATTCAGTATATTGAAAGGTGTTGTTGCTAAGAGCGGTAAGGTAGATAGTGTTGAATCTGTGACCTCATTAGCGATCGTGACCTCGGACTTGAATGTCTGGGTCTTGATTTGTGCTGCGCATATCCTAAGCGAGGGAAGCTAATGATGCCGTTTTTATATAATAACTTCAAAATATTTAAAAATAAATCACATGGAAATAAACATAGTAAATAACATGGAAATAAATATGATAAATAACATGGAAATAAACATGAAAAATAACATGGAAATAAATATGATTAATAACATGGAAATAAACATGGTGGATAACATGGAAATAATAAATAACACGGAAAAAATTATGACATGAAGAAAAATCTGTTTATTTGTGAAAAAATAAATTACATATTTAAATAAAGTAACGTTTTCGGCGTACCTATCTGAATTCTGAGTAAACAACTTTAGAGCAAAAGTAAAGGAATTATCATTTTTTACTTCTTTTTGAAATAGTCTCATATAAATATATAGTCAATTTAAATGTAATTAAATTGACTATATATTTTTTTGACGTGAAGAAAAAAAGTAATAAGTTTAAAAATTATGGTTATAAAAGCGCTATTCGTTACATATTACGTATCTATGTTATCTTCCCAATAATTGCATTCATCTTCTTTGCCGTCATTGTGTATCAGATTTATGTCACAAATAAATATCAGATTTATGTCACAGATAAAATAATGTAATAAAATAACTGTGCAGTATTCATGTTAACAGTAAACCTCCATTCCAAAGAAGTACGTATGTTTCTAATTTTATTGAAGTGAAACTTCTTTACGCGCGTCATGCAATTTCGAGGACCGGAGTAAAACCGACTCATGACCGAAACGAAAATGCGGGTACCCCCACCACCGATTAAAGTTCATTTGATCTAGTCAAAGTTTTGAAGTAACATATAAATGCTTCTTAGCTCATCCCGACAACTGGCGTTGGTGGTGTAATGGTCAGCATAGTTGCCTTCCAAGCAGTTGATCCGAGTTCGATTCTCGGCCATCGCACATTATTTTTTTGTTTTTAACGCCTTTTTCATTCAATATCTTATTTTTTAGTAGGTCAGAACATTTTTTAAAAGAAAATAATATTGCAAAATAATAAAAACACTTATCTCACTGTGATAAAACATTACTCCGCTAGAGCGCGCTTTGCGTTATTGTGTTGGATTAAAATTATTATCTAATCCGTATATTATGATAATTGTATTACATTTATTTAATTAATTTATTTATTTTGATAATATGTAATAATTTACAGAAAAAAAAATTAAAACTATCTCCCTCTGATAAAATATCCGTTCGCTAGAGCGCACTACGCGATCTTGTGTGGGATTCTATTTCTGTACATTGTACATTATTTTTAAAAATATATTATATTTTGGGTGTGATGTAGGTAACATTATAAAACATAACAAGCTCTCATATTTTCAGAACCTACATAATATAATCAATTTATGCGGCTTTGCTTACAGTTGGTGCTCAGCGTGGTTGGCTTTCAATCAGTTAAGCGAGGTTCGATTCTCGGCTGTGGCATTTTTGAAGTGAAACCTTGTTGAGGTGGGGGAGCCGCTCACGAACGTTCTCTCTCTTCTCTTCTTTCCTCTCTCTCAGACACCAGCGAACTGCGCCACGCCAAGCATCAGCTGAAACTAGAAGTTTCACTTCTGTCTTGCGTAGGCTTGACACACCCACTTTTTTTTTATTTTATAAATCAAAATTAAAATTTCTTCGGAAATCATAAAACATGTTTATTTAAATACCTACATAGTTCATTATAAACCATATATATATGTAATTTTTTTTAATTTAAAATAAGGAATTATACAATTTCTCTAAAAAATTCTTTTATCAAACTTGCTCCAGGCAGGTAAGTTCCAAATTATTAAAACAAGCGAATATGTAAGTTCAAATAAACACGAATATACAAAAAATCTTTATTGAACCATTAAAACGGCCACCGTATTGATCCTGAGTTTTAGGGAGAGATGAGATGTAAAACGGTCGAAATTAACCGGAAATCATTTTTTTCGTTTTAAAGTACATTAAAAAAAATTATATTTGTGTGAAATTTTTTTTATCTATAAATGTGATATTTTTCTCCAATCTTTAGAATTAGGAATGGCTGGCTGTCTTCTTGGCTGATTGGCTACTGGTGTGGTGATGTCTTGGTGTGGCCAGTGGCTCGCTCTATGCGGGCGCAGCGCGGGCAATACTCCCAGCCTGGGGCCCCGAGGGGTGGCCGCTGACCCATTTTCACTGCTCAAGAGTCCGCTCATTCTTATTAGATATACCAATATTATTTATCATTTATTTAATTGAAAGAAAAATACATTTTCAGATTTTCTAATAGTCCTCAACGTTTTTTTATAATAAAATATGTTTTAGATTTAAATATGCAGTAATTAAACATAATTTTGTTTATGATAAAAATTTAAATAGGTAATCATATTTTAAGCATTTTTCGGTCTTTCGGAAAGAATGTCAATGAATGCGTAATATTTTTTAGAGGTTAAAAATAAATATGTAACTTTGGCATACTAATCGCAGGTTAATAATTACGAATATATGTATTATTTATTTTCTTGGAAATTTTTTATTTTAATTAACAATATATTTTATTTTCCAGTGGATCTGTCAAAGCAATGTGGGAAATGTTTTAAACATATCTACTACATCCGATTTGACGATGACGATGAAGGGATAAGGCTCGCAACTGCGAATCTGGATATCGGATCAAATCCCGGTGGGCACATGAAAATTTGATGTAATTAATTTGTGTTATTTTACAATTAACTCTTGTATGTTTGCGGCACATTGCAGAGTGGAACATAATATCAGTATCGCCGTATAAAAAGACCACCAATCAAAATTGAAACGTTGCTCAAAATGACTTTAACCGTGCTTCGTGACAAGATCTGAGTAGTCGAGCAAATCGCTACTTCTTCGCCATCTCCTTCCTTTCTACACTATCTCTAGCCTTGCAACATACCCCAATTGAGGATGCAATAGTCTCATTGGCTTCAGGTGGTTGGGAGCACTTGGGAATTGAGACTCCTGTGAAGTATTCAAACGAAAACAAAAACATATTCTAAAAATAAATTATATTTATCCTTTACTGCATAATAAATATATTTTGTTTAGTCCACTCTTCTTAGAACGGACTACGAACCACGTCGGTACTGCGTTCGCCTACTCGGCTTGAGATCGCGAATTTCCGGAAATAACGGTAACCCCGGTCCACGACAGCGGCTTGTCGGAGGTACGTGCCAAGAAAGCCTCCATTTCTCCTTCCCTTCCCTTCCTGCCCCTCCCCAATCCACCCGCGCTACACTCACGCCACCACCTCCCGCCGCGCGCATGCGCCGTGCTAACTTAATTAGGTTTCTGTAATATTTACAAAGTCATCCCTAAGAATTATCTGCGTGTATTCACATATATACTACACAAGCAACATCCAACAACCGAATCAGTTTTAATGGCGTTATCTGCATATTCCTTCGGTAATATATTTGTTTAGTAAAAAATAGCAATAATCTACTTCACCACAAACCAACTTAATCACTTTATTCGTTAATCAACATTTTATTAAGCTGATTTTTTTACTAAAACTAGTTTTTGTGATGCACTGAATAGCAATTATTGAAGATTTAATCATATTTAAGTGCTCATTAGTTATTTTTAACAGTTAAGATTTATAAAAAACATTTTTTTTATTCAATTAGACATTTTATGCAGCTGTGGTTAGAATTTCAAATTTCAACAAAATGGTTGATTATAGCTGATACCGGCCAGCAATTCTTTGTTGCAACAATGTCTTTTGATTCCTAATTTTGACTTGAAAATGCAATGAAAATTAATTGCTAATATATTTTTTCCCAAACATGCCAAACTACTTTCTGTGTTCTCTCAATAAGATTTTATTTAAAAAATGATTGTAATAATTCTTAATTTAGTATGGATTTTCGTGAAATTACAACACATATACTCTAAAAATAAAAATAATAACGGTTGAGTAAACATGAAATGGCTAAGTCGGTAATGGCTGGTGTGTTCATTATTAAAAATCTAATTAAAAATTGCTAAGTTATTATTTCTCTTAATTAAACAACTGCTTACTTTTATTTATGTTATTGTCTTTGGGTGGTCATTTATTTCATAAGATAATAAAGTAATACGTTTCATTAGATGATATGCTTTAATGGTGCTATAAAATGAAATTACTACGAATATTAATTAATATCTTTATATTTTCAGCAAACGCAATTATAAACTTAATTATCCAGGTAAAATATTTTCAACCATCCCTAAACATCTCAATTATTATTGAAATTATATTTCCATTTCATCAAACACAAACATTTTCCAGTAAAGTTCATAAAATAACGAATTAATTAAATATATTTTGTAATGAATCGGATGATTCCGTGACATTGCCGTTGTATTTTCATTAGAAATGTTCAATAATACCCTGAAAACAAAATGTTTTTTGTTACTGTTGCAATAACCAACAAAGAGACTAGAAACCGAAGATCGTTAACTTTTTTTTCATTTAAGACGTTTATCAGAGCGAAAACGAACAAAACCACAACTTAGATGTAATTGTTATTTACTCCGTGAATATTTTGGTAAATCCATTCATTATTTTGGTTTGTTTATTGTTAAAGTAAAACAAAACTAAAAAATGTAAAATACAAATCTTGGAAAAGCGGGAGGTGAAATTCTAAAGTATGTATTACCTATGAATGTTGATAGGTGGGTACATTTTTTAACAATATTTAAATTAAGTTTATTTTAAAAATGATATAATAATTATTTTTGATGCGTTATTTTGTTTAATTTTGTTTTGGTTGCTAATAAATCCTGTTGACTTTAGATGAAATATGGTGCACATAAAAAAGCACACAGTAGGTTGTGATTTATCACTTAAATTTTTAATTTTTAATTAGCAAGCAATTATCACAACGCGAAAATAGAGGAAAATTTAAAAAATCGTAAAAATGTAACTGCACGCCATTGGTAAAGAGGTACTGAAAACGTAAATGACTTTTTTACTTTTAATTAAAATCGCCTAGCGGTTTAATGAATACCATTTTTCATTTATTTAAATTAATTTTGTTACTCGAATTCCGGTTGCTCTCGAATAAGTGTAAGAAAATCAACATATTTTGAATAATTATTTACGTTTTTGCAACAATGGCAATCCTTCAATCAACGAACAAAGATTAGTGTGCTTTAATCTTTCAATTATTTGCCTATTGCAAGCACAATGACAACCAGTTTGAGTATATTATAGAAGACGATATTGAAAATACTCATGTGGATACCCACACAATCTACAAGGTACAATACTGTAAGAGTGTCTTAAAATAGAACCACGTTTACCTAAATTTCAAGCAATAAAATCAAGTAGCGCTAAATTGGACCCCACACGAGTAACAACGCCTTCGAAGGACATTAGAAAAATTATTGGTTTCCCCGTTGTACATATTGGTGCATGATATGCTAGTGACCAGGCAAACGATCATAACTACATGCATGTTTTCATTATATAAGAAATATGTTTACGAAATATGAATACGAACCAAAAACGAACTGGTTTCAGAAATGCGTGCATATTAAAAAGTTTTCTGAATCATAAAAAATAGTTACCAAAACTTTTGTTCAAAAAAAAATCTTGATACGCGCCACAGATTGTAATTATAATATGTAGGTGTGGTCAAAAATATTGATATCATAATTAAATACCAAAGCTTCAACTAAAATTTATAATTACAGCTCTAAGTGACAATGAGTTCAAGTAATTGATAACTAGAGTGATGTAGATAACTGATATATTTAACTAAACGCCCCTTCAAATATTGCGTTTGCCATCGATAGAGGGCCTTAGGCCAAACATCTTGTCGGGTGATACTGCCTTTCTGCGCCTTTAGATACATATACAAACGAGTTTTTTTTATTATTTGGACTTCCGCCGCAGTCCCCTTAAATTAATTTAATATGAAATAAATATTCAGCTAAGTACAAACTGCAACAATTAATTCAACATCTTGAAGTTCCTTTTTAAAGGTTTTTCTTTAAATAACTTCCAAATTTATACATTCGGATGCATGTGCTATTTCATTTGACTGAATAAGAAAAAGAAAATCATTTTTTAACTACTTGATCTAATTTCTAAGTGATATAAAAATGTATTTTTTACATTGAAGGCGTGAGAAATTGAGTTTCTTAGTTCAAAGATTGAAATATGTTTTAGCTATAAAATATTGGATATTAGAAACATTGTACGAAATGGAATAATTATCCTTGTCATTATTTTAGGCCTTCTAACGTCTCAGTGTATTAAAAAAAAATTAAATGTTTTCTAGTTAAGTAATTCAAGAATCAAAATCTGGCCGAAAGAGGTCAATGATTTTTTTTTTAAAGCATTAAAAACGACATAGAAGACCCACCTAATTAAATGGAAGTAAATAACCTTAGTTCATCTCAGCACAGGACTACACGCGAAGAGGACTAGCAAATACCATTGTTATGCTTAAATACAACATAAAATTTTATAAGTTCACATAAGGTCATAAAAAATGATAATATCTCTCGCAAAAATCTAAACATGACACAAAGCAATGAGATCACCTGGTTTTAAGATCAACATAATAAAATATGTATACAGCAGGATTTGGCAGAAAGTGTATAAGCGATCTATTATATTATTTATTCATGTATCTTGATTTTTCTATTTAAAAAAACGTGTTTAGAGAATTTCACGGATTTAAGTTAATTTAATTTTAAAATATCAGATACTTAAATAGGTAATTAACAGTGTACCTTTTTATATATATTATTTTAATCCGTACGACAAAAGAGAATGTGATTTATTTTTAAAATATCAATTCAAAATATCCGTAACATTAATTATTATGATTGACGCGATTAAATTGTCACCATATCTGCTTAAATATCATATCGATTTCTAAACGTTTTTTATTGGTATTTTTTCTCAGTAGGATTTCCTGTCGAACTTTAAAGCATAGGAACCGATACATTAAAGTATAATAGTTTTGTTCGTATTCAAGTTTTGCATACCATAATGATATCACAATTCTAGAGAAGGCTCGATACATGTTTCGCCTTCGGGTTACAAAGTCCTTGGCCGTGACTGACTGTGGGCTACGATATCAGAGAGAATGTCTGAGAAATAAGAGGTACATAGTTATAGTTTTCGATTCACTAACAATACCTACAGTACAGATTGTGTTATAATCATGTCGAATAATCGCTGCTCACTTATAAAATAAAAAATAAGACAATTGATATTACATACGGTTTTGAGATAAGGTGCCGAAACTAATATGAAAACCTAAAATTAGTGGTTTTGGATCTACATTAGAGAATGGATTGTTTAGGATAAATATTATGAGCCATAGGTCACCCTAAGTGGTTCGCTACGTTTGGTGAATTGGTAAGGGGCCAGGGTTTTTCCCGGTCTTGGCGGTGGATGCATCTGTCCACCAACTGCATGGCGGACCAGATTGGAAGAGGCCGGTTGATGGAGACCTTTTCACCTCACCAGCCGAACTCTCTCGACGGAAGGGATGGATTCAAGAAATAAAACTTACTCATATTATCTAAGTACATTGAATGAAAAATATGTGCAAGATTTCTTACAATTAAAATTGTCTTGTAAAATAGAATTCTAAATAAAACAACCGAATAATAATGATAAATTGTTACAAATTTAAAACTTTTTTTCCACTTATTTAATTTTTTACCGTATCAGATTTCAGCTTATCAAAGCCGCCTTCTAGATATATTTTTTTAATTACATCTATCACTTCTGGATACTTTTTGAACCCAAGATTCGGACCCAATCCTGACATATTTTTCCTACCCAGAATCTCGTCTCCTTCATTTCCTTAATATACACTCCATAGAGCATCAACAAAAATGACATATGCCCGCGGGGAATTTATTTTCCTCAGGGCCTTCTGTGTTGAGCTAATAATTTAAATAATAGTAGGAATGTAAAAAAAATATTAAATTAAAAGTCTTATAAAGCATAAAATTCTTGTAATGTTCCATAGGTCCGAAAGATTGCTATGAGCCGGACACGAAGAAAAATAGGTAGATGGATTACGTGAAAAGTATTGCAGCAGGACAGGAAGGACTGAGGACTGTAAGCCAATGGCGAAGACCTGAAGACAGTGGAGAATATAGGTAGTTAGTAGGAGGTCAAATCCCACCCTGGGTTGTTATAGCACCGTGATGACGATCTGAAAAATTGTAATTAGCGTCAACGTTTTCCTCTCACCGCAAATTATATTATAAGAACGTTAATTAAAAACATAATAAAATGACATTTGCATCAGTGATTTGACTTTTTCCCTAAATAATTAGGTATTTTCTTTTGATTTCACCGCTAAATTCGATACAGTGACAGGAAGAGTTTGTTTTGAATAGAGATTACAGGTAATTTGGTATACATACTCCTGTCACGCGTTAATCAGTGTAATTTTTACCTTTAAACACCACACAAACAATTACGTGTCGCGGTAGTCTTTTAATCCGGTGTGACATCCACAAATTTTCAGAACGCACAAAAAAACCGATAAAACCAGGTTCTTTATCGTTCACCCCTCAACCAAATTAAAGTTTTTCAATTGACAATATTTCAGCTCATAATGATTTACTTGAAACTTTATCAAAAGTGTACCAATCAAGAATAAATAAGATTTATTTTTTTGAGATTGATGAAATGAGGTCGAGGAATTAATCCCCGGTCTGGTTTTAGCTAATAAATTAACGAAATTTAATGATTTATGGTAATTATGAAGTCTTTCAACCTGTTTAATTTTTTCGCTAAAATTTCTGACTAGAACTTGAACTAGACTAAATCATGTTGGTTTTATCATGAGATTGTGTTTTATGTAGTGCATACTAACTCAGCAGTGCAAAAATTGATGTGCTTAGATGCACCTGCATCCGTTAATCCAAAATAATTGGCATAAGATATATATATGCATGATGAAAATTTAATGGGAATTGGAATTGGTGTAATGGAGAAGTGTTTATATTACTATAATAATAAGTACCTACCTACCTACTTACGCATGGCAGTTGAATGTTTCAGTCATTTAGTTCCTAGAATAATTCATCACAAAATTTAATTAGTACTTAAGGCGATGCACTACGTCGTGTTATATTTTAAATTGAGCCGCATCAATAACAACCCTTACGTAGATGGTGATAAGGTTTAAATTCCCGTTACCATCCGCCTATTTTGATTTATGCAAGAAAAAAACATGGCCAAAAAGTGCCTTTTATTTTATTTTGTGGATGTTCAGGCATAAATATTTATTTTTTTTATCATTTTATAAATAACTTAATTTGCCACATTATACAATAAAATCATAACCGAAAATGGGTTCGTAAGTAGGAGATTTAGAACTTTAAAGCAGTGTTCATAGGCCTTTACATTATTTTTTTCTGGGCTTATAAAAAAAACTTATCTAAAAAATACTTGATTATTTCAAAGGCCAAGATGTATTCTACTCGCAGTATTTAATTATAGCATCTGAAACATTTCTAGGCGACCAAATTTTTAAACCAAAAACACATGATCTTGCATTACTACGTATGGCATCGCCTTAATAAATTTAAATCGCTAATTAGGCAATTATGATTGTGTATTTACATAATGTATCTTTGTTATTGGAATTTTTTATTCTGTAAATATGCATTTGAAATATAAATATAAATAAATACTATTAATTTGAACACAAAATACAGGTGTTATAGTATATATTTTTTTTAATTTAACAAACTTTCAATCAGATTTGCCGACACCTTGTTCAATTTTAACACCCATATGCGAGAATGTTAAAGTAACACTTAACCATTTATTATTGAGAATACGGTTTAATTACATTTGTGCTGATTTATATTCATTAACCGTACTTTTTAATTCGACATAAATGGCGCGAATTGCTTATTAAATTTGAAATACCGTTTGCTGATTTTTAATATCGATGATGGTGTTATTTAAATTGGATGTGGATGTCGATGTTGATTGGAAATACAGAAATAATACGCTGTAGGTAGACAGCCTTTTGTGAATGTCTTTTGAAATATAAGTCGCTTAACTGTCAATGGAATCCTGAACATCTTTTCTCCAGCACCACATTTCGAGGGCGTTTGTCCTTTTTCTTCCAGTGTACATGTTTCCACACCGAAATATGGGTAAAATAAACCTCCAGACGAGTCTCATCGTGGTGGTCTTCGTTATGCAGCATCGCTCCATATCTTTTGCATTTTGCTCATGGCGTCTGTTGTCACGCAAATCCTTCTACGCTGTTGTAAATAATTGTATAAATCGTAAACAAGTTCTTTTATACTTTGATCTAAAAACGTTAGTCTCCACAGCGATTTTTTAAATATATTTTAGATGTTTCAACATAACACTAATTTAATTATTGTAAAAACAGTGAATCCAATTAAATTTATAAAAAAATAAAATTAATAACAATTGATACAAAGCATGGCGTTTAAAAAATGTGCATTATTGCAGTCTTAAGTCACTGAAATTTAGCTGAAAAATCTCTACCTCAAACGAAAGGTCCTTTAAAAGTATACAGTATTCATTCTCCCCAAAGGCATGATTATTTGTAGGTTGGTCCTGCCTCTTAAAAAAATAAATATTCTTTGCTGCCTAGGTCTGGTGAAGTTATCGGGTATATAAATCGTTTAACACTACTGCAATTATACTTGAAACATTCATGTTCACATTAAATAAATGCCGTGAAATAAGAATGGAAAATTGTGCAAATTAATCAATAAAAAATAAAAATGAAAGGCTGATGGAGGAATGAATGATCATATAGTGAGTTGAGAATGAGTTATAGAAGAATAGAGAAGGGAACACTAGTATCAAAAATATTGTTTTCTTTTTGTCTGACACCTTGTAAGAGCCTCACGGTCTGTCTAGTTATGTTCGGGAAACTACGTTGCCATCCGGTCGGAAGGCACTGTAGGAAGGGTTTTGCTAGAATGAGTGATGGGGGTAATGCGAAAGATATCAATTTGTTACCCAATACTAACCACCACAAGACTTTACTCGGCAAATACTCATTTTGAAAAATCTTTGATACAGCGGAAGTGCCAGCACAGCCACGCGATTCCATTTGCAAAAATGGGAAAAATTAGTTTTTAAATAATAACTTTTTACGTTTTTTTATTATGTGAGCATTGACTAATAATAATCAATACATGCTTATGTACTATGTGTATATTTATTATCTAGCCCACGTAACAAATAAGATCGCAAAGGATTACGCGGAACTCTGCACGCAGGTAGAAAATTATCACCATTCGTATGATTGTGTTGTGGATGCGAGGGATTTGATATTCACTTTTCTACCTAGCAGTGGCCTTGATCTTGGTATGAAGCTTTTGCCACAATAAAACCGCCGAGTGATTGTAGATTTATATTTCGGTGGCCTTTCAAAAGTCCAACATTCCATTCAACGGCTGAATGTGTGACGGGAGGGAGACGACAGTAGGGGGGATAGCGCTATAGACGCGCCAGACAGGGACGGAGATGGAATCCGCGCTGGGACAAGTGCAGTCGTTGACCCGAAACTGGAGTCTTTAGAGTAGAAAAAATAATTTGCGACGGAATTATCCAACAACCAACTGGCGGAGGAAGAAAATCTACTATCCGAACTAAATGCACAAATTTATTATTACAAAACAAAGTGTGTAGAAGAAACAATTTTTAATTCTAATTTGAATGTTAATTTTAATTTGAATGTTAATTTTTAAAGCATATAATCAAAGATACAAATCAAATTGATGATTTGTGTAGAAAATGTTTGGCTTTTCCGGAAACTATAGAACATATTATATCGGGATGTTCTATATTAGCACCGTCCGAGTATACATTTAGGCACAATCAAGTTTTAAAAATAATTCACCAAAATTTGGTAATTAAACATAACTTGATTGACTGCCGTAATGTAGTACCATATTATGAATACGAACCAAATTCATTTTTAGAAAACGAATTTTATAAAATATATTATGATAAAACTATACTAACAGACCGAGCGATTAGTCATAATAGACCCGATATAGTTTTACATGACAAAATTTAAAAAAATAACTTATATCATTGATGTTGCTATTCCAAATTCCTGTAATATTCAAAAATCTGTTAGTGAAAAAATAAGAAAATACACAGATTTAGGAAATGAAATAAAAAGAATTTGGCATTCTCATACTATAAAAATATTACCATTCGTTATTTCGGCTACTGGCATTATACCTAGCTCTCTAATTAAAAATTTAGGCGTATTAGATCTATCAAAAAATTTATATATAAAGATGCAAAAGTCGGTCATTTTGAATACATGTAGGATAACAAAAGATTTTTTAAATATTTATGTTGAGGGATCAGTAGGATTTATAGGCCCTGTTAGAAGTTCTACCGAGCCGAACCCTCTGATATGAAAATATCTGGAGACGGTGAATTTTTTTTCCCATTTGATATCTGGTGATTTGACGTGTTGTTGTTCTTGTATTGTTTTGTATTTATTTTACTTATATAATGCACTTACATAGTGTTGATTGACTAGCTGATCATTTGTGGAAAAGTGAGTGGAAGGGTTAAGTTTTTCCTTTGGGGAAGACTTAACCCGGACAACTAAATCGGAAGTTTAAAAAAAATTTTAATTTATTAAAAAAAATTTTTTTTTTATGTTTCCGATTTTGTTGTCCGGGTTAAATCTTCCCCATAGGAAAAACTAAACCCTTCCACTCACTTTTCTACAAATGATCATCTAGGCAATCAACATTATGTAAGTGCATTATATAAGCAAAATAAATACAAAACAATACAAGAACAACACATCAACTCACAAGAGATCAAATGGGAAAATAATTCACCGACTCCAGATATTTTCATATCAGAGGGTTCGGCTCGGTAGAACTTCTAACAGGGCCTATAAATCCTACTGATCCCTCAACATAAATATTTAAAAAATCCTTTGTAATCCTACATGTATTCAAAATTACCGACTTTTGCATCTTTATATATAATTTTTTTGAAAGATCTAATACGCCTAAATTTTTAATTAGAGAGCTAGGTATAATGCCAGTAGCCGAAATAACGAATGGTAATATTTTTATAGTCTGAGAATGCCAAATTCTTTTTATTTCATTTCCTAAATCTGTGTGTTTTCTTATTTTTTCGCTAACAGATTTTTGAATATTACAGGAATTTGGTATAGCGACATCAATGATATAAGTTATTTTTTTAATTTTGTCATGTAAAACTATATCGGGTCTATTATGACTAATCGCTCGGTCTGTTAGTATAGTTTTATCATTAGAGACCGGATTATATGCATTTGCATATTTGCATATGCAAATGCATATTTAGACCCTTTTCAGCGGTAGTTGCATATTTTAGCAAATAATTTGAGATCTTGCATATTTACGCTTGATATCGTTCAGATGCTTCACATAGCGACACTATAGACGTCAGATAGCAAGGCGCGCGGCCAGCGAAGCTGAGCGAAGAACTGATAACTGATCTTACTGATCGCTACGGCCGGCGGCCGGAGCGGGGGAGAACCTCTCTCATCTTCGCCTGCGCTCCCGCCTACTTGGCTTAATTCGGCTAATTGCCGAAAACAATTCATTCATTCGTATGAGGGGTGATTTTGTATATTTTTATGGTAATTCAGTGAATTGTGAATTTTGTTTTTGACTGGTCGCACGCGCTATTCTTTAGAGTTTCGTCTAGTGTTTTGTTTGTTTGCACGAAGTTGTACATTGTGAAAGTGAACCATGCCCCCTGATAAAAAAGTGCCCATACGTGGATAGCTGAATATCCTGGAATATTTACATACGACGGAAAAGTTTTATACTGCCGAGTTTGCGATTATACGCCAGTATTAAAAAAAACCTAGCTATGATTACCACTCATTTCGCCTACATACCTGCAAGTATAAAAACGCTTGAAACTCATGGATTGGCGTTGAATGCATCTATTCAGGTTATGAAGGAAATTCGCCTTATGAATTTCTCGTTGCCAAAGCTATTCCCGAGTAAACTCAAAGAAAAATTTGAAAACATACTGAATAATAACCCAGGGTTTGAACCTTTGTGCCAAATTGATAACTTCATCAACGGGGCAGGTGAAATTTTGCCCGGAACAATAAGTTCAAAAATCGCACCCAAATTTAAATTCTGTCCAGCCACATCAGTAGACGTAGAACGTTCCTTTTCCGCTTACAAAAATATATTAAGCGATCGTAGACACAATTTGTCTACAGAATATTTAGAACAGTACTTAGTCATATATGTTTTTAAAGGTAAATTCTAAATTTTATTTTTAAATACATTTTATAATTGATATTTTCGAAAATATAATTGTTATCCTTGAGAACTAATAGCTTACTAAAATAAAAAAATATGTAAAAATACGACTTCCTGTACTATTTCATGTTGCATATTTTGACCCTTTTTATGGATTTTCGTGCATATTTTAGCTATTTTTATTACATATTTGCATGCATATTTTGAGCTATTTTTGTTGCATATAATCCGGTCTCTATTTATCATAATATATTTTATAAAATTCGTTTTCTAAAAATGAATTTGGTTCGTATTCATAATATGGTACTATATTACGGCAGTCAATCAAGTTATGTTTAATTACCAAATTTTGGTGAATTATTTTTAAAACTTGATTGTGCCTAAATGTATACTCGGACGGTGCTAATATAGAACATCCCGATATAATATGTTCTATAGTTTCCGGAAAAGCCAAACATTTTAATTTTAATTTTAATTTTAATTTTAATTTTAATTTTAATTTTAATTTTAATTTTAATTTTAATTTTAATTTTAATTTTAATTTTAATTTTAATTTTAATTTTAATTTTAATTTTAATTTTAATTTTAATTTTAATTTTAATTTTAATTTTAATTTTAATTTTAATTTTAATTTTAATTTTAATTTTAATTTTAATTTTAATTTTAATTTTAATTTTAATTTTAATTTTAATTTTAATTTTAATTTTAATTTTAATTTTAATTTTAATTTTAATTTTAATTTAATTTTAATTTAAATTTTAATTTTAATTTTAATTTTAATTTTACTCTTAATTTTAATTTTAATTTTAATTTTAATTTTAATTTCAATTTTAATTTTAATTTTAATTTTAATTTTAATTTTAATTTTAATTTTAATTTTAATTTTAATTTTAATTTTAATTTTAATTTTAATTTTAATTTTAATTTTAATTTTAATTTTAATTTTAATTTTAATTTTAATTTTAATTTTAATTTTAATTTTAATTTTAATTTTAATTTTAATTTTAATTTTAATTTTAATTTTAATTTTAATTTTAATTTTAATTTTCACGTTTCTGAAATGTTCGATGTGACAATTCTTTTAACCATACCAACTAACCACCATGTTATTCCTTCCCAGTAAAATATGGATTTTCTGATCTCTCAGACACAATTGAAAAATTCCTCTTGGTTTCAGAATCTTGACCTTGACATGACCCAACCACTAGAATTTGATTCCCTCGATCGTGGCACGTTTTCCTGGTGCATCAACGACGTCTTTTGAATATATGGGCATTATAATGTAATACTACAAACAACATCTAACACTGGGTAAAATATTCATACATTTGCATTAAATATCCAATCATTCTGAGCGCAATTTATCAATCTTGCTTCCTAACCTTACATCTGAAATCAATTATGTGAGGATCCTTGAGGAAGGAATATTTTGAAACTTTTGTGACTAACTAACTAAATAACCATCACGCTGTTTCTCTGCAGGGATGGGCAGAGAGGACGGACCGCCAAAAAACTCGACACATACTCCTTGTCTCATTCATACATACTCTTCTATTATTCTGACTCTTGACATGGCTCAACTGAAGTATCTGATTCACTTGGTCCTGCCATGTCTTCCTCGGGCGTCCCCGACTTCTGCTGCCATTCACATTTGCAATCTATATTCTCCGTACACTCCTTTCTTCGCTCATTCACTCTACATGCCCAAACCATCTAAGCGCCCCTTTCTTGATCTTACTCAATACATTTACATCAGCCTTGCACTCTTTGCGGATCTCCACATTTCTCACATACAATACAAATATACATACGCCTCAGGGATCTCATTTCTACAGCATTTAGTCTACTTTCATCCTTTCTCTGCCAGTTCCATGCCTCACTTCCGTACATCAGGGTAGGTACTAGCACTCCATTGTGAACCGCTAGTTTCGCTTGCACTTTATTAAATGGCTTCTCACTTAAAACTCCCATAGGAAAATAAATATAGTGTCACTAGCGCAAAAGATATGATCTTTACAATAAGTTCGAACTTTGAAAAATAAAGTTCAAACTGATTGTAAAGATCATATTCGAACTTTATTTTTCAATATGATCCTCATACACCGACAACTGAAATAATAATGCTTAATTATAATTTGGTGGGTTAAACAACTAAAATTTGCTACACCAGCATTTGCAAGTATATACTGTCGGTGTGCTGCTTTTTGAACTACTAATTAAAATATATATATTTATGACATCGACAGGTGTTTCATTCATTCGATATATTGATAGCAGTCACATCGCTTCAAATTTAAGTAATCACTATCGATAGATCTACCCCTTTCAATTTATATATCAAAGTCAACGGAAATTTTCGAATTGGGAATGAAATCATTGACAGGTGTCCCACCCTCGATTTCTCATAGATAAATTAGTTTTTAGATTTGGGAACATACTTTTTCAACGCAAAGATCAACCCTTTAAGAGTTAGATAAAAACCAGTGCTGGTCACAAAAAATCAACCCTTTTATGGAAAAATCTACCCCCCATGAACTTTAAAATGATAAAAATTAAACAATAATAATTGGATCATTTTTAAACCGCATCAAGAACGAAAAATGACATTCACAACGTAATATAATTTTTCCCTCATAACAGTTTTGTGAGCATAATTATTGAAAAAAATTATAAAGTAGTCTATTCCCTTCACGCATTTGACGTTAGTTTTAGAATGGATACACCTACGTACATGCATATGAAGAAGCACGAATTCTCTCACACGGCTGAACAATACAGCAAGGTGTTTACAATCCTTGGCAATATTCACGTACAGCAGTATTTATACCTGGCTTTCAATAGTATTGACCTGCATATTGATTTTTTACATGTATTTATCTTTTGTTACTCAAACATCCTCAAATAATGTACTGCGGACAGTGCTGGAAGTTTAAAAACCAAGAGAACATCTTTTTCAAATTTATTAAGTGGTGATAATACTTATATTTTAGTTTAGTTATACGTCTGAAAAATGTTTGAAATTTCTAATATTCAACAGTTTTCTGTTCTTTGAAATTACCACTCTTAATTTTCCTTGTAAATAAATTATGAATCCTTAACCAATCTATCAGAATAATGAATTATTATTCGTAATTATTTAATAAGAGTTACATAGAAAATAGAGAAAAATACACTAAACTATATACTACATTGAGTGAACCCATGTCTTCCTAGTATGGCATTCGATAAGGCTCAGTAAAATGAAATTTTGTGCAATCATAGACAGATAAATAAATTGCAAATAATTCAAAATAGAGGTATGCGAGCAGTATTGAACTGTAGTAAGTATTCTAAGATAATTATTATGCTGAAAAAACTAGGAATGTTAAGAGTGAGACGGCGAATAATTTACAATACCCTAATATTTATATTTAAGCTAAAAAATAAAATGCTCCCAAAATACATGTTTAAGAATGTAAATTTTAATTTAGGAAAACATGGCTACCCTACGAAAAACTGTGGAGATTTTAGGCTTCTAAGAACAAATTTGTCGGGAACCTAAAATAATCTCTATTTTAAGGGATTTAAGATTTTTAATGAATTTCCGACAGATGTTAAAGAAGCTAAAAGCTTTCTGCTTTTCGTAGGTTATGCCTAAATACGATAAAAAATAAGTTTTATATGTTTTGTAAAGTGTCTTTAATGCAATATAAATAAGTTAAAAGGTTTATACTAGACATAAAAATCTAAAAAAATATAACTAAATTTACTTTTGACTTACCTTTACTTTTCCTTATATACGTCATTGATATATTCAGTCTCCCTCTTAGTGGAAGGATCATCTCGTATGCGGATGACATAGTTATCATCCATCGTCAAAGGAATAACATGGACAGATGTGACAGTAGCTGCACACGATGATATTAACACTGAAGAAATGGTTTGATGATAACTTACTGAGTATATACAAAAATATTATGTATGCCTTTTTACCTTAATGGCACTGCAACCACCTCCAAAATTGGAGTGATAGTGTACAGTCATTTATGTGCGGGGGATGTATGTTACGATAAATGCAAATTCTTGAAGAAAACCTGAGATAGCAAATATCTAGGGATCACTATAGAAAGTAGGATGAAATTTAAGAAACAAAGAATGCTAGCTTTATAAGAATTTTTTGTAACATATTAATAATTTTGCGCTTTAAAATTATTTTTTTAAAGTGGGTATTATCCCATTTCAAACTGGAAATCAATAAAACTTTTATGAAATAGAGGATATCTCAAATAGAAGTAATCAACGATACCAAATGTGAATCAAAATTTTTGGTCGAAAATTGGATCCAACAATAATAAAGTCTAGTAAGTAGGAAATTGCATACCTACAGTGTTTGTAAACAAATTTAAAAAAATACAAGAAACTAACAAATATAAATTTTATATGATTCAAAACAATCTTAATGTTCTATCTTAATATTTCCATTTGAGTCTCTGGCCCCAGCTGATTCGGGCGTGGGAATAATCACAGGTGCAAGTATTATCGGGTCCCCCTTACGATTTCAGATTGTTATTTGTATCCCAATCTTATGGAAATGGGATAGAACATCACTTTCTAACAGCATACGAACAACGGACATAAAGGGTTCGAACCGCAAGATAATGCATATCAGTTTACATGGAATTTTATTCATCGTTTATACATGAGAGGAATTATTATAAGTGACAATGAAGAAAAATAGATAACCCTGCTTACTCTACTTCTATACGCCGGTTTATTTTGATTACGATAAGCTTTTTTTTGACAGTTTATTTGTCAAAATAATAAAAAAAAATATATTTTATTGGCGTTCTCTGTACAGATTGAAATGATTATTTCAATGTGAGGCATCAAAAAAATTAAATATTTAGATGAAAAAACACCGTAGGACTTATTTATTATCTTAGTGCGTACTTAAATAGAAGGGGCACTGTTTTATTCATCAAACAAATTTTAATAAAAATACCGTTTTTTTATTTTATTAAAATTTATAGTTTCGCCGATAAAAATAACACTTTCGAAAAACACAAATATTTGTACGCATTTAAAAATAAACCAAGACGTCTCATGCCGCGTTAAGTGTGAAATTTAAGCTTCGTATTTCGTAAATATCTAATTTACTCCATTTAAGCGGAAACAATATTAAGTTCACCCATTGTTTTTACATATTTATTAACAGTAGCATATAACAGTAGTCCCGTTGCAGGGTTACTATATATTCTGATGTGCATTACGTAAAAATCACGATTGTAAAATGTTATTTGATATAATACTTCGGTTCTATGATAACTCCACACAGTGACAATTCAACACACCTTTAATAAGTGATATAAAGTCATTACCTAACCTAACCTAACTTACTTAACCCAGTTAATAAAGTTTTTGTTTCATCACTTTCCATGACTTTATATAACTTTTTAAAGATGTGATGAATTATCATTTTGATGATTTATCCGGTCACCAATACTTCAATCCCAAACTTCAAGACGTTCGCAATGTGTGCAGCGCTGCGTTATTCACAGTTAATTCAAGGCTTCGGCAATATTCCACACCACGATCCTTCTCCGAAAAAACATTCAAACACGCATTAACTAATGAAAAATGGTTCATTGAAAAGGGTTTAAGAAAACGAAAGGGCATTTTTTATACTTCTTTTCAAACAGGTGATTTACAACAGTCGGTTTCGTTTTTATTCGTCCTTGAGTCCTTTTTCTCTCTTTTGGGGACCAAAGAGACCAAGAAAGACTATTATTTTTTCAAAATTTGCTTTTAACATCCGCATTGCAGCCGTGTCGACATTTAAATAATACTTTCTTTTACTACGATTTCATTTGAAATGCGACAAAATCAAATGATCATTTTAGTGAGACATCTTAAAATAAAAATCACCGTGTATATTTATGTATTTGAAATATTCATTCTAGGATGTTCGTGATCGGGGAATGTTTGTTTTTCTTAAAAAAATATTACACCAAATGAGTTGTTCATAATTCATAGCTCTCCGTTTAGCGGTCATCCACAACAAATTGCATTTTAAAACCAGTAATATTGTCTTTACTGTAGACACGTCAACGTTATTACGGACTTTAAAAAATAACAATTAAAGTGACAGTAATTTAATCGGCCATAATTTACTGGCAATTTAACTTTCAGAGTCATCGTTCTACCCATACAATTGTTAAACCAAATAAACCCAACTTTGCATAAAAGGCTTCCGTATACAAAAAAAATTATGTATACATCATTGTAACTTCAGCAACCAATGCCAACCACATTCAGATAACAATAAAAGAGTCAAATACAAGTAGGTACACATATCCAAGATGTTAAGGCAAGTCATAAATAAACGAACAGTAATATAGAAAGTAAACGAACCTTTTCCTTATGTTTTAATTGCTGAATATTTATTTGTAAATTAATATTGTCCTTCTTTGATGATAAGAACCAATTGTTAGAAATATGTTGTTGGTTTAACAATTAGTGTCATTTACTTTATAGAGTTAAAGTAAATTTAAAGTGGGGATTTTAGTTCTAGTCGCAAACTTAAATACTCACTTACGATGGCTATACAAGTGTCGAGCTAATGAGCTTTTGCCTCCTTAATTAAGCCATTCCACTTGGCAATTCACTGCCTTATCTGCAAAGGATCCTCCCTCAGGATAAAGTAGGCACGTTTTCAATGTCCCGGTCTGCTACTGATACCATGGCTTTGTGTATATTGTCCTACCCTGCTCAGCATGATACTCGTACATGACCAATATTTTTTCTTACGCTGTTGATTATAAAGGGTATATCCACGTTTATGTAAATCTGGAATTAACTTACAAATAGCAATCATAATTTAATGATAGATAGCTACATAGAAAAATACTTCAATCTGGTGTCGTCGTGTATCAACCTTAGTTGACTTTATCATGGCACTCACACATATACATTACTAATATACAGCGTGTTTTTTTTAGATTTAAATAAAATAAAAACGTATTAATGATTACTTCACAATGCAGAGTTCTAAGCCAAAGCGTTTTGAAGTCGGTTGTATATTTTGACATACCGAATATCGTTTTATTTCATAATTATTGAAATACTGAATATTATTAAAGTATAAATAGAACAAATAACTTTGTATTCATCACCATTTAATCAAAATAAATTTATAAAGATAAAACCATTTGTTTCTTCGTCAGGATAAGCGCACAATGAATCATAACAAATAAAAAATACACAAACATATATTGTGAAATATGTATCTATGTACCAACATATTACAATGAGTGGTGATTAATTAGTTAAAATTATTAAAAAAAAAGTTATCCAAAATAAATAAAATTATTATAAAATAGGTAATTATTCCGAAATTATTAGAATGAGAGTAAGCTTTTCTACAAAAAAGTAAATGACATGAGAGCTGAGTTTAAGCCAAAAATAAATATATGCAAGGATAAGAACGGAGTGATACTGAGTGAAAAGCCTGACATCCTGAGAAGATGGGTGAGACACTTTGATACGGTTCTCAATAACAACTCGGCAGAGGTGGAGCATAACACGGTGGAGAGCATGGGAGATGACTCGTACAATGACAATACTGAACCCCCTTCGCTGGAGGAAGTGAAACAGGCAATAACACAGCTGAAAAACAACAAATCCCCCGGGTCAGATGAGCTGGTGGCTGAATTATTTAAAGCAGCAAGTGGAGAGCTTACTCAATACCTGCATAACCTAATTCAAAAAGTATGGACAGAAGAAGAGATGCCCGAAGAGTGGAGACTAGGAATTGTCTGTCCACTATACAAGAAGGGCGACCAACTCGAGTGCTGTAATTATAGGGGAATAACGTTGTTAAATACCGGCTATAAAATTATGTCTAACATCTTGTACAAAAGATTGCTCCCAATGTCCGAGGAAATTATTGGCAACTACCAATGTGGCTTCAGGCCAGGCAAATCATGCATTGATCAAATTTTCTCCTTGAGACAGATCTTAGAAAAAACATTAGAATACAATGTCGAGACTCATCACCTCTTTGTAGACTTCAAGGCGGCGTATGACAGTATTAATAGGAACGCATTGTATAATGCAATGAGTGAGTTTGGAATACCGCGTAAGCTGATCAATCTGGTTAAACTGACAATGTCCCCAGTAACGTGTAGAGTCAGGGTTGGCAGTGATCTGTCCGAACCATTTGAAGCGCTCTACGGGGTGAGACAAGGAGATGGATTGGCCTGCCTCTTATTTAACATAGCCTTAGAAAAAGTTATTCGTGACTCAGGCATTGAGAAAAGAGGAACGATATTTGACAACTCTGTGCAACTATTGGCTTACGCTGATGATATCGACATAATTGCGAAAAATCCCGATGATTTACAAGACGCCTTCATAAATCTTGAAAGTTCTGCCAAAAATATGGGTCTTGTAGTAAACCAGCAGAAGACCAAATACATGGCCGTAGGATGTACCCAACAAACCCCATCTCTCGTATGTGGAAGCCAAAATTTTGAAACGGTACCAAGATTCACATACCTGGGCTCCCTGATAACAAACAATAACAACACTACAGAGGAGATCCAGAAGCGCATCGTGAATGCAAACCGCTGCTATTTCCGCCTACAAAAACAAATAAAATCCAGACTGCTTTCCAGAACCACCAAGGTATTAGTGTACAAAACACTAATTAGACCAGTGCTTACGTACGCAGCCGAGACGTGGGTTCTAACTAAGAAGAATGAGCGAGCACTGGATGTTTTTGAAAGGAAAATTTTGAGGCGCATCTTCGGACCGGTTCTAGAAAAAGGATTTTATCGCAGACGTTACAACAATGAGCTCTATACTCTGTTTAAGGAGCTAAACGTCACAAAATTCATAAAACTGGGAAGACTTCGGTGGCTAGGTCATGTGGAGAGAATGACCGAACATCAAGAACCAAAGTCCCTGCTGAGCTCAAGACCGATAGGAAGAAGGAGCCTGGGAAGGCCAAGGTTAAGATGGAGCGACAACGTCCTCAAAAATTTATCTGCCTTGGAGCTTCGAAACTGGAGAGAGCTGGCGCGGGACCGAGATGAGTGGAGGAAGACTCTTGAGGAGGCCAAGACCCACCAGGGGTTGTAGAGCCAAAAGTGATGATGAAGGTTATTATTCCATTTACCCATTTTGCAACTATTGAAGAAGAACTAAATTTCTATATATATTTTTAATCATTGGACTGCGTATGCACGCAATGAACGAATGAGATAAAAAGTAAAATAATCAAATTATAGCGTAAAATGTGACACACACTCGCCATATCATGCACCAGATCAAAATGGAATCAATATGAATGGGACACTGCAATCTGATAGTATTATTGTCCCAGCGTCTGGACGATGTAGGCCCTCTGATTGGTCAAATTCATATTATGTGATTCGGATAAATTCTGCATTGGGGGTCTGCAGGCAAAAAATACCAATCTGCCCCTCAATTTTAACCAACCGTAAGGTTCATTTCGGTTTGCAGGCGACTGGATACAAAAAAAAATAAGACATTAAAAATTAAGACACGATTTCATACTGAAAAAGAATCGCCACATGTAATACGATATTTCTTCAAAAATATCGTTTCTCTTCATATAATTTTTGGATAATATCGAAGAAAATATGTTTTATAAAGTTTATAATCCACTGGATTAATTAAATTACAGTGAAAATTATCCACAATTACGTGATTACGTTTGACGTTTGACGAAAAAAGCACGCGTTCATTCAATATGGCCGGCAATAGCTGGCCGACACAGAGCGCACCTCTGGCGGTGTAAAAACTAACCAAATAACTGGCGCTAATATTTAAATATGCAAAATTACTTGACCATTAAGCGTTTCATAAGAAGATTTATTCTGGAAGTTTATTTAAACTTTGCAATGGCATTTTTCATTATTATTTATATTTTTTTTGCTTATTAATTATATCTGATTTTATATTGACATGTTTTATAATTTCTAAAATTTAAAAATTATTTATTTGCGATGCTTCAATCCTGATTGTTTATTTATATCTTAAGAAATAGGGTAAAAATACCGTTTGAAGAGAATATGTTTAATTTTTTATTTAGTATTTCAACTTTCAATTTATTAGAATAACAGTTATTAAATGTTATTTGTCTTATGAATATATTGTTTTATGCAAAATTTTTTTCAGGTCTTAGAATGCTTCACACAGGATATAAAGCATCACAAATAAATAATTTCGAAATTTTAGAAATAAGAGAACATGTTTATAAAAGTAGATATAATTAACAAGAATTTTTTTTATAAACTCTCTTTTAAATATTTTCCCACTTAACTGGTCTTTCATATTGTAATTCCTAATTCTTATAAACCCAGCCTACTCTTACCCCTCCCCCCTCCTTCCACTTCTTTTTCCCAATTGTAATCTATATTTAATTTTTGACTTCGGTGTATACTTCGTTCATGAAACATGTATTGGTTGTATATAATAAAGTGATGTTAAAAAAGTTATTTGTTTTTTAATAAAATAAAGTTTTAATAGGATAACATTATTTTATCTATTTCCATTGTATATCAATGCATACGTACATAATAAAATGTAAACATTATATTTATTTATTAATTGGACAATTTGCATAGCGCCGCTTTTGTGAGATATCACCTCAGGGGCGCTATATTGTAATAATCTACCTTTATATATAGATTTTTACTCTCCTGATGAAGGTGTATATATATTCTAACTTTAAACTTTATTAGATACAGTAACAGTTTTAGGTAAAGAATTACCACCAGTTGGAGTAAAATTTACACCTTTTAATTAAACCGACTGTTAATCTCATCGCACAATTACCCTCCTTTTATCCATATACACGGGTACAATTAATCAATACGTAATAATCTATTATTTCAGTCAACTTTGTTATAACTATCTTTGATTGTTGTGACAAACTATACGATATTGATTCAACTTATAGACATTGACGGTTGTAACACATATTTAAGCACTGCAAGTCTCCTATGAGCAAATTATATTAGGTACCATAACAGTTAATATCAGTGCCGTGCAAGAAGTGCCGCCCGCAGGGCCTAGCAGCAAAAACCCACGGAGCGGGTTTTTAACTGCTAGTTAACAATATTGTTTTAAAAGCATTGTCTACACTTGCTGTTCCTCTTTCGCTAGTGACAATAAGTAGGCGTAAACAAGAGAAAGGGCTGTTCCTCGCTAATGTATGGATATTAAAGTTTACACATAACTTAATCCGTCTTACTCATAATTGCGGTATAAATATTATACGGGCAAAAGAGGTGGGGATAAAAAATGATAAAAAATGATGGAAAAAGTTATTCATGATGGCTGCAGATGCGTACACCGACAGTATTCGTAGCTGTAAGATTCATATCCGCTGGCACCTTAGTATAGCGTCAGAATAGCGCCGGAAATATGACTGTCCGAATTTGTTGACGTTTCGCGGAGTTTGACAAATATTGATCTGCCGCGTAGTAAAAATGTAAAAAAACGCAATAATACATATTTGCAGCAGGGATGTTTTAAATCGAAATATTGATTTACCAAAGCAAATACATTTCAAATGATGTCATCTCAAGAAACGTGAAGTTAGTAACAAAACGCGAAATGTGAAAATTACCGTGTTATTGAGGTTTGGAATTTTTTTTTTTTTTTTTTTATAGTGAATTAAAATTAAAATGAAAATTACCGTGTTATTGAGGTTTGGAATAAAGTGATGCTAGTCTAAAAAATCTCGCAGAAATATTTTTATGAGTAACGATTTTAATCAGGGCAGTATACGGCCCTCTTCATAGTATAGTTATGGCGTTATAGGGAATATTCATATGTAAGACTATAAGTAGCTAGTCTTTGTAATTAACCAGTAAAGCTTTAACAGTTCTATGGACTAGCACAACCAGTATCTGCAATCGAATTATTTTGAACCGTTAATATAGATAGACCTACTATATTTTATGAACATATTGACTAAATATATAAATCATACAAATTACTACATGTAGTAAATCTTTTATTTACCCTTCACCGAGTTTATAACTCGTGACCTATGGGTCCAGAATCAAGAGTTTTTTTTAATATACTCAATAGTTCATCGAGGAATCTAATAGTATTATTGTCCCAGCGTCTGGACGATGTAGGCCCTGTGATTGGTCAAATTCAAATTGTGTTTAAATAAGACTTTAAAGATTTAGGGCGACTTGCACCAAATATCACAAATTTTATCTTAAATTGTATTTAACTAAACGTATTTAAGACCCTAAATACATTTAACTTAAATGCGTTTAGTTGCATCCTGCACCACGCAGTTCGGTGGCAATTTTAGTTAAACGTGTTTAACGCGTCGGTAAAACAGTTACCGCGTGGTTACCGCCATTAACGCGTAAATAAAACAGCTACGATGTTTCATTTTACTTGAAGTGTCAAAATATTTTGTGATTGTGTGTGTGGTTTAATAGTGTGTTCATTTATTTTGAAGAAAAAGTTAAAGCAAATAGACATAATGATGAAATAAGACAAAAAGAGCTTCTGTTGTTGGAATTAAAAATAAAACAAATTATCCGAGTAATTTTGTTTTTTATTTCTTTTACATATTATATTGTTTTAAAGTATTATAAGAATGCTGTAGGTATGATTAGAAGTTTACAACCTTGCAAAGTACTCCTCGATAAGGAGTGTTAGCTTCAAGTTACGAGCACCTCGCTGATGTTTTTATTGGTGTTGAATTTTAACTGAGGTTTAATTTCTTGCACTATGATGTCGTTTTTTTACAGAGACGAAATCTTCTTTGAAACTTCTTGGCACTGAGTGTTTCAAATAAATTTGTTCTTGTGTTTACTTCTCTGACTATAAACGGTCTACTTATAAACTCTATAATTTCTTCATCATCGTCAGAATACAAATCCCAAATGTTCATTGTGAATACAAATTAAAATGATATAGATTTTAACCACAATCAAAAATCTAAGGGATAACCTAAACAATTTTTGACAGTACTGCTTTATGAGTCGGGCTAAACGCGTTTAACTCGGTTAAACAGCCCATTTTGGGTATTTAACTTTGACAGTTCTTTAAACGCATTTAACGACTTAAATTTTGTGGTGCAAGACGCCAAGTCGACTTAAATCAAATAATGTGTTTAAAATTGTATTTAAATCAAATTTAACTTATGGTGCAAGCCGCCCTAAGACACGATTTCATACTGAAATAGAATCGCCACAAGTAATACGATATTTCTTCAAAAATATCGTTTCTGCTCATACAATTTTTGGATAATATCGAAGAAAATATGTTTTAGAAAGTTCATGATCCATTGGATTAATTAATAATGCAATAACATTACAGTGAAAATTATCCAAAATTACGTGATTACGTTTGACGTTTGACGAAAAAAGCACGCGTTCATTTAACATGGCCGATACGCACCGCGTCAATAGATAGCCGACAGAGCGCTCCTCTGGCGGTGAAAGAACGAACCAAGGGGCTGGCGCGAATATTTAAATATGCAAAATAAAAAGATTTCTTCTGGAAGTTTATTTAAACTTTGCAATGGCATCTATAATATTATTATGCGATCGTCTGGACGGTCTGGGCCCTCTGATTTTTCGAATTCAAATAATTTGTTTTGGTTAAATTCCGCTAACTTGAAAATTAAGACCCAATTTCATACTAAAATAGGAACACCAGATTTCTTCAAAAACATCGTTTCTGCTCATATAATTTTTGGATAATATCGAAGAAAATATGTTTTAGAAAGTTCACAATCCATTGGATTAATTACTTCACAGTAAAAATTATCCACATTTACATTTTATATATTTGAAGAATCAAACATTCCAAGGTTCCTTAAAAGTGTCAATCCCTCCTTTACCGGCCGCTGGGGTAGTTTCTCTATTGGCCGACAGAGCGCATAAGAGCGATATACAAATACGTACAACTTCATTTATTGAAACAACGGTAATTATTTACGTGAAACTACCGTTTTAATACGCATTTACAAATAAAACAAACATTTGATTCAACTTAATGACAATAAACAACAAATCTTTGCATGTACGATTTTGAAAAATATTGATATTTAATATTATTTACGTAAATAATAATTTCGCATTATTTTGACAGAACACCGATATGATATGATTGTAAAATTAGCCAACAAATCTCTAATCTGACATGTACTTATATGTATAATAAAACAATCATTTTGCCAGGTATAAATATTTATATAATATATATTAAGGTATTATTCGGAAACGCTGGACAAGGATAATACGAAATATTTTAAAGTAAAACCTTCGGATTTACCTTAATTAATATAGAAGGAATCTGAATGCATTCGGGAATTTTTGAATTTTAGCATTTTAATTTTTAATTACGTAAAATTAAAATTTGCTTTCGTTGTAATGGATGACAGCCGGAATAATTTCTATTGATGACATTTTCTTTTTTTGGTATTCCTGATATGAGTGTCTAGAATTTTTACCATAATTTACTCAATGCAAATATTATTTTGGTATTTTGGTTTCTTTTACAAGTAAGGAAATATTTTAAAAAAGGTTATTATAGGTTAGAATAGGTTAGGTTGGGTTATGCTAGGTTAGGTTAGATTAGGTTGGATTAGTATAGTTCAAGTTAGTTTATAGGTAAGGTTAGATTAAGTTGGATTATTATAGGTTAGGATAAGTCAGGTTATGTTAGGTTAGGTAAAGTTAGTTTGGGTTATTATGGGTTAGGTTAGGTTGGGTTATTATAGGTTAGGTTGGATTTGTATAGGTTAGCTTAGGTTAGGATAGGTTAGGTTAGGTTGGATTTGTATAGGTTAGCTTAGGTTAGGATAGGTTAGGTTAGGATTGGTTCGGTTAGGTTAGGTTAGGTTAGGCTAGATTGGATTATTATAGGTTAGGTTAGGATATAGGTTAGGTTAGGTTAGGTTGGATTATTATAGGTGAGGTAAGCTTAGGTCAGGTTAGATTATTATAGGTTAGGATAGGATATAGGTTAGGTTGGATTATTTTAGGTTAGGTTAGGACATAGGTTAGGTTGGATTATTATAGGTTAGACTGGATTATTATAGGTTAGGTTAGGTTATTATAGGTGAGGTTAAATAAAATAATAGTCAAATAAATCATTTGTGCTAAGTAGGCACTATTTTGCCGGAATATTGTATTACATTATATTTTTTTAATTTACGTTTTTCAATTGTCTCTAGCCGCTCATTTCAGGAATACCGACAAAAGAAAATGTTATCAACAGAAATTATTCAGGCTGTCATCCTATACAGCGAAAGCGAATTTTCATTTTACGTAATTAAAAAGCTAAAATTAAAATTTTCCCAAATGCTGTTCGATTCCTTTTATAGTAATTAAGGTAAATCAGAAGGTATTATTTAAAAATATTTCCTTTTTTCCGTGTCCAGCGATTCCGAATATTTACCTATACTAATTTACCTTTAGCCATTTAGGCAATTATTCGGGAAAGGTAAAGTTTTACCCGAACAACTGTCATTCTTATTATGCCTAAACGCCTTCCTGTTCCGTGTTTTAACAATATACCTATACTCACCCTCTCTCTGTGAATCACCTAATATCTACCTATTAATTGTAACTGTTGTTAGTATCACTTAAACTGGGCGAAGCCCAACCAAGTGCCGCCCGCAGGGCCTAGCAGAAAAAAAACCCGCAGAGCGGGTTTTTAACTGCTAGTATAATGTTTATTACCCAAAGGAAATAAGTTATTATGATACATTATAAATAACAATTGATTCAATGCAATTTAAACATAATCTGGGCAAACTGGGCTTTAGCAATCTCATACATATGTCAATTCCAACAAATCGTAATAAATTTCAATAAATTGAACAATGAAAAGCGTTTTTCGTGACGCTAAACGACAGTATAATCTATTTTATAGATTTGCATAATAATAAATGTCGCAAATAATATATTTCTAAATAAAAATTCTTTAAATATTTCAGATTTCATTTATTATCTCATAAGTAATATTCTAGTTTGGTTTGTCCTATTGGCGTCAAGCGATGTTTTTAAAAGAATATTAATATGAATAAGAATATGAGAATGTTAATCGATAGATGTTTTGGGATGTATTTTATTTTATCACGTAGGTACCTAACATACTTTTTAGTAATTCGGTATCTATATATTTTATAGCTTCAAAGGAAGCAAAATTTTATAGAAAACTAACGTCGGTATTTATTTTTAATACGGTGAGGCACAAAAACAAAAAATTCTTTGGTTTTGTGCCTCACCGTTCTACAATACTGCAAGACTATATAGATATCTACTACTCCATTACGTAGTCAACAAAAAAATTATTTTGAATGGTTGATCTATAAAAACGGTTTCCGGGCAAATGTGTTCAGAAGCCGTACTTTAAATGTTATTTCAAGGACAGTATGACATTGACCTCCAAAAAAACATTATCATAGACATTGGCACAGGTACCTACATCTCTTAATGTAGCTAGCTATTGGCATCACAAAAGAGATGTCTATTTTCAAAGGAAACTGGCCATTACAAAGCAGTTAAACTTTTTTATATTGCCAGAGAGGAAACGATAAATCGTGCTGATCCATTCAAGTTTTCTTTAAAGATTTCCTGAAAATGAACAATATTAATTGAACTAGCACGCTGTTCTCGAAAAAGCGTTGAAATTATTCATTAATGATATCAGTTTTTCTTAAGATTGACTTAACGCATTTTTAAGGAAAGGTTGAGTTCATATCCAGATAATTCAAACGCATAAGGATCCGTGTGCAGTTAGGTATGGTAGTATTGAGTTTGATTGACATTTGTTTTAGAAGACATAAGTAAACGATTACGTTGAACGAATTAGATTGGTATAAATTATCTTGAACGTTTTAAGATTCAGCAAACTTATTAATGAATTTTGTATGTAACCAAGATTCCTACTAATCTTAAGTGTTTTTATAAATATTAATTAATTATTTAACAGATAGATTTATATTTTCAGAATATATTGTAAAAACTTTGAATGAAACTGGCAACAGTAGTTTTTATATTCAAATGCATGATATATCTAACAGGAAAATATAAAGTTTACGCCACTAACCATTGACTATTAAGTTTGTACCCACTCATGTGTTAGTTGAAAAGTGCCATACATTACGTGCGTTATAAATGTCACCATAAATATATTTAATAATCTACCTACCTACACATGACACGGCGCGTAGCGTAATGAATCTAAAATTGAGATTTAATAATATACATCTCGCGTCTAGAACCGAGCTTAGTATTAGCAGTAAAGCCGTTCAGTAGATTATATCATGTTTGTATAATATGTAATTCTGCCCGAAGCGACTGCCTTGGCCGGAGCAAGTGGCCAGGTTTCCGTCCTGCCCACCCGTCCAAGTCTCCGTCATACGATAATGTAATGACCAAACGAGCTTGGAACTAAACTCGGACTTGATTCTAACGGTTATGTAATGGCGGATTGCGAGAAAAACTCAAGGTTACTCCATTTCCAGGCGAATCCGCTGCTTCTGTAATAAGCTGTGTTTAGACGATCATATCGACAGAATCAATCCGTAATAACACGTGTGGTTTATCATTTTACACACACCACAGGGAGAACATTCGTTAAGTCGGAGGATTAAATGTACCGATATCACACTTATTATGTATTTTATGTATACTTCTTATTTACATTTTAAATACAATAAGCCTTGGCCCATGAAACATATCAATACATTTAAAATAAATTAGATTAAAAAGAAATACAAATATTCGCCGTGGCGTAGAAGATGCTACTGTAAATTTCACCATGCCGAAAAACTAATAATAAGCTTGGAAATAAATATTGCTTTAAATGGTTATTTTAAATTTTATTAGTACATTAGCGCTGTCCCGTGATTCACGTCGCTTCATCGTCAAAATACGTTCATTAGTTTTATTATCAAAACAAAAGTGTTTTAATTTTTATTTTTTTTACTTACTACCAAATTCAACTCCGATCAATTGCTTGGAAGGTATCCATGCTGATGATTACACCACAAACTCTTATAAGAACAGTGGCATAAATTCAATGGTTATATTGTTTAAGTGCCTACTGATATAAGAATTATCTATTTTTTATTTTAGAATTTAACGTATATACATTCGAAATTAAATTGTTTCTTGGGGTACCTACCTGGCAACGTTGCATTTTTAATATTTTAGGTCCCCACAACTTACAATCTCTTGATGCATGCCCCAAAGAATTATTATATATTTATTAATAGACTCTTACTAACAAAAAATTTCGCTCTGAATTGTATATTTTTCCTACAGAAATTTTCATAACTAATTTCATAATTTCTTAATTCGATGTAAAAATAATGACACTTTGTCCTTGAATTTACATCAGAAATACTTTGCAAACTTTTAGCAAGCCATTTTTCAAGATAACTTTGTACATACTTAATGAAATACAACTAAATTAATCCGCTTTCGTATCTTGAAAAATGATCAAATTAAATAAATAAAATACCTACTTACTATTAAATACATATAACTAAATTATACAAACTTGATCATACATCGAGCTTTAGATAACTACAGTATGTAGTCGATTCTTGTTTTTTCGGGAAGTAGTTATTAAATGATTTACTTCAGCAAATACTGGACACCCTGTTTAGTGCTGGAAGGGGCGGATAACCAAACTCATAAATTATTGCTTGTTTAAACGGGCCATAACTGGATAGATCTTGTTTAACTAAATGCCCGATAACGTTTATAATTTTCTCAAAGGATGTGTTTATTTTAATTATTCGACTTTTGAGAAAATATTTAAGGTATATCAAATAATTTTACCAGTCAGTGGATGAATTGGCATCGCGTCTGGTTCTGGTACCCATGGGTCGTGAGTTCAATTCCTCGGCTGACTAAGTCAAATATTGTATGAGAAATCACCCCAAATGTGCCCAAAGGCGTGTATTTAGAAGTAATAAAATGATCTAATTCCTATAACTTATTAATCTTTTCATTTAAATATTAGAAAACTCCGTGCGCTCCTGTGCTGTAAACTAAATAAAAATTTAGCACTCGGTTATTTTAAGATGGTTATATATGATTATTTCACGTGTAATCATTATTAATCGTTACAAAAATAGCAGAATGTATAATGTACAGGTGTGTTTAAATAGTTAAAGTGTGTTTTAAAGTCAACTTAGTTTACAGCACTCCCAAATGAAAGCAAAAAGCCGCAAGAATAAAATCGTTGACCATACAATATTAGATATATCCCTCCGCACCCTCGCGGATGGTTAAAGCACAAAGTTTTAAATGCAGTACCTTTGAGTACTCAGTAACATGAGAAAAAAAAAAACATACCTATCTTCCTTCTCGGTGAATGAGGTTGTGTCCCATTTTTTTTCGAATTATTTTTTTCATTATAATTTATTATAAAATTTTATTATAAACGAAGTATTTTATTAATTTTTAATTTTTTTATATTTAAAGAGTTAATATCGACTGTAAAAATAGTTGTCGACATGTACAAAAACGACAAAATTTATGAGATTTCAGCGTAAAAATTGATAAAATGTATACAATAGTGTCTCGTGACGTCACACGTAGTGCACTTCATAATTCGAATGTCAGTATTGCAGTACCTACTGCCACGTATATAACATGCTGTCGCACTTTTTTCAATTCATAATTCAAATGTCAGTACCGCAGTACCTACTGCCGCTCGTATAACATGCTGTCGCACGTTTTCCAATTCGTTATTCAAATTTCAATATTACAGTACCTACTGCCGCACATAATCTGCTGTCGCACGTTTTATATTAATATTTTGCCGGCTTATATCTTCGGTAGGTACTATTCGGTATTTTCCAAAAATTCTAAAAATCTTATCTTTGGAATACTTTAATGATTCATTTTTTAATGGCACGACATTTCTACATGGGAAAAATCCTCAATCTTTACATGTCAATCAATGACTATCACCGTAAGAGAACTTATGATCTCATACATTTTTAGCACTCGATTTTCAAAAATAGACCTTAAAACAGGGAAATTTAGCACCCTATTAATGACTATATGTCACTGATATTTACCATTTTAGGTTGTTAAACGCTTTGGAGGGAACGATTTTCTATTTATGGTAATTTTCCTTCCAATCTTAACACATCAAAATTACAATCTCCCGTTTTATTGCCATTTGCAACATGATAACATCGAGTCGTAAAGTTGACCGATGCAAAACACAGCCATAAAGATAAACGCACTGGTAATGATTGAGATCTCTTAAGAGCATACTTTTTTTTAAATTCGTAATCGTTTAACATAAACCCACGTAAAACTCTAATCTATTTAAGTAGGTTTACTGTATTTTCTGGCATAATAAGTCAAATTAACATTTATCTCAGATGAAATAATCAATCATTTATATATCGTGTCTTAGGGTGGAACCACAACACTGCGGGTGTTTTGTACCAGAAAATCTAATGAAAAAGGTTAAAAAATATATTTAACACCCAAATAAAATAACGATATGTTTTCAGTACACTATGTTTGTGTAATCAATCCTTCGTAGTAAACAATATACTGCCCAAAGAACTCGCTAAATGAAAAATCTGTTTGACCAACTTCAACCTAACAACTGATTGGCTATGCACCAGCCTACTTACATGAATAGATGGGTATATAAAGTTTGGTACAAACGAGGGTATTGAAAAGCTACGAGCACAATTACTTTTAAGTTTTTGACAACTATCAAATAATTAACCGATATTTTTTTTAAATGGTATGAGAAATTGCCCTGTTTGTAAAACTTTATTATTTCAGTGAAAATAATTAACTGTGTTTAAACTAAAATTTTAATAAAAAATATTTACATGTTTCTAAACGAAAGCATCTCTCATAAGGATGCAAAGTAAACTGATAATTTAATACTTTCAAGAGTAGAGAAATCAGCATAGACACAAATAATACAATAATCAGTAATAAAATATTTATATTCTAAAATATGGAATTTTTTTTAAAATAATAACGTTTTAAAAATTTAGAGTAACAGAATTAAAGAACAACCATAATTCAATTAAAAAAACTCAAGTCACAAGGAGTAAATCCATAATTGGTTTTATTTTGGCTAGATACTATTGTAGTGTAGTGAGACTATTGTAGCGCCCTTCGTGGCAACAGGACGCGTCCTAACGCTTCCTCCAACCGCTTTGTGTTTTTTTAGTATTTTCAAGGGAAATGAGGCAACATCCCTTTGAAATTATTTTTAAAATCAATCCATCAACATTTGAACTTAAATAAAAATAAACTTAATAATTATTAGAACTTTATAATATGTGATTTGAGTGCAGTGTTTTAAAGTGAATATTCTGAAATGTGCTCAAAAATATTGGACTTTCGAAACGAACGGCGACCGGTAAATGCACTCCAGATGTTTTCAACAAAATTCTCGGAAACTGGGCAAGCTTGGACACTGGCAAGTTTTTTACTAAGCCCAAGATAATTTATTACCCAACCGTCGCTTTTTATTGCGGACAGAATGCACCTCTTCAACAATTACCAGGAACAGGATTACATGGAGATAAATGATGGAATTGCCAAACGTCACAGCGGTGGTGCCAGGGTCTCTTATCTATGTGATGTGTCAGCGCTTTATTAGCAGCAGATACATACCTGGACGCTGTTGTTGGACGCGGTGGACTCTCTTACTGCAGCAGCTGGTCCAGTTCCTTCACCACTTAGGATTCTTGCTGCAGAGTCTCCATCTTCTATCTTAGTAGAACGTCACAGCGGTGCTGCCAAGGTCTGGTATCTGTGAGAGGATAGTGTGTCAGCGCTTTATTAGCAGCAGACACATACCTGGACGGATGACGAACCTCGTGCTGGCACTGTTGGTGGACGCGGTGGACTCTTTCGCTGCAGCAGCTGGACCAGTTTCTTCACCACCTGGGATTCTTGCTGCAGAGTCTCCATCTTCTATCTTCGTGTCACCTGTTCCTTTACTTCATTTTACTTAACTTAACTTCACTCTATTTTTGTAATATTTATATTTTCTGTAATACCTGCATCAACTGTAAAGCGCCCCTGAGGTGATATCTCACAAAAGCGGCGCTATACAAATTATCCAATAATAAATAAATAAATAAAAATTGTACAAGCTGATTAAATGTAAAATGTCGATTTCCCGAAAATTAATAATAAATAAATTATGTGTTTGTTTTTTGTGTTTATTTTTTATTCACATGGTATTTTTTTTGGTAAAAATTTAATTTTTTTACCTCACCGGGACTACAATGTGTGGACGTATTTTTTAGAATATTGTTAAGAGTATATATTTAGTGTGTATGTAATATTTATGATATATATTTATCGTTAAAAGTGAATATGTATTATCTATATAATAATTATCGTTGAGAATACATATTTTAAGAATATAGGTACCCATGGAGATTTGTGTTACCACCCTGAAACATAGTTTATGTTATGTATTTAATATTTATCGTTAAGAGTAAATATTTATTTTTTATGTAATATTTATCGTTGAAAGTAAATATTTACTATCTATTTAATATTTATCGTTGCGAGTACGTATTTTAAGAATAGGAGTACCCCTAGAGATTTGTGTTACCGCCCTAAAACATGATTTATACCGACTATAGAGCAATTGATTCCAGAGTCGTAAATTAAAACCTGTACAAATGCGGAAACTAAGACTGTTGACTTTGATAGGGTAACTGGGAATAAATTGTTCTAGCTTAACCTTTGAATAACCTGATTGGAGCTGTTAAACTATTAATTTGTATCGGTAGTACAAATCTTTACTGTAAACGCAATATTATACGTCCACATGTTTTTAAATCAAGTGCAACAAAGTTACAACCTTGTTTAACGGGAAGATTATTTGCAAGTTTGTATTTGAACGCTTGGGGCACGGTGGTTGGAAGTGTTCACAAATTAAGTTGTTAGAACGAATATGACATATTATAATGATAATTGTAAATCTTATAATATATTATGAAGGTAGACTGATGCATTTTTATTTTCTAACACATTAAATAAATTAAAATATGCGTCTAAAGGAGTTAAAAGCAATCGGTGAAAGAAAATTACTATCGCGAACGTCATTTATTACTCTATAGTATCGGTGGCCTGTTTTGAAGGGAATTTAACTGGGATAACTGTGAAACAATATTGCAGTTTTTTTTACATACATTACAACTCCCCAAGGGATATCGTAAGTAAAATATTATCCATCAGGACCTATATCATTTTTGGAGATTCTGTTTAAAGGAAAGAAAGTATAGGAAGTTCTGGGAAGTAAAAGGGTATGGAGGGTGGGTAGGAATCCGGGGGTCAATGTATCCAGGAGTGACGGCCATATGAATCGTCGCTTCCATTACAACTTCTTGAGAGGTTATAGGTCTCCCTTAGTCGCCCCCTCCTGATCCGGCCCACAACGCAGTTGGTGGGCAGACTCATTCTCACCTCATGAGTCTGAGCACCCCTGCGAAGGCATCAACTGAGCGATAGACTTAAGGTGACTTATCGCAGAGATGTTGGTTTTCTAACAAATTTCCTGAGCGGCGCAAGTGGTACTTATACCCGCTTCCACGTTGAATCGTGAGATATCGCCAAATTGACTACCTCGGTTAAACCTTTCTTCAAATATACTAGAATGATGACGTCACTTACAACATCTTTCTGGGACTGTATACCTACATATCGACCGGTCAGTGGTTGAGTGGGCATAGCGCTTGGGTCTCACCCGAGCGTCGCGTGTTCGATTCCTCGGCTGGCTAAGTCCTCCATCACAACACAAGCAACATTTTCGGCTTTCTGTGGTGGTAGTAGGAGATTTTCAAACATTGTTGGGTTATTCGTAACCTGGGAATGTTTGTCTTTCTTTTAAAAAAGAAAAAAAAAAAAAAAAATATATCGACAGTTTTAAAAAACATCTAAGTTTTAATGTTGTGAAATTTGTTGCATAAATATCCAAGAAAGAATATAGGCACTATTTGCAGGTTCTTTACCCATAATCGAACAAATAAATGAATGTATAATTTATTACATTAACCTCTAATATTTCCATTAGGTAGACACCTATTTGGCTTGGCGAAAAATACCCGTTGATTAAAAATAAAGTTGATCAACAGCCATTTACCAAAGAAGAAGTTATTTCTGAAGACCGTGGGCTGCCTCGAGTTCCTTGACCTCACTCTTGAGATGCGCACTACAGAATCTCTGGTCCAATTTGAGGCCCCTCAGAAACAAAAGCATTTCATCTGGTCGCTGTTTCGGCGAAATCAACTGATTTTTTACATTTGTGCCGCTGACTGGTAAGATTTTTTGGATATATCAAGATTTTATGTAGACATACAGAATCCGGTTACTCGAGAAGCCGCTTGAAATCTTTGTCTCACTTGAGATAATATTCAATCAAAGCATTTCACCACCTCACAGAAAGGAATTTTCAACTATGCGTCCGAATTCTTTTACAATTCTTGATTTGTATACCCTTTTGCTTACTGACGTGAACGCATATATTACTCGCCCGTTGATTCGTTGATTTGAAGGTCAAGTATTAGAATGTAACGTGTTTGATTATTTAAATCAATCGTGATACGAAATATGGACCGTGATGTAATAATTTCAGGCGCCTAAACGTTAAAATTGTTAAACAAACCGATAAAATTCTCCTGGATTAATTGCTTGCTTTTAATAAAGTGTTCTAATTTTATTCAGGATGGTCGTAGGAAGTATAGGACCTTAATCTTAATGATAATATGATGTTTAACAAAAAAGACTTTGTTGGAAATTAGAAGGACGTCAATCTGATTTAAATAATTAAATAAATTAAATTAAATAATAATAATAATAATAATAATTGGATGATTTGTATAGCGCCGTTTTTGTGCAAAATCACCTCAAGGGCGCTGTACAAACTTATAATACACTTCTACAGTGATCTATGTTATCACTTAACTATTTATGGAGATAATATACAGTACAATACTTACCTGGTAGGTCACTGATATTAACACTTAATAAATATTATCTAATTGTTTATTAGCGAAATTTAGATACAGGATTTAGGACATAATTGGATAGGTAATTGAATATAACGGACTTTCTCTTAGGAATGGTATATTTAATTTAAGGGTACGACAGCTTAAAAGGTAAGTTTTTAGTTTAGACCTGAATTCTGTTACCTTATTAGCAAATATTGTGAGTTTTAGAGGTTATAGGTAGTCAATAAGGAACTTCATTGAAAAATATTATGGCTATAAAAAAGATTTAATGTTATTATACGTAGAATTTATAATTCGTCATTAGAAATTTATTAAACGCTGTCATATTAAAACGCCCTGTGTGGTTTGCATAACTGAATTAGTTGATTCTGAGGTCATGAGTCATGAATCAAATTTCATTCAGGTTTTGTATTTTGAATTTTTGTATTACAAGATTTCATTGTTCTTAATTTACAGTGTTGACAGAATTAAAACGTCATTTAATAATGAATTAAAACGAGCCTGTAATAATTCATATTTAAAAAAAATTATGGTTACGGGTGTATTATTTTATAAAGGTAATTTTGAGACTAGTGTGAAAAATAGTTGCATTATAATACAATGGTATTTATATGTTCATCTGTTTAAATAATATGAATATGATATTGCTATAGGATATATTACAAACAAAATTATCTTCAAAAACAGTTAAATATACCACATAGTACACGTATTATCAAACTAATATCTTTGCGTGTTATACACAACCGGACCAATAATTACATACATATTTCTTAGTTTTCATAACTGCCATAATTATTTTATTTTACTTTTTATTTAATTTGAATTCGTTTAATTTAACATTACCAAATAATGCTCATAATCTATATAAATGAAAATGTAAATATTCGTTGGTTCAAAAACTTAAATCTCCGAAATTTTTTCACCAATTACTTTGAAATTTTAATACAACGTTGCATTAGAACATGCGTTTATTTTTATATACCTATATTATATGGATATCACCTGAGACAGGTAAAAACAGTTTTTTTTAAACAGTGCCATCTGTTGGACGTAAAAGCAACACGCGCTATTGTTTCTCCATCTGCATAGACAGACTGAGCCACATCAACGCGTTACGAGGTAGGTACAGCTAGTATATCAATAAATAAATTGTTGATTATAATAATTCTAGAAAAGAAAATATTCCAGAAACTATCAATAATTTTAATATAAAATATGCAGTTGTAACACTAATATGATATCTTTCTTTTAATAAATTTTATCAAATTGGCCCACGTAACAAAATGCAGTTGACCTAAGTTATAAAAGAGAATTTTTCTTATTGGTTAGTTTGATGGCGTAACACTATTTTTTTCGTAGTAATACTGATAAATTGTTTATCAGGTGCGATTGCGGATGTGCATTAGATGGAATTTATGTAGAACACAATAACAGTTGTGAAGAGATGCTGACGTTTTACCTAGTATTCTTTAATATTAAAAGCGGTTTAACCGAAGAATAAAAAACATCTCTAAGCCACCATACAAATACAGTTCCTAAAATCTAAAAAGTAGGCTTTTGTGACTGGTGACGTCATACAAACAAACGACAGATTTGGGGCTTTCCGAAAAATTAAAACTTTGAAGATTATTTAAACTATCAAAACTAACTATTTCAGTAAAACATCTACTGGTTTGTTAAATAATTAGATGGTAATTGTTGATAAAAAAATAATGAAAACGCCCTGGAGTTTTCTACTGTTGGGCTGTTCAAAAAATAATTTAAAAAATACATATATGCCATTCTCATTTCATCAACTAGGCTAAGTTACTCTAATTTAGTTTATGTACATCAAGAAAATAAAGGTAAATGAGCCATTTTTAAGATGCTGCATGTACATATTAAATGGTCCGACTATTCTCTAATGGGTTTATGGTTCAAAGACCAAATAAGTATAGTGATTATTTTCTCCGTAAGACGACAAAGCGGAAATGACTGAGATTACGGGATAAATTATAACATTACGGAATTTAACCATTAAGTACTGCAAAATCACACCGCAAGCATTGGGGACTCTTCTCTTTATAAGGTCGATTTTGGGGACTCTTCTCTTTATAAGGTCGGTTTATACGTACTCGTAACATTTTCCCACATTTAAAAATAAAATTTAGCTGTACATAATAAACATCACAATTTAAGATTTAATGTTACGAAAAAAAAAAATTCTCTGAATACCGGATTATGTGCAGTACCTACCTATCTATTAGTATTGCGGTATTTTTTGTCATTTTCCGCTATTTATCAAGCAATAAATGCTGTTAAAGAAAGTACTTAAATTAAAAAAAGTGTTTTAAATCTCATTTTTTAAAATTATTGATATTTCTGTTATTGAAAAAGTTAGGCCCTAAAAAGACTTTGAAGTATTTTACTTAGCAAGTTAAGAGAAAAAAATATTACACAAATGAAAAAATATCTTTGTTTTAAACCACTTTATTACATTTATAAACGTCGACCGGTTTCGGTTGAACTCAACCTTCATCAGGACAGTACAAATATAAACTAAAATATAATACAGAGGAAGATTATTAAGTAAACAATAAAGAAAGAGAAAGTATATAAATGTGAGGCAGAGAGCATCAGGGCAGCGGAGTAGGTAGTGGGGTCGGGGAGGGGTGGGGATTACCCAGGGAGAAAGGAAACATCTTTAAAATAGGGCTTTTAGTGAGTTCTATCTGTTTGTTTAAAATTGGGTAATTATTTTTATTTTTACTTGCTTTTGAGATTTCCAATGATTCTAGATTATTGAGACGTATTCCTATTTTATTTTTATTTAGTATTTGAACTCCTGTCGTTCTATTAAATGTATGATTAGTGTTAATTAGGTGTTCGGCGAATTCTGAAAAACCGGTATTTTTTAAACACCTGACATGTTCTTTTACTCGAATATTTACATTACGCGCGGTTTTACCAATATATATTGCCGGGCAATCGTTGCAATTAAGTTTGTAGATCCCAGAGTGGCTAAACGTATCTTCTTTATCTTTACAATTATTTAAACATTTGGCTAAGTTATTATTAGTATAGAAGGCCGGCCTAATTTCTGATGGAAGTTTAGATGTGCAAAGGGAAGAGAATTTACTTATGAACAAAATTCTACGCCATTGGGTAGTTAAATTATTATTATTAATAGAATTCGCCGAACACCTAATTAACACTAATCATACATTTAATAGAACGACAGGAGTTCAAATACTACATAAAAATAAAATAGGAATACGTCTCAATAATCTAGAATCATTGGAAATCTCAAAAGCAAGTAAAAATAAAAATAATTACCCAATTTTAAACAAACAGATAGAACTCACTAAAAGCCCTATTTTAAAGATGTTTCCTTTCTCCCTGGGTAATCCCCACCCCTCCCCGACCCCACTACCTACTCCGCTGCCCTGATGCTCTCTCCCTCACATTTATATACTTTCTCTTTCTTTATTGTTTACTTAATAATCTTCCTCTGTATTATATTTTAGTTTATATTTGTACTGTCCTGATGAAGGTTGAGTTCAACCGAAACCGGTCGACGTCTATAAATGTAATAAAGTGGTTTAAAACAAAGATATTTTTTCATTTGTGTAATAATGTCAAGCCACAAAGTGTTTGCTTCCTTCGATAAGAAAAAAATATATAAGTAAAAATAATTAACATGTATTAAATTATAAACTTACTTACATGTCACTGCAAACCTCAGAAACCATTATTTTTATTCTTAATTAAATGAAAAATCTCGTTGTAGTGTTAATGTTAGTTGGCTAATCAATATTTTATTACTAATTGAATTATAGAACTGATCGGAAATCACCCAAATCCAAAATCCAAATTTGAACAAATGTTTTAAACACGTTTAGTTACTAAACAAATGCAGCAACAAATACGCCTTACAAATACTTCTTACCTTGTAGAATATTTGCCTTAGTAATAATAACATTTGGCTAATTTATATAGCGCCATTTTCGTAAAAAATCAACTCGAGGGCGCTGTACAAATATCTGTATTGAATAATAAATATAGATGGCTTACGACTAGGATTCATAATAACAAGTGGCTTACATCTAGTAACTTATTACTAAGGCTTATAACAAGGCTTATAACTGAGGATTATAATAAGGCATACCTCTGATACCATATATATACATCTATATCTATTTTTGTCAAAAAAACTAGAAATATTTATTATTTTAATTGTTTCTTAAAGCGCTTAATCTGTATAAGTGCAAAGCTTCCGATAGGCTTCACGTTTGGCTACCTCCTAAAATTATTTCATAATTTTAATATAAAGTTAACACGCACGAAAGCCTTTAATTAATTGACACGTTGGAAACGCAGAAAATACGCCAACGAATTATTTTCACGGTGTCTTAAATACACCATATAAATCCACTTCATTGCTAAATGATTCGTTATGATTCTTGCTGTAAAACAAAATACCTGGAGAGAAGCGTGAAATTTTATTTATAACTATACATCGTAATGTATATTTTTGTGAAATATCTGAAAACTTCACAAAAAATCAATTTATATCTAAGTTGAAGAAAAAGCAATGTTAAAAATATTCAGGGAAGTGCTTATCGATTTAATTACTTAAAGAATAATTTTAATAGGAATACTTAGGAATTTAATTTAATGAATTTTATAAACTGTTACAGAGGTGTGTGGTGCATTGAAATGTTGTATCTGTAAAATTGAATGCTTAATAAAGCCAAATAAGATGTTTTTATTTAAATTATGTTAATGAAGATTAACAAGTTTTTTGCTGTACAGTCTTGTTGCAAAAATAGATTCGGCATTTAAGATGGTAAATAATTGATGTGTTATTTAAAGGAAGCTCAAGAAGTCATTCCTACATAGGTATCATAGAAAAGCATAGTTTCGTTGTGCATTAGCGATTTTCAGGCTATAATGAATCTACCGTGAAAATATACATTTTACACAAGTATATTATTATGTACAATGGTGTAGGTAAATTTTTTATAATTTAGCTTTCCTAAACATATATGGGTATAAAATAAAAGCACATAAGTAGGTATTTCATAAAAAATAATACGCATACATGATATATTTAGATAGTTATATTAGCTGATATAAGCGATCACGTGAAATCCCTACCGTTTTCAAAAACTTGTTTTAAAGATCACCGGATAGCAAAACACACCTGAAGTAAATACTGGTACAATTAATCAAAATATCTAAAAACAATATTATGGCAAAGGCGTGTGCTTATACCACCGAACAACCCATATTAAACATTGGTGTTGTAGCACCTACCGTAGATCTGTTGATAGGGGACAAGATTGGTCACAAAGCTTTGCAAGATGATCACGATCATTGTACATAAAATACATAAAATATACCAACATCTACCCTTTTATATGATGAAATAGTGGTCCCGAGTAGGAAGCTCGCTGAAGTGTGTACACTGTACTTCAAAGGGATTCGAAATGCTGTGATTTCTTCCACTCGTTGGCAGGTTCAATTCCAGTCAGATTCAGGAGGTTGCGGGCTGTATAAGGATACTCGAGAGGAGTAAAGAGTGGAATAAGTTAAGTGAGGAGTGTGCGTATAGTTCAGCGCGGTACGTATGCATGTGGAAAGGCAGCAGTTCAGCTAGGTGAGGATCGCACTGGTGGCCGAGAGCGGGCTAACGGTGGCCTATAGAAAGTAAAGACGCGGGACTCGGGCGCGGGCACGGGGCCTCCCCGGGGCATGCGCATTACACACACACGTTGCGGGAGAAACGATTTTGTTTTCTTTTCAAACGGGACGAGGTTTCCTTTTTGTTTTCGAATAAGGCTAAGCCAAAATAACATGTTGCAACTTTGATTTCCGGATTGTTACAAAGAATTTGTAATTGTTTCTAAAATCTCAATTATTTTTTGTATATTGCAATTACATAAGAAATGTACCAAAGTGGATGAAACAAGAAGTGAAGGAAAATGGAATATAGAGCACATAAAAAACTTTCGTTTACGAATTTTGATTAAAATCTGAAAAAAAAGTGCTTAGCAGTTTTAAGTTTTTATTGAATAAGTATTGGCTCCTACTCCAGATTTACATTCGAAACAGTAAGTCGTATGATAAATTCTTAAAAGTCCTTATTTAAAGTACTCGTAGCTTCAGAGTATTTATTTTATTTTTGTACGAATTTTCGAGGTTCAGTTTGACAATGCTTTCGCTGTGCCAATATTAAATACTTTGATGTAAATTAATGTTATTATTTCTTATTTTAATTCATTTATTGGAGTGCTCATTGGGCTTTTACTTACGTAGATTTTTTTTTAAATCAAAGAATATTACGTGCATAAAAGTTATAATAATCTTGTAATAATGATAATAATAACATAACGACCAACCGATACAGTTAAGGATAAAATTATATAATGAATATACGCTATAAAGAAAATGTTATAAAGTTGTTTAAGAAACATAATTATATCGTTTTCTTAAAAAAAAAGTTTTTCCTATTTCCTCACAATATGTTATGATTTTTAATTAGTCTCATAGATTACAAGGCAGTGAATAATTATTTTTAGATTTTTTTTATAAACAACACATATCTAACTATCAACAAACACGTATTTCAAAACTTTTTCACAATTGATAAAATCGTTTTAATTTTTTGTTGTTGAAGAAACAATTATTTAAAATTGATGTATTCCTATTTGGTAGCGTTAACGTTCTAACATATGCTATTATAAAAACAGCCGACAGTCTAAAATCGAATTGTATTCTATAAATGTCTATTTTTGGAAGCGATTATAACAAAAGCTTTTTTGGCTATTTCTTAATAGAACGTTCCACAAATTTAATTACTTTATCGTGCAGATCAATTATACTAACACAACAGAGTTATTATAATATTTACAGAGGTATTTACCTGCTACATTCAGATTTTTAAACTGAAACTCCCAAAAAACGGCCACGGTTTTATTATCATAAGTAGGCCAAAAATAATATATTTTTTTAATAATAATAAGGAAGTTTCATCGATACCTAAATACAAAACTTTTTGCTCTCTTTAGTCCATTTCTACATTTTGATTTTGCTTTTTTTGGCGACAAGGAGTCTTTAATAATGATATTAAATTTTGTACTTTTAGAATAAACTCTTTAATAAAAAAAATATCATGCGATCTTTAAGAAAGAATTGGTAGTTTAATTTGGTAACAATACTCTTACATTAAGGATTGAAGAGGACCATCGCAGATTAGATGATTATGACTTATGACCTCACGCATTGATTTTTGATAACTTTACTTCTTGACAACAACTTTAATCCATCTTAATGGTAAAGTCATATGTATAATACTCGTAGCTTCATTAATTAATTAACTCATTTATATATATCTCGGCGAAATATTCAGATGATTTTGTGTTAAATCATTAAACCATATGACTCTTCGCAAAATTAAAATAATATTATTTACTAGAGAAAAATATTACTTCTGATAATTCCTTCAACGCGTTAAAGTGTTGAAATCTTAAAAATAATAATTAATGCTAATCAGCTTAGGAAATGTCAGAAAATATAAGTTGTTAATACAGTCCGCACTAAATAAGCCAGGTCACAAACCATTCAAATGCCAAGAGGCGACGCGGTGGCAAAGAAATGTCAAAGTATCACTTGTAACTCCCCAATCCACCAATACCCAATAATATACTGGTAACGGTCCTCATCAACGCGAACGGGACCTTCAGTTGTCATTTTCGTTTGGGCCAAGGTAAGGTACGCATAACCGTTATCGTTTCATTTTCCGTTTTTGAATAATAATGCGTCATCAACTGAACGGTTTTTTCGCGGCATATCGCCATTCGGCTTCACTATTTGCCTCGGCGCGGTTTTTGATTTCCTTTGACCGAGTTTGTGACGGCGACGGCATTTTGAAAACTGTAAGTGCAATTGCTCAAATTCCTCGACGCTAAAAGTGTGTTAATTCTATTGTAAACAACATTATCTAACGCTGAGATGCTCGCAGAGGCTCACAACGGGAAATTTTGCTGATGTATTTCGGTGATCAATTATTTGCACTGAATCTTTTATTTACCTGACAGCCATAATACGAGTATGTGTTTTAGATAACCGAATATGTGTTCTGTGAACTTTTTATAATTTTCTTTTATTTTAGTACCGTAGTGTGTTGGTATAAGGGTGGATGTTCCATATACCTAAATACTGAATTGAAAATTTTTCTATGGATTTATTGTCAAAAAGCGCATCGAAAATGGCGTTGTATATTGTTTGCATCTAAAATTTTAAAGTCGTGTATTTCAGTTTATATTGCTTGCCCCAATCTAATTCTTTCGGATTCGGATTCCCCGGCCCAAAGTTAGTATAAAGATGTATAAAGATAACTAGTTTTATTGTCAGAAAGCGTTCAAAATGGCCAGTTAAATTGTTTGTGCGTCGAAATTTTAAAGTCGTGTAATTCAGTTAATATTGCTTGCCGCAACCTAATTCTTCCAGATTCGGTTTCCCCGGCCCAAAGTTAGTATAAAAATAACTAGTTTTATTTTTTAGGAATTTTGCCCATAAACCGAAGTTTACCCAAAAATAAAAAGCTTTATTTAAATGGGTTTTTGGGATGTCAAGTATTTTTGATTAATAGACAGCACAATTTGCCCAATTGAGTGGCTCAATAAATATGGCTAATCTGGAACTAATGACACATTAAATTAAACACAAAACTGCCTAAGTATGCATGGGTAACATTATTGCAAATGCAAAAATTCTAACACGTCAATATATTAGAATTATCGAAACGCTATTATGGCTGTAAGTCATAAAAATACCTTTATACTTATCAAATGCTGTTTGTTGATTAGAGCTAAAATTATGCCTGACAAAAACAGGATTTTTATCCCGTTAAGAGCTAATTTATTTGTTTTGAGCGAGATGTCCACTGATTTCGGCTACAACGTATTAAAGTCCTCTGACAAATGGCTGACCTCAATACGATTCTTTGCTTGGCTTAGTGTTGTTTATCTCACATAAGAGTTTCACAAAAAAAAGAAATGACGCAAGAATTCGACAGTATGTAATGAATTAAGTCATCAAATTTGTTGGATTAGAATATTTTTTCGTGATGTTTTTGTTGGACCATGAAAGCAAAGCCAATTTTTGTAAACCGCCACTGATTTTTTTTTTAGAAAGGAGACGAAATAGATTTAAGACGCTCTTTTCTGCTTCCTCACTCCATAATTAATAAAAAAATTATCGTATCGTATTATCAGTATCGCCCTGATGTAAGACCACCATTCATAATTGAAACGTCGCTTGAAATGGCTTTAGCCGTGCTTAGTGACCAGATTTGAATAGCCAGGTACTTCCCAACCTTCATTTTTTCTCATCTCCTTTCTCTCCCCACTACCTTCAATCTCACAACATACCCCAATCGGGAATGCCATAACGTCACTTGCTGCAGCCGGTTGGGAGCAGTTCGGTATTCAAATAAAAATAAAAAAATTAATAAAAGTACTACATACTGTTTTTAAGATGAACAGAATGGTAAAGGTTGATAAATAAAACATGTTGCTATGCCCTACCAAAGCATAAGCTGGCTCTTGTGCTTAGTTTGGAACTTACAATTTGCTTACAATTATTTGTCTTTTATATTTTCGTTACTCAACTAAAAAATGGTGACCGCATAAATCATCACAATGATAATTCATCACGTCTTTAAAAAGTTATATCAAGTCTGTGTTAAGTAGGTTAGGTTAGGTTAGGTTAAAAAAATAATTTCATTGTTTCTAATGACTTTATATCACTTTTTGAAAGTGTGTTGAATTGTCACTGTGTTGAGTTATCATAGAACTTTTAAAAATATGTAAATGAAAACCTCTGCACAGGAGATTTCAGTGAGGATATCATTATATCAGCTGTTACCAAGAAAGGTAGATAATAAAACACTTATTATTTTAATAAATACATCAGCCTCCTTACTTTGGTTTTACGAACTACTACGTGCCTACAAACGGAAGCGGCAAAGACCAAGTCTTAATATTATTGTTACATTAATCTGTTATTTTTTACACTTCTCTTCCATCCACATGCAAATGCTTCTAATGAAAGAGCAGTATAAATCGTAAGATTTTAATGACCCATTGTTAAACCTGAATTACTATGTTATGCACAAAAGTTTTAAAAATAAAATATAAACAAATGTGAATAGATTTTTAAATCATATCATCACTGCTTTATATCTAATCGTTGGTTTATATCTAATCGTTGTTATATATCTAAACGTTGGTTTATATCTAAATTTTCATTTATATCTAATCGTTGGTTCATATCTAATCGTTGGTTTATATCTAATCGTTGATTTATATCTAACCGTTGGTTTATATCTAATCGTTGGTTTATATCTAATCGTTGATTTATATCTAATATCCAATGACTCCGCCGGACCATAAACCGCACCAAACAGTTACACGTTGAGGAAAGAGAGGCTTTTCAACAATAAATCTTGGGTTTTCCGAGCCCCAGATGCGACAATTTTGCTTGTTGACGAAGCCACCGAGGTGGAAATGGGCCACATCACTCAAGATGATTTGCATTTGATTCACTCAAGTGAATTTTAATAATTTCATTTTAATTTCAAATTAAGAAGCGTGTATCGTTCCATTTTTATTAATGGCGTAGTTTATACTTGTCAAATTTCATAAAATGACAGCTTCAAAAGTAACATCTACCGAAATAGCGGGCTATTCAAAATAACACCTCTTATTGGAAAACCCTGTATTTAAAGATTCACAATCATGATTGTAAGGCAGGCCACAGAGCACTGAGTAATCGTCATAAACCAGCGTGGAGGAATCAAGGTGAGCCGCGAAGGACGGGTAATTTGGTGAGGCTTTTGTGAAATCTCCGGTGAATTAAGCAAAACGCCATCTGCAATTTTTATTCAATTTTATGAAATAAAACTCTGACGTAAACGGAGTCAATAAAAAATAATTAGTTCGTGGGACTATTTTATATTAGTTTTTATCGACTGAGCGTAGCAAATCCCTATTTTAACTCGACCGTTTCGCATTTCGTCTCTCTGTAAATTTGTTTGTACGTTCCATTTCAAAAATGGTTCAGTAAGATTATTTTTCAACTATGAAATCTTGTGTTTATTCTGACATACTTATTCGCATTTTTCCTACCTTCCTGACGAAAGTTATAAAATATATGGTTCATAATAAAGTAAGTAGGTATCTATTTACATATCTATTGGTTTTTAAGGAAATTTTGGATTTGATCTATTAAATAAGATAAAATTGGAAACATACTTTTTTTGACGCGAGGTCCACAGTTCATCGAACAGTATATTGGCATGAGCAATGACATGCAACAATTTTGTAGGCGGCTATGAACGAATATGGGAGGGAACCATTCATTGGATAACCAATACCTCTGCAATAGGTCACTCCAAGCGGTTCGCTACGTTTGGTGACTTAGCAGGAGTGCCCGGGTTCACAGGGTGAGGATTTTGTGTAGCGGGCCGAATTCGGAGAGACTGGTTGAGCGAAATCTTTTTGCCTCTCCAGCAAATCTTCTGGGAACATCGAGGGATGAATTTGACCCCTCAAAAAACTGACCACCAGGTTCCAACCGACCCTTAATACCTTTTTCCTTCTCATGCAGCATCCCCAAAGACGGCATAAGCCCCGGGGAATATTATTTTCCCTATGTCTCGTGTGTGGAGCTAATGTACAAAATACAAAAAATTAATTTCTTATTTTCAGGGTTTACCGGGTAAGTACTGTAAAGAGTACTCAATTATGCTTCATATACAATAAAAAATTAAGTGTTTTAGTCAAATAAAGGAGGTTCTGACCTGACATTTGATTGTATTTGATAATCTAACATCCGCATTACTAGTCGTGCTGAAAGACTAGTGCTGGTGGGTGGTATTCTTACCCAAAGGTCAAATATCAATCAAAAATGATCTGCTTCAAAGATCTAGTCACTGAAATTTTATAGAGATATAAAAATAATGTAATCTTAAGGTCACTTAATTTTAGTTACCAGAATATCAAGATTGTTCCAAACCTCCCTTGTCACACAAAACATTTCATTTTTGAGGCGCAGCGGTGGTACTGGATTCATATTGGTTTAGGCAATCTTTTTAACATCATATATAAAATAATGTTTACTAGTAAGTATTATACAAAATTCAGTTATTTAATGTATTCTGTTCACCACGAAAGATCTTACAATATTAATCTATATCAACCTACGACGAACCGTAATAAATTGACGTCGAGCATTCACAACGACGAAGTGATAAATACTTCTAGAATTGTCTGAACTTTATACATTACTTAGAAAAGCTGTGAAAAACTATTTCATGCCACTAGATCTGAAAATTATTTTCTTTTCCACGAAGTTCAATATTATCAACATTTTATTTATGGTTCTTCATAAAAAACATTAAGGTATACGACGTCTCTGGAACTCGGTCAAAACTATCATCGCTGGTAATACTGTTCCAACTGCTACAGAAATTACACCGCAGGCCTTTTCTAAGTTTTTCTGTGAAAAAATAGAAACCATACGCGCCTCCACATCTTCTGCCCCTCCGCCAAGATTTACAGCCAATTCCACAAGGATACTGTCATCTTTTGAACCTACAACGCTGGAAGAAGTAGGAAAGTTGATCCTTAGTTCGCCAAACAAACAATGTACTCTTGACCCTATCCCAACGTGGCTTCTCAAGAAATGTTGCAACGTGTTATCCCCTTTCCTGGTTCATGTGTTTAATAAGTCCCTAAGCACAGGTGACTTCCCGGAGCCACTTAAGTCTGCTGTAGTTACCCCAATTATTAAAAAACCACAGCTTGATGCCGACAACCTGGGTAATTATCGACCTGTATCAAATCTGCCTTTCGTAGCTAAACTACTAGAAAAAATTGTGGCTTCTCAAATAATCTCCCACTTAAATCTTAATAAATTAATCACAAATCATCAATCTGCATATAGGAGGTTCCACTCAACAGAAACCGGATTACTTCGTGTCCTGTCAGATATAACCCTTGCCATAGAGTCAGGTAAGTTAGCACTTATTTCACTTTTGGATATGAGCGCTGCATTTGATACCATTGACCACGACTTTCTCATTAAGAGACTAGAAGTAACGTTTGGCTTACATTCTAACATCAAATATTGGCTAGAATCCTATCTATCCAATCGCTCGCAAGCAGTAAAGGTTGGAAATAAACAGTCCAACTTCTCAAAACTCTCTTCAGGGGTACCCCAGGGATCCGTTTTGGGTCCACTTCTCTTCATTCTTTTTACAAATGACGTCGCAAAAATTATCGAGTCATTTGGCCTTTTATCTCACTGTTATGCTGACGATCAGCAAATATACTTTTACTGCTCACCAAATGAGATCGACGGCCTAAAAATTCGCACAGCTGAGTGTCTAGAAGCAATCAATCTCTGGATGTCCTCAAATAAACTTAAGCTAAATCCTTCAAAAACGGAGTTTCTCTGGGCAGCCACACATAGACGCCAACATTTAATAGAAAACTCACCAATCGCTATTTCCGGCAACGACGTAACTGCTAAAACAACCGTCAAACTTCTGGGAGTTTATCTGGATTCAGACCTTTCTTTAAAAAGTCAGGTAAATAAGACCGTTAGCACGGGGTTCTTCTACCTTAGACAACTTAAGTCAGTTCGTAGAAACCTTTCAACAGAGGCAACTAAATTACTTGTGAACTCATATATAGTATCACGTCTTGACTATTGCAACGGCATTTATGCAAATCTTCCTAAATGCGAAACTGATAAACTACAATCAGTGTTCAACGCCGCAGCAAGGCTTATCACCGGGGTACCCAAGTTTTCGCACATTTCGGAACACCTCCGAAATCTTCACTGGCTGAAGTGTCCTGAAAGGATCCAGTACAAGCTATGCTGGATGGTGTTTAAAGCTATCAACGAAATGGCGCCACCGTATATTACTGAGCTATGCATTCCGGAAAATACTGGTCTAAGGCAGTCAACTCTTAGATCAGCGACATCATCTGCAATTGGAAGGTTGAAAGAGCCTAAGCGAAATCCGAACACTAAGTTTGGTGATCGTGCATTCGGAGTATCCGGCCCCAAGGCTTGGAATAAACTTCCTATGGAATTGAGATGTATAACCAGCCCAACAGAATTTAGATCCAAACTAAAAACTCACTTTTTCAGACACTCATTTCCATAAATCCGTCATTCTATCCAAATATTTCTTTTTTTTCATTTTTTTATACCGTAATTGTTACATTATCTAGCGATTCCGTTCATTCAATTTTGCTATTGACTTGCCTACCAGTGGACAATGGACAATATCAGCGGGAACATAACAAGTTAATCGGTTTAATTGTTGGCAGATGAATCATCTAAATGCGTTTAAGATTGGCGATTGATTGATTTTATTCATTAATTTAATTCATTTAACATATAATATATCCAGCTAACAATAAATCCACCCTAATATAATAGAACTTCCTTCTTCTTCTGGCGTTAGTAAGTTTAAATTGTTAATTTTAATTTTAGTTGTAAGTTGCCAAATATGTAAATACTCGTGTATATGTCGTTAAGATAGTAGTTATAGGCCTTAGTCGTAAGTCACTAGATATAAGTCTTAGAGATAAGTCAGTAGTTCTAGTATTAAATATTTAAGAAATATATTTGTACAGCGCCCTTGAGGTGATTTCTCACGAAAACGGCGCTATATAAATTAGCCAAATATTATTATTATTATATATTTCTCAAAAATATTATATTTAGAAGTATTATTAGTCAGAAAAAAAGATATCTTGTACCTGATAGGGGAGCCACGATTCTTACGAAATTGAATTGAATATTACAAATGTTTTTTTTTTTTTTTTAATTATTTTAATATAGATCATAGTTACATTAATACATACATATTTGGCAAAATATAATATTTAGGTACATAATAGGTTAATAAAATATTTTCCTAATATTATGTACATAGCGTTTTTTTTAATTTTTAATGTTAGTTTTATTTATTTGCTTAGATAAGTCAATAATGCAGCGCAATTCAGTTGGGAGATTATTGTAATTTTTTATGGCTTGGTTGTTTAATATTTATTGATTTGTTGACTTTGATTGGATTCTTGGCGATTATCTCATTACAAAAAGCATTAAACTTATTGTTATCCATTCATTGGAAGGGGACTGAATGCAGTAATCTTTCGTAAAATAATATTAAAGGAAGCGTGATTAGCAGTTTACAATTTAGTTCTGATATCAACCCTGAAGAACATAGCGATGAGGTGTTGAACTGGCTGAGAATAAGTCGAAAATAAAATAAATGCTGTAGTAAATAGATCCCCTAGGCGTACCTTTGTGAATTAAAGCCATGTATGATTGTCTCACGAATGAGGATGTAGAAAAAATAATACAAGGCTGAAGTAAGAGTAATTAAAAATAATTGAGGTGGTTACATTTGGATATGAAGAACGGTTGAATAAAAAATTGTGTTTTCTAGCTTTATTAAACGTCATATAGGTGATATTTTCGAATTAATAACGCTTGATCCCCCGTCAGGTGATCCCGCAATAATTGATCCTCCAGATAGTTGATCCCCGAATAGTTAATCCTCCAGATAGTTGATCCCTGAATAGTTAATCCTCCAGATAGTTGATCCTCGAATAGTTGAACCCCGAACAGTTGATCCCCGAACAGTTGATAGATAACCCGTACAAACAATCTCTCGGACAATTGATCCCCCGGATAGTTGTTCCTACGGATAGTTGATCCCCGGAGATTTGATGTCCCAGACAGTTGATACCTTGGACAGTTGATCCCCCTGACACTTGAAGCTCAAAACGATTATTTCTGTTGTATTTCCTCACGTACGTAGTATCTTGCTATTCGGCCGTAAATCCTCCATACTATTTCAGAGAAACTGCATTATTGTTAAAAATATTTGTATGGCGGATTTCCACTCAAGAACCTGCAGATATTATAAGTATCATACATACATCATTTTTTATTATACAACCGTACATCCTCTCTGCGTACTTTAACAGGTAAGGAGTACAACAGAAATAATCCTTTAGGGATCAAAAACTGTCGGAGTATCAATAGTCGGGTCACCGATATTTCAATTATCATTATTCCGATAATTATTTTTAATATTTCAGTAGTATTTACTTTTCGATACATTCTTCTATTTAGTCAGTTTTTCCTTCTCTCACTGGGTACAGCTTCTAGTTCCCGCCTCCAGTCTCCAAGGTGACTGTACCGTAGGAAGCCGGCCGGCGGACCGCGCTCAGATTGGATAACACAATGACCCCGTGAAGGAGTTATCGCTATGCGGATAGTTGCTAATGGTACTGGTTCTTACTTCTATACTCAATACTCTTCCAAAAACCAACCTACCCGTTCACACCTGTTCTTTTTTATGATACAACTTAATAATTACATTGTTTTTAGTGTTATATCAAAACTCGAATGATTATATTGACATTTCAACATTATTTCCTTAAAGACGACACAATACTCTAAAACAAAGTTGGAATCTGAACGACAACATAAAGGTCCATCTACACGCAAACAATTTGTGAAAAATTATGCGCAAAAACACGGTACACTTTGCGGCGTCCATACGATAGCGACTTGCATGTGCAAACAGTTTGTGCAAACAGTTTGTGCAAACAGTTTGTGCAAACCTGTCGCAATCATTTGGAGTGCATACAAACCATTTGCGTTACTAACTAATGTTTGTGCAAGCTGATTGCGTGGAATAGTTTATTTACTTACGTCGTGTAATATTTTAAATTGAGCCGTTATCAATAAAAAACCCTTACGTAGATGGCGATAAGGTTTAAATTCCCGCTTAACATGGCCAAAAAGTGCCTTTTATTTTATTTTGTGAATGTTCAGGCATAAATTTTTTTTTTCGATCATTTTACAAATAACTTAATTTGCCACATTATACAATAAAATCATAACCGAAAATGGGTTCGTAAGTAGGAGATTTTGAACTTTAAAGCAGTTTTCATAGGCCTTTACATTATTTTTTTCTGGGCTTATAAAAAGACTTATCTAAAAAATACTCGATAATTTCAATGGCCAAGATGTATTCTACTTGCAGTATTTAATTAAAGTATCTGAAACATTTCTAGGCAATCAAATTTTCTAACCAAAAATACATGATTTTGTATTACTACTTATGGCATCGCCTTAATGAAGAAGGCGTATACAAAAACATGCTGCCCGCTGCCCCCGCGAATTAGACGGACCTACAGTCAAATTTGATCTTGCTAGCTTAGAAAATATATCTCTTCAAGGTGTTTATTTTAATTAATTCTTATTAAAATATTACAAATCCTCAAACTTTTTAGAATATATACTTCAGGAAGTTACTAATTAATCGTCTAGAAAAATAAATTCCGGTGCTTACCGCTAATATTATAGTTGAAAAACGCTCAAAAATGTTAAACCCTTTTGACTTAAAATATATTAATGATAAGCTACCGCTTTTATTAATATTAACTATAAATAACTTATATAATGCGTAATCCGTTTTAAAAAATCCGTTTTGTGACTGTCACGAATAAATCGAAATTAATTATAACTGAGCCTCGGCAAACCCCCAAAAGTTGGTCACATCCTAATCCCACGTTTCTTGTTGAATAACTTTTTGCAGATAAATGAATTCTATCTCGGCGCACATTTATTAGACTCAAATCTGCACAATATGTCTCATCAAATGGCTTATTATTTATTATTTTTATTATGAAACATTGATATTACAAAAAAAATAATAAAAGCAAAAAAATACAGTTGTAGAACCTGGTAGCTTGGTAACTACACGTTCTACTAGTTTATTTAATTTAATAAATATAACTTTTTTTTGTAAATTTAGTTAAAAAATAATCAAAAAATTATGTCATGTCATCAATTATTTACTTTATCTCAATTCATTTATTACACATAAAAGGGGAGGCCTTGGAAGGTTAATAACTCCCCTCAGGACCTACGTCGTCTTTGGGGATGCTGTGTGGAGGGTAATAATAAACAGGTAAAATATGTTTGTTTATAAATCAATCAATTCCTTTCAGCAAGTTTATCGCATAAATACAAATATGAACCTGTTCGCTTCACAGCACTCTGCAAAACAAATCACCAATATTCCCATTTTAAATCGTCCCCCTTTGTTCAAGTCTAATGAGAGTCTATCCGTGCAATTAGTCTAACAAGTGTAAATAAAAATTAAATGGTTTTAGTAACAATAATAAGTCAGTGGCTTAGATTCTTAGAATTAAATCATTGGCAAATAAAATAATTTTATTCCATCAACCAAAACACAAAAGTAGTGCATATAAGTAGAGGAATGAATTGCTGCCACTATTCCAAATGCTTTCATCAGCTCTGTTGTATTTAAAATCCATATTTTGGAAACATTATTTTAGTTTCGATTATTTTTTATTTGATTTTTATTTTAATTTTCTAATGTTAGAATGTTTTTAGGAAATATATTCATACAAAACATAAATTTAATTGATAACAGATTAATAATTAATATTATGTATAATTTACAGAAACATCTCATTTTCATATATAAAGTATAAAAGAGACATTCGTATATGAAAGAGATGGTGACCGGATAACTCATCAAAATGATAATACATCACATTTTTAAAAAGTTATATAAGTCATGAAAAGTGATGAAACGAAAACTTTACTAACTGGGTTAAGTAGGTTAAGTTAGGTTAGGTTAAGTGAGGTTAGGTTAGGATAGGTTTAAATTTTTTTTGTCATCGTTTCAAATAACTTTATGTCACTTTTTAAAAGTGTGTTGAATTGTCACTGTGTTGAGTTATCATGGAACCTTCAAATTAGTAAAGTTTTTTTCTATATACCTAATATTAAAATAAGCATTAGATATAAATGAAAGAAATTTTCATGATCAAATATTTCATTAGATGAAATATTTGATCATATATTGTAACAAATAAACAAAAATGTACTTATATAATAATAATAAATAATAATATGGTTGAAAAAATCTCAAGTCGGCTCACTCCATCACTTGGGAATATTGATTACATACATCAATTCGAACAAGTCGACTGTAAAATGGATAGTTAATAAATAAATTTAAAAAAACACTTTTGGAACCACTGAACCTTTTTGGCGTAACACCATTCACATTAATCGATCTAAAGAGAGACTCAAAAACATGCGGAGTGAAGATCGAATGACGGTTAGATCTGTAGTTCCTACGCTCAACAACTTCCCTGATGTGAGAAGAAACAGAGTTGCCAACAAAACACTTGAGATGACCCATGGATAATAAATTGCAATTTTTGAATGAGTTAGAGTCATCGAGAATCAACAATGTTGAAAAGATACGAAGAAAGCCTCCGATCAAAATTGAACGCCAGAAAGCTGATTTAGAAAAAGAAAAAAATTACCTTCAACTTGTATGGAAATGTGGTATTTGGAAGGACAAGGTCCGAAGATAAAATTAATTCTGCAGAAAAGCAATAAACGGAAATCATCAGACTCCCGTTTGTGTGTTGATTAAAGCTTCCTTTACAAGTCAAATTAAATGAAAAAGCTTTACGTTAATGAATGAAAGATTCATTCTGAGATAATGTTAATTAAACTTTGACTTCATTTATTTAAATAACGCGTTTATCTGATAAACTGACAACAATCTACATTGTAAAGCCTTTACATTTAGCTACCGATGGCCGATTTTTGTCGTAGTATTAATTCGAAAACTTAATATATTTCAGTGTCATTATAACATTACGAAATCCATATATAAAGTTTTAAAGAAGGGGAGGTCTATCAAGATATAATGGCAAACTATTTACATATTTTTTTAGTAAAGAGCACCTAAATGAAAATCAAGACAAGCTGATGATTACGTTCGAAGCCATATAATTCGACAACAAAATAGTAGCTTTATGCTTAAGCCACACCGTTATTTTTTTCAATCCAGCTCTAAATAAATACCTTTTATATTAATAATCGAAACTTACACTCCACCGATATCTGCAAGTACATATAAGTTTCAAACGTACATATTTATCTCTCATTAGATAATCATTAGCTGTAAGCAATAAATTACAAAACCTCAAACAGCGAATGCCACGCCGGCTGGCAAACGCGGGCAAATAACATATTATTAAAATAATATTACACGCATTGTGTGCGAGAAAAAATCGCAGTTACTCAATTCGAAGCGTTCTTTGTGAGCCAACTGTTCCTGTCCCAAGGATACTGAACCGGGCGCTCAGTGCCGCCAGTCACAAGGTTACTTGCGCTTCGCAAATTATCATTCACCTTGAGTTTGCTTTGTAACCGTACGAACGATTACACTGCCAAGTACAGGATAATCATTAAATCCGAGACTTATACAGATACAGTCAGCCATTGACACAGAACAGAATAGGCACTTCAGATGACTACCACTTTATGATATATTTTTTGAACTTAATCACTGTGCTTTAACTGTTCGGGACTTAATTATACCGTATTTATTATTCTGACACTTTTTGGTAGAAAACTATTCTGTATAGTATATTAATACTACACACTATATTTACACACTTAAAATATGTGATTTTTTCGTGTGTATGATATAATTAACCTCAGGGTGGTCGTGGTTCCGTGATAGTAATAATAATAAACATTTAAATTAATAGACTTAGGTGATTGTGAAATAAATATGATAAAACTTAAACAAATAAATTCAATCTGTAAAACATAATAAAACTACTATAAAACCAACATGCAGATATCTGTACCTGCATCACTTTATTTGAGTAAACTAAACAATATTCATTAAAAAAATTAAATAAAACAATTTTATTGTGATTGCGTTTGCGATGTCCTCTGTAGTGTCCGAATATATTTAACCCAATATCAAATTTTATGCTTTGTAAAAAGATTTTTTGTATTTAAAATGGTTCCTCCATAAAGTTATTATTTTTAATTCTCAATATTTATTTATTATTCGTTAACGCCCTATTGGGTTTTTACAAGGAAATTGACACATTATTACAGTATGTAAGCATAAAATATATAAAGAGTTTCTAACACACAGCGAACAAAATCTCACAAAATTCTTGGTCTCCCTCGATGCAACACTACTTCTAAGCAAAACTCCTTAATCTATCGTGCATCACACACTTTCAACAAACACTAGGTACACTTCTTAGTCATGCAGGTAATTTTTTGATCGCTTACAACTTCAGATACTCAGAAAAACACATATATAATATATATTACAACTATAATTTAGTTACTAGATCTTAACTTAGAAATTGTAATTTATTTTTAAAATTGGTTTCCCTAACAAATAACTCTTTTTTGCTACATATTTGATAAAAAAATGTTTTTTTTTATTGTGTAGGTACTATTAATGTCGTTGATTGGGTGACATTTTTCATTATTTCACAATAATGAAGTTAGATTTGAAATTTGAAAAGCTGCTTGACATATTAGCGAATACAAAAACATTAATAGGATTTGGTATTTTTATCTGGAAGCAATTACGATTATTCATGATTTTCGATGAATTATTATTTAACGGGTGGCCAGGCACAGGCGTGTCATGACATGCAATTACTCACCGCCATTCTTCATATTTCATAGTTAAGTAACCGAAAATCAGATAGTTTCCTAGAATAAGACTATCAACATTGGAGTCGAAAAAGGGTACCTATTAAAAGGAGGTTCAACCGGGAAGTATAAAGATGCTGGTTCAATAAAAGTGGAAAGAAAATGAAAATATCCCTCCGTTGTTTCACGGAACTAATGATCCTTGATTTACTTCTGGGAATACGTTTATTTTTTTACCACCAACCTGTAACGCAAGCTTTGCCCAATTCTTTTTACGAATACAGGAAAAAAACGTTTGTATAACGTTTAATTTGAAGGCCAACCACATTCTAAATAGATATATATATAATGAAACAACGGCCAAAGTCTTTGACCGATTTAATTCGGCAATAGGGAAACGCGTTAGTGTTAGTGCGATTGTGTTTATCTCTGTGTTGGTTCTCTCTCTGACACTTCACGCTGTTGCAGCAATTATTATTTAAATATTTTTATGTGCTTATTTTTTTGGTGTTGAGTCGTGTTGCGATTCCTCCTCTTTCTTGCGCCAACGTTTCGAACAGCCTTGCCGTATCCATCATCAGGACAGATGATGTATCCAAACCACACACAGCTGACGTTCAAGTTGCTCAAATCCACAAATAAAATAGTTCCGGAATCTTATGTCATTATCCAAGTCAAATTATATGATTTTCACACGGTCATTGAAGGTATCCGATTAATTTATCTATCAATAAGTCTATTTAAGTGCAAGCTTGAAACCAGAGTATGAATCACAAAGATCTATTGTTTGTTTTGCATTACGAAAAGCCGAGATCAAGTGTTCCTTGACCGAGTTCGAGTCAAGTGCTATCTTATTATTTGTGACAGCCTTTTCCTTATTCATACCTGCAACTGCCCATATTATTTTAATAATCACCATTCCGGAATCTCTATGAAGGCAAAACAAATTAATTGTTCAGTTTTTTTTTAAATCCACACTTTACATTTGCAGAAACCGAAGAAATGTAACGGTGAAAATTTATTTTTCTAATTAATTAAATTTAATTTATGTTTCTGCACACATAATAGATACCAATAAATAATTTCGTCCAAATTATTGGACATAAAGTGAATAAATAACATTTTAAAATATGTTGCTTTGACCATTTTCCTCTTACTAAAAACCGTTATATTTTTTATGCGCCTTATTTTTCAAGGTCTTCATCTGACCAGTGTTTGCCAAAATTGTTGAGTTCATAGTCCGGCTCCGAAAATACTTTTTTTCCTATATTTTTCAGGTTTACATTTTGCAATTCAACTGTCAAAATGTACATGAGAGACGCCCATTATGTCATGTCTACATGAACATACAAGTTGTGGTGCTTTAGTAAATGATTGATCATCACAGGAGTTATTGATTATATCTTAAGTCTGCAATGTTCTCCGATCTTGATTGATGGCACGAATGAATCCGGAAGACCTTCGTATCATTTAACAATGCCTAATTTAACAATATTAAAGCTTGCAAGCGTCATACTTTTTTAACACAGTAAATTATTCCGCTCATTGACCGCTCGTTATTCACCTCGAGGACATTTTAAAATACAATCGGGAATCTTTTTGAGGATTAGTTAAAATAATTTAATTCAATTTGCATCATTATTTTCCCACTTATTTCATCAGGAAAGTTTTTAGTAGTCTTTTAAACAAATCATTAAGTTACTAATAATAATAATAATAATTTGATAATTTGTAGAGCGCCATTTTTGTGAAAAATCACCTCAAGGGCGCTGTACAATTTATTTCCTAGGATCTACATTTGTTATTTAGAAAAGATACCAAAACACTTACCTGGCAAGTCACTTCCGACAAACACACTTATTTTAAAAAGTTTATGCTATTAAAAGATAAAACTGCACGCAGAGGACACTATATCAAAAAACACTGGTCATCGCAGCTATAGTTTTTATTTTAATTTAACTGTATTTTAAATGTCTTAAAAAGCCTACAAATTGTTTTTTTTTTTTTTTTTTTAAACTTCCGATTTAGTTGTCCGGGTTAAATCTTCCCCAAAGGAAAAACTTAACCCTTCCACTCACTTTTCCACAAATGATCATCTAGTCAATCAACATTATGTAAGTGCATTATATAAGCAAAATAAATACAAAACAATACAAGAACAACACGTCGATTCACCAGAGATCAAATGGGAAAAAAAAATTCACCGACTCCAGATATTTTCATATCAGAGGGTTCGGCTCGGTAGTACTTCTAACAGGGCCTATAAATCCTACTGATCCCTCAACATAAATATTTAAAAAATCTTTCGTTATCCTACATGTATTCAAAATGACCGACTTTTGCATCTTTATATATAAATTTTTTGATAGATCTAATTTTATTTTTTTTTTATGTTATTTTTTTTTTTACATTTTGTTAATTTAAATTGCCGTCGACTGTGAAAGTGGAGGTTTCTGAAATTATAGATACGACTGTCTAAAAAGGTGCGTTTTAAGTTTAGACCTAAATTCTGTCGAGTCTGTGACCATTCTCAAATCATGTGGCAGTCCATTCCAGGCTTTAGGTCCTGACACGGCGAAAGCACGCTCACCGAACTTAGTATCTGGTGTGCGCTTTGGTTCCTTCAACCTTCCGATAGCTGATGACGTTGCTGACCTAAGGGTTGACTGTCGGGAATTGGAATCTTCTGGAATACACAATTCTGATAAGTAAGCCGGAGCCATTCCGTTAAGTGACTTAAATACCATCCAGCATACCTTGAACTGGATTCTTTCAGGACATTTGAGCCAGTGCAGATTTTTGAGATGCTCTTAAATGTGGGAGTATTTAGATATTCCGGTGATAAGCTAACACAAATAACTTTGTTTAAATCACTTTATTTTGATGCACAATGCAAGTGTTTAGTGGACGATGACCACTTCTCCAGGAATAACATATTACATGAACGATTTTTATCCTGAACCCAGTTATTCCTGAAGACGTGGACATCTTCCACGAAACATGTTGATTGCGTATCAAAATAAAGCGTCGTAAACAAAGTTTACATTGCTATGTCTTTTAAGTAAATGTACGAAATCATTCTCAATATCCTGGAAATGGTTGAAATTTTTCAGATTATCCATAGGTTTCATATTGTACAGCAATAAATGCATTAATCTTAATTAACATTGTTTTCCATAATCCTAATGAATCTTTAGTAAGCCTCCTACGGTCTGCATTTAATTATTTTTAAATGGATATTGAGGACGATTGCAACGTAAACTTATCCAATTCCATAGAATTAATCTCGTAAATCTTCTCGTAATTAGGTCAATTAACAAAATGACCTTTATGTTTTATGTAATACGTGATGAATTTTAGTTGCATACGAAAGTCTTGGTCTGTAACTACGGTAATACTGGTAGTATCGTTCGCTGTAGAACGAAGTAAATAACTCTTAACTAAAAAATTATATCAATATGTTTAAAACCTTGCTTTTTTTCTTCTCGGTGTTTTAAATTCGCGGCCTTTCGGCCTTGAATCAAAGCTCTTTCTGCTTTGCTACATAGGACTTCAGGTAATAAACGTTTCCTGAAATAAAAGCGTCGTACGTGAAATCATATTTTTAGTAGCCCAATATATACTATACATTTGTGTTGAGCTGAGTTTAATTCGTTATGAAGGCTTTGAAGGCATTGTAAGCGTCCTCCACATGGGCAACACCACTGGCGTAGGTACTGTCAGTGTTATCTTGGTGAGAGACTACCACCATCCATTATTTTAATAATTTCATTGACATGCCATAATACCATCGTCACAGACTTTTGAAAGCAGTTGGGACTGCATCGACGTTTTTTAGATTTGATATTTTCAGGAAAAGTTTTTAATTTTTACATCAACCAATTTGCCTTTCTTACTGTCCATGGAATGAACTTTAAACTATTCTGGTTTTAGACCTTAGACTTAATAATTTATTAAATACCAAAAGTCGATCACAAATCTTTTGTGCTGAAAAAATATAATCCAATTATTGTGTGTATAAGAATATATCTAAAAAAATTATTACACGGCACTGGTGGGTATCGACTTACCGGAGGAACCTTCGCCGCTGGTCGCAGGTACGTATACATTCAGTGAAAATTTAACGACCATTCTGATGCCATAAATGGTAACTCCTTTGGCGGGACAGGAGTGTTCAATATATAAATTGTTCTGATTAAATTCAAATGTGTTCAATGCACACTCGGCCATAAGTAGGGTGGATCGAAATTGAATCTCAAAACAATACTAAATCACCTTTGTAGCTTTTCTCAGTAAAAAGGTCGGTACTATAGGTGTGTTTTATAATTATATTCTTGTTCCACGTGACACTAAAAAAAATAATAACAGATTTTTAGAAAAGGTAAAACTGTAAACCATAATATTTATAGACTAGACTTTTTTGACATCTTTTTTTTGTGAATCCACACTAAAAGTATTGTTGTTTGTAGTTTGAATTACACTATGTTTAATAAAAGAGTTGTAACCATTGATGTATTATATTTAGATGACACACGAAGCGAAAGAATAGGTTCCGCTTTTTTATCTGACCTCCAACTCCCCTAACGCTCTAGGACTAATACTACCGAATCAGGTCTAATAGTGGATCAAGTTTCGACGAGATTTAAGTACGTAGTATCGCCTCTAATTGTAGCTCTATGATTGTAACCAATGACGGAACAATATTGTAACTATGTATTTCATAGCCATATTTAAAATAATAATAATTGAAAAAATAAATAATAATAATTAATGATAAATTGGAATTACATTTTAATAAACTTCCCAAAATTTAGATATCTTCATGTATTTTTAACGTAGCATATAAGGTCCACACGACCATATCTTTTTTACTACATCACTAAGTTTTTAACTTTCAGTTTTATTTGTTTATACACCATATAATCTATGTATATTATGGAATTTTGAAGCCTCGCCTTATCTTTTAAGAGGAAGATATAATATTATAAGTAACCTTTTTTGGAGGATGATGTTAGTAAATTTATTTTTCTATTAGATTTTTTCTTCGACAGGACAATGAAAAAATAGCAACCAAAGTTTTAGGCACAATATGTGTAGGTACCTACTACGTAGGGCAAATCCAAAGATTTCTAGTAACCTCTGAAGAACGGACTTCACGTTTCATTCTTGAAAAGCGAAGGTAGGTACGCGTATTCTTTCTTGTTTTAGTCAAATCAACATTATTGCACTCTGAGCAACATCTTTTCCAACATTATATATATATTTATATACCTGCTCACCAACACCTTTTCGGAACATTCTATGGAATGTTACGTGAATGTGTTGGGAACAAATGTTCTAATATATCTAGGAGGAATACCTAATATTATGTATCCATTTCCAAAATGTATTGCTGAGTCGCAATGATCGCTTGGTATGCCAAAACCTCTTCTTGATTAATAGTTCTGCATGTTTTTTGGGTTGATTGAACTTGTGACATATTTACAGGAAACGTATTTGGCGGTGGGTATTGCTAAGAATGAAATCATTTAATTTACATATCAGAATATAATTATTTCAACACGAGGCACAATACCTACCTAAACGAATAACCCTTTTTGATATCATTACTATGGTCATCACTCGAAATTAAACAGTAAATTGATTAAAGGCATTGAAAATTAATGTTCAAAAAGGGAATGATCAGTTATATTTATTGCTTTTTTATTTATCTTTATGACTTTAATTTATTTGTTCCATGATGTGTCTTTATTTATTATATATGTCCAAAAAAATTGTTTATTAGAAATATATGAATATGCCAAAATTTAAACAAACATGTAAAAATCAATTAGTACAGAAGTTTTTCTATGTATCCTTGAACATCACCACAATTTTTATTGCATTCAACCAAGAATTCCGATGATAATAAAAAAAAACATAATATTTATTTAAATTTCATTTTTTTAAATCCGACAAATCAAATAGAGGAAAAAATAATAATATCGTAAATAAGTAGGTAGTATACCTACCTACGCAGCGCTTGGTTCCTGGCCGCCTTCTCGCCTCGCGTTACGGTGGCGGTAAACAGCGCGGGAACGGATTTTCCATTATGGCGCGGAATGAGGTTACTATGGTTACTGTGCTTGCCGCCCGCCATCTTACCTTCCCGACGCGTTCGATTTTTAAATTCCTAACGAGTTGTCCTTTTGTTTATGGATGGTGAATGCGCGTGCAGAAAGGATCGCCGTTTGGTGGGTAGGTACCTACCCGTCATACATAGCGGTTTTTTCCGGGCGAGGCAAAAAGGGGCTAACAACTAACTTATATTCTTTGATTTTATACGCTTTTGTAATGTCCCTTTGGCTCGGGGGCGTAATAAATTTTCGTTGATGAATGTGAAACGGGTAGCGTAAAGATTTTTAAATAAGCGACCGCATATTATTAGGAGGTGGGCTCCCTGCAAATGCCCATTTGGGGGGTTTTTGTAACAGGATCACGTTTTGTGAGCGACGTGACTGATTTTGGTATTCGGTTTTCTGCGGTTTCGGACTACACGCCGTAGTCGTGCATTGCCGGCGTATTACGCCAGAAATGCACTTAAATTTTAAACAAACAACAAAAAACGTTCACGTAAGAATAGTAATTACGTATTTCCTACAGTTTTTATGCATATCTGATAATTGGTTTGTTTAGAGCGAAATTACGGCTTGTAATGCCATGATTCATAATCATAGATAATATACATATTATAAATATGGCGGTTTGATCCCTCTGGTTACTTGTAAAAAAACCAAGCGTCCATCAACATACCTTGATTGATTTTATTAATTTCTTTGGCATTTAACCATAATATTCAATAATGTAAAGTAAGGAACTAATCAATAAACTGATAATAAATGGTAATAATAACATGTCGTCACATAAAAAGTTAAATGATAATTAATTATATTTATTTAAAATAAATATATTTTTATATTGACTTAAATATATTTTTATATTGACTTAAATATATTTTTCCATGCCCAAAATTAAACACTTCCTTTGCACAAAATTATTACACTTACCGGGCAAGAATTTTTTTCAATCGACTACCTGAAGAAATTAGAAACATTAATGATAACGCATCCAAATAATAAACACTGTGAAAAAATATTTTAAAAACAAACTTACAAAAAATAAAAATGTTTCCAATTGAATTAATCTTAAGAATAACTCATCTCAATTAGTTTCCTTAAGTAACATTCCATTCTTCAATAAGTTTAAAATCATTTTATTTTTAATTACCTACATACTGTAATAAAACAATGTACACTCCATTTCCAGCCACAAGCTAATGCTTCTATGGAAGAGGGGTCTTGAAATATTTGATCATATATTGTAACAAATAAACAAAAATGTACTTATATAATAAAAAATAATTTTAAAAAAAACTATTGTGATTGTCATAAAATGAATGTTCTGCTGTGAACTTCTAGGTAAACGCCAAATACTTCTCACATTTCAGTGAAAAACAAAATAAATAAACAACTTTAAGAAATTAAATTAAATATTTATCCTGCTTTATTTATGTGATGTTAGATTCAATAAAAAAAATTGTGTTTGTTGAATTTGTGTTGTTTCACAATTTACTAATTAAAAATAAAATATTATATATTTGCTGCTCGTTCCAGAGTGGAAGATACTTTCAGTATCGACCTGGTGTAAGATTCAGAATTGAAATGTCGTTTAAAATGGCTTAGTGACCAAATATGATTAGCCAGGTACTTCCCCATCTTTGTCTTCCCTATTTATTTATTTATTTATTTATTTACTGGATGATTTTTATAGCGCCGCTTTTGTGAGATATCACCTCAGGGGCGCTTTACAGTTAATGCAGATATTACAAAAAAATATAAATATTACAAATAGAAATTGAAATTAAGTTAAATAAAATGAAGTTCAGAAACAGGTGACTCGGAGATGGAGAATTAACTATCTCTCTCGCCACCACCTTCTGCCTCACAGCATACCCCAATTGGGGATACCTACCATATCCTAACTGGTTCCAGCCAGCTGCGAGCATTTTGGGACTCTTGTGCAGAATTCACATTAAAAATAAAAATAAAAGTTTACGTTTAGTTGGCTCTACACGGTTGGGAGTAGTTAGGACTCTTGTCTTGATACCAGCGAAGGCCGGTTCGAAACCAAGTTATTACTTATTAATTATGCAATGGCTAAAAAACCAATTACTACGAAGCACTTTTGATGATTAGTATTTCTTCAAAATGAATGCTACGTGTACTTAATTGATTTCTCGCGCTAGAAGATGCATATGTGCTTCCAATGCTTTTGGCTATTAATTAATCGGTCAATAACACGTTAAATAAATCGGTTGATAATAATACTTATTTTTAATCACTACGGCACGAAAAAGAGTAGTAAACTGTAATAGAATAAAAGGAAATCAGATGTTACTATGTGTATTATACTTAACAAATCTCCAAGGACACACGTAAAGCTCACCAGAGATCGTTAAACCAGGATACCGCGGTAGGAAGATGAAGTCATCGGCAATACCTTTCAGCAGCTTTTGAGTAATTTTTGGCAGAACTCATAATGAAAAATGATCTTCTAGCTGTCGTACAAGATAAGATAAAATATAATACATTATTTTTTTTCAAAGGTTTTTTAAATAATTGATTGCCTACTTGATTTCAGGGTACACAAACCAAAAATGTGAATGTTTCTACGTGCTTAGATTCTTACTAATGTCAATTCACCGTGATATTCCTAAGCGTTTGACATTAGCTTGGATATATGATCTATTATTGTAAAAAATTAAGAACATTTTTTTTATTAAATTAAATTGAATCTTAAATTCATATTCAGAATCTTAAGTCATATTACTGGGTAACCGGGCAACTTTGAACAGCGGCAATTCAACACAATCTTGGAAAGTGATGAAAAAATTAATATGTTAAATACGTTATGTTAAACAAGACAGTTTTTTTTTCATCACTTTTCAAAAGTGTGTTGAATTTCACTATCCTGAATTGCCGTGGAACCTGTTACTGAGCTGTGATGGAAGATTAAGACAGAAACATAAACAGTAGGTAGAATACCTTTCAAGTACCGTCTAACACTATATCAACTATAATTTTTATTTATTTTTTGCAAATGCAAATATCAAACTTGGCTGAGATAACTAACGTACTGTTGCTCCGTCGCCTCTGTATTGATTTTTCCAGTATCGTGCGTAAAATTAAAATGAACTTTTTGTTTACGATTACATCTTTGTTCATGAATCATTATTTCATGTGTGCCGCAACAGAAATCTCAAGTTAAAAGTTAGCAGCATCATTTACCAAAGTGGTAATTTCCACTGAGCAAACAGCTTTCGGAACAATCATGATTGATGGACTAAGCGTCCTCGACTGAGGCGTGTTAAATCATTAGCTTTTACCAAAAACATGCGTGTACAAACATCGTAAAAAATATATTCAAACATATCATATCAATGAAAGGTGTTAAAGTCAAGGCGAAAATCGTTACCAAATAAAATGATCTTCAGAGCAAATGTAATTGAAGAGGAACTAACGTCAATATCCATAGTAGGATGAATGAGGAAATTAAAAAAACCTATGCATCATCTCCATGTAGTGTAATATATGTACATTGTCAAATTAGTTTTGATTCAAACATTGTTTAGTCATTAGCAAATAATACGAGAAGGTGTAGAATATTAAAATGTATGTGAGAAAAAATTCAACCTTCAACTGAATAAATATGTTTTGTTACAATGTCCTTTTTTGTATAATATTAACGAATTTCAGCACGCATGAATAGTGCTGATTTTGAACGGTGATCTTTCAATAAGAATTAAGAGAAACAGTCGACGATTCCAAGTGAATATTCGCAGCTTCCAGAACAATACAAATATAACGTTTTTTCAAATTTACTGCCCAATTTTTATTAGAGATTTTTTCTATCTTTCTTTGTGTTATGATTTAATGTTTGGTAATTACCAATGGTATGCATGTTTACAGTCAGTACCTACTTTGAACTCACAAACCTGCGTGTTGTTTGCTAACTACGTGTCGTGTTTTCGGTTTGGTTTTTTCATTCACACCGTCTTCAAATACAGCTTCTAACAGGCAAGTATGAGTCAACACTCGGTCATGTCTTCGAGATCACCCAGTTCAAGAGCATTCGTCTCCGTAATATCCACAATTCCTTGGTCACGTTTCTGAACTGTTGTAAATTTAGACACCGCCATGCTAATTCATACATTGCAAGATGCTGAAGGCTCCAATTGCATTCAGAGTCAATTTGGACACCATCTTGGACAGTGCGACGTCTCATCCGCCATTTTGATGGAGCTGATGACGTCACGGGCCATTTCCGAGCCGCGGCTCTTTGCGGCACAGTGTTATGACGACTCACACAGGCGCGCTACGAGCTATCGACTATCTGCCATAATAGGACTGTGCGCCGATGATGGTTTTTGCCGACCTATTAATTATTGTAAAGTTTCAAAAAAGTTAAGAAAAATCGCACTTCATGACATCTATTTGACTGGTATGTGTTCAGTTCTACAAAGTTGTTCCGGGCTACAGCCTGCAGAATGAAGATTTGCCTTATGATATCAGGAGAAGAAAATAAAAATAGACCCACCGTAAAAAAAAACGATTTAGTTACTAACGACTATTTCGAAAAATCTCAGGAATCGAATGGAAGTTTCTGATTTCTTAAAATCTCGGGAAATTAATTAAAGAAATCATTTACAGAAATTGCATTAAACACACTTGGGCTGAGGCCAGACGAACTAAACTTTGTGTGGAATTTATATGAAAGTGAACGCAGCGTAAATTACGCGACTCACACAACTCACAAAATAACGCTCTAAGCAAAAAAAAACGGTAAACAGTATCTTACTATGAAATTTCAATAGATCTTTACACACTTTGCACGTTTCATATTTTTTTTGGCCACAACAGCTTCTCGAAGGTTCCAATCAATAAGTTTCGTATTCAACATAAAGATTTTAAAAATCCCTAACTGTTTTTCTTTCGAGGATTTTTAATTTAGAATTATATTCATAGCCGTTTCTTTGACTCGACTTGTATTGTCGATCAGATTACCTTTCAGTTATAGACATCTCCGTCCCAGGTAGTAAATTTATATTCCTAGGGAGTAACAATGTGTTCAAATTGGAGGGCAAGAATTGTTGCACCAAATAATAAATTATAACATGAGAAGATAGAGAGTGATAGCCTCACTTTAATTTTTAAATAATTAATGGGGGAAGTTTGGTACCCGCTAGCACTTCAGGCTCTCGCACACCTCATGTTACTAAAATTACCACCAATTATTAAATGATGAACTGTGCCAAAGCAATGCCAAAAGTGGCGGCATTTCCTATTTGCGATTTGGAAAACATTATTTACGGATCTAAAATAAATAAGTTCAAATCAACTGACTCCCATCTGACATTGGCTAATTGAATTTAAAGTAGTTTTTCCGCAAAACCTCATTTCGCCAACATCGCCAGTCGCACTGACGAACTGTCGGACTGACGCACGGGTCTCGGGGGCGCGCGAGGTCGTGGACCCGCACCACGTGACGGTCCCGTTACTCCGCGAAACAAGCAACCACTCTGCACTCACGCCGCACTCCGCACACCGCACACCGCACACCGCGAATACCTTCCTCTATGTGCACAGCGCCATTATATCTAGGCCTAGAGAAGGTGCGTAGTACCTAGTCTTGGAAGTACATATCTAGGTACTTCCTCTTGTTGGTTATATAACGTAGGTACCAGAGCACTCTGGAACTCAGATACGGATAACTACGTTCTTCTACTATACAATACATTTTTTGTCATGTATATTCGAGGCTTCTGACTCACACAATGTTGTCATTTTTTGCCTTATATGTTTTTAAAATTCAACATTAATGTATTGTAATTATAATGTCTAATGTTCTAAAGGGTATCTAGTCCTTTATGTAAGAATTCACATTAAAATATTTTCCAATTTACCTGATCTAACAAATTTCATGATTGAAGTTATTAATTTCCGATGGGTTTGTGGATATCAATATTGTCCGCACTCTTTGTTGTTCATAATTCATGCACTTCGTAAATGTATGTACGACACTTCAATTGTGCCCATCAAACGCAATGTTCTTTCCATTAGTGCATGTCCGGAACTTTTTAGATTAACTTCAGTGAACCATGGTATTTTAAACGGTTCCTCTAGGACTTCTACGATAATCTCACTATTATCTACTCTTAATCATAAGACCCAGTAAGGTACCTATTTATTTCCTCTTACTGGCCACACAGGTATTTTTACTCCGCTACGAATGCATTCAGAACTGTATTATTTGTATATCTTAGACCTCGAGAAGTTACCTAGGTAGTATTTCACCTAGTAAGGTACATACATACACATTTATTTTTAAATGCCAACTATTAACTCCGCACCAATTCATCTCCAAGAAAAAAAATTTCTTAGATCGTCTGCTGTCTGATATAACATAATGAGGTCAAAAAATATTTATTCATCAACTGTAGGGTATTTTTAAGAGAATTTATCTACGACCACATTCAGTCGAATTGACAACAGACGACAAACATGGAAAACTATAAACCATTTTTCCAGAAAAGCTTTTCTGTCTGTATATTTGCTCTAGATCATTGTTTATTCTAGCACTTGAGACCTATCGTGTGCCAGAATAATTACTCGTTAGAACACCACCGACTGAAATTCAACAGAGCAGTAACAAAGTTCATTACTAAAAATGTTAATTTGGGACGTGAGCTAGTAGTTTGTATGCAGGTGCTAATCTTGCTAGTGGAAATAAGTTTATTCATAAGTCTAAAATTAAACACGTAAATTGTATTTTTACAGTTCTAGACAAACAAATGATTTTGTAAAGATGAAAGCTATATTATTGACACGTTCATGTACTCTCGAAAGCATTATTTTCAAATAAAACGTCATAAAATAATAACTGATGAGTTTATACGTGTTACCTAGGTACATAATATTTTGCATATAATTTTTAATTCAGGTCATAGTCACATTGTTCGTTCTCCCATGTTCACTTTACTCCTTCAACATTAAATTTCATCAGTATTCATTGTCATCGTGAGTTTGACCAAGTAGATTTCTGATTCTTCTACATACACCCCAGGTATCCGAGTATTTATCTTACTAGAGTTGGACAGGTTGAACATTGTTACCGAAGTATCAAAAATATGGTTGATGAAGCCAATTGAAGGTGTTTAATCGTGTCCCCTGCTTTGAAAACACTCATTTCGGTTTTCTGTGTACAGGTAAGTTGGTAAGTAATGTGAAATATTTCAGCGTGATGTATAATTTTTTTTCAAAAATTGGAACTAGGTACTTACCATCATCATATCAGACAAAAAAAGAGTTAGTAACAAAATTATTTTTTAAATTTAACGAAATGCGTATTGGTTTTGTTGACAGATTAAAATTTGTCCGAAACCGCTCACTAATTTAAAAAAAAAAAAAAGTTTAACTTCTTTTAAACTGTTTTTTTATTAAAATAACCAAATGTACTATATAAGTTTTTAGATTCTCACGGCCAAAAGCATTTTTGTTGTTTGTTTTTGGGGTGTTATGCCGTGTTGCGCTAACTCCTTCTTTAGCCGACGTTTCGGACAGCGTTGCTATAATACAATACTGATGATGGACACTGCAACGCTGTCCGAAACGTCGGCTAAAGAAGGAGTTAGCGCAACACGGCATAACACCTGTGATGTTTTGAATATCCACAAAAACAAACGATAAATAATAAACGAACGTGCTCAAAAAATTTTTTTTGTTTAGACAACGACGGAAGATTTATGGACAGACAGGCCTGGAGTAAACAGATTCCCACGGGAAAGGAGAGACCGGAGGACAGTCGAGTTTTGAACTTGGGTGCATTGACAGCCCCGAGAAAGGGATACAAATCAGAAGTGTTGTTTGAAATTGCAGTTAATTATTGAATTCAAATGGTATTAGAGAATATTGCGGAATATTGAATTAAAGTGAAAGATTATTGATCCGGTGTTTGTGTGAAGTGAAAGTGGTTCGACTCAGTGGGAAAACAATTAATAATAATGACAATAATAATAATTGGATAATTTGTAGAGCGCCGTTTTGTAAAAACCCACCTCAGGGGCGCCAGGTGTTGTGCAATCGCGATTGTGTTATAAAGTTGTGTTGATTTAAACGTGATTTCGTATACAGTTCGAACTAGATTGCTTGTCTTAAAAACATGAAAATAATAAAAATAATGATTGCGTTTTTAAAATAGAGTGAATGTACTTAAAGGCAGGAAGTGTTTAATCGGGCTAAGTTATTGATTTGGCGAGATGGCATTCTATCCACGGAGACCGAAAACCAGAGAATCAAATAGATTATTAACTGTGGGTTCGAATCCTAACAGATTAGGGAGGTACAATTTTATTTACGGGAATATTTAATTACCCTTTTATAAGCGTAGGGAGGAGGTCGAAAATTAAAGTGATTTAGCTATATAGTGTAACCAGGTAAGCTTCACGCTGAGAATGAGAGGTGCCTAACTGGGTGAGTTTTTTATATTATTTATTAAATTTCAGAGGACCTTTTTAAAAGACGGATACAACCGAGGTACAGGAACTAAGTTTACGACACCTGCCGCCCAAATAATGTTATCATTAACAGGGATGTGCTAGGCGAACCGTCAATCAGCTGTGAGCGAGAGACGAGTCAACGACCTTTTCATATATAGGACAAGGCGCGGTGTACAGTCAGTCAAAGGGGAAGTTTTGCTAGCGTATGCCGTCCCAAATTGAAAGCGATCGGATGCAACCAGACGGAACAAAATGAAAACTTTTCTTCTGTTATTTGACTTTCTAATTTAATACTTTTCATCTATTGTTTGACTTTCTAAGTTACGAATTGGGATGCACAAAAACAAATCTAAAGTCGAAAGAGGGAGATGGTAATCTCCGAAATAAAACTACCAACCGAACAACTTTTCTCAACAGGTATCTTTCGAGAGGTAGGCAGCCTCTTTAAATTAAATGCAAAAAATCAAACCAATTATCCGTTTATACCTTACCTGAGAGGATAGGTATTCAGTAGAAGTTACCCATACCTAATACACGAGGATGCTAGTAACCTCATAAAATAAATACTGGAACCAAATATTAAAATACAGACAGTCCTCATCCCAAATTTGGCATTTCGAGTAGACCTTACATATATCTCACATGATAATTGGCTGAATGGGTAGGCACACAACCTATCGTTAATAAGCAGGCAAAATGTCGACAAGGTCGTCGTGTGTTACCTATGTATTGACCTAGAAAGGGATGTAAATCCCCGACGGCGTGGGAGTTACAACGTTTTCTGGAGGTGGCACGTAACTTAGGACCTTGCGTGTCACATTTTCGCGACTAGATTCGTGACAAGGGATGTCATGGTTTTCCCCTTCTACACTCAGTAAAGTAGATTTTCCTGGAGGTGTTTGAGATTGGGGCAATTCTGAAATTGGTGATGAGACCTGGTTTTCTTTATTCTGGCGTGAAGGTTGCCGATTTGGAACAAGGGGAGACCCGGCCGGTTGTGATATCCAGACACGCAGATATCGATCGCCTTGCTCAAATTATCATCCATCAGTTTTGTTTGGTAAGAGGAGGAGTCAATCTTAGCTTGAAAAAAATTCATTTCCTTTCCTCTCCTTCCCCTCCCAAAATATATACATGGATGGCGCCGACAACTAACACCATAAACTTATCGTATGTATATCACATATATAAAATCTAACACTTTATTATATTCACATTACCCTACGATAGGTAGAATCGAGTAGCTAGTGGGGGGGGGAGCAGGCGACTTAGAAGATAAGGTTTATAAAATGGTTTTGAAACACAGCGGTAATGGATTCAACTCACTCTATCTCAAAAGAACCAAGGGATACCACACAAAACATAAATAACTAGGTTTCTAAACCGAGAAACAAAAACCCAACACAACGTTCGGTGAAGCCTTTTTATACTGAACCGTCACGTGAAATGAGTACGTTCAAGGTCGTACGTCACGTAGACAAACTAGGATGTACACTCTTGAAGGGGTGTGTAATAAAGAAAAGACGGCAGGGAGGACCTTCCCTCCCCGGATATATATATATAACCAAAGCCTTATGGAAAAGTTACCTACGGGACTTAAGGAAAATTATCGTAGAAAGAAGAGAAGGAAAAATTTGAAGTAGAAAGGGCAGATCATTACACACCCCAAAAACAAACAACAAAAATGTACTATATGATTTATTTTTTATTCTTTATTCATATCTCTTTTTTCATTTAAACCATAGATAATATAACCACCACTATTTTGATTTTCACCTTATAATGCCCACGCACAGGCTTCGCCTTTGTGGGATTTTTTTGTTACTCTTTATATTTTTTATAATTATATATATATACCTGTATGAATCAAAAAAATTGACAATAAATAAAAAATAAATAAAAAAAATTGCTGCTTCAGATACACTTAATGGACTCTAAATAAATTGACGAAATAAATTGAAATGGTGTCCGCTGGAATTGGGTGATAATATGTGTAGGAATGAATAAGGTGTGGAAAGGAAAACGCAATGACCAATCACTTATTATTGTTTCTCTGCGAGGGAGCAAAAATCACACAACATAATTACAATATAGTGAGTTCCACCGCGATACCTCGAGGTAATTATCGCCACAACATAACGTATGAATAATCAAAACGATATTATGCATTTCCAAGACTGTCAACTTCCTTCTTTTTAGTATTCAATAAGATTATGTAAGGAAAAACACCAACAACTTGCTTCGATAATAGTCGCAATGATTCTTCTGTTCTCAAAAATAATCGTAGAATTTGCACTATTTGAGTATGAACCATTTGAGTATGTTGGCTGCTTTAGAAAATAAATGAATTTTTACTACTTAACACTGTGAAAATTTGATTGAAAATTCTTCCTCTTTCCCATAAACAACGTAGGTATGTACGGAAAGGTGAGTTACAATATACCTATCAGTATTAGAACTGCATCACAAAGAAAGTCAAGAGCCAAGAGATTTGTCGAAAATTCAGACTATCTCCGTTGATGTATTATATTTAGATGAGACATGAAGCGAAAAAAAAAAATCCAATTTTTTTACCTTTTAAATAGTCCAATTTGATCTGCAACGCTGTAACGCCGAACCGCTTTGTAATAGTGGAACACGCTTCGACAATATTATTTTAGTACGTAATAGCACCTAGCTAGCATGTCTGCGCAAGATTTACAATTTTTTCGCGCGGTAAATATTTATTTCTTTTTAACTGTTGTATTTTTTGTTTGAACGTATCGGTGCGTGATAAAAAAAATTACGGAGGCTGATAAATTTTGATAAAAGTAAACGATAAGTGGGTTCTCTTTAATTCAATCATTCATTTTCTTGGGTTATCGATACTCGAACTCGATTCGATTAATTTGATAGCCATTGATAATCTCAAAGATCTGACACAGCGGGATTTAAAAATAAAATATACCGCCTTTCTTGAGTGGCATTTAATTTTTATTAGTTTTTTTTTTTAATTTTTATTAGTTGTGGAAAAATCAGTTCTAGAATTTGGTTATGTAAAAAATGCTTAAGTTAAATCATTTGTAGGACAGGTTTTTTTCACCCGTAATTCTATGTACCTATGCTCAATAAAAAAATAGGTAGGTAAGGTCAGAAACTAATTATAGGTATTGATAATAATAGAGGTATCTACTTGTAAAAACACCTAGTTCAGAAACGTTTTAAATTATTCAACTATCAAAAAAATGTTTCTGACTCGCGAAAAATCGCGGATTATTTTTATTGTAGTATTTGTTACGCTGAAAGAATTTTTGAAATACTTGCGTCTAGATTATTGGCTACCAAAAAAATAAAGATGCACCGTTAGTAAACTTTAAAAATCTTTATTCAGATCCAGATCTGTCAAAGATATAGATTTGTCAAATCTGTCAAAATTTAGATGTCAAAGATTAAGGCTGGCCGCATACATACGTTTTTAGTATTCGATTTCCGAATTCGTTTTCCGTATTCGGACATCCGAATGCACGGAATCAGTAGAAAATACATCAACTGCCGCACACGTTCGTTTTAGTTCCGAACGGAACAAATTCCTTACGCACGTTCCGAATGCGAGCCGGCGCGTTCGGAGAAACCGAATGGAAAAAACCTAATGACGTCATGTGGAACGCAGCTATTGCATACAGTTTGTTTGTGCCGACGCAAACGTACGGAAATTTCCGTTCGTAATACAGTGTTGCCAACGGATCTTGACCTAATATCGCCGTTTCTCATACATAAGGAAGCGTAAAGTAGCCGAATTTGCTGTTAGGTGGGACATGTTTAAAATTGATGTTTTTACGTGAAAATAAAAATTTCGTGGGGGGGAGGGGAGTGGCTAGAGAATTTCAAAAAAATAAAATTTGTCCCCAAAAAATAAAAAAAATTCATGGGGAGGGTGGCTAGAGAATATCAAGAAAATATAAAATTTGTCCCCAGAAAAATAAATTTCATGGGGGGGGGGTGGCTAGAGAATTTCGGGACATGTTTAAAATTGATGTTTTTGAAGTAGCTTAATTGGCGACCAGTCGCCTTTTAGATTTTTTCGGCGCCGATTCTCGCTCTGAGTAGCCTAAATGGCAATATATCGCCCTTGTTGGCAACACTGGTACTGACGTTTATCCATTCCGAATGAAGAAAAACGAACGTTTGCGCTAGTCTCACGGAATTCCGAATACGGAAAACGAATTCGTAAATCGAATACGGAAAACGTATGTATGCGGCCAGCCTTAGATCTGTCAAATATTTAGATCTGTCAAAGATTTATATCTTTCAAAAATTTAGATCTGTCAAAGATTTAGATCTGTCAAACAAAAGAAATAAACATTGCAAATATAGAATATTATTATTATTTAGTAAAAAAATATATAAAATTTACCCGATGGTACGCTTGTCTGATATGATTTAAGGGGTTACACCACCATGGAGTTCGGAAAAAAGGTATAAAAATTATACTAAATTTCGTCGCAGCTATTAAATTTATAAAATATTTTTTTTTTATCATATATACATATGAATAATTTGAAATAAAAATGAATAAAAAAAATTAATTAGATATGAGACATCAAATAGGACTCTCTTTTGTAAACCCTTGCTTACGGTGTATTTATTTTCTCTGTCAGGCATCGTCTGAAAAATAAATAATAAAAAAAATTATAAAATTGGAAAAGTAGCTAAGATTTTATCGAGTAAAAAAAATTTTAAGCAGAAATGTCAGTTGTGCAATATTTTAAAAATATATTAAGTATTCTCTGTCATTTAAGTTGCAATGTTTGTAATAGAAACTCATAGTCCGCGGGAATTCCTAATTTAAAATTAATTGATCGGAGAAAGAAATAAAATTTATTGAAGGTTATTGTCATTCCGTGTTTTTTATTAATTTATGTCTGTGCTAGCCTTTTTATTTACTTCTAACCATGTGAATTCTTTTAGAAGAAGTACTGTGTCATTAGCGTACAACACAATATTTTCATATTAACATCTTCAAATATATCATTTACATATGAATAAAAATGGCCCTAAAACTGTGCCTTGTGGTATCAAAAAGTTGCTTCTTTCCGAATCACTTAATTCATTTTATAGTTTTATTGCTGTTTAGAATTTTTTGGTCTTTTTGATTTCACATTTTCGTCAAGAGAGATTTTTTTGAGAGTGGTTAACATTGACTTATAGAATAGAAGTGGTTAAACTAAATGATTATCTTTTAATTTAGGAATAACTTAATGAGGAAACTTCAAAATGTAATATTTAATCACTGAAGACAAGTCGCTAATATCGTCTTCAATGATTAAACATTACAATTTGAGTTTTACACATTATTTTATATCAAAATATTCATCCTAGACTTGCAGAAAAGTCTATAGATGTCGCACATTAAAATTAAAATTTATGTATTTATCCAATACATTCTCTAGATTACATTTAGTTCGGGAAGAATCTTGCGATCATATACGATGACAGCAGCCAAAAAAATATAGGTTAAGAAAATTAAGATAATGCTTGTTCTTAGTCGAAGTATGAGATAGTTAAATATGACTGAAGGAAATAGGGTCGAAACAGCTTAGTGTTAGAGCAGAGCCCCGGCAAGGCTAAGGTCTTGAGTTCAAATTCTAGATGCGATAATCTTTTTCTGATTTTTCTATTTCAAGTTTTCGTTTGATGGTCGCTAATATTGTCTTCAATAATTGAATGATTTTCATTTTTGATGAAGTGTAATTGATTTCATGTATTGATCAAACTCCAGTACTTTTAGTAAGTAAGTAATACTGGAGCTTTCCTTGTACACACACGAAAAAGAGCTTATGACGTTTCCAACACACACCCATTACTGTAAACCAAAAGATATTGAACACCTATTAAATCAATTGTCTTGTGCTGAACTATCTCACAGAATTATGAAAATGATGAAAACTCCAGGGTTATGTGAAGTGAAGCGAAGAGAGGGCTTCTCGCTACACTTCCTCTGAAGCTCGTATGGCTTTGGTTTTGCTACTTCTTATTTAATCGCATGTCTGCATTGTTACAGATTAATGTTCTTGTAATATAATAGGTATAAATATGCAAATTTTAGGTTGATTTTCTCATGGAGTCATGCGTTCCTGAATCACCGTATTATTAAAGGCGAATTATTATCGTTATCTCAGGAGATCATTTTCATTGCTTGAACATCTATGAAGCCCATAAAACCGGGTTGTAATATTATGCATTAATTGTTAATTATAACATCGACAACAACACTTCATATTCCTATATTAAACAATTTGATTTCTTTGTGCTCACGTAGGGGTGTGACATTTTTTAAAAATTAGAACTGATTTATTAATTATTAAAAATATATTTTTAAATCCATTCAAACGATAAAATATGTAGGTACCTGTCTATAATATATTTTTCTGACTGATTTTATTATATATTTTAAATTGATGTTCATCAGACGATCTTCGTGGCCGAGGCTCTCGACTAGCATTCAACAGTGCGGAAGTCAATTTTATTTGTTTTATTTTACTACTTATTAATTTAAAATAATGTATAGTATATTTGCAACCCGTTCCGGAGTGGGAGATACTCTCAGTATTACCCTGGTGTAATACTAACATTCAGAATTGAAACGTTGCTTGAAATTATGGTAATCCTACAAATTACAGTAGCGTTGATAGTGTGGTTTTGTTTATATGTAGTATTGTTCTAGTTTCTCTGTTACTTTATTTTATTGTTATATGTTTTACTAATTTTGTTTCATATTCAGTTTATCATTCTTTAAAAACGTTATGCATAATTTTCAATAGCACACTAGGTTTATTCTGTTCTTAAAATCCCTGTAAAACCCTGGACGGGCGTAAACACCAAATAAAATAAAATGGCTTTATGTCACCCCTTCCCCACCTTCTTCTTCTCCATTTATTTCTCCGCTCCACCACCTGCAGTCTCACAACATATCCCAAATGGGGATGATATTATATCACTGGCTCCAGACGGTTGGGAGCTGTTATGACTCTTGGGGGGTATTTACATACAAACAAAAAAAATAAAGCATACTTTTGAAGGGAATTTTGTGTGGGAAATTGTGCGAGGAATAAAATTTAGTCGGCAACGATTTTTCACGGGCATCAACAACATACTTTTATATTAATAAAAATATAAAAATTTCTTGCTAGCTTCTTCTATTTTTTTTTTTCATACTTAACAACTTCTCCAGTGATACAGTGAAGGTTTTTATTTACTTCTTAATATAAAAAGTTCATGTTTAGAAACGATTAAAATGACCGAATTAATATTTGTGTATCTTGCTGTAACATTTTCCCAAATTGCATTTTTCTTATCTTTCCATCTAGCGATTGCCCCAATATATAAAGCCTTGTTTTATAATGTAACTGAAGAAGATTCAGAATTGCAATGAAATTACACCATCGTTGTCTGTCGATTCAATATACCTGGAAATATTATTTTTCTTTCCCGTGCAATTGAAACGCTCGGCAATTCAAACAAGATAAACAGAAACTGCATAGATGCAAAGCTTCGCAATTATTATAAGTTACTTTTGTGTTGACATTTATTTAAACGGACGACTGGCCTTGATGGTGGGTACAATTCAATTATATTAAAAAAAATTTAACAAATATAAACAACTCTCATTTGCAACCAGATGAATAAATAAATCTATGTACTCCCTTCGACGAATATTGTGTCATTATGACAGCAGGTTGTTGAGTAAGAATGTTTGGAATATTGTTCAATGTTTGTTGAATATGGTTCTTCAAATTAGGTCATAAAAGTAGGCATTAGTGGTGGCCCGTGACTTTTCAGAGAGCTACAGTGGTAAGATTGAAAAATACGTCATTAATGATGTTGTGGCTGAAAAAATTTTAATTAAAATATTTTTTTTTTGTATGAAAACTTTGGAAGCGCTGCAACCCCAAACTAAAATAATCCTTGTGTTCCTAGTGTTCCTACAACAAAATTTAATTTTGAAACAAAAATTATAATGTTCTCAGCGACAACTAAATAAATAATTTTCTATTTTTCAATCTTACCACTCTAGCTCACTGAAGACTCATGGACTGTCACATCGCCAAATCGCTTTGCAAACGAGTCTATTTTAAAGACAGTCAATTTTAGCGCAAAAGTGGTTTTCATTAATTTTATGAATAATTTTATAAGAATGAAAAAAGTTGATCAAGACATAAAATTATATTTTTTAAAGTTACTTCCTAGATGCATTCATACATGTCTAATGAAATAATATTTTTGATAGTTTAATCTTATATTTTTTATAAAGTTATCAACAATTTGACGTTAGTTCTACTCGATCGAAATGATAGAAAACGCCTCAATTTATTCGAAGCATATTTTTTGGTATTCATAATATAAACCGATTCGTCGTAAAGATTATTAGAAACTAGTGAATTAACGTTAAGCTTCGCCTTAAAGACAAACGTTCCCGAATACCTGAAAACAATATTTAAAAATATCCTACTACCATCACAGAAAGCGGAAAATGTTTTTTGTATCTAATATACAATATACTTAAATACTGTAACCAATTCCTGTCAAGCGTGAAGAATATAATAATAATTAATATAATAGTAAAAAAGAAAAGTTTGCCCTTTCAACTGGAGTCCAAATGGCTGATATGTTATTGAACCAAATTGACTTTTTGGCACTTTTCCCATTGCATTGAGTTACAGATGTAAACATTAAAGCCCGCGCATTCCGAATTTCTACCTATTTATAACATATATCTCTTGAACACTTAACTTGCTAAAAATATATATTTTGTTTTTTAACATAATATCTATACATCCGCAGAGCCGGAATTATAAGTATATGAAATTACTTAATAGAAAAAATTTGCTAAATACGCTTAAAAATTATTAAAAACACATTTTTTCCAATTATCTAATATGTTAAAGGCATGAAAATATGCAATTTTAGTAGGGTTTTTTAGGAAACATTTTTTTCCTTGCCGAGAAAATACAAGGCCTCTAAGTCTGTAATAGCCAGGTAACATTTTAAACACCCATTTGATGTAAAATTTTTGATTCGCATATGACGCCGTTCTATTTCTATAAATAACATTAACTTTAGATTCAGTAAATGAAAATAAAAAATTAAATCATTCACAGAGTATTTTTAAATGCAACGAGAGATTTTTGATCATCTATTTTAAACGAGACGTGTTTTATTAAGTATTTTCACAATTTTCCCAAATATTATGGTTTTTTTAATATTGGTGCTTTTTCCCTAACATTCGTATTAACATATCTCCCCTTCAAACCATCTGCTTCTTATTTTTGAATGCTTACTACAAAGCCTTAAACATGTAGAAAGCACTTCGTTTCCATGTCCAAATATATCGAAACCTTTATAATTCTTCCGTCATCAGAGCGACTTGGTACTAATGGTAGAGGGCGCTGGCACACGCTATTCGCAGCCGACCAATGACAGCGCCGATTGTGATGGCTCTGGTTCAAGTTCATGGCGAATGATTAGCCTCCAAGGTCACCTTCCGATCGTCATCACCAAGGAAAATGGCGGACGCAGATGGTGGACTTGATTTGAATGCAATCAACTATCTGATTAAAATTAATCCTCACTGTCATGTCGGTTACACGATTAAATGTAAATGGAGTTTAAATAGAGGTTCGGAGTTTTAATTCGCCAGGTTTTCAAGTGCGCTTTGATTAAGTTACGTGTACCTAATGCTTTTCAAATGACAGTAGGAAGTACCAAAAAATTTGTGTATTTAAACAATTCTGAAAGAGCACACTGAAGCCTTATGTTAAATACTGTAGCTAAGGTGGACTCATTTCATTGAGATGACAGTAGACCAAAGAGGTGAAAGCACATCTTCATAAGATCCCAAATATTTTGAATAAATTTCTTAGATTTTGTCCTATCTAAGTTATGTGATGATATGTAATGAAATATTTGGTGCAGTCGAACACCATACTTGAAAAAATGTAAATATACCCATTAAGGTTTAGAAATTCGTCAAAACAAGAATATAAAAATAATTTAAAAGGGTAAATAATTTTCGCAATAATCAAAGAAACCACCTGCCCCAAATGCATCAATTATTTTAAAACACATTAACACACGACGACATGCATTAGTTTTCTTTGACATCATTATTTTTTTTATTTTATAATTGAGTCCCTTCACCAGAAATGACCTGTTTTTGTTTCGTATTTACTTTTATTTTCTATTTTTTTTTTATTCGTATTTTGCTTTTATTTTTATAAGATGCTTTTATTTTTATTTTATTTATATTTATTTTTATATTTTATAGATATTTTTATTCAAATCTTGATGTTCACAAGTGTCATTTAAGTTTTAACCAAAAGAGGTCAAATAGGTGGTAGAAATAGATTTTTTATCAACAGAATTCTCTGAAGTAATACTTTTAGGATAACGGTTTTGAGTTGTAGACATCGTAAACATACTACAATTTACAGCCTTTTAATAAATATGCTATAGAAACCCACTAGGATAAACCTATTTTTTCCCATTACTCCCTTCTCCTCCGCTTGGAATCACATTTTATATCTCTTTCACGATGCAGTCAGTTTCTTATTGTCATTAAATCTTCATCTGCGCACGTCAAGCTACCTGCTGGTAAATCACGACACTACTTTAAATGTAGCATTCTGCGGTAGCAAGGATTATAATTAGATGTTCTGATTCCAGACACCTTTTAACGAAGTGCCCTCTGCTACTTGATCCTTTTAAGACAGGGTGTAAAGTAAAAACTGGTTTTAGCGACCGCGAATACTTGATGCACGACTGCGCAGAGTGCAGATCTAACTACAGGATGGATTACACCATCTCTCTTCTTCTCCTTAATCCATGTTCCACCCTCAACTCCAAACCTTCTTTTCTTGCTGAGAACTTGATTTAAGTAGCAAAGATGTTTGTTAAGTCTTCACTTTCAGGCTTTATTGTTGTTGAGTCAGACTTTATTAAAGTAGATTGGATCGGAGTTTGCAGCACGATCTGAGCAGAGCCCTGTTGTTATTGGCAGCAAAATTACGTGATGGCGCTTTAAGGACGTGGTAATTCACGGACTTTTCAACCAGACATTACTCTATTAACTGCTGCTCCTATGAGTTTTCCAGATACGAATGTTCCAACGAATCGAATTCTGCAGGGTCAAATTAACAACGTCTCATTACGTACCAAACCACACAGACCTCCGATCATTTTGTGGCCTTTGGATTTAGACAACCACAAACAAATTTGCAATCATCCATCTGCCATATTCGTTTTCTTTTAATTTAACTCATATTTTCTTTTCCTTTTAATAATCTTGGTTTCGTTGGATTTTTTACATCCATATAACTCATTTTATTTTCTCGTTGTTGTTTATGCAAATAAATTGAAAGTCAGCAAAACAAATCAGTAATCCCTTCGGGCAAAGTAAAGACATCCAATCATGCTAGCAGACAGGTTGAATGGCCCTGTAAATTTATGCTTTTACAACAAAAGATTTATCGAAATCCATCGCAGTATACAACACCACACAGGGGGGATCTAAAGAACATACGAGACCTCACACAAACTTCAATCCTTGAAGTATTCTAAAAATATTGGTTGTTTGTTGGTTAACGTTTAAAAAAATGCTTATTTTCTAACAAGTAAAGAAAAAAATCGTTTATTTTGAAAAAAATAAAATTCCATAATCATTTGCCTTCATTTTTAATTGAGTTATTTGTTTAAGTTTGGGCAAAAGTTTCATGTTCTATTTTCAACATTTTGAGCAGGAGAATAAAAAAAACCTTATTATGAACGAAGCTCAAAATGAAGTCATTATTATATTAGCAGCTATAATAATTTGATAACAAAGAATCTGCCGTCTATATCTACTGAAGAATATACAGCCCTGCAGGTAAAAACCGTTGGACAATAATGCAAATGAATCCATCAATGCCAATATTTATTGAACTCTCTATTGTGGTTGAATTGCTCATTGTGGAGGACAGTGGCGGCTCGCTACTTTTGGTTGTACTAGAGTGCTAATATTACAAAAAAAAGTACTATTGATGTTGCTGTAGCTGAAAAAATTATTTTTTTTCGAAAACAAGATTTTTTGTATGAAGATTTTCTGGAAATCCACGGCCAAACTAGAATTTCCTAAAAATCTTCATACAAAAAATCTCATTTTTGAAAACAACCAAAAAATAGTTTTCTGCTACATCAACATGCCTAAAATTAGCACTCTAGAGCTCACAAAAGTCACGAGCAGCCACTAGAGAGGGAATTAATCCTATTTAGACTGAAGTCATACTCTTTAATGATGATTAATTCACAAAAATCCAGCACAAATATTTCTTATATATCATTGTTCAACGCATTTATATTGGAATATGTGGGTAAAAAGCAGTCTTCTTCTATATCGCATGTTAATCTGCTACAGGGTTTCAGGACTAAAGTGCTATTAATGTCTTGAAGATTGTGAAATCTATACCTAATCAGGTGGCACGTAAAATTTTAGATATACTATATATGGCACATCTTACTACCATACAAGTAATTTAGAATATTGGTGACGATATTTGTCACACAAATCTAAAGAACGTGTCACCTAAATTGTTGTCTAATAACTGAAAATATTAACCATCGTGAGTTGTACATTTTTCATAAAACTCAAGAAGGTTGTTACAATTATGCGAAAGAGGGCACTTTTGTAATCAATTGTCCTTGGCTCAGAAACATTATAATTAATGCATACATATCTGAGGGCAAATATAATCGAGTTTATAAAACCTAAAATTTTTCACCGTTCCACAGAGAAAATTCCTGGCAAAAATTTATTGTAAATTAACTACAGACAGCAATCGTTCACTTCGGAAACACATTCATTCTAGAAAACATTGTATCTTTTATGAGGTAGTTTGAAAAGCTTTTCAGTCAGTACAATTCGTCGCAGTCACAAATGCAAAGGAAAATACTCAACTACAATCAAGAAGGTTCGGTACAATAAAGAAGAAGAAAATTGGCATTCCTCGGGTCAGTTCACTCGACGCGGCTAATAGCTTCCTGGCCGTGGAGGTAATGACATTTCCAGTTGGAAATGATAGACGACAACTGGACAAAATTACATCATTACATTATCATTAGACTGGGGTTTGCATTCATCAAATGCACGCGACTGCAAAAGATGCCATTTTCAGCAATAAATAAAGAACACCGGACAAAATTACTCTTTCCATTTGAAGTCGACATTATTCAATGCTTTCCTAATGGAAACGAAACCTCAAGTTCAATTCTGTAATATTTTTTCTCAGTTTTGAAAGCTTCCGTGTATTTCAAATCTGTCTTCATAAAAATATAATCAACTAAACAAATTCCAACCCAAAACATCGTACAACCGAATTGTTGTGAACGGTAAATTAATTTCTCTTCAAAACGGATTAAATTTAGAAGTACTTGTATTTTGGTTAAGAAACTTATTCCATTCTTTCGCACCCGTCGTTGTAGTATGAGGAATTTTAAGCGACAAAAAACTTAAAATAATATAATAGTAACTTGATTTTGAGTGATCAAATAAACTGCCCAGATAGAGGAAAAACATTTTATTCCAAATACCGTATTGTGTACAAGGTAAAAGAATAACTATTTAAAACGTAAACAACAAAATAAATATGTTAACGGAAGAAGAAAAAAGGTGAAGTTTTAGCTTTTAGAATCAAAGGATCAGTACAAATTTTAGTTTTCTTTTCGCGAATGCACAGTTTTTCCTAGATGATAATATACCCATACAAACCGGGAATCTGTACTAAACCAGTCTGTAAAGGTAAAAAGTATCTTAGTCTTGTCTTGTTAGCAAATCCTGCCTAGTTGTACAAACTTTAGAACAGTAATTATATCCGGTTTTGAACCGTCCAGAGCCTCCAACGCTCGTCTGGAGAAAATAAGCAACAGGAGTTGGACAGTATTGAATGCTTTACGGCTAGCTCTGCGGTTATAAGGCTTTCAGGCTGGTATGTGAAGACATGTCTAAAAATAACATAAAACTATTATATTCATTTAAATATACTACTTTTTCCAGGATAAATCAATGCTGAGTGGTATATATGATCAGTATCGCCCTGATGAAAGATCACGCCAGAAACCGGTCGGCGGCCGAGTGGACATCGCGTTTGGGTCCCATCCAGGCGTAGTGTGTTCAATTCCTCGGCTGGTTAAGTCCTCCATCACAACACAAGCAACATTTTCAGCTTACAGTGGTGGTATTAGGAGATTTTCAAATATTGTCAGGTTATTCGTAACCCGGGAATGTTTGTCTTGCCAATCTTCCTCTTCCATCTTCTTTCACTAACCACACCCCGCAGCCTCCCAACATACCCTACCTGGGGATTCCATCGTCTCACTGGCTCCAAACTGCTGGGAAAAATTTGGACTCTTGTCGGCATTCACTTTTTTTATCTTTTATCTTTTCATCTTTTACACCAAACTTCTTCAAGTTCGTATCCTTGCAAAAACCTTCCTGACCTACCTGCAATCACTGGGCATTACTGCAAGCGCCTACTGGCCTAAAGGTCAAGGGTTTGTTCCCAGTCGACGCAACGGCGGCGCAACGCAATGTTTTCAATGCCTTATGAAATATGCAAGAAGTTTAAATTGAAGGGATTGTGCTCTTTCAAATATTTAATGGAGATTAAACCACAAGTGATTGGTAGGTGGGCAAATAATGTGTTTGTAAGCAATATTGTAATTTTAGTTTAAGGCCACCTAGTTTCGGGCACAGCCGTACCTTCTTCGGAGCATGATAGCAACAAAATTAAGAAAATCGATTATATTGATCTTATAATAGAGATTGTTTCTTGCCCATGCGAGCAACACTCACACTATGTGCAAAAAAATCACGAACACCTCAGTTGTTTGCAATAACAGTTAATGAAATAAGAATTGTTTTCTGCATGTGTTGAGAATGTTGGTTATTTCCAACTAAATCCGCGCTGTTAACTTGTTGTTTGCTTTTAAAACAGCACCATTTTTCTTTAGTCTTTATGTCCCAGTAAGATGCGGCGGTAGCGGGAGACCGGTGTGTTTTTATTGTCCGTGTTCCGGTTTGCTGCAGATAAACCTTTCTCGCTCCGGGGAAACCCGTTTATCTTGTCCTAGCCACGTCTCCTGGACACTGACGCTGACTGGTCCCGTAAGATTTATCTCGCACTGAATGCTGCGCTATCAAACATGTCGCTTGCGATAAATTTCCAGATATCAGAAAAAGGACAGTGTGCGAAGATTTCCTCGATTAAATTGCATTCCTTTTATGTTAAAAACATGTCCATGGTTTGTAGTGTGAATCTGTCATACGGCTCACTGTAATTTAAATTGATAGAAGCACGTCCATATAATAAATTAGTCAAATGGCGTTTCTTACAGATGACTAATTTATGCGGTCCGATAAACTGCTCAGAGTTGATGGAATAGTATTAATTTCCCATTTAAACGAGTCTCTTAATCCATTTGCGAAAAAAATTCAAATTCAAATGTGCCATAATTAGATAAAAAAATTTCTCTGGAGTGTTTTTTAATTGATGAAATAACCTATCAAATTGTACCACTTTTTGAAACAGTGACTTTCGGGTTGTACGAAAGTAACAGAGTAAATTTTTTTAAATGTTTTTTGAAATAAATATTGAAATATGGCATTCCCAGGTTCACTCCTTCATTTCACTAAACGAACATTTCATGCGTCAAAAACATATGTGAGATACGTTATTAATAGATAAACTAAGCCCAAAACATGAGCAAAATAAAATTAATAAATTCGCAATGACATTGCCAACTCCCCAATACAACGGTTTCACACAATGGGGAACCAATACTTAGGTGATGTCGATATATTTAATATTAACTTTGCGAATTTTGTGGATCACGTAAAAGATTTATTTAGATTTAAGATTTACACTATTCTTAAATGGAAGTTGTATTTTTGTAAACCAGTCAAATTGCTGTATTTTTTAATTTCTGTTCTTGTTCTTTTTATTTTTGTTTCTTGCATATATTATTTTTTAATGTAATTTTATTTTTATTATTTCTTCCTCATGTTTCAAAATTGTCTGTCATCAAAATTGTACCATCTACATGTAAAAACCCTCTGGGCGTTAAATAAATAAAAAACAATTTATCTAAGAAATCGTTGTAAAAAAAGTGACAAGCTTTTTAAAGCTTGACCATGTATTGCTGAATGGTCGGGTTTTCTTTTTTCAACGCTTTATTTTATTGGTAATTTTAGTTTAAGACAATCAACGTACGTAAAATCTGGAGAGTTTTTAAAGAACTTCCATGCATCACAATCAAGGTTATTTTGACGTATGTATTATGTACCTACTATGTACTAATGTTTTATTATTTTATTTTTAGGGAGACTCAATGAGGTCGAACTATCATCCTGCACCACAGAAGGAGAGGTGGATACATAGATCCATCACTCCTGAACACAATGACCCCAAAATTCTTCGGCACCCCTAGTACTTTTTTTTCTTATTTATGTATCTTTTTTTCTCGCATAACTTCCTCTACTTCTTTCCCTTAAAAAGACAATGTATGCCGTTGACGAACTTATATTTTTCATTGCCTCCTGTTAAAAATGGTATATATTAAAGCAACTAGTTTACAAGTCCATGCTTGTTCAAGTTAGTGGATGGTTGGCTTCAGTTTGCGTTTTAAGTCCTAAATATAATAAAAAACTACAACAACAGAGCTAAACAAATGGCACTGAAAATGCAAATTTTATGGCAAAACAATCAGTAGTTTTTGGTACTCGTAGGTGTCAATAATACCATGGCGATAAGAGAAGTTGGTTGACACTCGCTGAGGGTGCCTGCATTTGCTAAAAGTGCAATGTAATAGATAAAACGTTTTATCGGCGTAATATATTGCAACCATTTATTGCAGTAATTATGCAAACATTTGCGACACTTTCTAAAATAAATGTGTCAGTAAACAATGTGTTATTTTCAGAAATAAGTTGCTGTGAGAAATGTCATTGTTAATCAGAGGTACAAAGGTAGGGTATTTGAACTAGCAATGTGCATAGTCAATTGTCATATCTATTTTGAAATGATTGATTGTATCAAATCAAAATATTTTCCTGTTATATTCGTTAAATAAAATTAATCTGGCAATCCAATTGGAAGTTGGGATTTGACGCCTGAAGAAAGGATTGTCGTCGTTTTAAGGGTGTTTAATAAATATGTATTGCATACACCCCAGATGTTTTCAACGGAATTCTCAGAAACTCTGAAGGCCCTGGCAAGTGTTTTTCTAAGCCTAGGATAATTTATTATCCTGACCGTCACTTTTTATTGCGGGCAGAATGCACCACTTCAACAATCACCAGGAAAAGGATTACATGGAGGTGAATGATGGACTTGCCGAACGTCACAGCGGTGCTGCCAAGGTCTGGTATCTGTGAGAGGATATTGTGTCAGCGCTTTATTAGTAGCAGACACATACCTGGACGGATAACGAACCTCGTGCTGGCACTGTTGGTGGACGCGGTGGATTCTTTCGCTGCAGTAGCTGGTCTAGTTTCTTCACCACCTAGGATTCTTGCTGCAGAGTCTCCATCTTATATTTTCGTGTCACCTGTTCCTGTACTTCATTTTACTCAACTTAACTTCACTTTATTTTTGTAATATTTACATTTTTTTGTAATACCTGCATCAATTGTAAAGCGCCCCTGAGGTGATATCTCACAAAAAGGGCGCTATACAAATTGTCAAATAAATAAATAAAAATACCAATAGAAGGAAAACTAGTTTGCTGATAGCAGCACGTATCTGTATTTGTGATATAATAAACAAAGTTGAGTTTCATGTTCCCGACAGTTTCATAAGAGCAGGGAAACTTTGTTTCGAGATGCAGAACTATCCTGGTAATACTGCTCGCGAAAATAATTAACTTGTCCCCTGATATAGATATTTTTCAGTTAAACGTTGGAAATTTTAAACATCGTATCATTATTAACTCTGTATAATGTATGTTTATTATTGATGCTACTGTTGATTTTCATTTAAAATAAAATATATATGTAATCAAATGGCCTAAATTCAAACTGACTTCAAACCAATATTTATTTTAAACTATTTTTACATAATTACCTACTAACGTTAAGCCATTTTAGGTGTTCATACGAATGCACAGTTTATTTAAAATCTTTTTCCTGTTGATAATTTTGTAATAAAAATGTATGTTTTTTAATGTTTACCAAAATTCGAAGGAGGGTTGTTTCGGAGAATTTTCAAATTCAAACAATTCTTCAAATTTCAAAGTTAATTTTCAATTCTGTGAAAGTTTTTTTCAAGTTCTGTTATTATTTCAGTTCTGTCAAGCAACTAGCCTATAATGATACAATAACATGATAGTATAACTTTAATGGAACTTTCACAGAACCCGAAAATGAATGTTGAAATTAGATGAATTGTTAAAACCCTCCGAAAAAACCCGTCCTGGGTATATTTTGTGTCAAGATATTCAGGTATCTCTTATTGATGTTCTATAATTCCTTCTTATTAATATTTTTTGTAATTCAGTCATGTCGAAATAATTAGAACTTGGAACACCTTTAAAATAATGACCTAGGTACGTGAATTGTAATATTTAAAACTGTGCCTATCTATGTTTGCGTCAGTCCCCTTCCCGTTACCGATTTGCTTGTAGGGCACAGGTGTGACACACACACGCACAGACACAGGTACAGTGTCAATCTCCCGACATGTGATATTAACCTGGTATGGCTGGTATCATCGTATAGCGAGCAGGTGAACAGTGAAGACTCTCATATACTTTATGGGGCCACCAGAACACAAAACAAACTACAGGGTGACATAAATATCACAATGTAAGAAGATAGATACTTTAATGTGAATATAATAACAAATAGTGATATAAGCTCATAACACAAGACTAACTGCACAACATTGAAAAAACCATACTAACATTGTCCTAAAAACTTACAACATGTTAAGTTAATTTACCCAAGTCAATAAAAAAATGAAACTAATTTTCTGAAGTACACGCGTGTTGAAAATAATGGTTATTTTTAAAAGTTTTTTTGTAAGAACTAATATTTCGTCTCTTTATTGTTTCTAAATATTTTTTTTCTGTTTCTTTGTTTATTTATTATTTTTTTGGTATGCAATTAAAATAATAACGTAGTATTAAATATGTATACATGTCGATCCTAAATTTATAATTATAACATTCACAAACTGCTTTCTAGCATTTAAACGAAAATTTATTGTAATTTGTACCTAAAATTGAAAAAAAAGTACTTATATGAAACAAAAAATGATTTGAGGCCATGTTTCATGGCCAGGTACTTCATTTGACTCTATCCATAGTGGTAGTGGTGATAGTGATAACCGATTTATTTTTTCGTCAGTTTTCAACTTTGTATTGCATTATTTATGATTTGTCAACTTAAATAATTCACCTTTAACTTGGTACTCCAACATGACAATTAATCCACCAAGATGGCACCTTAACAATATAACAAAAGATAGTTAAAGATGTTACCCATATTAATATTGTTATTTTCATTCGAAAGAAAATTTGGTCTCAGAAGGCGTGTTTCACATAAAATAACAAATCTTACAAAAAATACATAATCATTTTTTTTAAATACATAAAACTAAACGTTTAAAATATACTTTAAACACAAAAATCACCTTTCAACGGAATAATAATGGCTACCGCCTGAACTACTAGATAAAACGAAATGAATAAATAGCGCGAAAAGCCAGTTATAACAGAAATTGAAAAATAAAACATTCAATTTTTATTCGCTATAGTCAGGGAGGAAATAATCTGAAATCTATGTATTTTCAAATATACGCACGGTCTGAGAGGGTTAATTTAGGTTTATATTTTGACTGAAATGTTCTCAATTGCAAAAAAATACCTATCCATCACAATCCCAATTGAATACATTTTTTTAGTTATTGTTTTCTACTCAGTTTTTAAATTTACTATAATTATTATCGAATTAAGTTCATTTGATGTATTTAAAAAACATATTAACTTTCTTCGAAGGAAGCAAAGACTGGTGTGCAATTATATATTAAATGAATGTGGTGTATTACAAAATGTGTTTTTTCATTTCATATATTAACTTTGATCCCAACATCCAGTCTCCAGTCACCCGGTAGTTCTGGCGACTGGTATAGCTGTGGATACTGTGATAAGTTCATGCGGGTCGCGGAAGTTACTAGGCACGTGCTCCATCTACACCCCTACCCCTGCCATATCGTACAGGTAAATTATACCGAACACAGAAAAGCACGGGAAGACATTACCAGTGCAGTGCAGAACCAAAAGCGCTATAAATAAACTAAACATTAAAATCTATCTTTACAGTGCTAGGGACATTACCTCTTCCGTGGAGATAATGCCATAAGTCTTCTTCATAAATCGAAGACAATGCAAACGTCTATATTAGTTTACTTCAAAGTTGTGATGTGATTTGTTTCAAGAATTTTAATATAACTATTTTTAACAAGCACTTCAAAAATATGATCAACTTGTCTAGATGCAGTAAAATTATTTAAGGTTTTTTAACTATCTGTTCGAAACTAAAGTGCTCCGAACAATACTATGGTGATTTTAGTATATTTTTTGATAAAGAAAGACAAACATTCTAAGGTTACCAATTAACATTAAAACCATTATGGTTGAAAAAAGAAACAAATTGCTTAATACCGACGAGAGTTCGAACATAGACAAAAATATTGAAGCAATCGAAATGAAACTTGAAAGCAATAAAAATGAAACATTTAAGAAAATGGAGAAAAATCGAGCTAATTTACATTAAGAATAAAAACAGATACGAAGAAATTTCTTTAAAAAAATGAATACTTAATTCCATTGAGTTCCTGTCCAACAAATATGACAGAGCAAAAAGAAATCAAACATTTTCAAGAATACTTACTTAGATTACAAACAATTCAGGATCAAAATATCACATTAAAAGAAATTTAGATTTAAAAATTACAAAACCGTATTTATTCAATGGAGATTGACACAGAATATAAGATAATAAGATAACTAACCTGAAGTATTTGGAATTTTGTGAAATTCCCGAATATCACGTAGAATCTTCAAATACACTAAAAAATTGAATTTGTATAAAAAAGGACGACAATTCCGGGCTGATATTGATAGATTTGGAACAAAGGCTAACAAATGTTAATATTAATAAGCACTAAACATCGCTCACACTATCTGATCAACCCTTTTATCGGCATATTATATACAAGAATTTAAAATTATTAATACTACTGTGCAAAAATGTTATGTATTTGCTAACTTTTTTTATTGTTCGCTTGTGTAAACTGCTGCATTTTTAAATATTATTCAATGTTCAGAAACCCAACACTAAGGACGAGTTGTTTCGGAGAATTCAAACAATTCATCAAATTTCAACGTATATTTTCAGGTTCTGTGAAAGTCCTATTCAAGTTCTGTTATAAAAACATTATAGGCTAGTTGCTTTACAGAACGGAAATAATATCAGTACTTGAAAAAATCTTTCACAGTACATTAAAAGTTAGGATGGGTTGTTTCGGAGAATTTGAACAATTCATCAAATTTCAACATTCATTTTCAGATTCTGTGAAAGTCCTATTCAAGTTCTGTTATTATATCATTATAATATATAAATATCTTTCACAGAACTTGAAAATTTACTTTGAAATTTGAAGAATTGTTCAAATTCTCCGAAACAACCCGTCCTTAACTTTGAAATTTGAAGAACTCATTCAAAGTTGATTTTCAAATTATGTGAAGGTTTTATTCAAGTTATTATAACATTATTGACCAGTTGCTTCACAAAACTGAAAGTTCATCATTCATCAAATTTATTATATTAATAAAGTCAATTTCTATGTTCTGTGAAAGTTCTACCCATGTTATGTTATTATTATATCAACATGGACCAGTTGCTTTACAGAACTTAAATAGGACTTGAAAAGTAATTAATAATAATTACACAGTCTAAAACATTAGTCCATAACTTTTACTCCTCATACTATTAATAGTTATAGTGTTGACACAGTACAAATAATATTTTCCAATTTTCTACTACTAATCTAATATGTATAATTATTCTCCTTATACTTATTGATGAGTCAAAATGTTAAGGCAGAACCGGAGGACAAGCCGCCATGTGGCAGCTTTGTTAGACTACCTTTTTTAACATAACTGTATTAACTAACGTATATAATTTTTAAAATGAAAAAAATAATAATAATAGGGGAAAATATTGCGTAAGTAGTGTTTTATATTCTTTATTTGTTATATTCTTTAATTCGCCCAAAAGGCATTTACACTAGGTACATGTTACAATCTTTTATTACAAGTTTTAGTAACAATAATAAACAATGGTTGTATACTAAAATTACTTTCAATAAGATGGCTTACAATAAAAATAAAAATTACCCCCAAAATTATCAGAAATAATATTTTGACATGAAAAATAGGTTTACAAGTGTTTTAAACATTGAATTATTTATATTTGTTCACTAAAATTCTAGAAGAGGATTTAACTACCGCCTTGGTGGAAACCCAACACTTTGGACTTCTCGGAAATCCAATAATGACAATTATAAAATTTTGTAATTAATTCGTAAAAATCTAGTAAACAGATTGTTACAAAAGTTGACACATATAGAAAGAATTTTTAGATCATTTATGTTAGAATTCACGTAATATGTGGTATATACTACACATTATCTCAAAACTATTTATTTAGTCTCGTACCTAACGGAATCTTCTCTGTAGTTCTAAAATCTCATTCGGTACAACAATACCCAATCGAGGACGAGACATAAGAGAATCTCGAAACGTCAATTTGCAGAGCTCTAAAAACGACATGTTTGCCGATCTGCATAAGTTCAAGTTAAACATTGCGGTTGTCTTAATTACACATATATGAAGAACTGTCAATTGCTATTTAAGAGTTGGCAAGTCGGATACTTGGCATTATCCACGTTTACGTATTGTGTGCAAACCTGTAGCCTAGATTGGAAAAAGGTACTATTTGTCCAAAGATAAATATGTAGATCACCATTCAACCAAATTGAATGTTTTATTTGAAGAACTCTTTTGTTAAGGTCAGAATAATCCGAGCACGATGATTATTTGGGCATTTTGACTTTGGTAGATGTTAAAAACTGTAGATTAATTCAGAAGTGTCCTTGATTGAGACGGAAAAGCAGAACTCCTGCCTTCGGGTGGGTGAAATCAAAACATCCTTGTGATCGAGGAGGTTTTGGTGAAAACCGCTAAGCTTTGGCTTTTATGTGAACAATAAGATTATCTTAGAGTTAATTACTCGGAATTGCGTATGTTACTAAATTCTATTTAATATTTACCGCTTCCTGTCACTCGTAAATTTACTGTCGATCTAACTGGTCTTGTAAATAACATTGTCATAATGATGGTTGTTCTCATTCATTATCCACAAGTATAAAAAATAGAGCATAAGAGTTTTAACTGAAGGAGACATTGGGATCATGGCAACCCCTATTTAGGTATTTTGTGAAGCCAGGGAGATTGGGGAGGGAAAAATATGGAGAAAAGAAAGTTGTAGAGTATCTGGCCCTTCAGATCTGGCCACTAACCACGGCCGAAGCCATTTTAAGCAACTTTTCGATTCTAAATGGTAGTCTTTCAACACGGCGACACACATAAAACCCACTAGATTTTAGAGTTACTTTTGTTTAATGACGCCAGAAATCCGGTCAAAGAGATCGATAAGGAAGAAAACTAATTTTAATTTTAGCATAACTTTTGAATTAATCTGCATAATTGGTGTTGACTTCCTACGAAGACGGTTCTAGGACCTAGTCACTCCAACTCCGACTTGAGTTCCCCGAACTCCATGAGCCATTAGCGCTAAGTTGGTTGGTATAAGATATAAGCAGCGGAGGTCTATTTGAATACTGTTTGTCGTCACGGAAGCAGACTGCACAAATACGACGCAAGTGTGCCGAGCATCCGCCGGACCTCATTGTCTCACCGGGACCTCAAATGACTCCAGCGCTAACCAAACAGGAGCCAACAGAGCTGATATACCAACCAACATGCTACCGTCTTCAAACCAATAATACGGCGATTATAAAACTGTTGGTAAACAGGTTACATAACAAGGTTATCTAACCTTGGTTACGTTGGTTACCTCCATTATTCAAATTGTTTCTTCTTGAATGATGGAGGTCTTCGCTAGCAGAGAATTGAACACGCGACACTTTCGGCTGGTCACATAAAGAAATTGTCATTTGATGTTTCTTCACAAAATCGATGATTATTATAACTCCCAAAGTGTATAAGGATATGTACATCTACTCAAGCTTGATTGGTTAATCTAGGTAACTTCGTAGTGCTTGAGATTTTACTTCTAAATTTCGAAACTATACTCCTGAAAATATTTATTTTTGCCAACTATTTAAACACAAAGTTAACCCATCTATGTTCAAAATATTCTCCCAAATATTAATTGGAATTAAAAATTTAATATTGTAAGATTTCTTATTTAGTGCATTGCTTTTATTAATTTTCTCTTTTCAGCACTATTTCATCTGCTCTAACGCCTAGCACTGTAAGGCAGTCCTAAATTTTGGCTCACACAGTAAAACAATTTGTACGCAGTGGCGGCTCGTGACCTTAGAGTATACTGGAGTGTTGATATTACAAAAATGCCATTAGGTATGTTGCTGTCGCTGAAACCGATTTTTATTTTTTTTTCAAAAATGCTGTTTTTTGCATGAAGATTTTCATGAATTTCATTCAGATTTCCTGAACATCTTCAAACAAAAATCGAATTTTTGAAAAAAATAAAAAATCGTTTTCACCTACAACAACATCAATAATTCAATTTTTTGTAATATTTGCACTCTAGTACACCCAAAAGACACGAGCCGCCACTGTTTGTACAATTTTAAAAACATTGAAAGATTTATTTTTATTTTCATATATTACTTTATCATTCTCCATTCGCTGCTGGTTTTTACCACAAGTTTATCTTGTCAGTTCCTATATTGATACGTAACCTACAGTATAATTATAGTTCTTCTGTCATTAATAATTCCCCATCCGTATTGCACGCGCGTGCGTGGAGACAGGATAGGCATTGTTTGATGGAATTCGACTATTGATTAATATCAATATTTGCGTTACGATCGACTGTTTATTTATTGCAATTTTATGTAACTGATCAGAATACTATTATCAGTCAATGATAGCCGGCAGGAAACATTGTTTCATCAAATAGGATTTAATGTATTTACAGGCATCCTTATTTAACTGTTTTGAGCTTAGTGGTTTCTTTTCATATCCGAATACAAAGGGTTATTGATAGGGCTTTTTATAACAACGAAAAGACTATTTCATATGATAAATTTTTTTATGTCATAAACTTACCTGAGATTTCTATTATCTTTCATTTCGCTCTGGCAAAGTCATGGCTATCTCCTATCATGCAAAATAAAATTTACAAAATGAATCCTACTTACCTGTATGATATTCTTTTGACATATCATTTTACATAAAGGATGGACTTAAAGCTTTCCTGTAAGTTTATTTATTTTCTGCACCAGCACAATTTGTACTGTTTTTTTTTATTGTCAAAATGAACTGAAATGCCTAAAAATGGTGGTATTATATTTCAGTGGGTAAATTTTTATTAGTTGGTTTTATAATTTAAATAAACTTCAACACCGCTTTTGTAATTCGCAATAAAATTAAATAATATTAACTGAAGTACATATAGGTTAGGTTAGGTTAGTTTATTACAGGCAGCATCAATAACTGAGGCAGACCAACCAGGAAGACCTTATAACTTCGGCCGAAGTTAAAAACATTTAAAACATGTTAATTTATTATTCCAATCAAAACAATCTGTATACATGAATGGTCAACACGTCGCGAGACTCATACAAATATATTTTTATTTGGATCATATCCTTTCAACAGTTAAGTCCGGTTTTTTCTTGGACACAATTTTTCAGTGTGGAAAGACCTGCATTAAATAAGGATTACACGATTTACAGACAAAATAGGTAAGTAATAATAGTAACAAATAATAAAATATCGGTTCTGATGTACGAAACATATTAAATTCAAATTTTCGTTGGTTCATTCTTAAAATTCTTTCTTTTTCAGTGCGTATAATGAATTGATGCCGCCGTTCTTACAATAGTTTGTGGTGTAATGGTCAGCATAGTTGGTTTTTTATATTATTATATTTACACTTTTTTAAATACCATTTAAAAAATATATATATATATTAATATCCTTATACGTATTGTTAATTTTTCAAAATCGGAACTGATTTACGATGATAAAATTATGTAAAAAATATTTTCATATTCTGAGTAGAACCTTTAAAATATTTTTCACGATTGTTTTTATTCTTGTTCTAACTACAAATAGTAACTAAGAAATGATTTATATTATAAACAACACAAACATAGATTATTAATATACGTGAATACAACAAATACGTTCTTACTGAGTGTAGGTATCTAAAAAGCTCACCGAAAGTTTTTATTGCCATTTTTCGAAAACTTGACCCCTGAGTTCAGAGTTTTTGACTCTGTCATCGACATACTCGCTCAACCGTAAGGTTGTGTGTGTGAATTTCGATGTACTTTTAAGATATTTCAAATTATTTTCTGTAGCTTACTAAAACTTTTCACATGTATGATACTAACTATCTGAATATTAAATTGGATGAGCTTTTAAATGATGGTTGGTTACACAATAACATTGACAAACCTGCCTCGGTTGGGCTATTTGGACGTGTCAGTGCTTCGAGCATACGCTCGATTAATAAGCATATGAATATGATAATGCAATATATGAATAGCACACCACGTCCATTCATTAAATCCATTTCAGCAAACTCTTTGTTTCATCGGCAGACTGGTCTGAAAATTGTTACATAGGTTACCTACATGTTGCTTGGTGGTAACTAACACTACCTGATATTATTCGCAGTGTATTATATTAGTGTGATATTCTATATTGGTGTTGGGTGGTATAGATATTACATGGCGTTGGAAGAGTCCTTTTCCGTCAAACTGGGACGAATTTGTCAACTGGCCAAATAACGAACTCCCCGGTTTGCCAACATCTGCCATCGTACACTGTTTATTTCTAATTCTCATGAGGCAGTGCATTATATTATATAAATTTTGAGAAGTAATCCCTAAAGTCACTGGAACGACGAATCAAAACGATATCTAGGAAAACACAGAGCGATGTAAACATATTTTGCAGAACGGAGAAAACTCTGCTCAAATTATTCGTTTTCTTGTTAAAATCGGTACTGCAGGCCTTTAGTGAAAGAATTGACATAGTTTCTAAGAAATTATCAGTTAAAGGCGAATGTTTTATGAGAACAGCGGAACACGTGTTCATTCAGAAATTGATATTTATATTGAATGATATTTATTTTACGCCCATTAAGGCTTTTAAATAGATATAAAACAATATTCACGAAATTATACTTGTAAATAGTGCAAGAAATCACCGTTTAAAACACTCACACAAAAATAAATATATAGAAAAAATATTATTTAATTTGATCCACACAAAATTTAACAAATTTAATAATTTAACACCATAACAATAACCCTACACATTGTTATGTAAGTTCATACTCAATTTATTATGCTAGGTAATTAAAATATTTTATAATGCTACTGAACAACAAAACCCATAACATGTATATGTAAAAGCCTTCTAGGCGTTAATAAAATAAAATAAATAAATAAAATAAATAAAAATGAACTGAAATACCTAAAAATGGTGGTATTATTTTTCAGTAGGTAAATATTTATTGGTTGGTTTTATAATTTAAATAAACTTCAACACCGCTATTGCAATACGTAATAAAATTAAATAATATTAACTGAAGTATATATAGGTTAGGTTATGTTAGTTTATTACAGGCAGCATCAAGAACTGAGGCAGACAAACTAGGAAGACCTTACAACTTCGACCGAAGTTTAAAATATAGCCTTCGGTACTTTTGTTAATTTATTATTCCAATCAAAACAATCTATATACATGAATGGTCAACACGTCATGAGACTCATACAAATGTTAAATATGAAAAATGGTACAATTTTTTTTTTTCTAGCTTTTTTAAATAGTTTTATCAAAATTTTCCCCTAATTGATGATAAAACTTCAATAAGGTATGCTTACATATTGAAATTGATGTACTAAATAAATTAACAACATTGGAGTATTTGTTTCCTAGCTGTTGAATCCGTCGCATGGGAGTATAATATTGGGACGTTGACGTAGAATTGCTACAATAATATGGTAGGTACTGTCTTGTAACTGACCTACTTGGAGTATGAAAAGAGATTACATATAATAAATCAGGGGTATCAAACATTGAATTAATGATTTTACACAAACAGGTTAAATCGGAAACGATTCTACGATCAGATAATTTTGTTAAATTTAAATAAATATTGTCGCATTCCGTCATGATGTTTATTAGGAAAAGAACACGCGTTCTTAATATACTCTGAATGACTAATATTTGATAATTTTTCTTCGTGTGGGGTGAGTGGGTGATGCTTGGAAAGAAGTCAAGTAGGCACCCACTGAAAAGAAATTTTTTATTTTTTATAGTAGTACATGAAAATTTCACTTTCCGCTTGTGAGACTATAGTAATAATGTTAGGATGATTTGCATAGCGCCATTTTTATGCAAAATCACCTCAATTGCGGTGACATGGATGGAATGTAACGTGAAAATAATAAAATCTAACGAAACGGGAGAAATAAAGATAAAAGAAATTTGGAAGGTTCATCTTTCTTCTTCTTTTCTCTTTATTTCTCCCGTTAGCAAACTTTTAAGTACCTTTCTACCTAACGTTATAAATCAGCAATCAATTAATCTCCCAATATTAAAAGCACCGTCGCTCTGGACTTAAAGCAAATCAATTTTAATTAACACGTTACATTTTTTAAATTATGCATTTGTGAATCATTTTCGTTGGTCAAACCATAAGTTTTACTCAATTTATAAAACAGTTCTTACTGCACTTAACATAAATTAAATGCACGTTTAATTTCTTACATCTAGATGCCAAAAAGAAGGCACCAAATGAACCTATATTTTTCATAAATGTTGGTTTGTTAGACAATAAAACATATCACCAGTTAAAACATTAGTCAATCAAGAGTTAATATTCCAATCGTCCGTTCGGCCACCTCGCTTCTATCTCAAGGGGCACGTAGCACGTAGCAGGGCATGAAATCCTTTGGCACTTAAGCCAGAGGCATTAACATCACGTACGTCAAAAAAGTTGCAAAAGCTTTCCTTTCAAAGTGCCGTAGTATTTTAGCCACACATCTAATCTAACGCACGGACGCCGTTACATCAAAACTAACCTAAATGATGCAACTCCTGGCACTTAGTAGAACGCGTATTACTAGAATGTATGAGGATTCTGCTCACGTACTGCAGTTCAAACACTCTGAAATAATAATATGCCTATCTGCTCTTCTATCTTGTGACAAGTTGGCGCGCTCGCAGTATTCGTACTCCTGTGTATGTTTGTATGGCGTGTATCTGTGATCGAATTCTTGGCCTTCTCCGAGACGTTAAGAAGCTCAACATTTTTTCATGTTCATCTGAAATATTTTCTTCACGCAGAAAAGGGAATATCAACATCGTAATTTTGGTTGTGGGTCTGTCTGTTAGTGTTTGTATCTCTGGTTCAATGAACTCGGATTTTTTATGAATTTAAGCGCCATTTTCAAAATTGGACTTGATTGTGTCAAGAATGCAGACAACCTTTAAAGTACCTACATATGACCTATAACAGAAAATTATTTTAATAGTTATTTTCAAAATTGGAACTGATGTGTCTAAAAATTCAGATATTATTTTATAACCTACATAACTGGTCAAATGCTATAATTATAATACCACGTGACTTTTAAAAAAGAAACTTTCAAACACAGAGAGTTGGCAAAAATCGGTCGACAATTAATAGTTAACTCTGTAGTAATACAAATGTATTGTAGGTAGGAAGGGAATGGCTTCAATACGCCCAATATCTCTAATAAAACAAGTCAATATTATGGTACATTGCCAATATGGCGGGAAATCCATAATTTGCGAAAACAATAACAAGTCTACCGATAACGGGTCAGTCCGCAGAGTGACGCTTCGCGACCTACGTCCGGCGCGGCAGACAGAGACGCGCGCGCTCAGAGGCGGGCGAGTGAGGGAGACATCCGCGAGCCGCGCAGTCCCGTTAGGCGGCATCACTAACCCGGTGCCCGAACTAGCTTTTGCCCGTATAAACAGGGCAGGTAGGTGGGTTTTCTGGCGTCCGCTGAAAATGAATTCGTACGCGGACGCCGTATTAAGTTAAGCGGAGGAAACGAATTAAATCATTGTCTAGGACAATGCAGGCTTTCTTATTAACTTACAGTAAATACCTTATTTACTATTAGTACACAAACTGTAGGCTAATACTTATAGGAACTCATAAAATGCATGTAAATAACTTGGCTGATTGTGACCGAGTCTCACTTTGTTAATGGTAGGTAGATAACAATTGTAGGATTTATAAAGCTGAAGGTGTTTAAAAATATTTGCCTCAGGATGTCTTTCGAAAACAAATACTGTAAATTTTCTTTAGATCTAATTATTCATATTTTTTAGGGAAATTAGAGAAACGATCAGAAATTTACCTTTCGGATGAACACATTTAGTAAATCTAGTTATTTAATAAATAATAATCCTTTTTTGAAAAATCTCTAAATCTGACATTTCTTACCAAAATTTTATCAAAAGAAATACAAATTTAAAATATCAAATTCCTGATGATAAATTATACTACAGAAACGTACTTTATGAAGTGTCTGAATTCTTGATACAATCAGTTCCAATTTTGAAAATGACAATAAATTCAAAATGAATCCGACTTGATCAAACCAGAGTTCCAATCACAGACTGACCCACCACCGAATTTAGTAATTTTGATGATACTAGTTATCACTTCGCTGAGAAATTGAAGCTCGCATCCAGGTTGAGGACGACGTCAATAATTGGACTATATTTATAGCGCTGTTTAAGTGAAAACAGGGGCTTGGTTTCTGAATCTCTAACTTTACCCGCAGTGTAAATGCCTAAAGCCATTTGCGAAATATTCGTGTACCATTATTTATTTAAACGAAAATAATCAACATTTTTTACACAACTATTTTTAACAAAATTATCGACATGTTTCAAAACCAAAGGTTTTTTCATCAGGATACAAAATGTAGATATATATATATACATATATATTTATTTTTTCTTTATTTAAGAATACAGAAAAGTAAGTACCTACCTAAAGCCAAATTATTACTTCAAACGATGATTAATTGGTTACTATTATTAAAAAATATATATTTGGTTTTTAATGATAATACAATTTCAAAGTTATCTAATTATAATCACATTGTATTTATATGTATGAAATTAAATATATTTTCGTAAGATTTAACAATCTATTTTTAATAAATTTAAAATATTTATATGTTAGTAATTACGAATTAATAATTAATTTACGCCCGTTATTAAATGTACATGTGTATGATATGCTCATAAAAGGAGTAAAGGAGATAAAAAGTAAAATTAAATTGTTGCACAATGTAAGTTAAGTAGTTAAATAGCACCAATATTGATTTACACATCCAGTGTTCGATAGTTTCATCAAATAAATTAGCTTTATTACATTTAAAAAAAATAATTAATAATAATAAAGATTTTAACCCATATTACTATTAAACTATCAGCTGTACCCCATCACGCATTTTAAAAATACGATTCGGTGCGATAGAAAATAAGTAAAAATGCGATTCGGTACGATAGAAAATAAGTTATAATGCGATTCGGTACGATAGAAAATTAGTAAAAATGCGATTCAGTACGATAGAAAATAAGTAAAAATGGGATTCGGTACGATAGAAAAAGAGTAAAAATGCAACCTCTAAAAATGTGATTCTATACTCTTAAAACTGCCTTATATAATATATCTTTCACAGTATGACATATATATTATTTAATATCTGTCATACTGTGAAAGATATATTATTTAAATTACTAAATTAGATACAGATTGCCGTACGAATATATTCCATAGAAAACACTTTCGATATACATTTTTTAATTCATCTTTTATTAAGTTTAATAAATAAAATGAAAATTCTTAATTGAAAATCGATTAAAATTAAATGTTATAAATGAGGTAAATAAAGTCTAATTCTTAAGTCTATAACATATTTTTGTTTTAAATTAAATTAATAAATTTTATTTTAATTTAGTGCAATTTGGTGAACAATATATTTTGTCGATCCGTTATTTTTTTTATTTTTTTTTATTTTTTTTTGTTTGCTTATACAACTTTAAAAAAAATCCTATAAAGTCATAAAAATCGCATGAAAAATATTAAGGTGGGAGCGGGGTGTGGAGAAGGTTTTGAAATCTTTAAGGCCAATTTTTGGTTAAATGTATTTTTGGATGATAAAGTTAAAAACTAAATAAGTACGTTGAATATGATTTTTTAAATTAGATCTCGACAACAGCGGCACCTATCGGGTCAAATACTTTCCCGTGTTTCAAGCTGGAACCAACCATACACAAATAAAATCTTCGATGAAATCTGTTGCGTGGTTTCGGAGATTAGCGTGTACGAACAAAGTGATACGTGATTCTAAATAATAATAGGTATATAAAAAAGAGCGCGTATCCAAATGCAAAAGTGTCAAAATTTTAAAACAATCGGAAGATTAAGAACTTTCGGAGATTTAAGATTTTCAGCAAACGAATATCAACATTTTTATTATTTAGATAGAAGATAGGTAACATTGTTCCAAACATTATAGCATATTAATTAGAATCCATTAGATTAAAATATATTTATCGCATCACTATTCTTATACGACCTGTGAAGTCAGTAGTTGGTATGAAGTCTTATTTTATTTTATTTTAATTTAATTCGGTTTTACGCCCAGCTGGTCTTTTACATAGATTATAACAACATAAAATATATAGATTATACACAGTGAGCTACCGAAAATTATACACAATTAAAGCATGAAATAACGATAAACCGATAAATTAAATATATAATATTAAATGATACGTAGAGATAAACTCTCAAGCCTTTCTTGAAATGTATTTAATTTCATGGCTTCAGTTTTATTTTCATCTCCAAAGTCATTAACAAACATCTTAACTACCCACCAATCAGTATTTGAATAGTAATCAAAACTTTCCAAGGTTATGCAATACCCACGAAAACTTGTCAATTATAAAACACATTGAATGCCCATCTATGACGAAGGGCACTCCAGTAAATTAGTAGTTTAACACTTTGATATTACCTACACAAGATCATTTAGGCGTCAGTCTATTAAACTAAAGTATGAATTAGAATCTCTGTTAAGAATTTTCTTTTAATTGAATCTATTGATTCCGTGAATCGCGTGAGTAATTAATTTAAAAAAATATTTTTTTATTTATGAGCACTTGAATTTAACGTGAAGACGACCTGCCAAACGATAATCATGGTACTAATAAATGACACCTTGAAATGAAAAGGTTTATGATTATGACCACATAGAATTTTATCGGCAGCTTTAAGTTGAAAACACGCTTGAAACTGTAAATAATAATGTTTCAGATTAATTAAAATAATTTATTTAATTGGTGCCGTAACGAATGATCTGCTACGGATCTGTGCAGAAATCTTTTACATAGATATTTTATGTGATTTTTTTTGTTCATTTGTAGGATGTATTTGAAATTATTTAAATTCATTCCTCATTACATTGATTGCAGCTTTGCAATTGAAAAGTCGAATCCTTCACTTGGCACATAACAACAGTCACACAGCGAGAGACAAGATTCAAGTCACGAGGCAGGTTTTAAGAGGGGATGTAATAAGAGAGATAACAAAAGCTTTAATCAGAAGCCTATGGCCTCGCGTAACGCCATACCAGACATTGGCAAAATTATTTAACACAAGGAGAGGAAGGACGAAAAAAGACTGAATGCTGTAGAAATGAGATCCCTGATTCGTATGTGTGGTATAACCATGTATGATCCAATGTGGAGAAATGTAAGCGTAATAAGTAAGATTATGAAAGGGACGTTTAGATATATGTTATTAATAATATAATACGTTTAGCGAATGAACGAAGAAAGTAGTGTAAGGAGAATATGAATGGTAGAATACGTCCGAGACACCCAAAGAAGACATTGAACGATCAAGTGAACTAGATACTTGAGAAGAGTCGGAATAATAGAAGAGTATGCATGAGACGATGTATAAATGTGAATGAGGCAAGGTGTGTTCAAGGTTGAGCTGCGAACCGGCGTGATGGTTGGTTAGTTGAAAATCATGAGCCGTTTTCATTTCCCTGAAAACAAGAAAAAACTAATTTTGAACAATGTTCGGTAGATTCTTCAAAATTGTCCACTTTCATCAATACAAAATAATTTTCGCATTAGTCAGGTAATTTAATTGAAATTCAAAAATTTTCATCCGTGGTTTGCGTTTGTAGTTAAAAATAAATAACCTTTCAGATATGTAATTACAATAAACATAAATTACATGTTTTAATTTATGAAAACTGTGGGATTGGATATGAAAGCTACACTCTGAACATAATAGTATTATAATTACCCTCCAACTATGAAATTTATTAATTAAATTATCCAAACTGTGAATGATCGCACATAAAAGCGTATTGATTGAACATTAGCTAGCCATAATCTATAGTTCGGAATTACTTACAAATCGCCATTTAACTATTTTTCTTCATTGCATATTATATATTAATTACCTGGATAAACAATAAATTATTGATGTATTAAAATTAATGCCGGTTTCATCCGAGAATCAAACCACCACAATTTGTAGTAGAAAATACTTAGTCATTTTACCTGGAAATACTTAGTCATTTTAGAGCATACATATACTCGCAGCTATCTTCACCCGTGATTTTCATACTTTTAATTGTATTCTTCTGCACTGTACTTTTTTTATATATTAACTCCACACAGGAGGCCCTGAAGAAAATAATTTCCCTCAGGGCCTATGTCATCTTTGGGGATGCTGTATGGAGGGTACTATAGATAATGTTTTGTTAAATAGTTATTCCATCTGCCAGCACGTGTAGGTGTTTTCGAAACTTCTCAATGTGACATGGCGATGCTGATTTGATCGTAAATTCTAAGGGTTGGTCCCTCAAGTCATTTTCTCTTATTTTAGCGACTGTTTTTGTAATTCCATTAACTACATGTATAATTTCCTTCCAAACAAATAAATTTCATATAAAAACTAGCTAAACAAAACAAAATAAATTTTATCTAATTTAGCTCACAGTTGCGATAGATAAAATTATTATTATTTTACTTACCTAGAAAAATAATAATAATGCATCTGTTTTACCATAAAAAAATTTGTAAACAGAAAGAGACTAGATTACTTTTAAAATTAAAGTACATATATATCAGTAATTATTTATTGTATGCAAACTCTACAACCTCACCTCATTAATTCGGAAATGACTTTAATCTGCGCTGTTGCATGAAATTAAAAAAATCTAAAAATCAATCATCACTGACGACTTTGATTTACGAGCTACAAAACCTTTGAATAAACCGAATTACATTGGCTGTCATCCGACATTTCTTTTTTTGCGTAAAGCAGGCCGCTACCCGACCGACGCAGAAACAATAACTTTTCTTCATTGTTGTTATCTGTAATCTTCACTTAAAGAATTCCACTTAAAAAATTAAACATTGAGATATTAAAATTCTTTGTGGAAGTGCCACGGATGTGGACAGTACAAGATGGGGTTTCCGTGAAATTGGTGCGCATTTAAAATGAAATTCGACCGTTTTCGTTTTGAGAAAAACATTTGGATAACGGAGGTTGCGGTCGTGTGAAAACTCACACAAGCCTAACATAATACTTAAAGCTGCTTCTTTGCACAGTACAAGAAGCCAATATATATCGAATATCATAAAAGTTTAACGTCATCAGAAGCAATTCTTACACGAGGAAACGTCAAGACGGCGCGCATTGCTAACCATTGGCACGAAGAGACAATGTTTTGAAATATTTAAACTAGTAAAACAGGGGATTCTTTTTTTACATTTTTTTATGTGTTATTAAATATACCTACAAACATATTACAATAATTTACAAATGTAGATAATTTCGAGGCTGATTGCAAAAAAAAAATTTTTTTTAATGAAACTGCCCAACTCAAATGAGAAATTATTTCTTGGGTTTGAATTGAGGATTAAAGAAATAATAAATTACTAAACAAATAATAAGCACACAATAAATTATTAAAAATTAAAATGCACACGGAGAAAAAATGCTAATATTGAAAATTGACAACTTATTAAGAATCTCTTCGGATAATTTGGAATCCAGTTATAACGGGATTGCAGACCCTTAACGAATGAATTGATAGGTTTCCTAATAAACGGTTGGTAAAATACGAATGAATGGCCTTCGCGGTCAAGGGCTCAGGCTCTCGACTAGCAAGCCCAAGATCGCGGGTTCCATCCCGGCGTGCGCAAGTAAATTTTATTTGATTAATTTATGATATTTCACAACTTAATTATACATAGTATTCTTGCGGCACGTTCCAGAGTGGAAGATACTCTAAGTATCGCCCTGGTGTAAGACCACCATTCAGAATTGAAACTTTGCTTGAAATGGCTTTAGCCATGTTTGGCGACCAGATCTGAAATGCCAGGTAGTCCTCCACCTTCCTCTTCTCCATTCCTTCCCACCCCACTACCTTCAGCCTCGTAACATACCCAACTTGGGGATGCCAAAGTCTCTCTGGGTCCAAACGGTTGGGAGCAGTTGGGACTCTTGTGCGGTATTCACATTTAAATGTACGGTATTCAATATGTAAATTTCGGAACATGTGTTAACAAATCCTAATATTTCAGGTGCATGAACACAAGTTCAGATATATTGGGAATTTACTCAAAGTTTATCGGGAAACCGCCTGCAATCCCGTTTTTAATCGGGTAATTTTTCCAATAATTTGAAGAGATTTTTAGTAAATTAGTAATACTCATTTTTCTCTGTGCATTTGCATTGAAGTTGCAATTACGTTTACCTGGTGGATATTAACTCCTAGATATAAATATTGCCTTTTCTAATGAATTGATTATTTGATAGCTAGCAAAATATTGAGATAAGGTGTATTTTTACTATTCATATTTCCTTTACGGAAACAACAGAAGTGTTTGCCAGCTGTGTAGCAGTGGTAGCACGCTCGTCACATTGTAATACAACTATTAATAGGAGAAAAATTTACAAAACAATACATTTATAGCCATGGAGAGAGGTTGTAGATATAAATAAAATCATAATAGAGATATAAACAATAGAGACATAAACATTATTCATAAACCATCAGAGAAATATTTTTTAAGGACCTCTTGTATTTGGTAAGTTTGCAACTGAAAATATCAACCTTAGATAATACGCTGTTGTAATTATTGCATAGTCTGTTCAGGCAAGAGTTCTGTTTAGAGTTATTATATAGACTATAGGCATGAGTATTGTATTTCTGTGGGTTAATACTAGAAGTGCATATGTCAGATTTTGTTAAATGGAGTAAGGTGTCAGAAAGTACCTACTCTTAAATTAAAAATATTGCTATTAATGACTATTTCAGGTGCTCAAGATTAATACAATAGTTGCGTATTCAATTGTAAAAAATCAAAATAATGTGACAAACATTCTCCTTTTATGGATGATTCTGATATTTGACATACTTTATGGGATGTACATGTTTGGACTAACCTCCCATCATTCCCGAAGAAAAAATTAACTAAGTAATATTTTTTCACTGTGATTTCAACAATTTTGAAGCAATTTATGTGACGTTCGTGCCTCTTGTAATGAACGCAATAGAGAATTAGAACTCGCGAGTGTTTGTTTGTTACGATCGCAGTCTCCGATGCGGCGTCGCGGCAGTGGGCTACCCATGAGCGTTGAGAAGCAAACAGCGTCAACAGCGATCTCTGTGAGCGGAGCACGAAGCATGGAGCTCGGAGCTCGGAGCCCGGAACGCGGCCTTCGCCAGTGTCATTCCACCCGTGTGCCAAAAAAAACCGACAAACAAACATCCAACCGACTATAGCGCGCAATCTATCTATACATGCAGCGAGAAATGCGGATAACGAACCGGCATTTTACATAAACAACATATTCAACTCCAAAGGCAAACTCCATTCGCTGGCGTTTTCATAAAGAAGCGAACAACGTGGCGGTTTTCACGGAAAACAACCATACAACACAACGAATGAGCACTCGCTTCTTAATCATTGCTTCTCGATGACACAGAGCACAGTTCCCTGGCCTCAGTCCGAATCTTTAACCAGACAATGAAAAGTCGTCGGTTTCTTTTTTCCGAAAGTCGAAAAATATTTCAACAATTTACTAACTAACATACCTTTACCTTGTGTTCTGAAAATTTGGCAGCGAAATCAAAATGAGACTCATTATTGTCTTTTTGTAAACAACATGTTATTTTTTAATTATTATGGCAATCATGCAGCTTCCAATTTATTAATTGGCAAGAATAATTATTGCAATATTATTGTACGAACTCTTCACCTGTCGTGTCTTTCAACATCGTACATCATACGTATGCTTCTTGTAACTCTTCTGTCGGTTTGTATATGCATAATAGATTGTTTATACTTACTATCACTACTAGAACCAAAAGTGTATTCATTGAGGTCTTACCTAAGTAGGTATTAGGTACGATAAATATACTGTCGGTAGTTTGTAAGAAAAACCTGTTTTTGAAAATAATTTATGTGTTTTGCATAAAATTCCACTTAGATATACACAGTATGCGCTGCAATCTCGATTGAGTAACGTATTTAATCATTGTAATCAACATCAACACCCAAACTAACAGTAGTAGGTACTATAAGAAATCCTAACAAAGGCACCGTAGCGGCATAATAAAATTGTTTTGCTTTGCAGGGCCTAAAATCAAAACGCATTTCAACGGGTCGGTACTAGCTGCTTTTGTATCGGTTTTGCATTTATCAGAATCAGTGTAATTACTTTTAAGAACTGAATGAACATCACGAGAAATATTACTTTGATTATCAAAATGTATGAATCATTAGGAGTAAAGTAATATAAAGTAGATAGCAGTAACTTATGGAGTCCTCAAAACCCCATTAAAATCTAATGAAGGCTTGATTTAATACTGCTGGTTCAAATTTAGATCATATCATCAAGCATATTTATTGCTGAAAATGAAGCTTATACCATATCATATGTTTCATCATAAATCCATAAAAATAGACCAGCAACTGTATTTATGCTTTTTAGATGATACCTCGTCATAACTTGCTGCTGTTACTGTTCGGTGAAAAACTTATGAATTATCACAAGTTCTTATGCACATATCATCGTATTAATATGCGTGTTATATGCATGACTTATTCAAATTGTTTATCGATGTCAAAAGTCAACACTAATAAATTAAATCAATCATGTGAAAATCAACGGATATCTGTTACAAATATCACAGCGATATCACATTTGAAAGATAAATATTACATCATAATAAGCATATAGTTTTTCGTATCTATGTTCAACCACCTAATCAATGGTAGATTTTATTGACAGTAGTTAAAAAATCTACATTTTCTTCTTAGATCAGAATCGAGACAAAAATATTATTGTTTAGATAATTGCATTGAAAACTAAAACATTACAATATATTGTGTGATGAATAAATGTCATAGAAATGTATTAATCTTGCCTCGTGTAGCATTAATGGATTAACCGGTTATTAATTAATTCTCTCAATAGCTTTACCTGTATTGTGCTGTGATCTTGAATATTGCAGAAACTGTAAAATGATCTGATTTGATTATGCTTCGATTTTTTAATTTTCTTTTTTTAACATTAATCGTGCTGCTAATCTGACTAAACTTCAAATATGTAGAGCGTAGTTATTTTTATGAAACGATAAGGTGAACATTGTATTATGCGGGGGCAAGGTTTTAGTGTCATCTCTGTACAGTTACTAAGTAACATTTTTTTAAACTCATCAAACTTAACAAACGTTGTGCAATTGAAAAACATTGAGCGAAGAATGTGGTATACTTGGAAAGTACAAAAATCCCATTCAATCTCATTTAACATTAATTATTGGAGACAATATTAGTGATTTCTAAACGAAAATCTGAAACAGAAAAATCAGAAAAGGATACGGTCACATCTAGGACTCGAACCCAGGACCCTTGTCTTTCCGGGACACCGCTCTACCACTGAGCTAATGGGACCCTATCCCCCTCGGTCACTTTTAACTGTATCATACTTCGAATAAGAATAACCAACATTGTCTTCATTTTTTCACCGCACATTTTTACTGGCAACTATCTTTATGTATGATCGCAATATTCAACCCGAACTAAATGCAATCTAGACAGCGTCTTTTTTTTGGATAAACCTATCTTATTTTTTTTTATTTTTAATGTGCGACATCTGTTGACTTTTCTGCAAGTCTAGAATGAATATTTATTTTTTCGGAATAACTTTATGAGTAAAACCTCAAATTGTAATATTTAATTATTGAAGACAATATTAGCGATTTCTAAACGAAAATTTGAAACAGAAAAATCCAATATAACAGAATAATTTAACATTTTTCCGAATAGTCGATCCTTTGAAAGAAGGACTGATAGCAAATTTTTTTTCCGGAAATAGTTGAAATACCATAATATGATACTCGGAATATTTATAACGGCAATTTTATCAGGAAGGTTTTGTATGGGGAACGTAAATGTTATTAAATACTGTTTTCTTAGGATGCGACCTAGATTCCTTATTTCAGCTACCTGCGTCACTTTTCCTTGAAAATAAAAGTAAGGAGTCAGAACCAATCACATTATAATAACACTTTCTGATGCTGATTTATCATCCAATGTGCCTAACGCCTTCCTTAAATTTATAGTAGATAAAACAGTATTTCAATTCGTAACGTAAACTGAAATAAGATTTTAAGTATGCAAGGAGATAAATAATTATTTTAATTTAATTAATTTGAAATATTTAATATTATTATTTATTTTAATAAAATTGGGTAATATTTAAGAAAATTTTCAACTGGAAAACTCCAGTGTGATATTGATTTAAGAGGAATATACAAGCCAAAAATGTGTGTATTCTTTGTGGGTTTTATATCACCACGAATATAGGTATAATATTTCAATTCGTAACGTATACTGAAATAAGATTTTAAATATGCAAGGTGATAATTAATTATTTAAATTTATTGATTTGAAATATTTAGTATAACATTTATTTTAATAAAATTGGGTAATATTTAAGAAAATTTTCAACTGGAAAACTCCAGTGTGATATTGATTTAAGAGGAATATACAAGCCAAAAATGTGTGTATTATTTGTGTGCCTTATATCACCACGAATACAGGTAATAGGCATACAAATTGCTTGGCAAATTAAGTCCAGAAACGGTCGATTTTAGCGCAAAGGTGGTTTTTATTTATTTTTTGAATAATTTTATAAGAAATAAGGTAATCAGGGGAAACAATCTTAGACATATTTTTTTTATTAACATATGTAAGTGGTTTATTATATACATTTCTAATGAAATAATACATTTTTAGTAGTTTGCGCTTATATTAAAATAAATAGTTACTAATAATATTATTTTGATTCTACCCAAAGGAAACGGTAGAAAAAAACTCCAATCTATCCATAGCATTTTGGTATTTATAATATAAACCGATTCGTAGTAAAGATTAGTCGAAAATAGTAGTTTAACATTAAGCTTCACCTTAAGAAATTATTTACACTTTTCACATCTTCTAAACGATATTTACAAAGAGATGAAGGCGAACATTTGTTAATTAAAGTAATAATGGCCATAATTACGTAGATATTCTTAAAATCGTAATTAGTTTGGGAAATCACATTTAATCTACACAATAGATAACACATTACGTGATATCAGTTTATCTAAATAATAATCTTAAGTTGAGCCACAGTATAAAACATCTATTAAGATCAACAAAGTTACAACTGATCGCATCCCGATCAGAGCAATTATAATCATGAATCATTTCTTAAATATTGCGTTATATTAAGTTCATTATTTTCCTTAAAAACTCTCCCACCACATAACTGTTAAAAATAAATATCCGCTGTAAATAGTCATGGAACCATCCCGCCAACGGAAAATAATACGTAGCTAAGTGGGTACATTACAACATTTACCTGGCGATACTTGTACATGCGCGTAGATAGGTAGAGGTAGCTCGCACACATAGGTATACTACATCCTACACAAGTATACCTGTACGTGTAACAGCAGGCAGAGCCACGGAGACCAGTTTGCGCTCAGAGCACGCGAATAATCCCGCCTCGTGGTGGTGGTAGTGTAACCTCAGCACGGTTCAAGGATATGTTGTTACTGACTGCGGCTGCGTTCCCACTGAACTGTTGCTGTATGTAGTGTAGTGTTCACTACTGTAGTGCTCAGTACTGTACACTAGATCCACTCGACAACGTAGGAAACGTTACTATAAATCCTGATGTCTTTGTTTGTTTAAGGAACTTGTTGGTAAGCAATTTGAACGAAATTTAAGTTAAACAGGAATATAGGGAAATCGATTTAAAGAATTATGAAAATTAATATATTAGCAAAAATACTTTCATTGAAGAAGAAGATAATTCTAATAAATCTAAAGATAAAACAGAACATTAAAAGCTAACGATCGCAACTGGGAATCGAAGCCAGGACCTCTGTCTTACGGGGACAATTTTAATTTTAATTTCTTGAGCCTTGGTCTATTTTATGTTTCGTGTAGATTTATTACTATTATCTTCAGTGGCGGCTCGTGACTTTCGGGTGTACTAGAGTGCTAATATTGCAAACAATGGTATTATTGAAGTTCCGTATCCGAAAATGTTTTTTTTTTTGAAAATTCGATTTTTGGTTTGAAGATTATCAGTAAATTTCAGATAGACCGTGCGCCGCAATGGTTTCCTGAAAATCTTCATATAAAATACATTATTTAAAAAAAAAGCATTTTCGGATACAACAACACCATTAATGTCCAATTTGGCAAACTTAGTACCCTATCACACTCAAAACGCCGCCACGCTCACGAGCCGCCACTGATTATCTCCCTTTTCAATTGATGGGTTACGTTATTCCAATAAAATTGAAAATAACTTTTATTTATTATTAATTAAAAGACAGATTGAGAAATAGTTGATTTATAAATATTTTTACTAACAAATCGTTAAATCATATAATGATTTCAAAGTTATAAAAAAGAGTTTTAATAGAAGTTTTTACGTCATGCATATTTATATTACTAACACAACAAATTTTGTGAGTGGAAAAACCCTAAATTAGGAACACAAAAGAATAATCACTCTAAGAAAACTATTAAACTTGGTCCCCAACGGTTTGATGTAGGTCAAAATGTTATGTAAAATTTCGTCACAGAAAGTATTCCTGAAAGGACTTTTTAGGAAACTATACAGGATGTTAAGACTGTCAAAAGATGTGACCGGACTTACAAGTGATTCCTTTTATTTTTTGGAGTAAAAAATGAAATTAAATATTGGTCTCCGGTGACATTTTGTCACTGGTTACTCCGAGTAAACCCCCCAACTCCCTCCCCTACCTTAACTGTTCAATACCTAATTTTTTGTTATACTTTAGTAGAAAAAATAAAATAAAAGTCACCGGAGACCAAAATGTCATCTACCAGTAAAAGCATGATAGCTATGTCTCTCTACACCTGGTATTAAAGATATTCAGATTAAATTACATTGAAATCAGTGACTTAGTGGCAGTATATTTATAAATAATATTAAATTAAATTTAAAGATATACAATGTGAAAAATTGAGGAAAAACCGTTTTTAAACAAACTTTTCCTTTTCATAATTTGCATAAAATACAGTAGTAATATTATGATCTTCAAATTATTCTATAACTAGAGATTATTATGAAACAAAGTAGTAACTTCTGTTTCTCCAATAAAACAAGAACTTGAAAAAATCGTATTCTGGCTTCTTTCAAACGTTGAATGAATAAGGAATATCAATTTATATGCGAGAATCCGCCACAATAAGGAGCTATATGACATCAGCGCCCTTGAGGTGATTTCTCACGAAAACGGCGCTATATAAATTAGCCAAATATTATCTACCAAGCTCCCAGACTCTCTACTCATTTACGGCTCCAAAGACTGAGATGGGCCGGACATGTGCACCGAATGCCAAGCACACGTGTACCAAAGAAGGTTCTAACAGGACACCCGGGAGGCAAACGAAAGGCAGGCAGACCTAGGCTGAGATGGGAGGACGATGTCAGGAAAGATGCCAGAGGACTACTCCATGTTGCAGATTGGAAGACGACGGCCGAGGACAGAGGGCGGTGGAGGCTCATGTTAAGGGAAGCCAAGGCTCGAAATGGGCTGTAGCGCCATTGAAGAAGAAGAAGAAGAAGAATTTATATGCGAATCAATCGATTACGTAGTTTCTTAATATTCTTCAATATGTAGGCATGATATATCATTTAGGTACGTCACCGACATTATTTCATTCCCGTAGACAAAAAATTGGAAAAAGTTGTTGCAATTATAATTTATTTTAAAGCGCCCTTGAGTTAAACCTTAACAAAACAGTGCTACATAAATTATCTTATTATTTAATACGTACCTGGTACTAGTATGAACATTTAACATACCTGTGAACATAAACAATAAGAATTGTTTTGTTCTGTTTATCTGTTTTGAACACCGGTAATAATATGTCTGCAGATAAGTTACTTTGTTTTCTTTGTGCCACAATATGTTCATGTCAGCTTGATTTATATTTAAGCAAAGATTTAGCTGCCGTGAGATTGGTTTTAGTGCTTCCGAAAATAACCACGACGTATCGATAAAGCTTTGACGTGAAGATAAGACTAAGAGCAAAATCATCAGCCTCCCGCCAGCCGTTCTGGCTAAATCTGACGTAAGGCCATAGATATAAGAATATCTCTATAAAAGAAATGTCAATATACATATGTAAAATGACAAAAAGGTCAATCATATCATAGCTAAAAAATAACGAACCCTGTTAAATATGTCATTCGACTTCGATTGATTAGGTTTATCAAAATTATAAAAACTTCGTAATTATATCGGGCTGTCGAGGGGTTTTAGGTACGGTATAAACTGTCAGAATGGTTATAGTAATTAAAATAAAAAATAATTAAAAAGTAACTAAAGTAAAAAAAAGTACATGTACATGTATACATTTATATTTAAGGGTTAACTATGACAATGAGCGCTTCAACTAGTATGGTTACTGCTCTCCAATTACTCGTAAATCAGTTGGTTATGAAAAGAAAGTCGATTATATGCACTATAAATCCCAAAATATGTATGAAGTGTTTAAAGTACAAAAACAGAAAATGTCCAAAATATGTTATTTGAAAATTTAATCCAATTTTCCGCACTTTGATTTCTTTGAGAGTTGGGGGGGGGGGATGCTTAACGTTTCTCTATGCTATACATCTAAAATCTGGTTAGTTTATCGCGTTTCCGAGGGGGGGACGCATAAAGAATCACAGTAATGTTTTACGGATCATGTGTTTTGCTAATTTTCGAAGAATTATGGAAATGGCTCAAATTCAAACTTAAAACGACCAAAAATGGTTAAAATATGTACCAATACACAAATGCAAATATTCCGATATCTAGTTATGAGAAATTATTGGTTCATTGGGTATAGTCCAGAAAAGCTTCAAATCCTGATTCAATTGCTATAATCCACGTGAGAACCTCCCTAGGCTATTGTAAATCAATTTGAATTGAGTTGGAGAAGTTGAGTTTTGATTTTAAACCAAACTCATCGTTCTTAAAACCAAGGCCAATTTCATATTGTGTGAACGCGAAACAATGACCCCGAAAGCGTAAACGGTATAGCGAAATCGCGAAATCGAATTGATTTGTCGTGTAGTATTTTGACTTAGAGAATTTCGTATTTTATTTTAAAAAAGTATATGATATTCGCGAACATTTAAAAATGTGACGTTATCAATGGTTTCGATCCTTAGCAGAAATACTCGCGTATTGCATAATTATTAAAGTTGAAATTAAATAAAGCGGTTGATAATTTGAGAGGCTGGTATGGGTATCGCCACACCGGGAACCATTCATTGGATATCTAACACCTCTGTCATAGGTCAACCCGAATCGTTTGCTACGTTTGGTAACTTATTAGGGGTACCCGGGTTCATGGGGTAAGGATTGTTTGGGTCTTAGCGGTGTTTGCGTCTTCCCACTAATCTAACGTCTAATGTGTGGTGGGCTGGATTTGGAAAGATTGGCTGAGGGAAATCTTTTTACCTCTGCAGCAGGACTCTCTCAACCCACCGCCATGCACCGTAGTGGCAATTGAAAGGTCTTTCACTCTTGGACACACTGATCCCCAGATTCCTACTAACTCCTCGTACTTTTTTACCTCTGCAGCAGGACTCTCTCAACCCACCGCCCTGCACCGTAGTGGCAATTGAAAGGTCTTTCACTCTTGGACACACTGATCCCCAGATTCCTACTAACTCCTCGTACCTTTTTTTCCTTTTCAGATTTTCCTCTCCTTCCACTCCTACCTTTCCTAAAAAAAACCCTCCACACAGCATGTCCAGAGACGAAATGGGCCTTGAGGAATTTTTTTTCTTCAGGGCTTCCTGTTTGGAGCTAAAGTTTTAAAAATAGGAAATCCGCACTTCGGATGACTTTCGTGATCGAGGGGTAAGGTTCTCGACTACGAATCCGGGGGTCGCGGGTTCAAATCCTAGCACCTATCTTTTCACATTATATTAAAATCATGTTTCATGAAACATTGTCATCTTACTTGGACATATGTGGTATCTAATATGCACCTATTTAGAGATTATCAACAATATATTTTGCTTTTGACGTAGGTACTCGTACAAGCAAATTTGTTTACATGATGTTATTTATTGTTTTCTTTTTGGCAATCAATTATTTTGTCAATGCGCTCTTGCCTCTAATTTATAATTCAGTTTTACGCAAAGCTTCATTATTACACCTGTGTGACCTTTTCTTAATCTTATGTACACTGTTCATATCTCCCCAACGCTTATTCATTCATGATATCTTTTCTCCATATCCTGTAATAAACTTGCAAAAACGTTTCCTGCACTTAACGATAACACCGCAAGAGGAAAAAGAAACAAAACACAACAAAGTGAATCAGCTGCCATTTTATTATTAGGAATAAAACTGTTTGCATTTCCTCAGACACCGGTGCAATCAGACCCAATCACCAAAATGACAATATTTTTGATTAAATTTATTTAAAGATTAAAATATTGTGGTATGATAGTTTATATACTAACTTGCTGAATGTTAAGGGAACTGGATAGAGATGATAAAAGAGAAGAACCATCATCGTTTCTTCGTACTTCACAATTTTTTTTAAATCCACATACGTCAAATTTATGTTACTTAAAGAATGTACTTTATATATTTGGAATTCCTCAAGGAACAGATCAAGGTCCAATATTATTTATCATGTAAGTGAATGAAGTTCTTACAATTTCGAAAATTGGAAAAAATTATATCTTTTGCCGACAACACTCAATCTTAGAAAAAAACTCATAAATTTCTGTTATAAACCTCTCATTGTGGATTACTAATAAAAATGTTTTAAATTTTACACAGGTGATCTATTAATATATGGTAAATTAAAGCTTAAAGCCATTAAAGTTAGGCCATTAAAGACTATAAGAATTTTACAAAAAACTATTTAGCACCCAGGTATGTATCTTCTGTTATTATCATGTACCTAAACAATATGTTTGATTATAATAGACTAAATATTGTAATATAAACATTTTAATCAATAAAAATTCAGAACAACTGTAAATCCAAAAAAAAACATTTTTAATTGCCGGTCTTCAAAAATAAATAGCGGTGAAAATAATTTTAACAAATTATCCAGAAAATTAATCATTAATGATATCAGATGGATATGGAATATTCACACAATAAAAGATTCATCACCCTTCTCCCGATTTACACGAATTTTTAAAAACAATTTTTTTTTTATATTGGATAACTTTCGTTGGAAAAAAACACCTATTTTTAATACCCATTTTTTAAGTGTCTTTCAGTCTAACATGAGTTTACATTTGAAAATACGTGCAATTATTATAAATGCGACCATAGGAACAGCAGCTGTCACATGTTTGAAAGATTTGGCAACAGTATAGGTTTGTATACAATATGTTATGCAGGCCAATGTTTTCATGTGAGAGTAGTGCCTACCAATATTACAAAACTAATGTGCATTATGTACAAAAATATGTTATATGTACATATCTTCTATACGATATGAAATTTGTAAATTGAAACGACGTTCATCACAAAAAATCTCTAGGTACAAAAACTCAACGTAGCGTCGCAGTATTGGGAACTAGGTAGATTGACCTAAAACTTGTAACAAGTAAGAACTCCGCGTAAGTACTTGCATAAATGTGAGAGACAAAAACAAAGCCTACGTAATAGCTCGCCGGAATCCAAGTTCATGACTCAAATGGCTGGCGTATTATTATATAAGTGTTATAAAAACACAACACGTAAGAAACCGCGAATTCAGTTTAGATAACGGTACTGCAGACGGATAATATGTCATTATCGATTTTCGTGGGCTGCCTTGTGCCTCGAAGAAGTACTGTGACCAAAGCACTGTGGAATGGGATATAATATTCTTTCCTTTGTATCGAATTTCTTTACAATACAACTATTATTTTATTTTTTTCCGGGTAAAGAGTGGGAATTTGCGAACCACTCGAGAAGATCAAATACTACTGCGGGTACCAAAAAATACTTTAGGCAGGAGTTCAAATAATTTTTAAAAGTTCCTTTATTACAAGAGAGGTATTATTGTTATTGCTGGTGAAATAAGAAGTTCACTCAAAACAGCTTTTGCCATTTCAAGCAACTGTTAATATTAACAGTTGCATGATGTTTCTTCAACATCAAAAGCAATGACGATTTTATTGAAAAAAACTATATCGCGATCTAACCATATCCATTAATATGTAACATATTTTTTTGGGTTTTCAATGAAAAGGCAGCATTTTTCATTGGTATTTAATGCTTTATTTATTATTATTAATTAATTATTTATTTATTTGTTGTTATTTATATGCAATTATAAGCTTGAAACACATACAGAAAATAATAATTATAATAAATGTTTTTTGTACTTCAACGTGAGGAAGTAGTTACGTAAAGTGAAACAAGCGGAATTTTTTTACATCTAACATCTTCCGAGTTTCCTTTACCAAATTTATTTTATTTTATGTTTTACAAGAATCTGTGGTTCTCCCAATAATTATCAGGGCATGAACAAGTAAAAACATCGGCGCCATTTCGTTTTCGATGACTGCAAAGTACCACGCTGTTTCGTATCTTCTCTGTTCATTTTAAATCAACTTCCAAGTACTAGTAGCTTCAGAGATGAGCTATAAATAAGTACCAAGTACTAAGTACACTTTTTAAAGTTCAAAGTTTTTACCATCAGGGTTATAAAATATCGCAGCCGTTCAAATTTCCTGGTAAAGTGTGGTTATTTTAAAAATGGTAATTAGGTAGTTATCGTTAATTTGCCAATCAATTCGAAGGGAAGATACAAAAAAATGAGTAAATTCACTCTGAAATATGGGTAAAATAAAAACAACTGGTCATCAGTTTCCAAGCCACTTCTTAGATCGACGAGGAAATATTAAATTATTACTTATTTAAATAAATAAGCGTCCCTATCATACGCTACTTCACTATGGCCCCAGTTCATTGCGTGTCCAGTCTTTCTTCCCATAGTTTCTGCTATTTATTTTGCCGGCATTGTTTGGGACGACTTCTTCGCTTGGCAGATTTTTGGTTGTCTTTTTTAAGACTGGTTATAAATTTAAATGTAGTTGGTTCATGGTTCTTGCAAACAACATTATTTATCATTATTACCACAAACCAGATCTTATCTGAGTAACAACCATTGTTTTTGCGACAGATCCGAAAAATCTAATTTCATTTTCTGTGTTATTCTTGCAGCTTTACGGTTAGCCTTTTTGTCCGTACCGGTACAGTTACAGTAGTTACATCTATGAGAATTCGTGAAGAGAAGTCCATGTTGGGCCTTTGTTCTCCTCCAGATAAAAGTAAGAATCATAACAAGTAACAAGTGCTCATAAACAAGGTTTTCCCAAGAGCCTTCATTAAATACCGTAATGTTCTATTCAATGGGCTTGAGTAACTTAGGTAATATTTTCCCTTCGCATAACAATGATGTGTAAAAAGGAGAATCGACGAACACAACTAATGCCTTGCATTACTTGCTTGTTAGGCAGTAGCTACCTATTTAACAACTAAATAATAGTGTTTACTTTACTAGTAAATTGAAAAAAACAACGTATGCTACAAAAAAGACAGTTCAATAGTCTAGGAAGATATTATTATTTACGATTTGAACTTCAAACAGTAAGCACATGTTGCGGAGATAATTATACACTTCATTAGAATACATATTATGTTCCACTCGAAAAGCGACTAACATAACATATGTTCACGGGCACGTTACGGAATATCAAAAGCTTTCTAGATCAAATATAGGTAGTAACGCAAAATACATTTCCTTGAAGCAGAAGAAGAGTTGTTACAATATTCTTCGTCACTAACTTTTATTAATATTATTTTTAAGTTATAATTATTAGCCTGAAACACCTATTTAAATTGAAAAAATCTTCCGAGAAAAAAATGTATGCCTCGGACGGGAATCGAACCCACAGCCTTCTGATTGCCTACCAGGTGCTCTACCAAAACCCGTTAAATTATTCAATATGTAGTGGTATTTTTCATTCAACAATTATTAAATGAACAAACTAAAGGACCAAGTCAAATTAACAAAAAATTCAAGGTCCTGACTTGAGTTGACAATAATATTTAATAATATTTGGCTAATTTATATAGCGCCGTTTTCGTGAGAAATCACCTCAAGGGCAAGTCTGGACATTCTGGACGTCTGGTGGATTGTATCCATAATTTGTGGAGTGTTGCTTATAAATGCAACCAGAAGGCTGCGGGTTCTATTACCGTCGGCGGCATGAATTTTCTCTAGGAAGAATTAAAAAATTTATATAGGTGTTTCAGGCAAATAATTATTGCTAAAAAATAATATGTTATCCTTTCTGCTATGCATAAAATCCTTGTTTTTAAACATTAGTTATTAAAATATAAATAGTGAAATGGTTCATCTTTTAGCTAATAAGCTAGTACAATAAACATCACATTTTTTATCAGCAGTAACATGGATAGAAAACGTAATTTTGGCATCAAAGGTCTAGAGGGGAACAGTGCTGTTAGCATTTAAGTCAAATCTATTCATTATCCAAATTAACACAGGGCTTTGGTACTTCTAATATTTGTTGCTTGAGTAAGTTTAAGCGAAAAATATTTAGGTGGAAATTTAGCACAATAAAGAATTCCATAACAGTTTATATAATAATTTGACATTTCATAATTTTTATGTTGAATTCTAACTGACTAACTAACCATCACACCGTTTCCCCGCAGGGGTAGGCAGAGAGGACGGACCGCCAAACAACTCGGTATTGGCACACACTTCTTGCCTCATTCACATTCATATATCGTCTCATACATACTCTTCTATTATTCTGACTCTTGACATGGCCCGACTCAAGTATTTGATTCATTCGATCGTGCCATGTCTTTCTCGGGCGTCCCCGACTTCCGCTACTTATCTTCCTTACACTCCTATCTTCGCTCATTCGCTCTACATGCCCAAACCATCTAAGCGTCCCTTTTTTTAATCTTACTCATTACTCTTACATCAGCCTTACACATACAGCCTTACCTTACATTCCTCACACGATCAAACATGGTTTTACCACACATACGCCTCAGGGATCTCATTTCAACAGCATTCAATCTACTTTCATCCTTTCTTTGCCAGTTCTATGCCTGTGATGTTTTGGACACTCACATAAAATAAACGAAACGAACGTGCTCAAAAAAAATTTTTGTTTAGACAACGACGGTAGATTTATTGACAGACAGGCCTGGAGTAAACACATTCACACGGGACAGGGCGCAGGTACAGGCAGTCGAGTCTTGAACTTAGATACGTTGACAGCTCCAAGAAATCAATACAAGTCAGAAGTGATATGTGAAATTACATTTAATTATTGGATTCAAATGGTATTAGAGAATATTGTGGAATATTGAATTAAAGAGAAAGATTATTGATCCGGTGTTTGTGTGAAGTGAAAGTGTGTTAGATTAAACGTGATTTCGTAAATATGTAGTTCAAACTAAGTGACTTGTCTTAAAAACATGAAAATAATAAAAATAATGATTGCGTTTTTAAAACAGAGTGAACGTACTTAAAGGCGGGAAGTGTTTAATCGGGCTAGGTTATTGATTTGGCGAGATGGCATTTATCCACGGAGACCGAAAACCAGAGAAACAAATATATCATTAACTGTGGGTTCGAATCCTGACAGATTAGGGAGGTACAATTTTATTTACAGGAATATTTAATTACCCTTTTATAAGCGTAGGGAGGAGGTCGAAAATTAAAGTGATTTAGCTATATAGTGTAACCAGGTAAGCTTCACGCTGAGAATGAGAGGTGACTAACTGGGTGAGTTTTTATATTATTTATTAAATTCCAGAGGACCCCTTAAAAGACGGATACAACTAAGTTTACGACACCTGCCGCCCAAATAATGTTATCATTAAAAGGAATACCCTAGACAGATTGTCAATCAGCTGTGAGTGAGAGACAGGCCAATGACCTTTTCATATATAGGCCGAGAGGCGCGGTGTACAGTCAGTCAAAGGGGAAGTTTTGCTAGCGTATGCCGTCCCGAATTGAAAGCGATCGGATGCAACCAGACGGAACAAAATGAATACTTTTCATCTATTGTTTGACTTTCTAAGTTACGAATTGGGATGCACAAAAACAAATCTAAAGTCGAAAGAGGGAGATGGTAATCTCCGAAATAAAACTACCAACCGAACAACTTTTCTCAACAGGTACCTTTCGAGAGGTAGGCAGCCTCTTTAAATTAAATGCAAAAATCAAACCAATTATCCGTTTATACCTACCTGAGAGGATAGGTATTCAGTAGGAGTTACCCATACCTAATACACGAGGATGCTAGTAACCTCATAAAATAATTACTAGAACCGAATATTAAAATACAGACAGTCCTCATCCTAAATTTGGCATTTCGAGTAGACCTTACATATATCTCACATGATAATTGGCTGAATGGGTAGGCACACAACCTATCGTTAAAAAGCAGGCTAAATGTCGACAAGATCGTCGTGTGTTATCTATGTATTGACCTAGAAAGGGATGTAAATCCCCGACGGCGTGGGAGTTACAATGTTTTCTAGAGGTGGCTCGTAACTTAGGACCTTACGTGTCACATTTTCGCGACTAGATTCGTGACAAGGGATGTCATGGCTTTCCCCTTCTACACTCAGTAAAGTAGGTTATCCTGGAGGTGTATGAGATTGGGGCAATTCTGAAATTGGTGATGAGACCTGGTTTTCTTTATTCTGGCGTGAAGGTTGCCGATTTGGAACAAGGGGAGACCCGGCCGGTTGTGATATCCAGACACGCAGATATCGATCGCCTTGCTCAAATTATCATCCATCAGTTTTGTTTGGTAAGAGGAGGAGTCAATCTTAGCTTGAAAAAAAAATCATTCCCTTTCCTCTCCTTCCCCTCCCAAAATATATACATGGATGGCGCCGACAACTAACACCATAAATTTATCGTATGTATATCACATATATAAAATCTAACACTTTATTATACTCACATAATCCTATGACAGGTAGACTCACGTAGCTAGTTTGAAGAGCAGGCGACTCAGAAAAATCAGGTTAATGAGATGGCTTTAAAACACAGCGGTAATGAATTCAACTCACTCTATCTCAAAAGAACCAAGGGATACCACACATACATAGATAACTAGGTTTCTAAACCGAGAAACAAAAAACCAACACAACGTTCGGTGAAGCCTTTTTATACTGAACCGTCACGTGAAATGAGTACGTTCAAGGTCGTACGTCACGTAGACAAACTAGGATGTACACACTTGAAGGGGTGTGTAATAAAGAAAAGACGGCAGGGAGGACCTTCCTACCCCGGATATATATATAACCAAAGCCTTATGGAAAAGTTACCTACGGGACTTAAGGAAAATTTATCGTAGAAAGAAGAGAAGGAAAAAGTTTGAAGTAGAAAGGGCAGATCATTACATTTGATGCCGCAAACCAGGAGAGATAGATATACAAGCTGGCTTGAATTCATTACTGTTGTTGAGAAAAAAAAATGGATTTCATAAACCTTATTAATTCACATTAACAGCGAAAGAAATGGTACCTATCGTCAAAAATGATAACAGAGACACCGTACTTCAAAGGCAAATAGAATAAACAGACAAACCCGGAAAACACCGAAATTATTGTGACGACAAAAAACATCTAAAATGTTCATAAACAACGAAGCCAAAGGATAAACAAACATCGAAATCGGATTAATAATAACACAAGAATAAGATAGCTGGGACAAATCTAAAATAAACATTGCATTCGGATATCGTGAAGTATATGGCATATTTTATACCGTTGATATTAGAATAACTGTAAACAATTATTGTTTATTCCAGATCTAAAAGGCAGAGAATTTTTAAGTCATAAATAACACAGACGGACAAAAAACCATCGGATCACCGCCGAGGACAAAATAAATCAACATGAAAATAAATAACACTCGAACATAATACAAATAACGCATTGAGATGAAAAAACACAAAGTTAAGTCAAGTACTGTTATGTAATAAACAAAACTCGGAGTTTAAAATTCGAAAATAAACAAGTGTGACATGACATATTGAATTTCTACCTATAGAGACATAGAACCACTTGAAACAGCCGAGGGCGAAAAAAAAAACTCACCAAGTAGAACGAGCCGATAATCACGGGAACCAAAAAATAAACAGATGCTAGGTTAGAAACGAAGAACAGGGGCGCTCAACATTTTGGAAGAATTAAAATAAAATTTAAAATAAAAATAAAAAATAAATACAGAGGTATTCGAGAAACGTAAATTACCTATAGTTATTTCTAATCCCATCGACTAACACGAGGAAGCGAGATTACCCGCTGGGCTTAGAACTAAAGGGAGGCTGTGATGTTTTGGACACTCACATAAAATAAACGAAACGAACGTGCTCAAAAAAAATTTTTGTTTAGACAACGACGGTAGATTTATTGACAGACAGGCCTGGAGTAAACACATTCACACGGGACAGGGCGCAGGTACAGGCAGTCGAGTCTTGAACTTAGATACGTTGACAGCTCCAAGAAATCAATACAAGTCAGAAGTGATATGTGAAATTACATTTAATTATTGGATTCAAATGGTATTAGAGAATATTGTGGAATATTGAATTAAAGAGAAAGATTATTGATCCGGTGTTTGTGTGAAGTGAAAGTGTGTTAGATTAAACGTGATTTCGTAAATATGTAGTTCAAACTAAGTGACTTGTCTTAAAAACATGAAAATAATAAAAATAATGATTGCGTTTTTAAAACAGAGTGAACGTACTTAAAGGCGGGAAGTGTTTAATCGGGCTAGGTTATTGATTTGGCGAGATGGCATTTATCCACGGAGACCGAAAACCAGAGAAACAAATATATCATTAACTGTGGGTTCGAATCCTGACAGATTAGGGAGGTACAATTTTATTTACAGGAATATTTAATTACCCTTTTATAAGCGTAGGGAGGAGGTCGAAAATTAAAGTGATTTAGCTATATAGTGTAACCAGGTAAGCTTCACGCTGAGAATGAGAGGTGACTAACTGGGTGAGTTTTTATATTATTTATTAAATTCCAGAGGACCCCTTAAAAGACGGATACAACTAAGTTTACGACACCTGCCGCCCAAATAATGTTATCATTAAAAGGAATACCCTAGACAGATTGTCAATCAGCTGTGAGTGAGAGACAGGCCAATGACCTTTTCATATATAGGCCGAGAGGCGCGGTGTACTGTCAGTCAAAGGGGAAGTTTTGCTAGCGTATGCCGTCCCGAATTGAAAGCGATCGGATGCAACCAGACTGAACAAAATGAATACTTTTCATCTATTGTTTGACTTTCTAAGTTACGAATTGGGATGCACAAAAACAAATCTAAAGTCGAAAGAGGGAAATGGTAATCTCCGAAATAAAACTACCAACCGAACAACTTTTCTCAACAGGTACCTTTCGAGAGGTAGGCAGCCTCTTTAAATTAAATGCAAAAATCAAACCAATTATCCGTTTATACCTACCTGAGAGGATAGGTATTCAGTAGGAGTTACCCATACCTAATACACGAGGATGCTAGTAACCTCATAAAATAATTAATAGAACCGAATATTAAAATACAGACAGTCCTCATCCTAAATTTGGCATTTCGAGTAGACCTTACATATATCTCACATGATAATTGGCTGAATGGGTAGGCACACAACCTATCGTTAAAAAGCAGGCTAAATGTCGACAAGATCGTCGTGTGTTATCTATGTATTGACCTAGAAAGGGATGTAAATCCCCGACGGCGTGGGAGTTACAATGTTTTCTAGAGGTGGCTCGTAACTTAGGACCTTACGTGTCACATTTTCGCGACTAGATTCGTGACAAGGGATGTCATGGCGTTCCCCTTCTACACTCAGTAAAGTAGGTTATCCTGGAGGTGTATGAGATTGGGGCAATTCTGAAATTGGTGATGAGACCTGGTTTTCTTTATTCTGGCGTGAAGGTTGCCGATTTGGAACAAGGGGAGACCCGGCCGGTTGTGATATCCAGACACGCAGATATCGATCGCCTTGCTCAAATTATCATCCATCAGTTTTGTTTGGTAAGAGGAGGAGTCAATCTTAGCTTGAAAAAAAAATCATTCCCTTTCCTCTCCTTCCCCTCCCAAAATATATACATGGATGGCGCCGACAACTAACACCATAAATTTATCGTATGTATATCACATATATAAAATCTAACACTTTATTATACTCACATAATCCTATGACAGGTAGACTCACGTAGCTAGTTTGAAGAGCAGGCGACTCAGAAAAATCAGGTTTATGAGATGGCTTTAAAACACAGCGGTAATGAATTCAACTCACTCTATCTCAAAAGAACCAAGGGATACCACACATACATAGATAACTAGGTTTCTAAACCGAGAAACAAAAAACCAACACAACGTTCGGTGAAGCCTTTTTATACTGAACCGTCACGTGAAATGAGTACGTTCAAGGTCGTACGTCACGTAGACAAACTAGGATGTACACACTTGAAGGGGTGTGTAATAAAGAAAAGACGGCAGGGAGGACCTTCCTACCCCGGATATATATATAACCAAAGCCTTATGGAAAAGTTACCTACGGGACTTAAGGAAAATTTATCGTAGAAAGAAGAGAAGGAAAAAGTTTGAAGTAGAAAGGGCAGATCATTACATGCCTCACTTGCAAACATCAGTGTAGGTACCAGCACTCCATTGTGGACTGCTAACTTCGCTTCTTTGAACAATTTTTTGTTAGCGCCAAATGCGTTCAGTCCTCCATTAACGGAATTACCTGTTGAATTCAATCACAATGTTGTCAATACCTAATGTTGAATTCAATCACAAGATTCGGAATTTTTTATACGCAATTTATAAGTCACTGCTTTTCACATTACTCAAACTCGAATACTTATTTAAATATTAAAATAGCTCTTTGTCGATAGCGCCACGTAGTATTTAAATCGTAGTAGGTAGTAAATATGATAATATCGTTCGGATGAAGTCCCCGTATACCGCACCCCGCACCCCGCACGGTAGGGACGCGTATGGGCTTGTTCACCCCAATATTAGCCCGTAACCTTTCCGCGAGCACGAAGCATTGTCCTCGTTGCCTCGTTCGCATAATGGATGTAAATCGTCCCGCATATATCTACCCAGTTAACACATGCACGCCGCACCAGTCGCGCGGGAAAACGGCGACAGCGTTTTTGCATGACTCTCGTGAACATTGAACTCAACTTCCGATAGTGTGACGCAGTTACCTAAAGGTTAACGCGTCAATTTGCGGCGTACTAATACCTCCCTTTCGTTTAAAACAGTTCCCTGTTGATTTATTCTTAACACACGGCGCGGCGTAAGTAATCTTTATAGGAAATGCGCAACTAAATTGAATGCTCAGGCAAGAACGGAACCCACCCGTTACCTACCTTCTAAAGATTTTCAATTATTTATTTTTGTTTAAATGTGAATACCTCACAAAAGTCCCAACTACTCCCAGCCAATTGAAGCCAGTGAGACGGGGAAGATCAAGGTGAGGGAGTATCTACCTATTCAGATCTGGTCACGAAGCACGGCTGAAGCCATTTCAAATAACTTTTCAAAAATAATATTTTATTAATTGTGAAAAACACAAATTAATAAAACAAAAATTACTTGCGCACTCCGGGATTTGAACTCGCGACGAGAGGCTTACGTAAATTATTGTGACACTTTATTATCATTAATTTGTATAAAGTTCAGTCTTCTTGATAAAAGACATATCTTAGAAAATCTAGCAAATGTTTGGGAACAGATTTATAGATTATTATATAAGATTTTTGTAATTATCCGCCAAGAAGCTTTTCTTTCCCAAACTTGAAACTAATAATTGCTATCCAACGTAGGAAGATGCGGATAGCGTCGGGTCACAAGTCCAAGTCTAACTTCAGCTCATTTAATAAGCTGTCTTTTATGAAATATGAATTTCATGTAATATTTCTAAGTAGCAGACTCTCGCATCACTGAAATAAAAAGATCTATCAAACGGGATTTTGATTTCTAACAACAGTAACTCAAGGCATATGGTATATGGAACCTCTGCGCAATAATATGTATTTGCTCATTTGTAGGTAGGTATAAAGATTGTAATATGATTTATTTAAGGCTGTATTGTTAGTGTTATAATGCTGATTGATGGCGGTATTGCATTCAGATGATACTCTGTTATGGGAAACTCCAGTTTATATCCTATGGATGCAGCTTGTTCATTCTAAAGCCATTATCGCTACCACTCTATCAAAAAAGTTCTAAACAAGATTAGAACTCTTGCTACAGCGCAAAATCAATGGAAGTATCACACTGGCAAAACATCTGCTCTACCAAGTCATTTGAAATCAATAATACTAAAAAAATAAGACAAGAAGAATTTGTCTTGCAGAAAAGGCTTTCCTAACTGTACCATATAACTAGGGATCTCCGGGATAAAACACTTAAAATATAAAATTGCACGGAGAAAAATTAGTATTGCTAATTTATTCAGAATCTCTTGAAATTATTGGTAATAACAGAATTGCAGGCCTTTAACGAATGAATTAACAGATTTTCTGATAAACTTTTAGTACATTTCAAATACATTATGACGATGTCTGAACGCGTGTTTAAACACGTTATAAATTAGCAATAGGTTATCTTTTTTCGGTGAGCCTATCAACAAAAAAGCATGGTGAAGAATTGCTTTATGAACTATTTCTACTACTCTGCAAACTATTTTTATACTTTCCTATAATCTTTTTCATTGATTTGGAGGATTTTGGCAGATTCTCTATTTTTCTTCAATTATTTGTACCTATATTTTGTTAACTCGGATATTTTTTTATATAACCTATATTTATCATATAAGATATAAGATCTGTATAATTAAAAAAATAAATTATAAATAAATAAAGATGTACATTATTATCTGCAAAAGCCCTATGGGCGTTTAAATAAATAAATAAATAAACTTAAGGAACATAGCAGAAGACCGGAAGGAGGAAAGGCATTTCCCGGAAGAGTCTCAATAATAGCACGAGCCAGTGGTAATTATGAAATAAGATTAAGATACAACCTTTACCTATTCTTATTAACTGTGAAGTGTTATTGACAGTAGGTTTGAAAAATTTTCAACAAGGTTCAACAAGTATATTTATTGTAACGAGAATAAACAAAGTCAATGTTCATTGTGTTGCGATACTAAATATTGGAATACTTTATTTCATAAAATGCGGAAGAAATCAATACAGAAAAATTTTCACGTTACGTGACGCAACGAATAAATTGTTAAAAATTTGGCAATGCTGGGAGTTTTTCACTTAGTGCATGAAATTATTTTCGTAAAAAGATAAACGATAAAACTTGTGATGTTAGGAAAATGTTTTTTTCTTTTAAGGCGATGCACTACGTCGTGTAATATTTTAAATTGGCGATAAGGTTTAAATTCCCGCTTAACACCATCCGCCTGTTTTGCCTTTAAGTGCCTTTTATTTTATTTTGTGGTAGTTCAGCCATAAATATTTTTTTTTTCGATCATTTTATAAATAACTTAATTTGCCACATTATACAATAAAATCATAACCGAAAATGGGTTCGTAAGAAGGAGATTTTGAGCTTTAAAGCAGTTTTCATAGGCCTTTACATTATTTTTTTCTGGGCTTATAAAAAGACTTATCTAAAAAATACCCGATTATTTCAAAGGCCAAGATGTATTCTACTCGCAGTATTTAATTAAAGCATCTAAAACATTTCTAGGCGACCAAATTTTCAAACCAAAAACACATGATTTTGCATTACTACGTATGGCATCGCCTTAAGTAACGGCTTTATTGCGATGCTCGAGCGATCGGATCTTATAGGCCTCTTTGGTCTTGTATTTGCGTCTAATAAGATTGATTTATTCATGCAATCTCGTGGAAGAGCATGTTCAACGCATTTAAAAAGCTAATGTGATGAAATATGATTAGTTGGTCGGTAAGCTTATACATGTACTTAAAAAGTAATTGGCACCGCCCAGGCATAGACGATAGCCTTACAATGATGTTAGTTATAAGTATAGGCGCCTATTGATTTATACGATGAATAGTTTATTACCTAAGTATGGCTTATGATATGTTGTGAACGAAGATAATTACTGATATAATATATTGCTAATTTATTAAGAATTGAAAAACGGGATTGCAGGACTTACTTTCAGTAACACACGAATGTGTTATTGCGATTTCGGAACTAGTCTGCATAAAAATTCAAATATTTTTGCATTTCTTCATTGTAGGTATTTTATTGGGACAATAAAATAAATTAGAAATTTACTAGAAATTTATTTTAATAAATCAATAATACCTTCTCATTTTTCTCAATGCATTGATTCCCAATTCTCATTTACGACTACTAAAATAGTAATTTTGAAGTTACCTAACTTACCAAAAGTTTATGTTAGGCATGACAGCTGTTACGCCCCTCGAAGAAACTGTCAAACTATGCTATAACCACATCGGTATTGTAAAAAAAAAAAAAATTGTGTTCAGCAGTAATTTTATCTCTAAGCTCTCAATGCCATCAACCTATATTTTTTATAGTTATTTTATTTTGTATACTCAAAATTTTTCATCAAAATAAAGAAAAAACATAAGCCATATTACTATGGCAGTCCTGTGTCAAGATGATCAGCTTTACAATTTAAGTGAAACCGTGTAAACCTCCATATCAAATAAAATAAATCAATAAAAATTGGATGGTAATGTCAAATAGGTCCATATTACACTCTTTTAATTTGAAGACTTTAAATTCCATAAAGTTATTTATTTCTCCGTCAGTATATTTGTTATCTGATGTAGTCATTACTGACAGTAGTAGTATATAGTTTATTCGATCATTTTTACTTTTTTTAGCATAATTTTCGTTTTACAAATAACATTTCTCCATTTTTCATCTTTTTCAATACAAAGTTGTTTTTGTATTAGACCATTTTACTTTTGCCTTCTTTGAATTTTGAACGCGTTCTAAAAAATAAGAGTACCTGTAAATACATTTCTGATTGTGAAACAAACAAAAACTTTATGACAAGTACACCAGTGTGTAAAAAATCACTTATAACCAAATGTTACGTTTCCTAAATGCTCATTGTTTTAAACACAAAGCACTGCGAAAACGACGAAGTGTTTTGTGGTGTTTCCTCGTGTCCTTGTGGAGGTGCCCGTGTGTACGTCTACCTATACTGTGTGGCCGATGTGTGTTTTACATACGTGAATTCGTTCACAGCTTTGTGATGAAATTCCTTAAATAAACAGCGATGAGCTCACTCGTAACAGTTCTACTGCACAAACATATCTCTGTCGACCCACTGAAAATAAACACCCACAACGCAGTCCAACGGTCGAACAGTTCAGTTACTAAGTGATTTAGTCATTTTCTCTCACCTGGAATGCGACCTGACTTTCCTTGTGTCCTAATTCAACTAATCGGTACAAAATGCAATCTGACGCCTTTTTCTTGTGAATTGCAGAAACATTCACAAAAAGTTAATTTAGAAATATTCCTGTAAAAGTGAAAAACATATGAAACGTTTTTATGAGGATTAAGTAGAGAAAGATTATTTTTATTTTTTGATTATGGAAGAGCCTGCGTATTGGTGGCACGGAACATGAAAATTTGTATCTTAATAAATGCACGGAGAAACCCTTCTAATGAAATGTTAATTTATTACTTAAAATTATTATTGCTTCGTCTCCACCTTCTACATTCATTCTTGAATTGTATAATTTAAAAACAAAAAATACTGATTTTATCTGGCATTTTCACAATATTGTATTAGCTTAAACCTAGTTAACAACCACTCTGTAAATTGCCATCTCAACACAGGCGTTCCACACCTAGTGAAATGGGCAATACGTCACTTTTGTAACTAAATGTAATATTAAAATAAAGTAAAAAATTAAAAATTTGTTCATTTATGAAAGATCTGATAAATTTCATAACAAACTGTCAGTAAAGCACGAATATGTTATGAGGACGTATTACAAATGTTTTTTCAAAATAATAGTAGTTTCGCATATTATCTTCCGTTAAATTTATTCCGACAAGGACATCTGCGTGAAAACGTGTTCAGATATATTCTGAATGACTAATATATTGTTCATATTCACTATATATTGTTTTCATCCCAGTAATGTAGTTATATACTATTATATTCATCAGACAGGAAGTGTCAAATAATATTTTTTGATTTAGATTAATTATTGTATACCTATAAAATACAGTTATATTGTTGTTCACTACTCCTGAATGTGCCTCAAGAGATCAAGTCATTTCAAGGCTCAAGACATTAAACTGTTTATAGGTAGGTACACCTAAAAATATAATGGTAGGTGTACACTTGCGAACCGAAACGCGAACCAAGCCACGAAATACGTAAAAGGAATTAAGCAACTGCAAGCGGCGCTTCCTTCCCTATAAGTTGAGGTTCAGTTCGGCAGTTCGGCTCGCGTATGTATACGTAGCATAAGGTAGTTAGAGCTCCGTTGAATAGTTGTTTCGCCTTATTAGGTGTGTTTTGTTCTGAACATGATTGGCTCTTGGATGCGTAAAACATCACACGTGCCTCACGCGAGTACGTTTATTTGAAAAAAACATGGCCGAATTCCAAAGAATTTATTCAGTTGTTTTTCTTAAAAATTATATTTTACATCATACAAATCTGTGTATAGTTCAGTTAGATTGCAATAATTCTCTCATTTTTACAAATTTATTCATTTACATTATGGGTATTTTATATATTGTATCATACATTTTTAATTGTAGTATGATATTAAAAGTAAACTTTATTCCTGACAATTATATGCTACGGTTTGTGGGTGTTCATATTGTACATGTATTAATTAAATCATTAAAATTTTAATTTTAGTACGTTATTAAAGGTAAGTTCTATTCCTGACAATTATTTGCTTCGGTTTGTGGATGTGTAATTTTTTTTAAATAATTTTTCTGGTATGTACATTGGTATAATTTTACAATAAAGGAAACACTTTTTGTACATAGATTTAGGTTTATTGGTTTCTTGCTCTACGGGGGTTGAATTAACCTAACGTTTTTTTTTCCAAAATAGTGTAATCATGTTTCTGTTTTATGTCTTTAGGAAATGCGTTAAACACTTCAGATATTTTATGCCGCTTTGTAATTATTTATAACGTACATTTAAATACTTTGAAACTTTGTTTGCCTAAAAAAAATCTGACGCCATTACAGGGTTGTAATTTTTTTTTATTTTTTTTATAGTGAATACCTCACAAGAGTCCCAACTGCTCCCGTCTGGAGCCAGTGAGACTATGGCATCCCCAATTGGGGGATGTTGTGAGGCTGAAGGTAAGTGGGGAAGGGAAAGAGGAAGGTGGGGAAGTACCTGACTCAGATCTAGTCACTAAACACGGCTAAAGCCATTTGGAGCAACGTTTCAATTCTGAATGGTAATAATGTAATAAAGCCAGATTTTTTGCGAACACACTACTCTCACGGTTCTATACAAGTTCTATTATTATATGATTATTGGCCAGTTGTTACACAACATATAATAATATATAATAATAATAATAACATAAATAATAACAGAACCTAAAAATCAATTTTTAAATTCGATGAATTGTTCAAATTCTGCGAAATAACCCATCCTTAGAGTTGTTGAATGTTTACATTGTTGCCCCTTTTTCGCTAAAAACAATGAATAAAACTCAGTGAAGTTTCACAAAGACATCGCTATGGGAAGTGCTTACATATTATTCAGTATAGTATGTACACATTGTAAACAATCTTACAACCTATATACGAAACAATCTAGGAAGAAACAAATACAAGTTCATGCATCATGGAAAATATTACGGAAGATTTACAATTAAATTTTCGGTTACACAATCAAATTGACATTAGCAGTCGAAATGTTAAATGGGCGACATCGCGCCGTATTAGAGAATACTTACTCAAATTCAATGGGCGGAACTTGAACTAAAAAATGGGGGCAAGTGACAAAGAAAACCATTATCACGGTTTATGACTCAGTATGCTGCGCAGTGCGACTACTCCAACACGGAGAACTTTGTACGTTGCCTACTAAACTTGCTGAATATTGGGAATGTACCTACATGAATTCCCGTCGATTGCTTTATATGTGGCATTAGCAACCCAGTTATGAAAATGTTGTCATAACTTTCCATATCACATACCTATTTTTTTTAAATAATACTTATTGTGAATACGATTTAAGATTATAATATTTGGATAATTTTGTGGAAAATCATCTCAAGGGCAAAAGTGTAAATCCAGATTTAGACATTGCCATACTATCTGAACATTTGGCTAAAAGAGGAGGAAACGCAGAACTGTCTAAGATTCTCAAAAAACTTTTTCCACAAATAAGGAAAATGCTTTCCGTCGGGGCCTATGTCATATATGTGTGTGTAGGAACCTTCTCTTTCCTTTTTAAAGAAGGGGTTTTGCGAAGTAAAAAAGGTAAGAGGGGTGTAAGTCCAGGATGACGGACGTATGAATCCATCCCTCCCACTTCAATGCAATGCGATTGGTCAAGAGAATCCTGCAGGAAAGGTCAAAAGGTCTCAGTCAACAAGCCTCTTCCGATCCGATCCGTCACTCAGTACGTGGGCAGATGCATTCATCGCCAAGACGAATAAAAGCCTCACACTATGAACCCGGGTACCACTGCTAATCCACAAGACCTATGGCACAGATTTTGGTTATCCAATAAACGGTTCCCGGAATGCCGTACCGCCTCTCAAATGAACATTTAGAAAACGGGAAAACGTAATGAGTGCCTACTCAATAACTTTGAATGTATTTACCCAATAACTATGGACCACTGTTTTAGTAAAATTATATTTAATAAAAATTACTACATATTCCAAAAAAATATCACGGAATTTTTGGTTCTGAAATATGTAGATATTTTTTTACTACGTTGTGAAAAAAAATTAATTTACAATAATAATTTATTGAAGAACTATTAAACGTTATTATTTATTCCACATCGCAGGGAAGATGGTGTGATCCCACGAGTTGTATACAATATTAGTTAACATCTTAGAGGTTGGTAAAAAAAAAAGTAACCATGTTATTACAATTTTTAAGACGTATCTATCATCCCAGATTTATTGAGTATGCTTAACCACATACTTACTAGTATATATCTACCTACGTGATATAATAAAATGTGATTGCGATGGTAGTGTTTTAAATAAATCTTAATCTAGAAGAATTTTCTAATTAAAAAATTAGTAATGTACTTCCTTGATAGAATAAACAGTAGTAAAAGCTTTTCTAGACGTAATATATATCGAACTGTGTAATCGCAATATTCATTTTGACTAACTAGAATTAACGAAAGCAAATCATCATAGTTGGGACATGGTTTTATTATTTCTGTGTCTTAAACGTTTCACAATTTTGCAAGCACAGCTTAGATTAAATTGTGTGAAAGAGAAGATCTTCAAAATCATTGCAAAGAAGGATCTTTACTTTTCCCGGATAGTCAGTTTTCTGCATCAACGTCAACTTGATGTACAATTAGCGTTTTGGCTATTTGTAACATCACAAATAACTAAGCAATTTTTTGATTTAATAACGGGTTTTCCAATAAGAGGTGTTATTTTCATATTCAATCGTAAAATATCAATAGTTTCGTTGCTTGTGTAGCACGAAGCGTCGTTTTGTTGAAAGTTAACGTTGTCCAGATTAATACCATCCAATTCCAGCCATAAAAAATCATTAATCCTCTCTCGATAGCGCAATTCATTCACGGTAACTGTTGCTCCAGCCTCATTTCCGAAAAAGTAAGGTCCAATGACTTTGCCGGACCATAAACCGCACCAAACAATCACACGTTTAAGATAGAGAAGCTTTTCAATAATAACTCTTGGGTTTTCCGAGCCCCAAATGCGACAATTTTGCTTGACGAAGCCACCGAGGTGGAAATGGGCCTCATCACTCAAGATGATTTGCATTTGATTCACTCAAGTGAATTTTAATAATTTCAATGCGTTGTTGAAGCGTGTATCGTTCCATTTTTATTAATGGCGTAGTTTCTACTTGTCAAATGTTAAAAAATTACAGCTTCAAAAGTAACATCTACCGGAATAACGGGCTATTCAAAATAACACCTCTTATTGAAAACCCTGTATATCAAAAATATTAAAAACAAAAAACAGCCGGATAAGAACGAAAAATGTTAGCACATTCATTTGTCAGCCCATTATACTCGGTAAAATAATGTTTTTTTTTTCTTTTCACTTTCCATTGACTCATATTGTGGAATTTTTAGAATTAAGAATATGATTCACAAGCATTCCATTCCATTAAATTGATTCGATACGTGTCACACATTACACGGAAACTCTCCAGTAGGCTTTCAATTACTACACACGATGAATGATTTTAATAGTTGTATTTTATAAAGTTTTTTTATAAAAAAATGTGATTTAATATCGAATGATCAGAAAACGAAGAGTTTATTAGGATGAATAGGGGGTATTTATGTGGGGTAACTAACTATATGTTATGACACTGAACAATAAAGTGATTGGTTAATTAATTATTTGTTTATTATGCTAACCTATTTATTTGTTGTATTTTAAATAAGTACATAGTTGTCTACATCCAAATATAATCATTATACATGGGTTATTTTTTTAACAAATTTAGAATGAATCAATCACACATTTACTTAATTTATTTTTTCTTTTAATTCTTCAAATATTTTCATTACTCCGCACATCAACGTTTTGACTCTGGGTTTTTTTCTGAAGAGAAGTCTTCATTTCTTTCTTCGTCTCATGTGTATGTTTGTGCTACAGGTTTTCATTTTTCTTGTAAATTTAAGCAATGGCTATTAATTATTTCGTAGACTAAAAAAAGTATTGAATCATATAATTTTTTTTAATTGTAAAGATATTTAATTTATTCAATTTGTTCTTGTATTTAATGCCGTAGTTCTGCATAATATTAGTTAACATAGTCAAAAAAAAATTAAAATTAAAAGGAAAATACCCGAATTTAATAATAAAAATTTAATGATATACCGTATTAGTAGTGTTCATCAGAATCATTAAATAAATAATAACACAAGAAGTGTGTGCCTTGTTGACGTCTTTCCTAATCCAAATTTTTGCCTAATCGAGGCTTAAATTTCCAATACAAGATAAAATTCAAATGGGATGGACATCTAAGATATCAGGCGAGTGTAAGTGAGGCGGAGCGCTGGACTATTAATTAGAACATTTGTTTTCCGTCAAACTTGTAAGCAAGGAACTTCTAGTGTTATACTATATTCAATGATCAGAAATTATTAATATTATCTACGAAAATTATTATTTTTAAGAAAAACTGTTTTTTAAAAATTTCAGAAATCTTTGAGTATCTATTTTGTATGTGAATACCGCACAAGACAACTCCAACTGCTCCCAACCATCTGGAGTAAGTAAGACTATGACATCCCCAATTTGGGTATATTGTAAGGCTGAAGGTAGTGGGGAGTGGAAGGTGACGGAGTACCTGGCTATTCAGATCTGGTCACCAACACGGCTAAAGTCATTTCAAGCAAATTTTCAATTCTAAATTGTAATCTTACACCAGGGCGATACTGAGAGTACCTTCCACTCTGGAACGTACCGCAAGAATACTATATATTATTTGAAATAACAAAAATTAATAATTTTTATTTTTCGTAATAACTTTATTGAGTAAAACCTCAAATTGTAATATTTAATTATTGAAGATAATATTAGCAATTTCCACATAAAGATAGTTGCCAATAAAAATGTGCGGTGAAAAAATGAAGACAATGTTGGTAGTTCTTATTCGAAGTATGATACAGTTAAAAGTGACCGAGGGGGATAGGGTCCCATTAGCTCCGTTAGTACTGTGGTAGAGCAGTGTCCCGGCAAAACAAGGGTCCTGGGTTCGTGTCCTAGATGTGACCGAATCCTTTTCTGATTTTTCTGTTTCAGATTTTCGTTTAGAAATCGCTAATATGTCTTCAATAATTAAAAATTAATCAATCAAAATTTACATGCGCACGCCGGGATTTGAACCCGTGACCTTCGGCTTGCTAGTCGAGAGCCTACCACTCAACATCGAAGGCCGTCAATAATAATAATCTTACTGCAATTAAAAGTTATTGTACGCACTTAGTGTTACATTGCATTAGTATGTACCATTTAACTACTTCGTAAGGTTTTACGAATATTGTCAGCTCCCTGTTAATAAAATTTATTACAATTCAGGTTTTTTATACTTTTATATCGATTTTCTGTTTTATGGATATATTCAATATCATTTTTATCATTGTGATATTTAATTTATTATTAGGTAGGTACTTAAAATATTATATCCAATTTCTGTATCTATCTTATTAAAACGGCAATGACGTTATTCCCTAATTCAAACACAAAAATTCAATTATCCTTTGAGTAAGGTAGTTTTGTTAAAACAAAATCCTTTCTATGATAAGCTTTTAGAATAAACAGAACTTTTAATTCTTTCAGTATATGTATCTATTATTAATATGTTTTAAACAAATATATTTTTCTAACTTATATATAAAATAGCGTGTCTGTCGGATTTTTTTATACAAATGTACACCCAATAAAGCAGAATAAAGTCCTGGCAATGCTGGGTGCTATAGCATACATATATATTTTTTTAAGGAGTATGGATACATAAATATTTAACAATATTACGTTTTAGATAATCATTGGTTATGTATAACTTATCAGAAAAGACGAGTTCTTGTGGCTGATAAGGGAGCCACGATTCTTAAATAGGTTTTATGTTGTAATAATATTTTTGTGTAGAATACAGATTTTTCAATGTTATGTTAAAATTAAGTTTTTTTTTATATTTTTTTTATTTAATTTATTTTTTCTGATTGGTTGTCAATACAGCGCAGTTCAGAAGGGAGATTATTGTAATTTTTATAGCTTGGTAAATATAATGGTTTTGCATTTGTGTTGTTTTAAAATTTGTTGTAATAAATTGATGTCTATTTCTCATTAGTTTGTAAAATTCTTGGTATTCTTTGTTATTTTTTTCTTTACACATTTTTACAATGGAAGCTTGCTTAAATATGCCATTGACATTTGGTACTGAAAACAATTTAAATAGGATTCTGTTGAGAAGGTAGATTTTTTTTAGTATTACTTTTATGATGATTCTTTGGGAAACTTTTACATAGTTTAGATTGTTTTTGTAGGATCCTCTCCAGCCTATGATTCCATAGATAAACAAAGAGTGAACAAGGGCATACTACACATTTTTGATTGTTTTCACATTTGAAATATTTCTTAACCTAACAAATATAAATATACATTTCCTGATTCTCTTTACAAGCTCTGTAATGTGGCTGTTCCACTTCAGGTTAATATATATTTACATTAGCTTCACACTAGAGGGCCTGTGGATGCTGTGTGGAGGATCTCTTCAGGAAATGGAAGGATGAAGTTCTAGGAAGTAAAAGATGAATGCGGGATGGGTGGGAATATGGAGATCAATGGGTGCAGGAGAGACGGACGTATGAAACCACCCCTTCCCATGAACCCGGACACCTCTCCTGAGACTAAGACCTATGGCAGGAGTGTTATCCAATAAATACATTTCATTTTTATTTTAAAACAGCGCCATCTGTTTTTTTACATAAAAGCAATGCGCTCTATTGTTTCTCTATCTGCCCAGACAGACTGAGCCACAGCAATAAGTGGTGAGGAACAGCTAGTGATATATATTTAAAAGTATTTAAGTAGAATAACGAAATCATTGAATGATTATTTAACTGTTCTTCTATTAAAAGTCAATGAACTGAAGATATAAAGTTAACGCTGCATAACTAATCTCCAAATCAAGATTACTTCATAAAATATAAGCCTCGACGTGCATTTAAGGGGAATTAATTTTAATTCTTCCGTGGGAATATAATTGATATTATTTATTTGTGGTTATTAACCTGATGCTCTCCGATATTATTATTAGCTATAACTACAAGGAATTAGATACAGGGTGCTAATAATATCTTCAACGTACATAAGGTATATATTTATGTACTCCGTAATCCACAGCTTTATTTAGCTTTGTATGCTTATTTATGTTTTAGCGTCAATTACTTCTGTCCAATTAATAAATAAATTTTAATTCTTTAAAAATTGCATTTCAAAAATCAAATAACAAACTTGTCGCCAACGCTATGTAATTAAATAACAAACTTGTCGTCAACGCCATGTAATTACAAAACAAACTTGTCGCCAACGCCATGCAATTACATAAAAAAACTTGTCGCCAACGCCATGTAATTAAATAACAAACTTGTCGCCAACGCCATGTAATTAAAATTTTCAATATGTTTCAGAACCAATTATTTTATTTATTATTAAGAGTCCAAATTATTTGTTATTCTTTTTTTAAATTCTCCATTTTCTGCTATCGATAAATATTATGTATTAATTATTTATTTTCTTTATTTGAGTTTGAATTCTGTTACAAAACACAAGAGCTTTGTATCTTTATGGTGAAGAAAAAATATTATTATTAATATTTGTCTTTATATTTTGTAAAATGTTATAATTTTTTGTACATTTATTGTTAGAAATACATATTGTATTAAACTTTAGAAGCTTCGTTTTTAATACAACTCTAAAAGATTTTGTCGTATTAATTTATAAAAGTAATGTTTTTAATAAACTTATTTTTTTTTAAAACGTTTTTTCAATTTTTTTTATGTGGATACAGCAGAAGAGTCCCGACTGCTCCCGACCGCCTGGAGCTAGTGAGACTATGGCAGCCCCGATTGGGGTATGTTGTGGGGTTGAAGATTTTGTGGAGGGGAAGGAGATGGGGATGAGGAAGGTGGGGAAGTGCCTCTTTATAATGCCATTTCAAGCAACGTTTCAATTCTTCGGTGAACATGCTGCAAATATATTTTACATATGTAAATTGTGAAATAACACACGTTAATCAATACAATTTGATTGGCCACGCCAGATTCCTAGTCGAGAGCTTTTACCATCCACCACATATAATATATAATATAACTATATTTCATAACAACAATTATTAATCACCGCCTATTGTCATATTTTGTCTATTTTTATATGTATTAACTTTTAGTATACTTTTAATCTTTATGAAGAAACCAATGGATTTGAAACATGTTGATATTTTTTATTAAATAATGGTGTGAATAGTTCTTTAGTTTATTTATAATTAAATATATTTTACTTTGCAAATAAGTAATTTCCGGCCCTATACAAGTTTCCATTTAAATGGATTTAGTGTAACACACCCTGTGTACGAGAATTGTTCGTAATATGGATTGTTAAAATAACAATAATAATAAAATTTATATTTCTCCAGTACCATTTAAGCCATTACAAATTGATTGATACGGTAAACTTTAAAAACATGGCAGAATTATAATAAATAAATATCATGCACTTTTATATTTTTTAGATGCCAAATTTATTTCCTATAGTATACATGATGCAAATAAATACTGAGTGAGTAGCCATGCACAGTACGTAATTAACTACCTAACCAAATGGGCAGGTACCTAAGCAAAGCGGGTACGTACGCAGGTATTGTAAAGCTACGGGCACGATTCAACTTACAAAATTTCCTTTTTTTTAGTTGAATTAACTTGACTAAAAAAAACCCAGTTTTTCAATCTATAATAATGTTAACAAGTAGTTCTGTGAACAACATCCAGGGCCGGCCCTGAGCCAAACAGTCCTGGCGATAGTAAAAACCTCAAGGACGCTGTGTTAAGAGATGGTGGCTTGGCTCCCTGGTGCCTTGGCAAGTCGGCGCCCAGAGCAGACTGCTACAGTTGCTCGGGACCGGCAATGTACACCTAGCATCAAAATGTTTTATTTTCTAATTGTCTCTTAATGAATCAACGCCAAAATTTCTTCTTAATTCATAATATGGGTACTTAAATATCTACATAATTACAAACACTAAATATTTTTTTAATTTCAAATAAGGAATTTTACGATATGTCCAGAGAAACGTTACAATCTTAATGATAATTCCTTTTTCAAACTTTTCTTTCATGCAGGTAATACCCTAATAATGATTATTCCGATTTCACAGCTCGTATATAACATCCATGCTCATCCGAACTCTCGGGATAAAAAGATAGTATCCAACACGGCCACCATCTTTAACCGGAAATGAAAATCACAAACAAATTTACAGACAGCTGAAATGCCAAAGAGTCGAGTTACTAACTTTGCTACGCTAAATCAATAATCTCTTCCTGAAATTCCATGGTACCACACGGGGTATAAGGTATAATAATCTCCTCGTGAAGTGACACGGTACCACACGCGGTATAAGGTATAATAAACGATTATGCATTGCAGATAACTCATGCAATGTGGATTAAAATTAAATTAGAGCTTCGGAAATCCAATTTAAAATGCCTTGGTATTAAATTCTCCAGCGTGATACCATTCATTAGCATATCAATAACAGAGAGAGCGTCATTAGTGTTTATGTACAGATATGGTTATTTAATTTTGGCATGGGATTCTGAAATTTTCAAAGAGGATGCCGTTAAAAATGCGAGAAGCTCTGACTAACATTACCGATTTGTGTAATATATATCTCGACCATAGTTAACATGGTACCGTGGTTAAATTACCTATATATTATTTATTGAACATAGTTATACAGTTATATTACTGTGCACTGCGTATCACAACAGAAATTTGATGCAATCTAAACATTCATATTTAATTTTTTTTTTTTTGTAATCATTTTTTATTTTTAATAATATGTTTACATGGTACATAATTCATTTTACATCTTGGGTCTTTTTACTACTCTTCCATTGAAAGCATTTGCTTGTGTATGGAAGGGGAGTGTACATAAATGTTGTTGTTAGTTAGTACTTAAATAATTCATTGTACATAAATGTATGTTTGCTGTAGTATTTTTTTTTTTAGTAGTGAAGGATAATATATTAATATAATAAATTTTTAAAAAGAAAGGAAGTTATGGAAAACTAAGGATATTTGTGAGATTAATTAAGTGACAGTAGTTTTTTTTTTATTTTAGAATATTTTTAAAGTGTCTCTTGACAGAGAAAAAGACTCTTGTCTCTTTAACAAATGAAATAATTCAAAATACTACTAGTAGTTCTGTGAACAGTAGATCTAGCATCTAAAACGTATATTTTTATTTTTTTCTTATTTAATAAATAAATCTAAACCAAAATTTCTTCTGAATTTATAAGTTTTTTAAATAGGTATTTAAATTTTAATAATAAATATAATTATGAAAAAATAATTATTTTCATGCAACCTGCACCTTCTGATTGTGCTGTGCGGAATCAGAAGACATTTATTTTTTCTAGGAAGATTTTTTCAACTTAAATATCATTTCATCTCTCGTCTTTAACCTCACAACATTCCCTAAAACTGTGAAGCAACAGATCCAACGGTTCCGGACATTTAAGACTGTCGTGCATTAATACAAAAACTTAATAATGTATGATTATGTTTTACGGAATTAAAGTATTCATAAAAGGATTTTATGTCACACACAGCCTGATTTTATGTCCAGTTGGGCTTTTACATATATAAGAAGAACAAAATATATTCTTACTGGGGTATCGAAAATTACACAAAAAAATTAAATCATGCAGTAATGTAAAACTGACTAAATTAATATGAAACAATCCTATTAAATCATTCAACAGTACCGTAAAGAATAAAAAAACTAAAACTGCAATGAATTATTCATTCAAATATAGGTAATCACAATGTGTAAATTTTCACTTGTATCCTTGAGTGAGTAATTATTGCTTATTCAAATTTGCGCAAAATATTGTGGAAACCACCTTTAGTTGGTATGTACTTGTAAACAGTTTATGACGCAAAAAATTAACCCTTAAGTGATGTGGTAAACAAAATACTTACGTACGTGACGTAGTATGTCTAGGGACATGAGAATATTCTATGGTAAAAATAAAATTAAATGAAAATAGTAGTATTTTCACTGTTAAACTGCGTCGCAATTCCTTCGACAAAAAGATATCCATAAACAATAATCTACAAAAATATGACTTCTTCGTTACTAAAAATGATGTTAATGAATGACAAATTTTTAAATCTTGTGTTACACGAAATGACAATAAATTTCATAATAAAAATAATGACAATATGCAAATATTTCTGCACCAGAATGTTCAACACATTTTGCACAATTTGGGTTCGAACCGTCAATTCGTTTTACAGTTACTCCAATAATAGCCAACGCTCGAAAGTATGTATTTTTGAGGTAAATATGTTATCTATCGTACTTGTTCTGGGGTTTTGACTCGCCATTTTGACAATTAAACTAGAAAAATACTAAAACTACGTAAGGTACTTAAGGGTGGGTGAGGGAGCTATCTATCCTCCTGCGTAATCTCAGTTCAATATTTAGGAAGGCACTAAGACGCGCGGGTCTAGTAATTAATAGGATAAGAGAGACAGAGAAGGTGAGGGGAGTTTTGATACGGGTCCCATGGACCCACGACGTCACTTAAGTGTTAATTACACTAAAAAAAAATTGTAACCTGCCGAAATTGTCTATTTATTTATAAGTTTCGCCCGTTAAATCATTATTTAAAAAAACGTTATTCTATCGATTAGAGGAAAAATCTGAAGCTCACATGTAAAGAAAAAAAGCATTTGGAAGGTAATACAGCTATAGCATAAAAAATTAAATGTATCGCCTCAATTAAAATAAATCTGTAAAGTAATGTTTAGCGTATGGTGAAAATAAATAAACATTACCAACATAATCAATATCAGACGGATAAGAGGTTTGATCTCAATATTCATTATCGTATTACATAAATATTGACTTAACAAACTAGTTAGTCATTTTAAGTATTTAAAATTAAATCAGTTTTACCAATTTTATGCAGATTCAATAATTGTTTTTCAATTTATATTTATTATTACAAACACCATCGACAGATGAAGTTAAATGACCGAAGCAGGAAACGTCAATAATGGATTAGTTGAGTGTATAATGATTTTAATATTATTTTTATATTGCTGAGAGATAAACTGTTCATCAGTTAGCTCTGTACGTCATCAGAAGATGGAAAACCCAGGTCGATAACATTTCAATCGGTCGGAAAGATTCAATAGACTACATAATACTAGAGGATACCAACTTGGAACTATCTTTAACATCAAACAGAGCTTTTTTTCTCTCAAAATCAGTGATGCAGTATTTTAGTTTCATCGTGCTTAGTATCTTACAAAAAAAAGCAAGAACTACAATTTCCAAATGACAGTTTACCTCATCAATAGAAAATCTTTTACTTTGTAATTCTTTTCAACTTTTTCTTCAAATAAGGTGTCTCTTAAATAAACAGCTTTTACAGTTTTAAGCTTACGGCGAACCACTAGGCTAAGTAATGCAAAATTATTTGTTCTGGTTTGAAAATATGATCACTTAGAAATATTTTAAACGCTTTGTTCTGCCAGTATAACACGCAATTGAAATAATCGAGCATTTTTATTAAGTCTTTTTATAAGCTCAGAAACAAATAAAGTATTGGTTCTATAAAAACTGCTTAAAAATTAAAAATCACCTACTCTACTTTTTGGTTTTGGTTTTGTTGTATAATTTGTTAAAATTAAGTTCTTTAGAAAATGAGCATTTAAATATTTATGCCTGAATTTCGCAAATAACATAACACCCAATTAAAACCTTATCGCCATCTACATTAGGAGCCGATTCCAAATGTTACGTGGTGCATTGCCTTAAGTATCTACCTTTATAATCAAGCAGGTATATAGCTCCATATGTTATGTTTTATTGGCCGACATGATAGGTGTTATAAAATAACATAATTTATGTACATTCCAAGTTTTGAAATATAATTCAACCCTTTTGTAGGGTACATTATTGGCTGTAGTAGTCTAATTTTGGACCACTTTGCATATCGTATGTCTGTAAATTTGTTTGTCTGTTCCGTGTCTGGTCAATCCTGTCAAGATTGTAACCGTGTTTGATTGTACATTTTTAATTCACTATGAGTTTTGCAACTGTTGTGAGCTGTCAAAGCGAAGTAATCAACATTAAAATTGAACAAATTGAATTGTTTATTTTTTCATTTATTTTGCTTTCTAAGAAAACCATCCCTTCACAAAATTGAACAAAGTATTTCACATGGAAGAAATATACTTCTTTCCATGGAATTACATTAAAAAAATAAGTACGCACTCCCATAAGTTAGGTAGTTTATTATCAAGCCATGAATCTTATTAAATTCACTATGCTTACAGATATAAAGTTCGACAGCGTTCTTTTATCGGCTTTTATTAAAAGGCTGATAAAGAGTACTGGTTTTATTTGTATCTGTTGAAAATCGAAAAATAGCACGACCGAAGTTAATCTGTCTGCCTTTAATGAGAGTTCTAGCCTTGATCTTGTATAATGTATATCGACAGTTAATGATTATGGTTTTTATCTAGTCTGAGCAACACACCTATTCATAATAATCTGATAGAGATATTTGGTAACACCCTGCAAATAGGCAATCGTGTAAAACTAATCAGTGATTAACCGTTAGTGTTAAGGTTAATTGAAGCTCAATTTGATATTTAAACACAACCTTTCCAGAGTAATTTTAAGCTGGACTGATTCAAATGTCTGTATAATTTTATTATATCATACTTAATACTTTGTTCTTACATTTGGGTTGGAATGCTTTGTATTTCTGTGAGCATAATTACGAATTGACACAGAACATACATACAATTTTTCGTATTCTTCATAAATCACAAAAGTGACATGTATTTCGACAGAAATTATATATCACTTGTATTACTATATATTTTATTTTTTCTACATCCAGTGATGCCATAACCAAAAAATAAAATAAAAAATATGTTTCAAAGGTAAAAAAATCATGTAATGTGTTTTTTGTGAGATCTTTCAGTGCTATATGGATAATTTGATATTATAGGTAGAATTTATTTCTTTGCACTATTTTAGATATGGTTACCAAACACGGCCAAAGCAATTTGAAGCCACGTTTCTTCAATTCTGAACGGTGGTCATACATCAGGATAATACTGGGCGTATCTTTTACTCTGAATCTGAAAATATACAGGCAACTCTCATTATAATATCACCATTCGGTCCTCGAAAATAAAATCTGCTTACGAATTACTAGTGCTTTTTATAAATATCTGTTTCGTTAAAAACTTTATTAAATATCTTAAATGAGGTAAAAAAAGTTCGGGCTTATTTCCGAAATATTATATTTTGTAACACAATTTAGTTAGTAACTTTTACAAATGTGTTATAATTTACCCACCTCACTCATTTTTAGCGTCACTACGTCAGGCTATTCGCTTAAGAATAAACATTCATATTCTGCACAGAAAAGTACCACAATGGACAACGCTGCAAACCTTTGCCTTTGGAGAATTTTACTTTTCTGCGCGTGGACTCATTATTTCAATCTGCGCTTTTCGGTGGGTAAATTATAACACATTCAACCGATGTCATAGTTTATTCAAAGCTTTCTCAAACCCTTCTAGTGCCAAATTTATGGTCACGTTGTTTGCCTCCAACTTGTCCAAATGATACCTAGATTTCATGTTAGTGCAAGTCTATTAATTTGAATGTCTATGATTATGTCTAAATATTCTCTGATAATAACGTTGAAGTTTTACTAAAAGGTACGCTAAATAAATATCAACGGTTTGAAGAGAAATATCGAACAGAATGATACGTACATAATAATAATTATTTAAATGATTCGATATCATCCTTCGCAAAGAGTAGGTACCTATTACCTATGTAATTTATATGTATAAATTGTTTTTTTTTTTTACTATAATTTTTTTTATTTATTTATGTTATTGTCAAATTATGCTAATAAAATGTATAAAAATAATCTTGTTGCTGCCAGTTGAAACCTCTCTTCACTAATTATTCAATCAAAAAACCGTATTGTATGAACAGTAAAAGAAAATTGAACACTCCGATCATTTGACCACCCAGTTACCAAATGCATATCTAATGTCTTTAAGCAACGTGTATATGATTTGAAGTGTGTCTTAAATTGCGATTATTGTGGTTAAGCTTTCAATTATTTATAATGTCTTCATTACAATTTGATGTGGTTAAAGCAAAACGAATATTTAAACACTTTTTATGGTTAATTTAAAATACACAGAATTTAAAATAATATTTTCTTTTGAACAGGAGGCGTAGAGCAGATAGTACCGTTTATAATTAGCAGGTAATCCATCGACAACATATTGCACTTTATACTTTGAGTTGGATTAAAATCAGATTTAGTTGTGATTACTATATAACTGCGAACTGATTTTGGAAGAAGATAAATATTTGATTTGCTGCTTATAAAGAGAAAAATTATCTTACTTAGGTACCGAAAAAATAAAATTATACATAAAATAGCATAGAAAAGAATCAAAAGTCAAAGCAATTTGGCAACTCTTAAACAATCTAATATTATGCGTGTTTTATTAATATTTTTTCATAATGAAAAACAAGTCAACATTTAGTTGGTATAAAGGTATTCACAGGAAAGGTTCCTAGTTCAAGTTAGTTGCGACTTAATCGTTTTTCCTTTCCATGTCTTTTATCTTTTTTTATATCCTGAACTTTCTATCGTTTCTCTGTTTTTTTTACCACCTTTTTTTTCTCATATTCAAACATATTTTTCTCTCATTAAAGATGCTCCAGGTACTAAAATATCGACTGCGATTTTGTAAAAATTTTCAAGCCACAAAAAGAAAATTTTACGCCAGACGATAATAACAATTTTTACAAATTTGAAAAACTGTTTTTAAATCTTGAAGTTTAGATGAAGTGGTATTTTCTTTATCAAAATTTTGATATTAAATATTTCAATTCTACTTATAATTATGAGAGATTTAGGGGTTGAGCAATTTTATCAAAATTATCAAAATAACTTTAAAAAATACGCTTAATTCGGTTTTTAGTATAACAATGCATTAATGAGCGAAAATTACTTTGCCATGTTGTACTAGGAAGACTATTCTGTATGAAACCACCAAAAAGTAACGTTTCCAAGAAATGTGACTGTGTGAAGGGTTTTACCAAAACACAATTGATGTATAAAAGTCCTCCGGGCGTTAAAATATTAAATATCACAATGTAGTAAAACGTTTTAATTTTTTTTTGAAGACAATCAAACATTCCTGGGTTACGAATAACCTGGTAATATTTGAAAATCTCCTACTTTCACCACAGTTGGGGGAAAATGTTGCTTGTGTTGTGATGGAGGACTTGGCCAGACTTAGCCAAACGCGATGCTAACTCAGCCATTGACCGGTCAAATAATCGTTCTTTAGGCTAATTGAACGAAATTTTATCACATTCACGTTACTGTTATTATTAATGGGTTGGTGAACATTAACCGCCTTATATTTTTAATTGCTGAGTCTGATTCCATTTAAGATTGAAAGAACATAGTATAGTTGTGAGTAATATGGATAGTAAGTGGGTAACTGAACGTTTTGCAAACGTGAGAATTTCTCTCTTGAAGATTTATTTATGATTATCTCTGTAATTAAAGACAAAAATATCGCTTCTTCCGTTTTTCTTAGATCCGGAGTAGATTAAAAACCGATGGACTATCATGTACCTCGTGTCTAGCTGCAAAACATTAATAAAGTTTAATGAGTTTTGTAATTTTTTCCTATCAAACTGTCGGTTAACAAACTATGAATAGGATGGCAAAAAACAAAGTAAAATTGGAAGAATAAAATAATATAGATTAGCTATTCGATAGGGAAGCCGACGACACGATGAATAATATATATAAAAAATATTATTTTTGTTTTGTTAATTTTTTATTTTTTTTACGGATGCAGACGACACTTTGAATAATATACAATGTATAGATATATTAAAAAATATATTTATTACATAATTAGAAACGAGTTTTCTAAATTATGCAATGTTTTTCTCAATTATTTATCTACCCCTAAGGTGGGCTACATTAGTTTGTGTTTATGGGAATAATATTTACATACAAAAAGAAAATAATGTTTAAAAGGCGATGTGGAAACAATATTCAAAGAATTATTAAATAAATACAAATGTATTTCAACATCTGATAGTATTATTGTCCCAGCGTCTGGACGGTGTAGGCCCTCTGATTGGTCAAATTTAAATTGTCTGTTTCGGGTAACTTGAATATTAAGACACAATTCCATACTAAAATAGGATCGCCTCATAATAATACGAGATTTCTTCAAAAGCATCGTTTCTGCTCATATAATTTTTGGATAATATCGAAGAAAATATGTTTTAGAAAGTTCATAATCCATTGGATTAATTACATTACAATGAAAATTCTCCACAGTTACGTGATTATGTTTGACGTTTATAAAAATTCACGCGTTTCTTCAAGATGGCCGACAGAGCGCACCTCTGGCGGTTTAAAAACGAACCAAATGCCTGGCGCGAATATTTAAATATGCAGCTAACAATACTTGACTACTTACCATTAACAAGCGTTTTATAAGAAGATTTCTTCTGGAAGCTTATCACTTTGTAATGGCATTTATCATTATTTTTTATATTTTTTTTTCTTATTAATTATATCTGATTTTATATTGGCATGTTTTCTAATTTCTAAAATTGCAAAATTATTTATTTGCGATGCTTTATATCCTGAGTGAAGTATTTTAAGACCTGAATTTTTATCGAAAGTGTGATCATTATTTAAAAGATTATTTGCAAACTCAGATTCACTATTTCCGTTTATAGCCCTGCGATATTCTTTAGTTCTGACTTCAAAGTTTCTATTGGTTCTACCTTTGTAAAAGAAATTACAATCATCTCAATTGAGTTTTTAAACTCCTGTTTTTTTTGTTTGAATTTTGCTAACATTATTATTAAGAATATATTTCTTCATTGTTATTAGTGTAAAACGCCAGTTGAATGGTACCAGGATTGTTTATATATATATAATTTTAGAAGTATCGTTATCCACAAACAGAATTCTACGCCATTGTTTATTTCTATCTTTAGAAAGACCGTTTGAAGAGAATGTGTTTAATTTTTTTATTTAGTATTTCAACTATCAATTTATTAGAATAACCGTTATTAAATGCTATTTGTCTTATGAATATATTGTTTTATGGTTATATGCTATTTGTTTTTTTCAGGTCTTAAAATACTTCACTATAAATAATTTTGAAATTTTAGAAATGAGGAAACATATTAATATAAAAGCAGATATAATTAACAAGAATTTTTTTATAAACTCTCTTTTAAATATTTTCCCACTCAACTGGTCTTTCCCGTCTAACGATATTGTAATTCCTAATTATTATAAACCCAGCCTACTCTTACTCCTCCCCCCTCCTTCCACTTCTTCTTTCCCAATTGCAATCTATATTTAATTTTTGACTTCGGTGTATACACAATAAAATTTAAACATTATATTTATTTATTTATTGGACAATTTGCATAGCGCCGCTTTTGTGAGATATCACCTCAGGGGCGCTATATTGTAATAATCTACCTTTATATATAGATTTTTACTCTCCTGATGAAGGTGTATATATAATCTAGCTTTAAACTTTATTAGATACAGTAACAGTTGTAGGTAAAGAATTACCACCAGTTGGAGTAAAATTAACACCTTTTAATTAAACCGACTGCTAATGTCATCGCACAATTACCCTCCTTTTATTCATAAACACGGGTACAATTAATCAATATGTAATAATCTATTATTTAAGTCAACTTTGTTAAAACTATCTTTAATTGTGACAAACTAAACGATATTGATTCAACTTATAGACATTGACGGTTGTAACACATATTTAAGCACTGCAAGTCTCCTATGAGCTAATTATATTAGGTACGATAACAGTTAATATCAGTTGTAGACATGTAGTCAATAATAGTGTTTCATTTGAAATAATCCATCACAAATACGTAAAATTTCATTTATTCAAACAACTGTCATTCTTATTATGCGTAAATTTAGAATGTTATTATTAATTAACTCCTTCCTGTTCCGTGTTTTAACAATATATATACTCACCCTCTCTCTGTGAATGTTCTAATATCTATCTATTAAATGTAACTGTTGTTAATATCACTTAAAATGGGCGAAGCCCAAGCAAGAGCCGCCCGCAGGGCCTGGCAGAAAAAAACCCGCGGAGCGGGTTTTTAACTGCTAGTGTAAATTAATATAATTCAATATTGAAATTAACGTAATTCCATTTACACTATACAAAAAATTGTTTTAGAAAAATAACAATAATTTCCAAAGTTTATTTAAATGCTAGATCTTATAGATTTGGTAAACATATTTTAAGCTTATAAAATTCTTTTTCCAATTTCAGGGAGTTAATTTGATGTTTAATTACTCATATTGCAAGGTTTCGGTTATTTTTTTTTAAATAATATATTTCACTATCTCACACCTAAATACGAGTAGTGGTGTTGAGCCGGTGTCGTTCTTAGTATTGGGGTTGTTACGAAGTCATTTTTTTTTAATTTATTCTTTATGCTGTATAAGGGGTGGATTTTATTGATGAAATTTATATATTTTATTAGTGTAGGTATAGTGAAGGTTCCGGCAGTACCGATAATCAGGGTTTTTTTCATTAGGTACTTACCTACCTATATTATTCGATGAACCCTTTAAAAAAAATTACCTTTCTTCATAAATGTTTTTCTTACATAATCAACAAAATTAATGAATCATGGGTTTATTTGGAAATTAACAGTTTTATTATAAAAATTCGAAACATTGGATAAAATACTCGAAAAAAAGTTTAATATCGGTCAAAGGATATTAAAGACGCTACGAAAGGCAGTGATCATAAATTTACTATTTTGATCGTTTTGATATTATGTTATCAAATGCTTCATGCACCCATGCCAACATTTTGTAGGCTGGATCCAGTCTTCGTCAAGCGATATTATGGCTAGTGAACATGTTGCCGGCTCCTCGAATGCTCATTGCTGTGCCTTGTTTTTCTTATGATGTGTAAAAATAATATGTGCCCAATCACCGTTGACCGATACTGCCAGATCCAAAATAAAAATCATAAATTTTGTCTTGTTGTACAAGTTGAATACTTGTCTTCAAAGTGACTCGATAACAAGGGGAATTTCAGCACCGCAGTGCGCCAGGGTCACGAAATGGCTTTTTGAAATACTGTCTGAGAACGCGAATTGACATGAAGATGGCTTCCACTCTGTCAACTCGTAGGTAGGTAATGCACTAACTATGAATGATATATCAACACCATATATGTATGGCAGAATGGTTAAAACAACAATTGACACCACTTGCCGACCGTTACAGCCGGAACGCACCCATCTTCAAAGAAAGATACAAAAAATATATTCAAATAAATATGTATATAAAATGAACTGCCTAGGGCAACTGAGGAAACCTGGGTCAATAAAAATAGTCAATAAGGTGAACCAACAGCTTGATTGGCACTTAACTACTTTCAACCAAAACCTGAATATAAATGCATACATTTTAGCTATTGTAATATATTATATCATGTATCTATACTATCATATATTTCAATCAATACTAATCTAACCTAGTCTACCTATAAGTTTTGCGTGTACTTGTATCTCTAACTTTTTATATCCATCTAGAGTTTCTGTTACTTGTATATTTTCTGATGTCACTGTTTATAATGTATATGGTATATTTTATACAGTTGATATTAAAATAAATATCACCGAAAGCAGTGTTTTGGATGTCGTCAAAGCTCTGTGAAATACTTTACAGAACAGGCATCTCGGGCCAATATTTATTCTACTTTCTATATCGAGTTAAAAATATTTTAATAAAATAACTTTGTTTTTAATACCACTTTACTTTCGGTTTACCCTGAACCTTCATCAAGGTTTTTAATTTTAATCTTCATCAGGGTTATATAAAAAAAATATTGTTGTTAATGTTAATCTTCATCAGGGGTACATAAAAACATAATGTGACCGGATAAATAATCAAAATGATAATTCATCACACCTTTAAAAAGTTATATGAAGTCATGGAAAGTGATGAAACAAAAACTTTATGAACTTGTTTAAGTAGGTTAGGTTAGGTTAGGTAAGGTTAGGTTAATTTTTTTAAAAGTTTTTAATGACTTTATATCACTTTTTAAAAGTGTGTTGAATAGTCACTGTGTTAGCATGGAACCCATAAAAACATATTTTTGTTAATGTAAATCTTCATTAGGGTTATATAAAAACATTTTGTTGCTATGTTAATCTTCATCATGGTTATATAAAATAATATTGTTGTTAATATGTTTTATATAACCCTGTTGAATGTTCAGGGTAAACCGAAACCGGTTGGTTTTATATATTTATTTATTTACTAAACGCCCATAAGAGCTTTTACAAACATTTGATAATATGAACATAACAATTCAGTGAAACAGTAAACAATATTAAAATTTGCATTTAAAATTATACAGAACCCATACAGAAGAATGACGTTATGCTAAACTTAATTGATGTTATTACTGAGGAATATTATTATAGCCTTCTTGTCACTATATTCCGTGCAGTTGAACACATCTACAATTTCTGAGAAAACATTGCCAACTGCATGCAATCTAGGTACAGGCGAGTATCTAAATGACTCAGTCCTGATATTTTTATTGCAACCAAAAAGAGTTTTGGATCGACTAGTTCTTATAGGTATTGTAAGGGACGCCGGTGTGAGGGGGCGCAATTCCCCACGGGGCCCGTCGTAGAAAGGGTGCCTTGGAACAAATCGGTGTTAGCTCAGGTGGTAGAGATTGAGTTCCATGACATCAGGGATTAGGTCAGCCAATTGGGCTTTTACACGAGGGACTGCAGGCCAGACAACCACTCCATATTCGTCAAAGGAAACGCAATGAATGGGATATGAAAGTATATTCACAAAGCACATTTATAACAGAATACACACATGAAAAGAGTAATAAACATCCTAACATTTCTAGCTTTTCGTTGGGTCAATCTCTATCGGTATTTTAGGTACTGGCTGGCAAGCTTGTAGGTGAGCATGATTCAACATAAAAGGCACATACAGGGGAATTATATTATCAGCTTACATGGGTTTTGCAGGATGAATCTCGTACTTGTTGAACCACAATTAGCGGTCATCGGCTGTACTGTACGCGCTATTGCGCGCACGGTTCTTCATCGTGAATTGGCACAGAATTGATATAGGTTTTATTAAGTACTTGTGCGAGAAATCAGTCGTTAATTTAGGCGCGCTTATGTTTGCGTCTCTGTTGGCGGTAACGCTCACATGTTATCAAGGCCGAGGCCAGATTGCGAGGGGGGGCGGCCGTTGGTGAATGCCCGCGTGTGTGGCGTTGTGCAGTTTACCAACCTCACGGTGCACGCATGCGCACCGCGAACAATGGTTACAACTGATAGGTACTAATTTGAATTCGCGGGAGTTTTGAACGTGTCAATTCGTTACGTGACAGTATATGAAAGGTAATTATACTTAATAAACCAGGGCTGTCTATAATACCATCAACAATTTTATAAATAAAAATCGAGTCGGAAACAAGTCTTCTATCTGAGAGTTTTAATAAGTTTAGTTCTTTCATCAAGTGATTGTAGTTTAGTGTTTCAATTGGTAGACCGAGTTTATAGTTAATGAATCTAAGGAATCTATGCTGAATTTTTTCAAGGGAGTCAGAGTGGATTTTGAAGTATATACAATATAGTGGTATGTATGACAAAGTTATTTTATTCCAGTTATGTATATCCACAAAGCGTTTGCTACACGTGAAAATTTAAAATATTAGATTCAAGGAACATCCAACATTTACATAGTATAGGTTTTTCAAAATCTTCTAATTGTATATAGGAAACTAATCACACTTGTGGTAAATGTGCAGGTTTAATGTGCTAAATACAAATAAATTATGGATTAGATCATTATGAAGCACTTTAAACTGAGTGCGCCATTAAATAATGTACCTACCAACATCAAAAATATTACAACTGGGGACCTACTAAATTTGTTCCTGGTAAAACCCGCGGAATTTCCTTACGGCCTGCCACTATCCTTTTCCCACTTATGTTCTGTCGTCATCTTGTCCACTTTCTCTCTGGGTTGTGTTATTATGTATATCTATTATCATAATTTAAAATATGCTCTATAAGCCACAACCTCTCGAACAAAGGAGGAATTATTAGGAATGAATACCTAGAATACATTTTTTACAAATTATAGTGAGAAAAATCCATTTAATGTTTACACCTTCCCATCAATATTTAAAGTAACGTCGATTCCAACGATAAATTCCATTAGTAGGTACATTAGCAGTAAAAACTTTAAAAGTGAAACTTATTATTATTAGTAAAGGATCAAAAATAATAATTATCCATTTGTTTGGAAATATGATTAAAAGCATTGAGAAAAAAATTCACAAAATTAAGCTTATCTTATTTAGGTGATTTTTTTACCTAATAGTCTGTCTCTCTGTCTGGTATTAACGCATATTGTAGACAATGCATCCGTCAGGCGGTACAGCCGTCAAGGAAAAAATGTAAGCGCCATTAATGTGGTATCACATATTACACGCGTTCTTATAGTGGAACAAGTTTCGACGAGATAACAGTACGCAGTAGCGCCTCTTAGGAGTGGAGTGAAAAATATATTGACTTTTGAAAAATTTTCATGTTTACCAAGAAACTCCGATTCTGAATATAGGTACATATACAATTCTATATTTTTATTCTCAGAATTAATAAATCGTTCTTGAAAAGTGATAAGGCGATGCACTACGTCGTGTATTATTTTAAATTGAGCCGCTATCAATAACAACCCTTACGTAGATGGCGATAAGGTTTAAATTCCCGCTTAACACCATCCGCCTGTTTTGATTTATGCAAGAAAAAACATGGCCAAAAAGTGCCTTTTATTTTATTTTGTGGATGTTCAGGCATAAATATTTGAATTTTTTCAATCATTTTATAAATAACTTAATTTTCCACATTATACAATAAAATCATAACCGAAAATTGGTTCGTAAGTAGGAGATTTTGAACTATAAAGCAGTTTTCATAGGCCTTTACATTATTTTTTTCTGGGCTTATAAAAAGACTTATCTAAAAAATACTCGATTATTTCAAAGGCCAAGATGTATTCTAGTCGCAGTATCTAATTAAAGCATCTGAAGCATTTCTAAGCGACCAAATTTTCAAACCAAATACACATGATTTTGCATTACTACGTATGGCATCGCCTTAAAAAGCTATACTCTACAAACGCTCCCTGATTGGGTCGAATGAAATCTTACGTCCAATGTACTACATGACACTCCGTGTTAAGTTTGTACTTACAATATAGTAATCAGTGCATCTCTTTCTGTTACATCGCATACTTTGCGAATAAACTGGAAAGATTGCCATACAGTTTTGTATGGCGTAGTTTTGTATTTTTTATTTGTATGATATGAGGTTTTGAAATGATTTTTTTGGTTGTGTTTTAAGTTTGATCGGTGGTTGTGACTATGATCTTCATAAATGTTCATTAAAATACACAATTATTGTAAAAAATGTTAATATAATGTCATCTTAAATAATATTTATTTCGTTTACACTTCCTAGAAGATCGATAAATAGCATCGTAACGCCTGTATAACATCGGAACAAATAATAATTATCATTATTTCCTGACATTTTAGAAGGTTTTGTTACATTTAAAGCAGTTATATTGAAGCTAATCAATATAACTGCTTATACAACGCAAATTTCAACGCGACTCTAACTAAAATTATCTAATCCAAAAATTAACGTTTTTGTAAAAATAAATATGTAGAAACTCATTTCAAAATTTACGGTTTAACCTCGCTGGCGAGTACACTTCGAACTGCAGCAACGGTTTAGCCTGTGAGCTACGTGGAGGATAATACCGTGTGAACTCCAATATCCTGGCGCGGTTATAAAATTCTAACGTAAAAAATGAATTAGAGTTTGAAATTTTTACATTAAAAAAAAGAAAAACTACCTTTAATTTATTTAGATGGTTAAGATTGATTCAAAATTACTGGGATTCGTCAACGAGGAATAAAGAAAATCTCCATACAAATGCATACCCACTACTCCCCACGGTAGACGTGCAGAGCACTGGTGACATCACGCACCCATCTGCCTCTTACCGCTCGGGTTATGATCATTTTGGCGGCCTTAAAAAAATTCAAACTTGATGAAAAAATTCTAAAAAATCAAAAACGAACTTAAAAAAAATAAACTTTCCTTGTAAATATTGAAAAATACATTTTTAATATTAAGGGCCTTCCTTACTAGCGATCTCAATCGTTGTATGAAGAATCATGAATTGTCAGATTCAAACGACAATCTAAGTTATTAATCGTCAAAATATCGATAATGTAGCCACGCTTGGCTATCGTAAATACATTTTTCTGTCGAGATATATGTTTTTACTAACAATTTATTTTCGTTAAATACTATATAATGAACATCTAAGAATTCTCCTACTCATTCGGCTCTATGAGGTGGCCGTGAATGCACGCTTTCTACGGTCCGTCGTGTCAATATTTTTTCAAAGTTCGAAATTCCGCGTAATTATTACACTTCCATGAGACGTTTCAACAATATTCCACTCTATGCGTTGCGCGTAGGGACTATAATAGTGTGTCGCCTTTTTTATGTTTCATCTGTGCGTTTCCGTCGAAGCTGTGTAGTGTCAAATAGTATTATTAAGAATCAATTTATTGTTAACATTTTTTTGGGTTTCTAGGTAATAAACAATTTAATATTATTAAGAATTAATATATTGTTAACATTTTTTCGGGTTTATAGGTAATAAACAATTTTATATTATTAAGAATTAATTTATTGTTAACTTTTTTTCGGGTTTCTAATAAATATAGTAATAAACAATTTGATGTTTTTAAAATATAAAAGTATATAAAATATTCCAGCACTTACAATAAAATAAAAGAAGCACATCGTATAAAAATGTTTCAGTCGAAAAGATCGAATGCCGAAATCACTTCGAAATTATTGCAAAAAACTTAAATCACTGTTAGAAGTATCCCTTAGCATTGAGGAAGATTGTGTCAAGCCGTATTTTACGCCTGAGAACGGCTGTACGTTGTGCAATAACGTACCGGAAGACTATGAATTAGGAAAAATAAAACAGTTTTATTTGAATATATTGAATGGTCCAAACATGTATTTGGAGACCACTCACTATGCAAGGAACGGGCATACTTTTGCAAACGGGATACTGGCGACACTAATTACGTACCCAATATGACTTCGAGCTTGATAATGTCAAGAAACGCTTTTACAATTTTTGCATGCTACCCGAATTAATTGATCCTCGACATAATCGCTGCATGCCTATTAGAAATCCTGAGTATTTAGAAAAGTGCATAATAGCGAAAAGAAACAAAGTAAAATTGGTTTCAGCTAAAACCAAAACATGTAAAAAGGAATTGTTTCGAAGAAATCAATAACATTTTATTTCATTGAAGTGTCTTCAGAAGAAATTTCATTTATATTCCTAATGTATGTAGTCCACATTTTTAGAAATAGGGAAAAGGAGGGTTGGAAAGTTCCTGGCTATTCAGATCTAGTCACTAAACAACTAAAGAAACAAACTACCTTAAAAAATTGAAAATTAATAGTATTATTACTTCAATAGAAGAGAGTCCAAATATAATTACTAATCATATAAATTACTTCTTCAGTGACATTGGTCCAAGCTTCGCTAGTAATTTGTGCAGTGCTAATAAAACTATTGAGATGTGTCTGGTGAATGATTTTAAATCTGAACTTCACGTTACAGGGGACAATTTTTATTTTAAACCAACTAGCATTTCTGAAGTCACAAATGTGATAAATGATTTAAAAATGTCTTTCTCGTGCGGTATTGATTCTTTAAGTGTTATGGTGTATAAAATGCATGTATCCGAATTAGCTTGTCTCATATCTCACCTTGTAAATACAGGAGTTTTCCAATAAGAGGTGAAATTTTGATATTTAATCGTAAAATATCAATGGTTTCGTTGCTTGTGTGGCACGTAGCGCCGTCTTGTTGAAAGTAAACGTTGTCCAGATTAATACCATCCGATTCCGGCCATAAAACATCATTCATTTTTTTTCGGTAGCGCAGTCTATTCACTGTTGTCCATTCTGTTGCTCCAGCCTCATTTTCAAAAAAGTAAGGTCCAATGACTCCGCCGGACCATAAACCGCACCAAACAGTCACACGTTGAGTGTAAAGAGGCTTTTTAACAATTAATCTTGGGTTTTTCGAGCCTCAGATGCGACGATTTGCTTGTTGACGAAGCCACCGAGGTGGAAATGGGCCTCATCACTCAAAATGATTTGCATTTGATTCACTCAAGTGAATTTTAATAAGTTCAATGCGTTGTTGAAGCGTGTATCGTTCCATTTTATTAATGGCGTTGTTTCTACTTGTCAAATGTCAAAAAATGACAGCTTCAAAAGTAACATCTACCGAAATAGCGGGCTATTCAAAATAACACCTCTTATTGGAAAACACTGTATTAGCTTCGAGAGTGGGATGTTCCCTTCTCATTGTAAGTAATTCCCCTTTTTAAATATGGAGATCGTCTAGATGTTAATAATTACAGACCTATATTCTTACTCAATACTCTTTCAAAAGTAATAGAGAGATTAGCTATGTCGAGATTGGTATCATTCTTAGAAACATATAATATACTCTCTAGCAATCAGTTTGGTTTCAGAGAGAATACAGGAACAAGTGATGTAGTGTTGAGGGTATTGTCCAAAGTCAAAGTCAAACATGAATACAATGTCCTGAAGGAGCTTGCAGAACTAGAAAGCATTACCATAGAAAAGTGTGGTCTTTTCATACATGAAGAGTATCCGTATATGGGTGCGACACCAGATGGAATTTCTTCTGAATACACCGTGATTGAAATTAAATGTCCTTTCGCAGCACGCAGCATGCTCATATAAGAAGCAGTAAAATCCAAAAAAATTATGTTAGCAAAAATGGAGAAATTCTGGTAAATACATCTCACGATTGGTTTTACCAGGTTCAGGGCCAATTACATGTAACAAAAAAAGCTATTTGTATGTTTGTTGTATGGACTGAACTCGGATAAAAATCGAAAAAATTTTACGGGATGATGAATTTCGGCAGACTAATATGGTTGAACAGCTGAATCGCTTTTAAAATTTTTGCATGCTACCCGAATTAATTGATCCTGGACATAATCGCTGCATGCCTATTATAAATCCTGAGTAATTCAAAGTGCATAATACCGAAAAGAAGTAAAGTAAAATTGGTTTCAGCTAAAACCAAAACATGTAAGAATTTTTAAGAAGATCAATAACATTTTCATTGAAGTGTCCTCAAAAGAAATTTCATTTATATTCCTTATGTATGTGGTCTACATTTTAGAGATAGGGAGGATGGGGGGTTGGAAAGTTCCAGGCTATTCAGATCTAGTCACTAAACATATCTACGCGGTTCTCAAGCAACTTTCAATCCTGAATTATGGTCTCTCACCAGGGTGATACTGAACGTATCTTCCACTTTTGAACGAGGTACAGATTCATTATATGTAACTATATAAAATTCATTTTAATTCTATAATATGACATACTTATATAAATTAAATTAAATTTGTTTTGTCCTCGCCGGCTTTTGAACCCGTGACCTCAAATTAAACTATACAATTTAGTATTAACAGTGCCCCGCCGCACTGCGAAACCAGTCTGGAACAAAGGGAAGCCTTTTGTAACTCTTTATAATTGTATTTATCAAAAAAAAAATCCAAATAAAAAGTTATATTAAATGTTGTTACTGAGAACCTCCTCCATGAATCAAGCTATTGTAATATTGCATTACATTCTAAAATATATTTTAACATAATTTTCATAATCACAATATCTTTAATTAATAATAATTTGTTTTGCTCTGTGCGTGTCTTGTATTGAATGGAACGCACCGGTCAGCTGCCAGGTGCAGCGAGTTAGATATTCGAATTCGCGCTAGAAACATTTAGTAGCGAGGGCCGTTAAGTATGTGCTAGATTTACCAATGATAGGGAGGGAATTAACAGTGTAAATCGATGTAAACCCAAAACTTAAACTTTAATATGCTTAATGCACTTCCTTTGCAAACCAGCGAATTGCGTGTTTGCAAAACGTTATCGTCGTCATTGCTCGGAGACCATTATAACACATTGGAGGGGGACCCACCCTTTCCCGACGGCTGTGTGAGGAAACTGATTGTTTAACCTCCTTAGCCGCACACGTCAGGACTCTAATTTTTTTTTTGTAAAAAGAAGCTACATTTATTTTAAAACGATTCTAGACCCTCCAATGTCCCTGCATGCATGATTGTTAGTACGAAATAATGTATGCATACTTACATTAATAGTAACACAAAATAAGAACACATATGAAATGTGTTCGCCTGGTGGTTTGGCATCTAAAATTAAATAATAAATAAGTAGCACAAATTTTATAAGTGGAAGTATGATTTAAATATAAAAATATACAAGCCGCGTATCGAGGGCAGTTTACCCAACTATCACGGGGCGGTCCCGGCAAGAATGAGCGTGGCAAGCGGCCTGGCCACAACGATCCCAAGCACCCGCGTCTCTTAGCCAGTTTTCCGAGAGTACCCTCGAAGAAATATAAATGGGGGGAGGGGGGGGAGATACTCCCAAAGACCCTAGGGAATGAAGTGAGCCTCAGGTCACCGGAGGCAGGACGGAAGGGGACCGGGCTCGCCCAAACATTCCCCAGGCCCGCTCATGATGCCGGGGGAGGCACCCGTGGTTCGTGGGACAGCCGCCCCGGATTGATGTCACCTTACTGGATGCAGGAACAGGGTCTATCCGCCCCCATGGTGGGGAAATGAACAATGCAGTACGATAGAGTTCAGTTCGACAACCTATTCATAAACCAATTTGTTAGTAACAAATAAGGCAAATAACAAACGTAGAAAATAAGTTGTGATCAACAACAAATTGACCATTCATAATAGAAAAAAAAAGAAGAGAAAAAAAGATTAACATAGTATTAAAGAGCTAAAACACAAAAAGAAACAGTATTATCATTATCAACGCGTTCCTAATAAATAAGGCCCAAATTCAAAAGTAAAAGGAAGAATGTGCATTAAAAAAAACAGTGTAAAGAACTGGCAAAAACGGTGTAAAAAGCCAATATACACAATAAATGAATAAGAAATAATAAAACAAACAAATAAAATAATAAATGCATTGCGATCATGCCATAAGACAAAGAAAGTAAAACCAATGAGTATATAAAAATAAAAATAAAACACAAAGCAATCGCGCATAAACAATATTAAAGTTGTTATAGAGGAGTAACCGTGGAGTGACAGGAACAATACGCTTGGCACCTGAAACAAAGATGATTTTAATCTAAATCAGCAACTCTAAGCACAGGCCATCTCTCTACCCAGGACTTTACAAACTTTTTGAAGCATTCAAAATTCTCTCTGTTCAACACGAGATCGGCATTCCATTATAACACAGTCAGCAGCAGCAGCAGTAAGCATTCAAAAGTCAGAAACCAGCGTGCACCTAAGGGTGCGTATAAATAGGATAAAATTTCCGTGAGCCGAGCAACGAATTACGAGAAAGGAACAAAGCAATCGCAAGCGGTGTTTTGCTTCGGGTTTCACGCCTTTTGCGGTTGCTTCGTTTGCATCTCTGCTCACGGAAATTTTATCCTGTTTATACGTAGCATAAGAGTCGTCTGCAGTGCGATGACATAATGTGTCAGTGCATTTAGGTACACATTGCAGTAAATCATGCACCAGATTAGAGAGATTACGGTGATAACTTGTATCTTTAATGGAGTCTGTCATGCAACATCTCTATTTTCTTCATAATATTTTAATGCTATTCTATGAATAAGATATCACGTAGGTACCTTCCCATAAAAGGAAACTTGTTTCGTATCTGTAGAAAAACGTAAATTATTACTAAGCTATCTTGTTCTTTTATTCTTTATTCAAATCTTATTCATTTAAACTTTCAAAAATAATTTAGCGAAATAACAACAAAATTACACTGCTTTGGGACAAAACCTTTCTTTCGTGACGAATTACTGTTTTAAGTTAACCGTTTTGCATTTCGTATGTCTGTAAATTTATATGTTCTTATTCAAATTGTTTTCATTATGACGGTACGCAACTTCACGAAAAAAGGTTGAAAAAGAATTTTAATTGAGATAATAATTATAAATGTCATCTTATCTTCCTTCTTTGCAACAGATACAGATAATGATATCCTCGATTTCTTGAATGAGGATATCATTTACATAATATTAAAATTTAACATTATGAATTAGTTTTAAATTAATCATGTTATATTTTTCTGAAATAATTATAAATATACCGTTATATGGTGTTTTTGAGTTAAGTTGTTTCTTTTCCATCTGTATTTTTTGGTGTCACTAATATATTTTCTATTTCTGATGACCCAATGTATTGCATCCAGCTTTTTATTTGAGATATAAATTTAATAATATTGTTGTGATTTTAGAACCAGAGTGGGATTTTATTTAGTAACAAAGTACCAAAGTACAGGAAGCTTTTTTGCCCTAATGTTGTATTTGCAGTTGCTCAGTGTGTATGTTTAGTTTATAATTGTATTGTGACGTTTCCTTGGATAAATTGTGTAATTTCTTAGTTTAAATATTTAAAAAATGTTACATAAGTATATGGTATAATTAAGTAGATAGTGTTTATAAATAATAAAAAATTAGAAACTTATTTTTAGAATACACGAGGTCTATTTTTTACAGATTTGTGGTTATTTAGGCATTTTGAAGGGACAAATAACCCGATTATTGTCATTTTATTAATATTTTATTGACTTTTCAGATAACTGGGACAATAATAATATGACATTTAACCATCACTTCAAATATTCGATACCTGTATCAAATCTGATGCAAATTCGGAGTTAGAAGTATTTCCATATAAACCACTACCAGGAAAACATAATATTCAAGAGGAACACCACTACCCCTTTACGCAGCACAATTAACATAACATGTCGATGTGTTAAAAAGCGGATGCGTGATGTTTTTCTCGCGGGTCTGAGAGGCGATACAGTTATTCCCGGTAAATATAAACAGGTAGTAGGTAATAAGTAATGTCGCGACTCACGGGGAAATGGAAGGAAAATCATTGGAGCGTGCGGGAATAGCGGTATCCATTACAACCTATTACGCCCGCGAAAGACATAGACAGCGAATGCTGCCGGTGTTAGGCTTTTAGCTTGTTTTAAGTGTTTGTGGGATTTTTACGCATCGTCATGATACACGCCTGTTGTGGTCGGCATCTATGAAATTAAAATGATGACCAATAAGCCCGGTGCAATCAGTAGCGGATGGTAACTTTATTCTTGTTAGAGGGGAGAGGGCTATTATGCAAAAAATATATTAAAGTTAGTGTTTAAACAAAGTACTTACCTTTCGGGGATGATAGACGCAAACTTTACGAAGTTCTGTAACTATTACTGTGATTAAATATGGTTGCAGAAAAACAATTAAGGGGCAGGTACCGTCGCCCCGGGAACTATGTATTGAATAAACAACGCCTCTGCCATAGGTCTCCCCAAGTGGTTCCCTACGTTTGATGACTTATCAGGAGTGCCAGGATACAGGAGTGTTTAGGTCTGGGCAGCAGATCGGGAGATGCCCCGGTTTGGGGAGATCCTTCGACCTCACCATCTGGTCTCTCTCGACCCATCGTCTTGCACCGTTGTATTATGCACATGTACGAAAGCCTAGGGAAAGTTATTGCTTTTCAGGAAGTTATTTTGTAATTAGTTATGTTGTATTTTTTATTTCTGTTTTCATAATAAGTCAACACGTCAACCTAATTCGTATATCAAAGCTTGATATCATATATAAAATACCTTGGTTATGGTTAACTTAGTCGATATTGCAGTTATTACAAAAACCTTAAATCTCACGGACAACGCCGCCAACTTCAGTTTGGAGTTTGTAGCGTGATTGTAAACACATAATTATTACTTTACGACTGTGAGTAATACGGAAAATATGGTTTTAGGTCCAGCCACATTCTTCGCTATCGCTATTTGCACGAACACGAATATAAATTATTCTCCGTACCTTCCCCCATCTATCCTGATGTACAGCAAATGTAATATTCATACATCAATTATAATTATTCCGCGCAGGTAAGTAAACTTCACCTGGAATATATATTTTTTACATCATCTTTAAGTGATCCATAAATATTTATGCAATCTCAATGTGCCCTGAACTGTGCAAGTCACGGTTTATTCTTTCCCAACGAGCTTGACGAATTAACACCGTATTTTTACCGAGTAAACACTCGGAACTGAGACTGTACAGTCTGACTCTGCTTCTCCAAGCTCAAATACCAACCACTTATTTGATCTTTGATCTAGATCCTTGATCCTGAGCACTCAAACATTACGAGCCTTCATATGGTCCTTGATTTTCCGTGCACCCTCACAAAAAGAGATATGTTACTCACATAAAAAACATGTTCAAAAATGGATTTAAAAAAATCTTTTTGTTTTGTTCCTTCGAACTGGAAAGGATAATTTTACTGTGACTGCCAATAGGCGGTAAAGCCAGTTATTTTGAGGAATAATAGTCACAAATTACTGGCTGTAAAACAGATAGGGTGAAATGGACAATAAACGATGCGTGCTTTTGAAAAGATGACTAGTCAATATTATGGATTGTAAAGCATGTCGGCGCATCCCAAGGGTATTTTAGTTGCCGGAAAATCATAAACTCTTTTATTTTTATTACACTATTCAAGGAACTTTAACCTACTACTTACCTTAAGAGATTAGTGTGTATGGAAGGTTTCTGCCATCCTGAAAATAATCTACATATTATGTAGTTTGTGTTTTGCGAGTTTTTGGAGTTATCAAGAAGTTAATAAGTTGTTCAAAGAACGGAGGCTAGCAATTCACAATGGAGTGCTGATACCGACCCTGATGTATGGCATTGAGGCATTGAACTGTTATAGCATGTTTGTATGTATCAAATCCACAGGCTCTTTTTTATTCTCGAAAAAAATTACGATAGCGAATGCATTTTTAATTTATGGTGACGAATATATTTTCTAAAAAAATTTAAAAGTGATTTGACTTGCCACCAAAACGACATGCTTGTTTTTGTTCTTGTATATGATGTTGTTGACATCACCAACGTCGGTAACTGCCGTCTTAACAGCTAGTAGTGGTTTCTATGTAGTACTAGTGAACCCCGCAATGCTTCGCTATTGCTAATAACTTTCTCGGGCGTCTCCGACTTCTTTCAAAATTCACTACCACAATGTTACTGTTAAAAAACTGCATTACATCGATTTTAATTCGACTCTGTATCTCATTCCGGTGCAGAGATATTGCGTTAAGTATTCCTTCTTCTTTACCATTCAAACAACTCTCAAAATACTCCTAGCGCTAATAAGTACAAACTTTGAAATTTTCAACGATATCGGTCGATTACTTTTGAGTACGAATATATGTAGGCCGAATTTTTATGTATTTAGACTGACATTCTAGCCAGTTAGAAGCATTTCGGAATATGCGGTTTAAAATCGTTAAATCAATAATTTAGTACGGTGATCAGAATCAAAAATATATACTCAACTGATCTCACATTTTAATGGTATTCATAGTTTGTGAAAATACCCTTTTATGTAGGATAGGTTCTTCATATCAAAAGAACACAAATTCGTTGTTGTAAAAATCACATTTTTAGTTTTTATTTTATTTATTTGTGAAGTTGCTATCAATCTTAAATAATAGATGCGATGGTGTGAGCAACTATTAATAATATGAGCAATAAATAAGCAAGAAACGGTTCTTAAAAACTAATGACAAAAAAAACTTAAACATTCTAATTTGTAAGTTGACTGTAAACATTAACACTGTAGCCTTTCATTAGCGGTGCCGAAAACGATTTGTTGAAAAACTGGTGCACATAACATGTTTTCCATATCACAACTAATCACCAACAGTAATATTAAATGATATTTTGTATCTGGAACTTGAACGTGCAACAAGGATGAAACAACTTTAAGGCGATGCCATACGTAGTAATGAAAAATCATGTGTTTTTGGTTTGAAAATTTGGTCGCCTAGAAATGTTTCAGATGCTTTAATTAAATACTGCGAGTAGAATACATCTTGGCTTGAAATAATCGAGGATTTTTTAGATAAGTCTTTTTATAAGCCCAGAAAAAAATAATGTAAAGGCCTATGAAAACTGCTTTAAAGTTCAAAATCTCTTACTTATGAACAAATTTTCGGTTATGATTTTATTGTATAATGTGGCAAATTAAGTTATTTATAAAATGATCGAAAAAAAAATTAAATATTTATGCCTGAACATCCACAAAATAAAATAAAAGGCACTTTTTGCCATGTTTTTTTCTTGCATAAATCAAAACAGGCGGATGGTGTTAAGCGGGAATTTAAACCTTATCGCCATCTACGTAAGGGTTGTTATTGATAGCGGCTCAATTTAAAATATTACACGACGTAGTGCATCGCCTTAATATTACAATGCATAGTAATAAACTTTTATAAAATAATTCATATTTGAAGTTAATTTTTTTTAAATGGGGAATTATACAATTTGCCGCATAAATGCATCATCTCAATGACAATAGGGTATTTTCAATGTTCTTTTTTTTTTTTTCGAAAAAATTACCATAAAGAAGATATTTTCATTTTATTTTTATATTTACGATAAAAAAATTTCTGACAAAAATATGCCATTTTCGATTTGCCGCCAAGACTGCATGTTCGTTTTTATTCGTGCGTTTGGCGGCGTTGACGTCACGCTACATTATATTTTAAATTATCCGGTACAAAATTGGAGTAGAATTCTATCTAGATGCGAAAAATTGTAAATCTCATTAAGGAGAGTTGGTAGAAAAATAAAAATTAAATCATTCTGACGATTTGTTTTATGATAATCCCTTGAAGTCTTAGGTTCAACAAGATAATCAGGAAAATCAGAGTAAGTTTGGGAATGAAGAATTGAAAACAATAATTTTTTCAAATTGAAATGAAATGGGCTTAATATTTTCGTCACAACAATTCACTCTATTATTTGACCTGTAATGACCTATTTTTTAAAGCCAATTCTTTATCGAATCCATTTTGTCTTCGAGATGAATTCCTGCCCCACACAAATGTAACCACAGAGTGATATTACCAGTAGATTTGTTCCGTTCTAGTTGATTAAACCGCGGGAGGATCGAGTCCGTCATCTCAGCCTTGCCTCTCCGCTCGCAGCATCGAATCTGCATCTGCATACTACCACGTACTGAAATATTCATGGAAAACTGTAATACCAGTCCGTGACTAATGGCGTGGAATACGATTTATTTGAGAGATTTCCACCGCGTTGCTTTAGATTATATTATTATTGCTTGGGCGGAGTTGAGATTACCATATTACATATAAATATCAAGATACCATCGAGACGTTATTCGCTAGATGAGCCAACCGCAAGTAAATACAGTATTGCCCGGATGAAAGACCATCACCTAGATATGAACTGTGTCTTTAAATTACTTCTGCTACTTCTAGTGATCTGATATACCTAAATTCTTCTAAAAATCGTTTAATAGTCGCCATTACTATCACTGTACAATATCAGGGGTGTCTTAGCACCACAGGCATTTGCAACATTTGAAAATCTTCTGTGGTCATCACATTTAACTTCTTTTTTTGTAGCACATATTATTAAAGTAAAACGATTAGACTCAGTTGATTTTTTTAATATTACCTCCGCGCGGGAGAAGTTCGGGAAAATATTTTCCGTGGGGACATCTTTTTTCTCGGGTCATATTTGGGGATGCTGTATGAAGGATCTTTTTAGGGAAAGTGAGGAATGAACTTGTGTCTTAAAGAGACTCATGTTGCACCAGAGATGAAACACAGAGGCTGGCAAGTAATTCCGATTATTTATTCCTATTCAAATTTGGTTATATCGTGTAAAGGACCTTTTTAAGGCCCCGTAGTAAGCGTTCAAATATGGTTTGAAAGGGAGTTATGTAAATACGAATGTTAGATGGAGCGCGCTAATTTAAAAAAAACGATGATAATTAAGCGGAAATGGTGAAAATATTTAATAAAACACGACTCACGATACACTGTGAATTTTTTCATGCCGATAACATATTCAATAACAGAACAAAACGTGTTTTTATTAATTATCGGAGCTTACTTTGCGATATTTTTCCATCGAGTGAATTTCATATAATTAACGTTTTAGCATAACAAATGTATTTTTGGAACTTAACTTAAAGAGCTTGAAACTTGATATAAATCAGTAGAAAATGGGTATGCAGGGGCTTAAGGAAAGTAAGAAATGATCCCGAGTCTTGAACATACTCCTGTTGTACGAGAGAGGAAACTCATAGGCTTGCAAGTTATTCCACAATGGATAAGAGAATGAAAAATACTAATTTCGGTGTTGATTCCATCTTTCTTTCATTTGTATCATCAGTTTGAAATCATTTTGAAATCAGATGTATTATTATATCGAAAGTGCCTTTAATATAACATTTCACACGAAAAATTTTCAAAATTGGAACTGATTTGTCGAAAATGAGGAGGACTCCTAAATATGACTCCTAAAGCATTTTTTTATATTTACATTTACAATTTTTTTTATGTATCATATTAATTAAAGCATGCTGAGGAAAGAACTTTTCGAATATTGGAAAATTTCGAATAAGCACTATAGATTTAAGCGTAAAATTGTTGAAATTTGCGGCCGGATAAAAAGTTTGTGACACCAAGAGTTCATATTTTATCAGTTTGTACATGTTTTTTACAGCCAAAATAAAACAAATAATGGATTTCTTCCTTGTGGCTGTACCTCTAATGAGACAAAATAAAAATAAAAGTATTAAAATCTTTATGAAAATTATCTAAGAACAAAAATTTTACGTAAAAAGTAAAAAAAAAACATTTATTTTATGGAGATCATTCTGGTGTAATTGAAGGTGTTATTAATGCAAGATATCATATTATAATAAATGTAAGACTGGATATAACATTAATTAAGTTCAATACAGAATTATATAAAACAACGACAACAAAAACTCACTCATCATAATAATAATTAAGAAAGACATTTTTTTCAATGTGCATACTTATAGTATCTGTTGTCGTTTGTTGGTAACCATAAAAGATAGGATTTACATAAAACATTCAAAACAGAATTATAAATACAAACAACAGGAAAGTTACATACTCAAAAAATATGGACTTTTAAATTTGTTGAGTCCAATTTTGATATTATGTTATTGTAATTATTACTCAATCTGTTCAAGCAAGAATTTTGTTTATAGTTTGATTTGCATTTATCTACTTTGAACACGACAAAGAGCGTGCGGAGCGCGCAGCAAAAAGCATCAAATTGAATCTTATTTAGCAACTTTAGGCATTGGATATTATTGTTAACTAATTAAGTAATAATAATGATTCTATGTGATGCCTTCATTTACTTAATCTATGTAAAATTCCAATGAACGTTTAAATAAATAAATAAATTTTTGGACATATCGAAAAACTAATACATTTTCTTCGAATTAAAAAAATTGAGACACATTGACACACCTTATTCAGACTTTTCCGTGATTTTTCACGGGGTGCTCTATTTTAAAAATAAAAATACTTTAAGTTATTAATAATTGGATGTTAGTGTATATAAGTTGTCTGCCTGTCTAGTCTAGTCTGTTTTTCAGACTTTAAAAACCTTTGCAAACTGAAATACACTTATAAATTTATCGATTTTCAAGCTTAAGATTTAAGATGATTAAGTAAATAGACACAATAATAAATTTAAATAGTTTACTTGTCCGTTATGATTCTGTAAAAGCTACTGTTGAAGGTTCTTCTTCTTGAAGTCTTTATGCATTCATATCTACATTTGCATGATTCATATCAAAAGCAAATCCATAGCTTAAGAATGCTCTGGCATACTGAATGACTAACATAATATTAAACTCCTGAAAATAACGGTATGAATACAGAAACTGCAGTTTATGATCATTTATTGACACGGAAAGTTTGAGGGAAAACCCTTGCTATTGTGATATTTGCTTTTAGAAGCTTCTATTAAGAATTTTAAATTAAGTGCAACATTTTTAAGCTGCTAGATTTCATTCTCAATGTTCATTTTGAGCTAAGATAAATGGAACTAACCCTATAATTACACTCGTGACATTTTATTTTTATGATTGATAAACTCTTAACTTGTCTATTTTATTATTTTTATGATTGATAAATTCTTAACTTGTCTATTTTATTATTTTTATGATTGATAAACTCTTAACTTGTCTATTCTATTATTTTTTCCGCAAGGAGTAAAGTTCTAACCAATCGCATTTATAATTTAGCTTAGGTATATAATTAATAAGATAAACGATGTTTTTTTAAATTAAGTTTCTCATAAATCAAATAATTTTAACTCTCTTGAAAATGTACGTGAGTACCACATATTTCTCAACCCAGACTTAAATCGTGCAGTTTTATTTTTATTTCCCGTAAAAAATAATTTAAATCGGTTATTTTCTAATGCCTTTTCATGGTCGTTGTGTATAAACATATATCAATTGATCATAAGTTTAAAAAATCACTGGATGGGGCCTTGATCCCAGTACTTTGATCATTGATCCCGCTTAATAGAAAGCCAGTTTTAAAACCACCACAGTTTAAATACCAAATAAAGTTCCTTAATGATTCTCAGCTTCCAAATGAACACATGTTGTATTATTAATGGATAATAATTAGTGAACATTTCATAATATATGCTTGTTTCACAAGGGCGTTTTATATTATGATTAGATAATAATATGTTGGATATGAATCATGGATTTGAACAGCCGATGGATAGGATACGAGATCCTATTTTATTAGGCTATTCGATGTCCGAAAATACGCTCGCCATATTGAAAATTGGTTTAATCAAGTAACAGTGCCTAATCGTATAGAGCAGATGTCGCCAATAGCCTCCGTGAGGTAGAGTCTTTACTAGTGTGAGTATATCTAGTTACGCCTACAGCCTGCTGTGTAGAATCTAGTACTTGATGTATCAGTGATTAATGTAATTGCAGGGATATGTATTTCATATTCTCGGCATTAACGCATTCGCATTGACCTTGGCATTGGTACCGTATTCCAAAGCAGTTCGCAGTATTCTAAATACCTCTACGCCTTGCAGAGCCCCTAAGAACTGCAGCTTGCATTTCTAATGCAAATAATAATGCAGTTATGCAAATACCAAGAGCAAACTGAGTCAATTGTTCGTAATGATGTATGCGGAGTCATTATCTGAGAATGAATGCAATATAAAGACCATTCGTATTATGCTTATTTCTTTTTATTAATGCAGTTACGTACCCTTTACTACATAATATCTGATTACCTCGTTCCTACCTAGCGCTCCAAGTTTATGTGCACAATTTTGTGGACCAGCTCATGAATTTACTTTGTTTTTTTCCCGGTATATCAGTTGCTTTTAAGCTCGCTTTGGTTGGAATATCGGCCTTAGCGCGGCTTGGTGTATGCTTATATACCTTAGATATCAGCAAAACTACGCGTATATAAAGAATGTGTATCTTTTTTCTTACTACTAGTGGTATATCTATGCTGTCTTCTCATCTCGCGGGATCGCGGGTCTTTAAATAAGGCCTTATCTTTGCACAAGGTGGTCCGAAAGATATTTTGATTTTATATTGTAAAGGTTGGAAGCCTAAAAAAAAGTTTTCGACCCTAGGCCCTCAGAAAAAATCAATTATTTTTCATTTTTGTCAGATATATTAATTGTTCACGTTAGTAAACGGTGTTCGTAAGAAAGGTAAATTTCTGATGATCTCTTAATTTATCATAGAATAAAGAATAATACTATGCCTCCCATAAAAATTCTGAATGGTAACAAGGGTTCCATTTATCCCAATAGCCCAGCGCTCCATCTATTCACACTTGCCTGACATCGTAGATCTTCATCCCATTTGAATTTCGTAAACACAGTTTTATATGCGATTAAGCCTCGATTCGGCAAATATTTTAATCACGAAACGCCCAAAAGGCACTCCTTATGTTATTCTTTATTCTATGGAATTAACAATGTTTGTCCTCATGAAAATATATTTTTCTACAAATACTTTCAGCTTCACAAATCTTACAATTATAATATCCCGTGATTAACGGGTATGCACGAGTGTAATATGTATTATAATGTGCTACGAGGATCTACTCAGTAATAACAAAACACAACATTTGTTAAGTTCAATAACCTACAATAACATTATTAATTTTTTTTATCATCATTATAAAAAAGCTACTATTTAGTAAAAATATGTATACGAATCCTTGCAACTATATTATTTATAATAACATAATAAGCTACATTTCATACGATTAAAATGTAGGCAAACAGGTTGGTTTCCTTGATCTACAATAAAACCTATCGAGACACCTACCGCTATCAGTAAACTATGTATTATAAATTATATCCTGACTTCGTAATTTATTGTGTTGTAAATAATCAGGGGTGTGACGTCAGCCGTTGTTATTTATATCAAAACATTTTCAGCCTTACCAATAAAAAATAAACGGTGTTTTAGTTACACATTGAATAAAGACTACAATTTCTGTTTCAAATTCTTTAAAAAAAATCTTTAACTGGCTGCAAAAGAGTTCCCATCTTGAAAATTTTTGATTATTTGTGAATATATATTTTTTTAATTGAGTGTTACCGCGTGAATACCAAGATATCATTTTTTAATAACATAAATGCTTTATGCATGTGTAGGTAAATAAAAATACAATTAATCAACGTTTGTAAAAAAAAATCCAAAATGACATATTTTGGTAATACTAATTTTTATATATTTAATACGCATTTTTTTTGCAGATTCCCTAAATAAAAGGAATGTTTTGAGTAAAAATATATGTGATTTTTTCGTTCAATTTTTTATGTTTGAAATAAAGGGGTATTGTATCTTGTTTATAAAAATTGTATTTGTTTTTACGACAGCATCAAAAAGAAAAAAATATCTAGCACATTTAAAATTCCTTTTCGAAATTTCGAAATTCGTAGAAAAATTTAAAAAATTCAAAAAGTTTTTTGTTTTTTTTAAATCGAATCTAAGTAAGTATGTAAGCGGGAATAATTTAAGATTAGTAATTAACCTATTACTGTAACCTACTAAGGATACATAGGTACCTACAGTGGAAGATCTTATACCCAGGTTTGAAGGGTTAATTAAAGTTAAAACATGTGCCATTTTTTGCACAGTGGAAAACGAACCCGTAAAATTCTGTCTTAAATCTAATTCCCCGAACTACATTTTTTTTATTTAATATGAACAAATATCTCAAGCTGTAAAACCAGTACATTGGTACAATATCATGTTATCCAGAAAAAATAATGTCCGTAGAGGATAACTGTCTTATCAACGGGTTCACAGAGAAAATTAACTGATATATTTCTTAAAAATCTGATCTAATTATTCGTTTTCCTGTTAAAAATGGGAATGGAGGCCTATAACGAATAATTTGACAAATTTCTTAAAAATTTATCTGTGAAATAGGAATATGATAATAAGTCGGAACACGTGTTCTTCAAAATAATAATAGTTTCGCATATCGCATATTCGGACTTATAAAATGATCATGCAGTCACATTTTTAACAGTATCTTGATAAAAAAGCCATACTCATTTTTCTTCGTGTAGGTATGAAGGTACCTTCCAATTACCCGTCTTCTATTTGATTAATGACTAATTAGCTAACTAAGGAAAGATTATAATCGTGTAATTAAACACTAATCAAGAAGCATTGTTTTCAGTAAATAAACCACTGAGTCTTATTCCTTGTAAAGTCCAATGGAACATGAGAATTGCCACTCCGATGGCCGCGCCGAGTGGAACGTTGCAAGTTGCAAAGACAAAAAGTTGGCGCCTTAAGTTGGTTAATTGATGAGAACACCTGCCCCGAATAACTAAACCTGGACTTGGACGTGGACATGGCGGTCGTCTCCAGAATGTCTTTTGGTTCCTTTTTCCAAACCTGTTTTCTGGTTACTTTTCGAAGGAAAGAGTTCCCAAATCGGCCAGCTCCCTGTACATTCTGTGAAGAACACATTGCATGCAACATGCAAATAATATTATGGTATTATTATTATTTTAGACATCACATATGTTAAGATAACGTTCTTCTTCTTACCTCGTAACTTATCAAACGAAATAAAGAAAAATGTGTATATTATCTTTCGAACTCCATTTATGGTGTAGCCGGTGAAGCCTTGATCTTCCAATAGAGATGTTGCGTGTTTGGTTCCTGAGCAGCGCAAGAATTTTTGGCTTTAATTTTTCATTGAATTAACCACTCGAGGGATGGAGTATTTGCAAAATATGTGCCTTGAACGATGGAGATGATTTCCTGGCATTCGGTTTTGGATCCATTGGATTCATTGCAGCGCTCATTCAAAAAATTATCTTTCCGAATATTTATATAATACTTACTGTAGTTTAAAGCCAATGAATCTACCAAAGCTTCATCGTTTATTTCACATTTTAAGGTTTTATGATTGAACTGTTTGCGGAAATTTTATAATAAATTCGAAAAAATCGTCGAAAAAAGGGTATCTAAATTTACACAGCCATGGCTCAAGGCCAACAAATTGAAATTGTATTGAAATTTCTTAAAAACAAGACAAAAAAACTCTACTTAAATGTGAGAATATGAAATGCGCGAGTTTTAGTAACATATAAATACCTGAAGTTTTACTAAATTTTAAACAATATGCTTTCAGAAAAACTATTTCTGTATTCCGCGAAGCGTTCTTTTTCCAGGTTTTCGAGATTTTCTTGAACAAGGGGAATCTGATAGTATTATTGTCCCAGCGTCTGGACGATGTAGGCCCTCTGATTGGTCAAATTAAAATTGTCTGTTTCGGGTAACTTGAATATTAAGACACGATTCCATACTAAAATAGGATCGCCTCATAATAATACGAGATTTCTTCAAAAGCATCGTTTCTGCTCATATAATTTTTGGATAATATCGAAGAAAATATGTTTTAGAAAGTTCATAATCCATTGGATTAATTACATTACAATGAAAATTCTCCACAGTTACGTGATTATGTTTGACGTTTATAAAAATTCACGCGTTTCTTTAAGATGGCCGACAGAGCGCACCTCTGGCGGTTTAAAAACGAACCAAATGCCTGGCGTGAATATTTAAATATGCAGCTCACAATACTTGACTACTTACCATTAACAAGCGTTTTATAAGAAGATTTCTTCTGGAAGCTTATCACTTTGTAATGGCATTTATCATTATTATTTATATATTTTTTTCTTATTAATTATATCTGATTTTATATTGGCATGGTTTCTAATTTTTAAAATTTCAAAATTATTTATTTGCGATGCTTTATATCCTGAGTGAAGTATTTTAAGACCTGAATTTTTATCGAAAGTGTGATCATTATTCAAAAGATTATTTGCAAACTCAGATTCACTATTTCCATTTATAGCCCTGCGATATTCTTTAGTTCTGACTTCAAAGTTTCTATTGGTTCTACCTTTGTAAAAGAAATTACAATCATCTCAGTTGAGTTTTTAAACTCCTGATTTTTTTGTTTGAATTTTGCTATCTTTATTATTAACAATATATTTCTTCATTGTTATTAGTGTAAAACGCCAGTTGAATAGTACCAGGATTGTTTTTATATATAATTTTAGAAGTATCGTTATCCACAAACAGAATTCTACGCCATTGTTTATTTCTATCTTTAGAAAGACCGTTTGAAGAGAATGTGTTTAATTTTTTTATTTAGTATTTCAACTATCAATTTATTAGAATAACCGTTATTAAATGCTATTTGTCTTATGAATATATTGTTTTATGGTTATATGCTATTTGTTTTTTTCAGGTCTTAAAATACTTCACTATAAATAATTTTGAAATTTTAGAAATGAGGAAACATATTAATATAAAAGCAGATATAATTAACAAGAATTTTTTTATAAACTCTCTTTTAAATATTTTCCCACTCAACTGGTCTTCCCCGTCTAACGATATTGTAATTCCTAATTATTATAAACCCAGCCTACTCTTACCCCTCCCCCCTCCTTCCACTTCTTCTTTCCCAATTGCAATCTATATTTAATTTTTGACTTCGGTGTATACACAATAAAATGTAAACATTATATTTATTTATTTATTGGACAATTTGCATAGCGCCGCTTTTGTGAGATATCACCTCAGGGGCGCTATATTGTAATAATCTACCTTTATATATAGATTTTTATTCTCCTGATGAAGGTGTATATATAATCTAGCTTTAAACTTTATTAGATACAGTAACAGTTGTAGGTAAAGAATTACCACCAGTTGGAGTAAAATTAACACCTTTTAATTAAACCGACTGCTAATGTCATCGCACAATTACCCTCCTTTTATTCATAAACACGGGTACAATTAATCAATATGTAATAATCTATTATTTAAGTCAACTTTGTTAAAACTATCTTTAATTGTGACAAACTAAACGATATTGATTCAACTTATAGACATTGACGGTTGTAACACATATTTAATCACTGCAAGTCTCCTATGAGCTAATTATATTAGGTCCGATAACAGTTAATATCAGTTGTAGACATGTAGTCAATAATAGTGTTTAATTTGAAATAATCCATCACAAATACGTAAAATTTCATTTATTCAAACAACTGTCATTATTATTATGCGTAAATTTAGCATGTTATTATTAATTAACTCCTTCCTGTTCCGTGTTTTAACAATATATATACTCACCCTCTCTCTGTGAATTTTCTAATATCTATCTGTTAAATGTAACTGTTGTTAATATCACTTAAAATGGGCGAAGCCCATTCAAGAGCCGCCCGCAGGGCCTAGCAGAAAAAAACCCGCGGAGCGGGTTTTTAACTGCTATTAGTTATAAATGTATTTTTATCAACAAAGGTCAGTTTAAAAACAGCACGTCACTGCATTAATAGTACATATTCATGTTATGTAGTACCTTCCTGCGGTTTAATATGAATAAGAAGGTACATATTATATCTAAGTCACACAGGTTGCTCATTATTCCAAAAATGATAGGGGTAACATTGACAGGTGTATGACGGCGAGGGGCGGGGCCCCATATATTTTACAAACATGGGTAGGTAATACAGTAAAGTAGGTCCCAATAAGAACAAAAATCAGGTTTCCCAAAGATTACAACTTACGGTAACACGCGAAACCCTTCGCACAAGGGCGCAAGCCAATAGAAATTGGCCAAATTATATTTATGAGAGCTTCTCAAACCTCAAACAACAACAGGTGAATATGCATAGTAATTAGAGACCAATTTGACTAACAAATTTGACGGCGATTTTAGTCAAAGTTTGTTTGTTTTTTAGACATGTGCCCACATTTCGCTAAAGAATTTCGTGCTAAATCCATTAACAGGTAATTGGGTACAGGTAGAATGTTGAAACTTACATATGTAAAAAAACTAATCAACACCTTTTTTTTAAATGTCCGCATTTTATTGTCACGTCAAAATTTAATGAAGTTATCAAAGTTAGTTTTATTCGCGACAGAGCTGTTATTTATATATCACGATTTTAATACGTAGTTCTGGGTAGTGACTTGTTGCTAGGCAGGAAAGGTTTTATTTAAGTACCTACGTATTTCCTGAACACAATGAAAAACAATATTAATTTAGTCCCCAAAAAACCGAATGTAACTTGTATAGTAGTTTTTTTTCACCTAATATAAAAAATAAGCATTGGCTATTTATTAGGTATACATTTAATAACTGTGAAAAAAAAACTAAATGCTGTGTAAAAAATAACTAAATTCTTTCAACATGTTGAAAACTTCCTCTCTTAGAGTTATAGGAATTACGTTTTTATTTATAATTTACCCTCATATGGACTTTTATAAATATGTGATATATTATAGGTACTTGAAATATAGTAATGATTTTATATTACCCACACTCAGGCAGTGCCTTAGTGGGTTTTCATTTCTTGTGTATACAATTTGGTAATATATATTATGTTATTATTTACTGTCTATTATTATGTATAAATATATGGAAACAAATGAAAATAAATAAAGTAAAAAAAAAATAAAAATAAAAAAATTATCCGTTCAACTATAATAATTTAGTGGAACAGTTTTCAAGAAGTTAATTTATGTAAATAAATTATAAAATAGAATATATACAAAAGAAAAATAAAAGCTAAAATAAATATTTATATATGAGTTATGTTATTATAGCCTTCTTGAAAAATATCTCAATAAATAAATAAACATATCTCCAATTTTTGAGAAAGTATTGCCAACTGCATGCAATCTAGACACTAGCCAGTTTCTCTGGGTGAATTTTTATTGCGATCAAAAAGCATTTTTGGTGTACAAAAGTGTACACGTATGCAATAAGTATTTATAGGTGTACTATCTGTTGTAACATCTCGATATTTTTACATTACGCATCGAGCGATAGGAGACGTTATTACGAACCTATCTCGGGGATCGTATTGTTATAATATTATAACATTATTAAAACCGTTTTCTTATAAGAATAACACGCAAAAGAGATTAACACGGAATGCGCGGACATTGTAATTCCGGGCCGCGGTTTAATCTCGATTATGCGATGTTTAGCGACGTCTGTCAGAATGTCAGTCTGGCAGTATAATAGCTGAATGGCCTAGCAGCAGCCAGCGGGAAGGTTTGGGGTCAAGGTGGTGTGCATAATTCTATCTAACGGCGTGTTTTGTATGGAACATGGAAGCTCCCAGTGGGCTGGCTGCCCAGTGTGGGCGGATTATATTCTCGTTTGTTGTTTTGGTTTTTTCAATTAGAGTCCAACCTTACTACCATTTACTAATTTATTTTGATTTTAATCTAATCTGAAATATTTTATTATGCCAGTTAAAAATGGTCACCAAAACCTCACCCAAAACAATAAATCTAAAATAATCACTTGTTGTTAGTAGAATGTCCATATTATATCATTGTGCTTTATAAATCATCTAACACAATTTTTTTAAATTGATTAAGTGTAGCGAAGTTCCACTTCAAATTGACCGCTTGGAGTGTCTTCTGTCTGTAAATTTGTTTGTGTGTTCCGTTGCAACAACTTTCTTGTTCATCAATCAGCACTATGAAAAAAAAATGGCTAACTTCGACTGTGGTTCAGAAAAAAATTGTTTTTTTTTTTACTTTAACCCCACATAGGAGGTCCTGATGAAAATAATTTCCCTCAGGACCTATGTCATCTTTGGGGATGCTGTGTGTAGAGATTATTTAAGGGAAGGATGGAGAGGAAATTCTGGGAAGATAAAAGGTATATAAAGGGATAAAAGCAGCTGGTGGACCGGCGTATCCTGAACACACACAACCTGATGAACCTGGACTTCACTGCTAAATCACCAAACCTAGTGAACCAGTTGGGGTGACCTGTGGCAGAGATGTGTGTTATCCAATAAATGGTTCCCGGGTCGGCAGTACCAACACCTGTTTCCCAAATCTGTGTTCAAGTGTGAAATCTACGTGTTTATTCTGACTTTCTTAGCCACATTTTACATATTATGATACCTACCTCCCTGAAGAAAGTTTGAAAAACGAATTAGTGACGTTTTTTTAGATAATTTTTATGAGAAAAAATATCACATCAAATTTACGGTTTATTATTAAGTAGGTGGGTATTTAAGTATATACTTACAAATCTAAAAAAAAATTGGAAATTTTGTAATAAGAGAAAAATATCTCGATCATTTTTTGGACGAGGTTTACTATTTACAAAACTACTACATAGTTTAAATCATGATCCAATATAATTATTCTGTCCGTGGATACGTAGGTAGGTATCTTCCAGCTACCCAGGTACACCCCGCATGTCACTTGGCTGAAAGATGTAGTGGTTTGGAAACTGTTAAAATAATGGCAAAAATGTTAGCAAGGCAGTATTTGATTTATTGATAATTTCATATAAGTTCAATATTATGTATATCCTCGTATGTTAAAATACACAACCATTCGCATATCGCGGTTTCCTTACGCGGTTGGGCAACAACACACTTTCTGTTCTATTAGTAAAAGATTTTATTTGGCTGGAGTAAGGCAAAATTAAGATAGTGAAAAAATAAATTTCAACAAACTTTTTTTTTTGTTATTTGTTTTTGGGGTGTTATGTCGCCACACATCTGCCCTGATGATGGACACTGCAATGCGAAACGTTGGCTAAAGAAGGAGTTAGCGCAACACGGCATAACACCCCATAAACAAATAACAAAAATACTTTTGGCCGTGAAAATCTTAAATCATATTAAACTTTTTTTCCATATAACGATCACGATATTAGAATGTTTATTAGTAAGGCCCTAAAAATACTAATTTCCATTGTAAATCCGGTTCAAGATCCCTAGAGCTTTTGCTTTGAACTTAAGTGCCATCTATTTCAAATTGGAAGTGTTTGTTTGGAGAATTCAGACGAGCGATAAGGTACCTACCCACAATATAATAATTTTTACAAATTTTAATTTCAATTTTTTAACAATGTTTTTATTGAAATTTTCAAAATTGGAACTGGTTTGTTGAGAATTCAGACCATCTCCATTGATTTACATATTTTATTTAGATGAAACAAAAATGGTTTCACTTTTTTACCTCCAATTAGTACAATTAGACCTCCAACGCTCCCAACGGTCTAACATCGAACTACCGATAATAGTGAAACGCATTTCGTTTTCATAAAGTTCAAAGTTAGTCAAACGAAGATTATTAAATTAAATTATGGTTAGACAACAAATTAAACACAGCTGCTTTAATTCATACATTTCATCGAATAGCACTGGTGAAGGTACCTTTGGGAGTACGGAGGATTAGTAAATCTTGAAATCAAAGAACAGAGAACCACTGCTAAACTTAAGTATTAAGAGTTAATGCTTTAATTTGTGATTAAATATGTATTAAATAATTTAAGGTAATGGAACTGTACTGTTAAGTCAATTATATCCTCAGCACCAGGGAATAATTTTGGAAACATGGCGAAGTCTAGTATTCATGCAAGTATGACATTTCACGCACGAGAACGGGTCGCTTTAAAAGCACGCTATTTTGCACCGTGAGTGGTTGTAGAAGGACCTGTCGCCTCTTCTAGGCCCAGTTTCACAACTCCATAAAGTCAAATTAATGCAATACAGCATCCTTGAAAATTACAGTGGATCTGACCGAACCTCAAAGACTAATGCGTGAAGACAATAGTTAAATAATAATACTTACGTTTACAGGATTTATCAGGATGTACCAGACAAACATTATCCAGTGGTTCCTGAGCTTACTTGGAGTAAAAAATGTACCTAGATAATCAACCAAAATGACGGTTTTCAGTAAAATATTTTTTTTTATTCAAATTTTAAAAAAATATATATAGTGACCTGTGACGGTTAGTCAGCCGAGTACGTGCCCGACCACTCGCCCGACCCTTACTGCCCAATACCGACCAATTTTTTTAATGTTTTATCTATATTTATAGTTTTAATCCAAATATACTCGGGAATCACTGGATTTTATCGGATTAGTGTGTCACCTGTTGTTATAAATTAATTCTATTTTTCTTACTTTTTTTTCTTTAGATGGCGGTACAGATTTTAGCTAAGTTTTTATAGACATCATTCAACGGGCAGTTGGTTGAAGTTAAGTACGCGTCGAGTGCGCTAGCGCTGGTGTAGTCACCCCCAGACAAGACCTCAGTATTTCTGTACAGTCATCATTAAACTTGGCAAAGAATCTGATCGGACCGAGACAAGTCTTGCGCAAGCGCTCTGGGCCCTGGCTGCTGCGGTCGGATATTACACAATCCGTGATCGCTGAGCCGAGCACGCACGAACTCGCTCGGGCGGAATCGGAAAAGCACGAAGCGAGATTGCCGACCGCCCGTGGTATAGCCAGTCGGCGACGAAGCAAAGCCTTCCTTGTGACGGCGAAAATATACAGCTGTCGTGAACAGTTGATTCGTGATACTCAATTCTGATAAAAGCGTGGTAATTTATAAATTTGGCTCAGGAACGGATTTACACGTTAGTTATAATATTTTTGCTGACTAATTCTATAGATAAAGATCCTGGCGGACAATTTTTTTCTAACATGCAATAGTAAATTTTTTTTTTCTATATTTTTTTTTTCTTCGCTAACGAAGTCTAAATCGTAGGATAACAATAAAGCATTAATTTTAAAACCAAGTGCCGTAGTCTTTTGGCGGAAATACGATGAAAGAATGAATTTTTACTGTTTGCAAATGAATGTGTGCACGAATTTTAATCTCAAGAAGACATTGCACGATAAAATGAACATGAAATCAATTTAATTTGAATAAGATATAAGAGTTATTATGAACACTGGGCGTAGTGCAAAGTCTTATTTTTGAACCTTAAAAAATATACTCATATTGGTAACAATTATCTAGCGTGATATCGACTCCTTATTCCGATCAGTGGTTAGCAGACTTTCAGACGAACACGAAAAGCACTGAGTAGAAAATCAATGTGAATTTACAGTGCATTTTATCTGTTACAAGCGGGTGCACGCTTGATTTAGACATTTTTAAAGGTACCTAATTGAAAAAAATATTACCAACCGAGGTTCTCAAGGATTTAGTTCTGGAACAGTTTATCTCATCTGTTAAATCATCGCGTCTGGGTGGCTGCCTATAATTGAACCGAATCAGAAATATAATTATTAATTCAAGATATTGGTACCTAGGTTCGTTATCACTGCGCCAAATCCACTGCGGCGTGAAGTTCGCCCGTTCGCCGTGATCTTGGCAGTGGTTGTTGCCCCCTCCCTCCCCCCCCATCGCAATACCGCCCACCCCCGCCCCCTGCCTGACCCGCTTCGGTCCGCGGCCCGCGCGGGCGTGTGAACGCTCCGGCGGATCCGGAGAACATCAGAAGAAGGATTATTGTAGTTTTTCTTACGGGTAATGGCGTAACCGCATTTCTAAAAAGTACGCTTTTTTTATTTTTGCGACTTTCGATGCTTACCTTCCGCCAGGTGTTTTATCTTACATAGGTACCAGATATTTTTAGAACATCGCCAAAAATACGGATTTCTAAAAACTAGGGCACTAGTCACACGATTTAATAAGGCATGGCTTATTTTTTAAGCATTTTTTTTTGCAGAAATATGAATATCCCGGTACTTCTCAATCTTCCTCTTCCCTTCCCACTCCCATCCACTTTCACAGCATACTAAAATGGTGATGCCATAGTCCTACTGGCTTTGGACAGTGGTGATTAGTTGGGACTCTTGTGCGGTATTCACATAAAAAATATAATAAAATTCTGTAAGGCGGGTTAGTTTTCGTTAGTTGTAAGTCGAAATGTATTAATTTAGTTGTGAATGACAGAATGGGAGATACTTAGAAACAATGTGCCTCCTTTTAATATCGCTGGATGTTCTAACACTTGCGTTTTCTTTCAATAAAATTTCTCCTCAATGCTTCCCAAAGAACCTACGTCCTTCGGATTTTGTATTCACGGTACATGCGCGCTAGTATTGGTGCGCATTCCTACATAATTTCAACATCTCGCATTATCTTCCTTCGGTCCAGACCTGCCAGAAGGGTTGAAACTGGCAGTAATCACAAAATAAATGAAGGGCCTTTTTATCGGTACCAAGCAAATAATTATACCTACAAATGCTACTACCCTTTCTACTGAAGGGGGGATTTTAAAGAAAGGATTTTTTATTTTTTCTCTCTTTGGGACTTGCACGTACAAAGCCGTGCAAGAAAGGCAACAAAGCCATAAATGTTTTATTGGATATTTTACCGAGAGGCTGTTTACACAAATACACCGACAGGCCTGGCCGTATTATACAAATGGTCAACCCTTGTGTAAGGATTGTAAGAAGTGTGGTTAGTGTATGTGTGTGTGGGTGTAAGCAATACCAGTACGGACGGTTCTGTGAAGCGCGTTGTACGTTTCTTTGATTTGACCTCAATATGATGTCCTGCGCGCTATTGACGATGTCTCAGCATTTTTGGGTCAAAAGGACAAATCGCATGAGTACCTGGAAATTCTACTAGCAGTAGCCTTAGAAAATGTGATTTTTTTTCAGATGTATTGATTACTTTGAACAAGATAAGCAATTATCACTGCTATTAAAACCTACATTACTATTAGGCTATAAATATGGCTAATTTATATGGCGTCGTTTTCATGAAGTCATAAAACAATTAATTTGAAACTCATTTTTTGGTCGTCTAAATTTTTGGACTGAATTAAAAAAGCAAATTTTTACTCCATAATATGTAATCTACCGTCGTATAAATGTTAGTCATATTGGATACATAAAATATAAATATAATATAATATGTCCTGTTTTCCTACTTCAAGATTGGGTGCTTTTCCTTTCAAATGTCCTTTAGATTTAAATGGAGACGCCGAAAGCAACTATTTACATCGACATATTTTCATCCTCTTAAAAAAAACATATCGAATATGTTCACAAACAACAGCAATAAAAATGTGTGATCTATTAAAAATAACGTAAATTTCATAAGTATCTAATTGGAAAAAAGCATAAAAATTCAATCCGATATGAAAATTTGTATCAATTATATGTTTTAAAAACACAAATGACGACGATCAAATGAATCAGAACGTCACGGCCACGTCAAGAGTATGAGACACTGTGTGAGTGTGAATGAGGTAAGAAGTGTGTGACAAGAGTTATTTGGCGATCCACCCTTCTGCCTACCCCTGTGGAGAAAATTTGAATGGTTAGTTAGTCAATATTGAGTTCAAAGAAGTAGAAAAAATATATCCATATAATTTTTATCGAAATAAGGCTGAAATCCAAGACCTAGAGAGTTGGTAAATGTGATTATTATTTTAATTCCAACGCGCAGGAGCTAGTTGTATGCTGAAGGCTGAGTGTGTGAAGTTCAGTGGGTGAGGAGTGGGAGGGGGGCGAAATAACCGACCAACCGTGGCCCGTTCATCCCGCTCGAGACCGCACCGCGCGGTCTGTGTCTGTACTCCTTCTAGCGGACTGAGAGCGGACCGCGGACTACGGACCACGGACGACAGAGGCTCTATTCCTCTACTCCACTCGGCCCAACGCAGCCAGCAAACAAACAAGCTAGCAAACAGTGAACCTGTAATGTGGCCAACGGTATCACTTTGTCCCGGCGTAACGTTACGTGCTTATTTGTACGTAATAATAAATTAATTACGCAGTATTATGAAGCTCTGCCGAATTATTGAGATTGGATTATGGAAATGGTTTATATTAGGTACGGGGAAAGCCATATAAATGTTATGTTATAAACGTATTACAGAAATAAACAGCGACAATAATTCGACAATTTGTAAAGTGCAGTTTTTGTGAAAAATCGCTTCAAGGGCGCTATTAGTTGAAATAGTAAGAAATCCATCAAAAGGTTATTTTTAATCAACAACCCAAGAACGTGGTGTAATCTTTTTTTCGCATAGCCTGACGTCGATTATAAAAGATGAGATAAAATTCTTAACAATAATATTTAGATGATTTAAATGGCGCCGTTATTGCAAAAATAACAACTCGCCGTCGTAACATTATAAATATAAAGTTGCCTATGCGTTTAAAAAACATAATGTCTAAACGTCCATGCAAAAGTAGGTAGATATCTACGCTAACCACACGCATATAAACTATCGGTATATTTAAGTTAAACCTAATAATGTACCTAATTGAAAAGCCCAGTAGTATCTAAATCAAGTGGGTTCGGTTCGGTTAAAAAAATAATTTAAAATTTAAAAAACCGCTGCAAGAAACAATATAATTCTGAAAGAAACGGATTATACCGCAATATACCGATATCATTTGAACGCACCTCCAACGTTACCCCCTCTTCAACCTGCCTTTGCCGTTTTGGCGGGGGCGGGCGGTCCAACAACGGTGCTACCTGCTCCCCCCGCCCCCTCCCCGGGTACCGCTAGCACCGGGGCCCGCACAGACCCGCTGCCGCAGTCTTCAGCTAGCGCGCCGCCGGGCCGCATCGCATACACATCGACACCAACACACACTTCCGGTTGTCCCGTTCAGTTCATTCAGTCAACAGTACCAGTTAGCCAGACACTTGTTGTTCTTGAACCCTACGAACACTTTGCGTTTCATCACACTTTGAAAAAAAAAGCTGTGCTTTTGTGAACTTTAATATAAAGTGATAAAAATGTTGATCAGACTCGACAGTCCCGTTGTAATGGATGTCGCACATTGTGTATTTCTCAAATTTACCAACATTCTCAAAGGATAAAAACATTAACTTTTTGTTGTGATCGTGACATTGTTGTTTTTGTGAAACTATTATAAACGAATTTTGTGCATTGTGAAGGATTTAGTGGTGGGATTTTTGTGATTGCTGTGGATTTTTCTTTGAGACAAGATGCCGAAGATCTTCCTCATCAAGAATAGGCTGCATCAGCAGCAGCTGAGACTCCAGGAGTCGCAGGGCCTGCTGGCCAAGGATGACCAGGGACTGTGTCCGGGATCTCCGCTAGATGACGGGGAGCCCCTACCGCTCCTTAAGGACAGAAGGGACAGGAGAGATGGTAAGCATCAATTTCCATCTTGAAAATTGTTAAAAGTGCTCTCCACTTAAACGGAATCTAATCTTAAATTACATTTTTTTCTAGATTACTTTTTGATCAACTAAGTATATTGTGAAGGTATTTTTGACATCACAAAAATGTACGACATGACTGCTTCTTTTCACATTGGTTATTTTGTTACCAAAGCTGAATGTTACTTCTGATTTCCTGAAATTATTCATTGTGGAAACATTGGAGAGCCATGAGTATAATAAATATATAGTAGATATATACTTCCTTCACTAAAAATAAAAGTTAAATTCCCTCTACCTACATCCTACATAGGTTTCTTTGGAAATTAATTGCTATCGATTCGATCGACGGTTTAAATATGTATATGCATTTATCTACCGGCAATTTTTGTATCAAATGCATTCTACAGAAGAGGCCGCTATTAAAATTCCAATACTCCGAGACGGACTTGTCAAATCAGGTTTTTTCTTCCCCGTCTTAATCGTCAGTTTCTCGTTCTCCTCTCGCCCACCTTCATGTGAAACCCTGGAGAGTCAAGTGAGAGTGTCAAATACAAAAGGGCTACTTGGTAAAAAAGAAGAAAGTAAACTCAGACAGCCCTGTGTACGATAGTATAAATTAAAGACATTTTTCTCGTCGTTCGACTGACTGAACAAAAATTTAAAGAGACGCGAATCCTTGCAGTAAAACGCGGGGTTTCACGCTTCACCGCCCATTGAAATCTCTTCAGGCTACGAAAATTTCGGGTTTTTAAATTTTGGTAGGCTGTTATGTTATTTTTGAAATTTACTTATATAATATACTTTCTTAGGATGAACTTAACGATTGTGAGTCATTCTTAGTCAAAGCGTATTTCTACAGAAATATGTGTAATGATACAAACGGCAATTAGACTAATGAGGTTCTCGATTAAACCTCATAAATTTATTGGCTTATGTCAATAACATTGTTTAATTATACCTAAACCACAATAATAAACAAAATGCCCTGTCATTTTAATAGCTCTATTCCTATTACTGCCCACCAAAAGCCGTTAAGATGTTCTTGTAAAAAGTATAATTAGCAAATTACTTTCATGGAAAGGGGGGCAATACGCAGCCAATAGCAATCATTAGGGAATCTTACATACGAAGGCATTAATTTTTTCATGGAAGTACTAACCATTATGTTCATAGTAAACTTATCAGTATGATGCTCTCACCTGAACTGAGTGCCTACCTATTTCGTGTAGCAAATCCATCCCGAACAATTATATCGTGTTTGCACGTTACGTTAAATTGGAGACAGAATGCAATATGGCTGTCGAAAGCAGACGGTATGTTTGTCAACTGTACGCGTAACGTATTCATACTTCATGAAGTAACAGCACTTACAGTTCATACGCAATATTAAGCCTACATACGATTGGCAAATTTTGACAATTTGAAATGTTCGTTGCGTCAAAAGAAGATCATCTTCGGAAGAACCGTACGTGATAGCAAAATAAACCGCGAGGTAAAAAAAGTACAAACTTATTTAAGAATAGGCCGCTTATGTGTGAGTTACAATAATTTATGATTGGTTTCAAGGATTAGGTAGGTATCTTAATGAACACAAGCGAAGTATTGATAATAGACCTGCGGTATAAATTAATATATGGTTTAAGCTTGTTTCGCTTTGTGAAATCTTAATTATGTTTAAATTTCAGTAGATTCTTATTCCTAGTTTTGTCTTTCTATTATTTTTTTAACATGAAATAGGATATCTGGACTCGTCCAAATAATAATTAAGTGAAATAACGCACTGCCCCGTGACCAGATGTGAAAAGGGATCCAAGACGGCAAAAAATCACACTCTTCGTTATGGTATGAAACCATTTCTAGGAATAATCGAGTCTGTCTGCTACATTTCGCATATGTTCCAAAACACATGTCGTTAGGAACAATGCAAATCAGTAGGAAGATTTCTATTCAAAACATAGGATAATGATTTATTCGGCTTAGTTTTTGTGGGAAAGATATCGAAAACCATTCTTCTTTCTATTGTGTTACCAGTAAAAATATAAAAATAATTATTTTTATTCTGTCAAACGAAACCGTATCTCCTTAATTCATTAAGTGAATTATTATATAGGTGCTTAAGTTCAATCGATTAAAAAGATGTATGCCGGGTTTGCTATTCTGCGAATACGTTAACATTCATTCATCGCTCAGACATTAAATGAATATTACCAAGACCTTTATCGGTCTGTTCTTTCGGTTCGGCCCTCATGGCTCACGGCGACGTTGGAGACGAGATTTATCTCTCTTCTTAATGATGCCAACGTAGATAAATGTGAGCATGTTCCGTGGCAACATCATTGGGTAAAAATATTGGAATGCTGCAAAAAAATGGAATCTGATAACTAATCCAAATGATTCATTAAAAAGGGCGTCAAAACTAGTAATTTTTTACCATGAATCTTATGTTAATTAGATTTATGAAGATCGGAATAAGCAGTATAGTATAGTCCCGTCACTGTTAATAGTGTTAATACCCGTCGATGATAGCAAATTATTATAATTTTGGGTGGGAATTAAGTGGGAATCACACTCACAAAGTTGGGATTTGATATACTCTTTCGAACATTTCAATTCCCCTCAAAATATCATGTTAAATTTCGACGTCCGACCACAAAACTGTGAATTTCATGACATCACGTGAACCCAGCAATACAATGAATTGCATAAACTAACGATTCATTTTGCGTATGACGTATGTTAGCAGGCCAATATATATAGTTACGTAGGTAGGTACTAGTGGTTAATAATGAAGATGTTTAAACTCTGACTAAATTTATTCGGATTATCTAAATTTTTATGTGTACACATATAGGGTAAGTGATTTGTGAAATAGAATACGTAATTTTTTTTATTGAATTATAATTTTTTTAGGGTGAAAATACTGGAGTACAATTAAAGACATATGTACCTACCGGAATATTAATAATGTCCATATAATGTAGGTACACAAGAGGTTCACTAGAATAAAATTGAATCAAAAAAATGTTATTCATTCACAAAATAATCAGTTATACCTAAGTAAATATCTTTCGAATCTTGTATAATCTCTCAATCCCTTTCAACAGAGATAGATCAGTGGGGAGTAGGTACCAAAACGTACCAATACCTCTTTAGCAAGGTCACGCCAACGCTTTCCTGGCAAATTAAATGTCAAGTATGTTCAGCGACGTTTACCGTACAAGGAAGAACTCATATATTTTAACAGTTTTATTTCAACATTCAACTCAAAGTACCTACCAAATTAATAGTTAATAATGTATTTTAACCCTTTAGACATCTGGCATATTGATCGTTACAATTCATAATATTTCATACTTAGGTACTCAATGAAATCCAAATGAATGTGATATTTCTGAATGTATCCGCAAACTAATCAGTGTGTTGATAGGTGATGAAATACGCCTTCAAATATTATTATTAAAAATAAACATATCCTTTTTTTAAATATTGAAATTTTTAAATCAAATATTTAAAGTTTTAAAAACTGAACTAAAATTGGTGGCAAAAAACACACTTATTTAGACAAATGTATTATAAACATTAATGTTATCTCACATTTTTATCGTTTTATATCAAAATAATTAATGTAAAAATTCACAAAGTTTCAATAATTTTGTAAATTTATGAAACTTTTCTCAATTGCGGTCAGAACCTTTGGTTTCGTAGAGGTGTATATTTTTATTACGATGTGGTTAATTTCTATATTTGAATTTAAAGCTTGGTATTTTTTCTTTCGTTTAGTCCATATTTTTAACTTTGCCGGTAAGGGAGACATAACGATTTCTATGATACCATATGAACTGTTCCGAATAGCGAACAAATTGACTTTACGGATAATAGCTGTTTGTTCGAAAAACCGAACAAATTAGCGTGGGGAGTTAACTATTATCTCACTCTAATATTTCACGGTTTTTCCCAAATATACGCACCATTTCTATCTTATTCCATATTAAATACTTTTGTAATTTAACGTTATAATTGTGTTATTAAAATGACAATTAAATCACCATCCATAATGGTGTTAAATATTTCTTGACTAATATTTTATATTGAGTGAAGAAGAAAACGTGTTGACTTCCCACGTTATTTTTTTTTTTGCATGTGTTATATGGTCATTAAACTCATTTTTTACCTGAAAATCACAAAATATCTTTCTCACCTTCAAACAGTTATTGTTGTTATTGAAAGTAGATAGCATTAAAATAATATTTTTTAAACATAACAGAAAAACATCGACTTTGAGGTCAGATTTTGAAAACATGACGTTGTATCGTGGCTCGATTCCTCCTACATTCACTGACATTAAAAACCGGACCGCACTGCATTTTGAGCGTGCATGAAACGGAATGTTTTTATGAGTTTCTTCGTCACCATAACGGCACTAGAGTTAGTCAGATAATTTAATAAACGTTACCGCCCACTCCGAGTAAATCTGCGCCAAAAAAATAAATGTTGACACATGAAAAATATTGCGTTTGTTTAGGCCTCTCATTTCAGAATTCGGAGGTCACATTGCGGCGCGGCAGGTAGGTCTCCAGTCTCCACACTAGAGGTGGCCGGCCGCTGGTGACGTCACGCAACGGTAACCAATGATAGCGGTGTATATCTATCTGAGTATGTGTGACGCTTAGTATGACGGCGAATACCAGATAAATGTATTTATAATACTCATCTCAGCCACTTGTTGCGGCGGCATTGTGTTTTTTTTCGTTCTATGCAGTTTAGTGCATCGGTCATGACCGCTGCTACCGCGAGTGGGGAGCTGATTGCATGCATACTTTATACCGTAGACATTTCGGCACTCGGCTTGTGCATACCTACACCTGATTGTTAATTCAAATTGTGTATTTTTTGTCCACGAATGCAGCAAACGAGTTATTTTTTAGGAATAGAATTTTCACTGTTAATTTGATTTATATCCACGCACGTGTGCAGCTCTTAACAACTTGCCTGACCTATTTATTATATGGGCTTTAGTGGGAGAAATAACAGGTAAAAAAAAATATTAAATTATCTTACCTATAGCGAACTATCGTGTCTGATTCAGAACTGATACTGACGAGAAATAAGAACTTTTGCAACAACGCAACGTTAACAACGGAAGCCTTTGTTTCTCAATTTTATAAATAAATAAAACAAAGGATTTGTGTTATAAATCGCCATGGATTATCAGCGATATACAAATCAGTACGTAATCGATCGACACGATCTTATCTAACATTCCCGCCAAAACAATTAGCCGCCGCGTTTAGTCTCCACACCGAACACCTGTTTATCTGTTATGTCCGACTCAGCAAGATCTTCTAATCGGCTTCCCCTCGCCGTGACCCGCTTAGCTCAGCCATTCGTGCCAAGTACAAGGAGGTTTCCCACATCCATCGCCTCGCCTCGGCTGCGGCTATTGCATACTCCATCGCCGCTGTTGCCAACCAACTGCTCTGCTGGTCGAGACACTTGGCCAATTATTATTAGCGAAACCAGATCTGATCAAATCCATTCAGGCCATGACGAACATTTCATTATATTATACTTATCGCTAAGGAGCTATGACGGGACTGAACAAATCAGAATCTCAAAGAATAACACCTGAACGAAACTGGTAATCAAAATGATCGATCTGCATTTGATAGTCTGAAGACATTGAAGAATTCGAGAGAGGAATGAATGGCAAGATCTGATTTAAATTTGTGATTCAGCAGTTCCCCTAGGATCCCACTAAAATTTCAGTCCAGTGAAATGTGACTCCCTTCTGTAATGTGCAGTCTGTAAACCTAGGATTTAGAAGTAGTTTTGAATGCATTTCGTCACTGTCCGTGAAAAATAAAATAGCTGGTATTGTAATTGAGATATTTACAAAATATTACCGGTCTTCTAGGGGTTAAAGAAAACTTTTGGTTTTGTAGTATTAAAGCGGGAGTTTCGTATGACTACGTGATTTATGATAAGTTGACAACTTTTGGTTTGTGCATTCCAGTTTCTTAGTAGATATGTAACATGCTCCTTCTAAGGAATGGAATTCTTTAATTTATTCAAATCGACATTATTATGCTGCTATCAACATCTGGTACGTGTTATAGATATTGTTGATGGTCTCCATGAAAATAACAAAAGAAAAATAAATATAAGTATCTTCAACAAACGATTGTTGCATTTTCAAATTATTTTTAAAAATCACCTCAAAAGAACGAAAATCCTCTACGAAAATCAAATAGTCAACAAACTTTACGATATTGTACTTCTTTCGCCTAAGGCGAAGTTATACCCACGTATTCCGTACGAGAACATATTTCTTTGTGTGAACCGTGTCAGAAATAAATCAGTTGATTTAAAAGATTATCTCCTGAAAGCGTACCGGTCGTTTGTTTTCGGGATAGCATCAGTAGATATAATAATGCAAATCTAAAATAAAATAGTGCACATACACCAGAAAAATAATGAGTAAATTATTAGGAATGTTGTAAGAAAATCAAATGAATACGAGTTATGTCAGTTATTCTTTAAAGATTCAATTCAACCTTCAGCTGGCTTTACGGTTCGCTCTAAAACACGCATTTGCGTACCTAAATTTTGCAACAGAGTTAGCCTTAATTCAATAGAATCACGCTATCGACAGGAGAATAGATTAACTAACTAATAACTCAACGGACAAATATAATGTTACAGGGAGCTGGGAGACGCATCATCATTTATTATTACTTCGAAGAAGTTTTGCAATGGCCACTGTTTCTTAACAAATTACTGAGCCTAATTATTACTGAACCTATCTGCCTTCACCTACAACAAGCCGAGCAACTCATTCAAACAAAAACATCTTTCAACAGTCTCGGTTACTGAGATTAAAACATCACGACTTGGTGGGGTTCTTAAAGAAGGTTGATAGCTATGTGTGTTGTAACCACATTTTTGACGCTAAGCCTAACCTTTGCCACACAACGGAATCAAGGTCCTATTTTTCCAGCGGGTCAATCATCTTTATGCCTAAGACTGCGATACCAAGTACGAATAGTTACCGTCAATCCGTACACAAGATGAGAACACAGGAAGCCTTTGTAAAGCATTCTAATGAATATTTAATTGCAGTACCTACCTTCAAATGTTGAATTGCTTGACAGTACTATTTTGTACGTTTTCCGTTCGTCGGACGGGTCTTTGTTAGTGAATTCTAAGCGGCGAAGAGATGTTTACACGCTAGCGCAGAGGCTCTTATTCGAATTCTTGTTATAAATAACCTTCGCATCGAAAACGCCCTCGCGGTTTGAGATGACGAGATTACCAATCTATTATAGTTTTTATTCGAATTCAAACCGAGTAAATACAAGAATTGAGTAACACAACCTTCTATATCCACCTCGACGCTAATTATTTAGGCTCACGTGAAAATAAAACCGCAAAACCTTTTACTAATTGTTTCCTCCATCTTAACGGTCATGAAAGCAACCTTAGGAAAAAAGTAGTCTCAGTTGGTGTAAAATAGTCACGAGCGTGTACATATTGTATCTACATACGGAGGTATTAAAATAAATGGTTGTATAACAGAGGGATCTGCAATCAAATCAATTAATAAGATTATCGATGATACGCAATTACAAATGCAAATCGATTTTTTCAATCAACACGAATGTTCGAGCTGTGCACGTTGATTAAAAAGTAAATTACTGTCGTATATTTGCTGATATACAAGTAGATAGGTTCATAGTATTTCAGACGTAAACCGTACCTACGTCAAATAATAATATCTAATAGCTTTATAGACAAGTCAGCAAGAGACAAACTATTTTTTCATCAAAATATCATATTATGATTGTGAGTGAAATATTATTTTGTATAGTGCTGAAAGATTTCTCTTCGCGTACTTATTTCTCGGTCGTAATCAACATGTCAAGCAAATTATTGCTGAACATTAAAACAATCGTGCTAAGCATTTCTAAGTATTCTAATTTACTGACTATTCATAATAATATGATTCCTATGATAAATCACACCTGCATTGACTGACAAACAACGCAGAGCTGCATAATGAGAGGAGTATGCGAGATGCGTAATACTGCAGTCTGTAGATAATGAAGGTACCCAGCTGGAGCTATGTATGTCATGACCCGCGGAACCCGCGATGGTCCGTTGTGTACACATTCCAAGATGATTGCCCGCAGCTCGGCTGAATTTGTTATACTCCTAATAGGAAGGATCGACTCTATCAATATGTAAACACACATCATATCTATGATAATCTCACTGCGACAATTTGGCCTCAAATGAGATTAAGAGAACTCAAGCGACGATCACATATTCTGAAAACGTCTTGAAATGCAAGCGACAATACAAAATAACCGTATAACGGGGAGGGAATATTCTACAGTCATAAGTCATGATTCATGATATCTCTTCTTCTCAAGTATATATCTTTAGAATTAATAAACTCACTCCATACGACAAAACATATAAATCATATTAATTAACGGGTGTTATATTGATTTCTTCTTTCTGGGGGTAATGTTAATTAAGAGATTTGTCTTGATGCTTATTAATAAAACTTCTTGCTTTTCTAAAATTATACGTATATCGTGAGAATAAAATCGGCGGACTATTACTAAAGACGACTAGAAACTAAACACAAAATAGAAAGACTGCTCATAACAAGAAACCCTAGTGAGGAGGACTGAAAACATTGAATTTATTCATATTTTATGCTTTAGGTATACTTACACCATTAGAAACTAATACAAAGAAAATCTACTTATTTACGACCGACGGCGACAGCTCTTAGTAATGTTATTAGTAGATATAATTATGTTGTTAAGTGGGCTTTTATAGTATTTGTTTGGTTAATATTATCGTGCACGTGTTTCATTTTACAATGTAGTATTCACTACGAATTTCAAATAATTTATTCATCAACAATTTATGCATCTAGTTGTCGCTGACGTATGCATGACATGTAGACATTATTTTATACATCAGAATAGCTGCACCACTACAAGTTTTTTTCTGAAGATTGTAGTTTAAAATAGTATGTTTTTAATATAAAAATATCAACGCTCAACCTACAAAGTAGCAATACAGGATTTCTGAATTCTCGTTGTGATTTATATTGCTTGCAAATATATATCACTTTACTTGTGTTCGTTACACACATGAATTGTCTGCATTGTCACTTTGCATAATGAATTATTCAGTATTTTTATGCAATTTTCTGCATTGTTGAATATCGATTAATAAATCATTGAATTCATTGAAGATGTAGAGTAAATGGACTGTCTGGCACGTGAGTCTTTAAAATAACACGTAGAAGATACCTACACAAATACACTCATAGTATACACGGGTTTGATTTAATACGAAGGTGTAGTGACGTTAAGGGTGCATGTATACAATGTGTTCTTTCTTATTAAATAATAACAAACATTTCTAGCTGACATAATATATTAAACTACTCATAAGTGCTTATGCTATCTTAACCTCCGAACAAGGTTAGTTATTCCGTTATATTGTATAACTTTTTTATTTATAATTATTATTGATTAATCATTTCTAATAAGGCGTACCACAGAGGTGTACGCTATATGTCAAGCGTGTCTATACCACCATGCTAATCAAACATCAACATTATTTCTCCTTATCCAACGCATGCTCTTGAGACACGTAAAGAATTCGCGCATCGTCCAAACATGTCGAATGAATCCCAGGTATTTATAACAGCGATAGAACAAACTGTAATCCAACGAAGGCGTTCTTCTTGTTCACCGTGTCACAAATCGCGTCTGCATCTGTCTAAGTATAAACGAATAAAGAAATAGTCAATAGTTTTATTTTCTGCCTACAGATGTCAAGCAGGTGAAGAATATAAAAAAAAACTTAAATCATTTTTTAAATCCAGAAAGCAGGGATTTATGAATTATACTGAATAAAAGTACGATTCCGCAACTTTACCAGTGTATGATATTATATCTATGTATAATCGAATAAGTTGTGGGTGTATCGTTTTTCATGCGCTTTGCCAGTAACGTATAACAAAAATATACTATTTTATTATGAATGCATCGGGCTTTAGAATGTTATTACCTGTGGCCAGAGTCTCTCGATGTAAGCAGAACAAAGCCCAATCGCTTACAGCTTCTTTTTTTTGGCCCACCCGATCCATTGTGTGCAATTTGCGGTACATACGAGCGGAGAATTCCTGCAGTCTCGGCCTACAGGTATCCGAATCAGACTGGTGTAAGTATAGATTCTAAGTGTGGAGTATAGGTAGGGTATATGGGGGTATTTGGTGCAACAACACTTTTAATGCAATGGGCGATGTCTGCATTCTCGATACGTCTGAATATCAATAGGAATGCATTCGTTTGGCAGAGGTCATTGTGAACCGCACGATTTAGCCAACGCGACGTATTTTTTTTACACATTTTGAACACGAAAACGTTTAACATGAATTGTGCAAACGGCTAATTGCAAAAACAACAAAACCCTTTGAAAGATCATTTAATTTGGAATTCATGTATATAAAACATTTTATTGTATAACAGCCTTTTAATATTTGTTTTTATTTTTTCGGAGCCGGTGGGACTATGAAATTACCAATGAGGAACTTGAGTGAAACATGTATAACATGTTAACGTGTATCATAATAGATCAACTAACATTGATTCTGAATATATAAGTTCTATTAGATATAATTACACGTAGAATTAATAAATCAAAACGATTAAAATCGTCTCACACTCAAACGCCCTGTGATTGGTCGGTGGATTCTGACAGCACTTAAACAGCTACCTCACGGGTTGGCCGTCCGCATGCATTAAGAATGCCAGCAATTTTATGCCAAGTTACGCTACGTAGACCCTTATGTAACATTTAACTGTGTTTCACGGTTATTGTGATATACAAATGCGAAGGCGATATACGATGTAAAAGAGACAGAACGCTTGCTAATTGACCTAGAACCAAAAGTTAATAAGTCATTGGTGATACTGGTCCATTCGATTGCCTTTTTTATTTTAAATCACTTCAAATGCGCTTTTCAATTAATCAAATAACACAAAAATTACTTTAAATTTTAGACAGGTATCAATTTTCCACTAACATCAAACGTTCATTTGACTGGACCATGTAAGGTCTTAGGTCATCGCGTTGGAATGCGTCTTATCTGACACTGATAGGCTAATGGCGAGTTGGAAGCCGCCAATGTACCGGGGACAAAGAAGTCCAGGTGGTCAGCTCAGAGCTGTCCATGATGCGTCGAATTTAATCACACCACCAGTTACACTTGATAGCGTTAACCGCGGGTTGGTGAACTCATCACTGATTAACATTTCCCATGTGACGACTTGATGTGCCTGGCAAGTACCGAGTACCTGTGATAGACCGTGGAGATACATTGGAACAGTTACTGTTACCAAATCAATTCTCACCTGCAATGATCCCAACTCCCAACCCAACAAGGAGAGATTTTCCCAATACTCTTCTGATAATATTATTTTAATTGTATTAGTTTTGTTTTATGTAAATACCGGACAAGAATCCCAATGGTTCAAGTATTATGCTGTGTTGCACTACCTACTTATCACTTTTGCTAAAACAATATTTGACCAAAGTGATTTATTTTATGGTACTAAGCCGAGTAGCGCTACCCCCTTTTTAGCCAATGATTTGGACACTGTAATGCTGTAGGAGGTTGCACAACACGGCAAAATACCTCAAAAATAAATCACTTTAATACTTTTCGCCATGCAAATCTCAAATCATATATCTGGCTATAATTTTTTTTAATGTTTAGAAACCCATTTAAATTATAATGTTTGTCAATATCAGCCCTTTTCTATTAATTTATTATCATTGGTTTAACCTCCACGCTTTCGCTCTGCGCACTCTTAAACAGTTTTTAGGTCGCAAACAATGAGCCTATTCGCAACAATCGTCGTTGCAATTTATGTAACGTATTATATTCAATTATTTCAATGCGGAATTTTAGTACAACGTTTATTCGTTATTCCCCGTTAACGTCAAATAATCGTCCATTCTGAATTCTGACCCACTTCATCGTTGCCCAACACTGAATAATCTGTTAACGACCTTTATTTTTTTTGTTACCACCCAATTTAATATTTAAAAATAAACCAATTGCAAACAGAGATTAAAGCCTTTATTCTGTACAGATGTACTAGGGATATTCAAATTATAGCCTGGAGTGTCCTTAGGTTTCGTAACACGCGACCTAAATAGACGACGAACGTAATTTTTTGGTATAATTTGTCGAGTGCTCCTGTTGCGGTGAAATTATCATGAAATGCTTTGGCGTTTAAATATTTTAACGGTGTGTTTTTTTTTATAAAATAACCTACCAATGGACTATTGTCACTACTCTGCTATAAAGCAACTCACATATAAAACAGGCGCTGGAAGTAGGAACGCGTGCGGGCGCCATGATCATATATTATGAGGTATTTGCTAGCCGACTGGTCGTATGCGGAATCACGCAATAATTTGCATAGATAGTAAAACTCCAACAATGGGGAAATGTGTTGCCAGTGACATCAATTAACAATGGCCACCGCTTAACTTGGTGGCCGCCGATAGTTTATTTAACACGAGTGGTATCTGTGTCACCCAACCACACAATGTATGGGTACATCGTATCCATGGCAACCCCGGGTCATCAGTCGCCAGGTACCACAGTTATCATTATTACAGGATAATTATTAAGTGTGAATAACTCAATGTATCAAAAGCAGCTAAGCATTCAACTCGTGACAAAAATATTACTAATGTGGCTTAGTTTCACATTTCGTTATTATCTTAAGAAAACAATTAACGGATGTGAATATATGAATAAAAATGCGATCAATCCATTGCGAGGACACAAATCTTCGAGAATATCAGAACAAAAAAATGTTTAAAAAATACCGCCATCAATAAATACGTTTCCACAATATAATATGAGTTCGCCTAACTATAATCAATATCAAAAGGTTGCTTTCGTAAAGGTTACAATAGTTAGGACACTGGTTCCAAAAAAAAATACCAAGTCGGTCGTATGAACAGAAAATAGCTCAACATACAATATAATGGGTGGCTTTGGTCAAATCGATTATTCATACCTAATATCGTATAACAGACCTATCTTTATCTCTCTTCTGCAGAGTATGCACCGACTTCATATTAGGTACATTACTTTAAGTTTGTATAGTAATATATGCACACTATAATTTTAGTTTGTACTCCTAGGCCTTAATCGGAACTCATTGTGGATCATGCACATTGCAGATTGTCCATTTAGGTAAATTAAGTGCAATTATGGCCAAGTTATTTGAGGCGTTGTTGGGTTCGATTCCCAGTTGAGACAATATTAACCCTGAGAATATAACCCTTTTATTTTAATGTTTGTTATATATATAATATTTTGGAAACCCTGAAAGTAGAGATTGAGTGAATTGTGCAAACAGTGGCAAATTCGTTCCTTTGTGAAATGAACCGGAACGCGGAGGTTGAGCGAAACCGACGGTAATGGCACCAGCAACAGGTGAACAGGTGCGACAATGCGACAAATGGTTTGATAACTCACACAAGTGCATTGTTATGAGTATATTCTATCGAGTAACTAACTGTAAGTCGCACCTGTCGGCGTGACGGGCAAGTTGAAGGTCAAACCGATGTCCGTTTTAACGGTCTGCTTAAAACGTAATTTATATTTTTTGCTCAATTAACACACCTTATTATAGAGTTTATGCTAATGGAGCGGAGGGTAAACGCTTCCGGTGAAGGGAGAACCCGGTACACCCCTTTGACCTATAAAATGGGAAACCAAACCTAGAGCATAGTCCCAGCCTAACAATAACCTCCACGTATATCGCTGAGAACTCCCAATCGACTTGTAAAATGATTATTTAATTGAGATGATGATTTTGTTTAGAACCAACGAAACTAAAACAAAAGACCGACAGCGCTTACCCGTACAAAGAGCTCACAGCGCTCACTAGATACCACCTACAGATTATCGTGTATCGAAGTGAACGAACGAGTTTTACTTTGTTTACTAAAAAATACTGGTTTTACATATTTATCACACATGACAAAGCGGTGTATTTTAGTTTAAATCATTAGTTTATAACTCGTTACTAACTATGCTTCAACAAAACGAGGTACAAGGAAAAATTGTGACAAAATGAATTTTCACCTTCAACCCATGGCTTTCGAGTTACTGCCACCTTAATGTATGTATCAGTGCGTCCAGAGCACACGACAGGATATCTCTTTAATATTGTAATGCGTTGATTCAATTTAAATTTCATAACAAGTTCACTTGCTCCGACTACCCTCTGTCCTTCGGGGAAAAGTATCGATCAACAAAGCGCGCATTTTGCATTTCATCTTTTAAACATAGTAGCATAACTTGCAACCAACCGTGGTAACTATGAAGTCGCACTTTTATAAATATAAATAGCTATTAGTAGAAGTCCCCGGCGTTGCCTGGACCGTAATCTTCCTCTTTTTTTCAAGATCGAGTGTGCAAAATTTCATCAACCTTGGAATAAAAGTGTAGATTTGTACACAAATCAAATTTACGCCGGCTGCCCGCCACACACAGACGCCATCCTATATATATTAGGAGAGCATTACATAAAGGACAGATACTTGTCTTGTCTGCGATAAGCGTTTTGCAGCATAAGTTGATTACGTACCTACTATGTATGACTCAAATAAAAACTCCAACGATTTCGAAACGGAATAGGATCATTATAATACACCTTACCTACGCCCCTACGTATGTGTAATAGCTCCAGAGAGATTATATTTGAATGTCCTTCGCGGCTAGAAACTTACGGTTTAAGGCTTTTATCTGCATCGTAATTCCACGGCTTACCACGAAGTTCCATGGTGCTTCCTGTAATAGCAACCAATGGTAGTCATTCCGGTTGGAAAAGGGGTTTTCGTTGAACCTCACTCACACTTAAGCGATACCAGATCTACTTTGACATTTTTACAATGAATATTAGAATAAACGTACACGTTGATACGGTTTTGTCTTGCGCCTCGCGGTTCCACCATTTCATTGCTCTCTGTGGCATGACGTGCCCTTGATGCTTGCTCTATACGAAGACGGCAACAAAGATTCGTACGAGGAAAACATTACCACTGGGTAAACGGAGCATTTCATTTCCTGCATGAGTCATTTCAGATCACAATTTGGATGTGTTCTTTGGCCGCGAGGTTCCCACTCACCTGTCGGTTGTCTGCGAGGTGCGGTGGTCGGACTAGCCCGAGACTAAACTTGAGATAGTCAAGGCTGCCGGGGTTGTTAGTTGCTACCCGTGGGAATGGCGGAACATCTGAATAATTTTATATTTGTAATTCGTTCAAAAGCGCTTTGGTGTTGAAAGAAGGGCAGAAAGCGGAACACATCCACCAACCTTATTTAAATAACTCACCTTTAGATAGTAAAAGTGAATCAACGAGTGAAACTCTCAAAATAGAAACAATGCAACACCAACTCTGAATAGTGTGTGGCGACCTTTACTCTATAATAAAATAATATATGTATTAAAAAATGAACATGTATTACATTTATATAATTATATACAAATTTCGACTACCATAATACGGACATGTGTCTAGTGTGGTAGTCGAAAAGCATGTAAAACTGTATACAAATATATTTTACGAATAAAGGAAAGAAAAAAAAATACCCTAGAATTCATATAGGTACTCGCATAAGTTAAAAAATAAAATTTTATTAGACTAAATCTTAAGTGTTCATATTAATAGTACCTACTAATTTATCGGGAACAGTATTAATTTATTATAAAGGTTTTAAATTGTTCAATGAACAATGTTAGATGTTAAGGAAGCAAAAACTTATTTCGAAAAAAGTGTTTCGTGGGTTATGTCTCAAAGCTGTGAAGTCCAAATTTTAGTACGTAGGTAATATAATATTATTATGGTAGTTTTAGAATAGATATACACTAGATTTAGTGTTATTTTTTATAGCTAAATAAAATACAAAAACATATCACACAAATCAAAAATAAACTTTCATATTACGCAGTCTACTATATTTTACTGCCTGTTTCAATTTCGGCAGAAACCTTTCCGCACAAAACATTCTCAATGAAGGGAGGATCGGATTCCGAGATTTGCTTGTCGTTTCCTTTTCAATGAATCTGGACCATTCTGCATTTTCTGTAGCAGTAATACCAAAGGATCGGCCATAAAACTTAAATTGTATTGTGAAGCAAACGTGCTTTAGGGATGCATTAGGTATGAGAACAGGATACGGTTTGAAGCAATTCAACAAGTTTAGGCACCACGTCCAATGAATAACATTATTATTTTGTTGGAGATTGTTTTTAAAGCTCTTACAAAGATTCAAAGATGAGAAGACCGCAATGTTTAAATCATTGGAATAATGAAATAAGAATATCACAATACTCGCCCACGTTTTTATAAATATAACAAAGGAACCAAAACCAAACCATTAGTGGAATATAATTCACCTATTTGGTCCCCTTTATATAAACTTCACTCTTAAATAGGTCTAGAAAGAGTTCAGCGCAAATTTCTTAGGCACGTAAATTTTAATCCAGAATTCGTATTGTTTACATTAATTATGTCACTTTGATGAATCAATTGCATATAATAACACTGTCTGACAGGAGAATTATTTCAGACCCGGTTGTGTTACACAGAGTCATTTACAACTTAATTGACAGTCCTGCCATTGTTGCCACTATTAAATTCCACGTGCCGACTAGGAATCCAAGACAAAATATAACATTCTTCTGCAATACATAGACAACCAACTATCAGACACTCACTGACCAATGCATGGTCTGGGCAACAAGTATGGGGGTACTATTGATATATTTATAGAATTAAGCATAATCTATACCAGCACTTTGTTGAATCCTATAAATTAGAGTAGCGTTGGAAACGAAGTTTTAGTATTTTGTCTTATATTTAGTGTTGTTCTAATTTAGTTTTTTTTATTATTTTTTAATATATTCTCATTATACTTGTAATCACAATTTCACATTTGTGTATTAATAGATCTGTTTTGTACCTACTTTATAATGGATTACATATACTGTTAGTATTTCTTAATATAATACAGATATTCTCCTATGTATATACATGTATCACTTTTATGTAAAACGCCTTTTTAGGTGTATAAAAAAAAACAATCTTTGTACATCATCGTCTATATGAATAGGTATTTCTACTTTTCAGGTAACCAACTGCATAGTATTTCATGAATCATTCTTTAATAACCAAGACCAAACCTGAAAAGCAACTCGTACATATATAAAAGTGAGGTTAATTCCATTGGCGTCATCGACTACCTGCATAAAGGAAAGCACAAGATTAGACCCTACATCGTTAAGTTCTTACTCCAATTCTCTAGTAAAATTAGCTAATTAACTTAAAGCAACCCTTAATGGCTCTAGGTATTTAGGCACTCGACACAAATATGGGTAAAGCTTTCACTCTTAATTGTTCTTTTGACGATAAAACGTATTTAGGAAATAGCGAAAGGAGAAAGGAAATTCGTCGAGTTGGTTGCTTTCTGGGTTTGCATAAGGAACCTGTATTTGCCTGGTGAACAATAAACCGTCTACAGGTAACAGTGTAGTGTGCAATGAATGCGCCACCCTTCATATGCATCGGCAGAGGGAGGGCTTAGCATAAAAAACTGACCCTATTATGCGCATTTGTGGTCCGATCCTTGAAATTCTTTCTATCGTGCTTTTATACAATACTCATACTGAAGCCGACAAACTGCTCAAGCAAATAGCTGCAGGTAATCAAACAGCCAACAGCGCTCCGAATACTAATACCGAACTTAACCCCAAAAGTGTCGACAAACGCGTATATAATAATTATACATAATAGAATACTTTCTCAAACGGTTTTTAAAGTTTACAATCGGTTATGTAAAAAATAGACAATTTTACAATAATAACCCCTCTGATGCCTGATGGAAACAAAATACCAATAAACTAGTCAAATTGTTATTTTTTTAAGTGGGGGTACATTATTCAATAAACGGGAGTTCATTAATCGAAAAATGGTTTCGTATGTCCCGTGGATTTCAAATGAACAGAGTTAAAATATTTACGTAAAAATAATTTAATTCTATGCTATGTTGTGCGTAGGGTTTGTTGTTTGTTGTTTTCCCTACTAAAACGCACTCTTCATACATGGAGTGAAACCAAACAAAAAGCCGCCTGTTGCGCCTGCAGCAAAAAAATCACTAGACCAAATGGATTTAATTCACTCCGTAAAAATAAAAATAAAATCTTTCAGTAAAGATTTTTTTCTGCAGTGAAGTGTTAGGTTAGAGCTGCAAATGTTTCGTTCAGATAATACAGCAAATCGTTCGCGTGACTTATATAAAGACTTATCAAAGCATCTTCGTCACATCTTGAGGTGTGTCATGTCGGGCCGAGTCCGTTTCTCGGAATTTGAAACGGTTAAAAGACAGAGAATTTTAAAAATATACTTTATACGGCTCTTTCGGAAGATGTTTGTAGGCGGAACCAGGTGTTGGAATATTTAATGCGAAAATGCTGTCTACATGTATATAGCTTTCGCTAATTTAATGTACTGTGTGTTACATTTTACTTGCCAATTTATTACGTCACAAATTTAATGTTGTTTTTACATAGACACAATTTTATCAAATCTTATTTATTTTTTATTAATTTATTCTTGTTTTATTATAGTATGTATGTATGTGTTACAAAAATCATTTATATATGAAAAGTCTATTTTTAAACATGAACAAGTAAACAAAATCATGCATTTTTTTATTCATGGACGTTTTAGCATTGCAAAGCGAATCAATTGAAAAAATACATATTTTTATTTGTGTCAACCGAAGGTGCATAAACCCCGCGTTAGATCATGGACGTATTCAAACCTTTCATTAATTTCATTCATGAAGTCGAGACGGCAACAAATAAATTATCTCTGTACATAAGACTTATATTATTTATGACCGAGGTGTCTGCACTTTAGTATTCATAAACAATAGGTCTAATGATTTAATTTCTATTGTTTCAGCCGGTGACATATTTGATGAGAGGAACTCCGCGGGCCCCTCTCCCCCCACCCCGCCACGGGCCCCCCGCGCCCGATTCATCTCCTCCATCCTCGGGGGGGATGTGCCCTACGGCTCCCGCGGACACGTGCTCACCAGGGCGGAGCGCAAGGAGTTCCCCCCGCTGCTACCCGCCGCCACTCCCCCGCCTCCGCCACGCTGTCACCAGGTCTCCGTCATCCAGAGGACCCCTCTAGTGCGCGAGAAGAGGAAAGAGGAAGTCAAACTGCCGGCTTCTATCGCCATCTCTGAGCCAGAGCAGGAACAGCCCATCGACTATCATATCCCCAAGGTTAGAGGAGAAGGGGAAGACGAAGAGGAAGAGAAGAAGATACTGGAGCAAAGGCGATCCAGTAGTTCCAAGATAGCCAACAGTATTATCCCCCGCGCCGGGCTAGCGGGCCGCAGCCTGGCTCCTCCAGGCAAGCTGCCCGCACTCCTGATGGCTGCCGCGGGGCACGGCCGCTCCGGGGGCGGAGGCCAGGGCAGCGGGGGACAAGCTGCCAGTGGGGGTCAGGGAGGATACAACGGGGGCACCTCGGGGAGCTCAGCCGGGGCCGGCGGAGGAGGGGCCCTGGGCGGCGGTGCAGGAGGAGGAGGAATGGGCGGAAGAGACGGGAGATCCGACTACGGGCCTAATAGTCCTCCAACGGGAAGTCTCCCCCCTTTCTACGAGAGTCTGAAGGGAGGACAGAATGGAATTAACGCGTACAACGCTAATGGGAATTTCCTCTCCCAGAACAATTTCAACATGATGAATGGAAATCTCGATGTTGACTGCGACACCGGGCAGAGTTCTCAAAGCACAGCCTTCAATGAAAATCCAGATAAGCAGTACTCGCTTCTTCAAAATGCCGCGTACGGAATCGTACTGAAGGACGAGACAGACTTGGATTACGATAACAAATTAGAGGGACTAGGATCTAACCTGAGCTCTTATGGAGGATACGATGTGAACGATTCGATGATGGTGGACATGGCGGGCAATGTGATGGACCCGCTGCAGTTCACTGCTACCCTGACCTTCTCTGGGCCAGCAGAGCACGCGCTGCTCGACAGCCTGTCGGACGCCGCAGACCTGTCCAATTTCCTTCAACGCCTGCCCGGAGAGGACTCTCAAGCGGAGATCATCACGGACGAGATCGACGACACACCGTCCCTCACCCCAGATTCGGTAGGCAACCGGAACGACAACGCTATCGACTCCTTCTCCGATCAGATAATGATGAATAGACAGTACTACCAGAAGAACTACCTGAATCAGTTCGGCGGGCACGAGTCCGGGTACGGAGTTCGTGAGCGGCCAGAGCTTGTAATGCAGCAGCTACTCCAGGGAGAGGGACAGCTTCAACAGCTGCAGATCCAGGTGCAGATGCAGCAACAGCAGCAGGGCGCGCCGTCCCCGGGCCTGTCCTTCTCGGGCAGCGGCCTGGAGTTGGACTCGCCAAGCACCAGCTGCGTGTCCATGCCGTCCCCCAGCGGGGAACCCCCCTGCCTCAGCCCAGCCTCTGTAAGTGTACGCCGGAACTCCTTCAACCGAGACTCCAAGTTCGGAGTCTTGAAACCCAGGGTAAGCTTTCACATTGATTAAATGGCGATGCTTTCTTTATTTGAAATGTCACGATTTGCATTCGGCAATTTCGGTCATTTTATTTTTTGAAGTGAAAGAATACGCTATGCCTGAATCAATTTGCTCGCTTTAACTGTTGTATCCCAAATAAACCAATATTATACATTTCTAACCTTCCCAAAAACATTAACACATTCTCTGTCAAAGTTTTACTTTCTGCATTCCAGTTGGCAATTATTTGGGATTCAATCGCTTTTAAAAATCATAGTCACATAGAAACAAATATTTTGTAATATTATTATTTTTTAAACCCACTCAGATATACCCATTCACAAATAAAACAAAAAATTGTTTTACGATTTTTAATACATTGTCTAAAAAGAAAATTTACGATTGAAATGAAAAATCACAGCACAAATAGACGTAAGTTAACTGTAAACTATATATAACTAATATTTATTTCTTTCATTTACAGTTGGGTCTACCCTCCGAAGTTCAGCTGGAGTTTGTAAATGGCGGCCACGGAATCAAGAATCCACTCGCCACCGAAGTCAACGGCAGATCCAGAGATGAAGAGAAGCCCAAAGTGTCCATCTGCATCTCGGACGATGACCCAAACAAGTTCGTCTGCAGAATTTGCTCCAAGAACTTCACCCTCCAAAGGCTACTCAACAGGCATATGAAATGCCACTCCGACGTGAAGAGATACCTTTGCACCTTCTGCGGAAAAGGCTTTAATGACACCTTCGATCTGAAGAGGCACACGCGCACGCACACCGGAGTCCGCCCCTACAAGTGCAACCTCTGCGAGAAGTCCTTCACCCAACGCTGCTCTTTGGAATCACACTGCCTCAAGGTTCACGGAGTCCAGCACCAATATGCATACAAGGAAAGGCGTACAAAGGTAATAATCATCTCCATTATGACATTTAACTTTTGATATTCAGTATTTAAGCTAATCTCTAATATATTTTTTAATTCGTTTATTCTAATGAATGTTGCTATTGTTTGCAGATGTATGTGTGTGAAGAGTGCGGCCACACAACGAGCGAGCCCGAAGTACACTACATACACCTGAAGGACAAGCACCCCTACTCTCCGGCGCTGCTCAAGTTCTACGACAAGCGCCACTTCAAGTTCACCAACTCCACCTTCGCCAACAATCTCCTGGGCTCCTTCCCCATGCCGGTCCATAACTAGCCACAACTAGCAGCAGAGGAGTGATGCCGGCAAGCGCGTCTGACTTTACAACGTGGGGTCAACATTATTTATTTGAAGTTAGTTAGTATTATTGATAAACCGTGGAAGGAATATAAGGTGCGCCCACCGCTATCGTCAGATGTGTTTCTCTGGCTTTATGATAGTCACGCAGACATGTCATGATACCGTCCAAACCAAGCGACCATCCTTTCAATTCATTGGCTCACGTCATCATCAGCGACTGAAGCCATCCTCTCGGGCCATACAATCATTTGTTGTGTGCCTGCTACCTGCTACGCTTCTAAGTTATTTTTGTTACTAAACGCATAAAGTGATATTTACAATAGAATTAATTATTAAATGTTCAAAGTTTCTCTCTTTATGAAAAGTAACATTTGCATTTGAACGCTTCCAATATATAAGACAAGATGATCCTAAGCTGGTCATTCGAGGGAAGAGGGATAAGGATGAAGGATGAAGGATGAGGTGAGGCAGAAGAAGCCCAATCATGGGCATGACTGCAAACAAACAAAAATCAAAGTATCGGGTTATTTGTGCAATCTGGTGTCGGTCTCTGGGGTTATTATTAAAACATAGACGTAATTAATAGTTAATTATAGATATTTTGATAAATTTAATGAAGATGTTATTATATTTTATAATATGTTAAATGTGTAATGACGGGAGGTGTTTTTTTTTTAATTCTTTCTCAGCATATTGGGCAGCTTCAATTATTTATTTTAACAGTTTTTACAACTTTATTCAATCTGACTTTATGATTTGGTTATATGCTTAGGTTTAATTTTTTCGAAGACTGTTTTTTTATTGTTTTTATGTTTTATTGAATAAATGTATTAAAATCTATATTATATGCTGCCCCTTTGCTATGCTGATTAAGAATTGATTTTTAATGGATCAGACGAAAGAATATTTTGTCTCTTCTATTGTGATAGATTAGGAACTTTCCTTAAATCGGTATCCACTGAGAAAGTCCTCTGGAGGACTCCGTCAGCTCTGGACTGTGCGCACAACTAGTCCTGAATATGATTCCAGGAAGTGGTTCTGTTCACACTTGAGAGGGGGCCGAGAGTTCAACAGACCAATTCTTCAAAGCTCGCATGGACAAATTGTAATGAGATTTTATCTTTCAACAGAGGTGTAAAAAATAAATTATTAATGAAATTATCCAAAAAAGATAGTTTCTATGAAGTTTACATTCCTATTTACCTACACTTTAAAACTTGTGATATAAAATTTGATTATTTTAGGCATAAAGTTTTAGAAGGATTTTCTAGAAAAATGCTTTGAAGCTCTTCCGCGGATAACTTCCTATGGAATGAAAAGTTTAATTGTCTCTGTTGAAAAGAAAAACTAAATTATACGCAATCATATGTAAATATTTATTTAAAATTTATTTTAAGTTTACATTAAAGATTTAACATTTTAAAGCTAAGTACCTTCTATAGATATAGATACAACTTATATTAAATTGGATTTATAAAATGTTAAAGACGGGAGAATTTAACAAAAGGAACAACCAGTTGTGACAAAATGGAAGAGCATTTAATAGACATAAAACGGCCTTTGTGATATAAAACTATCACACGGGTTTCATTAATTGTATGGAGCTTTAGAGAATTAAAATAATAGACTGATTTAAAGACGAATGTAATTGAATAGTATATTCAAATCATTTTAATGCCAGTCAAGTATCATTCATTTCGTTGTCATCCAACCAACATGTACTCAGTATTCTTTTGCATTCTATTTATGAGCATTTACTTACTTTAAGACATCTTTTTATACAATTGTTACAATGTCCTCAAATTTATGTGAACAATGTTTGTGTCGATTAACCAATAAATTATCAACAAAATAATTCCTGTATACTTTCATTATAACACAAAACCCTCCCTGTTTGCTGTTCATGAAATAGGTACATAATAATAATTAAATTATCAACAAAATAATTCCTGTATACTTTCATTATAACACAAAACCCTCCCTGTTTGCTGTTCATGAAATAGGTACATAATAATAATTAAATTATCAACAAAATAATTCCTGTATACTTCCATTATAACACAAAACCCTTCCTGTTTGCTGTTCACGAAATAGGTAATAATAATTAAATTATCAACAAAATAATTCCTGTATACTTCCATTATAACACAAAACCCTTCCTGTTTGCTGTTCACGAAATAGGTAATAATAATTAAATTATCAACAAAATAATTCCTGTATACTTCCATTATAACACAAAACCCTTCCTGTTTGCTGGTCATGAAATAGGTAATATGTAATAATTAAATTATCAAGAAAATAATTCCTGTATACTTTCATTATAACACACACAAAACCCTTCCTGTTTGCTGTTTGTGAAATAGGTAATATAATTAAAGTTTGTGTTTCAAGGAAAATATTTATTCAAAAGAATGTATAAAAATGATCACTGAAAATGTGTGTAACGAATTATATAAAATATGTATAGCTGTTGCAACTGTCAAAGCAGTTCTTTAGTATAAATCTTTATTAAAGCGATGCACTACGTAGCGTAATATTTTAAATTGAGCCGCTATCAATAACACCCCTTAAGTAGATGGCGATAAGGCTTAAATTCCCGCTTAACACCATCCGCCTGTTTTGATATGCAAGAAAAAAACATGGCCAAAAAGTGCCTTTTATTTTATTTTGTGGATGTTCAGACATATATATTTAATTTTTTTCCAATCATTTTATAAATAACTTAATTTGCCACATTATAAAATAAAATCATAAACGAAAATGGGTTCGTAAGTAGGAGATTTTCATAGGCCTTATACATTATTTTTTTCTGGGCTTATAAAAAGACTTATCTAAAAAATACTCAATTATTTCAAAGGCCAAGATGTATTCTACTCGCAGTATTTAATTAAAGCATCTGAAACATTTCTAGGCGACCAAATTTTCAAACCAAAAACACATGATTTTGCATTACTACGTGGTGCATCACCTTAAAATATATGCTGACAAAAAGAGTAAAGCGTAATGATTCTAAAAGATCATTATTGTAACCGATCAAACGATTTTTGGCATATTATGGGAAGTTTGCAAAAACGTTTTGAGCGATCGCTTGACATAATGTGCCAAATTTATATAACCTAAAAATGTGCAATCAACGATGAAATCTAGACGGATTCATTGGCTTAAAACCGCAGTTAGCAGTGTTCATATGTTTCCATATTAATATTTTGAGGAATGACATTAATTAAATAATATGGTAAATGTATAAAGCTGGCGATGGGTATATGAGTATATATCTCTGTGGTAGGAAGAATATTTTATCAAAAGTAAACTATATTTAAGCCCGTAGAACGGGTAATACTTCCTTCCACTTTTTTTGTAATGATTTGATTAAAAAAGACATTTTTTACAAATGAAACATCACTAAATGGCCCAACACTGACTTCAACTTCAGATTATGGAGTTGTTTTATAAAAGTAGGCTTCATTTCAGACAACAATTTTATATTTGGGGTGTGGTGAGAGCTATGTAAGAAATTTCATTAAAATATATGTATTATTTTCAAAGATATATAGCTGTTTAAAAACTAAATCCATTTTCTCGAATGAGACCTTTGTTTTCGCCCGTATAAAGTGTGTTAAATTTAAACCTATTAACCGTGTACAATTTTTCAAACATTTTCTTAAGACAATGAAGTTGATCAAATGAAGACTCCGTAACCAGTAGTTACTGTATTTCGGTGCCAAAAGACTACATTGTAAGGCCATATAATTATTAAAAAGTATATGTAACACATTAAAATTAAAATTTCTACTAGGCACTCAATCACAGATATTACAGAACATGACATTATTCATATTTTCCAAAAGACAAAGCTGGTATTTCTATAGAGGGAAAGATTTTTTGTGAGTAGGGATGAGTAAAAATGGATTGCTAAAATGATTACTTTTCACTATGGACAGTAAAAAAAAATTGACGCATCATTTTAGCAATGCTATTTCTAGTGAAAATCCAATAATATAATCTGTATTGTATACGAGTCGTCGAGATGCAAAACCCACTCTTGAAGTATTTTGACAAAAATTAAATTTTAATGCAGTTTTATAGCATATTAAAAGATCTATCAACCAAGTTCGAAGTTATTTACAAATTCTGTTCCATTTCGCCAAAAAAAAAATGTTTATGGGTAAAATGCGACATGAATTATCCGCTCCGCAGAATCGACCAATCAGATGCCTTAATTCAAATAAAGACACTTAAAATTCAATATGGTCACTCTCAGAAAGTCGGGTCAGTTTTGCTTCCATAAAAAGATTTTTTTTAGGCAACATAAAATGTTGTACGTATATGTTATTTTTTTAAAGATTTTAGATTTAGATACCTGCGTAGTTTGTATATTCTTCTAATAAAAAGTACATAATCTCACAGTAAAAACCACACGCCACTGTGTTTTTATTGCTATACCTACTGACGGCAACTTTTACTTCAAAACATCCTACGGATCATATGCCTGGGAGGAGGTGACGAAAAGGAATAAACGGGGCAATGGGAGCGTGAATCCCGTTCTGATGCAAGCTTATTCCGAGAGACTTACCATTGATGAGAAGAAGAAAAATGGTATCCTAAAGTTAGTTACCGCCGGGATAATACCCTCAATTTATTCATATATTTATAAAAAATTGTGAAACTTTGAAGTTACCAGCAAAGGGAAGAGCAATATTTTGTTAATTGTTGTTTAAAAAAAATTGTAAAGCAAATTTTTTTTTCGTTGACAACATTATCTTTTGTTTCTAACTAAAATAGGTTCCAAAAGAAGAAGCCACTGTGACACAAAAGCAAATATTACACTGATTTTAAAGTCATACTGGCATATGAACATATTTCTCTTAATTTAAACAATTTAAGATTTATTTGCAACTACTACTTCAATAAGCAATATTCGTCTAAATTTTATTCATGCACAAAGTGGCTTTGAGGTGAACCAAACGGACGTTAAAAGGAAAATATCACATGCGAAATCTTTAAAGCGCTCTGGTGAAAAACAAGCATTTTGCAGATATGCCGGTTTGATTTCACAGAGACGATATGTATAGCTGTTGCAACCGTGAAAGCAGTTCTATAGTATAAATCTTTACTAAAATATATGCTGACAAAACAAGTCAAAAGTATTGAGTAATGATTCTAAAGATCATTATTCTAACAATTCAAACCATTCTTGGCATGGCAAGTTTGCAAATACATTTTGAGCAATCGCTTGCCATAATGTGCCAATCATAATTTTTTTTATATTTAGTGAAAATGTTACATTATATGTGTCCTAAACAGTTTTCCGCAATTATCTCGGAATCAACAAAAGCTTCCAGAACAGGTTTTACAAGTCGACGACTCATATGCAATCGTTAGTCTGCATGATCATATATGTTTTTAAAATAGTTATAACAAGATGTAAACCCATTTGGTGAATTTTTCAAGCTTGCGTACATAAAACAAGTTGGTATTATTACATATTATGTTATTGTTAGTATGTATTGAATCCACAAAGTAAAGGTGTTTTTTATTAAAAATACAGCAGTGATAAACAATCTATACATTATCCATAAATAACCAAAGATGAACATACTTTCAGTGTCCTGGCAGTAACCCTGGTGTACTCCAGATAGTTTTCCAGGCAATTGGAAATAATCTTCGTAAGATGCGAAATAACATTTAAAAATTTTCGTCAAACTGCTCCCTACGACGCGATCATAATATGAATTGGGCTAAGTAGTATCCACGTATAACTGAATTTTAGACATAATCATCAAAATTATAAAAATCACAACAAAAAACATTTGTAAAAAAATGCGAAATGTGATGGGACGTGAAAATCAAACTTTAAAATGTTAAACATTATTACAAGGAACGAGGTTTGCAAAAGGTTTGCTTATAATACAACCCGCCTCACAGTGTTGCCCAGTCATGTGATAATATAGTCATGAAGTCATATGATTCAAAAAATATTTTCTCAAAGTCACAGGAAACATTTATATATTTTTTAATATGTGCATCTATTTGAATTTCACATTTGTTTTCTTGAATGGATTTATGAATGAACTGGAATCTTGGAAGTGGAAATTAACTAACTTCCCGGCATCCAATTGAGGTTAGGCTTGGCAGATAGACTCGTTGTCGATGGCAATTAATTCTATCAACTTTTGGTGGCAATAATGCAGACATATAAGTATTACTCTGAAATTGGATGACTTTACTCCCCCACCTCCCTCTTCCCTATCTCCTTCACCGCCCCACTACCTTAAGCCTAACAACATACCCCAATTGGGGATGCCATAGTCTCACTGGCTCCAGACGGTTGTGAGCAGTTCGGACTCTTGTGCACGGAGAAAAACGAGTATTTAAATATTGAAGACAATATTAGTGATTTCTAAACGAAAATCTGAAACAGAAAAATCAGAAAAGGAAACGGTCACATCTGGGACTCGAACCCAGGACCCTTGTCTTTCCGGGACAGTGCTCTACCGACTGAGCTAATGGGACCCTATTCCCCTCGGTCACTTTTAACTGTATCATACTTCGAATAAGAACCACTAACATTGTCTTCATTTTTTCACCGCACATTTTTATTGGCAACTATCTTTATGTATGATCGCAAGATTCAACCCGAACTAAATGCAATCCAGACAGCGTCTTTTTAGATAAACCTATCTTATTTTTTTTATTTTTAATGTGCGACATCTGTTGACTTTTCTGCAAGTCTAGAATGAATATTTATTTTTCGGAATAACTTTATTGAGTAAAACCTCAAATTGTAATATTTAAATATTGAAGACAATATTAGTGATTTCTAAACGAAAATCTGAAACAGAAAAATCAGAAAAGGAAACGGTCACATCTGGGACTCGAACCCAGGACCCTTGTCTTTCCGGGACAGTGCTCTACCGACTGAGCTAATGGGACCCTATTCCCCTCGGTCACTTTTAACTGTATCATACTTCGAATAAGAACCACTAACATTGTCTTCATTTTTTCACCGCACATTTTTATTGGCAACTATCTTTATGTATGATCGCAAGATTCAACCCGAACTAAATGCAATCCAGACAGCGTCTTTTTAGATAAACCTATCTTATTTTTTTTATTTTTAATGTGCGACATCTGTTGACTTTTCTGCAAGTCTAGAATGAATATTTATTTTTCGGAATAACTTTATTGAGTAAAACCTCAAATTGTAATATTTAAATATTGAAGACAATATTAGTGATTTCTAAACGAAAATCTGAAACAGAAAAATCAGAAAAGGAAACGGTCACATCTGGGACTCGAACCCAGGACCCTTGTCTTTCCGGGACAGTGCTCTACCGACTGAGCTAATGGGACCCTATTCCCCTCGGTCACTTTTAACTGTATCATACTTCGAATAAGAACCACTAACATTGTCTTCATTTTTTCACCGCACATTTTTATTGGCAACTATCTTTATGTATGATCGCAAGATTCAACCCGAACTAAATTCAATCCAGACAGCGTCTTTTTAGATAAACCTATCTTATTTTTTTTATTTTTAATGTGCGACATCTGTTGACTTTTCTGCAAGTCTAGAATGAATATTTATTTTTCGGAATAACTTTATTGAGTAAAACCTCAAATTGTAATATTTAAACATTGAAGACAATATTAGTGATTTCTAAACGAAAATCTGAAACAGAAAAATCAGAAAAGTTAGTTCCTGGGTTCGAGTCCCAGATGTGACCGTTTCCTTTTCTGATTTTTCTGTTTCAGATTTTCGTTTAGAAATCACTAATATTGTCTTCAATATTTAAATATTACAATTTGAGGTTTTACTCAATAAAGTTATTCCGAAAAATAAAAACGAGTATTGTTAATTTATTAAGAATCTCTTCAAATGATTGGTATTCCTGTTAAAAACTGGATTGCAGGCCGTTTCCTAATAACTTTGTACAATTCTTTGTTACTTTATATTATATTTCATAAAAAATACAATTGATATCACACAACCTCAAGACTGAAAAGCCAATATATTTTTAGACACAATTCGGTATTCTCCATAATGAAAACTAGTTTTGTTAAAAAATAATAGTTTGTTGAGAATTTGTTCATCCTAGACCTCTGTGTTTACATTATCCGCCTGCTAACATTACACTGTGATTAAAACGAATTTAACCCATTAAATAATCATAATTTAATTGTTTTGCGTGCTAATAACAATTGATTTTCAAAATGATTTAAAACCGCACATTCCAAAACGGTTCCAACTGGCTACAACATCATTATGACAAAGAAAACACCAATGTGTGGTAAGACTACTATCACCAACCAGTACTACTGCTATCACCAGCGTGGCGTCAACGCCGCCGAATTCATAAATAAAAAGGAACATGTCCTTTTGGCGGTAAATGGAAAATCGAACATTTTAAATTGTAATAGAAAATTTATTCATCAACATAAAAAAATATATATATGTTATATCATTTTTTTTTAATTAAAAAAAACGGTGAAAATACCCTACTAGCGAAAATAAACAGTTTGGCTATTCGCAATAGGTAGCTAAGGGGATTTAAAATTCTGTGGCTTTCTAACATAAAAATCACAACTCCTAGAGCGGATACAAATATGAATCTATAAAGTGACCACACGCACAGAAAGCAATCACTTGAATTACTGCAATGTACTACACAAACACATATTATATAATACCTCCTTCCCTTAGTTCCTTAGGCCATAGAGGGTCCCAACGGAATGTTATTCATCTAAAAAACAAATAAATTCATTACAAAATAGTACTGAAATAAGGAATTTGTATGATGTATACAGCACCATGTAATTTTGATAAACAATAGCAATAATTCTTAATTTCATTGTGAATTTATAATGTAACTAACTAACTGTAAGGACGGGTTGTTTCGGAGAATTTGAACAATTCATCAAATTTCAACGTTCATTTTCCAGTTCCGCGAAAGATTTTTTCAAGTTTTGTTTTTATTTCAGTTCTGTCAAGTCAATAACCTATAATGATATATTAACAGAACTTGCATAGGACTTTCACAGACTCCAAAAATGAACGTTGAAATTTGATGAATTGTTCAAATTCTCCGAAACAACCCGTCCTTAATCTACAAATTTTCATGACATTTATAATGTTTGATAAAATTGGGTGAAAGTGAATGTGGGAAAAAATAAGGAAGTGGTAGGAAAAGGAAAACCAAGCACTTATCATGAGAACATTTATTGTAGGTTTTCAAGCACACAAACACAATCTCAATACACTTCAAAAACCAATCTACTATAGGTTTTCGGGTATGCAAACACAGTCACAATACAAACCAATCTACTTTAGGTTGTTGGACATGCAAACAAAATCACAATACAAACCAATCTACTGTAGGTCTTTGGACATGCAAACACAGTCACAATACACTTAAAAAGCAATCTATTGTAGGTTTTCAGGCACACAAACACAACCACAATACAGTTTTATCAGTTTATACTAATTTACCAATTATTTTAAAAGCACATGAACAATGAATAGAACAAAGTCCAAAAACTATGGCGAAAACCAATCTATTGTAGATTTTCAGGCACACGAACACAATCAGAATACACTTTAATCAGTTAATTTTTGTTTTTGTTTTAAAGAAAGAGGAACATTCTCAGGTTACAAATAATTTGACAATATTTGAAAATTTCCTACTATCTTCACAGTAAGCAGAAAATGTTGCTTTTGTTGTAATGGGGGACTTAGCCAGTGGAGGAATTGAACTCACAACACCAGACGTGATGCCAACTCGGCCACCAGGGGGGTATATCGCCGATCGAAAATTGGAACCAAAGAAAAGGCACTGTAATCTCCATGATCACACCACATCCACCAATGAAAGACTCTGAATGTCTTTGGGAAAAACTGTTGACAGCTGGCTGAGTGGTACGTCTATGGTCGTTTGATGTTTTGGTCTTGAACTACATCATTTTGGTAAATTTTAATGTATTTTTTATCCAATATAAGAGATGTCCGTCAGTTTGTGGCTCTCATTTCTGAATCGGAAGCAAAAGGCCGAGTGGATCATTAAGAAATTATGTGTTGCTAATGCTTAATCTTGATATCTATACATATCTCTATCTCAAACACAAAATAGAACACGTGTTTGTAACCAAAAAACATGTGAGAATCTCTCTTTATTTTGTTGGTAATTTGTAATAGCCTTAATTTAACTTCACTGCAGAAATGCATCTATTTTATTTTTCAGACAGTATCCGTGTTCGTGCCAGGAATGTGCGTATTGTAAGGCCGTACTGGATTGTGATTATATCATGCAAGGTACAATTTCACCGTTAATTCATTAATGATTTAACCTATATCTATAATTTATTGTCTTGCTGAAATAAATATGCTTAACATGTAACTAAATTTTTCATTTTCCTGTCGTGAGGGAAAATTTGAAATTCAAAACATTTTAGGCTAATAAATAGAGTAGGCTCCGAATGAGAATTATACTGTCCTCGTCGATGGTGTGATGTAGAATAATTGCATGCCAAAAATGTGTCTAAATATGAGCATATCTATGGTTAAATAGTGGACCAATTTGTTTCATACAAAAAGCCCGAAGACACTGACCGGACGATATTATACTATATTTTCAATGTTAAAAATACCACAATAATCATGAGTGCAGTACCTCGAGGTAATCAATGACAAACAACATTAGGACGAGTCCAAAAATAATTGTCATCATAGCAAAAACCCAATGAACAATCAATAACAACTCTTTTCTTACTTCACTTCAGGCCAAAAACAATTGAACTCTATTTTCATGGTTTCAGTTTTTTTTTGTTTTCATTTTATTTGAAACTAGTTGTACCCAACACGCGATGCTGTCTCAGTCTCTCTGTGCACATAGAGAAACAATAGCGCGTGTTGCTTTTACGTCCAACAGATTGTGTTATTTTAAAAATAAAGCATGCTTGTCCAAAAGATGGCGCTGTTTTTAAAAAAAAGCATGTTTTTAGCTGTCACAGGTGACATCTATAGGCATATAAAACACATGCGTATTGTAATGCAACATTGACAAAATTTCAAAGCAATTGGTGAAGAACATTCCAAGATTTAAGATTTTGAACAAACGAACATTTACATTTATACAGGGTGTATCGGCACGTACCCGACAAACTTTAACCAGCTATTCCTTAGCATATTTGGAGTAAAAAATCTTATGTGCACTTTGCTGTCCGGTAACGTTTTTTTTAATAAAAAATTTACTATTCATATTTTCACCACATGTCACCACTGTTTTATCCTTTGACAAAGTTTGAAAACCCATCTGGCAAATATTTTATTCGAATTCCGTTGAATAATGCACGTGTGTACCTATATTGGCGCACGTTTAATCAGAACGAAATAGCACGGCACCATTCGTCTCATTTTTAACTATTATTATTTAGTGTGTGCGAAAGAGCGAAGACGCTTTTTGACATACTTGCTTATAACAGCTGTTGAACACGAAACGCAATGCTAATGACAGTGATGTAGTGTGGAAATTTTAATTTTTTTTGTTTTTAATTGAAAAAAAATGCTACCGGACAGCAAAGTGCCCATAACATTTTTTACTCCAAATGTGCTAAGGAATAGCTGGTTAAAGTTTGTCGGGTTAGTGCCGATACACTCTGTATAGATAAAGTGATGGCTGGGAAGGTAGGTACTTTTTTAATGGCTTTTCTCACCACAGAGTGTTCTAGCCAAAGGTAGGCACTTGGGATAAAGGGCATGACGGTAGGAACCCAACATATCATTTATAAATCCAACAATGGGTTTTTTGATAAAACCAGGAATTATGGGACAAAAACATACAAATGTTAAAGGTTAATATTATAAGAGAAAGTTGATCATTTGGGGCAATATATTCTTATATCTAGGCATATTATTGTTTTTAAACCTCTTTAAGTATATAAAAATAACAATAAAAGCATCTGAAAAGATCATTCTAGCACCAGTAAACTGCACTGTTTTAAATACATAAGCACAACAGTTTATAAACATTATTCTAACATAATAACAAAATTCTATTCAAATTAAAACTATATTACCTATTGAGCAATAGAACAAAAAATTTCAGCAAATAACAAAAATATTTTTATAAAAATTAAAATGTTTCAAACAAATTATTCTTTAATTGTTAAATAAGCACCCCCTTTCTGTCATTATTTTTTGCGTAAGAAACAGTTGTTACACCTGAGGCATTGTTGAGGTTGGCAACACTGGTGTTGGAAACTTTACTAAGGACTGGAGAAGAAGTGGACTGGTTTCCAGACTTATCTACTTCTCGGATTGATAGTTTCTTTTCTTTGGTCAGCATGGCAACCTGAAATGAGACAAAAACATATTGATTAGGTAGGTACATATCTAGATACATTGACACTTATAAGGTCCTATCGTCCTATCTAGCGATGCGCCATTCTGGAAAAAAAAAATGGATTTGAAAATATCCTATATACATATTTTTTTTTTTTAAATTTATTACGAGGCTTCTGACTCACATAATGTAGTCATTTTTTTCCTCATCTGTTTTTAAAATTACAATATTAAAATATTGTAATTATAATTTATAAGTTCTTTAAAAGGTGCCTTTTGTACAAGATTACACTTTCAAATATTTTCCAATTTACATAATCGAATAAATTTCATGATTCTTGATATGGCATAGAACTCTGTTGAGGCTATTAAATTTTGAACTTCCGATGGGTCCGAGGTCATCAATATTGTCACTCTCTGTTGTTCATACTTAATGCACTTTGTTAATGTATGTTAGACATCTTCAATTTCTTCACATATTGAGCACATTGGAGAATCAGAGAGGCCTATCAAACACAATACTCTTCCCATTAGTGCATGTCCGGATCTTAATCTAAAGATTATTCTCATTTCTGATCTTTTCAGATTAACCTCAGTGAGCCAGGGTTTTTTTAACGTTTTTTTATTAATATCCTATATATGTCAATGTCAATTCAAATGTGCGAATGATATTGGTAATATTGTTTCCTAAAAAAAACTAAGTAGGTATGTCATTTTGATGAGACAAGAATAATGCCGTGGTAAGTAAAACACAGTGTCTTCCTTAAGACTATCAAGGAAGACACTGTGACACACTTTTACTTAACACATCATAATAGGTATTTCGGCATCCAACAAATTCTGCAATTGTTATTTATTTCTTCTTTCCTCTTCTTCCTTCATCAATATTCCACATCGTACACCTTATGCCTGTAAAAAATATTATTTTTAATAAATAAGGGAAACCCACCGCATTATCAATGGCCCTGAATTGCCAAGTCCAATGGACGATGTAGAGAAATGGGCGGTGGTCGAATCTGTTGTCATCGGGGCTGTAGGACTCGGCGTGGTAAGCTGGAGTCAGAACCGTCATCTTATGCCGGTTGATAGCGTAGCACCGGAAGAAATGCTTCACCTTAACCGCCACCTGAAGATGTTAATTCAAGGTTTAGTATTGCTGAATAACTATTGCATATTGTGACACGATAAAACCTTATTCCCCTATTTCCTTTATGAATTTTGAATTTAGTGCAAACATTTTTTAATAATAATATAGATATCAACCAATAGCATGTCTCTAGGTATTGGTTTTTTAATAAGTTACTTCTTATGGGAATTAGGACAAAAATCCTTAAAATTGCCTAGTTTGAACGCTATCAACAGACGTTCAATATATAAATTTGACAGTGGATTTTTTAATAATGGTTCCATGATAACTCCTCAAAATGATAATTCAACACACCTATAAAAAGTGCTATAAAGTTATGAAAAGTGATGAAACAAAAATTAGGTTAAATAGTTAAATATGTAATCTATTTAACCTAGTTTTTTTTTTCATCATTTTTCATAACTTTATATGTAGCACTTTTTGGTGACCGGAAAAATCATCACAATGATAATTCATCACACTTTTAAAAAGTTATATAAAGTCATTGAAAGTGATGAAACAGAAACTTTATTAACTGGGTTAAGTAGGTTAGGTTAGGTTAGGTTATCAAAAAAAAAATTTTCATCGTTTCTAATGACTTTATATCACTTTTTAAAAGTGTGTTGAATTGTCTCTGTGTTGAGTTATCATGGAACCCACTTTTTATAGGTGTGTTGAATTGTCATTTTGATGAGTTTTCCGGTCACCTTTAATAATATAAGAAGAATTTATTCTTCTAATACAGTTGGTGAAAAAAAATCTTTAAATCGGTCCATTTTTGAAGGAGAGAATGGTGGAATACACCTCGATTTTGACAATTTTATATAGGTGTAATTTTATATAGGTGTAATTAGCACGAGGTGCAGCTTTTCTTTCGCTCAGTATTCGGGCAGGTAACAGCGACAGTTTAGTATAACATCTATTATTCAAATTTCTCAGCGCTCGTGTTTCCTCTTAACTCTTGGGTCAGGTTGTTTCGGAGAATTTGAACAATTCATCAAATTTCAACATTCATTTTCGGGTTCTGTGGAAGTCCTTTTCAAGTTCTGTTATTATATCTTTAAAGGCTAGTTATTTGACAGAACTGAAATAAAAACCGAACTTGAAAATATCTTTCACATTCAACTTTTTGAAGAATTGTTAAAATTCTCCGAAACAACCCGTCCTTAGTGTACCATTTCAAATTCAATCCATATTGCCAGTAAGCAAAATAATTGTGTTTAGAAATACCCTATAACATTAATGATACCACCATGCTATGGTGGCGCCTCCTAGCAACACGAGTTGTGAGGTTTTTTTCACATTTACGGAATACCTAATTTGTCCATATAAAAATTATTTTTTTTACAAACAGTACAACATTGTACCTATCTTAAATAATATTTGTAATCCCTGACTGAACAATTTGTGGTTTCTTTTTTTTTTTTTTTATTGTTGATACATTTTTTTTTACAATATTTCATATTTCAATTCAGTAATGTTGGCCTCACTGGGTTGTTTACCCGTGCTGAGGCCCCCATTTTATAATTTAAGAATTTATACATTTAAAAAAAAAAGAAAAACAACATTAAAATAAAGATAAATTTAAAATAAAAATAAAGATTAAAAATTAAAATATAATTATAACACTAAAAGAAAAATATCAAAAGAGAATGTAAATCGGCATTTATAATGATATATGTGTTTGTGCGTGTTGCGTGTTTTATATATTTTTTTGTGTTGCGTGTATATGTTTTATTCTTTTATGTTATAGAATTTTGGTAATATTGTCTTTTTTTTCTTTAATCCATTTTTTTATTTTGTGTTTGAATTTATTTTTATTTTCCTCAATTCTGAAACATATCATTTTAAAAAAATCGGCGCCATTCACATTGACTAGATTGTTTAAATTGTTTCTTTTACTTATATCTTTTATGTATCCTTTTTGATAAATATTGATTAAAATACAAATTAGAAAGCACAAAACACAGCCACTAAGTACTACATAAATTCAAAGCAACATGCTACGCTAGAGCGCTTCCCCAAACTGAAACATTCATACAAAAAATTGAATATGAAAAAGAAAAATATATTTTCAGCTACAACATCATAATTAAAGTAGCATTTTTCAATATTACCACTCTACCTCTTGAGTTTTATATATTTTAATTTCTAATATTACTACGCAGTACACTTTCCCAGTCATTTAGTCTTCCCTTCTTCATATGGTGGAGGTCAAAGTGGAATGCTGAGGTTATGTTAGGTTAGGTTGGTGGAAGTCGAAGTGGAATACTGAGGTTAGGTTAGTTTACTATTATAGGTTATGTAGTAACCAATTACCTCCTGCGGTGTGCACTTGTCGGCCCAGGCATGCACCAGCTTACAGAACATGCTGTAGGGGCCGCAGTGTTCCATCTTGCGCAGACGCCCAAAGTGCGCCAGCTCCGCGTACGTCATGCCCATGTCTTGCTCGTCCGTCTGCGCGATCTGTCCCCCGGACAGGGGTTCCAACTCAGCTGTGGGAGGGGCCTGCATTATCTCCGAGATTGCGGGCAGGAAGAACCTATAAATTTTGAATTTATGTGAAAAACTGGAAGAATATTATTTTAAAAAATTTATTAAAAAAACAGAGGGCGCTGTAATAGTTTTAAATGCTTTATATGGCAACACCAAGATGGTTATGAGGAAAAAGGGAATGTGTAAAAAATTACAATGATTCTGATAATATAAAACATTTAAAAAGTAGTTACATTTTCCTGTCAAACATAACTCACATTTGAATGCTGCGTAATTGTTCCTAAATTTGTGTTATAAGTATTGCAGCAAATGTAAAGCCGGAAACAGTACTCAAACAGATGGATTGCTTGCATATCATTCGATTCCAGAAAAGAATATTCAATTGAATATGCATACATACTTGGCGTTGCCATACTAATGAAAAAAAAATTGTTCCACTTCATTAAAATGTCAAACTATACTATCAAAGATGGATAAAACAGAAAGATTTATGAAGAGGGCACTGAAATAACTATAACCTGTAGTTGTATTATTGGAGCAACGGGGGATCCAACTAGGAACAAAAACATTAAGTGATGAAGTTCGTGGACAACTAACCTGCTCTTGGCATAGTTGAGGAAGGACTTCAGATCCGTTTTGGAGATGCCCCCGATGGGGTTGATGTCCGCGCTGGAGCAATCGTACTTGGTCATGTAGCCTCGAAGAGCCTCGTCCACGTTGGCCGAGCCCAACACCAGCAGGCCCCCGGGACGGCCCCGCACCCACAGCATCAGCTGGGCAAACAGGTAGGACACCACCATTCGGAGACGGGCCTGGAACAATGAAAAGATAATAATTAAGTCACTAATTATAAGTCTTAGTTGTAAGTCACTAACTATTAATCTTAGTGATAAGCCACTAGTAATAAATCAAAGTGATAAGATATAGGTTAAATGTGTAAATTAAGTAGTTAAGGGCCCTTGAGGTGAATTTCTCATGAAAACGGCGCTATATAAATGATTCAAACATTATTACTACTGTAAGGATGTTGAAAAAGTTCTGTCTGTGTCAATTATTAACGCTTGGGTTCTGGGTTCTGGTAGGTTTTGGTTTCAGTCTGACAAAGTGTTTAGAGTAGGAAATATGGGTGGGGTTTGCAAACTATTAAGTTTCCAAAGCAATGTTGGTATGTAATTTCAACTTACTTGAATATTTTGCAGTGCCAAATTCTGCCTTGGGCAGCCACCTTTGGACCGGAACTTGGGAACCAGACTAGTGACAGAAGTGAAGATGCCCAACACGGCACTGACCGCCACATCTATTGAGACCGAGAAATGGTAGCTACCAATTTGACTAGATAACTGAAAATAAAACAAAATACATTACATACGTATACAAGGTGACGCATTCCTCACTCGATTTCCTAAGGCAGTAAGTAAATTTGTTAGTAAATTTTTTTTCCATTTAAACTGCTGAATGCCGCAGTTGGCGCCGCATGACCACGGAATCGACAATTAAATTCACGTTGGGCCAAAATCTTAAACCGATTATTTCTCAAAAGCGAAATAGCAATCCATGGTTTTCAACTCTGTTATCTGCTTCTGTTTGCTTCACAAATGTCAAAGTAGTGATGGCATAAGATGCCATTTCCAAAAATAAGACATTCTCCCGATAGGGTGATGATTTTTGAGCCACCTGTTACAAATTTGTAAATAACAATTCTTAAATACATATCAATACAAAATATCAGAAGTGGATTGTAATAAATGATGTGTTACCTGACTGGCCCTCTGTTTGGTTTCGTGACTAGAGTTCTCCGTGCCCATGTAGCAGGTAACGAGGAGGCGGTTGCACAGCTCCATGGGGTCCGATGGGGTGTAGTCTGATTGACACATTATCTTCCGAATATCAGCCAACACTTGGCTCTCTGCAATCAGTCAACATTGTTACTTGTAACCATAGAATAAATAATAATACAACAAGTGCCTTGTGGGCGTGTTTCGTGATTCAAGTGAGGATTAAATTTCTAATACAAAACTGTGTTTTCGAAACTCGAATGGGATGGAGATCTACGATGTCAGGAGAGTGTGAGACAAGAGCGCTGGGCTATTGGGCTAAATGGAACATTTATTTCTTTTTAAATTTGTATGGAAGACACTTCTAATGTTATTCTATATAGCTGACGTGTACCCGACGTTGCTGGGAGTTATCCTTAGGAGATAAACATATACCGTAGCGGACTTTTCTGTAGGCTTTTTTAAGATATACATTCCGTAATACATTATTCAGATATATCTCATTTGGTTTAGCCAGCGTTAGCTGTGTAAGCACAGGAAAATATGTTTTTTACACTTGATTATTCAAAATCGACCTTTCTCTACATTCTATAAATGTAATATGCATGTATTACAAATATATAAACCTTCTGGAAGAAATTCTCTAAATGATAGTGGAAACCCTATCAAAATCTGTTGCGTAGTTTAAAAGAACTAAGCACGCAAACAGATAGACGCGGAAAGCGACTTTATACTATTTAGAGATAACAACTAGTGGCCCCGCAATACTTCGCTATTGCTAATGTCTTTCTCGGGCGTCTCTGGCTTATTCCACCATTCACTACTGTATACCACAATGTTACTGTTAAAACACTACATCACACCGTCTTTAATTTAACTCCGTATCTCATTCCGGTGCAGAGATATTGCGTTAAGTATTCCTCGGGCGTCCCAGACTTCTTCTACCATTCAAATCACTCTCTAAACAATCCTGGCACTAATAAGAACAAACATTGAAATTTTCAGAAATATCGGTCGATTACTTTTCGAGTTTGGCAAGCGCAAACATATGCAGGCTGCATTTTTATATATTAACCACTCAGAACATTAGAACGTCAAAAGACGTAAATATGATAATAGCGGTCAAGACATTAGAACGTCTTTTCACGTAAACGCGCAAGATTTTACAAAAATTGATTTATTTCCATCACTAGTATACGGATTCCCATGATTTAAAAAACAGAGTATCGATAATGAATAACGCTACGCGTCTGTATTCAAGAATATCTATGGAACGTAGAGGTGCATTATCTAAGCCGATTGAAACTGTCAAGATGTTCGTTAATAATTTATTGCGTTTCTAAATAATTTATTAAAAATATTTTAGTTTGGACGGTTAATATTTTGAGGTGACTAATAGTTTTTAAATATATTTCTTCAATATATAAAGTGTTATTTCTTTATACTACTCAGAAAAAAGTACATTTTTCAAGGCTTTGAAATAATGGTAAGCGATTTTTACATATTTTTGACGTTTTCATAAAATGTATATTTAGAAACGCAAATATTTACGCATAACAACACAATGCGATAATGGATTTCATAATCTTTCCAAAAAATTTTTTAGAATGAGGCTACGTTTCCCAAAACGTGAGTTATGAAGCTCTTAGTAAAACTCGTAAATAACACAAAAATTATCACGTTCTGACAGTTCTCAAAGGGACACATTATAAATAAAATTCTATGTCTGAGAGGTTAAGATAATTTATTACAGTTATACTATATAAAGAGTTTTATAATTTTATACCAATGACAAATCAGTGAGGCAATTAGAACAAATATTATCGCAGTGAAATTCAAATAATGATTACTTACCACCTCTCTGCACCGCCTCGCAGACCTGCGTGCACATGGAGAAAACGATGCAAGCCGTGCTAGCCGAGTCCACTCCTCCGCTGAGCGGGAGGAAGAAGCCCCCCTGTCCTGATCTACGCAAATAGTCCCATAGCCAGCATGCTGGACCTGAACAAACAATAAACAAATAGTGTGAAATCGTTCCTCAAATATTCTTTTCAGCATGTGTATTTCATACACAACTAGCAAAAATAATTCGCATCAATCTTTCCTATATGCATCATTTTACCGCTCTGATCATTTAAAGCACATAGTTTTCGTACTATTTTACTCAATCAATAGCTGCAGATTACTAATTGTTGTTTCAGGGCATTTTGGTTAGTCCCAGTTTGGTATAGTCCACATTTTTGTTTGAATAAGTTTAGAAATTAACTATAAAGTGAAAAAATACAAAAAATCGATAATGATAAACTGTTTTATTATTTAGCATATTTTGTATGCATGCACTATAATCCGCCGCTCTCACAATTGGACACTTGCCCGGTTTTTGGGGTGGCTGATACTATAGATTGTATTGATAAAATTAGAATAAACTCTAACCTAAAGCAATCTCCTCCTCAGGGGTGTGATAGACCCAGTCAATGGGCTGACAGCTAGGCACGCTGATGTCATCATCGCTGGAAAGTGCAAAGTCCACAAACACCCGGGGGAAGGGAGTGCTGTTTGCTGCCATGTGGCTTCGGGAACGCAGGTTCGCTCGGTATGATCTGATGTCTTCAAGGTCGATGGTGGATGCTATTACTTCCTGAAATCAGAAGGGTTCAAATGCTTATCAAGGCATTGGCTGATTAACAAACAATTCCTCTCAAGTAAACTTTGTACAGGCCTAGGGACACTCATTTGATGTTTTGTATCGATTTTGCATATGGTTCGACCAACTAATAAAGCACCAATTCAGCCAAATAACAGGAAGAGCTACTTTAATAAACATACATTCAAAATGCACTCAGTTTTCATGTACATTGTAAGTAACACATTTGACTGTATTCACCATAGACATCTAAATAGGGACTTGCCCTAAAATAAAATCTGGGTAACATTTCAACGAGCTGGAGGCAAACCACATGACCATATTTCTGGCAACAGGAGGGTTTGAAAATGCTTTGTATAAACTACGACATCAGTCGTACGTTGACCGCCGAAGAGCGCTCATTGAAATAAGCAGACCCTGTTTAGAAAAATAGTAGCGATTCTAAAATGAGTAAGGTGGGTAAACATTTTTAAAAGTGTCTTAAATTGTTTAACAAAATATTCAATTTTAGAAACAAGCCCAAACTTTTATTTACGCACATTGGGATTTTGTAGTTGAGTTTTTTACGCGGTCAACAATTTGTGCACCGTTGTAAAAAGGACTAGACTAGGATTTTATTTTTGAGTGCAAAAAAGAGATTATAAAATGCGAGTCGTCTGTATACTGTCAGATTCAATTATTGACAAATCACATAAAGGGAGACGGTCACACCACCTCCACGTTCCTCGCAAATTGGTTTGTTCCTGTTTTTCTTATAAATAATATAAACTCACCACATCGATGAGAGAAAACTGCTGCGTCCTGCCCACGATGTTGCCGTTGATGCCGATGCAAGAGCAGCCGTTGAAGTAGACTCGCTGGCCGTCGCAGCCGCGTAGGTTGCTGAACAGGTACGCCCCGCCGCTCTTGAAGGTGGCGCTCTTCACCAGGTCCACTGTCACATAGGCCTTGCGCAGCTCCATGTAGCTGCCTGATCCGTTAGATATTATCTCCACGCCGTCCAGGCCCATGGGGATGTGACGGCTGGAATAACATTCACGTTACCGGTTAGTAGCTAAGTAGGCAAATGCGTCGGGTTCCGAAACAGGCATCGAATGTTCAATCCGTTGCTAACTACAGCCTTTATTGCAAAGGCAACATTTTTGAATTATTTTATTTTATTTTAACGTCCAGGGGGCTTTTACATAAGTTTTAACTTTTATTACCATTATCTTTGTACAAGAGAAATAATAATTTGAAAATTAATAATAATTAATAATTCAAACAGCGCCACGTTATTTGTAACCAGGTAATCTTATCAATTAAAAAATATATATTATCGTTACCTACTTTGATCATACAGAAGAAACAAAGAAGGACCACTCTTGCAAAAGCATATTTAAAAAAAATAGAGTTCCGATTTTAGATTCAGCCAAGCTTATTCCAAAAATCATACCTCCGAATATTAACAAGGAAACATATAAACTGCTTACTGTGGTTTAAAGCCAATGAATCCACCATTTATCCCATATTTTTAGGTGATATAAAAAATAATATATTCATACTAATCACCTACCAAAAATCATATACCCAAATGTGGGTAGCTATCGCTCGAGTGGTTAGTAGTAGATTTATGATAATTTTTGGAATTATATAATCACCTCTTAGGATTCCACAGTTCTTCGCATATTTCGTAACCGATGCAAGTATCTCTGGTTGCAATGACAGCATCTCCAAACGGCACCGTGGTCTGCCCCGTCACTGAAGCGATCATTCGCGGTAAGTAGAACTCCTCAGTTTGTTGTTCCTGAACCAGAATAGGTCAAATATTAAAATATCTTTTCTCGAAGTCTAAATATTGTTGTCATTATTGAAATTCTTAACATTAGCAGTGACATCATGAATTAACTTATGAATGATAAGACAAGCCAACAATATTCTCTCCACCATTTTCCCGGGGACAATTTGTGTTGAGTCAATTGACTCTCAATGTCGTTGGATCACTGAGTAACCTCACCATACCTTTATGATCTCCACCAAACGATAAAATTGAACAGGCTGAGGGTAAATAATATACTTTGACTCTAATTTTAGCCCCCCCATCTCTTGCTGATGGTGGTGGATGGATGAACCAACGCGTGTTTATATTACATCTGAGTATTCGCCGTACTTAATAGTATGGCGAATACTATTATTAGTATTCGCTATTCGCTATTCCATAGTATAATTCCTTAAATTGGTATTATCAATCAATAAACTACATTAATAGAAGAACAGAATTATTAACTAAGAAACCTAGCTCTCACATAAAACAATAAATAATACAACTGATCATCTACTCTGCCGTCATCAGCAACAAAAGAAAGCTATGAATTCACACAAAATTCACATTCTGATATATGAGACCTTTCACCAAAGAATGTGACTTTTGCCAATTCCTAGCTGCCTTCTTTGTAGTACCGCACAGCAGTACCTTTGTCCACGGAGAGAACCATCTCGTCTCCCTGTAGTTTCCATCCTCACACAGTGTCATCTTGGGTCTTATGAGCAGGATGCGGCCGTTGAAGAAGGCCACCCGGCAGTTGTACGCCACGTTCTTGTGCTGCACCGGCATCCCCAGGTCCACTAGTATTCCCCGGCAGATGGGTGCGGTCATCACCTCCAGCAGCACCTGCCAAGAGTGCAGGAACGTGTCAGGCTCGTGGAAATGGTCCTCACAACTGTAGCCACTGGAATGGGAAAACGTATTCTTGGTTTATCATTGAGAATTAACAAAATATAACTAACAAGTAAATAGTGTGATTTTGAGAATATGATCCGATGGAGATTGCTTCCAAGTTTCATTAATTGGATAAGGCCAAAAGAAGAAGTTAGAATAAACAGACGGAACAAGATAAGAAAAGAAAGATCAAGGCTTCCGTTGAACTGTGTCTGGAAGTGACACATGTTGCGAACCAACCCTCATAAGGGAAGAAGAACTTCAACAATCAGCATCACACTCAAGTCACTTCTACCTCAGGCTTCTAAGTACTAACTGGAAGCTGCATATAAAACTTAACCTCATTAATATTTGTTTTATTAGACCACCAACCAACATCATTACTCATGTTGCTCCCGGCACAGATCCAGTACTGCAGGTTAAGTACAAAACCTGACCTCATTAATCTTTGTTTAAATAGATCCACATTGTAATCACATCTCATCCATCTCCCAATACTGAAGGAGGCGTACAAATCCTAACCACAATAACCTTCATCTTATTCAATCAGCGACCAACATGGTACTCACGTCACTTCCAGTTCAGGCCCAGTTCTGTAGGCTGCGTTGAGATCCACTGCGTGTGAGATAGACTGCATGATCCTGTTCTTGTTACCCTCGAAGTCCATTGCCCACTGGTTGAGAGTGCATACCGCCACCGTCACCTTGCGCCCCATCTTGAATCTCTTGGAGGGCACGCACTCCTCAACGCTCGATCTTACCGCTGAAATAGTTAATAATACATATTATAAAGTCAAAAACATACTTTTTAGAAGAGGCTGCCCACAATAGCCAAAGTAAAACAACCGTTGAGGTGATTGAATCACTAAACGGAAGTATGTAAAAATAAATCAATACAAGAGCAGATCATCTGTTATAATGGCCTCTCTGTTTAATTCATGTGTTAACTGGCTTAATTTTTTAGGACTATGTAGGATGTAGGTTTTATTTGTAGAATTCCATATTGATGGTATTTTTTCAGATAATTTTATCACTAATACATTTCCCTGGTGTAGCGAACTCGAATCAAAGCAAGGCTTTAATAAATCATTTCGCTTTAGCATTTTTGCTAAAATTCGACTATTTTTTGTGATTCTCCAAGAATAAAAAGAATATTAGTTGCATAAGATATAACCTGTAAAAAACCGTGTTTAGATTTTTCTACGTTGTATTATTCATCAAATGGGTGGCGTCACATATTAAGAAGGAAAAGTTAATTATACATTGATTTATATTCTATAATCTATCAAAAAAGATAATTTTCCTTACGTCTTTGACCTCCAAACTTAGTTTTGTGTTATAAAGCAATTGACATTGAAGATCAAAATTGTGACAAAGTTAACTTTGCGAACCGTGAAAAGTTACGTAATCGTAAAAAATAATACACAGTTTAGCAAATAACGTCGTCCATGGGAACAGTTTCTATGGAAATAATATAAAACTAAGGCTAGCTTTAGACTTGTAAGTTTTTTCGTAAATTTACGACTTCTAGCCAATGGGCATATTGGATTTTTAAAATGCAATATGCCCATTGGCTATAAGTCGTAAATTTACGAAAAAACTTACAAGTCTAAAGCTAGCCTAATAATTACGAACTATTTTCCGACGAAAATTTTATTTATCACCATTTTGTCTACGAAATACGACAATGACGAAATATATTGACATGTTTTTTGGTTATGAGCAATAATTATTACTTCTGACTTTGGGAATTAGGGACCCTTCATGGAGATATGAATGAATGTCCCTACAGTGTATAGCAGATTCATGGGACCAAGAAAAAACGGTTGATTATCAGAATGAAAATGTCAGGATTTCGTTTTATTACTCTAATTCGCCGAACAGATGTTTCCTAGAAGTGATGCTTCCTATACAGATCTCTAAATAGTATAAAATAAAGCCCCTATCCGCGTCTGTCTGTTTGTACTCTTAGTTCTTCTAAACTACGCAAAAGGACTTCCATAGGGTTTTCACTATCATTTATAGATTTTTTTTCCGGAATGTTTACATATCTGATACCTGCATATTATATTTATAGAACGTACTTTGATATTTATATAATCAAAGAGAACGTAGAGAAAAGTCGATGTTTTATAATCAAGTCGTAAAAATATATTTTCGGGCACTACATTGCTAACGCTGGCTAAACCTCATGAGATGCAGCAAAATAATGTACTACGGAATTGTATTTCTTAAAAAGGCCTACAGAAAAGTAAATGATGGTATTTGTCTATCTCCCAAGGAGATAGACATGTACCCCAGTAACGCCAGGTACACGTCAGCTAGTACAGATATAAAAGAAAACTGATATCGAAATTTTCGAACTCTAGGCCCCAAACCATTGACATAATTACAAAGACGCGTAATGTTCATACTAATCGAACTAAAAATGTAGCACGTTCCAGGTTCTAGATGCAAAGCGAAATAACGAAACATAAGAAAAGAATAGTCAATAACGATGAGTGAATACATGAAATATTTACATATATTTATATTTTACATATATAAATTTTTTTTTTATTTTTTTATATAACAGCCTGCCTTTCGTGAAACGGAACGCATTAGAAAAGGTTAGCCATTCAAAGAATATGTGAGTACGGGTGAAATAGCTATATTTTAGTGAACGCCCGTCGTTTCTGTATGCGGCGGCCCGCTGACGAATATTTATAGACATTTGAATAATTGTATTTATTGAAATAATAAGTCATTTTGAGCACATAAGAATGGAAAGCATCCATCAGATTTGGTTTGTGCTCGAGAATGATTTGTGTGCCTCTCAAAAACATTTTTTTCACAAAAAAAAGAGCCTTGAGCGACGTGTTCGTGGCAACTGGTGACAGCTTGCCTCGACAACGAACTCATGTAAGTATGTCCACTGGACCTAGTTCAGTGAAACCACGCGCGTTGTAAGAGTAACCTATTTTCTTATTTCATCTGAGCCACAGAGAGACCAATGAAATTGATTAATTGCTCAGGAAAGAATTTCAATATAAAAATGTTTGATCAATTTCGACAGTAGTAGGGATTAATTGAGCTTTCTTCGGGCATCGCACGCCCACCTCACACTTCTAGCCAACTCACTGTTTTACAATATGATTACTATTGTATATTATTCCATTATTCGATGTTTATAGCCGAATTGCCGATATGGCGACATTGGCAGCACGAATAATTTGACAAATAATGGTCTGGTCGGGAACACGAATATGAAACCTTCCTCAATTAATCCGCTTTCACAGACAAGACCAGTCAGTCAAGTGTGGGAATATTAACGTCAACACGACACCGGCGGGGGAGCGGCACGCAGGGTTGTCGCTAGAAGGACTTGCGAACAATTATAATTATAAATATCTGCCAATTAAACTGTCACGGTCAGATTTAAGCCGAGCGCCAGAAATACATGCTATCTATTTACTACTTAATTAAAAAAAAAAACAGTGGCAATTTCAACTCTTACTGGTTAATTCCTTTCCCATGATTCGTAGTTCAAGGTTCAATGAAAAATAATTTCTTCGGACGATTCACAGGTTCGGCTCGCAAGCCTATAGTCGCCATAATGCTGCGTTTACACGTACGAACCGAAGCGCGGGCAGAGCCACGAATTATTTATTTATTCACGCCATGAAGGCTTTTACATATATACAATGTTTAAAGTAAGCTGATCAGGAGTAAAATAATGATTGTATATTACATAGCACAATAGAATTATGGGAAAGGAACGAAGCAACGTTTCGCAGAAGGAGGAAGTGTGCCGATGCATCGCAAGTTAATAATATCATAGTCATTGATCATAGAATAAAGAAGAAAACTAAAAATGCCTTCTGCACAAATTTGAATGGAAACAATGTAGAACTGACTTAGTACCTCTTGGTACTAGACCATTTAGCACGCGGACTGTCTCTTTTACACTTGCCTGACATTGTAAATCGCCATCCCATATGAATTTCGTATTACGGTGAAACACAGTTTTGTGTGAAAATATAGGCCGAAATTGGATTTATATGAGGGTCACAAAACACGCCCACAAGGCACTTCTTGTGTTATGCTTTGTTCTATATCGTTGATATATGCTATATATCATATCGTTTATTATTATTATTTTTAATTTATACGTAATACAGGGTTTTCCAATAAGAGGTGTTATTTTGAATAGCCCGCTATTTCGGTAGATGTTACTTTGGAAGCTGTCATTTTTTGAAATTTGACAAGTAGAAACTACGGCATTAATAAAAATGGAACGACACACGCTTCAACAACGCATTGAAATTATTAAAATTCACTTAATTGAATCAAATGCAAATCATCTTGAGTGATGAGGCCCATTTCCAACTCGGTGGCTTCGTCAACAAGCAAAATTGTCGCATCTGGGGCTCGGAAAACCCAAGAGTTATTGTTTAAAAGCATCTCTATCCTCAACGTGTGACTGTTTGGTGCGGTTTATGGTCCGGCGGAGTCATTGGACCTTACTTTTTCGAAAATGAGGTTGGAGCAACAGTTACGGTGAATGGATCGCTATCGCGAGATGATTAATGATTTTTTACGGCCGGAATTGGATGGTATTGATCTGGACAACGTTTACTTTCAACAAGACGGCGCTACGTGCCACACAAGCATCGAAACCATTGATCTTTTACGATTGAATATCAAAATACCAACTCTTATTGGAAAACCCTGTATTAATTAAGGCTAGAACTACAAGACGTGACTTTTTCAAGGTAGTATAACACCTAAATAAGATAAAGATATATAATTTTTGAATTAATATTGTAATTCCAGCTTCTGATTTATTACATAGCTACTACGTGAATATGAACAAGATAAACATTCTTATGAATCCCAAAAAATCCCGTCAGTGGTGAAAATGTGGCAAGTAAACAGCAGGAAAAAAATCAAAAGCAAAGAAAATTCAATAAAATAATTATTTTATGTGGGAAACTGCGATTATATTTCAACCCTTTTTGTGAGTCTACCCCTACACCATACAAAGGCAGGTCGGAATCGATACGATATTATAATATTAACTGGAAGTTGCAAGGAGACAATCGATATGGCGGTCGTACCAGGCGCCGAGGAAGGCGGGGAGACCAAGGAAAACTTCTGGAGCAGGCGATATCCTGCCATCGCTGATAGCTCCCGCGCAACCAACCGCTCCCTCTTTCTCGTAAACAATCCACTCAACGGAAAGAGAGGTAGAACGTACCTCTCAGCGGCAGGAGCACCTCCTGGGAGTGCAGGAAGCGAGTGGGATAGGTGCTTGCAGTAAACATACGATCTAATCTATTTCAAGAAAACTTTAAACTGGGAAGAAACCACTAAAGCTTTGGTCTATTGAAGAAAAACCATAGATGTTATGATTATAAATTTAGTTATTTGATGTGAAAACACGCTAAACACGAATGTTTACGTTTTTCAGAAAAAAATATTAACATGATACGTCTTCGTCTAGCGGATATTGAACCCGTAAATAATGATGAAAGGCGAGCTCTTTCTGACTAGACATTAGAGAAAATAAATAATTCAAGAAAAATTAATTCAGAAAACACGCAAGAATAAGACAGAATCAATAGTCAGTACACCGATTTATTTATTTCCTTGTTTTCGTGCTACATTTTCAGAAAAAGCTTGAACATGATTACGTATTATTGTTTGTAATTAATTTATCTGGATGACTTTTTTTATTGCAATGGTTTTTGCTATGCCTGTCTCACTGGCCAAAAATCTGGTACCGAAAAATTAAAACTAAACTGCACACTTCTTTTGCACAACACCATTACACTTGGAGGGTTTTTAGGTAACAAATTTTTCCCTACCGAGAAAATACAAGACCTCTAAGTCTACAATAGCCAGGTAACATTTTAAACACCCATATGAGGTAAAAATTGTGAGGCGCATATGACGAGGTTCTATTTGTATAAAGAACATTAACTTTAAATTCAGTAAATTTAAATGATTCACCACCTCATGAAATGTAAGAATCTAGAAAATAAAAAATAAAACACAATTACACTCATTAAGGATTTTTTTTAATAAATTACCGAAAGAAATCAGAATCTTCTACCGTACATAAAGGTACATATATTCGAGTATAAAGGATAATGTCTGTTCGTGGAGGGCAGGCGGGCGTGGATTTGATTTGTATACAAATCTACAGTTTTTATTCCGAAGTTGATAAAATTTTGCACACTTGATCTTCAGAACAAGAGGAAGGTCCCTATCTGCATGAAATTTCAAAAAAACTTTGCTTGAAGCCCGGGCAACGCTGGGAATTCAGATAGTTAATGATAAAATTTAAATATTTTAAAGGCATTTCTCAACACTAATTTAATCATATAATATTCTATAATTTATCTTCCATAACATTTTGTTTTCCTTTTCTGGATACATAAATATGTATTTCTTTTAATTTAATTATTTTGGCTACCTTCACTAAATATAAATGTCTCTAAACCATATTCACTATAATAATATGTGTAGGTATGTATTACCATTCGACATATAGAATAAATAATAACACAAGAAATGCCTTGTGGGCGTGTTTCGTGTTCAAAATATTTGCCCAATGTGGGCCTATATTTCCATACAAAACTGTGTTTTCTAAATTTAAATAGGATGGACAATTTCAGGCGAGTGTAAGTGAGACAGAACGCTGGGCGGTTGGGCTAAATGGAACATTTTTAACATTTTAATTTGTATGCAGGTACTACTTGTGTTATATTCTTTATTCTATACTTTACTCTATACTCTATACTTAAATATAATTGTGCATATATCCATTAACAAAATTATTTAATGTACACTCCAGTTCCACCCACAAGCCCAATGCTTTTAATAGAAGAGAAGTACTAATCATAAAATGTTGTAGGTATGTAAAACTGAATTTGAATTGTAGAACATAATAAAGTTGTATGTAATGTAAATAATAAAATTTAGACATAGTACACAAATAATTCAGAATACGGTATGATACGTACGATACGATTTACACAAACAATTCAGAATACGGTACGATACGATACGATTTACACAAATAATTCAGAATACGGCACGATACAATACGATTTACATAAATAATTCAGAAGAAAAAAATGTTTTAATAATATACCAAGGTACATAAGTAGGGAGAAAGATAAGAATCAAATAAAATAAAGTTAGATTAGAGATTAAGTATCAAAATGTTACTTTAAAAGGTAAAAAGAGTTTAACAAATTATTAATTAATTATAAGCCTGAGACACCCATACAAATTGAAAAATCTCCCGAGAAAAAATTCTGATAGCATTCTGATTGCCGGTCAGCTGCTCTACCAATTAAGCTACGTTGGCTTATTACAAAACCCGCCAGATAATTCAATATGTAGGTACTAGTATTTTTCATTCAACAATTATTGCTTATTACATTTTTTAACCTGAAAAAAAAACAACTTTATTTTTGTGCTATGCATAAAAACTTTGTCTTATAAACATTAGTTTACCATCAAAATAATTATGTTAAAATGGGTTTAGCAATAAACTAAGTACTCTCTTGCGTGTTTTATCAATTTTAGTAATTCTTATCTTATTTAGCAATTTTATGTACGGCTTTTAGGTTAATATATAAAATATGGGTGCTTAGTGTTATGTAGCCAAGTAGTTACTTTCGTATTACGATCTCTTTTGTATTGAGTTTATTTTTTAAAAAGCACACCGATCGATGTAAAACGTTTTTTTTCAGAACACATCAATTAACAATGAACGTTTGTCCATTAAATAAATCTATTATCTATTATAATGTTCGTACTGTACAAGACACGGGCCGCATGAGAAAAGTTTTCTGTTCAAATGATGCGTTGGCAGGCAATGTAAAGTTTTCGAACAAACAAAAAACTTTCTGAAGCTAATGTGGTGATTTGATTGGAAGATATGCAATATTGTATTCGCAAGAAAGCGCGTAATAATTCGTAATGACGTCAATTGAAATGGGATTGAAAGTTTACTCAGAAAACAATTATTTAACCAATGTAACTAGTAGATCTATGACCAAAATCTCAAAACCTCGCGACCAAAAAAGTAAGTTTCTAATTTTATCTTTTTTAATTTTCAAAATCAAAATTTTCTTCTGAAATCATAAGGTTTGTAAGAAGGTACTTAGCGAAATACCTACCTAATTATTTAACAACCGTTTATTATTTTACGTAGGTATTTTAAAATTTTTAATTATACGACTGATCCAAAGAAACATCACTATCTTAATCTTTTTTGAGACCATACCGGACCCTTTTTGAGGGAAATCAAAAAATGGAATCAAAAATGAACTTTAAAGTGTTTCAAGTGCAAGCTATTCTGTTAAAAAATGTATGCATTTTCTCATGGCATACGGGTTTAAATCGCATATCAAAAAATTCCAGCTAGGGCGAAATTCCAATGCCATGAACGGTTTGTCGGCGGTAAAAAATTCTTGTCACTGGTGCACGAACGGTTTTCAAGAGGTTTCCTTATTTTACTATTATTCACGGTTTCACTATTCTTTTTAAAACTTTTTTAATATTGAAAATAACTTTCATAATATTGAAAATATCCGAATAAGAAAGTCCAAATAAAACAGGACGATTTAACATTTGAAAAAATTCTTTAATGAACCATTAAAACCGCAACCATCTTGAACCGGAAACGGAACGTTACAAACAAATTAACAAAGAGCGAAATGCAAAGTGGTCCAGTCAAAATAGTTACGATGTTTGAATCATTCGGTAAAAGTTATGAATGATCTAGCCTTTAGTTCATCGGGCTTTTATTGTCATTATGTTGCTAACTCGCCACTACTGAAGAGATACATAGGTAGAACGGTGTTTTGGGCGTATCCGTATAGCCGATGTAAGTTCAAATTTTTCTTTATTTATTGTGAAATTAACAACAACAAAAAATCTGATGTCGAAAATTTTTCTTGAACAGATAATCAAGTTCATTGGCCTGAATGGGGGTGGGGGAGCAGGAGCAAAATAATAATTATAATAATCCGTAGATACAGATCCACACTTCTAGGTATTTTCTGTGTCATGTGTATTATTTTTTTTAATGTGGATACCGCAATCAATTCCCAATCGTCTGAAGCCATAGTGAGACTATGGCATTCCCAATTATTACGGGTATGTTCTGAGGCTGAAGGAGATGGGGAAGAGGAAAGACTGTCACCAAACACGACTAAAGCCATTTGAAGCAATGTCTCAATTCTGAATGGTGGTTTTACACCAGGGCAATAATGAGAGTATCCTCCACTCTGACACGCGCCACAAACATACTATATATTATTGTTTAATCGAACAAATTGTGAAATAAGAAAAATTAATCCGGCTATGATGATGGAATTTGAATGAAATCCGAAACATCAGAAAACTGGAACAGATAAACATGGCGTGACAACCTTTAATGCAGCAGAAGGGGTGTGATGAATAAATCAACAGAACAAAGTAGTTTCCCCAGTAGTCTGGTAGGGTAGTTTTTTCTAACAAAGTTAAAACACCTTTAGTTATCCACTCTCAGGGGAGGCACATTAAATTTCCCGGTGCAATGAACTTCCGCCCACCCACTCCGCCCACCGCGAAAGCCTTAAACAAGTTGGTGTTATAGAATCTGAGGCGTGTTTGAATGCAGCCTTTATTGCTATATCGCTCGAACGTTCCATTGTGGTAATTTTGAAGGGGAGCGCGATATAATAACATATTATTATTGCATATTACCATGATTAAAAAATATTGAACCATCGCGAGTGTAAACAAATAAAATAAAGGAAAAGTTGAAACAAAAAAGAAATTAACAATATATATAAGTTTATATATAAAATTATATATATTGTTATATCCTATGTAATGCTTGATAATACCTCAGAAAATTATTTGAAAATTTTTGGAAATTATTATTTTTTTTTTTTTTTAATTTTTATATGTTAATTTGGATTAACATAGGGCGTCAGAGGGTATTTTTTAAATAGAAAGGTAAAATAAACATAACACAAAAGTAATACAATTAACGGTTTCATGTCAAAAATGCACATTTACAATGAAGTGATAATCTCTAAGGTACAAACAAATAACATTTAAACTAAAATTCATTCAGAAATAAAGAAATAATCAAGGATAATAAATCTTTAAAAATTCGCCATACTAGTCGAAAACATGTCCGTCACTACCAGTCTTAAATTGAATGAACATTGAAATTCATTTACAATATTCTGAGAAATTACTGTGATCAGTGAATTGAACTGATGTTATTATTATAGAACACATCTAAAGTGTCAGCTACACTACTCGCTTCGACGCTTCGACGAAGTCCTCGACGAAGTTAGCCGAATTTCGAAGTGCGTGCCCACACACTCGTGCAACTTCGCGAGTAACTCAGTCCAACCAGTCAGTGATTGGTTTATTTATGCCGTGACGCTTCGAGTCCTTTGACTCGGGCGCATTTACCGACAACAATCGGAAGTCGGGCGAAGCGAAGCGAAGTTGCCCGAAGCGAAGCGAAGTTCGTGCCCACACTATCGTATTCGGTCAACTTCGATCAACTTCGCGAGTATTGTAGCTGGGCTATAATGCGTTAAATATTTGTAATTTGAGTATAAAATATTGATATGTCACCTTAAATTAAGTAATCAATGACGGCAGAAATTCGATGAAACTCACGTTGTGGCGGGAATAAGGATTTCAACCGAGCGGAAAAAATAGACGACACAGAAAAGACTACAAGCTATGAGAAAACTAAAACATGGTTTTTCTAAATCGCTACCGTTACGGTAAAAAAAATCACAAAGTTCATGTTAATTTGAATTAACACTGGGGCTGAAAGGGTTAACTGATACCACCCGAGTAACAATTTGATTTTTTGTAGGTAGGTACATAATTCAAAACAAACAATAAGCATGTAATCAGTACAAGGAATATCTGAAAAAAAAATCATTATTAAATTGGTTGACATTTTTATTTGTCGACGGCAACTTGTTTTGATTAATATTAAAGTTAATTTTTCCACGATGTATATTTTTAGAATGCCGCACAATGACGACCTAGTAAAATAAATGTCTAAAAAATGATGTGAATCGCAGCAATAAAAGTCTCCCCTATTTGCATTTCGTTAACGAAACAACTAAGTAGGGCACGGATTGCTTTACCGATCCGCAGTAAACGATGCCAATAATCTGGTTAGTTTCTGTGAATTATTGGCTTCAAACCCTTCAAACCTTACGAATTACTTCAGCAAGCAGTGAACGGAGCCAACGTCTGGTTAGATTCCGTGAATTATTGGCATCGAATCGCGAAATTAAGGGAAAATAATACCGTCACCTTAACTAGTAAATCTCGTAAGTTTTTTTTTTTTTTGCAAAATTATATTTGAATGCCACCTTCTAACATTTCTTTTTACATATTACTAGGTGTCAGAACGAAGTAACACAGGCGTAAATTTCACGTACCAAGATTACACTGCCAGAATTGCACACGGACGGAATAATTAATTATTCATTGACGAAATTACACATGGAGAAGATTACACCTACTGGAATTAAACGCGTCAAAAATCAATTTGTTAAGGCGATGCACTACGTCGTGTAATATTTTGAATCGAGCCGCTATCAATAACACACCTTATGGCGATAAGGCTTAAATTCCCGCTTCACACCATCCACCTGTTTTGATTTATGCAAGAAAAAACATGGCCAAAGTGTGCCTTTTATTTTATTTTGTGATGTTCAGGCACAAATATTTAAATGTTTTTCGATCATTTTATAAATAACTTAATTTGCCACATTATACAATAAAACCATAACCGAAAATGGGTTCGTAAGTAGGAGATTTTGAACTTTAAAACAGTTTTCATAGGCCTATACATTATTTTTTTCTGGGCTTATAAAAAGACTAAAAAATACTCGATTATTTCAAAGGCCAGGATGTATTCTACTCGCAGTATTTAGTTAAAGCATCTGAAACATTTCTAGGCGACCAAATTTTCAAACCAAAAACACATGATTTTAAATTACTACGTAATGCATCGCCTTAATAAGTTAGATTTACAATCTTTGTTCAAGTGCGTGCTAAATAAATGTCACATTGGAAAAAAAAAAAACTAAAGTTAGGTTAGGTTTATTTGACGTGTATAATTCTCTCCATGTGTTCGTGTTTAGTCTCCGTATGTTAATACAAATGATAAAGAGCGCGCTTATATTCCAAAAAACGATTATAATGAATTGGCGTAAGCGACTGCTGAGAACATATTTTATAAAATACGACTTTCCGTTTATTTAAAATACGAATTTTAAAATAACAGAACCAGTTTTGTATTTTATAATTTTCGGCTTATACTCTGCGATTTTTTTCTATCTAAAAATTTCATTTCCCTAATTACTTTTTCAATTCTGCATCTGAATCAACATAGGGATTAACTTTAAAATAACGAAGTGTTAAAGGGAAGGATTTACGTCGGTAGAAATTCGGAATGCGGGGTCGTAATTTTGGGCGTGTAGGTACCTACCTGATACTAGTAGGTAGGTACGTGAAATTCAAGGCTGTGTAATTTCGTGATGCAACCCAAAACCTCATGTCGACATAAAGATTATTATAAGATACAAGAATATCACGTCTAGTAAAATAATAAGTAAAAAATTAAAACAATAGGAACAACCTATTTATATAGGGGTAGCATATCCGCAGTTTCATTTTATTTGCAATTTATAAGATCGAATCTTCGATTGAATCTTAGAATTCGTCATCTCTAAATAGCATAAAATAAAGTCACTATCCGCGTCCGTCTGTTTGTGCGCTTAGTTCTTCTAAGATACGCAACTTATTTTGATAGGCTTTTCACTATCATTTAGAGAATTTCTTCCGAAAGGTTTACACATATGATACTTGCATATTATATTTATAGAAAGTAGAGAAAAGACGATGTTTTATAATCAAGATATAAAAATATATTTTCGAGCACTACATTTGCTAACGCTGTCTCAACATCATGAGATACATCAAAATAATTGTACTACGGAATTGTACCTATATCACAGACATAGGAATTAATAGACGAGAAGATAATGGCGAGGGGTAAAATCAACTGTTGAAGAACGAAGGGGGTTAAGCTGATTGTGATTCGTCAATAAATCAATCTGACAGTAAATAGGCATCTCGCATTATAATATCACCATTTAGTTCTTAAAAGTAAAATCTGCTTTTGAATGAATAGACATTTTTACATGGGAGCGCAAATTATTCGCCACGTTATGAACTAATTTGCGAAGTCCAAATTCGGCAAAGTAAATTTCTTCTGTTTGCAGAGTCGTAGTTAGTTTCAGAGTATTTAGTTAAGACACTTTTACAAATGTTTCATAATTTACTTACCCCAGTAAACAACGATTAGCACACTTGAGAATCGCTACATTGTGATGTGATAGTATATGTTTCTAAAACTGATCCATATAATACGGTGTGAATAAGCTTAAAATAAAGTAAAATAATGCTTACTTATGGAATGTAATACGACAATTGGGTGTATTCTCTTTTTCACATCTATTTTTACAAGTTTTCATATCACAAGTCAACATTTTGCCGTGTTATTTCGTAAAATGAACCGATGATGCCTCGACCATAGTTCGCACAAGAATGATGACGTCACGTTTTCAAATTTCACTTGAGGCCATACGCGAGCCCAGCCGGCTCCAATGGAACCGGTATGGGGAGTGGGGATAATACGCTTTTAATCACTTAGGGCAGGTCTACTAATATTCATATGTCTATGACCTATATCTTATAAAGGCCTACAGAAAAGCCCGCGATGGAATATGTCTACCTCCTAAGGATAACCCCCAGTAACGTCGGGTACACGTCGCCTAGTACTTTATACAAAAAACATTTGTACAAAATAATTGTCCTACAACTTTATTTATTTTGTGAAAACAGTAATGCCATTGCATTATTTCTTATGTAGGTACGTATTTTAAAAAAAAATTAACATCATTAGCCACAACCCGGCGTCATTAAATTTTAATAGATACATAATACCCGCCTCATTAGGAGATGTCTCAACTGAAATTTGAAGTAGTTCCAACGTTTAATATTCATAACTAGTTGTCATTAAAGATGACAAAATAGATTTGGAAGATTTACTAATTAAGGTGATGGTATTGCGATAGGCGGAGTGATTCAACTTTCCGTGGAACTGAAAGCGTACCAACGTACAGGTAAATCATTTTAAAGAGACCCTTTCTTGTGTAGTGTTGTACTGGATGATGTATGAAATATAACGATTATTTACCTATTAAACGCTTGACGTTCGGATGCAAAATTAAATGAAAAAAAAATATTTATCTCAAATAAAAAAAAGTATATTGCTTAAAAGTGTATCCTATTTTTTACAGTTAATCCAACAAATGAATAAATAAAATAAAAAATACATTACTTAGGTATACATGGTGTAACAGAACGCACCCGAAGGATTTTTTTTTAAAAATGATTTTACAGTCCTGCGATTTTTTTTCGATGAAAAATAAAAAAAATATGTGTTTCTACCACACATCGCCACTGATCACAATGCTACGCGTGCGACGGGAACACGTGATCTCTCCTGTCACCGTGCTGCTGGAACCAGACGGAGTGTCTTTGGGCATTTGCGGGGTAAGATGGGACTGCGGGTGGGCGTCCCAAACTAAATTTTTGATACTATCAATGTGCAAAAATACTCGTACCTTTAAAATGTCCTCTTTAAAATGATTTGCCTGTACTATCGGCGGCACATCTCCCGTGGGGCGGGGGCATGTGGCATACCACCTCCAGGTGGGGAATCTCCGGGGGAATATCGCTCACGGTGGGGTGGCAGGGGAGATACAATATATTACGAACAAACACCATCTGCCAGGGTGTGCTTGAGTTCAATACCGCGAAACATGAGTTTTGGGCAAATCTTGATGTATTGCACATTTTCACAACTGATTAAATGACGACATATTCAAAATTTTGAATTGACCAATGTACTGATTGCATCCCATTAAATTCTTCAAATAAACCACCCCGAAACATAATAGCGTTTGTCGTCTTTAACGTCGAGTAGCGGTAAACCTTTAGGCCCAGCTGAAAGACCTTCATTCAAAAATTAGATATTAAACGTCTCTTGAAATGGTCTTAGACGTCTTTGATTTCCAGAATAGCTACGTACTTCGAAATCCTACTCTTCCACCTCGTTCCCCTCCCACTCCATTTACCTTTACAGAATACCCCAACTGGAGAGGCCATACTGTATCCGCACAGCTGAGACTCTTGTGCAGTATGCACATAAAAAAATAAATGTACAAAAATGTATTTACGTGTAATAATCACTAAAATAATTTAAACTAAATTTAAAAAAACTCTAATAAACTACATATATAAGCTAAATAAACTCGATCAATTTGGATTTTCCGTTTCTCAAATAGACAACAATATGTAACATAGGTATGTTTTTTTCCACTATACCAACATCACAAACTATGGAGTACCACAGGGGTCAAATCTTGGACCTTTATTATTCTAGCTATTTATCAACGACATTTACCGTTGCATAAAACATGCTAAATTTTTCTTATTTGCGGATGACACTAAACTATTCCTTTTAGTAAAAAAAAAAAAAAAATTACTTGCAGATACAAAGCGATATAAATTTTATCGTCGAATTAAGTCAGACCAATGAAATGGGATTTAGTTAGAAATACTCCATTACGTTTTACACCAAAGCAAACTACAAAATGTGTTATTCATCTCTAAAGCACATTGTTATTTCGAAAGATTTGGGAATCACATGTGATAACTTACAATTCATGTCCATGTAGAAACGATGGTGCTGGATAACTCATCAAAATTACAGTTAAACACACCTATAAAAAGTGTGATAAAGATATGAAAAGTGATGAAACAAAAACTAGGTGAAATAGGTTACATATGTAACTATTTAACCTAGTTTTTGTTTCTTCACTTTTGTGACGTCATTTTTAGGAGTTATCATGGAACCTTATAAATAGTCTCGCCGATAGAAGAAAACTGCTTTAATGATAACAGCATGATAACGACACAGTTCTAATAATAAGCGAAAAAACTTGGGAAAACGTAATATTTAAAGCCACTGAAGACATAAATACTCTTAAGAATTTCTTCGAACTTAATTTGCTATCACTAAATAGCGATAAAACATATGTAATTCCATTTGCAATACACACAAAAGACATCCCTAAAAATTTTAACATTATCATTCATGACAATTCCAAAATACATAATAAAAATTACTGTCTCCAAAACTGCACAATACTAAAAAACACAAACACAATCAAATATCTAGCTAAGGAGTAATTATCGATAAAAATTTGAATTGGAAGGAACAAATATGTCAAATTGTAAAAAAAATCAGAAAACTGATATATGTATTTTTAAGAATCAGAAATTTTTTGTCTTTAAAAAACCTATATTTAATATATTATGCCTTGGTCCAATCAACGCTACAATATGGTATCATTAGTTGGGGATCCACATACAAAACTAACCTTACTCCAATAGAAGTTGTACAAAGGTTAATAATTAAAACTAGCAGTTAAAAACCCGCTCCGCGGGTTTTTTTCTGCTAGGCCCTGCGGGCGGCTCTCGGTTCGGCTTCGCCCATTTTAAGTGATATTAACAACAGTTACATTTAATAGATAGATATTATAACATTCACAGAGAGAGGGCGAGTATATATATTGTTAAAACACGGAACAGGAAGGAGTTAATCAATAATAACATGCTAAATTTACGCATGATAAGAATGACAGTTGTTTGAATAAATGAAATTTTACGTATTTGTGATGGATTATTTCAAATGAAACACTATTATTGACTACATGTCTACAACTGATATTAACTGTTATCGTACCTAATATAATTAGCTCATAGGAGACTTGCAGTGCTTAAATATGTGTTACAACCGTCAATGTCTATAAGTTGAATCAATATCGTTTAGTTTGTCACAATTAAAGATAGTTTTAACAAAGTTGACTTAAATAATAGATTATTACATATTGATTAATTGTACCCGTGTTTATGAATAAAAGGAGGGTAATTGTGCGATGACATTAGCAGTCGGTTTAATTAAAAGGTGTTAATTTTACTCCAACTGGTGGTAATTCTTTACCCACAACTGTTACTGTATCTAATAAAGTTTAAAGCTAGATTATATATACACCTTTATCAGGAGAGTAAAAATCTATATATAAAGGTAGATTATTACAATATAGCGCCCCTGAGGTGATATCTCACAAAAGCGGCGCTATGCAAATTGTCCAATAAATAAATAAATATAATGTTTACATTTTATTGTGTATACACCGAAGTCAAAAATTAAATATAGATTGCAATTGGGAAAGAAGAAGTGGAAGGAGGGGGGAGGGGTAAGAGTAGGCTGGGTTTATAATAATTAGGAATTACAATATCGTTAGACGGGAAAGACCAGTTGAGTGGGAAAATATTTAAAAGAGAGTTTATAAAAAAATTCTTGTTAATTATATCTGCTTTTATATTAATATGTTTCCTCATTTCTAAAATTTCAAAATTATTTATAGTGAAGTATTTTAAGACCTGAAAAAAACAAATAGCATATAACCATAAAACAATATATTCATAAGACAAATAGCATTTAATAACGGTTATTCTAATAAATTGATAGTTGAAATACTAAATAAAAAAATTAAACACATTCTCTTCAAACGGTCTTTCTAAAGATAGAAATAAACAATTGCGTAGAATTCTGTTTGTGGATAACGATACTTCTAAAATTATATATATAAACAATCCTGGTACCATTCAACTGCCGTTTTACACTAATAACAATGAAGAAATATATTCTTAATAATAAAGATAGCAAAATTCAAACAAAAAAATCAGGAGTTTAAAAACTCAATTGAGATGATTGTAATTTCATTTACAAAGGTAGAACCAATAGAAACTTTGAAGTCAGAACTAAAGAATATCGCAGGGTTATAAATGGAAATAGTGAATCTGAGTTTGCAAATAATCTTTTGAATAATGATCACACTTTCGATAAAAATTCAGGTCTTAAAATACTTCACAATCATTCACTTCACATCAATTAAAATCGTATCTTTACTTTTATATTAAATATTATAAAGTATTTATTATTGGTTATGTTAACTGTTAAATGTACATTTAAAATAAAATTACCACACACACAAACACCGCTGGGGGAGAGCCGGGGATTGCCGACCCCTGGAACAGAGTATTTATTTAAAAACAATACACCTTAACATTCATAAATACAAAATACAAGAAATAACAACCAAAAGGTGTATTAGCAACACTAGATCTCCGGGTCAGAGACATATCCAACAAGGAACTACAAAATAGAACATTTGACCAAAAAAGCTTCCTATACTATGGTACTAAACACTACAACAAAATCCCACTCTCATTCAAAACTCACAACAATATTATGACATTTGAATCTTAAATAAAAAGCTGGATACGTAACATAGAAAGGTCGGAAAAAAAATATTGACACCAAATACAGATTGAAACCGAAACCACTCAACTGCACTAAAACACCATGTATTTTATTTATAATGATTTCAGAAAAAAAACAAATATTTATAATTACTACGTATCATTTATAGATACTTTAAAAGATTAATAATACTAGCACGGGAAATTCCACTGAGGATATTTGTATATATTTTTTTTATTTTAGGGAAATCAATAGTTGGTTCATACATGTGCGATTTATAATTATATAACCAATTATATATTTTATCATTATACTCACACATTATGTATTAAACCCAACAGTGTGTTTATTAAATTAACACATTTGTTACAAAAAAGGGAAGATAATAAAATCTTTATTTTAATATTTTTATTTTATTGTCATAACACATTTGTGAAAAATTTCTAGCAAAATGTCTAAAAAGAGTGTATTTTGGAAACAAGCCCGAACTTTTGTGTATCCAATTTGGGATATGTAGTTAAGTTTTTTACGCAGCCAGCAATTTGCGCGCATTGTAAAAAAGACTAGCAATTCGTGAGCAGATTTTATTTTAGAGGACCGAATGATGATATTAAAATGCGAGTAGCCTGTATACTGTCAGATTCGTTTATTAACAAATCACCGAAAGAGGGACGGTCATGCTCCTTTCCCTGATTGGCTCGACTGTTAATTTGGATGCCTATGGTTGGATAAAATATAGATACGTTCCATGGGGGCGAAAAATAAAAAAGGGTCCATTTTTTATGAATTCTTTTAATGTATGATAATACAGTACCTGCACGTGATGCATGTGTAAACGAAAACATTCAATGAACTTACTTACAATGAACAAGAAAAGATAACTGCCAGCTTTCTAGGAAAATGTTGTTTGACATCCTGTAGCTCCTGAAACACTGCGGTCCTACCCGTTGGGTGAGAGGGAGGAGGGAGCGGGGGGGGGGCACGCGATAGATATGGGGGAGGTTCTGAAATTGAGCGATTGGAAAAATATGGCATCTTCTGTAATGCTCTGCACGAATAGTCTACTTCTTATCAAATTTTGATATAAAATAATCTCCGAGCTTATGCTAATACCTGAACTATTAAGTACTGATATCTCTTATACACGGTGTCCGGAAACTCGTAGTACAAGCGGGAAACTGGAGAATCTACACCACATGGGGAACCCAAAAAAACATAAAGTTTTTTGATTTGAGCATTTTCAAAAAAAAAAAAAAACCAAAAAAAAATATTTTTCGGCTATTTTAGGGTTAAAATTTTTTCTGGTGTTTAGGGTTGAATAACAGATGTTTTAACCCTGCAGAGGAGAAATATTTTATGATTACACCGGGTTAAATGAAGGGTGATTTCAAAATAATGCTTCAAATCCGAGTTTCTTCATTTGTTTTACTTTCAAATAGTTTTAATTAGTTGGGTACTTTGATCTTCAGTAATAATTTATAAGAATTTGATTTAAAAAAAATAAAAAAAATAAAAAAAAAATCAACTTCAAACTCGATTTACTCGATAACGAAAGCTCAAATAAAAAAAATATATACTACAAAATCGACTCCAAATGTGATGTAGATTCACCAGTTTCCCGCTTGTACTACGAGTTTCCGGACACCCTGTATATCCCACTGAACATAATTTTAATAACTAGAAGTGTGATCTGTACAAATTTGGAACGAGACTGATGTCGCCAATGTACTTTATTACGTTTGTATCCAAGGCGCCAGATAGGCCAATGAAATTGATTTTCAAGAAAGAAATTAGATATTTGAAAATCTTTTATCAATTTCACCAAAAGTACAAAAATTACATTAAGTCGTCAAAGAAACAAATAATTGTTTTCAATGTGGAGTAACAACGGCCTGGAAAGCCGAAACAGCTGTCACAATAATAATAAATAAATAAACCAAAATACGAGCAGAACAAAAACATTATTAAATTTGCCCCAATTTTTTTTTACATATCCGTACATACCTATTTACATACAGTGTGTGCAAGTGTTTATAATCTACTCGGAGGTACCTACGGGTAGATAGGCAGATTGAACCGATACGTGTGTGGTAAGGGTTTTATGCAGCAGTACCTATTCGGAAAGTTTTATAACAATCGATTTATTGATTCCACAATTTTTTTTTTAAATAACCATGTGAACCTGTTATCAAAAATACTACTTTGGTTGTGTGAATGTCCTGTGTAACTTTGGTTCAACGAAATTAAATTTACTTTGAATTTAAAAATCATTTTCAAAATCGAAACTGATTGTGAGAAGAATTCAGACGAGCAATAAAGTACCAAGTAAGTATCCACCTACAATATGATATTTTAACGGAAAATTATTTAATGTATCATTTTTAAAATTAGAACTGATTTTTGAAGAATTCTGACTATACCGGGATTTCTCACGGCACTGTAAGCTAGTTATGTACTAAAAACTAACATCAGAATTTAACGTTCAATAATATTGCAGAAACACCTTTATCATTCTCTACAAGCCTACGTAAGTGCTCGAGTTCTTCGTCAATATAAAAAACAATACACTTAATTTTTATGCAGGATGGGAAAAAGAAAAACTTTCCCCCTGACACAAATCCGTATTCCGAAAAGTTTCCTTAAATGAAAAAGTTCGTGTTAAAAGTCCTCTACGTGCAAGAAGAATAGTGTTAGGGCCTATTCCTCCAAACATACATCGAAATTAGGAATACTTTATTTATTAAAATATCTCAAATAGTCATTAATAAAAATAAATAAACGTGATTTAACTACCTACCGCCTCAGGTACCTTCAAACAAAATACAATCTAAATATTATACAGGCTTTTAGCCCCTGAACGTTTACACGTTGGCGCCAACTCGCCAACGTTGGGGCCAACGTTGGCCGGTTAAAAACCATTATGTCGTTTAGGCGGCAAATCGAAAATGGCACATTTATTTCGGCAAAAATTGATTCGTCAACATAAAAATAAAATAAATATCCTTCAATATCGTAATTTTTTTCGAGAATAATGTAAATGATAATGAAAAACAATGAAAATACCCTTTTCTGCGTTGGCCATTTCCTTTTTTAATGTGAATACCGCACAAGAGTCCCAACTGCTCCCAACCGTCTGTAGCCAGTGAAACTGCGGCAACCCCAATTGGGATATGTTGTGAGGCTGAACATTTTGGAGAGGGGGAAGAGGAAGGTGGGGGAGTACCTGCCTATTCAGATCTGGTCACAATGCGGTTTCACTAAACTAGATCCAGTGGACATACTTTAACGAGCCGTTCAAATAGCTATTTCATTTGTATACACGTATTTTTGAATGGCTTTCCTTTTCATAAGCAGTGCTGCATTTTTTGTTCGATTAGTATGAATATAATGCGTCGTGTATTTTTGTAATATCATTGGTAACGTATCGATTTCGCCATCTTCTGATCAGCACGCAATTGGAAATGATTTAATTCGAGCCAATAGATTATTGAGTATGGAATCATGCACAACATGGGGAGGTGGTACTTAATGAAGAACCAGTCTTGAAACATGCAACAATGAGGGATTAGGATAATTATTAACAGACTAATTAAATTACAACCATTTTTAAGCATAAAATGCCTTAAAAATGTAATGGCATATTGCTTTGATCGGTCGAATAAATTAAGAAATGTAAATTCATTAGGAACAATTTCGAATTGAAAGACTAGAGAAATAGTTCCTCAGTCTACTTGCAACTAAATGCTTTTTAATTAAAAGCGATTGCCAAAAAAGTTTTAAAGTGTTTTGAAGCCTGGGAATTTATCAGTCGAGTTTAGACGTTGATTAATAACTGAATGCATTGCATGATTTAAATCATAACTTAAAGCGTCAACTACACTACTCGCTTCGACGCTTCGACGAAGTCCTCGACGAAGTTAGCCGAAGTTCGAAGTGCGTGCCCACACTCGTGCAACTTCGCGAGTAACTCAGTCCAGTCCTAATAGCCCAGCTACACTACTCGCGAAGTTGATCGAAGTTGACCGAATACGATAGTATGGGCACGAACTTCGCTTCGCTTCGGGCATCTTCGCTTCGCTTCGCAAGACTTCCGATTGTTGTCGGTAAATGCGCCCGAGTCAAAGGACTCGAAGCGTCACGGCATAAATAAACCAATCACTGACTGGTTGGACTGAGTTACTCGCGAAGTTGCACGAGTGTGTGGGCACGCACTTCGAACTTCGTCGAGGACTTCGTCGAAGCGTCGAAGCGAGTAGTGTAGCGGCCGCTTTTGACTCGGGCGCATTTACCGACAACAATCGGAAGTCGGGCGAAGCGAAGCGAAGTTGCCCGAAGCGAAGTGAAGTTCGTGCCCACACTATCGTATTCGGTCAACTTCGCAACTTCGCGAGTAGTGTAGCTGGGCTTTAAGAGGAAGCTACAAGCCAAAAATGTGTATATTCTTGGTATACCTTATATCGTAGGTAAAAGGCATTAAAATCGCTTGACAAACGGAGTCTAGAAACGTTCGATTTCAAGCATTATTGTTAATACTGGTTTTTACTTATTTTGTAAATAATTTTATAAGAAAGTAAAAAAGTTAATCAAGTGAAACTGTCACAGATAATCTTAGCTATAAAACTGTATTTTTTAAAAGTTGTTTCCTTTATTCTTTCATACATTTCTATTGAAAAAATATTTTTTGTAGTAGTTTGCATTTATATTTTTTATTGAGTAATTTATTTTTTTATTTGTATTCTACTGAAGCGAAGCGATAGGAAAACCTTCATTTTAACTAAAGCATATTTTTTGGTTTTCATAATGTACACCAATTCGTTATAAAAATTAATCAAAATAGTGATTTGGCATTTTGTTTGGCAGAAGCCATCAATACAATGATATCAGGGTAATTGTATGCCAGCTTTATTCAGCTTTCAATTTTAGAGGCGGGTTTGGGTACCGACGCCCCGGGAACCATTTATTGGATTACCAACACCTCTGCCATAGGTCACAACAAGTGGTTCGCTACGTTTAGTGATTTAGCAGGGGTGCCCGGATCATCGGGTGAAAAGCTGCGTGGCGTGCCTGATCGGAAGAGGCAGATTTGGGGAGACCCTTTGACCTCTCCACCTGGTCTCTCGACCCATCGCCTTGCGCCGCAGTGGGAGGGATATTCATAAGTCCGTCACTCCTGGACACACTGACATCTAAATTCCTACTTAACCCTCATACCTCTTACCTTCCCAGAACTTATTCTCCTTCTTTTTTATTTTATTTTATTTTATTTAGGAAACAAACAGTCATTTATATATTTAGCATAAACAGTAATTAATAACAATATTAGACCAATAATGTTCCATTAATTCTAGTCGTTAATTTAATATTTGCACCTATACAATATGTTTATAAATGACAAAGAAATATAAAGAATAAACATTATATGGAATTAAAAAAAAGTGTTATAAAAATAATTAAAGACAGTTAGTAGTAATACAGTTTTGGCATGATTATAATAAGAACAATAAAATAAACAAAGATGATAAGATTATTTCACAAAATAAAAAATTAAGTTATCAGTTTAGTAAGTTGCATTTTATATGTTTTCAAGTTACATCTACATCTCTCTCTACGTCTACATCTCTAGAGGCATTGTGAGTTTTACAGATACGTCCTATTAAAGAGTTTTGCACATATTTGGCTTTACAGTGTGGTGTTCTAAATAAGTCGTTCGATCTGGTGTTGTGTTCAGGGCAACGAAATGCATTCTTTTCTAGCAGATATGATGAATCAAAAAGACTGTTTACGATTTTGTACAAGAATAGGGCATCAGAATTTTTTCTACGTTTACATAAAGCGGTAGGGTCAAACCGATGATCGCTAAAGCGATACGATAGGTGTTTAATAAATTTGGATTGGATATTTTCAATACGATCAATGTATGTTTGATATTGAGGATTCCAAATGACTAAGGCAAACTCGAGTTGTGACCTTACATATGAACATATATAGCAGAATTAGTGTGTGTGCTGTAGCGAAAGGCTTTGTAAAGGGCTTTGGCTATAGTGAAAGGCTTTGCTTTCCTTTACTTAAAAAATACCCTCCACACAGCATCCCAAAAGATGACATTGGCCCTGAGGGAAATTATTTCCATAGTGCCTCTTGTGTGGGGTTAATATAAAAAAAAAGTTTTTTTGACAAAGGGGTGGAAAAAAGCAGGAAAAAAACGCCCACCACTGCGTTTATGGCATGTCATGTCACGAAGTTCACAGAAATTAGTTTAATGATTTTATCGCATAAATTTGTATGTAATCTGCCTTGAAGAAACGATGTTTACTTTTCTTGTAGAAAAGAGGTAAATTATGAAATATAGAATTTTCCAATTTGAAAATCTATCAAATTTACAACATTATTATCTTCTTAAAAAAAACTAATCAGGGGTACAAAAAAGCTAGTTGAGCAATGTATGACAAGTTAATAACGTTATAGAAGCTCCCGTAATTAATATAATCACCGCCGAAACCTACCCGCGAAAAGTTGAAAGCCGAAATATTAATAAATATTATTATTATTATATAAACTCACGAACATCAATTTCTCATGACAGATTGAGGATATTTTTTAACAATAATACTAATTTTCACTAAAATAAAATAAAATACTTTTTGTTTTAAAAATTGTACCCTGAAGAAGCTTGAGTTAATGCGAAACCGGTCGGTTATATAAATTATTAAAAACTCGTGGTTTTAAAACAAAAAGTTATTTATTTTATTTTATTAAATATGTCAAACCACAAAGTGATTGCTTTCTACAATAATAGTAATTTTTACAGTGCCATTTAGTGAAATATCACTACTGCACGGGCGCTGTAAAATAACTAAAAAATCATTTAGGACGGGTTGTTTCCGAGAATTTGAACAATTCATCAAATTTCAACGTTCATTTTCGGGTGCTGTGAAAGTCCTATTTATGTTCTATTATTATATCATTATAAGCTAGTTGCTTGACGGAACTGAAATAATAACAGAACTTGAAAATTAATTTTGAAGAATTGTTAAAATTCTCGGATTATTCTGCCGCGGTAACTAAAAACACAGTTCGATGAGTCTTTAAGAAGACACCGCCAACAAGACAAACTGTCAAAATTTTAAAAAAATCTATTTTTCGCGTCATACTTAGTTAAAGATACTATCACAGATAATAACGAAGCATATTAAAAAAAGCTCACGGGGTCAAAAATGATTCAATGAAATGTATTAAACATATTGACCACAAAGTAGACAGGCATCTAAAAGTTTGTCAAAACACAATACATTAATTCTTGGTAAAACTACACGGCCCTGAAACTTTGTAAGGTTTTATATAAGCTTTGTGGGTTATCTTCGTCCCAGGGAAAAGTACCAAGCCAAGGCACCGGTAAAAAGGGCTGGATGTTCGCCAGAAAGCCAAGGGAAAACGCGAACGGAAACGAGAAATCGGAACAATAGAATAAATAGGCTGAAAGGCGGGCAATATTACGAGCTTGTGTATCGGAAATTAATGAATTTAGGCTTTCATGGCGAAATCACATGAGTTTTCAGTGTGTAATCGATAATATTCAGTTAAATTTTAAAGTTTGTAGTTTATTAATGCGAAAATCACGCAATCGTTCCAGGTGGTAACCGGATAAATCATCACAATGATAATTCATCACAATGATAATTCATCACAACTTTAAAAAGTTATATAAAGTCATGGAAAGTGATGAAACAAAATCTTTATTAACTGGGTAATGTAGGTTAGGTTAGGTAAGGTTAAAAAAAAAATTTCATCATTTCTAATGACTTTATATCACTTTTTAAAAGTGTGTTGAATTGTCACTGTGTTGAGTTATCATGGAACCGTTTCAGGTACACAGAGACAGTGTGAGTATTACATCATTGGAAATGCTGTGATGCAAAATTAATTGAGCGGAAAATCTGTCTATCCAAAACCTGGTCACTAAATTTGGTGACCGGATAAATCATCAAAATGATAATTCATCACATCTTTAAAAAGTTATATAAAGTCATGGAAAGTGATGAAACAAAAACTTTATTAGCTGGGTTAAGTAGGTTAGGTCAGGTTAGGTTTAAATTTTTGAAGTGAAACTTCTTTAGCCGCGTAATGAATTTTCGGGAACGTAGTAAAACCGAGTCAAGATCGAAACGAAAAAGCGGGTACCCCCACCACCGCTCACCGTTCAGAAAAATGGTGTACAAAATTCGTTGTAATTATTAAACAAGTTAAATAACGTATTTTCGCACAATTTCGCAAGTCCAGTATGGTCTAGTGGCTAGGATACCTGGCTCTCACCCAGGAGGCTCGGGTTCGATTCCCGGTACCGGAAATTATTTTTGGTCAATTTTCTGAGATACTGTTTTATTTAATTTGTGTTTTGATTATTTCAGGTGATATTTTTAAGAATTCATTTTATTAAATACAAGCAGTGACTTGAAAAAAATCATAAAATTGTTAATTTTTCAATATGGACTTTTGGCAGCCGGGATGTATTTATAATTTCACAATTATTTTAGGAATGCGGAAGCACATCATGCAAGATTCCCATTCTTGCGACCCGGGTTCGATTCCCGGGCAGTGCACTCCTTTTTTATGGAGAATCATTATTTTTCAAAGGAAGGATATTTTTGATATTGTATTTTAGCTCCAGTAGTATGAAATAAATTTTGAAGTGAAACTTCTTTACGCGCGTCATGCAATTTCGTGGACCGGAGTAAAACCAACTCATGACCGAAACGAAAATGCGGGACCGATTAAAGTTCATTTGATCTAGTCAAAGTTTTGAAGTAAAATATAAATGCTTCTTAGCTCATCTCGACAACTGGCGTTGGTGGTGTAATGGTCAGCATAGTTGCTTTCCAAGCAGTTGATCCGAGTTCGATTCTCGGCTATGGCAAATTATTTTTTTGTTTTTAACGCCTTTTTTTTTTTCAATGGTTGACGATAATATCAATCCACTAAGTAATATTTTAGGCCTGTAGAATAATTGAAAAGTTAAAGAATGATATAAAATTTTTTATGATGTTAACGATAAAAAAATAAAAAAAAACATAAAATTACCATAAAAAATGGGCCAACGGCACGCGGTGTTCCCAAGCGGTCACCCATCCAAGTACTGACCGCGCCCAATGTTGCTTAACTTCGGTGATCGGACGAGAACCGGTGTGTTCAACATGGTATGGTCGTTGGCAAACGCTAAACAATATTAATTTCTATTCTACCTGCAAATAAATATATGAAAATTAGTATAAAAAAGCCCTAATAATACTGAAAACATTAGCAAGGTGTGTGCGACGTTGATAAAAATAATCATTACATACGCGCTTGAAAAAGATCGTAATTACATCCATAACTTTGTAGGAATTTTTTTTTTCAATGGTTGACCATAATATCAATCCACTAAGTAATATTTTAGGCCTGTAGCATACTTGAAAAGTTAAAGAATTTTATGATATTATTAATTATAGTAACGATAAAAAAAAATGGGTGTGTCAAGCCTACGCAAGACAGAAGTGAAACTTCTAGTATTCTTCTCTCTCTCTCTTTTCATTTCATTCTCTCTTTTTTTCTGTCTATTGACATATTTATAAGTAGCATGTGATAAAAAAAATTAAAAGTTATAAAAAAAGAAAAAAAAAAATTAGTTAAAGCGGGGATCGAACCTCGGTTCTTCACGACCACAGTCGTGCGCTCTGCCTGTAGACAGCGAAGATGAGTTAGGAGAGTGAGTTAAACTAGGTATATAATATTAGCTAGGCTCCTATAGCGAAATGATCCCTTTTTTTCGTCACGGTCATGAGTCGGTTTTACTCCGGTCCTCGAAATTGCATGACGCGCGTAAAGAAGTTTCACTTCAAAAAATTCCTCCAAATTTATGGATATAATTACGATCTTTTTCAAGCGCGTATGTAATGATTATTTTTATCAACGTCGCATACACCTTGCTAATGTTTTCAGTATTATTAGGGCTTTTTTATACTAATTTTCATATATTTATTGGCAGGTAGAGTAGAAATTAATATTTTTTAGCGTTTGCCAACGACCATACCATGTTGAACACACCGGTTCTCGTCCGATCACCGAAGTTAAGCAACATTGGGCGCGGTCAGTACTTGGATGGGTGACCGCTTGGGAACACCGCGTGCCGTTGGCCCATTTTTTATGGTAATTTCATGTTTTTTTTTATTTTTTTATCGTTACTATAATTAATAATATCATAAAATTCTTTAACTTTTCAAGTATGCTACAGGCCTAAAATATTACTTAGTGGATTGATATTATGGTCAACCATTGAAAAAAAAAATTCCTACAAAGTTATGGATGTAATTACGATCTTTTTCAAGCGCGTATGTAATGATTATTTTTATCAACGTCGCACACACCTTGCTAATGTTTTCAGTATTATTAGGGCTTTTTTATACTAATTTTCATATATTTATTTGCAGGTAGAATAGAAATTAATATTGTTTAGCGTTTGCCAACGACCATACCATGTTGAACACACCGGTTCTCGTCCGATCACCGAAGTTAAGCAACATTGGGCGCGGTCAGTACTTGGATGGGTGACCGCTTGGGAACACCGCGTGCCGTTGGCCCATTTTTTATGGTAATTTTATGTTTTTTTTTATTTTTTTATCGTTAACATCATAAAAAATTTTATATCATTCTTTAACTTTTCAATTATTCTACAGGCCTAAAATATTACTTAGTGGATTGATATTATCGTCAACCATTGAAAAAAAAAAAGGCGTTAAAAACAAAAAAATAATTTGCCATAGCCGAGAATCGAACTCGGATCAACTGCTTGGAAAGCAACTATGCTGACCATTACACCACCAACGCCAGTTGTCGAGATGAGCTAAGAAGCATTTATATTTTACTTCAAAACTTTGACTAGATCAAATGAACTTTAATCGGTCCCGCATTTTCGTTTCGGTCATGAGTTGGTTTTACTCCGGTCCACGAAATTGCATGACGCGCGTAAAGAAGTTTCACTTCAAAATTTATTTCATACTACTGGAGCTAAAATACAATATCAAAAATATCCTTCCTTTGAAAAATAATGATTCTCCATAAAAAAGGAGTGCACTGCCCGGGAATCGAACCCGGGTCGCAAGAATGGGAATCTTGCATGATGTGCTTCCGCATTCCTAAAATAATTGTGAAATTATAAATACATCCCGGCTGCCAAAAGTCCATATTGAAAAATTAACAATTTTATGATTTTTTTCAAGTCACTGCTTGTATTTAATAAAATGAATTCTTAAAAATATCACCTGAAATAATCAAAACACAAATTAAATAAAACAGTATCTCAGAAAATTGACCAAAAATAATTTCCGGTACCGGGAATCGAACCCGAGCCTCCTGGGTGAGAGCCAGGTATCCTAGCCACTAGACCATACTGGACTTGCGAAATTGTGCGAAAATACGTTATTTAACTTGTTTAATAATTACAACGAATTTTGTACACCATTTTTCTGAACGGTGAGCGGTGGTGGGGGTACCCGCTTTTTCGTTTCGATCTTGACTCGGTTTTACTACGTTCCCGAAAATTCATTACGCGGCTAAAGAAGTTTCACTTCAAAAATAAAAAAAAACATGAAATTACCATAAAAAATGGGCCAACGGCACGCGGTGTTCCCAAGCGGTCACCCATCCAAGTACTGACCGCGCCCAATGTTGCTTAACTTCGGTGATCGGACGAGAACCGGTGTGTTCAACATGGTATGGTCGTTGGCAAACGCTAAAAAATATTAATTTCTACTCTACCTGCCAATAAATATATGAAAATTAGTATAAAAAAGCCCTAATAATACTGAAAACATTAGCAAGGTGTATGCGACGTTGATAAAAATAATCATTACATACGCGCTTGAAAAAGATCGTAATTATATCCATAAATTTGGAGGAATTTTTTGAAGTGAAACTTCTTTACGCGCGTCATGCAATTTCGAGGACCGGAGTAAAACCGACTCATGACCGTGACGAAAAAAAGGGATCATTTCGCTATAGGAGCCTAGCTAATATTATATACCTAGTTTAACTCACTCTCCTAACTCATCTTCGCTGTCTACAGGCAGAGCGCACGACTGTGGTCGTGAAGAACCGAGGTTCGATCCCCGCTTTAACTAATTTTTTTTTTTCTTTTTTTATAACTTTTAATTTTTTTTATCACATGCTACTTATAAATATGTCAATAGACAGAAAAAAAGAGAGAATGAAATGAAAAGAGAGAGAGAGAAGAATACTAGAAGTTTCACTTCTGTCTTGCGTAGGCTTGACACACCCATTTTTTTCATCGTTTCTAATGACTTTATATCATTGTTTTTTTTTTTTTTTTTATTATTTATACCCGCTGAACTGCCATAGCAGTTTGTCAGCAGGTCAGTTTAACATAATATATTACTTAAGCATACAGATAGCCAGAAATCACAATATTTAAAATAGATACAGAAGAGTTTAAATAAGAACTTATATAATGACAAAACAGAGCCAAATATAAAAAAAGAAACAATAGAATAACTTTTAACTGACTACAATACAAAATAATAAAATACAAAGACAGTCAGTTGTAACACTTTTTAAAGGTGTGTTGAATTGTCGATGTGTTGATTTATCATGGAACCCTAAATTTAATTTAAGTCATTTCAAGTCACGTCTCAATTCTAAATTCAAAATGTTGTTCTTTAGATTTAATAATATTTTTTTCTTTATTTTTGAAATATTTTGTATTGGTATATAGTATTACTTTATGTTTGTGATTACTCTACGTTTGCTTCACTCAAATGTAAATTGTTAACCTCGATACAGGCTAAATCCTAGTGAGGTTGATTTTTGTGAGAAAAATGCGATTTATGTATAGTTAGATGCAATAAATAAATAAAATATTATACTTTTGTTATCAGTAAGTAATCGAGAGCATCAATTCAGACTTTCATTCTGTGATTTATTATAATTTTTTTTTCAGGAAAATAATAATATAATCATATCTATTAAAAAAAATAAAGTTTGCATAGGGCCGCTTAGCTATACTATCACCTCAGGAGAGCTCTGCAATAGTTATTGTTTAGAAGGGACATTTAATAGAGTGATAACAGCAAATAATATATATTCATTAAAAAAAGTAAGGTCATCAATCCGTTTGCAAAATGTTCTCATAAAGCGTTGAGCATTGGATACAAAAATAAGTAAGTATTTAATCTTATAAACTAGAAAAGAAAAGAAACACAATTCAAAACCATGATAGTAACATTTTATTTATTTTTAAGTAAAATGTGTTTAAATTTTATAGGCGAGTATATAGGTATATCAATTTGATTGAACATACCATCTTCGTTATACAAACGACACTTGTGAGGGGTTGAAACATGTTATATTGAAATTATAATAAAGGTCCATAATCTCACATTTCACGCGAAAGTGAGTCACAAAATGCATCAGTAACTTGCCCACGCGCTTGAATCATCCTAAAATTATAGTTAAGATCCAGAATCTCACATTTCACGCGAAAGTGAGTCACAAAATGCATCAGTAACTTGCCCACGAGCTTGAACCACCCTGAAATTTTACCGAGCTTCGAGCTTCAGAAAGAAAATCGTCCAAAGCTCCTCCAAGCTTCGCGCGGCATGGACGGCTCGCTGAAAGTCACGTGACGTCCCACCCCATCCCCTCTCCAACCCCCCTCCACCCCTGGCGCGAGACAAACCAAACAATTCTTACTATTTCGAAATGGGGGAAAAATAATCAAGCAAAACAACAACTTGAAATGATATCATTTCAAGGATCGAGTGCCTTCGTTCGTGATTTATTCACGAAATATCCTTAATGTATTGTTAGTATGTAATCAGTTTGTATGATTATCGTTGTTATATTAATTTTAGTACATATTGACGCAAGAAGTGTAAATATAAATATATACCAATGAATCAAGTGAAAATGTTGAAACGACAAGAAGGAATTGACCGGGAAGAAGAGGGGTTGGATGAATATGTGGCAAGTAGTAAGTAAATTGTTTTACGCTTTTAAAGTAGCTAATACCGACTTAAAAATTATATACATGGTATCCGGAAACTAACGGTATAAACGGGAACTTGAGGAATAGAATACAGTTTTATTCATTTTGATTTTTTTTTCCTATTTTTGAAACTTCAGGGTAAATAAACTATTGGCGCCGGGGACAATAAACAGCTGATAGTAACCATGTCGCCCGTAGCGACCTTTTATTTTCAAATTTGGCAAAAAAAATCCAGCTTCACTCTAAGTATATAATCAAAAAATTTGCACCCACTATCAACTCGTAATTTGATATACACCACCATTTTCCGTACACCATTTATAATTTAACAATTATTATAAGAATTGAAATTGATTATGTATAACAAACGATATATAAGATAATAAGTATTAAGAAACAATGAAAATAAAATGTTTTGAAACTATGATACGGTTTTTTGCCCACGTGGTATTATTCGCCATCAATAATATAATTTATGAAAAGTTGCAAGGGAAATTAAATAATTAAGTATTTATATTTTGAAAGTTAGTAACCTTTAGGTGGAACATTATTTAGCAGTTATAATACAAAAAGTTACCTACATTAAATTATTATAGGCAAAGGTAGGGGATCATAATAATTATAAAGCGATTATGTCAGGTACAAATAGAGCAAAAGCGAAGTCAGCTAAGTAAGGAGGGGAGGCGGGGTGGAAACAGTGGGGGATGAATCGTGGAGGCTTATCGGGTACAACTGAATATTAATGAGAAAATAAATTCGACACTTAGATTGCGAATTAAATTCAAACCGTAAAAAAATATTTAGATTTCTTTTCGCAATAATCTTTTGGGTTTTACGAAATTAATCATTCTCTTTTCTACTCGCCGGCTTTATTAAATCAGAATACAAGTCTTCATAATAGCGACTGGCAGGTACGCATACGTACGAAAGGTATAAAGGGCTATATTCGTGCGATATTCAAAGGACGAGCGAGTTATATGGGAGCCGATTTACTCTGTGAACTTTGACCCGGCATGCCAACGAACTCAAGGGAAAAGATCTATCACGATTCGACATTAAATCAAAAGCTGCATTGACATAAAATAGACAAGATTATAGTGTCATGCAGAAATGGGAGACAAAATAATGTCTATGTAGAATATAAATAAGTCACTTACTTTGTTTACACCAGTTTATTAGATACGAAATCTTCACGTTTCGAGAACAATGTTCTCGTCATCGGGATGAGTCGTATACTAAAATTAAATATAGATAAACATTGGGAGAGTGGTTAGAGGACGGGGGGAGGAGATTCAAACCCAAATCGGCAGAAGAATTCGTGAAAGAGTGGAAGGGTTAGGGATGGAGGGAGTTAATTAGGGAATTACATGGTCGTTAGAAAGGGAAAATGGTTAAGTAGAAAAAAATTCAAAAGAGGATTGTTAAACCTCGTTTAGCAACTTAATCCGAAAGCAGGGTTCAAGCAGAGCCCAGTATTCTTACCCTCCTCAATATTTTAAGTTGCTAAAACTTGTTTAGAAACTTAATCTGAAAGCAGGGTTCAAACAGAGCCCTGTATTCTTACCCTCTTCAGTATTTTAAGTTGCTCAAACTCGTTTAGCGACTTAATCTGAATGCAGGGTTCAAATAGAGTCCAGTATTCTTACCCTCCTCAATATTTTAAGTTGCTAAAACTCGTTTAGCAACTTAATCCGAAAGCAGGGTTCAAACAGAGCCCAGTATTTTTATCATCTTCAATATTTTACGACAAACCGTGGAACATATGGATAAGTTACAAGCTGATTACTAAAAATAAAGTATACAAGTCGATAGATCGAAACTTTTCTAAAAATTACAAGTAAACATTTATTTATAGATATTGTTCACTTCTCTCAATTTTCTAAAAATGTATTTTTTTATAAATTTTTACCTTTAAATTTACATGTAAAAAATATTTGCAAATGTTTATTTATCTGCTGTTCAAGTTAATCCGTGAAAATCAGTTAGGATACAGGCGAATTCTATAGTTAATATTTTATATTGTCTTGTTAATTAATGTTTGTGTCTGTGTTTTCTCCTAAATAAGAAAAAAAATCATGTTCGTAGAGGAGAGTGACAGTGTAAGATAACAATATTGTTACCTGGAAATCCTCAATGATAATCAGGTCATGGTTATAATCTACATAATAATAGTAGATAACACTCTTGTGAAAAAAACAATTCATTTAACTTAACGTAAAGCTAATTTAATTACAATACATAACTTTAACATAAAAAAATATGGTATTCGATGCAAGATGGCATATTATGCATAATCTTGGAAGGAATATTTTTTTACTACATTTCCTATTTATAGAGGGCCCATCACAATATCCAATATAAAAGCCTAGTTCGTACTTGAAACGAACAAATCCTATTTCGTGTTTGGGACACTTTTCGAATCAATTTATTTTTTATTGAGTTGGGACCGCCAGTGCCTTCCGGTTGTCACGAAATGCAAGCTATACATAATAAAATATATACCAGTGGACTTAAAAAACATGCCATTTATTAGTGGATTTATTAAACAATAAATAATTTAGTAGACATTTAATTAGACAAGCCGAAAATTACTCCAATAACGTCACGATACAACAGTTGAAAATTTCAGAACAATGCCAAAACAGTATTTAAATACCTATTTATTGTTATTTAAAAAGCTTTAATTTTAGAACAAAGGCAAGGTTTATGTAACATTTGCATAATGTCAACGGGCAACCTTCAATTTTATTCGATAGACCAACTGAATATTGACTTTTCACGAAAACTGACTAACTAAAGTTTTCGTGTAAAGCAAGTTGTAAGTCGGCTGAAAGGTTCCATATTGAATACAAAATTGATGGTGATTTCTGTTTCAGTATTAGTGAAAAAAAATGTCCATTTAAAGCTAAAGAGACAACATAGCGTTGCTAAACCGTATTTTTATTGTTTATTGAGTTACTTTATACGTAGATACACTAACATGTACAAGGTTACATTTCGTTATTTATAAAATAATATTTTTACACAACATTACAACGTTTATTAAATACGTTAATTCTTCAGAATTTCCGACATTTCATCATACATTTTTAGTCCTTTATACATTATATATTATTAGGGATGTAACGATACCGATATATCGGCATCGCGATAAATAGCCGATATCAAGCGCGCGAAAAATGCTTGCGCAAAAATACTTGTCCTGTCCAATGAGCTCAGTGGCTTCAAAACGTCTTTTTTCAACTGCCTGATCAAAATGATTTCCGTAACAGATTATCTGCTGATAATTTGAATAAACTATGTTTTCTTAACAAAAATCTACCAAAAGTAAATTTTAATTACTAACTTTATCTTTCTTCTTCTTTTATAAATATGTGATTTATTTAATTCCAAACAAATAAATGCTTTTTTTTCAATTTAATTTCTGCATTTTTATTGATTATTTTTCTTTCACACTCCCGAGGGCAATTAATATTGGCATCACTATCGGTATCGCCGATTATTTTAGTTAAGAATCGGTATCGGTATCGTAACGGCAAAATCATGTATCGTTACATCCCTATATATTATATTAATCAATTCTGTGATTCTGTTTATCTCATATGCGGCAATCTAACCATTTTTTACATTTATGGTTTCATAATTATGTACATGTTTATTTAAAACTATTTCACCCTTAACATTAATAAAGGCATTCATAATTTTATGTACAAAAATTGACAAATTATATAGATATTTTTATTAGAATAGATTTTAGATCTTCTCTCATTTGATTAATTTTTCCTTTTTTGCCTTTCCTCAGTATACATCGCATAGCTCTGTTTTGAATCATTTCTAGTTTGTTTAGGTTTTTTTCATTGGTCATATTGATCATATTGCTGAAAATACTTATATAGTATTGCATTGATAATAAAGATAAAGAATCACTTCATTGCAATAACAATAAATGATTGGTAAAATGTAATTTGAATAAAAGCTTCGATTTATTGACATATTGGTATGTACCTATATTGTTTAACGACGACATAGGCACAGGCGTGAAAGACTCTGAGCCGGAGGTGTTGGGTTTGTTTCTCGATGTAGCTCAAAATAAGTACGTAGGTATCACTGCCGGATTTTACCTTCGAGTAGTAAAATACCAAAAATAACACCTTTCCGTGAGAATATAGTCACTGCACGCTACGTACAAACATGTACTTCAACCTGGTAATTATTATTGTTTTAAAAAAAACTGCTTGCCACATCGAGGAAAGCGAGCATAATCCTCGGTAAGTTTTTATCCAACATTTTAAAATAGCGAGTTAGAAAAATATAGGGTTTATGCAACCCCCTAAATGCAAACAACTCAACCCCTATGTTAATAATGACCTATTTCCACTTAATGTATTGATAATACAGTTTGAAGCTATATGCGTTGTAGATATTATAGGTATACATCTAATAATAACTGAGCGTAGCGAAGTCCTGTTTTTACTCGACCGTTTTGCATTTCGTCTGTCTGTAAATTTGTTTGGACGTTCCGTTTCAGTTTGAGATGGTGGCCGTCTTAATGGTTCATTAAAGTTTTTTTCGTTGTGTTTATTCACATGTTTTATATATTGTAGTAACAGACGAAAGTTTGAAAAAATAATAATTGTCATAGAGATAGTAACGTTTCTTTGAATAAATTGTATAACTCCTTATATGAAATTAAGCAGTTACATAAAATACATGTTTTTTTTTGGGGTGTTATGCCGTGTTGAGCTAACTCCTTCTTTAGCCAACGTTACGGACGTTGGAAAAGTCCAAAACGTTGGCTAAAGAAGGGGTTAGCGCAACACGGCATAACACCCTAAAACAAATAACAAAAATACTTTTGGCCGTGAAAATCTTAAATCATATATAAAATACATGGTTTATAATTAAGTATGTATTTAAGTACCTACTTACAAATCTAATGATTTCAGATGAAATTTTGATTTTGTTTTTTTAAACAAGATAAGATTAAAATTAGAAACAAATTTTCTTGAACGTGAGGTCTACTGTTCACAAAACTACTAGTATAGAAAAAATCCCGACAAATTATAAGGAATAACGATTAAATTCTCTTCGTTGTGATATCGAGATTCTTTCCCACCCAGTAGGGTTAGTCAATCACAATAAAACGAAACCGGAAAACATTTCCCCGCGTTATAATACCGAACCGAACCGAACCTACATCGACATTGTAATGTTGTGGGGGAAACGTTTTACATAAGAAGTAACAGTGCATTAAATTTAGTGTATTTCCTAAACGAGAATAGTGAGTCGCTTGGCAAGGCGTCTCGGCGACTGAACGCGAATCGATTGTGCAGACGAATCTATCTATTTCATTTCATTCAAGTTCTGGTTTAATACCTAAGTTATACCGGCCTTCAAAGTGGGATTATAAACCTTTAAAGCATATCCCACATACAAACAAAGTGTTAGTTGCGATTAAGACACGCGAAAAAAGACAATAATTGTACGTTAGAAACCGATCATCGTACAATATATGTCGCGAATTTAGAGTTGACTGAAAATAACAAAACTTAGGATTGTGTGTTTTGGTGCATTTTTAAACGTTTCTGACAGTGATGGCCTTGTCAAACGTTACTGAGAAACAGCATTTTGTCTTGCTTACTCCTACTAATTGTTACTAGCGAGAAAGGGACGACAAGTGTATACGATCATCAAAATTAACTACATTAGAAAAGTTTTCACAGTTATCCGAAAAGTTTTACTGTGTTGTCTTTTAATTAATTTAAAAATTAATTATATATTTTTTATTGAAATTTTCGTTTCTGAAGTCGAATAACATGTTTGAAACGTGATGTATACAAGCAATGCATCTGTGCGAGTACTGTGTTTGACCTGGTTGCGATACTATCTAAATTTTAAAATATTAATAAACAACTGTGGGCCGGTATATCGGCTTGTGGGGTATTTACGGCCGTCAAGTTGCTCTCTGGCACGATAAGTCTAGTAATACTATTATTAAATACTATTATTACATACTATTATCAAAAATTTCTTATATACCGGCCCTAAATAGACAGTAACAAAAATGGCTGATATACCGGCCCTAAAGTATACTAACTCGTCGGTGCAATAACAAAAATGACTGGTATACCGGCCCTAAACAGACAGTAACAAAAATGACTGACATACCGGCCCAAAAGTATACTGATTTGTCGGTACAGTAACAAAAATGACTGGTATACCGGCCCTAAGTAGACTGACTTGTCGGTACAGTAACAAAAATGACTGGTATACCGGCCCTAAAAAGACTGACTAGTTGGTAGTGTCGGTAAAGTAACAAAAATGATATTCTATGTTACGAGTGATTGGTTCGTAACGTGTACGTGATTTTGTTCCATTTTCATTGGAATTACATACGTTATATTATTACGACTATGTTTTGATCCTCGTGGTAATGAGATAATAAATGATGACGCAAATCGTGAGGTGAACAATAATTGTTTATTTGGGGTGGATAAGGTTGCCATGGCAATGTTCCTGGAGATAATGGACCTCCCACGAGTCCGAGAATTGCAGGCTCAACTGTTTCCCATCTGCTGTAAAGGTGAACCAATATTACTAATGTAATAACAATAGCAATTATTAAATTTTGTGCAGTTAAAGCAATATTTCTATTTTTACTGGAGGAATATTGCACTTAAAGTAAGTAGACCTTGCAATTGTGACTAAAAAAAGACCAAGTAAAATTATTAATTTTATTCTATTCCTAGTAATCTTTCTTGGCAATAATAGGCGTTAACCATTTTAATAACAGTATTAGTAGCGTAAGTAGAATTAAATTACTCATTGAAATACATTTTTTTAATTAACAGAAATCGAACCGCATTAAGTTTTGAGACTTAGATTATTATTTGTTGTGATTGTGTTTAATTGATAGAACTTCATTTTTATCAGAACAACTTTTCTTTATTTTTTAAGGTTATACCCATCAGTGTAATATACCATTGAAGAAAAAGATAATACTAAGGACCGGTTGTTTCACAGAATTTGAACAATTCATCAAATTTGAAAGTTGATTTTCAAGTTCTGTTATTATATCAAATTTGTAAAATAACTGGCTAATGATATAATAGCATAACTTGAATAGAACCTTCACAGAGCGTGGAAATTTGATGAATTGTTCAAATTCTGGGAAACAACCATTGGGTTATATATGATTTAAGATTTTCACGGCCAAAAGTATTTTTGTTATTTGTTTTTGGGGTGTTATGCCGTGTTGCGCTAACTCCTTCTTTAGCCAACGTTTCGGACAGCATTGTAGTGTCCATTATCAGGCATCAGCAACACATCTGCCCTGACGATGGACACTGCAATGTTGTCCGAAACGTTGGCTAAAGAAGGAGTTAGCGCAACACGGCATAACACCCCAAAAACAAATAACAAAAAAAACCATTGGGTTGTTCATTGGGACCTAATTATTTATACGTCATATTTGTCGATACCATATTTCAAATTCAGAATTAACAATACGAACATGTAACTATTTTTTTCCATATTTTTGGCAGGTATCTTTTTTGATATTTTGAATATGATGTATAATAATTAGGTCCCAATGAAATAATGGATAAAGACGTTGTCCCGGACATACCGGTAAGACATATATCCTGGGTTCGATTCCCAGTTGAGACCGTTATGTTTTTATCAGAGATGTGCTTTATTTCAAATAAATCCATTTCAAATGGAAATGCAAAATGCAAAATGGGTATTTTCCATTTTACATTTTAAATGCTTTTCTAAAAACCATTTTGCATTTTAAATGCTTTTCTCAATGCATTTTCCATTTTAAATGCTTTTTTGAAACATTCTTCCTACTATCTCCACTCATCTTTTTTTCATAAGCCCCAAATATCAGTCGGTCCTCAACCTCGCTATGAGAGATAATTTACATTTTTTGTCAAGTTGCTCCCTGGTAGGAGCCCTGGCAATTGAGTGATACCATTACAAAAAATACTGATTCAAATACTGAACATGGGGCCATGACGCTGTAATATTAAATGTTAGATAGCAGTTTCTATGTTTTTACGTTGGCAACATTAGTCCCGCGCAAATTTTTTGTGGTTTCATAATCTGTAGTTGTGGTGTTTTTGGATTTACCATCATGTAATATGTTTGTTCTACATTGATGTCCATTATTAAATGACAAAATTGTTTAAAAATTCTATAATTATTTTAATTGTTTGACCTGAGAAACCATTTTGCATTTTCAATGCATTTTGAAAATAGGTATTTTGCATTTTGCATTTGAAATGCTTTTCTAAAAACCATTTTGCATTTTGCATTTTCAAATGGAAAAGTTTTGACCCATTTCCATTTTGCATTTCAAATGGTTTTGGGTACCCATTTTGCACATCTCTGGTTTTTATTTTCTATGTCTTGTCCTGTTTCGTGTTTCTATTAGATTTGTTAGTATTAACTTCGCTTTCAATGATTAACTTTATTTATTTGAATCAATTTAAATAATGTTATGGCATATTAAGTTCTGCGAGTGTTTTAGTTTTTACTATTGTGACAGCTATTAAATTGACAGTTTGATAATAGCTTTAAACGCCGAAACATCTATCACAATAATAAAAAAGTTTATTTGATTTACTTTATTTTTAAAAAATAAAATAAAAATATTATTTAACGTACGCAAAAGTTAAATAAAGTAATAGTAATAAAGCACAAAGCAACGAATCAAGTGAAAAAACAAGAGAGCTTAAACCACAAAAAATTTTTTTTTATCAAAATTCCATTTCAATTTTTTTTTCTATATCAAAATAAATAAAAACATTGATAATGATTTTTTTATGATAAGCCGTAATAATATTGATTTGTTCTTTAGTTATTATTATATGAATAAATAAGCCGCAATGATTTTGAAGAATTGTAACCGAAACAGAAAAAAAAATGTTTAAAACTTCATGAACGACGAAGGATTACATTATTACCTCATATTAAGATACGGGGTGATGTTTTATTTGCAAAATAATCTTTGGGCGAGTTTTTTCATAAAACTTTAACAATTCATTAAATTTCAAGGTTAATATTCAAATTCTTTGAACGGTGTATTTGAGATCTGTTATTATTTCATTATGGGCCAGTTGTTCACAGAACTCCAACATTGACTTTAAAATTTGATATTTTTTCTATTTCTTATTGTCTATGAATTTATTTATTTATTGTATATTTATTATTTTTCTTCTGTGAGTTGTTCAGTGAAATGACCCATTATATTCGGCATGGCCAAGCAATGTAAATCTCACATTATAAAAAAAACTTCGAAGTGAATAGAGAAAACTAGGATATGAAACCAAATTTGTCTCGGATCGTTGAACTTCTTTTTATTTGTTCCCATTTTGGTTAACAATTCTACAACACTTTGTCTTTGTTTTTCAGGCGCCTACATCAGCAGCTACCTGGAGTCGGCCATCAAGAGCAATCAGATCGAGATCAACACAGACACCAAGACCTTCCGAACCATCGCCAAACTCCGGGAACCGCGGGACCTGTTTGCGTTGCCCAGAGAGCTGGACTGCTCGCAGCAGACGGCGCGATGGCCGACAGAGTGCCAGGTTAGTTTGATATATTATCTTCAGGTGTTTACAATAGAAGCTAACCGGAGTGGGCCATCAAGAGCAACTAGATCGAGATCAACACAGACACCAAGACCTTCCGAACCATCGCCAAACTCCGGGAACCGCTGTTCGCGTTGCCCATAGAGCTGGACTGCTCGCAGCAGACGGCGCGATGGCCCACAGAGTGCCAGGTTAGTTTGATATATTATCTTCAGGTGTTTACAAGAGCATCCAGATCGAGATCCACATCACCATGACTAATAAAACATTCAATAAATTTAAATTACAACGAAACTATTTTCCAATGACCTTCAGTCTAAAAAGATGGTCTAAATTACTGTACATAAAAATATTTGTAAGTTTTGAAGTATAGTTTAAAATTGTCTATTTCGAAACTATACAATTTAATAGTAAATAATTAGGTTCACGACACACAGCTAAATGCGAACGTATCGCTCGCATTTCAAAAGAAATGCTGACGTACTCTTACAATAAAATATCGGTACAAGGCTGTATGCCGGTACTATTCAAGGTAGAATATACATTTTTACTCCCCCAATATCCACATACAATGCGAAGTTAAAAATAGGTTTAAAATCAAGGCGCAAACACATCCAATGTCGTAGCCTACCAGAACAATACGTCGTGTCATCGGGTTCACTGTTTCAAAACTGTTCCTAATATTTCTGGGAAGCTTTTAAAATAAGTAACAAATAATATTATACACGAGTTTTCCATTTCAGAAACATAAGGGGGAACAGTGATACGTAAACATAAGCATACGTATAATTTATACAATGGGTGAAATTAGAACTACTTGAATATCCAGGATATACAATGCTAGTATTCTGGCAACCGTTTAATTTCTGGCAGCTTCGTACAGACGCGATTACATGTAGATATAATATGTATTTAATTATTTAAATACAGACGGCATAAAATGTGCCATTAACATAAACATAACAAGTTTAAGGTATAAATATAAAGTGTAAAGTATAAAGGGTAAAGTTTATAGTATAAATTATATAAAATATAATAAACTAACCACTAACCAAAACAGTTAATACATAAATGTCTTCGCCAAACAGACGTGTTGTCATATTGATACATGAGACACCTCGAGGCGCTCAGGCCGCCGAAAAGGGGTCTCCGGTCAATAATATAATTTAAATCAGTAATTAATTTTATTTTCCAATGCACTTAAATTTTGTTTACTTTGCTACCAGTTTCGACACAACCGTGTCATTAACTAGCAATCTTAAAACTAACTTAAAATTATACAAGTGCAGAAAGATTCAATTTTATTGGGTGGGGTGCTTTGGGGGTAGGTAAGGGGGGCGAGAAAGGTGGGAGGAGTCAACAAAATAGGGAAACATTGTCAATAAAGATGACTTACAGGCTGCTATTAATTTTTTTTTTTTGTTAATTTCTAAAGTTCTTAAAGCGCACAAATTGAAATATGTATTAACGTTTAAGTGTTTAAATTTAGTTTTTTTCTTTTTTGACGCTATGGCCTGTCTCTATTAAATGGTTATCAAACTCTGAATAGTTATTATTTCGTAAACAGAGTTCATGCTCTCTGATTCTAGTTTTAAAATTTCTAGTAGTCATAATACCGTTAATGCCCAAGAAATACAAAAGAATATAATTTATATTTTTACGTGACAAAATGTCATTTTTGGTCATATTTATATCCCGACCCCCCTTTGGATAAGAAAAGAAATTCTAAAAATAATACAATTAATATTTATACATGGCTAAAATAATATCAACGATTGTAGGTAGGTAACACGTGAAAGCTAATGAAGAATTCATCGTACCTATTTGTGGATCGGACATTGCAGTTGTTGACTAACTGATGTGCAAGAACTTCTGTTCGGATTTCAGGTATTAGAAGAGCGAATACAGCATATCGAGTACTGCCCTCCGATCCCGGAAAGTTACTACACCCGCACTGGCCGGGAGCTCCAGCCCAAACCTGTCGGGGAGGAGTCTGGAACAATCATGTTCCAGTACTACCCCATGAGCGCTGTTAACTATGTGAGTAACTGCTTCATTGACAATCACCACCATTCAATTGTAAATTGTAATTGTAACTATCTTCCAACAGTTTTGTAGATGCAAAAAAATATATATAATTCTACCGACAAACTGACCTAACAAGCCAAAGCTGTCATAAACTTCAAAATGTTTTCTTGGAATTTACGTAACACAGGCAGCATCCAGAGACAAATTTAAAATGATTTCAATTTGTCTTTATATATATTTAATAGTGAGCTGCGTTTTAGTTCTTCTTTGAAAAAGCCAAGACGGCAGGTTTCTATCTTGATAAGTGATATTTTGGACAAGCACAGACAGAGCTGGCTCTGAGCCAAACGGCGCTTGGCGCCAGTAAAAACCTCCAGGACGCAGTGTTAGTTGTTAGGTATCATCAGCGCCTTGGCTCCTTGGCGCCCAGAGCGGGCTGCTCCAAATGGGCCTGCACAGGACCGGCCCTAAGCACAGAGCATGCTGCCCATGCGGAGTAATTTTAAATAGTAAAGGTATATATTATTAATCGTCATGCTTTTAGTAATAATTTATTACTAAAGGCATATCGCTGATATCTCCGTTGTAACTTGTAACCTAAAAATAAATTCATATTTGCATCATTTTGAGAACATATTACGCAAATGTGAATGGAAGAAGAAGTCGGGGACGCCCGAGGACGACACGGCACGATCAAGTGAATCACATACTGGAGTCGGTCCATGTCAAAAGTCAGAATAATAGAGGAGTATGTATGAGACGATCTATGAAAGTGAATGAGGCAAGGTGTGTGTGCCGAGACGGAGTTGTTTGGCGATCCTTTCTCTCTGCCTATCCCTGCGTGGAAACGGGGTGAAGATTAGTTAGTTAGTCTTAGCAAACTTTGACACCTCAAAACATGGTAAGGTGAAGTTAGAACCCTATCTAACTACTACGCGCCTCGTAAAAACGATCAACTGTCGGATACAAAGTGGCAATTGCAAAAGGTTCCAAGTGATGTCCTCGTAAAATAAATGGAGGCTTTAAAAACTTGATTTTAGAACTTCGTTATACAAGTATCCATGGAAATACAACACAGATGGCTCTGAAAGTTATTTTGGTTATAGAAATGAGCAAAATAAATGGTTTTGCATTTATTTATTTATTTATGTCTATTCTTAAATACACATTTTACAAATGATTACAGTGGTTTATACTGTAGTACAGAAAAAAAGGTACAAAAAATAAAGAAAATAGGTTGATGAGGTAAAACTGTGTGTCGGTAATATTGTATGTTACGTGAACACCACACTAGGAAAACCTGTGCTGAGGTGTTAACGTGTTTGTGATTAAGTGTGACAAGTATTTATGTGTTGTAGTAGAAAGTTAGTTTTTTTTTCATAGACATATATTCAAACATGCAAACACACATTTCTATGTGAGTGTGTGTATTTTTGGATAATTTTTGAAAAACGTGTATAAATATTTAATTATACTTATTATATTTTGATTATGTATATGGTTTGGAATTATAATCTTTTGAAAAAAGTGAACATCTTGATTTTTTATCCAGGCTACGATATGTTTTTTGAGAAAGTTTGTAGATGTATTTACAGTCAGTAATTGTTTCATAGTAATGGGCATACTGTTAAAAAGTTTGGTTGAGTAGTACTGAAAGTGTCTTTGTCCGTGTGTGGTGTGTGTCATCGGAATGTTCAGTGTTTTATGTGTTGAGGACCTGGTTTTTATTATGTTTTTTGGTTGATTTGTAATATGAAGATTATTATGGATGAGGTGTAGGAGAGCAGTTTTGGCTTAAAGTTGTCTTATTGACATGACATCTAGTGTTTGTAGATTTTGGTTGAATCTGTGCAGAATGGTGTTTGCAGTGAGTTTTATTATTGCCTTTTGAATTTTTTGAATTGGGTCAATTGTTGTGTTTGTAGCGCTTCTCCAAGCTAATATTCCATAAGTGGCATTCAAAGGTCACTTTTGAAAAAAATGTCAGTTAAAACCTTATCCAACTGCTTGTTTGAATGTGTGAATGATTGGCGGTTCCAGATATAGCGAACAGGCAACGCAAGCGCCAGGTGATTTCAGCATTCGTAAATAATTGTATTTGACTTGAGAGTATGAACTGCCATACCGACATGTCATCGGTGCAATATCACACCAGGGCCGTATTTAGGATCTGTAGAGCCCGAGGCTGAACTGCCACACTGACATGTCATCAGTGCAATATCACACCAGGGCCGTATTTAGGATCTGTAGAGCCCGAGGCTGAACTGCCACACTGACATGTCATCAGTGCAATATCACACCAGGGCCGTATTTAGGATCTGTAGACCCCTAGGCTGAACCCTAGGATACGATTTCGGAATGAGTTTGTATAAGGTGCTGAAATACTGAAATTAGTTGTGAGATGTGAAGTTTGAGGCGTGGAGGAGCCAACAAGGAGCTAAAATCTTGTACAGCCGAAGTATATATATTTCCCCAAGAGAAGGGAGGGGAGGTGGCTAGAGAATTTAAAGAAAAAAAAAATTTCCCCAAAATATTTTCGTATCCTGGGGAGGACAGATTCATATCCTAGGTAGAGAATTTCATAGCAGTGCCGATACAAAGATACCCTCTCAACCACTACAAAATATTTTTTAAATACAAAAATATTTACAACTTCATAAACATAATTTGAGGTGCGGGCCTATAGGCTGCAGCTTTCGTAGTCTGCGCATAAAATACGACCCTGATCACGCCCCTTAAAACGACGAAGCTACAAGAGAAGTTGGTTTCTTCCAGTTCAGTCGCTCCAGTGTCGGAGGCAGCCGCTTCTTCGTGTCGCCCTGCGGCACCGCGGGCGGGGCGGGCGGGGCGGGCGGGACGGGCGGGACAGGAGGGGCGGAGGACGAGCTGCTGTTCGAGTCCAGGTTCGAATCGGGCAACCTCGCCAAGGCGGTTAAGATCACCAGCACGTACTACGAGCTGTATCTGCGCACTGACCTCTACACCAACAGACACATGCAGTGGTTTTACTTCAGGGTTTCCAACACGAGGAAGGACGTTGTTTACAGGTTTGACAAATACAAAATAACCCATTGATTCCACTCCCAAACCGCCGCTTTAACCTGAGGAGATCAAACTTCCGCTAAGCTAATCTGATGACACTACTAATTCAAGAAGCAATGGCCCTGATATGGTGATGTATAGAATTCGCTGGAGAGGCGATGGCAGGGCCAGGACCAGGGAATCTGGGGGTAATCCATAACCCCGGTATAATGGGGAGTCTGCCCCGGAAATTTTAGGAAAATTAACATGCAAAATCGCATTTCAGAGCAATTTTCTAACTAAAAACCGAAATTAACCTAAAAATCATATAGTAGAAAATTTTACAATACCGTATTTAGTTAATAAGTTGATTAAAAAAATAGAAAATCATTAATGTATTCAACACATTGACATCAATGATTCAACACGATTTATGAACTATATTAAGAACACAAAATTGAGATTAATGTATAGTAAATTATGTTCCCAAATATGCAAAAATTTGTTTTTTTTTGTCTTTAAATAATTTGAAATAAAATCAGATGGTATGTACTCGTAAATGTCTGATGGTCGGTGAAAAATTACCATTAGTAGAATTTCCCAATTTTTTAAATAGTAACTCTACACGGGGCTCTAAGAAAAATAATTTCTCTCAGGGTATATGTCATCTTTGAGGATGCTGTGTGGTGAATCTTTTTGAGGAGAGGAAGGAGTGAACATGGGTCTTGAAGAGACCCATGTTGTAGGAGGGAAGAGACACAGAGGCCGGCAAATAGTTCCACAGCCAAGCTGTTGGACAAAAGAACAAGTCGTAAAAGTGACATTTTTCATGTAACATACGTCAACCGTTTACAAATGTAAGGATCATGTTTGACGTGCTTCCTGACTATCTCAATTCCCTTATTTCAATATCATTTAATGACTGAATGTACAATTTAATGACATGTAACCAAGGATAATATAATACAAGTCTATTATCTTTTTATGTAACCCATTTGTGCTACGTACATCATCGCTTGTCATGTAAGATTTAAGAAATTTAAAAATATGTCTTTTTTAGATTTTCAATAGTCAATTTATCAAAGGGTGAGAGTTTATACAATGAAGGAATGAGACCACTCATGTACTCCAAGATGGACGCTGAAGTGAGTTCAGTTGGCTGGAGGAGATGCGCAGATAACATTTCCTACTACAAAAACGAACCAACGTAAGTTTACAAAATAGAGTCTACTTTTATTAAACTTAAAACGTATACTGATGATATTTTATGTTTAAGGTGTGAAGAAGAAGAACAATTCCCCAGCTACACTTTAACATTTAATATAGAATTCCCAAACGACAGAGACGAAGTGTTCCTCGCACACTGTTATCCGTACACCTACTCCGACCTGCAAGACTACTTATGTAAAATACAAAGCCACCCTGTCAAGTCCACCTTCACGAAACTTAGACTACTGTGTCGGACCATCGCGGGCAATAATGTTTACTATCTGACGGTCACCGCGCCACCTAATGAAAACGATCCTAAGGTAAGAGACAAAGTGTTCCTCACACACTTTTATCCATACCCCTACTCCGACCTGCAAGACTACTTATGTAAAATACAAATCCACCCGGTCAAGTCCACCTTCACGAAACTGAGGCTACAGTGTCGGACCATCGTGGGCAATAACGTTTACTATCTGACGGTCACTGCCTAATGAAAACGATCCCGAGGTAAGAAAACCAAGAGTTGGACTTCTACGAATTTTGTTTAACTTTCGGGATCTCTTGGCAAGTGTTGTTGCAAATGTCTTTTTACACATAGTCAAAGCTAAACACATTTCCATGTTATCTACCTTATAACCATTTGACCAGTGTTGATTTTCTCTAAAGAGCGTATTTGCAGTCAACTCCCAAATATTAGCAAAGACAAACACAAATTATAATATTACCACATTTTGAAAAGCGCGCCACAACTCTATACTTGTAAATCTGCCCGCCCGTGTGAAAATCTGTTCATAGGAGAGGAATCCAGTACGTACCTGTAGTCAGATAATTCCTATGAAATTCCTATGTACCTTACCTCTTTGTCTTCAGGGCCAAAATATTTGTATTTTGTCACAGCGCACCGTCCACTAGTATTTACCTTACGGGTACTTTTATGACTTCCAAACTTTCGTAAAATTCGCCAGATGTCACTTTCGATATATAATGTCATATTTGTGTGCACTTCGGGTGAAAATTAAACACAATAAAAAATTATTATTGGATGCACAAAACATTATTTTATACTTGTTATTTTGCAAAAAGTATTGATGGAGTTTTTATCATTTTTACAAATAAATATTTGATTATACAGTCGAAATTGAATAGATTTTTATGTGAAAGGAGAGTGAAGGTACATAGGAATTTCATAGGAATTATCTGACCACAGGTGCGTACTGGATTCCGCTCCTATGAACAGATTTATATTTCTTCTAAATTTTAATGAAAATCTTGTGCAGAAAAAGAAAGCCATTGTAATAACAGCGAGAGTCCACCCCGGGGAGACGCCCTCGTCCTGGATGATGAAAGGGTTCATGGACTTCCTCACCGGAGACTCTAACCAGGCCCGGGAACTCCGAGAAAAGTTCATCTTCAAACTGGTGCCCATGCTGAACCCAGACGGGGTAAGACAATAAGACAAGAACAAAATAAACATTTTGTACTTGGTAGTTTTTTACTCATAGTTGAAGCTAAATATATTTTTAAATTATAAAAGAGGGGACATAAGCTCAAGTAAATATTGAATTAAAAATAATAATTTTGATGGTGTGTCTCTGTGTAACTCCTGTTCAATGACCTCTAGAACTGCTTATCAACGGTGTTCATTCGAAAGGTAAAATTTCTGATCTTCGTTTGAAAGACAATGTTCCTGAGGCAAATATTAATTTTATAAATACTTTCAGCCTCACAAATCTTACAATTTAATGTTCTACAATTTTTCACGGGTCTGGTAATGGAAAAATTGACAAAGAAATTACAAGTGGCAAGAAAGTAACATCGGGTTGAATATTCCATTCATTATCTACTCCTGTGGGAATGTATTAATTTTATATTTCCTTCGATGTCTAGAAAAACCATAAAATTTGAGCTAGGTGACCCATAACTTGGAACGACCACAAGAACTGTATGCTGTTCCTCTAAACTAATTGTTATAAAATTTGTTTAAAATTAAAAAACTGCTGTTTTTTCTTCCGCTTTGCTCTTCTATGAATAATAATTTAATAATATACATTGTTCAATATTTCATACAAAGCTCCAGCAACCCGGTAAGTCAGCAACGGCTGTATCCATGAAGAAATGGAATCATGTTAAAGGTAGTAGGATAAACTTGACTTGTGAGATAATTTATTAATCGTAATATCTTACTATTTCAGGTAATTGTCGGAAACAATAGATGTTCATTGACCGGAAGAGATCTAAATCGACAATACAGAACGGTGATAAGAGAAACATACCCGTCGGTTTGGCATACTAAACTAATGATACGAAGGTAATAACTAAAGAAAAAAAATTCTGCTGTTGTTAAAAAATATGTTGCACTGATTATATTATGTATTACTTGCATCTCTTACTTTTCTGTAATATTTGTATTTCATATATTAAAATTTTAATTTTGAATTTTTATTTTTTTTATATTTTAATCTTTATTTAGGTATATGAAAATTAATGTGTTCTATGGCTGAGTAGATTTTGGTAATTTTTGTATATATTTGTATATTAACTGAGCTTTTATAACTGGATTGTTCTCACGTAAGTGAGATAGTCTGTAAAAACGCAGTATAAAAAAATAAATAAATTGTCTAAATTCATCAAGTTTATTAAACTCTACATATAAATGGCTCTAATCGATAAAAATGTTTTTAGGTTGATAGAGGAGTGTGGGGTTGTGATGTACTGCGATCTACACGCACATTCGAGGAAACATAATGTTTTTATTTACGGCTGTGAAAATAGACGAGGACTAGACAAGAGACTGCACGAACAGGTCTTCCCATTGATGCTGCACAAGAATTGTGCAGATAAGGTAAGAAATTGTCCAATATTTTTTTTTACATTAACTCTACGTAGAAGGCTCTTAGGAAAATAAATTTACTCAGGGCCTATGCCATGTTTGGGGATGCTGTGTGGAGGGTCTTTTTGAGAAGAGGAAGAAATCAATATGTTGTAGGGGGGAGGAAACACAGAGGAAGGTAGATCGTTCCAAAGCCGAACTGTTGAACTCAAGAACGAGTCTTAGAAACGACCCATTCTCATGTGACAAATGTCAACCTTGAACAAATATTGGGCACCCGTTTGGCGTGTTTCCCAACTGCCAAAGGGATCAATGATGCTAGTTCCTCGGGGAATCTTCCATTGAAATACCGGTAGAATCTAGGACAGCATTCCCACTGGACGCCTGTGTTATAAAAGATTATAAATTATGATAAAGGAGAATCTATCTAACGGACCGCCCGCTTCTGCGTAGAGTCACTTGTTTTTTCAAGTATTATTGGGCTCCAGACCAGAGGTGGCTGCCGAGTTCTGTGTGGAATTGTTTGCGAACTAAGTACTTACATTCTGCTTAATAAGAGTTATTGGAGTTACACAAGCGCAGTCGATTTCAACAATTAATAAGGTTAAACTCAATTGACCTCATTTAACAACTTACGCTCTGTAAATTGATAATTGAGTCGATTTTACCATCAATTTTTAATGAAATCTGACAGAAACACTAGAGAGAAATATTGAAGATAGAATCAATTGTATCAGCAATGGATGTATCAAAGTAGTCATCGATGATAGCAGAAGATAAATTAATTATCAAGTAATATGTAATATTTAATATTTCATTTATTTTCAAGTTTTCATTTGAAAGCTGTAAGTTCCGAATTCAACGGAGCAAAGAGGGCACCGGTCGCGTGGTGGTTTGGATGATGGGAGTGGCCAACAGCTACACGATGGAGGCCTCGTTCGGGGGCTCAGAGCTCGGAGGCCGAGTGGCCACGCACTTCACCACCCAAGACTACGAGGGACTGGGCCGGGCCTTCTGCGAGACCCTGCTGGACTTCTGCGACGAGAATCCCAACAAGGAGAGGCTCCGGAATAAGATCATCAATAGGCTGCTGCAAGAAGGATCCAGCGCAGATGAACCCACCAATATTGATTTATCCGATTATTCCAGGCAAGCATTTGCAGAAATTGCCATACTCTATACATATTTCTCTGTGCAGGAGTGTCTCAGCAATCTTGCAAACACACCTCATCAAAGAATTTAATTTATTATTATAATACGTAATGTTTATACACAGTTAAAGAAATATACATACTTCGCTTTTTAAATACATAAATATATCATATTATTCTTATCCCGCAGTAATGTTAGGTACTTATATTATGAAATCTTAAAAATTATTCCACTAGAGTACATTATGATGTTGTTCACTTATATTAAGATTCAACAGTTATTTTTTAATTAGTTTATTTTATTCTCCGTTTTCCGGCTATCGGGATGGAGATTGGAAATGTGTATACATTCCCTCATGGCGTATGCTTCTTCTACCATTTTCAATTTTTACTGTGTTAGTTTATAATTTATTATGTTAATTCTGCGTTTGTCACACATTGAAGAATTGTGAATCTACGAAGATGTGTGCCCGGGTTAACGGCAATGAAATCAAAACTCATTGCATCCCGAGTTTTTGGACGTTGATTAAATGTTTCCATTAGAAAAATAATCACCATAATTGATATATAATATACAGATGCATAAAAACAATATTCTTAGTGAACAAAAAACTGGTGAAAAGTGACTGCTATTATATTCAACAGTGATGAAGGAGATACATCAAGCAGCAGTTCAGAAAATGAGTCTAGAATAAAAACCGAAGATCAAGAGAATGCGTCTGACAACTTCCCCGTCCCCCCGCCATCACCGGTTTTACCGCACGGAATAACTAAAACTAAAAGGGTTAGTATAACCACAAACTAATAAAATAAATTAAACAATGACATCAATAAAACTTGAGTGAAAAATATTATGGCATAAAAAACATATATTCATATAGATCAACAAACGCTGATTCTGGATACATAAGTTACATTTTATAAGATTATACACAGAATTAATAAATCTTCATTTAAAAACGATTAAAACCGTAAGAGACATAAACGCCCTGTGATTGGTTGGTGGGTTTTACCATTTTGATTGACCTTACTGTTAACTGAAAAAATCGAGGTACCTATGAAGTCACGCGTACCCCTTCACATTTCCATCAATTGGCGGGCTTTAAAAATGCAAAGTGTGAAAATTATTTTGCCTACGAAATAAATATTTGTTTAAAAAAAAAAACTGGAATTCCAGTTATAAGGAAGAAAAAAGAAGAATAATATAAAAAAAATAATAATTTTAATGGAATTAGTTATTACAGGTAATTAAGAAAACTCGTCCAAAACTCGAAATCATTAAGCAAAATCCACCTATGCCACGAGAAACTTTGCCAGTAAGTGGTTTATAGTCAAATATGTATACATATTATGTAAATTGAAAATTTAGTAACATATACATATATTGTTAATTTTTAGGTATATCGGACAACCATAGATTTGACAACTGACCAAGGAACCGATTTGGGGGAGTTTTCCTCAGACATAGACACGGCAGACGAGTCTAGTCCCGTGAGACGCGTACACAAGCAATTCAGATCCTCCGGCAAAACTAAACCGCAACATAAAAAGAGAATGCCTCCGGAACTCAAAGTTACTCCTGCACAAGTACGTATATACAGGGTGTTAAGGGACGTACACTTGACTTACTTTAACCAGTGATTCCTGACATTATTTGGAGTTAAAAACGTAACTGAAATTTGGGTCTCTGGTGACTTTTGGTGTTTGTTTTTTCTACAAGAATATAGAAAATCAGTAGGCATTGGACAGGTAGGGTCAATGTGAGGGGTTAGGCGGTTACTCGGCTTAGTGAAAAGTGTCGATATATGGAAAATTTAAAAAAAAACATGTTTTTGAAAAAAATATATAAAATTTTCGGAAAAAAAAAATCATTAGTCACCAGAGACAAAAATTTAATTCACATTTTTTACTCCAAATAATGTCCGGAATCACTGGTTTAAATAAGTTAAATACGTCCCTTAACACCTGCATAATCAATCAATCAGCATTATTTATGAAAATAATATCGATATCAGATTTTGAAGAATATCTTTGCAATTCGTAAATCTATGAGTTGCTTGATATATTTAACAGATTTAACCAATAGAGCAATTTAGGGAGCTATTTCTCGCAGACACCAAACACCCGTAGAGTATTTTTGGGAAATATTTCTCCCAGCCTGAAACGTACATGTATGCTGCATCCTATCTCCCTTTGTATTACTGTGAGATAAATGATTTCAACAGTGTCAAAAGAGAGAACACCTCGCGTATAGTTTGCGTACAAAAGTTTACCATAGATGCTCCTGAAAACTTTTAAATAATTTTATGAAACAATATTTTTCATTTCAAAAATATTTGTCGAGGTTTGCAATTGAAATAAATATTGTAATATAAAACATTTATAATACCCTATTACATACGTTTTTTTACTTTTTTGTAAAATAGTTATTACAATGATAAAAACTATCAGTAAGCAACTTTAAAACTTTATCTAATTTTGTTTGCATTCAAATTTTTTACATTTTTAATTACATACCATGTTGATTTCTAATAATAAATCTGAAAGAGTCTTTCATCCGCTTTAAAAAAGATTATTTAATTATGAAATTTGTTGGAAATCGAATGTAACATGAAAATATTTCCCGCCTTATCTGCATTTGGACTGTTCACTTGAGACAGTTCATGTGCAAATTTTCAGAGGCCCTAGGTGCTAAAATAATTCTTAATATTTCAGACGATGGACTCACCAGACCCTTCCGACAAAGAGAAGTATTCAACCAGCCCAATGAGGAGCCAAACTCGGGCCATGTCTTCCTTTACCGAATTATCAGAAACTGCCAAAACTAAATTGCCCGCATGGCATCAGTTTCGTTGCTTTCCGCCAATAAAGTAAATATTTCAATAAATATTAATAAATGTAATCAATTTATATACAACTAGCTGACGTGTACCCAGCCTTTTTCGGGGTTGTGAATGATTTGGAGTAAAGTTTGAGGTTGTGAATTCTAGGATAAGCATCAACTTTTCTCTACCTTCTATGAATATAATATGCATGTATTACATATATGTATAAACCTTCCGGAAGAAATTCTCTAAATGATGGTGAAAACCCATTCAAAATACGTTGCGTAGTTTAGAAGTACTAAACGCACAAACAGACAGACGCGGATAGTGACTTTATTTTATACTATGTAGAGATGCAAAATTTTAAAATTATACCACACAATAGTTTTAATTTTTTTTTTTTAAACTACATATTTTGTTAAAATATTGTATCAAAGCTTCTTTATTCATATTCAAAGCTTTTCTTCATACAGGTACATTATTTCATTGTTTTTAATATCATACCTGTGTAAAAACTAAATATTTGGTACCCTATTAGCATATCACCGCCAAGTCATGTAAGTGCAAAATTTTTGCATTTGCAAATCGCATGACACTACCCTGGGCAGCTGGAAATCCAATCTATGCTTGGATAGATTATATTCAAAACCAATTTTTATAAGCTAATGGGTTATCGATTTCAAATTGTTATAACAACAAGTTGCATTAAATACATTAACCTAACTAGCAGAGTTGGAGATTGAAATATAAACATAAGCAATGCATACGATAAAGAGAAGAAAAGACTTTGATGTATAATGTTGTTTAATTCCTACCTGCAAATGGTTTTCCAGAAGTGTTTCCGACACAAGAACTTCAAGGCGATCCAAACCATCGGAACTGCAAATAAAATTGTCAACTTTAAAGAAGAATATTTGGACAGGAGTGCAATCCGATATTCCCAACTCCTACTTGCCGCTGTCATGGGGAATATCCAACCTAGCCATGAGCAGCTATACCATAGACAGTGAATCTCTTCTCAAGTAAGTTGTGTATAATGTTTCACTTCACTTCACAACAAATAAAACATTTTTCTTATCTACAATATTATCAGCAAAATCATTGGTATGTTATGTAATAAATCAAATAGCGATAATAATATAGTATACATATGTAGCAACGAGATTAGTAAGAATAATATTTGATATAATAAATACCTGATGATGCTATATATTCATTAAAATCAATTCATACACTAGAAAATTATTATAGAAATATAATTGAAACTTTGCCAGATCTTGTTCAAAGAAGCTAGAGGCTATAGAAAGCAGTTATGTGACTAAAGAATTGCGGAAGGACGAAGTCAAATCCAAAAAGACCAAGTCAAAAATGAAGCTGAAATTATCCGATGTCGTCAACGAATACTTAACTCAGGACAGTCAAAGTATTTCAAGGTCATGGAAAAAGAAGACAAGGTATTAATTCAATATTTACATCTGCATTAATGCTTTGTGTTTGTAGTAATAAGTTTTGCTGTAACTCGCTATCTGTCTAACTTGTCTGTTGGTGTTGGGTCAAGAATTATGAAAAAATATCACCACATAAGGGGACAAGTACCGCCTAATCTTTCTAATATCAATGATCCTTACTGATACTGATACCTGCTCAACCAAGGGATACCTAGTGCCTAGACACTTTCTGACAACATGTCCTCTATAATGTTTCATTTGTATAAATACTGATACTTTTGTTTTATTCCGCAGAATAAAAACAACCAAATCTGAAAGCATAAACACAAGTTTCACCATAATAGATACCACCATTACTACTAATCAACAGATGGCGACCATGAAGAGTGAACAAACGGACATCACCGCTCGGGGTCGATTTCGTAAGTCTGGATTTGTGGCGACGGCAGTGCAAACTAAAAAGACTAAAATTAAAAAGAACACCAAGCAGAGTGCTCTCTCAGACCTATCCGATTCCATAGATTCAAACGAGCAATTTGAGAAAACTAAAAAGAAGAAGAAAAGAAAAAACCAAAGTAAAACTGTCAAAAGTAAAAAAAATTAATTGGAAAAATAATTGATTGCAAGTAGGTTCTTAGAAGAGGTATTACAGCTTTTTTTGTTAAGTATTTACCTTACGCGGTTTTGCAACCCAATCCAAAACCGTCTAAGATAATTTAATTCTTCATGACATCATACGTAAATACCGGTGGCGTGCAATAATTATGATGCGTATATTATTAGTGTGTGTAGTTTTCAAATTCTGGTATCAAATTTTACTGCGCATTGAATATTTTAAAATTCCTACATCATACACTGATTGTTATGGCTAACTGGATAAATTATGGTACAAGTGCCTTACTAAATTTATGGAAAAAATTCATTTTAATTTTTTTTTTTTCGTATGGTTCATTTTTCTTGGGGTAAGCACAGATTTTCAGCCTGTATGGACTGCATGTCACTGGTAAACACATATGTTTTGTAAAGTAAATATCAATAAAGGAAAGTTATAAATTGACTGATTAATTAAAATAATATAAAACTTTTAAAATTTGTTTAATTACCTCTAACCCAGGAAACTACAATTTTATTATAATTCACAGTATAACATTTTAAATACTAAATAATGCATAAGTTTACAATGTATCTATAAATTATAAATTAAATTAGATAAACGACAGACTGCTCCTTTTTAGTTGTCTTGAAACAGGTAAAGGCTTAGTGACTGAGCACAGGTAATTATCAACATAAAAAATAATGAGGACATAATTTTCAAGAAGGAATCAAATAAAGTTTGTAAATGTCAATGGCAGTATACTAAAAAAATGACCAAATGAACTTACATTTCAACTTTATTGCACAATAAAATTCAGTAATTGAAGCGCACCACAGCGTTGAACAATTAAAAAACGTCCTACTTGAAAACGAACTCGTTAAACAACTATCATAAACAAACCACTCTCACAACTATCAAGAAAACATCACATAACCTGAGTTTGCCTGAGTTTGACATACAGAAATAACGACGCTGTCAAGTCAGTAGAGATCTGCGTTCAGCGGTTCAGTGTTGCCCTGTCAAAAAATATAAAATCCCTAGAAATGGGATTGCTGTCACTCGTTCACCCGCTTTATCAACCGATTATTTTTGGAACCGGCTCCTTTTACGAATATTTTTAACTCCAACAAACAGCCAGTATAATATGCTATAGTTGGTTAAAAAGAGAAAACACAATGCTTTATATTCAAATAAAGAAGCCACATAACAATAAAAATGTACAATGCAATTTTTTTCTGTGAGGAGGCACAAGGGCAAAAAGTGTTATTATATTTGGAATTAACAAACAACATACAACATCAACTGCAAGAAATATATTGTAAATTTAATATAAAGGTTATTAATATGAAAATAGAAAAAATACTTGTATAATAAAAATGACAGTTTTTTTTCATGTTTCCTGCTGAAGCAGGACCATTGGAGGAGACCCATAATTTCCTAACGCCTGTGTGAGGAAACTGATTGCTAAATCTCCTTAGCCGCACACGTCGGGACTCCTTTTTGTGTAAAAAGAAGCTACATTTATTTTTAAAACGATTCTAGACCCTCCTATGTCCCTGCATGCACGATTGTTAGTATGAAATAATCTATGCATACTTACATTCATAGTAACTCAAAATAAGGACACATCAGAGATGTGTTCCCCTGATGCACCCTGATGGTACAGCATCTAAAGCATGGGTGGCCAACCTTTTCAGCAGCCGGGCCATATTTTAGAATTTTAGATTTCCTACCGGGCCGTACAAGATTTCTTTTATTATTCAAAGCAAACAAGAAATATATTGTTTTTTTTAGTAGATATAACAAAAATGAGAATCAAAAATATTTATTAGATTAGAGTTAGGCAATACAAAAAATAATAATAAAAAATAAACTAAATTTTAGTGAGACGTCTGTTTTTGTTTGTCAGAACTAAGTGCATCAATGTTAATAACGATTGATGTTGTTGCTATACGCAAGCACTTTTCCAAATGCTCATCAGTGATTTGTGTTCTCATTTGAGATTTAATATGGGTCATAAGTGTTTCCAAATAGTGAAATCATCGATAGAGCATGTTTGTAAAATGCAGAATATTTCTCCTTGTCCAAATATGTTTTGTAAAACTCTTCCAAACCAACCTGATTGAACTTCTCCTTTAACTGTGTATCACAACACATTTCACAATGTTCCATTTGTGAAATTCCTGGCAATAAATTCATGTGTATGGCGTTGCAAATGCAGCAAAAAGCACACAATGCTTTTTAAAATCTTTAAATCGGTTTTCAATTCCAGGTTCAAGTCGGATATCAATGAAGCGTATTTATTCGCCGCCATTTGTGTGACGTGTGGCTGTAATAACAATGTAGGAAAATGAGTGAAGATTTTTGCCCTTAATTGTTGTTCCCAAAACCCAAGATTCGTTTGGAATGCGGAAATAAGATCATACATGTTATAAATTAGTTGATATTTCCCTGTAGACGAGTATTAACAACATTTAGGTGGCTAACTATATCGACCAGAAATGCAAAGTCACTAATGCACTCCTTGTCTTCAAATTCTGGGATACTTTTTGACTTGCTTGCGAAGAATGATTGTATTTCTTGCTTCAAATAAACATTTTGGCACGGGTCAGCCATCTAACTTCTGCATAAAATGTAACATATCATTATACCGTGAATTCACAGACTTGAGACTCTTGGAACTGACGGGGTTGACCCTTCGACTTAATAAAGTACACTGTTTTGATGACCACCTTCATCACATGATCCATTTTAAGGGACTTGTAACATAAATTCTCTCAATTCTCTCTAAATTTCATGCAATGAAAATTTAGTATCAACGTATTACCAACTTTGCAGGCCTCATTTTCAATCAATTTTACTAAATCTTTGTGTTTCCCAACCATTCCTGGAGCACCATCTGTTGTTAAACCCGATAGGTTGTTGAGTTGTAACGAAAAGCCGTTCAATGTCGATGTAACAGCTCCTAACAAATCTCGTGAGCAAGTAGTGTCCTTAAGTGGATACAGTGCCGCTAATTCTTCTATTTTGTTAAAATGGACATCAACACCCCTGATAAAAATCTGTTAGGTCTGTGCTTTCATCCAATGCTGGAGCATAAAATATGGACTTGGATGCTCGATTTATAAATTATCTTTTTTTTTAATTAATTTAAATTGTTTTCCAATGTCGTCGACACGCCTAGTAACAGTTTTTAACACGAATATACCATAGAAGAAATTATCACGATAGCTGAATCAATGTACTGAGATACTTCCATGTATGAGATATGATTCTTTTGGTGGTTTTATGTACACTAAAAGAAAAAAATTTGTGCATATGCTCCGCGGGCCACAAGTAGACACCCTTTGGGCCGCAGGTTGGCCGCCCTTGATCTAAAGTAAAATAATAAAGAAAGAAAACAATATTTACAGGTGTAAGTATGATTAAAACAAAAGGAAATACACAAGCTAGAGCGATAAGAAGAGCGATCCGTCTGATTGACAATCCGTTGTTAACAGACCGATTGCCTTCTCTAATGCATAGACGCAATGTAGGCATGCTGTGTCTGTTCTACAGGTATTTCAATGGAGCCTGCTCCAAGGAGCTAGCAGCATTGATTCCTGATGCACCGGTGCACGAACTGAACACCCGTTCACGGTTGACGTTGGCTTCATGAGAACGGGCCGTTTTTACGACTCGTTTTTGTGTAAGTCGGCTCGTATGTGGAACGAGCTACCGGCATCTGTTTTTCCTCCCTCCTATAATCCGAGCCTCTTCAAGGCTCGCATTAACAAATCCCTTCCTACAGCCCCTACCTTATTCCGCCTCACAACGCCGCCCAACCGGGTGGTGACATAGTTCCCCTGTCTGTACACTGCACAGGCAGGGACACTCTTGTGAGGTGTCACATAAAAAAAATTTTTTTTAAAAAGCCGCGTGTAAAGGGCTTACCCCCGCAACGTGCACAACGAGCTCAAGCACCTGCGTCCCTTAGCAGGTTTCCAGAGAGTACCCTCAAAGAAATGTTAATGGGGAGGGGGGAGATACTCCTAAAGACCCTAGGGAATGAACTCAGAACCTCGGATCACCGGAGGCAGGACGGAAGGGGACCGGGTTCGCGCAAACATTCCCCAGGCCCGTCGTGATGCCGGGGGAGGCACCTCTTGTTCGCGGGATGGTTGCACCAGATTACTGTCACCTGACTGGATGCAGGAACACAGCCTATCCGCCCCCGTGATGCGGATATGAACAATACAGCAAGATAGAGTTTAGTATGGTAACCTAATCATAAACTAAGGTGTTAATAAAAACGCAAATAACAGGACCATGCTAAATTCCTCATCTATTTTTAAGCATCTGAGAAATATTTGAAGCCCCGGGGTGAGGGGGACGATGTATGAAAACAGTCTAAATGTTTTCATTTTTCATACATCTTCCTTATTATTATCATTTTTTTAACAAAATATTCCATTCCCCGTCTATACAAACACCCAAAATAAATTCATACGCCGTTATAATTGAATTCACAACACAAAAGTAAAATTAAACTACTTCATTATATACCGCTTGGCATACAAATCAATTCAAAAGTTAGTCATACAAGATGGCTGCCAGGCAATTTTCCTTCACCGGATATTTGGCTTAAATGCCGCTCATAAATGCCCATGGTTCAAACTGTTCAGAGCCGTTGGATAGGGCATCCCCGATTGGGGTATGTTGTGAGGTTGAAGAGGAGATGGAGAAGAGGAAGACTGGAAAATATCCGACTATTTAAATGGTCACCAAAGATGGCTAAAACATTTCGAGCAATGTTTCGTTTCTGTATAGTGGCCAAGGTGAAACTGAGAATATCTACAACTTTGGCAAATCTATTCAACTCGGTTGTAACTGCTGTTTGCATAGAAATGAATAAAAAATTAACAGTTGTAATGTTTCTTTATTGTTTTCAACATTTTATAAAATAATTCGTTTGTACGAAAGATCTCCTAGCATCTTAGTCGATGTCTCCAAGACATAACAGTATCTAAAAGATGTATTGAAAAGCTCGCAAAATCTTTGTAATATTATAATGGCTAAAAACAATTAGTATGCAGGTAAACTTTTTTTACCTAAATAAAAAAAAATGTTTATTGTATTCTTATTACATAACAAGGAAAGTAATTCCTTGAGTAGGTATTTTGTAATACACCATGTAACCATACCGCTGTGCACAGGTAGGTATGTAATACACAATAGAAAGAGATTTTTCAATAAATATAAATTTAAATTAAGCAATTTAAAAACATTGGCTAAAAATAAACTGTAAAAATGCAATACCTACCTACATTGAAATTGAAAGCTTGCTTTCAAAGCATTGCGACTGAGCTAAAGAAATGTTTCAAAGTAAACAACTTAATCATCATAATATTGTTTCTTTTTAGCTTGCCTTTTAGGCGCTGCTTTGGGTGCAGGGGTAGCTTTTTGTTGACTCAGATTAGTAAGCCAATTAGTACCAGCGCCATTATTGGAAGTTGGTTGGTAGGTAACATTAAGAGAGGTGTTGCTGGAGGAGTTAGAGGCTGTAGCAGCTGCTCCGCGGGCTCCCCTCGCCCCCCGCCCACCCCTGCTCCCCCTGCCGCGACCTCTGCCCCTTCCCGACTCCGGGGGAGGGCTAACTAAAACGACAGGCTCGTCATCCCCACTGGCATCAGAGTCATCGACGTTTATAAAGTCTGGATTGACAGGTGCAGATTGCAGAATCTTCTTGACCCCCGCCAGCCTGTCTCCACTAGCATCCTCAAACTGCTGCTTCAACACTGAGATGTGTTCCAGAATTTCCTCTTCCGTTTGGACATCAAACTTCATCAGATGTTCCAAGTACTGGTCCTTCTGTAGTTTAATGACTTCCGATAAAGCTTCAGGGTGACCCTTCTGGGTAAAACTTATCACAGCTTCTCCTAAACATTTAACTGAAAGCATTTTCAACTGCTCATCCTCAGGACGTTCTTTGTAATATTTCTCTAGAAGGGTCTCCACGCTTATCTCGTCAACGTCCGCTCCCATGATGATCTCATCTAAGGCTTGTTTGTTGATCTTATTCTTGCCTTCAGTATTCCTCACGCGAATCTTCTCCTTCTTGAGAAGTATTAGATCTTGTGGATTAGCCACAGAGTCGGAAAACTGCTGCCCGAATCTGATGACGTTGAATTGTTGGTTATCCGTCTCGTACAGAACACAAAGCCTGACGAGAGGCAATTGGGGTTGACTGGAGTGTCCACTTCTTTGATCGTCGGCCTTTGCTAATGCTTCATTAACCTTCATTTTCAAAAATTCTTGAACTTGATCTGAGGCATCCACCGCCGAAGCATCCAAAGTTTCTTCTTCAGACAGAACTATCACCTCAAATACAAATGGACGAACGGTTTTTAATTTTAGTTTGTGCATGTTAAAGTTTTTTTCATGTATCTGAAGAAGGCCACAGTGTTTGGGAAGGGACTCTCCGTGGGCAAGGGAAGTAGCCACAGGAGAACCTGGCTGGGAAACAAAGAAGTTCTTGGTTGCATTCCATTCCGGCTCAATTCGGCAGTCATGTTCGTGTCCCCAGATAACCAAATCCATGAAATCAGGGAGCACTTCTTCTGGAATGTAGTTCAGATGTCCCCGGTCCACTCTGTTTTGGTGCAGAGTGAATATGTTGAATATAGCGTCATCGGAATCCGATTTCAGTATTTTGACTTTGCCTTCCCTGAAGAGTCGGGCCAGTCTTTGATCTTTCAAAAAACTTAACCCGTACAATCCCAGCTGTGTTTTTCCTTTCTTCATCAGAATGGGGGAAACAGTAATCTGGCTGTAATCGGTCCACTTACCAAAGTAATTGACGAGGCCCATGTTTGACAGAATATCTAAAGAACTTACGGCGCCTCTCCCGATTGGATCATCGTGGTTGCCATGAATAGAAAACACTGGAAATGAAATATTGATATTGGGATCTTCGTAGTTTACTGAGCCGGTAAGCGTTTGTTTGAAGCTTTCATTTTGATTGGAAAATATCTCAAATTCGACAGGCTTGTCTCCGAAACAATATTTTCTGAATAGTTTTGTACATTTGAGCAAACAGCCAGGCGATGGTTTCGCGTCATGGAATAAATCACCCCCCAGAAGTATAAAATCAACATTGTGTTCAACGGCAAACTGGAGAATTTCTTCGAAAGTAATAAAGCTGTCCTCTCCTCTAATCGGATCTAATTCATTGTAGCCCAAATGTAAATCGGTTGCAACGAGTACATTTAATATGTCTTCGGGATTCCGATTTCCTGTCTCCATTTTGACGGTGATTCTTATTAACAATATCCACTAATTTCATAACATTAATGATATTTTTAACAATTAAACCACACGGAATTAACAAAGATGTGTGGAAGCAAAAGTGACATTTCGAGATCTCGAACATGTCTCGAACCATAAATTCTCGAACTGAAGAAATACCCGCGTATTTTAAGCTATGAACTAAACAAGAACATCACTCAAAAACCCTGTTTCATGCTATTCACTTCTAAAACGTCATAAAAACTCTCATATTGTTATATAAATACGATCTTAACGAAAATTATTTATAAAGCGTTACACACACGGTGTGGACGTTTAAATTGGAAAAAGATCTTAAAATATATATAGCATCTTTATTAACAAACTAGCCCGTGGCTCAGTCTGTCTGTGTAGAATCTACACACAATCTACACTGTAGATGGAGAAACAATTAATTCCTTATATGGTTTATTTATTTTTATATGTCTTTGTCATTTATAAATATAATGTGTAGGTACAAATACTAAATCAATAACTAAACTTTATTGGTGTCGAACAAATGAATAATTACTGTTTATGCTTAAATTTACGCCTGTTTGTTTCCTAAATAAGGAGGTTTGTGTCGAAATTTCAAGGCAATCAGTGAAGAACTTTCGGAAATTTAAGATTTTGAACAAACGAACATTTACATTTTTATTTATAAAGAAATATAGATAGATGACAATCTTTCTTTTGAACTCTCTAACTTTATTATATCCTTATTGTTGTATTTACGAAACAATTTTCAATTACTTGTGTTAAGTCTGTTTAGCCTGCTTTTAAATCTATGTACACTCTTCACCATATATTATTGATACATTAACAGATTTTTTTATAAAATATTATTTGGTAATTTGTGCCTCATTTTGTGCTGATCAGTGCTGAAGCCCAATGTTACAATTTTATAAAATTAAAAAAATATGTATTTAAAAAAAATCTAAATTATTATATTTATAATAGTGGTATTCTGAATTTAAATAAGACCAGAGATCAATAGCTTCTCTATACACGTCACTGCTTTATTTATTCTATAACAATTATTTTAGATATAAAACCAAGGTTCGTCGAAGCATATTTGACAAGGTTGGCTCGTCGAGGGGAGCGGTGAATGGCTAGAAAGTCATGACGTAGTTAGAAGCCCGTTTTCCAACAGGGAGAATTGAATTTACTGCAATACAAATGGCTTCAAGCGAATCAGATTGCAATTTCAATGATTTATTATAATGCGTTGATAACATTATACTCATTTTTTACATTAAAACTAATGTTCGTAATGCAAGGGAATATTTTCAATATCACTTATGCATTCATGATGTAGAATTGAGGTTATTTATTAACCCTTTAAATATCAGGAACCCAAATTCGTATGATGTTTGGGGCCAAATTTGGTCTCCTAATAATTAAAGGGTTCGCCCTAGCGCCTTGTACATATTTCCTTTGAAGACATTCAAATTAAAAGTCTCATTTAACTATCGTGACAAGGACATGACAGGGAAAGTGTTGAGAATAATTGTATTTATACAAAGAGTCGTACATGGTTGTAGATACTCTCAGCATCACCTTGGTGAAAGTTGAAAGACCACCATTCGCAATCCAAGCTTTGCTTGAAATGGCTTTAGCCGCATTTAATGACCATATTTAAATAACCAGGTACTTTCCCACCTTCATCTTCCCCATTTCCTTCTCCTCCCTATACCGAAATACAATTTATTTATAATACAACTTAACTGTACCGAAATATTCAAATTTCAACATGAATTCCAACATAAATTTTTTTAATAAAAAAATATTTCAACTTCGCACAGGATGCCCCGAGGTAAATATATTCCTCTGGGCTTATGTCATCTTTGGGATGCTATGCGGATGGGTCTTTTTGTTGAGATCAGGTTTTAAAAATGGATCTTGAAGAGATCCATATTGTAAGAGGGTGAAAACACAAACATCTTTCGACTGCCAAACTGTTGAACTCAAAACGAGTCGTGAAAACGACCCATTTTTGTGAGATAAATGAACAAAAGTTAACCAAAAGGGCTAACCAAACCAATAATGTCAACTAAAGTCAAGGGTTTTTTTAAAGTATTTAGGTGCTCCGGACCAGAGGTGGCTGCCATATTAATCATTGGTTTAAAGTATGTAATGGTGATATGTTTAAGGGTCATTCCGCCGTTTCGTTCTAATCGCATGTTCTTGCAAAAAAGTCATATGAAAAATAATGTTTTTCAAGAAAGTTTTATTGGAAAATGTAGTTATTTAAAAAAGGAAAAAGTAGTATTTACCGGATTAGGCATTTGTTACTTAATAACTTTATGGTATACAAAAAACATGCTAAAATCTCATTACCTTCCCCGTGTAAATGAGGGACCGGTAAATTGATCAATAAATAAGAACATTTTACACTAGTAAAATCACTACATTCATTAATCGACCTGAATGTACAACTAATTTTGCATATTTATTGGTGTTTAATTTATTTTTAAAGTTACTGTATCATAGAAAGAATTGAGATTTTGTTTTTGTCCAGAAAAAATCGCTGTCGTCTTCCGCCAAAGCGGTAATTAAAATTGTGACCGTGTTTGTCACTGTTCGTCAGCTGTACCCCACCCCGCGCCTCCGTTACTAATCAGTGTACCGCTATATCTGGACGGGGGAGGACGTGCGTCGCTGAATAAAGAAATATCTGCGATCTCCGTGCTCGAAAACGACTTTGTCACCGACCAGGCATCATTACCTTCCAGCATTTTTTAAAGTAAGTACATGTTTTAAAAATTCGAATCATGAACCTATAAACTATAATTAGTCGGACTATTTTTTATTGAAACATAAAGATTTGTAATGTCATTATTAAGCGAGTTATTAAGGAAAGATTGTCAAAACCTCATTACCCTCCGTCTCATTACCTTCCGTATCGTAAAATTTTTTGCCGGATGGTAATTTAGAGGTGTGGAGGGTAATGATAAATTTGTAAGGGTTATTTTTACGTGCATCTGGGACCATGTTTGGGGGTTCATAAAAGTTAATATTATCAATAAAAGCAGTTTCTTGCGTTCTAGCGTCGGACAATTTCAGTTTTGGTGAAATACATATTTTAATTATTATTTAATTATTTTGGTGAAATACATATTTATTGATTTTAGCGAGAACTATTGGTTGAAATACCATGAAAAAATTCAGTCCTTTCATTTTGGTGGCAGCCGAGGACAAGTCTCTCTTCATACAGGAGTACTTTACTATGTAGACAGCCAGACGGGTCTTCCTTCAACCAAATCATTTTGCACGATGAGTCGGTGCCTCAATCATGATGCTTCAGCTATATGGGCACATCTAGTACCTGTTCTGAATATGGCGCAGGATTTGGTTCCATCGCTTGCAACGATTCACTTCTTATCTGATTCGCCATCTAGTCAATATAGGAACCGCTACATTTTCTATATGATAACGAAATTAATAGATCAAGTTCCTAATATCGAGAGGGTCACATGGAACTACCAAGAGGCGGGACATGGTAAGGGGGCCCCAGATGGCATCGGAGCGATTGTGAAGAGATCTGCAGACAACTACGTGAAATTTGGCGGAGACATCGGTTCCTTTGAAGAGTTTGCTGAAGGTGTCCGTCAAAATGTTCAAAACGTCGAATTGACTGTCATTGCAGAAGACGAAATATATCGGAATAAATTTCCAGAAAAACTTCCCGGATTTAAAGGAACAATCAAAGTACATCAGGTGATTTGGTCTTCGTCGTTGCCATACAGTGTTGTTTTAAGAAGCCTCAGCTGTTTCAGTTGCCAACACAGCAATCTGTTATGTAAGCACAGCAAACATCTGGGAGTACTGAATGTAGAAAATGACGAAGCCTGTATAGATGTCACAGTTGACATGAATATTGAAAACTTCAGCCTACAAATTGACTCGCCTACTATTTTCAATAATATTGATGACAATATGCTATTGAGCAAATTCGACGGCTCCATGTTTTTGGACGATACTATTGCTTCAACGCCAGAGCCTGCTAAAACTATAGAAAAGAAATGTAAAGTGAAAATACTCCGTTCGACTATCAGCATTATTCCCTTTATAAAAATAGTACGCAAGAATTCAATCCTTTCGATCAATGTGAGTTCGAGAAGTTCATCCGATCCCTAAGAGTAGAATATCCTGATTTCGATGAATCAAAACAGCAGTCCCCCAAAACTCCCACACATGGACATTGACGAGGAAACCAACAAAGAGGATAAGGAGGCGCCATTCAAATACTACTTAGATGACTGGATAATGGTTCAATATAAAATAACTAACACGACACATCATTTCATTGGGAAAATTATTGGAAAACATGAGTACACACTAGAGTACAAAGTAATTTTTTTGAAAAAAGCTCAAGGGAATTCCAAAAAATTTGTCTGGCCAACAATTAGTGACGACGATTTCATTTTGGAATCACAAATTCTTCAGCGCTTGCAAGATCCAGATGAGATTGAAAGAGGACAATTCACTTTCAAAAATTTGCCGAACTTTGATTTGAAATAGTTTTCCAGCAAAAACTTTCACAAGAATGATCTCAAGTTCCTTAAATATTATGTTCCTATTTAGATGTAAGACCTTTATCTTGTACTTATTAGTTACATATGTTGTGTTTGTTTTAAGTATCTCTGATTTTATTTTAAACTGCATTTCAATTGACTTCTGATTTTTTCTTATTTTTAATTATTATTTTTATTATTTCTATTTTTCAAATATTACAATGTTTGCTTAGGAATGTGAAAATTTTGTATTTCTTGTGTACAAACCTACTTATAAAACGTAATTATAAAGAATTTGACTATTACTTATAATTTCTGGGTAAGTAGTATAATAGGAAAATTTTAGTTGTGTTGGGTTTGATGTTCCAGCTGCCTTTTCTTAATTTGTATTTTGATATTTTTTTCCATTATTTTTTAACAATTCATACAGATATTGCAAAAGCATAAGTAAGCAGAACTGATTAGTGATTACGTATGAAAAAATGTATTTCTTGTCTCCAATGTTCAAAAGTCTGAATAAAGCATTTAGTTTTTCACTATAATAGGTTTTTCTTCTTTTTCCTAATCCGCTCACCACGTCAAATGATACTTAGCATGATTTGAAATCTATTTTATTATTCAATTTCTATTCAAATTTCATTATTCACAGACATTTTAAGAACCTTAAACATGTTCACTACCATCTATTAATATTTCATTACCAAACTTCATTACCATCCAAATGTTTAAATGACCATCCAACAGTTTTTCATTACCATCCACACCTTCATTACCTTCCATCAATTTTCTTCGAATCCAAGTGTCGCACAAAGGTGCCCTTTTCACTTTTATACATCTGATAGGTACGGGAACCCATTTCTATAAAAATATATAGTAAAAAAGCAAAAAAAAAAAAATCCGCGGAAACAGGCAAATTTGAACGAAACGGCGGAATGACCCTTAAAGTATTTAGTGCTGTGTACAAACCAACATAAGTGCGTGGAAAGATATACCAAAAAATGTACTTAATAGCTTACGTGTACCCGACGTTGCTCAGGTTATGAATGGATTGGAGCAGTCTTTCTCAAAGGTGGGGGGGGGGGGGGGGTAAAGCCCCCTTGTGGGCACTGGAGGCTTTCAGGGGGCGGTAGAAGGTTAAGGAAATATAAAGGGTCAATGGCAGACAAATTCTATCTAAAAAAATCCTACGGAGTCTAGCTGAATTAAACAATAAAAGTTTGTTTTCCTTCGTTATAACAAATAATTACATTGAAGAATGGCTAGAATTTTGGCTGCAGAAGCGAATCTCCCGACTGTACTCTAGGTTATAGGCGGTTGTTTAACGATGTCTGATAGCATTCTCATCGCTTGTGAATTTAGATGAAACGTGGATTTAGTGCTGTGGCAACGTTGCTTACTAAAAAGAGAAATCAGCTTCAAGTTACTGAAAGGCTGTTTTTTTTCTTCAAACAAACTTCCTGAAGGTGTCACAAAAATAGTGACGAAACTATAAGAAGCCATTTAAAAAAAATTAGAATGTGATTTATTTATTAGTTAGTAAAAATATATTCACAACGTGTGTATCTTCTCGTGAGTGGCATGTTTAGCATTAGAACCAAATATTATTTACTATTTACGCTTGGCAACATTAGCGGCCATCTGGCGTGAAGATAGCAGTACAAAACTTTTCGTGCGAGTTTGTTCGCAGTTCTGAACTGCCGTGGAATTCCATTCTTCAGTCGAGAATTATGGCCGGTTTCGATGGGGAGTGATCGACTCGATCGTCAGAAATGAAAGTTTTAAAACAATTATCTGTTAAAAGACCGTGCAAAGTATTATTCTTAGAATAATGTATGTGATATTAAAATAATTTCCGCGTGTGTTTATTGTTTTGTGCAAATAAATAATATATATTTTATAAGTTTTTAAAATGTTTTGAAAGTTTCTGCTACTAGTTATAATAGTTGACATGTCTGCTGTGTAATCGTGTTGTGAATATTTTAAAACAAAATGAATACGCCTCGTCGCACCCGTTGGGATTTTCTTGTTTTAATCTCTGCCAGCCTTTTTGTTGCTTTCAAGGTATGTTACTTTGTTTTATTATCTCTTTCCATTGTCTCCCGAGAAGTTACCTGAGATTTGTCACCTAGCTACTTCTGTACCTGTTACCTGTTTATAGTTATGCAAGTTTGTAGGCGAGCTACTACACATGGTGTTTCCTTTCGAACCGTTTGTTTTGATTTAGAAAACTATTTTCGGACTGTGAGTCAAAGTTTTTTAAGTGTCAAAACGCACACGTGTACCACCTATAGTTGTTATAGAAGTTATTTATATCGTTGGAAGTAATATTTTATCGTCAGCAAAACAATATTTTCATTAGAGAAATAGTATTATTTGGTCATTGTCCTTCAAGCTTTACAAATACGTGGGCGAATATTACTCCTGTAGAGTTTTAAACATTTTTTTATCCATTCAAATAAACGCCACTCAAGAAAACTCAAGAATTTACCTGGGATTTGACTAAAATAATGTATAAAATATATATATATATATATAATGTTTACAAAACACCACTAACGGTGTATAATACTAATATTTTAAAACAATCTCTTTTTTTTTTGTTGTTTGTTTTTGGGGTGTTATGCCGTGTTGCGCTAACTCCTTCTTTAGCCGACGTTTCGGACAGCGTTGCAGTGTCCATCATCAGGGCAGATCCGGTAGATCCGAAGATGTACGGATCTACCGGATCTGCCCTGATGATGGACACTGCAACGCTGTCCGAAACGTCGGCTAAAGAAGGAGTTAGCGCAACACGGCATAACACCCCAAAAACAAACAACAAAAATGCTTTTGGCCGTGAGAATCTAAAAACTTACAATCTCTTTTTAAAAACAACAGATGTAAACAAGATTAATTGCTGTTTCTCAGTTACGTTTAGCGTCACTGGCCTACTCAATTTGCGCGACCTATAACATTCGTGTTTGGGCTTTTGTCAGTGGGTTTTGTTTCTAAAGAACTGGTAAACCAACCCAACGACGATGTGTTTATTTATTATCATTACTACAGATCAAGTTTTCGGACCTGAGACGAAAATTCCCGTGTTTTGACATCATGATCACTGAATGACCTCACATTCAACATTGCAGAACGAACCGGAATAATGACACCTGTCTGTACAACACATCAAGTTACCTGCTTACCACTACTACTGCCTTGACTCGCTTTCTAAGATTCTCATTCGAAAACCATGCTAAAGAGTGACTTGTTTCGCCACTTGTTGTATTGTATATTTTTTGGGTTATAATTTCTTTTAAATTATTTTCTAATTTTGGTTACTTATTTGTGATTCAACTGCCACAAGGTCGTCTACAATGCTGGCATTTTCAAAATTGCAACTGTATGTGTTAAGAAGATTATCAAATTATAAAAAATAACCTTCTCAAAAATCCATTAGATCCATTTCAGTAATCCATACAAGCGACAAAGTACATACCAGTACTGGGTATGTTTTAAGAAAATTATATTAAAAAAATCTTTTCAAATCCGTATATGCGATAAAGTACCTACCAGTAATATGTGTATGTGTTTAAGAAAATGATCAAATTATCAAAATAATCTTTTCAAATCCATACAAGCGTTATAGTACCTACCACTACCAGTAATAATAATTAGAAAATTATCAAATTATACAAAGAATCTTTTCAAATCTAGTACCTACCTACCAGTAATATATTATTTTACCGGACGCTTATTTTTATTCTTTATTATTTGAAACGTACGTTCACGTCAAACTCACTTTTACAGGCCATTTTTAGAAGTGGAACTAATGTAGGTATGCGTGGAATAAAATAACTTTTTTTGTAGAAAATACAAAAGTGTTGAATGTAGTAAAGTTAGTTAATTAGTTATATTTTTGGTATGTTAAAAACAGAACACGTCATATGTGATCAGAAATATAAATTCGTTTTAATCATGCATTCAGTATTTTGAACGCAGCATGCAAATAAAAAATTCGCTGAGGAAGGATGTAAATATGTATAATGATTGCAGCGGAAATAATGACATGAGATCATATTTCTGAATACCCACCCACACGATTACGACCTTCTACATACCTGCTTCTATCACAATAAATGTCAATTCTCTGCAAGTGTTCTTCTTCATTCTATGCTTCAAAATCTCAACTCTCCTACTTATCTGGAAACCTTTTTAACATCTTCGAAGATGGGGTCTTTCTCTGCTTAAGTGACCAGAGGGCCTTTGGGATTCTATCCACTACACTTCATCATTCCTTTGACTTTACAGTCTTTTCAACTATTCGAAGCCAATGTTATAGGATATTCTGGAGGAGGCCCACCACTTCCCCGCCCTGTTTTAGGTACTGATGGTACCCCTTCAGAGCTCTCGCAAGGACGCTAATTTTTTTGATATAATGAGTCTACATTTAAAATTTCAAAACAAGACCTCCAAAATGTCCATGCATACAATGTTATTCGCAGTATGCAAGTGTTGCGTATTAGTAACTTGAATAACTTGTTCTAGGATATTTATTTATTTATTTATTCATTTTTGGGAAAATCAACAGTTTACATTTTTACAGATTGTACATAAGTAAAATAGCCAAAATAAAACCAATTACGGATTTCCTCCTTGTGATTTTACGTAAGACAGCATTAGAAGAAATAATTGAATTTATGAGAAATGTGAAGTTATAATTATATAAAATAAAAGAATTGTATAAAATAATAGAACAAAATAATACAACAAAAATAAAAATAAAGGGGAAAAAAAAACTAAAATTTATATAAATAAAAGATTATCGATACATTGGTAACCATAAGAATACAAACAATATTGTGCATATAAATCATATCATAACCATAACCATTTTGATTGAGGTTATGATAATCTCTATCTCGTCTGTAAATATGGTACCGTGGATCGAAAAGTTCCTCATTAAAGATTGAATTGTTAAGCCATGTTTCACTGAGACATATAATGTCATAGTTGTTTAATAATACATTTTGAAGAAAAATATGTGTCTTGGTTCTGAGACCTCTTAAGTTTTGATAGTATAATTCTAAAGATTCCATTGTATTAAGTATATAGTGCAGTTAATATAAAGTTGCTGGAAAGTTAGTTGATGGAAATATTGTATGTTTTTAGTTTTTCTAGATCATTATAATTATTTATGCAATGGTGATTTGTGTTTTCATTTAAGTCTTACATAAATTTTACAATTTTTGATCCAACAGAATTTGAATTTATTAATATTGGTAAACTCTCTGACCTTTTTGTAGAGTACTTTGTTTTTATGAGTTAAATGTTCATTTATATAGATCCGTTGTTTTCCATTAAAGTTAATATCCTCTGCTGTTAGGCCCCTTCTTGTCCGGATTGCTGCTATGATTTCGTCTTTCTGTTTCCTGCCCTTTAGTTTTACTATAATATTCCGCGGTCTTCCTTCAATCTTCTCCTTGGGGGTGACTCGGGTGGCGTATTCAATGTCGTCGCTTACTATATTTAATTCTGAATAGATCCTTTTGATAATCTCCGTCAGGTTCTCTTGTTTTTTTTCTGGTATCCCAATGATCTCTATGTTATTAATGCGTGCGTGTTGTTCGTTAGCATCCAATTGTTTTTGTAATTCTTTAAATTCACTTTGTATTACGGCGTTTTGTTCCAGAGTTTTTTCAAGGTTGTTGTTTTTTTTTGTATCAATTTTTTTTTCTAGAGTTAATATTTTATTTTTTAATTCCTCGATTTCTTCTTTATACCTACTCGTTTCTGATGATTTCCAGAAATTGTACCTTAAATTCTTCAAACTTTTTGTCAAGAAGTTGGAGGAGTTGGGTGTCCGTAGTATTTAGTGTTTTTGCAGTTGCTCGTGTAGTCATTTTGGCACGAAATATTAATTAGTATAACTTCACTTCACTATTAAAGCTATTAAAATATAGATATTTAGATTTTAGCTAGAATTTTTTATTTTATTTTGAGATATTTCAAGAGTGAAATAAAAACACGACAGCTGTCATTGAATGTTATTGTTGTATGATATGTTCTTGAGGAAGGAAAGAAGTTGGGGAAGAGAATGATTAGGAAGTACCTACCTGGTTATTCAAATCTGTTCATCAAACACGGCCAATGCCATTTCAATCAACTTTTTGATGTAACGTATGACAACCTTTTGATGTGAGCTTTGCGTGTGGCAGCAGCTTTAGTCGCGGTCGCGCTACATTTGAGTTGTGTTGTGAGCGAAAAGCTTCAATTTCTACATCAGGCATGGGCAACCTTTCCTAGGTCTGGGGCCAAAATATCATTTTGTCTCCTAGTCAAGGGCCGGACAAATTATTAAACATAATAAAGTAATATTAACAATGCGCCGACAGCCCCTCGTACCCTACTTTAGGTGTCGTCCAAGCGGTGGTGATCATGAACTAGTAGAGTGGAGCCACTGCAAGCGCCCTCATCATCTCCATTATATCTCTCCCCGGAACTATTAATTTCTCTCTCTATTACTTCGCCGAGATGAATCAGGGCCGGAGAAAATAGCCCGGCGGTTGCTCATATAAGTCTACATGAACATATTTATCAAAAGTAAAAATATTTTTTACTCAACTTCCTTATGGTTGTCATAATCTCTCTGGCTATAAGCAGTGGGACTCATGAGTGGTGTCACATGCCACGTGTATATAAAACAGGATCTCATCCGGGTTCTTTGGCGCACGTGTCTGGTATACTCCGTTGCTCCCATATTGTTGTTTGGCTTGTTTAAGTGCATCCGCTGTTTTTGCTCTGCAAAGTTGCATCTGTCGTGCGATCTGTGGGAACCGCTCTGAGGACGGATCCAATCAGATGAAATGCAGTTGGAACACTGTTACATACATCCCAATCACCAGAACACTTATCCTGCTTCACAGATGATTTTTTTCTGGTTTCATGGCATATGAACCTTTCTTCCTAAATATTTGTACGTAAATACTCATGCATTTACTGTTTTAAAGTTCATCATTTTCTATCTATCTATTTTTTGTAACATATTGTTATTTTTTGTTCTTATTTTTGTCACGTACTTCCCCACCTTCGTCTGCCTCATATCCATCCCTTCCCCACTACCTTCAGCTTCACAACATACCACGATAACAAGATGTACTGATGTACTGCATTGCACTACCCCTGTTTGGTGCATGGGACCCCTGTATGGGACTACGGCATCCCCGATCGGGGTATGTTGTTCGGCTTAAGGGAGTGGGCAAGCGAAGGAGATGAGGTAAAGGAAGGTTGAAAAGAACCTGGCTATTCAGATCTGGTCACTTATCACGGTTAAAGCCTTTTAAAGGTTAAACACTCTTCGATTTAGAATGGTGCCCTTATGTCAGGACGGTACTTAAAATCTACCACTCATCATATATATTATATTAAATTAACTAACACAGGAATAAGTTCAGTAACAAAAACGCCAGTCAAAATTTTCCATAAATTCATAATATAATTTTCAAATCTCTAATATTTATGCAGGATGTGCAAAAAACCCCTTTCTGATAGGGAATATATTTTTTTCAGTGACTATTTCATTTTTAATTATTTATTTCAGACAAAACTTGGGATATTATAATATTGTGCAATACACCATTACAGAACGAACGAAAATGGTCACATTGACTTTCAAGACACAATTTTTTGAAAAAATGAATTATTTCGATTATTTTGTACCTTTATATTTATTTTTAATTGTTTCAATAACTGCGCAAATTACACCAGTCGTCACCTTGCAAAAACTAATGAAAACTTTAATCTGTAAATTTATTTTTATTTTTATCGCTTCGTTAAAATATAATTACAGTTATAAATCGGAAAGGGACTTTTGCCCACCTTTATACTATTACGAATATACACGTACAAGGTATAAATTATTATATAAACCATTTTCGAAATAATTTATACCTACTAAATACGAAGGTCGCTCCGTTGAATGGACTGACCTCTTTATTGAGAATAGATTATCAATCATCTCTCTCGTGTTCTCCTCTCGATTCAATTTCATCATTTGGCCATTCACGGAGAAGCGATGTAATTTCAAGTAGGTATGTACAATTACGCCCAAAATACGTTACAAGCGTGAAACATTGGCATTGGGGAATTTGTTAATCGTTGTATAAATAATTGTATTCATTCAGAACCTAACCCAGTCTGTCAGTCTGGATGCTGTATTAGATTTGTTGATTTGATAAACTTTAAAAAAAATATACATAACTGTCGCAGAGAACATTGTCAGTATAAATATTATTATAATTTATCTAAAACAGGGACAAAAACCTTTTCGGGATATGATAACCTCAAAATATTTTAATTCCTCCGAACATAACTAACTAAACTACTAACCATCACGCGGTTTTCCCGAAGGGGTAGGCAGAGCGGACGGACCGCCAAACAACTCGGTCTTGGCACACATTTCTTGCCTCATTCACATTCATACATCGTCTCATACATACTCTTCTATTATTCTGACTCTTGACATGGCCCGACTCGAGTATCTGATTCACTTGAACGTGCCATGCCTTTCTCGGGCGTCCCCGACCTCTGCTACCATTCCCATTTGCATCATACACTCTCCTTACACTCCTTTCTTCGCTCATTTGCTCTACATGCCCAAACCATCTAAGCATCCCTTTCTTAATCTTACTAAGATGAAATATTCTAGTGGAGTGTATAGTAGTTTTCTAGTATGGGTATGAATTTATTGTGCATTGAATATTTAAATAAATGGAGATTTTGTTATCTTTCCAAAAAGCGTAAATTTGTCATAATGTAGATAAATACAATTATTTATGAATGTGGAACGAATTTCAAATAAAATATTGATTACATATTGAAACAATTTTAAACACTTTTCCACTTATTTATTTTTGATCGTTACCGGTTTCGGCTTATTATAGATCCATCTACAATTATTCCTTAAACTATGGTTAATATTCACAACATTTGGGGGAGTGAGGTTAACAGGGGTAGTATACCTACAATGTTATTGACAATCTTTATTTTTTTTAATATTATGTACCACCCATATTAAACCCCTTCCAAAATGTTTTGTCCATAAACCTTACTTTTAGGAATAATTGTACCAGTCTGAAGATGGCTACAAAAAATTTTAAACTATAATACTTTAAAAAATTTTCAATATATAATTTATAAAGGAATTCCACCATAAATTGTCACTATTGAAAATAGAAATAATAAATTATTAACATTTTAAGGAAAAAAATAATTTTTATCTGCCACAGCTTTTCAGCCTTTATGATGGACTGTACGCCACTGAAAGGAGGACTCGGCTAGCAGAGGATTGAACCCGCCATGGCTATGTGGACGACAACCTGACGCATTTGTCCATTCAGCTAAAACCCCGATGTGTTTGGTATTTGGAAGTGAATCCTTTTCACATCGTAGGCACCTATTCAAAATAGGTACCGCAGCGAGAATTAATGCGAACACAGTACTCATACCAATGCAGTACCATATAACGCCAAGGACGGGTTATTTCACAGAATTAAAAAAAATCAATTTCGAGCTTAAATTCATGTTCTATTCAAATTCTATTAATGTTTCATATCATGAGCCGGTTGTTTCACAGGAATTGTATAGTAACAAATTGAATACAATTTCGAAATTTGAAATTTTACGAATTCTGTGAAACAGCCCGTCCTAAAACTTTTCGAATATTCAAATTCTAGCGATAATATTTACACATTGTCCACTTTTCGCTAATATCAATATTGTCGGGAGTATACATATTATTAGTTTACACCAACAAACACAGTCGTGTCTGTCTGTCAAGTGTCTGTTGTTTGGGTCAACATTAATGCGGTATTTTCACTAACTATGAATTACCTTAACTAAACCATGATATTACCGTTAAAATTGTGTGGAAGATTTAAGGATTATTTTTCCGATTATGATTATCATACGAAATAAATGTATTTTTTTATATTTTCATTCATAATTAATGATTTCAAAAAATCTAAAACGGCACATTCTGAAACGGTTCCAACTGGTTACAACGTCATTATGATATTGAAAACGCCAATGTCCGATGAGACGGCTGACACCAATGTCCCCCTCCCTGACGTCAACGCCGCCGAAATCACAAATCGAAAATGGCACATTTTAAATTATAGAACATTTATTCATCAGAAGAAAGCTAAATTACCCTATTGCCGTTTTGTTTTAAAAATTTTTTTCTGTATATTCGCTATTTTCAATGTTGATATTCAATAAATTATGCCTCTCACTATTATTTATTACGAAGCAATCTCTAACTCAAACAGTAATATTAATTGGTTATCAATGATAACTTATCACTTATCATCAACATGTAATTAAAAACATCCGTACCGAATGGCTAAATAGTATCTAAATACCGCTGGTCTGGCGCAATTGCTAGCGCAGGGACTGGCCAGCACTCGTGGTATTTGATATGAATATGTATTACCGAAGGTGAAAGGTGTTTTCTAGATCAACCTGTCTCGCGAACTAGTCCCTGCGGAATATCATTCAGAGTCGGTCAAGTAAATATGGTTTACAACACAGGGCTTCTCAAATTACTAACTAACTTGTGGCAAGTCTGAACTCTTTCACAGCCCATTTATGTTTAAATATCATTAAAGTAAGTTTTGAAGGTTTTGACTAAGTTAAGGTAAATGAAGAGTTTTAGATTATTATTATTATTTTTATAATAAACCGGTACAATACATCATGTCGTGCGTCCTAGTCGAGACAAGAGACCTCTATTTTGTTATCAATGACTGCAGAAAATAATTCACATCTGTCTATGCACATTGCACAATGTACATACTGCAATAAATGTACGAGTACTTTCCGCGTATATCAATATTCACTAATAATAATAAACAAATACTGTAAATTATCCTCATTATTGTACAGAGCAGTATTTTAAAGATACAGTATCGCGATTATGTATATCGTTGTGCAATATTCATTATTTCTGACGGAAGACATAATAAGCAATCGTTTTGACGAGAAAACTTTCAATTATCTGCATTGTTTGTATAACTTTCTCTGATCTCGACTTCCCAGGTGATGGTAATTATTTAGATGTATTTTCACACGATCATATCTCGTTCAACAATGCTTGTTGCATTTTAATTTGCGGGCGATTAATACCGAGGTGGTCGCACGCCACTATTGTCCGAGAAGTGTGGCTATTTGCTATATGGGCTAAGGTTAGATCTTTCGAGTGGGAATATCCCCCACTCTTCCTTCATTAATTAGTAATTACAATTACGTTCTGTGTGACAAAATATTCATCGTTGCAAACGGGAAAAAAAGTCTAAACCGCGACACGTCACACGATAATATGGATTTAGAATAGTAATAATTCTCAATAACTTGGCTGTCAAATTATTATCTGATGGGAAAACAGAAAGGATCCGTCGAGTGATTATTTAACTAGTTAGACTATAGCTTCCCCATTAGGGTTTATGTTGTTGGTGGAGAGGAAAAGAAAACGGGGAAGAGCAAGGTTTGGAAGTACCCGTTTATTCAGACCTGGTCTCTAAAGACGACTATTGTCATTTCAAGCAATTTTTCGATTTTGAATGGTGATCTTTCACCAGGAATTTTTCTGAATAGTCAGTTACTTCCCCACCTTCCTCTTCCCAACTCATTCCCCTTCCCACTACCTCCAGCCTCACAACCTACCCCAATTAGGGATGCTTTAGTCTCACGATTTGCAATTATCATGTCATTACATTATGAAATCTATAGTAATTCACTTGAGAAAAAACGTGACATTTTTTACAGTAATATTATAAAACATTTAGATTTTTATCAGTTCCTGTAAAATTTTGCTATTGTGGGTAATTTCCTCTTTCCTTTCGCAGTCGATAACTTTTATCGTCGTTTAGAAAATGTCAAATTAATCTGTAGACTAATGTATCATTTAGTCTTTTAAGATATTAGTACATTTTCTATTATAAAAATGCCTAAATTCCACCCAAAACAGATGCCAATTTTCCATGCTTAAAAAACGCTGTTCGTCGTTAAAAATTGCACGGAAAATATGGCTTTAAATTCAAACAATGCCGTATTAACACATGTATGTAGACTTATTACAAATCACCTGGCAATTAACCTTGTTGAAATTTAATACCAGAAAGGCAAACATACCGACAACTACCGAGTCTGCCAAATGAATTAATTTTTAATTAATTATTATTATTTTAAACTTGTACAAACACACTACCTTCTTTCGTTCCATGTTTCGCCCATGTCAGTTATATAATATTTTATTTATTTTATTTCATCTATCAGAAGATGCCGGTATTTTGGATGCTATATTGTGGCGTTTAAAAAAATCTTGAAGGAACAATTCTATTGCATTGAAAGAATATTCTAGACTCGTTCGTTGTCAGAAATTTTTTAAATGTAATTTTACCCAGCTAGGTATGTAACAGTGGTAACTCAAAAATAATAAGTACGTACGTATATGTTTTGGAAGTATCTCCAGTATCTTGGAAACTTTATACGTTCATTATTTCCACTGAAGTGACCTTCACGGTCGAACAATACAGGATTCGATATCGTGTAATTACTATCGCCAATTTATTCAGGTTTTATTTTGTTGTTCGTATGCAGCTTCCGATGAGCAATTATTATTGAGGAAACGATCTAATAAATTAGGTACTTTTGATGCTAATGAACGCAGAATGGACGATACAAATAACATTTTTGTGTAGTTTTCAAAATGTTATGTTGGTTGGTAAATAGTTATTTATATTTTTTCGTTTCTTTATTTAATCCTTTGGATGCATAGTTTTTCTTACTTTTGTTGACTCAGAAATCAACTATTTATTTTATGTACCTACTGTATTAGTTTTATTTGTGTAGTGTGTTCTGTTTAATCCCAGAGTTAACAACTAAAAGTTTATATTTGGTCAACTCTCTGCCCTATTTATATATTGGTAGTCAAAATGCTTCCGGTGTCTTTTTCTAGCCAATAACAGCTGCTGTGGCAACAATTGTCACGATTGGCCACACTTTTTGAGGATATTATTGCTTGGAAAAATACGTCGGGAGTTTTTCATCTCTATTTTACTTTAATACATGGCCATCGATTTATATGAAACCAAGAAAGAAATATTTATTTGTTTTACACTTTACACCGATATTATATTTATATTTAAGGCGATGCACTACGTCGTGTAATATTTTAAATTGCGCCGCTATCAATAACAACACTTACGTAGATGGCGATAAGGTTTAAATTCCCGCTTAACACCATCCGCCTGTTTTGATTTATGCAAGAAAAAACATGGCCAAAAAGTGCCTTTTATTTTATTTTGTGGATGTTCAGGCATAAATATTTTTTTTTCGATCATTTTATAAATAACTTAATTTGCCACATTATACAATAAAATCATAACCGAAAATGGGTTCGTAAGTAGGAGACTTTGAACTTTAAAACAGTTTTCATAGGCCTTTACATTATTTTTTTCTGGGCTTATAAAAAGACTTATGTAAAAAATACTCGATTATTTCAAAGACCAAGATGTATTCTACTCGAAGTATTTAATTAAAGCATCTGAAATATTTCTAGGCGACCAAATTTTCAAACCAAAAACACATGATTTTGCATTACTACGTATGGCATCGCCTTAAATAAATATTTATTTGTTTTACACTTTACACCGATTTTATATTTTGGTACAATCTACATATTATAACACTGGGACATTTTATTATTTTTTATAAGCACCGCCGGGAGGCGCTGAGGAGAATAATTTATCCCCGGCCATTTTAGGGAATGCTGTGTAGTGGGTCTTTTTAAGGAAAGGGTGCGGTGCAAGGCAATGGTTCCAGAGCATAGACATTCATTGGATGTCTATGGTCAAGAGAGTCCGGCAGGAGAGGTCAAAAGGCCTCCCTCAAACAGTCTCCTCCGCCCGCCACGCAGTAGGTGGGCAAAAGTATCTGCCGCCAAGACCAAGACAAACCTCGCCCCCGTGAACCCAAGCACCCTTGCTACCACCCTTGTCACCAACTGTAGCCGTGGCAGAGGTGTTGGTTATCAAATTAATGGTTCCCGGGGCGGTGGTACCCATACCCGCCTCCCAAATTATACTAAGAATAGACTGGAAGTAAAATCTTGCTTAAAGTATGTATGAACTTAAACCATCATTTATAGTTTTATTTTTTAAGACCGTACACGTTCAATAATATTTAAGCACAGCGGACCTCCGATTCTTATGTGTATTTATTTCTACACATAATGGTTAATTAATATCGCAATGAAGCGTTAAGCTTTAAATAAGTTAATCTTAATATAATAAATATGATCTTAAATTTTTAAATATCACTATCGTTAAATAATAATAACGGAATTAGACGTTAATTACAAGAATTATTCATCATAATTTAGGATAATCTTTTAGGATTAGTTGTAATAAATGTTACTATAGGTAGGTACATTATTAAATTTCTTTTGAAATATAAAATATTTAACCTTTCTCTTGATTCAGATTTCAGTTATTTTACATTTAGAAATTCTATTTATAACGAAGATGGCTCATAACAATAACAATGTACCATAGTATTTTAGTCTGTGAAAAAAATAATTAATGTAATACTTGCTTCCGTACAAAAGTCTGCAAACTTCAGTCTGCTCTGTGTTAAAAACTTTATTTATTTTATTCTCAAACACGTTCCGTCCATTGTTCAATCTTCATATTATTAAAGCATCTACCTGAAGATTAATTTTCGTTTGTTAGTATTAAAATTAGTCAGGCTAAACCGATATGTTTATATCACTCATATACATAATATGCTAATAAAGAAGGTGATTGACTCTTTGTCTGTTTGAAGGCAACAAGAATTAAATCGCTGATCATGGCGATCGAGTATTTTTATATTTACTGTCTTCAATTTTTGTTGTCAGAGGCTCCATGGAGTTATCATAATAGCAGAGATCTTTTTAAAATAAATAAAATAATCTACCAAATGTATCTGTCGTAAATTGTATAAAAAAATATTGCTAAGAAATTTAAACAAAATCCCAATAACCAGAACTAATGAAACTCTTTTCCCAACAGCATATTATTATATTATAGCGATAATACAGTTACCTATAAACAAACATATTTATTTGGCATAAATTTAATAACCCAATTGTTTGTATAAAGGCACTTGTTATACAGGATGTTATGGGAAATACTTAAATAATAATAAAATAGGATTAATCACCGATACATACAATCCTCATGGTTTTGTGTTGATCGCCTCAATTCTGCGCGACCTAAATACAGGGTGTTAAGGGACATACTTGGCTTCCTTTAATCAGTAATTCCTGACATTGTTAGGAGTAAAATATTTGAATGAAATTTTGGTCCCCGGTGAAAATTTTGATGTTTTTTTTTTCAACTAAAAATATAAAAACTACCTACAGGATGTTAAGGGACATACTTGACTTACTTTAATCAGCGATTCCTGACATTGTTAGGAGTAAAAAATGAAATTTTGGTCCCCGGTGTAAAATATGATGTTTTTTTTTTTAAATAACTAAAAATATAAAAAATAGTAGGTATTGGAAAGTTAAGGCAGAGGTGTGGGCTTAGGCTGTTACTCGGCTCAGTCACCAGTGAGGACAAGTGAAAATTTATTTATTGTTGTTTGGTTTTGTAATGTAAATTTCATTTTCATTTTTTACTCCAAACAATGTCAGGAATCACTGGTTAGTAAGTCAAGTATGTCCCTTAACACTCCGAACGTAGGTCGCGCAGAATTGAGGCGATCGACACAAAACCATGAGGATTGTATGTATCGGTGATTTATCCTATTGTATTATTATTTTTGATCGTTATCAGTTTCAGCCTATTACGGCCACCTTCATACTAGACCAGTCTGAAGATGGCCATGATAGACTGAAACCGGTAACGGACAAAAATATAAATAAAGTGGATGAAAGTTTTATACTGTTTTAATAAATCATTAAAGTATTCCACGAATTGTCACTATTAAAAAGTATGCACGAGTAGGTACTCGTGCGTACGAATGTCGTGCTTATGCCTACTTATTGTTTTTAGCAAAAATGATAAAACTACCACTGACAGTACTGCCAGGTGCATGCATATCTAACTGCTGTAATATGTAAAAAAATCTTTTCCCTCATATCACGAATCTGATTTTTTTTTTAGTTTTTTTTAAAGTTATTTATATTTTCATATTATTTGAAATGGGTTTCTACAAATTAAACTTGATACTAGTAAAAAAATGATTTTTTTTCTTATTATTCAAAGTAAAATTAGAAGATGGTTGTAATAAAGCATTATAGATAATTTACATAGGTACCGTAGATTTCTCATTTAAATTCTCAATAAAAAAGCTTGCAGAAAACTTGGTTTTTTATACTTCAAAATATTGTAAAACTTTTTTTTTACTATTTACATGTTTTTATTTATTTTTGGGATGTTTTATCACTGACCACTGTATACTTTGGTCAAATTTGAATACTCTAAAAGTTTTATTTTACTGTGTTTTTTTTTATGATAGTAAATAAATTTATGAATGTTGCTTTAAGTTTCTTTTATGAAGTCGAATAACGTGTTTGAAGCACACTGTATGTAAGCGATGCTTATGTGGCAGTGCTGCGTTCGAGTCAACTCTGTTTAATGCGTTTTACGTATACTTTATTTACTACACTTAACAAGTACTAGAATACTTTATTCTTGTTATTTTTTTAATTTATTTTTTATTATTATTTTTAATTATAATAATTGATCATTTTATAGCGCCATTTTTTGTGAAAAATTAGCTAAAGGGCGCTGAACAAATATTACTTGCTTGGTTGGTTAGATGTAATCAATAATAGCAAATGCCATAAACTCAACCCCCGGACTTAATATTTTATATTATACACTATATAGATTTAGATATGCCATCATAAAATTCTAGTGTCGGCAGAGCCTTATATGCCTTTGGCGAAAACGATTAATGGCGCGTAAATGTGTTGTTTTTCCGCCATTGTGATGCGGGAAGCGCGCCATTTTAAAATCATCATGAGACAGACTTCCGTTGATGGAGATCATTACAATAAAATAACGCTGCATCCCGGATATGGTCACACGGCTGACACGGCCATGTTGCTCGTGTGAGTTGAATCGCTTTGGGACTTGTGACACCGTGGAGCCACGATGGAAATGCTTATATCGTTTGATCTTTGTTATCTTTTGTAATCGGCGAACTCAGTTTGTGCAAATTTAATCTATCTTGGATTGAAGTGATATGAAGAGTATTATTTAATATGTCTATGGTCCGGTTTAGGAGTTGATGTTGAGCTCGGCTTCGTTGAAATATTTAGCTTAGCGCGACTTTGAACTTAATCCGTAGGTCGTAGCCTGTCTATTTATTACACGTATATATGATTTTAATAGAGGAATGTGCTTACGTTTTCTATGTAAAACCAAATTACTGTCTACGTGAGTGGTATATCTATGCTTCTACTGTAACCGGGAGATCGAGAGCTTTCAAAATGTCGAATGTTTTTGGCCAGTTTAATTTGCGAGTTGATTTTTTAATTAATTTCCCAACTTCAATCAGCATGGTGTTATATGCGAGGATACTTATTTTACTAGTATTTGTTTTTCTGGAGTCAACGCACTGTTCTTGAAATGACGAATAAACCGCTGAAAAATCCAGACTATTTGTATATTTTAGATTGATTATTATCAATTAATAACATTGACATCTTTTATCGCTCGATAAATACAACACTGTTAAAATTAGGCAATTTACGTGAATTTCGTTGAGACGGAAGTACGTAATTACTCACGTAAACGTCATATTTGTCATCTGTTACTAACGCTAACGCCTCGACGTCTAAAGCCTGTGACAGATCACGCTATAAGCGCGCTATATTTTCGTGGCTTGGCTTATTTCAGTATATTGCTCACCATACATTCCCATTGGTAGTGTATGGCTAGCGATATGCTGAAATAGACCAAGCCATGGTGCGTATAGCGTAATGTGTTGCCTACCTAAAAGGAAAACTATTATGCTGCTTACCAAGGTTTAAGCGGCCGATTTAGCCCGTTTAAATTTGAGCGAGGAATGTCGCACATAGCTAGGATACGGACCGACTGATATACCGAGCCTATCTATTATGTTGAGGTGGCTTTGAAACTTTGAATCCGCTCTTGGAGATCATAATATATAATGTCAACTCGCATAGTCGAATCAGTGAATTCTTTTCGGTATCGAGCACTTTCCGCTTGAAGCAAATCTAGCTGAACAAATTGCGGAAATCGAAGGATGTCTGAAGTCTGAATGTTTATCCGTCGACCACGTTGATATCATCTTCGATTTTATTTGAAATAAACATTAAAAATTCATTTTATGGTTAAGTTCGCAGTTGAATTGCTTTGTATTGCTGTTGCGTTACGATGTTATTGTTTTCAATTATCGTTTTATGGATAACTACTCCATTCTCTCCCATAAATACAAATGGAAAATTCCGAGAAATTGTTTTATGGTGATGATGATATAATGTGATAAAGTCCTATTACATTAGTACAATGTCATGTATATTTTAGATTTATAGATACAGAGTTTTACATCATCGTCGCTATCGGAATACGGTATTATTGGATGGGGAAGTGCAAATGACAATATCCTAAAATCACTCATCAAAACCCAACAAGCCATAATGAAAATTATTCTGAAGAACTAGCACTGATCAAATCTTCACCACACTTAACATTATGTCACTTAAACAACTCTATTCTAAAACAATAATTCTTTACATTCATAATTACAAAACACAAGAAATATCTTCAAACACATATATTAGAACACTACACCACTGTAAAGCCAAATATGCGCAAAACTCTTTAATAGGACGTATCTGTAAAACTCACAATGCCTCTAGAGATGTAGACATTTTCAACTGTAACCTGAAAACATATAAAATGCAACTTACTAAACATAATTCGGTGGAATGTGCGGTGGATGTAGTTCGCTGATCCCCATAAATATAATAAATAATTTACTTTATTTTTTGTTTATGTACACCCTGATAGTGTATTACATTATTACATTATCAGATGTGCAGGTAAATCATTTTAAAGGGTCCACTTTAGGTACAACCTGATAGTGTCTTAAACATACACCAGGCGTGCAGGTAAATCATTTTAAAGAGGACAGGTTAGGTACACCCTGATAGTGTCTTACACATGCATCAGACGTGCAGGTAAATCATTTTAAAGAGGACAGGTTAGGTACACCCTGATAGTGTCTTACACATGCATCAGACGTGCAGGTAAATCATTTTAAAGAGGACAGGTTAGGTACACCCTGATAGTGTCTTACACATGCATCAGACGTGCAGGTAAATCATTTTAAAGAGGACAGGTTAGGTACACCCTGATAGTGTCTTACACATGCATCAGACGTGCAGGTAAATCATTTTAAAGGGGACAGGTTAGGTACACCCTGATAGTGTCTTACACATGCATCAGACGTGCAGGTAAATCGTTTTAAAGAGGACAGGTTAGGTACACCCTGATAGTGTCTTACACATGCATCAGACGTGCAGGTAAATCATTTTAAAGATGACAGGTTAGGTACACCCTGATAGTGTTGCATCAGACGTGCAGGTAAATCATTTTAAAGAAGACACGTTTGAAATATTTGTACTTATTTTTGCGATAGTTTAGTATATTATGATAATATCGTTAAATTGTAATGGTGTGATATTTAGAAAGATTTCACCAGTAGCCATGATGTTATTAATTATGCAAATAAGCAACAAGCGAGTGTTGTCATAAACATGCTAAAATCCATTGAGTCTGAAGTAAATAGGTATATCTGTTTTTTTTATGAATTTTCTTATTCGTACTTATCTATATTTTTTCCGTTTGGTAAAACTTTTTTTCTACCTCTGTAAAAAAAATATGAATAATCGGAATCGTCAGGTAAAAAGGAAACAATGGAGGAAACACTTTTAATCTTGCTTTGTTTTTTTTGTTCCTTACTGAGGAGTCAAATGCTGATATACTGAAGTCAATAATGAACCAGGTGACTGATTTCTTAAAGCTGTACCGCGTCTAAATGGTGACGAAACGCAATCATCAGGTTCCTGTTTTACATCAAGGTGCATCTCCGAATAAAACCACTCGATAATGCTAACACATGCAAATTAATTACATGAACAATGTTCTTGAATTTTTTTTAATTTATTTTCATGTCGGTTCAGTTTCCGGCAAAGAAAATTATTGTTGGTTGCAAATTGGCTAGTCGGTACTTGGATCATTTGAATAAATAAAATATGTACATAATTTATTTTATTGATAATAATGAATGTTTAAGTAGGCATTATAACACAGACTTAAAAAAATTGTTGTTTAAACAAATGTTTACATATTGAAATAATAATACAAAATTATGTTACATGTTTTGGTAAAAGGCGTTAACTTTGTTAAAAACTCTTTTTTTTCTTTTGGGCGAAACAATTCTTGAAATACTTTGAAAGTCAAAATCACGCTCGGTGATAAGGTAGGAAGTTGCTACTTGACTTTAAAAGCGTGATTAGTTAGTTCTACGTAGCACGTTTTTTAACCCATTTTCGGATAAGGTAAACAGTTATCACTATCACTGCCGATAAATGTAATTAATGAGCATTGTCTGTCGCGTGTTTAGTTAGCACTGTTTATAGACCTCGAAGTCTAGTCACCTGGAAGTGGTGCACAGTGCTTGTTTTCTGGTGCATAGTTAGCTTGCTAGTTGCTAGATTGTACATAATATATGTATATGAAGATGGAGTATATCGGCAAGTTTAGTATTGGAGTCGAGACACTTTCCTCTCGCGACTTTTGTCTTCAGCAATTCCTTGACCAGTTTGGCAAACATGGAAAACGGCCACGTGACCGGCGTGTACACTGACCCGCTTTCCTCGGTGCGATGAATGGAGGGGGTATTCTACTGCAAGCATTTACTCCAATAATAATAAGAATTCTTTTTTTATAGAGCTATTATTGTTATAAATCACCTCAAGGACTATGTTTATAATTTTATGTTCCTTACGACAGCGGTAGAGTAAAGAATGAACTTACAGTTTCTGATAGAATGCATTTACACAGAATTGAAAAATTTCCATGCAAATATAATGTACCAACTGCAAATTGAAAAATTATAAACAATGGTACCTACCTATCAGTTGCGTCCATTTTCAAAGAGTCAATGTTTGAGCCAAAACCGGCTTCATCAAGCGATAAATATACCTAATGCCAAAATTGTTTGAAAATACGTAAATAATAACTTTGTAGTTGGAGCGCTATCGATTATATTTTTTATCAGAGAAAACTTTCTCTATCTGTGTTCTATTATTTTTAATGCCACAAGTTTTTTTCTTTCCATAATTGCCTATTTCTCGAGGCGTTCATTGGCTTTTTCCTATTTACTAAGGTTTATTTTGTGTACCTATTTTACTAAAGTTTTCTAAAAGTAAATAAAATAACGGGTTTGAATCATGCTGATTCTAAGCAATGCATCTGTGTGAGTACAGTGTTCGTGTCGATTCTGGATCCGATACCTCCGATATGCTGTTATGTATATTATGAAGACAAGATACACGAATAATTGAAATAACTTAACAATGGTACACATGTTCATTATATGCTTGATTTCTATTTTGACTGTATTAATCCATCCGAAATAAACGCATGTCATACAAACATAAATAAAATGTATGTTGTATTCTATTTTCTGGCGCGATTGTTTTTAGCATTCGCCGAACGCGTTTGGCGAGGCTAGGAGAAGCCAGTGGATCTCAATCAGTGTTATTTGATCATTTCGATTAACCTCTTAAACGCCTGCGTATCCATGTGGATAAGTAAAAAAATCATTTCTCTGAATATAACTAGCTATTCTGGGGAAACTTCATATATGGTAGATTATGTATATAAATATATAAAAACCGTTTCTGGTAATACGGTACAAGTTACAAAAACATCATTTTGCAAATACAAGTAAATTATGTCGAAAATAGAATCATACAAGCTGTCGTGTACCCGGCGTTGCTCTAATTTTCTCTACTCTCTAATATAATATACATACATATATATTATATATTTATATATAAACCTTTTTAAAGAAATTCTCTAAATGATAGTGAAAACCCTATCAAAATCGGTTGCATAGTTTAGAACTACGCGCACAAAACTTTTGACTTTTTTAAAACTATTTAGAGATAATATAATATAATAAGAGATGACGCACAGCGAAAATTTTGTGGCGGCGCACCAAGAGTTAAAAATAAGAAAATAATGTGAATACTCCATAGGAGTCCTAACTGCTCCCAGCTGTCTAAAGCCAGTGTACGTACCTGGCTGTTCCGATCTGGTCCTGAAACAAGATTAAAGGCATTTCAGCAACGTTTAGATTTTGAATAGAGTATCTGTATTCCGAACTTTAAAACTTCATCTCTAAAATAAGTATGATAAATGTTAGAAACACAGACAATTTCAAAATAAACTATTTTTTTCAGTTTTAACACAAAAAACTCTCCTAAATTTTGTAGTATATCAACCTGCTTTCACTGGGCGTAAAGTGTTCTAATTAATTATTACTTATTAGTTACCTAATAATGTGAGAAGAGTACTCGATTCGTTCCCACCTGAACACGAAATAAATAAATAAATACATAAAGCTATCGACCGTAGAAAAAAGTAATGTAATTTTTAAATGTTTTAATTGTTTTTTTTTTTTTTTTTTTTTTTTTTTTTTTATTAACAAAATTTTTGATACATATACAATTCAGGTACATACATAGTAATATAGAATGAAAGAGTAACAAAAAAATCCCACAAAGGCGAAGCCTGAGCGTGGGTATTATAGTGTAAGGATAAAACAGTGGTGTTTAAAATATAGTTTTTTTTTAAACTTGTTAAATGTATCTATAGAGATCAATGTGATTGGTTTTTTTTTTTAGAGAAGTTTCTATTTTTTCTTTTTTTTTTTTTAAATTTACAAACATATACACACACACACACACACACACACACACACACACACACATACACACACAGATACACGCACACACAGACACACGCACACACAGACATATTATTATTAGTTGCTATGTTCGAGGCAAATACTAAACTTAAGGTTATTTAGATTTCTATCATTTTTTTCTTTACAGGGCGAGCACCTGCATTACGAAAGCTGGGGAAATCTGGGAAAATTGAGAATTGGCTTCCTAGTGAACGCTAACTTTGTAAGCACGGTTGATCTTTCTTCGAACTGAAAAACTGCTACTGGTGATTAATATTTTGTATTAATGCCTTTAAAAACTGCATTTTTTCGCTCAAGAAAAATATTGATCTTCTCTGAATTAGATCACAGGCATTTATTCAGTCAGCAGCTGGGCGGGCCGGTTGTCAGCTGGTCGGGCTGACTTTCCTTTTAACTCGGCATGTTTCAAATTCCATCAACTCGTGCCACTCTCATAGCGCCACATCTTTCTATCTAGATTTTCGATTGTTTATGTGGAAGCGCGAACAAACAATAATTTTATATGGCACATCTATGTTGTACTTAGAGAACCCTGGGTGGGAACCTGATTCGTTTAACCAATCGGCTACCAACATGTAATAATTCAATGACCAAACTCGTTTCATCAGTTGTATTCTTTAGCATTTTTTAATATTAATGCTTCGTCTATTCCTTAAATTCCTTACCCATAATTCGTGGTTCGGCTCGCGCTTCGGTTCTCAACTGTGTGCGTAGCATAACGTAGTTACATTTTAAGTGCTTTGAATTATAGTTGAGTATCATCTTAATTCATTTGCAGGTGTTACAAACTGGTATCTAATGAAACAGGAAAATCCCAATTTTAGCATCTGTCCTGCACAAGGGGAATTCCAAGGTAACCTGTTTTTAACTGTTATGTCGAATACAAAGTAAGCAGTTTTCTAAGAAAAATAATTCCCGTACAAAATGAAAAATACTTACCTACTTTACATTGCTAGGTTTTTCCGCTTTATATTTGTATAGGTACCTACTATTTTTATTTTTATTTGTTTGTGTTGAGTTGAGTTTTTATTGTTAATATTATTTCATTGTTCATTATTATACCTAAATATGCGTATATTATTATATTGGAGGCACTGCTGAAAACCAGCTGCATTCCCGGAGAGATTCGGAATGCATAGCTGGGAAGTAACCTTTTTGTCAATAGAATTTATGTTAAAAAATATGTTAAATTTATCTATTGGCAAATATATGTTTTATTATTATAATTATTGTTGTTATTATATGTTTTGTGACATGGTATGATTTTTCCGGTGACCGGAAAATTCATCAAAATGACAATTCAACACGCGTTTAAAAAGTGATATAAAGTCATGAAAAGTGATGATACAAAAACTATTTAAATTAGGTTAGGTTTGTAAGTTAGTTTTCATCGCTTTTATTGACTTTATTTCACTTTTTAAAGATGTGTTGAATTGTTATCACGGAATCGAAGTTTCCTAGGACAAAAAAATTTCAAGTAGTTGACTTGGCATTCTCTTAAAATCTATAAGCGATGCGATCTCTGTAACTAGTACTACCAGAACGCGACTATTTCTGTCGGTGCAAACACCAAGTTAGTCAGCTCGTTAATCCAAATCTATTTAAATGTTCATTTTGCGCCGTCGCGCGTACTATTTTTACACATTACCGAATACATATAATATTGAGTTGTGTTTGTTTATTTGACGAGAAATTGCAAGATGATCGGTTTCGACGGAGAATTCAATAAGTCTTCTTGGCAAATCTAAATATTTTTCAATGCTATGTATCTCTAATAGGTGCATGCCTATTTGCTCAATTCTCGGCGTACTAACTAGTCTTAGAATGCACCTTATATAATATTTAAATCATTTTTGTAGCAATCCCTGAGGCGTATTTTTTCTTATCATCCAAACCTACTTAACTAATTTTTTTCCGTCTGTCAGCAGGTACATATTGTCAAAATTTGATGTAATACATGGAATATTTTTAAACGTTATAAGTGTGAAATAACTATGATGTTAAATTTAACAGTTGGATCAATGAGTTACATAAACAGAATGGTATAAATATCAATAATTTATAAACAAGGACAAATGAACAGTCACATCAATAGTTTCCTAGATGTAGGTAGGTACAATAGGTATTATAACATTATAAGTCTTAATGTGAATTCCAATTAGCCATCAAATTCAGTAGGATATCAATATAAATCATCTGTATTTAAATAGCCATTTTCTTAAATATGATTTAAGATTTTCACGGCCAAAAGTATTTTTGTTATTTGTTTTTGGGGTGTTATGCCGTGTTGCGCTAAGTCCTTCTTTAGCCAACGTTTCGGACAGCATTGCAGTGTCCATCATCAGGGCAGATGTTGTGTTTATAATAACACATCTGCCCTGATGATGGACACTGCAATGCTGTCCGAAACGTTGGCTAAAGAAGGAGTTAGCGCAACACGGCATAACACCCCAAAAACAAATAACAAAAAACAGCCATTTTCTTAGATTAAATTTGACTTGAGCAGTATAAATGGTATTATTTTTTGGTTAAACTATTTTTAACCGTGTTACTAATGTACAGATCCGGAAAGCTGACGTGAATATAGCAAACACGATTATGACAGGTACGCTTAGATGGTTTTTACATGTGGAGGGGACGAACGGAGAGAGGAGAGTGGTAGAAAAAGTAGGGGACGCCCGAGGAAGACATAACACGAGTAGTGAATCAATTTATTGTGGCCGGTTATCTCAAGAGTATAAATAACAAGAGTATGCATGAGACTGTTCATGAATGCATATGAAGCAAGGGTCGTGTACCGAGATAGAGTTGTGTCCTCCGGGGACACAACGTGATGGTTAGTTATACTAGTCCCAGCGAGAGCTCGTACCTATGTCATTGATCATCCCCTCCTTCTCACAGAAGATACTATGACGATGACGTCACGTACGACCTCTCGCTGGGACTAGTATAGTTATTTTTTTGCTGTTTCGAATCAATAATCTCTCAAACACGTAAAACAATGCTGATTGTCACTTCCTAAAAAACAGCGAAGCCGAAATTTTATTTCGTAAAAATTACCACCAGTGCCAAAATTATTCCTAAAACAACAAATCACGAAGTCTGCAAATTTTGAAATTAGTGGTTTTGTAGTCAATTGAACGGAAGTATCCAATTATCAGGTGTTTGGTTTGTTTTGCAACATTTACTAATTTTTAAAGATTTCAACATTAATTTAGCGTTCTGATATCCGGGTTCTTATCCGTAAACTTAACCTATTTATTCGTTACATTATTCTTGGTAAAAAATGTTGCAAATGAATATTTAGAAGTATGAGAAAGAAATGGGAATTCCTCGAAGCTTGGACGTTATCCAATTTTTTAATTGGGGGCAATCGAAATGCTACGTAATATGAACACATAGTTTACTATGTATATATACATCAATTGAGTACACGGAATATTATGTACTATTGGACCCCGCGATGCTTCGCTATTGCTAGGGTTGCCAGATTTCCGGTTTTCTAAAAAAAAATTAGGTCTAGAAAATTTTGGACAACCGGACAATAGAATGTCCGGTTTTTTTGAAAATACGCGACGTATATACCTCACGAGATAATTTACAGAGCAAAAGCCGTGAGCGATTCTGGCGGGTGGTTTATTCTATTATTTATTCTAGCAAGACTTGATCCTCAAATCTGTTATTGTACCAAAAATGGTACAATATGTTTGCAGTGTTTCCGTCTCCAATGCCTTCGTAGAAAAATTTTTTAATGTAAAGGGTAATGTATTGACTGACGAAAGAAATCGACTAGGTGTGAATACTGTAAAAAGCGAATTAGGTGTTTTCTTCAATTGAAATGTCTATTTTCGGTAATTTTCTCTGTTTGTTTTGACCAAAATCAAAGGGGTTTATGATTATCTAAGGACCCTTTGATTTTCGACACATTGTACCAAAAAAAAAAATCATAAGTGGGACCCTTTGATAAAAAATATTCGGTTTTTTTATCTGGACCATCTGGCAACCCTAGTCATTGATAATGTCTTTCTCGGGCGTCTCAAACTTCTTCCACCATTCACTACTGTATACCACAATGTTGCTGTTAAAAATAACTCCGTATCTCATTCCGGTGTAGAGATATTGCGTTAATTATTCCTCGAGCGTCTCGATTCAAACCACTATCTAAACACTCCTGGCACTAATAAGAACAAACTTTGAATCTTCATCGAAATCAGTCTACTACTTTCAAGTTTTGCGACCACAAACATACGTAGGCTGATTTTTTATATATGTATATAAATTAACATCTATTTTTATTATTAAGCTTGTCTCCACAATTTTTAATTTTTTTCTAAATCGATTATATTTTTATTTCACACTGACGTAGGTAGTAGTTTTTATTCTAATATTAATGCTGTTGATTAGTGTAAACTTTTATGTTGATTAACATTTTCCAATTAGTAATTGTTTGAACATAGCTATAAGGTATAACAATGAGACACTCCATGTAAAGTTTTTTCAGTTTCTATTTCAATATAATAGTATTTTTTAATTACAATTATATAATTTTGTAATGTGTATACGTTTTTATGTTAAATTATTTCGTTTTTATACCGAGTTTCACTTCTTGTTTAATATACCGGAGCCAATTAATTTTATTTTATGGTTCCTACTAAACATAAAATCATATCACCTTGGCAAGCACGAGTCAGAAGTTGTTGGTTTTTTCTCGTTTTCAGACCTTTTTGAGGTAAACATCTACTTGGAAGTGTTATGACCTCATATTATTTTTAAGAAAATTGCTATTTTGTAATCTTTAAATAGTATACAATTATGTCGCTGTCCGCGTCTTTCTGTTTGTGCGCTTAGTTTTAAACAACGCATCAGATTTTCATAGGGTTTTCACTATCATTTAGAGAATTTCTTCCGGAAGGTTTATACATATAATAAATGCACATTATATTTAAAGAAAGTAGAGAGTTGTCGAGTTACTTTACTTGAAATTGTTTTAGTGGTCAGATCTGGATAACCAGATCGGTACTTCCTAATCATCCTTTTTCTTCCCACTTCTTTCAGATTCCCGACATTCTCCAATTTTGGAGATATAATGAATTATGATAAAAAAAATATTATCACGTTTACACAACACAGGTGCGCATTATGCCGCTTGTCTCGGCAAATGATAACTAAGCAAATAAAGTTATGCAAATCTGCCTATTTTAATTAGCAACTTAATTGCCTTAGCAGTTCACATCACACACATTCGCGTTAATTATTTTAATACTCTGGGCAATGTCTTTTTAAAAATTAATTTCCCTTAATCGCTGAAAGTGAACCTGTGTAGGATTCTCATGATTTCGTCTTGCATAGATCCCGTAATCCTCAATTGGGTCTTTGATTGCTGCCGATGGTGGATGGTGGTAGCCACGAAAGCTTTGACTGTTTCAAATCCGTAAATCTGTTTTGCTTTGGATAAGAGATGTGTAATAAAAAGCTTATTTATGTTTTTTTTTATTTATGAATTCCTACGACAACAATTACGTGCATGACTACACGTAGGTAGGTATTATGTTTGTAAAAGCCATACAGGCGTACAGTAAAAAAATGACGTAGTGTGAACGTAGCGACCAAAAAATTCCTCCACGTTTTCATAAAGCAGAATGTTTAAAAAATAATAGTAATTGACAAGACGTTTTTAAGAGAAAGTAACTTTGAGTGTTCTTCTGTGTAATTCAGTAACTATTGAAAGTATGGCTGAATTGGAGTAGAATTAAATGCCGATAATTTTATCCCACTAGACTAGACACCAGATGATTATTTTTTTTAAAGTAGCCGCAAACGGCTCGTTAATTTTGATCAAAATTCTAAACTATGCACTTGTCGTGTTTTACCTACACAACATCTTCAAATGTTAAAGGTTTTATCATATAGTAGTGGATCTCGCAATACTTCGCTATGATAATGTCTTTCTCGGGCGTCTCTGACTTCTTCCACCATTCACTACTGTATACCACAATGTTACTGTTAAAAAACTACATTACATTGACTTTATTTCGACTCCGTATCTCATTCCGGTGCAGAGATATTGGCGTTATGTATTCCTCGGGCGTCCCCGACTTCTTCCACTATTCAAATCGTTCTCTAAACACTCCTGGCACTAATAATAACAATCTTTGAAATTTTCAGCGATATCGGTCTACAACTTTTCGAGTTTTGCGAGTAGAAACATGCGCAGGCTGCATTTTTATGTATTAAGATTTTCTCCAATCTACCGTGAAAGCTGTTTCTATTAGGATTCCGACAAACGAACTCTTGAAAAAAGGTTCAGCTTCAGTCCCTACCCCAAAGTAACTAAGGACGTCAGTGTGGTCCCTACCCTGTCGCTTCGTGTAGCAGCGTGTCATGTGCCATGTAATCTCTATTGTTGCGCTCGACGAATAACAATTCATATGACTGTAGGCAGTGGCACTGCGCACTTGTTTGTTGTACGTGGCATTTAGTCGTTTAGGATATGTGATAGCACACTGCATTCTGAGGGTCAGTGGTACATTTCCATTCACACCGCGTGGCATCACGTGGCTATACGGCTGCACGGCTACACGGCTTGGCTGCTTTTCCGGGCGATTCTCTGCAAATAAGGCCATCTCATCTAGCGAACTAGTGCACACTGCACACTACTCGCCAAATTACCACACGCCATCAACACTACCACGAACAATATAAAAGAATCAACAGCGATGTTAAAAATAATATTTGGAAAATTTGTACAACGCCGTATTTGTGAAAAATTCCCCTAGGGGCGCGGTAAAAATAGTTATAACTTTTTACGCTCCATCTTACTAACTAAAGATAATCTATTTCATTAAATTATAACTTACGGCTGACAGATTGCATTCACCAGCCCACCAATCAATAGTACAAAAATCCCCCTAAGGGCACGGTAACAATAGTTATAACTTTATAGGCTCCATCTTACTAACTCACTAAAGATAATCTATTTCATTAAATTATAACTAACGGCTGACAGATTGCATTCACCAGCCCACCAATCAATAGTACAAAAATTCCCCTAAGGGCACGGTAAAAATAGTTATAACTTTTTAGGCTCCATCTTACTAACTAAAGATAATCTATTTCATTAAATTATAACTTACGGCTGACAGATTGCATTCACCAGCCCACCAATCAATAGCACAAAAATCCCCCTAAGGGCACGGTAACAATGGTTATAACATTGTAGGCTCCATCTTACTAACTCACTAAAGATAATCTATTTCATTAAATTATGAGTTATGCCTGACAGATTGCATTCCCCAGCCTATTAATCAATACACAATTTGAACGTACAATGCATTTGTACATCTTATTTTGGTTCCATGATAACTCAACACAGTGACAATTCAACACACTTGTAAAAAGTGATATAAAGTCATTAGAAACGATGAAATTTTTTTTAACCTAACCTAACCTACTTAACCCAGTTAATAAAGTTTTTGTTTCATCACTTTCCATGACTTTATATAACTCTTTAAAGATGTAATGAATTATCATTTTGATGATTTATCCGGTCACCCTTATTTTATATTATCTAAATGCTATTTAATGATTGGTAGGTCACTTTAGATTTTAGATTAACACAGTTGAAACTTTTGACACGACTAATCTGATAATGCGGAAAATATCCGTAGAGTTTTACTCCTGTATTTTGAATAGTAGTTAGGTTGTTAGGTACCGTATCGAAATAAATTATTTCAGCAATAATTCTTATCAATTTACTAATAGTTGTCGCTCACCTAGTATTTTTGTTTTTAATTCGTTACAGATTCGCTTATTGAAAATCATAACCGTTGAATTGTTTTGAAATCGTGTAATATCAGTTTTTTATTATTATTTGTGCTTAAAGGGTGTAAAATTGGCCAGTTTTGAGGAAATATACCATTAATTGACCTGTGACACTCATTTATCGTAGGCAGTCAGACGAAACCATAAATCTCGCCAAGACGTAACTGCTGCTGATGACACTATCCTTTGTTGGAGATTTAGATACTGTGGACGAACCTTAATAATATTACTGATTGCATCATTACATGCTTTGAAGCGTTAACACTTTAATGTAAATTGTGAAACCGATGGTCTGATGGTAGATAAAAGTTGGGGGCTATTTAAGAGGTAAAGGTATTACATATTGTTAGGTGGGTCAAATCCCAGCACCGCAAAGGATGGGAGAAAACAAAATACTCATAAAAGGACCAGACCCTAGACGAACCAAAAACTACTCGATATGGACAGAAACTCGCTGAGGGAACTGGTAGGACTACTAACGGGACACTGGCATCTCAGGAGACACATGCAGATATTGGAAGAGGATGAAGAGACTTCAATTCACCTATGGTGCCAATGTCCTGCCCTGGTGGGAACTAGGCTCATATACCTGGGGAGACATACAGTAGAACCAGAAGACATAGCGACATACCCAATGACGACCCTGGTGAACTTTATTAAAGGGACTGGGTTGTTGTTAAAGGATTGAGGTAAAATGGGAGATAGCATAATGGGCCTATGGCCTGCTCAGTGCTCACGGAAACTACGTGTAAACCGTCTCCGTTTTAAAAACAAGAGGTAAAGAGTGTCTATTTACACCATTTATATTATATACAGGCCTTTTACACGTGATGGTCGTAATACACCCAAAAATAAAGCGATGGTACTACTCAGCGTAGATGCATCTACTTGGTATTTCTTTAACTGTACATTTTATCGATGATGGAAGTCAAAGGGGGTCAAATTAAAATCATAACACACCTACCGAAGACAGAAGAAGGAAAAGTTCGGACATCAGGAATTATTCAAAACGTCTCATTTAGTAAGCTGACAAGAACTACTAACGGGACACTGCCATCTAAGGAGACAAATGCAGCTGTTGGCAATGGAAAGAGAATGGATGAAGAGACTCCAATTCACCTATGGTGCCAATGTCCTGCCCTGATGGGAACAAGACTCAGCCACCTGGGAGGACACACCGTGGAATCAGGAGACATAGCTGAATATTCAATGACAACCTTTGTTAAGCCTTACTAAATGAGGTTATTGTCGAAGGAATGGGATAAAATAGGAGATAGCATAATGGACCCATATTCTTAGTGCTCACGGGAACTACGTAAGCCTTCTCCGTTTTATAAGAAAGCCGACTACAACTAACAGTAGGTAGAAGTTACCTGCAACGCTGTTGAATTGGTCAATATTATGCCTATTATATTTTAATGTTTTGAAATCATTTCACGTTGTTTTTTCGTCACGTGATAAGGTTTTTTTATTATTATGTTTTGATTTGAAAAACAGTTGAAACCTCTTTGAACTGTTAACATGACCATACATATAATATCATCGATATTAATGTGAGGTTAAATAAATTGCATACCGTTTGCTCGACATATTAAGATGATTTACTCAGTTTATGGAACAAATCTAATATTATATAACATCACGTTTTATTGTATTCTCTTATGACTGCATCATGTTATAATGAAGTTAATAAAAAAGTAAGTATAGATAGATTCAAAATATTAATGGGTTGCTATTTGCATATTATTATTATAAATTGTGGTAAGTTTGTCTTATTTTGCTGAAGCAATGCGTTAAAACTGTTTTTCTACTATTCGCAATCCACAGAAACGAGTCGTTTTTAGACTTAAGTTTTTTCTTCTTTTTTCACTAGTAAGCTTGCCTAAAGGTCAAGTTGGCACAGGAAGAAATTAAAAGATTTTTATTTCTGTATTTATTTTCCATAGAAATACCTACTGCGCCTCTTAAGCCACCATCGCACCGTAGTAATAAGGAATTCCAGTTAATTTTTTTTTTAATGAAATTTTACATTCTGCGTACCATAATATTTATTACTGATGATCCTTATCTTTAATCTCTATCACTAGATAGTATAGAACAAAGTAGCTATCCGCGTATGTATGTTTGTGAGCTTAGTTCTTCTAAACTACGCAACAGATTTTCATAGGGCTTTCACTCATTCGGAGAATCTCTCCCGGAAGGTTTATATTTATAATACATAATAAGTCGGATGTTTTGTAAGTAAGTCGTAAAACGATATTTTCGGGCGCTTACATTGCTAACCTTATGATAATAGGATAATTTGTATAGCGCCTTTTTTGTGAAAAATCACCTCAAGGGGCTGCACAGTTAATATCATTTGATAGGCATTATCTTATTATGTACCTACTGACAAATACAGAAACATACTTTCCTGGCAGGTAACTTCTGATTAACACGTTATATTAGAAAGTTTCAAGTTGGTAAGATACGTTTTTGCACGCACAGGTCACAACATTAAGAACACTGTACATTGCAAGATATTGTAATTGCTTTTTCTCCGTCTTTATTTTGATATTATATTTTTGTTAGAAGATTTGTGGCAACGGAAGAGTTGGTATTTATTTGCCTTGTGCGCTAGATAGAATTGTTTAAAATTTAGGTGCCGTATTTTACTGTTGACCAATAGTCACTGTGACGGAAGTGTAACTTTTTATGGAAAAATACGCCGGACCACCTTTCCCTCCCAAACCGAGCAGAGCCATAATAATAATGTTTGTTTAGTTCAGCTCAACTCAACAGAGCGATGAGTGCAATATTATGTCTGCCATGTAAAAGCATACATCTAAATAAATTACATGATATTAAATTGAAAATAAAACAAAATGGTAAACATATTTAGCACTTGTACTGCGTTGGCTTGAGGAAAATTCTCCATCTCTGTTGTAGGGGCGCGCCCTAACAATGGGCGACGGCCTGGACAAGAGTGTTTTCCGATATCCGGTTTTGATGATTTTAAATTTTTTTTCCATCATGCTGATATTAATTAATTTGCTGAATGATTTGTTGTGAGATAATAATAGCCGTATTTAGTCATCGTTTGGTAGAAAATCACTCAACAATGTATGGAACAATATTTCAATTAGTCTTGGAGATAAATAAATTTATCATTTCGTGGAAACTAAACATTAGATGGCCAGTAGGTGCAAACTTTTTTCCACTTATATGATTCTGTAATGATATTATGCAAATTATTGACTTTTAGGAGCTTTGTTCGCAAATGAACCGTAGAGTGTGTATTACTTTTTGGATAAACCTAGATACAAATAAACTGGTTGACGTAGAATGAGTAGTATGTCGATATTTTTATAGTTAGTACGTGACTCGTATGTAAGAAGTGTTGAACGTCATTATTATAATGTATCCCGCCGTAAGTACGAGTACCCTGTTTGCTTCATTGACATTACAGTTCACACGGCGAAATTCATTTCGGTGACGCCCATTGCATTTTGAAATCTTTAATGTCTGTGTATGATTCCTCTATGAATCAATTAATCAAGTTGTTATTTTCAATGGATATTTAAAATATTTTAACTCTAAATAGAAACGACATTGTGAACGGAAAAAAAACTTGTTAAAAAAACCTTCTGTAAATTTTTAATAATAACAATAACCTTTAATTTTTGGGGTTTATTTTAAATATTGAATAATAATATTATTATTAAATTTTCAAAATAAGTTCTGCTGTGTAATTATTATTACTACGCGTGACACCTGTTTCGCCCTCTGAAGGCATTATCAAACTGTAGTGAAGCCACTTACTTAGGTACTTATAATGAAAACAAATAGATTTAATTTTTATTACCTATATGTACCTATTTAAAAGAAAAACCAAAAATTAAAACGGAGTTCTATAAATTAAACTTCATAACAATAAATAATAATAATAACCTTTCATAAAAATTACATTGCATACAAGCATACTAATTGTTGTAAATTTGTCTTCGAAACTTTGGAACTGATGTGTGAATTCAGAAAAGCGAAAAAATAATCAGAAACTTTTGTTTTTATTATTTAAAAAAAAATCTATATTTGATATGTGTATTTCTTTTGTTTAAATGTTTAACAGATTTCGTGATTTTTCAGGTGCGTGTTCACGCGGAAGGAAACTCTAATAATAATAATTTGATAACTAAAGTCGTGCAGCGCCGCCTATGTTAAAAATCACCTCAATGGCGCTGTACAAATATGACTTCCTAGGTTCGATCTTAATATTTACTGATACATAAAACATATTTACTTCAGATGAAAATGTGTTTAATTTTTATTAGAAAGGTTAAGCGTGGAGAGGTGCATGCAGAGGACACTATGTTAAAAACATTACACATTGCACGATTTACTATCCGCTTCTGTCTGTTTGTGCGCTTAGTTCTGTTAAGCTAAGCAACGGATTTTGATAAGGTATTTATTCATTATGATTTAGAGAATTTCTTTCGGAAGGTTTATATATAGGGTTTTCCAATAAGAGGTGTTATTTCGGTAGATGTTACTTTTGAAGCTGTCATTTTTTGACATTTGACAAGTAGAAACTACGCCATTAATAAAAATGGAACGATACACGCTTCAACAACGCATTGAAATTATTAAAATTCACTTGAGTGAATCAAATGCAAATCATCTTGAGTGATGAGGCCCATTTCCACCTCGGTGGCTTCGTCAACAAGCAAAATTGTCACATCTGGGGCTCGGAAAACCCAAGAGTTATTTTTGAAAAGCCTCTCTATCCTCAACGTGTGACTTTACTTTTTCGACAATGAGGCTGGAGCAACAGTTACGGTGAATGGATTGCGCTATCGAGAGATGATTAATGATTTTTTATGGCCGGAATTGGATGGTATTGATCTGGACAACGTTTACTTTCAACAAGACGGCGCTACGTGCCACACAAGCAACGAAACCATTGATCTTTTTCGATTGAATATCAAAATAACACCTCTTATTGGAAAACCCTGTATGTGTAATACATGCATATTATATTTATAGAAAGTAAAGAAAAGTCGAGCAACACCGGGTACACGTCAGCTACTATTTTATAAATAATTTCAGCTTCACAAATCCTACAATTATAATATCCCCTGATTTTTCACGGGTCTGCGCCAGTAATATAATATTCTTCGTGAAGTTCAATCACTCTGTATTGTATATCGTATGGATTCCCAATCATTATGCAGGCGTTGTGAGAATGTCCAGGTATGTATAAAGGTATATCCCATGACGAGGTCAACTTGTTCTCGGCCGGTCTTGTCTTGTAGTAGTCAGTAGGTGTGTGTTGTAGATTGTAGACCACCATTCTGAATGCATTATAATTTTATTCGCACCAAATATTAGTTGGATTGCAGCTATATTATTAGTGAACTAACCTAACACCAGTATTTGTATGTTAGCAAACTTCTAAGAAGATGAAAGATCCATCGTGTTTATTTATGTCTGTTTGGTGAATCCATTCGGCATAGTATTGAAACCGTTCATTTAATGCTACGTATACATACGCCAGCCGAACTGCCGAACTGAACCTAAACTTATAGGAAAGGAACAAAGCAACCGCAAAGGGCGCGAAAAACCGCTTGCAGTTGCTTCGTTCCTTTTCCGTAATTCGTGGCTCAGTTCGCGTGTCGGTTCTCAAATGAATACGTACCATAACAGATCACCCCAAATGCGCCTCACGTATATTTGTTTCATGTGGTTTATATTATTATTAACATTTTTATGATTTTTTTTTCTTGAATGAATTAATAAATAAATTAATGAATGAGTGGAGTGGAATCTTGAAACTGGTAATTAACTCACTTCCAGACATCAGATCGAGCTGAAACTCGGCAGATATGCTCTTTGTCGATGACAATGCATTTGGCACTCACGAACACACACGCGAACTCACACGCATTTATCTCTGAAATTGGATAACGTTATAAAAACTTTGAGCAGTTAATATACAAAAAAGATCTCGATACCATCCAATTAGGATTTGGCTTAAATGATAGCTCGGTTCACTCATTTTAGTCAGTCCCTGGGGAGGAAGGAACAATCCTCAGTCAAACCATTTTTTTAAAGTTTTAGTAGATATTTTATAAGTTAACAGCAGTTAAGAGTCAAGTCTCTGGGGATAAAGGTCTAATCCTCAATCAAACCAAAATATATATATAAAATAGATATATTATAGTAAAACAGACCTTTTTTTTTAGGGTCTAATTTTTTAAAATTTTGCTAAATACATAATATTATTTTATGTGATTTTCCACCTGGATTGCGACAACAGCATTATTTGAAATCGATAGATTTTACCGATAGTACCTACATATCCAATAAATCACAATGCATTCAGCAGTTTTACACATTCGACAAGAGTTAACTTCTTTTTTAATGTGAATCCCACCGAAGATTTCAACTTCTCTCAATTGTACTGAGCCAGTGACACTATGGCATCCCAGATTGGGGTGCTTTGTAGGGCTGAAGGGAGTAGGGGGTGGAAGGAGATGGGATAGGAAAGTTGTGAAGTACCTGGCTATTCAGATGTGATCACTAGACACTGTTAAGTGACAACTGTCATTTCAAGCAACGCTTCATTTCTGAATGGTGCTGCAAATATACTACATATTTACTAGTAGAATTTGTGTTAGATAATAATAATATTTTGCTAATTTATATAGCGCCGTTTTCGTGAAAAATCACATCAAGGGCGCTGTACAAATATATTAAATAATGTATTTCATAATGTTACTTTTCCAACAAAAGAAACATGTTGGAAAAGTAACTGGTGACTGGTCAGTTGGTGAAATGGCATTGAGTTTTTTTTTTAAATGTAGTTAATATTTTTTCTTTTTAATCGGAAAAAAATATTATCGTGATTTATTTTGGGGTATTGCGCCTCCTCCTTCTTTAGCCAACGTGATATCCTGATATCCCAGCTACACTACTCGCGAAGTTGATCGAAGTTGACCGAATACGATAGTGTGGGCACGAACTTCGCTTCGCTTCGGGCAACTTCGCTTCGCTTCGCCCGACTTCCGATTGTTGTCGGTAAATGAGCCCGAGTCAAAGGACTCGAAGCGTCACGGCATAAATAAACCAATCACTGACTGGTTGGACTGAGTTACTCGCGAAGTTGCACGAGTGTGTGGGCACGCACTTCGAACTTCGGCTAACTTCGTCGAGGACTTCGTCGAAGCGTCGAAGCGAGTAGTGTAGCGGCCGCTTGATGATATGACTAAAATATGACACATCTGTCCAAAATGTTGGCTAAAGACGGGGAAGCGCACACGGTTTAGTACCCCGAAAATAATTCACGATAATATAATTATTTTGCGCAATTTACCTTCTTCGCTAAAAGTATTTTTCTCCCCACTTGACAATCGCTAGTAAGATGCATAGTCTATGCCGAGTGGCTAAAATTAACTATCAATGATGTGTTTGATGTGTAGATAATAGAAAATTACAATTTTTCATGGCTGAGGGTAATTATTCCCTACTTGACGTTCGCCGAGTTCAAATAGTTGAAAGCGACGGTAATATTATGCTAAGTCGCTAAATTGACTGCTAATGTTAAGTGAATGTGGTTGAATCCTATTGCAACCGGCTCACGCCTCGCAGATTTCAGAACGCTATTATTGTGTTGCATTGCGCAGGAATGTACTCCGTAAACCCTAGGTCAGTGTTCTCTAACAAACTAAACCGTTCCTTCAACATACCATTGGTATGAAATACACAAGTGAATTGTTGAAAATTACTCCACGTAATATAAATATTGTATGTACCATGTTTCAGGGTGGTACCGCGAAATTCTAAGTGGGCCAAATTAGTTATATTATACTGCCCACTACAGACCGAATGAATCGCTAAATGAGAAATCTGTTTCACCGACTGTAACCTAACGACTGATTGGCTAATGCACACACCTACTACTTATTGTACAGCTTCGTGCACATATTTTTGACGGATATGATCAATAATCACCTCCTGAAGATTCGTGGTGTAATGTTGGTGTTTCCGAGGAAACACTGTGTATGTGTATTAATTTCCTGTGCTGACATCCATTTCTGATGACCTCCTTGACCTAGCAGTAAGGCAAACGTTGCCAGTTTTCTACATCATAGACGTATGTAATTATGTGTTTAGATTTACTATGTTCATATTCTTCAACACATCGTATAAAAATAGTAACACCAATAATACAACTATTTACAATAGAAGATACTTCGAGTGTGGCCCTAAAAACTGTGGATACTACATAAGGAACTTTCAAATCACTTGTTATGAAAGGCAGTGTCTGCGTCTACACCAAATCGAAGTACATATTTCACAGTAATTCAAATTAGGAATAATGTTTTCGACTTGTATAATACTTTTGTAGATGTTGGTGGCACGTCCGCAGACCAAAGCAAAGTGAGCCATGAACTAAACCAAATTATTCGTCCCATTTCACACGCCTTGGGTCAAGTGCAGTCCGTCACGTGTTCAGTAATGAGAGTGGTGTGTTTAACTTTATTACAAGGTTGAAGAATATTCTTTACTTTGTGTGCTAATCTAATGCATTCTATTTCAACGGGTTGTTTCGGCTTTACCACCATGTGGTAATCCATGAACTGTGTAACCAAGAATTTGATTATTGGCGGGGGGCTATCGCGGAGGCGTTATAAGCCGTCTTGCATGAACTGCGATTTTGCCAATAAAACTTCAATTGTACATAGATAAATTCGGATACGAAGGCTTTCAATGTTCATTTACATAATTTCTCCTTTGCAAAAATGCAATTATACCTATTAGCCCTGGCAGAGATGGTTCTAAAATACGCTCATAAAAAATCATCCTTCTCACGCGTCTTACGTGAAAACGAAAAAAACAAAAGATACTAGAAAGTCATACTTAAATCATATTCCTATATACACTTCCCGAACGTGTGTGTTTTTCGAATTGTATGACTATTGTGGTATTGCCAGTTGTAAAAACACAAAAAATTAATGCTTTATTTTATAAAATGCACACAATGCTAATAAAATTAACACATAATGAGGCAGACATTTAATATTAATTACATACTTATTCGTCAATAATTTTACCGTGAAAATAAAATGATTTCGTCGCTGTAAAGTTCCTGTCCGGCACGACTTATTTCTTGTTTGTTACACTTCGAATTCAAATGTCATCGTAATGAAATGGCATATTATTCCACTACTAACCAAGCGATTTTTAATATTGGTGTTCTAGATCACTTGAAAAAATATATTGTTTTAGTGTAAAAATATTACTTGAATTCTTTTTTTGAAAATATTATTTAACGGATTTTAATTCGATACAAGTTTATGTTTCTACATAATTTAAAATAAACTCTAGGTAGATTGGGAATACGAAATGGAGTTATCTAATTTTTTTTCAATTTCAATCTGATTCCACGAGTTAACCACTTTATCGAAGTGAAAGCGGAGAAAAATGAGTATTGCTGATTTATTAAAATCCCGTTAAAAGCGGGGTAGCATGCCGTTTCCTAATAAACGTTAAATATATTCATAATATATCGGAACAATTTCCTGCGTTTGTCCTGAAAATATTAGTTCTTTTCTGATAGTTTAGCAGGATGTGAATTCATTTGTTAAAGGCTTGCAATCCATTTTTTCACCGTAATAGGAATAATTTCAAGAGATTCTTAATAAATTAGCAATATTTAATTTTAAAAAATCAAACATCCAACATAATTTGTTTTCTTTGTTAAATATAATAATTAGTGGTCAATAATAAATAATAATTAACGTTTATTTCAATTTATCTGTTTCAATAGTTAGGTAATTGAACATTTCGTAGAATACAATAAAAGTAAAAGTCGGAAGTCTGAAATTATATTTACTGTGTCTATTCAACCATTTGGTAAACGCCAATTTGAATAAAACAATTCTATTTTTAATTAGAAATTACTCTCCTATTTGTAATATTGTTCAACGTAACATTTTATTATCATCAGTAGCTGTAAAAAAATGGTTTGATTAGAATCTGCATAATGTTGACATTTGTTACGTAGGCACACCTGCACATTCAAATTAATAATTAATGAAAAAAAGAGCAAACATTTTTTACTAAATTCGTTAGAGCTTGACACACTTACCTTCACTGGCAGCCAAATGAGATACTAACGCAAGGATGAACCGTTTTTTGATATATCGTTGGAACAAAAAAAAAGTTTTTAGTTTACACAAGAAAACATATTGTATTTAATATTTTATGTATAAGCATATTTTTAAGTGACTTGAGAAAGATTTTAAATATATTTTCCATTTGGTCACAAATTAATTTAACCCCTCCAGTGTTTTAAGGCCATACATGACCGGGCATCCATATTTTATAAAACTGTTTTTATCTTTTTTCTGTCATGCGGAAATACGTAATTTTTTTGATGTTGAAAAGAGAAATAGGAGGTGGAAATGGGCCTCATCAATCAAGATGATTTGCATTTGATTCACTCAAGTGAATTTTAATAATTTCAATGCGTTGTTGAAGCGTGTATCGTTCCATTTTTATTAATGGCGTAGTTTCTACTTGTCAAATGTCAAAAAATGACAGCTTCAAAAGTAACATCTACCGAAATAGCGGGCTATTCAAAATAACACCTCTTATTGGAAAACCCTGTAGTATAAAATAAAGTCGCTATCCGCGTCTCTCTGTGAGCTTAGTTCTCATAAACTACACAACAGATTTTGATAGGGTCTTCACTATAATTTACAGAATTTATTCCGGAAGGTTTAAATGTATAATACATACATATTATATTTATAGAAAGTAGAGAAAAGTCGATGTTTTGTAATAAAGTCGTAAAAATAATATTTTCGGGTGCTTACATTGCTAACGCTGGCTAAACCTTATGAGATACATCAAAATAATGTACTACGGAATTGTACATCTTTAAAAGGCCTACAGAAAAGTCTCCAGTGGTATATGTCTATCTCCTAAGGATAACCTCGTACCTGGTACATGTCGGCTAGTCAGTAATATTTTTTTGATGGCACGGTGAGTTATATTCCGCCGATGCGAGAACTATACACGGAAATTGATTTACCTAGCTGCGATATTAATTTATTAATATATCACGGCTGGTGATGTGCGATACAATGCTCCTCGACTGGTGGCTGTCTGACTCCGCCAAATTTAGACCGGGCGACCTTCGCGGCGATCAAGCAAGTGTGAATAGTTTCAGCTCGGGGTTTTCCTTACCTCTAGATTATTTTTTTCCTCGTTGTATTCTTCTCCGATGACATCGACCTGGAAAGACGATAGAAAATGTTCGTTGTGAGTCCACAGCAGTGCTATTCGCTAGCCGCACACCGTTCATTGCTGATATTAAGTAGCATTATTATTAATTAAAAATATTATGTCTGTTGTGATTCTGTCTGTAACTCCAGTTCAATAAACTTTAGAACTTACATTTGCTTTGATTTTCAAACTTGTAACTGATCAGTTACAATTTTGATCAAAACATTCAGTCGTGCAATAATTTAGGTACCAAAAGTATTGTATTTTAATTCAGATTTTTTTATAGCCACATTCCTCTCACTTTTTCAAGTTTACAAATGGTGTCCATTCGAAAGGTCATTCTGATCATCTCTACAATTATTGACATGTTTATTTTCGAAAGGCAACGAATGATCCTGAATGTATAAATAATTTCAGCTTCACAAATAATAAAGTATAATTATTGATTATTGTTAGACGAAGAAGTATTTTGGGGCATCTCTGCAAACATATGGCAATGTTGATACAGCGATCCTAAATTTATCTGGAGATATGGAATAAACAAACATACATGAACTTTCTAGAATGGTAGATACATTCGGTGTCGCCATTCATAATAGAATCGTTGATTTAAATAGCTTTAGCCGTGTTTAGTGACCAGATTTGAATACCAGGTTAGTATTCCCAACCTTCCTTTACTTAATTTTCTTCCCTTCCGAATTCCTTCAGCCTCACTACATACACCAATGGGGATACTACAGTCCGACTTCGGGCAGTTGGGACTCTTGTGTGGTATTCACATAAACGAAAATCGAAATAATAATTTTCGAAACAATTTAATTTCCTAAAATGTTTTTCCGATGAATTAATTCGAAACGGCGTTTTCAATTTACATTAATGACTGTTTAGTGTTGATTGACCCCTAGTGCCTATTCTCAAAATCTTTTTAAACCAGGCCAGGGCACTCAATCAAGTCGGCCTCTTATAAGACAAAATAGCGCAAGCCGAACCACGGATTATGGGAAAGGAACGAAGATCCGCAAGCGTTTCACACCGTTTGCGGTTGCTTCATTCCTTTTCCACAGTTCGTGGTTCGGCTCGCGCATTATTCTCTTGTTTAGATGCAGCATTAGATCTTCCTACTAATTTATGTTAAAGGTAAGCCATTCTACCATGTATAAACTATTATAACAAAAAATAAGATGAAGGACCTTAAATAAATAAGAGGCCAATTGATTGTGCCCTGGCCTGGGTTGTGGTGATTTAGCTATTATACTACGTCCCTACCTCTGTGCCCCTTGCTCCGTGCAGGCGGAATGGGCACGGCTAACGGTTTTCTCCAGTTGTCTAAAGTTAGAACGTGTCCGTGACAAATAACCCGATCGTTCGGCTATCAGGAGTCTGCTAAGTCGGCTATCTGCTGTCTGCATAGGATACTGGGACGGACTCGCATTATCAGTGACGCTTCTGTGCACGTTGGGTAATCAACACTCCTCAGTAAAAAAGCAATACACAACAAATTTATGTATTATCTGGAATCATGCGCAGACTAGTGAAAAATCATGGATGGTCTTAATTTTCAACTAATCGGCCGAATTCAGCCGTTCAACAATTCAGGCCGAAAAGCATGTGACGTCACAGGATATACGCTGCGGTCCTGCAACACTGCTGTTGATGAATCTCCTAATGAAGAATTCACGGGACACTATTGGACATATTTTACAAATGTTCACTTTTAAGGTTTATAATTTTTGAGATCGAAAAACTAATTTTACTGTCGTTAATGATTCTATGTATATAATACATTTTCCTTGCAATATCATGTATGCATTATGGCAACCTCTTTCGGTAATTCGGTATATATTTGTTTTTAATTAATGCATCATTTAATTTATTGGTGGAGGGTTATTATGTTGTTGCCATAGACATATGAATATTAGTAGACCTGCCTTAAGTGATTAAAAGCGTATTATCCCCACTCCCCATACCGGTTCCATTGGAGCCGGCTGGGCTCGCGTATGGCCTCAAGTGAAATTTGAAAACGTGACGTCATCATTCTTGTGCGAACTATGGTCGAGGCATCATCGGTTCATTTTACGAAATAACACGGCAAAATGTTGACTTGTGATATGAAAACTTGTAAAAATAGATGTGAAAAAGAGAATAAACCCAATTGTCGTATTACATTCCATAAGTAAGCATTATTTTACTTTATTTTAAGCTTATTCACACCGTATTATATGGATCAGTTTTAGAAACATATACTATCACATCACAATGTAGCGATTCTCAAGTGTGCTCATCGTTGTTTACTGGGGTAAGTAAATTTTGAAACATTTGTAAAAGTGTCTTAACTAAATACTCTGAAACTAACTACGACTCTGCAAACAGAAGAAATTTACTTTGCCGAATTCGGACTTCGCAAATTAGTTCATAACGTGGCGAGTAATTTGCGCTCCCATGTAAAAATGTCTATTCATTCAAAAGCAGATTTACTTTTAAGAACTAAATGGTGATATTATAATGCGAGATGCCTATTTACTGTCAGATTGATTTATTGACGAATCACAGTCAGCTTAACCCCCTTCGTTCTTCAACAGTTGATTTTACCCCTCGCCATTATCTTCTCGTCTATTAATTCCTATGTCTGTGGTTGTTGCTATATTTGGAAGTTTGAAAGGTTCGCCCCTGTTCACTGTTTGTTGCGTGAGGCGTTACACTTTACATTTATGTTAATCTGTCTACTTTCTGATCCATTGGTATACTTACTATTTCCAGATATTTCATTGCCGTGGTTTCGAATCAGGTCCGTTCAACCGTTTCTAAATATTGTATCCGCCAATGTGGTTCATTCTTACATCCATGGATATTTCCACTGATATTTCAGTTCACGAATGTTTACTCGCTCTAAGAATTAGCATTCGACGATTTGCTCTCGCGTGATTGAAGATTTATTCAACAAGTTCTTATTCAATGTACGGTGGATGTCAATGGTACGACAGGTACGATACAGGTGAAGTTGCGCTAACCACTGATATTTCAGTTCACGAATGTTTACTCACACTAAGAATAACATTCGAAGATTTATTCAACAAGTTCTCATTCAATGTATGGTGGATGTCAATCATGATGTAGATCAAGATCAGGTATGACACAGGTGAAGCTGCTCTCTTCTCGCAGTAATAGTATTCAATGGGTTTCAATTTAAGCTAAGTTTTGTACGTGACCATGAGTTGAGTGGTACCTAATTAAGAGGAAGCTACAAGCCAAAAAAGTGTATATTCTTGGTATACCTTATATTGTAGGTAATAGGCATTAAAATCGCTTGACAAACGGAGTCTAGAAACGTTCGATTTCAAGCACAAAACTGGTTTTTATTTTTTTTGTAAATAATTTTATAAAAAATCAAAACAGTCAATCAACTAAAACTGTCACAGATAATCTTAGCTATAATACTGCATTTTTTAAAAGTTGTTTCATTTACGCGTTCATACATATCTATTGAAAAAAAAATTTAGTAGTTTACATTCTTATTTTTTATTGAGTAAGTTATTTCTTTATTTGTATTCTACTCAAGCGAAGCGATAGGAAAACTTTCAATTCATCTAAAGCATATTTTTTCGTATTCATAATGTACACCGATTCGATTTATTCATTATAAAGATTAATCAAAATAGTGATTTAGCACTAAGCTTCGCCTTAAAATAAGTTATATATTGTATAAAACATATTAAAGAATATGTATAATAATAATGTTGTAGTTTTCACAGCCCTCCTCACTAGGGTTTCCTGTTCTGTGGCGGCCTGTAGTATTTTTTAAATATATCTAATCGAATTTCACTTTTGTTTTCTTGAATGAATGCAAATCTTGGAAGTGGAAATTAACCTACATCCCGACATCCGATCAAGCTGAAACTCAGCAGATAGACTCGTTATCGATGACATTAAATTGTTGGTGGATTATATTCAAGCACACATGCTCACACACACCCACGCATTTTCTGAAATTGAATGATGGCTCAACAGGTCGTGCCACGTTCGGTAAAAAAATCTTTTTTTAAAGTCTTGATTTTTTAATATTATTGCATTGATTATCTAGATGTCTTTCCATTGTGCTCATAATGTTTGCAAGTTAATTATCACTCGGTTCTCTCAGCATTTTTTAAACTTTCTACATTACTACTTTCTGTAATTTTTTGTTTGATTCGGTAAGGCATTATAGTGTTCGGTTGTAAAGTGCGCTAACTTCGGGAGGTGATGCTGTATGATAGAAATAAAAAATAAACTTAATAACTTTTTTTCGAAATTCCAAAGTTTATTTCTCCATAAACAAATATTTTTCCATAGAAGAATATTTACTTTCTCAAACAAACAATTTAACTTTTCAACCAAAAAAAGCCTTAACAATGGAACGTTGGAATTACGAAAAAAGTTATTTTTCATTTTTAATTGTACTATCACATAGAATCACCCCCTCACCCCGAAGTTAGGACATCCTGTATAGTTTTACACCAGGAAATTGAATATTTCTTTGTCCAAAAGATATACGAGGCGTATCCAGAAAGTAAGTGTACTGAATTTTTGTAGGTTACAAATTTTTTTATTGAAACAAAAAAATTACATGGTTACCGTAGTACATATGTAAGCTATTTTTAGACATAGTCGCCATTCCTCTCAATGCAGGTGGTGAAGCGGGGTATCAATTTTTGATGCCTTCCTCGAAGAAGTTTCCCGCCAACCTCTTCGTCCACTTCTCCACCTCCTCCTTTACCTCCTCGTCGGCTGAAAACCTTTTTCCACCCGTGTACAGCTTCAGGGAGGTGAAGAGATAATAATCTGAAGGATCTAGGTCAGGGGAATGCGCGGGGTGGTTCAGGACATCCCATTTAAACGAAGCAAGCAGTTACTTCGTGGCGTTGGCCCTGTGTGGTCTGGCATTGTCGTGCAGCATGCTGACTCCCTTTGTCAGCATGCCTCTCCTCTTGTTTTGAATAGCCTTCCGCAATTTTTTTAGGGTCTTACAGTATCTTGCAGAGTTGATGGTCTCCCCTTGAGGCAGATATTCATTCAAAATTATGCCTTGACTGTCCCAAAACACGGATGCCATGATTTTCTTGGCTGAAATTGTGGTTTTGAACTTTTTGGCGGGGGGTGAAGAGGTGAGAACCGTTTTTAAACTCGCGATACCACTTGTACACACTCGTACGATTTATAGCTTTATCACCATATGCAGTTTTCATCTCATTACAAACCTCAAACGGAGGTTTTCCCTTCCAAACGTGATAAAACATGATATGTATTTCGCACTTGGCGGGAGATTGGATTGAAATTTTTCACGAAACGTGTTGTCGCGTCGACACTTCTGAACGTACTGACCTTTAACCTGTCTCGTTGCCGAGGGGAAGAGTCAGGCTACACGTAAGTGTAGCCAACATGTCGAAAATAAAATTCATTTGGTCGTGAGAGCCTCAGTACACTTACTTTCTGGATACGCCTCGTATAAAATTGTGAATAACCAGTATATTTACTATTATTACTCTGGTTGATATATTCAGATTGTTTTTTTTTAAGTTTAAATAAAATTAAAAATAATCTGTGAATCAGGCACCGCGTGCATTCCTCTCAACTGCGGACAATCGAGGACGAAATAATATTGTAAAGAATCTAGAAAAATACAATCTAGCACACGTCATACTGTTACTGAATGTATTATGCTAAAGTGTTTATTATCAACGAAAGTACTGGCGCATTTTTTGCGTTATGTGAATGTCCCAGATGTTCATTCCCATTCAGATACTGTCGCCAGTTTTGTCGGGAAATCAGTATCTTCGACTGCAGTTCAAATATTCATCAAATCATTCAAATTTATGGCATTAATTCCTAGAAATAATATTAATCTGATTTAAGTCGTGTTACAATATGTAGTGCGTGTCTATTGAAACACGCACTGAATGTAGGTATTTAAATCAGCCATTTTGAAATACTGGTAGGTCCTACGCATTTAAATTATTTTTCTTAGAGTTATTGTACGAGTTCCTTTTCTGTAAACGTGGCTTAGCATTTTAATGAAAATAATTGCACGACAGCGCTGTCATTGTCACTGTCCGCTGTTGTGAATGTTTTAAAATTATTCTAGCGTTTCTGAATTTTCCTTCCTTTTTGATCATTTTTTGCAGTTCTTTCTAGCAACTAAAGACAGCCTCGAGAATCTTTAACGCTCTTAGGTTCAATAAGCATGAAAATGATCTAATCACAAAAGTGATGTTTCTATCCCTTTATATGTACAGGGTAAATGCATTAAAAATGGGCTTTGGAAAATTTTGCATAATTTAAATAAAAGGTCGGAATACCGAAATTATGATTTGTTTTTATAACGGTATGTTTAAAAAAAAGTACCTACTTAAAGCTTCGTCTAACTTTTGACTATACTAACATGTTAGCTTTTTCAAGTGACATCCTTTATGTGACTGCCCTATCAGTTGATTCTTACCCGCGTAGATATTTCTCACTTTCGTAAACAGATATTTGATTATGTGTACATAATTGAGCATATTTAATTCTATTTTTCGACTCTGCGCGAACTTGCTGTCACAATAAATTAAATTGTGCCCACTTTCTTGCTATTTATGGTGGTGCTCCCACCTTAAAACTATGTTAAGTAGGTACTTAATTCGCAAATAATTCCAATGATTTTTTCCGAGCATGGCTTTTTTCCAATGTTGACTACCACTGACCTAGTTTCTATTCTTGGAATCGGGTTTCTTTTAATTTTATTGGATGAGAGTTGCTCGCAACAGAAACATTATCTCATTCTATTCTGCAGGACGTGAGTTTTCGCTAAAGCTGTTGTTAATTATTAATGTTTTTATTAAATTTTATTACTGGTTTCACGTTCAAATTTACGTATTTGTTCACCGTTTGACTACACACGAGTGTTAGCCATCATCAGGATATCCATTTCAATTGATTCACGTTATTGAGTTAGCTATCAAAATAATGTTTCGGAATGTTTGTTTTAAGAGAATCATAAATAATATGTAATGAATTATCGAAGATATTATAAACACTTTGTGGCTTGACATTATGTAAATGAAATTTTTGAAGCTTTTTAAAATCACTTTATTGAGTTATACAGGTCGACCGGTTTCGGTTGCACTCAACTTTCTTCAGGACAATGGAAATACAAACTGAGTTATGAAGAAGGAGAGTGTAACCGAAACCAGTCGACCTATATAATTCAACAAAGTGATTTAAAACAAAGTCTTGTGTTCGTAACAAACAGGTCTCCAACTCGTCTTGGAAGGAGTTTATAAATAAATGGTTCTTTTAGATTAATCAGGGATTTATTAACATTCCGCGTATTATAATGGTGACTCGATAGTCGACCTAACTAGAAACTGGCTAGTTGGAATCTGAAACAGTAAGTTTCTCTGGGAGCCTTCCCACTGGCCCTGGCGACTACTGGCCACTGGCTCCATCTTGCGGACTTCCTCGCAACCTCTATACACTGCCCTCTGTGCGTGCACCTACGAAGCTCTTACTTCTCAACACAAAGTAAAAAAGATTTTATTTATAATGTGTAATAATCAAACTATGTTTTGTGATGATCGTTTGGGTGATATTATATATATTTATAATATCCATACTCTTAGGTAGTTACCAATCGCCTTTTCTTCACACTTCACGTAATTTGTGTAACTTATGTTTGTGCTCATTACTTGATATTTGCGCGTTCATTTTCAAGCAGTTAGCTGTTCCCTTACAAATCTAATCATGCTGCAAAACACGAAATGCTTCGGTATGCATGATTTTTCACATGCAATAAATTATATTAAATCGTTTCCTAGATAACTGCTATTATCCGTATGTACTTAGTTATCCTGGACAATCTGTTACAAGTGTTATATTAACAGTGAAAGCTATGCAATATTATACAAGTGCATGTGAACAAGTTCTTCTGTTTCTAGCATGGTTGATCAATGATTACTTTACGAGGTAGTCAGTACCGATTATAAAACAATGGATTTTAAATCGACTGTTTTGCAAGATGTATCGGTTCAACTGAAATGAACGAATCCTATACCTACTGAATAGGAAAGACTGAAATTAAAGAAATAGGTATACGGTATAAACAGAGTATCCCAATGTTAGGAAAGGATAAACTCAGGAAAATTAGACTAGTATGTTCTTATCTTTCTAAATTACAATTGTTGCATATCGCACACGTGACATATCAAACTTTAAACCACATTTTTTAATTATGCACCCATATGTATGTTTAAAACCACATCTTTTTAATAATTTATTGAACGACTGGTTTCGTTTAACTCAAACATCATCAGGGTGCAAATAAAAACATTAATATTGAGTATTAATTTGCACCCAGATGATGTTTGAGTTAAACGAAACCGGTCGGTCAATAAATTAATAAAAAATCATGGTTTTAAGCAAAATAATTGTTTTATTAAATATGTCAAACCACATAGTGATTGCTTTCTACAACAATAATAATAATATTATTTATTTATTCACGCCTTGAAGGCTTTTACGTGTATACATTGTTATAAGTAAGTTGCTCAGGAGTACAATAATAAGTGTATAGTGCGAGATAATAAACTGAGTATTAACGATATAAGCAGGTACAATACAAGTTGTCATAGAGAGTTTTGTTGTACAAAGGGGTTCATGTTTATACTATAAAAGTATTTACAGAGCAATATTGCAATATTGATAGAAAGTAAATGCAATGAACGCTAAAAGCGTTATGATCTATGTAATTAATATAAATTAGTTATTTGTAAATTGTAAATTGCATCCAAACGTTAAGCGTTAAAAGTCTTTACATAATCCTTATTTTTTATCCACCCAGTACACCACTATACAGGCAAGGGTCCCCTTAAAATCTTTTTCTTTGTACATACACGTATCTTTGCAAACTTTTTAAAGAACGCTAAATCAAAAAGAACCCCCCTCCCAAAAAACATTTGCCGATTCGTTCTTTCACTTTTTTCTTTAAAGACTTGCTACATCCTTTTGTCTCCCTTTCAAATCCTTTGAGAACGCGTGCAGCGTAGTCGTTAGCGATGGTGAAAAGACGAGAAGTAGGATTGCATGCTGTCTGCCCCATCCCATTACACCATACACCATTCAAGTGGAAGTAGTAATAGAAAAACATCGATGAGACGCGATGGAGGCCAGAAATGAATAGTTACTGCACACCATAGAAGTCAATGCTGCACACTATATTTTGCGTTTTTATTCGAATCATTCCTTGAAATCGTATAAAAAAACGATCAGTCTGTCGCTTGTTTTGTTCAGTACATCATCACTCGTTCTGCATTTTAGGTATTGTAACCTCGCGATTCAGTGAGTATCATATTGTATTTTTATTAACCCCTCTCACTAATTTGTTCGGATTTGGGAACAAATTATCCGTTGAGTCAATTTGTTCGCTTTTGGGAACGGCTTATATGGTTTAATCATTGATGTATTATACTAGATTAGCCCTGTCTAGTTAAATTCATTTTAAAAATAACGCCACGTAGCGTACGTCACAAAAATGGAGATGAACTTAAAAACCCAACTCTGTTTAAACTCCTTGTACAAGCGTTCAAACTCTAAAGTGAAACCATGGAGAATTTGTTGTCAGAGGTGTTGTAATATGGACATAATTCAAATTTAAATATTTGGAACTGGGTTATTTTTGTGATTGAAAAAATGCACTTGTCCAGCATAGCTGAGAAGCAAAATAGCTTACTCTAGAACTCTAGACCAACAAAAGGTAAAACGCAATGCACAGTGCCCATTTCGCATTGCGACACAGTGCGTGGGCCTTTTCATAAATGTGCACGTGAACCATACCAAAATTGTGTTGGGGTTATTTTTAAATGAATATGCCGTGTCTAGTCTAATTTAGTCTATGGGTCTAATATAAATTGTTGCATCTCCCTTACTGTCGTAGTAAGAAATATGATGTTAACGGTGTTCGAAAGAAAAAAAACACCACGCTGAATATTCAAATCTAGAAGTTAATCACAAAAGAATTGCGATGTGCACCCATATGAAACCAAACGTTCCGACCGCACGAAAAATTTTATGCATTTTTTTTATTAATTATTTTATATACTTTTGGTGAAAAGCGGAGTTCGAGTTTAATAATGACCGATCAGAGGCTGAGTTAACATCGCGTCTGGATCCCGCTCAGTCGTCGGAAGTTCAATTCATTGGCTGGCTTAGTCCTCCATCACGATACAAGCAGTATTTTCCGCATACAGTGGTGGTAGTAGAAGATTTTCAAGTTTTGTCAGGTTATTCGCAACCCGGGAACGTTTTGTCTTTCTTTAAAAAAAATATGAACGGGGAACTAGACTTGGACAGTGGACAATGTGGGCAGTTCTGTATTAAAGCCATTTGCGGCGGCCATGCATCCAATCTCCCGCCTAAATCAAGAGAAGGGCGGGAAAAAATAATTACACCCACTCAGACGTGTCTCAACTTCCACATCCCTTGCATTACAGGGGGGGGGCTCCGAGGACCTAGACGGGCTTTAGTTAGTAGCTTTTTGATTCAGATACGCGCGTTCAACCAGAATGTGAATAATACCACTCGAGGGTTTCACCGCCCGAAGCCAGTGGGGCTATTGCGCCCCCAATTGGGAAGAATTGAGAAGAGGAATATTAAAAAGTAAAACCTGGATACAGTTTTTGTAAATGTTACTAAAAACTTGCAACTTTCAATATTTCTGAATGGTGATTTGGTGAAACGAAGCGAGAAATCGCTAAAAAATAATGTCGAAAAACTGGCACTATCCCACTTAGAAGGAAGCCGTAGATATTGATTATACCTAACCACATTTAAGGCCCCGTAGAAAGCGTTCAAAGATGGTGTGAAAGGGAGATATGTAAATACAGATGTTAGAGGGAGCGTGCTTATATTAAAAAACGATAATAATTAGGTGAAAATATTTAACACCACTCGTTTTAAATAGACCAAAAATCTCTCGACAAATGCTTTAGTTGTATTTAAAGATACACTGTGATTTTTTTCATGTCTATAACAGAACAAAACGAGTTTTTAATTATTTTCGGAGGTTATTTTTCGATTTTTTTCTATCGAGGGAATTTTATATATTTAACGTTTCGGCATAACAATTATAGATATTATATTCAAAGATAACAATTTTTGGAACTTAAAAACATAAAGGGTCAACGAGAAACTAGTTTTAAATCGGTAGAAATTGTGTTTGAGGGGGTTTAAGTAAATGCCAATGAATGTTAATGTCAATAATGTATTTTTAAGAGTGTTTGAGAGTGACATGAATAAAATTGCTTCTTTTCCCCATAATTTCAATGACTAGTTAACACAATAATTAATTACTTAAAGTATGTATGCGTTAATTTCATTTGTTGCACGTGAGCGTTATTTCAGTAATGCTGAAGCGTATGACGAGCCTCTCGTTTTCAGCACTCGAATACCAACCCCGTCTGGACTGAAGTGCGCGTACGGGGCGTACTACTCACGCTGCTCTCTGCGAGTATTTCTGAATTTTGTAAAAGGTTAACTTACTTGCTTGTGGCCATTTTCGCCAAAATTTTCACATGTTCTTTTTATCATTTTGATACGTTCCAATTCGTTACTTTTACGTTTTATTTGTTTTATTTTCCTCCAATACCAGATTATTAGAAGTAAGATTTATTTTCGATGCGGAAATTCTCGTACTAACCACAATTATATGTATTCCTCATTGCCCAGAATATTACTGAGGGTAATAACGCGAATTCTTCAGTGTACGTTTTCAATTTATCACTTAATACATTCAAAAGTTCTGTGTACTACTAGAATATAATTTTATGATAATAAAGCCCTTAAAAGGGGTGTAAAAAGTATGTGGTAACGGAATGGAACTAACGGATTTTTTACTAGAAAATTAAAAATATGTGATCACGTAATGTAACTAACGGATTCTTCACTAGAAAAGTTAAAAATATGTGGCCACGGAATGGAACTAACGGCTTCTTTACTAGAAAAGTTAAACTTGATTTTTTTTCCAATGTTGTTCCAAATTTATTTAAAAACTGTATATTTTCGAAAAATATTTTATGTAAGATATTTAAGACACCTCAACATATATCTTATGGACCTTAAATTATATTCGAATTCAGACTTTAATTAAACGTAGAAATGGGGCATTTTAAAATCACCCTTGCTTTGAATCTAAATAATTAATTATAAATATATTCAAGTTCGACGGTTGTATTTAACTGAAATAAAATAAAGTAAATGAATTAGTTAATTATACAACAGTAATTAATTTGAATGCTCATAATATATAACTTTCCAATATTCTACAATACGTAACTATGAAAAAAAAAATCAAAATCTTAGGAAATGACAAAAAGGCAATGTTCAAACTTTGGCGAAAATGCCCTTTCCCCGTAGAGATAAAAAAATGCAAGAAAGTGTATTAGTTTTTATCGTTTGTAATTTTACCAACTTTAGGCATACGCTTGATATTTTCTACGATTAATTCGTATTATACAACACATAATGATAGAATCGAATAAATCCATGACAACATAATTACATGTTAACCTAAGAACCGTAAGGGTCATTCCATGGTCACTCAAATTACAAGTGACTCGAAAGCTGTCACTGTAAATATTATTTATACAGTAGGTAAACAACAAATAAAAAAATACGAAATTGGATAAATCATGGCAACTACAATTGGATTCATAGAAAAGTAAAAACAAATAAATTACAATTTTCATTTGTTTATTAAATCAAATAAACTAGGCGGTCACTTACATTAAACCCATCGGAACTTGTTTCTGTAGGATACAATTACACATACAATTTCTGCTAATAATGAAAATTAAAAAAATTGAAACCCTAAATATCCAAGACGTCCTAGGGTAAGGAACAAACTTCGGTGATTTTGTATGGTAGTACAACTAAAAAAGATAAATTATATTTTCTAAATTTCTACGGGTTAAGGTAGTTTTTAAGTATATAAGTTGAATTCTTTGAATGGGAAAAACAATGGAATTACTAAAAAAGTTATTTACGTTTTTACTTCTACCACCCTGTATAATAGCGTGTGTCGCTCCCCATAGAGAGAAAAAAAATCGCCTTATTTTTAAACGCCTGGGGTCTCAAAAGTTGCGTATGATCCGTAGCTATTCGAAAACGTAAAAATAAATTAAATTGGTGTTCACTATTAGCTCGCTAAAATGGCCGGAAGTTTTGAAAAAAATTTGATTTCGTGATTTGGGAAAAAAATAAAACAATGGGTCCATATTTTATATTTTGTAGCACACTTAATTTTATTTCCATAACTGCAGTACAAAGAACGAAAAATAAATATTTTTTTAAACATATGTGATGTGTTGGTTAAAAATATAAAAGGGAAAAATAACACTTTTTATGGTTAAATTCAAGATACTAAACAATAACGTACAACCACATTTTTGACCAAAATACAACGAACAAAAAATAATGGATGCTCAAAATTGAATGATAACATATTGTTAAAACAGTAATTACTTAAAATCTTGCTTTGAATTAAAATTTGGCATTATGTTTCTTGAAAGTTGCTTGGCGTGAATATAACCTTTTCTAGCATTGTAACCAGCAACAGAAGACGCCTCTGTGGTCAACTTCACACACCTTTCCACTGATTGTGTGTGGCAAGGAAATTTAGGAAAATCGAACCTTTTTACATTTCCTTCATCACACAATTTGAGTAATTCGTCCGTTTTTACGTTGGTCAGGAGTGGAGGTTCTGTCAGAATTAAATCTGTGGCCTGCCAGTCAATTTATTCTATGTAGCTATTGCAGTTTAAATTAATTTTTGGAATTATGAACTCTCTCACTCATGAAGTTTGAAGGGCCCTATATTTAATGATCCTTCTACATCCTAGCTCCCTTATACATTTATTGTCATCGGTTAACATTGATAGAATAATGTTTTCCGGGTGTGCAAAATATGCGTTCCTCTGAATCACGGGGTCGACAATAGCTTTCAATTCTCCTGAAAGATATCTGGAAATGCTAACCATTTTCCAGAGATTACGGGCTCCATCTATCTAAGACCTATTGCACTTTATGGTAAACCATGTTGGAGCATAAACTCTCACAATAAAGGTGGCCAATATCTGCAAATTTTCTGTTGAGTTTTCCGTTGCAACATATCGTAATATTCTGTTTGCAGTTGTTAGCCACCTGGCATGAGACATTTTCCCTGGTTGTTTCCTAGCCAAATCTACAGTTATCATACCTTTTGACACAGCCAGACATATATTATATAAATAATTTTGGTCCGTGCTTAATTTTTCTGTTATATTTTCCGGTATGGATGATTGAATGGGAACAAACCGAATAATTTTAACGTTCTCACAATTTTTTAAGTTTCTTCCGATTGGTCCCGAGAAAGCTACAGGTCCGCTAGTCGGTCCATCTAATGAAGATAGCAGATGTCGTAATGATAGTTCATTGGCGTGCAGCTGGCAGATAAGCCATTGCAATGGCTTTCCAAGTCTCTGTTCCATTCTTGAAATGATTCCATTTTTCCGGCCAGTGTTTGTATTTGTTCCGTCACAACGAACTGCAACAATTTTCTCCATTTGACGATTTTCCTCTTCCAAAAGAGAACATATGGCATTAGCAGTACCAGATGATGGCGTAGCGTGTCCGAGATACACTGATCCTGGCTCCTGCACAAGCGTTATGTGTCAACTTTTATTCGTCGATAAAATTTTCTTCCTTTCTTGATAATAAACATTGCTTTGTCCTTGCGCCCATCTAAAAATAAACCTTCGATATTTGTCAATTTACGGCTATTTAATAACATATCTCTAGTTTGCTTTCTAGCTCTTCATAATCTACTATGATCTATAACGAAAGATGGACCAGCTTCATTTACATCTTTTAAAACCGCAGAAGCAATGGCAGCTGCTGCTCTGTGTGATACGCCGTATCGATCACAAATTTGAGATAACTTCGTCAAGGGATTCTTCATCTTCGAATATTGTATATTTTGAGGAGATAATGTATCATGAGCCACTGCAGATTGATGATCATCACTTAGCGCTGGTTCCTCATCAGAATCTGAAAAACTGTTGGAAAGAAGCGGAAGAAGAGAAGATGGTTTTTCTAAAGGTCGTGACTTATTCGGATTTACAATCCTTTGCGCCCTTGTATATTTTTTACGAAGTTTTTGCGTAGTGTTGAAATCGATATTTCCCATAATCAATTATCTTTGACTACGTTGATAAATCCAATAATTGAAAATTAAAGCAAACTAAATGGCAATGGAAAACGTTTTAGTGGATTTTTATCATTTTTTTTGTTAATTTCGGTATTCTTGTAGATTTACTTGCATTAATAAAATTGATTTTTTTATTTAATTTTTGTCAACTATACGCAGTTTTTAATAATAAACAAACGTTAAAAGGTAAAATTATTGTGAAAAAAATATTAATTACCATTATTTAAAAATACATGTTTTAGGTTTTTTTTCTGTTTTTCAATGCATTTTAGCGAGCTAATAACCATTTTTAAAAAAATAATTTTAAATGTAGTTCTCATTTTCTTTGTAAGACGCAACTTTTGAGACATCAGGCGTTTCTGAATTCAAAAGTTGAAACAATTGACACACCCTACTGTATAATCACCTCCCGTCATTAGTACGCTTTACCCCTGGACACCCTGTTTAAAATAGTGTGATTTGGTAACTTACATTACAAAAAATATAGACCGTAGAAATGTAAACCAATGATGAATATGAAACCGCTAGCGAATCCAGTATACACTGTCAGAATGAAAAAAATACATGTAGTTACTGGTAAACAGTTACAAAAAAGAAGACACCAAATAAATATGCAAATTTATGACTAATTTCAACAGACAATACCTATAATATATAGATGTCATCCGTGACAAGTAAAAATATATTTTTGGAAAAAAATGTAATCTTTTGGACATGTTTAAAAAAAGAAACAGCGCTATCTGTTATTATTTTTCTATCTAAAAAAACAGGCACAGCCACATCAATGCGTGGTGGGTACAGCTAGTTATTCGTAAATTCAAAATTTCAGTATTATTATTAATTATGTTAATTTAATTTAATTTTATATTGTAAAATGTTGATTTTCATACCTATCAATAGTTACCCTGTTTGTACTTGTTACTTATTCCACGTAAAAGCCGTAAAAAGGCGTTACTAAATGATAAATAAAATTTAGAATCTATACGTTTCTTGGAGTTGGTTAACCCTTCCAGCGTATTAGGGTCATATATGACCAGGCGTCCATATTTTATGCAAGTATTTTTTATCTTTTTTCACGCGGAAATACTCTCAGTTTGCCTCAAATATTTTTACCGGATGCCAAAAAATAATACCCTACAATAGCCAAAATGAATATTTCATCAATAATTCAATTCACAGTTACAGTTTTCTCACAAATTCCCCAAATAAAACTAAAGTGTTTTCGAAATATCGAGTTTTCAATTTGTCATGTTTGATATTAAAATGTGATTATTTATAAATAGTAATGTTAATTTTAAATGCGTACACCGGAAAGATTATTTCATCTAGTTTCTAAAACAGTATTTGTTTTTACGGAAAATTAAAAAATAAGACTATATAGCGCATTTGAAAATTTCAATCGGAAGTGTTGAAAGTACTGAAGGGTTAAACTAGTTTTGGGGACACGATCTTGAGTACTTCCTCTGACTTGACTTCTGGTAGTTGGAATTTATGATCCGGCATGACCTTAAAAACGCATTTTATACGAATTATATGAATTTTAATAAATTAATATGTAAATTAGTCTGTCGTACATTACAATATCTTGACAGCTAAACATAATTAACGTTATCATTATTATTTATTATGACAGTTGAATCAAGGCGGGCTCTGATACGTATTATCGTGTGCATTTTTTAAATATCGCCCTATCTGTGAACTCGCTGCTGCCATGGCGGCTGCTAACTGCTGGATTATAAATATTATTTCACATTTAATATGCATATATTTTTTTAATTGAATACCGCACAAAGGTCTGGACTGTCTGGAGTCAGTGAGATAATGGCTTTCTCAATAAATTGGGGTATATTGCGAGGCTGAAGGGAGGAAAGAAGGGAAGAGATGGGAAGAGAAGCTTATGGGAAGCAGTACGACAGATATCGTCAGTTGCCTACTACCGTCAAGGTTAAATTTCCCACCGTACCAGCTAATGTCTGCCTTAGTATTGACACTACTTGTCAAGATTGTCCAGTGATGTCTTGTCGCAGATATCGTGATGTATCATTATTAATTATTATATATCGTTTGATATGGCGTATCTAAATCTTTATCAAAAATTCGAGTAAGTATATAAGGATTGTGACAAATTATCGATACTGGGTAGAGACCCAGAGAGACGCGTGTGATATGATTTCTCATAAAACTAAGTACCGTGAAATTGGTTTAAATTCATTGTAGAAAACGTGATTCACCGTCTGCGCGTATTGGCGTATTTGCCGACCAAAAGCATTGAAATCGACAGCATTCGACACTACGTTCCATTTAAGCAACACTCACCTCTACTTTCTAAACTTGTCTTCTAAGAAAAAAATGCGTAACTAGCAAAATAAGTTTAGTGTTGATAATAACATTGAATATTTTTTCTTGGATAGAACTTTATTGCGCGTCTATTTTTTTCGTTTGCGTCGATGTCTTATCCGTGAACAGAGAACAACAGAGGTTTAAAAAAATATTTTTATGATGTCAACTTTATGTAGCGCCGTTCAGCGATTGAATCACTAATTCTTCAATGGAATGATCTAGACAACAGTTATTCATTGGTTTCATTCATGAATTCGATATAGTCGGTGCGCCTGGGCACGCGATAGCTATATGGATCGGACGGGGTTGTTCGAACTTCCAATCACTATAAACTATTAGGCATATTACGAGGACTATTAATGTAATTTAGTCATGCTTGTTCGCGTTGAAAGGCTCGCCCGTCCAATCGGAACACTCAAATTATTTTTTTTTAATTTGGCAATCTTAGTTGTTAAACACACGTTGAAATAAAAATAATAATTAGGATAGTGAAATTAATTCAATAACAAAATAAATACTTTAAAAAATCGTACACATAAAACTGCCAAGCTGCTGGTCGGCAGACCAAGAAATTCTTCAGCGGGATGATCTAGACTAGTTATTCGTTGGTTTCATTTGTGTACTCGTTTTTTTCTCATCTACTAATCGACCCCTATCGTAAGAAACCATTTCCGTAAGTTTTACAAAAAAAATTGTTCACTATTTGTTCCAAGAGGCGCACCGAAAGACCAATTTTTTTAAGGCTTAATAAATGTCTATTCTCACTACAAAGTAGTTTCATCTATGTATTCGATGACGTAGGGTTTGTTGTATTGGAATCCTAGACTATTTGGCGACCCGCATATGAAACTAGCACGTTTTTAAACACATTTTGCTGTATCTTATATATTGTCTTATCAATCTACCATACGTAATATATGTATATCTAAATATAAATCCGCCCGCCACAGGCCTTCTCTTTATACATATAAGTAGAAGATAGATATATATTATGTATAGACACCGGCGGGCGGCGGTACTTTTGATTTTTTATACCAATCTACAGTTTTATTCCGAGAGTGGTGAAATTTTGCGCACTTATTAAAAAAAAGAGGAAGGTCACTGTCTACATGAGATAAAAACCAACCAATCCCCCCTATCCCACACCTTAAAGCAGAAATTAGAGACTTGAAGAAATTTTGCACGTTTCAAATAAGAGGAAAATTATTATTGTATACATCTGATTCTGGGCAACGCCGGAAGTTTCAGGTAATGCTTACATGATTTTAAAGACTCACAATGAATGCTCTAGTCTAGAAGCTAAAAAATAAAATATAATGTTAAGATTAAGTAAAGCCCGCAAGATTGATGAGTAACTAATATTACCTGAGCGATTGTGCACAAAACATGGCTATTGTTGGCCAACCTCCTGTTAAACCTTGATATGCCTCGTCCTAACGATAAGATCTGCATTGTTAACTAGTCTGGTCTGTCCTCTCTTATTATATCTCTTCTGCTTTTCTATTATACTCGTGTAAACTGTAAACACGGACTATTTATGTCTAAAGGAGGAGCCAACCAATACTACAAGGTTTACTTTACTTTGCGAGACGTTGGATCTTTTCTTCTGAACGAATGTTAAAGAAACCTCAGTAATGAGGAATGAATTCTTTAGGCCTCGTCCAGGGGCATCCGGATGAAACACACATTCACACAGACGACTGTGCTTTATTAGTGTCAGTGCAGTATATACATTACCAGTCCTGTATTTATATACGGTGTCCGGGAACCCGTAGTACAAGCGGGAAACTGGTGATTCTTCATCACATTTAGAGTATATTTTTTATTTATTTGAGCTTTCGTTTACGAGTAAATCCAGTTCAAAGTAGGAACTTTTTAAGTCCGTTTTTAATGCCTTTAAATGCTTTGAAGCATATACCCGGCTCCAAAAGCGTTTTTTAACCCCTTAGTTTTTTTTTTTAACATTATTTCTGGCTTTCACCCTTCAAGGGTGTTCTTGGACATCATTTAAAATTATTGAGAAATGAAAGGTGAATTTAAATATTAATTTTATTTAAATGGGCAAATTTCAAAATTATAATGAAAATTGGAGTCGAGTTCAGACTTAGAAGAGATGAGATGTTGAATGGAGGGGAGGCAATTTTAGATAAGGCTTGATAGAAGAGAGTTAAAAACCCCTTAGTTAAAAAGGAAAAAAACGGTAAAACGAAAATAAAATTGAAATGATCCGATCGATAAACAAATGTTTTTTTGGGTTCTCTGTGTAATGTAAATTCAACAGTTTCCCGCTTGTACTAAGAGTTTCCTGACACCGTGTAAGAAAGTGTGAGGCATACTTTTATGTGAATACCTACCGCACAAGAGTTCGAACTGCTCCCAAATATCTGTTGACCAGCGGGACTATGGAATAACCAATTGGGGGTATGCTAGGGAATGGGGAAAGGAAGTAGATGGCAATAGGAAGGTTGGAAAGTACCTGACCAACCACGGCTAAAGCCATTTCATGCAATGTTTCGCTTATGCATGGTCGTCTTTCACCAGGGCCTCGATTCTCGACGAAGTGATTCCACTCGAACAACGAGTTGTTGGACCCACTCGTCGTGAATGACTTTTAACGTTTGGCGTATTTTTTTTTTTTAAGTCGGAGGCGGTTTACTTACGTTACCCGCGAGCACTTAGGCCATAGGCCCATTGTACTATCTCCCATTTTACCTCATTCCCTAGCCAGTAACCCGGTCCCTTTTATGAAGTTCACCAGGGCTGTCATTGGATATGTGGCGATGTCTTCTGGTTCCACACTGTGTCTTCCCAGGTATCTGAGCCTTATTCCCAGCAGAGCGGGACATTGGCACCATAGGTGAATTGGAGTCTGTTTGGCGTATGTAAGTATGTTCCTTCGACGATACTCAAGAATAAGAGCGTCGACCAATGTACTTTCGACGGCAATTTCGAGCTGCTTGGATTGGAGAATCGATACCCAGGGGGATACCACCTACTATAGGTAGTATCTGTTATATTTATACAAAACTGATAGAAGAATGACAGATGCTCTTGAAATTTTTTTAAAGAAATATTTGTGCATTTTTCATTTTACAAATCAAAGTAGATAGTACCTACATTTTCAAAACATTTTGACAATACAGAATCCACGATATTATATTATTTCTATAACCGACTTGACGTTAATCTTGTCTAACCTACTTTTATTTTGTATAGTAGGTACGCATAGTCGGCATTGGTTGTATAGTATTTTCCACTCTGTATCATTATTTGCCTATACAAAGAGGATAGAACGTGTCATATCTTGATGTTGACCTATGTTTTTTCACACGTTCGACAGCTGACGTTAAGTGCATGCCTACATAATCTATCACGTATCATTGTCGTGTTGTTACTTTCCCTTTGATTTTACGGTAAAAAGTGGAATATTACTATCTAAATTATTCGTTAACTATCTATTTTTGTTCATTGCATGCATATCAGAATCGACCGTGAATACTCGTACAATACAAAATTTCAAACTAATTTCGTAAACAGTATGATTAAAATTGTTGCTCCATACTTTCGTCGTAGTCTCATACTTATTTGCAATTATCTGCAATAATTATTATTATATAATCTCAGAAATAAGTTTTTTGCTAATACTAAGTAGGTACCTATGGCCTGCTTATCCGACGAAACGTGAGAAATAAATTCTTCGTGCCAATGAATTGGTCAATGATATAATCTATTACATAGTGTCTGCTTTTGAAACGAAAATATTAAATAAAAGTGTATTACGTACATATGTACCATCTCGTTTTATTTAACTTCATCATCAGGGTGGCGACACATTACGCTATTTATTTATACTGGGTTTTTACAGACGATCTCACTTACCTGTGAACAATCCAGTTATAATAACTCTTTTAATACACAAATAGGTACAAAGAATACAAAAATCGACTCAGACATGGGATACATTAATTTTCATACATCTAAATAAAGATTAAAATATAAAACAAATTCAGTTCCCCAATTGATCTGATCCCCTCTCCTGGGGAAGATTATAGCGTAGTGTGACACCTCAACATATAATCTGTATAGACCACTCCCAAATAAGCGTTGATGCGTACAGCGTAGTGTATATTAGGCCTTACTCGTTGCTTACGGTAAACTTACATCTCAAACAATCAAATTTAGATTGTTGTTAGGGGAAACACTATTTAATTATCGTGGCATTTACTGAGAGGCAGATGAAACGCCACACATTTATGCTTAGACTCGAAATTCCCTTGTTCATTCACGTTCCTACACAGTGCGCGAATCCAATCGGAGCGGATTAGAACTCTGCTCCAGTTAAGTATAACCACTGAATAGTTTAGTGTAACTAACGATTAACGTCAGTAATATTCAGATTCGTGAATTCAATTAGTATACCCTAAATAAACCCTAAGGATGTTAATAGTTAATACTTCGGTTGGAAAACTTCTTTTAAGTACTCGTCTTTTATGAATTATTACCTCACTTATGATTCACTTCAACAGTTAGGACGGGTTGTTTCGGAAAATTTGAACAATTCATCAAATTTCAACGTTCATTTTCGGGTTCTGTGAAAGATTTATTCAAGTTCTGTTTTTATATCATTGTAGGCTAGTTGCTTGACAAAACTGAAATAAAAACAGAACTTGAAAAAGTCTTTCACAGAACTTGAAAATGAACGTTGAAATTTGATGAATTGTTCAGATTCTCCGAAACAACCCGTCCTTAGTAACGCAGTGGTCCAAAATTCCTTGTCCTCTGAAGTGCTGTGGTCTCACCCAGGCATTGAGGGTTCAATCCTCTGCTTGCTATGTCATTGTACAAGCAATATTTTCACACTATAATGATGGATGTTGTAGAAATTCAGATATTGTCAAGTTATTCTTAATCCGGTAATAAATGTATTTTTTGGGATTACTTTCCGTCCCCCTGTAAGAATAATACGTAATCCTGCCAGTCCTTTCTTGGTGCGTTCGCTGGACGTCCAAACCATGCGTCCTTTACTTAATCTTAATAATAATTTCGGCGGCTGTCCGCTGTCCAGGACCGCTACTTCTTTGGTCCGAAGTTAATTCTTTGACTTAACGAATGACTGTTATTCAAGGCTGAGTACAGGCCTTGGCGCTCGACGGATTTTCTTGACATGACATTTTTTGTGTTATTTTGCGACAAGATAAACAGAGTAATTTTGACTATTTTTAACGGTAAAGTTTACTTAGCGACAGCACTGACTTTTTAATTTGACGGTCTTGCTGTTGTTGGCATGTCTTAATTTGCCCCGCGAAATTGCTTACTCTAAAGTGTTATCTTTCTTCTTGTTTCAGACATGTTCGTGCGCAGATCTGGTGATCGAGATCCCCGGCAACCTGGGCCAGGAGGGTTCGTACTACCGCCTGGACTACCACCCCCCGCGCGGTCACCCCCCGCCAAACACCACTATCGCTTCCAAGGACATCGGGGATGTCATACAGTTCTCCCAAGGGCTGCCCGGGACTAAGTACGACTTCTGGTTGTATTACTCGAATGCTACTGTCAGTGAGCATCCGACGTGGTCGGCTTCCATAACAACAGGTAACACTATACTATTTCTCTTCTGATTCTTAATTTTTTGTTATTATTTTTTTCTTTATGCAGCGTACAGAGTTCAATTATTACAGATGTACTTATCAACAGACTTTTCCGTTTTTTGGATTTTTTTATCGTCAAGCCGACTAGAGTACGTGACAAGTGTCACGTGATCGAGTCAGTGCCATCGAGCAATGACAGCTCGCAAATGGCGGCGGTTGTCGTTGATACTCGTTGTTACTGCGTGTTGTTGTACCACAAGCATCAAACATACTAACTTCGGTTTTCTGTGCGTCCCGTGAAATCTGGTTCAAAGGAACTCAAATTTGCTTTGAATTTAAGTGCCATTTTCAGTATTGCCTATAGTATAATATTCTAACAAATTGTTTGTGTTGTCTTTTTTGTAAAATTGAAACATTAATATCCATGTATAAACAAAGTGATCAGACTATTAAAAAGTGAAGTTTACTTACCGACAGCTCTGACTTCGTAATTTGGGTGTCGCGTACCCAGGCCTGTACTCTAGTCGGCATTGTCATGCATTCGTCTATCGTCATGCTTTCGTCTACCTTTGCTTATAATGTCCAAGGTTCACGGTTCACGGTTCTTCAGAATAGGATGGTTTTACTATAATATAGTAGTCACCAACAATCGGTCGTTTCAGTAAAAAGTAGTTAGTAGTAAGAATTCATTTTAAAAATCGTTTTCTAAACGCACTGGAAAATTTGAAAGTGAATTCAGTTCAAGGCGATGCGCCATTTCGTGTAACAATAACACTACTTATTTAGAAGGCGATAAGTTTTAAATTCCCGCTTACCATCAGCAACCCGTTTTGATCTATGCAAGAAAATACTTCGCTAAAAGGTGTGTTTTATTTTATTTTTCACGCACAAATATTGTATTGTATTTTAAATGTTTTACAATTATTTTCTAAAGAACGTAATTTACCATATTATACAATAAAACCATAACCGAGAAGGGATTCATAAGTAGGAGATCTACTCTACTCGATTCTTCTCGCTGTATTAATTAAAGCATCTAAAATATTTATAAGCGATCAAATTTTTAAGAGGAAGCTACAAGCCAAAAATGTGTATATTCTTGGTATACCTTATATCGTAGGTAATAGGCATTAAAATCGCTTGACAAACGGGGTCTGGAAACGTTCGATTTCAAGCAAAAAACCGATTTTTATTTATTTTAAAAATAAATTTATAAGAAAGCAAAAAAGTTAATCAAGTGAAACTGTCACAGATAATCTTAGCTATAATACTGTATTTTTAAAGTTGTTTCCTTTATGCGTTCATACATTTCTATTGAAAATATATATTTTTTAGTAGTTTGCATTTATATTTTTTATTGAGTCATTTTTATTTTATTTGTATTCTACTCAAGCGAAGCGATAGGAAAACCTTCAATTTATCTAAATCATATTTTTTGGTATTCATAATGTACATCAATTCGTTGTAAAGATTTATCAAATTAGTGATTTGGCATTAAGCTTCGCCACTGAAAACACATGATTTTGCATTCGTTACGTCAATTCGTAGTGCTTCGCCTTAAATGGAATTATTCTACGATTTATCGGCTTCAGTTTTTGAAATAGGTAGCTTCTAAAAACGCAATAAATGCATCTGTTTTATTATAGGCTTTTATGTATTTTTTGTTCATCTTCAGAAAATACACTAACGTTATTGTAGATGTAATGTGCCTGTATCGCTGGGGAATTCTGTGTTGTGAGCAGGCACAATACAATATTATAATTAAAATAAAATAAATTCAACAGAAAGGTAATAGAAATAATACAACTTTATACCTACTTGGTTTTGTTGGTTACAAGTTTTGCTTATAAAGGTTTAAAAAAAGATCGTCCATGTTTCATCGTCTTGGCTGGTGACTCAAGACTAGTGTCCAGTTTATATTAGCGTATTATTAGTTGTGTTCTGACTAGGGAATGCAATCCCGGTATACCGAAATACCGAGATCCCGCAGACATTTTGCGGGACTAATCTCGGTCGAAAATTTTGCGGGATCCCGCTGGACTGGCGGGATTTAAGCTTCTACAACTGCATCGACGTCCAGTTCTTCCACATCGGCTCATTGTGAACCTCAACCATCAACTTTGGCAAAGAAGCATAAAATCACTGACCATTTTTCAAGCGAAAACAATGCCGTCGAAAAGAGGGTATCACGAATGGTGTCTAAAGATGGTTTACCATTCCGAGTTTTCTGTACGTCGTCGGATTTGCGAGATCTTTTTAAAGCCGGGGGTTTTAACTTACCAACATCGTCTAATTCAATCAAATTAATGGTTATGAATTACGGCAAGACACTAAAAATGATGGTTATTCAAGATCTTTTAAAGCTGAAAGAGAGCAACTACAGATTTACCCTCACTTACTCTGAATTACTTCGAGTCCGGTGGAAAAAGGCACATACATACCTTCAATTCACTTACAATGCGCTAATGACTATTGTGCCAACCAGCGTGGAAGCTGAACGAGCTTTTTCAGCCGCTGTCTACCTTGTGTCCAATATCAGAAGCCGTTTATCAGATGACACAATTAATACTTTAACTTTTTTACGAAGCTATTTCCAAAATAATGTTTAATTAAACTTATGATGCTCATTGTACAAGAATATTGTTTATCGTGTGAACGTTATTATTTAAATTTAAGTTTCAGTTCAGTTTCAGTTTCAGTGCCGGCAATCCGGGCGTTTATTTTATTTTCATTTGTGTACATAGATTTCTTTTACCCATCTCACTAGACAAAGTCTGTTCCGAGGCGGGTATGTTATGTAAATTTATGTCTTATCTTATTCTTTGCCAATTTATGACTTAAACTTTACCTATGTCTAACTAAAGGTATACCTATTAATAAATCATTTAAAATGTCCCAAAGAACTTGTTTTATTATAGGTATAAATTTAAAAGTCTAAAAACAAGGTTGGTAGATCGAGGTCTTTATTATACGATTGATTAAGTCCACTCTGCTGGATCCCGCAAATACCTGGATTGACATTTTCTTGCGGGATTGCATTCCCTAGTTCTGACCAATGGCCAGTGGAAGGGCATTGTTTAGCTTTATTTCAAAGTATCAAAAAATATTTTGGCAAAAATTGTTTTAGCAAAAGAAATACGTAGGACATTGTGCCCTTTGGATCTACTATCGCCAGCAGTTTGGAAATTGTCAAAAAAAGTTGTTTTTAGCGTTTGGTTGAACTTTTTTTGTGATTTATCATTGATATTTTGTCCAGTTGAACGTTAACACACCATGTTTATCACGACACAACTACCAATATTAGTTGGTTGTTTACAGGTGGATAAAATATAATGAGCATTAATTGTTGATTGAGGTACTAGTACATATCGAATCATTTGGTGGGTTGGAAATAAGCCGACATAGCTCAGTGGTTTCAGAGCACCTGACCGGACATCAGAAGGCATGGGTTCAATTCCCGTTATCGGCATTTATTTTTACTCCGGAGATATTTTCAATTTGTATTGATATTTCAGGCGACTAATTATTGCTTATAATTATTTGTTACCAATATTAGGAGTAAACAATAAACCAGTAAAGAGGTATCATTTATATTGGGTTTGTTTTAAATCGGCGTTATTCCGCTAATTATATGCACCAATTATTATTAGATGTCATAACAGTTGACATCTTGCTCTTATCTTTAGTATTTCCCGTAAAATCAATATAATCTATAGCTCATTCATAAGTAATTATCGTAAATTATTTTATAGGATTAAGAAATTTTTTATGCCCTCAATTTTAACAGCAGTAATACCGTAATTCTACGAATCGTGTTATTTGTCGATTCTCCCTGGCAACCCAAACCAAGAATCCATTGTAATAAAGAGCGTGGTTTAGTTACGTATTTTCCCATGGCTTAGTTTTATATCCCGTCTTAGTTTGATCAAATTTTTTTGTTTACAGTTTTTATTCCACAATTTTTAATGAGAATAATAACGTCACCTACTCGATCTTTTCCTGGTCGTAAAACTATTTGGAAGGCTTACAAAACATACGTATTTAATAAACTGAAAATAGAAACCAACAGAAGTGTGTTGTGGCCATGTCTATACGTCTAAAGTAATCCTATTTTTTCCTTACTCCTGGTGAAATAAAACAAACATTATTTCTTGAAAAGATAATCAAGTAATCAATGACCTGTCTGTGGCCTAGAAGTCGAGAGGTCTTATATAAATTATTGTGCGACGGTTCTACGAACATTCACCGCCCACAATTCACCCGGGGAACATTCATCGCCCACAAATCACAACGGAAAATTCATCTCACAAAATAGATAAAATAAATTGTCTGAATGGTGCTAAGGACTAAGGTGTGTATAAAATTAATGGTAATATTAACCTAATCTAACAAAACTGCCATTTCATTTATTGCCTTTTAATGCTTGGTACTAAATTATTTCAGTAAAAAAACTCACTTCCTAAAAATGGCAAATAACTTTCCCCGCGGTAAACTGTGAGCGGTGAATTTACCATTGGCGACATCAGTTATCTTTCACATCATAGATCTCACTTCTTGGGATTATCTATTCCTTATATTAGCATATATTGTCTTTCTCGTCATAATTTATTTTTGTTTCATGCAAAACAATTTGTATATATTTGTTCACCCGCCATGCTAGGGATGCCCCTGTGTTGTGGCGGGTGATGTTTACAGATTGAAACAATTTGTATATATTTGTTCACCCGCCATGCTAGGGATGCCCCTGTGTTGTGGCGAGTGATGTTTACAGATTTAAACAATTTGTATATATTTGTTCACCCGCCATGCTAGGGATGCCCCTGTGATGTGGCGAGTGATGTTTACAGATTTAAACAATTAGTATATATTTGTTCACCCGCCACGCTAGGGATGCCCCTGTGTTGTGGCGGGTGATGTTTACAGATTTAATTTATGCATATGATTAAGGAAATTAGATAGTGAAGTGATTAGAGTGTAGATGTATAATGAATGAAATGTATTGCAGATCCACCTCGTTATTTGTGTTTTGAAAGTATGGAATTGGATTTCGGTTTTTAAGTTATGAGAAGGTTGAAGATTTTGGGAGCTAGGTAGATGAATTATCTTTGGCTGACGTACTATATAGTTTCGGTCAGTTATAGTTCTGGTTATCTAGCACGGTCCATCGATAAAGATTTTATCGATAATGTCTGACTGCAGATCGCCAACGAACCAACAACGGTTCACCACGACTAAGTGTTGTAAATATATTTGAAGTGAACTGTTGTTTCTACGCTAACGACTTGTCATCGACATTATCGATAAATTGTTTATCGATCGACCGTGTTAGACCCAATGGTGGTGTAATTGTGTTAAAGAGCTTTTTGTTGTTTTTGTATAGGAAATAATTTTTAGATGAAGTTGACGTATGTTTAAGACATTATCGATTAAGAGTCGAATGGAGGAATATCTTGTCTGTCGCTTATTGATAGATAACATGTATTACTATTTTAGATGGAGTTGACGTATGTTTAAGAGGAAGCTGCAAGCCAAAAATGTGTATATTCTTGGCATACCTTATGTTGTAGGTAATAGGCATTTTAGATGGAGTTGACGTATGTTTAAGATATTATCGATTGAGTCGAATGGAGGAATATCTTGTCTATCGCTCGTTGATAAAACGTATTACTATTTCAGATGGAGCTGACGTATGTTTAAGATATTATCGATTAAGAGTCTAATGGAGGGATGAATATCTTGTATGTCGCTTGTTGATAACACGTATTACTATTTTAGATGGAGTTGACGTATTTTTAAGACATTATCTATTAAGAGTCGAATGCAGGAATATCTTGTCAATCGCTCGTTGATAACACGTATTACTATTTCAGATGGAGTTGACGTATGTTTAAGATATTATCGATTGAGTCGAATGGAGGAATATCTTGTCTATCGCTCGTTGATAACACGAATTACTATTTCAGATGGAGTTGACGTATGTTTAAGATATTATCGATTAAGAGTCGAAGGGAGGGATGAATATCTTGTATGTCGCTTGTTGATAACACGTATTACTATTTTAGACGCAGTTGACGTATGTTTAAGATATTATAGATTAAGAGTCGAATACAGGAATATTTTGTCTATCGCTCGTTGATAACACGTATTAATATTTTTTGTAGAGGATCAATAATAGTATTGCTTTGTATTTATTAAGAGCTTTATTCCGAAGCTATAGTATATTGCCCATCGCCATTAGCCACAATCCAGTATAGGGTACAGAGAACAGACTCCGGGATGATCACATTGTTATCTTTGTACGTATCATAATTCCTAATATTGTTTATGACCGTCATTAGCAATCCGATACTGCGGTGTGTTTATCTAAGCAATATATTATTATCCGGGTGCTCTGATGTAGCTGGTTTTTATACTGGCGGTTTAGACCAGACAATATTGTCACATCAAAAGATAACAAACCATAATGATATCTTTACCGCAAAAGTGTTAAATTTGTTTACCGTAGATAAACACAGATAACAACACTTTTCACTGTGGTATTTATATTGATTAGTATTAACGTTTGGTTTTACATTGTTTTTTTATACAATAACTTTACATATTTTCAAACATTATTTGATAATGTGGACAATAAGCATCAATGGTTGCTGAGGTCCTCCATTTTACAATTTAATAAAAAGATAATATGAAATAATAAATTTAAATAAAATAAAATAAAACAGAGATGCATTAAAATAAAATTCAATAATGAAAGCGGTATAAAATATTATGAGGTACAAAATAAACATTATTATATATTTTTTTATTATTTTACGTTATAAACTTTTGGTAATATTGCCTTTTTTTGATCCATCTTTTAATTTTGTATCGAGTGAAAGATTGTTGAATGCTTTTGTTACCTCTTTGGTATTCGTGGTGTCTTTGTCCAAAGCCTGTGGATATTATCCATTTCTGCGTGATCGTTTTTTTCCCAACAATATTAATAATTCGATCATACTTTCAGTTTCTCTAAGGATGGGTTGTTTCACAGAATTTGAACACTTCATCAAATTTCAACGTTCATATTCGATTTCTGCGAAAGTCCTATTCATGTTCTGTTGCTATCCAAGTACTGTGAAGCAACCGATCCAATTTTGAAATATTAACAGAACTTAAATAGAACTTTTACAGAACTTAAATTTTAATTGTGAAATTTGATGAATTGTTCAAATTCTGTGAAACAACCCCCCCTAAGTACAAAATTTCTTAATTTGATTACCATATATTTTGTTTTATTATACTTTGATTACTAATTGTACCGCAATTAGTTCGTTCATATCAACAATAGGTACCCCACCCACAGTGAAAGGTAACCGAATGGCAATTCGGCCAAGACAAATATGTAGGTTATATGTACGAAGGTATCGCAACCAGAGTTGACCCGAACACAGAACCTACTCACACAGATGAATTACTTGCATACAACATGTTTCAAATTTCTTATTCGACTTTATAAAAGAATTTTTTTTTCACGTGTCACTTGAAAACTTTTCAAATATTATATTTTCGATCGTATGTTATAAAATGCTCTTTCCCAGTGACAAGAACATCGCTACTGTCGTAAAAGAATTGGAATATTGTAGACATGCTTAAAGATTCCGTATTAGTTATAAAACGAAATATTTCTAATCATTTTACTGAGATGTATGAATTCACAACTCCGTAGTGAATACACTTTTTTTATATCTATATGTTCCTTAATACATATTTAGCTTTCCGTAATCCACACTATTAATTTGAATTTACCTTAATTAATCAAAAAGAATAATTTATTGGAAACTATGTAACACAACAGTATTACTTGTTAACTACTTTTGTAAAAGCCCATTAGGGCGTAAATAAATAAATAAATACACACAATTCTAAGTTTGTGTTAACTGTGATCGCGACCAAAGTTGAGTGATCTTTCTTTAAATTTTTAAATCATGAAACTAATCAGTTTATACTTTTATTTTTACTATAAAAACTAATTTCGGTTGTAGGTATCCCTGTCTGTAACTCCGGATCATCGACTCTTGAACTTGGATTGCTTTGAATTTAAGTGTCATTTTTTTAATCGGAACTGATTCGCACACGATTACTTTATCGCTTTTCTGAAAAATAATTCAGAAAAGCGATAAAATAAGTACCAACATGATTGTATATTTGAAATATGTATTTCTATTGTATAAATTTTTGACAGATGTCGTAATTTTTCATGTTTACTGACGGTGTTCATTCGCAAGGTAAATATCTGATCGTCTCTAAAATTGAAAATGTTTGCCCTTGAAAGCCAGCGATCCAGTGACAAATATTTTTTTTATAAATGCTTTTTGTTTCACGGGTCTCGGTAAAATAAAAATATTTCTTTATAATTCTCTTTAATTATATTAATTATGAAACGCTCAAGTATTTTGATCTGCGGATCAAATTATAAACTGTATACGATGCAAATTGAACTAGATTCAAGTGTGCTGTTAATGACCTTTGCGGGAGTTTACCAAATCACGATGATCCAGATTACAGGTGAAAATAACATTACCGATGCGCTGTGATCAGAGACTGCAGCCGTAGAGTTCATTTTCCCGTCATATTTGGGGCAGGTGAATGACGCAGCGGTAAAATGATCGACTCCGTACGAGGAGGTTTCGGGTTTTAATGCTAACTTACTAACTAACCCAACTAACTAACGCCTTTTCCCCTCAGAACAAAGAGGATAGACCGCCATACTACTCAGTCTTGGTACACATTCCTTTAAAAAAGTGCAAACTAGATATTAAAATCGGGTTCCATGATAACTCAACATAGTGACTATTCAACACGCCTTTTAAAAAGTGATATAAAGTCATTAAAAACGATGAAAAGTTTTTTTAAACCTAACCTAACCTACTTAACCCAGTTAATAAAGTTTTTGTTTCATCACTTTCCATGACTTTATATTACTTTTTAAAGATGTGATGAATTATCATTTTGATGATTTATCCGGTCACCTAAAATCGATGTCTGTGGTGAAGCAAAAAACACACAATTTGGGATTGTGTGTATTGGTGCATATGTATACATGTACTTCCGATGGTGATATTATTACGAAACGTTACTGAGAAACAGTATTTTTTGTTGCTTGCTTACGCCTACTTATTTTTGTTAGCGAAAAGTTACAACAAGTTCGAATTTGAGATTTTTTTAATAATTAATTACCTTGTTTGGACATGCTGTACGCGAGCAATGTATCTGTGTAAGTACTGTTTTTTTATGGGCAAAGTGTCATGGTATGTATACATTTGCGAATCGAAACGCGAACCGAGCCACGAATTTGCAGTTCCTTTGTTACTTTCCCCTAAGTTGAGATTTAGTTCAGTAGTTCGGCTCGCGTATGTATACGTAGCATTAGATCTGGCTGCGATATCTTCTATCACGTAATGTAATCTAAAGTGAAATACTATAACTAACTAACCATCAGGAAGTTTCCTCGCAGGGGTAGGCAGAGAAGACGGACTCCTTGCTTCATTCCCATCAATACATCGTGTCATACATATCTATATTTACGAGTATATGACAAAAAATATTATATATTCACATTAAAAAAATTATAATAAATAAAGTAGAAAGTTCTGCAAGACTTCATAACATTTCTTGTTTGAGTTAGAACAAGATTATTATTTAAGATACGTACTTTCTCTCTAAAAAAAATGCCGATCGTTTGTAATAAATTGATAATAAGCGTTAAATATCTTTTGGAAAGCCATTTGCTTCAAATTTGACGTTGATTTTTACCAGATCAATTTTTTGTGCTACAAATTTAATCCATTTCTAGAAACCTGTATAATATTGCATAATATTCTAGTTGGTTTGGTAGAAAGATGTATTTTGAGGAAACAACATTTTTTATTGTTTATGTTAATTATATAGATTTATAAACTCCATACAGGAGGTCCCAAGGGAGATAATTTCCTCCAGGTAGTTTTAGGTAAAAAAAGTTGAATTTTTTGTATGGATAAAAATATTCTTGGAATCAATAGAATTTCTAAAAATGTTATTTTTATTTTTGGCTTCTACCATCGATTGTGTAGAATCACCTCCCAAAATTAGTGCTCTTTACCCCTGGAAACTTTGTGTAATCCTTTTATTGTTAGTTTCAATCTATCTATATAATTAAAATGCAATGCTTGTATGAATGTGCCCTATAGACTCAACACCTACTTGACTGATTTTGCAGAAAATTAAAAATTTGTTCTTATTAGTGCAAGGAGTGTTTAGAGAATGGTTTGAATAGTAGAAGAACTCAGGGACGCCCAAGGAAGAAATGGCAAGATCAAGTGAACCGAAATCTTGGAAGAACTTCACCGCTCTATACAGCAATGAGTTCTGTGATTTTGACTTCTTTCCAAGAGGAAGTCAATTACAATTGATTCCCTTTTGCACGCATTTTAATTTTAATTAACTTTTAATAATTTTAAATGTTTTCATTATTTGGTTTTTTTATTTTTACCTTTGTTACTACATAATATGTACATAATTACAAATAATATAACCTATTTAAGACTACCATGATACGGTCATGAGCTTAGTATGGTAGCCGAGAGAATACAATAAATTGTAATATGAAAAATGTATGTTGTATATTAATCAGTCAGTTGTTCATTCGTTTCAGCCCCTGACCCGCCGTCGAACCTATCCGTATCGGCGCGCAGCGGTAAGCAGGCCCTGGTGAGCTGGTCACCGCCGCTGCAGGGCCGTAGCTCGGGCTACCGGCTGCGCGTGGCTGCGCTATCGGAACCCTCAGCACCGGCGCGCGCGCTGCCTGTGGATGAGGGCGCATTGCAGTACGTGCTGCGCGACCTGCACCCGGGGGCCACTTACCAGCTGCAGGCGTACACCGTGTTCGACGGCAAGGAGAGCGTCGCGTACACCAGCACCAACTTCACCACCAGTAAGTCACCAGACCAACAGTAACCTAACCCAACCTAACCCAACTTAACCCAACACTGTGGCTCAGAGATAAACTATCGCATATCCACATTTTTAGATATTTTGACTTTTTGGTATAATAACAATTAGATAACTTGTATATCGCTTTTTTTGTGAAAAATCACCTCAATGGCACTTTATCCCATATTATAGGGTCAGTATAAATATTCCGAAACAGAAGGTTCAATTCTACGTAGTGGCATATTATGGCAAGTCAATGGAAAAAGAAATAACTGGTTGTATACTATTGCATGACCATAGGATAGAATCACCGTTTTTGATCTTGTGTAAAATATGTTAAAATGCGATAGTTTACCTCTGAGACCCAGATCTAAACCAACCAATTTTTTCTCATGCTCTGTTTTATCCGGTTACCGCCTTGGTCTATTTAATCCCAAAATGACAAGATAGTTCATTCCAACCATGCGAAGAATGCGAACAAGGGTTTTTTACATTTTTGTTAAAGGGGTGTAAAATGGGGTGCTGAGATTATTCAGCCGGTCGATAGCATCACGAGTCACTTGGTTCAGCACAGATATGCCTCCCGGATACTGATGAAGGGGACATCCATCTACGATGTGTCTTTTGTTTGAATTTGTCCACATTCACACAATTCAGAATCCTGTGCAACTCCATTAAAAATACCTTTCAGTCAAGTCAATATAGGCAATCAGTCTGAAGACTGCAAGAGCATTTCCTAGAGTCTAGCTGAATTCTAGAATATTCCTTGTTTTAGATGAAGCTAGATTTTTATGTATGTATTACCAAGGTTTGTATTTATTGTAACACTATTTAGTTTGGTAACCAGGAAAAGGGCATTAAAATAATCATAATCACCGGATTTTTAATGATGTAATAATTTGTTCATCCTTCTGTCCAGCTAAACGGAAGAGGTATTATAAAGTGGGTAAGACCTTTATTTATTTAATTGCTATTTGTAAACATGTGATAAGTTTGAACAGGTGATGAGTGAAGGTCAGGGTCTCGCATGTTTGGATTGTGATAAGAATGTTGAACTTCACTAGTGAAAGGAGTATGAATCATTATCACAATAATTATCTTAAGTACTATGTAGTCTGTTTGAACTACTTGTGATACATACCTGTTTTAGAGAGATAACACTATACAACTTGCGTATTTATTCCTACTATCTACTGTCGTAATTACTATGTCATTACTAAGGTTTGTATGATAATTGGGATTCCATAAATAGCTCACATGAATGGAATTTGTATGTATGACCAAAATCAACATAATTTTCAGTGAGAATCCCATGTCAGCCAGTGGGACTGTGGCACTTCCAATTGTGTAATTTTTTAAGTGGAAGAAAAGGAGTGAGAGTGCTTGGATGGTTTTGAGCACTCAAATCTGGTTACTAACATAGCTAGAGTCATTTCAAGCAACACTGATGGTTTTTCTCCGGGTAAACATTGGCAGTATCTTTCCCTCTATTCTCGATCCAAGTTAAGAACGACCTGCTGGAGTACCAAATTAGGTTTGTTCTGCGTATACCACCCCCCCCCGCTACGTTCCTTCACCATCACTCGGCTGCAATTTCTGTCTCCGCTCACAATTCAGTATGTCCTTGGCTTTCGTTCTGAGTGCCCGCGCTTAGAGTAATTAACCCATTCAGACCCTGTGGGTCTGAATGTGTTAACGCTCGTCCTTGTAGAATTGGGGAGAAGGGGCGGAGACATGCGCGTCCACGGGTTGTTCTAATGTTGGACCGAGAATAGAAAGATATACAAGTATACTTTTTGAATTCATTGACTATATAGCAATATTATCAGTTTTTATGCTCCCTATCAAAATTCAGAGGTATGATTTTTTTTTAAATGGGGGCGATAAATTTCCAACTCTTGAGCACTCAAGTGGATAAATAAAAATGTAAATGTTCATTTGTTCAAAATCTTAAATCTCCAAAAGTTCTTCATCGATTTCTTTGAAATTTTGCATTAGAATATGCGTGTGTTTTTATATACCTATAAATTATATAAATGTCACCTATGACAGGTAAAAACTTTTTTTTTAAAAATAACAGTGCCTTATGTTGTACGTAAAAAGCAAAGCGCACTAATGTTTTTCAATCTGCACAGACCGACTGAGCTACAGTAATGTGTGGCGGGGTACACCTAGTCAATATATAAATTGCAAATACTGTGATATTTCTGAGATTTCTCTACCTGCGGGAGTAAGGCACCCGTCGCTGTGTCGTACCGACTTTATTTTGGGTATGCTCGGAAAGAATCATGTAAGGGCCAGAAGGGATGTACACATTGTTATAAATTTCTTCAGACTGATTCGTAGATGGTTTGAAAACTCGGTTATCATGGAGAGAATTAATTTCTATGTTATCTCACAGACAGCATATGCTGTTTTATCTCCCAGCCTGCAGTAACAGCATAACTTGCCAATGGTCATGCCGGTGCTGAGAGCAATCCTCCAGTTGAACAGAATCAATTCAGATATTTAGCATCAATGAAGCTGCTTTTAAAAGGCAAGCTCTGTTGCTATTGGTATAGTTGAAACCTACTTTTTAATATTTATGTATTTCTCCTTTGTAAATTTGTTTAAAAACGCATTAAAATGACCAATTTTGTAATGTTTTTTATTTGTTTATTTGATGTTATGGAAACAAACAGTGCATGAGTTACAGTGATAAAAAAAATACAGGAATTAGATATTTCATGTTGGGCACTTATGATATGTTTCCTTGTAATGTCTGTGTTTATTCCTTAATTACCAGGTGACGTGTGTAGTACATAGGTGTGTGTGTGTGTGTGTGTGTGTATATGTATGCACATTAAACAGTTTATATTATTGACATGATGCCACAGTTGAATTTGGAGAGTGAATCTGAAAAATGTCAATGTTTGAGTTTAGACAGATATCATTTAGAGTATGAAGTATTTTGAAATAATAAATTGAATGGAATGATATGTCTTCCCCATATTTATCCTTGGTTTATATGATTGCTTAATATAGTGATAAGCTTCCTGATATCTGAATTATATTGATATTAGGGTTAGTTTATCTAGAATTTGTATGCCAAGGATCATATAGAAATATTTGGAACCAATAATAATTGAATAATTTAATGCTCTGTAAATCTCTGGCTTTGGACGATTTTTTATTAAAATTGTCACTATGGAAATTGTTAGTTTTTTCAACATTTCCACATTTTGTATATTGTTTTTCCTTGAATTTGCAGAGCCCAACACCCCTGGCAAGTTTATCGTGTGGTTCCGCAATGAGACCACGCTGCTGGTGCTTTGGCAGCCGCCTTACCCGGCCGGCACCTACTCCCACTACAAGGTGTCCATCGAGCCCCCCGATGCCCTGGAGAGCGTGCTGTACGTGGAGAAGGAGGGCGAGCCCCCGGGGCCAGCGCAGGCTGCCTTCAAGGGACTCATTCCAGGTATGATCTGTCGCACTGTGAAAAACCTAGTCATTTATTAAAACAAAACAAAAAATATGTGAGTAGGTGCCACACAAGAGGCCCAACTGCTTCCAACCGTTTGGAGTCAGTGAGACTATGGCATCTCCATTTGGGGTTTGTGAGGCTAAAGGTAGTGGGGAGGGGAAGGTGATGGGAAAGAGGAAGGTGGGGTTAAAAATTACACAAAAGATAAGGCTCGCTCGATTGGTCCACATTTCAAGCAATATTTTGGTGCTGAGTGGTGGTCTCTCACCAGGGCGAGAATTCCAGTCAATATGAACCCCCTGACCTCTGGATACATAGCCGAGGATAGTATCCGCTCAACCATGGAGGCCATCATTTAAATACTCAGAAATCAAGTCTAATTTGAGTCTACCAAGAATCGATCCCTAAGCCCTGGTCCATACTTTTCCTTGTGTTGCTGATCTGCTCTGGGATCACTTGGGGTAATACCGCACACTTTGCGAACCACTGATCTATTTACATTTATTTCTTGATTCTAGGTCGAGCCTACAACATATCGGTCCAAACAATGTCTGAAGAAGAAATCTCAACCCCAACCACTGCTCAGTACCGAACTGTTCCATTGAGGCCTCTCAATGTAACTGTGGATGAGGCTTCCATCACTTCTAGCTCTTTCAAAGTTATGTGGGACCCCCCCAAAGGAGAAAGGTAACAAATAAATTCACGGAAATATTCTTATTTTATAGTATACAGGGTGTCCGTATTGTTATAAGTTGATGGTAGAAGTTAAAAAGATAAACAAATTCAAAATTCTAACATTTTAATGTAGTTATGACGTTAAAAAGTTGTTGTTTATATAATTACCTCCCGAAGTTAGCGCTTTTTACCCCCAGAAATCATATATAGAGAATCATAGTTCGTAATAATTATGTACTAACTTCCCTATATACTATGTCATTATTTAACCTCTAACGCTTCCACAGCCATTGTTCATTGCAGAGCTATAGTTCAAGCGAAAACAAAAAACTGTACTGTAGCGTTGTCCGAAATGAAGCGCGGTGCAGTAGGCGAGTGCTAGGGAACTGCTAACAAATCACGCCCTTTCTACGCACGCAAAGCCTTCTTTTGCTTGCGGTCAAGCTATACACTCTTCCACCAGATGCCTTTATTCAGTTCAATGATTCACAAACGAAAACAGTTCTTATCACGTGAATGCTATTTATTCAGATGAAATTGGTTCAGTGATAATTGATATGGGTATAATCTTCTTTTGATTATTGTGATTCATTCCTTATTATAAGGATGTATCACTCAGTAGATAATGCACACTAGAAATGCCTTACATGTACAGAATAAAAACAAATAGCGCCACTGACTTAGTACCTTTTGGTTCTAGCACATTTAGCATGCGCTCTGTTTCTCTTACACTTACCTGACGCCTTATTGTATTTGTTGTGTTCTTCTTTATTCTATGGGATGTATTTATTTAATTTGCAAACAGTTTTGGTATTGTCTTTAACTCTTTGCACGCGGCCGTATCAACTGTTGTTACGGCAAAAAGTCTATACTCACACGCGGCTGTATCAACAGTTGATACGGCAACTTTGACGGCCGATATTCCCGCTCTCTTTCGTCATAAATGTATTTCTTGCTCACTTGGACATTTGTAGAACTATCACGATGCTGACATCTACAAGAATTTCTCAAAAATAAAATTGTATTTCATAAAAAAAGATCGATAACCAAGTGCGCCTCTTCGCGCCTTTTAGTCCTTTAGTTTACATTTTTGTCAACGGATGGCGTTAGTACTAGTTTGTCATTCACAACTTTTCATAACTAAGAATGATAAGTGATCATGGTGTCCCACTTGTGTCTATAAACACAGTGGCCTAAGTACACACACACCGAGAGTGGTTTATTTATGACGCCGAGTGAATGGCGGGACCACATTCAAAAGATACGGTACGTCTTTGTATGAAATTTTATGTTTTTGTTTTTATAAACATCTAAGAGTGTTGACACACGAGGATTTGTTTTCATATTGTGGAGAATAATCTGTTCTGTCTATATAGTCCAATAAATCATGCCAGAATGCTATAATTTGACATTTAATTGCATGCATAGGTATTTGAAAATATGTACCGCGTACGGGTATAGATAAAACGGAGCAAATTAACGCGTTCAAAAGGTTAAATACAATATTTTCATTACTAGTCTTCTTGATCAGTAAATTATTTATTTGATCAAAAATGTGATGGAATATTGTTTGTGAAGTAGGAGAGTTTAAAGATAAAGGGATGGAGAAAGGCTAATATGTATATATTTATCTCTAGTCACTGATTATCTCTACACATTTTTTCATCAGATATTGTAGAACAATATTTAACCCTTAGCCCATTGTCCCACGGGTTGATAAGCATTCAACATAAACCAAATGCTGCAACACCCTGCGCTAAAAATTAAGTTCGCTATAGTAAGATAACGGTCAGCAGCGCAGTTCAGTGGGGAACTTTTCTGCGCAGGGTCTTACAATATTTAGTTTATGTTGATTGCTTACTGACCTGTGGGACGACGGGCTTAGTGTGCCAGCAGCCAAATGCTGAGAGGCCAGCCATGCGCCGGCTGACACTATTTTCGTAATAACCTGCTTGTTTTTTGCAAAATGTTTTTGTAAATTGTACCATGTAAATTAACATGTTTAAATTTATAAAAATTGTACATACCTATCCTATATAGTGTCCCCAGGATATCTACATATATTTAGAGAAATTGTTAAATAAGTGTTCTTCGTAATAAAAGTTGTATGAGACATTCCTGTAAAAAAGTACAGTACTATGACTTTTGAAAATCGGAATTATGACATTTTACATAGAATTTGTAATGCGCTTTTTCACAGATAAAATAAATATGTTAGTAAGTGATGAAACGACAAGCTACAACAATATTAAGATACATTTTTCCTTGCCAAACAATAAAATATATTGGTATGCTAAAAGCATTTTTTATGGTTCAAAATACCATAAAATAGAGGTAAGTTCCTATCAAATTCACTAAGGTTACGCTGGCATTCGAAGGGTTAAGAAAATCCCTAAAATATAATTATTTTCCTTTCCAGTGAATTTGACAAATACCAAGTGTCGATATCCACCCTACGCCGGTTGCAGCCGGCCATGAGGAACCGAGACGAAGGCCAAGCATGGTGGGAGTTCAAGGAGCAGCTGGAGGCCGGCAAGACGTACCCTGTCATCGTCAAGACCTTGTCAGGGAAGGTTACCTCGTGGCCCGCCACTGGGGATGTTACACTGAGTAAGTTTGTATTGGAAGAGGACTGAGCCCGGTTGTAGTTTAAAAATGTTTGATATTACGACACTGTGCCGAAAATTTCAATAGTTGTGTACACTGCTTTTCTTTCTTGAGTAATTTTTTAATCCATGGAGGCATGCTTTAATGAAATACAAGGAAAGACGCACGCGAGCAAAATGCTCATGCTATTTCGAATGTGATTTATTACTTAATAAAAAAATGGAACCCTGGAGGCGGTGCTGAGTAGGACATGAGTTGCACCAGGGGAGAGGGGGTGAATAGTTAGGAAGGCATCTAGACCCTTGAGGCGCTACGCTATCTCTAATTGAAAAACATTAGAAATCTAAAAAATTTGAAATATCCTCATAGCACCCATTCTTTATTTTATCATAGGAATAAACCTTCCCTTGCAACTGAAAATTGTTTTTTTTTCCAGAACCTTTACCTGTTTACAACTTGCAGTCATATATAAATGAGGACACAAATTTAGTTGTCATGTGGATGCCTTCAAATGCCAGTACCCAAGATAGTTATAAGGTAATTATTTTAAAAATATATTTCTTTCTGAAAACATTTATAACTAAAAGATGCTGAAAGTTTTATACAGACCTATTCATTAGTACAATTTGCTTTGAAGAGAGGGAGTAAGTTATCTGCCTGTACAGAATATAAATAAATTATAATATATGTACATTATAACATTGCACATATAGTTTTGTATTAGTGATCTACGAACCGGTGGATGCAATCTGTTAGCCAGTGTTAGTAAGTTGATAATAGTCTGTATAGTCCAGAGGTTCAATAACTTTTTTACCCCGTAGACCCCTGTGCCTGCCGAATATTGAATTTTCCTAAAAAAATTAACGGCAAACGTGATCTTCATTTCTTATTTTCGTAAGAAGATTCCCTTGCCTATCCAACAACCGGGTTGCAATATAGTTCCCCTGTCTTTACACTGCGCAGACAGGGGCGCCCTTGTGAGTTAAAATTAAAATGAAGTTCATAAGCAATAAATATTTGTTTCTGAAGCTAGAACTGCCCTTCAAGTTCTTCGATAGTGCTTATTCCGATCAGTTCTTCTTGTCATTTTGAAGTCTGTGTGAAGTACATTTAAATGTTGAACATAGAATAAAAAGTCATTATCCTGGACGTTTGTCAATGATAAATTAGGGAATTGGGAAAATTTGCAACATCCAATGTGCAATGTTTTGCTTCAATATATTAATTCTGACAGAATAATGTGCACTCGATTTATCCTCAATAAACAAATTTCGAAAGATCAAATAAGTAATATCTATGACTATTACATATATGTAAACTGTGTAATCTGTCATAATCATTTAGGGAAGGCCTGAATGACCCCGCTTTGATGTAAATGAGGGTCCGCTCGCGTGTACCCCCATTTAAATCTATATGAGCCGCAAGCCAAAATGTCAATTTGGGGGTCCATATAGAACACTTTTGGAACCTCTGGTCTAATCTATAGTTAGTAATAAGATAGAGCATTGTAGAAATATTACATATTTGTACAGTACCCTTGAGGTGATTTTTCACAAAAACAAATCATCCAAATATTATTATTAAGTCAGTACTGACTTATACTAGATTAAAACCCGATTTGTCTGACAGCTAGCTTAATTTCACACACACCGGGCCGTACTCCAACAGCAAACGGAACCAATCAATAGAAACATTATTATTATTAAGTCTCCACTGACTTATATTAGATTCAAACTCGATTTGTCTGACAGCTAGCTTAATGTCACACACATCGGGCTGTACACCAACAGCAAACGGAACCAATCAATAGCCACATTATTCTCTCAATTTTGGCAATACTAACCGATAGCCGATCATTTTAAAAGCTTTACATTTTAAACTGGTCAAACATTCGTTGTACATTTAAAGTGTTGTTTAAACCCAACCAATCCCTTGTTTAAAAAAACCCTTTGTACATGTTTAATATTTTTCTTTTTTGTAACAGGTGAATTACCACGAGGTAGAAATATTTACTGAAGATAGTAATACAGTATTAACAGAGAAGACTGAAATTGCACTGGAAAGTCTATTGCCCGGGCGAAATTACTCCATAACTGTAAGTTTATATTTTATTGTATTTCACAATCGTACTTTCAATTTGTAATCCTTAGAAAACGGTAATCAACTGCGATGTACAGTTTGATGATATTTTGCCCTCTTGTATTGTGAGAAGTCCATGGATATTATTTCTTTATTATTCCATCAAAATATCAATGAACATGCCCCATTTAAAAAAAAATTAAATCAATATTTCAGGTACAAGCAGTTTCAAACAAGATGGAGTCCAATGAAACCGTGATGTATGTCACCACACGGCCCTCTTCACCCATTATCGAAGACCTCCGCTCCATCCCCGGAGGACTCAACATCAGCTGGAAGACCGATGTCACCTCCAAACAGAATAAATACGAAGTATGGTACACCAGGAATGATACTGGACACATCGAAAAGGTAAATAATGTTAATCTAGAATTACTTACTCTTCAAGCCTCGGAAGGACATTTCTAGCAACAAACATCATATTTATTCCATTAGAGCCTTTGAAGGACAAAGGAAAAGTATATTTTATCTATAATAAGAAAGATATGATTCTTTCTTCATTTGAAAGAGAAATATTTAATCTTCTCATTTTGTCTCAAGTATTACTCAAGTATACTTGATTCCTAGGATAAAATCCTCGAAATTGTCAAGTGGAAAAAAAAAAAAAAAAAATGTATAAACGGCTTAAAATATTAAGTGACAGTTTACTTACTAATACCCTACTCAAAAGGAATTTGTATTCTTAATATTGAATTCTTTCCGAATTGTGGACATTTCGAGACAAAATGTCTCAGTAAGTTTTTTTGTTAACATTTTCATATTTGATATTAAAATTTTATTATTTGTAAATATCAATGCTTATATCTAATGCAAACATCTGAAATACATATAATTTTATCTAGTTTCTAAAATGGTATTTGTTTTCATGACAACTTCAAAAATAAGTAATATATAGCACATTTAAAATACCTTGAAATTTCAAATTGTTGGTAAAAATATTTAGAAGCCAGGTAAGAAGCCAAGTAAGAAGGTAAGCCAGCTAGAAGAAGGTAACAGTGATCGTTTGATATGTATAGTTAATGATTTAAGTTGTGAACACTCGAGGAAGACATTTGAACATTTTTTTTTTTTTTTAAATATATATATTTTTTTACGTAATATTACAATTTATTTATGTTCTCTTGATTACCATACTAGGCTCATACCCGTATGATACAAATGATACTTGATTCATGTCATGTCAAGACTCAGAATCAGTCTTGGTCAGTATGGTTTCGCAAGAATCATCGAATTTCAAACACGATTTCCAGGAGAAACTAAGCAGGACCTAGGTGTCTAGGATTTATCGATGATGTTATATAAATATAGGTAAAGATTTTATCGATAATGTTGGTAAGTTGTGCAAAGGAGGTCCGTCTGATTGACAATCTGTTGTTGACAGACCGATGGCCATCTCAAATGCAGTTCCCCTTCCTTTACACTATACAGACATGGGTGCTGTTTTTTCTACGTTAGAGATCGGTAGTCATGCTCTGGAACGATGACTTTATCGACAAATCTTTTATCGATCGACCGTGCAAAATACCCTGGTTCTTAAATTCAATAAAAATACATAAAACTACTATCAGAACAAGGTTCACTTTGTAAGGAGTAGTACCCTTAACCCATTGGCCTCAAACGACGCCGTCCCGGCGTGTGTACGGCGATGTGTCTTAAAATCAAACGACTGAGGGTCTGATGTCTGTCGGCTTAAAAACAAAAAAGGGTTACATTATTGACATCTGTGCTTAAAATTTTAAATGCCAATCGCTCTGTAGATAATTGAGCATTTATTTCGTAGTAATTGGCAGGACTCCGTTTGTAAAATTTTTTCCTGATATTCACGATTGAAATTTTGTTATATTTCAGCTTCATTGAATTTTTTCAAAATGGCGTGTGGTTCGGGAATTGACAAGCTTGTTCGTAAAACGCATGGTGGGCGGCTAACAAGAGCCCAAATGGCAAAAAATATATATTATAGTAATAAGTATGATTAATGTACAACATTTCTTAATCCAATTATAAAAAAATGAAGATAAAAAATTGGTTTTTTAAAAAAAAAAATTTCATATCCTCGTTTAATCATATTATTATTTTTTTTTTAAACAATGTATAAATTTTTTACATACCTTGATTCAATGCACAAGTAAATTAAAAAAGATTGTTTCGTTTGCATGTTTAATTTAAAAGTTATGTAAGATTTAGTACACCACTGCACTTAAAACTTTTGGTACAATATTAATTCGGATGTGAAGGACAATTTTTTAGCCAAACAATTCGGAGGCCAATGGGTTAAGTGTGAGTCACAATTATTTGTACCGATTTTGTAGTTTGTTCCATATAATTTGCAGGTTTCCACAATGGACAGTCGTCTTTTGATTCGCAACCTATTCCCCGGCGGAGTGTACGAAGTAAAGGTGTTTGCCCTCAGCCACGATCTGCCTAGTGAGCCTCATGAATACTTTCAAGCAGTTTGTAAGTATATATTTTTTGACCATTCAACTTCATATTTTGTAATCTTTAAAATGATAAAATTTTAAAAGGTGCTGACATCTATAAATAATATTGATTAATTGTGATGAAATTTGAAACACCTAAACCTTAACAGCCCTCAACGGTAACATGGAATGCATGCTCGAGTCAGCCGGGTGCTGCAATGCATTCCGTATGACAACTGTATTAGAATGTGCATAATTAATTAAATTTAAAATTCCTACATAGTACAGAAATATTTTAGAACTACACAATCAAACCTTCTAATTTCAGTTATCTGTACCAATGAATAAAATACTCTATTCAATGGTCTGTGCCGTGTGTTAGTATTGCGTAAAATCTGGTTCAATGAACTCAAATTTGCTTAACGTACCTACCTATAGTATAATATTTTAACAGAAAAATACTTAAACTGTGTAATTTTCAAAATTGGAACTGATTTGTCAAGAATTCAGACTGTCCTGTGATTTTTCACGGGTCTGTGCTAGTTATAACAATAGATTGAATCTCGACGAAGTTATAGTTGAAAAATTTACTTATAACGAACAATATTAATTTGTTTAGAGCAAACACAATAACACCCAAAACCTCAACAAAAAAATCTAATAATTTTTAATATTTACTGTTCAATGGAACACAACTTTCACCTATATGCTTCTTCTTCTCCTTGTTATCCTTCTTCTCCTTCTTCTCCTTCTCCTTCTTCTTCTTCTTCTTCTTCTCCTTCTTCTCTTTCTTCTCCTTCTTCTCCTTCTTCTCCTTCTTCTCCTTCTTCTCCTTCTTCTCCTTCTTCTCCTTCTTCTCCTTCTTCTCCTTCTTCTCCTTCTTCTCCTTCTTCTCCTTCTTCTCCTTCTTCTCCTTCTTCTCCTTCTTCTCCTTCTTCTCCTTCTTCTCCTTCTTCTCCTTCTTCTCCGTCTTCTCCTTCTTCTCCTTCTTCTCCTTCTCGTTCTTCTCCTTCTTCTTCTCCTTCACCTTCTTCTCTTTCCTCTCCTTCTCTTACTTTCATATACCTTCTTCCACCGGCACACACAGTTTAATATTGCACAAAAAAATTAAAAATAAAAATAAACAAATAATCTTTTAGCAACATTGTCAGAGAAAAATAAATAAGAATTTTATTAAAAATATGTGTAATAATAATTATCTATAACTTCCTCCCAGAAGCCCATAGTTTTTGAGTACAGCATAAAAGGGCAAACTAACTTTCTAAGACTCACTCCTGCTTGCTACAAACTCCTGAGTTTATCATCAGATCATCTAAACAGTATGACCCAGAAATGCTTGGAGTAGGTCATCATCTAGCTTAAGTATCTGTGCTCCATAGAAGCCCGAGTAAATCTGGCTTACAAGACACTGAGCATGTTGTATAGTTGTTAAATAAAAATAGACACTATTGTTAACAAATTTAAAAAACCTTCTGGGAGAGACCGCCATCCAACGCCATCTTTAAAGAGTGAATTCGGATCGTTTGTTTTGAGAGCCGTTAAGATAATGCATGAGGGATTAGTGATTAAGATGTGTGAATAAAGAAATGTATTTATTTATTTTCAGTACCCCTTCCACCTAGCAACATGTCCATAGAACGTGTGTCCAGCAACTCTGTGTTGGTGCACTGGCGCGGTCCTGAACCCGGCACCTCTGTGGTCAGTGAGTTCGCCATCCGCTACCAGACGGAGTCAGACGCCCAGTGGGTGCGCCTGCCGCCCGTGCAGGCGAGTTCTACGGAGGCGGAGGTCACGGACATGACGCCCGGGGAGCGCTACACCATCCAGGTCAACACCGTGAGCGCTGGAGTGGAAAGCACCAGTCCCCAGCAGGTCAATCATACCGTCCGTGAGTATATTTTATTTTATGAATCTTCCTATACATTTTTCAGTGTTAAGTCAAAGAGGTTATACTTAGGCTTAAAATATGTCTTCTCATCTACGCCTTGTCCTATTGGGGTCGGGGACCCATCGCCTCAACAAGGCGCGTCCAGGTGTCGCTGTTCTGTGCTACTTGGTAGGTTCAGCTTCACGCACTGCTCCTGGAGTCGCTTTTCTCAACTTTGCCTTGGGCGACCCTGCGTTTTTCTCGCTAGAATCGGCCTCAGTATTTTCAGTGGAAGTTGGTCTTCTAGCATTCTTCTCATCTCTGTACCCTCTCTATTAGATCTATATCCTTGACTTTAGGAGAGGTTGCACATATGTTTGGTATATTTTTAACATTGTGACAAATATGTTTAATCATTTGTAGGTCCGAATCCCGTATCCAACATCGCCCTGCTGGTAGACTCTACGAACATAACCCTGGAGTGGCCGCGCAGGGAGGGGCGCGTGGAGACCTACATGGTCAGCTGGTGGAGTGCAGACCCATCCGAGTCCATGCTCCGTCTCAGCAAGAACATCACCAACGCCCAGCCCTCCACCTCCAACATACCAGAAAACGAGATCAAACCCGTCAAAGTTCTTGTTGGAGATTTGAGGCCAGGAGTCCAATACCATTTTGAAATATTCACTGTCTCCTATAACCTCGAAAGTGAGAAAACCACCCTGACCACGAGGACAAGTGAGTTGACACGACTAACCTGTAATAATAATAACAGATATGTGTATCATTGAATGGTTTTATATCGATATCTCAAATGCATGATTTTGCTTGTGTAAAACAATAATTGGCTGTTTTTGCTAGAATGCCAAATCAACAATATAACTAGTAATTAAACGCTTTTATCGCATTGTAGGAATTCAATATTTCTGGTCTATAAACATCACAGATAATAAACACAGGGGACAAAAGCTATGTACCATTATTATTATGAAACCAAGCACATAAAAGTGTTGCCAACATTGTTCACCCATATACCTACTGTAAATCGCACCCACGCTCAGCATTGCCTTAATTTCTATGTTCTTCGTTCAGTTTGGTCATAGTCGGCACGCTTCAATGCTATATCTCTTGTTTCTATTGTCTATGGTAAACACCGATCTAAAATAGCCTCATTAGATGGTGGCTGTGTTTAGAGAGACCAGTTTATTGATGTCTGTTTTCATATTAATAAATTGTATGTTCCCCATGTTCTCATTTTAGTGCCTTTGATTCAGTCCGAAGTGGTGGTAGTGAACAATCACCAGGAGCGAGACTCGGTAACTCTTCGATACACTCCGACCCCTTCGTCGTCCTCAAAGTTTGATCTGTACCGCTTTTCACTAAGCGAGCCTGGAATTCCCGTCATAGAGAAACCGGCCAATGATTCTGATAAAAAGGTCACATTCCGAGGGCTCATCCCAGGAAAACTGTATAATATTACTGTTTGGACTGTAAGCGACGGTGTTTTTAGTCAGCCTATTCAGAGGCAGGACCGTCTTTGTAAGTTAAATGTTTCATTTTAATTTCCATGTTTCCCTTTTGATTATTTTTATTCAGTTTTTAATCACTAATATAATTCTCATCAAATAATGAAGAAAACCTGCTTAAAAATGCAGGTAACAGAACTCACTCACTAAGATAAATGAAATGCAATCATCTGTTTGGTATTTTAGAATTAAAATATAGCATGTAGTGCATACAAGTTTTTTCTTGCATTTTTTGAATATAACAATAATTATGCATTACAAGTACATATACATTTTTGTAATCTGCACAAATATCCTTTAATTACTAAACAAACCACTTGAAATTTAAAGAACCATAATTTCATTTTCAAATATTACAGATCCCGAACCAATCACAACTTTAAATGAAACAAAAATTACTGATACCGAAATAACCTTAAAATGGGACACTCCTCAAGGAGAATGGAACGCTTTCGAAGTCCAATACCTGACAGAACAATATCCGAACACTGATTCAATTCTCTTGCAAAATGTCACATCGAACGACTACATAACCTTGTCCAACCTAAAGCCTCATAGAAACTATACTTTCACTATCAGTGTTAGATCTGGGACTGAATCCAGCATTTTGAGGAGTTCTCTTCCTATTTCTGCTACTTTCACCACCCTGGAAAGTGTGCCCGGCAAAGTTGACAGGTAAGAGAATGATCCTTATTTTTTGGAAGTCGAGAAGGTGTTATATTTGTTTTGAATTTAATGATCCTTGGTTCACCACCAGCTCCGCCGATCAGTGGAGTTTGTATGGCTTGAAAAACTCTGCAACAATTGACGTAGTGCATTCATTAATTTTGCATTTATGAATTCCTAACGCATGTGCTAACTCCGCCTTAATCTTATTTAAATTGCAGATTTCTCCTGTGATTTAACCTCCTGTGGTCTCTTGCAAAAAAATATTTTAAAAACTGCAATATTTTCCAAGCTTTCGCTGTCCAAAGCTGGCATTTAACGCGGTAACTCTTTACGTCTATTTCTGATATGTTAATGTTTCTAGTTTTCAACCAATGGACATTCAACCGAGCGAAACAACATTTACATGGGCGCTACAACCTTCTGAACAAAATGGTATAGTTAGAAAATTCACTATTACATACGGACTAGAAGGATCCATCCACACGCTGAAAAAAGACTTTAAACCTTGGGAGACCCAAGGATCCCTCAAGAATTTAGTCCCAGGAAAAACTTACATATTCAGGATTCAAGCGGAGACCAAAGTAGGTTATGGTAAAGAGGTTATTTGGAAGCAGAAAATGCCAATTCTAGCCCCTCCAAAGCCCAGGGCTCAAGTGGTTCCCACGGAGGTGTGCAGAACTCCAACCACCATTCAAATCCGATTCAGAAAGAACTATTTCTCCTCCCAAAATGGAAACATCACCATGTTCACTATAATCGTAGCGGAAGATGATTCCAAGAACGCGTCCGGATTGGAGATGCCATCTTGGAGAGACGTGCAGGCTTACAGCGTTTGGCCTCCGTACCAGGTATGATTTTAAATCTTTATGACGTGGGCTTTTCTGCAAAAGTTTGTACATTGCGATTTTGTAATTTTTTCATCTATGAATATTGGAAAGTTATATATTTTTAACATGCAAATTTATTAATTTACTTTATTTAGTGAGTTAAATAAAAATGAACCTGTTTATATTTTTAACGAACCAGATCAAAAGGTAGTGTTTTACCATGTCCCACCTCTACATTCAATTGAACAAAGTCTGGTTTCGTAATTAATTTGAGGTCTGCTAGATTAAACTAGCTTAATAAATAATAAGCGTTTAATAAATATGCGTTTATTTGCATCGGTTCAAAGTCGGCCAGTTGCGGGCGGAAGCGTTTTTTGCAACAGTTTCCGTGCGTCCAATCGTGGACGGGTAGGTAATGAGTAGCCGTTTAACGAGAAAACGTTTAATAAATATGCGTTTCTTTGCATCGGTTTACGTGCGGTCAATCCCAAAATCCACAAAACTATTGCAACTGTTTTTGAACTTAAACACTTACGAAAGAACTGTTTCAAGTATTACTCACCTCTAGTGGAAACTTATAAGTGGAACGTAAAAGTAACGGAATGGAATGCATAAAAATAGTTCCATGACAACTAAACACGAAATAAATAAATAACAAATAAATAAACACACCTTTGAAAAGTCATGAAAAGCGTTAAAAAAATAATCATTAAACCTAACCTAACGTAACTCATTTAACCTGTTTATCCTAGATATCACTTTTCAAAAGTGTGTTGATTGCTCACTGTTACTGTGTTTTAAGTACATAGTTATTTTCTGAATTAAATCGAATGCTTTGGTTTCAGGTGATGGAACCGTACTATCCATTCAACAATAGCTCCGTGGAGGACTTCACAATTGGGTGGGAGGAGTGTGACGTGCGCCACACGGGCTATTGCAACGGGCCTCTAAAGTCTGGCTCCGTCTACAAGGTCAAGGTCAGGGCCTTTACAGCCCCGGACAAATTCACCGATACGGCCTACAGCTTCCCTATACAGACAGGTAATAATAATTCATCCACCATCTAAATTATTACCACTTTCCAGCGCTGTTTCCTCAATCGTTTCTCTAGGAAGTGTTTTTTAAACTTTTGAAATCTGTCCTTGAAATGCAGGGATGAATTAATATAGTGAGATACATTACTGAGACAAGGCGCAATGTTTCACTGAACTAGGTCTAGTGGTCAATTCAGTTATGTAAAATAAATAATATATATTTCTTAATATTCTCATGTAAAAGCCCCGAAAAAGGGCTTTAATAAATAAATAATTAAATAGCTACAGTAGAACCTCGTTAATTCGAAATCCACCGGACATCAAAAATCAAATTTCGAATTAACGAATTCCCACGTAATTCGAAATTTTATCAAGAAAAAAAAAAAAAAAAATGCCGAAAATCGATTTTCTCGGCCGCCTCTTCAAATCCAGGTGGAATTTTAGTTGTAAATTCGTATTAATACCAATTATTTCTTTATTTTCGCGGCCGATTACCGTAGCGGCGGGCCCTTTAAATCAGATATTCGCAATAAATTCGTAGAAATGCTATATATTTACGCGTAAATCGAGATTTCGCTGCCGATTTCGGTCGCGGCCTACCCTTTAAATTGAGATATTCGTAAAAATACGATACTTGTTTTCCGTCGCGGCCGGCCCTTTATTTCAAATATCCGAATTTAAATTCGTAAAAATACGATATATTTCCGCGTAAAACGAGAATTCGCGGCCGGCTCTTTAAATTCAGATATTCGAAATAAATTCGTAAAAATACAATATATTTCCGTGTAAATCGAAAATGCGCGGCCGATTTCCATCGCGGCCGACCCTTTAAATTCAGATATTTGATGTAAATTCGTAAAAATATGATATATTTCCGCGTAAATCGAATTTTATTGGCAGTTTTTCGTCGCGGCCGGCCTTTTAAGTTCAGATATTTGAAGTAAATTTGTAAAAATATGTCATATTTCGGCGTGAATCGAAATTTTTCGGCCGATTTCCGTCACGCCGTATTTTTTAACTCGGATATTCGAAGTAAAGTTAGTAAAAATACGATATATTTCCGCGTAAATTGAAATTTCGCGTCCGATTTCCGTCGCGGCGGGTCCTTCAAAATTCAGATATTCGAAATAAATTCGTAAAAATACGCGTAAATCGAGATTTCGCGGCCGATTTCCGTCGCAGCGTGATATTTAAATTCAAATATTCGAAATAAATTCGTAAATATACGATACATTTACGCGTAAATCGAAATTTCGCGGCCGAGTTGCGTCGCGGCCGACCCTTTAAATTCAGATATTTGGTGTAAACTCGTAAAACTACGACATATTTCCGCGTAAAACGTATTTTCTCGGCCCTTCAAACTCGGATATTCGAAATAAATTTGAAAAAGTACGACATTCCATTGTAAATCGATTCAGATTTACAAGATAATAATACTAATTAGGACGATGTATAACAACGTAAAAATACATTTTTCGGCGTTTTATCGACTTTTAGATTCAGATTTACGAAATATTATGATTTATTTTCGCAAAAATCAAATTTTTTCGAATTACGCGAACAAATTTTCGTGCGCGGACAAAAATAAATTTCGAATTACGAATTAACGAATTTCGAATTAAAAAAATTTTTGTATGAAAAAATTTTTCTGCGGAAATTTTTTTGGCGAAAATTTCGAATTACGCGTTTTTTCGAATTATCGGGGTTCGAATTAACGGGGTTCTACTGTATTTCATTTGTACACTACACACATATTCTTTGAATGGCTATCCTTTTCATAAGTGGTGTTACCTTTTTTGTTCGATTAGTGTGAATATATATGCATGTCTTCTATTTTTATAATGTCAACAGTGCCCTTGAAATGATTCACAAAAACGCTGCTTTGCAAATTATCCAATTACTATTATTGAAATCGTTTGAAATCAATTATTATTATGATATCTTAATTTCCTATTATTGAAATCAATTATTATTATGATATCAATCGTTTGTATATTTTATTCAGAACAGATTTTGTTATTTTCTTAAAACATAGTTTTCTCATTTAAAGTAGATACCTTTTTAGGCATTAACTATGTAACAATTTCTACACATTTTGTTTATGAAGAGTTTTATTTTATATTGTACACTTTTGTTACTTTTTTGTTTATTTTTTGTATTATTATTTTTTTTAATAATTCGCACCGGTTTCGAAATGTCTGTGTCATTCACTAAAATTTGAACTTAAAAACCCTAGTGAATGACACAGTCGTGTGGAAACCTATGTTCTATATAGTTCTTCATTTTGAAGATGTTTATAAAAACAAGTACCATTTTAAAAACAAAATTGCCAAAATGCAATGTTGCCAGTTCTTTCACAGCGCAGTTAAATACATTTTTTATTAGTATTAATTCAAAATAGAAGTTTTACAGTCTTTATTCAATGTGTAACTAAAACACCATTAAACGGTTGGGAAGTCATAACTCCGTCATCTTTGAGGATGTTGTGTGAAGGATCTTTTTATGGAGAGGGTCTTGAAGAGACCCACGTGGTAAGAGAGAGAGGACAGAGTGAAGGGTATTTTTAAGTATTTTGGGACTCCAAAAAAATACAATAATATAATTGTGACACCTACTTGGTATTTCATTTAACTTTTAAGTAACTGTCCCGAGAAAGCAAAGCACCCTCATTTTAATTATTTGTTAATTGGATTTATGCTGGCATTCAGGAGTATTGTTTTTAGGTGAGTTACATTACAGGTATGCGGTATAACACTTTATTAATGTTTTACTGAAAACTAACTGTGCATTCTTGCTGTTGTATGTGTTTGTACGCATCTTGTGTTTGTTTCAAAACTAAAGGCTTGCTATTTGTTGTTGTTGACCTTGTTATCACAATGTATGGGGACAGTTTTTCCAAAAATACTGATTCTTATTCAATTTACAAGCGGTAAAATTCTTTAGAATTAAATTCTTTCTAGCAGAAGTCCCCGGCGTTGCCCTGGCTTTACACAGAGTTTTCAAAATCTATTGTAGATATTGACCTTCCTCTTCAAGGTCAAATGTGCAAAATTTCCTCAATCTTGTAATGAACCTGTAGATTTGTAAATAAATAAAATCCACGCCGACCACCACAGAGACTCTTCTTTATCTCTTCTCTATACATGTAGTATAAAACAAAAAAATAACTAAATATATAAACCTTGTGGAAGAAATTCTCTAAATGATAGTGAAAACCCTATTAAAATCCGTTACGTAGTTTAGAAGAACTAAGCGCACAAACAGACAGACGTGGATAGCGACTTTGTTTTATACCATTTAGAGATTGATATTTCTCTGTTATCACATTAAAAAAAATATATTATTTTGCAATGGCGTTACAATGCATCTAGACTTATTGTCTCACAAAATTAAGATAAAATGTGGCAAGTAAGAAGCACTCTTATGTTTCCAGTAAATTCTTAATTCAAATGTTTATGTATGACAAAGATAGACATCAAAAAAAATATGTGTGTGAACGAAATAAACGACAGGACTGCGTGGCGCCTTCGTATTCAAGACTGACTAGAGTTATAGGCCTGGGTGCTTTTTGAGGTGTCAATTGATCAACTCAGTGCCGTGCTATAATAGAGCAATGATAGTTTGCAATTGGCGGCGATTCTTGTTGATACTCGTTACAGCTAATTTGTATGTTGTTTTACCGCAAGAATTGATTAAACAGAGTGATTAGACTATTTTAAACAGTGAAATTTAGTTACTTTGTAATTTGACTGTTGCGCGCCCTAACCTCTACTCTAGTCGGCCTTGCATTTCTCTATGATGCATAAATTCTTTAGGAGGGGAACAACTGTATTATTTATAATAATCGAAAAAAAAAAGTATAAATAAATTTGCATGTATTTACAAATGAAATGTTATTCCTTTGAATTTACAAGTGTTTGCCGAGTAATTAAAACACTTTCTATCACACACAAGGGCATTTTGGCGCTTTTTGAAGGCAATTTAAGGTAGGTAGCACACAACCTTACTCGACGCGTGACAGTTTAGTAATAAAACTATGAAATCGAAAACATTTTGCCTGCCACTTTGAGAAATCTACAGAATGTCTATATATTGTAACTTCATTGTTGTTTTGTAGTATGGCATGCAAAACTGCGAATATGACAGTTAACAAATTGTTTAGGAGAACGAGAAAACCACAACACATGCCGCAATGCGGTCTTTGGAAGCGATGTTACATACTTTACTATGGGATTAAGTGGCAACAATTTTAGATAAAATTATTATGTAAAATACAAATTAATGTTCTGAGGATTTTGTCAAGGTAAACTAATATAAAGACGTGAGAACTCCAATGCAAAATATAAGCATCTGATCTGCAAAGGATGGGGTTTTTGTAAACAGAAGTTAGAGTTACGCATTTAAGATTTATATTGTCTGGCAAAATGGGGCTTGCTTAATTATAGGATTGTGTGATACCTTTTGTTGCGTGAATCGTAGATAGTAGAAGAACAGCTTGTCTACAGCTAATCATCTCAACTTGATTTCCACAAATAATCTTCTTGATAGTTTTAAAATGGCCTTGTGAAAGTTGTTCCCAAGACCAGAGAAAGCTGGTAAAAATCCAGGATCGGTAGATGTGTTTGGATTCTCCATGATGTATCCTCCAGATTTTAAAATAAAAATATTGTAACGTGACGTGGTTGCGAGGAAAGGAAATATGTAGTTCCTACTCTCTGCCAAATGAAACCTGTGATCCCCGATATAGATTTGTATGCCCCACACCAAAACAGAGTACTACACAATACAGCGTGTTCACCGGCAGCTTTGGTTTTCTTGATGTGATAATTTAAATGGGGCCCACACGGATGATTTGAAGAGGTATTTGAGATCACAAGGCACGTTAAAACACTAATAATATCTCTTGGCGATCGACACTTGAGATGATTATTTTTTTCTACGGCGGTTAGGTTGAACTACATCGATAGTTACAAGGCAATCAATAGGTAAATTTAACAATTCACAGCGATCACATCAGGCTATCACGTCGTAATAGATCAGGAAGTACTTGAAGACTCATCGCAGGCGGCGTTCGAACATGCATTGTACAGATTCAAAATAAAAAGTTTGAACCTGCACATGAAATAAAAATATAAATAAAAATGAAAACAAATGTGATGACGAAATTATGGAGCTGATTCGTCGGTCCCCAGCAAAAAGGGAGCCCACTGCTCTTGGCTGTTGTACAAGAAATGATTTCTAGCTTTGAAGTCTCAGGTTTTGTGATTGATTGGCAACCCATGTGTCCCAAAAAATTCCAGGGTTGGCAATCTGACCAATACACAATCGTCAAAGCGTAATGTTGGAGGTGCCACGTGCCGAAACCATAGAATGAAAATATATCCACAGACCTTGTTAAAAAAAAAACATTGTAGCAAATATTTGGCATTCTGTCGTTGAACATTCTCGGAGAAAATGATTTCAATTGGCATTAAAATGTCACTTGTGCATTCCCGTGATGAATCCCAACAATGATATAATTTTTATTTCCAAAAACAATTTTCTCTTGAAAAGACTTCCCATTTAAAATTAATAATATTATAGTATATTTTTTGTTACTCATTTTGAGTACCCTGTATTAATATCTGAGTAATACAATCGTAATTTTTTTTATCTTTACTTTTTTTTTCAGTGATAAGCTTATCAGATCTCGCAGTTCATATTCGAATTTTGATCAGAAGTGGATTGTGTACTTTTTGTTTTTTATGACAGCATAACCTAAATTGTAAATTATGTGTCAAGTTGTGTTAAGTTAATTAACATTGATCTTAAATCATTAAAATATCGTTGTGTAAAGTTTTCCACATGTCAGAATCATCCGACAGTATGTACTGCATTCCATTTTAAATGTAAAAGTTTCGGCTAGTTTTCAAAAACTAATGTGACTTAAATTAAACTGAGTAAGGTGTGTCCAATTGATAGTCCCAAGAATTGTTGCTCTATTGAAGACTTGCTTCAAGGTCTATTAGTTTACTTTTATTAATAGTAAGAAATATATTTACTCATACATTTGAATGCTCTATGATATTTGCTGTGACATGTTCTGAATTGTCACTAAAACAGAGGCCAAACTACATTATACCTTACGTACTGACCCAGAGGGAAAAAGAGGTTTATCCATATTATTTATACCTTGCGTATTGACCCAGATGGAAAAAGAGGATTATCCATATCATTTTAAATTGTTAAAATACAATGACATTACAAACTATAGACATGATGTAGAGATCTCAAAAGTGGCAAGCGAAAGACACGGTTATTGTCCTACTTTCGATTTAATGGTTTTAGTACTAAATGACAATTGTCGCTTGAGGTTTGTGTGCTTATCTCTAACCAAATTGCATAAATGAGTGCCGAAATGCCATCGTTTGTGATGATAAAGTGTTTCCACTATACGGCAAACACTAGTAAAAGCCTAGGAATAACATTTCATTCGTAAATTCATGCAAATTACTTATTAATGATACGATCATTTCCAGAAGATTTTAAGCTCCGTTAGAGAAAGCGAAATAATGAACACATAAGTATAAGAAGGACAACCTACTGACAGTAGGTTGTCTCATATAGTTTTCCATATTCGTGTTGTAAGCAAGTAAGCGTATCTTTTCATTTCAATCTCAATCACACCTGTCGTCAGTGGCGGCTAGCTCTAAGGAGCGTCGGAGCAACGCACCCCCAAAATTTCAGTCAATCTAAAAATAATAATTATCAACCGATAATAATATTATCGAAAATCAAAGCAAATAAGAGTAATAAAAATATTATGTTAAATTCAACAGGTTCGAATTTTTGTTCTTTGTATCACGTGTCTTAAGTCACATGGTGCGAGCGAATTCCATATTGCTCATTGAGAAACGTCACCCGGGAACATCAATTATGTATACGCGCAGAGCGTGGTTGTCGACCATAGTATTGAAATTTCTCAGAAACATAAACGGTGCTCACCAATTCTTCGGTGAGATTGCGCCACTTTAGTTTACCGATCATTCCAGTAGGTAGGGATAGATTGGCAATATTTTTACCGCTCTACCCACTTTTGTGAGTACAAGCCGCCACTGCCCATGATATTGAATGTAGTATTCTCCTCACCTTTTAAATACGAAGACACCGCCTGACCTATATCTATTTCGTTCGTACACACATATTCTTTGCCTATCTGCCTTTGTCATACATGAACAATGTTTAAATTAAGAATTTACTAGAAATATAAGAGGGTTTCTTACTTGCCAAATTTTCTGAGACCATAACGAGACTAGATGTATAGTAATGTTATTGTTAAAATACATGTTATTTAGGGTTGATGTTATTAAGGGTATTCATGTGTATCAAGATTTGAAACAAGTGTTATTTCCGGGGCATTCCGCAATAATTGAAACACGTTATTTGAACTACATGTATTTCAATTTTCTTAAATAAAAATGAATAATAATGCTTGCATATTTTTCATAACACTATATGTAGATTTGATAAAATCAATACTTCGATTGAATAAATCGTCGTTCGGAATGCAATACCACAAATGTGATAAAATCAACACTTCAACTTCAATGAACTGTGTATCATTTTATTCTATATTATGTATGCCATAGTTCGGAATGCAATACCACAAATGTGACAATTTTTTCAAAAGTGATAAATATGTCCCAAATTGCATGGCATGTATTTTTGTTTGACCACCTGTATCGTCGAGTATATGAGTCGAGGGGTTTAAGGGCATTTAAATTTATAATATATTAAATAAATAAATCAATCCGTGAAGATAATGTGAAATAATGGCATCAGATGATTTAATTGATTATGTGGAATGTAGGAATGCTTGGGGATGATAGAAGATGCTAGAAGCATGCTATTATGCAACAAGAACTATTCATGGAATCAATGGGTTTAGTTAAACGGGAAATACAGTAAAAGCATCTGAATGTATGTATGTTTGTGTGTTATAGATACGGACAACACGCCCGTGATAGTGGGAGTCACGGTGCCGCTTGCCCTCCTGGCTCTGCTGGTCATCCTCATCGTGGTGCTGAAGCGACGCAGGGCCGCCGGCCGCAAGGCCAAGGAGGCGCGCAATGGTAACGACACCATGAGTTTGCCCGACAGCGTCATCGAGACATCTCGTCCCGTCAGGATATCCGACTTTGCAGAGCATTACAGGATCATGTCGGCTGACTCAGATTTTAGGTAAATATAACTATATTTTATTTACTAAGATATACTTTTTTGGCCCTAAAATGTTTGTTTTTGTTATGCTAATGTTCCTCTGACTTATTTATTACCCATTGAGTCACTTTTATTTGGGGCTTTTTTTTTTTGTATTTCTTGAGATTATGGATATTTTGGACGTGCTAACCAATAATCCATTCAGGCTCCATAATATCTAATACTTGACACAATCTTTCAATTTTATATAGCAAGTGCCTCGTTTTCTGAAACCGCAACATTTCCGAGTCCAACAGGACGTCTGCGGAACAACGGTACAAGGTCTCGCAAAACGAAATGTTCCCTTTTAAAACGGAATGTATGGTCATGTTAGATAAATATCAATTATTCTTTTACATAAATAAGTAGAATTCTTATATTTAGTAGTAGTCCTTTATTATAAGTAAATTGAATATTTGTTTTTCCTGCAGATTCAGCGAAGAGTTCGAAGAGCTGAAGCACGTGGGACGTGAGCAAGCTTGCACTGCGGCCGACTTGCCGTGCAACCGGCCCAAGAACCGCTTCACCAACATCTTGCCGTACGACCATTCGAGGTTCAAACTGCAGCCTGTGGATGATGAGGAGGGATCCGACTATATCAATGCCAACTACGTGCCTGTATGTAACCACATACCTATATAATGTAGTTAGTTGAATAGGTTACTTGCATCACCCCCATCAACATATAACAGAAGCAAGGATGATGGGTTATGAACCATTATTTGTTAAGAAAGTGCTTGCACAAAAGTTTTGCCAACATTGTTAACCCATACTACTGCAAATCGCTTTACGCTTAGCGGCACCTGACTTTTGTTTCTATCTACACACCATGCGCATAACTTTCATTGGCTCCGCCGCTTTGATTGTCAGCGACGGTCAGCAAGCTTTCATGCCATATCTCCCTTTATTCCTATTATCTATGATAACCCCTCTACAATGTCTCTATTTCAAAGTAATACATCTATGAATTACTGAACCTTGATTTTAATCACAAATGGTGCTATTTCCAGGGCTACAATTCCCCCCGCGAGTTTGTGGTGACACAGGGACCACTGCATTCGACGCGGGATGACTTCTGGCGGATGTGCTGGGAGAGCAATTCGCGCGCCATTGTGATGTTGACGCGCTGCATCGAGAAGGGCCGTGAGAAGTGCGACCACTACTGGCCCTTCGATACTCGGCCCGTCTACTACGGCGACATCTCCGTCACAATACTCAACGACAGTCACTACCAGGACTGGAGCGTTACGGAGTTCATGCTCTGTAGGGTGAGTACAATTAGCACATAGTAATATTAATTACTAAACTTAGTTCTTCAGTAGCATTGTCCGTACACAGTACACAGTAGCAAGTTACCGACAAAACTTTCATTGTTGTTTTGTGCTAAGTGGTTAAACTTCACATGACTAGCGCATGAGGCGGTTCGCAACTACCAAATAACTACTTTTTAGAAGTTAAAAGGACAAAATAAAAAGAAAATCAATTTTAGTTAGGTATATAATACATTTAAGAATTTGGGATTAATGTTCTACTATTGCTTGATACTTGTTCGCACATGTCGAGGTCATTCATCGCATGCCGTGTTATGATTGGATGAAGCTTATGGAGGAATGTTGTTGATTTCAGGGAGAAACCCAGCGTGCCATAAGACACTTTCACTTCACGACATGGCCAGACTTTGGCGTGCCGAACCCACCACAAACGCTGGTGCGCTTCGTGCGCGCCTTCCGTGAGCGCGTGGGCCCCGACCAGCGGCCCATCGTGGTGCACTGCAGCGCAGGAGTAGGGAGATCTGGTACCTTCATCACGCTGGATCGCATCATCCAGCAGATAGCAGGCTGCGCTGAGTACGTTGACATCTTCGGCATCGTTTACAACATGCGCAAGGAGCGTGTGTGGATGGTGCAGACAGAGCAGCAGTACATTTGCATCCACCAGTGCCTGCTGGCTGTGTTGGAGGGACAGGAGATGAACCACAATAACCAATCTCCGCCCCAGCATCAGATCCATCACAATCAGGCCTTCGAAGGTACACTCCTTTTTCTTATGCTTGTCCATTCATTTCTGAAATACACACCTATACACACACATGTCATAACGTGAAATACTGTCAACAAAGACGTCGACACACAGAGCGATTTTGATGCTACAATAGCAGAGTTGAAATCGCTCTGTGTAACCGAGGCTCAAGAGTAATGATGATATTGCAAATGGAAACCTGGACAAGTAATTAATTAAATTTAAATGGAGAATATAATATGGACATATTAAAAGACATAAGAATAGTATGTTTGATACTGCAAAAGAATATTGTATAGAAATGTACACTCAATTATAATCCAGGGGTAGTTATTTAAACATAAAAACACAGTAAAATGAGTTTACAAAAATATTTTTAATTTTGGTACAGTTTGGGTTTTAAGTTTTCAATTTCCACAATCAAATATTACGCACTCCAGAATGTTTTTTTGTGTCTCACTGTTGTTTGTTAAATACTACTTTTACGTAATTAACAAAATTAACTTTCATCCTCAAATATGTAAAATAAATGAAGATTTTTACTCAATTTATTTGCATTTTTTTTTTAAATTTCTTGCAAGTATTCAATTACAATCTTTCTGATGACACACATGTCTGATATCATTTAATGAGAACAGTTTATCTTTCCATGTACAGCATTTAGTTTTGTCTTACCTACTTTCAAATTAACATCACCTGTATTTATTATTGTGGTTATGGGAAACCTTTCACTCTCTAACTCCGCCGATTTGGTTGTAGAAAGTATTGTGGACCTTTTAATAACAATATCATATTAACACACTTATCAACACCAGCGGGATAGCCGTGAGTGAGACTATGATCATGAAAAGTATAGACCTACATCTGTAGGTTCGATTCCTAAAGTTCGACTAAGTGTACATATGTTTACATTTCTGTTCTAAAGTTGTACAACTGTTGCAACCTGTTGCTCCACAGCTGTTTGCAGTGATCTGTCTTTGACAAGCGGTTAAATTAAAAATAAAAATAAAAAGAAATCAGGTAATGAATTGTTTTTTTCTTCTAACCTTAGTTGATTCTTTCAAAATAGTATCATTTTTCCAGAAATTTATAAATTTTTATCATTGTTATTAGAAGGTTTACTTAATTAATGATTTTAACTATAATCTTATTCGCTCTAAATTTACAAACTGATCTGATTTGCCCCATGTATAAAATGAATTCTCAGTGCAAGGTTATATGTTGAATCCAGGCAAGTCAAACGGAGATTCCGTGGACACGAGTAGCACGAGTGTGGATTCAAATCACCCCACCGGAGAGAAGGAGAGATGATGTCTGTTGTGTCTGCGCAAACCTGACTGTTCTTGTTCCTGTTCCCAATACTAACTCTATTGTCAGTGAACAGAGAACTGTCAGCGTTGTGCCCAGAGAGCTTTTGGTTCGGGGTCTGTAATCACTGGAACTACTAGGCACGCTTTATGTAAACACTATCTAGAGCTTGACAAATTAAAGAATGTGGATGGCCCTTCATTTAAGCTGAATTTACATTACGAAACTAGTTTCACCCATGTTAGAATTAATTTCACTATCCCAAACGGTTGGGAAAATGTATAAAATTTTGTGTTGTGCAATCTTCAGTATCTCAACAACACCAACACCAGGAGCATCAAAAAATTTTTTTGCAACTCATAATAAAATCCGTGAAGCATTTTCGAGACACTAGTTTCATCACATTTTACACAATGAAATTAATTGCATGACACTAGTGTTGCCAAAAAATGGCACGGGGCGCGAAACTATTTTGGTTTCATTAAACATGCATGATGATGATGATGATGATGCATGCATGATGCAGCTATGTTAACTCATCAAGCTACCAGTGAAAATAATATAATTAAACAAATTGCGCAACTAGTTTTGTAATGTAAATTCGATTTTACTGTGCAGCTTTGCCGAAGTTGTTCTGGATATTTTGGAGTAGGGGCCCATAGACGGTTCCATCACAAAACAAAATAGAATCTGAACAGAACATTGAAGAAATAGAAAAAATTACAACCTAACCTAAACTAACCTGTTTTTTTTTCATGTTCTGTTTTGTCACTATTCTGTTTTATCCAGTTACCTATACAGATTTATCTGATTTGGCCATCCGATTTGAAGGAAACGTGTGGAAAAGGCTCGAGAAATGTATGTGGCTTAAAAAAGGATCTTTGGACAGTCAAGCCTTCTAATGTGTTTCCTTCGGCTAGTACGAATGAAATCGGAGAGTCTGTAGGCAACTATTGGTAATTCTTTTTCTATCGAGTCTGCCTCCTACCAAAATGCATTTCTGCATCAACCATCAACCACATTCTCTAATTTGTCAGACAATCAATAACATGATGCATGGTGTTGTATTGTTGTACATGTTTAATTACATGTACATGTTGTACATGTATCGGTGCATGCTTAATTGAACATCCTACCGTAATTCGTTGCACGTTGACAGCAAGCTGCTAGAGATCTTGAATTTACTTGACAAAATACATCTTTCACATAGTTATACTTTATATTACTTGGAATCTACAATACAAAATATTTTTATTTGCTGCAATATAAAATTTGCTTATTTATTTATTTATTATTATTACACGCCCTAATGGGCTTTTACACACTACAAAGTTAAATAGTACAGTATCACAGTTATTATAAATTCTACAAAATGAAAACAATAAATAAATATGTGTAAAGTAATATTGTACGTACATAATGTATTTTGTTTTGGGGTTGATTCATTTTATATGTGGGTACCGTTTGATTTGGATTATAAATCAAATTGTGTTTTTTTTTCAAATACGATTTGTGATTGGTTAGAGTTGATTGCGATTGATTTACTAACAAAAAAATAATTACTGAATTCTACAAATTATATAGTATGTGTAACATACATAAATATGTATTTATTGCAACATTTCTAAACCTTGCATGCTTAAATCTTTCTTTTCCTCTCATTTCACTGTAAGTATTATTTATTGCCGGGAAATGTATTACATACAAGACTTATTATGCTACTTCTAGAATGCACTAGATAATTTTTCTAATTTATGTTTGGTGCTAAGTAGTAATGTCCTCATTGTGTCGATAATATTTATTAATTGACACTATCTTACTCCTAATGTGAACTTTTCTCTATGCATCCACTCTACATGTCCATACCGTATAAGCAGAGGTGTGCATTCCATATAGGCACATAAGCACTGTCTATTCTATCGTATTCGAATAGCATACAAAATATTAAAATTAATTAAATTATTGCAAAAAATAAATATAAATATTTAAAAAATATGCGCTAAGTTCCACTGCGAATTGCAACTACGCGGGCACATGGCATAAGCATTAACTACGGGTACTCAAGTGCCGCCAGTGTCAAAGCACATAGATCATTCATTGTTTATATACTACACAGAATATTATTTACTTATGTGCTGTGAGCTGTGTGTGCATTCAAATGATGATGCATTAATGTTAGTTTTTTTTATTAGTTTTTAGGCAGTGCTTGTGGGAACAAATTCAATGGCATTCCAGCGACATTTGTTGGTACCTCTTTTAATTAGTACAACTTTGGTAACGAAATAATCTTCATGTTATGTTGCCTTCTTTCATGCTATTGTGCGGTCGAAAAAAATATGGTAATGTTATATAATTTATATTACAAGCCAATAATTATTTGGCTTGTAATATGCGTAAATGAAGAAGTTATTTGGATATATGATGTGGTTTAGATAATCCCAACCAACGCTGGCTAAAGCCAGCAGCTTAGCCATTCTCAGCAAAAACTTACTATGAGTATAATATGTATCAATTGACTAAAAACTCTGCACGCCAAATCATTAATTATGTTAACTTCACCTTGCATTATTTTTGTAATTCTAATAAGATCTCGTTTTACTGCACTCTTTACTCTACTTTAGCATTACCTGCAAAATGACAATGTAAAAATGTTTAAAATATATCCAATCGCAATTTAGATTTAGAGGGATTTTTTTAGGAACTTTTATTAAAAAAAAAATACTCATTTAAACTATTATTATGGATGCTTTGGTAAAAAAACACCATCTTCTAATTTGTTAAATTTCTGTTACAGATGACGAAGGCATTGCCGAATCGGGTATGTGAAATGGCCGCTGCAATGAGTGGAGTGCATTTAAAGTATAAGAGAGCAATACTTTATCATAAATTAATAACAATCGTCTTATGATTCATCCGCCACCAATGTAAATAATGTAGTGTGCCGGGTACTCGTAGATTAGTATCACAGACATTTTCTGTTACAGTATTATATACAAGTTGTTTAGTCGCACACGAATGCGAATAAATTGTAAATGAAATGGGAACAAAGCACTCGCCGTGTAGCCTTTTTTTAAAGTTTGACTTTAACCATAATATAAGAATTATTTTAAATCGTAGTTTAATTACCATTCTGTAAGTTTGACTATAAGTTTTTATTTGTAAATTGTAGAGTACATATTACCATTTTATAAAGTTTGACTTTAAAAATGTATTTGAAATTAATAATTTCATGTTAGTAGGTGCCCTTCTCAATACATTGCTCTAATTTCCGTATGTTATTACTTTTAAGATAAAATCCACAATTTAAAATGGGATTAATCACAATTACTGGACTTTTGCATCAGAGATTTATTAATTATTATGTTGTTACTTTAATTTTTTTGATTTAATTACCATTTCTTAATACTCATTTGAGATTTAATGTGTGAATTAATTGCTCATTTGTATTTTGTGTTGTTTATTGCTTAATAATATTCTCACTTTAAAAGTTTTCTAGATTGAATGAATTGTTACTATTTCGAGGGCTTAAAGTCAAACAATGTATCTGCAAGAAACATACAAATAATTCTAGTCTTAAAGTCAAATAATGTTATCTACAAAAATATATACTTACTAGTAATTCCAGGGCTTATAGTTAAACAATGTTATCTACAAAAAAACATGCCAGTACTATTTCATAGTCTTTTTGTAGATAACATTGTTTGACTTTAAACCCTCAAATTGTTAGTATGTTTTTTTAATATTGTAATTTATTTGACTTTAAGGCATATGTAAGTAAAATTATTTGTATATTTTTGTAGATAACATTGTTTGACTTTAAGCCGTCAATTTGTTCTCTGAAGAAGGCGCAGTTGTGTTATTAACTAGTTGGCCCTGAACTCTATTTTTTTTATAATAAGGCGTAAAACTTAGTTTTTTTATGTTAATGTTCATGGGACCAATTTTAATCTATGTACAAAAATCTCTGCAGCTCATTTATCATTGGTTAAAATCTTCCTATTTTATCTTTCATGACTGTTAAAACATAAATATTGTCCCTACTTCATATTGTGATTAAATGTGTATGTATGTACGCTATCTTAAGTTATAAGATACAGGAAAAATCATTCACTGTACTCCAGCTAACAACTTGCAGCATTTAGCTTATAGCTTGCAGCTTACAAACTTACAGCTATACAATCAATCTAATTAATACAAGGATGCAGCACTGTGACAAAAAGTGATTGGTATTTCATTTATTTTTTTTAAATATTTCCAGAGTTTTACTAGCTATTTTTATACCAAAAAGGCATTGATTTCCCTATTTTTTAAAAGCTTTTCGTGTGGAATACTAAACAAAGCAGATAAATCAATATAATCACATTTAAAATTTGGAAATTAAAGTATTTATACTTGCTGTAGTTTCTGTTTACACCGTTATAATTACACAAATGTATGTATGAAGTCTTTCATTGGATATCCTTTGTATCTAAAGGTATGGTTTTGAGCACAGCATGTATGGCGACAGTGACTCTGCGTTAGTGTCGCCGCAATACTGTAGTGACTTTGGAGGTCCGCGACACTATCGCCTAGCAGACTTCAAAAGCCTCCATTTTTATTAGTATAATATTTACAAGTTAACCTGAAAATAAACCACAAGCTAATCACGGCTGTGACGACAATACGCATGCAAGCACGGCTCTATCGCTGAAGCCCGCGCGGCAGTGGCGCCGAGTGTTGAAGCTGCGTCAGTATAGCTGTGTTTATATAAGCACCCGTACATTTGTATAGTACATAATACTGTTATACCGTTGTAAAGCTTCACTGTCGCCATAAACGCTGTGCTGGAAACTGTACCTTAATAGAAAATGTGAAGTTGTGTCCTTAATGTTTTACCTCTTAAAGCTGGCGGAGTATACAGCATGATATTCAGTGCGTAAATACTACACTAATTGACATGTGTTTGCTTTGTTGACAAACTTATTGTTTTAAACAGAATACCCACTGCAGCCTAATTAAATATATGTACTTACTAATGTAACTATCATTGAAATATAAAGGACAATGGTATATCACTTACAGTTATGTAAATGTAAGAATAGTTGTCCTTATAAAATGACAACTTTCAAGCAATATATATAGGCTCTATTCTGTATAAGCAATCATTATATTTAATTTATTCTTGCCCTCCTACTTTAAAAAAGAAAACTGTGTTCGAATGAATCTCATCTAATAGCAGCAGATTGTAAAAACAATTCTCTCAAAGTCAAACTCAAGGTAGGAGGGATTCTATCCCAGCCTTGGTCTGGTTAGAGATTTATTGGTAAGCCGGTGAAATGTATTTCATTGTTGGTAAGCATCAAAGTCAATCATCAAATTGACATCTAGGTACAGCGCCCTTAAGGTGATTTTTCACAAAAATGGCGCTATACAAATTATCCATTTATTATTATTATTATTATCTGTCCATACTGATTGCAGGAATTTTGTTAGGGACTTGTTGTCCTTTCCATTGGTTAGGCTGTACTGATTAGCCACTGAGCCATTTACTACTGTGTACATTTATTCACAATACATATTGGCCACCCATTGTAATCATCATTGTGATCAAAGTTTGGAAAATAAATTCTGTTTGATGATTTATCATGACATTTTACATTTACATTGTATTTCCACAATTTTGTTTCTTGATAATATTATTTTAGAATAGAATTGTTAAATTGTTTAAAAAATTATTTTAGTTAATAACAATATTGGTAACACAGATTGGCAATGATAACTTTGCAGTCTATAGTGTCGCCACCATACTTATTTGGGATGCCAGTGCAATAAAAATCTGTAGAGGTAGGTTTTATTTCGAGCAATTAACCTGAATATCCTCTTTCAATGAGTTTAACAATTATTTTATTAATAAAGAAAAAAATTTAATTTTAAATTACAGATAATAAAGATTAAAAGCGTCAGCTCATTATAATGCTGCGTATACATTTTCGAACTGAAACGCAAGCTGAGCCTTGAATTATGGGAAAGGAACGAAGCAACCGCAAGCGGCGTTTCGCGCCATTTGCTGTCGCTTCGTTCCTCTCACATAATTCGAGGCTCGGCTCGCAAATGTATACGCAGCAAACCCAGTTGAAAATATTTAAAACTCTTAAACTCTTCTGGCCACCTGTAAAGATATCATTGACAAGCTGTAAATATTATTGTGAAAGTTTTAATGTTGGACACATTGTATATTATTTTTCGATAAATACTTGACAGTTAAATAGTTGGTTCTTAAAATGTTTTTAAATACATTTAAAACAAACATTACATAACATTACATTAAAACATTACATTAATTATCATTTTAATGTAGTTAAATTATTATTGTGATTATTACAAATATGTTTTAAATTGATAGTTTATATAATTTTATTATGTTTTTTTCTAAACTCATATTTTCTGAATATTTATTTAAAAAAACAAATCAATTATCATCATTCGCTTCTTCATCCACAGATATTTTAAAATTTCACATGAATAGATTTTTCTACTGATTATTTTTTAGCTTGTGACATCATTGTAAGAAAATGATCATTTTGTTATAGTGAAATATTTTTTTTTTAACAAGTTTAAAAAATACTGAATACTTTATATATCTCTGTATGCAATGAATACCTCGATTGAGTCCAAGGTTGAACTTTGTGATGTACAAAATCGAGAACTTGTTGCAGATGGGATTGATTGATTTTTAAATAAAAACACTTATTGGTTAAGAGGGTAGCAGAGATAACGATTTTGTCGAAATTTACTAAAATAGTTAATAAATTGGTCAACTGTGTCGCCCTCATCGTATTTTGTAGACAATTCCGCCAAAACGTTACTGAACAAGTGGTTTGATGCTAATATCCGGGCATAAACACCCGAGGTCTCCCGATCGACAACAACGAACATTCCCGATGACAAATTAAAAATAGCGTGTTTTATCTTAGCCGTTTATGTGGTAGCTGGCTTTCTATTTTTCCCTACAATGTGGGAATTTTCCCTTGAGATTCCCTAATGTGTTGATAAACATTATATGAACGGCTTTTTAAAAACTGGCGGATATCCACGATTAAAATAATTTGATTTTATAAGTAAACTATGAGCTTTTTACTGGGTTTAACCACTACTATTTATGCTTATTTTAGTTTCTAAATACATAAATGTCGAAAGAGATCTCAAAGTTTTATGTAAATCTGCATCTTCTCCATATGAAATAATTATTAGAGAGGTATTGATTTAATTAACATGTAAACTAAAATTCCCTATAAAATTGTAAGAATTTAGGAAAAAATATTTTTTCCCCAAATATTGGAAATATTTCAATTCAATGAGCACACTCCCCAACGGCCGGCTCTTCCGACTTGCGACTGATGAGGGCTGTCACAACATTGAAATATAAAACACCGTTGAGAATACTTTTATTTATTTAAAAGTTTAGGTTTTTACAGTGAGTAGGCTGTCATAACATTGAAATATAAAACACAGTTGAGAATACATTTATTTAATTAAAAGTTTTGGTTTTGACAGTGAGTAGGCATATAAAAAACAGTTTTTATAATTTTTTTTATGCTTCCGATTTTGTTGTCCGGGTTAAATCTTCCCCATAATCTTCCCCCCGCCCTTGAGGTGTTTTTGCACAAAAACGGCGCTATACAAGTCATCCAAGTATTATTATCATTATTTATTATAGGAAAAACTAAACCCTTCCACTCACTTTTCCACAAATGATCAGCTAGTCAATCAACACTATGCAAGTGCATTATATAAGTAAAATAAATACAAAACAATCAAGAACAACAACACGTCAACTCACCAGAGATCAAATGGGAAAAAAAATCACCGACTCCAGATATTTTCATATCAGAGGGTTCGGCTCGGTAAAACTTCTAACAGGGCCTATAAATCCTACTGATCCCTCAACATAAATATTTAAAAAATCTTTCGTTATCCTACATGTATTCAAAATGACCGACTTTTGCATCTTTATATATAAATTTTTTGATAGATCTAATACGCCTAAATTTTTAATGAGAGAGCTAGGTATGATGCCAGTAGCCGAAATAACGAATGGTCATATTTTTATAGTCTGAGAATGCCAAATTCTTTTTATTTCGTTTCCTAAATCTGTGTATTTTCTTATTTTTTCATTAACACATTTTTGAATGTTACAGGAATTTGGAATAGCGACATCAATGATATAAGCTATTTTTATAATATTTTCATGTAAAACTATACCGGGTCTATTATGACTAATCGTTCGGTCTGTTAGTATAGTTTTATCATAATATATTTTATAAAATTCAATAATATTTTATTATTATTGCTATGCATTTTTATTAATATTATTATTGTTTTTTGTATTTCTTTGGCATTCACTATGTAACAATTTCTAGACATTTTTTGTAATAGCTAGTTAATGACACGGACGTGTCGAAACCGGTCGCTAATTTAATAAAATTTATACGTAACAAATGTACATTGTGAATAATAAAACTCGTTAAAAACAAAAAATGACTATTATAGTTTCCTATGAAATATTGATATTTTCATATAAACACTAATGATTCCACTTTTACGTTAAAACTTTTTAGGCTTATAAATAAATACACATTTAAGATTCTTCCAAAATTTGGTATGGTAACAATCACTTTAAAAATATACTAGAATAATGTCTTTCCCTTCTTGGAATAAGTGGATATTGATATTTTTATTGTAAGTAAGGTTCTCGACTTCGATTGCAGAGGTTGCGGGTTCAAATCCCGGCATGTGCGAATAATTTTTTTTTGGGAAATCAAATAATTGAGGTCAGGTTTGTGTTGTTTGCTTTATCTGGTGTTTCTGATGGGGGAAAATTAATTTAAGGGATATTTACAGATTGGAATATTCCAAATAATAGAACTTTTGTGCTATTTTTTTTGCCTAGATCGTGATAGTGAAAAAGTTTGGCAGTAAAATGATTTACGAATTTTTTACAATATTTATGTATTTTTATATATGTATTTTTATAACGTCCCGATAAACCATTTTTTGGCAGATTGACTAACGGGTTCAAACAGTTATATATAATCTTTTACAAAAAAAAAATATATATATGTACATATATTATATTATATAATTATATTTTATTTTCATTTGTTCAATTCACGAAGAGCTATAATAGCCAAATTAAATAATCAAATTATTATTATAATTAAACACCTATTTGCACAGCCCTATAACACTAGGCACATGAAATACGATACGTCTGCCCGTCTATACTGCTGGAAGCAATTATAATACTGCTGTCTCGTTCGTACATATCCACAGCGGGCGCAAGCAAATGAGATGAGTTGACAATAATTAAGACCTGCTACATATTGTTCAGTTGGAAGGTAATATATAACAAGGTACAATCATCTCAACAACGTTCGCCTCAACGCTATTCAAATTCTTGTTCACCTTTGACACGCTCCCTTCAAATTACATGAACAAAGTCTACGTTTTGATTTTATGTCTACAATATATACGTATATCGAAAATAAACTATTACCCTTACGTTTTTTAACACTACTTTACAGAAGAGAGCGTCGCGAACGACCGCTTGTGGCGAACGATCTTCGCGTTATGATTGAATATGTAAAATGCAATCATTTATATGTGTTTAGAGTTTAAATGAATATAGAATATCACCAATTAAATCTTTAAATTAATTTAATTTATTTATCAATTAAGATAGTATAAATACTGTTTAATTATACGGTTTTTTTTTTTTTTCAAATTGCTGTTTTTTAATACATAAAATTGACTTCAAAGTAAGTGTATTTACATAGTTTTTCAAAATAATATCACACAGTTACTTAGCTATTATATAAAAATATAGAAGTTGGGTCCTATAGGTTGAGATATGTTCTATCAAAAAATATTTTTTATATATTTTTGTCATGTTGTATGTAGTAGCAGATGAAAGTAATCTTGAGGTCGATTGGCGATTTATTGAAAACTACTATTTTATAAACAGCTGTAAAGTAAGAAAAATATTTTTTTAGATTATTTATTTTTAACAGGTTGTATATAACATACATGTATCTAAAAACGTACACGATAAATATTTTTTTGAATATGCTGTTACGGACACAAGTGACTTCGAAAATACGAAAAAAACCGCAAAAATAGAAAAAGCCCTCTTGGACTGTTAACAACAACTCTCGTATCATATAACATGGAATTTTTTAACAAGGCTCTTATCAAGATTAGAGTAAATTGCTTGTGAATATCACTGATTTCATAGTTTTGGAGAGAGCAGCAGAATTACCAGCATTTGTTTAGCAACCACACAGGCAATCTAAACAAGAGAAATAATAAGAAAACAATAAAATCAATTAAAATACAGTCATTTAATATTGATCAATCTCCTTCTTGAACCGAAAAAAAATCAAGCAAGTGTCTCATTGTGCAAAGGAAGCAAACAAGCTATGTACACACGTAAATTCAAGCTCGACGGTTTGGCTCGATCGAACATCTTGACTTGGAACCATCCTCGTCGTGGCGTTGCATCGTTGCATTCTAGCAGCTCGACACAGGAAGCCATAGATATACCACCAAGAAGACCAGTCAAATTGTAAATTTCTGTTGACCATCGAGCGAACAAAAAAGCATTGAGGGAGAAGGTACAAACGTTGAGACATGTTCGAATGAGCGTAAAACCATCGAGCATGAATGAGCGTGGGTACATATCTTTACAACACCAATTTTATTTAATCCATTTTCCATGTTTGTATTATATTATATAATGTACATAGATAGTGCAAGTATGTTTTTTGTATGTTGAATACATATACCTAAATAATAATATTGTAGCCATAAATGTATATTTTTAAAATAATGTTAAACAAAATCACGAAATGGTATTCACTTAAATTTGTATTTTTATACTTGCTTGTGATCAAATATCAGTCATCTTAGGAATGTGTTCTGTTTATTAAAAATTGTACATAATGTTATTGTGAAATTATTTGGGAATGTATTTATTACTAGTTTGCAATATTTTTACAAGCGCAGGTATTATAATGTACTTAATAAGAAACAATGAAAATTATTGTTTTGTATAATAAAAGTATTATAATTATTTGATCTTTTATTTAATAATAGCTTTTTCCCGTGGCTTAGTATTAGGCCATTCGTGCCCGGAAATATTTACAAGCGACTCGAGTTTTGTGCGTGTAGCATACGCGCTGCTCATGAGTATCCGTCATATTATTTTGCTGGTGTTCGTATATAATTGGTCGACTTCTACTACTAGCTGGTAAGCACGCTATGGGAATTGCATTCACATCTACTACTCCTTTGACAGAAATGACGTCCAAACATGATTTGAATGTTAAATTGTTCTGGAGGTGGGATAATATCCATGTTGATATAACTGTAATTTATCGGAATACGTTAGAAAGGATTTAGCGAATAAGACGTGGATTGAGGTTCGAAAGAAAAGTCAATTTGACATCATTCTCATGTAGTTCCTTGGCGGTGATGAATTAAGTTAGCCACTCAGATGCAGGGTGTACTGTGTACAGTTGTTGTACAGGGCCCGCAGATACTTGACAAAAAAAACTTGACTGCAGAAACAGGCGGTCCGTTGATAGATTCCCCTATCTTAATAAACAAATTGCAATCTTCAGGGCAAAGGGGGAAAGCTGTCTTGTTCTTTAAGTATTTTAATGGAAGAAGCTCTGAGGAACTACCATCATTGATCATCCCTTCGGCATTGGTGCATAGTCAGGAATCAAACGAAATGTGCGCCCAACATTTGTACATGTTTGACATTTGTCATATGAGAACGGGTCGAATACACGGGCACCTAGAATCGTAACGTCACGCATTAAAAAAGTTAATATCATAAAATCATACTTCCTTTCATAAAAATATTCCGTATCGATCTTTTCATTCAATCATCTTCAGACTTAGCGACCTTAAAATTTCAGTCCAATCGGTGCGCTAGTCTATACTGTCTAGCTCTATAGCCAGTAGTCTATAGCTATAGTCTATAGCTATAGTACTATACTCTATAGCTCTATAGCCAGAGAAAATGGCTTTCAATGTTTAACCTAGTCCTGGGTGATCGTGAATGACCCTCTGATTGAAACCCGGTTGCGAGCTTCCAAAGAGCGAGTGGGTTATTTTACTGTCAGTTCCTGGGTCTCAGGACCCACTCTCGCGACCTATTCTTGTGACCTACTCTCACGACCCGGTTGCCGGGTGCCAGAGTGGCGAGGCGAGCCCACATAGATTGTCAGCACCCGGGTCTCGCGATTTACTCTCGTGACCTACTCTCGCCACCTGGTTGCCGGCTGCTGGGTGTGGCGTGGCAAGCGACTATAGAGTAGACGTTACATGAGTAAAATATAATTAAAATAACATCATTCTTACTTTAATATAAATATCTTACTACTTATGTGTTTAAGGAAATGTTTATGTTATTATTACAATTGAAATAATTTAACTAAAAAATAAATTAATAACTTAAGATTTTATTTTTAAACAGTTGAAATGTTTGCAGCTTTTTTTCATTGAGGTTCTTTTCGTGTAGTTGTATTTTTTTGTTGATTTTGCAATGAGTTTAGAAATTTAAAAGGTTGGTGAATATTGACACATTATCCATTTGGAATTCCCATACTTTAACTTTTTACTGCTACTTCTAAAAAGAAAGACCAACATTACCGGGTTACGAATAACCTAACAATATTTGAAAATAGCCAGTCGAGGAATTGAACGTACAACGCCTGGGTGGGACCCAAAAGCGATGCCAATCTAACCTAACCTAACATATCCTAACCTAAAATTTCATAACCTAACCTAACCTACAATAATCTAACCTTTTTAAAAATATTTCTTTATGGTTATTATTCGGGATCGTTGGCTACGGCTAATACGAAATATTTTAAAATAAAACCTTTTGATTTACCAATTAGCATAAAAGAAACTGTCTGCATTTGGGACATTTTTAATTTTAGCATTTTAATTTGTAATTACGTAAAATGAAAATTCGCTTTCGTTGTATGGGATGACGGCCAAAATAATTTCTGTTGATATTTTCTTGTATTAGTATTCCTGACATAACCTGATACGTGATTGGTTTATTTATGCCTGATACCATGAGTGGTTTGAAGTTTGAATTTTTACCATTTTCTCTATGCAAATTAAGTAGGTACTATTTTGGCCTCAAAAATAAAATAAAGGTATTTAATCATGTTTTATGAATTCGGGATCGCTGGCCACGGCTAATACGAAACGTATTTTAAAAAAAAACCTTTTGATTCACCTTAATTACAATAAAAGGAAACTGACTGCATTTGAGAAATTTTTAATTTTAGCATTTTAATTTTTAACTACGTAAAATGAAAATTCCCTTTCGTTGATCGAGCCAGGGACATGCTCAAACACAGAATGACAACCATAAATAAACCCATAAATAAAATAAACCACTCTATGACAACCCTGGGGAACATTTTCATAGAGACTGGGCTGGACTGGGGCTATGCCAGGCTCATAAATAAACTATTCTCGCTGGGCTGTCAGAGGAAAAAAGTGGCATGACATATATTACTTTTAACCTAAAAAAATATAGAATAGAACAAAAGTTGAAGTTGATTTAACATAGGGTTTCTAGTTTCTATTTATATCGGGCGTTCTATGTAATGGTATTCAGACGTTTCGATTTTAGTTGATCAACTCGACCTTGAAAGCATATTGACAAGTGTAACCTTTGATCAACAAAGTTGTTGAAGTTTTTAGTTAGAAAAAAGTTAAAACTGAAACTTTGAACCTGGTATTATATGGCGTAACACGGGCGTACCTCGGCCCCATAAATAAACCACTCTCTCGGCCCATAAATAAACCACTCTCCATCGGCCTCACTGAGGTGGGAAGCTCGCGTATGCCGATTCAGACGGTGCGATTTTATTTGAAATACAAAATTTTTATAAGATTCAATTCAGACGTTTCATTAGGATGGCGTGAACTGAAATTATTCGTGCGTGTGTCTTAATAATTTATGACATTTTGCGGATCGAACTTGAGAACATGTCATTGAAAAAGCACAAAAACGTCATATTTGGGGTAGAAAATCGATTCTAACAGTTGTATAAGGTGAATCTAATACTCTTTTTTTTAAAATAAGAAGATGCTGAAGGGTATCGAAATCATTTACGAAATTCGGAACAACAATTCGGTAAAGAAATGGATGCACAAAATAGGTTATTTGTTTGGGTTATTTAAAGAATTTAAGCATACTTCCTTGGTACTTCCTAATCTTTAAAATTAACTCAGAAAGCGATTGAGAAAAAAAATGAATCTTTTCCATCTCAGTAGGTAATTAAGTTGAAACCTGGCTATTTTTTAAAATTTTCCATTCTTAGCTTGTAGCGGAATTCAACAACTTTACCTTCATCAAAAACTAAATTAGAAATAACATTGAGATATCTGACACTGAGAGTTTCATTTTCAACTCTCCACTCTTTTTTGATTTCAATAAATTTTAATTTTTGTGTGTGAAACCGCACAAGAGCCCCAATTGATCCCAACCGCCTGGAGCCAGTGAGACTGTGGCATCCCCAATTGGGGTATGTTGTGAGGCTGAAGTTAGTGAGGAGAGGAAGAAGTTGGGGAAGAGGAAGATAGAGAACTGGCTGACTTTTCAGACCGGTCACGAAATACGGCCAAAGCCATTTCAAGCAACGTTTCAATTCTGAATGGTGGTCTTACACCAGGGCGATACTTAAAGTATTTTCCACTGTGGAAATACTAATACTAATCCTGAATCTTTCTTGTACGTGGTTCTGATTGTTTTAATTTAATTTTGTATGTCCCATTTCTAAAAAAATATTATACTATTCGCACTTTGGTAGAAATCAATAAACCTGAAAATTATGTCATTCGACCACTACAGACATTTTTTCATGCCTAGACATACTTAAATAAACCACACGATGATCTTAAATATAAACGACTTCTCTCGCTAAAGGACGCAAGGAAATAAAAAGCGAGTTGAAATATGTGTTCACAAGTGTTGATTCGAATTTCAACTTAAGTCGCTCAACTAAAAACTTGATCAACTCTGTTGAAAGGGCGTTCACATTTGTCGATTAGCTTTCAAATGTCATTCAACGGAGAGTTGATCAACTAAAATCGCCACGTCTGAAATGGCAGTAAGGTAAATACTGAAACCTCTGGACATATTGTCTATGGTAGGCAAAAAAATAAACAGGTTAGGAAACATTTGACAGCAAATAATAAAGTTTAACCTAACCTAAAATAATAGGAAGTTCAACATTCATTATTTCTGCGAGCGAAGTGGGAGCTTTTGAAGTGTATGTTTGAATGATATAATTATTAAACTATCCAGTATGCCTCTGGCAAATTTTCAAAAAATTTGGATCTCTTGGTAAGCAAACTAAGCATTTTACGTTAAACTAAATATATTACATCATTGGTGTGTTTTTTACATTGTATTTACGGTGATGTAACACGAAGAGGTTATTATATTGTGGATACCGCACAAAGCACAAGAGTTCCAATTGCATCCCACTGCCCGGAGCCGGTGAGACTATGGCGTCCCCGATTGGGGTGTGTTGTGAGACAGAAGGGAAGAAGATAAGCAGGAGGAAGGTTGGGAAGTACCCGGCTATCTGGTCTTCAAACACGGCTATTGTCATTTCTCGAGCAATATATCGATTCTGAATGGTGGTTTTTCATCAGGGCGTTATTTCTTTGGTTATGGTAGATTTGGAATTTTGTGTTTGTTAAGGGTCACATGCGCGTTGAGATTGAGATTGAGATAGCAATCTCCCATGTTTCACTTTATTCCTCTGGCAGTAACCCAATCCCATTAGTAAAGTTCACCAAGCTTATCATTGTGTGTTTGTCCATGTCTCCTGGTTCCACAACATGGTATTCAACTCCCCGGATATCTGAGCCTTCTTTCCATTGAGGCGAAGTATTGGCATGTTAGATGAATGGATATTTCTTCATCCTCTTTGTATTTTCAATGTGGCTCAAGCAGTTGGGATTCTTGTTCGGTGTTCACCTAAAAATATATGTATACTGAGTGAAATTGGTGTTTTTTCTGACCAGGACAGCCATAACTGTGTTGGGAATATCAGGATTTGTTTACACTAAGAACCTCGTGGTGTCCAATCGCGCCCAGGCGATGAAAGTGAGGGAACGCATGAGAGATAGCAACTACGGGGAATACGAGAAAAGCTACAGGAAGTTCGATTGAATGAAGGTAAAGAATTGTCTCAACTAACTAATCATCACTCCATTTCTCCCAAGGGGTGGGCAGAGGATAGACTGCCACACAACTCTCTCTTGGCACACACTCCTTGCTTCATTGATTCATCATCTGATATATAATCCTCCGCTATTCTGACTCTTGACATGACTAAAGTACACAGAACCCTTTAAATAATCTGCTGCTCAATTATCTGACAACTGCTATAATCCGCCATTATTTTTATTAGTTGAAAGCACATAATTTGCGTATATTCATATGTCAATTTCTGGTAGCTTTGTACACCGACACATCGGGTTATCTTACTCTTACAATCTCAGTTACTATATCGCCGTCTAGCTTGCTAGAGCTGACCATTTTACCAGTTAACAGGATTCATTATTGTTGTTTTAGGACATTTCAGTTAGTTGTGTTTTCTAGCATCTTGCACGCGTTAAAATGACACCTTAATTTTAAACTGAAAATGGTAATTTTACTAAAGCTTTTTGATAGCATTTTTGTTTTTTTTTTTACAGAAATCTGTTTTGATTTATAGCATATTTGTATGTATGCATTACAATCCGCCGCTTTCACTAATTGAACACATAACCGGTTTTTGGAGTGGCGGATTGGTTACAGAGAACTGTATTTGATCCACTTGATCATCACGTCTTTCCTGGGAGTCAGAGACTTCTTCTACAATTCACTTTCATTTTATATTGTTCGTCCACTTCACAACGTGTCCAATCCATCTAAGCATCCCTTTCTTAATCTTGTTCATTACGCTGACTTCAGTCTTGCATTATATGCGGGTCTCTACATTTATAACACATGGTTATCGACAAATACTTCTCATGGAAATCATTTCTACTTTCATTCTTTCCTGCCGGTTTCATGTCTTACTGCCATGCATCAGGGTCGGTATCAGCACCAGTGGCGGCCGGTGGTCAAAATATGTGGGGGTTCACCGGATTACAACATTAAGTCATAAAATAAATTAAATAAAGGTACATACCTATTTATAAAGAAGTTCTATTCTCTGCTCCTTTTGTTTAGCGAAGACCTCTATCAATGCTAAACACTGATAGTGAGTTCAGTCTGTCCTCCTGGCTCAACGTGTTTAAAAAAGATTTTATTCATGTTTAACGTTAAGAAACATCTTAACCTTTCAACTGAGGTCCTTCCAAAGGTCATGAATGGTGCACAAAAGTTTTAGTAATTTCACAGTCTCGGGAAAGTCTTCCAATAAACAAGTACTATAAAAAAGTTGTAAAATTGATAAAGCGCCGTTAGCTTTTGAAAAATCGTTGCGGGCGTAAATTGTACAGAGTTCACCTTTTACTGAACTTTATTTAGGAAATCATACGTTTTAAGCGTCACATTGAAATCGTGTTCTGGGAAATTTGACCTGTATCGATTTTTATTAAATAGCTCATTATGGTGTTTAACTTAGGCACGGTAGCCTGAATCCAATTGCATTCTTATGTCAACTTTTCCTAAAACCTTTAAGCTCAAAACTTTTTGTAAATGTAAATGACAAGAATTATGTTTTTTGATTTTTTCAGAAAGGTGAGTTACATCAGTAACACCGCTGATTGTCCAAACTGAATCAATATCGTAAATTAAACACGGAAAACAAAATAAACTATTCAATTGATCACATGCACAGAGCTACGAAGCTTTGTTATACATTGTTTTGTTAAATGATCGAGTAAACTTCTTCGATCCAGATTTGCACTCTTGTTTTATTATCAGTTCAGGTTTTAGGTGGACCGGCATTTTTTATTATCACTTTGTTTTCAAAACTCGACCTATTGTTCTTAATGTATTCCACATTCAAACTCATTCTTAATTTATACGTTGAACAAACACAAAAGTAATCATAAATTAGTACAACCTGCAATTGATATGCCTTATTAATAAATTGATATACAAGATCGATATAACCTGCAATTAAACTTCAAAACTTTCGCAGAGTAAGAAAAGTTTTAAATTCAACAGACAATGCCCGGCAACTGCGAGTACTGACTAAACTGATAATAAGTAATCTGACCATCACTCATCTTTTAATGACATGTTTTATCCCGTATGCTTGTATCGAAGAAGCGGAACATTCGCTGAAAAATAGCAGATGGTAAATTGAAACCACGATATCGACAATAATATCAAACATACGCGTTTTAGTTTAACCTTCTACTGAATAAACCGTTCCTTCTGATGTGGTGGTAAAACCCCGAACGCCGTCCTTGATAAGGTATTATTTGCAAAGAATAGTATGAACTGGTATGTACCCACGCTTTCGACTGTTCCACAGAATATGCGACAAAGCAGTTAAATTTTGGATCGCAATCGAAAACGAACTGCTACGAACATAGGCACAAGTCAAAGTCGGTCTGCAAGTTAAGCGCGCTTAATAAGTAGGTACCTTTTGTATGAGATATTATAACCGAACCGAGTTTCGTATTGTGATTAGCCATGTCGGAAATCTTGTTGGTTGTTCGGCGCTCGGGAGCACATATTAGCTGGCCGCCACTGATCAGCACCCCATTATGGACTGATAGCCCCGCCTCTTTGAACAACCCTTTATTAGCGACTACCGCATTCAGTTCTCAATTAATATAGTTTCCTTTTAATCGCTCATCTTCTGATGTCCTTTGATCAGCCTTCTGATTCCGCCTCTCTGGTCTCCAAATGGGGTACATTGTGAAGCTGAAGTGAGTGGGGAGGGGAAAAAGATTGGCAAGAGACTTGACTATTTAGACCTGATCACCATATTTCCATATGCAGCTCGGAATAAAAATATTATGTATGTAATGTAATTAATTTATGCTAAAGCCCGATGCGCATAAAAAATTAAAATTTCAAGCAATTTTTTGATTCTGAATGGTAATTTTTATGGCGATACTAGAGTGTCGTCCTCTTTACAAAAATATTACGAAAATTCCTATACAAACCTCATTGTTATATTTTCATTTCAGATTTCAGCGGCCATCAACAAACTAAAAATAAAGGTGCAACAAGTGAAAGAAAACAATTGAAAAAAGTACTGCCAACATAAAAAATTAATAATAGTAATTTTTCATCGGTATTCTTATTTCGATTAAGATTGTGTGACCATTTAAAAAAATCATATTTTTTTAGAGTATATTGAAGACATTTTATTTGAAACAATCGATTGTAAGAAATACGACAATATGGCTGTTTCACCATTGCTGGATCCTTCAAAGTTGCAGTTGGTTCAAGAACTGGAGATTGAGATGATGTCTGATATGTACAACCGATTGACAACGGCGTGTCATAAGAAATGTATTCCTCCCAAATACGCAGAGGTGGAATTAGGTAATTATGATATTTTCAGTTTTTTATAGTTTGTAGCTAGTCATTGATTTAATACCAAACATCAGTGAAATTACAATACATCTAGACCTGTTACTGTCTCACAAAATTAAGACAAATTGTGGCAAGTAAGAAACACTCCAAAACAATATGTTTCCAACAAATTGTTAATTCAAAAGTTGTTTGTGTACGACAGAGATAGACATTCAAAGAATATGTGTGTATAAACGAAGTAGATATAAGATCGGGCAGCGTTTACATACTTTTTGCATTCTACATCACGGGTGCAATGAGATGACAAGGTACGCTTACAGAAAGATGAATAAAGAACTCTGTGTGAGATGACCTACTGCCATTAGGTTGCCTTTCTCAAACTTAGTGTTGCTAAGTTCACTATCTCACTTTTTCTAATGCGCTGAAAATCTTTAGGAAGAAATCGAAATATAACATTTTATAATCTATATAAATAAAAATGTTCGTTTGTTTAAAATCTTAAATGTGGGTTTTATAATATAGAAATAAAAATGTTCGTTTGTTCAAAATCTTAAATCTCATAAAGTTCTTCACCGATTGCTTTTAATTTTTTGAACGTTACATTCGAATACGCATGTGTTTTTATATACATGTCACCTGTGACACGTTGAAACATGCTTTCTTTGAAAAACAGCGTAATCTGTTGGTAAACATGCTTTTTTGAAGAAAAAAAAAACAGCGCCATCTATTGGATTGTTTTTCTATTTGCACAGACAGACCGCGCTCAGTACGCACTCTCCACGCGTTGCTGAGCCACAGCAACGCGTGGCGGGGTACAGCTAGTAATAAATAATTTCAATGTATTTACGAATGAAATGTTATTCTTATCGTTTTTTCTAATATTTGCTGTGTAATGCAAACACCTACTCATCACTCACACGGGCATTTCGGCACTTTTTATGCAATTTAGTCGAGATAGCACACAGCCTTACGTGACTTGTGTGAGTTTAGTACTAAAACCACTAAATCAAATATACAACAATTAGCATGTCTTTCACTTGCCACTTTTGAGATCTCTACAACATGTCTATAATTTGTAATGTCATTGCCAAACTTGATTTACAGCAGTGAGGCATGGTTAGTAGATATGAAATCCCTGAAGAGTATGTGTAGTAAATCATGTTTGATCGATTATAACAATGAAAAATTTAGAGATTCTGAAAGAATACAAGGCTGATGTAAGCAGTGGCGGTTCTTCCCTTAGGTCAATTGGTGTTTGACCCCCCAAAATTATAAGACAACAATAATAAATATAATAATCAATTATGTGCATCAAAACATTTAAAATGTAACGCGAAACAGCGGCGGCGGCGAGTGACTAGCAGTGACATCTGTTGTCTCTAATAGAAGCTTTCATTCACAAGTCCACACGATTCGCTGGGTCAATTTAAAGAATGTCCAATTTGGCATCTTCTGTCCCTACGCGCGCCATAGAATAAACGAGATGGCACTATATTTTTCGTCGAAGTAAAAATTAGCTTCCGAAGAAAGTTTAGGGACGCTTAGGTCATGACCGTGGGGGAGACAACACGGTGAATATTATATGTTTTACAGAGATGGTGACATAAACAAATGTCGTTTTTTCATTTTACACGCTTGTAGTGTGTGGAACAATGGTTGTTTTTCAATTGCATAGTTCGGGAAAGGATTAGAATAATTATTTATGTTGTTATCGATTTAGAATGAAACAAAACAAAAAACGTAAAAAATCATTGTCAAATAGAATCAAACACTGATTTTATTTATTTTAATGTTGTGGACAACTACATTAAAACTTAATATCTTAAAAATAATTTGCCGTAAGTACATGGATTGTGTATTTATTTCCAATTTATTATATTAACATAATATTTATTTAGAGTCCGCGACTCTAAAACTCTATAACAAATTGATATAGTTAATAATATATGGGCATTTTTCACAATATCAAATAAAGATTAGTCACACATTTTTTTCAAATGACCTACCACGACTGAATCCCTAGAGCCGCCTCTGGATGTAAGTGTTGTAAGTAAAATTAAGAAAGGGAGGCTTAGATGATTTTGTCATTTAAGGCAGATAAATGAATAAAGGATTGTAAGGAGACGAAATTGTGATGCTTATATATGTGTACGCATGGAAATTATTCGAGGTTCGTGCTACATATTATGGACTTAATTGAGGCAACAGATAGATTTCACCTAGATACCAGACGTTATGCAAATCTTGCAATTCTTAGTTTTAATGTAATGCGTAACTCTAATGATAGTCATTCCTCTTGGAATGCTTTGGCTTATACGCGCCTTAAAACTCCAGCTGTATATCACCGCAACTTGTTCAAGATACCACACGGCAGAACAGATGTTCTATCACAGCATAGCATAACATGAGGAATTGTGCTATTGAATGATATTTCTAAAACAGTGGATTTATTTGATTACTATTTTTATAGTTAATAAAAATGAATTTAATGAGTAAAGCCTCAAATTGTAATATTTAATCATTGAAGACAATATTAACGACTCTCAAATGAAAAATATTCAGTTGCATCTAGGAAAATGAAGATAATGTTGAGTACGATTAGACGATATGGTCGAATTAGCTCAGTGGGTAGAGCACTACCCCAGCAAGTAAAAGATCCTGCATTAATTTCCTAAATGTGACTGAATATTTTCTTTGTTTCATATTTTTCTTTAAAGAGTCGTTAATATTGTCTTCAATGATTAAATATTTAATTACTCTTCAAACAACCTTATAACTTTTTAAATACCTATCTTCCCAAATGTTAAGAATGTTAAAATAAGAAATCTTGTACCGTAAATTATGGAGGATTAATGTGTCGTACAGTAAATAAAATTAAATACAGGGTTTTCCAATAAGAGGTGTTATTTTGATATTCAAAGAAAAATGCCATTTTTTAATATAAATGATCGAATGTTTATTTCATTATAAAGAGGAAGGTATGTCGTTAATAGTGAAAAATAACATCAGTCAAATGACCACCACGACCACGCCTACAGGACCATATCCTTTTCATGAAATTTTCCATAACCAAATCGCAAAGTGGCTGCCTTATGTCCTCGATAGCCTCACGAATTCCATCTTTGAGGTCTTGAATCGACGCTGGGTTGTTGGCGCAGACCTTCTCTTTCACGTGGCCCCAAAGGAAGAAGTCGCAAGGTGTTAAATCACAAGATCTCGGTGGCCAATTGTGATAACCTCTTCGAGAGATAACACGGTCCGGAAACTTTTCCCGTAAAAGATCAATGGTTTCGTTGCTTGTGTGGCACGTAGCGCCGTCTTGTTGAAAGTAAAAGTTGTCTAGATCAATACCATCCAATTCCGGCCATACAAAATCATTAATCATCTCTCGATAGCTCTTTGAATATCAAAATAACACCTCTTGTTGGAAAACCCTGTATTTATTATTAATATTGAAATGTCTGAGGACTGCTTACGTGTTAGTGGAGAGATTAAGGCATTATACCCAAAAATCCAAGACTCTCTATCTCTATGTGTGTTGGGACTTATTTTTTTATTTACAAATTGAGCTTTATAATATTATATTATTTCAACAATCGTTTCTCATTCCAGGTAAAGGGGAATCTGTCTGTTTGGATCGCTGTGTAGCAAAATATCTGGACATCCACGAGCGTATCGGGAAGAAGCTATCTGCCATGTCAATGCAGGATGCGGCTGACGCGGGTTTAAAACCCACCTAGAACCCACGCACTCGCAATGTTGTTCATGTTAGACTTCAATTACTATAAAGATGCAAAGTCATTTTTCAACCATTTTAACATAATTTTATGTCGACCGCTATTCAGAATCGAAATGTTGCTTGAAATCACTTGTGTTTAATAGACAGGTACTTCCCAACATTCCGCTTCCCCATCTCCTTCCCCCTCCCGCTCCCTTCTCCCTTATGGCATTAGCCGTGTTTAATGAGCCTATCTAAATAGCCGGGTAGTTCACAAACTTTTTTTACATCTCTTTCCTCTTATCAATTCCTTCAATCTCACAGCGTAACCCAAATTTGGGATAGCATAGTCTTGTAGAAGTCAGACTATTGTCTTGGCTCTTTACTATGCTGAAGAATTGTGCTGACGAGGCGTAAAGAAATGATAACACGTCGATTACGTTGAGTAATTGACAGAATAATATCTACTAAATTTACAACTTATATACTACAAATACATTATCGCACTACCCCCTGAAAAGGTTGGGAAATTCCTGCATCCAGGTGATAGGCAGTAAGTGGCAGGTCTTCAACCTAGTGAATTCTATAAATCAGACTCTTGTATGGTGATACAAAAAAACTAGTGGGACTATAGCGCGATCCCAGATTGTGGAATGTTGAGAGGTTGAAGAAAGTGGGTAGAGGAAGGAGGAAGGCCAGGAAGTACCTGATTTTTCAAATATTATTCCTAAACATGGCTAAATCCATTTCAAGCGAGCTTCAGTTACTAAATGGCAGTTTTTTTAAAGCGATACTGAGATTATCTTCCATTTTGGGAGCATAATGTTGACCCGTATTCTTTCAAATAGCTTCCAAATTTATTTCTTATTTTAACCATTATTATTAATTTACGGTTGAAAATTGACACATTTATAAATATTAAAATAATGTACCTACCCTTTTTACCAAGTTCTTTGGTCAACATTTTGCCAATACTGTAATTATTAATGACATCTGAATATTATGTAATAAACTAAGGACGGGTTGTTTCGGAGAATTTGAACAATTCATCAAATTTCAAAGTTCATTTTCAAGTTCTGTGAATGATTTTTTCAAGTTCTGTTTTTATTTCAGTTTTGTCAAGCAACTAGCCTACAATGATATAATAATAGAACTTAAATAGGAATTTCACAGAACCCGAAAATGAACGTTGAAATTTGATGAATTGTTCAAATTCTCCGAAACAACCCGTCCTAAGTAACTTTGATATACTTTGAGATTTGGGTTGCAAGAATGTCAGTATATAACTGATGGTTCCATGATATTTAGTCAAAATGACAACTAAACACACCTTTTAAAAGTGATATAAAGTCATTAAAAGTGATGAAACAAAAACTAGGTCAAATAGTTACCTATGTAACCTATTTGTTTCATCACTTTTCATGACTTTATATCACGTTTTGTAGATGTGTTGAACTGTCATTTTGATGAGATACCCCGTCACCATAACTGATAAATCTGATAAATAGATTACCATACAAAAAGGGATTTTCGTTTTGATAATTCTACTAAGTTTTGGCGACTTTTAAGTTTTTAGATATTATTTATCTCTACAAGAAACTTAATCACTTTTATTTGATTTTTCATTTGCTCACGATCGCATTGTGCCTGCCGCACTTAACCTAACCTAACCCAATCTATAAGAAAGAGCATATGTTGGGATCGAACACATAATGGGGCTATAAAAAAGAAGAACACTGTTAGGTTAGGTTAAGATGGAAGGAAAGGAATTGAATAAAATGAAACTAATTACAATGTCAACAACTATGTCATAGTTTTTATTTTGATTTAAAATCTAATAAGTATTTTTTTAAAATACTTGCGTGTAATTATCTCACTTTCAAAGTCTATAAAATAACAATTTCAACTATTCTTTCGGAAATAACCACTAATTTCCGAATACCATGCGTAACTAATGTTCCACACACTATGGTGCTTTTTTAAAGTTACATCCTTTTACTTTCAAACCATCTTCGTGTTGCCATGTAAACAATTGCAGCCTGCTTATTTTCTTGTACATTCATTTTTGTCAGAATGTAACTACAATTATTTAAGCCCTTTACTATTAAAATCTGCTTTTATTGAACTGTTTAATTTCAATAAGTTTTAATGTTTTGTGTGATGAAAATTTCTATGGACAGCGTTTTGTATATTTTACATCAATCAAATACATATAATTTACTATAATTAATTTAGTTTTGCATTTATTGTAGAGTTAGTTGTTGTTGATTTATGAATGGAAGATATTTCAATATTGTTAATTATTATTGAAAGATAATAAAAGATGTTCTGTTAATTTTTCTTTTTATTATACTGTATACCCAACCCTTTTTTTACCTCTGAAGCCGGCTGAAATAAGCCGAATAAGTGATTATGGTGAAATTAATCGACACATTTTTACATATCGAAATTCTTTCTAGCACAGGTATTAAATTTGATTGGATTTTATAGGTCTTCGGTAGAGGTACATTGTTCTATTTATTTTATGAACTAGAGCCTGATTCGAAGTTCAGCCAAATGGACTCATTTCCTCGGACTCGTTCCTTTCATTCCACCAAAAAGTGTAACGAAACGAAAGTGAAACGAACTATTGTGTGGGCTCCACCGGACTCGCCGAACCTGGTGTAACGCCACTGAGTTCGGAAACGATAGGAGTTACAACGAAGGTAACGAACTGATTAGATTTAGTTGTAATGATTGTAAATCGTAGAACACTCAAACAGTGATTTAATCTTTACTAAAAATAAATGTCCGTTATAACGACAGTCCCGAAGAACAATGACTGATGTGCGAATTTGTAGTTTCGCAGTAGAGCTTTTTAATGTTTCGTTTTGGCTTTTTTACTGTTTTTGAGATCAAGAAACATAATGTTGTTATAAATTTTGTTTTAACTCCTATTTATTTAATTGGAGAAATATACTATCAAAAACGGTAAAAATGCAAAAAACAAACATTAAACAGCTCTACCGCAAAACTACAAATTTAAAAAGTACTCCGACATTCTGACAGAATAGGCCTGAAGAGTTAAGTTATACCAATATAAAAATAAATAATTAAGTAGCCAAAAGGCCAAAAATAAAGTGTGTGAAATCAATTGTGACAATACTGTATTCGGGCCTTCCCATAAATTTACAATGTGGTTTAGTTTTGAGTTGGTATGCCGAGTTATGCTTCCTCCTTCTAACGTGATCAGGGCAGATGAAGATGATTGAAACTGTAACGCTGTCCGAAACGTTGGTCAAAGAAGGACGAAGCGCAACACGCCGTAAATAAGTATACTCGTGGGAGATCCCTTGCACTTTTTTATACTCCAAAAGCGAGGACAGAACGTGCCAATCAACAGAGCGACTCAATTGCTTAACGATTCTACATTGACCATTGACATTTTCATTATCACTTGCAGACAACTATCGAAGAACAAGGTTTTGAAGGAGTTCACGACTTCTCCACATTATAAACTGCCCCCATGACCTTTTATACTTATATGTACCTCAAATTTGTAATCTTCCTCGTAATATGCATAACCGTTTAATAGAGAAACATGAATAAATAAATAAATAACCCAAAAAGCCCAGAGGGCTTTTACATGTAGGTTGTACAAATTTTGATGGCTAGAGAATTTTGAAACATAAGAAAGAAATAATAAAATTAAAATTAATTTAAAAAACACATGCAAGAAACAAAAATAAGAAAGAGAAAGAACAAGAACATAAATTAAAAAATACAGCGATTTGACCGGTTTACAAAAATACAACTTCTATTTAGGAATAGTGTTGGTATAATGTTTTACGTGATCTACAAAATGTTTCAGATGTTTCAAAATGTTTCAGATGTTTCAATCTTCAAAATGTTTTATCAATTTCAGCAAAATTGAGCTTACTTAGGGTACACATACACGCTCATAACAAAATTCTATCCGTTTATGTATTAATGCAGAGGTTCCCAAACTTTTTTGCCCCGTAGACCACTTGCCAATTTTTTTCCGTAGACCCCCTGTTTGCCGAATATTGAATTTTCCCTAACCTTTTAACGTCCTATGAGATAATTATTTATTTTTTTCGTAAGAAGATTTCCTTCCTTTGCCTGCCCAATAACCGGGTGGCAGTATAGTTCCTCTGCCATAACATTGTGCAGACAGGGGATCCCTTGTAAGGTATTACACCAATTGAAAATGAATGCAGGATAAACAATGGGCAGCGGCGTAGCTACCTAGGGGCTACGCGGGGCAGTGCCCCGGGGCCCTCAAGCTCAGGGGGCCCTCGAATCCTTACCAGAAATCTCGATCGAACTGAACTTTTGGAAATTTCTCCCATTTTCAAAATAAATTTGACAGGTTGCAACTTGCAACCCCACTTTAATCATGACAACTCAGTTGAGAGAAATTCAAAAGTTATGCCTAGGGAATTCCCCTAAATTCTTTCTGTAGGTTGGCAGCGTTGTAATTTTAAAAAGAAGAAACCCAGTGGTGCATTTAAACGCAAACAACGCCAAGAAAGAGAAGATAGTAAACAAAAATTGCCCAAAATTGACAAGTTTTTTAGTCAGCCTTCTGCAAGTACATCTGGCCAAAATATTTCTATTGATAGTGACTCAAATAATGTGGTAACTGCAGTGTTGGTTGAGAGAAGCCTACTGAAGAAGATTCGACAATTATTGCAGTTGGAGATACCTCCGCCGCCGATCATGTGAACGTGGATGATGTTTGCATGACACACATAAGAGCGGAGGGTTTGGAGGAACCACAGACCTCTACATTTTTCGAAAATGTGTACGACAAATCTTTTTATGACTTGGGAAACTTCACGAACAAAATATTAAGTGACAACGAAAAACGTCAAATTCTTGATATGGGGCCTTTACAGCCTTCAGGACCTTTTCCAACAGACATCAACCAGAAAAATAGGTGTTTTTCAAAATCATACTACTTTTCGTGTTCTAAATATGGGCCAGTTAATCTTTTTTGGTTGTGTTATTCCAAAATACTAGACGCTGCCTATTGTCAACCCTGCTGGTTATTTGCTTCACAAAGGAATAATGTTTGGTGTACGGGAATTCGAGATTGGAAGCATTTATCAGAAAGAATTAAACAACACAGTTGTTCGAGTGGCCATTCGGAAGCATGTGCTGTGTATGAATTTTGGAAAAAAACGATACTAATACTATCAACAAGGAACTTGAAAATGAAATGAAAAAATCATTTTATAAACGAAGTCATTGATAATTTTGCGAAAACTAAAGCTAGGAAAAAAATGTAAAGATAATTGTTATTTAGTAAGTTGGTAGGCCCGACCTTCATATAATAAACCCTTGAATCTTCTCTATTTCGTTTTATTAGCCAAACCTACACCTAGTATTAATTGTAATTTATTTTGTTACTGTTTAATATTTTTATTACCTGCCCTGCAGTCAGCAGTGCACATAATAATAATAATAATAATGTTTATTTCAGCTGGACACAAAAAAGAGCTTAGTCGCTTAGCATTTTTAAAGTGTTTGTACATTTCATATTTTTATTTGATAAAACCTAATCAGTTTACATGGCAGTGGGGCCCCATTTTTTAATTTGCCCCAGGGCCCTTGGTTACCTAGCTACGCCACTGACAATGGGGATTTCTTTCTGTAGTTAGAACTTCCCTTAAGTTCTTTGTTCTGCTTATTCCGATCAGTCCTTCTTTTCATATGATATCCGATTCTTCGACGTTCCATTTCCATTGTGAATTAAGAAAATTCGCGGCTCACAATGTGCAATGTTTTGCTCTAATATATTATTTCTGACGGGAACATTTCTGTCAAGATGGTAGCAGTGCTTCTTTATTCCGCCAGAGCGCATGACGTTGCGACTGTTGAGAGCTATCAACATTACGCGAAGTCTACTGTTCACAGAACTACTAGTTTATATATATTATAATATTATAACTGTAGTTAGAATTTTGTACTTGAAAAATATTTACAATACATCAGAGAAAAATAAATGAGCCACTTGATAATTAAAAATAAATCAACCTGCAAAAACCAAAGTTCTTTTACTACAATACGTCTATTTTAAAATGTCTTAATAAAACTAAAACAAAAAATGATTTGGGTGAGGATTGAACCTTCCTTCCCAGGATCGGAGTTCCATACTACCGACTATACTATACCATACTACCGACCTTGCCAGATGCCAATAGTGTAGGACTGTCATTTATTTTGTATATTAACTGCTGTTCAGTGGCGGATTAACCCTAAGGCAAAGTAGGCACGTGCCTAGGGGCGCCAGTTACAAAGGGGCGCCGGCGGGCGCCCCTAGAATTAAAAAAAAAATATATATAAACTTAATTTTGTAAGTAAGTATGCACCTGCTTACACAATATAAAAGATTATTTACTTCTGTAGAGATGCAGAGCTTCCAAAGCATACTCGCCTTCTTGATTATTCCTCCATGCCTCCATCGCATGATTTTTTAATAGAAGACCGCTCTCTCGTGGATTCGTTCGCGGGCGTTGCTAGATTGCAGGGCAAAGGGCGCAGCGGGGGCAGGGGCTAAGCGGCCGGCACCGGACTTCCGAACGGATGACGGGGTGACAGTCACACTCATCACTTTCAGCTTGGATGTCGCCGGTTACGCGCGCTTCTATTGATTACGTACTCGCAGCGGTATTTGTGTGAATTAATTAGTACATTGCGTTTTAGTTCATTACCCAAATAATGAGTGAATTGAAGAACAAACCTAGTGGTGCAGCTTATAAAAGGAAGGCTAAGGAAAAATAAGAAAAAAATCAAAATATTATAAAGCATACGAAACATATTGAGACATTTTTGGGTGAAATGCAGATCACGCCAAACTCTGGGAATTGAATAAAAATGCACTTTCTAGATGAGAAAAGTGTGTAGAAACTCATTAAAAAAAGAATTAAGGCGCGGAAGAATAAATTGAGGGAGATACAGCCGATCAAAGTTTAATAAAATTGCACTTCGCGATCTGAGGGTAATATTCGGTTTATGGGAGTATAACCGAAATTGAACTTGATTTAGACTAATTTAGGGCTGGGGAATCCGAATCTGAAAGAATTAGGTGGGGGTCGGCACTATTAACTGAGTTATAGGGTTTTGAAACTTCGTACGCGATACATAGGAACCATGTTTTATTTATCAATTATGACTTAAGAAAAGCAAATTAGCAACTATTTACTTTTGAAATTTCAGTAGTGCCAACCAAAAAAAGAAAAGTGTTGCCATATAATAATAATATTTTTTTACAAAATAGGTTAGGTGTTTAGTTTGGGTTAGAGTAGGCAGAAGAACATGGGAAAAAGGTATTAGAATTAAATCACAAACCAGTCTATACAAACCTAGCGTAGCCCACAAACTACTTGAAAACTGGGATATAACTCTAAAGGGGACGCGAGCAGGCGTTATTAAAGGGGCAATTTTGTGTAACAGGAAATAACATGGAAAAAGGGTATTCGTATTAAATCACAAACCGTCTATACAAACCTAGCGTAGCCCACAAACTACTTGAAAACTGGGATAAAACTCTAAAGGGGACGCGAGTGGGCGTTATTAAAGGGTCATTTTTTTGTTATAGAAAATCACAGTTAGGTTAGGTTATATATATACATAAATTAAGTATTTACAAGATTTTAAATAATAAACTACCAATCTGGCAAATGATATTTAATTTTCAGAATTTTCCATGCATTGATATTATTATATGGCAACACTTTTTATTTTTTGGATGGCACTACTGAAATTTCAAAAGTATTAAAAGTTTTTAATTTGATTTTCGTGACAAAATATGGCGGCGGACTGTCCGAATATGGTGATAATATCAGATCGCGAAGTGCAATTTATTAAATTTTGATCGGCTGTATCTCCCTCAATTTATTCTTCCGCGCCTTAATTATTTTTTTAATGAATTTCTACACACTTTTTTCATCTAGAAAGTGCATTTTTATTCAATTCCCAGAGTTTGGCGTGATCTGCATTCCTCCCACATTTTTTTCTAAATTAAAAAGTGATGATTCGGAATTTTCTAACGCAATTCACAGTGCGTCTTCTACCGAGTCTATTCAATGTGAAATTCCTACTAGTTCTAAACAACACGATTTGTCCATGCTGCCTACTCCGTCAGCCGTAGAAGTTGTGAGGCAGTCGCAAAATAGACTGTTTATCGTGGGAAGTTTATTTGTCGTCCTTTTTTATATTAAAAAATTACATTATTTTTATTAGTCACTCAGTCAGCCACATAGCGAGTACACAATGCTGTTCATAAATAAATGCTGTTTAAGTGTAACCAAGACAACACATAAGTGACATTTGAAAAGTGCATAAAATAAAATTCGTAATTTAAACACAAAGGGATCCTAGGCATTTCTAGGTAGGTACTTATTAGTGAGTACTTATTCCTTTACATAAATAATTGATCATTTAAATTTTTTATGTTTTATTAATTATCCCTATTAATATTATAACTGCGAAAGTGTATATGTGTGTGTTTGTATAGGTATATGTTACTTCTTCATGCAAAAAAACTACTGAACCGATTGTGATGAAACTTGGTATGTAAAAAAAAGATAGCTGGCAGTGTTGCCAACGAGGGCGATATATCGCCATTTAGGCTACTCAGAACGAGAATCGGCGCTGAAAAAATCTAAAAGGCGACTGGTCGGGCTATTTCAGAGTCAAGTTAAAAACATAATTTTCACGTAAAAACATCAAACAAACAATTCTCTAGCCACCCCCCTCCCCCCCCCCATGATTTTTTTTAACTACGAATTCGGCTACTTTAGGTACTTGTTAAAATTTATAATATGTGGTCGCTAGAGGGGCGCCGATGAGGTGCTTGCCTAGGGCGCTCTCAACAGTTAATCCGCCTCTGCTGCTGTTATATCGTCTAATTTCAGAGAAATGTGTATATGACCATTTGTACGTGATTGGTACAAAAATATTTTAATTATAGAATGCACTTTCAACTCGGAAAGTGGGTTAAATTCGGCTTCCAAATTTGCATTAATTTATTATCGAAAACAAATGTGAATTTCAAATACATAAATGCAATTAAAAAATAATAATAATTCAGAAAAGGTTTTTTTTTGTAAGTCACCATATTTTTTGTAACCCACAGAAATATTTAGAAAATAAAGCATTATAATACCTGTGAAATCTTTTTTATAAACACATAAGAATGTAGATAACTCTCAGAAAAATCTATTCATAAGAAAAATATATTTCTAAGCTAATAAAAAAATAATGCAAGTGGCCCATTATTTATATTCAAAATCAGCTCTGGTTATACTGATAATTTACTAAATATGAAATAAGTCAAAGGCATTGACATTTTTCGTGCATATTCTTCTAGAAAATATAAATTAAGTTTGAAAAAAATGAATAAGACGTTTTAAATTCAAAACATTTTGGACAAGTAAAAGTTAGTAAGACATTTCAGAAATTTAACATTACACAGAGAAAATTTATGACATTATGTAAACAGTAAACACTATGGGCCTTACTAAAAAATCCTGTTTTAAATTTTACACAATTAATTAATCAAACACATTTACTCTACATTAATGGTTGTTTATCAGTTGTGTAAAATTTAAAACATTTCAAAATAAAAATTAAGAAAAGAGATATTTACATCTACATTTTATTGATATATCTGCAGTCCACCATTGTTGTCTCCTATTTTTTACTTTGATAAAAATGTATTATACAGGGTTTTCCAATAAGAGGTGTTATTTTGAATAGCCCGCTATTTCGGTAGATGTTACTTTTGAAGCTGTCATTTTTTGACATTTGACAAGTAGAAACTACGCCATTAATAAAAATGGAACGATACACGCTTCAACAACCCATTGAAATTATTAAAAATCACTTGAGTGAATCAAATGCAAATCATCTTGAGTGATGAGGCCTATTTCCACCTCCGTGGCTTCGTCAACAAGCAAAATTGTCGCATCTGGGGCTTGGAAAACCCAAGAATTATTGTTGAAAAGCCTCTCTATCCTCAACGTGTGACTGTTTGGTGCGGTTTATGGTCCGGCGGAGTCATTGGACCTTACTTTTTCGAAAATGAGGCTGGAGCAACAGTAACGGTGAATGGATTGCGCTATCGAGAGATGATTAATGATTTTTTATGGCCGGAATTGGATGATATTGATCTGGACAACGTTTACTTTCAACAAGACAGCGCTACGTGCCACACAAGCAACGAAACCATTGATCTTTTACGATTGAATATCAAAATAACAAACGCTGTATATATTTATTTTAATGTTAATAACGACACAAAATTACTTTTCGATATCTCCATAAACGATGAAGTTATGAGCTTTCAAAGTAAACTTGGGCAAAACGTAGGTACGTAATGGTGTCTCGTGACATACAGTTCAAAGTAAACTTGGGTAAAATGTAAGTAATAGTGTCTCGTGACATATAGTTCAAAGTAAACTTTGGTAAAACGTACACAATGGTGTCTCGTGACGAGTTCATAATTAGTATAGCAGTGCAGCAGTACTGCCGCGTATGTTCCGCGATGTCACAAGCTTTACGTCCAGCCAAAAATATCAACATATAGATGGCTTAAATCTCTCGGTACTATCTATCTATAATCTTACGGTCTGAAGTCGAATCAATGACGATATCTGGAAAAAGTAACATTTTTGTAAAATCTACATTCTTACTCAAATGCAAGACTTGGTTCGAACTTTAAAAGCAGTTTTCTCAGGCTCTACTGCAACACAATTATTTGTTGCGTCACGTCCTGTACAAAGTGTTTGAATGAGGAGAAGAAACAAAAGAAAATAAATATTTACAAAACTAGTCCACTATTTCACAAACCTTTTTGTCAGGCCCCTTTCCGTCCGGTCGCCCCAGGAGGAAGGAGGAAGTCGGACGTATTTTCGTTTAGTGAATTCGGTGCTTTGTAGAAAATGGAAGCGACCAAGTGTCCAATTTTCTGAAAGGAAAAGGAAGGCATTAACTGACAAATGTGGAACGATGCTTGTTTTTGCCACGGCGAAAATCGTATCAGTAAGCACCATCAATCCGCCTTAATGTTGGTTGGTTTTTGCCCCTTTTTCGGTATTTTAAAAGATTGCCAAGAACGGTGGATACCTCGGACCCTTACTGCTTGTTTTCATTTTTCGTCGGCGATGGAAAGGATTTGGTAATTCGATGCCTACTCCGGGTAAACAACAAAGACATCCTTTTAATTATATTATTAGAATAACTAATTTGTAATGAATATCGGTAAAATTATTTACTGAAACAAATACATATTAAACTTTGAAAATGGTATCAGTGTTACGTAATATGCAGATTAATTAAAAAATAATAATAATGTCAGTACATAGTGGCGTGCCAGATCTGAAGAGGCTGGTTTGGGAGACCTTTTGACCTCCCCAACTGGTCTCTCGTCCCATCGCCTTGCAGGAGGAGGGGTATATTCATTTGTCCGTCACTCCTGGACACACTGATCCCTAGATTCTTCCCACTGATAGACGAGATGCGAAAATATTATAATTTTTATGAAAATATTATGATTTCCTTATAATGTATTCTTGCTTTACTGATAGTTTGTTATAATTTTTTTTCAATTTTTTCGTTATAGGTCTCCATTCCCGTTTTCAACAGGAAAACGAGTATTTGACCAGATTTTTAATAAATTAACAATAATTCATATCTCTAAGTTTTTCTCCGTGCATGATTACATATCGCAACACTGTAATGCTGTCCTAAACATTGGCTAAATAAGGAGGTAGTGTAACACGGCATAATACTCCAAAAAGTTTTTTTTTATTTTATTTTTTTTATATTAACTCCACACAGGAGGCCCTGAAGAAAATAATTTCCCTCAGGGCCTATGTCATCTTTGGGGATGCTGTGTGGAGGGTCTTTTTGTGGAGAGGAAGGAGTGAACATGGGTCTTGAAGAGTCCCATGTTGTAGGAGGGAGGAAACACAGAGGCCGGCAGTTCGTTCCACAGCCGAGCTGTTGAACTTAAGAACGAATCGTAGAAGCGACCCGTTCTCATGTGACAAATGTCAACTGTGTACAAATGTTGGGCGCGCGTTTGGCGTGTATCCCGACTACGCACCGGTGCCGAAGGGATCAATGACGCTAGTTCCTCAGAGCATTTTCCATTGTAATACCGATAGAACAAGGACAGCATACCTACCTGACGCCTGTGCTCTAAAGATTGCAGTCCGTTTGTTAAGATTGGGGAATCTATCAAACGGACCGCCCGTTTTTGCACAGAGTCAAGGGTTTAAAGGGTTTAAGAGTCAAGGAGTCAAAAAGTAAATCAATGTAGCCGTGAAAATGTCAAATCAAATGCGGCTAAAGTCATTTCAAGGAACGTTTCAATTCTGAATGGTGGCCTCTGAAAGGACGATTCTGGGAGTATCTTCCACTCTGGTACGTGCCGTAAATATTCTGTACATTATTTAGTGAATCAACACAAATTAAATAAACAAAATTTACTAATTTTTTTTGCCGTGTTTCGGATTCAGTCTCACAACAGACCCCGATTTGGGATGCCATAGTTCCATTGCTTTCACTGGTTGTGAAAAGTTGGAACTCTATTCACATGAAAAATCTCAAAAAGGTAGATTTCAGTAATGATCCTCTGGGGCATCGGGGTTGGTTGCAATGGAACTCAACCTATTAACCGTGGTTTATTTGCTCCGCGTAACTTGCGCAATACACAGGCGCTCGATCTAATAATTAAATTAGATTTCAGCGGAAAGTAATCAAAACGTGACTGCCATTTGAAGGTTTGATAATTCTGTGGACTCTTGACATCCGCGGGTGTTCATTACTCTAATTAAAAGCCGGGGTAATTTCAAATCGCGTTTCCATACAAAAGCGCCCGGAACTTCCACATACCTACTACTGTGTGCCACAATACAACTATACTAGGCTCCCGCCGCGCTGTAGGTACGGTAGGATGGGCTGTTATATATATATATATACTGTTTTTTTTAAATAACGCTCTCTCAAGGGTCTCAAAAGTTGCGGACAACCATTAAGAATAAAAAATAATTTTATTTTATTGATTGTGTTTTCAAATATTAGTAATATGGGAGTGAAGAGGAGAAAAAATATTACTCTCTAAAAAATGTTCTTAAGGCGATGCACTACGTCGTGTAATCTTTTGAATCGAGCCGCTATCAATAACACACCTTACGTAGATGGCGATAATGCTTAAATTCCCGCTTAACACAATCCACCTGTTGTGATTTATGCAAGAAAAAAAACATGGCCAGAAAGTGCCTTTTATTTTATTTTGTGGATGTTCAGGCACCAATATTTAAATGTTTTTCGATCATTTTATAAATAACTTAATTTTCCACGTTATACAATAAAACTATAACCAAAAATGGGTTCGTATGTAGGAGATTTTGAACTTTAAAGCAGTTTTCATAAGCCTTATACATTATTTTTTCTGGGCTTATAAAAAGACTTATCTAAAAAATACTCGATTATTTCAGAGGCCAGGATGTATTCTACTCGCAGTATTTAATTAAAGCATCTGAAAATTTTCTAGGCGACCGAATTTTAAACCAAAAACACATGATTTAGCATTACTACGTAGTGCATCGCCTTAAAGTATAATAGTAATATGAGCAGTTCATAAATCCAACAAAAGGATTTCCAGGTATTTTAAACGGTTTCACTCAATTTGATATCAACTTCGTTCATATGTACTCAAACAGACAAAGAACTTCTTATTTTATGTTTTTTTAAAACTGAATACAAAAATTCTCAAATTACGAAAGACATATTTTTTTGAGCCTCATATTTTCGTAATTAGATTGTTTGTGTAATGATGCGTTGTTTTGTAATCCGAAACATTTGACCTCTCTGTTTCTAACGTAACGAATGCATTTAAAGTTTTGTTCTGGTTGTGTACACGATATTTATTTATTTATTACTTCACAGATTACAAAAAGGAAAGAAAACAAAAATGTAGCCCTACTGGGGTACCCCGTTCCAAGTCTACATTTTTTGAATAACTTCACACAGGAGGACCTTAATAAAATAATTTCCCTCAGGGCCTATGTCATCTTTGGGGATGCTATGTGGAATTAAGAAAATGATGAAGAGGAAGTTCTGGGAAGGAAAACGTTATGAATTTTTATTAATATTATCGTTGATTTTGAGGATATTTGTAGAATTTTTATTTATACGTTACTCATTTATATTTGGTGTTACCTATATTAAGTAAACTCTTTATTTTCATCGTAATTTTCCAAAAAAATATGCACTCCATTTTATATACAGCCCTTGGAGCGTTTAAAATAGATTCAAAATTTTGGTCGTAAATCAATTACACAACTGAATTTGGAATAATTTGGTGTCTGGCAGAGGACCAAAAGTAATGCAAAATTATTATTATTTTTTTACGTTATCAGTATTCGAATGCGTAACTACTAACTGTGTCATATATATTTTTAATTTGACGACCCATTCTACTTTACGGTGAAGAGTTTGCCCGTCTCCCCTGCATTATTATTTACATTTTAAATGTATAACTGGAAACTGGAAACGTTAAACAGGATCCACTGACAAATGTGACTTATCCGCGTATCACAATGTCATGTAACTAACCCGCTCCACATTACCAAGATGAGATTAATAACTTGTAGTTGGAAAGATACACTTGAGATGAACTGATTTCAAACGTGCATGTCAGCTATTTGGAATGAATTTTGGTAGAGCCGCCATGGATATTTTGCGGATGAGCCACTTAAAGCAAGCCCGGGACACTCATTCAAAGCAGCCTCCTAACTCGTATGGAATATTACAAAAAAAAGAGTTTTTTTTCTATTTATTCTTATTTATTAAAACATTTTAAAATGTTTAGTTAATTTAAAAAAATACATTTTTTGGAGGTTCTCATACATGTTAGGAAGCTGATTTGATTCAGTGTCAGGGCCTTGTGATCTAGGAGGTTTTGCTAAAACATGCCCCCAAAACCCTTTTTCAGGGGTAAATTTTTGTCTTCGTTATTCCATTGTTTATTTTCAATGCCGTAACGCCCGCACAACGCACGGAGCCGCTCTCAAATAGCAAATAAATAATTGAGTTGTCAAAAGGGTAAAATAAAGTGCATGAAATCAATTATGACTATAATAGTGTGTTCGGGCCTTCCCATCAACGTGGAATTATTTATTAAATTACTCGCCAGTGGACAGAACTAGATTAAAATAAGGTATGTCATTAAGACTGTGTTATTATTTGTTTATATTATAGAATTATAAGAAGATTAAGCAATATTAATCCCGGCGTACCTGTGCCCCAGTAAAAACGACAGATTACGAGATTATATTATTTACACGTTCATGTGGTATTTCAGCAGTAAAGTTTGCATAATATTATTGTGTTAGTCAAAATCTTAGTTGATTTACATAAGTTTCTTAAAAAATGGTTTATAATGCATGCTTTAATGCCCAAACAATGATAGTCCTCCATGTGGTATGTCACGGAGGTCGACGGAATATATTGTAATAGTTAAAAAAATAATTTCCTGGAAAATATTGCACACCAGTGTAATTTTTGACTAAAATTTAATCAACGATAAGTTTTAATCCATGAATATGCCTATTGGTATGGAGAATCGTGCTGATTCGCGCCAGGCATATTAATTCAGCGACCTAGCCTTTTTAGATAATGTTAAAATAATGTCTTCAAATATGTTCACTAAATAATTAAAATACCTTAGTGAAAACCTATTATTGGTTAAATAATTTAACACTTACTACACCATACCTTGTAATAATTATAACTGTTGGTTTTCCAAATAAAATAAAATAAAATAAAAAGTAATTAAATCCTATTCATAATAATTTTTTTTTTTATTTAACGCTTAGAGGGCTTTTACATGTAGGTGGCACAATTTTAATGTCAGACAGTTTTGAAACACGAGAAAGAAATAATAAAAACAAAAATTTATTAAAAAATAATATATGCAAGAAACAAAATTAAAAGTAACAAGAACATAAATTAAAAAATACAGGGATTTGATTGGTTTACAAAAAATATAATTTCCATTTAGGAATAGTGTTGAAATAAGTCTTTTACGTAATCCACAAAATTCACAAAGTTAATATTAAATATATCGACATCACCTAAGTATTGGTTTCCCATAGTGTGAAACCGTTGTATTGGGGAGTTCGCAATGTAATTGCGCTTATGTGTGTTGCAGTGGAATAGTGTATTTTGTCGTTTTGTTATTGTATGTATTCGTAAGTTTATGAGTTGCAGAAGTTCGCAACAGTCGAATTTAGAGTTTAGAATCTTGAATAAAAAAGTTAAGTCATTTATTTTACGCCTGTCTTCCAATGTGTGTATTTTTAGAGTATTTAATAAGAAATGATATTGTAAGTCTTCTAGTGGGATATTTAATTTAAAATTTATAAAACATAGAAATTTTTTTGTATTCGCTCAATGTTATTAATGTGAATTTTGTAAGAGGAAGACCAAACTACTGAGTTTTATTCAATTATATTTAAAACTAGATATATGTATAACAGTTAAATGGCTTATATGGAGTTAAACTTTTTAGCTGTTCTTAATACGAAGCCTAGTGTTTTCATGCCTTTGTTTACAATTTGGTGGATATGATTGGCACAACTTGGCCAAAGTTTATCATCCAAAATAATTCCGAGATCTCTCATTTCCGTGACTCTTTCTAAAGCTGTATTGTTAATGGAATATTAAAATAAAACAGGATTTTTTTTTCTGCAGAAGGTCAGGGTTTTGCATTTGTCTACATTTAAAAACAGATTATTTTGTACACACCAATCTTATTTGACTGTAGTATTTGGCAATGATTTACATCGGTTATTTTTTTTTGTATAGCTTGATGTCATCAGCAAAGAGCAATACCTCGACATCGTCGAAGCAATTTGCTATATCGTTAATGAAAATGAGAAACAAAACCGGACCAAGGTGACTACCTTGCGGTAGGCTACTGGTCGCACAGAAAGCTTTCGATAGCAAAGATTTTATTTTAACAAATAGTTTACGATTTGATAAATAGCTAGTAAACCATTTTAGCATGTTATCTCTTATTCTTAGGGAAAATTGTTTTCGGGTTAGTAGTTTATGGGATACTTTGTCGAATGCTTTCGAAAAGTCTGTATATATGCAGTCGACTTGTTTATTTTTTGCAAAAGATTCTAATTTAAAGTTTTGAAATATTGTTACGTTAGTTGCGGTTGATCTAACTTTGATGAAACCGTGTTGTTTTTGGTCAATTAGTTTTTATTAATTTGGGATATAGGTATTTCATCAAGGACCAGTGATTCAAAAAGCTTAGGAAGTACTGACTGTATACAAATGGGGCGATAATTTATAATATGTCAGCGTCGTCTCCTTTTTTGAGGATAGGTGTATTGAAGCTTAGATTCCAGCGGCTTGGAAAATATCCAAGGAACAAGAGGCGGTTGAATAGTACCGTAAGCGGTTCAGATAATGCATTGGAGCATTTTTTAAGGAATATTGGTGGAATGTTGTCTGGGCCAGCAGATTTGTCAGTGTCTAAGGAAAGTAATTTATGTTCGCAAGATTTTTGTGTGAAATGGCAATTTATTAAGTGTGTAGTATTACTAAATTTGTATTCGGGTATTTTATCATCGGGGGTTTCGTCATCGTATACGTTTTTGAAGAAATCAAAAAAAAGTTTTTCTGTCACAATATACAAATTGACGCAGAATTCACCCCGAGCAAGGAATTATTGGCAAAGCTACCAAAAATATACTGATATTTCATCAAATATCAAATGTACGCATTTGCTTATAAATTACCCGTATCAAACTTTTTAATTCGGACCATTTAAAGATGTTTTTCAATCTTGTGAATCCGTTTAGGTACTTTTTTCGTCAATTGTTTCGACCTATTATTATTTATGAAATACATGATATTTACAAAGAATAGATATATTAAATCGCCATACTACCACCTGCTTGTTTCATGGTGACTAATGTAATATAGTTATTATATATGAAGTGTAAACATATAGATTAAATATATAAATATGCTGAAAAATGGAAAAATTATACTAGAATGTAGAAAATAAAAAACACAGGTAATATGTTCAGCGATTTTTTGTAGTTTTCGAGTTATGAATTTTTTTCGTATTTCCTGAAACCTTGACTAACAAGAGATTATTGGTCACAGAGACATGAATATTGAGATCCATTATGCCTTATAGATACAAAAATGTGGGTAGATCTGATACCATTGGGCTATAAAAAAAATTTCGAGGACGATTTAAAAGAAAAAGTCTCCGAAAAAATTCCGCCCAAATCTTTATTAAAAACTTGCCAATTTCATCATCTGTTTACCCTGAGCTATCTCTACGGCGTCATACTTAAAATGTGTTCTAAAGCATAATAAGTCAAAAAACCCGCTTAAAATGGTGAGCTAAATAAAACTAAAAATAATTCAGGAACAATTTTTCTACTTTACATTTAACCCATCAATTTAATATATGATTGAAGAAGTAAATAACACTAATAAATTTATACGAAAAATTGAAATTTGCATTAGATCTGTCAAAGAATTTATGTAAAAAAAATGTCAAAATTAGTCATTTTAAATACATGTAGGATTACGAAATATTTATATTGTCGGATCAATAGGTCCTGTTAGGAGTTCTACCGATCAGAACCTTCTGATATGAAAATATCTGGATTCGGTGAATCATTTTCCCATTTGATCTCTGGTGGGTTGGCGTGTTGTTCTTGTATTGTTTTGTAATTATTATGCTTAATATAATAATATCTTTATTTAGGAAAGTTTACACATTACAACTATATATACATATTATGGTGTACATTAATTTGTAACTTTTATATTTAAGGTTATAAATTTAACCAAAATGAAGAACTATTAATACAAACATAATATTTTGAAGGTAAATAGAAAATAAAAGCACAGTTGTGGTTTCTCAAATACCGCCTCACTAGGCTAGCCTGTGTTGAGGCAGAATTATTTGTGTTAGTTCCTAATACCATTGAACATACCTATACCTGTATTAAGAAGTATTCGCTCAATAATGTGGTGGTAATGTGGTGACTTCAATAACTGCAAATTTGGGTGAATGCACCGGTAAAGGCCCTATTCTTATTTTTAATCCAAATTTTTACATTATCTGTGTAATTTTTTTGTGAATCACTTTGTTTTATGCTGTCTGGAAGAATGTTGTAGAGTCTTGTCGCAAAGTATTTAAAATTTCGTTGACCAAACGTAGTATGTGTTTTCGGAATTTGTAATAAGATTTTGTTATTGCTTCGAGTACATCGTGTATTTGAACTTTTTATGTAGTAATTATTTATATTTGAGTATAGATGAGTTAGGATAGTTTTTGCATATAGCTGCCGAACATCGAATACATTCATAATATTAAAAATTAGATTCGAGTCTGTAATTATAGGTAGCCTTAGAATTATTTTTAAAATTGTTTTCTGAGCCTTTATGATTGGGTCTAGTGCAGATGAAGTGCCGCCTCCCCATGCTATGATACCATACTCAATAATAGATTGGCAGACTGCAAAATAAATCATTTTCAGGTCTTGAAAGCCGAGAAAGTTTCGTATGATTCTAAAAAAGTGCATGGTTTTTCTAATTTTGTTTGCAATTATTTGGGTATGAAGGTTCCATTTGAGATATGGATCAATGGTGAGGCCGAGGTACTTCATCTGAGTAGAGCGCTCAATGTAGGGGCACTGACAACATTCATCGGAATTCAAACACGAGTGTATTCTGATGGAGGCATCATCAGGAGGTTGACCAGTAATATTAATACTAGGTGTGACATATTTAGTTTTCTCTGTGTTCAGTGTTAGCGTGTTTATATCCAACCATTTTTTTACCATGCTTATGTCCGTTTCAGCTTTTTTGTAGACAGCTAGCCAAGTGTCAGCTTATATAATGCACTTGCATAATGTGGATTGACAAGATGATCATTTGTGGAAAAGTGTGTGGAAGGGTTTAGTTTTTCCTGTGGGGAAGATTTAACCCGGACATAAAGTCGAAATCTTCTTCTTTAATGATAAATAGTAATTGATTGATTCTATATTATCGAGTCACAAAAAGTTTTAGAAATGTTGACCTTCGTGCTCGATACAAACCCTGCATCTTATAACATCATTTTGTTTCAGTCGCATAAACGTCAATCTGTTGATTTTTATTGTTTCTTCTGCTTGTCTCAATTTTGTTCGTAATTCCGCAAAGTTACTGATTTCTTTCGCGTAAACTGTTTGTAATAACCCAGACGAAGAAAAGCCCCCCATGCCCTGCATTCTCTTGTGCTCCAATTTGTTCGAAAGCATAATAAGTCTAAAAAAACTTAAAAGGGTAAACTAAACAAGCTTAGAGCACAAGGGAATGCGGGGCGTGGGTTGTTTAGTCATTAGATCTGAAATAAAGTTCGATGATTTGTTAATAAATCTTAAAATGGTTATGATTTCCGATGTTTATCAACGAGTCAAAAAAATAATGTACCTTTGTTCCCATTGGTTTAGTGGTTAATAAGTCGTTGTTAGATTTAAATATCATTGAATCACAAATAAAGTAATAGATTTTGAATAATTTTAAAATTTTGAATTTGGTTTGTTTATTTTCTTTAATTTTTTTACGTAAACTAGCGGTACCACACAACGCGTTGCTGCGGCTCACTCTGTCTGTGCAGACAGAGAAACAATAGCGCGTGTTGCTTTTAAGTCCAACAGATGGCGCTGTTTTAAAAGAAAACTAGTTTTTACCTGCCACAGGTGACATCTATATAATATATGTATATAAGCATTCGAATGAAATTGTGTCAAATTTTTAAGAAAATTAATGAAGAATTTTCGGAGATTTAAGATTTTGAACAAACGAACATTTACTTTTTATTTTTATTTATATGGAAGATAATGCGCATTGCGCAAACGCGATTTGATTGCGTTTATTCATTAGAGCACCTACTTTATCCTAAGCACGGCAATTGTGGTGAATGCTTTCTTCAGAAATAAATATGAAAGCTCCGAATGAATTATACCTCCCGACTCATCAATTAGGATTAAAGGAAGTTGAAAGCTTTATTTCATGGAGTCTTATTCCCGCCTTAAATAGAAATATATCAAATCTGCGCCCGGCCAAGGCTTGAAATAAGCTAGATTGTATATTGCGTCTGGCTAGTAAATTACAATATTGCTACATTAACAACATTAAAAGGCGAAGCTTAATGCGAAATTGCTATCTTCTATTAATCTTTACCACGAATCGGTTTACATTATGAGGATCGAAAATTTGCGTTTGGATAAATTGAAGCTATTCTTATCTTTTCGCTTTAGTAAAATTAATGTATAATATTTAATTACCTACTTTATAAAAAATATAAGCGTAAAATAATAAAAAATGTATTTTTTTACTAGTAATGTGTGAACACATTTGAGAAAAAACTAAAAAAAAACAAAATTTTATGGCTAAAATTATCTATGACAGTTTGCTTTGATAACATTTTTTACTTTTTAAACTAACCAACCAACACGCCGATTCCCGCAGGGGTAGACAGAGAGGACGGACCGCCCAACAACTCGGTCATGGCAAAAACTTCTTGCCTCTTTCACATTCATAGATCATCTCTTGTATTATTATGACTCTTTACATGGCCAGACTCGAGTATCTGATTCACTTGATCATGTTTTCTTCGGGCGTCCCCGACTTCTGCTACGATTCGTCTTTCGCATTATATATTCTCCTTACACTCCTTTCTTCGCTCATTCGCTCTACATGCCCAAAACATCTAAGCGTCCCTTTCTTAATCTTACTCACTACGCTTACATTCTTGCACTCTTTGCGGATCACCACATTACTAAGACGATCATATATGGTTTTACCACACATACGCCTCAGGGATCTCATTTCTACAGCATTCAGTCTATTTTCCTCCTTTCTCTGCCAGTTCCATGCCTCACTTCCATACATCAAGGTAGGTACCAGCACTTCATTATGGACTGCTAACTGATGATGTAAGTCACACTAATAATAAACACATTTTTGCCTTGTGTATCCTTCTTGAACGGATGTTGCGTTAATTTTGATACCAACAGTAAAAGCTACGAAGAGGTTTTTACAATGATGATAACAAATCACATTATTACTAATAATCCAACAAAGTAAATTTGACAACCTCGTGGCACAGTGGCAAGCATCTAAACCCGATCCCAGAGGCTGCAGGTTCAAATTAAGAAAATAATGTATAGTATTTTAAACGTTGTTTATTTGCACCTTGTTCAAGAGACAAATTTTTCATTGCTTTGGTACGAAATCACCACTCAGAATCGTAAAATTTGATAGGTACCATGCTACTTAGATTACATTAGACAAATTCTTTTTAAATTTTCTTCTCTCTCTTCAACCCTCTCCAAATTCCTCCCAAGAGATAGTTCCAATGGCTCGGGGAATGTGGATCTCTTGTGCGGTATAAAGCAACAGCAAAAATATTTCTGTTCTAGATAAAATAAAACTTTATATGCCTGTGTTCAAATGAAATAAGTAGTGTACTTCTGCAATCAGTGTACCATTAATGTGATTTCGTAAAACCGGAGAACTAATCTAGTCAAGTTATATCACTGGACCTGGTGCCTAAATAAGTACCTACCATATTGTTAAGGCCGACACTATGGCTCAAAATATTAATTAACTTATCTTTCGTCTTAAAATTACCATTAAGATTACAATCTTCTAATTATTACAGAAAAAATATGCCGTCTCATTCGCCAATTGTCACCAACAGCTGTAATATTAAAATTTTCTCGAAAATTTCCTGTGATTGAACGATACATTTTTAATAAGATTAGTGTTGCCGTCACAATGTTTCGGATGTAATAAGCCATAATGAAGATTGATAGATATCTTATAATTATTTTATCAGAAAGGAACTCGCGCTTTGTGTCTCAAACAATAATGATCTCACCGAAGTCTCAAGTAGTCAATTATGCTTGAGTTATGAGTATTTAATTGTTTTTTTTTTTTAACTATTTTTAAAACAACTTTGCAAACTTTTTTTGTTATTTGTTTTTGGGTGTTATGCCGTGTTTCACTAACTCCTTCTTTAGCCAACGTTTTGGACAGCATTGCAGTGTCCATCATCAGGGCAGATGTGTTATTGATGTGCTATCAGAAAACACATCTGCCCTCATGATGGACACTGCAATGCTGTCCGAAACGTTGGCTAAAGAAGGAGTTAGCGCAACATGGCATAACACCCCAAAAACAAATAACAAAAATACTTTTAGCCGTGAAAATCTTAAATCATATTTGAACTTTGCACACGTTGCATCACACTGATTGTTAGAAAATATATTTTCTTTTAGCTTAATCGACTAATTAAAAAGTTATTCACTTGTTCCTACAAGTACATTCCCAGATATAACACGGTGTCATTAAATTAGTAATTTGTTTGCTTGACTAAAAACAGTAAATTGAGCAAGTAGCCTGCGAACGCCTTAAATAAACTTACACGGGTCAACGAGTCCCCCCGCTCACTTCGCAAGTCTTAGCAAGGTGACCTTCAAACATGTATCAAACCCAACGAGAGGGAAACCAGAGACACAATGAATCCTTCGCTAAAAGGAGAAAATGAATCGAGCAGATATAAAAGACGGTGCGTGTTTTTCTGTATCGAGTTAAATCAAGCGCGTCATCAATAAGCGCAAAGTCAAATTGAAGAGAGAAAACGTTTCTTTGAACCGGGACATTCAGAGCAGTTCTCCACTCCAATCAAGAAGGCGGACTGTAATACAAGTGCTCTGTACAAGGAGCTATTCTTCCTTTGCTATTTCCAAGGGTGAAAATCTCTCAGTGACGATTTGTTAAGTCGTTTGAACTGAAATAAGCTCCTTCCATGTCCCGGCCACCGTTCCCTGGAGTCGGAAGCTCTAACAAGCCCCTTGTTTATTGCAGTCAATTAAATTAATTCTTGATGCAAGCCAAGCCGTACGTAAAGGTTTCAGCTTCATTTCCTCCATTGTCCTGGAATGTCCTTCCAGCGTTTTGTTGGTCGCCCGAGGGATTGAGTTAACAATTGGTGTAGCCTTTAGTTATTATTATCTACGATTTGGTTAGATAAGTAGATATGGAGGAAATCGAAAAATAAATGCTTTTGCTCGATACGTATATTGTTTGTCAAAACAAAAATGATTTTTACAAGGAATTTTATTCACGCTGCTTTTATATTTACCCCATATGGAGAAATGCGGACGTAATTTATAGTTTTTCATCTATGCGATAGAGAGAACAAAAGAAATTGGAAACCTTAATTTGAACATCGAAGCACTGTTACCCTTTCCCCTAACATTTGCGATTCCATCAGAGTCGGAGAGACTTCTAAGAATACTAAAAGGTACATATAAAATTTTGTAATAGATTGCTTTCGAATGCCATATCGGGAGAAGCTAAGTAATTCTAGAATATTGAGATGTTGTCTTAGAAAATTCTGCTATGTCTTAAACATATCCTTAGTCATGGCGTCATATTACACATATTGCAGGGGTGGCTAGAAATTTAATCTTTTTTAATTCTATTAAATACAATTACGAAACCTTATGGGCGTATAATAATATATACTGTAAAAACAACATTACCGAATTTCAATTATTAGGTAGGTATACCTACTTATTACAAAGTACTGATATCCATAAATAAGCAGTAATTTTTCAATATTGGTAGTTATTAATGGCACACGAGCATGGAAAATGTTTTCAACCCATAAGAATTTTCAGCACCAAAATATTGGCATTTTAAATAACAATTAATTCGGTGTATATTTTCTGTAAAGAGTGAAATGCACCACGTTAAATATGTACAATTTTAAAAGTAAATTAAAACTGTATGAACCAATTCTAATGATAATTATCATTCTTTAGCCACTTAAAGGTTGAAAGAACAATAATATAGTCCAGGTTCTGAGCTTAAGAGTCGTGTTTTTCATTGAGAATACTCTTAAACTTGTAGTTAACTCCCCTTGAACGAAAGGCATTGAACATTCAACGGAATTCTCATTCAAACTTTTAACTAATCTCATTAGAAAATTGTAGAAGCATTTTAATTTTTATTTATTTGAAAACGCACAAGAGTCCCAACTGCTTCCAATGGCCTGAAGTGAAAGTATGGCATACCCAATTAGGATATGTTGTGAGGCTGAAGGTATTGGGGAGGAGAAGTACCTGGCTATTCAGATGTGGTCACCAATTACGGTCAAAGCCATTTAAAGCAACGTTTAAATTCTGAATGGTGGTCTTACACCAGGGCGATACTAAGAGTATCTTCCACTATGGAACGTGCCGCAAATATACTTTATATTATTTTAAATGAGTGATTTGGGAAATAGTATAAATAAGTCAAATAAAATTTACTTGCGCACGCCGGAATTCGAACCCGCGACCTCTAGCTTGCTAGTAGAGAGCCTTACCCCTCGACCACGGAGGACCTCGATCACAAAGATAGCAATACAATATTAATATTAAAACCGATAAAAGAAAGAAGGTACTTCACACCCTGAAAAGTTTGTATAAGTAAAAAGTTTTAATTCATTAAAACATTTTATTCGTCTGAAACAAAACAGCTCCAAGGGAGCTTGTTAAATGGAGAGGATTCTTTTGCCTTTGTTTGTCGACCATTCATAATTTATTCAGTTTATAAGAAGTAGCTCCACAGTAGGTTAATGGTGGCTTAAAAGTTGTGAACCCTCGCAGACCAGAAGGTGGCGAAGGGTTTAGGAAAATCCGCCGCTTTGTGACTTCGATAAAGTGCTAAGATTTGGCCGAGATGGAAACGGCCAAACAATTGAGCCCGTTGTCGGATCCTTTTTGGAAGAGTCAATTTATTCACGGATCAAGAGGAATATTTTTACAAAGAGGTGTGAAGGGAGAACATTGTGAAACACAAAGTTTAAATGGAAATATCAAAAGAACTCGCCTTTTTGAGAAGTTAAAACATGTTTTAGAAATACTCGACCATGAAAATCGCAATACATTAATGTATTTTTTGTATAACCTACAAAATAATTCATTTTCAAATTGATTAAATATAATGGACCGAAAGAAACTAACGCCCTTTTTGTATGTGTGGTGTGTACTTTGTAGTTGTTCTTGTAGTATATCGTTGGAGTTTTTATTTAGTTATTTTTTGCTTTCATTAGTCATTAATGTTTTCATGCAGAAATGCATTGTAGGAATGTTTAAATTAAACATTTTTTTGGTTTTATGGCTCTAAATATAAGGTATATATGTTACATCGCAAATCCCCGTAGATAAGCAGTCAAAAAGTTTCCGAATATTTCACTGAAAATAAAACTTCGAGTGGCATAAATTATTCGACGAAGATGCGCTCATCATCAACAGAAACCATTTATCACCGGCCCAGAACCCAATATTTCTCTTGACATCTTATCCTTCAAATCCCGCTAATCCCGCAGACCTGAAGGGTTGTGAAAACTTTCCAGGTTGTGAATCGATTCCGAATCTTGGAATGCGTTAATCCCTCACTATTTGCGGGTTTGAATCAACGCGTTTTTTAAAATAAAAGTTGGTTTGAAATAATTGATGAAAGCACGATTTTATAATAATAGGCTTGGCTGAAAGCAAAACTATTTATCTGGAGATTAAAGTAAACTAGCATAAATTCGTCAAAAATTACAGGATAGTCTGAATTTTCGACAAATCAGTAGCAATTTTTAAAATAATTTTCTTTTAGGTATCACAGGTTCGTATTTTATCTCGTACTTCAAACAACCAGTTCCAATTTTGAAAATGACACAAATTGAAGTCAATTGTACCAGATTTCACATAGAAGAGAGTTCACAGACATTAGAGTTTTTGGTTGCATAATGGACATAAAACGGGCACCCTAGTAGAAATATAATATTGTACGTAAGTAAATTTATTCTCACAAACAAGCAAAAAAATCTAATTCCAACTACAAATAAAGTTTCCAATTTTATTTTATTTGTGTTGAGAAAACGCAATAATTTACAAAGTAGCCACTGAAACGCCAAGATATTTAGGTTAAAATGCGTTGAGCGCTGGACATTTTATTACGTTTGTTTTTGAATTTGCCCGCGCTCATTATATAAAATCATATAAACTGTTAACTGTCGTTTAAAGTCGGTGAATTTACCCATATTTCGTAATTTATCTTCAGTTTGTAGGTTTTATAAAAAAAAAATCATTAAATTCAGAAACGCGTGTAATTTGTCTGATTGTTATCTAAAATAGTTTAGAAGTTTATATATTTATTTAAATTTAAATTGTTTAGTTGTTATCTAGAATGGTACTTATTAGAGAAAATTTTGCGACCATGTATTTAAAGTTCAATTGAACTAAAAACAAGGTTTAAAAAGATATGTTTATAAAAAAGATTTACGTAATTAAAAATTTAAATGCTAAAATTAAAAATATCCCAAATGTAGTCAGATTCCTTTTATAGTAATTAAGGTAAATCAGAAGGTTTTATTTAAAAAATATTTCATATAATCCGTGTCCAGCGATTCCGAATAATTACCAAACATAATGTACTCACGAAAACCGGAAAAAATCGCTTGTTCGTTTTTCACATGTTTTTTTTCAATCGTCATTTATAAGACTAAAAATATCCAAGTTTCAATATATATCTATAAAAAATTGTATTTATTTAGTTGTTTGGAATTACACTCTAACTGAATTAATAATAAAAAAATACACATTTTATGTCACTACACCTCTCATTTAACATTAATTTAGTAATGGATCCGAAAAAGAACACAATTTGACAGATGCAAATTAAAATTCACTTTCACGTGTTATTTTAGTTTTAAGGAAATTGTAAAAGCAGAGAATTCAATAACGAATACGTTGCATAAAATACATAACAGAGTTTGTGTTAAATAAACATTATTAATTTTCTCTTATAAATAAATGGATTTAGCTTTATTAATTCAAAACATGATTTATTATGTCGGGGAGACGGAAATATACGCACTTTTGATTTTAATTTCGTTTATTAAGTCACTTACGCGATATGTCAATTAGTATGCGGCGCCGCCGACGGCGACTATATTCATATCAAGAGTTGGATTATATTCATAATATCGTAATTCATACCTACCAAATATTTCATAGACACTGCTGCCAACCAAAAAAAAATTTGTATTCCCATATAAAATAAATAATATCATCGTGTATAATTAATCCATATTTGTAAGTCAATGTATTATTTATAACAAATAATCAACATATAATTAAATAAAATAACCCGAATAACAAACAAATAGAATAAAATGTGATTAAACGTATTCCGTTTAGGTAGTTTAGGTTAGGTTAGGTTAGAACATGGACTTTTTATTTTTTGGTTGGCACCTCTGAAATTTCAAAGTATTAAATAGTTATTAATTTGATTTTCTTAAGTCATAGTTGATAAATAAAACATGGTTTCTATGTATCGCGTACGAAATTTCAAGACCCTATAACTTAGTTAATAGTGCCGACTCCCACCTAATTCTTACAGATTCGGATTCCCCAGCCCTAAATTAGTCTAAATCAAGTTTCAGTTATTCGAGTGACTCCCCTAAACCGAATTTATTCCGCGTATTTACCGTGAAGCGGAATTCGTAACCTTTACCTAAACATTTACGGGAATATTTATTGCGACGACAAAAACGACTTTAAAAGAAAATTAAACGTCAACAAATGACCGTGGGCTATTTACATAGATAACTAGGAAAAGATGGGAGACATCTCATAATAAACCATGAAAGTACTAACATAGACTAGTGATGTATTAAAAATTTGAATGCGCGGGACTAATATAAAAACTATCCAATAAACGTTTTGAAATACCTCTTCAAATCGCCCGCACTTCAAAACGCGTAACTTCGCGGGTGTTGCAAATTGGCCAAAATGTGGAAAAAGGTCCAGTGGGTAGGAAGATATTTATTTCGTTTAAAATTCAAGACTGTTTTGACATGGACAAAATCCGTTAATTGCACTATTTTTATAAATTTATACATAGCTAGTAATTATTACAGACTTTGTCCGAGAAACATTTATTTTATCTTGATTTCTTTCTCAAATTTCGCCGAAAAAACGTTGAAAAAAAAACGAAAAAGGTATTTATTGAGGTCTCTTTGTAATGTAGATTCACCGGTTCTTCTCATGTACCACAAGTCTCCGGACACCGTGTATAACATTTTTTATAATTGTAGTGTACGAGGTTTGTACATTATAGTATTTTCTTATAATCCCAAACTGTGCATTAAAATAATATTGGTACAGTATTCAATAACCACGGTTTGAGCAATCGCGGTGTTTTTTATTTTCAACGTCGAACCGCTTCCTCGCCAAAGATTCGTATTGTCATATGTCTTATTCTCCTTTAGGGTATGTGGCATTGTTACATCGCCATCAATCTTTCCCTTATTTAGGGTTTATAGTTTTTTGATGAAGGCGTGACAGACACATAGTTTAGTTTGCCAATTTTCACGAAACTCCCCGCTATTATTGTTGGAAGTTGTTATAATGTAAAAGTTTCGCTGCGAACTTCAGAAGCTGGATTATTTACTCTCGAAGAAAAGTTGTTCTTGTTTAAAAACTAAGACTTTTATCAAAAATAAGTTTACGAAGTAAAATTAAAAGTAGTGGAAGTAAAAAAATATATATATACTTTTACAAACCATCAACGCCGCAACGTTTTCATTGTTAACACAATTTAAAAAAAAAGGTTTTAAGCCAGTGAGGAAATAGTGGTATATTATCTCCAATGGGGTATATTATGATGGCGAAAGGTAGTGGAGTCTTGTACTGGAAGGTTAAGTACAGACAAATTATTTTATTCAGTTTAAGAGTCTCAAACGACAAAATTAAGGTTTTACTCATTTTAGTTATTCCAATTTATTTAAGGCTGATGTAAGCGTAATGAGTAAGATCACGAAAGGGACGCTTAGATGGTTTGGGCATGTAGAGCGAATGAGCGAAGAAAGGAGTGTAAGGAGAATATGCGATGCAAATGTGAATGATAGCAGAAGTCGGGGACGCCCGAGGAAGACATGGCACGACCAAGTGAATCAGATACTTGAGTCGGGCCATGTCAAAAGTCAGAACAATAGAAGAGTATGTATGAGACGATGTATGAATGTGAATGAGGCAAGTAGTGTGTGCCAAGACCGAGTTGTTTGGCGGTCCGTCCTCTCTGCCTACCCCTGCGGGGAAACGGCGTGATGGTTAGTTAGTTAGTTATTCCAAAAATAAATATTTACTCCCGCCCGCAGTCTCCCCTGTCCCGCATACCAATTACATTCGTCTGGTCAAATAATGTTCTGGGGGACAAAGATCAAATAAAGAATTGCTAAAAGCTGGACCTGAAAGGTTTACATTGTCTCAGTTCAGCTCTGTATTTACCTACTATATATCGAGATCGTTCCATAATAAGGTAGGCACAATTCTGAATACCGTACATCATGCGGCATGCCCAATTCCCATCCTCGACGATGACAAACGCTCCGTGGGAAATTATTTCACATAGGTCCTCCTCTGTGAAGATCAAAGTTACAAAAACAATACAGTAAATACCCACAAATTATTTAAAAAATACACATTGTATCATTTTAATAACAGTGAGTTCAGTCAAACATCTTCATCACAGGAAACGGAAAATAATTTATTTATTTATAAGCCTAAAAAGGCTTCTACAAAAAGTGATTCATGATGCAGTGTATATAGGAAAATATCTGTATTAAAAATAAAAACTTAATATGAAACAATGATAGTAAAACGTAACAGTCACATGAAATAAAAGAGAAACAGAACAATACTACATTTATAGGACAAATCACTAAAAGTACTTACCAACGCTGTAGCAGTTTACTTTCGCCCCGCTACATTTATGGTAATTCTTTCCAGAACTCTATCTGCAGACCGCTTTCCTGTCTATGGGACTCTCGGTCTATGGTTGATCGCAGAGCAGCGCGACGGACGATCTCCTGTCAATTGAGTACCAGTGGTTTATTTATATGAGTACCAAATGGGCGGTGTTGGAGCAAAGACAGGACAACGTGAAGGATTCGAGCAACTGCCCCAGACGACAAACATTATGATAGGAGATTTTGGTGGCTGATTAGCTAGCTGATGTAGGTAATCGCTGGTCATCATGTAAACCCTTTATAAATTTTGTAGGTCTAATCTAAGAGCTGTATGGCGCCCATTTGAGAAACAGGTCAGACAATATTCTTTGTAAATAAAATAAAATACTTTTTTTGTTTTAAAACCACGATATTTATTAATTTAAGAACCGACCGGTTTCGCTTTACTTAAGCATCATCAGGGTACAAATTAATACTGTACAAATTAATCAGTATTAATTTGTACCCTGATGATGCTTAAGTAAAGCGAAACCGGTCGGTTCTTAAATTAATAAATATCGTGGTTTTAAAACAAAAAAGTATTTTATTTTATTAAATATGTCAAACCACAAAGTGATTGCTTTCTACAATAATAATATTCTTTGTAATCGTTTGTCACAAATTTAATTTATAAATTGCTACCATTAATTCCAACCGTGCTAGAGATCTTCGTTTCGCTGCACACACCTTGAGTCAATGTAATCCATGCTAAATTGAGAGTCTCACGTTTCTAATTGTTATTTAATAAATGTTATTAACTTCATCATTCTTTTATTCTTTACAAATGCAATCATTTCTGATAGTAAACCTAATCTGTTACAATGATGCCGCAGTCGCGGGTTTGTCATCTAATACTTGATAATTATCTATTACATTTGCTTGGTATAGATTTTATTTATTACAATGGCGTTCAACGTGAATTTAAGTTGACGCAATAATCTTTCTGTTACAATGGCGCCAACGTGGTAGTTGGTCACATTATTTTATTTTGTTACAACGCTACTATAATTTATTGGATTCAACAAAGTGCTGATATAGATTAAGTTTAGTTCTATAAATGGTGTCATTATATATATCAATGGTTCCCATAAACTTGTTGCCTACATCATGCATCCTATTGGTAAGGGAGTGTGTCCGATAGTTGGTTGTGTTCGTATTACAGAATAATGTTACATTTTGTCTTGTGTTCCTAGTCGATACATGGAATTTTATAGTGGCGACGATGGCAGGGCTGTCAATTAAGTTATTAATGACTCTATGTAATAGAACCAGGACTGAGATAATTCTTCTGTCAGACAGCGTTATTAGGTGTAATTGATTTATCAAACTGACAAAATTAATGTATTCAATTGGAATTTTGAGCTTAAAATGTATGTACCTAAGATATTTGTGCTGAATTCATTCTATGTTGTTAGAGTGAAATTTTGTTTAAATTGACAAATTTAAAAAGTATAATATGTAAGTTTGGAGTCAAATTCAGTCTTAGAAGAGATAAAATGTTGAATTGATGGGAGGAAATTTTTGAAAAGGCTTGATAGAAAAGAGGATATTTGTTTAGAGAGGGACAACAAATATTTTATCTAAAGTTCCTACTAACACAGATGGTTTAATCTCGTTAATTTGGCGTCTTTGTTCACGCCATGTTTTGACCTTATAATATAAAAATATGTTTATAGGCTAGTTTTTTTAATTTTTTTAAATTGAACCAAAACGAAGAATCTAAAAATCTATTAAGGTTCTTAGGTCTGAGTTTGAATTAAATAAAAGAAGTAAAAAGTAACTTTAAAACTGTTACAATAATAAAAATGGTCGACAGGTGAAAAATCCTTATTATTTAGTGAATACCGTCCGCTCGTAGCCGAGAGAGTGATTTCCATAAATGCAAAGACGGCATTAAGAATAAAATTTTCCCGGGAAATAGGGAGACTGCAATCCTCTTACGGGAGAAAAACAACATTTTCTCGAATGCGCACTTATAATATTCTTCCCCGCATTAAAGAGATATCTCCCGATTTTTCCCGTAAGGTCTGCGCAATAGAAAACATTATTTATTTTAAGTGGAATCGTAAATAAACATAGACAAGACAAACGCGGTGGAAACAACAAAGAATATTAATTCTGTCAAAGGTACAAATGATTTTTTCGTAGTAGAGCTTTGAAATAGGATTACATGAGATCCAATTCTTCTGTATAATGGTGAAAAGGAATATAAAAAAAAGATTTTGACATTTATATAAAATGACCAAATGTTGAAGCACTGCTTTAATACCCGCCGGCATATTTCATTAATTCCGAAAACAATTGGAAAATGGAAAAGATCGTTTAATTTGCTTTCCGAAAAGAAAATTCTTAGAACTTAGAACTAAAGAATTGAAGCAAACTAATGTTGCCAGTAGTGGCACACATGTGGCACACCCACTGCAATTATTACGGACTGCACCTCGAGGCAGGAAAATTACAGAAACGGAGTGCGCCTTGCGAGGATCAAAGAAATTTGTCTTTGCTTATTTGTATCACTATATTGAACTGCACCCCACGGCAGAAAAAAATCGGAAACTCACTGTGCTTTGCGAAAATAAAATAATTTTCTACCACCAACGAAGTAATTGAAGAGCTTTAAGAGACAACAATGCTGGATTTTACGAGATAAATAAAATAATATACCTATGTATGGTACGTAAGTCGCTTTAAATTTTGGTATTTATTCGTTATTGGTTGGTGACCAGGGTACCGATTCTCCAATTCAAGCCGCTCGCAATCGCCGTCGGGTTAATCTACATTAATATTCTTGAGTATAGTCGACGATACATACTTATATACGCCAAACGTCAAAAGTAATTCCACTCGAACAGCTAGTGGGCCGAACCACTCGTTGACTCGGGTGGAATGACTTCGTCGAGAATCGAGGCCCTGATTTTAATAGAAAGGTACCTCCCTCATCTTCTTCCACAACCCATACGCTTAAGCAGTTGGGACTCTTGTGCTTAATTTTTATTTTTATTTCTACGTAAAAATCCATGTAAAACCTACCGGGGGCGGTCGAACAGTAATCGGCTTAGGCAAGAGATAGCGCAATCAGTATAAATGTTCTTTTTCGTAAAACCTAACCTTCAAATGGCTACCGTAAAATTTTTAACTACTAGCTTAATTTAGTTTATGTTACTTTCAATGAAAATGAACAAGCAGTGATTAGATACTTGTTTTTTAAAAAGAAACGAAAGATGAGATCAGTGCATGTCGTCTAGGAATGTCCTTACAGAGGTATTACAACCGCAGAGGGATGGTTGGGCACAGGTGAGTACACTGGGTGATATCCCTAATGTCGTGTCACCTCTCTACGTAGAAACCGAGCGGAGGAGCCGCCAGCCACCCTGGGCGCAGCCCTCAGAGGGAACGCCAAACTTCCTTCAAGGAGGCTATAAGGAATATTGAGTCTGATTCTAAAACAAAACTAAACAGGGAAGACGAAAATAAAGTTATTACTGACACACAGATCTGAGAGAGGACTGCGGAGTCCGGCACTATGGCTGTTATACCATTGCGCTTATGTGGCTCAAGTCGCGTACGCATCTTCTGTGTGGTCACATCGTTAGGAAAACGTGATGATACAACTTGCGCTGAAACGGGGCCAACGCACCCCTTGCTTGCTCTTACGGTTGCTTATAGGACTGTAGCATCAGACGCACTTCCAGTACTGACTGAACAGAGGCCGATTAATCTCGAAATCAGGGAAATTTTAGCAAGAAAGAAACTCATCAACGTAAGTTTGTTGTCCACCCGGGTGGAGCCTCAAACCTTCCAGAATTATTGAGAGAGATGCGAGAGAAAAGTCTTGAGGATTGGAAGAGAAGATGGGACAGGTCGATAAGGTGGGGTTAGGTAAAACCAAGATTGAAAAGGCCTACCTCAAGCTGGATCACGTAGTGATGTTAGAGATGTTAACCGGACATGGAGAATTTCAGGGAAGACCTCAGTCTTTCTTGGCATGCAGGATGCGCCTGTAGTGAGGAAATCCAAACCGCCATGCAAATTTTGTGTCACTGTCAGATTATGATGGATGCTCGAGAGGAAATGCTTGAGGGGATGCAAGGTATTACTACTAGGCCGGTTTGGATTCTGACCTGGTATCGAACAAGTTGAATTTTGATTGCTTAAAAAAATGTTAACGAATGGGTGGAGAGATGGGATGCGCGAGAGTCATTAAACTAGAATAATATCATTACTTCGTTTCAGGTGCCAGGTGTGCTACTCCTTGAGAATTAGAAAAGAAAGTTAAATAATTATTTGTGTTTTGCTTTATGTATTAGGCTCAGCTTTTAATGATTTTTATTTATGTTCTTATCGCCCTGGTTATATAAAATTTGTTAGAACATTATGAACTTCTTTGCTTTCGTTTTTTTTCCTAGTAATGATACTGGAATCTGTTTAGTATTTTACTTTATCTTACATGCTAGAATTGTACAGCTTCTTTATCTGTATTTTTGCACCCTCCCCATAAGGGAGTGGAATAGCCTCTTGTCCCTGCTTGACAGAAGTGGTGCCTTTATTTTCAATCTTATGTCGCTTAGTTTCTTGCACTGTTCACTGCGCCACCCCTGACGTAGTGGTAGCAGTGAAAGGTAAAGTTCGCTTTGACCCTAATCTCCAGTTCTCTTGTGGTCCTGTTGGCTGGAGTGAGTTACTTAGTTCCCAGGGTTCAGAAGTATCTTATCCACTATCCCACCTTTTTCATAGGGGTGACGTCTGGTCACTGTGCTGCCCATAACGGTGTGAAGGGTTTGTAGGACCACCTTACCATCGCATTGTTCCCTGTCTCTCGTCCGGACTACCGGTGGTGCGCCAAAAGCTAAGGCTGTTCTTGTGTTGTTCTCTGCCATGAGAACTGTTGGATGTTCTTCTTTATAAATGTGTTCCCTCCACTAGCTTCAAGAACAAGGACAAATTGCTTTACAAAAGGACACTTAAATTTTTTGGTATGTATAAAAGTAAGTTGTGTCGTGTTGGAAAAGTCGGGGGCTTTTAGAATAATTTAATAGTAGCTTCATTTCAACAAAAGTAGAGTCTTGATGTGTGTTATGTCTCTGCTTTACTTGCAGATTTCTTGCAAAATACCCAACTTATTACCATACAACACAATGTGAGCACCGATAGGGGGACCCATCTAGTCCATCAAACGGCTCGGAAAAGTGCTGGGTGCCCTCAACTGACACTTATTTTGTAAGTACTTAGAGAGTAAATAATTAAAAAAGGTATGCTGATCATCTAGAGTATTTCATTTGATAACCAAATCTACTATCAACAGAGGTTTGAGGTTAAATTGATAGTCAAATGCAACGACTACGAATTTGAAGTCAGTTTGAAATATTGATCCAAAATCCACCACATCACAAGTTTCTCGGCTGTTCGTTTCAACAAAGAATTTATCTACAAATTTCAATCATGTAGATAAGATAATTATCATTACGTTAAAAGTCACGTAATAATAATTCTCTCATTTGCAGATTTCAATCTTCTTACATTCCTTTGTGTGACTTTTACGCCAATTATTTTATAACAACTAATAATATAATTAATTGAACTTTTCTCTACCATAACATCTTACAGAAAAAATGGACCCAGTTCTGGTTTCTTAATCTTTACAATGATTCCGTTTATATTTGAAAAAAACAGTCTTCTGCGATTACAACGAACTTATAACCACAATTTATCGCTTTTGAATTAAATTTATATAACTTGGAAAGGTTCGCCAGTCTTTGAAATATTTTTTCACGAGATCTGTTCATGACAAGGCCTCTTTACCCAAGGCGTAATGTTATTGATATGAAGGTGGGCTCTAAGTAAGTACTGAGAAATCGCTTGCGTTTATGTTTAGCCAGAATTAATTATCTTTTAAATTTTCCAAGGCACTGACATAGAAAAAAAAATGGCTTAATGATATTATAAAATGTTCTCCGTGGGAGAAAATGATGTTGTTTTAATTTACTTAGGTTGGAATGTTTCAAACTCCATCACACTTGATGATCATCGAATGTTGACATTAGAATGCTCCCCTTTAACCCTTCTTGACCGTATGCATATTTGAAAATACTTGGATTTAATTTTTTTTTCTCAAAATATAGAGTGAATAAAAATGAGGGATGTTCGTTTTCCAATTGCTGGTATGGCTTGGTGTGCTATTTTTATATCAGATTTTAGCTACCGGTTCAGGCAGAAGCCATTTTTATATTTCGGAAGGTGGTTTTTGTGTTTAATCTTCTCCCGATTTTTTTTGTGATGAAGTTTTTTGGGAATTTTATCAATATTCAATTATTATGCATTTAAAAAAATGTCATTTTATGTGAAACACACCCTCTGACGCCGAATGATCTTTCATACGAAAATAGTAATAACTTCTAAATAATTGTTTTTTCTTTCAAATAAATCTAAACAGGGTATCCGGGGGTAAATTCTACATGATGGTAGAAGTAAAAGACATAAATAACTTTATAATAATTTTCCATTGTATATATTTGTTTTCCCATACAAACAAACCACTTTTTTAACCTAAGAACTACCTAGGAGACCAAATTTGTCCCCAAACATCATACGAATTTGGGTTCCTGATATTTAAAGGGTTAAAACATTAGGATGTCGAAAAGAGTAATTAATTTTTTTACATCTAAAATCATGTATAAACATTCCCCGAAGTTAGCCCACATTACCACTGGACACCCTGCGTGTTCTATCACTGCCTGTTTTAATTCAGGTCTGAAATGGTTAAAGCTTTAAATAGCAGTCAAGAACAACACGTTATTAATGCATAAAAACTGATCACAATAAGATGAATTTCAGATCGCGATCTTGATTCTATGCAGAATTGATGTTTAAAAGGAAAATTAAAATTTCAAAAATGAAAAAATGACGCCGACTGTTTATTTGATTTTTTATCAAATTTTATGGTGGTTGAAACACCCCAACCTAAGGTAGGATGAAATTTATAATTTATTTAGTTTTTTCATTTCATGTTTTGTAGCTATATTCTAGAAGGATTTGCGAAGGTGGTTATAGTTTTTAAGGATATCTCTCGTTTTTTTGTATTCAGAAACCTATGAATGAGAATCTAACAGGACTAATTACACCAAGTGTTCGTTGGAATTACTTTTGAATAATACGTTTTGTGTTTTGACTCGTAAAAAGCAAGGAACTGGATTGTAAAGCAACTACCTACACAAAATACTTGAAAACATTCATATTCATCAGAGACAACATCCCAAACGAATATTTAAATGTCGTATTTAAAAGCATTTGCATTTTAATGGGAGAGACAATGCTAAATCGTTTTCCAAGTGAAAAGCAAAAAGCAGGCGTTCTGTAGCAAATATGATAAAACGCCCTTTCCAACAAAATTACAATTTAGACTAAAAAATCATTAATCTTTTCAGAAATAATGTCAAGTTCCTTTCACTGCGGATTTTTTTTCAAAGACCGTGTTGATTGAATATGCTAATGACCAAATTTCACTGAAATGCAAGAAATAATAATGTGTGCAGGGTGATTCAGAATGTTACATATATTTTGCAGACGAATTAAAAACAAATATACAAATATTAGAAATACAATAATCCCTTACTATGTTGGTTTGTTATTTTGTTACTGTTTTTATAGTTATAAGCAGAGGTGACTCTAGGGGTCCAGAAGGGAAGGTAAATCGAAAAAATGAATATTATAAAAACGCAAATATAAGTAATTAATTTGTTGGTACTCGCCTATTCCGAAGCCGGTGGTACAATATTGTTTAATATAAGATTATTTATCTAATTATTTACACATATAACTAACTAATCATTACTTTTATTTTTAAAAATATCTTTTCGTTTTAATGGTTTTTTATATCACTAACTACAATCTCACCCCTTAGTTTATCAGTTGACTTAAAAAGTAAACAATGAAAGCAAAAGTACCTATCACTTGCCATTTTATTGCACCCGCAAATCCACTGACAAAAATGTTAACTTTTCGATTTAAAATATCGTTTTTAACAGCTTTATTTTTCTCTCTTGTATCATAAACTAATTGTGGCTTTATTTGAATAAGTTCGTGGAGTGGTTTTAACGCTAGAAGAAGTCGGGGACGCCCGAGGAATACTTGACGCAATATCTCTGCGTTGGAATTAGTTACGCAGTCGAATTAAAGTCAATATAATGTCAACAGAATCAATATGGTATACAGTAGTGAATGCTGAAAGAGGTCGGAGGCATCCGAGAAGAGTCTGGGGTCCACTAGTATCTTTTATAAATTAATGTCTTGCACGTCTATCTAACCCAACCTAATCTATCATACCCTAAACATACGATTAATTCCGATTCAGCCATAAAAAGGTTATAATATAAATCATGAAATCCCCACTCAAAGCAATAATGACAGAAAGCACACAAGTGTCCATTCTAGTGATGACGAGCTGATCGTATATAACTGGCAGCCGCAATACATCTATTGTACCAAGAATCGGGTTTAAATTGCGGGCCAAACACGACGTGACGTTCATTGTTAAGAGTTTCCACCCAGCGGAGGTATTGTGTAAAATCTGCTACATTTGAAATTTGAAAGGCTTATTCAAGCCCAAGCCCAATACTTGTCCGATTTGCAGCCAAAATTCACTTCCAAGCTATGCTAATTCAAATTCCCTTGCTATGAGTAGATTGTCTAGTCAACCCTCTAACTCTAACGACTAAGACTAAGCACGATGGTTATAGTATTTAAAAGAAAATAATAATTAAATATTTAACCCCTAGAGCAATTTTGGGGGATATTTTTCCCAGACGTTAAACACCCGTGGAGTTTTTTTTTGAAGATACATGTTACATACAATACATATTTTTTTTTATTAAAAAAGTAAAACACCCGCGCAGTTTTCATACAAAAGTTTACCAGAGATGCTACTGAAAAAAATGAAATAATTCTATGCAGCAACATTAAACATTTAAAAAACAATTGACAAGACTTACAACACTTTTAATAAATATTTTTACTCAAAACGAACAAAAACTGAAGTGAAGATAACTTTTATAATACGAGTACCTTTGTCTAATGATATATGTTTTTTAGTTTTTAGTAAAGTGGTAAATAGAGTTTGCACAGTATAAAAACAACGGTAAGCGGCTAAACTTTATCTACATTTGCATTAAAAATGTTAACGTTTTCAATTGCATAATGTCGATTTGTAATATTAAAGTGTGGAAGTGTCTTTCTTGGTTCAAAATACCAAAAATTTTATTAGATTTAGGCATGACAAATTCGAAAATATTGTTAGTGTCAATGGATAATTTATTACGAGTGCCTCGTTGAATCTTCGCTTTTAATTTTTTTCTTTCAAATTTTTATTTTTTTTCCATATTTTTTCTTTTATTGGCCTTTAAAAATAAAATAATAAATTTGATATTACATTAAATCAAAAAAAAATAGATGTCGTGATTAGTTTATCAGAACAGGCGCTGCCTAGTTACTAGTTAGGGCTGTAATGTATTCACGTCTGTATTGAATCTTATCCTTGACGTACATTGTACTTGTCATATTATCACACATTATAAAGGATTTTTCCCATGTTATTATCAATTTTATTCTTAAATAAGTGTTGAATAAGAGATCTAGGAATCAGTTTTGATTCTAAATTCATATTAAATAATAATAATAATAAATATATTTTTTGTTTGTTTTTATTTAGTTATAATTTTTTTTTACATATTTATATCTAGTATAATCCTTTTAACCTATTTCTATTACACTAAAAACACTTTACAATACATCTCGAACTTATTCTTAAATGTATTATTTGTATACATTAATCAACTCACTTAAAATGATTGGATTTATTCACAGAATATGTTAACCTTTCAAAGACCCTCAATCAATTTTAACCCTTACAGTGCCTTAATTAGAAATAAATTTGAATATGGAAGCGCTTTTTGGAAACCACATTACTGTAAATACGAAAACATTGAAAAAACATAGTTACTAGTTAAAGGACACGAAGGGGTGAAACAAAACAAAATCGCACTCTAAGGGGCTAAAAACAAAACACATTTTAATTGAATAGTTCGTATGAGAAGTGATATGAAAACATTTACAGAGGTAGAAATGTGTTTTTTTTTTAAAATTAACATCACACAGAAGGCTCTGAAGAAAATAATTTCCCTCCTACATCGTCTTTTGGGATGCTGTGTAGAGGGTATTTTTTAAGGAAAGGAAGGATGGGAAGTTCTGGGAAGGTAAAAGGTATGAGGGTTGGGTAAGAATCTAGAGATCAATGTGTCTAAGAGTGACGGACATATAAATATATCAATCCCACTGCCGCGCAAGGCGATGGGTCAAGAGACCAGTTGGACAGGTCAAAGGGTCTCACCAAACTAGCCTCACCCGATCTGGCATGCCTAGTTTGATATTAGATTATTATCATCACGCAATATGTATGCACTGTTTTGACGAGGTTGTTACATTTCTCCTGGCTCCCTACTGCTCGCAGTACTCCGCAGACTCCACTGCGTCTGTTGCGGTTTTGATATAGTCCGTCCATTGCGCAGCGGGTTGGACACCCCCGTCTTCTCTTCTTCTATATCCCACTGTTCTCCTACCAACAGTAACCTGTTGAGTGTGTTTCCTTCCATCAAGATGTTCGAACTATGTTAAGAAATAAGACTTTAAATTGTATTTTAATTTTATTTTATCTAAACGCTTAAAGCGCGTATTCTATATACTGCAGTACATATATTTTTAAATACTACAATGAAAATAAAGAGGGAACAAAATATACCTAACATAAAATATAAATAAGTAATACCAAAATTGATAATCTGACAATATCCTCAAATCAACGATAACATTAATAAAAATGTATTGAATTGTTGTTAGCAATAATTTATAAACTAGGTAGAAATAGTTACACAAGGCGACATTATATGAAGTTTGCCAAGTTTAAATTATTGTCAAATACCTCCACATCGTTTAAATATTTGTTTTCAAAACTATGTAAATGCTGTATTGGAGAATGCTAACTAGAGTTGGAATTATTTGTATATATATTGTACCGTTGGGCGTCAAATGTACCGAGATTTATTGGTGTGTAATTTCTGAAAAGTGTGTAAACATAAAACTCATGTGTTGCACAATATTAAATAAGGGATTCAGAAATCAAAGAATTGCGTGAATGCTAAGAACAAAGTTTATTGAGTTTAATTATCAAAATACTCATCTATTAAATTACATTAATATCATGTTAAATAGCAAGAGACTCTACGTTCATTATTAAGATCAGGGCATGTTCAGATCGTTAAACAAAATCTGACTAGTGATGAGAGTATACAATACTAAAATGTTAATCTGCGGGTAGTAAAAATTAAAAGGATAAGTTTCACATCTCAAATATTAAACCCGCTTGATTATGTAGGGCGCCAGCTCTTCCCAAATATCTTGTGAAGAACAAATTTATATTATTTAAAGTAAACCATTTTGTAAAATCTAATTAGCATGATGACAATCGCTCACGTTTTTAATGGCGCAAATCTCTCTGGAATCCGTTCCGTGACGCACCTCCTGACTGTTGTCCGATTCCCCTAGAACTGGCTTGCAATCTCTGAGGTCTATGAATATGTACCCGGCCGTCGCTGTGTTCACAAATGCACGCTTCTTGTGTTAATTAGTTCTTCCAAGCGCTTGACAACGGGGCGAGTAGTTTCAACTCGTTACATTACTCCCTTCCCTCCAAAAAAAAATTTCCAAGGAAATTTGAGGCCCTCCTGGCGCCTTTACACATTTCAAGACAGGAAGCTTGCTGATCATGCCAATAGGTGATATGCTCTGGAAGAATTGATTTCAGAATGTATCCTTGAAACCAGGTAATTTGTATCCAATATGAAGGTCACGTACAGGGTCCAGGTCTTGAAGGCAGAAGTGGTGATTATCAGCTTAGAGGTTTGTTTGGTGATTGTATGAAGGCGAAACTCCTCCTCCTAATCTGGCCATGATGAATTTTGAAACTGCTGGGATGAGCATCCAAAGAGTGTACAGATGAAAGCCGAAGATCAATGTAGAAGAAGAAAGTTGAAGTTCAATTTTGATAGTCTTCTTGATATTGTCCAGTGCAGATGACAGGTCCATTTTGTATAAAGATGTCCATATGAATATGAAGTTCTTCCTTCCATGTAGATTGTAATTGTTTTGGCCAAAAGCAGCAATGAATTCCACCGGGCAGTATATGTTAAGGTCTTGAATTTGTAGTGATGATTGCGATTTAACGTTGATGTTAATTCTTGATGTTGCGAAGACTAAGCTATACTATAAAATGGTTTACTGATGAAAATTAGAAAAAAATTTAAGTTAGAACTGATTGTTTAGTTATAAAGTTATAAATTGAAGTTTCAAAACAGCCCACCTAGATGTCACTCCTCTAAAATAGAATGATATTTTAAATATCTTTATAAATAAATTTTATTATAATTTTACTAACAAGTTATTTCAAAGTTTAAAAAATTTAAGCTTTAACTGTGAAATAGATATTAAGATTTCTATATGAAAATGAACATTATTATCCTTCCCATAGATCTGAGTAAAAATAAGTTTGTCTTTGATATTGATAAAATTTGAGAAATAAATTAGCTTGTGAATAAACAAATTCTGTAATACCCCAATGTAGTATAGTATAAATCAAAATTTAAATTTTCAGTTAAAATGTAATCCGATGATGAAATTAGCAGTAAAATTGAATTATTCTTATTCTATTTTGTAAATCTCTAAGAATAAAGAACCAATTAACATTCCATGATTCGATCAAGAACAAGGTATTGATTGAATTATCGAATGCTAGTTCGACTTGTTGAGGTCATTCCGAGCTCAAGAATGGCCCCCGCAACCCGAAGAAGGAAGCTTTATTATCTTTAAAATAAAATTAAAAGTAAACCGACGTTGGCATATGCCACATGCATTTTTTTGTGTTGAGGATTTCAAATCTCTCTATTTAATTAATTTATATTTATTTTTATTCTAATTTGTAAAGATAAAAAACAACATAAAATGTGAATCCAAAAAGAAAAAAAAACCCAAATGGATAAAATAAGCACTACCAAAAGAAATTACATAGAAAACCGTTGGCTGGGTTTCATAACTTCCTAAAGTTACTAAATAGATATTCTAAGCATCTGATTGCTATCATGTGATGAAAATAGTAACCCAATGCCAAAGATTCTGAATGAACTCTTCGGTTTGCCTTCTAACTCAAAGCAACATAATAAATAGTACTAACTATAAATCATTAAATCTATTATAAGAAAATTGTAACCAATATCCAGCAGATCCTGCAAGGAATATACATACTCATTTGATACTATAGATTAATGAATGGGATAACCCAAATTAACATTAATAATTTGATAAATATAGGCACGGTATTGTACCACATGCAATTGAAAATGCACTATTTCTCCAGCTTATAGTATGTAACATCCCCAAAGGGCATAAAAACTTATTAATAATAGCATAATGATACAGAACAAGACAAAGAAACAGAACAAGACAACGAAACATAATACCCAACTGTATTCTACTATAAACTATCTTGAAGATACGCCCACCATTTCGGACTAGCAAGCGCATCTTGAAAACAGTTAATTACATAACCATTTCAAAATGAATACTATAAAAGTACATATGAAAATCATCAAAATCCCAAACGGATGTACAATGTACTCACACACATCCAAACTTAATATTTGATGACTTGAATATATAAATTTACCAAAATTTAGTATTATGTACATTCCATATGCACACATTCAATGCGTAAGGGTAAGGGTAGGTCACCCTTGCACACTGAACAAGTATAAAAATAGCAAAATACATATATTAGTAATACCTGGACACGGACAAACAAAATAACATCATAAACAAATATAAAATTGCATTCAATGTGAGAACATAAGTTTTAGTCATGCTCTCACGTTAAATGGAATCTTTTAATCGCTTCCATTATTGCGCATAGTGGAAACAAAAATATATAAAATTATTAAAATACGCACCTGCAAGCATATTACATTATTAAATTTATTGAAAATAAATTTTTGCTTTGATATCCAAAAAGAAAGTTTCCTATAAATCCTCTATAATAGAGAAGGGAAATGACCAAAATAGTCCAAATTTATAAAAAAATCAAATCAATGGACAACTAACCATAAAAAACACTGTTTATGAGTTTCCAACAAATCCTCTATATTCTGGAAATAGTATGAATTACTGAATTTACGGCAATTTAATCCTTTGCTTAAAAAAAAAACAAAAAGAAAACCCAAAAACAAAATCACGCTCTCACAAGGAAGTTAACGTTATGATTTTCCATTTTAAAAAAAATTATCACCTTCGACAAAAAAGTGCCAAACACACTATCTACTATTTCATCAGGTGCACACTCAGAGGCTTATACAAGCATGGCGGCATTTAAGAAAATGTACTCTCAGAGGCTAAAAAGCATGTAGTACTTTTCTCCCGAGAAAATTGCAACAAAAGCCAATTGCTTTCACTATATCACATAGCACATAGTACTCCTGTCTCATGTAGGCAAAAACATCCACACGCTACAGGCCCTCTATGCCCTATGGACATTAGATGTAAATATGTACATCATCCCCACCCTTACAGTCAACCCTTACGAGCTGTACAAAGCCTCAGCGGTTTTATTTAAAAAACATGTGCAATGTAAAAGAAAAATTCACTTTCAGAGGCTAAACAAGCATGAAGTGACATTCCCACTGTAAGATACAGGCTAATATTTTTATATATTTATATATTTTTTTTTTAAATTGAAAATCAAACGTTAAGACCTACCCAAACAAAATTTAAGGTTCTGGTAGAATTTCTCCACGACAGCAAGCCAATTAGACCACTCCGGAGTCACACGGCACAGTAGATGAAGACGTCTCCTCGCCCACTGCACAGGTAACCCGGGCTGCTAGTTTTTTTCGGTTCTTGCATCTGCAGTCAGGAGCCTTTACACCAGGTTGACCACCGCGGAAACATCTCACTGGTTCTCTGAAATTCACGTTTTGAGCGCTTTGATTGTTGTTATGAAATACCTTTAATTTCTTTTGACAATAGGATTATAATAGTTATTATTGCATAGGATTACATATATAGGATTATAATAGTTATTACTGTAAGAGAAAGTTTATTTATGTATCTTGGCAACATGTTACACATTAGAATTTCTAATATTTCCTCTTCCGGCAATTTCTTAGAGAGGCGATTATTCAATAGTAAGACTGTAGTTATAAATGAACTCAAGTTTTCTTTGGGTTTTTGACATGTAGTTCTTAACTGAGCTACTAGACGTTTCTCATGGTCCAAGAGTTCGAACTCCTCCTTCAAACCCGCAACAATCTCTGACCATGAATTAAAAGTAAAACGGTTCACCCTGAACCAGTTCAAAGCATCGCCTGTGAAAAATTCAATCGCGCTAGAAAATAGATTATTGGTACTTACACCACGAGAATCTGCTAGTTCTTCTACACGTTCTATGAAATTGCGTACGCATGTGGATCCGTCAAAAACCAGATTCCATTTGTGCACGGGAAATGACTTGCAGGAAGAGGATTGCGTTTCCGCCTGTCCCTCCGGCGAAGCTTCATTTTTATTCAGCATTGTCACAGAATCCTGAATCTTGGCCTGACTCCTCGTAACAATTTGCGGTTCCGACATGACGTGAAGAAACTATGCTATGTAGGTATGAAATAAATAATTAGCACATGTATCAAATATACCCGACGACAATAATCTTGCCTCGTACCAAAAAAAAAATTTGATTACAGCATACTGTAAGTCAATAAACAGTGAAAAACGCAGAGCGCTAGAGTTCTAGAGGGGACACTCAAATATATAAAATTTGTAGAATGATTATTTAATGGAATATCATCACGAAACAGATCCCCGGAGCATCAAAACCGCGAGCGTCTGTCATCATAAATTCACAAATTAGCAAGATTAACACTTGAGATTTTTAACTACACTAAAAAACATTGAGCACAAATTTACCTCCTACCCACAAAATAACACATCACTAGGTTTAAACCACGTTGGGAGGCCAAATGTACCGTTGGGCGTCAAATGTACCGAGATTTATTGGTGTGTAATTTCTGAAAAGTGTGTAAACATAAAACTCATGTGTTGCACAATATTAAATAAGGGATTCAGAAATCAAAGAATTGCGTGAATGCTAAGAACAAAGTTTATTGAGTTTAATTATCAAAATACTCATCTATTAAATTACATTAATATCATGTTAAATAGCAAGAGACTCTACGTTCATTATTAAGATCAGGGCATGTTCAGATCGTTAAACAAAATCTGACTAGTGATGAGAGTATACAATACTAAAATGTTAATCTGCGGGTAGTAAAAATTAAAAGGATAAGTTTCACATCTCAAATATTAAACCCGCTTGATTATGTAGGGCGCCAGCTCTTCCCAAATATCTTGTGAAGAACAAATTTATATTATTTAAAGTAAACCATTTTGTAAAATCTAATTAGCATGATGACAATCGCTCACGTTTTTAATGGCGCAAATCTCTCTGGAATCCGTTCCGTGACGCACCTCCTGACTGTTGTCCGATTCCCCTAGAACTGGCTTGCAATCTCTGAGGTCTATGAATATGTACCCGGCCGTCGCTGTGTTCACAAATGCACGCTTCTTGTGTTAATTAGTTCTTCCAAGCGCTTGACAACGGGGCGAGTAGTTTCAACTCGTTACAATATATATATATATATATATAAAATGTTAATAATTGTCTAGTTGTTCGTCTAGGTTATTAAATGCAGGAGTTGAAATGCTTACACTTTTCTTGAACAGATAAAATAAAAATAAACACTCTTACAACAAACACACCACCAGAATATAATCCAACGACACAACAATGTACCTAAGACTCATACTACATTATCACAAAGATAATTCACCTGCATTGTTCCCAAAACCTTTAACCTTCTTCCTGATATCCTAAAAACCGAAACTCAACTCCCTATTTTCAAAACACAAATAACTTTATGGATCCTTACATCTGAAATACATTTCAATTAAAACACCCATACATAACTAACTAACTAACTAACTAACTAACCATCACGCCGTTTCCCCGCAGGGGTAGGCAGAGAGGACGGACCGCCAAACAACTCGGTCTTGGCACACACTTCTTGCCTCATTCACATTCATACATCGTCTCATACATACTCTTCTATTATTCTGACTCTTGACATGGCCCGACTCTAGTATCTGATTCACTTGATCGTGCCATGTCTTCCTCGGGCGTCCCCGACTTCTGCTACCATTCGCATTTGCATCATATATCCTCCTTACACTCCTATCTTCGCTCATTCGCTCTACATGCCCAAACCATCTAAGCGTCCCTTTCTTAATCTTACTCATTACGCTTACATCAGCCTTGCACTCTTTGCGGATCTCCACATTCCTCACACGATCAAACATGGTTTTACCACACATACGCCTCAGAGATCTCATTTCAACAGCATTCAATCTACTTTCATCCTTTCTTTGCCAGTTCCATGCCTCACTTCCATACATCAAGGTAGGTACCAGCACTCCGTTGTGGACTGCTAACTTCGCTTCTTTGGACAGTTTTTTGTTAGCGCCAACGGCGTTCAGTCCTCCATTAACGGAATTACCTGCATTTACCCTTCTTTCAATATCTCTGTCAGCCTTCCCATCTCTTGTAAACATACTTCCTAAATACACAAACTCATCCACCTGCTCCAAGTATTCCTCATTCACAATTATATTGCACACTGTTTTCGTACTCTCTCTTTCAAACACCATTACTTTAGACTTACTTACATTCATCATTAACTCATTCTTCATGCATACTTCGTTCATCCTAGACACGAGAGACTGTAGATACACACCCATACATTCTACACTTTAACCCCCTAATCTTCCCCCACAACTCTCTCACATTCCTCAATTGACTTAATCCATATAAAATATAATACTTACCAAGGTTTAATTAATTATAAGTCACAAAAAATATTAACTAAATCGGAATTGTATAATTTACTAACTAACTTGTAATCCAATTTTAATATTAAAGGTTGGTAGTTAATTTTTAATCTGTTTTATAAAGTTTAAAAGGAGGGGTGGAGGGAGGAGGGGGAGAGTTTTTTGTGACGAGTACTTTTGTCCCTATAATTTACTAAAATATTTTAATACTGAGGGGGTATGAGGGTTTGAACCTCCTAACCCCCCCCCCGCTTATATAGGCTCTTGAGCTTACTTACTACTTGATATTAGATAATAGTACAATCTGTACACTTACCTAAGTGGATTGAAAACATCATAATATAATAAAAAATCATATCATAATAAAAAATTTCATGGAATGGAGAAAAAGCAGACATGTTTTTTTTTAATATCAATTTAATATTAACTTATTTTTTAATCTTCTATCTATTTCTACTCTTCCTTTCAATTTATTTTCTTTTTTTATATATGTTTGATTCTCTGGCGCATTAATTTCACCAAATCAAAAGTAAGATTTCACGGAATGGTTGAAAAGCTTACATGCTTCTATTTTTTTAAATATTTATATACCTACATATACTTTTTTCTTTTTGCATATTTTTTAATTCCCTATTTGTTTTTTTTTGCTTATTTTTATTCTCTATTTTCTTCTAATCTCCTTTCTTTCTTTTATCTATTTTTGATTCTTTAGCTTATTAATTTCATCTAAATAAAAAGTAAAATTTCAATTTGATAAACTCACATGTCAATAATTTTTTACTATATTTCTATTTTTGAATTATCATATTTGAATATTCTTTTAGTCTATTCTCTACGTTTATATTATTTAAAATATATAGTTAGCAACTTCTTATATCAACCAAGAAAACTTTTCCGATTATGTATAAAGTGCAATAATTAAGTAAAAGTCAATACACTAGACAAAACAAGAATCGCATTTAATAAATCTGCCTATTTCCGACTGTCCTAAAACAGATAAATCTCCTAGTTGGACAGCCAAAGGTCACTGTAATATGTATAATGTCATGTTTTTAAAAAATTAATAAATAAATAAATGAAAAACAGTATTCAAGTTGTTCACTGGCTATTATTCGACATAAACGTTTAACTACCTCAGTAACATTAAAGTATATTAATTAATTCTAAGCGTTTAGAATCAATTATACCCGTACAACTTAATCATTTATACTCGTTAAACGTTTTACTTAGAGTAAGAATAAGTTTCATCATAAATATCACACAAATAATGGTCCCCATCCCACAACACATAAATGTTGGTTACATATATTGTTTTAATTAGTTTCCCAAACGCCGAACTTCCATCTCCAATATCCAAACAAAACCAAGGCAGTCTAGTTCCCCGATGTACTTGAGAATATGTGTCGGTGTTTACCCGCTGCACATGAACACATGCATAGATGAACGGATGCACACGTGCATTGCACTTGCAGGTCGCACCGCCATTCCTTACAGTCAACATCCTCCGTATTATTGCATTCGCTCGGTGCAACGAGAAGGAACGATCTGCAATTGCACTGGGATTGGTGTCCACGTGGCTTCATTCTACTCTGGATAAATTGATTAATTATCTTTTAATTGATTACAATATTTTCTTGGTGAGTATTGAAACAAATAATATATTTATTTAATTATTGAAGACAGTATAAGCGCATTCTAAACGAAAATCTGAAACAGAAAAATCAGAAAAGGATACGGTCACATCTAGGACTCGAACCCAGGACCCTTGTCTTGCCGGGACACGGGTCAAGACAAGGGTCCTGGGTTCGAGTCCTAGATGTGACCGTATCCTTTTCTGATTTTTCTGTTTCAGATTTTCGTTTAGAATTCGCTAATATTGTCTTCAATAATTAAATTTAACAATTTGAGGTTTACTCAATAAAATTATTCCGAAAAATAAATATATTTATTGCTGCATTGGTTTATTTTTTAAGCTGTTAATACTTCATTTTTTGAGGAACAGTTTTCGTAATTTTCAAATAATTTTTTAGAATGTACGTTTAAGATTTAATAAAATAATGCTACGAAAATACATTTTGTATTTGGAAAGGTCAAACCAAAATGGAATGTATTTGTATTTTGTATGTGCAGCTAATTAGACAATAGATATAAAATTCATATTCACAGACAGGACATCAGTCTCAGGTTCTCAGCATGCGGAACTATGATACCCCAACTGGAGTACACCTTGACACCCCTCTCAGGGGGGGTAAGCATTTGCTGAAATGCTGATGGTATTAGATCTGCCCCTGGGTCAATGGCCGAGTTGGCATCGCGCCTGGGTTTCACCCAGACGTCGCGAGTTTCTCGGCTGTCTTCCACCATGACACAAGAAAAATTTTCTGCTCACTGTGGTGGTAAAAGGAGTTTTTAAATTTATTGTCAGGTTATTCGTAACCTGACAAAGTTTGTCTAACCTAATAAAAACACATAATTTTGAAATATTAGTGATTAGAAAAAGTGTTAATTTTATTAAGTCTAATACGGTATGTAATCAGAAAAAAATTGTAAAGAATTATTTTTTAAATATTTTCCCCCTTCTAACGACTATGTATTTGCCTATTTAACTCCCCCCAATCCCCCCACTCCCCCCCACTCCAACCCCTAACCCTCCTTCTGCATTTCTTCCGGCGAATTGGGTTAACCCCTCTTCCGATGTTAAACTATATTTACATTTAGAACACGACTTTTCCGGATGAAGACAGCCTTGTTCTCGAAACATTAAGATTTTATATCTAATGAAATGGTGTAAACAAAGTTATTTGGCTTTAAGGCGATGCACTACGTCGTGTAATATTTTAAATTGAGCCGCTATCAATAAAAACCCTTACGTAGATGGCGATAAGGTTTAAATTCCCGCTTAACACCACCCGCCTGTTTTGATTTATGCAAGAAAAAAACATGGCCAAAAAGTGCCTTTTATTTTATTTTGTGGATGTTCAGGCAAAAATATATATTTTTTTTTTCGATCATTTTATAAATAACTTAATTTGCCACATTATACAATAAAATCATAACCGAAAATGGGTTTGTAAGTAGGAGATTTTGAACTTTAAAGCAGTTTTCATAGGCTTTACATTATTTTTTTTCTGGGCTTATAAAAAGATTTATCTAAAAAATACTCGATTATTTCAAAGGCCAAGATGTATTCTACTCGCAGTATTTAATTAAAGCATCTGAAACATTTCTAGGCGACCAAATTTTCAAACCAAAAACACATGATTTTCCATTACTACGTATGGAATCGCCTTAAATTATATTTAAGTTTGGTGGAATTCCATCGTAGTAATAAGTATTTCAAACCCATTAAAAAACATCTTTCACTTTTTTTCTAACCGATCTGGTTTCAGACAACCGCGTCCGTCTTAATGGTCACTTGGAATAGCCAGAGTGATTTCAAGTATACAGATTAATTCATTTGATTGTGTCATTACTTTCTTGAAGGTACAAGAATTCTTCTTCTATCCACCTGCATGTTACATGTCCACACTATACCCATATAGTAAGCGAACCTTTATAATAGATTATCACATTCTCGGTGTAAAATGGTTTTATCGCAAAACGCTCATAGTACACTTTCTCTCTTTGCCAGTACCATACACCACCGCCCACCATGGTTAATGTCAAAACTCCATTATGAGCTTTTATCCTTGGTGATACAATTGATGATATTCCCATCTGAAGAGAGTTACAAATATACTAAACTAATTTAAAATATTTGCTTAAGCCTACACCATTGAACACATTTTTATTTTTGCTTTAGCTTGGTAATGAACCTGACACTTTGAACTGTGAGCAAATAAACTTTTCGATATGCTTTGAGCTAATCAATTTTGAACACAAAGTTATTATATTTAGATTCAGTAACGATTTGTTTAATAATTCAAAATGTTGGTTCGTAAATAAAAGCCATTTATTCTGTGAGATAGGTACCCTTCGGAAATTAAGTGATCGGAGAACATACACTTATCTATACACAGGTAATTAGAGCATTCCAAAAGCCGTATATAACTAATACTTAGCCTCTCAGAAGAGGGTTCCTGGAAAATGTAGGTGCCCATTTTCAGTAGTAATTAGACTCCATCCATTGAAACAACATCCTTAAGCGTCCATTTTGTGGAGGCGGCCGCCATTTTGTGTTGCGGGGAACACCACATGACGGTAGCCATCTTGTGAATAGGAAGACATTTTGCTCAGTCAGATAGGGATGACATTATGCGCTCCAGGAAATGAAGATTTTGAGGAAAGATAAAGCTGGAACAATATATCGAGTGTCTAGAGTATGGAGAACTTGGGAGGAAGCATAATGGAACTAGTTGTTATAATATCACATGTGAAGGAACAGGACCGGATTCACCACATATTCAAATAGAACATCGGAGTTTATCGCACTGTAACTTTGACTAATTTTAGTGCAATTCTGTCAAATATATATATTTTCGAAAAAAATCACTGCCGTAGGTTTGTAGATGTTATAAGATCAATATATATTTTTAAAATATCGGCTTGCGAAAGATATTTTGATGGTTGAAGGCGACATAAGACTCTAGTAACGGGGTTTGCTCGACGCTCACATTTTAATTATTTCTTATGAACGTCTCACTAAAATTTCAAATGTTTCTAAGGTTAATAAAAACAGGACCTTACCATTTTATGGTTTGTAAATTTTATAAAACGTTTTCCAACTATAAGATTATCGCAAGTATCAGAATTAATTTTTCTAGACGATGAATTAATAACTTCCCGAGAGATCGCTCTAGAAAAAAATGAGATTTTAGTTATCAGAAATAATTAGAAAACCCTCATGGAAAGATCGATTTTCTAGGCCTGCTAGGGCAAAGTCAACCGTTTGCACCGAAAATCGTTTTTACACGTCTTCATCACTTATGTCGTTAGGATTACCACTTTATTTTAAAGATTTTAGATTTGATTTAAGAGTCTGTCCAATACACAAGGGCGTCGATTCTTGTGATTCCACTCGAACAAGGAGTGGTTCGATCTACTCGTTGTTCGAGTGGAATGACTTTTGACGTTTGGCATATGTACCGTCGACGAGACTCGAGAATAAACATCGACCAATGTATTTATTTTAGACGGTGATTGCGAGCGGCCTGGATCGGAGAATCGATACCTGCGCGTGTTTCTGTTTAAGATTCTGGCTATATTTTAGGGTATTGTCTCGTCTTAAAACAAAAGTTTAATGTTTTTATAGGTTATGTTCTTAATTAATCAATTAAGTCAGATCCTATAGCGAAATTTCAGGGTTTTTAAAAATGTACCATATTAATAAGAGCATGCTGAGATAGAACTTTTTGAAAAATAAAGAATAGTGCCGAAGATATAAGCCATCACAATGTTTATGTTTGCGGCCGGCCGAAAAGTTTCTGACAAGACGGTCATACGCGCGGTGCCATTCGAATTGTACCAAATCGTACTCATGTGACGGCACGAGACACCATTGCACACATTTCACCCAAGTTTGCTTTTAAAACTCTTGAATTCTTAATTTTTGAATTGTAATATTGAAGAATAATTATAAGGTTTCAATGATTTCCTGCTTTTTTACATTGATTATCTCCAACGATGAAATTTAATATCTGATATTAGGCTTTCTAGAGCTAAAGTTGATGCGGAATAAGCATCTTAATCTAACTTTGTAAGCGTATAGCTTTTTATTCTTGATATATAGAATAAAAATAATTGATAAAGTCAAAATTTTAGAACTTATTATTTACACGACAAAATTGGTAAAAACAAAAAAAAAATGGGTTGCTTAATTTGAACCACCGTTACCTTGTTTGGATCACTGGTTGCCATGATCGGACTAAATCATTTTGAAAGCAGGATACAATCATAGCTCCCTTTTGAAATTTTAATTTTAGTGCGTAATAAGATTTTCAAAAACAATGTCAGTGAAGATTAAGTAAACCGTAATTAAAATTAGAAAATAAACACAGTGATTTACAATTAAAATAAAATACTTCTTAGTTAAATTATGTATGTGTTTGAGTGTCAGGTAGTAAAAATAAATCTACTTATTTATGTATTTTGCCTTTTTTGGCACAGTCACAAGAATCAAGATAAACGTTAAATAAAGAGACAATTAACATTAAAACTGAAACATTGTAAAGTTCATAATGAAAATAAATAAAGATTAATTTACAGGCGTCGTCAAATTTAATTTACAGGCGCTGTCAAATTTAATTTACAGGCGCCGTCAAATTTAATTTACAGGCGTCGTCAAATTTAATTTGGTAATTATTTATTTTATTTTTGATTTTGTTATAATTATTAGTTCATGATATCTTACGGGTAGTTAATAAAACATTAATATGGCCTTTTCTTGATTGGTGCATTAAAAATATCAATAAAAAAGCTAATACATAATGCTAGCATGATATTTAAAAAATAGATGATAATTGTTTTTATATGAATTTCAATACCGCAGCAGGGCAAAGATATATCCCAGAGTCATTTTTAACACTGGTGTATTCTTCCTGAACATACGTTGTACATTTATCAGAAACTATCATAATATCTTCAATGGAACAATGGAAAAAAATATGCCGATCCAAAAAAATGGTTTCTCCCCTCTTTAGCTTTTTGGTTTCCCCGTCGAGGCCCCGTTTTAGTGTCACCTTTGGTACTCCATTTATTATGCTATGAGGCGAGGCTATTAATGCCAGGCGCATTCTGTTTTCATTTCACTCGTAATAGTGCCCTAATAAAAACCAAATTTTGAAAACGCGAAAAAATCGTTGCCACCATTAGACTTGTTCAATAGTGGAGTGGTGTTCTTTAAAAAAATCCTTGTTATAAAAAAATGTTTTTGGAATAAATTTTACGATAAATTACAATAGTAATAAATAAATACACAGAGCTCACAAAAAATGCAAACAAATAATGATATATAATATATGTCATATTTTGATAAAGGTTGCGAAGCCGCTGAGATGACGAGGTATTACTTGTTTTTTGGCGTGATCTTGGATTTAAAAAAAACCGTTAGTTTTTCTGAAATAATGGTCCATTCCTTGCACCGCACGGTGTCGTCATCCCATAGAACCGATGGCACATCGTGAATTTTGACGATACATTGAAATTAACACTTTTTAAGATTGATAATACTTTATGAGGATTATTTTGATGTGATTTGAATATTATTTTTTAATGCAACCTGCGTGGACATAGTTGTGGGTCAAACTTGACTCTATTTGAAGAAATATAAATTTTGATTTGATAAACGTTATAATTTTGGTTGATTTCGAAGGCTCGTATCGTTTATTTTATATGTAACATACATTTTTCTGACCGGTCGTTGGCCGAGTTGACATCGTGCTTGGGTCCCACTCAGGCGTGTTCAGTGTGTTCAATTCCTCGGCTGGCTAAGTCCTCCATCACAACACAAGCAACATTTTCAGCTTACTGTGGTGGTGGTAGGAGATTTTCAAATATTGTCAGGTTATTCGTAACCCGGGAATGTTTGTCTTTCTTTTAAAAAATAATTTAAAAATTCTTTTATAATTTTTTTTTCTTCGTTCTTATATATTTTGTTATTTTTATAATTTCATACTTTATAGAATTTTACGATCTCCAAAATAAAAATGAAAGAATATTATATATTTTTTAAAACTACTATTTATTTTTTCCACCTTGATCTTCTAGGAAACCAATGTATAGAAAATGTTTAAAAGCTACTGCACTAAGTTTTCAGAATTTCAGTTGCGGATGTTTACGGGAAGTAAGTATTTATTAAAATTACTCTATTTAGAACTTTTTTAATAACTGTACCCCGCCATGCATTGCTGTGGCTCAATTTGTCTGGGCATATAGAGCAACAGTAGCGCGTATTGCTTTTACGTCAAACAGATTGCGCTGTTTTTTAAAAAAGCATGACAATACCTGTCACAGGAGATATCTGTATAATATATAAAAGCACACGCGTATTCGAATGCTACCGTGTGTCAATATTTTAAAAAAACAGTGCTTTGTTTCCAAGAGAGGTGTTTCCGTTCAATTTAGTAACTAGGCTTTATTTCATTCACCTATAATTGCCTAAAATACTCCATCCCGAACTTAAGACGTAAAAAAAAATCATATAAAATAATAAAACTTACAACTTTCCCATATTTCAGTTTTTCATGATTTTTACAATATTTTCACTAATTCTAAAAAAAAAATATTTATGCTGCTACAATAATCTCAAACAATTTTAAACGATGATAAAAAATATATATTTATTTAATTAATAATAGGCCTGTAAATAACTAAAACGACAACATTTCCATGTTTTAGATTTTTATCAGTACCTTAACCTTTATTTCAGGAATTCAATTTTATTTTTATTAATGCTACATTTATCTAGGAGGATTATAAAAGAAATCATGAAAAAATACTAAAAAGTTTTCTCATAAACAGACTTAACAGATCATGTCCGCAAAAACACCTTTGTGCGCCGGTCCTTTGACCGTAACATTCCCATATAGTACTTTATTTCTAGATGTGATTTGAAATCTTCAACTTCGCTGCGCAGTACAAAATAATACATAAATACCAATAAATAAAAACATTTCTTTTTTAATTGTTAATTTTTTTTATTACTTTTTTTAGATATTGTATTTTATTAAAAATGAGTAACTGCATTCAGTTCGGTTGTGAGAAATCTCTAATGTTTACACATCTATTTGATTATAATGTGACTTACACCTTAAATTTGTAATGTCATAAAAATTGCACAAATTGAATAATAAATTAATATTATCGGTAAGTTTTGTTTCTGAATGTGCAATACAGTTATAAGAATTGAATCAATTCTCTTTCCAACATTAATTTTCTTGCGATACATAGGTATGCAAGTATAAACTTATGTATCGCATAAGCATGTACTCGCAATTATCTGATATTAACAATATCGCACACAATATAGATATCGCTGTAAGTCCTCCATCGATGCACAAACAACATCTTACACTTGTAATAATAGGAGTTTTTAAAATATTGTAAGTTTAATCGTTACCCGGGAATGATTAAATTCCTTTAAAGAAAACTGACCAGAATGATTGAAAAACTGTACGTGCTAATAAATCCAGCCCTGTTAAGGAAACATCAGCAACAACAAACATCAGTGCGGGTATCTTGACTGTTGTACTAAACAGTATCAAGATCCGCAATAATGTCCGAATGTCCACTAATCTACACGATTACCGATAACTCGATTATGGGACAGAATGTTAGAAGCTTTGGCTTTAGTCAAGAGGTCAAGGGTGAAAATAATATACTCAGTGTTCGACGCTCATACCGCGAAACTACGGGAAGTGGCCATTCGCGATAATCTGAGAAAAAAAACCTAACAAGGTCTACAAAAAAAATCAGTTCTATAATAAACAACAAAATTATTGTAATCAAAATTTTATAGTGTGATCAAAGTTTTACCTTTGCTAGTCGTAATGCACTTGTTAGGATAATATTGAAAACAATGTACATGCCTAGTAAGAGCGATTATTCATTTGGAAACATATTCAAATTTTCTTTAAAAAGATCAAAAGATAAGAAAATAAAAGAACGTACAGAGAGAAAAATGTATCGTTAATTTATTAAAAATTCTCTTCAAATTGTTGGTAGTTGCGGTTAAAAACGGGATTGGAGGCCTTTCGAATGAATTAAAAGGATGTGGCCGACTAATAAATGTTAGAACGCGAAAGATAAAAAAATCCTGATGTCCCGAGGAATAAGATATTTGTGAGTATTTTGTAACCGGTACTTTTAGCAAGTATTTTTAACAGGTATTTTAATAGTTCATTTTTAAAGGTATTTTTCCTACCCATAGATAATGTATTGTAACGAAAAAAAGCAACGGCAAAAGCAGCAGAGGAAGCGAAAGAAAATGTGGGGAATTTTTCGACGGGGAATTTCCCAGCAACCCCCATGGATTTGAAAAAAATACTGTGGGGAATCACACATCGAAAATTTTTGTGGCGAATTACCTTTCACATATGTTCTCTAACAACTCCCCCCCCCTTCACATGGATTCGAAAAAATGGGAATTACTTCCTTCAGAAATTCTCTAACAACCCCCCCATGGATTTGAAAAATTACTGTGGGGAATCATACCTTTGAAAATTTCTGGGGGGAATTGCCTTTCACAGAAATCATCTAACAACCCCCCCCCCCATGGATTTGAATAATTATTGGGGGAATCAATTTTAAGTAAAAAAATTGTGGGGAATCGTTGTGAGCAATTATCTGAGTACAGTTACAAAAAATACCTGTTAAAAATACTCACAAGTATTTTATACTGGGACTGAGTATTTATTGCATTCCATCCCCAGATACTCAGGTGTCCTAATCCTCAGGTCGGTATAAAACTTATGAGTATTTTGTAACCGGTATTTTTTTATACCTGTACTCACAGGACCAACCTTTAATATAGCTCCATTTTTACGAAAAATTCCTCAAGAGAATACTCAATATTCTAAATGGATTTCCTTGTAATTAAGAAATACCAACCATTCATTCATTTTATGATTTATTTAATAATTGATAATAATAAAGCTGATAATAATATTTAAGCTGATAAGAAAAGATTCATCTTGGCCAAAAGGCCGAGAAACCCAGGTTCCATATCAGCAGTATTCCGCCGAGGTACATGAAACTGGCATTCTATGCTCCGTACATCAGGTGTGAATGCAAGTCACGCCATCTCTCAGCATTATTGGCTGCTTGCAATTATTTGGTTCGTTAATAATCAGTTAACTATGCTATGGCGGCTTATCTCTTATCCGCGAAATAATTCAATGTATACTAGGGTTTCATTCAACAATTACTGCTTGTTACATTTTTTCACCTGAAACGACCAACTTTATTTTATATGAGAAAGGCATTGTAAGTGCTAACTCTCTCACTAGATGGCGTCGAAACAAATTGTCTACATTTTTTGGTGAAGATACTAGAACTTGTCAAATCGAAAGGACACGGGTTCAAGTCCCGTTGGCGTCATGTATCTTTTATCAGGAGATTTTTCAATGTGGATGAGTGTTTCAGGCTAATAATTATTGCTTATAAAATAATTGTTACCCTTTGTGCCATGTATAAAAAATCTTGTCTTAAACATTAGTTTACCAAAAAATAATAATCAGTTAACCAATTAATATTCATTTGGTAATTTCCCTTAGATACGAGAGGGATTGGCATCTTATTATATTAGGAATAATGTCATAATAACATTTTTATTTTATTTATTATTTTTTTTACACTGTATTTTTTTTATGTTATAATTTTTAACCTCACTAGCACAAGCCTGTGATATTAATAATTTAATAAAATAATAAAATTAGCACAAAGATTATGTTTTGAGAGAACAATTAATTATTACATTATTTTTTCTCCGAATTGGGTACCTATTAAGATAATTCATTACAGTAAAATGTAATAAAAATTTAGGGTGACCATTATGTACATTGATATTTGAATGCAAAAAACTATTATTTTTAAAATAAGAGAGAACCATAGAAGAGAAAAAAAATTACATTATAAAAGGACAAGGATGAAAAAATATACACATTATGCCATTAATTTAAAAGGATAAAGATGAAAAAAATGTTGCGACTCCTAAGCTAGCACAAATAATTTAAATTATTTTTAAAAGTACAGAAGGAATTAGACGACCTAATGTGATCGAGAAGGCTATCAAATAGAGGTGATACAAATAATTTCTTTGACCAAATGAAGATTTCGTGTGAATTGCCATAAGGTCCGAATTTGCTGCGAATTAGAGCCAATTATAGTAATACGAATTTGCTGCGTTCTTTTCGCAATACTAATGGTTCCATGATAACTCAACACACCTTTAAAAAGTGGTATAAAATCATTAGAAACGATGAAAAAAAAAAAAAACCTAACCTACTTAACCCAATTAACAAAGTTTTTGTTTCATCACATTCCATGACTTTATTTAACTTTTTAAAAATGTGATGAATTATCATTTTGATGATTTATCCGGTCACCATGAAAAATGTAGGGCTATTTTCGTGATATCTTATTAGTCATTCAAAGAAAAAGTAGGTAAAGAATAAAGTTTCGTCCAGTACCTACGCCGCCTGATCACATATATTCGTGAAATAGAACCCTTCGGTCTTCTACCACCTATGAACAATAATATAGAAATGGAGTTATAGCCAGAAGCTTTTAATGCTAAAAAAATTATTTATTGTGTGTAAAAGTGCTTTTCCTCTTTCTTTCAATAATTTTCTGAAAGGCCAAGCTATTTTAGAGATACCAAAGCTCCTGTTCATTTGACGCTTCGTTCAAAAAAATTTACTTCATTTTTATTTTTACGAAGTCACCCAGTAATTTCATGTGAACAAATAATATTTTCTATGTTTGTTGTTTCAAGATAACTCTAATTCTCATATTTTTAGATTTTAAATTTACCGTGATTTATCATTAGCAGAACATTCTTCCTGGAATATTAAAATGTATCACTGCGTGAACGTGATTACGTTATCGTGCAAGTAAAACACATAGGGATATTTATGGATGTGTAGTGACACGTTACTATGATAATACGAGGTATCAATAATAGCCTAGAATCTTCGAGACTTGCGAATATAACTGAACGCACGCAGCGAGCATAGCCTGAGAACATTCAAGAACTTGCGACGAGAGTGCGTCTATGTTCTTGCAGCTTGTGGAACCGTCCGGGCGGCAACACCTAGACGCGTGCTTATCGCTGCGCTGCGCCACAGATCAGTCTAGCTACTCAGTTCAGTTTTACCTAGTACTTAAACACAGTTCAGTGCAGTAGCGATCGCTAATTCTTACGCCTGGCGATACCTCCAACCACTTCAGTTTAGTGCTCATAATCAGCTACAACTGCGAGTGAAGTCGCCAGATTAGGACTTGCGTACCACCAATTGACTACATCATCAAGTCTCCGCCGGCATAGGGTTGAGCTACCAACCTGTTGCTGTGACTACACTCTAGAACTCACCACCGTTTATATCTCTACCACCCACGGTATCAAGCATTCTTGCTTCCGTTCATCTCCTCTACCTACGGTATCGAGCATCTCACTGGAGGACCAGGAAGATCTTCACCACCAGTTGACTACAACATCAGAAACCTCAGCTCGCACGGTGTCGAGCTCAAATCCAAATCCCATTGTGATATGAACTTTGTGATATGAATCCCATCGTGATACCTACTATCAACTACCAAAACATAATAAAGGGGCTGTAATACCACATTAACATCTTTCATTGTCTCTACCTACCGTTATCCACAGAGATGTATGGATATTTATGGAAATTTAACAGTTATCGGAAAATTCGAGGATATGCTTGGATATTTATGGATATATAAATATGAATGGAATTGTTATATAATATATATTATGTACGGGTATAAGTGTGGATATTTATGGATACTTAACGTATATTTATCAATTTTCAGGATATATATGATGGATATATTTAAGCGTATGGGTGCGTTTATGGGTATGTGGATATTTATGAGTATTAGAGGGATATTTATGCATATTTATGCACACGTATTGAAATTTATGGAATTTAAAAAATATATTTTTTTGTTTGTTCGTATATAATTACAGATATATATGTATATTTACTCAGAGCTTGTAATAAATTCAGTAGGTACATTAAAAACACGTTTGATTTATTATGTTAAATACGTATGTATTAAGTACACTGGATCCATCAGTCGGCACGGCGGAACACTCAGCTAGGCTGGCACTTTTATCGCGAACATGCTGACACATGAATGTTCTCCGTATTCGGGGAGTTATTGAAAATCGTTAAGCTGTCAAAATTCAACTCTTGACCTATTTGGGAAATTCACGGGTATAAAATAATATTTGCAGAGCTTTTATGCAGAGAAGGTTCTCTAGGACTGGGTAAGAGTAGATAAGCCTCAAGAGCAATCAAAATACTTTTGGATTAAAACACGAAATTATACCGCATTCTACTCTTTAAACGAATCAATGAAGTTATTATATAAATAAGTCTCTTTGTAATATTTTGACTCTAATGGTGCTCTGTCTCTAAAAGGATGTCCGCTATGATCAAGATAATTTACACTTTTTTATATGCGGAACTATTTATTCTCTTAGGTACTAACAAATAATCACGTATGTTTCGAAGCCACAAATAAAACAAAGCCACAAAGAGTTGAGATGACAAATATTTAGAGCTAGAAAGTTCCAGGCGTTGGGCAAAGTTTTTAGAAATCAGATGCAGACAGTAACTTTCCTCTTATTTTGAACGTTAATTGTGCAAAATTTCACAAAAAAGTATTAAAATCTGCTTAAAGGGGTGGAAAAAGGAAATGATGGTGGTTTTTAAATTTTTTATGTATACAGTGACCTTCTTATTCTTGATAATCAAGTGTGAAAATGTCATTAATCTGTAATAAAAACTGTAGATTTTCATAAAAAAAAGCCCGTACCGGAACAATCACTCTTCTTTACTTTATAGATAGACCAAAATCTTACAGATTGGAAAATACTCTAACCTTGCTAAGAAACCACTATCCTAAATTGAGACGGTGCGCGGTGATTGAAATGCCTTTAGCTACGTTTAAGGAATAAATTTCTTGGTGCTTCCCAATTTTTATAATTCATATCACTTTTCTCTATCCGTTCCTAATTTCCTTCGACTTCACAATTTCCCCCAAATTGGTTATGGCAGTCCCCTGGCACAATAATGTGGTGACGCATGAAAAAAACACAATTTGTGAGGTGGGTATGGGAATCGCCACCACGGGAACCATTTATTGGATAACCAACACTCCTACTATACGTCACCTTAACTGATTTGCTACGTTTGGTGACTTATCAGGGGTGCCGGTTCATGGGGTGAGATTTGTCTAGATGTTGGCGGCGGATGCGTTTGCCCATCTCCCGAGTCGCGGGTCGGATCGGGAGAGACTGGTTAAAGGAGACCTTTTGAATTCTTCAGCCGGACTCTCTCGACCACTCACCTAACAACGCAGTGGGAGGAAATAATTCATAAATCCGTCACTCCTGGACATATTGACCCCATATTAGGTATGATTTCAGAATTTTATTATTAAAAAATTGTATGTTTATTTATAATAATTATTCAAAAACAGATTTATGGTTTTAGAAAACGTTCAGAAATATCCATCTTATTGAAAAACGGAAATACCCACAAATTCTTAGATATCAGCATCTTTAAGAAATATAACATACGCCTTAAGGGTCTTCATGCTGAAAATCTTCAATACGACTCATAAATAACAGTTTTAATTTTATTAATATGTATCCAAATCAAAAGTATTCATCTTGTTTTTTTCCTTTCCAGAATTTCGTCACCTTCATTTCTCTGAAAAGACTCTCCACATATCATTCCAAAGATGACATAGGCCTTTTCCTAATGAAGCTTATGTAAAAAAACCATAACATTTATACCCTGGTGGTGGTTGATTTAAGAGTGAGATTGTCAGAAAATGGCGAGAAGCAATTTGTAGTATTAGTTATTCAACTAATGGGCCTGTCTTGCTATTTCTGTTTCAAAGGTAAAGAGTTATAAATTAGCTGATCTAGGCTCTCGATTGCTAAAATAGTTGAAAGGTCAATAATTCACAAGCGGCAGAAATATTAATTATTGTTTACCTTTAGCATTCGGGTTTAGTACTGTTTCTTTCATTGCCAAAAGCCAAGCAAACATACAAATTCCGCAGTCAATAATTACACTTGAAACTTTTATTTTATAGGTCAATGGTAGGTCATTATTATTTTAATAATAGTTTTGGGTTTTTGTACATGAAGGCGCATTTTAAATGTTATAGAAATTTTATTATATTTTTACATTGAGTTATTGAGATTGTTTATTATACTCGTGTAAATTTGAACATATTAATAATACTCATGGAAGCCCTCCAAATTTTATTATGTTTTTACATTATGTTATTAAGCTCGTTTATATACCCATTTAAAGTTGGACATATTTATAATACTCATGGTAGGCCGCCACATTTTATTGTGTTTTTACACTATGTTATTAGCTCGTTTATATACCCGTTTAAAGTTGGACATATTAATAATACTCATGGTAGGCCGCCACATTTAATTATGTTTTTACATTATTTTATTAAGCTCGTTTATATACCCGTTTAAAGTTGGACATATTAATAATACTCATGGTAGGCCGCCACATTTTATTATGTTTTTACATTATGTTATTAAGCTCGTTTATATACCCGTTTAAAGTTGGACATATTAATAATACTCATGGTAGTCCGCCACATTTTATTATGTTTTTAAATTATGTTATTAGGCTCGATTATATACCCGTTTAAAGTTGGACACATTAATAATACTCATGGTAGGCCGCCACATTTTATTATGTTTTTACATTAAAGAGTTTAGGTATGTACCCGTTTAAAGTTGGACATATTAATAATACTCTGGTAGGCCGCCACATTTTATTATATTTTTAAATTGAGTAATTGAGCTCGTTTTATATACTCGTGTAAAGTTCAATATAATCACTATAATCGTGTAAAGTTGTATATATTATAAATTTGGTATAGTTTTAAATTTTGTTCCATTAAATCAAAATTATTTCATCAAAATAACTCATCTTTGGGGATGGCTGTGAGGGACTTTTTGAGGAAAGGAAGAGGTGAACCTGAATCTTGAAGTGATGTCAATTCCATTTAATAATACCAGGACATTCAGTAAAGTAAAATTGTTTACGATTTTATATACTAACATCTGCAAATTGTTTACGTACATCCAAGAATCAATTTTTGAAAAACACAGTTGCAACGAGATATTATTATAGCGATTGTGCTTGTAGGAAATGTATTTCATAATTTATTTTCTGATTCGATTCACGTTATATGTAATGTATTATATTTTGTTAAATTATATTATAATAAATAATCCATAAATGGAAACCACATAGTCGAGGCAAACTCTTGATGTCATGCATATGCAAAGTATATTTTTTTGATTTGGCAATGTTTGTGAATTCTTTTGTATTTCTTGTTTTTGATTCAGGTATTTTAACTGATTTATTTATTGTTTGATTAGTGTTACATAAATATTGTCTCTTATCAATTTCCTCATTTAACAGATTATTGATTTACTTACATTTATAGTACAAATATTTGTTGTCATTTCTTGAACCATAAAAAAATAACTGGTTGTTCTGACAACAAATAGATATCTATGCTACTTAAGTCACAAGTAATTTGATAATAATGGCTATTTATTTGTTTGTATAGATTGGCATCAATAAAAAAATAATTTATTATATTTCAATATTACGTCATCTTTAATTTAAAAAATGCTCTTTTTTATATTTTCTTACACTTTATGTACGCTTATAACTATACTTGTACTTTTTAACTTTATCTCATATATTAAAAAATGATAGTAATTATTGTAAAAAGATTACATTCCTCTTTATTAAGATAGGAGATTCTATCAAAGAGTAGAAGGCTTTCTTAAGGTACGTCGGGGCCCCAGACCAGAGGTGGCTGCCAAATTTAATTGCGGGGGCACTTGCAATTTGTACAGGATAAGCAGTTGTGTACTATTAATGTAACTGCGGGCCCGGTACAGTATGCCCAGCTTAACTTATTTTTGCTGTATTCTATTTGTTGCCCATATTATGTAGATACCTCCATTTGTGTTACTAATACCTATAAGTAATTAATAAGAAAACAAAACAAAAACTTTCTCAATCTCCAAGCCAATGATAAAAGAGAAATTAAACGACGAAACTTTTTGATTGGAAGAATAAAAGAGATAATCAAATAATGATGCGATGGTCTATAGATGATACCTCGCCTATCTATCATCGTTTTCCCCAGAAAATATTCATAACACCTCCTGGTCTGCTAGTTACCCCGAGGAAATACCATCAGTTACTCTTTTTCACAATTACCCATGAAACATGCGCAGTTATGTAGCGACCTGTAACATTAATACTAGATTTATGCTCCCCAAAAATTGTAGGAAAACACAATAAAAGCCGAACGTAAAATTGTCTCATATTTTATAGTCTTTTTCATATCACACGAGCGCCCAACTTATTGGAAGTAATTTGATTTCACGTTATTTTACGACAGCATATATTACTCCTTATATTTAAGGGTAAATAATTCTATAAACTGGTTGGCGAAGCTTTAGTGTAATAGTTTGGTGACATGAATTGTGTGTGTAATGGCTTTATTTATCCTGAATACTTTTCGAGATCGATTGTGTTTATTTTGTTTCTGAAACGTGACGTTTTTGTCATTAAAAGAGCAAAATTTCTAACTGAAAAAAGCATTTTATGTACCTACAATAAATAATTTCATTAGACATTTTATTTCGAGCGTTTATTTTTTAAAAGTTCATCAGTTGGACTCGGTATTATTAATTTACTGGTTAAAACGCTAACTATTTAGTTCTTAAGATTTATTATGACCGTAACGAACCATTTGACTAACTACCACATGGATTCCTCACTGCCCATAATATTAATGTAGGAAAATAATTATGTCGAGTCGGCATCTACAATTTTTTTACTAAATACATATAAAAGAATGTTTCTGAGGCAGATCAGTTATGCATAATATCTGTATAATTTTTACTATTCCTATGTAAAAACCCCTATATTGGGGAGTTAATAAATTAATAAAATGGCTTGATTTTAACCGAATTTGGAAGTTAAAAATCTTTCACTTTAATAATGGAGAAAATATATTGTGAAAATGTTTGTTTGTATTTTATAATTTCATTTCAAAGGCATGATCAAAACCTGCTCGTTTTAGATCCCAGTGGCGTGCCATAAAGTTTTTACTTATCAAGATTTCTATTACAAATCGTTTTAGGTTATATAACAATGTGTGTTATTATTATTGATTCATATCTGTTTAAGTTACCTATAAGTAATAAACATGCTTGAATAATTTATATTTAAAAAAACTAATTCCTTAACAATATATCTAATAATTAAATTTGATTTCTATGATCGCTCTCAAGTTTTTGATGCCGATCAAAGGCGATTTTGATCCCTTAGAATATCACATCAGAAACATATAATGAAAAGAATAATGATGCGAAGTTTTTGATTTTTCTATTAATAATGCGACCAATTTCTTTATCATACCCATCAAAAGGTTGTGTAATTTTTTTATAAAGACGTTTATTTATTGATTTATTGTTCCTGTGTAGTAAAATTTATATTTAAAACTCTTACTTTGTGGGAATCTAATAGTTTTGAATGTAAAAATGTTCTTTAAGAATCCCTTTACTGCACAAATACGATCCTTGAGGATAGACGATAGGTTTGTGAGCGCACTGAGCTCGGGTATGGGACGCTACTTGATAGAGGGATTGTATATCTGAATTGCTTTCCTTCACTGTGTCAACACTCCCCCTCTTCTCAGGCGGAGTAAGTGGACACCCACCCCTACCTTCACCCCATCCTTTCCCATTCCCTACACAACCAACCCACACCACCCTCAGTATCAGAGACAAATCGGCTTCAAAAATTGCCCACAATAAAAAAAACCCAATTAATTATATTGTGACCAGAAAAAAAGACCATTGTCTTGCGTCGTCTGGAATGAGGAAAGTGAATCCCACTTCGACCCGTTAGAATAACAAAATTCCATCTGACATAATACTATGATATAGTTGACTCTATAGAAAGATACTTGAGATGATTTCATTATCTCATAATATGGCCGTGGCAAACGGAAACTTGCCAATATAAGGGGTCGATTTGAAGAGAATTTCTCACAGTCTTCGCCCGAAGGACTCAGCGATGTTGTAAGAAACGAGATGTGGCGTTTTCCATCAATTTTCTCCTGAAAATTCGTGTATTTTGTAGCTTATGTTTTATGTAGCTTAACAATATATGTATAATTAAAGTTTTTTTTTCTAATTGGATAGATCCGACCTGAATCGAATTGTGTAAAATATTTAAGAGGTTCCGAGCAAATTTCCACTGCAATTAAGCATAGGCTACTTTGAATATACCCGTTAGCCCTCAAACTAGTCCGCTCCTGGCCCTGTATACAGTTTCCACCCTTTCCGTGAAAAGCACGAGAAACTGGGATGTGTTTGTTTTCGCAAACACACGTTAGAATTTATACATATAACTTAACGCGTGTTTATACGCAAAAGGGGGTAAAGAAAACAATGGATCAATGTCATAAAAAAACACTGTGCAGATACAAACAGATGAATATTTGGATGGGTTTTTGATATCGTTCGTTTAAAATAAACCCACTCTAAGGTAAACATCTTATAATCTTTTTTATGATGATTGTGTAGAATTGTTGAATTCTACATTGGAAAAAAACTGTATTTGAATTCACTTTAACCAACCTAATAAATCAGTAGGTTAAGAAATTAATGAAATAATATAGACTTTACATGTTATATGTACGTGTAAATGTAGTATGGATGTTCTGCTGATCGGAGCCAATAGGCTTTCCGTAAAAACACAAAATTAAGGAATATTGTAAAGTCCCCAGTATAAAAGGCCAACTCGTTAACGTGTGAAAAGGACGAAAAGGCGTTATGGAGGCAATTCAAAAATAGTTATAAAAAAAATATTCGTCAACATAAGAAACTATATATGTACATAATATATTTCCATCACTTTTTTCGGGAATAAAAATATTAATGAAAATACCTTATTCTACATTTGCCATTTGACCACATTTTTTTTATGAATACCGCACAAGAGTCCCAATTGTTCCCAATCGTCTGGAGCCAGTAAGACTACAGCATCCCCAATTGGGGTATGTTGTGAGTCTAAATGTAGCATAGAGGAAAAAGAGATGCGGGAGAGGAAGGTGGGGGATAACCTTGCTAGATCTAGTAACCAAACGCGGCTAAAGCCATTTCGAGCAAAGTTTAAATTCTAAATGGTGGTTTTCTACCAAGGCTATTTATTATTATAAAATTAATGAATTGATAATTTATTATTGCTCTCGCTTCAAAACACAATTCTAGGAAGAAATTCAAAATTTCAGACCGTCCTGTGAGTCGGCTCTAGCGAAAACGCCCATCAAAGTTCGAACCCAAGTCTTGAATTTGTGGCTGTAAAAACGATGATTTTTCTACAAATGAAACTTAATGCAAATTTTATTATTGCTCTCGCTTCAAAACACAATTCAATGGAGGATTCCGAAATTTCAGTCCGTTCGGTGAGACAGCTCCAGCCAGAACACATTTTAAAGTTCGAACCCCAGTTGTTCCCACAATAATTATGATTTTTCCACAAAAACAACTTAATACAAATTTTATTTTTGATCTCGCTTCAAAACACTTTTCTAGGGATGATTTCAAAATTTCAGTCCGTTCGATGATACAGCTCCAGCGAGAACACCTTCAAAAGTTCGAACCCACGTCTTACATTTGTGCCAGTAAGAATGATGATTTTTCCACAAACGCTACTTTTTGCAGATTTTAGTATTGATTTCGCTTCCATCCATTATTCTTAGTACGATTGCGAAATTTCGGTCCGTTCGGCGAAATGGAGCCTAAGAAAATGAATCTCGAATTTCGAACCTAAGTCTTGCATTTGTGTCCGTAAGAATGATGATTTTTCTACAAATGCTACTTTATGCAGATTTAAGTGTTGATTTCACTTTCGACCATGATTTTTAGAACGATTCCAAAATTTCTCTAGTGATACTTTTCCATGAAAATGTTAATTGTTGTAATGTTGTAATTATAGGCTTTGGGAAATGAGACATAAACTCTACTGTTCCTTGTGACAGGATTTCACTCCTTTCTAAGAATTACCTTAGATTTTCAGTTGAATTTGTCATTCTCGCTGTATTTAGAGAGATAATTAATACAGGGTTTTCCAATAAGAGGTGTTATTTTTGATATTCGTTGCTTGTGTCACACTTAGCGCCGTCTTGTCGAAAGTAAACGTTCTCTACATCATACCATCCAATTTAAGCCATAAAAAATCATTAATCATCTCTCGATAGCGCAATCCATTCACCGTAACTGTTGCTCCAGCCTTATTTTATAAAGTAAAGTCCAATGACTCCGCCGGACCATAAACCGTTCCAAACAGTCAAACGTTGAAGATAAAAAGGATTTTCAACAATAACTCTTGGGTTTGCGACAATTTTGATTTTGATGACGAAGCCACTGAGGTGGAAATGGGCCTCATCACTCAAGATGATTTGCATTTGATTCACTCAAGTGAATTTTAATAATTTCAATGCATTGTTGAAGCGTGTATCGTTCCATTTTTATTAATGACGTATTTTTTACTTGTCAAATTTCAAAAAATGATAACTTGAAAAGTAATATCTATCGAAATAGCGGGCTATTCAAAGTAACACCTCTTATTGGAAAACCCTCTATGTGGATTTTTGTGTCCGGCTAGGCCGGTGTAAATTTTTTCCGCATATCTAGTAATTAACTGCTTTATGCCAACCCGTATCCCTGATCCACTTGGGCACTTGAATGGTTTTGTAATTTATATATTGGTTTTTGAAACCTGTCTTCAAATGGGTGCAGCGTATGTTAAGCCCGGCAATTTGGTCATTTTATAGATTAGAAGATTATTGTCTGATGATAATCGACTATTTTTACCTATCATGGGGTGCACCTAATGATTTATTTGCTGATTTTACCACGTTACTCTTTCTTTTTTTTATTAATTTTTCTTTATTCGGTGTTTTTTTTTTGTTTTTTACAATTATTGGGTGTGTTAGGACTACCAAACTAGGTACATGCCCGTGATGTGGTCTAGAGTGATTGTATTGGCAGGAAAAATAGAAAACGAAGACGGTCGTAGTTATAACATCCTCGTCTTCGATTTCGACGACAACGTCCGGTACAAGCTCTATAAGAAGTTATATAAAACAGGAAAGAGAAGGGTGAGGGATCGGGCATTTCTGAAGAGAAGTATCTGATTTTTCAGACACGGTAACTAAACAAAGTTCAGAACGTTAAAAGTTACATTGTAAGATATCAGTTTAATTTATTTTATAATTGCTTTTCATGCATCAACTCAGCAATTACTTAATATAAGAGAGCACTTGGCATACCAATAAAGAATTTTTTAAAACAGTGGCATAAAAATGACTGCCAAGATGGCGGCAACGCTAGAACGTTTCTATAGTTATTTTTCAGTGGCTTGATATTTTATTGATATTTGGGGGCAACAAAAACTATTTCTTACTTATCATAACCTATATCATATGATAAAATCAATTTTGTTTTAAAAATTCTGTAGGTATTTAAGTATAATTTTTTTTTGGCAAGTCTGTGGAATATCAAGGAAATAATAGTAAAATTCCAAACGTGGATGAATATGTTGATGCATATGCATCCATTGAGTTAAATTCAATGTTTTGTTCGAAATGTTCTTCAAAATGTTTTGAACTCAAAATAGTTCTTGGATGACTCCAACCCTTAGGCCGTATAGCTTTGAAAGTACCCTTTTTTGCTGCTAGGAGCACAGTTTGGAAACATAAAAAATTGAACTAATATCAAAAACGCGTTATACACACCAAAGAAAATGTAAGGTACTAAACAAGCAAATCGTAACGCAACTTGTGTAGGAACTTTCAGCAACAGTTGGAATAGTGATTTCCTAATATTCAACGGTTCTTAATTAATATTTCAATGAACATGATTATCACTGTGTTATAATATAAATATCTTTGAAATAGTTAATTATATATGTAATTATATGTAGCGTATTTCATTAAATACACTGCATATTATACAATTATTCACCTTCCATATCATACCATTATTCACCTACCTACTGACGTTTAACAGTTGATAAACCTTGATGATCATCGGTTTGACCCTACCGCTTTATATAAACGCAGAAAAAATTATGATTCCCTATTCTTGTACAAAATCGTGAACAATCTTGTTGATTCATCATGTGTGTTAGAAAATATTGCATTTCGGTGCCCTGAACACACCACCAGATCGAACGACTTATTTAGAATACTACACTGTAAATCCATATATGCGTAAAACCCTTTAATAGGACGTATCTGTAAACCTTACAATGATTACCTTACGAGATGTAGACATTTTCAACTGTAACTTGAAAACATATAAAATGCAGCTTACTTAACTAATAGCTTTATTCTTCATTTTGTGAAATAATACCATCATTGTTGTTTATTTTATTGTTTATACTTGTTTTATAACATTTTGGAATTCCTTCTAATTCCGTATTATTTATTTTCATATTTCTTTGTCATTTATAAATATATTGTGTAGGTACAAATACTAAATCAATAACTAAACTTAATGGACCTGTATTGGTCTAAAATATATGAATAATTACTGTTTATGTTTATATGTATGACTGTTTATTTTCTAAAAAATAAATAAATATACAGTAAGTATATGTAGCGTATTTCCCATTAACAGTCTTCATATATGAGTATATCGACTTTTGCTATATGACCTATATCCTCTCTGCATACTTCAACAATAATAATGTACAAGACGTAAGAAATAATCCTTCAGGGGATCAAATGGCAGAGGGATCAACTGTCCGGGGGATCAACTGTACGGGGGATCAACTGTACGGGGGATCAACTGTCCGGGGGATCAAATGTACGGGGGATCAACTGTCCGGGGGATCAACTGTACGGGGATAAACTGTCCGGGGGATCAACTGTACGGGGGATCAACTGTCCGGGGGATCAACTGTCCGGGGGATCAACTGTCCGGGGATCAACTGTCCGGGGGATCAACTGTACGGGGGATCAACTGTCCGGGGATCAAATATACGGGGGATCAACTGTACGGGGGATCAACTGTCCGGGGGATCAACTGTACGGGGGATCAAATGTACGGGAGGTCAACTGTACGGGGGATCAACTGTCCGGGGGATCAACTGTACGGGGGATCAACGGTCGGCGGGCCAGCTGTCGGGAGATCAAATGTCATGGAATCTATTAGGGCACTTCCTCTGTTTATCCTCTAATTAATGACCGATAGTCTCTGGGTCAAGAGGCAAAGTTCTATGACCTTTGAAACGGAGTGGGTTAAATCAATTAAAATATTATGTCATTTTATGGGTCAAAGGTAAAGAAATTAACGTTTTAACTGTATTGCGTTTATTGAAAATGAGCCTTATTTGTATTTCTGTAATTATTTTGGCTAAATGTTCATCCCACTGTATTATTATTAGCTGTAAGTAAAATGTCAAAACATGCCACAAGTTAATTAAACTAATATTCTTACTTATGTTAATGAGATAGGGGTTTTTGAAAATAAACGTATATTTGAGCGTTTAGCGGAGTAATCGATTCAGTTCCGATTTATAACTGTAGACTGATTATTTTTAATACTAGGCACGTAAAACATGTGGAGATTCAAACGTCCATGCAAAGAATTTTTAACGCGACTCCCTAATAACCAGCGGTTGATGACTTTTTCTTAGTGACTTGGTGAATTATTTAAAATTTTTATTTATATTATTGTGCTTGATAACTATATTTATAGAGTCGATTTCTGTAGAGAGTATTTTGTTTATATTGCGTCTTTTTGTATACCTGACAGTATTGACGTGAAATATCATCAATTAATTTATTTAATCTATCTTTGACTTCCTGCATAAAAACTTTCCAAGTTTCCAACCTTCACTTTACTCATCTTCTTCCCCTACCGACTCCATTCAGCCTCACAACATACCCAACAGGGCATGCCATAGTCCCACTAACTCTGGACAATTGGGGTTTACGTAAAAAGCTGCAAAAGTCCTTAAATTATAAGAAAAATATACTCTTAACAATAGCAAAGCAAAGTAGTTATTATTTCATACATATTTAACTCACATACTCCTTAGTTTTTTTTTAGACGCGTATTAATGACTGTAGGCATGTTGATTTACTTTAACATTTCAAGTACTATTATTTAAAATCGATATCAATTAGGGCGTTGGTATTTTGCCATTACTTATTAGTTTTTTTTTCTATATATACAACAGACATTAATTATTCTTCTTTTCTTAAACATTTGTTTTATAATACATATCAGTGTATTATATATATATATATATATATATATATATATTGTGATGGACTCGCCCTGGGATAATTTTTTTTTATTGTTGATTTATTATGGTTAGAAAGAATTTTTCAGTTGATTTCACGAAGTAGGGGTTTACCAGATGTTGGCCTTAAAGCTGCTTTAGAAACAAGTGTTTAGATTTATTAGGGTAGAGAAAAAAATAGGAACATGCACTGTATCGTCACAGACCTCCGTGATGGTCGTTTGAATTCTTAGATTTTATTCAGTGGGGTAGTAATGGATTTGCCAGAGTAGGGGGGGGGATAAGAAAAAAAACCCTAACAAAACCAATAAGAAACAATTCAACTAGGTTGAGCAATGCTACTAAGTGACTTTCTAAGTATGAAATACGCCGTTAAATATAGTTACGTAATTTTCTAAGGATTCAGACGAATTATAATTATGAATAGCGAGGTAAATAACATTTTAACAGGACGAGTTTGGAATTTGCCTAATTAAATTAAAATCTCGCAAGAAGATTAAAAAAATAAAACTATCACATCATAATTATTTACTACATTCTAGAATTAGGTTGGTAATTTGAAAAAAGGCTAAAAACTGGTAGGCCAACACGCCACTGGGCTGGGGGAGTCGTGTTTCATCCTTTGAACAAAGAATTGGACAGTTTACTTGAGAAGTAACAATTTATTGGTTTTGAAACGATTTAAATTAATGTGACGGGTTCTAGAGCTCATAATTGATGAGGGTTTTTAGTGCGTTTCTGCCCTTGGATACACGAAATTTCGAGAATTCAGGAGACATAAATTAGAAATCGCATATGGTGATTTGGGGGTTGGTTTGGGAAGGGAGAGTCTGGATTTGAAAGCGCGGGGAGACGGTCGGGACAGTTAGCGTTGAAGAACGGAAGAAGGAAGTCGATAGTCGGTGGTTAGAAAAAGCGGTTCAAGATAGTCAGTTTGAAAGCGCTGGGAGACGATCAAATACAGTCAAGGGGGTCAGAGTTTCAAGGTCTGGGAGACGGTCAGGAATAATCAGGATCGGTCAGCGTTTTAAGATAGTCGAGTCAGTAAAAACTAGGAAGCGCGTCAACAAGAATTAATCGTCGGGACGCGAACACGGCTAAAGTCATTTAGTGTAGAAGGTGTGGTTTTCTAACAGCATGAGTATTTTACTGCATGTGACTGTGTTTGTTTTTTTATAATTATTTGGATTGTTGACACTAAGATGTATCGGTAAGTCTATTATAATCTAATTATTAACACTTATTTCCCTAATGTAAACCAAATAATCCAATTGTATTTTGAAGTAAGGGTATTTAACTTGAGTACTATAGGTACCCGTTAGCGAAGGAGGCCATAAATCACCTATTGCATTGAAGCGACCGGGTCTTGGCTATTACAAAAAGGACGAAGAGCGGTTACCCTGAAACCGCTTTAGTTCATTCAACAATAAACATTATTTATGAGTCAGACTATTTTATGCAATTTAAAATGATTTAAAAATTCTCCAGTAATAATATTTAACGATTAGGTTATACGGAATTCATAAAATATATTTAATTAAATATAACTCATTCAAACATCACTCTCACTTAGCCATGTACAGCGAGTGCACCATTGTTTCAACTATTAGGGCTACGTGTGTATATCTACGTACTCCTAATACCTACTTTCACGTTCGTTTTACGAACTTTGTGAAGGCTACGGTGTATTGTAGTTATTACAGGGGTTTCTCTGTTAGCATATAATTTTCATCCATTTTGAATCGGGATAACGCAGCGGATTGAAGCTAGCCGCCGAGAGAATCCATCTGTCTGGCATTCCTATTCTGTCAAGTGAGATTTTCATTTTTCATAAGTTTGGCGGGGACGAAGTGTACGAATTTTCCGTAGGCTGTCCTATCTTACCAAAGCGACAAAAGCGAAGGGAACGAAATTTGTGATTAGCTTGCCTAATAGGGACTTTTGTGTTAGCAAAGTCGATAACCCTGGATGCCGAGATAAAGTTTATTTCAGTAGAGTAGCGCCGGTTTTTCCCCTGCTCAGGTGTGGTTGAGTTATTCCCGTAAAAAGCTCCGGTTTCTGTCGAAGGTGTTGGCGGACCAGCCTTAGATAGTCACCCTGAATAGACCCCTGTTTCGAGTATTTTCAGCTGGTGAGAGGACGCTTTCACGGAGTTCAAATCGAAGGGAACGAAAATTGCTAATGGGCTTTCCTACTTGAGTTAGCAGGTAGACGAAGGAACAAAGCGGATAAGGGCTATGCTATTCTTGTCTGGCGTATGTGGAGGATTTTCTCGCTGACAGAACGAAGGGATCGTAACGAATATGAAGTTGTTTCGGCGCTTTCTGACGTCTTTCCTGTCAAATTCAATAAGTACTTACCCCACTATAGGAGGAGAAGTCATCCAGAATTAGGTTGGAAATTGACTCCGACTGAAACCGTTTGAGCTGACGGAGATCGGATGATTTCAGATTCACGACCTGATGATTCCAGTATCCCTGATCCTTAGCGCCGGAAGTCGAGGATATCACTTTCTACCATTCTTTGATATTTGAAGCGAGCGGAGGGTGACAAACGATAGAGCGAGTGACCATGACTTTGAAGTGGGGTAAAATCTCCCGTCTCGGAAACACTCGTTATGTCGGATGGACGCCCCATTCAAATTAAATATTGACATGACTATTTTGAGTGTGGACGAAAGACTTGAAGTATGTTCTGTATTGTACATATGATAAATATGTGTCATTACCTCTACTGGAACGAGAAGCTGTATAGACTGGAGCCAGAAGCTATTTGGAGTAGCGTGACTGCAGAGGCGAAGCCGAACAAACTGAAGCTGAATTCATCATTATTCTTATGAGCGTAAACCAGAGGGGTGTTCACGGGACTCCCGAACTCCTGACGTTGCTGATGCAAACCACTTCAGTATATGTTTATGTTTGAGGTTAGTAGAGTGGACTCCTAATTTTCGGCATACTGGCAAAGCTCAACTCATCATCGATTTGGGGGAGGTTGACGCGACCTAAACCTCGCGCTACCCACGTGACCCAAATGGTTCCTGATACCAGGCTATCATGCCACCGGACCGGAGCAGCTCCTTATACCTAACGGTATAAGATGAATCTTCTTCAATCATCATCATCATCAACATCATCATTTACCAACAAGGACCCACATCCCACCTTCATCACCCTCCGGCAGGAGGCAAAACATGTCATTATTTCATCTGTCGCTGAGCGATATTCAATTCATTTCTGGAGGTGTTGGGATTGGACCATCAACTTGGCTGCTCTCGAGCTGGTCACGTTGATGGATGGGATTTGGACGGAGACCAATCGAAAGCAACACATGTTTTGTCTCTAGCTATTCCCGAAAATACCTATTCATAGAAATAACTCACAAAACTAACAATCCATAGTCAAATCATTAACATAAAATTTTGTGCATCTTGAATTGAATTGTCTATAGCAAATTTCATGTACTTGTAATTAACTGTCTCATTATATTAGCACTTTATCGACTGCAGCAACCGGAAACGTTTGGGCGAGCAAACAAGGTAGGAAAAGGTAGTTAAAAACAGGGTAGTCGGTCATTGTCTTATTTTCAAACCATACAGAATGTAACACGCCTCATTTAAAAAGAACCAAAGTTACCACAACCAATTAAAAGGATCCTTCAATGAATTAATCACTGTCGAAACAAAAAATTTACACAACGTGACATATTAATTCGTTAAGATTGAAGGGTTGATAAACCGCGAGAAGTTGCAGATCAAACGTAACAAAATATAAATGCGTTAAGATCTTAGGGTAGACGCTAAAAACATTACAATATATTTTTAAATTATTTTATTATTTTTTATTTACCTTACTAGTAAATTATTTTCTTGTATTCAGTCTTACTGGTTTGCAATAAACGTGAATAATTATATGCTTATACGAATGTGAAATGTACATACTTACTTTATATTTTGCTTTATTTACAATATATGGTGTTATTATTTGGATTTGATGTTAATCTTAGTATAAGCATTTGATTTTTTTTGTTGTATATAGTTATGCTATTATCCACGTATTATATTACACTTACATACATACATTCTCGATTTCCTCTGTAAAAGCTTGATAGGGCGTTAATGAATTGTTGGGTAAATTATAGGGAGTTTAAATCTTCCGAAAATATTAACAACGTCACTTTTACCTAAATTTATGTGAGAATGGTATCACTGTAAACTCGGCAAATATTTCATTCTCTCTCCAGTGGTCTCAGCCGCTGGTTTAGCCCTAAATCCCCTCTAACGTCCGCGATCTGTTTTGTTCATAAAATTATTATAAGTGAGTTTGTTAAAATAAAAACTAAATTTAAAATATTCGAATTCTGATTTTACACACCGAGAGTAATAACGCAACCTTGGGTTCTGCAGATTGGAGAACCACAGAATCATCCAGCCAACAATCCATTTAAATTTGCGATTGGTATTGCGCGCGAGTTTACAGTGATTTAACGTTTTTATTATTTTCGGGAGGTGTATACTCTCTATAATTTACCCCACAGAAAAATAAATAAAAATATGCATTTATCCATCAATAAATAAAAAAGCAATAATATTAATTATTTTTAAAGCCGAAATAATATGAGAATGAAAAAACTCGGAAGAAGCCTGGCAGTAAATAGTAATAAAAATAAATAAATTCCATCCTGGTAAGGGCTCAATTTCAGATAAAAAAAATATAGTGTACTGAATTAAAAGAAAATAATCTAAGTCCTACTACAGTTATATATTATTATAAGCCCTCTTTTAGAAACCTGAGTTAGGAATCTAATAGATATATCTGTTTCTAGGCTTACTTCCTAATTGAATACACGGGGTAAAAATAAACCTTTAAGCGGCCGGTCCGAAGATTAACGCGTATGGCTAATCGGTAGATAAGATTTAAAAGGAACTCGTGTTTATTGCTATTTAATGGCAAACCTACCCTTAGCAGTAGATTAACTAATCCATATTTAAAACAATTAATTTTACAAACCCCATCTTTTTACGTTCGTCAAAACGTAAAATTAAAAAAAAGCGTAAAATTTTATGAGCCATAAATTGAGCCAAAGAGTAGTAAAAAAAGCACTGAGCATTTTTTATTATTATTTTTTTTTTATTGTGTGTTTTAATCCCGGTTTTACATTCTCATTAAACAGCGAGTATAGTTTATTCGCTAGCGATAGTAAAACACACCTGTATTTTTGGAAAGTGTATCAAATCCAAGGCTGTAATTTGGATCATGATAAATGGAAGTCCAAAGGTAGTAAAGTCACTTCAGGTGGCTTGCAGAGGACACTGAATATGGTAAAGTCGCTTCAGGCGTCTTGCCAAGGACACCAAAGGTAGTAAAGTCACTCCAGGCGTATTGCAGAGGACACCGAAAGTAGTAAAGTCACATCAGGCGTCTTGCCGAGGACACCAAAGGTAGTAAAGTTGCTTCAGGCGTCTTGTCGAGGACACCAAAGGTAGTAAAGTCACCCCAGGCGTATTGCAGAGGACACCGAAGGTAGTAAAGTCACTTCAGGTGGCTTGCAGAGGACACCGAAAGTAGTAAAGTCACATCAGGCGTCTTGCCGAGGACACCGAAGGTAGTGAAGTCACTTGAGGCGTCTTCCAGAAGACACCGAAGGTAGTAAAGTTGCTTCAAGCGTCTTGTCGAGGACACCAAAGGTAGTAAAGTCACTCCAGGCGTATTGGAGAGGACACCGAAAGTAGTAAAGTCACATCAGGCGTCTTGCCGAGGACACCGAAGGTAGTAAAGTCACTTCAGGCGTCTTGCAGAAGACACCGAAGGTAGTAAAGTTGCTTCAGGCGTCTTGTCGAGGACACCAAAGGTAGGAAAGTCACTCCAGGCGTATTGCAGAGGACACCGAAGGTAGTAAAGTCACTTCAGGTGGCTTGCAGAGGACACCGAAAGTAGTAAAGTCACATCAGGCGTCTTGCCGAGGACATCAAAGCCCAAATCCCCATAATCATAATATAAATATGTAGATTTACCTTAACCGAAAATTTTTAAATAAAGAAGCATCAAAATACTTTGACTTGGTTTACAAGTAAAAAAAAAGTGTATGTGTTACTTTTAAAATTATTACATATCTCTCCTAAGGCGTTTTCAGAACCGTATTTCATTTATGTCGTAAAAGAAAGAAAATGCACTTTTTTAATATTTAAAAATAAATTAAGTAAATTGAAAAATATTATCAATTTCATCACAGTTTAATGGCATTATACGACAAAACAGCTATATAATAATATAAAAACAAAAGCTCGTTAACAACTTAAAAATAACATTATTAAACATAAAATGATGTCGAAAAAAGACATGTTCAAACTCGTGCACAGTCGGGCGGTGAACTAGTAACATGCTATTTGAATATATTGTAGTGCCTGATTCAAACAGTTTTATCTATCGTTTGAAAACCGGAACAGTGGAGAAATTCGTAAGTTTAAATTGAAAATCCTTCCAGCTCACGATGAAATGAGAATAACTCTCCCCGATGCGACGCGCTCCTACCTGTGTCCGTATTGATTTAATGGGTTAGCGCAGGTAAGCGTAGGCTACCGGCAACCAGGCAATCAGGTAACCTGCTTTCTTTGTATGCCTGCCTTAACGCTCTGCAGGTATTTTTACCTCGCAAATTGCGTAGTTATGAAACGAACCCGTTTCTTCATTATGGAGCCGGAGTTAATATTCGCACCACACGCATTAACGAACGATAAGAAAAGCGATTAAGAAAGCAAACCTAATTGTTTGTTTCAAGGCCTTCTGGTTCTAGTTTTTTTTTCGGACTAAAATTTTCCAAAATATAAGGTTTTTGCTATTGGAAGAAAGGAAATAAAATAGCCATATTTTGAAATATGTTAAAAAAGAAAGATGTTATAGTGAAATTAATACTTTCTCATTGGGAAAATAACGTTTTAACTTATGACATTATGATAGATTGGAGTGCATGAAAGTAAATAACGCATGGATTTGAATAAGAGGGTTTTTTTTGAGGGGACATTACTCTGTAGGTAGGCATATATTTATTTTATTGTTGTGCCACCAGCACTCATTTGATTGAGAAGATATATTATTCCCAGACGAGAGATTGTACGTGATGTTATCTTTCTAGTATCTTATTGCAAATAAAAATATACTAAATCCACTAATTACAACTCAAAAAGCCATAATGAAAATTATAATGAAAGTTCCTGTAAGAACTAGTACTGACTAAATCTTCACCAATCTTAACATCATGTCAATTAAACAACTATATTCTAAAACTATACTCAATTACATTCATAAGTACAAAACCCAAGAAATAACAACAGACACGTAAAATAGAAACACTAGATCTCATGGTCAAAAACTCATCCAACAAATAACTACTAATACAACTTTTTGGCAAAAAAGCTTCTTATATCATAGTATTAAACTGTACAGTAAAATACCACTCTCACTCAAAAACCTCAACATTACAACATTTAAATCTCAATTAAAAAGCTGGACACTTAATATAGGGAGATCTGAAATAGAAAATATACTGATATCAAACACAGACTAAAACCGAATATACTAAACTGAACTATACAAAAAAAACATTATATTACTTATTTTAACATTATTTAAAAAAAATATACTACATGGTATATGTTTATAATTAAATTCATATGTTACTTTGTTGTAATATAAATTTCTTATAATTAAATAAAAATATGTAAATGACATCCTCAGCACGGGAGATCCCAGTGAGGATATCGTTATCTCTATATGTTACTAAGAAAAGAAGACAATAAATCATTATTATTATTATTTCTTTTTCATTGTCAAACAAGACGCGTGAGAAGGAAGAGGATGAACGTCGTTGACGACCGTACGAGCTCTCGCTGAGAATGTTTAGTGTATCAAATAGTTAGTGATCGGATAACTCATCAAAATAACAATTCAACAAACATTTAAAAATTGATAAAAGTCATGAAAATTGATAAAACAAAAACAAGGTTATGTTGGTAAGGTTTATATGAGTTTTTCATCGCTTTTCATAACTTTATATCACTTTTTAAAGGTGTGTTGAATTGTCACTGTGTTGAGTTATCATGGAACACGATAATTCATATTCTTTACAATAGATGTATTATAAATGTATTATAAAATATATATACAATACAATTTTTGGTAGAAACGTAAATATTTTGATTCAGTTGTACATGGGATGTTTGATGGATTCCGTTTCGCATTTTTTAAAATCAGATGCATTTTAAATGTGAAATTTAAAGCTTTACCTTCGTAATACAGACGTCAATGACAATGATATTATTAGCATGTTTGTGGTATTGCTGCATTTCAATATGAATTATGGCAAGCATTTTATTTGCTTTTGAATAAAACATGAAGCATTGTTTCCATATTGTTTCCAATTCGATTGACCAAATATTTTATAAACAATGCTATTTTAACTAGTTGTTCCAAAGAAAATTTTGTTAGTTATGTTATTGGACATTAATCAAAAAAATATTTAATAACAAATGATGGTAAAATAATAGAAAATATTAAACAAGGTAAAAATACTTTTTAATTTAAAAAAAAAAACGTCGTGGTATCAGATATTTTTAAAAAAAAAAATATTAAAATAAACACCTAGGTATATGAACGCTCCGGTTTGGCTTTGACTTCATCGTTCAATTCCGATCTATGTGGCGTAATCTGAAGTAAAAGAGTGTAAAAAAAAAATATATCATTTAGAATGCTTTAAAAAAAAATCTTTGCACGGTAAACTGCCATTGTTTGACGGTGAATATTGTAAAAAATTCTAATTATAGTCCATATATTTTTTCAAAAAGTCAATTACTATGATCTAAGATTTAAAAAAAAGTGTTTAGTATACTATAAAACTGTTGCCGAACAATCTCAAACTCTGCTGAACTAAAAGTTATTTCATTTACGTATTCAGTTTCGAAATCAAACTGAAATAGGAGCAAGTTTCCACGGACAGGTAGAAATGAGAATTTTGGATCGCTTGGTTAATACAAACTAACAATAGAACCCTGTTAGGGGTTATACTAACCAGATACCTGATTAAACTTTAAGCTGACCATGTTAAAATATTAAATAACCTCACCAAAGTATTTGCTTTGATTAAAGATAACTTCACAATGGCGCAAGCTTATATACCCAGTACCTACCATTATTTATATCTTCCAAAGCGAATTTACGGTTATGTAATACAATACCTTCCAAAGCTGTAATCACAATAGCAAAGAAGAATCCATAAATTGTGGACAGAAATATTTAGTTATGTATTCAGCAATAATTATTTTATCGTTGAAGAAGATATTACTAATAAATCTAAATGACACATGAAAAAGAACAAGACAAAAAAACGGTAAAAAATAAGCACCAAAGTAAAAAAGAATCCATAAATTGTGTTGTGTACGTGTTTATCTATGTATGTAGTTTGATAAAGTCATGAGGTGTAAATCTTGGTGCTGAATATGTTGAAAATCTGAGGTTAAGTTGGTATAAATAATTTAAATCTTCTTTACCACAACTTGGTGGGTTAGTCGTTAGTAAAGGGGTCATTAGTTTGCCACCAAAGTAAAGTTCTTAATTTAAAAACTATTGATCAAATGAAGAAAAGAGGTGGCGGGTAAAATGAACTTTTTAGTTCCCGTAATATTGATAGTTAAATCAATTACCGAGGACTAACCGGGCAGATCGTATTAAAAAAACAGAAAAGATTGTCAGTGTAGTTCTACAGACGAATGAATAATCAAACACAACTCAATTAAATATACTATTATGAATGAAATCTTCTTCAACTATAAGTTTCATAGAGCTATACTATTTATTATATCTGAAGTTACTGTTTACTGTTACTGAAGGCCTCTTCAATGCTTTGTTATATTAAATTTGAAAATAGATTTAACGTTGTTAAATTGAACAAATATCCACGAAAGGGAATATATTGAAGCTCTTTTGATACTATTGAAAAGTTTACAAGGGATCTTGATTACGTGAAACCGCCACATATTTTCCGATATTGAAAATTATCCCTTTAGTCGTGTTGTCAATGTCGAATTCTTGTAACCGAATCTCTTTATCGGAATCGTTCCACATTCTAGCAGATCCGCATTTTGTGTTTGTCAAAAGAAATTCAATATCATTATTTGTTGGAACGATCCGACACGTAGAGTAAAAGATAATCCAATGCAGATTTGTTTCTAGGAAAAGGAATTGATTATTTTCCAACCCCGTCGTTATTCGGAAAGGTGCAAGAGATGGATTTTCGCTTATTGGAAAAATAAAGTTTGTATCAAACGTTGCAAGTGACATATTTCTACAATAGAAAGGAACTATAAGCTTTGCGATAAAAATAACATAGATATAAAATTCCATATGAAAATAGGGGTTTCTTACATATGCACATTGAAATAATCAAATTGACTGTACATAAAAGTATTGCGACTGAAAATGTATTTTCAAAAGAATGTTGTTTCACGTTTCCTTCATAATATCTACTCTTCATCACCATGAAAAAACGCTTATTAAATAATTTAGGAAATGCAATCTCATCGTATTGTCTTATAATTTCTCGCCTCTCTTCAAATAGAAGACTCCATGACAATGATAAGTGAGATATACACTGAACACTGCCCCAAAACGGGATAATTTGCATTTCAAGGAGTACTTTTTGAGAAATTGGAAAGAGTTGCGATGGACAGTCCGTTATTGCCAGAACTAGCCAACTTCTTTTTTAGAGACGTTTGAAGAATTGGCACTCAACACAGATTTGGCTGTTCCTAAAGTAGAGTGGCGCTACGTCAATGATGTGAATTAAACAGAGAAAGTGAACAAATCAAGGTACCATCTTAATTCACTTCATAGCCAAATTAAATTCACAATGGAGCTCGAAAACTAAGATAGAATTCTGCCTTTTCTAAATGTGGAGGTGATGCGAAAAGAAGATTGTACCCTAGTAGGGCAAACCGTGTATAGAAAACTACCTAATATGAATCGGTATCTACACGCTAAATCGCATCACCACTCAGATAGGACTTATCCATACGTTAGTGACTCGAGGAACTTATAAAGCTAAACAAAGCATTAGATCGGATCGGTTCCCCGCAAAACAGATAAGGCAAATCATAAGAGCCAAATCTACCCCAAAAGAAGACAGAATTAAATAATTGCTAAAAGGCTGTGCTTTTTTTGCCTTATGTTCACAATTTGACAAAATTGCCAAGATACTGAGAAAATAAAGCATTAAGACTGTCATCGGTACCACGACAAAAATACAAGACTTAATATTTGTCACTGGCGTATGTTATTGGGGATATCATAGTTCCACTGGCTTTAGACAGCTTCTGCGGTGTGCAAATTTAAAAAAAAAAATCACTCAGATCCAAATGACATAAAAATATTTTAAACTTTTTTTTAAATGTCCATTAATGCTCATTAATTTTATTATTATTTCTTTAACGCCCAACTGGCTTTTTTCGTGGTTTAGAAGGTAGTACCTTCATAATTTCTATACATAACATAATTTGTATAAATAACCGAATTTGTATAAATAATATAATTTGTGTAAATGACACAATTTGTATAAATAACATTTTTTATAAATAACATAATTTGAATAAATAACATAATTTGTGTAAATAACAAAATTTGTATAAATAACATAATTTGTATAAAAACATAATTTCGAGAGTTATTAACATATATGTACAAAAAAAGTAATCTCTCTCCCAGCTACTATTGCATTATTACTTCTTTTAAACGAGGATATAAACAATAAACATCGCGTGTTTCTGTTCACTTAAAGACCCATTAAGGTCCGGAATCGTTGTTTGTTGGATAGCCGCCTTGCTGGTTCGACCACGTCACAAGTAATACCCGGGACAATGCTGCAAGCTGCAATTGGCTCAACTCCTTGACTTAACGATATTCCACTGGCCAGGGCAATGCAGGCAGCTCATTATTTTGTATGGTGGAGTTTGGTTTGATGGTAATTTTACGCAGTGGAGTTTCTCGTTTTCCACCACGGAAGCCGGAAGGAAACGATGAGATTATGTTAAACAGGCTATCAAGTGTAAACAGAACTATAACTCAACTGGTCATATTTTAATATTAACCACTTTTTATTTACTTTTCGCCATTAGTACTTTGTGTACTGTATCTACTGTGCTGTTTTACATAATAGCGTAATAATTTGCATATCGTATTTTAACACGGGCTTTGTTGTTTTTTTTTTGTATTCCGTGTGTTTGTTAACCGCTCTACTATCCATGCATTTTTTGTATTGTCATTATTATTTTTGGGCGATATTTTTGAATTTATGCTCTCATTATTTCGGTGTTCATTTTCAGTGGTCATTTGTTGTGCCAATCCTCCAAAACTGATATTTTTGCGTGGCATTTTTTCGAAGAGTTCTCCTATTTGGTTAAAATAACACTTGAGAGCTGTTTGGCCTCGCAAAGGCATCGTAAAATTGTGGTAAAGTCACTGACAGACGATATACTAAATCAATTCTTGGTACTGATAAAGAAACGATTTTTTATTTTTTATTCCTTAGTTTCGTTTCTGATAAATTTTCTAATATGATTAATACTATGAACTCAGACCTGGAGAAAATCACGCGATATTCTGAATTCTTGATAAATCAGTTCCAATTTTGAAAATTTCACTTAATTCTAAGCAAATCCGAGTTTGCTGAAACAGAGTTGACAGACATTGTTTCCCACTTAGTTACTGATTCAACTAATCTGTTTTTTTTTCATGTCATTTCGGGGTATAGCAAAACATAAAAACAGGTTTTTAGTTTATTGACATACTTATACAAAGCGTCCGGGGGTAAAGTGCACAAATTTCGGGAGGTGATTGTACATGATGGTAGAAGTAAAAAGTTCAATTTTTTTTTCCAGACTAAAATATTTTTCCAAACAAGAATTATTATTTTCCCATAAAAAAATTGAACCTTTTAACCTAAAAACTACCTTTAAAGGTTGGAATTTCGAAAAAGTTATTCCCCTTTTCTACTTCTAAAATCATTTAGAATTACCCCCCAAAGTTAGTGCACTTTGCCCCTGGATACCTGTATATATATATATTTAAAAAAGTGGATTCTAAAAAATAAACATCAAAATAATAAAAACTATCTCGTTTTAGTAACGTATTTTCAAAGCGAAAGTGGGCGATACTTTACGAGATAAATCTTACTGATGGTGCTAAATTGGGCGAAGTAAAATAATCATTATCATGCTATGATCGATTCCAGCAACGTAAACTTCCCTGATTCGAGGGCAATTTTTGTTTACTTCTGCCTGTTGTTCCATAAGCCTTTGGCCTTAACCTGGGACTTCAACCCCCTTCATTTGCTAGCCCACCTGCCCCACTTGTCTCGTTCTACCCCTAAACCACCCGCTCTACCCCCAACCACCCAGCCCCACCCACCAGTGGCGTGGAGTTTACCCAAGCCGGCGATAATATTAAGCCGGTGTTTTCCATATTCGCGGATGAATAATGTATTAGACGAGTGCCACCCTAGTGCGCCGCCCTTCGCATTTCAATATCGTAATAATATACAGGTTAAAATGACTAAAAAAATGACGTCCGCAAAGACACGACCCTTGGCCAAGTAATTGCGTAATAATTAGTACTCCTGGGATAATTACGTGTGCATAGTAAAACACGCAGAGTACAAAGCATTATATGTGAAAACCTGCCTTGGTACAACGCAAAGTGTTTCGTGGACAAAATAAACACCGTTGTACTAAGTCTACTTGGATGGTTTTACTCAGAGAAGGTCCTCGAACGAGTAATGTGACACATAAAAATTGAGTGCGCACATATTTAAGGCGATACCAGACTCTAATAACGGGTACAATACCTCCCTTTTTTCAGACCGAAATATATTTAAGATTAATAAATACTGTTACTTAACGGTTTGAAAAATTCATGAAATTTTTTTCAAACATAAAATAGCGATAAGCACCAGATTTTACTTTTCTAGACAATGAATTAGTAGCTTCCCGATGTATTCATATTGAAACATCTGAGATTTTAATAACATTTTATTCAGAATTAATTAAAATAAATCCCGTTAAAAGAACAATTTTTTAGGCTTGCTAGTGCAAATTCAAGTCCGTCAATTACGCCGGGCCGCACGCATAATATTTTTGTAGACGCCTTCTTCAATTACGTTGTTTAGCCCCCGCATACCCAATTTTTATATATATATAGACCAAATTCGACCGTATGTCCGTCCAATAGACCGAAGCGCACGTCGTATATTTCTGTAGACGTCTTCTTCACTTACGTCGTTAAGATTCCGGCTTTATTTTAGGGTATTTATTGCGTCGTCTTAAATGGGGTGTTTGCTCAATGTTAAGTGCCCCGCAAGCAAAGGTGTGAAAACACAATGAATTTTGTTTCATTACTTTTATCGAGTTAGTCTAATATAATCAAATCTGTTGGATAAAAATTACTAGAACTATTTAAGGTTTATTGAAGTATTTTCTCTGCTTGCGCAATGTAACTATTTTAGTAGATAAAGATATTTTTTTATAAAATAAATGTTATATAAATATCTCCATGACACTTCGGCCAATAACACCTTCTATCTTATCAAAAAATTATTTCTATGAATTTTTTCGTTTTGCTTAAAACATGTATTGTTATTTAATGAAGCATAGGTACATTAATGGTTGAGAGATTTAATGGTTCTGATGATTAAAAACTATTATTATTTAATATATGTTTTGTACGTATAATAAATGCATTTTTAATGTTACCAAAACAAAATTGGTAAAAATCTTTCTCGATGACACTGTAATTTTTCAGTTCATTAGAAATTAAAAGGAACCCATCAAATACGAGCGAAAAAGACGTGAAAAAATTTATTTCGTGTTTGTGTAACTAATTTTAAACATCATAAGATTATTTCAGTGTGAGACAAGTACACCTGGCTAAGAAAGGGTAACCATTATTACTGGTCTCATTACAAAATAAAATAGTTGACGATTCGAGAGTAGAAATATAGTTACGAAAAAGCTGAATTTAATAGTTGGTAAATAAACAATTTTTTTACACCAACTCCACAAAGGAGGCCCTGAAGAAAATAATTTCCCTTAGGACCTTTGTCATCTCCGGGGATGCTGTGTGGAGGGTCTTTTTGAGTGAAGGAATCAGTGAACATGGGTCTTGAACCCATGTTGTAGGAAGGAGAAGGGTGCGCTTTTACGTCTTTCCCGATTACGCACTGGTGCCGAAGGGATCAATGACGCTAGTTCCTCAGAGCATCTTCCATTCTAATACCGGTAGAACAAAGACTTGACGCCTGTGCTACACAGAGTCAAGGATTTTTTCAGGTATTTGGGGGCTCCGAACCAGAGGTGGCTGCCAAATTGAACAGTGAAGGTGCACTTGCAATTTGTATAGAGTTAGCAGTTATGTACTATTAAATTACCTGCGGGCCATGCACAGTACACCCAGCTTCTGTGAGGGTAGCTTGACTCTGGCTTCGATAGAGACTATACCAGTTCACAATGGAGTTCTGATACACACCCTGATATAAAGCACTGAGACAGAATGATTGCGGTAGAAACGAGATCCATAAGGCCTTTAAAGTAACTAGATAAAACATCACGCCCTTTCCGCAAAGGTAAACAAAGGACAGACCGCTTAACACCTCTGTCTTACATGTATACAGTTTCATACCCTTTTGTTATTCTGATTTTGAACATGCCCCACTCTAGTATTTGGTTCACTTGATCGTGCCATGTCTTCCTCGGGCGTTCTGACTTTTTATAATATATTTTCCCCAATATCACTAGTTATTTTCGAAGATATATTATTATATACTGTTTTTATAAATATGTAATGTAACACATTATCCGGTAAGATGGTACAATTCACAAAAATTTGCAAACGACAAGTAAGTTATGACGAAAATAGCATCAGATGAAGAGAGAAAATTTTTCGGCAGCATACCAAGAAGTAAGAGGTAAAAAAATTAAACAATGTTTTTTATACTGTAATATATCTATTTTAATTATCTTTTAAAATTGGTTTTATTTTTTATTTTTTGGTTTGACTAGGGATTGAATCTTCCGACCCAACCTTGCCAAATGCCGATCGGGTAAGACCGACATTTATTTCGTATCTTAACACTGTAAAGTCATCCGATTTCAAGAAATGAGTGTTTGTCCACGTGATCGTAATTAAGAAAGCGAATCTTTAGTGTTTTGGACATGTGAGCAAATAGGTAAGGAACGGAGGGTCGTCAGAATAGACACTTGAAGCGCTGGTGAGAACTTGAGGGTGGTCTACGTCTAAAGCTGGTCGCCCGAAGGCTCATGTAGAATAAACAGGAGGACGTCGCATAATTTATGGTACGAGTACCTTCGAATAAATTCAATATTAGAGTAAATATGTGTCAAATGGCCACAATGACACAGTGGCGATAGTCAGAACAACAGAAGAGTACGAAAATAAATCTAGAAAGATCCAGGGGAAGGTTGATGGAAGACATAGAAAAAGAGTTGTACTATTGGTAAAAAACGCCACAGTGAAAGTCAAACGCCGATAGGAGGACACACCAGAAGAAGGCGATGTATGATTGTGGATGAATGTAGGTACAATTGCGTTTCGACGGCGTTCAGCTTTCCTGGGGAGAAATGGCGAGTTCAATCGTGTGCTAATAATCCATAGTCAAATCATTTTCGTTGTTTATCGATTTACTTGAATATAGCACAAAAGTTCAAATAGCTCAGAGAAGATTTTGCATCCTCAATTGGGGATTGTTCTGAACTTGAAAAGAGTGGGGAGGGGAAGATGATGGAGAAATTGATGATAAAAAAGTATGGTGATATACTGTATTGTCGCTTCTAGTAAAAGGTTTTAAGTGTGTACTAATATTGTGCGAAGCATTGCGAAGAATCCTCTGAGCGCCTAATTTACTAACAAGATCACTATTCAGCGTGCCAAGAAGTGTATAATTGAGACTATTAAGTAATTCACACATGTTTACATCAGCTTGTATCCCAACCATAACGCGTCAGTGATTTCTTAGACTCATCTACAAAGTACATGGCCCCCTTACTCAGGCTGCGAATAAATGAATTCCAAATCCATCCCAACTCAACCCAACACCGCTTGATTTATTGCTGTATCATCCCTGTTTAGGTGTTTTGATATTTTAGTAAATCACGTAGAGTGATGAAGCAACAATTCTATAATCAAAATTTCAAAACCATAGGCACTAGGCAGGTGAATTCTTTTCATCTCTTCTATTTTACACGTGGTCGAAATGTTAACCTTCCTAGTATAAAAACTGGATTTTTAGAATCATTGTGATATATGTACATGAGTCCTTTCAAGAACCTTTAAGGAGCCAGTGAGACTGTTAAGAGAAAGCGGCAGAAAGAGGAAAGTTTATTACCGGACCAATCTGTGAAGGCAAGAAAAAAACATGCAAAACTAAAACTAGTAATTTTAGAAACCCAAAACCTAGACCCAAACAGTATACCTCTCTACAACACAAATCGTCTCCTGCCCTCTGGCTGATGAAAAACTACTATTCACTTCAGTGTTTTGTCTACCGCTTCCCTAGGACCTGTATGTCACCTTCATCTATTAACCTTGAATACCTCCGTTCCGTTCATTTTTCTCTGGCATATCTGCTTTCCTTTGATCTATGAGCTCGTTAGTTAGAGCCTACTTAGTTAATAACCTTTTTAAAGGGTTGTCATGGAACACAGAGAAAGCAGTACTTTAAAATGCGTATATATACGGGTTTATACAGATCGTGTGTAAAATAAGGGTAGGTGAAATCAAAACCGGTTTGTAATCAAAAGAGGTTTACAAATAATCGCATTTTTGTACATTAAAAATAGATAGCACACAATATACGAAATATGAAGTGTTTTTAAAATATAAACCACCCACACTATTTTAAAACTAAGGCGAATCTGTTGTTATGAAAGCGCGCGGAAGTGTAAGAAGCTTATTTTGCAAAGCAGGTCTAAGAGAAGAATATTCCTTGAAACTCAGGCATAACCTGAAATAGAAAACAGCATTATTGATACCTTTGCCAAGAGCTTTTGCTTGTGGAGAGCAGTTCCTTATAAAATAATTTCTAGAAGAGGAGTTGGTCTTTATTCCAATGTATATTAGTTAATTGATGCAAAGCATATTAATTTTCAAACCGTACCATCTAATTGAAGACCTTGGGATAAAAATCTCACAGGTTCACATTTTTTCAATTTTTTTAAATTTTATTTTTCGGTAGCTTGTGTATGGGTCTATGCAACGGTTCTTGTTAAATATTACAAAAAAATCATGTCTTTCAAATTGACAGTCAAAAATATGGCACTATTGTAAAAACAGCAATTCTGCACGAAATTTGTTGGAAAACTGCAAATTGTTGGCGCAATTATCGATTAGTTCGCTTTTTTGCCGCTACGTGGCACTACGGTCACTCAACATTTGATATTTGTGAATTGCTACTTTTTGTAGTAAATTCTCCATATTTTGAAGACAAAACAGCAAACGTCCAAATCTTTAATTAAACATACTTAATTAATAATATTCGCTACACCTATTTAGTGCTTAATATATGAATTTATGATTTCTTTTTTTGAAATATAAAAAGATCAGTACAACCATGGTATTGTTCTACTGATCAAGTTTAAATGCTCTCCTTGAGTTTAAATCCATTTTTGACAAATTAAGTTTTTATCCAAAGGTCTTCAATAAGGTTTAAAACTATCTGAAATGGCTGATCTTAAGGGAAAATATAAATAAAATGATAAAACGGTATAAAAGTTAAAACCTTATAAATTGTTTTCAAAAGCTTAGCTTGTGGCGACCCATGTCTGCCCTCTGAAATTAAGGACAGGGATAAGTGATTAATTCGTAACATTTGGAAAGATTGCTCACAAATGCGATGAACTGACAACCTTTAAAGAACTGTCGGCTTCGAGAGGACTGTTGATTTGATGGTGACTGTTGTTGAACGAAAGAAGGTCTGAAAATGCTCAAATCCCAAATTTTGCCCACGGCACTTTTTTTGCACAATTTTTTCTATAAAAGAAAGCTAGTATATTATTATATATGATGACGCGCTCCCCCCTTATACATTTTCTGTATAAGCACAAAAATGTTGTCTCACTTGAGAGGGTATTTGTACAACTTAAAGTGCTGAGGCAGCAGCCAGCAAGCTGCCGCTGACTCAGCACATTCTACAGACCAATCATAATACAAAACATAACATTTTTCAGGAAAGGATAAAGAACACTGGTTTTAGAACCTTCTACGAGTTTTGTAAAGAGAAGAGTATCGATAATAAATTATAAACGGGTAGAATATGACGATAACAGTCACTAGAAGCCTTAAATTATGTCCAAACCCGGTGAGAAGCTGTTGCCCTAACCTATTTGTAATTCCTAACAGAGGGTGTGAAAACGGTGGTTACGTTCCCACAAAATATGTGAATATCAATGAGAGATGCTTGGCCGCTTTGATAATATCGATTCGAGTAACGCAATAAACTTTACATATGTCAAGGTTACCAACAGAATCGATGCTAACCCCAAATAATTCTTTTATATAGAAAGTAAATATGTTCAATCGCCTTTATTGTTTTGTTTTACCGAAAAATGCAATTTAAACACAGAGTTTGTTTGGCGGCTGTCCCAACAGTTAATTTGGCGCCAGGCAAAACCAGGAAAGGCGCAAAAGGCGCCAATGTTTGCGCGGTTAATTCAAATTTACATAACAAATCAGCCGATAGAAGCAAACGCGGCCCAGGGGAGGAGTGTGTAATCTCTTGCTGGGGGAAAACAAGTTGACTGAAGCCTCGACGTGGTTTAGCTATGGCTACACCCCTGGGGTGCAATTATTGACGTACCGGCAATATAAATTATTGCAGATTTTCTTTGTTTTTTGGATTACGGTATGTACTTCAAACAAAGATTAATGATCGGAAGAGATTTAAAAGATATTAATTTTCTTAAAATCTGAAACTTCTTCGGTTGTAATTTTCCCCTAGGAGAATCGATTATTTCAAACCGATTATTTTTATTGTTGACAAGTCAAACGCTTAAAACAAATATGGCACAATATAAAATTCATCAATAATATTCTACACAAGAAATGAAAATAAGGGTGCTGAAGTAACAAACCCAGAATGAATAATTGTTCCACCAGTTATATTTTCCACTCAGAATATCATTTAATTTTTAGGTGATATTAATTTTTTAATATCGTTTTTCGTGCAATACTGTTCAAATTCAACTGAAATAAACGCTGATTTGTTGTTGGACACAATAGTTAGTACACTTCCGAAATAAGATTTTTTTAATTGTATTACTTTACATGAATTTACCTCAGCATAATCGAGTCGAGTTTATGATAACCAATAAATATTTTGTACCTATAGCTCCAAAAAATCTACGTGAATTCTATGCCAAACCGTCTCATTTATAGGCAATAACGTTAATTATTTTCAATAATCTCATTTTTTTATTTAAAGATGGCCACCAAAAACATCCCCTCGCTAAACTCTGTATTTTTGCTGTATTTGTATTAGACTTAAAATGGAAACTGTACATTAAACTTAATATCTGGTAGTGTAATAATATAATACAATCATGATGTATATTGATAATTTTTTTTTCCTAAATATCTATCTGATCCAAATGTGTCGACTATATAATAATATGATGGAGTGCGTAAAAGCAGATATTTTTGTCGATAATTCGATTCAGAAAAAATGTCCTTATAGTGCTGACAAATATGTAATAATGAGTTAATTATATCATGTACTCCTTGTATCCCTCTTTGTGTCTCTTTTATCTTTTGCCTTTCTTTGTAATATTTTATAACGATAATAATATTTAATAGTTCGCTCATCACATACGCCTTATTTTACTACACTTCTACACTATCATTCACTTCAATAACTGTAGATTTGTATTAAAATCAAAACCACACCGGGACACATATAGATATACGTAGATAATATAACGTTGAAGTCCCCGGTGTTATTTATGAAGAGTCAAAAAAGATGTAGACAATAATGTTCCTTTTATTTTGAACGTCAAGTGTGCAAAACTTCATCAAATGGTATCGAAATACAGTAAGGGGTGGAAGAAAAGGGTGTGGGGGTAGATTTTCGATATCTTATGAAAACTAAAATTCCTGTCGTTTTGAAGATTAAAAATTCAAAATTTCATAAACCTCGGAATAAAACTATAGATTTTTATTCAAATCAAATCCTCGCCGTCCGCCCGTCATAAACAAACACTTTCCTCTATGGGTACTTTGTTTTTTTTTTGTAATTTAATATACATATTTGTAAATTAGTAACTTTTTACAACTAAATTATTCTCATGTAAGTGAGAACATCTGTAAAAACAAAAAAAAAAATTTATATAAAACTAAATAAAAAATTGTATAATATAATAAAACGAAAAAACCCGAAAGATTGATGCATGAAACTAAATTGCAAATAACACCTTTCTTTCCAAAAGGTTATAATTTCCACTGTATAATAGCGTATCAGAACCTTCTTTGTTGATATCGTCTCCAGTTCTGTTCAGATTGTTTCAAGAAGAGTTTCGTACGTGTCTTTTTCTTAATTTAACGAGAGTGCTCTAAGCAAATATTTTTTAGAAAAAAATATCGGATTATTTTTATGCCAATGCGTTCTTACCTAACTAATGTACACATATCAATACAAATCCCTACTTAATTTTTTTTAAATTTTTTATTTTTATTATTTTTATTTTTTATTTATTGCACAACAGATAGATTATCCAATCACTGTACAATTCTCAATTTGACAATCTTAAAACCTATGAAGATAATTATTATACAAAAAAACTTTAGGCTATTTAAAGAAGAATTATATATATATATATAGTGCTTCTGAGATTTCATTCAATAGCACCATTCCTCTTGTCATGCTATGTTGTGCTAGAATATCTGTTCTGCCGTATGGTATTTTGAATAAGTCGTGTCGACGACTACGGCTGAAGTTTTCGGGCACGTATAAACCATAGCATTCCAAGAGGAACGGGCTGTAAATATAGTTATGGATTATGTTAAAACTAAGTATTGCAAGATTTGCATGACGTCTAGTTTCCAAGCTAAATCTATTTGTTGCCTCAAGTAAGTCCACATGGTGCATGAACCTTGGATAAGTTCCACGCATCCGCATATAGACATACCTGAGGAATTTTTTCTGGATTTGTTCCAGCATATTAATATACTTAGTTTGGCGCGGAGTCCACACACCACTAGCATACTCCAGCTTACTTCGTATGACGCCATCAAACATGGCTATCATTGCATCTGGGTCGTGAAATTATTAACATGTTCTGGTGATAAATCCCAGGAGTTTGTAGCATGCTGTAGTAAGTCGTGATATGTGGTCCGAGAATGTTAGTTTGGGATCAAAGACGATACCGAGATCTTTATAGCTATTGACTCGGCATAATTTTTTCTCTTTAATGGTGTAATCAAAAACTACGGGCTTCTGAGAGCGGGTATATGTCATTGTTACGCATTTTTTTATATTAAATTCTAGTTTGTTTTTATCTGACCATTCTGCTATAGCATCAAGGTCAGATTGCATTTTTAAGCAGTCTTCGTAAAATATTATTTCCATCAAAAGTTTGAGATCATCCGCAAATAAAAGACATCTGCTATATTTTACACAGACCTGGATATCGTCTATAAGTATTAGGAACAACAGAGGACCAAGGTTTGACCCTTGGGGAATACCTGACAAGGCGGGGAATTGTTTAGATTCCTGTCCATTTATTGATACATATTGTTTTCTGGATTTTAGAGATGACGCGAAGAAGATAAGTGTCAGTTGATCGAAGCCAAGTTTAAACATTTTAAGTAATAAAATATCATGATCAACTCGATCAAAAGCCTTAGCAAAATCCGTATACACTACATCGGTTTGGTGTCTCGAGTCCAGTCCGACGGCCACCAATCGCGAAAATGTTAACAAATTTGATACCGTGGATTTTCTTGGCATGAAACCGTGTTGGTTTTCTCCTAGAAACGGCATAATTTGGTGATGTAATTTCTTATAAATAATCATTTCAAATATTTTGGGTATAGTTGACAGAATGGCAACAGGTCTGTAATTCTTAATATCAGCCTTGTCTCCAGCTTTGAAAATTGGGCTCACACGCGTGAGTTTCCAGGAATGAGGGAAACAACCAGTAGAAATGCTTAGATTATATATACCTATAACTCAGCGGATGACTTATGATTTTTGAGATATAAGCAATTGTATTAGGGGGTATTCCGTCTGGGCCTGCCGCCTTATCGAGCTTTAAAGTCCGAGTACAGGCATCTACTTCCTCTGCACAGGTTAGCCCAAGACTGATTTTTCCGATATTCCAGGGCTCCTCTGTTCGAGTAAAGTCTAGATTTAGTAGAGGGGCTGTCTGGCTGTACACTGATTTGAAATAGTCAGCAAATTTTTGGCTAACTATTTCGGGATCGGAAATAGTCGCCGTTCCGTCACTTAAGTTTATTTGGGTATGAGGATTTGCTTTTTGAGATTTAATAAAATCCCAAAAATATTTAACATCATCTTTGATCCCAAACTGAACTTTTTCTAAATATTGGCGTTTTGCAATTGCAATATCTTTTTTAAGCTCGGATCGCATCGCAGAAAATAACAAGTAATCTGAGTGATCCCCACGCAGTTTGTACCTTCTTCGATGCGATTCTTTGCTTTTTAATTTATCTATAATTGTTTTAGAGAACCACTGTGGATAGTTAACATTTTTACATACATATTTTCTGGTAGGGATAAAAATTTCAAAAACACTGAATAAAACATTGTTTAAGTACTTGACTGCGTCATTTGCATCCGATATCGTGTATAGGTAGTTCCAGTTGAATTCTGAGAGTATGTCATTTATTAACTATAAAACTACTAAAAAGGTTTACATGATTGAAACAGCTAAAAGCAAAGTAAACGATTTTTTATTGTTGCTCTGTCTGTCTAAAGTGAGATTTAAACTTTTAATGTAAATCATTCCTTCATTGCCTTCAATACATCGCCACATTAGTTATTAGTAATTTACGTTAGTCAATTTTTTCACAAATTGAGATATGCCACCTATACATAGACATATGAATATTAGTAGACCTGCCCTAAGTGATTAAAAGCGTATTATCCCCACTCCCCATACCGGTTCCATTGGAGCCGGCTGTGCTCGCGTATGGCCTCAAGTGAAATTTGAAAACGTGACGTCATCATTCTTGTGCGAACTATGGTCGAGGCATCATCGGTTCATTTTACGAAATAACACGGCAAAATGTTGACTTGTACTATGAAAACTTGTAAAAATAGATGTGAAAAAGAGAATAAACCCAATTGTCGTATTACATTCCATATATAAGCATTATTTTACTTTATTTTAAGCATATTCACATCGTATAATATGAATCAGTTGTTACTATCACATCGAGAAACGTCTGGACGCGAAACACAAAGCTGGTTGGTTGCTGGGAAGTAAATTATGAACATTTATAAAAGTGTCTTAACTAAATACTTAAACGAAATATTCGACTCTGAAAATAGAACCGAATTTTTTTGCCGAATTTGGACTTCACAAATTTGTTCATAACGTGGCGAGTAATTTGCGCTCCAATGTAAAAATGTCTATTCATTCAAAAGCAGATTTTACTTTTAAGAAGTAAATGGTGATATTATAATGCGAGATGCCTATTTACTGTCAGATTGATTTATTGACGAATCACAGTCAGCTTCACTCCCTTCGTTCTTCAACAGTTGATTTTACCCCTCGCCATTATCTTCTCGTCTATTAATTCCTATGTCTGTGCACCTATACCATTTTTTAAAAAACGTGTTACCTTCCACAAAAACCTGTACGTTAATAATTATAAATTAGCAAAACGTGGTATCAAGTTGTTTTGTTTAATCTTTACACTGTTCATTTTTGAAAAACATTGAACTCTTTAACAATTGATTTTATTAATCGAGACAACAATAAACTTGTTTCTTAGACAGATAACTATACAATAATAACATCTTATCTACCTACTATCTTCAACAGCAGTGATGTGACATACTTGACAATAATAATGCGACAAGTAAAACAAAAAATAAGAAGTATAAATTAATAAATTGGTGAAAAAAAATAAATATGAGAAACAATGAATTTTAAAATGTTATGTATTCTTTTGGAAAAATATTTTTGCAAGGGTAGCATAGCTTCACTGTCGATTTATTTTTGATTCATAGGTAGATTGTAGGTATCTTAGATTTTTTTTTAATTTACAAAAATTGTTGATATTTGAACAATAACTTTCTTATCCCAGAACAAATCAAATATGTTGCTCATAAAATTGCTAGTTTTTTGTTGGCTTTTTTTATTTTTGTTTGCTGAAGATGCTGAAATTTTATCATTTCTTTTTTGATACTGAAAAAAAACGGAAGAAATCACAAAAACAAAACTGAATTCTGAGGTGTTTACTGTTTATGTTTATTATAATCGAAATACATTCAGTGAAAAGCTTTGTTGTGAAAGCATCAAGAAAATGCATGAAATAGTATTTATGTATGTAAGTGATATTATTCACTCCAAACGAAAACTTAGAGCTTTCAGTTCCAAGAATGCATTTCTCATGCAAACTTCTCGGAGCAGTAAAAGGATTGGCTATTGTCAAAACTTCCCTGAAATTATTGTTTATGGTTGCAAAGTTCGCTTTCTCGCCCCAAAGAACTGTGTCTTGTCTTGCCCGTTTTCAATGTTAGTATTATGATTGTTGTTAATGTTATAATTTTATTTTGGATTAAAAGTTAACGGTTGGTTTCCTCACAATTCTCAAACTCTTCAATTTCAGAACTTATAATAAGGAAATAGTCAAAGATAATTTCCATTCATTACAAAAGAAATATGTTAAGAATAGTAATACAAAATATAGACAAGACATATGTTTTTAAAATGTTGAGAATAATCATCGTCCAGTAAGCCCCTAAACTTTTTTCTACTTAAAAAATGTTATTTTCTGTTATGATTTGAGATTTATACGGCCAAAAGTATTGAAAGGATTCATTTTTGGGGTATTATACCGTCCCGCTATACTCCTTCTTTAGCAAGCGGTTCTTACAGCATTGCCGTGCCCATCATTGGGGCAGATGTGAAATATTATTATATTATTAATAAATTAATACTATAAATTATACATCAGCCCTGAAAATGGACACTGTAATGCTGTTCGAAACGTTGGCTAAAGAAAGAGGTAGCGCAACACTGCATTATACCCCAAAAATAATTACTAAAATATATCACTACGATATATATAAAAATATATTTATTATACGTGAGCAGAAAAAAAATTGAATATATAAAAAAAGATTTTCTGCTCACGTACAATTCCAGTTAACGAAATAATTAAACTTGCATTGATTTGATCGTAATTATCATTCAAACCAGTTTTGACACTGCTACCTTTAAATCCGCCGCCGAGGATCTTAATATAATGTGTTCAAGTTTTTCGTATTTTCATAATTCCTCAAGGAATGAGATAAAAAACATAATTAGTAAAAACTACCTTTTCAAAATAATTAAACGAATAAAGTTTATATTCGTCCTTAATGATTTCGGGATAAGTGCGCACATAATACTCAAATAAGTTGAAAAATAAACTTTCTTGTTTTTTATGTTATATGGTGGATTAATTGAGAGACTTTGATTTCGCCGAAAAAACACTTACTTAAATCGGAGTGAAATAAGTGTGAAAATGAATATGTATATTAAATCGCTTGTTCCGAGAGCCTGTCATACCTTGACTTAAATCCTTTTCCCCTTTCAGAATATTCGTGGTACCTACCCCCCTTTCATCTGAACTCGGAATTCATTGTATGTATTTAATTTATACACAACAAAAAATATTGTTTTACGTAGAAGCATAATAAATTATTTGTGTTGTGTGTATCTGAAAGATGTGCCCAATGTTTATTAGTTCGAGGTTGTATTATTATTTGTATTGAATTCTACAAAATGTTTCCGTATACAGATTTTAGGAAACGAATTTAAAATTTTTCATCAAATTCAATTTAATTTCCATCAATTTTGTTAAAAAAAGCAAATATGAATCATATGCTTTTAAGGTATAATGTTTTTACCATCATAAATGAACGTTCGGGCAAAAAAATCAAAACAATAGGTTACTCAATTTTTCTGCCTCAAATTTAAATAAACCTTAATCATACTTTACGCTTAATTTTGAAATTAGAATATTTCTATAATGTTAAGTAAACGAAAGACGAGCGTAAAAATATAAAGGAAGAAAATTATTGCCCAAACTAATTCAGAAACGAAATAAAAAATATTTTTACAAAGAAGCTATTTGAATGTTAAAATAATAGATCATGTTATTAAACATAATGAATAATAAGACATTCGTAAATCTGCTTAATTAATTTAAATATCCTGAATAATATCAAAAAAAAATTGTCGTTGTATGCATAATTAAGATGATTCTTAAGGACAACAAACACGGAAATCGGAGATAAAAAAAAAACACGAAAACACACACTCACAATAAATTACGATTAAACTCAATAAAAGACACATGGAAAAAGATAAAAAAATGTCCCTTTTCTATCCCGCAGCCATGTGGGGGAGTAGGTAGTACCCAAAATTACTATCCTCCTTATATTAGCTCAAATACTTGACATATCATTTTAGCATTTTACGTATTCCTGCGCAAGTACATAAGTTACCATTAATAATTGACTGAATAATTTTTATAGTTTAAAAGCCCGTAAGACATACATGGAGTCGTCAGAAGATCCACTTGGTTACAGAAGTTTTGTTTAGCATCTTAGCCTGTCAAGAGTTTCATGTTTTTGAGATAAATACATAAGTTTTCTCATCTCTATCATATTGAACATGCTTTTATAAAAGTTCATAGAACAAAAATCTCATTGCTGTCGTGTTACAAAATTCCTTTTATCAATTTTTCTAATAATAACTAATAACTGATTTTCATTATTTTTATCTGCAATAGTCAGTTGTCCCGAAGAACCGTTAATCTTGGTCTATTGGTTATACTGCAGACGCGACACATGACAGAAACGACTATACTGGAAATAATTTCATCAATCTGACTTAAAAAATATTGATAAGTTGCCTTTTGCACTGTTGAGTAATAACAAACCATTTCCTTTTATTTGTAGAACTTTTATATTTTTTAGTATATAGTGTAAATGGTTCTTCAGAACGCATAATTAATAAAAAATAGCAAATTAGCCATTCATTTATAATTAGATGCAATTTTAACGCGCCGTGTAATATCATGTATTATTTGTGCTGCATTTATTAACACTGTTAATAGGTAGGTACTGCAAGTAATTCTTTTACCTCTTTTCATCTATATAGGTGAGTAATAGTTGTAAATCCACGTTAAATTAACGTGCTTGAAAACCACTCTGGTAGTCAAGCGTGATCCTTTTATAAAGAAGAATTAAAAAAGCATCCTATAGATGATTTCATATTGTCTGTAACGTTTTTATAACAAATTTGTATAATCAATTTTTAGTATTTGTTTTAAATCAAGGTAATTGAAGTTCTACTGATTTAAGTTAAAATGTATAGTAAATAATTATCTTCCTTTTATTAATACTCGTGAAACATTATTTAACTGTGGGTACCGGCTTAAATTTATCTGGTGTTATTTTAGGTTACCTATGGTGATGAATAACATTCTCAATACACCTCTATAATCAAATTATACCAGCTTGTATCGGAGAAGCAGGCTCTTACGCAAATATTTATTTTATCGTCAAACCTTACTTAAAAGTATTAAGTATTCAACGACGATCTCATATTACTTTGTATTTCTCAGGGTCTTCCTATGTAAGATTATACGCACTAGGAAGTATGTAAAATGTAGACAGGCTATGTGATTGTGTTTCAGGTCTCTAATAATTAGATAGGGTACATAAATATTTGACGGTAAAACCTTTCCGAAAACAAAAAGTCCCCTAAAATTCCTCTTGCGTGGTAAAAGTATCGCTTTTTTAGCAACAAAATGGGCAAAACGAGGTCCTATCGCAGGCGCGGTTCATAAGTAAACTCGAACCACTTATATTCCACTCAGGAAAGTTTCCACCGTCAGCTATCTCACTTCAGCCAGTGCCAGACTCTCAAATTGTTATCACCACTTAAAACTTTATCTCGGCCCTAAGTCGTGGAACTGAGGCCTCATTCTGGACCGTACAGCTAACACAACACACGAGAAATAAATACTTTCTCCCCGTGCGCGCGCACATGATAATCCGACAAGGGTTGTTTTAAACCACTTGAGGTTCTAAGCGCACAGTTCGGGATAAGGCTCGGTAGATACTCGTATCGTTCCCGCAACAACTCCTGATGTCCTGATACGCGCCTGGCGCTAACTGGAAAGCTTATTTTGGGAAAATCGATTAAGGTTTTTCCCGGATGAATATTAAAACACGTTTTGTTTTTTCTTTTCTATTTAAGTTTTACGACTTGCGATGGGAACTTCAGATTGTTGTTTATTTTATCTAGCCAATTCGAAAAGTTGAAAAGATTTTTAGGAAAAAGCTAAACCGCGTTTGAGTTCATACTTTGAAGATACTGGGAATACATATAGATGTATGGATTTGGGATTACTGGAACTCTGTCCACTCAAGTGTTTAAATTTATTTACGTAAACATTTAGTTTAACACTCGCAAATACTTTTTTAAAACTTAATGTCACGTAACACTAACAGAGAGTTAAAAATCCGTTTGCAGCAGGGACATCATAAATATTTGTACTATTATGTAAAAATTATAATAATTTACATACTTAATGCTTAAAACCATATATATTGGTTTATGAAAAATAAAAGTTATATAATCCTGCCGGAAGCTTTTTATTAGAAGTATATTATAAACATCTCCTCATGACTATTTAATCACTTCTGATTGTTATCACCACAGTCTACACCAGACGTTCCCAAACTTTTTTGCCCAGTAGACTTGCAAAAAATGTTTTTTCCGTAGACCCCCTGCCTGCCGAATATTGAATTTTCCTAAAACTATTAACGTCCCATGTGATAATCATTTATTTTTTTACTAAAAATATTCCCTTCCCTTGCCTGCCCAACAACCGGGTGGCGGTATAGTTGCTCTGTCTTTACATTGTGCAGACAAGGGCACCCTTGTGAGGTATTACACCAAATGAAAATGAGGCAGGATAAGCAACGGGAATTTCTTTCTGTATAGCGAGTTCTTTGTCAGTGCTTATTCCGGTCATTTCTTCTTGTCATATGATGTCCGATTCTTCAACATTCCATTTTCACAGTCATAATGTCCTCAAACTTAGTTTTGAAGTCTGTGTGAAGTACATCAAAATGTTGAACTTCATTATTACCCTGGACGTTTTTCAAAAAAAAGTTGGGGAACTAGGAAAATTCGCGGCTTCGAATGTGCAATTTTTTGGTTCAATATATTAATTCTGACGAGAAAAGAAACGTAGACTCTATTTATATACCTCAATTAACAACTTTACGAAATATAAAAATACAAATTTCTAATAAGTTTCACATTCTATTATATTTGTGTTAGGTCTATTGTGTCATTTACAGAACTCTTAAATGATGACTTGAGGTAAATAGGGGTCCGCTCTTATGTACCCCCATTTGAATCTCGTGGACCCCCAAATTTTTTTCTCGCTGACATAGACCCCCAGCATGCCGGTATCGACCCCTGGGGGTCCATATATACCACTTTGGGAACCTCTGGTCTACACCAATCAATACGAATTATATGTGTTATTACTTGTATCGATATAAAATTTTGATTTAAAAGCACGTTTTATATTTTTTGCAGTAATTAAATGCACCTACATAATGGTCACGAAGGTAATTCACAGGCTTATTTCATAATCATTTGTCTCTAACCTGTGTATGAATCAACTTACAAACTGTGACTAATGCTCACCGGTGTGAGAATTTTATCAATAGACAGTTGAACAACACTTAAAAATATATTAATGCTACTAATATGCATTATGAAGAAAAACAATAGGCATGAGAAAAATACAGTGGGTATACGAGTATATTGACAAGGATAACCTTAAACAATCAAAAATACTTATTTCATCTGTGGGTCTATGATTGTAACTCTGGTTTAATGAAATCAGACTTGTTTGAATTTACATATCATTGTCAAAATTCTAACTGATTACGTACCTACTAAACATAATATTTTTTTTAAACAAAAAAATATTTGTGTATATTTGATATATAAAAAAATGTGTTTATTTTGTTTAAATTTGTCAGAGTTAATCTTGACAAGTAAAGTTGGATTTTATAATTTGTAAAGGGTCTGCGCTTTTTCATCTTCAAGAAAGCGTTATTTTATTTTAATTTTATTTTATTTGGTTTTACCCCCAGGTGGGCTTTTATTTAATTCTATTCTAATTATTTATTTAATTCAGGCAAGAATTCTGCTTAGAATTCGTTTTGCATTGATCAACCCTGAACAGGACACAAGAGCGTGTTGAACGCGCAGGTACATTGAATGAAATCTTGTTTAGCAACTCTAACATGGATTATAAGAATATAATAAACCTAGTGAGCTATCGAATATTATACATAAAGTTTTTAAAGCTTTAAATAACATAAAACTGATAAACTAAACATGAAAAAATAGTAAATAAAACAATACTTCATATACTAGCTAAATTTAATAATGGTGTTAAATTTCTGATCATCTCTATAATTTGTCAACAAATAGTTAGTATTCTATTTTATAGAAAATTGACAATATCTCTTTTTGACGTGCGTTCTGAGGCAAAACAAGCTGAACGCGCCAAGTAATGTGCGAAAATCGCAACCAGTGACGCGATGCGACTGTATTTCACGAATCCCGTGATTTACATGGGTTTGCGCTATTCACAATGACGGCCTCCGTGGTTAAGGAGTAAGGCTCTTGACCGCAAATACCGGAGTGCGCAAGTGAATTTTATTTGATTGGTTTGTGTTATTTTACAATTTAATAATTTAAAATCATATAATGTATATTTGTGGCACGTTCTAGAGTGGAAGATATTCTCCGTATCGCCCCGCGGTAAGACCACTATTCAAAATTGAAACGTTCCTTGAAGTTGATTTTAACGTGTTTGGTGATTAAATTTTACTAGTCAAGTTTTTACTAGCTTTCCCCTTTCCAATATTCTTCCCGCCACATCACCTTGAGCCTCACAACATACACCAATTGGGAATGCCATAGTCTCACTGGTTCCAGATGGTTGGGATCAGTTGGGACTCGTATGCATAATACCTCGTACCGTATTCACATAAAAAAGTCAACAACATAAATAAAAAGATTCTTTTATTGTGCATATTTCAAACTGAAAATAAGATTTTAATACATTTAAATTATGTAATACCACAGTAGTAAGTAGACTCATAGTTTCGTAACACCGTTTAAGATATCTCAAGGTAAGGTTAGGTTAGGTAAAAGTTAGGTTAAGTAGGTTAGGTTAGGTTAGTAGTCACATAGTTTTTTAACACCGTTTAAGAAGTTTCAAAGTTAAATCTTTTGAAAATGGTACAAGGTTTATAATCTAAAAGTTATCACACAAGTTATTCATTTTATTTCCGTGAGTGTTTTAAGAAACATATTTTTTACACCATCCTACATTATTATATTTTAATATTTACCTAAAATGACAATGGATAATGGAAAGATAGTACAAAAGTTGATTTATTTATTGACTGGCTTCCATTCAAGGCAAATTACATGGAATACACAATATTTTTGTGTTATTTGGAAGGGACGGGTTATTTGTGCGTGTTTTGCGTTTGAAAGAAAGAATAATGTATGAACATAAAGAGCGTGTGAAAGCATACAACTTTTATGATATATTGGAGCTTTGTCCTTTGAATGTTACAAAGGTCCACACATTAATTCAGGATCGCCCGTCGATAAATACATCGTAGAATTAATGGCGCAATGAAGTCTTCTTGTAGTACGTGTTAATGTTACGAATAATAATTGAACCATACATTATTTACAAATTACGAAGCTTAATTTACTTTTTTCTATAAGGTTGGGTCGGTACAGTGCCTCGAAATACTTGCCAAAAATTAAGAATACCCATTTACTAATTGTTTTTTAAAGTATATATAATATTTATTCTGTAAAATTCTCACTCTGCCTTGATTCCTTCGTGGCCTCACTACACAATAAACAAACTCTGTTCTGGGATGGGATTACTGGAATAAATAAGGCAATGTACCTATAGATATGGTTTGGTTATTGTTTCATAAACAAGTATTGGAGCCACTCAATATTTTTATTAATGAGTATATACAGTAAATTTACAATCGTTGGGAGTCCTGTTCCGAGGCGGACTGTTGTGTTGTTGACTTGGTTGACTGTGTTTTCTTATTTCGCCATCTTTATGTTCGTAAACAAGATGATTTTACAATTTACCTACTCTTTACATGAACTATCATGCGTATTTTGCTGTAGAAATTTTTCAATTAGTATAATGGTCCTTTGTTAGTGTTTTCGATATTTTCTAATTTATAACTACACACTTTCACAAATAAAAACTAACATAACCTACTATATCTAAGCAATAACAATAAAACAGAGAAATAATATAGCACCACACAATAGGTGAAGTAATCTTTCATCTGAGAGAAATTAATAATTTAATATTAAAAAAAACGCCTAGCAAAAATATTGAGATATTTGCAACAAGCATAATATTTATATAAAAACATTATTACCATTAATATTAAGTAGGTACTTTAAACCCAAACTAACCCTCAAACGCCGCAAAGCGTAATGTTACAACAAAGCAGTCATGCCAAACCGCCATACGATAAAGGCTGTAAAATTGGTAACCAAGTAGTACGATGTTGGCGTGGGAACTTTTAACAATTAAACATTTCCGAGTTTAAAAGCTCCGAAATTCTTGAATAATTTCCACGGAATGCTTTGCGTTTAGCAGATATTTAGAATAGTACTATACTGCAATATGCAAGATTCAAATTTTTGTGCTAGTATTGTGGTAAAAAAGTTTTAAATAACTTACTAATTTGATGAATTTGTCATTTTTTTTTTAAATTTTTTATTTTTTTTTTATTAATATCAATAGCAAAATTTGTACATTATGTAGGTTTAAAGTATAATATAAGTATATTTTTTGTATTTTTTTCATAGTCCTCCTCACTAGAGTTTCCTGTTCTGAGGCGGCCTGTAGTTTTTCTTAAATTTTTGTATTTAGTTTTGAATTTTCTTTACATTGTCTTCATAATGTTTGTAAGTTGATTATTACTTTGATCTCTAAGCCATGTTTTGACTTTTGTTTTAAATATACTCATTTCGTTTATTTTTTTGGTTTCATTTGGTAGAGCATTGAACAATTTTATAGCATGGAATTTATTATTTCTCTGTCCAAAGGATGTGTTCAAACTGGGAGTAATCAGGATATTTTCGCTTTTTGCCCTGGTTGTGTATTTATGTTGGGCAGTGGAGTATTCGGATATGTTTTTTTTCAGTTTAAATAAAATATTTTTTGAATATAGTTTCTCTACATTGTAAACATTGAAGTTTTTGAATATTTCTTCTGTCGGAGTTCTAAGCGGAACTTTCAGTATAGTCTTTAATACTCCTTTTTGTGCTATATTGAGCCACTCTGTGTGAGTGCTCAAGGCAGACCCCCATCCAGTTATTCCGTACTCTATTTGTGATTGACACAAAGCATAGTATACTTTTTTAATATCGTTTATATTGAGGATATTGCGAATGTTTCTAAAGAAGTATATGTATCTGGTTAGTTTTTTTGTAATTACATCTATATGTGAGTTCCAACGGAGATTATCATCAATTTCAATTCCAAGATATTTGATGCTTTTGGAGTGTGCTATAGTGGGACAGAGGCATGACAAGCCTTGATTTTTTTGATAAATTCCTTGGCATGAATGTAATTTCAGATTAAGGTCCTCTGACGGCTGCCCTCTGGCTGTTTTAGAAAATGTCAGATATTTTGTTTTATTGACATTAAGCGTCAGGGAGTTTCTTTTAAGCCAGTTTTGCAGGAGACCAAGTCCGTGTTCAGCTTCTTCGTAGGTATTTATCCAATCTTTTTCTTTAAATAAAATTGCTGTGTCATCAGCAAAACTAATGATTTTTCCTCTTGTTTCTAGGTTACAGATATCATTAATGTATATTAAAAATAATATCGGACCTAGTACGCTTCCTTGTGGTACTCCATGGTTGATTAGGAGAGGTTTGCTTTTTCTCTTGTTAATTTGGACGCTCTGTGTACGCTCCGTCATATAGCTTTTTAGTAAGTTTAGTGTTGTACATGACATACCAATTTTTGAAAGTTTTGAAAAAAGTATTTTGTGATCTATTGTGTCAAAAGCCTTTTGTAAGTCTATGAAGATTGCCAAAGTTTTTTCTCCACTGTCTAAACTTTTAGTGATCATATCGGTAATTTTTTCTATGGCGTCACTAGTACTTAAGTTCTCCCTAAATCCATACTGAGTTTTTGATAATTTTTTATTGTCTTCTAAGTAGGATAAGAGTTGTTTTTTTAGTGTTCTTTCCAATATTTTAAATTAAAATGTAACAATCTATCGGTTGAAATATTACCACGCGTTTGTCTGTAAAAAAACAATGTAGTGAATGCTGTAACTTCCAAAATGTTTTTTCTAACCTAAAATCTTATTCTGTAAAGTTTCTAATAGAACAAAAATGAAATACTGAATGAAAAAATATGAATATATGTATACTAATACCACAGAACGGACGACAGTAATTTCAATTGTTTAAACTTTTCACATAAACCATTCTTTCCAAAATTTCAGGAATATTTTTAAAAATGTTTACACAACTTTCTTAAATGCACGTCCACTGAAATGTCATTATGAATGAGACATTATCTGACTTTTTAACTTAATTTTAATGAGGAGAATATCGAAATTATATAAGTGTATTAAATTGTAAATTATATTAAAATAGTATAAGTGGTATAGTCGTGATTTTACTGATTTTAAACTTAATGTACAAGAAATTACTGATACAACATAAAATTAAAGTAAAACGCGATAAATCATAAAAATTCAAATTGAATGTTGTACGAATCTATCCCTCCCATCTCGGTATAAGGTAATAGGTCGAGAGTGTCCTGCTGGGAAGGTTGAGTCTTCTTCAACCAGTCTCTCTGGACCCGGCCCGCCTAAGACCTATACAAACCTCACCACATGAACCCGGCAACCCTGCCAAGTCACCAAACGAAGAAAACCACTTGGGGAAACCTATAGCGGTGGTGTTGGTTATCCAATAAAGGGTTTTAGAGGTGGCGGTACATATCTGATCTGGTCAGTCTGGTAATTATCTGAGAATATCAAGAGTCGCTTCGCTCTTTTATGGGGGATCCTAGTGACCCCCTTTCATATCGTAAGTTAAATTCTTACCTTCAGGTACGTAAAGGTAAAAGTGTTATTAATTGTTCATCGCTAGTTCCGCTTAAGAAGGGAACGATGGTCACCCTACAACGTGCTTGTAAAATGATGACTTACAGCTAAATATCTTTAGAGCAGCTATTTAGAAATCACTTTGTGGTCACCCAGTTGAAACTCATTGTTTTTGAGCTTGCCAAAATGTCCGAATCTAAAATGAAGATCGCTTTTGTACGGAGTTTAATTTAATGACGCTAATGCCACCGGCTAACGAATTATAAATATTACATTGTATATCGAATTCATAGAAAACATTTGCGGAGGTATTTTAATTTTATGTTGAGTAACTTCATTTCGAAGGATTAGAAAATCAGTAAGAATTTCAATCGATTGAAAATTATAGTGTAGGAATATTAATAAATAATAATGAAAAATAATGAAAAATCTAAAATCTGAAAATCGATCGAAATTGTGCATTAATAAACGTCTTTAAAAATATGAAAACTGTAGAATAGTACTTTGGTAAGGTAATATCAACATTCATTATCATTTATGGATACCCTAAAATGGAAGATACTGCCAGTATCGCCCTGGTCAGCATTTGAATTTCAATGCCCTAAAGTTAATTACTCTAATAAACAAGACTCTTTCAGTCTTCCCGATTCTGCCTTAAATAAATAGCTATTAACAATGTTCCGGACCGTCACGAGATTAAATCAGTGACCTCTCTCTGCTTCTCATTATTTTCACTTTCCCAATCTTCACGAGATTTTATTATTTTTCCCCTAAACCATGGATGTATCAAAAAATTTCACAATGTGAGGGGAGTTCGGTTTGAAGATGATGTATCAGCGATACAAGACATGCATTCATCGAGATTTGAAGAAATTATTTTTATAAAATAGGTTTATTTGTACAAACCTAGGCTTGTTTTCCATCCTACGCCCCTAGAAAATTATTTAAATGTTAGGAGAATTGTTTAGGATATCTAGTTCTTACATACCGACCCCTTCCGTCTCCGCTCAAATTCCACTGTGTACTCCCTCAAGGCAGTGAGCGGGCTTAAATAAAATAATCCCAAAAGCACAAAATAAAAATATATCGCGATAAACATTTTGAAGAAATAAAAGACAACAAAAAAGGTACTGGCAATAGGCAGCCGCTCACCGGGTAGAAAAGATTATCTCCTCATTTATGCACCTCTACCCCTACCCAGCTAACACAGGAAGAGGAAAAATGTTACCTTACACTCTAAATTTTATTTAAAATACTAAAATCAATCCATAGTGTGAATATCCATATCTTTTGTTTGTGAATGCCAAATTAAAAAAAAACTGTAAGTACAGTAAAATTTTTCTTGTAAAATCATCCCCCAAAAGAATTGTGAATTTTAGATACAGTGACAAATTGTGATTATAATATTTTCAACATGGGGTATTCGAATATAACAAAAAGGTGAAGTTTTCTGTGGAACGTTGTTTTAAAAATAAAAATCAGATTTATTGTCGTACAATTTTCGCAACGAAATAATACGCAGAAAAACTGCTTAAAAAAACCTTCTTGCCCAATGACATTTAACGTCCTTCATAACGACATAATATTGTTTTTTTAATACGTTTTCTTTATGACATTACCATAATAAGTTGTGGCCTTGCAGGGACATAAAACAGTTGAAAATTATAAATACGTGGGGGTGTAATTACGATGTAAGTGTACAATAATAATTATAATATTATGATAACTTATCAAATTTAAATCATATATAATTATGTGTTATTCCGTAAAAGATAGTAAGGGTTACATAATTACACAAAAATGTATATGTGAATATTATTAATTTATTTTCGGGAAATCGAAAGTTTACATTTATTTCAGTATGTACATAAGTATTATATAGATAAAATAAAACCAATTATGGATTTCCTCCTTTTGACTTTACTTCTACTGAGACAGCATAATAAGGAATAAGTAAATTAAATTTGTAAGAAAGTAATATGTTTATTTTATTTGCACAAGTCTAGACTGCATACAAGACTCATAAGACTACTTACACCATTTCATGAGCGCCCGAGGCTGTGCAGTATATAGGTAGGGGAACTATATATCAACAACCAGTTAGGCAGCATCTTAAGACCGGTCAAGGTAGGAGCTATTGGAAGGAAATAGTTAATGCGTGTCTAGAGAAACAGATGGTGGTTAATTAGTTAAAAATCAAACTTTTCTTAGTATCGGGTAACGTTTTGAGAAGAAGCAAGATATAGCTCCAAAATCACGCACTGAGTGGTAAATACTTTCAGTATCGCCGTGCTCAAAGACCACCATCCGAAATTATTTTTTTTTCGGAATACTATGCTTTACTTTGACGACTATTCACAACAATTGGGGATACAACAGTTGAGACTCTTGTGAGGTGTTCAAAATTATTTAAATTTTTGTATAGTCCCAAAATCCCGCTCAAATATTCAAATCACCGAAATAGAAACAATCCCATGTTTAACAATGGGTTAGATAATTTTTCATCAAAATGGCCGCTTAAATTTGAATTCGCCAGAAATATTTGACGTGGTGTAATTTTTTCGTCACCAACCCCCTCCCACCATATTTCGCTACCGTAAAATTTGACCAATGCTCGCATTTGAATAAATTTGGGTAAAATAATAAAATGAGTAATGGCTTCCGCGTTTCAAATTTTGCGCGGAATTGAAGGATTTACGGGTAAATAAAAACAAGCTTCATATAAGTACTTACTATTACCTTTTTTAAAAGTTATGAAACCATTTTAATTTGAATGGCTTACTCATATGTCGATATTTAAATCAACGTTTGTATAAATTTCGGTAAAATATAAGCAGCGTACATTATTTTGTAATTTATGGAATGAGTATTAGGTAAATGCATTGAAGATTTGTCGACCTTCGTGGGAGAGTTGTAAAGTGCTATCAGTTTATTACACTAAACAATAACTCTTTACAGCGATTTAATTGTGCAGAGACCATAAAAATTTTCTCTTTGTTCATTATCACAATGCACCTTAACTTTTTCGCTAAAAGCTTCAAAGTATTGAACCTCATCGAGTCGAGTTAACTTGCCACGCAACGGAAACCAAACCAAAGCCTGAAGAAGCGAAACGATCTCCAAAGCTCATGAAAAAGAAAGTGCTGCATTAGCGAGCTGTCTGTTTTCGGAAATCTTTTTTGGAGTGCATTTCGTGGATGCAATTTAAAACGGAACGACCTATCCAATGACTCGGTTTCCTCGGCGGCATCCTGCACTGTTACTTTTACGACCGGGCCAGCTGCCAGCGGGAGCAAATCTCCAACAGTTATACGGCACATCCGCGGTTACTCGTTACCGTTGGCTGCGGGGCATCCATACCTTACTACTGGGATGAAATCTCGTTATCATTACAGTGAAATTCACCGCCGTCTACGTCTAAGTGTATCCACCAGCTTGCAATCACTTTTTTAAAAAGAAAATTTTACTATTTTCCAGGAAAAATAATTTAAAAAGTTGTTTACTTTTTTATTTTTTATGTCGAACATTTTGTACAGAAAAAAAATATGTTTTGGGTCATATCTCATGTCGTTTGATATTTGTTTAAATATTGAAAATTTGTTTAAAAAACAATCATGGGAGCTTTAATTGTTAGAAGTTTACTTTTACAAATATCTATCTACTTTTTGTTGAACAAAATATTTATATAAAACGAACATAAAAATCAATGCACCCCAATGCAGTGGATAGAAAAATAACTAAGATATTCTATGTCACATTAATTATTATTAACTGCAGGATGGTTAGTAGTTCAAACTAAAGATATAACTTTTTTTATTTTTTTTTCTACTGACAAACGTAATATATTTAAAACGCTTAATACGTCGAAGGACTTTAAAAATTTCTTTATAGGTTTTTTGTACTTTTTCTGTTTTCATAGATAAAATAAAAATATATCTTAATGTATTACAGAGACAGTATGATTACACCAAAGTATAAATGGGTGTGTCTGCTTTTGTATGTCTTTTTACCAGGAAGCTTCCTTCAAGTAACTTGAGTAAATCAGTGCGTCAATAAACAATGTAAATATTGTACCTATACTCTGTTATTATTAAGTACCAATCCTGAATATTTATCTAAGATAACTAACTAAATATCTAACAGAAGTACCACACTAAAGTATTTCAAACTAGAACCAGTCCACCAACAATTGATGCGGTCGAGATAACCACAAAAAATAACACAGAGAAAGAAACTCTATCAGTACAATATTTTAATACAATAATTATATTCTCACATAATACAAATATTCTAATAAGTTAAGATAAGACCTTTTTTGACATGAATATGATTAAATGTATTTATAATTTATAACGTATAATGGAAAAGCAACATAAAAATAATAATCTCTTTGTATCCGAAATGAACTTCGTCATTTTACGTTAAAATTCTAATTTGAATATAAATGAATATTATCAAAAGATGGTAAAAACAAAAATGTGAAGCGCTAACGTAATAGGTACGCACTTGATCTTTTTGAAACACAATTCATTTCAGAGGCTTTGCCAGGAAAATAAGTAGAGGACGGCCATGAGATTAATTATACGAACAAAAAACTGCTCATCCTTAAGGCGATGCACTACGTCGTGTAGTATTTATAATTGAGCCTCTATCAATTACAACCCTTACGTAGATGGCGATAAGGTTTAAATTCCCGCTTAACACCATCCGCCTGTTTTGATTTATCCAAGAAAAAAACATGGCCAAAACGTGCCTTTTATTTTATTTTGTGGATGTTCAGGAATAAATATTTAATTAAAATAACTTAATTTTCCACATTATACAATAAAATCATAACCCAAAATGGGTTTGTAAGAAGGAGATTTTGAAATTTAAAGCAGTTTTCATAGGCCTTTACATTATTTTTTTCTGGGAGCATAAAAAGACTTATCTAAAAAATACTCAATTAATTTAAAGGCCAAGATGTATTCTACTTGCAGTATTTAATTAAAGCATCTGAAACATTTCTAGGCGACCGAATTTTCAAACCAAAAACACATGATTTTGCATTACTACGTATGGCATCGCCTTAAGACAGAAACTGGCTCATTTTGTTCGCACTTTTTTACATTCACAGGCTCAACACGTTTCAGGAAGTTCTTATGCGAGGCGCATATTTCAGAGGGCCGATGACTTGAACAGAAATCTGCGTGTTTTCCTTTTACGGAGGAAACCTCCCGTTTGTCGAAATGGTAGGGCCCTACAAATTTATTCCAGATTTTTATGGGTCTGCTGTCTCTAGCAGGACATTGGTAAAAGAAAAGCTTTCTAGTAAAATTAGGTTAAACATGTATATCTATGTATTTAGTGACCACACAGAATTCTCATTCGTCGAAAATTGTTTTCAATTAACCCTAAGTAATTTTATCAATTAATCCCAGGGTATGGTATATGCCGCACTAGAGTCCCAAATGTATGGCTTACGCCAGGATTTGAACCCGCGACCTCCGGATAGTTAGTCGACAGCCTTATCCTGCGACCGCGGAGATATTAAATTATTCATTTATGTGTTGAATGTAGGTATGGCGTTCAGCTCTGGGTAAAACTAAAACGAATACATTTTTTATAATTAGTGTGATTTATATGAACATATTATGGAATTATTACAGCATATGATTTATTTTTATTATATCTTTCTCCAGGGAATCTGTACTGTAACCGGTAATGTTTTAGTTTTTTATAACTATGCTTTTAATTACATATTACGTTCTTTACAATCTGCTACTAGTACTAGTTGTAATTCATAAAACAAAACCCCCAACAATGACACGCCCCGAGGGAAGCTTCGGAATTATAACGAGTAAGTAAGTCTAATTTATTTGGCGAAATGCTTAAATAAAATTCATGTAAAAATATTTGAAAAAGTTTTCGCAGATTTTAAGAACAAATCTAATACATAAACACAACTTTGTTTTATATGTAAACATTCCTACACCTGCTTCAAATACCTAATTTGCGGTGACCGGATAAATCATCACAATGATAATTCATCACATCTTTAAAAAGTTTTATAAAGTCATGGAAAGTGATGAAATAAAAACTTTTTTAACTATGTTAAGTAGGTTAGGTTAAGTTAAGTTAAAAAAAAAATTTTCATCGTTTCTAATGACTTTATATCAATTTTTAAAAGTGTGTTGGATTGTCACTGTGTTGATTTATCATGGAACCCTAATTTGCACCTATTTTGACACAAGAGTAAAAAATATATATATCCGAGGAACAGATTTAGTTAGATTTAGTTTACCACATTAATACTTGTGTGACTTTTTGGAGTATGTGAATTTATCTCCTCGTATAAATCTTGAAACTTTCTTGTGAATTAAATTGTGATATAATAATTTCATTAATATGGCTGAAATTAATATCGACACTCGTCCCTAAAGGCAGATAAATGTAGCGTCACATCTTATTCTCAACAGAAAAAAACATAATATTCTATCCTTACATAATTAAGAACAAACATTAAATAGGGTAAATGTAATTAGAGATCTCGGAGTAAGACATTAAGCTTCTTTTTCAATCTCACGTCGAGCATAGCACGTCGAAGGCTTCGAAAATGATAGGATTTTTAGTCCATCCGATCACGTTGCAACTGAAACTAAACTGAAACTGGTAGGCAACTGCCAGTTGTAAACTGGTTGGCAAATCGAGCTCCTCCTACAGCGCATTTCAAGATTATCATTTCACATATTATCTAAGCTTGTTTAGTAATCGAATAAAGAAAAAGATCACTTCAGATCAGATAATATTAAAAAATGTCTGCAGAATTAAGTGATGATGAAGCCGCCATTATTTTTTTCTTGCATAATCAGGAAGCCTATTAATAGTTGTAAATACTGTAAAAATTTAATGTTTTCCTGCTCAGACATATCGTAATCTGAGAACTCTTGCGGCATGGAATATGGATAATTTCTTGAAACTGACATATCACGGCCGTTGAAAAATGGTTTGTGGTATGTTGCACCGTGTGCGGACAGCCATTGAAGTACACAGGAAAGCAACTTGAGTTACCAACTGTTTTTTTTTCAGTTGCCCCGTGAGCCGATGGAATGATAATGGATAAATGGAAAAAGTTCAGTTTTCAAAAAACCACAAAATTTTTGGATTCTCCACATATCCTCCGGCAGAAGCCATCTAAAGTATGCTTCAAGAGTGCTGAACCCTCATTGTTCTACATTTAAATCAAACATAGAAAGAGTTCAAAAAAAGTTGTGAAATATGTTTCATATCGCAAGCGAAATGATGAAAAATATGTTTCCATGATCTTCTTGATCAATGCTAAGTTATTTGAGACTTGGGAATGCTTTGTTAGATGATTCAATATTTTATTGATATTAAAACAATATTGATTTCTGATGTTCAGTTCAAAATTTTATTGATAATGTTGATAAAAGTTTGTACTTATTATAAAATATTAATTTCTGTTCTCCATTAAGAATTAAATAATCTCCGGACACATTTTATATTCCTAACAGCAATACTTATTACAGTGAAAATTTACTTATAAGAAGAAGCTGTAGAACACTAAACAGATAATGCACAGACGTCGATTTGTTTAACAGTAACGTCAATAAATTCAATACATTCTTAAAAAAATAACATTTGACCGAATATGAGGGAAAACTTATTATTTTTGTGATTTTTAATTCTTTTTATGGCATTTCCTTCTATAAAAGTTTACCCCTTTAACCTCTACTACTTCCTCACACTTGGAAACAAAAAAAGTATGCGAAATTATATCTGAGATTAGTCGGGAAAATTATAGAGAACAAAAAATAATTTGTAACTTCCCTGAAAGCGAATCATAATTGAATAACATCACATTCTCTTGTTATTATTGTTTCCCATTCCATGTTTAAATGTAAACCTAGGAAATATTTCTTTAAACAGTTTTGTAGCTTTATTTAGATGTATTTTAAGAGATCTGTTCATATTGTATTTTTAAGCCTTTTTCATTTTTTTTTTCAATTTTTTATGTCGTTATTGGTCAATGATTAAAAACACTATGAAATATCAATGTGTTAAGACTGTTTAAAATGCAAATAAATAAAATAAAATAAATAAACAGCATTCATATTTTTTCGTCACTCATTTAAAAAAAGTTAAATTCTTCCCCTGAAGGAGGGAGCATGACTTAGAAATTTAAGATGTCAAAGTAATATAGGTTATTTAATGAGTTGTAAACTAAATGTAAACTTAATGAGTTGTGCTGTAAGCACAAAATTAGAAAATTAAATTATTGATTTATCACTTCCATTATTGAATCCAATGATGTTCATTCAAATATTTTGGTCGGTGGCTGAGTTGATGTCGCGTTTGGGTTCCACGCAGGCGTAGTGTGTTTAGTTTCTCGGCTAGCTAAGTCCTCTATCACTGGAGTATGTAGGAGTGCTAGTATGGTGTTAGTAGGAGATTTTTGAACATTTTAAGGTTATTCGTAACCCATAAATGTTTGTCTTTCATCAAAAAATATATACAAATAATATCTAAAAAAGTACTACATACTTAATGAGGATTTGATTTTTTTGAGAAAACAAAAGTTTAACGGAATACTTCTTAGTTTTTAGTACTGATATAAAAAATGAAACATTGCAAAAATAATGAAAAACAGACATAAGAACTGGGAATGATGTAGATGAAGAAACTACGACATTGCCAAATATGACAAATTGTAACATTATTTTCTCTCCACCGAACACGGAATAACGATCGCTTGACAAGAATATAATTGTACTCGGAGGGCGAAACAAATTTCTCTCTGACAAACTCCCGAAAAACAAATTTTGGAAATGAAATTCTTTTGTGGCTTGATATTCGTAATTGTCAACATAACGAAACGGTAGCGGAAATTTAGCATCTCGACAAATTTAACATCTTGACAAACTTAGCAACTTGACAAATATTTGCTCTCAGGGTAAGTTATGTTCAAAGGTCAGAGCGATAGGGTTACCAGATTCAAAAAAGACCTGAGGAAATACCAAAGTGTTTTATGGATGTCACAAAATGCAAAAGTGGCAGTGGTTACACGCAGATAAATGAGTATTGCAAATGTAATGAGAATCTCTTCAAATTATTTGTAATCCGGTAAAAACTGGATTGAAGGTCTTAACAAAACAATTTAATAGGTTTCCTGATCAACTTTTAGTAAATGACGAATATATTAACACGATATCGGAACGACATCGATCGATGATGATCGATGATCGATGTTCGTGAAAGTCCTAATATTTGTGCATTTTGTCATTATATATTATCAAGCCAAATGCATGTGCACGAACTGGAGTGGTCAAAAGGTCTCCCTAAACCAGCCTCTCCCGATCCAGCCTGCCACGCAGTTGGTGGGAAGATGCATCTGTCGCCAAGACCCGGACAAACCTCACCCAATAAACCTGGGCACCTTTGCTAAGTCACCAAATGTAGCGAACCACTTGGGGTGATCTATGGCAGAGGTGTTGGTGATCCGATAAGTTCCCGGGGCGGCGGTACTCATACCCGCCCCTTAAATTGAAAATTATCGTATTCCGGTTAATAACGGGATTTCAGGCCCTTAACAAATGAATTAATGGGTTTCGTGAAAAACTGTTAGTAAAATACGAATGTATTATCACGATGTGGGAACACGTGTTCATAAAAATAGTAATATTTTCGCATTTCGTCATTTTAAAAAATCAAGGCAAATGCAACAGGTTTTCCGATAAATTAGGTCTGTACTAAAAGGTTATCGGGAAATGGCCAGTTATCCTGTTTTCTACCGGATTACGAATAATTTAAAGAAATTCGTGTAGATTTCGTTGTTTTTAAAATATGTTCCACCAGAAAAAAAATCGAGAATCTACAAAAAAACGAGCAAAGTAATTAATCCTGAAGCAAAAAGCAAGAATTATTAGTCATATCCGAAAAAATTGTTTAATAATGTATTCGCATATCAAAAAGCATTTTCTTATCCATAAAAGAAAACAATGACGTTAAATACCCCAAAAGAGCTATTAGAACTTGATTTTTTGATGATTTTTTTGCAATTATCACGATTTTACTTGGAAAACTATTGAGTATTTATTTTTTACAAATAAGAAAACCGCATTTCATAAGAATTGCATTGTAGAGAATCGAGTAATAATTTTTTGTTCTGTGGAATCATTAAAAGAATGCACTACATGCAATTGTTACTCAGGTGCTGAGGATATTGCTATTGATTGTTACAAAAACTCTTTTATATATATGTATATTTTTTAAGACACGTAATATTATTCACTGTTTTTTAATTACATAAATCAGCATGTTTCGGAACCAATCGTTTCTTTTTAAGCATACAAATATTGTATTAACTGAAATGTTAAATGACGTACAAGTATAAATGTAAGTGGTGGGAGAGGATTAGTGGGAGGTGGTAACTAATTAGGTGACAATGTAAAAAATATTTGGTTATTAACCATTTTTAACAACACCATTTTAAATTTTAACATATTTTATAATTTCTCAATGACATAATCTTATAACCTCCGAGAAAATAAAACTGTAGTATTTTCTTTTAATTATTAATTATTGATTTATGCCGTGTTGCGCTACCTAATTCTTTAGCTAACGTTTGGACAGCATTACAGTGTCCATCATCAGGGCAGATGTGTGTGACACATCTATTTCTAACATTTATTTATACATAAACGTCATTTAAAATTTCATACACTGTAATGCTGTCCGAAACATTGGCTAAATAAGGAGGTGGTACAACACGGCATTATACCCTAAAAACAAATCACTAGAGTAAGTATCTTAAAGCTGAAATCATATGGTATGGAATTTTCATGCAAAATTGAAAAACTGTTATTTACAGTGAACCATGCTTCGTAAAGATGGTTGGCAAATTCAGAATTAAAATTCATATATATTTTTCAAAATAAAAAAAAATAGTACTTTTACGATTATTGAAGAACTATGTCAATAAAGACAGGAATGGTGGAGCTCGTTAATTTTGAGTAATTTGAAGATTATATAGAATTTGTGGTAACCCTGCACAAGCAATAGCCGTGGACTGCGGACACGATCTTAGCATAAGTCTAAAGATGTATTTCTCCAAGGGTAGAGAAGACTGAAGTAAGGACCAATTTTTCATTATTTTTGACATTGACTTATTTACTATATTTAGCTCTCGTGAGATTTCTAGAACGCACATTTTAGAATTGTACCACATTACGGACAGTGAAATATCGATAGCAATATCATGTACAGCCATAGCACATCGATTTTGAAAATACAGGAATTAAACAGGTATCAGGGTTTATCATTTTTCGTAAAAAATATTTTTATCACTTGTCGAAAATTTTTGCAGGATAGCAATCGTTATTAAATAAAAAAACACAAAACATTTAAGGCGATGAACTACGTCGCGTAATATTTTAAATTGAGCCGCTATCAATAGCAACCCTTACGTAGATCGCAATAAGGTTTAAATTCTCACTTAACACCATCCGCCTGTTTTGATTTATGCAAGAAAAAAACATGGCCAAAAGGTGCCTTTTATTTTATTTTGTGGATGTTCAGGCATAAATATTTAATTTTTTCCGATCATTTTAAAAATAACGTAATTTGCCACATTATAAAACAAAATTATAACCGAAAATGGGTTCGTAAGTAGGAGATTTTAAACTTTAAAGCAGTTTTCATAGGCCTTATACATTAATTTATTCTGGGCTTATAAAAAGACTTATCTAGAAAATATACGATTATTTCAAAGGCCAAGATGTATTCTACTCGCAGTATTTAATTAAAGCATCTGAAATACTTTTAGGCGACCAAATTTCAAACCAAAAACACATGATTTTGCATTACTACGAATGGCATCGCCTTAATGGGATTTATCTATTTGTCAACCTTAGAATGTTTGAAAATTAAGCCAATCGTTTATTTGCTAGAAGTACTAGAGTAGTTGTTACCGTGGGATTAAGTGGCAACAAATAAAAGTAAGGATGGGTTTATTATCTTGAAATAAAAAATATTTAAGAATACTAAAAATGTATTAAAACAAAAAAGACATAATAAAAAAGAAATTAATTAGCATCCTACTATATAATCTGTCTGGCAAAGGGCTTGCATAGGTAAAATGAAGGTGTGATACCAGTTCGTTCTTGATGCGAAGTAGTAGATTCCGGTCTTCACAGCAACTCCCAGTTTACAATTTATCCAAAAAACAATCTTGTAGTCGAATTCAAAACAGCCTCACGCTGCTGGTCTCCAAAAGGGTCCCACTTAACCAACGAGGATCGGCAGATGCCATCCGATTCCATCAATCCAATGATGAATGCTCCATATGCAAAGCTGATTGCCACAAAAAGTAGCGAATGTGTTCGAATCTCAGCCAAGAGGAAATGCCCGCTGCTCTGGGCTAGTGATCAAAGAATAACGACTGCTTCCAATGCAAATCACAGATCCTTGCTCCCTCAGGTTTGGCAACTCTCCAAGTCAGAATTCCAGGGCTGTCAATTTGACCAAAAGCAAAATGACAATGTGTAGGTACTTAAAGGTCCCACACATCAAGACCATATATGCGATGTAAGTAAAGTGATGCACACACACCTTGTTACAAATCTTATATGTAACATAGTGTGTAAACTCTCAGTTTCGCCTCCACAATTTTTAATCGAAACGTTTTTTAACGACTTTATTGTTTTCTGGCATGGTTTACAAAAGCTACAATACGATATGTAGTGACTGGATTTGAATAGCCAAGCACCCCCTTATCTTCCTCTCCACTTCTCCTTCATAATAACTTCGTTCGATATTTAAAAAAATATCTTTCAAGAATTTTCTTGGCCACTGAAGTTATCGGGAAATTTCTCTCTCTCTCTCTCTTTCTTATCTATATCTTATTACTATGCCCAACTTTTTTCAAAATTCTTCCAGAAAAGATAACTTAACGGTCGTGCTACGATTTAAAATGAACCGAATCCGAACCGTTTAAAATGGTTATAAAAAAATTAAATTACTTTGCTATTTGCAAAGCACTGAAGTATTTATTCTGGACTGTCAAATTAATTTTACCTCGACACAAGTCGCCCAGTTCAGGTGCCACTTTTTCCTAACATTGACCTTCGGACGGGATTAGTAAAAATACTTCTAATGAGCGTCAAATTCTCCAAAATAATCAAATTAGGAACAGCTTAATTCAAAGCTTAGCCCTAATTGAAATTATGCCCGCAGACTGAGCCAGGACGGGCAGCGGCAAAGGGCGCATCGTTGTTTATTTGCTACGTGTAAGGGAATAAATAGAAAGTGGATAAAGCGCGCCCTATTAAATAGGAAATTCAATTTAAAACGTAAGGGATCCCCCCTTTTCTTAACTGCCAGGAGTGGATTTAGGGGTTAAATTGCCATGCTGTTAAATTTGTGTTGAATTTTATTTCAGAAACACTCCGGCAATGAACGTTATTCATCGATATGAATTGCAACAGGGGAGCCCTCTAATTTATTCATGATACTTAAAAAGAAATGTTCACGTTTACAAAATGTTATTATTTCTACGGTTAACTTATTTTTCTAATGTATACATTTAAGATATTTCAATAAAACTCTGTGAACAGTAGTAGACCTCCTATCCAAAAAAGGTTTTTTTCGAATGTTCCCTTATTTAATAAATCAAAACCAAATTTCCTCTGAATTTTAAGGAAGGAGAAGAGGGGAAGATTTGGAAAGGAAAAAAGTATGAGGATGAGTAGGAATCTGGGGGTCATTGTGTCTAGGAGTGACGAACGTTTAAATTCATCCCTCCCACTGCGTTGCAAGGCAATGGGTTTCTCCCGATGCACGTTCCAGAGTAGAAGACACTAAAGGGTTTTCCAATAAGAGATGTTATTTTGAATAGCCCGCTATTTCGGTAGATGTTACTTTTGAAGCTGTCATTTTTTGACATTTGACAAGTAGATAATACGTCATTAATAAAAACGAAACGATACACGCTTCAACAACGCATTGAAATTATTAAAATTCACTTGAGGGAATCAAATGCAAATCATCTTGAGTGATGAGGCCCATTTCCAACTCGGTGGCTTCGTCAACAAGCAAAATTGTCGCATCTTTGGCTCGGAAAACCCAAGAATTATTGTTGAAAAGCCTCTTTATCCTCAAAGTGTGACTGTTTGGTCCGTTTTATGGTCCGGCGGAGTCATTGGACCTTACTTTTTTGAAAATGAGGCTGGAGTAACAGTTACGGTGAATGGATTGCGCTACCGAGAGATTATTAATGATTTTTAGGGCCGGAATTGAATGGTATTGATTTGAACAACGTTCAATTTCAATAAAACGGCGCTACGTGCCACACAAGCAACGAAACCATTGATTTTTTACAATTGAATATCAAAATAACACCTCTTATTGGAAAACCGTGCCGTGCCGTGTTATTGGTAAATTATAGCCGTGGTGTAAGACCACCATTCAGAATTGAAACGTTGCTTGAAATGGCTTTAGCCGTACAGTTTGAAAATGGCCTTGTAAGCCGAAACAGCTGTCACAATAATAAAAAACTAAAACACTTGCAGAACTTAATAATAATATTATCAAATTTAATCTAAATTAAATTTATAAAAAAATTAAATGGAGTTCTACGAATTAAACACAAAAACAATAAATAAAAAAGGCTTTAGCCGTGTTTAATGACCAGATCTAAATAGCCAGGTGCTCTCCACCTACCTTTCCTCCATCACTTTCCCCTTCCAACCTTCAGCCTCACCCCAATTAAGGATGCCATATTCTCACTGACTCCTTCTGCTAAGTCTCACTGACAGTTGGGAGCAGTTTGGATTGTTGTGTGGTAAATAAAATCAAATAAAAATAGTTAGAAATACGATCGTGTGAACTCTGGTAGGATAAAAAAGGTAATATCTAACGCAGCCACTATCTTGAACCGGAACCGGAACGTAACAAACAAATTAAAAGACACATGAAATTCCAAATAGTGTTAAAACAGAATATTAATCATAAAAATAATTGTGATTTAATATCGGCAACATAATTTTTTTTTATCGTTCCATTCTGTGTTCAAAGGGAATATTACTTGATTGTGTAAAAATAAACAAAAAATATGGGATCTTAGTTTCTAGTCAAAGTTTTGTCACGAGTCTTTGTGTGTTTTTTTGTTAATTAGAAAAACTTTTAGTATTATCGTGGAATTAGACATAATATGGTAGGATGTGGTGAAAGAAGAGTACTTAAACATAATATCTAATCTGTTAAAACAATATTTGTTTAAATTACGTTTCTAGATAAAATTATCTATAGGATGCCATAAGATAATAATATATATTTTTTTATATTTCTTTATGTTTTGTTTAACTTTTTAAGATAGTTGTAAACATTTACTTACATCTATGTTTTTACATACACGGAGCTATGTTTATAATTTATCAAGACTTTTTTTACATTAGCTCCACACAGTAAGGAAGGTGAAAAAGTTGAACTAGAGAGAAAAGGTTAAAAAGATGGACGCATGAATCTGTCGCCAAGACCCGGACAAAATAAATGAATCTGAGCACTCTTGCTAAGTCACCAAACGTAGCGAACCACTAGGGGTGAACTATGGCAGAGGTGTGGGTTATCCAATAAATTCCCGTGGCGGCCGCGGCGGTATTCATTCCGGCCCCAAATTGAAAATTTTAGTAAAATACCAATATATTATCACGATGTTGGAAAATGTGTTAGTAAAAATAGTAATATTTTCGCATTTCGTCATTTTACAAAATCAAGACAAATTCAGATGCATGAACAAGTTTTCCGAAATATTAAGAATTTACAAAAAGTTTATCAGGAAACGGTCTGCAATCCCGTTTTTAACCAGATTTACAATAATCTGAATAGATTGTAAATAAATTGATAATACTCCTTTGTCACCATGTAGATTGTAGATGCCCAATTGGCGTAAATAATAAAAAAATCACACAAGATATTTATTTTGATTTGGTTATAATATTTCAGTTATAACTTTCATCGAGAAGGGTTCGAGCCGCCACTGGTTGAATTTATAGACACTAAACGTAACTGAATTTAAGCTTGATGAAGGAGTATAATGGCCACATACGATGGTTACAAACAATGAAGGCAAAAGTACTAATAACAACTCTCATTTTTTGTAATTTTTTTGAAATCGGATAGGGTAATCTTGTGCATTCTATATCTTAGACATTATTACAGTGGAATAATAAAAATAAATTAACAGTTTCAACAAAATGGCACAGTAGCTACTTTAACTTTTTGGGGGATTTTGAGCAACTCGAAGAGATTTAAGCCGGCTTCATCTACTTAAATCATTTGATTAATCCTGACCTCTTGACTTTTGGTTTTTCTGAAAACACAACCAAGTAAAACAACAGATACACAACTTCATTACAACATTTCGTTAATTTCAAACCAAACTGCTTAAATAAAAAAAACTCTATTTTTTGTCATCGAAAGAGATAAATCGATAGGTAATGTGTTAGGCATGTTTGTACCCTATTCGTCGAATGGCGTTTTGATCATATTTTCATTACTTTCCTCTTCAGTCGTTTTCTTAACATAATAATCGCATTATTATTCATTTTTATAAACGAATCATTTTTAAAGTTTTTTAGTAAGGAGGTAGGAATTTCACACATCTGATAAACAACCATTTACTATACATTATTTGTTGTTCATCAGTTGTATATAATTTAAAATGTGTTTATTAGTAAGGCTCTTAATATGTATGAATAATGAAGAACACATATACGTCAATTTAAATTTTGTGCCAATAAGTTAAATAGTACCTACGTACATAATGTAAAGTAGACAGAAGTAGGAGCTACAGTGTATTTAGGACACCAAGCCACGAAGCCTAAATTTCCTACCTACGGAAAACCACAACGTTTTGTTGTGTCCTCAAATAAATTTCTATATATACGGCAGTTGATTTCGATATTGCAATTTTTTAAATATACAAAACACCTTTGAAAAAAGTTTACATCGGGTTTCCTTCAGACAATGTGCTTACATAAAACATATAACCGTTAATGCTAAAGTATGTTATGCTGCTGTTTAAAATGCTTCCATGCATCAACTGTTACCACATTTCACGGAAAATATTTTTTAGCTAAATTTATTTATTTATTCACGCCTTGAAGGGTTTTACATGTATACGTTGTTATAGGTAAGTAGTTCAGCACAATAATAAGTGTATAGTACATAACATAATAAGGTGATAATAAACGATATAAGCAAGTACAATACAAGTTGTCTTATAGAGTTCTGTTGTACAAAGTAGTTTGATAATTGTATAATAGTACAAAATAAATAGTTAAGGTACTATGAAAGTAGTTGCAACAAAGTTACTAGCAATGTGTAGTAATTTTGTTGACATTTATAAAAATAAACATGAACTGTTTGTTGTAAAGCATGTTTGTATTTAGCAAACCTTTATTTCGCCAGATTAACGTACAGAACAAAGCTGTATTTATACAGCGATAAAAGGTGCACATGAAGAAGTATGAAAGATATAATGAAATATCGAAAGTTGTACAACGCAGGTTGATAAGTGTATTATAGTAATATAATAACGTAATTCAAGCAATTTTGCAAAAATAATTATAAAAATAAGCATTAACGATTTGTTGTAAAGCATGTTTGTAATTACCCACCTTTATTACGCCCGATTGGGTGTTTTACAGAACATGGAAAAAATAATTTAATGATAAAAAATGCACATGAAAAAACATCCTAGATATTCTAATAGACTGAATTTTAGTTTGGATACTGGATAGTGGTGGCGGAAAATATCTATTGAACTAACCTTATACCAAATCCATATAGCCTTTTAATTGGAAAATTTTCTAAATAATAATTACCAGACTTATATAGAGCAGTCAGTCATGTCACTATATACCATATACTATACATGTTAGTCGAAAATAAAATAATTTTTCTACTACTATAATACGAGCAAATGACAATTTTGTTGGTTGTTATATCATTAGGTATCCTCCATTGAATTGTATTATTTAGCAATACGTTATTTTAAAATAGTGCATAAATCTATTGATATCCCATTCCTCCTAAAAACTATGTATAACTATACGTGCCTGAAGACTTGGACCGAAGTCGTCATATCTTCTTTATTAAGATACCACACGACAGAAAAAAATGTTTTAGCACTGAAAAGAAGAATGGTGCTGTTGAATGACATTTCTAAAATAATATAGAAATATTTAATTACTCTCGATAAATTTGTATTCGAAATATTAAAATATGAAATCATGTACTGCACTCAACAACAAAAACCTCAAATCTACTAAACATCCCAAAATTAAATACATTAAACAATTAAGATTGAATACTTTTGTTTCCATTCTACAAAATGTAGTAATGCCCTAACAAAAAAAATTGAAATACCAAGGAGATAAACAAGTTTAAATACAACATTATACATTTGGATTAGTAAACATGAAGATGAGAAAATAATTGAAATTATTAAGTAACACAAATACAACCTACAGTCAACAAGCAAAACATGTGATCTACAATCATGAAGATGAGGAAATCATAACAGCAAGTCTTATTACAATTAATACATGCTGAGAAACTGCTTTGGCAATTTAGCTGGTGTTTATATAGAAGTATAAAAATAAATAAATAAATCCTTGGACAATTATATACCTACTACAGAACCGTTTAAAAAATATATTAAAATAATTGTAATAAGATGTAATAGGCTGTGCGAATATTAATTAATTAATCACGATTACATCGTACAATAATTTAGATAGAAAAAAAGAAATTAAAAATATAGATATCGACCGCTTCTTTTTTCTTTGCCATCCGCTCCACAAGTGCAATGCAGTTAAATATCGATTTCTTTTCTGCTCATTATTCTCTACTGTTCAGAATTAATTATTTCACGTCTATTTTTCAAGATTTGTTGAAGGCAACGGCATAGGCAAATGACATATGATTTCATGCGATCTATGGTTGGGACGATTTAGTACCGTCCCAAAATATTATTTCTTATCTAACGACAAAAATTTGTATGAAATTAAAGTATGAAGATAGTGCCAGATTTTTCGTATGCGTCTCAGTATAGTATCCATACTGGGATTTGTATGAAAAAACATTGAGCAAACCGCCTATTTATTTATTATTTTATATTTTTCTACCACAATCACTTTACGTTCATCCTTCCTTTACTAAATCTATACCTCACTATCATACACCGGGGTAGACCGCTCTCCTTTCTTGGACAATTCTTTATTTGTGACCACTGCAGAAGCATTCACTGATAATTTTATTCACATTTATTTTACCTGCATTCGTTCTTCTGGCAATGTCCTTGTCAGCCTTCTCCAACCTTTCGCGAACATTCCTACATCCTGAGCAGTGACGGCTTGTAATCACTCAAATGCGCCAGTTAAAAAATACAAAAATTTTTGAATGTTGACCTGTTGGAATTATCCGTATGCAAACTGTGCACTAAAGTGGTGCCATCACGGCGCTACAAATAAACGTATCGTGTTTTTGAGTATTTCCGAGGAGTTCCGAGGCATTGGTGAGCGCTAATCATGTTTGGGACAAATTTCAATAGAATGGTCAACATTCACGTTCTGTTGATACATATAATTGAGGTTCTCAGGCTACATTTCTCGATGAGCGACATGGAATCAGCTCACATCACGTGACTTATGACATAAATAAAGAAAATAATATTACTTTTATTGATGTTATTCCCTTTGAATTTTGGTTTTTGGTGGTATTATTATGAGTTAGTAATTATTATTTTTAGATTGACAGAAATTAAGGAAGTGCGTAACCCCAACGCTCCTCAGCATTAGCCGCCACTGCTCCTAAATACACATTACAAACTCATTCACTCGCTCCAAGGATTCACCGTTCGCTGTTCGCTCACCATATTACATAGTGTTTTCGAATTTCTTCTTTTGAATACCATCACTCTGGATTTACTCATATTCATTATAAAACGAGCATGCATAGGTACCGGCTTCATACTTTTCAGACACGAGAGACTTCGTTCGAATGAGAAAAAAGCATTTTCTCACTCTGAAGAAGTATGGGACGTAAAAATGAAATAAATTATCTGAGAAAAATTCAATGTATACCAAAAAAAAATTGTTTATAAATTTTTGGGACACTTAAAATAAATTCACTCTTGTGGCCTAATATAAACACAGGTATATTTTAACATTTTAATTTTTACTCATAATATTTTGTTACATTTTTCTTTGAATTCGCTAAATCTAGGTACATTTTTAATTTCACTTGGAACCAAGCTACACACTTGGATTCCTTTACACAGAAAAGAATTCTGTGATTTTTTTTTTCCATTATTGCGAAGATTATACAGATAATAGTCACTATTATTATAACTTATAATTTTTTTTAATATATATTAATATAGGAGGCACTGAGAAAAATAATTTTCCTCAGAGCCTTTGTCATCTTTGTTTTGTTTATTATGAAAATCTACAGTTTTATTCCGAAAATGAAGAGATTTTTAACACTTCACTTTCAAAAATCTAAAGTATTTAAAACCTAAATCTACATGCGATTTCGAAAAACAACGCCTGTTCCCTTTTCACACCCAGCCCGGGCAACGCCGGATACTTCAACTATTAATAAAATAAAGCAACTAGCAGTTCTCTGCGTCTGGCCGCTCGCTGGCCGATACACATCAAAGCCACCATCAGCGGTCCGGTCTACAGTGAAGAGATAATATCGTAATATCCGCCATTTATACTAAAAAGGCCTAATCTCATCTCACAGTATGGAGTGTAGAATTCCCCTCATGTTTCTCATTGCCGCATCCATTATTTACATTTTTCAAATCTATTTCTCTCCTGCAGGCTGGTAAAAGTGAAAAAAGGCGTTCCCGCTGTGTCGGATTCCTCTGCGTATATTTAAATTCATACCAGAGCAAACTGTGTTTGCAGTTGGCTGAATTTTGTGTTGAGCCTTTATGGAAATCTTCGCTGGATTTAATCCAATTTGATATATTGCCCCCTCTTCTTTGCCTCCCCTTTCCTGCCCGCTCCCATCCCACTGGCGGAACTTCCCAGCATTCCTCTCGGAGCATTGCGTTCCGCTTACAAATAATATGAGTAAAAATGTGTGGATTGTGAATAAACCTATTGCTCAGAAGACTATTAAATATTTGGTTTGCACACATACATAACGACGTATGTTTGATACGAAGAATATTAGAAGTGAGAGCAGCCATCTCACTGGATATGATTTGGTATTTTCGCCATCTGATAATATTATTACTCCAGCGTCTGGACGGTGTAGGCCCTGTGATTGGTCAAATTCAAATTGTGTTTAAATAAGACTTTAAAGATTAAGACACCATTTCATACTGAAATAGAATCGCCACATGTAATACGATATTTCTTAAAAATATCGTTTCTGCTTATACAATTTTTGGATAATATCGAAGAAAATATGTCTTAGAAAGTTCATAATCCATTGGATTAATTACATTACAGTGAAAATTATCCACAATAACGTGATTACGTTTGACGTTTGACAAAAAAAGCACGCGTTAATTCAATATGGCCGATACCCGAATACGCATCGCGGCTAGGTGGCCGACAGAGCGCCCCTCTGGCGGTGAAGAAACGAATCAAATGACTGGCGCGTATATTTAAATATGCAAAATTACTTGAACATCAAGTGTTTAATAATAAGATTTCTTCTGGAAGTTTAGTTCTACTTTACAATGGCATTTTTCATTATTATTTATAATTTTTTTTTTGCTTATTAATTACATCTGATTTTATATTGACATGTTTTCTAATTTCTAAAATTTCTAAATTATTTATTTGCGATGCTTTAATCCTGAGTGAAGTATTTTAAGACCTGAATTTTTATCGAAAGTGTGATTCAAAAGATGATTTGCAAACTCATATTCACTATTTCCATTTAGAACCCTGAGATGTTTTTTAGTTCTGACTTCAAAGTTTCTATTGGTTCTACCTTTGTAAAATAAATTACAATCCAGCCCAATTGAGTTTATAAACTCCTGATTTTTTTGTTTGATTTTCGCAATCTATATTACTTATATATCTATATCTATATTACTTATTAATCTATATTAATTATTAAGAATATATTTATTCATTCTGTTATTAGTGTAAAACGCCGGTTGAATAGTACCAGGAATGTTTATATACATATATAATTTTAGAAGTGTCGTTATCCACAAACAGAATTCTACGCCATTGTTTATTTATATCTTAAGAACTAGGGTAAAAATACCGTTTGAAGATAATATGTTTAATTATTTTATTTAGTATTTCAACTATCAATTTATTAGAATAACCGTTATTAAATGTTATTTGTCTTATGAATAATATTGTTTTATGGTTATATGCAAAAAAAAATTTCAGGTCTTAAAATACTTCACACAGGATATAAAGCATCACAAATAAATAATTTCGAAATTTTAGAAATAAGAGAACATGTTTATAAAAGTAGATGTAATTAACAAGAATTTTTTTTTATAAACTCTCTTTTAAATATTTTCCCACTTAACTGGTCTTTCATATTGTAATTCCTAATTCTTATAAACCCAGCCTACTCTTACCCCTCCCCCCTCCTTCCACTTCTTTTTTCCAATTGTAATCTATATTTAATTTTTGACTTCGGTGTAAACTTCGTTCATGAAACATGTATTGGTTGTATATAATAAAGTGAAGTTAAAAAAGTTATTTGTTTTTTAATAAAATAAAGTTTAATCGGATAACATTATTTTATCTATTTCCATTGTATATCAATGCATACGTACATAATAAAATGTAAACATTATATTTATTTATTAATTGGACAATTTGCATGGCGCCGCTTTTGTGAGATATCACCTCAGGGGCGCTATATTGTAATAATCTACCTTTATATATAGATTTTTACTCTCTTGATGAAGGTGTATATATAATCTAACTTTAAACTTTATTAGATACAGTAACAGTTTTAGGAAAAGAATTACCACCAGTTGGAGTAAAATTCACACCTTTTAATTAAACCGACTGCTAATCACATTGCACAATTACCCTCCTTTTATCCATAAACACGGGTACAATTAATCAATATGTAATAATGTATTATTTCAGTCAACTTTGTTGTAACTATCTTTAATTGTTGTGACAAACTATACGATATTGATTCAACTTATAGACATTGACGGTTGTAACACATATTTAAGCACTGCAAGTCTCCTATGAGCAAATTATATTAGGTACCATAACAGTTAATATCAGTTGTAGACATGTAGTCAATAATAGTGTTTCATTTGAAATAATCCATCACAAATACGTAAAATTTCATTTATTCAAACAACTGTCATTCTTATTATGCCTAAATTGAGCATGTTATTATTCATTAACTCCTTCCTGTTCCGTGTTTTAACAATATATACTCACCCTCTCTCTGTGAATGGCCTAATATCTATCTATTAAATGTAACTGTTGTTAATATCACTTAAACTGGGCGCAGCCGAAGCAAGTGCCGCCCGCAGGGCCTAGCAGCAAAAACCCGCGGAGCGGGTTTTTAACTGCTAGTCTAAAATATTATCGTGATTTATTTTTGGGTTATGCCGGTGGTAATGGTTACACCCTGTCGCATTTCCTCCTTCTTTGCTAAACCAAAATTTAATCATTACATCAATAATTTAACTCATTACTATACTAAAATACCGGACCTGAGAGGATTAACGCGCGCACTTCTCCACAACGTGACGTCTTTACAGTAAATGTTGCTTAAATAAAAAATACCAATGTGCAATACTTGATGCTTTAAACCCTCTGAAATGTTGGTCACATCAAAGCCTTTGAAAAATAAATTTTAAATGGGCAGTAATACATAGTATTACAATGCTATTCAATTCACTTCACCTTTTTGGTACCCTTTGTATAAAGTTCACTCTGTAGCGATGCGTACTAGAATATTTGGGAATGTTCATCCATGCAAAACGCATCGTATTAGAACCCTTTAGCGAAGCATCGTAGGTACCGTGCATCCACTTACTCGCCGGATGATTTACGATGCACGCGCGCCTATATAATGGCGCATCGAGAGGTAATAAATCAGTCAATAACCAGCAGTTACAATTGAGTGATAATACCTTCGGCTATCCTGCTTCAGACTGGAGTACCCGGACTCAACGTCATTCCCAGTCTTGAAAACATCCACCAACGCGGTGTCGAGCCACTGACTTTATCGCCTCGACCACTCCACCTCCACCATTTCCGCTTACACCTGGTGTGATCTTTGACATGGAGGATTCACCGCTGATAACATCCACCAACACGGTGTCAAACTTCAACCCGGGGAATCCACCATTGATCTACGTCCACCAACTACGTGAGCATTGGTCCGGAGTCATCTCACAAGTGCGCTACTGACTCATATAAATGCTGTGACATAACAACCTTCCTTTTTCATTTGTCTCTTTACCAAATCCCCAAAACTCTAACAATATAGAAAGAGTTCAGCGCAAATTTCTTAGGTACGCAAATTTTAAGCTCAGAATTGCAATTAAATAGATTAATTATGTCGGTTTGATGAATCAATTGCATCTAATAATACTGTCTGATAGAATCTGATAGAATTACATCAGACGTGGCTGTCTTACAAAGTCATTAACAATTTGATTGACACTATTAAATTCCACTTGCCGACTAGTATTACAAAACAAAATATAACAACATACCCAACCAACTATCAAAATCACTCCTAAACAATAGGATGCATGTTCTGGGCAACGAGTTTGGGGGTAGGTACTATTGATGTATTTATTGATTCCATTTGTAGAATTAAGCGTAATCTACATATACCAGCACTTTATAGTTATTGTTCTAGCTTCTATATTATTTTATCTTACTGTTACATGTTTTACTAATATTGTTTTATATTCAGTTTATCAGTTTACTGTTATATTATAAAACAGCAATTCATTATTTTTTTAATGTATGACTTTCGATAGCTCCAAAAACCCGGCTGAGTGTAAAACAAAAAAAAATATAAATAAAGAGAGATAAAATTTTCCTCATAAAATGCTATATAAATCAAATTTAAGAAAAAATTAGAAGTTGCCTCATTTTCCACTTGTTTTGTACCGCGTTACCGTAGGGGGGAATTCACGAAAGATGCCGAAACCACCGCGAGCCTGGGCCATCTGCAATCTACGCTAAACGTGTTCACCCTCCTTAACGGACGATGTTAAGATGCCTACCACAATCCCCGCACAATGATACTACCCGCCGTAGCTCCATTGTGCCATCTCTTCAACCCTCACGACATGATAACCCAGCTTTATTCACTTTAATTAGTTTTTAACTATAGCGGTTCATTACACGCAATGGTGGCTTTAGCGAATGGTGAAGAATTTGATGGTTTAAAATTTTTATTTTACTTGGTAAAAGCTAAATTTTACTTGCGCATGCCGGGATTTGAAAAGAGGCTGTCAAAATTTAAATAAGTGACAAGATATGTTTAGTGACCAGCTTGAAATGTCCTTACCGGGGTTTTTTGAAAACATAACTGAGCCCTTTGAAATATCTCATAAACGTGTGCCGCCTTCGGTAAAAAAAAGGTTCAAGGTTCAACCATTTATTTAACTGAAGGTGATTTCAAATTTTGCCGTCGTTCATGTCCTTGAAATAGTGCGAGCACCCTGTTTACGTAATTAAAAATAAAGTTTTTACCTTATAATTGTAAGAAAATTATGATATCCGATACCCACTACACTAATAAATAGAGGGGTGGTTTATTAAAAATAAATGGTTGTCTCTTAGAGTATTTGGCTAACATTTCAGATATATTTGTTTCACCACTAGTCACTTGTAAGGGCGAATTACCCTTCATTATACGTCGTATATCCGCTTCTTGATATTTTAAGGATTTTTGAAGTGAAACTTCTTTACGCGCGTCATGCAATTTCGAGGACCGGAGTAAAACCGACTCATGACCGAAACGAAAATGCGGGTACCCCCACCACCGATTAAAGTTCATTTGATCTAGTCAAAGTTTTGAAGTAACATATAAATGCTTCTTAGCTCATCCCGACAACTGGCGTTGGTGGTGTAATGGTCAGCATAGTTGCCTTCCAAGCAGTTGATCCGAGTTCGATTCTCGGCCATCGCACATTATTTTTTTGTTTTTAACGCCTTTTTCATTCAATATCTTATTTTTTAGTAGGTCAGAACATTTTTTAAAAGAAAATAATATTGCAAAATAATAAAAACACTTATCTCACTGTGATAAAATATTACTCCGCTAGAGCGCGCTTTGCGTTATTGTGTTGGATTAAAATTATTATCTAATCCGTATATTATGATAATTGTATTACATTTATTTAATTAATTTATTTATTTTGATAATATGTAATAATTTACAGAAAAAAAAATTAAAACTATCTCCCTCTGATAAAATATCCGTTCGCTAGAGCGCACTACGCGATCTTGTGTGGGATTCTATTTCTGTACATTGTACATTATTTTTAAAAATATATTATATTTTGGGTGTGATGTAGGTAACATTATAAAACATAACAAGCTCTCATATTTTCAGAACCTACATAATATAATCAATTTATGCGGCTTTGCTTACAGTTGGTGCTCAGCGTGGTTGGCTTTCAATCAGTTAAGCGAGGTTCGATTCTCGGCTGTGGCATTTTTGAAGTGAAACCTTGTTGAGGTGGGGGAGCCGCTCACGAACGTTCTCTCTCTTCTCTTCTTTCCTCTCTCTCAGACACCAGCGAACTGCGCCACGCCAAGCATCAGCTGAAATTAGAAGTTTCACTTCTGTCTTGCGTAGGCTTGACACACCCACTTTTTTTATTTATTTTGTCGCGAACACTATTTGGAAAACGCTGATCTATATGATGCCTTTTCTCCCACCTTCCTTCGAATCGGGGTACCATAGTCAGAGTCAAATACGCTTTTGTGTGGAATTTCTATAAAATATAATGAAATGAAGGACGATATTCCAACACAAAAGAAATCATTCTTGTCCTCAATATAAACGACAGAACACTCACAATCAAACACAGGAAAATAAACTTCACTTCCATTATTCCGAAATGAAATTCTACTAAACGCTTGTTCAGTAGATGATACAATCCTATGTATACCAATAAGATATTTTATAAGTTTAAACTTACGTCCAATATTCTCGTAAAACCGAAACAATGGCCATGAAATAAACAACAGTTGAATATCAAACAGATTCGACGTCGTATAATCAAATGTCTGAATTTATGGCAGAAAATGCGCCGTTGTATCGGAGCAGGGTCATTTCTTGTAGGTACCAGTCACGCTCAATGGGTTTCCCTTTGAGAAAAAAGGGATTGTCGGAGAAGGGGATAACGGAAGTAATGCCACATCCGCTTTTCTTTTGAGGGCCATTTCCCCAACAAATTGGAACGAATCGGCTGGGAAACGCTGGATATAAAATCAAAGAAAATTAGGAATACAATGTAAATTAATGATGAACACTTATTTGATTTTTTCCGCAACTGAAAATATGTCAAAGCGAACTTATAATAATTGGATGACTTGTAAAGCGCTGTTTTTGTGAAAAATCACCTTATGGCGAAGCTTAATGCCAAATCACTATTTTGTTTAATCTTTATAACGAATTGGTGTACATTACGAATATCAAAAAATATGATTTAGATAAATTGAAGGTTTTTCTATCGCTTCGCTTGAGTAGAATACAAATAAAATAAAAAAAATTACTTAATAAAAATACAAATGCATACAATTAAAAAAATATTTTTTCACTAAAAATGTATGAACGCATAAAGGAAACAGCTTTACAAAATACAGTATTATAGCTAAGATTATTTGTGACAGTTTCAATTGATTAAAATTTTTGATTTTTTATAAAATTAATTAATTTTTTTTTAAATTACTTGCAAAATAAATAAAAAAAATTTTTTTTGCTTGAAATCAAACGTTTCTAGATTCCGTTTGTCAAGCGATTTTAATGCCTATTACCTACGATAAAGTACACCAAGAATATTCACATTTTTGGCTTGTAGCTTCCTCTTAAGGACGTTGGGGTTATGTAGTTGGAGTTGGACATGGATGAGAGCGAGGTACGGAATGGACAGAGGAAAAACTAAATAATTTTCTACATGCATTTATTTTTCTATATAATTATAGACTTTGGAACATTAAAGAGAGCAGTCTGTTTTATCTTACGCGTGGGTACTCGAAAAGTAATAAGGTTGGTTAAATTGATGGCGTATAATCTTCCAGTCATTATTTTGAAAAGACTATTTAAAGAAGAGAGTCTGCGGGTAATTTTTTTAAAACAAATATTTTGCACAATTGCCCTTAAAACTCTGAACCTGACTTCGAAAAACACCGCCTAAAGGCCAGTCAACGCCGGGGATTTCAGATAGTATTGAATAAAATATAAACGAAATCCCGGAGGCATTTTCATGTAAATTACCAGCAAATCACGCAAGTGGGTGGAAAAATTTGTCGGGGTCGCCTAAGGAGAATATGCTCTGTAATACATATTTGGGTCTTTCTGAAAATGTATAAACGTGAATGAAGCGAGATGAACTTGTGTTATTTTTTATCATGAAACGTTATTAAAACGAGAACTGTACGAAATGGTAGAAAACTTAAAAAACCTGTTTACTGATGAATGTAAGTAATCAAAATTTGCTTATCAGATGGTGAATAAATTTGTCAGTTGCGGAAGGTTCTAACAGATATTTTTTTCAAAAATCACCTTTGAATATCCATAACCAAAATAACTTTCAGAGCTATCTGCGTTGTATTTCCATAGATACTTGTATGATCAAGTTTCCATTTATTTTACATTGAACTTTTTGAAATTGCCATTTTGTCTGTATCTGACAGTTGATAGTTTTTACAAGGCGTAGTGTAGTTAGTTACTTTAGTCAGATAGGGTTCTAACTTCGCTTTAACATATTCTGAGGTGTCAAATTTTGCTAAGACGATTTATCATAAGCCATTTAACATTTTATGATTTCGATGCTCAATATTATGCAAAGTGTTTCAGTTTAACGCATTTTAAAGGAAATATTTCATTAGAACGTGAAATGGAACGGCATTAGGGAAATGTAGTTATAACCTTATGCAAAAAATATTATGTCATAGCTGATTGCATCACCACATGGTTCCATCTGCATGTACTTCCTATTTAACTATTTTCCTTTAAAATATGTTACACTAAAATACTTAACGCAAGATTCAACCTCAAAATCAAAAATCGGTAAACATATTATGAGAAAGGGTCTTTTACAGGCTTTGACAACTTATATCTCAGAATAAGGTAAATTGAAATTTGAACCCTGTCCAACCAAAGTAACTTAAGTAATTTTGAGATTCTATGTTTTTTAAATTTGTTATTAATAATTATAAAAACAGCAGTATCTTGATCATAATACATGTGTGTAGCACCAAATAGAAGTTCACCAAACTCATGACTGACGAGAGACGAAGCCGCACTGTTCCAGGTTCCCAACTTCATACGTGCGTGTATTACCAAATAGAAGTTCACCAAACTCATGACTGACGAGAGACGTAGCCGCGCTGTTCCAGGTTCCCAACCTGATACGTGCGTGTTTTACCAAATAGAAGTTCACCAAACTCATGACTGACGAGCGACGAAGCCGCGCTGTTCCAGGTTCCCAACTTGATACGTGCGTGTAGTACCAAATAGAAGTTCACCAAACTCATGACGCTGTTCCAGGTTCCCGACTTGATGATAAGGGAGAACAACATAAGAATTTTCTTAGAAATGACTTAAAGGTTTTACAACAGATTCAATCATTTCTGCGGAACATGTCTACGTTAAATAAGGTACTCATTTATTGAAATTTGTAGGTAACTCCCAACAATTTAATAAGAAAATGATTTCCATAATATAAAAATTTCATAACCAAGCTCTGTGTTTTGTGAGGCGAAATCAGGTTTCATTGAAATGAATTATTTTGGTCTCGTATTTCAATAACATTTCAATGAAAAGAGTGCTCGTATTTTTACAATAATATGGAACTTCTTCAGATTCATTTCGAGCCCGAAGAATGCTTTCCCATAATATTTCTGTTCAAATATTTCAAAACCAACTGCTGAGATTTGCTTCGAGAATGGCGCTTGTAATTTAATATGAGAAAATTAATGTGGTGGAGGTTTATATTAAATGGAAATATGTATTTTTTACAGGGATGCGACGCACGTTTAAAAACATTTAAATAACGCTTTTAAAATACTCGTAATACCCACGTGCCTCCTTGCCGGAATTCTCATTTTAATTGATGTTCGATGTAAAAAAATAGATGAATAGGGATACACGACATGTCGAAAGCAGTTTATGTGTGATCATCGGTAAAGGAGCCGAATGTGACGATGGTCTATTAGATGTAGGGGCTCGAGTAGAAATGTATGATCATCCGTAAAGGAGTTAAATGTGACGATGGTCTGTTAAATGTAGGGGCTCGAGTAGAAATGTATGATCATCGGTAAAGGAGCCAAATGTGACGATGGTCTATTAGATGTAGGGGCTCGAGTAGAAATGTATGATCATCGGTAAATGAGCCAAATGTGACGATGATCTGTTAAATTTAGGGGCTCGAGTAGAAATGTATGATGGTCGATAAAGGAGCCAAATGTGACGATGGTCTGTTAAATGTAAGGGTTCGATTAGAAATGTATGATCATCGGTAAAAGAGCCAAATGTGACGATGGTCTGTTAAATGTAGGGGCTCGAGTAGAAATGTATGATCATCGGTAAAGGAGCCAAATGTGACGATGGTCTTTTAAATGTAGGGGTTCTAGTAGAAATGTATGATCATCGGTAAAGGAGCCAAATGTGACGATGGTCTGTTAAATTTAGGGGCTCGAGTAGAAATGTATGATGGTCGATAAAGGAGCCAAATGTGACGATGGTCTGTTAAATGTAAGGGTTCGATTAGAAATGTATGATCATCGGTAAAGGAGCCAAATGTGACGATGGTCTGTTAAATGTAAGGGTTCGATTAGAAATGTATGATCATCGGTAAAGGAGCCTAATGTGACGATGGTCTTTTAAATGTAGGGGCTCGAGTAGAAATGGTCACTAAAAACCGTTACATTCACAGTTGGTGAATGACCCGATTTTAACTAGATAGTACAATATTTCTTGTATGTACGTAAAAACTGAGCAAAGATTTGTTTTGATAAAACCCTTCAAGCTATATTTTTTGGAAATGTTACTTTTCGGTGGTTTCGTATAGAATAGTTTTAGAATTACAACATGGTTTTTACATATTAAGGCATTTTTAATACAAAAAAAAACAATATTTATGCAAACAATTTTTTACATTTTTTCGAGAAAAATGTAGATGAAATAATCACTCCACCCTAAAATCTCTGCATATATTATAAATAGAATTCACTAACATCAAAATATAAAAAAAGGAACTCGGATATAACTCCAAGATTGTTTATTAGTTGTATGAATTTGTATTTATTTGTTGTTAACATCTCTTTTAAAGTTTTAATTTTGTGACATAAAGGATTTGACCAAACCACGGTCGATATTATATTAGATCCACCCGCTACACGTTTCCAAAATATCTAAGCACCACCTTCTTTATTTTGTTCACAAATAATAAATTGAATTTGTTTTGGATTTCATGTATATATTAAACTCTTTAGTGGTCTTTCCTTTGCCAATATAATACATCACTGCAATACTTCAGAAGTCCTCCGTGGATTGCTAGCCTCGCTTATTTTAATAGTAACTACAGGACACTGTCTTTCATTAACAGTTTAATTATTTACCTACAACTTTGTATAAATATAATCTTTCTCATCTCTTTAAAATATATTCACTTCAAAGATCACCAGTAACAACAATATTACAGAGTGGTTTTGTATGCTCTCGTAAGAACACTACGACTTTAGTTAAAATTTTCATCATTAACTCATTCTGGACGCAAACTTCACCCAAATAAGACGCGAGAAACTAAACTTTTTCCTTAACCAAGTTTTTCTCTAACCAAATTTTTCCACAGACAAGTGAATAAAAGTGCTTGAATTACTTTGTATGCAATGTTTTTGCTTTTAAAAATACACGAATAAATATAATTTAAAGTGATAAATACCACTAAATAGAAAAGTACAAAAGTGCCTATTGTAGTTTTTGAGCTAACGACCGTGTTGGCCTAACCAGAGTACCATCTACAATAGCGGCACGACAATTGTTGTCATAGAACGAGGTATATGTATTTTAAAAACCTTTTGTACTGGCAAAAGCACTTTGTGTAGTGAAAATATGATTTGAGCCATATTCTCGTGGCTGTAATATATTTTTTCTCTAACTACCTCGGCGATGAAAATGTTATTTTATAGGTGGGCTCACAGCATACTCAAAGAATAATAAAATGTTAAAACTATTGAGAGTCAGAAATATTTATGAAGGAACCAGGCCGTGATAAGTTTAAAGGATGATGTAATTCGTTAAAAATAAAGGTGAGTCAAACGATTTTTAAAAAAGTAAATGAAATGGGCTTTGGTTTTACATGGGGTGAGGAGAAATAATCCTTTCAGAACTTCTTAGTAATACTTTCGGTACCTACATTTTAATGATTATTAAATTTTTTTATGGCTCAATCAAAATATATTCTGACAGCTTCAGTGGTCTAGGGACAAGGTAAAAATGACTCTTGCCCAGCAAGCGTGGCAAGACGGGACGACGCTTTTGGACGGAACAACTCTTCATATCGAAGCCTCTTGATTCATCAGATCTTTCCGCCTAGCCTCCAAAACTCTGTGGGGTATTTTTGCTTATATTCTTACTAAAATTGGCAATGTTTCTATTATAAATGATATTGAATTTTTATTTTGTGATATATTTACTTACATACATTGTAAAAATGCTTTCTTTGTCACCTCCTTCAATAAAAATCAATTTCAATCTTTGACATCTGTAAGGCTTCCAATTTTTTTTTCTTTTTATAGCTAGTTCAATTTCAAATTTCTTGGTCATTCAACGAAGGGTTTTAAAATTGCTGACACTACCTGTCTGACAATGTTGGTGCAGTGAAATTATTTACTGATAATTTATTTTATTGCCATCGCAAAAATTGTTTTAATATGACTTTTAATAAAAAGTCGTATTAAAAGGATTCCTATCTTGAATTAATAAAGACAAGTTTTTCACAGAACTCGAACAATAAAAGTTGAACTATTCATCAAATTTCAAATTTAATTTACAAGTTCCATAATAATTCTATTCAAATTCGGTTATTTTATAACTATTGACCAGTTGTTTCATATAACTTAACTTAAATTAATAGAACTATCACAGAACTTTGAATTAACTTTGTAATTTGATGAATTGTTAAAATTCTGTGAAACAGCTGGCCCTAACTGTTTTTTTTATAAATTACTTGCTGATAATTAATGAAAATGTCAATTTAAGATAAAGATATAACGGTGTATTAAAAAATATCAAAAATAGTAAATTTTTTGTCTTTGAAAATAAAAATACTTATTTTTTTCTTCTTGCTATATACGGCACAATATGTGCCAATAACACACAAGTATAAAGAGTGAACTGAGTAAACAAATTTTGTACTTACAAATACAAACAAAAAGCGCCGTGTAATAATAAAGTTGTTGATTAATGTGTGTATTCTTTAGAATTAATTTTAAGGTATACCATTAAAATATTAGTAGTAAAACAGACAAATAATACATTCTAATGGTTGCAATTACTCGTTGGTGGGTAGTAAAAATGATATTAAATATAAATAATAATACAAGATTGATATCGTCGACGTGACCAACAATTAACAAAGAATATAGTGTATGTTTTCTATTGCTACTTGCAAACAAACTTTGTTTTATGCATCTTTTATAAATTTCAATATGATAATATATTGCTAATTTGCCATTGTTTCCCAAGACGTAGCAAATAACCGTCCATCGCAACAAATTGTAATAATTTAGTTCGTTTTAATTTAAGTTTGCGACACGCTTGTGTATTAATTTTGTAGACGTAATACTTCGGTGTTATTCTTGGGCGAATCAAGGATAAGATGAGATCCTCACAATTAGGCTCCAACTCCTACCCTTGTTCTCCCGGGAGTGCCTTGATGACCGGGCCCCGGAGGGGAGGGGGAGGTAAAACACCACAACGAATTTATAAACAACCACCACTGAACGCTAAATCAACAGTGCGATCTAATTGCCAGCCCTTTAGAGAACTGACCGGGCCTTGTGTCCTGTGCCGCCCACTTTCTGAATCTCGTTAGGTCGATCAATACCACTTATGCTCCTGCATATATTCATATTATAATGTATCTAACAAGATGTAAATATTATGTAGTAAAGGGTGACGATACACACCATTTTTGTGATGTAATGCCCAGATCACACGAAGACAACACAGAAAACAATACAATACTGTCATGGCCTGTGCTCCGTGAACAGCATCGACTATGCAGGACAAGACAATGGGACAATGCAACGAATCGACCGTAGTTCAAACGTGGAACGCAGTGAAAATTATTTAAATTTATTATTTTATTGATTCCGCAGTCCAAAGGCCAATATTTTCATCTATTCCATACTATTGTGTATTATTATTTATTTTATTATTGTCATATTAAATTGAATGCATTATTTAATATAATGAATTGAATCTCTTTTTTTTCCATTATTTCTGGCTTTCACCTTTCAAGGGTGTTCTTGGCCATCATTTAAAATTATTGAGATATGAAAGGTGAATTTAAATATTAATTTTATTTAAATTGGCAAATTTCAAAATTATAATGAGAATTGGAGTCGAGTTCAGACTTAGAAGAGATGAGATGTTGAATGGAGGGGAGGCAATTTTAGATAAGGCTTGATAGAAGAGAGGATATTTGTTTAGAGAGGGACAACCAAAAAATATGTGATCTAAAGTTCCCACTTCTAGACCACAGAATGTACAATCTGGGGAGTCAACGACGTGAATTTTAAAAAGATGGGAAGGAACGGAACAATGTCCGATCCTCATTCGAATGAGTGAAGAAATTTCTTTTTTGGAAAAATGAGGGAATTGCTGAAACCACGGTTTTGATGGAATAGTCCTTTGTATTGAGGCATAGCAGGCTCCCTTGGATTGACTAGCAATGTGCCAATACTCCGACCAAACATTGCGGGATCTATCTTTGATGATGGAAAAAATGTCAGATAGGGGAATGTGGTTTACGAGGGTAATAACAGGGTTGGACGCTCCTTGTTTTGCTAAGGCATCCGCAATATCATTACCCATGATACCAACATGTCCAGGAATCCAAATCAGAGTTACAGTTTTACCAGAGCTTTGAATGGAGGCTATCATCTCTCGAATAAGGCATACAAAGTGATCATCGGATGAAGAAGAGGACTGGATTTAAGTTTTTGGAGGGAACTGAGAGAGTCAGAGAGAACGAGGGAATGTTCAAAATTATTTTTGATTATATATTTGAGAGATTCTATTATTGCAATGCACTCGGCTGAAAATATAGAAAATTGATTTGAAATTGAATGAAATATTCTGTCATTAGAATTATTATTGTAAACGTTAATACCTATACCACAGTTAGGAGAGTCGGGAGATTTGGATCCATCAGTAAATAAAAGAAAAAAGTTGGGCCATTTAGATAAAATAATGTCATTGAACATATTATTGACAGTTCGGGCCGGGAGATTAGAATGACTTTTAAGGATTCCGATCCCTTCTAATATTGTTGGGGATAGGGTGACGTGACTATATTTTAATTTGTATAAGGGAAGTAGATCATTTTGGATGATGTGGAGCTCTGAGAGAGACTTAAAATTTTTACAGATGTCAGGAAGAGGTTTAGTTGAAGCTCTGATTGTAGATGAATGGGTTGAGTCAATGAACAACGAGACGCTGGGGATAACCTGATGACATTTAGAATTTAAACATTTAAGAACAAATTTGTCAGCAAATAGTTGACGCCTTAAATAAAGAGGAGGATCAGAACATTCCACTTGAAGGGAATTGATGGGTGACGATTGCATCGCTCCAGTTATTATTCGCAAAGATTTAGATTGAATTTTGTCTAATTTATCAAGTACATTTTTTGAGGCAGTACTAAAAAGTGGGCAGGCATAGTCGAGATGGCTTCGAATAAGTGCGTTGTAAAGCAACTTAATGCAAGTAGGGTGAGCTCCCCACCAAACGCCCGATAATGATCTGATGATATTTAAATTTTTTTCGCATTTAGTAACTAAATTATTAATATGGGAAGACCATTTAAGTTTCCTATCAAATATTACTCCCAAAAATTTTACTTCAGAAGCGTTGGAGATTGGAGAATTTTTAAATAAAATTTGAACGGGGGGGTTTTTATGGCGGTTTGAGAAGGTGACACACTGACACCCGTATTCAGAGTCGATCCTTAAAGTTGTCTAAGTCAAGTGTCAGCCTTACCTAAGCAAAGGTAAGAACCGTCCTTACCTTTAACGCTTCTATACAGAGTCCACACTTTGAGCTTCCTTTCCTCAGGTAGAGACCTTTTGTCTACGCCGAAAGAAAGGTGTGACGTCATCCGAAACTTGTCGATGTCCTGCTTCTACGGAAACAACATGCCCCGTTTTGGGACAATCTGTGTGTTTATCTATGTTGTTGTCTATGGATTTAGTTCAAGCGTCTGTCGTAAATAAGTAAATAACATCGGCCTGTCAAAAGTCTCTGTTACATCTTCAGTTGAGTGTCTCGAAAGTTTCCTTTTTAAACAATGAATTATCGTATTATAATCACGCCGAGTGAAAGGCAATGTTTATTAGATTTAATAAACACATATCCTGCCGTTGCCAGCATTTCGACTAATCATCTGCAACTTGGCGAGAAGAAAAATGCGTGGGCCAAGTTGACAGATGATTTCAACTCAATCGCCGGCAATCAAAAGGTTTGTATCTTTTGTAATTGAAATACTAACTAGCCATCACGCCGTTTCCCCACAGGGATACTCTTTTTTCATTCATATACATACTCTTCTATTGTTCCGATTCCGTAATACTATTATAATACTGTATTATTGAATTCCTTCTTAGCGGACCCAAGCGCAGCTTAAGAAATGCTGGGACAACATTAAGTCAAAAAGGAAGATGGAGCTCTGCGAGGAAAAGAGGAGCAGGATGAAGACGGGAGGGGGCAGGCTGTCGCCAACTGTCTCTGATGAGCATCATCCCGTTGACAGCGTGCTGGACTTGGCCACCGACGTTGAACTGAGCTTTAGCAACGACAGCGATCGCGGTTAGTTTAAGAAAGTTATGTGAAATATTTTGGCCACTTGTTTATTTAACTTTGACCTTATTTCTTATAAAGTATTGTTTAAGTTTCAGATACCGCTGTGCCCAGCACCAGCACGTCTGCTTTATTCAGCATGCCATGGACTGACCAGTCGACGGAAGTGCCGGTGTTTGGTAAGTCAATTTTTGATAATATAATTGATTCTTATCAATTCAAAATGTGATTTGTTGTTAGATGGTAGTGTTCGCATTTCTCTGTAGGAACTTATTACATAATTTTATCAGTTGTCATGCTAAATCTTAAATAATTTTCGAGATAGAAATATTGCAAAAGTGTTTTTAATTTTCAGATATAACAAAAACACCGGAGGAAAGTTCAACGCCCCAGCTCAAGACGAAGACACGTCGCATTATAGCCAAGAAAGGTGACTATATTTACCTCTCTATTTGCTGTGATTACTTGCATTTTCGTACAAAGGTTCAAATAATGCTCGGAGTTCGGAGAGCTTTACTTTAACCTCTCGTTTTCCACCATAAAGAAAGAGGGGCCCTGTTGAAGATGCTGTGTGGGGAATGTTTTTGAGGAAGGAGTGAAAATGGGTCTTGAAGAGACCAATGTTGTAGGAGGGAGGAAAAACAGAGGCCAGCAAATCGTTCCACAGCCGAGCTGTTGATGACAAATGTCATCCGTGTACATGCAATGAATATGCTAATATCGATCACTTCGTCGGTAATCTGGCCTCATACAAAAGATGCATTAAACTTAATTTGTTTGCTAGTAGGTACCACGATAATACATCATGTAAACATAATATGCCTACCAGTACTGCACTCCAAAACTATTTAATGTACTAGAAATCATAGGTACTTGAAAAATTTATCAAATCGGATGACATAATCCAGGATTTCTTACTTTTTATATTCAAATCTTTGTGGGTACCTTTTAGAGATAATTTATATTTCTACATTTTTACTGTTTTTTTTCTTACTTTAAATTTTAATTTTTACTTGTAATTTATAGTTTGCACTTTATATTTACTTTACACTTACTTACTTTACTGTGTAAATAAATAAATATGTTGGGCGCGTGTTTGGCGTGTTTCCCGACTGTGCACTATGTCATGGGGCACAGAGTGTTATTTACACAAATAAACCTGTTATTTACATTGATGACTAATCAGCTTGCAATTTTGTGTTGTTTCACTAATCAGCTTGTAATTTTGTGTTGTTTCAGACTTGATACCATCTAGTGGGCAGGTGGTTCGGGACGAGGGCCAAGTGCGTTGCCTCAGAAGCACCAATCTAACAAAGTACGATGAAGAAATGCACGTAGTAAGGATGGAGACTGCCCGGGAGCAGAGAGAGACTGCCCGGGAGCAGAAGGAGACTGCCCGGAAGCAGAGGGAGACTGCCCAGGAGATTGCCCGGGAGCAGATCGAGACTGCCCGGGAGCAGAGGGAGACTGCCCAGCAGATTGCCCGGGAGCAGATCGAGACTGCTCGGGAGCAGTCGAAAGGAGCTCGTCTGCAGAACGAACTTATAGAACTACAAATAAGAAGAGCGAAGGCAGAATTGAAAAAAGAGCTCGCCAATAAATAAATATGAATAAAAAATATATTAATCTCCAATAAATGTTTTATTTATTTTCCATTCTGTTTCAATTTTTTTGATAATGGACATTATTAATACATACATAGGTATATATTTAAGATAAACCCTTGTGCTCTTTCATAATTCAATACACAGCATAATTATAACATATTATAAAAAATATGACTTCACTACTCATTACATTAGATAAGGTGTCCTTTCACAGCATGACATTACACAGCACAATTACTATGCATTAAAAAATATGACTTCATTAGTCATAACATTAGATATGGTGTCCTTTCACAGTTCAATACACAGCACAATTACTATACATTATATATGGTGTCCTTTCACAGTTAATTACACAGCACAATTATTATACATTAGATATGGTGTCCTTTCACAGTTCATTACACGGCACAATTACTGACGTCACTATTCATTACATATATGGTGTCCTTTCACAGTTCATTACACATCACGTAAAATGTCTTTGGATAAATGCATCTCTTATCGTTCTGCCTGAAGCAGACTGCACCACCGAATTGACAGGTATATTTATACCCTCAAACCGCCCAAAATGCTGGTCGTTTGACGATATACATAAATTATGCAAAATGGCACACGCAACGATAATGTTTGTAGTATTACTTAGTTTATTTTCTAATTTCCTCCTCAGACAAGGAAATCTCCTCTTCCATACACCAAATAATCTTTCGACTACATTCCGTGTGGAAATTTGCGCCTTATTATATTTTTCTTGCCCTTCATTTGCAGGATTTAATACTGGTGTGAACATATAATTTGTCTGGCCATATCCGCTGTCCCCGAGAAGAATGCCTGTAATCCTTTTCTCCTCAAACTTTAGGCGGCACGCGCTGTTTTGAAATATCCTGGAATCGTGGGTAGAACCAGGCCACCTGGCAACTATGTCCAAAAATTCCAAACGTGGACCTGACACAGCTTGCACATTCAAGGAGAACCATCCTTTCCTGTTGCGAAAAGATTCCCCTATTGTTCGGCTTGGGCTCTTGATGGCAATGTGTGTACAGTCAATACATCCGACGACTCCTGGAAATTGGGCTCTTGAATAGAAGAGTTTCCGATTTTCAGCGTAGTCCTGGGGCCGTTGAGGAAAATGAATAAATTCAGTTATCCGTTGCGCCAATCTGGAGGAAATCTTTTGCACTACTCTGCTGGAGGTTGGTTGGCTCAGTTTGTGTAGATCTCCCGCAACAATCTGGAATCATATAAAAATATGTAGGTAGTTAATGAACATTGAAAATAATACAAGATGAACACTCCATCTAGATATTTTGTACATCTAAGGGCATCTGGTTAATTTTAGGTTGACATCATGTTTTCATTAAATAATATATGCATTCTTTCATTCTTTGTCGATTTCAAATCAGTACAGACATAATGTAAATAACAAGTTTCAGCATCACAAAATGTAATATTTTCGTTTCACAAAAGTAGAACATAATTTGACAATAGATATCTAGTAAAAAAGACGCATTTACCTGATAATTACCAGTAGCGTAGAATCGCAGCGCGATAGCTACCTGAATAACAGGAGGTATGGGCAAGCCTCTATTATTAACTAAAGCGTAATTCGGAAATAATAGAGGAATTAATATATGCATTACAGTTGTTTTCTCCAACCGATAACGATCCTTAAATTGCCGGTCACTATAAAACTCCACGGTATTTTCAAAATCGCGTAAATAACGCCGCACGCTGCCCATATTGTCCGTGCCAACGTCGTCACGTGTATTGTATGGATCAACGATGTAATCCAAAAACTCGTTATCCATTTCCATGATCTCCATTTCCATAATCTGCATCTCCATTGTTTTATGTTTTCAACAGCAACAACCGCAACAACTGGGAACAAATCACCGACTTAGCAAGGCAAAGGTACCCTACCCACCAACCTCGAGTTTTGACAGCTAAAAGTCAAAGTAAGCAAGTATGCGCGTGCGCAGTGTCGTAGAGACTTCCATAGTGACGTCTCTGAATACAAAATTTTTTGAAATCTTGAGAAAGGTAGCTTCCTTACTAAGTGACGTCACACCGACTTTAGGCGTGTCTCTGAATATAAAACGGTGTTTTTTAAAGGAAAGGAAGGTTTCTTGAACTAAAGGATCGACTCTGAATACGGGTGTGAGTCTTTTGGATTGAAAGTTCAAGACCATTTAACGTGAGCCATGTGCAAAGGGCATTCATGGCTTCGTTAAGATATTTGACGGCGAGAGGGATGATTTTGGATGATAAGAAGAAAGCTATGTCATCTGCGAACTCAATAACTTTTATTTGTGGGGGAATAGCGACATGCATATCATATGTGTATATATTATACAGTAAGGGGGACAATACATCGCCTTGTGGCAAACCCTTCCAAATAGACCTACTTTGAGGAGAAATATCTGGAAGTTCAATGAAAATTTTTTTATCTAGAAATAGATTAATAATAGATTGTACAAACATGGGGGGAAGGCCAAGGCCTAGAAGTTTTTTTTTAAGGATTGGGATGGAAACATTGTCAAAGGCGCCTTCTATATCTATAAAGACGGCAAGACAAACTTCCTGTTTAGAAATTGATAAATTAATATCTGTGCTGATGATGGCAAGGTTATCCTGAGTGGATTTTTTTTTCCTAAATCCAAATTGAGATGGAGAGAGAAACTGTTTACTCTCAACAAAAAATTCTAATCGGTTTTTAATTAATTTTTCATAAAGTTTTTTTTTTTTTTTTTTTTTTATATTTACTCCACACAGGAGGCCCTGAAGAAAATAATTTCCCTCAGGGCCTATGTCATCTTTGGGGATGCTGTGTGGAGGGTCTTTTTGTGGAGAGGAAGGAGTGAACATGGGTCTTGAAGAGTCCCATGTTGTAGGAGGGAGGAAACACAGAGGCCGGCAGTTCGTTCCACAGCCGAGCTGTTGAACTTAAGAACGAATCATAGAAGCGACCCGTTCTCATGTGACAAGTGTCAACTGTGTACAAATGTTGGGCGCGCGTTTGGCGTGTATCCCGACTACGCACCGGTGCCGAAGGGATCAATGACGCTAGTTCCTCAGAGCATCTTCCATTGTAATACCGATAGAACAAGGACAGCATACCTACCTGACGCCTGTGCTCTAAAGATTGCAGTCCGTTTGTTAAGATTGGGGAATCTATCAAACGGACCGCCCGTTTCTGCACAGAGTCAAGGGTTTTTTTCAGGTATTTTGGGGCTCCAGACCAGAGATGGCTGCCAAATTCGACAGTAGGGCGCACTTGCGATTTGTACAGGGTGAGCAGTTGTGTACTATTAAAGTATCTGCGGGCCCTGTACAGTACGCCCAGCTTCTGAGAGGCCAACTTTACTCTAGCTTCGATGGAGCCCCCGTACCTGAGCTGGTCACTTATAGTTACACCAAGCATATCAATGGAAGGCCTGTTCGGAAGATTGCTTCCGTTGAAGGAGACTAGATTATCATTTGGATCCCTTTTAGACGTAATCAGACAGGATTGGGTCTTTGAAACATTAAATTCGACGAGATTATTTTTACCCCAGGAGGAAATACTCTCGAGATAACCGTCCATTCTCTGCTTCAAAGCCCTCCGAGCCGTTGGAGTTTGTGTGCCCTTTGGGAGCTTGTCAAACAAAAAGCTATCATGAACTGTACTGTCATCCGCGTAACAATGAATCGGTGCACATGTCAAAAGGTCATTGATGTGCAACAAAAACAAAGTCGGAGACAGAACCGATCCCTGTGGGACGCCAGCATTTATGGAGTGCGAGGAAGAGGTGAAACCGTCAGCAACCGCCTGAATCGACCTATCCCTTAAAAAGTCAGCAATCCACGTACACAGGGATGCGGGAAGTCCGTAAGAATGCAATTTGTTGACAAGTCCTCGGTGCCAGACCCGGTCAAAGGCCTTAGATATGTCTAGTGCGACCGTTTGGGTCTCACCGTGACGTTCCAGGCACCGCCCCCAAACATGCGTCACATACGCGAGAAGATCACCGCACGAGCGGTTCCGCCGGAATCCGTATTGACGGTCGTTGATAATTTTGTTCTTCTCGAGGTATGTGAGCAGTTTGTCGTTGATCACACGTTCCATCACTTTGGACAGAACTGATGTGATCGCTATGGGGCGGTAGTTGGCCGGGTTGGAGCGGTCACCTTTCTTGGGAATAGGGTGAATTACCGCTTTTTTCCAACCAGAGGGCACAGTGCCACACTTCAGGGACATTTTGAAGAGCTTTGTCAAAACTGGAACTATTTCCGCAGCACACCTCTGCAATACCAGGGCAGGTATTTCATCAGGTCCACTAGCTTTGTTAACATCGAGCCCCCGTATGACGTGGAGTACATCCCGATGCCGGATCCTCAGCTTTTTCATATAGAAGCCGCAGTGAGGAACCGACGGCGGAACAGCACCCCCGTCGTCGAGGGTCGAGTTTTCCGCAAACATTTTCCCTAAAAGGTTTGCCTTTTCGGTGGCGGTGTTTGCTAGTGAGCCGTCAGGTCTGGTAAGAGGTGGCAAACTGGGTTTGCAAAAATTTCGACCTATTGAGCCCGCAAGCGACCAGAATGCTCTGCTGCCATGCGGGCAGGCAGCCAGCTTTTTGCTGATCTGCAGGTCGTGTTCGAATTTTGACCTATTGATGATTCTCTTGCATTCCTTTGCCGATTTGTTGTATGCTGATCTGCTTTCGGGCGTTCGAGATGTGTTGTAGGCTCGGTAAGCCGCGTTTTTTCGTCGAACTGCTTCGGAGCATTGTCGACTGAACCACGGCTTTGAGCCCACACCAGTTTCTTTAGTAGTCGATTGTATGAAGCCATCCATCGCCGAATTGATGACTTCACCAATCTCCTGGGCACATCTTGAAGGGTCCGAAGTCCGAAAACAAACAGCTGACCACGGAAAAGCATTGAAATGGGCCCGCATACCGAACCAATCTGCTGACCTATAGTGCCACACTTTTCTCCTCAGCCTCTCATTGGTTGGTCTGAGGCTAACGGGGATTGATGTCGTCACTAGGCAGTGGTCAGATGATCCCAGAGGCGCTGTGACGTCAATCTTATAACCGTGTGGCACAGTAGTTAAGAATAGGTCTAACAGATTGGAGCGGTGAGTCTGGACATCAGGAACCCTTGTAGGCTCCTGAACCAATTGCTCTAATCCGTAGCAAATGGCAAAGGATTCCGCCTGTCGGCCAGCCGAGTCCGTTGGGCCTGAGAACTTCAACCATGGTTCGTTATGAACTTTGAAGTCCCCCAGAACAACAAACTCGGCCGAAGGGTAGCGGGGCAAGAGATCATCAATAGTATCGCTCAAATGTTTGAAGAGCTCGGAAGTGTCTGATTCGCTATGGTTTACTGAGTTTACTGAGGGTGGATGAAAGAGCGATTGGCCTGTAGTTGGATCCAGAATTTGGTGATTTGTTTGTTTTTAAAATAGGGATGATTATTTGAGAACTCCAGTCATCAGGCATTATACCAGTCTGGAAGATTTTATTTAAGATGCTTAAGAAGTGGTTTAGAACATTATCATTACTATTTTTGATTATGCTGTAAGGTATACCATCTCTGCCTGGAGATGAGTCCTTGACTGTTGATAAACAATTTTTTAGCTCAATTAAGGTGAACTGAGAGTCTATCCAATGATTAAACATAGGAGTATTATAGATGGGCGTTATTTCGTCTAAGTTAGGTACAGAAGGGGGGGCAATTTTGTCCAAGAATTCATCTATCCATTTAGAATGAGACGCTCGAGGAGATGGTGAACTGAAGGAGGATCTAAATCTTCGGATCATAGACCAAACTTCCGAAATTGGAGTGTTCGGAGATACTGAACTGCAGAAGTTGTACCATCCGGATCTTTTTTTTGACCTCAATACCCTTTTGGCATTGGATTCAGCGTTTTTGTATATAAGATAGTTCTCCATAGTCATATTGTAACGATAGGAAAAAGATTTAGCTTTCCAAATTCTTACTACTTTGGAACATTCCTCATCCCACCAGGGAGTTGGAGGGAGTTTTTTGAGAGATTTAGTTTTAGGGGGAGGATTTGATTTATTTATTGCAGTTATGAGCATTGATTTGAAGTTATTATAATCATCTTTGACGGAAAATGTATCGGTGGCGGGTAAATTGAGTAGGAACTGGTCCATATGAGAGTTAAATTGATCCCATTTGGTGTGTTTTGTTTTAATCTTTGTCGAAATATGAGACTTGTCTGATTGGAAAGAAGTTTGATAAGTAATGGTGATCGGGAAATGATCACTGGAGCAAGGGTTGGGGGACACCACCCACGAGGTGAGAGAAGCTAGACTAGTAGAGCATATCGAGAGATCCACTGCACTGGGGTTTGTGATGGGGCGTGAGATCCTAGTAGGAGATCCGTCATTCAAAAGGAAAAGGTTGGATTGATCTAGGAAATCCATCACACTTCGACCATCTCGGTCGGAGAAAGCAGAACCCCAGACGGAGGAATGGGCATGAAAATCGACTAATATAAAGAAAGGAGGGCTTAGTTGACTTACAATTTGCAACCAAATTTGTTTATTGAAGTGGGCTGTTGGGGGAAGATAGACTGAAATAAAGGATGTATCCTTTATTTTAGCTTCAACCATTTGGAAGTCAGCATTGGGGGGTTTGATATTATTTATTGGGGAAAATGATATTGATTTTTTAATAAAAAGGGCAGCACCGCCGCCCGTACCTTCTGGGCGGTCGTCGCGGAGACAGGAATACCCTCCCACATTAAAGTGGGTGGATGGAGTAAACCAAGTCTCCGAGATAGCAGCTAAAGAAATAAAGTTGGAATTTAATAGGTTAAGGAGATCAGATTTGTTAGAAATAGCACTTCGGCTATTCCACTGAAGTATTCTGACATCCTGAAGAGTCATTTTGAATAAATGATTTCAATGTGGAAATAATAGTAGCAGCGTTGGACGGTAGATTAGTTTGAGAAGAAATGAGGTCAATTAGAAGCATAATAAGAGTTTGGATAAATGAAGAATTGTCTTGGGAGAGTTTTTCAGAAAGTTTATGAGAGTTCATTGAGGAGGGATTATAATTATTTGCACACCCATTTGTGGCATTTGAAAGAGATGAACCATTGGGATTTAAGAGCAGTGAGTTGTGTTGTTGCTGATCGTATCCAGGAGCCGGTTTAGAGATAGCATTTTTGTATGTGAATTTAGTTGAACGAGAAGAAGTTGTTGTAGAGGAGGGATGGATAAGGAGTTGCTGGATAAAGCCTCAGCAAATGATTTTTTGACATGCGGGAATAGTTTAGAAGCCTGCAGAAAAGACAAGTTCTGAGAGGCCATAGAAATTTTAATATTTTTTTGGCGAGATTGTTCTGGGCAAGAAGTGTTGATGGCTGTATGTGAGCCTGAGCAGTTAAAACATTTAGGTGAGGAGGAAGAAGGACATTGGTCAGCTGCATGGTTTTCTCCACATTTAAAAAATCTGGGTTGAGATCTGCATGCAGCTTTGGTATGACCAAAACGGCAGCAATTGAAGCATTGAGTGGTGGTATAAGTATACATTTCAACTGGTAATGAGTTGAAGAATAAATATATATGGGAGGGAAGAGATTGACCTTCAAAGGTGATAACGACAGATTGGGAGGGCTTCCAAGAAATTATACCCTCAGAGGAGTCCTTGTAATTTAGCCTCCTGGCTTTTATGGGATTGCCAATGTGTTGGGGGGTTGAAAGTGAAGACAGAATTTCTGCGATGGACAGATCGGTCGAGATACCTCTGACCAGGCCCATGTGAGTGACATTGAAAGTAGGGATATATGCCTTAAACTTTGAATTAGATGAAATGAAGATATTTTTGATGAAACTGTTGGCAGCTGACCCTGAGAGGAATTCGACGGAGATTCGGAAGCGACCCTCCGCTTTTACACCTCCTGGCTTGATTGAAAGATTCTTGCTATTTGATAGGAATTTGCCAAATTCAAGAGGGTGGATGGTTTTTCCTTGCTCAGTTTTTTGGGCGTATACTATGAATGAGCCACGGGAATGAGGAGAATAAAAGTTTGTTGGAGGAAGTTGAGAAAGTGCTGGTGGGGACTGTGAAGTCGAAGGCGAGTCAAGTTTTATTGGGGAAGAAGGAGTAAATTTCCTTTTTTTGGTAGAAGTCAAAATGACAGAATCACTGTCAGAAATTTCTACATTTTCCCCGTATGGGGGGTCCGGAGAGGGATCTGGGGGCTTTGTAGGGGGTCCAGGAGGAAAATCTTCCTCCATTATTCACAAGAGAAAACAACTACAACAATAGTATGGAAAATGACAGAAGTAAAAAAGCTTATAAATATCTGGAAATCAGCAGCGAAAAGTGACTCCTGGAAGATCAGGAGGGAGAAGAAACCTCAAGGCACAACACACTACACTTTTTTTTTTGCCAGAAAGCAAAAAAGAATGGTATAAAATTATTTTTAGATAGAGCAAAACAAAACAACTGATGACAGCCAAATGTTATTGTTGCAATCGAATTGAATCTTGTTTTACGTAAAAAATGGATATACGACGGTGCGCGTTACGAGCGAAAAATATTATGTTTTTTTATACCAAGACGTATTGTAGTGTTTCATTTACACGACGATGTTTTGATTCATTGTCCTGTCCTCAAAACTACTGTTACCACTAGGCAATGGGTCCGGAGCTGGAAAAGACCGTATTGTCTTGTCCTCATAAAAACCCAGCATAAAGGTTATTAACCCACAAAGATATGGAGAAAAACGTATTGGGTGTGAACACTTTTTAGGTAGCTTTTAAATAAATGTCCGTGTGAAAAGTTTTGTCTAATTGACCGGTGTTTTAAAGAGAATCACCTAACTACTTTTAAATAAACACAATAGTCTTTCTGATTCAGGTAAAAAAATAGTATCTATTCGAATTAATTAACGTAAAAAAGATACAGTGTAAGGAAACAATAAAAATAATTAGATATATTTAAATGAGATCGAACATAGTACGTCGTTTTCATGATAGAATTTTAAAGTAAATATTTTAGAGATGTAAATAGAGATGTAATTTAAAATAAACATTTAAGGAAAAGCTTAAAAAGTGATTTAGCAAAATAAATAAACAAATTCCACTTGTCTTTCTCACTTCCTTTAATACCATAACACAAAGCAAAAGTTCCAAAGTGACAAAGGTGTTGCCAATGAAGTGATCATTTTCCATAAAAAAAGCCCGGTTCTTGCTGGGCTTGCAATTTTCTCTGCTTGTGTAAGCTAATTGAAGTGGAAATTGCTTATTTAGCTAATTTGGTCTCTGAACAAATCTTGTTAAAAACCGCTAACAATTGAAAGTGATAATTTTATTTGCTCACCTATCGTAGCAAACACAAAATAATTAAAATATTTAGTTTGATATTAAGTGGTACAATATTTGTCGTAATTTGGTTTGTGATCTAGATTATCTCGATTCCATGATCTCGGTTATGCATGAAGACATAAATAAAACATTTTGGTAGTTTGTCGAAAATATATAATGACATCAACACTTTATGGAAGTACTCAAAGTCATTAAAAAGAAATGAAATAGATATACCTGCTAGCATGCATTATAACGGCATAAATGGAAATAATGCAGAAACTATTGTTAATTTATTTGCTTCATTTTTTAAAGATGTATATGACAACACAATTGATAATAGTGAAATTCCTTTTTTTTCATCTAATATCATTTTACAAATTTCTAGCATTCACATAGATATAAATGAAATTAAAACCCATATTAACAAATTAGATATAAAAAAAGTTCGGGTCCTGACAAAATACCACCAATTCTATTGAAACACTGTATACATGCCTTGTCGTATCCCCTCTATTTAATTTTTAATATATCATTGTCATCGGGATATTTTCCAATTGCATGGAAAAATAGTTACATCACACCTATATTTAAAAAAGGTGACAAATGCGATATACGCAACTATAGACCTGTGTGTATACAGTCAACTATTCCAAAACTATTTGAAAAAATTATTTTGGATAAAATTAGTTTTAAATTAAATGGGATTATAACAAGGTTTCAACACGGTTTCATGAAGGATAGATCAACTCTGACAAGTCTACTAATATATGAAAACTTTATAGCGAATGCCTCTGCAGATAAATTTCAAGTAGATTCGATATATACTGACTTCAGCAACGCGTTCGATAAAGTTTGTCATAAAATATTGATAAATAAATTAAGGAGTATGGGTATAACCGGGAACTTTCTTAAATGGGTAGAGAGTTATTTAACAAATAGGCAACTTTTTGTAAAGTTAAATGACGTAATATCGGATGCCTTTTCTGCCACTAGTGGTGTGCCAAAGGGCTCTCATTTAGGACCAATACTGTTTATTTTATTTATTAATGACATTGTAGACGTTTTTTCCGATGTTGATATCCTGTTATTTGCTGATGATTTAAAATTATATAAAAAAAATTAAAAATATTTCTGATTGCATAATTTTACAAAAAAATTTAAACAACTTGTTTAATTGGTGTATATGCAATAAACTGGCACTTAACATTAGTAAATGTCAAATAATAAGATTTTATAAAATAAAGAAACCGACAATTTATGAATACAATCTTGACAAAATTATATTAAACTCAGTAGAAACAATAAATGATCTAGGTATTATTTTTAACTCAAAACTTACATTTATTAGCCATATAACTAATATTATTAATAGATCAATGAAGATTTTAGGATTTATTATAAGAATAACCAAACAATTTTGTAACATTGATACTATTCGCATTTTATACATAACGCTAGTTAGAAGCATTTTGGAATATAACTCTACGATTTGGGCTCCACATTACAATATCCATATTCAAGCGATTGAAAAAGTCCAGCATAGATTCCTTAGGTATATTAATTTTAAATTAGGTATTCCAAGAGAATCCGTGGACTATAATTTGATATTGAACTGGACTAATCTCGTAAATTTATCAGATCACAGAAAAATCTGTGATCTAAATATTATATAAAATAATTCACTCGGTCCTGGATACCCCTGATTTAATAGAACTTATACGATTTCCTTGCCCTGGTCGCGCTAACAATAGACTGACTCTACCGTTCTACTATAATAACACACATACATTATCACATTATTACTCACCAATCAGTCGATTACACATTTTGGGAAATGAACATGCCAACATCGGCGACATTTATTTCTTAAAATTAGCGCAATATAAACATGCACTCAAAAATTATTTTTCCATAATGTAACTTTATACACGCAATATGGACACGTTGAAATAAAATGATGATATTTCTCATTGTTCTTTTTTTGATATTTTTGGTTGTGATACACAAAATAATTGTATGTTATTTTTAAGTTTAAAACTACTATTATGTAATGATATTATTTTTCGTACTTTGTACTCTATTATATGTTTATTTATAAAAGGCAGTATAGCCGTTTATGTATTTAAAATAAAATAAAAAAAAAATAAAAAATATATGGAAAACTGGTTGATTGTTCGATTCATCTTTTCGTATCTTATATCAGATCTGACAAGATCAGTCATACGCTGATAAGAATACCACTGGATGAGCTCTTTATTACAAAAAAATAATTTTCAAAGTCTTGCGATTATTATTAGGACTTTATGAATTTAGTTTACCTCTATGAAAAATGATTATAGGTACTGATATAGAATAAAAAAGAATTGTATCTTTCTGAACACATTATATTTATTAGTTTATATTGTCCATTGTATCATTAAAGTACATTTTAATAGTCATCCTCAAAAGTACCAAAAGTTATGGAAAACTTTCTGAGGTTGAAGTGGCGTGAATGAAAGGATAAGAGGATAGTTGACTGGATTTTGGCAATCATCTAGCTACCGAATATAACGTCTCTATTCTGAATGGTAGTCTCTCACCCCGGCGATACTGACAGCATCAATCATTATCCAATCATCGCGTGACTTTGGAAAGAGCTACTTCATGATTTTTATATTTATCCTAATGGAGGCGAAAATAAATTTTCAGCAAAATGTTTGTAGGCTTAAAAAAATGTCATTTCACTCTTTAATTACAAAGACTAAGAACGGGTTGGTTCACAGAATTTGAACATTTCATCAGTTTTAAAGTTGAAAATCAATTTCTATTGTTCTGTTATTATTTCATCATGGGCCAGTTGTTCCACAGTACTTGTATAGTAACATTACTTGAATAAGAATTTTACAAAACTCTCTAAGCCAATGCTTTGAAATTTGTTCCTTTTCTTTACAAGAATATCGAAATTTTTTAATTTGAACAGTTTATATTCGAAAAAAATTATTGCTAAAATATGCTGATGAAAAAAGGTTCAAATATACACTAACAATCAAAAAGTAATAATAATAATAATTGAATAATTTGTACTGCACGGTTTTTGTGAAAAATTATTGCAGACTAGATCCCTAAAGACGCCTCCTTGGATTAACCTAAGCATTAATTACTCGTCTGAAATATCCATAAAAATTGAAAATATCTCCCGGGTAAAAATGCAACCTTTGTGCTATGCATAAAAACCTTTCCTTATAAACATTATTTATTCATGAAAAAAATAATTGGATCAACCTATTTAACAATATTAACTAATAGAATAATAACAATATTTAGTAAAAATTATCATTATTTTGAACGATGGTTGTAGATTTGTAATTTATTTTTATTAAATAATAATATGAATTTTTTTAAATAAACGTACAAATTAGAAGTACAGAGTACATGGAAGTGAAGAAGAAATATTAAAAGCTTTTTCCAACCTTAAAGAGTCAAGGCTGATTATATAATTATATTTTATTTTTTTATATATATTTTATATTTTTATACAAATTTATTATATTTAATAACAATTACAAAGCTTAAATTAAGCAACGTTAATTAAGTTTCAATTTGGTCAAGATACATATTTAACATCAAAATATCATGACATCTAAAAAATTTCATACATAATCCACAATATTATGTCATTTTGTTCATTGCCATCAGAAGCCGCGATCCAATGAAGCCAAAATGACAGCTTTCTGATGTCACAATAATAAGATATTGTGGTTTTGCATAGAAATAACGTAATCGATGCAAAGTACCGAATATCCGCAATACGCCACCTAGCTATTTCTTTCTCGGGGCGTCCAGGTAATCCCTTCATAACTCCCAAAGTCTGTTATGCGACAGTTCCACTGGTCTCCACTCTGCGCTGAAGGATTTTACCGTGTCGCAGTTTCTCACTCCCACCTGGAGATTGGAGAGCGGAGAACGGAGAGGCCGGGATGCTCCGACATTATTATAATGTTTTATATTAGGACATATAAGATAAGATTTATAATAAAAGAAAATAAATCGAAGTGTTGAAAATGTCATGTCTTAATGGTTGATCTAGATTTTTTTGTTGTCATGGAACGTGTAAGGTCGACCAAGTATTTTAAATTATTATTAAAATATACAGGTATGACATTAGATTAGATGTGACAATAAAGACAAGAAATAGCTTGACTTTTAAGTCCAATATAGTTCTTTTAACAATAAATCTTGACGGATAAGTTAAATAATTTTATAGACATGGACTACAAGAGTTCGAATTGGTCCCAACCGTCTGGAGCCAGTGAGACTATGGCATCCTCGATTTGGGTATGTTGGATGCGAAGGGGAATGGGTAAGATGAAGGTTGAGAAGTACATGGATATTTAGAGCTGATCAACAAAAACGACTTATGTCATTTCAAGCAATGCTTCAGTTCTGAATAGTGTTCTTTATTAATGGCGTAAGGTAATTTATGAGGTTACGTAGTTGAAGAAAACAAAATTAGCTCATTTCGATTGAGAGTAAGTTCATCTCTGAATATTAAATCCTCATCCTTCATGACAGAATAACTGAGTAGCAAACTTAATAATAGTTCAACAAGCCCTGATAAATATTCCCGTCACCGACAAAGTTAAGCAATATTTCAGCTTTACTTTCAAACAATGCCAAGTCCAACTATTCGGACACAAACTAGCCCCAATCTTTATTTGATTGCTTTTGCACAATTACTGCGCACTTAGTGCTCACTTGTTTTCAAGAACAATTTATTACAAATCGTTATTTATAACTAATGGACGTGTTCTTACTGGCTGTTGGAAGTTGAAAACCGAGGAACATAAATAGGCTTACCAAACAAATTATAGATTTATTTGTAGGTTTGTTATGATTCTGGCAATATCGACTCAAAATTTGTTCATTAACATAAAAAATGCGCAATTTAATAACCATATTGCAATTTGTGAAGCAATTTGAGTATAATTCGACAATAAGAGCTACATTTTATAAGATTCACAAAATAAAAATTAAGAGAGTGCAGCTGAAGCTCTGATACTATTTTAAATGCATTTTTAATGAACTTAATCTAACTAGCCGATTTATAATCAAGGTGCACAATGACCGATTAAGTATAATATATACTTATCTCCTCAAAATAGCGAATGGCAGATCGTAAGATCTAGATTTAACGAGCCTTATTATCTTGCGTGTACCTCAATATCAATGGCCTAGCGCACACACGTGTAAATTTCAACTAGAAAAGTCAATTTATAAGAATACTCCCGGTTAATTATAAGAATATTAATAATCATATTTGGATGATTTGTATAGGGCCGTTTTTGTGCAAAAATCACATCAAGGGCGCTGTAAAAAATTTAATGTGATTATTCGCATTTTATCCACTCTTGATGAAATAAGTATGTAGATTTCTCATGAAACATCTGTTACAGAAACGGTGCAATACAAATATTATCTGATAATATTATTACGCTATCGTCTGGACGGTTTCGGCCCTCTGATTGGCCGAATTCAAATCTTATGTTTCGGATAAATTACAAAATATGACCACTCTGCACCTCAATTTTAACCAATTGTAAGGTTCATTTTGGTTTGCAGGCGACTGGACTGAAAAAAATAATACTTGAAAATTAAGACCCGATTTCATACTGAAATAGGATTGCCTCATGTAATACGAGGTTTCTTCAAAAACATCGCTTCTGCTCAAATAATTTTTGGATAATATCGAAGAAAATATGTTTTAAAAATTTAACAATCTATTGGATTAATTACATTACAGTAAAAATTATCTACAATTACGTGTTAAATATTTGACGTTTGTAAAGAATCACGTGTTCTGAGTTTACTTGAAAATGGTCCAGTCAATCCTTTACCGGCCCAAACGCACGACAGCTGGAGTAGTTACCCTGTTGCCCGACAGAGGTGTGATCGGGCGGCATAACAGCGAATGACTGGTGCCAATATTTAAATATGTAGCTAACAAAACACATATTTTGTAATCCAAGACCATTGACAAACGTTTAGTACGATTAGATTATTTTATCAATTTCCGTTGTATTTCAATGAATGTGTACGCAATACGATGTCAACATTATATTGAAATAATCCTCTACTTTCACTCTACATTGTTATAACTTTTAACATTTTTGGGTGCAGTAACAGTTGATATCATTTGTTTAAAACTTTCCTTCAACAAAATTTTTTATACGCTTTTAAAAAAAATATTTGATTTAACTTAATGACAATAAACAACAACTTTTTATGATTTTGAAAAATATTATTTTACGATTTTGATAAATATTGATATTTAATATTATTTACGTAAATAATAATTTACGCGAAAATTTGCCAACCCACTCACCATTTTGACAGAACACCGATGTGAAGTTCGCGCATAATTTGCGTTTGTTTGTAGGCAGTGTAGACACTGCCAACCTAACAATAAAAAAAACATGAAACACAATCGGAAGCAAGAAACGTAAAAATTGGAATCAAATGTTTTTTTAAAATGCGTATTAAAAACGGTAGTTGTAGCTAAAGAATTACAATCAGTTCGAGTAAAATTAACACCTTTTTACTAAACTGACTTCTAATCTCATCGCAAAATTACGCTCCTTTTATTCATAAACACGGGTACAATTAATCAAAATGTAATAATCTACAATTTCAGTCAATTTTGTTATAACTATCTTTAATTGTTGTGACTATACGATATTGATTTACCTTATAAACATTGACGGTTGTAACACGCATTTAAGCACTGCAAGTCTCCTGTGAGCAGATTTTTTATTTATTTTTTGTACAGCTTTTACAAAATATAAAATGATAAATATACAAGTGAACCGAAGTCAAGCCGCAGAAGTTTCTTATGCTAATGTTCATTGGAAATGAAGTTTTAATATTGTAGAATTAATTTTGGGTTATAGGAAGGGGAGGGGAAGAGGAATATAGGAAGAGGATAGGAGATGCTCCCGATACATTCCATACTCTCATATTAATAATCGATCGTACGTATTACCGCATATCGATATTTCTTGAGGTTACTAAAAATGTCAATGCTGTGAAACTTTGAATTGGGGATTTTTTTTCTAATATTTGTTCTACAAAATAAAATAAATCAGATTGAGGTTGATCTTGACGGAATATGAAAATTTATGATGTTGGTAAGTTCTGGTGAGTCCAGGCCATTATTTAAGATTTATTATTCTACTAGATACAGTAACAGTTAATATCAGTTTGTAGACATGTAGTGAATAATAGTGTTTCGTTTGAAAGTTAATGAAAGTTAAAGTAAATGTTTGTTAATGGTCGGTGGCCGAGTTGACATCGCGCTTGGGTCCCACTCGGGCGTAGTGTGTTCAATTCCTCGGCTGGCTAAGTCCTCCATCACAACACAGGCAACATTTTCAGCTTACTTCGGTAGTAGTAGGAGATTTTCAAATATTGTCAGGTTATTCGTAACCCGGGAATGTTTGTCTTTCTTTTAAAAAAAAAAAATGTTTCATTCATAACAAATACGTACAATTTCATTTATTCAAACAACTGTCATTTGTTATTATTATTATTATTATTATAAAGTATTTTTAAGAAAAATAATAATTTATAACATTGATAATTTCCAAACTTTACATAATATCAAAAATACATGCTTTATAAAAATTTGCCCACCAATTTTCCGATCAAAATTTTTCCCATTTTCCCGATCAAAAATTTTCCCATTTTCCCGAAGAATTTTTTTAGAATAATTAAAATCCTAAAATGAAAATTTCCAAACTTCACATACAGTAAAAAAAACCAAACAAATACTGAAAATTTCAATATTTAAAATCTATCATATGAACTGAACTTTATGTAAGATGATATTCCTGTCACGGTTTTTTTTGTTGCGATGAGTTTGCTGCCACTGATGTTCGATATTATTTTTCCAAGGAACTGGCTATTTTTGGAATCGATTTCTTTCGGCTTTATTAAATTCTAAAATTTTAGTTTTGCCTATGAACAAAAAAATGTAACTAAAATAATTTATTTGTCATTTTATAGTTTAAAAACCAATTTGGTTAAAAATTGCTATCGAAATGCGTAATTTCGGTAAGCAATCGATATAAAACTAATGCTTTAAGACACTGCGCAAAAAAGTTCCACAGTGAACTGCGCTGCATGCCGTTACTTAATTTTCTGTATAGGGTCTAGCAGCACTCGGTTTGACTCGTGCGATAACGGGCTTAGTAGGAATTAGTTTTCATTCGTCCTATGTATTTCAAATGTAGGCAGTTATATAACATACAAATATTACGTTATTTTCTATTCAATGTATATTACGCATTCATACATATTTTATTTGGATAGAACAATGAATAGGTACATTTTTGCACACATTTCAATAATTGCTGCTGTACATACAAATGGGACAAAACTCTGTTATCAGTGAATTTTACTAAATCGGGTGATGCCCATCAAAAAGCCGCCTGCAGGCCCTATCAGCAAAAAACCCGCGGTAGTGGTGTATATCCTAGTTTTTATAAATAAGCCATACTCATTACGATAATTTGTCTTGAAATGAGTGATAATATCATTTTATATGAAAATGTTAGTATTAACCTGATATTATTGAAACCTTATATTATTATATTAGAAAGCAAAGAATAAAAAACGTACGAAACTTTATTCATTTTAAAATTACGCGTCGTTACAATGGAATTCAATTCCATAAAAAAACAAAAATTACTACTTAAATAATAAAACCATCGTAGAATATAATGGAGTCAGCATTTCATCATTCACGTGTCGAATGGAATAATAACATCATTCTTCCATTTATTTCCTTTGTATTGATTCAAATTTCCGCAAATATCGGAAAAAAAACGTGCGCAGAAAAGAGCTCCCACATTGTTAAAGAGACCGCCATAAATTTGCCAATTTTCCCAAGGCCCAAAATGTGCAGCTGACTGTGAAAACTTTACCAAACGATTTAATCAAGGCATTGTGTGAATTGCAGGAAAGCCTGCCATTCACCGAAAGTCAACCATTTGGGCTGTGCCATAAGCATATTCATACGTGGCACAGTTTTCATCATTCAAAGAGCTTCTTGCGAAAAAGTTTCATGGAATGTCGACCTTTTTAAGGACTCTTTCTCTAAAAACTATATGTTATCATAATATTATAATAACATTCAGTTTTCAGTAAGTATTTTATAAAGACCGCATGTTGATTACGTGACCTAAGTGGTTAAGGGCTGCATGTTAATAATCACATATTATGTTCATACACTTGTGTGGTTCAGAAAATTTCATGCATAAAACCCATGCTATTTGAGGATCACATGCCACTTGAGAAAATGTGAAAAATTTAATTAGTAAAAAATAATCTAAAACCTCACAAGACTGCTCTCAACCATCTGGAGCCAGTGACACTATGGCATCCCTAATTCGGGAGGAGAAGGAGATGAGAAAGAGGAAGGTGGGAAAGTATGTGGCTAGTCAGATTTGTTCACCAAACACGGCCAAGGCCATTTCAAGCAATGTTTCGTAGTCGGTGGGAACACCAGGGTGATACCGAGAGAATCTTCCATTCTGGAACGTGCCAAAAATATACTATATATTATTTTAAATGAGAAATTTGTGAAATAACACAAATTAATCAAATAAAATTTACTTGCTCACGATGGGATTTGAATCCGCGACCTCCAGCTTGCTAGTCGAGAGCTTTACCCTTCGTTCACGGAGGCCGTATAATGGCTAATGTTTCATAATTTAAACCTTAAGTAAGTGAAATAGCAAATATCCGTACTAGATATTTGCCATGCACTGTGATTAAAAACAATGTTTTTTTGGAATAACTTTTGAGTAAAACCTCTAATCATTGAAGACAATATTAATGATTATTGAAACAGAAAAATGAGCTATTTTCTTGACTGCTATCTTTTTGTATGATCGCAAGGCACTTCCAGAACTAAATAAGAACGTAATAGTGTCTTGGATAAATATATCCGCTTTTTCATATGAAAAATTTTATTTTTTGGAATAACTGGGTAAAACCTTAAATTGTACTATTTAATCATTGAAGACAATATTAGCGATTCTCAAACTAAAGTTTGAAACAGAAAAATCACCAGGGAATTACTACTTATCTAACCCAACGCCATTTCCTTCGATTTTTATTAAAATATCCCCTTTACTGAAATACAATTTTGAAATCAAATTTCACAATTTTACTGAAAAAAACTCAATCAATCTTCCTTACCCGGAATTTTAAAATATTTATTTTTACCATTAAGATAAATATTAAAAGCAACCTTTAACATTACTTTTTTTTGTGTAAATCGAATTTTAAGCTCGCGCTGGGTCTAAAAGGCGACACAAATAAAAAGGTATTAGTTTAATTGAGGATATTAAACTTCGTTTAATAAAAGTTTGATTTTTCATAAAAAATCTCATTAAACTTAAACCTCCGGGAAAAATCCCCAATTAGATGAGAATAATGATCGATTCTTGTTTTTTTTTTAATAAATCAAGTTTCTCACCCTATAAACGTGAGGAATAAACACTCAATTATCCCTCGACGTTTACGTTAGTTGATTAATTGCTTAATTGTACGACAAACACGAAAAAACCCTAATAATACGATAAATGGGATTTATCACAGTTTTTCAATCTCATCAATGGCCATCCGTTAGAGAAGATTCACGTAAAAATAAATTAACTTTTCTATGGATTTCTGTGTTATAATTTAAAATTAGATTATTCTAGCTTAATGAACTCCTGTTTTAACTCGAGTAAATTTGTTTATATGTTTCATTTCTGATTCAATATTATGTTCAGTAAATATTCGTATTTCAAATGTCATTTTTATTTGTACTATAATATTCGTATTTTTTCAATAATTATCGAAAGTTTGAAAAAAAGAGTGTCATTGAGAAAATGACGTTTACAATTGTAAATTTAAAAAAATTGCTTTAAATTTATAGTTTATAATTACGTAGAAGTACTCCAATGTATTTAACAATACATTTTCTAGCAACTTTGTGGGTACCCACATACAAATCTTATGATTTAAGAGGGAATTTTGGATTTGGTTAATTAAATAAGAGAAATTAGAAACATACCTTTTCAACGCAAGGCTTACTTTTATAAAAAGTACAGAACCGCTAGAATAAATAATAAAGTTTTCTAATCTTCTTCTGCCGGTAACAAGATCAGATGTTGATTTTACAGTTAATTTTCACATGATGGCTTATCCGGAGTCTGAGGGATGGATGAAAAGCGGAATTAATCTGTTTTAGGAAGCATACTGGACAGAAGTGATGACTCGGGAGTCAAGAGCGGTTACATAATTTGCAATGCAAATATCTTTCTATGCCATCGCGCATAGCCGGTAGCTTACCCGGCGCTGGATGATATTCGAGGGTTGGATATTAGAAGCTCGGATGGGTTGCAGACAACGGATAGTGTGAATTCACATTATATGTTTTATATTATTATCGTTTATTAGGTACCAACTGCAAACATGGAGAACCAGGGTTCTCTCAGGGCTTATGACATCTAAGGGATTTCGGGTGGAATCTTTTTTTGAACTTGTGAACTTGTTTTGAAGAGTTGAGACTCTTATTGTGGAAAGGATGAAACACCAGCTCCATGGATAATAGTCCATTATAATACCGAAAAAAATAGCATTTCCACCTGACGTCCACATTTTAACTCCTCTGGCTTCAGCCATATTCTGTCAGACGGTCAGAGTATTTCCGCTTAGCCAAGCAATCCAAACAAATGGAATATTTCTGAAAACTAATATCAGTATTCATAAGGTGATAAAATACATATCTCAGTCATATTTTATTATAAACATTTAAAATATTAAAATTTCGACAGCAAATATAAATAAAAATTTAAAATGCTCACTTTGCGTTTTTTGTAACTAACGTTACTGATAAAGAAAAATAAAAAAAAAAACCACTTAGGTATTTCATTGAAAAAATGTATTAAAAACATTATGCTTATCTCATTTTTTGTGTTTCATATAAATAAATCACAAAGTAAAAGAAGTTTTTTTTATTTCGGTCGGTAAATTTTAATTCTTTCAAGGTTAACTATTTTTTTTTATCGTATCGTATTTGAATTTAAAGTACTGTAATTTTTCTTTCTAACACCGTTTAAATCATATTTCTCACCACGACAGTAAGTAAGTTACATAGATTTCCGTGAGACCATAATATGAGTTGTTCCCAAAAGCTGACAAATTAGCCTGAAAGGTTAGAGGTTTTAAAATTTCTGCTATGTTAATATACAGTTGCCGAACGTATAGGACTGCGAGTTTCTTGATAATTCGCTCTCATGAATAAGAAGGGGGACATTTAAAGAATATCCTAAACAAGTTTTGAACGGTCACTACTGGTAGTGAATGGATGCTGTACAACTTTCACATCCTATAATGCCATACGTTGCTATCGATTAAAATAGAGCAAAACAAACACTTCGAAATAGAGAAAGTAATGTAAATATTTTACCTTGTTGTTAATTACGTATGTAAAAATAACTAGTGAATAGAAAAATGGAAAAAAATGAAGAATGTGTGTAAAACTTTCTACAAATATTTTTTTGTATATTATATAATTTTTAATCTTAAATAATTGTTTTCTCTTCAATATTTGTATAATATCCTACATGTAAAAAAATTGTCTCAAAGAGAGAAGACATTATTGAATAGATTATCACCAAGGTACGGATTTCTGTTCAGCAGTCTAGTATTGAAACAATATAGAATCACCTATTTTGCTCAACATCGAAAACTAATTTTGATATCACACCATTTTGATTGATTACAAGTAATTTGATGAAAAAAATTGATCGGAATTGATCCAGATAGAATCAAGGACAAATATTATTTATAACGTTTTTTGACACACAATCTTACATATTCCACATATTGGTTAATTTAACGATACAGAAATCGTCAGGCTTCCACATACATTAATGTCGTTTTTGACGGCATATTTAAAATATGTCGTAGTGTCTATATTTATTTTACTTTTTGAATACGACTGCCAGTTATAAATACATATCGTTTGAAAAGCCGTCAATAACAAGATTGATCAAATTGGGACAGCTCCGCTGGGAAAGGCATGTAACCGGAATGAAAGATTGCCGTCAATAAAAGAGGCTTATTTAAAACAAGCCAAAATATAATAATATAATAATAAAATATTAACAGTTTTGTTTTGTTAGTAGAGCTAATCAAATATTGTGTTATGAAAAACAATGAGTTTTTGGAGATGACTTTGAAGAAAATCGTGGCAAGTTTTAAATGTGTGCTTTGTTCCGATTTGAAAGAATCTGAAGGCGTCTTCCTATATTCGTCTTTTTGACCTCTAGGCCCTAGACAGGTCAACATAATTGAGTACTTGTTTGAGTACTGTTTTCAGTATATTCTTGATGCGATTCATATATATCAGTACGTGAAATCTATTCGTTACTATATGATACTTGTGCTGGGCTTGTCAAACTTGGATATTAAATTTTATAATTATTTCAGTGAATGCCCTTAAACCCACTTGTCGTTTATTGATATTGGATTTTCTGTAGAAGACAGACATTTGGTTATTGAAAGTAGTTCTAGGAACAGCTGTAGAATGACCACAGCATGTACTTTATACGAGCAGTATGAGAAAATCTCTTAATAACCCTCCAATCTTGAGAGGTAAAATAATCGACCCAAATGATTACCCAGACTTACTAACGTAAGGTAGTCAAAATCGGTAAAAAAATCATACAAATTTAAATATTTGTAAAAGGAATACAAAAAAAGAAGAATTACAAAAAGTGCTTGTCTATTTGAATTTCACTTTTGTTTACGGCAATGAATAAATGCAAATCTTGGATATGGAAACTAACCCACTTACCGACATCCGATCGAGCTGAAACTCGGCAGAGAGACTCACTTGCGATAACACACGCGGACATTACACATTTCTATGAAATAGGATGACATTACAACAGTTAATAAACGAAGTAAATGTCGGTCCAACCCGATCGGTATTTGGCAAGGTCGGTAGAGTTGATGACTCCAGTTCTGAGTAAGAAGGTTAAATCCTCAGTCAACCTTTTTTTTTAATTTTTAAAAGACATACAAAAAATTGTAAAAAAGGTTTTTTATAGGTTGGTTTTTTAAAATTAGTAGCTGGTATTAAGGCGACGTATTACATCGTAAAACATTTGGAATCGGACCGCTAATAATAACACTCCTTTCGTAGATCTAAGTTCTGCAGAGATAAATATGATTTATACAAGAAAAAACATGGCCTAAAAATGTGTTTTATTTTATTTTGCTAAAATCAAGCACAAATATTAAATTTTTTTAATATTATTAAAGAATTATTTGACCACATTGTACAGTGAAACCACAACCGTAAAGAGGTTTATGAATAGAAGATTTTTGAGTTTAACGCAGTTGATTATTTTTTTTGAACATATAATTTTTTTTTAATAAAATTTGCTCAATTGTTTTAACATCCAAGATGTGTTCTACTCGCATATTTAATTATTTAATAAATCATCATATTTACGTAGTATAGGAGTAATAGAGTGAATACAGTTCTTAATCAGGGTAGGAAATATCGAATTAGTCGATGGAGGGATCGCCTAATCCATATCAAATATTCACTTAATTTATGCACAGATACTAGATTACATCAAATTTACACATATTTTTGACATGATTATACATATTATATGAAAGAAAACATGTGATAGTTATTTCGTTAGTTAAGTTTTACTAATTTATAGAAGAACTAACGGTTTGACAACACTGATTGCTGCATTTGTGTTTTTCACCAACATGCAGTGCTTACCTTCACTCTAAGTCCATGGTAATAGGTTGGACAAAATTAAATAAAATATATTTATTATTCATTAACAAATAATTGCTTTAATAATCTATATTTTGTAATTTAAAACACAAAGACGTTGTTCAATCAATTGCTACTAATTCTATCGATTACTAGCTGAAATTGTTCTTCTCCCCGGCTTTGGACGGGCTTTATACAGAGTTTTTTTAAATCAAAAGTTAGACAGTGACTCTCCTTTTGTTTGAAGGTCAATTTAAAAAAAATCGTCAAACTCAGAATAAAACTGGTTTGCATAAAAATAAAATTCACGCTGCCTGCCCGATGTCCTCCACAGACAGTCTTCTTTTTATAAACATATTAGAAATTGCAAAATATGAAAATTAGTGTTTAAAATACCAAATTAATACTATTTAATCTATAAGTACGAGAACATTCTTCTATCAAAACATAATGATGACCTATATTTAGGTTAGAGTAGCTCAAAAAATATGAATTTTCCTACATTAAATGACAATTCTATATCATTCTAATCTATTTACGCATAAAAGCAGATACTTCACCAAAATATTTCTGTTTGTCAGGTAAAGTGTATGTAAGTAACCTGTCAAAACGGAAACATGAATGGAACCTCTATAAAATTCGTTCTTCACCCACGCTAGGAATCGAGTCAGACAATTGAATTTAATATTTTATACACAAACCGGTACCGGTATAAACATCAAAAGGCTACGTTCAAGGTAACTCCCACACAAAGTGGTAAAATATAAAAAAAATACGATGGTATCTCTTGGTACTTTCACAACGGTAGTCGTTAGTTAATTAAATTACGTTCGGTTTTATTACGAGAAAAAGTGACACTGCCGAAGAATAATTGATCGCATCTTTCTAGAGATAATTGCTTAATACTTCCAGGAAATGGGTGAAGTATGTTAAAACATTCAAGATTTTAATCTCCATGTTTGTGTTTATGTTCGCACACGTACACACGAACAAAATTCATGGATGTTTTACAATGAAAACTAAAATTTTGTTGGAAATATTTCATTCATATATTCACAATTGTTAATTACGAACAATTTAAAGTCATATATTATATCATAATTCATGAAACTGTCACCTGATAAGATTTTTAAATATGACAAGACTTTACAAAATATTCACGGTAATGCGCAGAAATGTACCCCGCAATGTACCTAAGATTTTTAAATATGACAAGACTTTACAAAATATTCACGGTAATGCGCAGAAATGTACCCCGCAATGTACCTAAGATTTTTAAATATGACAAGACTTTACAAAATATTCACGGTAATGCGAAGAAATGTACCCCGCAATGTACCTAAGATTTTTAAATATGACAAGACTATACAAAATATTCACGGTAATGCCGAGAAATGTACCCCGCATCGTTTTCGAGAGTGGAAAAAGCCTTTGATACCTTGAATCTTTCGGAAGATTTTTATTTTGGAAAACTCTGATTTGATTTTCCGACTGAATTCATTTTATGTAATCATTTAAGTTATTTCATTTAACAAAATTCTAGTCACCTCAATTCTAGTACCTATGCATTTTTTTAAATCTCAACATATTCAAAAGTACCTACTGTTTAGACAATTTTTTCATCGAAAACTGTTTTAATTTTTAGTCTCTGAATTTGTGCACTCCTCTCCTCCACCCATGATATTTTATAGGCTACGTCGAACAAGGATGACCTTTCCAGCTTTTATTCTCTTTGTATATAGTTTCTATTTTGGGAAGACATACCGCCCAGCTTTGGGTTCTCCTCAGTTCTTCAAATATTCTTCTTTACTCAAAAGTCATCGCTTAAAATATTCAAATACAGCCATGGGTTTAATACTATGAAAGCAAACATGAAAAAAAAAATTTGCTGTCATTTATGAATAAAACTTTAAAAACTATCATTTTAAATTCTGCGCAGTCATGACGCAAAACATTATTTGTGGATTTCTGAAAACCTCTCCCAATGTAACTGAAATGTACTAGTTTTTTTTCGGTTGAGTAATATGATTTTTTGGTAACCTTCTAATTCATACAAAAATATCCACTTAACCAGGGCTATAGAAATGATCTGGAAAGTCTAGCGTTGAACTAGACTCCTGAAAGAAATCGTAGCTTGTAAAATGTTGATTTATTATTTGCATACAACTCTAAACATAATGAAAGCACTTTCACGAATTTAAAAGTCAAATGTAATCGGTGACCGCGAGACTGGGCAATAACGTAGTTTTTCACCAAAGAAAAATAGACAAACTGTGATTTAAAATATTTTTTTTTGAAGTCTATATATTTTGAAAGGCTTTATAAATTATGTCTTTATAAAAAACGCAGTTACCGATAATGAATGATGTTGTAATTTTTTTAATAATAGTTACTCATATAGGCAGTAGGTATTGTTAGATGTCGGATGTAATCTTTTGACAGCATTCATGATTGTTTGTTTTACAATGACTAGACTCAAATGCTATTTTTATATTCCTTTACAAACAATTTATTCTGTACAGAGGTTTTACAATGATTCATTGTGTTAATGCGTCAAACTGACTGATTCATTCAACACACATAACTATAAACTAAGGCATAACCTAGATTTTAATATTATAAAATAACCACTATAAACTATGTTCACAATTCACTCTTTTACAACCATTTAATACACCAAAAAAACTATTAACTGACTCTCCAATCAATACTACGGACAAAGATCAAAAATTTATGGAAGTTTTCATCAAATAATATGTAATAACTCCCATGTAAAATTAAATCTACAACAACAAAACAACAAATTTAATAAAACATAAGCCATCTTCCGGGGGCTATTGTCCATGGAATGATTGTACTGTTAACCAACTAACAACTACACATTGCGGATATTATTTTCTTAACATTCAAAACAACGCGCCAACCTTTTAAATAATTACCACTATCGCAGTCGTTTAATTTTCTAATTATATGGTAGATTATTACTTGATGAAAAGTTAAACACGTGTATGTATACTATAGAAGAATTCACCTCTACGATGATATCAGATTATCTCGAAAGCGTAGCAGTATTCGTTTCTGCCCTTCACAGACAACGGAAGGGCCATTCAACCCCTTTCGGAGCCGTAAACAAAATGAAACTTAATCTGTAGGCTAGAACCCGACTCGGGTCAGCCATTCTCTTGAAATAAAAGCTCACCTTGCTGTGCCGACGTTCAGATGTGGAAAAGCCCTCAGTAATTATGCCCCACTTTCGTATTTTCGTGTTTCGTTAAGTCAACATTCGACGAAGTTTTCATTGAATCCCCTGGTAGAAAGCTTTAAAATTTGTGCTAGACTGTTCTAGTACAATTTTATCTAAAACTCTGGTCACATAAATGAAATAAAATTAAGAATGTATTATTTTAATACAAAACTAAGCCCTGTAGCTACGAAATTATTAAACGGCTAAATAGTTTAGATAACATGAGGATGGCACTTAAGTAATAATAAATTTGACGTTATCTGTTGCCTGTTCAAATCTAAAAGTCGTTACCTAAACGATTTACAAAGGTTAAACATTTTAAAAGTAATATTCTCAAGACTTTACTGAAATCTTAATAAGTAAACACTTGTTTGGTGAATATTGTAATCTATATCTTTATCTAACAAGTGTTGGTGAATATTGTAATATATATCTTTATATAACAAGTGTTGGTGAATATTGTAATCTATATCTTTATATAACAAGTGTTGGTGAATATTGTAATCTATATCTTTATATAACAAGTGTTGGTGAATATTGTAATATATATCTTTATATAACAAGTGTTGGAGAGTATTGCAATCTATATCTTTATGTAAATAAATAATAGTGTATATGACGGCGTACCTTCAAAATAAGAGGAAGACGACTGTCTGCATGAAATTTCTACGAACCACCCCTTTTACCACCCCAAGCGGAATATTGTTTCTTGATGAATTTCGCACATTAGACGCTCAAAACAAAAATTATACATGATATATGAGTTTTGCTATAGCAAACAGCTACAATAAATAAAAATCGGATATATTAATCCGAGACATTATCTAGGTTACAAACCAATTCATTAGAAATTTGTGACTATTGAAAAAGGTAGCTGCCAAAAATATGGGAAAAATTAGTTAAGATGTTAATTTTAAAATTCTTAATTTGAAATATGAGATCGACAAATATGACGTTTAATAACTAGGTCCCAATGGTCAAGTGGTTAAGACGCGGAGATCCCGAGTTCGATTCCTAGTTGTGACCGTTATCTTTTTATTTTCTGTGTCCTGTTCTGTTTCACGTTTTGTTTAGATTTGTTGGCATTGTCTTCTTCTTCAATGATATAAAAAATTAATAATAATTATATTTAGTTTTAAAAATGTTATAATGATTATTAAATGTCTTTGTTTATTTGAAAAGATTACAGCGCTGCAATTTTACATATGCAAACATGTGGAACTAATTAGAACTAGAGTTTTCAACGTTTTACATACATAGAAAGGAGTGTAATATCACTTCATGATGTTAAATATTATAGGATTATTACTTCAAAGACGCCAATTCGAGATAACAGATCTACTAAAGAGTAATATCGAATTACGGAGATTAATACTTCATTAAGCGAAACAACAGTATTTATGAAACATGTACACGGTGTCCGGAAACTAGTGGTAAAAGTGGGAAAGTGGTAAATCTTCATCACGTTTGGAGTTAATTTTGTAATAATTTTTTATTTGTTTTGAGTAAATCGAGTCGGAAGTTGGAACTATTTCGGAAAAAATTCGGTCAAGTCAGGTGATTTTAATACCTGAGTTTAATACTTTGAAATGCGCCCAAGCGGCCCGACCCAAAAAATAAATATGTTTGAATTGAAAAAATAAGTTTCTTTGTGTTCTCTACGCGATGTAGATTTAACAGGTTCCCGCTTAAAAGTAATGTAATCCTTCATTTCGCAGCCTTAAGAGAAAAATTATATCATTAACACTGTAACGAAAAGTGGCTTATTATAAAGGGTCACCTGCTAATACGTTCATCGTTATCGTCTGTAAGTTCGTTGTTATAACGTAACGTAACGGTCGTGTTGTTTCAACGTAAAGTTACGATCGTGCTGTTTCGTGGTAGATGCATTAGTTCCCGGAACCCATTGATCCGGACAAAGCACAGCTTTCCTACAAAAAAAGAACAACACAAAGTTCTTTCCGCTAAAAAAGGGATGAAACAAAGCTCTTCCCGCAAAAAAAAACAGCGTTCTGTGTACAGTAAATGTACGAGAGTTTATTCAATTATAAAAATAAAACATTTTCCTTTTTTACTTGAAGAATTATGATAACATTATTATACAATTATTTAAAAACTTTATCAATTTTTTTGTAAAAAAGGGTTAAAAAAATATTTATTTAAGCAAAAATAAAAATTAATTTGAAAATAAGAGCCTAAACAAACAGTATGAAAAAATATGAAATAAAAGTTTTCTTTCGTAACCAGGAGAAAGTTCACACACGACACTTTTGATTGATCAATTTATGAAAATTACTATGTTTTTACTTACCTAAATAATTAATGAGTGAATAACTACTGAATTAGTAGGTATTTAGCCAAATTATGTTTACCCATCATGTACAAGTAAGTCAAACCCATCATTAATTAAATATTAAATTAGCAGAGGGACATTCAAATAGCACATTGATGGTCCCTAGGCGTGGAAGCTGCCGAAACGTTTTATGGAGGTTTCTTCTAATGAAAAGGCCGCCAGGGAGATGCCGGAATAATTCCAGAACACGTTAGGAAAAGGAAACCCGGGGTTAGTTAAGTACAACGGAAAAATCTCAGTTATTTCAGCCTTCCAGATTACCCACAGGTTTAATTATCATTATGTATTCGGGTTCGGGCAATTTTCGAGCTAAAGCACTTGATGATTTAAAATTTTGTTGTGTTCGTAATGCTTTGGGCAATCTGTATAACATTTATTTTATTTGTAAGAACATGTTATTACGTAGTACAATTTGTTGGTGGCTGAGGTTTTTCGTTTCATTTCGGATTCTTTCTTTTCATTATCGTTGACTTCTGAACCCAGAGTTTAGGGGTTAATAACCCGAATAGAGAAAAAAATGAATTTTTGTATAAATGTTTATATATTTTTTTCACTAATTTTTCACCCCGTTCCAGAATTAAAAAAACTTATTTCGCCCTCGTGAGAGCCAATCATTTTCAAAACTTTGTTTGAGATGGCGTTTGTTATGTTTATTTGCCATATCTATATAGCCAGTTTCTTTTAAACTTTCTCTTCCTTATCTTGTTTCCCCCTCCATTCTTCTATGACAATCTTCGACTGGCACCAGACGGTTGGGAACAGTTGGGACTCCGGTATTTATTGAGAGGGAGTGAAACGCTTAAAAGTCTTGATAATACAAAATATTGATATAAGTTACTTCCAGTTCATCAGTGCAATTCATCGTTTTAACAACATGCGCAGAATAATGAACACATAATATTAATCTCAATAAACTTTGTCATTGCATTAATCATCTACGCCATTCACAGAACTGGAAACAAACCTACCTAAAATACCAAAATTGCACTAAGGTTTGGAATTATTTCGACAAGGCAAAACAGGTGATTTTATTTTACTTTTCATTAGCGAAATATTATATATTTGTAGCAATGGATGATGTTTCTCATTGGTTACTATTATTTTGCCAGCGTTTTTTCCGCAGTCCACAATATTATATTGTGGCGGTTCCTTTTGCGAAGTTGGAATCTCAGTTTGAATATAGTGTATAACTTTATTTATATCCCATTCCTCTTGGAAAGCTATGGCTTATACATACTTTAAAACTTCAGCCATAGTCGTTACCAAGGCTTGTTTAAGATACTAATTCGGTAGAACAGATTTTCTATCACAGCACAGCATGACAATAGGAATGGTGATATTGAATCAATACGATATAAAACAATAAATTCTCTTTAAATAACCTTAACAAAAAATTGTGTGCCTTTCTTTCTAAAAATACGAATGTTCAAAAAAAAAATTGCACTTTAAATAGATAAATAAGCTATCATAAGAAATAAACAAATATATAAATAATGTTATTGTAGGAAAGTTTTGTGTTTTTTACGATTTTATATTAATTTATTGGCGACCGGTTTCGTATAGCTCAAACATCATCATTAATTTGCACCCTGATGTGGTTTGAGTTAAACGAAACCAGTCGGTCAGTAAATTAATATAAAAACGAGGTTTAAAGAACAATTTTTTTGTTTATTAAATATATATAATGTTACCGATCGTTGCGTGGGCATCAACGAACCAATGTGTGCCCCCGAAATTTGCTCGCTTGATCCTCATTGCACTCGCTTCTGGACGCCGCTCAAGCCAACAGCTCTCCTTTATTGTAATTCTTAGTAATTTATTGTAATCCTTCTGATAATCGTGTGAATACTTATCTAAAGAGTGTTTCTAATCATCCACCTCCATTACATTGGGAACATTATTATTGGATACTATAATTATAATATCATGTAATAAGTATATTATATTATAAAAATGAAATTAAAAAACTTATTTCATTGATATCGCTATTCTTAATTCATGTAATTTTCAAAAATCTGTTTCTGAAAAAATAAGAAAATACACAGATTTAGGAAATGAGATTAAAAATATTTGGCATTCTCTGACTATAAAAATATTACCGTTTGTTATTTCGGCTACAGGTATTATACCTAGCTCTTTCATTGAAAATGTAGGCGTCTTAGATCTGTCAAAGAATTTATATATAAAAATAAAAATATAATTTCAAAATACGTTATATTTAAAAATCTGTTTCTACAAAAAATAAAAAAAATACACAGATGTAGGAAATGAGATTAAAAGTATTTGGCGTTCTCAAACTATAAAAATATTACCATTTGTTATTTCAGCTACTGGCATTAAACCTAGCTCTTTCATTCAAAATTTGGGCTTATTAGATCTGTCAAAGAATTTATATATAAAAATGCAAAAATATAATTTCAAAATGCGTAATATTTAGAAAAAATAAGAAAATACACAGATGTAGGAAATGAGATTAAAAGTATTTGGCATTCTCAAACTATACAAATATTACCATTTGTTATTTCAGCTACTGGCATTATACCTAGCTCTCTCATTCAAAATTTAGGCGTATTAGATCTATCAAAGAATTTATATATAAAAATTCAAAAATCAGTCATTTTAAATACATGTAGGATTACGAAAGATTAAAAAAAATTATACTGAGGGATCAGTAGGATTTATAGGTCCAATTTGAAGTTCTACCAAGCCTAACCCTCTGATATGAAAATATCTGGAGTCAGTGAATTATTTTCCCATTTGATCTCTGGTGGGTTGACGTGTTGTACTTGTATTGTGTTGTATTTATTTTGCTTATAAAAGGCACTTGCATAATGTGGATTGACTAGATGATAATTTGTGGAAAAGTATGTGGAAGGGTTTAGTTTTTCCTGTGGTGAAGATTTAACCCGGACATAAAGTTGGAAAAAATAAAACATTAATAATAAATTGACACAATAATTATTTAGTAATATTATTAAAGTTTCTAACAATTACATTATATTGGAAACAATGATAATATTAATATTTATTGAATAAAACTATTATTATAGTTTCCATTGATAATGTTCGTATGTAATATATTATATTCTTTGATATAAATATAAAACTAACATAATATATTATGTAGATAAAAAAAGGCATGCTACAAAATAATTTCCTATCAACATGATTTTACACGACCTTTATATACTTCTACTTTCTTGTATTTCCTTTCAACATGACCTTTTCATTCTTCTATTTTGTTGTATTTATTTTAAACATGACCATTTAATACTTTTACTTTGTTGTATTTTCTATCAACATGACAACATTTACACACTTTAAGGTCTTACTAATATACATGTTTTAAATTTTACATAACTGATAAACAACCATTGAAGTATGGTAAATGGTTGGTAAATGTGAGGGGGTCAGAATAATAATGAATTATTTTAAATCAAATGTTTTGTAAGTATTTTTGTAATAAACGAGCTGTGTACGGTATATTTTTGACCATTTATCATTTACTGTATTCTGAATCTATAATATATTATTAGTAATATATTATCTGTAATATATTGATGTAGCTTAACAATATACACTCAATCAAGAATATCAATACAAGCTCTCTGCATGTTCCCTACAGCTATTCAATTTGGCACATTAATGTTTCCTCAAGACGAACTATTTACCATCCCCATACAACATTATCCTGACAAGCAAATCAGGGCGTCTTCCCAAACCGGTTTACCGGTGTTATAGGCTGTTCCCTGCCCAGATGTGCGTCATGCCAAAGGCTTGAGCCTACAGGGAATGTGGGCGGAACTGAACCGGATGTGACCCGTACAGCGGAAGCAGGCAGAGGCGGAAGTTCCGGCCAATCTTCCGGCAGCTACCGCAGGTCTAACAGAGATGGCGGAACCGGTCCGAATCTATGCTATCTTGGTCATTATTGGGTAAACATCTGATTGCAGAAATGTTTTCTTGATCTCTTCATTGCAAATATACTTATTATTTGCTTTTGATAACAAGGTTTTTGATTTTTTTCGTAAAAGTACTTAATTCCTAAAAATAGATAATTTTATCATCCCTCAAAGTATTTATCACGAACTAAACATTAAACAAACCAAATATGATTTAAGATTTTCACGGCCAAAAGTATTTTTGTTATTTGTTTTTGGGGTATTATGCCGTGTTGCGCTAACTCCTTCTTTAGCCAAAGAAGGAGTTAGGCTAAAGAAGGAGTTAGCGCAACACGGCATAATACCCCAAAAACAAATAACAAAAATTAAACAAACCACTTATCAATCTTGAAAACAATATTCCTACCGGTCAGTGATTGAGTTAACTTCGCGTTTGGGGTTCAATCCTCCGATTCAATTCCTCGGCTGGCTAAATTCTTCACCACAATACAAACAACATTTTCCGCTTGTTGTGGTGGTAGTAGAAGTTTTTCAAATTATTATCAGGTAATTCATAACCTGGAAGTGTGTATGTATAAATACGAGTATATATACATATATAAATACGAGTACATACAAAAAAAAAATATATATATATATATATTAATGTATATTTTGTAAGGTACTTGTTAATGCCGCATAAGATTTAAAAAATATGTTTTTAGACTAAAAGAATTGATAATATTTTTTTCGTCCTTAGTTGTTTGGTACAAAAAAAGCCAACGGCTGACGTATGTAATGTGGTAACCGTTTTCCTTCTTGCTTTTAAATTGACAAAACGAACTCGCAAAAAGATGCAAACGCATTTTTATCGCCAAAGAACGAAAATTCGATTCTCCCTTAGAAACGCTAGAAATTTCCTCATCGTCGGGATGTGACACGAATAACATACAGGCTGAAGCAGATAAAATTATTTAAAGTCTTTTAGGTGTGTTTGTTTCATTTTAAAGAAATGTGCAAATTTTCGATTGAAAATTTAAAAAAATAATAATTAGAATTGAAACAGTGTTGTTTTTATCCATGGAGACAGAAATCTATTAAAAATTATAATGTACTTGGAAATGATTTGAGAATTGCACGGCCAACGGTATTATTATAATTCATTTTTGGGATAAACCGTGTTGCGCTACCTCCTTCTTTAGTCAACATTACAGTGCCCATCATCAGGGCAGATGTGTAATTATGCATCCACCCTGATGTTGGATAATTACACATCCACCCTGATGTTGGATAATTACACATCCACCCTGATGTTGGATAATGTAACGCTAAAAAAGGAGGTAGATGAACATGGCATAATGTCCAAAAAATGATTCATTATAATTAATGTGCTTTTTTATGACTTTTTAATTTTACTGGACTTGGTTTAAAACTGTACAATCGTCATAAATTTTATTCAAAATCTGGTGCAGAAAGATATGCTTATATAAAGTCTTCGTAAGTAGGTAGGTGCGAAGTGAAAGGTATATCTTGTAGAAGCCTAATGGGCGTCTAAACAAAAAAAATTAAACCACATATAATAAAAAATGTAATTTTTTATATTTTTTATTATTTACTTACCAATAAATTAACATACATTTTGTTTTTGGTATAATCCACCTCACTAGGCTGAGCCTGTTCCGAGGTGGCGGGAGTTTGATCTGATTTTAGATAATGCGAATTTACATAGAATCAAAGATATAAATAAAAAGATACATGGAAAATATAAATAAAAAAAAGATAAATAATTAGATAGATGAAAATTTTAAAAAGAAAAACATAAGAAATAATGAAAATACAAATAAATGAATGAGAACAAATGAGAAAAATTCAGGCGTGGAGTGTGCTATAATTTATGGTATTGTAAATGTTATCTGTCCCCAGTATACAATGCATTTGTTGACTATCCACGTGTGGATTTTGTGTCTTATATTTACACTTTTTGCCAGGTTTTTAATATCTTTTTCCATTAAATTGAAAATTTTTGGGGCCAGATTATGAAAATGTCTTTGTCCATAGGTGGTATTTATCTTCGGGGTCATGTGTTGATTATTTATACATAATGTTGCAACAGCGGGCATTATTTAGCGCTGAAAATTCGAATTCCATGGGAACAAAACCAATCCATGTGTGGGGGTCTTATAGAAATAGCAACTAAACATAAATTCTGAAATGTTTAGCCACCAGCGTGCATAATTAAAATCATTGAATTGGCGGTCTGCCAATTAGAATTTATTGTGAAAATGTCATTAGTTTACGCGGAGAGTTAACAGTCCAATAACGGATTAATCAAACAAAACTAAGCTAATAAATAACATAATCGTGGACAAATATTCAGTGCTAACAAGTTTTTGCTGTTGTTACATTTAATTTAGTGTTGTTAGGTCCGGATTGAATACACGGAACAATTGCCTCTATAAATCAAGTGGTCGCAGCGAATTCGAGTTCGCGCTTCTAAAACATTGTCGTCTGTTTTCCTGGCGTTCCCGGAAAACAAATAAATATGTCTTCCTTTTGGGAACGAAATTGCCGCTTTGCACAAAACATCTGACATGAAAAACACGTTCGGCGCGCGCACCCTCCATGCCCAAAGTGTTTTTCACATTATTTATTTGTCAAACTCAACGAAGGTCGAGTACCTACTATCTCTATGTACAACAATACCACAATGTTTTAAAGAAAATCACTTAAATTATTTACAATTTCATATATCAGCAAGATATCAGAACACCACCGAAATTACAAAGGTGAACACCAAACATATTCACAAAAAATGTATATTCATTGTAAAAAAATACAAACATTAAATTAAATGTACTCCTGATATTAAAGTTTTTTTATTTGAAAATGCGGTAATTAATAATGGGTATGGGTAAGATTAATAAGCACCTCGTAGCCTGCTTCTTTTCGTATGTATTCAGGTATATTTAAACCCAAAAATGCACCATATTCACAACGTTATCAGCTCGGAACATTTCGGAAAGCACACTTTACACGACAACATGATAAGGTACATACAAAAAATTATGTAATTGCCTTCTAGACGATAATAAAAACAAATAAGTATATGGCAAAACAATATTGCTTGTGAAACCAATTGTAAAAAATAATTTAAGTGATTTAATATGATGAATCGCAATCTAAATATAATGTTATCATTGCATTGTGATTTAAGTAACTATTCTAGTTTATCTTATTTTCTTTAAAAAAAAAATAAGTAAGGTTGATATCATTTCCCTAAGGTCTATGATATTACAATTAATTACATAAGTACTCAAAATGACATTTACATTCATTATTAGTCTACCAAAAACTGCGATGACAACGCCAACAAACCCTGCCACAATGATTGAAATGACAACTTTATAAATAAAACACATTTTTATTTTAATCATAACAAAATAGGCTTTCAAGTAATGCACATGTAGTAAAAATGATGCAAAACAATTTACAATGTAGAATCAAAACTTTGAAACTCGACTAAGCCATGCTAAAAGTTTAGGATAACCTCCGCTATAAAATGTTCTATGCACTTCTGTCGGCTTACGGCAAGCGTTTGTGCAATAACATGCCTGCTTAAGAGTCATAACTTCCGCACCATGAAATAAACACCATGTCCGTGGTGCCTTCGGAAAGACTTGACATAGTTTTATTCTCCAATAATAATACTTCAACATCGTTTTCTCCGTAAATGGTGACTGCTGCAGTCGACTGCTAACGGTGAATGATTTTAAAACTTTTACATGAAATTTCTGGTCAGGTGAATTTTATCAAATAACTTTTATTAATATATCAATAAAACACTGCGAGCTCCCTTCTCCTTACGCACGATTTTAAGATCCTCGGGTATAGGAGAGTTCATAGATCACATTAAACTTGCCAAAAATATGTTTATTTATAACAGTAATAATATATATATATATATATTTCTTTATATATATGTTTAAAGAAATCGTAACCCTGCATGAACGTATTTCTATATAAAAACAGTTATCAGTTATTAAAAAATATCTTTACCTTTAACTAGCGCCGGCCCGAGAAAAAATACGGGATAATCAGAATTCTCGACAAATTAGTTTAGTTTTGAAATGGCAAATAAATTCTGTCAAAGGTAATTAAATAAAAGGTGAGTACTTTATCACCTGTCTGAATTCTTTAATCCATCTTTTATGAAAATGATACATAATTAACACTCGAAAAGACAACCGAAATTATTAGGTATGTTTTTTGACATGAAAAAGAGTTAACTCTATATACGATGTTATTTCTTCTTCTCATAAAGGTAATATTAATATAACTGCAACATAAAAATCCCACTATCCCTTTTTAAGATATTTAAAAAATATATATTTTTTAAATTTTTAGTATTTAACGATAGAAAATATGGACAAAACAAGATGGGTTTCGTTTTATTTTTTGCAGTTGTATGGATGTTGAAATTATGTTGTTTTCTGAAAAAGTTAAGAGATTTATAAATTTTATGGTGCTGGAAAAAACTGTTCTCGTGAGATAAAGTGGTGGTCTATTTTACAAATTTACCCATAAAATTAATATTGTATTGTATTTTAATAAAATATGTTTTGCGAACGAATACGTTATTCATTATTCTTTTTTGTAGCCACATACCTGATCTTGAAATAATTTTACATGTTACATAATATATTATTATATTGAATACCTTAATTCATTGAGAAAATGACACATTTATTAATTTATCGCGATTACAATAAATAAAACGCAGATCCTAAAATTGTCAAGCGGTCACTGCGACGGCGATTGCGATTGTGATTGTGACGGTATTCGTAGTCTGTGAGTAATCCGGTGGTCGAGGGTTCAAATACTGGCATGAAAAAGGAAACTTTATTTGATTAACGTATATAACGACAAATATGACTCTTAATAAAAATGTCCCAATGGTCGAGAGGTTTAAGACGCCCGTCCCGGTAAAACAGGAGATCCTGAATTCGATTCCTAGTTTCGAACGTTATATTTTTATTTTTCAGTGACTTGATCTGTTTCTTTTAGATTTAAAAGTACTATCTTCTTCTTCAAATATCTTAAGACTAAGGATGGGATGTTTCAGAAAATTTGAACAATTCTTCAAATTTCAAAGTTAATTTTCAAGTAGGTACTTTTCAAGTTCCGTTATTATTTCAGTTCTTTCAAGTAACTGGCCGATAATGATATAAAAACTGAACTTGAATAAGGCGTTCACAGAACTTACAAATGAACGCTGAAATTTATTTATTAATTAATAAACGTTCAATATATAACAAAGCGACACGAGATTTGGGACAATGTACAATGCAAGAGTAAAGGATGGTATATAAAAGCAAAGACAAACAGGGAAAACATAAGAAAATAGAAATGAAATAGAACCGTCAAGTCAAGTCAAGACCTTGCTAAAAATAAAGTGATGATTGCCTCTTTCTAATCCTAGCCTCCTAGCAACCCCTTTTAGGAACCAATGTTGAAAGAACTCAATATGACGAATATGGATAGCATAAAAAGGAGACCATGTAACACAAGCATATTCAAGATGGGGGCGGACCAAGGAGCAATAAAGAGTTCTAAGGGTTTTTATATTTTTTAAGTCAGAAGTGATTCTAGTGATGAAGCCAAGTAGTTTGAGAGATTTATTAACAATCAAATTTATATGTTCCCGAAAAGAAAGCTTGTTGTCAAGAGAGACACCAAGGTCTTTAATAGATTGAACAGTTATTAAGCATTTATTATTTAGTCTGTATTCGAAATTGTTCAAATTCTATGAAACAACCCATACTTAATAAACACGAGTATTAACGACACAAAGCAATCGAATAAAATAAAATAATTTTGATGAACAAATTAAATAATGGAATACACAAAAACTAAATGTAATCAAAATAACCGAATCATTGAACGGAATGATTGAATTCTCCCGACGCGGTAAGTCCGAACTAATTGATTCACGAGTAAGAACAAATCTGCTAGTGTCCACTTAACAGAATAAATTTGAGCTAGGCAAACAAACGAGGCGATGGAAAACAAAATTGACCAAAAGCTGTAAAAAGTTCTGTGTTGCCTACCAATGAGTTTGTAATGAAATTACTTTTTCCGAGTGACAACTCTTTGAATTTTGTACGGAAAGTTTTTTATTGGTTTAATCGATAGTAAAACGTATTCAAAAGTTTTTGACGCTTTTTTAGAAAAAAACTGTGGTATTTTTTATTCTTCCATATTTGATTTTGACGGCCTCTGGGATTAAGTGGATACAATCCGTGGTTGCGAATCCGGAGATCGCGGGCTCGAATTCCAGCATGCGTTAGTGATTTTTATTTCATTCTAGCTTTACCCCGCCATGCGATGCCGTGGCTCAGTCTGTTTGTGCAGTTAAAGAAACAATAATGCGTCTTGCTTTTACGTCCAACAGATGGCGCAATTAAAAAAACATGTTTGTCCAACAAAAAATATGTTTTACCTGTCACGTAGTGGTCTATAAAAACACACGCGTATTCGAATGTAACATTGTGTCAAAATTACAAAGCAATCGGTGAAAAATTTTCGGACATAAAATAAACAAGTTGAATAAGTTTTAACAGTCTGTTTAAAAAAATATTATTATTACAAAAAAAATAGTCCTCAAACTGACGGTTCAAATAAATTGCTAACCATTAGAAAGTTTTAAGTTTCTGTGAAAGTTACTCAAGTTAAACATACAAACCCCCTTACTAATAAACGTGTTTCAATTTTTACATAGCTGATAAATAACTATTTGCTCTATATTAATGGTTATTTGTCAGTTGTGTGAAATTTAAAACACGTTTATTAGTAAGGCTAAATACGTTTAAAATAATTGAGACATTTTTAATATGGGTACTGTTATATTTATTTATTTAATGAAATATTTACATACATAGATTTATTCATAACATATAGTATCACAGGGAATCGTCTTATTTTCTTGTCCAATACCTTTTTCAATTTAAACAATTTAATAAACTTTTAATTTATTTTTAACATTTTACTCCATTAGATGGTTTAAAACGATCGTTTTCCTATGTTAAATTTATACTTACGTCACACATAATTTTCACGGTTTCAAATACGTAGAACTCTATTATTTTATATGTAGGTATTTTAAAAGAAAAATCTTAATTCAATAAGCACATCTTTTAAAGTAAAAATAAATTGAATTTATTTAAATTCTTTATAACATGTATTTTTGACTATGTTTAGTGAAAATAAAATAACAAAAATTGAATGATGTATTACGGGATGCTAAATATTATTAAATTATCATTATCTATTAATTTATAGTAAATATTAACAACAATATATTTGGAATTACGTTACTTTTATATACTTCTATTTTCTGAATCACTAAAATATTATATTATTTTAGCAGACGTATTATTTACAACATTTGACATGTATTTTATAATAGTTTATAGTTAATCTTATGTAATTAACGTTCACTTGGATACTTGTGTTCGTAGATAGAATTTATATTATTCTCACGGAAAACTTTAAGCTTTATGAAAAATAAAATTATCACGATAGAAACAGTAGTCATATATATATATATAATATTAATAGCACACTTATTTACACGAAATTTGAGAAACACAATATTTTAAAGTGAATTTTCAAGTTTCCATGGAACGCAGAAGTACCACGAGGTTTCACAATTATTGGGAGAACAGCAAAGATAGGAGATGGCAGTTTGCGTGGTTTATTGGTTTGACGCCGCAGTAAGCGCTGCGAAATGATGCGCACGGAATTACTGCGGATTCTGGTGCAGTAAGTATCAGGAAAGCAGAAGCAGTAAGGAGGCGACAAGCAGAACGCTGTTGGCCTGGGAAGAAAGCAGCAATGCTTGCCCCCCTCGCTGCATGGCCGCCGGGTACTCTCCTGGGAAGGGAAAAATATTATGTTAGTTCGGAGCATTAAATTTAATTTCAATAAATAAACATTACACGTGGAACGATACGAGAGAAGCTATTGGTTTTGTATTCCCGGCGGCACTATATCGTTTCATCGGACAACATGTTATGTTGAAATATGGTTTTCAGATCGGGCACACATTCTTATCGGAATAGTTTTCAATGGTTTTGTATTGAAATACAAGAGCTTTCATACTTCGGCAAACAGTGTATTGGAATGTTTCTTTGGCAAAGGCATTTAAATTGAATATGCGAGTTTCTTTGATATCTCCAACTGCGCATAAAATAATTTTATTAGTAGGAATTCAAATTGTTCAACCGTCTTCTAAAAATAAAATGCGCTTTGCGAATGTTTGAAATCGAAATGTAGTGAAATTTAATAAACATTTTAGCAATAAGGTAACGAAGTACCTACCGTATTTGCTTATTACTAAGCACAATAAGTATTTGCAATGACCTCTTACTACTGAGCACAATAAGTTCTTGTAATAACCTCATACTACTGAGCACAATAAGTGTTTGCAATGACCTCTTACTACTGAGCACAATACGTGTTTGCAATGACCTCTTACTACTGAGCACAATAAGTGTTTTCAATGACCTCTTACTACTGAGCACAATAAGTGTTTGTAATAACCTCTTACTACTGAGCACAATAAGTATTTGCAATGAGTTCTTACTACTGAGCACAATAAGTATTTGCAATGACTTCTTACTATTGAGCCCAATAAGTGTATGCATGTATTGTTCCCTTACCATTTAGCACGTGCACAGAGATGGTCTTGGACTGCGCGTTGCTGGGGTTGCATTGGTACTGGCCGGAGTCCGAGGGGCGTGCGTTCTGGATCAGCAGGAAAGAGGTGGTGGTGTCCCCCTTCTCCGTTATCACACTCACCCCGCCGCGAGGAGACTCGTAACTGATTATCTATTTAGAAACAAAAACAAAATCAAATAACGTATTTATAATTTCTGCACACTTCTTCCTTCCTCCCATAAGATGGTACGCTTGGGCGCCACGCACAAAATTGTGGATTTGAAAGAGTGTATGATCCTTTATGATCAAAAGTCAAACATGTCAGACTAATGTTCATAATATGGAAAAAAAATAATTTTCGAGTTTTACGGAAGAACCAAACTAGTTTTCACGCAATGAACTAGTTGGTAAACTACAGCAGCACTCACGTTCAAAACTTTCAGTTCGAGAATGGAGATTTCATTTAAGTTTTGTTAAATAGTTTTAATATATTTGAAAATTTAAATTCTGTAATATATTAGGCAAGATATAGTTGTACCCATGGAGCTGTGAAATCCATAAAGTTTATTTTTTATTTTTATTTGTCTCCTGTAAATATGAGCTTTGGAGGGTTAAATTCCTTAAAATAATTTTAATTATCACCTTTTTTTCTGTTAGTCTAAACAACCGGGGAGTCGTGACACCTAATAAGAACCCCTCAAACTAATCGCATAATCTCTTTTTCAACGCCTCCTTTCTTTAAGATTACGAATAATAAGAAAAAAAAACTTTGACCCAGATCTTAATTCTAACCGGAGGAAAAAAAGCAGATTTCCCGGCAGTTTAAAAAGCAAGACAGGGAAACGTTTTTGAATGGGGAAAAGTTAAAAAGTTCCTCAATTTATCATGCTGCATTTAAATTACTCGTATTCTCAGATACAGACGGTATTCCGCAGCGACGTGAAACCCCGATATAACGTCGAATATGATATCTTCTTCACAGAAACACACTCTGCAAATATTATATTACAGATCAGTATTTCTCACAACATATTTATTGCATCTCGGAAATAAATCTATTTATTTTACTAACAAAAATAAATCATTTCTAGTGAATAAATTAATATGAGTAGTTGATTGTTTCTCGGAACGTAACTAAAATCCTCTTTCATATAATAGTGAATTATTCTACGGAATTGTCAACTTCATAAGCTTCGCAATGATCATTTTTCGTTTTTCTAATTATTGGATTTCGGATAACACTATTATTTAATGTAACATCATAAATAACGATTTGCTTATTAAAATATGTGATTATTAGGTATAATTGAATGTTTTTGTCATTATTATATATCAGTATTGAATTCCGTGCCTATTTACAAACTCTCAGCTCAAGCGGAACCATTCAGAGAACGTGGGATGACTTTAAACATTTTTTTGTCTTTAGATGTTTATGCAATTAGTAAAGACTAGCTAAGATCATCCACTCACATGAGGTAGGCCTATATTAGCAAAAGCTGTTAAAATGTAGAGGATATTTCTCGTTAGAGACATCAAGCTCAGCGGTCAAACTTCGTGCCATTAGGTTCTGAGGATTTTAAGGCCTGATTTACCATGACCAGGCGTATTTTGACCAGGTGGCCCTGAACTAAGTGTGATTAATTATCATGTACCTAATAAATACAACACTAGACTCCATTTGATGTGGTGGCTTCTCGCACTAATTTTAAGTACAATTCTTGTTTTCTGAGATTGCATCGTGTGGGGAATGAAACTTGCTCTGTTGACATATTTAACGATAGAACATGGTTTCCCGTTAAAGAATATGTACATATTGTACATGCAGATATGCAGTAATCCTTAACCGTATCAGTTTGTAAATATTTTTATTAGATTACTATAACAATTTAGTGCTTATGGTCTGCATAACAAAAATTAATTTCATCCATTATAGTGAAAACCCAATAACAGTATAAATAATAATAAAAAATGAAAATAGGTCAACTATTTTGCTTTAAAATCTCAAAGCGTAGAAAACCAATTAAAAATATATGATTGTAAAATATAGAACAAAAACCATTATTCCTAACTCAGTGGCAATTAATATTTTTATTTTTGATCTTTTATTGGATGATTGTGTATTGTGCACACTAAACGGCACACAATCACCACGGAATAAAACTATGATTACCAAATATTTAATGACGGCAGTAGTACTATTTCTCTTAAAGATGCTCCCAGGACGATCGTTTGTTAGAGTTTCATAACATTTTGTTTTGACCTTTCATACTCAAAGCTAACATTGAAATATTAATTAGGAAAGATTTACCAATGAGTGCTAAGTACTCTATTGGAAAGTTTGAATGAAATATATCGCTTTCCCAGAATCTAAAGACTGAAGTTTTACATGACTAGTGACTAGTAACTACATGTTACATGACATGTCTCAATTAGGATTTAATACTACATACAACAGGCCGGGGATCTTAGGGGAAAATAAAAAGAGGTATTTTCAAAGAGATTTTTGGATAGGGTTGAATAAACTGATTTTAATATATTGAACCCTTCATTAATGAAAATATACGAAGACGAACGTTTATTATATCATATTTACATTTTATGACTAACATAATTGAATCGATTTAGAAAAAAATCATTTAATACTTTTCTTGCAAATCGCGCAGTCGAACTGATTCAAAACTCATTCATTGAGTTGACGTAGACAATTTGTATATGCGATGTTGTGATATAAAACTGATTCATTGAGTTGACGTAGACAATTTGTATATGCGATGTTGTGATATAAAACTGATTCATTGAGTTGACGTAGACAATTTGTATATGCGATGTTGTGATATAAAACTGATTCATTGAGTTGACGTAGACAATTTGTATATGCGATGTTGTGATATAAAACTGATTCATTGAGTTGACGTAGACAATTTGTATATGCAATGTTGTGATGTAAAACTGATTCATTGAGTTGACGTAGACAATTTGTATATGCGATGTTGTGATATAAAACTGATTCGTTGAGTTGACGTAGACAATTTGTATATGCGATGTTGTGATATAAAACTGATTCGTTGAGTTGACGTAGACAATTTGTATATGCGGTGTTGTGATATAAAACTGATTCGTTGAGTCGACGTAGACAATTTGTGGATGCGTTGTTGTCATATAAAATCATAAGCAGCATATGAATTATTAAAGATAATGGATTTGAAAGTACCTTTACTGCCCATTTGCACTCTATTATCTTTCACATGTTCGTTCAATCTTTTTATTGGAAAACAATGTAAAACTTATTCAAACCAAATTGCCTGCCTTATTTGAATGTGTTCAGCATATAATAAAATTCTCTCTGATGTATATCTTTAAAAGCAATGAAAATAAATATTAAATCTGTATTAAAAACGTATTATAAAGTGTTTTAAAAATGTATTCATATCCCAACTAAACTAAACTATGTACATAAAATAACATTTTATGTTATAACATATACTATGGAGTATCTCCTATTTTAATTATAGTTTACTGTCAATTGCATACATATACTGTTTAGTTATTAAATACATAAGTACTAATTGGAAAGTGTTTTTGAGTTGATTTCCCTAAAATAAAATAAATAAGCTTCGTCGATAATTTCCAAATAACTTTGTGGCATAATTTTATTTATATAAAATAATATACTATCTGTAAACACATCACTACTTAAAATAGTCATGTTAACAAAGTATTTTATTTTTATACAAATAAATAAGCGTTCATAAAAATATAGAGCTCTTTTTTGTACTCTAGTTTTGTCAGATTTCCAGAGTACCAATACTTCATTTTTAAAATGTCACCTGTGAGTTTCAAAACGGTTCAGTAATAATATATTGCTATATTATTTATTATTAACCACTGCGGGAATCTCTTTACACTTCGCATTGAAAAAAACTTCATTATGAACCGAAAAACGCAATAACGGGGTTCGCCCAAACGCGTTGTAGCGCTTCTTTCATTTTTTGCTTTAAACCGACTTTAAATCTCATTTTTAACAATGGAAAACCGCCGAGGAAAGTGCGGGAGATGAGTTATAATATTTCGGCTAAGATGAGTTATGAGTTGAGGGGAAACGAGGACCCAGCTGTTCCCTACTTTGGATGTTCCCCACTTTGGGTGTTCCCCAGTTTGGTGATTTCTCATAAGCAGATAAGTTGGAATGAGTGCCACTGCTAATGCCTCACTTAAATTCGTTGAGAGATACATTTTTGTCTGTTACCTCAATTTCACTATTTCCGTGAAAAGATAATTAGCGAGCTTAACAGGGTTTAACTGTGAAAAGTTCCTTGAAAAGACATTACTTTTGAGTGATTGAAATTTTGTTATGTGGTTTTGAAATTGAAACAGGAATTTGCTTATTAAAACTTTGTGGTGATTTCGTGGGATTGAATTGCAGCGCAATATCGCTAAATTCTAAAACTCCATTATGTAAATTCAGCGGCACGGATTGTCTTCCAGGTATCTGAATACAATACCTCAACAGAATATTGGTTTTGTAGTTACGTCTGATTAACAAAGTTAAAAAAGAGTCATTATAAAGTTAAAGGTAAAGCTTAGACCGCTCTTAGAAACAGTTGTTTCGCGGAAATTCGTAATTCGTGGGAATCAAGACTATAGTTTGAATGACATATATATAACTCACATGAAAAATGTTTATGTATGTCTAGTTCTTTAAGGTCCGTGTAGATTGATTGGATGCAGGAGTTTAGAACAGTCGAATTTAGAGGTTAACAGTTTTTTATAAAAAGGTTAAGTCATTTAGATATTTAGTTTTATAAATTGAAAATTTCAAAAATTAACTAAAGAAATTAATTGCAACTTTTACATTTCTATTATAAAAAATCGGAGAAAGTTTTCTCAGAAGAGACATTATTGACTATGAACAACGAACACAGAACACACACAACAAAGCGCGTCATTAATTCCACAAAGTCTATTGCAAAAATATTCTTAATCCACTTACTGCGTCATTGTGATTCCAGAAGATGTAGGCCGGTGGCTCCGGGGAGAAGAGGACAACACACGTCAGGTTGATGGTGCTCCCTCTATCTATGAATAGCTCGGGGCCGCCTATTATGTCAGTTGTAGGCTCTGCAACAAGAGAAATACCTTCATTAATCAACCTGCCTTGTGCGAACAGCATTTTTTTTTCCGCCACGCAGTTTGCGAATGGGATTGCAATGAAAGAATGAACATCTCGAATAATTGGATGTGGTTCGAAGTTTATTAGATTCTAATGACTTTCACTGTAACAATGTTAAATGTAAGGATATGCATGAAGCAGTAGGTTGTAATAACAATGAGTATGATAGATTATTCATATTGATGACTTCACAGGTGAGACTAATTCGAGCTCATTTCCGTATGATGTAGAAATATTAACAGCTACATTTAGACGATAGAAGATTATACAGTCAGGCTATCCCATAGAACGATTATTGAAGATCCAGGTGTCCCCAAAGGATGCAAACTATTTAACTACTACTTCTAAACTCTGGAAACTTATGGTTCCTGAAAAAGCGCAAGGCAGAAGAAGTAACAACAAAGTTTAAAGATTAACTCTGCAAGAACTATAATGTGATGTATGTAGGTACCAAATCCAGTTTTAAAGCGATGATATTAAAAAAAACAGTCCATTCGAAATACTCTGTAATCAATATTGAATTACCAAAATTTTAATCTATCTAAAAATTTTAATCTATCTTAATTGATTAACTAAAATTGGTCAACCTTATAGAAGATTGACTCCATTAAGAGGAACGGCTTTGCGGCCTTTTCAAAACTTAATCAGATATTTATTTATTTTGAAATATTCACGTTTGAAACTAAATTTGAAACCTATATGTTATGGTTAACTTTTAAATGCAAAGAGAAAGCTTGGTGTGCTCTCTTTCTAAACTTGTTAAGGATGTGAAGACGTGTCAGTAGGTGACATAGCAAAACGTGACTGAACGGTGTTCGATGTTTCGTGAAAAACACAGCACTATGTACATATAGTTATAGCTACACGGGTGATGAAAATCTATGATTAAAATTAATACAAAAACATTATATCTTGAAATTATTATTGATACTTAGATATTATGTCCCGTTTGTATGAAATTTAATAATAATGAATGAGAAAACTGTCAAATGATAAAGTTAAGCAAATTACAAAAGCAATTTTTATTTCTTCGTGAAATAACAAACTTTAACATTAAAATTTAGTATGAAAATTCTAAAATTAAAGTCATGAAAGATGCTGAAAACACGACGGTAAAAAAGGCATAATAAGCTTTTTACGAACCGATTAAATTTTCACGATATTCCGTCAATCGCTTTCAATGTAAGAGCGTTAAATTCGTCAAACTTTATACCTTGGCACTAAATGGATTTAGTGTCGGATTAATATATTTATGAATACAAAAATATGGTTGAATCGATTATGTTCGAAAAGGCGCTGAATATAATACAGCGATTTCCATTTTATACCTTCAATGGTAAACAGTAAATCTCACTTTTATTGAATACTCTGAAGATTACTACAAACGTTAAATTGGATCCCTATCAAAGCATTGACATATGCAGTACCCTACTATTAATCCCCATTTAAAGTTATACGAAATACTTATCAATTTAAACATACACTTACAAAATTACTACAATATATATATTGTTATTTAAATATCTTTTAGAAAGTAGACAGCACATAAACAAAAAAGTCTCCTTAATTATGTTATCGTAAATTAACACATTTAATTAACGATATTTACACATTTCTTTGTAATTTTATGACATTACAGCAGTTAACATACGAAATAAATGTCGGTCCTACCCAATCGGGATTTGGCTCAGTTGTTAGCGCGGCTGACTCCAGTCCCTGGGAAGGAAGGGTAACCTCCTCAAACAAAAAAGAAAAAAAATACTATTTTTCTTAATACATTTACTATAGTTAAAATTTTTTCTTGTAGGTTGATTTTTTAAATTGAATTTTAAATATACACAACAGACAGAGATTTTTTTACCACATAAACAAATAACGATAGTCTCATAACAGTGTACAACAACACGTAAAAACAAAAAGTATGTGAAAAAAATAAGAGACAATAAAGTTTCAAAAAAAAATTTCTTGGGGCTAAAAGTATATCAGGAATCTTGTCACCATGTGAATTTTATATTTGCATGAGAGGTTGAGAGAAGGTTAAGTTGGTCATTTGGAAAGGAATATGGAAAGTTTTATAACATTATTAAACATAATTAATTATTTTTTGTAGAAGCTGTATGATTGACGCTTCGACATATAGACGTCACCCCACACAAAACTATAGCTGGATTCAGAGAATTTGACAAATTGCCTGAAGCAGATGTTTCTGGAGGCTGTAGCGAAATTTAATTTCATTTCATGCCTTTAGACACATTACATCTTCACACCAGAATACAAAAGTAATAAAATATGACAGTCAGACTTTACAAAAACTTTCAGATGTTATTTTTCTCATTTCTTCCTTCGTCCTTTGAAGGTAGGTAATTTTAAGTATTTAATCCCCCCAGCTACTGCATATTTCGTATCTCATGCGCTGTTTGCTCTACAAACTCTAAAATTTCAAGGCACTTAAGTTCTTCGGGGATAATTTCCCTATTGAACTGCTCAAACTCATTATATCGTGGAAGCAGCGGGCCCAACTTAAATCTTTCAAACCGGGGATTTGAATTTTCTCTAGCAATACTTCAATTTTCATTAAGCTCCCTTGTCCCACGTACGTTCTCTGGCAACTCACGGCCGACATTAATTCACCTATCGCGGAAATTGATCAGAAAACGGTGAACAAAACAGTGTAGTAAGTAGTAAGTGTGAAGTTAGTGTGTAAGTTTACGCATTATGCATTAAAATTATTTATGTATGTAAATTTACTCTCTAAATCACTTCACCATGAACCTGCTTTATGCACATATATTTTTTTAAGAGAGCGGGAAATTGTGCAAAGAAGCAAAGTTAGCAGTCCACAATGGAGTGCTGGTACCTACCCTGATGTACGGAAGTGAGGAATGGAACTGGCAGAGGAAGGATAAAAATAGACTGAATGGTGTATAAATGAGATCCCTGAGGCGTATGTGTGTAAAACCATGTACAATCGTGTGAGAAATGTGGAGATCCGCAAATAGTGCAATGCTGATGTAAGCGTAATTAATAAGAATAATAGACGAGTATATATGAGATGATGTGTGAATTTTAATGAAGCAAGGAGTGTGTGCCAAGAGCTAGTTGTTTGGCGGTCCGTCTTCTCTGCCTACCCCTTCGGGGAAACGGAATGATGGTTAGTTAGTTAAGATAGAGAGGAGAGTTCCGTATAATCGGAGATCGGTAGATGAAGAAATGGCTCGCTGGTCGCGAGGGTTGCTAGCGTTGAGAGAATAACATGGTTCGTGAATACAATCATTTATTTACAATAGGTACTCGCTATAGTATTCTCAATTAATTTTTTTTTTTAATTTCTTCCTTTCGAGAGATAACCTCAAGGACCGAAAATAAAAATAATAATGGTCGGTTAAATTTAGAGCGCTTACAAAGGATCGGTAAGTAAAATAAGTCGTTATTATCTTTTTGTTCGGAGCAAATATCGGAAAAGCGAAAAGCAAGAATAAAATTCCGAGAAATTCAACTTGATCACGAAACTACTAATAACTTTTTATCGTAATAACTATCAGAAAAATTACTTTCATAAATATGTTCTATTCTTAAATAAATTCATTCTTATTCTTATTCCGTTTTAAATATTATGATATGCCTTTGCAGTAAGTATTATGTAGCTGCTCAAATTGTATGATAAATGTAATTGATTGGTTCATTATAGTGGAAAACAATACAGTTTTTGAAAAGAGTGTTGATATTCTCAGTATCCTAGTGGAAGATCACAGAACTAAATTGAAATGGCTTTAGCCATGTTTGGTGACAACTATCTTCGTCTACTATCTCATTCTTTCTCCTCCCTGATACTGCGGCCATAAAAAACATCAAGAATTGGAAGTAACCTCAAAAAGTTTGTTTTGACAAATTAGTGTTTTTTTTTTTTGCCATGTTACGTCATTTTGAGAAAAGCGGCGGAACTCACAGCAAAAGCGATGATACGATACGCAACAAAAGTGATTTTATTAACTTTTTAGAATGTTGCTAAATGGCGGAAATGTATTATTCGCCTTGAAATTACACAATTTTTCTAGTACAAATGACGAATTTCGCGTAAACATTCGCGCTATCGCAAACGTAAAATTTACAAGTCGACCGATTGGGGATGCCTTAGTCCCACTGGATCAGGGCAGCATAGTGAGACTATAATGTGGTATTTCCATTAAATAATAAAAAGGTAGATAAACTGATGACTGTACGAGTATTCTAAGCAAGTATTTTACGATACTTTGATTTCATAAGATTTTAAGTATCAATTGATTTTTGTTTAGTTTTTTCATCTTTATAAAGTACATGACATTAGTTCATGGTTAATATACTATTCCTGTTTCGCTAGGAACACAAGTGTTGAAAGCAGGCGCTCAGCAGGGCAATTATGTGGTTAACGTTGATTGGCAGCAATCGTTTCATAGTACACGACTTTGAAGGGAATTTCAAAAATGTGATTGTTGTAGGATTACAGATGTGTGCCGTAAGTCAGCATACGTGACTAATGATTCACCCTGTCACATTATTGCTGCCACACGAATATAATTTTCTTCATCCTACGCTAATGTTCTACACGAAACTCCAAGCCGAGGTCTATCAACCATTGCGTAAACTTAGACTATATGATCTAGTTTAGAATAACCCCCACACACAGCATTCAGCAGACTTTAAGTGACATAGTTGTATTAAAAAAATCTAAGTTATTAAGAATATCTTCAAATTATTCGTAATCCAGTTAGAAAATGGATTGCACGCCCTTAATGAATGAATTGATAGGTTTCGTGATAAACTTTTAGTAAAATACCAACGCATTGTCACGATGCAAAAAAATTGTAACATTTTCGTAATTCGTCATTGTATATTTTCAAGATAGAGTGCAGGTGCATAAACATGTGTTGTATGAATATTAATTCGAATTAACTAAAATTATTAGTTAGTTTTTTATATTAGGAACTCAGGAAACGGCCTGCACTCTTGTTTTTAACCGGATTATCAATAATTTTAAAATATTTTTCACAAATTCGCATTACTCATTTTTCTCACTGAGCAAAATATATAGCAGACTTTAAACAAGAAAATAAATAAAACCCTATACGGCGTCAATGTACACAAATTTGAAACGTCTAGACGAGTTAGATGAAATGTTTTTTGAGTTCGCAGAAGTTGTCAGCCTAGCAGAACGATTCTTAAACACTATTAGCCGGATAATTGACTCACATGAAGGGATACAAACTTCACCACGCCAATGGAATTAGCTTTTCTACTAATAGCTTTGGATGGTAAATAAATCCTGTGATGAAATTCTACGAAGCCGAATATAAAGAAGAAAAGCATTCTATGTTATAGTAGAAGTCGATAATTCTAGGGAGGTAACCAATAAATATACAAAAATTATAGTGCTTTAGTTTATTGCTTACATACGTAAACGAAAATTACAGTTTTTTTACCAATACGATCTTTTGATTTGACCATTACAACTTGTGATGTTTTGGACACTCACATAAAATAAACGATAAATAATAAACGAACGTGCTCAAAAAAATTTTTTGTTTAGACAACGACGGAAGATTTATTGACAGACAGGCCTGGAGTAAACAGATTCCCACGGGAAAGGAGAGACCGGAGGGACAGTCGAGTCTGGAACTTGGGTGCATTGACAGCCCCGAGAAATGGATACAAATCAGAAGTGTTGTTTGCAGTGGCGGATTAACCCTAAGGCAAAGTAGGCACGTGCCTAGGGGCGCCAGTTACAAAGGGGCGCCGGCGGGCGCCCCTAGAATTAAAAAAAAATATATATATAAACTTAATTTTGTAAGTAAGTATGCACCTGCTTACACAATATAAAAGATTATTTACTTCTGTAGAGATGCAGAGCTTCCAAAGCATACTTGCCTTCTTGATTATTCCTCCATGCCTCCATCGCATGATTTTTTAATAGAAGACCGCTCGCTCGTGGATTCGTTCGCGGGCGTTGCTAGATTGCAGGGCAAAGGGCGCAGCGGGGGCAGGGGCTAAGCGGCCGGCACCGGACTTCCGAACGGATGACGGGGTGACAGTCACACTTTCAGCTTGGATGTCGCCGGTTACGCGCGCTTCTATTGATTACGTACTCGCAGCGGTATTTGTGTGAATTAATTAGTACATTGCGTTTTAGTTCATTACCCAAATAATGAGTAACAAACATACATATATCCATCCATACAAACTTTTGCGTTTATAATATTAGTAAGGATTCTTAATAAACTTCTTACCACTAATTGTCTCAGCAATATAATTCAAAAACACATAAATAAAGTAATATTTAACAAAAATAAAACATTCTCGACCAACTTATTATACAAAGAAACTAAAATACTTAATATACGTAAATTATTTATATTACAAACTTTGAAATATGTCTTTAAAAACAAAAATAATTTCGAAATAAATGAAAACAGAATGAGCAAAAGAATAAATAATATATTTTACACCCCACAAACCAATACTAAATTATTGCAGACACATAGCAGTTTCATTGGTCCTCGTACATTTAACCTTCTACCACTACAAACTCAAATGACAAATAAAATGATAAAATATGTAAAAGAGGTAAAATTATGGTTGCATAATGTAGATATTGAAACGCTTTTTCTATAAATTTATCCATCCTTCTACAACTCACTTTCTGTAACTTTCTATACTGTAGTACAATATGTTTTCTGTTTATTTATTTTTTATAATAACTAAAAAAAAAAAAAAAAAACTCAAAATCTGTCTGTTTTCTGTCTGTCATATTTTTATAATAGCTGAAAAAACCTTTTTCACTTATTCTACCTTTGTAATACTAACTTTTTATACTATGTTTTTTTAAGTCTATTTTATACTTTGAGTACTTGGAAATATAATATTTTGTTTTAATATTACCCACACTCAGGCAGTGCCTTAGTGGGTTTTCATTTCTTGTTTTCTTATTATGTTATTACACTTATTACATACAATTTGTTATTTTATATTATGTTATTATATACTATTTTCTATTATACATTATATGTACAAATAAATGTGAATAAGTAAGGTTAAAAAAATATATACATATATATACATATTAAAGTTCCTAATAGACATACCTAATTTAAGGAGTCCCATATTGAAATAATGAATAACAATATTGCATACTTCAATCCACTGTCTCGAATGTGTCGTCTGTACAACACAGTTGAATGCGACCTTATAAATATATTCGCAAACAGTCTCGCACATTTTAAAAAACAAATTAACAATCTTCTACCATAATATGTCATGGAGAACAGTTATAATTTGTTAATAACAGTTATTAGCTTTATTATTCTCCTTTTTTTCTTCCTCATCTTTCTCTGTACACTCACTATATTTTATATTTCATGTTTTATATTCGTGTTTTATATTCATGTTTTATATTTCTTTTTGATTATTATTATTTCTGTTTTTTCTCACTACTAGCATCTTCGCCTAGTAACAACTGAACCTTGTTTACGCATGCTGTGAACATTTTTAATTGGAGTGTTAATATCTGTGCACATTCCCACGCAATAATATTAATGTAATAATTTAATAAGTTAACACTCTGTAAGTGTTTCAAACAATAAATAAATAAATCATTGATCCATTGGTTAACACTTGATGTTTTTCCTGAAAACTTTTCGAGTAAAAATCTTTCTGCTGTTTTTCCTAGATTTTTATTTTCACTACCCTTACTATTATTATTTTCAGAAAGTCTCGTATCATGTTTAATTTCGTCCAGGTATTGTTCACCAAATTGTAAATTCCCACCTTCATCTAAGTAAATTTTCCTCAAATTTAGTTAAAATTAAAACTTAAAGTTAAAACTCAAAAGTTAAGGTAATTCCTAAATTTTTTTTACATTAACCCAACACAAGAGGCTCTGAGGAAAATAATTTCCCTCAGGGCCTCTGTCATTTTTGAAGATGCTGTGTGGAGGGTCTTTTTGAGGAGAGGAAGGAGTGAACGTGGGTCTTGAAGAGACCCATGTTGTAGGAAGGAGGAAACACAGAGCCCGGCAAATCGTTCCACAGCCGAGCTGTTGAACACAATAACGAGTCGTAGAAGCAACCCGTTTGACATTTGTCACATGACAAATGTCAACCGTGTACATATGTTGGGCGCGCGTTTGGTGTGTTTCCCGACTATGCACCGGTGCCGAGGGGATCAATGATGCTAGTTCCTTGGAGCATCTTCCATTGAAATACCGGTTAATAAATATTTTCCGTGTTTGATGTTTTTTCTTTAGAGAATTCTGAATTTTAGTAAAAACGTCCGTAGTTGTTATTGCGGTGTGTTTTCTTGCAAGTTTCAAATCATCAGGAATATCAAATAAATGTTCATCGGGTGACTCGATTGAAGTTATGCAGTTCACACCGGTTTTTCCACCCAATGCTGCTAACACTGTAAATGTGAATCGTAACTTTTCCATTTTTATTCACTAAAAATATCGTTTTATAAGACAAATAAAACAATGCGTTGCTCTGAAGTACAAAGAAACGACATTTAAAGTTTATTTGTCGTCCTTTTTTATATTAAAAAATTACATTATTTTTATTAGTCACTCAGTCAGCCACATAGCGAGTACACAATGCTGTTCATAAATAAATGCTGTTTAAGTGTAACCAAGACAACACATAAGTGACATTTGAAAAGTGCATAAAATAAAATTCGTAATTTAAACACAAAGGGATCCTATGCATTTCTAGGTAGGTACTTATTAGTGAGTACTTATTCCTTTACATAAATAATTGATCATTGAAATTTTTTATGTTTTATTAATTATCCCTATTAATATTATAACTGCGAAAGTGTATATGTGTGTGTTTGTATAGGTATATGTTACTTCTTCATGCAAAAAAACTACTGAACCGATTGTGATGAAACTTGGTATGTAAAAAAAAGATAGCTGGCAGTGTTGCCAACGAGGGCGATATATCGCCATTTAGGCTACTCAGAACGAGAATCGGCGCTGAAAAAATCTAAAAGGCGACTGGTCGGGCTACTTCAGAGTCAAGTTAAAAACATAATTTTCACGTAAAAACATCAATTTTAAACAATTCTCTAGCCACCCCCCCCCCCATGCATTTTTTTTTTCGGGACAAATTTTTATTTTCACGTAAAACCCACCTAACTACAAATTCGGCTACTTTAGGTACTTGTTAAAATTTATAATATGTGGTCGCTAGAGGGGCGCCGATGAGGTGCTTGCCTAGGGCGCTCTCAACAGTTAATCCGCCTCTGGTTGTTTGAAATTACAGTTAATTATTGAATTCAAATGGTATTAGAGAATATTGCGGAATATTGAATTAAAGTGAAAGATTATTGATCCGGTGTTTGTGTGAAGTGAAAGTGGTTCGACTCAGTGAGAAAACAATTAATAATAATGACAATAATAATAATTGGATAATTTGTAGAGCGCCGTTTTGTAAAAACCCACCTCAGGGGCGCCAGGTGTTGTGCAATCGCGATTGTGTTATAAAGTTGTGTTGATTTAAACGTGATTTCGTATACAGTTCGAACTAGATTGCTTGTCTTAAAAACATGAAAATAATAAAAATAATGATTGCGTTTTTAAAACAGAGTGAATGTACTTAAAGGCGGGAAGTGTTTAATCGGGCTAGGTTATTGATTTGGCGAGATGGCATTCTATCCACGGAGACCGAAAACCAGAGAATCAAATAGATTATTAACTGTGGGTTCGAATCCTGACAGATTAGGGAGGTACAATTTTATTTACAGGAATATTTAATTACCCTTTTATAAGCGTAGGGAGGAGGTCGAAAATTAAAGTGATTTAGCTATATAGTGTAACCAGGTAAGCTTCACGCTGAGAATGAGAGGTGACTAACTGGGTGAGTTTTTATATTATTTATTAAATTTCAGAGGACCTTTTTAAAAGACGGATACAACCGAGGTACAGGAACTAAGTTTACGACACCTGCCGCCCAAATAATGTTATCATTAACAGGGATGTGCTAGGCGAACCGTCAATCAGCTGTGAGCGAGAGACGAGTCAACGACCTTTTCATATATAGGACAAGACGCAGGTACAGTCAGTCAAAGGGGAAGTTTTGCTAGCGTATGACCGCCCAAATAGAAAGCGATCGGATGCAACCAGACAAAACAGAATGAAAACTTTTCTTCTGTTATTTGACTTTCTAATTTAATACTTTTCATCTATTGTTTGACTTTCTAAGTTACGAATTGGGATGCACAAAAACAAATCTAAAGTCGAAAGAGGGAGATGGTAATCTCCGAAATAAAACTACCAACCGAACAACTTTTCTCAACAGGTACCTTTCGAGAGGTAGGCAGCCTCTTTAAATTAAATGCAAAAATCAAACCAATTATCCGGTTATACCTACCTGAGAGGATAGGTATTCAGTAGGAGTTACCCATACCTAATACACGAGGATGCTAGTAACCTCATAAAATAATTACTAGAACCGAATATTAAAATACAGACAGTCCTCATCCTAAATTTGGCATTTCGAGTAGACCTTACATATATCTCACATGATAATTGGCTGAATGGGTAGGCACACAACCTATCGTTAAAAAGCAGGCTAAATGTCGACAAGATCGTCGTGTGTTATCTATGTATTGACCTAGAAAGGGATGTAAATCCCCGACGGCGTGGGAGTTACAATGTTTTCTAGAGGTGGCACGTAACTTAGGACCTTACGTGTCACATTTTCGCGACTAGATTCGTGACAAGGGATGTCATGGCTTTCCCCTTCTACACTCAGTAAAGTAGGTTATCCTGGAGGTGTTTGAGATTGGGGCAATTCTGAAATTGGTGATGAGACCTGGTTTTCTTTATTCTGGCGTGAAGGTTGCCGATTTGGAACAAGGGGAGACCCGGCCGGTTGTGATATCCAGACACGCAGATATCGATCGCCTTGCTCAAATTATCATCCATCAGTTTTGTTTGGTAAGAGGAGGAGTCAATCTTAGCTTGAAAAAAATTCATTTCCTTTCCTCTCCTTCCCCTCCTAAAATATATACATGGATGGCGCCGACAACTAACACCATAGATTTATCGTATGTATATCACATATATAAATCTAACACTTTATTATATTCACATTACCCTACGATAGGTAGAATCGAGTAGCTAGTGGGGGGGGGAGCAGGCGACTTAGAAGATAAGGTTTATAAAATGGTTTTAAAACACAGCGGTAATGGATTCAACTCACTCTATCTCAAAAAAACCAAGGGATACCACACATATATAGATAACTAGGTTTCTAAACCGAGAAACAAAAACCCAACACAACGTTCGGTGAAGCCTTTTTATACTGAACCGTCACGTGAAATGAGTACGTTCAAGGTCGTACGTCACGTAGACAAACTAGGATGTACACACTTGAAGGGGTGTGAAATAAAGAAAAGACGGCAGGGAGGACCTTCCTACCCCGGATATATATATAACCAAAGCCTTATGGAAAAGTTACCTACGGGACTTAAGGAAAATTTATCGTAGAAAGAAGAGAAGGAAAAGTTTGAAGTAGAAAGGGCAGATCATTACATCTGATGCCGCAAACCAGGAGAGATAGATTTAAAAGCTGGCTTGAGTTCATTACTGTTGTTGAGAAAAAAAATGGATTTCATAAACCTTATTAATTCACATTAACAGCAAAAGAAATGGTACCTATCGTCAAAAATGATAACAGAGACATCGTACTTCAAAGGCAAAATAGAATAAACAGACAGACCCGGAAAACATTGAATTCATTGTGACGACAAAAAACATCTAAAATGTTCATAAACAACGAAGCCAAAGGATAAACAAACATCGAAATCGGATTAATTATAACACAAGAATAAGATAGCTGGGACAAATCTAAAATAAACATTGCATTCGGATATCGTGAAGTATATGGCATATTTTATACCGTTGATATTAGAATAACTGTAAACAATTATTGTTTATTCCAGATCTAAAAGGCAGAGAATGTTTAAGTCATAAATAACACAGACGGACAAAAAACCATCGGATCACAGCCGAGGACACAAAATAAAAACAAATCAACATGGAAATAAATAACACTCGAACATAATACAAATAACGTATTGAGATGAAACAACACTGTTTAAACAATTAACTCAGAGTTTAAAATTCTAAAATAAACAAGTGTGACATGACATATTGAATTTCTACCCATAGAGACACGAAACACTTGAAAAAGCTGAGGGCGGAAAAAAACTCACCAGTAGAACAAGCCGATAATCACGGGAACCAAAAAATAAACAGATGGTAGGTTGCGAAGAAAAAACCGAAGAACAGGGGCGCTCAACATTTTGGAAGAATTAAAATAAAATTTAAAATAAAAATAAAAAATAAATACAGAGGTATTCGAGAAACGTAAATTACCTATAGTTATTTCTAATCCCATCGACTAACACGAGGAAGCGAGATTACCCGCTGGGCTTAGAACTAAAGGGAGGCTGTGATGTTTTGGACACTCACATAAAATAAACGATAAATAATAAACGAACGTGCTCAAAAAAATTTTTTGTTTAGACAACGACGGAAGATTTATTGACAGACAGGCCTGGAGTAAACAGATTCCCACGGGAAAGGAGAGACCGGAGGGACAGTCGAGTCTGGAACTTGGGTGCATTGACAGCCCCGAGAAATGGATACAAATCAGAAGTGTTGTTTGAAATTACAGTTAATTATTGAATTCAAATGGTATTAGAGAATATTGCGGAATATTGAATTAAAGTGAAAGATTATTGATCCGGTGTTTGTGTGAAGTGAAAGTGGTTCGACTCAGTGAGAAAACAATTAATAATAATGACAATAATAATAATTGGATAATTTGTAGAGCGCCGTTTTGTAAAAACCCACCTCAGGGGCGCCAGGTGTTGTGCAATCGCGATTGTGTTATAAAGTTGTGTTGATTTAAACGTGATTTCGTATACAGTTCGAACTAGATTGCTTGTCTTAAAAACATGAAAATAATAAAAATAATGATTGCGTTTTTAAAACAGAGTGAATGTACTTAAAGGCGGGAAGTGTTTAATCGGGCTAGGTTATTGATTTGGCGAGATGGCATTCTATCCACGGAGACCGAAAACCAGAGAATCAAATAGATTATTAACTGTGGGTTCGAATCCTGACAGATTAGGGAGGTACAATTTTATTTACAGGAATATTTAATTACCCTTTTATAAGCGTAGGGAGGAGGTCGAAAATTAAAGTGATTTAGCTATATAGTGTAACCAGGTAAGCTTCACGCTGAGAATGAGAGGTGACTAACTGGGTGAGTTTTTATATTATTTATTAAATTTCAGAGGACCTTTTTAAAAGACGGATACAACCGAGGTACAGGAACTAAGTTTACGACACCTGCCGCCCAAATAATGTTATCATTAACAGGGATGTGCTAGGCGAACCGTCAATCAGCTGTGAGCGAGAGACGAGTCAACGACCTTTTCATATATAGGACAAGACGCAGGTACAGTCAGTCAAAAGGGAAGTTTTGCTAGCGTATGACCGCCCAAATAGAAAGCGATCGGATGCAACCAGACAAAACAGAATGAAAACTTTTCTTCTGTTATTTGACTTTCTAATTTAATACTTTTCATCTATTGTTTGACTTTCTAAGTTACGAATTGGGATGCACAAAAACAAATCTAAAGTCGAAAGAGGGAGATGGTAATCTCCGAAATAAAACTACCAACCGAACAACTTTTCTCAACAGGTACCTTTCGAGAGGTAGGCAGCCTCTTTAAATTAAATGCAAAAATCAAACCAATTATCCGGTTATACCTACCTGAGAGGATAGGTATTCAGTAGGAGTTACCCATACCTAATACACGAGGATGCTAGTAACCTCATAAAATAATTACTAGAACCGAATATTAAAATACAGACAGTCCTCATCCTAAATTTGGCATTTCGAGTAGACCTTACATATATCTCACATGATAATTGGCTGAATGGGTAGGCACACAACCTATCGTTAAAAAGCAGGCTAAATGTCGACAAGATCGTCGTGTGTTATCTATGTATTGACCTAGAAAGGGATGTAAATCCCCGACGGCGTGGGAGTTACAATGTTTTCTAGAGGTGGCACGTAACTTAGGACCTTACGTGTCACATTTTCGCGACTAGATTCGTGACAAGGGATGTCATGGCTTTCCCCTTCTACACTCAGTAAAGTAGGTTATCCTGGAGGTGTTTGAGATTGGGGCAATTCTGAAATTGGTGATGAGACCTGGTTTTCTTTATTCTGGCGTGAAGGTTGCCGATTTGGAACAAGGGGAGACCCGGCCGGTTGTGATATCCAGACACGCAGATATCGATCGCCTTGCTCAAATTATCATCCATCAGTTTTGTTTGGTAAGAGGAGGAGTCAATCTTAGCTTGAAAAAAATTCATTTCCTTTCCTCTCCTTCCCCTCCTAAAATATATACATGGATGGCGCCGACAACTAACACCATAAATTTATCGTATGTATATCACATATATAAATCTAACACTTTATTATATTCACATTACCCTACGATAGGTAGAATCGAGTAGCTAGTGGGGGGGGGAGCAGGCGACTTAGAAGATAAGGTTTATAAAATGGTTTTAAAACACAGCGGTAATGGATTCAACTCACTCTATCTCAAAAGAACCAAGGGATACCACACATATATAGATAACTAGGTTTCTAAACCGAGAAACAAAAAACCAACACAACGTTCGGTGAAGCCTTTTTATACTGAACCGTCACGTGAAATGAGTACGTTCAAGGTCGTACGTCACGTAGACAAACTAGGATGTACACACTTGAAGGGGTGTGAAATAAAGAAAAGACGGCAGGGAGGACCTTCCTACCCCGGATATATATATAACCAAAGCCTTATGGAAAAGTTACCTACGGGACTTAAGGAAAATTTATCGTAGAAAGAAGAGAAGGAAAAGTTTGAAGTAGAAAGGGCAGATCATTACAAACTAGTGTAGATTTCCCGACAAATTATTTTTATTTTTTACAGATTTCTATTTTTAAGCAATTTTTTTATGATTACGACTTAAGTTATAATCACAGTAAGTTGAATGTTGAATAGAACAAATTATGGACTATTTTATTTTATTTATTAATTTTATTTTAGTAATTTGTACATTTAAGTTTACAAATGACTAATTGATTTGTAACACATAAATAAACTATGTTTTTTCTTGCTTGATGTGGCTCTTACACAATATCTTGAACTTTCCAATTGGGGCAGACTTTAGGTTTTCAGGCAGCGCGTCATAGTATTTCATCCCTTTATATAGTATACTATTCTGAGTATTCGCCTTGTCCTTTTTTGGTAGCCTGATTTCATTGCAAGTCCTTGTTTTATGTTTGTGTATGTCCTTGTTGTATACAATTTTATTTAAAAAATATTTGAGTAGCAGGTTGTTTACTATTTTGTGTACAAATATCATCGTGTTCAAGGTCAACATCTGTTTCACCGTTAGCCAATTTAGTTCGTTTAACATTTTATTTACTTTTGAATATCTATTTCGTCTGAGTATTGTTCTCATTGCCCTATTTTGGAGAATTTAAAATTAATTTTGCTCTCGGTCGTTACACAAGAAAAGGATAGTTGAGCAGTAATTAAAATGTGGAGCAATAATGGAGTTATAAATGGTGATTGCAGTTTTTTCGGACAGTTTTTGGCGAATTCTTCTCAAAAAAGATATCTTTTTTCAATTATATTCTGGGTATATTTAGCATGTTTGTTAAAGTTGAGTTTGGAATCTATTATAACTCCTAAGTATTTTATATCGGTAATATTTTCAATAATTTCACCATCAATTTCGATTTTGCTTTCACTGGATGTCTTCTTATAACCAATTACAATACATTTTATTTTTTTGTATTTAATTTAAGCTTATTTATTTTTAGTCATCTTGATACATTATCTAGTTCATTATTTAAAATATGTATTAGTTCTTCATAGTTTTCTCCAATTATATATATTAGTGTATCATCGGAAAATAGTCGTACTTTGCATTTTGAAAATATTTTCACCATGTAAGTATAAAGTATAAGCATTATGTAGTAATTATTAGTTTGCTGTTCGGAGGTGGTTTGTAGGGTTTACATTTTTGTACTGAGTCTTCAACCATACAATTGCATAACCAATTTCTACCGATTTATGTATTATATATTTTAACTTGTATATTTATGATTTATACAAGTTTTTAGTTACCTCTTTAAGTTTTTAATTATAAAAAAATGCTAATTTGAAGATAATATCAATGCGTTTGTTATGCCGGAACGTTAAATATATGAAATTCTTTCGATAGAAAAAAAAATCAAAAAAATCACAGTGTATCTTTAAATGCAACTATAGCATTTGTCAAGAGATGTTTGCTCTATTCTATTTTATATCTGGTACCCACATTATAAAATACATTCAGATTCAATAGAAAAAAATCAACACAAATTACTAAGACACATTAACTTTAAACTCGGTTTTCCCATTGAAAGTATAAACTACAATTACTTAATGAAAAAATTAAATTTACTAAAACTCTCAGATCGAAGAATTATATCCGACTTAATATTTATGTTCAAAATTGTAAATGGTAGTGTAGACAGCCTTGATTTAATTAACCTCATTGAATTTCATGTATCCATAAGAGCTACTCGTTCTAAAACCCTCTTTAATTGTAACAATTCTAAGACTGAACATTTCAAACACTCGCTTGTACCTAGATTACATGAAATTAGTAATAGGTACGCAGATGTAGCGAATCTGTTTAACTGCACAGAAGCTAGGTACAAAAAATCTTTAATATCGTATCTTTTAAATCATGGTCAATAAAATGTAAGTCTACTCATACTTACGTAAAAATTCAAATAAATATGCATATAAAATGAACTGCCTGGGGCAACTGAGGAAACCTAGGTCAATAAAAATAGTCAATAAGGTGAACCAACAGCTTGATTGGCACTTTAACTACTTTCAACCAAAACCTTTTATATAAATGCATACATTTTAATAATATACTATCATATTAATATAGTATCATATATTTCAATCAATACTTATCTAACCTAGTCTACCTATAAGCTTTGCGTGTAGGTACTTGTATCTCTAACTTTTTATATCCATTTAGAATTTCTGTTAATTGTATATTTTCTGATGTCACTGTTTATAATTTACTGTATATGGTATATTTTATACCGTTGATATTAAAATAAATAAATAAATTAATTAGGGGTGCTAATTTTTCCTTCAAAGTGTTTATACTGCATTTTGAAATAAGCGACGTACGAGTATATTATTAACGATACATCCCGCCTGAGAATTGTGATATTAACGCTAACCGCGACGTAAGTTAAGCCCCAGTCTGTAGAATAAACACTGAGATTTGAGTTTAAACTTACGTCGAATAAACTCGGCTTAGTGGCTTCAAAAGTTTCAAATTCATCGGCATTAAGTGAAATAATAATATCTTCTTTGAAAGGATTTTCGGATTGGGTTTTAGGGAAGTCGAGGCAGCCGCAAATCTGCTAGCATAACTATGCTTAACAAAATTTGAAAGGATTCAACAGTTTAAAACGAGATAGGGGATGAATAGAAACCTTGTATCTTTATGTTCCCAGTCCACCCCCACAAACAAACTTTCATATTATTGAGTTTGAACTTCTTTATTTTATGTTCATACCTGTCCTGCTCTCCTTTTGTTCGAGTTTGCAGCATTTTGCTGGCATCATTTACAATATTGATTACTTTATTGTTTACCGCTCTGTGCTTGTCTTGTAGAATCTTGATTAGTAGAATAGTAGAAAAAAAAAATAAACTCAAGCAAGCATCACACGTTTTGATTCTCAATAGCATCGTCCCATAAAGAACACAATATGTGATGTGGGCGTGTTTGGTGATTAAAAAGTCTCGCTAATCCAATACAAATATCCAATGCAAAACTGTTTTTCGCCATTATTATGGAAATTAAACAGAGTTGACGATATACGATGTCAATTAAGAGAGAATGAGCGCGTGCTAAATGGGTTAGAACCAACTGGTGCAAATCAGTGGCTACATTCGTTTCCATTCAAATCTACACGTATGTCATTTCAATTGTGTGTTATATATTCAGCGCTTTGTCAAGACAAACCACACAATGTACGCAAGTAGTTCCGATTAACAAATAAATAATCAAGCACTCAAAAGGGCAATATAAAGAATATAAAATCAATTCTGACAATAACATTGTATTCGGGCCTTCCCATCAATGTTCAAATATTAAACTTACTTGCTGGTTGGGAACGTATCACGTGCGTTGTTTGGAGAGTATGGACAGAGCTAGTAGTAGTCTTTCATCAGGGCGATGCTCAGACATACTTCAAGTTTAAGTTTAAACATACTAAAGTACTATTTGTGGTGAAATTAGCACGAATTTGTCCCTATTGGGTTTTGAACACCCGACCTCTCTGTTCCAAGAACCAAATAGCATTCCTCTCCACTAGATAGGTCGTTTACTAATCTTCCTTTAACGGTGCTGGCTTTTATACTTCAAGAGTCTTGAAAATTATTTTCACATGAATTTGAAACTCACATTTAAATGAAAGCTCTTTCATTACCTACCATTGTCCCTTTATCTGAAAGCGTTTTGTTATATCGTGAGATATAAATGTATATTAACATCTTATCTCGTCGCACATGCGACGAGCCGCTAAGTAGAGTTTAATTTAAATTATGTAATCTTTTCTTAGTAGTTATTTAAAAAAAATGAACACCAATATACATAGAGATTTACTATATAAAAAAACACATTAAACTTGAACCGAACAAGTAAAAAAAAAAAAAAAACTATTCAACAAACAGACGTGTTGTAATTTTAAATATCCAAAAATGCTGAGTCGGCAGTCGGTCTGGCCGCTGACTCAACACATTCCACACACCAATGTTTACCTTATGAATTCCTAAAAGCCGGTCAAAGGCATTCAGCAAGCTTCAATTATCAGAGAATAACTTGAATAAAAGTTAGTTATGTTATAACCATGCAAAATCATGGTTATAACTGAAATGTATTAAAATAGCACTGTTTCAATATTACGGGAGATTGGTTATTAACGAAAACGACCGACCTTACAGTGCTTAGGGAATTGAACAACGCCATCAAATCGGGCATAATATTAGAATTAGAGAAGCAAATCAATGGGTGTAAGTAGAGGTGAAATTAGTGTAGGTACATAACAACCACTGATACAATATGAAGCTTGTAGATAGAAGTAATAATGTATGTAAGGAGAGATTGTGCAGTATTCTAGTATTCCAGTATTCCACCAATCACCGAGGTGAACTGAATCACTATTAATTGAATAATTATTCTGGTTTAACTCCGAATGTTAAAATAATTTATTACGCAGGGATCAGCGGAGGTTTTGCTTGTGGAAATATGCATTCAACGGAAATTGGTGATCACAATTAGTATTTTGTTTTGAAAACTGTATTTTATCGCGTTATAAAATGTGATGTTCAGGGGTGTAATAAATGTATTGAAGTCAAAATATTTGATTATTTTATCGAAATTTTTCGGTCGAAGTCTTTTTTTACGTACAGCCTTCTTTATAATATACAACGAAAACTGACGTCTGTTAATAACATTTGTCTTACAGCGTAAGAATGATTAGCTAGAAGTAATTCTTTACAATGCATTTAAATAATTTTCGGTTTAGTGGAAAAATATGGTGAAGTCGTTCGGGTGGGGTGGAGTGGTAAAATGCACATTTTTGCACTGTACAACTACTTCCAAATTTTATTTTTTATTTAAATTTTTTTGCAGATTTAAGTTTTAAGTATGGTTGATACCCAATAAAGTATAAATGGTAGATAAAACAAAAAAAAAAACAGTTTAAAAATAAATGCTGCTGACGGGAATTGAACCCGTTTACTCTTAGACGACTCCTCAAAATTGTAAATGTATATCGAAATGATGTAGGTTTTGTGACGAAACCGAACTTTGGGTATTAGGAACATTAGTTTGTTGGGAGCAAAAATCATAGTTTAATAAAACAAAAAAAAAACTCAGAGTATGAGTTTTGCTCCCAAAAAACTAATGCAGAGATCATATTAATAAAGATATGCATTTATCCATATGCTTAAACTATTATCTGGCGAGATTTTAACAATACCCAAAGTTCGGTTTCGTAACAAAACCTACATCATCTCGATTTGCATTTACAATTTTGACGAGTCGTCCCAGAGTATACAAAAAACAGCCGGGCTTTCGAGGGTAGCGTAATAATTATAAATTGAAATTTCTTAAAAAAGCATCACAGGAAATGCGACCAGTAAAGATGAGTATTAGTAACAATAAAAATTTAAAAATATGTTTAATTCATAACTTTTATTTTTTAACAAATAAAACTAATTTAAATCTCAAGAGGAAGAAAATTTCCCTACGTTAGTGGCGATCACACTTTAATATTTCATTACTGCGAGAAAAAAAAAATTGGTACCTTATTTGAAAGATGAAAGTTGCCACAATTTTTGTGCCTTTTTTCGCTTTTTTCATTGATACTTTTGATTGATTTCAATACTTTTTTTATGAATCTCTTTAAGACGGTATTTTTGTGTAGGAAAAAAAGTTTTAGAATGCTCTGGAAGGCAACATTAATTCCACTCAAACCTCTACAATTGGTGAACAAACTACAAACGCAGTTTTCTGTAATCTTTGTTTTACAAATTGGTTTCAACAATATCTCGATAACCAATCCGCATATGGAACTAAAATTTTGTAAAAACGTTTAATAAACTGTTTTTTTTAAACTGAAATGAGTCTATATCGATTTATTTTATTTTAACTAGGCAAAAAAGAACAAAAATTGAAAGAATAATCGAAAAAAACGTCTAGCATGCAAAAAACAAGATTATCACAAAACTCACATAGATGACATTAGGGAAATTATTTTCCTTAGGGACTCGTTAAAATTAAAAATAATAAAATTTGAAAACTTCACCCCGGATTACGGTAATAACTATTAAATATATGTATAAATTTAATAATTTGGTCGATAGTGAAGAACCATTGTTTAGGAGAAGTCGTTACGATGTATGATTGCATAACCGAACGATCTTTGTAACCAAGTTTTTCAAAATTTGTCACAAAGCATAATATCAAAATTTATTAATTGCTTTATGTTTTTATTATCCTCGCGCACTTACGTTTAGTAACAAAAAAACATAAAAAAATGTAAACAAAAACGAAAGATGTCGACAATATTACGATTCAACAATTAACTAAAATCTTTCCTGTAATCCTTCGCTGAGAGCGTATTTAATTTTATCACAGAAATTGTATTTTTCTTCGCATGATTTAATATCCTTTCCATTCACGATCGGTGCTTGTAATTTTAAGAAGTTTTGTTATTCAGGCAACCTTCAGACATCTTGGCAATAAAGTAAAATTACGAAACTTTCATTTGTGCAGTATCGAAATATTACCGATATAAAGTTATGATAGATATAATTGAGGGCTTTGAGATATTTGTACAATGCCGACGGGCTTATAGCTGTCAAATACTTTCATCAAATATCTATAATTAAATTCTAGGCTGAATATTTGTTTATCCCACAACATTGGCAATGTGAAATGTATTCATAACGCTCTATTGCAGCTTTCTAGGGTATCGTAATCATGTTCGTAGCTAAACCATTGTTCTCCATTCGGGGTTTTGATCCTTGGCCTTACCAAACAACAAGAAATACCTAGTTCATTATTGGAATGTTTTTAAATTATTTTTTTAAGGATTCCCAAGTAAATTATCTTTGCTGATTTTTTCTGAGATTATGTGTTTAGCGCATCAAGTTAAAATTTTGCAAATATTTTAGACGAGGCAAAGGAAAATTGTATTTTTGATATTAGAAAAAGTTTCACGGACAGTTGTTCAATATATTTGAGATTTGCTTTTCTCGATGTAAGATATATATGCCAATTTAAGTTTCTATTTAGTTTTAATAATTTGCAAAAAAACAGATAGATGGTGGATGAAAGGATAAAAAATATGAAGAAAGTTGTCAGTTATTTGCTCTTGATCTGCTGAAATTACCACGTTCAGATTTTAATTGGAAAAACAAACTTCTAAGAAAATATTAATTTTGATTTCTTTCAATCTTATACTCATTTGACTAGATAAGACTAGAAGAGTAAACGTTTAAACATTTTTTTTAAATATCAGCTGTACCCCGTCACGAATTGCTTTGGCTCAGTTTGTCTATGCAGATAGAGAAAAAGTTGGCGCTGTTTTTAAAAAAATGCATGATTGTCCAATAGATGGCGTTGTTTAAAAAATAATTATGTTTTTACCTGTCACATGTGAAAACTATATAATAGAGGTGTATAAAAACACAAACGTATTCGAATGCAGAGTTGTGTCAAAATTTTAAAGCAGTTGGTGAAAAACTTTCGGAGGCTTAAGATTTTTAACGAACGAACATTTACATTTTTATTTATATAGGGTGTCCGGGGGTAAAAAGTGATTCTACATGATGGTAGAAGTAAAAAAGTTAAACAACTTTTTTTAGATATTCCTAGGTTTATTTTCCCATGCAAAAATATTTTTCCATAGAAGAATATTTATTTTCCCATATAATAAATTCAACTTTTTTCCCTAAAAACTGCCTTAAACGTTGGAATTCTTTTTACTTGCTACCCCGTATAGATTGCAGATACATTTTTGGAAAGATTTTTTTTTCTTTCCGTTCATTAAGTAAAATTTTCGATTTCAGCATCATAATAATAACACTACATTAATGGAGCATTCCGTATTTGGGGATTGATGTCATAAAAAATGTATCAATCACTTTGATATTATTGTTTATAGCAAATGGTTAAAAATTAAAGTTAAATATGTTTCGTTTAGCTTTTGTATGTTATTTTTCTGGGAAACATTAAACTTTTAGAGTTAGTTTACGCAATCGAGCGTGGAAACCCAAACTCGAGTATAAGTGGCAAAAAAAAAATCCCATACTCAAATTCAATTTCTTTAACAAAGTTCTTGATTTTCGTTTGAGGCTACGGATACCCTGTTTCAAACATGAAGTAAAGAAAAAATAAATGAGCTCCGAGTAATAGTTTTTCTTTTACTTTTCAGGCGAAAGAGGATAAAATTTATATAAACAAGATAAACAGAGGAAAAGTTTGCCGGTTCGGCACATCAATCCTGGCGGAGAAAAACTTTCGGTTTCGGCTAAACCCGGCGAGGGTCGACTGAAATCTCGAGATAAACCAGGCTAGAAACACCACGCTTTCCTTATTTATTAACCTTCGAAGAAAAAAATATTTTTTAATTATTTTAAAATTTTTAAAAATTTTAGCACAGGAAAAGTAAATCACTATCGCAAAATTCGTAGAAGAGTATTACAAGGATGGGTGATTTTTTTTAGCGAAGTCAGCCTTATCTTCAAACAAAGAAAAAACTCAAAACTTCCTAAACACGCATAATATATACGTAAACAATAACAGGCGAGTATAGAGTTAAAATATTACCACCAAGGAGGTTTTGAAAAAAAAAATTTTGAGGGATTTTTTAACGAACTTTTAATTAGTTTGAACTCGAAACCACTACGGATTTGTTGTGACAACCCCAATATTGTAAGATAAATTTAATGTTCTAAAATTCAATGTAAGGTGCATTTGCATCTGGCTATTCAGATATAGTTACATAATATAAACCATTCAGATTTTTAAAGGGCATTAAATGAGCAGGGCAGGGCATTTCAAAAACGTCAAAATATGCAAATTTTAAGTTTTTTTCTCTACATAATATTATGTACTTTAACAGGATTCGAACCAACTACCTCTGGGCCCACAATCAAAACTGTTTCAGAGTAATCCAAAGGAAACCTTTCAGTATTACTTAAGCGCAACTTATTTTTCTTTGTTTGGTATCTTGTATTTTTTTTTTACAATTTTGTGAAGTGTTATAATTTTTCCTAATTTGTAATGGTGCTGGTGCTAGTGCGTGTAGTTAAGAGAAAAATATACTTACAGTGAAAACAAAAAAAATAAATAAATACATAACATTAAACGTATACACAAGGAAGGTAAGTAAGCAATTTTAAAAATAAAAAAGAACGTCAAACTCAAACTGGAGGCCCCGAGCAAAAAAAATCCGGAAGAAATAAAAAATAAATATAAAAAAAATAATAAAAAAGGGCCAATGTCATCTTTGAGAATGTTGTTTGGAGGGTCTTTTTGGGAAAATGGAGGAGAGAAAGTTCTGGGAAAGAAAAAAGTATGAGGAGTGGGTAGGAATCTGGGGTTCAATGTTAGCAGGAGTGACGGACGTTGCGAGGCGATGGGTCGAGAGAGTCCGGCTGGAGAGGTTGAAATGCCTGCCTCAACCAGTCTCTCCCGGTCCGAATCTGACCTGTATCTGAATCCGACATGTGGCAGGGGTGTTGGTTATCCAACAAACGGTTCCCGAGGCAGCGATACCGATACCCGCCTCTTAAATTGTGAAATTAAAAAACAACATTTATATCAAATTTAAAAACGTACACTTAGCAAGTACCAGCCTACGAGTAGGCATGTGGCCTTTGCATTTGCAGAAACCGCTTTTCAATAATATGTTTTAGTAAGAAATGAAAGGTCGTCTCCAACTCGCGAATGTTTGAAAGAAGAATGTTCTGTTATCATTTTTACCATACGAGATTTAAATTAAGGAACACGGCTGTCTTCCGTTTTCGCTGGAAATTGCCTCGAATAGTCCCTAGGTGACGCACGAAATTTTTGTATGGCAATTAAATTTCCCGCCCGGTGCCGAGGGTTATTATAGAGCAGCAGTCAAAGAAAGCAATTAAAAGTTGTAATTGCTGTTTTTTGTTGCTTTTGTTGTTCTTTGTTTAAATGCTTCGTGGTTTAATTATTACCGTCCTTGAAGGAAATAATCATATATGTATTCAGTTTGACTGTTTTGCAAGATTTCAGATATATGTATACAAGGTGTCCGGGGGCACGTGTCCACTAACTTCGGGGGGTGATTCTACATGATAATACAAGTAAAAAAGATTGATGACTTTTATAGAAATTCCTAAAAAAAATAACTTTCCTGGAAAAATGTTTTTGTACGGTAAAAATGGATTTTAGAAAAAAAAATTTTTTACCTCTAGCGTCATGTAGAATCACCTTCCGAAGTTAGTGCACTTTACCCCTGGTAACACTGTACATTGCTACGTTCAGGACTGCATTATTTTTCATTTATAAAACTCTTTACAAAACATTTGTAACGAATCAAATTTATTTCACTGTTAATTAAAAGTTACGTTCATGTTTTGTAACATTATCTCAGAAAGCTTTGGAAACCAGCAGATTATTTCCCGAATTCAAGAGAAAAATGGTGTAATCGAATTCCTATTTTCGTAAATATATTTGATTGTTCGTTACATTTTTTTTCTTTTGATTAGAATAACAAATCTATTGTTCAGGAAAAAAATTAAAATTTATTTATTTCATTACATTTCCGAGTAGATTTGGATTTTTTGTATGGGCAGATGATAGTGTTTAAAAAAAATACAAGGGATCCCTTTATCTTCTTTCTGTCTCCCTCGTCTCAGAGAACCTTGAAGAGCCCTTGGAAACGAGGGCTATTTCCAATTTAGCTATTTGAGCAGACCTTACTACAAAAATTTCTAGATAATCTGAGGTAAAAATTCACATTCAATGCCCAACGACTCATTGATCTTCATCATTTTCCGTCTGAATTCTATTTATTTGACACTTTGGAGTTTTAGTCGCTAACTGGAAAAGTATCGATTGTGGCAACAAATTTGACAGCTTTTGTATTAAGGTCTCTACTTTTGAGGCCTCATCTATCATAACTACTTTACTACATACATAATTATTATATATTATACATATGCATTACGCGTTTGGTCAAATGTTTCTAAAAATAAATAAAAGTCTATTCACTTGCTCCTTATACGTGTTTTGAAAATATTGCGGTCTTATTATGTTCAACAAACTTCCCCTTTCATTTCTATCTTCTTCAAACACAACTAATTTACTCGGTTCCTTTGCTTTTAGAAACAAATTAAACTTCCTACATTTATATTATTAAATATAAATGTAGGAAATTTTATAAAATACAAAAATAATAAACCTGTTATTGTAAATAGTAACCCAAAAAACTAAAACCTATCATGGCTTACTATCAGAATATCAGAGGCTGCCGCACAAAACTTAATGAGCTAAGATCATCGATTTCAATCCATCCCTTTCATATATATTTCCTGACTGAAACTTGGTTGGATCCGTCCTTTAACACAGAAGAACTAGGCTTCACTTCACACAACACCTACCGCTTAGATAGAAGTACCGCCACCAGCACCAAATCAAGAGGAGGAGGTGTATTAATATCAGTCACCAAATCTATAACTTCATCCAGGCTAAAATGCAAACACAAAAATATAGAACAAATTTTCCTACTACTCAAGACGAACCTAGGAAAAATCATTCTTGGATGTGTTTATATTCCTCCCGGATCAATTACACAAATTTACGTAAACCACATTGAAGATGTAGAGGTCCTTAAGCTCAAATATCCGGAAGCTAGAATGCTGCTAATCGGCGACTACAATACTCCCAATATAGACTGGATTACCCATAGTGATAACTCAACAACTCATTTTAATACATCTGCTAATGCTCGTGAAATTATAAATATGTCAAATTTCCTAGGTCTTAAACAAATTAATAACGTATACAATTCTAATCACCACTTACTAGATCTTGCATTTAGTAGCGATCCTTCAGTAAAATTATGTAAATCCATAGACCCCCTTCTTCCCGAAGATTCCCACCATCCTCCCTTAAACATCACCATTACTAACAACTTCCTAAACATTTTTACTCTAATAGTGTTCCTAAATATTCATACAATTTTGCAAGGGCAGATTATCCACTGATAACAAAATACTTATAAAGTACAGACTGGTCCTTTTTAGACAAAAACACAAATGTTAACCAAAATCTTGAATCTTTCTACTCCATCATCAACACGGCTATTGAAAAATATGTTCCCTTAATTCAATTCAAACCATCAAAGTTCCCCAAATGGTTTAATAATGACTTAAAACACTTAATAATTAACAAAAAAATCTGGCACGAAAATTTCAAAGAGAGCAACTCTATCTCAGACTACAAAATATTTCATAAATATAGAACTGACTGTAAAAAGCTCTCCAAAAAATTATATCAATCATACATACTCAATACAGAAAAGTCTATTCCTTCAAATACCAAAAACTTTTTTACACATGTAAACTCACTAAGAAAAAACAAACCTAGCCTACCAACATACATGTATTTCGAAGGGAAAAGTAGTAGTGATACTAATGACATCGTTAATTTGTTTGCCGACTTCTTCAAAAATGTTTACGATAATGATATCCCAAATGTTCAACTTCCACCCTTTCATCCAAAGAAATCGGTCCACATTCCCGATTTACATATAAATGTTCCTGATGTTATACGCAAAATAAAAACACTCGACTTAAAGAAAAAAGCGGGTCCTGAAAAAATTAGTCCTGCCTTTCTAATTAACTGTGCATCAATAATAGCCAATCCACTATGTCATATATTTAACCAATCATTAAATTCTGGCTGCTTACCCGACCTATGGAAAAATTGCTATCTAACACCTGTATTTAAAAAAGGCGATATTCATGATGTCACTAATTACCGACCCATTTGCATGCTCTCAACTATCCCCAAACTGTTTGAAAAACTTATCCTCGATAAAATCTCCATACATATTAACAACATCATTGTAACTAATCAACATGGATTTATGCCAGGCAGATCCACACTAACAAATCTCTCCTTATATGAAAATTTTATAGCATGTTCACTCGAAAACAAAACCCAAGTCGACTCAATATATACAGACTTTGTAAAAGCGTTTGACAAAGTTAACCACAAAATTCTTCTCAATAAACTTAGTCAAATCGGAATTGAGGGTAAACTATTGGAATGGATAAATAGCTACTTAACAAATAGAAATCTTCAAGTAAAAAATATTTCTAACCTTTCACACAAATTCATAGCTACTAGCGGTGTACCCCAAGGGTCACATTTAGACCCAATACTGTTTCTCCTTTTCATAAACGATATTGTTACTGTATTTGATAAAAATGTTGAAGTGCTACTTTTTGCCGATGACCTTAAACTATTTAAAATTATAAAAACAATAAATGACTGTATTCACATTCAAATAAATTTAATTAAACTTCAAGATTGGTGAAAATCTAACAAACTTTATCTCAATATTAGTAAATGCCACATTATAAGATTTTTCAGAACAAAACAACCCCTTAACTATCAATACAAAATTAACAATGTTTCTCTCGCCTCTGTAAGTGAAATTAACGATCTCGGCATTATTTTCGATTCAAAATTTAACTTTCTTTCACATGTAGAAACAGTCACCAACAAAGGATTAAAAATGCTCGGCTTCATTCTCCGAAATGGCAGAGACTTTGAAAATATTTCAACACTAAAAATCTTATATTCCTCACTTGTTCGAAGTCAAATCGAATACGATTCTCCCATTTGGTGTCCTTACTTTAAAATCCACTCCGATTCTATTGAAAAAATTCAGCATAAATTCCTAAGATACATTAACTATAAACTCGGTCTACCTATAGAATCAATAAATTGCAATCACTTGATGAAAGAATTAAACCTACTTAAACTCTCAGATAGAAGACTTATTTCCGATTTGACTTTTATTTTTAAAATTGTCAATGGTATTATAGACAGCCCTGATATATTAAGCCTAATTACCTTCCATATACCCACTAGAACCACTCGATCCAAAATTCTTTTTAATTTTAATAACAATATCAGGACTGCGTCATTTAGAAACTCCCTTATACCTAGATTGCATGCAGTTGGCAATGCTTTCTCAGAAGTAGTAGATGTGTTCAACTGCACGGAATATAGCTATAAGAAGGTTATAATAACATACCTCTGTCGTAATTATCAATGTAGTTAGAGTGTTATCTAATAATTTTATATACTTAATCAAAACTAAAATTTTTCCCAAAGTTGTTATGAGATGTCTTACTGACAGCCCTGATTCAATAGAGCTAACTCTTAGTTCTCAGCAAATTCAACCAATTTCAATATTGAAGGTAACAATAACCTCAATACTAAACTACTGTACGGATTGAAAATAAAAATGCTAATGTACCTATGTATACCAGATGTTACTTTTGTTTAATTTTCAACATAATTTCTCAGTAATTATTCTGTTTAACATAATACTGTTTCGCTCCTGTGAACCACTGTAAACATAAATCGTGTATATTGTAAAAGCCTTTTACGGCGTCTTAATAAATAAATAAATAAATATTATTTTATAATAGTAATTTTTTATTTCCTTATCCAAAATTTTTTCTTTTATGTAAATAACATTATTATTTTTTTCTTTGAAGTCCCATAAGTTACAAGATTTAAATTACATATTTACATCTTTATAAACAGTGTTTACTAGTAATTTTGTGAATAGAAATTTTCTTTCATTTAATAAATCAAAACAAAAATTTCCTCTGGAATCGTTAGATTTATAAGTAGGTATTTAAATACCTTCCTGTTTAATTATAAACCACGTAACGGCTTTTAAATTTCAAATAAGGAAACTATTTGTCCAAAGAAATGTCACATTGACAATTAATTTTTTAATAGTTTTTTGGGTTGGTAAATGCAAATTTGAAAGCTCAAATTAACACGACAAATTCACAATTGAAAACATAATCTTTAGTCCATCTCCTCACGGGGCAACTGAAACTGCACGTTGCAAACTGGTTGTCGAGCTTCTCTCACGGGGCAACTCGAGAATACGATTTCACAAATTATCTAAGCATATTATATTATATAGAATGAAGAAAAAGCTGTCAGATCACCTTATTTCGGAGCAGAAACACATAAATTTGTTCAAGAGGTTGAAAAATTCTCTTGTATTGAATTATATGAATATAGGCTTCCTGATTATGCAAGCAAAGAAAAAACAACAATAGCGGCTTCAACATCACTTGATTCTGCAGACATTTTCTAAAGCAATATGATAGTGACAGATGACAGCTGAAGTGTTTTTATTCATTCTATGGTTAAACAAGCTTAGATAATTTGTGAAATCGTAATCTTGAGTTGCGCCGTGAGAGAAGATCGATTGCCAAGCAGTTTCAGTTCAGTTTCAGTTTCCCCGTGATTGGATGGAATAAACTGGTTGCGTCGCCATTGAAAACTGGTTGCACCGTGTGCGGACCGCCATTGAAATACACAGGATAGCAACATGAGTTGCCAACTGTTTTTTTTTATTCAGATGAGCGGATGGACTTACATACATTCAAATGGCAACCATTTCCAAACGGAAACAGAACGCATGAATAAATTTACAGACCGTTGAAATGCAAAACATTAAAAGTTAAATAAATTTTAATGACGAATGTACAAACTACTTTTTTACATTTATACCCTTGACGTGGCCGTGGACCCCGGATTTTATGAAACATAATAAATATTAAACCACTATAAGGACGAATTATTTAACAGATTTTGAACAATTCCTTAAATTTAAAAGTTAATATCAAGTTCTGTGAAAAGTTCCTACTGAAGTTCTGTTACTATTCAACAACTGTAAAACAACCGGCCCATGATAAAATAATTAAAGAACTTTTGAAATTTTAGAGACCTGGAATTATAACTATGAAATTAAATGAATTGTTTAAATTAAATTTAACAAACCTCATTAGCATTCCCAGTAATTGAACATAGCTTTTCATTTTGTACAGCAGATCAATAACCCAATAAGTATTATACCATGGATACCGAGTATTGGGATTTGAGTTTAAGTACTACGTTATACGATGTTATTCATTCCCAATCACCTGGCTAACTATTACTATCCCAGACTTCAAATATAATTTCCCCTCAGGGATGTTAGTTAATCATTTTGTTAATGAACTTGATACACCGCTACAACTCATCAGATCCTACTGGACGTGCTGGATCCATTGATATAGAATTTAAAGGGCCGGCAATCTAAGTGCATATCGACTCTCCATATTATGATTAGACTGGATAGATTTTGGATCTTATTTAATTAAGGAACAAAAAAGGCATTAATATAAGAAATATATAATTTAAAAGAATGAAACATAACATATGTAATACAAAATCTTTACCATTACAATGTACACTTAATTACACAAAACGGTCCGATTACATTTTGAGATTTTATTGACTATTTTTTATTTTATTTCATTACGACGGCCTCCGAGGTCGAGGGGTAAGTCTCTCAAATACCAAACTGGAAGTCACGTATTCAAATACCGGCGTAGACAAGAAAATCTTCATCTTGATTCATTTTATAGTATACTTGCAGCACGTTCCAGAGTGGAAGATACTCTCAGTATCGCCCTGGTTTAAGACCATAATTCAGAATTGAAACGTTGCTTGAAATAGTTATCACCGTGTTTCACCAATTCAGATCTGTACCTCTCCTCCACCTCATTTCCTTCCCCAATACTTTCAGCCTCACAAAAACCCCAATTGGGGATGCCATAGTCTCACTGGTTCCAGATGGTTGAGAGGTTGGGACTCTTGTGCAGTTTTACATAAAAAATACCGCCTTTTCATCTCAGCTTTATTTAAATTGATTATTTCATCTTATCTTTAAATTTTATTTTATTAAATTGTAAAATGGCGGCTTCAGCCCTGGAAAAATACTCCATGAGGTCCACATTATCATATAATGTTTGAAAATACATAATATTATTGTACCTTGGGAAAACGAGAATCTATCTGATAATTTGACCAAAATTGACTTTGACATCAAGTTTTCTAGAATATATTTTACTTTAAACCATCGATAAATACTTGGATGCTTTAAATTTTACATCCCCTACTTATTATTTGGAACGACAAGGTTCCATTTTGCAATGAGCAACTTAGTCCTATCTAAAAAAAACTTTATTTTATTTTTTGAACGATGTTCCATGTTTTAAATTTTACAGGCAACTTATTTATATCTGATATAAAATATTTTGGAGCAAAATGGTTCCGGTTGCGTTGTGATAGCTTATTTGCTTAGAACAACAATGTTGCATCTAGCAATGGCGTGAAACCGACAAAATTCTAGTCAAATTAAATTTATGAAAAACTGAGTATGTATAACGTATAGTAATTGAATTATGAAAAAACGTGGTATTTAACAAAAAAATAACTAATTAAAATTGTCAGATAGAACTCCGTTGCTCTTAAAGTTGCTTTAAAGTTTTATCTGTTTTTATTTTTTTACTGTGGTTAGTTGTTTGACAAAATAAAACGTGTTTTTTTTTGCTTACAATCCAAATATAATTCACTTACAATACATTCTGCATATTAAATTTTTATTATTTTTATGTTTCAGTATTTTATTCGGAATTCAAATTTTGAACCTCAATATCTCAGCTTAATTCAATATAGCAGATAAATCCGGATTGTTTCTAGAGCATCAGTTCCCTAAGCAATCATTCACCATCCAACTTATATTTAACATTGAACAAATTTTTGAATACCTTGTTTTTCTTGTTTGCCTGCTTTAAATGCCTTAAAAAATACGTCCAGTGAGAAACCTTCGTGCTTGTACTGTATTTATAAATTAGTTATGACATGCATAAATTGTTCTATCTAACTTTGACAACAGTGTTTTTCGTGCCATTATCTTTCCATCGCTAAAGCTTCAGAAGCGCAACTAACAAAAAGCAAACGAACTGAGGTTATCGAAACATCTGTTTTGGACCAATACGGTTTCGGTGGAATCACGTAATATTAAACCGATTGTATCGTTTTTTAATAATTACGAGCTTGTAGATTATAGTCCTTGGTTTGTCCCGTATTGCCAATTAATATTAATGATAAATTAATATTAGATTATCGTCATAAAATACCGGTAACAATTATTCTTCTTCGAATAAGAGAGGATTGATTAGGTTTTAATTTTGGAGGTGGGTTAAGGTACCGCCGCCCCGGGAACCATTTGTTAGAAAACCAACACATCTGCCTTAGGTCACCCCAAGTGGTTTGCTACGTTTGGTGTATAGCAGGGGTACACTGATCCGTGGATTCCTACCAAACCCCCATACCCTTTACTTTCCCAGAACTTCCTCGCTTCCTTAAGAAAGACCCCCACACAGCATACCAAAAGATGACACAGACATCTGTGTGGGATTAATGTAAAAAAGGTATCTACTTAAATTTGTGATTTGTATGTACAAAGGTACACAAGGAGAGGTTACTTTAATTAATTCTAAGAGATGATTATCGTGGTCAGTATTCCGCTCGATTACACATTACCTAATGCCACAACCAAAAACCATTACGGAAGTAAAAGAGTGTAAGTTTTTTTTTAATATTTCTTCCAGACTAAAGGTTTTTACCTATGTTGTGGAGAATATCAAGAGTTGGTATAGATTAAATAAGTTATGATAGCTTATGTTAGATTTTGATACGTATGGTTTGAGTAGAAATGTTCCAATAGGTTTCGAAGTTATCCGATAGATATACATGAGCCCAATTCCACCCAATCACTGCCCTAATCTACGAAATCATCCTCAACCTGATTAGGGTGTCCGGGGGTAAAGTGCGATAACTTCAGAAGTTGATTCTACATGATAGAACAAGAAAAAATAAGTTTTAAATTTTTTTTCGAAATTCCAAAGTTTTAAGGTAAAAAAGTTGATTTTTTTGTGTTGTATTATAAATATTCTTTTATGGTACAAAATTTTAGTGTAGGATAAAAATATTGTAATTTCGAAAAATTTATTTATCTCTTTTACTTCTACCATCATGTAGAGTCAAATTTCGAAGTTAGCGCACTTTACCCCCGGATACCCTGTATAACTTATATCCGATGTGAAACAGGGTCAGAGAAAATTTTGACAAATAAGGTTTAGATAGATAAGATTTACTTGTTTGAGCTAGGTTCGTTAGAGCCTGATTTCAATAATAATTACTGACTGATACTATTTGAGATTTTCAAGACCAACAGTATTATAGTGATTTATTTTTGGGGTATTGTGCCGTGTTGCGTTACCTTCTTTAGCCAAAGTTTCGGAAATCTTTATAGTGTCTATCATCAGGGAGATGTGTGATCTGCAAGATGTGTGACATCTGCCCTGATGATGAATCTGTGATGATGGACATTGTACTGTTGTCTGAAACGTTGGCTAAAGAAGGAGGAGCGCAACAACCCCGTAAAATAAATCACTATAATAATTACTGACTATTTTTGGTAACCATTTCAATTCCGAAAACATTAGATTAGATTTCGACACGTAAGGTATGGATAAATAAGGTTTATTCGAATCGGTTAGGTTCCCAAAGGTTACCCGATAGATACATTTTGTTAGCCAATTCCATTCGATTACCGACTGTCTGGCTAATAAATGACTTGGCTTGTATATCTTATATCCGCGACCAGATCTAACTAGAGGTAATTCCAATGTTCATTACTAAATCAGATAGCGGGCCAGTTCCCAGTAGGTACTAGCTGGCTGTTGGTACTCAGGAGGGGTGGGTTGATGGGTGAAGGGGGTCAACAATAATTAGTTATACGAGTCGATCGGAGATGGCGCCTGATTGATGAGATCGATTTGTTCAAACATCAATAGTGGTACTAAAGCAAGTTACATTATTTAGTCTTGATGGTGTTCATTAATTTTTTAATTTAATCATTCGAAAACAGTTGAAAAACGTGGAGTAAGCAATATTTACCTAATGTTAATAAATTTTATTTTAAATAATATTGAAATCTCAAGATTTATTCGCCATTTGAGTTCATAATAAAATAAAATTATTGGTCGCTTTCACTGCTTAGGTATGAATATTCTGATACGGAATGTTAAATTACTCTAGTGCTGCCAGTATATATAAATAACTTTATAATATTGGATCGATAGGCGGAACTATCGACGATTTTGTAGCGATTTAGCTAGCACGTTCAAACAATTGATGCGCCGACCGAAATTAGAAATGCAAATCGGTACACTGGCAATATTGGCAGCTGGCAAATGAATTAACGTCAGACGGCTACGTTAAAGTAAAGATATCAATTAATTTGATCTAGAAATAAAATACAATAAAATATCTAAAACATAAAAACTCCGACAGTAAATTCAAGCTTTGGACAAATACACTACCAATACCATGCTATAAAAGCTTTCAACAGTGTAAAATTTGAAATTAAAATTGAGGAAAATAAAAATAAATTCACACACAAAATTACAAAATGGATTAAAGAACAAAAAAGACAAAATTACCAAAATGTCATAGCATAAAATAAAAATAAAACCTACACGTAACACACAAAACCAATATAAACACACATCACTCACAAACACACAAGATTATTTTCAATGTATTATTTTTTAATTTTAACTATATTATTATGTATTATGTATTTTTAATTTTAAATGCATTATTTTCTCTTTAAATGTATTATGTAGTTTACATTTTCATATTATAAAATGAAGGCCTTAGCACGGGCAAGCCACCCAGTGAGGCCTACATTACTGGAAAACTTAAAATGTAATAAATATTGTAACAGATATAATAAAATAAATAAAATAATAAGTTAAATATGCATTGGCAGTCGGCGTGTACTTTTTGACACTAAAATGTCTTTAGTTATGACTAACAACTTTTGTTCCTCGAAGTTGGAACGGAATCAATTGATCGCATTTCCATCGTCCGTGGATCGTGTATACGATTTTTTTCAACTTAAGTGCTTAGTTAGTTCAAATCCATTCATTGATTAGCCAGTTATTTTGCATAACGAACGACATTAACCAAAAAGTCGTGAATATTCACAGCTTATTCGACGCCTTGGAGGCTTAGCTATGTAAAAGCAGCCGATTTTGTCTACTGACTGTCGGATTCATATTATGACTGTGCTCGCGAACATCGTAAACCGACCATAGATGATGGATTATGTCAATATCGTATTGACATAAAGCTTCATAGATCGGTATAAAATCATCGGTACTTCCGCTTATTAATTTGACATTATTAAATTATCGATTTCACTGTGTTAGACCCCCAGGGACACGCTAATATCAATCCATTAGGAATACCAATAATGTATTAATTCTCATTTAGTTGTCACTATTCTATAATATTACATTGGATATTACAGTACAATATTACAGTGGATAAAATCATACCTCTGTGGCCGAACCCAATCTGTACAAGCGGGCGTTAAAAACTCTCCCTACGTGACCCTGACTTCTGGAGTCCCCCAGGGTTCAGTCTTGGGGCCCCTACTTTTCATTCTGTTCATCAACGATGTTGCCAAAATTATAGATTCATTCGGACTTCTTTCCCATTGCTATGCTGACGATCAGCAAATCTATTTCTTCTGTGCACCGAATGAGAAAGACAAATTAAAAGATATTACTGTTAAATGCATTGGTGCCATAACAGAGTGGATGTCTTCGAACAAACTTAGACTAAATCCATCCAAAACAGAATTTCTCTGGACAGCAACAAAAAAGCGCCAGTCAATGTTAAGACAAAACTTCTCTCATTACTTCTGGCTGCAACATCATCCCTAAAAATGGCATTAAACTCCTAGGTGTTCATCTAGATGAAGATTTCTCACTCAAATCCCAAATTAACAAAACAGTAAGCGCAGATTTCTTTCACCTGCGTCAAATCAAATCTATAAAAAGAAATATTCCGGCTAGGGCCACAAAGATGTTAGTAAACTCCTACGTTGTATCACGACTCGACTATTGCAATGGCATATACGCAAGTCTCCCTAAAATATACACTGACAGACTTCAGTCAGTTTTCAATGCTGCAGCAAGGCAGATAACTGGTGTTCCCAAATATTCCCACATCTCACAACATTTGCGGAACCTTCATTGGCTTAAGTGCCCTGAGAGAATCCAATTCAAACTCTGCTGGATGGTTTTTAAAGCCGTACATGATATGGCGCCAGCCTACTTGTCGGAACTCTGCATTCCAAACGATGTTAATGCTAGGCAAGCAACGCTTCGATCAGCATCTTCAACAGCCATAGGTAGACTTTCAGTACCTATGCGCAATCACAATACCAATTTTGGAGACCGAGCTTTTGCAGTAGCAGGCCCAACAGCTTGGAACAAACTCCCTTCATATTTGCGAAAGATCGACAGCTCATCTGAGTTCAGAGCACAACTAAAGACTCACCTTTTCAACTTGTCGTATCCAGAATGATGACCTTTTTTATTGTTTTATTCATCAGTAGTATTTCATTGCTCAGTCCAGGGGATTTTCTATTTGACTTTTTTTTTCACCGTTATTAACCGTTTTTTACGCGTAAACAATTTTTTTTAAATATTTTATAACTGACACCACGCGCAGAAATCATAACAATCGGTATTTGTAAATATAAATTAAATATGTATGTTAGTCGTAAATCTCTAGTTTAAGCCGTAGTTGTAAGTCGTTTTGTAGCGGTATTGTGTAAAAATGCCCACTTGGTCATAAAAATATGTATAGCTTAAGTCATAAGTTAAAAGTCTTAGTTGTAAATCACTCGACATTAGTCTTAGTTATAAGTCTCTCTCTATCTATGAAACTTAGTTATAAACCAAAAGTAATTAAGTCTAAGTGATCAATGCATAAATTATTTTGTTAAGCGCCCTTGAGGTGATTTTCTCACGAAAACGGCGCTATATAAATAATCCAATCATTATTATTATTATTACATACGATTCTCTAAGTAGTAACCTTAATTGATTTCTCATTTGCCCCTACTTTTGTACTTTTTATACCTTTTTCGTTATTTTATTCTTTTTACTTTTGATACTTACCACTTGTTTCTTCGTACGTTCTTTATGTTTGTGTACTTTCACTGTTCATACTTATATTGTGTGTACCAAACATTTGAAAATAAATACATAAGTATATTGAGATGGCGTAAACTATTATTTGTTTGAGACAGCTATTGTGTTTCGAATTCATTACATGAGCTTGGAATCTAAATGAGAGTAACGTTACCCCTTGATTACCCTTTCGTAACCTTATATTAAGAGTTGGTGGTGAGTTGCAATTCTTCGATAATGTGTTACAATTAAGGTTTTGTCCATCAAAACTGAACTTTTATTTTCAGAACCCAAACAAAATTACAGATAATTAATAAATACTAAGATATTTACAGCAAGTATAGTTAATATAACAAAAGTAGTAAAAATACTGATTTAGCGGATGTATGTATGTTTTAAAAATGAAGTTAAAAGAGTCTTCTGATAACACTATGGAAAAGTTTTTTTATAAAAGCAACTCTCAAAAATTCACAATTTTTCTTTAACACAATATTATTTTTAATCACTTAATTTACAACCCCTTCCACCTGCTCACAGTCATAATTATATTTGTAAGTACCCACATTTTTTTTATTTTCAGATATTATAATATAACAAATATTTTTACCTGAAGTCTTAAAAATCATCAGACTGGCAAAGTAAGGTTTATTCAGGAACGTTTAGAAATTTTTATATTTTTTGAATTTTTCAGTCACTGCACATATTTTCAATTCTAAAAGTCATTTCTATAATGAGATTCATTGCTCTTAAATATCAATTCAACCGTCAAAAGTGAGACAAGTTGTCATAGTTCAAGTAATTCATCTTAAGGATATCATGTCTTTCGTTTTTTTTTTTTTTTTTTTTTTTTTTTTATATTTACTCCACACAGGAGGCCCTGAAGAAAATAATTTCCCTCAGGGCCTATGTCATCTTTGGGGATGCTGTGTGGAGGGTCTTTTTGTGGAGAGGAAGGAGTGAACATGGGTCTTGAAGAGTCCCATGTTGTAGGAGGGAGGAAACACAGAGGCCGGCAGTTCGTTCCACAGCCGAGCTGTTGAACTTAAGAACGAATCGTAGAAGCGACCCGTTCTCATGTGACAAGTGTCAACTGTGTACAAATGTTGGGCGCGCGTTTGGCGTGTATCCCGACTACGCACCGGTGCCGAAGGGATCAATGACGCTAGTTCCTCAGAGCATCTTCCATTGTAATACCGATAGAACAAGGACAGCATACCTACCTGACGCCTGTGCTCTAAAGATTGCAGTCCGTTTGTTAAGATTGGGGAATCTATCAAACGGACCGCCCGTTTCTGCACAGAGTCAAGGGTTTTTTTCAGGTATTTAGGGGCTCCAGACCAGAGATGGCTGCCAAATTCGACCGTAGGGCGCACTTGCGATTTGTACAGGGTGAGCAGTTGTGTACTATTAAAGTATCTGCGGGCCCTGTACAGTACGCCCAGCTTCTGAGAGGCCAACTTTACTCTGGCTTCGATGGAGCCCCCGTACCTGAGCTGGTCACTTATAGTTACACCAAGCATATCAATGGAAGGCCTGTTCGGAAGATTGCTTCCGTTGAAGGAGACTAGATTATCATTTGGATCCCTTTTAGACGTAATCAGACAGGATTGGGTCTTTGAAACATTAAATTCGACGAGATTATTTTTACCCCAGGAGGAAATACTCTCGAGATAACCGTCCATTCTCTGCTTCAAAGCCCTCCGAGCCGTTGGAGTTTGTGTGCCCTTTGGGGGCTTATCAAACAAAAAGCTATCATGAACTGTACTGTCATCCGCGTAACAATGAATCGGTGCACATGTCAAAAGGTCATTGATGTGCAACAAAAACAAAGTCGGAGACAGAACCGATCCCTGTGGGACGCCAGCATTTATGGAGTGCGAGGAAGAGGTGAAACCGTCAGCAACCGCCTGAATCGACCTATCCCTTAAAAAGTTAGCAATCCACGTACACAGGGATGCGGGAAGTCCGTAAGAATGCAATTTGTTGACAAGTCCTCGGTGCCAGACCCGGTCAAAGGCCTTGGATATGTTTAGTGCGACCGTTTGGGTCTCACCGTGACGTTCCAGGCACCGCCCCCAAACATGCGTCACATACGCGAGAAGATCACTGCACGAGCGGTTCCGCCGGAATCCGTATTGACGGTCGTTGATAATTTTGTTCTTCTCGAGGTATGTGAGCAGTTTGTCGTTGATCACACGTTCCATCACTTTGGACAGAACTGATGTGATCGCTATGGGGCGGTAGTTGGCCGGGTTGGAGCGGTCACCTTTCTTGGGAATAGGGTGAATTACCGCTTTTTTCCAACCAGAGGGCACAGTGCCACACTTCAGGGACATTTTGAAGAGCTTTGTCAAAACCGGAACTATTTCCGCAGCACACCTCTGCAATACCAGGGCAGGTATTCCATCAGGTCCACTAGCTTTGTTAACATCGAGCCCCCGTATGACGTGGAGTACATCCCGATGCCGGATCCTCAGCTTTTTCATATAGAAGCCGCAGTGAGGAACCGACGGCGGAACGGCACCCCCGTTGTCGAGGGTCGAGTTTTCCGCAAACATTTTCCCTAATAAGTTAGCCTTTTCGGTTAACTCGAAAAAGTAATTGTTTTGTGAAAATCGGATATATAGTCAATATGAAGTCGGATACAATCTACTAGCACGATAAATGCTCTATACGCGAAAGCGTAATGTTAACATCCTGTTGGCTTATTTACGAGGATTTTAAAATTTTAAATATGTGATTTTCTTTGTTCTTTGTATAAGGGAAAGTTCGAGCCACCGAACCGCTTCTGTTGTAGAGTGCATTAAAACATTGGAGCAGTATTATGATGTCGTAGTCCGCATTTCCATTCAAAAGGTAGAATCAGATATTCCTGACCTGCATGAATTTAACGGCTTAAGAGCATTTTTATATATTTTTAAATTCCATCGCGAACTGAAAATTCCCGCGCCCGAATTCCAGAAATCCACTATTTACTTAGCATGCCACCGGAGCGGCCATCATTGCAGGAACTGCACCAGTGGCGTCCCTTGCCAACTAAGCATTAATTAAGTAATTAATAATTTTAAAAATTTGTATGTTACTAATGGTGACAGCTGTTTAAATTTTTAGCACGAATGACATAATCTATTGGTGATTAGGTAAATTTTGAACCCTTACGAAACAAATGCACATAAATCTAGCGAGTAAAAGTTGCATTATTTTTTCAATTTTCAAGAATTGTATGCAAGTATTGGAGAAATACAATATACCTAATTGTGGCATTTTAACTTAGTAGGTAGAGCATTTGCCCGTCAATTTCAATGATTGCCGGTCAAAGAAAAAAACTTTTTTTACTTTTGATAAAAAATATCGATTAACATTAAAAAAAAATAATTGTGTTGCCAAATATGTGAATAGTGAATAAGACCATATGTACGAACAACATTTCACAGAATTGCTACAAGCTGGGTAAAATTAAATTTAGTTGAAATTTTATAAAATGAAAATACTTATATTCCAATCACTATCCCGCCTCTTCACAAGACGTTCCCATTATAAATTTAATAGCAGACTGTTTAAAATTCCTGAAATTCGATAGTTTAAAATAAATGTATTCCAAGAATGTTTTTTTTTTTGTATAATTCCGTGCCTCATCGCGATTTCGAGGAATACCTACGTTAGTTGTCCGATTCCAAATATGTAAACACATCTACATTTTTATATAACTACATAAAATAGTAATTAATTTATTTATTTAAAAATACACCCTCTAAACTTGTCAGTATCATGGTGGTAATACAAAAAAAAATATTAATAAAATTTTGTGATAAAAATACCAGAATAACTAATAATAAAAATAGTAACTGCAAAATTAATATAAATATGAAAATAATTATTAAGATGTTCGTTCCATTATTTGTGCAGCTGTCCAATTATCGGCAGTTGACGGATTTGTGTGCCTGGATGTTCGCAGGCAAGTCCAGAGATGTAATGTTGGATAACAACTGAATCCAGGTAATCTGCTTTTTTGTCCAGTCCTCTTCCTATATTCGTAATCTTCACTATATCACTATCCGGTGTATGTATGAGGAGCTCTTCTCCATCGGTCTCTGCAGGGGAGATGACTCATCCTCTCAGGATGTCGATGTTAAGAATAGAGACGGAGTAAATGATTATTTTTCAGTGATTGGTTCAAGCGTAGTTATTATTTCTTAAATTTTGTAAAGGGATCTGTTTTATGCGTACAGCGTTACTGATTAAATCCATTACATGCCCTAAGAGCTAAGAATATATATGAACTCTTTGTCTAACGATGTAATCATTTTTGGTACTATCACACTATGTTCTGATCTTATTTTGTCATGTAGCATTTTGTTTTCTGGATAAATGGTTCTTTCAGAATCAATATTGATGAATTCACGGCTTGTTGGTGAAATGCACGAAATGAAAGAGCGAAATAAGATGAGGAATGGGTGTAAGATAAAATGTTGAGGAAATAAATCTTTCGCCTGAATTCTGAAAATTCAATAGCACGCCAGTGAAGTGCAGTGAGTCCTTTTCCATAAAAATAAATTATTCTGCTTACCGACTACACCGAGGTGAACGAAATGACTCATGTGAGGCGTGGTGGATATCTGGCACTCGTAGATCCCAGAGTCCCTGTGCTGTGGGTACTTGATCTGAAAAGGAAAGAAATACTTTAAAACTGTGAAAGGACATGACATTAGCATTTCTGAAAATTTTAGATTTGAAGAGCGAGCGGTGCGATGTCTCCAACACATCGTATCCTGATACCTACGCAATAATAATTATAACAAATATATGCCTTAATGCAATTTTTTCTCCCACAAAACAGCTAATTCAAACACTGACTTAATTAAATACACCCAAAAAGGTGAACATAATTAAATTAATTGCAAGCAAAGATAATTGTGTAAGAGTGTGTTCTGTTCATGAGTCTGTCTGTAAGTACGCGTTATTCTTTATTCCATGGTAAGTACCCAAGTTTTTTCAAAATTTAAAAGTATTATTTTATCATTCAAAGGCATTCCTAAACACAATCCTCAAGTATAATTTCAATTAAGCGGTTGTACATTTTATTAAAGAGAAATTATATGATTTAAATAGAAAATAAAATATTGAGCTCCACAAACAAACATGTCTGATTCTTTAGAAATTTATTCATCTTCTTTGAAAATGGATGGTACTTGGTATCTTTTACCAAGAACCCTTTGCGATGATTATAATTAAAAATAAATCATTTTACGCCAGGCAAAAGTTTATTTGATAAAATTTTTAACTCGCAAAAAAAAAGTCTGGTGTTTATCAGTGAAAGGAAATCATTGTTTAAATTTATATATTGACAGGTTTGACACAATAATTCCAAGACCACCTAGAAACAGCGGAAAAAATCCGATTTCAAAGTAATTGTTTTGCGTCGCTTATAATTTCCAATGCCCATCGAGAACTTTATTGACAGTTTGACATGCCGTCATTATCAAACATTGTTCTGGGAATTTCGAGGTATCGCTGCGCTGTATAAACTTGTCGCAAAACAAAACTGAAACAATGAAACTCTGAAATTTAAATTTGCTGAACTAAAATAAATCATATGCACTGAGTAGACGGTATTCGGAAACAAAAATCGCAACTATTTAAAACTGTTTGATTGATGGATTGTTTATCAAAATGCAATTTAAAAAGTATTGTATCAGTTTATATAAAATTATAACATTGAAGTTAATTTCGACAGGCAATAACAATCATGTATTTTCCACCCGCTTATTGCTAAAATATTATCTTTTAATGTATTGTATGTGTTCTTTGTAAATATAACTCACGGTTTCATATTTTTGAATAAATTTTCGATTTTCAACTCACCGATTTCTTAAATTGGTTTCCAACTGCTTTCTTTCGCAATATAAATCGGTCAAATATCGTCAACGTTGCGATGGTAGTTTTTTCACATTCTTTCGTCTGGGGGTGGCTTTCTTTATCGATTTCGTGGAATTGAAAGTCAATGAGAGTTGATTTACATACAGTAAAAGTTATTTACATATTCAAATGCAGGAATCCACTAAAATTACTCGGTTACAGTTGATGAGTCATGAAAAATTATGATACGTCGTGTTGTATATATATATATATGAGTAGAATATTAGATGGCTTTAAACATTTGTCTTGTTGTCAAAGGTACCATAGAATCATAATTGAGCAACAACTCATTGATTTTTCTCATTTTGATTCCAGTGTGGTCTCACTGATTGTGTAACTACAATTTGCCCGTTAATTCCAGTGTGGTCTCACTGATTGCGTAACTTTAATTTTCCCGGTGATTCCAGTGTGGTCTCACTGATTGTGTAACTTTAATTTGCCCGTTGATTCCAGTGTGGTCTCACTGATTGCGTAACTTTAATTTGCCCGGTGATTCCAGTGTGGTCTCTGATTGTGTAACTTTAGTTTGCCCGGTGTTAAACGCCCAATTTTCCATGGAGCACCCTTTTGAAAATTGAACGGGATTAACTTACATGTATAGTAACAAGATAAACGTTGTGAGTTGTAATAATCATTTTTATGTGAATACCGCAGAAGAGTCCCAACCTTCTGGAGCTAGCAAGTCTATGGCATTCCCAATTAGGGTATGTTGTGAGGGTGAAGGTAGTGGAGAGGGTTCGAAGATAGAGTAGAGTGAGGTGAAGAAGTACCTGGCTATTCGAATCTGGTCAACAAACATTTCAAGCTACCTTTCATTTAAGAGGGCGGTACTGAAAATATTTTCTAATTGTGCCGCAAATAAGTCACATATTGTTTGAAAAATGAATAATTCTTAATGAAACATAATATTTACAATCTGTTCAATAGTTTTTTACCACTACAATCAGTTTATACATAATGTATGTAAACATTAAGTACATCTGGACATAAGTAGTACACGGAGAAACGGCTGAACAACTAAAGCAAATAATTACCTTTTAATCTTAAGAAATACCAATTACTTAGTACGAATATGTGGTTGTTTATTAGTTTGTGTTTAAAATTTTATAACATATACCATTGAAAGATTCCATTATCCATGATTGTACAGGCAGCAGAATTATTTGTTAGTTAATGGTAATTATTTAAAAAAAAATCTCTTTTTACTGTATGATGATATTACAAATAAGGATTATAAAAACCATTTTGACAGGCGTAAATTTAAATAACAAACGATCGATTTACGTTGGAGCACAAATTTTTACTATATATATATGTTAATAGTAGTATATATTTTTTTGAATTCAAAATGAACAACAGTAACAGAATGCAACGGTCTTGGGTTTAAGTCCTAGATGCGATTGTACCTTTTACTGTTTCAAATTTTCGTTGAATAATAATAATAATAACGAGTATATGCCAAAATATGTGGGGGGGGGGGGGTGTGCAACCCCACACATCCCATAAAAAATACACAATAATAATACAAAAATATTACAATAACATTACAATAGTATAACGATTATATACAATAATAGGAACTAATTTTTTAAGACATTAAACATTACTTGGAGGAGGCCAACAACCCTTCTCCAGTGTTTAGCGATGCTTGAGTAGGAACTCTGGCGGGATTCCACGATAAGTTTAAGAATTGCTAATAAAAACATAATATTTGTCTTAAATAATTGAATATTACAATTTGAGGTTTTACTCACGAAGTTATTAAAAAAAATAAATATTCATCCTAGACTTAAAATAGGATATTTTTATCTAGGACACTGTCTAGAATGCATTTAGTTCGAGTTAAATCATAAAGATAGCAGCCAATAAAAATGTTCGGTGAGAAAATGAAGTTAATTTTGGTAGTTCTTATTTGAATTATGATACAGTTAAACATGTCAAAAATGATCGGCGCCCGACAAGGCGATAGTCCTGGGTTCAAGTTCTATATGCGACCGTATCTTTTTCTGATTTTTCTGTTTCAAATTATCGTTGAATCGCTAATATTGTCTTCAATAATTAATAATTATTTAGTTTAATTCTGAATATCAATATAAGTATTGTACGAAAAAGGCCGCGCATGCATCCACCGTTGCTCTTAGAAACAAAATAAAATGCAAACTGAAGGTCCTTCTGATAAAAATTTTAAAGTGAAGGAAATTTTGGATATTTCTATGCAAAAGACAAGTGGAAATTGATTTCATACCGGGGCGCCAGAACAGAGCAAGATACCGCATACTGAACAAAGAGATATGTATCTCACACTCCTTGCTTCCTGGTACCTTGCTGTTGTGGTGCGCATCTCTCTGATGAATATGTGCATAATATAAGATTTCTCAGAAATTCTCAAAGAAAGAAGGGTTTTCTTGATGCATTGAAACAGAAGCTTCCCATTTGATTTTCGAAGAAATTGTGAAAACAAACAATAATAAATTTCAATGTGTGCCAAAATAAAACGACAAGATTTATAACAGTGTTTTCCCAATAAATCAGTTTTTTCAAAGGAGATACGTTGGTTATTGTATAAGTGGAATGGTATGGTGAACGGTCAATAACCTTTTTACATTGGATAAACGCATGTTATAATCTAAGCAGTCATAGATGGCGTTAATTTAATTATTTTATGAAAATACACTTTTTGCAAGTTAGGCTTTAGAATATTAGTTTCCAGGATGTCCTGGGTAAAGTACACTAACCTGCGCCATTGAGGTAATTTTATTTTAAAATTAAAAAAAAAAATCTTTTACGTAGTAGCGCATTGATTTTTTTTCTGAATCGCTTTGATTATTGATCGTTAAGTACAAACCTTTTACGGACTGATACTTTGGAGAGATATTAGAAATTATCAATAATTTGTTCGTAAATATAATTCTGCGTATTCAGTGAATCAGATAAATTGAGCTTTAGTTTGAACAATAGTCTAGAGTAGACTCTAGACTGACTATTTATGAGACTATTGATTTCATATGTCAAAACCATGACGTCAAGACTCTGTTTTGGACATAACCTGGCAGTATAGATATTGTTATTATGAAATATTAAATGTGGAGAGGTAGTATTACTATTGGATAGTGGAAAATGTCAAAACAATTTAGACAGTGACCCGAAATTAGGATTTGACAATGTAACTGGAAACTTTTTCCAGAAGTCTTCACTGGTCACAAAAGTAACAATCCCTATAATTCTCGGAGAGAAATAGAAGATACTGTAGGACTATTGATAAAATGTTAAAGTTTACTCAGTATCTCCATACGGCGCCCAGAAATATGACTACTATAAAGCTTGGCGAGTGGCTTCATAAATGTATTTTTTTTTGTTAAATTAAATTAATGGATGGAAAAAAAACCTTTAGATAAATTTAATTTTACATATTATTTGAGTTATTTTAACCACCACACTAGACTGATGCCTGTACATGGAAGTAAAGATCCTTCGAATTTTCAGTTGCAAATAATGATGTCGTATAGAATCTATATGTAATATCCATGAATCTTATATTATGTTCAATATTTTTTTAGTGTTTCGTAAAATTTCAATTCTTAATATTTAATCATCGAAGACAATATTAAGTACTCTCAAACGTTAAAAGTGAAACAGACGAGACAGAAAAGATTCGTATGCATTTGGCGATGTTTCGTTCGAGGGCCGTTAATATTTTTTTCAATGATTAAATCATACTTTTTTCTGGATTTTTTTTTAAATAAAAAAATTCAGAAGGTATTGAACAGTAAGGGTCGGGGTGATCAGATTGAGTGATCAGTGACTTGTAACAGATTTTTTTTAACGTGTTTTAGTTTAAAAAAAAAAAAAAACCGGCACCTGTTATTGTAAATCAGATACGTCTTGAAACACCCTGTAAATTTCGCTGCTAAAGATGTATCTACTATAAGAAGTATTTTAAAATGTATTTTGTTCTTCATTATCTTTATAATTGCTTTTATCAGTGTTGAGAATTATAAACATTACGTAACCTTCTAAACTCAGTTCATTAATTTTCCAGCTCATCCCACCAGATTGTGGGCGTAAAGTCGAAATAGCTAGTATATAAAATATCTAATAGTTCTAGAACTTTCCATTTATTTACCCCCTCCCCCCCACGTAGCCTACAATGGCATCAATTTGCATAGTGAATTGAGATGATGGATGCGGCATGATGTAATGGATTGTGTATTGTGTCAAGCTCCCTACTCTTGGTACTTCGTCATGTAACCTAATATAACCCAGGTCCGCCATAAATACCCATTTGCTCGTGCCTTAAATGCTGAATATGCCTGCTATTTTCATTCAGCGGAACTCCATTAATTTGTATTAATAATTAATTCACTCGGTGTTCGTAAGAGATCTCAATTATTCTTGAGCAATCGTTTTATCTGAGAACTTACACAAAATAAATACGTAGTCTTATTTTGGTTAATTTGCCAAATTATGATTGATGAAGAAAATACACTGGAAGGAGTATTTTTAAATGATACTCGTAATGATATCCCGGTGGGAGCAAAGATTAGTAACATTTTTTCTCAGAAGAATGGTTTATTTTATTATTAAGATTAATAAATTAAAAAATTATTAAATAAAATAAATAAATAGAATATTATAATAAAAATTATTATAATATAAATTATTATTATAAATTATTATAATAAATTAAAAATAAATTTTCAATTTGGTAGGCGGGAATGGGTACCGCCGCCCTGGGAACCATTTATTGGATGACCAACACCTCTGCCACAGGTCACCCCAAGTGGTTCGCTACGTTCGGTGACTTAGCAGGGTGCCCGGGTTCATGGGTTAAGGTTTGCCCGGGTTTTGGTGGCGGGTGCGACGGCCCACCTTCTGCGTGGCGGGTCGGTTGGGAGACGCTGGTTGAGGGAGACCCTTTGCAACCAGTTACCGCTGTCCGGGCCGCTCGATAGTACAGGGGCCCGACCCTCAGGCTCACGACTAAGGGTGGGCTGCCCCATCAGCGAGTGAAAAAACACCGCCACTGCTGTTGTGCCGGTTCGTGACCGGAGGGGACCCAGCAGCAGCGTTTGGGGCGCATTGGATGCCCTCTCCAGCCGGACTCTCCCAGCCTATCGCCTAGCACCGCAGTGGGTGGGCTGGAACCAAACGCTCATCACTCCTAGACAGCCTGAACCCCAGATTCCTACCCACCCCTCATACCTTTCCTTTCCAGACCTTTCCTTTCACCTCCTACCCTTACAAAAAAAAAAAAACTTTAAATTCATGAACATACAACATAACAATTTTAACATCATTACAGCGGCGAGTAGCAGGCGTCCCCGGTGCGGGCCAAAACTGTTGGTAAATTTTGCCAACATTCGCGGCCTGCACACAAATTTAAATTCCGTCCATCACCATCTTTTGTCCCAACGTCCCAACCTTCTTTTCCTATCCGAAACTCAGATAGCCGAGCCGCCAGACTCCTCCTATCTGGACTGCCCGGGCTTTACCCTCGCAAGCAAATTCCGACTCAAAGGAGGAGTCTGCCTCTATAGTCGAGCTGACGTCAACTGTGTCCGACTATTGAGTCTGGAAAACTCCAGATTCGACGTAATGTGGGTGCGCGTCAATCTTGCCAGTACGGCAAGATTCTACGCATGTCTATACCGCTCACCGAACCATAGCGAATCAGACACTTCCGAGCTCTTCAAACATTTGAGCGATACTATTGATGATCTCTTGCCCCGCTACCCTTCGGCCGAGTTTGTTGTTCTGGGGGACTTCAATGTTCATAATGAACCATGGTTGAAGTTTTCAGGCCCAACGGACTCGGCTGGCCGACAGGCGGAATCCTTTGCCATTTGCTACGGATTAGAGCAATTAGTTCAGGAGCCTACAAGGGTTCCTGATGTCAAGACTCACCGCTCCAATCTGTTAGACCTATTCTTAACTACTGTGCCACACGGTTATAAGATTGACGTCACAGCGTCTCTGGGATCATCTGACCATTGCCTAGTGACGACATCAATCCCCGTTAGCCTCAGACCAACCAATGAGAGACTGAGGAGAAAAGTGTGGCACTATAGGTCAGCAGATTGGTTCGGTATGCGGGCCCATTTCAACGCTTTTCCGTGGTCAGCTGTTTGTTTTCGGACTTCGGACCCTTCAAGATGTGCCCAGGAGATTGGTGAAGTCATCAAATCGGCGATGGATGGCTTCATACAATCGACTACTAAATAAACTGGTGTGGGCTCAAAGCCGTGGTTCAGTCGACAATGTTCCGAAGCAGTTCGACGAAAAAACGCGGCTTACCGAGCCTACAACACATCTCGAACGCCCGAAAGCAGATCAGCATACAACAAATCGGCAAAGGAATGCAAAAGAATCATTAATAGGTCAAAATTTGAACACGACCTGCAGATCAGCAAAAAGCTGGCTGCCTGCCCGCATGGCAGCAGAGCATTCTGGTCGCTTGCGGGCTCAATAGGTCGAAATTTTTGCAAACCCAGTTTGCCACCTCTTACCAGACCTGACGGCTCACTAGCAAACACCGCCACCGAAAAGGCTAACCTATTAGGGAAAATGTTTGCGGAAAACTCGACCCTCGATGACGGGGGTGCTGTTCCGCCGTCGGTTCCTCACTGCGGCTTCTATATGAAAAAGCTGAGGATCCGGCATCGGGATGTACTCCACGTCATACGGGGGCTCGATGTTAACAAAGCTAGTGGACCTGATGGAATACCTGCCCTGGTATTGCAGAGGTGTGCTGCGGAAATAGTTCCGGTTTTGACAAAGCTCTTCAAAATGTCCCTGAAGTGTGGCACTGTGCCCTCTGGTTGGAAAAAAGCGGTAATTCACCCTATTCCCAAGAAAGGTGACCGCTCCAACCCGGCCAACTACCACCCCATAGCGATCACATCAGTTCTGTCCAAAGTGATGGAACGTGTGATCAACGACAAACTGCTCACATACCTCGAGAAGAACAAAATTATCAACGACCGTCAAAACGGATTCCGGCGGAACCGCTCATGCGGTGATCTTCTCGCGTATGTGACGCATGTTTGGGGGCGGTACCTGAAACGTCACGGTGAGACCCAAACGGTCGCACTAGACATATCCAAGGCCTTTGACCGGGTCTGGCACCGAGGACTTGTCAACAAATTGCATTCTTACGGACTTCCCGCATCCCTGTGTACGTGGATTGCTGACTTTTTAAGGGATAGGTCGATTCAGGCGGTTGCTGACGGTTTCACCTCTTCCTCGCACTCCATAAATGCTGGCGTCCCACAGGGATCGGTTCTGTCTCCGACTTTGTTTTTGTTGCACATCAATTTCCTTTTGACATGTGCACCGATTCATTGCTACGCGGATGACAGTACAGTTCATGATAGCTTTTTGTTTGATAAGCCCCCAAAGGGCACACAAACTCCAACGGCTCGGAGGGCTTTGAAGCAGAGAATGGACGGTTATCTCGAGAGTATTTCCTCTTGGGGTAAAAATAATCTCGTCGAATTTAATGTTTCAAAGACCCAATCCTGTCTGATTACGTCTAAAAGGGATCCAAATGATAATCTAGTCTCCTTCAACGGAAGCAATCTTCCGAACAGGCCTTCCATTGATATGCTTGGTGTAACTATAAGTGACCAGCTCAGGTACGGGGGCTCCATCGAAGCCAGAGTAAAGTTGGCCTCTCAGAAGCTGGGCGTACTGTACAGGGCCCGCAGATACTTTAATAGTACACAACTGCTCACCCTGTACAAATCGCAAGTGCGCCCTACTGTCGAATTTGGCAGCCATCTCTGGTCTGGAGCCCCAAAATACCTGAAAAAAACCCTTGACTCTGTGCAGAAACGGGCGGTCCGTTTGATAGATTCCCCAATCTTAACAAACGGACTGCAATCTTTAGAGCACAGGCGTCAGGTAGGTATGCTGTCCTTGTTTTATCGGTATTACAATGGAAGATGCTCTGAGGAACTAGCGTCATTGATCCCTTCGGCACCGGTGCGTAGTCGGGATACACGCCAAACGCGCGCCCAACATTTTTACACAGTTGACACTTGTCACATGAGAACGGGTCGCTTCTACGATTCGTTCTTAAGTTCAACAGATCGGCTGTGGAACGAACTGCCGGCCTCTGTGTTTCCTCCCTCCTACAACATGGGACTCTTCAAGACCCATGTTCACTCCTTCCTCTCCACAAAAAAACCCTCCACACAGCATCCCCAAAGATGACATAGGCCCTGAGGGAAATTATTTTCTTCAGGGCCTCCTGTGTGGAGTAAATATTAAAAAAAAAAAATAAATAAAATAAAATAAAGAAAATCTTTTCATTAAAATCAATATTTTTTTTATAAATCTTAATAATAAAATACAAACATTTTTTTGACAAAATTATCTTAATTGAAAAAAAAAATTCCTAATCTCGGCTCCCATCGGGAAATCATAACGAGTATTATTTAAAAATACCCCCTCGAGTGTATTTTCTTCATTAATTATAATTCTACTGAAAACTCTGAAGGAATTTTGATTTCTTTCAGTATATTTGGTAGAAAATTAAAAACCTTTTCCTAAAAAAAAACAACTTCTACATATAGTACAAATATTAAACATTGCATACTTTACATCATGTTCTGTGCGACACCATTGTAATCATTTAATTTTGTAAAATTATTCTATTTTAATTTTATTTTTTTACAAAAAATATTGTTTACGGTTTATTATATGCTGCAAATTTTTGTAGACAGTTTTCACTCATTTAATAATTTCAAAATTTTTTTAAATGTATTTTTTCTCCATTTTAATTTGTCAATTTAAATTTTTGTTTTCATCGCTGTTCGTGTTAGTCTGAAAGAAATGGTTAGTATGCAGGGAAATTCTCCAGATAATATTTTTATATTGTTTAGGTAATTACTGACTGTATTGACTTTTTTTTCCCTTAAGCAAACAAAGGATATGGGTTCAATAGAAAAAGTAGTTACCTGTAGAGTCCAGTCTTCTGAATGAGGGTTATGAATGGCCCTGAAGCGCTGGTCCGATGTGTAGGTGTACCTGCCCACTGTCAGCAAATGGATATCGCGATGCCTCACCCACGATACTTGAAGCAGCATCTGGAAATAAATGAAAGTATATTGAATGGAGTATTCACTTTTTACAAGGCTCTAAGAAACTTACTAACTGTCTAAAAAGATCTATAGGTTTGACCGGTTGCAAATCTGTACGAAATTTTAGTAATGCGCAATTTTTACCGCTTGGCCACACCGGGAGTACGTACAATAATGTGGCGCATAATCTTTCCTCCTGTTTATTGTCATTTAAACATTATTTAATACTATTCAATTAACAATATCAAAGTAAAAAATTCCAATAAAAAACCCTTTTCATTCCATCATATAATATTTTTTATTTATTTTTTCTTGTTAAATAATGTCCGGACCGGTTTTGCCTTATAACGCGCATCTTCAGACTAATTCTGAAAACCAGTCTGAAAATACCCGGAATAAGGTTTCGAAATGACCAAACCAGGTTCACCTTCAGTTTTGGTTTGATTGAACCTTTTTCTACAGGGACTGGCTTTAAACTGCTATGAACTTACAAAATGTATTTTAAAAGTAAAAAAAAAATATATATATAAATTATAAATGTGTGTGAAAATACATATAACCAATTATACCTTTCGGTATTATTGTCAGGGGAGGATGCTCTAAAATGATACTAGATCCATTAATAAAAGCTAAAAAAATTATAATACGAACTATTATCAAAGTAAATTATATTGTCCCAACAAAATACTTATTAAAGGACTTCAAAGTACATATAAAAACGTTATGTCAAATACATATCCTCCTATTTAAAATTCAAATTTATAGAACATGTTTTACTGAATCGAACTATAATACAAGATATTCCAACCAATTCAAGTATATTATTCCAAAAACCAAAACTTCAATAGCCCAGTCGCAGTTTAATTATCTTGCTCCAAAAATCTTCAATAATTTGTCAATTGGAATAAAATCAATAGCCAAATACCATGGATTCAGGAAGGCGCTTGGGGACTTTCTGATGAGTGAATGTGATGGTGTTAGTAGCCAGTTTCTCGTACCTAAGTAGAGGTATATATGTATATGGATATATGTATGCGTGTATGTGTAGATATGCATTTACGTGTCCATGTACTCACTGTTACATTAGAGCTTATTAACGTAACTTATAGTTATATGTTGTTACATTAGCATTCCAGCCATGTAATATGCTACGGGTGAGTACACAGCTGAGCTGGTACTCCAATCTCCAGGGTGTGGATTATATATAGTCAATTTCCCAAATGAAACAAGTCTCTTGGTATGAGTGTTTATTTTACAGGTATTACAGGTAATACAGGTTATCAAACAGTTCTACAAAGGTACATGGCTGTTTAAGGCCTAACGTGATACTTAGGCAATCTATTGACTCTAAGGGCTCTGATTGGCAAAGGTATAATAATAGCTCACGTGTAGATTACGGCGGATGCGGTGAGACGGTCGGCAGGGGCCATAGGCAGGGGCCTAGGCAGGGTGCAGGACGGAAGCCGAAGGACTGCCACGTGGGCACGCCACGCTGGACGACAAAGGGGACGCCAGGGCGGCGGCGGGAGGCGCAGAGACGATGGAGCAGGGCGGGGGCACTGATTGGAGGGCCAAGGGGCTCTTCACGACCCGGCTGTGGTGGGCCGCGGTGTCTGGGCCGTAGACTGCATGGGGCGGATCCGACGTGGACCGAGACATGACCCAGTTATTATAATGTAACGGGCTGGTGGCCATCGGCAGATGGAGACAGGACACAGCTCTATAACAAGTGGGCTGTGGTTTCGGGGGTCCTTTTGAAGCTGAGAACTTGTACTCGAGCAGCGGCCCGCGAGATGAAACAACACTCCCGAACCATACTTACGGCGTCACAGATTTGAGCGGCAAAAGTTAACTCGGAACCAACACAGCATGTTGCAATCCACGCGCTTCCCAGGGAACTGACGCGTGGGTAGCTGGCCGCGAGTACTTGACCTGCTTTGGTCGCTCGCGGGGGGGGGCTTGTCCCACTCTTTGGCGCGTGCCTCATGCCCTTATAAGGACACGTTTTGCATCTTAGCCATATGATTGGTTGTAGGTACTTATAGGCCTACGTGACCACTATCAGGTCGGAGACATCGCGGATGTACGTGTATGTATTGGTGTTCACCCGATTGTAGACATGCCGAGATGCGTATATATTAGTGTGTTTACACGCTCTAGGTGCATGTTTGATTTCCGGCAACGCGTGAGCATATACTTAACTTTGCAGTTAGCTCTTGCAAGCTTTGTGCAAACATAACACTACCCTCCTTGTCGATGAAACAAGATCCCAGGCAACGTGGCTGAAGCAGGGCAACGTCCTCTTGTTTGCCGTACGAGAGGTACAAAGCTACCTTATTTCACAAAGATTTAAACACTCCCTAACGAGCCAAAACAAAAATTTAACTACCTGAGAGCCAAGTTGAACAATCCTAACAAGTACACTGAACAAGGGTTGCCAAACCTCTTTCAAAAATAATTGCAGAAATGATCTCCAAGGCGCGATACAAAACACGCTATGATTTACATACACAACTTTTTTCCAAACAAAAGAAAACACATGGCCTTCTTCCCAAACAGAAAAGAATACATACGATTTTTCCAAACAGAAAAGACTACACATCACCTTCTTTCCAAACAAAAAGAATACACCTGGCTTCCTTTTTTTTTCTTAAAAAAAGACAATACCAAAACAACCAATGTAGCATACAATGTGGTATTACCGAATGGATGTACACAATTTACCACCAGGCCTACACTTTCCATCAAACCACAAAAGAAGAACAATTAACAATGTTCACAATTGTACAATGTTATACAAAATGATATTCTGGTTAGAGAATATTATACGCTTATGCGATTGACCAAAATCAACCCATATTTCGCGTTTTTTACAATGAAATTCTTAAACTAGACATGTTTTTTTTTTATATACACAAAATTCCTGTTATGGAATGTGTACGCTGATTATATCATGCGATTGATCGAAATCAACCCATATTTGCGTCTTTAACAATGAAATTCTTGACACTATACAACACAAGTATCAATACACATGTTATGTTATTTCTTATTATCCATTGATAATTTTGAAAAACGGAAAATAACAAAAATTCCACTCAAGATTTTAACAATATATTCTCATTTAGTCATGGTTTGTCTGGTTGCTAATAATTCTTAGGCATATAGACCAATCCTCTCGTATCGCATATTGATTATACAGGTCAACGCTACCAAGACCTACCATGTAATTAATTATAAGGCTAATATTATCCTATGACATTTAACGATTTATTTCCTATAAACCGTACAGCGCTGTACCAGGTGTTAACAAGAAACACCAGCACGTCGTAACGAAAACGTTCGACAAAATTTTCAGAACACTCATAAAGTGTTCTCACCAAATGACCAGACAAAACCCAAAATGACCTTAAGTGCAATTATTAACCCAATTCATTGGTTAAGATTCAATAATGTCCCAAAATGACATAAATATGCAACCACCATTTGTCCTTAATGACCAACAATTTTAGATTTCCAAATCTAAGACATAATTACGTTATCTTTACAAAAACTATTTCTTCTTACCGGGTATATATTATAATTCATCTTCCTATGAGAACATACACACCACACTTGACATGGCGTAACACATATTACAATTACACAATTTTATTTCGTCTCAACTTTATGAAGGACTTTACACGCTGGTTTTTTTTATTGATACCGAGGCAATCAAATACGTGTTTACAATTAAAAAAAAATTTACACCATAATTGACATGGCATAACATATAATACAAAAACACAATTTATTTCGTCTCAACTTTATGAAGGACTTTACACGCTGGTTTTTTACCATATTGATACCGAGGCAATCAATTACGTGTTTACAAGAAATTACAATACACAACCCATAACTAATTAATAATTAGTTAGGGAACAATTTACACAATTATAATTTACAAACATATTACATACCACTCAACAACTACTGTGTGTGATAATTCAATCTCTGTTATATAAGACTTATTCGAGTCTTTTTAATTTAAAAATCGAGAACTACATAATCCGATTTCTAGAGATTGACTTCCTTAAAAATAACGACACGTATTCACTACGCAAGAAGGAGAAGAGAAAAAAAATTCCAGAAAAAAACAAATAATTGGTATGTAACCAATTAAATACAAAAACATTTGACAAAATTTTCTATATAAGAGAATGTCTGAACAAAAACCACATACGGGGTTTCTCATTTGAACTATACAATTTATAACACAAGATATTTGAGTTATATTTACAAAATGGGTTCCTAATCTACCACTGATAACTTTAAGTGATGAAGAACGAAATCATCACTTCAAAAGTACAGGACATTTCTTACGCCGTTTCCTGTCAACGAAAAGAAGATTAAATATACAAATATAACCTTAATTTGTACTAAAAATTGGTATATATTCTTAGTACAATAATTCCACGAAATATAAATTAAGTTTATTTTTCGGTCCCGGGCTGGATATTGAATGCTTAAGGCGGTTTTTTCCTTACTATAATAAAAAAAATTCCACTAAAACTTAAGGTTCTTGAATTTAACCCTTAATCAATGTAACGTGTCGTGTTTCGTAACGAAATATATTCAAAAATGTATATTTTTAAATATAATTTTATATAACTTATGTAGTTACTTCATAACTACAACTTATATCTTCTATAACACAATACTCACTTACTGTGATAAAGGTGTCTGAGTTTCGATTTATTGTTATTATTACTTTAAAACGAGTTATAGTTATGGAAGAGAGAGGTGAAAAGAGAGAGAAAAAAAAAAATTTATATTGTATTTCTATAAGATGTCTGCTAGCTAGTCAGAATCTCACAGAAACATAATAGAATAAACAGAGTGGCTACTATGTCAGCCAAAATAAATGCACTCAAAGATTCATGACGTCTTTGAGTTATAAACATTGGATGACACATAGCACCTCGTTTATTTAAATAATATTATTAGAAATGCACGAAATATGTATTATAGTTTACGTATTATATCGCCTTAAACTGGGTGCGAGAATAAACAAATATATGTAACAACATGAAAGCGGCGACCTTTGACGAATTCATATTTATTATTATTATGCGTAAATATTGTCTGTTGCGACGCGGGAATGGATCCTTTGTCGGTATTTTTAATAGTCGTGAATTATTAAGATATATCAAGTTACTGCTCGTAGCGTGTTTTATTTTTGACCAAACATTTATTTTCTGTGTAATATTTTTCTGTTGCGAGTTTTATTCTGATCCATGATTTATTTTTGTTATATTACTTTTGCGGCAAGTTAATAATAATAATTCCTTGTCGGTATATTATTAACCGTGAAATTGTTAACGATATTTATTCTCAGACCGGATGAGCAAAGTGATTGTAATTGTAATGACCGCCGTTGCCTTTTCAAAATTTAAAATTCTACCAATATTGGGAGGATCCATGGTTTAATAATGGGAACGACCGGTAAAGTCTATGGATCTTAATTTAAAAACAACCAATACGATATTTATTAAGGAATGTGAATTAAAATAACTGAATTTAATCCTATCGCAAATTGACACTTGGAAGTTCTTTATAGTATTTGAATTATTTCAACTTATTATAATGAAACAGATAAGCAAAGCTTAACCTGACAAAAAGAATCATTTCTATATGAAACAATTAAATTGCATTTCAAAATTGAAATAACACCTCTATCTCTTGGAAACAACCACATTTAATGTTTATTACGCCGTAATTTCTCGTATTTGTTTATTGCGTATTTAGAAATTGGAACTGCGCATTACGTACATGCGTAACCCGGCGGACAAAGCGCGTATTACTACGTATGTGTACCGGTCGACGGAACAAACACTCCCGGATCAGAAATGAATTATTACACACAGCTGTGGATAAAAACATTAATAGACAAGAATATTACAGTAACACATTATAAGAAAAGACACATTCCATCGGGTAATTGACTATCCAGTTGTGGCGCCAGTGTTACATTAGCTCCTGATAACGTAACTTATAGTTATATGTTGTTACATTAGCATTCCAGCCATGTAATATGCTACGGGTGAGTACACAGCTGAGCTGGTACTCCAATCTCCAGGGTGTGGATTATATATAGTCAATTTCCCAAATGAAACAAGTCTCTTGGTATGAGTGTTTATTTTACAGGTATTACAGGTAATACAGGTTATCAAACAGTTCTACAAAGGTACATGGCTGTTTAAGGCCTAACGTGATACTTAGGCAATCTATTGACTCTAAGGGCTCTGATTGGCAAAGGTATAATAATAGCTCACGTGTAGATTACGGCGGATGCGGTGAGACGGTCGGCAGGGGCCATAGGCAGGGGCCTAGGCAGGGTGCAGGACGGAAGCCGAAGGACTGCCACGTGGGCACGCCACGCTGGACGACAAAGGGGACGCCAGGGCGGCGGCGGGAGGCGCAGAGACGATGGAGCAGGGCGGGGGCACTGATTGGAGGGCCAAGGGGCTCTTCACGACCCGGCTGTGGTGGGCCGCGGTGTCTGGGCCGTAGACTGCATGGGGCGGATCCGACGTGGACCGAGACATGACCCAGTTATTATAATGTAACGGGCTGGTGGCCATCGGCAGATGGAGACAGGACACAGCTCTATAACAAGTGGGCTGTGGTTTCGGGGGTCCTTTTGAAGCTGAAAACTTGTACTCGAGCAGCGGCCCGCGAGATGAAACAACACTCCCGAACCATACTTACGGCGTCACAGATTTGAGCGGCAAAAGTTAACTCGGAACCAACACAGCATGTTGCAATCCACGCGCTTCCCAGGGAACTGACGCGTGGGTAGCTGGCCGCGAGTACTTGACCTGCTTTGGTCGCTCGCGGGGGGGGGCTTGTCCCACTCTTTGGCGCGTGCCTCATGCCCTTATAAGGACACGTTTTGCATCTTAGCCATATGATTGGTTGTAGGTACTTATAGGCCTACGTGACCACTATCAGGTCGGAGACATCGCGGATGTACGTGTATGTATTGGTGTTCACCCGATTGTAGACATGCCGAGATGCGTATATATTAGTGTGTTTACACGCTCTAGGTGCATGTTTGATTTCCGGCAACGCGTGAGCATATACTTAACTTTGCAGTTAGCTCTTGCAAGCTTTGTGCAAACATAACATCACATATGCGTGTGCATGTATGTATGACGTATACATATGTGTGTGTGTGTGTGTATAGATGTGTGTATATGCATGTGTGCGAACATATATATGTATGTGTGTGAACATATATATTTACGTGTGTGTACATATATATGCTTATGTATGTAATCTAATACTTATGCATGTCTTTTTATATTTTCTAGTTTCTACTTTCTATATGTCTTCCAATTTTCGTAATGTATATATATTTAATTCATATGTTGACACTAGACTTCATACAAAATAACTATGTTCCATTGGTCACCATGAAACAGGCAGCCGCCTAGCGTGGTGATTTAATATATATGAATGTCCTGTAAATATCTCTGTCAAATATCACGTATTTATATAAAAAAAATTTAAAAAATTTGGTTTGACTGAAAATTAAACGTTCCTCCCCGGGAACCGACTAAAATGAGTAAACCGCGCTTTCACTAAAGTCAAATTCTGATTGAATGTTATCGATATTTATAGCTGTAAATTTGAATTATGTTATTCAATTTCAGAGAAGTGCGTGTGTGTGCGCATGTGTTCGCGCGTGTTTACAGTAAACGTTGACAGAATGCATCGTCATTGACAACGAGTCGATCTGCCTAGTTTCAGCTCGGATGCCGGGAAGTAGGTTAATTTCCATTTCTAAGATTCCACTTCATTCATTCGTTCATATCAAGAAAACAAAATCGAAATTCAAATACATGTTTTTTGAAAAATTATAAAGGAATACTTTCAAAATTATTAATACATTCAAATTGTCTATTTGTATAAGAATATATGTGTGGGTATATTGCCACATTATTTTTACATGTTTCAGCACAGACATCCTACAAAATTTATGATGGTACATAATATGAAACCACATTATGACAAACATCGTATGGTTGTAAATGGGAAAATTAGCTTACTTTGTTCGTTCTCATCATAATATGTATTCTGGTTTGCGTATCATTCCATTATTTAGATTACGGAATCAGCGTTTCCTCAAACGTAAGTAATTACATAAGTTTTCTGTATAATTATTATATAATTTTATATGCCTAGGTAATAACGACTCATGCAAAATGTCACAACTGGCAGAGTTGTCACATCGGAATAATTAAATACGAAATGAATCCTCAAAGTTTCCGCCTAACAAAAGGAAAATTGAGTCATTATATAATTGAGTGAATTCTCGGAAAGTTGTGAACTTAATATCGTACATTAACTAAACTAATATTTAAGAAATATTTTCGATGTAGGAACGAAGAAAGTGCCAACGAAATATGGGATAAATAATTAGAAATGGCTGCTATATAAATCTTCTGTCTATTCATATAAAGAAGAGTGGTTGGAAGAGTGGTTTTTTCCTCCCCTCAAAGCACGGGCAACGCTGGGTACTTCAGCTACACGAAAAAAATGTTATGAAATACTGTTAATCATTAAAAAACTGATCAAATTATTCGTTGTCCTGTTAAAAATTGGACTGCGGGTATATAATAAATAAATTGAAAGAGTTCCTTACAAATATATCAGTCAAAAGCAAATGTTTTATGAGGATGGAGGAACATGTATTCATACAAATTCTGATATTAATACTGACATACTTATATTGTAACATTCCGTCCTGATATCAATTAGGAAAAGAACACGTTTCTCGATATATTCTAAATTACCAATATTTTATCAGGAAGTTCGCATGCTGTCACTTTTTTAACAGGATCGCCGTGTAGTACGTTGGAAGTTGTACAATAAAATTGTCTTTTTAGTAGCTTGTGTTTTGATTGTTTTACCGTGAGTAAACTGAGCGGACCCTAAAGAGTATTTATTTTATTATTTTATTTATTGGACAATTTGTATAGCGCCGCTTTTGTGAGATATCACCTCAAGGGCGCTTTACAGTTGATGCAGGTATTACAAAAATATAAATCTTACAAAAATAAGTGAAATTAAGTTAAATAAAATGAAGTACATGAACAGGTGATGAAGTACAGGAACAGGTGATAAGAAGATAGAAGATGGAGACTCTGCAGCAAGATTCCTAGGTGGTGAGGAAACTGGACCAGCTGCTGCAGCGAAAGAGTGCACCGCGCCCACCAACAGTGCCAGCACGAGGTTCGTCATCCGTCCAGGTATGTGTCTGCTGCTAATTAAGCGCTGGCACAGTATCCTCACTTAGATAACAGACCTTGGCAGCACCGCTGTGACGTTCCGCAATTCCATCATTAATCTCCATGTAATCTTGTTCCTGGTGATTGTGTTAGTGGTGCATTGTGCCCGCAATAAAAGGTGACGATCGGGATAAAAGAATAACCCTGGGCTTAGCGAAACATTTCTTAGGGCCTGAGGGCCTAGTTCCCAAGAATTCTATTGAAAACATCTGGCGTACCCAAGTTACCGATCCTCGTCACAAGTTCAACTTCATCGAATTTCGAATATTTTTTAGCAGCATTTTTAACACACTGCACTCTAATCACATTAATAAAAAGTTTGGATTACTAATTGTTAAGTGAATTTAAAATGTCGATTGACTGATTTTAAAAATAATTTTGAAGGGATGTTGCCTCATTTTCCTTGAAAATATTTTATAAAACACAAAGCGGTTGGAGGACGCGAGAACGCGTCCGGCTGCCATGAAGGGCGCTACAATATCGTTTCCGACTTGTCAGTCTGCCTAATGCATTAACAAAACTGATTTACTTTTATTTATTGTATTTTTTTACCATTAATCACATTTTTTAAGTAAATACTATATTTATTTACTTATTATTAAACATATTTATTTTCGTTTGTTTATCGTTATTTTTTATTAATAATCATTCATACTATCCCTGTTGTCATTGTCAGTATTGTTTTGTATACCCTTTGATGGTGGATGATTAGTCAACACTTGTAATTTGTAATACTTATTTAGTCAGTAGAAAGTTATTGTTGCCAAATTCAAACGTGCTGCCTAGCTGTAATTTTAGCTTGAATAATTGTAGTATTTAATAGTATAAGCACAGCTGTAATGACGATGGACACAGTTGGCTAAAGAAGGAGGTAGCGCAACACGGCATAATACCCCAAAAATAAATCACTATAACTGTGGTATTTATTTTCGTAATAATTTTGTAGGTTTACATATACTAGTCCTCGTGTATTTTTTTTAAATATAATAATATCACGTGTCATTTTGTTCATACACGCTAATATCCGAAACCGCCCCACCGATTTCAATTAAATTTTCTTAATTTGTGTGTTTGGTTCCAGCTTGAAATATGGGATAGTTTTGGACCTAAAATTAATTTGGATAAAACATTTTTTTAAATTTTTTTTTTAAAATTTGGATTTCTTATCGAAAAATACATCTAACCACATTTTTTTCCCTACATCGAAGGCTATCTATGGCAGGACATCAGCTTGCGTATGTTTGTGTTCTCAAAACTCGAAAAAAAGTCGAATTATATCGCTGAAATTTTCAAAGTTTGATGTTATTTGCCAGGAGTGCTTAGGGATGTTTAAATGAATAATTAGTAAGGAGATAAGGAGTCAAATAAAAGTCGATGTAATGTAGTTTTTAAACAGTAAAAATCTGGTATAAAGTAGTGAATGGTGGATGAAATCAGATAAAGTTCGAGAAAGACATTACACACACATAATAAGAATTATAGAAATCCATGGGTTAACTATAATTCTAAAGCTATACATCTCGATACAGGAATATTCTAATTTACTTTTTTTTTTAATGAATAAATGTAATTTGAAATGACCTTCTTTTCTTCCATTATTATCCAACCTCTTCGCGTAAAGTTCATAGATGCTGTTAACGTGTGTATTATGTAATAAAATAACGGTAAACTTTTCAGTTAAGCTTCGGTCTCCGAAAACCTCCTCCACCCTCCATACATATTTCAGGCAAAGCTAAATGTAATGCCATATAAAATATGCTTTCATTAACGTGGTTATAAATTTTACAGGTTCACGGAAATTTCAAACGAACTTTCAGATAATTTATGGTGAGCGTAAATGAATAATTTATGCTGTGCTTGAGTGATTCGGTTAACTTCGTGACTCATGTAGAGTCATTAATACAGTGGACTTTCTTTTCAAGGAAACAATCGGTAAAATAATATCACTTCTATAAAACGTATAAACATTATAATATCTCGTACCGTTAAGCTACGAAATAAACACTCAATTACACTAATAACTTTTGATACATTGTCACTAACAAACATCGTTTTATTGGAGCGCCTATTTTCATATTAGCGATAGGTATGTAAAATAATACGTCCTGATGAAATAAATGGTTCATATAAAACTGAGTGTTTATTTCATGTAATAATATAATATCTTTAATAAAATTAGAGCTTTATAACATGAAAATCATCACCTTTACATACAGTCTAATTATCCGAAAATGTACATTACAAATTAAAATTACTTCCAGTAAAATGATGTTGTGTAAATTTGTTTTAATATTTTTTCGATAATATTTACATGTGATCAGTATTTTGATGGTCGAAGACTAGAAATTTACTTTCACAATATACAGTTATGCGTAGGTTTAGACAAGCTTCAATTACAAGTTTAGATGTTTACATTATTTGTGAGTTTATAAGTATCTCTTATATATTTTTTAATTTTTACAACATAATTGTATTTCATAATGTTTTTCCTACTGGGATTTCCCGTGCTGGTGAAGACATTTAACATTTTCAGTATTTTATTAAATTTAAATTTTAATACAATCTAATTTAATGTAATCTATTTATCTATCTCACTTCAATGAGTATGTGTTTGGTTTGAATTTTCTATCAATTTCGTGTCTCCTTGTGTCCCAGATCCATTTTTATGAATGCTTTGAATGTATTGACATTTGTTTATTTTTTGTAGGAGAGTGGTAGTTTCTTGTAAAATTTTATGCCGTAGTATATGAAATTTCTTTTTCCAAAAGTGGTGTTCCGTCACGTCGTTTGCTTTTGACAGGCCGTGTGCTAACCAATAGTATGGTCAGAATTTGAACTGTGTAGTTTAAATTCACACACGACAGCTATAACCACGGAGTGCCGTGAGCCGGACAATCGCACAAAAAACGTTCGTCCTGTCAAAACCAATGTGTACCCAATCGCCGGTTATTTATCGGAACAATCCCTTAATACGTATTTTATCGCAACCAATTCAAAATAACGAGTGCTACCGTACAACAATCAACGTTCCAGTGCTGACAGATGATTCTCGAGATGCAGATTTCATTCGCCACCCGGTAAGTTGATTGTGAATTAACCTTACGAATTGTGTATTCGCATTCGCCTGTCATAAGCCATAGGCTTCATTCATACTTCATCTGTGTGGAATAGCCATTTAAAGTACGGCTATCCCAACCCTTGTTCGTTCCTCGAACAAGTAGTTTTCATTTTTACTTGTTGGATGTATTTAGATTAATATTTTTTGGTTAATAGATCAAGTGTATTTTTTCTGAGTATAAATAAGTATGGTTTTAGCATAGAGTTGTTTAAGTGACATGATGTTTAGATTCTTAAATATACGTCAGAGCAGGTTCTGATTGGTACTTTTGGTGGTATTTTTAAGATGGCTTTTTGCATAATTAGGGGATTTTAAGTGGCGTTATTTGCACTTCCCCATCGAATTATTTTATACTCTAATAAAGGTTGACATACTACCTACTACATACTATCTAATACAATTGTATCCCTCGTAAGAGTAGTAGGTATGACATTGGGGATGGTCCGATGCTCTGTAGGGAACCCGTGTAAACTGTGCGCCCTAAAGTTCAAGTTTAGACTTACAGAATTCAATATTTCGTTTGTGCGAAAGAACTATAAAACTATGAGACATCTAGTAGCAGAGTTCATCTATCTATCTATTTATATAAAGGTGGACCCCGCAATGATTCGCTATTGCTAATGTGTTTTTCGGACGTCTCCGACTTTTCCCACCATTCACTACTGTATAATAATAATAATAATTTTTTTATTAATTTCTTACACAATTACTAATAAGAATTTAATACATATAAGAAATTAGGTTATATAAATTTTACAAAAGATTGTTTTAAGTATTTATACATAGAAAAAGAAATTTCAAGAAATGTGGAATTTCCAAAAAAAATAATTCAGGCAGTGGTGAAAGATCTCGTCAATGTGGAGAGACTCTTTCAAGAATCAGAAGAATTTCCCTTCTGAATCTCTCCTCACTGACGCCAAATATATCAATCTCGGAGGAGATTTGGTTCAGGAGCAATATACTCCTCCCTACCGGGAGAACCATTGGCAGGTTAGTTCTGCAGGCAGGAAGATAGAATAATCTATGATGACGTTGTCTAAGATAGTCATCTGGAACATAGAGACTCACGCGCTCCAAAATGGCTGAGTTCTCAATATAGCCTCGCAGCAGTCTGAATAAGTGGGTAGCGGCATACACCTCCCTTGTGAGCTGCAGGGAGTGAAGTCCCAGCATGCCCAGAAGAAAGTTCGTCGGGTAGAGCCATGGATAGTGGCCGTACTCCCTCATGTAAAGAAATCTTAGAAACTTTTTTTGAACCCTCTCCAACATGAGGGAGCACCCCGCCTCATGAGGATTCCAGATAAGCGAACCACTCTCCAGCCTACTGCGGACCAGGGAGAAGTATAAAATCTTCAGAGCACGGGTATCCCGAAATACTCTGACGGTTCGGAGAACAAACCCCAACATTTTTAAGGCCGACTGGCACACCCCATAATACAATGTTACCGTTAAAAAACTACATTACATCGACTTTGATTTGAATCTTTATCTCATTCCGAAATTCAGTCATTCATTTTTAAATATTCTCAACACTCCTGGCACTAATCAAAACAAACTTGGAAATTTTCAACGATATCGGTAGACTACTTTTTGAGATTTGTGACCGCAAACATAAGAAGGCTGATTTTTTTAAAAATATAGATAGCGACTTTATTATATACTATTTACAGATAGTGTATGTGACGGGCGGGCGGCGTTTATTTCAATATTTTAAAATCGTGATTGAAATAATGTTACGAAATTTAAGCGGTTGCATTGATCAGACATAAGATTCTTAGTAGTAAATAGTAGTAATAACTGGATAATTTATATTGCGCCGTTTTTGTGTAAAATTACCTGTAGGATCTTATGAGAAATGTAGAGTTTGCAAGGAATGCAAGGCTGATGTACCTAATTGTAATCCTACCGTGGCAGTATTAAGGACGCTTAGATGTTTTGGGCACGTAGAGCAAATTAACGAAGAAAGGAGTGTAAGGAAAATAAATGAAGTGAATGTGAATGATATGGAAAGTCGGGGACGCACGGGGGATACAAACAAGGTCAAGTAAACCGAACAGTTGAGTCGGGTCATGTCAAGAGTCAGAATCACAAAAGGGTATGTACAAGATGATACGCGAATTTGAATAAAGCAAGAAGTGTATGCCAAGATCAAGTTGTTTGGCGGTCCACCTTCGTTACCTGTTTAAGCTCCATAGCTCACGTGGATATAAAATTATTAGCTGACAAGAGTTCTAGAGAGTTCAAGTGACCTATAAGTTCACGATAATTATTAACTTTACCCTTTATTTGATGACTCAATTCGATAGTTTTCACTGCTTTAGAACACACAATCATTTATCTACAGTAAGCGTTCAAAATATTCTAATGCTCTTTAACTTTTATTATGTTTTTGAAAACAAACCACACAAAAGTTTCAAAATGATTTTCCAAGCTTTCACGAGAAAATTCGTGCTATTGCCAAGCAATGTGCCAATTCACAGGCGAGACCATTATTCACACAGCGTGCTACCACTAGTGACATCTTTTGACAGCCGACAAAAGTGATTCCTTACACAACTAAATTCATTGTTTTACTTCATAACACGCCCTTTAACGATAGCTGTTCATTATTTACAAATTATTATTATTATATATCATAATTAATTATTATTTAATAAATAGCTTGTAAGTACCCTTGGAAAGTCAAGGGAAATCACGCGACATAAAATATTTATATTAGTTACTCTTCTAGAGTTTATGTTCAAACCCAGAGAAAACTCTAATTTAAAGTACGTTCACACGCATATGTATGAATATAATATATGGCTATATCTTGAAACGAATTAGATCGATATTCGTTACAATAAAGAAGTAAAAAATAATTTTGCCTTTTAAAAAATATATATTCATGTTGACCAAAAAACATGGACTCTGAATATATCTACATATATAATGCGATATTTTTTACTCTCAGAAGTAATAAATCGTTCTTGAAAAGGTCTTTAAAAGCTATACTCTAAAAACGCTACCATGATTGGTCTGAAATCTGACGTCAAATGTACTCCCTGACACCCGGGATAAGTTTGTATAATTTAGTAACTAGACATCTCTGTATATCCCTTTCTGTTTTATGGCGTACTTTGCAAATATGCGACAAAGTTTGCTATACAATTTTGTATTGTGTAGTTTTGTATTTTGTATTTGCACGATATGAGGTTCTGAGATATTTTTGATTGCTTGTGTTTTTAGTATTATTATTTAGTACCTTAGTATCTATTAATACATACAACCGTTGTAAAACATGTTAATATAATGTAATTTTACATAATAATTTATCAGAGAACAGATTGCATCTACCGTTTTTTGCTTAAAAATTTCCTGGAACATCGATGAATTGCATAGTAACATTTGTAACGCTTGTATTTTGTAAACATCGGTACAAATAATAATTACCATAACCTTCTGACATTTAATAAGGTTTTGTTCAATTTCAAGCGGTCATATTGAAGATTGACAACACAACATAAACTAATATCACCTACTCCTAAAATTAACCTTTTTTGTAGAAATGAATAAGTAGAAGCTCATTTCAAATTTACGTAAGAGCGATGGTCTAATCCCGCTGGCAAGTACACCTCGATCTGCATCAACATGTTACCTTGTAAGCTACGTATGTACATGGATAATACCGTGTGAACCCCAATGTCCCGCGATGTTTTGGCGCGAATAAGAATATATTTTTACGTTAAAAATGAATAAAAGTATGAAATTTTGAAACGAAAAAATAACTTTAATTCTTTTAGAAGGTTAACATTAATAAAAATACTGGAATTCTTTAATGAAGAATAAAGAAAATTTCGATAGAAATTCCTACCCAGTACTACCCACGGTAGATGTGCAGAGCACAGATAACGTCACGTACCCATCTACCTCTTACCGCTCGGGTTATGGTTGTTTTGACGGGCTTAAAGAAATTAAAACTTTTAGAATTAATTTAAATATGAAAATGAACTTAAAAAAACTTTATTTTTGAATTTGGACATTGATAATATTGACTTAAAGTCTTTATCGAAAATCACTGAATATCGATCAGCATAGCGATCCACTTAGCGATCAACAAGATGCCAACAGGCTGACAGCTGCATAAGATCTCTGCTTTCAGTTGGTGACAACCATACAACCTTGGTTCACGATATGGTTGTTTCATATTTTGATCTCCTTTTTATCAAGATAAGTATTACATTCAACCGAGTTTAAGAAAAATAACTTACTCTCCGTACTTAGAATAAAAAAATAATAGGTATGTAATAACATTTTAACGACTAAAATTGCTCATTACTTTTTATAATATTAAAACACAAAAAAACTATGCAAACAAAATCAATTCTCGTCTTTATCATCTTGTTTTTTCAAATTCTTCTAGAGTTAATGTATATTCCTCTGATGAAATTATTCTTCCAATCGATAAATACTAGTACCACCCTCCTAATAATCAATTACCTCAATACTTATCTAAAGGCAATTTTGACGCAGATTACCCTAATATTAGACGATTTTCACCTACTAATTAATAATTGGCCGTTTGATCTAATTTGTAAAATAACGAGAGTTAATGAGGCCATCGAATACTTTTACAATATAATTTATGAAGCAATCGATCGCTTTGTACCCTTACAAAAATATTTCAATTCTAAATTCCCTAAATGGTTCGATATTGAAGTTACTAATCTAAATTATGATTAAAAACTGCCCATAAAAGTTTTAATACGAACAGAAAGATAGATGATTATAGCGCATTCACCAATTTGCGTAATGATTGTACTAGTAAATCGAAAAAAATATTTTAAATACTAGATCGATGTTGAACATTCAATTGTATCAGATATTAATACATTTTGGAATTACACTCCTACTAAAAAAATACTCTGATTTTCCCTGTTCAATGTTTTATGGGAACAAAGTAGATCATGACAAGAGCTATATAATTACACTCGTCTTAACCCCTTTCGGAAAAATACTCTGAATTTCCCCGTTCAATGTTTTATGGGAACAAAGTAGATCATGACAAGAGCTATATAATTACACTCGTCTTAACCCCTTTCGGAAAAATACTCTGAATTTCCCTGTACAATGTTTTATGGGAACAAAGTAGGTCATATATGATTTAAGATTTTCACGGCCAAAAGTATTTTTGTTATTTGTAACACCCCAAAAACAAATAACAAAGAAGTAGGTCATGAAAAGAGCTATATAATTACACTCGTCCTAACCCTTTTCGGAAAAAATACTCTTAATTTCCCTATACAATGTTTTATGGGAAAAAATTAGGCCATAACAAGAGCCATATAATTACACCCTGTAACAGTTAATCTTACCTGTATTGAATTCTTCTCAAAACGGAACTCAAGATATATGTGGGTAGATTAAATGCTTGCACCAGTAATAAAACTCTTATAACAAATATAAGATTTATTTTATAAAATGCGGTTTCTAAACACATAGCTCTAGGAAATAATAAAAGAAACAAGAGACTCAATATAAAGGTTATATCTCAAAGCGTGTCGAGACAAAAATGCTCGATAGTTAAAATGCAAGTCATGTCAGTTGAAGATTTTACAAGGAATAAATGATGCTATAAGAAATAAATGGGCGCCAGCTCAGAATTAGATAATTCTGAACAAATTTATAAACTATCAGTGTAATCCCTAAGAAACTAAAAATATATTAATCTCAATTTAAAGGGCCTCTTACGTAAATTCAGGGTCCGCCAAGGTCAGCAAGTAATTCAGAACGTCTCGTGCCTCCGGGACTCGAGCCACAACTGACCAACCAAATCCAAACGATGCGCACTTCAGACTCGAACGCCAAACAAGACAGTAACTTGAGAATGCTGAATGTCAGTCCGGTAGGTACTTTAACGGGCGAGACTGCTACAACTCTAGCTAACCCCTTTCGGAAAAATACTCCTACTTTCCCTGTACAATGTTTCATGGGAACAAAGTAGGTCATGACAAGAGCCATATTTCAAATTTATTTGCTGATTTCTTTATGAGCATATAGGTTGAAGACAGCAATATATTTGAAAAAGTCAAATTTCACTGATAACTTACCCAACTTGCATAACATACTTGTGGAAGTAAATAGTCTTCTAACCTTTATCAACCAGCTGCATATTACTTTATTTATTTATTTTATTTAAACGCCGATAGAGCTTTTACATACAATGAAATTATTTTAATACAATAAAAATAAAGAGTTTACTTAATATATAAGAATATACAGATTACCAAAAATATAAGATTTAACAATGCATAGGTTAACAAAATATAGATAACATGAAACATGAGAGTTAACGAAACGTAGGTAACATGAAATTTAAGTAAGTGAAATAAAAATAGATGATCTCCAAATATCCTCCAAATCAATTGAATAAAAAAGTGTGAAATTGTCGTTCACATTAGCCTATAAACTATGTAACTATTATGTCGAATTCTGGGCAAGATATAGTCCCGTCAATATTTTTAAAATGTGTGTTCTTGTGTTAGCTCTTCCTATTATTATAATTTTTAATTTGTCTACCGATTGCTCTCCTAATATCTGAAAAAATGAGTTAGCGAAACATGAAAAAAAAAATAAAAATTGAGTCTAATAGAAAATTATATACCCATATGTTTTATGTCAACACTACCTAAAGCTTTGAAATATAATATATTGAGTAAAATCGTGCGTAAATTAAACCACCAACATTGTATCAACATGATTTTATGCAAGGTAGGTCTACGATAACTATCTTATTGCTTGGAAATTTTTTTTTCTAATGCTCTGTCTAAGGTTCACCAAGTTGCCTAGCTTTACATTTTATAAAGCCTTTGATACTGTTTCTCGTAGTATTTAATGGAAAAGATAGAAAGTTTGGAAATACACGGTAACTTTCTCGAATGGTTTAGAAGTTATTTATCTAATTGGATACTCTTTGTAAAAATTACGTCCACATAATCTTACACTTTTTTCGCCTTAATTGGGGTCCCACAAGGTTCCGAAAAAATCTGTTTCTATTATTTATTACTGACATCTATTTAATTTTCGATAATATTCAGTTTCTTCCATTTGCCGAAAATATCTTAGACCTACACATGAAAATATATTTCTAAGAAATCAACGTTTATGTATTGCAAACAACAAATCGGATTTTTTTTTGGTAATTTTTGGGGAATTATTATAACATTTCTTTATAATTCTTTATTTTATCAACGACATAAAAAGTGGAGTGAGAATTTTCTGGCAGTTTCCACAATTAAAAGGAATGTGTTTACAAAATTTCAATTTCATATTCTGGACAATTTTTCGACTTTTGGATTAGACATATAAGGGGTTCTTTTCAACTTTCTTCATGTTTAAAAATTAAATATTCTAATTTGTAAATTTAAAAGTGATGTTTCTAAAACTATACTTATTTTTATGCTGCATTAAAAAAGAAAAAAATATTTACACATTTAAAAATAATTCGAAAGCTTAGAAATATTCCAATATTCGATGAGAAAATTCAAGTTAACACAACAAATAAACTTCTCTCTTCCGCTGTATAAACGATGTGTTCAACTTTTTATCGCTATTAAATATCAGTTTAGTCAATTTTAGTTTTTTAGTAAGATTTTTTCAAAAATCTACCCGGTTGTTTATCAACTGTCAAAAAATTATACCACGTTAAGGCAGTAAATTTAAATAGTTTGAGATTTGAAGTGATTTGAACCTGAATGTAAAAAAGAGTAAAAAAGGTAAAAAACGAAGATGAAGCTTGTATTAAATTAAAAAATAGTTAACATGACAAAAGAAAACCTTTTTTATTTAGAAAAAATAACTTGAGCACCTACCAACTTAAGCAGGTAATAAATAAGGTTTTTCATTAGATTGGTGTTGAGTAAAAATGTTATGCTTCTATAAAAAAAAATCAAAATGAATTTATTTGTAACTCATTTGCACTTCAATGGAAGTCCAAACCTTTTAGAATAAGTATAAAGCATCCATTACGTTTCAGAAAACCGTAATTATAAACACTCTGCCAAATGCTGTACTTTGCAAAATGTCGTGTGTTTTCTTGAACATGGCGGGGAGGAAAGTCGCTTCTTGGCCTGAAAGCTTGTTTTCCAACCGCTGCTGAGCTTACAACTGTGCAGGAAGAGGGACCTATGGGCTTTTACGCAATCTCGGTAAATATCATGGAATAAATAATAACACAAGAAGTGCCTTGTGCGCGTGTTTCATGATATTTGCATAATCAATGCTTAAATAACCAATATAAAAGCAAAATTCAATTGGGATGGAAATCTACGACGTAAGGCAAGAGTAAGTGAGATGGAGTGCTGGGCTGTTCGGCTAAGTGGAACATTATTTATTTCGTATTATAATATCTTACATTCTTTTTAAACAAATACACAACAAATGTATGGAATGAACTTTTAGTTTTTTTCTTTATTCTTTGGTAATTATGTATATAAATACACAATAAAACAAAATATAGAGAAGAAAATCTAAGAAGAAAACAAACAAATCCTAACCTAACATAACTTAAAAGATTTTATTTTTTCAGTGTCCTATTTTATTTGGTCACCCATAGTACAGTATATTGTTTGCCCTTAGGAACAAATAAAATAAAATTTTGATATCCAGGGGTCAGGAGAAATTATGTTCCACATGCATCTAAAGACAATTTAATAAGATTATGTTACGCATAATGTAAGTGTGGTACTTCCCAAACTTACCTTAACCCATCTTTTCCCCTTCCCAACTACCTTCTCCTTCAGCCTCACAGTATTCCTTAATTAGGGATGCCATGGTCTCACTAGTTCCAAATGGTTGGGAGCAGCAGGGACTCTTGTGCGATTTAACATTTAAAAAAAGTGAGTAAATATTTTTCTTCTTGCAATTGTGTATTTTTATCAAACACTATAAATTTTTTTGGTAAATAACTTAATTTAGCGACAGATAAAATTAAATTATTAATAAATTAAATTGGTCTCACTAGTTCCAAATGGTTGGGAGCAGCAGGGACTCTTGTGCGATTTAACATTTTAAAAAAGTGAGTAAATATTTTTCTTCTTGCAATTGTGTGTTTTTATCAAACACTATAATATTTTTTGGTAAATAACTTAATTTAGCGACAGATAAAATTCAAAGAACCATTGTAACATTTAAATTTATTTATGTCAGAATAATAATAATTCGGTTGGCAGCTCTACATGTTGGGTTTTAAAAGTCGGATGGTGTAGAAGGGCCTTTTAGTCTCATTTCTCAGTCGGATTTTTTGAGCTATATGCCCGTATTTCGGTGAGCTCCTCAATTATACAAGAACCTTTCTTGAAGTCGGGTAAACATTAGCGCCAGTTCGTTCCTGTAATGAATATTCATAAATCAGGACCGGCGGAGTTTTTACTCCAGATGTTGCACATGAAATTTCATCATTAGCCCTAGAAAAACGCTGTTTGTTTGTAAAACTGGCCAGTTTTTCCATGCCTAAGTAATCAACTGCCAAATGATCAAACTAAATTGCGTTTTTAATTGTTTTATGGAAAAAATCGGATTTTAATGCAATATGCGTGTTATGGTATTTTAAAGAGACGCGTGCTGGTTTACGGTATAAAATGTTATTCCAGTATAAAATCGTTATTCTGAAAAGATAACTCTTCAAACATGAAGCGCCTAAAGCTCAGATTTTATTCAGCAGTGTGTTAAATATGGCTGACAAAGGTATTTCAATGGTAAGCCGATGAGCAATTTAAAAATATATTTAACTAAATTTCAACTGCAAATCTCTATTAGTTAATTAGTTCTAGTCTTGAGCCAAGCTTACGAAAATATTTGAAAGTATGAGCTTTCATTCCCAAAAGAATCTTACTTGTGTGTTATTGAAAAAAAACATACAGGACGAAAATGACAATTATTATGATATTCATAAACCCATATTATTATTATTGATGTTAACATTCTAATTTGTATTCGTCTTTCCCCCCTCCAACAGCCACATCCTTAACCTGATTAACTTTTTGGTCTCACCAGGTGAAGATACAGGTGGTGTCACATAAAAATGAAAACTGTTTCTTCTCTTTCGACTTCGATACTTTCAGCTAAAGTTATTAACTATTCACCATCTCTTTTCACTTCCCACTCCCTTCAGGCTCATAAATTACCTCATAATAGGGATGACGTAATATCATTGACTTCTTGTAGTTAGATTTCTAGCGCGGCATTCACATAAAATATAAAACCATCCATAATATCGCAATGTCTTTTCATTTCCCTTATAAATTCAACGATTACGTAAGCAAAAGATTGGATTGAACCTTGAAACAACTCAACTAAGTAGTTCAAATATTTGTACTAGAAGCTTCGGACTGTAAATGCCAGTGAACCGCTTGCTAGCAAATAGCTGGCGAGCTTTATATTATTGACGGAATTATATTATTAATCGATATCACATTTAACACATTGCGGTTTACATTGAAATTGAAATGAACAATACATCAAACAATTCCATTGAAATCAACTGATGAATTTCCCTATCGAATTGGTTTGGTTTTCTATCAGCATTTGATTTATGAAACAAAAGATCGCAGTATTATATATGTTTGATCAATTTTTACTGAATTTAAAGGTTGCCACATCATTTTTTTCTTACGTTATATACATAATCTTTAGTATTCTCAAAACACTACATATTTTGTTAATTGTATCAATGACCCTGATCATATTCAAGGTGTTAAATTAGTGTTGATTAAAATAAAATTAACCGTATAAGTTTTCCAAAACGAACGGGATAAAATTTTCATTTATTTAAGAATATTGAAACAACCAAATTTTAATACACACTTCGTTAAAAGGTATATTACGTATAACAGAATTGTTTACATCTTCTCGAAAATGTTTCTACGTTGATGCCATTAGTGGATTTCTGAATCCATGTTTACCATTTGTGATATATGTAAAACGTGTCAGATGGTTTTTTTGTGAATATTTTACCATTTTATATGGCCGTTGTTTTTTTTATAAAATATTTAATTCAAAATAATGTTTGGGAAATTTTTTTCTCAAAGATTCAGAAAAATTATTAATTTCGTGAAATCCTAGTCCAAAATTTTGAAGTTCCACTCTCAAATATTAAATTTTTTTTTCTTCCACATTATTGATGATGAAGGGTAACAAAAGCCGTATTTTGAAACATTTTCAGTTGGAATACAGAAATGAAGATAGCGAATGTATTGCTCTTAAGATTATACGAATGAATACGTCCCTTCCTGTTAGTAAGATCAACGGATTCATGTACGTTTGAATGGATAATCGCAAGAAGAATAAAGAGCATGGCAAGTGGAGGGGTAAGTTTAAAGGGTAGTAGTTATGCTGAAGAAATATAAGACCCTTGGATCATAAAACATAAGAGTTGTGCTAAAGGACATCCTTTGAGATTTACGAGGGTTCGAGAAGCAAAGTAAATTATAATAAATCTGAGCGGTACTGGAGACTTACGGCCCACACCACTACACCGCTAGAACTGTAACACGAATTTATATTACTGTAAAGCATTGTTCTAGTGGAAATTCACGGCTTATTACTCCTTTGTTGTCACCATACCCTTACACACAAAAAAACGTTCAGAGGTGAAGATTTACGACATTTTTTGTTTATCAGTGGTCCTTATTTCAGCTATAAAGCCAATGCTGTAAGCCTTATTAAACATGGAAATAAATACCCAGCAGCAATAATGTAATGATTAATTCATGTTATTATTGTTATTAAACTAATGCTGTTGAGTTTTAAGATGAAATCCGATCCACAAAATATCTTCTCAGAGTCAAACGTGTGTAAGACTAAGTCCGTTGCACAGCGAGATGTTTTAATTTACTTATCGCAGCGATGCTTTTTAAAGTATCGATAATAGCAAAAGAATGAATGTTAGATAAAATATACGTCAACCTGTTAATTTTATTCTAGTTAAATCTTTTTATTTATTTTTGATGAAAATACCCCACAGGAGTCCCAACTGCTCCCAACCGTCTGGAGCGAGTGAGACTAGGTCATCTCCGATTAGGGTATATTGATAGGCCGAACGTGGTGGGAGGGTAAGTACCTGGCCATTCAGATCTGGTCATCAAACAAGGCTAAAATGAGGTCAAGCAACGTTTTAATTCTGAATAATGGTCCTTACAGAAGGAAGATCGGAAACTAAGAATAAATCCCCCTCCGAAAGATGCTGCAAAAATATTATAAATTATTTTAAATGATTAAAGTATTGCAATTTATTTTAAATGATTAAAGCATTGCAATTTATTTTGCAAAATAGCACAATTTAATCAATTAAAATTTACTTGTGCACGCCGAGATTTAAACCATCAAATAAAATACATCAAAGTTACCCTGTGGTAAGCTGAATTATCCCTATTTTACACTCTCAGGCCGATAGACGAATTCCAAAATTTGCTCCGTTGCACTTTGGAACCCTAAAGAGAGTAGTGTCACCCCATCCCCCCGGACATCATTTCTCCCCTAAAAAATATTGCATACATTGTTAACCTTTTAAATCCGCGGAAAACATTGGCTATTCGAATAAAATCGTGCAGCATTTTTCAATCTGCTTGAAAAATATGTATTCGTCGTTTTCATATTTTCCCAGCTTTACTTAATTCATAAACTAAATTAACTAACTAACCTTCACGCCGTTTCTATTCAGGGTAGGCAGAGAGGATGAACCGCCAAACAACTCGGTCTTGAAAAACACGCTTTGCCTCATTTACATTCCTACATCGTCTCAAACATACTCTTCTACTATTATGAGTCTTGAAATGGCCCGACTCAAGTATCTGATTCACTTGATCGTGCAATGTCTTCCTCTAGCGCCCCGACTTCTGCTACCATATGTTCTTCTTACTTCGCTCATTTGCTCTACATGCCCAAACCATCTAAGCGTCCCTTTCTTAATCTTATTCATAACGCTTACATCAGCCTTGTATTCTTTGCGGATCTCCACATTTCAATTGTTTTATACATGGTTTTACCACCCATACGCCTCAGGGACCTCATTTATACAGCATTCAGTCTACTTTCATCCTTCCTCTGCCAGCTCCATGCCTTACTGTCGTACATCAGGGTAGATACCAGCACTCCATTTTCTTCGCTTCTTTGGACAATTTTTTGTTAGCGCCAACTGCTTCAGTCCTCCATTAATGGAACCAATGTTACCAAAATTAATGTCGCCACTGTTTTGTAGCTTTTAGTTCTAGCATATTTTTTTATCTCTCTTACACATTACATTTGAATTTCATAATAATAGTGAAACACAATTCTGCGTTTGAAATTTAAGATAAATTTATCAATTTTGTTTTATTTTTATTTATTTATTTATATGAGGAACATAAACAGTCTTAGTAATACAATATACATAAGAGGATAACAAAAAACAGACCAATTATTAATGTTCACATATATATATTCAGAAACATAAAACTAACCTGTAAACGATAAACCTATAATATGCCTACCATATACAGCAATAAATAAAAGTGATTATATTGTGGGACTACTTTAACTCATCCCACATATGATAACACTAAAATAATTACTCCGCCGCCTGAAGCCCCGGAGGAGCTAAGCGCAGACGGGAAGACGGCTCTCCGTCATTCTAGTTTCAACTTTCGACCAGACCACCACTCTCCACTACTACCGTCTCTGCGTTCGCATAACTTGTAAATTCATTTTCGCAAATAAATTCAATAAAGATCGCAGACCTTTATCTTTCAATCATCCGAATTCCTTGAACACAGATTTACGATACCGGCAGCCATCGTAAATTACACTCCACACATCGCTATCATAATGGCGACTCCACGCTGCCATACTGGTGATCCCGACGTTCACGCTGCCATACTGGTGACCCCTGTTCGAGCGCCATACTGGTGACCCTCGACATTTCTGGTGATAATAATATTTAGTGGACACGGTAGGTCGAACGTTGAAGCTGGAATCCTGGACAATCGAGTAAGTAACTTCCAATCTCATTACTTTCAATCTCATTTTCAACATTTTCAAGTCCAGTATATTTATTAGAGTCTGATTGTCGAATCATAAAGCACATTTAAAAAAAAAACATTATTGTCCCACCAATTCTAATACTTAAGTATATCAAATATACCCACTAATCTGAACCAAAAAACTCGTATATTCGAATAGTATAGTGCCGAAAAATCTCAATTTCAGTGAAACACCGCACCAGCAGCTGCAGACCAAGCATCAAATTCACCGCAGAACGCAACAATTTCTGCAGACCAACATCAATTTCATCGCAGATCAAGGATCTACCGGATTTACTACGCAGGCAGAACTTCAATTCCGGACCTCGTAACATCCATCACAAATCAATGCCCAGTAATCAACACCAAGTAACGAACCATAATTAATCCTACATACAGTGATTTTACAGTTAAATTTCCGAATACGAACATTCTAAAATAACTTTAAAAAATTTTTTTTTTGCAAGTGTACAATATTGTTACATGTTTATTAAATTAAGTGACCAGACAAGTTGAACTCGTCACAGTACATTCACATTATCTACATTGTATGCACTCTAGATTAAAGGATTTTTGAAATTTATGGATACCATCAATCTAACATTTTTAAATTTTTTTTTTCTAAATCTAAATTTACTGTCGTCATTGCTTTTGTTTCCTTGCTATTTTTACACATAAATCTGCCTATTTTATACTGCCTATTGCTTGCCGTATTATCAAAACAATATGTCATTCGAGAATAACCAGACATCGAACGAAATCCACGGTAATAATTCCACAATGGACACAACAATAAACTCTGTCTCGGTTAAACTACCCGCGTGCTGGCGCGACAACATTGCACTTTGGTTCGCACAAGCTGAAAGCCAAATTTCCAACTCAAGACTAAAGGATGACCTCACCAAGTACAACATTATTGTTGCCGCTTTGGATATGGAGACCCTCAGGACCGTAAGCGACATCGTCATCAATCCTCCTGCAGCAGACAAGTATACTCATCTCAAATCAGCACTCATCGAGAGATTACAAGATTCTGAAGAAAAGCGACTCACTCGTCTTCTAACCGGACTACAGCTCGAGGACAGGAAACCTTCTGGACTGCTTCGACTCATCCATGAACTCGCTGGTCCCGGGCTATCGGAGAGCCCAATCTTACGCGTACTTTGGCTACAAAGACTCCCGCAACACATTCAGGCCATACTTACCGCACTACCCGACGACAATCTGTTACAACTAGCATCTGCAGCAGATAAAATCTCGGAAGTTTATCAAAAATCTGAATGTGAAACTATGGACAATAATCATCATAATGGCATCCCGAACTCGAATCCAAACATCAGTGCTATATTACAAAATTTACAAGAACAAATTTCGGCACTCACTCTAGAAGTCAATCGACTTAAAACAACTCGGAGAGATGATCATGGACAGGCAAACATTAATTTCGAAAACCGAAATACCAGCACCCGCCGCGAATGGCGTCATCCATCGACATCATACCCAAATTCCGCGCACCGACCTCGTTCTAGGTCACGCGGTAGCCAGTTAAACACGAATAACACTTCACACGGCTACTGCAGTTACCACGCAAAATTCGGTAACAAATCACATAATTGCATTAAACCATGTAATTTTATTAATAACAAGTCGGAAAACGACAATGCCCCACCACATTATACAGTGCTAGTGGGAAACATATAAAAACATACGGGAGCAGACTTCTTACACTTCTTCAACTTAAGCGTCAACAATCTGAGAGAAACACAAATAAAAACCCGCGCAGCTTCATCGCGCGAAGGACGATATTCATGGACTCATCGGGACATCACTGTAGCGCCCCGGCCCCGGCCGTCGTGCCAGGCCAGCGCTACATCGGATCTGAACGCCCTGGCTCCTGCAATCGGACCAGCGCTTCATCCAAGCACCACGACCACCACGAGGATACGCGACATCCTCACTGGTCTAAACACCTCCCGCTCAACCGCCTACAAGGTCCACCGTACCTTCGGCCTCCTGTCAGCACCGTAGTGAAGAACCACGTTCTTCCCCAGCGCCTGACCATCATCGAGTCCGGTCAACAGCGTCCGACGTCGACCCACCGACTCACGCACGACCAGCAAACCACCGCCCGCATCCGGGCATCCGGGCATCGAACCCGCATTCAATATCCGTCACACATCATCTCTCATCACGACTACCGCATATCACCCTTAAGCTAATAGACAAGTTGAAACCTGCATTCTTTCAAAGCACAGAAGAAATTCCATCAAGAGGAACCGTCACACAGCCTCCAATAACAAAAATGACAACTCGATCCGGAAGACATGTTCATTTCCCGGACAGATATCAAGCGCAGTAATAATTTGGCAATACCACAATTAAGGCACAGTAATTAGCAAAATAAACTAACCAAAAACCTAATATTGACGTATCCATAAATTTCATAAATTATTTGTAACTATCATATCGCAAATGTCAGCCAATTTAATAAATTACTGTTACTAAAACAAACAAAAAAAACAATATAAAATTTACTATCAATAATACACATATATAAGCATCCTACAATAAAATCTTTATTATGTAAATATTCACAATACTATGTACTCTGACAAAAGTGCATTAGTAAAAACAACAATAGAACTGTCATAACAAGCTATTTTAAATCATCGTAAACAATCATAGTTTACACAGGTAGCTCACTACTACGCTAAGTACATTGCGACTAGCGCTCGCCGTTTATCAATAATTATGTTACCTGTATATCATTTATGTACCTATTTACTACGGCGAATAAAAATTCGTACGGCCACAGTTACTATGCAACGGCGGCATGGAGCCACTATTATTATTACTTTGTTATTACTTTCCTGTCGCTAACCGAGCGCAATATTATCACAACATTATGTACCTTAGATTATAAATGGACTTGTGTTTTTGTAAATTATTATTGACATTGTAAAATATTCATTGTTGTAAACATGTACTATATGTCTTTGTATCGCGTAGAGACGCTGGAGGGGAGGCATGTGGGACTACTTTAACTCATCCCACATATGATAACACTAAAATAATTACTCCGCCGCCTGAAGCCCCGGAGGAGCTAAGCGCGGACGGGAAGACGGCTCTCCGTCATTCTAGTTTCAACTTTCGACCAAACCACCACTCTCCACTACCACCGTCTCTGCGTTCGCATAACTTGTAAATTCATTTTCGCAAATAAATTCAACAAAGATCGCAGACCTTTATCTTTCAATCATCCGAATTCCTTGAACACAGATTTACGATACCGGCAGCCATCGTAAATTACACTCCACACATCGCTATCATACTGGCGACTCCACGCTGCCATAATATCTATACTTAAATAGACTTGGGTTGGAACGGGAAAGGGGAGGAGAAGGATAAGGAAAAGTTGCCACGCAAGTAATATTAAAATATTTGGTACAATCAGTGTCACAGACCGGTCAGTGGTTGAGTGGGCATAGCGCTTGGGTCTCACCCGAGCGTCGCGTGTTCGATTCCTCGGCTGGCTAAGTCCTCCATCACAACACAAGCAACATTTTCGGCTTTCTGTGGTGGTAGTCGAAGATTTTCAAACATTGTTGGGTTATTCGTAACCCGGGAATGTTTGTCTTTCTTTAAAAAAAAAAAAAATCAATTTAACAGTCAATATGAGTTAAAATGTGATATCAATATGAGTTAGAATGTGATCCAATGAAATTCTGTAGTGATAGTAACTAGCAGTGAATATGTCAGCACGAGTGTCTATATTTGCAAATTTATTATTATGGTAGTTACATGCCCTTTGCATAAATTCATTTTCGTTGGAATTGGTATTGCATCTATCAATGTAGAAAAGGGTATTTTGTCTGCTGTATCGAATTGGCGCATGGAAATTTATTTTGTTCAGCAACTCCGGGCAGTCAACTTTTGAGTTAATAATTTTATACAAGAGCATCTGATTAGCGACAATCCTCCTGTTGAGAAGTTTCGTGATTCGAAAATGTTTCTCGATTTCGTCGTAAGAGTTGTATATGTTAAATGATTTAAAATTGAGGAATTTGAGAAATCGTTCCTGAACTCTTTCTAACCTGTTAACATAAACAATATAGCGCGGGTTCCAAACCGGTGAACAGTACTCCAGGTAAGGACAAACATGTGAATTGTAGAGAGTCAGATATGTCTTAGTATTTTTGAAAAATTTGCATGTTCTCAGTACAAAACCAAGACTTTTTGATGCTTTGGTGACAATGTTATCAACGTGTTTATCAAAGGTAAGTTTATAGTCCAAGAAAACCCCGAGATCACGCACATAGTCTTTATTTGTTAAAATCGATCCAGAAATGGTGTAATCATGCAGTATTTTCACACGGTTACGTGTGAATGTGACTTTGCAACATTTAGAAATATTGATAAAAAGCTTATTTCTGAGACAGTAATCCGTCAGTCGATCAAGATCTGCTTGTAAACGCGCAGAACAGTCCGGGGAGCTTATAGGAAGGTATATCTTCATATCGTCAGCAAATAATAAAATTTGAGCGTTGTGAAAACATGTCGTGATATCATTAATATAGATAGAGAAAAGCAAAGGACCCAAAATGGACCCCTGAGGCACACCGGAAGTAATGATTTTCCAGACGGAGGAAAATCCACCCACTGTCACAGCTTTTTTTTTAAAATTTTATAGTGAATACCTCACAAGAGTCCCAACTGCTCCCGTCTGGAGCCAGTGAGACTATGGCATCCCCAATTGGGGGATGTTGTGAGGCTGAAGGTAAGTGGGGAAGGGAAAGAGGAAGGTGGGGAAGTACCTGGCTATTCAGATCTAGTCACTAAACACGGCTAAAGCCATTTGGAGCAACGTTTCAATTCTGAATGGTGGTCTTACACCAGGGCGATACTGGTAGTATCTTCCACCCTGGAACGTGCCGCAAATATACTATATATTATTTTAATTAATTTTTAATTAATTAATTGTGAAATAAAACAAATTAATCAAATAAAATTTATTTGCGCACGCCGGGTTCGAACCCGCGACCTTCGGAATGGCAGTCCAATGCGTTACCACTGGACTATGCCGGCCGTCAATCAGCCTGGGACCTGTTCGTTACGTATGAGGATAACCAACGAAGGAGATCTGATAGTATTAATACTCCAGCGTCTGGACGATGTAGGCCCTCTGATTGGTCAAATTTAAATTGTCTGTTTCGGTTGAATTCCGCTAACTTGAAAATTAAGACACGATTTCATACTAAAATAGGATCGCCTCATAATAATACGAGATTTCTTCAAAACCATCGTTTCTGCTCATATAATTTTTGGATAATATCAAAGAAAATATGTTTTAGAAAGTTCATAATCCATTGGATTAATTACATTACAGTGAAAATTATCCACAGTTACGTGATTTGTTTGACGTTTATAAAAAAATCACGCGTTCCTTCAATGGCCGATACGCACGGCTATAGATTAGTTCGCCGACAGAGCGTACCTCTGGCGGTCTAAAAACGAACCAAATGAATGCCGCGAATATTTAAATATGCAGCTCACAATATTTGACCTCTTACGATTAACAAGCGTTTAATAAGAAGATTTCTTCTGGAAGCTTATCACTTTGTAATGGCATTTTTCATTATTATTATTTTTTTTTGTTGTTTATTAATTATATCTGATTTTATATTGACATGTTTTCTAATTTCTAAAATTTCAAAATTATTTATTTGCGATGCTCTATATCCTGAGTGAAGTATTTTAAGACCTGAATTTTTTATCGAAAGTGTGATCATTATTCAAAAGATGATTTGCCAACTCAGATTCACTATTTCCATTTAGAGCCCTGCGATATTCTTTAGTTCTGACTTCAAATTTTCTATTGGTTCTACCTTTGTAAAAGAAATTACAATCATCCCAGTTGACGGCCGGCATAGTCCAGTGGTAACGCATTGGACTGCCATTCCGAAGGTCGCGGGTTCGAACCCGGCGTGCGCAAATAAATTTTATTTGATTAATTTGTGTTATTTCACAATTAATTAATTAAAATAATATATAGTATATTTGCGGCACGTTCCAGAGTGGAAGATACTACCAGTATCGCCCTGGTGTAAGACCACCATTCAGAATTGAAACGTTGCTCCAAATGGCTTTAGCCGTGTTTAGTGACTAGATCTGAATAGCCAGGTACTTCCCCACCTTCCTCTTTCCCTTCCCCACTTACTTTCAGCCTCACAACATCCCCCAATTGGGGATGCCATAGTCTCACTGGCTCCAGACGGGAGCAGTTGGGACTCTTGTGAGGTATTCACTATAAAAATAAAAAAAAAAGTTTTTCAACTCCTGATTTTTTTGTTCGAATCTTTATTATTAAGAATATATTTCTTCATTGTTAATAGTGTAAAACGCCAGTTGAATAGTACCAGGATTGTTTTTATATATAATTTTAGAAGTATCGTTATCCACAAACAGAATTCTACGCCATTGTTTATTTCTATCTTTAAAAAGACCGTTTGAAGAGAATATGTTTAATTTTTTTATTTAGTATTTCAACTATCAATTTATTAGAATAACCGTTATTAAATGCTATTTGTCTTATGAATATATTGTTTTATGGTTGTATGCTATTTGTTTTTTTCAGGTCTTAAAATACTTCACTATAAATAATTTTGAAATTTTAGAAACGAGGAAACATTTTAATATAAAAGCAGATATAATTTACGAGAATTTTTTTTATATAATCTCTTTTAAATATTTTCCCACTCAACTGGTCTTTCCCGTCTAACGATATTGTAATTCCTAATTATTATAAACCCAGCCTACTCTTACCCCTCCCCCCTCCTTCCACTTCTTCTTTCCCAATTGCAATCTATATTTAATTTTTGACTTCGGTGTATACACAATAAAATGTAAACATTATATTTATTTATTTATTGGACAATTTGCATAGCGCCGTTTTTGTGAGATATCACCTCAGGGGCGCTATATTGTAATAATCTACCTTTATATATAGATTTTTACTCTCCTGATGATGTTGTATATATAATCCAACTTTAAACTTTCTTAGATACAGTAACAGTTGTAGGTAAAGAATTACCACCCGTTGGAGTAAAATTAACACCTTTTAATTAAACCGACTGCTAATCTCATCGCACAGTTACCCTCCTTTTATTCATAAACACGGGTACAATTAATCAATATGTAATAATCTATTATTTAAGTCAACTTTGTTATAACTATCTTTAATTGTGACAAACTAAACGATATTGATTCAACTTATAGACATGACGGTTGTAACACATATTTAAGCACTGCAAGTCTCCTATGAGCTAATTATATTAGGTACCTAAGATAACAGTTAATATCAGTTGTAGACATGTAGTCAATAATAGTGTTTCATTTGAAATAATCCATCACAAATACGTAAAATTTAATTTATTCAAACAACTGTCATTCTTATTATGCATAAATTTAGCATGTTATTATTAATTAACTCCTTCCTGTACCGTGTTTTAACAATATATATACTCACCCTCTCTCTGTGAATGTCCTAATATCTATCTATTAAATGTAACTGTTGTTAATATCACTTAAAATGGGCGAAGCCCAAACAAGAGCCGCCCGCAGGGCCTAGCAGAAAAAAACCCGCGGAGCGGGTTTTTAACTGCTAGTCTCCATGAATAACATGATTAGCAAGTTTTCTAAGCAGAATGTTGTGGTTGATCTTGTCAAAAGCCTTGCTATAGTCGGTATAGATTGTATCAACTTGCACACGTTTATCCATGGAGGCAGACAAGAAGTTTGTAAAAGTTATAAGATTAGTAACAACCAAAGATATTAGAAGAACGAGATGTGCTACGCGCAGTTCGTACTGAGTGGAATTGTTTTGCCGAGTGTCGCCGGTTTTGTTCACCAATACTACTGCACACCTTCGCTTGCGCTAAGGTATCCGCACTAATACATAGAACAGATTTCTGTGCGTACACGTCCCGATACCGTTCAAAGTACCCTAATTAGGTAGTACTCCGGCTACGGTCCGGCGGCCAACATAGCATATCTCGTTCTTCTAATATATTTGGTAACAACAGAGCGACCTGCAAAGAATCCATGCTGAAATTCGTTGATCGAATTCTTTACCACAGGGAATAACTGGTCATAGACTATATTTTCGAACACCTTTGAAAAAATGCAAAGCTTGGAAATGGGTCTATAATTTATCTTGTATTATTCTTCATTCTATGCTAATAATACTTTAATAAGCATATGTTGTTCGTTAAGATTCCTCGCAATTTACGCTGTCTTAGGGAATAATGTGTTGCTTATAAACAATATAATATTTTGATAATTCCATTAAAACGTTGAGGTTATCGAAGAAGAAGAATCAGTATCACATTCATCATCGCGTTTCCTGCCACCAGACTACCCTGGAGATAACAGAGCACTTCTGACAGTTACGACCATCCTCAACACTGTCATAAAATAAATCATTGAACCGGTTTAATCAGCGAAGCGAGTTAGAATCTTACCACTGAATAACAATGTTAGAAATCGGAATAGAAATCTTAGAATTGTTCTTAATTAACAATGTACTATTTTACTCAAATGATATGAAATATGAAGATTGAAAGGGTTATTATTCACCAATCCAATTCTGAGATCTTCTTATCATTTTGTATGAAATTAAATTTATTCAGGTAAATCTAATTCATTTGTTCAGTGACATTGATAATAATTTTACTCAAATTTAATATTAATGGAAACCATTTCGTAATTTTTATTTTAACACTAACTTGTAGGGTACCTAATCAACTTTTAATATCTCAGCAGCATAAATATTTTTTAAATACCGTTTATTTGAAATTGATCATTAGAATCTTTGATAATATAGATTCATAAAAAAAACATCGGTTAAAATGGTAACAATATTTTAAATGAGATGAAAAAAACTAGTCGAGTTTTAATTCATTCTTCAAGTTAACGTTGATTTGAAGAGATATTCAATGGTGTTGGAAACATTTTAGATTTAATTATTTAATTTAATCTGAGTTTTTTTGATAAAGCTGTTCGATGTTCATTTCTTATCAATTAGAAAGCTACTTACGCGGGAATGGGTTTCTTTTAGGGTTAACGAAACATTTTATTCACTCTCGAGCAATAATAAAACCTATTTTAAATTAGTTCTTTAAAATATATATATATATATATATATATATATATATATATTAATGAAATAAATAAAGTACATAGTAATATAGTACTCAAAAAAATAATTTCCCTCGGGGCCTATGTCATCTCTAGGGATGCTGTGTGGAGGTTATTTTTGAGAAGAGGAAGAAGTAAACATGGGTCTTGAGAAGACCCATGTTGTAGGAGGGAGGAAATACACCAACAGTCCGACAAATCGTTTCACAGCCGAGCTGTTTAATTCAAGAACTTTGTAAAAGCGACTCGTTCTCACATGCCAAATTTCAACCGTGTACATATGTTGAACGCGCGTTTGGCGTGTTTCCTGATCATGCACCGGTGTCGAAGGGATCAATGATGCTAGATCCTCGTAGCATCTTTCATTGTAATACCGGTTATAGGTATATAGTTTTTGACCGGTCGGTGGCTGAGTTGACATCGCGTTTGGATCCCAACCAGGCTTAGTGTGTTCAATTCCTCGACTGGCTAAGGCCTCCATCACAACACCAGTGGTGGTAGTAGGAGGTTTTCAAATATTGTCAGGTTATTCGCAACCCGGGAATGTTTGCCTTTCTTTTAAAAAAAAGGCACATGTATTATGTGCTGTTATATAATATATATAATATGGTTCTTACATTAAACTTACCTACATATTATAATATATGTACATTTATTTTTTTACATAGGTATTCATATTTCTTTTATGCTTTAGGTACTTAGTAAAAAATAAAAGTTTTTTTAAAGATTACGAATGACGTGACAATATTTTAAAATCTCCTACTATTATCACAGAAAGCGAAAAATGTTCCTCGTGTCGAGATGGAGTTCATAGCCAGCCGAGGAGTTTAATTCACAACACCTTAATGGGGAACCAGACGCGATGCCAACTTATTCACTGATCGGTCGAAAAACCTAAAACATATTTCGATTCTTACATGGTGTATTAGTACCTACCTAATTTATGTTTCATTCATCTGGGTATCGGGTGTGTTATGATTATGAGTTATGAGTAACAACTTTTATCGTAATGTATCGTCACACCGTTTTTGATCGAGGTTTGTAACAAAAAATATTTCCGAATGATCATAATCAGTCCTATCAGGCTTTTGAATGTTTTTTGTTTTTCTGAAGATATTCCTTACTTATGGAAACAATGAACTAACTGCATACTCTTCAGACTTGAAAGTATCTCATTTACTTGATATTGATGACTTGCCAAAGTTTCTACAGCTATCGATGATAGGTCATAACTAAATATTTACTTCTATCGACGATAGGTCATACATACTCCAGGATTCCATAACGCTTTGACAATTGATCTCACGGACAGTTGATGCCCCGGTCAATTGATCCCCCGGAAAATGGAGACCTCAGGCACTTGATCCCCAAAGGGTTATTTCTGTTTTACTTGCTCCCTGATAATCCTCCCTGATCCCTTTATTTATTTTCATACAAATTCACTGCTACGAGTGGTGTTCCCCAGGGATCACACTTAGGACCAATCCTGTTTTTATTATTTGTCAATGATGTATTGTATATTTTCAATGATGTTCAAGTGTTAATGTTTGCAGACGACCTGAAATTATTCAAAGCAATCAGAAACATTAACGATTGCCATATATTGTCAAATAACTTGTCAAGATTAATTATATGGTGTCGTGATAACCGCTTGCAACTTAACATAAGCAAATGTCAAATTATGAGGTTTCATCGAATAAAGTATCCAATATTTTTTGATTATTCCATTAACAACATGTCGTTAGTATCTGTCTCGGAAATTAATGACTTAGGTATTTGGTTTGACACGAAACTTAACTTTATCAAGCATATTGAAATAATAACCAATAAAGCTTTGAAAATGTTGGGATTTATTTTAAGGGTATCTAGTGATTTCAATAACGTAAATACTGTAAAAACATTATATATGTCTAGTAAGGAGTCATGTAGAATACAATTCCACGGTTTGGTCCCCAAATTATGAGATTCATTCACATGCGATTGAAAGAATCCAAAATAAATTTTTAAGATATGTAAATTTCAAAATGGGCATTCCTAGAGAAAACCTAAATTACGATAACTTACTTTGTTCATTAAATTTAATAAAATTATCTGATCGCAGAATTATTTCCGATTTAACCTGTTTGTATAAAATCATTAATTCAATGTTTGATACCCCTGATTTATTATATGTAATCTCTTTTCATACTCCAAGCAGGTCGGTTTCAAGACAGTACCTACCATATTATTGTAGTAATTCTATGTCAACGTCCCAATATCATACTCCTATGCGACGGATTCAACAGCTAGGAAACAAATACTCAGATGTTGTTGATATATTTAGTACATCAATTTCAATATATAAGCATACCCTATTGAAGTTTTTTTTTTCATCGAGTAGTGGAATATTTGAATAAAGGTATTTAATTTGATTTGACTAACATATAATAATTTTGTCAACTGAAATAGAAAAAAATATTTTGGATTTTTTATATGTTGTGCCTGCATACTGTGTAGATCAAATCAAGTTGAGTGATATTTTGACTTTATATTTATTTTTCTGCAATTGTTTTAATAGTCGTTTCCTGCACTATTTTCATGTATAATTTCGTAAATATTTTTTATATATATGTATGTAAAAGCCTTAATAGGCGTGAAATAAATAAATAAATAAATAAATAAATAACGTATGCAGAAAGAATATATCGCCGTACAGCAAAACTCGATATAATTATATCTGCAGGCGTCTAGGTCTAGAGTGAACACGCTAACATATTTTTTGCTGACAATAATGTCACTTATTATATATGAGTATTCAGAGAGTATATACTACCAACTAACAAAATACGATATACTTATGTTTGAGAGATTAACTGGCAGAATTATCAACTCTCTGGGGGATCAACTGTTCCGGGGATCAATTGTCCTGAGGGTCAAATATCGGGGGATCAAGATTCTGGTAACCATGTTACATTGCTCCAGATACTCTCTTTAAGGCCTATCCGCTTTATACGATCAATGATAAAATTCTTACCGTTTTGTTGCCGAGGTTCTTGATCCGGCAGTTGAGATAGGCTGTCTTCCCTAGCAGGGCGGTGACGTTCTTAGAGGCGTTAAGGTCAAAGTAGGGGCCCGCCCTAGAGCCCCCTGCGGGAGCCACGCCTGCCCCTGGGCCCCGTGATCCATCCCCACCCAGGGAGTTGTCCAGGGGGCCCGAGGTCTTGCCCTCGCCGGGGGGCGCATCTCCGCCCTCCTTACCTCTGGACCTCTGGGCCGAGAGAACTGAAAGTAAAGAACAATAATTTTATAAATAATATTATAAATAATTAATCATTCTATGTACACTCTTAACTGTTTATCAGACAAGTTTATTATCCCAAAGATCAGACTTTCAATATTTTCATGTAGATATGCAATATGCATACAGTCGTCTGTGGTATGTTGACTCTCTTGAGTGGAATGTAAATACATGCTTATTTATTTAATTCATTTCAAGAAAAAAATTGCAGTTGATACATTTTTGGTGTTATTTCACCCGCCATGCTAGGGATGCCCCTCTGTTGTGGCGGGTGAATTTTTTTGAAATATTTTCAAAAAGATTGTTATTTTTCAAAATATATTTAAATTATACAGTTCAGATTTAATTATAAATATTTTGTATGATAATTTTGCTGGTAATGTGATTGTGTTGTGAGAGCGTATTTGTACAAGAAATATGTAAGCATAAATTTTAGAAGGATTTGACGTATATTTAAGATATTATGCTCAATGAAGAGTCGAATGGAGGCATATCCTGTCGGTCGCTTATTGATAACACGCATAACCACTTTTTGTGCTTTTTGTAGAGTATCAATAAAAGTTTGAGTACAGTTACCCCAAATGATGATGCCGTATGCTTATAAGGATTGGCAGAGACTATAGATTACTGATTTAAGTGTTGTAGGAGTAAAGATATTTCTAGGAGTCCGAAAAACATGAGGTAGCTTGCAAATTCGGAAAGTAAGGCTGGCTAAGTGCTGATCCTAACGTAGATGTTAATCAACCAAGACCCCCAGATATTTTATTGGCGACTTATTCTATGTTTGGACAATTACAGGAAGAATCAGGACAGGAGTGAATTATTATTTTTTTATTGCCAATAGGTTGGGTTGCAGCTGACAGACTGAAGCCTAAAAAGGAGATTTAACTGAAAGAAGGTTTAACTGAAGGTTTACGCCAAGTTTATATTATCATATAAGAGCCGTATCCTCTGGAAAATATATTTGTTTTCAGTTATGGGTAGGTTTCAGAGACTATTGATATATGTGAGGATTAGAAGAGGGCCTAGGACACTTCCTTGAGGGACTCCGAAATGAATTAATAAAGGGTTATGTACTGAACATCTACGCCAGTGACATCGACTGTAAAATGCCGGTTACCTCTCGGGGGTACCTTGGGGAAGGATTTGCAATGAAACACAACTTCACGAAAGTCGTCGGACAATTGACTGATTTTGCCAGTTGTTTGCGTATTTATTGGGTTAAAATTCAACACGTGTTAATGCGGAGCAATTATTTTTATATCTAAGCAGGAATATGATGATGCGTCATAGTGCCGAGAATTAATTATTAAGGTCCCACAGAATTGTTGCGCGAGTAATTCATCCCCGAAATGACGATATGACACGCACACGGTGATTTAAAATCTTATCAAGATGACTCATCGTGCGAGATAAGCCTCAAAGGATTCGGCATCGTAAAATGTGTGATAACAGATAAATATTCATTTCCCTAGTTATTAAGGTACATCCATCTGATGTCCGGTACAGATTACTTACAACTATATTTTTTATTTTCACAGTAGTGATCTGCCAGTTAAGTATTATGATTACCAGTGTAGGGTTCTATACTGGATAACTATTTGATAGTATGGGGTGGGAAACCGTTTCGAATGCTTTGGCTAAGTATACACATACAGCAGGAGTCTCCTTTGTCCAGGCGGTAAGTTGTCAGTCAGATCTAAGATTGCCGATTCTGTATTTAGTTTTCTTTGAACTAATTAGGCTGATAGACGAGAGAATCTCCTGGGTTTACAGATGGGTGATAATGGGGCTTAATTAAACTATAACATAGCAAAATATATTATTTATGTAAAGAAGCAAATGATCCATTTAGTTTTATATTTGATTTGGGAGTTGAATTCAAATTGTGACATTAGGCTTCGAACGCTTCGTAACGAGCGTTTCACTCGCTGCTCAGACCGCCCGCGCAACGCAGAAAACTCCATTATAATATTATTAATCAAGAAAGCGAACATTGTCATAAATTTATTTATACTATTTTTGGATAAACCATACTTGTATAAAAAAAACCCCCTTTCAAAATATTCACCCACGGTCTGATATTTGATATTTATTTTGAGAGAAGAATAACGAAACTGATTTAAATTTGAATGAACATTAAAATTTTTCATAACAATTAATTTTTCTCCCAAGAGAAGACATAAGATTCTGCCAATGTTTATTTTAATGATGTCTGAGATCGTTGAGAATAATGATTTCATTGTTTGGTGCTTTTGTTATTTGAAAACTCTTATATTTTCCGTCTCATTAATAGCTCTCATCTTACTTCAAACTGAAGATCATTATTTTTATCGATATTCAAATATTTTATAGCGTCAAATCATTCTATTTATAAGCGTGGTTCGACAAAACAGAATTCTGCTAAAAGCTTTTTTCGTATCGAGTTAAAATTTCTTTCTGTGTTTTTGTAGATCATAGAGAATATATCTTTTAAACCAGATTAGATATGTTTAAAAATTATTTAATTTCTAATTTTAAAACAACTTTAATGATTGGTCGCTGTTCGAATGAATCAAACGATAACTTTACTTATAAAATCACCAGCATAATTATACCCCGATTGTTCCAGAAATTTTGTCAAATATCCTGAAACTGCTGTACTTATAACTATATACATTAATTCTAGTTGCTAAATATCATTAATATATGCCACAGTTTAAAAAAACTTATTTTGTAAACACTTAAAATCAGTTATTTAGAAATATTGTTGTAGTACTGATTTATCAATACTATACATGTAATATTTTCATTCATTTAATATTTTTAAGGTTAATACAATCCCTTCATCTTCATATTGTTGAATTAGTTTTATAGTAGTGGTTAAGATTTTTTCCGCGGTCGATGAATAAAATTAAGGGAATGAGATTAGGTTATAATCAAGTTATGTGAGTACCTTATATGTTTCTATGGTGTATTTTTCTGTTGGATATTATTTGTTACTTTCTGCTACTTTAACTAATCTGTGAGGTACTATAATCATTGAGGCATATAGATATATGTTTAGGCGATATAATGAATAAAATTTAAAATATGAGTCACCCAAAAATCAATAGAATTCGAATAAATGATCAAATAGAATAATTAATGCAACACTTTTAAATGAGATGAGATGAATTTGAGATTTGTCAAGCGGAGGTCAATTATGGGTTCAAAGTTGAGTAGTATTTATATAACGGTAATGTCGAAACTATTAAGAACAGAACGCAGATTATTTTCGCAGACGACCTGCACTTACAATATCTAATGAAATCCCCTTAGAAGCGCAGCAACAATTTACAAACCCTATCCCGCAGCCAAGTGGGGGAGTAGGCAGTACCAAAAATTACTATCTTCCTTATATTAGCTTAAATACTAAACATTTTAGCATTTTACGTATTCGTGCGCAAATAAATAAGTTACCATTAATAATTGACTAAATAATTTGGATTCCTATAGTTTAAAAGCCAATAAGACAGAAAAATAAATTCATGGGGTCGTCAGAAGACCCACTTGGTTACAGAAGTTTTGTTTGGCATCTTGGCCTGTCAAGAGTTAATTGAGTTAATTAGGATAAATTATTAATGTAAAGCACACAAAACGCATGTACTTTAGATCACCTAGTTTGGAAATGCGGATTATACGAAATCTGACTGCGCATAATTTCAATTTTATATATGGAAAAATTAAAAACTTTTGCACTTTTCGCCGTTGGGAATATTAGACCTTCAGTTATTTTGTTTTTTTAATTTGAAGCTCTGTTACAAAGTAGTAAAGATTTGCTTTAAGGTAAGTAAGTCTTTTTGGTCTTAAATTGTACAGCTAAATCACACATATGTTGAACTTTAAAGGTTTTCCGTTGCATTGGTAGCAAAGTGAAACAGGTAATTTTTAAAGTTAAGTTATTTATTTATTTATAAGCACATGTTACATGATTAATAGATTTATTTAGAGAAGATACATTAGATCACCATACTAGGCAATTGCCTGTTTCACGGTGACCAATGGAGGAATAGTTAGTTTGAATTTAAGTCTAGTATAAACATATTTTGGTAGAATTTTAAAAAACAATCGAAAAATGATAAAAAATGTTTTCAATAACTCACAAAATTGCCAAAGTTTTCTATAAAATAAACACAAATGTATAAAGTAATCGTTAATTTTGAAGCCATTTGTGTTTAATGATGTTATCAGTACTAAATTTAATGTGGTCGTAGTTGTATACACTGTTAAATATATATTTGTTTATTTATTTAGCTGTAAACGTTTAGATATATCCTGTTATCGTGGTTCACGAAAGCAAATGTTTTTTCAGTGCAGAAAGTAAAATTATAAGTGCCGCATTATTTCTATTACTGACATAAAATCATATCTTGGTTCAAGCAGACATTAAGGGAGGAAAAGGCCCGTTCCGAGTAAAGAAAATTTCACCCTTTATGTTAAATGTAAAGTTTTTACACTGTGCCGTTAAGTTTTTTTTATGGAGCAATATATTTCATTGTTATCCGAGGGTTATAAGCTTAACCCCCTACTGGAAGGGTTTTGGGGTGTAACGCATATATAAAAAATATTATAAATACCAGTTTTTTTCACTACGATACGCATAAGCTAATTTATGTGTGTCATTTTTTTCATGCCTTACTTAACAAATGAGATAATAACAATTTGTTTTTGTTATTTTACAATCTAAGTACTTTTTATTAACGCCATATGATATTATGAACTTTTTATCTAAACCTTTGGCCTTTCCGGACCTGGATAAATAATGATATTATTTTCAGCTACCTTAGTTTTGTTGAAAATTACAATTTTAATATAATAGCATATGGTGTAGTGTATTATGAGGGAATAAATTGAAGAATATATAGATTTCAACCTTCTTGTTTTAAAAGGTAGTTTTTTTATCTGTTGTTGATGGGTTGTTGTTGCCAATTTTTTGGAGCATCTATAATTGAAATTCCGGCAAAATAGACGCAATACGCGTTCGGACGATAAAAACCACTTGTTTATATATTCATTAATTTTTCGTAAGAGTAGAAAAAATGCAAGGAAAAAAGAGTATTTAAATACCCCAAACCCGGACAAAAAATGAAAGGGCTTAGAAAAAAAAGTAAAATGCATGAAATACCCCGAATTTGCCAAAATAATTAAGATTTATATTGATTCTTAACTCATTTTTCTAATGTAATTAATTTGTTATATGAAATTCTGAGTTTTAGCGAAGGCAACTTCTAAAAAGGAGAACAAACATTGAAACCTTTAATTTAAATTATGCTTTATTTTTTATTAGTTTTTAAAAGTTAACTAAGTATTTTTAATATTTTTCCAAGAGCAAATTATGAATTTCGACGATAATTATCTGTTTGAAAATCTGAAAAACTTCGTGTGTGATATATCATAAATTACACTTTTAATTTCGTCTTAATAGTTAGCATTAAATAAAGCTGCATCAAGCCATGTGCCCCTACAATTAACAGGGGTAAATGAAACTTCCACAATGTCAAAGTTGCAATAATCGCGTTAAAAAATCATTTTTACGAAAAACGGTGAAAAACTGGATGCACATTCCAAATTAAATATTACAAAGATCTGAGTAAGAGTGAGAAAATTGGTACTATTACAAATTAAAGAAGTGTCAATCATGTAGTTTTTGTGATTTATCTTTATTTATTTATAAGATACTAAAAAATACAATTACAGGATAAGGAATCTTTGTTTGTCCAACTGGGAAGGTTTTCCGTTTTAGGACAATCACATTGATAAGTTTAGTTCATATGAAGTAGGTAATGTAACACAAATACATAAATATAAATTCAGATCATTGGAGAAATAACCTTTTTACATGGCATTAAATTCATAACATTGTGGAAATTACTTTCATGTTTACAATATAAGAGATAAGTTAGGTATCTTAATTTTTTCATTGTTTCTATGATGTGTGATAATATATGTGCAAGATTTATTATTTTAACTGATTTTAGACTTGTTTATAGTACATATTATTTAAGTTTGTTAAGTGTGGTGGGAATTTTAGATCTAGAGGCTAAAAAGAATATGTTCGCTCTTAACTCGCAAGTCTTATATATAGTATTGTTTCAGTTTGTATTTTAGTGTATGTTACAGTTACATGTTTTACTGTATTATATCATATGTATTTAGTTTATCAGTTTAAAATTATTTCATGCTTTAAAATTTTTTTGTATAATTTTCGATAGCTCACTAGGTATATTCTGTTCTTATAATCCATGTAAAAGCTCAGCTGGGCGTAAAACCATAAAAAATAAAATAAACTAAAATTTTGTAGTAATAATAATAAGTAGTAATTATAATATAACAAATTGAAGTATACTATACTATATTAGTGTTTTTATGAAATAATTATACTTTGTGTTTTTTAGTGCAGCTGAGTGATTTCGGTTTCAGGTTGTATTTAATGTCAGCATATTTTCTATTTCTCACTATGTTTTGTATCTAGTTTTTATTTAAGTTTTTTGAAACCAATCATACAAAATTTGTTTTTAAGCCAGGTTGAATAATGTGATCGAATAACAGTGGCAAAGAGCTACTTCGAATTGGATTTATTTTTTATTGATTTTGTAATTCTATCAAATAGTTAGTGTACTACACTCGGCGTCACAAAAATCGCACTTATTGCAAAATCTAATAAGAAAATAAAGCGATCTTGTCTTTCAAATGTGCAGCGTCGTCGTCCTGATCTACACCTCTGGATGAAGCCACCAGTCTCTTGAAACCGTTGTAAAACCCACCAAAAGGCGAAATTGCTTAAGTTTAGTGTGCGAGCAACATCGAGTCTTGACGTGAAAACCGATAGCGGCACCCATCTGGTCCTTAAAATGGTTTGAAAAATTGGTGAGTGCCCTCGGCTGCCGAGCAACATCACACTATTGTATCTCTGATTGCAGTAGTGCCACAACTTAAGCGACTTTGTAAAAAGTGTTGTCCATTTTAAGGGATTTTTTTTCTAGCGCTAAGTATTCATGTGTATCGTCTTCAATTTTTGGATAGTGAATGAGTGGTTGACTTAAACTGCTTCTTTTACAGCCTAGAAAGATGACACAACATTTTTTTAACGTACCGTTCTCGGAAAATTCGTATCGTTTATAAAATAACACTATTGTCTGATAAGTGTCGTTAAATGTACTCTAACTGTACATAAATACTATTTGGGTTGGATGGCCCGAGCAAACTTACGCTTGAAATTTATTTTCGAATAAGTGCGATTTTTGTGACGCCGTGAGTATTTTTCGGCTTTTCCAAACCAATTTCCATTTTGACTTAATTGAATTTGTTTCAGTAAATGCCGTGGGTATAAATAAGAAAATGATATCGATACAGACGTATTATCCGGCAATGGTAGAAATGTAGTTTATTTTTTGCAGCCACACAGCCTCGTGTTTAACCTTTGAAGTTCTGCTATACTCCCGATCTCCTTTATGACTATTTTATTTCGCTTTCTGTTATAACGGAGGAAATGAAATCAACATCACTTAGTTGATGAAATTTCAAATGAGATACAAAAATGAGTAGGACATTTGCATGTGATGGTTTCTTAAAGCCTCAGAGAAAGGGAATTTTGCGGGAGTATCGTAGAAAAAAAATCCTTTTGAAGGCTGCGGGCGATTTGAATAAATAACGAAAAGAACTTTTGAAACCGTTTTTCGGCTTAATAAAACGGAATAAAACAATGAAAGCACCTTTTTGAAATTTGAATACGACGAGGAAATGAGAACAAAACAAAGGCTGTAATAACCCTCAGGGTAGAGGTGACAACAGGCTCAGTAACTCCTGAAAGGACTTCCTGAAGGCCGATAAGCCCGGGAATGTTACCGCTCCGGGCGGAACTTGTCGTTTTAAGATTACGCAGTACCCACGCGACTTAAGTGAAAAGAATATTACCTTTTCGAGATAACTTTTTGATATCAAATTTACCACGAAATGTCAACACGAAATTGTTATTTCTGAGAAAGATAACAAATAAGTTAACCATAATTTTTCTAACTAGGTGGACTTGATAACCAACTGTCACAAATTTCAGGAAAAAGAAAAATGGTTTTTATTTGAGTTTTATTCACTGAAAGGGTAGTAGATCAAAGTAGGTGTGGGGCTGGGAAGGCGTGGGGTACTTTGCATGTAGATAAAGAGGTGCTTTAGGGATATTATCCCCTTTTGAGGAACATGAAAGTTATTAAATTCAGGCAAAAATAAAATAATTAATAGCAAAATCCATAAAATCAAAAATAAAGAGGTTTCTAGTAAATTCAAATTTAATTCAATTTTAAAATAACCCTACCACTGGATCAACAGATGTTTGTGGGTACGTTACAAAATAATTTTTTTTCAAAAATACATCATTTAATGTAAATTCCTTTTAAAAACTTAAACATGAGAAATAAACACATTGATACATCCATTTTAATTAAATGGTGTAAAAAATCTGCTTTTAAAATGTTCAACCTTATGATATAAAGATACAATTGTAAATTCAAAACACCTACTAAAATATTAAAGTATAAAAAACGATTCAATTATTTAAGTAATCTGAAAAAGAAAATCAGAAACGTAATGAAAATTTTCTACGCCACACTGAAATGTTTTACACTCATAAATAAACATTTAATCAACTTTCTACCCGAGGAAGAAAATTTTATTCTGTAAACTAATATAAACCCAGAAAAACTTTTGCTACCGAGGAGAGATTACTGCTTATTTCATTACAATATTCATAAACCAATGTGGTTATAGGCAAGGAAATGTAAGTGTTTTACGCCATTGAAAAAACATTACATAACTGGGTAGCTACTTACTGTCCAACCGAGTGGAATATGGTATATAAGGGTATGGGAACTAACTTCATTAAACCGACGCAGATCTTGCAAAGGGAATATGAAACGGAATGGGATATGGCCGGAGCTCTCAAACTGTCTGCGTAGACACATAGTAATTTAATATTTTATATGACAATTTACACAACGCTATACACACGAGCAAACATAGCATATATTACATATTATGGATGCTTTGCGGGTTTGTTGCTGGGAGGAGGTATTGATTACCAAGATATTTTTGGAGAAGATATTTTACAATTCTTTTTTCTTACGTTATCAATATATTTATTTATTTATTTATTCATTGCATCTCACAATACATAAAACACGTTTTTTCACATAAAAATCAACCTCACTAGGACTAAGCCTGTATCGAGGTTAACAATTTACATTTGAGTGAAGCAAACATAAGAGTAATCATAAACATAAAGTAAATCTACATACAAAAAAATATTTCAAAATCAAAGAAAAAATAAGTACAAGATGTGTTATCAGATGGGTAATTTGACAGTATATTGTAACAATATTTGAACCATAGCTAATCATTAATCATTATTTAAAAGAAGAAGCAAAGAAGATAATAAAGACAGCTAGGGTGACATTCAGTTTTTAGCAAATGGGACTTTAATAAAATCATATTATTTAAGAAAGGACAAAGATGAAAAAATATTAATAGAATCGTCTGTCAATACAAAAAATATAATTACACTAATTTATTTTAGATCAGACCTTCTCTGTAGTCCGAAATTGAAAACAAGTTATGATCATTTAAGACAAAGGATTTCACCTATTCACCTAATTAAACGACAGTAAGTCAAATTATACCACAATATTTCGACCAATTGCATTATTAAACTAAAAAACCCTAGTTAGAGCATTGGTACGATTTTATATAAATGACATTGAAGTCAAATCTAGGGTGAGAGAAAATCGCTTTGCAGCCATCTTGTATAACAACTTTTTGAAAAGATTTGGTATAAAATCAACTATTTTAATCTTGTTTATATATTTTTAATGCAATTATAACGGCTTTTGATTTTTTTATGGTATTTGATAAAACAGGAAATGATTTCACTTAAAAAAATAATTACACCAAGACTTTTTTCATACATCTTCCCCCTAACCACGTGGCTTCAATTTTTTCTCGAATAGCTTTGTCTAGGGCTTTTTAGGTTCATTTATTCAGATATTGTGTGCTATTTTGTGGACTTCAGAAGTCATAAAATATATTAAATGATCGTTGATATCAAATCGAAAAACATCATGACCCGTGGAATACACGATATTTTCAACGAATGTACGTATGGGTTAAATTATACGTTCTAACAATGCAACTTTTCTTACATGTCTCATAATTTAAATATCAGCTGTAATATAAAAATAACACCACTTTTCAATATTTTCAATAACACTCAAATCAGAAAAAAATAACAGAAAAATGAGAAAATTTTATTTATTTATTTAGAATTAATGAGAGAAGTGCCATTTACTTACATAAAAGTAATTGACAGTCATATTAAAATGTGGAAAATATGGAAAAGATTATATAAGTTAACAAGAAAAAAATAATACACACTAGTACAAAGTTATTAAAAGAAATAAAGAAGAAACAAAAAGTAAAACAAAAAACCAAGGCAGTGATCTCATTAATATATACACTGGTACCATGTTTAATCAGCACAGATTTAAATTTCGATAGAGGCGTATTAAAATATATAACCGAAAATTGTATACGAGTTACCAGTGATGTGTAATCAAAACAAATGATTTATAGCAGAATTGTAGCCTGAAACCGTAGTATGATTGTTACAATAATACATACTAGGGTACCTTGTTCTAATATTAGGAACATGAAATGAATTAAAATTAATATATCAGGGCTCCAACTGATAATTTACAATTTTATATAAAAATATAAGATCAATAAAATTTTCTTCTGTCACTTCACTTCAACAACTTCGAATGAATGTAATAAAAATTCGTAATCTATTGATTCTAAAAAAAAAAAGTCTAAAATTATATTAATTGACTCTCTCAATGATATTAATACAAGTATTAAAGACAGGTGACCAAACTCTAGACGTATATTCTAGAATGCCAATTTCAACGAGAATTGTATACAGAAAAAATATAAATCCTTACTATAAAAACCATCATTTTCATAGCCCTGTTATATTTATTTATTTATTTTAAGGAACATTAACAGTCTTAATATTAATTTAATGTACAAAGTTATTTTCGTATATAAGAAAGATATGAGATACAAACCAGAGATTTTGGTCAAAAATGATGACTTGGTCAAGTATCAGATTTCTATTATGTTAACAGTGTTTTTTTCATTGTAATGAAATGGTGTAGTTGCCCCTCTCAGTTAAAGACCTGAGAAGATAGATAAAGGTTTGTAAGGATTGCGCCTCTGAACACGGAAAAATAAATGGAAGACAATCTTGATCATGACATTTCTTCACGGTAAAGTACCAACCAGATGGTTAAAGAAGGCTTGAACAGAGAAAGAATACTCAGCCAAGAGTGTAGAATTACATACAAACTCGTGTCACAACTGAGGACCTATTTAACTGATGACGCAGACATTGAGGGACAGAGTGGTTCTCTCGTAGTAAGGGGCAACATGCCAGCAAGAAGATTTTGAGTATAACTCCTGCCAATAAAGGTCAATGTTAAGGAAGATTTACCGACGAATTGAATTACTAGAAATACTTAATCTTTTAGGAAACCACGTTTGTAGTCCACAATGGAATTCTGATAATAACCCAACATGCTAGACGTTGTGTGTGAAGTTATATCCCCCTTGTCCCGTGATCCACCTCCAAATAATAACAAAGATGTTAATTAATTATTTATTTATTCGTATTTTTACCAGATTTTCGTTTGAGAATAGCTAATTTATCTTCAAAAATTAATATTACAAATTGAGGTTTTACTATTTAAACAAAAATAATGTGTTGTAATGACCGCGCGGTAGTTCTCTGAAACGAATAGACGGTATGATAGAGCGATAAGAAAGATCGATAAAATAATGTGAACAGTTCTCCAAAGTCTATTTCTTCATCACATTCTTCTTATTCCTGGTAATAAAATACGTTGAATGATGAAGCCACGTGCGACCTCTCTCTGGGAACAGTCTATTTAGTATCATTCCACCATTCCTATTTATGGTGAAATTTTTTTTTTGTGAATACCGCACAAAAATCCCAACTGCTCCCAACCGTGTGGAGCTAGTGAGACTAAACATTCCCAATTGTGGTATGTTGTGAAAGTAGTAGGGAGGGGAAGGAGATGGGGAGGTGGAAGGTTTGGAAGTTCCTAGCTATTTAGATCTAGTTACCAAACACGGCTTAAGCCATGTTAAGCAACGTTTCAATACTAAATAGTCGTCTTACACCAGTGCGATACTGAGAATATATTACACTCTGGAACATACTGCAAATATACCTGACATTGTTTAAAATGATTTAATCCTGAAATAACGCACATTAATCAAATAAAATTTACTTGATTTGAACCAGCGACATATAGATTGCCAGTTGAGAGCCGTACAACCTTAATTTTGTATGACATATTGAAGAAGTAAACATGTATTTTATAATACAAAATAACTTGTTATCACTGCAAATACTTGAGCAGCACTGACTAGTTTCTTGAAGCCGACATAAGGAACAAACAAGTGCATGTTGAACTCAGTAATGATCCTTCATTAGCGCAACTACGCCAACGATAAGGAGGAGTTGTTAGTTTCAGATAAAACTTTCTCTTCTCAGTGAAATTTTACGTCTACTTATCCGATAAAGGAAGCTCATAAAACTGAATGATATAATTAGAACTAGACACCCTCTGGCGATGCAAGAGGTTTTCGGAAAATGACAGTGCATAATCAATTCTAACTTCCGTTCAATTTCTAACTTAGCTATCTTCAAGATATTATAAGGTTGTTTATTATCAAAAGGGTATTAATGATTCTCGCCTTAAATTTTAATGGAAAACGTTTTATCATACATTCAAAAATGATCCATTTAGGACTACTTTGGAGTCAAAGCTAAAGCAGGCCACAGACATACGTTCCAGAGTGGAAGATATTTTCAGTATCGCCCTGGTGTAAGACAACCATTTAATATTAAAACGTTGATTGAAATGGCTTTAGCTGTGTTTGGAAACCAGATCTGAATAGCCAAAAACTTCCTCCCTTTCCACCTTCTCATCTCTTTCCCGTCCCCACTACCTTCGCAACATATCACAATTGGGGATGCCATAGTCTCACTGGCTCCAGACGGTTGGGTGCTGTTGGGACTTTTGTGCGGTATTCACATAAAAAATAATCATGTTGGAAAACGAACATGGAGTAAATACCTTATATTAATAGGTTTAATGTTTGAAAGCGTTAAAAAAACATTTTTTTAAAGTTATAACGTTTAAAAAAAACAACACAAAACTTCACTTTGACGATTAAGTCACTAAACTGCACTATTTATTATATTTGACCAAATGTGTTAAATTGTGAACAATATTGCTTTCTTGATACAAATGACAATCAATAATGTCGAATAATACGACGCTTTCTGTTTGCTTGGAAGAAATTTAACAAATTTAAAAGTAACTAAGTTGAGTGGATTTAGTGACATTACATTGCAGAAATCGATTTTGAAGTAAATAGTCTTCACAGTGATAACATTGTTGCCATCAATTTACCTACTATGAGTTCTACCGGCAACCAATGTAATAAGGCAAGACAAACGTCTGACTGTATGAGGTGTATAAGTTGTAAAAACCAAATGCATTTCAGCTGTGCCAAAATCACATCTGCAAATTTTAAGAAGATGTCATAGGAGAACAAGCAGTCATGAACGTGCGCTAAATGCAAAACAGGACAATCACCGCTCTCCAGCAATCTCAAATCTTTCGACTCTTCAATTCTTCTTGGCGAAATCAAGAAACTTTCCTCCCAGCTGCAATAAATGAATTAAAAACTAGCTTCCTTTGAACAGACAATCGTTTATAATAATATCACAATCAAAGACTACACGAACAAAATTTTGGTTTTAGAAGAAAATCTAAAAAAATGGATAAGCTTGAAGCTGAAGTAATCGAATTAAAAAAAATCGTAACTTATCTGGATAAAACAAAAAACGAAAGAGAACAGCAGCTGCTCCTCAATAACATTGAAATCTTTGGTCTCCTAGCCTAAGACTCCTAAGCCTCCTAAAACCTAGCAGACAGTCTAATAAAAATTGCATCTAACGTTGGACAAATCATTAAAGAAGAGGACATTGAATTCATTAGTCGAGCCAAACCTCGCCAACATTCTCAAGACGGAATAGCAGCAGCTCCCCGTGACGCCCGCCCTCGAAACGTGGTGGCTTAATTCATCTCCAAAAGGAAGAAGAACGAACTGCTTGCGGTCATTAAAAAGAAGATGGGGGTCGACTGCAAGAGCGTAGGTGTTGCAGTAGGTAAAATTTTTATAAACGATCACCTCACCAGAAAAAACAAATTGATACTAAGATCAGCTAAAGAATTTAAAAATATAAACAAATATGATTTTTTATGGGTACGAAACTCAAAAATTTATATAAGAAAGAATGTTACCTCTCCTGCTATCCTCGTCTCTGGTCAAACCGTATTGAACAACTTAACTCAATGATTTCTCCTAAACTTAATTTTGATTTGATTTTATTTAATTTTTGCTTTCAACTTATACCACTTTTGTACTCAACTCTAATTCTATACACACTACTCAACTTAATCAACACACAACAACAAAATATACTCACATCTGCGCAGATTGAAAACCATGCTCACCCCAGTGGACTTTTGGCTGCTGAGTTTTTTTTATTTTTTTTACAGTGAATACCTCACAAGAGTCCCAACTGCTCCCGTCTGGAGCCAGTGAGACTATGGCATCCCCAATTGGGGGATGTTGTGAGGCTGAAGGTAAGTGGGGAAGGGAAAGTTTATTAACTCCTGGGAGTACAATGCTTTATATAATATACTATATTCTGTATTGTATACTTTTAATAAATAAAAAAAAAAAAAAAAAAAGAGGAAGGTGGGGAAGTACCTGGCTATTCAGATCTAGTCACTAAACACGGCTAAAGCCATTTGGAGCAACGTTTCAATTCTGAATGGTGGTCTTACACCAGGGCGATACTGGTAGTATCTTCCACTCTGGAACGTGCCGCAAATATACTATATATTATTTTAATTAATTAATTGTGAAATAACACAAATCAATCAAATAAAATTTATTTGCGCACGCCGGGTTCGAACCCGCGACCTTCGGAATGGCAGTCCAATGCGTTACCACTGGACTATGCCGGCCGTCAAAAGAGTAAACATAATAATATGTTTTTTTTACATATTATTCTTTTTACTTAGAATCTAAATTGGATAATAGTTTCTCTCTTACATGATGCATAACACCATCATAATTTTTTATCAAAACGCACGTGGCATCCGATCCAAGACGAAAGAATTCTATCAAAATCTCCTGATCAACGAATTCGACATAATATTAATTAGCGAGACGTGGTTAGTTGACAGCATATCCAATGATAAGTTGTTGATTGCCGGTATAACGTCAATAGAAATGACAGAGATACTAATCGAACGGGTGAAACAAAAGGGGGTGGCGTTGTTATAGGCATAAAAAAGACTTTTCGATCTCAAAAGTCATGAACATCAGACGCCGAGGATATATGGATCTCACTATTACTAAGACATTTAAAACATTGCGTTTCAAATATTCATATTGGTTGCTCTTACTTACCAGGAGTTAGTCCTAAGTTGTCTAATGCACAGCGTTTCTCTATTATCAATAGTCATACAGTTGTCATATCTAACTTAACTACTGAATTTCCAAATGATTTTTTTATAGTAATAGGCGATTATAATATGCCAAATTTGAGCTGGAACTGTACGTATCAGCCACGTAGTATCAACTTCTGTGCTTCTACCCTCCTTAGCTGCCTTTAGTTTTCCAATCTAACACAGTGTAACGAAATTTATAATACTCACGAATGAATTTTAGATCTTGTGCTTTGTAATACTACAGTCATCCTCTCCACGGCTGACTCGCCACTAGTAATCGAAGATTCACATCATAAATCTATTATAGTTGAACTTAATATTCCTCTCCCTGCTACCATCCTAAAACCCCAGATAGTAAAAATGTTCAATAAAGTTAACTACGAGGTAGTTAATGATGCTCTCAGAAACAATGATTGGTCCTCTGTCGTTAATGCACAGGACGTAGGTACTGCGGTACATCATTTTTATGGTATTATTGATGCCCTGATAGATGATCTGGTTCCAAAGAAAGTAACCAAAACAACCAAATTCCCAATATGGTATTCCAAAAAAAAAATATTAACATAACTAAAGAAAGAATAAAGTTTTTTCGTGCCTGGAAACAGTACAAGAATCCTCTAGATTACCAATCTTTCTCAAAAGAAAATTTCTAGTCATACTCATAACGCCTACATTGCTCGATTGGAATCAGAAATTCAAAATATGGAATTATGTTAAGACGCAAAGAAAATTTCCTACTATACCAGAAAATATAACCTATCATTCGACGACGGCACACGACAGCAAAAAAGTTACAGACTTGTTCACTGATTAATTCTCAACGGTCTCTAGAAATGCATTTCCAAAACTCAATTTTAATAATAAGGAAAATCCTCTGAACAACACATTAATATCCTCAATTAAAATAAATGAAAAAATCTCCTTGAAATACTCTTCAAGCATAGATATTAAAAAAGGTCCAGGAATTGATAGGCTACCGGGAGTTTTTATACGCAACTGTAGTAAGTATATAAGTCTTCCGGTTTGCGCCATCTACATAGAATCACTGACAGAAGGAACGTTTCCCCTCAAGTAGAAATCAACCGTTATCACACCCATTTATAAAACCGGTAATAAACATGACGTTAAAAACTACCTTCCGATTTCCCAACTTCTTATTTTAATCAAAGTTCTAGAAAAAATTGTGTTTGATCAATTATACTCGGCTATTTCCACAAGCATTACACCAAATCAGCACGGATGCACGAGAGGTCGGTCTACGACATCTAACCTGGCCCTTTTTATTAACTTCTTGCATAGCAAGATGAATGACAAAGAGCAAGTTGATACTATGTATACAGACTTCTCTAAGACTTACGATCGCGTAATACACTCAATTCTTTTGAAAAAGCTCGTCCTACTTGGTATACACGGTGACCTGTTTAGATGGATCAAATCTTACATTAGTAACCGTAATCAAGTAATCTTAATCAACGGTGTCTTCTCAAAATCTATTGAGTTAAAATCTGGTGTTCCCCAAGGGCCCCACCTAGGTCCGCTATTTTTTATATAAATGACATTGGATCATGTTTTCAAAATTCCAAATATGAACTTTATGCCGATGACATGAAAATATTCAAAGTTATTTGTTCTCTTTCTGACTGCGAAGCGTTACAGAGTGACCTAGATAGACTTTGCAAGTATTGCAAAGTTAACTGTCTAGATATAAGGGTTTCTAAATGTCACACTATGACATTCACCAGAAATAAACACGTAATTAAATACTCATATTCACTCAACAATGAACCTGTCATCTCGAAAACGGAATGTAAAGACCTCGGCGTTTACCTTGATAGTAAACTTATAATAAATAAGCACATTGACTCAATCGTTAATAGGTCGTATAAAATATTTGGTTTCGTGCTACGTGTAAGTAAAATATTCAACAATAACTTTGAGTTTTTTTTGTTTTTGTTTTTTTTTTGTTTGTTTTTGGGGTATTATGCCGTGTTGCGCTAACTCCTTCTTTAGCCGACGTTTCGGACAGCGTTGCAGTGTCCATCATTGGACTGCAACGCTGTCCGAAACGTCGGCTAAAGAAGGAGTTAGCGCAACACGGCATAATACCCCAAAAACAAACAACAAAAATGCTTTTGGCCGTGAGAATATAAAAACTTACAATAACTTTGAGTGTACATTTGAAACTTTGCAGCAAAGACAAGCAGTAGCAGACTCAATATTTATACACAGAATTTTAAACAATAACATTGACTGTACTGAACTTCTGTCCCTTATTAACTTTAACATACCTTTGGGACGTACACGACACATAGTGCTATTCCACACGATTAATTATAATACAAATGCAGCATCTTATTCGACAATCAACCGAGTTTTTCATACTCTAAATAATATTTGTCTTAACTCTAACATTGACATTTTTTCGGATTCACTGCCCAAATTCAAACGTGGCATCATGTCAATAATTTAAACTATTCAATGCGCATACATACAGACACACACAAACAAACATTCACACATACATTACACACGTCACACACACACACCTATAAACTACACACGTCACCTGGTAATTAAGGAATAAACATACTACTTAGCAGACATTACAAGGAAACATATCATTGGTGCCCAACATGAAATATCTTGTTCCTGTATATTGTTTCATCTCTGTAAATCATGTACTGTTTGTTTCTATAATATAAAATAAAATAAAAATATATATTTATACCAAATAATGTGTTCTTCCTGGAAATCCCGTAATTACCTCTTTCACTTTGTCCACCTCTCCCTCAAAAATCTAAAAGATTTTTGGATGAATCTGTCAATATTTTGTATCGTAGATTATTTTTTAATATTCTCCCGATGAAGAAAGCGTTCTTACGAAACCGGTGAAGTGTAAATAAAATTTTAGTGGTGAATAACAAATTTATGTTTTTTTTATTGTACATCATGACGAGCCACAAAGTTATTGGTTTTTACAAATACAAATAATATCGCACTCCGATTCCCCGAAGTAAGTGTTTCTTTGTAAATGTGTGGGAAGTTTAAGAGGAATATTAGAAAACATCTGCCTGATCCATATCTGGTTTCTGAATGTAGCTTTTAAACAATTATGTTGTTTATCGTATCTGAAAAATAAATTCTGTATTGAATTAATTAATAAAATTTACGCTAGGGGTCATTGAACATATGTACTGTATATATCTACAAATCGGGAATGTAGGTTATCACAATTGTCAAGGAATGGAGATTTACCAACAAGCGGTCTTTGTATGAAATTATTAAAATAATAATATCGATAGTATTTGTAATTCCAATGCAATGACGTCTAGAACCGGGATGTGCATCTGCAACTGATTGTTTGAACGATTCATACAAGCGTTAAAGTAGGTACAAAAATGTCCAATTTTCTTTTTTACAAAAAACCCGATAATGATTTAAAAAATTTACTATCACCACAGAAAACTGATTATATTGCTTGTGTCGTGACGGAAGACTTATCCCGCCAAGGAATTGAATCCACGACGCCTAGATCGGACCCAGACGTGATGCCAACTCAGTCACTGATCGGTCGTTAATACATATTTCAAGTTGAAATTATTATTAATTAGTAATTGAATATTTTAAATGTGTAATTCTTTTGTTTAAATTTTTGTAAATGTAATTTTTCAAGTTTACTAACGAAGTACATTTGAAATATTAATTTCTGATCGTGTTTTGAAAGCAATGATCCTGAGGCAATTTTTTTTGTAAATCTTTCAGGTTTCCAAATCCAAAATATGTAATATCCCGTGATTTTTCACAGGTCTGCGCCATAAATATATATTTAGTTCCACTGCAATGCAAACACAAATAAGTTATTGCCTTTAATTTAGTATGAGGGTATTCCGTTCTAAGGTTACTTTGTACTTATTTGGTTTGTACCGAAATTTGGAAGACTGAGACGCAAGAAAATAGAAGAGGAAAAATAATGGAGAAGAATAAGAAGAAAGCCTTGTTACCAAACACGACAAAAACATACTTCAATATTTAAGATTATTTGAAAACCATCGTCTATAATTACTTCTTAAACCGTTAATAGACGTTAGGTTGACCGCGTCTTTTTCCCGTTTACAATTGTATTACTATCCCATAAATTTATTTTGTATACCGGAACGAACTCTCTTTATTTCCTGTTGTTTTTAATGTTTGCTATTATTGTACAAGAAATGGTTAAGTGGGAGGTTTATGGTATCGTATGGGGTTTGGATGCACAAGGGGCCATTAAAGAAATCCTATTTTTATCGTGCCAACTTTATCGCACCGCTATTTGCGAGGGAAAGTATATTAGTTTTCTAAGAAATATCGTTGTTATGATGTTGTTTTTTTTTCCCTTCCCTAATCTTTTTGTTGGAAGCCATAACGATGATGGAGCACAACATGTGAAGTGGCCAATAACAAATAAACTACCTCCATAAATATTAGACGGAAGAAGTTGAACAACCTTTAATCGATGATTGCGCACAATGAGTATTGTGTACTCAATTAATAGCCTAAGTTTTAAGGTATACCAATATTAGCGTTTGAAGTACAAGTTCTGTGTTTATATTACTTTTCTGTCTTTTTTGACATCATTTTGATGTATTTAGATTAATTCCCATATGAAAATTTTATTAATATACATTTTATTAATTTTATTTAATATACAATGATATTGACCGGTCAATGACCGACTTGGAATCGCGTTTGGGTCCCTGGCGTCGTGAGTCCTAAACGAGGCTAAGTCCTTTATCACAAGGAATTTTTTTTATTATGGTGGTAGTAGGATATATTCAAATATTGTAAGGTTATTTGTAATCCGAGAATTTGTCGAAAATTTTGGGAATTTGTAGCAAGTTTGTTTATGTATAAAAAAATGTGAGCCATGTTCTATTGATTTGTTAGTATTTTAAAATTTTTGATTATTATTTTGTATCCGACGCATATTTTATGTAACCAAAAGTAATGTATAAATTATAATTTATTTTTCCAAGTTATTCGGTAAATGTTACCGAATAGAATCTTTGTGATTTTTTACACGTAATGTGCAAGAGTTCTGTCTAGAGCCAGTATAAATGTGAGTCCACATTTTGAGAGATATTAAAAAGTTGAAAAAAATGAAAAAAGAGAAAGAAAATGGTTGATTGGTTGATGCCTTGCAATTTAGATCCACCCAACAAATAAAACTAAACCGTATTTAGATTTTGTTTCGATTAAGATATTTGCATTTTAACAGGGTGATTCTGAGCTTACGAAATTTTTCTAGGTAATAAGATAGCCTTCATTTTACCTTCGAAGATAATAACAATTTGACCAAATAAAAGTTTTACTGTATAAACGTAAGTTTAAAAAAATAGAACAGATTCAAAAACCGAAGATTCCAAGATGAATAACCAGCCATCTCCGTAATATTTTTCGGAAAAGGTACATAATATTTTGAAATAAAATAGCCTAGCCTTGAATTATTTCCCTGTCATCGAGATATCAGAAGAGAGTTTTTTATATCCTCCGACGATAAACATCACGAGACCCTTCAGGGTCCAGACATTCGAGGGGTGAGGGCGTGGGATATCAAGGCTCGCCCCATTGGCTGCCCTTCCGAAGGGTGTTTTTTCACCCCATGAAAAGTAGTGGCCCAATTCACATGTTACGGGGAGCCTGATGTGTGATGGAATCTGGGTGTTTCTAGCCTCAGAGATAAATAACCTTTTGATTATTATATTTGTTAATACTTTTAACAAAAAACAGCAAACACTTTAACAAAAACGTTGTTAAAGCGATGACAAACAGTATATATGTTTAAAAAATTTAGAGATCAGAGATTTTAGAGTAAATTTTCATCGCAAAACATTTAAACAAAAGATTTTTATTTTTACCATTATAATTAAATACCTATTCATAAAAGAGAACAATTCCAATAAAAATCGGCCATTTAATACTTATTACTTTTTTAGATAGATTTATAAGTTACCCAATAAACTGAAATTCTCTAAACGTTAACATTAAATTAGGTAGTTTCGTACTCCTGAGGTTTCAAAAAAGATAAAACTCATCCCTCTGGTTTCTGGTGGTTACTAATAAAATGCAATGGTCAGGCTTAAATTACATCAATTTTTGTGAAGTACTTTGTTCACTCGAACGAAATGTGCAATTCAGAAAAACAAATAAAAAGTATGAAATTTTAACGATCGTCGTTACATTTTGTTGTACGCAATAAAAAGGAACGTTTATTTATTTTGTGTTTTAAAATAATTTGGTTTATGTGCAATAATTTATATAATTATACGAAAATAATATGATTTCTATGCAACTATCATACTATGCAATTTGTTACCTTCGTACAGTTTTTCATTAAAGACAACTCGAATGCTTGATAAATATATTACCCAAACACAATCGCAATGTAACTGAAAGCAACACTGGAAAAAAATACCAATTTAATTCGTATATTTTACCATTTACGGAAAATGTTAATGAGAACGCAGAAAATACTTACATAGATGTATTGCCTTCATATAGCATGTTCTAAATTTGTTATTCGACTTCAGAAAGAAAAATTAAAGTAAAAATAAAATTAGTTTTGAAATTAAATATTTTATTAATATATCGCTTGTGTCGTGATGTAGGACGTAGCCAGCCATTTCAATTCGTTAAACGTACACACTTGCTGTCCCGTTATCGATAATAATAATAAGTATGCTTCAGCAAGACAAAAAACTGTTTCGCAGTAACGCGTCAAAAGGATAACGCTGCCAAAAGCGTAAATAGACACACAAATATTTGATAAATTGCTCAATAAATATAGAAGAGAAATCTACAACTTAAAACTGATGGATATCGAAGCTGGTGTGCAAAGATAATACGAACAAAAAAACAAGCATATTACACAAGAAAATAAGATGAAGTCAATGCCCTATGGTAACATTAAACAAGAATGGAAGATTATAAAGGAGGTCTTAAACCTACAAAAGGAACAAACAACCATAAACAATGTAAAAGAAACATACAATATTAGTACTTCAATGTGAAAGAATCTAAATATGATTACTAAGCATATCTCTTTCAATGGAATTGCCACAAATTTGTGTAGTGGAAATAAAACAAGGGAGATGTGTCTTTTGAATGATTTTAAATCTGAACTTTACGTTTAAGGGGACAATTTTAAAAATTAAGCCAACTGGCTAACAACTGAAGTGACATATAATTATATAAATGATTTAAAAAATATCTTTTCCATGTGGTATTGATGCAATAAAAGTTATGGTGTATAAACTACATGTATCCAAATTAGCTGGTCCAAAGTCTTATATTATAAATATTAACTTCAATAGTGGAATATTCACTGCTTACTGTAAGAAAGCTAATGTGACTCCTCTTTTTTTAAGGTGGAGATCATCTAGATGTCAATATTTACAAACCTATATCCTTACTCAACACTCTTTCCAAAACATATACAATTCTCTCTAGAAATCCGTTAGGTTTCAGAGAGAATAAAGGAACTAGTTATGAAATGTTGATGGTAATATTTAGTCACTAATGCACTGGACCATTTAACAAAGCTTCTAAGTTTTGAGATCTATTAAAGGTATGTAATGTGTTTTTATTCTATCTCAGTAATAGAAAACTACAAGTAGAGATAAATAATTATTTCAGCGAAAGTAAAATTTAGGGTTCCATTGTTCCATGAGGTAGTGTGTTTCAAACAATATTGTTTTTAATATACATTAATCATAAGTGTAATTCCAGTTAACATCGTTAGATTTACAGATGATACTGCTTAAATATTTTAGGGTAAAACCGGGAGGGATGCTTTTGACAAATGTAATTTGGGATTAAAAGTACGGCAGAGTTGTAGGTAATATATTTAGTTTTTGAAAAAAAAAAAACCTTACATTTAGTACGTCTTCAAAAAGTCAGCCTTCCAACACTCATAACCTGATTATACATAATTGTCTGCAAAATTGTAATTACTACCCCTTAGAAAATGTACACTGTATGAAGCATTTAAGAGTGAAGATTTAAAAAAAATTGCGATGGAACAACCATTTCGGTCATGTTAATTCATAGCTAACAAAGAGAATTAGGAGGTTTTTCTATATTTTTAAAAAGTTAAGTTGTATATTGGATAAACATAAATTAAAAATGGTCTATTTTTCCTTAGTCCAATCTCGACTTTCTTATAACAAAGTATGCTAGGGATCCTGTCTAAAGTCTAATGTAGAGCCACAAAACATTGCCCACAAATTGATTCCATAGCCATGTTATAAAAAAACCGTTATCCATCGAATCTACTTCATAAGAAATGTAACGTTATGTGTATAAAACAGCTGTGTACCACTAAAATATTTCGTTGATTTTTTATCATCATTAAATTTGCAAATATAATATAAATCCGTACCTTCAGAATTGGCTCTACACTGAGCTTTGTGGCGGTACATATTAAAACATCTTTTGGTCAAAGAAACTATTTGTATCAGGCTCAACTTATGTTATTGTTCTTACCAATTAAATTTAGTCTTCCACGTCGTTAGTTGAATTTTAAATGACTTTTAAGGTGTTTGTGTTGACAGAGGATTGCCAAAATATTTTTCCAACTTAATCCTACAAAAGTTCCATGTGCTTTTTTTTTTTTTTTTTTTTTTTTATATTTACTCCACACAGGAGGCCCTGAAGAAAATAATTTCCCTCAGGATGTTTAACACAAATGTGTTAAACATCCTAGTTGTTTTTGTGCTTATGTACTTTTTAGTTCTTGGGAATAATGATTTATTTATGGTTTGATATTGTTACAATGCATTCTCAAAGTACTCAACTGGCTACTCGTATAACATATTTTTCTTAATCGTATCACTTTGTAATATTTTGTGTTTATATTTGTAATGATGTTAGTTTATATGGATTAACTCAAATGTGTAAAGTGTTAACTTCAATGCTGGCTAGCGAGGTAAACATTATTATGTAAAAAATAGGTGTTTGTGTTTTTTTTTTTAAAGTGATAAATAAATCAATTCACACAATAAAATTAATTAAACAACTTGTAAAATGTGAAAATTATTTATTATTGTTGTCATCGTTCATTTCTTAAATAGAAATTCCTTAGTTCCCGAAAAGTTTTCTTCTAGAATGCGAAGTAAAACTTAACAGTTGGGAAGAAATCGCAAAATAAAAAGACAACTTTGATAATTAAGAAACTCATTATACTTATGAAGGGAGAGGCATAGTAATTATGTTTAAGTTTATTTCAGCAGACTTAGAGTAATTGATCCTTAGCAATTCAAACTTTACAATTTCAATTTTATATCGATTTTTCGTAGATTCCACGAATAATTTAATTTTATTAAGTAATATTCCTAAAATTGTTTTTGTTTCAGAAAATATGCACATGACAGCTATTTGATATTTTAATCAGGATTTATCAAACTGGGGCGAATTTGCTGTGCAGGACACGGAGTAAAAAGCAACAAAGCCGTCCACAAAAGGCTTCTTTGTAATACACCTCATGTACGTCTAAATAAAGAAGTCAGTGATGTCGCTAAGCAAACTTCACTTTTTAAAATAGCCGAGTCACACTGTTAATTTAAAATGCTCGCGATACAACAATACACAAATCAGTTTGTTTTTTTTGAATATTTATTTAAATGTATGTTATTTTTTTCATACATCTAGTACAAAAAAGTAAAAAATAAAATAAAAATAAGATTTAGTTCGAGAATTACAGTGACGTTTTTTTACAAAATAAGTTAAAAAATAAAATAAATACCTTCGTATATAATTATAAACTTTTTCTTACAAGTAAATCAGTGTACACACCAGTATCAGCAACATTTGCCTCAATTTGAAAACCGTCCTTGCTCGGTGTCACTGACTTGATTATGCGAATAAGAATCTAAGTTAGTTAAAATAAATAACACAACCCTGAAAAACAATATCATACCACCATCTTTCTTTTTTTATGAATTTCATACGGTTGGCTTGAGGAAAAAAATTGCCTCATGGTCATAGATATGTTTCTTATGTCTAAGCTAAGGGTCTATGTAATCTTTGGGCATGTTGCGTGGGAGTTTTTTTTTTAAGGAAAAGAAGGAGAACCTAGATTTTAAAGAGACCCATGGTATAGAAGGGAGGAAACACAGAGGACGGCCAATTATTCCACAGTTGAGTTACTGAACTCACGAACGAGTTGTAGAAACGAACCGTTCTATTCAATTATGTACACATGTTAGAGACGCGTTTGTCTTGTTTCCTGACTGTGAACCGGTGCCGAAGAGATCAATGACGCTAGTTCCTCCATCTTCAATTGATATACATGTAGAACAATGACAGCATTCCTACTCGATGCCTGTGCTCTAAAGATTTCAATACGTATGTTAATACAGAAACTCAAAGTCAAGTTTTTTTTGTATTTAAGGAGTTCAGACCAGAGGTGGCTGCTAAAAGGCGCGATTTGTGCAAGGTTAGCAGTTGTGTACTTATATTTAAGTATCTTACTTCAATGAAGAAATTTAGCACTTTTAAAAATCATAACTCAACAAAGATCTTAAGGATAACATGAGCAGAATATCCTTCAAATTTTTCCTCCAATTCATTAGAATGGGTTGGCGGTAGTCCGATTAGGCAGGCCGTTTACCTCGTTAATACGGGAAAGCAAGTAATGTGTAATAATTGTAGGTTCCGCAGATCTAGTATAAACAAGTTGGCATAGTCAGCGAATCCAGCTATGGGCGGGTAGGAAATGTATGACCTCTGAGATAAATACACAGGATTATAAGTAAACTTTAACGGGAGTTGTTTAATTAAGCTTTGATCGTTCCTAAATTCTGGGAGAAAATATTGAGAAAAAGCCTAATATCACGACTCATTAACGGAGAAAATAAATTATTGTCATTTATTTCGTTGTTCTAAAAATATCCGCTTGTTGGACTCAGATGAATTAAAAGAGAATATAGGTTACTGAGACAACATTCGTGGTTTTACTGAATTGAATCCAGTAGAAAAACTTGTGATTTACTGCGTTTAGCATCACACATAAGTCCGTCGGTCAGACAAGCTGTCACCGGCTACCACAACCACGTCAAAAAAGTTTTCCTGTGTTTTTGAGATGAGCACAAATCATTATTGAACAAAAAATAAATCCATTTGCATGTACTAAAAAATCACTTACTATTTTAATATATACAATTATTCAAAAAAGCTTTTTGCCACACAAAAACGTTAAACGTCAAATAAAACAAAGTGAGACAACGAATGCAAAACACAAAAGCGTATGAAGGACAACCTTGTGATAGTACGTACGTCGTTCTCCTACCATTCTACTACTGTATTCCCTCGTTTGTTCGTCGGAAAATCGGCCCACTGACAGCACTTTGGGCATGACTTCATGCGATTTAAAGATCAGAGAAAATTAATACGAAATTAGTACGAAAATTCTCGTCGTTCGCAGGTGACCTCATGCTTGCCAAAATACACATATTATTTGAATGACTATCTCTTTCTAATGCTTTTCTTTCCATTTAGCTATGAATGATGTTACTTGTAGCTTTATTCATTCAAACATATTCTTTATGGCTATTCTTTTCTTTTCAATCTTCAAACAGGAACGTGCCATATATTTTAACGAAACGCGTTTGTGCATTTATGTCAATGTTATTGGAAAGTAATTTTGAAATCCTCCTCAACTCTCTGGAACCAGAAAAACTATGGCAGCGCCAAGTGGAGTATGCCAGGCTTAATGCAGTGAGAAAGGGAAGAAGATGATGAAGAGGATGGTGGGAAAGTACCTGGTTATCCAGATCTTTTCACCAAACATGGCTAAAGCCAATTAAAGCTAGGTTTCAATTCTGAATGGTGGTCTTTTAAAAGGTCAATTATGAGAGCATCTTGCAGCCTGGGAAATGTCGCAAATATATGTAATATGTAGAGGCAGCCCGTGATTGAATTTGACAGTTGTACATTGCACTAAAAATGGGAACATGTAATAGAGAAAAATTAACCCCTCAACACAGCTCATATTATTATGGTCTCATAAAAATCGTATTAGTGAGAAATGCGATCTAAACAGTGTTAGGAAGAAAAAAACCACACGCTTTATATTTAAATAAAGTGGTTAACCACAGAATAATTAAAATGTACACCTCTATAAAACCAAAGGTTCCAAAAGATAATAATATTTGTCTAATGAAATACAAAATTCGCAACACCTAACAGCAAGATAACTCATATAAATGGGATAGGTTTACGTTTGAACAATCTAGAAGCTCTGGATTTTTTATTATTTTTATTAAATTAAGAATCGGACATATTCTCCTAACCCACACCTACTTTTACCCCTCTCTCTTCCTTGCCTCCTTCCCCCCCCAACAAAATTAATCATTTCTCTTCCTCGATCTTAAATAAAACATATATACAATAAAGTGCCATTAAAAATAAATACATTTTTTTGTAATAATTATATTTACTTTATCCTCAAAGTGCTTGCTACATGTGAAAATTTATAACATTTTATACTACATTTCTAATTGACCTGGGAATCGTACATTTAGTATTTTGGGGATCTAGGTGAGAGGCACAAAATGAAAGACGTGTCGTGAAGGTCACAGTGTTTATTGAGTCAGTCTGCCGTGATGAGAGATGACGCAGGACTGATGTTGTATTCTCCGGATGCTGGCAGTGATGGCTGGTCAAGCGCGGGTCAGGGAGTCGACGCCGGGCGCTGGTGACCGGAATTCGTTGACTGTCAGGCACTAGCGATCTTGAGAATCAGTACTCCAGTGCTGACGGGAAGGCCGAAGGTGCGGTAGACCTTGTAGGCGGTTGAGCGGGAGCTGCGTAGACCAATGATGATGCTGCGTGTCCTCGTGGTGGTCATGGTGCATGGATGAAGCGCTGGTCAGAGGCGCTGGAACCAGGGCGCTGTAATCCGTTGTAATGCTGGCCAGGGACGGTGGCCAAGGTACTAAGATGATGTCCCAAGGGAATCCATAGTTGAAACCGGGCGGAGCCGGGAATATTGCCCTTCGCGCAAAGGTGCGCGGATTATCACTCGCGGGACTTGTAAATGTTGGCGGCAGATTGATGACTGACTGACTGCTCGCTGCGTCGGGCTTATTTATACTGTACAGCCGACGGCAACAGTAGGTAGGTGAATTCGCAAATAAATTGGAGGCACTCGCTCAGTCTGGGCCTTTCGGGAACTTTCGGCGGCGCTGCAATTACGCATATGAGATAGGCTAAAACCTTCTAGCGAGTTGGTGTAATGTGCCAGATCGACTTGCAACGTATTATCGTAGGTAGGTCGCGTTGTTTACGATTCGTTTTCGGTAGTAATTTGCCTAAGTAATTATAAATAAATAAAATTAAGTACCTAAGTAGGTCGAGCTGTTTATTATTAATAAGACAATTCTGGATTGTTCTCTCAACACCACAGTATTATGAACAGAAAAAATAAATACTAGATTTATTTTAATGTATCAGAATCCACTTGAGAATTTCCGTCGTAAATAAATTTAGGGAAAGTGGTTAGAGTTTTATTTGTAACCATACAATCTACCCTACTTAGACAAATCTTCCCCCGAGAGGTGAAATGCTCTTAGTCACTGGAAATGAATAATTATTTTTTCAAAGCTTTTGCAAAAGACATTCACGCCCAAACAAGGTCGTCAAAATAAAGGAAACCACAGAATTTAGAGTGGTACGTACAGAAAACGCCGCGTTGGTAAAATAAATGTGAAATATTATTTTATTATTGTGAGAAAACGTTTCAGAGCATAGGGGTGGCTTTTTTGTGAATGCCGCACGAGAGTTCTTACTGCTCCCAACTGGCCGTAGACTGTCCTTAATCGGGGTATGCTGTGAGGCTGAATATAGTGGAAAAGGTAAGGAGACATGGAACAGAAAACTTGGAAAGTACGATGCTTTTCAGATCTGGTCACAACACACGGCCAAAGCCATTCAAAGCCATGCAAGAAGATGTTAATTATTGATAATAAGTCAGTTTTACATCAAAATTTTAGAATAACATTGAATGAATTGATACCTTTATAACTGACCAATAAGTTATACATTAATGTTGGATTCAAAGTAATAAAACAAGTTCATTACAATTTATGTCAAAATACACGAATATGACCTAATTACATTAGTTCCTGCCAGTTTTGGATGCCTTAAACAACTGATAATGAGAAAAACAATTTAATATAATTTGAATGAATGCAATTTTTATTTCGTATTGCCTAAGTCCCAAATGTTGGTTATCTCCAATACATATTTTGACCTGCGTTGGTACACAGCGGCATGTAAAGAACAATATAAAAAACAAAAGATTATATAAAAACCGACTGAATCGTCCATTTATTTTCTTTTATTTATTTATTTATTTTTATTTATTTATTTACACATATACGGCACAACACGTGCCATTAACATAATTGACATACTTATAATAGTACAACAACATGAAGAATAACAGTATAAATGTTAGTGAAATTTAAGAAAATAGGTAAAAAGTAAGGTAATAAGTAGTGTATAAAAACTATAATGTATAAAAGTAAATTGTAAAGTGAATAGTTTAAAATATAAAGTATTAAAGTACAAACCATAATTTATTAGGAAAAAGTAAAAATAAAAATAAAAATTTAAAAATTGAAATAAAACAATAAAATGTACCAATAAGATACCTATCTCTAGGTACCGACAATGATTTAAATATAAAAAGTAATAAATCCTGGATTATGTTAACCGATATGATAAATTTTACAAGTACTTATGATTTCAAGTGCATTAATAGTTTTAGAAGTACTGGTAGGCATATTATGTTTACATGATGTATTTACGTGGTACTAGCAAACAAATTTAGTTTAACGCATCTTTTGTATGAAGACAGATTACCGGCAGCGTGATCAATATTAGCATATTCATTGCCTAAAATATGCAAGCGATTTATGGTTGAGTTTTGTTCTGCGTTCGTCATAGTATTGTCACAGTGGAAAGGTGTTTTGAGTCGAGTCGGTCTACTAGGTACATGGTAATTTATTAATGAGACCAATTCAGGGGAGTCAAACCAGTTATTGTTTATTTTAAATAAAAAAAATAAGATCATTGAGTATTCTTCTATCTTTTAACGATAAGAGTCTCATTTTTTGTAATAAAGATTCATAGTTTATGTCAACCGCAGGAATACCTAATTTGAAATTAATTGATCTGAGAAATTTGCGTTGGATTCTTTCAATGGAGTTTGCATGGCTTTTGTAGAAAGGGTTCCATATGGGGGAATTGTATTCTAAATGACTCCTAACCAGAGTTGTATATAGTATTTTAAATGTTTGGATATTTTTAAAATCTTTACAAATTCTTACAATGAAGCCCAGAATTTTCATTGCTTTACCCGTTATTATATCAATGTGATTGGTAAATAGTAGTTTAGAGTCGAAGGTTATTCCAAGGTCCCTTATTATATAGGAAGGTTCTTGAAAAAAACCTGTATTTTTAGCGAAAAGTAGGCGTGTTTCCGTACTTTAATGTTCATCTGACTTGCTAACATACGTACATATTAAAACATTCACGCTGGTAAGAAAAATAGTGGTTTTATCAAAATATCTAGTTATTTGTTTTGGCATGACGGTCAGCGTTACTAAAAAACATTAAGATAAAATTTTTGTTAGACTTTTCATTAATAGGTCCCGAAAGAAAGGTTTTATTAAGGATAACAAAAATAAGTAAAATAATATTGATATGGAAAACTTTCATTAAAGCAAATGCGTAATGCTATTCTTACTAAAAATATACAGATTTACAAAAACCAGATAATTATTACAATATGTAAAATGTATCAACCATTTTTACTGATATTTTTCGATAAACATTTACCAATTCATCTAAAATCTATAGAGCGCGTGCATGCCAAAAGTAAATCTTTAAAAATTGTGGGTAAATATATAAATATCTGCCCTAAATACAAGAGAGTAGTTCCGTGCCTCGATAAAGTAAATGTTTTATCTTTTTCCTTACTTTTCTTTTTGATCTAGAACACAACCTTGTTAGATATTTGTCGATCAGTTTTACAAATAATGAAAAATAATAAAGCCTTAGGGAAACTCAAACCAACAAACAACTAACGTTTTTATTCTTAAATGAAATTTAAATGAGTCATTGAATGGTATGGTTACAGATTAAAACACAAAAGATTAAATTGTTCAGTCAAATGAAATGTTATTTAAGCGAGATTATTGTTATGTAGTATAACAATATTGTGTTGGGAGATACAATTTGAGATAGGGCTTGCTTAAAGCTCGATAAATTGATTAAGGATGGACAAATAAATGTATTGTCACAATGCCAGTAATATAAGAAGAATCAAGTATCCACGTGACTTTTAAAATTCCGAGAAGGCATGCTGGAGGGAGGTTTATAATATATTTAAGGTGAAAATTATACAAATGTATCTAGAAAATCGCTTTAGCCGTGTTTATTAAACAGATCTGAATAACGAGGTACTCCCACAACTTACTCTTAACCTTCAGCCTCACAACATACTCCAATTGAGGATGCCATAGTTTCACTGGCTCCAAACCGTTGGGAGCAGTTGGGACTCTTGTGCGGTGTTCATTTATATAAAAGAGAAAGCTGTTGAATTTTTAAAAAAATAAGTTACATCGGAGAACTCATTAGAAATATTAAATCACAACATAATCTTAGGACAGGTTGTTTCACAGAATTTGAATAATTCATCAAATTTCAGAGTTGGCAACAACTGGCCAGTAATGATATAATAACAGAACTTGAATAGAACCTTCACAGAACCTTCAACATTGAAATTTGATGAATAGTTCAAATTCTGGGAAACAACCCGTTCTTAGTCTTCATCATCATCATTTATACATGTTAATGGTACGCTCGCTTTGTAACATTAGAAATCTTCAAAAGTTTAAAAAGTATTGATATCTCAGAATGTTCCGTAAAAATTCTTTTCACAGAAAGAGTTGAAAATTGCCCGAAAAATGTGGAAAGCAAAGTATTTAACAAAGTGTGACAGCTAAAATAGTTCTTGATGAACGAGCAGCAACCCTTTCTGCGCTTTTTCGGGTCGGAATGTCGTCTGGACCGGTCCCAGGCGAAGAATTTGCCCCGGAGATAAATTCCCTACATATTTTAAAAGTGTATGATTCTTTAACGTATCAAACGGATGCCAGGCGTACGGAGAGGGTCTGAACCAAACAAATTGTGTCTGAATTTATAAAGAAAACGAGGACAAACAACAAGCATCATGCGCCGTGGGGTAGAAGAGTAAATACCACACATACCAAATAAAATATTTTCATTTCTTGTTGCATTATATGTTTCCAGAGAACTGAATACACGCGTGTATGTATTATTTATTGGAATAACTTTTAAAGGTTATACACATCAATTTAATATGTAATCATTGTAAAGTATGAAATATTAATAAATCTGAAATAAACATGAAACAGAGAATACAACATAGCAAAGGTCACTGTCCAGGACCTATGTCTTACCGCGACAACGCTATAACTATCATTATTCTGTTCTTATTATAAACATTTATTAAAAAAAGTTTAATTTATTGTATATATCTGTATAGTTAACAATAATATTCAATGCCCGAGTTGCTAAATAAGATTCAATTCAATGTATCTGCGCGTTCAACATGCTCTTCTGTCCTGTTCAGGGCGGATCAGTGCAAATCGAACTCTAAGCAGAATTCTTGCATGAACAGACTATGCAATAATTATAATAGCGTTTTATCCAAGGTGGATATTTTCAATTGCAAACTTACCGAATACAAGAGGTCCATAAAAGAATATTTCTTTGATGGTTTGTGAATAATTTTATGTCTCTATTGTTTATATTTCTATTATGATTTGATTTATATCTTCAACCTCTCTCCGTGACTATAAATGTATTGATAAATGTTTTGTTTTCTAAATTTTTCTTTTTGTATAATCTTTTGTTTTGTATAAATTTTTGATTTCATATTCCTTTCTTACATATTTAAATTACTTAATCCTTACTATGCTGTCTCAGTAGTCACATGGAGGAAATCCATAACTGGTTTTATTTTGGCTACATAATACTTATGTATAAACTGAAATAAATGTAAACTGTCGATTTCCCGAAAATTAATAAATAAATTAATAGCTCGTAGATTTGAACCCAAGTTGCGACCCTTTTTTTAAATTTTTTGTGTCATATTTATAATTGTACATGCATGATTGTGTGATGAATGTGGAGATCCGCAAATAGTACAATCCTGATGTAAGCGAAATGAGTAAGATTAAGGCGATGCCATACGTAGTAATGCAAAATCATGTGTTTTTGGTTTGAAAATTTGGTCGCCTAGAAATTTTTCAGATGCCTTAATTAAATACTGCGAGTAGAATACATCTTGGCCTTTGAAATAATCGAGTATTTTTTATATAAGTTTTTTTATAAACCTATAAAAAATAATGTATAGGCCTATGAAAACTGTTTTAAGGTTCAAAATCTCCTACTTACGAACTCATTTTTGGTTATGATTTTATTGTATAGTGTGGCAAATTAAGTTATTTATAAAATGGTCGGGAAAAAAATTAAACATTTATGCCTGAACATCCACAAAATAAAATAAAAGGCACTTTTTGGCTATGTTTTTTTCTTGCATAAATAAAAACAGGCGGATGGTGTTAAGCGGGAATTTAAACCTTATCGCCATCTACGGTAAGGGTTGTTATTGATAGCGGCTCAATTTAAAATATTACACGACGTAGTGCATCACCTTAAGAAAGAGACGCTTAGATGAGTCGGGCTATGTCAAGAGTCAGAATAAAAGAAGAGTATGAGACGATGTATGAATGTAAATGAGGCAAGAAGTGTGCGCCAAGACCGAGTTTTTTGGCGGTCCATCTTCTCTGTCTATCCCTGCGGAGAAACGGTGATGGTTAGTTAGTTCTTTAGTTAGTTTATGTCATATTTTGTTTAAACTATCAATTTCGTCTTATTCTTTGAATACATTCCACTTTACCTCAAGGTTTCAATTGAGATCTCCCAGAATAATTATTTTACTTAGTATCGTGTTTAAGTTCTCCAATTGATTTTTATCCAATCTGTTTTCTATCCAGTTGAAACTTTTCTCATTAGAAATATATAATTGTGATTCTTCTAGAGACCGTTTTTTTATAAAGCAATATGAGAGTTATTTATTTACGGTGGGTATACAAGATTTTCAACAATGATTATGCAGGTTACTCATTTCAAATCTCGGTCGTGTGATTTATCGTGTGACTTCAAACGTTTTACGATAACATTTTTCAAAGAAAAGATAAGGTACAATAGGAAGATTGGCTTTTGAGACGGCCAGCGATCTCTGGGACTAAAGCCAAGACTCTTTATTTTATTTGCACTACGTTGGCTTTTGAACCCGCGTTCTCTGGGCTCAGAGCCAGGAGACTTCACGTTCTGCCACGGAGGTATTAACATTAGGTAGCAAAAAGAGATATGCTACACAAATTTTATTTTTAATTTTTAATTAGATTATATGGCAAAGTTTGTACACGATGTAAGTATAAAGCGTAATATAAAATTAATGTAACATTTTTCTCATTCCTCACTGAAGTTTTCTGTTCTGAGGCGGCATGTGGTTTAACAAACATTATTTTGTTTATGGTTAGTTGTCTTTACATTGTTTCACGATGTTTGCAAATTGATTAATAGTCTGTTCTTTCAGATATGTTTTTACTATAGTTTTGAATATTTTCCTTTCTAATGTTTTTTTTTTTCGATTTGTTGGAGAATTATATAGTTTTGTGGCATGAAATTAAGTATTTCACTGTTCAAAAGATGTATTCAAACATATACAAACATAAAGTATATTTTGGCTTATTGCCTTGTTAAGACAATATAAGACTATAATAAGGGGGGTTAGTTAGTTATTTATATTTCAGATTAATAAGAACAGTACTTTGCCATTAACAACAAAATTAGCGATAAGCACAAGATTTTATTTTCATAGACGATGAATTAGTAACCTCCCGAAGGATCCCTATAGAAACATCTGAGATTTTAGTAATACGTCCATTAAAAATAACTTAAATAAATCCCACGGAAAAAAACAACAATTTTCTATGCCTGCTAAGGCAAATTCAACTGTGGGTCCGTCTATTACGCAAGGCCACACGCCGAATATTGTTTTTACACGACTATGTCACGTTAAGATTTCTACTTTATTTTAGAGATTAGCTATTGCAAATTCAAACGTAGGTCTGTCCAATACACTAGGATTGCGTGTCGCATTTTTTGTCTTCAGGTCGCATCTTCACTCAAGTCATTAAGATTCCGACTTCATTTTATGGTATTGTCTAGTCTTAAGAAGAGTGGGTCGATCGATTCCTGACATCGAAAAACGATGTTGAAATAAACAGTTAAAATTTATTACAAAAATAAATAAAAAAAACAATACCGTACAAGAGTTCCAAATACCTGGAGCCCGTGGACTAGGATATCGTTACATTTGGGTATGTTTTGAGGGAGTTTGTTTATTCAGATCTGGTCACCGAACATGGTAAAAGCCCAGCATTTTATACATCGTCATTGATGAGCATTTTATACATCGTCATCGTCAATATCATTTTCATTTTATACATTACGACTACCATAATACGGACATGTGTCTAGTGTGGTAGTCGAAAAGCATGTAAAAAACCTGTATCCAAATATATTTTTATGAATAAAGAAAATTAAAAAAAAAAAAAAAAAATCCGAATGGTGGTCTTTCAACAGGACGATACTCAGAGTAACTACCAAACTACAAGATTTTACGTTTTTGGTTTTTAAAGTAAAATAATAATAATTTATTTGCACAATGCACATGTTGGATTCCGAACCGGCCACCTCTGGATTCGTAGTCGAGGATTTTTACCTCTCGGCCTCGGAGGTCTATTATCAACTTTTTAATATATAATATAATTTGTTGTACGCAGGTTGAATATTGGAGCTATCTGACAGTATTATTACTTTGATGACTGTACAGATTGAATTGTTATAAACGGATGTGACGTTCTCTGTTGTTTTCAAAAAGAACCTTTGATGTTATCGAACCGCGGAAGTGGGTTTTTATCTGCTAGTATATTTTAATTGGTCATCAAATAAATAAGAAACACGGTTTATAGCCCACGCATTACTTTTCAAAGGTTACAGGTTACAGGTTACAGGTTAAAGGTTACCATAATGTTACTAAAATAAAATTACTCAGAAATAATCATTTTATGCTCATATGAACAAATAAATAAAATCGGACATGTACAAAACAAGTAATAATAGTAAACGAGGATTTGATTTTCGACGAATTCTACGGATTTGTGTAAACGAGCATAATTAAAAATATTTAAAAAATAGTTAAATATTAAAATTCTATTTCAAAACGTACGAAGGCAGTTTTTGTAATATTTTAATTGAATACTCATAAGCATGACTTTATCTTGGAAAAATGTACATCTCGTTCTCTATGTTCACTGCTTCCTTTACTCACAAAACCTTTCACACGGCATCTCCAAGACTTTGGTCTTGAAAAAATTTATTTATTTATTTCCCTTTGGATTTCGTGTATTAGGCGTTAATTTTTAAAAAAAGATCATAAAAGTTAAAAGATTATTGAAGCAACGGGCCAACACATATCAATTTGGGAGGCGGTTATGGGTATCGCCGCCCGAGAACCATTTATTGGATAACCATCACCCCTGCAATAGGTAATAGGTCACACCAAGTGTTTCACTACGTTTAGTGACTGAACAGAGGTACCCGGATTCATCGGGTGAGATTGGTCTAAGCCTTGACGACGGACGCGTTTGCTCATGTAATGCGTGGCGGGTTGGATCGGGATAAACAGGTTGAGGGAGACCTTTCGACCTCTCCAGCCGGACTCTTTCTCCACCCATCGCCATCACCTTGCACTTCAGCAGGAGGGATGGATTCTTACGTCCGTAACCCTTTGATAGATTGATCACAGATTCCTACCCGCCCTTCCCAGAATTTCTTCTCCTTCTTGTTCCTTAAAAGACTATCCACATAGCATCCCCAAGATGACATATGCCCTGAGGGATTTTTTTGTGGAGCTAATCTATAAAAAATATAAACGTATTTATATCTATGGCATCCTTAATTCATAGTGATGCTAATGGAGTACGGAGGGGAAGAAGAAAAGGGAGAAGGTTGTGAAGCATCTGGCTGTTCAGATCTGTTCACTAAGCGCTACCAATTCATTTCAAGCAACGTTTCTGTTCTGAATAGTGGTATTTTACCAAAGCGATACTGATAGTATCTACTACTTGATGATAACATTCAATCAATACTCGAACAAATAAAATTTATCTCTCAGTTTTTTGTTAGCATAACTTTTTTTTCTTGATGAAATAATACTTCTTCCGAACCCAGAGTGTAAACCGGGAATTATAATTATATAAATACGTTATTTAGTTATTATACGTGTACAATTATTTTTTTGAGCATACAATTTGTACATAAAAATAATGTTATCAGGCTTTCAAATGTTAAATAAGTTTGAATAAAAGTGTATGGGAGATTATTTCCCACAACCTACACGTTTGGAATCTTACATTTTAATTAATTCTGAATTGTAGATACTAACAAAGATTTTTTTTTAAATATACCATTTAATAAAAATAACGTTTAAGCAGAATTTCTTTTTTCTTCAACGGTTTTAAAAGGCCGGAAAATATAATTTTGTATTTATCTATTTCCGTAAAGATCTATTTTACTAGAAGTCCTTAAAATATTTTCGTTCCCTGACAGTTCTAAGCCCTTAAAGAATTTTATTTGAAGACCGAAGGACCGTGCGTTTTTGGAAAATATTTTTTTACATGTTATTTTTTTTGTAGTACCTTTGATACATGAACAAAATGTATGAAAAAACATTTACTTATTTTTTTTTTCTTACCCTAAACTAGGAAAATGCCCGTATTATTAATTAAACATTAAGGAAGGGTTGTTTCACAGAATTTGAACAATTCATCAAATTTCAAACTGAAAGAATAACTATTTGAACTGAAATAATAACACAACTGGAATAGAAATCGGACAGAACTTGAATATTAACTTTGAAATTTGATGATTTACTAATGAAAAAATCACTGTTAAACGGTATTTTTGCTACACATCGTACAAAGACAGTGCAGTTTATTTTTAGAATTATTACCAATAAAAATGAATCCTTTGTGCGTATGCGCGCAATGCACGTCAGTTTCCCCACGAATGACTGTGTCGGTTTGTTATGAGTGATTAAAATCATGTTTTTAATAATAATTTCCATTCTACGGACCAATTCACTATTATATTAATATAATTCAATATTTATATTAATGTAATAGTGATATTTATATTAATATATTATTAATATATTCAAATTCAATTAAAACTGACACAAATAATGGTGTATATATATACCATTATTTGTGTCAGTTTTAATCCATTAATAATGTCATATTGTGAATAATAAGTTCCATCTTGACGGGAAAGGCGAGGTTATTTCCTACTAATTATTTTTAATTGTCTTTTACCAAATGAATTTAATAAAACTTCCACGAAAGTGATGTTGTTCAATAACTTAATCAATAAAAAGTTAAAAACTATGTTTATATTGAAGATGAAATGTAGCCAAAACATGTGATATTTTAACAAATTATTATTAGCAATAATTAGTCCCCTGAAATATCAATACAAATTGAAAATATCTCAATATCTCCCGAGTAAAAATAAATGCCGCCGACGGGAATCGAACCCGCACCTTCTGATGTCCGGTCAGGTGCTCTGTACCACTGAGCTACTTCGGCTTATTCCAACACGCCAAATAATTCAATATGTACTAGTACATCAATCGACAATTACTGTTTATTATTTTTTTTTCACCTGTAAACAACCAACTTTATTTCTGTAGGAAAGGCTATGTTAGTGCTAAATTTACCACTAGATGGCGTCGAGGCATATTATATCTACATTTGTTGGTGAAATATTTTGACTTGTGAATATCTTTCCTTGAACTATTTTTTGCCAGTTTCTAATTTTCATTTCAATTAGTTAGGTTTTCACATACACGGTGGTTTATCTGTTGAATAAAATTTTTACGGCGTTTTTTAGTAAGACCGTAAGTTTATGGCAAGTACCGATTTGAATGAAATCTATATAACCCTCGTTGAAAACGGTCTGATGTAAGATCATTTCTAACGAAAAAAAATATTAGAATCCACGATAACTCAACGCAATGACAATTCAACACACCTTTAAAAAGTGATTAAAAGCTAAGAAAAAAATTTAAAAATGCTAAATTTCCTATGAATAAGTTTGCATAAAGAACGGATAGTTTACATTTTGTGATTCCCGCTGAATGCATCGCCAATTTTAAGTCTCTGATTATCAAATACCCGATCAGACGTTTTATTATTCGCAGAGGAGGTGATATTGACCCTTGACCGTAAAATGGAGAAACAGAGGGTTTTATGAGGAGATCTTTTTCAAGGTTCAACCTAACCATTTTCATTTCCCCAAACCTAAAAATTGTATGCTGATTTTGCACTTTATAGCTAAACAAAGGCATTTTTAATAGCAATATGATTAAAAATTATTTTAGGATATTTTTTGATTCATTAAACCTTCAGTACTTCATCGCCAGAATTGCTCATCATCAATGTAAAATTCTATCGTCAGTTGAACGCCAGTCTTGCATATCGGGGAGTAAAAACAAACTTTCTTACTTTGGGACTTTGTGCCTTAAAAATGCTCCTAGCGCAGGCATTAATATATATTTTATTCACTTGGTCAGGAAATAATAAATAATCTTTTTCTTTTTCTATCGCGTCGTTTTGACTTATCACATATTATATTATCTGTGAACAAGTGCGCTGCCATTGTGGAAGCGTCATCAATCTTGCATAGGTCTTATTATTGTCAAATAACTACTTTAAAAATAAGTTTATTCCAAAAAATAATATTACATAAATTACAAAATAAAATAGTTATTATTTCACCTTGTTTTAAACATAAGATGTACCACCATAGAAAAGATAGGCTTGTTCGTATAGGGAATGTGTCATTTAGTTTGTTATGTTTAAAATATAAAACATGAGAGACAAATCAATCTTTGAATATAAGAAGCTATTCCGGGGAAATTGTTTATATATATTTTTTAAATAATTTTCCTCAGGGTCAATGATATCTTTGGGGATGCTGTGTAGAGTTTTTTTTTAGCAAAGGAACGAGAGAACACAACCCATGTTGTAGGAGGGAGGAATGGTAGAAGCCGGCTAATCGTTTCACATCCGAGCTGTAGAAACGACCCGTTCTCATGTGAAAAATGTTACCATGCAGAAATGTTGTGCACCGGTGTCGAAGGGTTCAATGACGCTAGTTCCTCGGAGCATCTTTCATTGTTATACCTGTAGAAAATAAAAATAAAAAGGACAAGGACATTATTTCTATCTGACGCATGTTCTCTAAATATTGACATCCGTTTGTTAAAATAGGGGAATCTACCAAATGGACCGCCCGTTTTTGCAGTCATAGTTTTTTCAAGTATTTTGGGGCTCCAGACCAGAGCTGGCTGCCAAATTCAATTGTGTCAGCAGTTGCATACGGTTGATAGTATACTTCTACGATATAAATAAAAATTGTTTGTAAATTTATAACAGTTTCTTGGATGGGATGCCGTTTAAACGTTTCTTCTTTGTGTAAGTTAATGTAAGTTTTTGCATACTGATCACTAACCCCTTATGCACAGTTTTTAGAGGGTCTAGAGGAGTTGAAAATATATGTAGCTTCGTTCATCAAAAAAATAGTCTTGACGTGTCGTAAAAGAGGAAACCATGTTTCCTTTTAACGCCGTTGGGAAAGTGGTGGGGTCCCATCCAAAGTATATTGTAAGACGATACAGTCCACAAAAACGTCATTTTGATAAAACAAGTAATAGTTACAACAGCAAAAAATCAATAAATATTCGGTTGAGGAAGCTCAGCGTTCCAAAGGTCAAACCATAACAGGGCATATCAAGCGAAAAAATTATTTCATGTTTTGCATGGTAAAAAGAGACTAAGAGAGGTGATTCTACAATTTTCCATCGAGTTGTGATATGGCTATCTACAAAAAACTACAAATATTTAATACCGCTATTTTACGCTTTAATAATTACATTTGCTGTTATGATTTTTTTAAAACGACAACAATCATAACATCACTTAAATATTGTGAGATGAACCGACTTGCTGTGCGACACATTAGCAGGCCGGGTATAAAGGAGCAATAGAGATCCGAGAGAGCTGGCTGCAAGGCGGCCTAATGTGTCGTAAACAAAGGGGAAATGGCTTGGCAGAGTAATTCATTTAGAGGACAATGGCAAAACACAACACGACACAACAATATCCCGGCGAAAGGGTAAACACAACTTATTGTTTGCTGGCGAGAAAAGCGCCCTTTTGCTTTTAAAGCGGGACTTGAAATTTCTCCCAGAATATATTGCCACTTGAACATTTTTATATAAGAGTTAAAATGTGTGAAAATTTGTGGTTATTTTAGATCCAAAAAAGCTAAAGTAATCACTTTGTGGCACGGTGTTTGTCTGAAATAAAGTTTAAAAAAAAGCTTTGTGTAAGCCATCGATATATCGATGTGTTACGATTTCGCTTATAGGTATCTAAACTAGAATTATGAAATCTCTACAATAAAACCTTTGAAGTCTATCGGTTTTTTGTGCTGTACGAAAAGACATACTTTTAAAAAAAAAATTATATTACATTATTAAAATAATATAAATCTGAAAAATGTTAAATATTCATTTTACGCATTACAATTTTGAGATGATGAATAATTTATGACTGGAGAAAGAAAAAATAAAAATAAAATGACGATTGAAAGTAATAATAAATACATAAAAAAGCATTTTTAAAAATTATACAGTGTTCTGATAGATTTATAAAGAGATAACCAAAGGTTCACGAATAGGGTTGGAATTGATTTTTAATATGATCCACAAAATTCACCAATAAATAAAAGTATTGATTTCCCGTGGTGTGAAACCGCTGGATCGCGAATTGGCAATGCAGTTGCGCTTTACAAAAAGTTGAATTTAAATTATGTACATTAGTTTTATCGTTATGTATTTTAGAGTACTATGCCGGGTTGCGCTTCTTTCTTCTTTAACCGACGTTTTGGACAGTGTTTCAGTGTCTATCATCAGAGCAGATGTTACACTTAACGCAGTCCGAAAATTTGGCTCAAGAAGGAGGAAGCACAACACGGCATAATACCCCAAAAATAAGTTACTGTAATGCTTCGAAATCTTTTAAACTAACTTAAAATGTTCAAATTTCAAGAGATTTTTGTTGTTATTATTCTAGTTCTGACTATTTTCATAATTTCCGCAGCTGAGCGGGATAGCCGAGGACTTGACAATTTGGTCGTTAAAATATAAATTTTGTGTTCCAAGGGAAAGTTTCGTGAAAACATTTTTAACTACCTAAGCTTACACTATTGTTTACTGTACATTTTAGTCATAAGGTGCTCAAGTGTGATTTACCCTTGAACGAAAATATATACAAAACAACTAAAAATATGCTTATTCGCAAAAGTTTAATAGCATAATTTAAAATTCGTAAAGATAACTTTCTTGTACTTGTGCATACTTTAAAGACGTTTCTTTACGAAGTTAGGTTCTTACATCAATCATTTTATTATGTCTTGTAAATCATTTTTGTCTAAGGTTATTGAACTGTTTTTATTTTGAATTTTATTGCCATGTCGACACCCAACACTTATATTAAAACTTGAGGAAAATCAGAAAATATAATTAACTTTGCGATGAAAACAATTTTATGTAAATTTTCAACGCGTGAACAAGAAACAGGCATCTTCTTGACGTAAACAATGTTCATGTAATTAATTTCTTGTTTAATGTCTGCGATAAATTTTGAAATATGACGTCAATTGGACATCCTTCTGTTACCTAAGTAAACCCAAAACAACAATATCGACAATTTTTTTATGTTTATACATAAATCAATGAATTTATCCAAATTTAATTAACTTGATCATACTCATACGTTACTTAATGTGATAATTTTTTCGCCCAAAATGGAATCTGGTCGAGGACCAATAATTCTCCTTTCCATTCAGTTCAGTTCAGTTTCAGAGCCGGCAACCCGGGCGTTTATTTAAGGTTGGTTCTGGACAGATGTTTTTTTTTTCATTACCCTCCTCACTAGACAAAGTCTGTTCTGAGGCTTGTAATTGACAATTTATATATAAACCAAATGTTTATTAAAAAATAGTAAAATAAAAAGAATATGAAAAATAGTAGTAAAAAAATGAGTAACATAAAAATAGAAAAATAAGTGTAATACTATATGTGTTGAAAAATTATGTAAAAAATTAGAAATGAGTATTTCGTATTATAATTAATTGTAAAATTTTGTAATTTTGTTAGAATTTGTGTGCAGTATGGTTTGTAAAATGCATTAGATGTTTAGAATATTTCTAATATCTGTTCTTTCTTTTACCATCAACCAGTTTACAAATCTTTTGAACACCCAATTCAAATTATTTGGTAAGACGTAAGTTTTAGTTTGGGTTAGGAACATGTTGAATATGTGAGGAGCCAGGTAAGATTCATGTCTTTTAGCGAAATTTGATTTGATATACGGTACTTGTAATTGTTTGTGTGTAATTGCTCTCGTGTTTTGCGAGTGAGTTATGTGATGTGGTAATTTTTTTATGCAGTTTTTGTAGATGATCTTCTTTATGAACAGTTTATTTATGTCTAATAAGTTATTTATTAAGTACATATATTAATTTTTGTACTTGTTCCCATGCGGATATTTTCATAAAATTTGCCCACATGCATCATGTTGGAAAACTATCTCAATCTCTGAAATGAGAGGTAGTCGGAGGCTTTTATCCTCTTCTAACCAGAATGGTTTTCCGAACTTCAGGTAGAATGCAGAGTGAGAGACATCACCGTGCAAAGGTATTGCGCTATCTTGTATTTCCTCAGTATCGATATCATGTTAACCTCTCAGTTCTTGGGCATATTTTGTCAGAAGGTCAGAGTATTTTTGCTTCGCAATAAATCCATGGAATATATGGAATATTTCTTAACGTAACCGACAACATACATATATATATATATATATATATATATATATATATATATATATATATATATATATATATATATATTTACATTCGAAATTCGGTTTTTTTATATGATATATAAATATATATATGTAAAGAGAAATATAATTTTCTTTAATTCTAGGCAATGCCGAGCTTGTCTCGTCATTGTGGCTGTGTGTGTTGTGGACTGTCACTGGCTGGATGTGCGCCATAAAACCTACACAGACGACTCGTTTTTTCGTAATCTATGGTTTAAGACATATTAAAACTAATCTATGGGTTGTGACAAGGCAGATTGATGGGAATAATTTCAATAATTGGTAATTGCTATCGTGATTGTGATTAAGGAATTGACATAACAATTAATAACATTAAATGTCGTTTCTTTCCTTACAGAGAAACTCAATTGTGTTTTAATTGACTGTGTCGTTCAAATCACAAGGAAAATATCATTAAATATTGATATAAATATGTGTGCGTGTGTCTGTGTGTCTGTGTGTGTGTGTATATGTTTGTAAATTTAAAAAAAAGAAGAAAAAATAAAAACTTCTCTAAAAAAAACCAATCACATCGATCTCTATAGATACATTTAACAAGTTTAAAAAAATATATATTTTAAACACCACTGTTTTATCCTTACACTATAATACCCACGCTCAGGCTTCGCCTTTGTGGGATTTTTTTGTTACTCTTTCATTCTATATTACTATGTATGTACCTGAATTGTATATGTATCAAAAATTTTGTTAATAAAAAAAAAAAAAATATATATATATATATATATATATTTTTTTTTATTTATTATTTATTCTGTAAATGATTTTCCTTGGATTCTTTGGAGCTAAAATGACCGACAAAACAAACGCACACATTTAATTAGACAAATTTTTAACAATATTTCAAACCTTAGGATATGTATATTTTAATTATTCTATAGTTAACTTTTGGGTTGAAATATAAAGCGTCCTCTTTCTAACACCATTTAGATAATATTTCACGCCATGACATTAAGGGAGATACAACAACTTATACGAGACTGTGAGATGTTCACAAAAATGAACAAATTAGACTGAGGGGTTAAATTAATTGCATTATTTATGTGATCCGCATCCGAAGAAACGAATTTTATTCATTTATTCATTTCATTTAGATTTACACACAGTACAATATGATACAAGTTATAATTAAAATATTTTGTGATTATTGATTATTGTACCTTATCAGGTCGAAATTATTGGTTCCTAACTAGACAAATGGCCCGTTCCAAGAAACCAAAAAATATGTGAAAGTAAATTTTTATTTTAAAATTTTTTTTTTTTAAATTTATTTATTTTCATTTCTTTACATATATTATACATAATAATAGACAGTAAATAATAACATAATATATATTACCAAATTGTATACACAAGAAATGAAAACCCACTAAGGCACTGCCTGAGTGTGGGTAATATAAAACCATTACTATATTTCAAGTACCTAAGTATAATATATATAGGTAGAAAATGTTTTTTTTTGTTTATAGTTATTATAAAAGTAAAGAGAAAACATTATGTACAATAGTTTATAAAGTTTCAGCAAGTGAGTTGTAGAAAGGATCAATAAATTTATATAAAAAGCGTTTCAATATCTGCGTCATTCAGCCATAATTTTACCTCCTTAACATATTCTATTGTTTTATATATCATTTGAGTTTGTAGTGGTAGAAGGTTAAATGTACGAGGACCAATGAAACTGCTATGTGTCTGCATTAATTTAGTATTTGTTTGGGGGGTGTAAAATATATAATTTGTTATTTTGCTCATTCCGTTTTCATTTATTTTGAAATTATTTTTGTTTTTAAATAAATATTTCATAGTTTGTAATATAAATAATTTACGAATGTTAAATAATTTAGATTCTTTGTATAATAGGTCGGTCGAGAATGTTTTATTTTTGTTATATATGACTTTAATTATGTGTTTTTGAATTATTTGTAGGGGCTTAATAAATGTATAAGGTGCACCACCCCATCCTATTATGCCATAAGTGATTGCAGATTGCACCAGGGAGAAGTAGATCATTTTCAATTTTTCAGCGTTTAAAATTTCCTTGAGTCTATAAAATGTGTAGGTAAGATATCTCAGTTTAGAGGTGGTTTAATTAATATGTGATTTCCAATTAAGATTAATATCTATTGATACTCCTAAATATTTTATATTTTTGACATTAGCGAGTTCGTTGCACAGGAAGCACATGTCTTGATTGCAAGCTGCATTATGGATTCTAATTTTAAGGTTGTCTTTTGGTTTGTTTTTTATGTTTTTGTAAAAAGGCAAGTAAAATGTTTTGCTGTAGTTTAAGACAAGTTTGTTGTATTTTAACCATTTTGAAACAAGTGAAATACATACAGTTGCTTTCGAAAAAGTTTCTGTCAAATTATTACCATCCACTATTATTGCCGTGTCATCGGCGTAAGAAACAATTTCACCAAGGATTAAAAAATTACATAAATCATTTATATAAATTAAGAATAAAATTGGGCCAAGCACAGTTCCCTGCGGAACACCGTTTTTTATCTGTGTCTCTGAACTATAATTATTCCCAATTTTTGTTTTTTGTATTCTGTCTTTAAGATAGTTTGATAGTAGTTTTAGTGTGTCTTTTTTGAAGCCCAGTCGAGTTATTTTTTTAATGAGTAAATTATGATTAACGGTGTCGAAAGCTTTTCTTAAATCTAGGAATATGGCAAGACACTTCTTTTTTTTATCGATAGATGTGTAAATGTTTTTTGTCAATTCATATATGGCATCCTCAGTGATTAGATCTTTACGAAAGCCGTATTGGTTTTTCGATAGAATTTTATATTTTTCTAAGTGTTCAATGACTCTAAATTTGATGCATTTTTCGAATATTTTTGATAGGTTTGAAATAAGGGATATTGGTCTGTAATTGTCTAATTTATACGTATCCCCAGATTTATGAATAGGTATTATAGTGGAGATTTTAAATTGTTCTGGAAAATGACCATCTTTGAGGCATATATTAAAAATATGTTGTAATCGAGTTAAGATATGTTGTTTTATTTTTTTTAATATATCACATGATAGTCCATCATTTCCCTTAGAGTTGGATGGTTTTAGGCTATCAATATATTTTTTTATTTCATTAAATGTAATAGGAGAAAAATATTCTATTGAGTTAATTAAATCGTTATTAGAATCTAATTGAGGAGATGTCTCCATATAATCATCATCTGATTGTATTATTGTCCTAGCGTCTGGACGATGTAGGCCCTCTGATTGGTCAAATTAAAATTGTCTGTTTCGGGTAAATTCAGCTAACTTGAAAATTAAGACACGATTTCATACTAAAATAGGATCGCCTCATAATAATACGAGATTTCTTCAAAAGCATCGTTTCTGCTCATATCATTTTTGGATAATATCGAAGAAAATATGTTTTAGAAAGTTCATAATCCATTGGATTAATTACATTACAGTGAAAATTATCCACAGTTACGTGATTATGTTTGACGTTTATAAAAAAATCACGCGTTCCTTCAATGGCCGATACGCACGTATATAGATTAGATGGCCAACAGAGCGCACCTCTGGCGGTATAAAAACCAACCAAATGAATGGCGCGAATATTTAAATATGCAGCTCACAATATTTGACCACTTACGATTAACAAGCGTTTAATAAGAAGATTTCTTCTGGAAGCTTATCACTTTGTAATGGCATTTTTCACTATGATTTATATATTTTTTTGTTTATTAATTATATTTGATTTTATATTGACATGTTTTCTAATTTATAAAATTTCAAAATTATTTATTTGCGATGCTTTATATCCTGAGTGAAGTATTTTAAGACCTGAATTTTTTATCGAAAGTGTGATCATTATTCAAACTCAGATTCAATATTTCCATTTAGAATCCTGCGATATATTTTAGTTCTGACTTCAAAGTTTCTATTGGTTCTACCTTTGTAAAATAAATTAAAATCATCCCAATTGAGTTTTTAAACGCCTGATTTTTTTGTTTGAATTTTGCTATCTTTATAATTAAAAATATATTTCTTCATTGTTATTAGTGTAAAACGCCAGTTGAATAGTACCAGGATTGTTTTTATATATAATTTTAGAAGTATCGTTATCCACATACAGAATTCTACGCCATTGTTTATTTCTATCTTTAGAAAGACTGTTTGACGAGAGTATGTTTTTTTTTATTTAGTATTTCAACTATCAATTTATTAGAATAACCGTTATTAAATGCTATTTGTCTTATGAATATATTGTTTTATGGTTATATGCTATTTGTTTTTTTCAGGTCTTAAAATACTTCACTATAAATAGTTTTGAAATTTTAGAAATGAGGAAACATGTTAATATAAAAGCAGATATAATTAACAAGAATTTTTTTATAAACTTTCTTTGAAATATTTTCCCACTCAACTGGTCTTTCCCGTCTAACGATATTGTAATTCCTAATTATTATAAACCCAGCCTACTCTTACCCCTCCCTCCTCCTTCCACTTCTTTTTTCCCAATTGCAATCTATATTTAATTTTTGACTTCGGTGTATACACAATAAAATGTAAACATTATATTTATTTATTTATTGGACAATTTGCATAGCGCCGCTTTTGTGAGATATCACCTCGGGGGCGCTATATTGTAATAATCTACTTTTATATATAGATTTTTACTCTCCTGATGATGTTGTGTATATAATCTAACTTTAAACTTTATTAGATACAGTAACAGTTGTAGGTAAAGAATTACCACCAGTTGGAGTAAAATTAACACCTTTTAACTAAACCGACTGATAATCTCATCGCACAATTACCCTCCTTTTATTCATAAACACGGGTACAATTAATCAATATTTATTTTTATTTTTTTATAGTGAATACCTCACAAGAGTCCCAACTGCTCCCGTCTGGAGCCAGTGAGACTATGGCATCCCCAATTGGGGGATGTTGTGAGGCTGAAGGTAAGTGGGGAAGAGAAAGAGGAAGGTGGGGAAGTACCTGGCTATTCAGATCTAGTCACTAAACACGGCTAAAGCCATTTGGAGCAACGTTTCAATTCTGAATGGTGGTCTTACACCACGGCGATACTGGTAGTATCTTCCACTCTGGTAACATATGTAATAATCTATTATTTTAGTCAACTTTGTTATAACTATCTTTAATTGTAACAAACTAAACAATATTGATTCAATTTATAGACATTGACGGTTGTCACACATATTTAAGCACTGCAAGTCTCCTATGAGCTAATTATATTAGGTACCTAAGATAACAGTTAATATCAGTTGTAGACATGTAGTCAATAATAGTGTTTAATTTGAAATAATCCACCACAAATACGTAAAATTTCATTTATTCAAACAACTGTCATTCTTATTATGCGTAAATTTAGCATGTTATTATTAATTAACTCCTTCCTGTTCCGTGTTTTAACAATATATATACTCACCCTCTCTCTGTGAATGTCCTAATATCTAATCTATTAAATGTAACTGTTGTTAATATCATAGGAGCGGGTTTTTAACTGCTAGTTAACATTAATGCCGGAAGATTTAAGTACCTCGTCTACTATATTTGTAAAGAAGTTATTAAAATCTTCTGCAATGGTCGATTTGTTAGTTATTATTTAATTATTTATTTTAACCTCATTTACAACATTTGAAGACATAATTTTTTTGTTGGCAATTTCATTTATAATATTCCAAGTTTTTTTAGTATTATTTTTAGCATTTTCAATTTGTTCACAATAGTATTTCTTTTTGCAGTTTCGTACCAGTCTATTTAGTAAGTTTCGGTACATTAGATATTTTGTTTTCAGATAAGGCATTGTTCTGAGATTATTATTTTGGCAATCCATTTGATATTTTAACATTTCTCTATACAATTTATCCCTTTGTTTAATTGATATAATTAATCCAACTATAATCCAAGGTTTAATTTTTTTATATTTTCTGTTAGTGACAACTATTTTACTTTCACTTTTTAGAATATAATCTCTTATAGTATTATAGAAATTCTCTAATGCTAAATGTGGATTTTCTATTGATATTACATTTTCCCAGTTTTCTGACTGAAGTAAAGAGTTTAGAGTTTTATAATCAATGTCTACTTTTTCAAGAGTTACGGAATTTCTGTTTAAAGGTGTATTTTTGAAATGGTGTCCATAAAAGGTCGGGTAATGATCTGTGATATGAGTTTCAAGAATTGAAGAGATAATATTGGCCGCTTTGTGCGACTTGACAAATATTTGGTCTAAACATGCAGAGTTACTTAAGGTTACTCTTGTTGGTGAGCTTATATATGACATATATCCAGAGCTTGATAAACAATTTAGATACTCCTTTTGACAATTTACATTTATATTGTTATCATTAATATTTATATTAATGTCACCTGTCAAAATGGAAAAAGTAAAATTGTTTCTGTCAAGATTTCTAACATAAAATTTTAGTTCTTTTTCAAATAAAAAATCATTTAATGATGGGGATCTGTAAATGGCTAGTACATGATATTTATAGTTGTTTTGGAAAAAAGGTTAATTTTATTGCATTGGCTGACTTAAATTCAATAAATTCAGTGGCAACATTTTTCAGAGTATTATGAAAGAAGACAGTGACTCCATCATGACCAGTATGCTTACAGGCAGAGGAAATTGTGGTATATTCTGATAAGTTATAAGGAATAACATCTTTCATTTGAGTTTCAGTCAAAACAATTACACTTGAAGAAAAATCTAGGTTATTAATAAGGATACAGAGCTCATCGAAGTGTTTCCTTAAACTTCTAATATTCATGTTTAATATCGTGAAATTAACATTTAAAAAAAGTAGATTTAGTTCATATGGGTTGGTACATTTATAATTTTCATGTATATGGTTTTCTTCAGCCATGTTAAAGGTTGATTGGTGTTTGCTAGGTGGTGTTATTATTATTTATTCGGAGGGGATATCTTCTGAGCTTCTTATTTGTATGATTGGAGATTTTTCATTTTTTCTCATCCAAATTTTTCCGTTCTTTGCCCAAATAAGTTTGTACCCAAGCCTTGATGATTTAGATAGGTAAAGTAGGTGTTTATTGTGTTGGGTCAGTTGTTCTTTGATATATATTGTGTTGTTTTCTTCAAAATTTATGTTTTTTGCATATAAAATACCATATTTATTTTTATGTGTTATGATTACGTCTTAACTATCTTTGTTTTGTAGACAAACTACTATGGGAGGATTTTTGTTCGGGTTTTTATTTTTGCTTCTGAAAATATTTGCCACTTTTATAGTTTCTTTATCACATTTGAGTGTTTCCAATATATTATTAAATACTTTTGTGATATTTTCATTTTCCTTCAAAGGAACACCCTGTATTTCGACGTTATTTTGTTTTTCATTTTGCTCCATTTTATTAATATGTAGTTTTATTTCTTTATTTTCTGCTTGAAGTTGTTTAGTCAATATTTCTTTATTTTTGTTTTTTTCTTCATATTCGTCTAGTTTCTCACAACAAAATTCGACGGACTTCTTAAGTTCTTTTATTTGTTCATTAAAAGATTTCATTAGTTGACTGGTTAATTCATTAATTTTTTTTTCAATGCATTTGATCATTTTATTAGTCATTGTGTCTTCTTCTTCTGAGTCGCTAGATGGCGCCTTTTTTGAGGTTTCTTTTGCTTATTCATTTTGAAGAAAAGTGCGATGATGTACGAATTTAAATAATTTTTTTTTTCTTTTGGCTTCAGTAGGATTCGATCCAATTTCACCGGAATGTCTGCATAAACTCGACCGGCTGTTTATACCACTGACCCACGAACGTCGCAAGGTGATATGTGAATTTATCAGATTATAATAGAATCCGAGCAGTAGAGAAATAAAAATAGTTGTTTATTGTTGTGTTCATTGATTGCTGTTAATTTTTTTTAGAGAGATGATTCCTATTTCACGGATTCAAAACACTTCGTATGATAATTTAATTATTGTTAGCTAATTTTATATCAATAGAATTTGATGTATTTCGCAAGACAATTTTAAATCGTAGCTGGTAGCAGACATTGAACTGTCACTTTTTGATTGTCACTTCACTATATCATTGGATCACAAATATTTATTAATGTTTCTCAGTACACAAGTCACTTTTGAATTGAATTGAATTGAAATCCTTCACTGTAAACACTTCAAACACCGAAAAAACTTTTTACTTTGTATTTCATGGGTTAAAAATCATATATTTTTTATTTTTGTTCGGAGCGATTAAGATGCGTGTATACTGTGTAAGGTGGTACTTATTGATCTTAAATCATTATTTCATTTTGAAGCTTTGTGATGCAGCATTTTTTTAATTGTAACTTTATTTATAAACATTAAAATAGATTTCGGTACAACCTGACCATCTCAAATCTGATATATAAAAATATAAAACATTTTAAGCTCTGGGTCATGAAATTTTCACTTTTTTTGTGATTGAAAAATGTTCGTCATCGGCTTCAGCTTGCCATGTCATTCTTTCGGTGTGATGTTGAAACTTGAATTGTTGTTATTCAGCGTTTGTTAAATATATAGTACACAATATTGCGAGCACAATATATACGTGCAATTAATAGGACTTTGGGGTCAGTGCTAGACAAAGCAACAACGGAAATGAAAAAGCAGGAAAGTTTGAACAATTCATCAAACTTTAACGTTCATTTTCGGGTTCTGTGAAAGTTTTATTTGAGTTCTGATATTATGTCATTATGGGCTAGTTGCTTGACAGAACTGAAATAATAACAGAACTTGAATAAATCTCTCACAGAACTTGGAATTTTACTTTAAAATTTGAAGAATTGTTCGAATTCTCCGAAACAACCCATTCTTAGTCTTCACCATCATCTGTACATGCTAATTTAGTGCAATTATAATACTGCCATGTAGATTTAGTCGTGCACGAAGAAACAGACAAAAATCATTACTCCATTTCCACGAAGGGGTAGGCAGTGAATGTTGACCGCCACACAACATTATTTTGGCACACGATCCTAGCTCCTATTCATCCACATTCATGCATTATCTGTATGATTTGACTCTTGTTTTATGATTCGGGTGTCGTGTTGTGACTTCCCCTATTATTTACTATTATTTTTTGCGTCATGACATATTTTCTTGGCGCTTCTTTCTTCGTTCGGTATTAAAAAAAATAACAGTCTTTTATTTGAGCAATGTTACATTGATCATAATCGTTTTCAAATAATGAGTAGGCGACTGTTTCCGATTAACCTAGCAAATAGGACACAGATGAACCACTCGGGTATTGAATCAATTGAAGCCTTTAAATTATACAACCTACCATAATTAATCGAGATGATCGATACCACCAGCGCACGGAACACGCACGTGCGGACTTAAAGCCCAAAAACCCTCTGTACGTGTGCACGTACTATACAAGTTGGGTGTGTACTTAAATAATATTGTTGCGTGTGTAAAGCACAAGGTTGTTTTGATTAAACTAATAATTCCACGTATTCTCTTCGTCTTTTATTTATTTTCCACAAATTACTCTTATTACATCATTTCCACAACAATTACTCTTACCTCCAGCCAATTTCAGACCTGCCTCTCACTCTACTTTTCGTTTTCTACTAAACTCTGTATTTTCTACAAAACTCCGTGCCTCATGACATGAAACCCATTGAAATGTTGAGTTAAATTGTTATAAATATTTTAAAATTTATAATATAATTCATATTTTTATTATTGTACATTTTATGTAGATTTTTTTTACATATTAGATATACATAATAAATAATGAACTAGCAGGTACAAACCCGCTCCGCGGGTTTTTTGCTGCTAGGCCCTGCGGCACTTAGTTGGGCTTCGTCCAGTTTATGTGTTACCAACAACAATTACATTTAATAGGTAGATATTAGGCCATTCAGAGAGAGGGTGGGTATATATTGTTAAAACACGAAATAGGAAGGAGTTAATGAATAATAACATGGTCAATTTAGGCATAATAAGAATTGACAGTTATTGATATTGATTAGAGGATAATTGTGCGATGAGATTAGCAGTCGGTTTAATTAAAAGGTGTTAATTTTACTCCAACTGATGATAATTCTTTACCTACAACTGTTACTGTATCTAATAAAGTTTAAAGTTAGATTATATATACACACATTCATCGGGAGAGTAAAAATCTATATATAAAGGTAGATTATTGCAATATACCGTCCCTGAGCTGACAACTCACAAAAGCGGCGCTATGCAAATTGTCCAATAAATAAATAAATATAATGTTTACATTTTATTGTGTACATATGCATTGATATACAACGGAAATAGATAAAATAATGTTATCCGACTAAACTTTATTTTATTAAAAAACTAATAACTTTGTTAACATCAGTTTTTTATATACCAATACATGTTTATTTATACACCTAAGTCAAAAATTAAATACACAATACAATTGTGGGTCTTAAAATACTTTACTCAGGATATAAAGCATCGCAAATAAATAAATTTGAAATTTTAGAAATTAGAAAACATGTCAATATAAAATCAGATATAATTAAAAGTAAAAAAAAATTATAAACCCAATTTAAATATTTTCCCACTCAACTGGTCTTTCCCGGTAACGATATTGTAATTCTTAATTATGATAAACTCCGCCCACTCTTACCCAACCCCTCCTACCACTTCTTCTTTCCAATTGTAATCTGTATTTAGTTTTTGACTTCAGTGTATACTCCTGATGAGGTGAATTTCGAATGAGGTGAAAAAAAGTGATAAGCTTCCAGAAGAAATCTTCTTATTAAACGCTTGTTAATGGTCAAGTAATTTTGCATAACTATGTGTACTGCATATTTAAATATTCGCGGCAGTGATTTGGTTCGTTCTTTATACCGCCAGAGGTGTGCTCTGTCGGTCATCTCCGCCATGCTTATCGGCCATATTAAAACCGAAATGAACCTTACGGTTGGTTAAAATTGAGGGCCAGAGTGGTATTTTTTGCCTGCAGACCTCTACGCGGAATTTACCCGAAACACACAATTTGAATTTGACCAATCAGAGGGCCTACATTGTCCAGACGATCGCGTAATAATACTATCAGATACATGGATATTGGATATATGCACCATGATTTGTAATAAAATGACAAGTTCGAGGCGTATCCAGAAAGTAAGTGTACTGAGGCTCTCACGACTGAATGAATTTTATTTTCGATATGTTGGCTACACTTACGTGTAGCCTGACTCTTCCCCTCCGCAACGAGTTCAGTTCAAGGTCAGTACGTTGAGAAATGTCGACGCGACAACACGTTTTGTTAAAAATGTCAATCCAATCTCGCGCCAAGTGCAAAATACGCGGCGTCATCCGTTACCTCGTACAATGTACGTCTAGGATAAGCTACTCTAACTAATCTAAGTAGTCAATATTAGTTTCTAACTACATAGGCAATGCCTGTTATAAGAAATTAATCTTTAATATTTTTGTTGTTTTCTAATTTAAAATTGTAAAAATATATTAAATTAATTCACTTGTGTAGGTAGTTTACTAAACGTGGATAGAAGAAGAATATTTGAAGAACGTTTAGGAAAATAAGAATAAAATTTGAAGGTAAAAATAGGCGCACGTAATGTATCGTCAGATGATTTTTTTTTCAATAATATTTTCCAATCTATCCTGCCTAAATCCAATAACTTTTTTATAGTTTCGGAGCGAAGGAAGACAATTCTCAGAGTTTCAAATGTGTAGGTATTTTATTATAAATATATTTTTGGTCCAAGGAACGAGAATACTTTTTGATATGTCGCTGTGTTGCTCGTTGGAACAGAAAGGTCATCTCTACCCTTTCTTCAAGTCTGATTCGACGTTTTTCATGTTGTTTTTATTTTTATGAAGATACATTATTATCTTTTTTATAACAAACTGTCGAACATCAAGTAAATTGATTTCCTTGAAGAGAGTGTCACTCAAACATCTGAAAGGTTTCTTCATAATAACAAGTTAAATAGATTTCTGTGCCTCCAATAATGGGTTTAATATTATTTTTCCTGTACCCCCACCCATTACAACATTATTTTATTAATTGTTTCTTTGGATGTGGTATCACTGTTTAAATTTAAATTATCAAACTTGCTAAGGACTAGCCTTTATCTAGCCTTTAAAAGATAATAAGAATAACACAAGGTTAAATTTATATTGGAAGAACAATATTATTGCACGAATAACTGGTATCTACTAAGCTGAAGAAACCTATTTCAATAAAGTAGTAAACATGTAGGGTGACCATTTGAAATAACATTTTTGCTAATAATTTAAAAGAACGAAGATGAAATGTACAAGAAAAAAATGTTAATATATTATTAGATTAATTTAGGACAAGAATTAGAAATAAAATATTTTAACATAACTACTACGAACAACTTTCCACGCTCATTTTTAAACATTTTATCATTTATTTTAGTATCAAAATTAATATTTAGTGATTAAAGGACTTGATTGTTATCTGTGATGGTGTTTATTTTTTCATTATCATCGGCTATTTTCTTTAATCTAAAGCTTATAAATATCAGCAATATTGCACCATGATTTGTTATATTAGTAGTGAATACAGCTCTCTGTGGTTCAAATTTAGATTTTGATATGATCAATACAACTTGAAATGGTAATATAAACTCTTGTAGGTGAAATTTAAACGTATATTTTATTTTTCTCCACACAAGACAAACTTATTTTTATGTTAATAGCGCAGAAAAGTCCCAACAGTTCTCATCCGTCGGGACGGAGATGGGAGAGAAAACACGGTTAAAACCATTTTTAGCAACGTTTCGATTCGGAATGGTGGTCTTTCACCGGGCAATACTGAGAGTATAAAAAGTGTGCCCCACTTATGTTAGATATTATTTTTTAAATTGTGAAACAACACAAATCAATTTAATAAGATTTACTTCCGCAAGCCGAGATTTGAATCCATGACCGCTGGTTTGTTAGCCGAGAGTTTTACCCCTTGACTACGGGGATGCCTAAGTCATCTTAAGGAATGTCATGAGGAGGATAATTATAAGAGGGGTATGAAGTGAACCTTGGTCTTGAAGAGATCCCGAATTTGAACAGTGATATGTAGAATATCTCGAAAGGTCCCATAAAAGTACATTCACCTATATGAAAATGTAGCATTCATGGGAATTGAGACAGAGATTCATTGATAAAGAATGGAGAAGCTTTTCACTCTAGATAATAATACAAACGCATACATACACAATAACACAATACACAATATGTAATTATATGTGTACGGCATATTCCAGAGTGAAAGATACTCTCAGTATCGCCCGGTGAAAGATCATCATCCAGAATTGAAACGTTGCTTGTTGTGGCATAAATCGTGTTTGGTGACCAGGTACTTCCCCACCTCCATCATCCCTATCTTTATTAACTCTCCGCTATCTTCAGTATCTCAATAAATCCCATGAAGATGCCAAAGTCTCACTGGCTCCGGACGGTTGGGAGCATTTGGGACTCGTGTAAGGTATTCAATAAAAAACGGCAATCTTTTTGGAAATACACACGGGATTCCCCAAATAAACTTTGCAATAGTCTATCATATAGAATTTAAACACGTATAAAGAATAATGTACACCGAATTCCACACACAGAAGATAAGTTACCCTAATGGTCGAAATCCGGAATTCATTGGATTTTTATGGTCTCCGTAATGCCTTGATGGTCCCTTATTTTAACAGCCCCCCTTAAAATGCGTCCTGATGATAATTAACATATCGCCAAAGACCTCTTATCTGAAGCCATTTTAAAAATAAATGATCCTACCTTTGCCACGCCCGCCATTCCCACTACCCTCGTGTTAATCTTTATTTCATTTTAGCCCAGAATCTCCGCTTCTATCTTTCTCCCCTTCTGCCATATTTATTTAAAGCCTTTTTATGATGATTGCCAATGTTTTGCTTAGGACGAATGGAAGGGAGCAAATTACAAAAGGTAATGCGAATGGATAACATCTACTTTGATTTACAATGAACATTTTGATGATTTATATCTCGCGCAATAAGTGTCAAGTTAAATAGAAGGGAAGGTGAGGCACAATAGAGGAGAACCCGTTGAATCATACCATTTCTCGTATTAAGCACTTTCCGAAAGAAAACCTTTGAGCGAAATCTTTGAATTGCAAAACAATGAGACAAAATTTGCAAAGTTAGATAAATGCTCATACATTACTACAACACATAATCTAGATATAATTATACGTTATTGTCTTCTTCAGATTTATTTATTGATTCATCACTGTTTACATTTTAATTACTAACCTCTAGGACTAGCCTATGTCAAAGTTAAGTTATTAGAAAATAATAAAAATAACACAAAGTAATATAAATAATGCGTATTTACTAAGCTGACGGAACCTATTTCAATAAAGCGGCAAACATGTAGGGTGACCATGTGAAATAACAAATTTTATAATAATTTAAAATAACATAGATGAAATGTTGAAAATTTTTTTTTATAAATAATGCGATTTTTTTTATAAATAAGTTCTTTGTTGATTACACATCTGCCCTGATGATGGCTACTGTAATGATGTCCGTAACGTTGGTTAAATAATAACGTGAAGCAACACGGCATAGTATCCCAATAATTGAACTTTAAATAAACTTTAATTATGATAAAGGTTTTTTGCATTTTGATTAGAGTTAAGGATCCAAAGTAAGCCTACTGTAAGATTACTGAAGATTAAGAATGTTTGAAAGGGAGGTACATAAATACAAATGTAAGAATGAGTACGCTAATTTGAATAAAATAAATTATAATTAATAGACGGAAGCGAATGTTCTAAAAGTATTTCATAATAATTTTCGGAGCACACTGCGAATATTTTCTTTCGACGGAATTTCATATGTTTACCTTTTCAATTCGGCATCTGAATGGAGATTATATTAAAAAATAATATACATTTTTTAGAGCTTAAAAACTTAAGAAAATTATATTTCAGTTTAATTTTGGAATCTTAAGGTACGCATGTTTATTATTTGAAGAGCCTTTCATTTTTTGATTAATTTTTGTTCTTTAAAGTCCAGGAATATTTTAGAAAAGCAGAATATCAACATGTGTCTTAGTACTAGAATACTTAATACTTTTAAAAATATTTTTATAAAACTTTTTTTTTTCAATAAATAAATTGTACAAAAAATATCTACATCCGATAGTGATTACGAGGCTACTCAAAATAAAATACTTGTAGGGTACAATTTAACAGTTTTATATCCTGATATTTTTTGGAGTTTTCTGCCAAAAAGATATGTACGTTTCCAACAAAAGACCACAATATTATTTCATAAAGGCCGTAAAGCAAACACAAAAAGTTTTCGAAACATTTCCCCCTATTTCACCCTTTGTAATTACCCGGCACAGAAAGAAACTCACCAAAATACTTGTAATACATTTTATCTCTAGCGTCGCCACATCCATCAATGGAGAATCCCAAGGTTTTATTGGGATTATTAAATGTGTGAAATGATGCTTACGGGAAGCGACAAAAACTAGCGAAAGAAAGAAAATAGCCACCGTACTCGTGGCTTACTATTTTCTCGTACAGTGGCGAACTGGCAATGAATTCGGGCCTGGAATATGATTAAGAGTAAGAATTATATTTTGTGTCACATGTTCAAGCAGTTAACCGGTTAAAATCTTTAATTTAAAAAAAGTAGTAATATTGCAAGGTGCTTTTATAATTGGAAGTAAGTGCATGGACCAGATTTTTCTCAATGGCAAAAATAACCAGATATTTCTGGTTATTTGCCTCAAATGATCTACAAAAAGCATACGACCGAGTCGACAGGAAGAACACTATTAAAGGTGTTGTCTAACTATGGAGAGAATACGAATCTCACACAGACAATTGCGTCTCTGTATGAGGGAAGCGTTGCATGGATTAGGGTGAACGGTGTTCTTACACTTGTGGTTTGAGATCACAAAAGGTGTTAAGCAAGGCTGCGTAACTTCACCGCAGTTATTGAATCTATAAATGGGTAATTGTATGCAAGAATTGAGAGAGGTGGGATTTAACGCGAATTTCAGTAACCTGAAAACATGTTATCTGTTGTATGCTGATGCTGCCGTGCTGATTAAGTATGGCAGATCTACAGTCTCCCGTATTTAGGATGAAAGAAGTATGTATGAAGAATGAGTCAATGATGATATTGAATGAATTTATTCTAAAGTCATGGTGTTTAAAAGAGAGAGTACGAAAACAGTGGGCAATATAGTTGTGCGGGATGAATACTTGCTAGTTGATGGAAAATGGGAAGACGATAATTGAGAAGTATTGGGCTCTTGTATCAAAGTCAAATATTATGTATACCTATATTACGTAGTTAAAATGCTGAAAAGCAAAATTAAGAATCTATAATATTATTACGCTAGCGTCTGGACGGTCTAGGCCCTCTGATTGGTCGAATTCAAATCGTATGTTTCGGGTAAATTCCGCGTAGGGGGTTTGCAGGAAAAATTCAAACACTTTGCCCCATATTTTAACCAACCGTAAGGTTCATTTCGGTTTGCAGGCGACCGGATCCAAAAAAATAAGTCTTTAAAATTAAGACCCCCATACATTTCATACTGAAATAGGATCAATTCATGAATAATACGAGATTTCTTCAAAAACATCGTTTCAGCTCATATAATTTTTGGATAATATCGAAGAAAATATGTTTTAGAAAGTGCATAATTCATCGGATTAATTACATTACAATGAAAATTATTCACATTTACGTGATTATGTTTGACGTTTGTAAAAAAATCACGCGTTCCTTCAAAATGGCCAATAAGTACGGCGGCTATAGATGGCCGACAGAGCGCACCTCTGGCGGTATAAGAACGAACCAAACGACAGGCACTAATATTTAAATATGCATCTAACAATACAAATAGTTATGCAAAATTACTTGACCATTAACAAGAGTTTAATAAGAAGATTTCTTCTGGAAGTTTAGCACTTTGTGATGGCATTATTTAACACAAATAACTTCTTTTATATCACTTTATTATATACAACCTCCACGTATTTCATGAACGAAGTTCACCTCATGAGGAGTAAGTATACACTGAAGTCAAAAATTAAATAAAGATTACAATTGGAATGAAGAAGTGGAAGGAGGGGGGAGGGGTAAGAGTGGGTGGAGTTTATCAGAATTAGTTATTACAATATCGTTAGACGGGAAAGACCAAGTGAATGGGAAAATATTTAAAAGAGGGTTTATATTTTTTTTTTGCTTATTAATTATTTCTGATTTTATATTGACATGTTTTTTTTTATTTCTAAAATTTCAAAATTATTTATTTGCGATGCTTTATATCCCGTGTGAAGTATTTTAAGACCAAAGTTATTTGTGTTTTAATAAATAAAGTTTAAGAGGATTAAATTATTTTATCTACTTCCGTTGTATATCAATGCATATGTACGCAATAAAAAGTAAATATTATATTTTATTAATCTATTATTTTATTCTTCTTTGTTATAAATTTAAACTTTACTAGACACAGTAACAGTTGTAGGTTAAGAAATACCATAAGTTGGAGTAAAATTAACACATTTTAAGTAAACCGACTGCTAATCTCATCGCACAATTACGCTCTTTTTATTCATAAACACGGGTAGAATTAATCAATATGTAATAATCTATTATTTCAGTCAACTTTGTTATAACTATCTTTAATTGTTGTGACAAACTATACGATATTGATTTACCTTATAGACATTGACGATTGTAACTCATATTTAAGCACTGCAAGTCTCCTATCAACAAATTATATTAGATACGGTAACAGTTAATATCAGTTGTAGACATGTAGTGAAAAATAGTGTTTCATTTGAAATAATCCATCACAAATACGTAAAATTTAATTAATTCAAACAACTGTCATTCTTATTTTGCCTAAATTGAGCATTTTATTATCCATTAACTCCTTCCTGTTCCGTATTTTAACAATATATACTCACCCTCTCTCTGTGAATGACCTAATATCTACCTATTAAATGTAACTGTTGTTAGTATCACTTAAACTGGGTGAAGCCCAACCAAGTGCCGCCCGCAGGGCTTAGCAGAAAATCCGCGGAGCGAGTTTTTAACTGCTAGTGTCAATTATCTCGGTATATTGGTAGAAATACATTTCGGGTGTTCTTGTGCTTAGATGGGGTTTGCAGTAGTAAGGGTGAATATTGGTTTATGGTCCATTTCATTGTTTCTATTATCTGTGTGTCTTCCACTCTAGAAATAAATGCATACATAACAATCGTGTTAACTACGTACAGCAGACTTTAAAGGTAAAACTTGCTTGGTTTATATCAACGCCCGATCAGTGGGGAATTTCCATTTCACCAGCCCGCCCCTGGCTCATGTAAGAGAGAAACTAGCCTCTCTCCAGCTATTTGTATCTCTTACCGGAAGAAACTAGCCGCCGCAGCTATCTGTCTCTCTTGACGACATCTTGATTCCGCAAACAAAACGAAATTGCCTTTTTGCCAAAAGGATTTTCGTGTTTCAACCAGATTGATGGAGTGGGAATAAGATTGCACCAACCCTTGGGGTGTTCAGTTATTTATTCCCCATGATTGATCTTCATTATTTACTTTGGTAAAGTTTTACTATTGTGACTCATTCCTTATACACGAATCGTGACCGAAAATAGAATATATTAACGCTTACGAAATTTAAATTCAAACGTCTTATTTTCAATTTCCGCAAACGTAAATAGTTTACCTCTCGTACGCCTAACACTAGATCCAATAGGTTATACTCTTACACCCGTATGTTATTTAAAAAAAAAAAGTGGGTGTGTCAAGCCTACGCAAGACAGAAGTGAAACTTCTAGTTTCAGCTGATGCTTGGCGTGGCGCAGTTCGCTGGTGTCTGAGAGAGAGGAAAGAAGAGAAGAGAGAGAACGTTCGTGAGCGGCTCCCCCACCTCAACAAGGTTTCACTTCAAAAATGCCACAGCCGAGAATCGAACCTCGCTTAACTGATTGAAAGCCAACCACGCTGAGCACCAACTGTAAGCAAAGCCGCATAAATTGATTATATTATGTAGGTTCTGAAAATATGAGAGCTTGTTATGTTTTATAATGTTACCTACATCACACCCAAAATATAATATATTTTTAAAAATAATGTACAATGTACAGAAATAGAATCCCACACAAGATCGCGTAGTGCGCTCTAGCGAACGGATATTTTATCAGAGGGAGATAGTTTTAATTTTTTTTTCTGTAAATTATTACATATTATCAAAATAAATAAATTAATTAAATAAATGTAATACAATTATCATAATATACGGATTAGATAATAATTTTAATCCAACACAATAACGCAAAGCGCGCTCTAGCGGAGTAATGTTTTATCACAGTGAGATAAGTGTTTTTATTATTTTGCAATATTATTTTCTTTTAAAAAATGTTCTGACCTACTAAAAAATAAGATATTGAATGAAAAAGGCGTTAAAAACAAAAAAATAATGTGCGATGGCCGAGAATCGAACTCGGATCAACTGCTTGGAAGGCAACTATGCTGACCATTACACCACCAACGCCAGTTGTCGGGATGAGCTAAGAAGCATTTATATGTTACTTCAAAACTTTGACTAGATCAAATGAACTTTAATCGGTGGTGGGGGTACCCGCATTTTCGTTTCGGTCATGAGTCGGTTTTACTCCGGTCCTCGAAATTGCATGACGCGCGTAAAGAAGTTTCACTTCAAAAAACACACACTAACATTCCATGCTACTTTTGAGTAAATATCTGTAAAACAAAATTATATTATTTTTTTTTCTGAGCATTACCACAAAAACTATACGTTCAGTCCATGAACCACCCTTACATTTCACCACGCTCGGATTTGAAGACTGCTTCTAACCGGGACTGTTCTTGTGGAACATCTTGGGAGATGTCATTTATTTGGTCTTTTACAAGTATTATCAAGAAAGTTTATTAGTTTGGCCACAAAAAAAGACATTTTGCACTGGGGTTTTTTGTATACCAGTAGCGAGTTGTTACAACGCTTTAGTACCGTGAAATATGACACACTTGGAGCAGCTAGCTTTAAGATAAATTTTATCAGGGAGACATTTTTAGTTGTTCTTAAAACGTACTTAGGTGAATAGTTACTCGTGTAAAGTAACGAGAATAAAATGAGGACAAAATATGACGTTTCTTGATGTTTATAACCACACGAGCGATGGTATTTATAAAATAAACGCCTTGAGCGATGGAGACCTCCGGGATTCTCATTAGAAAAATTATACATCTGAATATTTTAAAGTCAATTAATCCACCCATATTTCATCTTTCATTATATATTTGAAGGTTTTATAATTATGCTGTTATGAATAAATTGTAATCGTCCAACTAAATTTAGGAAACGTCGCTTAACGCTTAGATCGAAGATTATTATCAGTTAAGGTTGATAATTAACATAATTTTATACTAAAATAGATAATAAAGTATCCCGGAGTGGGTTTGTGAGTTAGACTAGTACGTTAGGTAGACTAGTACGTGGTCTTCGTTGAGCTGTCTTAGTCTGCTTAATGTCCTGGGCCTCGATTCTTTTTCATTCCTTGGAATGACTTGGTCGAGAATCGAGGAAATTCCAAAGAATGACTTTTGACGTTTGTACCTTTGTCGAGACTCAAGAATAAGAATGTCGACCAATGAATGTACTTTCGACAGCGATTGCGAGCGGCCTGGATTAGAGAATCGATACCCTGGTAATATGTCGATGGCGTGGCTTCGTGTCTACATTATTTTTTTCATCTAAAGCCCACAGGGTTTTAACATATTTTATAGTTCATGTTTTTTGAGAAATCACAATGCGAAATAATAATCAATATCCACAAAAGTAAAGTACAGGAAATATAATCATTGTTAAAAGAGTTATTTGCCAATATTCACAAAATCAATGTTAATAACCATACAAATAAAATGGACGTAAACAATAATTAATTTATTAACTAGGAAGATGTCTCTTGAAAATTTTAAATTATTGTCAGATACATCCATATTGTTTAAATATTTGTCAACAAGAATTTGTAAATGTTGAATTGGCAATGCAAACCATAATTGGAATGAAATATGCTTGTTTAAAATGTGCAGGTATGTCTAATGATTCGTTAAGGTTGTAATGTTCTCGCCTTTTCGCCATTCTTTTATTTTGTTTCAAACAATATAGAATTTTCTTCTCTCTGGGCTATGACTGATGTTTAATTTTTTTTTTCTAAGGCTTTGCATATGTGTTCGCAGGGATGGAAAATTCCTCCCCTACAACACATAAGCCTCCATGAAAATTGGACCCTCTTCTTTGATATCTACAGAAAGCTACTTAAAGCTCTCTTGTACTATATATCTTTATAGACATATGTACTTAACTAATTAATACGTTATTTACGATCTTGAACGCAAATATACCCGTATTTATATTGTAATTAAATTCCATCAAACGTTGTGTAATTTTTTTGATTTATGATATAGGATTTTAATTACTTTCATTTTTGTGGTAACCCTCTTGGTTCTGATCGAGGTGTTGAGTTCAAAGTTGAATTAGTCTTTCTATTGCAAACCTAGACTTAAATGAATTTTCTGAATGAGCTAACTTTCCTATTGTAATTATTCTGATTCCCTGCACCCTAACAAAATCGTAGTTAAACGCTGATAAAAGATATTATACATGTTTATTTGGACAGGTAATTTAATATAACTCAAATGGTTAATTGTTAGTAAATTTGATTTTGGTGAACTTTTGTGTCCGTGTGGCACCACTCCTTTATGATTCTGCTGCTATAAGGTACATGTAAAGATTGATTTAGTAGGTTAATGTAATTAGTTAATTGCATATTTGACGAACTCGGAATAGCCCATTTGCTGGCATAATTTGGCTCCAATCCTCCATCAAGTAAACGAGATGATCGGGAGTGGACTAGAAATTTGCACAATCCTTTGACACGGCTCCTTGATTGATACCTAAGTTATCGTGTACCAAAAAGCCTTCCACGTCATCATGTACTGCATTCAAGTTTCCCCCCGGGTCCCGATACCCCCAAATTCCGACCCCTCCTTGGACTACAATTTACTTAGGGCGAACCGGTTTCGTCCTATATACAATCATATACTCACGGTTGGTGTGGACTTACGGGTCGTGAATCCTCATTCCACGTTTAAGAGAAGATGCGATAGTGGTCTATTAGACCTAAAATGCAAGCTGTATGCAGGTCCGCATCCTCCAGTAAACAGTACATACGAATAAATATATGTATACATACAGTTTGGGAAAGGCTTATAACTCGCAATACGAGGCTATCTACCTCGCATCCCGAGCTCGGATCTCGCGCCAAGAACTCTGCGAAGCTCTAGGTCTGGTAACCGAATATATACGTACTAATAAGGTGATACTAATAAATACTAGTAGAATAAGGTCATATTTGATAGTTTGTTTTGGAGAGCTATCGAACTCCAAGCTTTTGTTTGTTTGGTTTTGACGTTTTTATTTAAGAGAATCGTCATCTCTATTTGGTTTGGTTAATGGTCTTGTTGTAGGAGCGACCACTGCCTCCTATTGATGAACTGTATTTGTTTTAAATTTTACCTCCTGGGTTCAACATTAATTTTTGTTCATCCTATCCCGTGATTTTCCAATTGTTTCAAGTGGTTGATTGCCACATTAGAGGGTACTCGACCCTCAAATATCTCAGGCAACTGATGGGGTTTTGTATGAGCACCCAATCAATAAAATTCAAATGTTTCGTATAATTATTCGATATAAATCTTCCTAACCCGTGATTTTTCAATTGTCGTTTGTGATTGATAGGTATTTGAGCGCACGCAGCTTCCAGCTGGTTCAGATAACCAATAAAACTGTGCGATTATCTAATCAATAGTATTCAAATGTTTCATGTAATTTTTTGATATAAATCTGGCTAACCCGTGATTTTTCAATTGTCGTTTGTGATTGATAAGTATTTGAGAACACGCATCTTCCAGCTGTTTCGGGTAATTAATAAAATCCTTTGTGACTAACTAATTACGGCCAAGGTCGTTTTCAAACTATGCGGTTGACCCAATTCTCCAGTGATCCTTTGTTTTGTAAACAAATAATATAAACATCTCCTGACACACTAACCTAAATGTGAGATTTGTTTATTTTAAAATTCCTTAGAAGTCATTTGTGCCTCTTTACTTTTATTGCGCACTATTTATTTAAAATATTTTTAAATCTTTTATTGAAGTTAAACTATTTATTTCATTCTCCGAATTTAGTAAACTTACTAGGTTTAATTGAAGAATAAATATACATATATAAGTACACATATCTCGATTATCAAAATATGTTAACTAAGAGTACATATATTAATAAATAAATATAAAATATATGATTCTACATGGTCTTGAATATTAATAAATACATATTTTCTTTTTCAATAATATAGATATGTCCTCGGGTAGGTATTAAAAATCGCTACCATTTCGATGTTTCGATTAATAAATAAAATACATATATATAATTACATTACTCATATATATATTCTTTATATACAATATTTTACTTTATATTTATAAATATATATACAAATATACAATATACATATATTAATGTGTAATTCTTTGTTTTGTTGTTTTAATTTAATATTCAATTGATATACTTCCACTTCACAGCCCTTCTGTGTCTCCTGGGACCTGAAAATTATTTATAAAAGGAAAACTCACCCACGTCAAGGTATTTCCGGTCGGGTAGTACACAACAACCTTGATGAAGAAATCCTACCTAATTAATTGTATTTTTCAACTAATTTCAAAATAAATCTTTTCGACTATTTATTCCTATTTAATATTTTATTCTCGCTTGAATCGTATAAATTAGCTGATATTTAATTTTTCTTCCGAACGAAATCCTAATTCAGAAAACCCGTTGATTTAATAACACCTTTCTAGTTTAGGCTTTTGAATGATAGCTGTTTCAAATTCTTTTTTGAAATGATAGACTGATGATTAAAATTCCGGTTAAAACGACAAACACTTTTAACACTGTCGCTATACGCACGATGGATTTTAATTGAACAATTTATTAATTCTAAATTTCTTTTTATATAAATTGATAAGAAAATTTATTCCGAATTGTGCAAACTTTTAATTAACTTCTTAATAAATTAAATTTTTTTCCTCTTACTATTAATTTTAGAACAAAGGTTTAAACGTTTATTATTATCGAATCCTTTTTTTTTGTTTTTGTGTTTCTTTTAACCTAAGATGAAGTATTTATTACTATTATTATTATTTTTTAACCAAATTGACGTTAAATTATAATCTATTTTTAAATATCAATACGCGATCACGTTCACTTTAGATTAACGATAACAAACTCTTAAATTTAATTTGAATGTTTTCACTTTGAATGAAATAATTATTTTTAAATTTTTAATTAATTCACAATTCACTTTTTGCACTTCACTTAACACTTTTAAGCACTGAGTTTAAATTATATTTATTTTCACTGTTTAACCAAATTAAACTGATTTAACAAAACTTCACTGGTGGGGTTTTCAGAATTTAGAAACTGAATTTAAGACTTTTTACAAAACTTTCTAAGTCCAGGTACTTGTTCAGAATTTAACACTTAGATTATTTCACTAGAATTTTACCAATAGACGTAGTACTGCCATGTAACAACTTTTCAAACCCTCGGCGCGACTGACCTCCTGACTGATGAGTTCCATCTTTTATACCCCTCTCAGGTTCCAAAAGACGTATCTGAATTTCTCTTGATGCTTAATTCTATCTCCTATCAACTCGTAAATCCAAACACCCCTTCCATCAATCTCGATTGTCCTCCCATAAGATGTTCTGCTTTCCGGCTCTGGGCGGTAGTTAGTTTTTATCTCACAAATCTAAGTCGATAGGGTCCGAATCGGGTAAGTCTGTGTTAATCGCCCAAGCTCCCTTTGTCCTCTGTTCATACAAAAATGTAGTTAAAATCTCATGATTTTGCGTTCCTTTTTTTCTCAATTCGCGATAGGTCCGTCCTCAATAACATATATATAGATCTCAATTTTATGCATCTCGTGCGAAATTGTTTAAATCCATGCTGAAATCTTTACTACGCATTTTTGAATTTCGATTCGTCTGAATTCTACTCAATTTTATTGTCCCTTATATGGGCTTTTCCATTTTCACCAGTACATTCTCTCTTAATGCCGCAGATTTGAATTTTTCCTTATCTTCTTGGATTTTCTTTTATCCGCGACGTTTTCTTGCACAATTTCTTCTTGATTTTTATGTCATTTCTCATAACTCTTATAATTACTCATTTTCCAAGTCGTATTTATTAATTTCACGGATAAATTCGAATTGTATCGCTTTTCTCCACATGGATCATTTCCTATCTCCGTTCTTTACCCTTCCTTTTATCTTTTCTTCACTTTTCCCGATGTGTGTGGTCTCCTGGGAAATTTCATACTTCATTTATTATTAATTAATATATAGTTTTCCACACTTCTATGGGAGATATACCTAATTAGACTCTGGGATATCTGTCATTTTTATTGCCTGACCCAATCTCCGCCCAATTTTCTATCTTTCTCATACCAGGATTCACATAAAACATATGTATTGACATCTGTTTATGTTTAAAATTTTGGTACTAGACTCGTAAATTTAGTTTAATTTCAAACCTATTAGTTTTAATCTCTTTTGACTAATCTAAATACTTCCATAAGGTCCACGTTAAAGTTAATCGCTTTTCTAATCGTTTATTACCTTAACGTAAATAAAAATCATGTTCGGATTTCGATTGTTTACCCTTCAAAATATACATGAGACCGCCAACCTTTTGTCTTGTTTCGATCCCTCCGTAATATTGGGTAACTCTAATATATATCTAACCTAATAATCATGAAAATGTCTACTTTTCCTGAATCTAAACTATCGCTATTATGTTTAGTTTTACTGTTTTCTTCTGATACTCGATTTTCACGTCCCTAGGACCTTCGTAGCAGTCCAAAATCCCTGTACTATCCTTCCATTCGATCGCCGCACTTTTCTAAAAGTGTATTTTTTTTGCGAGATTTTTCATTCAAAATTGATTTACCAATATGTCCGTTTCATCTTAAATTGATAACGATTAATTTCCATTGTTTCCACAACTCTCACCTCTCTTTAGTACGATTTTTATCGAACATGACACCCTCCTTCTATCATAAATAATTGTACTACAGTTGAAAATTCTGCCAGTGATTTTCCTTCGCTTTTCCCGTCCTTTTTTATACTATCACGTTTATAGTTTTTCCATTGCATTTTCGTGTGTGTGTTTTTCAACTTGTAAAATCTTCAAAGCACTCGATTTCAATGGTTCGCCATCACCTAAATGCCTCAGTTATTGTAAACATTTCCAGGAGTTTGTCACCTTGAAAGTCGACGTTGACCCTAAAGTGCGTTCACCTCTAATTTCTGTGGGAAAGAAGAAGCCATTAATTATCTTTTTTAATGTCGGGTCCAAGGTTCAATCCTTTGTCTTTCGTAGACACACCCCCCTTCGTTCACTGATTGGTTACTCAAAATTTTATAGCTCTTTGTTCAGATCTATTGGTTGACAAAATTCAATATTTATTTATAGGCCTAGGAAAAGGGGAAGTACCAGTCGTCCTAGACGATTTTACGACATCTCTGCTCTCGTCCCGGAACCTTGATTTAATTTCAACTATTACAGGAGTCTACTGCAAGCAAGCTGGATCAATTCTTTCTCCGCCAGATGTCGTTAGCATGTCCGTTTTCATAAATAATTTGCATATTTTCTTGCAGCTATGGTTTATCTGTTTTTTCTTTCACTGTGATTTAAAGCCTTTCATCACAGTTCCCCCCTCTGAACTCAATTTGCTGTGGCTAACGTTGTATACTACTTTAGACATCGAAATTGTGTTCAAAATGTAGTCTAGTTTTTCTCCCCCCCCTCGTTCTGTTATTCCTTTTCCTACATCACTTCCTGTTATTTCCTTTCTCTACCTCACTCTATCATTCCCTATCTCTCTCTCCATTCTGTTATTTCCTTTCTCCCCCCCCCTCATTCTGTTATTCCCTATCTCTCTTTCCATTCTGTTTGGATTGTTAACAACCTTGACTTTGAATCACATTGTATTTTCTATTTTTTTTTTCGCGTAGATTTTATTTTATGGAATTTTCTCTAATTTTGATAAACTCAAAATTAATCTTTTTTTTTTTTTTCTGGGAAAAAAAACACGCCCCTCGACTCGCGTGTTTAGGTGGTCCTCAACCTGGTTGGACTAAGACCTCCCTCACAATGATTCATATAAAGATTGTTTGCAATCTCGCGGTCTATTGACCAACTGAAGGGCGGGTGGTCTCTTGGTGTGCAAATAATCGTTTGTTTTGGTTTTGTAAGTATTATATTTTTGTGAAATGTATATCTTTGCACGACCTCACCCAATCCGACAATCAGTGGTATACATGTTTCATTTAAACTTTTCCAGCATTTTTTTTTTTTTTTTTTTTTCTTTCTTATTCGCTAAAATTTTTTTGTGTAATTTCTAATTGTCTTTTCATAGATCATTCAAACAAGTTGTTCTAGCCTAGGTGTTGTCCATCCTAATTTTTTAATTTCATAACTGTTCTTAACTAACCTCCAATTTTCTCATCGTTCCTGTTTCCCTTTAAAATTTTTTTTTTTTGAAAATTTAACCTATCGATATCGTAATTTCTAATGTTCCCTTTTTATCTTTACCTAATGTCTACTCTAAATCTATTGATAACCTTATTTCAAGTTTCCAAAAAAAATTCTAACTCTATGCACTGTCAATTTAAAATCTTGTTTTATAAAACGTACCCTATCCTATTTATAATATATATATTTTTTTGTTCCTTTTGTGGGTATATAGCTCCTATACGTTTTCCTTCTGTGTTCTTACTTTTCTAACAAAATTTCCCTACACACTAACACACAAAAATTTTTCTAAACTAGAAAATCAATATTATCGAAAAAATTTTCTCTTACTCTATTAGTAAATTAGAATATGATTGTCGCTTATTAAGAAATTTGTTCACTCAACCTTAAAGACTTAAGGACGACCCGCCCCTCGCAAACAAACTGATAGTCTAATATTTTAGTAATTTTCTTTCTCCCTCCCTCCTTAAATTCACATCGTATTCTAACAGATTCTTATTTGTATTTCTCAATCGTTTGTTTATTTAAAGTTTCAAATATTTGTAAATTTCGCATTTTATTCGTTGATTTCCACTATCTCTAAACTCGGTTTTTGTTCCTTATTACATGTATAATATTTCGCTAGATGAATTGCGCTATAATCTCCTTTTATTTCCCGAGTTACCGGATCAATTAGCGTATACGTGTTACTATAAACTTCTGACCCAATTACATAAGGTCCATCGTAAAGCAGATTGAATTTTTTTATTTCTTTTTTGAGTAGGTTTGATTGTGTAAATTTTTTCAACTTGACCAGAGTCCCAATCTCATAAGTTATTAATCTTTTATTGAGATTATAGTATTTCTGTCGATTTGCAGCGCTTTTCTCTAAATTTTTCCGTGCTGCTAATCTTATTTCATTTATTGTTTTCGTAGATTTTCCGCAGCCTTGAGTATACCTGTCTAAACTATAAGTTGGTGATTTCCCAAAAGCTATTTCATTAGGTGAGAATCCTGTTGAACAGTGTATCGAATTATTGTAGGTTTGTTCTATTTCTTTAAGGAAAGCCGCCCACTTGGTATGTTTTTCGTGACAATAAATACGGAAAATTCTACCTAATTCTTTATTCACGCGCTCTGTTATGTTCGGTCCGGGATTTCGTATTGAAGTATGTACGATTCGTATGCCCATCCTATTTAAGTTGTTTTCCCATTTCTTCGATGTAAATTGAGATCCGTTGTCAGTTAACAAAGCATCTATTTGTATTGTTTTATTAAAATCCTCTACACAATTTAACACGGTCTTAGTACTTGCTATCCTCAATTTATATAATTTTACAAATCTACTGAATGAATCTTGGATCACGAAAATGAATTTAACCCCCCCTATTCCTCTCGGTAAAGGTCCGTATAAATCTGCCATAGCTAATTGTCCTACTTCTTTGGTAATTATGGATCTACTCGGCCCTACAGTTGGTCGAATTTCGCGCTTCGCCAGCTGACATAGGTGACACCCTCTCACTATGCGTTTTATATCTCGGTGCATGCCTGGCCAATAATACCTATCTCCCAAAGCTGTCCCTGTTTTAAAAACTCCTCCGTGTCCAATTTCTAAATGTATCATTTTTATTAGTTCTTCAGTCAACTCTTGTGGTACTGCTAACACCGTTTTGTTTAGTCCTGTTGTGTAATATAAAGTCTTGCCTATTTTTTTGTAATTTTTCAAATACCTATTAACATCTTTTGTCGGCGGCCCAAATTTTCCCTTGCGCAAATATCCGGAAATTTCTCCCAAAAATGTGTCTTGTTTTTGTAGTTCAGTTATATTTTCTAAGTGTTTTCGAATCTGTTGTCTACCTTTCACTGCAAAAGCTGCTATCTCTGGGCACGTGTTTTTCTCCTCCTGTACATTTTTTGCATCACAAGAATAACGAGATAAACTATCAGGCCCTATATTTTCTTTCCCTTTGACGTACTCTACAGTGAAGTTAAATTGATTTAAATACAAAATCCACCGTGTTAGTCGGCCACTGTACATCTTCCAGCTCTTTAAAAATGTCAATGCTTGATGATCCGTCCTAATTATTAAGTGTACTCCTCTTAAATATGTCTCAAATTTATGTAAAGCATATATTATCGCCCATAACTCTTGTTCTGACGTGGTCCATTTCAACTCCGGTCCTCTTAAAGCTTTGCTAATAAATCCAATAACGTGGTGATTCCCTTCCTCATCCAACTGATATAATTCTCCTCCTATGGCGAACCCCGAACTATCTGTCTGTAAATAATAAGTACTATTTGGGTCATGATGATGTAAAATAACTGTCTCTAAAAATAATGTTTTCACTCTCTCAAATGCGCGCTGTTCTGAGTCACCCCATCGCCAGGTTCTATTTTTCTGAAGTAAATCGCACAAAACCCGTGTTGTTTCCCCATATTTATTCGCGAATCTACGGTAATAATTACAAAGTCCAAGAAAGGCTCTAACTTGTTTTATTTTCTTGGGTACCGGAAAATTTTTTATGGCGTCAATCTTTTCCGGATCCATTTGTACTCTCAAAGGCGTTATAATATGTCCTAACATACGTACTTCTGTGAATAAAAATTGACATTTTTCGAGTTTACAAGTCATGTTTGCTTCCTTTAACCTCTCAAGCACTGCGTTTACATGTTCAAAATGATCTTCTTGACTACCACACGTATATATTATTAAATCATCTAAGTAATTAGCGCAGAATTCCCTCACCCCTGGTCCTAGAATTTTGTCCATTCCTCTTGAAAAACTCCCTACTGATGTTTTTAACCCCTGCGGTAATACCTTGTATACGTAAGATTTTCCATTGTATACAAACCCAGTATACTTGCGACTTTCTGGACTGATAGGTATTTGAAAGTAAGCTGAATTTAGATCTATTGTGGTTATGAATTTTACACCATGAAAACGCTGTATAATTTCTGAAGTTAATGGTGGTTTTTCTACTTCCGCCTGCATTCTGGTGTTTAAGAATCTAGCATCTAAGAGTATCCTAACCGTCCCATCTTTTTTCAAGGTAAATGTTAGAGGACTAGAAAACTGCGTGGCCTCTCTACTGATGATTCCTAATGACTCCAATTCTCTAATTTTTTCATCAATCTTATCTCTGTAAGCAAATGGTACTGGGTAGGATCGCTTAACGAAAGGCGTCTCGTCCGTCATTCTTATTTCGTGAGTGTACAAAGTAGTTAGGCCCGGTTTGTCTATAAATACATTCTTATGTTTAATTAAAATCTTTTCTAACCCTTCTTTTCCTTTTGAATCTAAATTTAACTCGGACACAAAGGTCGTTATTCTACGCTCGAGGCACGCCGTATTATTTATTTCAGGGTTTAATTCAATACTAATTATTTTTCCACTTGTGAAATTTTGATTTCTAACCTCCTGTTTAGGTTTCCTATGAATTACGGTTGAATTTACTAACTCTATTTCCTTCTTCCCATTTCCTGTTTTTATTTTTAACTTTCTGTTTTCTCCACATTTAAATTCAGCTGTATATTCGTCTAACCAGTTGATACCCAATATAATTGGCCTAATTAACTTTGGTATTATTAAACACGGCGTATTTATTATAACATCTCCAAATCGCAATGGTACTAGAACCAACCTAGATATTCTCTGACTTTTGTGTCCTATCGCTACTTTAATCTGTATAGTCGTTACAGGCATAATAGGATAAATTGTTTGATCATTTAAATAATTTTCATAAAACTCTTGAGAAACGCACGTGATTTGACTTCCGGTATCTATTAAACAGTGAACTTCCGTGTTATCTATCTGTGCTTTGGCTTCCGGTAATAACGGTAAAGTGCTACCCTTTTCTACTTCCTCATAATCTCTGTCTTCGAAAATGTTGTTGAACCCACTAATTTCCCTGCTTGTTTTCTCTTCGTTCACTTTCAATTGATTCCATTCATCCGTTATTTGTTGTAAAGAATTGACACATACTTCCACATCTATTTCCGCTTCCGTTCTCGTTTCTTCCGCTCCATCTTTTCGTCTTCTCACATTCCTTTCTGCTTTTATTGGGGCAATCATACCTTGTTCATTTTTTCCCAGTCCTTTCATTGGATTCCACCCCCATTTCATCATAATCTTCAATGCAGTGTTGTGTTTTGGTGCCGGCGTCCCTCTCCCTGTGTGAGTCGTATTCATGAGGGCTAATGAATCAACCCTCGGCCGTTTCCCGAATTGTTTGCGATGACTAGCTCCTTGCCGCTTGTAGTTATTGTAGAACCTCCCTTTGAAGATGTCGTAGTTTCGGCACACTTGCTGCAGCTAGCGCCTCCTTCCACACTCTCTATTGCGTGAATTCTCTTCTTTATAGCGTGGTAACGGTCACGGTATTTGTCCTTCTTGGCGAACTCCTCCCCACTCCTTTTCTTTGTATTCCGTTCTTCCGGTGTGCAAACCATTGTATCTAGTTTTCGAAGAAACTCAGCAGCGACAATCTCATCTCCTGACTGCCCTGAAAACCATAGCGATTGAACTTCTTTAGGGTAATGTCTCATAATTTCGTCAACTACACTTAACGGTGCTTCTGTGATTTTTAATGCTTTCGCTAAATCCCAATAATTCGCGAAATGAGTGAGCATGGATATATCTCTCTTGGCATCATATACCCCTTCTGCAAGACGACGGCGAACCTCATTCTTCTTTATGTCTCCCCAATAGGTAGCTAAAAAATCTCTTTCGAAATCCAACATTGTTTCCCATCGCTTGTTGTATAACTTGGCCCACGTTTTTGCTTCTCCCTTCAAATTTTCCCGTACGACAATTAATGGATCTGTACGTTTCACTTTTCTAGTGTATTCTTTTATATCTTCTAAGAAACTTATGGGGTTTTGATTTCCACCGGAAAATGAAGGTCGTTCTTGCTGCGGTAGCATTTCCACTACTTGGAGAACGTTTTTCGGCGCACTATCCTCTCCTGTCACCGCCACTGTTGTTGGTCTTCCTAATTGTTTCTCAAGTGCCTGCATTTTATCAACAAGCGGTGCTAAAGCTGCTTGAATTATTGTAGTAATATCTCCGATGTTCACTGCTGACGTCCCAGCTGTAGCATTTTCCTCGATTGCCGTCACTAAAGCTTCTGTTTGCCTCCCCATTCCACGTTTTCCCGCCATTTTCTTAGCTCTTCCGAGTGTTACCGGCTTATGTATCTATATTTTTTCCTTACTAAGCGACAACCTTAATATTCCTATTTTAACTTCCTTAATTATTTATATATATGTTGCCTTTCTTATTCTATTTTTTTTTTTCTAATTTTCTCGTTTTTCTTATTTTTTTTGTTTTTTTTTTTTTTTTGTTTTTCTAGATTTTTTTCTGTGTTTTGTCACCTGGCTGTTCCTTTAAAATTTCAAGTTCGTTTATGATTTTCACATCACTCTCTTGTATACCCTCGTCTTGTTTGATATCCGAATATGTTCTAGCCTCCCCCTCTGACTGCCTCATATTTTCAGGTGCCTTAAGATTTTCAACTTGTAACGAACTTTTTCGCGATCGTTTGAATATTTCTCTCAGTTCATCACCTAAAGGAACTGTTTCGGGGCTTACCTTCGCGTCATCGAGTTTTCTTTTCTCTGCCATATTTATTTATTGTTGAGTTCAAATCTATATTCAATTTGCAAAATTTGCAAATTCTATTATGATTTTTTTGAAATACCTAACATGATTTTTTTTTCAATACCTAACATGAATTTCTTTTCAATAGGTATATATATACACATATATATATATCCCATCATAAACATTCGTCAACGACATTAAAATCTCGAGCCAACTCTGAATTGTTTTTTTTTTCTTTGAAATTGAAACTCGAATTCTCAACTAACACTTTGTCTTTTCAAAACAACGTTTATTTGTTTGGCCTATACTTGAATTCTTTATCGAATCCATTGACTGGGTTCTCTGTGTCTTAAAATATGTTTTATTAGTCAACAACCTGATCCGAATGTCAACAAAATTATCATGAGTAAATCTTACGTTATTTCAACTTACCCGTTTATATGGTAAATTATATTATGTAAGATTAATCTTACCTCACAAAACAAAACATCAAATGTTTCACCCTCATTAATGTCTCTGCCGATTATCGAGATTTGTGATCCTGACAACAAGTATCTACATTGTTGGCACGTAGCGCGACCATTTGAATCTAACACGTGGTCCTAATGATTAACTATGATGTAATACAATTACACTTTTCTATTTTGATATTATTGTTATTATAGATCTATCTATCACATGATATGGGTGTAATATTTCCGCTATTTATTATGTTATAACATGATCATAATAGATTACACCCCAACATCTCAAAATAATTGTTTTTCTTTTGTTTTATAATGATATTAATGTAAATCAAAAAAAAAAAATATATTTTTTTTTTTTTGTTAATCAATTGATATTAATCAATTTTATACTCTTCGCAATTACCATTTTTGCAAAACCAATGATATCTAGTAAGGTACATTGGGTGTTGCAAAACATTAATCAATTTAATTTCTCTAAACCTTTCTCATCTTCTAATAATTCTGTCGAATGTCTAGCGATAAAAATAATAATTTCTTTTCCTGACTTTGTGAATAATTTGTTAAATTTCCACAGACCGCCGCTGGTCTGTATTTTCGGATCTAAGATAAACAATAATTGTTTACGTTAATACTCCACGATATCCAAATGCAATGTTTATTTTTATCTCGTTTTTGGGTCATTGTTTATTTAATCTCGACGTTTGTTATTTAATTTTTGTTCTTCAGAGTGATACGTATTATTTAACGATGTTTCCGACCTTTTTTTAAAAACATCGATGTGTTTACGCCCGATGTTTATCTTATCAATTTTTCGATGTTCTTTGCTGTCACAATACGTTCGATGTTTTTCGTGTTAGTCTTGTTTATTAAACTTGCTTCATATCAACATTCCGATTTGTTCGGTGAATCCAAAACATAAACAATGTTTTTGTTTACGGAACGCATTCCTCTCGAGTGAATGACATCATTAACCCACATATCCTTTCTTATTGTTTATATTATCGTATGAAAAGAATTTTTATTGACTCTAAAGTTCACGGTCATTTGAATTAACACATTTTTTATTTATAAGGACACTTTTTGTATTATAAGATTTATTCGTTTACACTTTCTTTTTGGATTTATTGTTTGTTTACGTTAATCTATTATTATTTTTAAATTTTACTGTATATTTATGTAATGTCGCACTTTTCTGATAAAATTTTTTTTTTGTTAATTCTTTAATTAATTTCGTCCTATTTATTATTATTATTTTCTCCGTTTTTGCAATAGGTTGGCCAATAACTTTGTTTTTTTTCTCTCAAAGACTTATAAAACCTGAACCTCCTGGTCACGGCACCAGTTGTAATGTTCTCGCCTTTTCGCCATTCTTTTATTTTGTTTCAAACAATATAGAATTTTCTTCTCTCTGGGCTATGACTGATGTTTAATTTTTTTTTTCTAAGGCTTTGCATATGTGTTCGCAGGGATGGAAAATTCCTCCCCTACAACACATAAGCCTCCATGAAAATTGGACCCTCTTCTTTGATATCTACAGAAAGCTACTTAAAGCTCTCTTGTACTATATATCTTTATAGACATATGTACTTAACTAATTAATACGTTATTTACGATCTTGAACGCAAATATACCCGTATTTATATTGTAATTAAATTCCATCAAACGTTGTGTATTTTTTTTGATTTATGATATAGGATTTTAATTACTTTCATTTTTGTGGTAACCCTCTTGGTTCTGATCGAGGTGTTGAGTTCAAAGTTGAATTAGTCTTTCTATTGCAAACCTAGACTTAAATGAATTTTCTGAATGAGCTAACTTTCCTATTGTAATTATTCTGATTCCCTGCACCCTAACAAAATCGTAGTTAAACGCTGATAAAAGATATTATACATGTTTATTTGGACAGGTAATTTAATATAACTCAAATGGTTAATTGTTAGTAAATTTGATTTTGGTGAACTTTTGTGTCCGTGTGGCACCACTCCTTTATGATTCTGCTGCTATAAGGTACATGTAAAGATTGATTTAGTAGGTTAATGTAATTAGTTAATTGCATATTTGACGAACTCGGAATAGCCCATTTGCTGGCATAATTTGGCTCCAATCCTCCATCAAGTAAACGAGATGATCGGGAGTGGACTAGAAATTTGCACAATCCTTTGACACGGCTCCTTGATTGATACCTAAGTTATCGTGTACCAAAAAGCCTTCCACGTCATCATGTACTGCATTCAAGTTTCCCCCCGGGTCCCGATACCCCCAAATTCCGACCCCTCCTTGGACTACAATTTACTTAGGGCGAACCGGTTTCGTCCTATATACAATCATATACTCACGGTTGGTGTGGACTTACGGGTCGTGAATCCTCATTCCACGTTTAAGAGAAGATGCGATAGTGGTCTATTAGACCTAAAATGCAAGCTGTATGCAGGTCCGCATCCTCCAGTAAACAGTACATACGAATAAATATATGTATACATACAGTTTGGGAAAGGCTTATAACTCGCAATACGAGGCTATCTACCTCGCATCCCGAGCTCGGATCTCGCGCCAAGAACTCTGCGAAGCTCTAGGTCTGGTAACCGAATATATACGTACTAATAAGGTGATACTAATAAATACTAGTAGAATAAGGTCATATTTGATAGTTTGTTTTGGAGAGCTATCGAACTCCAAGCTTTTGTTTGTTTGGTTTTGACGTTTTTATTTAAGAGAATCGTCATCTCTATTTGGTTTGGTTAATGGTCTTGTTGTAGGAGCGACCACTGCCTCCTATTGATGAACTGTATTTGTTTTAAATTTTACCTCCTGGGTTCAACATTAATTTTTGTTCATCCTATCCCGTGATTTTCCAATTGTTTCAAGTGGTTGATTGCCACATTAGAGGGTACTCGACCCTCAAATATCTCAGGCAACTGATGGGGTTTTGTATGAGCACCCAATCAATAAAATTCAAATGTTTCGTATAATTATTCGATATAAATCTTCCTAACCCGTGATTTTTCAATTGTCGTTTGTGATTGATAGGTATTTGAGCGCACGCAGCTTCCAGCTGGTTCAGATAACCAATAAAACTGTGCGATTATCTAATCAATAGTATTCAAATGTTTCATGTAATTTTTTGATATAAATCTGGCTAACCCGTGATTTTTCAATTGTCGTTTGTGATTGATAAGTATTTGAGAACACGCATCTTCCAGCTGTTTCGGGTAATTAATAAAATCCTTTGTGACTAACTAATTACGGCCAAGGTCGTTTTCAAACTATGCGGTTGACCCAATTCTCCAGTGATCCTTTGTTTTGTAAACAAATAATATAAACATCTCCTGACACACTAACCTAAATGTGAGATTTGTTTATTTTAAAATTCCTTAGAAGTCATTTGTGCCTCTTTACTTTTATTGCGCACTATTTATTTAAAATATTTTTAAATCTTTTATTGAAGTTAAACTATTTATTTCATTCTCCGAATTTAGTAAACTTACTAGGTTTAATTGAAGAATAAATATACATATATAAGTACACATATCTCGATTATCAAAATATGTTAACTAAGAGTACATATATTAATAAATAAATATAAAATATATGATTCTACATGGTCTTGAATATTAATAAATACATATTTTCTTTTTCAATAATATAGATATGTCCTCGGGTAGGTATTAAAAATCGCTACCATTTCGATGTTTCGATTAATAAATAAAATACATATATATAATTACATTACTCATATATATATTCTTTATATACAATATTTTACTTTATATTTATAAATATATATACAAATATACAATATACATATATTAATGTGTAATTCTTTGTTTTGTTGTTTTAATTTAATATTCAATTGATATACTTCCACTTCACAGCCCTTCTGTGTCTCCTGGGACCTGAAAATTATTTATAAAAGGAAAACTCACCCACGTCAAGGTATTTCCGGTCGGGTAGTACACAACAACCTTGATGAAGAAATCCTACCTAATTAATTGTATTTTTCAACTAATTTCAAAATAAATCTTTTCGACTATTTATTCCTATTTAATATTTTATTCTCGCTTGAATCGTATAAATTAGCTGATATTTAATTTTTCTTCCGAACGAAATCCTAATTCAGAAAACCCGTTGATTTAATAACACCTTTCTAGTTTAGGCTTTTGAATGATAGCTGTTTCAAATTCTTTTTCGAAATGATAGACTGATGATTAAAATTCCGGTTAAAACGACAAACACTTTTAACACTGTCGCTATACGCACGATGGATTTTAATTGAACAATTTATTAATTCTAAATTTCTTTTTATATAAATTGATAAGAAAATTTATTCCGAATTGTGCAAACTTTTAATTAACTTCTTAATAAATTAAATTTTTTTCCTCTTACTATTAATTTTAGAACAAAGGTTTAAACGTTTATTATTATCGAATCCTTTTTTTTTGTTTTTGTGTTTCTTTTAACCTAAGATGAAGTATTTATTACTATTATTATTATTTTTTAACCAAATTGACGTTAAATTATAATCTATTTTTAAATATCAATACGCGATCACGTTCACTTTAGATTAACGATAACAAACTCTTAAATTTAATTTGAATGTTTTCACTTTGAATGAAATAATTATTTTTAAATTTTTAATTAATTCACAATTCACTTTTTGCACTTCACTTAACACTTTTAAGCACTGAGTTTAAATTATATTTATTTTCACTGTTTAACCAAATTAAACTGATTTAACAAAACTTCACTGGTGGGGTTTTCAGAATTTAGAAACTGAATTTAAGACTTTTTACAAAACTTTCTAAGTCCAGGTACTTGTTCAGAATTTAACACTTAGATTATTTCACTAGAATTTTACCAATAGACGTAGTACTGCCATGTAACAACTTTTCAAACCCTCGGCGCGACTGACCTCCTGACTGATGAGTTCCATCTTTTATACCCCTCTCAGGTTCCAAAAGACGTATCTGAATTTCTCTTGATGCTTAATTCTATCTCCTATCAACTCGTAAATCCAAACACCCCTTCCATCAATCTCGATTGTCCTCCCATAAGATGTTCTGCTTTCCGGCTCTGGGCGGTAGTTAGTTTTTATCTCACAAATCTAAGTCGATAGGGTCCGAATCGGGTAAGTCTGTGTTAATCGCCCAAGCTCCCTTTGTCCTCTGTTCATACAAAAATGTAGTTAAAATCTCATGATTTTGCGTTCCTTTTTTTCTCAATTCGCGATAGGTCCGTCCTCAATAACATATATATAGATCTCAATTTTATGCATCTCGTGCGAAATTGTTTAAATCCATGCTGAAATCTTTACTACGCATTTTTGAATTTCGATTCGTCTGAATTCTACTCAATTTTATTGTCCCTTATATGGGCTTTTCCATTTTCACCAGTACATTCTCTCTTAATGCCGCAGATTTGAATTTTTCCTTATCTTCTTGGATTTTCTTTTATCCGCGACGTTTTCTTGCACAATTTCTTCTTGATTCTTATGTCATTTCTCATAACTCTTATAATTACTCATTTTCCAAGTCGTATTTATTAATTTCACGGATAAATTCGAATTGTATCGCTTTTCTCCACATGGATCATTTCCTATCTCCGTTCTTTACCCTTCCTTTTATCTTTTCTTCACTTTTCCCGATGTGTGTGGTCTCCTGGGAAATTTCATACTTCATTTATTATTAATTAATATATAGTTTTCCACACTTCTATGGGAGATATACCTAATTAGACTCTGGGATATCTGTCATTTTTATTGCCTGACCCAATCTCCGCCCAATTTTCTATCTTTCTCATACCAGGATTCACATAAAACATATGCATTGACATCTGTTTATGTTTAAAATTTTGGTACTAGACTCGTAAATTTAGTTTAATTTCAAACCTATTAGTTTTAATCTCTTTTGACTAATCTAAATACTTCCATAAGGTCCACGTTAAAGTTAATCGCTTTTCTAATCGTTTATTACCTTAACGTAAATAAAAATCATGTTCGGATTTCGATTGTTTACCCTTCAAAATATACATGAGACCGCCAACCTTTTGTCTTGTTTCGATCCCTCCGTAATATTGGGTAACTCTAATATATATCTAACCTAATAATCATGAAAATGTCTACTTTTCCTGAATCTAAACTATCGCTATTATGTTTAGTTTTACTGTTTTCTTCTGATACTCGATTTTCACGTCCCTAGGACCTTCGTAGCAGTCCAAAATCCCTGTACTATCCTTCCATTCGATCGCCGCACTTTTCTAAAAGTGTATTTTTTTTGCGAGATTTTTCATTCAAAATTGATTTACCAATATGTCCGTTTCATCTTAAATTGATAACGATTAATTTCCATTGTTTCCACAACTCTCACCTCTCTTTAGTACGATTTTTATCGAACATGACACCCTCCTTCTATCATAAATAATTGTACTACAGTTGAAAATTCTGCCAGTGATTTTCCTTCGCTTTTCCCGTCCTTTTTTATACTATCACGTTTATAGTTTTTCCATTGCATTTTCGTGTGTGTGTTTTTCAACTTGTAAAATCTTCAAAGCACTCGATTTCAATGGTTCGCCATCACCTAAATGCCTCAGTTATTGTAAACATTTCCAGGAGTTTGTCACCTTGAAAGTCGACGTTGACCCTAAAGTGCGTTCACCTCTAATTTCTGTGGGAAAGAAGAAGCCATTAATTATCTTTTTTAATGTCGGGTCCAAGGTTCAATCCTTTGTCTTTCGTAGACACACCCCCCTTCGTTCACTGATTGGTTACTCAAAATTTTATAGCTCTTTGTTCAGATCTATTGGTTGACAAAATTCAATATTTATTTATAGGCCTAGGAAAAGGGGAAGTACCAGTCGTCCTAGACGATTTTACGACATCTCTGCTCTCGTCCCGGAACCTTGATTTAATTTCAACTATTACAGGAGTCTACTGCAAGCAAGCTGGATCAATTCTTTCTCCGCCAGATGTCGTTAGCATGTCCGTTTTCATAAATAATTTGCATATTTTCTTGCAGCTATGGTTTATCTGTTTTTTCTTTCACTGTGATTTAAAGCCTTTCATCACAAGGTATATGTAGATTGATTAAATGCAGGTGTTCAGAACAATCGAATTTAGAGATTATCATTTTTAATGAAAAGGTTTGGTCCTTTATTTTTGTTGTTAAGTTATTCTGGTTTATAAAGTTGGAATATATATAATTTTAATTAATGACTAGTGGTCAATTAAAAAAATAAAAACAGGACAGCACATAATTTTTAAGGATAAGAAAAATAATCCGAGAGTTAGTTTTAAAAAATAGGCATGTTCTGAGCAAGGAGTGCAATCTGTGTTGTGTTTTTTTGATTAAACATTCATTACCGTTGGATCAGAGATCGTAACAATAACTATTGGTATTATATAGTTTATTTATGCAAAAATACATTTGCTACAATACTACAGGTAAAATATTTTTTGTTTTACCGGAAATTAAAGCTGTCAAAAAAAATGATTTTGATGAAAATGAAAATTCTAAGATTGTCATGTAAGCCATACTGGCCCTGAACAAAATCAATTTTAACCATTTTTAAAATCATAAGATGACTTTATAATTTTGCGCAATAACGATTGCAGGCGAGGTCACATAAGTGAAATATGTCAAATGAAAAACGTCAAATTCAACGGAAGTATCAGTATTGCTATTAAAAAAAATCTGTGTGAAATTAAAAACCGGACATTTTTAAACATATACGTCACGAGCTAAAAAACGGGATTTGTTTACTATCTCAATTTTTTTAGTAACATTTTTGAAATATTAGTAGAATAGTCTATCCATACAATTTTTCAAAGTCATCGTTAAATGAAAGCAAGCAATTATTTTTCAAAATGAATTTTCTATAAATGCGACCACACAATTGAATTATGTTCTATTAGGCTTCTAACTAGCGATACGTATGTCGTTCTCTACAGGCATACATAACTAATCCGTTCCAGTCGACTGGCTGGTTATGGGGGGTTTTTATTGGCAGAATGTTTACTTGCTGGTAAATACAAAAAATACCGTAGTTATTCGTATTCTGGTATTTGTTAAGTTAAAATAGGATAGACACTTGTTCAATTTTTAAATCGGTTTTGAAGGTTCTCAAATGCATAATATGAGAAAGTGTAAATTAATAAATTATAGTGTTGAATTATTTAACTAATTATTCAAATTTATAAAATGCAACGTTTTTTTCACATTGGCTCCGTACTTCATTCATCAGGTGGCCCTGGAAAAATAATTTTCCCTATGGCCTATGTCATTTTTGGGGATGCTATGTACAGGGTCTTTTAAAAACATGAAGGAGTCGGGGTTCTGGGAAGGAAAAAGGTATGAGAGGTGGGTTGGATTCTAAGGTGAGTATGTCGAGGAGTGACATACGTATCAATCCAACCCTCCTACTGCGGTAAAGGCGATGGTTTTAGAGAGTCCGGCTGGAGAGGTGAAAGGGTTCTGTTCTACAGGTTAGGCCCGCCACGCGGTTTGTGGATAGACGCATCCGCGGCCAAGACCTGGACAAACCTCACTCCGTGAACCCAGGAATCTCTGCCGAAACGTGGCGAACTACTTGAAGTAATACAGGGTTTTCCAATAAGATGTGTTATTTTGAATAGCCAGCTATTTCGGTAGATGTTACTTTTAAAGCTGTCATTTTTTGACACTTGACAAGTAAAAACCACGTTATTAATAAAAATGGAACAATACACGCTTCGACAACGCATTGAAATTATTAAAATTCACTTGAGTGAATCAAATGCAAATCATTTTGATTGATGAGGCCCATTTCCACCTCGGTGGCTTCGTCAACAAGCAAAATTGTCGTATCTGGGGCTCGGAAAACCCAAGAATTATTGTTCAAAAACCTTTATTCTCAACGTGTGACTGTTTGGTGCGGTTTATGGTCCTGCGGAGTCATTGGACCTTACTTTTTCGAAAATGAGGCTGGAGCAACAGTTACGGTGAATAGATTACGCTATCGAGAGATGGGAGATGATTAATGATTTGATGGCCGGAATTGGATGTTATTGATCTGGACAACGTTTGATTTCAATAAAACGGCGCTACGTGCCACACAAGCAACAAAACCATTGATCTTTCACGATTGAATATCAAAATAACACCTCTTATTGGAAAACCCTGTATATAAATAAATGAAGTAGTAAAAAGGTTTTGATATTTGTCATAACCGATAAGTTTTTATTTTTCTATTATATCCACACTTATGTTGAAATACTATCACTCAGGGCTTATGTCACCCTTGGGGTGTTGTTTGGAGGGTATTTTTGAGGAAATAAAGTAGTGAAACTGGATCTTGAAGAGACTCGTGTTGGAGGAGGTAGCAGAAGAAACATGTTTTAAAACAATACTAAATGTTTTGGAACGCAAAGACATACTTGGGAAATCAGGCCCAATGTACAAATTGTTGTAAAATTATTCACCCGAAGAAATATTGACAGAACCCAAAACTAACTTCTCTTGCCAACCTCTACTTAAAGAAAGCTTTTAAGTCTTACGTTTATAAATACGTAATATACATTCAGCATGTTGGCAAATGCGTAATATGAGTTACAAACGCCACGTTATTATAATAAAAACTTATTATAACTAATTACAACATAAAATGTTTCAGTGACTCAGTTCCAAACTACCCCAGCCTCACATGATACCTGATGATAACTCATTCGCTTTTTATGACAGTTGTGACTCAAATCTTTGCGAAAAGGTAAGACGCGGCGCATGAACTAAAAACAGAATATTCCTTACGAAACATACGTGTATTCCCGTGCGACCTTAATAATATTATGTGAAAACTCTTACATGTAACGTAATGATCAATATTTTATAAGAAATGTGTGTCTGACTTGTATAAATACAACATTATGAAAAAACGTTCAGTACCATATCCCTTTTCAGATTCAACAAAACAATTTATTAGGTATTGTTATTGTACAGGGTTTTCCAATAAGAGGTGTTATTTTTATATTCAAAGAAAAATGCTATTTTGTAATATAAATTATCGAATGTTTATTTAATTATAAAGAATAAGGGATGCCGTTAATAGTGAAAAATAACATCAGTCAAATGACCACCACAACCACGCCTACAGGACCATATCCTTTTCATGAAATTTTCCATAACCAAATCGCAAAGTGGCTGCCTTATGTCCTCGATGGCCTCACGAATTCCATCTTTGAGGTCTTAAATTGACGCTGGGCTGTTGGCGTAGACCTTCTTTTTCACGTAGCCCCAAAGGAAAGGTGTTAAATCACAAGATCTCGGTGGCCAATAGTGATCACCTCTTCGAGAAATAACACGATCCGGAAACTTTTCCCGTAAAAGATCAATGGTTTTGTTGCTTGTGTGGCACGTAGCGCCGTCTTGTTGAAAGTAAACGTTGTCCAGATCAATACCATTCAATTTCGGCCATAAAAAATCATTAATTCTTTAATCAATATTCAAAATAACACCTCTTATTGGAAAACTCTGTTGTTGGGGACGGAAAAGCACCGTCGCACCGCGGAAATGACAGGAGTGGAAAAGTTCGGATATGCCGACTTACCTTTTCTATTATTCCACGGTTTTCTTTCCTTTGCGCTGGTTCATAAACAAATCACAAAATTTCACCACAATGCGCGAGCTCACGATGGCTTTAATTTTCGACACGGTCGATAAGGGGGGCTCCGTAATCAAACGTTGTAGACAGGACGATTTTTTCAACTCAACTAAAGTTCAACTAAGTCGGCATAGGAGATAGGAGTTGGGTCGATGGGCAACAATAATTTTACAAAGGAGAATCAAAAGAAAAGGTGTAGGTAGCACCATGCTAGGTGCCAACACCTGTAGAAGAGATGTTTTTTTAAGAATAATTATAATTTTAACATTGAATACTACAAAAAGAAGTATTCTTATTTAGATTATAAAATAAATAAATAAAAATTAATCTCATAGGATTGTTCTGTATTTAGACAATCAGCTATTTTAGTTCATCGTCATTTTATTATTTACGATTATCTGTTGCTTTTTCATCTGCAGGTTTGTTGATTTCTTGATGTCATAAAATCACCGTTTTCAGGAACACAGAAACTTCAAAAGTATTAAAAAAAAAATATCACATAGCTGTATCCTTACGTCTGAGGGACGTGTGATATTTAGGCGACAAGCTTTCAAATTTTTTTTAAATTAAAATTTTTATCTCACTTCTTCATCTGCAGGTTAGTTATTTTCTTAGTATCTTGCAACCACTGTTTCACTTTTTCTATTGTTAATATTATTGAGATCATCGTCTTGAAAACAATTAGAGAATTTAAAATTGTTCGAAGATTTGTTTCAGAATTAATACCAAAGGTTTCTGTTTATAGTTGGACTGTTTCATAACTTAGAGATCACACATTAAAAACTCTCCAAACATCGAACTGAATAAATTCTTTAATTTCATCATATTATTAGGATTAATAGGAAGGGAAAGATGAAGGAAGAGAAGTGCTTACTTGACCATTAAAAGTAATTTCAAGAAATCTTTGGATTCTGGATGATGGTCTTTCGCTATTATATTTCCATTCTAAAAATGATTGCAAATATACCAACTATAATATTAAATTTACACAATTCATATATGTAGGCGATACTTATGATGGGTTGTTTCACATATTTTAATTATTCATCAAATTTCACAGTTCAAATTCACGTTCTGTAAAAGTTTTATTCAAGTTCTGTTATTATTTCATCACGGATCGGAGTTTCATAGCACTTGGATAACAGACAACTTGAATGGGACATGCACAGTACATGTAATATTAACATAATTTTTTTTCAACTGTTAAAATTATGTAAAACAACAAATATATTTTGAGTATCTACTATTCTGATGTAGGTACATTTTGACAATTTAATTTTTAAAATAACCGCACTTGTATGTTAAAATGATTATTTCCCTTTAACCACAAAATAGACATCAAATATTTTTTTCTGATTTGTAAATCAGTTAAAATTTTTATTTAAAAGGTTATTGCAGAAATTATCAGAAAACACTTGTTTTTACTTTGATAAAATGTAAAACTGGGGCTGAAACTCCCAATTAGTACGAAAAACCCACTTCCTCTTCCGCCAAACTTTTTGTAACCGTGCAAATATCTCTGTACATCCGCTGCGACTCAAAACTCTTTATAATTCGAATTGAAATCAGGGCCCTCTAATTGTAAATCAAACGCGTCCTCAAACAACGGTGGCCGTCAGATGAGGATTAATTGCACAGCAAAACGGACGCCTTTTTCTAATAAATCGGACATTTTGTGTATTCCAGTCACATCCGTGGACGAGTACAAAGGCCAAGTCTGTACATTCTCCCGTATATCCCTATAATTCAGTGGCGCGCGGTGTTAAAGTAGTGGAAACACATTAATTAATTTATTTAATACATATATTATTGAAATTACTCTCCAAATTTCACTTCGAGGTATGATGGCCTAATGTAATGTAGGTAACTTCAATAATCAAGGGATTTTGGGCAATTTGGAATAGAACTTGAAATCAATACCTTAATTACTAAATTACAATTCAATGGTTACCTAAATAAATACACACTTCCTCATTTAAATCATTTTTAACATTTAGTTTCCCAAGGATTTTTAAAAAATGTATTTAAACTCACATACTTTTTTAATACAAAGGCAAAGCAGTCTGGAAGGCAACTAGTATGTAAATTGTCTCCCTTGCAGCCAATAAATTGCATGCGTACAATAAAGGTACATTAAATTGAATGGTGTTTCTCTGCATAATCAGCTTTCACAACTTATTCAGAAAATTAAGTGTATTAATTAATATAGACAAAATAGACTGTTTAGGTTACTAACAACTTAACATATATATAGTAATCATTAATGTTTTGTTTAATATAATATATTTGGAATGCGTTGGAACGCTTCAGTACTTGCTACAGAATCCCAAATTAATAATAATTGGACTATTTATATATCGCTGTTTTTGTTAAAAATCGGCGTTGTGAGTACCCACTGATTTTCTGGCCTCACGCCACTGCAATTTTCCTACATAGTAGAGTATATCCCTTCGTAAGGCATTACGTGTACGATTTTCAAACGACCTGGTCTGGTTCAGCGATTTTCGACCTTTTATACGCCAAAAACCGGCAAAACCGCGACGCAGTTGAACTTTCAATTCGCCGGACGATGTTTGGAGTTGCGCCAGAGTTGGAATTGAGCAGTGGTTCCCAAAACGGGTGGTACCTTCCCTTGGAAGTGAAAGGGGGGAGGAGGGGGTACGGGCAAAGTTTGTAATCACCTAAAGGTACGGGAGAGGTATGTACCGGTAACAACGCCCACATTAATATACCAATTGTATCATTAAATCTATTGCCAGTTAAATAAAAAACCAGTCGTTAATATTTTAATTCCGGGTAGACTGTAATAGTTCAGTATGTGTCTTTGAATAGGTTTTCCGCCATGCAGAAATAATCATCCAAAGTTTAACAGAAGGTAGTTCATAATAATGCCACCTTTATCGTCTATATCGATTCTCCTATCCAGGAGCTAGAAAACGCCGTCGAAAGTACATACATTGGTCGACGTTATTATTTTTGAGTCTCGTCGTAGGTACATACTTACATACGCCAAACGTCAATTCGTCATTAAACTCGAACAACTAGTAGTTTGACCCACTCGTTGTTTGAGTGGAATGACTTCGTCGAGAATCGGGACCAAGAGTGGAAAACCTGAACAAATCATTTGGTGTACTCATAAATAAATAAATACTCATAAATCTCTTTTTTGATTAACACCAATAGAATATATATTCAAGAAATATTAATTATTTCATTAAATGTTTTTGCAGTACCTACCCATTTAGACACCAAATACAAGACAGATATCTTTTCTTACCATGAAGAGACAACAGTCTCTGGTGATTGGTAACGGTATTCATGATCAAATCATAAGGTTATATAAGTAATAAACTATTTTGAATGATGATAGCAAGAAAATATCAATAAAATAACAATAAGAAAATAAAAACAAGAAATCACGTATGAAAAAGGGTTAGGTTTACATAAGTAATTACTTAAGGGGTGTGCTATTATAGCCCTACAGTTGAACACATCGAATATTTCTATTTGCCACTAGTTATTATATCGTTGAGAGCAAAAATAATAAAATAGCATGAAGGTGAATTATTGAATTTATGTACATACTGAATTCGGGAAGCGGCTACAGGTACCGCCGCCCAGAGAAACAATCATTGGATAACCAACACTTCTGCCACGGGCCACCCCAAGTTTTTCGCGTTTGGTAACTAAGCAGGAGTGCCTTGGTTTATGGGGTGATGTTTGTCGAGGTCTTGCTGGAGGATGCATGATCTGCCCATCGGCTACTTGGCTGGCCAAATCGGGAGAGGCCGGAAATCCTCTCGCCCAACCCAAGGGATAGTTTAATACGTCACCTCTCACAGATTCTTACCCACCCTTAATACATTTTTCCTTCCTAAACATCCTCTTCTTCCTTTACTAAAAAAGACCCTCCACACAGTGTTACTAAATATGACAGGCCCCGAGGGAACTAAATATTATAATATATATAAAAAAAGACAGATTTTGTATGATCTCGAAAAGTTTGATGCTGTAAAAGAACATTTTTTCACGCCAAAGCTGGTTTTTGATCGAAATTTTCTTGAGGTACTATTTGAAAAAGTATATTCGCAGAAGAAAGCAGATATCAAAAAAGGATTATTTTACGACGCAGAACAAAAAAAAAATTAGATACCCAAATCAGTATTTGAATTTATTTATAAGTATAGGGCACAACAAAATCACCAATCGTAGCTTATTGGCGACTTGATGAGTAAAAATAATTAAATTATTTTAGTAGTTACCGACAAAAAATATGTTCTTGTTTACAATAATTACAAGCATGTGTCAAAGAAAAGTTGTTTCGTGGAGTTTTTCTTGATAAACTACATTAGAGAAACCACATTTAATATTATATTTTTTACCATTTAGCAAAATAGTTTAGCTATCACTGGTTTGCACTGTTTGTAATATCGCCTGCAGTTTGAGACTTTAAATGGGTGGTATGTGTTTCTAGTCCGATATTGTAACGACCGTTGAATAAATGTATCGATTAATTTTTGGTCAAAATTCAGGTCAATTTCGGGCGGCAGAGACCATAAGGTTGACTTTTTTTCCCCCATCTCGGTAATATTTTGGATGATAGCCAAATGCAGGCAGAGACTAATAGTTTTGGAGATTTTCATTAATAAATCCCTCGAAATATTCAGATGCATACAATATTGGTTTGCATTAGTATTACTTTTTCATGGAAAGAAGTACTTCGCAATTAAAAAAATAAATGCATTCATTTTGTATGAAACCCGTTTTTTGACGAATTTGTTAACTCCAACCATTTAATACTATGGGAATTCCTTACCTTTTACAAATTATCTAAAATTTAGATAACCTATTGTAGTACAAAATCAGTGGGCGATAAATAAATAATATGTCAAATGGTGGTTTATAGAGTGGTTTTTTTTACATAATATTTTGTTTCAATGTTCCTTACTATGCCCGTGATAATAATGCGATCTATTATGCAATCCACTTCATAGCATCACACATAGCGGCACCATATTTTAAAAGAGAAATTCATAAGTTATCTTTATCAAATATTTATAATAAGCAATTTAGTTTTGCAGAAGAAATAATCTGCAACTCCTGAATCTCAAATAATTCCATTTACCACTGTGAACTACTAAATACATATAACTTGTACATAATTCTTAGATTATGAAGCTTTTCTTAGTACAGATGAAACTACGCTTGACGAATAATATAACAAATTTATGAAGGATAATGAAACTTACCAGTGAGACGGTATGCAAATAATGATTATTTGCAAATCAATGTTGACTGTTTCATCGGGTTAAAATTTCGATGGAACAGATCAAAGTGAAAATTCCATAAATAACGGGAATCCGCTCTACGCAGATTGGTTGGTTAGAGCCAACTTCAATTCAAATGACTATTTTTGGAACGGATCCTGTAAACTTCAGCCTAAGGTCATTTGCAAGTAATTTTTGAAAACAATATTGATATATATTTATTTACACAATTAATTTGAAGTAGTTGAAAATCATAAAATACATAAAAATCTCAACAAAACTGTTTCTTTTTATATTGAATTTGGTTGTTGAAATTTCTAAAACGTTCGTAGAAAATGTTGTGTAATGTACTGTAATTATTGTTTGATGAAAATAGCAGGGAGAAAAAGCTTACTTTTAATTTATATAAAATAATATTTTGTAAGTAAAAAACTCGTGTTATCAGATTAGACACGATTGTCATTAATCGGTTCTCGCCTCAGCAAGTTACGGAACTTGGAATGTTTAATGCTCGTTGGTCTAGCATTCACTAGATGGGCCATTGCCGTTTGCGAAATCAAACAATCGTTTAAGATTGTTTGATTCTAAAAGATTGTTTGATTTCGTTAACAGCAATGGCCCATCTAGTGAATGCTAGACCAATGAGCATTAAATATTCCACGTTCCGTAACTTGCTGAGGCGAGAATCGAATAATGAAAATCGTGCCTAATCTGATAACACGAGTTCTTTATATATATAAAATTATAATCGAATTTCTTTAAATCTTTTGCATTTACTTAAAAACTGATGGTCAAAACATAAGACTATATATCTTAACCTACACAATTCTTTCTTCGCCAATAATTTTATTTAGTTCATCTAGTCAAGACGAAAATGTGAGAATCGATACGAGGGAATTATGAGCCGTGCCCGATCAACCTCTACTTTCAAACTATACAAACCCATTTTTGGGAGTACCCCAAGGATCCTTTGTAGGTTCACTTCCCTTCTGCCTTCTCACAAAAGTAATACAACGAACCGAAATAAACGAAATCTGGATATTTTAAAGACCGTTTTCTCCCCGTCTAATTATATGTAAAATAATATTGTACCCACATATACTTTTCCAGTATAATGTGATCTGAAAAACTAGTAAGCATTCAGAAAAATACAATGTGGACTTGACCCCTCTCTTAAAAATATCCCTCCATGGTCAATTTTTCAAATGTGATTTGAATAATTGACCATGTGGGGCAATTAAGTCAACTTAAGAAATCTTCCTAATCTGCGAATAACCAATTCAAAATAATTAACGAAGTTTCTCACTTTGATTAATAAAATATTATTGTATAAAGACAAATGTGCATTTTATAAGACTGATCACAAGTATTCATTAGTGCTAAACTCGTGAACTGTATGTTTATTTTCATTATTATTTCAATTAAATTTCACATTCAATTCATTTGAATTATCTCGACCGCCTTAATGATTTCCGTATCAAGGCAGTCGTATATGGACTATATTTCAAGAATAACAAATTTAAAAACAATAAATTAACATGTATTTAAAAAAACATGTATACATCATAACAAAAATAAAAAATAGAAGTAGACTGAATTATAAAAATAGATATTTCAATTAAAAATGTAATAAACATACTCAAAAAATACTCAATTAGACCTCCCTTTTGTAAGAAGTCGACGTCTCAGTACAACTGTATATAGCGGTGAAGAGCTGCCAAGAAATACCGACTAGTAAAAAAGAAAAGCTAAATATATTGAAATTAAAAAAAAAAAAATTACGAAATTTTTGAAAAGTGATTCTAAATTGTTGTAATCTTTAAAAAAGAAAAGCTCGGCTCTTTCAAATATCAATGGATGTACATGTACAAGGATATTAATAACTTTTAGACATTTCAAGCTAGGTTTGTATTGCGAAAACGTCTTCCACTCGTTAAGCATAGTGCAGTATAATTATGATATATCTATGAGCAAATCACTGCGATATTTATTGCTTCAACAACACAATCTGCGACAGCCTAACTAATTTCATCAACATTATTTGCAACAGTAACATCGATTACGACATCAAAATTAATTACGACGGAAAAAATAATTGCGCTATCATGGGTTACCGCAAAACCAATGCCAGAACGAAAGTTGATCAAAATACGACGATGGGCCAGTCAACAATCATCCACAAAGACTTCGAACGCTTCACGCTTCAGTTTATTTTTTCATACCATACTTCTTACTACACATTTTCTAACTTTAAACATAAACGCAATAGCGTTCTGGCAAAAGCTTATCTAGTTGATTCCATATCGATGGCTCTACTTTCTCCTGATGACTAGGGACACGCGATTGTAGTAAGATAAGCGTTATTTAATGGATACGCGCTATTTACATAACTTTAGGCATTTGACTGCATCCATTTAAATTGGGGTGGTAACTATTAGTCCCTAATTCAGATGTTGTCGAGCAGTTTAAATATTCATGGGCCGATTTGAAACCCTTGAGTGATTTTATGATGACTAAACATTGATTTGGGAGATTAAGCTCAAGTTAATATTAGGACACTAGACTAACCATCGAATGAAGTATACACGAGATTATTTATTTATTAAAAATGCCCCAACCTAGGCAGGTGCCCGTATTATGGTGTTAAAATAAATTAATATTAACAATAATATTGTAAAACAAATAAGAATACAAAACTAAAATAATAATTATATTTATACAATAACAGGGTTAAGACGGAATGATGGTCATTATCTTTTCTTCATATTTCCACAGCGATTTTGTCATCTCTAGTCAGACAATGATTTCATTCGGAAAGCTTTCCGAAGGACCAAGTCCAATTACAACACATTACATATGACACGAAGTTAATACAAGGAGAAATTTTAGAATACAAGATAATTAACAAAAAGTAGAGTAGTAACAAAATAGGGAACACGAACAATAAAAATAATGTTTAGCCAAGACAGAAACAAGGTTTTGATTGAGTTTGGGACTTCTGCCACAACAATACAAAATATTACTTGCGTAATGACTGACATAAATCATTAAGACTTAAACCAAAACATTCAAGGTCCTGACTTGAGTTTTGTTCTATTGTCAAAGGTAGGTTGTGTGTAGTTTTTTATTAAGATTGTAGATTTTAATTACTGTGCATTGTGACACCCGATTTGCCACACTTTAAAATTTATTTAATGGCTCCTTTTTCTTAAGGAAGGCAATGCAGTTTTATGGTCTGCTTGCCAGTTGTACATACACACTAAAAGATGGAAGTAATACTCACTAAGTAATTAGAATATCGATTTAGTCGATATTTATCGAGTCCCCACTGCGTATAGCTGGTAATGGCACCATATTTTTAAAGTGTTTTTAAGCGGAAGATATTGAAGGCGAGGAGAATAATGGAAATAATACAAATAAATAAAAAAAGCTCGGGAATCTTCGATATTGGCTATGAGAACACGCCGACATTCCCACAGCTTCTAGAACCGTGAAGACTTGCGCTTATTTAAACGCCTCGTCTGCGGCCAGCTAGTCCATCTTCTAGTCAGGTTGGTGACCGGATAATTCATCAACATGTCAATTTAACACACATTTAAAAGATGATGAAACAAAAACTAGGTTACTAAGGTTAGAATATGGGGCTGTGGTAAGAAAACAATGAAAGATGTTGGTTGTGAGGTCATAGCGTTTATTTTGAGTCAGTAGCACAGTTGTCATATGACTCTGGACCGGTAACGATGACACCAGGTGTAAGCGGCAAAGACGGCGGTGGAGTGGTCGAGGCAATAAAGTCAGTGGCTCGACAACGCGTTGGTGGAGTCCGTACTTGTGGATGTGTTTAGTACTGGCGAAGACGTGGAGTCTTCCTGATACTCCGATGTGAATATGGTCAAAGGCATAATTGACCTGGTTGGAAAATGTGCGGGAGATTCAAGCCGGCAAAGATGATGCAGGGCCGAGGCGCAGACCGGCGAAGGTGTCGCAGGGTCTAGGCGCGTGGAGAGCGCAGGCCAGGGATGATACCCTGGGCCAGGTTGCCGATGTAATCCCGCGGAGTTCATCAGTAGCCTCTCTTATAAGGTCCGTGCAAAGCCGGGCGTAGTAAGTAGGTCCGTGGCCTGTATCGATACGGCGGGTGGACGCGACGCGAGGGGCCTGCCAAGTTGCCGGCTGCTCAGTAGGGTGTATCGATTATACACAATACTACCGCTGTAGGTGAAACCATTGTATCCTCCTTGATAACCTCAAGGACTATGCTATACTTTCACCGATTATGGCATAATAACATTTTATCCAAATGAAGAGAACACCTCCGCATAACTTTTTCTAGTGAGGTGTTCACAAATAACTACTACTACTAACCCATGCGGTTATTGGTTACTAACATTATTTCGCATAACTGTAATTATTATGTAAACTGTATGAAAGAGAATAGAAAAAAATAAAAATTTAATAATGTAAAAAAATGTATGCATTTATTTTCTAGCAATAATTTCACGGTGGTTGATAAAAAATCACTTTTAACGAATGAATTTTTTTGTAGTAATGACGTAAAATATAATATATTATTTCTAAGGTCAAAATATGGCTTAGAAAAAATTTATATTAATTGAAAACAAACTTTTTAGAAAAGGCTACCTTACACAATTACCAATGCAGATCCTAAATAAGGTAATTGAACTGTTGGTAACGGTAAGTGTCGCCAAGCGCAAGAGTGTGTTAGTACTAGTAGCGCAAATAAACCACTCACATAATCTATAAGCCTGTAGCGATGCTACTAGAATATACGAAAATGTTCGCCCATGCAAAACGCATCATAGGTAAAACTTTCTAGATACGATACTAGCATTTGGCGCATCTACCTACACGCCCGAAATTACTTAATCAGTCATTGATCAGCAGTTAGTGCGAGTGCTTGCTGCCTACTGAGCAGTAGGGTGTATCGATTTTTAACTTTTTTTTTGTTTTCAAATTCCAAGTTGAAATAAAGTTGCTACTAGGTACCACAACTTACCACAATTTTTTTTGGATTTTTAAAAAAATGTTTAGGTCTCCCGCACAAGGCCTAAAGTTTTAATTTTTTTCAAAAAATATCAATTTTTTTTTTAATTTAAAAAAATAAATTCATAACTTTTTTGTTTATTCCAAGTTAAAAAACAGTAATATTAGGGCATAAAAATAAGTACGAAACGGTTTTTTTTAATAAAATATGGTATTTTGGTCTCCCGCACAAGCCCTAAAGTTTGTTAATTTTGATGAAATATTGTAATTTTGTGTACATATATAAACCATGTTTTTTTTAAGTTTAAGCCACCGGAATTAATTGTACTTTTCTTACAGAAGGCATAAAATGAGACAATATATATATACATAATTCTTATATACATACAGTAAAAATATATATCACATATATACTATATATATATAATATGTTTTATACCTGAAAAAAGATAGTTGGACGGTGTAAATTGTATGAGAAAGGTGTTGAAAGAAACTAATGTTATTTGCTATTACTGTTGTTTATTACAAAAGTATAAAAGGTTATAACATGTCATAAAATGTAGTATAAAAACTAAGTACAAAATGTTGCTGATTACTTTCCATACGACATGAGTGGCAGTTTTCTTGTTCTACTGCAAATTTACTGACTTGTTTAAGTATTCGTCCTTTCATCTTGGCTTCAAAACCTTAAATCAAAGTTATGTATAGTATTTACATAGGCCTAGTGAAAATTTTATAAATGTTATTACAGTTCCCAAATGAAATTTCAATTTAATATGGAAGACAATTCTATTGCTGAAGAGTTGGCCAAACGAAACCCCGGCAACATCTCGCACGCCAGGTGGCTTACTCTGGCAAATCGAGTCCTTCGTTTGTATGTAGCCACCGATGATCCGACCCCTCAGCTAAGAAAGCTTGCAGAGTTCATAATGAAGGTCTACATACCATCATGGTTCTCAATTAAGTGCAATCCCCAAATCCCGCAAGCTTCCATTCATTTTTTAAAAAGGATTCTTTTCCGCAATTACTTGGAAGATGAGCTAAGAAAAGTCGCCCATGCAACGTTACAGAGAAATGCTTTCATGGCTCACCCAGAGCATGTTTTGATAGCTATGCTGTTCGATGAACGAAAACATATCAGAGCCTTGGCTTATAAGGGAATCCAGAAAGCTCGCGCAACCGAAAGGAAAGGGGTAAGGGTATTTAAACCCCCTCAGATCAATTTTGATGCCGAAGACTATATAGATATGATTGACTGGCGATCCACTTCAGTAACCGAACCCCTTCTTGTTACTGATATGAGCCTAGAAGAGTTGGAGTCAATTGCGGAAACTGGCAAAAGTGGAAGGGTTGAATTTAGAATTCCTTCTCACACTCAAGCGGTGGAACGAATTGTCAAGAAAGTCACAGAAGCTTTAAAGCGAGTATGTGGGCTGATCGAAAGAGATGGTTTTATCCGTGCCAGACTGGAAGACCGTAAAGAGCTACCAACGTTCGAGACCAAGAGCCAGTACAAAACCTCTGCAAAGGATTAGAATTTAAGTAAGTTTTTTCGACTATTTTGTAGTTATAATGTTTCTAAATAACGTCTTTATCATACTGTCTTCTATATTAAATTGAAATTTCATTTGGGAACTGTAATAACATTTATAAAATTTTCACTAGGCCTATGTAAAAACTATACATAATTTTGATTTAAGGTTTTGAAGCCAAGATGAAAGGACGAATACTTAAACAAGTCAGTAAATTTGCAGTAGAACAAGAAAACTGCCACTCATGTCGTATGGAAAGTAATCAGCAACATTTTGTACTTAGTTTTTATACTACATTTTATGACATGTTATAACCTTTTATACTTTTGTAATAAACAACAGTAATAGCAAATAACATTAGTTTCTTTCAACACCTTTCTCATACAATTTACACCGTCCAACTATCTTTTTTCAGGTATAAAACATATTATATATATATATAGTATATATGTGGTATATATTTTTACTGTATGTATATAAGAATTATGTATATATATATTGTCTCATTTTATGCCTTCTGTAAGAAAAGTACAATTAATTCCGGTGGCTTAAACTTAAAAAAAACATGGTTCATATATGTACACAAAATTACAAAATTTCATCAAAATTAACAAACTTTAGGGCTTGTGCGGGAGACCAAAATACCATATTTTATTAAAAAAAACCGTTTCGTACTTATTTTTATGCCCTAATATTACTGTTTTTTAACTTGGAATAAACAAAAAAGTTATGAATTTATTTTTTTAAATTAAAAAAAAAATTGATATTTTTTGAAAAAAATTAAAACTTTAGGCCTTGTGCGGGAGACCTAAACATTTTTTTTAAAAATCCAAAAAAAATTGTGGTAAGTTGTGGTACCTAGTAGCAACTTTATTTCAACTTGGAATTTGAAAACAAAAAAAAAGTTAAAAATCGATACACCCTACTGCTCAGTAGGCAGCAAGCACTCGCACTAACTGCTGATCAATGACTGATTAAGTAATTTCGGGCGTGTAGGTAGATGCGCCAAATGCTAGTATCGTATCTAGAAAGTTTTACCTATGATGCGTTTTGCATGGGCGAACATTTTCGTATATTCTAGTAGCATCGCTACAGGCTTATAGATTATGTGAGTGGTTTATTTGCGCTACTAGTACTAACACACTCTTGCGCTTGGCGACACTTACCGTTACCAACAGTTCAATTACCTTATTTAGGATCTGCATTGGTAATTGTGTAAGGTAGCCTTTTCTAAAAAGTTTGTTTTCAATTAATATAAATTTTTTCTAAGCCATATTTTGACCTTAGAAATAATATATTATATTTTACGTCATTACTACAAAAAAATTCATTCGTTAAAAGTGATTTTTTATCAACCACCGTGAAATTATTGCTAGAAAATAAATGCATACATTTTTTTACATTATTAAATTTTTATTTTTTTCTATTCTCTTTCATACAGTTTACATAATAATTACAGTTATGCGAAATAATGTTAGTAACCAATAACCGCATGGGTTAGTAGTAGTAGTTATTTGTGAACACCTCACTAGAAAAAGTTATGCGGAGGTGTTCTCTTCATTTGGATAAAATGTTATTATGCCATAATCGGTGAAAGTATAGCATAGTCCTTGAGGTTATCAAGGAGGATACAATGGTTTCACCTACAGCGGTAGTATTGTGTATTTGGTTAGGTGCAGTGAAAGTGAATATTACATGGACACAATGTAGTAATAATTTTGAATAAAGAAAAGTATGCTAAACAAAGTGCAAATAATGATCCCGTTAAGACGAAAAAAAAGCAAAACAAAAATAGATGTAATTTATGCAAGTATTTAAAAATATGACCAAATAATTATACAACAATAATCTATTTAAGATTCCACGTGAGTGACCATTCTACAAGAATAGGTGTAATGTATTTTTCTTAATGATTTACCATTAGGGGCCCATATTAACTTTTGCGTGTTTGTTTGCTATGTTGATTGGTTTCAGTCATCAATTTTCCCGTTGATTCAGGAAAAAGCACAACGAAATAAATTTGTTTCCTCGAGGAAGGAAAATGAAAAACATTACTTTAAATAAATATGTTTTAAAAGACGTTATACTTGCTAATATATTTTTTTGAAATAATGTCTGTTCTCTATAATATTTATTCTTTATCTTAATCATTTGTAGCTCTGCCGGCGTTGCCCGGTCTTAACGCAAAGCTTTTTAGAAATCATATGTAGACAATAATTTTTATATTTAATTATTGAAGACAATATTAGCGATTTATAAACAAAAATCTGAAACAGAAAAATCAGAAAAGGAAACGGTCACATCTAGGACTCGAACCCAGGACCCTTGTCTTTTCGGGACAAATGAAGACAATGTTGGTAGTTCTTATTCGAAGTATGATACAGTTAAAAGTGACCGAGGGGGATAGGGTCCCATTAGCTCAGTTGGTAGAGCGGTGTCCCGGAAAGACAAGGGTCCTGGGTTCGAGTCCTAGATGTGACCGTATCCTTTGCTGATTTTTCTGTTTTAGATTTTTGTTAAGAAATCGCTAATATTGTATTCAATAATTAAATATTACAATTTGAGGTTTTACTCAATAAAGTTATTCCGAAAAAAAAAAAAAATTTTCATCTTACATTGAGCGTCAAGTTTGCAAAATTTCATCAAGAATTATTAAAATTCGGCTTAAGGGGTTGGAATAAGTGGGTAGTTTTTTAAAATCTGGTGTAAACAATGATATCCAAATTTTTAAAATTTACAAATTAACATAGGAAACTGTAGACCAGCCATAGACGCTCTTTTTAAGGGGGGGCTAGGGTTAATTCGTACGAAAAAAGTTTTTTTGTGAATTTTTTGTGACAACACAGTTAAAATTTCTTTATTAAATCTAATAAGACAGTAAAATATGAAATTTTAAGAATGTTGTATAAAATTTTCACGGAAATATATTAAAAGACACGGCAATGGAAGCAATTATTCGGACGTGTCTAAAAAAAAAGTAGAATGGCGGTGCCCCTCATAACTCGGTGCTGAGTCATCTGAAATCAAAAAATCAAAGTTCATTTGTTAGATAATAGTTTTTCTTAGGTAAAACTAGGAGGGTTTTTCGAAATTTTAATTTTTCACTTTTTTGGAAAACTTTGAAGGGAAAAACGCTATTTTTAGTGAAAAAAATCGGCTAATTTGTTATTGTAAAATAATAATTATTAACAAATTTGAAAAAACTCTCCAGCATTACCTCGTAAATTATGTACAAAAATAGTTTTCAAAATTTCAAAAGGATCGGTGCAGTAGTTTTGAAGTTATGACGGGCACCGACTTTGAAAACGTGAGTTGTGGGAAAAACGCTATAAAGTTTTGAACACTAAAAAATCTGGTATTAAACGTTTATAAGCAAATTTTATCGGCTTACCTCACACTGAATCATCAATGCCAGGTCCATAAAGGATGTTGCTATCATTCATGATGTCTAAAGCACCTTTTTGCTCCTGTCTACGACGAATCCTGCCTTCTTTAGTTTGTCTCTCAGCTTCCTGCTCTGCTCGGCTTATTACGTATGGTCGGGTAGGGATTAAAATCCGACACGTATAAAAATACTCGTAACTTCGTCAATTTTGCTCCAATCAACTTGAAATTTGAACACAATATTCTTAACATATTAAACATTTATTTAAAAAAAAAATTTAAAAATGCAAAAAAAAAAAAATTAAAACCCTAGCCCCCCCCTTAATATAAATAGATAGATATTTGTGCCATTTCAAAAAATATTTTTTATTGTAAACAATATGAAATATAGATCACACTCCACTGGAGTATGCATTCACACGTCCTATAATAACAAAAATATTCCAGGACGTATTTGTTTGCCGACATTTGTCCAGTCAAGATAGTTCAAAGCTTTAAAATCCCGTAAAAGACAAGTAATTGTTGGCTTTCTGGCTTAATTTTTTGTTTGTTTGCCTACATTTGTCTAGGCAGGATAATTTCAATTTTTAAGATCCCTAAAAGACAAATAATCTTGGGCTCTCTGCTGTCATTTTATTTTTATTCGGAAAGTATTTATTTTGACCATTGCTAAATTGAGTTTTTTAATTGTCATGTGGTCCAGCTGTTGTTTGCTCTCCCATTAAATACAATCGAATCTCTTCACTTCTGGGAAGCAAACTCAAAACTTTTATCTTGGATAAAATATTCAATTACTAATGGCAATTTGGAACAAGTATTTACTGACGTTAAAAATATAACCGGCGCTCCATAAAAAATGTTCTTGGGTTGTTTTAATAAAAAAATCTCGGTTTTATTTGGTATTACCTTCGTAAAGGTCACGTCAGGAACTGATATAAAATTTTAGTACACGACGAATTCAAAAAGCTTTTTCAAGTAGGACCATTTTATTATTTTTTAACGGCATAGCTTCTTGATTTCTTTTTATGTCATTCTTACTTCAAAACCAAGAGAGCTTTCAATTCTTGGAATATATAATTGTTTTCATCGATAACAATAACCGTCATAAACGGCTTCGTCAAAACAAAAAGTTTTATATTTATTATTTATTGCTACTTTATTTACGTACATTTATTGCTCAAATGGTGGGCCTTGTTGCCTGGCTGCATTTTTTTTCCAACCAACCCAGTTTTGTAACGAGAATAAAATTGGGCATAGCATTTTTCTCCGTGGAAGTTTGAAAATAAATTTAAAGTGGTGTGTATTTTGGGTCGGGGTTGTTATGGAAAAGGTTGGAACTGCGTGGTGATTTTTAAGCTTATGTGATATTATATTATGAAAACTTCTGGCGTGGTCGTCAACACGGCTTGTTCAAGATATCAAACGGCAGAACAGATATTCTATCACAGCATGTCATGTTTAGAGGTTGATGATAGATGTTGTATATCTTTCTTTCCAAATGTTAAAATAATAAATCTAGTACTGCAAATGGATGATCAATCTGTCGTACAATAATTTAAATAAAAAAATTGTTGTGTATTTTTCTAAGTTCTTAAAGAAGTTTAAGTTTGTGAGGGAACCAATAAGTATGTTATAGTTCCAACTACCAGAAATTCCAACTAACTAACTCTGGAAAGCTGAAAAAGTTATGGCACGTTCCTGTTTTAAAGAAACGTCTACAAAAAACAACTCTGGTCCTCATATAATATTTATAACGTAGGAGTAAACTTTTCGCCGGTTGCAGATCGCAAAAGTGTGTACCAAAGGAAGTGCTTATCGTGCAGCTTTTTCTGTAGTTTTGTGAAATTCAATGTGAAATGTTAAACAACACAAGATTCCCAAAACCGGAGCTGGTGATTCTATATTTTTCATTATTCGGGAATATTACGCTTAGTAAATGTCCCTGTATAGATATTTGAGTCTTGTAGTTTCTTGAATGAGTAAGGTAATATTAAGAAACGTTTTGTATTAAAATAGCATTTGACCGCCTTAAAAAACCGAGAGCAAAGCTCTTTTCTCTGCCATAAGTCAAAATAAAGCGTTTAGTACATCAGTATCAAATTCAACGAAATAAAGCTCTTAATACATCAGAATTAAATTTAACAAAATAAAGCGTTTAATACATTAGAAGCAAAGGTAACGAAATAAAGCGTTTAATACATCAGAATAAAAGTTAATAAATTAAAGCGTTGAATGCATCAGAAGCAAAAGTTAACAAAATAAAGCGTTTAATACATCAGAAGCAAATTTAAAAAAATACAGCGTTTTTATACATCAGAAGCAAAGTTAATAAAATAAAGCGTTTGGTTAATCTGAAGCAAAATTAACTTCATTAATTTGGTTTTCTGCCTAGAAATAAAAAGGAAACAAAATGTCTCTTCTTTCGTAAAGAAATTCTCAGAAAAAAACACTGTATTTTGCCAACGATTACCAAACTATTTCCAATTATACCCGATAGCTATATATCAGTTTTTGCGAGAGCCGCTACAGCTGGCATTAACATTATTTTGTTCGAGATATTTCTACTTCAAGCAGCTGTTAAACTGGTATGAAATGTGTAATCTGGATAATAATTGTTCGCTCCATGCTAAAGAAGTTACTGAATCGATTTCAGCCAAAAATAGATTATGGAAATAAAAAAAAAACCTCTAATTAATTCCATTGAAAAAGAGTACGAACTAATTCAAAACGAATTTTTTTTTTTTTTTTAATTCAGGCCACATTTATAAAATATGAGTTTTCACTTGATTTTCACTTCACTGGCTAACTTAATTTTATAACTTTGATTGTGATACTTTGATTAAAATCACAGACCTCTTTATGCAAAATTGTGCAATTAATTAATAAATAAATTTCTTCATATGAAGCGGTTACTTTGTGATGTGACATTATAATTTAAAATTAAACAATAACTTTGTAAACATCACTTATAGGTAAATACTTAATGCCGACCGGGTTTTGCTACAACCGTAGGCAGTATAATACTGCCCTGATGAAGCTACGGTTGTAGCGAAACCCGGTCGGCATTAAATATTTACCTATAAGTGATGTTTACAAAGTTATTGTTTAATTAAAAAAAAAAACAAAAATTGTTAAAATAAAACAATGCAGTCGTTACAAACCAATATGCTAATAAGACAACGGTGAGTAACTAATTAGTAAATTGAAAATTTTTAATTTGTTCAACTTTTCTAGCTTTCTTCACGAACTTTATTTTTTTAATAAGCTATACATTACCTATGATTTACATACAGGGTATCCTAAAAATAGTGTCAAGCAGAAGTCTAGAGGTAGATCACCCTTAGGGGTACCCAAATCACCCCCATGTATGTTGCGCGATTTTTTGTACTTTTCGAGACACAATTTTTTTTGCTATTTTTTTGATACCGTGATTTACAGAAGATTATTAATCACAGGGACAATAATTATTGAGATATATGCTGTATTTTTGTTACTAATTATGTGAATAATATGTATTGTAGACAGAAAAACAATTGTGGGCAGATCTGATACAATTGCGCCATTAAAAATGTTGAATTTCAAAGATAGTTGAAAGTTAAAACATTTAAAATTTTCCAGATCAATTTAATTTTTTTTTTTAAATACATATGTTTATTTTACCCATAAACAATATTATTTTTACTAACACAACTAAACGTATAAATCTAAGTCACATAGCATGATTAAATTTTAATTAAGTATAATTTTTTTAAAATCCTATTTCCAAATTTTAGTACAGTTTGAATAAGCAATCATTTAACGTACTACGCCAGAAAGATATTTAAAGTAGGTACTAGGCAATTAAACTCTATAATAGCATGCCTTCATAATTCCACACAGAATACACTAATTTATATAATCAAAAATACTATTTTAGTCCGGTTTAGAAAAAGGTCCGTAATTTAGTAATTACTTAATAACACCGTATCAACATAAAGCAATAACGTTAACAGTAATTAAAAATATTACCTTTTTTTACAATATTTTAAAATATTCCTCAACATAAAAAAAGTGAACATCTCATCGCAGATTATCCTAGTGAGTTGTCGCGAAATACTATAATATTATATAAATCATTTACAGTACAAATCATAAATACTTAACAATATACAATGTTAAATTCACAATATAATGTAATGAAGGATAAAAACAATATGATAAATAAAAATATTTAAATTGATAAATTTAATACATAAAATATTTAAAAATCTAAGCTAAACTGTTCCGAACTCATGCAACTTATAAACTTAAAAATTCCCACTAGAACAACAAGACACAATTCTCTGTTCCACCCTAAGATATTAGAAATATCTTTGGTTCCACCGCAGTGTGAAGAAGCGCAACTAAGTTGCTAATTCTCTGATACAGAGGTTTTACACTGGGAAATCAATACTTAGGTGATCATATTAAAAACCTATTCCTATGAACTTTTATTATAATTGCATTTTTAAACTATGAATAAATAATATATATAGTAAATAAGTAATTGCAAAAAAAATAATTTTTAGTTAATGTCGAGTCAAGAAGTAAAAAAAAAATAATGTACTTTTCCTTCGGCAAAGGAAAATACAAAAAAAAAACCTCAACGAGTTAACAGGATATCGAAAAAATACTCCAATACAAGCGGAAAAACTAATCCTAATAGCATTTATATCTCCCGGCACTCGGTTAAGATCTCCCCCAAGTTGACCTTACCCGGTGAGCCCTTTGAGAATAACATATTAAACAAGTTTACACAGACATAGATTATTTATATGTGCCGTGAAAGAGGTGAAGAGGGAGGGTCGGTGGGCACGGGGTCGTTGGGGGAGGAAAGGGGGAGGGATGGGGTAGGTAAGCTTGCTCTAATATTACCGTATCTACGTTACGCGAGTCATAATAAATGGTCATGTTCTCAACTTAAATATTACTCCTATAGACCTACGCTGTATACATTAAGAAATGTACAAATATTTATGTAAACTGAACTTACCTTATATATGTCGTTTATTTTTTTCTTTATTTTTTATATTATATTCCCATAAGGGCTTTTACATATTTATGATATAACATTATGGTTCAACAGGAGTAATCATGGAGTAAATTGAGCTAATACGAATATGTAGGAAAACCAATAGTAGAAATGAAGAATAAGATAATTTAGTTATTCTTTAAGAGGAAGGTACACCAAATCCTTCTTGTAACTAAATTCCGTGCAGTTTAAAACATCTGTTTCTTCGAAAGTATTACCAATTATATTAAATTTAGGTAGAAGCGAGTATCTTAATGTCTTTGTCCGGATATTATTTATAAATTTACACTGTGTCAATTATTATGGGGTGACCTCTGATTCTAATATTAAGTTGGGACGCCTGAAGAGCACAAACACCTCTGATATGTGTAGTAAGACGGGTATACCAAAGAAATATAATTTGTAACGTTTAAGTTGATCAAATACTCGGTGTCAAGGTCAGAATAATTGAAAATTATCGAGAAAGCAATGAATTTATGTGATTATAGCAAAGAAATTGTGCCAAAATACAGTTGTGTATGTCCTACCTGCCTAACCCTTCGGGAACTGAATATTAGTTAGTTTATACATCTGCCTGTATTTTCCTCTGAATTATTTTTCTTCTTAATATGGCTGGGGATAGATGATGGGGTCGAGGGATGCTGAAATTATTCAGCCAGTCGACGCGAAAGTATTGGGAGTCACTTGGTTCAGCACAAATATGCCTCCGGGGAACTGATGAAAGGGACATTTTTCTACGATGAGTTCTGTTATTTAAATATGTCCATATTCACACAATTCAGAAATCTTTAGACACCATTGATGCGTCATATACGCACAACTGCTGTGAGTGCACCGGATGCGGTTAAGTGAGGTCCACGTCTTTTGATGGGGAGATAACCATGGTAGTTAAATGATTGGATCCACATCAAGGGCCTTATTTTCTACATTCGAAGTCTGTCAATTAGTTCATCAAAATTTGCTTTTAGTTTTTTTGTTGTTTTTTCCCGGAATAGAAAACAATTATTGAGAAAGATTGACAAGATTATACAATGTTTCCAAATACCAGAAGATTCCACAAGATACCAGAAATAAGCTACCTAGAAAATCAAAGCTCGTATAAATATAAATATTTTAATTATTGCATTACAGAGTATTTTCCTGCAGTTTTCTTATCTAACAATAAAGATAATCATTCCAATATTATGATTTTGATACCGCTGCAATAATCGTCTATGTATAAATTTCAAAAATCCTTGAATGATACGTATTTGAAGTTGATCAAAATTCATTTTTTAAGCTAATTCTTCATGGTTCACATCGAACATTATTTTTACATGAATTATTAAAAACATCATTCACGCTGGGACCTGCCGGCTCGTCCTCACAAACAAATATGCTTACGCTAAACAAGTCAAAATATAAAATATAAAATTACACATTACACTCCTCCTAATAATTGTAGGTAAACATAAAAAACAGCAGTCCAGATAAATAAATAAATCCTATATTGTTTTTCATAAAGTAGTTTTCGTAATGTTAAATTTATGGTGACCAGATAACTTCTGAAAATAACAATTCAATACACCTTTAAAAAGTGAGAAATGAAAAGTGATTAAATAGGTATTACAGGTAAGGTTTATAGGTTAGTTTTTTCATTGCTTTTAATGAATTTATATCACTTTTTAAAGGTTTGTTGAATTGATATTGTGTTGAATCATCATTGATTATTATGATGATTTTAAGGCAATGAGGAAGCATTTCTCCAGCACTATTTAATATATACACTGATAAACTAATTCAAAGACTTAATAACACTAAAATAGGTTGCCGTGTTCAAGGAGTATGTGTAAACAATATTAATTACGCAGATGATATGGTTCTTCTAGCAACGTCACTTAGCGCATTAATGAAACTACTCCAAATATGCGAAGATTTTGCAAAAAATCATAACCTTATAATAATACGTCCCAATCAATAGTTATGGTTTTCAAATGCAAAAACGAAAACATGCTAACACCTTCAGTATGGCTAGATGGAAGGAAAATGTATGTTAGTCGTAGCGTCAAATACCTGGGACATATATTATCATAGACGACCTGAAAGACATCGAGAATATATATGGAAAGGCAAAAAAGAGCGATATCCGTTAGAGCAGGTATGCTGTCAAGGAGTTTTCACTTTTGCAGTACAAACGCGAAAAATATACTTTTCAACGCATTTTGCACTTCGTTGTACACGTCAGAACAATGGCTAAGCTAAAAGACGCTTACAATAATGCTTATCGCCAACTATTCCGCCTACCGAGATATTGCAGCGTCACGGAAATGTTCCTGGAGGGACGAGTACACTCTTTTAGAGCGTTTATCCGCCATCACATGGGAAGCTATGGCGTAGACTACGCCAATCAAGTAACAAAATCATCACTGCCATGGTTGCCTGGATGGAGTCCCCTCTGATCGCCCTCTGAGATGTGCAAATATCCTCCATAAACGGCTGTTTACACTCATTTCTATGTTTAAATTTTACCTTTTTCACTTAAATTCCGCTTTTTTGTAACTGTCGGAATCACCTGTTTTATTATTAATTTTCTTAGTCTAATTATGTATATTATTCAAATATGGAATGTATTGCATTCCACTACCCCTTCATACATTCTGGTATAAAATCTTATTATTATTGAACTATAATTTATATTTGCAACTTAGAAATCTTAAAAAGTAATATATATAAATAACAATAAGTTCAGAAGATAAGACAAAGCCCCTATGACTATTTGAATTGAGAAAGAAGTGTAATTTTCTCAAAAAGAATTAAAGTTTTTTTACACTCGGTTGGGTTATTGCTCGGTAAATAAAGTTTTATCATAATTCTTAGCTGATAAAAATAATGTCAAACCCAAGTTGTTTACCAACTGGTTAATACTAAGCTTGTATATCAAAACTTTGTTACTTAATCAGGAAAATAATAAAAAGAACCGACACGCACAACCATATCTCGGTATTAAATTGGCAAAAATGTGAACGGATTTATAGCGTCTGAATGGATATTGCGCATTCGACAAAACGTTATCTTTGCTAGTCTGAGTTTGGTTTTAATACCTTAATGTATGACGCCACAAACACATGCAACAAAAAAGAAAACATAGCATAACGGTACGGTAGTTTTTAGACGTCATATATTAGTAACAAAATGACCATATGAGATCATAATATGGCGAGCGACACGGTGATATAGGCCACGCCCAAAAAACGCTTGATGCGTATTTTTTTTTTTTACATTAAGACCATACAGAAGGCCCTTTTGGGATGCTGTATTGGTTGTCTTTTTTTAAGGAAGGAGGGAGAATAAGTTCTGGGAAGCTAAAAGGTATGAGTGTTGTGTAGTAATCTAGGGTATGAATCTAATCAGTTTGTTCAAGAGTTACGGTCATAATAATATATCCCTCACACTCCCGGTTGAAAGGCCAGTTGAAGAGGTCAAAGCGTCTCCCCAAACTAGCCTCTCCCGATCTGGTACGCGAATCCTGAACACACCTTACCCGGTGAATCCGGGCACCCAAAGTATAGCGTAGTGTGACAGTACCATTATGGTTCACAATGAAGTAGGAAGGTATTTGACTACTTACTTATATATCTTACTATTTTAAAGATTTTTTTTTTTGATTTATTAAATAAGAGAATTTCTAGATAATTGTATAGTGAAATACTTACTCTACTAGGTACACGCATGAATAAATAATTGTAAGAATTTATTTATATATTCTAAGACCCTCTTTCATGTTGATTAATTACCTGACGTCTAATAGTACCGAAGGGTTCCTATTGACGTAAAACAGGAATTTCAAGAAAACTGAAAGGTCGCCGGGTCATCGGGTAGGTTCCCCACTCACCCTTCACTCTAATTCTGGGATTAGGGGTTGAGTCAGTAAATCTCGAGCCCGAAGTGGAAAGATAATTATATTAAAACGACCAGAAGCAGATTTACAATTCGTCAGAAAAGCATTTTAATAAGGTGCCAAAAAACTATTGTGTGTTTTCAGTTACGACAAAAAGTTGAGTCATACTTGGCTCAAATTTTTCTGTAAACAGATAGAAGATAATGCTAAAAAATCGTTCTTTAAAGAAAGTGTTTTGAATTAAACTATTTTAGGTGGTTACGTGTTTTCTATGTATTTATGTTGTTTTTCAGAATTGCCAAATCAATTATTCTCTTTTCTATCTTCTTCCAGTATACAAAGGGCGGCGTCAATGACTCCATAAATATGGGCGGCGTGAATCAGATTTGTATGCAAAGAGATTGATGAAATCTGCCAACTTGACCTTTAAAACAAGAGGGCGATCAATTTTTACGTAAGGTTTGAAATAGCTATATCCATTCCGTTTTCCACTTTAAAGCCAAATTTTCAAATATCGTGATGAACTTTGCACACTCGACGTTCAAAATAGGAAAATCGTCTGGATTCGAAAAACTCTGCTTAAAGTACTGGCAACGCCGGGGACTTTGACATGTACCAAATATGCGTCTTGAAAGTTTTAGTTGATAAAACGCAAATTCTTAAGGTATGTGTCACATTGCGCTAAACGTATGGCGAGCGTTATGCTGAAATATGTCAAGCCATGAAAATATAGCGCAGTCTGTCGCAGGCTTAAAACCCAAAGACTAAAAGCAGAAAACTCAGTAAAGCTTAAAGCTCAAAGAAAAACGTTAACCAACCTCATTGTCGTGATTCAGTTCTTTACTTAATGAGCGAAGAATGCAGATGATCACCCTAAGGGACGATCCAAATACTTCCAATTTCAATTATTTCCTTTATTATAATCATTACCAATTATTTTTTCATTCTTCAATTAATTTATTTTTAATATTTTTCTCGAAATTTAATTGAACATAATTTTACTCATGTTGGAATTGCACCGTCCATTTAGCTGATATAATAGAATATTGAATTATGAAGTGGAAGTATATGGTAGAAAAAGGTGGGGACGGCCGAGGAAGACATGGCACGATAAGTGAATGAAATAATTATATATGGCAAAATGAGGCGCATGTAATTTACAAAGAAAGGGGTGTCAGCAAAACGTATGAAGTGGAAGTGAGTGGTAGAAGCAGTCGAGGTCACTCCGAGAAAGCCATGAAATAAATACTTATCTTCAGTAAAAGGAGGCATATATAGGTACGCTTGCTTAGAGAGCGATGCTTAGGTTGTTTGTACTTGGAGAGCAAATAAACGTAAGAAAGATTATATAACGAGGAAGTGATGGGTAGAAGAAGTTAGGAACGCCTGAAGAAGACGTGGTACGATAAAGTGAATCAAATACCTTAAACAACAAACTTTTTTCAATTGTTGACAATATTATTATTTCCACATTAAAACTACGCCCAGTTTAATGATATTCACAACTTCAAAAATCTTTACTCCAAATTATTCGCAACCTCGAGTAATACCGGGCTCACTTCAGCTAGTTTAGTATTAAAGTTCTTTTAGATTACCCGCCAATGTCAAATTTGAATTCAATTGCTCAATTTTCTTGTTCAATTGATGTGCTGTTGTTGTTATAAATCAATCAACCAACACACTCTAGGAATACCTGCTGCGAAATTAAAATGGTTGGCTGTAAACCCAAAAAGCGTGGATACAGTGTACTTCACAGGAAAGACGAAATGAGAACATATTTTTTTAGTCCAAATAATCATTTGAGGTATTTCTGATTATATTAAAATTTGGCTATTTTCATGTGAGAAAATAATATGGCGCTACTTATAAAAGCGTTGAAAAGTAAAAGCGCCCAATCAAATTAAGATTATGCAACTTCATTAGTTAAATGTAGCTGTTGGAACTAAATGGAACGAATAGGAGAAGGAAATGTGATAATGAAGACATATTTATTTATATATGGTATCAAAGTCTCATCTTGATGTGAAGATGGCTCAGGTAACTAGATTTCGTTATTGAATAAGGAGATAGTTTCAAATATTCCATGGCTTCGGAGGATAAATTTTAGTAGCCAAATACTGTTTAGAACTTGACCAAATGAGTTCCGACGTGTGCGGCTAAGGGGGTTAAACAATTAGTTTACTCACAGAGCCATTGCAAACATTCTTGAACATACCTCAAAATGAAATACTACTTTTGAAAACAGATAAAAGTGTCTTTCATATTTTTATACAACAATTAACATAATTTACAATTAAAAAGATTACAAATTAACTTTTTAAAATCGCTCACCGATGTTTTTTTCTGGTAAACTTTATTAATCATTAAATTTGAAACTAAAAAACAAATTTATTTAAACAAACGTCTCATAATGATTATTGCAACATCCTTCTTTTAGTTTTACATTAAAATAATTTGTAAACAAAATTGGCAAACCTTGACCGTGTGAACGGTTTGGTGGTAAAATTATTCGGTAAGGTAAAAAAAAGATTGGTTAAACTGTTTATAGCCTAAAAAACCATTTGATCTTAGTATAAATATAGATAGAATGAATTTTCCGAGGACGTATCATTTGGTGAAGGAAATAAAAGCATTGCGCTGTTCAACTGATTTTAGATGCATCGTGAAAAATAAAGCTCTACATGGCCAAGGTGGTTAAATAAATCAAAACTGAGTGCTTATGATACATATAATAGCTTGATCAACAAAAATAGGCACCATCAAATGATATACCTTCTGCGGTTCTAGTGGAACACGTGTATACCTTTTCACATCAATGTGATCATAATTCTGCAGCATCCTGTAGCTACCCTCGAGTTGAAGTACTTCGGCATATATTATTTACACTCTAAAAGCAATCTTTACTCAATGTTTTGGGAACCCAAACAACTCACCGACCCCTAAATAAACTTCCCTTGTGCTGTGGGTGGTTTTTACTTCAACATGCCTTTAACTGAAGGCATCTCAAAGGGGTGCACGATACCCTTTCAATTTGCTCCTCCTCCAAAATCTTACACTTGAGTTTCTAATCTCTTTGGAGTATTTTTGTTTGAACAATGAGATGGAGTTTATACTTCGAATTGCTTCAAGACTTCAGGAAACGTACGTACGTTACAGAGGTAGATACTAATATTTCTTATTAATATTAAATAATATGTGGCTAATTTATATAGCGCCGTTTTCGTGAGAAATCACCTCAATGGCGCATTATTATTATAGGCGCATAATATTTCGTACCGTTGTAGGTACATACTTCATAATTTTTTTATTTTTCAATTCGTTCTTCTAAATCATTTTTTACTTAGTGAAGACATTATTTATTTAATTAAAAGACAAATAACTTTTTTCAAATAATTTTATTTTTATGCCACTATGAACCAAATTATAGACAAAACTTCATTGTTTTTCTTCTTAATACAGATATGTGAGTCTAAGGCCCAGTTTTTCCACAAAATTACACTTAATATTTTTTTAGAGGTTGAAAGGTTCCTGTTAAATGCCGTTTTTAAGTCCGTTTAAACTTTTGAACAATTGGTTAGCAGAGGAAGACATCAATCATGTTGTTAATGTCAGCTAATAGCAATTTAAACGCACCTAAAATCGGCTTTTAACGGGGACCTTTGAAATATATATAAAAAAATAGCCCTAAATCGCTATTTTGACAACGTTGCATTTGAATTTTTGTAAAACAACTAGGCCTTAGTCGTTATCAATGTAACTTTGATCTAATCCAAAGAAAGCATTTCTTAAACAAAGTTGAAGTGTGGAACGAGTTAAAAATGCATGATGTCACTTGAACTGTCCACGTTATTCAGACAACCTGGCGTCTGCTTACCGGCGACTTGACAAATCAGAAAGTTGAGTTAAAATCCTCGAGCTTAGTTACTTTTAAGATTTGTTTTTTAAAACTATTCCTTTTCGTTGTGTGTTTGGAAAAAAAATACATGTTTCTAGATGATAAAAAGGAATGAAAAATATAACCAAGTGTACCCACTGTTCATTATCCACTCAGTTTCTAAAATATTTGACAGCTAATATCATTCATGGTTTACCTAATAGACTACAACTATTGCCACCTATGGGTGAGCTCTTACATTGATAACAAGGATATTGCAGGACTCGGTGAGTAATGTGGCACTCTTTGGACAACACATCCTAAAAGCAGATGTTCTAAAAGACACCCATGATAAAACATTTTTAATACTACATATTATTGTGTAGGTACAAATCTGAATAATAAAGAAATTAGATAATATTTGAAGCTTGCTTTCCCACTTAATTTAATCCATTAATCTTCCTATCTTACAAAAGTAAGGACTAACTTAATTTTTAATATTTCTAAACGAAATAGTAAAAAAAAAACCAACATAATGTGGCTTTTCACTAATTTTAACTATTTTAACTAATTAATAAAATATGTTTTTGTAAAAAGGGGTATTATTAGAGATATAGGTCCCATTTTTTTTATTTTTACAAAAAATACACAAACGTGTGTCATATATTGTATATTACAAATGATAGATGAACGTGTGTCATGAATTGTATATTACAATGATAGACGAACGTGTGTCATGTATTGTATATTATAATGATAGACGAACGTGTGTCATGTATTGTAATATAACAATGCAAGATGAAGTAAACATTGCTATTTTAAGATTATTATTCATATTTCCAACCTGTAATTCTTTTAATTTATCAGAATTTTCCTGGTATGGATATTTACACAAATAATTATAATAACGGAAGCGCTACAGATCAAAACGATATCGTGTAATTACGAATTCTTGAATCAATAATTTGTCGAACAATTAAAAAGTTATAATTATGCTTTTAACTGAGATAACATCGTCTTTCTTATGTTTACTTATATTTAGAAGAAAAATTAGTACCGATTTTTTAACAAGATACTGTTCAAAATGTGACTGCATGACCATTTCCTATTAAAATATTAGTCATTCAGAATGTCTGAACACGTGTTCAAAGCAGGTGGCCTTATTTGAATAAATATAATGAGATGCGAAAATATTATTATTTTGAAAAACACCTGTTCCATATATTCATATATTCGTGCTTTACTGATAGTTTGTCAAGCTTTTCATAAAAGTGTTAAAATGATCCTAAACTTCCAACCGTACACGAGATATAGCTATAATCTAATGCAAAAGTAGAAAAATATTCCTGTAGATAAATAACCAAATGCACATTCATTAATATTCGCATGTTACCATGGTAAATTATTAATTTTTTCCAAACCTCTTTAAAATAAACAATTCCAAACTAATTTCTGTTCAAAAACTATTTGCACTGAAATTAAAGTAATAAACTCATAAAAAAAAATACTTCTTATGCAAACTTTTTAAATTAATCGTTTTTTCAATGTTTGAATAGTCCAATCATTTCAGGCGTATGAAAAAAACTGTTCAATTAATTTCGACGAAAACCCACCCCGCTGTATGGAAAATTTTACCAATTTTAAGTTCGAATTTAGCGATAACATTATCGAATATTCAATATCAAACTTGAGTCGTTGGCAAATATTAACATACCTAATAAAATTATTTATTCTTACTTACAACTGAATTTTCCCTTAAATTATCTAGCGATGGCTTAATAAATAAAGCGAGTATAATTTTCGGGGAAGGAATCCCTTCAACGTTTTTCATTAAAGGTTCGTTGCCAAGTGGGAAAATAATTTATCAGTGTCCAATTTAGCATATTATATTATTCCACGTGAGAAAATATTAAAGGTTCAGAATTACAGATATTGATAAAGCACCACCAAGACAATATTGACAGAATTTTTTTGTAAAATTATTATGAACTAGTCTGAGTATTTTACACACAGTTTTTCAAAGTTAGATGTAGACATTTTGTGGTAGTAATTTTCCTCACATGAACCTTAAGTGGGCAAAATTTCACCAAGAAGCACCAAAACTCTGCTTTAAGGGGTGAGAAAAGAGATAGGGGTGGTTTTTAGAAATCTCATATAGAAGGTTCCTCATGACAACTTCCGCTTGTTTTAAGGATCAAGTTTGCAAAATTTCACTAATTTCGGTAAAAAACTGTAGATTTGTATAAAGATCAAATCCACGCTGCCTGCTACAGACACTCTTCTCTATATAAATATAGATAACCTTTTTGGATAAAAATATTTTTGAATGAAATAATGCCCATGGTTGAAATCAAATAGTTTGTATAGTAATTAATGAGACAGAAGTTACGCAGATTTACAAATGAATTAAATCACAAAAAATTTATCGCTAAATCCGTTTGTTCCGGTTTTCAAAAGAATCAACTAATTTCATACGCATTGTTGGAGATAAATAATTAAAATTTTGTGGAAATTACGAAAACTCTTGTCCTGTAATTTCTATGCATAGAGTAATGTAAACATGAAACAATTTGCTATGTGTCACCAAAATAAGTTCGGATCTGATAGCACTTGATTACATTCTAGATAGAACAATTCAAATTGTTCATTGAATGAGGTTGTTCAATTTGACAATGATGTACGATGCGATCTGATTAGTAAAAATGTTAGAATGATGATTCTAATAGACATTAAAAAAACACAGAATGAATGAAAGGTTATCAAAAAATATTATTCCAAAGACAACATTTTTTAACTTCTGTAAAATAATATGAAACAACAACAATTTTGATACTTTGATATCATTAATCATTCATAAAATACAATTTCCTTATTATTAAACGAAAAAAGGGATAAAAATCAGCGACGGGAATGGGGCATTACAGTGGTTGGAACAAGAGAACGCAAATAAGGGTAGCTAAAAATTAACTTACCGTAACTGGGGTGGAAGAAGGATATCAGCAGGAGTAGGCCAGCCACCCTGGCGGGAAAAACCAGAGTGTTCATCTTTCCTCCCCCTTGAACACCCCTAAATTAAAACACTGCCCCCATTCCACTTATTTACAGCTCGCTGTGAGCACACGCCAACCAGTACTTATACTCCCACAGCTACCCCTTGGAAAAAAATACAAAATACACAAGGGTTCGAAATAATATTTGCTTTAGCGTTTATTATCTTTATTGACGGAAATACTGTACTTTTCGTCTCTCACTGTTGAGCAGTCACGATTGAATTTATCGTTTCTTTCACGGAAAACACTCACAAACACTGAGATTTATGTATCAAGTTTAGTAATGCTCTCGGATTACAGAGTAAGTATACAACGGGTGTGTTATTTCTTAATTATGCAGCAAGCTAAACGAACACAAAATTATATCACTTCAGTCAACCTTTATCAAGCTTTTAAAAAGCACAAGTTGCTGGGAGAGAGTTCCTATTGATCACAACACAAGAAGCTTTGAAGTGTTTGACAGCGAGTAATTGTATATTAGTTGCACGAAAATAACGTGATGCACGTCAGGTTAACTACTCCAATTATTATTGTTCAAATCATTAACTATATACGGAATAACTGCCTGTTGAGAATTGCGTGTGAAACGAGTGCAGGTTTGGGGCCGACTCAATCGCTTTTCCGTTTTACACCCATCGGGGATCTGAAACAAAACAACAGAATAATTAATATCAATATAACTTATACCAATTATGTGCGGAGGCGTGTTCAATGTTCATGTCAAATCACACGCACACAATTTGAATTAATCGCTCTGTAGTCAATGAGAATAAATATTTATTTTGATCGTTGTAGAATATAATTACAACCAACTACGAAAGGGCAGAAATACAAATAAAAAACGTTGTAATAAAACATTAATTAACAAAGTAACAACAGACACATTTTGGATGTTATCATAATTAACTTAAAATTAAAAAGTATTAATTCGAATCACCTTTGAATTATGTGGTATAATTGAAGAAATTTGTTGATTTTGCATGGTGATGTTTATGTTTTTTTGTTGTACTTAATAAGCTGGAAAATTAAATAAAAAAGCAGGCAAATTAAACTGTTAAAAAGTGTCAATATTTTCATTGAGCTCGTATGAGTGAATAGTAGTTCAGGATTAACTCTGCGGAGTTGACACACATCATTTGATGCTGTTGCTATAAGTTGTTTGATAAAGCCATTTTGTTTGAATTAGTTTTTCATATTGTTAAAAAAATAAAACTCACATAATTTACATTAGAACATAGTCTAATTGGAAATTTAAATGTTCCAAACTCTAAGTAAGTGATTTTGATTCACTTAATATTTAATATCCACACACTAGAAATGTCTTGAAGTGAAAATTTTGTAATGATTTTCATGATTTTCGTCTTCTGGGGTTATGTATATTTAATACTCATAACATAAAGTGTATCTCGTTGAGATATCTTTTTCCTCAAATACTTTTAAAATGTACCAACCTATGATTAAAAGAAATCGTATAATTTTTAAGCATAAACCCGATCTATGTGAAGTAAAACCACAAAATACTTTATCGTGATTAATTCGTTATTATGACGTTTTGCGCTTCCTCCATCTTTAGCCAGCGTCAACGTGCTGGAAAGGCCAAAACGCACCAAACATGGCTTATTGCGGAGGTGATTGAAATACAAAAAAAAACTAAATTTTATTGGACGGCTACATGAAAACTAAATGCAAAAAACCACATTAAGAGGATTAACGGTTGAAACATGGTATCACTTCAACACACATTACAAAAACACAAAAAAATGCTTTGATGATCAACAGAAGGAAGAAGTCCAACCTGGCAAACCCAAAAAATAACCACGAAATCACTTTTGGCTGTAAAAAACTCTCAAATCATATCCCACAAAATACAAATTTATGAATGACCCATAGAGCAAAAAATTATGGCATGGTCATAAAAAATCTACTTAAAAGTTTCTGTATTTAGGTATCTTTAATTTTTTATAAGAATTTACAGTAAAAAAATGCGACGCCATCGTAGCTAAATCACAAATATTTTTCTATTGCTGTTATTAACACTTTATCGATATTGACAATATATGGCTCTTATAAAGGGCATATTGTGTAGATACTGTACCATCTACTCAATCCTGCCGTCCCTGACGGAATGAAAACTAAAAAATAATGTACTTCATAATAATCCTAATACATTCATTAACCGATGCTTGATCTGGGCGCCGAGTTTGAGGGTACTAATTATGTATTTATTGACTCCATTTATAGATCTAAGCGTAATCTTTACCAAGACTTCATGGAATCCTACAAATTAGTGTAGCGTTGGTAATTAAGTTTAAGTGTAGTAATCTTATATGTTGTATTGTTCTAGTTTCTATATTATTTTATGTTTCTGTTAAATGTTTTAGTAATATTGTTTTATATATTCAATTTATCAGCTTACTGTTAAATCATGTTAATTTTTTTTGCATAGTTTTCGATAGCTCACTAGATTTGTTTTTAAAATCCACTAAAAAGCCCGGCTGGGCGAAAAACCAAATAAAATAAAAAAAATCAAAATAATAATAAAATAAGAACTAAAATAAAATAAACTAAGATAATATGGAGCCAACAGAAAATAGTAAAATGGATTAAAAAATATTATATTTAGAGGAGGAATAAGCAGAGGTGCAAAAAATAGTACAGTAAAACAATAATATATTTTAATATTTATCATGTTGAAAGCATCAGTAAATACATTGAAGCTATTTTAAAAGCCGTTTTAATTCGACCTTATCTTAAATTTATTCAAGAACGCCCAGATAATAAGCGTTTATAAAAAATGAGGTCAGTTAAATAGTCCCAAAGGTTTCAAAAATTGTTTGGTTCAGGTATGAGGTCAGGTATCATTAATTTTCGTGATTCAATGGTTTCTTTTATTTGAATACGTTTAATGAACACAAAAGAGTAAATAATTATATTATCACTGGAATAAACAACTCCCATTCCAATAAAATAATAAAAAAGGTAGATATATTGTTTCTTTACTTGTTGTATTTTAACTCTATAACTGAGGTACTGTCCTAATGCAATCCTTATACACATGTAATATTGATAAAAAAACATTTTATAGTATATATTATACATGTGTTTTCTTAATTTGAGTTTTTTTTTAATTTTTTTTTTTGCTACGCACATCAACGACTTTTCATTTTTTTCTTTGCTTTTCTAGCTTCCGATTGAATTAATTTTTTTTTACTGTTAGGTTAGCAGTATCTTAACAGCCTACAAACACACGTGAATTATACGCGAACTTCATATCGGTATTCTGTCAAAGTAGTGCGTCAGTTGGAAAATTTTCGAGCAAATTATTATTTCTCGTATCATTATTTTCAAAAATCGTAAATGCAAAAAGTTGTTGTTTATTGTCATTAAGTTAAATCAAATGTTATTTTTTAATACGTTTTAAAAACGGTAGTTGTAAGTAAATTTTACTCAACTGATATCAACTGTTACTGTATCTAATAAAGTTAAAAGTTATAACAAAGTAGACTGAAATAGTGGATTATTACAATATAATGTTGACATTTTATTGCGTACATATGCATTGATATACAACCGAAATAGAAAATAATATAATCTTACTAAACGCTTGTAAATGGTCAAGTAATTTTGCATAATGAACGATATTAATAAAAAAATATGTGTATTGTTAGCTGAATATTTAAATATTGGAGCCTCAAACATTTGGTTCGCTCTTATGCCGCCAGAGGTGCGCTCTGTCGGCCAACAAGGAAACTACTCCAATAAAGGAAGAAACTACTGCCGGTAAAGGAGGGATTGACTGGACCATTTTCAAGGAACCTCAGAACGCGTGATCCTTTCCAATCGTCAAATATTTAATACGTAATTGTGTATAATTTTTACTGTAATATAATTAATCCAATGGATTATTAACTTTTTAAAACATATTTTCTTCGATGTTATCAAAAAAATTATTTGAGCAGAAACGATGTTTTTGAAGAAATCTGGGATTACATGAGGGGATCTCAAAAATAGTACATTTTCTAACGGCGCAAAGGCAAAATAAATATTTAATTGATTTTTGGCACGAAAGTTTCATTTTCAAAACCTCCGTTTTTTACTGGCGAACCTGAAGCTTGGAAATATAACTACGGCGGAATTTCTTCGTCGAGTTATGAGAGGTTCCAGTTTTGTAACGGTATTTCAGTAATAGTTTTTTGGGTCCGGTCGCCTGCAAACTGAAATGAACCTTGCGGTCGATTAAAATTGAGGGGCAGAGTGGTCGGTTTTTGCCTTTAGACTCCGGATTTAATTTTTTTGCGCGAAGGCTATGCGGAATTTACCCGAAACATACGATTTGAATTCGACCAATCAAAAGGCCAAAACCGACCAGACGATAACGTAATAATACTATCAGATTACGTTAATTTGGTGGTTAAATTGTGATCTTAAAAAAATATCTTTACTAATTTTTAAAAAGTTGTTCAAATCGAATTGGTTTGTAATAAAATTATAGAAATACTCGCGCTAGCTAATATTTGACACTCGGGTTTCGAGAACATTGTTATTATAATATTCATTGAATTTGTAGCAAAACTACAGTTTTTTTCTCAGAATATCAAATGTAATCAATAAGTCTCTTTTTAAATTACTCGCAAGCTCACGTTTTATTTTCTTAAAGAAAATAAAAAGAGGGAAAATGTTAGTTTTGGGCTTGGCTTTAAAAATTTAAGCACAGGGACGCCTTCAACATCTCGGTTGAAAGGCCTTCGGAGTACCTGAATATTTCTAAATGTTCCAGACTTAGTTTTTTAGTTTCCACAAGTCGCGTGGTACAAAAATATGGGAAAATTAAATGCATAAAAAACTATTACTAAAAAACCCCTTTATGATAAATGTATCGCGAAAAAAGGCAGACAGAATGATTTATACATTCATAATATTACTTATTTATCCCCTTTAAGGAAATTTTTTATGAAAAATCATAAACTATAGTAAAGAAACATTTAGGTTTCTAGTGTTTGTCTTGCTAAGAAAACGTGGTTTCACATTATTACAATATATCAGTTTCGAAATTACATTTCTATGGATTTTCTCAATAAATTGTTAACAATAAATGGTAATGGAAATATTTTGAGTAAAAAAACAGATTTTACAATAATAAACAAACACAACGTTATGATTAAATTCAATGTTGTTATAAAATAAAATAAATCAATGATTTTCTTTGAATACATAACAATAAATTTTAGCAATAACAAAACTTATTCAATGGAATGAATACATCAGCCTTGATCCGAAAACCTTTTACATCGGGGGTAAATCTTATACGGAAAACGCATAGAGTATCAGGTTGTTGGTAAAGCAGTTTAAGTTTTCTAAAACGCTCTGCATTAAAGACTAGGCCAATTTAAGCGTATGTTAAGTAACTGAAAAAATGTGTAGCTATATTATATTCATATCTTAGCTGTATCTTTAGTACAAATTGTATTCCAGAAGTAAATCAAAACTAAATCTGGGTGTGAGTACTCAATCGATCTATGTCAAAATGTATTATATTGATATTTTAACTGTATCTTTAGTACAAACTATACTCCTAGGAGAAAATCAGAACTCAATCTGGGTGTGAGTACTCAATCGATTTATGTAGATGTGTATAATTATATATCTTAGCTGTATCTTTAGTACAAACAGCACTCCCAGAAGAAAATCAGAACTCATTCTGGGCGTGAGTACTCAATCGATCTATTTCGATATGTATTATATTGAATATTTATTAGATGTGCTACGATTGCATAACTGCTTGAGAGTTATCCTATTCATAATGAATTGATAAATTTTATGTAACATAAATTGTTTCTCGATGAATTGAACTGTTTAATTTCTCATTAAAATTATAATTCGAATTCCACATAATTGAGGTCCTTTTAAACTGTTGTGTCTTTATAATGATAATTATTTTGTTATCAGAAAAATTTAAATTCTTTAAAAATGTGCTAAGCCGTCCAATTTGCTTTGAAGATAGTATCACCACAAACAGAGGGCGCAAATTGAAGCAATTTGTTAGGCCTGTCAAAATCGGTGAAAACAAATCCAGATTGTGAATTAAATATGGGAAAAGCCGAGCACTTTTCGAATATAAAATAACGTAACGAAATTAATGGGTTGGAAAATTATTTTTGCTTTTTTACGCCACCGTGTGTTTTCGCTTCTCCGACGTGAAACGTCAAAGAAAACTCCACCTATATAAAAAGTATAATCAAATTCAATTTGGTTTTTGGAGTACGCCCCTAATTGTAAGCTTTTTAAATGTATCAAATATTTGTAACATATAATAATCGACTGAAATACCGTTTTGTTACCCTATGTTGACTTGGGTACAGCGTTTCGAACTCAGCCCTTAAAGGGCAAGTTTTTTGTTGTTGAATATAGAAGGATATCCAATAGCAAAGCTTGCTTTGCGGTTATTTGGAAATATTTCTTTCAACCATTACTTATGTGCTAATGGGTTTGTTTTTCATATCTCAGTAAACCATAAGATATGTATTTTTTGTTACGTTATTTGTTCTGCTGGTGCGTAATTATTTTCGAACATGGTACAGTTTTCATAACGTGTCGGTCAAATAGTTCATATTTTTTAAAAAGGAACTAAAAACTGATAAAAAATCTACGACATAACCTAATCAATCACGTGGAACAAGTTGTACTATCTCCAATTTGAGGAATATTTAGAAGCAAAGGGAAATGGGGAAGGGAAGGCAATAGTTAAACGGATGATTGGGACGAAATCTCTGGAGAAAACACAATTCAATAGCACAATAGCTATCTTTGATATAAATATTTTTTCATTAACTTAACACAGGAGCCCATGAGCAGAATAATTATCACTCAGGGCCTATAAAATCTTTGGGCATGCTGTGCGGAGGCACTTTTTAAGGAAAAAAAGGAGAGAAAGTCCTGAAAAGGAAGGAAAAGGGTATGGGTAGGAATCGGGAGGTCAGTATGTCCAGGAATGACGGATGTACGAATCCACACCTGTCACTGCGGTGCTAGGCTATGATTTGAGAGTGCCTAGGTAGACAGGTGTAAGGATCTCTCTCAACCGGTATATCCCGATTCGGCCCGCTACGCAGTTGGTAGACAAGCGCGTCCACCGCCGAGTTATGAACAAACCTCACTCCACAATTCCGGGCACCCCTGCTAATTCACCAAACGAACCACTTGAAATGACTAATGGCTGAGGTGTTGTTTATCCAATAAAAGGTTCTTGGGGTGGCGGTACCCATACCCACCTCACATATTGTGAAGAATGTTTTCTCCTGGAGTATTTTTAACATAATATTATCATACTTTTAATTACTAATTTTAAATACTTCATTAACATTCATAATAAATAAAGATGATGTTGTATCCTATTTACACTACTACACGTGTACAGATATAAATTATCTTAGAAGCCCGCATAAAAAGGAGTTAGGTTAGTGGAATAAAGTAACAAAAAACTCCGCAACATCTCTAGAAAAATGGGTTCGTGTAACTAAAAGGGTTTGGATAGAACCTTCAAAGGTGATTTGAGAAGGCGAAGATTTTCCCTCAAAAATAAAAATAAAATAAAGTTTTACGCAAAACTTTAGCCATTACGACTTTCGGGAAGAAATACTGCGATCTTTTTTATATCCACAGTGGATATATTGCCTTTGTTTATTCTTAAAATAATGGAATAAGCAAGCTTACATGTTTGTAGGTTTGTCCTGGTTTAAAATAAAATATGTTATAAAAGCGTCGAGGGTGCAATAACTTAGGGAGGTGATTCTACATTATGGTAGTAGCAAATGTTGATGATCGGATATCTCATCAAAAAGACAATTAAACACACCTTCAAAAACAGACACAAAGTAACAAAAAGTGATGAAACGAAAACCATGTTAAATAGGTTATGCATGTTAGGTTTGAAGGTTTGTTTTTTTTCATCGCTTTTTATCACTAAAGGTGTGTTGAACTGCTATTATGTTGAGTTATCATGGAACCGATGTTGCAAGTGACAACTGTATTAAAAAGCTTTGCCTATACTATTTGCAATGTCTTTGAGCAAACAAAATCAGTAGTGAAGGTGAATTAACTTTAATGTTAATGTTATTAAACTGAAATGGCGAGAAGGTGTCGAAATCAAATAGCTTTACCTAAATACATTTTTAAGCCTGTACGCAAAGGCGTTAGGCATTGAAAATGGAAAAGCTTCTTGCCCAATAAATGTAAGTATAATCAAAATAAATGACGAAGGACGAATTAATGAAAATAGTTTTTCAGATCTTAGTTAAAATGTTATTGAATATTTTTTTAAATCAGGACAAAAGTTTTATTTCAAGATTTAATTGATGAAATAAAAAAGCTTCAGCCAAAAAGAAGTGGGATGCGGGAGAAAGTTTAAAATTCAAAATATTGGACTGAAAATAGATTTTAAGACGGAAGTTGAAATATCACTCAAAACTAAAACCGATGAAACAAAAAAATCAGTAAAATTATTCTACTCTGAAAGAAATCGGCATTAAACATTTTCAACTAATTTTCTCTAAATAAAATTCTATTAAAAACTAAAATTGAGTAAGTAAAGTAATTTACAGCGAAGTAACAATGTTTTTAAAAATATTATATTCATGTTAATTTATGTGGTTTTATGAATACTTAAACCAATCAACACTACACCATTTCCCAAAAGGGATAGGCATAGATGATTGACAGCATAGATAGACCGCTGCAAAACTCTGTCTCGACACACACTCTTTCATTTCATACATACTCTTCTGTTATTCTGACTCTTGACATGAACTTCTAAAACATATATTCTCGTGACACCCGTTCATTTGCTCTAATAATGGAAGCTAGTGAAAATTTAACATGAAAAATATGTTCTTATGTTATCAGGAGTCAAATATTTCAGACAATATTTTTATGAAGTTTTATAATGTGTGTTCTAAAGATCATTGCAGCAAGGAGAGAGAATTTAATGTTGCTCGTAACATCTACCTACCCCTGGGAGGAAAATCCTTAAGCTAATTACCTTTCATGTAAATTCTTACCGCCCTACGTATTGTAACACAGGATTATGGAATGAAAAATACAGAGAATATGAAAGACGTGGAAAAGACAGAAAATATTTATTTTTTGAATTTTTTGTTTATTACTGTTATATAATTTAGACAATTCAAGAATATACGTAAAATAAATATATGAAAAAATAATATTTTATAATTCCTCCTCACTAGAAGATCCTGTGTTGAGGCGAACTATGTTTTGAAGACAGGATTTTCTGCAATTAACACCGTTCAATAATATATGTCAAAGACTTCGCAAATGAATCCTGAAAATAAAGACGCGAAGGTACCTCGCTCCATAGCGAACTGGTTTATGCATTTGACTTTATTTCGGTAAGCGATAAGTTCGATTTCCGTCGCAGCGGTAATTGACTTCCTCCGTAGTTGAGTGATTACTATCCCCGAATAAGAATTCGAAATCGCCGAATATAATTTAATGAGGTTAATTTGTACTATTTTACAATATATCAATTTACAATTGTATATTTGCGGCATATTCACTAGTGGAAGAACACCATTCAGTATCAAATCATTACTTGAAATATTTAAGCCGTGTTTGGTGACCAGATCCGAATAGTTAAATACTTACCCACCTTCTTCTTTCCCATCTCTATCCCATTTCCACTAGCTTGAGCCTCATAACATACCCCAATTCGGGATGACATAGTCTCACTGGCTCCAAATGATTGGGAGCAGTTAGAATTTTTGTGCGGCACTCACATAAAAAACCTTTTCTTTCATTTGTTGGTGTTACTAGTCTTAATTCTTACAAAGTTTATATAAGTACTAAATAGTAAAATAACCCTCATGATGAACAGCGAGGGGGTTCGGGATATTTCTTTGATGGGCGGACATAACAGTATAACTGCATTTTTGACCATTTTACGATTTATATGAGAAAATGTGTCTTGTGTATGCCGGCATCAATGGTATTAACAGTATAGTTACACCAGTACTTAAAATATAATATGGTTTGAGTACTGGTGTAACTATACTGTTAATACCATTGATGCCGTCATACACAAGGCACATTTTATCATATAAATCGTTAAATGGTAAAAAATGCAGTTATACTGTTATGTCCGCCCATCAAAGATTTATGAGTGGAAAATCTTACGACGAATCCTTTTAGAGTAATCCAAGAAAATGAAGTCTGGCGGAGTAGGTGCAAAAGTTATACCTATTGTATAAGCAGCGTCAATTATAATATGTACTATAAATGAGGAATGGCTCTGCTGAATGGAAAACGGTAGAAAATGGACAGCAAAAGTCATTTCTCTGTAATGAACCTGCAGAACGGAGGAGTGTTCAAAGACCCAAGCTTTTGCAGCCGTAGGCGTAATAAACTAGAGCTAAGAGAGCGGCGGCGGCATTTTCTCGAGGGTTTTAGAGCTGATGTGTTTTAACGCCGTTATTAGGAACATGTCCTTGATGCAGAGGAAGGCGATCTTCACAAATACATGAAGTGAGCTGATAAGAAGAATACTTTTCGTATTGAAACCGCTGTTCTTCATCCGAATTCACCAAAGTAGTTCAGTTTTCATTTCTTCAATTTGGACCATTTCCAGTACATATTATTTATCTGATACTAATTATTTTATTCACTTGATCATTTAATATCTTCTTTGGATATCGTTGAATAGCCGTTTTTGATTTTCGTTGAAGACGTAGAGGCGTCTTTTCGTGTAATATATAACTACGCAATATCCCAATTACTGGGGATGCCGTAATCTCACCTGTTCCAGACGGTTGGGACTTTTGTGTGGTACTCAGATTTAAAAAAATCTACATTTTATGATTTAATATTACTTTACGCGTAGTGAAAGATCGCACAAATCATTTTAGACGTAGGTACTCGTAGTATAAGTTCTTCGGTAGAAAAAGATGACAAGTTATTTTTGTCACACGTCGTTAAAAGGTTTATAAGGGTTCGGGTTGATGCCTTGGAACCAGAAACATGTTTTTTAAAGAGTAGTTATCTACGTAGGAAATAATGATTGACAGAAATGGTACGGAAACGCCATTGCGGGTGAAAAAGTCACACACGAAAGAAAATGTAATATTTTATGTCAAGCAATGGAAGTTCTTCAAAAATAGTTGTTTTATATTACTAAAGGAATTTCGTATCAATAATACGTACACAAAGCTTTTCGTAAATCTTTTTTTCAAATACTATACTTACCATTTTTTATTTATTTTAAAAATAAAAAAAACTTTTATTCACAAAATTTTGGAGCATTTTAATTAGAATCTATGATAATTGTCTTAATTTTCTCGAGCAAGCTGTTTGCAAGAAGATAATTTAATTGATTTTTTAGTAATATTATACTTATTTCAACGTTTTTATATCACAATTTAATATGTACCAACTAAAAAGAAGAAAAATTAATTAAATAAAATTCACCATGTTCAATGCTAACGGATATTCGTTTTATAAAAAAATTGGGTTTAATACGTTTTAATCACAAATGCATTCAAGCGAAATTCCCTGTTTGTATTATTTTAAAATAACAGCCGATAAATCGTAGGTAAATTCGCATAAAATAATTGAACGCTTTAAGTTTTTAGTATCCAAAATAAAACATTTAAGCAACAAACTATCCATTAATTCGATAAATAGAAATATAAAAAATATTTACCTCGGTTTGAAATAATCCAACAGCTCGTTCGCACGCACAAGATATTTAAAGTCACAACCTATGCTAATAATACGAAATTTAAATATTTTCTAGAACACCAACCGTAGACCTACTTTTTATTGGAAATTATTAAAATTTATTATTCACTCCGAGATAAGGATTACTGTTAAATTAGAATTGCTATTTTACGAATAAATGTTCACATCAATACTACAAAGTAAAACGCCAAATAATTGTTACGCCTAGTTGATTTGAATAAATATTTAATAAAATATGTATTATGTTTTCACTCCACAAAAATTAAGCACATCAAATCGCACTATAATATTATGAATGGTTAATCGTTTAGTCGAGAGTAATAAGTCAATCAATGAAAAATCCAGGGAACGATAGAAATAACTTCGTTAAGCTAACCGCGTTTTCAATTAATTAGAAAGATTCACAATGCTGGCTTGTCCGATTATATTTTACACAACTTTTTCTTAAATTTGAGCTACATTTTTTCCATGCAAAATGTATGGAGATTGGGGTTACGTGCTCGCTCGTTAGAGGTTTGAAAGAGACTGCCGAGTTCCATACCCCTCCCCCTCGCGACCCTTCCCGTGGAGCCACGAAAGCTCTCCCCACCAGCTTTGGGCATCCCCTCTCCCTTCCCCCCTCTCCCCGCCAGCTGAAAGCCTGAATATATCCGTTCAGAACGATCGAAAGAGGCTCTAACGAATCTGGGATTAAGTTATATCGTTAACTGCTGGGAATGTTTAAATACAGGATATGTGCGGGTGTAGATGTACATATTGGAACACATCATGTTTTCACTAATGAGTGCTTGATTTTAATTTGCGGCCACGACGTTAATTAATAACAATAATATCGAGTGAATCCATGGGATTTGGGGTGAATATTGGCATATAACTAATAATGAGTTTTCCCACGAAAATGTGTATGGTGTTGATTGATTGCAAACCCTGATAATTTCCAACACAGTTAAAATAGAGTATTTTCGAAGTTCGGTATTGATTTTCATAATTTTTGACATTGGAAATCTTATTTGTATATAGTGGGTAGTAACTACCCGGATGTAATCGGGTACTATGTATATAGTAGGAAGTAACTACCCGGCTACACTCGAGTACTATGTGTATAGTGGGTAGTAATTACCTAGCTGTACTCGAGTACTATGTATGTGGTAGGTGATAACTACCCGGCTGTACTCGAGTACTATGTATATTTACCCAAAATAAAAATAAATAAAAAACGTTGATATGATAATATTTTGAGTAGAGAATGTTCAAATACGTTAGAGAACGTCGTGAGAAAAAAATAATTTGAAAATAATTTTATTAAAAAAATATTTCAATTTTGCTCGAAGCCACTGGATCTATCTATTCTCCCCCCAATTGTAAATTAGTTTTGAAATAGTGGGCAAAACGGGAGCGGGAAATCAATCATAAGATGGTTCAGAAGTATCTAGGATTTCATTTGACTACTTTATGTTCAGGGCCAAAATAACTTTTCCAATACGGAGGTCGTCAAATGGTCGTTTATTCAACAAATAGCTAAAACCTCAAGCAACGATTCATTTTCCAAGTTTGGACTTCATTCACTGTTATACTTTAAATAAAAATGACATCAGTTCTGTTTGAGAGGAAAATGACTAAAATTATTATTTCAATAAATTTTTTTGCTTATTGTGAATTTCGCACCAGAACCACAACTGCTCCTAACCGTCTGGAGCCAGTAAGACTATAGCATCCCCAATTTGGAATTGTTGTGAAGCTGAATGTAGTAAAGAGGTGAGGGAGGAACGAGGATAAGCATCTGACTATGTATGGTCACGAAACACGGCTAACAAATAATAATCATGCATCATTTAAATTCTGAGAGGTGAGTTTTCACCAGGGCGATACCGAGAGTATTTTCAACTATTAAGCATCGCTAAAATGCTATATATTGTTTTAAATGAATAAGTGTTATGAGAGAACATAAATTAATAAAACAAAATTTACCTGTGCACACAAAGATTTGAACAAGCGACGAAGACCACAGAAGCACAGAAGCACAAAACATACTATTGTTATAAATCTTACTATTTCAAACCCCGAATTGAATATTGATTGTAATATTGCTAAGCCCACAAAATGACCTTAAAAATAATAAAAATATGTTGAATGTAAACCTCTTATTAAGTATTGTATATTATGTTCAGATATCTGAATACAAAATATTTGGTCAATGCTCAATATTAAATCAAATACCTCAATGCCACAAAAAGGTAATTAATATTTAAAGTATGTAATATATGTTCTATTTATTAAAACTCACTTATTTATAATTAATATAACAATAAATGAAAATAATTTCTTGACATTCTCCAGGGTTTGATTTGTACAAATAAAAAGATTGTTTATTATTCCAAGAAATTGTAATTCATTTTTAAACTTATAAACATTAAATTAGTTTATTTAATTGAACACATTAATTAAATAGTTCGATTCCTCTTAATAAACTTTTATATTTAGTTATTATGAAAGCGTTAATACGTTCAATTCGTTTGATTTTTCAAGCGAGTAATTTAAATAATAATTAAAGATTTTTTTCAATTATTCAGTTTCCACAGAAACAAAACACCCAATTATAATCCTTACAGTTATTCTTTTTGTGTATACAAAAGAATAACTGTAAGGATTTTTCGCCAGATAAATGAGTTAGCAAAACTCCGTCTTGCGGAATAACAGCCTCTCGGTTTATATCAATGACGAAATTTAAAGAAATGTCTTATTAAAATATCGCCCTTCATTCGAGGCACTCGCCGTAGACGTAGTAGCTACCTGGCTCGTACAAAGTTTCAGAGAAATCTCCGGATAGCGAAGGACACAAAAAGGCGTTAAAAACCATATCGCCCTGCTCTGCGCCTTACCATACCTTCAACCTACAAAAAATACCACCAAAATAGACTCTGAGTAAAAAAACTCAACAATTTGTTTGATTAAATTTTTTTTTAATGTTTTTCAAGGATGCTTTTAGTTGTAGTGTCTATATTTTAGCAGTGTCAAAGGCGAAGTTTTCAAGGAGTCTCCTTTCAAAAGAGCGCCTTTTGTTCAGTATACCAGCTTCGTTATTATGCGCTCCTGTTCAGGCTGTTTCTTTGCAAATGGTAGAAAGACAGAAGAAAAAATCTTTGAGCTCAGTCGCCATCATTAGAGGGAATACTCCGCCGCCCTTTCTGGCCTGATAACCAAAGGGATTTTATTTTAATTTTGAAACGGCTGCAATTTGATTACGTTGGGTGTTGAATAGCGACAGCAACTAACATGGCAAATACTGTCAACGCATTGAAAAGTTGAAAAAACCCCTTTTTAAATCGACCTAAATTTTTAGAACTTAAGGGAAATATCTGTTACAGTATCTGGTTTGCTTTCACAGTTTGGTCTGCAGTGACCAACTTTATCTTAAAGCTATGTTCTGCTAGTATCATGAGCATATTTGAAGCAAAGCACTCAAATCCAAACAATTTTTCACTATCATATCAAACACTAAATTAATTATTTGTTGAATAATTTGAATGTAAGTTTTTTCTTGTCTACATTTATCTTTAAAGACGGAAGACAAAAATTCCAAGGTTAGGAAAAACCTAACAATATTCCAATTTCTAGTACTTCAATTAAGCTGAAAATAATACTCATTAATACTCGTTAAACCACTTGGCGTAGTAACCAATAGGTGAAACAAGAACTAGCTTACTATGAGAGCGTCTATATCGCTCAAGCTACACGCTTTATAAATATCACCAGGCATAATTACATTATTTTATATTAGATATGTCTGTCAACGCGAACAATAACAATTATAGCACCAAATGGCAATTTGACCACAAGGAAATAATAAAGCTTGATCAAAATAATAATTCAATAAACGTCCAAACTTTCCCCTTCTTCCGGTCGGTGTTCCGCTTCACTTGTTTTACGGTACAGCTATTTCCGGATTAACTCCTAATTCGAACATAAATAATATGTCTGCTGGGATTCATCAACACTGATCTTAATGATTTAATTAATTCACGGTGTTTCCAGTATGAATAATTTATAATTAAAATTAAAGAGATAAGTTTAATTACTGTACGCTGCAAACATGAAATCCCGAGCGATTTTTGATTAGCGTAACGTGAGACAGCTTAAGACGACACAATATCCTAAGTTTGATAAACATGTTAACGAGACTTGTCAATCGATAGCAAATTAGCTGTTATCACAAAATCTGACAAACAAAACTGAACTTCTAAAATTTTGTCCAGTACAAGCTACACCTATAAACATAAATGTTAACTTTAATAACAATCATATCGAACCTTCAAAAACTTGTTCACTGCTGGGAATACAACTAGATGCAAATATAAAATGGAAAGAACATGTATCTAAAGTTGTTGCAAAAATCAGTAGCTTTTCTTTTGTTCTAGGGACCCTTAAAAATATCTTAAACATCGAGTCAGTAATCACCGAATGCTATGGATACGTATAATCAATAATAAAATACGGAATAGTTAATTGGGGTAACTTAGTAAACGCCTAAGATGTTTTTATCATCCAAAAGAGGTGCCTACGAAAAATTACAAACTCTGATCACCGGGATTCATATAGACCAATTTTTAAAAATCTTAAACTTCTGACAGTGACGGACATATATATATATATATATATATATATATATAATGGAGTTATTCCTGTTAGTACGATCATCTCCAGAAAAGTTCCCACAAAAAAACTCAACACACAAACACGCTACAAGGTTCACAGAAAACTTATTATTCCCAAAAGCAAACAAAACTATTTTTTAAAAAGGACCACACTACATGGCCATTAAAGTATATAACAACCTTCCACGTAGCATCAAACAAATAACCGACATACTTAAATTTAAATTAACACTAAAAACATTTCTTTTAAACAAATGTCACTACACCTTAAATGAATACCTTACATAAATTAAATACCTCTGTTTTTTTTAATTTTTATTTACATGCATTTGTTAACATGTAATTGTTGGGTTATGTAATATAATGTGTATTTGATGGGTTAGCGGGAAGAATTAAGATGTAACCTATAAGCTTTGCCCTTTGTACTCTTTTTGTGAAATAAATATTTTTTAGAATTTTGAATTTTGAAAAATGATCTCGGCGACGTAAGTGAAGAAGGCGTCTACAAACATATGCGATGGAGACCCTGGTGTATTGAACGGACCTACGGTCGAATTTACCCTAGCAAATACTGTAAAATAAATTGGGAATCTTAACGGCGCGCGACGTACCTGAAGAAGTAGCTTACTAACATATTCGGTGCGGCATATTGGAAGGACCTGCGGTCGAATTTGCCCTTGCAGGTCTAGAAAATCGATCTTTCCGTGGGGTTTATCATAATTCATTCTGATAAACGTATTACTAAAACCTTCGATGTTTTGAATTAAATACCTGTATAGAAAATAATACATATATATATATATTTCTTTATTTTTTTATTTATTTCTTTTTATTTAGGAAGCAAACAGTCGTACAGTAAAAAATTATAACAATAAACATTCATATGTTCTAGACCAATTAAGTTCCATTGAGTTAAATGTTGATTTCGTATTTTTACGTACACAACATATTAAATGGCAAAAGAATAAACATAATTAAGAAATACATAAAATTAAAAACAAATAGAAAAAATACAACTTTTCGCATAGCTATACTATTCACTACGGCAGATAAAATGTAATTTTCAAAACATTAAAATCGAATAAAATAAAAGTATTTTAATTTATTAAGCTGAATTTTATATGATATCAAGTTATGGTTGAAAATGTCTACATCTCTAGAGGAATTGTGAGTTTCACAGATACGTACTATTACAGAGTTTTGCGCGTATTTGGATTTACAATGTGGTATTCTAAATAAATCGTTCGATCTGGTGTTTTGCTTAGGGCAACGAAATGCAATCCTTTCTAACAGATATGATGAATCAACAAGGCAGTTCACGATTTTGTGTAAGAATAATGCATCAGAGATTTTTCTGCGTTTATATAAAGTGACAGGGACAAATCGATGGTCACTGAAACGATACGATGGGTGTTTCATAAATTTGTTCTGAATATTTTCAATGCGATCAATATATGTTTGATATTGAGGATTCCAAATTACTGAGGCAAATTTTAGTTGTGACCGTACATATGACATATATAACAGAATTAGCGTGTGTGCTCCCGTAAAAGGCTTTGTAATGCGAATAACGAAACCCAATTGCTTATAAGCTTTTTTTAGAATATTATCAATATGAACCCTAAATAACATTTTAGAATCTAGTATTATTCCAAGATCTCTTATTGTTTCTACTCGTTGTAGGAGTACATGGTTAAGTTTGTAAGTATAATAAATTGAATGTTTTTTTCGTGTAAAAGTAATAACATTACATTTATCTATGTTTAGATATAGTTGATTGTTTTTGCAATATTCCTCAATTTTACCAAGGTCTTCTTGTAATTGGTCGCAATCATCTATGGAGCTAATATGTAGTGTTATCTGCTAATTTTATAATTGAAAAATGTTTTACGTACAATATTTTGATGGTAAGTGTAATGAATAATGTATGAAATAGGCCGACTGGTTTAAATGAGTCTTCTGTAGTGTCTTGTAGCGTTTTATACCATTTGCTTAATTTTAAGTAACATGTACAAGTAGTACATCAATAAACGTGTAAATAGAGTACCTATCCTCCAGCAGTATTATTCCAAGTGTACCCATCATTATAATACACGAGACAATCCACTGAATCTCTAAAAGAAGAATCTTATATAATCCATAATAACAGTCCATTACAAAGTGAAGTCACTAATCACCACAGTGAGTAAAGTATTGTTTTTATTAACCTTAAATATAAATAATTTATATTCGCTGGTAGCAGTCTGAAATAAAATATTATAGTTACCAAGTCGTCGGAATTAATTAAAATGTGATCCTCAGGCAAGCCCACGTTTTTTTCGAGTCGTCTAAAGCCCCCGCATACATAATTTCTACCGATTTATAACAAGTTTCTCGTTAAATCTATAAGTTTTTAAGTTCCAATAAAAAGGTTATGTTTGAAGATGATATTTTTTAATATAAGCGCGCTCCCCCTAACATTCGTATTTACATATCTCCCTTTCAAACAATCTTTGAACACTTACTGCGGGGCCTTAAAATTACTTTTTTTACATTACCCCACGCGACAGGAAGATGTATGTATATATGAGTGAAGACGTATGTCCCGAAGAATAAAAAATTCCTCAGCAACTATTTCATCTTTGGGAATTCAGTGTGGAGGGTTTCTTTAAGGAGAGGAAGTTCTGGCAAGGAAAAAACTATGAAGGGAGGGTAGGAATCTAGGGATTAGTGTGTCCAAAAGTGACAGACGTATGAATCTATCCCCCTCGCTGTAGCGCAAAGTGATGGGTCAAGAGAGACCAGTTGGAGAGGTCAAAGGGACCCCCCAAATCAGCCTCTCCCGATCTGGCAAGCACGCAGCTGGTGGCCAGGCGCATCCTGAACATATCTCACCTGATGAAGCCGGGCACCTCTGATAAGACGCCAAACGTAGCGAATCACTTGGAGTGACCTATGGCAGAGGTGTTGGCTATTCAATAAATGGTTCCCGGGGCAGCGTACCCAAAACCGCCTCCCAAATAGAAATACCTTTGGAATAGGCCATTTCATTTATATATAAACCGCATATATATATATATATATATATATATATATATATATATATATATATGGAAATCGCATAAAAGTCCCGACTGCTACAAGCCGTCTAGAGCGAGTGAGACTATGGCATCTCCAATTGAGGAATGTTGTGAGGCTGAAGGTAGTGGGGAGGGGAATGAAATGGGGAAGACAAAGGTGTTCAGATCTGGTAGCCAAACACGTCCAAGGCCATTCCAAGCAAAGTTTCAATTCTGAATGGTAGTCTTACACCAGGGAGATACTGAGAGTATATTCCACTCTATAACATGCCGAAAATATAATAAATATTATTTTAAAGGAGTAATATGTGAATTAACACAAATTAATTAAATAAATTTTGCTCAAGCACACAGGGATTTGAACCCGCGACATCCAGCTTGCTAGTCGAGAGCATCACCCCTCGTTAAAATGGTGCAGTCAATATCGTACAGAAAAGGCATGGCCTTATTATTAACAAAGGTTTAATTTAAAACCTGTGACGTAGTTGCTTTCACATTACCGATGTCTTAATAAACAATATCTTATTTAATATTTCAATAAAATAAAGTGATTAGCGTTGCCATCGTATAATTGTACCAGATTTTTTAAAATCATGATTATATTGCGAGTTCTCTATTCGAATAGATCTTAACATACCATTTATTATGTTCGTATACTTTAGGTCGATTATACTAGTTCCCAGCGAGAGGTCGTACATGACGTCATTTTCTAGTATCTGCTGCCTTTTTAGATTTCATACAAGACGCGTGAGAATATATTACAAAAAAAAATTTCATTACAATGAACCCATATTCGTTAGCTAGTAAAGTAGAGAGAACAATGGAAAATTCAAGACTTAAAACGAACGATGGAAGATTTTTTTATTTTCTTTTTTTAAGATTTGTAATCTTGGTCTGAAATTGGAGCCTATTGTAGAACCAGCAAAAACTTGAACTATTGTAAGGTGTCGTGAAACAAAATCTATGTGTAAAAGGAAAGCTATTGAATTAATGTTAATTTTTGACACATCAATATTCAAGTGATGATACCATTTTTATAATATCAACATATTTTATAGCGGACCCTTGAAAATTCACGGGGAATTATAATTGTAGGATTTGTAAAGCTGAAAATTACAATAACCTTATATGTTTGTTAACACAATTCTAAGGTAAACATTAAAAAAAAAAATTTCGTAGGAAGCAATCACTTTGTGGTTAGACATTATATATTAAATCAAACAAAACACTTTGTTTATTAACCACGATTTTTTATTATTACATCTACCGATTTCACTTCAGTCGAGCTTCATCAGAATGTAAAATATAACTTAAAACTAAGACAGAGGTCATGCATATTTATAGGAAAGCAGAGGGAGACAGAATATAACACATTATAAAAGTGGGAGGAGTCAAATATTACATAGGCATAGTGAATTAAAGATATATAATAACAAATTACAAAAAACATTTTTACATGAATTATACATATAATAATACATTTTAAAGACAAAAGAAAACATAAACATATTATTAAGGAGTGGAATGGATTGTGGGAAACAAGTTAAATATAGGACTATAGAATGTGTTTTTTTTATTAGATAAATTAATTTGTTTATTTAACAAATGGTCTGACAAGTTACTGTTTATAGATTTCCTGATTTCTAACGATTCTAAATTGTCTAACCTAATACCTATACTATTTTTATGCAAGAGGCTAGTACCTGTTATTTTAATTTTAAAAATCATTTATCCTGCAATTGCATTTAAAAAAATTAGAAACAGTATAATTGTCTGTGTGTGTCTAAAAAATAAATTGAAATGAAATAATAACACGCTCAATTGCTTCACATAAATGACGTACCCATAATAAATACAATGCAAGAAGGAAAGAAAAATTCAATAATGGAAAAAGAAAAAATATAGATTGAAAAAGAGTATTCAATATATAGGATACACATTAGAAACCATTTTCGGTATAAAAATTACATTTACTTAAAATTATGTTTGCATGTAACTTGTTAATGCAATTTCTGTTTTTGTTCATTAACCATATATAAAAGTTTTTATTTGTATATTTTCTGTTGGTTTGAGTTATATGTTGTATTTCTTTTAAGAAAATGTTGAATATGGCAGGAGCGAGGTAAGATTCATGTTTTTTTAGCAAGAGTGGATTTAATTTCGGACAAACGTCACATCACCTTCTATAATCAAAATACAAGAGAATCTATGCTCTCAAAAAAAATGTGGCCAAAACCATAGACTCAAATTCTTCCATTTTCATCAGCGAGGTGCTGTCACCGTACTTTAAGGAACTTCTGTGGAAAACTAAGCAGACGGCTGAAGAAACCCAATACCAATATGTGTGGTTTAAATCAAATAAACTGCATGTCCGCAAAGCAACTGGGGATAAAATCATCCAAATAAAACACGAAATGACCTGAAAAAAATGGGGAAACAAACTTAAATGACTAATATAACTAACAAATCTAACCTATCAATCTACCATCAAAACATAAGATCAATAAACAAAAACTTTGACCAATTTCTCATCCAACTCGATATTACGAAAATCAAATATGACATAATTATACTGACAGAATGCTGGCTAACACCTTCTTATACTCCCAAATACATCCCCAATTACACCCACCACCAAACCACAAATCAAATCAGACAAAATGACGGCATTGTGGTATACACATTAAACAAAACTTATAACTCGTATAACGTCAAAGAAATTACCATTACTTATTCAAACTGTCTTCAAATAACACACAACGTTAACACATGTATCATTGCACTCTACCGTTCCCTTTCTAAACCAAATATCTCCCCATTTTTGCAAGACTTAAATTACTGTCTTTCTGAGCTAAACAAAATAAAGAACCTAGTTTTATTTGGAGACATTACATCAACATTCTAAAAAACAACGAACATCCCCAGTGCCAAGACTACCTTAATACTGTAATGTTTCATGGAATGGTAAAAACAATAAATTCACCAACACGATGCACGCAATACTCATCCTCCTGCATCGACCATATTATGGTAAAATCGACAAACTGTCACACCTCTGAAATTCATATGTCATCAATTACAGATCACTACCCCACTTTTTTCACAATGGGTTCCAAATACGAACGAAACCAAGCACCAACTGCAATAACAAAGAAAACAATTGATGATGACAACCTCAAAAAAACGATTAACTCTAAATCCTGGGACATACTGCACAATATAACAAACACAGAGGATGCCTGGAATTACTTCTCTACCTACCTATAAGAAAATCTTAACCAGAACACCAAAATCATCACCATAAACACTCCTGGAGCGATCAAACCTCTTAAACCATGGATAAACCATACTATTAACAACTGAATTCGGAAACGCAACTCCATACACAAAAAATGTGCCACAAATCCATACGATATCACACTCCACAATTTCTACAAAAGATACAGAAATATTTGCCCACAAGTCATTAGGAAATCCAAAAATTTATATTACAATAAAAAAATCTCCGAATGCAACAATGACCCTAAAAAAATAAGAAAAGTCCTCAAGGAAGCTACCAACTCGTACAAAGCCACCGACGTCTTAAACTCTCCAAAAATCAATGAAAACGCTGTAGACTTTAAATCGAAACCTAACACAATTGTCAATCATATCAACCATTATTTTGCAAATATAGGTTCAGAACTAGCAAATAAAATCAAAACAAATAATCATACACTTGGTCCTAGCAACCCCGTAACCAAGGAAGAATTCCCAACACGCCTCGTTCTTAAAACAGTTACAGAAAATTAAGTTTCGATAGTAATAAAGTCTCTCAAAAATTCCTCATCTTCCGGCATAGATGAAATACCCAATACTGTTCTAAAAAAAATTGCCTACGGTATAATTCAACCACTAACTCATCTTCTTAATATCAGCATCCGCCAAGGCCTTTTCCCCACTATTCTAAAACAAGGTCTTATTATCTATATTTTCAAAACAGGCTCCAAACTCGACGTCAGTAATTATCTCCTTATTACTTTGCTAAATTCCCTTTCGAAAGTGTTTGAAAAGATCGTTAATACTAGTTGGATTGAATACTTGGAAAACAACAAACTACTATCGAACCGTCAATTTGGCTTCAAAAGACACAAAAGCACTAACGATGCCATAGCCACGGTTACCGACTTTATCTCTGGCCACCTTGATAAGGGCTCGAAATGTCTGTCGATATTCCTCGACCTTTGTAAAGCGTTTGATACAATCTCACACATCAAATTAGAACGCAAAATGTTCAATATAGGTATTAGAAATAAGGAATAAGACCTTCTCTCTAGCTTCTTATCTGGCAGATCACAATGCGTTAAAATCAGAACCACAAAGAGTCATATTCTGCCTATTAGTTACGGTGTCCCACAAGGCAGTGTTTTAGGTCCAACCCTCTTCCTGATATATATTAATGAGTTATGTAACCTAGATATCGATGCCACTATTGTCAGTTTCGCCGATGATACAGTCCTACTATTCCAATCGAAAGACTGGCCTACCGTATACGCCAAAGCGGAGGAAGGAATTCAGAAGGTAAAACAGTGGCTCGACTCTAATTCACTAACTCTAAATGTAACTTAAACAAAAATACTTACTGTTTAGCCTCACTAATATCCCAAAATCAAACCTAACTTTAAAAATACACGTTTGTTAAAATTCTTCCCTTGACCGGAATTGTGACTGTTCGCGCAATATATATGGGATTGTTAGGTATGCATCCACAGGCTTAAAGGACAAGTGTAATGTCAATACCAAATCCTGCAAATGTCCTACCTACCCTCTTACCCATCCCAAAATGTCACCATATTAAAAATATTGTTGCAACACATGTAAAATCTGACAAGTGGTGTCAGTTGCTTATCAGAGTTCGGAGTGATAATTAATATCAGACAGGGCGAATATACATATAAATTGTGAAGTGAAATCAACTAATACTCCTGAAGACGTGTGATAGTCATCAACGGGTGAGTCCATCTTTCCTGCATTCCAATCTGGGCTTATCTTGTGCTCCAGAAGCCCAGATTTATACCTTTGATTATTGCACTGTCCATCGGGTTTGTCGGATGCATATATCGTCCCATACCTATCATTCGGAGTAGTTTGGGACTGGTCCTTTGGGCGTGTGGCATATCACACCACCTCTAAAATATATAGTGGAGTCGCAGCTTCGCGACACCATTTTTGGTCCTTCGAGCCGGATTACCAACGGGGTATTTAAAATTAACATATTTAAAGTTATAAATAAATATTATTTCCTCTTTATACTTTGTTAATTTGTATGTACTAGGTTGCATTTGTAATTATTGTTGTGTTTAAATTCCTACATACAATTAATCATGGCGACTAGCGATAGTACTCAGGATATTAAAATCAAGTTAGTAGAATCGAAGATTAATTTGATGCATAATCGTGTTAATGAATTATACGAGAAAGCGAAAAGTATTGCGGACAGGGAGACGAGAAGTTCGGAGGATTTTCTTAAACAAACGGTTAATATAGCTACATATTATGCACAATTTAACACATTTTGTGATGAATTTCATACACTTCAGTTGAAAAAGGATTCAAATTACAATATGAATTTCGATTTATGGAGTAAATTCGAAAATAAGTACTGTTTTGTAGTTTCTATACGCGAAAGCATTATAGCAAAGCAAGATTCATCACGCGATCGACAGAAGTTAAATAATTCACCATTAATTAAGCTCCCACCGATCGAGATGCCATCGTTCGATGGTAATCAAGAGAATTGGTCGATATTTTATGAAGCTTTTAAATTAAACATTCACTCAAATGAAAATTTGAATACGTCGCAAAAGATGCAATATCTGATAGGGAAACTCCAAGGAAAGGCGTTATCAGTTTTTGCGGGAATACTTCCGAACGAACAAAATTATTTTTTAATTTGGGAAGCTCTCGAAAAGAAATATCAGGACAAACGCGTGCTAGGTACCTTTTATCTGAACAATATTTTGAATTTAAAATTATTGGCACCTAGTAACCCAAATGAGTTAAATAATTTTATCGAAAGGTTTGCGTCTTCCATAGCTGCACTCAAGGAATTAGGTATTGATGACCTAACCGATTTTATAATATTACATATTGCACTGAAAAAATTAGATATACAGTTGGTGCAAAATTTTGAAATGTCTATACGGGAGAAAGCTATACCTACATATACCGATTTAATAGAATACATTCGGTCGCATGTTAAAATCCTAGAACGAACTGGGCAAAATGATAATAAAGTTGTTAATAATAAAAACAAAGTTACGCATTCATTCGCTGTGGTCGAACCGAAGTTAAGTAATAATAATCGTAACAGGTGTCGGAAATGTAATCATTCTGATCATGTTGAATTGTTTAAATGTGAACAATTTAACGAATTAAGACCAAATGCTCGCTTTCAGTTTGTGAAATTAAATAATTTATGTGTAAACTGCTTAAGCGATAAACATAAAACTGTGAAATGTCCATCTAAATCGGATTGTAGAATTTGTAAAAAACGACATCACACCGCTCTGCATTTTGAGAGCACGATGAATACTGAAAGTCAATCGAAAAACGAAGCCATTACATTAATAGCGCGTAGTCATAAACATCATAATAATTTTTCTGCGGGTAATATAGCTACGAATGTACTACTGTCAACCGCGCAGTTATTTGCTTATGACAATAAAAATAATCAAGTAACCGTAAGGTGTTTAATTGATTGCGCCTCGCAACAAAATTTAATCAGTTTAAACACTTGTAATGAATTAAATCTTAAAATAATTCCTTTAAATAATTCAGTAGTTAAAAGTGTTGGTTCAGTAGAGACACCAATATTGGGACACGTTGCGTTAAAAATTAAATCCCGCGTTTCAGAAGATACTTATAAAATTAGTCTATTAGTTGTCGATAAAATAACTGATAAGCTTCCTACACAACATGTTGACACAAAGTCATGTGAGCATTTAGTGGGTTTAAACTTAGCGGATGAATCCTGGAACGTTCCATCCGATGTTGATATCTTATTAGGTGCACAGTTATTTCCATATATTCTGCTGGGGAATAAGGTTTTATCTAAACATAATACGAATGCACCACCGGCTTTACAGACAGTATTCGGGTATATTGTAATGGGTGAAATACCTACGTGTACACCGGAGGTTTCGTGGACGCTCGGCCCCATAACCAATGTAGATTTATATAATGCGTTATCCAAGTTTTGGACAATGGAAGACATGCCTATTAAGTCGTTGATGAGTGCTGAAGATGCAGAATGTGAGAAAATGTACCTCGAGTCAGTCCAACGGGATGAATCGGGAAGGTATATTGTATCTTTACCGTTTAAGATAGATCCTAATAATTTAGGTGATTCGCGCCGTGTCGCGCAGCGTCGATATGAATATTTAGAACGGAAATTTAATACTTCGCCAGAATTGCATTGCAGTTATAATGAAGTAGTTTCTGAATATCTGGAAAAGGGATATATGAGGGTTGAAGTTCCGTCTTCATCTAATATTGATGAGGGATATTTCATTCCTCATCACGCAGTAATTCGTAAAGATAAATCAACAACTAAAACTCGTGTTGTATTAGATGCAAGTACAAAGACCAGTTCAGGGTTGTCACTTAATGATATTTTGTATACAGGTCCAAATTTGCAATCTAATTTATTTACACTTTTAATTAAATTTCGCTTATTCGCTGTAGCATTAACCGCAGATGTTAAGCAAATGTATCTACGTATAATGGTAACGGAAAGCCATCGAAAATATCAAAAAATTCTTTATAGATTTCACAAAGATGAACAAATTCGAGTTTATCAATTTAATTCACTCGCGTTTGGTTTGAACTGTTCACCATTTCTAGCAATGCGAACTATACGGCAGCTAGCGAGCGATGAAAGAAATCGTTATCCGAAAGCGGCGGAAGTTGCAATTAATGATTTATATATGGACGATTTTGTATATTCTGTAAATACTATAAGTGAAGGCATCACTTTGGCTACAGATTTAATGGCGATGTTCAAGTGTGGAGGATTTGAATTAGTCAAATGGTCGAGTAATTCTCCTCATTTACTGGCCCAATTACCAGAGTCGCACCGCGCGACAATGGATTTTTCGGATAAATGTAGCATTTTAGGATTAAAATGGGATCCGATATCTGATTGTTTTCGATTTATGATATGTCCGACGGAGGAAAAAACTATATGTAAAAGATCAATTCTTTCCACAATAGCTCGTTTATTCGATGTATTAGGTTTGGTTGCTCCGGTAATTTTATATGCCAAATTACTTTTACAAGAGCTGTGGTTAGAGAAAGTAGGATGGGACGAGGAACTACCCCAAAGTATTGTTAATAGATATGTCAAATTCAAGGAAGAATTACCGATGCTTTCTAATTTAAATTTACCTCGATATTTGGGAGTAAAGGAGGACTGCACGATAAATATTATCGCCTTCGCAGATGCGAGTTTGAAAGCGTACGGTTGTGTAATATATCTTCATGTCACGGATAAGGGTGGCAACACTACAATGAATTTGATATGTTCTAAATCCAAGGTGGCCCCTCTGAAAACAGTGTCGCTCGCTCGATTGGAATTATGCGCTGCGCTTATTTTATCTAGACTCGTTAGATCTATTATAGATACTTATAGAAATCGCGTTTCGATAAACGATATATTTGCTTTTTCAGATTCAAAAATAGCACTTTCTTGGATTCACTCGTCCCCGCACCGGTGGCAAACTTTTGTAGCTAATCGAGTTAGTGAAATTCAGGAAAATTTACCCGCGAAACATTTTTATCACATAGATGGCGTTACCAATCCTAGTGATTGTTTATCACGAGGACTACTGCCTGCACAGCTAGTCGATCATTCTCTTTGGTGGCACGGTCCGCCCTGGGCTGCGAACCCAGTATCCGAGTGGCCTGTCGAAAGATTTTCCCCCTCACGAGAGGAGGAGAATACTTTGGAATTGAAAAAATCGCATACATTTACGATAACGTCAATAGAGGAAAATTCTCCGATATATAATCTCGCTTTAAAAATTTCCTCATGGCCAAAACTGCTGAGAATTGTGGTATATATTTTACGATTTATGCGAAAGTTATCACGCTCAACAGTTATAAATTCCACGGAATTAAACATTGCTGAAATGAATGTATTAAAAGCTTTACAGAATAGGTATTTTAGTGCCGATATACAATTAATACAGAGGGATAAATTATGCTTACCTTCAATCCGAAAACTAAACCCGTTCTTAGATCATAATGGCTTGTTACGTATAGGTGGTAGATTAACAAACGCGAATATACCTTTTGAAAACAAACATCCAGTACTTTTGCCAAGACAGGATCATATTGTCGATATAATTATAGACTTTCACCATCGTGTGAATTGTCATACTGGTGCACATCTCCTTATGTCAATAATTAGACAGCGTTATTGGATCTTATCGGGGAGAAATCTAATACGCAAAAGAGTACATGCTTGTAATTTCTGTTTTAAAACTGCACCTTCTAATATTATACCGCTAATGGCAGATTTACCTACAGCTAGAGTTCAGGAAGCAAAGGCATTTACACATACGGGTGTAGATTTTGCCGGACCAATAAATATAACCCTTTCTAGGCGTCGTGGGGTAAAAAGTCAAAAGGCATATATATGTCTATTTATTTGTTTAACAACGAAGGCTATACATATGGAAGTGGTATCAGATCTAAGCACGGACAATTTTTTAAACGCATTTAAGCGTTTTCTATCCAGACGCGGACCGGTTTCGTGTATGTACAGTGACAATGCGACAAATTTCATAGGCGCAAAGAATTGTCTGGATGACTTGTATAATTTTTTAGAGGCAAATTCAACTAAAGAAGTTCTTCGCAATGAATTTAACATTCGGAGAATTGAATGGAAGACGATTCCACCCCGCGCTCCTCACTTTGGAGGATTATGGGAGTCAAATATTAAATGCATTAAATCGCATCTGTATAGGGTTGTGGGTACTCAACTTTTATGTTATGAAGAGCTTCTCACAGTTCTGACACAAATAGAGGCTGTACTTAATTCACGGCCATTATGTTTATTAAGCAGTTCTCATTATCCAGAAGCTCTTACTCCGGCTCATTTTCTGATGTCTACCCCGATTCAGCATCTACCTGCTTATGATTTGACTAATGAACGCATTAGTCTACTGAAAAGGAAAGAGCTTTTGGACCACCTCGTTCAATCTTATTGGAAGAAGTGGCATATAGAGTATCTTCACTCTCTGCAGATGAGAAAAAAATGGAATAGTCCCGCGAATAACATTCTAGTAGGTACCATAGTATTGGTGCATCAAGAGGATGCGCCTCCACTTTATTGGCCGGTGGGCGTTGTTGAGGAGGTGTTCCCTGGTAAAGACGGAGTGGTTCGTGTCGCACGCGTAAGGACCCCTTCCGGGAACTTTAAACGACCAGTCGTAAAATTGTGTCCTTTGCCTACACAATAATTATTATTTCTTTATTTCATTATTTTATAAATTTTCGTTTTAACTTTGCAATATTAATAGCGTATTGATAAGAATATTTATATTTCATCTTTCGTTTTACATTTAACTTTTTACTTTATTTGAAAGTACTTAAAATTTCGGAAGGTACTTTCAACGCCGGGAGAATGTTCGCGCAATATATATGGGATTGTTAGGTATGCATCCACAGGCTTAAAGGACAAGTGTAATGTCAATACCAAATCCTGCAAATGTCCTACCTACCCTCTTACCCATCCCAAAATGTCACCATATTAAAAATATTGTTGCAACACATGTAAAATCTGACAAGTGGTGTCAGTTGCTTATCAGAGTTCGGAGTGATAATTAATATCAGACAGGGCGAATATACATATAAATTGTGAAGTGAAATCAACTAATACTCCTGAAGACGTGTGATAGTCATCAACGGGTGAGTCCATCTTTCCTGCATTCCAATCTGGGCTTATCTTGTGCTCCAGAAGCCCAGATTTATACCTTTGATTATTGCACTGTCCATCGGGTTTGTCGGATGCATATATCGTCCCATACCTATCATTCGGAGTAGTTTGGGACTGGTCCTTTGGGCGTGTGGCATATCACACCACCTCTAAAATATATAGTGGAGTCGCAGCTTCGCGACACCAGTGACTGCCCATGCCTAGAACAAGCAATCAATATCAAATATCTAGGACTAACCCTTGACACACACCTAAACTGGAAATTACATATCTATAACATTACAAACAAAATTCGCAAATCTATTTACTTTTTCAAACAAACACGTAATTTCCTTGACCCCAAACTTTTAAAATCAGTGTATTTCTCACTATGCCAATCACACATAGAATACGGAATTTTAGCTTGGGGTAATACTTCTTCTACTGCCCTCGACCCCATTATTAAAGCACAAAAATTAATCATAAAAATAATTCTCAAATTTCCTCTTTCTACCAGCACTGATACTATCTTCAATACTATCAACGTTATGGACATAAAACAGCTTTTTGCAAGATTTATCTTGATTAATTTACACCAAAACAGCAAAACACTATACAAACCAACTCAAACGATACACAATACCCGAGCCAAAAACAAAAAAACTTCTTCAAACCCCTTTTGCTAAAACCACCTTTGGGCAAAGACATTTAATATACATAGCTTGCAAACTATACAATATACTACCAGACACTATTAGACGAACAGAGTCAGTGACCAAATTCAAACATGAAATAAAGAAATGGATAACAAGTATTGGGCGTCCCACTATCACAAACATATTTATTTATTTATTTATTTATTTATTTATTATTTTATTTACGCCCTAATGGGCTTTTACATGAAAATATACATTTACATTGATTACAATAATTGAACATAAGAAGATAAATGGAGTTAATTGTAAGAAAGCAACACATATAATAAAATTTTGTGCAAATTAGCAAAACACTAATAAGATGGATTCAATATAAAATATACCCAAGCATGAAATAGTAAGTAAAAGAAAGTTCAACATAAAAAGTAAGTAAGTGGGTGTGTTTAAACCCAGTATTAATTGTGTGTTTAACAAATCGATAAACCAATATAAATTAGAGTGTAACTTACTCGTGAGGTAAAGAACATTATAACAGAGATTTAAAAAAAAAAAAAATAACAAAATAAGAGTTGCACCTGTAAAAAGCAAAAACTAATAGAATTTAGCAATATCGACATGAATAAGAAATAATAAGATCTGAGATGGAACATAGTGTTATGTATAAAAAGTAGTTAGTAGGTATATGCATACAATTATAAGTGTATAGTAGAGCAAATAAAAAACAAACAAATATGGATATAATTTACTTGAAAGGTTTCGAATGGGAGAAGATGTAATAAAATTATTAAAGCTATAAAAGTTAATTATTAGCCGATAGAATCGAAATAAGTTGCCTTTTAAAGCTCACAAAATTGTCAAAACCAAATATATCTATAAGTTCACAGTATTTATTCGCAAGGTTGTGAATTCTAGGAATTGGTGAAAAAATAGAATAATTAGTGTTGAGGTTCTTGTTAAATTTAAAAGTATCTTTACTGCGAGTTTGCCTAGCAGGAACATTAATGCAAATAAGTTCCAACAAATTAGGGCTGTCAATTAAAGATTTAATAATTTTGAATAAAAATAGCAAATCAATTAACACTCTTCTATCAGATAATTTAAGAAGTTTAGTTTCAGCAAGCAAGTTATTGTAATTTATAAATTCGATTGGAATTTTCATTTTAAAATTAATGTACCGAAGGAATTTATTTTGTACCTTTTCTAATGATTGAGAATGGACCTTGTAGTACGGTGACCATACGGTGGAATTGTATTCTAATTTGCTTCGTACTAACGAGCAATACAGATGTTTTAATGTTGACATACTTTTAAAATTTGCTCCCATTCTCAAAATAAAACCTAGTATTCTCATCGCATCGCTTGTTATTTCATCGATGTGTTCGTTAAACTGTAGACTCTCGTGGAATATAACACCAAGATCACGAATCTGTGATACACGAAGAAGATTAGCACCATTCATAAAGTAGGAAAAATTAAGTGGATTTTTGCCTTTGTAAAAACTGATAATCTGGCATTTACCTAAATTTAGTTGCAAATCATTGACAGAACACCACGCACATAGTTTATTAAGGTTCAACTGCAAAATTGCGCGATCGTCATCGTCTTTGATTATTCTGTATATCTTCAGATCGTCGGCAAATAACAGGACTTTAACATTAGTAAAAATATTAACAATATCATTGATAAACAAACAAAATAATATTGGGCCCAAGTGAGATCCCTGTGGTACTCCGCTCGAGGCAGCAAATGTATAAGAAGTAAACGAATCTATCTTGACTGCTAAGTACCTTCCTAATAGATAACTCTTAAACCATTCCAACATACTCCCTCTTATTCCCAACAATTTTAGTTTACGTAATAATATTTTGTGGTTTACTTTATCAAATGCCTTACTGAAGTCAGTATATATGGAATCAGTTTGATGTGATGCATTAAGGGCATTAACAATATCATTCGTGTACAATATCAAATTGGTAAGAGTAGATCTACCTTTAATGAATCCATGTTGAAGGGGAGAGATGGTTCGATTGATTCGGGATATCAACTTATCTAGTACTAGGCTTTCAAAAAGTTTGGGTAAAGTAGACATTATACATATTGGCCTATAATTTGTTACTTCGCTCTTATTACCTTTTTTGAAAATGGGCGTTAAAAGACTAAACTTCCAAAGGTCCGGGAATACACCTGATGAGAGTGACTTTGTAAATAACTTATGAATAGGATATGACAATGTATGCATACAATTTACTAAAAACCTGGGCGGAACATTATCAGGTCCTGCGGATTTTCGGGAATCAAGACTCTTCAGCTTAGATATAATATCGTCTATGGTTACATTACAGACAGATATATCAAGAGTTTCAACCAAATCAAAGCACGAAATATTGCTGTCTTCACTTGCATTAATGTAAACGCCGCTAAAAAAATCAGCAAAAAGATTAACAGTTTCCTGAAGATTTAGGGATAATTTAGAATCGAATGACACACTACTAGGTATGTAAGTACCATTTTCTTTTTGGGATTTAACATATTTCCAAAAGAAATTTGAGTCGTCCATGATAGAGCCTTCGACATCACTAATGTAATTTTTGTAACATTTTGCGGAGAGCTTATTGCACTCTGCCCTCAATTTTTGAAACGCAGTATAATCGATGGCCAGGCGACTTTGTTTGAATCTCTTATGAGATAATTTTTTAAGGTAAATTAAGTCTATCAGGTCTTTTGAGAACCATTTTGGGTATGGAGTTTCTCTGTAAGTCGTTAAAGGAACAAATTGTTCAATTGCAGAATTAACGATGAAGTAAAATTTTTTAAGGTGTACATTAATATCATCGTCGCTATCAAAGAATGACCAGTCAGTCTGTTTAAGGAAATTTGAAATTTTAACATAGTCAGCTTTTTTGAAATTTCGAGTTTCTACTACCTTTTTTACGATAGGAATTGGTTTAAGATTAGACATGCAAATTTCTAGTGGTGGATGGTAAACATCGACAGGTAATAGAATTTCGGTACTTCTCACAACACAGATGTCAGACACATTTGACAGTGCCAAATCCAACGTACGACCTCCTATATTATGAACATTATTACACTGTGTTAGACCTAAGAACAGTGCCATATCTCTAATAACACGAATATTAACATTAGAACAAGAATTGACAGAATTCATATTACACCAATCATAATGTGGCAGATTGTAATCACCAACTAGAAGTAGTTTAGTATTAGGATATTTAGCACAAATTGATTCAACCTCGTCGCAGTGATTGCTGTAGCTTTGGACATCAGAATTCGGAGGTAAGTATGCACATCCCACTATTATTTTACCTCTAGAAGTGTTCACATTGACAAATAGTTGCTCGATGGATGTGTTTTTTGTGGATATTTTTGAAGAACTGAGATATTTTGAGATAGCAATGGCTACACCACCTCCTCTCGTTTTGGCACTTGTTTTAGAATTCCTATCCATACGGTAGATGTTGAAATTAGGGAAGCCTAATTCGGCAGAATTGATTCCTGAGTCGAGCCATGTTTCGGTTAAAATGAAGATATCACTGCTGATAGTTGCCGCCGAAGTCAGCAACATGGGAAGTTTAGTGCGGATCCCTCTCACATTTTGGTAGTAGCATTTTATTTTTTGTTGTTTCAGTTTTTTGGCGCACATTCAATAATTTTAGGTACAGAGTTCACATATTTGATAGTTATATTGGTTTCACCGTTGTTCTTCCTCGTCTCGAGTTGTTGGCGTAAATCTAGAAGTTGAGTCCTCTGCAATGGTGTTTGGTCGTTACTGGCCTTTATACCGTTTTTCAGTTTTGCGTTCCTGGTCAAAACCTCGCGAGCCGAGACAGAGTCATTGAATTCGACCTTAATCGGTCTAATTTTGTTGGACTTTTTTACACCAAGTCTGTACGACTTAACCACACTCGGTATTAAATCATTATTTATATCACTAATCGCTGAAACTACTTTATCGCTGTCCATTTTAATAATTGTTGTTGTTGATTCTGAAATACTTTCGGGAACATTAAATAAAATAATGTTCTTTGACCGGGTTTTTCTTTCCTCGGCCTCTGCGAGCAAATCATTTATTGAAGATGAAGTATTTGTCGGGTTAGTAACAATAGACTGAGTATCCGTTACACTTTTTAATGTTGACAATTCTCCTTCCAACATTCCCATTCGAACAGCCATCAATCCTGTGGTTCCTAACAGATCCGTTGTTATCGGGGTAATTTTACCCATTTGCTCCTTCGTAAATTTGTTGCCGGGGTCATTAATAATTTTTATCAGCGAACAGAGTAGATCCTTGGCCTTGGTCATATAGTTAAGAGAGTTCTCGTTTAAATCCATATTAAAATTTATTTAAAAAGAGTTAAAAATATGTTAACTTTATTCGTAATTAGTTTATACACAAACGCCTGTTTCCCGCAAACTGTTTAGCACTATTCAAAAGTGACGACACTTTCGACCAATGGCGATAGTAATGACGGACTGATAATGCGCCTGCGCGTTTGGTATGTTTACCAGTTGAAAATTGTTATTTTAATATTTTTAAAACACAGCACTGCACAGCACACACGATAATTTAAAAATCTAACTGATTGAATATTTCGAAGATGAAGTGATTTAACTACTTCGACACTTTATGTTGTGTTTACTTGCAATTTTCTAATGTTTTGGAAGTTTTAATGTGGAGCGTATTCACTATCTGTGTAATCAATGACGGTAGGTTACTTTTTTTTTGAGTATGTAAACCAAATTACACGCAAAGAGTAACAACGATTCACATACAAAATAAAATAATAGATTCAATAATTTTATAATAGCCCCTTTGTAAATAATCTATAAGTACCTGAATACGTCTGTCTCGACACAGGTGTACCCTAGTGAGACAGATGTAGAAAAATTTATGCAATAAAACTTTATATTGATAAATAATTTTTTTTTTTTTTGGCACTTTTAAATGATTGTTAGATTTAGCTCGAGTGAGATAGGTGGGAAGCTGACGATTTTATGCAATTTACATGGATAATTTTTTTTAATAAATAGCTTCATGACATCAAGTATTTTATTTTTAATTAAAAGATTTTCAGTGGGATGAAGATATGGTTTTTTGAACATAGTTCCAATAAGTGATTTATGAGCTGTGTTAAGTAACTTAATGTATGTGTCTGCGACTCTACCCCATGCCGATATGCCATAAATTAAAATGCTTTGACAAAGATACATCAAACATACTTATTTCGATTGTCTGTATGTGATTACTACCTCGGTTCAATGAACTCGGATTTTTTAAAAATTTAGTTGTCATTTTCAAAATTGATACTGACATATGTCTCCAGAATTTAGATAAGCAATAATGTAATCTGTCTATAATAAAATATTGTTATAAACATTTATTGTGATTTTTCTTTTAATTTTCAAAATGGGAACTGATATGTTAAGAATACAGACTATCCTGCCGGACCCGCGAGCTGTAACCTTATTAATTTTTTTTAGTAATTAATTGATAAATTGGGAGGCGGGTTTGGGTACCGCCGTCCCGGGAACCATTTATTGGATAACCAACACCTCTACCATAGGTCACCCCGAGTGGCTCGATATGTTTGGTGATTTAGCAGGGGTGCCCGGGTTCATTGGGTGAGGTGTGTTCAGGATGCGCCTGCCCACCAGCTGCAAGGCATGCTGGATCGGGAGATACCGGTTTGGAGAGACTCTTTGACACATCCAACTGGTCTCTCTTGACCCATTGCCTTGCACATTCCTCATACCCTTTTCATTCCCAGAACTTTCTTTCTTTCCCATCCTTACAAAAACCCTCCACACAGCATCCCAAAGATGACATTTAATTATTTTCCTCAGGGCTTCCTGTGTTGTGTTAATGTAAAAAAAATGATGGTATTGAAATAATGTCGTTCCTTTTTTGAATTCTAGTAAAACGGCAGCTTAGTAGTAATTTACTTATAAGTTCAGTGTTCTAACCAAAACACATCTCCGCCGTGTTACTAGGATAATGAGCATGATTAATACCAGGACTGATCCGATCATTAAGCTTGGTGTTAAGTGACTGAATTAATTGTACGCGAGTAAACTCGGTAGGTACTTGACGATAAAGTAACTGAGTCGGTTAGTGCTGTGTCGCCGCGGTTTATTTATACTGATCTCATGATATTATGGAAGTTTGCCGCGGAACCTTATTGATGTTTGAGGGTGAAGATCATATATACGGACGTGCCAAAATATCAAGCAAAACATGTTTACGCTTTTGGTAGCGTGAAAATTATTATTGTGTAATTTTGATGACGTAATAATTATAGCAGTTATTTTAACAGTTATAGCGTTAATTAAGTACATTGAAATTACAGCTCATTTGGTGCCCTATATAGCTTAATTATTACTGTTGTCTATTTGACGTTGAAACGAGAAGTGAATAAAATTTATGGTGTAACATCAATTTCGTATTTTACGTTTGTTTGTTTTTATGATTCATGATCACACATAGCTATTAATTCATTTCATGTGGCATTGCGTCTGACATAATTTAATTGTGCTAAATTGATGCTGATCGAAACGATAAAGTGCTAGTGGACCTACAATAGAATACGTCAGTGGGAGCTTAAATAGCTACTCTTAGGACGGGTTATTTTAAACAACCGTGATAATCCATCAAATGTCGAAATTAACACATTAATTTAAACTCAAGTACAAATCTTAATAATCCGTTATTCAATTTGATCTCGTTTTTAAAGAACAAGGAGCTTTTATACAAAGTGTTGCAGTGATTACTTATTTTTTTATGTCATATTAATTTTTTTTCAGTCATATTAAAGGGTCCTTTTTGGGTTGCTTGTGTATATTTCTCTTTCACCAGTGTTCGGTTGCTTCTTTTGGCGTAGTCGAATATATACAAGTTAAATAAATTACATATTAGTTAAACTAATTTATTAATTTTTGAGAAAGTTTTAATCATTTCAAACTCATTTGAACTTAAATTTCCAAAACTTATATTAATAGACTATTACCGTTGTGAGTTTCGTTTGCTTATTGATTTTAAAAAAACTCATCTCTCCATACACCTTCTTTCTATATCTACATCTTTAAAAGGAATTAAGAATTACAATTTTCACCCCAAAAGAAATGACAAGACATTTTAAGGACGTATGTAATATGTATATTAACTACGCATATTTTAATTTAGAACTATATAACTTGTCGTAAAATGTACTGTAAATGTCCAAATAAATCAAATGAATAGTGTTTATTTTCTTCTTCGTTCGTAGTCGTTACGGTACAGCTTCCCCTGGAACCATATATTGGATAACCAAAACCCTTGCCATAGGTCACCCCGGGTAGTTTTCTACGTTTGGTAACTTAGCAGGGGTGCCTGGGTTCATAGGGTAAGATTCGTCTGGCGGCAAATGAGTTTGCCCACCTGCTGCCTGGTGGGCCAGATCGTGAGAGACTTGTGTCGCCTTGCATCGCAGTGTCATAGATTTATTTTAAAGTCCTGGAGACATTGACCCCCAGATTCCTACCCACCTCTCATACATTTTCCTTTCCAGATCTTCTTTTTCTTCCTTTCCCTAAAAATAACCTCCACACAGCATCCCTAAAGATGAAATATACCCTGAGACATATATTTCGTCAGGGCTTCTTGTGTGGAGATGATGTAAAAAAAATCCAATCTAGTTATATCTCACGCCAAGCCAACCCAAAAGTTATGTTATTTTTATTAAGGCGATTATTTTGATTTGAAAATTTGGTCGCCTACAAATGTTTCAGATGCTTTAATTAAATACTGCGAGTAGAATACATCTTGGTCTATGAAATAATAGAGTATTTTTTAATTATTATTTTTTTGATAAATTAATGTTTTAAAGACAAGATTTTATTTATGCATAGCACAAAGGATAACAATTATTTTTATAAGCAATAATTGTTCGCCTGAAACACTCATCCACATTGAAAAAATCTCCTGATAAAAAATACATGACGCCAACGGGACTCGAACCCGTGTCCATTCGATTTCCGGTCGAAAGCTCTGACCACTGAGCTATGGGGGCTTATTTCTTACCCGAGAAAATATTCAATATATGCTAGTGTTTCATTCAACAAAAAATGTAAAAAGCAGTAATTGTTGAATGAAACACTAGCATATATTGAATATTTTCTCGGGTAAGAAATAAGCCCCCATAGCTCAGTGGTCAGAGCTTTCGACCGGAAATCGAATGGACACGGGTTCGAGTCCCGTTGGCGTCATGTATTTTTTATCAGGAGATTTTTTCAATGTGGATGAGTGTTTCAGGCGAACAATTATTGCTTATAAAAATAAGAGTATTTTTTAGATAAGTCCTTTTATAAACCCAGAAAAAATAATGTATAAGGCCTATGAAAACTGCTTTAAAGTTAAAAATCTCCTACTTATGAACCCATTTTCGGTTATTATTTTTCTGTATAATGTGGCAAATTAAGTTATTTATAAAATGATCGGAAAAAAATGTCTGAAAATCCACAAAATAAAATAAAAGGCACTTTTTGGACAGGTGTTTTTCTTGCATAAATCAAAACAGGCGGATTGTGTTAAGCGGGAATTTAAACCTTATCGCCATCTACGTGAGGGGTGTTGTTGATAACGGCTCAATTTAAAATATAACATGACGTAGTGCATCGCCTTAAAGGTAAACTTATGTTTACAAGACAAGGTTTTTATGCAAATCACAAAGAATAACAAATTATTATAAGCAATAATTATTACCTAAAATAAAAATAAAAACAATTATTGATGAATGAAATTGGAAATAGTGTTTATTTAATTATTTAGCGGATAAAGATAAGCCGACGTAGCACAGTGGTTCCGTGCACTTTGCCTGCAATCAGAAGGTACGGGATCAATTTCCGTCGGCAGCATTTATTTTTTCTTAGAAGAATTTTTCAATTTATATTTGTGTTTCAGGCTAATAGTTATTGCTCAAAAGTCACCTTATTAATGCAAAATTATTCCTGTATTCTTTATACATATGAAATGTGTAATTCAATGTTATTTACCCTGAAAAAGATGTCAGGTAAATGATTTTTGTTTAAATACATAGCTACAAAAAAAAAACCACGCGGCTAGAGGTTAACAGTAAGCTCCTCGACTAGTAGTAGGTACATTCAGGAAATATTTTTACGGTGTAAAATAAGTGTTTTCTTGAACGTAAATATTTTATAGAAAACAAAAAACGCTCGAGGGCAATGTGCGATGAGACAAAAGTCTCCCGAAACAAACACAACAAAAGTCATTTTTGAAAACCCCCCGAGAAAAAATGTTAAATTTGTTCGAGGAAATTTAAAAAATAAAACAGTTTAACGGTGTCCTTTCGTTTAACTTCCGAGAATTGTTCGTACACATCTTGAAGTTGGTGGATCAGGTCTTTAAGAAGCACCGAGGCATTCTCCTTGTCTGAAGTAATTCTTTCGCGAAGTTGGAAGAATTGTAAAAAGCCGGCGATACGCCAGGGCTAGACACTTGAGTTATTTCTCTGCGGAATTTTATAATAATTAAACTTGTACTTTGAAGTTACTTACAAATACAACAGGGAAGGTGCATCGGTTACTCTTTAAACGCAAAAAATATCTACAGGTTTGGTATAAGTTCTGTACGGGTTTTGTAATAACAACCTTTCGGTAAAGAATTAAACTTTTTACCCAATAGTCGATTCTAAAAACTGTAAAACAATTTTATCATTTCTTTGAAGCTCATCAATATTAATATGAGTTTGGATAATATTTTCAATCAGTGAAATACTCAAAAAAACTAAAAAAAGTATTAAATTAAATTCAATAAGTATTAAATTTATTATTATTTGACCCGTCGCGGTCGGTGGCTGAGTTGAAATCGCGTCCTCCATCACAACACAAGCAACATTGTCTGCTAACTGTGGTGATAGTAGGAGATTTTAAAATATTGTCTTATTATTATTATTATTATATATATATGTATATGTATCTATATATATATAAGCAATTTTATTTATTGTGTTTTAAATTATAAAATACAAATATATACCTACCATATCAATATAAAAAATTTTGGTGCGAATTTTAACTACACGTTTGATCGGTCATTCTTAATTTTAATATTCACTATTTTATATTTATTTAGTTTATTAGTCATAATATTTACATAGTAGGAAGGGCAAAATTATTTTTACAGATCATTAACAGAAATTTCCCAATTAAATCATGAGAAATTTTTAATTGCTTTCATTTTACAATTTATTAAGTAAATAAATAAAAAAAAACTCACATCAGTACAAGATATTAACTACAACTTTTGCTTTTAATAAAATAATATTCAGTAAGTATTTTGACCTCAAATCATAAAATAAGATTTATTATTTTTTGGTAAACTAATGTTTTTAAGACAAGATTTTTTTATGCATAGCACAAAGGGTAACAATTATTTTACAAGCAATAATTATTCGCCTGAGACACTCATCCACATTGAAAAATCTCCTGATAAAAGATACATGACGCCAACGGGACCGTTGGCCCGTCCCGTTGGCGTCATGTATCTTTTATCAGGAGATTTTTCAATGTGGATGAGTGTTTCAGGCGAATAATTATTGCTTGTAAAATAAATAATATTTGTTTGAAAAGGCAGCGCAGCGTTATTTTTAGAGGTTGATGCTTGGAATGGTCAGAAAAAGCTTTTTAAAATACGTTAATGTTAATTTTTATCTAAGTTGTTGCTTCCTCGATATGGAAAGTGTTTCAATTGTATCCTTGCTCCAGACCAAAGCATCACATACTTAATATCCTTTATCCTTAATTTTTTACCTCGAAGATATTACCGAATATATCGAGTTCGATGGCATGTCCCCTACACTTTACTGGGAAGTTTACGAGTAACAAACTGCTACCTTTCTTGTACACATTTTAGGGGTTCCTTAATGTTCTTTTGGAAAGGTAAAGACACATGACTAAGCCTTCCACTTAACAGAATAATGCAAGCGGTGATGGAAAACAACGTAGGTAACGACGTTCTTGCGTGCTCGCGGGCCCAGCACAGAAGATCGATTGCTGCTACGAGTATATACTCGTTAAAGCATATACGCCTTAAATGTTCAAATAATAACATGTTGGGATACACAGAAGTCGTCAATGTAGTAAGAAACCATTTTGTGTGTTATCTAAAGTAATGTGCTTCAGAATGTATGAAGTTGGAATTTGTTACATGATAAAACAGTAATATTTTGAGTTATTTATACTTATCAGTAGGCCACAGGTAATTTGTAGTTATTTATACGTTGTGTTTAGGTACCTAGATAAATCGCTTAGTGTAATTTTAAATTCAACGCGGCATGAAAATGGACGTAGTTTAATCAATAACTCATTGTATAAAACGCATTCTGACAATATTGAAAGGGTAAACTATTAAAACAAAGTATTAACTATTTTCTTTTGATAAAACAACTTAACTTAATAACGCTATCAGATCATCTCTGACCTTGTACTTTTAAATAAAATTATTATTATTATTATTATCCATTGATAACCCTGAAATTCCCGCCAAAATAAAATTTTACGTACCGACTAGAAATACGAGGCAAAGTGCTACATTTTTCTGTGACAATTTTAAAACCAACTATGAAGCTCATACACCTATAAATAGACTATATAATTTTGGCAATAAATTTTGGGAATATTGTAGACATGCTTGAAGATTCCGTATTAGTTATAAAACGAAATCTTTTTGATCATTTTACTGAGATGTATGAATTCACAACTCTGTAGTGAATACACTTTTGTTTTTATATGTATATGTTCCTTAATACATACTAAGCTTTCCGTAATCCACACTATTAATTTGAATTAACCTTAATTTAATCAAAAATCATAATTTATTGTAAACTATGTAACACAACTGTATTACTTGTTAACTCCTTTTGTAAAAGCCCATTAGGACGTAAATAAATAAATAAATAAATATGTATTATTTCTCATAGCATGGTAGATACCATCAGTATGGTCCCCTGATGAAAGACCACCTTGAAGAATAAAAGTTTTGATGGAAATGGCTCTAACCGTATTTGATAACCGGAGCTGAATTAACAGGTAATTCCCCACATTTCTCTTCTCTACATTCTCCCCACTCTCTCAGTCAACTTAAAATGTCTCAATTAGGGACGGGGAACAGCTGAGAGCAGTTGTGGCTGTTGTTGGTTATTTACAGAAAAAACTTAATCATGAAAACTTTCACCTATAAATAAAATGCCCAGATTTTAAGATTTACACTGTAACCAGGAACTCCACTCGATTTGTCAAATACAAGTATTCCGATATTAAATTTATATATATAAGCATCTTTTATGTTAACGATCGAAATCTAGTGAGGTACGCGCGTCGTCATACGTACCTGAGATTTATCTGTTTAACATTAAGGCTATTCTCATGCGGGTAGGAAATCAACAAATTCTGAAATAAGTAATTGGCAAAAATTAAAAAAAAACATCAGACAAAATTTAAAAATAATTTATATACCACAGTAGTGGTAACTCGGTAAAAGTCCACTTTTCCACACAAAAATGCCCACATTGCCATCGCCGACGAACGTGGCCGACCAACCCGTGAGGTTCTGTCAAAATCTGCCGATCAAATCTTTAGTATATAAAGAAATATTAATTCTACATATAATCATCGACAAACATACTAATGACGGTTTTCTGTGATGATGTGCGTGATGTAAAATGTGCCCGCGTAATTTGATGGAAAGGGTTAAATAAATTATTCAAGTTCTAAGAATTTTTAGTTTTCATAATTGGAACGAACGATTGAAAAAAGCGAAAAAGCAGGTAACAACATTATTTTATTTATTGAATATTCTAATTTTTAATTTATATTTTTTTTGTTTAAAATTTTCACAATTATTTTTATTTTTCATAAGTTTACCAACGGTGGTCATTCAAAAGGTAAATAAATAAACTGTCTTCTCTTTAATTTGTCACCAACATGAATATTTTTTTCTTACTGGCGTGTTTCCTGGTTGTAGAATAATATAGTGTAGAGCGAGATAGAAATACTGTATATAAGCAAATGTATTAGCTTCATCTTAGTCTCTCACATCCCAGCTCTCAGTTAGACATCACGTATCCGTAATCATTGTTCGCGTTTAATAATAACCTTAAGTTTTCTATAATCCGAGTATTTTTTTATTAATTACCCGCCATGCATTCATATTGCAGTAACGCAGCCGATAATATTTTTTTTATTTTATCCAGATACCCGTCCCGCTCTTCCCGGCAGCGGATATTTGTTTTTAAGTCACTCTATGGCCGGAAAATGAAAGCTTGTCGCATTCCTATTTCGAAAGGGGAAATAGATTGCTAATGTCTGTGTCTCCTATGCGAGCGCTATGTGTGAACAGGAAAGACTTGGATATTATTCGGTGGAAAACGAGGTTTGAATGCTCGGTCAGGTTGCTCGGCCAAGATGTTGTGTTTACGAATACGGTACGAAACAAGGATTGGTAATGGTTTATCAGAACGGTTTTGTTTGTAATATATTTGGCAATAATTCATGCGCATTGTGCAACGGACAGTTAAATTTAATATTTATTTACATGTTTTTTTGTAACTAGTACCTAAGCTAGTAAGATTAAGCCGTTGTCATAAATTTAATTGTCAATTTTACACATATGATGAACGACCTGATAATTTTTCATTTTTAATGACTATAATTTCTCTATGGATCTCTGGAACCTATGGCATTGAAAATCGCTCTTTTGAAATGTTAACTAAATGCCATTCGTCAATATTAAAATCCTAAAACCTTTTAAAGAAACCCCATTTACGACATTTAAGATTATGATCCAGCAAACCGACATTAAAATTGTAATATACCAAGATTTCTGGCCCCAAGTCATCAAGTTCAGAAGATTCAGAGAAGTTGTCAAGCGAACTACGAAAGAAACAAAGCTTAATGAAAAAGATAAATATCACTTTTATCAATTGCCGAACTGAAAAAAGAGTAGAAAATTTATTTTCGTTCTGTGAACGACAAACAACATTATTCTATTGCAAGAAATATGGCTTATACCAACTGATCTAGATTTTCTCAGAAAAATTCACCCTGATTTCATGAGCTATGGCAGTTCAACGGTAGACATCTCTAATGGTCAATGAAGAGGACAACCGTATGGTGGATTAGCGATGCTACGGAGGAAATCATTCAAGACGGTAATAATATCAATTGAAATCACACTAGACACTGCAAAATTAACTGTTATATGTGGACAAAAAAGATAATTTCCAAGAATATTTATCGTGTCTATCAAAATTACACACGTTAATCGAGGAAAAAGACAACACTAATTGTATAATTCGCGGAGACTTTAATGCCAATATGAATTTTTCTGAGCCAAAATTATTCTTCAGATTTTGCGGATTCTGCATTTTTCGGATTGCGGATATTGACATACTTCCACCCTTCTCGTATACATATGTAAGCGATGGACATAATACAATTAAGTGGCTCGACCATTATCTCCTAACTCAGGCAGTGCATAATCCAATTAAAGAAATGTCTATTGACTACTAAGTCTAGTACTAGTCTAATCACAGACCAATGCATACCACTCTAGGAACTATACGGCTAGTTATATATAATACTAGTTGTACAATAATAGGGATCCAAGTCGATGCGATTGCCCAAAAATCAAGCACAAGTACAATCCTACTCCAGATATGCCCAATTATCAATATGTCAACTTGAGATAATTTGAAGACAACGCTGATGGGAGCACCTTAATAAACGCAACCAATTGCAAGTCGATGATCTATAAACAAAAAAAATATTGTACAAGTATTACATACTTCAGCAATTTTCGCGTTAAATATAAGAATAAGGCCTACAAATGGGCAAAAATGGAAGGCTACATATTGTTGAAATGAGAATGTTGCCTTACACTATAAAACGTTAAGAAAGGCACAAATAAAATGGCTGCAAAATGAACTACCTACTGATAGTCTTTCATGAAAACTCTAAAATAAATTTCACTCCTTTTTAAGAAAGAGTATAAGAGGTGTAAACTTTGAACCGAATAAAATTGATATAATAGCAAACAGCCTTCAACGCAAGAACTTTTCATTTTTTCTGGAAAAAAACAATGCTGTATTAAAATCAAGACATACCACGCATAGCCATATTGAGGGAAAATCTAAAAATTAGGGATACAACTGAAGTTTTCAGGAATAATTTTTGCTCCGCACCAGTTCAACCGCAAACAATGGATAAGCAGATTAATACACCAACGCATCAATCAGAACAACAGCTGTCCAGTGTCATCTTACTTGAGATGATCCAGCGAGTAATACGCAATATGGCAGGAGGAAAATCTGAAAGGCACAATGGACTTGTCATAGAACATGATTTACAGAACATGTAAAGCATGCGGGGGGAATATTTAAAAACACTGCTAGTCTCTCTCTTCACTGCCACGATCAGGCTTGAACACATTCGTAAAGAACTGTCCAAAACCATAATAATATCAATTCCAAAAAGCCGACAACTGAAACTGACATCATTCGTTAACTACAGGCCTAAAATCTTCGAAAAGTTGATATTAAATTTAACGTAAGACAAATTCAGTGCAAAAAACTCACAAATGGGCTTCAAAGCTGGATGCTTCACTGATACAGCCATATATAGCATGAAACAGAATCGAATACTACAAAGCCAGAAAAAACCACGGTGTATATATGCTTTCTAGATTTAAGCAAAAGTGTTTCTTCCTGATGACGGACACTGCAATGCTGTCCGAAACGTTGGTTAAAGAAGGAGTTAGCGCAACACGGCATAACACCCAAAAAAAATAACAAAAAAAGCTTTCACACTGGCAAACTATGGACAAGGTACACACAAGGCGTCATGAGCACACTCCGAGTACAGTATAACCACACATACAAGGCACTGTTCGGCCTCCCTTGACGATGCAGCGCCTCACAGATGTTTGCAGAGTGAAGGGTGCATTGTTTTGCTCTCTTGATGCGCCACAGAGTAGGCGGTGCCGGAGATCGGAAAACACTTTTGTCCAGCCAACGCCCAGTAGAAGGGTGCGCCCCTACACCAAAGATATTAAATAGAATTTCCCTCAAACTGCCGTAGTACAAGTGCTAAATACGTTTTATTTTATTTTTTAACTTAATATCATGCAATTAATTTATTTATTAAAATGAACGTTTTTAAAGGACAGACAGAGTATTGCATTCATCGCTCTGCTCAGCGGAAATAAATAAAAAATATTATAAATATAATATTTTTTAAATGAGTTCCAATAGACCTAACTGCATCCAAATGCCGTTAGGAATATAGCATCTCCAAATGTGATATGTTGTGAGGCTGAAGTAAGTGGGGGAGGAAAAAAGATGGGAAAGAGGGATCGGAAAGCATCTGATTATTCATATCAAGTCACCAAACACCGCTAAAGTTTTAATTCTGAACGGTAGTTTTTATCAGGGCAATACTGAAAGTAACCATTGCTCTAAAATATTCATAAAATTTATTATTATCAATGAATAAATTGTGGAATAACACAAATTTGTCCTTGTTTCTACTTGTAAATTTAAACACTGTAATATTAGGATATTGATTTCTTGTTATTTGTTTAGTACAGGTTAAAATACACGTGTATACATTTATAAAATGTTCCTATTATCCAACTAGGAGTAGTTCCCGTTTTAAGATAGTCAAAATTTGTATCAATTAGGTATACGAGATAGGTACATAAGCTTAATAAAAGGGGTTTAAATATAAAGGTAGTTAAAAGTGTAAAAGAACTATCGATATTTTCTGGATTGGCTAAATTAGTTTTATAAAATTGTCGCTTATTTCGCCCTCATCGCACTTCAAAGACAATTCCACCAAAAGATTCACTTGAAATGGATTTGATCCTAGTACGAGCATCCCATCGTTAAATCTGAAGTTACGACGAACATTCCCTTATACAAATTAACAATGGCGTATTCATTCTCTTTCCTTTTCATGTAGGGAAATTTCCCTTTACTTTCCCCATTTTTTGGAAATATTATATTATGAACAGTTTTAGAACAGACGGACATCAACGATTCAAATATTTTGATTTTAGACGTGAATTGTGAGATTTATATGGGGTAAAACACTTATGTTCTCTGAATAATTATAAGATTGTGATAATAATTATATTTTCCATAAACACAAGGAATGGTCTGACAACACTTAGTTCCATTGACAAAAAACACGTGCAAGTTTGCAAGCCCGGCGAGTTTAGGTATAGGGCTGTCAGATAACTGAAATAAAAAAAACACCATTGAAAAATACATTTAATCATTTTAAAACTTATTAAAGACTTTTACCGTAAGAAGACATAGTAAAAAACGGGTTTACTTAATGTGAAGAAAAAATACAAAACTAACATCTCAGTACATTATTATTAAATAACATTATAAGATTTTATTTTTACAATTATTATTTCCTATAAAATATAGATATTCTCCAATTTCCACTGCATACATATGATTTAATTTATCACCTTTATTGAAAATACTTTTTTGGCGTACACATAAATACACATTTAAGATCCATCCAAATTTCGGTATTGTTACTTTCATTTTGCAAACAAATTTTAAGAATATTCCTTTATAGAATTATGGGAATTTATTTATTTATTGTGTGATGGTGTGTTGATGGCCTCTTTGGTCAAAGTTTGAGGTTCTCGGGTGCGATCCTAGAGGTTGCGGGTTCAAATCCCGTTTATTGAAAATTTCAAAATTCACTTTGAAAACCAAAATTCGTTCAATTTGCATATACTTATAAATTTTTATTAACATTGAAATTTCGAAAACAGTAATTTATCTTTTTATTTCTACCATCATGTAGAATCACCTCCCAAAGTATGCACACTTTACCCATGGACCAGCGCCTTTGAGGTGATTTTTACTTCTACCATCATGTAGAATCACCTCCCAAAGTATGCACACTTTACCCATGGACCAGCGCCCTTGAGGTGATTTTTACTTCTACCATCATGAAGAATCACCTCCCAAAGTATGCACACTTTACCCATGGACCAGCGCCCTTGAGGTGATTTTTACTTCTACCATCATGTAGAAATTTTAGAATCACCTCCCAAAGTATGCACACTTTACCCATGGACCAGCGCCCTTGAGGTGATTTTTACTTCTACCATCATGTAGAAATTGTAGAATCACCTCCCAAAGTATGCACACTTTACCCATGGACCAGCGCCCTTGAGGTGATTTTTCACTAAAAGGGCTGTAAAAATAATCCAAATATAATTATTATCGTGTCAAATCAGTATCGCGCAGTTATCTGGGTTGTCAGTTCATTATAAATATTATTGTTATTTGAAATAAGCAATTGCCGGGCTTTGTGAAATGGAAAAGGGCTGTGCAAATAAATGGTTAATTTTTATAATTTTTACTTAAATGATTCTAAATCATTTCAAAATTATATCAAAATCAAATTATAGGTTTTTAATATAAAAATACGAGAATATATAACTAACTTTTTAAATATATATATTTTTTATAACTGTAAAGATTTCTGTTTTTAACATCCTTACATATTGTGGTATTTCTTATGACGTCTTTAAATTAAGGTCTTTATAGTAATGGCCGTTCTGCCTACCAAAGTCATCTCTTTATAAATAAGTGTTGCCGTCACGCGTATAATTAACAGGATTTAGCTAATAATCAGCAATTGATTTCAATGATTGTATTAAAATATTGTTTAAAGATAGCATGCGTAAAAATAAACATAAAAGTAATTAAAAATTGATTCGTAAAAACAAGTGATTACTGTATTCACATTAGGGTCCCTGGCAAAGGCTACCGCTTGCGCTGCATTTAAGGCAACATGCGAAAGGTACAGGGACACCAGAGAATCCTTTTGACCTGTTTCTTTCAAATTACCCGAAAAATTTAATGGTTTCAAATGATTCCTTCTAAAGAATATATTTTGGCCAAACCTTTTTTTTTACACAATCTTACAGAACGGAGCATCAGGGACGACCGTTGGTGGCGAAAGATTTTAGTATTATGAACAGAAATCAAAAATGCTTGTTTGTTTTTTATTGTTTACGTTTTCAAAGAGAAAAATTGAATATGACCAAATTAATTATTTATTTTAATTATCAAGTAGCATAGCAAAAAAATATTCCACCTAATGGAAATTTACGACAACAATACATCACTTATAGAAATTTTTTCAATATTCTTATAAAAAATGTAAATATGAGTACTATATTAAACAATTACAAAAAGCTGATAATTATTCTAAAAAAACCTTGCAAGTAATAAATGAAATAACAAATAGAAAACATAAAGTAAAAACATTCCCTGAAAAAATTGTTACAGATGATAAAATAGACATAACGGATATAAGAAATATTGCAAATAAATTCAATGATTTTTTTACAAATGTTGCCTCAGATATAATAAATAACAACCCCGCATTTCAAAACCATATACATCAACCCACTCAAATGGACGAACATTCTGAAAATTTTCCTAAATTATCTCAATTTAAACGTGTTACCGAATCTGAAATAATAAAACACATTGACAATCTTAACACAAATACAGCCAATGGTCCAGATGAATTGAGCGCCATCGCTATCAAGTCTACTAAACAATACATTTCGAAGCCCTTGCAACACATGTTTAATTCTTGCTTTGAAAAAAACGTTTTCCCAGACGCATTTAAATTCTCCAATATTGTACCAATACATAAATCTAGATCAATCTCTAAACTAGACAATTACAGACCAATATCGCTAATATCCCAACTAGCAAAGATATTAGAAAAAAATATTAAAATACAAGTACTAGAGTTTTTAGAATCAAATGCACTTTTGTCCACGAATCAATATGGTTTCAGAACAGGTCTTAGTACAGATGATGCTTTATTTAATCTAACAAAAAATATATACACCAATCTTGACTTAAATATGAAAAGTTTAACAATCTTTTTAGACCTGAAAAAAGCATTTGATACAGTTAATCATAATAAACTGATTAGAAAACTCAATAATATAGCAATTAAAAATAATTGTCTGTCACTTTTAACAAATTATTTACTTGATCGCAGACAATGTACAAAAATTGGTGATATTAGTAGTAAACCAGAATCTGTGAGACATGGGGTTCCACAAGGAACAGTTATCGGTCCGTTATTGTCCCTAATCTATATCAATGATCTGTGTAATATCAGTATTCTGGGAAAACTATTCTCGTATGCTGATGATACTGCAATCACAGTCAATGGTAAATTTTGGAAAGAAGTCTCTGAAAATGCAAATAAGTGCACATCCATTGTCAAAGAATGGCTAAACCAAAACCTTCTAACCATGAACTGTGAAAAAACTATTAATTTTTCATTTTATAATACCAAAAGGACGGCACCCTTAACTCACCTAAATATAAGGTTTCATAACAATACTTGCAACCCTGTTTCGTGTTCTAAATGTGTAGAAATGAATTCGGGGAACACAGTTAAATACCTAGGAATTACTATAGACAGCCAACTAAAATGGACAAATCACGTAGAAAAGCTTGTAAATAAACTTGGGTATTTAACTTACATTTTTAAACGATTAAATAACATAGTTGAGATCAAAAGAATGAAACTGGTTTATCATGCATTGGTGCAATCATCAATATCTTATGGAATAATTGGATGGGAAGGTATCTATAATAACCACCTTAAGCCGCTAGAAATAGCTCAAAAATTAATACTAAAAATAATATTGCAAAAAGATGTTACCTACCCCTCCTTGCAATTATTTCAAGAAGCTAAACTCTTAGATATAAGAAAAATTTACTTTATGCAATGTCTGAAATATATATTTTCACGAAATGTACATTTTACAAAAAATGAAAATCGTTCTAGCAGTAGAGTAAATAATGCATATGAGGTTCCACTATGCAAAACTAGGCTTGCGCAGAGACATGCTTTTTTCATTGCCCCAAAAATCTACAATGCACTCTATCAGACTATAGAAATTAGATCTAAAAATATATCGTCTTGCAGCATATACAAAAATGTAATAATGGCTTGGATCACTACCATTGACACAAATACTTACCTGCTATAACATCCTACCTTTTGTAAATTTACAAATCCTTAATTTTTTTATTTTTTAACCTTTTTTTCTAAATTATAATTTTGTAAAAACGGATTTTTTTTTTTATAAACTGCACTAAACAAAATAAGTATACCCACGAACTGGCGATGCCTATGTGGGATTTTTTTTGGTATATATGCATACTATTCTATTATATTTTTATTATTTAATTGTATCATTTTATTTTTCTTATCTTAAAGCTACCTTTTTTTATTTTTTATAGTACCTTCTTTACCTGTGAATGAAATGCTTTTTGTAATACTATAATAATTTTAATAATGTTATACTTGTTTTTGTAAAACTTGATTTTTGTAATTATATTTTTATGCATGTAACAAAAGAAAATTATGAATAAAAAAAAAAAAAAAAAAAATACTGTATAGTACGCAACATTTTTATTTTTTTCAAATACACGTTTTTTAATACAATAAATTACTCACAAGGTACAATGGCTTACGTAGTTTAAAAAATAATATGACTTCGTTATTTAGAAATTTTAAAATATATATAAATATGGTGATGTAGGTTAAAATGTGTTCTAAAAAAATATTTTGTATGGTCACACACGAAAAGAAAGAACTGTTTTTTATCTGTGGTCACAGTTGAAAAGCATTTGGAGTTAAATTTATGATTTATTGGAAAATGATAATTTATAAACAGTTGTAAAGTAAGAAAAATATGTTTTTAAATATTCTATTTTAACTGAGTAAGAGAGAACATTGATCTAATATTTTTCAAGTTAAGTTTTTGTAGAGGTGCTGTTAGGATGTTACACCTCATTGTCACTATTATAAAATAAAATGATTAAAAGCAATAATTAGTCGCCTGAATTACATTATATCAACTTTTATTGGACTCCGTATCTCATATCAGTGCGGAGATAGTGTTTAAAGTCTTCATTTGGCGTCCCCGACTTATTTTGCCATTATAACCACCCTCAGCACTAATAAGAACAAAATTTGAAATTTTCAGTTAAATCGGTTCAATAATTTTTGAGTCTATAGGGCGCACACAAAGAAACAATAATTTTTAAGCATTTAGATCATTTAATGTTAACCATCTCTTTCAACCTAAGCAACCATTATAATTATTTCCCTAGTTTTAAAAATATTTCAAGGTACTTATATCCCAGTTCTGTATACACATAAACAGTTGACAAAAATATACATAATGTCAGAACGAAATAATGGACTGATTTTTTCCAATGATAAATAATATCTTTCTTCTTGCGCCGGCCCTGCATATCAGCGGGTGTAGTCAGGTAGGGTAACTTTGTCCCCTTGGCACGTGAGCCAAACAGGAAATTGTGCCGACTTCATCTCACCGGCCGTGTGTGAGTTATGTTCCTTGTTTATCCCTCTCCACTCACAACGCTCGGCGCTCTGTTTCTTTTACTTCCTGACACCACTTTTACGTTTCTCCGTACACCGCCGAGTTGGAACTATTTTACTCACATATAGGGCATTATGTCATGAACAAACATCAGGATGATTAATTTGAAGTCAGAAAACTAAAAACATAGCAATAATGCAGCATTAAAAAACAATTAACCTCAACAATGAATTTAAAAACATAAAAATAAATCCACAGAAAAATCACGGGATATCATTGAGGCGCTATTGCATGCTTTTATCTCGTCGAAATATGTTCCATTATCATCACGTGACGTAGCAAGTAGTTGTGTGCGGAGACCGGATATGGTAGTTTCCTATGGTTTGGCGTTAGAGCGTTGGAAGCGTTGGAGGTCAAATTCATAGAATAACGAATAATTCATAAAGCGCCTTGTTGGCGTGTTTTGTGATAAAAATAAAAGCCCAATTTTGGCCTAAGTTTCCATACAAGCTGTCTTTCAACATGATTATGAAATTTTAATGAGATGGTGATATACAATTTCAGGCAAGGTAAGTTTTTTAGATTCTCACGGCCAAAAGCATTTTTGTTGTTTGTTTTTTCACATCTTCGGATCTACCGGATCTGCCCTGATGATGGACACTACAACGCTGTCCGAAACGTCGGCTAAAGAAGAAGTTAGCGCAACACGGCATAACACCCCAAAAACAAACAACAAAAATTTCAGGCAAGTGTAAGAAAGACAAACCGCGTGCTAAATGCTCTACAACCAAAAGGTACTAAGTCAGTATTGCATTTGTTTCCAATCAGGCTTATATGGAAGGTTGTTTTAGCTTTCTTCTTTATTCTATGGTCAAATTGAACTAATTGAAGGTAAAAAAGTGGAACCATTTATTTTGTTTTGTGTCTCTACACAAAGCAAAAGGGCATAAGAGTCGAAATATAATATATTAAAGGAGAGAGTCTGAATTCTCGACAAATCAGTTAAAATTTTGAAGTGGAAGGTAAAATAATTTTCTGTTAAAAATACTATATTACAAGTAGGTACCGTAGCACTTGTCTAAATTCTCCAAACAAAAATTTTGAAAACGATGACATAATTATTCAAAGCAAAGGTTAAAGAATAAACATCAACATCATCAAACAGTAGTTTTAGAGCCATAGTCGAAATTAATCACTTTTTAATATGTGATGTTTAGTCCTTTGATAATATTACCGTAGCATAATTCCGCCATAATTTACTATTTGCAACAGTTAACATACGAAACAAATTGCAGTACTGTTCAATTAGAATTTGGCTTAGGTATTAGCGTTGTTGACTTCAGTCCCTGAGGAGGAAGTTTAATCCTCAATCAACCATTTTTTTAAAGACACTTTAAAAGTGTATAGCTGTTAAGAGTCAGTATCTGGAGAGGAAGTTTCAATCCTCAGTCAAAATAAACAAAAAATAATAATACATATATTTTATTTATTTATTTATTTATTTATTTAATACATGTTACATTATTATGAAATTTACATAAAGTAGATATAATGAATCACCGTACGAGGCGGCTGCCTGTTTCATGGTGACCAATTGAGTGTAATTAATTTGTATGAAATATGAAATCTAGTGTAAACATATGAAATTAGTAACTATAGATGAAGCTAAAATTTTGGAAAAATTGTAATAAAAAGTAGAAGATAGAAATTAGAAAGGAGAAAGAAGTAAATTAGCATTAGATTGTAAAAATGTACATAATTATATATATAATTTTTAATATGTGTGCATGCAAGCACACATGTGTATATAGCAGCAGACATACCTATATACATATAACAGCACATGTATACATACACCCATATGACGCATCCTCACGCATATAAACAATATATACACCTCTATCTGAGTACTTGGAATAGGCTACTTACACTATAACAATCACACATCAAAAAATCCCCGAGCGCTTTCCTGAAACTGTCGTATTTGGCTATTGATTTTATTTCTAACGTAAAATTATTGAATATCTTTGGAGCAAGAAAGTTAAATTGTCTTTGTGCCATTGAGGTTTTTATTGGGGGAATAATATAATTCGATTTATTGGAATATCTTGTATTATGGGTCGATTCAAAAATATTTTTTTTCGTATGTTTGAATTTATAGTAGGAGGATATGTTTTTGACGTATAAGGATTTTATGTTGAGTACTTTGAAGTCGTTAAATAAGTCCTTCGTGGGGTGAATATAGTGTACTTTGTAAATAGTCCGCATTGTCAATTTTTGAGCTTTAATTAATGGATCTAATATCGTGTTAGAGCATCCTCCCCAGACTATTATACCGTAAGATATAATTGATTGACATAAAGAAAAGTATACCGTTTTTAGTGTATTTTTATTTAGAATATTTCGTAATGACCTGAAGATATATGCCAGTTTCCGTATACGGTTTGTAACATTTATTACGTGATCTTCCCATCGTAGTTTATTGTCAATTATTACACCCAAATATTTAATGGAATCTACTCGTTCTAGTGGATTGCACAGACAACTAGAGTTATCTCTACAAGAATGTATTTTTAGTGTATGATTGATTGAAGGCTGACTCGGAATATTAAGGCTAAATGTTATATATTTCGTTTTAGTTATGTTTAAGGTGAGTAGATTATCATCCAACCACTGTTTAATAATTTGCAATGTTAGATCCGCTCTGTGAAATGTTTCTTCCCATGTCTTACTTTTTAGTACTAGGGCAGTGTCATCGGCGAAAGTGATTATATTGCCATCAATAATAGATAGTTTACATAAGTCATTGATATAAATGAGAAAAAGTGTGGGACCGAGTACACTGCCCTGTGGCACACCAAAGTTAATGCTAGTTGAATGGGATGGTTTATGCGATGGTAGCTTAACACATTGCTTTCTGTCTGTGAGGTACGATTTGAACCAATCAAATGCCTTATTCTTTATTCCGATTTTTTCGATCTTGGCTAGAAGGATTGGATGAGATACTGTATAAAATGCCTTAGCTAAATCCAGAAATATTGCCAGACATTTATCACCTTTGTCTAAGGCTTGTGTTATATGTGATGTTAGTTCTAAAATAGCTGAATCTGTATTGAGTCCTTCTCTAAAGCCATACTGGTTTGACGAGAGTATGTTATATTTTGTAAGATGGTCGACAAGTCTTTTTTTTACTATTTTTTCAATAATTTTTGATAGTGATGATAATATAGAAATTGGTCTGTAGTTTGTTATGTCAGTAGGATTTCCGGACTTAAATATTGGTTGAACTAGGGCAAGTTTGAGTTTGTTTGGGAATTCACCTTTAGTGAGACTGAGGTTGATGATATGTACTAATGGATGGATTATAAAGGGTTCAACTGTTTTTAGTATAGTTGAGGAAATTTTGTCATGATTGCATATATTTAATTGTTACGTGTGTTAATTTTTTCAACTTTTCAAATCATAAAACCAAGGATATCTAAAAAATTTCGTCTTGCAAAGAAAATAACTGCATTTAAATTTATTTAAATAAAATACATTACAATATTTGCACGTGCATACCCCTTCAAGCAAACTCACGTACCCCTGGGGGCATGCACACCAAATTGGGAGCCACTGCTTTAAGGTAAAGGTTGAATCTGGAAAACAGACAGTTTGGCTTTTTAACAGTGTGGGGACATTTAACTTTTTATGTAAGACTAGCTGTACCCCGCCACGCGTTGCTGTGGTTCAGTCTGTCTGCGCAGATAGAAAAACAATAGCGCATTTTGCTTTTACGTCCAATTAAATTGTGTTTATTAATATGTTGTTTCCAATAATTTAACCTCTTAACGTTTGGTTACTATTTAAAACTAATATAGTTGTCAAAAGCAAACAATTTATTTCATGTACGAGTATAAACAAGTGAGACTAAAATAAATGAAAAATTAACAAAAAATCGGTAAAATTCCATAAAAACTTAACCGTCACCACTTTGATTCAATTTCAACTTGTCGGGATTATATAAAACGACTCAAATTAACAACTCTCCTTCCTGTTTGTCTGCTCCGCCACCCTATTCTCCTGTTAATGAATCCCTCCCACTTCTTATAATGATATACAGGTTTGTCGGAAAAACATAAAACGCTCGTACAGGAGCCAGGATCAGTGTATCTCGGACACACTATGATATCATCCGGGACCACTAAGTCAGTTAAAATACTGTATGTTCCCTTTCGGGTGATTTAAATCGTCAAATCGAGAAAATTGTTGCAGTGGAGTGTGGTGCAAACTGCAAACACTGGCAGGAAAACTGATATTATTTCAAGAATGGAAAAGAGACTTGGAAGGCTGGTGCAATTTTTTTCAAAACTTCAAGACCTTTCAGTCGGCTGATAATGTAAACTAATTTCATTAATTTTTACGTTTTCAAATAGCTTCATTAGTTTTTAAATAAGGCCTTTTTATCACGCTAACATTTATAGACCAAAATGAGATAAAAGTTCTGAAACTCTGGTGGAGGTGGACGGTACAACTACAGGTGTGTTGCAGATGGATGTGTATATAATTGTACATCTTCTTTCAAAATTATATATTGTTCATTCATAAATCTTCAAATTACGAATCAACTCTAAATTTCATTAATTGAATTCTGCATTCAAACCAAGATGAAATATGCAATACTTAAATCTCCGCGCCGAAGTACGCAGCTTTTTCTCAAATTTAAGCGGCAATGTGACAGTAATTTGTCCAAAGCTGCAGTAGAATGCATTTGAGATTGAGACACGGAAATGCACTTCCTAGAGGAGTGTGGGAATCGGATGGAAACTGATGCGAGGAATTCTCCCGAAGTCTTTCAAAAATCCCCTATTAGATTCCTGGCGTTCAGCACTGCATTTTTTATTGACAATCTTTTGTATCGGGCAGTGTTTTTAAATATCTGCACTTAATACTTGTACATGAGAATATTTTAATAAAAATGTTTTTTATGTAAATTCCGGAAAGAATTTGAAATATTTCCTTTGCATTGAGAAACATAATATTATACTTCTTTTCAGTGATACTATAAAATATGTTGTTATTGTTTCTAAGGGTAATCTGTGTCTATTTATAATCCGGTACCAACCTAAATTGCCTTTTCCCTTGTTTTGCTCCATTTCCTTACCTTTCTTAGGTCTTACGAAAAAAGCAAGCAAGAAAATTTGAAAAATAAAAGCCCAAAGCAAGCGTAATATTCGTTGCCCCATCGTAATAATTATCGTAACAGTACATATCAGCCCCAATCGTCATAAATACTAAACTCTTGTCGTGTATGGTACAAAAACCGTTCGTGTTGTGAAACAATACTAGATGTACATCTATAAACTATAGTGCCAAAAGAACATTGAAGACCAACATCAGAAATTCTAAATAAAGCAACAACCTTCACAAGTTAAGGGCCTCCTTTTCCCACTCCTATTTTCTTTTGGATAAACAAGATTATTATCTTATTTTCTCGTCAAAATTTCAGTCCATTCGTCGAGTACCAATCGATCGGTACACAGCAAGTAATAAGTGACAATAATACAAAGATTTGTATGAGACAATGTATGATGGCTAGTTGGTTAAAAAATAAGCACGTCATGTAAATTTTTAATTTTTATGAAAAAAGTTTTTTTTTTAAAGTTTATTCGTGATGGCAAATTAATTAAAAATTTCGATGTTGAACTCGGGTTTAATGAACTCTATAGCGGCGATTTGCTTTGACTTTGAGAAAATTGTAATTGATTGTGGGATCGATTCAGACAACCGAAAAAAAGTGCAAATGTGTTTTATTTTATAAATTATTAATTTAAAATTCTATATTTGAAATGCATATTTCTTTGCTTTAAATTTATGACAAATAATATCATAATTTGCCCTTTGCAAAGCAACAATCTGAACATCGACGGTTTATAATTTATAAGAGTTTTCCGTATTGTAGTTCCTTTTTGGTACATACGACAATAAGCTTGTAATGAATTACTGTTAAATGAAGGTTGTCGACACTAATTTTATGTTGTTTTTAGAATTTAACCGATTATAATAACTAAATTGTAAGACATAATAAAAAATCTTAAGCAATGCAATAAGAAAAATAACCCCTTGGTTATGTAAATGTGAATGTGAATGGTAGACAAAGTCAGGGATGCTTAAGGAAAACGTGACACGTTCAAGTAAATTAAATACCTGAGCCGAGCAATGTCAAGAGTCAGAATAACAGAAGTAAGGAATGTCTGCCAAGATATTCTTGTACAGCGGTCCATCCCTGGGGGAAACATCTTGGTAGTTAGTCAGTTGGTTACTTGTAGTTAGCTTATGCAATAATGACAAAGATTTATTTTCATTTTCAGCTCATTCACTTTCATAATCCGTTACTAGCTTTAACTACGAGATGTTTTAAAAATTGAAAATAATAATTTTATCCATCATCACATCACAGTAGTAGAGTGGATATGATCGTTAACTATGAATCTGGAGGTAGCAGTTTCGAAGAATCCCGGCGTGTGCAAGTAAATTTTTAAAAATAATAAAAATTATGATTGCATCACGTTCAACACCATCATTGAGAATCGAAAGGTTGCTTGAAATGGCTTAGGCTATATTTGGTGAGCAGATCTAATAAGCCAGGACGTTTTGCATCTTTCTTTTGCCCATCTCCTTCCCCTCCTTACTATCTTAGCCTCACAACGTACCCCAAGTCGGGATGCCATAGTGTCACTGGCTCCAAACGGTTTGGAGCAGTTGGAACTCTTGTGCGGTTTCACATAAAAAAAACATTAAAAAATAAGTTGATTACGTAAACATATTAACAGCGATACGTAACAAATCGATATAATTATAATGAATTAAGCAATTCTCGTTTTCCATCTTGTCCGCCAAAATAAATTCATTCGTTACTTGTTTACACTGTTTACCTATACCTAAACAAATCTAGGGGAATTTGGGGAATGAAAGCTGGAGAATGAGCTCTAGGGAAAAGGGACTAGAGGCAGTGGCGGCTCGTGACTTCTGAGTGTGATGCGGTGCTAAGTTTGACAAATTCGACATTTTTGGTTTTGTTGTATCAAATTGAAATTTCCTGAAATTCTTCATACAAAAACAAAATTTAAAAAAAAAATAAAAAAAATCACTTTCTGATAAAACAAACATTATTAATCAAAATCTCGAGCCTCCACTGCTAGAGAGTAGGCATCACGGAGTAAGTGAAATATCATATTGAGGATAGGGAATACACGTGTATTTATTTTGTTGTTTTTGAATAAATTTTACGATATAAACAGCTTTTATTTTTATTTAACTTGCTTTCGTTTCCGTACTTCAATTGTTGTGATACTTGTTACGTTGTAGAAGGCAAAGGAAATAAAAGCAATGATCAGAACATCATTCTCAATACGATATGGTGCAAACCGGAAAACATTTTTACATTGTTAGTATTTTACGTGCCCGTTTGTGAAGGGGTATAAATATTATGATAATAATTCACACATGACATCTACCGCTGCGTTGTCGAAGCTCCACCGATTAAAGATAAAAACTCTTAAATCCATTCCAAATTTGGAAATGAAATTAAGCGAGCGCATTCAGCTACCATGATCGCCCGACAGATTAAAAGTGCTGATACAGAGTCGAACTTTTGTCAATTTTAAAAATATCAGTTATTTTAAATTTCAGGAGAGTAAAATCAAGACTTCGAAACTCGATTTTATTGTTGTGAATATTGCATAAAAGTTCGAACTGCTCGATGCTAGTGTGACTATTTGGGTAATGTTGTGAGTGGGATGGGAAGGAGATGCTAAGGAGTAAGGTTTGGAAGTACCTGATGTTATGAAATGAACTTTCTCAAAATGAAAACATTCAACCCCGCAATATTTTTGTATATTTAATTATTTTCATATGATAACCCCGTGGTTGCGTTTGTGATGTTTTGAACATCCACATAAATAAACGATAAATAATAAACGAACGTGCTCAAAAAAAATTTTGTTTGGGCTAACAGATGGGATTTGTTGACAGGCGGGCTAGAAGTGCCATGTTCCCACGGGAAAGGAGAGATCGGAGAGACAGTCGAGTCTTGAATTTAGATACGTTGACAGCTCCAAGAAATCAATACAAGTCAGAAGTGATATGTGAAATTACAGTTAATTTTAAAGATAAAGATTATTGATCCGGTGTTTGTGTGAAGTGAAAGTGTGTTAGATTAAACGTGATTTCGTAAATATGTAGTTCAAACTAAGTGACTTGTCTAAAAACATGGAAATGATAAAAATAATGATTGCGTTTTTAAAACAGAGTGAACATATAAATGCAGGAAGTGTTTAATCGGGCTAGGTTATTGATTTGGCGAGATGGCATTCTGTCCACGGAGACCGAAAACCAGAGAATCAAATAGATTATTAACTGTGGGTTCGAATCCTGACAGATTAGGGAGGTACAATTTTATTTACAGGAATATTTAATTACCCTTTTATAAGCGTAGGGAGGAGGTCGAAAATTAAAGTGATTTAGCTATATAGTGTAACCAGGTAAGCTTCACGCTGAGAATGAGAGGTGACTAACTGGGTGAGTTTTTTATATTATTTATTAAATTCCAGAGGACCCCTCTTAAAAGACGGATACAACCGAGGTACAGGAACTAAGTTTACGACACCTGCCGCCCAAATAATGTTATCATTAAAAGGAATACCCTAGACGGATTGTCAATCAGCTGTGAGTGAGAGACAGGCCAATGACCTTTTCATATATAGGCCGAGAGGCGCGGTGTACAGTCAGTCAAAGGGGAAGTTTTGCTAGCGTATGCCGTCCCAAATTGAAAGCGATCGGATGCAACCAGACGGAACAAAATGAAAACTTTTCTTCTGTTATTTGACTTTCTAATTTAATACTTTTCATCTATTGTTTGACTTTCTAAGTTACGAATTGGGATGCACAAAAACAAATCTAAAGTCAAAAGAGGGAGATGGTAATCTCCGAAATAAAACTACCAACCGAACAACTTTTCTCAACAGGTACCTTTCGAGAGGTAGGCAGCCTCTTTAAATTAAATGCAAAAATCAAACCAATTATCCGGTTATACCTACCTGAGAGGATAGGTATTCAGTAGGAGTTACCCATACCTAATACACGAGGATGCTAGTAACCTCATAAAATAATTACTAGAACCGAATATTGAAATACAGACAGTCCTCATCCTAAATTTGGCATTTCGAGTAGACCTTACATATATCTCACATGATAATTGGCTGAATGGGTAGGCACACAACCTATCGTTAAAAAGCAGGCTAAATGTCGACAAGATCGTCGTGTGTTATCTATGTATTGACCTAGAAAGGGATGTAAATCCCCGACGGCGTGGGAGTTACAATGTTTTCTAGAGGTGGCTCGTAACTTAGGACCTTACGTGTCACATTTTCGCGACTAGATTCGTGACAAGGGATGTCATGGCTTTCCCCTTCTACACTCAGTAAAGTAGGTTATCCTGGAGGTGTTTGAGATTGGGGCAATTCTGAAATTGGTGATGAGACCTGGTTTTCTTTATTCTGGCGTGAAGGTTGCCGATTTGGAACAAGGGGAGACCCGGCCGGTTGTGATATCCAGACACGCAGATATCGATCGCCTTGCTCAAATTATCATCCATCAGTTTTGTTTGGTAAGAGGAGGAGTCAATCTTAGCTTGAAAAAAAAATCATTCCCTTTCCTCTCCTTCCCCTCCCAAAATATATACATGGATGGCGCCGACAACTAACACCATAAATTTATCGTATGTATATCACATATATAAAATCTAACACTTTATTATACTCACATAATCCTATGACAGGTAGACTCACGTAGCTAGTTTGAAGAGCAGGCGACTCAGAAAAATCAGGTTTATGAGATGGCTTTAAAACACAGCGGTAATGAATTCAACTCACTCTATCTCAAAAGAACCAAGGGATACCACACATACATAGATAACTAGGTTTCTAAACCGAGAAACAAAAAACCAACACAACGTTCGGTGAAGCCTTTTTATACTGATCCGTCACGTGAAATGAGTACGTTCAAGGTCGTACGTCACGTAGACAAACTAGGATGTACACACTTGAAGGGGTGTGTAATAAAGAGAGAGGTAAGGGATTGAAAGACGGCAGGGAGGACCTTCCTACCCCGGATATATACATAACCAAAGCCTTATGGAAAAGTTACCTATTGGACTTAAAGGAAAAATTATCGTAGAAAGAAGAGAAGGAAAAAGTTTGAAGTAGAAAGGGCAGATCATTACACGTTCAACGGGGGGGTTAACCATTACCAGGAGAGGCGGGGTTAGGCCGCTGGTCTCCAACAGCGGAGGCGGTCAGAGGTCTATTGGTTCACAGCTTTTGACCGAATCGGTTGTTGTTTCGCTTCTCCGCTTGGAATTCGAGATTTGCTTTGCAAAACAGTTTTGAAAGTGTTTGCCTCTAAACAAATTAAGTACTAGTATATTTCGCGTCAGTATGTTTCGCTATCGCCAGCCGGCTCCCACTGCTGCCACCCTGGGGCTCTATTCCTGAATCGAGGGCGCTCGTAATCGCCGCCGAAAGTACGTACGTTGGTCGTCGTTGCTATTCCCGAAATTGTTCGAAGGTACATACTTCGACGCCAAACGTCAAAAGTCATTCCACACAACAACTACTGGGTATAACCAGTAGAAACAGGGTAGCGAGTGGTAGGTTGTTGGCGTTTCTATGGAATTGGCTGTCAAAATCTAGTCTAGCTGTCAATTTTTGTTTTACCGCGCGGATTCCGCAAATGTAAAAGTGGGTGAAAATTTCCCACTTACTAAGTCTTTATCGGAGCTTGCTCAATTAAGAGTTGCTTTTGGCAATTTGTAATATGTCGCGCAGCCATTTCTGTTTTGAATAACGAATAACTGTTGTCTGTTTGACAGTCACACCATAGAAATCCCAAAAACATCAGGAACATAGACAATATTCACAGGGGTGCCAATATAATCATCTCTTTTACCAACTTCGACCGTTCGACTCTCAAGAATACGTAAAATTGAAACATTCGAAAAAGTTAGTCGCGACGACTAGTAATTTTTCACTCGAAGACGGCGCATACGAAAACGATTGATCGTTTAACTCCAGAATCGCAGGCCTGGACGTCTACAATAGCCTCGCCCTATGGTATCGTTCCAATTTTATTCTGTTTGCTTTTGTATCTGCTTTTTTCGATAAATTTTACATCATTTTCCATTCTTTTAACCGTCCACAAAGAGATTTAAAGCTTTTCCTACGCGTAGATTAAAATGCTGTAATATAGGTCTTCATAAAGGCATTTTTGTAGCACCATACCTAGATTGTTTTATTTCCAAGAAACCCTTATTCTATCAAACTATAGGAGGCGTTTGTTATCTCTCTATTTAAACGAACTAAATACACAAAACCCGCTTGAGCTAGCCTGGTAGTCGTGAATATTGTATATTTGATTTCCCTATGCGGTTTGAGTCCGCGGAAACGCTTTATCTAACACTGATTTCCCACAATTGCTTGCCAAATTCGGCTGAAGTCATTTCAGTCAACAATATTTCGATTCTGAATAGTGTTTTCTCATCACAGTGATACTGAGAGTAAATTACAATCTACCACTCTGAAAATTAGTTAGTGGTATTGAAATATATTTGTAAAAAAACTTTATGTTAACAAAGATTGAACTTTATGTTAAGAATTTAGTAGATTTAATTCAAAATCTATTGTTAACGTTTTTTTGTACAGTTTTTTTTATGTTTCAGTATGTTTTTGTTAACAATCAGTATTGCCTTATTTCCTCTCTGTATCCACTGTTGCCATGTTGCGCCTAGTTTTCTGCTTCCGTAATTTAATTCGGCTTCGTTTCCAGCAGCGTCGCGGAATCGCCCGCTGATCCGTTTAGAATAGTTATTTGCGCAGGCTCAAATGGAAAATAATTTCTACTTCTTCCTGTCGAAAAATTGGGCCGGTTTTGTTCCGTGTTGTTTAATGCTACAAGGATTAGCGGAATCCTTTGAGATCTACGGACAATGACAGACAGATCTGATACCGGACACATTATTTACTAAGCATCGTTTAAGACCAATCTCCTTTATTTAGTCCTGGATCTAGTTTTGAGTAGTTTAGGATAAACGACTGGGAAGCTTAACGATAATAATGGAATGAGTTATTCGCGAAGAACTTGTTATTAATTGTATTTAAAATGGAATATAACTTCTAAGTAATTAATAAACCATCTGCCAACAGAGGCAGGAAGAAAATCATAATAGCTTCCTCTTGGTACACACTTATTTTTTCATCCATATCGTAATCGCATCTTGTCGCCTAAAATAAAAGTACTCTTACGGTATTGTTCAAGTATCAAGCCATCTCTAGGCTGAAGACGAAACGTAGATGATAAACATACTTGATTTTGTACCCACGAGGGTGGTCCATCTTATTCACAATTTGTTGTTAAAAGATTGATTGTCATCTTTAATGCCTTGATTCAACGTAGGCATTCGGAGTCTGTTCTTCAAGTATTGCAATGGAGCTTGCTGTAAAGCGCTAGCAACATTTATCACCTCGGTGCCAGTGCACGTACGCAAAACTCAACGGAAACGAATGGAACACCCGTTCACTGTTGATTTTGGCTTCATGAGAACGGGTCGTTTTTTCGACTTCTTTTTATGTAAGTCGGTTTGATTAAGGAACGAGCTACCGGTATCTTTTTTTCCTTTTTCTTGTATATATGTCACACGTCTGCATTGTCCGCATTAATACATCCATTCCTACAGACCTTGCCTTAACCCACCCAAAAACGCTGCTCAACCAACGGGTGGCCTTAGTTTCCCTGTATTTTTATGCGGATAGGGGCGCTCTTGTGAGGTGTCACACAAAAAAAATCAGTGTTTATAGTCCAGGTTTCATAGTATTTTTTTACTTCGAAATTCGTCTCACGCGATAACGCGCTTATTAGGCAAGATGTTAAATTACCGTAAAAAATAATAAATAACAATTTATTAAATAAATTTTATGGAGTCATCAAGAATGGTTTGAAGGTTAAATGTAATTTATATATAAATTGAATACCTTGTTTACACCATTTCTAATTAATAATAATCTAAATGTTTCAAAGTCAATGGCTTATTGTCAGGATAATTAAAATTAACGAATTCAAAAATAGATAAGTATAGGCAAATAATTGCATATAGACAAGAATGTTGCAATGGAAGGTGATTAATTAGTTATTATTATAAAAATAAATTGAATGGTCATTAAATAATTCATTTATATAGCATTTAAAAAAGAAAAAAAAAGACATTTATTTGTATAAATCGATGACTTTTATAATTTAACATAAAATAATCGATGAGTAACTAAGATGTACGTAAACAAAAATACTAAATGAAACGTTCATATTATTTCAAATATCCCATACATACGATAATTTGCATTAGACATCGATGTAATTTTTTTTAAATGAAATACCCAAATACTTTATGTTTTACATGGTGTAATCACTGTCTTAAAAAATAGTTTCTAAAGAATAATAATCTGAATAGTATATTATTGAGAAAAAATTAGACAATCGTCTTACGCAGTATGCATAAAGCAATGTTATGGTTTGTTAATCGACAAATACTTCAAATAATGATTTTTTTTATTTCATTAAAAAGAAAAATAATTTGGTTTACATCTCAATTTTCGCTTTATAAATCTCCTCCCTCTATCAAACCATTTCCAAGGCTGATAAATATTTAATCTTTAATTTAGTACTCCAGATGAAGCGAAAATTGTTCGCGAAACATGTTTAGTGTGCATATTAAAAATAAAGTAGATTAATTCCATTTGATGACATTCAGCAAGACTTAAATATTCATAATTTATCGATAGTCATTATAACAAGCCAGTGAAAAGCCTTTAAATAACTTTCGGCAATCTTTAAAGCAAAATTAATACTTCGATTAGAAACGTCTGAATATATTTACACATAAAAAATATAAATCATTAATGTTTTAGTGTTGTAAAGGGAATCTCGCTCTCAACCTTAAAACTTTAGGTCAAAATCGTAGACCGTCGGGCTAGCAATAAATCCAAATAAGACCTTGATATTAATATGCCAGAGAGCTTTACTGCTCGCGGCTATTGAGTCATAAACAGCCAACAGTAAATGAAGCGAGAAAGTGTTAACTGTAAACTGTAAGCAACCTGCTTTAAAGATAGTTGAACCTGAATCTCGGATTGTCTAAGTATAAGCAAATGAGCCTTCCTAGTTATGTACTCACAAAGATGAAACGCCTGACGGAGAAGGTTGACCATTAAACTGAGAATGCCTTCAGATAAAACCGAATAATGCCGCGCTAAACTTTAAAGCAAGAAGTTTGTTTTAATTAAATTATTCGACTTCGCTTCAATTAACTGATGTGAAATGTAAAAAGTAATTATTTTAACTTTATATCAAGCTAATGGCACTGGAAATACTGCGTTGAATTAAGCTCCAAGTTATTTTGAGAGACACCAGCTTTAGAATGGGCAAATTACTGCATAGCTGTTACCAGAATAAAGCTTGCTTAAGGGTTTTGACTGTTTGCCGAAAAGCTCTATGCTAACAATGGAGGAGTTATAATTGTGTATTCAATCAAATATTGGAAAAGCTTTTATTATCGTCCTACACGTATGGTTATTATCGCTTCCGGGTTTTTATTTTTAAATTATGTATTTACCATCCAATTAATAATGCATTACATTACCAAGAGTTGTTAAAATCGTTGACCGGATAACTCATCAAATGACAATTGAACACACCTATACAAGTGTTTTGATCAAGTTTTTTTTTCATCATTTTTAATGACTTTATATCACCTATTAAAGGTGTGTTGAAATGTCACTTTGAGAAGTTATCATGGAACCATTTCTCGCCAGAACAGTAAGAAAGGTAAGGTGAGAACATATGACTTGTTTCCAAAAGCGAACAGAGTTAATTTAGTTAATTTGGTTCCCATTAGCCTGAAGGGTTAATCAAATTTTGCTTAAAATAATTGTCAGGTTTTTTCTTTTAAAAAATTCTTACATAAAGTTTAATGAGTACCTATTCACAAAAATCTTGTAACTTTTCCCTTGAAACCGCGCACATGACAAACTCTCCTCTCCCACTTCGCAACACTTTGGGCTAAAGTACCAACTCAACCGTTGCAAATTTAATTACTCAATGTCCTTTGTATGTGGCATTCAACAAAAGAATAGGAAAATGCAGTGGTGGTCACAGTAAGCCCTTTGTAAGCACCCCTGCACTGGCTAATTTCCCTTATTAATGTGTCAACCTACTTGCTGGCTTACAAACAATACCAACTTACAAAGAACTAGATGGAATTCTACATTATTTAACCCTTCCAGCATCGCACTTTTGTTTCCATATAGACCAAAAATATAGACCAAATTTTATGCTTGATAAAAGCGTTAGTATTCATTTGAACATTTTTTTTTTTTTTTAAATATTGTAATTATTATTTTTTGGCCTCAAAAGGGTTATTTTTTTAATTAGCTAAGAAAACAAAACTTACGACACAAGGTATTATCTAATTAAGAAAATTATTAATTTTTTTTTGTAACGTGAATAAATATAAATAAAACACAAAAAATGGACACCGGTCCCAGTAAAATTATGTGATTATATTTACGGTATTTGTCGGTGAAATAACAATTGCAACGTTATAGAAAACAATAGTCGCCATGGAGAAAATTCTTCATAAGCAATACGCAAAATATAAAGCGATTTGTTTCACAAAGTGAAAAGATATTAATTTTATTCTTTGTGTTCCTAAGGAAGAACTTTGGTACTGAAAGGGTTAACTAGTTTTTCAGTTACTATGTGATTTTGCCAAATGTTATTCAATGTTTTTTGTTGTTTTTTGCAGTAAAATAAGAAGATGATACAACTTACGTAAGAGAATTCATTAGTACGAAATCAATTACAGAATATTCGTATATCGTTGTATATGAAGGTTTTTTTTTAAATAATGTACACTTGTTACTTATTTTTTTAGTATTTTGCTACCGGTTTGACACATCCACATCGTTAACTAGCTTTTACAATATTAGATATTGTTGCGTGGAGAAATTGAGGGTGGAGATTTGAAGGGTGGATACTGGGAAAAGCCGTAAAAAAACATGGTTAGCAATGTTGATTTACAGGGTGCTATTATTTTATTGACTAAATTTTTTTTAATTATTAATCTGCAAAGTTTTAAACAAACAAAAGAATGTATATAAATTGTTATGTCGAAAAAAAAATCGCATCACTGAACATAAAATTCATAGAAGTTGTTTATTCCGATTTAAAAAAAAAACTGATGTCAGCAATTTACTTAAGACCTTATGACCAATTTTAAGCCAATGCATTTTTATGCAAGAAAAACAGAAATATAAGTGTGTTTTAGGCATTTGCGTGTGCCGTAAGTGAGCAACATTTTCCCTTATTTCGGTTGAAATTGGTCAAATATTTTAAAAATCGAAACTCTGCCTAGAATTGAAAATCTTCTACATTGGTCAGTTTAAGATTCGGGATTTTAAAGGTGCATAATGGAAATTAGCGATAACCATTTTCTTTAAAATCGGATTTTTTTTGAACCCCGCACAAGAGTCCCAACTGCTCTCAACCGTCTAGAGCCAGTGAGGCTGAAGGTAGTGGGTAGGGGTATGAGATGGAGAAGGAAGGCGGGAGAGTACCTGGCAGAATTGAAACTTCTTGATCACAACTCAGATATTATCTGTTCAATGTACATTACGTCTTATTATATACTTCAGTTGAAACACAACAACTGGCAGCAGATTTATAACAAAAGCCTCGTTACTTATTTAAAGATAACAGGCAATTAGGCTACACATACATTTTAAATTTAAATAAATGATAAGCTCTGCTTGAAGTTAAAAGTCTTATAATGGATACTTTTCTAAAGCGATATTTTAACTAAGCAAGCATTACTCAAAATGCAGAAATCGTACAATTTGATTATCAATTTAGCAGACACGGCTGAATGAATTACTATAGAAAATAATGAGCATAATACAATGAAAATCGTATCATTTTATTTTCAAAATACTGAAAATAAACGATTGAAAACAAACTGATTGTAAACGATATATTGTTGTAGCTAAATATAGGTACCAACATAATAATAATTATATCGTAAAACCGTATTTGTTTTTTAAGTTCGTAAATATTTGGAATGATTAGATAGATTCCCGATATATCCACATATTTGAAAAAGGAATAGCAATAATATTTTTATCGAGGTTGTATTTTATTTATTAAAAGTAAAGAAATTAGTTTCAATAATTTTCTAGGGCCTAAAGTCTTATTAAAAAGGTTTTATTTTATGTTATTTTAAAGTTATGTCCACAACAAGTCTTTCATTGAAATGCTTGGTTTCTCTAAGCCGGAATCAAGTTAGCCTTTTAAAATCTGGGCTACTTTACAGGGCCATAAGCTCATTACACAACTGAATACCTTCTACTAAAGTATCTGGGACAGTACAACAATCGAAATCGCAAGTGCGCCCAACTATTAAGTTTAGCAACTACCTCTGGTCTGGAACACCGTTGCATACATTGAAACATGCCAAACGCGTGCCCAATATTTGAACATCTTGAGTTTGACAGCTCGACTGAGGAATAATAATAATAATAATTGGATAATTTGTAGAGCGCCGTTTTTGTGAAAAATCACCTCAAGGGCGCTGTACAGTTTATTTCCTAGGATCTACATTTGTTATTTAGACCAACTGTGCCAGCACGAGGTTCGTCATCCGTTCAGGCATGTGTCTGCCGCCAATATAGCGCTGACATGTGTCTGCTGCCAATAAAGAGCGCCGACACAACATCCTCACATAGACAACAAACCTTGGCAGCACCGCTGTGACGCTCGACAAAGACAGAAGATGGAGACTCTGCTGCAAGAGTCCTAGGTAGCGAAGGAACTGTACCAGCTGCTGCAGGGAGAGAGACTACCGCCATCATACATTTCTACATATGCCTAGTTTGATGGGTCGCAATTAGTGTTTTTTTTTCTTACAAAAAAAATAAATTAAAAAACTACGTTTTCTACGAAAATGTTATGTACCAATTACGTTAAATTTCACTACGTTATGTACGTAACCAGAAAGCGCCATTTCAATTGATACTATTCGTAATTCAAAAAACCAAGATAAAACCATTTAAAGTTTCTATTCCAGGACTATGAAAGGCGAGAGAACCGGCAGCAAAAATGTCGTTTTATTCCTGGGGACATGGATTTACATAAATATTTGTGGGTAAGAATGCAGCCCAATGATATGCATTTATGGTAATGGTCATAGGAATGTGGTTAGTTAACAAGTTGTTACTAAGCTTTATACTATACACACCTTTAAAAGTATCTGTTTTGTTTTACTCACGGTAACGTACTCATTATCGTGTAGGTACCAAACTTACATCGAAAGTGCTAAAATTTTTTGAGCTTTAAAAGGTCTTTTTTATTTAAAATCTCTAAGTTGGATAAAGAAGAACAAGAAATTTATTACGTTATTACATCGTAAATTTTAGAGCTTATCAGAAGGAAGCTCATTTCAAGACCCCAATATTCAGATTTCTACTTATGAAATGAAAAAAAACCTCTACAGCCCCTTTCTGCGGCTGTTTCCTTCTCAGAACAATTTCGTAAAGGGTCATTCGATATTTTTCGCAAAATTTTCTAACCACTTTTACGAATGTATGTTTTTCCGAACACCAATAAAAACACACCATTTTACAAAATTACCAATACAAATATACAAATAGAAACCAATTTCTTCATTGTCTGAGGCAGACACCGGTTTTAAGCTTTGAAAGAAATTCTACCGTGTGATGTTGTTTTTTTACAGGGAGAGAACATTTGAGCGAAGAATTTTAAGTAATTTAAAAAGGTTTTTCTGAAGAAAATAAAATGATAACGTGTTTTTAAATAATCTAACTCCATGTCTTGTACCTATATTTAAATTAAAGTGACCTAAGTATTTTTGGTTATGAAAAGTGAAAAGTTAAACCAATTAATTAATAAATTCTTTAATTTCACCAAGCTGTCCATATTATTTTCTGATTGGATTGATGAATTTTTTATTTATTTTATTTTTTTTATGTGACACCTCACAAGAGTGTCCCTGCCTGTGCAGTGTACAGACAGGGGAACTATGTCACCACCTGGTTGGGCGGCGTTGTGAGGCGGAATAAGGTAGGGGCTGTAGGAAGGGATTTGCTAATGCGGGCCTTGAAGAGGCTCGGATTATAGGAGGGAGGAAAAACAGATGCCGGTAGCTCGTTCCACATACGAGCCGACTTACACAAAAACGAGTCGTAAAAACGGCCCGTTCTCATGAAGCCAACGTCAACCGTGAACGGGTGTTCAGCTCGTGTCCGTCGAGTTTCGCGCACGTGCACCGGTGCATCAAGAATCAATGCCGCTAGCTCATTGGAGCAGGCTCCTTTGAAATACCTGTAGAACAGACACAGCATGCCTACATTGCGTCTATGCATTAGAGAAGGCAATCGGTCTGTTAACAATGGATTGTCAATCAGACGGATCGCTCTCCTTTGCACAGATTCAAGCAGGTTTATCAAGTATTTTGGGGCACCAGCCCAAAGGTGGCTCCCAAATTCAATAGTTGGGCGGACTTGAGACTTGTACAGGGTCAGCAGCTGGTCACTGTTGAAGAATCTCCAAGCCCTGTACAAGATGCCCAACTTTTTGGAGGATTGATTTACTCGGGCTTCTATGGATCCCCGATACTTGAGCTGGTCTGATAAAGTAACTCCAAGCATTTCAATGGAGTCTTTATTGGGGAGAGTGCTCCCATCAAATTGCACCAGACAGTCATTGATCTCCCTCTTTGCCGAAAACAGACACGCTTGGGTTTTTGAGGCGTTGAAACTGACCAAGTTGGCCTTACCCCATGCACGAACCATCTCGAGGTGGTGGTCAATTTTTTGCTTCAAAACTTCCCGAGCTGTTCGGACATCATAGGTGGAAGGGGGCCTGTCAAAAAAATAACCCTCGTGAACGGTGCTGTCATCAGCGTAGCAGTGAATTGGTGCACATTCAACGAGATCGTTGATGTGCAATAAAAACAGCGTCGGAGACAGCACAGATCCTTGTGGCACCCCCGCATTGATTTGGTGCGGTGAGGAAGAAGAGCCGTCAACCATGGTTTAAATTGTTCTTCCCCTCAGAAAGTCTGCAATTCAACTATGCAGGGTTGGGTGGATCCCATACGATGGTAACTTCCCGATAAGCGCCCGGTGCCAGACTCTGTCAAAGGCTTTGGAGATATCCAACCCAACGGTTTGAGTTTCACCAAAATGTTCCATGTACCGCCCCCAAATATGCGTCACATATCCGAGTAGATCGCCACACGATCGGTTTCGACGAAATCCATATTGCCGATCGCTTAGGATATTGTTATTCTCGAGATATGTGAGCAATTTGTTGTTAACCACCCTTTCTAATACCTTCGAGAGTATGGAAGTGATGGCTATGGGGCGGTAGTTAGAAGGGTCGGAGCGGTCCCCTTTTTTTGGGATTGGGTGGACGATTGCCTTTTTCCAAAGATCTGGCACCTTTACACCTTTGAGAGAGAGCCTAAATAATTTCGCGAGCACTGGAGTCATTTCTGCAGAACACCTCTTGAGGACCAAGGCAGGTATTCCGTCCGGCCTACTGGCTTTGTCGACTTTCAGCTCGTTCAAGACTCGGAGAACCTCTCTGTTCCGGATCTTCGGTTCCTCCATTTGAAAACCGCAGTGCGGAATGGAAGGAGGAGTCTCTCCGTTATCTTGAAGAGTTGAGTTTTCCGCGAAAATTTTGCCAAATAATTCAGCTTTCTCGCGGGCCGAATTAGCCAGCCGATCATCAGGCTTGGTCAGAGGTGGGAAAGTGGTTCTGCAGAAATTTCTTCCGATCGAGCTAGCGAGTGACCAGAAAGCACGGCTACCAGTGGGGCAGTCAGCCAGCTTTTTCGCAATTCTCTGGTCGTGATCACTCTTAGCTCTATTTAGAACTCTCTTACAATCCCTTGCCCGTTTTCGGTATTCCGAAAGGTTATTCATGGAGCTAATCTTCCAGAGTGCATTAAAAGCCGTATTTTTGAGTCTGACAGCTTCAGCACAGCGATGGTCAAACCACGGTTTTGTGCCCGCTCCAGAGAATTTGACGGAGAAGGGAATGTAGCAATCCATTGCTGATGTGATTACTTCTCCTACCTAAGTAGAAATGGTAAAATGATGAGAAAAAAAGATAATGTTAAATATTTTCTAAAATATGAAAATTTGGATTTATTAATCGTTTGAAAAACATTTAGTATTAACAATAATTTTCACTATTCGATATACCAATTTTTTTTTCGCAGCAACTTTTTTTAAAAAATTATTTTTAGTATCTGTTTCAAGGTGAGTGTTATCAAGGTTCGCCTTACTAATAAACATCATGGCGCATGGAAGAATAATGCTGTGAAAAACCAAATATTCATATACACTGCATTTAAAATCGAACACAAAACCTCCTGATTCAATGTCAATCATATAAAACGCAACGTATTGAAGGACCAGCCTTTAAAAAAACCGATATTACCTTCTTCATGTTACGTGATCGAAAAAATTGTTTCTTTTGCAATATTGTACGAGTATTAGTAATATTATCATATGACTGCTTTCCTATGTAATATTCTATATAAGGTATACTAAAATGTAAGTATGTACATATTTTAGTATCGAACAGCGTCTGAACGAAATTTGTCATAATAATGGGACCTTTTCAGCACTCTTTTTTTGTATATTTCTTCGCAAGATTGACAAAAAATGTGTTTTTTTCCGCAACGAAAACGCTGGAAATAATTTTTGTTTCCTTTCGCGATTTCCCCGGTGCTTTTTATCAGCTATTTATTATTTCTACTTGGCTTAATTGACAACAGACGATTCCTCTAAAAATAAATCTGATACTGGTTTATTTTTTGCGGAACATTTACGAAGTCAAATATTTTTTATAGACAAATCGGCAACCCTTAGTCGTAGTAAACATCCCCAGCTAGTCCATTAAGAAGATTGGACTATTGGTAAAGTACATTACTGAAACCAGAACAACAGTGGTGTGGACTAAACCAACAGAATAGAGAATATAGAACTTAATGCCGAGATTTAGGAATCACGTTGTACTAGGATCGTTTGCTGTTTTTGCGTCTTATAATCTAATTAGACACTTCAACCGAGATGGATAGTGGATGGCTCGGTAATAAAATTACTTAGTGGAACAGAAGTTTATCTGTGGTCGATTCTTTGGAATCAATTAATTGTAAATGTATTTATATTATTCATTGGTATTTTTATGTACATTTTTTAGGACGTCATAAAGGTTATTATTTTTGTGTTAAAACTCTTTCATGATGAAATCATTTTGGAATACTGGTAAGGTGATTATATTTATTTTTTTAAAGGTATTTATTTATCAAATGAATAGGATTTTATTGCATGCATTAATTCATTATGATATTATTTTTGGTTAGCAAAATGATATTACAATTATAAATTTAATGACACATAAGATTTCTTTATATCTACCACAAATCTTACAATTTAGTATCAAGTTTAAATAATAATAATAACATAGAAGTGTAATATTATATACTAAAAGAGTAATAAAGCATTTGGTATTTAAGTAACGAAGTACGTGTTATGAAGTAACTTACATATCACCTACAGTTAACAAACATCCAGATAAGGAAATCAACAAACAAGAAAGTGAGGTATACAAACATGGAGATGAGGAGATTAACAAACATAGTCCTACTCATGAAGATCACGAAATCAACAATTACCAACACAATTATCTACAGTCCGCCTCGGAAGAGATATCCCTAATGAGGGAAACTGTGAATAATACACTACTTTATAATATTCTCTTTACTAATAAACACGTTTTAAAGTTTACACAACTTATAAAAAACCATTTATCATACATCATTGGTTGTATATTAGTTGTGCAAAATTGAAACACCATTATTATCAAGGCCCTTGGTATTTTAATAGTCGTTAATAAAAACAATTAAAAAAGAATTGGACAAAATCTGCCTCACTAGCGAACCTGTATTGAGGCATAATTTTCAGAAAATTACTGAATTTGTTTTGTCTATGGTTTATATATAAATACAAAATTAAAAAAAATTGTTAGGTAGATCATATTCACCACAGATAAGGTATATAACTCATAATACCTTAACAGATAAGATGGCCAGTCCTAAGGCTCTTTACCTTGGTCAAATCATGAGAGGTGGCAAATACTAGATTACCAAACAAATAATCTAGGGAGACTCATGGGATACGCTACTGTTCGTAACTTTTGTTCAGTTCCACTAAGTTGTGAATGCAGTTTGTAGAGTATAGATTGCCCCCAATGATAGCACCAGAAGAAAAATACTTTGTATACTGATAGTTAATAAGATATTTAGTTATTTTCTGTTTATCATTTGATTTCATTGCTGACAAGAAATTTACCGTTTCACAGTGTTTATATTAGGCTTTTGAGATGTGGTCCTATAGAAGACTGTTAGGAATTTCCTGGAGAGACCATATTACAAATGAGGAGGTCCTCCAAAGAATCGAAGGAGGAAGGCACCTGCTCAGGACCTTGTCCGAAAGGCGTGCAAGATGGATCGGCCATGTTATACGACAAGAAGGCCTCTTGCATGTCATAATGGAGGGTATGACCGAGGGGACCAACTCTAGGGGACGCCCACGCTGAGAGTACCTGGAGGACCTGCTGGTAGACGTGCGCTGCTCATCATATGCAGAAGCCAAAAGAGCCGCACAAGACAGGGAAGAATGGAAGAGGAGATTAGACGAAATTGCTGCAAACCAATCCCAGGATTGAAACCAGAGAGAGAGAGAGTTTTTATAGAAAACAAAAACTGTAAATATTTAGTTTAAATAAACTTTCTGCTTCATGACGACATCAGACGACCAATTTTGTTAACGTTGTCATTTTTGGTGACCAGATTTCAAAAACCGGTTACTTCCAAACCTTACACTTCTACGTCTTCAAGCTCACAATAATACGTTTTGTGTTGCCATAGTCTCACTTGCTCGTGACTATAAGGAGCAATTGAAACTCTTGAATGGAAATCACAAATAAAAATTATATGTGAAGTGAATTAAAGTCATCTTTTAGTTTACCAAATTCAAAGTAGGTCATGTAATATGAAATAATTTGCGGTAAGTGCTTTAAAACAGACAACCATAGAAAATATAAAATATGACAGAGCGGCACAGAAAAAAATGTGTTCGAACCATCTCTTTTATAAATCAGAGAAACAGAGCTTTTAAGGATGAGAAAGAAATGGTTGAGGGGAGGAGAAGCATGAAAGTAGGTCACTCAGAAGAATGCGTAGATAACTATGTATGCGAATGAAATGAAAAGGAATTATACAAGTCACTAGATATAAGTCTTAGGTTGTAAGTCAATAGTTTGAGTATTATTTATTTAATAAATATATTTGTACAGAACCTTAAGGTAAGTTTTCACGAAAACAGCGCTATATAAATAAGCCAAATATTATTATTAGTACAGAGGTTGTAAAAAAAATAAATACTGAAAGCTAATAATTTTAAAATTGAATCCTAAAAAAAAGATTAAGTTAATTTTATCACTCAAATGAGTGTTCTCACCCTTTGATCCCCATGTTAATTTTATCACTCAACTGAGTGTTCTCACCCTTTGATCCCCATGTTAATTTTATCGCTCAACTGAGTGTTCTCACCCTTTGATCCCCATGTTAATTTTATCACTCAACTGAGTGTTCTCACCCTTTGATCCCCATGTTAATTTTATCACTCAACTGAGAATTCTAAGCCTTTGATCCCTTTGGTTAATTTTATCACTCAACTGAGAGTTCTCACCCTTTGAGCCACCAAGTTAATTTTATCACTCAACTTAGAGTTCTCCTTTGATCCCCCAGGTTAATTCGAATTATCACGAACTTTATGATTTTTACCCGTAACTATACACATTTACCAAAGTGAAGTTTTATGATAGATAAGTCTTTTTTCTGCTCGATTGCAATTCTTATTCACGCGAAAAATATAGTGACGGCTTCCATTTTGGCGATGTTGCTTGGTCTGGAATGGATTATTATTTAAGTTGTATACTTTAATTTGTTCATGTTACACTGTAAATGATTATATGAGATATAAAACGATTGTTTGTATATTAGTTTTTACCTTAATAACAAAAAATGACCATTTGATACCTAAACATAGCTAATTAGAAAACATCTAAACAATTAAACATACAAAAATTTGCACTAATTTTTTTCAAATAATGTCTTATCAAATATAAAATATTCTCTGTACCTATATGTGGAAATATTATTAAAGGGCTGAAACGTTTGAAATAATGTTATACCAGGAAAACTCGAATTAGAATTGTAGCATTGAGTTACTGTTAAAGTTACTAAAACTAACAAACCATCACGTAATTTTATCTGCAGGGATAGACAGGTAGGATTGATCGACACACAAACCTGTATTGTTACAAACTCCTTTCTGCATCTTTGTCTCAAATTTATAATTCATGCGGTAAATGTAAGCCGTGCGGCAATTTATGTAAAGATAAGATCTTTAAAAGCACTTTTTGTTGAAATACCGTTAGTAAAACACACATTTTTCTCACCAGACGCCGATATATTCTAAAGTTGTTATTTGTTGATCAGATGGGTGGCTATTTATGACACAGCTAGACAGCCAAAATCTGTAAAAAATCAACCCGTAAAAATGTTTTCTTTCTAAATTACCTACATCCATTTTATTAATAGATGCATTCAAAAATAAAACAGATAAAAAATATTTTTTTTTACTAGGGATAGAACCTTCCTCCCTAGGGACTGGCTCTTCACTTCAGCGAACTTTTAAAATGTCTTATAAAACTTTAAAGAAATGGCTCAACTGATGATTGATCCTTCCTCTACAGGGACTGGAGTTGACCAGCCATATTTCGGTTGGATGGTACCATGATTTATTTCGTATATTAACTGTTATAAATTTTTATAATGTCATCGAATTTCAGAGAAATGTGTGAGTATGCGCGTGTGTTTTTGTGAGTGCCACTAACAGTTGATACAATGCATCGTCATCAACAACGAGTTTATGTACTGAGTTTCAGCCCGATTGGATGTTTAAAAGTGGGTTAATTTCCATTTCCAAGATTCCACCTCATTCATTCATACATTTATTCATTCATTCAAGATAACAGCATAACGCCATCGATTAAAATTTTAAATAATTTCGATGTACCAAATGTACAACAAATAAATACTAAAAATATACTATTGAAATTATTCAAAAACACTGAATCCTCCACATTTCATCAAACATGCGTATTCATCAAACTAGATAAAATCACAATGAAATAAAGAATATTTCAGGTCATAAAACCACATTCAGATAAAGAAATTATATTTATTTTGGGATGAAACTCCACTCTCCTTCCCCCTGATATAAAGCGAATAATTTTTTTTAATGATTACAAATAAAGAAAAAAAAATCGACTGAAAGGGATTTATGAAAAAACTCTAAAAAAAACATTAAAAACGACATAGAAAACTAATAAAACAGAAATGAATAACTTTAGTCCGCCTCAGCACAGGTCACCCTAGTGAGGAAGACTAAGAAATAAAATTTACTATACATATATTTAATATAATATTTCGTTTGTACAATGTTTAAATAGTCACTTGAGCAAAATATAATAATAAATACACTGCGCTTAAAATAAACCGCACCGCCTTCCAATGTTTGGTTGTATTTGACAACTGTAGGAAAGGATTTAATTGATAAAATCTCCGGTTTTCCCATTGAAGCCAATTATTATTGTGTTTTTTTCCGATACATACGTTATGGTATATATGTTAATTCACAAATAATGCAGAGAAACAAAAAAATCAACGCAATCCAAAAATTCGTATCCTTTTATTCGTTGATAAAACGACAACCTAAATAAGATTAAACACGATTTAAATCAACTCTGATTTAACATGTAATTTTGTTTCGCAATACAACTTTTTGCGAATGTTTTTCTAAGATACGTGAGCAAATAATAACGTATTAAAAACGAATCGGCACTATCCATCAAAATTTAACGCAACACCGCACATTTTACACATTATTCAAGAAGGAACGAAATATTATTTATACGCGTCTTTAAGGAAATTACTCCGTAATATTTTTCAAGGGATATAATATTTCACAGATAGTGAGTGAGATAGGCAGCCAGCCAGCCAGCCAAATAGCCCGAGAGTGATATGAATTCACATGAATATTTGACAAGCAATCGATATTTGTCATGTCAAATTTGAGATACGCTTTCCTCTTATTTTTATTTCATCCCCAGGCGAAAATATTACACCGAATGGCAAAGAAACTAATTCTTTTTCAAGATTTGAAAAAAAAAATACAAATCATGATTTAAAGAAAAAAACTGAACTCCGAAATTGGAACAAATGTTTTGGTGTAAAAAAACCCACGGTTTTAAATTCGGTCCCAACCCAGGGCAATTATGATTTGGTCATTTAGCCCTCTAAAGAATAATATTGACTTTTGGAACACCCCACATAAAGCATATTTTTGGCACTCGTTTCGCAATTTTAAAAATCAATGATCCGGGGGGGGGGGGTTTGAGACCAAGTTTGGATTTATAACTTTTTTGAACACTCGGTACGAATTTCATGGAATTCCAAGTAAAAACTGGTAAAATTGTCATTTTAGGTGAGTTTCAAAAGCTGGGCCACAGGCACCAAAATTTTAGAAAATTTCGACTAAATTAAAAGAGTATTGCTCATTCTTTTCGGAAAAATTAGTCCTCCGGGGTCAACTTAACAAAAATGAAAAAAAGATTTAAAATTTTGGAAAAAAAAATCCGGATGTCTGCCGAGATCGAAAAAAATTATTTTTTTGATTTGGTCTTCGCCATATACAACATGATAACTAGCTCATTTGATGCGAGTGATAAATTTAGTGTATTAATTAAAAATGAATAATATGAATGAATGAATGTTCGTTCATTTACAGTCGTAATGCGTGGTTTTCCGCAAAATAAGTCGATGTACGTTAGACGTTTAGCATAAAATGTGGAACCATTCTCAGAACAAAATAGCGACCTCTGTCTGCCGATGGTGAAGTATCGACCATAAACCGTAACAACCCCGTTACAGCATACCTTATCTTATCTTCAACCTGCTCTTAACATAACTAACTGCTCTTTGTTACACTTTATTTTTAATCAGGGCTAACTTTATCCCCTTACAGCGTAATTATTCTTTATACCGATAGTTAACTGGGTCCCTTTTGTACACATTTTCACTGAAATACGAGGTTGAGTAGGTGAGGTGGGATAGGTGAAAATGTATTTTTTTTTCAGGGGTGTATTTTGACCTACTTAGAAATTGTTACATATTCGTCGACACATTCACAGTAATTAAGGGATTATTATTTATGCAACTGCACTACAACAACAACAAAAAATCTCGTCGTCCCTTTTGAAATTGTCAGGTGATTCAAGCGCAAGAACTTCGATTTTTCGATCATAATTTTGATAGAGTTTTGAGTTATAAGTTTAGAGTTTTTGGATATGCCAGAAGTTAGCTGAATTTTCATTTACAGTAATTTTCTTTTGTACTTGTAGTAAAATTGATTAAACTTGTAAATTCTTTCTTGGGCAGATTTCGAATTGCAGAGCATACAAATTAGTAATATTTTTTTATTATAATTGATACAGATCATACTTCTAGAAATTTTCTTTTCAATAAACCTACTTAATAGAACTAAGGAAATCTAAATAATATGAGATATTCACAAAGAAGAGTGACAGTGGGTTCTTTTTAAACAAATCTACAATTTTATACGAGATTGATCGAATTTTGTAAACTCGACCTTTTAACAAGAAGAAGGTCACTGTCTTTGTAGATTTGATCTTGAAATTCTTCACTCCACTCTTCCCCCCCCCCCCTTTAAGCATAATTTTGATACTATTGATGGTAAAAATTTGCACACTTGACGTTCAAAACAAGTGGAAAATTCCTGTCTACATATAACTTCTAGTAAAAAATAAAGAAGTAATTTATTTATTTTAATATTAACGGTATAAAATATACTATATATAATAAATTATAAACAGTGACATCAGAAAATATACAATTAACATAAACTCTAGATGGATAGAAAAAGTTGGAGATACAAGTACATGCAAAACTTATAGGTAGACTAGATTAGATTAGTATTGATTGAAATATATGATATTATAGATACATGATATAATATATTACAACTAGCAGTTAAAAACCCGCTCCGCGGGTTTTTGCTGTTTGGCCCTGCGGGCGGCACTTACAGAGGGCCTACATCGTCCAGACGCTAGGACAATAATACTATCAGACTAGCAGTTAAAAACCCGCTCCGCGGGTTTTTTTCTGCTAGGCCCTTCGGGCGGCACTTGGTTGGGCTTTGCCAAGTTTAAGTGATACTAACAACAGTTACATTTAATAGGTAGATATTAGGTCATTCACAGAGAGAGGGTGAGTATATTATATTGTTAAAACATGTAACAGGAAGGAGTTTATGCATATGAAGAATGACAGTTGTTCGGGTAAAACTTTAACCTTTCCCGAATAATTGCCCTAAATGGCTAAATGTAAATTAATATAGGTAAATATTCGGAATCGCTGGAAACGGAAAATACGAAATATTTTTAAATAATACCTTCTGATTTACCTTAATTACTATAAAAGGAATCGAACAGCATTTGGGAAATTTTTAATTTTAGCTTTTTAATTTTTAATTACGTAAAATGAAAATTCGCTTTCGCTGTATGGGATGACAGCCTGAATAATTTCTGTTGATAACATTTTCTTTTGTCGGTATTCCTGAAATGAGCGGCTAAAGACAATTGAAAAACGTAAATTAAAAAAATATAATGTAATACAATATTCCGGCAAAATAGTGCCTACTTAAAAAGCACAAATGATTTATTTGGCTATTATTATCATTATTATTTTATTTAACCTCACCTACAATTACCTATATGACATCTACCAAGCTCCCAGACTCTCTACTCATTTACGGCTCCAAAGACTAAGATGGGCCGGACATGTGCACCGAATGCCAAGCACACGTGTACCAAAGAAGGTACTAACAGGACACCTGGGAGGCAAACGAAAGAGGAGCCTTGGAGGCCAAGGCTCGAAATGGGCTGTAGCGCCTTTGAAGAAGAAGAATAATTACCTAAACCAACCTATAATAATCCAGCCTAACCCATAATAATCCAACCTAACCTATGTCCTAACCTAACCTATAATAATCCAACCTAACCTATATCCTATCCTAACCTATAATAATCTAACCTGACCTAACCTAACCTCACCTATAATAATCCAACCTAACCTAACCTATATCCTAACCTAACCTATAATAATCCAATCTAACCCAACCTAACCTAACCGAACCAATCCTAACCTAACCTATCCTAACCTAAACTAACCTATACAAATCCAACCTAACCTATAATAACCCAATCTAACCTAACCCATAATAACCCAAACTAACTTTACCTAACCTAACATAACCTGACTTATCCTAACCTATAATAATCCAACTTAATCTAACCTAACCTATAAACTAACTTGAACTATACTAATCCAACCTAACCTAACCTAGCATCACCCAACCTAACCTATCCTAACCTATAATAACCTTTTTTTTTAATATTTCCTTACTTATAAAAGAAACCAAAATACCAAAATAATATTTGCATAGAGTAAATTATGGTAAAAATTCTAGACACTCATATCAGGAATACCAAAAAAAGAAAATGTCATCAATAGAAATTATTCCGGCTGTCATCCAATACAACGAAAGCAAATTTTAATTTTACGTAATTAAAAATTAAAATGCTAAAATTCAAAAATTCCCGAATGCATTCAGATTCCTTCTTTATTAATTAAGGTAAATCCGAAGGTTTTACTTTAAAATATTTCGTATTATCCTTGTCCAGCGTTTCCGAATAATACCTTAATATATATTATATAAATATTTATACCTGGCAAAATGATTGTTTTATTATACATATAAGTACATGTCAGATTAGAGATTTGTTGGCTAATTTTACAATCAACAAAGCGTTTCTATCTTCCGATTGTCTTTCATGTTATTTTATTGGGTTGGCAGTGCCTATACTTTCGCATATATCATATCGGTGTTCTGTCAAAATAATGCGAAATTATAATTTACGTAAATAATATTAAATATCAATATTTTTCAAAATCGTACATGCAAAGAGTTGTTGTTTATTGTCATTAAATTGAATCAAATGTTTGTTTTATTTGTAAATGCGTATTAAAACGGTAGTTTCACGTAAATAATTACCGTTGTTTCAATAAATGAAGTTGTACGTATTTGTATATCGCTCTTATGCGCTCTGTCGGCCAATATAGAAACTACCCCAGCGGCCGGTAAAGGAGGGATTGACACTTTTAAGGAACCTTGGAATGTTTGATTCTTCAAATATATAAAATGTAAATATTGATAATTTTTACTGTGACGTAATTAATCCAATGGATTGTGAACTTTCTAAAACATATTTTCTTCGATATTATCCAAAAATTATATGAGCAGAAACGATGTTTTTGAAGAAATCTGGTGATCCTATTTTAGTATGAAATTGGGTCTTAATTTTCAAGTTAGCGGAATTTAACCAAAACAAATTATTTGAATTCGAAAAATCAGAGGGCCCAGACCGTCCAGACGATCGCATAATAATATTATAGATACCATTGCAAAGTTTAAATAAACTTCCAGAAGAAATCTTTTTATTTTGCATATTTAAATATTCGCGCCAGCCCCTTGGTTCGTTCTTTCACCGCCAGAGGAGCGCTCTGTCGGCTATCTATTGACGCGGTGCGTATCGGCCATGTTGAATGAACGCGTGCTTTTTTCGTCAAACGTCAAACGTAATCACGTAATTGTGGATAATTTTCACTGTAATTTAATTAATCCAATGGATCATGAACTTTCTAAAACATATTTTCTTCGATATTATCCAAAAATTGTATGAGCAGAAACGATATTTTTGAAGAAATATCGTATTACATGTGGCGATTCTATTTCAGTATGAAATCGTGTCTTAATCTTTAAAGTCTTATTTAAACACAATTTGAATTTGACCAATCACAGGGCCTACATCGTCCAGACGCTGAGACAATAATACTATTAGATAGCTAAAATATATGCATTTATTTTCAGGTTTTGGTTGAAAGTAGGTAAGTGCCAATCAAGCTGTTGGTTCACCGTATTGAATATTATTAGTAATACAATTAAACATCCAGGAAGTGTATTTTTTACGTTATTATACTGTACGCCGTACTGAATAGAATGCTTGTTTTATAATTTACTTGTTGTTTTCTTGTTTAATTCGCAGACTCCATTTATCTATTTGACTTATTTATATGATTCTATTTACCCCCTCCCCCAATTTCAATTTGTATGACGTCTAAAATAATTTATTACCGGTTAAACTGATTTAATGAGAAAGTAATCGTGCCAATAGATTGTCTATTCGATGTGGTATTTGAAATCTGTTTTCTCCACATTAATAGTATTTTTTTCTTGACAATGTGATATTAAGGCTTGAGAACAGATTGTAGAAGTGGTGAATAAATAATTTTCATTTTATGAATAAATTTTAAATTATATTTTTATGTACTTTTATTATTATTACATCTTATATTTTCATTGAATCTAGTTGATTTAGCCCTTCTCGTCTGTCCGTTGTTAGAAGTGTTACAGTCGGCGTGGTTAAATTTTAAATCATATATTATGCCACAATTATTAAATTTAGGATTTCTAATATTTGAGTTTTTAACACTTGTTCCTATGTTATTATTGGTTCCAAAAGCTATACATATATTAACAACATCAAAAATATATATTTTGCTAGTTTTACAGATATTTGACGGATAAATTACAGATATGCAATGACCGATAGTTCTATTGAGTTGTTGACACGCGGTGAAAAATGAAGTTAAGTATTTTCGTGATGTTTGTTGTAGGAGCATTAATAAAAGATACACAGTGCCTCATGTGAATATTTTCTTCGTGGATTTAGGTTGGCCATACAGAGCTCTTGGGTTCTTAACCCTGACGTTTTTATTGGACCATTTGGTGGGAAATATGGTGTTACAACTGTTTATAAGGAGGTTAACTTTTTGTAAATTTTAAAATTTAAAATTTAGTTAAAATTTAAAAATATTCAAGAAGTTTACTAACGTAATCTATTCCACCAAAAATACGAGTGAGCTATTTTGTCGACTTTGTTATAGTTAGATTATTATTTTTAATTTTATTACTGATTTCATTTAACATTTGGATTTCTGTACTTCTAGAGTATTAATTTTAGTATTCATCGATTTTAGTGTTTTCTCTAAAATGACGTGTTTTGTTAAGTTATTATTTTCCACTTTGTGCTGAGACATATTTGATGTCAATAGCTAATGACTCTATTTGTTTGCGTGTTACTTTGCTAGTGATTTTATATTCAAAACCTTTATCTAATAAATTATTACCAACCGTTTCAATTGTTGTGTTTGATAGATTCACAGTTATTTTTTATAAAACTAAATATTTCTGACGGTGGAAAACTCGGTTATTTTATCAATTAGATATTTTATGATTATTTTTTTGCGTTTTGAATTTTTAAAATATAATTCCGTTATTACGTTCAAGGGTATCATCATTAAGGGTATCGATTTCCCATCCATAAAGTTTAAATGTTAATTATGAGTTGATTAACTTTGTGTAATGAATCAATGTGCCCCGTTTCCGACAGCATTCTTTTGTATCTTCCTTCAGTCATATCGGTGGCTATGGCTGCCATATACGTATAATAACAATGCTTTAAACTAATTTTGTTTGTATTTTGGGAAACTAATATAGATATTCTAAAATTATTGTTGAACGCGACCAATGTTGTTCTTCTAGGAAATACCGGGTAACTAACTCGACAGTAAAATAGCTTATCCTACATCTACAGGCAAATTTAGTTTTAGTTATCATAACTAGAACTCTTTACATTGCTTACACTGCATAGGTATTAGGTATGGAGAAAGATTTAAAAGCATTCTTACCTCAGTAATATGGCCTAGCTTTCTTAATATCCTAGAATCTATTTCATGTACCAGCTGACTAGTACCCGGCTTTGCTCGGGGCTATAAATGGTTTTGGAGTTAAGTTTTATAGTTGTTAATTCTAGTGTACCTAAAACGTGAGAGTATTTTTATGGTGGCAATTATATTGTGCTAAAAAAGTGAAAGGGTTTACTTTTTAAGTATTTATTGCACGTCTTCCTCGGGAGTCCTCGACTTCTTGTATCATTCACTTCCACGTCATATATTCAACTTATACAACTTTCTTCATTCTACTTTTTTTAAATTTTTTTTATTTTTTTTATTTTTTTTTATTAGGAACATTAACAGGTTTATAACATAACATGCATAGAGAGAGAGAAAAAATAGGTAAAAGAATTAGGTTACAACCCAATAACCAATGTTCATCATGCAATAAACATAAAGAAGGTTAAAAAGCAATAAACAAACAAAGAAATGTTAAAAACAAGGAAATAATAAGAGAAAATGTATATATATATATATATATATATACACGTATAAACACATACATACATATATATACATACACATGCATATATACATATATATATACATACGTACACACATACATATACATAGTTGCATACATACATACGCACACATACATGCATACATACATACATACACACACGTACATTTGATATTAAATACAAATAATATGTAAGAGTGATAATGAATAAATGATGAATGTAATGTATTAAATTTAGAAAAGGGTTAATTATTACAATACTCTGTTAACAATTTTTTTAAAGGTCCTAAGGTACACGACAGGATATCAGCATCAAAATAAGTTTTATTATAATGATTGCAAGTTCTTAGTAAGAAAAATTTTTGTCTGAGACTCGTTGAAGCAATTTCGATATGAAACAATGATTTGTCTCTAGTTTTCTTACTTGGGACTCTAATATTGATTGATGAAAAAAGGGCTGGACAGTCAATATGACCACTCAAGACTTTGTGTAAATAAATCATGTCCGCAGTGTCTCTCCTGCTTTTTAATGTTTTAAGTCCGTAGTGCTTGATAGAGCTTTCCATATCGTAATAACGTAATTGTCTCCTGAAGTTCAAGTGATGTACAAATATTCTTTGAACAGCTTCAATGCGTTTTGTGTGAATGTAATAAAAAGGATTCCATATGGCAGAAGCGTACTCAAGATGACTACGGACGTAGGAGTAATACAAAATTTTGAGTGTATGGATATTGTTGAATTCCTTTCCAATACGGAATAAAAATCCTAACATGCTCAATGATTTCTTGACAATCTTATCCACATGTGCCTTGAATGAAAGTTTGTCGTCAATCAGTACACCGAGATCTCGAATTTGATTGACTTTTTTGAGTGGTTGACTGTTTGTAATATGGTAATTATATTCAATTTTATTTTTATTTTTTGTAAAGGTTATTACATAACATTTGGCAGTATTCATGTGGAGATAGTTGACAGTACAATAATCATTAAGCCTATTAAGATCTTGTTGCAGTTTATAACATTCAGTAATAGAGTTAATAGAAAGAAATATTTTCATGTCATCAGCAAAAAGTAAAACTTTAGCATGCTTAAAGCATTTTACAATGTCATTGATAAATATAGTAAAAAGCAACGGTCCCAGGTGAGATCCTTGAGGGACACTTGAAGGTACATTGACAATCTCAGAATTGAAACCGTTTACTGCTATTATCTGGGAGCGTCCGTTTAGGTATGAAACTAGCCATCGGTACAAATTACCGTGTATTCCTAAAGCTAAAAGTTTAGACAATAATAGGCTGTGGTCGATTTTATCGAATGCTTTGGAGAAATCTGTATATATAGCATCCACTTGGATTCGTTTTTCCATTGATTTTGAAATATGTTCGGTGAATACTGCAAGATTGGATACAGTTGATCTTTTTTTCACAAAGCCGTGTTGATTATCAGTTATAACAGACTTAACGCAGTCATAGAGTTGCTCATGAACAATCTTTTCAAGAATCTTACTGAAGATAGGTAGTTTTGAAATTGGCCGATAGTTCTGGACGTCGTTTTTAGAGCTGGATTTGAATACTGGTGTAATGAGAGCACATTTCCATCGGTCTGGGAAGATGCCTTCTTTCAGTGATGATTGAAAAAGTAGTAGGAGAGGCTTAGATAATTGCTTGCTGCACATTTTTATAAAGTAAGATGGTATTTTGTCATATCCTTCTCCCAACGACCATGAGATATCATTAATTATTTTTTCTATCTGTTCCTTGGAAATTGAAATAGTAGAAATATTTATAGGATTATCAGTTTGGGGATTATTAGCGAAAGCCTTTGGAGTAACATTATGATTATAAGTGGATGCAAAATGATTTGAAAACATATTACATATAGCTAAAGGATCGTTAGCAGTTACATTCATTAGTTTCATAGTGTTGGGTAACCCCGTACTATTTCTTTTACTTCTAACATAGGACCAGAAATTCTTTGGGTCATGCGATATTTTGACTTCTGCATTTATTGTGAATTGTCTATGACATTCGTTCGAAACTTTTTTTTGTCTCGTTCGCAGAACACAGAATTCACGATAATCTAAAGGATTTGACAATTTTTTCCACTTTTTAAATATTCTGTATTTTTCTTTTGTTAATTTTATTAAAGCCGGGTTATACCAATATGGATATGTGCTGTTTATCCTGAACTTTTTTTGATGGAACGTTACAGTGAATGATTTCATCCAATATATCGTAAAAACGGTTAATAGCTACTTCGGTTGTTAGATTAGAAAATTCAGCATCTCAATCAACATTGTTGAGGACATTGTTTATATTTTCATAATTCGCCTTTTTAAAGAGATTTATTGTTCTTTTCTTACTTACCATGGGGATTTCTATCTCTGTACTGATATCAATAATGATTGATTTATGATATTAACATTCAGGTATAAGATGTTGGGAGGTATGTGACACGATTACAGGGAAAGAGCTAAAAACTAGGTCTAAGAATTTGTGATTGTTGTTCTGAAAAGTACAATATTGTGAAAGCTCATTAAAACTAAGAGTGTCTGAGATTTTAGAAATAATTTCAGATTGATGACTATTTGTAATTTTAATATTATTATCATTACTTATTGACCAGTTTATTAAAGGTAAATTGAAGTCACCCGCTATAAGAAAATTATCATCACGATGAAGCGCTCGCAGTTCACATAATTTATCCATAAAGTCATAAGTGTTACGGGAGTGATTGGCTCCAGGTGGAATAAAACGCAACACAAATTGATCCTTTTGAGATTTTTAGTAATAACTGTCACCCATAAGTTTTCAGCATTCGATTCCCAATCCTTCCGCTCTACAACTGTAAGGTGTTTCTTTAACGCAAGAATCACTCCCCCTCCTCTTTTATTCTCACTACGATCTTCATCACATATGCCATATTTTACCATGCATAAATATTTGATTAATTTTATACTGGCATGTCTTCCTAGAGCGCCCCCGACTTTTTCTAAAATTCACCATCATTTTAGAAAGTATTATATGTCCAGTTTTATTTTATTAATTATCTCAATCGAATGCAGAGATAAAGAGTTAAGTCTTCCTCGGGCAACCCGGACATTTTCTATCATTCAAACCAAAACAAACTTTATAAACACTCCTAGCACCATCAAAAACAAATTTTGAAATTTTCAGCGAAATCGTTCCAGTAGTTTTGAATCTATCGGATACACACATACGGACATTGCCTATTTTTTTTATATAGATAGAGTTTATTACGAAGAGTATGTAAATTGATTTGGACGAAAACAACATTGGATTTGAATATAAACATGTTAACATGTTGGCCAAAATATCTCTAGGCTAGGTTTGTATCAAGCAGAATAAACATGTTTAGATTCATAACAACCCTTCAAGCTCTGTTATTCATAAAGTCTGCCAGTTTCAAAATAACTTCAAATTATCAAAAAAATTCACTCGGAAATTAATATAGAATGCCAGTTACCTACAAATTCAGCCTATATTTGAACATTTCCTCACAAAAGAGGCAATTTTTATGGAGAATGCTACTTTTAAATTTAAAATCGTGCCGGCATAGGCGTGAGGTGTTAATTAAAATCACGAATGGTCGACTTAAAAATCAGTATTAAATATCACCGGCGTTGTTTGAATATGATATTTGAAGTGCGTAAAACAGTATTTTTTAAATTGTATTCCCAGGAATACATAACATGTTAAAGCAAAGTAATTTAATTACATGTGACGCATCGTAATACTCAATGAGTGTGTTCTCAACTGAAACAATTATAAACAAAGAAGATTTTAATTCACGGATTTAAAAATAGGTTAAACTTTCATCTCGTTAACTCGGGTAAGAATGAAAGATTGTCCAACAACCCACACCTTTTAAAATCTTTAGCTTATGTATCTTATCTCCAATCATTTTTCTGTTTTTTTATGTACATAATTCTTAAGAAGTATTTTATTTCTTCAAAATTGGTATTATTACCTACATAACATGAAATATATTTCAATATTACCTACTTATGTACTAACTAAATTGATGTTAACATTATAAAACCATATCATTTTTCTTTTCTCGGCCTCCATATACAAAAGGAAAATATAAATAACAACCATTTGATAAAATAATAAGGTAAATAATCAGGATCGTTGACCACGTTTAGTTCGTTTTTTTTTTTAATAAAACCTTTTGATCCACCTTATTTACTATAAAAAGGCACTTTCTGCATTTGTAAATTTTTTTATATTTAAAATTTTTATTAAATACAATGAAAATAAGCTTTTGTTGTGTGTGATGACGGCCATTTCCAATATAATTTCTGTAATCAATGTTTTCTTATGTTGGTATTCCTGACATTCCACGAGAAGCTAGAAGCTACGTTAATACCGATTAATTAATTCATAAAAGGTAGGCACTATTTTTATAATCATAAATTAAAATTTAACAAGTGTATGTAGGAAAGATTATTCAAATATTTTTTTTATGTAAGAAAACCTAACCTAATCGAACCTAACATAACCTAACCTAACCCAACCTTACCATACGTCACCTAACTATACCTAACCTTACATTACCTTTTTAAAATGGTAAGGTAATATGTATATATAAAACCTTTAATTATTTTTATTTTATTTCCGGAGTTAAAATAGCAGCTAACTAATATGAATAGATTTAATGGTTATTTTTTGGTAAACTAATGTTTTTTTAAGAGAAGATTTTTTTATGCATAGCACAAAGGGTAACAATTATTTTTACAAGCAATAATTATTCGCCTGAAACACTCATCCACATTGAAAAATCTCCTGATAAAAGATACATGACGCCAACGGGACTCGAACCCGTGTCCCTTCGATTTCCGGTCGACAGCTCTGACCACTGAGCTATGGCGGCTTATCTCTTATCCGCAAAATAATTCAATATATACTAGTGTTTCATTCAACAATTACTGCTTGTTACACTTTTTCACCTGAAAACAACCAACTTTATTTTATATGAGAAAGGCATTGTAAGTGCTTGTGCTTATCTTTTTCTCTTATAATGTAATTGTATTTTTTGTATTTTTCTACTAGATGTATGAAAAAAACTGCGTACATCTTAATAAAGATTAAAAAAACAAATATAACCAAACGCTGGTATTCGGAACTTAGACAGTAATTTATATAACCAAATGCTAGTATCCAGAAAAAATACTGTAATTCATAATAACCAAATGCTGTTATCCAGAAATTAGACAGGAATTTATAAAACCAAATGCTGGTGTCCAAAAATCAGAAGGTCTTTCTACTATCGTGATACAAAAACATCCAAAGGTAGGCAGGAATACACTTTGTTCGATTTTTCTTTAAATCAATTTATTTCAATAAAATATGGTAGGTAATTCTATACCTATTAGCTCTAATATACTTCTCTGTGATCTTTAAGTTCACAGACTTAGATAAAAGGGTATATTTTTTCCTTAATCAGTAGGTAATCCCTACCTACCACTTCTGACAGACTACTGTCACGGACTACTCTCAAAGACTGACGCTCGATACTCGGGGTATTTGCTCTTTTAAACTAACAAACACAAAAAAAACATTAAAAAATTGACTTTAATAAGGCTATTTTCTCCCACGCCTTGGCTTGCGTATGAAATACATTTTTCTTAAAATAACATTAATTTCAAAGGGACGTGACACGAACAGTAGACATAATATATTCACAGTGTATCCTACGAATGCATTTGAATTTTTATTATTTATTACTGGTTTAAAATATTACCGTTGCAATTATTACACCCACACTTGGCCATAAATTCAGATTCTTTTTTAAAGCTGAATGCAAGAAAATTATAGAATATTTTAAAATAAAAATAAAAATAATCAAGGGCTTCGAAAAATAGGGACTTGGGAGTATTGGTCAATGCTAACAAACCAACACTTAAACATACATTTTACAATGAAAAATACTTTTTAATACACTTAAAAATGGTGGAAAATGGATATTATGACTTCATTATTTACAATAGATATTGTCGCATTCATTCTGTAATAAACATACATTAATTCATATAACCTAACGCTGGTATCCAGAAATTAAACAGCAAAAATCCCGGCGAAGCAGTTAAAATCCCCACAGTTGAAATCCTGACAAGGGAAATCCCAACATACAAAAATCAAGAGTTTAATTTATCCGTTTGCCTGTTTTTATTTGCCAGGTTTATTAGACGGGATTTAGTCTGTCTAGGGCTAAGTTGTTTCACTAACGCTTTTTAAATACAGTGGAACTTTTCTACATGCGTTTGTTTTGTTTGCAAAGAACCAATATTTTCCACATTTTCTGTGACCCATTTTCTTTTTTGAGGTCACGTGGATTTTTTACGATTTTTAGGAACACGTGCTTTAGCTTGATCGTTTTATACTCGATTAGAATGCTGTACCAATCCTAACCATTTCGGTATAGGGAAAGTATTCTGAGAAAGAATCGTTCCAAAACAAATGTTCAAAATAGAATTGGAAAATCGCTAAAATAGAAAAATGCCGATAGATTCAGAAACAGACACTATCTACTAATTAATACCATATTGATAAGTTATAATTACACATATATTATTATGTATCCTCGTAATATGTTTATATATATATATATATATATATATATATATATATATATATATATATATATATATATGTAGAATAATGTTCTCGGTTTACCCGCGTAAAGTAGTCCTTAAAAGGACTTTTTAATTTCTGACGTTTCGGACAGATCTCACTGTCCATCTTCAGAGGCCTTATGTCCTGAATTTCGTCTCAAACTGAACGCTTTCGCGTGTCTGTTCGGTCCGGAAGTCAAGATACACGCATACTTCGTCCTAGACATAAGAATTGATAAGCACCCACTTGTATCTTGACTTCCGGACCGAACAGACACGCGAAAGCGTTCAGTTTGAGACGAAATTCAGGACATAAGGCCTCTGAAGATGGACAGTGAGATCTGTCCGAAACGTCAGAAATTAAAAAGTCCTTTTAAGGACTACTTTACGCGGGTAAACCGAGAACATTATTCTACATCTTACACCCGTGAAAACCTTAACCATAACATATATATATATATATATATATATATATATATATATGTGGGAAGCATAGAATGAGGACAGTTTTTCGAGCGCGCCCATACTTCGGGGACATTTGTATAGTTTGGGGACAGGCCCAAAGTATCTGTCCCCAAACTAACACTTTGCATTATATACGCAACGCATAGATTGAAGCCAATTTTAAAATTATGCAGAAGGCATGCTTTGAGCCATACATTACTAAAATATCCATAGATGCCACTATCGTATCGTTCTCAGATTTTTGAAATTTTCTATTGTGAATTTTCGAATTAGCAAAGGCTCGGTACCTATTTACCTAATTTATGTTTGTATTCTTTTTCGCTTGCTTTTGTCGGAGAATGTCGCATTTTTAAACCCGGTGTCCGCATTGTTGGTATTATTTTTTCTCATTAGATAATAATAAAATTAATATGCTCGTACATAATTTGATGGTGTATTAAAAACTGATTTTAAAATAATCTAATAAAAATAATTACACATATTACGTTTGTGCAAACATTAAAAAAAAAAGTTTTTTTTTTGGTTTTAGGCATTCCACCCTGAAAAGAGTGCTTTGTGAAAAAAAAAATACTTCCATAATTTTTAATCATATTACAGATACCTGTATTTTCAAAATAAATTTATTTTCATACTTTGACAATGTGGGCTTCACTACCCGTACTGAGTTTTATACTTTTTATTTTTATAGTTTTTTTTCTTCTAGGTACCTATTCAAAAGTATAAATGTATGAAAAATAATAATGAGAGGTACATACTTCCTACTCTCATGTTACGTGAATAATGCAATAATAATATAACTATAAAAAAAGAATTCAGAAATCGCGGGTTCAAATTACGGCGTGCAATTTGCATAATTTCACAATATTTATTTGTTGAAATAATACGTTAGTACCTACCTATATGGTATAGGTATTTGCGGCAAATTCAAGAATGGTAGATAGGTACTTTCAGTATCGCCATGTTACTTGAATAATGCAATATTTTAAATAACTACAAAATAGTTGTTCATTGTTTCGCCGTTGAGATTGAGATTACGATCCTTGGCTACGAATTCGGAGGTCGCGGGTTCAAATTACGTCGTGCGCAAGTAAATTTTATTTGATAAATTTCTATAATTTCACAATACTTATTAGTTTTAAATAATTCGTTCGTACCTATATGGTATATTTGCGGCAAGTTCAAGAATGGTAGATAGGTACTTTCAGTATCGCCATGTTACGTGAATAATGCAATATTTTAAATAACTACAAAATAGTTGTTAAATTTTTCGCCGTGGAGATTGAGATTACGATCCTTGGCTACGAATTCGCAGGTCGCGGGTACAAATTACGTTGTGCGCAAGTAAATTTTATCTGATAAATTTGTATAATTTCACAATATTTATTTGTTTAAATAATCCGTTAGTACCTACCTACATGGTATATTTGCGGCAATTTCAAGAATGGTGGATAGGTACTTTCAGTATCGCCCTGTTACTTGAATAATGCAATATTTTTAATAACTAGAAAATAGTTAATAACTACAAATAACTACAAAATAGTTGTTCATTGTTTCGCCGTTGAGATTGAGATTACGATCCTTGGCTACGAATTCGGAGGTCGCGGGTTCAAATTACGTTGTGCGCAAGTAAATTTTATTTGATGAATTTGTATAATTTCACAATACTTATTAGTTTTAAATAATTCGTTCGTACCTATATGGTATATTTGCGGCAAGTTTAAGAATGGTGGATAGGTACTTTCAGTATCGCTATGTTGCGTGAATAATGCAATATTTTAAATAACTACAAAATAGTTGTTCATTGTTTCGCCGTTGAGATTGAGATTACGATCCTTGGCTATGAATTCGGAGGTCGCGGGTTCATATTACGTCGTGCGCAAGTAAATTTTATTTGATAAATTTCTATAATTTCACAATACTTATTAGTTTTAAATAATTCGTTCGTACCTATATGGTATATTTGCGGCAAGTTCAAGAATGGTAGATAGGTACTTTCAGTATCGCCATGTTACGTGAATAATGCAATATTTTAAATAACTACAAAATAGTTGTTAAATTTTTCGCCGTTGAGATTGAGATTACGATCCTTGGCTACGAATTCGCAGGTCGCGGGTTCAAATTACGTTGTGCGCAAGTAAATTTTATCTGATAAATTTGTATAATTTCACAACATTCATTTGTTTAAATAATACGTTAGTACCTACATGGTATATTTGCGGCAATTTCAAGAATGGTGGATGGGTACTTTCAGTATCGCCCTGTTACTTGAATAATGCAATATTTTTAATAACTAGAAAATAGTTAATAACTACAAATAACTACAAAATAGTTGTTCATTGTTTCGCCGTTGAGATTGAGATTACGATCCTTGGCTATGAATTCGGAGGTCGCGGGTTCAAATTACGTCGTGCGCAAGTAAATTTTATTTGATAAATTTGTATAATTTCACAATATTTATTTGTTTAAATAATACGTTACTACCTATATGGTATATTTGCGGCAATTTCAAGAATGGTAGATAGGTACTTTCAGTATCGCCATGTTACGTAAAAAATGCAATATTTTAAATAACTACAAAATAGTTGTTAAATTTTTCGCCGTTGAGATTGAGATGACGATCCTTGACTACGAATTAGGAGGTCGCAGGTTCAAATTAGGGCGTGCGCAAGTAAATTTTATTTGATAAATTATACCAAATAATTCGTTCGTACCTATATGGTATATTTGCGGCAAGTTCAAGAATGGTAGATAGGTACTTTCAGTATCGCCATGTTACGTGAATAATGCAATATTTTAAATAACTAGAAAATAGTTGTTCATTGTTTCGCCGTTGAGATTGAGATTACGATTCTTGGCTATGAATTCGGAGGTCGCGGGTTCAAATTACGGCGTGCGCAAGAAAAAAATATTTATTATTTTTTTGGTAAACTATCTTGTATATCTTATATCTTGCGTCATGTATCTTTTATCAGGAGATTTTTCAATGTGGATGAGTGTTTCAGGCGAATAATTATTGCTTGTAAAATAAAAAAAATATTTGATAAATAGGTGTAATTAACAGTTTATTAAGTTTACTTAATACGTTGGTACCTATACTATAGTATATTTTCGGCACTTTCACTTTGCATTGGCACTTTCGGAACATTTGTAAATGTGTACTTTCACTGTCGCCAGACGGTTAGGAGCAGACTCTTGAGTGATGGTAGTGGTGTTGATGTAATGGTAGATACTGCTACCCGGCTCAGAACATTAAAATCCTAGACCTCTTTAAAATCGAAAAACTTTTAATTTCATTAATTTTGTCTAAATAAATTGATTACATTTTTCAGAAAACTTATTGTTCATAGATATGTACCTAGGTACCTAGGTAACTGGGCTAAATATTGGTCGGTTACAAGATTAATTTTAATTTAATTGAAAAACATCATAGGTAGGTGGTTAATAAGTTCAAAACTTAATTCATAACAAAGTTCTCAAACGATTAGCTACGAATTCACTCCGCGATCACGTGAACATATTAACACGTGTTACTGACGTGCTCCTGCCACCGCGCAGAAAAGAGACAGCTACCCAACAGTTTGTTCCGTAATTTGATTGAACCCTTTCCACATATTCTCGACCGGATATATCCCAGACAGCTATCGGATTACATTGAACAAATATATTTCTTTTAGGAAAGGGTTGTCACAACCAATGATAATTAAAATACATTTTTAATATTATTTTCAGTTAGTGGCCATATAAGATTATCGGTATTATCATTCTGTGAACCATCATTTCTATTTGTTGTATTTTACGGAAATCAACAGGCATAAACCAGTTTTAAAATGAAAATGTTATCCTTATCAAAACCGTAATAATTACTAGTGTTTAATTTTTTATCAAATCCTGTATTATAAAATTCTAAATAATGGCCGAGACTCGCCAGAGCTTACCAATTTAATAAAAATTCCAATTCCATCAAGATCAACCCGCCAATCCAATTTATTCCATTTGCCCACATGTAGAACAAACATTAGAAAAAAAAATCCCAATTCCTGGAATATGTACGCAATATAACAAAAAAATTCACAGCATAGACATTTTTAAAAAAATCTTCAGAAATATCGAATAGAAGAAACGCGTACGATAAATTAATACGAAAGTATGAAATGTATCGGGAGCATCTTATATCCTTATCCTATATTCCTCTCCTTTTTCTCTAACCAAACATTAATTTTAAGATATAATAAAACTCCATCTCCAAACCAATATTAGCATAAGAAACTTTTTTGGCTTGACTGCAATTCACTTGTGTGAATGGATTGCAGTCGTATTGTAGGTATTTATCTCTGTATTATATATTATGTATACTGTAAGCTGTTTGTTTCTTACAAATAAATACATATTAATTCCTTATCTCACTTATTTAAGTATCGAATAAAATAGTTAATATTTATTCAGTTGTTAGATTTGAAGAGGTTTTAATTAGGACGTTTACACAGTAATTAACTAGGTTTGAACAGCTAGGATTCGATTGTATTCTCTTTACACTCTTTTCTCCATTAATCCGTGCAATATGCCTAATCCATATAAAGCGTCCACTTCTTTATCGTGTTCATTATAATAACTTTAGTCTTGCTTGGTGACCAGATATAAATACCTAGTCAGGAACCTTTACCGCTCCATTTCCTTCTCTTCGTACCTACAGTACCTAGTACGAGTAATCGTTCGTTTCGGGACACCGACTGGATTCTGATTTGGTAGGTACCTAGATAAACAAAATACACCAGAGATTTTTCCGAAAGGCGAAATAGCGAACCTAATTGTATTGTAAGAACTGTGGTAGGTATGCGGTCTATCTTCTTTGATCTTACGAATTCGAATCAATTTACAGAATGCAACATAATTATATTCCTACCTACTTTGTACATATCTTTTCATAAATTATCGTAAAGTCCAAGTAAGTAGTGACCTAGGTAGGTACCTGCCTACCGAAGTCTAAAACATCAAGATTTGATTTAACTATCGATATCAAGCATGAAACTAAATTGTTTGTTTTGTGTAGCCCTTGCCGCTGTATCTTTCTTGTGGCGTGATACATTTTAGCTATCATTGGTTAGTGGTGTTATGTGTTATGTCACACTATCGCGTAGGGATATATAATAGTGCTATTCCATGTGAGTTCGATTTATATGCAACACTTCAAAATTTTCAACACTCCTGATGGAGAAAATTAATAATGTTTGTGGTAAGGTTTGGTCGAGGGGTAAGGCTCTCAACTAGCAATCCGGAGTTGCGAGTAAATTTTATTCAATTAATTTGTCTTATTTCACAATCAATTCATTTAAATAATCTGTTGTGCACTTGCGGCGCATCGCATAGTGAAAGGCGCTCTGAGTAAAACCACCGCTCAAAATTGAAACGTTGCTTTAAATAGTTTTAGCTATATTTAGTAACAAGATCTGAATAGCCAGTTATTTTTTTTAAAGTTTTCTTGAGAAACTGTTTTTTACCTTCCATACAAATTAAATTGGTGTGGCATGGAGTTATCAAAATCACAAATAGTTATCACAAATAAATATATTTTCTTTTAAGCTATAATATAATAAAGCATTTTATTGGGTTTTGGACATTTTGAAGTCCGTTTCTACATTAAAAAAATATATTATGTTGCCCTACGAAAAGTTCCGGTTTCGGAATTCGGTTTTGTTACCGAAATATACGAACATTCTTATAATATCATATCGATTGTAACATTTCGATATTTATGATATTGTGATATTTCTACAAACCATAAAAAGTGTTTTAAGGGGCGCCCACATACTTGTCTCGGCTCGGCAAGCGTCCGCAAGCGTTTGGCTTGGCTTGAATAGGCTTGCGATAGCTTGCTGCCGATCAGGCCGGGGTCCGGTTGGTATTCTGTCCACAAGGCGCGGCAAGCGTTGCTAACTTGCGCCTTGTATATGGCAATTAACCCTGAGAAGAGTGCAACTCCGAGCTGTTTATAGTAAATATCGTAAAAATGTATAACTGGACAAACGATAATCATTTTTTTTAAATTATATCAAGCAGGGTCCTATGTATGGATTTATTAATTTAAAAACATATATAATTAATTCAAGTAAATTAGTTAATTTTTATATGAAAAGGAACAAGTCACAGAAAAATAAATAAAGTAACGGTTGAAACTGGGTCTCTCGTATATCCGGGACGAATGCATTATACCACTCTTTTTGTGTGTGAATACCGCACAAGAGTCTCAACAGCTCCAAGCCATCTGGAGCCAGTGAGACTATGGCATCCCCAATTGGGGTATGTTGTGATGCTGGAGGTAATGGAGGAGGGGAAATAAATGAGGAAGAGGAAGGTAGGGAAGTACATAGCTATTTAGATCTGATCACTAATCACGGCTACAGCCATTTCAAGCAACTTTTCTGCTAGCGAGAGCACTTATTTTTAAGTTGTTTCTGACGATTTCAAATTTCAAAATTAACAATATTATCTTCAACTATTTTTTCCCATAGTTTTGGCAGCAATCTTTTTACATTATTTTCAAATTTCTTCTCAAATTATTAATAAAATTAATTTGTCTTTTTTTTGGGCAATTTCTTCGTTTAGCTTTTAAATAGAAATAGGAAAAATGACATCTGACACAGCTGATGTAGTTGCCTCGACGTCCGCCAAGAGCGTAGATGCCAACGTTTGGCTTGCCTACGCTTACCTAGGCTTGCGTTGCCACAAGTGTCAAGTGGCAAGTGTCTGGGCGTAGCATTCACTTTTCGTCGGGACAGTTTTTTTTTCGAGCTTGTTGCCGTGAATTCAAGGTAAAATACTTTATTATTTTAGGTGATTTTTAAATTACTAAGAAAGCGGTGTAAGTGGTGTAAACAAAGTGATTTGTTTTTATTTAATTTGTTATTATTATTAGAAGTGAGTGCATATAATAAAGGCTTCGCATTTATCGTTCTCGATGGTAGTCAACGCGCATGGACTTGGCACGCGTGAATCGAATGTTACCTACAGGCTGTTTCAAAGTTCGTTCGTCGCTCAACAATATTAAAATATTTAGGTACTACTATTTCGGATTTTCGTCGCTCAACAATATTAAAATATTTAGGTACTACTATTTCGGATTTCTTTCGGAAACTGCTTCCTTGAACCCATTATTAGAACCATTTAGCGCCCTTGAGGTGATCTTTCACAAAAACGGCGCTCTACAAATTATCCAATTATTATTATTTTTTTTATTTGCCTGTGATTAATTAAGATCGTTAATTAAGCTAGTGTGTGTCGGAGTAATGTAAGCTTAATCGATAAATACTGAAAGCATGTCTTCCGTTCGATGTTTCCTGCTTTAATTAAGACAGTTACTATTGGCAAACTGCGTTAATTGTATCATTTTGTGGAACAATAAAAGAAATCAGTTTTAATCGAATACTAAATGTTGTTTTATTAATTTAAAACCAGGAATATTTCTGTATCATTTATGAAAATGAGATGTAGTATATGCAGTTCTATTATAAAAGGTAAACAAAGTGTTTTTATTTTATTTAATGGTGTTACTAAGGTTAGGTAAAGAGATGCAACTCGGTAAAAAAACTTAAGTATTTTGAAAATAAAATTGGTATAAATAGGTATTCATCAAAATTAAAAAGTAATTATGGGAATAGAGGTAAAATCTTTTTTGTTATTTGTTTTTGGGGTGCTATGCCGTGTTGCGCTAACTCATTCTTTAGCCAACGTTTCGGACAGCATTGCAGTGTCCATCATCAGGGCAGAACCAAGAATCAAGGGCAATAAATAACACATCTGCCCTGATGATGGACACTACAATGCTGTCCGAAACGTTGGCTAAAGAAGGAGTTAGCGCAACACGGCATAACACCCCAAAAGCAAATAACAAAAATACTTTTGGCCGTGAAAATCTTAAATCATATTTGAGGTATAATCTGATTACTATAACATGACGGCCACTTTTGTCTAAATATTGACGTAAATAAACTAACGTGAAGTTGACAACACGCCGAAAATGTTAAATGCTAATGAGTATTGCCACGCTAAAAAAATCGTCACCAATATAATTCGTCAAATCTTCTTGTAAAAAATTTACAATCCGGCAGGATCAGTCCCCTCCCCAGAATAGCTAGTACGATGTTGAAGCGTCGTTTTAGGGAATATTTATGAGTAGGGCCGTAGATATATTTATTTTCAAATGTATTGACTTAATATTTAATAAACGTAATAAGTGTGCAAGGACATTTTGAGAAATAAAGGAAGTGAGAAATTAACTTTATATCTCCTAATGGAGAATTGTGATAAAAATTATTCATCTAAATGTTACACATTTAAAATTTAATGTGTTTTTGTTGCTGAAGGTAAATGCTTAATTTTTTTCTGAATGTTTAGTCGAATTACACATTTTTTGTCGAAATCATAAAAATATATATTTTCAATTCATAAACGTTTCCACTTCTTTAGTAAATCCTTTTTTGGTTTGCGAAGGATTACCACGCACAAGTTTCATCATGAAAAAGATTTACGCAAAAAAATTACTTTGCGAACTCCATATATTATACTTTTGCATCAAATATGCACTCACTCATTCAAGGCTTCGGCCAATAGTGTTATACGAAAGAACTCACACAATCACAGACCAAGTTTTACTCCCCACACAATTGGGGTATGTTTTTATATACATATATGTGACACCTCACAAGAGCGTCCCTGCCTGTGCAGTGTACCGACAGGGGAACTATGTCACCACCCGGTTGGGCGGCGTTGTGAGGCGGATTAAGGTAGGGGCTGTAGGAAGGGATTTATTAATGCAGGCCTTGAAGAGGCTCGGATTATAGGAGGGAGGAAAAACAGATGCCGGTAGCTCAAAATTGCTCGTTGTTAAGCTAAAAGTATTGGAGAGAGGAAGGAGATGTGGAAGAGAAAGGTGGGGAAGTACCTGTTCACCAAACACGGCTAAAGCCATTTCAATCAAATTTTCAATTCTGGATGATGGTATTACACCAGGGCAATACTGAGAGTACCCTCCAATCTGGAACGTATCGCAAATATACCTTATATTATTTTTAAAGATAAATTGTGAAATAATACAATGCCATATCTGCTTTGTTTCTATTATCTATGGGTAAAACCATGTAGGTGCCTACCTAACACAAAAATTTAAATTTGTAACGGAACAAGGAAGATAGGCCATTAATCGTTGTTAGTTTGTGTGTAGTGTCGCCAACATCATTTAACCTAACAATGCCCTGCATCTACACTCCTACATAGTCACCAAACGTACAACCCGTGCAGTATGGTCTAAGCTCGATGACAGTTGGCAAACTTCCATGCCATATCCGCTTTGTTTCTATTATCTATGGGTAAAACCATCTAGGTACCTACCTAACACATAAGTTAAAATGTGTACCGGAACAGGGAAGATAGGCCATTAATTGTTTTTAGTTTGTGTGTAGTGTCGCCAACATCATATAAACTTACAATGCCCTGCATCTACACTCCTACATAGTCACCAAACGTACAACCCGTGCAGTATGGTCTAAGCTCGATGACAGTTGGCACGCTTCCATGCCATATCCGCTTTGTTTCTATTATCTATGGGTAAAAGTTTGTTGGTACCTATAAAAAAGCTAAAATTAACAATAAGTATTAAAAATGTTTTTTTTCGAGATGGATGAAATTTTTCACTCTTACCTTTCGAAAAACTCAACGAAAAAGTTTCATAAAGGATTGGACTTGAAGACGAAACATTACTTTATCATAATGTACCAAATTCACAGCGCGTAAATATCTACATATTTGATATTATTATTTGTGCCATCTGGCGTCAAAAATATTAATAATTACACATTATTCCAATGGAAGTTTCCTACTTACCATAGGTCGAAAGTATGCTTTATGTACACGAAACACCTCTCTGTGAAAAGCATTGTTTGAGACCACGACGGGAAATTATATATAACGCATACATTGAGGACTGTCTTCAAACTATCGTCTGTACAGAATAAAAATATGTCTTCAAAGTATGCTCTAGATGTATGTATCGATATATATATTAAACGGTACATCATAGACGTATATAGCTGTGAGGGGGTAGTTTTTAAGGGTTGATTAAACAAAATGGCATTAAAAAAAAAGTGTATATAATGTGGCTCAAAGTATGCTTTATACAAATATATATATATATATATATATATATATATATATATATATATATATTATATATATATTAAAAATATCGTATTTGCGGTTCAATAAACGTATTTTAAAGATGGTCATTTATTTTAACCCACCCAGAACCAAAATAGAAACAATATGATAAATAAGTTACTATGGAGCATACTGTGAACGTTTTTATGAATAACTGTAATTTGTCTTCAAGTGGGGTTAAAGTGGTTTGGGAAATATGATCTAACTAATTTTTAGTTTTTAATTAAATATGAAACTTATTTTATTTTAATGGTTTAACTCTTGGTTTTGGAGGGCACCCTGCTCATCAGACGACAGATCGTTCCAGAGGCCTGCAGATTATATGGTAAAGGTAAATGTTATAGAGGAGTATTATGAGGAGATGTGTGACTATTTACGAATTGTCTACTGGTATTTGGATATATAGTGTAATTTCCAGAGGTTCACTCATGTATTCTTCTTCATAATTTCGAATGGGAAGGGGGGGGGGGGGAATAAATAAGCAATGACCATCTAAGTTTGCCTTGTGGTCCTCATCAATCCCTGTGGGGAAGGAAGTGAGTGACAGTGTATTCGTTAAGTGACAGTGTATTCGTTAAGTGACAGTGTATTCGTAAATGCCCGACGCGTTATCATTCGGAATATTTCGGCACGACTCGGCGCTCGGTAAATATCCGACCCCTCGTGACGGTACGTCAGCTATTTGGGCATTCGTTAACCACATGTTCTGTGTTGGTCTGCATTGTACCTCATTTACACATTGCTGACCCTTTTAAGGTCAAGCTTTGCATCATTTTGGAAATGCGGCTGTGGAACCTTATCCCTTTGATAGATGGTTCTAAAAAGAATGTCAACAATCTTCAAATGACAAAAAAAGATTGCGACAGAGGCATAATATAATATGTTATTTTATTTTATTTGGAAAACCAGCAGTTATAATTATTAAAAGGTATGGTGTAGTAAGTGTTAATTATTTAACCATTAATAGGTTTTCACTTAGGTATTTTAATTATTTAGTGAATATATATATAATATTTATGTAAGAAAAAAGTTACATTAGCCTATAGAGATGGGAAGGCGGAAGGGAGGGGTATGGGATGGATCTAGTCTGTGTAATGTGTAGCACGTATGTGTATTACAAAAATAATAATGATCATATAATTATTTATTGATTTTAGGTTTGAAATTGTGGGGTGCTGAGTTAAATAAGTCTAATTCACTGTATGAAGTATTAAAATTGTATGAAGCACGGTGAATAAAAGCATTTTGTTTTGAGTTAGTGTTACATTGAGGGATGTTTAATGTGTGATTTTGTCTGGTTTGTCTGATGGGTACTCTTAATTGAATTCTTTGAATCTATCACAGAGGTGGCATGTATTAAATACTTATATGTATTAAATACTTAAACACTATGGTCGTACAGTACACATAAGCTGTAAAGTTTTTGTACATACCACAGGAAAGAAGGAAAATGATTTTCATTAAATCTATAAAAAAAGAGTTAATTACTTACATTTTCGTTCAACCGTTTTTTTCGTTGCATTCCCCCCGGCACATAAGTACGCATTTTTAATAGTTAATAATTATGTTCTATTAAATTGCATCCATTTTGATAGTAAATTCCATAAAATTTTGTTTATATCTAATTGTAATCTTCTTGGTAAACTGGACACAATACGAAAATAATACCAAGTTAGTCAAGTATTTACTTGGTCCAAACCCACCCTATAGTTTCTCGCGCGTTAACGATATAAGGTACCTGTATGGATAGGGAAACTCGCAACGTGCGTAATACGTATTACATGTATTCAGCTATCGCTCATTCCGTCGGCAAAACAACAGTTCTGTTATTATTATTTGATCACGTGCCGTGAACGGCTGTATATTAATATTTGATTATGTTTGAAGAAGGTCTCGATCGCCTCCTAAATTGCGGCTGTCTACGTTACGTGTAGACACCGAAGAAATTAGTCGACAGAAGAATTGAATTGTGTGCTTGTCTTTAAGCGGAAGTAAGCTAATTTTTTCCTTACTTCTGTTGAATGGCTGGATCAAATATTTTAAAATTATATCAAATTTATTTATTGAACAGAAAATCAATTTCATTGGCCTATCATGATTTACTCGACGATTTTGATTTAAATTTTTTTTAACGGTGTCCGTTAAGCACCGATTCTCTGTCCGTTTCAAATGTGTTAACATGATGTTATTCTCGATATCCAATTACTAGCCACTTAAAAAAATTAAAATGGCACTGATCGTCTATTTGATGGTCCTTAAAACACCTCAACCTTGATATAGGTCTAATATATTATTATAAAAGCTGAGATGTGGAACTGAAGAAAGAAACGTAGAAATCTACCGTTCTTTTCAAGAATTTTGGGGTTCAAGACCAGAAGTGGTGCCAAATTCAACAGTGCGGTGTACTTGTGATTTTTACAGGGTCAGCAGTTTGTCTGCAGTATCTGCGTACCCTGTATAGTGCTTCTGAGAGGCTAACTTTACTCTGGCTTCGTTAGAGATGTTGATATCCTAATGAAAATTTTCGTTTTATTTCAAATTTGTATAGATCACACTTCTAGAGACCATCTATTCAGTGGCGTAGAGAGGTTTGATGCTGGTGTTTTAATGCCGCCATAAAAATATTGTTGGTGAAACTTTCAGAGGAACGTGCCTCTGGAAGATCGGAAGAAGAAGCCAGCAAGGTGACCTATGTATGTATAGTCCGAGGTATGTTTGTTGACATATTCTGACGTAATTATGCATATATCACCCAAACCACAAATGGTCAAGCTAAGATGAAAGCATTTGAATGTTTGCGGAGTTTAAAAAAAGATTCTATCACAGTTTTAAATAACACAAGTTGGATAATTTTGAGATTTGAAATAGTAACATTGATTATTGTGTGTCAAATTAAAAGAATTATTTTGTCAATAGGGTTAAAATTTCCAAAAAAATGAAAGACAAATTAGAAATAACAAAACTTTGTTTATTTGAAAAATACGTGTTACATAAGTAACTTTACAAAGAACACTGATATTTGGAGGCAAATGTTAGATCAATATTTAAAGTATGTAATTCATGTCATTTTTTTATGTTAAATATTAATTTTGGGTGGTTTCAGCTGTGATATCCTAGAGAGTAGTTTAAGAGGTTACTAATAGATGGCACTATATTGTAGTTTAAGAAGTTACCCAAAGATGACACATAGATTTCGATAATGCAGGGATTGACTATAATTAATACCTTTGCAACCTCAAGGTCAAGGCCCAGAATAATTGCTACCGCCTGCTAAATAAACTATGAGAGTTCGTTGTCACCAAGTCAACAAGTACAAAGTGTTTTGTTGTCCCGCAGTTTTATTTATTTACAGAGTTTGTGAAACAAACCTGGCGCTACAACCAACTGACGAAACTGGTATTATTTATTCTGAATATTTTTTCTTCTTTTGTTCATAATCGAACATATTCAAAACAAATGGATTTTTCTGTAATAGTTTTTTGTATGATAATAATTTTAATTAATAAAATCCAGAAAGTTAAAACCTCTATTTTTTATTGGTTGTGAGTTAGAACAAAATTCTCTAAAAAAGATTGTGTTGAGCTTTTAAAACAAAATATCACCATTGATGAAGCAGGATTCACTCAAGGTAAAATTTTGCAAGGTGTGTGTTGGATGGCTTATGTATAACCACGTCCATTTTTAGTATGGAGGTATTATGTATGAGCTAACGTGAATCACGTAGTTGTTCTTGGAAATTGTACAAATTTGAATATTTAAGATTCTTTACGGTTTTAATTCCCGACTACCTGGAGGTAGTGGTACTAAGACATCCTAGATAGAATGTTGGTAGGAGGAAGGAGGTTAAGAAGGAAATAATAAGGGGAAATAAAGTGATATCTGCCTCTTCAGATTTTATCAGTCTTATCACTAAACAATCAATGTACGTACCTATAGGCATTTTAAGAACATGTCCAAATTGTTTGTTTTTTTCACGCCTATCAAAATGTAACTAAGCCTGTTCTTTTTATGTAAGAAATAATTCATATAAAGATCTATCAGTTAATTCAGTGCGATAGATACTTCATAATCGAGGCTTTGCTTTAGCCGTATTTAAGTACCAGATCAGTAGAGACAGGTACTTCTCAACCTTCTTCTACCAATTTTCTTCTCTTCCCCACTCCCTTGGAAATGCATGCGCCGCGCCAGGAACTAAAACGGTAACTACAATTTGTTATTTTAGTGCTGTTTTCTTTTTGAAATTGGTTTAAAGGATACGGTTTTGTAGCACATTTTAAACGTAAGACTTTCGGTCTTATGTTATTGTTTTCATACGGTTTCCATGGATCAAATTCCAATCTTAAATATGCAACGTTGCCATACTCGCTTTTGGTAAGCTCCCAGCGACACTATCGGGTGAGTTTGTACCTTACAATACATATGCTTTGGTAAGTATGTCTTTTAGTAGGTATAGTTAAAAATCCGAAATATCGGAAAAAAATCATGAGGTTATTGCACTTTACCCCCCCCCCTCTCACGGACACCAGGTATTTTGAAATATCAATGAAAATATAAATAAAATATTTAAAAGTTTTCTGTATTATTGAAATGACAACAACAACCATTCAACAACGTCAATCATTTAAGTATTTGTTGGATATGGAAATTGTCTTTTCTTCGTTTGTTCAAAGTTCTTTTAACTGACCACTATGCTTACAATGAAACATTTTGTTACTACCATGAAAAAGTGTGTAAACAATAAATCTGTTAGCGGTCAAAAAACAGTACACAAACATAAGTAGTTATTTCCAAATTTTGTAATATATTTCAAGTTAATTTTTATTCCCGTAATAAATAAGCTTATCATTTTGCAATTTCAAAGATTTATAAGTCTTCCGTTGGCTCCAATACATTTTATCTCATACCCCACAACCGCTTGGTTTTATCAGGAAATTTATAAGCAAGCTGCGGCGAGAATAAATCTTGTTAATATTGGTTTTTATCTTATCTCCTTTGTATTGGAAAAAATCGCACCCTTAAATATTTTCCTCCGTATTCTTTTATTATCAGAATCTACGGGAATCTATTTTTGTGATAAATAATTATCCCCTATTTTATCTGTACACGAGGAGAAAATATCGAACCATCGAGGGAAGAAGGTAGTAGCAAATATATTTGAGATAGATGTTGGTGTTATTCATTTATTTTATTTCTGATAGGCTCCTTTTATTAATGACTGCCTGAAGTCCCGGCGTTGCCCGGCCTTCACGCAAAGTTTTTTGAAATCCGAAGTAGATAGTAATTTTACTCTTATTTTGAACCGTGCAAATAGAATTGCAACTTGAAAGTGTGCAAATTTCATCAAGAAGTTTCAATATTATGGTTTAAGGAGTGGAAAAATGGGGTGTGGGTGATTTTTAGAAAACTCGTGTAGAAAGTAATCTGTCAATAGTTTTGAATGTCACGTATGCAGTATCGGAATAAACATGTAGATTAGTATACCCATCAACCTAACCTAACCTAACCGTACAATAGTTTTGAATGTCAAGTATGCAGTGTCGGAATAAATATGTAGATTATTATACACATCAAATATCGACGCCGGAAAGGCAAAAGGGCGTAAGCGACGATTTAGTCAAAAATGAATTTTGGTATGCTGTATAAAACTGTATATTTAATTATTGTTTTACTAAACTTTTGCTTACGCAGTACATACCATATTATGGTATATGTTGCGAAAGTTTTATGTAAATAATGCAACGAGGTATTCTTAGATTTTTTTGCATTGTCTTGGCATGATTAATATTACTGCTTGCGGTCTCAACTACTCTCAATCTTCTAGAGCCAGTGGGACTATGAGAGACTCAAATGGAGAGGGTAACGTGACGGAAAAGTCGGCTTATGTTAAAACCAAGAATAACATAAGAGTATGTATGAAACGTTCAAATCTGGCGGTGCATCCTCTTTGCTGAGAAAACGGCGTGATGTTTGTTATTTTTTTTTGGTTGATCATCCTTCAAGTGATGTCACAACAATGCCAATGGCGCCATATAAATAAGTTAAATATTTACTTTTAGTAATGTTTTTTAAATGCGGTAACGTTGTCATAATGAAAATATCATTTTAGTTCGTTAGTTGTTAGCTAAAGGTAATGGAATGTCGAGTCACGAAAAATACAACACGCAAACATTTTTCGTGTACGGAATAATAATAACAATAATGTTTTTTTATTTCAGCTGAACAGAGCAGTGAGTGCAATATTCTGTCTTCTATTTAAAAGCATAGATAACATATTATTAGTAGAAAATAAAATAAAATATTTTTTTTTTAGCATTTGCACTACGGTGGCTTAGGGGAAAATTCTCCGTCTATGGCGTAGGAGCGCACCCTGCCACTGGACGACGGCCTGGACAAGAGTGTTTTTCGATCTCCGGTAGCGCTGGCTCGTGTTTTGTGGCGCATCAAGTCGGCAAAACCATGCACCCTACCCTCTGCGAACATCTGTGAGGCGCAGCATCGCCAAGGTAGGCCGAACAGCGCCCTGTATGCGTGATTACACTGTACTCGAGTGTGTTCATAATGCCTTTTGTTGTTCTTTTCCATAATTCGCTAGTGTAAAAGTTAGAATAGTTGCTTATTTACCTGAAAACTGCTCTTGGTGAATGTCCCGACAATTATATTGGCTCGCACTCTCAGTACTCATCTTTGGCGTTTTATGTTAGTTTTATAATTTAGGTCAACAATAACGACATGCAACAAATATTTTATTTCGTTGCAGATTTCGAGATTGGCTCCACCGAAATATACTGGTGAAATGACAAACGGACTAGTATTTGCTTTAAATATTAACAGTAATGTTTACTTAAGCATTGTTTATTAGCCCGTGACTAGAAGTTGATCAAGTTCTCATTGCTCTTACCAATGGGGCTAGTGTGAACATATATGTACTTTGTAATAATGTTCCAAAATGATACTTTGTAGTAATATTCCAGAAGAAATTGCAACAAAGTTGAAAATTTTCATAATATTGTTTAAGTCGAAACCTAAATGAAAGTATTTCCCAGAACAAAGTACAGAAGTTAATAAGGCAGTGCAGTTTATGTACAAACATGAAACACCTTGTAGTCCCTAAGCAGGTGCGCTCCGTATTATTAGCATGTAGAGCAGAAATAAAGTTTAAAGTTCCGACTGGATACTATATTTCAATTTATGGGATACTTGTGAAGATAGAGACAGTAATAACTTCTTCTGAACTGCTCTAATTTTAAACTTCAGAATACTTGCAATTAATTTTAATTCGAATGCAGCTGCTGCTAAAGTATTACGTGGGGTATGAATAAAGTAACTGTAATAAAGTAATATTGCCGAAGGCTAAAGCTGTGCTAACCACATCCGCTGGAGAAAAGTAAACTTTTTGCATATAATTAATAAATCACGACTTTACGTTACGTCGGTTACTGATACTTTTTAGTATTTTTTAAGGCGATGCACTACGTAGTAATGCTAAATCATGTGTTTTTGGTTTGAAAATTTGGTCGCCTAGAAATATTTCAGATACTTAAATTAAATACTGCGAGTAAAATACATCTTGGCTTTTGAAATAATCGAGTATTTTTTAGATAAGTCTTTTTATAAGCTCAGAAAAAAATAATGTATAGGCCTATGAAAACTGCTTTAAAGTTCAAAATCTCCTACTGACGAACCCATTTTCGGTTATAGCTTTATTGTATAATGTGGCAAAATAAGTAATTTATAAAATGATCGAAAAACATTTAAATATTTGTGCCTGAACATCCACAAAATAAAATAAAAGGCACTTTTTGGCCATGTTTTTTTCTTTCATAAATCACAACAGGTGGATGGTGTTAAGCGGGAATTTAAGCCTTATCGCCATATACGTAAGGTGTGTTATTGATTGCGGCTCGATTCAAAATATTACACAACGTAGTGCATCGCCTTAAGTACATTTTTTTAGAAGATCTCACTCCTTGGTTGTTTACAAATAAAAGATAACGATTTTCTGAACATGAGCAAGTAAAAATCTAGCTCGTCGTCGGTAATATTGTCATTTAACTAAGACTTACGTAGAAACATGTCGTAATGTATACTCAATTCTAGTAAAATAATGGCTTCCAAAAACTGTTAAAAGATCATGACAATCCACTGCTAAATGCCTACATACAAATATGATGTTACATGAATTTAATAAATTACAAGTCTTCCGCTTTCAGTGCGGGCAAGAGTACACAATTTGTCGCTGGTGTTATCGATCGAAATAGTTATTAGCATCGTCGTAAAACGCGGGTATTGCAAAACGTGGAAGTTAGTGACTTCCTGGTAGGTGCTCCTGGAGACTATAAAATCGGCCATTGTAAAAACTGCCAACACCGAAGGAAATAAATGATCCTGCAGTAGTATTGGTTCTCGGTTCAGGATACTATGCAGTGAAACCCAGTCTTTTCCAATTATGTACACTTGTTTCAGAAGTCCCAGAGTACGTGCGTTATCGACGATTGTTCTCTTCCTTCTCACACGTCTTGTATGAAAACGAAAAAGATTTCTAGGAATATTTCTTTCAATAATTCTCTATCTAGGAAAAGTACAGGTAATATAGGAGTTGAAGGATTTGCGGCGTTTTAAAAGTTTTTTATTTTTCATTTAAAACCCTTTAATTTAAAACCCTTTAATTAAAACCCTTTTCATTTAAAACCCTTTAATTAAAACCCTTTAATTAAATTCCCTTTAATTAAGGAGACCAAATTTGGCCCCAAACATCATACGAATTTGGGTTCCTGATATTTAAAGGGTTAAAAAATTGAAGGTCTAAGAAATATTTTGTGATATATCTTAGTTTACGTCAGATCTCTTTGGGGATCTGGTAGTGAGACTATGAAAGATAGTGGTTGTTGTGTCACAGCGTTTATTTTGAATTCAGTAGAGTTGCGCAGTTGTTAGATGACTCCGGACCATGACGACGATACCAAGTGTAAACGGCGATGACGGCGGTGGAGTGATTGAGGTGGTAGTCAGTGAGTCGACACCGCGTTGGTGAAGACCGGACTCGTGGATGTGTTCAGCACTGGTGAAGATGAAGATTAATAAACCAAAACATTTGAGTGGAGTCTTCCGGGTACTCCAATGTGAACAAGGTAGCCGAAGGTGTGATGAACCTGGTCGGCAGATGTGCGGGAGATGCAAGCCGGCGACGATGTCACGGGGCTGAGGCGCAGACCGGCGAAGGTGTCGCAGGGTCTAGGCGCGTGAGGAGCGCAGGCTAGGGATGATAGCTGGGTCCAGGGCGCTGATGTGATCCCGAGGAGTCCATGATAATTCGTAGTCCGTGCAGAGCCGGGTTTGGTAAGTAGTACGTAAATATTCTAGTAGCATAGCTACATTTCTTAATAAACCCCAAGCCAAAGATTAAAGAATATAACTAAGTGTGTAAAGAGTGTAATTGATTATAAAAGATTATTTTTTAAAAAGACATCAATATCTAACAACATATTTTTTGGTTTTTCAAGTTCACATCATGTAGAAAATTTTTTATTTTCTTTTGTTTAATTTTTTAACTACTACTAACCAGAATACATGATTTTTTTTATAAAATATGCGAACACTTTAGGACAGGTTATCTCAATGAGGTGTTGTTGGATATTTTATTTTCTATTTCCATACTTTATATGAGGAACATTGTTTGTATTACTTGAACTTTTTTATTTTTTTACCAGTAAACTGTGTGTAAGATAAATAAATTGACCGTTTTGTTGTACTTGGCGACTTACCCACACACAAAATAACCGGAATATAAATGAATATGGCATAGATTTGATAGTTAATGTGGCATAGTTTTTACACTTACAAATCATAGATGACCACTGGTATTGTTCATGTATAGTTTTAACTAAAAATAGAAATACTAACTTTTTATGTTAGAGTGTAACATTCTCTAATGCCCCGTTTAAAATATATGTTTTTTTTTTTATTTTTTTATTTTCTAGATTCTTATATTCCATGAAGTGGTGAATCATTTAAATTTACTGAATTTAAAGTTAATGTTCTTTATACAAATAGAACGGCGTCATATGCGCCTCACAATTTTTACCTCATATGGGTTTATTCAAATATTACCTGGCTTTTATAGACTTAGAGGCCTTGTATTTTCTCGGTAGGGAAAAAATTTGTTACCTAAAAACCCTACTAAAATTGCATGTATCATCATCCAGCATCAGCACCAGCGGCGACCTACAGCGGCCATATACTACATACGTGTCTGTTTGTGTTGTGTTGGGAATGGGGAGGAAATTTTGGCTGCGCCCTTTTGTTGGAGTCCTTCCGCATTTGCCGTTGGGAGTAAGGAAAATCGCAGAAAACCTTACCCAGGAAGGAGCGGCCGAACGTCAACTTGAAACGTATGCGGCCTTCAGTAACATCGGTATATGATGTCCTGCATTTTTGAGATGTGTGTGTGTGTCTGTTTTTATGTTAATATATACTTATGGGAAGATAGAAAATAAACATACATATACATACAAATTATAAAATATTATATAAATATATAAATAGATATATAAACATTATATATTTGGGAAGAGGGTCGGGAGTTTAGGAAATACCTACTGCTCGCTATTCGTCCGCGTCTAGTTCTGGTATGTGCCATATGTGGTCATGGTCCATGAGGATGTGTTTTGGTAGTCTATGTGTGTATCTGAATGTCAGGTCGCTCGGAGCATTGTATTGTCCTATGTCTCGTATTAGTTGATTTTTACTAAGTGTGAGTGATTTGTAAAAGCGTTCAGTCAGTCTGTGTGTGAATTCGTATAGAGTTGGAATTTGTTCTCGTTCGTGTAATCTCTTCAAGTTTGTTCTGAGTCTCGTGTTGTATGTGATTTTAATGCAGAGATTTTGAAGTGTCTGTAGATTCTTGTGGTCTGAGTGTGAGATGCTGCTCCATACGGGAATCGCATACGAGAGTACTGGACGAATGAGCGAGTAGTAGACGAGGAGTTTGGTTTTGGGAAGTAGCGGACTCCGTCTATTGAAAATTGGCTTCATCATGCCGATCGCTTGTCGCGTGCGCGTGTGCATCTTCGCTTGGTGAGATTTCCAGTTGAGGCGGGAGTCCATGGTCAGGCCCAGATATGTCACTTCATCTTTCCATTCTATGCTGTGTCCTCCCATTTCGATGTTAAAGTCAGGTGTTCTGTTTACACGTTTTCTCGTGAACATGATGGCTTCAGTTTTCGCCTCGTTCAGTTTCAGGCGCCATTTTTTGTAGTATTCTACGAGCGCGTCGAGCGCCCTCTGTAGGTAAATAGCGGCCATATTCGCTTTCAGCGAGGAAACGTATAGTTTGACGTCATCTGCGTAGATAGACAGATTGCATCTCTCGTCTCGGGGGATGTCGAAGGTAAACAGAATGAAGAGAAATGGTCCAAGTAAACTTCCTTGCGGCACGCCTTTTGGAATCTCACGCATTGAAGATAGCACGTTCCTTATGAACACTCTGAACGATCTATTCTTTAGGTATTCCTGTATCAGTCTCGTTAGGTATATGGGCGTGTTAGTGCGGTGCAGTTTATGCACGAGCCCGTCTATCCATACGGTGTCGAATGCCTTCTCTAGGTCGATGAGCGCAGCGGCGGTGAAGCGATGTTCGTTAAATTTTCTTGCGATGTATTCCGCTACTCTGGTGAGTTGATGGGTCGTGGAGTGCCTCTTTCTGAAGCCGAACTGCTCGTCTGGCAACGTTTTGTTGTCGTCGTGGTGTGGTACAAGCCTGTTGAGTATAATTTGTTCAAATACCTTGCTCAGCGTAGATAATAGGCTAATCGGCCGGTAACTTGTCGGCTGCGTTCTATCTTTATTCGGCTTTGCGAAAGGCAGCACGGTCGCCGATTTCCAAATCTGGGGGAAATGCCCGGTCATGAGGCAGGCATTGAACAATTTTGTTGTGTAGATGATGGCTTTTTGAGGGAGATGTTTGAGTAAAATGTTGTGAATTTGATCGCTTCCCGGCGCCTTGTTTGTTCTCAATCGCCTGATTGTGACAGCAATCTCGCTTGGCGTAGCAAAGTGAATATCTTCAGCGTTTGTCTGCTCCGCTTCCCTCAAGTCTCGTAGAGAGTCAGCTACGATCCGGTCCGTAGCCGGGTCGGAAAGGCCGTCTGTAGCGGCGTAGGCTCTCTCGAATCCGTCGGCGAGTGTTTCAGCTTTTTCTTGTAGCGAAAGCGCCGTCCCGGGTCGTTCAATTTCTGTAGCGGGGGGATTGTGAAGTCTTTATGTCGCAGCGCGCTTGCCATTTTCCATAGGGAATTATCCTTCGGCGTGAGTGATGCGACTTTTTTGTCCCAAAGTTCGCGCTTGAGTTCTGCGATTTCGGTCTTGATTTCCCTCTGCAGGCAGTTATACGCTGTCTTGAAATATTCGTCGCGTGTGCGGTGAAACATGCGTCGCAGGCGATTTTTCTCCTTGATGAGCGATAGAACGTACTCGGGAAGCTTGATCGTGTATGGGTGTATTTCTTTGAGAGGAATGTGTGTATCTTGTGCTGTTTGAAGAATCTCTGTGAGAGTGCTTGTAGCTGCGTCGATTTCTTGTGGCGAGCGCAGAGTTCCCGAAGTGAGATGAATTCGTTCGTTGACTTCTTTTTTGAATCCTTCCCAGTTCGCATCCTTGTAATTGCGCTGTTTTCTGGGGGTCCTTGAAGTTGTGCCGTCTATAGTAAAGCTCACGGGCAGGTGGTCCGAAGACAGTTCGTCTAGTGTGCGCAGTGGAGATATTGTCTTGACATTTTTCTCGAGTACTATGTCCAGTGTACTCGGATATCTAGATAGTTGCGAGTAGTACGTAGGTCTGTCGGGCGCCATTATCGAATAGGTATTTGTCTGCATGTGTGTAAAGAGCGTATTTCCGTTCGCATTTCCTCTGTAGTTATTCCAATAGTTGTGTTTGGCGTTCAAGTCGCCTCCCATCACAACAATCGGTCCCAGATTGAGCAATTTATTGAGATCTTCTCTCACTAGGTTATGTTGGGTGCAGTATACGGAGATGATGGTGTGCGCTCTACCCTCTATGGTGACTTCGATAATCGTGGCTTCGGCGTACTTCAACTTCGGAGTAGGGATTCTTGTGGACGTCATAGATTGCCGAACGAATATTGCGGTTCCTCCGCCTGATCTTCCTTGTCGATCGTCACGATAAATCTCGAAACCTTGCACTCTCAGCGGTACGCTTGGATTCAAGTGAGATTCTGATAGGAGAATAATGTCGGTGTGTAATTCGTTTGCCAAAGCGAGCAGTTCGTCTGTCTTGTTGCGCACGCTAAATGCGTTCCATACGAGGACTTTCACCGTCTCGGTATTAGGCATCGAGGGTGTCTAGGAGCTCAATCAGGATGACGAGCTTGTCTGCTCTTGTTGCGCAGCGGGCGAGCTGTGATCGCATCCTCAGGAGGCCTTGGAGCAGGGCCATCAAGTCCAGGTTGTCTTCTGAAGAGGTGGACGCGCGCACGGGCTCCTGCTGTGGGCGTGGTTGTGGGGGCGGCGCGGTCTCGCGCTTCTCTTGGGCGGAGGCTGTGCCTCCGGCTACGTTGGCCCATGTGCGTCCATCCGTCCTCGGCTGAGGAGGTGGCCTGCTCGGGTTCTGTTCTGCCGTTGGTCGTTGGGCCCTTCTGGCAGGTCGCTGCTGTATTGAGGCGACGTACGCTACCCGCTTGGGGCAGCCTCGGTAATTGGCGGGATGCGGGCCTGAGCAGTTGCAGCATGCGGCGGGCTCATCTCTCGTCTTCTTGGGGCATTCTGCCGAAGCATGCTCCAGTAAGCATTTTACGCACCTTGCTGTGTGCGAGCAGTTTCGGGACCCATGCCCGAAGTCTTGGCACCTGTAGCACTGGGTGCCGTGCTGTAAATGGTTGCTCCTGTGCTGAATGCGGCAGTGGCACAGGTATTTGACGGCCGCGCGCAGCTGTCCCATGTTGACTTCCTTATTGAAGTGCGCTAAGTATAAGGGATACTCGATTGAGGCGGTCATCTTGACCACCTTCACTGCTGGGAATCCCTGCGATTCCAGGTCTGCCTTGATATCTTCCACTTCTACGAGCGGCAGGCCCTTGATGACGGCCTTTTTCATCTTTTCTGCTTCGGCCGTGAATGTGTGGAAGCCGCGAGCCTCCGCCCGCAGTCCATTGGTGAGGGCGCGATGGTCCTCCATCGTGCGCACGAAGATGTTGGCCGTGCCGCCCCTGTTATACCTGAAAGTGAAGAGCTTACCAGCCCCCAGATGTCCTTGCACCGCAGCTGTGATCTGCGCGTGTGTCATGTTCCCCAGGGTCATCACAACCGGGGGAACGCGGTCTCTCCTGCCGGTACCTGCGGGAGAGAAAGTATTATTAGTATTGGCACGCTTTATACGCGGCGCGCCGGCGCCTTCGCTTACCTCGGGCAACTCATCAAATCGGTTGCCACACTGGAGCGGTTGTGGTTCCCGTGGGGACATGGGCCTCTTCACGGGGTTAGACGGCCTCGTCCAGCCTCCATCCTGGGGGGCAGCCGTCTCCATCGGCTGCTGCGGTCTCGGGGGCGCCACGTAGGCCGACGCTGGGCCTATCGGGGGGCGCGTGGGGGCAGAACTGGGTCCTGCTGCCCAAGAGGGGCCTGCTGCGGGCTCCGTCATCTCCGTTTCATCGGGCGTGGTGGCAGTCGTGGTGGTGGATGGTCTCCGGGTCCTTGGGTCCTTGGGGCGGGGCTGTGGTGCGGGGACCGTATAGCGCACGGTCCCGGTCTTCTTACGCAGCGCGATTTGATGAGCGCCGGGCGGTACCACGACCGGGGAGTCCTCGTGGTCTTCAGGTAGCATCCTCGTCGGGAACATCTTGACATGCGGAAGTCTGTGTCTCCTCTTAAAAAGAGAGCACGTCTCGGGTGCTTGCGGGCGGTTTGTAGGGGCCAGCGTGGATTTTTATGTTGAGTAATACTTTGCGTGAAAAGTGTTGCCTTGAGAAAGGCAGTTGGGGGCGCGAGCGCCTGCTCAGTGGGCCGGCGGGATTCCTCCGGCCGGCAAAAGTAGCGGGGCCTGGCTGAGTACACAAGCCAGACAAAAACGCTTGTGTGGTTGTGTCACAAACCACAAAAACCGATCTATATCCCTCTCTCTATCTATCTATCTATCAAAATATATGTTTGCTTTAATTTTGACACGTTACATAGAGATATGTACCGTGCCGCCAGCGCCACACTAGTGAAAGACAACATTTCGGCATATCAATGGCAAATAACATTTGCAGTAAGAGGAGAGCACACGGAGAAAACTTATTGATAAAAAATATTACAAAATTATTAAGAATCTCTTAAAATTATTCGTAATCCGGTTAAAAACGGGATTGCAGGCCCTTAACTAACGAATTTATATGTTTCCTGATAATCTTTTACTAAAATACAAGTATATTGCCACGTGTTCATAAAAATGTTGACATTTTCGCATTTCGTCACTACATATTATCATGACAAACGCAGTTGCAAATATATAATTACAATTATAATTACTAATAATATCGAAACACATGTTTCGATATTATTAGTAATTTACTAAAAGTTTATTAGGGTCTGCATTCTCGTTAAATTTGAACAGGTCTAGGTCAATGAAACTATTTGCATTTGACGGGATAACCTGTGATTTGAAGAGACTTTTAATAAATTAGCAATACTTAGTTTTCTCCATGCAGTTATAAAAAAAAATGTTGTGAAAACATTTAAAAAAACTTGTATGTTTTTATCTATATTTTTATCTAAAATTTTATCCTCTGTTAATATCTATGTTGTCTTATAGCAATTATTGTTTTTACATCATACATCGTTCAGAAGCAAAATAAAATTCAGTGTGAAAGTAAATGACTGACTTCCAATTCTCGCGTGTCCGCCCTACCACATAATAATTACCGTTGATTATGCAGATCAGATATTAAAGCGACTTTGATACTTGCGCGGCCATTAACGGCTAAGTCAGCCGGCCATTACCAACTTTACGGCCGGCTCACCTGCGTAATGAAAAAGTCCCTCTTAATTGATTTCCGAGTTCGGGCCGCCTCTGCTTTACGACTGGGCCTAATATTTCTGGGACCGTAAAGCTTCATTATTAAATAGTTTGGTAACAAGAGGGGCTTACGTTTACAACACATTCACCTCGCTTATCCCCTTTCACCCTCCCAACCCCCTTAATAATCATTGTTTATTTAGTTGAGACTTGTGGATCATTTTATTTTTAATCCATCCATCCATGTGCCGTCCGATTTTGTTTTCATGAATAATAAACTAACTGAGTAACTAACAATTATGTCGTTTCCCGCAGAGGTAAGCAGAGCGGATAAACCACCAAAACACTCTGTCTTGGCACAAACTCCTTAGTTCATTGACATTCATATATCGTCTCATAAATTTTAAAACATCTGAATACCGCACAAAAGTTCCAACTGTTCCCAACCGTTTGGAGCCAGTGAGACTACGGCATCTCCAATTGGGGTATGTTGCAAGGCTGAGTCCAAAGGTTGTGGGTTAAGAAAATTAAAATTCCAACAACATATAAACATATTTAAACATGTTAAACATATTTCATTCATTTGTGAATCAAAATAGCATGAAGTCTATGAAATATGAGCTTTGGGCATCTTTAGAGCTGTAAATTCAAACTATAATACTATATTAAATGTATATCGTATTATAAATTAAGGCGATTAATCAAGATGTAAAATTAAAGTTTAATAAAAAATATATGATTTTATTTCTGAATTTTTAAGGTAATTACCACACAAGAATCCCAACCGCTCCCGACCATCAGGTTCTGGAGAAACTATGACATCCCAAATTAAGGTATTTTATTGGGTTTATGGTAGTTGGTGTTACATTAGAGCTTATTAACGTAACTTATAGTTATAAGTTGTTACATTAGCATTTAAGCCAAGTAATATGCTATGGGCGAGTACACAAGCTGAGCTTGTACTCCAATCTCCAGGGTGTGGATTATATATAGTCAATTTCCCAAATGAAACAAGTCTCTTGATATGAGTTTTTATTGTACAGGTAATACAGGTAATACAGGTTATCAAACAGATCTACAAAAGGTACATAGCTCTTTAAGGCCTGACTTGTTTCTAGCAATCTATTGACTCTAAGGGCTCTGATTGACAAAGGTATAATATTAGCTCACGTGTACTTTACGGTGGATGCGGTGAGACGGTCAGCAGGTGCCAGGGCTGGTGCCATGGCAGGGTGCTGGATGGAAGCCGAAGGGTTGCCACGTGGGCACGCCACGCTGGACGACAAAGGACGCCAGAGCGGCGGCTGGAGGCGCAGAGACGATGGAGCAGGGCGGGGGCACTGATTGGAGGGCCAAGGGGCTCCACACAAACAGGCTGGAGCGGCAGACGCCCAGGACTGAGGCAGGGGTCTATGAGTTCACTGTTCTCAGCCTGGCGTGGACGGTAGGAAGGGCGGCCGGCATCAACAGGCGAGGAAGAGCTGGAGCACGGGTCGGTTCGCCAAAGGGGTACTTCACGACCCGGCTGTGGTGAGCAGAGGTGTCTGGGCCGTAGACAGCATGTGGCCCGGACGGAGGAGACATGACCCAATTATATAATGTTACGTGCTGGTGGGCCTCAGGCAGAGGGAGACATGACACAGCTCTACAACGTATGGGGCTGGTGGCCAGCGGCCGATGGAGACAGGACACAGCTCTATAATGTAATGGTGCTGGTGATTCTGGGGATCCCTTTGAAGTGGAGAACTGGTACTCGAGAGGCGACACGCAAGGTGAAACAATTCCGCCGGTCCATTTTTACGGCGTCACAGATTTGAGCGGCAAAAGTTAACTCGGAACCAACACAGCATGTTGCAATCCACGCGCTTCCCAGGGAACTGAAGCGTGGGTAGCTGGCCGCGAGTACTTGACCTGCGTTGGTCGCTCGCGGGGGGGGGCTTGTCCCACTCTTTGGCGCGTGCCCCATGCCCTTATAAGGACACGTTTTGCATCTTAGCCATATGATTGGTTGTAGGTACTTATAGGCCTACGTGACCAATATCAGGTCGGAGACATCGCGGATGTACGTGTATGTATTGGTGTTCACCCGATTGTAGACATGCCGAGATGCGTATATACTAGTGTGTTTACACGCTCTGGGTGTATGATCGAATTCCGGCAACGCGTGAGCATATACTTAACTTTGCAGTTAGCTCTTGCAAGCTTTGTGCAAACATAACACTACCCTCCTTGTCGATGAAACAAGATCCCAGGCAACGTGGCTGAAGCAGGGCAACGTCCTCTTGTTTGCCGTACGAGAGGTACAAAGCTACCTCATTTCACAAAGATTTAAACACTCCCTAACGAGCCAAAACAAAAATTTAACTACCTGAGAGCCAAGTTGAACAATCATAACAAGTACACTGAACAAGGGTTGCCAAACCTCTTTCAAAAATAATTGCAGAAATGATCTCCAAGGCGCGATACAAAACACGCTATGATTTACATACACAACTTTTTTCCAAACAAAAGAAAACACATGGCCTTCTTCCCAAACAGAAAAGAATACATACGATTTTTCCAAACAGAAAAGACTACACATCACCTTCTTTCCAAACAAAAAGAATACACCTGGCTTCCTTTTTTTTTTCTTAAAAAAAAGACAATACCAAAACAACCAATGTAGCATACAATGTGGTATTACCGAATGGATGTACACAATTTACCACCAGGCCTACCTTTCCATCAAACCACAAAAGAAGAACAATTAACAATGTTCACAATTGTACAATGTTATACAAAATGATATTCTGGTTAGAGAATATTATACGCTTATGCGATTGACCAAAATCAACCCATATTTCGCGTTTTTTACAATGAAATTCTTAAACTAGACATGTTTTTTTTATACACAAAATTCCTGTTATGGAATGTGTACGCTGATTATATCATGCGATTGATCGAAATCAACCCATATTTGCGTCTTTAACAATGAAATTCTTGACACTATACAACACAAGTATCAATACACATGTTATGTTATTTCTTATTATCCATTGATAATTTTGAAAAACGGAAAACAACAAAAATTCTACTCAAGATTTTAACAATATATTCTCATTTAGTCATGGTTTGTCTGGTTGCTAATAATTCTTAGGCATATAGACCAATCCTCTCGTATCGCATATTGATTATACAGGTCAACGCTACCAAGACCTACCATGTAATTAATTATAAGGCTAATATTATCCTATGACATTTAACGATTTATTTCCTATAAACCGTACAGCGCTGTACCAGGTGTTAACAAGAAACACCAGCACGTCGTAACGAAAACGTTCGACAAAATTTTCAGAACACTCATAAAGTGTTCTCACCAAATGACCAGACAAAACCCAAAATGACCTTAAGTGCAATTATTAACCCAATTCATTGGTTAAGATTCAATAATGTCCCAAAATGACATAAATATGCAACCACCATTTGTCCTTAATGACCAACAATTTTAGATTTCCAAATCTAAGACATAATTACGTTATCTTTACAAAAACTATTTCTTCTTACCGGGTATATATTATAATTCATCTTCCTATGAGAACATACACACCACACTTGACATGGCGTAACACATATTACAATTACACAATTTTATTTCGTCTCAACTTTATGAAGGACTTTACACGCTGGTTTTTTTTTATTGATACCGAGGCAATCAAATACGTGTTTACAACTAAAAAAATTTACACCATAATTGACATGGCATAACATATAATACAATTACACAATTTTATTTCGTCTCAACTTTATGAAGGACTTTACACGTTATTTCTTTTTATTGATACCGAGGTAATCAAATACGTGTTTACAACAAAAAAAATTCACACCATAATTGACATGGTGTAGCATATAATACAAAAACACAATTTATTTCGTCTCATCTTTATGAAGGACTTTACACGCTGGTTTTTTACCATATTGATACCGAGGCAATCAATTACGTGTTTACAAGAAATTACAATACACAACCCATAACCAATTAATAATTAGTTAGGGAACAATTTACACAATTATAATTTACAAACATATTACATACCACTCAACAACTACTGTGTGTGATAATTCAATCTCTGTTATATAAGACTTATTCGAGTCTTTTTAATTTAAAAATCGAGAACTACATAATCCGATTTCTAGAGATTGACTTCCTTAAAAATAACGACACGTATTCACTGCGCAAGAAGGAGAAAAGAAAAAAAATTCCAGAAAAAAAAACAAATAATTGGTATGTAACCAATTAAATACAAAAACATTTGACATAATTTTCTATATAAGAGAATGTCTGAACAAAAACCACATACGGGGTTTCTCATTTGAACTATACAATTTATAACACAAGATATTTGAGTTATATTTACAAAATGGGTTCCTAATCTACCACTGATAACTTTAAGTGATGAAGAACGAAATCATCACTTCAAAAGTACAGGACATTTCTTACGCCGTTTCCTGTCAACGAAAAGAAGATTATATATACAAATATAACCTTAATTTGTACTAAAAATTGGTATATATTCTTAGTACAATAATTCCACGAAATATAAATTAAGTTTATTTTTCGGTCCCGGGCAGGATATTGAATGCTTAAGGCGGTTTTTTCCTTACTATAATAAAAAAAATTCCACTAAAACTTAAGGTTCTTGAATTTAACCCTCAATCAATGTAACGTGTCGTGTTTCGTAACGAAATATATACAAAAATGTATATTTTTAAATATAATTTTATATAACTTATGTAGATACTTCATAACTACAACTTATATCTTCTATAACACAATACTCACTTACTGTGATAAAGGTGTCTGAGTTTCGATTTATTGTTATTATTACTTTAAAACGAGTTATAGTTATGGAAGAGAGAGGTGAAAAGAGAGAGAAAAAAAAAATTTATATTGTATTTCTATAAGATGTCTGCTAGCTAGTCAGAATCTCACAGAAACATAATAAAATAAACAGAGTGGCTACTATGTCAGCCAAAATAAATGTACTCAAAGATTCATGACGTCTTTGAGTTATAAACATTGAATGACACATAGCCCCTTGTTTATTCAAATAATATTATTAAAAATGCACGAAATATGTATTATAGTTTACATAATATATCGCATTAAACTGGGTGCGAGAATGAAATATACGTATCAACATGAAAGCGGCGACCTTTGACGAATTCATATTTATTATTATTATGCGTAAATATCGTTCATTGCGACGCGGGAATGGATCCTTTGTCGGTATTTTTAATAGACGTGACTTATTAAGATATCTCTAGTTACTGCTCGTAGCGTGTTTTATATTTTCTACCAACAATTTATTTTCTGTGTGATATTTTTTGTTGCGAGTTTTTATTCTGTTCAATGATTTTATTTTTTGTAATATAACAACAAATTCAACCCGATTAGTGACACGTATTAAGTGACATTGTTACCTAGTTTTATTATGTCTTTAATGTGAAACCTTCCTACAGTTTTTCCGTTTAAATCTTCTAGCTGGTACACCGTGCTAGAGATTTTTTGTTTCACCCGATTTTCTACAAAACGAGGCGCTAGTTTATTTGAGAAGTACGTCCCAGCTTTCGATTGTGCAAAGTTACGTCTCCATACGATGTCACCAATTCCGTAAGAAGCCAACTTGTGTCTTGTATTGTACCGAGCGGCACTCTGTTTATATGCTTCCGCCATAGAATCACTCACTTTGTCATAAATAGCTATTAGTTCTTGTAATTTTTCCGCGTATTCTGTTACTGTATCTGGTTGTTCGTCATTTCGACTACCAGACGAGATACGCCAATGTGAAGTTCCGTGTACTGTCTTCTCGAACCCGTGCATAAGAAAAAATGGGGTGAAACCAGTCGTAAGATTGACAGTATTGTTTATCGCCGCTTGAACCGTTTTGACGTGTTTTGACCACTGACGGTGATCATTGCCTACTAGAATAGCCAATGTAGTACCGATTGTTTGGTTATAGCGTTCCACTACATTATTCATAGGCGTATAGAATGTGTTGTAATAAATATCTGGGACGCCGTACTGAGATAAGAAGGCTTTAAAGGTGTTTGATATGAACTGTCGACCGTTGTCCATTATCAGTGTTCTAGGGACAGAGATTGGTAAGAAAATATTATATTCTAAAACTTCTATTATGGCTTTAGCCGTAGCATGGCGTAGTGGGAATAACCAACAGTATTTAGTGAAAACGTCTACCACACTTAGAATGTGAAAGTTACCGTCATAACCCTTCGGGTATGGACCTATCAAATCTATGCTTAAACTCTGCATTGGTCGGTCGACGTTCTTGGGATGCGACATGTACCCTAAAGCTGGTTTCGTTGAATGTTTATAAGCCTTACAAGTATTACAATGAGACACTAACTTCTTCACATCATTATACATACCGGGCCAAAAATTTCTTAATGATAATTTTTTAAAGGTTTTAAACACGCCTGGATGTATTGACGTGGAAGAATCATGACAATCCGATATTATAGCTTGCCGGTCTTCTACAGGGGACACTAATTTCCATTCGTAATCTTCTTGTAAAGAAAAATCAGCTTTGCAATGTTTAAACAACTTATTTTCTTCTATCAGGAAGTTAGGACAATTTTGTGGGGTATCAACGCATTTTTTATAAAGTTCTGTGTACCATTTGTCTTTAGTATTAGGCGCGCTTAATAATGAGTCTAGCTGAGTAATTTCTATACGTGAAAGTGCGTCCGGTACTATATGCAGAGAACCTTTACGGTGAATAATATTAAAATCGAATTGAGACAAACGAGTTGCCCATCTGGCAAGTCTTCCTGAAGGATTTTCTAGTGACATCAACCACCTTAAACTCGAGTGGTCTGTGACTACTGTGAACTTCGACCCTTCGACGTATGAACGAAAGTTGTACACGGCGTCAAGAATGGCTAATAATTCGCGCTCTGTGGTGCTATAATTTTTTTCCGCTTTTGATAATACTCTCGAGTAATATGCTACAGGGTGTTCTGCGTCTTCGAACTGTTGAGAGAGACATGCTCCGATTGCAAAATTTGAGCTATCGCATTGTATTATAAAAGGTAATTTAAAATCAGGACAACTTAATACCGGTGCCGAGATCAATGCATTCTTCAAGGTGGAAAATGACTTTTCTACTTCATCATTCCATGTATAATTAGGTAGGTTCTTCTTACCCCCAGTTATATGAGTTAAAGGTGCGGCAATGTTTGAAAAATTGTCAATAAAACGTCTGTAATAACTACATAAACCTAAGAATGATTTCACCTGTTTTGTATTCTGAGGACGGGGAAAATTCTTAATAGTTTCAATTTTCGCCGGGTCTGTGCGGAGACCTTCCCTGTCTATAACAAAACCTAAGTATTTTAGTCTTGATTTACAAAATTCAGATTTCTCTATATTTAATGTTAATCCCGCATTCTTAAGTATACCACATACTTTTTTAAGAAGTTCAATGTGTTCTTCAAAAGTTTGCGAAATAATAATTAAGTCATCTAAATATGCAAAAAGGTTTGGTTCAAATTCTGGACCGAAAAGAGTGTCTACCAGACGTTGTAACTCACTTGGAGCATTTCGTAAACCAAAAGGAAGTCTTACAAACATAAATGTACCTCTACCTGGTACTACAAAACTGGTTTTTTCGCGTGACGACATGTGTAATGGAATCTGCCAGAAGGCTTTAAGTAAGTCTAGCGATGTTATGAAATTTGCATGACGAAGATTGTCCAAAATACGATGCACATTTGGAAGTGGGTAAACCTGGGCTTTGGTAGCCATATTAAGACGTCTACTATCAAGGCAAAACCTTGCAGTTCCATCCTTCTTGGGTACCAGTATCACTGGATTTGACCAAGGAGATTTACTTTTTACGATCACGCCTAATTCTAACATTTTGTCAACTTCGTTTTCTAGCTGCTTCAACCTCACAGGAGATAAGGGGTAATAGCGTTGTTTAATTGGTAAACCTTCGGTTTCAATAACATGTTCGATTAAATTCGTTTTACCCAAACCGCGTTTAGCAAAAGATATGGATTGAAATTCCTCCATTACATCACTAAGTGATTTCATTTGTTCCGGTGTAAGATCGTTTTTAGATTTTACAACATTAACCTCTGAGATAGAAGTGTACGAAATATTTTGTTCCGACGTGAATAAATTCGGAGCAATGTTAAATTTCTTCCAGAAATCGATACCTAAAATGATTTTTTGACCCAGTGAGGGAATTATTACGAACTCTATAGTTTGTGATATACCATTATAAGTTATTGGAAGTGATATTTTTCCCAACACTTCCTGTCTCTTGTTATCTGCCGTTGTAATTAACAAGTTGCAGGGTGACAACGTATAAGAAGAGAAATGTTTGTGTAAATCGCCTCCAATACAAGACAATGATGCTCCCGAATCTAATAAACCTGATAACACCCGATTATTGACATAAAATGTTACATGCGGGCGACCATCACCGCTGCAAGTTACATTCCACGCTTCTAGGGAATCAGTATACGAAAATAATTTTACATAATTTAGCCAGTCATTCCATTCTTTTTTCCTAGTGTTTAAAGATGGCTTTGAATTAGAATGACCGTCTACCAGTTTTTTTGATTCCTATTACATTGAAACGGGGGTGGTTTTGACAAATCCGGCATAACATTTGCTCTGTTGTCATCCGGCTTTTTCCATCGCGGGCTACGGCGCGGGACACTACTATTGCTAACTGCATTACAATATTTTGCAAAATGGCCATTTTGATTGCATCTGAAACAAGCACGGTTAGCTAAGTCAGTCGACCTTTGTGTAATCATTGCTAACTGAGAGTTTTTATTCTGGCCAAACAATCTATTTTTGTTACGTAGTTGAGAATTATCATGATGAGTTTCATCCATGAGCTCACAACTTTTAACTAAATCGTTACAAGAGCTAGGTGCATTGTACGAGAAAAGTTTATTATATTTGTGTAATAAACCATTTTTAACTGTTAAAGCCAAGTCTTCCTCGGACAATGGAGATGTTAATTTATTATTCAAAGACGACATTAAATTTACATATTGTCTAACAGATACATTATATAACTGTTTGTACTGGTGTAATTTAGATTTAATTCTGGAATCACCTTCGAGAATTTTAGAGCCCGAGGCAGTATCGGTCTCAACATAACTCGAGACGGAATTGAATTTAATCTTGTCCATCTCGTCACATAACGACTGCAATTCCGTAACATTAGAGATTTCACGACCGATTTTTAATTGCGCATATACCGGCAGGAGACCTTTTGTGATTAATGATAGAAGTTCCGATTCCGGAAGAGGTATATTTAGTTTAGAATTTATCGCTAATGCCTCCAAAATGTAGTCTGACGCCCTCTCATGAACTTTCTGACTTAAATTAAATAACTTCGACTTCTCAGTTATTTGGAATGACGGGTTTTCAAATCTTTTTAAAAAAGCTATCTTAATTTCTTCCCATTTCAGGTTAGTCTTAAAAATTTTCCTGTAAAATAATAAAGCGGAACCGGTCAGCAAGTCAATGAACCCTCTAGCTAGGTCTTCCCAATCCACGCCTCTGGCATATTGTAACTCAGTAACTCTATCCAAAAAAACACGAACGTCCGTATTGCCATCAAAAGAAATTTTCCAGTTCGTTAAATTACTGATTTTCTTCTCGACGTATCTTAAATTGGTTCTATCAACGTTATGGTGCACCACAATCGGGTTTATCACATCGTGGGAACCGGAACTGCTTGTTTTAGGTGTCGTACTAACTTCTGGCGAACTTAAGGAAATAATTGGAGTTTCTGTGTTCAAATTAAGAGATGCATTATATGCCACACATTGTTCTCTTAGAGATGACACGGCCCTTTTTGGAACAATCCCTCTTTCTATTAACCATTTTTTTATTGATGACGCCGTCGCTTTTTCAAAATTTAAAATTCTACCAATATTGTGAGGATCCATGGTTTAATAATGGGAACGACCGGTAAAGTCTATGGATCTTAATTTAAAAACAACCAATACGATATTTATTAAAGAATGTGAAATAAACAATAACTGTATTTAATCCTATCGCAAATTGACACTTGGAAGTTCTTTATAGTATTTGAATTATTTCAACTTATTATAATGAAACAGATAAGCAAAGCTTAACCTGACAAAAAGAATCATTTCTATATGAAACAATTAAATTGCATTTCAAAATTGAAATAACACCTCTATCTCTTGGAAACAACCACATTTAATGTTTATTACGCCGTAATTTCTCGTATTTGTTTATTGCGTATTTAGAAATTGGAACTGCGCATTACGTACATGCGTAACCCGGCGGACAAAGCGCGTATTACTACGTATGTGTACCGGTCGACGGAACAAACACTCCCGAATCAGAAATGAATTATAACACACAGCTGTGGAAAAAAACATTAATAGACAAGAATATTACAGTAACACATTACAAGAAAAGACACATTCCATCGGGTAATTGACTATCCAGTTGTGGCGCCAGTGTTACATTAGAGCTTATTAACGTAACTTATAGTTATAAGTTGTTACATTAGCATTTAAGCCAAGTAATATGCTATGGGCGAGTACACAAGCTGAGCTTGTACTCCAATCTCCAGGGTGTGGATTATATATAGTCAATTTCCCAAATGAAACAAGTCTCTTGATATGAGTTTTTATTGTACAGGTAATACAGGTAATACAGGTTATCAAACAGATCTACAAAAGGTACATAGCTCTTTAAGGCCTGACTTGTTTCTAGCAATCTATTGACTCTAAGGGCTCTGATTGACAAAGGTATAATATTAGCTCACGTGTACTTTACGGTGGATGCGGTGAGACGGTCAGCAGGTGCCAGGGCTGGTGCCATGGCAGGGTGCTGGATGGAAGCCGAAGGGTTGCCACGTGGGCACGCCACGCTGGACGACAAAGGACGCCAGAGCGGCGGCTGGAGGCGCAGAGACGATGGAGCAGGGCGGGGGCACTGATTGGAGGGCCAAGGGGCTCCACACAAACAGGCTGGAGCGGCAGACGCCCAGGACTGAGGCAGGGGTCTATGAGTTCACTGTTCTCAGCCTGGCGTGGACGGTAGGAAGGGCGGCCGGCATCAACAGGCGAGGAAGAGCTGGAGCACGGGTCGGTTCGCCAAAGGGGTACTTCACGACCCGGCTGTGGTGAGCAGAGGTGTCTGGGCCGTAGACAGCATGTGGCCCGGACGGAGGAGACATGACCCAATTATATAATGTTACGTGCTGGTGGGCCTCAGGCAGAGGGAGACATGACACAGCTCTACAACGTATGGGGCTGGTGGCCAGCGGCCGATGGAGACAGGACACAGCTCTATAATGTAATGGTGCTGGTGATTCTGGGGATCCCTTTGAAGTGGAGAACTGGTACTCGAGAGGCGACACGCAAGGTGAAACAATTCCGCCGGTCCATTTTTACGGCGTCACAGATTTGAGCGGCAAAAGTTAACTCGGAACCAACACAGCATGTTGCAATCCACGCGCTTCCCAGGGAACTGAAGCGTGGGTAGCTGGCCGCGAGTACTTGACCTGCGTTGGTCGCTCGCGGGGGGGGGCTTGTCCCACTCTTTGGCGCGTGCCCCATGCCCTTATAAGGACACGTTTTGCATCTTAGCCATATGATTGGTTGTAGGTACTTATAGGCCTACGTGACCAATATCAGGTCGGAGACATCGCGGATGTACGTGTATGTATTGGTGTTCACCCGATTGTAGACATGCCGAGATGCGTATATACTAGTGTGTTTACACGCTCTGGGTGTATGATCGAATTCCGGCAACGCGTGAGCATATACTTAACTTTGCAGTTAGCTCTTGCAAGCTTTGTGCAAACATAACATTGGGAAGGTAAAAAGGTTGGGAGAGGAAGGTGGTGATTCAGTTCTGATCACCAAAAATGACTAAAGCCATATCAGACAACGATTCAATTTCAAATGGTTATCTTCCACATGATGTTGTCATTCTATATCTGTTTTGCTGATTCTTGAGTAATATGTGGATAGTTAAAAAAGCGTCCTCAGTACCATAATTGTTCACGCGTATAATCTACTTACATATTTTATTATTATGTATTTTTGAAAACTGCCGTGAATATTTAATTTAAATTAAATATATTTTATTAATTAATTTAATAATCTTTCTCTTAATTATACTTTACGATTAAATGGATAACTACCACCTATTACGTCCATTTTTTATGTTTTTCATTGTTATCTAAATTTTTAATTATTTTGTTTTGTTCTCTGTATGCACTTAACCACGCAAACATTAAAATGATGTAAAAGATGTAACTTTTACTCTTTTTTTTAAATATAAAAAAAATACGTCTAAAGGACTTTAGTAGGTAATCAATAAGAATCTGTTATTTTCGTTGCATGATAATTCACCTTCAATATTGTTAAATGCGGGCCAATGCAGGTAAAATGTATGGGAAAGAAAATTAAGCTGAAATAACTGGGTGACTATCAAGTAATATAAAATTTGCGCAGAAGTAGCACCACATTCCACAAAAAAAAAAAATTAGTTGTATTTGGAAATTCAGTCGATATCCAATGCAAATAATGTCAGGTAGTAACCATTTTGTTTTCAAATCATAAAGCTTTAAAAATTATAATAATACTGGATAGTGTTTGATTTAATTTTTTTTAATTTTAGTTACCTTGATTTATTTTTTCATTTTACCTAGATGACGCGACGGTATAGAATTTTTATTAATTAATGTAGAAATATAACAGTTTTCGGAATAGGTACTTAAGGCCCCGTAGTAAGCGTTCAAAGATGGTTTAAAGGGGAGATATGTAAATACGAATGTTAGAAAGAGCGCGCAAATTTCAAAAAACGATAATAATTTAGCGAATATGATGAAAATATTTAATAAAACAAGACTCGTTTGAAATAGAGGAAAAATCTCAAATGCTAAAAACAAACGCTTTAGTTACATTTAAAGATTCATGGTGATTTTTTTCATGCCTAAAACGTATTAAATAACAGAATGTCACATCCTGTGCAAGGAAAAGTGATCTTGTTTTTTTTTCTTTATTATTAAGAAATTTATTTTTAAGAAATTTAGTTTTTAAGAAACTTAATTCTAAGTTGTTATTTTAACTACTAATTATTGTTTATGTTTTCATTTTTCTAGATACCTGATGGACTCATAGTTTAGTTTATTAGTGGTCTTAGTTGTTCATGTTTGAGGGCAAACATTTTGTGGGAAGGGGGGAATTGTCACATAAATATTTGTGACAAGAGAAGTTCTTGCTTAATTGGGTTTATTTTGTCTATGGGTATTTTTTTCGAACTTTGGCAATATTTTGAAGGAAGGAAGGACAGTTTTGTTTATGGTCACTTCCTCCTCGGCCCATTAGGCCGATGGGTCGGTGGATCCAGTGACTCTCCTTTAAAGGGGCTTGAATCTGAGTTAATCATGTGAATAGGAGTTATAATTTCTTTTAAAAAAGGCGCGGGGTGTTTATCCATTCACGTACAGTTCGTGTTTGTTATTATTTTAGTGGGGAATATGGAATCCCGCTTTTATTGAGTGTTGGCCGATGGTCATGTCGGAGTGCTCGTGTTTCGGACTTGAAACCGAGATTGGTTTGGTCTTGGCTGTGGCTGGTTGTTCTCGGCGGAGTGTCCCGCTGCCACTAAGAAAACGGATTGCTGTCTTGGCTCCGTTGAAGAGCCTGGTCGACTACCACGTGTTGCAGGCCTGATGCCCCTGCAGGCGTCCATTGAGGGAGTTGCTGTCCTCCCGCTGCCACTAAGAAAACGGATTGCTGTCTTGGCTCCGTTGAAGAGTCTGGTCGACTACCACGTGCTGCAGGCCTGATGCCCCTGCAGGCGTCCATTGAGGGAGTTGCTGTCCTCCCGCTGCCACCAAGAGAAGGATGTCCTGGCTTTCGACTCGGGTCCGTTCCCCGCTGCCGAGAGCAAGTCTTCGTTCGCCATCCGTTTTCGTTCTTTCGTTTCACGTTAAGTTAGTTTAGTTTAATTCAAGAGTCCATCGGGTATGTGCCTATATTTATTTCTATGGTTACATGTTTATTATCTGTACTCCTTAGTTATAACTTTTGATGTTTCAATATATTTTCCATTAAGAATTCACTTTTTTATTTATGATCACCTAACTTACTTGACAGGAAATTATTCCCACAATCTTGAGATGAGATCTCAGCTCTACCGTTTCCTTTTAAACATTGGAATGTACCTACCTAAAATTGCATACGTTACAAGAACAAAACGTGTTCTCAATAATTTCCGGAGCTTACTTTGCGTTTTTTTTTCAATTTCAAATGAAGAGTTAATAAGTTAACTTAAATATCGGGAGAAATTGGGTATTCAGGGGCTTAAACAGCAAACGCAGTGCCTCCCTAATATGCACTAAATAACCGATTCTGCGTATTTCATTACGACGAAACATCACAACGAAAATAACAGATTCTTATTGATTACCTACTAAAGTCCTTTCGACGTATTTTTATATATTTAAAAAAAAAAGTAAAAGTTACATCTTTTAGATCATTTTATTGTTCACGTGGTTAAGTGCATACGGAGAACAAACCTTTGTTACCTTAGTTTCAACCCTAATCCCCCATTCCCCATCATTACATAATTATTTTATTTTGATAGATGATATAGGCCCTGTGGACAAGCGTTGCATTAGGGGTATCGTCAACATTTTTTGTCAGAGATGCTTAGGAAATTTGAAAGAGTTTGCAAAAATTGGAATTTAGGTTTAGTTCAAGGCAAAATTTTGGTGAAAATGTATTCAATGTAGATGGTAGAGAGTGTAGGTAAAAATGATAAAAATGTTCGATACCCCTTTCTACCCAGAGAAATTTAAAAAATACACGAACGCCGTGAAATGTTAAGAGAGGTTTTCAGGCCTCTTGGAATTCTGCAATACGACCACTTTGTTACCATAAACTCAAAAGGTACCTAGTTATTGTTATTTCATATGTTTTGTTACTTGTAATATAGAAAAATGTTCATTCTTACGCCTCACAGGCAAAATATGATTAAAAAGTTTATATTAAATATGTTTTGATCGTCCCGAAGTACTTTTAACAAATGTAAGATATATATTTTTTATTTAAAAATTTCGTTTGATTGTAAAGAAATCTATTCTTGCTTCTAAGTGCTTCAATATACCGTGCTGCTTCCAAAGAATTTGCTTTGTAACTATTTTTGTAACTACTCTCAGTCAAGCGACACTGAAAAATCTCCAACTTCAACCACAGATGGCGTAAATCAAAAACAAGTTCTTCTCTCTTCTGAATTATTTATAAAGGAACTTTCTTATTTTAAAACAGCTGTAATAGAATTTGTGGAACAAAATCTTTACTCATAAACCCAAAAATATGAATCAATCATCTCGCAAAACAAATAAATCATAAATTCAATTTTTATCGGATCAACACGATGAATTAAAAAAGCGCATAGTCGATATTGAAACTTCACAGAAACGAGTCAATACTGATATAATGGAAATAAATAGGTATAATTCTGTCCTACAAAACACTATTTTTAATAAGATGAGAAAATTGATCGACTAGAGTACTAAAGTCAAATATGCAACACTGAAAATAATATGGAAGTACTGGAAAAAATATCCTAAACTATGAACTACGAAGGTGCCGCCACACCATTACATTAAAGTCTGAAATAACAAAAATCTACAGATTGGCACCAACATTTTCAGAAAAAAATCTCAGGTCCATTATAGCGACGTTCAACAGCATTGAAGCTCGCGATATATTCCTGGACAAAATAAAGAATAACAAGAAATCTACTACAATCAATACTAATAAACTAAACACAGTTGACCTTGGGCTAGCGTAAGAAGCCAGAAGAATTTATGTATCCGAACATTTACACCAAAAGGAAAATTTCTATTATCTCAAACAAACAAAAATGCAAGAGTTAACAATTTAAAACACGCCTGGTCGACTTCAGGTCGCATGTTACTGAGACAAACTGATACCTCCAAAATTATTACAAAAACCAATGTCCTGGATCTCGATCGAGAAAAACGTCAATTAATATGTATATCGGACGCTTGTGCATTATAATTTACGAATCAGTTTTATATTGTTTTTTTTTTTATATCTGTCGCTACTATTTTATATTTGAAGAAATAAATAAATATTGTTTTGTGTATAATGTTAATCCGTGGATGTGACATTAATAAACTATTTGAAATTGTCCACATTCACGGAATCCTGCATTGTGTACCTTGCTTTAAGATTGACAAATTCCTTAAATGTAAAAAAATCTAACTTGTAAAAAATAAACAATAAACAATTGGATGGCGGGTAGCGATTATAAAGTGTGGGTAGTCCGAGGCTGGCTCGTACGCTCCAAAGGCTATGGAAATAAGACCAATGAGAAGCCATAAACGGGCCGCCGGACCTTGGCCGACCTTTTTTTATGTGCCGTTGTCGAGTCGCAACTTTGACAAAAAGCAGCAATTTTAAATTTTAAAGTCTCTTTCTCCATTGGGTCGCCATCGCCTCGGACCTTCGCATCTACCAGCTACCTGCCGCAGCCCCTTTCTGCCAAGTTCTGATTTTATTGGCCTTTCTCCAACATTTACTGAAGTATCCTGCATCGACTAGACTCCAGCGGGAACCACGAGGCTTACGACCCTGACATACATCAACACCATTATTTCAGTTTAAAATAGTGCAAAAACAAAAAAACAACAGTAGAAGTGAACAAAACAGTGTTTCCCTGATAAATTCAACATAAATAAAATAAAATATCAATTAAAAACTTTATCTAACTACGTAAAACTGATCAAGAACATTATCTAGTGTCAAATAGTGTTTCATATATTAAATAGACGCAAAAAGTGATTCTCAAGGCAAATTCATGTGATTTTAAATTATATTCTGATACATTCAACAACAATATAAAAAAGCGAAACTTAGAAAATTCATAAATCATTCGTAATAAATTAAAATAATTATTTAAATACTGTCGTACTACACCATCCATCGACAAATGGACCAAGCGTAATCAGTCATCTACCGAGCAATATCTTTCAAAAACTAGAAGTAAGCCAATAGATGTTACTACAGTGTTAATTTAATAAAAATATAAATATGGAGGAATTAATAGAAAACATAAGAATCGATATTAATAAAATAACAACTGTAAAAGACTCGAAAATAAAACAAAGTTTGGAAAACAATATTAAAAAGCTGGAAGAAGCAATAAAATGTGAACAATTAAAACTACAAAATAAAATAATTCAATTGCAAGACCAAATAATTATTAATAATGAAAATTACAGTCAAAAATTAGAAAAAATAATCACAACAAATCAAAATGTAAAAACATACGCTGAAGTTAGCGCGCAACACAAATCTCCGGTTTTATATCCCATTATTATAAGCTCAATAAACGAAAAAGAAGACATCAAGGAAATAATAACTAAGAACGTAAAGATATCAAACACTGGCGTTGGTATTGCTAGCATCAGAAAAACATCGAAAAACCAACTTATAATTAACCTTAATAAAGAAGAAGATAGGATCAAGACAAAAAACGAAATAGAAAAAATGAACCTAGAAGGAATAAACGTGGGCGATTTAAAAAAGAAAAGTCCTTGTATGATTTTCAAAGGAATCGACGAGAATTATAATAATGGAGAATTTATGAATGACTTAATCCTACAAAACGAAGACATAAAAACAATATATATGGAAGAAAAAATTAAAATTAAAGGAACAATCAACATAAAAAAATATAAACAAAAAAACATTATTATCGAATGCACTGGAGACATTAGAAATTTACTAATAAAAAAACAAAAAGTAAACCTGGGTTTCTCCCAAATAAAGGTGGAAGACTGCAACCCACTAATGCAGTGTTTCCACTGCCAAAAATACGGCCACACAGCCACGCGCTGTCTAAGAATAAATGAAAAACCTATTTGCCCTCATTGCGCTGGATATCACGGCATTAGAGACTGTAAAAACAAAAATGAAGTCCCAAAGTGCATAAACTGCACAAATAACAATCTTTTGAAAAAAAGTTCTTTTCCAACAAATCATAAAGCAAACAATGAAGAATGCAAAAAACGCATAAAAATGTTACAATTTGCAAAGGAACGAATCAACTACAACTAACATGGATGATTACATTGCAAAAAGAATTGACCAAAACTACAACATTACAGAAGAAATATGCGAAAACGTTACCGAAATTAACAAATGGTGTCAAAATAGGGATTCTACTTTTTTAGTGCTGAATATGAATATAAGAAGTATCTCAAGAAATCTAGATGAATTATTAATAAATATTAATAATTTAAATACATCACCGGTGTGCATAGGGTTAACTGAAACACACTCCAACAGCGATCAATACATAAGTGCGCTACCCAACTACCGAGGAATAGCAACTAAAAAATCTATAAACAAAAATAGTGGAATAATTATGTTTGTACGTGACGATTGTGAAGTGATAAACACAGAAGAAGTAAATATTGAATTTGTCAACTGTTTAAAAATAGATATTAAATTTAAAAATTCTATTTATAGAATCATTACAATATACCGCACACACAAATCAAACATAACGAATTTTACAAACGAACTTTATCTATACCTGAATAATTTAACAAAGATTTTTACGATTATATGTGGTGATTTTAACATAAATATTTCTAATAACCATAATTCTATAGAAAAAAATAACTTCTTGAACATGATGACTCATCTTAACTTCAAATCGTGCATCAACAACTATACCCGTGAAGTACCAAATCAAACGCCATCTTGTCTAGACCATATTTGGTGTAATGTAAACCTAAATTATATAAAAAATATCAAATCCTCAACCTGGAAGATAAATATAACTGATCATCACGCAACCCTTTTTAACTATGAAACAAAAAATAAACCAAAAAACCTACCTAAATCAAGTACCACTAAAACCACATTGAACTACCAACTATTAGAAAAATCACTCATAACCGAAAAATGGACTGAAATAATAAACAGTAAGTGCGCCAATCAATGTGCATCATTATTTGAAAAAAAATTATCAGAACACATTTTAAATGCCTCTGAAATTAAAAATCTGCATCAAAACTCTAAAACAAAGAAAATAAAACCCTGGATCACTATCGGATTAGTGAAAGCAGTTAGAAAAAAAAACAAACTTTACAAATTAGCTAATCAACCGACTGCTAAAAAATCAATTATTTCTTATTATAAAAAATATAAAAACATATTAACAACTTTAATTCGAAAAACGAAAAACAGGTACTTCTCCCAATTAATTCTAGATGCTAAAAACAATAATAAAAAAATATGGACTAATAAACGAAATAATAAATAAGAATAGAAAGAACAGTTGCTCGGGCAAGTTATTGTTGCATAGTATTTGGTTCGAGTTGTTTCCCACCCGCGTTCCGCGCCTTTCACCTACATGAGTCAGTTGTTAAAATATCGCGCCGCCCGCAAGTACAACCGCTTTCCGCATAACCTATCTTGAGTTATTAAAACCACCGCGCCGCGCTGTTATACCGCAAAGAACGCCGTGAAAAGTGCATAAAAATAGCAATATATAACGCATTGAACCATTTCGAAAATCCAATATCACTATTCCCTTTCCTTGACCTCCTCCAATACTAACAATTACCCCACCGGTGATTAAAGCAGAGCAAAGTGGAAGGTGCCGACAGTTTGGAGATATTGGTAAGTCAATCAAACAATATCACAAATACCGCAATTACAGTCCAATCACGCCGCAACATTTGGTCACTTCGAGCCGCATTATTTAAATAGACAATTACATTTGGTCATTTGAGCCGCATTATTTAAATGTAGTTTTGTTCCTATTCAATCGCATTCATTTGTGCAAGGATTCAGTTAGCAACACTCGTCCGCTATTTGAAATTACATGCCTAGGTATAGGTACTCTTTGATATTTTGGGTAATTAAATTATTTATCGATGTTGTTGTAGCAAATTTATTCAGTGCAAATCGCAAAGATATTACAGCGTAATATATATTCGTCTATGTGTATTAATGCCAACCTAAGTACGTACGTAAACATCGCTTTGAGGTATCGGCCAATATATTTAATTATTTGATAAATTACTTCTCCACTATAATTCGTCGCTACAAATTGTCGCCCAGTACACTTGTGTTTCTTGCGCATTATTTTATAAATAATCAAACTTTTAGTTTGCAAATAATTCTAAAAATGGAAGACAAACTAAAAAGACAATTAGTTTTACTAAAAGGTAAAAGAGATATTATTCTAAAAAGGGTTCAAAATTTAGTTTTGCTTGCAAATAATTTGCCAATCAATTTCGACGCGTCACGCTCATTTATGTCTGAATCTGAAAGTATTTTAGAAATTAAAAATAAATTTGAATTAATTATTGATCAAATTAACGAGAATACTCTTACGTCAGACCCGAATTCTGAACCAGATTATTCAAGCTGGGAACAGTTTGAAGAATTATACACACGTATTATTCGCGCACGAAATAATTTAAAACCAAATTTAGCTACAAAACCGCAAACATCTACATCTGCGTGTGCTGCTACGACTAATAATAATAATTTTATTAAGTTACCCGCTATAGAATTACCTACGTTTGATGGACGGATGGAAAATTGGCACATATTTTATGAAACATTCAAAACAAATGTTCATTTAAATTCACAACTATCTGATTCGCAACGCGTACAATATTTAATTGGAAAATTAACTGGAACCGCGAAAAATGTTACGTCAGGTTTAGTGCCAACTGGAGACACATATAAAATAATCTGGGATACGCTAGTCAATAAATATCAAGATAAGCGATCTCTTGCCACTTATTATCTGAATAACATATTTCATTCAAAAACCGTAGCTCACAACGCAAACAATCTGACAATTTTTATAGAAAAATATTCAGCATCTATCGCCGCACTAAAACAATTGGGAATAGAAGACCTTTCGGATTTTATATTACTACAATGCGCTTTGCAGAAGTTAGAGTCGCAAACTGCACAAGCATTTGAGCTCTCAGTTCGAGAAATTGAGATTCCCACCTGCAAGCAATTGGTGTCGTTTGTGCAAGATCAGGTCAAAATTCTGCAACGAACTTCAACAACTCGTGGACCTAACACCGCCAACACACATTCAACCAGTTCCGGTGGAACTGGTCGCACAGCTCAACTCCGCACACATCATACTTACACGAGTACGCAATCAAAATGCCTTTATTGTCAAAATGAGAACCACACGCAACTGTACACTTGTACACAATTTTTAAAATTATCACCAAAGGAAAGGTTTTCCTTCGCAAAGGAAAAATCTTTGTGTTTTAATTGCTTGAGCCCGCAACATACATCTACAAAATGTAAATCAAAAGGCACTTGTCATAAGTGTCATGGCAAGCACCATACTTTTCTTCATTTTGATAAACCCAGTCAAGCAAACGCCTCCACATCCAATGGAGAAACTCAACCTAACGATGCAGAACCGCCGATATGTACTATGTCAGCAACCACGCGACAAGGGGCAACCACTGAAGTTCTTGCTACCGCCAAAGTTAACACTGTTGATCGAAACGGTGAAGAGAATACCGTCCGCTGTCTTCTAGACCCAGGCTCACAAAAGCATTATATAACTTCACAATGTTGTGAAAAATTAGGCCTGACAGTCAGTTCAGGAACGCGCTTCGCAGTCCAGGGTTTAGGTGGCAAAACGCAATCAATAAGAGGAAGTGTCACATTGACAATTCAATCTAGGATTGATCCCTACTTCAAATACTCCATAACCGCTCTAGTTTTAGAAAAAATTACCGCTCATTTACCTACTTGCAAGGTGGACTTGACGTCATATAAATTTATAAATGTTCCGCTGGCAGACGACACCTGGGCAATGCCAGGCCCAATCGATTTGCTAATTGGCGTCAGTCTGTTCTCTCACCTGTTGCTACCAAATAAGATAATCACCCCCGGTTTTCCAGTCGCGATTCAAACCACATTAGGTTATGTTTTTATGGGTGACGCCCCAGTAAATTCTCAACCAAACACCGCATTCACTTTCTGCGCTACGAACGAAATTGAGAACTTAATGCAAAAATTCTGGGAAATCGAAGATATTGGTTCGGAACCAGTTCACAGCCTCGAAGAAAAAGAAGCTGAAGACATTTTTAAAGGCACCACAACTCGCCTCGAGGACGGTTCTTATGAAGTGGCTTTGCCATTCAAAAGCAACCCTTGTGACTTAGGTGATTCATTGCAAGCTGCGCAAAATCGGTTTTATGCACTAGAAAGAAAATTTAATCATCTGCCAGAACTAAAACCGCTTTATGATGAAGTGATAAGAGAACATATTCATAAAGGTTATCTGTCCCAGGTGGAAGCCTTACCGTCAGAAAACGCATACTACATCCCGCATCACGCAGTTAGGCGTGAAGATAAAATGACAACAAATGTGAGAGTGGTTCTGGACGCAAGCACAAAGACAAAAACTGGTTTATCTTTGAACGATATTTTACACGCGGGACCAAGCCTACAGAATGATTTATTTTGCATTCTTCTGAATTTACGCCTTTTTCCTATCGCAATATCTGCAGACGTTCGTCAAATGTATTTATGTATAAATGTTCGCAAAGAAGATCGTCGTTATCAACGAATTTTATATAGATTCGATCCGCAAAAGCCGCTTCAGGCTTACCAATACAATCGCGTAACATTCGGTCTTAAATGTAGTCCGTTCTTAGCCCTTCGAGCAATCAAACAATTAATGTTAGATGAAGGCGCTCGCTTCCCTCTTGCAAAGGATATTATTAATAGAGATGTTTATGTAGACGACATCGCTAGCTCTGCTTTAAATGAGCAAGAAGCTATCCGCGCGGCTGAAGAGTTGATTGAGCTCTTCCAGTCAGGAGGTTTTCAACTCGCTAAGTGGGCATCCAATTCCAGCACAGTTTTAGAAAACGTTCCATTGGAACTTCGCCTGTCGCAAAGTGTAACTTTCGATAATGATGCATCGCTAAAAATCCTTGGGCTACGATGGCATCCTTCGGATGACATTTTCGCATTTGAAGTTACTCCAGACAATCGAACTTGTACGAAACGCAATATTTTATCATCTGTCGCTAGACTCTTTGACGTGATGGGTCTGGTAGCACCTATAATTGTACAAGCCAAGCTTCTAATAAAGGATCTGTGGAATTTGAAAATCGATTGGGACGAAATCCCACCCGCAAGGATATCACAACAGTGGCAGCAGTTCAACGCGGAATTGCCGTCAATATCGTCGATTCGTATTCCACGTCATATAGGAGTCACGGAAGGATGCACGTTAATACTTGTTGGATTTGCGGATGCCAGCGAAAAAGCATATGGAGGAGTGGTATACGCTCATGTGACCACTCCTGATAACCGAATTAAGGTTCAATTAGTTTGCGCAAAATCAAAGGTAGCGCCGCTAAAAATCGTCTCCTTAGCACGCCTAGAATTATGCGCTGCATTATTGTTATCGCACCTGTTAAAAAGGGTAATTGATAATTACTCCGCTAGGTTTACTATTCATTCAACATTTGCCTTTTCTGATTCGACTGTAACTTTAAGTTGGATTCATTCATCACCTCACCGCTGGCAAACCTTTGTTGCCAATCGTGTAGCAAAAATACACGAAAATTTAAACAGTAGTCATTTTTATCATGTCGCAGGTGCTGATAACCCTAGCGACTGCCTGTCAAGAGGTATGCTACCATCGCAATTGATAGCAAATGACATTTGGTGGAATGGTCCAAAATGGCTTTGCCAGCCGCATTTCGAGTGGCCTATTTCACCATTTGAGCACGCAAATTCAGAACAGTTACCGGAATTGAAACCCAATCAGTATGAACAGCCAACTACTTTTGGCTTGTGCTCTCGTGTAGCTGATCCACCCGAAATGAAACCTAAAACCGATAATCGCCTCAAGACAATCGTGTCACCTTTATTATGCACATTGGCTTCTCGCATTCATTCGTGGTCGAAATTGATTTGAATTGTCATTTACGTGTTTCGCTTCATTAGGAAATTGCCGCGTAAATTTGAGTTAAGCCATATTGACATTGCAGAAATCGCTATTATAAAGGCAGTTCAGCAAGTACATTTTTCCGATGATATGAAGTCAGTGAACGACGGCAAGAAAGTACGGCAAGTTCTTGCTAAATTAAATCCATTTATTCAGGACGGTCTCCTAAGAGTAGGAGGCAGATTGAGAAACGCCGAACTCGAATTTGATAGTCGTCATCCTATTTTATTACCCGCTCATGATCATATAGTTGATTTAATAGTAGATTATTACCACACTAAGAACTTGCATACGGGACCCACCTTACTTATGTCTCTGTTGAGGCAAAGGTTTTGGATACTTTCTTCGCGCAATTTGATTCGGAAACGCGTGCATCAGTGCAATACATGCTTTAAAGTCAATCCCAAACCGCAATTCCCAATAATGGGAGATTTACCCGCTTGCCGTGTCCGCGAAGCTAAGGCCTTTCTGCACACGGGGGTCGACTACGCTGGGCCGCTTCAAATAATCCCGCATAGACGTCGGGGTGTTAGAAGCCAAAAGGCATACATTTGCTTATTTATCTGTCTGGTGACCCGCGCGGTTCACATTGAACTCGCTTCAGACCTCTCGACTGAAGTCTTTCTCAACGCGTTCAAACGTTTTCTATCCCGTCGGGGGCCTGTAAATGTAATGTATTCTGATAATGGGACAAATTTCGTAGGAGCTAAATCGCATTTGAAGGCTTTATTCGAACTTTTAGAGTCACCGGACTACAAGAAAGAATTCTCAGAAAATTTGTTGGAAAACCGTATCGAGTGGAAGATGAATCCTCCACAAGCACCCCACTTCGGTGGGATCTGGGAGAGTAACATTAAGTGCATTAAATGTTACTTAAATAAAGTTGTGGGTACATCTCTTCTCACGTACGAAGAGATGCAAACGGTTCTTCATCAGATTGAAGCTATTCTAAATTCACGCCCATTATCAGTGCTCAGCGTTACCGATGTTTCGGCTCCATTGCCTTTAACACCCGCGCATTTTTTAACGCTCACTCCATTACAATCTTTACCCGCTGCTGATTTGTCAGATGCGCCAGTAAATTTGCTGCAACGAAAACATCTTGTCGATCGTCTCGTCCAGACTTTCTGGAATCGATGGCGAATGGAGTATCTGAACACGCTGCAATCGCGTCAGAAATGGAATACAAATTCGAATCCAATAACGAAAGGCACCGTGGTAATAATTAAGAGTGACAATATCGCACCACTACAATGGCCTATTGGCGTAGTGGTAAACGTCCACCCCGGCGTAGATGGGGTGATCCGCGTTGCGGACGTTAAGACTAACTCCGGAACATATCGCAGGGCAGTCGTTAAACTCTGTCCCCTGCCTACACAATAACTTTAACGTTATCTTAGATTTAGTTAATTTAGAATTTAGTTCTACCGCGGGTTCAGTATTGTTTATTGAATCCTTTCATAACGTGTTTTTGTTTTTCATTTTTTTTCTTTGTTGTATTAGTTACTTTGACCATTGGTCAAGGCGGGGGGCATGCTCGGGCCAGTTATTGTTGCATAGTATTTGGTTCGAGTTGTTTCCCACCCGCGTTCCGCGCCTTTCACCTACATGAGTCAGTTGTTAAAATATCGCGCCGCCCGCAAGTACAACCGCTTTCCGCATAACCTATCTTGAGTTATTAAAACCACCGCGCCGCGCTGTTATACCGCAAAGAACGCCGTGAATAGTGCATAAAAATAGCAATATATAACGCATTGAACCATTTCGAAAATCCAATATCACTATTCCCTTTCCTTGACCTCCTCCAATACTAACAATTACCCCACCGGTGATTAAAGCAGAGCAAAGTGGAAGGTGCCGACAGTTTGGAGATATTGGTAAGTCAATCAAACAATATCACAAATACCGCAATTACAGTCCAATCACGCCGCAACAACAGTTGTGTATCCGAAATTTCAGATGGGAAAAAAACGTATAATGTCCAACTTGACACCAAAAAATGCTGTAATATTCTAAGCAACTATTTTGCAAATGTCGGAAAAAATCTGGCTAACGCCATCAAAACATGTCCCAACAGTAATAAAAAGAATCCCCACGCTTCCCAACACCAATATAATAATTTCAACAAAATAACAGAAACTGATGTCGGAAAAATTATCGATGATTTAAGGGGGGGTTCCACACCCGGTTATGACAACATACTCGTAGATGTAAACGTATTAAAAACAATGAAACAATATCTAATTTACCCCCTAACGCATATAATAAATACAAGCCTTATAAAAGGTGTATTTCCTGATAACTACAAAAGAACAATAATAACACCGATTTATAAAGCTGACTGTCCAAACGACCCACAAAATTACCGCCCTATATCCCTTTTATCAAATATATCAAAAATATTCGAAAAAATTGTAAAAAATCAAATCTGGTCCTTCCTAGAACAACATAAAATTATTAATTCTAAACAGTATGGGTTCAAAAAAAATACCAGCACCCACGATGCTATTGCAAAAATAACTAATTTTATATATACCGCCCTAGACTCAAATGAAAAATGCATTGGAATATTTATTGACCTTAAAAAAGCATTTGATAGTATTTCACACACTAACTTAATAAAAAAAATAAAATTAATAGGAATAAATGGAACGGTCCTATCCTGGATTATAAGCTTTTTTGGAAAATAGACCACAGCAAGTAAAATTGTTAAATGAATTAAGTGATTCCGAAAGTAATAACTTCTCGATACCACAAGGCACAGTTTTAGGACCACTTTTGTTCATATTATATGTAAATGATATATTTGAAGTTGCTAAATACGGGGAAATTGTCTCATATGCAGATGACACAGTGCTTCTTCTAAAAGCAAACACATGGTTAGAACTGAACAAAAAGGCTAATTCAGACATCAATGAATTGAAAACATGGTTTGACAATAACCTACTAACGTTAAACTCTAAAAAAACACACTACGTACCATTTTTCATAAACAAACCAAATACGCCGCATGAAATAAACATTCGAATTCACTCTGCACCAAGCACTCAACAACACCACTGTAACTTACTATGTACTAATATTGAAATTAAAACTTCAACCAAATATCTAGGGATCACTATTGACCAATGCCTAAAATGGATACCACATATAACCATTCTCAAAAACAGAGTACGAAAATTAACCTTAATTTTTAGCTGCTTGAGACATATTCTAAATAAAGAACTACTGAGAATGACGTACTTCGCATTCTGTCAATCCATAATCCAATATAGTATAATAGGATGGGGGGGCGCCTATAAAACTCACACACAACCTCTTTACATTGCGCAAAAACTAATAATTAAAATAATATTAAAGAAATCATTTTTATATTCATCTGAACTCATTTTCAAAGAATTTAAAATCAGAAAATTAAATACTCTTTTCCTGTATCACGCAACCTTACAAGTTTACAAAGATGATATCCTAAACAAAACCGTACCATTCAAAAACATAGCAAATCTCAGGCAAAAATACATGTTACCAATTCCGATTTGTAAAAAAACTTTGGGTCAGCAAAACTACAAATACTTAGGAACAAATTTCTTCAATAAATTTCACATTGTAAATTTATTTATTGAATAAATTGAATTTGTTAAAAAAAAAAAAATACTTAACCGCCTTTTTAAAGGCGATCTTTCACTGATTTTGCATTTTGCACAAAAGTCGTCTATATAGCCGTCTATTTATTTGCATTTACAAAGTCGTTTGCGGCGTGTGACTAACCCCTATTTTTACAGTCTGTGTGCCCACGACATTTAGTCGGGTACAATATGACTAATGATACAAGGTATGTCCAACTCACAAACTATTTACAACATCTGCTGCTTAATTTTCATCTAAGGATAACACTTGATACAATTATCTCAAAATATAAAATTTGGAAAAAAAATTAATACAAATTTTAATATTACACGTATTGTTATAATTGTTTATTTTGTTTTAACATGCAGCGATAAACTTGATCTTATCTATTTTGTTTATGTAATATCCTTGAAGAAAATAGTAGATAATTTTGTATTTATTTTTATCATCGCCTGTTTTTATATGTGTCATAACACTAGTAACAATATAAATAACATCCATTTAACAATAAATCAAAGTTACGTTGTATACTTCTATTCTAAATGTACGGAAAACCAACTTCTATCATTATATCATCTTATAAATGGCTTATATTTTAAATGCAGGTAACTCCATTAATGGAGGACTGAACACAGTTGGCGCTTACAAAAAATTATCCCAAAGAAGCGAAGTTAGCAGTCCACGATGGAGTGCTGGTACCTACCCTGATGTATGGAAATAAGGCATGGAACTGGCAAAGAAAGGATGAAAGTAGATTGAATGCTGTTGAAATGAGATCCCTGAGGCGTATGTATGGTAAAACCATTTATGATCGTGTGAGGAATGTGGAGATCTGCAAAAAGTGCAAGGCGGATGTAAGCATAATGAGTAAAATCAAGAAAGGTACGCATAGATGGTTTGGGCATGTAGAGCGAATGAGCGAAGAAAGAATCAGAAATACTGCAATCAAATTTTCAGGAAATCATACTGAATAACAACTCATGTATTGTTGTAATCTATACATCTCTATATTTTAAAACTTTATCCAGTAAATAACTAATTATAAACTCTAATTCTAGTGGTAATAAACGAACATGATGAAATCGATATTATTATAAAGCCGAGTAATGAAATCATCTTTGAAGATAATAATAAAACTAAGCAATTTGATTGGGGACTAAATAACAAAAATATTGTTCATCAGAAAATTAGAACTATGGAAAGTTTTGATCATTTTCTTAATTTTTTAGATGAAATAAAATCTGTTAAAAGTTTTATGCACTTATATTCACTGAATGCAGATTAAGTGAATCCTATATCGCCAAACAAATTTCAGGCTATTATGAATACCATACAACATCACATATTAATTAAGATAGCTGCGTGGTAGTTTTATCGAAAACACATTGTTATGAAATGAACTTTCTTACAATTAAAACATTCAATCCCGCAATATTTTCTTAAAATCAAGTTGTATATTTAATAAATTTATATTATATACTTTGTATATTTAAATATTTTCATATGGTAACTCCCTGGGGGCGTTGACCATTATTAGGGGAGGCGGGGCGAGGCCCCAGTCCCCAGCTCCGACGGAGGGCAGAGGCTCTCTTGGTTTTTAGCTTTCGCGAGGATAGGTTGTTTCGCTTCTCCTCTTGGAATTCGAGATTTGCTTTGCAAAACAGTGTTTTGATAGTGCTTGCCACCAAAAATTAAGTACTAGTATATTTCAAATCATTTTTTCCTCTGCCGCCACCCTGTATGTCTACAAAATCCTCGCCCTGCGGTATCGTTCCATGTTTTATTCTATTTATTTCTATCTTTGATCTCTTCTCATAAATTTAACAACACTTTTCATTCTTTTAACCGTCCACAAAAATATTTAAACTTTTCCTACGCGTAGATTCAAGTGCTGTAATATAGGTCTTCTTGAAGGCATTTTGTTGCACCATAATAATATTGTTTTATTTCCAAGAAACCCCTTTGTCCTATTTTCACACATGCTGTTCTCTCTTCATACAAACGAACTATAGACACGGAACCTGCTTTACCTAGCTCGGTAATCTTAAAAAATTGTATATTTCATTTCCTTACGCGGTTCGATTCCGTGGAAACCCATTATGTGACAACATTCAATTACGTAGTTCAAGAAATACACATAAATCAATATAATTTTTTAAAAATCAGCATAAATGAGTATTAAGGTATCCTAGCTTTCTGCAACATATCATTGTAGAGACTAAAAATCTAAGGACTATCCACATTACGTGCTAATTGGGAACATGAATATAAATACAATCGGAGAAGTAATACATAGACAGTGTGATGACTATTTATATTTTATAGCGGAAAGTAACTTTATTTCCAATATTAATTATCCAACAAGGGTACCAGGTAATTTAATCTCGTGTCTGTATCATATATATATAACAGCAACATAAAAAGTTCAAAAGCCTTTGTAATTCAAACTATAATTACTGACCACTACACCATTGCAACCAGTATAAACTCAGCACCTAAAAAACAGAAAATAAAATACAAATTAATTTTCGATTATGATGCATTTGAAATTTGAATTACAAAAAATTTGGAACATATTTATAAAGAAACTGAAGTTAACTATGCGCTTAGCCATTTGATTGATGAAATCAATACATACATAACGAAACACACAATAATAAAACACATTTCACACAATAAAGTAAAACTCACTCCATGTATTAGTAACGGCCTTGTTACATCTAAACATAAAACGACACAATATCTTATAAAATAGTCCCACAAAGACTGAGAAATATAGAAATAACGGGAAAAGCTTTTCAATGGATACTGAGTAATATTTCTAAACGATTCAACAAACTAGAATTAATGTGGCTATTAGCACTTCACTAGAAAATAATTTTGCAGTGCCACAAGGAAGTACGCTAGGTCCTCTTCTCTTCGTTATATATATTAACGAACTGTGTAAACAACATATAGGTGGGAAAATTATTAAGTTCGCAGATGATACTGTTATATTGTTTTAAGGAGACGATCGGAAGGAACACACCACTCTGCTAACACTGGTATAAACAGAGTGAAACAATGGCTGGACAGCAATTTGCTTACATTTAACGTATCAACAACCAAATACCTAAAATTCAGTTCTACTGTTGCAGAGCAACCCCAAACACCTCACCACCTTAGGATACATAAAATAAACTGTAACTTTAGAAATAATAACTCTCCATGTAAGTGTGAAGCCTTCGAGTGTGTTACATTTATTAAGTATTTAGGCGTTACCGTTAATAATTTCCCCAAATAAGAACCAGATTGAATATTTTGCTAAAAAAGTGCGCACACTGATCCACATATTTATTTCATTACGGTAAATTTTAAAAATACAAGATAAAAAAAATTATACTACGGGCTGTGTAACTCAATCATAACCTACGATTGCATTGGGTGAGGAGGTACAGGAATAACAACATTAAACCCGTTATTGAAGGCACAAAAATCTATTTTACGTGTTATTGAGAAGAAACCAACGTACCTAATACCCAAGTGTGCACGCCAAAAATCGCTCCGCAAATAATATTCAAAATTAATAGTTTATACATCGAATTTAATAAAAAAGACATTGATAATCGCATAACTGTGTAACAGTAGTGAACTTCTTTACTTTATTTAAATAATAACGGCATCGTTATATACATTTTTAAGTGATTTTAAAATCTGTGAAGTGAGCTTGTACAGTGTTGTTGCCTGTAATAACCACTCAAAATCAGAATACCTAACATTTCTAAGACTCACAGCACTAATATAACAGTATAATCGCAGCTCCCGCTATATCGGTGGTGGCTAAGCGGTTTAGAGCGGCAAACGTCACTTGCTTCAAGCGCAGTCCCAAGGGAACAGAGTTCGCTCCCTCCCGTAACCTAACGGCTTTTTTATTTTAAAATAAGTCGATTTTAGGACACCAACCTTCTACATAAATTACAACGCCATCTAGGTGCAATACGCCAAAAACACATTAAGATGAACAGGCAAAAGAAAACCACAAAAAAGGCGCCATCTAGCGATTCGGAAGAAGACTATCACACTAACAAAATGATGAAATTTATGGAAAAAAAATTTGAGGACTTATCAGAACAGTTAATGAAATCTTTTAACGAACAACTGAAAAATGAACTCAGAGAACTTAAAAAGTCTGTGGAATTCTGTTGTAATAAAATTGACGAATACGAAGAAAAAAATAAAATCAAAGATAATTTAATTAAACAATTACAATCAGATAATAAGGAAATCAAAATGCAATTGAACAAAATGGAACAATTTCAAAAACAAAAAAATATTGAAATACAAGGTGTTCCTTTCAAAGAGAATGAAAACTTACCTAAAATAGTTCACAATATATTGGAAACAATAAAATGCGAAACTGAATTACCTAAAATAACAAACACATATAGAATTAAAAACAGAAACCCATTAAGTAAAAATCCAGGGATAGTAGTTTCCTTTCAAAACAAAGAAAGTAAGGACAATATTATAACCCAGAAAAGAAAATATGGTACTTTGTACCCAAAAAATATAAATTTTTCTGAAGATTATAAAAACATTGTTTACATTAATGAACAATTGTCACAAAATAATAAACACCTCCTATTTCTGGCGAAATCATCAAGACTAGGCTACAAGTTTATCTGGGCAAAAAATGGTAACATAATGATGAGAAAAGATGAATTAGCCCCGATCATCCACATAAGGCAGCCGGAAGATATTCCCTCCGAATAAACAAACAAGTGACCATAATACATGTATAAATACTTCATCATTGTTCAAAATGTCTGATGAAAATTTTTTGCATGAAAACTTTATATGTAAAAACACAAGTGAACTTAATAATCATTTTAAAAATGTTAATTTTTCAGTTCTAAATATGAACATACGGAGTTTAAGAAAGCACTTTGATGAACTCTGTGTCCTAATCGAAAGTCTAGATTTTTCTCCTAGTATTATTATATTAACAGAGACACAGATGAAAGAGGTAATACCCTATAACCTGCCAGGATATATAACCATTTCATCTAAATGCAAACATACTGGACACGATGGAGTCACGGTATTTATGAATAATTGTCTCATGAAAACTGCTTTCGAGATTTTAGATTTTAAAACAGCAAATGCTATTAAATTAACATTTAACCATAACAATTATAATTATTTGCTAATAGCTATCTATAGATCACCTTCACTAAATGAAACTCTCTTCAATAACGAACTTAATTCGCTTTTAAAAATGACTCACAGAAATAACTTCAACTTCGCAATATTAACCGGTGATATCAATATAAATATAAATGAAAATAACAAAAGAACAAACTGTATAAATGAGTACTTAGATTGTTTGTCGTGTGCTGGATATCAGTCTTACATAAACTCACCAACTAGAGAAAATTTGAATAACTCCACGACTCTAGATCACATATTTGTTAAATCACACAAACACTTTAAAACAACATCTTCAACTCTAATAACAAACATTACTGATCATTACCCAACATTTTACGGACACAACATCTTAACTGCAAATTCAAAAAAAAATTCTGAAACAGTTGAAAAAAATAATATTAATTACCTCACATTAAATAATCTACTTCTTTTGGAAAATTGGGATCAAATTCTATCAATTTCAAACCCATATTCAGCATTAGAATCGTTTTATAAAACTCTCCAAGAATATATTTCAAAAAGTACTAATAAAATTGTTATATCTAAGAGAAAATATAAAAAAATTAAACCTTGGATAACTGTAGGAATAATAGTCTCCATTAAACAAAGAGATAAACTATATAGAGAGATGCTAAATTATCAAAGAGCCTGTCAAAAAAACAATGTCAGAACAATTTCCTTCATGAAAACAAAATATTTACTGTATAGAAATTTACTAAATAGGTTAATAAGAAGTTGTAAAAAAAATACTATGGTGAACAAATTGATAATGCAAATAATGATACCAAAAAAACGTGGAATATTATTAACGAAATAACGAATAAAAAAAGAATAGCATCAACTGAGGTTAAGGAGATTAAAATAAATAACAATATTATAACTGACAAATCTGACATTGCAAATAACTTTAACAACTTCTTCACAAATGTCGTAGACCAAGTACTTGAATCATCCAGTAATATTGCTAATACAGCGCCCGTTGACTCATCTCTGCTTTTGGTACCAACAAACAATTCAATTAACTCATTAGATTATTTTACACCTATCACAACTAATGAAATTGAAAAACACATTGACAGCCTAAAACCAACAAATTCTTCAGGAATTGATAATTTATCAGGTAATACACTAAAAAAAATAAAACAATATATTTTAACTCCTTTGCAACATATTTATAATATATCCCTAAAAGAAGGGTATTTCCCAGAACAATTTAAAATCTCCACTATAATACCAGTTCACAAATCGGGTGACACGCACATATTAGACAATTACAGACCTATCTCCTTAGTTTCAAACCTTTCAAAAATATTTGAAAAATGTATCAAAAATAGAGTTATGAAATACCTAGAACAAAACAATATTCTGTCCGAAAATCAATATGGCTTCAGAAGTAAATTAAGCACTGAAGATGCAATATTCGATCTGACAAAAAATTTATACACATCTGTTGATCAAAATAAAAAAAGTCTAGCTATATTTTTAGACTTAAGAAAAGAGTTTGATACTGTAAATCACAATCTACTCATAAAGAAAATTAATCAAATAGGTTTCAAAAAAGATGCACTAAAAATTCTCACTCACTATCTCAAAGACAGATTACAAAAAACAAAAATAGGGAACTTTTATAGCACAGAAACAGTGATAAAAAATGGAGTACCACAGGGGACTGTGCTTGGCCCAATTCTGTTTCTAATATATATTAATGATTTATGTAATGTTGTAATCCCTGGTAAAATTGTATCTTACGCTGATGATACAGCAATAATAGTAAATGGAAAATCCTGGCCTGAAACTTTTTTAAATGCAACAAAATGTATTTCATATGTCTTATCATGGCTAACTTGTAATAGACTTTTCTTAAACTATAGTAAAACATTTTACCTAACTTTTTATAAAAACAGTAAAAACAAACCTCCCAATAACCTTAAAATTAGACTACATAATGCTAACTGTAATAAAGTAACATGCACCTCTTGCTTTGAAATTGGAAAAATTGAAAAGATCAAATATTTGGGTATATATATTGACACAAATTTAAACTGGCAACCACAAATTAATAACACCGTTTCTAAATTAAGATATCTGACGTACATATTTTATAGACTTAAGGAAGTACTCAATGTTGACAAATTGAAAATGATTTATTTTTCTCTAGTGCAATCCTCAATTATGTACGGTATATTAGGATGGGGTGGCGCACTAGATACATTTATAAAACCACTACAAATAGTACAAAATCATATTATCAAGGTTATATATAATAAAAAGAGGACATTTTCGACTGATCAATTGTACAAGGAATCTCAACTATTCAATCTCCGTAAACTATTTTTACTTCAAAGCCTGAAATACGTCATGAAAAACCAAAATAAATTTCAAAAATATGAAACCAAAATCAACTTTAGAAGAAATCATGTATTTTATACCCCACAAACCAATACCAAACTAATGCAAACTCACAGTAGCTTTATTGGACCTCGCACTTTTAATCTACTACCAAAAAAAATTCAAATAACAACTAAACTAGCGCAATACCAAAAAGAATTAAAGTTGTGGCTGTACAATGCAAATGTTGAAGCATTATTCATTTAATTTTTTCTATTTTGTTTCTGTATAGTTATTATTATTTTATTTTGTGTTCTTTTAATTCATATATATTATCTTACAATCTTTATTTTTACTTTGATTTATTTTTAATATGCTCCTCTTGCACAATCTTTTAGAATAACTTTAATTATAATCCTACCGTTTTTCTTTATTATGCTTACTGTTTTTTATTTTATTTTTACTGTTATATATTTTTAGGTACAAAAATCTAATGTATTAAATTATATTACCCACGCACAGGCTGCGCCTTAGTGGGTTCCCTTTCATATTATTAAAAAACTTGTATTGTGAAATATGTAAATTGGGAAAAAATAAAGGAAAAAAAAAAAAAAAAAAAAAAAAAAACCTTTCAGATATTCAAGCGACGCTCTCTTCGAGGAATTTAATGTACTAGATGTCCGACAGTGTTACAAAAAAAGTTATCCATTTTCATAAAAATAAAAACAAAATGAAAACAGCAGAACACAAACACCAAAGTAGAAGTAAGGGAAGAAATGACCTTTTCGTTCCAACAAGTAACAGAGTGACTATCAAAAACTATTCTCATATCTCGGTCCTAAAATATATAAAAAATCCCCTCACAACTGAAACTGTGTGAATTATCATCCTGCGGTCCAAAAATAACAAAATGGTTACTAGATCTAGGCAGGACTGATTCCGAAATATACCTAAAAAATGCCATCTGATAATTATTTATCACGAACGCCTAGTTGTATCTTTGCTTTAACATACTTATTTTCTCTATTCTTAAATCTTTTATTCCTCTAGGATAATTTGAATCCTGTGAATTTGACTATCCTAAAACAGGAAACCTTCCTAGGGTGACAGTCAAAAGCTTCCTTGCATATAATATAATGAATTTTATAAAAAAAAAATATTGACGTACCCATTATATTATGTTTCAATTTTCTTCCATATACGGCTCTCTTGTACGATCTTGTACGACAAATTACATTTTCAGTTGGGTTTACTAATGATTGGTATGTACTGTTAAATTGTTGATAAAGAAGCTGACAAAAAAATTCAAGTAGTCTTGAGGTGTGACTAGCATATAAATAAAAATAAAAATAATTATTGATAAACCAATCATATCTTTATCACATTTGTAATAAACTGAATAGGCCAAAGAAATGTTGATCTAATTTTCACACTAAAACAAAAATAGAATGCTTTTAATGTCTCAGAGAAAAAATGGATTGAAATATTGAATGTCTTACACATAAATAGCCTGTGTAAAAAACTTACAAAAGTCTTATTTAAAAAAAAATATATGTCATCCGATTAAGACATTTTCGTCTGTAATATGAAATTTTCAGACGGGCATCTGTCACAACAAATTTAATAAGGCAGTTAAATATAACCTAAAAAGGCATTACAAAGACCAAACAAAAAAGTATTCTTAAGAATGTCCTCAAAAAGGATCTTCAAATGTTTTGACGTTTCGAATATTCTCAGAACAAAGTTATTCTAAGAATATTCTCATAAAACAGTTCAAAAACATCAAACCCCTAATAAACCCGGCATTCATTACACAAGAGATATCTAAAAGGAGATACCAGACTAACCAAACAAGTCTACATTTAATCCAACTTTTGTCAAAGAAATAACAAATATTTTGAAGCAAAACTTTTCAGTACTCTCCAGATTTGAATAAAATGAAAGATTTGATTGAGTGGGTACAAAATACAAGTTAGCTTAATGGTTCTACAGCAGACGACTTAAAAAATAACAAAACCTCATAGAAAACTTAAATTCCTTAAAATTAAATTAAATCAAAGGAGGACTCAAATAACTAGTCATTTATACACGGTGTTCGGATACTAACAGTACACACAGGAAATTGATGAATCTACATCAAGTAGAGAACTCATAAAACTTTTTGTTTTGTTATGAGCATTTCCATTTTTTTAATTATGTTTGGAAACTAAAAGAGTAACAAAAAGCTTTACAGCCAGGTATAAAAAAATGATATTAACACTAACGACTGATTTATTACAAATTTTAACTAAAAAGATTAAAATTTACGAAGTTGCATGCTATTCAGATCTGGTCACCAAACACCGCCAAAGCCATTTCAAGCAAATTTACAATTCTTAATGGTGGGCAGGACCATACTAAGAGTATCTTCCACTGGAACGTGCCGCAAATGTATTTTTATACGTACCTATGTAAGTAAGTTGTAAAATAACACAATTTAATAAACTATTTTTTTTTCCTCGAGCCTTACCTCGACCACGGAGGCCGTGAAAAATTAATTTTGTTTATTAAATAAGAATCAATGACTGTGTAACGTAAGGTTAAAGAAGTACCATGAGTGGTAAACATAGGACTTGGCCTATGAGTGACTTTTAAATGAATAAATAAACAAGTTTCGCCATAGATTGTATTTTGTGATGATTGTAGTATTTTGCTGGATATATCGGAAACCCTTGAGATTAAAAAAAAATTGACACGAGAATTGGACGTGTTGTTGGTTCATCCGATCCGAGAGTCTGATCAGATATTTGGAAAGCAAAATCGGACATGTATTCTTGGCCTCTGACATGCCAATCAAACAGTTTGTTTTAATGTGATTATATTTTATTAGTTTTTAAATAACGATACATAAATTATACGTATAAAAATATGTAATTCGGAATCAATATTTGTTGATCAACATGAATTTATTTTTTAAAAGAAAGAATGTTTTTCACTGAAGTTCCTTATTTTTTTAATTATCTTATATTACTTCTTCAAATTTTGCAAATTCACTTTGTGGCACCATTTTATTAATAAAATAAATAAAACACTTTGTTTTTACCACGATAATCTTTATTTTTTATTTAAAGTCATTATTATACGAATGTTATACGAATAATAAATTGAAAAATTATATTCTAAATAACAAGGAAAAAAACTTAAAAATGAAAAAATCCGGAGTTTACCAATTGAATTGCAATGATTGTAACCATTTTTACATAGGTAAAACTTGCAGAAATTTTGAAACAAGGATTAAGGAACATTTGAGATGTCTAAATAGCAATAATTATTCGGAATTTGCTAACCATCTAATTGAATTGAACCATTCATTTGACATAAATACTGGTTTTAAAATTTTACACACTAATGTTAGTGGTATTCATTTAAACCTTTTAGAAATATCAGAAATTAGGAAAAATGTCAATAGAAATTTAAATATTATTAATAATCAAACTAATTTTGTGAATAACCCTGTCTTAAACATATTTCCATTGTAATTTTTTGTCTTTGATCTTCTAAGCACCTCCCCTTTCCACCAGACGCGGCCCGTTACTATAATTACCAGCAGTGCATTTCACTTTTAAAATGTACCTAGTCTGTAATTTAGGTGGAGCAAATTAATAAATGGGAACACCTACTGCAATTCATTTTATCTTCTAAGTTATATTTGTAAAATAACTGATTAAATAATACAAAATTATCTTGAAAATAAAGGACACTCAATTCATCGTTGGAAATATAGCGAAACCGTTTGATTTCACCGCAAACGAGTTCCAATGTGTTAATGTTGTTGCGTTAACATTGAACATTAGTATTTCTAAGCGAATCCATTCCAAACGCATTGTATTACGCATGATCAAAGTGATGCAAAATTCATTCGCCGTCAAAGCACTTCGATAATGCACGGATGGGTTATGTATCTGCACTGCTCTAATACGTAATTTGACGTTAAGAGTGTAATCTGCCTCGCTCATGTCACCGTTTCGGCTACTTCGGGCTGTCTTGATACCGCCCGATGCTGTTTTAGTAGTATGGTAAAAGTTGGTTCTGTGCATATCGGGGTATGCACGACCGCTTGCTCTTGCGCGGGATTTTTTTACTAGAAGATAGCTCAAATAATGACCTGACGGGAATTACAAATTTCTTACATCGATCACTGGGGCACAGATGTCGTTGTAATTTGTTATGAGGAGATTGAAGACAAGCAGTGCAATGCACAAATGCACGTACCAAGGAACCGCCTCTGCTTTCCACCTCTCACACCTCCCCTCAACCCCCCCCCACACTACTTCCTTTTCTACCCACACCTGTCTCTATATACTTGACAATTTAGTTTTTAGTACATTAATTGTCCTGATGAAGAGAACATCGTTCTCGAAACATGTTGACTTTATATATAAAATAAAGATTATCGTGGTAAAAACAAAGTGTTTTAATTATTTTATTAATGTCTTATATTATTTTAACCCTCTATGTGTTTTGTTTTTTTATTAGTTTATTAGAAAATTCAGAAATACCATATTTTCTAATGTCTTACAAGTACCAAAAGAAAAAATTAAATTGTATTATTATTTGTGAAGCTAAACCGAAATGTATTTCGAAATCCGAATACACTGCCTATTATATTACGTGCGCTCTTCCTATGTTCGTTTGCACATACTTGTTAAGAGACACCCACACACCGCGTTGTTTTAGCAGGCTATTTATTATGGACCAAGTAGGATTAAGCAATTAGCATAAATTTTCCCTAATCCAATATTCATAAGAAAAGAGAAAGCTTCTGACTTGGTGATGTAGAAGCTTATAATATCCTGAGACGTCTTATACGTCGTATTTTCTTATGATGTCTCTATTTTTTCATTTATCCATGTTTCGTGATGGTTCACTGCTTTTTATGTGTTAGCGAACAGAAGTGTTTGGAGAGTGCCACTGAAATGGATACACCTGGAGTGGTGTTCAAGATATTTATTTAAATTTATTTTATATTGTGAGAAAAAAATGAGTTAAAAACAGAATGGTTTTAATTCATACTTTATTTTTATAATAACACTACCCTGAAACGGAAGGCTTTAAAATTACAATTTTCTCGGAAAGGAGTTTCCATCTCAGAAGCCTAGCGAATTATAATAATTAATATGGTTAAGTATAGGATTACGAAAAGATTTAAGGATTGGCTCAAGTTTTAGAATAACCTACTCTGTCATTTAGTCTTTCCCGGTACCAACTTTAGAAGGTTCTAGTGTCGATGAATTCCTACCGGGAAAAATAAATATATACGAAATTTATTAACCTAGATTTCCAGAAAAATCAGATTACGGTTTGTTTGTTGAAAGTGTTACGTAGTTATCTGTTACCTGATACCTGTTATCTGTTACCTGTTATCTGTTACCTGCTATCTGTTACCTGTTATCTGTTGCCTGTTATCTATTACCTGCTATATGTTACCTGTTATCTATTACCTGTTATGTTCGCTATGTTGTTCGCAAGGATGTTCGATGCATGAACACGTTACGAGACCCGTTACGTAACGAGAAATAGTCGAAATTATCATATTATTTTAAGATAGCCAAACAAGAATAAACATATATAAACTAAAGAAGAAAATTCTTCTTCTTAAATGCAAAACTACTTTCATGTAACTAAAATAAAAATTAAAAAATTAATTTCACATACTTAAAATAGAAATATCCAATAAAATACTCTTTAAATGAAAATATTTGGCGATGGACACGTAACCAAGAAACTGATACTGAAGAAAAAACAATTTTATTGCCAATTATGATAACACCAAATCAAAAGCAAAACCAACTCAAGGAAACAATATAGAATAAAATAAAAAATATCTGTTTCGGGCATCGGAGTAAACAGTATTAATAAAATAATGTGTTTTGGTCCTCTAACGTTGACAGATTTTGAACATTAAAATACTTTTCGGAAAAACACTATTTTCCGTAATGCAGAGGCGGTGAGTTAGTGCTCTATAAAAATGCATTCGTTTTGTTCGTTTAGTTATTGCAGGCCTCTTCATGACCGGCATCAGTTTACAAAATATTTATAAAAACACCTTCCTTAGTGCGCCTCACGTGTCGTTATAATAATATTATATTTATATTTCTCCTTTTAAACCGTAACGACTGAGGTTTTTTTGTCTCATAAAAATAAAAGCAACGTAACTAATTAGCATTAGTACGCAATAAATTTATTTTGGTTCCATAATAGGATTCTACTGACGTTTTTCGAGAAAACCCTTTTGGCAGTCTATACTTTTCACCGCCGGGGTCGATTTGAATGTTCGTAGTGTCACTCGTGGACCGCATTTAGATTTTGTTGGCAGGGGACTTAAAAAAAATATTTCTGCGTAATAGTTACCGTGTGCGAGTTCCCAATTTTATTTAAAAGTACACCCAGCACACAAAAAACTTTCCTCCAATTTTTGAAATAAATTTTCAACTGTGTTCGAACACGATCATTTTTTTCTTCAAAATCCGTCAGCAGGTAATCCACAACTGGAGTTTTGTGTCACATTCTGATCACAAAACTGGTTTTAACTAAGGAGTTAGTGCGAGTTCCCAACTTTAACTTTAATATAATCTACACTCAGAACGCGAAGATGGTTTCCTCTTATTATTGTAGCACATAGTCTGCATCAAGGTTTTAATTGCACTTTGAACACGACAGTGGTTTTTTTCAAAATGCGTCTGCAGATAGAGTCACACAACTGTTATTTTATCTTTACATTCTGAACACAAATCTAGTTTTAATTTAAATACAAATCTTTGTGCACGTCCTATAATTATTAAAACTATTCCCATAATACACAAATTGTTTCCTCCAATTTCAACGGCACATAGTCTTTAATTAGAGTTTTTAAACGTAGTACATATTTAATTTATTATTAGTAAAATAATAATAGCTTAAAAAGCCTTGTTATTTGTGTTTAAACTGCTTTCGAGTAAGGTTGATGAAGACATAAGTACCTGTTAGTTATGTTACACCTTTCTCTGGATTTTGTAATGTTTTTAAATTGCATCTAAAACTAAATTAAAGAAAACGGCTCTCGCATTCTGATGTTTTTTTTTTAATATTATTTTTTGGTGGTCAGCAGGCCGCACCGAAAATGCTCGCAGGCCGCACTAAAAAGCCTCGCGGGCCGCAGGTTCTTTTCCACTGTTCTAGACCTAGACACTCGAACATTATGTCTTTAACCATCTTAATTTGATGTTCTTTACTGATAGTTTTTCATAAACATCACTTTCTGTTAATGCGCCGAGTATACATAATTGCACAAAATAAGTTTGCAGCAGAATTCAACAAAATTCTATGTTGGCGTGAAAAATACCTCTATTGGTCTAATTGGAACATTATTTGTTTGTGAGGGTTCATCTAGTATATGTATTATACATCACAGTGTTGTCGTTTAAATATTTGATGTTAATAGCTTTACTTCACCAGTTTGTAATGGCTGAAATATAATGTAGGGGCTCATTGTAAATAATTAATTGACCATCCACAGCAAGTTTCCAGTGACAAAATACGCACTTTTTAAGCATGTGAAATATGTTTTACTTTCATTTTATATTTATTAAGCTTATGGTTTCAGAATAGTAACAAAAATGTTCACAGTATATTACCTTATTGATTATAAAAAAATGTTGTAGTTTTTCTAATTTGATGGTTTCATAATAATATCTTAAGCTTATTGTAATATTTTTGTCTAGTACTTATTTGTCTTTACTTGTTTGTACATTTTTAATTTTTTAATTTTCACTATACGTTTATCCTGAAGAAAAAAATTGAAATTTTGAAACACATCGATCCTTTTTAATAAAATAGCGTTTATAATAAAATGCAAGCACTGAGAAAAAATTGTGAACATAAAAAAATGTATTTTGAGAACTAGTATTTTTTTTAATTTCCAACAGTAACCGAGGCATCTTCCCGAGAGAATGATTTAGTAGAAGCCAGTAACTTGATTGATATGCGTCATTTGCCGCCAATTCTGCGCCAATCTCTTTAGGTATTCTGATCAAATGAACCCCGCCGGGGATATTGTTTTCCACAAAACAATATTCAAGTCCTCCATAAATTCATCCCACAACGCTAACGAACCACCATCGGATTTTAGAGCCTTCCAATTGACTAGTTCATTTTGTGGGAGAATTTACACATTCGAGAATTGTTAACTATATATTTCGCTGCCGGAAATTAGTAGATTCAAACTGGATTGAAGGAGCCATATTAATCAAAAGAAAATATAAGTTGGACATTTGTAAACTTTGATGTACAAATGGCCGAGATAAAATAATTACTGGGATTAAACTGGGCGTTTACTATATTACAATATTTATTTATTTCAGAAATCAGAAAAACATAATCATTTAGTTTTTATCCTTATAATTCGGTATTATGTCAAGAAATACATATGCATATATTATAGAGGATCCCTCGCAATAATACGCTATCGCTAACGTCTATCTCGGGCACCGCCGACTTCTTCCACCGTTCACTACTGTATACCACAATGTTTTAACTCCGTATCTCATTACGGTGCAGAGATATTGCCCCGAGCGTCACCATCACCGACTTCTTCCACCGTTCACTACTGTATACCACAATGTTTTAACTCCGTATCTCATTACGGTGCAGAGATATTGCCCCGGGCGTCACCATCACCGACTTCTTCCACCGTTCACTACTGTATACCACAATGTTTTAACTCCGTATCTCATTACGGTGCAGAGATATTGCCCCGGGCGTCACCATCACCGACTTCTTCCACCGTTCACTACTGTATACCACAATGTTTTAACTCCGTATCTCATTACGGTGCAGAGATATTGCCCCGGGCGTCACCATCACCGACTTCTTCCACCGTTCACTACTGTATACCACAATGTTTTAACTCCGTATCTCATTACGGTGCAGAGATATTGCCCCGGGCGTCACCATCACCGACTTCTTCCACCGTTCACTACTGTATACCACAATGTTTTAACTCCGTATCTCATTACGGTGCAGAGATATTGCCCCGGGCGTCACCATCACCGACTTCTTCCACCGTTCACTACTGTATAGAACAATGTTTTAACTCCGTATCTCATTACGGTGCAGAGATATTGCCCCGGGCGTCACCATCACCGACTTCTTCCACCGTTCACTACTGTATACCACAATGTTTTAACTCCGTATCTCATTACGGTGCAGAGATATTGCCCCGGGCGTCACCATCACCGACTTCTTCCACCGTTCACTACTGTATACCACAATGTTTTAACTCCGTATCTCATTACGGTGCAGAGATATTGCCCCGGGCGTCACCATCACCGACTTCTTCCACCGTTCACTACTGTATACCACAATGTTTTAACTCCGTATCTCATTACGGTGCAGAGATATTGCCCCGGGCGTCACCATCACCGACTTCTTCCACCGTTCACTACTGTATACCACAATGTTTTAACTCCGTATCTCATTACGGTGCAGAGATATTGCCCCGGGCGTCACCATCGCCGACTTCTTCCACCGTTCACTACTGTATACCACAGTGTTTTAACTCCGTATCTCATTACGGTGCAGAGATATTGCCCTGGGCGTCACCATCACCGACTTCTTCCACCGTTCACTACTGTATACCACAATGTTTTAACTCCGTATCTCATTACGGTGCAGAGATATTGCCCGGGCGTCACCATCACCGACTTTTTCCACCGTTCACTACTGTATACCACAATGTTTTAACTCCGTATCTCATTACGGTGCAGAGATATTGCCCCGGGCGTCACCATCACCGGCTTCTTCCACCGTTCACTACTGTATACCACAATGTTTTAACTCCGTATCTCATTACGGTGCAGAGATATTGCCCCGGGCGTCACCATCACCGACTTCTTCCACCGTTCACTACTGTATAGAACAATGTTTTAACTCCGTATCTCATTACGGTGCAGAGATATTGCCCCGGGCGTCACCATCACCGACTTCTTCCACCGTTCACTACTGTATACCACAATGTTTTAACTCCGTATCTCATTACGGTGCAGATATATTGCCCCGGGCGTCACCATCACCGATTTCTTCCACCGTTCACTACTGTATACCACAATGTTTTAACTCCGTATCTCATTACGGTGCAGAGATATTGCCCCGGGCGTCACCATCACCGACTTCTTCCACCGTTCACTACTGTATACCACAATGTTTTAACTCCGTATCTCATTACGGTGCAGAGATATTGCCCCGGGCGTCACCATCACCGACTTCTTCCACCGTTCACTACTGTATAGCACAATGTTTTAACTCCGTATCTCATTACGGTGCAGAGATATTGCCCCGGGCGTCACCATCACCGACTTCTTCCACCGTTCACTACTGTATACCACAATGTTTTAACTCCGTATCTCATTACGGTGCAGAGATATTGCCCCGGGCGTCACCATCACCGACTTCTTCCACCGTTCACTACTGTATACCACAATGTTTTAACTCCGTATCTCATTACGGTGCAGAGATATTGCCCCGGGCGTCACCATCGCCGACTTCTTCCACCGTTCACTACTGTATACCACAGTGTTTTAACTCCGTATCTCATTACGGTGCAGAGATATTGCCCTGGGCGTCACCATCACCGACTTCTTCCACCGTTCACTACTGTATACCACAATGTTTTAACTCCGTATCTCATTACGGTGCAGAGATATTGCCCGGGCGTCACCATCACCGACTTTTTCCACCGTTCACTACTGTATACCACAATGTTTTAACTCCGTATCTCATTACGGTGCAGAGATATTGCCCCGGGCGTCACCATCACCGGCTTCTTCCACCGTTCACTACTGTATACCACAATGTTTTAACTCCGTATCTCATTACGGTGCAGAGATATTGCCCCGGGCGTCACCATCACCGACTTCTTCCACCGTTCACTACTGTATACCACAATGTTTTAACTCCGTATCTCATTACGGTGCAGAGATATTGCCCCGGGCGTCACCATCACCGACTTCTTCCACCGTTCACTACTGTATACCACAATGTTTTAACTCCGTATCTCATTACGGTGCAGATATATTGCCCCGGGCGTCACCATCACCGATTTCTTCCACCGTTCACTACTGTATACCACAATGTTTTAACTCCGTATCTCATTACGGTGCAGAGATATTGCCCCGGGCGTCACCATCACCGACTTCTTCCACCGTTCACTACTGTATACCACAATGTTTTAACTCCGTATCTCATTACGGTGCAGAGATATTGCCCCGGGCGTCACCATCGCCGACTTCTTCCACCGTTCACTACTGTATACCACAGTGTTTTAACTCCGTATCTCATTACGGTGCAGAGATATTGCCCTGGGCGTCACCATCACCGACTTCTTCCACCGTTCACTACTGTATACCACAATGTTTTAACTCCGTATCTCATTACGGTGCAGAGATATTGCCCGGGCGTCACCATCACCGACTTTTTCCACCGTTCACTACTGTATACCACAATGTTTTAACTCCGTATCTCATTACGGTGCAGAGATATTGCCCCGGGCGTCACCATCACCGGCTTCTTCCACCGTTCACTACTGTATACCACAATGTTTTAACTCCGTATCTCATTACGGTGCAGAGATATTGCCCCGGGCGTCACCATCACCGACTTCTTCCACCGTTCACTACTGTATACCACAATGTTTTAACTCCGTATCTCATTACGGTGCAGAGATATTGCCCCGGGCGTCACCATCACCGACTTCTTCCACCGTTCACTACTGTATACCACAATGTTTTAACTCCGTATCTCATTACGGTGCAGATATATTGCCCCGGGCGTCACCATCACCGATTTCTTCCACCGTTCACTACTGTATACCACAATGTTTTAACTCCGTATCTCATTACGGTGCAGAGATATTGCCCCGGGCGTCACCATCACCGACTTCTTCCACCGTTCACTACTGTATACCACAATGTTTTAACTCCGTATCTCATTACGGTGCAGAGATATTGCCCCGGGCGTCACCATCACCGACTTCTTCCACCGTTCACTACTGTATACCACAATGTTTTAACTCCGTATCTCATTACGGTGCAGAGATATTGCCCCGGGCGTCACCATCACCGACTTCTTCCACCGTTCACTACTGTATACCACAGTGTTTTAACTCCGTATCTCATTACGGTGCAGAGATATTGCCCCGGGCGTCACCATCACCGACTTCTTCCACCGTTCACTACTGTATACCACAATGTTTTAACTCCGTATCTCATTACGGTACAGAAATATTGCCCCGGGCGTCACCATCACCGACTTCTTATACCATTTGAACATCTCTAAATAAATATCATCTAACATCACCTGGCACTAATAATATCAAACTTCTAAATTTTCAGCGATATCGGTGAACTACTTCTCGAGTTTTGTGAGCACGAACATAAGCAGACTGAATTTTCGTATATTAAGATAAGTAATTTGTTAGAATTTAACTCAACCATTTTGAATGCATTTGCACAGACCGCTTTCTATACAGAAAAGTTAAAAAATGTGGTGTATATAAAATGCAGGGGGTATTTTCACAAAAGTTCCCGCTTGCTTCCACCCTTTGCCCCCTCAAATATTGATATTGTAGGGTTCTACTAAAGCCATTATATCTCCTAAGCTAAAAAATAAATAAGAAAAAAAAAACTTCATTATGAACTGTTTATAAAACGACCAAAAACATTTCGTATAAAACTTTTTGCTATCTCCAATAGTTCGATAATATGAGAATGTTATATTTTTTTTGTCCGAAGGAAAATGATAAAATATTTTATTCAAAACTCTTGTCAAATGTAATGAGCTTTAAAACGATGTGTAACATTGCTGACTTATATCAGATTTAACAAGACTTATATAAACATACGTTAAGATTGTAGTTATACGCCTTAGTCGTAAGTCACTAGATATAATTCTTACAGATAAGTCAGTAGTTCTAGTATTAACTATTTAAGAAATATATTTGTACAGCGCCTTTGAAGTGATTTCTCACGAAAACGGTGCTATATAAATTAGCCAAATGTTATTATTATAAGTCATGTTTTTCTCATAAAAATCAATCTCACTAGGACTAAGCTTGTATCGAGGTTAACGATTTACATTTGAGGGAAAGAAACATAGAGTAATCGCAAACATAAAGTAATACTCCATGCACACAAAATATTTCAAAAAGAAAGAAAAAAATATGTATTTGATGAGTTACAAGATGGGTAATTTGACAGAATATTTTTACAATATTATAAATATATAGTTATATTTTTCAAACCACTCACGTAGCATCGTCATCAGATGTTTTTTGATTCCCAAAACGTTCACACCGCGGATGAGCTACGTTTAAAGTTGTTTTAACTTTGTAAGGTGGAGTGATGCACCATGCACTTAGTTCTTTCCATGGCATGAAATGTGTTTAGGCCACCTACTATTTTTACGTTAACATCAGCATTGTCAAACAATTGTGTGAATACGATATCTTCAATGTAGGAGGCCCAACTCTCATGTGAGAGATCTTTGATATTTGTCACCTTCAAGATGTTATATATATATATATCCAATGACGACAACCTTTCCAGTAAATGTTTAGATCTGTACATTCTTTGTAGATATAAAAACAAACTTGTCTCTTCATATGAATTGCCTTGATGACAAAAAAGACCTAGATCCGGTAGATGTTATTAAAGCGTGGTCAATTTCATCAGGTCCATTATCGTTCAATCTCTTTGTTACTATTGTTCAAGTAAATAGATTCAAGGCTTAATGAACTAAATTATTACTCATCAGGATAACTTTCACAATCATATTTTCTTATCATTTCTGCAGAAGTACGTACAATAATTCAAACTCTCTTGATGTTCATCCTTTTCTTTGTAAATTTTCCAGTCATCCAGTACCTTTTAACTTGAGTGAAATATGCACGTGATAGTTTTTCTGCCAGAAATACACACAAATCTGATATTGAAAACACCTAGTCTAATACAGAAGATCAGTGTCGTAAATGTTGCTGAGTTGGTATAATTTTAAAAATATAGCAAGCTTTAGCAGGGACCCAATCAAATACAAAAAAAAACATTTAGATTTTACTTTCGTGCTTCATTCATTTCAAATTAAAAAAAAAACAAGATAGAACCTTGTTCCTTGAAAATCAGCAAATCTCAAAGAAACCAGATTCTATTTTAATTTTTAAATTAGTTATTTTTAGCTGAAAACCACATTTTGGCATCTTAAGACTTGAAACAATTCAAATACTGTCATCCCTAGAGGTATAACACAATAAAAGCCCCATTATTTTAACACACGTCACAAATTGAAATGACTGACTTTTCGCCATTGAATCTTTTTACCTGTTAATATTTTACTTCATTTCTTAATATTTGTGGCACTCATCAATAGATTTATTGCATCGATCCATAGGATTGTGGCATTCATCCATTGATTTGTGGATTTCATCCATAGAGTTGTGGTACTTGCCCATAGATTTGCGGCAATTATCCTCAGATTTATCGTGTTCATCCATAGATTTGTAGCAACTAAAGCCTAATTAATAGAGGGCTGGCATCAATGACACGAAAATACAACATCAAACAATACGCCGATAAATCATTTTTAATTTTAGTATGGCGATGGTATTACGTGATTATTGCATTTATTTAAGAAGAGCTGATTTAAAATATGTATGTAATCCAATTTAGGCTGAATTTTGGGTAGGTTTTTTGTTGCAATATTCAGGATAATAATACGAAAACAGTTTTCCAAAATTACCAGATACGGCCCGTTTCAAATAAGGCTACATTTCGACGTACCAAAACACCCCCGTCAAGTGGAGGTGTCGGGACGGTTTATCCGCGTCAAAATATCCTCGCACTTAAGTTCAAATCAGCGCAGCGTAAGCTTCTGCACTCCGGGCGCGGCGGCTCACTACTCGAGTTCCGCTGACAGTTTTATTAATCTTCCCTTTGACGTGGACGGGTACTTCACGTAACAACAACTACTACCGGCGTGCTAACAAGACTTCAGGTATAACCATTTATCGTCGAAAATAACAATGTAATTCATTTCAATTAGGTACGTACCTATTAACGATGATTATAACCTAAAAAATAAAGTACATGTGAATGCTCAGCGCAACTATAATAGTACATATAATCCAGCTTAATAATGTATAGAAATGTCCAGAAAACTGTCCTGACTTCAATTCCATAAAGTTTTAAGACGATATTGAAGAAAGGTCTCGGAAAAAAGGATTGCACAATAAGATGAAACCGTTTTCAGCAATTTATTAATCTGGCTTCCAAGAAACTGGGCATCTTGTATAAGGCTAGCTATACAAATCTACAGTAGGCCCAATAATTGAATTTTGCAGCCACCGCTGGGCTGGAGCTTTACAATACTTGATAAACCTACTTGATTCTGTGCAAAGGAGGGCGGTCCATATGATTGAATATCAACTGTAATTCAAAGATGTAATGTGGGCATGCTGAGTCTGTTATACAGGTATTTTCATAAAGCATACTCTAAGGAGCTAGCAGTATTGATCCCCTGTGCATCGGTTCACGTGCTTCAACTCGACAGACACGAGTTCACAGTTGATGTTGGATTCATGAGAACGGACCGTTTCTTCCACTCTTTTTTTTGTAAGTCGGCTCGTATGTTGAACGAGCTAATGGCATCTGTTTTTCCTCCTTTATGTAATCCGGACCTGTTCAAGACCCACATTTATAAATCTCTTCCTATAGCTCCTTTCTTACCCGCCTCACAACACTGCCCAACTGAGTTGGGGTATACTTTTTTATTTTAAACCATTTAACTTGGTTACCTTGGTCGTCCTTTGTTCTATATATCATAAATTTGCTAGCGAGGTCTTTCACATCGATGAATTCGTAAAGTTTGAACATTTTTCTCTTTAACTTTTGATGGGCTAACGGCAACTGGTCAATTCTGCGTTTTTTTCTGATCTTGCTCGTTCATTCTTAGTATACACAGCAGAGTTTTTCTTAACATTTTCTATGCTACTATGCATTGAATCTGCTTCCATATGCATGTGACCAGATTCGAGAAATTTCTGCTTAACTATGCGGATGTGCTCAAAGTGTTGTACGGCCTAAAGTAATTTAATATTAAGTTCCAGTTCTGCCCTCCAAATGTGTCGGGAAACAGGCTTATTTCCCTAATATTGTCTGGCAAGGCATTTTTATGTAATAGTTCAGGATGGTGCCTATTTCGAAACTCCCACGCTTTCCGTTGATTTCGGACCGTGGAAAACAGTAACCATTGTAAGGTTAGGTTAGGTTAGGTTATGTTAGGTTAGGTTAGGTTAGGTTAGGTTCGGTTAGGTTAGGTTAGGTTAGGTTAGGTTTGGTTAGGTTAAGTTAGGTGGTCCTGTATATTATCGGCTTGTACAAAATATAAATTAATTACAATACACGTACATTCTACCGCAGCATCGGGTTCATTGATCAAATGCATTGTACTTATTACATATATTTCCGGTATTTATTATAAATATATATATTAATGTTTTTTTTTTAGTGCTTGTGAGAGGAAAAGCAAATTTTATGTAGGGCGGTACAACAGTACAAGTTATCTTCCTAAATAAAATTCTTTCCTCGGTATGATACCGATTAAGGAGCAAGGCTCCGAATAATGTAAATCCAATAAGAAAAGTGTGATTAGTAATTCAAGAATGCTTCACTCAGGCAGATATGCTTAATTTAAGGGTAAGCCTAAAAAAATAAAATTTTAATGTTGACCTGAATTCTGTTGGGCTTGTTGTGCATTTTAGTTCCGGAGGAGTTTATTCCAAGCCTTCGGCCCGCAATACTACACTCGATACGTTATTTCAAAAGCGCGATCTCTAAATTTAGTATTTGACTTGCGCTTAGGCTTCATCAGTCTGCCTAAATTTTTTTATTTATTTATTTTTATTTATTTATTATAAGAACTTGTTGAACATTTATACATATTTTTGATAATTCAACCGCCATGCTAGGGATGTCCCTGTGTTATGGCGGGTGATAGGAGGATAGGATAGGAGATAGTGTATAGGAGATAAAGTTGCTCATCTAAGAGTTGACTGTTTCAGGCCAGTGTTATCCGGGACGCGTGGTTCAGATATGTAAGTTGTGGTCATTTCATGATAGATTTAAACACCATCCAGTATAATTTGTAATGGATTCGTTCAGGGCACTTGAGGCAGTGATGGTTACAAAGGTGTTCCGAGAGAAACTTTAGAGACCACGGTTATGAGCCGCGCCACTGCATTAAGGCTGGCATAAATTCCGTTTCAGAAATCTTGTTCCCTCTGTAGGAAGGTTTTTTAGGACAGACTTGAGTTATCTTAGGCGAATAAAACAGTGCTTACAGTCTTATTGATTTGACGAGTGGTTCAGGGAAGTCATCAGTGCTAAGAGATATATTGAAAAAGTGAAATATGAACGGAGCTTAGAAAATGAACAATGTTTTAATAACCTTGTCGGAATTAGATCAAGACTGCTCTGCTTATTTGGTTAACTTGAAATTATTCAATCCAAACCTTCATTCGTTATTCTTGTTGTGTAATAACTCAAATTAAAATGACTGACTTTCTGCCATTAATTCGTTCGGTCTGTATTTTTTTTATTGTTTCCTTTATTCTGTAACAAGAGTTGACTAAATCTTGATAATAGTGTGTAGCCAAACAATATTAAGCTTCATGTATCTTATTACCAATGATGGACGAAGTGCTTTTTCTTTCTGCAGTGATTTGTACTTTTTTCCAACCAAACGCATAAAATAAAGAAAACCTGGCGATTATTTCAAGAAAGCCTACTAGATGTAGATTAATATAAAATGGTTGATTGAATCTGTGATCCCTTCGCTACCGATAAAATTAGTTCATTAGATCATCAATTCACCCCTAGGTTCCCCAATTAAATCGTTGTGTCTTTTCTACCCTTGCGGAGTTTTTACAATTTTCTCTCTTTCGATTCCTCTTAAAAACATCTGGTACCTATACGATATTAAGGCACTGATTTTATGTACCTACAGGAAGATTGAAAATTAATTTGATTTTTTTTTCTTTTTCAAATTTTAAATGAGCAAATTTAGTTAGTCGTAAATTCCTTTTGCGGTTTTTATTTTACGAAATTCATTTTTATGAAATATATTCTCGTTATCTTGGGCCTTTACAATATGGTCGGTCAAAATAATTGGTTGTTCATATAATTCGGGCAAAGCTTTAGTATTAAGCAATTATTAGAAATAAATGTATAAATTAAAAATATCTATACATGGTCAATTTATGACGCGCCCTTTTGAGATATGATCACTTCGATGGCACGACTTCGTTTTCATTATAGGTAATTAATTTAAAAATAGGTTTTATTTCTTTCTTATAGAATAAATTAAAATTATAAATATATGGAGGACTTTATTATTTCATTTAAATGATATGATAGTGTTTATAAAATTAGCGCTTACCTAGATATTATTTAACACAGAAAAGTAAATGTTCTTGATATGAAACACCGTAACATTTAGCACTTATTGAAAATACCAACCGGTTTCAACAAAAACGTGCCTTTGTTGTTGTTCTACTTAATTAATTTAATCACAATATAAAACATAATAAAAACGTGGTAGGTAGGACACAACTTGTAAAGTCAGCACAACGCCGACATTTACAATGAAGATTCTAAATATTTAGATATGTTGTATGTGGAACTAAGTATACAACACATAAACATGAAACAAATATTTATTCGTCCAATTCATTTGATCAAATATGTAATAAATATCTAGTAAAGATATATTTTTTAAATTCCGTTTAATATTAACGTGGATGTTGGAGTCATCGGAGTGTTCACACTCAGAAATGAATGGTCCTGGAATGCAGTCCAGTTAATTCTCAGGAACGTGAGAAAATTGAACTCAGTTGCAGATTCTGATCATGCTCTCGTTTGAAAAACATCCCGTATATCTATTATCCTCTCTGTGCCGGCCCGCCCTCGCCGCCCATCGCTAATTGCACGGTTGACCGGCCAGGGCGGAACAATCCGCCCATTAAACAAGCCGCCCACAAACCACCCTATCGCTCCTCACCCAACCCACCCACCCTGGCCCACTCCCCACCCCTCAGAGGACCACCGGTCAGAAGATTTTCAGCCCAGCGATTTAATCCTGAAATTATCCTCAGATTTACAGAAATTCATTAGTCGAGGAAATCCCTTTGTTAAAGCTAGCGAATGGTGAAGCGTGTACTACCGAGAAATACAAATAGAACGAATCTAGCAGTTTTAATTAATATATTTACCTTGCGATAGTTATGCCTACTACAAAAGTCATCTCCAGGCAGATAATTTATTCTTAAGCGGTACCTACCACATGAGATGACATAAGGATTGTCCGAAATAAGAGGCTCTGAAATCTTCTTTTTCTTGTCACTCTTAACAAAAAAGTAAAAATGTGTTAAAGTGTACACAGATATTAAGTTGTTTATTCGCTTTTGTTGTACCTACACATGTAAACATATTTCAAAGAACATGTTTAGCTGGGTAGGTACTTCATGAATTACGCTTTTGAAGTACCTACCCAGGTAAACATGTTTTTTGAAATACCAGGAGAATATATTATTTTATACTATTTTATAAAAATTCTAAAAGTTCTGTCGTCAGCATAGTCATGACACAGGTAAACATGTTTTTTAAAATACTAGGAGAATATATTATTTTATAAAAATTCTGAAAGTTCTGTCGTCGGCATACTGATGACACATTTGTGAAAAATCTAATCTTTTAAAATTTCGTTGTAGGAGTTTTTTTTTCTAGGTTAGTCGAAATAAAGAGTGAATTCTATAATATTTAAACCTTTGATCTATAACGTGTTCCACGCTCATACCGTGAAACTTTTAGTTGTAAACGTAATTCATGAGAAAAAAAAATTGTTGAATTTTTTTTTCATTAGTGCCCAAATGAAAATATAACGATAAATTTCCCATTTTTGTCTGGTTAACAAAGCGTTCCAATGAACACCACTTTATAATTATTATTTCTTCCCACTCGGTCAGCGGTTCTATTTACGGCGATACCATACGTAGTAATGCAAAATCATGTGCTTTTGGTTTGAAAATTTGGTCGTCTAGAAATGTTTAAGATGTTTTAATTAAATACTGCGAATAGAATAGATCTTGGCTTTTTAAATAATCGAGTATTTTTTAGATAAGTCTTTTTATAAGCCCAGAAAAAAATAATGTATAAGGTCTATAAAAACTGCTTTAAAGTTCAAAATCTCCTTCTTACGAAACCATCATTGTTTTTGATAATGATTTTATTGTATAATGTGGCAAATTATGTTATTTATAAAATGATCAAAATTTTTTTAAATATTTATTCCTGAACTTCCACCAAAATTAAATAAAAGGCACTTTTTGACCATGTTTTTTTCTTGCAATAATCAAAACAGGTGGATGGTGTTAAGCGGGAATTTAAACCTTATCGCCATCTACGTAAGGGTTGTTATTGATAGCGGCTCAATTTAAAATATTACACGACGTAGTGCATCGCTTTAAGATTGAAAGTGTGTCCATTTTATTATTCGAATACGTGAATTGTTCGCAAAGGCAAAGCTATAATTACACTGGACAATTCTTTTTACAATTTTACTTTGGTCATTAGAATTGGTTTTTAATACTTTATTAGCATTTTGTCTTAGATTATTTTGAATAACCACCCGCCTAATTTTCACGGCATGAGCGAAGAACAGGGTGTACAAATTAATATTTTTTGCGGTTTTTAAATGCTTTAGCATAATTTTTTTTTGCGCTTTGTGCAATCGATGCGACCTCTTCATCATTTTATAGCGTGTCATTTTGACTCGAGATGAGTCGAGAGAGTTATTTATTTATTTATTTATTACACGCCCTAATGGGCTTTTACATACTACAGTGTTTAATAGTTGAGTATCACAGTTATTATAAATTCTACAAAATTAAAACAATAAAGGAAACATAATACAACGAAAAAAGAAAAAATATTTAACGTTACAACAAAAGCATATAATAAAATAAGATACATTAGTAAAAATGATAAGAAGTCTCACATAAATAGATATCCAAAAAAATAAAAATATATATTGCGGAAATTATAGATGTCTATTTGTATCTGGATATATAAAAGAATTGAAATAAACAATATTTATATTGATTATTTTTAAGGTGAAATATATCTCCCAGATTAGAGTATTTATTTCCGAGACTGTGAAGTCTTGGAATCGGGGAATTTTGATAAGACAGTGTCCTGATGTTGTAAAAATAAAAGGGTAGTAAATTTCGGCAAGATCTTTTGGGTATGTGGATGCTGATTAATTGGAGTAACTCAGGACAGTCAATTTTGTAATGAAGTATTTTATGTAATACTATTAAGTCTGTGTTTATTCTTCTTTCAGAAAGTTTTAACAGGGACAATTTATCTAGTAAGTAGTTACAATCAATGTTATCAATATCAATAATCAATTATGCTGGAGATGTCAAAAGTTTTCCTCTTCTCTCGTCTCTTTCGATCTATCCTGCCACGCAGTAAGTGGGCAAATGCATCCACCGCCAAGACCTAGACAAACCTCACCTCATAAACCCGGTCACCCCAGTTAAGTCACAAAACGTATAAACGGTTATCCAATAAATGGTTACCGGGGCGGCAGTACCCATACCTGCCTCCAAAATTATACACGAGGCATTCATTTTAGGGTAGTGAAAATAAACTAGGCTCTTATTGCCGATTTTTAGTATTTCACGGTTTATTTAAAATTATAATAAAACAAAGCTTTAAATCAATCCGATTTTGTAAAAATATAAATCAAATAATCGAAATACATTGACCGTGACCGAGTTATAAAAAAATGTTGCATGTGTTTTAACATGTTACATAGGAATTTGTAATAATATAGAATAGAATAGGAAGTTATTTGTTTTTTTCGTATTATAATATTACTAAGCAGAAGAATAATTGGAAGATTTTTCACAGCACAATGCCAAAAAACTTTAATATTAATTTTTAATTGCCAACCGGTTTGCTTCGAGTATGTTTGTGATTATGTTTTGTGTAATATTGTGACAATTATAATTGCTGAATGTACTGTAGCCTGAGCCCAAATAAGTATTTGCGGGTTGAACTCCTTTATACAATATACAATTTACTTATCGTATACTAACACCTACCTGTGTTGTGCCTGCTTATGTCTTTCATGCTCAGCTTATTATTTTATTTACTATGTTATACTTCTTATGATGCTATATACTTGTTATAATGCTCCTGTATGATTTATCTTGCATGTAAAAGCCGTCAAGGCGTGAACAAACAAACAAATAAATAAATAAATTTTGTCATGTATCACATTTAGCTATTCACATGTAATTTTGTAATTGTTAACATATCTACTAGTTTATTTCTCTTTTATTGCAATGAATTAACTCTACCTTAACTTATCTATTCACCTACCTACCTTTAATATTATGTTTACTTTTATTTTTATTTTTATAGTCTATGTTTTTCCATTTAAAAATGTTTCTGTATGTTATGTTTTGTAAAAAACTGTTATGTAAAAGCCCACCAGGGCGTTGAAATTAATAAAATTAAAATTAAAATATATTTGCTAATCATCCTAGAATGCTAAAGCTAAATTCATGAACTTTTTAATCGCGCTTTCACAAACAAACTAATGGTTTAGACTTCGTTGTCATTGCGACTTGGGCCGACGTTCCACGGGTTGGTAAGCAATCAAATAAACCGAGTGCTGTAAGACCCTGAGCAAAAAAGTAAGTTCGTTAAAGTAAAACAACTGTCTGGAGAGCAGTTCAGTTTGTAATTTTTCTGCGCAGGGTCTTACAGCATTTGGTTTATGTCGTTTGCTTACTAACCCGTGGGACGACGGGCTAAATTGTAAAATACTATGCGGACGTCACTTTGACAACTTTATGCTCAGAAGATGTGAAAATATGAAAAGTATACGGCACATCGCACTGTGTTTCGTTTCATACAGCTAGACGGAAAAAAGTCACTTTGGAATTCTTGAAAAATTACGTCATGGGGGTATTAACAGGTAGTTAATGGGACAAATTCTTTTTTAATTGGGGTAATTAATGCACGGATTGACTCATACCAAAGCCCCAAAGTTAGGTAAATTAATTAATGAATTATCAGTTGCTTTTATTCGCATCTTGTCGCGCGAGCTGTAAGGTTGTTTATGTGCTTAAAATAATGTGTTTTGGTTCTAAAAAAAATGGAAACTACTTTGGAAGGTATGTAGTATTTTATTATTGTAAAATTTTAATATAAAACATTACAGTTATTTAAAAAAATAATTTTGAACTTGTGTATTTTTTTTTGGTTTAAAAATATTGAATTTCTAATTTCTCGAGAATTTTTTTCGGATAAAGTATCAATAAGGTTCCGTGATTTTTTTTTTGTAGATTGAACAATTAATTTTCTATTCAAATCAGTTTCGATATTTTTGCTCATTAATGCTCACCAACCATAATTTGTCATTTCACAGGCACCACATACCAGATTTCCAGGCAGGAATTGTTCGAGACGCGGAGAAGTTTACCCAAGAAAGCAAGGTTTCAGGGAATATATAATCATATTTTAAGTAAATTTGAACGTCAAAATCTCAGTGCAAGCAGTGAAAAAAATTTGAAAAGCCAAGTACAGTTAATATCTTTGAATATAACCAAAAAGTGGCTCGCAGATTCTCGGATTTGATAAATTTTAGAATTAACATTGTAGATGTAGATTTGAATGTAAAATTTAAAATGTTATTAACTAGGGTAGATGGCAAAATTTGCAATGTAATGACTGGAAACAAGTCGACTATGTCGTGTTATATTTGTGGTGCCAAACCCAGTGAAATGAATACTACGGTTATCAATAGAGTTCCACGACAATAATTTTATTCCTTCGGCTTATCTACATTGCATGCCTGGATAAAAACTTTTGAATGTTTTTTGCATATCGCTTACCGAATACAACTCTGGCAAGTCAGAGGGGATGCAAATAAACTAATTTTAAGTACTAGAAAAAAATTACAGGAACGGTTTTAAAGTGAAATGAGATTAATTGTAGATAAGCCAAAACCTGGGTTTGGCAACACAAACACTGGTTTTTTCGAGAGCACGAAAAGAGTGCCGAGATAACGGGTGTAGATGCGGGGCTCATCAAGAGGTTTTGCATAATTTTGAGTACAATAGCTTCTGGGTATAGCATTAACATCGAACATTTTGAACAGTATGTGCATGACGCTAAGGAGTTATATCTTAACCTATATGATTAGTATACCATGCCACCAACTGTTCATAAACTATTATACCATTCATTTGATGCGATTAGTTCGTGCATTGTACCTATTGGGCAGCTGTCAGAAGAGGCGCAAGAGGCGCGAAATAAAGACTGTAGAAGATTTAGGTAATTGCACACCAGAAAAATCGACCGAACATCAACAAACAGAGATATGTTAACCATGTTTAATTACATCAGATCCAATAATAAATAGTTTTAGAGAGGTTCCAAGAAAAAAATCGAGCTCACTTCCCTCTGAAGTATTAAATTTACTTGTTCCACCCAATTCCGAGTCAAGAACACAATGTTTGCGATCTGATGACTCCTCTGAACATTATTCTGATGATTCCTCTGAACATAACTCAGATAGCATCTACTTTCAATAAGCATTATGTTTAAGCACTTTCTCACAAATCTATTGGTTCTGTACTCTGTCTTAAAAAAATTAAAGATGTTTATGTGCAGTTAATTTCTCTCGCCGCAAATGACTCAAATAGCACTTTATTAGATAAGTAATCATTTTTTGTTTCGTTACTGTTCTTACATAACTTTTGATATTATTATTTTATTTTCTGACTGTACTTTCTGCAACTAATGCTTGTTTTTATTAAGTTCTGTTGCTAAATATGACTAAAATTGTTTTCCTAGATTAGTAATAATGATTGTTTTGATTATTTTTTGGCTATTTTTTATCATTTATTTATACTTTCGCAATTGTTTCGTGATTTGTATTATATTTTTTGACTGTGCTTTTACATTTTTATTATTCTCAAAATAGACATATTCTTAACTTTTTAAATTTGTTTTCTTTAAAAACCTCAAATACGGTATTAATACTGTTATTAATTATTTAAAAGATTTTTTTCCGAGTTTTTTTTTTTTTTAAGAAAAAAATTAAATTAATCATTTTCAACCCAAATTTTCAATACATTCAGATTAAATACTCCCCACAAGAGGGTTCCAAACACTTTAAAATTATAAAAGAGTTTTTGCCGTCTAGCTTGTATGAAACGAAACACTGTGCATCGCTGCGATTGGAGGGCAAAATTTTAAACTTATTTTGTCTCAACGAAATTTAAAAAGAATGAGTTCTTGACGAATTTTTTTTACTAATGTTTGATTTAAATTATCAGGTATATGGCCGTATATTATACTACACACCCATAGACTACCATATTGATAGAATAGTCCATTAAAAACAGTGGAATAAACCAAGATGCGAGGAACGTGGAGTGGGCGTGACCGTCTCCCTTTATGTGAATGAATCTGACAGTATACAGGCAACTCGCATTGTAATTTCACAATTTGGTCCATGAAAATAACACTCTGCTTACGAATTACTAGTCGTTTTTACTTGACTGCATATAAATCTTAACTACAAATCCAAAATTGGATAAGCAATACATCTGCTTTTTTCAAAAACTGGATATTTTGTTGCACTATTTGATTAGAGATAAATGTATTATAAATTACCCCCTCACCGTTTTCAAGAACATTCCTATTCTGCGCAGAAAAGTCCCAGAATGGACTGCGCTGCATGCCTTTCCATTCATTTAGCAAACTTAAGTTTGATGCGCAGGGTCTGGTTATTTCAATGTGCACTCTTCAGCGTTGAATGTACGACTGATGTCATAGATTATTCAAAGCTTTCTCGAACCCGCCTGGTGCCAAAAATACGGTCACGTGATTTGCTTCCTGCTCGTTAAAATGACACCCGGATTTCGGGGCAAGTCTATCAATTTATGTTTATGTATCCACGAGTATGATTTCATCTAGCTTAAGGTTTACATACGAGTTATTATTGTCTCTAGATTTGATTAGTCAGTTACCTACCTATTATCTTAAACTAATCGTTTTGTTTATTTTGTGAAACTCTATTTTTTTACTGAGAAAATTAATATATCTTATACTTATTGCTATTGGCCCTTACTTAACCCCATTTTTTTCATAGACTTTTTTTCCAAATAATTCAGAATATTTATAGAGTGCAGTTCAAACAAAGAGAATATTTATCTTTTGTTTATAAATGTAATTCACACTTTTTACCAAAAGCAATATTTTCAAAAAATAGTTTTTAATTAAATTTCACGTTGGCAAATGCATCAACGTAACACTTCGTATACACAAAGGCTTTGTGTTGGCTTTTTGTTCATTTTTAGTTCAAATATTTTGCAATATATGTAAAAAAAGATTGAAATTAATATTAACCATTAAATAAATGAATTAGGTAAATTACTAACATATTATGTAATTAGCTCACTGCTTCACAGTATCGTGACTAAAAAATCTAGCTTGATTAAATGATTCAGCTAAATATAATCATATATTTTGGAAAATGTAAAATCACGTCCCAACGAATCCTGACAAAAATTTAAACACAATAAGTTCAATCACAATTTCAGTAAAGTATCGTAAATTAGATTTACTAAAATTAATGTTTGAATTTAGAAGCAATCGTACTAAATTCCGTGATAATTATTCAAGTGGCGTCCTGGAATTGTAACAGTTTAACGAATTTATTGAATTCAATTTAAATTGTAGAACAAAGGGCTAAATTACTTCCAGGCGCCAAATGTATTAGGATCAATTAACTTTTTCCTGGAAATGTAAAATTTCACCCATCTGATGTTAAATTAAATTATTGTGTTTAGTGTTTTCGGAAATTTAAATGGTAATATCAGTAAATTGACATCACTATCACCTTAAAACATATTTTTTCTATAGAAGCAAGGGAAAATTTATAATACTTGTATTGGGACTTGAAAAAACATATAACCAGTTAATCCCCCGGTACGGAAGCTTTCAAATGCTTCTTATTTCAAGGTATTGTATAAAGGGGGAAAATTGTGATTTTACCATCTTTACTAAGTAAAACTACTAAACACATTTTAAGTGAAAAAATATTAATTTAACCTAGATCAAGGTAAAATTACATTTAATATATATTCTAAAATATACCTACCACCCAGTTAGAAGTGGTTTCTATGGGAACATGATATTGATTAAAACTTATGAATAATTTTTCCTACTTCGATTTAAGCGGAGCGCAAACAAAATGCTTTTAACTAAATTACGGGAAGTAAATAAAGCTCGAAACAATGCTTTGTAAAATAAATAAAACAAAAGAAACTAGAATTTACAATTTAAAACAAATGTTAGTCGAACCAACTGAGAAACAATGAATATGAATTTTAAATCGTGCAAGTTCCCTTGCCGTTTAGATCCTTCGAATAAAAGCCTTAAAGAATATGGCCATAAAGGTTCATCCTGAGGATCGATATCAAAAATATTCAAATTGATCCGCAAAAGAGCTGTTAATCGGACGATTACACCTTCAATATCCTGTGAAACTGCCGCCGCTACTTCTGGATGGCTTTGTCTCCTCAACTAGAATTATTGTAAAATGATTCAAACGGCACTCAACTGAGAATTTAAGCAGTATATACGTTGAGCCGAAAAAAGAGCTTTTCCATTCTAAGCAGGAGAAAAAATTTTATAAAAAATATAATATCTGGTAATTGTATTGTGTACTGCAACCTTTCGCATGGTTATCTGATATTATATTGGGTTAGTAGAGTAGCAGCATTAAAACTCAGTGAATAAATTTTTCCAGCTTTATAAAACACGCGTCAGGTGTATTTTTATAAAGCTGGGCTTACAAAAATTCACCTTTTTAATTAAGTATTACCCTTCTTTTTATTTTAAATGATGTAATGGTTTATTTTAACCATTTATTTACAAATAACTATCAACGGGTTTCGGGAGAAACTTTTCTTCGTCAAATACATTATTATCAAATTTAAGCAGTGAAAATAGGTAACACAAAGAGAAGCACAAGTATAAGAGATGTGTTTAGAAAACTTTACCAGGAACATGATCAAAAATGGAACAGTTACAATTTGTGTAATTACAATTACACAATACTTAATATGTTTTCGTTGAGCAAAATTATTTTAGCGAACATTTTTTACCCATCCCTTCACCTTACGTTTTTTATACTCCAATTTCGCATCAAAAAATTACATTCATGATGTTTCATCTTAACCTATCATTTGCTCAAATTCTTCTGATGCACGCTGGTAGATGCTGCATTTTTATATTATTATAATTAATGATAATGTACCTTTTAGTAGGCAGTCAGTTAGACAGTTAATCAATTAGACATTAATTGTCCAACTTTGTTGCGCATAAATTCTAATAAAACTCCAAGGTTGGTGGAAATCGACTGACGTTTATTTAGTTTATAGATACATCATAGATGGAGTTAGTCACACATATTAATTTTGTTATATAATTCTAACACCCTCTCGTAACAAAATAAACTAAATACCATTCTAACAAAACAATATTATGAAAATGGATTTAAATTTCCGATATGCCCATTGAACTTAAAAATTTTTGATGTTTATTCGAACAAAGACTTTTGTTAACAAGTCAGCTGGCATATTGGAAGTTGACACATATTCAAGCTTAACTTTATTATCAAATACACATTCTCTGACAAAGTGATGTCGTGCATCAATGTGCTTGGTGCGTTTATGAAACAGTGGATTAACAGACAAATTAATAGAACTTTGACTGTCACTATATAAACATACCGGTGTATTTTTATGTTTTTCTATCATATCAGATAATAAGTTATTTAAGTAAATAGCCTCTTTGCAAGCTTCGGATAGAGCCATATATTCTGCTTCTGTACTAGACAAGGCAACTGTTCTTTGCTTTCTAGATTCATAAGATATAACACATCCTGACATTATGAAACAGAACCCAGTATATGACCTTCTATCTAAGGTACATGATGCCCAATCAGCATCTACAAAACCATGTAAAGAATAATCACTTTTCTTATAAACTAAAGCATAGCTTTTGGTTTTTTGTAGATATTTTAACAATCTTTTTAAATGTTTCCAATGAGTTTCATTATAACAGCTATTATACTGACTTAGATAACTTACGCTGTAAGCAATGTCTGGTCTTGTCAACACAGATAAGTACATAAGACTCCCTATTAACTGTTGGTATGGATATTTTATAATATCATCACTTTTATTTACATCTTTCTCTAACTTTAAATTAACTTCCATAGGGGTATCTGAAGTATGACAATCTGACATATTGAACTTATTTAAAATATTGTTTACAAAAAGCTCTTGATCAACAGTAATACAATCTTTTTGAGCATTCACTCTCATTCCTAGACACTGTTTAATCTCACCTAAATCTTTTATCTTAAATTTATCGATAAGTTCATTCTTTAACTGTTCATAATAATTTTCTGAATTATAAAATACAAAGAAATCATCCACAAATAATGCAACAAATATTTTAACATTATTATTACCTTTTATGAAAAGACAAGGTTCATATTTGGATTTTTTATATCCTAAGTTCAATAAACATTCTTCTACTCTAATATTCCAACTCCTAGCAGACTGTTTGAGACCATAAATGGCTCTTTTTAATTTCAATACTTTATTTTTACAATCAACAAAATGAGAGTATTCTGGTATTTCTGTAAAAACATTTTCCTTAAGAAAACCATTTAAGAATGCTGTTGGTACATCAAGGTGGTTCATATTGGGATCAAGTTACAGTACACTCAAGGCAAACAATAATCTAAGAGTGGAATATCTTAACACTGGTGAGAAGGTTTCGGTAAAATCTATACCCTTCTTCTGAGAAAAACCTTTTGCAACAAGTCTTGCTCTGAAACGCACTTCACCATCACTGTTATATTTCTTTTTAAGAACCCACTTATTATTATTTTTTTTTTTTACCACTGTGCCGTCCTTTGGCCTGTCCACTAGCTCCCAAGTGTCATTATCACTAATCAGGCGTCATAACCACTAAACCACACCGGGGACAAAGTCTCATAAAGACTGTCATCTGACTCACTTGTCGATTCAGCAGGAACATATGTAACATCATTCACATCATCTTCTTTGATATATGTGCTATTCAACTGACTGTCTCCTGTGTAATCTGGTTGCTGTTTTTCTTCTACGAAAATATTTGTTGATGAACTGTCATTAATATTTTCCATCACTACAACATCTCTGCTGGTCATAATACGATTGGTCTTCGGGTTGTAAAGCCTGTAACCCTTAATGTTCTCTGGGTAACCAATCAGGATATGTTCTTCAGCCTTTCTGTCCCATTTAGTCCTCTTTGCTTTCGGAACGTGGACCATCACAGGACTGCCGAATATCCGAATATGACCGAGATCTGGTTTTTTACCACTCCATAGCTCATAAGGTGTTTTTTGTAATCCTGATGCATTTTCACACCTTGACCCTTTGGGTGAAAATGGCAATCTCGACTGCTTCCCTTCACAACATGTGATGCAGTTAAACTTATCAAAGTCAGCCTTATCCGGGTATAAAATTCCTTCCACAGCGCCATCCTTCATAGCATTTAAAGTTTTACTGTTAATGTGTCCCAACCGTCGATGCCATATTTCACTTGTCACATTTGTCGCTGAGCACGCAAACAAATTTTCTGACTTAATATTTAATCTGTACACTCCATTTACTAGATTTGCTTTTCCTACCAGCACATTCTGTCGATTGCGTATATAGCAAACTTCCGATTCAAAGTTAACCTTGTTTCCACTTTGAATCAGCTGACTTACTGATAACAAATTAGTTGACAGGTTAGGCACACATAAAACATGTTTTACAGGGATATCAAACTCCGAACTGTCCACTACGGTCGTAATCATCGTGTTTCCTGAGCATATAACTGGTATTTTGTTTTGATTTGCAACTACTATTTCTTTTACTTTGTGTCTGTACGACACATTTTGTAAACAATTCTTATCAGTAATCATGTGTGAACTTGCACCCGAATCTACGTACCAATCGGAATCTTTGAATGTTCCATTCAAAAATATCGCACTAAATGCATTACTTTCACTTTTATGCTGTGAATTATTATAGCACTTATTCATATAATGTCCGAGTTTCTTACATTTGTAACAGCGTATTGTTTTGACAGAATTCAAAGATGGCGGCGGTGACTCTTTCGACTTTGATGTATAAGCAGTGTTGCCATTTTTCTTGCTATTTCGGAGCTGCCAACCTTTTGACAAAAAAGCACTATTTGTTCCAGAGCTGCCAACTTCCGAACTCATGTCCAACAATTTCGACTTTATAACATCCGTGCTGATGTGCAATCCACTATGCTCTATGGCCATTACTAAAGGAGCAAACCTGTCTGTTAGCCCCGCCAGTAATAATGACCCGATCCACTCATCAGTGATCTGGAAGCCGGTACCTTTAAGTTTCTGTGCGGTATCAACCATTTGCGTTACATAGGCACCCATTGACTCGGAGTCTTCTAGTCGAATAGATATTAGCTGACGAAGTAGACTGATGCGACGAGTGAAGCCACAATCATCATATAGGGCCTTCAAACGCTTCCATACATCTTGTACTGTTTGCTTATTTTTGATGTGAACATAAATTGAAGAATCAATCGTCATAATAAGTTTAGATTTTGCCTTTTTATCATCCAGACTTGTACAATCAGATGATTCTGGCTTGTGAATATCCACACCATCCAACATCAAAAAATGTTCAGCTGCAAAAGCCCACTCATCATAATTTTCACGTCCCTTCAATTTAGGTACATTCACTATGTAACTTCCCGCCATGTTGAAATAAACGCACACCGAGAACGCGGTAACAGATTGTCGATCACAAAAACAGTTATTATTGCGGCGATTTACACTGTTTTTATAGAGTATATGATATACTGGTCACTGATTGTCCAACTAAATAGTATTTTACGCAGGAAAACTTTGATTTAACGCTGATTTAACGCGAGTTATCGCTCTGGGCCTATAACCTAATAAAACTCCAAGGTTGGTGGAAATCGACTGACGTTTATTTAGTTTATAGATACATCATAGATGGAGTTAGTCACACATATTAATTTTGTTATATAATTCTTCCAAGACTACATACTCCTACGCCTCTAATATTATGTATAATTTGTCAAAGTGTACCGCCACAGAATCATGGGGGCCGAGGACAAGAATTTATACGAAACGATTATTAATATTAATTAATTCGTAATGAAAAGGAATAAGACAATAAAGACTGCATCCAATTTGATTCTAGACGAAGATAATTCTACAATCTAAATATGAAAATGGTATGCTTTTGGTATGAGCATATTGGTGATTTAACCACCTTGTCATTTCATCGATAGAGCACATCATCTTTTGACAAGAAAGTGAAGGTATTGTTGTTGCCAATTTCCGTTTTATTTAAACGCCTTATTGACACTTAATGGTAACTTTTTTACATCGTAGGACTCTTATCAGTATTCTTGCTATCACAATTATTTTTTTAGCCGAAAATTCGGACAGCGTTACAGGGTCCATCATCAAGGGAGATGACGATCACGATAATTCTTTCTTAAAGAAGTTTTTTATTTTGATTTTCGTGACAAATTCTTCAATATTTTCTTCATAAGATTATGAGCTTTCAGATAGCAAAAAAAAATTAAAAAATATAGCTAAAAACGAATAATTATGGAAAAACTATATTTTTTTATTGTTTAAAAATTTTTTAAAATTGCACACTCATCCTTAATTACAGAATATTCACCAAATAGATACGATTATTAATTGTTTTTACGTTTTATTCATAAATTCATGTTAGGGGAAAATGAAACTTATTATATCTAAAGTTTTCCATTTGACGGCTTCCGTTGTCGAGAGGTAAGACTATCTAGCCAAAGCCGAAGGCCGCGAGTTCAAATCCCGGCATGCCAAAGTAAATTTTATTTAATTCATTTGTGTCATTTCACAATTTATTCAATTAAAAAATATATAAGATATTTGCGACACGTACCAGAGTGGCGTATACTCTCAGTATCATTCAGAATTGTAACGTTGCTTGAAATGGCTTAAGCCGTGTTTGGTGACCGGATCTAAATAGCCAGGTACTCTTCCAACTTCATCTTTCCCATCTCTTTCCCTTCCTCACTACCAATTGGGGATGCCATGGCTTCACTGGCTCTATACGGTTGGGAGCAGTTGGAACTCTTGTGCGGTATTAAAATGAAAAAAATGGTGTTTTTATAGACAACCACGTAATACATTATCGATATTAATATGTGGACTTTCAAAAAAGGTCGTGAAATAATTATGATTTATTCAGAGCTGACATATTTCTTAATATTCCATGGTCAAGTTTTATACAAGTTCTATACGTCATGCGCAGTCTCCAATTTGTGGAATTCATGTTTATACAAATCGTAATATACGCCCGTATATTGATAGTTTCAATTAAACGTTAATTAAAACGGCTGCCTCGGCGCCCATGCAAGATGTCAATATAATTACCAACTGAGTGGAGGATGGTACTTCGAAGAAACGTACTGAATTCTCATGAGGCAATTTAATTAATCATTTTTAACCATGGAATAAATAGGAAAAGTAGAAGTGCTTTTCATAATTTAAAAAAAATACGATTTTCAAATAATTTTGGAAACACATGTTGCGTATAGCCCAATTACCCAGTGCTCTGTCTTACTGACACTCGCCTGACATGGTAGATCTCCATGAATTGGCAAATACTTGAATCACGAACGTCCAAAATACATTTCTTTTGTTCTTCTTTATTCTTTGATTTTAACATTTACAAAATTTGTTAATTAATACATATTCATTTTTATCAAATAATGATGGTCCCTCACTGAAGCGTAAATAAACCATCCTGTTTTTTGAATCCATTAAAAATTGTGTTGGTAATTCAAACAATATTTTTATACAGGTAACTTTTTTGTGGAATCGATGTAAATATTTTGTGAACTTTTCGAATTCCACTGCATGCAAACGTTAAAAAGCAAAACTTGATTTCAAATTAAATATCGAATGGAGATTATCTATATAGATTGGTTATCGACGAATGGACTGAAATTTTTAATAAAAAAATAAGAATGAGCAATCATGTTTATCACGAAAGAGGTCCTTGTGAATGTTGTTACTTCAATTGGAAATTGGTCTTGAATATTTTAAGAGCGATGTACATCTAATATTGTTTCACCACATAAACGGTTTTTTTAATTACAAATATTTATTGTTTCACAAAACGAACGGTTTTTTTATCACTCTTGAAAAAAAAGTTCATAATTAAACTTGATTTAAGTGCATAATTTTTTTAGAAGGATTCCTTAACGTCACGCACTCATAATTTAGACTTAGATAGAATAATGTATCCCTTGTGGATGTCAATATTGTTCGTAAATGCCTTCGCTTTTGTGGGTGACGTTTCTTCAAGTAATATGTGGAACTTTGAGTTAGCGGAACTCTTTCTAACAAAGAGACACGTTCTTCGGTAAACTATTCATTGGAAAACTTAAAAACGTAGTGCAGAATCCATGTCTTTCGAAAGTTTGACAGTGTGTAGAAGAAGGAAATAGAATGAAAAACTCGAGTGAACTGGAAATTTGTTTTTTTAACCTAACAATATAGAAGATAACCTTATGGTCAACTAATCAACCCGTTAAAAAAGCAGTTCTTTACGCCTATTTTAATATGTCCTTTTAAACTAAAAAATTGGTTTGAATGAGATTTGTTCCTTCCTTTCCATGGACTGGAGTCAAACGCACTAATAACCTCGCTAAATGCCGAACGTTTAGGACTGACGTTTATTTCGTATATTAACCGCAGTAAGGTCATCCGATTTCTCTGAAATCATTACAGAAAGGTACATGTCCGTGTGTGTGTTTGTGATAATCACCAAAAGTGATAGATTTTACTTTCATCGACAGTGAGTCTAACATTTGAGTTTCAGCTCAATCGGATGTCGGAAACCGAGTTAATTTCCGGTTCTAAGATTTCAATAAATTCACTCTCAAAACTTAAGTGAAATTTAAATAGATATATTTTAATAAAAATGTAGATCTTAACCACAAAACGAATATCTAAATGAATATTAAAAAATAAGTTATTACAAAAAGTAGATACTTGTTTACCGGAAATAATTTCTTTGTATTTACCTAATATTTAGGGTTTTACTTCCACCGCATTTTTCCTAATATTTTGGCATAGCGCCAAATAAGTGTTCCAAAAAGGGTGTATTGGAAATGAGAAATCTTTTGCTAAGCTTCCGCTTAGGAACAATCCTTATTTAAATTAGCTATCGTCTAATTCGAGTGTACTTTTTCAATACAAAAGTATTTAATAATTTTAACTAATTTAAAATCCATATCCCCATACATTATCTGTAACCAGTTTAAAATAATCAACGTATTATGTTACACTGATTTAATCATTTCAAGAAGAACACAACCGATTAAGGAAATTCGTGTTAGACCTTTTGACTCATGGGCCCTAGACCGGCCAACAAATGAAAATACATTAAAACAAAATACTTAATTTATTTATTTATCTATTAATATAAAGTTTATTACTTGTATTTATCGACATCTGTCTCACTAGGATACATCTGTCTCATTAGGGTACACCTGTGTACATTAAGGGGTACGGTTTCGCGGCCTTTATCATACAAAACTTAAATATTGATTTGACGCCAAAATACGAACCAAACTGATTTATATACTTTTTAAATCAAAGGGTGTAGTCAAAATATACTACGGATATGTGCTACTTTATTTTATTTGCGTTTCAAATTATAAATTATGGGCAATTGAAGAAATCAATTTTTTAAATATTGAGAGGCAAGTTTAGCAATTATTTGTGATTTAATGATAATTACTATAAAAATAATTTAGCTTTTTTACAATGAAAATATAATGAACTATACGTTATTAAAATTCTATTTTATTGGGTTTCAAGCGACTGATTCACGTTGGATCACAAATAAGTCGGATATTAATTATAAATTCTGAAACAAAAAACTACTTTTTCTCACAAAAAAAAACTCTCTAAAATCGTGGAAAATTAAATTCTCTAATGGGCTTTATTTTCCAATTTAAAAACCAAATAAATAAAGTAGCTCTACTATATTAAAAAAAATCAAATTAATGTTCATTATGGAGAAAGCCGCGCAGACGTTTTTTTTAAGGTATATATCCAAATATTGTATATATATTCATCAAAATTCCGATAATTTCCACATAACACACGGAGAAAACTTACCAAAGATAATAGAGTATTTTATTTTTTTTATATAATATATACATATCTTTTATGTTAAATATTAAAAAAATTAGTATGGTAAAAATAAAGATTATTTATCGAGAATCTCTTCCTATTTTTCGTTATGCGGTTATAAACGGGATTGTAGGCTGTTAGGAATGAATTGATAGGTTTCCTGACGAACTTCAAGTAAATTGCCAATAAATTCTCTCTAAATGGGAACAAGTATTCATAAAAATTATAACAATTTAGCATTTCGCAGTTGTATTTTTTAGTCAAAAGCAGGTACACGATAACAGTATTTATTAAAAGTTTATCAGGAAGCGTCCGCCCTGCAGTCCCATTTTTAACGAAATTTTTAATGTTTAATTTTTATTTGAACAAATTTTCTTTAAATGTTGAAGGTTATACCCATCAATGTCGTATATCATTGAAGAATAAGATAATACTAACAAATCTAAACGAAACATGAAACAGAACAAGACACAGAAAATGAAAAGACAATAAAAAATATATATTTTTTTAATATTTTTCTATATAAATAAAAATCAGATATGTTTATGTGAGACACTATCTAGATTAGAAATCAATTTATTATAAGGTTGTGATCATTCAAAAAGGTACTTCCTAAAATTTGAGAAAAAAATTGTTGCCAGATAATATTGTTAATTCTGAATTTGAAATATGTGATTTAATAACTAGGTCCCAATGGTCGAGTGGTTAAGACGCTGTCCCGGTAAGACAAGGGATCCTCGGTTTGATTCTTTGATGTGACCGTTATCGACACGTTATCGTGTCTTGTTCTGTTTCGTGTTTCGTTAGATTTGTTAGTATTATTTTCTTTTTCAATGATAGATTTTAAATAAAACAGTAGTCTTATAATATAAGAGTCTCTAATACAGAGTTGGTATAATAATAATAATAATTGGATCATTTGTATAGCGCCGTTTTTGTGAAAAATCACCTCAAGGGCGCTGTACAATTTATTTCCTAGGATCTACATTTGTTATTTAGACCAACTGTGCCAGCACGAGGTTCGTCATCCGTTCAGGCATGTGTCTGCCGCCAATATAGCGCTGACATGTATCTGCTGCCAATAAAGAGCGCTGACACAACATCCTCACATAGACAACAAACCTTGGCAGCACCGCTGTGACGCTCGACGAAGACAGAAGATGGAGACTCTGCTGCAAGAGTCCTAGGTAGCGAAGGAACTGTACCAGCTGCTGCAGGGAGAGAGACTACCCCGTCCACCAACTGTGCCAGCACGAGGCTCGTCATCCGTTCAGGCATGTGTCCGCCGCTAATATAGCGCTGACATGTGTCTGCTGCCAATAAAGAGCGCCGACACAATATCCTCACATAGATAACAGACCTTGGCAGCACCGCTGTGCAAAATCACCTCATCCTAGTTTACCTTAGTCTCTCCAGTCACCTCCCAGCCTTTCATGCCACCTAGTGCATCCTCTCGACCCTTTCAGACTCCTTCCTGGCTCCAATACATTCTTTCTATTGTCGTGATCCGACGATTTCACACCTCTGTCTCAGACCCTTAGGGCTCGCTTATCGCAGGCTATCATAAGCAAAATCTTGAACCAAAGTCAAAGTGAAGTTTATGAGTGTCATCTGTAACAAAATACATAAACAAAAACAGAAAATAAAAACAAAGACAAAAACTTTAAACAAAATATGGCTTATCTGTCCTCCATGCAGACATCCTCGGTTGAAAAGGTCCCGTAAATCCCAACACCACTTGACACTTGAGTCAGGTATAAAATCTTCGACTGCATTGAGAAATCTTCGTTCTAGCTTCACTTTTAAAAATTAATCGGTTTAAAATGCTATAATAATTGCAAATTCCGGCTAAACGGTAGAAGTTACGCACATTTCGTGAAATAAGAAGGTAAGCACTATATAAAACACGGATGCTGAACAATTTTCAGCGATCTCTTAGCAAGGGAAACCTTCTGCATCAACAAAAAGCAGTAACTAACTACATTCCAAACAATATCTATATTTTAATGCCATTTGATATTATTTAGTTCGACACCAAAATCAAGAGCTAGTTTTCTTCATAGGAGTTGAAATAAAAAATTAAAAAAATTCACTATTTTGTAACGCCATTGTATTAGTGACAAAGTTATAATTTAAAGAAAAAAAAAAAAGAAATGTTACCTGAAGTATAATTATTCACAGTTCGGGCATACGCATAAGTCCATAATAACTTTCTATTGTATATCTCTTCAGTCACAATAAATAACAAAATTTTGGAACTTTGGAAGTATTTGGCGAAAAAGATGCGAGGAAGTAGATGTTATAAATTAGATTAATAATTATGGAACCACTGTCACTCTGGCTTTTTCAAATTAGCAGCAGCTGTCTGAGACTGAATCGGGAGTCAAAACCTCACTTTGCTTTCAACTCACACCTGCGATCTAAATACATACCACTTACGATTTTTCACATTCCCGCCGCGCACGACTCCCCGGCATGATTATTACCGCCACTTGGAATGTGAACTAAATTTGTGCCAAACTATCGCAATGATTCAACTCCGAAGAAAAACTCGTCAAATTAAAATGGATGTTTGTTAGAAAGCATCCACGGATATTCGAATTGATAACAACAACACAGTATTTTTCGTACGCACTATACCGTTAATGATGCTGTTTCAGCTTTTCGTATAATTGAGTTGGTCAACGTCTAGGTACCTACTCAGTATCAACATAATACAGGGTGTCCGGGGGTAAAGTGTACTAACTTAAAGGTGAAATTATGGTAAAAGTAAAACAGATAAATAGCTTTTTTCGTAATTCCAATGTTATTTTCTGGTACATTTTTTTTCCATAGAAGAATATTTATTTTTCCATATAAAACAGAACCACTTTTTTATCTAAAAATACTTAAAAACATTGGAATTTTGAATTTTTTTTTTTAATTTTTGTACTTCTACAATCACCCCTCAAAGTTAGCGCACTTTACCCCCGAACATCCTGTTTATTGAATATTGTCGTTATATCAATAATTTATTCTACGCCAAAAAATTTTTGTTACAAAAAACACCTTTTATGCATTATGACATGATGTTAATTGATTTTTAACAACCTTTGTAGAACAGGCAATGTAATTAGTTGTCACATTAGTATTAGTATTGTTGTGTTGCAAAGCTGATTTTTATTTATTTATTTTACGGTACAAGTCCTTTGAATACACAGAATAAACCTTTTTCTATAAATAAAACATAATTGTAAAGCGTAACATATTCATGACATGACATATAACATCACTCAAATAAAATAAAATTACGATGAGGCTGTGGAAAACAAAATGCATTTAATTAATCACTTTTTTTTTAAATATGAGATGTTTTTTATAATATATATATTTATATATATAAAATTTAAAAAAGAGGCTATAGAAAACTAAATAATAATTAATGAATAAATAATAATCTAAAAAGCATGTGACATGCTTTTTTGTATGTCCTTTCGGTGCTGTTATAAAAATACCTATGAGGCTCATTGATATATTATTCATGAGGACATATAAAACAAAATGTAAGCTGTTTAAATAAGCGTCTGTAAGGCTTATTTATATATATTATCGGTGCTATTTAAATTATGTACATGAGGCTATCCAAATAAAGAAATAAAAATTCGGCCATAGAAAACAAAATGTAAACAAATAACTGTTTATCACTATATTATTACTACATTTCACGTGCTTTTTTGTAAGTTTATCGGTGAAATTAAAATTATTTATTACTTCTGCCTGCATATTGGTTACGAAAGCTTTGTTCTATCTATGTGTGGTGTATAGGAGAGTTTGTAAACGAATTGTTATTGGAATTATTATTGCAGAAAAAATATTTTTAGTTCGCGTGACTCTATTAGGAACATGAAATGAAATCATTTGCAGTAGTGCGGGGCTGTCAATAAGGAAATTAATGATTTTAAAAATAAAAAAATTCATCCGATAACCAATCTTCTGTCGGACACAAAGACATGATATGGTCGGACAGCTTTATTAATATTATATTTTAATTGAACTGTTTTGAGCAGGAATGCGTTAAGTTTTTAATTAACATGTATTAAAAAAATACTTTTCATTTATTAAAATGTATTATTTATCTATATATTTGACCTTGCGTGAAGGAACGACGTTAAAAGAGGATGAGATAAGAAAGCAGCAGAAAGTAAGACTAACCCAGTAATCTCATGTTGAAAGGTGGGAATTCAGTCCTTGATTTACTGTTATTTCAATTGAAGATGCTCTAAAGAATTAGCATTATTGATCGCTTCGACGACAGTGCACAGAGGGGAAAAAACGCCAAACGCGCGCAAACAACTCGCGCAACTAACTCCAACGGCTCGGAGGGCTTTGAAGCAGAGAATGGACGGTTATCTCGAGAGTATTTCCTCCTGGGGTAAAAATAATCTCGTCGAATTTAATGTTTCAAAGAACCAATCCTGTCTGATTACGTCTAAAAGGGATCCAAATGATAATCTAGTCTCCTTCAACGGAAGCAATCTTCCAAACAGGCCTTCCATTGATGTGCTTGGTATAACTTTCACAATCATTGTTTGGTATAACTTTCACAATCATTGCTTGGTATAACTTTCACAATCTCAATCATTTTCAATTCACAATCGGAATCGGATGATCGGAAGACACACGTTGTCTTTGCTTCGTGTTAAATTTGTACTAAACCCGGTAAAAAGTCCGCTTAAAGCATATATTTAAATCGAAAGTAGTCCCTTGAGGGACAACTAATAAACAAGATTAATAGTTGGTTAAAACCGAACAATATTTAAATATTTTAAAGTGAAATTAAAATCTTCAGTGACAGTGACAGAACAAGTGATAATAACATTTCATTTTGGATACATACAATCACAGTTCACAGTACCTACCTCGCATGTATCGGTGTAACGGTGCGCACAACATAATGCAAATATACTACCGCATCAAATAAATTACATTGTGTACTCAAGCAGGGCTGTCACACACAACAACATGAATACTAACGACAACGCCCTCATATCTATTAATGAAGCAAAAGAACTCATTGACGGCATCCATAATGCCATTACGGATCCATCTCTCAAAATTACTAAAGACCAAATGGCTAAACTTTTGACAAAATTATCTACCCTTTCAAGCAAAATGATTGACGTTGGTACCAAGGTTGGAATAATTGAGGGTAAATAAATGACATATGAAAAAATTGTCTCTCAACCCCCGCAACAATCAACGGCGGACGACAAAAAAACGTACGCTAGCGTAATTGAAAAAGGAAAATCAAACTTGCCAAAAGAAGAGCTGCATACAATTAAGATAATTTCGAATAATAATGAAAACACTGACCAAATAAAAATAAACATACAAAAACAAATTAGAGTCGGGAAATTGGGAGTTGAAGTTTCTGGAATAAAAAAAACAATTAATAACAATGTTATCATCACTTGCCCCAAAAAAGAAGACGCTGATAAAATTATGAAAGAAATAAACAAAAAAGAAAATAACAGCATATCTGCATCAGAAATAAAAAAACGTAAACCGAACGTTATCATCAAAGGAATACATAAAGACTACAACATTCAAGATTTTAACGAAGATTTTATAGAACAAAATGAAGACATTTATCAACTTACCAAAGAAGACAGCAAACACATGCCCAAAATAATGGCAAAAATAAAAAACAAAAGAAGCGATCAACTATCCAACTACATCCTAGAAACAACCGGTCAAATGAGAAAACTATTAATCGAAAAAGGAAGAATAAACCTGGGATTTATGCGGGTTCACGTAGAGGACTCCAACCCATTGTCCCAATGCTACCACTGCCTGTGGTTCGAACATACTGCCAACAAGTGCCGAAAGAAAACAGAAAAACCCAAATGTCTCCACTGCGCCGAAGAACACATTCTAGCGAACTGCCCAAATAAAAATCAAACACCAAAGTGCTACAATTGTCTAGCCTTTAATAAAAAAAGAAATGGGAAAATAAATTCTAACCATCGAGCGAATGACAGCAAGTGCCACTACGTCAAGAAAATGACAGAATCTGCTTACCAGAAAATTGACTATAATTAAAATGCTATATTCATTAAAAAAAACAAGTAAGAAATTAATATCTCAACTATACTTTGTTTACAGCATATCAATGTCGACACCCTGTTTAATAGCGCCTGTTCAAATTTGCAGTATCTACTTAAGTACTAACAACTCACAGTCGAGTTACATTATTATTTATAAGTATATGATTATTATTGTTCCGCCCAACTATGACGTTATTAATAGAAACGAGTTCTTAATTACTAACAAAATATACTTCCGAACATATTTATTTGCACACTCATTCATCTGTAACACAATATTTCATGATGATTTCAGATGATTTCATAAATAATGAATTAGAAAAAAATATTAAAATTCAAGAATATGAATGCATATCCACTGATTCATGTAACAAAATTATTTCTAAAAACAACAGTGATATAATTATTATGCACCTAAATATTCGTAGTGTTCAAAAAAATTTTGAAGAGCTAACTCTAAAAATAAATAATTTAATAAAAAAACCGGACTTCATAGTATTATCCGAAACATTTACAAATGCTGAGTCACCTTCTTATTGCTTACCCGAATACAATTATATTTCTACCAAAATTGATATCAATAAAAATAGTGGAATAGTAATATTTGCAAGTAATAAATTTAGTATTATTAAAATAATTGAACACCCAATACATTTAGTTAACTGCATCGAAATACATTTCTCAACACTCGGCAAATCAATGTACCATCTAATAGCTATCTATAGAACGCACGGCTCGAATATAATTACGTTTATTAATGACCTTAAATGCATATTATCGAAATTTAAAAATAAGCTTTGTTTCATTGTAGGTGATTTTAACTTAAACATTAATGACAAAATTGAAAATGGTTGCAAAAATGAATACATTAACTGTATGACTGAACAAAACTTCATATCTTGCATAAATAAAAACACAAGAGAAATAAAAGAACATACTCCATCCTGCTTAGATCATATCTGGACAAACGTAAATATTAAAAATCTTCACAAACTAAAATCAATTGTTTGGAAAACGAACATAACTGACCATCATTCATGCTTACTTCTATATAATAACAATATTAAACAAAAAAAACATAATATAATAACTAAAAAATCCACCATTAATATGACCATTCTCACTGAAAAGCTAAAAAAAGAGGATTGGAACAATGTTTTAAACAGTAATGACACTGAAACATGTTCGACTAACTTTGAAAATACCCTGTCGCAACACATTAAAAATTCAACAAATGAAACAACAACACACATAAAATCTAAATTAAGATGTTTAAAGCCTTGGATTACACAAGGACTTATAATATCTATTAGAAACAAAGAAAAACTTTACAAGACAACTTTAAAAAATCCCCAAAATGAAAATGCATATATTTTATATAAAAAATATAAAAATAAATTAACAGCCTATATTAAAAAAAGTAAAGAAGATTTTTTTAAAAATAAAATATTATCCTCAGAAAATAACCAAAAACAAATGTGGAAAGCAGTTAATTTGGCTATTGACAATACAAAAAAAACACAAAACGTAAAATATATTGAGCATGATAACAAAATTATAGATGCCAATATGCAACCTAAACAATGTGCAAACATATTTAACTCTTTTTTTGCTAATGTCGGAAAAAATCTTGCGAAAAATATCCAAAAATCTTTTATCCCGGAAAATCATAATAATGAAAACTTACAGGAACGTAATATACTCTCAACGTTTGAAACGACAACAGAATGTGAAATCATAAAAATAATAGATAATATGAAAGTAGGTTCGTCTCCCGGTTTTGATTCTATTACGGCACATATGTTAAAATCTATGAAACCTTATTTAATAAAACCAATCACTCATTTAATAAACCTAAGTTTAACAAAAGGAATATTTCCAACGAACTACAAAAATACAATAATCTCACCTATTTACAAATCTGGAGATCCACATCAAGTAACAAATTATCGACCAATCTGTTTAATTTCAAATATAGGAAAAATCTTTGAAAAAATAGTAAAAAAACAATTAGTCAATTTCCTAGATAATAATAAAATACTACACAAAAACCAGTTTGGATTTATAAAATCTCTCAGCACACAAGATGCTATTGCTAACGTAACTTCATACATTTACGAATCTTTAGATAAAAGTAAAAAATGTGCAGGTATATTTATTGATCTAAGGAAAGCCTTTGATAGCATATCGCATAAGATTCTACTAAAAAAAATGAATAATATAGGCATAAAAGACAATGCGATTAAATGGATTTCAAACTACCTAAAAAATCGACCACAAGTCGTAAAAATAAATAATGTCAATAGCGATAAAGAACATTCTGACTTTGGAATCCCGCAAGGTACAGTGCTTGGACCAATTCTTTTCACCATATATGTTAACGACATTTTCTTTCAACCACTACATGGCCAAATTACTTCGTATGCCGACGACACAGTTCTAATAATAAGCGAAAAAACTTGGGAAAACGTAATACTTAAAGCCACTGAAGACATAAATACTCTTAAGAATTTCTTCGACATTAATTTGCTATCACTAAATAGCGATAAAACATATGTAATTCCATTTGCAATACACACAAAAGACATCCCTAAAAATTTTAACATTATCATTCATGACAATTCCAAAATACATAATAAAAATTACTGTCTCCAAAACTGCACAATACTAAAAAACACAAACACAATCAAATATCTAGGAGTAATTATCGATAAAAATTTGAATTGGAAGGAACAAATATGTCAAATTGTAAAAAAAATCAGAAAACTGATATATGTATTTTTAAGAATCAGAAATTTTTTGTCTTTAAAAAACCTATATTTAATATATTATGCCTTGGTCCAATCAACGCTACAATATGGTATCATTAGTTGGGGATCCACATACAAAACTAACCTTACTCCAATAGAAGTGGTACAAAGGTTAATAATTGAAATAATATTACGAAAACCTTCCGATTACCCAACGGATCGATTATTCGAAGAATTTCAAGTGCCTTCATTTAAAGATCTTTATATTAAAAATGCACTAATTCAAATCATAAAAGAAAAAGACAAGTATCAATTTCTAACTGAAAACCGTACTAGACTTAAATATATTTTTCCATGCCCAAAATTAAACACTTCCTTTGCACAAAATTATTACACTTACCGGGCAAGAATTTTTTTCAATCGACTACCTGAAGAAATTAGAAACATTAATGATAACATCAAAATAATAAACACTGTAAAAAAATATTTTAAAGACAAACTCACAAAAAATAAAAATGTTTCCAATTGAATTAATCTTTAGAATAACTCACTTCATGAAAAATAACTCACTTCATTTAAATAAGTTTAAAAAATTAAATGATTTTTAATTACTTAGTTATTGCAATAAAACAATGTACACTCCTCTTCCAGCCACAAGCTAATGCTTCTATGGAAGAGGGGTCCTGAAATATTTTATCTTATATTGTAACAAACACACAAAAATGTACTTATATAATAAATGTAATAAAAAAAAAAAAAAAAAAAAAAAACTATAAGTGACCAGCTCAGGTACGGGGGCTCCATCGAAGCCAGAGTAAAGTTGGCCTCTCAGAAGCTGGGCGTACTGTACAGGGCCCGCAGATACTTTAATAATACACAACTGCTGACCCTGTACAAATCGCAAGTGCGCCCTACTGTCGAATTTGGCAGCCATCTCTGGTCCGGAGCCCCTAAATACCTGAAAAAAACCCTTGACTCTGTGCAAAAACGGGCGGTCCGTTTGATAGATTCCCCAATCTTAACAAACGGACTGCAATCTTTAGAGCACAGGCGTCAGGTAGGTATGCTGTCCTTGTTCTATCGGTATTACAATGGAAGATGCTCTGAGGAACTAGCGTCAATGATCCCTTCGGCACCGGTGCGTAGTCGGGATACACGCCAAACGCGCGCCCAACATTTGTACACAGTTGACATTTGTCACATGAGAACGGGTCGCTTCTACGATTCGTTCTTAAGTTCAACAGCTCGGCTGTGGAACTACAAAAAAAAATAAAAGTAAATAATGTCCCCGGTTTATAAAAAAAATTATTTCTTCTTTTGGTTTTCTAACAGAGTGTTTACTATGTGGCTCACCGCTATCAGGTAACCAATTAAAAATATAAATAACAAACCGTTTTTCTTATCCACTTTTACGCAGCAAAACCAGAGAGTGGTTAATTTTTCAGACGGAGGCTAGCGACTAGCGAATTAATACGATAAGCTTTAACTAGAAGAAGCAAACAAGATTCTCATCTCTTATCCAAACTTTAAATGACGTCGCATTATCTCGGCGGCTCCCAGGAAAAGGAAGGAACCAATTTATTGGAAGGTCCAGACACAAAACAGATGCTGTGTTGCATTGATATGAAATTCACTAGAATAACCCAACAGAATTATAGTTTGCACAGTTACATGTTTTTTGTAACTTTTTTTAAATATACCTAAGAGTTTTATTGAAGCGTAACTAAGGCAAAAAATTTTCACCGATATGATAAGCAGTAATTCATTTTATTTTATTTGGTTTTACGCCCAGCCGGGCTTTAATATGGATTTTAAGAACACAATATACCTTGTGTGCTGTCGAAAATTGTACACAAAGTTTTTACAAGAATTTTTAAACCATGAAATAACATTAAACTGATAAACTGAATATGAAACAATATTAGTAAAACATGTGAGAGTAACATAAAATAATATAGAACCAAGAACGATGTTTCATATAAGATAATTCACTAAAACTACATTAAAAAGGCTATAATCTGTAAGATTCACCAAAGTGCTGGTATAGATTACGCTTAGTTCTATAAATGAAGTCAATAAATATGTCAATATTACACTTAAACTTGTTGCCCAGATCAAGTATCCTATTGGTTAGTGAATTGGTTGTGTATGTATTGCAGACGAATACTATATTTTTTCTTGTGTTTCTAGTCGGCATATGGTATATAATAGTGGCGATGATGGAGGGGTTATCAATTAAGTTGTTAATGGCTCTGTATAAGGTCTGACAAAATTCTCCCGTGAGACAGCGTTATTAGATGCAATTGATTCATCAAACTGACACAATTAATGTATTTAATTGGAATTTTAAGCTTAAAATTTATGACCGAAAAAATTTGAAAATTTACCTAAGAAATTTGTACTAAACTCTATACAAAGAGTACCAATAGTTGAATTATATTCCACTTGACTTCTGACTAATGAAGAATGTATAGAGGGATCTCATATAATCTAAGAACTTAACATCAATTTAAATTTTACAAAGGAAGCCAATTATTTGAATCCTTATTAGTTATATCGTTAATGTATGCAACAAATGTCAAGTTACTATTGAATATTACACCAAAGTCATCAATTTGTGACACTGGTATTAATTTAATATAATATATATATTAAATTAAAGGATTCCAAATGACATATGCTAATTCGAGATTATAAACATGTATAGTAGTTCAAGTGTACAAGGTTTATTAAATGGTTTTGTGATGCGTAGAATTTTTTTGCGGGCTTTTTCCAAGATGTGTTCAATATACATTATACATATCATTTCAAAAGGTGTTACATTACACGATATGAAAACTTATTTTGTAATAATATAAGTACCAAGCTAGTATATTACAATTCAATGTTCTGTTGTCTCCGAATTCCATCCGCTTTCAGATTACCAAAACTCTCTCTGAAATGTATGGCTCATTTCCTTCTGAAGGACAGCCTATTTATGTCATTGTCGTTTTTGTTGGAGGCTCATGAGTTACAAGTGAGCCACTGGACTGTTTTATGTTCTTTGATATTAACTGAAAGAATAAGAAATCCAGCAAAAATTAATATATATATATATATATATATATATATATATATAATACCGAACACCGACACTGTTGCACAGTTATTATTATATTTTTGATTTAAAAAAAATTATATATGTACTTATATTTTATACCCCTATGTTACAGTCATAAAAATAATCAAAAAAATTGCGTGGCGCACGAGGTTAGCGTACGAACAAAATTACGGAATTATATTAGTTAATAATTAATTATATTCAACCATGAATATCTCGGAGTTAAATTTTTTAACTCATTACCAGAAAAAATTAGAAACATGAATACAAATATAAACGAATTCAAAAGCCACCTTAAAAAGTATTCCGAACAGTTGAACTGAATCATATCAAATATAAACCAATATAACAACACCCCCCATAAACACAAGCCCTGCTTATTTATGGGGGTACATCAAATACTTATATTATGTATTATGTAAATAAATTTAAAAAAAAAATATATATATTTTTTTTTTTAGGTTGTTTTTTTTTTTAACAAATAACGTGATATTATTCTGTGATGCTTAATTGTATTTTTGAAAAGGATTTTTTTTTACAGCCTTTATAACCTTAAAGGGTGTGTATACTACATATGTTTTGCCAACTTTATTATATTATATAATCTGTAACTTACTTTTTTATGTAAATATTTAACTTACAACTAACATTTTCTTCTATATCAATTTTTGTTATTTAATCCGGGCAAGTAATAATACACTTTTCTCTATTTTTTTTTGTATTATGTTTAACGTTATTTCATTTTATTCCTCTCATATTTTTTATATTATTTTGCAATAAAACTACTATAAAAATCCGACGGGCGTAAATAATAAATATTATGTCATTATATCAAAATAATTAACACCTAGTGAAAAACTTTTAGAAAATACTGATACTATAATAAATTATTGGTTCGTGTGCAACGTTATTTGTCACAACTCATAACTCTCTTTTAAACTCATTTGAAACGCCATTTCCTTTTAATTGGTATATTCGTGCCACAAGAAACTCAAACCACGGAAGTATTGCAGTTCTTTAATGTTTCATTGCCACCAGCGATTAGGTAACTTAAGAGGGGTTCAGCCGCGGGTGCGACCTTCGACAAATAATAATAAAGCGTTGCTCACTGCAAAGTAGGTACTGCACAGCGCTATGGTACTCATAATACGTGCTCATAATACGGTACTCACAATACGTAATCATAATATGGTACTCATAAAACGATACTCATAATACGTACTCACAATATGATACTCATAATACGTACTTATAATATGGTACTCATAACACGTACTCATAATACGGTACTCACAATACGTACTCATAATATAGTATTCATAATAATATGTACTCATTATATGGCACTCAGATTACCTACTCATAATACGGTACTTATAATTCGTAATCATAACATATAAATATATGCGTACGTATGTATGTATGTGTATGTGTAAGCATATATATGTACCCGCCTCAGAACAGAAATCTTCTAGTGAGGCGGGTTACTTACTTGTTTGTACATGATTATGTTATTTCAATAAACGCCCGGGTTGTCGGCAATTTAAAAAAAAATAATAATATGGTTCTCATAATAAGTACCTAGTCATAACATGGTACTCATGTTACATACTCATATGACGGTACTCATAATATGGTATTCGTAAAACGTACTCAATATATAGTACCTACTCAAAAAACCAATGCATGATCATATAGCTATACTCAATCTAACGATACTCTAATGTAATGTATAATCAGGCACATTTCAGTACCATAATAAAGTTATCTAATTAGTATGTTTACACTGAACAAGTGTTTTGTAATCATTTGTTTGTAGAAATGTTTTATACTTTATTTAAAGGTACTTTAGCGTGAATACATAACTAAATAATCTGCTTTGTTTTTGTGGGGCACTCGTTTTGATTACACGCGGCTTGTGTTTATCCAGGTAAAATGTTCGCCGGTCAGTGGCTTATTTGGTATCGCGTCTGTGTCCCACCCAGGAGTTGTGAGTTTGATTCCTCGGCTGGCTCAGTCCTCCATCATGATACAAGCAATAATTTCCGCTTGCTATGAATGGTAGTACGAGATTATTATCAGGTTATTCGTATAAATTCATCGATAGAAACAATGGGTGAATGATTAACTGATTATGAACATCTGTTTCTAAATAGTTGGTACCGTACGTAGTGAACGAATCGTAGCAAATCTTGTCCTGTCTTTTTAGTACAAAGGCAAGAAATTTAATCACATTTTATATGATATACCTTCTTTTTATTATTATTGTATTGAATTCACATACCTTTATTTCATTTTAAATTAAATAAATCAAATTTTATAATTTTGTTATTTTACGAAACTCAAGTTAACAGCATAAAACACATCTCTATTGGTGATGCTGGTACTTTCATTATTAATTTGTTTTCAAAATATTTATGTTGAGTTGGACATTGTATCTATACGAATTATAAAATCTTGTGTCTATCTCTAGTCAAGTAATTGTTTTTAAAGTGTTTTGGCCTAAATAAAAATATTTAATTTATGTTTAATTGCGAAAGCAAACAAACCCATTTAATATACAAGAAAATTTAGTCGTGTGACCTAACTCCATTTGAAAATAAACTAAATCAATGGTGGCAACGGAGTTAAGAGCATAAGGTACTTGTATATATCTGTTCTCGTAAAGAGAAATCAATAATTATTTGAAAAAAACGAATATCGTAGAGAAGTATCCGAAAAATTGAGAAAGCAATATTGTGTGGTAGGTTTCGAAAAGCCATTTATACTTGCCTGTGAACCGGTGCGTTAAATAAGGGTTGTTTCACCCCCTCACTGGGCGTGAATTACATTTTATTCCCGGTCGAAGAGGGCTACTTTTTCCACCCAAGACAATACAGTGTCACCTTCCGGATATATATTTCCTGGATCGGATCTACGGGACCGTTGCCAAAGGGTATTGTACCCTGAAAATACCTTTTGCCAATTCATAAATTTGTTAACTACCTACATAATATGCTCAATCGGACGGTTTTGCGTTTTCGTTGTACACTTTTCGGTAATATGATCATTTCGAGAAAATGGATAATATATTCGAAGAGGACATTTGTCCTTTAAAGTGCTCCTTTATTATTGGATGTCTTTATTTATTCGTTTATTTATTATTTATTCAAATCTCAGACTAAAAGAGATTTAATTTTTTTGGATGCAAATAATACTACTATGTTGTTTATAGATTTAGTGCATCAATTTTGCAATATTTAATAAAATAACTTATTTATTTTGTTCATCTAGTAGATCTGACTTGCTTGGTGAAAATGTCTCTGTATGTGCTAATGAGAGTTGGTTCGATGTCTGAAGGTGTAAAGTTGGGTTCCATGATAATTCAACACACATTTAAAAAATGATATAAAGTCATTAAAAACGAATAAAAAAAAATTCAACCTAACCTAACCTAACCTACTTAACCCAGTTAAAAAAGTTTTTGTTTCATCACTTTCTATGACTTTATATAACTTTTTAAAGATGTAATGAGTTATCATTTTGATGATTTATCCGGTCACCGTAAAATTATATTGTCATTTTTACATTACTTATATTATGTACCTCTATTATTCGATTTTTTTTTCGTAGGTACACGTTTTTTTATGCGTTTATGTCAGTTGTATTTATCAATTACATCGCTTATGATAAATTTATATAAATTTTATTCATCTATGAGTAAAAAACTTTTATATTTTGGAAGTATTAAAAAAAATAAAAATGAAAAACCTTTATTGTTTTTCAAATATTGAAAATAAACAAACAACTTATTTTAATTCTATCAAATTACTTCACATAATTTACTGGAGATTATGATTTATAAATAACAATTGAAAGCTATTTGGAAAATTATTTTATAAATAAAAACATCAGATTAAAAATATGTTACAACAGATGTTAAAAATATGTCGTAATCCATAATAGTTTTGGAATGTTTCGACTATAAACGTGATGTTCTGTTAGCCAGCCTCTAAGAAAATATGAAAAGAATTTTATTTTTTTCGCTTTGTTGTGTCACGGATATATATGTTATAATTTGGGGGGATTCAAAATTGAAGCCACATCTGTTTCAATACGAAAATTTTACAAGATATCGTATCGAATTATTTTCCATTTTTAACGTATTCATATCTAGAGAACATTATTGATCCGTTTTTGTTACACGGTTTTTTACGAACGTTTCAAGCATTAATACACAATAACAATGACACCAAAAATGTATGAAACGCGTTTGTCATCCTAGTTTTTATTTATTATTATTACACGCCCTAATGGGCTTTTACACACTACAAAGTTTAATAGTAGAGTATCACAGTTATTATAGATTCTACAAAATTAAAACAATAAAGGAAATATAATACAACGAAAAAAGAAAAAATATTAAATGTTACAACAAAAGCATATAATAAAATAAGATACATTAGTAAAAATGATAAGAAGTCTGTAATGATCTGCCCTTTCTACTTCAAACTTTTCCTTCTCTTCTTTCTACGATAATTTTCCTTAAGTCCCGTAGGTAACTTTTCCATAAGGCTTTGGTTATATATATATCCGGGGAGGGAAGGTCCTCCCTGCCGTCTTTTCTTTATTACACACCCCTTCAAGAGTGTACATCCTAGTTTGTCTACGTGACGTACGACCTTGAACGTACTCATTTCACGTGACGGTTCAGTATAAAAAGGCTTCACCGAACGTTGTGTTGGTTTTTTGTTTCTCGGTTTAGAAACCTAGTTATTTATGTATGTGTGGTATCCCTTGGTTCTTTTGAGATAGAGTGAGTTGAATCCATTACCGCTGTGTTTTAAAACCATTTTATAAACCTTATCTTCTAAGTCGCCTGCTCCCCCCCCCACTAGCTACTCGATTCTACCTATCGTAGGGTAATGTGAATATAATAAAGTGTTAGATTTTATATATGTGATATACATACGATAAGTTTATGGTGTTAGTTGTCGGCGCCATCCATGTATATATTTTGGGAGGGGAAGGAGAGGAAAGGAAATGAATTTTTTTTCAAGCTAAGATTGACTCCTCCTCTTACCAAACAAAACTGATGGATGATAATTTGAGCAAGGCGATCGATATCTGCGTGTCTGGATATCACAACCGGCCGGGTCTCCCCTTGTTCCAAATCGGCAACCTTCACGCCAGAATAAAGAAAACCAGGTCTCATCACCAATTTCAGAATTGCCCCAATCTCAAACACCTCCAGGAAAATCTACTTTACTGAGTGTAGAAGGGGAAAACCATGACATCCCTTGTCACGAATCTAGTCGCGAAAATGTGACACGCAAGGTCCTAAGTTACGTGCCACCTCTAGAAAACGTTGTAACTCCCACGCCGTCGGGGATTTACATCCCTTTCTAGGTCAATACATAGATAACACACGACGATCTTGTCGACATTTAGCCCGCTTTTTAACGATAGGTTGTGTGCCTACCCATTCAGCCAATTATCATGTGAGATATATGTAAGGTCTACTCGAAATGCCAAATTTAGGATGAGGACTGTCTGTATTTTAATATTCGGTTCTAGTAATTATTTTATGAGGTTACTAGCATCCTCGTGTATTAGGTATGGGTAACTCCTACTGAATACCTATCCTCTCAGGTAGGTATAAACGGATAATTGGTTTGATTTTTGCATTTAATTTAAAGAGGCTGCCTACCTCTCGAAAGGTACCTGTTGAGAAAAGTTGTTCGGTTGGTAGTTTTATTTCGGAGATTACCATCTCCCTCTTTTGACTTTAGATTTGTTTTTGTGCATCCCAATTCGTAACTTAGAAAGTCAAACAATAGATGAAAAGTATTAAATTAGAAAGTCAAATAACAGAAGAAAAGTTTTCATTTTGTTCCGTCTGGTTGCATCCGATCGCTTTCAATTTGGGACGGCATACGCTAGCAAAACTTCCCCTTTGACTGACTGTACACCGCGCCTTGTCCTATATATGAAAAGGTCGTTGACTCGTCTCTCGCTCACAGCTGATTGACGGTTCGCCTAGCACCTCCCTGTTAATGATAACATTATTTGGGCGGCAGGTGTCGTAAACTTAGTTCCTGTACCTCGGTTGTATCCGTCTTTTAAAAAGGTCCTCTGAAATTTAATAAATAATATAAAAAACTCACCCAGTTAAGCACCTCTCATTCTCAGCGTGAAGCTTACCTGGTTACACTATATAGCTAAATCACTTTAATTTTCGACCTCCTCCCTACGCTTATAAAAGGGTAATTAAATATTCCTGTAAATAAAATTGTACCTCCCTAATCTGTTAGGATTCGAACCCACAGTTAATAATCTATTTGATTCTCTGGTTTTCGGTCTCCGTGGATAGAATGCCATCTCGCCAAATCAATAACCTAGCCCGATTAAAAACTTGCTGCCTTTATATACGGTCACTCTGTTTTAAAAACGCAATCATTATTTTATTATTTTCATGTTTTTAAGACAAGAAATATAGTTCGAACTGTATACGAAATCACGTTTAAATCAACACAACTTTATAACACAATCGCGATTGCACAACACCTGGCGCCCCTGAGGTGGGTTTTTACAAAACGGCGCTCTACAAATTATCCAATTATTATTATTGTCATTATTATTAATTGTTCTCTCACTGAGTCGAACCACTTTCACTTCACACAAACACCGGATCAATAATCTTTCACTTTAATTCAATATTCCACAATATTCTCTAATACCATTTGAATTCAATAATTAACTGTAATTTCAAACAACACTTCTGATTTGTATCCCTTTCTCGGGGCTGTCAATGCACCCAAGTTCAAAACTCGACTGTCCCTCCGGTCTCTCCTTTCCCGTGGGAATCTGTTTACTCCAGGCCTGTCTGTCAATAAATCTTCCGTCGTTGTCTAAACAAAGAATTTTTTTGAGCACGTTCGTTTATTATTTATCGTTTATTTTTGTGAATATTCAAAACATCACAAGTCTCACATAAATAGATATTCAAAATAAAAATAAAAAAATAGATCTATAAAAGAATTGAAATAAACAATATTTATATTGATTATTTTTAAGATGAAATATATCTCCCAGATCAGAGTATTTATTTCCGAGACTGTGAAGTCTTGGAATTGGGGAATTTTAATAAGACAGTGTCCTGGTGTTGTAAAAATAAAAGGGTAGTAAATTTCGGCAAGATCTCTTGGGTATGTGGATGCTGATTAATTGGAGTAACTCAGGACAATCAATTTTGTAATGAAGTATTTTATGTAGTACTATTAAATCTGTGTTTATTCTTCTTTCAGAAAGTTTTAATAGGGACAATTTATCTAGTAAGTAGTTATAATCAATGTTTTCTACAGGAATATGCAATTTATAGTTTATATACTTCAAGAACTTATGTTGAATCTTTTCAATATTATCGGAATGAATATTGTAAAAGGGAGACCATAATGTAGAGTTATACTCTAGTTGGCATCTAACAAGGGTTTTGTACAACATGATAAATGTGCCTAAATTATTGAAGTCTTTTGAAATTCTCAAAACAAATCCAAGAGTCTTAAGAGCCTTATTGATAATGTTATTAATATGATACACAAAAGTGAGTTTGCTATCGAACAATATAAATAAAGGAAAAATAAAACACGCAATTTTCTCTGGCAAAACATGTCTGTCCCGTCCTCGTTTCATATTCATATTGTATGACAACGCATAACAAATATGCATCGTTGTTAGAGATCCCGATATATTATCATTCTGGTTCAGAATATACATATCATAGGATGTGAATTCCAGTATAGGATTCGTTCCATCTTCTCGACTTATAAGTTCCGTTCATCATTAGATGAAGGAACTGAAATAGGGAAATTAAAAACTGAAATAAACTGCGAAAAACATTGCAAATTCTCAAGAAGTTAATATATTGAAAACATTAACATCTGCTGAAAGGAGTTTATTATTTTCCGAGATTCATTTTCAAGATATATTTTTAGCAAATGGATCAAAGTACCTAAGCACTTTTAAAAGTACTAATTATAATTATTTAATTGTTTTGAAAGATAAAATTTAATTTAAAATTCTTAATTATTTTGAAATGAGATCCCTAGATGACAAAGTGTGTGTTATTTATTCAGCATTAATTTCTTTCTAAGGACGTGGTGACCATGGACACTATGGACAGTGGACACCCGGTTGATAGTAACAATATATAGTAGGAACTGAATTCAGCGAAAAAGAAGTTGAGTCTTGAAATAATACCTACCGTATTATTTATTAGATTTTTAACGCATTTTATATTTGTTGTCATCTTGTAATGCTCCATTTTCGCGGTTCTGTCAATGTGTGAATTGTGAGCATCTTTAACGAATTAACCATAGTAATTTGTTTGAAGTATTTGGGCGTTTGTCACTACAAACTCCAAAATTTCTTCCAGACGGTTTATTTATATTTTATTGTAGGCATATTATATTTACAGAAAGTAGAGAAAAGTCTCCGGGCAACGCCAGGTAAACGTCAGCTAATTTGAACTTGACAAACTTCAAATGCGCGCCGTATGTGCGAAATGTTTTTAACTAGTATAAATTATTGTTAACAACAATTTTATAGGTTTTATTAATATTATAGTGGATTTGAAGGATGTTGGCAGGTTTTCTATTTTCATATAACTTACCTATTCGAGGGATTAGGAAGAAGGGGGCCTACAAAAATATGGTTTTGAGATAAACACAAATAAGACCAAATTTATCTCTTAAACGGCTTTATATACAATATAGAGTTTCTTGTCTCTAATAAATATGATTTTGGCATTACCAAAACCAAGCTTAACCCAAAACACCATTATTTGTAGCTATGCCCTTGTGATCATATGCCCCTGAATTTATAATTTTCATTACCTTTATTTATTTGGTGATCGGATAAATCATCACATCATTAAAAAGTTATATAATGTCATCGAAAGTGATGAAACAAAAACTTTATTAACTGGGTTAAGTTGGTTAGGTTAGGATAAAAAAAATATTTTTCATAGTTTATTATCACTTTATATCACTTTTTAAAAGTTTGTTGAATTGTCACTGTGTTGAGTTATCATGGAACCATTTATTTAACTCTTATATATTATCTATTTTTTTTTGCATTGTATTTATAATCTCTTTGGGCGTTTAAATAAAATAAAATAGAAATAGTGAACGCTTGTGTCTGATGTATTTACGACACGAACGTAGGATGTAAATGGCCCTTTTGTGTGTACGAGTGTCTCTTTCTTTTTTGATCACTACCAACAACTGTACTTATACTTATTACACCGTCTATATTTTATCTGTTCCTTCTTTCTTCGCGTCATACCGTATATCTTAGGTGGTAACTGTAACTTTCCATTGGGATCTATTGACCAGACAAATAAATTGTTAGGCTGTCAAAAGAGCAAAATTAAGTGTATGAAATCAAATGGGCCTTCCTATCAATGTTAAATTATTTATTAACTTACTTGCTAATTGGCAACAGCGCATCTGCGTTGTGTGGAGTGTCGAGTGACAAAGCTGTAGGTATGATTTTTTTCCTTCTGCATTAAAATTACTATACTTATTTAATTCATCCAGCTTTTAGGTGTTAAATTTATTTAAAAAATTCAAATACATGACTTATTACATTAAAAAAAGTACATATTCCCAATGCAATCGAAAAAAATTCTTTGTTGAAGACGGTTGACTTCATCTTGAAGGTGTTGGGTCCGGATTGCAAAACCGTTAATCAATTAATTAACTTATAAAATGCAAAGTTCTACATAGTATGAAAAGAAGTAACGAAGAACAATAAATACAAGATTATCAAAAAGATAATCCAGGAATATATAGGAAATAATCAGCAATTAGCTAAGGAAGACGATGGATTGCGTGGTTTCTAAATTTAAACTTATTTGAATGACATCAAGTGCTTATAATTTCTGCCGTTGTAATCATCACCACTTGATTAGTATTGTTCCATATACAAAATTGTCATCCAAATATTTATTCCAAAAACAAACATTTTTTAATAATAATGCACGACCATTAAAAATTTTATCAGTAAATATATCCGATAATGATGTTTGAATTATTTCCTTAGGGCAGTTTTCATGATAAAATCGCTTCGAGGCACGATATATTTATATAGCCAATATTTATTTATTTATTACATGCCCTACATAATTTTATACGGCCTACATGCAGACTTTTACATTATTTTAAAGTTTTTGTGTCACTGAACTATTGTAAATACTTTTTTTAAATGAGACTCACATGAGTGCGAACTGCTACCAACCGTCTGGAGCCAGTGAGACTATGGTAACCCCGATTGGGGTATGTGAGGCTGAAGATAGTAGGGAGGGAAAGGAGATACGGTGAGGAAGGTGGGGAATCACCTGGCTATTTAGATGTGGTCACCAATCACGGCCAAAGCCATATCAAGCCACGTTTCAATTCTGAATTGTGGTCTTACACTAGGGCAATACTGCGAGTATCTTCCACTATGGATATTAATTAACATTATTTTAAACTGACCTATTTGTGAAATAACACAAATGATTCGCACTCGTGACATCCAACTTGCTAGTCGAGAGCCTTACCCCTAGACCACGGAGGTCAAAAAGTAATACAATTTAACCAAAAAAAAAAAGTGAACGAAAAAGTAAACAACAAAGGCGAAAAATAAAATAAAATCTAACAGAATCTAAAAATATAAATTAAACCTACGAGATTACGCCGAAGTATATCATACCTCACGTATAAAAAATCAAATTTTATTATGCATAGAGTCGAGTACCGAATAGTAAACTTGAACTTGGAAATAAATAAATCGTAATATCGTCAATCAAAAAAAATTATGTTATCCTATGGAAGGCGTTTATTAAGAGGATGGTGACTTTTTTGTACATCTACATTCCTAAATGTGTAGAATATTTAAATGAGAAACTTTGTACAATTAATGGATGGTTAATATATCGATTAATTAGTATATTATAAAAATAATAACAAAATTAATATTTAAAAAAATATATTGTTGTTCCAGCCCATGCGGAATAAGGTGTCCAAAAATTTTTTAAAGAAGCAAAGTTAGCAGTCCAGACGGAGTGCTCGTACCTACCCTGATGTATGGAAGTAAGGCATGGAACTGCCAGAGAATGAATTAAAGTAGACTGAATGCTGTAGAAATGAGATCCCTGAGGCGCATGTGTGGTAAAACCATGTATGATCTTGTGAGAAATGTGGAGATCAAGCAAAGAGTGCAAGCTTATGGAAGCGTAATGATTAAGATCAAGAAAGGGACGCTTAGATGGTTTGGGTATGTAGAATAAATGAGCGAAGAAAGGAGTGTAAGGAGAATATATGATGCAAATATGAATGGTACCAGAAGTCGGGCACGACCAAGTGAATCAGATACTTGAGTCGGGCTATGTCAAGAGTCAGAATAATAGAAGACTATGTATGAGAGGATGTATGATTGTGAATGAGGCAACGAGTGTGTGTCCTCTCTGCCATCCCTTGCGTGGAAACGGCGTGATGGTTAGTTAAGTTGTTAGTTTTAAGTTAACATTTTATCATGAAAGAGAAAATTAATTGAATTGAATTGTTGAATTACCTAGCCAGAGCTGACATTTTATAAATGCTCTTAAAAATAGGGTTCTCATCAACCGAGTAAAAGTAGGCTGCTAGCTCAGCAAAGGGTGGAAGTAAAGTTGGAGTCTTTTGTTAGCGATATTGCCATAGCAATAAAATAGGCGGGACCGAGAAGACTGTAAAGACATGCGGCTATGCTTTCCGCGGTACAATGGCCGAGACACAGCTTGTAAATGCACCATTATCATTGGCCTTACAATGCTCGACTGCTGCATCTATTTTAATGAAATAAAACGGTCGAAAAGTGGGTCACTTCGCGCACGAAGCGAAATATTGATATTGCAGTCTATTGTTTTCGCATTTTGGCAATTATTGTCTGTGTAATACTGGTTAATTAAAGAGACGGTAATTGGGTAACATGCATATTACGTCCATCAAAAAGTTAAGTTCCATAGTTATTATTATGAAACCAGCCATTGTATTGGTTATGACAGGACTAGTAATAATTAAAAAGTATTAATTTCGATTGTGACTATGTCTCAGGGCCGGCCATGTGCAGGTGTAAATGGAGCAGTCCGCTCCGTTTGGCCGAATTTATTTTGAACTAAAATTCTTTTTTTGATCTCCAATATAAATCTCTAATAAATTTCCACCAATCCAATGTGAAAAAAGTCGGTCTAAATGCATTGACGGGTTTTTGCAGTGGCAATAAATTGTTCACTTAGTACTAGCACAGACCCGTGAAAGAGTTTTTAAAAAAATAAATAAATGGATTCCTCGTCATACAATTTTAACTACTGTCACTGAACAATAAATGTTTATAAAATACAAGCTGATATACACCTGGCATGGCTGGGGGTTATCCTTAGGAGATAGACATATACCATAACGAACTGTTCTGTGGGCCTTTTTAAGATATACAATTCAGTAGTCTATTATTTTGATGTATATCATAAGGCTTTGTCAGCTTTAGAAAATATTGGTTTACGACTTGATTACCAACATCGACTTTTCTCTACTTTCTACAAATATAAAACGCATGTTTTGCAAATATAAACCTTTTAGAAAGAATTCTTTAAACGATTGTGAAAACCCTGCCAAAATCCGTTGCGTAGTTCAGAAGAACTAAGCGAACAAACAGATAGACGCCGAATAGCGATTTTCTTTTAAACTATTTAGACATGTTCGTTCTTTACATTAAAAAATATACTTTCAAATCAAATTAATTTTCCAAAAAGCTTGTTGACGCAAGTAAATAAACTCTTTGGAGGGGTTGTTTCACAGAATTTGAACAATTCACGAAATTTGAAAAAAAAATTCAAATTCTATTCAAGTTCTATTATTATTTCAACATTGGCTTGTTGTTTTACAGTTCTTGATAATACCAGAACTTAAATAAGACTTTCACAGAACTTTATCTTTGAAGTAAATTCTTCAAATTCTATGAAACAACCCGTAAAAGTCAATAAAAGGTAAGATAAACATTTTTGATGCCAAAAACTTTAGTTACCATTAAAATTACATAATATCATTAACAAATAAATAACTTCAAACAGTTTTTCAATATTTATTGACATCAATAAAATCGTCGGCATTAATATTTCTGTTGATAAGTGAAGAGTTATCATGCTGGAAAATGATAGCAGTTTCGATAAAAAATATCGATTTAATAGATTTATCTCATCGCAAAAGTTGTGAAAGTTTTTCAAATATCGCATGTTTATCAACAGCCCATCTTGCGGAATCCGCAAGGCGACTGTTACCCCTCGGTTATGATACTCTCCGGGTAAAGTTCTGACTGAAAAATTGAAGTAGAGAACATCTAGTTTTATGCACTTCCAAAGATATGACTCCTTTGTTGGAGTGCAGAGATAACTGCGATTATATATCAACGTGACTCCGGGAACCATGTTGCCTGAAAAACTGGAGAAAAGGAATGAATAAAATTTGATTCTAGGGTTTTCTTCTCTGGAAGATTTTATATGAAAACGTTTTAAATCTAATATCTTCTAGAAAACTTCTATGTGTAGCACTCTGAAATATCATTGGCACACTAAGTGACGTCACATGACCAAAAGCATGAATTGTGCTTTTTGCTTGGGTTTAAAAAAACAATTTGACTACTTATGCACTTACCATATCTTGGTGGAAAGCAGTCCCTTTGTGGTTTAGCATATTAATGAAATAAGACAATAATATTTTTGTAGAAAGCAATCACTTTGTTGTTTGACATATTTAATAAAATAAAATAAAATACTTTTTGTTTTAAAACCACGAGATTTTAATAATTTTTAGAACCGACTGGTTTCGCTTTACTCAAATATATTTTGGGTACAAATTATTACTAGACAAGAAGTACAAAGTGTGAGCTTATAAAAAAAAGGGAGACAACATGATATATATAACAAACACAGAGAAATCATAAAATACATTTACACAAGTACAAAAGACATGGGAAAAATCGAAAGATAATTATGTAGACTAATGGATTATAATAACATATCTGGAGAAACAAAGCATCAACTGACATGGTGATAAGGAGAACTTGGACATTTTTTAAGGGTTTATTGAAAACAATTATTAAATAATAATAAATAAGGAACGATTGGTTTCGAAACATGATGATTAAATAGTGTTGAATGCAAAGTATTTTATTTTCATATAATTAAAATGCCGCAAATTTATTACACAATTATTAAAGAAATAATAACATTGTTTATAACCACGAGTTCTTTTAATTTCTTACGACAGATGGGTTTCGATTGATGTGTGAAAATTGATGTGTACAAAATTAAACTGTTTAGGTTTATTTTTTACTCCGATGATGCTTCTGTTCAGCGAAACCGGTCGATTGGAATAATTTAAATAAATCATTGTTGTTTTATTTCACTTGTAGACCAATTCCAGGTACCTATCATTTTCTCCCTTTCCTTGAATTTCTTCCCTACGTACAAAATGAAGACAATAATCATTTTCACTTTTTGTTCACAATTTTGCCTTGCGTTTAATAACAAAATAACTTGCTGTTGCTATTTTTCGTTGGATGAGCTTACTCGAAAATGCTCATTTTAGACGATTTTCTAAATTGAATTAAAAGTCCATGCTTGTTAGATTTCCACATATTTCGTTTCCGATAATTCAAAAATATGAGGATCAATTATTTGAAAATATGTGCACGTTATATTTGTATATTTGACTCCATCTTGAACAAAAATCAGTTATTATCCCTTTCGGACGCATAAGCGTGATTTCTTACAAAACACATAATCATAAAATATAAAAAATAATAAAAACTAAGTTTTATCCAATACTTTATTGTTTCAAAATAACCAATTTCGTAAGTAATGCTTACTTTTTCGTGGTTCACTTTAAACTAAATTACATATATAGCCCTGAGAATATAGTAGGAGGAGGATGAGCTGGTGAGGGTAGGAAGAATGGTGGGGGGTTGGTTGTTTTTCAATAATAAAAGTGGATAAATTTAATGGCCAGTTGATTCACAGAATTTGAAGATTCTCTGAAAAGTTCTCTGAAAGTTTTATTCAAGTTTTGTGAAGCAACTGGCCCATAAAGATATAATAACGGAACTACAATAGAACATTTGTAGAACTTGAAAATTAACCTGGAAATATGTCAATTATTTATCAACATTGTTTCCTTAATAAGTTTGCCATATTTAAAGAAGTAATAGTATATGTTTAAAACCTACGAGTAAATTCTTTATAAATGATAAAAGTTGCATCTTTCATCCATCTTTTTATTTATAAATTTGGCTACAAATAATTTGTTTAAGTGAATAAAATAAAATTACAAGGAAAAAACAAGTTGTAAGTTACCTCATTAGGTGAAATAAAAACGTACCCAAAATAGATTCTTCATTGCTCCTCTAAAGTTAACGTAAAGGAGATCGGTAATTTATATCAGGACCCTGGTATAAAGTTGCCGCTTAAGTAAAAAAGTGGTTAAGGGTTGTGCCCGATGAAAACCGTAAAACACCTCCTAGACTTTTATGGCAGGAATAAAAATGTCGAATCCTTAAGGGCGGCAGAACAGGTGGTTGTGGAAGGCTCTACGCTCTACCTATAGAGGCTTTATGTCGAACTTTTTGACATAAATCTGTAAAGTGCCACGTGGGACCGATCAGGCAAACTGATAATATGATGTACAAGCAAGTTTATACCCAGATACATAGACTGATACAGTACACTAAGGGTACTATCGAATTACGTAACACCAGGTAGTTTAGTGTATAAAATAGTGACTATAATGTCTTTGACTCTGTTATTGTGCAACGTCACATCTCAAGACTTTTCACTAGGCCTACAAACGCCCAGAATTACAAATCTTCCCAAAATCAAAATGACTGAACGGAGATGTCAAATAATAATAATTTAGTTTATTTTGGGAATAGTGAGTAAAACCTCAAATTGTAATATTTAATTTTTGAAAAATATGCGGTGAGAAAATGAAGATAGTTTTGGTAGTTCTTATTCGAAGTCAAATATGAATGAAGGAGATAGGGCCCCATAAGCTAAGTTAGTAGAGCACCCTGGCAAGGCAAGGGTCCTGAGTTCAAATCCTAGATGTGACCGTACCTCTTTCTGATTTTTCTCTTTCAAATTTTGGTATAAGTATCGCTAATATTTTCTTCCATAGTGACATAATTTTCCGTTGTTTTTCTTATTATTTTTGGAATTACTGTTATTATATTATTATTTATTTTCGCTCAGTACGTATAGGACTGTGTAGACGTGTATATTCAAAGACTTGATGGATAAGAAGCCCCAGTATTAAGTCCTGTAATTGTCCTACCTACCCAATGTACCCACCCTTAAAATGTCACCATGACCGGAATAATTGTTACGAGAAGATGTCATAAATTGCTTTTCAATAAATCAGTGAAAAGTGATACTTCGGCGGGGACGAATTGATGTGTTATATAAAGGAGACCGCGGAATACAATTTGTGAATTCAGTATTCTTTACATTAATCTTACCAGTGAAGCAGATTGTTGACGTACTTGGTGGACCCAACTTCTTCTATATTCCAATCTGGGTTTGTCTTATGTTCCAGAAGCACTGATTATTATTTATCCCATATATTATAATAACATTTGACATAGTTTTATGACTGGTCATTCGAGTGTGTTGCAAAGATCTTATACCAGCAACACCTTCAATCGCCAACTAGTACAGTGGAATGGAAAAATTCGCGACACCAATCAAAACTTTTATTGTTTTATCAATTTTTTCTATCCCCTCAGTACCTTTTTCTTATATTAAATTAAATAAGTAATGGGTCACCGGTATAATTTTAAATTTTACACTTCGTTTTTCTTTAGCCAACGTTTCAGACGGCGTTATAATATACATTATCAATCACAAACATATTATGCCCTGATGGTGAATAATGTTAAAACTAAGAAATTATTATAAGCATTAATTACTCGCCTGAAATATCCATACAAAATGAAAATATCTCCATAGTAAAAATAAATGCCGCCGACGGGAATTGGACCCGCACCTTCTGATTTCCGGTCAGATGGTCTGGACCACTGAGCTTTACAAAAGCTGGAGCTCTGGACCACATATTAACCCTTGTGCTATGCCTAAAAACCTTGTCTTATAAACATTAATTTCTTATTAAAAAAATAATACTGTTAAAACTGATACCCAAACGTTGGTTAAATAAAGAGGATGCGAGTTGTTGCACAGTAAACCAAAAATTAATAATCACAGCTTAGTGAAAGTCAGCTGTTCTTTTCATGGTTATTTTATAACTTTCATCCATGGAAAAATGGAAAAACTCCATTTAAGGCCGAATCCGAACATCATATCAATCTCCACACTTAAAATAGGACTAAAAAATTGGCAGTTGGAAAAAAAAGCGGCGTTTCGAGTTTGTTTGCCAAAATATAGCAAATTGCCTTAAGAATATCACGTTTATGGATTACAGAAAGTTATTTATTATTTATTTATTGTATTTAAGACTTAGTTGAATTTTTTCATAATAATAATAATAATAAAGTGTTTATTCCGGTATGTGGGGAGGTTAGTGCAGTCCCACACATTCCATATAGAGATACAATAAAATATATAATCAAAAACAAAAAGATAGAACAGAAAATCAAAGAAAAGAAAACAGAATAAATTGAGAATAAAATAGAATAAAATGATAAAATAATAGAATAATAGAAAGTTGAAGCCTTTAGGGAGCCGTGACTATGTTAGGCGCTAGTATTTTTCTCCAGTGTGCGTCAATGCTGGAGGATGGAGTGAGGCGGGCTTCCATAGTGAGGATATTTCCAGAGCTTCTTATCCTTTCCCTCATTCCTGCCACCCTGGATCTAATAAGGGCTGCATATCCGGGAACTCGCCCCTCCGTGAACATACGGGAAGCGCTGCAGTATCTGGGGAGACAAAACATTGTGCGGAAGGCGTTGTTGTACTGGACCCGTAGTCTTTCTATACTACTCTTTTTGTAGTTTACCCATAGTTCACACGTGTACAACGTTGCGCAGAAGGAAAGGAAGAGCGTCCTTTTTACTGCGGTACTACAAAGGCGAAATCTTCTGCTGAGCATGTTTGCTTTAACGCTGAGAGCTCTCCTTTGTCTATCAATATCATCATCGTCCATCAGATTACTGGTGATTATGTGCCCAAGGTATTTAGTTCCTTCGGTCACCTTCAAGTTCACACCGTTCAGGGTAGCTGGAGGAATATTTTTCAGGCCTTGCCCATTAGCATGGAGCGACATTGCAAAAATCAAATCTCGGTATTGTAATAGCTGCCAAAAGATGCTTCATGTCATTCATATTCTCGTAAAAATACTTAAAAAAATCTAAACTTATGTCTTCATTCAACAACCTAGCGATTTCGTAACGTAAAAAACGTAAATTTAGCCTTTTTTTCCCAAAATCTGAGTACAGTCTCAAAAATATAAAATAATATCTATTACTTTCAATTGCATTTTCCTTATTGAACATTACATGTTTCATAAAAAAAAATGCATAAATTGCTGTTAAACTAGTGAGTTTGTGAGCGCTGTGGAGGTGGGGGGGATAATTTCGCTCCTATTGTTTCGTCGCAGAAACTAGATGCGACTTGCTCCTATTGTTTCGTTTCGGCTACCGCTGACCGTAGACGTGTTAGAATCCTTCTCCGATTAAATTTTAACACATATAATTGTTGTGAAAATGAATGCAAATTACACGAGAAGCAAAATTTTATGTCCAATATTCGGGGCACCAACTGAAATGAACTCTCAAGTGTTACCTACTGTCTCAGAAGTGATTAAACATTATTTGTTCTTACGATATGAGCGTTATCTTAACTCTACAAAAAAACCGTCAATATTCGAAATAAAAAGTGTTATATCTGCAATTGTTGAAGGAATTTGGAAGCGCGCTTCTATTCCCATTGTTTCACACAATCGAGTGATGAAACTGATCCAAGATCATTATAAAGAATACTTAAAACTTAAAAATTGGCCAAAAAAGGGTGCATTATTACGTTAAGTTAAATTCTTATAAAATCTAAATGAATAAACTTTTCGATATTGCTTCATGCAAATGTAACAATCTGAATATGTGTTCCTGCGAAAAGACGCGCAAGGTACCCACAAAAGAACAAGCATTCCTTCAAGACCAAAGATCCTCGAGAAAAATGATGCTGGGAGCAATAGACACCAACATAACAAAAAAATTACATCGGAAAATGAGGATGCAAGCTCGTTTATCTGAACTTGCTTCGAAGGTCAGCTCATCTACAGCATCAGCGACAAAACCACGTCAACCCTTTTTTGATGAAAACCAATCATTTTCTTCACATTCTTCGCAACCTCCAGAAAATTCCCGTATGATGTTAAAACTCCCCACTTTGGTCAGAATCTGCGATCAGTATGGTTTGTCAGACAGGTCGGCATCAGCTGTTGCAAGTGCTACATTACAAGATTTTGGCATAGTAACCGAAGACGACTCTAAAATGGTGATTGATAGGAGCAAACTCAGACGAGCTAGACAAACGTGTCGCACTTCTTTAATAAAAACATGGCAGATGTCGTCGGAGTCAACAAAAATTCGAGGTCTTTATTTGGATGGAATGAAGGATAAAACACTGTCTCAGGAAAAAATAGGGGATAGATATCATCGGAGAACGATTTCAGAAGAAAATTATTCCATTTTATCTGAGTCGGGGTCTCAATATGTTGGACATGTTACACCATCATCAGGAACTGGCAAAAACATCGCAAAGAGCATGTTACACCATTTAAAAATGAACGGTTTTAATTTGAATGATTTATCAGCGATTGGATGTGATGGGACTGCTGTCAATACAGGCAAAAAAATGGAACTATTAGATTCATGGAATTGGAATTAGGTCATCCGTTACAATGGTTTATCTGTCAGCTGCATGCAAATGAACTTCTCCTTCGCCACTTGTTTCAACACTTAGATGGTGCTACAACAGGACCTATAGGGTTTTCAGGACCTATTGGAAAACTTCTTTCAAGCAGCTCTAAAAACACCGTTATAAATTATTCACCAATACACTTTGAGATGCACAAACTCAACGCAGAGGAATTGAAAAATTTGAGCACGGACCAAAAATACTTGTACGAAATATGTTTTGCAGTTACAACAGGTCACTGCCCACCAAATTTAGCAAACCGTTATCCAGGTAGTATTTGTCACTCACGCTGATTGACGACAGCAAAATCAATACTTCGATTATATGTAAGAACAACTAACCCTTCAGTGAACCTACAAATTCTTGCTGAATATGTTGTTAAAGCATATGCTCCGACATGGTTTGAGATAAAGAGGCACCCGTCGTGTAAAGATGGGGCATTACATGTTTTTACTATAATAAAACTCACCCGATATTTGAGCACCGATCTACGAGATATAATTAATCCAGTAATTCAAAGAAACGCCTATTTTTGCCACCCGGAAAATCTGCTACTATCCATGATAATGGATGACAACCTTATTATAAGAGAATTGAGTTTGAGACGAATATTAAAGGCGCGAGATAGATGTCCGAGTCCATCTGTTGTTAAAGACTTTATTATTCCAACAATAAACTTTTCAGCAAGTAAATATTACGATATTATCAACTGGCAGGAATGCGAAGTTACACCGCCACCGATACTATCCGAAATCAGTAATGACGATCTAGTCAAAATGATAAATAATTTCGGTGAAGAAAAGGACAGTATTGAATTTCCCAGATTTCCCTGCCACACTCAAGCAGTCGAGAGGTGCATCAAATTAGTTACCCAGGCATCGTTGTCTACAGTTGGGCCTGAAGCAAGAGATGGATTCATTCGGGCGACAATAAAATCTAGGCATATAATGCCCGAATTTCATACCAAATCTCATTTCAAAACACGATAAATATTATAAAACTTCGATAATGTTTAGAAAAATTCTCTTCGTTAAAGTATTCTATTTAATAAAAAAACATGTTTCTCAAAAACACGAAAAAAACAATAAAAAATCAATAATCCTCTTCGAAAAACCAAAAATAGACCCCGCCTTGAAACTATGGTAATTTTATTTTTATTTTCACATGTGTTATGCACCTTATTAGCTATAAAACCCCTAATAAAATTGTATTTTTGCTATGAATATCGCTTGTTTATAATGCTTGGCAGAGTTTTCAGCGACTTTTTTCATACAATTTTTTTCTAAATATAAATGTGCTGGTTGTTGAATAAAGGAATGTTTCGATCGAGTTGATTTTTTTAGACGAAAGAGGTGTTATATAAAGGCAACTTTTTTTTGCTATTACAGTACTGGCATCTTTAAAAAAAAAAAGTCCCATACAACGTCACTCCACCCTATTGCCCATGTCTTATGACCAATAGAGCCGTTTTAGCAGGGTTATATAACATATTTGTTTCTTCAGCATACTCTTCACAGATTTTCAGAAGAATGCGCAGTCTCCTTATAGATGGTGCCATCTTAATCCATAAAAACACTTTGATTTTTCCTTAATTTTATGACTTATGATTACTTATTATACTTATGTGCCTTTTAATGACAAAAGTTCTATAAACGAAATCTTTCATTCAAAATAACGCATTTTTTACGCTGAATCAAAAAATCCCCTAAAAACAGGTCAGGCAGTAAACAGTATACATTAAAATATCCAAGTGTGGGTATATCAGTATAACCTCAGAGTTTAAAATAACTGGAATAAAAAAATGAAGAGATTGCTTTAATATAATACTACGTAGTCTAGAACAGGGGTAGTATAAGTTGGAGGGTGTGACGTTCAAGAGGTGGGGTGACACGAAACCATCCGTTCCACAGAATTTCGCAAATTGTTCACCAAACACCTTGTTATTGCGTTGTTGAAGCGATGCGCTCACCCCGGGCGAGCACCGAATAGCTGTCATCTTCTGTTGACGCGCGTTTATCAATCAACCTGACTGCTATTTAATTTGTATAAATAAACACGAGTAAAAATCCGCTGTGGAATAATAAATCTTTTGGTTGGGTTGAGGTATTCTAATTTCGCTGTTTATACTGGATAAAATATGTAGGTATAAGCTGGTATATTTTAACACTGTCCTACTTGATAGAGAGTAATACGTTTGTAGCCAAAGGACTACTTTCGTCCTTTTTCTGCAGATTTGTTAATATTTATTACAGGTTAACATATGTTGACAGGACAAGGTTTTTTGCAAAGCAAAAAGGATAACAAATTATTATAAGCAAGTCGAAAACACAAATATTAATTGAAAAAATCTTCCGAGAAAAAATAAATTCACCTTATGATTGCCGGTCAGGTGCACAGAACCACTATGCTTAAATATTTGTGACCGAATTATAAAAAAAATTAAAAACACGTACATGGGAATAATGTAAGGTATATGAAATAGGATTTACGTTAGGTTTTTGCATGCGAGATTGTAATACTGCTCTCCATGCAAGCGTAAACTTGTGATTAGACGGGGAATATACGCTATTGCAGTTATTTACCAGGAAATTAAAATATGAATGATACTTGTATTATGTGCTGTTGTAACATTACATTGAAGTGAGAAAGGAAAAGGTCAGTATTATGCTACCGGTGGTTAAGTATCTAAAATAATAATAAGTACTAAGTAATAATATTACGTGAGGGGTTTATTCAGGGAAGAAATAATATGTTACTTAATGAGATACCGGATATTTTTGAGATTATTTCAAGTGGTAGCATTTTTGCCTTTAGAATAATTTTTGACATTGTTTTTTTTGTTTTGTTTTTGTTTTTGGTTTTTATTTAAAAAAAGAAAGACAAACATTCCCGGATTACGAATAACCTGAAAATATTTGAAAATATCCTACTATCACCACAGTAAGCTGAAAATGTTGCTTGTGTTGTGATGGAGGACTTGCCAGCTGAGGAATTTAACACACTACGCCTGGGTGGGACCCAATCGCGATGTCAACTCGGCCACCACATATTTTATCCTTCCATCACAGATTTTTATCGATACTTACTCCTAGATATTTAAATGTGTGTTTTTTTAAATATTGTGCAATTTGAAATGCAATAATTTTAATACGAGTTTTGGAATTGTCATGTATGATAATGTCAATATTTTTAGGGGTATCATTTGTAGGGATTGTGAATGAACTCTTTTTCACTGTTTTTTAGTCGTTTTTTTTAAATTTTATTATCAGTTCTGTACCATTGTATTCCTTTCAATTTTTTTTTATAAATGCATAAGTAATTTTTCGGCGTATGGATTTTTTTTAATTTTGAACGCAGCTGGGAAAATAATAATAATTTCATTATATGAATCTGAGTGATGCCGTTAAAATGGCTAATTCTTTAACGAGAAGGCCCGAAAAGGCTATTATAGTCACAATTGATTTCATATACTCTGTTTTTTTGCCCTTTTGATTGTTTATTTATTTATATTAACTATTGGCTCGTGTAGAGGTCACAAACACAAAACTCATCGTTGGAAAGTACAAAGTAAATTTACTATGGTAGGAATATTTCTAGAACATTTGCTTCTCGTTTCTTCGTTTCTTAGTATCGCTGGTATAAACACGGATTAGTTACCTTATTTTTAATCTTCCTCTCCCCCGTATCTTTTTCCTTATATATTTTCCAGCCTCGCAACATAACACACATCTGAGAATTTCAAAATCAAACTGACTTTGGACAAAGAAAAATATATAATTGAATCACATTAACAAGATAATTTTAATAAGTATAAACGATAAATATAAGAAAAATATTGAAGACAATATTAGTGATTTCTAAACGAAAATCTGAAACAGAAAAATCAGAAAAAGGAAACGGTCACATCTGGGACTCGAACCCAGGACCCTTGTCTTTCCGGGACAGTGCTCTACCAACTGAGCTAATGGGACCCTATTCCCCTCGGTCACTTTTAACTGTATCATACTTCGAATAAGAACTACTAACATAGTCTTCATTTTTTCCCCGCACATTTTTATTGGCAACTATCTTTATGTATGATCGCAAGATTCAACCCGAACTAAATGCAATCCAGACAGCGTCTTTTTAGATAAACCTATCTTATTTTTTATTTTTAATGTGCGACATCTGTTGACTTTTCTGCAAGTCTAGAATGAATATTTATTTTTCGGAATAACTTTATTGAGTAAAACCTCAAATTGTAATATTTAAATATTGAAGACAATATAAGTGATTTCTAAACGAAAATCTGAAACAGAAAAATCAGAAAAGGGAAACGGTCACATCTGGGACTCGAACCCAGGACCCTTGTCTTTCCGGGACAGTGCTCTACCAACTGAGCTAATGGGACCCTATTCCCCTCGGTCACTTCTTATTCGAAGTATGATACAGTTAAAAGTGACCGAGGGGAATAGGGTCCCATTAGCTCAGTTGGTAGAGCACTGTCCCGGAAAGACAAGGGTCCTGGGTTCGAGTCCCAGATGTGACCGTTTCCCTTTTCTGATTTTTCTGTTTCAGATTTTCGTTTAGAAATCACTAATATTGTCTTCAATATTTAAATATTACAATTTGAGGTTTTACTCAATAAAGTTATTCCGAAAAATAAAGATAAATATAAGCATAACAAGATAGAAAAAATAAAAGAATGACGGTCGCAACTGGGGATCACCTAGAATATTTGCTTCGAAAGCTTTTGTGATGTCTGTACGAATGTTGATGAGTGCAAGCGAGATGGAATGCTTGCAAAATCTTATAAAAGGCGATGCACGTTAGGTGTGTGTCTCTTTTGTTACAAGCAGCTAGCTCCCCAATAAATATCAGTACAAGATCACGTATCTTTATTGTGTACGGCCTTCACCCGCTATAATAATACTCAGCCTCTACACCACATTGGCACCAGCTACATTTGGAAGAAACTATAGCTTCTAAATGATTAACTATAATTTGGATCTGTAAAACCTTCAAAAGTTATTTCAATAAGTTGAATCTGTTATCTTAATTACGTTATGAGTAGGGTTGGAAAACAGAGAAACCTGTTTTGAGAATTGTTTTTAACTCAGATCATATTCCTATGAAATATTGGTAGAATGCCACAGCACATCGACCTCTCGTCTGGGCTTCAAAGGTTTTAAATGTAGCGATCCATCTATTGAAGTAGTGGAATCTAAGAGATGAATTTCTCGTTTTCTGTCACGGACGTTTTTTTTTACAGGTATCTCGAGTAGTATCCTAGACCAAACATTGCCGGCAAGGTAAAAATAAATGGGTGTTCTTTCAAAAAAAATGTAACACTTATGTACTCTTTACTAATCAAAACGTTTTATATTTTTAAGAAAAAAAAAGATAATTTAACGATTAATGCATTTTGAAAATGAAAGTTTTGCTTGAACCCAATCAAAATGCTGACGGAGTAGAAACCAACATTATTTTAGTCACTGGGCACATTGCCAAGTTTCGCCTATCACTGGTTCTGATTAGACTCGATAGTAAGACCTTTATGTTGCTAGCATTTTAAAATTAATACAACAACAGACGAATATTGATAAAATTGTATTTATGTTTCTTATAAACATATTTTTTATAGTAATTTAATGTGTGCATTGATTACGCTTGCACGATTATCAACACTGGTATGTAGGAATTACCTCCTCTAACGTAAATACTAAAACTTTGAAGTTGTATATAGCGTTAATTTTATTGATTTTGCTGAATCTTTAATTAACATATTGCATGTTCGAAACAGGTTAAAACATTGGAAATATATAAATACGTGATTCATAATAAAATTTATCGTATTATATAAGTTCTTAAACTGATTAGATGTTTCCTTTCCCCCTCCTCCCTCCATGATACTCTGTACATCTTTGGTGTGCTCCTTTCTTCTGTTTTTTTTTCTTTCTTTTATAAACCTTCTAAATAATACGCATTTAGATTATCTTCTACCAACAGAAGTTAAGAGAAGTTTATAATTTAGCTTAATTCAATCCCATCTAAATTATCTGATATATGGGGAAACACATACATTACATATTTAAATGATTTAAAAATAAGGTTTAATAAAAAAACCCTTCAACTGCAACTGCCTCTTAATCTACAACATACAGAACGAATACACACGAATACAACATTTATAACAAAATTTCACAAGTACAAGAACACTATACAAGATAACATTACAAAATTTACACTAATACAGTAAAGACTGAAAGTGTTAAGAAAAGCATAGGCCACGTGGGTTGAAACATTTTCAATCTCCTTCGCAATAGCCTGAAAACGGAGAATCGAATAAGTAAATTTTTGAAAAAAAACTGTTCGATCTACAGATAAGCGAACAGAATGTAAAGTTATTGTTGAGATGAGATGTAATATGCTTTTATTATATTGTGTTAAATTATTATTGTTATGTGTGTAATATTATGTAGCTTATATTAAACTAAAAAAATGGGCGAAGTTACGCTATCCTGAAAAAATGACAAACTCGTTAATGTTACAAAAGCTCCATTTTTGTAGCGAGATTCCATATATATAAATAAATAAAAATGAACAAGGAAACTACCTTTTGTGACATACGTGGTTATTGGATAAAACCTTGCACAAAGCGCTTGAATTTAGTGGTGCAGTTGTACCAAGTAGGCCATCCAGAAATAGGTTCTCTTGAGACTGTGCGGTTATTCCAGAGTTAGAATAGCATATATTTTGTAGAGATAGAACTTTATATTTTCTAGGTTTATTCGCTATGTTATATAGCTTATATATAACATGTATCAAGCGACAAGTTGAGCCCGCCAGGTAGATACGTCGAGTATCTCGCTGAAATGAACTCATATCAACATATTAGTGGAATATGCTGCGCAACTTGAGCTTTTAGAGTATATTATTATCTGCTAGGGCTGACTCCAAGCTTTATACCTACAAATATTACTTTTTTAACGTTTCATGTAGGTTTTTCATATAATATAATAATATAGTACCAATTGCATAACTTAATACAATGTGCGTATATAAAAATCCTACTATTTGTAATTATAAACTAAAATTATTGTCATTTGCATTCCAACTAACCATGCTCAGAAAATTAGAAAAATGTCAGATTGAAATATTTGCATGAGCAAAATTAAAAGTTTTATCAATTTAAACGAAACACGCCATTTTTCAAAAGCAGATCCAAAATCACATATCACTATATTTAACTGTTTTATATATCAATTTTACATAGTATCAAAAATGTCAAGACATGAAAATGAATTAAAATTTTGTTGGCAAATGCACGCAAGAATCTTACAATAAGTTTTCATGCAATTCCGTGACTAAAATAAACAATGGATATGTTATGCATTAATATTTGTTTCATCATTTTGTCTTTCCCGATTTCAACATGACGGAGTATTAACCTAAATAAGGGATATTATTCAGCCAAATGATTTTCTTCAATTTCCCATGGGAATACATTGAAGAAGAAAAGACTTTCAGATAACGTACAGAATACGTTCATAAATCATTTAGCAAAATAAAAGCCCATATTCAGGATGAAATAATGAAGAATGGAATAATACATTCCCAAGTCATTTACGTTTTTTTTTTCCTTAAAAAAAAAAGATAAAGTGATGAGCTTATTTTTAACTTTCGAATCTCTGAGTAAATATGACGAAGATTCTAAACATAGCGTTTTTGCGTGAAAATATAATCATCTCATGGTAGGTATTATGCTTCCCTTGTTGATTTCAAAATTCAATAAAATATTGTCCTTTTTGTTGATTGCTTTGAAGATAGCGAAAATTACTAAATTTTTGTCATATAAAAAAACTTGCTTAAAATCGTTTCATTAAAATTTCTTTGTTATTTTTGTTCATTAGTCAAAAAATTATGTTTTAAAAGTGTAGTGACCACTCGTTGCGAAGTTCTCGAGATGCTTTCAGTTTCACCCCTATAAAAGATCATCTTTCGGAATCTTAAAATTCCATTGTTTGAAATGGTTTGAAACTTTGCTTAGTGTTTTTGGTTTTGATGGACAGGCACTAACCCTACATTTTAATTTACTATCCTCACCGACTCTCTATTTGAATGGGGTGTAGTCCCTCATGCTTCCCACGCTTAGTTAATTACAGTATTTTCATAAATTTGACATTTATTTTGTTCGTAATTTTACTGGTATTATTTGAAATTTTCTCGGATTTTATGTTACGCTTTCTCATTCTTTAGCCTATCTTTTGGACAGCGTTGCAGTGTCCATCATCAGGGCAGACATATATATTATGATGAAATGTGAGTTTATGTATGTAGAGATGATACTTGTTGCAAGTGTAAATCCTTTATATTGCAGTATAATAATTATTACTTAATTTAATTAGTTTTCGGAGTTTAGTTTTGGTGCAGCCGTTATCAGGTACCAGATAGCAAGAATTGCTGACACGACGAGGATAAGCTGAAAATAAATTTATATTATAAATATAATTTTATTGTGAACTCTTCATGTTGTCGATATAACATTTTTTAAATATAAGACAAAGACTACAGAGACCTGAAACATACCAAGACTGCAAAGGTGTAATTAATACTCATCCATAGAAGTTTTTATTTTTTTACTTCAATACGAGAAGCTTATGTTTTTTTAACGTTTTACGTTCGGAAGAAGATTTTATGGTAAGAGGTTTCCATTGCACTTTTGTCTTCTCGCAATACTCTTTGTTCAATATACTTTGAAAGTTTTCCTTATCTATGAAAAAAAACTTCAGATTTTCTCGTTATCAGGCAGTATTACAAGCTCTGCCGCAATGGATCTAATGTTTTAATGCCACCGAAGCGCTTCAAAGGAAGTTGTAACTCAGAAAATAAAGACTAAAAAGTAGGAAAGAAACGGAATGCAGTGGAAATGCGATGGATTAAATAAGTGTAAAAATACAAAGTTTCAGTAGAAAATAGGAGCTGGTAAATTAGATACGTAGGTAAATTAAATTACAAAATGGCGATAACATAGGTTAAAAAAATCATTTGTATATAGGGCGTGCTAGATAGACTTACACCAGTAATTTTTGAGCTTGTTTTGAATCATAAATATAGACAGCGTAATATTAAGTTTTAATATTTAATTTTCTAAGAGGTTAGATTTTAAAATAGAGATTGATCACAAAAAAATATAAATAAAACTATCATACTTATATATGCCAAAACCAAACTTATTTATAGTGAACAAATAATAAACTTGATATACGAGTATTAACATACAACCAAATCACTAGATCTTTCAATCAAAAGTTCATCCAACAAACAAAAACGAACCCAACATTTGAACAGACAGATTTCATTTACTACGGCATAAAAATTTGATTACCACTCTCCCAGAAAAACAAATTAAAAAAATGTAAAACACATCCTAACTAATGTAATAGGTATTAGATTACATTATAATGTATATTTAATAAAATAAAATACGGAAAATGTCAATGTACATAAATATATTTTGTCTGATTATTATTATCTTAGTGACTGTACAGCTTAATATGAATGTTGTAAACGGAACTCACGCCCTCTGTTATTTTTAAAAAGAACTGTTAAAATTTTTAAACCCCTGCAGCGGATTTTAATCTGTAAGTGAAACATAATTACGTCAATACAAAGTAAAAATTCCAGTGTACGATTTGGGGAGTAGTTGATATATTTTATTTGTTTTTACTAAAGGAGCATAATATTATGTACATGATTAATTTTTGTTTTATTTTACACTATGTTGTGTAGTGTTTTCTCCTATGTAGGAAGCTGAACAGATATGAAATTAATTTCATTTCCAAGCAAAAGTAACTGAAGAAAGATATGAGGGTTTCCCGCATTTTTTGATACAGAGGATTGTCGAGTTTAAGCTTATAATCTTGAAACATATATAGGTACTACTAATAATTAATGATTTTAATGCGTGAAGTGAAATATTTCTGCAAGAAATTATTCACGTTCAATGATCTCAAAATTGGTATTTGAATTTTAGTGCCATTTTCAAAATCGCAACTGATTTTTCAGACAAGTCTTTAAGTAGCTACCTATCTTTGATCACAAAAATATTTTATTTTTATTTAAATCCATATTTGAAATACATTCTTAAGTTATTTGATTTTTTTTATTTTTATTGAGGGTTATATTTCAAAGGGTAAATTTCAGATGTCTCTGTAATTTGTCAACAAAAATGATTATATAATAAATAAAATTGACAATTTAGGTTTAATTCTGAGGCTTAAATTACGAATGCTTCCAACATCACAAATTCCACCATTATTACATTTCATATTTTTAGATGGGTCTGAACTATGTTTTAATAATAAAAAAATTAAAAACTTTTAATTATATAATCGAATTCATAATTTAATGTTTAGTCATAGCGAAAAATATGAAATTAAGTTAAATGGAATTTACTTTTTAAGACCTCACTCATATGATGTTCATAGGTCAAAAAAATCAAGTCCAAGACATCTTTTCCGGAGAAATTTAATTTAACATTAACCCGAGAAGAGTTATCTACGCCTGCGAGATGTACACGCTATCTAAATTTCTCTTTCTCTTTTTAATAGATTTGCCTTGTGCTCTTTAATGAACCCAGTGGCCGAAGGGAGCTTGCCGATGGTACGTGTGTCACTAAGGTAAGTCCCGCCATTTTTGACTTTTTGAGGTATAGTACGCCTGCAAGACGTATGTTTAGGCTTTTTGTAACTTTTAACTAAGATTATGTGTTTTTAATTTCTTTAATTTTTCGTACATTTTATGTAGGTATATTTTGGCATTGTTTCAGATACCAATATGTGACGGTCTAATATATTAAACAGTGAAGATATTTTCAAAATCTTAGACAAAGAATCACAGATTCGGTCAACCTTGGAGGAGATGAGACTTGACGCAAATCACTTTGAAGTTATTTTTACGAAATAATATAAAAATATTAACGACATTCTTGTAAAACCTACTGATTCACATAAAAAACTTCAGGAAAGAGAACCAAAGCCCAAAATACGTAAATCCCATAGACATATGAATATTAGTAGACCTGCCCTAAGTGATTAAAAGCGTATTATCCCCACTCCCCATACCGGTTCCATTGAGCCGGCTGGGCTCGCATATGGCCTCAAGTGAAATTTGAAAACGTGACGTCATCATTCTTGTGCGAACTATGGTCGAGGCATCATCGGTTTATTTTACGAAATAACAAGGCAAAATGTTGACTTGTGATATGAAAACTTGTAAAAATAGATGTGAAAAAGAGAATAAACCCAATTGTCGTATTACATTCCATAAGTAAGCATTATTTTACTTTATTTTAAGCTTATTCAAACCGTATTATATGGATCAGTTTTAGAAACATATACTATCACATCACAATGTAGCGATTCTCAAGTGTGCTCATCGTTGTTTACTGGGGTAAGTAAATTATGAGACATTTGTAAAAGTGTCTTAACTAAATACTCTGAAACTAACTACGACTCTGAAAATAGAAGCTGCCTTACTTTGCCGAATTTGGACTTCGCAAATTAGTTCATAACGTGGCGAGTAATTTGCGCTCCCATGTAAAAATGTCTATTCATTCAAAAGCAGATTTTACTTTTAAGAACTAAATGGTGATATTATAATGCGAGATGCCTATTTACTGTCAGATTGATTTATTGACGAATCACAGTCAGCCTTACTCCCTTCGTTCTTCAACAGTTGATTTTACCCCTCGCCATTATCTTCTCGTCTATTAATTCCTATGTCTGTGGTAAATCCTGACCTTTTTGCTGCAAAAAAAAAAAAAAAGTCAAAATTAGTGTGCTATAAGTGCAAAAAGTAAGTATGTTCTGAGCACAAAGTGGATGACTGTGTAGATTGCTCTAAAAATATAGCTAATAAATAAAAGCATGATTAATTTTAATGTTTGCCCTAAGAATAAGTAATTAATGTTAGAAAAGTATTAGATTAATAAAAAAAAAACATATGTTTAAGTTGATTTTGTTGAAGTTTGAAGAGTATGAGCATAATGTTTTGTTTCTTTGTAATAAATACCTGTGATGGTAGTTTTCATTGATAAAAATGTGTTTTATTATTAGTTTGTATACCAACCTTAATTTTCTTTAAAAAAATAAGACATAAGTAGGTATATTTTGGCCTACAGGCTGTCATTTATATATCTACGCCTCTGAGACGAATGTTTAGGCTTTATGTACCTCAAAAATAGATTAGACTTCTAGGGTTAATGAAAAACAGTATTCATTTAATATTTAGGCTAATTGGGCAAATACAATAGTGCAAGTATCGTGTAATATTCTGCAAACAATGTTGTGGAAAGTTTTCCATACATTGTGCAGAACAAGGGTTCAACATTAAAGCCGACCTACCGCTAAAGTGCTTATAACGACTGCTTGTTTGTGGGTCAAAACTTAGAGTATAAACTTTAAGTGCGGTATCGGGCTGACGTATTGCATTTGAAAAGCATGTTGTAAAATTATGGCCAGCCAAAAGCGCGTCGGCGAAAACTTAATTTTCACTTAAGGAGATGCTATTATAGGAAGTATTATAGAAAATATATTATCATTAATGACTCGAACAATTACTTGGGGTGATCTTTCATTAAAAAAAACAGTGCTATTTAAACACGGCTTAAACCTTATAATCAACGTTTTTGCATGGTAGTTTTACACCAGGGCGATACTGAGTAAATCTTCCACTCATAAACATTCATTATATACAATGTAATTGCGCAAACCGGGATTTGAACCCGCGATCTTCATACCCCTCGACCACGGAGGCTATCAAATCTTAACGGATGTGGAAATTATCGCAGTCGCGACAATTTATTTATAAGCTTTTTTGTTTTTATTTCAAAGAAAGACAAATATATTCTCGTGATACGAATAACCTGACAATATTTGAAAATCTCTCCACCACAGTAAACGTAAAATGTTGTTTGTGTTGTGGTTGCTTGTTTGGAGGAATTGAACACCCGACGCCTGGTCTGTCGCGTAAACGTGAACGCGTATTGCGAGCTGAAAACTGGACCAACGTGTGAAAGATGTTAGCGGATTTAGCGCCAATATTTTTTGTTGTATACACGAAAACCGACAATAATCGGGTTGACCGGAAAACGTTCCCGACCAACGCATGCATATTCCAAGTCGTCTTGTACACCTTGAGCCAGCGCATTGACCCAACGCTGGGGATAACGTGGACTAGCCGCACAATTTTAGTCACATTTCCTGTCTTTGATTAAAGTTAAATACAATTGAAAATATGTTATGTACATAGTGTAAGTTCATTCAGTACAAAAAATTGCATTCCAATTTTATGATTGTGGTAGATAATTGTAACGCCCTGGTAAAAGACAACCATTCAGAGTAGAAATGTTGCACAAAATTACTTGTGCCATATTTGGAGACTAGATCTTAACAGACAGGTACTTCTCAGCCTTTCTCTTCCCCATTTGCTTTACCTCCTTATTACTTTTAGTGTCACAAAATACCCAAATTGCGAATGGCACAATAAAAACTGACTTCGAACATTATTGCTACCGTCAAGAGTTATCGAAATAAAAATTAAGAAAAATTTGAAAAAATGCCGTCGCAGATTGTTTAGTTACCAATTATAACTATCTACCGTTTTTAAAATAAACAACCGTAGTTAACAATGCCACTAAATAAAACACAAGCCAAAGATTTGACATTTTATGTCGCATAAAGTTCAAATTAAATGAATTCAATAATACTCTTAAATCGGAAAAAAGAGATTTGATAAAAACTGTGGAATATTTGAGCTCGAAAATTGGTGAAAGATATTTTTGAACTACTGAAATTATTGGAATCCCCGAAAGAAAGCAAAAAAACTTAGGACGGGTTGTTTCGGAGAATTTGAACAATTCATCAAATTTCAACGTTCATTTTCAAGTTCTGTGAAAGATTTTTTCAAGTTCTGTTTTTATTTCAGTTTTGTCAAGTAACTAGCCTGCAATGATATAATAACAGAACTTGAATAGGACTTTCACAGAACCCGAAAATGAACGTTGAAATTTGATGAATTGTTCAAATTCTCCGAAACAACCCGTCCTTAATGAATGTCGTAAAAACAAAATTATAAAGAATTTAAATTAGAGATGCCAAATCAGTATGCCAGTTGAGTCTCCACGGAGGAAAATCGAGGGAACGCCGAGGAACGTCGTCGTAAAGATGGAGCGAAGGCAAAAAAATGACGACATCATTGCTACAATCCGCTAGAGGAAGGGCATCACGGCGAAGGACATAAACGTGCACTCCAACCATAACATCAAATAAATTATCAAAGAACACCTATCCCCAAAAATAAATTTGTTCATAATAAAGACTTCTCGAAGAAATAAAAATAAGTTCTGTTATGTAAAAAACTGTAAAATTTAACTCGGACTTTTTGCAGTGATTTAGAAAAAATACGAGATACTCCTGTCGTAGATGCTTAGCAATATTATGTACAACCTTAAATTTCTCAAAATCTTTTAGTAAACTATTGTATTGGTTTTAACCGTCTACCCTCCCTTCTCAACGAACTAATATTTTGTTACGTTTGATTTGCAACTTCTCGCGGTTTATCAACCCTTCAATCTTAACGAATTAATATGTCACGTTGTGTAATTTTTTGTTTCGACAGTGATTAATTCATTGAAGGATCCTTTTAATTGGTTGTGGTAACTTTGGTTCTTTTTAGATGAGGCGTGTTACATTCTGTATGGTTTGAAAATAAGACAATGACCGACTACCCTGATTTTAACTACCTTTTCCTACCTTGTTTGCTCGCCCAAACGTTTCCGGTTGCTGCAGTCGATAGTGTGCTAATATAATGAGACAATTAATTACAAGTACATGAAATTCGCTATAGACAATTCAATTCAAGATGCACAAAATTCTAAGTTAATGATTTGACTATGGATTGTTAGTTTTGTGAGTTATTTCTATGAGTAGGTATTTTCGGGAATAGCTAGAGACAAAACATGTGTTGCTTTAGATTGGTCTCCGTCCAAATCCCATCCATCAACGTGACCAGCTCGAGAGCAGCCAAGTTGATGGTCCAATCCCAACACCTCCAGAAATGAATTGAATATCGCTCAGCGACAGATGAAATAATGACATGTTTTGCCTCCTGCCGGAGGGTGATGAAGGTGGAATGTGGGTCCTTGGTGGTAACTGATGATGTTGATGTTGATGATGAATGATGAAGATTCATCTTATACCGTTAGGTACAAGGAGCTGCTCCGGTCCGGTGGCATGATAGCCTGGTGTCAGGAACCATTTGGGTCACGTGGGTAGCGCGAGGTTTAGGTCGCGTCAACCTCCCCCAAATCGATGATGAGTTAAGCTTTGCCAGTATGCCGAAAGTTAGGAGTCCACTCTACTAACCTCAAACATAAACATATACTGAAGTGGTTTGCATCAGCAACGTCAGGAGTTCGGGAGTCCCGTGAACACCCCTCTGGTTTACGCTCGTAAGAATAATGATGAATTCAGCTTCAGTTTGTTCGACTTCGCTTCTGCAGTCACGCTACTCCAAATAGCTCCTGGCTCCAGTCTATACAGCTTCTCGTTCCAGTAGAGGTAATGACACATATTTATCATATGTACAATACAGAACATACTTCAAGTCTTTCGTCCACACTCAAAATAGTCATGTCTATATTTAATTTGAATGGGGCGTCCATCCGACATAACGAGTGTTTCCGAGACGGGAGATTTTACCCCACTTCAAAGTCATGGTCACTCGCTCTATCGTTTTTCACCCTCCACTCGCTTCAAATGTCAAAGAATGGTAGAAAGTGATATCCTCGACTTCCGGCGCTAAGGATCAGGGATACTGGAATCATCAGGTCGTGAATCTGAAATCATCCGATCTCCGTCAGCTCAAACGATTTCAGTCGGAGTCAATTTCCAAACTAATTCTGGATGACTTCTCCTCCTATAGTGGGGTAAGTACTTATTGAATTTGGCAGGAAAGACGTCAGAAATCGCCGAAACAACTTCATATTCGTCACGATCCCTTCGTTCTGTCAGCGAAAAAATCCTCCCCATACGCCAGACAAGAAAAGCATAGCCCTTATCCGCTTTGTTCCTTCGTCTACCAGCTAACTCAAGTAGGAAAGCCCATTAGCAATCTTCGTTCCCTTCGATTTGAACTCCGTGAAAAGTGTCCTCTCACCAGCTGAAAATACTCGAAACAGGGGTCTATTCAGGGTGACTATCTAAGGCTGGTCCGCCAACACCTTCGACAGAAACCGATGCTTTTACGGGAATAACTCAACCACATCTGAGCAGGGGAAAAACCGGCGCTGCTCTACTGAAAATAGACTTTATCTCGGTATCCAGGGTTATCGACTTTGCTAACACAAAAGTCCCTATTAGGCAAGCCAATCACAAATTTCGTTCCCTTCGCTTTTGTCGCTTTGGTAAGATAGGACAGCCTACGGAAAATTCGTACACTTCGTCCCCGCCAAACTTAAGAAAAATGAAAATCTCACTTGATAGAATAGGAATGCCAGACAGATGCATTCTCTCGGCGGCTAGCTTCAATCCGCTGCGTTATCCCGATTCAAAATTGAATGAAAATTATATGCTAACAGAGAAACCCCTGTAATAACTACAATAGACCGTAGCCTTCACAAAGTTCGTAAAACGGACTTGGAAGTAGGTATTAGTGGTACGTAGGTATACGCACGTGGCTCTAATAGTTGGAATAATGGTGCACTCACTGTACATGGCTAAGTGAGAGTGATGGTCGAATAAGTTATATTTAATTAAATATATTTTATGAATTCCGTATAACCTAATCGTTAAATATTATAACTGGAGAATTATTAAATCATTTTAAATTGCAGAAAAAATTGTCTAACTCATAACTCAAAATAATGCGCATTGTTCGATAATCTAGAGTGTTAAAACTAACCGAGCCCCGGGCGGCCCCAACACAATAGGTGATTTATGGCCCCTCTTGCTAACAGGGTCCGACCTCAATTCTTCTAACATTATTACCTATAGTATTCAGGTTAAATACTCTTACTTCAAAATACAATTGAATTATTTGGTTAACATAAAGGAAAATAAGGGTTAGTAATTAGATTATAATAGACTTACCGATACATCTTAGTGTCAACAATCCAAATAATTATAAGAAACAACCACACACACATGCAGTAAAATACTCATGCTGTTAGAAAAATCACTCCTTCTACACTAAATGACTTTAGCCGTGTTCGCGTCCCGACGATTAATTCTTGTTGACGCGCTTCCTAGTTTTTACTGACTCGACTATCTTAAAACGCTGACCGATTCTGATTATTCCTGACCGTCTCCCAGACCTCGAAACTCTGACCCCCTTGATTCTATTTGATCGTCTCCCCATGCTTTCAAACTGACTATCTTGAACCGCTTTTTTCACCCTCGACTATCGACTTCCTTCTCCCGTTCTTCAACGCTAACTGTCTCGACCGTCTCCCGCGCTTTCAAATCCAGACTCCCCTCCCAAACCAACCCCCAAATCGCCATATGCGATTTCTAATTTATGTCTCCTGAATTCTCGAAATTTCGTGTATCCAAGGGCAGAAACGCACTAAAAGACCCCATCAATTATGAGCTCTAAAACCCGTCACATTAATTTAAATCGTTTCAAAACCAATAAATTGTTACTTCTCAAGTAAACTCTCCAATTATTTGTTCAAAGGATGAAACTTGACCCTTCCAGTCCAGTGGCGTGTTGGCCCACCAGCATTTTAGCTCGGCTTACAATTATCAACACGGTCTAGGATGTATTAAATAATTATGATGTAATAGTTTTATTTTTAAATCTTCTTGCGAGATTTTAATTTAACTAGGCAAATTCCAAACTCGTCCTGTTAAAATGTTATTTACCTCGCTATTCATAATTATAATTCGTCTAAATCCTTAGAAAATTACGTAACTATATTTAACGGCGTATTTCATTCTTAGAAAGTCACTTAGTAGCATTGCTCAACCTAGTTGAATTGTTTCTTATTGATCTTGTTAGGGTTTTTTTTTCTATCCGCCCCCTACACTGGCAAATTCGCTACTCCACTGAATAAAATCTAAGAATTCAGACCACCATCACGGAGGTCTCTGACGATACAGTGCATGTTCCAAGTTTTTTTCCCTCACCCTAATAAATTTAAGCACTTTCTCTTAGAATAACTTTAAGGCCAACATCTGGAAGTCTCTATTTCGTGAGATCGACTGAAAATTTCTTTCTCACCATAATAAATCAACAATAAAAAAAATTTATCCCAGGGCGAGTCCATCACACTATGTGTAACTTCTGAAACTAAAATTGAATCTTTACCTACCTTTACTTTAATTATACTACCAGAATGAGAATTAAGGTCTAAGACAAATATATTCATGTGTACTATGCAAATCAACAACTATGATGTTACTTTTATCATGGAGCCATGGCTCAGTGATTAATTTTTAAATAGTACCAGAACGAGAAATAAGGTCTAAGACAAATATATTCATGTGTACTATACAAATCAACAACTATAATGTTACTCTTCTCATGGAGCCATGGCTCAGTGATTAATTTTTAAATACTACCAGAACGAGAATTAAGGTCTAAGACAAATATATTCATGTGTACTATACAAATCAACAACTACGATGTTACTTTTCTCATAGAGCCATGGCTCAGTGATTATTTTTTAAATAGTACCAGAACGAGAATTAAGGTCAAAGACAAATATATTCATGTGTACTATACAAATCAACAACTATGATGTTACTTTTCTCATGGAGCCATGGCTCAGTGATTAATTTTTAAATACTACCAGAACGAGAATTAAGGTCTTAGACAAATATATTTATGTGTACTATACAAATCAACAACTATGATGTTACTTTTCTCATGGAGCCATGGCTCAGTGATTAATTTTTAAATACTACCAGAACGAGAATTAAGGTCTAAGACAAATATATTCATGTGTACTATGCAAATCAACAACTATGATGTTACTTGTCTCATAGAGCCATGGCTCAATGATTAATTTTTAAATACTACCAGAACGAGAATTAAGGTATAAGACAAATATATTCATGTGTACTATACAAATCAACAACTATGATGTTTATTGTTATAAAGTTTAATTTGTAGAACTCCATTTTAATTTTTATTTTTTTATATATTCAATAATATTATTGAATATATAAAAAATAAATAAAAAAAACTATGATGTTACTTGTCTCATCGAGCCATGGCTCAATGATTAATTTTTAAATGAGGAACTCTTTGACTACATGTGCCATGTTTCCAGACGTGATATAGATTATTCAAAATTGAAAAAGAAACGCTGCTGCTGCGAAACACTATAACAATAAAGAAAAAGTGTGTGTGTGTCTTTTTTTTTTAACATTATTTCTGGCTTTCAACCTTCAAGGGTGTTCTTGGCCATCATTTAAAATTATTGAGAAATGAATGGTGAATTTAAATATTAATTTTATTTAAATGGGCAAATTTCAAAATTATAATGAAAATTGGAGTCGAGTTCAGACTTAGAAGAGATGAGATGTTGAATGGAGGGGAGGCAATTTTAGATAAGGCTTGATAGAAGAGAGGATATTTGTTTAGAGAGGGACAACCAAAAAATATGTGATCTAAAGTTCCCACTTCTAGACCACAGAATGTACAATCTGAGGAGTCAACGACGTGAATTTTAAAAAGATGGGAAGGAACGGAACAATGTCCGATCCTCATTCGAATGAGTGAAGAAATTTCTTTTTTGGAAAAATGAGGGAATTGCTGAAACCACGGTTTTGATGGAATAGTCCTTTGTATTGAGGCATAGCAGGCTCCCTTGGATTTACTAGCAATGTGCCAATACTCCAACCAAACATTGCGGGATCTATCTTTGATGATGGAAAAAATGTCAAATAGGGGAATGTGGTTTACGAGGGTAACAACAGGGTTGGACGCTCCTTGTTTTGCCAAGGCATCTGCAAGGCACCCATGATACCAACATGTCCAGGAATCCAAATCAGAGTTACAGTTTTACCAGAGCTTTGAATGGAGGCTATCATCTCTCGAATAAGGCATACAAAGTGATCATCAGGATGAAGAAGAGGACTGGATTTAAGTTTTTGGAGGGAACTGAGAGAGTCAGAGAGAACGAGGGAATGTTCAAAATTATTTTTGATTATATATTTGAGAGATTCTATTATTGCAATGCACTCGGCTGAAAATATTGAAAATTGATTTGAAATTGAATGAAATATTCTGTCATTAGAATTATTATTGTAAACGTTAATACCTATACCGCAGTTAGGAGAGTCGGGAGATTTGGATCCATCAGTAAATAAAGGAGAAAAGTTGGGCCATTTAGATGAAATAATGTCATTGAACATATTATTGACAGTTCGGGCCGGGAGATTGGAATGACTTTTAAGGATTCCGATCCCTTCTATTATTGTTGGGGATAGGGTGACGTGACTATATTTTAATTTGTATAAGGGAAGTAGATCATTTTGGATGATGTGAAGCTCTGAGAGAGACTTAAAATTTTTACAGATGTCAGGAAGAGGTTTAGTTGAAGCTCTGATTGTAGATGAATGGGTTGAGTCAATGAACAAAGAGACGCTGGGGATAACCTGGTGACATTTAGAATTTAAAAATTTAAGAACAAATTTGTCAGCAAATAGTTGACGCCTTAAATAAAGAGGAGGATCAGAACATTCTACTTGAAGGGAATTGATGGGTGACGATTGCATCGCTCCAGTTATAATTCGCAAAGATTTAGATTGAATTTTGTCTAATTTATCAAGTACATTTTTTGAGGCAGTACTAAAAAGTGGGCAGGCATAATCGAGATGGCTTCAAATAAGTGCGTTGTAAAGCAACTTAATGCAAGTAGGGTGAGCTCCCCACCAAACGCCAGATAATGATCTGATGATATTTAAATTTTTTTCGCATTTAGTAACTAAATTATTAATATGGGAAGACCATTTAAGTTTCCTATCAAATGTTACTCCCAAAAATTTTACTTCAGAAGCGTTGGGGATTGGAGAATTTTTAAATAAAATTTGAACGGGGGGGTTTTTATGGCGGTTTGAGAAGGTGACACACTGAGTCTTTTGGATTGAAAGTTCAAAACCATTTAAGGTGAGCCATGTGCAAAAGGAATTCATGGCTTCGTTAAGATATTTGACGGCGAGAGGGATGATTTTGGATGATAAGAAGAAAGCTATGTCATCTGCGAACTCAATAACTTTTACTTGTGGGGGAATAGTGACATGCATATCATATGTGTATATATTATACAGTAAGGGGGACAATACATCGCCTTGTGGTAAACCCTTCCAAACAGACCTACTTTGAGGAGAAATATCTGGAAGTTCAATGAAAATTTAGAAATAGATTAATAATAGATTGGACAAACATGGGGGGGAAGGCCAAGGCCTAGAAGTTTTTTTTTCAGGATTGGGATTGAAACATTGTCAAAGGCGCCTTCTATATCTATAAAGACGGCAAGACAAACTTCCTGTTTAGAAATTGATAAATTAATATCAATGCTGATGATGGCAAGGTTATCTTGAGTGGATTTTTTTTCCTAAATCCAAATTGAGATCTAGAGAGAAGCTGTTTACTCTCGACAAAAAATTCTAATCGGTTTTTAATTAATTTTTCATAAAGTTTACTGAGGGTGGATGAAAGAGCAATTGGCCTGTAGTTGGATCCAGAATTTGGTGATTTGTTTGTTTTTAAAATAGGGATGATTATTTGAGAACTCCAGTCATCAGGCATTATACCAGTCTGGAAGAATTTGCTTAAGATGCTTAAGAAGTGGTTTAGAACATTATCATTACTATTTTTGATTATGCTGTAGGGTATACCATCTTTGCCTGGAGATGAGTCCTTAGTATTGATAAACAATTTTTAAGCTCAATTAAGGTAAGTGGAGAGTCTAGCCAATGATTAGACATAGGAGTATTATAGATTGGCGTTATTTCATCTAAGTTAGGTACAGAAGGGGGGGCAATTTTGTCCAAGAATTCATCTATTCATTTAGAATGAGACGCTCGAAGAGATGGTGAACTGAAGGAGGATCGAAATCTTCGGATCATAGACCAAACTTCCGAAATTGGAGTGTTCGGAGATACTGAACTGCAGAAGTTGTACCACCCAGATCTTTTTTTTGACCTCAATACCCTTTTGGCATTGAATTCAGCGTTTTTGTATATAAGATAGTTCTCCATAGTCATATTGTGACGATAGGAAAGAGATTTAGCTTTCCGAATTCTTACTACTTTGGAACATTCCTCATCCCACCAGGGAGTTGGAGGGAGGAAGACTTGTCCGATTGGAAAGAAGTTTGATAAGTAATGGTGATTGGGAAATGATCACTGGAGCAAGGGTCGGGGGACACCACCCATGAGGAGAGAGAACCCAGACTAGTAGAACATATCGAGAAATCCACTGCACTGGGGTTTGTGCTGGGGCGAGAGATCCTAGTAGGAGATCCGTCATTCAAAAGGAAAAGGTTGGATTGATCTAGGAAATCCATCACACTTCGACCATCTCGGTCGGAGAAAGCAGAACCCCAGACAGGGGAATGGGCATTAAAATCGCCTAATATAAAGAAAGGAGGGCTTAGTTGACTTACAATTTGCAACCAAATTTGTTTATTGAAGTGGGCTGTTGGGGGAAGATAGACTGAAATAAAGGATGTGTCCTTTATTTTAGCTGCAACCATTTGGAAGTCAGCATTGGGGGGTTTGATATTATTTATTGGGGAAAATGATATGGATTTCTTAATAAAAAGGGCAGCACCGCCGCCCGAACCTTGCGGGCGGTCGTCGCGGAGACAGAATACCCTCCCACATTAAAGTGAGTGGATGGAGTAAACCAAGTCTCCGAGATAGCAGCCAAAGAAATAATGTTGGAATTTAATAGGTTAAGGAGATCAGATTTGTTAGAAATAGCACTTCGGCTATTCCACTGAAGTATTTTGAAATCTTGAAGAGTCATTTTGAATAAATGATTTTAATGTGGAAATAATAGTAGCAGCGTTGGACGGTAGATTAGTTTGAAAAGAAATAAGGTCAATTAAAAGCATAATGAGAGTTTGGATAAATGAAGAATTGTCTTGGGAGAGTTTTTCAGAAAGCTTTAGAGAGTTCATTGAGGACGGATTATAATTATTTGCACACCCATTTGTGGCATTTGAAAGAGATGAACCATTGGGATTTAAGAGCAGTGAGTTGTGTTGTTGCTGATCGTATCCAGGAGCCGGTTTAGAGATAGCGTTTTTGTATGTGAATTTAGTTGAACGAGAAGAAGTTGTTGTAGAAGAGGGAAGAGGGTTGGATGAGGAGTTGCTGGATAAAGCCTCAGCAAATGATTTTTTGACAGGCGGGAATAGTTTAGAAGCCTGCAGAAAGACAAGTTCTGAGAGGCCATAAAAATTTTAATATTTTTTTGGCGAGATTGTTCTGGGCAAGAAGTGTTGATAGCTGTATGTGAGCCTGAGCAGTTAAAACATTTGGGTGAGGAGGAAGAAGGACATTGGTCAGCTGCGTGGTTTTCTCCACATTTAAAACATCTGGGTTGAGATCTGCATGCAGCTTTGCTATGACCAAAACGGCAGCAATTGAAACATTGAGTGGTGGGATAAGTATACATTTCAACTGGTAATGAGTTGAAGAATAAATATATATGGGAGGGAAGAGATTGACCTTCAAAGGTGATAACGACAGATTGGGAGGGCTTCCAAGAAATTATACCCTCAGAAGAGTCCTTGTAATTTAGCCTCCTGGCTTTTATGGGATTGCCAATGTGTTTGGGGGTTGAAAGTGAAGACAGAATTTCTTCGATGGACAGATCGGTCGAGATACCTCTGACCAGGCCCATGCGAGTGACATTGAAAGTAGGGATATATGCCTTGAACTTTGAATTAGATGAAATGAAGATATTTTTGATGAAACTGTTGGCAACTGAGAGGAATTCGACGGAGATTCGGAAGCGACCCTCGGCTTTTACACCTCCAGGCTTGATTGAAAGATTCTTGCTATTTGATAGGAATTTGCCAAATTCAAGAGGGTGGATGGTTTTTCCTTGCTCAGTTTTTTGGGCGTATACTATGAATGGGCCACTGGAATGAGGAGAATAAAAGTTTGTTGGAGGAAGTTGAGAAAGTGCTGGTGGGGACTGTGAAGTCGAAGGAGAATCAAGTTTTATTGGGGAAGAAGGAGTAAATTTCCTTTTTTTGGTAGAAGTCAAAATGACAGAATCACAGTCAGAAATTTCCCCATTTTCCCCGTCTGGGGGGTCAGGAGAAGGATCTGGGGGCTTTGTAGGGGGTCCAGGAGGGAAATCTTCCTCCATTATTCACAACAGTAAACAACTACAATAATAGTATGGAAAATGACAGAAGTAAAAAAAGTTTATAAATATCTGGAAATCAGCAGCGAAAAGTGACTCCTGGAAGATCAGGAGGGAGAAGAAACCTCAAGGCACAACACACTACACTTTTTTTTTGCCAGAAAACAAAAAAGAATGGTAAAAATTTAATTTTAGACCGAGCAAAACAAAACAACTGATGACAGCCAAATGTTATTGTTGCAATCGAAAAAGTGTGTTACTTTTCAACAAGTAGAATGGTTAATTTATTGTTATTAAGTTTAATTTGTAGAACTCCATTGTATATATAAAAAAAAAAAAAAAAGTAGAATGGTGCTCCAATACGGGAGAAATCGGGGTAACTATTACACTATCTGGAAAAATATCCACATCTGCACTGCATGTATTCCACCAGATCATAATCATCAATCAATGACATCAATCAATGACATTTTACTAACCTTTCATCACATCTTAACAAAGTACCACTAAAAATCACAGAGAACTTAATTAAAAATTTTGTATTGCTAGGCGATTATAATCTGCTGCACCTCCTATGGGTGCTATTAAACGACGAATGTGATTACTTGTACACCGAACCGATGAATTAATTACATTCCGCTCATTTAGATTTGATTAAATTCACATTCTAGATTTAGTGATAAGCAATATATAACGACGTATCACTCATAACGACAACTCAATAGTACAAGAAGATATACACCACAAACCAATATTAGTCTCAATTCTTATATAAAAAAAACAAATTCTCAAAAAGACTTACAGAAAATACTTAATTTTTTTACAGGCAGACTATAATACCATTAAAACAAAACTTAGCCAAATTTATTGGGATACTACACTTAACCATTCGAATACTTAAACCAGTATTATTATCTTTCACGATATATTAAACAACATAATGGCGGAATGTTTACTATTAAACATGTTAAAATAGTTATTATCCGCCAAGATATACAACTTCTTTTATAAAAATAATTAAAGAGAAAAGTAAATTTCAGAAATTGTTTTAAAAAATTACTACCAAACTTTTTTACTACTACGATCTAGACAAAAATAATATCATGGAAGTTCCATACTATACCTATATAGTCATACTACTGAAATGAACATGAATGGTAACCCAAAACTTTTCTGGAATCACTTTAATAACCTTAAAATAAGCAGGTCATCACTTACGAAAGTAATGCAGCTTGAAGGAAAACAAACCGAAAATGGCAAAGATATCTTTAACTTGTTACAAAGATATCTTTAATATTTCCGATATCTATATATCGCTGAAAACAATTTGCTCGCATCAGAAATACCAGATACACCAAACAACATAAACATCACTTCAATTGAATTTACAAAAGAAATTATATTACGTGAAATAAAGGCACTTGGCATAAACACGAGCTCGGGATGTGATGATATTCCAAAATACTTTATTGTAAATTGCGCTGAAGCACTTGCTAAACTTCTCTGTATTGTATTCAATAAATCATTGCACGATGGCATTGTACCAGACATATGGAAAATAGTTTATTATTTTTATTTCAATCCACAAAAATGGCGATAAAAGTAATGTTAAAAAATATTGACCATTTCTAAAATTATTAATAGATAAACTATGGTACACGTGCTAACTTATTTCCTTGGGTAACTTCACATATACTGGATACAGGGTTTTCTAATAAGAGGTGTTATTTTGAATAGCCCGCTATTTCGGTAGATTTTACTTTTGAAGCTGCCATTTTTTGACATTTGACAAGTAAAAACCACGCCATTAATAAAAATAGAATAATACACGCTTCAAAAACGCATTGAAATTATTAAAATATACTTGAGTAAATCAAATGCAAATCATCTTGAGTGATGAAGCCCATTTCCACCTCGGTGGCTTCGTCAAAAAACAAAATTGTCGCATTTGGGGCTCGGAAAACCCAAAAGTTATTGTTGAAAATCCTCTATATCCTCAACGTGTGACTGTTTGGTGCGGATTATGGTCCAGCGGAGTCATTGGACCTTACTTTTTCGAAAATGAGGCTGGAGCAACAGTTACGGTGAATGGATTGCGCTATCGAGAGATGATTAAAGATTTATATTATTATTGGATAACGTTTACTTTCAACAAGACGGCGCTACGTGCCACATAAGCAACAAAACCATTGATTTTTTACGATTAAATATCAAAATAACACCTCTTATTGGAAAACCCTGTAGATAACAGGCGGTAGTAATAAAGGGATTAAAACCTGACAAGGGTCTCATCTCAGTACGCTATTATTATTATTTTATATATTAATGATAAAGTAACTTTCGTAAAACACTCCCAAATAGAATAATTTGCCGATGATGCCGAACTGTACAAACCCATAAATAACCTAAATGATTGTATCGAATTGCAGGATGACTTAAAAAGCGTAACTGGGCATACTACTAAATTTAAAAAACATGTAAATTAAATCCTCTGCACGGGAGATCACATTGAGGATAGCATTATGTCTATTTGTTACAAAAAATAAGATAGTAAAACACTTATTATTTTATTATCATTTTTTATGTTAAAATTGTTCAAAATATCAGCACTTCATATTGGCAAAAATTGTTCATCAATATATGTTAAATGAAAGTACAATTGTAACCAGCTCCAATGTACGAGATCTAGGTGTGATTCTCGATAGTAAGTTAAAATACAACATGTTTAAATATAATATACAGTTAAAATATGTCATGTTAATCAAATCACAAACAAAGCAGCTAAAATGTTTGGTTTTATAATAAGAAATACAAAAGATTTTCCAGAAATTGCCATTATCAAACCACTATAGTGCCGTGGTAACTAAAAACGCAATTATTACCAAAATTCCAAATATCAAATTTTTTGTGTTTTTTTTCATTTTTTTTAATATCTAGTTTTGTAGTAAAAAAAACATTATATTGTTTTTGATATTATCGCAATTTTTCCTTTCTTGGTAGGTAAAGAGGCAGTATTCCTGTTTCTGTAAATAAATTCTTAGTTCCTACGCTGAAATTACTGTGTGTATGATCAAATGTATGAACATACTGTGTTTTCATCTACCTATTTTAAATACATACTGACGCTGTATAATCCTATACTCTACCTCTTTAATAATTTGTATTGTTTCGCATTATTAACTAATCAATTAATTATTAATACAAGATTTTGAGATTACATGCACCACAAAAACCACCACAATAACCGCCACCAAATCCACAACTACAACCACCACTACAACCACCAAATAACGGCCACCACAAGAACCCCCACAATACCACAACCACTACCACAACAACTACCATAACCTTCAAACAAGCACCACAACGACAACCACCATAATAACAATCATCACAACCACCAAATAAATGCCACCACCACAAGCACCAAATAAATACCACCACGATAACCACCACCAAAACCACCACCATTACCGCAAAAAAAAACTACCACCACAACAACCACCACGATAACCACTACCACAACAACCACCATAACCTTCAAACAATCACCACTACAACAACCACCACAAGCCATAGCTGTAAAACAACTGCCACCACTTCAATCCCCACAATAACCACCCCCACAACCACCAAACAAATACCACCACCACAAAAACCAAACAAATACCACCCCGATAACCACCACCAAAACCACAACCGTCAAAACAACCACAACCACAACAACTACCACGATACCGTAAACACCACCAAAACCACCACCATGTCAACCAAACAACAACCACCACTAAAACCACCACCACAACCTCCACCATAACCGCCAAACAACTACCACCACAACAACCACCATAATAACCACCACCGAAACCATCACCACAACGTACGTACGAAGCCATCTAGATTTTGTGATAACTGTGTGGTTTCCATTTATGCATTACATGTAATCAAAATTGAATCGATTCAGAAAAAATCATAACATACATTTCCTACAAAACGCACGAACATTTAATTAATAATCTGGATGCAACTGGATGCAGACCGGTCGGTGGCCGAGTTGACATCGCGTTTGGGTCCCACCCAGGCGTAGTGTGTTAAATTCCTCGGCTGGCTAAGTCCTCCATCACAACACAAGCAACATTTTCAGCTTACTGTGGTGGTAGTAGGAAATTTTCAAATATTCTCAGGTTATTCGTAACCTGGGAATGTTTGAATTTCTTTTTAAAAAAAAAAAACTTTACGTAGACAATATTCAAGTAAGCAACATTACTGATTATATAGATTTATTAAACAAAATTGTTTTGACAGTACCTACACGTTACGTACGCTCGTACAGGTTTTTTAATGTAAAACTATTTTAAACCAAAATGCTTGCATTAAGAGACTCTGTTCAACATATAATAATATTTTCTCTGATGTAGATATCTTCACTTGCAATAAAAATGACTATTAAAACTCTTAAAAATGTATTCACTGGTATACCAACTAAACCAAAGTACATTAAATGATATGATATGTGTGTTTTGTCTTGAGTATCTCTTGTTATAATTCTATATTTTATTTGTAATATCCTTTAATATTATAAATATACTGTATAGTTGTTTAATATTTAATGAGGAAATCTATAATTGGTTTCTCAGTTAAGTAAATTGCACATGTACGAGTATAAACCAAACATATTGTAACTGTTTCCCTAAAATAAAATAAATAAATATTCATTGCTGTCGAGTTTATTGTGTCAAACTCCATTTTAAGACTTTCATTTGGATGTTGAATAATATTATGATCAATTTATAAAACATAGTTTCTTTATATGTTTACATATATATATATATATGAGGTATATGTATAGAAGACAATAACCATATTCAACTTTTTTTAACACAATAAAATTTAACCATATTTGACTATATTTAACTATACTTAACCATGTTTTAATATATTTTACCACACTACCACGTAGAAACCGCGGGCGGTTTTATATATTTGAATGGAGTAAGGTACCGATGGGAAACGTATGGCGAGCGATATGCTGAAATAGGCCAAGACACGAAAATATTGCGCGCTTAAGATAGGCGACACATTACGCTACATGCATCATGGCTTGGTCTATTTCAGGATATCGCTCGCCAAAACTTGCAATGGGAATATATGGTGAGCAATATGCTGAAATAGGCCAATCCACAAAAATAAAACGCGCTTATAGCGACACAGGTTTCAAGATCCGTTAAGACAAGTCAATAGCCCAAAATAAATAGCAGTCCGAGAAAATCGATCTGTTCATGAGGTTTATATTACTAAAATCTAAAATGTTTCTATAGGAATTCCTCGGGAAGTTACTAATTTACCGTCCAAAAAAAATATTTTTTAACTTAACGCTAACATCATAGTTAAAAAACCTTTTATAAAATTTTTAACTGTTTTACATAAAATATTTTAATGGTAAGGTGCTGTTTTTATTAATCTTTAATATAAATAACTTACGTCCGTAGGGATCCCTCTGGAAATATTTGAGATTTTAGTAATACGTTCAAAGAAGTAATAAGAATGTGAACGTCGAGTAAACCCCCCTTATTAAAGTTTTCCCTTTTGTACGTACAGCAGCAACAAGAATGGATGCAAAGAATTGCTCATCTATTGAAAAATATCTTCAAATCAGTCCATTTGAACAATTCTTTTACCAATCAGTCAATTCCAGTTTGCAAGACATCGTCAAAGTTGTCCATTTGGTCAATTCTCCACCCTTCTAGATTTCTTTGGAACCTAATTGATCGTCTTCAGACCATCTATCATTTCCCGATTCAAGATTTCAATAAAATCGGTGCAATAGAGTCAGAGAAAATGGCTAGTAATTATTGTTTATAATAAATTGTTAGCCTATGTGCTTTGCGTAAAAACCTTTTCTTCTAAACATAAATTTACATTTAAAAGATTAATTCTCAATAGCATTTAGAAGTTTCAGGCTAATAATTATTGTTTATAGTAATTTGTAAGCTATTGAGAATGTTCAGTGTTGTATGACGCAGGAAGCTAAATTATTTGTTTGTCGTGTGGGAGGTTGTTATTTTTTTTCCATCAAAACCTACGTTTCCATTGTATATCTAATGTACACATCCGTAAGCACAATTTTGGCCTTTCAAATCGTTTTATTTCCTGTATTACAGAACAGTATTTGGTGGTTGGATATTGTCATTATGAAATGTTTGAAATAGTAATGATAATAATGAAAAAAGATTAGGATATCAGCTTTCTTTTAAAATATTCATGAATCATTTAACACTTCATGTAATTAAAATGACTTTTACTTCTTTCACTGTGAAACACCTTTACGGCTTATTTTTACATTAGAATAGTATTCAATTATAATTGAATTCGATGGTAGATGCAAAGTATTCGTTAATATAATTTTATCTCGAAAGTTTTCAGTTTTCTTCATAACTCCGTACGTCTTTAACTTTGATAAAACCTATATTAAATATCTTAATTAACGAGTTCCTGTCGAGAAGACACTCAAAGAGCTTTTCAAAGTGAGCCAGGAATGTACATGGAGCTTTGAGAGCTTTGCTTTTAACGTATTCTTTTAATGGCTACATCGCACACTCTGGGCTGGATGAAGCTATAGTTAGGTATTCGTACCTGTAATCTGTAATGTGTACACTCTGGGTTGGATGAAGCTATAGTTACGTATTCGTACCTGTAATCTGTATTGTGTACACTCTGGGCCAGATAAAGCTATAGTTAGGTACTAGTACCTGTAATCTTTAATGTGCACACTGTGGGCTAGATAAAGCTATAGTTAGGTACTAGTACCTGTAATCTGTAATGTGCACACTCTAGGCTAGATAAAGCTATAGTTAGGTACTAGTACCTGTAATCTGTAATGTTTACACTCCGGGCTGGATAAAGCTATAGTTAGGTACTAGTATATGTAATCTGTAATGTGTGCATATTATAATATGTATTAGATCGGTGGTTAATTGATTGGTGTATATAATTGTTTTAGAAATAGGAAAATGTATTGCACGATGAAGTGTATCAGATTCTTATGTCGGGCAATATCAAGGATCAGAATAATAGAATTATATATACGAGACGATGTAAGAATGTGAATGAAACAAGGAGTATGTACCAAGACCGAGTTGTTTGGTGATCCATCCTCTCTGCCTAACTCTGTGGGGAAAGGCGTGATGGTTAGTTAGTTAGTTAAAAATTGATAGAAAGTATGTACTGATAATATAACGCTTGTGATTCTATGTAATGTTATACCACTCGATATTATGTAGACAGCGTATATAGGTCGTGTGTTGGTAAAGCTCGTTCTGGATAACTGTAGAGCTTTTATATCGAGAGCTGTCCAAATCAGGTGAGCACTTCACTTGATTGGGAGTTGTTATTAATTTTTATTCCGGCGCTCATTTAAATAATCGTAAAAAAAATGAAGTTCTCGATAACACGTTGAGAGTTGATCATCGGATAAGGCATAGGATGTTGCCTTCCTGCCACCGAAATACATCTTAAAAAATATTTTTTCCCCCCAATAATAACACCTTACACTTTATCTGTTTATATGCATGTATTTTTAATCACCCTGACCAAAGTATTTCTCTTTCAACAAGTTCTGCGAAAACTCTTGAAATAACGATTCTCTAATTCATTTAAATTTCTCTAGTAAGTACAACGCTATTGCACCGAGGTGCCTTCAGATGTAGGTACGGGGTGTGATATAAAAGCCCCTTGAAAATAATTCATATTCAGTTTATTTTAGTAATATTCAGACTCTGCCGAAAAAACGAAAATATATTTACAATGGATCCCTCTAAATATGAATTTCCTAACAAATCAGATAATCATCACGCCGCGCCGTTTCTCCGCAGGGGTTTGCAGAAAGGACAGACCACCAAACAACTCGGTCCTGGTACAAACTCCTTGCTTCATTCAAATTCATACATCGTCTCATACTTGTGTTATTCTGACATCTTCTTCGGGGGTCCCCGAATTCGTCTACCAATCACATTTAATAATATTCTCTTTACAATCCTTTCTTCGTTTATGCCTAAACCTTGAAAGCGTCCCTTTAGTTATCCAGTAAGATGATTACATTAAACTTACATCAGCCTTGCATTCTTTACGAATCTTTACATTTCTTACACGATCACCAGGATATAACCCGAATAGCTCGGTTTTTATACACATACGCCTCAGGGATCTCATCTATATTTTTTAACCGGCATTTAGTCTATTTTATCCATTATATCTCAGCCAAATGCCCCACTGCTATATATGAGGGTAGGTACCAGTACCACTCCACTGTGGACTGCTAACTTCACTTAGCTATGAATAAGTTCGTGAAAATCGTTACCAAATACTATGCCAGTATTTGAGTATTCACAAAATCATAAATGTTACCTGTGGAACTGTAAATTTAAGTATTTGTATTGTGTTTTGAAACCTTGAAAGCATTAGAAGTAAAATAATGACACCTGTACTCTCATTATCGCCGTGGTGAAATACCACCATTGAGAATCGAAACATTACTTAAAACGGATTTAGCCGTGCTTGGTGACTTGTATGAAAAGCAGGGTACTTCTCAATATTTCTTTTCCCCATCTCCTTTCTTTCTCTTCTCCATTCAACCTTATACTTACCCTAATTGGGGTTGCTATATTCCCACTGCCTCCAGGGAGTAGTGGCGTTGATTACTATTGTGCGTTAATTGCAATTTTAAAAATGTGTTTGGTTTAAAATTCGATTATATCCCCAGAGATACACGATAATCTGACAGAAGAGTACAGTGTGGGGCTAATTTATAGAATGAAAAATTTGTAAATTTATTAAAACAATATGGGTTATAATAACGGACACCCTGTTCCGACGCATAAATAATGAAAATTCGGATTAATATTCCAAAGGTCACGGCTGGCGGACGGACCTAAAAAGTCCGGACAGGACGAATGAATGGCGAAATTAATCTCTGACCCCGGGTGTAATAATTCCACGTCGGATAATTTGCGGAGTTAATTTATTCAGGGGTGTGGCTAGTCCGCTCGCCGCGACGCCCGTTAGCCCGAGCGCGAGCGTCGCGGCCCGGCAGCGGCTAGTGGTGACACCACATGACCAATTTATATTTTCGCAGAAAGATAACAAGAATGATAATTTTATCGGAACGACTAACTTATCTGAATAATGATCACGCCATTTTTTTTCATTGGGGTAGGTAAATAGGATGCATGGAGAAAAATGAGTATTGATATCATATTTTAAATTACTCAACATTATTGGTAATCCGGTTAAAATCGGGATATGTTGCCTGATAAATTTTAAATACATTCCAAATATGCACCTTGATAATATACCATGACGAAATGTGAAAATATTAGGATTTTTATGAACACGTGTTCGGACATCACTATACAATTAGTATTTCAATCAAAGTTTATTACGAAACCTAAAATCCCGCGTTTAACCGACTTACGAATAATTTGAAGAGATTCTTTATAAATTAGCAATATTCAATATTAGTAATTTTTCTTCGTGTGGTATATCACAAAAGGGAATGCCACTAAAATGTAACGCAACGTCCTCGTTTCATTAAAATTCATCCACCGTATTATTATTATTTATTTTTTATGTTTGTACCGCACAAGAGTCCCAACTTTTCCCAACCGTCGGGAGCCAGTGATACTATGGCATCCTTAATTGGGGTAGGTATGTTGTAAGGCTAGAGATAGTTCGGGGGAGAAGGAGTTATTAGGAAGGTAAGAAAGTATCTGACTCTGAAGTATCTGAGGTATCTGACGAAGTATCGAATTTGGTCACTAAACATGGCTTAAGCTATTTTAAGCAGATTGAAATGCTTGTTTTTCACCAGAGTGAGACAAAATCCATCAATCACTGTACTATGTATTATCCAAAAATTGTGGAATAACATCAATTACATAAAATTTACTTACGTACACTGAGATTTGAATCTGTGACCTCCAGACTAAACCACGTAGCACTAAACCACGGAGGCCGTCAAAAATACATATTATCAATACCCACAAATTATATTCTTCTGTTTCCCGTCTGAAAACAGATATTGTCTAGTGAGGCGGACAACATACACACATGTACGAGTACAAACAAGGAAAATATAAAAAAAACCTACAGATGGGCATTTAAATAAAAGGTTATTCTGCCCTATTAATATGATACAGCTCAAATTTTGATTCCTTTAGACGTGTAATATCTTCCAGGTACATCCCCGACTTCTACCGTTCACTCTCCTTGCTACAGTCATCTTTTCTACTGGTCTAATAATTTATATTTACAATTTTTTTGACTCTTCAAAATTCTCAGTTAATCTTGAACCCGTTTTTTCAGTTCGCAAAAACACTCAAAGCGTAGCGCAATGAACATAATTAATTTGTATGAAAAACATAAAATGAAAATATATATGGGGCTTAATGACATTAAATCTGTACCGGAGTGGTAAGACAAATTGTTGCCAAAACTGGTTAATTCAACGACAAATATAAATAGAAGAAATGTTAGTCAATTAAGACCACATTTGTAAAGTGGATTTACAAGTTAAACATCAACATGAAGATTTATTTTATAGAAAATGGTTTTTGCCTTTTAGTATACGAAATGCGTATTATTCCGGCTTTAGGGTAGATAAATAAGTGAGGGACGCGTTCAATTATTTAAAGAAATTTTTCTTGTTGTTATGGATTTGCCGTCTACACCATTTTGTTTTGAAAGAATAATATTTTTGTGATGGAAAGTGGAAAGGATTTCTTTCAATTGGCTGGTTGGAAAAGTCTCTTAGAAAATAAAAAAAAACCTTTCTATTATTTGTTGGTTTTGATCTCCAAAAACACCTTCTATGATATTTTTAACATTCGATTTTGAGAACTTGAAATCCAATATTGCATTGTGAAAGTTTTGATATTGACTGAGACATGAGGAACATTTTTTGCATTGCGGATTAGGTAAATCTGTTAACAGGTTTTCAATGAATGAAATAGTTTTTAAATGTAGCTTTTCTTTACAATCAAGAGTCTTCTGGCGACCAGCATAAGACACAGTTTTACATCAAAATTTTCAAAATTCGTCAATCTTTAATGTCTCTCACCCGTTTAAAGCTGCATTTCTCTTCAAATCGTCAAGCTATCTCGTCTGTGGGCGACTTTTTTTTTCATTTTCTATGCAAGTATATTTGAGAGCAAAATTATGTCCATAGATCCTCTAAGTATCGTCTGGGTAAAAGATCACCAGATTCAGAATAGAAAAGTCACAGTCATATATTTCCCAACCTCCCTCTTCGCCATTTTCTTTCCCATTCGCACATTAAATCCATATTAACTCATAATATTAAAAGAAATATATTTGGTAACCCAAGACTTTTCTGGAATCACTTTTATAACCTAAAAATAGCATATCATCACTTCTAAAAGTAATGCACCTTGAAGGTAAACAGGCCGAAAATGGCCAAGATATCTGCAACTTACTGATTTCTAATCAATAAATTTTCAGTAAATTAATTAAAACAGTCAGCTAATATAAAGTTCAAAGTTAAATCATTTTAAAACATAAAATACAACATGGCTTCATATTAGGCCCTGTAGAAAACAATCTCGTTTTATTTACCGATTATATTGTTAATCACGTCGACCACCGCACTCAAGTGGACGCTCTGTGTACTGATTTCTACAAAGCATTCGATAAAATCGATCAAAAATTATTTACAACGAAACTTTTGTCTATTGGTATACGTGCTAACTTCATATAAACTAAAAGATCACAGGCGGTAGCAATAAATGGATTCAAATCTGATTTCAAATGAATCTTCTCGGGCATCCAACAAGGTCTGTAATTTTGAAAAATTCCTTCATACACCTTCAACTTTAAAAAATTGAAATAAGAAAACAACTGCTGATTTCTTTGGTTCCTCTTTTTGCGATGCCCTCGAGCCACACACACAGCAGATCCCACGTCTAGCTGCCATATCATGCAGTGCTGCATTCTGTCATCAGGTAGACTCCAACGAAAATTGTACGATGTGATCTTCCTGCGATGTTTATTTTTTTTCTTACTTTTAATTGAATTGATGTGAACTAATAACTCTCATCACATAAACAAATAATTTATTTTTTGTGAAAGCTGTAAAGGGATTCCATAATTACAAAAACCAGATCGTTTGGTCCCACAACATTATTTATTCCAATAACGATCGCGTTGTGAGTATTGAAATTTGGACGAAACACGGCGAATAATATTCAATACGCGTGGTCAATATTCAATTTGTAATTTTTAACTAGGTATTTCAATTAATATTTAAATTGCGGAATTTATTTTTTTTATATTTTAATTAAATTATTAACTTTTATTTAAATTTACGCAAAAAACAAGGTAGCTTAGATGATTTAAAAATCGTTATAATATGACAACATATGATAAAATGAAATCCAGCCTTTTTTATTGTTATTAAGTTTAATTTGTAGAACTCCATTTAAATTTTTTATATATTCAATAATATTTTTATTGAGTTTATAAAAACAGTTTATTTTTAAACAAGGTCTGCTGTGTAATTATTATTACGCGTGACAGCTGTTTCATCCGCTGAAGGCATTATCAAACTGTCAAATCATTATCAAACTGTCAAACAGTTGCCTTTAGAGGGCGAAACAGCTGTCACGCGTAATAATAATTACACAGCAGAACTTGTTTAAAAATAAACTGTTTTTATAAACTCAATAATAATATTATTGAATATATAAAAAAAAGGAAATCCAGCCATTTCCAAGACTATGGCATTCCCGATTGGGGTATGTTGTGAGGCGGAAGGTAGTAGGGAGAGGAAAGAGATGGGGAAGAGGAAGGTGGAAGAGTACCTGGCTATTCTGATCTGGTCACCAAACATGGTTAAAGCCATTTCTAGCGATGTTTCAATTCTAAATGGTTGAAAAAACACAAATTCATCAAATAATATTTACTTGTGCACGCTGGGATTTGAACCCGCGTCTTTCGAATTCTGACCTTCGAGAGCTAAATCGACAAAGGCCGTCAAATATTATTATATATTTGCGACGTGTTCTAGGTGGTAAGACTTCCAGTTTTGCCTTGGAGAAATACCAACATTCTGAATTGAAACGTTAAAATCGCGCGTTTGGTAACCAGATCTGAATAGACTAGTTATTCCCAACCTCCATTTTTCTCATCTCATATCCCTCCCCACTTCTTTCAGCTACACAACGTCCCCCCATTGTGATATCACGTCATGTGGCTTCGAGCAATTGGTTCCCTTGTGCGGTATTCACGCAGAACCAACAACATGGGTCAAATCAAGTGATTACAGGTATTCAAGGAGTGAATTCTAAGGTAAATTTTAACAATAAAGAATCCTTCGATAGCCGATGCTCAATTTTAAACAGGCTAATAATTGTACGCAGGTCCAAATGATTTGTTGATAAGTCTGAAACTCAACATCAAACCGAGAAAATGAGTAACTTCTCCAACGCGACTACCAGGAAGATAATATAATTTATTTATAATATCTGAAAGTGAAGCACAAGGTTTGTGAAAAGAACTTCTGATAAATAATTATCGATTGTTATAAAGTTTTTAATCAGTTTTTAGATGGCGCGAGCCATTTACACACATATCACATGACGAACAAAATTATTACGAAAAGTTACATTGTTATTAACCACTTTACTGTAATCATTTATTATACATTATGTCAACTAGTTTCCGTTTTGTCATAACCTTCGGCACAGTATTATTACCGGTTAAAATATAACCGAAACACGTTGACATGTAATTTATAAATTATAATAAAGTGGTTAAAAATTAAGTAACTTTTTATTGAATTATAATATTACGCCACATAAGTGATTGCGTTATTCAATAAAAAAAATACGATAGACTTAATAGTTGAGTCCTTTGATTCGCTCAGAAAAAATGTTTTCAGAAAATGTAATTATTTTTCAAATATAATTGAAATTTTGCATAAAGATAAATATACATATACAATAGATTACAAAGATAATATATACAATTTGTAATCATATTTAATTTGGTAGTTGGAATTTGAATACTTGGGTGGAATAAACGGGTATATTTAGAAATTACACAACGGCTTTGATTAGCAATTTAATTCCTATAGACGAATTGAATAAAATATTAAATCAAGTAGTAATGTCAGTAAAGGTCGTACGCCTCCGATTTGTCAAAAACGCTATGTAGTGACTAATTTATAAGTTACCATGGATACCAAATATCCGTTCCGTTCAAGTTTCCACATTCTCATCAGAGCGCAAACGGGTTTTTTTTTTTTTTAATTTTCAACTTTGGTTTTTGATTTCTTAGAATCAGTTTCTTCTGAAAAAATAAGTAGTTTGAAGATAAATTATCAATATAAAAAAACAAAAATTCTCCTCCCAGGTGTGGGCCTGAAACATAAACCTTGAAGCACGTAGATCTTCTTGTAATACCTTCCTTACGGTTATTGCGGCACATTGAAAAATTGGTCCTTAAGATAAAGCGTCCTCAGTTTCTGAGGTGGGATGCTAAAAATGGAGGTCGCTTGTAGTTGCTAGATTTGAGGTAATTAATTTACTAACAAAACATTGATTTAATATGGATTTTAAGTGTAATATTAATAATAAACTGGAGAGATTTCAAACATAAATTGTGGTTTTGAACAGCAATAGTGTAACAAAATAATGAAATTGTCTTTACAATCACATCCGTACTGGATTGTTTTTCGTTTGACGTCACAAGACACGGTTGTATACGTTTTAAACAAGTTCATTTTGAAAACACGTCATTTTCGTAGAAATTGAAACACTGATTTTACTTTCGTTATTATCTCTTTAAATATGATATATTTTCATCAATAGAATAAATTGGATTCAAAATAATTTAGAATAATTTTGTTAATAGTAAATATAAAATCCCTAACATATTCCCGGAGAATTTATATAACGTCGGTGAATATTCCCTAGGGTTTTTTTTTTTGGAAGTTCCGATTTTATTGTCCGGGTTAAATCTTCCCCATAGGAAAAACTAAACCCTTCCACACACTTTTCCACAAATAAATGATCATCTAGTCAATCAACATTATGCAAGTGCATTATATAAGCAAAATAAATACAAAACAATACAAAAACAACACGTCAACTCACCAGAGATCAAATGGGAAAGTAATTCACCAATTATTTTTATTATAATTTGTAATTTATTTATTATTTTTATTTTTAAGCATTTGAAAAATTTTAAGCATTTGCGACACCAATGTATTTTTCATTTGTCTTCCCGTTAGAGCCTCTGCTAAGATGGGGTGAAACACGAGAAGAGGATAATTATTCATAAAAGAGAGAGGAAGTTAGGTTACTTAGCATTAAACTCCAGAGGAAAAAGGACACCTGAGGTTTACATAGCCAAGAGACCAAAAGGGGGAGGGGTGGGGGGTGCCCGTCTTTTGGAAGGGTGTAACCACTTGAAGTTTCATTGTATCCGAATTGAGTTTAGAATAATTTTTTTCAATTACCATTTAAATCAGAATAATTATAAGATTTTAAACGTCAAAGTCAAAATTGCTTCGACCCTTCCTAATCTTAAAAGAAAAAATCCCAGAAGAGGTCAGGACGCCAATGGATCGAAAACTGAATAAAATTATACCGGAAATTGTATAGGGATGCAACCTGTTTGGTGTGCAATCCTGTGCAAGAATGGACCTGCAATTAACCGAGGTCACCGTAGGCAAGCGAGTTCGAAAATGTCACCCTCCCCCAGTAGGAGCGGATGAAATTGATGAATGGAAATGAAATTATAATGACAGCGATTATCTGTCTTTGCGTCAGCGGGTACACTCACCCTCGATTACTGGGTTAATTTGGAAGGAAACACAATATTACATTATACTGTATTTCATTTATGTTGGTTTTAAAAAATAACTTAACTTGTTTTTTTTCTTCTTTTTTTTAAACTGGCGTGTTTTATAAAATTTAAGCAATCTTATATGTTTGTTTCCGTGTTTTTATTTATATTTAATGTTCACACAATAATGGTAGTCTCATACGAAGCTATACAATCAATGTCGTATTTGGGCGTGGCCTGTATCAGCGTATCGCTCGCTATACAATCCCGTTTTTACGTCTCACACGAGACAGATAATATATTATACGCATGGACGTATCTAAGATGATATGATTTGAAAATGACGTCGGATAAAATAGGGAACTGCTATGGTCGCGCGGATGTCAGCCGTCAAAGTGACGGATTCCGTAAAAATAAATGATATTCCGTGATCTCCCAAAACAATCTGTGTAGGCCACGCCCAAATACCGCTATTTAGTAAAGCACTCGTGTGAGACTAGCATCACTCATTTTAAACTTCTTACTTATTTACTTATTTAAGAAAATGTTCAGATGTTCGTTATAATGTATTGAAAGTAATTAAATAGTAATAAAAAGGAAATCGATAGAAATATGAATGGTATAAATGTGTACGTTAGAAAAACATTTTTTTGTGACGTATAACTTATATTTTAATTTGAATCGTATATTGGGCAATACTTTTAAGTCCATCGATCAACTGATTTTAGAAAAATCATTTCGAATATTGTGTATATTATTCCATAATTTACTTTGAAACTTTTTCTTATCTGAAACCGAATACCTTCTTAATTTAAGTTAATTTATGAGTAAGCCTAAAACAGATAAACAAATCACTGGATTTTAACTTTCATCGTTCTCAAACTAAGCACTAACCAAAAAATCTTTGTTTTTGTTTAGTTTCCAACAACAAATTAGTTATAAAATAAGGGATATAATATTCCTTAAAATATTATTTTTTACTTCAGATTTGCTTTATTTTATAGACAATTGTTATTTAATAAATAAGTTTTTCGTAACTTATATTCTCAAGGTACGGACAAAAAAAGCACTTAAATTTGAATAAAATTGCCTTCAAAGTTATAGGTATCTAAGAACTTTCCAAAAATCTAACTTTAATAAGGGTGTTCATTTAAAAGTAACCTTGCATAGCAAGGTTACTTTTTTTGTCAACAAAATTTTTAAAGTAAGATGATATTCTAAATAACAATCTGACAGTAGTTTTGTGTTTGTAATTTCGTGCAAAGGATTCTATGAAATAAAAACTATGTATAAGCCTCCCACCAAACCACGTTCATATCAAGTTCTCCTTAGAGGACGTCAGAAAGCATATAAAAAGATCGTGTCGCCATTGTTCCGATGTTCCTAGAGAGCATGCGAGTAGGAACAAGCTTTGCCTTTGGCAGAAGTTGAGTTTTAAAAGCGCAGGAAGTGCATTTCCTTGCATATTTTGTCCTCGCATTTCCTTATATCCTACTCGCACTTCTTGCTTCTTGTGAGAAGTCGTACTCTGCCTTCTGGAGCCCGAAGTGCAACGCTAATGTAATATGTTATACATAGGCGCTTCGTAAAAGTATTCCTCAGCTTTAGGAGCCTTTATATTATTTTATAATACGTGTTGAAAGTTTTGCAATGCAATGGAGATTGTAATTTTTATTTTTCAAGGTAGATGGCAAGATAATTGACAGAATGTTACATATTATTTCCATTCATTTTCTTGTTATTTTAACGGCCTCTGTGCTTGAGTGATTACTTATTAGTCGCGGGTTCAATAAAATAGTCGGGTTCCCGACTTGCATAAGATTTTGTTTTTGTATTAGGTACGATAGTATCGGTTAAATCTAAATTATAATTTGCATTTACAAAAATAGTTAAGCATTAAATTTATTACTGCGTATGTAAAGGTAAAATAAAACAACAAATGTTACAAATACAAAAAAATTATGAAATGTGGTTAATAAAAATAATGTGAAGAAAGTCAACAATGCATTGTGTCATTCTCGAATGGAACATGAAATTGGAGGTTAAAAATCTTCTACATCTCAGTAAATGCGAAACTTGAATGCAATTCAAAGGACATACTGAAAATGAAAGTACCGATAACGTTTTTAATTGAAATTTTAAAAAGTTTTGAAGTATCAAAAATAATACGTACCTATTACAAAAATATACTATTGAAACTGTGGCAGTAGCTAATGGAAGGTTCTGGAACATGAAACCTGCATCGCATTAGAACCTACTAGTAAAACAATTAATGTACGCTTCATCCACCTCCTTGCATTGTAGCGGTAGCTACTAGAATGATTCATCGAACATCGTACATCGAATACTCGAGATATTTCAGAGCGGAGTTTTTTTTTGTGTATTACAGACTGTGTGTCCATTTACAATACACATGTAACATTATCTACATATAGATAATACAAAACAATGATAGAAAAAAGAATAGAAATAACAAGATATAAATAGTGGTTTTTGGCATTGACATGCCTCTTGAATTCTTCAAGGCTACTATTAAAAATATCGATAGTCTTGGAGGCGTTGTTTAACAGCGCCATACCTCGTGTCATGCTATGCCGAGCCAGTACGTCCGTTCTGGGATACATAGCAGATCATGGTGCCGTCCCTGGCTGTAGTTGTTCGGTACGAACAAATTATAGCATTCCAGAAGGTATGGGCTATCTATTAAATTATTAAGAATTTTGTACGCCGTTACTGCAAGGGCTCCACTCCTCCTCGAGTGGAGACTTTGGTAGCGCGTTTTGGCAAGCAAATCTTCGTGATGCATGAATCGCGTTCAGTACATATAGGACCTCCTCGCGACTGCCGGAATAATCTCGAACGCATGAGCTCTATATAAAGCCGCGCCATCGAGGTACCTAAGTCAGTAAGTTTTAGGCAGTAACAGAGAATTCAGCAAGTGAGTCCCGGTCAAGCGAGCCGCCTACTGAGTACCCGGTCCCGCTCTCCGCCACACCCGACGCGTCCCGCTCTGACCTCAGCACGTTGGCGTTGCTTAACTTTAAAAGAGAGGCTACAAATAATCATCGACTCCTCGGGATTACAACAGCACCCTGGCTTCGTGAAATCTTCCTTGTCCACTTCATGCTTTACACTGGAGCAGCAGGAAATCTCAACGTTTTCACCAGGGTATGAAAACTACCTGCATGCATCCATACGTGATGAATATCAACTGACAACATCAGCAAGTCCGGTCTCCACCAACGCGATGTTCAGCACCCGACTTCTTCGCCTCGACCACTCCACTCCGTTCATCTCCGCTTCCGTCTGGTGTTGATCATCAATCTGGAGATTCGCCGTGGACTACATCCACAAACGCGGTGTCGATCTTCGGCCCAGGAAATTTGCCTTTGATCAAGTCCACTAACTACGTAAGCATCAGTCCGGAGTTATCTTATAACTACATTGACTCAATAAACACTGTGACTTCATGACCCTTTTCATTCGTCTCTTTATCACACCCTCAAAAATTATTAAAAAATATAAGAATCTTCTACTAGACTCTCTATCTATCACAATAGATCGAATTCCAAGATATAAAACCACATTCTGAAAAAACTACATGTATTTTGCAACTTAACTCCACATCATCTTTTCCTAAGTTACAAAACAAATAGAAAAGGTTTATGAGTAAAATTCAAGAAATAAAATTTGGCTGAATAAATAAAGTCAGTAGAAAAACATACACGACCCACCTAATGAAATGAGATTAAATAACTTTAGATAAAACTTATCGAAAGAAGCGAAGTTAGCAGTCCACAAAAGAGTGCTGGTACCTACCCTGATATATGAAAGTGAGGCATGCAACTGGCAGAAAAAGGATGGAAGTAGACTGAATGCTGTTGAAATGAGATCCCTGAGGAGTATGTGTGATAAAAAGATGTGTGATAAAATAAAATAAATAAATATAAAGTGAGGAAAGGCTACTTCAATTTCTATTGTTTTATATCTTGTAAATATCCTGTATTTATCTATATAAAAAAAATATTTTTTTCAGATATTAAATAAATTTTTTTTTTTTTTAAAACATTTATGATCGTGTGAGAAATGTGGAGATCCACAAAGAGTTCAATACTGATGTAAGTGTATTGAGTAAGATTAAGAAAGGGACGCTTAGATGGTTTGGGCATTTAGAGCAAATAAGCGAAGATACGAATTTAAGGAGTCGTACGAGGAAGACATGGCACGAACAAGTGAATCAAATACTCGAGTCGGGCCATGTCAAAAGTTAGAATAATAGAAGAGTATGTATGAGACGATGTATGAATTTTAATGAAGCAAGGAGTGTGTGCCAAGACCGAGTTGTTTGGCGGTCCGTCCTCTCTGCCTACCCCTGCGGAGAAACGGTTTGTTAGTTAGTTAGTTATTACCCCCAATGAGGAGAACTATTAAATACTATTATTATACTTAAATGCACCATAATATTTTTTCCGTCCACTTGTTTTATAAAGTTGCTAATAATCTTTTTTTCAAATACGTAAACGTTTAGTGTCCCTTTCGTATACTAATTTATCAGAAATTACGAAAAATTTAATGTGACACCGCCTAGTTTGTTTTAAAAAATGTTTTTCTTGAAGATAAAAAAAATTAAAGGTGTCTTGAGAATGTGTGTCATTGCAAGCCACCGACATTATCTTGGTTCGAAAAGGGTAAAAACGCGAAGCACTTTTCAATTAACCACTGCCAAAGCTGGTGTCAGTCAAGTTGTCAATTAGGAGTCAGATGGCGTTCAAAACATTACCGGCGGTGGGAGGGCGGGCTTTAACTGCGAGGGCGACACTGACCACTAACAGGATAATATTTGTTTTCCTTCAACTAGGTCTAAGGATGTGTCAAGAAAGTCACATTGTTTTCTGACGCAGTGACATAATATGCGTAAAATATTATTATATTATTATACTGTTGTTTCCTTTTCATATTATAATAGTATATATTTTATTTTTTTCATTTTCTAATAGTATATACCTTTCGAAATTTTTTTATTTTATTTTTTACAAACTCTTAATGCCTTTCAGACATTTTATAAGCACTTCATTCTTGCTTATACTACTTTATTGTATATTATTACATATAATTTCTTACTTTGACTTAATACTATACTACAGATTGCTACTTAAATTTTATTTATATCTCTTGTTTTCATACTTTTAAACTTACTGCTATTTACTGATTATACCATTATACTTACATTTATATTGTTGCATTCCTTATGTTGCTGTACTATTCTCTGTAATTTAGTATGTGAATGGCACATGTTGTGCCGTTTATGTGAAAATAAATAAATATTTCATTGGACCGTCCGGAACATTTTGACATTATTTTGATGCTTAATATAATGTTATTAAATTAATTTGAGGAAGATTTAATTTTTCATAAGAGAATTATGTTAAATTTGGAAGGTTTTCTGGGTTTGGCGAAGAAAGGAAAATATATTTTTTTCTAAAAAAACGTCTTGTCTTTCGGAAAAGAACCATATAAATAAATCAATTAAATTAATTTCTAAACAAGCGTGTCGATTGAATTATAAAAATTAATGTGAAGTTTGTGAACCGCTTCAAAATGTGATAATATTTTTTTGTTGACAAATTATAGAGACGTCAGAAATTTACCCTTTGAATGAACACCGTTAGTAATCTTGAAAATTTATCTGACATAAATTTTAACAAGAAATGCAAATTTCAAATATAGAATAATTAATTAATTAAAAAAAGGTTGTTACCAACTTTATAGCTTATCTGAATTATTGTTCAGACAACAAATCCAATTTTGAAAATTAAAAGTTCATTGAATGTTTGATAATAATTTTAAAAATGTGTAATACCTAATGTCTTTATGGGTTTTCTTCTTATAAATAAATTATGTTAGTATTCAAAGACAAAATGCCGTGTTTATATATGTGTTTTTATTGTGGATCAATATCGTAAGCCTTACAATAATTCACCAATAATCCGTTGTTATTTATTAAGGTATATAAATAAAAATAAAGCTTTCCTGTCAAATTGATAAAATCGTCCTAAATAATAATTATTACTGTAATACCAATAAACATGGATGCGGACATGGATTTATCATCGTTATGGATTGGGGATTGAGAAAATTTAGGTTTTGAAGGACATCCATACTTCGGGGTGAGAGCCAACATTATTTTTTATGTGAATACCGTGAAAGTCCCAACTGACCGGAGCCAGTTGGATTATAACATTCTCAAAAAGAGTATGCTGTGAGATGAGGAGGAGGAAGTTTGTTAAGTACCTCATTATTCAAATGTTTGATCACCAAACACAGCAAAATCTATTTTAAACAACGTTTCCAGGACGATACTGAGAGCATCTACCACGTCTGGTGCATGTCGGTAAATATATTGTAAAGTTATAGAAAAAAATCTAATACCGCCAACACAGTTTTCACAGTTTTCAACGTTTCAGCGTTTTCAACGTTGTATTTATGTATAAACTAGCTGCCATGCACCCAGCATTGCTCGGAGTTTAAATGGTTTAGCTTATCTAAAGTTTTGAGATTGCAAATTCTAGCGTAGGTTTTTTAATATGGAAATAATATTATTGTAAAGAATTGAAAACTTTACCATTTTAGAGTATTTGTTTCACTTGATCGTGTCCTCGGGCATCCTCGACTTCTTCTGACATTAACTTCCACGTCATACATTCTCCTTGCACCCGTTTCTTCGTCCATCACGTACGTCTCATTTTATCACACAGTATTAGATTTACTTATTCGTGCTGTATATTCCGCGGGCATCACCAACTTCTTCTACGATTCATTTTACCACAGATAATTATTTGATTCGTGTCTTTTTTGGGCCTTCTTCTAAGAAAGACCTTGAAATCTAAGTTATTAAAAAACTACGTTGTATCGACTTTAATTTGATTCCATATCCATTCCAGGGCAAAGATAATGCGTTAAGTCTTCTTCCAGTCGAGCGTCCTGGGCCTAATCTACCATATGCCATATTGTTACTGTTAAAAAACTACATTATAGCAACTTGAATTCGACTCCGTATCTCATTCCAGGGTAGAGATAATATGTTAAATCTTTCTTGGGTCGAGCGTCCCGGGCTTTTTCTATCATTTTCTACCATATGCCATATTGTTACTGTTAAAAAACTACATTATAGCAACTTGAATTCAACTCCGTTTCTCATTCCAGGGCAGAGATAATGCGTTAAGTCTTCCTTGGGTCGAGCGTTCTGGGATTTTTCTACCATTTACTACCCTGTGCTATATTGTTACTGTTTAAAAAATATATTATAGCGACTTGAATTCGACTCTATATCTCATTCCAGGGCAGAGATCATACGTCCTGGGAAGTCTTCTTCGGGTTTCCTCGACTTTTCTTCCATTCCCTATTGTACACGATGTTTTAACTACTAAAAACTAAATTATATCGATTTTAATTCGACTCACATTAAGTCTTCCTCGAGCGTCTCCGACATACTTTACCATTCAAACCACCACAAAAACTCCTATTACTTTGAAATTTTCAGGGAAATCGGTCCAGTAGTTCTTTAGTCTATAGCAGGGGTCCCCAAACTACGGCCCGCGGGCCGTATCCGGCCCGCCAGTGTCTTCCATCCGGCCCGCGACATCTTATGACCAGTGTCATCAAGGACCCGCGACAGCTAATGGCTAAGACCTTTCTCAGAAAGGGCGAAAACTACGCAAATTTTTTCGTGCGAATAAATAAATATGCTCGTTGGCGAGGTACTTGGCACCAATACATTGCGTTTACAAGTATCGCGCGAATATATCAACAGGATTTTTTTGAAAAATCTTTATTTGATTCGCAATGATATCAAGGTCTGAGAAACGAGTATCAAAAATTATTTTCAAAGCTACGTTATCTAAATCTATATTTTCATCCCTGAAAATTCTATTGTCTACCCCCCCCCTCTCCCTAGGACAGAAAATATGGGTGTTTAGAAATTAAAACGGTTTTGGCCCTCCGAACTCACTGGAGTAGTCAATGTGGCCCTCCGGCTGAAAAGTTTGGAGACCCCTGGTCTATAGTATACACACATGCAGACATTAACTTTTATTTATACTCATAAATATAGAACCGTATTGACACGTGTATTACAAAGTCATTAAAAGTCCAATTTAAACTTTTTTTGTTTTATTGTTCTACAAAATAGTAGATAATAAGATTTAAATATTTATCTGCTTTACTTTGAAAACTTCAATTTGGAATCGTGATAAAAAAGCAGTCGATATTATAATGCTAGACATCACGACATTGATGCATAACAAATTTTCTGAAAAATAATATTTTTTTTGAAAAGTGTGTGGACTTCAGACCCTACACGAGGGTTTAATTCATTCATTGGCTGTAAACATGTTAATATCACATTTACAAGTCTGATTTTAAGTAATTTTACCAATTTGCATTTTATTAATTTCGTAGTAGTTGTAGTAGATAACTAGCAAACATACATAAACGTTCATTCGGGGGAATACCAATATACTTTACCCATACACATATAAAGTATGTAAAAGTATATTTGCTGAGGGTAATTATTTTCATAAATAAGTCATTTTAATCAAATTGAATTGGCGGTTTATAACACCTAGGACGGGTTGTTTCGGAGAACTTGAACAATTCTTCAAATTTCAAAGTTAATTTTCAAGTTCTGTGAAAGATATTTTTAAGTTCTGTTTTTATTTCAGTTCTTTCAAGCAACTAGCCTATAACGATATAATAACAGAATTTGAATAGGTCTTTCACAGAACCCGTAAATGAACGTTGAAATTTGATGTTCAAATTCTCCGAAACAACCCGTCCTTAGTAAGTTCTAGAATATCAATCAATACATGCAACACGCACATCGCATTTGGAACCTACGAGATGAGCGGCAAATCAGTCTGCTTTAAAATTTATATTTAAATGTATTATAGTGGTCACGTAGTCACGACTGTAGCGGTTACGTCACCCCTCCTAGGGGCATTATATCATAACCAGACTGCACGAGTTAAAAAGCTGAGACAGCAATCAGTCTTAGGAAACTTCAATTAAAATATTGGTACCGCAATACGTAAACTGCTGATATGAGAATGTTTGCATACAAGGTGATGCAAATGCTCATACAATGAACCGAGTCTTCATCAGTGCTGAACTTATTGAACCTAACAAGGAATATCTCAAATGTAAATCTAAACATAAAAATTCACGAAAGAAATTGCCTCCTTAGAATCGCACCCTGTAACTTAAACTGTATAAACATTAGTAGTAAAGAAGAAATAAAATATCTTGGAATAATTATTGATAATAAAATCAAATGGAAAAGTCAAATAAATTCCACAGTAGACAGAATGAGAAAACAGATCTATATATTTTTTAGACTAAGAAATACTGTATCATTAAAAATACTAAAAGATATTTATTATGCACTGGCGCACTCTGTCCTACAATATGGAATCGTGGCTTGGGGGGGTGCATATAAATCATCCCTACTCCCACTGGAAACTATCCAAAAAATACTAATAAAAATCATCTTTAAAAAGCCATATTACTACCCAACTATAAATGTTTTTCAAGATTTCCCGGTTCCCCCACTTACAAAAATTTATGACAAAATTGCACTCCTACAAATACATAAAGATTTCTTTAGAAAAATAATTTACCACAATTGAATATTAGCAAAAGAATAATATCTGTTGGAGGACTAACCGTGCCACTAGCACGAACCACAACAGCACAGCATCACTATATATTCAAGGGTGTAAAATTATTTAGTAAATTTCCCCTTGATATACGATCGGAAGAAAACTTCGAAAAATATAAAAAAAAAATTAAATTAAAATACTCTTGTACCACCTCATAACTTTACTTATTGTTTAGAAATATGTTTTTGCCTTTTAAATTCTTTGAATCATTTATTAACTAACCTATATTTTTATTACTTTTATTGTTATTTTTTTTGTTTTATTACTAATATTTTTTGTTTAATTTAAACAAATGTTAAAATATTTTTGTTGTCCTCTCCTAAACACAAGCAGCTGCTTTATTAGGAGAGTGATTGAAATATTTGTGTTTATATTGTTATAAAATTGTAAATCTTATTTATATGTTTCAATAAAAAAAATAAATAATAAAATTTAAAAAAAGTCCACGAGTCCGATCTCCATCAACGCGGTGTCGACCCACTGACCCGCATCTCGACCATTCTACCGCAGTCATCGCCGACTACGCCTGGTGTCATCATCATCATCGATCCAGAGTCATCTCCCAACTGCGCAACTCAAATGATATTTTATTCTGACTCACAATAAACGCTGTGACAACAACAATATAATATTTTATTGTCTCACTACCAATTCCCAAAATTGTTTTTCTTTGATTCTTAGTTTCATAGCGTTCATTTCATTTTAAACCTGATCCATATATGCAGATGCAAACATATAACAATAAAAAAACACTAGAAATGCCTTCCATATGGATTTGAATTGAAACCAATGTCGCCAGTGATTGATTTTGATTCTAACCCATATTAGTTATGGTAAATTAGTGGTTGTTAGTAAAAATTTGGGCGGGAGGCACCCGAGGGCGTCGTTGTTTTGGTATGGACACCTGCTGGGGGCGAACATGGTCTATGGCATGTTCAAAGAGGCGGAGGCGTGATCTCTTGGGCTTTCAGGGATTTGTGGTTTAAACCTACACGGTGGGAATTCTCTCAAGATTACATAAAAAAACACATTTTTCATAGAACATCATTATTTTAACTAAAAAAACTACATGCTGCATAACTCCTATTCTCCATGAGCGGGCCTGAGTATTGACCTCCTTGCCTCCGGTGACCCGATACTCGGGTTCTTTCCCCGTCGACCCCAATACAATATTTGAGGGCCTATCCGGGAAGCTGGCTAAGGGGCGAAGACGCCGAGTCTAGTTTGCGGCTGGTTCAAGCACTCCGCACATTCTCGGCAGGACTTCCAGACGACTGCAACTTAGGTGCTTTGGTGAAGTCACAATCTCGTCGTAATATTTCTCTTATAATTCTTGTAATTCTTTTCCCTTTATCTTAATAATATTTAAGTGTCAACACCAATTGGCGGAGACTAACACTGTATGCTTGGATATTGGGAGTCTATAGTCATTCTTATAAAAAGTAATTTCCTTTATAAATAAAATAGTCTTGACGTGTACGGTGAAGGAGGAAACCAAATGTTTCTTTAGAACGCCGTGGGAAAGTGTTGGTAAACCCATAATATTGGAGACTTGGAAATTGTTGTTTTTGGCGAAATCGCGTTTTTTTTGTGGGTTTTTGGAGAAAGCGGTAGTATTTTGCTACAAAAGTGGTGGTATGCTAACTTTTAATGTCAACTTTTTAACTCAAAAAATCAAAAAAAAAATATCTCCATTCCAGCAAAATTCCAAGTCCCCAACATTGAAGGGGCTCAACCACTTTTCTCATACCTTCGTTGGGAGGTGGGGCCCCTCCAATTTTGTCTTGGAAATTCTTGTTTTAGGTAAAATTTCGTAATATTTTGTGAGTTTTTTGGGAATAGCGGTGGTATTTTGCAAGAACAGTGGTGTTATATCAACATTTAGTATTATGCAGTAAAAAGGTGCAAAAATGAATGAAAGTCCGCGGCCAAGTTAGCTTATTACATTTTATGGCCTTTCCAGCCTATTAAGTCATATTATTATGCACCCGAAAATTGAGAATTTATTTGCGTTATTCTAATGAAAATGACAGAATTCATGTTTCCGAAAATGACATATTTTACGTCAAAATTTACGTTATCGCAAATGCAAAATTTTTAGGTCTTTATCCATTGTAGTCCAGTCAGTGGGGAGTTTTACCTTGCAAAAGGTTAGGTAGTAGCGATTTTGATATATGTTGTTAAGATTGGGACTCTAAGGAAAAAAAAAAGTTTTCGACCTTGGGAGGGTCGAGCTCGACCCGCCATCTTGGTTTGAAGGTGCCAAAATTTGTTTTTTTCAAAATAATTGTGTATTGGTCGTTTTTACAACCAAATTGTTGAAGGCAAACTTAAAGACAACTAAATTACCTACATTTTTTGTAGAAAGTTTTTTTTTGTAAGTCTAATAGGTAACGAGTTACAGTGGCGGAAATGTGAATATTTTTCTAAAAAATGATGAAATTCCCAACTTTGTAATTTTTTCGGGTTACTCATTGCATAATTATAATAATTTTGTTAACTCATTTCCACACCACCGTGAGGTAGAGAACATGGCGCATTATTTTTTTATTGTGGTATCCCCAGTAGGTCTACTCCACAGATATACCAGCGATGGTAGATTTCGAAATTATGTTACATTACTATGAATTATGTTACTTAATAACAGTCTTCGTCATCAATGTCATCATCTAACTCATTGCCTGTGATACTGAGATTCTGGGCTTCCATTGACAAAATCTCTTCTTCTTCGTCCTCAACATCGATGTGAACCTCTGGCGAATTTCGGCATGTTTGACCATTACAGCACCCACATACAATAGAACACTTCAATCCAGCTTTCCTGCAGCTACATGCAACGCCACATCCTTTTTTACTATTGCATGAAATAAATTTTAATAAAGTCTCGGGTGCTGGTTTCTTTGTCATTCTTACTGGAACAAGCCCGCTGGTGTAACGTTTCCAACCCCAGTTTTCTGAATTTTTCTTGGATTCCATACCATTTTTGGACTTGATGGTACGTTCTAAATGCATGGTACCGTGCAGCGTCGTTCGTTGATGGCAAAGAGGCAAGATTGAATTTGCTTTTTGTTGTCGACTTTGCGAAACGTTTGTAGCGGACTTCTTCCAAGGTTTCCTTATCCATGTCACCCCCGTACAAAGCAACAAGAAAGCGTGTTAAAGCTGCTATGTCTTCTGGTGTTGAATCATGTTTTTTGAAGATTCCTATCATGACATTGAGTCTTGTGTCGTTTAGCACAAGCGAACGATTTTTTTTCCTTGGTTTAAGAAGGACGATGTTGTATCGCAGCCGCTAAAGGCATGAAGAAACATAATATTCTCAGCCGCCTCTTTGTATTTCACACTATTCGCGGAATACAGTCTTTCAAAAGTTTTGCCTCTCCCAGTTTTGCGAAGATATATACTACTTTTGGGTGGTGATAATGCTGTCAGCAGAACTAGGAGGACAATGTCTTCGCCAATAATGAAAACAGCGTCATATGATGAACACAAGAAAATTGCAGTATTGACAATCAACTCATCAGCATCTTCTTCAGCCTGCTTAATTGTAAAATCATCCTGTATAAATTGCTTTGTAAGCATCGAAATCAGACGGACTTTGTTATTTTCATTGGCTAAAAATCGTTCTTGTGAAACTTGAACTGGCATTGTTTCATCGAAAAGAACATCTGCAGACATGAGCATCCAGGCAACGTCCTGTAACCAGGACTCAATCAGTGTTGCCAAGTCAGCTGTAGGCTAGGATCCCACTATAACAAATCAACGTCATCGAGCACACGGATGATGCTATATAAGTATATTGTAACGTAGAAATACGTTAAAATGATATTGTGTAATATGTTCGTACAAAATTTATCAAGAAAACTGGAGTTTTACAATTTTTTGTCAAAATTTTCTTCTTTTAACCGCTGTAACTCGTTACTTATGAGACTTACAAAAAAAAACTTGCTACAAAAAATGTAGGTAATATTGGAAGAAAAAATAGCCAACAGGACGAAAATTATCAAGGAAAGAGAGCAGAAATTAGAAATATCAAAGAAAATAAAAATTGAGAAAATGGAAAAGAAAAAGAAAATTTTTAAAAACAAAAAAATTAAAAAGAAAGACGAAGAAAAGATTTCTCGAAGAGAACCAGTCAAAGTGAAAATTAATTTTCAACCCCAGCCCGGCACATCGAAACAACAAAATTTGACACTTTGCATGTTTTGCCAAGAAATTTACATTGATCCTCCAACTGAAGAATGGATTCAATGTAATGTCAAGAATGGGCACATGAACTGTGTGTCGATATTGACAATGATGGAAAATTTACCTGCTTTAATTGCCAATCCCATTAGAGGAATCATTCTATCGCATTCTACATTTTATTGTTCTATATTATAAGTTTCCACTTTGCCCTTTCCACGTTTCCACTTTGCCCTGCTATGCGGGCAAAGTGGAAAAAAGTGAGGTTTTCAAAACTGGGTCTCCATTACTAAAACTGTTCGTTTTTATTATTATTTTGTTTCAATTACCAAAAATATGTAAGTTCCTTATTTTAATAAAATTTTAAAAACTTTAAAAAACTTACATTTTCTTAATTAATCTGTAAGCTAAAGTTAAGTTTTCCACTTTGCCCCCCCTTCCCCTATACTACTTTTGGGTGGTGCTAATGCTGTCAGCAGAACTAGGAGATCAACGTCTTCGCCAATAATGAAAACAGTGTCATATGATGAACACAAAATCGCAGTATTGACAATCAACTCATCAGCATCTTCTTCAGCCTGATTAACTGTAAAATCATCCTGTATAAATTGCTTTGTAAGCATCGAAAACAGACGGACTTTGTTATTTTCATTGGCTAAAAATCGTTCTTGTGAAACTTGAACTGACATTGTTTCATCGAAAAGAACATCTGCAGACATGTGCTTCTTCGATCGGCGAAGTCTTTCTGCGGTTTTCGTATTTTTTTCAACATCATCAAGCGGATATCCATCGAAAACAATGAATGCATGTGATCCATAGTGATTTCTTACATAGTGAACGTACTTCTCGCAAATTGACCCAAAATAATCATTCCAATTCCATACAACTTTATGTAAAAGATATCCTCCATCCACAACATTAATTTTGCTATCTTCAAGTTGCACGCCTTCTGGAAGTTGTTCGAAAACACCATAAAATGATGATTTCGTACCTTTGCGCATTCCTTTTTCAGTGAAAAGCGACAAAGGAAATGGGGCGAGTTCGAATTTAAGGAAATCCTTCAATTCTTCGTCGGATTTCTTCACAATACACATTCTCTGGAACAACATTAGCGGGTTGATGGAAATAGTTGTTTCGCCGACCTTGATGCTGCTGTTGACTGCTACCATAAATAAACTGCTACTAATGGAATAACATTGTCCTTACGTTTAACTTTTATAGATTCAAAATTTTCAGACGTGGTAACCATGTTCGATTTCCTCTCGGTACCTATTTCTCTGGATAAATGACAATTAATCTTTTCATCCCCGACAATTCCAGTACTGATAGAAGAAACTAGGATCCCACTATAACAAATCAACGTCATCGAGCACACGGATGATGCTATATAAGTATATTGTAACGTAGAAATACGTTAAAATGATATTGTGTATTATGTTCGTACAAAATTTATCAAGAAAACTGGAGTTTTACAATTTTTTGTCAAAATTTTCTTCTTTCAACCGCTGTAACTCGTTACTTATGAGACTTACAAAAAAAAACTTTCTACAAAAAATGTAGGTAATTTAGTTGTCTTTAAGTTTTTTTTCAACAATTTGGTTGTAAAATCGACCACTTCATAATTATTTTGAAAAAACAAAATTTTGGCACCTTCAATCCAAGATGGCGGGTCGAGCTCGACCCCCCCAAGGTCGAAAACTTTTTTTTTTCTTAAGAGTCCCAATCTTAACAACATATGTGAAAATCGCTACTACCTAACCTTTTGCAAGGTGGAGCCCTTTTTTATCCCCCACTGACTGGACTATTGTTAATTCATGATTAATTTCCATCCACGCGTAAGAGAGTACTTGACTTAACATCTTAATTACCATTAATTAATTAGAAACCCTAACATTTAAGATTCTCATTAAAAAGCCATCTAAATATTGTACCAAAATACAGTCTGAGAAACTGTACATAAATCACCTCACAAAAGAACAATGTTATTTATTCAGTGGCGTGCGTAGAAGCTATTCGGGAAGCACGATAATGGCCACATTGTCAGGAGGTTAACATAACTATTCGTCATTCCAAAAATATGGTTTTATTCGGTTAATTGATCAGGAAATGCCTACAAAAGAGTGTGTATTCATATAAGTAGGTAGGTGGTGATGACGTAAGACTTAATGTATATTTTTACACGGACTTGTTACAATATAATGAGTTTTTTTCATAAATAATAAGGGATAATAGAAGAATTGAATTTATTTGCATGTTATTTTGGCGGTTAATTGTTCGTTTTATGACGCACTATCAGAAAGTTACCCAATTATTTATTTCAAGCCGTTGAAACTTTCATGCTTTTCAGGTTTTCAGGTTTATTTATCACTGGAAAGGCCACCAAAAATGTTTATTCATTAGGAAGGTTAAATTCAAACTAATGGTAATGCCTTTAAAATTCTCTGAGATAATGACAGTAAGGTATTTCTCCCATTGGGTACTATCAAAACGTTGAAAACTATGAAAAAGAATTATAAATCATTTTAAATGGAGAAGGTACATAGGTATAGTATATTATATTACCTTTAAATCCAACTGACAAATGTTTTTAAATGACATAACTACCCATAGTGTAAATAATATAATTATGTAGCTAAGTATGGTTGCGATACCTACTTCTCTGATATAGACGGGCGGCTTGATATAATATCATTCCGGTACTAATATTTGAGAGAAATTCACCTGTTGTGATTATACTAAAATACTCTGCCTATTTCTTGCAACCCAAATCAAAGTATACTACAATAACGACCTATCACTATCTGTTTCAAATGTTTCGCTAACTACACATTTAAAAAAAATGAATTTCGTCCTGTTAACAACATTTCGAATACATATTACGTAAATTCAATATTTTTCACACCTGACTGTACCAGTACAAACATGTCTGTGGAACACAAATAAATAAAGTTAATCAGATGACATCATTTATAAAGTGACAGCAAAAAAGTTACTATTTCTACTAAATTTCTGCATAAAATGCACGAGAAGGAAAACTTTACTAATTCGCTCTATCTCTTTCGTGTACGCTTCTTCGGTATTTATTTACAGGCATCGCATCGCTTCCGGACTTTGAATTTCGCATACCAGAGTTCGCCTTCTCTCATGGTCCTCAGCAAGCGTTCCAGCTGGTTTCAGATACCTTTTACCTGGTTCGTTCTTGTGGCTTTCTTCTTAGAACATCTCCCACTGAAATGAGTTTCTACAGACGCTCTTTTCCTTTTGTAAATTATCAAAGAATTTGTTGGCTTCTTTTGAGACCTAGAGTAAGAGTGGCTATGGGTACATTCTGCTGTTTCGGTTGTTATTCCATTTGACTAGGTGTGAGCTAGACGCTACCTTTTGCACACTAATATATATATATATATATATATATATATATATATATATATATATATATATATATATATATATATATATATATATATATATATTAAGTGTACAATTAATTTGAAAGCAAAATTTAATATCATAAACGAGAATCAGAAACGCAGATGATTTAATTTATTGCTTTGTCAAATACCTAAATATATGGTTAAGTACTAATAAATCAACGTAAAAGTCAATATAAAATAACGCATTTATTCTGAAATAAGGGGAGAAGTTTGTGTGATCCCATAAAATACCAATACAAAATATGATAGAAAAATATTTAAGATATTTTATACAGTATCTGTTTTAAAGATACAAACATTTTGGTTTCTAATGACGTAACTGCATTAATCTGAAATGATGTCTATTGAACGCCTTCCAAATATACTTAGCCTAACTAATAGACATACTGTGAATAGGGCGCTATGATGTATAAAATTTATCACCCACTTTCCAAGTTAATAAACACGAGAAATATGAGGGGATGAAGTTTCATCATGTTAAATATTTCAGGTTCTCAAATACTTGAGATTGTTAACACTTTACATGTGGCACTGACATACATCTTTACTTTGATGAACCCAAACGAAGGATTTCCCCAGTATGTGTGAAGTAATCTTCAAGAGTAAATTTAGCACAAATTCACAATTGCCAAGGAATAGCTTTGTTAATTATTGTTGTCTACTACGACGAATAATTAAATGCGCAACACGAGGATAACAAGAAAAAGTTTTCAGAATTACAGAGTTAGTTTTTTAAACATAATAATGAGAATATAATTAGTGTGAATTCCTCGCGAATGATTTCATGATTACTGTTTTAATTTGTGTTAGGTAATTTAACACAAACTAAACAATCCGTGAAAAATACGGAATATCATAATCGATATTATGTATGTGGAGCTGAAAGTATTTTCGTAAAGTATTTACCTCAGTGTTAATGCTTTAAAAACATAAATCATCAATTCTCTTTCAAATATAATATTAAATTTTTGCTGACAAATTAGAGGGATGATCAGAAATTTTCCTTTCGAATGAACACCGTTAGTTAACTTGAAAAATCACAAAATCTGTAAAAAAAATGAAATACGCATTTTCCATATAGAATTATTAATTAAATAATTTTCTGATTATAGGAATGTTTCTATTTTATTGCATGTCTGTACAATCAGTTCCAGTTTATGAAAATGGCACTTACATTCAAAGCATATTTGAGTTTATTAAACAAGAATTTTTTTACGTACAATCATCCAAAATGAGTACCTATTATTGAATAACATCGTTTATTTTAATTTGATTTTAACACAAGCTCATTTCAATGGTCAAAGCTCAACAGAAATACAAAGTGACATAAGTTTTTAGTCGCTGGAGTCCCTTTTTATAAATTTTATGGATAAAATATAAATTTTAACACTAATAAATAGATTGTTTTGTCGTTAGTTCCGTTTTTAGCCCACTGCAAAGATGCGATTGCCAAGCTGTACTTGATTGATGCGATTCCAGAGTACAAATGCAATATTTTTTAAATTAAAACTGGTAGGTACTATCTGAATTATAAAGCAAAAAAAATATTTCTTAAGCAGCGAAACCTCTCAATTGTGGGGCCTTGTAGATGTAAAATTTAATATTTTTTTATTAATTTGAATACCTATTATTTATTGAAAAAAAAAACTCGGACAAAGCTGAAATAAAAAAAAATTAAATGTTTTATTATAACAAATAAAATATTTACACAGGGTGTCAAGAAAAGTACGTGATTTTTTTTAACAGCCACCGCTGACCTCATTCTGACTTAAATGAAGATGTCATTTTAGTTTCGGCACCTATATATTTTATTAAATTCTTTTTCCTAAAAAAAATTACAAAAATAAAAGGGTATTGGACAGTTGGGGTCGGGGTGGGGGTTGGGTAGATACTCGGTCGAGTAACTTGTGACAATCTGAAAGATTTTGTTGTTGTTGAATGTTTAAAAAAAACTTCGTCAGTTATTTGTCGCATAGTTACTACATTATTCATGCAAAGTTTATCCACCTATACCTAGGTAGTCTGTCTGTTTGAGCGCTTAGTTCTTCTAAACTACACAAAGGATTTTAATAGGGCTCATCATCATAGAGATATTTTTTCCGTGAGGTATAATAATACACCAAACATATAATATTTATAGAAAGTAGATAAATATCGATGTTTTGTAAACAAGTATATAAAATATATATACTTGTATATAAAATAAAACAGTTGAAAACAATATATTTTGCACTTTGCCAATCAATTATAGAATATGGAATTATTGCTTGGGGAGGAGCAACAAACTCGGCTATCAATTACATAGACACCGCACAGAAAACGATCTTAAAGGTAATACTAAAAAAAACATAGACTGACTGGTACAGACCAAATATTCAACAGCTGTGACGTACTAGATATACGCCAATTATACGTTAAAATACTACTAAACTACATTTTTGACAAAAAAAATTAATTTCAACATACACAAAATAACACCAGTTGGACAAGCGTACAAAGAAAACATAAAAACTCGGACAGTAAATTCAAGCTTTGGACAAAGACACTACCAATACCACGCTATAAAAGCATTCAACAGTGTAAAACTTGAAAATAAAAATAAATTCACACACAAAATTACAAAATGGATTATTTTTTTTTTATAGTGAGTACCTCACAAGAGTCCCAACTGCTCCCGTCTGGAGCCAGTGAGAAGAGTGAGTGAGAAGTGAATTGGGGGATGTTGTGAGGCTGAAGGTAAGTGGGGAAGGGAAAGAGCAAGGTGGAGAAGTACCTGGCTATTCAGATCTAGTCACTAAACACGGCTAAAGCCATTTGGAGCAACGTTTCAATTCTGAATGGTGGTCTTACACCAAGGCGATACTGGTAGTATCTTCCACTCTGGAACGTGCCGCAAATATACTATATATTATTTTAATTAATTAATTGTGAAATAACACAAATTAATAAAATAAAATTTATTTGCGCACGCCGGGTTCGAACCCGCGACCTTCGGAATGGCAGTCCAATGCGTTACCACTGGACTATGCCGGCCGTAAAGAACAAAAAAAGACAATATTACCAAAATGTCATAGCATAAAATAAAAATAAAACCTATACGTAAGACAAAAAAACAATATACATACATCACTCACAAACACACAAGATTATATTTTAAATTTATTATTTTCTCTTTAAATGTATTATGTAGATTATATTTTCATATTATAAAATGAAAGCCTCAGCACGGGCAAGCCACCCAGTGAGGCCAACATTACTGTGAAATTTTGAAATGTAAAAAATATTCTACCAAATAAAAAAAATAAAAAAGTCGTAAAAAAATATTTTCGAGCGCTTACATTGCCAAAGCTGGAAATAAACCTTATGAGATAAATAAAATAATGTACTACGCAATTGTATACCTCAAAAAGGCCTCACAACCTCGAAACCTTACCCCAAACATTTATAGGTCCCCGAGCAACGCCGGGTAAATAACTAGCTAACGTGTACCCGAAAGTTAGCTAATTTTGTTTAAATAAAAGATTGAGATTGCAGTGAACTTAACAACGCACTCGTAAATTTGTTAGCGTGACTTCTTTTCTCTCCCAAGTAATTTAATGCGCAGTGACGGCAATCTACATTTAATTTTAGATGCACTTAGTCAGCGCTTACATTTATGTCGTTTTTATTGGCGGATACATAAACTTGGCATTTGAAGGAGGAAACAATTAATGTTTGCCCCTTTATAGCTCCAGCCAATATCAATAATATATTATTTTTATTAGTGTTTATAAAATAATAAACAGACCATAGCAAAATATAAAAATAAAATCTACTTTATTTGGTGTGCATTCGTGGAAGCCAATAATTAAAAAAAATCCACTCTATTTGGTGTGTATTCGTGGAAGCCAACAATAAAAATAGACAAATCACCCAATTTTGCAGTGCATTAGTGGAAGCCAACAATTTTAAAAAAATGTTGTAGTGCCAGATAAAATATTGTTACAGTAAAATACAGTGCATTTTTATCGCACACAAGTCCAAGCGGAGTTTTAAGAACAATCCTGACTTATGATAGTAAGGGATGGAAGGACTTAAATAAGACTAATTGCAGCAGTGTGCGTGATTGTGGTTGAATATTCAGAATTAATGGATCCAAAAAAACATTAAAGGAAATAAAGCATTACGTTTTTTTTTTATTGCTTTTTATGCGAGTAGCGCACTGCTCCTAACCATCTAGAGCAGTGGTTCTTAACCTGGGTTCGACCGAACCCCAGGGGTTCGGTAAGTCAGTCTCGGGGGTTCGGTGGAGGTCAAGACCCCCGACTTATATGATTTGTGGTGACACGCCCCGCTTGTCCATCATTGGTTGCAGGTGATCAAGCAGCGGTAGAGCTTGCAATTACAGCAGAGACAGGTTCAACAGCAACTCTTCAGAACAACATCGCTCTCAACGTTTTGGTGTCAACAAATGGAAACATACCGTGTTATTGCTTAGAAAGATTTTTATACCGTTTGTTACAACATATCTTTACGAGCAATCCTTTTCGAAGATGCTGGATATAAAAACAAAGAAGAGGAATAGACTTTGTTGTGAAAATGACATGAGAGTGGCACTTGCCAAGGTAAAGCCGCGAATTTCTGAATTGGTTTCTGAAAGGCAACAGCGGAAGTCACACTGATTTAAAAAAAATAATAATTAATATGTTTCATGTTTTAATTTGACCATTAAAATTTAATGTTTTGATCTTTGTTTTTTATTTTTTTTTTCATTTTGTACACCTATATATAAATATATACCATGTTTTGAATTTGTAAAAAACTAGTTTTATTTTTCAAATTAGGAGGGGTTCGGTGAATGCGCATATGTAACTCGTGGGGTTCGGTACCTCCAAAAAGGTCAAGAACCACTGATCTAGAGTCAATGAGACTATGGCATTCAAAATAGGAGTATGTTATAATGCTGAAGATAGTGGGGAGCGGTTGGAGATGAAAAGAGAGGGAGGTGGTGAAGGACCTGGCTATTCAGATCTGGTCACCAAATACGGCTAAAGTCATTTCAAGCAATATTTCAATTATTCGATACTGAAAGTATCTACAACTCCAGACTGTACATGTGGTCAACGAATGCCCGCTCCTTTCTTTCTCCGGCGGGATTGATGAGGTTCACATGGCGACACCTGAGGCCCTAGAATGGCAGCACCATACGAAAGAAGAAGAAGACTCCAGACCGTTCCGAAAATATACTAGGTATGCGTTTTTTTTAAATAACCCATAAGCGCCCGCGGATACCATATGGTATCCAAAATAGTGTTCTTGCTTTTACCGTTGCCGTCTTGAAACATTAAGTGGGAGGTATATTGTGATTGGTACCATCAGTGTACAAGAGGTATTTGAAGACACCTGACTTAACGGGTAATTCATTAATGACGCAAGAGAATTATGAATGAGATTAAATTTATCTTAAATATTTTGTGTTTCCGAAAATGCGGATCAGAAATTTGTGTATATATTTGACGATTATATAATCTTTAGAATTATCTTAATATTAACTCTTATAGTTATAATTAGTTCAAATGGAAAATAAATGATCTAAATAAATAATAAAGTTGTGGCGTTAACACAACATGGTTTCAAAATTGCAAGATATCATATGGTATTGGCGGACAGTAATGCTGGACAGTAATGCAGCAAAAATAATTGCATTATAAATGTAACATTTTTATTTCCGGCTCTGTAATTTCACTATCTGAAGCATTTTAATATGATAAGTTAAAACACTGACATAACCGATAATATACTAAATTTATTTATCCAACCACCTGACTCAAATATTCTCTCGTATAAGGATTTTCGGGTGAGGACTCTGCGAAGTCAACTGAGGGTTGATTGGATAAAACAAAGAAGGTTCGTATTTACAATAATTTGGGTTGAAAACTCTGTTGTCACGATTGCTTCTACAAGTCATGGAATTTTTCCTACAGGAATCATTAAAAGGTTTCCTCAAGAAGAAAAACTCTACTTTTAGTTGTAGCGTCCAGATTTTATTGCTCAAAATAATGAAAGCGTGGGCCGAATTGATCTTACGGACAAAAGTGTCTCAAGTTATCGAATTAGCACTAAATACCACTTTGTCGTTCCATGTAATAGAAGTAGATGTGCTAGAAACTTTTGAAAATCATTTTTTAGGAAAATGTGCAAAGAATGTGGTTTTTGTTTTCCTTATTTTGCAGAGAATCAAACAAAACCATCAAAGGTTACAATTCGAATAGTAAAAATTAATATCTATTATTTATAACTGCTTCGAAAATAACATCGATATTAATTTTTACTATCCGTCCAGCGATACCATATGGTAGCACAGACTATGGGTCTTACCTATTATTTCAGTGATAAATAACATTCAGCAAAAAAAATTATGTGCACATTTTCATTTTGGTCTAATTGAACCAAAAAAATAATAAAGGTATATCCAGATTTTATAAAAAATATATTTCAACTGTAATGGGTTAAATACGTTGTGAAATATTATTACGAATAACTAAAAATACAAATATCGTAATAAAATAAAAATAGTGAATTAAATAGTGTTAAGTTAGATTATTTGGAACACCATAGATCAACCATCAAGTTAAGTTCTATAAAGTAACTTCTCTTTACACTCTTAAGTATCTAAAGACTACGAGACCGAGCTTATAGATCGACCGCTTTAGCACCCCGCTCACACGTCGCAATATCTCTTGAACTCAGGTTTCGGGTGATGGACAGGTCAGAGCTTATCGAGATGCAGCTCACGTACTCTGTGATATCCTCATTTTGAGAAGGCGAGCGAGAAGGGAGATGAACTCGCTCCAACTGTTACGCAAATCGGTTCCGGGAGATGCACCACTTAGTTTGTATGGGTCAAGAAAGAGCACTGAAACTTTTAATCAGTTTTGTATTGTAATTGATGTTATCTCTACTCATTCTCTAGTAGAGTACTGCTTTTAGTTTATTGTACAAGTACCTACTACATTCCATTTAAGCATTGTATTTTCATATCATCTTTGACTGAGTGAGTGTTTTAAGGAGGAGATCTCATCGTTGAAAATTAAATTTAACGTACATCATTCGAGAGTTTTGTGTATACCAACAAATGAAATAGGTGGATTCTTTCTGTTGTGTACAATTTTTTAAAAGTAAATTCATGATTTTTCCGAAAATATCTTGTAAGGAAAAAGTAATTCCATTTTTGGAGATGAGTCTTTTTTTTTACTAGGTAAAAAAAAACTAACCTTTTTGTTATGTGAATCCGGAAATCTAAAAAATCACACCACTTATTTGTGCATGTCATTAATTGGTTTTATAAAATGGTTATACCCAACCTAATAAGTTGTAGGTAATTTTTTTTATAAATGTATTAATTAAATATTTTTAATTACCTATAGTTATTGGTGTTGTCGCTTGACGTCATTGGGAAAATGAACAAGGCTGACTAGAGACTAGGACTAGAGTACAGGCTACAAACCTGGGCGCGCGGCTGACAAATTTAAAAAGTCAGTGCTGTTGTTAAGTAAACTTTATTGTTGAAAATAATCTAACCACTGTATTTATTTAATATGCTTGCGATTAAAACCATACAAATCAACAGTAACAATACGTATTAACAAGCCGCCATTTCCAAACAGTCACTGCTTGATGGCACTGGCTTGATCACGTGAAACTTCAAAATCGCGACGCGCAGTCTTGACAAATCAATAAATGTCATGCGTATAAAAATAAAATTGCATTGTACCTATCTTAATTTACAAGTTATGTATTATTACTCTTAATAATTTTTTTTTTTAATACTTATATTTTTCCCAATTTTTACATTAAGTACATACAATATAATAAAAATTAATAAGAATAATGGGAACCCATTAAGGCGCAGCCTGTGCGTGGGTAATATAGTAAAATATATTATAATATTGTACATAGAAAGAAACAAACTGTGGGTACGGTACATAAAACAAAAATAAGATTACAATTTGTCAAAGCGGTTTGTATAAAAAGTGTTTACAATAGTGTATAGTGAAGTTATAAGTTTTTAGTGTAATATATGGTGAATATAAGCATTAATTAGGTAATTGCTTAAAATTACAGACAAATTGAAAAAATATCCCGAATAAAAATAAATGCCGCCGACGGAAATTGAACCCGCACCTTCAGATATCCGGTCAGGATTTCTGGACCACTGAGCTACGTCGGCTTATTAGCAACCCGCCAAATAATTCAATTTGCACAAGTACTTCAATCGACAATTACTGCTTATTATATTTTTTCACCTGTAAGCATCCAAATTTATTTTGTAGGAAAGGCTTTGTTATTGCTGAATTTCCCACTAGATGGCGTCGAGATATATTATATCAACATTTTTTGGTGAAATATTTTGACTTCAAATACTATTATTTTTTTAATGATAAACTAATGTTTATAAGACAAGGTTTGTATGCATACTACAAAGTATAACAAATTATTATAAGCATTAATTACTCATACCCATTGCTATTTCAGGCGAGTAATTAAGGCTTATAACAATTTGTAATACTTTGTGATATGCATAAAAACCTTTTCTTATTAACATTAGTTTATCTTTAAAAAAATAATAATTGTTACTCTTGTTATCAATCCAATTTTTTAGGTAAGCACTCGTAATCCAATATTTTTTTTGTACAATAGTTGTTTTGAAATGATAACGAAATCACTTTTAAAAGCTTTATCCTTTATATTTAAAAATATATGTATGCATTATACGATGAATTGTTTATTACAAGATTTATTGTGGTTACACATAGTGTCAGGGGTTAAAGTGTGCTAACTTAGAGGGGTGATTCTACATGATTTTAGATATAAAAAGGTAATTGATTTTTTTTGAAATTCCAAAACTTTCAGGTATTTTTAGTTAAAAAATTCGAATTGTTTCTATGGAAAAATATTCTTATTTGGGAAAGTAGGAATAAGATGGCACCAGAGATATTTCAGTTTTCCGCAGTTTAGAAGTCGCCTATGACCATAACAGCATCTCGAACAATATATTTAAAACAAAAAAAATGTTAGGTCAACCCATATTCTCTCCTACAAGATAAAATTGAATATTAATAACTATATTTTTCTTACTTTTTGACTGTTTTCCAATAAATCCACCTCCAAATGTTTTTCATCTGTCATACACAAAAATAAAGAAAAATATAAATAAATGTTTTGTCGTAGATCACATCTTCGTAGATCATTATGCTTTGAAAGTAATTGTTTGTATTATAAAACATGATTTTTATCGCTAATTTTCAAACAATCTTATCAATGCTTCATTTTAACAGTAAAAAATGATAAAATTCTGAAGCCTTAATTTTTAATTGCACATGAAATGTTAAAATTTAATTGAATGGACCCAACATATAAACTCTATTTACCCTGAATCAATAATAATAATAAATGGATAACTTGTACAGCGCCGTTTTGTAAAAAATCACCTTACGGGTTGTACAATTTATTACGAATTCCTAGTCTCTATCTTATTTTATTATTTATAAACAGATTGAGAAAAAAATATTAAATTTATTAACAAACAGATCCAAAAAAACATACTTACCTGCTGGTCACATCAGATAAACAGACTTTTATTTAAAAAGTTTACAACTTTGCACAAAGAAAACTTTTCTCTTCGTTACTAGAGAGAACACTATAGTAATAAAACTGGACATAGATTTGTAATTTGCTATTTTACCCTCCATTATTATTGATATTAAATTAATTTGAAGATAAATGGCAAGAGTAGAGCTAAAGAAAAAGTAGGGCTAAAGAAGGAGTTAGCGCAACACGGCATAACACCCCAAAAACAAACAACAAATAAGAGTAGAGCTGATATTTATTTTTAAAAACTTGAGAATTTCGGACTCTTTAGGACTGCAGAATTTTAATGAAATGACCTTAACAGATTACAAAAACTTTTTTAACGCATTTAGTTATTTACATTGTTGTGGACTGTGAAGATTGAAGGTTTGTTTAAGAAAGAAGTTTCCGAATTTATGAAAATGACTGTATAAAAAGGTGTGTTTTGAGTGTGTGGCAGTCCATTCCAGGCTTTAGGTCCTGACACTCCGAAAGCATGCTCGCAGAACTTAGTATTTGGTGTGCGCTTTGGTTTCTTCGACCTTCCAATAGCTGATGACGCTGATGACCTAAGGGTTGACTGTCGTGAATTGGTATTTTCCGGAATACACATTTCCGATATGTAAGCCGGAGCCATTCCGTTAAGTGATTTAAATACCATCCAGCAGAGCTTGAATTGGATTCTATCAAGACATTTGAGGGTAGGGTGTTTGAATTCTCTGTTAGACAATCATAGTAAATAAAAGAGATAATACAATGGGTGACCAAAATGTTTTTTACACACGAAAAAGCTAAGTATCGTCAGTTTGAGGCTGTATAACAAATAAAAAAAATATTTTTTTATCAAATAAATAACACATATTTGCGAAAAATCACAATAAAACAAATAAAAAAATCTCATAATATTTATTAGAAGATATTCTCATGGCGTCAGTTAAAGCATGCACATATTTTAGTGTGCTTATAATGCCTTCGGTCAGAAATCGTAACTTCGGCTTTATTAATAATTTTAGTCCTTCCATGTTATTATTGGTACTCCTTCGTACATTTTCCCCTGCTTTTCAGGCAAATTTCACTTTTTTCATTCATTTCGAGCTTAGAGAATCGCGTTCCTCCTTATTTTTTGGTTTCCTAACTTACTGCAGGTATTTTTATATCTTGTTTATTATTAAACTTAACAACAAATTTTTATGCGCGTTAAAGGCGGTTCATTCTTAATACCAGGTAAAAAAAATCCAAGTGTTAAAAAATGCCAAATAATTTGGCCACCCACTGTATGTTTGAAAGTAGAACCTAGTATAATTTAATAAGTCTTAAAAAATATATAATTAGATATACTGTCAAAAGATAAATACGCATCATGGCTTGGTCATTTTCAGCATATCGCTCGCCATACATTCCCATTGGTAGTATCATAGTCACCATACACTAATAATGGGAATGTATGGCGAACGATACGCTGAAATAAGCTAAGCCACAAAAATATGGCGCGCTTGTGTTTCACAGGCAGCCTAATACATAACAAAATTTTAGCCAAAATAAAACATTACTACTTCACCATTTACATAGAGATACTGATTATTTTTCACTCGACTATTATGTTTTTTATTAGGAATATTTTATTATATTCAATTCAGTTTCAATACCGGCAACAGGGGTGTTTATTTTATTTTAACATTTATTTATCATTATTTTTTCACCTCACAAGACAAAGTGTGTTCTGAGTCGGCTAATTTACATATATTATTATATTTTTGTCCAAAATGTTAAAAATATATTAATATATAAATATAAAAAATACTTCTAATGTATCAATATAAAATAGTTGCTCATCAGCTGAGTAAAATTCAAAATACTGATTTCTTTAATTTATCGTCTATTTATCTGTGCTATGTATGCTCGAGAGATTTTTTTGCATATCCAAACTAACTAACTCCTGTACTTCAAACTTCAGATACATATTTCTAGTTTTACATCATTTTATGTCCACATTCTAAGAATTTGAAACCCACAATAATATGTCGTCTCTTGACCCTTAGAAAAGATATTTTTTCATGTAATCCCTTCTATTTTCTTCGGACAAGAACTCTAACAGAATTCCCTTAGGGCCAATGTTTTCTCTAAGGATGCTTTGTAAAAGAAAAAAAGCGTATCCTTACGAAAATAATAACAAAGCATTTTTATAGGACAGTTTAGTGCAATTTCACTTCGTAATGAAAGTAAATGGACGATCAATATATATATCTATATTATTTTTTATATTTGTAATTAGCATTTATTTTGTGGCTCGTCAAAATTTACAATAAAAGATATAAATTTTTTTTAGACCACTTTAATTTTAATTGCACTCTACCGGTTTCGGAAGCACCCTTCCTTTCTCAGGAGAATATTCAAACTAACCTATGATACAAAATATTGACAGATATATATGCAAAAAATATAATTTAGGTGTTTGAGTGGGAGGTTAACAAAGGGGAACGGGTAATTGCGGGAATTCCGGCAATAACAGAGCGGTTTACTGGAAATATATCTAGAATGGGACTAAACGAAAAATTTACTTGGTTATTCAATACACTAGCGTTATTATTTAGGGATTTTTTGATTTCAAGGACTTTCAAGTTATCTAATCTTTAGCTTTTATTATTACGGTGAAAAAATCAACTTAACTTAAGAAAGCATTAATTCATCGCGTAGGAAAGCGATATAAGCTCGTACTTCATAATCTTCTCATCGCAGATGTTTTCTGTCGTACCTTAGATTTGTTCGCATAAGCATGTAATCCATTGAAAATATCTTCTGCAATTGTACAGAGCATTGACTTTAAAAAATACCATAAAAACTATACTCCATATTTTTGACGCCGCCAAGTGTTGGCTTTCTATAAATATATTTTAGACAAAAGGTCTTCAAACATAACTTTGACACCATTCTCCAAAGTTAGCATGCTAAGTTTTGCTTCAATAATAAGCTTCATTATTTGAATATAAACAGATTATTATTGTTTTGTATCGAGGAGCCGTCAATTATACTGATTCATTATTCACGATTCATTGTCCCTGGGCCTTGTGTTGCCTGGTCTAGAGTCTAGAGTCTAGAGCCAAGGTCTATTTCCCATTGTGTCGAGGGAAATGGGGAATGATGGTGTGTCAATCACAATGGGATTCCTGATATTAATTAATGATAGGGGATTGATCCCGAGATGCTTGTTGGGGCGGGCATCCGTTTAATGGTGTGATTGCTGGATATACTTGGGGGATCTTAATACATTGTTTTGATTATTAAATTAAATGGATTATGTATAATAGCAGTGGCGGCTGATTTTTACGCAAGTTTAATGCATAGATTGAATAAAATTAATTAGATTCATAAAAATATGTATTAATGTTTGTTATATTGGCTAAATGGATTTTCTAATAGCATTGAACAATCCCTGCATGAAAGCAGGGATTATATGCAATATAATTTATTATTTGTTTTAGTGGGCTATACTAAGACGGCAGATTTTAAAAATTTATTTTGTACCTACTAAAAATTCTATTACGTAATTTTTACCAAAAATACTATTTTTAGTTGTTTGTGTGTGAAATGTTAGGCCTGCGTAAAGTCTTCCTACGTCATATCCGGAACTCAAATTTGCTTTGAATTTGAGTGTGTTAAGTAAAATTTAACTGCTATTAAAAATCAGTTGAGTGAATGATTAAGATAAAGCATTATAATATACAAACTAATATTTTAAGGGAATATTATATCAATAGCAGTTTTAAAAAATTGGTTTGTAAAGAATTGAGATAATCCCGTGTTTTTTTATGGGTCTGCACTTGTTTCTGTTCGAAACCAAGTTTTTTGTTAGAACATTGTATAAATCTTGGAAAATTATTTAAATGTAAAAAAAACGCATTACAAAAATATAGATCGATTTTTGTTTCGAAGAACCAGAATCCGGTTCTAATTTAAGATTTTCACGGTCAAAAGTAGGTTTAACATTGCACTAATAATCATTGTAATAATCAATGTTTTAACATTGCACTGATAATCATTATGCTGACATTTGCTGATATTGTGCATTGCAAGGTAATCTGAAACGTCAACTCCAAACTTCTTAATGACGTTTGAAATTAAAAAAGCAAAAAAAAACAATGTTCACGTTTTGAAAATTTAAAAGATCTAATTTACTTTTATAATAATAAATTGCATCAATCTTTTATACTGTGGTAACTAATATATAAGAGTAGTTTGAGATAAAGAATTTATTGTCTCATTTCTGAATTTCTAAAGATCGGAAAATTTACTTTAGTCGTGGGCAGGCAGATTATAGATAATAACCGAGAACCAAAATGAATTCTATTTTGGAGTTTATCTCAGTAAGAGAATTAGATGCTTTCTATTTTGCTCTTTTTTTGCTTTTTAAGCAAAAAAATCAATATCGGAAAACGATTCAGATGTTAGTTAGTGGCACACCTGCGTTGGTGTTGTTGAGGTTAATGTCAACACATTTAAAGGTTAGTAAGTCGCACATCGACGTTGCTGTAATTGAGAACGGGCGTGCGGCATTTTTCATACAAAACATTCAGAGGTTAGTTAGTGGCACACCTATGTTGGTGTCAGCATGCGGCATTTTTTCATACAAAAAATTATTTTGTATTTGAGACCAAAATATCAAACTATTTTTTAATTGAAAAGTTAAATAAATGTCTAATGTTTTAAATTACAAAATATTGGTCATCAAAGAAAGCGATTATTAATTAATTAATTTATTGTGTTTTATAATACCTACATCTTTTGGTTAGAAAAAAGATTTTTTAGTTTGCATTTTAGAGTATTTTAGCTCAAATTCAAAATGAGGTTTGTTTGGAAAAGGCTGCGCTGCCGTTCCCCTCGCTCATTTATTTATTAGGATTTATGTTGCAGTATGTTATACTGCTTTTATACTTCTGATTGGACCAAATAAACTATTAAAACTTCTTGAATAGGTAGAAATAGAAATACTCACCATGGATTCTAATAAATGGCACCAAGGCCGGGAATACGTTTTCGATTTTACTTTCCTTTTGTGTGATCAGACTATCGGATCGGACGAACGAAATACACGTACGATTTTCGTGTCCGATTTTTTGTGGTCTCAATTGTTTTAGATCTGTCTAGCGAAACGCTGCAATCAGTGCAAAATTTTATCTGTAGCGTAATTTATTTACAGACATCCTATAACTGAGTTGCGATTATTTAGTCCCCGCGATTCCCCTCCGCACTCGTATTAAAATCCATGTTACATGTCCGCGACAAAAAATATCGCGCGATTAACAATCGTAGCATAAGCCCTGTTGTTTCTATTACTTTTCTCTTATCTTCCTCTGTCACAAGCCTTACTTCATTCCTCTATCTCATAAAATTATTAATTAATACCTTTTTTGAACACCACAGTATTATGTTTATTCACAGACGTGTATTTTGAATATTTATTAATTAAGCAATTAATAATATTCATTAAAGGTCCTAGATGTGACCGTAATTTTATCTATTTTTTCTGTTTTAATTTTTGTTTAGGTGTCGCTAATATTATAGTCAATAATTAAATATTACACATTGAGTTTTTACTCATTGAGTTATTCCAAAAATAAATTCATTAATTTAGTGTTTGATCTCTCTTTACTACGTTCATTTACAATAATGCATTTATTTATTTTTATTTGGACATTACAATTTACTACAAGTTACTAAATATATAACCATACATAGTTAACGTTAATATTAAGTATGTCCTTAAAATGGATTTTTATTTTTTTATTCTTACTTATAATGTAGGCATACAGAAAGCTCACGAATTAAAATCAACTAATAATAAAAGCGAAATGAAAAATGTTCAAATGCCTTTGAAATGGATTATCACGCCAAGAAATTCAATAAATTGGTTTTTTTTATAGCAATTTGTGTCATGAAAAATGTCTAGGTGTAGTAATTGTTCGGAGTGGGTATAGTTGAGTTCAACGTGATATTGATATTAAGTGAGTTAATTTCTGAATAGATATTTTTAGCTTATATATGAAAAATTTAGTAATAATAATTTAATTTTAAAAAGTTAATACTAAAAAGAGTACCAATTTCATCAAAAATGCTAATTTTGGTTTTCTGGTCGTTATTCCTCTGTACTAATTTAAGGAAGGGTTGTTTGATAGAATTTGAACAATTCATTAAATTTCATCGTTAATTTACGAGTTCTGTAAATGTCCAATTCAAGTTCTAGTATTGTATCAGTATAGACCAGTTACTTAAAAAACTGAAATAATAACAGGACTCGAAAAGAACTTTCACAGATCTTGAAAATTAACTTTGAAATTTTATGAATTCGTTGAAACAACCCTTCCTAAGCATAATCTACAAAATTGGAATTGTGTTAAGAATTTAGTATTTATTTTTAACAGAAAATTATTTGAAATGCTACTTTCAAAAATGGAACCGATTTGTCGAGAATTCCATCAACGCTAGTTAAAATACACAGTACAAAATAGTGAAATTAGGGTAGGTCGATTCGTTGACCTGTTTCGAAAACCTGCAAGTCTTGTGTGCGTTGAAGTTGTCAATAGTCTCACAGATGTTATTTAGTAACGCCATACCTCGTGCCAAGCTGTACTTAATTCAGAAGTTTTTAGGTACAAACAACTTACATCATTTCAAGTCGTGTAGGTAAAAAATTATTCTTACGACTTCCATGACATAACATTTGGTGTTTTGGCTCTGTTACATCCCTTATCTATCTGTATAAATAAAAATGTAAATTTTCGTTTGTTCACAATCTTAAATCTAAGAAAGTTCTTCACCGATCGCTTTGAAATTTGGACACCACGCACGTTGCATTTGAAATTTGGACACCACGCACGTTGCATTTGAAATTTGGACACCACGCACGTTGCATTTGAAATTTGGACACCACGCACGTTGCATTTGAAATTTGGACACCACGCACGTTGCATTTGAAATTTGGACACCACGCACGTTGCATTTGAAATTTGGACACCACGCACGTTGCATTTGAAATTTGGACACCACGCACGTTGCATTTGAAATTTGGACACCACGCACGTTGCATTTGAAATTTGGACACCACGCACGTTGCATTTGAAATTTGGACACCACGCACGTTGCATTTGAAATTTGGACACCACGCACGTTGCATTTGAAATTTGGACACCACGCACGTTGCATTTGAAATTTGGACACCACGCACGTTGCATTTGAAATTTGGACACCACGCACGTTGCATTTGAAATTTGGACACCACGCACGTTGCATTTGAAATTTGGACACCACGCACGTTGCATTTGAAATTTGGACACCACGCACGTTGCATTTGAAATTTGGACACCACGCACGTTGCATTTGAAATTTGGACACCACGCACGTTGCATTTGAAATTTGGACACCACGCACGTTGCATTTGAAATTTGGACACCACGCACGTTGCATTTGAAATTTGGACACCACGCACGTTGCATTTGAAATTTGGACACCACGCACGTTGCATTTGAAATTTGGACACCACGCACGTTGCATTTGAAATTTGGACACCACGCACGTTGCATTTGAAATTTGGACACCACGCACGTTGCATTTGAAATTTGGACACCACGCACGTTGCATTTGAAATTTGGACACCACGCACGTTGCATTTGGAAACGTGCGTGTTTTATACACCTATATTACAATATTTTAATATTTGGCTAATTTATATAGCGCTGTTTTCGTGAGAAATCACCTCAAGGGCGCTGGAATGTCACCTGTGACAAGTAAAAACATATATTTAAAAAAAAAAACGACGTAAAACAAAACGCGCTATTTGCATAGACAGACTGATCCACAGTAACGCATTCCGGGATACAGCTAGTCTTATAATACATATTTGTCCTTGGTCAAACAGTGTCGCCCAGATCGCTCTTCTGAAGCGTGGTTTGAAATGGTTTTGATTTCGTTTAGTGACCAGATATGAATAGCCAGGTAAATAATAATTTACTTTTACCCCTCCCTTCCTCAACAACCTCAAGTCTCGCAAAAATTAAAAAAAAAAAACTTTATAGTTTCACTTGCTTCGAGCAGTTAGGACACTTTTGCGTAAAATAAAAAATATCATTTTTTTATGGTAGCTCTCAGGATTAAACGCGAATGCTGGCTACCTACTTACGAACATAAATTATTTCCCCATAATATTTAAACGGCTCTCGTAAAGTGCTTCTTGAATGAGTGAGCATATTTTTTTCCCAAATAATTTAGCACGAGCGATGGAAAATGTCAAATTATTTTATTTTCGCTGCGGACTGCATTCTTTTTCCACCCACAATATCATTAAGACGAACGAACACGAAAAGGGGGGTTTATTATAAGGACTGCCTACATAATTTTTTTTATTTGATGTTTCATTTACAAAATAATGTAGCCTTTTGAGACCCTTTACAAAGGAATGTTTTAAGAATAGATTTATTTTCTTGCACCGGAATACCGAGAGAAAGGTAAATTATTTTTGTTGAGTTTCATCCCTACAGGCAACGCTTTTCATTTGAATCAAAATTAATATACTCGCGGTTTTTGAATTTAAATTGGGTTCAAAATACATTATTTTAGTTTCTGGAAGTTATAAACTTTGAATGATAAAAGCGATAATGAAACAGTTAATTTAAATAATATCCAAACAACATGAACAAATCTCGGGACCTACAGTCCATCTGTATATACATGCATTTTTGTGTATTTTCTTTATTATACTCTTTGAAATACGTTTATATTCTCGTGTTATACAGGGTGTATCGGCACGTACCCGACAAACTTTAGCCAACTATTCCTTAGCTTATTTAGAGTAAAAAATCTTATGTGCACTTTGCTGTCCGGTAACGTTTTTTTTTAATAAAAAATTTATTATTCATATTTTCACCACATGTCACCACTGTTTTATCCTTTGTCAAAGCTTGAAACCCCATCTGGCAAATATTTTATTCGAATTCCGTTGAATAATGCACGTGTGTGCCTATATTGGCGCACACTTACAATCACAACGAAATGGCACGGCACCATTCGTCTCATTTTTAAATATTATTATTTAGTGTGTGCGGAAGAGCGAAGACGCTTTTTGGCATACTTGCTTATAACAGCTGTTGAACACGAAACGCAATGCCAATGACTGTGATGTAGTGTGGAAATTTTAATTTTTTTTGTTTTTAATTGAAAAAAAAATGCTACCGGACAGCAAAGTGCCCATAACATTTTTTACTCCAAATGTGCTAAGGAATAGCTGGTTAAAGTTTGTCGGGTTAGTGCCGATACACCCTGTATCTGCAGATGATTACGGTTTACAAAGAAAATAAGTAAAATAATACAAATAATGTTAATCGGTTTCATGATAACTCAACACAGTGACAATTCATTAGATTCTTTTAGATTTTCAAAAAGTAAACATTGTTTTCTTATTGTTTTTTAAATTTTAAACTTCATTAAGAAGTTTGGGGTTGACGTTTCAGATTACCTTACAATGTACAATATCAGGCAGGGTTTTATGATAACTCAACATAAGGACAATTCAACACACTTTTAAAAAGTGATATAAAGTCATTAGAAACGATGAATTTTTTTTTTAACCTAACCTGACCTAACCTAACCTAACCTAACCTACATAACCCAGTTAATAAAGTATTTGTTTCATCACTTTCCATGACTTTATATAACTTTTTAAAGATGTGATGAATTATCATTGCGATGATTTATCCGGTTACCTGTTAAGCATTAGTAACTCTATGTTAACAGGCACATAGTTTAGTTTTGTGAACACCTTACTATGATAACGTGTGCAGAGGTGTTCGAATGTTTTATGTTGAGTGTTTTTCCATCGTATTTTGTAAAAACACAGTATTCTCCTTGAGACACTACGATTTTGCCCATGGCAGCAGTATTGTATGTTGGGTTGACTGTAGTTAATGTATATCATAATATTATGAAGAGTGGTAATGAATAGAAAAGAAAAGGACACTACATGAAGTGAACTCAATGGAGCAGTTAAGTCGAAAAGAGAATAAAACAAAACAAAAAGTAATATCACTGTTTTTACATATAACGTCGCAATGAAACAAAAAGCATAATAGATAAAAAGTTAATTTCATGTTGGTGACTATGCTAAACTAGAGCTTGTCCAGGTTAACTTTACAGGTGGTTAGCCAAACGAAGAAATAACGAATAAACGAAAGTTATTTTTAAATTCATATTTATTTCTAGCTTTGACGAACTCTGCAACAATCTTAACATCATGTTATTACATCTCTAAGCAATACTCCAGGAACATTCATAAACACTTGAAATGACAACAAATACGCACATTAGAAACACTAGATCTCATTATCGTAATTAAGTTTTGGGTTATCATGTCGTATTGCGTTTCTTCTTTGTTTAGCCAGCCTTTAGGACAGCGTTACAGTATTCATCACCAGAGCAGATGTGTAGACTGTGGTGAAGTGTGTGTTAATGCACGTGGAAATGATAACCTCATAATGCGGTTTTGTGTGTTTAGTTTTGGTGTAGCCGTTTAATACCGGATACGATATTAAAGAACTATTCAGCTTAGAACTGTCTTACCTATTAATATTTATATATCCTTCTTATAGATATCTGGTCAAAAAAAATTCAGAAAGCATATACGAATGTAAAATCCGTACAAAACTTCTTATTTTGTGGTACTTTTTTTTATTTTTTTTTTTATAGTGAATACCTCACAAGAGTCCCAACTGCTCCCGTCTGGAGCCAGTGAGACTATGGCATCCCCAATTGGGGGATGTTGTGAGGCTGAAGGTAAGTGGGGAAGGGAAAGAGGAAGGTGGGGAAGTACCTGGCTATTCAGATCTAGTCACTAAACACGGCTAAAGCCATTTGGAGCAACGTTTCAATTCTGAATGGTGGTCTTACACCAGGGCGATACTGGTAGTATCTTCCACTCTGGAACGTGCCGCAAATATACTATATATTATTTTAATTAATTTTAATTAATTAATTGTGAAATAACACAAATCAATCAAATAAAATTTATTTGCGCACGCCGGGTTCGAACCCGCGACCTTCGGAATGGCAGTCCAATGCGTTACCACTGGACTATGCCGGCCGTCAAACTAAACTCTACACTAAAATCCCACCCTCAAATAACATTTAAAACTCAAATAAAAAGCTGGATGCAAAACATGGTGGGATCTGAAAGGGAAAACACACCAATTTTAGCAACTAGATTTTTTTTTTTTTTTTTTAATATATTTATTTATTTTTAAACTATAGTTGCAGTATAAGAGTTATATATCAGACAAGTACAATTGAAACAGTCACATTGAAAAAATATCCATATTTAGCATACATAGGTAGGTACAATTTACTAAATATTTTTAAGTTCCACTGTCAATTCCAATTAGCTATACAAGGGCCTCAATAGGGCATTAGTACATATCTTATGTGTCCAATAGCCATTTTCTTAGATTATATTTGACTTTAGTGGTACATAAGGTTTTATTTTTGAATGATATTGGTAGATTATTAGATATCTTAGGCACAATGTAGTTAAGAGTTCTTTCTCCGTACTTATTGGTACATTTCGGAACCACTAATCCATCATTTTGAGTGAATCTTGTGTTATGTTTATGGTAGACTCTTTCCTTATTTAAGGAATCCAACGATATTATTTGTTGACTTTTTATCAAAAGTCAACTATATGGAATTATTGTTGTATAATATCTTATACAACAATAATCCTCTAAACATGTAAAACATTTAAAGATTTGTACATTATTTTGATTTTACTTCTGTGTGCATTTGTGTATTTATGGATACATAATTTTATAATGGATTTTTGTAACGTTTGTATATAGCTTATATTTGTTTTACATGAATGTCCCTAGGCATAATTCCATATAATAATATCTTATCTGAGTTGGCATCATGCCTGGCTACCAATCTGGCGTCTTGAGTTGAAACCCTCCGCTGGCTAAGTCTTCCACGACAAAGGCAACATTTTCCGCTTAATTTGGTGGCAGTAGGAGATTTTTGAATATTGTTATTCGTAACCCGGGAATGTTTGATTTTTTTTTAAATAAAATAAACAAATAAAAGATATGTTTATAATTCATTCAGCAATAACATTTAATAAAAAAAAATAACACGCACAAATTAAATAACAGAACTTACATAGGACTTTCACAGGACTCGCAAGTTAACGTTGAAATTTTACGGATTGTTCGAATTCTGTGAAATAACACGTCCTTAAAGTTTTGGCAAAAATAATATCAAACTAACGACAGCACAATTTACAAAATACTCCTTGTAATAATAATAGAAGCACTGTAGTTTCCTTATACCTGCCATGCAATTCGTGAGCGGCGTTCTAGGACAACGACGTAAGCCCATTGAAGGGCTCAGATTGCAGTGCATGCCCCGTGTCCAGAATCGATCCATCTTAAGCCTTCGCTGCAGCTAGTTCCCATGTCCCAGGCTCTGGCGCTAGTTTCCGGTATATCCGGTCTAGGATGAGATCCTTGTTTCATCTAAAAATGAATGATGCCTTTCACAGGATATTTTAGTCGTACGTAACACAATCTTTTCACATGGTAAAGGCTCTTTTGTACAAAGGAAAATGTGTTAAACGTGTGTATAAAAGAGATACCATCGCCAAGGTTGGTGCTCAATATAAAATGATATCGGTTTGAAACGAAAATATTGTGTATTTGTATTTTCACTACTCTCTTTTTGACAGAATTATCTATGGTAATCTATGTATACAAGAAGGTAGGTACAAAATAACTATTTCCTATGACTTATAATGAATAAAGTTAGTAAACACAATTAAAACACAGCTAAATACTTACATTTAGAAGACGCGCGTTATGTCGTATGTATATAAAAAATTTTAAATTATATTTACCATATAAATGTTTCAGGTAAATTAAACACATAAATATCATTATGCGGCAAATTACGGCACGTTTTAGTTGTAGATACTTTCAGTATTGCCCTGTTTTGTAGGCACTGACCACAGAATTCAAACGTTGCCTGAGAAGTGACTGGATAGTCAGATATTTCCCAACGTTCTTCTTTCTCATATCTTTCCCATTCTCACTCCTCCCGATAAGGGATTGCTCCGGGCAAATGAGACTCTTTTGCGGTGTGTTCCATATTTTGTAACAAGGTGTGTGGATACTTTCACATGTATTTTATCGATGGTTTCAGTGTATGGCACTTCCATCATTGAAACATTGAATGTTGGCCATATTGCCAACATAAGTTTTTTTGTATCGCTGCAGTTACCAAAACTGTGAACTAGTCACCGAACCTGGGATTTCAAATTTTGGCAACAGTTTATTCCGTGTACAATAGCCCAAAGCAGTGACTGGGTATCCTCTTGTTGATTGAATCCGCTTGCTAATCTTGTCATTATTTAAAAAAAACTAGATACTTCATTTTTGTTGAATGTTGGAAATCGGTAACCTGTTCATCCTGTGTCCGGACTGGCATTTCAAATGAAAGAGCTTATAACAAAGCTCTTCGTTCTCTCGAGGAAGAATTATTTGTGCGTCACCCTGGCTTCCGCTGCCAAATCATGCACGCCACGGAGTTCGACTAAATCGACGGAATGGACACAAAATGGCAAAGTATCGCACGATGATTATAATTATTAATACGAAGCAAGTCTTACTTTTGTCAGACAGAAGTCAATCTTGGGATACGTTTATTTTGAATGTTTAATATTTCTTTTATTCTAATTATAATAAACCCAATCACTTCACAGACGCAATTGCATACGAGTAATCATCGCTCTTTAAAATCGAACATATTAAAATCATCAACTTATTATTTCAATGAAAATTTCATTCAATTTTATCACATAATCCGGCGATAGAGGTATTCAAACTAAAATACATTTTTGTTTTTGTTTTCTGATATTAACAAAATAAGAATCTTTTGTAGGTACTGTTTGATTTGTAATCCAACAAAATTTCATTAAATGAGATGGTTTTAAGTACAAATTTAATTTTATTTACAAAGTCTTTGTTATTGTTCTGCACGCCTAGTAAAAGCTTTTCCTTTGGCAGTGGGAGCTTAATCCGAGGCAATATCTTGTTAGATTCTCTAACAGAACTGAAGAAACAGTATCAGATTTTTATTTTAATAAAGTAAGAACTTGATATCTTTACGTACCGTATTGCCGCCGCATTCTAATGGAATATTATTAAAATGGGATTTTTAGCTTAGTTCATATAATAAATAAATAATTATTTTACTATTAAAATGAAGTACAAAATGACTTCAAAGAAATTGTTTTTTTACAAAAATAATATATTTTTGAAATGAACATTTCCTTATCTTGATATTCTTGAACTCTTGAAAAATCGGTTACAGTTTATAAACATCTCATATTATGCCAAAAGAAAAACTAAAGAACGAACTCTTTTCTAAAATCCAGAATTTTTAATTTATTAAAATCTTTCAACCCCTCACCTGCATAAATAAGTATGTTGACCTGTTTATCAATTTATTTACTGGTTTTTTACAGGTGATCTCACTTACACGAGAACAGTCCAGATATAAAACACAGTTAATATACACATACAAGAATCTTTTAGACATATGATAAATTAATGTTCATACTTTATTAAAAAATTATTAAGAACTATGAAATTATATAAAAGCTAACTCACGTGACAAATAGTACAAAAATGTAAGATAAAAAAGAGATACAAATACACAAGTAATGTGTAAAAATTAGTCTATTTTATTTTATTAATGTTGAATTCCCGAAATGAGTTTTTTTATTGAGTTTGATAACTCATGGGAGTGCAACATTTTTTGTTGTATGTTTTAATAAAAAAAAATAAAAAAAAAACATACTGGGAATAATATAAAATTAAAAATATTGTTATTATTTCGTAATGTATTATATAATAATAATAAGCCTTTTATTCTGAACCTCTCCCGAAGCTCAGTTTGCCTCTTGGCATAGGCCTCCTCTAACAATTTCCAATGGAACCTGTCACGCGCTACTTTTCTCCATTTATGTCCAGCCGTGAGTTTAATGCCCAGGATATCCCATTTTAATTCTTCGAGAGCTATTTCTAGCTCGTGTAGGCTTTCTTCGATTCTAACGGTTCTCGTATTTAAAGTTGCAATATTTAGTATTTTGTTTCTTCTTGTTTTGGTTGTTAGTTTTGGTTGGTGTTAATATTCCTTGTTTCCGATCTTCCGAGACAGTAATTCGTTTTTGGAGCTTTTAGTTGTGGGTCAGAACTTGCCCGGTTGACATAGTTCAATATGTTAGGTCTGTTGGTCTCTTTTATGCTAGTTTTTGGTAGAGGTTGTGAAGGATTGCTTGATATTTTGTTTGTATTTACATTCTTCTGTGCTGATGACTTAGGAGAATCGAAGTTCCTCCTTTTCGCTTTTCGCTAATGTTTTCCTTCGGTTTTAACACTATCAGTTTGTCATATTTTATGTAAGCAATTTTTCCTTTCTTTTTCTCTTCTTCTAGTTGAGGTTGTAGCTGTTTTCGTTTTTCCAGGATTTCCTTCGAGTAGTCTTCTTTCACATTAATACCTGGCGGAAGGTTTGTCTTGTTCTTGAGAATGAGGTGTTTTTTTCCATTGGGTCGTGATAGAGGCTATGATCGGACGATTCGTGTTTTCGCATTTTTTCCCTATTCTGTACACGTTGCTAATTTCTTGGCTGTCCAAATGTACTTCGTGTTTACTATGAGGTCTTTAATGTAGTCTACTAGGTCTCCTTCAGATTTTTCCTTCTCTTCCATTCCGAAGAACACTAGGTTATTTTTACGTTTTTCTCTATCTACTGCTTTAAGTTTTTGTTCTAGTTCTGAAACTTTATTTTTAAGGATATTGTTTTCCTCGATAATTGTTTTCATCTTCTCATCTAGCGCTTCCATCACATTTCTAGTAACGGAATGAGTAATTATATCCGCTTGTTTTTCTAATTTCTCATCAAGTTTAGATAAAAATAATTCCATGTTTTTGTCCATTTTGTTTGTGTTCTGTAAATTTTTTTTCAGATGGGGTGATTTGGTTTATGTATATTAGCGCCTGTTGTTGGACAAAATTTCGGCACACCTGTAAGAACTTCCCGTACTTACGCCTGTTTGCAGTTTTAGTTATTTTTATTTTATTTATTATTATTTTTGTATTTATTTATTTTTTTAATTTTCAGATTACGCTTTTACTGCCATCTATTGACTGTTAAGGTTATCTCGTTTTAAAGATTTTTGGTTTAGTGTGTGTAGGTATTTACCGCTATCTATGAACAGGTACCTACTTTGTAAATATGATAATAAAATAAAAAGATTTGGTTTATTCGAGGATTGAACCCTTCTCCGAAGATACTGGTAATGTATTATCACTTAGGACGGGTTGTTTCGGAGTATTTGAACAATTCATCAAATTTCAACGTTCATTTTCAAGTTCTGTGAAAGATTTTTTTAAGTTCTGTTTTTATTTCAGTTTTGTCAAGCAACTAGCCTATAACGATATAATAACAGAACTTGAATTGGACTTTCACAGATCCCAGAAATGAACGTTGAAATTTGATGAATTGTTCAAATACTTCGAAACAACCCGTCCTAAATAAATAAAAATATAATTAGCACAACATATTTTTAACAACAGCAGAACACATTTTTGGAAATAATATTTCCGTATAAATTATCGAAAAAATGTCTGCTTCAACACACTCCATGTTATTATACAGTCGACACATTTGTAAAGGTTTGAAATTGGTTAGAAAGATTTATATATTCTGTGAATAAATCCCATCATTTTATGTGATTCGACTTCGTTAATGTGTACCTACATAAAATATGAATTTAGAATCAAGAGTGATTTCAAGATCTTTTATGGAAGACACTTTTAAGAATAGAATTGTGATTAACATAGGAAAAACCTTTTGTAATCCTATTTCAAGTGATTTTAAAGTGTCAATTATATTACTATTTGAGAGCATTTCATTGATAGTACACCAGTTACTGATTGTTTCATGGTCATTTTGAGGTAGTTGATGATCGGAAATAGACAAAACAACAGAATAATCACAGTTTTATGATGTTTTCATCATTAAACTCAACAATCACCTTCCTCTTATTTTGAAGGAAAAGAACTCTAAATTTAATCAATCTCGAAAAAAAACTGTAGATTTGCATAAAAAAGCCACGCAGCGGCGTTCGCCACAGACACTATTCTTCATAATGTATTATCGATATATATATATATCCCGCTACATTTGTTGCGTCCGACCCCTAAAAACTCCATAGCATTGCAGCGTCCACCGACTTACAGCATCCGTACGGACGCTACAATGTTTTGAGCTCAAAATTGGCCAGAACGATGCTTACCCCATGTAGAATCGTATGGCAAAAATTTTTGTGGAAGCAAAAAATCTCTCAGAATGTCTGGAAACGAATATTGAACGTTTGACATTTTGCCGACAGGTTCGCTACACGATGTATATACTGAGCAGTGTATGTTTTTATTCATTTCTACGATCTTGCTGCGTCCACGAAGTAATATAATTTTCGATACATAACGACGATCGTGCTGCGTCTACGAATTACGTCGATAGTATTGCGTCCTCGAGATGGATTACGAGTAGATATTATTTTATATACATAACGACGGACGTGCTGCGTCCACGCATTACGTCGATAGTACTGCGTCCCCGTAGCCGCTCATGAGAATATACTATTTTTAACACATAATGACAATCGTGCTGCTTCCACGCATCACGTCGAAAGTATTGCGTCTCAGTGAACGATCTCGAGAAGATATTATTTTGAACATACGACGACGGTCGATATAATTTTCGATACATAACGACAATCGTGCTGCGTCTACGCATTACGTCGATAGTATTGCGTCCTCGAGATGGATTACGAGTAGATATTATTTTATATACATAACGACGGACGTGCTGCGTCCACGCATTACGTCGATAGTACTGCGTCCCCGTAGCCGCTCATGAGAATATACTATTTTTAACACATAATGACAATTGTGCTGCTTCCATGCATCACGTCGAAAGTATTGCGTCTCAGTGAACGATCTCGAGTAGATATTATTTTGAACATACGACGACGGTCGATATAATTTTCGATACATAACGACGATCGTACTGCGTCTACGCATTACGTCGATAGTATTACGTCCTCGAGACCGATTACGAGTAGATATTATTTAATATACATAACGATGGTCGTGCTGCATCCACGCATAGTATTGCGTCCCCATGGCCGATAACGCTGAAATATTATTATGAATACATGACGACGGTTTTGCTGCGTCCACGCATTACTTCGATAGTACTGCGTCCCCGTGGCCATTCACGAGTGCATTGTTATGTATTATTTGAGCGTTTGGTTGAGTTAATCATCAGATTTGGCAACATCGGGTTAATTTATAACGGTGCCGCTTGACATTCAGAACTAGGAAGCGTCCTGCGTGGTTTTTAATGCATAACGACGATTGTGCTGCGTCCACGCATTACTTCGATAGTACTGCGTCCTCGTGGCCATTGGCAAGTACATTGTTATACATTATTTGAGCGTTTGGTTGAGTAAATCATCAGATTTGCCAACATTGGGTTAATTTACAACGATGCCGCTTGACTCTCAGAACTAAGAAGCATCCTGCGTGGTTTTTAATGCATAGCGACAATCGTGCTGGGTGTACGCATTACGTTGGTAGTGTTGCGTCCGTTCACGAATAGATATTATTTTTAATACATATCGATGGTAGTGCTGTATCCACGCATTACATCGATAGTATTGCGAACCCGTGGCCGATCTAGATTAGGTATTATTTTTTAATTAATGAAGACAATATTAGCGAAACTCAATCGAACATCTGAAACGGAAAAATCTGAAAAAGGCACTGTCACATTTGGGACTCGAACCCAGGACCTTTGGTTTTCCAGGCCGTGACTCAACCAACTGAGATAATGTGTCCCTATCCGATTCGGTCATATTTACTGTAATATACTTCGACTGAGAATTATCAACAGAGTGGAAGTTACTCCCAGTATCACCCGGGTGTAAGACCACCATTCAGAATTGAAACTTTGTGGCTTTAGCCGTGTTTAGTGACTATATCTGAATAGTCAGGTACTTTCCCACCTTTGTCTTCCCCACCTTTCTCTTCGCCATTGCTTCCCCTTCCCCACTTACCTACAGCCTCACAATATACCCCAATTAGGGATGCTATAGTCTCACTGGCTCCAGACTGGAGTAGTTGGGACTCTTGTGAGGAATTCAATATAAAAATAAAAATAAAACATAATCTTAATTTTCTTACGCATATTTTTATTGGCTGCTATCTTTATGTATGATTGCAGGATTCAACTCAACTAAATGCGTGAGCAGGTACCTAAGCGATTCCTTCAGAAACTTGATCAGGGTGCTTAGGGTGTGAACATCTTGGAATAATTATCGATAATAACATCAAATGGAAAAGTCAAATTAACTCCACAGTAGACAGAATGAGAAAACTCATCTTTATATTTTTTCCACTTAGAAATTCTGTATCATTAAAAATACATAAAGATATTTATTTTGCACTTGCACATTCTAAACTACTACAATATATGGAATCGTGGCTTGTGGTGGGAGGGAGGGTGCATATAAATCATGCCTACTTCCATTTGTGACAATTCACAACATATTTATAAAAAATATCTTAAACAAGCCATATTACTATCCAACAATACATGTTTTCCAAGGTTTCCCCTCTCACAAAAATTTATGAAAAATACTCGTACATTAAGTACTTCAATTACATAAAGATTTCTTTGATAAAAATAATATTCCACAGTTAATTTTAAGCAAAATGATTATTTATATTGGAGGACTAACCGTACCACTAGTTTGAACTACAACAGCACAACATCACTATTTAACGGTATAATTTTTTTTTAATAAATTACTCCTAGATATATCAGAGAAAAATTATAACAGTTACCAAAAAAATCAATTTAAAATTCTCTAATACCACCTCATAACTTTTCTTATTGTTTGATATTATTTATTTATTTATTTTATTTCAGGGAAATCAACAGTTTACAATGTGGTTCATTTATACATGTGTAATTTATATAACTAAGAAATCAATTACAGATTTCCTCAATATACTATTCTATAATGTATCTAAAAAGTTAAACACTATACTTAAATTTATCTAAAAAATATTAAATTGATCGAAGAAAGCAAACACTTTGTGGCTTGACATTATACAAATGAAACAAATACTTTGTTTTTAACCACTTTATTTTAATTTATATTTCGTCGACTGGTTTGGATTGAACCCAAATATTGTGTTAAATAAATACAAAGTGGTTTAAAAAGAAGTATTGTTTGCTTTTTTGTAAAAAATATAACGTAATTCAAGAGGGAGATTATTATAACAGGAGATTATTAAAACAGAAGATTATTATAAAATAATACTACATAATATATGTCATTACATTTTATGCAGTTTGGTACACGTTTAATACATTTTTAATTGAGTTTTTATATTTATTTTGGTGACATTGAAGATAGAATCAGAGAGAATGTTATTATACATAATATGTTGAACATATTCTTCTAAGACAATAATTTTTATTTGAAATGGTTTTACAGTGTTTTTCTTTAAATAGATTACATGAGCGTGTGTGCCGTGTAGGTACTTTTCAATTATGTTTAATAAACTCCCCATATTATGTTTCTGCTTATCATTCTTAGGTATTATTTATAAATAACCTGTTTTTATTACTTTTATTGTATTTTCTTGTAAGCATATTAATAGTTTTTACAAGCATCTGATTTATCAGAAAAGTGATTGAAATATAATGTTGTAAATATTGTAACACTAAAGATTTGGCAACATTTAGTTCATTTACAACGATGCCACGTAGCACTCAGAACTAAAAATCACCCTGCGCTGGTGGACATTTTTGTAAGATGGATTAGAGTAGACGGTAAATTGACGTCCCGACCTAAAAAGGTCCGACCGCCCTCTGTAATCGAGCGAACTGGCGCATTATGAAATGATACATTTTTACTAAGGATATCGTTGTAAAAAAAATTGTCACACGCCGCAGGCAGATCAAATATTTTATATTTTAATATAGATCAAATGGGTTACATTAATACATACATATTTTGCAAAATATAATATTTAGGTTCATAATTGGTCATGTATACCTTATCAGAAAAGAGGAGCTCTTGTGCCTGATAAGGGAGCCACGATTCTTACTTAGATTCTATGTTATAATATTATGTTATGTGTAAACTATATATAAAATTATATATATTTTTACTATAAGTTTTTTTGGAAAAAAAGTTTGATTTTATTTATTTGTTCTTGTTGGTTCGTAATACAGCGCAATTCGGAAGGGAGATTATGGTAGTTTTTTATGGCTTGGTAAATATAATGATTTTACATTTGAGTTGTTTTAAAGATTGGCGTAATAAATTGATTTCCATTTCTCATCAGTTTGTAAAATTCTTGATATTCTGTGTTATTTTTTTCTTTACACATTTTTATAATTGAAGTTTTCTTAAATATATCATCAATATTTGGTACTGGAAACAATTTAAAAGGCAATTTTGTTGGGAAAGTAGAGTTTTTTTTAAGTATTACCTTTATAATGATTTTTTGCCAGACTTTTACTGAGTTTAGGTTCTTCTTTTAGATTCGAATAAAGCAACGTACACAAAGTTATATTATTTCGACATTAATTTTGATACCAAAATTAGTAATTAAACAACATGGATAACAAAAACACAATTTTTTTTGGGCGACCGAAAATTTTATTATAGAAACGCATAGGTAGGTACTTCCATTGAAATACTACCATTTTTTGTCTCTTTACCTGTATTTGGGGTATGAAAAAATATATTCTCTATTTATCACTCGATGCATGTATAAAAAATGCGTTGAGAAAACAAAGATAAAAATCTGGAAGCATTATTTTATCCCGGGAAAACGGTATATCAAGCTTTCACAGGCTTCTCGAATCAAAGCCTCTCAGGCCAGGCGGAAATTGACCATTGTTGGCAGGATTCTGTACAAGCAAGGATTGTTAGCGTCATCCGGTTACCAAAAGGCAGACAGTACATTAGAGTGTCTGTAATTAAATGGTTTTCTCTCTTAAAAACATCATTGCTTACGGAATCCTTTATTATTATTTACAATATACTTTCATAAAGTGGTTTAAGAAATGTATCCTTTTTTGTATATTGTTATCATGGCAAGCAACAAAGCACTTTTTTAAATTTTAAATTATAGTAACAAACAAATACGTGGTTACAGTGATAAAGCATTTTATAGATATTAAATATTCCACAGTGGGTAGCTATGAAATGTTTATTTGTAATGTCTTATTTGTAGCATGTATATATAATAATTACCGGTTTATGTGCGTAGTGTATAGGTGTATGCGTGTATGTTTGAGTTTAGGCAAATATTATTGAAGGTACAAAGAGCACGAAATGGCAAATTAACTGCTGATTTTTTTTTGGAATAAAGCATGTGAAATAGTGCTACATGGCATGTATGTCTGAGAGGTATTAACTTTCCGATGGACAGTGTGGCCGAGCCAGGCCATTTTGATTTTTAAAAGTGATTTTCTTTTTTAACCGTTGACTTTTTGGCAAGCGATATCAAAATATTATAAGACTCGGCGAGCTGCGTCGAATGGTATTATATTGGTAATATTGCCGATGAGTTTTCGTTTAGTTGGTAAAAATTATTTTTGATTTTTCCTAATAAAATATTAAGAAAAATAATTAAAGAACTGTTCTAAATGGTCTGGACAAGCCATCGCATACGATTTCAAGGTCTGGTGGGTCTGCGATTCGGATACCAACTACCCGCTCAGATGTGAAATTAACACCGGAAAACTTCCAATTGCTGATCGTGAAGAGAATCTAGGTTCACGAGTGGGTGTTTTTTTCAACAGTGTATTTGTCTCGTTATATACAAATATACAACATGTTGACACGATAAAACACCTGCCTTTATATAAAACAAGTTTGATAGATGAAACATATGGCCTGAACAGGCCACATTGCCCATTCAGAGGGGGTAAAAGTACATTGTCTATCGAAGGGTTAAAAGTACGATTTTAATTTATTGTTGAATTTGAAGAGAAGATATTTTAAATATTTGTTTTGAATACATTCTATGCCATCTATGTGCATTTTATAACGTGGATTCTAAATTGGCAACGCATATTGCAGTTGTATGTATGATGTTGATGCTGATGATGCGGTGATGTTTGCTAACAGTATGGAAGATCTACAGTCTCTTGTATCTGAGATGAATGAAGCATGTATGAAGAATGAGTTAATGATGAATGTAAATAAGTCTCAAGTAATGCTGTTTGAAAGAGAGAGTACGAAAACGGTGTGCAATATACCTGTGAATGAAGTATACTTGGAGCAAGTGGATGTGTTTGTGTATTTAAGAAGTATGTTCACAAGAGATGGGAAGGCTGACAGAGATATTGAAAGAATGGTAAATGCAGATAACTCCATTAATGGAGGACTGAAAGCAGTTGGCGCTAACCAAATAATGTCCAAATAAGCGAAGTTAGCAATCCACAATGGAGTTCTGGTACCTATCCTGATGTATGGAAGTGAGGCAAGGAACTGGCAGAAAAAAGGATACAAGTAGACTGAATTCTGTTGATTATACCATGTATGATCGTGTGGTAAATGTGGAGATCCGCAAAGAGTGCAAGGGTGATGTAAGCGTAGTGGTTAATATATAAGAATGATAGAAGAAAGTTGTGTAATGATAATATATGACGCGTATGCGAATAGTAGCAGAAGTCAGGCACGCCCGAGGAAGACATGTCGCGATCAAGTTAATCAGATACTCGAGTCGGGCCATGTCAAGAATCAGAATAATTAAAGAGTATGTATGAGACAATGTATGAATGTGAATAAGGGATGAACTGTGTTCCAAGAACGAGTTTTTCGGCGGTGCATCCTCTTTGTCTACCCCTGCGGAGAAACTGCGTGATTAGTTAGTTAGATTCCAGCGTACTTCCGACTAATTCGAAATATAACAAGACGATTGTACCGCTTATTTATGTTTCTTACAAGAAAAATGTTTTTTTAATGCTTTTAAAGAATAAAATAATTGTTACAACACGAAAAAACACTACAACACTAAAAACTGTTACAACACTAAAATAGCGCTACAACACGAAACGAAAAAAAATCTAATGCCGGAACAATTTTGAACATCAGTTTTTTTTAACGATGTTATCATTATTGATAACTGCAATTAGTTAATAAACGACGTGTCAATTTATTTATTAATTTTATTTATTTCACGCCTATTAAGGCTTTTACATACATATATATAAAAATATTTACGAAATTATACATGAAAATAGTGCAGGAAACGACTATTAAAACAAGAATTTATGATTTATTTATTTAATTTATATTTTACTTTTTTTATTTAATTTAATTTATTTCTAATTTAATTTAATTCATTTATCACTCAAATTTATGCAAAACACAAATTTTCAGGAAATTTATGTAAAACCAACGGTAACAGATTATTTTTAAATCGCTAAGGATTATATTTTTTTAGCTCTTATATTAAACTAGAAAACATATTTTTTGAATACATTACATAACACAAAGCTATCAATGTTGACCGGTTCAATTTTCACTGTCACCCATTCACTTACATATATATTTTTTAACGTGATTCCAACACTCTAGTTCTATCATTTGTAACTTAAATGAGTTTTTGTGAAGTTTGGAAGGTTTTGTTTTCGAGAGCATCTTTGCTTTGGATTATTTTTATTTTCGTAATCGTGGTGAAATTCCATTCTAACATGTCTTTTTTATGGACAAAAAATCTTTATAACTGTATTCTACTTTTTTATAAATTACTGTTCTGAGTTTCATCTTATGACGGACATTCACGACCAGTCCAAAGATGCCTGTCATAAGGTGAAACCGGTCCGATCAATAATTAAAAAGTGGAAGAGTCTTATAGATGTTTTAATCAAACAAAATGTAGTATTTAGTTACTTTATTTTACGTTTTGGGTACCTACATACTTCAAATATTGTTGTACAAGGCGAAAATTCTTTAGGAGTGTGACGTTTTATCATTATCTACTTATAAAATGTAGATATTATCAATTAATAAAATAATATATTTACCGTACTTAATACAACGAGCCCTAAATAAATTCAATGATTTTAAATTTTAAGATTTAGTAAACACGTTGTGGGTATCTGACAGTATTATGACGTTAGCGACTGGACGGTTTAAGCTCTCTGATTGGTTGACTTCAAATCTTATGTTTCGGGTAAATTCCGCATAAATCCTTCACGCAAAATATCACGCATTCTAGGGTTCCTTTAAAATGTCAATCCCTTCTTTATTGGCCGCTGGAGTAGTTTCCCTATTGGCCTACAGATCGCATCTCTAGCGGCATAATAGCGAATAATTTCATTTGAAATAATCCATAACAAATACGTACAATATCATCTATTCAAACTATTAAACAACTGTTTTTATAAGCATTTAAAAAGAAAACAAACATTTGATTCAACTTAATGATAATAAAGAATAACTCTTTGTATTTACGATTTTTTTTAAATATTTATTTTTAATATTATTTACGTAAATAATAATTTCACAGCATTTTGACAGAATACCGATATGAATTTCGCGCATAATACTCGTTTTTTTGTAAGAAGTGTAAGCACTGCCAACCCAATAAAAACATGAAACACAATCGGAAGCTATAAGCGCTTTGGTGATTTTAAAATTAGCCAAGAAATCTCTAATCTGACATGTACTTATATATTTTATATAATGTTCATGTACTTAGATGTACAATATATAAGTGATAGGTTAGGTTGGGTTATTATAGGTTAACAGTTGTTAGTATCACTTAAACTGGGCGAAGCCCAACCAAGTGCCACCCGCAGGGTCTAGCAGCATAAAACCCGCGGAGCGTGTTTTTAACTGCTAGTATATTATAATTATGATAATTTGAATAAATTTACTTAGTTTGAATACCACTTTAATGCATACATCTTTAATGTGTAAAACCAAATGGTTTCGATTCAATCTGAACCTTCATAAAGGTTGTATAAAACATATCCACTTAATTACAGAGTTACAGTGCATTTATAGGTGGCATAGAAGGGGGAGAGAGTACGTCATCTTTGGGCGAAGAGAGGGGGGTAGGTAAGAAAGAAGAGGTAAACGTAGGTGTAGGGAAGGGAAATGCGTTTAAAATGTGGCGATTTGATAAATCTATTTGTTTATTTAATGATCTGGTTTTATTAATATATAGGGATTTTTTTAAATTTTAAGTCCCTCCGATATTTATATGCAGTAAATTTATAGTCGAAGAAGAGAAAAAAAGAGTAAGTTTTAACTATTAAGTGTCTTGGAAATTCTGAAAAACTAACACTATTTAGGAACGTCAAGTGTTCAAAAACCATCGTTTGAACATTTCTTGAAGTTTTACCTATGTAAAATACTGGGCAATCATTACATCTAAGTTAGTAGATGTCAGGATGGCAAAGTCATTTTATTCTAATTATTATCAAATATTTTATATCCTTGTCTAACAACTAATGCATTATGAAAAAAACTCCATTAAAAGGAATTGGCAATAATTCCACTACGATATATTTTGACATTGACGAGAATAAAGTATATTTACAAGCCGTGTTGGATATCGCTTTTACATTGAATAATAGCAAATTAAATCTACCGTAACACGTATATAATTAAAAGCGGTTAATAGCTATTCATTGAGAAATTCTCGTCCAGGATATCGTAATACATCAGAGAGCTTTGGAGCAGATTACAACAACCTCGCCGTTCCGAGCATCTAATACTTAAATAGTGTCCAGTGCTGCTCGATGCAAAATAATCGAAAACTAAAGCTCGTCTCAGGTTCTTGATAATAGGATTACTGATAATTAAGCATCGTTACACAAGCGAACCAACGTGCAGAGGCTTATTTTAACATAGCAAAATTTTATTTTGATCTTTTTATTACAATTCAAATAGTCAACACATGCGCAAATGTAATTTTTACTATGTACTTCGTGTACTTGACTAATTTTAACCAGTGATCCTGACATCAGAAAGTCAAAGTATTACCGCTTTGCAATAAAATCCAAATAAATGAAATATTTCTGAACCCATCAAAAAAACTTTCAATTGTTTTTGGAAGGTGATAAAATACGCTTTCTAAATTTAAAAAATATTACTATTTTGAATGCAAACATAAAAAAAGTTTTATAAATGGCTACCCTTAGGTTTTTTCTAACTAAAATTGCTGTAAAGAAGAGTGTCTGCGGGTTTGTTTTTGTACAAATTAACATTTTTTTTTATTCCGAAATCGAAGATGAAGAATAAAATATAATTTTGCACACTTGGCCTTCAATGTAAGAGAAAGGTCACTGTTTTCTTGTAATATTGAAAAACGGCAAATGAACGGGGACGATGCAACCGCAAGCGATGTTTTACGCCATTTGCGATTGATTGCTTCCTTTCCTATAAGTCGTCGTTCAGAACAGCAGTTTGGCTCGGGTGTTTATACGCATCCTAAAGTGCTTTTCTCATTTCTCTATTAGAATTTTAGGCTGGATAGTTTAATTCTGCGGAACTACGCAGATTTGAGGTAAGGCTGATCAGCCTAGATTTTTGCAGTGTTTTAAAAGGATGCCAAGATAAATGAAGAACTTAAGACGCACGTGTGCTTGATTGTAAGCCTAATTGATAGGTGCCCCGTATATCATGAGAATAAATGGGAAAGACTTTCTCGGAAAGAAAGTTTCCGATAATTGAAGGAAGGAAGAATTTTGCCTTTGATTTGCGTGAATTAGTAACATTACCGCCAAATTATCAATTACTTTTAATGGTTTTTGGTAATACTTTTAACCCAATCATCGATCGTCAACCTGTATGTAGTGTGTAGGTACTTACTTTTCAGTATATGACTCTATTCCCTGTATTTTTATATTTATAAGTATTATAATTTTAATTTATTTTCTATTTCCAAGCTTTGCTAACAGGCTTCATCCGTTCAAATGTGTTGGAGAATATGTCTGGTCCTTTATTTTGCAGATGAATTGATAATGGTGAAAACGAGGTTGCGAATTGAATGTGAGAGTGTGAACAGAAAATGACGATTCGAATTCAAAATTAGGTTGTGAACCAAAAATGACGTTTTAAACTGGAAATGAGGTTATGAGCTGAACTTACGGTTGTCAACTTAAAATGAGGTTGTGAACTGAAAATGAGGTTGTGAACTGAAAATAAGATTGTGGACTGAAAATGGAGTTCTGATCAGAAGATGCAGTTGTAAACTGAAAATGAGGTTGTGAACTGAAAATGAGATTGTGAACTGAAAATTTGGTTGTGAACTGAAAATTAGATTGTGGACTGAAAATGAGATTGTGGACTGAAAATGGAGTTGTGATCTGAACATGCAGTTGTGAACTAAAAATGAGATTGTGAACTGAAAATTTGGTTGTGTACTAAAAATTAGATTGTAGGAAAATGAAGTTGTATCTGTACATGTAGTTGTGAACTGAAAATAAAGTTGTGAATTGATAATTAATGTGGTATTGATATAAAATTGATGACACCTAGAAATTTAAGATGAGAGTCAATACAGAGGCTGTACTAATATATATCTACTGTCATCTACTTAAGTACATCCTATTCTATTCATCTTTATTGCGTTGTGTGCGATGCTGTTTTATGTTAAACTCTTATTATATTTTCCAGAAGGTATTATTCTATCAGTAATGGCGGAAGAAAGCACATTTTTAAGTGATAAATATAGACTGACACTGAATACATAACGATTACATTAATTCCTAATTTGTATTGGGATATGTAAAATTCATCCGAACGATGCCTTGAAAAAAACAAAACCAACGAAAAAAAGATCCTTTTAAAAGAAAAACATGCAAAACTCGCTTGCGTCATTTATTATTTAAATGTTTTAAGCATAAAAAGGAAAAAAAATGACTTGGTTCTTTATTTGAGAGCGACGCCAGTGAAATGAAATAAAATATTTTCTTTACATAAATACTTACTGGCGTAATAATTTACCGTACATAGCCGTGTACTATATTATTGGATATGCCTACGTGCACTGAAAAGACTAAACATGGTGTCACGGAAGCTTTTATAATTTGACTGCGAACATAATGAACCTAAGCACGGCTCAAACAACTATCTTAGAATGGGAACAATACAAAGTAGAAACAGGGTTTTTTTTTATGTAGAGATAGTATCGTACAAGAATCTCAATCCATATCCGGAGACAATGACGGAGACATCCCCAATCGGGGTAGGTTTGTGTTCGCCTGGCTGAAAGATCTGATCACTAAATATGACTAAAGCCATTTCAAGCAACATTTAGATTTTAAGTGGTTATGTTTTACCGTAAACAATAAACTGTAAAAATAAGTAATTTAGTTTAACATACTCCACTCTAATATAGTCTACAATCAGGGGTGTGGATTCCACATAAGAACATAAGTACTGCCTAACCGAAATTACTCATATAAAAATATAAATAATATTCAAAATATAATATTTTATTAGAAATCAATCTGCCCTTTCAAAAATAAGCACCAAGTTACTACGATTTTTTATTTTATTTTTTATATTATCTACACACAGGAGGCCCTGAAGAAAATAATTTCCCTCAGGGCCTATGTCATCTTTGGGGATGCTGTGTGGAGGGTCTTTTTGTGGAGAGGAAGGAGTGAACATGGGTCTTGAAGAGTCCCATGTTGTAGGAGGGAGGAAACACAGAGGCCGGCAGTTCGTTCCACAGCCGAGCTGTTGATAAGAACGAATCGTAGAAGCGACCCGTTCTCATGTGACAAATGTCAACTGTGTACAAATGTTGGGCGCGCGTTTGGCGTGTATCCCGACTACGCACCGGTGCCGAAGGGATCAATGATGCTAGTTCCTCAGAGCATCTTCCATTGTAATACCGATAGAACAAGGACAGCATACCTACCTGACGCCTGTGCTCTAAAGATTGCAGTCCGTTTGTTAAGATTGGGAAATCTATCAAACGGACCGCCCGTTTTTGCACAGATTCAAGGGTTTTTTTCAGGTATTTAGGGGCTCCGAACCAGAGATGGCTGCCAAATTCGACGGTAGGGCGCACTTGCAATTTGTTCAGGGTCAGGAGTTGTGTATTATTAAAGTATCTGCGGGCCCTGTACAGTACGCCCAGCTTCTGAGAGACCAACTTTACTCTGGCTTCGATGGAGCCCCCGTACCTGAGCTGGTCACTTATAGTTATACCAAGCATATCAATGGAAGGCCTGTTCGGAAGATTGCTTCCGTTGAAGGAGACTAGATTATCATTTGGATCCCTTTTAGATGTAATCAGACAGGATTGGGTCTTTGAAACATTAAATTTGACGAGATTATTTCTACCCCAGGAGGAAATACTCTCGAGATAACCGTCCATTCTCTGCTTCAAAGCCTTCCGAGCCGTTGGAGTTTGTGTGCCCTTTAGGGGCTTGTCAAACAAAAAGCTATCATGAGCTGTACTGTCATCCGCGTAGCAATGAATCGGTGCACATGTCAAAAGGTCATTGATGTGCAGCAAAAACAAAGTCGGAGACAGAACCGATCTCTGTGGGACGCCAGCATTTATGAGAATAGGATACATAACATAGGAGTGCGAGGAAGAGGTGAAACCGTCAGCAATCGCCTGAATCGACCTATCCCTTAAAAAGTCAACAATCCACGTACACAGGGATGCGGGAAGTCCGTAAGAAGGCAATTTTTTGACAAGTCCTCGGTGCCAGACCTGGTCAAAGGCCTTGGATATGTCTAGTGCGACCGTTTGGGTCTCACCGTGACGTTCCAGGCACCGCTCCCAAACATGCGTCACATACGCGAGAAGATCACTGCACGAGCGGTTCCGCCGGAATCCGTATTGACGGTCGTTGATAATTTTGTTCTTCTAGAGGTATGTGAGCAGTTTGTCGTTGATTACACGTTCCATCACTTTGGACAGAACTGATGTGATCGCTATGGGGCGGTAGTTGGCCGGGTTGGAGCGGTCACTTTTATTGGGAATAGGGTGAATGACCGCTTTTTCCAACCAGAGGGCACAGTGCCACACTTTAGGGACATTTTGAAGAGCTTTGTCAAAACTGGAACTATTTCCGCAGCACACCTCTGCAATACCAGGGAAGGTATTCCATCAGGTCCACTAGCTTTGTTAACATCGAGCCCCCGTATGACGTGGAGTACATCCCGATGCCGGATCCTCAGCTTTTTCATGTAGAAGCCGCAGTGAGGAACCGACGGCGAAACACAACCTCCGTCGTCGAGGGTCGAGTTTTCCGCAAAAATTTTCCCTAATAGGTTTGCCTTTTCGGTGACGGTGTTTGCTAGTGAGCCGTCAGGTCTGGTAAGAGATGGCAAACTGGGTTTGCAAAAATTTCGACCTATTGAGCCCGCAAGCGACCAGAATGCTCTGCTGCCATGCGGGCAGGCAGCCAGCTTTTTGCTGATCTGCAGGTCATGTTCGAATTTTGACCTATTAATGATTTTTTTGCATTCCTTTGCCGATTTGTTGTATGCTGATCTGTTTTGGGCGTTCGAGATGTGTTGTAGGCTCGGTAAGCCGCGGTTTTTCGTCGAACTGCTTCGGAGCATTGTCGACTGAACCACGGCTTTGAGCCCACACGAGTTTCTTTAGTAGTCGATTGTATGAAGCCATCCATCGCCGATTTGATGACTTCACCAATCTCTTGGGCACATCTTGAATAGTCCGAAGTTCGAAAACAAACAGCTGACCACGGAAAAGCGTTGAAATGGGCCCGCATACCGAACCAATCTGCTGACCTATAGTGCCACACTTTTCTCCTCAGCCTCTCATTGGTTGGTCTGAGGCTAACGGGGATTGATGTCGTCACTAGACAGTGGTCAGATAATCCCAGAAGCGCTGTGACGTCAATCTTATAACCGTGTGGCACAGTAGTTAAGAATAGGTCTAACAGATTTGAGCGGTGAGTCTGGACATCAGGAACCCTTGTAGGCTCCTGAACTAATTGCTCTAATCCGTAGCAAATGGCAAAGGATTCCGCCTGTCGGCCAGCCGAGTCCGTTGGGCCTGAGAACTTCAACCATGGTTCGTTATGAACATTGAAGTCCCCCAGAACAACAAACTCGGCCGAAGGGTAGCGGGGCAAGAGTTCATCAATAGTATCGCTCAAATGTTTGAAGAGCTCGGAAGTGTCTGATTCGCTATGGTTCGGTGAGCGGTATAGACATGCGTAGAATCTTGCTGTACTGGCAAGATTGACGCGCACCCACATTACGTCGAATCTGGAGTTTTTCAGACTCAATAGTCGTACACAGTTGACGTCAGCTCGACTATAGAGGCAGACTCCTCCTTTGAGTCGGAACTTGCTTGCGAGGGTAAAGTCCGGGCAGTCCAGATAGGAGGAGTCTGGCGGCTCGGCTATCTGAGTTTCGGATAGGAAAAGAAGGTTGGGACGTTGGTTATCACAAAGATGGTGATAAACATAGTTTAAATTTGTGTGCAGGCCGCGAATGTTGGCAAAATTAACCAACAGTTTTGGCCCGCACCGGGGACGCCTGCTACTCGCCGCTCTATTGATGTTAAAATTATTTTGTATATTCATGATTTTAGGTTTTTTTTTTTGTAAGGGTATGAGGTGAAATGAAGGTCTGGAAAGGAAAGGTATGAGGGGTGGATAGGAATCTGGGGGTCAGGCTGTCCAGGAGTGATGAGCGTTTGGTTCCAGCCCACCCACTGCGGTGCTAGGCGATAGGCTGGGAGAGTCCGGCTGGAGAGGGCATCCAATGCGCCCCAAACGCTGCTGCTGGGTCCCCTTCGGTCACGAACCGGGACAACAACAGTGGCGGGGTTTTTTCACTCGCTGATGGGGCAGCCCACCCTTAGTCGTGAGCCTGAGGGTCGGGCCCCTGTACTATCGAGCGGCCCGGACAGCGGTAACCGGTTGTAAAGGGTCTCCCTCAACCAGCATCTCCCAACCGGCCCGCCACGCAGAAGGTGGGCCGACGCACCCGCCACCAAGACCCGGGCAAACCTTAACCCATGAACCTGGGCACCCCTGCTAAGTCACCAAACGTAGCGAACCACTTGGGGTGACTTGTGGCAGAGGTGTTGGTCATCCAATATATGGTTTCCAGGGCGGCGGTACCCATTCCCGCCTACCAAATTGTAACGAATGCATAATCTAATAAAATAAGGAACGAAATATTCAAAATGACGCAAATTCCATATTTAAATGTTGACCATATTCCACAGTAAAATGTTGATGTATGCGCAATGCACATTCAATGGAAGTTTGTGTTAGTGTGGAAAAAGGCCGTCCCTTTCGGTACAAAACACGAACAAATCTTCTTAAAAAAATTTTTTTTAAATATTTTTTAATTATTATTTTTTTTTAAATAATTAAAGAGCCGGGTTACAAATAACCTGAAAATATTTGAAAATCATCTACTACCACCACAGTAAGCTGAAAATGTTGCTTGTGTTATGATGGAGGACTTGCCGGTCGAGAAATTAAATACACTACGCCTAGGCCGGACCCAAACGCGATGTCAATTCAGCCACCGACCGGTCGTTAATATTAATTAGTACAATTTTACTTTTAAAATAAATAAGGTGTTATTTTGGCTTTATTTCTTTTGATTCCATGATTCGAAAATGTTTATAGGGGCTAGTTGTTATATGGTGGCTAGATCTTGAGAAAGATAACTTTCCCCGGAATAGTTTAGCATTTACATCACTATCTACGTCACCATCGAATGAAAAACTTGAACTTGCGACCTAAAATCGTAAATGGGTGCACCAGTCTCAGCGAGAGCTCGTACGGACATTATCGACGTCCCGTCCCGTTGGTCCTCTTTTCAAACGTTTTGTCTGAAAACGAAAAAGACAGAAGATACTAGAACCAATGACGTCTCATACGATCTCTTGCTGGAACTAGTATTCGAATCCACCTCCCTATTATACCTGAGACTTCTAAAAATTGACCCATTGTTGGGGTATTGGTCAAGATGAAGGAAATTTTATACATTCTAGAACTCTAGATCTAGAAGTTCGTTTGTATGTTCCTCTCTATGACCAAACAGAATTGAAACGCAACCTCCCGAAACATATTTATGGCACCCAAATAATTACAGTGCACCGAGTTGTATCTGATTTTAAGTCTGAGCTTACTAGATACATCGGTTCGTTTTTTTTATTGAATGGCCAATGGTTATAATATTTGAGAGTGCGTTGCACAACTATTGCACCTTTCTTCAGCAAGGTCCATCCCTGGTGTTCAGTTTTTATAATATTATACAGTATGTAGTGTCTGTATGCAATATGCAGTTTTCAATGTTTAGTGAGTGGACTCAACCTTCGGATTCTCTGAACACATTAGCTTATTACGGAGGTGTCGAAGGAAGCCTCGGTGGAACGGGCCCGCTAATGAGGGTAGAGAGAATACAAGTGAGAGGGTTTAATTGGATGCCCATTGTCTGCATTATGTTTAAATTAGGTATAGTTCAATGCCAATGATTAGTTTATTGATGAACTAACACACGTATCTTGGATCAATCAATTACTTCAATTATTTTTTATTTGTGCAAAACCGGGTATGTCAGTTTAATTATCGTTTTTAATGTGCCTACGGTTCAACAGAGCCAGTGGGACTATGTCATCCCATATTTGGGTCAAATCAAAAGCTGAAAAATCCATCAAAATATTGATTGTAATTACCTATATAGCGTTAGGGTCTAGGCTAAGGACATTGCGTCAATCTCGGATTCAATCCTGCGCATCGCAAAAATGTATATCAAAGTAATGCATCACATCGCTTTAATTTGAAATCGGGCCGCTAACAATAACACTCCTTATGTAGATGACGGTGAGGTTTAAATTATTAATACAATTCTCCTCACTATCCTGTTTTGATTATACAAGAAAAAAACATCACCAAAAAGCGTGTTTTATTTTATTTTGCGAAGATGGGCACAAATATTTATTTTTGTACGATAATTTTCTAAAGAACTTAATTTGCCACATTATACAATCAAATCATTAAAGAAAAGTGGTTCGTAGGTAGAAAATGTTGAACTTCAAAGCAATTTTTATAGGCGTGATATTCTTTCTGGGCTTATAAATACATTTATCAAAAAACGCTCGATTAATTCAAAGGCAAAGATGTGTTCTACACGCAGTATTCAATTAAAGTATCTACAATATTTCCAAGGGATTTCATTTTCAAATCAAAAACACAATTTTTAACTATTTTAATGAACTTTGTTCATGTTTTTAAATGTGGTAATGAACATTGATTAGCATAAATTATGAATTTATTTGAAGCACCTTTTTGTACAAGGATTCTGACGACACTTTCTTTGTAATGTAGGTACTTAAACAAGTAAGGAAGTGGTTTTGGAGAAACTGCTAAAGTACATTTGTAGTCAGGTTGGAGAGAAAACCTTGAAACTTTAGTTGGGGTGGGTTAAAGGGAAGGTGGAGGGTTCAAAACCTTAACTACAGTAACAGAACTCTCATCAATGTTCCAGGAACGATCAAACACTTCGTGAGTTGTGTTGTGCTGGCATCCATTCGAATTGCATTAAAACTTTAAACCACTCTCAAGAACCTGATGTAATTGAATTATTTCATCAGAATCAAGCTAGTGTTGGGGTTTACGGGTCATGTTGCGAGAACTGAAATCAGTCGGCAATCGATTCGATTATTTGAATCGGTGGGATTGATGTTTCGAGATTATTCTAACATCAGAAAACGAATTGCTTGATTTTGAATATTCTAGTCTAAATTTTCAAAAACAAAACTCATTAACACGCTTTTTATTAGGTATTTACAGTCTGTAAAACCACGATTAAATGACAAATTGATATATTATTAAGTTCTCGCAAGTTAAAAACCCGCTCCGCTGGTTTTTTTCTGATAGGCCCTGCGGGCGGCAATTATTAAGTTCCGTTAGGTAGTGCAAAGATTTTCATAATATATAGTTCTTAAATTCACCTTATTTATGTGAATAAAGTTAACATTATTTCCTTCGCGATAAAAAATAAAATCTCATATGAAATCCTGTTTTATCTGGACCGTTTGGCGTTTCGTCTGGCTTAAAATTTATTTGTACTTAGGTTTATTTTTCTCAGATTTTTGCCGTATTGGATGCTGCCTTTTAACCTTGCCAAAACTTGGATTGCTATACGAGATGTAAAATCGGATAATCAATATTTGGTAGTTGTGTATTGTGTATACACAAAAAATGTTAAATGATATTCAATTATATGGTTTATAATAAACTGTGTAGTTATTTAAGTACCTTATGATTTCAGAGTAAAATTTATTTATTAATAAACGAGGTCTACAGAACTACTAGTCGTAAACTAAATCGCAAGCCCTAAAAACATATTTTCACGTATCGAAATTTGTATCTACTTGTACAACACGTGTAGGTATTATGTGGTCCATGTAAAGATATGCTTAATATAATGAATATTTTTCATATGAATTTTGGTAAAAAAAATTATCTAAACTGAAAATATGATTTTTTTGTAAACACAGTGAGACCGCAATATTATTCGATTACGGAAAAAAATATTTTCATTGTACTATAATATATCCACCTTCCATTCTGCGAAATTATTGGTGTAAACACAAAGTTTTATCCCAACACTCGTCTCGGTAAAATTATACGTGTTTTACGTTTTGACAGATTTGTTTTCGGATATTATTTCACAGGCGTTAAATTGTATAATAATATTATAGACACAAAAATACTTCACGCTAAATTCACAATACCGGATATTAATACACGGTCACGATCCACAATAATAATAATAATAAATAATATTGTTTTCATCAACGTTTAAATATATATCGAAATACGCATACAGCATTTTTTTCACATCATTTACCTATTTACGTAAAACAACTGATAAAAGATTTTTGAATAAAGTCCGCCATCTTAAATTGTGTGACAATCGGTGGTTACCAAGATAGAACGTGTTATTGTTTCATCCCAAATACACTAAAGGATAACTCATATTGAAATTGGACGAAAAAAGGACCGTATAAAACTCTTACAAATGATGCAATAGTGAAAGTATACACGCCTTCAGATTTTGGTATGACAATGGTATAATAGATAGCCCTGATTTACTTAGCCTAATAACCTTCCTTATACCAACTAGAAATAGAACAAAAATCATTTTTAATGTTACAATTTCAGGACTCATTTAGATACTCGCTTGTATCTAGATTACATACAGTTGGAAATAGTTTCTCAGAAGTAATAGTCTCCAAAAACGGGCAAACGGACTGCAATCTTTAGAGCACAGGCGTCAGGTAGGTATGCTGTCCTTGTTCTATCGGTATTACAATGGAAGATGCTCTGAAGAACTAGCGTCATTGATCCCTTCGGCACCGGTGCGTAGTCGGGATACACGCCAAACGCGCGCCCAACATTTGTACACAGTTAACACTTGTCACATGAGAACGGGTCGCTTCTACGATTCGTTCTTAAGTTCAACAGCTCGGCTGTGGAACGAACTGCTGGCCTCTGTGTTTCCTCCCTCGTACAACATGGGACTCTTCAAGACCCATGTTCACTCCCTCCTCTCCACAAAAAGACCCTCCACACAGCATCCCCAAAGATGACATAGGCCCTGAGGGAAATTATTTTCTTCGGGGCCTCCTGTGTGGAGTTAATATAAAAAAAAGTAGATATATTCAGCTGCATGGAATTTAGTAACAAGAAGGCTATTAGAAAATACCTCATTAATAAATATTAATGTAGGCTTTTATTACTATTTTGTATGTGTTCTATTTTATAATCCCTTTAACAAATTTGTCTTTTTTAATAAATGGCTGACGCTTACCCGGCGTTCCCCGGGCCTTATAAATGGTTTACGGTAAAGTTCTGGGGTTGTGAGGCCTTTTTAAGTTAAACAATTTCAAAGTACATTATTTTGATGTAAGGTTTAGCCAGCGTTAGCAATGTGAGCGCCCGAAAATATTTTGTTTACGACTTGATTATAAAACATCGACATTGCTCTATTTCTTATAAATAAAATATCTACGAATCATGTATATAAACCTACACAAAGAAATTATAGTGAAAACCCTATAAAAATCTGTTTCGTAGTTTAGAAGAACTAAACGCACTAACAGATGGACGCAGAAAACTACTTTGTTTTATACTATTTAGAGATGTTCCACAAAATTATTTTACATTTTACATTTTTGTAAAAGCACATATGGGCATATAAAATGAAATAAAATATACTGAGGAAGGTGTATTATTTTTACAATTTTTTTCTAAATTAATCACACAATAATATATAAATATAATGTGGGATCTTATTACATTTCCATTTATATAGTACTAGAAATTTGTAATATTGTAATAATCTCCAATTCGATAGGCACAGTAGTATATGTACTCTTATTATGCAAAACATGCCATGGCCAGTAGTAAGTAGTACAGTTACATTAATTGTGACATAGCTGATCGTGTCAATCACAGCTCATGTGATTGAACATGATGGCGTTTGATTAGAGCTTCAAAGTTCGTACTGAATGCATATTCAGTAACTGAAATATTACATATCTCATTACCTACCGTAAGAGAAGACAGTTAATATTATTGACAATAATTCCCCTCATAAAGCAAAGTTGAAACACTGTTCACAATTTGTATAGCAGGATTTATGTTATTTTTATTTTTTTATTTAATTATAATCAAATTTAAAATAAATAAATAAATGGAGTTCTACGAATTAACCACAAAAAAAAATAATAATACGCTATATGTGTGTTGTAGTGGAGAAAAACGGTAGGTCTGACGGTTGATGCAATGGCTCACTCGGTGTTTAGGGGAAGCTACGCTGGTTTTTCACGATGGCAACAATTTATCAATTATTGTTTTTTAACATTATTTCTTATTTATATTTTTTTCATCATAAATTTTTTTCCTAACATAATACATCTATTGCAATGATGGTTACAGCAAGTTTGGTTAAAGTAAGATAAAGCGCAAAATGGAACCGAATATAATTCCTCAAAATTAATAATGATAAAAATTGTGTGTATTAAAAGTTAATTTTAATTTGAAAATAATTTTTTTTGGATAGTATTGACTTTCCTATGACTCATCAAAAATACTAATTAAATCCTGTGTATTAAAATACTGCTTCAATGAACTCTGGAACTTGGATTTTCATTGAATTTAAGGGTCATTTTCAAAATCAGAACTGATTGTGTGGAGAATTCAACACTTTAACTGAAAAATATTACAATCGTCTTTTAAAAAATTGAATCTGAAATCTGAAAATGGATATTTAAAGAATTTAGACAAGCGATAAAATACGACATAATTAACTATCACAGTTTCGTAAATATATTTTTTTGACCATGTGTTATTCACATAAACTTTTAATTTTACATATTCCACAATTATAATTTCCCGTTATATTTCTCGGGTCTGGGCCAGATTTATACTAAAAGGCAGTCAATATTTTCTTATGTACATCATATTTAATATGATTTAAGATTTTCACGCCCAAAAGTATTTTTGTTATTTGTTATTTGGTCGTGGCAGTGGCATATTTTGAATCCTATGGGCGATCCCAGTGGCGTGCTACTACAATTTAGTTACTAATATTTAATTATTCCACTTTACAAGAGCAATTTGGAAAAAAATTGAATAAAATAGTCCGTTTCTGTATTTCTCCAAGTATATCCTAGGTGATTTTTGTAAATCAAATAAAATCTCACTGCGATTTGCACCCAAATGCACCTTTTCAGTACAACTTTTTTAAGGGTAATTATTCGGAATCGCTGGACAGGGATTAAATGAAATATTTTTAAATAAAACCTTATGATTTACCTTAATTAGTATAAAAGGTAATTAAGGTAAATCAGAAGGTTTTATTAAAAAAATATTTCGTATAATCCGTGTCCAGCGATTCCGAATATTTACAGTGATTTTTGTAAATCAAATAAAATCTCACTGCGACTTGCACCCGAATGCACCCTTTCAGTACAACTTTTTTTCATTTTTCAGGGACAAATTTCGCAAAGTTCATTTTATTTTTAAAGTATTTAAAATATTCCTTCTATTTTATGTTTTAATAACGTATAAATTATGTGCAAACATTAATTGATGAAATCTATTATCAGTTTTCATATTTTAAGTACAATTTATATGGAAGTAAGAAAAATAATAAATTAATATTGAATATTTCAGTTTGATGAAATATTCAATCGAGGACGTATGCCTGTTATGCCTTGTTATTCAATCGAGGACGTATGCTGCTCATATTTAACTTTAATTTATTTGATATTTTTAGTAAAAGCTTTTAAAATTAGATAAAACAAAAAATTAAATATAATGCATTTATTTAACTTTTTTTCAATATTAATTTCGGCCTACTCATTATACGTACAATCAACTAGATGATTAATTTACAGCTTGGAATCCTTTCAATGATTTAAGTAATTCTCCATTCAAAATGCACTCAGAAAATATTCTAAAAGCCTATTCTATAAATGCTGATATTTCAGTGCCCTTAAACATCATAAATAACGCACGGCTACATCGCATACTTTGCTTCAAACAATGGCATTGATGAGCTTACTCCAATATAATAGTATACCAAACCACAACGATAAATTCTTAGATCTTATATTTTATAGTTGCGAAACAAAAGTTACACATAGCGACGACCCTCTCCTTTCAGAGGATAGACACCATCCAGCCCTGAAATTCGAAATATCCTCCGCGATTCAATCAAAAATTAAAAACAACAAAGAGCGTAGGCAAAATTTCAGGAAAGCTGATTACACGCAAATTAATAATGACATTGACTGTATTGATTGGAAGTCTGAAATCGCAAATTTATCAGCAGAAGAAGCAGTAGACCAATTCTATGTAATAATAAACAATGTAATTGATAAGTTTATTCCATTACTGGCACGACGAAATGAAAAATTTCCCATATGGTTTACCCCCGAAATTATTAGGCTATCACGGAAAAAGGACAAAGTTTGGCTCAAATGGAAGACATACAAAGGTCTTTCTGACTATCGTGAATTTTCCTTCTTACGTGCAACATACAAGAAGTTGTCTAGTGAATCTCGAAAGATATTTTTCGACAACGTCGAAAGTTCATTGCAAAACAATATCAAAAGTTTTTGGTCATACATATCCTCATTAAAGTCGTCCGACGGATATCTTGCTGCTATGTCCTTTGACGGACGTGAATCTAATAATGCCCAGGAAATCTGTAATATGTTCTCTGAATTCTTCAAGTCAACATTTGAACCCTCCTCCGTCAATGACACAATAGACATTGATCAACTTGTATCAGTTCACGACTCACGACGCATATTCACACGATTAAACTAACGAAACAAGAAGTGAAATCAAGTTTAAAGTCGCTAGACATAAACAAAAGTGCGGGTCACGATGGAATTCCGGCGTTTTTCCTTAGATCTGCTGCGTTGTCACTGTGTGTGCCGCTTACCATAATATTCAATAAATGTCTGAGGATGGGGTTTTCCCTGGCAGGTGGAAGATGGCCTACATCATACCGGTCCACAAGGGTGATTCGCGTCAACGAGTGGAAAACTACAGGCCAATATCCATTCTCTCGGCAATCCCTAAACTGTTGGAAAGACTTGTCCATACTAATATATATCCCCAGCTTGCTGCCAAAATTACAGAACAACAACATGGGTTTGTCAAAGGCAAATCTACCGTGAGTAATTTACTTATTTACTCTAATTTTTTGTTTACTAGCATGGATCGAGGCCATCAGGTATATGCAATTTACTGCGATTTCAAAAAGGCTTTTGACAAGGTTGATCACCTTATTCTTATTTAAAAAATTATGTATAACGGAATTAGGGGAAACTTACTACGTTGGTTCATCTCATATTTAACAAAAAGACAGCAAGCTGTATCGTTACGAGGACATACTTCCGTATGGGAACCAGTTACTTCTGGCGTACCACAGGGATCAATTCTAGGACCGCTTTTATTTATACTTTTTATTAATACAGTTTTTGGATGTTTCATGCATTGTTTATTTCTCTTGTACGCCGATGACATAAAAATATTTGCTATTGTTAGGAATTTAAATGATTGTCTGCTCATCCAACGAGACTTAAAATTTACCTAAGTTACAATAAATGTAAACAAATAAGCTTCACTAAAAATCATAACGCTATTAAACACAATTATTATATAGGCAACTATTCACTATTTTTGTTATTTGTTTTTGGGGTATTATGCCGTGTTGCGCTAACTCCTTCTTTAGCCAACGTTTCGGACAGCATTGCAGTGTCCATCATCAGGGCAGATGTCTTATTTAATAAGACATCTGCCCTGATGATGGACACTGCAATGCTGTCCGAAACGTTGGCTAAAGAAGGAGTTAGCGCAACACGGCATAATACCCCAAAAACAAATAACAAAAATACTTTTGGCCGTGAAAATTCTTAAATCATAACTATTCACTAGATCGTGTATGCTGTATAAGGGATCTTGGCGTACTTTTTGATTCCAAACTTCATTTCGATGCGCACATTAAAAACATTGTGAATAAAGCTTACTGCATTCTAGGCTTTGTTATCAGAAACAGCCGCGTATTTCGAAAGCCTGAAACCTACCTTCTGCTTTACTATTCGCTGGTCCGTTCTCAACTTGAATACTGCACCTCCCTATGGACTCCACTTTACGATATCTATAAAGAAAATATTGAAAGTATCCAGAAGAAATTTCTGCGTTACCTCAACCACAGAATGAGCGCACCTAAACGGGGATACACAAATATGCTCTCTAAATATAACGTCTCCACTCTTACTAACCGGCGAACTTACCTTGACCTAATGATCTTGTACAAAATCTGTAACAACTTTATCGACTGTCCTGGCCTACTCAATCTAATAAACTTTAAAATACCACTCAGAACGACGAGAAGTAAGAATCGTGGCTCCCTTATCAGGCACAAGAGCTCCTCTTTTCTGATAAGGTATACATGACCATATATGAACCTTAATATTATATTTTGCAAAATATGTATGTATTAATGTAACCCATATGATGTATATTAAAATAATAAAAAAAAAAAAAAAATAAATAAATTAAAATTGTTATCTACCAGTCAATCAGTGAGAAATAGTTAGGATGCAGGCGAATTCTAATTGATTGTTTTAAAAAATTATCTTTTAATTACTGTCTGTATCTGTGTTTTCTCCTTAAATAAATAAATAAAATAAATAAATAAATATTTCAATAGATCTAGCGTAAATGCTTTTTAAATGATGATACAAATGAGTAAGACAAATGATGTCGTCTCTCACCCTGCATACCGCTTGAAGTCCCGAAAATACTGGATAGAAAGATAGAGCCTTCTCCACATATCTCTCACTCCAGAAGATAGGTGGAAAATTGAGTGGCAATTGGCCGACGTGAGAAATGCGCATCTCGTACACGACCCCACTGAGAGACAGCCTGGATTCTCACTGCCAACTTTACCTCGTAAACTCTGGTCCGCCATCAATAGGATAAGGTGCTCCCGCAGCCGCTGTGCCCATATGATTTGTGAATGCGGTGGGGTGCAGACCGCCGAACAGATGGTCAAAGAATACCCGCTGCATTCATTCCCCGGCGGGATTGATGAGGTCGACAAAGCGACGCCTAAGGCCCTAGACTAGCTCCCTAACCTAGATGTTCCCCTCTGATCCCCCCACCATACGAAAGAAGAAGAAGAATTATGACACTTCATGAGTGACCATAATAATGTGCTATAAAAGACAATAATATATTTTTTTCGAGCTGGCTTTTTCCATGAATCCGTCCGACCAGAAAGAAATAAAATTTAGAAATTGGTTCAATTATGCTTTATTAATTTTGCTTTTATTGCGTGTTTTCAATATTTGACGGCCTCCGTGGTCAAGGGGAAAGCCTCTCGACTAGAAAGTAAATTTTATTTGAATAATTAATGTTATTTCACAAATTACGTATTTATAATAACATATTTGCGGGACGTTACAGAGTGGAAAATACGTTCAGAAATAAAAATCTCAAAAATACTCTCGGCTCGGCGATCTATATGTGATCTAGAATGGTGCTTTTATGCAGTTCTAGGAAGCTTTTTAAATAATGTAAAGCATTATTTGGTGGTTGTTGGCTTCGATGTAGAAATTGACAGTTCGGGTTGGGAGTAGTTTGTAGCCTTGGTGTGAGACTATTCAGAATTGAAATATTGTTTAAAATGGCTTTGGTTGTGTGTGGTGACCAGATCTTAATAGCCAGGAACTTTCCCACCTTCCTCACACCCATCTTCTTCCCCGGCTTCGTACGGTTAGTGGCAGTTGGGACTCTTGTGCGGTTTCACATTATTTTTTTTTTCGAAAAAAAATGAAGAGATCCCACTAAACATCACTTGGTGTGACACTTATTTTTTCTCTCGTTATTCTCACTCTACTAAGAAGATTATTTACTTGCGAACAAATGTTTTTAATATTTTAAAACTTATTATTTTTTCACAATTGGTTGAAAAATGTATCACATCAGCTTATGAAAGTTAGTTAATCATTTGAAAAGTCTTACTATAAATATAAACACATTTTGGAACTTTTAAAGTATTAAGAATATAAATCTAATCTGCGTCTAGACGTAATAAACTTTATTTAAAGCTTTTAATATCCTATTCTCGCATTTGAAATACCAAACAGTTTCTGTCTATCTATTTTTCTTCACCTTGATCAGCCACAGATCTGAGAATAGAGTATTTAAAAGAATTTTAGTCTGGTGACTTATATCCACGGATCGGGTGTTTACTTTGAACGTGAAGTCGTTTTGAAGTTTCGTTCCTATAAAAAACAAAAATTAAAAGAAAGGAATTCGGTATTTACTACATTTGGTGAGTGAATCAAAAAACTTTATTTTAATACTACGATCGCACATCATAATTCCAATTTTGAAAATAGTTAAAATAAAAAAAAGACAATTATAAAAAAAATTAACAATAAATATAATTTTATTCATAAAATGCACTCAAATTCAAAGCCAATTTGAGTTCATTGAACTAGATTTCACTGGACCACGCACAAACAACTGAAATCAGTAAGTTTGATTATTGTTCACTTGGGTGTCAAGGTGCAAAACTGATAATCTTATATTAAGGTATATAATTAGTTACTATGTCGACTATTCTTAAATGTAAAACACTGACTTACCTTGATATCTATTTACTTGTCCCGGTTACATAAGATACCGTGACCATAAAAACCACCTATTTATTTACCTTTCCTGATTGCATAAGATACCGTGATCTTAAAAACCACCGTATTTATTTACTTTTCCTGATTGCATAAGATACCGTGACCTTAAAAACCACCGTATTTATTTACTTTTCCTGATTGCATAAGATACCGTGACCTTAAAAACCACCTATTTATTTACCTTTCCTGATTGCATAAGATACCGTGACCTTAAAAACCACCGTATTTATTTACTTTTCCTGATTGCATAAGATACCGTGACCTTAAAAACCACCGTATTTATTTACTTTTCCTGATTGCATAAGATACCGTGACCTTAAAAACCACTGTATTTATTTACTTTTCCTGATTGCACAAGATACCGTGACCTTAAAAACCACCGTATTTATTTAATTTTCCTGATTGCATAAGATACCGTGATCTTAAAAAGCACCGTATATATTTACTTTTCCTGATTGCATAAGATACAGTGACCTTAAAAACCACCGTATATATTTACATGTCCTGATTGCATAAGATACCGTGACCTTAAAAAGCATCTATTTATTTACCTTTCATGATTGCATAAGATACCGTGACCTTAAAAACCACCGTATATATTTACTTTTCTTGATTGCATAAGACACCGTGACCTTAAAAACTACCGTATCTATATACTTTTCTTACAAGTTCTTTATTTAAAAACATTTTTTTTAACAATTTTAGTATCTAAATCTTAGATTAGTTTAGTTTATACTAAAATTGTAAAAAATATGATACTAATAGCTGTGGTCAGGTAAGTTTCTTTTCATTTTCTACAACTTGACAAGAGACACACCTGTTCTTTGCACACATGAAAGAAAATCTTAAAAATAATTGATTGAATTGAGAAACATTGGTTAAAAATTAAGTTAAAAATGTATTTATTAAGGCGGCGTCGGAACATATGCCCAAAAAATCATTATTTTTTGCATTTCGTCATTATATATTATCAGGTCAAACGCAGATGCATAAACACGTATTCCGATATATTCGGAAAATATTAATATTGTATTAGGAAACCACCTGCTGTCCCGTTTTTAACAGGATTTTAATTAATCAGCAGTACTCATTTTTCTTCATACATGTCTGATAAAACGAATTAGTATTCAAATCTTGTCACCAAACACGGCTAAAGCCATTTAAAACTTAGTTTCAATAATGAATGGTAGTCTTACACCAGTGCTACCTTAGGAAATAAGTAAGGACCTGATGCTTAGTACTAAACACCAATTATAAAAAAAACTTTTCGTTTGTATGTACTGTTTCTGTTTCGAAAGAACTATATTACAATAAATACTCTTAAAAATATTTTATTTTCACGCAAACGCTCACCGGTTTCGGCGCAAACCAAACGTTTGTGGATGCAAATACAATAAACTGAATATTGTATACATAGTACAAATAGTCTAAAACACTCTGATTTCCATCGAAATTTCAGTTTTTTTGTAAAACTTGTACTAATACCTTTCTATCTGAGCAATTAATGAATATGACAAAGAAATGTTAAGCAATCGATTGCTTAAATAAATCATTTCACGGCATTCACTTTGGAATACCTCGTATCCGATAAATTTTCAATAAATTTTTTAGAGATTCATTCACGTGTGGATTAGAACTGAACTTTTTAAGCCTCTTTTGACCACCCCAAATGCATCACAATCAACACCAAGGCGAAAAGCTCATATTGATTCAATTTCAAAATGTATTTTTTGGCGATGTGTTTGTTAGCGGATCCGTTTGGCCTAGATACGCTACAATGGACTTGAAAATTTCAGCATTTTCCGAGGCTACATATTCCCCCAAAATCCTCCCTGTATAGCTTTTCACCAGCGCATCGCATGAATTGTTCACATATGAAAGTAATCATGTTTTATGCTACAGTTCCGCCGGGATGATGGTTCAACTTTCTCGATACAAAGTGGCTTAAGGGAAGCAGGTCCGTGCGGAAGAATGAACTGAGAAATGTTTCTCATTGATATATTTTCAGGACTGCTAAAGTGTGCAGATGTGAAATTTTCATGGGTGTTTGGATATTTTCATAGGTGTTTGTATATTTTAAGGTAATTTAACTGTCCCCAAAAAGCCATAATATTTGTAAATCAGATAATATTATTTTATTTCTATTATATGTAAATTATACATGGTATAAATGAAAGGTCATTGAATTTGGCCGAAAGGAGTCATAGGATTGAAACCCACATATCTTTATGTTTTAAAAGAATTTTAAGTTTGTAAATTTTTTACATACATTAGTAAAATGATATCGATTTCTCAGATCACGCGTTAGCCTTACCTATTGGCTTCTGAGATATTATCAAAAATATTTCTTGGATTCAACGGTGATTATAAAATTTATCATTATCATATTAGGTAAGTACTATTAAACAATTTTTATTTGCTTTTGTTTACTTTTTTACTTTTTTCGTGCAACCGCTTATTTATCCCATTACTTTATATATGTTTTATTTTCATACAAATTTATAATGGATCATTTAAATAATATTACAACAAAATTATAGCGTTAGTTAAAAAAACATTTTTTATTCTTTATCAGGTAGTATTATTTTTTTGTTTACATAATATTACATGATCTTGCAGAATACAATTTGTACAGTATGTAATGGAAAAACTGTAGTTACAGAGGATAGCAAAATATAGAGAGACAATTTTAAAATTAAAATGTTTAAACAGAGGAACATATATTATACGCAATATACAATACCAATTCAATAGAAAAAATAATAATATGCAACTGTACCTCATTATTACTGAATTTATTTTAATTAAATTTATTATTCCACATTATCTTTATATTGAATAATGTTAAATTGTAAAGCAATGCGAGGCCCACATTATCAAATAATGTTCTAAAATATTTTTATCTTAAGTTATTGTATCTAATACAAAAAGACAAATAAAAAAAATGTTTTGCATACTGTGCATTTCCTTCCAATGCACGAAATTCAATTTGGGCGTAAATTAATTAATTAATTAATAACAAAAATAGTATTGTTTTTTGATTGCGGGTGAAAGTTTAACATTGATCTGTGTAATGATTTAAATAGACACCAGACGTGTTTTGTCCAAATCATCATAAAATTAAAGACAATCCAAAGTAAAATTCACATATTAATTACATTTATTGTACTAGTATACAGAAAGTACAAAGGGGTATAGCTTATAGGTACTTCCTATTTTTTTCAGCCAACCCAATTTACAAGAAGTAGAGTATGTACTTTAATACTACTATGTTAATGTACAAATAGAAAAAGAGGTTATGGACTGTCCAAAAGAAATGCCCTCAATGATGACTCAAATCGAAGCACATCGTGCATCTGTTGCTTGGATCAGCGCGCCCAGATGACGTCAGCGATGGTCACAGCAGATGGCCAGTAGTAGGTATCCAACAGTCAGCGGCCAGCAGTTGGCAGCCATTGGAGGGGACCCACCCTTTCCCGACGGCTGTGTGAGGAAACTGATTGTTTAACCTCCTTAGCCGCACACGTCAGGACTCTAATTTTTTTTTGTAAAAAGAAGCTACATTTATTTTAAAACGATTCTAGACCCTCCAATGTCCCTGCATGCATGATTGTTAGTAAAAATATACAAGCCGCGTATCGAGGGCAGTTTACCCCACTATCACGGGGCGGTCCCGGCAAGAATGAGCGTGGCAAGCGGCCTGGCCACAACGATCCCAAGCACCCGCGTCCCTTAGCCAGTTTTCCGAGAGTACCCTCGAAAGCAGTCGGCAGCCAGCAGTAAGTGGCCAGCAGTAGGTATCTCGTTGTACATAGTCAAGTAGCGGGTGGTCTGGTTCAGTTGTCTAGGACGTCAGCGGTGGCTGTGGCAGATGATGCAGTTTTCAATATGGGCCGGCACACGGAGACGCCCGACTATCGTAATGTTTTGATAGAGATGCCTTCGCTTTATCGTTGGAGTGCCGGCAGTAGGTACACGTTTCACGTAGTCAAGTAGCGGGCGTTCTGGTTCAGTTGTCCATGACGTCAGCCATGGCGGTGGCAGGTGACGCAGCTTTCAGGTGAAAATCAAAGACTACAAGTCAAGTTTTCAGACACGAGCTCGTTTTTAGGGCGTTGTCTCGACCAGTTCATTAAGCAAGTTTTTAAGCAGCAAAATTTTAATAACGTAAATATTTCGTGGTATCGGTTAATAAATGTAGTGTCTGTCGTGGAGGTGTTCGACTTGAAAAAACACGTTGCTTTTTTCAGTTTGTGTAGGTGTTCAGGCTTGCGAGTAGTCCGTACCGTAATCGATTTACACTGCAATAAATTGCTGTCCAGGAAAAAGGGTCATCGAAACCACAGGTGTTTAATTGGGGTCAACAGTCTTACTTCGGTTGTAAACAAAATTTCTTCTTCTCAATTTGTATCGCCTAGCAACAGTCGTTTTAATGCATTAAATAACTCGAGTACTGTTGGTATTTTCAAATTGTTCAACATAATGGTTTTGTCTTGAAAACACATCTTTTAATATTTACACCTAATTTCTACCAGGTTTCGCTGCAAGCTTAGCTTCTTCAGGGCACCATAATACTACTAAAATCTAAAAATCTACCCAACTATCTCATGCGGGGGTCGGGTTACTACACAAAAACGAAATAGGGATCAGTCTAGACAATTTAGAAGAATTAAAATTACGAAAGCTAAAAACAGTAATAGAAAAGTCATCAACAAACCAATCAACCTAAATTATTATCCGATACTTGGGTTGTTCCCTACTGACATTCACAATTTCATATGGCACTATCTTCCCAATCTTCATCAACTCTAAAAGCACAATATATTTGCAACATTTGTTACTTGTAGATTTTAAATTTTAGTAGTTTTTTTTTGCTGCCCTGAAGAAGCTACGGTTAAAAATAAAGCTATATTAAGTTATTTTTTTTATTTTAAATTATAATATAAGCGCCTTTATGGTGATTTTTCACAAAAACGGCGTTATGTAGAAAATCATTAAATTATTTATTTATTCAAAAATAGTTTCTATAGCATATAAAAACAACATCTGCACATCTCACTAGGGCATTCTTGTGTCAAGGTGTGCAGCTTTACAACTACATCATTTAAAAAAATACATAAAAGTAACCTTAATATTGTATAATTATTATAATGTTATGTTACAAAATATCTTCTTCATTAATTATATAATCTGAATAATATTATTTTTTTATGAAAAAAAAATTATTATAAATAATTGTCACCTGCAGGGCGAACGTACCTTTCACCGCGAGACTAATGATATAAAAGAAGCTTAATCAAAATAATAACATTTTCCCACTGCGGGGGTCTCGTCCTTCAGAGTCGAATGAAAAAATACCTACCCTTAGAATATTATATTTTACCTTGAAAACGTAATGCACCCCCTTCTTTATTCTATCTCGTAATATCATCTGAGAGACACGGAACACTTTTATCAAGTGTAATGTTAATAAACTCTTCACATTTACACCGAGGGTGGTTTTTGCTTTCATTCCTGTTTCATCCGGGAATTGGTACGCATCAAAAATATACGAGCACAAAACATTATGAGTAACCTCGACATTTTTTCAGCCATCAAGGGAAGCCTTCGAGGCCTGCAGCAATATTAGATTACTTTAGGAAATGTGATGAATATGCTCGGGTGAAACTCGTGCATTTTTATGAAACTCGTGCGGGTGTTTTGCTGGCTCCATACTTTAATAAGCCAACATTTAATTCCCCTGAGCTTTTTGCACTTGAAACGTGGGATGAGTCTTAATATAAATTTTGATGTAGGCTAATCAAGGAATTAAGGTAAATGTATGGTAATAATAATGTATTTAAAAACAAATATTGTTCATTACAAACTATAAATTTAATTCGTATAGTATTATCACAGAGTGAAATTTTTAAAAAGTACCAACAATAATAACAACAAAAAGTTTAAGGCTTTGTGTGGAGAGCTTCTTTCCACAATAATTATCACGCTAGAGTCCAGATTTCAGATTCCACCATCGAAGAACACCGGCGAAAATTTTTGGCCTCCATCAATTAGAATAATGGCTACAGACCAATTAAAGTATTTTTTGATGTTTTTCGCTTATGTACGTATTTATGGGATGTGTGGAATTTCACTTAACTCTCCACGTCCCGAATTAAATAAATTATCAAAATTTTAATGCTTAATATTTTCTCATTGTTATTATTATTATTTTTTTATGTTTTTTTTTCGACTTTATATCCGTGTTAAATCTTCCCCACAGGTAAAACTAAGCCCTTCCACACAATTTTCCACAAATGATCATCAAGCAATCCACATTATGCAATTGCACTTTATAAGCATAATAAATACAAGAACAACACGTCCCACTAGAGATCAAATGGAAAAATAATTCAACGACTCCAGATATTTTCATATCAGAGGGTTCGGGGCTCGGTGGAACTCCTAACTGGACCGATAAGTCCTATTGATCCCTTAATATAAATATTTTAAAATAATTTCGTAATCCTACATTTATTTAAAATGTTTTATTTTTGCATTTTTACATATAAATCTTTTAAAAATTTAAAACGCCTAAATTTTGAATGAGAGAACTAGGTATAATGCCAATAGCCGAAAAAAGAAATGGTAATATTTTTATAATCTTAGAATGTCAAATTCTTTTAATCTCATTTCCTAAATCTTTGTATTTTCTTATTTTTCATAAAAATATTTTTGAACATTAATAAGTCAACAAGCTTCTGTCCGGAACCTTCCAGACTTCTCCCGACAGATGTGAAAACTGGCTGTGAGATACTCAAGCGTCCTCTATCCAAGGTGGCCATGCTGAGGAACATATTCTTCCATGGAAGTCTGGTATCGGACGGAGAGACGGAGTAGCTGGAAGACAACCTGCTGAAGCCCAGCAACAGCAAGACCTTCGAAAAAGACAATATTTATATTTATACAATATTTACCTATGATAAAAATGTATTTTATTTGAATATTTTTATTTATATTATCATTGCTAATATAATATTCTTTCAAAGTGGGAGGACAACTGTCAGCTTGGTCCTACAGGCGGGAAGACGCTTTCTAAGAAGGTTGTCAGGAATATAATACAGGTATTTAGGATTATTTTTAAGTATTTTCTATTTTCGATTCATTTCCGACAGCTAACATAGTTTCTGCATGGTACCTGGTACCCGCAATTTCGACTATAACCATGTATGTTCGTGCAAATATCTTAACATTTACAATATGTAAACCAGATGAGTAGAGATGTTAATAGTAGTATGAATATTTGATATTCATACAATGCACTTGGACTGTTTTAGATAACTTCGTGGTTTGACTACTCTTGCATCAGAAAATGTTTCCTAATTACAGCTTCAGTTTAACATGAATAATGGACAACAAATGAATATAAAACAAAATGAAACGAATTATGTTTATTGGAATAGGGTGATCATATATATAGGAATGAAACAAGGTATGAAAGAAGGAAAAAAAGGGAGACCAAACACTCACCACAAAGCAGAAAATCAACACAATATAGATAGTTCAAGCACGACACAATCACATGCGTTCTACCACGATACCTCGAGGCAATAATTGTGGCCACAACACAATGAATGTATAAGCACTTTCAAAATAGTTAATTTCCCTTTTTAAAGATTATACACACGATAAACATCAATGACTTGCTTCCAATAGTTCAATTCTTGTTCTGGCCTTTTCCAAACAAATGCACTCGAAATGCAAGTCTTTTTGTCATTGTTCTAAATTTCAAACCATTTTTCAGCAGGCGGGAGCACGGTTGGAGATAGGTGGGAACTGGATAAATGAAAATCCGGTAAGAACTATGGACATCTTCATTATGTTCAAAATCAAATAAAAACCACACTTAATTCTATGGCAGCGTTATCATTCTATTATGTATCCTACTTTTATCTTAAATTTATGAATTCTTTATCAGAATGTCTCTTCGTCATTCACTAGTGTTGATAGCAGAACTTCGTTGCATAGTACTAAACGCTTATTTTGTTAACTTATTTCATCAATTTCATCCGCGACGAAATTTTTTGCTTAGTTTAACTATAACCTACCCCAGGTAATTTTTCAATCGTACATGTATTTATTCAATGCGCTGTAGTGCACTCTCTCAACTGTATTGCTTTAGTTAATTTATCATTTGTAGGTAATCAAATGCATATATCAGTTCATAACTCATTTGACAGCCTCCGTGGTTGAGTAGTTACATTAAATTCGGTGTGCCCAAGTAATTTTTTTTATTGATTTGTGTTACTTCACAATTTATTCATCTAAAATAATATATATGGCGCGTTTCAGAGTGAAAAAGTTATTATCATTATTGCATTGAGGGAAGATCACTATTCAGAAGCGATACACGGCTTTAATTGGTATTTGTTAACTGATCTGAATAGTCAGGTACTTCCTCTCCTTTACCAATCTCTTTCCTCTCCCCAATAGCTTCACCTTCATAATATACCCCAATAATTTGGGATGCCATAATCTCTCTGGCTCCAAACAGTTGGGAGCAGCAGGGACTCCTGTGCAGTACTCGCATAAAACATGTGTTATCTTTAAATTCTATTATAGAATAGCAGTTTATCTTTAAATTCTATTATAGAATCCGAAATTCTTACGTTAAGGCGATGCACTACGTCGTTTAATATTTAAAATTGAGCCGCTATCAATAATAACCCTTACGTAGATGGCGATAAGGTATAAAATCCCGCTTAACACCATTCGCCTGTTTTGATTTATGCAACAAAAAAACATGGCCAAAAAGTGCTTTTTATATTATTTTGTCGATGTTCAGGCATAAATATTTAATTTTTTTTCGATCATTTTATAAATAACTTAATTTTCCACACTATACAATAAAATCATAACCCAAAATGGGCTCATAAGTAGGAGATTTTGAACTTTAAAGCAGTTTTCATAGGCCTTGTACATTATTTTTTCTGGGCTCATAATAAGACCTATCTAAAAATACTCGATTATTTCAAAGGCCAAGATGTATTCTACTCGCAGTATTTAATTAAAGTACCTGAAAAATTTCTAGGCGACCAAATTTTCAAACTAAAAACACATAATTTTGCCTTACTACGTATGGCATCGCCTTAACCATTAATTATAACTGTATAGTAAAAATTGTCTGAACTTTCTCAACAAGTTAAAAGAAAAAGGAGTTTTTTTATTTATTTTTTGGAATAACCTCAAATTGTAATATATAATTATTGAAAACGATTAGTATGTTAATGAAAATGAAAATTTTAAACAGTAAAATTAGAAAATGATACGGTCACACTTAGAACTTGAACCCAGGATCCTCTGATTTGCGATGAGAAAATAGAGATAATGTTGGTAGTTCTTATTCGAAGTATAATACAGTTGACTGAAGTAGATAGGATCCCATTAGCTCAGTTGGTAGAACGGCGTCTCGGAAAGACGAGGGTCCTGAATTCAAGTCCTAAATGTGACCTATATCCTTTTGATTTATCTGTTTCAAATTTTCGTTTGAGAATTGCGTAATCTTTTTCTGATTTTTCTGTATCAAATTTTCATTTAAGAATCGCTAATATTGTCTTCAAAAATTGAAAAAGGAGTTGGTTATAATTATACAGAACGTTGTTCTGAAATTCCGTTTTCTGTTTATTCATCAATATTTACCTCTTGTAATGAAGACCCGGGGGAAATAATAATTAGAAAACTTCGTTCTTCGGTGTTTGCGCCGCCTACCCGATGATTTCTAAATTAAATTAAGTTCATATCGTTTCCGTTTATGTTCAGAGAATTTATTTTGCGGTTTGATTTTGAGAATATTTTATGGGAATAAACCAATGACAACTAACTAATTAATAATTAAAAAAATATATATATTATTAAGTATGTCTTCAATTTGCGTTGCTGATTGCGAACGGTATGTAAGATCTACTGCCTCCCGTGTCCTAGGATGAACGAAATATATGTGAAGAATGAGTTAATGATGAATATAAGTAAGTCTAAAGTCATTGTATTTGAAAGACGGAGTACGAAAACAGTGTACAATATAGTTGTGAATGACGATTACTTGGAGCAGGTGGATGAGTTTTTATATCTACGTAGTATGTTCACGAGAGATGGGAAGGCTGACAGAGATATTTAAAGAAGAGTAAATACAGGTGACTAATAGAGGACTGAACGCGGTTGGCGCCAGTAAAAAAATATCGCAAAGAAGCAAAGCTATCAGTCCATAATTGAATGCTGGTACCTAAACCACTATACGCCTTATGGAAGTGAGGCAAAGAACTGGCAAAAGAAGGCTGAAAGTGGACCTATCCTGTAGAAATGAGATCCATGAGGCATATGTGTGGTAAAACCATGTATGATCAGAAATGCAGAGATCCGCAAAGATTGCAAACTGATGTAAGAAAGGGACGCTTAGATGGATTGGGCATGTAGAGCAAATGAACGAGGAAAGAAGTAGAAGGAGATTGTATGACGCAAATGTGAATGGTAGTAGAAGTCAGGGACTCCCGAGTGAGAAATGGAACGATTAAGTGAAATAAATACTTGAGTCGGGCCATGTCAAGAGTCAGAAAAATAGAAGAGTACGTATTGGACGATTTATGAATTTGATTAAGGCAAGAAGTGTGTGACAAGACCAAGTCGTTAGGCGGTCCGTCATCTCTGCCTACCCCTCCGGGGAAACGGCTTGATGGTTGGGTAGTTATTTAAACATGTTTTGTTCTGCTGGTATTTGGAGTTGCGTTTGAGAATTAAGGATTTTTTTGTAGCAATACTAAGGCGGCATGTTTTTTAGTATTGAACTCGAAGAAAAAAGGGAAGGAAAAACTAACTATTTACGTTGATGTTTTTAAAATATTGATAAATGATAGCAATAGAAAAAAACACGACTTGCATTATTTTTTAAAATATTTTAAATTATAAATAAAATTGAAAAGTTGATAGCGTTAAATAATAACGAATAATCAAATTAACCTTGTATGAAACTAAACAGTAAATTTATTCCGCAACATTACTTAACTTCTTCTAACCATCAAACGATTTTCCCAAAAGTTAATGCGGAGTAGATCGACTGCCCTACAAGAATATATTTATTTCCAAGATTATTCTGATTCATTCAGTCTCATATCGTCATAAACTTATTACTCTTTTATTTTAACTATTCTATTTCTGTTAAATTTTTATTATGGTAAAAGAAATATATATATATTTTGCTTTCTAACTAAATTCAAAATTCAAAACTATATAATATTGATATAACAGTAATAATTTAATAAATTATAACAATAATACATTTTTTCTTATCTCACGATAATTTAACGTAAAAAATTATTTCATTTTCCGATTTTATGTCCGGGTTAGATCTTCCCCATAGGAAAAACTAAACCCTTCCACACACTTTTCCACAAATGATGATCTAGTCAATCAACATTATGCAAGTGCATTATATAAATAAGCAAAATAAATACAAAACATTACAAGAATAACACGTCAACTCACCAGAGATCAAATGTGAAAATAATTCACCGACTCCAGATATTTTCGTATCAGAGGGTTTGGCTTGGTAGAACTCCTAACAGGGCCTATAAATTCTAGTGATCCCTCAACATAAATATTTAAAAAATCTTTCGTCATTATATTATTTTTAATGTGGATATAATTTCTTTTTCCTTTATTTTAATACTGAACAGCTTAAAACATTCATATTTTTTCAATACCCTGTTTTCAGGCTATTATATATTGAGAAGCAGATTATAAACGTGTACGCCTCGTGGCCTATGCTTATTTCTATGATTTTTGCCGAGTCCAAAGCCGGATGTTGCCTGGAATATCGACGCAGTTTTAGAAGGAGTGTTTTTATTTCTACATAGCGATGTTATTCAAAGGAGTTTTCACACGAGTTCCGCGCATATTGTCTACTGAAATTAGCAAAATATTGTTTGCCATTCCTGATTCCCAGACATGAAGGATGGACCTCGTTCCAATGATTCCTTGAGTTTCTGTAAGAACACGCTTGAAAGCAAGTGCTACCTGCAATCCAGTAGAACTCGCGTTGGTAAAATTCTCTCTTTTTCTCTCTTCCTGGCTTTAAATTCCAAATATATTGATTATTAGAAGCATTTGGTTCTTATTTTATCAATAATCTCTCTGACGGAAAACAGTATCGTCTTGTCCTATGAATCCTGTGTTTAATTTTCTCATTACTTCCGTTATACTTATCACATGTGAAAAAATGAGTGATATTAATATAAATAATTTTAAGCAATAATTAGTTGCCTGAAATATCAAATTGATATTTCAATACAAATTGGTATTTCAGGCGACTAATTATTGATTTTAATTATTTGTTAACCTTTATGATATGCATAAAACCTTGTATTATAAATATTAGTTTATCATTAAAAAATAATATGTCAAAATAAATATTCGTGACAATTTGTAAATTGTTTAAGTATGTAATGTGTGTATTTCCTAATATTTCTAATAGATCATTTAGGAAGAACTGGATTAAACTAAAAAGTACAAGTCCCTCTTTACTTTTGTTTGTAGAAAATGAGCTGTTTAAACACACACACCAATTAGTGGAATTATTTTTTCATTCAATTTCCCTATGTGCTAATAAAAAGTGTGATTTTTAACAATATGTAGGCCCAGGTATTTTTCCCTATCTTGAATGTGTAGGTTTCTTTCTTCTACTCGTATTTGTAATGGTTTATGCGACTATTGACATGAACCTACTAAGTATCTATATCTCTGTTACACTTCTTTGTCTTTCTCAGGTATTTATCAATTAGGTCATTAATCCTCCCATCCGCTCTATACTCTTACGTATTTATATTTTCTATATAATATTAACTTTGTATTTTTTTGGCTCCAAATAATCATGAAGTCATTTTTCATGGCAAAAACAAACTCGCCTCAAGGATTTTATTTGTATTGTGTTCAGTCTACTTTCATCCTATCTGCTAATACTATGCTTAACCACGATCAGGGTTTGCTTGTCCTTGAAAACATAGAACGGGTCAACGTTTTATTGTTATATTTCATCCACGAAGAACTATTAGAAAAAAATATTCATGAGGGTGAGATTATACATTATTATAATGTATTTGGAAAAGCCCAGGGAAAACCAACCCAAACGATATAAAAACAAATTTAAAGAAGATGATGGAATGGGTATGAATTCATGTGACTAGTTTCTAAGAATTGAGGAAGGATAGCGGTGAAAAGGGATAAAAAGTTCAAACAGCCCTCCAGGAAGAATTATTGTCGATGTTAAATATCCAGGATCTGTTGTGGCCAAGTGAAAAATCAAGTTCTCAGAAGTAACTTCGTGAAAACACGGAAACTATTTTCCCAAATTCGAACTGACCATATTTGACAGCGGAAGTTTTGCAATTTTATAAATTATTTGTTTTTCTTATGATGGAGTATTTTACTTTATTTTGTGAAGGGGCCACTTATATTTTTTCATTTTGTGACATATGGGAGAGTTTATCCTGAGTGTGTCCTTATCTGGTCAAGTACTTATTTACTTTATATAAAGTAAATATTGTTGGTGTTACAGACAAAACATATAAATTTTAATAATATTATGTTCTCCTAAAAGTACACTGATGAGTTAATTATTTGAAAGCCTTCATGGTTGAGTGGTTTCGATAGTTGGTAACGAGTGCGAATATCGCGGGTTCGAAACTTGGCGTGCGCGTGTAAATTTATTTGATTAATTTCTTAATCTTTCACAAATCATTCATTTAAAATAGTATCTTTGCGGCGTGTTGCTGAGTGGTACATACTTTCAGTATCTAGAAATAAGAGAAATAACTAGAAATAAGAGAATCGAAATGTTGCTTAAAATTACTTTAGATGTAATCAGATCTTAATAACAGGGTACTACCCCATCTTGCTCTGCCCTATCCTTTTTCTTTCCCACTACCTTTAGAAAAATACCCTGCCTCCAGCAGTTACGATTATATGCGGTACTCAAGTAAACAAGTACAAGTTACTATATAAACTTATTTCTTCCAAGGTATAATGATATGTTTAAAAACTAATTATGAAAATATGTGTTTTTATAACCTTCTTTTACCTTTTGGTATGTTCGAAAGTTGGTGGAGAAACTAGCGAAGTGTTTATATTGCCAGCCGTTTGAAAGCACTCGACATTGCATGGCTCAGAATACATTGCAACAATATGCTCTGTGTTTGATCATGTTTACATCCACAGAATGCGGAATCCTTTTGTTCATCGTGTACGCACAACGACTCTGACTGTACCAGATGCGGTTTAATGTAATGTGCACTTTCCGAGGAGAAGAGTTAATTTAATAGCGGGATCCGCAATAAGGTGCATATTCTCCACACGAACAGTCTGCGACTGGGTTGGCTATGCATTATTTAGGGGATTCCAACTGGAGTAGACGTGTAACATCAGGCAGAATGGGCGCCCTGAATGCGCGGCGTCAAGATAATTTTATACGCATTATGTACTTAGATAACAATTGTGCATTAGTAGATCTGAAAATATTCCCGATGTTTGAAAATATAGAAATTAGTTACCTTAAATATGCTAAATTGTAGCCGTATTATGAATGAGCAGATCCAAAAGGCAAGGTTATGAATAATACAAACAAAGGGTAACTTGTGAGTAGAGGCGGTTCTTCGTTATGTGCATGTGCGCATTGCACTGTTTGTCTTCAATATTCACATAACTTACAACGACGTATGGGCCTCAGTCATCGATACAAGAAAGTACGCTTCACAATTCCCGCCGAGCTATCTTTTCGTACTAGATTCCCGCATAGGCGCAAACGAGTCGCGCATCTTTCGTTGTTAATAAGATAGGCTGGCTAAAACGGTGACATGAGCGAGATAGATTACTATCGTAACGGTAATACTCGTATCTCGTAATCACATCTCGGAGCAGTGCAGATATATAAGTCATCTCGTGCATTATCGAAGCATGCGCGAAGCTTCTTAAAGGCAAGTGAATTTTAAATTAATTTCATCATGCGTAATCCAATGTGTCTGGAATGGATTCCTTTTGGAATGCTAATTAACAATGTTGAAGCTACAACATTCGATGATTTTGCGTGTCCTTTACTCTCGATATAATTTTACGAACGCTGACGGAACAAGTTTATTTATTCATTTTTTTACAGATGTAACATAGTGGAGTAGATAAATTGCAGTGTACAGATGCATTAATTAGCTACGCATATATTATATAGTCGGTACATTTTAAAAGTGAAATACACTGCTGGCAATTTCAGCCACGAGAATCTCCTGATTGTAACGGAAGGTGTACGGACGGTGAAATGAGTTCAATGCACTTTAAAAAGTGATATAAAGTCGTTAGAAACGATGAAAAAAAATTTAACCGAACCGAACCGAACCAAACCTAACCTAATCTAACCTAACCTACTTAACCCAGTTAATAAAGTTTTTGTTTCATCACTTTCCATGACTTTATATTACTTTTTAAAGATGTTATGAATTATCATTGTGATGATTTATCCGGTCACCCAGTTTTCCATATACTTTTTATTTCATACACTATACAAATAGCAACAACACAACTTAACACTTGTAAAAGTTAAAAGAAAATACATATCTGATTGAAGAGTGTTGTTACAAAGATCCATGCTTTAATTCAAAATATGAAGACCAAAAAGAGTCATTAGCGAAATTGGTAGAATGTTTTATATGAAAACTTTATACATTATGTTATTGTTAGAATACTGGTTTTATAGTGTAATGAAATTAGATATTATTTAACTGTTCAAATACTGGTTTTACAATGTAATGAGAAAACTTTAAATATTATGTAACTGTTCAAAGACTGATTTTACAGTGTAATAAGATTATATATCGAGAGTCGTTTGCCCTATATATAAAAACGATCACGATAATCACCATATTTTACCATAAATAATTTTACAAATTTACTAATCTTTGGTACCCATCCGAAGCCCGCAGCTCTCTTTAACACAAACACAAAAAATCTCAAATGTCAACTTAGTGGCCGCTAAACTCGTGCATGGTGATTATTATTCAGTTTTTTGAGATACCTACTGCCTACTCTGTTTTGCGCCAACTTGGGCCAAGAGCATGTGTACCTAATTCGATTGTCATCGTTCATTTATATCTTATACCACGTCAAAGAAAAAAAGAAATGTTTCCCAATAATATTTCGCGATGAAAGGTGAAAATAAGTTTAAAGAGGAAATTTATTTTTAAAAAAGTGCCATTTCAGATTTGTGATTTAGAACTTAAAATTTGAATTTATTTATTATTAATAAATACAACAAATTACAGGATAAAATTGACATGATTGACAAAACAACATTGATAAAACAACATAACATAACGTAACATAAATAAACCAAACATAACATAAACATAACATAACATAAATATAACATAACATGACATAACATAACATAACATAACATAACATAACATAACATAACATAACATAACATAACATAACATAACATAACATAACATAACATAACATAACATAACATAACATAACATAACATAACATAACATAACATAACATAACATAACATAACATAACATAACATAACATAACATAACATAACATAACATAACATAACATAACATAACATAACATAACATAACATAACATAACATAACATAACATAACATAACATAACATAACATAACATAACATAACATAACATAACATAAGCATAACATAAACATAACATACTTAACATAAACGGTACAGAGCTGGTAACAGTAGATTATCACAAATTTATAAAAATAGGAACCTGTGTACAATATAAGTGGGCGCTTTTCGTTATTAAACCAAAGATTTTTCTAAAATTAGTAGCGTTTTTTTAAAACAGAATTATGAAATTGGCAATCTACGTTTTAGTTATTATGTTGTTTAATTTAATTTGTTGTTTAACTCGTAATTCAAAATTTTACTAAATAAAATAAAATATATATTTATGTATAATCTCGGTAACTTTAAACTTGGACTTCAAAAAATGTCAAAAAGTCTGATGGTTGGCTTATTAGAACAACCATTTAGCTTATTGAGGTGCAATAAAAACGTTAGCTTCCTAGGGTTACATCATCGTCCCATCTCTTTGTGGTATCTGCTTCTCTTTCCCATCCTAGAAAGTTATCCGACGATAATGTGATTCCAGCGATCATATTTGTGAAGACATTTCACATTGCCAGTTTTGTTTCACTTGCGATTGTTGATCATGGTGATATTTTCGTCCAAGTTACCCCACCACACAAGAGATCAGAAAAACTTGATTTAAAAAATAAACTTAAACTCTTCGCGTTGTTATTTTCCTCGACGAAGTAGCCAAAAATCCCGGGCTAGGCAATACATTATTTATTATTTTCATTCAGGAAAAGTTCCCGCTCGGTTAGTCTCCCGTAGCCCCATCCACGTATGAGTTTGAGCGGATCGGTCCAGAAGGAGATTTATGATCTGAAAAAGCGAGAATCTGTTGAAAAATAGACCACCATCGTTCGCCGAAAAGAAATTTTCAATTATAACACTTACCGAGAGCCAAGGGCGGAAAACGTTCGCTTGTCTTATCCGTGACTCGGTGACTTTTATTAACAAATCATTTTTAAAATTTAATCATCATCTGCACTGGGTACTTTAGGTCCATTAAATAAGAATTACATGCATTGAGTTTTTCCGTGAAGCGTTATGAGTTTTGATTATCCTTTATTTATTTTTAATAATGCATAGTAATTAAATCTGTTTGAAGCAAGTGGAACTTTGAAACAAACATTAGGGGCATTTTGGAACTACAGATATTGTCACTAAATAAAGCTAAAGCCATTCAAAATTACGCTTCTGTTGTAATCAGTGGTTCCTTTCTATGGAGAAAATAAGATTATTCACTGCACTTAAACATAAAATTATTTGAATGAAATCATCAAAAATATCCATTTCGGTTGTGTTTTTACTGCTTGATTCGGCAATCAGGATTTGCTTTGAATTTAAATGTCATTTTCAAAATTGGAACTAACCGTGTGAAAAATTCAGGCGAGCGATAAAGTATCTACTACTATAATACTAATTGTTATCCGAAAATAATTTTGATTATCATTTTCAAAATTGGAATTATCCCGTGACTTTTCACTGGTCTTCGATAGTTACATAGGTACTAACTATCGAAGTAGAAAATGTATGAATGTATATTTTATGTGTTATAATATGATATATACGCGTAAGAGTTGAATATTAAAAATATAACGATTTAATCGGTAAAAAAATAAAATAAAAATAATGGTTACCATTTCTCAATGTGGACAAGTTAACAGAAGTGTTAATTTTTAACGACGGGTTCAGAATATAAAATAGAGAGCAGGAAAAATGATTTTTCCTTGTCCGGTCATGTGACACTTTATGCCCCGTTCATGACCTGGGTAACTATTTCTGTACGGACGTGACATGATCGTATCCTCGGTGGCGTGATATTTTTTAATTTAAATAAACTTGTTGTAAATAAAAAGGTCATTATTTTTTATCCCCTTTATTAATAAGCACTCTATCAAATTAAAAAATAAGCACTACATCATTGAAATTTATGCGGCATTCCTTTTCATTAAATTAAATAATTCCATTTAATTTTTTCTCTAGATTTGTATACCGAATCTATGTTTTTTTTTCCACTTTTTCCATATTTTTTTTAAGTACGAGAGCCACACTATGTATTATTATATAATTATAAACATTATCCGATAATGCAAATAAAAATAATGAATAAACATAGAGTGGTCCCAGTGAGAGATCGTAGGTGAAGTTATCGTTCTAGTATTCTCTGTCTTTCTTTTCAAAAAAATCTAGAGAAGGAAGTGGACGAATGTCAACGATATCCGTACGAGCTGTCATGTCGCTGGGACTAGTAGTAAGCATTTATTATATAGATGTTAGATGCAACCACAAAATCTATTTATAATATACTACTTTTCTTCAAAATTTATATCAATAAGCTACATAATATAACTACGAGTGTTAATAATGATGAAATGGAATACTATTCGTGCTCCCACGCTACTGCAGCGCTTTGAAGATTTTGTTGAAAACGCATTCTAAGATTTTTTTTTCTACTGAGGCTTTCAACGAGAAGTGTTGGGAAATGCAACTCGATAGTTACGCTTTAATAATAGTTGTTGATTTTGTTATCACGGTTTTACAAAAATATTATGTAACTAGTGCAGGCCGAATCACCAGAAAAATAAAACAAGTATTTAAATGAATTTTCAAAAAATAATAATGGTTTCCTCGTTATGTGACAGAAGTCACTTAAATACAATATTGTACAGACGATTCCATACAATATTTGTATTCCAGCAATAAATTATATAGTTTTATGTATAATATTGTGACATAAGCGCCACTGCATTAATTGTAAACACAAATTACCCGACCACATTTATGTATTCCTATAAAATGTTTGCGTAGACGTAATAGTAGTTTTCTAATTTTGTTTTGATAACTTAAGATTAAAAAGTTTTTTTTAAATACATAGTTACAATTTTGAAAATTACAATCAAAATTGTTTTCTGTTAAAATCATTATTATTTATCCCGTGTCTGAATTCTCCGATATTTAAAATGATGACACCTCATTTCAAAACAAACGTTTTAGAGTTCACTGAACAGGAGTTACAAACATACATGGTCACAACCGAAATTAATATTTTAACTACCTCTTATTTGTAGAGAGGCACAACACACAATAGGTCTGGAGGAGGCCCACCACTTCCCCGCCCTGTTTTAGGTACTGATGGTACCCCTTCAGAGCTCTCGCAAGGACGCTAATTTTTTAAAAAAACGAATCAACATTTAAAATTTCAAAACAAGACCTCCAAAATGTCCATGCATACGATGTTATTCGCAGTATGCAAGTGCTGTGTTTTAATAATTTTAGTAAGTTCTATTCTACTTGGTTAATATAATAAAAACACATTTACAAAATGTCAACAATAGGTAGAGAAGAATTAAAATAATACACAGCCACCTACAAAGAGAACAAAAAAGAAAAATGGTAAAGTATGCGCCTCTTTCTGTGGTGAAGGGGGTGTCGATACCCACTAACAGGCAGACCTAGGGAGAGAAAGCTGGGCGTTGGATTGGCTTCACGAGAATCAGGTTCCGCGCCCCTAAGCCAGGAAACCGGTTGTGCCTCGACGAGAAGTGTGAGTTGGGGTTGGGAATATCCCGAAGACCATGAGGAGAAAGCGTCGGAATACCTGGAGGCAGGGCGGAAGGTTGCCGATCCACGTTCGGCCCATCCTCAGTCCAGTTCCTGACCTCAGGGGAGGCGCTGCGAGCAGACGATGACACAGATCCCTCATCGTGATTTGATCTTGAAGTTTGATATGCACGGACGAGGTCTTCTGTCACCCCAGAGTTGGGGTACGCCGGACTGACACAAGAAAAATATAAGTTCAGTGCTACTACCAGCAAGCAGGACACTCTATAGTAGAAAAGAAAGAACAAGATACAAAGCAGTGTATAAAAATAAAAGAAAATCTTAAAAAAATTATAAGCAGAATCAGTCTGTTACAAAATATCCAAAATAACCTGCAATAAGAGATAGAAAGTAAACATTAGATGCAAATAATAAACATTAGTATAATCAGGAACAGAAAATTTGTAGAATGCTAATTAATACAGTAAATAAACAGAAAGAAAAAGAAAAAAAAAACAGTTATAAATATGTACATGAAAACAATTGTCTCGTAGTCCATTGTGTCCAGGAGCAACACCTGGCGTTAAAGCTATCGATTTTAGTCTAGTACTCGACTCTAAGATCAGACCATCTCTCAACCCAGATCTTTGTATACTTCCTCAGACACTCGAAATTCACTTTGTTCGAGACGAGATCGGAGTTCCAAACCGGTCTCGTTGTTACTTCCAAACCGGCCAATAATTCATCTCTTGCATCCATCATAATCTCACAGTGCCACAAAATGTGCTCAGCGGTTTGATCAGAACTACCACACGCGCAGTTTGGATGTGGGGACAGGGAGAGTCTATGTAGTCTCCCCCTGAACTCACCATGTCCTGACAAAATTTGGGTCATGTGATGATCCAATTTAATGTGGGCTCCTTCCATTCTGATTTTAACTGATGGGAAGAAGGAGAAAGTCCATCTTCCCATATTCGACCTATCCCAGCGAGATTGCCACTCGTTGAGTGACAAATCACTCTGTCTAAGCAGTCCAGGAAGAGTCCCGACACCGCCTGGCGTAAGAGTTACGCCGAGATGGGTAGCGGGGAGTCCCCTGGTCAACTTTTTCTTCGTTAAAACCTCCCTAATTTCTAGATCGATTGGCAAAATACCGGCCAACACGGGCAAAGCGTCTGAAGCAACGGTTCTATAAGCACCGGAGAGCGCCAGCAAGGGGGTTCGCTGACCCCTCTTGAGAGCCGAGAGTATAAGCGAATTCCCCAAACGGTGCTCCCACACAGAGGCAGCATACGAGACTTGCGCCACGTATGTACCCCTATAAAGTAGTCGCAGCGCTGGGGATCGCAACCCCCACTCAGCTGTAGAGATTCTTCTCAGTTTCAAGAAGAGGGCCTGGGCCTTGCTGGAGACCTCTTTAACATGAGTTAAAAAGGAAGACGATCGATCTAGTGTTACACCAAGATATTTGACAGAGTCTGCAAATTGAATAGTGGAGGCTCCCATTCTGATGAAAGGATTTCTTCCTCTACTGAGGGTGCCTTTCATCAAGAGTCCCACGGTCTTTTGGGGGGCAAAGTTCAACTTGTTCCTCTCACCCCAACTGAGGATTGCTCGCAAACCTTCTTCAGCCTTTCTTTCCACTTCCCTTCTGCTGTCCCCCGAGACCAGATACAACTTATCATCAGCGTAGTCGACCGATGTGCATCCTTCAGGAAAGGGTAACCTGGAGGAGTCATCAAAATTTATATTCCAATATTTAGGTGCCAATATGGAGCCTTGTGGGCATCCCTTATCAACCTTACGCACTATTTTCTGATCACCATAAACGATCTCTATTGTGCGATCATTTAAGTAATCGCAGTTGATTTTAAAAAGGTCTGGTGGGCAGCCTCTATTTTTAATTTTGGTGATCAACATCGGCCACCACGCGTGATCGAAGGCACCAGTTATATCTAAGAAGATTCCAATGACATACTTCTTTGGACAGACCTTCACCCATTCAAGCGCATACATAATGGCGTGCTCGGTAGATTTCCCAGGGACGAAGCCAAATTGTCGCTCACATGCTGGTGAAAGATATTGCTGCAACCTGTTATTTATTAGTGTTTCCAAAATTTTGCTGAAAACAGGCAAAAGGGTGATTGGACGGTAGGCCTTCACGTCCGTCCTGAGTTTGTCGTTTCCCTTTGGGATAATCTTGAGCACACCTCTCTTCCATTCCGTAGGGAAAACTCCTCTACGCAGACATGTTTCCATAACCTGGAACAACTCTTCCTTGGCATGGATCCAGACGTTCTTCGCTATTATACCATTAAGACGATCGTGCCCTGGTGCCTTCTTCGGACCCAAACCCTTAATTATAACATCAATTTCAGCCTAAGTTACTTTTGGCGTTCTATCCTCACTGGCGAGGATCCTAGGTTGAAGCCGTGACAGAGCTCTTATCTGTTTGTGGTGGTCGTTTTCCCCGATTACTGAGTCTAATGGAACTAATTTATCCAACAAGGTGTTTAGTGTGCTGGTCACATCGGTACTCTCAGAGTTCCCAGAGGGATTATCCGATATGACGCTAGTCAAATACCGGTCAGAACCTTTTCCCGTTTTTTCGATTGCGCTGTGGATTTCCCACGGGTTGGCGTTACCCACTTGTTTTACCCAATTGTGCCATGCAGTTCGTTTTGCCGAGAGGATAGATAATTTGAAAGCTTTCCTGGCCCTACTGACACGAGTCTTAAGAGATGTGAGCATCTCTTGCGTGCCACCAGTCCTCTTTAGGGATCCAAGTGCCCTAAAAGCCCTCTTATAGTCCCCCTTCAGCAAAGTCAACTCACTCGACCACCACGGCGTTCTAATAGCGGTTTTTGGGTTTGATCTTCCCAAAGACCGTTCAGCAGCTGACACAACGGCTGCGTTAAAGTAATTCCCCAAATTATCCGGATCGTTTGCTGCTACGTTGTGAAATCCCCTTAGAGTGTCACGTAGAGCCTCCCCAAAGTTATCCCAATTCGCCCCTGTGGTTTTGAAGTTCCAGGAGGTTTTCGGAGCATGGGTCTTCTGGACCCCCACAGCAAAAGTAATTAATCTATGATCGGAGACAATTGCGCTATCATGGACCTTCCAGTTTGACATCCTGGTCGCAACTGATCCAGAGCAAAGAGTTAGATCTATGTTGCTCTCCCCATGTATGTTTGCGAATGTGGTTAAGTGACAGTTTTCATTTAATAGTAATAGACCTTGCGCAGCAATTAGATCCTCAACGGCGTCTGATCGTTCCGTTCTATGATTATTATCGTCAAACCACATTGGGGAGCGAGCATTAAAGTCACCTCCAATAACTATGTTACGGCCTTTAAGCGCGTTAAGGGCGCGCGTCAAGCTCAGAATGTGTGGTCCGACAGGGTTGCTATATTTAAAGTAGACTGAGATTAAAATAATCTCTATCTGGCCAAAATTAATAGATACACAGGTTTGGTATTCGTTCGACAGGCCAACCAGGAGGAGGGGGCTGATCAATGTGGTATTGACCAGGACACCCGCCCCCGGTGATCTGCCTACTTCAAGCACCGCCCCTGGATGACTTACTGGTGTTCTCCCTTGCCAGGTGTATTGCTCCTGGATGAGCATAAGGTCGATTTTCAGGTCGGACATGACCTTCAGCGCCTCGAGCGTAGCTGCCCGAGATCTCTGGAGGTTGATCTGACCTATGGTAAAGAAAGGGTTAACGGCCATAATCAGTCATTCTGACCTGAGCGTTTATGGCAGCCAACTGGGCCGGGCATTGTCTGTCACCTGTTGTGTGGTTGGACGGCTTCTTGAAACGGCTACAAGTAGCACAGACAGCCGCTTTGCCTTTGTTGGGGCAGACTTCGAAATCATGTCCAGTTGTTGCACAATGTCTGCAGATGGCGGCTTCCTGTGTACAAACCTTCGAAATATGACCATACAAATGGCATTTGAAGCATCTAGTGGCTCCAACGAAATCTCTAACCCTACAAGAATTCCAACCAAGGAAACAATGGCCACTGTCGATTAGAATTTTCCTGGCCTCGGGATGGCAGGTTAAGATCATGTTCATATACGGCCCGTCCCTCTTTCCGAAGAGCGAGACTCGTCGCATGGTCCTTATGTGATCTTCCTTGGTGAGGCTACCTTTATCTGAAATGTTATTAGTATAAATTTCCTCAAAAAGGGCCACGTCTGAGCTTGCTTCTCCTCTTGGGACGTCATACAAAACGATTTTGGGTAATCTGCCTTGGGGGGAGATCATCTTAATTCCTTGGGCGCTTAGTTTTTCTTCAGCCTTTTTTATGTTATCTAGACCTCCAAGAGAGGTGGTCTGTAAGGCCAGGCCAGCTCCCTTTATCTTACGAGTGCGCACCACTTGAAAGCCGTCCTTTTTAGGATCTAGAATTTCTGTGAGCGCTTTCTGTAGTTGTTCAGAAGTTTTACCCTCCGCGATCGAAGGGTAAAACAGCACCGTAGGTTGTTTTTGAGGTGTTGGTCGCTCTAACCCATTAAGTACAATGGTCTGTGATGCTGGGGCTCCCGAGGCTACACTGACATAACTCCTTCTTTGTGGTACAGTGACAGGCGGTTGTACTATGATTTTGTCCATTTTATCTGACATCTTTTGTTGAGCTTCCAAAAGTTCCTCAATGGTTGCACCTCTCGTTTTTACTTTTGTAAGTTCAATCGTCATGGAGGTCAAATCCGTCATGAGTGCATCTACCAAGGTGGTAATTTCCGTTTTGTCGGTTTTATTTAATCTATTGCTGCCATCATTAATAATTCTAACAATCCTCATCAGTTTTTCCATAGAGGGGATAATCCGTTCTTGTTCGCTATTAGGTGAATCATTAATTCTGGCACGTTTCCTATTTTCCTGGTTAGGTGAGTTTTCGATCGAAACTATGGTAGGGTTTGGTTGGTCATCAAGTAGCACGACTTGCTTGTCGCCTTTGTCTCTTTTATCACTCTTATTTTTTTTTCGTGGTTTCTTGTTTTTTTTATTGACAAATTCCATGAATTCTTTGATATTGTGAGTGGATATGGTTCCAGTAGACGTACCAGGTTGTTCTGAACCTGCGACATGCTTGTCACCATTGTCTTTATCATCCATTTTGTTCTTTCCAGAAATGAATTCCATAAACTGACACAAACTGAGCTCCGCTTCTTCGTCGCTTGAAATTTCATTCGTTGAGGACATTGTTTTCGAAAATTTGGGGAAAAATTTCCCTAAAAAAGGGAGAAATTTTTTCACTAGAAATCACATAAAATGTTCAAATACTTAATATCATTAAGCGAAAATATATTTACTAAATATGATAAATGGAAGCACCAAAAAAAAAAATATATATATTTATTAAAATTAATTAAATAACTAAAGAGAGCCTGTCTAGTTCACTGGTTTCTGTGGAGAAAAAAAAAAACATGGCCGGCGCCAAAAATGTCGAGTAATTAAAATCTTAAAAATAAGATTAAGTGTACAATCACTACACCGAACTGGGTATGGGGGGTGTCAAACGACGCAGGAAAATTTCCCGGGTCCGGATGACCGTAGTCACAAGTTAAAAAGAGCACTTAAAGGTAATTAAATTATTTAAAAAAAAACAGTTTTAACACAAGTGTGATGAATTGTCATTGTGATGAATTGTCTGAAACACTCAACACAATAAAAACAACACTGAAATTGTATTAAGAGGATCACACGCAGATTCTACCTGCGTAGATTTTGACGGCGCACTTTTTAGTGTTATATTTGTCTCTCTAACACTATTATTACTAAAGTTATTACACTATTTATATTCGTATATCACAAGGATTATATTAGGCCCTCTATTTTTGAGGACTTAAATTGTTGATAAAATGCACAATTGTTGAATCGGTTTTCAAATAATTTTTTCCTATGCGTACCCGGGAAAAACGCGCACACAAGGGTTACCCTTAGGGGAACCTAAGGGATACGGGGGCACTTGGATGGCACCCAAACGGGAAGTTTGAATGCCAAATTGTTACTTTGAAAACTAAAAATACTAAAAAAGCACGGTTTATACACTTAAGAGAACTGAAAAAAAGCACAAGGCTTTAAGCCCATCACTTATAATCCCGGTAACACACTTTTTTGTTCGATTTGCACGATATTAATGTTTTTTATGAGAAATATGGCGCTGAGCGAGAGAAAGTTTGACAGATCTGCTCAAAGGCGAGAACTGAACTGTTTGCAACAATAGGTCTGCTTGTCGAAGTAATTTGAAGCTAATGCTATTGGAGTCAAATTTATTAACTTTGATCGTGTTGGGGTGTTTAGATCTAGGCTTGCGCCAATCAATGAAGTAACAGCACTTTACGACTGCATAAAATTTTCGCTCGCGTGTTTATGAGGTGTTATACTTGTAAGAGAAGTAAGTATCGTATAACGTATCGGTAGCAATCATCTAAGACCCCAATTTCTGTTAATGTTGTGATGTTTTGAATATCCACAAAAATAAACGATAAATAATAAACGAACGTGCTCAAAAAAATTTTTTGTTTAGACAACGACGGAAGATTTATTGACAGACAGGCCTGGAGTAAACAGATTCCCACGGGAAAGGAGAGACCGGAGGGACAGTCGAGTTTTGAACTTGGGTGGATTGACAGCCCCGAGAAATGGATACAAATCAGAAGTGTTGTTTGAAATTACAGTTAATTATTGAATTCAAATGGTATTAGAGAATATTGCGGAATATTGAATTAAAGTGAAAGATTATTGATCCGGTGTTTGTGTGAAGTGAAAGTGGTTCGACTCAGTGGGAAAACAATTAATAATAATGACAATAATAATAATTGGATAATTTGTAGAGTGCCGTTTTGTAAAAACCCACCTCAGGGGCGCCAGGTGTTGTGCAATCGCGATTGTGTTATAAAGTTGTGTTGATTTAAACGTGATTTCGTATACAGTTCGAACTAGATTGCTTGTCTTAAAAACATGAAAATAATAAAAATATTGATTGCGTTTTTAAAACAGAGTGAATGTACTTAAAGGCAGGAAGTGTTTAATCGGGCTAAGTTATTGATTTGGCGAGATGGCATTCTATCCACGGAGACCGAAAACCAGAGAATCAAATAGATTATTAACTGTGGGTTCGAATCCTAACAGATTAGGGAGGTACAATTTTATTTACAGGAATATTTAATTACCCTTTTATAAGCGTAGGGAGGAGGTCGAAAATTAAAGTGATTTAGCTATATAGTGTAACCAGGTAAGCTTCACGCTGAGAATGAGAGGTGCCTAACTGGGTGAGTTTTTTTATATTATTTATTAAATTTCAGAGGACCTTTTTAAAAGACGGATACAACCGAGGTACAGGAACTAAGTTTACGACACCTGCCGCCAAATAATGTTATCATTAACAGGGATGTGCTAGGCGAACCGTCAATCAGCTGTGAGCGAGAGACGAGTCAACGACCTTTTCATATATAGGACAAGACGCAGGTACAGTCAGTCAAAGGGGAAGTTTTGCTAGCGTATGCCGTCCCAAATTGAAAGCGATCGGATGCAACCAGACGGAACAAAATGAAAACTTTTCTTCTGTTATTTGACTTTCTAATTTAATACTTTTCATCTATTGTTTGACTTTCTAAGTTACGAATTGGGATGCACAAAAACAAATCTAAAGTCAAAAGAGGGAGATGGTAATCTCCGAAATAAAACTACCAACCGAACAACTTTTCTCAACAGGTACCTTTCGAGAGGTAGGCAGCCTCTTTAAATTAAATGCAAAAATCAAACCAATTATCCGTTTATACCTACCTGAGAGGATAGGTATTCAGTAGGAGTTACCCATACCTAATACACGAGGATGCTAGTAACCTCATAAAATAATTACTAGAACCGAATATTAAAATACAGACAGTCCTCATCCTAAATTTGGCATTTCGAGTAGACCTTACATATATCTCACATGATAGTTGGCTGAATGGGTAGGCACACAACCTATCGTTAAAAAGCGGGCTAAATGTCGACAAGATCGTCGTGTGTTATCTATGTATTGACCTAGAAAGGGATGTAAATCCCCGACGGCGTGGGAGTTACAACGTTTTCTGGAGGTGGCACGTAACTTAGGACCTTGCGTGTCACATTTTCGCGACTAGATTCGTGACAAGGGATGTCATGGTTTTCCCCTTCTACACTCAGTAAAGTAGATTTTCCTGGAGGTGTTTGAGATTGGGGCAATTCTGAAATTGGTGATGAGACCTGGTTTTCTTTATTCTGGCGTGAAGGTTGCCGATTTGGAACAAGGGGAGACCCGGCCGGTTGTGATATCCAGACACGCAGATATCGATCGCCTTGCTCAAATTATCATCCATCAGTTTTGTTTGGTAAGAGGAGGAGTCAATCTTAGCTTGAAAAAAAATTCATTTCCTTTCCTCTCCTTCCCCTCCCAAAATATATACATGGATGGCGCCGACAACTAACACCATAAACTTATCGTATGTATATCACATATATAAAATCTAACACTTTATTATATTCACATTACCCTACGATAGGTAGAATCGAGTAGCTAGTGGGGGGGGAGCAGGCGACTTAGAAGATAAGGTTTATAAAATGGTTTTAAAACACAGCGGTAATGGATTCAACTCACTCTATCTCAAAAGAACCAAGGGATACCACACATACATAAATAACTAGGTTTCTAAACCGAGAAACAAAAAACCAACACAACGTTCGGTGAAGCCTTTTTATACTGAACCGTCACGTGAAATGAGTACGTTCAAGGTCGTACGTCACGTAGACAAACTAGGATGTACACTCTTGAAGGGGTGTGTAATAAAGAAAAGACGGCAGGGAGGACCTTCCCTCCCCGGATATATATATAACCAAAGCCTTATGGAAAAGTTACCTACGGGACTTAAGAAAAATTATCGTAGAAAGAAGAGAAGGAAAAGTTTGAAGTAGAAAGGGCAGATCATTACAATGTGTTACATTGTTGATAAGATACCTCCTGGCTTGAGATGAGAATTAGCAACAACTACATAAGTTTTGATGGTACTACACAAAACATTATATTCTGACGTCCATTTTGCCTTAATTAAGTGGGAAATTACTAGAAAGAACATTCCTTATTATAATGCTGGTGCAGAAAAATCATGTCATACAATAATTGTAGGATTTGTGAATCTAAAAGTACATTGTGAGATGACGCGGTGGTTTTGCGACAACGGTTCATAGAAAAGAATTTGGTTCTTTTTTCTGCGTTTGAATACCTATGATTCTATGGTGACCCAACATCGAACAAATTTTTTGTACCTACAAGTTCCTTTTTGAAAACACGTGTGTACCGAATCTGGTTTCTCAGCCAGGGTCCTGGGCGAGTCAAGTAAGTCTAGTTTTTGATAACTAACCTTTCTAAATCTTTTGAACTAGTACATGTCCCAGTAATTTATCTAAATTATAAACTTTTCTTTTCAATTATTGTTTCTGGCTGGGAGATCCGTTTGGGTGACACGGCGTTTAAACTAGTTTTCAATTTCCCATATGTAAATCCTTCAGATAAATCTTGTGTCGTACGTTTTGTAATTGCGTAATAAATTCAAGTGATTTCAAATAGTTGTTCTTTTCTTTTAACTCCGTGACCAAGAATGTACGGGCGATGCATTTGTAAGTATGACATCGCACCACCACAATTGTAATGTAATTCCAAATGCCCCACACTAATTAGAGCTTTACACAGTAAAGCGTACTTACGGCAGAAAAGGCTTTCGACTGTTTTTTAGTGGGGCCACATCGGGACAGTTTATTTGAATTCTTTACATATTTATTAAAAGATTACAGGCACTTCCGAACATAGAATATCTCCGGGAGAACGATACTACTTGAGATAACAATGAATTCCACAGCGATTAACGCCGAACTGAAAAACCAAACAAGGTTGCAGGTCGTTACAGATCTTTTACGTCGAACCGTCAACCGAACGAGATAGTTATAGATCAATGGATCTATTTCAACTTACTGCGTTCTCCCAAGTGCTGATTTGAATAAAATGTTTTAAAAAATTGGTGCATAACAAATCAAACCCATCATGAACCAATATCATAGACAGGCCATCACGAAACATGCATTTATAAAATATTTGCCTCGAGATCATTGCATATCAAAAAGATAATAAGCGACCATCAGAAATTTACCTATTTTATTTATTATATGGTTTACAGTTATTAAACTTAAAAAAATACTATACAGACTTAGGTTTGTCAAAAATTAAAAAAAAAATACACATCAAACATAATATTAATGCCTTCTGTGCTGTTGTTTGATAGGTATGAATTAATACTTAATCGGTTTCAATTTCGAAAATTCAAAGTTCATTGAATGTGAATCATTTTAAGAATTTCATTACATTACATTACGAAGGAATATTTCATCGACAAAGACAACCAAAATTAGTATCTTTGATAAAGCGTGCTTAATCAAGGTGATATTAAGTGCAACCTTAATATTGAATTCATTAGCACACGACTATGGGCGAGGTTAATACTAAACTCTGCTTGTCGCAAGCTAACCGCCCCAGCTGATGACAGAATGAAGTGTGGCCTAAGTACGTGTTCGTTTACAGTTTAGGGCCTTAGAGACACGTCGCCGTATCCACGTAACATTAAGCCGGTGTGATATTAGTAGCATCGCGCACACCGAAGTATTTATGACGTACTTGATGCAAGTGAACATTATGTTAGCTATACGAACACAGATGCACTTATTGTTAAATGTATAACTTGACAAGTTATTTGATTTGAGTTTGTGTGTAGTGAGAATTTCAGACCTTTCGCAACGAACAATTTCGGATGTATTAATCGGTAATTTTTCATGAGGACTGTTTTAAGTATGAGTAATATTATTTTTTCATTGAAATAATGGGGGTTTATGAAAAACACTTTTCTATATTTTTTCTTGTTTCATTGCACTGTTTATAACAGTCATTGAGGATGTTTTGACCACCAAACTAGCTAGACCACCGTGTTGCGGTTGTTGAGTGAAAATGATGATATCTTATTTCTGATTTTCACAAACAAATAAATTGAACTCGAAATTTTAAACAAGAAACGATACTTCAATATTACACGCTCGCAAAAATTATGTTTTTATTTTTTTTACTTGATCATTAATCGAAAGAAAAATATCTTTTGAGATAGGTAGATTTGTAGTTTATGAACCAACTTTTGGCTATAATTTCAAATAAGTACCTTAAAATTTAAACAAAGAAACGTCACTATCTTATTGAGAATCTTTTTCTAACTATCTTCCGGCAGGTAGGTAGGTAGGTGTCAAAAAAATGAGAAAAAGAAAGTCTAAATAAACACGATGATTTCATATTTGAAAAAAAAAATCTTAGCTGAATCATTAAAACGGCAATAGTCTTCAACCTGAAACGGAACGTACAAACACATTTACAGACATACGAAATGCAAAACGGTCAAGTTAATACAGGACTTGACTACGCGTAATGAATAAATAGTTCTTATGAAAAGTTACAAATTTGGACAATCGACTATGTTCATTAGGAACGTTCGTCGAGTCGCGTCGTGTTGCATGCGTCGGTTGGTTTGATATATATTGACTTTATTACCCAGCGTCGTCCGAGGTTTGAATTGAAAAATGCGTAGAAAAAAATCATTTTTGCGTTTTGTCTAGTTTTTGGCAATCCAAAGAGCTAGCTCTACAAATCACGATGTTGATGACACATTACATAAAAATTGATCACCAATAATCTGTCACATTTTTATGACTCTAGTTTTTTCTGATTCAAACAAACATGTTATGTAATGTGGATGAGAGTTTTCGTTTATTATTATTATTTATCCAGTAGGTACTGTGGTAGTTTGAGCTGCTAGACATTTATTGCTGTAAGGTAGATATATCTTAGAGGTTATAGACTTATCCGCTAGATTTCGGTAGTATATAGGTTTGCCCCTCCATGTTCAGAAATGAGTTTGGCTAGCAGTTAGGTTTCCAGCATCAGAGAGATTTTGAGAGCATGATAGAGGTGACATTAGCGACGACATCCCCAGCCGTTCTACACATTCTTTCCCGAATATAAGAGTTTTATTCTAAATATAGACGCATTGTTTTGTTGTGAAGAAATAATTATTATTTACCATTTAAAAAAAGATAAATTAGTTTCTTGTTTATCAAAAATGCATTTTTTTCCTGTAGTCTTGAAGTTCAAGTAAAAATTGTATTTACAAAGCTAACACTAGTTATATTACACTCTAACGCTGTCGGAAACTGTTGGCTAAGGTAGGTAGCGCAATACGGCATAATACCCAAAACATAAATGACTAATACTTTTGGCAGGTATTATCTCAAATCGTATATAATTTGTGATTTATCAGTAGTGAAGTAAATTAACCAAAACAATCACACGATTTATCCATCAAACGATTTACTTAAAACCGATATCCTATTTGCTTAATGTAATTCCTTCCCAATGATTAATATTTTACCAGCTCTTAAAATACTCTTCTTATAATATGATAAGGGCCTGCTATCACAGATTCGGGTTCAGTGTTCAAAACAGCTTCAAACTCTGCTCAGATAAATAAATAAAGGCATGAAACAAATATAACGAGAAGTTAGAAGTAGTTCTCCCCCCTTGGTGGAACTGTCAGAAATAGAAGGAGTTCGGAACTATAAAACATTGCATTGGGCAACAACTTCCAAAATAAAACCGATATCTTTCATGAGATGCTTTCAGTTTTATTGGCGTTAAGAAGTATGACATGCTTTCAGTTTTTCAAAACACTTTCACTGTTGTTGGTGTCGAATTACCACTCTTGTTTGTGTCGAATTATCACTGTTGTTATTGTCAAATTACCACTGTTGTTTTTTTCGAATAAACACTCTAGTTTGTGTCGAATTACCACTGTTCTTGGTATCGAATTACCACTGTTGTTGGTGTCAAATTACCACTGTTGTTGGTGTCGAATTACCACTGTTGTTGGTGTCGAATTACCATTGTTCTTTCTGTCAAATTGGCACTCTTGTTTGTGTCGAATTACCACTGTTGTTGGAGTCAAATTGCCACTGTTGTTGTTGTCGAATTACCACTGTTGTTGGTGTCAAATTACCAGCGTTGTTGGTGTCGAATTACCACTGTTGTTGGTGTCGAATTACTACTTAGCGCTTTGGGTTTTTGACTTTTTATATATTAATATTGATTAATATATTATATTTTCCTCGAATACAATTATTATATACATAAATATAACAATGTAATTCGACGATCTCCGTGATTGAGGGGTACGATTATCGATTCGCTGGTTCAAATCCCGACTTGCACAAGTATTTTATTTGATTAATGTGTGTTAGTTCACTATTTTATTAATTAAAAATAATTATTTGGTATATTTGCGACACGTTTCAGAGTGGAAGATATATTTGTCAGTATCGCATTGGTGTAAGAGCACCATTCAGAATGAAACGTTGATTGAAATGGTTTAAGCCGTGTTTGGTGATCAAATCTGAATAGCCACGTACTTCCCGGATTTCAAATTGGGAGGCGGGTGTAGGTACCGCCGCCCCGGGTACCATTCATTCGATAACCTACACCTCTGCCGTAGGTCACCCTAAGTGGTTCGCTAGGCTTAATGACTTAGCAGGGGTTCATGGCGGGCTGAAATTGGAGAGACCGGTTGATGGAGATCTTCTCACCTCTCCAGCAGGACTCTCTCTGAGGGATGAATTTAAACGCCTGACACTCCTGGACACACTGACTCCCACATTCTTACCCACACTTCATACGCTTCTTCTTCCCAGATCTTTCTCTCCGTAAAAAACCCTTAACATAAGCATTCCCAAAGACGATACAGGCCCTAAGGGAAAATGTTTTCCTGTGTTGAGGTAAAAAAAAAACTTATTTTTTCTGATTTTTCTCCTTCCCCTCCCCCCTATCTTCACCCGCACAATATAACCCAATTAGGGATGACATGGTCTCACTGGGAGCAGTTGGGTCGCTTTAATTTGTTAGTTAGGTACCTACGTAATCATTCTTTTGTATTCTTTCTAAGCATTTACCAACCAGTCAATTTATTGTTTTTACAAATATCAATAGTAGTAAAAAAACGTGTAGTCATTATTTTAACGCGTTTTTTTTTTTTTAATTTATAGAATTATTTTTTGATATTTTCAATAATTTGGAACTAATGTATTTAATTCAAGTGGTGTTCATTAAAAACCCTACACAACAACGATGTTATAAACACTATAAAAGCATTTAATTAACAAAATAACACCAAAGTGGAAAGACCTATAAACCTTTGGCGAAGAAAATAAATCAAACAATGATATCTTTAATATATATTAATATATTATTTTATAAACGGACCAATTTTTTGTGACATGACAAGACAAACCTACCTACATATTATATATTATATCGAGGGAGAGGAAGTGATTTCTCTTGTCTACAAATTTTGCAAATATGAAAGAAATTTTATAGATAGACAGAATTATTTAGTTACTAGCGCAGTCCCAAGAAAAATCATAGGATTTGATAAAAATTATTATTGTAGATTGTGAAGCCGGAAGTATTTATAAAATTATTTCTCCAGGATCAATGCACTCCAAAAACAAATATTTATAATTTTCTTAACAATTCCCTTCTTCTTAAAATAAGAAAGACTTAAAAAAATTAAACAAAGAAGTACACATTTCACATAGAAAATTAAAAATTAATTTAATAAAATTATCGCCTGATCACAGGTCAAAACAATCAGTTTTGAAATATAATTTTAGTTCATTACACTTGAAAATTTTCACGCAGGGTTAGTTACTTATTAATCACATCACCGACACCCGAAATGAATATGTTTGATGCTTGACATATTTTACAAAGTTTGCAAAGTACCGTGTACCAACTAACTGAGTACGTAAACCTGTTATAGAAGTAACATTTTAAACTTTCAAACTCAAATTGAAAAATTGCGCTCAAGACGGGTGGCGTTTCGTAAGTTCGTTTCAACTTAAACCACAAATTTCCCTAACGACGTAACCAAATAAAGTAATTCTGATGATAAAATATGCTGTGGGGTACCTATCTGCACCCATCGTTATCATATATCTCGAGAGTAGCAATAGAGATTCAATAAAGTCATGTCGACATATTTATTGACAAGTTGTAGACGGTTTCAGATTTCTGGGGAAAATGGGGGTAAAATAACGTCGAGGGAAGTTTGCTATGTTGCGGCGAGATATCATGTTCCCATCATTCATTTAAGTGCCACGACTAAAAGGAATACAAGGATGATTTGTAAACGATCAGATACCCCATTTTACGATCTCCATGACACAGCGGTAATTTTGTGTGGCACAGATATCGCAGGTTCAAATAATAATAATAATAAATATCATTTACATAGCGCAGTTTTGCGTTGTTTCAATTCAAGTGTGATTTATACTTCACAAATTAAATACACAAAATAAGACTATTACAGATTGTCGGTTCAGAATCATTCGGCTTTGTGGCAAAACAAATTAAAAAGTTCACTATTTAATAATGAAAATGAAATCACTTCTATTACTGGGTATTTACGGTAACAATGTGTAAAATATCTTTGAATATCCAGGTATTTTCTGAATATTTTCTTCACAGTTCTTCTTTCTTTTACATTTATTACTTCCTCGCCATATTATTCAATAAGGTGTGCCATAGTTCCACTGGTTCCGATCAGTTAGAAATTCTGGTCACGTGACCGCCAAATTATGACGTCAGTGTATCGCTAAGCAAACTTTATTGTTTAATAGTCTGTTTATTTAAAATAATTTGTTATTTAATATGCTTACCGTAAAACAACATACAAATCAGCGGGAACAACGGAATCAACAACAATTTGCAAACTGTTGTTGCTCGATAGCATCGACATGTTTACATCGCGCATCCAAATCTGTACTCTCGTCGGCCTTGGCTCAATTGATGTAAAATTTAACATTGGCCAGTTCGTTGAAGTAAATAGTTCCACCCTTAAATTAAATACCCTATTAAAATGATAATAAGTCTAGGTAAAACAAAGTTTAAAAAAATGTTCCTAAGGTTTGACATTTTTTTCATACTATTTGGCGTGTACCCTTCGTTGCTCGAGGTTATGAATGGCTTGAAATAAAGAATTGAGTCTTCCCTGGGCGTCCCTTATTTCTTTTACCATTCTAAGTACTCTCTAAATACTCATGACACAAATAAAACTAAAGTACAAACTTTGAAAATAACTTTTCAGCGAAATTGGTGCAGTAGTTTTTAAGTCTATAGAGGCCCAAACATACGAGTATTGCCTTTTATTTATATTGTTTTCTGTGTTGGTTAGGTACAAATAATAGTAAAAAGTCAGTTCATAAACAAGGAACGAAAAGCGACAAAATAAGTAATGACTGAAAGTAAACCTCGTTGGCATGCATCATCTGATTTGTTTAGCTGCAACAAATCACACATTCAATATTTCGTGATGCTATTCAATCTTGCATAAATGATGAATAAGGCTAAAAACAATTTCACCTTTAATAACAGTAACACCCCACTCCTTAAATAATGGTTAGAATCCAAAACGGTTGAATCCCAAATATTTGTTCCTGTATAAATATATTTGCATCACATGTTAATCTCGTGATATCTATCCGACCATCAATAAAGTTCTTAGGTTAGCTTCAATGCCTCGGATTATACGCCAGTCCATCTTGTTCTGGTAACCTATTACAAACTGGATTACAAGAGTATTTTCGCAAATCAGAAGTGAATTTAATCTGTCCTGGAGCGCTAGGAATTAATTCAATTGGCGAGTTGCTTCTAATTGGGTCAGCCAGGAGTAACTGGATCTTTGAAGCTAGAGTACTGCTGAGAATATGCAATTACTTTCCCGACAATAACAGTCATATTGTATGCAGGTTCAATTAACAAGATGATATTTTAACAGGTTCTCCGGGAAACGGATTCAGCTTTTATATTATACTCCTGAATATAATTACGTTCGTCTTAAATATATATTGCGTCATATTGTTTTATGAGTGTTAGTTATGAGAGAGTACCTGCAGCCGAGATTGAGCTTTACTGAAGTCAAAAAAAGCTTAATATCGCTGTTAGAATAAAATAAAATAAATAAACCTTTACTGCTATAAAACTGTTGAAGAGAAAAGTTTGCCATAAAAGTAATCTAGAAACGGTTTTTAATAGTTATAATTTGGTTTCATGTTTCAACATCTTCTAAAGGTTCGCAAACCAGTTTGAGGCGTTTAAATATAAAATTAACGCATCTATTTGTATTAATGAAGATGAATTTAAAAATATACGAAATATATCATTTTTTCGGTTAAAACTAAAAAAAAAACCGGATTGACTGAGGATTGAACCTTCCTCCCCGGGGCTGACTAAAATGAGAATTTCAGAGAAATGAGTGTGTGTGCGTGATTGCCACCAAAAGTTGATTGTCATCGAGTCAACAAGTCAACAATTGTCAACGAGTCTATCTGACGAAGTTAAACTTGATCAAATGTCGGGAAGTGACTTGATTTCCATTTTCAGGATTCCATTTAATTTAATAATTCATTTATTCAACCATACAAGAAAACAAATTTTAAATTCAAATAGATGTGTTAAAAAATTGGAATACTTTTGTCACCCTTAAGATAATATAATAATAATATAAAAATTATCACGATAACATTGCTGTGATGAAAAAGTGTCTCCCATAGATTAGAGAAAATAAAAGAAAATCGAAAAAATATGTGGTGCTAATAATACTTTATGTAATATGCACCAATTTCTGGCATAAAACGCTGAATTTTATGCAATGCGTGTCTACAGTATTGCTTAGATTAATTGCTATCGCCAATATAAAGCTAATACTTCTCTTTAATTCGTCAGAATTCATCTAATTTATGGGTAATCTATGTTTCCATCCCCCAATTGGCCGTCATTGGATCCTGTTTGTATTCCACCTGTCATCTAAGTTAACATCTAGTAAGGCACATTGCACTGTATTGATTATTCTGTTATTCAAAAAACACCCAAATATGACAGTTTGGGAACATTATCCCAATTCAAACTACACGGGATCTTTTCAACATAAGTATTAAACATGCAGATTTCAGTTGTTGGTGATCGGATAAATAATTTTTTAATGTGAATTCCACACAAGAATCCTAACGTTTTCCATCTGGTGCCAGTTAAACTATAACACCCCTAATTGGGGTATGCTGTGAGACTGAAGGTAGTGGGAAGATAAAGGAGAACGGTAAGAGGAAGAGGAAGGTGAAGGAGTACCCGGCTATTCATATCTGGTATCCAAGCATAAAGACAATTCAAGCAACGTTTTAACTCTGAAGGGTGGTCTTACACCATGGCGAGACTGAGAGTATCTTACACTATAAAACGTACATCAAATGTGCTATATACTATTTTTTAACATTTTAAATGTAAAATTCGTCTTTTGAAAGATAGTGTACAAATCCTACACCTTTGATATTTGTCGTAAAAACCATAAATCAACTTTTTTATTTCAGTAAATCATATGTAAATAATTGCTGATGTTAGAAGTGTAATCATGGTGATTTGTATAATTAATGGTGCCAGACAATATATGTAAGTGAAGTGGTCTGTGCTATTCTCAGGGGAATGCTTTATTCTGGTGCTCACAATAATATATGACAGTACTTGGTAAAGTTCCGAAGTGACTCCTGACCTACTTCCCGCGATGATTCGGTTCTACATAGATAAGAAATGTCAAAACAATTTTGTCGAATGACACAAAACAAATATGAATAAACACAAGAGCAATGTTGGTCGGCTTATTTGTGATGATATTATAAGTTGAGAAATCAATTACGTGATACCACAAATTTTGATTTGGAAATTCGACAGCCGATTATAAGCTTTTTGATTAATTGAAATGTAAATTTTCTTAAATTTATTTTAACTAAGCTATTATTTTTTTTTAAAGACGTGATAGTTTTTTCACATTTGCTATTGGAGGCTTCGCGAATTAGATCTAATCGAAGAACAGAGTTATATAGTTATAAAAATCTAAAATGCAACTTGAACAATATAAATGCGTATATCACGTCTATTCAAATATTATCTTATAATATTTTGTCAAATATGTATGTACAATGTAGCTCATATTCAATGCCCAGAGTTGCTAAACAAGATTCCATTCAATGTATCTGCGCGATCAACACGCTCTTGTGTCCTGTTCAGGGTTGATCAAAACAAAACGAACTCTAAGCAGAATTCTTGCCTGAAAATACTATGCAATAATTACAATAGCTTATTATCCAAGGTTGATATTTTCAGTTGCGAACTTACCAAATACAAGACGTCCATAAAATAATATTTCTCTGATGGTTTGTGAATAATGTTTATGTCTATATTGTTTATATCTCTATTATGATTTGATTTATATCTACAACCTCTCCCCATGGCTATAAATGTATTGTTTTGTAAATTTTTCGTTTTATATAATCTTTTGTTTCGAATAATTTTTTTAATTCATATTCCTTTCTCACAAATTTTAATTTAATTTACTTATTCCTTATTATGCTGTCTCAGTAGATGTAAAGTCACACGGAGGAAATCGATAATTAGTTTTATTTTACTATATAATACTTATGTACAAACTGATTAATAGTTAACTGTCGATTTCCCGAAAATGAATAAATAGATGAAAAAAAAAAAAAAAAAATATTGCAATAAAAAAATTTAAAATTGTATTAATTTTATATTGTGTTCTTAACATTTTTCCGCTCTCCAAGAGAGCTGACTGAACTAATATGTTTTTGTATTTCTTGGGCATTAACTATGTAAAATTTTCTAGACATTTTTGTTTTACCGAGTTTTATTTTCCAATGGGGGGAATCACTTAAATTACCCTACCCACTACCCAACCTAATAAAATCTAAGCTTTCTGTACTTTTAAGATAGTTTTAAGATTGCTAGTTAATGACACGGTTGTGTTTAAACCGGTAGCAAAGTAAACAAAATTTAAATAACAAATTTTCATTGGAAAATAAAACACAGTAAATAAAAAATTAACTAAAATGTTTCTTTCAACATTTAAATATATTTATTGTATATAAATTAAAACATTGACATATTAATCGATGTAAAAATGGATTTCTGATCTTTATGACAAGTCTGTGCCTGAGTTGGCATCGAGTTTGAGTAATCCATTATGAAACAAGCAACAATTTCCGCTTACTGTGGTGGTAGTAGTAGATTTTAAAATATTGGCAGGTTATTAATAACCCGGAAATGTTTGTCTTTCTGTTTAAAAAATACAAAAAATATTTATTTATTTTAATTTACATGTGCACATAAAGAACTACATTCCAATAAAAATAATGTACATTCCATTATCATTCAATATTGTTTCTTAATTATTAGCACAGTAAAATTGTAAATGTTAATTTAAATATAAGTTTATTTATAAGCATGATTATTTTTCCGAGAGGCGTTAATAATTTCTGCATCTCGGAATAATAATAAATAACGCGTGTACGTCTTAATGACTAAAACGAAGAAGAAAAGGAAATCCGGCTGTCAAATAGCAGAGAAAGTACTTCTTCGCGAAGAGATCGAGAATCCTATGTTGAATATGAGGCTCGCTTTAGTCTTAACCGGGATAGGCATAGATCCCAGAGAGCCAGAAAATTTTGCGTATAAAGAAACAATTGATTACTCATCGATCGAAACAACCGCCGGTCCATGAGGGTTCTTAATTTGTGTTCAAATAAAGTTAATGCTGCTATGAATCACAATGCTATGTCACATTCTCATAACAACTACGTGCAGTCTTTCAAAACTACTATTGAGAGCGTTCAACCAAGCATACCCAACTTCAATGTCGTAATCCATGCAAATTAACCTTTCGGAGAACACAGCGGCCGTTATAATGCCCCATCCATAAGTGAAGTAGCAACATTGATAGCTGGACAGCAATTTTATAAAAAACAAATATTATATTGAGCAGCCGTGACGACAATTTGCAAAAAATCTCAGAGTTCCACGGTGAAGACGGATACGCCATTAATGAATATCCGCAGCCTCAATAAAAAATTTGACAATTCACTTGTACTCCTGCGTTCAGTAGCGTTGCGGGCACCGCGCGATATAATAAATATCTTACCTCAAAGTTACTACGAGTTTTTCTTCTGGTGACACGCTTGCCCTCATATGTGTTTCAGAGCTCGAAATATCTTCCCTGATTAGTTTAATTAGTTCATCAAAAGATTTTATTGACATTCTTAAATAGTCAAAAAATTTCCTCTCAAACATTCTTAAATTGGGATATAGCGTTACGAATTGGCCATGTGTCAGTTGATCCCTTAATACTGGAAGCACCCAATACTGCCTTTTCCTTCTTTTCTTTATTTTTTCTGGAGCAGCCACAGACACGCTAGTTCCTCTTCGACTTCCATCTTGAAACTGATCGCTAATCGCTAACTAACCGCCGATGTTTGAACAGTCAACATTTTTGCGGTTCAAACCGCGCGATTTTATCAATCGCGCGGTTATCGCCGTGTCTGAACAGGCCCTAACTGAATTAGGGAATGAGTTTGATATAATTGTGCTGTCAGAGTGCTGGATAAATGCAAATTATATCCCGAAAATAATCAACAACTACTCCGTGTTCAATACAACTCGGCACATGTCCCAATCCGATGGGGTCATAGTTTATGTCAAATCTTACTTAAACCCTATAGTGTCTGAAATTTCAGTTGACCATGCAAATTGCCTCAAAGTTACTATTGAAAACTTAAATGTCTTCGCCATATATCGCTCCCCTAAGCTCAATAATGTCTCCCCTTATCTCTACTCACTCGAAAAAAAATTGAAGACTCAACTAAAGATCTCATCATAATCGGTGATATCAACATAAACATCCTAAACGAAGCCAGCCCTCATACAACAAAATAGCTAAACCTAATGGGCCTGCATGGCCTTATACCATACATCAACATACTTACCCGAGTCACACTCACTACTAAGACATGCATAGATCACATCATGGTCAGAACAAAGCGATCTGCTAAATCAATTGTATTCAAATCTACTGTAACAGACCACTACTCAACCATCCTACAATTACAAAATTCAAAATCTCCTCACCCTAAGCCCAGTAATCCTACTCGTAAAATTGTAAATATGGATCATCTGATAAAGGCAGTAGAACTAGAAAAATGGGAGTCTAAACTGCTTTCTGAAAATGTCAACACAGCTCTTGAAACGTTTTCTGCATCACTGCCCACATTAATTACGCGTCTTTCCCCACCAAAACAGCCTCCAACAAAAACAAGAAGTTGAAACCTTGGATTACGAACGGCTTTATCTTCTGCTTACGTAAAAGAGACAGACTCCATAAGCAAACACTAAATAACCCTGACCCCCAATTCTCACGATTCTATAAAAAGTATCGTAAAATTTGCAAAAACCTGATAATAATAACCAAACAAAAATATTATAAGAAAAAAATTGAAGAATCAGGATATGATAGCAGAGTAATTTGGAACGTAGTCAACGACATATCAGAAAATAAAAAAAAACCTCACTCAACATTCAATCACTAGTTATAAATGGGAAAAATATCCAAGTTCACGAAGACCCAGAAACCTTAGCTGATCACGCCAACCATTTTTTTTAGTAATATCGGCAAAAACTTAGCCAACAAAATTTTGAAAGCCACAAATAAAACCCAAAATCTTCTAGCTTCAAGGGTAAGAAAACAGAACTTTCTACATCCCACACTTATCCTAGCCCCCACATCCACCAAAGAAATTGTTGACACTATACTCTCTATAAAAACAAATAGTGCTGCAGGTAATGACAAAATTTCACCTTACATACTAAAACACATAGCTCACTTAATTACCACACCGTTAAAACACATTGTTAATCTAAGTTTCAAAAGTGGCACCTTCCCCAACCAACTAAAACATGCTACGGTTATCCCAATCTATAAGAGTGGCGACAAAACAAATATCGAAAACTACAGACCCATTTCTTTGCTAAGTGTCCTATCAAAAATCATCGAAAAAATTGTCAAAAGTAGACTTATCTCCCATTTGGAAACCCAGAAGATTCTCTCGCCCAATCAGTTTGGCTTCCAAAAAAAAATAGTACAGAATCTGCAATCTTAGATTTGACTGAGAACATCTCTAATAGCCTGGATGAAGGCGATTCCTGTCTAGCCATATTCTTAGATTTATCCAAAGCATTTGACACGGTTTCCCACCCCATACTCCTAGAAAGGCTATCTCAAATAGGCATCCGGGACTCAATTCTTAACTGGTTCTCCTCATACCTAACTGGTAGATCACAAACTGTAAAAATTAACAACACAGCTGAACGTAACCCTCTACCAATTCAATTTGAGTTCCACAAGGGAGTGTCCTAGGCCCTATTTTGTTCCTCATTTACATCAACAAACTCTGTAACCTACCCATAACCGGAAAACTAATATCCTTTGCAGATGAAACTGTGGTCATAGCTCGTCATAAAAACTGGAAAGGAGCATTTGACATAGCTCAACACGACATAGGCCTTGTAAAGAATTGGTTAGATGATAATTTCCTGACCCTCAACGCTGGTAAAACAAAATTCCTAACCTTCAGTCTATCTGTTGCAACCCAACCTACTACCAATCAGAAAATAACAATTCACTCTTGTCCAAGACCTTATTCTTCCTGTACTTGCCCAAACTTAGAAAAAGTATCTCATATAAAATACCTAGGGGTCCTAATTGATCATCATCTTCGTTGGGATCAGCACTTAGCCAGCCTAACTCCCCGAATTCGCAAGCTCTGTTATGTTTTTCGAACATTAAGAAATATCCTAACTCCTACAATACTGAAAACAGTCTACTTTGCTGTCTGCCAATCCCAATTACCATATGGCATCATAACTTGGGGCGGTTGTGCAAATTATCTTATTGATCCATTACAAAAAGCCCAAAAAACGATAATACGTGCTATCAACAAGCGACTGACGAGATACTCCTCCACTCGACTCTTCACTGAATACAATGTCTTAAACATACGGCAACTCCACATAAAATTTACTCTAATGCATTTTTTGTACAAATATAAGAAAAAAACCCTCGTACACCACTATTACCACCAGAACAATAACTAACTGACACTACAACGTACCTACACTACATACCACGTCAGCTCAAAGACATTTCATGTACCTAGCTCCCAAAATATTTAACCTTCTCCCTGAAAACTTAAAAACTGAAACTCAACCCCATAAATTTAAAAAACTAATATCAAAATGGATAAGTTCACTTGAAGACCACAATATATAAAAATTGGTACATAAATTAAATTATATTATAATTTTATTAACTAATTATCAATTATTATTAATATTTAATACTATTTTTATTACTATAAATACATTTAGAAACCATGATTTGAATATTTGTATTGCAATTAAATTCGTATAATTTAATAACTTTTAATTTAATTTAATTTGTATAGTTTTATTACTTACTTATTATTTAATTTAATTGTATAATCTAATTAACTTATATTTTAATCTAATTTGCATAACTTTATAACTTATAGTTAACTTATTTTATAAATCCAATCTGTAAACATCACCCACCATAACACAGGGACATCCCTAGCATGGCGGATGAATTATCAAAAATATGTATAAATGTTCAACAAGTTCTTATAATAAAAATAAAATAAAAAAAAATTAAAAAATTTCAAGTTCACGCGATTAGTGGAGCACCTCTACATAAAACGTTTTCATGTATGAACTACTATTACTATCATATAATTACAAGAAATTTTAACAATTTTAACCCCTTTCTTAAGTATGGGATGTTAACGAACCAATACTTGGTCAATCAATAAACAAAAATTGAATTAGAGCGATTAGATTACATCCGTAACTACCAAAATAAATTGAGAGTAGGAAATTACGTTCATCTTCAGGATGCTTTACGTTCGAATGAACATAGCAGCGACATTGGACAATTGGTTATACTACCTTCATCGTTGACGGGTATATTTACATATTTGCATGAAAAATCTTATGCCAGAAATCACGGTAAATCTGATCTCTTTATATCTGCAACATGTAACCCGAACTGGACAGAAATCAAGGAAAATATCAACATCAGTTTAACCTCACAAAACAGATAAGATATAGTGAATAGAGAATTCCATTTAAAAGTACAGAAATTCTTATACCTCATAAACAAAGCACATATGAGTAAATAACTTTGAACTTAAAACCAACATGAGAGTCTCATTGTCTACACATGAAAACGGCTTTTTGCAGAGTTGTAGCTCAAAATTGGGAATGGGCAGCTACTACTATACAATGGGAGAATTAATCTTGACAGTAAAAACCTCAAAAAACTTTTCTTTAGTTTGGTAAATTTGTTAGAAAACTGTACATTCACTTCTACCTGGTTCATATAATAAAAAATAAGAAATATAAAGTTAAACCGATTGTTACGATAGCTGCGCGAAATATGAATTATTCATTTTGGCTAATTTTATTAATGGATTCTAGTCTGAATATTTGAGACGAAATGGAAAGAGTTATTATTACTTTTTATAACGTCAAATTTTCATTTATTTACAAATGATAGAAAAAAAAGGTAAAAATATAGACGCACGTTCAGATATGGCCCTCAAACGATGGAGTGGTTAAACATAGAAATAGAAAAACTTTTACAAGATTTTGGTCGCTATTGTAAGGGCAGGTAAATCATCAAATATTTAAATCTTAGTATATTATTTTTCAAATGTTTTACTTTTACTAGGTACGTTTCAAGTTTCAACGTTTAATAAATTATAGTTTTAAAATCATTAGTGATATTAGTTTTTCCACTCTTTTTTCAAGGCCCACATCTATATGCATGTATCTTTATTCTGCAGAATGAAAGTTAATTAATATAATGGAATCGCTGACCAAGCACTAAGTCTCATTTTCATGGGAGGATTTTTGCTTTTTTTAACAGTCGAGAAATTTGCGGAGAAATTCAAGCTTGAACTTTAGTGATGGATCGCATGTTAAACCCCTCCCATTCCGCATAATTGAAAGCTGTTCTAAAATAAAGCTGAAGACATATTAAATTCAATAAACTCAGAGTTTTTATAAAACCGGAAAGAAATATGAGTCTATTTTTTTGTCTCATACATTGTAGAGATAATAACTGAGAAGTGTGAATCGATAAAGATTCGAAAGAAAATTGAAATACTTTTCCACTCTTAGATTATTTGTTCAAAAATATTGATATATACTTTTGGTATCGCCCTGGTGAAAGACCACCATTCTGGATCGAAACTTTACTTGAAATGGCTTTAGCCATATTTTGTGTTACACTTACCAACCTTCCACTTTCTTTTCCCCATCACATTTTCTCCACCATATCCTCCAGCTTCACAACACAACACGCAGTAATTGGGGACGATCGAGCTGTCGAGATTTTTGTGCAGATTTATATAGGTAAAAAAATAAAAATCGAAGAAATAAAAAAATTTACTTACTTTTGCATGTTGGTACGCCAATAACACATATCTTAACGTTTTTCTCTTTAGTGGGTAGGTATGTTCAATAAATTGTAGTTCGTATTCATTTTGTAAGGCGTATGGATGAATTCATACGTTACTCCTGGACACACTGACCCACATATTCCTATGTACATAGGCAAATTATTTTCCTCAGGGCCTCCAAAGTAAAGCTAGTGTATAAAAGTATATACAAAAATTGAAAACCGAATATTTCTGAAATAACATAACATTTCATTTTAATCTTTTATCAGCGAGCATCATGCAATCTAGCCACATTGAAATAAATTAAATGAAGTTTTTTTCCCTTTCAGCTGCAAAGGATATTAATTTTTCATCTCCAACGAACTTTAAAAAAACATTCGTTCGACTTCTTGCTGTAATTACCTCCCCGAAGGAGATAGGAACGAGATGAGAGAGGAAAAAGGAGCCGAGACTTGTATGGGAGAAAAACTCGAATTAATGAAAGAACTTTCTTTGAATAATAATTGTTGGGGGGTCAAATGCAAAGGCTGAAAGCGATTTCAGTGGATGGAAGAAAAATCTTTAAAAATATCCTAAAACTTGCCCAGACCGAGTTCCTTATGAAGGAAACATTTTCTCCTTTGATAAGTTAAAAAAATAATAAGACTATTCTCTACTTCAGAAATTAGGTAGGGCACGGTGCGCGTATCGTTTTGGAATGGTTATATAATTTTTCTGATTCTGTAATCTCGACTGAATTTGTGGGTACTACAGTGTTTATTTTAAATTTAATAGATCATGGTACAGTAGTAATACTACTAGCACAAATGCGTGAAAAACCACGGAATATTATAATTTTAGGATTTGTTAAGGAATATTTAATGATAATTATAAATAATTCTTTATTCCAGAATGTGGGGAGGTAAGAGCAATCCCATACATTCCATAAAGGGTATTAGTATAGTAACAACATACAGAAAAAATAATATTGCCTTTCAATTTATGAATAAAAGAAAAAAGGACACATTTCTAATAAAGAATTATTAATCAATAAAATATGAGTATTTTCGCTTGACAGATGAATTAAACTTATCCGTTCCAATTTAAAAAATTGAAAGTTCGTTAAACAATAATCATTTTTTTGAATGCTGAATTATGTTAATTTGCATTTTGAATGAGCTACTGGAGCACATTTTACGGACTAGTACTATCGACAACTGAAACTAGTATGTTTTTAGTTTAGATCGTAGAACCATGATTTGTGTTGTATCAACAACATTCCCGACAAAAAATATAAAAAACTTGTTCATGGGCTAAACAGTTTGTCCAACTTTGAGCAATTGCACTATTTGTTGATTACTGACAATGATCTTGTGACATTCTCACGACTTTTCTTTAGTTGACTCGCTCTATTTGTCACGAAGTCACTGTGTATCAGCACCAACCCTTCGGTCATTTCCCCAGCATTATCATCTGTTTTTCTCTTGTTATACTTTAAGGGATTACTTGCGCAACCCTCGATGATCCCCATTTAGTTTATTTATCAGAAAACGGCCATAAATCATCTCGCGGTTAACGGAAAAAGGGCCGCTAAAGTATCCTTCGATATAACAAAGGCGATCTAATGTCGTAATCCAAGCGGCAAAAACGCGTCGAGTTCAATAACGGCCATGCTTATCTCAGGCAAATAGCAAAGGGTTGTTAAAAGGTACTTTTTTTCTTTGTCGATGGGAACATGTGTCGAATTTATTTTCTGCTTTTTAAATGGTGTCTGAAAGAGTTCTTTTGATCATTCTTGCTGTTTTCAATTTCTGAAAATCATTAGCAGTTCGTATTTCATAATTAATCTAATATATCGGTAAAGGCATTCGTAAAAATGATGAACTTGCGTTTTATTCCAAAAAGACTGGGATCAAGATCAATAATCACAGACCATCTTTGTATTACGGTTAGATACATAATATTAACAAATGTTAGTAGTTTACAAAACTAGTCTGATCCCTGAAAATAAAATAAATAATGAATACAATCTTAGCCTGAAAATATACATGTATTTAAAAAAACTACAGACTTTCTCACTGAACGCGAATTTGAAGAATCCAAAGTTCAATTATTCAAATTATAAAAGAAATACATAAATACTCATTCATAACTGAAAATCGTACTAGACTAAACTAAACACTTTTGCCCAACACCATTATGCACACCAAGGAAAATGTTTGTTTAATGAATTACCACATGAAATCAAAAGCATTAATGATAAAATACAAAATTTGAACTCTTAAAAATATATTTTAGAGAAATCATTTATTAATTCTTTTTAAAGTTTACACTTAGTTCCCGTGAGCACTTAGGCCATAAGACCATTGTGCTATCTCCCATTTTACCTTAATCCTTTAACAACAACCCAGTCCCTTTAATTTAAGTTCACCGGGGTTGTCATTGGGTATATGGGTATGTTTTCTGGTTCTACTGTATGTCTCCCCAGGTATATGAGCCTAGTTTCAACCCGGGCAGGACATTGGCACCATAGGTGAATTGGAGTTTCTTCATTAGTTAGTTAATCACAAATAAACATTTTAGAGAAATCATTATTTATTTGTTGATGTATTAACGCCCTTTTCGGGGCTTTTACATGAGAATATTAAGAAATATACATTATTTACTGTACATAACTGAATTGTTAATAAGTTAATCGTTGATAAATCGTTGATAAATCTATTTATGTAATATTCTATTTATTCTGCACGATAAAAAAATACTAAAATGTAAACATGTTTTTCTTTTATTTCAAAGTCATGATTACAATGTAAAAATAACATATATACTTATATATATTATATAGAGTTGTTAATTCAAACAGATAATTTTACTTAATGTATTTAAAAATAATATGTTTGCACCATAATATATTATTAAACTTCGCTAATAAACGATTAGATAATGAAAATTAAGTGTTAATCTCAAGTGACCTACCAGGTTAGTATTGTACTGTATATTATCTTCATAAATAGTTAGTAATAACATAGATCACTGTAGAAATATATTATAAGTTTGTACAGCGCCCTTGAGGTGATTTTGCACAAAAAAGGCCCCAAGTCATCCAATTTTTTTTTTTTTTTTATGCTTCCGATTTTGTTGTCCGGGTTAAATCTTCCCCATAGGAAAAACTAAACCTTTTAACTCACTTTTCCACAAATGATCAGCTAGTCAATCAACACTATGTAAGTGCATTATATAAGTAAAATAAATACAAAACAATACAAGAACAACAACACGTCAACTCACCAGATATCAAATGGGAAAAAAATTCACCGTCTCCAGATATTTTCATATCAGAGGGTTCGGCTCGGTAGAACTTCTAACAGGGCCTATAAACCCTACTGATCCCTCTACATAAATATTTAAAAAATCTTTTGTTATCCTACATGTTTTCAAAATGACCGACTTTTGCATCTTTATATATAAATTTTTTGATAGATCTAATACGCCTAAATTTTTAATTAGAGAGCTAGGTATAATGCCAGTAGCCGAAATAACGAATGGTAATATTTTTATAGTCTGAGAATGCCAAATTCTTTTTATTTCATTTCCTAAATCTGTGTATTTCCTTATTTTTTCGCTAATTTTTGAATATTACAGGAATTTGGTATAGCGACATCAATGATATAAGTTATTTTTTTAATTTTGTCATGTAAAACTATATCGGGTCTATTATGACTAATCGCTCGGTCTGTTAGTATAGTTTTATCATAATATATTTTATAAAATTCGTTTTCTAAAAATGAATTTGGTTTGTATTCATAATATGGTACTACATTACGGCAGCAATTAAGTTATGTTTAATTACCAAATTTTGGTGAATTATTTTTAAAACTTGATTGTGCCTATATGTATACTCGGACGGTGCTAATATAGAACATCCCGATATAATATGTTCTATAGTTTCCGGAAAAGCCAAACATTTTCTACACAAATCATCAATTTGATTTGTATCTTTGATTATATGCTTTCTATAATTTTTAGTATTAATGACTCTATCTTGAATGGCAAGCATTAATCCTTCTATTTCTGCGCTCAACTCTCCAATACTCAACCATTTGTTTGACGAAAATTTGTCAACATACGTTTGGTTGAGATAATTGAAGTGTTTTGCGTGTAAAATTTTATTTGACTAGGAATCTAATAATTCCTGGTTGGGATTTATAAAAATGTTGGCATTCTCATCGTATAAATTTAAAGGTGTAATATTTCTATCTGCCTTGCAAATTATTTTGTGCATTTCTGAGCTATGAGCTTTCCTATGGAAAAAAGTTCTTAGCATTTCTACCTGATTATGTTTCAAAGAAGTTATTTTGACTATACCTCTACCTCCTAAATTTCTAGGTAAATTAACTCGTTCTATAGCTGAATTTGGATGATGGCAATTAAACTTTGTTAGCGTAGTTCTAATTAATCTTTCTAAGTTTTCTAAATCTGTATTAGGCCATTTAATTATGCCAAATGAGTACGTTAATAGAGGTATTGCCCAAGAAATATATTGTACGTTAATAGAGGTATTGCCCAATTTATTATTATTATTATTATTATTAAACTGTTTTTCTCCAAATGTCTCACTCCTTTCCATCTATAAACAAATGTTTTTAATGGAAGAGCACTTTTAATTGTAATGTACAAAATAACCCATTATAAAACCTAATTATTGTTTTATGTTCAAAAACTATTTTTTACATTAACTCAGACAAACGTTATTATTGTATTGTTACAAGGAACAATAACGTTACTACGGAGTTATAAATATTTTAAAGAAAACTTGTACGATTAGTACGTGGTTTTTTAACCAAATTAATCGATTCATATTGTTATTTTTTCTGATATTCCTTACAGATTTAACACATTTTCAATATTTTGAAGTCAGCTTGCGTAACTCAATTACCTCTTTTAAATATTGTTTGTTACTTGTAAAAATAAACTTACTCGTTTTAAACCGCTCCGTCTCATGAAAAATAAAGGGAAATGAGAAGATGAAAAAGTATTATAAGTTCCTTGCTAATCAGATTAGAAAAATATACGAAGTAAATGACATGTCAAGTAAGTTTCGATTCAGTATCTTCCATTAGCTCCATCTTGACGTGATCAGTGCGAGTAAGCATTAACAATAACAATATATATTTAGTTATTAATGCAAATGCCAGAAATATATTTATGGTCTTAATTAAAATTTTTTGCCCTTTTTCCTGTAAAAAATGTATTTATTGGTTGGGAACTAACTGATCAGCTTCTTAACTTGTATGAGAACCTCCAAAAAATTAAATTTTTAATTATGTATGAAACATTTTTAAAATTTTTAATCAATAAATTTAAACGTCAAAAAAAAAAATAATACTAAGTTTTGGGAGATTTCGTACAAATTAGGAGGCTGATATTATTCAGGGCCACAGTCAAAACTATCGGGAAAAAACTACTAGGCCGGAAGGCCTAGTGGTTTAGGTGGTAATGCTTGAACTTGCTTGAACCCAAGGAGCGCCGTATGTGGACTGGGCTATATATACACAGATATTCATATATGATTTAAGATTTTCACGGCCAAAGGATTTTTGTTATTCTTAGCCAACGACATCTGCTCTGATGGTGGACACTGTAACGTTGTCCGAAACGCAACACGGCATAACACCCCAAAAACAAATAAAAAAAGCAGATATTCATGCACATATCATAAACGTGTATTTTAAACTGTATTAAAGAAATTTTAAGTTGGTCTAACCAAGTATTGTTAAATTTGACTTAGTTCTACTTGTACTAAGAATTTGGTTGCTTTTCTTTACACACTTCAAAAAAAATCTCGCAAAATTAAAAAAAAACACACACACAAAATATATGGACGGGTTGTTTCGGAGAATCTGAACAATTCATCAAATTTCAACGTTCATTTTCAAGTTCTGTGAAAGATTTTTTCAAGTTCTGTTTTTATTTCAGTTTTGTCAAGCAACTGGCCTACAATGATATAAAAACAGAACTTGAATAAGTCTTTCACAGAACCCGAAAATGAACGTTGAAATTTGATGAATTGTTCAAATTCTCCGAAACAACCCGTCCTATGAAACTATGAAACTAAAAATTTCTTCACGTCATTATTTATGTTATATGAATGGATAACTTTTTCCTCTCCTAAAATTTGCGAGCCCATCTAACAGTGGCTGAAATTTCATTATGTGCTGTTACCTTATCCGAAAGGCTTTATTTGACTTCCAACCGCCCACCGGAAGCCCATTCTCGGGCCGAACCACTTCCGTTTTGTCGGCTCGCCCGCCCTTATTCTAAATGACCAGCCACCCTACATTATTGCGTTATTGCTAAATTAAATAATAATGTTACTTTCATTAAAAACCTGATTTATTTCAGTTATTAATAATACAATAAATTTACGCCATTAATAGGTTTAAACAAGGCATTTCGAGCTATTTCTGAATTAAGGATAATTTTTTCAAAAGACGTTATTTGATCATTATTTATAATTTTTTCGAGTAGTTTAAATTTTTTATCAATAAGAAAAAAATAAACAAAATTGAGATCTTTTTTAATATTTGCTGTTTGCACTGAACAGAAAATCTCTAGAATTTGTTGTCGCTAATTTAGTATTACTTTTCGACTCCTAGACCGCGAAAAAAATAATAAAAATGAATATCTTCTGTTCAAGAAAGTATTGTAGCATATTGACTTCGACATTTCTTTCAATGTATTTTGTTTAATTTATATTTTTATGTAATTTGTATTTTGATCAATATTGATAAAAATGTCCGAATAAGTAGGTTCTGTCTGTGCAGTTTACGGATGTGATTATAAACAATAATAACACGCCCGAGTCGTTTTCAGGATGGCAAAAAAACGTTGTTAAGTTAAATAACTAAATAAATTCGGTTTTGGCATACACTTATTGCCTCATTCACATTCATATATCGTCTCATACATACTGTGGTGTTTTTATGAATGTGTGTAAGTGCAAGCAAGATAGTATGCTTACGAGATGCTATAAAAGGCGATGCATACTAGGATTATCCCTCTTTTGTTAATAGCAGCTCCCCAATAAATATCACTACAAGATCACGTATCATTATTGTGTACTACCTTCACCCGTTACAATAATACTCCAGCCTCTTCGCTACATCGACGTACATTACACATACTCTTCTATTATTCTGACTCTTGACATGGCCCGACTCAAGTATCTGATTCACTTGATCGTGCCATGTTTTCCTCGGGCTTCCCCGACTTCTGCTACGATATGCATTCGCGTCATATATTTTCCTTACACTCCATTCTTCACGCATTTGTTCTACATACCCAAAGAGTTCATTAAATCGTGTTCTTTATTATATAAAAGGTGGATTATACCGTAAAAATATTAATATAAAGCTGTGTTAGTTCCTTGTAGCATCCTGTATTCATGTTGAAGTTATCGTCAATGTTGATGTTGAATTATTGAATATATTGATTTTTTTTAAACTTTTTAATAATTCAATTAGTAAAACCTTAAATTATAATATTTAATTATTGAAGACAATATTCATATTAAGCAGAAAATGATTCGGTCCCATCTAGGACCTATCCGCATCCTTAGACGGCGGTTCGCGCCGTGACCGTGACCGGAGACCGAGACCAGAGACGGCGACAGGGGACCGCGACAAGTGTCTCGGTCTTCTGCATGTACTGTGTTTAGTTTTGAATTTAAGTATTATTTTCAAAATTGTAACTGATTATGTCACGAACTCAGCGGTAAAGTACCTTCTTGTAACATAATATTTCAACATAAAATATTTATAATTTTTGTTGTTTATCTTGACAAGTAAAACATTGTATATCAGAGGGTGCTGTCTGATCAGTTCACACGTGCTTCTAGAGCACGACGCGAGACACTACTGACTGATGACCGTAGACCGTTTTGCTGTCTCTGGTCTCCGGTCTCTGTCTCCTGTCTCGGTCGCACGCGCGAACTTGCCCCCATACAAAGCAAATACCGTACCGATCGCGGTCTTTTGTCTCCGTATCTGGTCTCGGTCTCCAGTCGCGGTCACGGCGCGAATCGCCGTCTTAAAACGCACCCTAGATCGTATCTTTTTCTAATTTTTCTATTTATTTTTGTTTAATAATCGCGAATGTTGTCTTCAATAATTAAAGTTATTGATATACAAAATAAGTTTATAATATTTTTTTTATGATCCAATATTTACATTACAAAAGTTGTTCAAATTTCACAACGCAAGAGTTCACTGTTCTATAGTTGTTGCCAATGCTTCAGAAAACGAGTTTTAGTTTCATTGTTAAGTTTTGACTAACATAGAACTCATTCACTTTGAAACGATCGCTAATAACACCATTTGATGGCGATGAGCCAAATAAATTCACTACAACCTTCAAATTACAGAATTAGCTTTTGGCAGTTAAAGCCTTATGAAATGCCAACTTTTAGTGTTGTAGAAATCCTTCGTTTTAAACACGTTTTTATACATTCATAATTTACATAAACTGATTAGAAACGATACAGAATACGAAGGTGGATACTAAAATAACGTATTCGTAAATTGTCATTTCACCCTAATAAAGAATCGGTGTACTTAATTGTTATCTTCCATCTTAATGGGCTATGGCCCTGAAAGAAATTTATTTTTCCTCTTATCTTAATTCTAAAATACCTTGAATCAGTCAGTTTTATCGAGGTAATTCAAATTTATTTATTCCTATGATAAAAGTAAAATAGTTTTTCAGTATCCCTTCGGAAAATATATTTTAACCGAGCGTAACACAGTGCAGGAAAATAAAATGTTACGTGCACATGACGCTTTTAAATTTTACATTATATTTTTCTAGGCAGTAGGAAAATATCATATCATTATGAGAAATTAAACTAATACGATGTTAAGAAAAGTGTAGTGTGAGAAAAACATATTAATTTACTAAAAACATCTGTAAAATTTTGCAATCTTGGTATTACACAGTTATTCAATGTTTCTGTAATGATTTATACATTATCTTTACTAGAGATGTTTGAAAAATTTCAATATTCTTACACTTATTATTTATCCACTTTTTATCAAAAATACTACAGACATTTATAAAAATCTGAATTGCATGAACATCTTTAAAGATATTGCGAATGTCGTTTCTGTTCTGTTTCATCATTTATCAGCTTTCCCAGTGCTTAGAAAACAAATTAATTTGGTATTTCGTTAGATCGCTGTTCTTTTTTATGAACTTTTAATCAATTCCTTGAGAACGATAAAACACACAGTGTTGTATTCTACTTTTTTGCAGTAAAAAGTATTTGTACAGTGTATAAAACCTACTTCGTATTGGAAAAAAATCTCTTATTATAAAAATGGAACTCCAGCTAAAAATGGGTTACATATTTATCAATATCACATCAGGTCAACATCATAGATCGACATCAGTTCACCATTAGATCGACAACAGATCGATATCAGATCGACATCAGTTTGACATCAGATCGACGTCAGATCGATATTAGATCGACATCAGATTGACACTAGTTTGACTTCAGATAGTTGTAAGTTCTAACCGCTTGAGAATTTTTGACAGCTGTAAAAATAATTGCTCTTATTTAAATTTCTCATAATTCTCCGATAGGAATTAATGAACAGATGAATGTGTGTACCTATGCATTTGTATATATTTATGAAGTCAAAAATACACCAGATGAAAAAAAATGCTGTATCACTAATGTATCTATAATCTCTAAATAGTATTAAACAAATTCGCAATCCGCGTCTGTCTGTTTGTGTGCTTAGTTATTTTGAACACGAAACGAATTTTGATAAGGTTTCCAATATCATTTAGAAAATTTCTTCCGGAAGGTTTATATGTATAATATATCATATTATATTTAAAGAAAGTAGAGAAAAGTCGGGCAACCCGGGTTAGCTAGTGAACTTTACTTTTAAGTACATATAAACAATCTTCCGAAAATAGCCAAGAGTTTTCTATTTGGACCCATTCGGCTTAAAGAGTCAATGTTTACGACGAACCGCAAACATTATTAGGTTAGCTTCCATTGTGAGGTTTTTGAATTAAATATTATTCAAGTTTAAAGAAGAATTACAGGGTGTACAGTTAAATTGCAAAACAATGCTATCAATAAACACTAATGTTTAAAGATAAACTTTTCCGTGATCAGATATGCAATTGAAAAAGTGCGTTAATAAAATAGTGTATTTAGTAACATTATATGGTATTTGCAATAGAAGTTGAGCGTTCTAAATCAAAGATCTGCTTAAAATGGCTTTAGGCATCGTACAGAAAAACCCTAAAACTCTGATCTTTACCGAATAAATATAAAACTGATGTCGCCATTTCATAAAAGACAAAAATCAGCTGAAGAAAGAATTTGGATACATTAAAATGTTTTACAGTACCGAATTTCGTACATAGACAAACATGTCTTATAGGGTGGGTCGCTTTTGTAGGGATTTTTTCTCTTTACATAGTATCGAAACATGGTGTCAGCCAGTGTTTTTTTAGACAAATTATTTTTAATAACTATTATTAAAAATAATTTGTCTAAAAAAACACTGGCTGACACAAAAAAACACTTTTTTAAAATTTTATATTTATGCTATCCTATGTAAACACTCAACCTAATGTCAACAACATACTCCGATAGGTTAATCTATATAAAAGCTTACCTTTTATAAGTGACCCATATAGATCGTAAAGATGCTGAAAAATTTCCTGTAACTTATTTTTATTTACCATATTTATTTTATTCACACCATTATTTACTACTCAGGCTACCATAGCCCCACGGGCTCCACGAAGTTTGCACTGCTGTACGCTTTTCATGTAAAAATAACAAAGATAACAATGGCGTTTTATTAAAAAAACTCCTCGTTTTACGAATCCTTAAAAACTATATTTCTTCAAAGTTATAATGTAAGATAAACTTGTAAGAAGAAAAAAATAATTATCTGATTGACCTTGCACGATTTACGGTGTTTACACTCTGAAGGTTGGCATTTCATATTTATACGTTAAAAGCATAAAAAGTAAAATGTCCCTCATAACTGTTATGATAAGATGGCCAAGCCCATTGTAACCCTTTTTATTTCGCCTGTTTATTGTTCTAGGGTGGCTACAGTCAGGGTGGGTGATGAAAGAGAGGGGATGGGAGGAAGGGGGCTGGATTTATCTCTTAACAGCGGCTTTTATACCAACGGGCACTTAAAAGGATTATTATTTTAGGAATATTAAAGTGAAAAGGCTTAATGCTACAAAGAAACTAAACAAAATTTCTTGGATACCCTTCACTTATCTCCCACCCCTTTACCTGGAAGGGATGATAACCTGTCGATTCGACAAGGTATTGGGATTTTATTGATTGGCTCTGAATTAGTATTATATGGTCAATATTAAACAGTTAGCTACTAGGTAAGATAGTTGGTAAAATATTAAAGATAAAACATATTCCTTCGAAGTGTAATCGTTTTCAATTTTATCGAAAAATGAAATTTTATAAAAATTTTATAGAAAAATTCAATCGCCAATTTACATGAGGAATTGGATTCTTTGGCCCCACAGATAATTTTTCTGCTGAAGAAAATATATCGCTATTTGAAATTCGATTTCAAGAAAAGTATAGAAAATGGAGATTTGGTAAATGGACACACGGACACGCCCACGATACACTTCTACAGGTTTATTTCTTTACTGCTAGGCACTGACTAAGAACTAGGTTAATACTGCGTAGTTAATAAGTAGAAATAATACAATTACCTATTGGGTAGGTAAAAGTACCGATTTAGTACTGAGTAAATACTGCTTTTGGGAAAACACACCACTTATTGGGTAGGTAGTTATTGAGGTTATTTTTGGTAAGAACAAAGTATACCTAGACAGCTAATTGAGTAGGTAGGTAGATACAGAATTTATCGTGGTGGATTATAAATCGTATGCAAGCAGGGCACGTAGGTACTGAGTAAAAGGTAGATACATATTGAGTAGCGAGGTAGTTGGTTCTGGGATGGTACTAAGAAGGTAATTAATAAAACGTAAATATTGAGTGGTTACTCTTATCCAAGCTTTTAATGATGCGGGTTGTAGTAAAAACTAGCATAATACATCGATGATTCCGAAAAATTAAAAGTTTCTGTTACAGGATAAGTTTTCTGTTTTATGGGCCAAGTTATTTAAATTTTTAAGACTAAGTTAGAATTAACAGAGTCAAAGGGTCCTTGGAGATCCATAGCCCAGGTTCCTTTCAGGTTACATAATTAAATCAATAGGGTATTCTCAAATACCTTGCTTTAAAGGTGATTTTATTTTATGTAGAAAATAGCTGAAATAATACTCAATGATAAATTGTAGCCTCTCATTTAAGATCGTGCAACGCCGGGTGTAGTAGGTCCGTGGCCCATGGCGACGGAATGAGGTTAAAGCGGGACGCGGCGCAGGGGTCAATAGAAGCGGCCACCCTATTCAGTTGGCGGCCGAAACTGACCTACCTAATTGCTAAGTACTTACTTTTTGACTGACCTAGGTACCTCCATGGTCTCGGCTTTATTTAGAGAAAATTCATTCGAGAATAATCCAGCGATCGCAAGTAGATAGGTCGGCGGGGTTGCTTTTGTTCTAAAGAAAGCCAAACAATAACAACAATGCGTATATTTACATTACTAACATACTAGTAGTTAGATACTCACATACTTAACGATGAAAAGTATATTTTATGTAATTTTTTAAAATTTCAAATAAGAAATAATATCTATATTTTTTCCAAAGATAAGTCACTATTTCAAACTTTTTAAGGGGATATAGGTGCATATAAATAAGACACATTTCACATTTGAAAAATAATATTTACTGAGGACCGATTGTTTCGGAGAATTTGAACAATTCATCAAAATTCAGCGTTAATTTGCGAGTTCTGTGAAAGTCCTATTTAAGTTCTGATATTATATCATTATAGGCTAGTTGCTTGACAGAACTGAAATAATAACAGAACTAGAAAATATCTTTCACAGAACTCGCCAATTAACGTTGAAATTTGAAGAATTGTTCAAATTCTCCGAAACAACTCGTCCTTAGACTATTAAAACGGCCATCACCTTGAAATGGAAACGGGCGTAAAAAAATTAAAGACGAATTGCAAAACGGTCGAGTTAAAACAGTAACACTTAGCTAGCAGAGGGTTGAACCAGCGACGCCTTAGTAGGAAGCCTACGCTTTGGACCGCTCGCCTAAAAACCGGTCGAATACAGAACATTATGATTGAAAAATTATTTGATGAGTTTGTTATGACCGTCGTGTCACTGAGCATACATCCCTAAAGTAGAGTCATTGGATGTAATATGCTCATTCAATCAAAGAATGCCATTGCTTGAGCATGCATAACGTTATGCGCGTCGGTAAAAATAACCATTACGCGTTTTTTCCACTAATATTTAAATCCGACCCTCACTTTTCGTCGTTTTTCGTCAGCACATTTACAAATTGGATTCGTCTGAGAAAATTTTCCTCCAAAAAGAGGAAAAATAGCGTCGCTTTCTCCCACGAGCGATAAGGCGAAATAATAAAGATGACGTCACACGATATTAGTTTCGTGAGCAAGAAATACATATTTCAGGAAAGGGTAAACACAGGCACATATGAATTCCTTGGCCGACAGGGTGTTCCTTGATACTACTTATATATCGTATTTAAATACAATTATTTATGTAGGAGATCAAAGGAAGTTAAAATCCTAGTGGGTATTTATTAAAATCATTTTATAATCATCAAATCAAACTGAGCATTACAAACCACTCATCTAGGTGACCTGCGTGGTTGAGCGGTTAAGATACTCAGCTACGAATCCAGAGGTCGCGGGTTCGAAAAGCAGCGTGTGTAAAAATAATTGTGTTATTATTATTACATTCATTTTTTTTTCAAGTTTCATTTTTCCCATCTATTCCTCTTCATCGTTTGTCTTCACCACAATGGGGGATGTAATGTATTCATAATATTAAGGTACCTCAAGTGGGGTTGCCATAGTCCCACTGGCAGCGGGCAGTTGGGACCCTTGTGCGGCACTCAAATATATATGGTTCTCATTGTGTGTTCAAATGTAATCTGTTACCAGAAAGCATAATGGAAATGATAAAAATAGAGAGCGGCTAGGTACATGTTCTGTAGTAGGTACAACTAACTTCTATTTTCTACCCCAATAATAAATTATCCATTATATATCCATATGAAAAAAAACAAAATCAAAATAATTAGTAAGGTGAAAAATATGTCTTCTACCTCAGATTCGAACATTGCGAAAAATCAAACAATAATAAACAATTTTATTTACTACAATACATCTATTTTTATTGACGGATGTTTTTAAAAAATACGAATTAATATTTGTTTTTTGTTTGACTGAGGATTGAATCTTCCTCGCCAGGGATTGGAGTCATCAACGCTAAGACCTAAGACATATTCTAATTGGATAGTGTCGACAATTACTTCGTTTATAAACTACAATAAATTATTTTGTATTAAATACAGAAATACGCGTGTGCGCGCGCGTTTGTGCATGAGTGACACAACTTGATAGAATTCATGATCATCGACAACGAGTCTATCTGCTGCGTTTCAGCTCGATCGGATATAGGAAAAAGGGTTGATTTCCACTTTATTCATGCAATCGAGAAAAAAATCGAAATACAAATAGACGCATTTAAAAATAGGAGAAAATACGTTTTCAATTTAAAACATATCTCAACTTGTATCAACGTTCTAAAATCGCATTAACAATTATAAAGACTTCAGTAATCCAGTTATTAAAAATCATGGGAAAACAAATAATCATTAATTATATTTTATTGTTTTTGACAAATCTCTAGCCTGATAATACTACAAATATTTTTTTTCCGTTAAAGCTGTCTATTTCCTAGAAACACCAACATGAATTAGTTGCTTAGCGGATTAATTAAGAGGATTACTATCCGCTCACTTAGCTACCAGATCAGTAAGTAGTTTCTTGCTCCTTTCTGCCGGAATTGAGTGCTTGGTTACAGGTGAAGATATTCTCTAAATTGCCTTGAAATTGAACTACCAATTACAAGCTATAGAGGTATCGAACATTTGATCTAGACGTGGTATTTGGGACGTGTGTAAATAGTTACAAGTTACACTGGGAAAAGGCTTGAAATCAAAGCGTAAAATGGAAATCCGGACACCTTCAAAGAAAGCAAATTTCTCGACAAAGCCTACCATTAGCATAAACTTTTGTTTACTCTAAATAAATCTCAAATGTTGTTGAGTTTAGTAGCTATTTTGTTATGGATACCAATATAAAAGAAAATATCCACAACTGCATGCGAAACCGGGAAAGTCTGAAAGTCTCACATTATTATTGCAAAGATTAAAATCCTTCAGTACAGAAAACAGGTCTGATGGACTGCTTCTGTTTTAATTTCTGTATGAACTAACATTGAATCCTTGCAATGTTTCCCCATCGGAACAGAGATACAACGCTTTATTATTTAATTATTTATTATATTAAAACACAAATAACTTTGTTTACATCACTTTAATATATATATATATATAACCTCTACATGTTTAATGAACAATGTTCACCTTATCAGGAGCAAGTATATACTTTTATTTACATACTAAAAGTATATACTTATTTTAAAGTGATGTAAACAAAGTTATTTGTGTTTAAATATAATCTTTAAGTAAAGTTAAATAGTATAACCACCCACAAGTTAGTGGCGGCTCATTACTTGGGTGTTTTAGAATGCTAATATTACAAAAAATCGCATTATTGACGTTATTTTAATTTGTTTTTGATTTAGATTTTAAGAAAATTTCAGGTCGCCGCACGGATTTCCAGAATATCTTCATACAAAAAAACATTTCGAAAAAAAAAATTAAAATTCGTTTTTAGTTACAAAAACATCAATAATGATATTTTTTGTAATATTAGCACTCTAGAATACCCAAAAATTACTAGCCGCCACTGCCCGTGAGATTCTCCAAATCCCCAGTTACATTATCACTACACACACATGTCAAAGTGTGTTTGTCCTTCTTTCACGTCGCAACGGAATAACCGATCAATCTGATATTTTGCATAGGAATAGTTGGAGGACTGGGAAATAATATGAACTTTTTTTATCGCAGAAAAACAGTTCATTACCGTTGGAAAAAAAAGTACAATAATTTCTCCCTAATACCACGCGACATACGGACTCTTATCAAATAATTCGTAAGATTTGAATTACAAAAGAGGCATGTGTGAATTGGCCCTTACCACAAAAGCTTTGTTCTAAATTTTTAATCCCATCTGCAATGTTTTTGTCATGCCCTAATAAAATGTGTATTTTATGAGTTATTCTCGGAAACACCCTAGCAATCTCTTACGAAGTTTAGTTAAGAGCCAAATAAGAACACATCTAAGATAAGTGTTTGCTGCGAGCTGTAAGCCGACGGCAGAGACGCTATTTTTTTCTGATTGCTTTCGATGGCGATAAATTTTCAATCTACTCCGACTGTAGAAGATTTTCTCGCTATGAGAATGTGTTTTTCATGGCAAATAATAAATCACATGATATTGTTAGGCGTCACTTTGCAGAAAATATAGACAATGTTTAAAAAATTGCTTTCTTCGGGATAATGGTCGCAGGAAGCGGGCAGGAAAATGCTTCTTTTGTCGTCTACGGGACACGAATTTGAAAAAATTACCGGAATTGCGACTCCTTTGTACGCGAATGGAGGGAAAATCTTTAGTAACGCGAAACCCAACGCACAGTACCTACCTTCCACCTTCAGAAACTACCTACAGGACCTTACAATCTCCTTTCTTTCCTCGTCTTTTTGATAAACTCTATATTAGAATACAACCTTCATGTTTGAGTGGTTACGAATCCGGAGGTCGTGGATTCTAATGCTGGGGTAGGAAAGTAAATTTTATTTCAACATTCTTTTCACTATTTATCGGGATCGTCCTGGTGAAAAGCCAAAATTCAGTATCGATACGTTGCTTAAAATGGCTTTAGCCATGTTTGGGGATCTCGTCTCCTCCATTTACTTCTCTTTCCCGCTATCTTCAGCCTAAGGACATACTCCAAATGGGGATGTCATATTCTCAATGGCTCCAGATGGTTGGGAGCAGTTGGGACTCTTGTGCGGTAATAACATTAAAAAATAATCTAGCTTGCAGGCCAATTCCACATATAGCAGAGAGAATAATTAACTACATGCAAGACTGCCTTGGCATATACTTCTTGTTCCAGTCACATTCTATCCTCGTTGAATACATATTCTGTAGAATTAAAAACACTTGACATAGTCTAATGTATTTGAAACCGTTGATTGTGCTATCTGGAGTGACTTCGTTTTTCATCTACTTTTATACTGATGCTTCTTTTTCCATCTATTCACTTTCATTTTCCCTTCCAACTCACAATATTTTGGTACCATCATTTCACTGGATCCGGGCAGTAAGAATCTTGAGTGGTGTTCCCTTTTTTGATTACTTAATTGTTGGCTGTCGTGGAATATCTTTAAAACTCAGATTATTTTATCGCTTAATTATCTAATTTTTTCAAACAATAAATTCCAATTCTGAAATGACACTTGAATTCAAGCAATTTTGATTTTAATGAACCAGTTTTGCAGTAGGTATAGACAACCGGAATTAACCGCTCACCTCAATTCATTTTAAATGGATGTTTTCATATCTAACCAAATATAAAATAGTTATAAAATCCATGAACATGAATGCGCAAGAACTGAAACATGTACCGATCTTTTCCCCAGAAATTTTAACGGTCTATTTATATTTCACCAAAATATTTGAAGTACCTCCCGAAATTCAGATGAATTTATTATTAACATCAACATTTTAATAATTCAGCCGGACTACATAGTGTTAACCAAGACATTTACAAATCACAAGTCACCCGCTTATCACCTACCACACATAAATCGAATTCAGGCACCAATATTCCAATATTCGTCAGCGAGTGCTATTCGTATACCGAATTATAATTATAAATCTTATGCGATAAATAAAAATAATATCACAGCGAAAGAAGTATTTTTACAGCGATCTAATTGCATAAATAGTAAGTTAAACGTAAATAAAATAATTCTTATTATGGCGACTGACCGAATACACTGATCTAAAAATTTTTAATTTTTAATTCAGAATGAATTCATGGATAACGAAATTGAAAATAATTTTAAAATTCAAGAATATAAATTTGTATCCTCTGATTTATGTAATGAAGTTATATTATCCAAGAATCGAAACGATATCTTCATTTTTCATATCAATATACGAAGTATGGAAAAAATTGGATGAATTTATTTTAAAATAAACAATTTAAATATAAAACCAGACCTCATAGTTTTATCCGACTCGGTGATAGTATATCACCGAGTCACCCTCTATTTATTTACCAGAATACAATTATGTTTCAACTAAAACAGCAGACTCGTAATATTTATACACAATAAATTTAGTATTATCAAAATAACTGAACATCTACATTATCATTTACATATAGTAAGCTGTATCAAAATACAATTCAAACTCGACAAAGAAAAGTACCATACGAATGCTGTTTATAAAACACACGGTTCGAACATTATTTCGTTTATTAATGATTTTAAACACATAATGTTAAAATTAAAAAATAAGCTATGCTTTATTGCAGGAGATTTTAATCTTAATATTAATGAAAACGTCATAAATAATAACAAGAATGAATATATTAATTGTATGACTGAATATACAAGAGAAATAAAAGATCACAATCCATCGACCGGTCAGTGGTTGAGTGGGCATAGCGCTTGGGTCTCACCCGAGCGTCGCGTGTTCGATTCCTCGGCTGGCTAAGTCCTCCATCACAACACAAGCAACATTTTCGGCTTTCTGTGGTGGTATTAGGAGATTTTCAAACATTGTTGGGTTATTCGTAACTCGGGAATGTTTGTCTTTCTTTTAAAAAAAAAAAAAAAAAATCTTGTTAAGACAATATCTGGAGTTATATAAATAGCAAAGATCTGCACAAAGTCAATTATTTGGAAAACCGATATAACTGATCATTATGCATGTATTTTTTTTATGATAACAAAACTAAACCAAAAAAACATAACCTAATAACCAAAAAAATCTACCATAAATAACACTATTTGAGCCGAAAAACTAAAAATGAGCAATGAAACAATGTATTAGATAGAGATGATACCAAAACCTGCTCAAACAACTTTGAAAATATTATGTCACAGCAGATAAAAAAATTGACTATTTTTTATTTTATTATTTTTTTTTTTTATTTTTTTTTTTTTGTTACATACATGGTTTTAAAATACAAATTATGTTTTTTACATACATATTAAAAAAAGAAAGAAACAATGCGAATTACAGAAAAGTATATGTACACATGTACATATGTATACATATATAGTGTATTACACACCATACATAACATACACACACAATACACGTACACACACACGAGTTCATAAACAGCATATACATAAAAATAATAATATGCATAAATGTATGATAGCAAAAAAATCCCACATAGGCATCGCCAGTTCGTGGGTATACTTGTGTTTCTTTGGCAGTTCAGTTAAAATTACTCTAAATATACATATTTTATCTTTGTAGAAAATTGAAAAGAAAAGAATGAAAATATTTATAGTAAAATCATTATTTACTGTATTTACGGGATTAAATATGAAAAATAAAAGTTAATAAGGATTTGTTAAAAGTTAATAGAGATTAAGATCAGATGTTACAGCAGGTAAATATTAATATCTATGGTATTTATCCAAGACTTTATTACATTTTTATGTTTCCTGTAGGATGATATATTTTCACATTTGATTTCTGTATTGGTATAGAGTGCATTAAAATTTTTGGTGTAATAAAATAAGCATGTCTTTGCGCAAGCCTTGTTTTGCACAGTGGAACTTTAAATACATTATTTACCCTATTACTAGACCGATTTTCATTTTTTATAAAAAGAAAATTTCGAGCAAATATATATTTTAAACATTGTGTACAGTAAATTTTTCTTATCTCTAACAATTTAGCCTCTTCGAATAATTGCAAGGAGGGGTAGGTCATATCTTTATTTATTTTCTTTATTGAAACTACAGTTTAAATAAAATTAAAACTTAGATGTTTAAAACCTTACATAACCCAAGGGCTTATAATATGTATCAGAAACAAAGAAAATTTTTATATAGCAACATTAAAAATCCCTTAGATGAAAAAGCAAACATTTTTTACAAAAAAATTAAAAATAAACTAACAACCTGTATTAAAAAAAGTAAAAAGGACTATTTCAAAAAGAAAATACTATCTGCAGACAATAATAATAAAGAAATATGGAAATCAGTTAATGTAGTCATGGAAAATACTAAAAAAACCCACAGTATAAAGTACATTGAACATGAAAACAAAATTATAGATGCTTACATTCAGCCAAAACTATGTGCAAACATATTTAATGGTGGAAACACATTATTAAAACCCGACGCGACCCGATGAAACGCGATGCGTGTTGAGTCGAATCAAATGTATTGTTTTCTTATGACCAGAATCACACTATGAACATCCGACGCGACGCCATGCGCGCACACGCCACCCGATCTAGACGTGCCAGGTCGGCGTGTTGCCCATGGTGGGGGTAAACACGCCACCCGACGCGGCCTGCGCAGTATGTTTCTAGACAACACCCGACGCCACGCGTCAGTCGTTCGAGAACTGTCACCGAGCATATACGGAATTTTGGCCAATTTAATATTATTTTTGCATTTATTTAGCGAAATGACCGACGAACAATTAATTGAGTTGGTAAAACGATATCCTGTTCTATATGACATGAGTTTAGCTATATACAGGGATCATACTGTGAGAATATCCTGTTCTATATGACATGAGTTTAGCTATATACAGGGATCATACTGTGAGAATATCCTGTTCTATATGACATGAGTTTAGCTATATACAGGGATCATACTGTGAGAAATAATCTTGTGTATGTCCCTTTGAATAAATTCGTGTATTTCTTCAAATTGTGTTTTAGTAACCCGAAATACATATGAAATCTTTCATTATCTTGAAGTAAGTCTGGATACAGAGTATGATATTCACCACACATACTTCTCTTTTGATTTATTTCATGAACCCAGTAACGCCTAGTTATTCTCTTTTTCTTCGAGTCGTTTAAGTATCATATAAGTACCCATAATTTAATAATAATAATAATAATAATAATACTTGGATGACTTGTATAGCGCCGTTTTTGTGCAAAAACACCTCAAGGGCGCTGAAAACACCTCAATTTGCATCAAATCTTCTTCAAAGTCTTCATCTGACTCGTTATTTATTAAATCCATAGTACAAAACCATTCACTTCCACTGCTGTTAGCTAACTGTATTCAGAAATTGCTAGTATGTCGTGGCGTCGCGTGTTGGTAATGTGCACGGTGCACATCGGGTGTCGAGACGTGGCGTCGCGTCGCGTTTTAATAATGTGTTTCCTCCATAATTCTTTTTTGCCAATGTTGGAAAAAATCTAGCGAAAAATATTATCAAATCTATTAACCCAAAAAAAGCAAATTATTATAAAATAAGTGTGAAATCTTAAAAATAATAGGCATAAAAAGGAAGTTCGTCTCTCGTATTCGATAATATTACGGTACATATTCTAAAATCCATGAAAATTATTTTATAAAACCCATTACTCATTTGATAAACTTAAGTTCAATAAAAGTATTTTTTCCAACAAACTACAATAACACAATAATTTAACCTATTTATAAAGCTGGAGATCCACAACAAATAACTAATTATCTGTCTAATCTCAAAGAGGAAAGATTTTGGAAAAATCTGGTAAAAATATTTGGTCAGTTTCCATGAAAGCAATAAAATCCTAAACAAAAACCAATTTGGTTTTATAAAATCACTCAGCACACAAGTTGCTATTGCTAATGTAACTTCACACATTTACGGATCATTAGATAAGGGCGAAAAATGTGCAGGTATTTTTATTGATCTCAGAAAAGTTTTCATAGCAAATCCCATGAAATTCTACTGAGAAAATTAGAAAATATAGATATAAAAGACAACGCAATCAAATGGATTATCAACTATTTAAAAAATCGCCCGCAAGTAGTCAAAATTAATTAGATTAATAGTGATGAAGAAATATCAGACTTTAAAATCCCGCAAGATACAATGCTTCGACCTATTCTTTTTACCTTATACATTAAATTTTTTTTTTTCAGCCATTACATGGAAAAATAACTTCTTATGCCGACGATACAGTATTAATTAATGAAGAAAAAGACTTGAAAAAAAGTAACGTTAAAAGCCACAGAAGACATAAACACTCTTAAAAATTTCATCGACATTAATTTACTATCATTAAATAGCGATAAAAAAATTGTCATTTCGTTTACTATACAGTCAATAGACACCCCTAAATATTTTGACATTATCATACATGACAATTCCAAAACACACGATAAAAATGATTGTATCACAAACTGCTCAGTATTAAAAACAACAAACACAATCAAATATCTATGAATAATTATAGATAAAAATCTAAAATGGAAAGACCAAATGTGTTAAGTTGTAAAAAAGATTAGAAAACTAATATATATTCTTAAGAATCACAAATTTTTTGTCGAAAAAAACCTATATTTAATATACTATGCTTTGGTTCAATCAACAACATCAGTACAATATGCCATCCTTAGTTGGGAATCCGCATATAAAACTAACCTCCCAATAGAAGTCGTGCGGAGAAAAATTATTAAAATCATATTAAAAAAACCTTCGGACTAACCAACAGACCGCTTATTCGAAAAATTTCATGTAAAATACAAAATGTAATATCTACAATAATATAATGTAAACTCAACGCTTCACTTAATGCTTCTCTGGAAGAATAGTATTAAATATTTTTACTGTAAATTGTAAACCTTTTAACTTAAATGTATTTTTCCCTTTATTATTTATAAATTATATATTTATATTTTTTAATCAATCGCATAATATTAGGATTTTCTCTTTCAAGAAGGGGGAAATAAGTCCATTTTTCTACTTCATAGTTATCTTAATCTACGTCATTTAAATCTTCAATACCAAAAATATAATGAGCTCATCATTAATGATCCGTGGCACATTACGCGGAAAAAAGCACAAGTAAAGGTCAGTCCCGAGGAAGATGTGGGCTTTGTGAAAAGTGACCCATTGTTCGGAACGCGGCAAACAATGCTAACACATGAAGTACCCTTTACTGCCACCCCTTTCACCCGACACTCCGAGACATGTACCCCATTTGCTACTGTGACCTTTCCACGCACAATGCAGCGGGTGGATTCTTCAACGGGTCGTCAGTAGAACCTTCCACACTTGTGCTTTAGTTTTTCCGCAAGGGGTATGTTAAGGCTGTTATGTATGTACTGGGTATCATGGTAAATTTAAGGTTTGAAGATGTCTGGTTCAAATGACTCGTTTATAAACATATATATTTCATTATTGAATAAATGCTCATAGTGCTCGACTAATTTAGAATTCTTACGGAAAAATTTTTTTAATTACGGTTGTTGTTCCCGAAATGAGTTTTATTATTCGAATCCTACTGGGAATAATATATTACAAATATTTGGTCAAAAACCTTAATCGAGTTGTTCCCCGATACTACCTTACCATATTTTGTACCTGAGGAATTCATCTAATATTCTCCCTTTTGTCATATTCGGGTAGGGATCCATCGAGTGTCTCATCGTACAACCACGTTTATGAATGAGTTAATCATCTGACAAACTGAATTTTGTAAAATGTTGTGACTTTGATCAATTAAAACTACTACAAAAAAAACAACATTATAAAATACAATAATTCAACCGATAATATATTTGAATATAACTAGAAAACAACAAACTTTTTTGAGACGTCACTGTACCCACGTGGCCCGAAAAAAATCATTAAACAGAAGCCAGTAATTTTTGACTGCTAGCGAAAATTGTGTAAATGTTCGCGATGATCAAAGTCCCACCGACTCGCCCCATATTGCGGTGCACATCCAAGCCACCTTGAAGAGTAGCAGTAATATGTAATTGTAGTGAAAAAAATTAATAGATTATTTTTTGGTTACACAAAACATATTTTGAACATCCTTCCGATTATTAAATAAATCAAATTAATTTGAAACAATTATATTAAAATCAAATTACAAAATAATTTTAGAATCGAAATACTAAAAAATAAATAAAATGGTTGTTTTCAAATATTCTTATTATTTTATCCACATTGGGGATACTTTAATTACTATAGCTGCTTTATATTCTTAGCCAACGATGGTATTACATATATAAAAACACATGGTTGTTCGGTATATGGGATCCTTTATTAAAATAACACTACCAAGTTATACTTGAGTGGTTACCTTTATATACCTGTTATTTGTTGGTATGTTGATATTTGTCCATGCGCAGTTGTTGGGGGTGACCAACTGTGCAGGGGACTCGGGAAGGTAAGATGTGACTAGATATCATCACAAGTGACAAGTCCACCGTACCTGTGGCTGGTCGACGCAATCACTTCAGCACCATCACCATTAACATAATTACTGTCGTCAATAAAATTATTATTTTATGGATTTACAGATTATAATCCACATTCATCCGAGCCATCACAGCATGAACGCTGGATGCCACCGACCACGATGAGTACGATGAAGAAATAAAAGACATTCGATGACATATTTTGAAGATTTTTGTTCTTCCCGACATTGCACTGTGGATCTTGGGGTCTACAGAGAAGGCGCTGCGCGGGATTTGATGGCATCAGCAGCGGTTGATCAATCTTCAGCTAGCTGACACCCCCTTAGCGATTCAATTCGCACGTCACCAGGAGCTGCTCCATCTCGCCGTTTCAGCATTTGCCAGCAGCATAGGTGAGTGCATGGGATGCCTAACTTATGGAGGGTGCGCGGACCCCAGCACGATGTTTTGTACCGCCACCCCAAGTTCTTCTTCCATTTGCTCAGAACAACGCTTCGTTCCGCCACACTAGTTCTTCAATTTAGGTCATAAATTTATCATTCAGCCCATATAGCTTCTAATTTTAAAGATTTGAATTTTGTTTTCAGAATAAATTTTACTTCTAGTGTAAAAGACACCTGGCTTAATTTAATTTACCCTTCTTACATAAGTATACAGCCGCCTGCCTAAGGTCCACAACCTGAGATTTAAATTCAAATACCTTTTCTCCTTGTCATATAAATCATCCTTTTTTTTGATAAAAAAATAATTATTGGCCAAACAAGAAATGATTTTCTAAGAAAAATTGAAAATCAGCAGCACAAAAACACATGAAATGAGGAAAAAATGATTCTCCCTCAGAAAATAAATCCACAGTCAAAAGTTTCTGCTATAAAGATATTCTGCGAATTACCAGAAGAAATAAATTTTGAAAAAATCGTGAACAATAGCAATTAAAAATTATAAAATTATATGATTGATTTATCCTTAAAAATGTTCTATTTTTCTGATATAAGTACACAGTACATATTTAAAATTCTACAAATAAATAATAAAGAAAAATGTTAAGGTAAAGAATAATTAAACCATTTCAGGAAAACATAAAAGGTATTAAAACGAAACCTACTACAACATCATTAGGTTTATACTTCATCTTCACGTAGCACAAATATACCTACGTGACGTGAACTCCATAAGATAAACGTCAAACTTCCGAATTCCGCTTCTATTATTAAACCTCCGGAACCAGCAGGCGAATTTTCAGCTGCGCATAAATCGACGAGTCCCTCCTTCGCAGCGTTAACTGATATTTGTGAGAAAAAGATTTCTCGGGAAGGAAAATCTCACCCATGGGGTTAATAATGGTTCATTGAACACCGTCGGCGACTCATTACATCTCAAAAGTGAATCATTAAAAAGTTTCCGTAATGGATTACTGTAAATGGTCAAGTCCTTTTTAATTAGTTTGAATTCATACACGTAAGCATTATTAATTGCAAAACGTTTGAAAAATTGATTTAGAACTGTTCTGTGTTTGTTCGTAAGAAGGCACGTGGATACATTATCACCTTTTTATCGAAAAAGATTTTTTATTTTAAGCGTGTTTCTGTAGAAACATTTACGGAGTACGTTTCTGTTGGTATGAGGGTTGGTATGTTTACTGTATTGTATAATGATCTTTTATTTAGTGTAATTAAAACAACAACAAAAAACAGCATCTGCATGTCACGTTATAATAGAGATATTTGAATTTATTTATTTTGAAAATAAAAAAAATAAACAAACTGTTACGTAAAGAATTTTGTAACAAGCTGTTTCAACAAGATCGTTTTAGATGTATTTATCTATGGTTTCGGTATGTGGCACTTCCATCATTGAAGCATGTGATGAAAGGCTTAAATCACAGTGGAAAACAGACAAACCATAGCTTTCCACTTCGCGGACTAAAAATATACAAATTATTTATGGAAACCGTCATTCTAGCGACATCTGTTGAGTTCAAATTGATCCAGTTTGTTTGCAGTAGGCACCTGTAATAGTTGGAATTATATCGAGGTTCTAGGACGAAAGCACAGAGGTCGTAAAATCGTCTAGGGCGAGAAAAGATTCCCCTTTTTTAGGCTTAAAAATAAACATTGAATTTTGTCAACCAATAAAGCTGAACAAAAAGCTATAAAATTTTGAGTAACCAATCAGTGAACGGAAAGGCGTGTGTCTACGGAAGACAAAGGAATGAACTTTGGACCCGGCGATAAAAAAGATAAGTAATGGCTTCTTCATTCCCACAAAAATTAGAGGTAAACGCACTATAGTGTAAACATCGACGTTCAAAGGAACAAGTCCTGGGAATGTTTAGAAAAACCGATACATTTATGAGATAGCGAACCATAGAAATCGAGTGCTTTGAAGATTTTATAAGTTGAAAAACACACACGCGAAAATGCAATGGAAAAATTATAAGCGTGATAGTATAAAAGAAGGGCGGTAAAACGAAGGAAAGTTGCTGGCAGAATTTTCAACTGTAGTGCAATTATTTATGATAGAAGTAGGGTGTCAAGTTCGATAAAAATCGTACTAAAGAGAGGTGAGAGTGTTGGAAACAATGGAAACTAATCGTTATCAATTTAAGATGAAGCGGACATATTGGTAAATCAATTTTGAATGAAAATCTCGCGAAAAAATAGACATTTTAGAAAAGTGCAGCGACTGAACGGAGGGATAATACAGAGATTTTGAGCTGCTACAAAGGTCCTAAGAACATGATTATTGAGTACCATAGGAGGGCAATAAAGCTAAACATATAGCGATAGATTAAATTCAGGAAACGTAGGCATTTTACATGATTATCAGGGTAGATAGATATTAGAGTTACACAAGACTGCAGAAGAAGTGACATGAGATAAAAGGTTGACAGTCTCATGTGTATTTTAGAGGATAAACAATCGAAATTAGAACATGATTTTTGTTTACGTTAAGGTGATAATCCATTAGAAAAGCGATTAAGTTTAACGTAGGGCTTATGATATGTTTATATAAAGCAAAAGATATTAAAATTAATAGGTTTGAAATAAAATGAAATTTACGAGTGTAGTTCCAAAATTTGAGACATAAACAAGTGTCAATGCGTATGTTTTATATGAAATCTTGTATGAGAGAGATAGAAAATTGGGCGGAGATTGAGTTAAACAATAAAAATGACAGATATCCCAGAGTCAAATTAGGTATATCTCCCATAGAAGTGTGGAAAATTATATATTAATTAATAATAAATGAAGTATGAAATTTTCCTGGGGGCAACACACATCGGAAAAAGTGAGGAAAAGATAAAGGAAAGGGTAGAGAACGAGGATAAAGAATGATCCAAGTGGAGAAAAGCGATACAATTCTAAGTTATCCGTAAAATTAATAAATACGGCTTGGAATATAATTAGTTATGGAGTTATGAGAAGTGACATAAGAATAAAGAAGAAATTAGTGTAGAAAAACGTCTGAATAAAGAATATTCAAGAAGAAAAAGGGAAAACTCAAGTCTGCGGCATAAAGAGAGAAAGCACTGGTGAAAATGGAAAAGCTCACATAGGTGACAATAAAATTAAGTAGAATTTAGACAAATCGAAATTCAAAAATGCATAGTAAAGATTTCGACATGGATTTAATCATTTTTCACATGAGGTGCATAAAATTGAGATCTATATATATGTTACTGAGGACGGACCTATCGCGAATTGAGGAAAAAAGGGAACACAAAATCATGATATTTTAACTACATTTTGTATGAACCATGGAACAAAGGAAGCTTGGGCAATGAACGCAGGCTTACCCGATTCGGACCCTATCGAGCTAGAGACGTGAGATAAAAACTAACCGCCGCCCAGAGCCGGACAACAGAAGATCGTATGTAGACACAATTGAAATAAGTGGCAGGGATGTTCAAATTTACGAGTTGATAGGAGATAGAATTAAGCATCAAAAGAAATTCAGATACGTCTTAAAATAACAAAAATAGTTCGACCTAAATAATTTATAATTTTCCGGCACATCTATATAGCAAAATATTAAATATCAGCTAATTTATATGAATCAAGCAAGAACAAAATATTAAAATAGGAATCAATAGTCAAAATGATTTATTTTGAAATTAGTTGAAAAATACAGTTAATTAGGTAGGATTTCTTCGACAAGGTTTGTTGTGTAGATCCCAACCGGAAAAATCTTGAAGAGGGTGAGTTTTCCTTTTATAAATAATTTTCAGGCCCTGGGAGTGAGAAGGTGCAGCTGATTATGGTATCCCAATTAAAAAGATAAAACAACAAAAAAGGAATTACACATTAATATATGTATATTATGTATTTATCTATAAAAAAAAACTAAAGTAATATATTGTATATAAAGAATATATATGAGTAATGTATGTACCTACATGTATATGTATTTATATATTTATCATTTAATCGAAACATTGGAATGGTAGCGATCTTAAATACCTGCCTATGGACATATCTATTTTATTGAAAAAGAAAATATGCATTTATTAATATTCAAGACTATGTAGAATCATATATTTTATATTTATTTACTCTTATTTAACATGTTTTGAAAATCGAGATATGTGTACTTATATACATATATTTATTCTTCATTTAACCTGTAATAAATTTACTAAATTCGGAAAATGAAATAAATAGTTTAATTTCAAAAAGGAATAAAAAATATTTTAATTAACTATGCACAGTAAAAGGTAACATAACTGAATTATAAGGAGAGGTAGAAATATTTCTTAAATAAACAATCTCACATCTGGGTTAGTGTGTCAAAGAAGGTGTTTACATTATTCGATATGTTTATAAATATAGCGTACACTGGAGAATTGGGTCAGTTACATGGTTTGAAATCGACCTTGGCCGCAACAAGATAATTACCAGGATGTCATTGTACAATGTGCAGCGATTTTGCGTATTCACAAATACCTATCATTCACAAACGACAATTGAAAATCACGGGTTAGCAAGATTTATATCGAAATATTACATGAAACATTTGAATACCATTGATTAGATAGTCGCATAGATTTTTATTAGTTACCTGAAACAGCTGGAAGCTGCGTGCTTACAAATACCTACCATTCACAATCGACAATTGAAAAATCACGGGTTAGTAAGACTTATATCGAAATATTATACGAAACATTTGAATATTATTGATGGGGTGTTCGCGTAGATCCCATCAGTTGCCTGAGACAGTTGAGAGGCGTGTACCCTCTTATGTGGCAATCAATTACATGAAACAGTTGAAAAATCACGGGATAAGATGAACTAAATTTAATGTTGAACCCTGGAGGAAAAATTTAAAATAAATACAGTTCATCCGATAGGAGGCAGTGGTCGCTCCCATAACAAGACCACTAACCAAACAATAGAGATGGCGATTCTCTTAAATAAAAACGTCAAAACCAAACAAAACAAAAGCCTGGAGTTCGATAGCTCTCCAAAACAAAATATCAATAAGATCTTATTTTACTAGTATTTATTCGTATCACCTTATTCTTACGTATTTATTCGGTAACCAAACTTAGAGCTTCGCAGAGTTCTTTGTACGAGATCCGAGCTTGGGATGCGAAGCAGCTAGCCTCGTATTGCAAGTTATAAACCTTTCCCAAAAAGTATGTATACATATATTTATTCGTATGTACTGTTTACTGGAGAATGCGGACCTGCATACAGCTTGCATTTTAGGTCTTCTGGACCACTCTCGCATTTTCTTTTAAACGTGGAATGAGGATTAACGATCCGTAAGTCCACACCAACCGTGAGTATATGATTGTATATAGGACGAAACCGGTTCGCCCTAAGTAAATTGTAGTCCAAGGAGGGGTCGGAATTTGAGGGTTTCGGGACTCGAGAAGAGACTTGAAGGCAGTGCATGATGACGATGGAAGGTTCTTTGGGACGCGGTAACTTAGGTACCAATCAATGAACCGTGTCAAAAGATTGTGCGAATTTCTCGTTGATTCTCGATCATCTCGTTTACTTGCAGGAGGATTGGAGCCAAATTATGCCAGCAAAGGGCTATTCCGAGTTCGTCAAATATGCAATTAACTAATTACATTAACCCACTAAATCAATCTTTACATGTACCTTATAGCAGCAGAATCATAAAGGAGTGGCGCCAAACAGACACAAGAGTTTACCAAAATCAAATTTACTAACAATTAACCATTTGAGTTAAATTACCAGTCCAAATAAACATGTATAATGTCTTTTATCAGCGTTTAACTACGACTTTGTTAGGGTGCAGGGAATCAGAACAGTTACAATAGGAAAGCTAGCTCATTCAGAGAAATCATTTAAGTCTAGGTTTGCAATGGAAAGACCAATTCAATTTTGAAACTCAACGCCTTGATCAGAACCAAGAGGGTTACCACAAAATGAAAGTAATTAAAATCCTTTATCATAAATCAAAAAATTACACAACGTTTGATGGAATTTAGTTACAATATAAATACGAAAATATTTGCGTTCAAGTTCGTAAATAACGTATTAATTAGTTAAGTACATATGTCTATAAAGATGTATAGTACAAGAGAGCTTTAAGTAGCTTTCTGTAGATATCAAAGAAATTAAGGGTCCAATTTTCATGGGGGCTTATGTGTTGTAGGGGAGGAATTTTCCATCCCTGCGAACACATATGCAAAGCAAGCCTTAGAGAAAAAAAAATTAAATATCGGTCATAGCCAAGAGAGAAAAAATTTTTATATTGTTTTAAACAAATAAAAGAATGGCAAAAAGACGAGAATATTACAAGCATTTACCATTGAATATTGGCAAACTAGTAATCTGGGATTTCAAAATTGGCTACAATTGATTTCTTGAACGATAGCCCAGAGCTTTGGGCAACCTCTGGAATTAAAAAATTCGTGAATAACGCCATCATTTCTTGATATTGGAGATTGGATTTGAATTTCGTAATCGGGAAACATCTTTCGATCCATGGCCACTCTTGCTCTGGAAGAAACATTATTTTTTTGTTAATCCATCCGCGATGTTATTGATGTTTATCACGCTATTCATCAACGTACGCTTCAAGTATAACCGGATAAACTGAGCTATATTTGGTAATTCAGAGGTATAATTATTTGATTCTAGGTATTAAAGACGACATCACTTTTTCAATTACATCAAAATAAAGCCCAGTTATTTATTTACTTAATCATGGTTTGATTCATTTTTTTTCAGCAATGATCGGTGAATTTGCAATTACATAGGCATATTGCATTATCAACTAACCCCGTATACCTTTTTTCAATCCCTGGACTTCTTTTCCTTTCTTTTCTTAAATAAAACCTCTCCACTCAGCATCCCCGGAGATGAAACAGGTCCCGAGAGAAATAATTATTAAGTCAATTGCCCCAAATATCGATTTTTATAGCAATACGTCATGAGAAGTAAATTTATACATTCGGAATTTCTCGGTAAATAGTAAAACATAATCGTATTTCTAGGTAGCTTCACCCACAACAATTTTCAGAATAATTATTGACTTCACAATTTCACGAAGGCAAAAGGGCATAGCCCACATTTATTTTACTCAGAAACACTTTCATATTTTTCAATTTGTTTTTTCGTAGAAAGCAATCACTTTGCAATTTTTTACTATAAATTAAAATGAAAACACTTTTCTCTGGCGCATAGACTGTTATATGTTACATAAAAATTCTGTCAAATAATTTGTGCGCATTTCTGCTTTTCTAACTAAATCCAAACAAATGAGATTTTTCTGAACGTATCTGAAAACTAAAAACTGTTTTGAAAGATGGAGAAATACGCTTTCAATTTTTTTTAGAAATAAAAATATAATTTTTGAAATAATATATTTTTAAATCAAACATAAATTTTTTTTAAGAATGACTCACCTTACATTTTTCCGTCTTCTACCTACCCTACAATTGCTGATAAATAAAAAAAACATATATTTTGTTAGACAAATGTATTATAATCATCAATTTTTCCTCAGTTTTTTGTAATTTCATATTTAAATAATCAATTAAAAAATTCACAAAGTTTTATAATTTTTTCAAGCTGCGGTCGGAACCTTTGGTTTCATAGAGGTGTACATTATAATTTTTCTGTATTTACCTTCTAATATAAAGCGTGATGTTTTTTTTTTATTTCTAGCCTGCTGATATTACGTTAGCTGATATTCCGCCAGCTAGTATTACGCCAGGTGCCAACCGTATAGTTTCAAAGTAAACAAAAATTAAAGATTATTTTTTTTAATTTATTTAAATAAGTTGATTGCTTGAAAATAATGTGTGTCATAAAATAAGTATGATAAGTGTAAACATGAAATTTCTCATTAGAAAAGGGATAGATTAATGATTTATATATTTAACGATTTATAAAAGCGCTTGAGTTTAGAACAGTGAAAATTTTTACCTAATACCATGGTGTGAGGCGGCCTTACGTTTGGTTTGACTATACCAACACTGAACTGGTGTAAAATCTAATAAGTAAGACGAATATTATGTATTTAATATTATTCGACCAGTTGGTGGCTGAGTTGACATCTCGTTTGAGTCCCACCCAGGCGTAGTGTGTTCAATTCTTCGGCTGGCTAAGTCCTCCATCATAACACAAGCAACATTTTCCGCTTTCTGTGGTGATAATTTTTAAATATTACGTTACCCGAAATATTTGACTTTTAGTTTAAAAAAAAAATATATCAAAAAATTAGGTACATACCACCATTATCATTGATTAATTATTGTAACAAATTAAAAATACTATTATCGTTTGAGGGTCTGTATGATTGATTGTAACTCTGGTTGACCTCAGAATTTTTTTTAAATCTTTAACTGCTATTTCAGAATTGAACCGGATTATGTCAAGAATTCCGACAAGCGAAGTACCTACCTACTTTTTCGAAGAATTTTTAAAAAAAAATTCTTTATTTGAAATGCAAGTCTTGCATTTAAAATTCTTAGAGTTAATCTTGACAAATACCCTATGATATTAACTTGTAATATTATTGATATGGAGATATAGATATAGAGTTTCTTAGTTTAATAAACGAATCGTTAGAAACAGGGAAGTTTCCTGAATCATGGAAAACGTCTATGGTGATTCCGATTTCAAAGATTTCGAACACAAAAAAATGTGAAGACTTTCGACCTGTAAATATGTTTTTTTTTTTTTTTTTTTTTTTTTTTTTAATAAATTTAAAATGAATCAAATTTAATAATGTTATAATAATTATTAAGTTCTGCAAGTATTTTTGTTATTTTTACAGTTTTTAAAAAAATAACAGAAATTAAAAAAAAAAGAAAATTAAAAAGAAAATTAAAAGAAAATAAAAGAATTCTGTAAAAATAACAGAAATACTTGCAGAACTTAATAATTATTTAACATTATTAAATTTGATTAATTTTAAATTTATTTAAAAAAATTAAATTGAGTTCTACAAATTAAACACCAAAACAATATGTAAATATGTTACCAAAATATGAGCCAGTGATGGAATACATAATTAAATCTCAACTTGAAGAATACTTGGAAAATAATAGCATCCTTTGTGACGAACAATCTGGATTTAGGAACAATAATTCATGTGAAACAGCGTTAAATTTAGTAATTGATGATTGGAAGGAAGATATAGATAAAAACTTGCATATTGTTGCGGTGTTTTTAGATTTTCAAAGAGCTTTTGAAACAATAGATAGAAAAAGAGTTATTAAAAAATTAAAAAAAATATGGAATAAAAGGGAAAAAACTGGAATGGTTTAAAAACTACTTAAGCAACAGACAACAAACAACAAAGATAAGAAACAATATATCAAATCCGATTGAAAATAAGCTGGGTGTACCGCAAGGATCTGTATTGGGTCCGATATTGTTTATACTCTACATAAATGATATGGTAAAAATATTAAAACATTGCAAAATAAGACTGTTTGCAGACGACGCACTAAATTATATTGCAGAAGATAATTATGCGAAAGCAATCAAAAAGATAAATAGTGACTTAGGAACATTGTCAAAATGGCTCAAACTAAATAAATTAAAACTTAATGTAAATAAGACAAAATACATGCATATAGGCAGAACAAATACGTATGAGGAACCAAAGGTTTCTATAAATGGAGAAATCATAAAAAAAGTGGAAGAAATTAAATATCTAGGTGTTATTATAGACTCAAAATTGAACTTCTCAAAAAATGCAGACTATACAATTAAAAAAATTGCAAAAAAATATCATTTCTTGATAGAGTCAGAAACAAAGTAAATAAAGAAACATGCCAGATAATATACAATACAATTATATCACCACACTCTAATTACTGTTCAAGTATTCTTTTTCTCTGCAATAAAGAGAAAATGAAAAAAATACAAATACTGCAAAATAAAGCAATGCGAATAATACTTAAGCGCAACATATACACACGGATAAGAGACATGTTAAAGGAGCTGAATATTTTGACGGTGAAGCAAACTGTGTATTTGAATGTAATTATTTTTATACATAAAATTAACATAGGGATGATGTCTAAAGAACTGAAAAGAAAAATAAATTACAATAACGAGATACACGGACACGGAACGAGAAATTCTAAGCAAATTAGATTGCCAACAAGAAAAAAAACAAGCACCCAAAAATCTCTGATGTACCAGGCCGTTCAACTCTATAACAAAATCCCGAAGGAAATTGCTGTGATAGAAAATATTAATAAGTTCAAAAATGAATTAAGAAAATATGTCTATCTCAATTATTAATGTTTCTTTTTTGTGACTTTATTGAAATATTTAAAGAAAGATTATGTTTGCCAAACAATGTACATGTTTATATGTTTATAAAACTATTAGCACACACGAAGATGTGAGCTAACTTAAGATTAATAAATAAATACCTCCAACTTCTGACGTTACCCATACATTCTGATGGCAACATGCTACATTTGCCTCCTAGCGGAATGGGTTGTGCGCCTTGGTTTTTTCACATACATTTAAAGGGATTTAATGTGAAAACAGATACTTTTCTTTATTTTCCGTTAATAAATTACAGAAGTTGATTTTTTTAAAATTAGAAATCCCACATACAACCTTAATCATACAATAAAAACAATATATTGAAGCGGCTAACTCTTTCTTTGAATTTTAAATGTAATAAAATACTAATATATTTGTTAGAAATATTACAAAATTATCTCAATATACTTAATAATATTAAGGTATGAACAATGTCATATATTAAAAGTATATTTAACATATTCAATAATTAAAAATACGTACAAAATTTTGTTGTTCCTCCTTCATATAATCTGAGCTTCTTCAAGACCCGCATTAATAAATTATTTTCAACAGCCCCTACATAAACATACCTCACTAGGCTGCCCAACTGGTTACATAGCTCCCCTGCCTTAACACTATACAAACAGGAGCGCTGTTTTGAGGTGTCACATAAAAAATACAAAAATGTGATTTGAACGTCAACATTGAGGATGATTCATAACTTGAACATGAACCCAGAATGCTACATGGAACCAAAACTGCTTTGCTAAATTAAGGCGGTGCACTACGACGTGTAATATTTTAAATTGAGCCGCTATCAATAACAACCCTTACATAGATGGCGATAAGGTTTAAATTCCCGCTTAACATCATCCGCCTGTTTTGATTTATGCAAGAAAAAAACATGTCTAAAAAGTGCCTTTTATTTTATTTTGTGGATGTTCAGGCATACATATTTAATTTTTTTTGATCATTTTATAAATAACTTAATTTGCCACATTATACAATAAAATCATAACCGAAAATGGGTTCGTAAATAGGAGATTTTGAACTTAAAAGCAGTTTTCATAGGCCTTTACCTTATTTTTCTGGGCTTATAAAAAGACTTATCTAAAAAATACTCTATTATTTCAAAGGCCGAGATGTATCTACTCACAGTATTTGATTAAAGCATGAACAAATTTTCATTCCAAAAACACATGATTTTGCATTACTACGTATGGCATCGCCTTAACTTAAAAAAAATTATAATTATATTTAGATGGTTAGGATTTAACGAAATCATTTCATCAACCTGTCAACGTTTTTTGGTATCTTTAAAAATGATTTGGGTATTTTTTGTTCGTAAAATGAACCAAGGAACATATTTTTATATATATTTATTAACAATATTGATCAAAATACAAATTAGAATACGCAAAACACCACCATCAAGTAAAAATAAATTCAATTTGCTGCCATTGAAAGCAATGTCAAAGTCAACATATTAAACTAGCTCCCTCTAGTGGCTAAAATTGTTGATCTTGCCACTATTTCACTGGAGTTATTAATATTTAAACGAATTATTAATATTTTAGGGTATTTGATAAGACAAGACAGATTTCAGATTTTTCACAGGTCTGCGCAAGTGTATTTAAAATTACAATAGTGGACGCGGCGATGTAAAATGAATGTAATGATTTCTTTCTCTACTGCGTATTACTCGTTTGTCAGTTGTCATTAAAAAAGCAACATTAAGATGATAAATTGAATCTGTTTTTCTCATTAAAAAATCAAATTTGTTTTTGAATTTCTGTCAAGTCACTTGAATTATTTCACTAACGACAAAACGTCAATCGGCGGAGTGCGAAATTCAGTACGTGACTACTATATCTAAATACATCTTCAGTTCACGATTAAGTGAACAATGAAATTTTCTCTGTGTTTAAAAGAAGAAGTCTCATTCCCTTTGAGAAGGTCTCGGAGGAAATGATATAATCGTGATCAGAGATGTCACCATTATACAGAAGTACTGAACATTGCGTAGATTGCTACTAGGTTCTTATTTTGAGAATATAAAATTATTTTTTTAGTCATCGTACTGTACAGGCACAGACGTGAACAATAAAACTGTAAAAAAATCTAAATATATATGATTTGACAGAAAACAACTGCTCTGTTCGTGTACTTACTTTCCGAGAGCTGGTGAGCTAAAAAACGTGGCGTTTGTATTGATATCGCAGAATATACAGGAGCTGCAAAAAAGTCAAGTAAAAATGAATAAATAATATTTTTTACTATTAGGGGGAAGATTTTGAAAGAAGATCAGAATCTTTATTTTATGTATTCAAACTCTCCTGCGTTTGAAAAAAAAATCATCAAAGTGGATTTTTCAAAACGTTCCTGTTTCTATTTATCGTTTTTTAAACGAATGGCTTTGGATAAAGCATGTATATATAAATACTGTGCTGTCAAAACCATTTATCTTCCCTTGTTTTTACATCGACCTTGCACGTTGTTAAAATCTCCTCATTCTTTAATTTTGCTTATCATTTCGGGAAGTAAGTATTGAAATTTTTTATTTTTTCTTTCCTTTTTTCTCATTTAGCATATAACAATAGTAATTTCAAGCCACTTTCAAATTCAAGCCAAGCCAAATTAAATTCGTAGGGCGTTACAGAACGGGGTGCAAATATACCATATTTTATTAAAAAAAATATTTATGACCAGTACATAACAAACAATTTTATTTACCCTTTTTGAATTTGGAACTCGCTTTCTCCAAACTTGGCGTCCAATTAAAACCAATAATGTTACCACTCTGCCTAAGAGGTTGTCGAGGATAAAGTAATATTTTTTTATGAAATGAAAAAAAATGTGTCAACGGAGTAACCACAGTAGCATCGTCTTAAATACACACAATTGTGACTATGGTTGTCCACACACTTCCATCGTACTATTACTGTCCTCACCCCGTCACAAGTAAACAGTGTCGCACAAAATAATGGATACTCATTTCATCTGGAACTACTACCTAAAACGGCGGCGTTCATTGTCCCTTAAATCGACAACGAGCGCCCTAAAACAGGGGCGGCGAGGTATAAAATGACAGTTTACGTAACGTTTTGGGATTCAAATTGTTTAGTGGAGGACACCTAAAACCTACAGTCTACAATCTGCTCGGGCCACGGCTTCCATGACAAAGTACGCAGCTAGAGCAACTACGGGCGCTTCAATTTCATCAAAGCAATAATCGTTTCGATGAAAATTTTGAAGTGCTGAGCGCTTTTATAGCCTGTAATGTATTCGGAAAAAGAGAAAGGAAATCACTCTTTGAACGCTAAGAATAATGATGGCATAATCATCATTAAATGCTTATTTACAAATATAGTTGAATTGAATTAAATTAATACTATTAATAAATTATTATTACTGTGGTTACTACAATGTTGACCATTCGATTCGAATCTAACCTAATAATATATATGTTTTTTGGAAATAAGAATAAAATTCTTACACATAAATGTGTTTGTTTAGATTTTATTTTTAATTTATAAAGCTTCACTTATTTCTATTTCAATTAATGGATAAGAAATATAGTTTTAAGAACGTTCTAAGAACGATGAATTTGTTCTTTGACCACGTGTTCTCTATGATATCGTTTCCTTGTCTATAATTAAATTATTAAAAAGATTTTTGAAGACAATATATACACTTTTGTCAATATACACTTGTAAAGCCGAAACGGTAATTATATGAAATTTTCTCAATAGAAAAAAATCGCAAATTAAGCTCCGAAAAATATGAAAAACACGTTTTGTTCTGTTATTAATGTTGTAGGTTATAGGTATGAAAAAAAATCAGACTGTATTTTAAAATGCAACTAAAGCATTTGTCGAGAGATTTTTGCTCTATTTCAAACGAATCGTATTTTATTAAATATATTCACCATTTTCGCTTATTTATTATCGTTTTATTAACCTATCCTTTCCTATCTGTGGTGTGTATTTACTGCACATTGTTTCTAATAACTATAATAGATAACTCTATAAATATAATAAATTCTGGGTTCAGATTTTTAGTATTCTTCTGTTATAAATTTATGCACTGAATTAAAAAATAATATTTTACATATTTTCTAAATTCAATTAAAAATCTGTTTGTGTTTTTTTAAAAATCCGAAACAAATACACCAATACAATCAACCATGTGACACTGCTACGCGAAGAGTGTGCGAGGAAATGACACGCTATTGATGTCCCGATTTAGTTCGCTATGCGAGAACATAATAAATCCACACGTTCGCAGTTGTATTTAGACCATCGATACCTACGACCGCATAGCTGTGTGTGTGCGTCCAGCGCCATCCAGCACCTGCAGCCAGTGGGTCGCAGGCCGGTCGTTAGATAAGGACTCCTCGCACGTTTGTTTACCATCTGCCGATGGTTTTTTCATGTTTTCAGCAATTAAATTACAATTATTATCACTTTTGAAATTAAATATGATAAAAATAAGCGATTAAATATGAATATTTATATTTTTCCGATATTAAATCGCTTATTTTGAGATGTGTATTGACTATACAGCACCGGAACGAGTGTATTTTTTTAGCACAGTAAGGGAAAGGTAAATATTACCGCGCTCCCTCTCACATTTACATATCTCCCTCTCAAACCATCTTTGAACGCTTACCACGGGGCCTTAATGTAATCCTAGTTCATTGTTCACAATCGTATTACAAAACTATGAGGTCGCGAATATCCGAACTGAGTGAAGCACGCGCCTGGTCCCTCTCGGTGTCTTCAGTTATTGCACTAAGTGAGGCCCGCTCTCGCTTATAATAATATTATTATCTTATGTTCCTGACATGTAACTATACTTTGTATTACCCTCCAATGTCTTTTTTATATTTCAATTTCAGTGAACCTCTTCTAATGTCTAAAAAACTTCAGAAAAATAATATTTTGGTTATATTTTAAGTTTATATGAATACATATTTACTAATTATTATTTTATTTTTGGAAGGCATATTTTATAAGTGAAGACAACATACTCGTACTTCTTTCATGAGCTGTCTGAAATGTGCCAAGCTTACATTGCTACAGTGAATTCTGTTGAAGATGAGAATGAAGAAAAAATGGAGAAAAACTATGAATATATACTAATATTTTTAGAATTTAATTTCCAATTCTGTTAGAGCATTAAATTTAGTTCTATTTTTCGTTGTATTTGCATTCTGCATATCATGGTTTTATGACACTACGTTGAATTTAATGACTGTCGAAATGAATGTATTTTTTACAGAACAATTTATCCGTCTTAAAATTTAACTTTCCACATATACATGATCGCGTTTGGATAAAAATATTGGATTTTAGATATATCATACGCAGTGCGACTCACCGAGGCGCACCAACCGGTAGGTATCTGTTCTCAAATAACGCCTTAACTAAATAAAGGTATCCCTTAACATGTGTACAGGGCCTCGATTCTCGGCGAAGTCATTCCAGTCGAACAACCAGTCGAGTGGTTTGACCCACCGACCGGTGGAATGACTTTTGATGTTTGGCTATGTAAGTATGTACCTACGACGAGACTCAAGAATAAGAAAGTCGACCAATGTATGTACTTTCGGCGGTCATTTCTATCGGCCTGAATTTGAGAATCGATACCCAGAACACTGTTGATATAAAGATTTTGATATGACACTGAACACTGTTGATATAAAGATTTAATTTTAATTTTTTAATTTAATTTAATTTAATCTTTATCACAATAAAGATTTGAATAACAAATAATACCCAAGTGAAAGGAATAAGGTTAAAAAAATGTTTGAAATAGTAGTGTTGGGTATTTTCACTAAACGTTTTTTGGTTATTGTTTGAAAAACAAGAGCTTTTTTTCAAACGTAAAATATGTGAAAACAATCAATATATACCGAAGACACGGTGAAATCTAAATTTCAATAAAATATCATTCAATATTTTGCAAGATTCGCCGTATTTCAGGATATGAAAAAAAATATCAGTATACCGAACTCTTAGTGGATATTTTGTTCTTTTGAGCTAAAAAAATTTGTAAAATTTTATGTTATCAAGTCAAAAACAAATTTGGATACAGTTATAATAATGAACATTTCTTAGAAATAAGAATCGAGGTGGTAAGTGGTGAAGGGTAGGGCTCTCGGCTAACAATCCGGTGGTCACGAATTCAAATCCTGGCGTGCGCAATGAAATCTTTGTTTTATTAATTTGTGTTGATTCAGAACTTTTTCTATAAGAATAAAATGAAATATATTTATGGTACGCTGCAGAGTAGAATATAATCTTAGTATCGCCCTGTTGAAAGATCACCATTCAGAATTGAAACATTGCTTTAGCTGTGTTTGGTGACCAGGTAGTCAGGTACTTCCCCACCTTCCTCTTTGCCATCTTCTTCCCCTCTCCACTACTTTCAGCCTCACAACATACCGCAATTGGGAACGCCGTAGTCTCACTGGCTCCAGAAGGTTATGTATTGTTGGGACCCTTGTGTGAAATCACATACAAAATCAAAATTAAATGTAATGATTCTGAATCATCTCATCCAATTTAGCGGTAGTTAAGAAATATTTCATAATGCCGATGAATATCACAAACCAGAACGTTGATCCGGTTAGTGATGATTTCCCAAACCCAATTGAATATCATCATCCAGCAGGTATGAACTAATTAGTCCAATTACCTTTGAGTTATTCTACTATCCAATAATATGATGTCATTTCATATCAACTCCGGAACAAATAGGACTGTTTCACGGGGAGGAATTAACATTTGACATAATTAATACATATACAGGTATTTGCGCTCGGGCCGCAACTTTGCAGCATATTACACACGATAATTTATTTGCGTACGTTGTTCTAATTGGTATAATTGGTAGTGAAACAATAACATAACTAATGCCCACATTCAAATCGAATCTGTTCTAGGACTAATTATTGTCCATGGCATATCTAATCGGATTCGATTAACTTCACTGTATGAATTTTATTATTGTATTTTTTGTTAAAGGTAGATGAAAATTAAAATTTCAATACATTTGAAATATTAGTAAGCTTTTAAAATCCTAATAATATCAATGTATTCATCGGTATAGATTTAAGTGGTCAGAGCTTTCGACCGGAAATCGAAGGGACACGGGTTCGAGTCCCGTTGGCGTCATGTATCTTTTATCAGGAGATTTTTCAATGTGGATGAGTGTTTCAGGCAAACAATTATTGCTTATAAAAATAATTGTTATCCTTTGTGCTATGCATTAATAAAATCTTGTCTTAAAAACATTAATTTATCAAAAAAATAATAATTAATATTTGACAAGTTCAAGTATTTCACCTAAAAATGTAGACAATTTGTCTCAACGCCATCTAGTAAGAGAGTTAGCACTTACAATGCCTTTCTCATATAAAATAAAGTTGGTTGTTCTCAGGTGAAAAAATGTAACAAGCAGTAATTGTTGAATGAAACACTAGCATATATTGAATAATTTCGCGGGTAAGAGATAAGCCTCCATAGCTCAGTGGTCAGAGCTTTTGACCGGAAATCGAAGGAACACGGGTTCGAGTCCCGTTGGCGTCATGTATCTTTTATCAGGAGATTTTTCAATGTGGATGAGTGTTTCAGGCGAACAATTATTGCTTGTAAAAATAATTGTTAACACTTATAATAATCACAGATAACAAAAAAAAAAAAAATTTTTCTCGTGAAAATTCATATTAGCGCTAAAAATATGACGCCATTTAATTAATATACGGGTTTCCGAGGGTTCCGATTCTACATTTATAGTGTTAGAAGTAAAAAAGAAAAATAACATTTTTCAAAAAATCCTCGATTGTATATTTTTTCGCACACAAACAATTTAACTTTGTTACCTGAACACTACAAGAAAATGTTGGAATGTCAAAAAATCTGATTTTTCTGTTTTACCTGGGTATCGATTCTCCAATCCAGGCCGCTCGAAATCGCCGTGGAAAGTACATACAATGGTCGATATTCTTATTCTTGAATCTCATCAAGGTACATACTTACACACAATACGAGTTGGTCGAACCACTCGTTGTTGGAGTGAAATGACTTAATCGAGAATCGAAGCACAGAACTATTTTATAGAACTACCTCCTGAAATAATTGCACTTTACCCTCTGACACCTTGTGTAGAATTGACTCCTAGTTTCATCGCCAGAGTGACATCTTCGATGTAGATAAAAAAATACCTACACCCTTAGTTAGTTTTATAATTATGTTTGTGGAAACGGAGCCGATAGTGTTAACTACTGGGTCACAGAGATCATAAAAACTAATAAGTTTTTTTTTATAAAATTTTACACATGACAAAACCTAATTGGAATAAATACTTTTTCATTGCTCTAAACCCATCTTTAAATCTACCATTTTTTTAATTGAAACACAAGCATCTGTTAACTTTGGCAGTGTTTTAGATAAATTGCATGCAGAATGCATTTAACGTAATGCCCAAACACTGGTGTAATCAGAAAAGCCACAAACGGCCTTGCTTGCGGTCCCGTGATGGTCGCGTTGATAGTCACTCCCGTGCTGCTGAATTTGCAAATTTATATCTAATGTTCTTAATGCAAACGAAATTTTGCGCTGGCCACAAAATGGTAATAAATTAGCCAATGGTCAGTGGAAACTGCGGTGTTCGACTACTCAATATTAAACCCCCTGCTACTAGTTACTAGAGGTACTGGTTCAGATGTACATTGTGTGTATACTGCATTCCCTGAATCCCAGTACGTTTCACGCTTGGATGACTTCTGCTTGTAAATAGTTGGATCCGGGCGAATCCTGTTGCATGTAAATCACAAACTGATAAGAAAAACACCAGTTGTATTTATTAATCGTGGAAAATGTCAATGTAGGAAACAGTTATATTGAAAGTTTTCTCCAAACTTGGTCTAGAATAGAAACTTTAAATTGTGGTTTTGTACATTTTATTAAAAAATAAAAGCATATTTTAAAACTTTTTATCGGTTTGTGGAAAACAAGAGGTCTTATAAATTTAATTAAAAATGGTATTTACAGATGTCATGAGAGACGAGTTATTATTTGTGACAAAGAAATCTCGCGAAACAAGCATTTAATTTATTTTCTACCGACCAGCTCTGAAATGATATCGACAAAATTACTTATTTTAGGAGATGTCTTGAAAAAAAAAATATTAAAAGGGTTTTTTGAAAAGAGAGACAAACATTCCCGGGTTACGAATAACATGATATTTGAAAATATTCTGCCACAAATACAAATACAAAGCGGAAAAATGTTGCTGGGTTATTTAGATCTTTTATGTCTAAATGTCAGACTATTTGTCAACAGTGGAATTTTCATCCGAATATTAACCATCATTAATAAAAAATATGAATTCATTATTAATATATAAAAAACTAAATCGATGCTTTGGTTTTTACAGCCAAATATAAATTAACACAAGCCATGTGAGTATTGATTACTCACACCTTTGAAAATGAATTGAATCAATATGCCATTTTTAGTTCACAAGAACCTAACAATTCCATTTATTTTAATTATGTTATACACAAACAAACCCCAGCTTTGAGTCAAATGACTTGATTGTAGTAAAATTTGAAAGAAAACCGGCTAGTTCATTGAAATTGAATGCAATTAAAAAATTGTTTTGGTATTGTCTGAAGCCCACTAACTGGGTTTCTATCGACTAGTTATACATAATATAAGAAATTTGACATTTTTTGGCATGACAAGATTACAGAAATGTAGGTTAAAACTGATAACAGAAAAATCAAATAAAACCCTTAACAAACAGTTATTGTTATTACATAAAGGATTTGTAATAAGGTATGTGAATCCTATTACATATTTTATATCTATGTTTTCGGTATGTAGTAAGTACCTCCAACATACCAACAATATGAATCTTAAATGCGTAACCCTTTTATTTTTGTTTTTTTTTACAAAAACCCCATCCTTTACAGATCAGACGCTAATATTTTGCGTTTCAGTACTCATGGTTAACCTTTACTAAAGGTAAATATTAATCAAATTTATCTGCCTCCGTGGTAAGGCTTTCGACTAGCAAGTTGGAGGTCGCGGGTTCAAATCCTGGCAATGGCAAGAAAATTTAATTGGATTTATGTGTTTTATTACACCATTGTACTTATTTCAAATAATACATAGTATTTTTGAGTAGACAATAATATCAGTATCACCCTGGGGTATACCACCACTCAAAATTGAAAACTTGCTTGAAATGGCTTTGGCCATGTTTGATGACCAGATATGCATAGTCAAATACTTCAACACATTCCTCTACCCCAACTTCTTCCCTTTTCCACTAACTCAAGCATCGCAACATACCGCTATTGGGGATGCCATTGTCTCACTGGCTCCAGTCGTTTGGGAAAAGTTGGGACTCTCGTCCGGTTTCACATAAAATAACAAAATAATTGCCACCTAATCCCACGGCAACAAGTTAGATAATATTTTCGTTGACATTTACGGTTTCTGTTATTAAAAAATAATTTATTTCACTGTAAAGCTTTTAAAGTACACGGTTGTTGCAATGAGAACGTACCTCCTGCTAAAGGCGTTATTATTTTGGCTACAGAATTCGGGGCTACTTGTATTAACATAGCAATTCTTAAATCCAATTCGTTAAAAACTAAACTGAACTTTCTCAAACACACATTTTGTTTTTGGTCTTTTTTCTAGAATACCTACTCATGTAATTACTTTTAGTATCAAAAATGGATTTTTTTCCATTAAATTTTTTACAATTATTTGAGAATATAACACTAAAGTCTCAACTCAACCTGGATTCCCTCAGACGATTATTATGAGGCTGAAGAGAGTAGGAGGGAAGGGAGATGGAAAGAGGCAGGGTAGGTAGTATCTGGATTTCCAAGTCTGATCACTAGACACGGCTAATGCAATTGCAAGCAAATAGTGGTCTTTCTAGCAACACTGAGAGTAACTGCCACTCCGGTTTAACAGGCGGATAAAATTTGCAGCGCGTTGCGGGTTAAATTAATATTGAAATCAGTAAAGTAAAATTTAATTAAAAATAATTGTTTTCATAGACAATATATGTTTAGCTTCGTTCATATTTATTAAAGTAAACAGAGCTGCCGTGTTCTAGTAGTAACGTTTGCTTAGTGTTGCCCTTTGTAAAACAAAGCTTTAAAACGAGAAGTATCTTCGCACTAAACATCTTGTCAGGCGTGTCATAACATTAATGTGGGAACGTCCTTCATAAACTGAATCGTAGCATGATTCCTTTCTGCAACGTTGCCACCGGTTAATATTCCCTCCTTCAAACAGATTGGCAACGCCGTAAAAGAAGCAAATAATCTACCGTGTAGCAAATTATTTTGATTAAGGGTTGGCAAAAATCGCTGAAAAAATTAGGTTTTAGCTTTGCTTGTTAGTAGTTAACCACATATTGTGATCAATTTTTCCCTCTAGGAATTGAATCATTATGACATTTTAAAATTTTCTAGTGAAGAAAATTAATAAAAAAATATGACTACTGCTATATAATGCACTTTTATGTGTGTATAAAAGTGATTTAGTGATTAAGCTTTAAAGTTCTTTGAAAATCTGTTTTTTGCACATTAGCTCAACACAAGAGGCCCTGAGAACAAAATAATCTCTCGGGGCCTATGTCATCTTGGGGATGCTGTGTGGGTGTCGTTTTAGGGAAAGGAAGGGGAGGAAGATCTGGTAAGGTAAAAGGTATGAGGGTTGGGTAAAAAGTTAATAGAAAATAAGGGTTTGTAGGCATCTGGGGGTCAATGTGTCTAGGAGTGACGGACGTATAAATACATCTCTCCCACTGTAGTGCAAGACAATCGAGAGAGGAACCAGCTGGATAGGTCAAAAGACCTCCTTCAGCCAGTCTACCTCGATACGATCCTCCACACAGTAGATAAACAAACGAATCCGCTGCCAAGCCTGAAACCTGACCCCATGAACCCGGATACCTCTGTTAAGTCACCAAAAGTTGCGAATCACTTTAGATGACCTGTGGCAGGGGTGTTGGTTATCCAATAAATGGTTCCCGGAGTGGAATTACCCATACCTGCCTTGTGATGGACTCGCCCTGGGATAAATTTTTTTTATTGTTGATTTATTATGGTGGGAAAGAAATTTTCAGTTGGTCTCACGACATAGGAGATTACCAGATATTGGACAACTGATTTTAAAACAAGTGTTTAGATTTATTAGGGTAGAGAAAAAAAAATAGGAACATGCACTGTATCGGCAGAGACCTCCGTGATGGTGGTTGATAATAGTAAGCCGAGCTAAAATGCTGGTGGGCCAACACGCCACTGGACTGGGGGTAGTCAAGTTTCATCTTTTGAACAAAGAATTAGGCATTTTACTGGAGAAGTAACAATTTATTGGTTTTGAAACGATTTAAAATTAATGTGACAGGTTCTAGGGCCATAATTGATGAGGGTTTTTAGTGGGTTTCTGTTTTGAGTACACGAAATTTCGAGAATCCAAAAGAGATAAATTAGATATCGCATACGGAGAGAGGTCGCCACATGGGAAGGGGAGTCTGGATTTGAAAGCGCGGGGAGACGGTCGGGACAGTCAGCGTTGAAGATCGGAAGGAGGAAGTCGATAGTCGTGGTTAAGGAGCGCGGGCGGGTAGTCAGTTTTTGGGAGTCTGGATTTGAAAGCGCGGGGAGACGGTCGGGACAGTCAGCGTTGAAGATCGGAAGGAGGAAGTCGATAGTCGTGGTTAGAAAAAGCGGTTCAAGACAGTTAGCGTTGAAGAACGGAAGAAGAAAGTCGATAGTCGAGGGTGAAAAAAGCGGTTCAAGAGAGTCAGGTTTTGAAAACGTTGGGAGGCGGGAAATAAAGTCAAGGGGGTCAGAGTTTCAAGGTCTGGGAGACGGTCAGGAATAATCAGGATCGGTCAGCGTTTTAAGATAGTCGAGTTAGTAAAAACTAAGAAGCGCGTCAACAAGAATTAATCGTCGGGACGCGAACACGGCTAAAATCATTTAGTGTAGAAGGTGCGGTTTTCTAACAGCATGAGTTTTTCTGCATGTGACTGTGTTTGTTTTTTTATAATTATTTGGATTGTTGACACTAAGATGTATCGGTGAGTCTATTATAATCTAATTATTAACACTTATTTCCTTAATGTAAACCAAATAATCCAATTGTATTTTGAAGTAAGGGTATTTAACTTGAGCACTATAGGTACCCGTTAGCGAAGGAGGCCATAAATTACGAGACCTGGCCATTAAAAAAGGGACGAAGAACGGTTACCCTGAAACCGCTTTAGATCATCCAACAATAGACATTGTTTATGAGCTAGACAATTTTTTTCTGCAACTTAAAATGATTTAATAATTCTCCAGTAATAATATTTAACGATTAGGTTATACGGAATTCATAAAATATATTTAATTAAATATAACTTATTCAAACATCACTCTTTTCATTCATTTTGAATCGGGATAACGCAGCGGGTTACAGCTAGCCGCCGGGAGAATTCATCTGTCTGGCATTCCTATTCTATGAAGTGAGATTTTCATTTTTCATAAGTTTGGCGGGGACGGAGTGTACGAATTTTCCGTAGGCTGTCCTATCTTACCAAAGCGACAAAAGCGAAGGGAACGAAATTTGTAATTGGCTTGCCTAATAGGGACTCTTGTGTTAGCAAAGTCGATAACCCTGGATACCGATATAACGTCTATTTTAGTATAGCAGCGCCGGCTTTTTCCCCTGCTATTGGTGTGGTTGAGTTATTCCCGTAAAAGCACCGGTTTCTGTCGAAGGTGTTGGCGGACCAGCCTTAGATAGTCACCCGGAATAGACCCCTGTTTCGAGTATTTTCAGCTGGTGAGAGGACGCTTTCACTGAGTTCAGATCGAAGGGAACGAAAATTGCTAATGGGCTTTCCTACTTGAGTTAGCTGGTAGACGAAGGAACAAAGCGGATAAGGGCTATGCTATTCTTGGCTGGCGTGTGAGGAGGATTTTCTCGCTGACAGAACGAAGGGATCGTGACGAATATGAAGTTGTTTCGGCGCTTTCTGACGTCCTTCCTGTCAAATTCAATAAGTACTTACCCCACTATAGGAGGAGAAGTCATCCAGAATTAGGTTGGAAATTGACTCCGACTGAAACCGTTTGAGCTGACGGAGATCGGATGATTTCAGATTCACGACCTGATGATTCCAGTATCCCTGATCCTTAGCGCCGGAAGTCGAGGATATCAATTTCTACCATTCTTTGATATTTGAAGCGAACGGAGGGTAACAAACGATAGAGCGAATGACCATGACTTTGAAGTGGGGTAAAATCTCCCGTCTAGGAAACATTCGTTATGTCGGATGGACGCCCTCATCCAAATTAAATATTGACATGACTATTTTGAGTGTGGACGAAAGACTTGAAGTATGTTCTGTATTGTACATATGATAAATATGTGTTATTACCTCTACTGGGACGAGAAGCTGTATAGACTGGAGCCAGGAGCTATTTGGAGTAGCGTGACTGCAGAGGCGAAGTCGAACAAACTGAAGCTGAATTCATCATTATCCTTACGAGCGTAAACCAGAGGGGTGTTCACGGGACTCCCGAACTCCTGACGTTGCCGATGCAAACCACTTCAGTATATGTTTATGTTTGAGGTTAGTAGAGTGGACTCCTAATTTTCGGCATGCTGGCGAAGCTCAACTCATCATCGATTTGGGGGAGGTTGACGCGACCTAAACCTCGCGCTACCCACGTGACCCAAATGGTTCCTGACACCAGGCTATCATGCCACCAGACCGGAGCAGCTCCTTGTACCTAACGGTATAAGATGAATCTTCATCATTCATCATCAATATCAACATCAACAGCTACCACCAAGGACCCACATTCCACCTTCATCACCCTCCGGCAGGAGGCAAAACATGTCATTATCTCATCTGTCGCTGAGCGATATTCAATTCATTTCTGGAGGTGTTGGGATTGGACCATCAACTTGGCTGCTCTCGAGCTGGTCACGTTGATGGATGGGATTTGGACGGAGACCAATCGAAAGCAACACATGTTTTGTCTCTAGCTATTCCCGAAAATACCTACTCATAGAAATAACTCACAAAACTAACAATCCATAGTCAAATCATTAACTTAGAATCTTGTGCATCTTGAATTGAATTGTCTATAGTGAATTTCGTGTACTTAATTTGTAATTAATTGTCTCATTATATTAGCACATTATCAACTGCAGCAACCGGAAACGTTTGGGCGAGCAAACAAGGTAGGAAAAGGTAGTAAAAATCAGGGTAGTCGGTCATTGTCTTATTTTCAAACCATACAGAATGTAACACGCCTCATCTAAAAAGAACCAAAGTTACCACAACCAATTAAAAGGATCCTTCAATGAATTAATCCCTGTCGAAACAAAAAATTGACACAACGTGACATATTAATTCGTTAAGATTGAAGGGTTGATAAACCGAGAGAAGTTGCAAACCAAAACGTGACAAAATATTAATCCGTTAACGAGAATAAGGGGAGACGGGGAAAACATTACAGTGATGCCGTTGGACCAGGAGGTGGGGTTTTAAAATGTTTTACATTCTGTTTGGTTCAAGACAATGAAAAAAAAAATATTAAAAGCCAGGGCTAACAGTTCAGTGTTATAAATACAAAACTGCGGAAGGTAGTGAATTTCTACAATAATAGTTGAGCTATACGTGAATTTATCAGTAGGGTAAAAATTAATTAATTTAAATTCCAAATAAAAATATACGACCGAAATTTAATTTTGTTATCCAACCTCCGATAGGACATAGTGAGTAAAGGTATTACATTGTGGAGGGAGAAAATAGTTCCTTCAGTAGTAGACCTAACACCAGCGCATTAGTTTATTTGCTTTAAATGCTAAATATCCGAAATAAAAATATCCGTGAATTATAAGCCGAGAATAAATTAGGTTATTTAAACTTCAAATAAAATTGTATCCGTAGTAAAAATATCCGTGAATTTATCAGTAGGGAATAAATTAGATTATTTAAATTTTAAATAAAATTGTGAAAGAAAAAAATTTGTATTGTCATCCAACCTCCGATAAGACATATTTATTAACGGTATTACATTGTGGAGGGAGAAAATAGTTTCTTCAAGTAGTAGACACAAACCCAGTTCATTCTAGAGGCTGATGTCCAACCTCCGATAAGGACTGAATTAACAGATAAAACTTTTTTTTATGTTTCCTTATTCATTGAAATTATTTATTAAATGCATTTAGGATTTTGTCGACCACTATGCTAGGCACATGCCCGTGTTACTTTGGGGGTAGAAAACCAGGGACAACAAAAAAAAAATCACTTATGATAACAGTTTTTTTCAAGTTCAACTTTGAAATGAGACGGAAGGGAGAGTGCAATTTAAACAAAACATTTTAAAGTCAATAATACGTACGGTGAGAAAGTTAAGACGGTTGTAAAATCTAAACAAAGATGTATTGTACTACTAGACCGGAGCCTCTTCCCGGGGGGGACAAAACCAAATAATAGCTTATTACGTCACTTACTATGAACTTGACCATTTATAAGTGGGTCGACGGAACAGATTTATATTATCTTGAAATGTTAGAAAAGATTCAGTGAACAATAAAAGTGGGCACTGGTAGAGTATTTATGTTTCGTTACCTAACGGGTATTCTTCCGTGAGAAGAAGGCCGTGTCCTTGTGCAGTGAATATCTACAATAAATTGATTCAATTTTGATATAACCTAACTTGCTAATTGAATAAAGTGATGATGAGGACATTACGGCGTGAATCAGTGATTAAGTTTTGTGATTAAAACAATTAAATTCTTTTCAAATTAAACAAAATATATGTACTACAGTAATAAACGTAGGGATCAACTTAATTTAATAAAAATAATAATCTAACTCATCTTAAGCACAGTTCAAATGTAAAATCGATCGAGGCCTTCAATTCAAAACGGTTGAATAATAATAGGATCCCTGAAACGTAATAGAAACACGAGTGTTAAGATTCTAATAAAAGTTGCGTATTATGAATAAAGGGTTCGTGAAAAAAAAAATGTATACATATAAACATATTTATACCTAGGGTTTCCCTGATACTTTTTCAGACTCCCCATCGAATCAACATTAATTACCTCGGTAGTGTCATCAACATTACTAAACCTTTCCCTGTCCCGATTTTCGACCAACGATTAAACTTCATAATTGGAGAATTAGATAGTTTCGCTGTAATAATATCACACAAATATTAGCAAGCCGAAATGGGTTCTTTTCCTGCGCTATCATGAGGACGGGGGCTCCAACATAAACTGGGCAGTTCAGCGCGGCGTACTGAAAGCTTCACCCTTTCGCGGTTTTATGCAATGTAAAAAGGAATGACAGACAGGGTGAGAAGACATGAGAGACTCTGGGATGAAAAGAGTGTAATTCGCTGTTGAAGGCGTCTAGCTGAAGGTAACCTGCGAGGTTCCTGCAAGGTTATGTGGAAGAGATGTTCGCGCGATATTCCGTAGGAATAAACCCGCTAAAGTTCTATCAAATACTCCAATGGCGTCGACCTGGAACCTGATGTAAGCCAACGCAATCTTGGCTTAATTACAACAGATTCTAAGAGGTGAAGTGTAGGTCTGACAGCACGTGGAAGGAGGGCTTCATCAGACGAAACTTACATGACACATTTTCGCGTCAGCATCGTGATATGGGATGCAATTACTTTCCCCATTTAGAGACAGTAAAGTAGGTTCACAGAAGTGAATACGCTGGAACAGTATCTGGAAGTGTTGGGAAGTCTCAATTCGTTTTCCTTCAGGCGTGGTGGGTTCTGGTAGGTCACGGTACCTTTAAGAAGTGGGTCGCCAGCTATTAGAGTATAGCCTAAGACACGCTGAGGTCAATGTTTGAGTTCTGATCACCATTCACCGTTATTGTTTGGCTAATGTAAGACAGCGTAGTTTGAAAGAGATTTCATTTGTATAGTTTACCCCTTTTTCCTTCCCCTCCCCCTCCACACTTCTTTTTCCTATAATACGACATAGTTGTTCAACAAAACTCTTATCAAAATATTAGTAGCTACTACAATATTAGGTTCCTTGAGTTAGCTTTTCACGAAAACGGCGCTATATAAATTATTCAATAATAATAATTATTATTATTAGGCGTCCTGTAAGGAGGAATAGGAAATAAGGCACACGGTTTTACGAGAAATAATTTATCAATTAAATTGGTAAAGAGATTATCCACTCTAATTAGACGGAACTGAATTACCGCAAAACATATAGGTACACTAATAGATTGTTCATATAGAAGGAGTCCTATTCACATGAATTAAAACATCAAAACAAATTACCCAACGCTTAAAAATGCAAATAATTAGTGCGAAATAACTCTCAAGATCTTGGTTACTGTATGCTCAGTCATAAAACAATTAACAACGGCAGGAACACACAAAAGGTTAACAAAAGGGCCCCATAACGGACCTACCAGAGGTTTAACTGATAGCGTTCGGCCTAGGGAGAAAGATAAGATATAACGTCAAGTGAGACAGGGGCGGATTGGGAAATCTTTCGTAGAAAAAAAATAAATATATATTAAAAAAAAATAACATAAAAGGTAAAAGGGATTAGGAGTTTTTAACAATTTTAACAACAAGAACAGAGCAGTGGGGAGCAAGTGAAACCTAGGAAGGTTTGAAAAAAAAAATGTATTATTGGCGAGTTCAAACGTGTTCTGCTGCTAAGTTGATGGAACAATAATAGCTGACAATAGCTTATCTCCGTATCTACTCCCACTATTATTTTTCCAGAAGGGAGCTGTGATGGACTCGCCCTGGGATAAATTTTTTTTATTGTTGATTTATTATGGTGGGAAAGAAATTTTCAGTTGGTCTCACGACATAGGAGATTACCAGATGTTGGACAACTGATTTTAAAACAAGTGTTTAGATTTATTAGGGTAGAGAAAAAAAAATAGGAACATGCACTGTATCGGCAGAGACCTCCGTGATGGTGGTTGATAATAGTAAGCCGAGCTAAAATGCTGGTGGGCCAACACGCCACTGGACTGGGGGTAGTCAAGTTTCATCCTTTGAACAAAGAATTAGGCATTTTACTGGAGAAGTAACAATTTATTGGTTTTGAAACGATTTAAAATTAATGTGACAGGTTCTAGGGCCATAATTGATGAGGGTTTTTAGTGCGTTTCTGTTTTGAGTACACGAAATTTCGAGAATCCAAAAGAGATAAATTAGATATCGCATACGGAGAGAGGTCGCCACATGGGAAGGGGAGTCTGGATTTGAAAGCGCGGGGAGACGGTCGGGACAGTCAGCGTTGAAGATCGGAAGGAGGAAGTCGATAGTCGTGGTTAAGGAGCGCGGGCGGGTAGTCAGTTTTTGGGAGTCTGGATGTGAAAGCGCGGGGAGACGGTCGGGACAGTCAGCGTTGAAGATCGGAAGGAGGAAGTCGATAGTCGTGGTTAGAAAAAGCGGTTCAAGACAGTTAGCGTTGAAGAACGGAAGAAGAAAGTCGATAGTCGAGGGTGAAAAAAGCGGTTCAAGAGAGTCAGGTTTTGAAAACGTTGGGAGGCGGGAAATAAAGTCAAGGGGGTCAGAGTTTCAAGGTCTGGGAGACGGTCAGGAATAATCAGGATCGGTCAGCGTTTTAAGATAGTCGAGTTAGTAAAAACTAAGAAGCGCGTCAACAAGAATTAATCGTCGGGACGCGAACACGGCTAAAATCATTTAGTGTAGAAGGTGCGGTTTTCTAACAGCATGAGTTTTTCTGCATGTGACTGTGTTTGTTTTTTTATAATTATTTGGATTGTTGACACTAAGATGTATCGGTAAGTCTATTATAATCTAATTATTAACACTTATTTCCTTAATGTAAACCAAATAATCCAATTGTATTTTGAAGTAAGGGTATTTAACTTGAGCACTATAGGTACCCGTTAGCGAAGGAGGCCATAAATTACGAGACCTGGCCATTAAAAAAGGGACGAAGAACGGTTACCCTGAAACCGCTTTAGATCATCCAACAATAGACATTGTTTATGAGCTAGACAATTTTTTTCTGCAACTTAAAATGATTTAATAATTCTCCAGTAATAATATTTAACGATTAGGTTATACGGAATTCATAAAATATATTTAATTAAATATAACTTATTCAAACATCACTCTTTTCATTCATTTTGAATCGGGATAACGCAGCGGGTTACAGCTAGCCGCCGGGAGAATTCATCTGTCTGGCATTCCTATTCTATGAAGTGAGATTTTCATTTTTCATAAGTTTGGCGGGGACGGAGTGTACGAATTTTCCGTAGGCTGTCCTATCTTACCAAAGCGACAAAAGCGAAGGGAACGAAATTTGTAATTGGCTTGCCTAATAGGGACTCTTGTGTTAGCAAAGTCGATAACCCTGGATACCGATATAACGTCTATTTTAGTATAGCAGCGCCGGCTTTTTCCCCTGCTATTGGTGTGGTTGAGTTATTCCCGTAAAAGCACCGGTTTCTGTCGAAGGTGTTGGCGGACCAGCCTTAGATAGTCACCCGGAATAGACCCCTGTTTCGAGTATTTTCAGCTGGTGAGAGGACGCTTTCACTGAGTTCAGATCGAAGGGAACGAAAATTGCTAATGGGTTTTCCTACTTGAGTTAGCTGGTAGACGAAGGAACAAAGCGGATAAGGGCTATGCTATTCTTGGCTGGCGTGTGAGGAGGATTTTCTCGCTGACAGAACGAAGGGATCGTGACGAATATGAAGTTGTTTCGGCGCTTTCTGACGTCCTTCCTGTCAAATTCAATAAGTACTTACCCCACTATAGGAGGAGAAGTCATCCAGAATTAGGTTGGAAATTGACTCCGACTGAAACCGTTTGAGCTGACGGAGATCGGATGATTTCAGATTCACGACCTGATGATTCCAGTATCCCTGATCCTTAGCGCCGGAAGTCGAGGATATCAATTTCTACCATTCTTTGATATTTGAAGCGAACGGAGGGTAACAAACGATAGAGCGAATGACCATGACTTTGAAGTGGGGTAAAATCTCCCGTCTAGGAAACATTCGTTATGTCGGATGGACGCCCTCATCCAAATTAAATATTGACATGACTATTTTGAGTGTGGACGAAAGACTTGAAGTATGTTCTGTATTGTACATATGATAAATATGTGTCATTACCTCTACTGGGACGAGAAGCTGTATAGACTGGAGCCAGGAGCTATTTGGAGTAGCGTGACTGCAGAGGCGAAGTCGAACAAACTGAAGCTGAATTCATCATTATCCTTACGAGCGTAAACCAGAGGGGTGTTCACGGGACTCCCGAACTCCTGACGTTGCCGATGCAAACCACTTCAGTATATGTTTATGTTTGAGGTTAGTAGAGTGGACTCCTAATTTTCGGCATGCTGGCGAAGCTCAACTCATCATCGATTTGGGGGAGGTTGACGCGACCTAAACCTCGCGCTACCCACGTGACCCAAATGGTTCCTGACACCAGGCTATCATGCCACCAGACCGGAGCAGCTCCTTGTACCTAACGGTATAAGATGAATCTTCATCATTCATCATCAATATCAACATCAACAGCTACCACCAAGGACCCACATTCCACCTTCATCACCCTCCGGCAGGAGGCAAAACATGTCATTATCTCATCTGTCGCTGAGCGATATTCAATTCATTTCTGGAGGTGTTGGGATCGGACCATCAACTTGGCTGCTCTCGAGCTGGTCACGTTGATGGATGGGATTTGGACGGAGACCAATCGAAAGCAACACATGTTTTGTCTCTAGCTATTCCCGAAAATACCTACTCATAGAAATAACTCACAAAACTAACAATCCATAGTCAAATCATTAACTTAGAATCTTGTGCATCTTGAATTGAATTGTCTATAGTGAATTTCGTGTACTTAATTTGTAATTAATTGTCTCATTATATTAGCACATTATCAACTGCAGCAACCGGAAACGTTTGGGCGAGCAAACAAGGTAGGAAAAGGTAGTAAAAATCAGGGTAGTCGGTCATTGTCTTATTTTCAAACCATACAGAATGTAACACGCCTCATCTAAAAAGAACCAAAGTTACCACAACCAATTAAAAGGATCCTTCAATGAATTAATCCCTGTCGAAACAAAAAATTGACACAACGTGACATATTAATTCGTTAAGATTGAAGGGTTGATAAACCGAGAGAAGTTGCAAACCAAAACGTGACAAAATATTAATCCGTTAACGAGAATAAGGGGAGACGGGGAAAACATTACAGCCTCACAAATTAAAATGATGTTATTAATTTGAACATGCACTATTTTACTAAGTTTAAAAACAACAAAAAAAATAGCAGCCCAAACTTTAAACAGTTCTATTGCCAACTAGGGCAATAGTAATAGGGCACAGAGCTGAAAGACGATGAACAAACTAACCGTTCAATATTTTATTTAATTTAAAACAGTATTTATTTATGTGAGAGCTAATATAAAAAAACACGTAATTTAAATATAGCTATCAAATTGCAAATTATGTTCTTACTACCTACTTACCGTATTAAAAATTTACTTTTCAACTCACAAAAATATAAAAATACAACTCACACATTTCATCCCTTCTTTTTGAAATTTATATACATATTTTCCTCTTCTTTTCAAAATTAGAACACAAAGAACGTAGTTCCGTAACGTATTGAATTCAAATATATCAAAAAAACTCATCTTGTATCAGCTATACGGAAACAACCTAATCGACGAATAAAAATAAAAACATTCTGTGATCCTTCGTTGACGTCTTGATTGCGCGCATGGCTAATACAGCCATGAAATGTCACGATGTCAATCACTATTTCAAAAAAGCCCGCCCCTGTTTTTATTTTTTTATATTATAAAAAAGGTCATGCCTGGTATGGGTTCCACAGGATATATTAACCACACGTTGTACGCGTGTGATATTAGGGTGTGCACACACTATGCTGGAATGATTGTACATATTATATTTCAGCCCGCTTAACCTGACGTTAAATTTGACTCAAAACGTCTGAGCTTGAGTGACGCTTTGTATGTGAACAGATAACCAGTGGCGTTTGGTCCGAAGTAACGGATCCACAACATCCAAAAATATGACATACACCTCGAGGGAAATTATTTTCCTCACGGTTTCCTGTATGGAGATAATATTAAAAAATAAGACGCAAAAGGACATTAGTAAAAAATCTGTTATATTAAACATCCCATGAAATATTGTTAAACTTTGCAAGGGCTAAAATTTTGTATAAGTTTTGGGAATTTATTCTTAAAACCTACATGGTTTATATCTGTACAGATATTTGCATAACTTCGATTTTTTTCTGTGCGTATTTTTTATTGCAGTACTGTCAGGGGATTGTGATTTTCGAATATGATTTATTCAAATATCTTTCTAATTCAACTTTATCTGTAGGTATGAGAATATATTTTAGCTCTAATAGATTATACCCACAAAATTTTCAAAACCAATTAAAGTTATTGCCAACCACATTTTGGAAATAACTACTTAATCACTGATTATTGTAATATTTTTGTCCATTTCTCCATATTTGTTTATATTTTCTTATGTTTTTCAATTTTCATTATATGTTTATCCTGAAGAAATGATTGGTTTCGAAACATGTCGATTACTTTGATTTATAGTGGTGCATGCAAAGTTGTTTATTTTAATTAAAAAGTAACGAGATTAATTGTCTGATAAAAATCAAAAAATAATATATTATACTAAACAGTCGTTTGGAATTTATTTTAAAAATTTGATTGTTTAACTCTTGATTTTAGTTTGTGTATTATTTTGACATTTTCTAAGAAACCTTTGGAGAGCATCTGAGCTACTTTTTGTGTTCATTGTACCCAGGCGTGAGTCAAAAATCACCTTTTTGTATGGGAATTTGGTACTGTACGGCACTGGTAGATACAAAGATTCACACAACTGATTAGCAGAGCTTGTGTGCCTAGATCCAGGTATAACTTTATGGTACTTGACACACACGTGGTTATAATACTTGTCCCGTTTGTTGGATTAAGCTTAGCTCAAAGGATGGCAGCATAGCAATGAGAATATTGAATAATTTAATACCTTAAATTCTAAGACGATTTTCTTATATTTCAAAGATCAAATTGATGAAGAAATAATATTATAAAAAAAGTAATTTCCGTTGTCCCTGATACTATACAGGAAAACATAAAAAAATTGTGTGTCTACAACCTTGAGGTAAAGTATTATCTCGCGGTCGTACCTGTAAATATGATCTTATTCATGATTAAAAGCATGATAATTATTTTCAATGTTGAAACAATGTAGTTGTTATATATTCTTTGCACAAATAAATGAATTTTTCTGACCTGGACAAACCTCACACAATGAACCCAGACACCCCCGTTAAGTTACAAAAGTAGTAAACCACTTGAGTTGACCTGTGGCAGAGGCGTTTATAATTTAATGAATGACCCGGGTGGCGGTACCCATACCCGCTTATTAATTCATTGTTATCAATCAATTCATTATAATATAAACTGCTTTACTAAACATTTGCATAAATAAACCTTACTAATAAAAAAACACTTCACAACCGTTAAACGCTGTTTTTGTTACATTCTGTATAAAGAAAGTAAAGGTTTAATAAATTAATTTTGTGTTTTTAAATCCGCCAACATCACATTTTGCATCGAGCAACAATTTCTTCATGCGCGTTTGTGATTATTTTACCGCTATACCATTTGTGATTATTTAACACTTTGAGGGTGACAGCTATTTATGTCTGCTTTTTTTAATATTTTTTGAAATACTGGCATGCAGAGCTCCGGGCCAAATAGGCCCCTTTCTCTTTCATCATTTTATATGTTTATATTGGTTGTTGGAAAATAATTTAACAAATGCCTTCTTTTAATACCTTCAAAAATCGCGTTTTTGTTCATAAAATTGTGAATTTACTATTATTTTCGTATAACTTAATATATTTAGAGCTCATTTGCGTTATATTTCGTCAGTTTTAGTCAATTATACGATATTTAAATATAGTAATACGATCATTTTATTTAAAAAAGTGGTAAAAGTGTATTTTATCATCTATTTTTTATAATAAATTCATTTAAATGATGTTTCTTTATAACATAAACGCCTAATGAACGTGTTGATAAACACATACCGAAGAAATAAACAATTTATTTATTTAATTAATTATTTACCTAAAAAAAAAATTAAGTACTATTATTTAAATTCGATATTAACTACAGCGTTGGTATTTTGCCATTACTTATTAGTTTTTTTTCTCAAGATACAACTGACATTATTTTTTTTCTTTTTTTAATTCTCCTGTTTTATAATACGTATCAGTATATTATAAATACATATTTATTTTTTATATACCTAACGAGTAAATTATTTTCCTTATTTCAGTTTTACTGGTTTGCAACAAACAAGAATAATTGTACGCTTATTCGAATGTACGATGTACATACTTACTTTATATTTGAAACTTTGCTTTATTTTTTTATTTATTTATTATTTTTTTATTAATTTTCGGGAAACCGACAGTTTAAATTAGTTTCAGTTTGTACATAAGTATTATGTAGCCAAAATAAAACCAATTTACTATATCAGGTGTTATTTTTTGGATTTGATGTTAATCTTAGTATTAGCATTTAATTTTTATATTTAGTTATGCTATTATCCATGTATTATTTTACAATAACTTAAATTAACTGTTCCCGATAGGGCGTTAATGAGTAATGAATAAATATATCAATACAAACAGTAATATTAAAAATACTATCATTTTTAATGCTTTTTACGTCTATCCTTGTAAATTTCAACTATTCTCTAAATATATACATGTGTAAAGCATATAAAAAGCCTTTTGCTGGGTCTAGTCCAGCAGGTGATTTAAAGAATACCATTCGGGTGTTCCTCCCAAAAATATAAAAATGAGGTTCAGTAACTCTTTGTAATCGTTTCGTAGTTGATACTGCTGTAACTGATGAGTAGCAAAATAAATCATTGTTTTGGTCACATATTCAATATACCTAAACGTCTTTGGATCGGAATTCCCCCCATAAAGGTAATCTTGTTTTATTTGTAGCCAATGGTTTTTAAATCTTTGACCTTTTTTTAGTGGGACTGTTTTCTGTTTTCTAATTCTTGCCTTTTTCTTCTTTCTAACTTTGCCGACTATTGTAACTTCATAGCTTGTTTCTTGTCATTCTCTCTGTTAACGCCACATATCTGAACCTGACCTGGTCGCCAATTACCTCTGAGTGAGTAGAAACAGTCTTTCCTTACAAATTGTAATTCCAGTGCATTGAGAAGAGCAATATAAAAAAAGGATTCTAAACTTTTCTTCCTCATTCTTACTAACAGCCGAACGTTTTGCTTTATTTTTTCTTTTTTTTTAAACTTTTTCCACTCAATACAATGTTATGACAGTGTTTTTGCTGTTTCATGTTTCTTTAGTCTGGTAGAAATACTTGATTGCAGATTGCAGATTGGTTATCACTCAGTATAGTTTTCCTCACTATAATTTTATAACAAAAAACATAGTCATAACATCTTTAACACACGGTAATCTTCACAATAAGCCATATACAATCATACATGTCTGTCATTTAATGAGTTTTAATAACACTTCGACTGGAAGACGCCATTTGTACGGCACGATCGAATTTCAAAATTCAAAATTCGTACAAAAAGTACGTTATTACTCAAAGATTTTTTGGGATACTAACATGTATAAACTAATTTTCTACTATTTATAATACTGAGGAGAGGTCGAGAAAGGTGTTCAACCTATCCGTGGTTAATTATTTTGCATGCAATGACATGTTTGGTCTAAAGCTTGTAATTATTGCCCTAAGCGGCGTGTATTTTTGAAACTTTGAATACTTCTTCTTCTTCTTTTGTATGGTGGGGGGGGGGGGGGGGTCAGAGGGAGACATCTAGGTCTGCGAGCCATTCTAGGGCCTCAGGCGTCGCCGTGTGAACCTAATCAATCCCGCCGGGGAATGAATGGAGCGGGCATTCGTTGACCACATGTTCGGTGGTCTGAACCGCACCACATTCACACATTGCGCACTCTTTAAGGCCCCATCTGTGCATCATGTGGGCACAGCGTTTATGGGAGCACCTTAAACTATTGATGGCGGACCAGGTTTTGCGAGGCAAAACGAGTAGTGTGCCAATTGCCACACGCAACAGTTGTGTCCACCGCGCTGTTTGCGATGCCGCCGGCACGTTATTGTTACCGCGCATGTAGGTAGTGCAGTGAGTGAAGCGGATACCAAATTATTAGGGCCTCCAACTACAAACTATGCCGCCAATTAAGGGGCCGAAGACCAATATCCGAATCAATAAATATCGGGGAACAATTTAAAATATTTTCTCTGAATATTGAGGAAACCTCACGATCAAAGGTGACTTTCATCACTGGTAGCGAGCCACCCCTTAAATTTAATTAAACCAAAAAATATACATCTGTCAATATTTTGGCTATTGAAAGCATATAAAAGGGTGCACCGATAAAAATATTAACTTTTACTTTTTGAAGCACCCTAATGTACCTATATATGTCTATAAACTATTGTATGTCAGTTTCTATACTAGCCAGGTTATATACACGATCGTTGAACAATTGAATAAAACTTTCACCACATTTATTAGAAAAGCTGTTGATGCTTAAGTTTAAACTTTCAGAATTAAACCAGAAAGATTAAAGCTGATATAAAATAAAAAAAGTAGAGTATAACCTATCAGACAAACTTACTGTAACGACTAATGACTGTTAAAAAATTAATTATCACATTTTATTTCCGCAAGTGTTCATCATTAGAGTAGACATCCTCAAGTGTATGTATAAGTAAATATCATGAAGTATCGCACAATAGTAAATTAGTGGCATGGTAGGTAATGTTCACAGGGACTATAATACGAACATAATTTCAAGAGTCCGTAATTAACCGTCGGTTTTGTCACGCTGAGTGTGGTGGGTCTGTGTGTTTGTTTGTTCTGGTGACATGTTGTGCTTTGCTGTAGCTGAGGCTGTTGTTACTGTTCAGGCAATTTGTTCACTTGACATGTTTCTCTCTGCGTGTGTTGTTTTGTGCTGTATGTTGTATATTGTCTGATATGGCTTTTGATTCAATGCATGAATCGGGAATATTGTACTTATTTCAATAGATATAATTATTGTGTTTTTCGAAACATTTCTCTTCATCAGTTCCTCACCATACGAAGATAAGGTTCTTGTGTTTGATGGGGGAATTTACGCTCATTTATTAAAATCACGTAATAAAATAATGCTTAGATTTTATAATGCAGCATTGAATTGTGTTTTGTAAAATTAGTTAAAGTAATCAATTCATAAATTAAATAAATCAAATGTTTATTTACTATAAGTCATATATTTAAAATTTTCGACTTAGTTGCGCAATCTCTCCGGCCGGCTAGTAACCAATTTCTTCCTTTTTGGTTTTACTAAGGATTGAACCTTTATCCCCAGGGACTGGTTCGTAACAGCTAAAAACTTTTTAAATATCGTTTAAAACTTCGAAAGAGTGTATCACTTTTTATTTTAACCAGTCCTACCCAACCTTCCCTGAGGAAATAAGGCTTTAATAGGACCGATATTTATTTAGTATGTTAACTGCGAAGTTAGCAGTCCATAATGGAGTGCTGGTACCTACTCTGATGTATGGAAGTGAGGCATGGAACTGGCAAAGAAAGGATGAAAGTAGATTGAATGCTGTTGAAATGAGATCCCTGAGGCGTATGTGTGGTAAAACCATGTATGATCGTGTGAGGAATGTGGATATCCGCAAAGAGTGCAAGGCTGATAAGCATAATGAGTAAGATCAAGAAAGGGACGCTTAGATTGTTTGGGCATGTAGAGCGAATGAGCGAAAAAAGGAGTGCAAGGAGAATATATGATGCAAATGTGAATGGTAGCAGAAGTCGGGGACGCCCGAGGAAGACATGGCACGACCAAGTGAATCAGATACTTGAGTCGGGCCATGTCAAGAGTCAGAACAATAGAAGAGTATGTATGAGACGATGTATGAATGTGAATGAGGCAAGGAGTGTGTGCCAAGACCGAGTTGTTTGGCGGTCCGTCCTCTCTGCCTACCCCTGAGGGGAAACGGCGTGATGGTTAGTTAGTTAGTTAGTTATGTTATCTGCTGAAATTTGGTCTGATTTCAGAGAAATTTCGAAAAGTCCGAGAGTGTACGTGATAGAGACCAAAATTAGATTTCACAGAAATGCTTATGTGTCCGCGTGTGTATGCGTAATTGCCACAAATCATATCATTCATCAACAACGACTCTATCTATCGAGTTTCAGCTCAATCGGGTGTCGGTAAATGGGTTAATTTCCACTTTATAGATTTATATTAATTCATTCACGAAAAAAAAAATTATATAAAAATAGATTTATCTATTTAAAAATGTAAGTAATTAAATAAAAAGCAAAATTTGAAGAAAACAGACGAGGAAGATTTAAAAAAAATAATAATGATCAAAAACTGTTGCATTAGTAAGGTATTATAAAAAAATTTTAAGCTGAAATTCATAAATATTTATAGATGATTTTACATTTAAATGAATAATTTTCAAATTTTCTCAAAACACATAATTTTGATTTTTTTATTTAGGTCTGAATGGTTTTTTATGTTTAATCGATGTAATATCTAATGCAAATTGTTAATTAGTAAAGCATATTATTATTTTAACCTGAATTATTATAACGAAAAACTACATACCTAGAAATTGAAAATAGACTGTGATCCAGAATTTTATAGAAAAAAAAACACAGAATATTAATAGCAAAAATGTTTTCCTGGAAAAATTTTTAAAACAATGAAGACCCAAAAACACAACCTACGCATTCTATGATTTGTAATGATAATATCATCAAAAACATTATATTTTCACAGACTGTGTACGTCAGTACTCCGCAATCTTTTATGACCCACGGCACAGTAAATTTATTCTCAGAATTCGTAAGAAAAAACGTATTCAAATTGAATCGTCAAATCTAACACCACACAGAGAAAAACTAGTATGGCTGATTTACTAAAATCCTGTAAAAATGTGATGGCGTTATATTTCCTAACAAACTATTAGCTGTTTCATAATATATCGGTACACGTGTTCATGTAGCTGCACTTATCCTGTTATTATATAAAGATGACATAATTTGTTAATAAATCTGTCGATTCATTCGTTAAGGCCTGCAGTCCCGTTTTTAACAGGAATACGATCAATTTAACCAGATTATTAATAAATTTGCAATATTTTACATCAGAAAGTTTTCTTCGTGTATGTTTTTAATTCGATAAAATAATATAGAAAAACTTTATCTAGGCGAACCTTCTTTTTTTCAAACCTGGACACTTCTCTCAATAACTGCACGTTTTTCTCGACATGGAAACCTCCTTGTAAGATAGGCATTGCCAGAACCATTTTAATATTTATCTAATTTCAATAAATAAATGTGGTGTATTTGACCAGCCGATAAGGGAAAATTTAGCGAATATATCAGGTATTTTAATAAAATAAATAACTTTTTTTTGTTTATTATTTCTATACATACATTACAGTGTCTACCAAATTATTTACATTCGAATATAATACATAAATTTAGAACTGTTGTTAATATGGTGTTTGTTTTATACTGGGTGTGAGGTAGGTTTGAGTAGGTGAAACATATAACATTACCCACTCTGGTGGGTAATGTTATATGTTTATATATATATATTGTAACTTATCTTTTAACATACCAGTCTTTCAATAAAAAAAACAGCAATTCATTTTACGATACTACGATTTTTTATTAATTAATAAAAAACATGAGAATATTCATGAGTTTTTATCACTTTATAAATCAATTAGGGTCTTGGGGCCTTGATCTCTCCAAAAACCAAGTTTTCCCGAAAAAAAAACATTAGCCCGAAGTGCAAAATTAGGAAAAATTTTTTTTAACTGTGAATGTTTTGTAAATTAGTTAAACTGCCACGCCGCTGAATAAAACAATGCAGAAAAAACAGTTATTTCAATTTGTCCCCTGAAAAAAAAGGGTTTAAGATAAAGGTGTCCTATCCAACAAAAATTGTAGGTGTTTGAATTTGACAGACGGTTTTGTTGTGTGGGTGATAACTCAAGGGTGGGTGGGAAGAAGCATGAATAATTAAGGTACCAAGGGTCAGGGGTGAACTTAGAAACGAAGAATAAATAGAAAAAAAATGCCACCCTCTGTTTCAATTTGAAAAGTTTTGTGGTTTGGTTGGGTTATTATAAGGTATCTGCAGCATACGGCATAGTCCAGTGGTAACGCATTGGACTGCCATTCCGAAGGTCGCGGGTTCGAACCCGGCGTGCGCAAATAAATTTTATTTGATTAATTTGTGTTATTTCACAATTAATTAATTAAAATAATTTGTAGTATATTTGCGGCACGTTCCAGAGTGGAAGATACTACCAGTATCGCCCTGGTGTAAGACCACCATTCAGAATTGAAACGTTGCTCCAAATGGCTTTAGCCGTGTTTAGTGACTAGATCTGAATAGCCAGGTACTTCCCCACCTTCCTCTTTCCCTTCCCCACTTACCTTCAGCCTCACAACATCCCCCAATTGGGGATGCCATAGTCTCACTGGCTCCAGACGGGAGCAGTTGGGACTCTTGTGAGGTATTCAGTATAAAAAAAAAAAAAAAAAAAGCAGGTATAATTTTACTTGCTGCACATATCTTATATTTAATTGTGTATCAGTTTAAATGAAAATTAGCAAACTTTCGATAACTTGATACTATTGACTCATTGATGCTCCTTGGAGGTTGCCCACGGCGTTCCAAGGAAACAGATGGTTTCTTCCGCCACCGTACACCTCAAGACTGTTTTATTTATAAAGAAAGCTACTTTTTATAAAAATGACTATAGACTCCCAATATTCAGGCATTTAGCGTTAGTCTCCGCCAATTAGTGATGCTACTAAACTTTTATTAAGATAAAGAGAAAAAAGTTACAAAAATTTTAAGGGAAATATTAATATGAGATTATGACTTGAACAAAGCAGCTAAGTTGCAGTCGTCTGGCAGTCCTGCCGAGAGTGAGAGGAGCGGTCCGCGCCCCTTCCCGGATAGGCCCTCGAAGAATGTATTGGGATTGAGGAGGAAAGAACCACAAGTCCCTAGGGATAAAAGAGAGCTCTGATGCTCACCAGTTACCCGGCTAGTGTGCCCCTGGGCCATTGCGCCCCTGGACAGGTGGGACGGGGGAGGTTGGGGCGCGCCAATGGATTTCCGCCTTACTTTCCGGCAGGCGATCGCTTAAAGATTAACGGCCAAATTACCCGACTTGTTCTTGAAGGAGTGGGTTGGAGGAGATTGCCCGTGTTGATTTATTTTTCATGCCGAATCTATAACGAACGGTTCGGTCACTCAGGTCTGCTTTTTACGATAATTTCAGCTTTAGATTACGAAATAAAACAATTTTGACTTGACCGTGCGAGCAAACGTACAAAAACCGACGATTTGATTATTAATTAAATATTTTTTTCGAATCCTGTTAAATTATTTATCGTACATTTGGTGATGAAAATATGTGGAAAAAAAATTATTTAGACTTTGAACATGCAAACTTTTACGTACCTAGGTACCTAAAATTTTTAACTAAAAATAATGTTTGCTTTTATAAATTCTGGACGTGACTCCCAACTATACTGAACCAGTGAGACTATGGAATCCCCAATATAGATAACATCTTTCGAGTTTAAAGGTAGTGCGTGGGTGGGAAAGGAGATGAAAAAGCAGAAGGTTTGCAAATACCTGGCTATTCAGATCCGTAATTCCGTTTAAATAGCAGTTGCCGTGCGATTAAACAACTAACTATTTAAAGTCACATTTCGATTCTGAATTGAGGACTTTAGACAGAGTTATATTATATTTATTTATTTTAATATCTACCGATGTCTTGTAGGATACCAGACCACTACAGCCTAAGTCGATACCATGACTTATTCAGAGTACCAAAAGGCAAAACCGACGTCCTGACAAAGCATAGCATGACGAGGGGAGTGGTGCTGTTGAACGAACTAGCAAAGAATTTGGATGTAAATGACTGTTCTCTAAATGACCTAAAACAATTATTGAAGAGTCACTTACCAAAATGCTGATATGATGTAAAATTGTACTGTTACTTGAATGAATGTTCTGTTGTAGAGTAAAAAAAATAAAGAAAGTTTTTTTTTAATTGTAATATGTTTCATAAACAGTGTATAAAATTCAGTTTACACTAATACTGGTCTGTACATTCTTTAATTTTGAGCCAAAAACTGTGGGTATGATCCCCTTGATATTGATGTTAATATTTTACTTTTCATGTATTTTATGAGTTCTGCCAGATTTAAGTTACGTGATTTTTATTCTAGATGGACTTGATAATGATGATTTGAATTACTACCGAAAAATGTTGAAAAATTAACAAAACTTCGAATTTGGGAACAGCCGCCCCTGGAACCATTTATTGGGTAACCGACACCTATGCTTTAGGTCACCCCAAGTGGTTCTCTACGTTTGGTGACTTAGTAGGGGTATCGGGTTTATCGGGTGAGGTGTGATCAAGATGAGTCAGTTCATCGGCTGCGTGGTTTGCCAAATCGGGAGGGGTTGAAAACTTGCTCCTACAGATCTCTTGACGCATCGCATTTCACCGCAGTGTAAGCGTTTAAAATTCATAAAAATCAACTTATATAGGAGTAAATGTATATTTACATGACTGTAATCATTATTATTCAAGTTTAAAAAAGTGGGGATGTCTTAATACTTTGATAAAAAAAGTTAAATATAAAGGGCGACTTTTATTAAGTTCACCAATTGTAGTAGTAACTCATGTTAGGTTGATTTCTCCTGAGCAAACTTCCCGTTGATGCCCGTTAAATTCATTTCGCAGCCAACATGATCATTGTTCTTCTTATTTGACTATAAAAAATGTCAAATAGAATGAACAGCCCTAAAACTTTAGCAATAAAGAATTTAAAATAGTCGAAATGGCTTGCGAGTTATAATATTTTTTGCGACATACGTCTTCTCTGGTCCCATTATATTATTATATGTAGGTATATTTACCTTCCAAGAAATTCCCTCGAGCGTGATTTTAATAAGACATAATGAGATGGCGTTTCATTAAAATCTTTGTACGGGGGCTGAAATCACTTTATACAGTCAATTTATATGCTTGGAGAAGGTTACAAATTGCAGTTTACTTGATGGTAGATAAATGTAGCACCGGTCAACAAAATGAAGTTATTATTTTGAATTAAAGAACCTGCAGCACAAACACACATGTGATACGAAAAAAATTCATTAAATTAGACTCCCTAAAAAAAAACCAGAATCAAAAGTCATTCATGTACCGAGCAATGAAGATATTTGGGGAAATACCAGAAAAAATAAATAAAGAAGAAAACAAACCAATTGGCGATGCCTTACATAGTAATGCAAAATCGTGTGTTTTTGGTTTGAAAATTTCGTCGCCCAGAAATCTTTCAGATGCTTTAATTAAATACTGCGAGTAGAATACATCTTTGCCTTTGATATAATCGATTATTTTTTAGATAAGTCTTTTTATGAGCCCAGAAAAAAATAATGTATAAGGCCTATGAAAACTGCTTTAATGTTCAAAATCTCCTACTTACGAATCCATTTTCGGTTGTGATTTTATTGTTTAATGTGGCAATTTAAGTTATTTATAAAATTATCGAAAAAAAAATATTATTTATGCATCTACAAAATAAAATAAAAGGCACTTTTTGGCCATGTTTTTTCCTGCATAAATCAAAACACGCGGATGGTGTTAAGCGGGAATTTAAACCTTATCGCCATCTACGTAAGGGTTGTTATTGATAGCGGCTCACGACGATCACACGAAATAATTACATCGCCTTAAATTAAAAATCCAAATATTTTTATTAAATGTGTGTTATATATTATTTGGTGTTGCTGGAATAAGCCCTACGCAACACACACGAAGGACCAGTCCCAGAACTATGTTAATTGCAATGTCATCCGCTAAATATAATAGATAGTTTTCAGTTCATCAATTTTTAAACCTGGGCTTCTGTAACATATGAAAAGCCCAGATTGGATTATACGATAAAAAGGAGCTCACCCGTTTCAAATGGAGTTCTTGTGAATAAAATATTTTTTTAATACAATTTTTTAGTAAAATTTCCATTTTACAAAATACATTAAATGAAAAATTAAAAATAATAAATCACAATGACAAAACAAAAAACAAAAAAGATCTTTTGTTTGCGTACTGTAGATGAAACAATATTTTTCACAAGGTTTATTGTCAAGGATTATTGGTTTTATAAGCAAACATTTTATGCTGTTATGTTAGTATTCCTCTCCCTATGTCAATATTTCTTTTGATATATAGATAAATGGATAGATAAAAAATCTTAATATTTATATACAAAGGAAATGCTATAACGAAAAAGGTTTCACGTTTTATTAAAATATTTAGTACCTACTTACCTACTATATTACAAAAAAATCCGGAAACCTGTCGTTTATTTGGAATTTTCCGGATTAATCTAATTATGAAAGCGGAAGTTTTCGGAAATACCCATTTAATGACAGCACCAAGGAGATACTCGCTTTTTATACTAAAATTAAAACAAGGTGGCTGAAACTGGTAATAACATTTTTTTATAAAAGTCATTTGTTCAATTAATGCCCCTTGGAATCTAATCCCTTTCGCCGTATTACTTAAAAAATAGCCACTTTAATTTGAATCAATTAACAATTTTACTAATTTGTCTGCCAGATATGTCAAAATGGTGCACATTGTCACTTTGCACAATACGGTCATAACCGAAATCCTTTTGACTTATTGCAAATACTAGCCTTAATATGTTCTTCCATTTTGATCAAAAACATTATTATTTTCGTGATCTTTTAAACAGTTTGGCTTTAGTTGAATAATCTGATCGAAGGTAGAAGAGGAACGTGGCGTACAAATAATACTTGGGGCTAGTTTGACATGTCTGATGCGGCTCCACTTTGCACAATACATTTGTAACCGAAATCTTTTTGACTTATTGCAAAAAACAGTCTTACCCATGTACTTCCATTTTAATGAGGACATTAATATTTTGAATAGTTTGGCTTTAGTTGAATAATCTGATCGGAGGTAGAAGAGAAACGCGGCGGATAAATAATACTTGGGGCTAGTTTGACATGTCTGCCAGTGTTTGGTGCTGCCCCACTTTGTATAATACTTTTTTAACCAGAAAGAGTGGGATGCTCCGGAGAATCCTTTTCTCATTATTTACATAAGCTTCCATTTCACGGTTGCTGCCCTCCAATATTTACAGCAGTGTTTCCATTGGTAAAAATAATCTAGATATGCACCTTTTTAGTAAGTAGATGAAATGAAACCAAAAAAACAACTATTTTAAATATAAACATCTTTTTCATTAAATTTACAATGAAAAAGATTTAACAGCAAATCCATATTTTTGCATCGCTTCTTTAACTGATAATATTGATAAAATAACTCTCTGATCATAACGCCAATTTTGCGTCAAGATAATGAATCCTAACACCACTGTCATTCCAGGGAATTCTGGATTCATTGACAATAAAATCATTAATTCATTATATGATTCAGTGATGTATGATTTATTAATGATTCGAAAATCGTGAATAATTGCGATGGATTTTGAATGTTCTTATAACTAAACACATCCCGAAGCTATTATACAATATAATTGTTGACTTAGAAATAACTCTTTTTATTCTGGTAACTCGCAAAATTCTACATAAAATACCTAGTATTGCTCCATCTACAACACGAGGCACGTGTACAAGGCAGGGCACCTACCTAGTTCTAACCCCTTCTCAAAATGTCCCAAAAATGTTGGCTACGGCCTTTAGGATTTTGCATGTTATACATACGTGAACATTGTCGTAAAAGAACAACACGTGCAGAAATGTCATTATTGTTAGTTTGGTTGTCTACTTTTTTAAATAGATTCAAAATAATGAATAAATAATTTAGTAAATAGATTCAAAGAATGTCGAATACTCGAACAATTAATTACATTGGAAAAACCTGTGAAGGTACCATATAGGTTAATGTTTTGCCGACCTAATCGTAAGTGTGAGATTGTCACTCACGCAGTTTTCCTAAAGGTATGATGGACGATGGTGCCAGTATGTTGAAGGCCTTATCCACAAAACGAAACGATGCTAACATATGTAGGTAATCCCGTGGAAGATGAATTACCTTACAGCATCTGATAACACCGCATACAAACCATTGCAGTAAAATCTGAAGACCATGAGAGCTTTTGCAGGAATCTTTGTAGAATTTTATTTTTTATATATAAAATCCACATGCAAAAAACAAAGTTTTTTTCTAGGTCCGACATTTATTTCATATATTGACTGCTGTGAAGATATCCGATTTCAGAGAAATGGCATATGTTAATTCAAATGGCATAATATTATGTGTGATTGCAGTACTCGTACGTACGAAACATTACATTGTCATTGACAACGAGACGATCTGCCGAGTTTCACCTCGATCGGATAGCGGTAAATGAGTTCATTTCCGCTTTCAAGATTTACATTCATTAATTACCGAAAACAAAAGCCAAATTCAAATAGATATATTTAAAAATAACTGGACATAAGAATGATTGTAATCATTATCTAAAGAAAGTCGTAGTCGTTTAAGTGAGCTACTAAAATCCTGTCTTGTGCAAAATGCCTCAATGGTTGCTTTTATTTATGGGTAAATTGAATCCCCGAAGTGTTTTCTGTCCGCCATATTGACCGGATTATCCTGAAATATGAAAATATTCACGTTTCAATTTTTATAGTAACGTTTTCTCGTGAAAAACTTTTCCCCTGATTGACAGGTTTACCCTGATTTTTCCTGGAGAATTATTCACCTTTTTAAAAAAAGCCGAAATTTCTCCTCATTTATTTTTTTTAGAAAGATCCTGTCGGATACAGAATATCCAAAGCTTATGAAAAAATAATCTTATCAAACGCGCTTCAATTTGATGTTTATGTTAGGCCTTGATTAGATTAGATTGTCGGTAATTTGTAACATTTTTTAAATAAATTTGATCGTGCCATGTTTTTCACGTTTACAATTTCTTTTATACTTTTATTAGTCACATTTCGTTAATCTTATACCAGTAGCATTTTTTTTACAGAAATAATCAGGTCACACGGGAGCTAATGAAAAATTCTGGGACTTTGTGGCCTCTAAAGACTGAGAAGTATATTTAGGTGAGGTAGATAAAAATACAAATTTAATCTTATAGATACATTTTGTGAGAAGGAGAAAACACAAACATTTTGCCAATCAGAGCCAGACTGTATAAAAACGGCGACGTGTGATAAACTTCATAAGTTTTGGTGTCGATATAAGTAAAAACACCGATAAAAAAGACAGCTATTCTACCCGGTATTCCTTGTTTTTAGGGGAGAGGTGGTATGGAGGAGCCACTTTTTTCTATACTTCAGTTTTTAATGAAGACATAATGTCATATAATTTTTTTTCCAAAAATGTCTATTATTAATATTAGGCTTAAGTAACGTAGGACCAGGAAAATGGTAAATATAAGTATTACACATACTTACTGTTTGTTCTAGTTTTAATAAAACGTGTTGTTTATTTCATTCACTTTTTGAACGCCCATACCAACATAATACAGGTCGTATTAATGTAATACTCGTAATTATCAACATACAAAAATATGTACATATAATACATTCCAGTAGATACAACAAACACTTCAAAGCTATGGTTGTCACAGTCGAAAAGATGGTGAAGTCGAGTAGATTTAACTTGGACACGGATATTTATAACACTTACTCATTATCCGGGTAGAAAGTACTGGTAGTTTTTTACTAGCTAATAATGTCTTGTAACAATTATATTAATCACAGGTTGTCAATGTTTAAATATTCATTGAGTGTAACTTGTTTTAAATAATGAATTTTTTAAATAGCTTCCCCACAATTGAAATAATGTACGTACATACCTGATATGTATATATGTAAACAATTAAAAGAAGAATGAAAAAAAAAACAAGCGAAATCTAAATATATTTTTTAATTAGATCTTTGACTACCAAGTAGCAATGTATAAAGGAAGTGGTCTCAACAGGCCTCACGAATTACGTATTTTAATTTTCAAACAGTTTAATGAACATTTTTCATTGTTTTTTAAGACTGCGGGTTCCTTCATTGCTGAGTCAGCCAGCTTATCTATAACTTTAACGAAAAATTGAATTTACTCATATCGTAGATAAACAAAAATTATTTATTTTTATCAAGTTTAATTTGAAGAAATTCATTGCTATATGCTGTTTTATGGAAAAAACTATTATAATAGTATAAAATAAGGTTGAGATAATATGAACTGACTACATATTGTGTTATCTCGATCAGCAAAGTTCTCGATCAGCAAAGTTATAACAATAAATTTATTTATTTTCAGGGAAAACTATGAGGGGACGTGCATTTTTATTTTTTTATCTGTTAATTGTCAAAGTCACTGTGGAGAGTATTGCTTCTTTAAAAAGATACAAAATCCGTCGTCAACAATGACTATTTTATGTGGTAACTACCGTCTCTTTCAAAAAACCCGTCTCCTCCATGCCACTACTCCCCCACTTATCTACAAACATAACATGAATATAATTCATACAGTTATGTTTAACCCTTAAAAATATACCTAAGCATTAATTAATTACACTAAATAATTATTTTCTTTAAACAACTAAGGGTGTTAACATATAATTTTAACGTTTGCAACGCATCCGTCCGTTAGATGATGGTATCTTTCAGACGACACGTGAATAACCAACGGTGGTGTGTTGTTACCGACCCTGATGTATGAAATATAGAGTAAGCAAAGGATCTGGCAGAAAATGGTCGAATGTGTAGCAAGTGCAGTGGAAATGAGGTTCCAGGAGAAAATATCTGATAATACCCTGCATATTAATAAAGCAAATAGTGCCTTTATCTGCTTACCCTCATAGAGTAGTGGCTTTATCTTTAGTTAGTTAGTTGACTATTATTTGTTGGAAAACGTAATACAGGGTTTTTCAATTCGAGGTGTTATTTTGAATAGCCCACTATTTCGGTAGATGTTACTTTTGAAGCTGTCATTTTTTGACAATTGACAAGTAAAAACTACGTCATTAATAAAAATGGAACGATACACGCTTTAACAACGCATTAAAATTTTTAAAATTCACTAGAGTGAATCAAATGCAAATAATCTTGAGTGATGAGGCCCATTTCCACCTCGGTGGCTTCGTCAACAAGCAAAATTGTCGCATCTGGGGCTCGGAAAACCCAAGAGTTATTGTTGAAAAGCCTTTCTATCCTCAACATGTGACTGTTTGGTGCGGTTTATGGTCCGGCGGAGTCATTGGACCTTACTTTTTCGAAAAAGAGGCTGGAGCAATAGTTACGGTGAATGGATCGCTATCGAGAGATGATCAATGATTTTTTTATGGCCGGAACTGGATGGTATTGATCAGGACAACGTTTACTTTCAACAAAACGGCGCTACGTGCTACACAAGCAATAAAACCATTGATCTTTTACGATTGAATATCAAAATAACACCTCTTATTGGAAAACCCTGTACTACAAAAAAAATGTTTTCTTTGTAGATCTATTAATTGGGTCTTACGCCAAAAACAAGTCTGATTCAGAATAAATTTTTCAGCAAAATAGAAACAGTCAAAGGATATTCAGCATTTAACTTTGTTTCTTAACTCGAATCCTGTTGTTCTCGGCGAAAAATCTACCGAATAAGTTTAGACAATTCAAATTAAGTGGATTTTTGGATAAAAAGCCCTTTCTAAACAACAACCATAAAACTTATGTTAATGTCTCGGTTATACCTTTCCATCTGGTGGTATCTAGTTAATTCGCGAAAAGTTTGGCTCAACTTTGTTCCATTTGAACGAACACTTTAACTGTAGTGTTTTGGAATAACCAACTAATCTGAAACTCTTGCTATATCAGTTTCAGACATTGGGATATTTTGAAAGAAATACTTAAAATTAACTTAAGATATTTTAATATGGTTTGTTTTCCTATACAGCTCTGAACAATGATTTCTTCGACTCATCCATCATTTAAAATTATGCATGCCTTAGTTTTTCAGGAAAAGTTTCAGGGTATTTTATTTTATTTTTTATATTAACTCCACACAGGAGGCCCTGAAGAAAATAATTTCCCTCAGGGCCTATGTCATCTTTGGGGATGCTGTGTGGAGGGTCTTTTTGTGGAGAGGAAGGAGTGAACATGGGTCTTGAAGAGTCCCATGTTGTAGGAGGGAGGAAACACAGAGGCCGGCAGTTTGTTCCACAGCCGATCTGTTGAACTTAAGAACGAATCGTAGAAGCTACCCGTTCTCATGTGACAAATGTCAACTGTGTACAAATGTTGGGCGCGCGTTTGGCGTGTATCCCGACTACGCACCAGTGCCGAAGGGATCAATGACGCTAGTTCCTCAGAGCATCTTCCATTGTAATACCGATAGAACAAGGACAGCATACCTACCTGACGCCTGTGCTCTAAAGATTGCAGTCCGTTTGTTAAGATTGGGGAATCTATCAAACGGACCGCCCGTTTTTGCACAGAGTCAAGGGTTTTTTTCAGGTATTGAGGGGCTCCGGACCAGAGATGGCTGCCAAATTCGACAGTAGGGCGCACTTGCGATTTGTACAGGGTCAGCAGTTGTGTATTATTAAAGTATCTGCGGGCCCTGTAAAGTACGCCCAGCTTCTGAGAGGCCAACTTTACTCTGGCTTCGATGGAGCCCCCGTACCTGAGCTGGCAACCTATCTAATCTAATCTTATCTTTCAGAGTGGAAGATACTACCAGTATCGCCCTGGTGTAAGACCACTATTCAGAATTGAAACGTTGCTCCAAATGGCTTTAGCCGTGTTTAGTGACTAGATCTGAATAGCCAGGTACTTCCCCACCTTCCTCTTTCCCTTCTCCACTTACCTTCAGCCTCACAACATCCCCCAATTGGGGATGCCATAGTCTCACTGGCTCCAGACGGGAGCAGTTGGGACTCTTGTGAGGTATTCACTATAAAAAAATAAAAATAAATCTTAGGCAGCCCCAAATAGAACACCAGAAATTCCTATTCATTTTTTACCTCATTAAGTGTATTGTGTATATGTGTATACAACTAAAAAATCAAAAATCGAAAGGAGGTCTTTTCGACCAAACCACAAAAATTTGTCGAAAAAATTTTTCCAAGTGTACCATTAAAAATAACAATTTTAGTGGTATGTCCATGTGTAAATTCGTAACAGTTCCAGATTAATGGACCGTTAGAAACGGAATTTGCTTTGATTTTCAAAATTAAAATTGAAATCCGTTGTAGACAGTAATTTTCATCAAGTTTGAAATGTCTATTTCTTTGTTTAAATTTCTGACAGGTATCATAATTTTTCAAATTTTCTAATATTTGAAAGGTTTACCTGATGCAAATATTAAAAAAAGCTTCACGAATCTTACAACTCTGATATTCCATAATTTTTTCACGGGTCTGGGCTAGTTCAATTAATAAAAAAAAACATTTTTTTATGGTTGTAAATGGTAATGATTCAATGAGAACAAGATATTAAATTTTTCTTTCTTTATTGGTGAAACGTTAAATTCTTGTCTAAAATATTAAATTTTTCTGAAACTTCAATTAGAAAAACAATTTTACCAGATGCCTAAATTTAAACAAATTTTCAGTCTTTATGTTGATACTCGAATATCAAATGTATGAATACTTTTTATTATTATTATTTATAGATTACCTACCCGTTGTCCGTGTGTAGCCTTGCCTCAGATCCAGAATATTCTTAAGTGTATCTGAATGTTCCCAGAATTTCTGGTATCTTGGAAAATTTTTGTGTTCGAGATTATTTGAAACTGCTTTAAAATTTTAAGAAAATATTTTCGTTCCAAGAAATGGAATTCTCAAAATACTAAAAACGTTTTTTTAAGGTTTCTTCGCTCGAGCTCTGAGTGTAAGCAATTTTTTACAGACGGGGGGAAGTTGAGATGCTGGGGTGGGCAAATAAATCTTCCTCACGATCTTGGAATGCTAAATAAAAAAATATTAAGGATAGCATTCAATACGTTAAGCATTTCTTCTGGGTGTGGGTGGGGAAGTCAGTTGGGGGAAGTTTTTTTTGTGACGTCTGAAAGAGTAGATATAATTCAGAACATAGCTTAGATGGATTGAAGGTTAGGGTTTTATAAACACTATAAATAAATCTTTTTTTGTCAGATATGGAGAGACTGCGAAAAAATTCTACACAGGGCGCAAAAAAAATCGTTACCTAAATGTATTTAGCTTATTGATAGATTAAATGTAGATTAACCGAGTTGATCAAAGAGATGGGACGTGCATAAATTTTTTTCTGGCATTTAAATTGTAATTTGGTATAGAAATTTCATTTAAACGAGTATATGATGGTATAGAATAGTAGGAACAGAATAGTTCGTTTGCAGGATGTTTCAGACAAAATCAGACTGAAACAGTGACGTTCCTTCTGTTCTCGAAATAAATCAATACATTTATTTTAAAATAAAACAAACACCGGCCACCACAGGCAATCAACTTTATATAAAAGACTATAGTTCGTGCACAATTAATTTGACATTAAACATGTTTGACTATTAACAATAATATTAATAGAGGTAAAAATTGCGTTTTAGCTGAAAAATTAGTCAATATGGAAATTTGCGAGAGACTGTATTGTAAATTATCGCTGTGAAAAAAAATAATAGGGCCATCCTAAATGTCAAAGGATACAAAAATTCGTACTTACCTGAAATATACCATCAATAGATAGGTCATTTATATAGGTCGATAATTGTAAAACATACTTTGACAAACTGTACAGTATTTGTATAATATGATTGTAAAATAATGTAATTTAACTACTCACAGACATGGCAAATTTTAATTTTGCTTGGAGAGGTACTTTCACCTCCAATAACTCGCATAACGTGATTTAAGCACAGACTGGGTAGCTACCCATTATACCTGTCTCTAACGGGAAACTATTTTTCAATAATTTAATCTTAACATTTTGGCATGTCTTAAATTTTATAACAGAATTCAATTAACCCCTAAATATCTCAGATGTGATTACAGTGCCTACTGGGCAGGGGGATATGTCTACACAGAATAGCATAAGAATTATAAACGCTTTGGCTACTTAACGACTCGTCTATTTGAAATCTCTCAAATTTTCTTGGAATTCAAGTAACTCCTTTAATAAATAGCCGCGAACTAGGTTCCGCAGTTGAAGCATGACGCGCCGGATAGCAAACCAGTTTCAGTAGTAACCAGCCACTGAAAGTACTACAAGAGGGTCGCAGGCTACAGTTGCCTGTCTGGTTCATATTTCCCCACACCGACACAAGACACCGCCACCACTTCTGACATCAAATATTTAAACTGGTAATTATTCCGCAAAGGAACCGGCTAGCAGCAGCGCCTGGCGACAGTTTGTGAACTTTTAGAGCCCGGTTCGCATTTTTGTTTTTCTTACCGCGGAGAGTAAATGAATAAATAAATAACGTTAAATTTATTTCTGAACGCGGTCCTTCACGAATAATACAGGCAGTTCACGATGTTCGTCCGTTTAAACAGTATTTCAAGTTTTAATGAACTGTCACTAGGGATGGACAATTTCGAATTTTTCATTTCATAACGGTCATTTTTTACCGTTGTGATTATTTTTAGTTATTATGCCATGTAGCGTTTTTTCCTAATTTAGCCAAAGTTTTGGACATAACAGTATCCATTCGACAAAATAAAAAAATTATGATATTACTTTTGCCCATGAAAATTTTAAATCATATGATTTTTTATGATGTGATATTTACAGTTTACCCCTCTGTTACTGAAAAAAATACTGCATTCTTTTGATTACAAAAAAAGTGATTGAAATAGCAAATTAATACTCTCATCTCATGGTGCATTATTCATTGTGCGCCATTGAGCTTTAAATAACGATCACCAATCTCAATAAAAAGGAAAAAAAAACTGTATCGAACGTCTCATACTTTTCAATAATAATTGTTCAAATTGGATGAATTCGGAAACTGAATGTTTTGAGATCTTGGATGAAGTCGGGAAGTAAAAAGTATCGTTCATACAGTTTTCTTTTATTTAAAAAAAAAACTTTCCTTTATTTAGTTAATGATTGTATTTTGTTCTTATGAGTATCGTGCTTTTTTTTGAAACAAAGGAATAAAAAAACACAATTTATTCGAAAATCTTTTTTTTCTTCGACCGACGGTGTCGGTTATTTGTGTGAGTTAGGTAACCGTCGCACCCATGCCCTAACTGCCATCACTAGAATTCTAAAAGACGTGCTTACGTACAAGCATATTCGGTATTTATAATTTTACTTGAAATTTGTGTTGTTCAGGATGACAATTTTAAATGCTTTGAATTGAAGGTACACTTTATTATTCAATAAAACAATATACTTTTAAGTTTGAGGCTTATCATTTCATCCTCTCCAAATTCCTTAATTTTTCGCATGAGTTTTTCTAACAACCTTAAATTTTTTTCATTTATTCATTTTGGTTTACCGCTATATTTACAAAAATCCTTTTTGCAGAATGATGTTAGAAAATAAATATATTTATATATATTAGAAATGTTTTTTAATGACTAAACCGAGACCTCAATTATTTAAGAGTTAACTACTCCACACAAACACAGGGATTTATTTTATACTGGATTTGTTTTTAGTGCTTTACATGGTATTTCGTTTATCATATTCTATGTATCTGCGTGATTTCAGGTGCTCATATTAGGTAACCATACAATTTTAATAGTAAACGTTAGCCTTTTAAATTTTTAATAAAAATTTGGGTATCTTTAAAATTATAACTGAAATCCACCTACCTTGCAATCTGATAAAATGGGACCGTTGGTTCCAAATAAAACTAGGTGAGAGATTAATTAATTTAAAAAAAATTCAAAATTATATTAGAAAGCTATACATCATTTTTGATAGTAATACCTATACCACTTTTCCCAGTTTAGAGTGATGGATAATAAATTATTTGTTTTTTTTTATCAATTCATATCGAGGAGCATATTTTGATTTTTAGAAAAATTATCAGAATTGAATGACATATTTTTAGCACATAGGTATACCAGATTTTAGTTAAAAACGTTTTTATTTTTATCATTTTGTTATTCATGGTGTTGAATATTCGTGTCAAAAATTCTTAAGCGGAACTGTCCAAATGACCTCACACATTCTATATGTTTATTACATACCCGACGGTTGGTTAAACTCGCCCAGCTCCCCCTGTAAGGACACCAGTTTCCACCGGGCTTGAGTCCATTTCACAGTTGTTGCTCCCTTTACGAGCATTTCGCTCCACGCTGACAGCCCTGTCACATACAAATAGGGGGGGCACGGGCAAAAGCGGCCGCGGGGCAAAATGGAACGCGTACCCGATTGCATGTGACACTTTTTGTTTATCAAAGCAACCATTTTTAAATGGGTTTTGACTCCGGTACGTCCGGGCATATATTGTCAAAGGTTTACCGCATAGTTTGCTTTCCTAGATTAAAAGCATTAAGCTTATTTTGGATATGGGCTAAATGTCATTTGATTTAAATTCCGATTGTAAAACGATAGGCTTTCACAAACGCGAAATAACCCAGCTGTGAACGCAAACAAACCTACAAAAATATGAATTTATTCATGATTGCTTTAGCATTCGTTTAATTTTTAATTTTTAGTTAATGTACTTTAAAAAATAATCCAAGTGATAAGTAGAATTTTCATTACTATAAATTACTTAGTAAAAACATTAAATTATTTGCATCACTTTCTCAATTAGCAAATAACAGGAATGAATTGAGTTTTTTTTGTGCATTACAGATTGATGTAACCCTATTACATTACAGATAAAATTTACAAAGATTTAAATAAAACATTTTAAAATACTCAATATTTTAGAGTTCTTGCCTAAATTACTTTTGAAATCTTCAAGGCAAATGTAGAAAATGTCAAGAGACCTAGAAGTATCATTTAGCAGCACCATACCTCTTGTCATGCTATGCTGGGCCATAACGTCCGTTCTGCCCTGTGAAATACAAAGCAAGTCGTGGCGTCGACCCTAACGGTAGTTGTTCCACATTCTATATTGAAAAAAAAACATTGTATGACAACGGAGAGAAACTAAGGCAGACTACTATTACTTGCCGCATGGCAGATTTTGAAGTGTAAACATTTTTTTTAATATTTTTTTTATATTAACTCCACACAGGAGGCCCTGAAGAAAATAATTTACCTCAGGGCCTATGTCATCTTTGGGGATGCTGTGTGGAGGGTCTTTTTGTGGAGAGGAAGGAGTGAACATAGGTCTTGAAGAGTCCCATGTTGTAGGAGGGAGGAAACACAGAGGCTGGCAGCTCGTTCTACAGCCGAGATGTTGAACTTAAGAACGAATCGTAGAAGCGACCCGTTTTCATGTGACAAATGTCAACTATGTACAAATGTTGGGCGCGCGTTTGGGGTGTATCCCAACTACGCACCGGTGCCGAAGGGATCAATGACGCTAGTTCCTCAGAGCATCTTCCATTGTAATACCGATAGAACAAGGACCGCATACCTACCTGATGCCTGTGCTCTAAAGATTGCAGTCCGTTTGTTAAGATTGAGGAATCTATCAAACGGACCGCCCGTTTTTGCACAGAGTCAAGGGTTTTTTTCATGTATTTAGGGGCTCCGGACCAGAGATGGCTGCCAAATTCGACAGTAGGGCGCACTTGCGATTTGTACAGGGTCAGCAGTTGTGTATTATTAAAGTATCTGCGGGCCCTGTAAAGTACGCCCAGCTTCTGAGAGGCCAACTTTACTCTGGCTTCGATGGAGCCCCCGTACCTGAGCTGGTCACTTATAGTTATACCAAGCATATCAATAGAAGGCCTGTTCGGAAAATTGCTTCCGTTGAAGGAGACTAGATTATCATTTGGATCCCTTTTAGACGTAATCTGACAGGATTGGGAAACATTAAATTCGACGAGATTATTTCTACCCCTGGAGGAAATACTCTCGAGATAACTGTCCATTCTCTGCTTCAAAGCCCTCCGAGCCGTTGGAGTTTGTGTGCCCTTTGGGGGCTTGTCAAACAAAAAGCTATCATGAACTGTACTGTCAACCGCGTAACAATGAATCGGTGCACATGTCAAAAGGTGGAGTAAATGATTAGCTCCTCAGGTTATCTGATAAAAAGAAAACCGGCGAGTGATATTATAGGAGAAATGTTTATGTTTACTAACTTCAGCCTCATAACACATCCCAATTGGGGATGTCATAGTCCCACTGGATCCAGGCGGTTGGAAGTAGTTGGGATTCTCGTTCGATATTCTCATAAAAAAGTACAAGCGCAGATTGCGAGTATTAATTCATTTTAGTCATAAAACGTTCGGGCTTTAGAACATAAAATAATGCGATTCTCCGGCACGAATCTCATTGGGGATTAAATTGTAATATGTGGCGTGAGATATAAAAAATCTGCTCAACTTTATAAAATGCAATTTATTTTACGATATTCAAGTGGTTATTTTAAAACGGATGTTTCTTAAACTTTATGACCTTTGCTGCATGTCAGTCGTGAAGTTAAGAAATTTTAGTATCTTCGACTGAAGAACCAACATCCTCGCAAATAAATGTGTAGAATTTGAGTTTACTAGATGAAAATACTACATAGAAATGAAAAATATGCCGCCTTAACTCTCCCACAGAAAGAAAAAAGATTGAATGAAGTATTACGAATCATAATTGACCATGACAAAGAATGGACACATGTCATCATATCAAACAAATAAAATCCTCAAAATGATTATCATTTTCCTAAACATTTATAAACTAAATCAAATGAAATCTATATATTTGCACCTTGTCAATCTGATGGAATAAGGAAGCAGTCTTTGGGTATGAGGAAAAAAACTCAGTTTCCGGTCATACAAAAATCGCACGGAAAGCCATGGATAATACTTAAAAAAATAATAAAAAATTCAGACACAACATTAAAATATAGATTATTGAACTGAAAATTAGCATTACAAAAAAATTATAACGTAAAATACTAAATACGTTATATATAAATGATAAAGGACCAAATTCTTTGTAACGTTGCACAACAGAAATCACAATAGAACATTACGCACTAGAATTATGTAGCACAAAGGAATTAAGTAAAGGCTTATCTACTATAATGTCAAATGTGATCAATAAACAATTATATTATAAAATTATGAAAGTTTATCAAAAAATTCTACCATTGTTGAAAATTAGCAATAAAATATTTATTCTCATAATAAACAAACAGTAGCTACTGATAGATAAAAATATGGAAGATTATTTAAATGAATATCAAACGCAAAATATTTAATAATGTCTATGTAACAGAAACCATAAGTTTTACCTGTAAAATTTTCTGGAAGTATTCTTAGGCATTATCATTACACCTAAATGCGAAAAATCACGAGATAGAAAAACTTGTTTTTTTTTCTTGATGGAGATTCCTTTTCTTTATAGTTCTTCAGTGAGACTCTCGACTATCAATAAAAAAAAATAAAAATTATTTCCGTTGTTTTTTTCTATTAAATAAAATGGCGCTTATTCAAACCTTTACAAATTTCCTTTGTGATAAGTCAAACAATTACGAGCGTTCTTCAACGGAACAAAAATACTACGCAACGTCACCTAAAATATTTTATAATTCATAAAATAAACTGTTTAATTAAAATATTTCGGCGTATTTCAAAACTGGAATAATGTCGTTTATTATTCAAAACAGTGAAACCAATCAATTTTTCATATTATACTTCAAACCCTTACTACAAGTCACAATTTTTAATGACACAAATGACCCGCAACAACCTTGCTTCAACTGATGTGTTTAGAAATTTTTGGTTGGTCAAGGGCTAGTGTTGAATAAAATCAAGGGCTAGTGTTAAATAAAATCAAGGGCTAGTGTTAAATAAAATCAAGGGCTAGTGTTAAATAAAATCAAGGGCTAGTGTTAAATAAAATCAAGGGCTAGTGTTAAATAAAATCAAGGGCTAGTGTTAAATAAAATCAATGCCTAGTGTTAAATAAACTAAAATCAACTGTAGTGAATTGAAGATTTCTAGTGTAAACGGTGTTACACAACGGAAAAAACATTAAGGACACGCACAATTTATCTAATAAAATAAAAATTATATTGTTTACGTAACCCTAGGGTTTAAATTACATTTTTTATATTAACGAGACTGCATTTAAAGCGAACTATAAAATTTGTATTTCGCTGTAATTGCTGGCATATTAAAAATAAATTAAGACCATTCTTCATGAGTCAGAGTAAGACATTTGATATTTGTATAGAACCAAAAATAGCACTCTACGTATTTTTAACAAAACATTTAATATACATACTTATCGAAAAGGAAATAAATTTATAATTTAACTACATATGAATAATAAATAATTCATTGGTTTTTGTAAAATACCATTTGTGTACTTTTTATATTTATTTTTTTGCTACAAACGTAACGGACAACCATGGCTGTCATCATTTGCAAAGAATTTGTACTTGACCCATATACCTACTTACAACCGTACCTCGTAATATTTTACGATTTTTTCTTCTTTTTTCATCACCGCCTTTATTGTGAAATTTTAATTTATTTCATCCCAGTTTTTTTTTTTTAATTTATTATTTTCTTTTTATTCATTTATAAAATGGACGCCTCAGAACGGGTAAAGTACCCAGTGATTCTTTTATAGCGATATTATAGTATTTTAAAACATGTAATATTAGTGGTAACCGGATAAATCATCAAAATGATAATTCATCACATCTTTAAAAAGTTATATAAAGTCATTGAAAGTGATGAAACAAAAACTTTATTAACTGGGTTAAGTAGGTTAGGATAGGTTAATTTTTTTTTTCATAATTTTTAATGACTGAATATCACTTTTCAAAGGTGTGTTGAATAGTCACTGTGTTGGTTAGCATGTAATCAATATTAGCATATAAATTAAAAAGTAGTAATAATGGAGGAAAATTCATTTAAAATTCTATTTAACTGGGCAAATTTCACAATTATATGGAATATTGGAATATGTGACGCTTTTTTTGTAAGGGCAATGCGTTCCGTTTTATGTTTTTATTTACTTCCAAAAAGTTAGTAAAGTCTGTTTAGATCATTACATTCAGAGAACCCTAAAATATTTATTTGACCTTTTAGATTAGACTAACCACAAAAAACCTCACTAGCTAATGTATGACACGAATGTTTCTAATACCGTACCGCCAACGATGTAAGTTTTATTGAGGGTACCTAAGCGTGTTGAAAAAAACTTACACTCTTTAAATGGAAAGCGAAAAATGGTTAACATGATAGTGCATTATCCCACGTGACGCCCCTGTCATTCCCTCCAGTGCATTCAGTACACCTCTGTGCCCGTGGAGCCGGTATAACTTGGGCTCTATATGCAGTGGCGTAGTGGGACAGGGGCTGGTTGATTGATTTTGACGATAAAACCTAGAACGGTGAGGCACTCTAAAAAGTAATGGAGCGCGAACTAAAAAACTAAATTGGATGACGCAGTATTCCCTGAAAGCGCTTGAGCGATATGATTTATAATTTAAGTTCAAAAGTTTGTGGAAAACTTTGATGGGATGATAATGTAAATTAAATCATTAATTTTAAGCAAATCAACAATAATTCGGACAATCCTATTTTTATTTGTAAACATATATCTTCATATTTTTGTTTTACTTGTACTTTCTCACTTGTAATAACATATTTTCTGTATATATATATATATGTGGAATCGCATTGATCTCACCACTTCCGTTATATAAAAATAATTTTGCTGTAAATCCGGGTTTGCCTGACAAGATCTTTAAATAAATACTCCGGTGTCAACATAACTTTGGATTTTATTTGTGATGTAAAATTAGCTCGGATTATTATTAGCGGGCGGTAGCCTTGACCTCAAAGTTGCTGTTTGCAATCGTAATTATTTAAATCCTTATACCTGCATTATCGACAACTATGCACTATTTATGAGTAACTTTGCTAATATCTAGGATAGCACAATTATTATTATTAGGTACTTATTGGTATTCTGGCTGCTGAAAGTAGTGTAATGTAATCTAAGTAATGATAAGTGCAGTGTTCTGAATAACATATATTGGCAAGTAAAAAAATAGTGAACAAAATACATTCATATTTATAAGTACATATTTTTTTAATTTGGTGTATGATGACCTTCATTAAAATAAATTTAAATTATTTAATGTTTCAAAAACTGCGTAGGCCAATAAAATTTCTATAAACAAATAAAGGTAAATTGTGAAGCGGTCGAAATTTCAAGTAGTATGAAATACTTTCACATAAAACAAATCGAAGATTTTAACCGCTTGACAACAGAAGTCTTAATTGATAAAAAAAAATGGTGAGATAGTTAATATAAATAGAATTAATCTTTTTACGTACACCCAGTCTTAGAGAAAGTATTTTTAAAGTAAGTAAAAAAAAAAACTTTGCGTAATTTTCCGTTTGACAAATGTAGTACAGTTCGTTTAGAGATGAGATGTGTGTTTGACCAGTTATTTTAGAATGTTTTTTAATTTTTCTGCGTTATTCATTCATGTTATTGTCATGGTTTCCGATTAGGAGTGCGATTTATTCGTAAGTTTAGTGTCAATCAAGGAACCTAAATAATTCCCTTCTCCCGTCTTACAGTTACATAATGTGGCATGTAACGGGCAGCAAGAAGCAAACGAACCAAGCGACGAATCGTCGCCACCGGCGCAGTGCCTTGCTGGCATTCTACCAAACATAAGATCGAGTTCGGTAACATCGCAAATGAGAAACTCGAACGAAAAGTAGTATTGCTTAAAAATATAATCATTCCGATCAACACAGCTAATTTTGTCGTTTGAAAACGAATAAAACACAATCACATTAAAACACACCATTTGGTTGATACGATTGAATCGGTTGATTCATCACAACTAATCTACGTAAGTAATATATCTTTAGTCTAGAGCATCCACATTAGGGTTTCCGATTCGTGGGATATTCCCCAAATTGCTGGGAATTTGTAAGATTTTTCAAGAATTGGTTTTTTTGCGGAGACCCTTTATGTGGGGAAAACCCGGGGATCCTACGCATTTCTTGTTTATCCAACAATATTGAAAAATAAAATTAACAGTAATTGTGAGAACTTATTTTATATCGTTTTCCTTCGGAGTAAATTTTGAAAATAAGTCTATTTTCAAAGCCGGAACGAAAGAGAAAGTCCGAAAATGACTACATAAATAAATGCTAAATTCAATGGAATTTTATTTTACTTTGGAGGTAAGGAGCTTGTGGGGATTTTATGAGAAATTTGAACATCTCTTCTGAGTATTTTGGAACATGTGCGTTGTTCCATATTTACATTAGAACGGAAGAAAATGTTGAAGTGCAGGTTTTTAAATAACGGTACATGGGTGTATTTTTGGACTTTTGTTCAATACAAAAAACGATGATGCTAATATTTTACCTAGGATTTTGCAATGTTAAAAGCGGGTAATCTGAAGAATAAAAAAACATCTCGACTCCCATACAAAATTCAGCGCTGGTTGAAAAAAACGTAATCTTTTTGAGACTGGTGACACGAAAATTATTTTAATAAGTAGAACAACAACAAAAAATAAACTAGTATTTGAGCCAGAAGATTACTGACAAAAAAATTATAAAATAGACTGGAGGTCCTTATTCTTCGCAATTTCACAAATTCGGTAATTTTTATTTTCTTTATGATTAAATTGCATGATTGCTTTACAGAAAAATGTAGAAACGTTGATAATACACGTAGGAACCATAAAAAAAATAATTTAAAAAAAAAATTTCAAACCCTTAGGTTTTCAGTATTTTTGCCCAGTTTGCAATGTTTCTTCTCCATCCTTTTCAGTATTTTTCTCCAGTTTAAATTGATTCTTCGCCCTCTTTTCCAGTATTTTTGTCCAGTTTGCAATGTTTCCTCTCCTTCCTTTTTTAGTATTTTTGTCCAGTTTGCAATGTTTCCTCTCCTTCCTTTTTCAGTATTTTTGCAAAGTTTGTTATGTTCCTTCTCCTTCCTTTTCAGTATTTTTGCCCAGTTTGCAATGTTTCTTCTCCTTATTTTCCAGTATTTTTGCCCAGTTTGCAATGTTTCGGATGTATTTTAAATTCGCAACATATATATTTTTTTATTTAGATTTTGATTTTGTTTAATTCATTAAATGAATAAATGGCTGAAATGGAATCTTGGAAGAGATAACTCACCCACTTCCCGACATCCGATCGAGCTGAAACTCGACAGATAGACTCGTTGTCGATCATTTTCATACTCGCGTATTTATTTTAATTATATCAAACGTATCGATGCCTTAATTCTCGTATGTTCAATAGACCATTTAGCAAATTTTAAAGGAGACGTTTTTTTTTATACAGGCAAATTCTAAAAAATTCTCAATTTTGGTCATTTCGTTTAATACATATGTGTAACAGAAAATTATTAAAGATCATTTTTTGAAGATTGAAGCTATATTAAGCCCATATTATAACTTTAAAGGTGGACGTTGAACATGACTTGAAAATGATGAATGATTATTTTGGATATTGAACATATTAAGTGAACACTTCTGGCGGAAAAATAATAGTGGGATGTGCGTACCTACCTCCAAATTCTGACGTTCAATGCTACAGCAATCACTGTGAAGAGGTTGAATCAATTTGCGCCCAATACCCCCATACAAAATTACTTCTAGTTGGTGATTACAACCTGCCACATTACGACTGGTGTAATATAAGTACTGACAATTATTGTTCCAATGTTAAAATTCGTGAAGTTAGAGATATGGCCCTATTCTTGGGACTAACTCAGTGTAATTGTGTTCATAATAAAGGTGGCCGTACATTGGACTTGGTCTTGTCTAATGTATCTGATATATGTGTTGTGAGAAGTACAGAAATACTTTTGCCCGTCGATGTTTACCATCCGCCACTAGAAATATGTATGTCTAATCTTAAACCAATTCCCACTGTAAAAAAGATAGAAGAAACTCGCAATTTCAAAAAAGCAGACTATGTTCAAATTTCTAACTTTCTTAAACAGAGTGACTGGTCATTTTTAGACACTGATGCTGATATTAATGTACAGCTTGTAAAATTTTACTCCATTCTTAATTCTGCAATAAAAAATTTTGTACCTTTGACAGTTTATAGGGAAACTGAATTTCCGAAATGGTTCTTAAAAGAACTGATTGACTTAATTTACGTCAAAAAAATATCGCACAAGAGGTTCAAACAAAGTTGCCTGGCTATCGTTTATATTGCCTTTCAAAAAATGAGGGCAGAATGAAATAAACTCTCTACTAAATGTTATAACATGTAACAACCACTACTTATCCAGCGGGGTAAAGTCAATAATAGTCTGTATACTTTTGGATTAAACTGTTTATTCTGCAGTATCTCTCACAGTGTTTTTATAATTCAACCTTCTTCCCTTATCCACTAGCCGCAAGTGTCCATAGATAAGCAAAACATCCCTCTCGAAAAGTCATCTTCTTCTTCTTCTCCTTGACGCGCCCCATTCCTGGCCATATGGGTGTTACAAACAGTTACATGTGTGTTGTCGAAGGTTCTCTCATATAGGACTCAAATTTCTTTTGGAAATATGTTAAATCCCAAAAAGAAAATGGAACTTATATACCTAGTACTATGTCATTTGATTGTAAACAATCACAAAATCTACAGGAAACTGTTAATCTATTTGCTGAGTTTTTTGGTGGTGTATATGTTAGTAATAGTGTAGACAGTAAGTACTCTTGTTCTAATTTGGTTGAAAACCTTGATATATCTGACTGTACAGTAACTATAGAGGACGTTATGTCTAAGCTGAAGAGTCTCGATTCCCGCAAATCCTCAGGACCCGATAAAGTTCCACTTAGATTCCTAGTTAATTGTATGCATTCATTGTCACATCCCATACATAAGTTATTTATGAAGTCACTCTCATCAGGTGTGTTTCCTGACCTTTGGAAGTTTAGTCATTTGACGCCTATTTTCAAAAAAGGAAATAAGAGCGAAGTAAAAAATTATAGGCCAATATGCATAATGTCTTCTTTACCCAAACTTTTCGAAAGCCTAGTACTAGACAAGTTGATATCTCAATTTAAACGAGTAATCTCACCAATTCAACATGGATTTATTACAGGAAGATCAACGCTTTCCAATTTAATATTATGCACTAATGATATCGTTAATGGCTTTATCACATCATATCAAACTGACTCCATATATACTGACTTCAGTAAAGCATTTGATAAAGTAAACCACAGAATCTTAATACGTAAATTAAAATTGTTGGGAGTGAGAGGGAGCATGTTTGAATGGTTTAAGAGTTATCTGTTGGGAAGGTACTTAGCGGTAAAGGTTGATTCATTCACTTCTTACAAATTTGCGGCATCAAGTGGAGTACCGCAGGGATCTCATCTGGGCCCAATATTATTTTGTTTGTTCATCAATGACATAGTAAATATTTTTAGCAAAGTCAAAGTTCTGTTATTTGCCGATGATTTGAAGATCTACAGAATAATTAAAGATGATAATGATCGCGCTATTTTGCAGTCGAATCTGAATAAACTATTTGCTTGGTGTTCAGAAAATGATTTGCAACTAAATATTAGTAAATACCAGATTATTAGTTTTTACAAAGGTAAAAATCCTCTTCATTTTTCTTATTTCATCAATGGCGCTAATCTTCTTCGAGCTTCACAGATTCTAGATCTCGGTATCTTATTCCACGAAAGTCTACAGTTTAACTTACACATCGATGAAACTACTAGCGATGCAATGAGAATGCTCGATTTTATTTTGAGAATGGGGGCAAAGTTTAAAAATGTGTTAACTTTAAAACATTTATATTGCTCATTAGTACGAAGTAAAATAGAATATAATTCAACAGTATGGTCACCGTTCTACAACGTCCATTCTCAAGCCTTAGAAAAGGTACAAAATAAATTTCTTCGGTACATCAATTTTGAAATGAATATTCCCATCGAATTTATAAATTATAATAACTTACGTACCGAAACCAGACTTCTCAAACTATCGGATAGAAGAGTTCTAACTGATATATTATTTTTATTCAAAATTATCAAATCTCTCATTGACAGCCCTGAATTATTGGAATTAATTTATATGAATGTACCTGCCAGACAAACTCGAAGCATAGACACTTTTAAATGTAACAATAACCTCAATACTAACTACTATTAAAATTACTAGTAAAATTTTCTGGAAGTATTCTTAGGCATTATCATTACACCTAAATGCGAAAAATCACGAGATAGAAAAACTTGTTTTTTTTTCTTGATGGAGATTCCTTTTCTTTATAGTTCTTCAGTGAGACTCTCGACTATCAATAAAAAAAAATAAAAATTATTTCCGTTGTTTTTTTCTATTAAATAAAATGGCGCTTATTCAAACCTTTACAAATTTCCTTTGTGATAAGTCAAACAATTACGAGCGTTCTTCAACGGAACAAAAATACTACGCAACGTCACCTAAAATATTTTATAATTCATAAAATAAACTGTTTAATTAAAATATTTCGGCGTATTTCAAAACTGGAATAATGTCGTTTATTATTCAAAACAGTGAAACCAATCAATTTTTCATATTATACTTCAAACCCTTACTACAAGTCACAATTTTTAATGACACAAATGACCCGCAACAACCTTGCTTCAACTGATGTGTTTAGAAATTTTTGGTTGGTCAAGGGCTAGTGTTGAATAAAATCAAGGGCTAGTGTTAAATAAAATCAAGGGCTAGTGTTAAATAAAATCAAGGGCTAGTGTTAAATAAAATCAAGGGCTAGTGTTAAATAAAATCAAGGGCTAGTGTTAAATAAAATCAAGGGCTAGTGTTAAATAAAATCAATGCCTAGTGTTAAATAAACTAAAATCAACTGTAGTGAATTGAAGATTTCTAGTGTAAACGGTGTTACACAACGGAAAAAACATTAAGGACACGCACAATTTATCTAATAAAATAAAAATTATATTGTTTACGTAACCCTAGGGTTTAAATTACATTTTTTATATTAACGAGACTGCATTTAAAGCGAACTATAAAATTTGTATTTCGCTGTAATTGCTGGCATATTAAAAATAAATTAAGACCATTCTTCATGAGTCAGAGTAAGACATTTGATATTTGTATAGAACCAAAAATAGCACTCTACGTATTTTTAACAAAACATTTAATATACATACTTATCGAAAAGGAAATAAATTTATAATTTAACTACATATGAATAATAAATAATTCATTGGTTTTTGTAAAATACCATTTGTGTACTTTTTATATTTATTTTTTTGCTACAAACGTAACGGACAACCATGGCTGTCATCATTTGCAAAGAATTTGTACTTGACCCATATACCTACTTACAACCGTACCTCGTAATATTTTACGATTTTTTCTTCTTTTTTCATCACCGCCTTTATTGTGAAATTTTAATTTATTTCATCCCAGTTTTTTTTTTTTAATTTATTATTTTCTTTTTATTCATTTATAAAATGGACGCCTCAGAACGGGTAAAGTACCCAGTGATTCTTTTATAGCGATATTATAGTATTTTAAAACATGTAATATTAGTGGTAACCGGATAAATCATCAAAATGATAATTCATCACATCTTTAAAAAGTTATATAAAGTCATTGAAAGTGATGAAACAAAAACTTTATTAACTGGGTTAAGTAGGTTAGGATAGGTTAATTTTTTTTTTCATAATTTTTAATGACTGAATATCACTTTTCAAAGGTGTGTTGAATAGTCACTGTGTTGGTTAGCATGTAATCAATATTAGCATATAAATTAAAAAGTAGTAATAATGGAGGAAAATTCATTTAAAATTCTATTTAACTGGGCAAATTTCACAATTATATGGAATATTGGAATATGTGACGCTTTTTTTGTAAGGGCAATGCGTTCCGTTTTATGTTTTTATTTACTTCCAAAAAGTTAGTAAAGTCTGTTTAGATCATTACATTCAGAGAACCCTAAAATATTTATTTGACCTTTTAGATTAGACTAACCACAAAAAACCTCACTAGCTAATGTATGACACGAATGTTTCTAATACCGTACCGCCAACGATGTAAGTTTTATTGAGGGTACCTAAGCGTGTTGAAAAAAACTTACACTCTTTAAATGGAAAGCGAAAAATGGTTAACATGATAGTGCATTATCCCACGTGACGCCCCTGTCATTCCCTCCAGTGCATTCAGTACACCTCTGTGCCCGTGGAGCCGGTATAACTTGGGCTCTATATGCAGTGGCGTAGTGGGACAGGGGCTGGTTGATTGATTTTGACGATAAAACCTAGAACGGTGAGGCACTCTAAAAAGTAATGGAGCGCGAACTAAAAAACTAAATTGGATGACGCAGTATTCCCTGAAAGCGCTTGAGCGATATGATTTATAATTTAAGTTCAAAAGTTTGTGGAAAACTTTGATGGGATGATAATGTAAATTAAATCATTAATTTTAAGCAAATCAACAATAATTCGGACAATCCTATTTTTATTTGTAAACATATATCTTCATATTTTTGTTTTACTTGTACTTTCTCACTTGTAATAACATATTTTCTGTATATATATATATATATGTGGAATCGCATTGATCTCACCACTTCCGTTATATAAAAATAATTTTGCTGTAAATCCGGGTTTGCCTGACAAGATCTTTAAATAAATACTCCGGTGTCAACATAACTTTGGATTTTATTTGTGATGTAAAATTAGCTCGGATTATTATTAGCGGGCGGTAGCCTTGACCTCAAAGTTGCTGTTTGCAATCGTAATTATTTAAATCCTTATACCTGCATTATCGACAACTATGCACTATTTATGAGTAACTTTGCTAATATCTAGGATAGCACAATTATTATTATTAGGTACTTATTGGTATTCTGGCTGCTGAAAGTAGTGTAATGTAATCTAAGTAATGATAAGTGCAGTGTTCTGAATAACATATATTGGCAAGTAAAAAAATAGTGAACAAAATACATTCATATTTATAAGTACATATTTTTTTAATTTGGTGTATGATGACCTTCATTAAAATAAATTTAAATTATTTAATGTTTCAAAAACTGCGTAGGCCAATAAAATTTCTATAAACAAATAAAGGTAAATTGTGAAGCGGTCGAAATTTCAAGTAGTATGAAATACTTTCACATAAAACAAATCGAAGATTTTAACCGCTTGACAACAGAAGTCTTAATTGATAAAAAAAAATGGTGAGATAGTTAATATAAATAGAATTAATCTTTTTACGTACACCCAGTCTTAGAGAAAGTATTTTTAAAGTAAGTAAAAAAAAAAACTTTGCGTAATTTTCCGTTTGACAAATGTAGTACAGTTCGTTTAGAGATGAGATGTGTGTTTGACCAGTTATTTTAGAATGTTTTTTAATTTTTCTGCGTTATTCATTCATGTTATTGTCATGGTTTCCGATTAGGAGTGCGATTTATTCGTAAGTTTAGTGTCAATCAAGGAACCTAAATAATTCCCTTCTCCCGTCTTACAGTTACATAATGTGGCATGTAACGGGCAGCAAGAAGCAAACGAACCAAGCGACGAATCGTCGCCACCGGCGCAGTGCCTTGCTGGCATTCTACCAAACATAAGATCGAGTTCGGTAACATCGCAAATGAGAAACTCGAACGAAAAGTAGTATTGCTTAAAAATATAATCATTCCGATCAACACAGCTAATTTTGTCGTTTGAAAACGAATAAAACACAATCACATTAAAACACACCATTTGGTTGATACGATTGAATCGGTTGATTCATCACAACTAATCTACGTAAGTAATATATCTTTAGTCTAGAGCATCCACATTAGGGTTTCCGATTCGTGGGATATTCCCCAAATTGCTGGGAATTTGTAAGATTTTTCAAGAATTGGTTTTTTTGCGGAGACCCTTTATGTGGGGAAAACCCGGGGATCCTACGCATTTCTTGTTTATCCAACAATATTGAAAAATAAAATTAACAGTAATTGTGAGAACTTATTTTATATCGTTTTCCTTCGGAGTAAATTTTGAAAATAAGTCTATTTTCAAAGCCGGAACGAAAGAGAAAGTCCGAAAATGACTACATAAATAAATGCTAAATTCAATGGAATTTTATTTTACTTTGGAGGTAAGGAGCTTGTGGGGATTTTATGAGAAATTTGAACATCTCTTCTGAGTATTTTGGAACATGTGCGTTGTTCCATATTTACATTAGAACGGAAGAAAATGTTGAAGTGCAGGTTTTTAAATAACGGTACATGGGTGTATTTTTGGACTTTTGTTCAATACAAAAAACGATGATGCTAATATTTTACCTAGGATTTTGCAATGTTAAAAGCGGGTAATCTGAAGAATAAAAAAACATCTCGACTCCCATACAAAATTCAGCGCTGGTTGAAAAAAACGTAATCTTTTTGAGACTGGTGACACGAAAATTATTTTAATAAGTAGAACAACAACAAAAAATAAACTAGTATTTGAGCCAGAAGATTACTGACAAAAAAATTATAAAATAGACTGGAGGTCCTTATTCTTCGCAATTTCACAAATTCGGTAATTTTTATTTTCTTTATGATTAAATTGCATGATTGCTTTACAGAAAAATGTAGAAACGTTGATAATACACGTAGGAACCATAAAAAAAATAATTTAAAAAAAAAATTTCAAACCCTTAGGTTTTCAGTATTTTTGCCCAGTTTGCAATGTTTCTTCTCCATCCTTTTCAGTATTTTTCTCCAGTTTAAATTGATTCTTCGCCCTCTTTTCCAGTATTTTTGTCCAGTTTGCAATGTTTCCTCTCCTTCCTTTTTTAGTATTTTTGTCCAGTTTGCAATGTTTCCTCTCCTTCCTTTTTCAGTATTTTTGCAAAGTTTGTTATGTTCCTTCTCCTTCCTTTTCAGTATTTTTGCCCAGTTTGCAATGTTTCTTCTCCTTATTTTCCAGTATTTTTGCCCAGTTTGCAATGTTTCGGATGTATTTTAAATTCGCAACATATATATTTTTTTATTTAGATTTTGATTTTGTTTAATTCATTAAATGAATAAATGGCTGAAATGGAATCTTGGAAGAGATAACTCACCCACTTCCCGACATCCGATCGAGCTGAAACTCGACAGATAGACTCGTTGTCGATCATTTTCATACTCGCGTATTTATTTTAATTATATCAAACGTATCGATGCCTTAATTCTCGTATGTTCAATAGACCATTTAGCAAATTTTAAAGGAGACGTTTTTTTTTATACAGGCAAATTCTAAAAAATTCTCAATTTTGGTCATTTCGTTTAATACATATGTGTAACAGAAAATTATTAAAGATCATTTTTTGAAGATTGAAGCTATATTAAGCCCATATTATAACTTTAAAGGTGGACGTTGAACATGACTTGAAAATGATGAATGATTATTTTGGATATTGAACATATTAAGTGAACACTTCTGGCGGAAAAATAATAGTGGGATGTGCGTACCTACCTCCAAATTCTGACGTTCAATGCTACAGCAATCACTGTGAAGAGGTTGAATCAATTTGCGCCCAATACCCCCATACAAAATTACTTCTAGTTGGTGATTACAACCTGCCACATTACGACTGGTGTAATATAAGTACTGACAATTATTGTTCCAATGTTAAAATTCGTGAAGTTAGAGATATGGCCCTATTCTTGGGACTAACTCAGTGTAATTGTGTTCATAATAAAGGTGGCCGTACATTGGACTTGGTCTTGTCTAATGTATCTGATATATGTGTTGTGAGAAGTACAGAAATACTTTTGCCCGTCGATGTTTACCATCCGCCACTAGAAATATGTATGTCTAATCTTAAACCAATTCCCACTGTAAAAAAGATAGAAGAAACTCGCAATTTCAAAAAAGCAGACTATGTTCAAATTTCTAACTTTCTTAAACAGAGTGACTGGTCATTTTTAGACACTGATGCTGATATTAATGTACAGCTTGTAAAATTTTACTCCATTCTTAATTCTGCAATCAAAAATTTTGTACCTTTGACAGTTTATAGGGAAACTGAATTTCCGAAATGGTTCTTAAAAGAACTGATTGACTTAATTTACGTCAAAAAAATATCGCACAAGAGGTTCAAACAAAGTTGCCTGGCTATCGTTTATATTGCCTTTCAAAAAATGAGGGCAGAATGAAATAAACTCTCTACTAAATGTTATAACATGTAACAACCACTACTTATCCAGCGGGGTAAAGTCAATAATAGTCTGTATACTTTTGGATTAAACTGTTTATTCTGCAGTATCTCTCACAGTGTTTTTATAATTCAACCTTCTTCCCTTATCCACTAGCCGCAAGTGTCCATAGATAAGCAAAACATCCCTCTCGAAAAGTCATCTTCTTCTTCTTCTCCTTGACGCGCCCCATTCCTGGCCATATGGGTGTTACAAACAGTTACATGTGTGTTGTCGAAGGTTCTCTCATATAGGACTCAAATTTCTTTTGGAAATATGTTAAATCCCAAAAAGAAAATGGAACTTATATACCTAGTACTATGTCATTTGATTGTAAACAATCACAAAATCTACAGGAAACTGTTAATCTATTTGCTGAGTTTTTTGGTGGTGTATATGTTAGTAATAGTGTAGACAGTAAGTACTCTTGTTCTAATTTGGTTGAAAACCTTGATATATCTGACTGTACAGTAACTATAGAGGACGTTATGTCTAAGCTGAAGAGTCTCGATTCCCGCAAATCCTCAGGACCCGATAAAGTTCCACTTAGATTCCTAGTTAATTGTATGCATTCATTGTCACATCCCATACATAAGTTATTTATGAAGTCACTCTCATCAGGTGTGTTTCCTGACCTTTGGAAGTTTAGTCATTTGACGCCTATTTTCAAAAAAGGAAATAAGAGCGAAGTAAAAAATTATAGGCCAATATGCATAATGTCTTCTTTACCCAAACTTTTCGAAAGCCTAGTACTAGACAAGTTGATATCTCAATTTAAACGAGTAATCTCACCAATTCAACATGGATTTATTACAGGAAGATCAACGCTTTCCAATTTAATATTATGCACTAATGATATCGTTAATGGCTTTATCACATCATATCAAACTGACTCCATATATACTGACTTCAGTAAAGCATTTGATAAAGTAAACCACAGAATCTTAATACGTAAATTAAAATTGTTGGGAGTGAGAGGGAGCATGTTTGAATGGTTTAAGAGTTATCTGTTGGGAAGGTACTTAGCGGTAAAGGTTGATTCATTCACTTCTTACAAATTTGCGGCATCAAGTGGAGTACCGCAGGGATCTCATCTGGGCCCAATATTATTTTGTTTGTTCATCAATGACATAGTAAATATTTTTAGCAAAGTCAAAGTTCTGTTATTTGCCGATGATTTGAAGATCTACAGAATAATTAAAGATGATAATGATCGCGCTATTTTGCAGTCGAATCTGAATAAACTATTTGCTTGGTGTTCAGAAAATGATTTGCAACTAAATATTAGTAAATACCAGATTATTAGTTTTTACAAAGGTAAAAATCCTCTTCATTTTTCTTATTTCATCAATGGCGCTAATCTTCTTCGAGCTTCACAGATTCTAGATCTCGGTATCTTATTCCACGAAAGTCTACAGTTTAACTTACACATCGATGAAACTACTAGCGATGCAATGAGAATGCTCGATTTTATTTTGAGAATGGGGGCAAAGTTTAAAAATGTGTTAACTTTAAAACATTTATATTGCTCATTAGTACGAAGTAAAATAGAATATAATTCAACAGTATGGTCACCGTTCTACAACGTCCATTCTCAAGCCTTAGAAAAGGTACAAAATAAATTTCTTCGGTACATCAATTTTGAAATGAATATTCCCATCGAATTTATAAATTATAATAACTTACGTACCGAAACCAGACTTCTCAAACTATCGGATAGAAGAGTTCTAACTGATATATTATTTTTATTCAAAATTATCAAATCTCTCATTGACAGCCCTGAATTATTGGAATTAATTTATATGAATGTACCTGCCAGACAAACTCGAAGCATAGACACTTTTAAATGTAACAATAACCTCAATACTAACTACTCTTTGTACTCGCCAATTCCAAGAATTCATCACCTTGCAAACAAATATTGTAAACTTATCTACATATTTGGTTTAAATAACTTTGAGAGTTTCAAAAGGCAACTAATTTTAGACCTATTTGCTAGTTATTAACTTGTAATATTTATTAGCTTTAGAAAAAGGTCTTGCCTTCATGCTTTGATTTACTTTACCATATTATTTTCTAATTACCTTATGAGTAAATTATATTTAGCTATTTTATCCATGTACATGTTACACTTACATACATATACTGTCAACTTACTATGTAAAAGCCCGATAGGGCGTTAATAAATAATAAATAAATAAATAAATTGTCTGGAGATTGAACAATTCGGCTTCCATAAGTTTGAGGTATTTTTTGTTCGATTAGCCAATTAGTGGTAAATTGTATATACAGGGTGATTTTTAGATTTCAAATACTTTACTTTTATCTTAATTAGTAGTTGACTTAAAGTATTACTTTAAAATATACAAACAGAGTCCTTGAGTTGATTTTTCACAAAAACTGCTCTATATAAATCATCCATTATTTTGGAAGTTTGAAAACAATGCACAAGTACAAAGGTACCTACCGCTAATATACTACTATCGGTTGTCGGTGCATGCGTGATGTGAAATATTCTTACATCGTACGTATTACGGCCTCCGTGGTCTAGGGGTACTCTTGACTAGAAATCCGGAGGTCGCGGATTCAAATCCCAAAATTTTTTTCAAATTTTATTTGATTCATTTATGTTATTTCACAAATTATTAATTTAAAATAACAAATAGTCTGTTTGCGGCATGTTCCAGAGAGGAAGATATGTTGTAAAGACCACTATAAGAATTGAAATGGCTTTAGTCGTGTTTGGTGATCAGATCTAAATAGATACTCACATACCATCTCTCTTCTCCTTCATCCTCCTTCCTCTCTTTCTCCTCTCCATCTCCTTCCCCTCCACACTACCTTCAGCCTCACAATATACTAATATACCCCAATTGGGGATTCCATAGTCTAACTGGCTCCAGATGGTTGGGAGCAGCTGAGACTGTACGCGGTATTCCATAAAAAAAAATCCCGAGTGATGAGTAAAATTATTGAAGTTCAATTTTCAGTTGAAAATTTGTTTTTTTTTATTGTTTCGTTACCTACATTTGATAAATGTAATTTTTAATGTTTACTTACTTTAGAAAGATTTTTTTCTTTCGGAAGGTCTTATTTGCCGTGAGCTTATTATTTATGTTGATTATCGTGGATAAAATATATTTTTTTTAAATACTTTCAGCTCTTAAAATCTTAAAATTATAATATCTCGCGATTTGGGTTATGGGTGTGCCCTATTTAACATAACATTTAGATATTGTTGTTAGTCGTTTGCCTAGTTGGTTTTATTGTAGTCCCTACATAAGAATATGTTTATTGTTTTGTATGTGACTAAAAAAAACAAAAAATCAGAAACTTTTAATTAAATGAATTCAAAATTGAAATATTTGGACTTCGTTTTCATCAGCGATCTCAGCAGTGATAACGGACAAAATATGTGTCGTAGATGTCTTTCAATCAGACTATGAGGACAGTCGACTGTTTGCACATTTCCATGTCCTGGCTCTTTTGTTGTATTTCTTGAATAAAAATAAGTTTTAATGCACTAATATAATTTATTAATACTCATTTTATGTAAAAGTCCTAAGTTTGTAAATAAATAAATAATAAATGAAGCATTCTGTATATTTGCCTAGCAAATTCAAGAAGTACATGTAAAATATGGTGAAAAAGCCTATAAATGACATCATTTTAAGACTTACCTTTCTATTTTAGCTACTGTTCTTAGGTTTATTGATTCTGGAGTCGGCGAAGTCATTTTTTAGTTCAATAACAGTATATATTCCCAATTACGTATTTTTAGTGGAACAATTTTGTTGTTAGAAAACAACTAAAAATCAACATGGCCGCACATTTTAACTAGCCGGCTCCTGATTGGTTGACAGTGGAGATTGAACATTCAAGACCTCAACGTTCGGCGGGGTGTTGAACAAATATCTATGAAATTTTTAAAAATATTATATTCATAACTTTGAGTGTTTGAATGTTCAATGTCCATGAGATTGAACAAATAAGAACTGAAACATTATTCCGTGAGTGGATATTGGCACTCGAAAAATGCTTAAAATGTCACTTAAAAACCAAAAAATATGGTTTTTTGGTGCTTCATTAATGCGCAATAGGCTAATGAACATATTGGCATTCATAACTCGGTTTTGCAAAAAAAGGTCTATTGAACATAAAAGAACTAGGACAGCGGTATACTAATTTACTGAAGTTAATATACGAAAAAAATATCGATACTCTCCAGCTTAGTTGTTAATGTTGTTGACTTCAGTCTCTGAGGAGGAAAGTAAAATCCTCAGACAACCAAAAAAAATATTATTTTAAATACATCTATTTAGAAAAGTAGGTTAAACTTAATAAATAAACTTAAGTTTTACATGTCGATTTTTTTTCTTACAAATAACACTATTTTAGAATCAGAAAAAAAAATATATTTAACAAATTTTGAAAACCAAATTAATATTCAAATATTTTTTGTAATGGAAACTGATAATATACTGTTACGAAAAATGTATAAGGGGTAACGGTTACAAGACTTTTTTTAAAATTTTCGAAAAAGTTTCTTGATATTATCGGCGAAATTTCACAAATAATCCTCTTCTAGTAATTGTTCAATAGACCTTAACGTTATTATTCATGCTAAAAAACCATTAAAATAGTTTATCACAAAGTAATAAAATAAAACTCTGATTAATTTGCAGTGCGCTTTGAACCAAATCTGGCATCACAATCAGACTAGTTTTTAATTCGCTCCACTTGAAATTTACGTTCCTTTCCGAAGTTTTCTCCATTTCTTCCGCTGCGGCAGTCCTTGTGTGAAATTGTCTCCTTAGTTTATAGAATCTGAAACGGTTGAGTTGGTCTCGCCGTATACATTCGGTTCAGTTGCTGCAAGGTAAATTGTCCCAATAAATACCGCTTTACACAAAACCGTGAAATATGAGAGAGCAGTGCGATCTTCTCAAAGGATAATATAAATGCTAATTATTTTTATTGTGAAGAAAAAAATCTACCTTTTCGTTGCCAAAAATTTCTGATGATTTTAAAAATGCATAGCTTTTTCAGCGTGGATTTTATAGGTCGGTGCATTTTTCAGGTGGCAATATATTTTTTATTATGAACTAGGAAGTTTTTAAATAACTAACTTTTACAATAAGGAAACCAGACGAATTGAAACACAGTTGAAATCGGGTTGTAACTACTGATAGCTAATTCAAATGACCGCGTGGTAGAATACCCTTTACATTTTTATATACATGTAGAATAAACTTTTAAGTCACAAAACAAAAAATCCACAAAAACTTTATAGGAGACGACAAATACGAATATTTAAAAATTCGTTAAAAATACTTAAAATTTTGAAGTTAATATGAAAGTTGTTATTGTTTTTTAGAAATCTTGAGGTGAAATATTAAGATACTTAAAAAAGATATTTACAAGTATGAGAAATTCGAGGGTTGAGTAAAAAATAAATTACAGTGAATCAATTTATTTTATAAATCCGCAGCAACGTAAATAACAAACCCAGATGTTCTTCTGGTCTCAAGTTCCACAAACTTCATTGAAAATTACAATGCATGTGGGTAATTCTCCTTTCCGGTACGGAATATCCAGCAGATGTTATTCCGTCTGCAATTCTTCATTTAAGGTTTCGCGGAACGTTCAGAGGATAAAAAGGAACGGTCACTGATTAAAAACCTTACCTGGGTTTAAATTTAAGACCATATCTTTATTGCAGACACATACTTCCTCTAATGCTTACTTCCCCGAGGAAATTGCACAAAAAACTGATAAAAACGGACAGTTAATATCATTATAAAGATCAAAAACTGTTTTTAACTGTGTTTATTTTTGTTTGACATCATTTACTTCGGTTCGAAATGGTGGAAAACTATCTTATGAAATGGATTGTAAGGATAGGCAAATAAATATCCGGAATATTTATTTATTGAACAGTTTTTATAGCGCCGTTTTTGCGAGATATCACCTCAGGGGCGCTTTAAAGTTGATGCAGGTATTACAAAAATATAAATATTAGAAAAATAAGAGAAATTAAGTTTAATAAAATGAAGTAAATGAACAGGTAATAAAGTACAAGAACAGGTGATACGTAGATAGAAGATGACTCTCCAGCAAGAATCCTAGGTGGTGAGAAAACTGGACCAGCTGCTGCAGCGAGAGAGTGCACTGCATCCACCAACTGTGCCAGCACGAGGTTCTTCATCCGTTCAGTTATGTGTCTGCTGCTAATTAAGCGCTGACAAAGTATTCTCCACAGATAACAGACCTTGGCAGCACCGCTGTGACGTTCGGCAAGTCCATCATTCATCTCCATGTAATCTTAATCCTGGTGATAGTGGTGCATTGTGCCCGCAATAAAAGGCGATGGTCGGGATAATAAATTACCATGGACTTAACGAAACATTTCTTAGGGCCATCAGATTTTAAAAGAATTCCATTGAAGTTACCGATCCTCGTCCCAAGTTCAACTTCATCGAATTTCGAATATTTTTTAGGAAAATTTTCGATTATTCATTTTGAACACACTGCACTCTAATCACATTACTTTAAGGTTCGGATTACTAATTTTTAAGTGAATTTAAAATGTTGATTGACTGATTTCAAAAATAATTTCAAAGGGATGTTGCCTCATTTTCCTTGAAAATACGGTTGAAGGCCGCGAGGGCGCGTCCGGCTGCCACGAAGGGCGCTACAATAGTCATAATAATAAAAAATATCTTTATATTCTTGTTTTTAAATTGTCAAGTTTATTTTAAACGAGAAAAAAGAATGCTTGTATACCTTGTGTATTTTTTCATAATATTTTGCTCATTAATCTGAGTTTAAACATTTCGAATCATGTTTATATCTTACGGGAAGGAAAATTATAAGGTGAAGTATTTATCAACTCCCTTTTCATCAATGTTTAAAATAAATTTAACAGATGCACTATTTCTGCTTAAACGATATAGGTCAAATTATTTTTTACGGCATTTTTTATTTTTTTAAATGTGCATAATGCCCCCCACTCTAGGAGTTCATCTGTATTGTAGAAGACACTTTACAAAGAAAAGTAAATTTATAAAGGGAAATCTCAACACGTAGAAAAAAATCAAAAATATTTCAGCAGTATAAGCAAGCGTGATTCCAATTTAAAAAAAATAGTTTTAAAAAAAACCTCTACACAATTATCATCCATTAACGTGCTTAACTATTTCTGTAGAATTTTTAATTTTTTATTTATACAATTTTTTAAGCTTAAGGAAATAAATAAATATTTAACTTTCTACTTACCAACATAATTCAATGCTTAATAAAAATAATAATTTTGCATGGTAAAACAAAAATAAATAATATCTTATCTTTAAATTATTCCTTATTTGCTCGGGCCAGTTATTGTTGCATAGTATTTGGTTCTGTTGTTTCCCACCCGCGTTCCGCGCCTTTTACCTACATGAGTCAGTTGTTTAAGTAACCGCGCCGCAAGTACAACCGCTTTCCGCATAACCTATCTTGAGTTATTAAAACCACCGCGCCGCGCTGTAAACGGCAAATGTCATACTGCAAAATATCGCCGTGAAATAGTGCATAAAAATAGCAATCTATAACGCATTGAACCATTTCGCAAATCCAATATCACTATTCCCTTTCCTTGACCTCCTCCAATACTAACAATTACCCCACCGGTGATTAAAGCAGAGCAAAGTGGAAGGTGCCGACAGCTTGGAGATATTGGTAAGTCAATCAAACAATATCACAAATACCGCAATTACAGTCCATTCACGCCGCAACATTATTAAATATAAAAGAGTTATTATTTTTACCAAATAACTGAATTTCTATTACTTTCGTACTCTTCTCAAAATTTCAATTTGGGTAAACTTACGGCACACAACTAATAACCACTTTTAGTCTTACTAATAAAAAATCACTTCATAGCCGTTAAACGGTGTTTTTGTTACACACTGTGCAAAGATTGTACAATTTCTAAATCGGATTATTACTAATGAAAAATGTCTTTAACTGACTGCGTAAAATCTGACAACGTAGCTCTTTAAAATACCTTAAAAATTACAAAATTCGATGAGAAATTATTATTGAGAAGTTCATACAACAGATAAACAACCCTCTTCGGGCATGTAAACAATAGTTATTTTCAATAATTATTCACTACCTTACCTTACCTTACCATCCTTGTAAAGTTGTCATCAGGAGAATGAAAGATAACCAGTACAGTTTCTGCACCGCCTCTGTTAGGTTGCGTTCCAAGTTCAGTGCAATACGCTATGGAGTTTTTTTTACGTGCTGGCAGAAAAAAGGAGCATTGAGGACACAGGACCAGGTTTCATTATTCTGGTGGCATCCTCTTATAGATCCATTTAGTTCTCCTTTCGAAATTATATATTTTAGGAAGAAAATTTGCGGCCGGAAATATATCCGGTTATTTCCAAGAGCTATTGAAATAAATCCCTTTTGACTTGATAAGCAATGTTGTATATCTTTCCATGAACCATTTTTCTATTTGACGTTTCAATTAGGAAGGTTTGCATATGCACGGTCGTTTCTCAATTGAATAAAATTTAACCACATTTTTTAGGAAGATTTTTTATTTATATCGAAAATATTTTTTTCGGTTTATTTATGATATTAAAATAGACAAATGAAAAGACAAGCCCGTCGGTTATTTATTATACAAGAAGTACAGATTTTTTTAATAATCCGGAGTTTTATGTATTTGTCAGTTGACACACCAAAATTGAAAAATCAAAAAGGGAAAACACACATTAATCTAGTGGTAAATAAACGCTTGAGCTTCACCTTAATAAAATCAAGCGCTTTGCTTTAAGGTATTTAGAACGACTTCAAATATCGAAGGACGAACTTTACGAGCTTTGAGCATTAAGCGCCTCGCGTAGAATCTAAGATGTTCCACCACACGAAGTCACCTCACGTCCATTGGTTCAGGGTTGGATCTCACTTCGCCTTGGGGCAACCCTCAGGACTTATAAATAAGAATAATAAAACTCGCCGCGCGGGATACCCGGGATTATCGCCCTTCAGAGCCTGGGAAGGAGCTATGATGGAAATAGTTTAGCCCTGAGAGCTTTCACAAATTGAATCTACGATAGACAATAAATGTTATTAAGTATCAAAGTTCCACAAACGATTCAAAGTAGAGAAATTTCATTGAATTTATGATTTTTTTTGACCAGGTAAAAATATTTTAAAAAACCGTAGTATCAGTATCGTAAAGTACCGTTGAGTATAGTAGAGTATTTTCGAATATGGTAGAATATTTTGGAGGACTGTGGAATATGGCAAAGTACGAGTATCTGAGAGTACCGTAGAGCATTATGGAGTACCGTAGATTAAAGCATATCTTGAAGTATAGCAGAGGATCGCAGGTTGTTGCAGAATGTCGCAGATTATCGCAAAGTTACGCATAGTATCGCAGAGTATCAAAGAGAATCGTGGAGCGTCTAAACTAACAAATCATGACGTCATTTCTCAGCTGGGATAGGCCGATAAAACGCAACGAGATGATAGAAAAATTATCAAAATATGTAACCATAAAACAACGACATGCAAGAAAACAACGTCAATAGATAACGCCCTTGAGGTGTTTTTTTTTACAAAAATGACACCGTACAAATTATCCAATTATTATTATTTGTATAAGACATTACAACGATAGAAAAAATCAACAACATGTAATTAAAAAAATCTAAACACTCTATTATGTGTATGTCTATCATTACAGTGTTCCACATTGAGACTATTTTTGAAAAGCTTTTAAAATATTTTAGGTGCTCAACCACAGTATCAACCGCAAGAGCTTTTACGCTAAATGCAAAATACGCGAACTGTTTGTTGTAAATAAATGTTTTTAAGCATTATTATGATGTACTTTTAAATTAAAGCGAAAATTTATGCTGATATAATAAAAATGAAAATATGGCATTGGTACTTTAAACCATTTAGATAGATACCTATTTTAATATGAATGATCACAAGCTAATAAAAATTTGAAATTAAATCATGAAAATCGGTTCAAGTAAAACAGTAACGGATGCATTTGTTGTGTCACTAATTGACTGAGCGTACAAAAGTCGTTTTTTAACTTGACCATTTTACATTTAATCTGTCGATAAACTAGCTTTTGTGTTCCGTTTCCAGTTCAAGATGGTGGCCGTGTTGGATACTACCTTTTTATCCCGTCAGAGTTTGCTTGAGAGTAGATTTTACTGCGAATTGTTAAGCTGGAATAATCAATATTACGGTACCCACTTGCCCTAAAAAAGTTGAAAAAATAAGTGTCATTGAGGTGTGACATTTCTTTGGACTAATTATGTAATTCAATAATTGAAATATTAAACAATCCTTTAAAATTCAGAGGAAATATATATTTTGATTAATTAAATTATAAATATACTTTTTTTGGATGCACCACTTTCTTTGTTTGGCGTTTTCAAAATAAATATACTTTTAAAAAAAATGTATATCATTGAGCTTGTTTTAATCATTTGACACAATGCATTGCGCCTTTGAGGTGCAAGGTTTTTTCATAATTTAGTTTAAAAACTGGTTTTCCCTACCATTGCTTGCTTGTTTCTCTTCCACCCATGGCATTGTTCTCGCAAAATTCCATTACAAAAACATTACGCGTTTCTGGGAAGATATTATAATAGTGGTACAAACTTTCGGGCACTCTTCTACGGTCATCACATAAAATAATAAAACAATTATTTTGCCATAATATTTGTACTGCATACCAACCAGAACAAAGTTTTGTGAGTTATAAATTATGTTGGTATTGGAAATAAAAAGAAAATCCACATCTCTTCTCCAAATAAGTTACTCCGGAAAACTTTTAAGCCAAGCAGGGAAACTTGCTAACAAAATGAAATATCCAGATTGATAATATGATCAAACAATGTAAGTGGAAGAATGCGACAAGTTGAGAATTGTCGATACATTTGCCGTACACATTGGCAAAACAAATCAAAACATTCTTCCCTCAGCGTTCTAGGATGGCTCATGATTTACAATAGTAAAGTTGGCGAGCGCTGGGTAACTTTGCCTTTATCTGCCGCGTGTTTTATAGAAGAAAACGACATCTCACCGCACTGCTGGTGCAAAGTTAGAGAAGCTTGTAAGATCAAACAGAGAAACATTACATTACGTAGCATTCGATATACGTAGAAAATGGAATTCTTTATATAGGTACAAACTACGAAGACTTTGGCAGGAGGAAAGAGCTTTGGCGCCGGGCCCAAAGTTCACTGGTTCAAAAGCATTAATTTATAATTAATTTACCTTTTTTTAGAGGAAGCGATTTTGATGTTCGTTGTTGTGCATTAACATATTGACGCCGACTTAACAAGGGTGCGTAGTTATACAAATATATGTTGTGATGTTAGTTTAAAAGTAATTTCTAAAATTGCTTACCTACGGCCGTCCAAAGAAACTTGATTACATTTATATTGCTATGTGTTTACAGCACACAAATTATTTGGTTTGAAATGAAAATATGCTTAGTTCCTACCGAGTTATCATTTATTCAGTTCGTACCTATCACTAACCATCACCTTGCTAAAAAAGTATTTGAAATTTGAAACAAGGGCAAGAAGTGCAAATTCTTGTTTATTTGTTGCAAAATAGAAGAAAGATTAACATGGATGTAAGTTGTTGGAGTTTTTCGTGTAGATAATCTCGTTGAAAAATAATGAAAAGAAAGAAATTGACTGTGTTGGAGGTGCGTAATATCGTTTAAGTAATTATTCATTTCGTTGTGGCGACAATTACCTTAAGAAATCGCGGTGGAACTCAGTATAGTATGATTGTGTTATGTACTTCTTGCTCCTTCGCAGAGTTGTAACAGTGAATATAGTGGTAAATGATTGGTTTTTTTGTTCCTTCCTTCCATACATTGTTCATTCCTTCATTCAGTATAACCCAATTCCATCAAAAACCATTTCATTTCGACTAGTTTAAATTATTAACAGTCAATTTCTATGTTCATCTAAAGCTGTAATTTGTAAGCAGTTTGGATACAACTCGGATCTTATTACTTATCGTTATCTCTGTTTCTTTTCAATTACTTACACTTTTATCTGCCATAACTGAAGCATTTGCTTTTGTTAAGAAACGTCTAAAATAGAACACCTTTGATACAAACAAAGTTTATAGTGGAAAATGTTCAGTTACCAAATAAGAAACGTTTTTTATACCACTTTATATGCGCCTACAGCTAATGTTATGGTTTCTCTTTAAATGAGAAAATACTCGTACATAATTTAAGTAATAACTGCAGGGAAGGTAGGTAAAAGAAGGCTATACTATCATACATTTTCCATAAAAATTAATTCAATCTGTGTTTACTTATATTTGTGTATCATTTTATACTTTATACATCTAGTCCATTATACTATCTAGTGCCACATTTAAGAGTAATTTTTAAAATATTTTTTTTTTGTATTTCCTTATGCTTGTATTTAATTGTGATTTGCAATAAATTTTTGTTTATGGTGTATTTATTCAATGTTGATATTAAATAAATTTAAAAAAAATTAGAACTCTGTCATAGCAATGTCAAAAATATGATACAACAATTTTCGAAATTTAAGACCGAAAAAAAGGTCGAATCCACTTCCTTCTTTTCTCGCCCACTTCTTTTTTCGCCCACGTGATTGCTTATCTGTCAAGCAGGTAAAATTTAATGCAGTATATAACTTTTCACCATCCGATTATGCCTTTTGGCGTTGCCTACACTTTCGTTGAAAATTTTACCTCAATCTTAGAACTTTTCAGTTGAGGTAAGAAAAGATTGGCGAAAAGTTTCCAGAGGGGCTGATAAAAAAAAGAAGAGGTTAGAAACAGGTTACAGATTGATCAATCTACCCTTATATGCATCACTTCATGCCGGAGATTACCCCCATCTGTCCGCGTCGAGACAGACTAGTGCGCTGTTTGTCAGCAGGGGCATCGGACCAACCCTCTACCCTCTACCCGACACCCCCAACATCCAACACGCACCTACTGAGCGCTCATATTAACTCCGGGAGACAAATGAAAGGGAAAACTGTATCATTTTGAAAGGAGGAATTTGGTGCTAAGAGAAAATGGTATAATATCTTGGCATGAGTGGAAGATATTTTCACTTCCGTTCTTGTGTAAGATAACCGTTCCGAATTTATAATACTTGGACTCGGCTATTTTTTTCATAGATTTAAAGACAATCCTCCATAGCAATCATTTTTATGTTGTTGGAAGTATTATAAAATCTACATTTCAATCGAAGTTCCAAGCTGTAAATCCCCAAAAAAGATGTTTCAATCTTCCAAATGACTCATATTATAACAGTGATTACCAGATAGTAATAATCTTATTTTCTTCAGGGCCTCCTGTGTGGAGTTAATGTAAAAAAAAAATAAAAATAAACTATTTTATTTTGTTTGAATAATTTTACTTTTTTGATAAGTTTACTAATAACTAATTTAATTAGGTACCTATAATACTTTCAAATATTTTATTTTATAATTTTACACAATAATATACACAAGTAGTTCTAATATATAATTTCTCCTCTCCTTAGCATAAGCATCTGCTTTATTAGGAGGGTTTATGTAATATAATAAATCAATATTTTTATGCTCTAGTAAAATTTAAGGAGAAAAAATATTACAATTTATAAAATGTAAAAAAGTAGGTAAAGCAAATCTACTAAGGCACCACCCGTGGGTGGGCAATATAGCAAAAAAAAATCAAATGGGATTTGATATGTACTTTTTAGGGATTTGCAATTTTTCAATTTCCCAATTGGGGATGCCATAGCCTCACTGACTCTAGATGGTTGGGACTTTGGACTCTGAGGTTTCAAAAAAAAAATCAAAAATACTACACCAGACAAGTTATACAGTAAATTTAAAGTTACGTCATAATAACTTAATATTGTTGTGAAGGAGAAATACAAAGTTTCACGATTTAAGTTTTTCATTAATTTGTTTTTTTTTTTAAATACAATTTAGGACGTAATGTAAAAATATAATATTTTACTTTCTCTGGTAAATGAATTATTAAAGAACGCAGTTTTTTTTAGTATATATCTATATGGGTGGTACCTAGATAGCAGATACAACAATCGCAGTATCTAGGATACCGCATTGTTATTCAGGAATTGGGTATGACAGGCCGTGTGAGGTCAACGTTTATCAAACATACTGTAGAAAGCATTAATGTATCAATGATAAATAAATACAGTTGCTCGGAGCCTGATTTATGCATTAATACCTTCACGAAATACCAAGGAAATAAGATTTCATACGTCATAATGCTTTTCTATTTTCGATACTGACGATTCGTGGTAGAATTCAATTGTTGAGACATATTTATTTATTAACGCTGATTATAGCGGCTTTTACAAAAGAATAACAATTGTTTTACATATGAATACAGAATATACATAGATAAAAAAATATAAATATAAAATACATAAAAGAGAACAATATAAATTATAGTATCAACATAAAAAGTACAATGAGTAGGTTATTATAAATGCAATACAACATATTATTATTATATTATTGAAACAATATAAAATTTTATCCCCTTTTTGCATATTGCCCTTTACATATTTTAGTATATCACAGCCATCTTCAGATTCTATAAACCGGTACACTCTAGAAAGGCTGAAACCAGTCAGTAAATGTGAAAAGTGAAAAAAAAATCTAATTTCAATAGATCATAAGCTTTGATGCTGTATTATTTTACAGTAAATATGTACAGTGGGTAGATATATATTTATATATTTTTTTAAAATTATAACATATCATTTTGTAATATTGTTCCGACCATCCCCTTATATGATATACATTCATTTTATACTAATTCTTATTTAAATTTGTATAAACTTTCGATTTTTTATGATATTTTATTATTAAAATTTATTGGTTGCCTTGTATTTTTTTCCGATCTCCTAAATCATAATACTATTAACCCATAATATAACTACCCACACATCTCAGAGATATCACTTCTCCACGTATCTGGGTACCTACTCTCAAATCAATATTCAATACCCACATAAAGTGTACTCGTAGATCTTCACTAGAAACATCAACCCTTCAGCCTTCCAATATCCCCTCTTGTGCGAAATAAAGTCTTCAGTGGTTAGTGGAGTATTTCAGGCTAATCCGTGAAATTGAGGCTGGCTGCCGATTCCCATGGCGAGCACGTCCCGTCGGAGAATGCGGTGGGAACGGGGAATTGAATCTAGTTGCCTATCTACATTAGGTATGTCATAACTGATGTGAGGTGTAACATGACTGCCTGAAGAGCCTAGCCTAGCGTGTAAACTGAAAAAATGAAGTGTGTTTTCATTCAAGTATGAAGTTCATTTCCTTTATTTTTTAGTTTCATATAGACAACTTATAGTTTTGGTGTTTTTTTATTCCTATAAAACCCGTTAAAACATCATCTACCACCAATAAAAAATAAGAAATTACCTAATATATTAAAACAGAAAAATTGTTGTTTTAAATTTTTTGGTATCATTCCTTGATATAAATATTATTTCTTGCTCGCTGGAACCATGCCACAATTGTTTATACATTCTACGCGCACAGTGCTCCCACTTTGGTAATGCGTGTTCATCTCACTCGCTCGCGCTATTACAAAATATTCTTGAGGGTGTAAGGTAAACCACGAAAGTGGCCTGCTGTCCGTCGTCGTCCATTACATGCAGCAAGGCAGTACAACCCCAGCCGTTGGCCGAAGGTCACATTCGTTGATGAATGAAAAGGTTTTTTGTGAATTAACTTTATTACGATAATTATTTCATGAAAACAAATCAAATGTGTAATCCATAAGAATAATTTGCAAAACAGTTTATGAATGGAATCAAATGCGTAGGGTAACATAGTCACGACTCATTGTAATCCAAGTTTTGTTTTGTATCGTCACTTTCGAAAGGTTAATCTCATTACTAACGTATCCATTTTCAATGCATATTTTAAGACAAAAATTTAAATTATCTCTTGCTTTTTTCTCTCGATGTATTTACTCAACTAACTGTCTAACTAACCATCATTCTATTTTGCTTCAAAGGTAGACATTAAACGCAGTTTTAGCACATTCAAGTTCTGTTCTTGATCATGACTCAAATTCACTGATTGACTGATTGCACCATGTTTTTCTCGGGCGTTCTCAACTTCATCTTCTATCTGCTTAGGAATAACACATTTATCCGTTCTACATATCCAAACTAAATATCCCTTTTGCATTTTTACAAATATTTTATCATTCTTAAGTCTGCTGCACATGGTTTCAATACACTTTTTCTGCTTTCAATCTACTTTCTTACTTATTTTTTCAGTTCCTTTCCTTAGAGTCATCCATGAGAGTTGCTATGAGAACTCCAAAGTGGACTCTTGTATTAGTGACTACTGCAAATTTGTCATCTCTCCATAGCTAATATACAATTTATCACCTCAATCAGGATGAAATATCTGGTTATAGAAATATCATTTTGGTATGAAGAGCCAGGATCTACTGGTATAATATTATATTTTTATCATTCCACACATAAAAAAATGCTTCAATTTCCATTCTATTGAGTCCGTTAGCATTTCTTTCCAACTCTCATTAATAAATTCTATGGTAAGATATTTATTGGATTCCTGTGAGGTGAGGTAAGCCATGCGGTATTTATTGTGCCTTGAATTAGATAGTCATGATTAAACTTTCATAATCCTCGGTTAAGAATGGTATGAGACCACCATCGAGGAAATGTAGATGCTAATAGATCGATCTGTACAACATACCAGTCGACTTATACATAAAACATGTAGGAAAAACTACCCGTTTTCACGAAACCGATATCAAATGTGAACGGGTGTTCCGCTCATGTCCGTAGAGTTTCGCAAACTTTCACCAGAGCGCACGAAATCCTGCATTGAAATACCTGTAGCACAAACATAGCGCATCCGAGTTGGCGGATGTACATTTAAGATGGCAATCGGTCCACTAATAACGGATTGTTAAGCAGACGAACCGTCTTTCTTTGAACATAATCAAGCAGTTCTATCGAGTATTTGGCAGTTTTAAAGTTATTGAGATCCTAAGCCCTCAAATTTTAAAGTAAAGTAAAAAAAAAGTAAAAAAATACCAACAGTAAATCGATTTCATAGGGTAAATGTTTTTACTAGGAAATACAACCTAGAAGCAAAAATTCATTTTGATTATTACTATGGTCTTACGTAATCGTTTCGCATTTATTATACTCGTATCTACTAATACATTTACTTTGAAATACAAATTTTCTATTTTGCTATTTCTGTGCACAAAATACCAAATAATCTCAAAAATGTTCCGCAATAAACCAAAAATAAGGTTCGAGCCGAAAGTTCCGCGGTTGACACGCGGTGGCGGCGGCACTCAAAGTGAATTCAGTTTTGGCCTTTGCTTGCGATTTCCAGGAGTGGTGTCCCGCAAAAGCCTGTAAATACCTGCGAACTCTGTATTATTTTTCCTCTAAACTAACGAACGGGCCGCTGAAAGGAGCCGGGCCGCCGCGGGCCTGCGGCTTAGTGGGCCTGGCCGGAATATCGAAACTTTTTGCGGATGCGGCAGGAATTTCTTCAAAGGGTTCGAATCGGAAAGCGGTCTTTGGGATTAATGTGAACCCCGAATTGTAATTCTGACCCATTTACAAATATAATTATGCATACTTATATTACAAGGTAATTTGCATTTGATGTTAAATATTGACGACCTGATGAATGAGATATTGATGGCTGATAAATAGAACCGTAACAACTTAGAATTTCTACGAAATGTTGATAGATGATGTAGTTTTAGTATTTATTTTTCGGAATAACTTTATTGAGTAAAACCTCAAATTGTAATATTTAAATATTGAAGACAATATTAGTGATTTCTAAACGAAAATCTGAAACAGAAAAATCAGAAACGGAAACGGCCACATCATGAAAGACAAGGGTCCTGGGTTCGAGTCCCAGATGTGACCGTTTCCTTTTCTGATTTTTCTGTTTCAGATTTTCATTTAGAAATCACTAATATTGTCTTCAATATTTAGTTTTAGTATTACTGGGCCATGTCTGGGATATATGAAGTGATATCTGGGATTAGGTATTCAAGAAGTAACTTGATTTATTGACCAATTATACAGGGTTTTTCAATGAGAGATGTTATTTTGATATTTAATCGTAAAAGATCAATGGTTTCGTTGCTTGTGTGGCGCGTAGCGCCATCTTGTTGAAATTAAACGTTGTTCAGATCAATACTATCCAATTCCGGCCATAAAAAAATAATTAATCATCTCTCGATAGCGCAATCCATCACCGTAACTGTTGCTCCAGCCTCATTTTCGAAAAAGTAAGGTCCAATGACTCCGCCGGACCATAAACCGCACCAAACAGTCACACGTTGAAGAAAGAGAGGCTTTTCAACAATAACTCTTGGGTTTTCCGAGCCCCAAATGCGACAATTTTGATTGTTGACGAAGCCACCGAGGTGGACATGGGCCTCATCACTCAAGATGATTTGCATTTGATTCACTCAAGTGAATTTTAATAATTTCAATGCGTTATTGAAGCGTGTATCATTCCATTCTTACTAATGACGTAGTTTCTTCTTGTGAAATGTCAAAAAATGACAGCTTCAAAAGTAACATCTACCAAAATAGCGGGCTATTCAAAATAACATCTCTTATTGGAAAACCCTGTATAAATTGATAACAAATATTACGGACAACTCCCAGTGAAGTCGCCTCCTACAACGAAATTTCATGTTTTTATAAATGTATAATATTAACAAGAGCAAGTTGAGAACAGAACTAAACAAAAAATGTTCTTAATTTTTGGAAAATACCGAAAATTACCAAAGATAATTTAAACCGTCAAAATTATGATTTTTATAGCCGGTTGAAAAGCGTGTGACGTCACGGGACGTGGGCGGCGGTGCAGCAGCATTCTTCTTCTTTCGTATGGTGGGGGGTCAGAGGGGGACATCTAGATCTGCGAGCCATTTTAGGGCCTCAGGCGTCGCCATGTGGACCTCATCAATCCCGCCGGGGAATGAATGGAGCGGGCATTACAATTAGATTTTTGAATTGTACTGCGTGAGACTTCCCCAGACACTATTGAATACATTTTGATTATGTTTACTTTAAAAACTTAAAAATTCATAATTTTTGGAGATATCGAAAACAATACTGAATATCAAAAAGTATATTTTTTATTTTATTTTATTTATTTAGTACAGGTGATGATACAATGACACATGTAGATAAAAAATACTTTGACTGCCCAACTAGGAGGAATTCCCGTTTTAGGATATTATAATATACTTTTTGCTATTGCTTAATATACCGTCGTTAATAACATTGGGAGATGGTATTATAAAATACTTCTAAATTATTAATGATGCTTGCGTTCCCAGTAGGCATCAACGCACCTCATGAAAGAAGAAACCATAGCATGTTCCATTAACTGCAGATTCTAATAATTCATTCAATAAAGTTCGATCATCCGTTTTACTAACGTAATTAAATTAATTAATGTTGAGAATTGACTTGACTTGAACACTTCTCCATCTTTCCTATTTTACTTCATTCAATATTTCACATTTACTACAAGTCACCTAGTATAAAAACATTATAACCGAAATGTTATTGTTTCACTGGGTAGACCATAATAATTTAGAATATCTTTTCTTTTTACTTGTAGTTCTGAAGTAGCTAGTGCAGAGTAGTTACAAGGTATTTTACCGTTTGGGGCACAATTCATCCCATATATAAAACAAAATTTAACACGCCATTGTTTCATAATTTAAAAATGATTGTTTGGTTATATATATAAGTGCTAATGATGATTTGTATTAAAAGTTTATCCAGTACATTTGTACGGTTAGAAGTTTTGTTCATGTCAATACCACACAATAGTTCCAACTATGTTAACTTAAACCAGCGTGGCTATAGCATCCCCAGCTGGGTTTATTGTGAGATTGATGGGTGTAGCGTTGGGAAAGCGATGGGGAAGAGCAAGGTGGGGAAAAACCAGGCTATTCAGATCTTGTCACCAAACATGTTTCATGTTATGTTTCGATTGTAAATGGTGGTTTTTCACCAAGGAAATACGTTATATTATTTTTAATGAATTTAATTAACTAAATTATATTTTATTTTGAACATGCCGAAATTCGAACCAGAGACCTCCGATTTGCAGTCGAGGACTATTTTAATAATTTTTCGTATTGTGTATAGTACACGGAGAAAAATGAGTTTTGCTAATTTAGTATAGATGTGCAAACTCATTATTGAAATCTTCGTGAATGGGTGACCAAATAATATTTGATGCTTATAAATGTGTTTTATTATTTTCAAAAATGAGAATGTAAACAAACCTTAAATTAAATAAGCCATGTCGTTAATAGGTAGGATTTATACCCGGTGTTGCCAGCACTGCGACATATTCATGACGTCATACATTTCCCAGGTCCAATCAGTGTTTACCGTGGCATTTATGTGATAACATCAGATTCTGTTTGGTCAGGGAAGGCAAACAATTAAAAAATATGGGCTTTTAACGTTGGAGTGCTGCTTAAACACTTTCCTGGGAAATTTATGTTTCCGGAAAAAAAATTAAATTAATCCATCATGTTGGAAAAACTCCCTGTTTTTATTTCACACAAAAGACCGTCATTTTTTGATTATTTTGAGAGAATAAATAATAATAATTCTACTATCGTACTAATGAAAAACCAACTAAAGGACTCTCCACAAATATCTTAATATACAGGGTTTTCCAATAAGAGGTGTTATGTGTATTTAATTCCGGCCATATAATGATTTTCTATTGCCGGAATTGGATGGTATTGATCTGGACAACGTTTGCTTTCAATAAGACGGCGCTACGTGCCACACAAGAAACGAAACCATTGATCTTTTACGGGAAAAATTTCCGGACCGTGTTATCTCTCGAAGAGGTGATCACAATTGGCCACCGAGATCTTGTGATTTAACACCTTGAGACTTCTTCCTTTGAGGCAACGTGAAAGAGAAGGTCTACGCCAACAGCCCAGCGTCGATTCAAGACCTCAAAGATGGAATTCGTGAGGCTATCGAGCACAGAAGGCAGCCACTTTGCGATTTGGTTATGGAAAATTTCATGAAAAGGATATGGTCCTGTAGGCGTGGTCTTGGTGGTCATTTGACTGGTGCTATTTTTCACTATTAACGGCATACCTTTTTCTTTATAATGAAATGGCATTTTTCTTTGAATATCAAAATAACACCTCTTATTGGAAAACCCTAATAAAAATTCAGCCATGTTTGGGCTCGCAAAACTAAAATAGTATAATAGTATTTTTTTTATTTTTTATAGTGAATACCTCACAAGAGTCCCAACTGCTCCCGTCTGGAGCCAGTGAGACTATGGCATCCCCAATTGGGGGATGTTGTGAGGCTGAAGGTAAGTGGGGAAGGGAAAGAGGAAGGTGGGGAAGTACCTGGCTATTCAGATCTAGTCACTAAACACGGCTAAAGCCATTTGGAGCAACGTTTCAATTCTGAATGGTGGTCTTACACCAGGGCGATACTGGTAGTATCTTCCACTCTGGAACGTGCCGCAAATATGCTATATATTATTTTAATTAATTAATTGTGAAATAACACAAATTAATCAAATAAAATTTATTTGCGCACGCCGGGTTCGAACCCGCGACCTTCGGAATGGCAGTCCAATGCGTTACCACTGGACTATGCCGGCCGTCAGATAATATGTAATAATAACTGATATAGCTAAAAATTTCAAGATTTATTCTTTTTAGTACCAGTAGTATTTAGAGCTTGTTTGAATGAATTGAGGAAAATTAAACGCAATATCTCTGCACCGGAATGAGATACAGAGTCGAATTAAGGTCGCTGCAATTTAGTTTTTTAGCAGTAACATGTGGTATACAGAAAGACATTTCCTATAGCGAAGAAATACGGGGTCCACTAGTAACTTATTATTATTTACCAACAGATACTGAAAATATAGTTATCTGGTAGATCACTTCAGATTCATCTTTATTATAAATCTTAAGCTTGGAGCACGCAGATGACATTTCTTAAAAAAACTGCACATTGAATGATTTTACAGTTTCTTTTTTATCCTCCATTACTATTGAGGTCTCAGCACGGGTAAGCCACCCAGTGAGGCCAATATTACTAAATTGTACTGAGAAATGTAAAATATTGTACCAAAATTAAAATTAAAATCATACATATATTAGAAAATTAGAGGCAAAACAGACAGAGTACATTTTTATTTGATTTTAGCTGGTCGATTTTAGGACTGAATTAAACTTAAATTAAACATTTATTAACATTTTTACAGATTTTTAGTTATTTAAATGTCGCAAGCGGTGAACGTGAAATATTTCTGACTTGAACTGAATATGGATATGATTTTCAGAAAAGATATATTTTAAGGTAAACTTAGAAATTATGTCGAGTTTTGGAATCATTCTTAAATTAAATCGCGGTTGAATGCATGTTTAATACAAAAATATTGTAAAAAACCTTAATGCCAATAGGAAGATATTGTTATTGCTTTAGTGAAAAAGAATGTTGCTTTCAGAATCAATAAGTTATTATGAAAGACTTCGAGAACTTATTATAGAATTATTCTGCGTTATTTCATTAAATAAGGTATGTGGTGGGAGACCTTATGTGTAGAACTTGTTGTTTTATATGAATAAAGAGTTTAATCTTTGTTAAGAATGATATTAAATTTCAGCTACGCGAAGTGAAATAAAACCGTTGGACAAAATTACGGGAAATAATTATTAAACGCAATAAACAAATATTTGAATATTATTTTCTCATCTTCTATCTCTCATTTTTGCGATTAAAGCAAAAATTCCGCGTGTAGCACAAAATAATTAAATGATTTTTTCATCCATCTCGATAAGATGTTAACCGAAATCCTTCGGATTTTGGTGAATTGTGTACATCACGTTTTCTACTCTGGTAAGTTTTTGTGTAAAACACAACACACACACCAAAAGAGTGTATATTTCATACATCTGCACGTATATACATATTTCAGTGATTGGAAAAATATCTTTCTCTCAATTCGTACTCGCTGTCGTCTTCTTGGTTCAGGCCCCTTATCGCTATGCTACGACGCGAGCGGCAGTGCCTTTACACTGCACGGCGCCGAACAAACGAGCTTCTTGTTTATTTCCTGTTCACACAGTCATCTCATTTCTCATGTGAAAAATTACTTGTATTGTGGGAGTTCATATAAATATTTGCAAGTTTACATACGAATAGTTGGGAATCCGAATAGCTCAGCAATTTCTATCGGCGAATAACAAACGCGAACGAATTGCACGCGGCGTTATGGCGTAAGGAATAAAATATTTTCTCATATCATCTGTAGTTGAATGTTGCGCAACAATGCCAACATATTAAAAATAAGGAAATAGTTTTGTTGGCATTTGACGATGTAATCGAAATGACAATCCACAACCAGAATATTGTTTAATAATGTAAACATCGTTTTGTTTTTCTTTTTCTTCTCGTTTTTTGACAAAGACCGGATTCTTGGTTCATCACGCTGCATTGCCACGAGTCTTACCGTTGTTTACGTGGCCCGGAGATTGTAATAAAATTCGTTCCCTCGTGTGATTGCATTTTACTTAATTGGAGTGACAGTCGTCTGTAATGGAGCACATTGACTGGTACATGTGTCCGTCTACCTCTTTTTAAACTACGGGAATCTTTATCATATTGGCTACCGTTTATCGGACCGTATCGTGTAAAGATTGCATTTTCACGTCACAAGAAGGGTGCTCTAAGCTTCCATGTGCGGTGGGATAGACTTGATTTTTTGATTAGAAGTATCATTATAGAGCACGTTACCTGTTTTTTAAGGCTCAGGTTTCGCGTCCGTATAACAAGATGAGAACAGTGCCATAAATCATGCAAACCATTCTCAAGAAAAAAATAATAAAAAATATTGTAACAAATATTACATCATATAGTTAAGAAATGACATGTTTTTCAAAAAGGTTGAAAAGTTATGCCTTTTTTCAGAACGACGAACTGTAGGGTAAATTAAAGGGAGTTTACATCTCCCGAAAATAATAACAAGGTTTAATTTTCGCTACATTTATGTGAGACTGGTATCATTGTAAACTCGCGCGCGATACCTCATGCGGCAAATATTTCATTCTCTCTCCAGTGGTCTCAGCCGCCGGTTTAGCCCTAAATCCTCTCCGTCTGTCCGTAATCCGTCTGTTAAAATAAAACTAAATTGAAAATATTTGAATTCTGATTTTACACACCGAGAGTAAGTAATTGGAGAGCCACAGAATCATCCAGCCAACAATCTATTTAAATTGGCTATAATTCACAATCCTCCAAACAACCATTAAAATTAGTTAAAAAATCCGACAAACAATCTTTAAATTATTTTTGGTGAATTTGCTAAAGAACTTGTATGCCCATTCATTCTCTGAGCCACAATAATCAGCGAAAGAAGATTATAGAATTACTAATGTCAACTATTGAATGCACAGTATTCATACCCGATCTTGAAATCTACAAACAGCCTACCTTTGATCATAGGTTATAGAGCAATGTACGCCACTGTTTCTTCCCGTATCACGGCATCACCCATTGCCTGGAAACTTAATATTTATTTTAACGCCTGGTCCTTAATGTTCATCGATCAAAGATCATAAACGTCTGAAGTTATTCTTTATAATTTGGAATTAGATGTCAAACACTGCCCCTCTGCACAATTCCAATACGAATGAACACAGTACATCCTATATTCAAGCACGCAGTTTTGCAAATCAAATAAATTAAAATCGTCCATCAAAAACACTGTTTTCATAAGTAATAATTTATTCAAACATTAATAAAACTTTTTAAATATATTTATTTTTTCAATAAAATACATGTATAACGGTTGAAACATCATACCATCATGCATCTGAGGAAAGTCCACGACAACTCGCATGGGACTGATTGATCAAAAATAATTAATTCCTAAATGATTTTTTTTCCTTTGTTTTAAACCACTTTATTTGAGTTACATAGGTCGGCTGGTTTCGGTTGTACTCAAACTTCTTCAGAACAATAGAAATATAAACTGTTTATATTTCCTATTTAAATATATATATTTAAATACAAACATAAAGTTTATATTTACATTGTCGTGAAGAAGGTTGAGTGCAACCGAAACCGGTCGACCTATTTAACTCAAATAAAGTGGTTTAAAACAAAGTTTTTTTTTTCATTTATATAATTTCAAGCAAAAAAGTATTTGTTTTATTTGATAAATTAATTATTGCATAAATGAAGTATACAGCTTTCCATCTATATAAAAAATAATATTATGCAAAATAAGTACCAGGCAATATTAGATTTTTTTAAATACATTTTGTTCAACATTTTTTTTCTGCCTAAATTATTTTGGCAGTAACAAATGTGTTTTTGTGTTTTTGCAGGAAGCTCCGAGGGATATAATTTCCCCCAGGGCCAGTATTCTTGTACTAATAAACATGCAAAAAACAAATGGATTCTGTGTGTCCTGTTTACACAGTGTATTTCCATACAGATTATATGTATGGGTAATTTTTTTAATGTAACATGAAAATTCTTTATTTTTTATTGGTAAATGCATGTTTCCACGTGACGTTATTAATTTATATTTTTTTCTGATGATTCTCATAATGATGTAACATCTCCAATTTTTAAAATAAACAAAAAAAACATCATAAAAAAAACATAATTTTTTTTTAAATTTTCTTCTAAATTTGATAGGTCATGCGGGTAACAGTAACAGTTTTTATTATAGGGTAGGTACTATACGATACCCCTTAAAGTGGATAGTGTATAGATATTCCGGTGTCGTTCTAAGAAAATAAATTAGAAGCTCACCTTGTTTACAACCTTGTTGTAATCTGACTCATTTTCATTTGAAAATAGGTATAACGCGTAGAAATGAAGGAACGTAATAAATTTGATAGCCTATATTATAGGTGGGTTTGTAAGGCGTGGGTTGTTAGAGCTTTTTGCTTAAGTTTCAGGTTATTGCCGCAATCAATAGCGAGGGCGAGCGGTCACTCAGAAGCTCGTTAAAAGTCCCCTGCGTGGTTCGTCGTTCGTCGGGGCCACGACCAGTTACGCCTTATTAATCGGCAGTTACGTCCGCGCCGTTACGCCGTTCTGTCATAAGTTTGGGCCGTTACACGAAATAGATAATAAAGCACGGCTTCCGTGAATTATGGTCGGATCTGTCGACGAATTATTATTTCTAATCGAGAGCGGCAAGACAGCAGTTTGCGCCACGCAGCGAGTAAATAAATAAAATACCCATTAAACACAGAAGTTTGCCGTCTAACTTTACTTCCATTGTTTGACGGATTGTAAGATTATATAATATTCGACCTAAATAGTTTTGAACTAAAATATTTGGACAAATTTATATCAATTTTTTAGTCTCACGTTTTGATCATTTGCCTATTTGTGGTGAACGTGGGACTATAGTAAAAAAACTATTACGTAGCAAAATTAAAAGGAAAATGACTACATTAAAAATGAAAGATACAGTCTCTAACTATCTGATGTGCCATCAACAACAGGATTGTATAAAATTTGGATGGTTCCGTTGATCAGATGTTGTAGCAAGAATGGAAGATGATTACGAAATAAGCATCATTATCGAAGCCTGCAGGACAAATAACTATTGAGATACTTCAAGCATAAACTTAAGGAGGATAGAGGAGATGGACGAAAGTATATGTCGAGAAAAATATAAATATGAACTACCTATATTTATTTAATTTTCAGTTTCAGTGCCGAAAACGGGCTTTTATTTATATTATTTGAGTTTTTAAGAGGATAATGCAATCCCAATCTGGAATATTATACGATTAAAGAGAAAAGTAAAATTTATTTTCATGAAAAATACAGAACTTAATAAGTAAGTGTATAATGATTATGGGACATTCACCTGGGTAGATCAAAAGTGTGAAATATATACTACATAATTAGAAAACGTGACTTTAAGTGGTAAAGTTACTAAAGAATTAATTAAGTTTAAAGTCTCATTTGAAAATTTTAAAAGCTTTCCGAAATAGTCAAAATTTTGTGGTTAAAAAATCACTCCTGTGAAACACAAAATATTGATTTTTACCGAAAAGTTTAAAGATGTTCAAATGATTTAAACTTAGTTTTTTATTTAGTAATGCCACAACTTAAAGCCATTTATGTTTATAATATATTTTTATAATTTTCAACATGAAAAACATTCAGGAGAGTGACCTTTAAATATAATAAAAAGAACATTATAGAAATAAATGCAATTTTTTTTTCGCTAAAATAAAAATAATCAGAAAATGGTGGCAAAAAAAGTGAACCTAGATTCCCCGTGAGATGAGACAAGAATGTTCAAAATATAATAAAAGTAAATATATCGAAAACAATCATATTAAAAGTCATTTTAAATGGGACATGTATAAAAAATACAGAGAGAGCTCTAAGAAACAGAATGTTTCCCAATCCTTCAATTTCTCTAAATTAAACCATGTTCACAATTTTACCCACCCTCCATTATCTTCTTAGATCTCTTTTTCAATCAATGGGTTACACAGAATCCCTCAACAATCCCCATCCCATAAAATAAAAGATATCTCGCTTCCCGGAATGAATATTTAGTTCTAGGTCCACTGATTTGAATTTATTTTGGAATCAATATATGGTTCAAACCGTATATCTTTAGCATCCCACACAGCTATGTAGAATGTGGATCACTAGGGTTTAAGCAGAAAACTCTATTTTAGTAACTCTATTTTAACTTTATTTTAATATGCTGTGCCTCACTGCAAAACCAGGTTGGCCCAAAGGCATATTAGTTTTATTGCTCCAAAAATGTATAATTCTTTATGTACAACCTTTGAAAGGGACACGTGTGTAAACCTTCAATCTTTTAAAAAGTACCTCAAATCTTGGCTAAAAAACACTGAACTAGATATTTTTTCTAATAACTTTTAGCAAAGCTATCTGTAACATTTATATCTGTATAGAGATTATTGTTCATTATTTCACATACATAAAAAACAGCGGATATATTTTATTGTTTGTAATGCTTTGTCTGCTAATTCACTTTTTAAGATGTCTTCTTTAAAAACTAGTATTTACCTTATTTTTTGTGTTATTTTAAAACTTTTACATATTTCATGATTTAGTTTCATGTATTGCATCTCTACAGTAACTCTTTTAAAATAACTTAAATTTATATTTTATATTGTATCTCCACTTAAACCATAGAAATAAGATAAAAATACTTATAATACCCACACTCAGGCTTCGCCTTCGTGGGATTTTTTCTTAATTATGTACATTTATTTCAATATTTTATCTACATTTTTCAATATTTTATGTCACCATGTATGTATAAAAAAAAATTGAATAATAAATAAAAAAAAATAAAAAAATTGATAAATAAATAAATCAAAAATAATGTACTATTAAAATGTTATTTTTTTGTTATTGTATTTGATCTAGGAAAAACGTTGAACCCAAGAATAAGAATGATCGTTTAGTTTTCGAAAAATAACGGGGAATATTTTGAAAAACTTTAATACAGAATTGAGATATGTTACCTTTTAATAATGATAATATTTGGCTACTATTGCGCCTTTTTTTTAAAAATCACCTAAAAGAGGCTGTACAAATATATTTTAAGAATAAATAAATCTTCTAAGTGACCAGGAAAAATATTAAAAAACTAATAATATTGTTTTATCTAAAAATTATTTTTTTTAGATAAGTAGGATATTGCTTTAAAAAGACGATGTTTTTCAAAATGATCGAAAAAAAATACTAACAGAAAAATTGTAAGAATACTTTGAGATAATAATACCTACTTATATTGAAATAATTGTTACCTGCATTTTGAAACTTCTATTGTTTCTTGAAAAACGTTTTCCGTTATTATCTAAAATATGTTTAAACATTAATTACTTTGCTTTTCATTCTGCTTATTATTTTTCATCCCAGTCGCATTAGTTATGGAATATGGTAAATATTATAACCGGGCAGAAGAAAATCTAATCACTCAATCTTAATTAGGTTGAAAATATTAGAAATAAGTTTTGTAAACAAACGTTTCGTAACTCAGTCCGTATTTTTCCAAAAATAAATCCTGCGTCTTGATATCAATAATAATATCACCGCATAAAATATTCATCCCACGATGCATTGTTGTGAATTAAACTAGATGGAGACCCTCCACATGCGTTTGGAACAGAAAAATTAAACATTTTTCTTCGTTATGTGGGGAAGTAATTGCTGTTTGATATCTGGTCTCACGATTTGCGTGCAACAATATTATCTTTGTAGCCTTGCATGTTCCAATTTTTTCCTCTGGCTATACAATTAGCTGCCTGTTCAAATGCCATATAAGAAAATATATATGTAAGCAATAAATATTGCAAAATTGTACGTATTTGTTCAATGTTTAAATGGTTCAACTGTCAAAGTTCAAATCAAGTGTCTTATGTCAAAAATACCAAATTATTTTAGTAGCTGATCCATTTATGAAATGCTGTTTCTTATTAATAGTTTTGTATTTTAGGTTATTAAGCAATTACGCTTTATTATCCTGGCTATACCAGTTCATTTAGATTATTTAGAACATAAAAAAAATGAATTTGTAAAATCCCACAAGAGTCCAACTGCTCCCTGCTTACTGGAGACAGTGAGACTATGGAGTCATCAATTGGGGTAAGTTGTGAGGCAGAAAGTAGCAGGAAGGGGAAGGAGATTGAATTTATTGGACTCTTCCAAAGGTGGGGAATTTATATGTATTGTACTACCGATCTTCCCCTTTTTGGGGGTTTTTAGACCTTTGTCCCTGCAGACGACTTTTCAGCGGGATATCTCATCTTATTATGCTTTACCCCAATGAACTAATATTTTGTTTTGTTTTATGTATTAGCAAATACTATTTTTTCTAAAGCTAAGTCGTTCTTCCTCAAATTATTTTTATCGCATTTATCATAATAACTATAATTTGCTAACTCATCATCATTATACTAATCTCTGCTGTGCAGAAAATAAATCGTGTGAGTGTCCCGAAAGAGAACCATCTGTTACTTACACCAAGGGCGGGAAAGAGATGGCCCAATAAAAAAATCCAAATGCCCGTATTCAGTCGGACTATAATATCCCGTATTAGGGTGTTTTGTTTTGCTGAAGAAGAAGGGTATGAGAAGACAAAGGGGTGAGGAAAGTAAGGAAGTACTAGTGTATTTAGACTGGTCATAAATACAAAATACGGCTTAGGCTATTTCAAGCATTGTCTTTCACTAAGGTGATACTGTAAGTACTCTGCAACGTGCTACTATGCACACATACGACAGCTTTAATCCGCCGTCAATTTTACTAATTGAACGCACAAAATCAATTTCAGTAATTTACCTGTATTCGTGTATCCAATTCAGCAGACCGCCGCGTGCCCAGACTAGAGCTCCAAGATTTGTACATCAACAGTTTTCGTTATCTTAACTTTACACACTACTTCAAATTGCTTTATAATAATGAAACGAATAATAGCTTATATTTAAATTATATAAAGATGATTAAAGAATTAATTTAACCTACGTTCTCATGCATTACTTTCGTGAATACTAAATGCTGTAGAGGAGAGACTAGATACCAAAATACTATTGTACAGAGACCACCGTTCAGATTTGAAACGTTTCTTAAAACAGTTTTACCTATGTTTAGTAACCAGATCCGAATAGATTTCAATAGTATTGGTGGGCGTCTTTAAGTGCCATAAAAATTTAATTTCCCCGTTAAAATTTTAACAGTTTTCTAAATAGACAGTTTAATGTAACAGCCGTATTAAAAGGGCCAATCTTTGATGTCGTATGTCTATGCTTCTGTGCCTTTTGAGTTGTTAGATTCCACAGTAGGTAAACACCCATGAAAAATAGACAGGAAAAAACTTTATAAAATATTACACACGAGATTGTGTCAAGGTAAAAATGTTATTTTCACATGGAGTTATTGAAATCGTGTAACGAATAGGCAACGTATTTTCGACCGTATATTTGTGCTATTTTTCTGAAACGGGTTTTCGAAGGAGCACGATAAACGAGTTTAATATGTTTTGTAGTGGGTGGCTTCGTGGCTCTATGATATTGGTAAAAAACACCGGTTTATTAAATTGTTCGAGTCTTTGGAATTAATGATATCTCAAGGTTGTAGATTTATTGGGTTTCGGTCTAAAGGTCATGGGGTCAAACCGCGTTTTGCATTTCCTCTGTCCGTGACCTTTTTTGTGAGTTTTAAATGTGAAATCGTCGTATTTACTTGTAATTTCTTGTTCGCACTTTTTCAATATTACGGTACCTGCCTGATGAAAGTTCGAAAAATGAAATGTTATTGCGATAGGGAAGTTTCTTTGGACAAAATATTTAATATCTTTTTTGAAATAAAAAGTATCTACCTAGAATTTTATGATTTCAGAGGAATTTTTTGTTTTGATTTTTCAAATAAAGCTCAAGTATCTATAAGCCAAATATCGTTTTTTTTATTTATGCGAAAAATAAATTTATGTACCTAGAAATGAAGTTTTACGATTAAAAATTAACAACGATAACTAATTTACTATATTTTTAGCTGCCAACAAAATTTAGTAAACAAAAATCCAATACACGTACGTAAATTTATAAAATCATGTGTTTTAACGCTTTCAAAGTTGTGATGTGAAAATATTTTGTATCAAAAAGATGTCAACAACTTCTTCGCACTCGTTGCTAAACCTATGTTGCTCATTTATAAGGCGCCCATTTCAGAATTTGATAAATGATGTGGTAACATTAGTTATTTCCCTCGTTTATTTCTATAAAACACATTTATTAAATTTACACGTTATCTACCATTCATTTGTGTTGAAAGTATTACAGACTGCAGAACCATATAAAATCTTTCCACAACTGAGTGCTTTTATTATTTGTACTGCAAACGTAAAGTGTACCGCGTACCTGCTCATGGCACGTACAGGAAAACTTCAGGTGCAATACACACCTGATATGGGTCAACTAAAAATGCAGTATCGCACTTGAATTATCAGTAAATCATCGGTTAAAACTTATCGCGAAATGGGGGATATTTGCTCACAACTATTTTAATAACTATACTCTCTGTTCAGTTAGTTGGAAACTCACACCTGCATTATTCAGAAGTTTAACTTGCACACACAATATTCATGAGTAAATGAAAAAGTGTAGTTAATTATTCGGAATTACTTTGTGTCGAAGGCGGTCATATCGTGTTTTCATATTCATCTTTTTAATCTTTTAATTTTCGCAATAAAGATTCAGGTATTTTTTTTAAATGGCGAATTTTCTTGTGATCGGGCTCTGAACTTGATAGTTTGATTATATCTTACCCGTGACCCTTGTGTGCGGGTGACACATTATTGATACAATAAAGAAAAATCCCAATTATGTTTTTTAGAAATTCCAAATAGATGAAAGAAAAATTATTGTTTTGATCATAAACCTAAAAGATATTTGTTTGATTTTTGGTGTGGTCTTAGGAAATACTTAATTTGATGGCTAGGTTCTTAATTTATTTTTAAGTAGACTTGAATAAATGTATATAGCAAGTTCTTTGGAAAATCTGTAAGATAAAATAATTTTGGAAAAATCGGTAGGTACTTCGTGGAATTAAACGTGACACAATTTTATTCAGAATACCGACCACGATTTAGTTTACTTTCCCTCGGAAACTTGGAAAGCGAGTGTATGTGACAGTTTAAAATTATAAATTATAATAATAAAATTAATTTACACTATGTAAAGCTTTAAAATTAATTACTTTAAAATAAGGTTCTGTACCCTCCGGCCTTTGTTTCCCCATTCTTGCGAGCTGTCACAAAGCTTTGAAAAATGCCACATTTATTATATTACTTAAAGCTGAAACGTGAATACATTTACAATTCAGGCTGACAGAATTTGTCGCCATGTTGAGGCTAACAGACACAGTGATTAGGCGGTCAAGGTTAATCCAAATTGTATTTTCTACAAACAAAAAGGAATTAAAAAAGAAAAATGTTTTAAAATTGAACAAAATTATTTATTTTGTAAAGACACACCTACTTACCTGATCTGTTTACTGACCTACTTTATTAAGGAACTAACTGAAGTCTCCGGCGTTGCCTCCGCCACATACAGAATTTTTCTAATTCTAATTCTAAGTGACCTTCCTCAAAATTTCATCAATCTCGAATTGAAACTGTAGATTTGTATAAAATCCGTATCCTCGCCGCCCTTCCCCCATAGACACTTTTCTTTATGAAGATAATTACCTGACATTCATTTTACTATTGAGAGGTTTTATTTGATTTATGTTCATTATCATTCAACCAAAAACGTTGGTCACAGGAGGACAAGAAGTGGCAAATGAGATGATGGATTATCCATTAAGCATTGTTTGTTACTGTTTACTCCTTCGGGAATACGGCGTGCTGGTGTTTTTTGGAATATTTTTTTTATAAACCAAAAACAACACGTTTAAGTTGGAAAGGTACGGAATATAATATTTAAAAAAATGTATTCTCATAAAAAAGTCACTGACGAAGTTATTACCCTGAAAGAGTGGAAATAATATGAGAACGTTCTGTCATTCTTACGAAATGCGTTTTATTTTACGACGTATTTTCATATTCCAAGTTTCCGGATAGCTTTTTTTTCTTTTCTGCAAATGTCCTTATTTATATTCAAAGGCCAACCTTTTTTCTGCATGTGTAATTTTCATATAAAGTTTTGTTTGTAGAATGCCGTTTGAGGGACTGTTTCATCTAAAAGATAGCTTCGAGACCTTCTAGCAGGGCAGAGGCACCCGGGCTACGGAGGTCGCAGCTAACCCGAGAAGCTTTTACGGTACTTTTATTAAAACAGTAAACTTCTTATGTAAATTATGAGAGCAGGCGGAAAGACTTCTCCCATACAAAGGGTGTTCAAAAGTGGATAAAGGCGGTGATAAAGGTACCGTGTTTCATATTTTTAAATTTGTATTTTTTCCTTTTCACGGTTTAAGTTTGAAATTAAGCTGCAAAAATTTCTATCTTTGTCGCGGATAACTGTGAAAAATATTTTAAATTGAAAAACTGCAAAATTAAAACAAATCAGGCAAGTTAAAAACCCTTTGTAATCAATTTTGTTAAGCTTTTGTTAGATTAGAAAACTAATGGCGTCTAAATGCATCCAAAAAACTGAGAAGCAGTGCGTCCGAAACCAGTTTAAACCATTTTTTTACAATCCCTAATTATGAATTTAACGATATTTTTAATTAAATCTTTATAGTAAGATAAGTTGATTAATTTATGTAATGTGGATGAAAAATTCCCACAGGTTTAATTTGTTAAATATTTAGGTATTATTAGCGTCATTTTATGCCGCAATCATAATGATATTGATTTACATTAAAAATGATATTATTCTTCAACCTTTTTCCCTTTGTCTTGACCTAAATTGAGTTGTTAGTCAACTTTATTTTTATTATAACGATCTATTTTTGTTGGAAAATGGTGTGGCCAATTTTGTTCGGTTCATCATACTGGATAAATAGCAAACAGTCTTCCACAGTCAATTATTATTATTGTTATTATTCACCATGCGCACAACACTGTATAATTTTCCGAGTATATTTCCTGGATCTTCCCCATAGGAAAAATTAAACCCTTCTACACACTTTTCCACAAATTATCATCTAGTCAATCCACATTATGCAAGTGCATTAAATAAGTAAAATAAATACAAAATAATACAAGAACAACACGTCAAATCACCAGAGATCAAATGGGAAAATAATTCCGACTCCAAATATTTTCATAAAGTAGCTCGGTAGAACTTCTAATTGGACCTATAAATCCTACTGATCCCTCAATATTAATATTTAAGAAATCTTTCGTAATCCTACATGTATTAAAAATGACTGATTTTTGCATTTTTATATATAAATTCTTTGATAAATCTAATACGCCTAAATTTGAATGAGAGAGAGCTAGGTATAATGCCAGTAACCGAAATAACTAATGGTTATATTTTTACAGTCTGACAATGCCAAATTCTTTTAACTCACTATACATTTTTTCGCTGCGATGAGCTATGAACTGCAAAGTTGCATATATCCCTATAATATGAAGGTCCATGAAAAATGCTACACTTTGAGGTCAAATATTAATTACTACTGAGAAAACATAAAAATACAACACAAAAACTTTTATGTACATATTTGTTTTTCATTCTTTGTCAAAAAAGCTATCAATGAACAAAAGGAAAATGCAATAGAACACCTAAGAATTATTTATCGTTTCCCAGACTCTCAAATTAGACAACCCTCAAGATGAGGGTAGACAAATTTACATGTATTTAAAGTAGTCTCTCCGGGTTAGCAAAGCCATGCCCGAGTCAAAAGGCTGTGTTTTTCATGAAAACTGTTCGAAGTTTCCTTTTAAGATGAAAATTCTTAGATTTAAATAATATAATAATATGTTTATGGTAATCATGGTTATATTGAATTTACCATATGTGAATTTTGATAAAGGGGTTACCTTTTCGTGAAGTACATTGTAAAAATTGAAATATGTTTCTATAAAACCTGTAATTTTTTTGTTTTTGTTTTTTGAGACAACATGTATAGTGAGATTTACTGAAAGGTAATTTTTAAACATTAAAGCAGGTTAAAAGTAAACTTTTTTAGTAAGTAAGCACTTTTATATGTATTTGCTTTTTCCAACATTGCATCGTTTCATTGTTCACCGAATTCAATAGAAGGATGCATTTAATCAAACTAAGTTAACCGTCATTTGTTATGATAAATATATCATTTGAAAATAATTACTTTGTTGGGATTTCAATCAACTAAATCTACTTGGAACGAGGTGCAGAAATACAAAAAAATACGATTTAAATAAATTCCGCTGTCAAAAAATGTACATAATTACAAATATTAGCAAAAACACCTTCTAAAGGAAATAATCGATTTTCAATCTGTTGGCATTTAATATTCAAAAAACCTTAACGTCAGCAAGGAGACATGCAACAAAATCGTTAAATTAATCGATTTAATTTTGTGAAAGCAGCTTGCCGCATGCATCTGGGCGGCTCGTTGCCGTGCCACAGTTATCAGTTATCACAGCAAGTGTGTCGAGTGCGGCCGAACGTGCCTTTTAGCTATCTGCCGAATACTCGAAAGGTTACTCGAACCGATACTCGAGCGGATACTCGAGCGGATACTCGTGCCGGGGTGTGATGTGTCATATCTCACCGGGATGTGAAATGGCGGGTTTCAGAGGGCAAGCAGCAGGTAACGCTTTGTGAGCCCGATGATGGTGCACTCGGGCCGGGTTCGATGACTACTCTAGATTGCGATATTACTGACGGTTTCAGAATAACGAGAGAAATGGGATATCTAAAAAGTGCTGTCTGTAAGTAGTAAACAAGTAAATAACACAGGTAGACAAAATATATTTTTTTTTATGCCGGAAAACTATTTTTTCCTAGCAACTCTAGTTCTGGAGAATGTTTCCAAAATTTCAACCTTTTAAATTAGTTTTTAATATAAATAAATTAATTTTTAAATAATTTTTTTTTAAACCAGAAAATCTAAATATTTTAGGTGATTATTACTGTACAGGTGATATATACTGTATTCGTTATTTATTTGTTTATTTTTATGCCCGAAAAGCTTTTATACAATAGGGATACATGCGTTAAATAGAATAAGTACCTATAGTACCTCCATTGAGGAATATCTTTATAAAGCAGGAACAAAATCGGTAGGTACCCACACAAATATACGTATTCATATAGATATAAGTGATACAACAGAGATTATTTACGCAATGAGTATTCAAAGAAAAAATAAAATTACTATAATAGTATAGAAACACTAATAATTATAAGAATTCAGTAATTTCAGTAAATCCAACGATCTCAAAAAACAGAGCACTAACGCCAAATTTGAATAAACATTTTTGAATTCTGCGTAGTAAAATAATTGGACAAAAAAGTTTTAAAAACCAGGCACCAAAAAATATGTTAGCCAGCGTCTTTTTCCAATCTCCTTCCTCCAGCTTCTCAACATCGCCCACAGACTCCTACGAATAATTATAATAAAAAACCTCAAATATATGGCATTTCCAACTGAGACTCATTAATTTAGGGAGATTTAATTTCGAAACGTTTCGGTTCTTAATAAAAGTAATAATAACTAAATTTTTACTGCGCCAATTTTGAGAAAAAAAAGCCTGTGATATCTCATTCATGACCTAACACTAATAATTAATACATTTATAATACTTTGGTTAGCACTTCGGTTAATAAACTCTTGGCCCAGAAGCATTATGTACTTTTTTGTATTCTGTCGTGAACTGAACAACATAGGTCCGTGTTATATGCAAAACGTGTTTGTTTTTATCAAAAATTGGATTTTTACTGCCGTTTTAACATGATCATGTTGATTAATTTCATTTAGCAAAAGAAAAGTATACCTACTCATTGTGTTATTTTAGAGATAAGAGCATTTCTTGCATACGCGCGTGATAGTAATAGTGTAATAGATATTTGAGTTTTTCATTATTCAGCAGCTGTCATCAGAAATACATTTTATTTATTTCACATTTCCTTGATCTTATCACATATCTTTGGACTCATGGATAGATGGACTCAAAAAGAATTCACAGTTGAAATAGTTACCAAAATTAGCCACCAAAAATCTTCAAAAAGACATGAAGTACAAATTTGTTATAAATAAATATTAACATTATTTTCGTAGATTTATAGCCATCGATTTATTTAATTGCAAATAATACATTTTTGCTTTATTATAGAATAATAGAACTTCTCACTTTGGACACATTGCTGGAAATAGAAATTGTTTCGGTTATTAGCAAAGATATTAGAAGAACGAGATATGCTGTGTTGGCCGCCGGACCGTAGCCGGAGTACTACCTAATTAGGGTACTTTGAACGGTATCGGGACGTGTACGCACAGAAATCTGTTATATGTATTAGTGCGGATACCTTAGCGCAAGCGAAGGTGTGCAGTAGTATTAGTGAACAAAACCGGCGACACTCGGCAAAACAATTCCACTCAGTACGAACTGCTCATAGCACATCTAGTTCTTCTAATATCTTTGGTTATTAGACTACAGTTGATCTTAATGGACACGTGCCTATAAACCCGTTTTCTTACCCTTCTCGGAACTCCTTTCCTAACAAACTCCCCTAGCTTGTCATAGTTTCATTGGTCCGGGCTGTGGGACTCTGATATTATGATGAAGTATGTCCATAGAAATTGAAAATTATGTTACAAAAACAATAAAAATGGTTATCCTATAATTCAAAGGTGGTGTAAACCTTTTCACTGAGCATAAAATATTTTGAAAAGAGAATATGTAGCTTTAAGTACCAATCTCGGTCCGTTTGACTGCTAGTGAAGCGTCTTAACCGATTCTATTTGCCATATCGATTCCGTAAGTAATTATATCCCTGGGGCGTATGTGTGGTAAAATAATGCATGATCCTCAGAGATATGTGGAGATTTGTAAAGAATGCCAGGCTGATTGATGCAAGGGTAATGAGAAGAAAGGGACGCTTAGCTGGTTTGGGCATGAAGAGTGAATGAAAAACTAGTTTACTTTTATGTTTTTAATCATCGAATTCTAAGAAATAATTAATGAATCTTTTCATCGGCATTTCTTTCAAATCAATTACAATTAGTTATTTGTAAAGGAATTGAATGAAATTGTTTCATTATCGTCAAAAGTAAATACATTTAATCGATCAAGAATTATTCCTCCCAAAAGCAAAGACATATTAAAAAGATTATGAAAGTGGCCAGCACAATGCTTTTATCCACAAAAACTGATCAGATTAAAGTAAGCTTATTGTCTAGACTCTAGAGTCGATCAACCCTTGGAAAAACCGCGCTTTGTTTTATTTTTCGTTGTTCGAATTAGATCTGCAACGTTCTTTATTCGGTTTATTTAATTCACATAATTTATTAAAATTTTCAACATCTGAAGATTTTAGACTTGCAAATGAAATATGTTTTTAAGACAGCTAATTTATTAAAATTTGTTTTAATTTTTACGTTTTAATATTATACTGCTAACTAAAACTATGCAATATTTTTTTATTAAGTCAACAGACGTCCCTTTGTTAATATGCTGGAAAATTAGCTTAAATTACTCTTAAATAAAAACACACACTTTCTAATACACCACTTTTTTATTGAATTAATAACTGACAGCAAACAGATTTCGCTTATCTCAAGTTTCATCACGGCTATTATACTTACATCAGGGCTATTATGTTAACATAATAGCCCTGATGAAACTTGAGATAAGCGAATCCTAGTTTCTGGCTGTCGGTTATATTAATTCAATCAAAGAGTAGTGTACCACAAAGTGTGTTTTTTCATTTAATATATAATGTGACACCCAAAAGTATTTGCTTCCTTGGAAACAAATAAATTACTCATTACTCATGTTATGGGATTCTAAATAAAATATGGATTATTTTATGTGTTTATCTTCTTCGAGTATCGCTGATTCGAGATCCTTATGTCATATTCCACGAGAATGACCAGTTAACTTACACATCGATGAAATTACAAGCGATGCGATGATAACGCTCGGTTTTAGCAAAATTTAAAAGTGTGTCAACTTCAAAACATGTTGCTCGTTAGTACAAAGCAAATTACAATAATAGTAGTCACTGAACTACAAAGTTCATTCTCAAGTATTAGAATAGGTACAAAATAAAGTCCTTCGGTAAATCAAATTTAAAATTAATATTCCTATCGAATTTAAAAATATCAATAACTTATGTACCGAACCCGGACTTAGAATGGGTTGTTTCAATTTATCGAATTTCAAGGTTCATTTTTGGGTTCTGTGAATGTCTTATTCAAGTTTTGTTATTATATCATTATATGTCAGTTACTTGACAGAACAGAAATAATAACAGAACTTGAAAAGTTCTTTCACAGTAATTGAAAATTAACTTAGAAATTTTATTTATTTGAAGAATTATTCAAATTCTCTGAAACAAACCTTCCTGAAACTACCAGATAGAAGAGTGTTAGTTGATCTATTATTCTTATTGAAAATTCATATATATCTCAGATTGACAGCCCTGAATTAATCGAACTTTTGTACATTAATTTACCTGCCAGGTATACTCGAATTAAATATACTTTTAAATGAAACAATAACCTTAATAATAACAACTTTTAATACTTGATAAATAACTTTATTTTAGATAAAACGATTAACTTATTGAACAAAATTAATTTAATTGCGTTTGATGTAATTTTGTTATAAAGGATTTTGATTTACAAATATGTGTGATAGTTTATAAAAAAATTCCATGTACATAAACGCAATAATTACCTAATTTATGATAATTGAATTTTTTTTTTTTTTGTAATAATAAATTATTGTGATATTTTTGTAAATTTTTAAATTTTGTTAATTTTCAGTATACATTAATCCTGACGATGAAATCATTGATTTTGAAACATGTCGATCCTTTTAGAATGAATAATGGTGGTTTTTAGAAAGTTATTTATATTAGTTAAACTAACCACTCTATTTATATACCAATTCCTACAATACATCAAATTGAAAATAAACACTGTGAACTTATTGATATGTTCGGTGTTAACAATTTTGTGGGTTTTAAATTTCAACTAATCTCAAACCTATTTGCTGGATATTAACTTGAATTATTTTTCGTCTAATTTTAATTATTGTTTTTTACAATAATCTATACAATTGTACCATACCTACGATTTCATTACATTCTCTTCAGTTTTATTTGTTTTTTAACACACTTATTTATTAATTTATTTATTTATTCAATTATTTACTAACGCCCTTTTACGGGGCTTTTACATGAGAATTTTAAGAAATATACGTAATTTATTGTACATAACTGAATTGCTTCATTGACAACATCTTATATTTGTTTAAAAATAAATTGAAGATGTCCACTGACTTCGTATAATTGTTTCCCTCCATTAGTATTCTGTTCAAAGTGGAATACATATGGTAGTTAGTCCCAGAATTTCTAAACTGAAATAAATCCTGACTTCTAGTATTACGTTGTGGAATCCGAAAGTTTATCAATTCTAGCAATACCGGACTATCAACTAAATCATTTAGAATTTTATATAGAAATACCAAGTCAGTGAAAATTCTTCTGTCGGACAATTTGAGCATATTCATATTATTTAACAGAGTATTGTAGTTCAAAATAATTATAAGTGTATGCATGCTGTATGAACGTACTTGCTTTATATATTATACTGTTTTATTATTTAAATTCAACATTAATTACAGCATTCGTAGTTGCTAATTCTTATTGGTTTTCCTACAGGTACGACTAGTATGTTTTTTCTTTTATAAATTTATTATATACCTCACAAGAAATGTAATTTCTTGTTTTCTATTTAACTGGTTTGTAACACACACGAATACAAGTATGCATTTAAAAAAATATGTTTTTAATGTGAAACTCCACAAGAATCCTAACTGCTTCTAAGTGAGACTACGGCATCCCCAATTGGGATTTTTGTGAAGCTGAAGGTAGAGAGGAGAAGAAGGAGTTGGGGAAAAGAGAGGTGAAGAAGTAGCTGGCTATTCAGATCTAATCACCAAACATGGCCAAATCCATTTCAAGCAACGTTTCAACTCTGAATGGTGGTCTTACACTAGGGCGATTCTGAGAGTATCTTCCACACTGGAACGTGCCGCAAATATACTATGAGTATGTATTACTTTAAATAAAATCAAAATTTATTTGATTAATTTACCTCCCGCTTGCTAGTCGACAACCTTACCCCTCGACCACGAAGCTTTCACGACTGTCAATACATACTTACTTTTACATTAACGCTTTTTTATATTTACTATATCGGGTTTAATTTTGTTGATAAATGAATACGTTTATTTGGGAGTGACTGCTGATTGCCGTTTTAAATGCGACATTCAAATAAACAATATTTTCAAAATACTGCGGGCTATTGTGGGTAGATTATATAAACTGAAGTGTTTCGTTCCTGTGAATATTTAAAAAATCATTTTTCTATCACTCGCAGAATCAACTCTCCGATACGGAATAACCGCTCGGGGACATTCTTGTAAAACTAACTTAAATTGCCAACAATCAGTAAAAAAACTCTATGGTTAAATTACTAGTTTATCGATGTTGTAACAAAACTTCAAATATCTTGCCTGTACAGACCTATGGAAAAAAAAATTGATTCAGCATATATCTGACTCGGAATATAAAAATAAATTGGAACATGAATACAACAGTAAGTTCATGAAGAATGAAGGAATGCTTGTTCCAAAATATAACAATAAATACGGACAGCGAACCCTAGAATATAACGTGCCGTAAAAATGGTCAACATGTTGAAAAAAAAAATAAAAAATTGTAAATTCCCAAATAGATTCAGATATATGCTGAAAACATGATTCATAAGTAGAAAACCTCCTTACTAATCACCACTATCAATCAAAAGTTGTTATTTATTAGCATGTAGATGTTATGTTATTTTAGAATATTTGTGCCAATACTAATAATTTGAATATCACGTAGCAACAATATTATATATATATATATATATATATATATATAATAAGTAATAATATTATGTATATATATTTTGTACATAACTAACTTACTAACTAACCATCACACCGTTTCCCCGCAGGGGTAGGCAGAGAGGACGGACCGCCAAACAACTCGGTCTTGGCACACACTTCTTGCCTCATTCACATTCATACATCATCTAATACATACTCTTCTATTATTCTGACTCTTGACATGGCCCGACTTGAGTATCTGATTCACTTGATCGTGCTATGTCTTCCTCGGGCGTCCCCGACTTCTGCTACCATTTGCACTTGCATCATATATCCTTCTTACACTCCTATCTTCGCTCATTTGCTCTATATACCCAAACCATCTAAGCGTCCCTTTCTTAATCTTACTCATTACGCTTACATCAGCCTTGCACTTTTTGCGGATCTCCACATTTCTCACACGATCAAACATGGTTTTACCACACATACGCCTCAAGAATCTCATTTCAACATCATTTAATCTACTTTCATCCTTTATTTGCCAGTTCCATGCCTCACTTCCATACATCGAGGTAGGTTCCAGCACTTCGTTGTGGACTGCTAACTTCGCATCTTTGGAATTTTTTTTGCTAGCGCCAACGGCGTTCAGTCCTCCATTAACGGAATTACCTGCATTTACCCTTCTTTCAATATCTCTGTCAGCCTTCCCATCTCTCGTAAACATACTTCCTTAATACACAAACTCATCTACCTGCTCCAAGTATTCCTCATTCACAATTATATTGCACACTGTTTTCGTACTCTCTCTTTCAAACACCATTACTTTAGACTTACTTACATTCATCATTAACTCATTCTTCATGCATATTTCGTTCATCCTAGACACGAGAGACTATAGATCATCTATACTATTAGCAATTAGCACCGCATCATCAGCATACAGCAGACAACATACTTTCAAATTTTGTACATCTTGTTGACAAACTAGTTAGTAGTAGTTTAACGGGAAAAACTTTGATGAAAAGTAAAAAAAAAATATATATATACGATATTAATAATAGTATTAGTATTTGTATGTACTTAAATTATATGTACTTTTTTTATTTTTTTATAGTGAATACCTCACAAGAGTCCCAACTGCTCCCGTCTGGAGCCAGTGAGACTATGGCATCCCCAATTGGGGGATGTTGTGAGGCTGAAGGTAAGTGGGGAAGGGAAAGAGGAAGGTGGGGAAGTACCTGGCTATTCAGATCTAGTCACTAAACACGGCTAAAGCCATTTGGAGCAACGTTTCAATTCTGAATGGTGGTCTTACACCAGGGCGATACTGGTAGTATCTTCCACTCTGGAACGTGCCGCAAATATGCTATATATTATTTTAATTAATTAATTGTGAAATAACACAAATTAATCAAATAAAATTTATTTGCGCACGCCGGGTTCGAACCCGCGACCTTCGGAATGGCAGTCCAATGCGTTACCACTGGACTATGCCGGCCGTCAAACTACACAGTTCAATATATATTCATGTATCCTGTTATACTTACATCCTCTAATAAAGGGTCAATTTCCTTGTAAAAGCCCAATAAGACATTAATACATAAACAAAAAAGTTGAAATGAGTTAAAAAATAATAGTCTTAATGTAAGAATTATAGAAGTAATATTTAGAAAATTATCCACGCAAAATACCGCGGATCATGTTTAGACAAAATAAAATAAGATACAAATTCTACTGACTAAATGAACTTTGAAAATTAAAGGTCTTTTGCCAATTTATAAAATATGTTTTAAATTAATGTACTATTTCAAAGACGAGTTTATGTTTTATTTGATCAAATATTTATTTTGGTGTTTCGGGGGCAATTATGGTTACGCGTAAATACAAATTAGCTCGGTGGTGGATCTAACCGTGTCCTTGTAAATGTTAATAAACACGATGTCAATCTAAATCGTAGGCTGAATTTAAAGTTCTCAAGACCGCCCTTTGACGTCTTTTGCCCACAGTCAATACACGTGAAGAAGAGGGCGGAAAATGCCTGCGAGCAGTGAGAAGCGAGTAGTTAGGGCGGGGGGTAGGTCAGGGTGGTAAGGAGAGGCACGAGAGGGCGGGGGAGGGAGCTGCGGGACTAACCCGGGCAGTCAGTTTCCCCCTGTCTCGCACGGGGAGTGCACGTCTCTCCGTTTCAGGACCCCTCTCCCCGCACGGCCCAGCCTTGCGTCACTCGCTGAAAAATCTACCCTGAATTACGTCCGCCTAGAATGACATATCACGATTTGTCACACAAACGTCAATCGCCGACGCGTGCTAGGGCCCTATTTGGACTATTCTCCTTGCATTAGATATGAAATCCAATTTAACTCTACGAATTACGCCGGCAATTTGGTAATTGCCAACATGAACGGGATTGATGACTCCCACGTATAAAAGTAAAGCTTAAATTAATTACTATTTTTTAAATTTAATGTGAATTGATAAAGGTTTGGCAATTGGAGTGAACTTTATAACCGACAGCCAATTATGTGCTGCTCAATTATGCGGGATGTGTAAGTGCGCAGGGATACTATGTGAGCCGTGTGTTGTGATGAAAACACGCACAACATTACCATTTCATCGGGAGCGCTAAAAGAGCTTTTTACATAATTGGAATACGATAATATTCATTCTATAGCTCAACTGGAGAGCTTTGAATTTAAAGGTAAGTCGACATACATTCTATATTATTGTTGTCATACCTGTGAACAATTATTAATCACCCGCATTGCTCTGTATTGCGGGGGTGAGTGAAATTTATTTCATGCTTGCTTGGTGAATTCTTGCGGGTAGGTTATTTGCTGAATCATATCAATTTGGAGAAGAATGAAAATTTAATTACTAAAACTTTTTCCCAAATCTACTCATTAAAAACGCAATATTTATTACCTCGTATAAAAAGTGATTAAAAAATAGGTAATTTGACTGATCGTAAATGAGTTGGGGTGGTTTAAAAGGATTTAATCCAGGTTTACGAATTCAACAAAAAAAAAAATTAAAGATTTTAAGGGTTATCGATTCAGTGGAAATTCATTGGACATAAAATTGATATTGTGTATAAATATGTATAAGAAAATAGTAAATTGTCATTATATTAGAAGATTGAGGAAAGACAATAATGAAACATATTTAAAAAATATTGTTTTTGAGATTTCCCAGAAAGATTTTTAAATTTTTTACAGTTATAAAATTAAAGATGAGTATCAAAAATTTTTACTCTTTCATGATTGTCAGATGTATATATTAATTTACTCTGTTCCATTTTCCAAAAAAATTATAAATGACAGCAAGCAAAAAGTGATGCGCAGAAGTTACCTTCGTGTTCTGCTTTTGATCTCTGTCTACGCAGGTAGTAGGTAAGTAAGTACATGATGTTCATACATACTTCGTTTCACCCATATTATATTATTTCATCACAATTACGGTTAATTATTGAGGATACGGTCGCGGGAAAAGGGTTTAGTGTTCACTTTTCGCAAGTTTTCGACGAGAGTATTTATTTTTTACGAGTTATGGCATGTTTAGTATCCGGAGTCAGCGGATCTATGGAATCCACAAATTAAGAAATTCGGAGCTGATGTAGAGAAGAGGAAGAGGAAGAGGAAATAAGAGATGATTAGAGGAAGGTTTAGAATTATCTGGCTATCTAGAATTTGATCCTTGAATACAGCTAAAGCAAATTCGGCATTTGTGGCGTTTCGAATTTATAAAGCTAGATAATATTTTTTGTGATTAAGAAAACACGTTTTCGAGGAATGTGATTTGAGATTTTAACGATTAAAAGTATAAAAGTGATTTATTTTTTTAGATATTATGCGGTTTTGTGATACCTGCTTCTTTTTGGACAGCATTAGTGTCCGTCATCAGGCAGATGTGTAATCAAATTATTACACATTACATATTACACATCTGCCATATTGATGAATGCTGTCCGGAAGAAGGTATCGCAACACGGAATAATATCACAAAAATAAATGACTTTACTAAAATAGAGGACAAATAATCAGATAAAAATACTTTTACAAATGTTTTAACGATTACATATTTAATTTAAAAAAACGAGATTTGCAATACATTTATTAATAATATTCTCGTTCGAAAGAAAAAAACAAATTATACGCTTAAAAAAAACCTAGCCGAATGTCATTCATTTCTGTTTACCTTTAAATGTTCATAGATACAACAAAGCGCAATAAACTATCCAGAAATTTCCATAAAATAAACTGTGTTTCATTCACTTCAATTTAACCCAATATCATATTCAACGGTATACTAACAACTTACTCTATTAGAAGTGTAGTTTATTTCTTAATAATGGAGGTAGAATTATTTTAGTTTATCAAACAGAGGTCAGAAGGATAAGCGAAGATTATAAACGCAGAGGTAATAAATTCTTAGCCCCAGCACGATTCATATTTAATTTGTTAATTATCTGATTGAACCATACGTGACACGCACAAAATCAATCACGTGATAATACACACATAAATGGGATTTAAGTAAAAAATGCTGTAAAAGTTGGACAGCGTGCTAAGTAAGGAATCTGGACGTTCTCCGTTTTTTTCAATTAACACGACACAAGAGTGCTCAAAGCTAGTCGGACTATGGTATCTCTCAAAGAATATGTTTTGATTTTGTTGAAGGGAGTGGTAAGGGAAGAGAGATCTAGAAGATGAAGTACGTGACCCTTCAGATCTGGACACCAAAGACGGTTTACGCCGTTAAGGACCCCACATTCAGAATTTCTATAGATTTATAACGTATTTCCTTTGAACACTTAGGACGGGTTGTTTCGGAGAATTTGAACAATTCATCAAATTTCAACGTTCATTTTCGGGTTCTGTGAAAGTTCTACTCAAGTTCTGTTACTATATCATTGTAGGCTAGTTGCTTGACAAAACTGAAATAAAAACAGAACTTGAAAAAATCTTTCACAGAGCTTGAAAATGAACGTTGAAATTTGATGAATTGTTCAAATTCTCCGAAACAACCCGTCCTTAAAGTTTTTAAGCTTTTTAAGAAGATAATCTGTGCAATTGCCGGGCCAAAAATGTAATTTTATAAGATTCCGTCCATAGAAAAAAATCATTAAATTAAATCGTAAATTATTTAAAATATATCACTTTATGTTTTTTGACAAGTTTTAGGTATGAAAAAATTCACAGTGTTTCTTTAAAAGGTATCTAAGATATTTGCCGAGAAGTTTTTCCTTTATTTTAAATAAGTTACTATTAGCTCTTATGCCTAATAATTGTAAATAGTTTTAAAATATTAGGGAGTTCCCTCTAACATTCATATTTACATACCTCCCTTTCAAACCATCTTCTCCTTCTTTTTGAATGCTTATTACAGAGCCTTTAGACGAAGTTCCGATTCTAAAGGTGGATTTTCACCAGGGCGATAGAAGTATCAGTATAGCTCTCTGGAATGTGCCTAAATATTTGCACATCTGTATATCTGTAAATGGTTAATTAGTAAGCAATATAAATGGGATCAATCGATCATTTTTTTAAGTATCGAAACGATACTTACTTTGTTATTAATTTCCCAACAAATACTGTTGATGTCTGGGTATTGAACATATCACACACTTCATTCTGTATTTTTGACATTATAAAACAAAATAAATATAGCCATTGCTTAACGCCTTGTGATCAATCTTATAGTTTCAATGCATATTTAGTTCCTACTAATTTGTTTGCTTTCCAATCATCAATGCCAAAGCGATTTTCAATAACGTCTCCGTTGTTAATTATAACTAAGTAACACCGTTTCATCGGTGGGTTAGGCAAAGAGAATAGACCTCTAAACAATTCAATATTGCTTTATTCACATTCACACCATCCGTTATTATTACTCTTGTTATCTTTTATGCGCTAGTTTGCTACAAGCCTATTTTGGCTACTTGTTTCAGCTAGCTACGTCATTTCCATAATGAGCTAAGGAGGCTTGAAGTATATTTTTTTGTACAAAAATGTGAAAATTGTTTATGCTATTCATTTAAAATATGTCAATGCTGAATAACAATTAAAACGTGATTTTTTGAAGTGAAACTTCTTTAGGCGCGTAATTCGGGGACGGAGTAAAACCGAGTCAGGATCGACACGAAAATGCGGGTACCCCCACCACCGCTCACCGTTCACTGTCCCTCTCTCACCATATGCGCTTGTTGAGGTGGGGGAGCCGCTCACGAACGTTCTCTCTCTTCTCTTCTTTCCTCTCTCTCAGACACCAGCGAACTGCGCCACGCCAAGCATCAGCTGCTTGGTTAGTATACTGCGTCGTGAGTGTAATACGAGTGAAATACGTAATTGATTGTGGTTCATACGGTTTGGTACAGAATTTCAGTGTTAAAAATGAGTAGTGACGAGATAGAGGTGATGAACACATCATTGTCATTGTAATTTCTTTGTAATTTTTAATTGTAATATTGTTATTTATGTAATATTGTATACTTGTGAATAAATTGAAAATTTTTGGAACTATACATTAATCGAACGTCATTCATCTATAAGAAAATATTAGAAAAAGCAAATCCATGCTTCGTCGTTGAATTATTTAACCTCTAATTTTCAAACTAACCTAAGAGAGAAAATAGAGATGATGAAATGAAAATAGAGAGAGAGGAATACTAGAAGTTTCACTTCTGTCTTGCGTAGGCTTGACACACCCACTTTTTTTTCCCTTATGGCTTGCTTTCACTTCAAAACTTTCTTTTGTCCTTAAAAAAGAATTTGCAAGGAAAAGCATTGAAAAAGTAGGTTTTTCTGTAAGGAGAAAAGTAGGTTCGTTTTTTTTTAGGACGCGACATATTATTTTTTTTAATATGTTTATTAAAAAAGTAATGTTATATAATTTACAAATGGTCTACAATGTTATAATAATTTTATATGAAATAATATAAGATGTACCCCCATAATTAACATGAGCATGTGTGCATGGGGGTCAGGTTATTTTATTAACATTATTGTTTATTTATATATTATAATTATTATTTGTATTTATTTAAACGCCATCATAAAGGGCTTTTATGTGCAATGCAGTACATATTTTGTTTTAAAAATACAATACATTAATATAATAGTTATATAGGTAACATTGGATAAAAATACGTGACATGAAATTAGATAATCTGTCAGTATCCTCCAAATAAAGCAAAATTTTGATAAAAAAACTTAATTTTTTTTTTAACAATAATTTATACTAGATGGAAATAGTTCGCACATACGGCGTTTGAAGTTTGCCAAGTTCAAAATATATGTTCCTAAGACCATTTAAACGTTGTATTGAGGAATACAAACTATAATTAGAATGAGATGTACATATTACATACGAGTACCTATATAAAATGCTAATCTTTGTCTCTTGGAAGTAATATGTACCCTGTCGTAGTTATTAGTATAGGTACATATACAAATATATGGAAGGGCGACCACACTATGGAGATATGTTCTATTAGACTTCTAACTAAGAATAAATACAACAGTTTAATGATTTGTAACGATTCAACGTTCTTAATATCAATCCTAATGTTTTTCATACCCTTATTTACAATTTGTTGAACGTGGGTAGTTAAATCAAGTTTCCCATCCATTACTACGCCAAGATCTTGCATTTCCGTTACTCGATCTAAATTTATTTTGTTTATTGAAGAGTAGTAAATATGAGAAGTATTTTTCTGGAAAAGGTCAAAGTTTTGCATTTGTTTACATTTAAATATACATTGTTTTGTGAGGGCCGTTATTAAGCATGTATTTATTAAATTGTAAAACTCGACAGTGGTTTAAGAAGGTTCTTTCTTTATATTATTTAATATCGTCGGCAAATAACAATATATTATTATCTTTCAAGCATTTGACTATGTCGTTTATAAAAACAAGAAATAAAACTGGGCCAAGAGAACTACCTTGCGGTACGCTACTAGTGGTGGAAAATGGTTTAGATACATGAGAATTTACTTTCACCATAAATGTTCTACCAGATAAATAACTACTTAACCAGCTTAAGGTATTTTCTTTAATTCACAGACCACGAAGTTTCCGGATCCGTGCTATGTAAGACACTCAAATCAAAACCCGTCGAGAAATCACTATATATACGGTCCACTTGCTTATTTTTAGAAAATAACTCCAAAATACAGTTTTGGAAAGAAATAAATTTATTTTTGTTGATGTTCCTCCAATGAAGCTATGTTATTAGTCATTCTTTACCTTTATTAGTGGGCGAAATATTTCATTCAGAACTAGAGATTCCAAGATTTTCAAAGAGATTCAAATATGTTTTTTTTTTTTTTTTTAAATTTAACTTTAATATGGAATCTAAAAAAATATGATTTTTTAATCTTCTGGGTAACAAAAATAAAATTTACTCAATGATATTTATAATTGAATTTCGCCATTGTTTTTTTACATTAAGGAGATGGGAGATTTGATGTTTGATTAAGATTTATATTACTTTTAAATCGTGCAGTTTCATTTTCTTTGTTATTTTTGTTAATGTTGCATGCAGTATATAATGCATTTAGTTTTTTGAATGTTTAAATATAAATTCTGATGAATATGTAATGTATAATATGGTTTAAGTAGAAGTGATTTTAATATTAACTTTTGGGCTATAATAAATGGTTGTTTGTGCTTTTTATAAGGTCGACCCCATCTAATAACGATCTACTTATGCTATATAGTTCTTATTTAGTCAAAATTACTTTACTTCTTGGATAAATACTTAAAAATGTCTAATATTCATTTATCATAGGAAAAATATTATTTTTTTTAAAGTTTTTTTAAGATTCTTTATTCATTGAATTGTTTGTTACATGCATTGAGTATTTTTCGACCACCATGCTAGGCACATGCCCGTGTTTTAAATAATAAAAACTGTACTTGCGGTACGTTCCAGAGTGTTAGACACTTTCTTATACGATATGGTTTTAGCCGTATTTGGTCATGAGATCTGAATAGCCAAGTACCCACGTCCCCAGTCCCCACCTTCCATAGTGACGCTATGTCATCACCAGTTGGCTTATGTTGTAAGGCTGGAGGTATAAGGGAAGGAAAGGGAATGTGGGAAAGTAACTGGACAGATCTAATTACCAAAGATGGGAAATCCATTTCAAGCAAACGTTCTGATTCTGAATGGTAGCAATACCGTTATATGTTATCTTCCACTCTGAAACGTGCCGCAAATATAATATCCATTTAGTATTTTTAATGATTTTTTGTTTGTAGAACAACACAATTATCAAATAGAATAATTAAATTGCTTACGCCGGGATTTGATCCTGCGGCCACTGGATTCATAGTGGAGAGCCTTACCTCTCGTCCATGGAGGCCGTCAAAATGTGTTTTAATAGTATTTATATATACATATATATGAAAACATTTTTTTTACATTCAACTCATGTCATCTTTTGGGATGCTGTGTGGGGGGTCATCTTAAGGAAAGGTAGGAGAGGAAGTTCTTTGAAGTAAAAACGTATGAGGGGTGGGTAGGAATCTAGGGATCGGTGTGTCCAGGAGTGATTGACGAATGATTTATTCCCCGGCTGCGGCGAAAGGCAATGGGTCGGGAGAGAACAGTTGGAGAGGTCAAGGGGTTTCCCCAAACCAGCCTCTCAGCCACGCAGCTGGTAGTCAGGTGCATACCTCACCCGATGAACACGGGCACCCTTGCTAAATCCCCAAACGTAGCAAATCACTTTGGGTGAAATATGACAGAGGTGTTGGTTATCCAATAAATGGTTGACAGGGCGGCGGTGTTATAAAAGTTATAATTTCAATTTATTATTAATTATTTTCCAAACTACAATCCACAGATAAGTAATTTGTTTCAACTAACCCCGATTGGATTTATTAAGGTAGTTATAAATAACTGACCGCAAAATAATATATTTTTCGATTTAAAATTTAGTTTCTTCCTTTTGATCACTTCTTAAATTATCACCGTAAGCGATGTTAATTTCATTCGTAAAGAGCAAATGGATTTAATTTGATTTATATGTATTAAAATGTCCCGCGAAGTCAATGATCTTCCTCGTTTTTATGCAACGATTTGGGTGATTCTCTAAAAAATCCCTATTTTAACGCATAATGGCGGTTCTGTGACGACCTTGCCGATTTTAAATCGTAATTTATTCCTGCCATCCGCGTACAATAGGGAAGGAAAATGTGTTTCTCGATGTCATACGGCCCGTGTGCAAAGTTCTACGCCGTAGAATCTCAAATCATTATTAAAGTCAGTTTTTCATTATTAATATCAGAGTTTAATTCCAACCACGTTGAAACCGATGAGGTGCAAAGTTTCAAGTGGAATGGCCATCGTGTCCACATGCTAAAAAGAGGGGAAGACGATGACGATTGCTATCTACGCCGCAGCTGAAGAAGTTCCGTTGGCTTACAGACCAACTCATCGTCGAAATAGTTAGATTAGTGTTGCTCAGATAGTTTTATTTCCTTAGTATAATGATAACCCTTCATATTTGTTTAATATATATAAAAATTCAAAATCCAACAATTTTATTTACAATACTCATTTTAGCTCAGACAGAATTTCAGCTTTATTGAAATTTAAGAATCTAGATTCGATATAGAGGAACCATTTCATAATACAAACAAAAGGCCTTCAGCCATCACAAGTTGGTACCACAATACCTCCATAATAGTGGCACCAACGTAGATTTGCCCAACCTCTATAACATGTGACACCCACTTAAAATATTTTCTATAACATTAGTGTGCCCTAACCGTGCGTATGAATTGACGCCCACTGTGGTTTCTTATATTATTAAGTATACGAGTAATATGAGTGAATGTTATTTACAACTTTTTTAAATTGGGAAATTATGTTGGTTTTAGTCGAAATGTTGGACATTAAGGTAAAAATAATGTACATTCATCCGAACCAATTGAAATCCAATCAATGTTCCATTAATTGTATCGCTTTGTTGGTTGTTTTTCCACTTGTAGTGGAATCCATTGGAGTATAATAACTCCGCATCGGGTTTCCATTGACACATCCCTCGTGAGACATTTATATATATCACCTGGTTCTTTAGGACAACTTCGTTAAGTGGATGCATTTTTTATAATAATTTATATGCCAATATTCGTTAATTTTTAGTAGATTAGCGAGCGACTAGAAAATTTTTATTCAGGAATTATTAGAATATTTTTTTACCGTTACCCATTTAAATATCTAGTACGGATATTTACTATTTTATTTATTTGTGTTTTGAATTATAAAATATATGCGATCATAGAACACCATTTACACAAGATTAAAGTAAATTTTGAAAGCATTTGTCAGTTAATAATAATTATTTTAAAATAATAACTATATGAACATGACAAAATATAAAATATAATATAGCATTTTGATTTGCGTAAATTGAATTGCAATGGAATGATGTATGTTGGAACACAAATTAGTATTATACAAATTAATATATCTTCCCAAAAACACATATTTTTTGCGATGATTAATTTTAATTTTTTTAAATTATATTAAAATAGTAGGTGAGGCAAGATTATTATATAATAAATACAATTAACTGAAAAAAATGCTGAAAATTACCCTAAAATCATTAAAAATTAAATTGTTTAGTGGCCTTAATTCATAATTTAAAACACCTATAAATAAAATAGCTTGATCAGGATAAAATATTTGCTACATGTTTCGATTTGATAAAATCAGTTTGCTTCGGGTATAATGGCCTAAAATCCAAATTTATATTTTTTTATGACATAGGCAGCAAAACCGTTCCTATTAATACTGAAAAAGTAAAAAACTCTCGAACTCTCTTTTTTGGCTGAAATTTGTAGTCGTTACATCGCTACTATTTAAATATTCTAAAATCATTTCCATAGTGCGCTATGAAGCCTTAAAAATATTTATTTAACATTGAAAGGGGACAAACATAGTTTGTTTTATAATATTTTTATATTTGAACACATTTTATATCTGGATACGGTGAAACCGGATAGTAACTATTAGAAAAGTATGCATTTATGAAATTCATCGATTGATTTGATAACTACTGTGTCAACTTGAATTATGAATACGAAGCTGAAGGTAAAGAAAGGAGATGGGGAAGAGGAAGCTGGGCAAGTACCTAGATATTCATATCTGGTCGCCAAGCATGTCTAAAGCCATCTGAATGATAATCTTTCACCAGGACAATACTGAAAGTATCCACCACTCTGGAACCGTCCGCAAATACATTATATTTTATTATTTTTAATTAATTAATTATGAAAAAATTTACTTGCCCACGCCGAGATTTGAACCCGCGGCCTCCAGATTTATAGCCAGTAGATAGTCAGACGATTCTATGGGAGGTAAATTTACGTAATACGATCGTTTGTAACTTTATCCTAGAATACTATGATAGTTTTGAGGCAATTGTAAAACACTTAGACTTATGATTGCCTCAATCTCAAATAATAATATGATTATTACAGCGAATAAAGTTAAGCGAAAGGAAAATTAAGGCCGCCGTATTAGATCGAGTGGTATTATTCACTAAGATTTCTTGTTGTTGTTGTGGACAAAGATTCCTTTTACCGTCGAGAAACCTTACAAATGAAAAAGCTTAATGTGTCATGAAATCTGATATGTTCAACTTTTACCGTCTTTGTGAATCCGGCAAGGTTGGAAAACTTCACAAAACAATTTTCTCATACTGGATTTAATAAATTTCACGAACGTAAACCCAACCGTTCTTGGAAAATTGAGGTAAAAAGAAGTATAAAATGCGTGGAATTATTTTTCTCGGTAATTATTAAAATATTTTAAATCGGAAGCATTTTTTTTTGTTCAAAAAAATCTTCGCATGGAAAATTCTTTTTAAAACCATCGGTGAAAATTTAAGGTACATAAATTAAAAGCTCCTCAAAATTAAACCCGATAAAAACGCTACAACAATAACCTTCCAGAAAAGGTTTTAAAGGACAGCCGTATTATTATCACCAAAACGTGCCCATTAGGAGACTCTTTTGAAAATTTTATTAACAAAAATAACTCGTACACACTAGGCATATAATAAGAAAATAATAAAATTTAATATTCACAATTAGGGTTTAAAATCCCGCAATCCAATTTTATCAATCGCAGTTTCCATTCAACTTGTCCATGTAAGGAAATTCTTTCGAAACTTGTATTGACAAAAATAACTCGTTCACACACTTGGTAGACTAATCACGAGTAAATAATACATTTTTTGAACATTCAATCACAATAAGGGGTTTTAAATCTTTAATTATAAATTTAAAATTGCTTACGTGGGCAAATTTATCACATGGATTTGTGGGATTTTCATTTGCAAGATTTTTCAAGGATTTGCAAAATTACGGCTTGGAAAAAACTGAATTTACACCAAAACATTCTGTTTTTATTTGCTCACAAAATTGGAAATGATGACGATGATTGCCTACCTTTTATGTTACTGTCTTATCACGAAGGAAGTTTAAAAATAACTTTTAATGAGATCGATAGATATAAAAACATATTATATATAGATATAAACACAAACGTTATAATAAGTGGTCAAGATTTGATGAAGGAACTCAACTTGGTGCCAGAAAGAGAGCATAAAACTGCATCTCAATCTCGAAACAAGGCTTAGAATCGGTCTTGAAGAAAAAGTCTCTTTTTGATAACGGAAGTGTGAGCGGGAGGTCCCTTTAGTTATTTCACAGCTTCTTGATGATAGTTCCACCAAATTGTCTATTGTGGAAGCAGAACTACTGAGCTGCGGTACTCAAATATTCGTTCACGTATGGATGACAGGAATTTTCATAGTCTATGTTTTTTAGAATCTTATTTTTTGCCAGTCTTCTTAGATTGCTTAATCTATTACCTTTTCAAGGCCTTTCTATAATTTTACTAGAAAATTCAAGTAAATGAAAAATGATGTCCATACTAATATTTAGACTGACTCATAATAAACCGTTTATGTTTCCCTTGTTTCGTAAATGTAAATTCCAAAAATGTCGAAATCATAATGCGAAATTTGCATAAAATTCATCTTGAACAAATTGACAATCGCGAGGGGGAAATGCGAAAGTTTTAACTTCAATTTCCTGCCTCCACCCATCTGCTCCGCCGCCTGCCCCCTGCCCCTCGCCGCCTTGTGCAGCTTAAATAATCACCTTCATCTCAACCTCTTCCTCGCTGCATCTCCGGTAAATAGGTTTTCCGGATTATGACATTAGAGCCCCAGCGGCGTTTGCCATCTTCGACAAAGAAATTTAAATCACATTTGAAAATACTAAATAAACGAGAAATATGTAAAATGAAACGCTAAAAGTCTGTATACACAAAATATAAGCATAAAAGTTACTATACTTCTGAAGGCCAATTTCGGTTCCATGTTAACTCAACACAGTGACAATTCAACACACTTTTAAAAAGTGATATAAAGTCATTAGAAACGATGAAAATTTTTTTAAACCTAACCTAACCTACTCAACCCAGTTAATAAAGTTTTTGTTTCATCGCTTTACATGACTTTATATAACTTTTTAAAGATGTGATGAACTATCATTGTGATGATTTATCCGGTCGCCGGTAACGATGCGTAGGACCATCGTGCGTTTACTGTTCTGCACCGTCCGATGCAGAAACAGTAAACGCACTTGTATGACTAATTATACGAAGAATTCTAAAATAGGTTTGATACGATTCATCCGATGCGTGCAATGTCGCTCTCTGGACGTTTATCTTATAATAATCGTTGTAGATGACGCTGCTATCGCTGGTGGCTAATCTCTTTTTGTGCTGATAGGTGAATTTCTTGGTGGCCAGGCAGATAGATAGCAGATAGTTTTGCTCTGACTAAAATACATTTTTCTATGGATTTCCATGTTTTCACATATAATAATTTATAATCGACAAATATCTTACATTGTGCATCGCATTTTACTTATCCATTCGTTTAAAATTTTAATTTGGAGATATTTGACAAATATTATTTAGAATTTTAAAGGGTAATTTTCTAGAATAGCAAAAGGGGAACCAAAGTGTGTGGTTTATTTTTGCATCAATGTGAGCTCAGTATGAATTTAAATTACCAATCCCTGATGAGTTATCTTGTGGCGGGCACTTAAAGTTAACCATGCAACTTCATTTGTTACCATACTGAAATAAACAGTTAAGTAAAGGCTACTAAAATCACGCGTTAAACACGACAAAGAACGATTAATATTTTTGTTCATATTACTATATCTGGGATCCTTTATATCACACCAAAGGTTGTGCAAACAAAATCCATTTATAATAATTTTATTTATGTATTTACATGATAATATTTACAAAATATTATACTCGTAAATAGTATGTAGGTACCAAATATAAAAAATCCAAAATATATTTTTTCTTTCAGCCGACAAAATACTGTTTATGTGTCGACGGTCAATTTAAATAACTTTATCAAAATATTCCCCTACTTGATGAAAAAAACTTCAATAAGGTATGCTTATATATTGAAATTAATGTACTAAATATATCAACAACATCGGAGTATTTGTTTCCTGGCTGTTGAATCCGTCGCATGGAAGTATAATATTGGGGCGTTGATGTAGAATTGCTACAATAATATGGTACTGTCTTGTAACTGACCTGCTTGGAAGATGAAAAGAGATTAAATATAATAAATCAGGGGTAAAAAACATGATTTTATCACAATGATTTTAAACAAACAGGTTAAATCGGAAATGATTCTACAATCAGATAATTTTATTAAATTTAATGTACAAAGTACGTTTTCGTAATTAAGGTTTTCTCGAGGAATGCCCATTTTAAAATTAACATATCTTAAAAATTCATTTTGGTCTTTCAATCGCGTGTAAATGAACCTCATAATTTGGGGACTAAACCTTGGAATTGTATTCTATATGACTCCTTACTAGTGACACATATTATAATGTTTTTACGGCATTAACATTATTAAAATCACTAGATACCCTTTAAATAAATCCCAACATTTTCAAAGCTTTATTGGTTATTATTTCTATGCTTGATAAAGTTGAGTTTCGTATAAAACCACATACCTAAGTCATTTATTTCAGAGGAAGATACTAACGAAATATTGTTAATGGAATTATAAAAAAATTATATAAAACCTCATAATTTGACATTGGCTTATGTTAAAATGCGAGCGGTTACCGTGACACCATATAATAAATTTCAACAAGTTATTTGACAATATATGGCAATCGTTAATGTGTCTGATTGCTTTGAATAATTTGAGGTCTTCTACAAACATTAATACTTGAACATCATTGAAAATATATAACATATCATTAACAAATAATAAAAACAGGATTGGACCTAAATATGACCCCTGGGGAACACCACTCGTAGCAGTGAATTTGGATGAAAATGTACCATCGATTTTAACAGCCAGTAATCTGTTGATCAAGTTACTATTAAACCACTTTTATAGTGAACCTCCTATACCGAATTTATACAGTTTATTCAATATATTTATTTATTCATGATCAAAACTATGATGACATATTTGCTTTTTAGTTAAAATCTTCCCAGAAAAGCATACTTTCTTAATTTTTTTATCTCAAAAATTTATTCACACTTAAACCTTGTATTTATAAAAGGCCTTACACACCCCCCTGCAATCGGAGGCGATTTAGGAAGTGATGGTGGGTGTAAAATTGATGTCTTCTCTACTGCCCTGCCGCAAAGTGAAACTGATCGTGCAGAGGAGCGCTCGTTGATCCAGATGGCGATACTGGGCATAATGGCACACTGGGTGAATCAACGCTAGCCAACCTAATACGGTTCCGATATCGGTCCCGATTTCGGAGGTAGGGCCGATTTGTCTACTCACGCGGCGATAAAGGAAGCGATCTAGGGTGTTCCCCACCACTGCCCCGAGATTGCCTTTGATTTAAGGGAGGTGTGTAAGGCCTTAAGTCACGTAAAAATATTCGAATCCAAAATGAAATTGAAAATTTAAGCGATTGATTGGCATAAATAAATAAAACACCGCAGCTCTTCTCTGACATAAACAACTTATAGAAGCAAAGTTCTGTTTTAACTAGACCGTTTAGAAATTCGTCCGTCTGTTAATTTGTTTGTACCTTACATTTCCGTTTTTAGATGGTGACCGTGTTAGATACTGCTTTTTCATCTCGCCAGGGTTTGCAGGAGCGTGGATCTTTCTACAAACTGTCAAATTGGAATAATTAGTACTATGGTGCCTAACTGTCTGAAGAAAGACTGAAAAAAAATCTCAATGAGGTAATGATGTTTCATTCAACAAATTGCATAATTCCTCATTTAAAATTTCAAAACTGTTAAATAAAATAAGGGTCTACAATTAAGTAGGTAGGTATGTACGTACCTACAAATATTATGTATGATATCAGAGAATTTTTTTTTTTGATTTTTAAATAAGAAATAATTACTAACATGCTTTTTTTGACGCGAGGTCTACTGGTCACAGAACAACTAGTTATATTATTCCATCGACCTCCATGTTTTATTTTCTAAATTACGGACATTCGTTAGGTAGGTAGGTAGCTCATTCAGTCTACTAAGATACAATTCTATACACGGTATTGAAATATGTTTAGTTACTGGTGTACATTATTAATTAACGTAATCCAAAGATGTAAAATCACATCTCATTAATACCACATGCAAAAACAAAAGGATTATGTTCACCTAATTTAGAACAGGTAACTAAAATTAAATACTTGGGTATTATTTGTGACAGCAATTTGAAGTGGAAACAACATATAACTACTATAGCAAACAACTTAAGCCAGCTCAAAACAATCTACTATGCACTTTGTCAATCTTTAATAGAGTATGGTATCATAGCATGGGGAGGAGCAAACGCTGCCGCCATTGATCCAATATCTAAAACTCAAAAATTGTAATAAAGATTATCCTCAAACTACCAATCACAAGCAGTTCGGATGAAATCTTTAGGAAAATCTGTGTTATGGACATTAGGCAACTTTATTCCAAAAAAATACTAACATACCTCTTCAAACACAAAACTACTTTTGACAATATCCAAACTGCTCGTGATACTAGAATCAAAGGACATAATCTCTTACAAATTCCTTTCGCTAAAACAACTTTTGGCCAGAGAAATTTTAGATATTTTGCAACAAGGCTATATAATGCTCTCCCACTAGCTATTAGACTGAACGATTTTTTTTTAAAATATAAAACAGACATCAAGTCTTGGATCATCAGCCAAGACAGATCCAAGATCAAAAATTTTATAAAAATCCCCTCATAAGTATGTACCAATTTATCATTTTTTATTATTATTTATTATTTTTTATCATTTTTACAATGTCATTTAATGTAATGAAATATTATATGTACCAAATAATATGTAAACATTGATTTATGTATTAATACTTCTGTCTCGATACAGGTTTATCCTAGTGAGACAAACATCGAAAAAAAAACCTGTAAAATAACTTAATATTGATAATAAAAAATAATAAAAAACTTTTATAAGAATCACTGTATCGGTACCTCTTCAGCCAAAAAAGTCAAAAATAAAATTAAATAAAACCTTTGTCTTTGAAAGCCATCAGTTGGCTCAAAACAAAGACTTACTCCGGGCACTTTCTATATTTTGTCAAACAGCTAAAAAGTTTTTCGACAGTTTTAAACTACTCCCTCGCGCTATTGTCAAACAAAAAGGAATAGAGTTGAGCTTTGCCATGAAGAAGTATAACTTGTACAAGTCCTGGTTTTATTTTTAAATAAATTCATATTGTTTTCCACTTGGCGTTCTTCTTTCGTATTTCTCTTCTAGAGTGTACCAACACAATATATACGTACCAACATTATATAAACTAATGCTCACATTCCTCTTTCATATTTCTGTTCTGGGGTGTACCAACATAGTATATGCGTACTAATATACTATAAACTAATGTTCACGTTCCTTTTTCATATTGCAGTTCTAGGGTGTACCAATATAACCTTCATGATATACTAATGTACACGTTCCTCTCTCATATTCCTGTTCTAGGGTGTACCAACATAATATATGCGTACCAACATACTATAAACTAATGTACACGTTTCTCTTTCATATTCCAGTTCTAGGGTGTACCAACATAACATTCATGATATACTAATGTACATGTGCCTCTCTCATATTCTTGTTCTAGGGTGTACCAACATAATATATGCGTACCAACATACTATAAACTAATGTACACGTTTCTCTTTCATATTCCAGTTCTAGGATGTACCAACATAACATTCATGATATACTAATGTACATGTGCCTCTCTCATATTCCTGTTCTAGGGTGTACCAACATACTATAAACTAATGTACACGTTTCTCTTTCATATTCCTGTTCTAGGGTGTACCAACAAAACCTTCATATCTCTGTTCTAACTTGTACCAACATAACATATACGTACCTACATAATATAAACTAATGTACTCGTTCCTTTTTAATATTTTTATTCTGAAGTGTAAATATAATATTATTTAGGTGTGTCTTTTAGTTTTCGCATCTATTGATTTCATGGGGTTTTTCCATACATTCATTTCTTGAAACCAGCAAAACGGTTTAACTGAGTAGAAACCTACGAATAAATAAAAAATATTGATTTTCAATTTTCAAATCATCTTCATTTGTTTCGAACGAATAAGGTAGTTATCGGAATAAAGACATTTTTAATAGTTTTTCTCTTGGTCCTTGAACATAACGAGGCATTTATCAGATGACTCCAATCTTGCTTAATTCACGAAGAACCCAGCAGTTCGCTTTTCGGGTCATCAATTCATCTTTGGTGACTTCTGTTTTTCTTTCCAACCAAATATGCCATTGTACATATTACTACACGATGCAGCCAACTTATTGTATCACTACATCTTTAATTTTTTCACAATTCGTAGGTACACATCCGCAGACCATATAGTGTAATGTATATTATTACTAGAATTGCTCCTTTATTTCTGCAACCACTGAGTTGCTATTGGGGGACGCCAGTAACCTGTGACGTAACTAGACCGTTCTCATCACAATACTCATAATTCTTAATTACAGTCCTTGAAACTTGACCTCAGTATTGGTGCGACAATAAAAAGTTAGAAATCTTTAAATTACGGTAAAATACAAGCGTACAGATATACGACCAGATGTTTTGCTATAGAATACAGCTGTTACAACCCGAAACACAAAGGCTTAGTGTTTGCTCAGTTTATATGTATTCTGATCGGAATTTTATTACGCAAATGGACGTTTAAATTGAAATCAAACAATAATTGCTACTCGTAAGTATAGAGAAAACAACCATGAAAAAAACTGGCGTCTGGCAGATTTATATTTAAATCTGCTAGACGCCAGCGTTAAATAATAAAATTTCTATTTCATATTTATTATTGGAAAATAATGTTTTTTTTTAAATAAAGCACTAAACTTCAAACAAGATTTTATTTCAACGCTTTCCAATATTTTAGTGAAATGCTTTTTTAAATTAAATAAATTTTAACTTTCTTCCTTTTCTCTTTATTAAACATACATTCAATCCGTCATAAGTATACCCAGTCAGTTGACGATAAACCGATATTTTTTTTGATCAATCACAAATGGGGAAAAAAACACTATAAATTCAGTATATAAAAAAGCATTGATTATCAACCGAATTATTGTTAAAAAATATTATACAATAATTATTATCCTAAAACAAAAATAATAATTGAAAAAATCTTCTGAAAAAAAAGATTATTTCGAATTATTATTATTGTGTCCATCGAACAAAAAAAACGATTATCGATTGCAGTTCTAATATAAATAAATTATTGAAATATTCGACAGTTAGTAAATCTAATGTTGATAGAATTACTTCTTCAATAATTGCAAAATCACTAGTTGAATAAAATAAATAACTTTGTGAACAACACTATTTAATCAAAAAGGATCGACATGTTTCAAAACCAATAGATTCTTCGTTAGGATAAATTTACGATGAATAATAACGAAATTTAAATTGGACGCTGTGTTTTTTATTTAAATTTAATTATCGTATTTATAAAATCTTTAACAGCCCGTACAATTTTTTGTGGAAGGAAAAAGTTCACTTTATTCCTTGATTCTTGTTTTTATGAAGTTTGATAAATTCTCAATCTCTAGCTAGTTTTATAAATATTAGAATTCGATTTAGACAGGCGTATTTAGGAAATATTGCTAGATATTGCTTGGCAGAAATATTTATAAATTCGATTGGTGAGAAATCTTAATGAATAATCCAATTCATTTATTTAATTTTTAATTTGTCCCTTTCGATAATCGCTTCCAAGTCTTAAAAAGCACAACGGATTAGCCGTCTTTTCTCATTAAAAATAACTTAGCACTTGAAGAAAAAGGGTTAGATGAAAAACATCTTAAATACGACCGTCTCCCACTCCCCAGCATCTCTACTGGGAATGGAACCGATACAAACGAATCGAAATGGCCATTTTCCGTGGATTATAGTTCGTAATTCCACATTATGGGTCGGAATCTGTCAGCCAGTTCCAGGGGATTCGATATAACTTGTCAACCCAATTGATAAATCGCCTTTTCAGCAACATTTCAGTTGCAGACGTGATTTCGGCGTGATATTTTCAAACAGTTTTAAGATGCATTAAAAAATTAACTTTTCTTATTTATAATGGATGTGTTTTTGGAAATTGGATTCAAACTTGCTTTTTTACTTTAAATTCAATATTTAGGTAATAAAAACAACTTACCTACTCATAAAACGTGTTTAAAACAAAAACATAACTAAAATACAGTAACATGCGTGTTATATTTGTGAATGTAAATATATTTGGCATTATATTTACACAAAATACAAATCCATTAGGTCAATATGGATGAGACACTGAAATCGTCCTATTTATTTACATTGATTGATGTCGAAAAACTGCGACTCCAATGAATTTGTGTAAGAAGGTGCTGCTGGTATAAGCTCTTTGCAACACGCTTGAAGAACCAGTCCCAAAACTATGTCGACTCCATTTATGTTATTTGGGACAACTAATTATGCATCCACTAAACTTGCTGGACGGAATTCCTCAATGTTTTAAATCTGGGTTTCTGGAACGTAAGACAAGCCCTGATTGGAATATAGGAAAAAGGAATCAACCATCGCAGTTGGGACCACCAGCTTCTAGTTGCTTCACTGGTAATATGAACGTTATATTCACAATATTGTATTTGCGCTTTTTTTTACATTACATGACAATCCAACCTGTCTTGAGGTATTATTTCACAGTAAGCTACACTGAGCTTACTGTCGCCTTGAAAGGTAGGTTTTACGTATTTTTATTTTTGTTACAAATATTCTTGTCGAGTGACATTAAATATATTAAATTAAAATTATTTCAAATTTTGTAGATAGGGTATATTGGGTAGGTGGGACAGTTGCAGGATTCAATACCGGGGCTTCCTATCCATCAAGTTTTCGCAAATGCACGCTCTCTCTGCACGAATATTACTTATTATTCTTTAGTGTCGTCAAACTTAAAAAGAGATGAACTTCTGAAAACTTTTGCCTTCTTTATTGGTTTACTTTGTTACTGATGTTGATAGTAAACACCGCGTTTTCATTAGAAACTTGTTTCACAAGAACAATTTATTTAAAATGCGAAATGAATTTGATTTTGACGCCGAATCTCAATACTCTCGAAATTATTAAATACAATATTCTAATACAAAGTAAAGAAAGGTCAAATTTAATTTCAAAGGTCTCAACTTCAATCAAATTATATTTGAGATCATTAAGTATTTAAATTTGGCCGATTTGTCAAATATTTGTACCTGTTTTGACCTTAAGCTAATATTTAATGACATTGACAGATTTTTTTAAATTTGTTTGGGATTCAAGCGTAATATATTTAGGTCAACACTTAATTAGGTATAGCATTTGAGGCATAAGTTAGGCAATTATTTGTCATTGAAAAAGATTTAAATTAATGATAATAATTCCTCTAGTTTTGTTTACTGGAATGATGAATACAAGTAATTGTGTTTGATATTTAGCCTAAAACTATAGTTTTATTTTACTTAATCTCAAGCTATGTTAATTTATTCAAATATCTCAATAGGCCAATGAATTGCCAAGTCGTCAAAAATATTTATTTCAATTGAGATTAGGTATACAAATATTTAATTGAAAAGCAAATTAAAATATAAAATGTTGCAAATATTTATCGTGAATTTTTTATAAAGTTCTGCGCAGATGTGTTCATTTTTAATTTCCTTTCGTTTTGGTCTACGCCTGTTATTTTTTTAATAAATGATAGCAAATTTGTTTTTCCCTTTTTTCACCCACGTCTAAAATACCTTAAAATTAATTCATTATTTAATGAGGTTAAAATAAATTTATATTGCTAAAAAAAAACTTACTTATCATAAACGTTAACAAGAGATAAATATTTTTTTCATGAAACTTCAATTATATAAGATGATTTAAACTCCATAATGCGCGGGAATGTTAAGTTTGATAGTTCTTTATTACCATGGTATTACTATGTTTTTTTATAAAAGCATTACATTTTGCAAAATAAATAATATTAAAAAGAAAATTATAAAAAAATTTAATTTCAAGAATGAAATATTTTTAAGATTTTTTTACTTTCTAACAATAAACTCTCTTGGGTCAAACCATCGACTTTTATATATGAAGAAATATTAGTTTGAAGTGAATATCGCCAGATTTGCAAAGTATGATAAATAATTTATAAATGTATGCTTCCATTCAAATTAGTAACATCCAATTGTAAAACGAAATTTCAGATGATACTCACGGGGATTCATCAATCAAAACAAGGTCACAGAAATCAGGTCGAAAATATCACTCTAAGCAGGTTAATCAAATAGAACCATCAATATCATACAACCCAAATCAAAATGTCACTTGTAGGCGGTTTCTCTACTCTAACTAAATGCAAGCAATCAATATCCTACAATCCTTATCATAATATACCATCTGTGGGAGTTTCTTTCAACTAATCAATCAATGTCCCAGAACCTAGACCAGAGATGCCCACGTGTAATGTCAATACATTACAAGATATTATCATACATAAATCGCATCCAATAAAACTGGTGAAATAGTTGGTCTTAAAAGTAAACACGTTTCTAAGATAGCTCAACTTGAGTGGAAACGAATATTCCCGGGTACCTGCGAAACCTTTCAATATTCATAATCCGAGTTTGTCCCACAATCCTGGGAGGACTGAGAACAAACAGCCTCGCAGTCTATCCCGGACTTTCCTCGTAGCTAACTGCGATCGTATTGACGTATGGCGGGGAAAACAAATATAACGGATAACGTATTCCCCAAAGGCATTTGCAGCGCGGGATGACATCTGCTATGGGGCGGCTGCCGTTGTTTGATTGATTAAGGGAATTCTGTCTTGATTACTATGCGACGTATTAATGCTGCAATTATTGGATCTTTATCCTTTAACACTGTGGAACAGGCGGTAATCCAATATCACACAGATGAAAAGTTGGAAGTTATGTGTTCGTTTATGGACTGTTGTCGAAAAAAATTACGCAATTTCAGGGTGAGTCGAAATCATCTAAAATTTCACCATAAAACACCTTGTTTTTACAAACAACGAAACCCTGTCCCTGAAGGAGTACTCAGTAAGAATAACAAAATACAACACACATATATATACACTCTGTTTTTCTACGTACAGTTAGTGTCTCCGAAGGGAGAGAGAGAGAGAGAGAGATATAATGAAGGTATAACAAAAGTCGATATACTTATATCTGCCAGTGTATGAGTGGAAATCCACTATACACATATTTTTACAGACGGCTGCTATCAGCTTTAAAATATGTTAAACAATATTTAAATGTGTTAAAAGATTTCAAAGAACCCAACAGAATAGAGAATCTATTGTTGTAATTACTTTCTCAGTAAATTGGTTAAATCGGTAATAAATTTTTAGACATTATAAAAATTGAAATTGAAGAATCTTATTATAAATAAGTCGTCTCAACGCGGCCTAACCACAGTTGGAAAATGGTCCTGAACACCGACTGAATAAAAATAATAAAATAACATTAGTAAATTTGACAATATATTTTTTTAATATATCATAATTTCTGGCTTTGTTCGAATCTGACGAATTTTTAATACCAATATACAATATCAATGGACTGGCCAATGTTTTAAATAAATTTACCACGCGTTTTCTTTCAAATCGATATCGAACATACTTCTAGTTATTTTCTATTCAGTGTGTAACACGAAATAAGAAATACCTAGAAATGATACGATATGAAGGTGGGTCTATGAAGTAAATAATATATTTTTTATTTCAAATGAGATCATTATTAGCTTATTACGTTCAGTGTTGACTCATTACTTCCATTTTATATTATGTAGCTGTTACACTAATGTTTTGTGAATGATAAACCTTTCAAAATGTGGAAATGCCACGATGATTTATTGGTTTTTGTAACGATATGTTGTACCTTTGTCACAATTTCATTAAAATAATTTGATTAAAACACGATACAACCATTGTCCATTTATTAATTTTGCTAACCATTAGTTATTTATCTACTTAACAATGGATAGCAATTGCTTTGAAATGAGAGTTTATCAACCAATGTACACATAATATTATATTTCGCTTCCCAAGAGTACAATACATTTTGAACCGAACAAGATACTTTGGTCACGCGAAATATTTTACACGCGTTGCAATAAAATATATGAAAAGAACAAATAATTGCAACCTGTTTACTTTCATCTCGATTAAAAAAAGTTATCTTCAAAAGAATTTATTTAGACATAATCGTAATGGTTCCAGATACTGTGTCCAAAAGAAATGTTACTCGTACGTCGCAGACTGGAGACCTCATTTTTATAGACAACTTTAAGTTTTTTTCGCTAATACTGGTACGAGTTGAATACGTATAACGTCAAACATTCCACTTGTTATTTTCAAAGAGATTGGATTATGTTCGAGATTTTAAACGTTATTTCAAAAGATGGCTTTTGAATCCAATCAGTACGACTCGATCGGGCTTATTTTTCAGAACTGTCTTCAATTTTTTTCTCCAAATCTACGCAACACATAAGTATTTTTTCATTCGACTGCTTATCCAGCCACATATTTTAAAACCGCTTTTGCGACAGGTGAAAAAAATTTTGAGGTTCATAAAGATGCAAATGGCAACACTGTTCCTTGGAAAGTAGCGGATCGCACTGTATTGTTGTGTTTTGTGCCCGAATAAAAAATATTTATTTAGGGCTTAGTTATAAGCAAAGATTTTTGAAAATGGTTTTCAAATCGAGATATATTATGCAAATACGAATGATGCAAGAAGCGTGCTAATATTAAAAAACGACTATAATTAAGAGGCGTAAGCGACTCTTGAGAAAATATTTAATGAAAAACTATTTATTTAAAATATTGCGAAAATCTCTTGGCATCTGAGTAGCATTTTAACGCTGTGAAATATGTCATTCAAACGTTAATTTAAACGTTAACTAACATTACCAGATTAGTTTTCTTATAATTTTCGGAGCATTTTTTGTGATTTTTTTATCGAGGGAATTTCGTATGATTACTTATCATCTCGGCATCTTTGACTTCTAAAACTTGATTTTTTTTTAAATTTGTAACAATTTGAATACTTTTTGTTCATTGAAAACGTGCTTAGTTGTTGTTTTAAATGGAAACTCTAAACTTTAGAGTCTAAAGGATCCTTGCGTGAGTTGGAATCGACGTTGTAAGCTAAACTTACATAGATTTGTTGACAAAAGTGTTGAACTTCGATATCAGACATTAGACACCATCACCTCGCTGGCATCCCATTTTGTGTTTTTTTTTTCACAGTGAGTTTTCTTTGAACTGATCTTACTGATCTGTTCGTTGTAATTTCCTAAAATGTCTTATTTGCTTCAATCGTTTTATGACTGTTCCGTATCGTGGCACATTCGAAAAGTATTAGTTTTAAATTTTTTTACTACTATTTACAACTATTTCCAAGGTTCAAATTTTATACTAAGTATAAATTATTTGTACTACATCTAAATTTTGTAAAGTAAAGCAAAATCTATATGTTTAATATTTATGGGTTCTTGCAATTTTTCGGTTGTATCATTTTTAGCGTCGGATTAGTTAGGAAACAATTTCTCGCTCAAAATTTGTTACAGAATAAATTGAATTAAATAAAACAAAGCAATTTTGAGAGTTAAAAGATAAAAAAAATGTATAATACGATAATTATTATTCAAATAATGAATTTTTGTTGTACTCACAAAATAACATTGAATAGACAAAGCCATTAAAATAACTTAAAGTTTATTTCTTTCTTAGAATTTCGATTCAACCCTTTTCGTTTATAATTACCTTGCTGAGATTTCGGATAAACACTCTTTTATTTTACAGCCAACGTTTATATTCTTACTTTGTTCAGCGCCCGAGGGAGCTTTATTAATAGAAAGTTCTAGTTTCTGGATCAAACTTTTAAAGGTTCGTTGTTTCCGATAACCATTAGTGAAAATAAGATTTAAATAAACTCACCTCTCTAGAGATTCTAGAGGGATTGGAGTAGGCAGGTCTGGGAGAATTTTTTTCGAGTATTTCAATGCTGGTATGAAAGCATAAAAATAGTTAAACTTTCAAGTAGAAAATTTGAAACAGTAATATCGGTGAAATACTTCAAAATCTCGATGGCTTATTATAGTGTTCTCACAAATATGAATGTTTAAGATATTTTTATTTTAAATTAAATTTTTCAAGAACTACACGAACTAAAAAAAAAAAGTGGGTGCGTCAAGCCTACGCAAGACAGAAGTGAAACTTCTAGTTTCAGCTGATGCTTGGCGTGGCGCAGTTCGCTGGTGTCTGAGAGAGAGGAAAGAAGAGAAGAGAGAGAACGTTCTTGAGCGGCTCCCCCACCTCAACAAGGTTTCACTTCAAAAATGCCACAGCCGAGAATCGAACCTCGCTTAACTGATTGAAAGCCAACCACGCTGAGCACCAACTGTAAGCAAAGCCGCATAAATTGATTATATTATGTAGGTTCTGAAAATATGAGAGCTTGTTATGTTTTATAATGTTACCTACATCACACCCAAAATATAATATATTTTTAAAAATAATGTACAATGTACAGAAATAGAATCCCACACAAGATCGCGTAGTGCGCTCTAGCGAACGGATATTTTATCAGAGGGAGATAGTTTTAATTTTTTTTTCTGTAAATTATTACATATTATCAAAATAAATAAATTAATTAAATAAATGTAATACAATTATCATAATATACGGATTAGATAATAATTTTAATCCAACACAATAACGCAAAGCGCGCTCTAGCGGAGTAATGTTTTATCACAGTGAGATAAGTGTTTTTATTATTTTGCAATATTATTTTCTTTTAAAAAATGTTCTGACCTACTAAAAAATAAGATATTGAATGAAAAAGGCGTTAAAAACAAAAAAATAATGTGCGATGGCCGAGAATCGAACTCGGATCAACTGCTTGGAAGTCAACTATGCTGACCATTACACCACCAACGCCAGTTGTCGAGATGAGCTAAGAAGCATTTATATGTTACTTCAAAACTTTGACTAGATCAAATGAACTTTAATCGGTGGTGGGGGTACCCGCATTTTCGTTTCGGTCATGAGTCGGTTTTACTCCGGTCCTAGAAATTGCATGACGCGCGTAAAGAAGTTTCACTTCAACAAAGAATAAAATAGATCCTCAGCAACACGAAAAATTTAAAAAACTATACTAGTTTTCAAAGTTTTAACTTTAATAAAGCGACTCTACAAAGGATGGAAGAAACATACAACAACTGTTACCGAATGCTTTTTGTGTTGTCTTGGTCTGCATTGCCACTAAAATTCTTGAAGAAGGGAGCGCTCCCGGATTCTCTTGTGACGGCAGCACTGGAATTATGGCAGGGTCCCATTTACAAGTGATGGGACCAATTCCTGATATCATAGATGTCTAAAAGTTTATATTTATTTTAATTTTCTAATTTTTCCGTATTATTATTTTTTTTTCACTTATATCTCATTCTTTTAAATTTATTACCTTACAATATATTTATTTTTACTTTAATATATTTAATGATTCATGTGGAACTCGTGTGATTGCACCACCTTCCCCGAGATCTGGAAAAAACAAGAAAAATTTAATAATGAAAAAACGTCCACATTTTTAAGAGAACACGTGTTGTTTTCTTTGTACTTTTAGATTTTATTTTCACTTAACTAGTTAAAACTATTTATTTTCGTCTTTGTATCAGGAGCGTGTCAGACTTATGAGTCTCGTGTTCAACCATTTCATGTAAAATGTACGGCATGGTGATAAATGACATTTGAGATAGTGGGGATTTTTCTAAGGTTCCATACAAGTATATTATGAACTGGACTAGAAATAGGGATCTTACTAAGGTTCCGTCCTAGTGTATTTGACCTTGAATAGAAATAACAATTATATTTTCTGGTACCATGGATTTAATTTAGGTTATCGGCATAGAAAAATTTGACAATTTAATAAAAAATATATTCTTCCATACTTAGGCCTTACTTTATCACATGTATTCAGATATTGTACTATGTTCTTTCCGCTTTTTAAATGTCATAGCTATGTACAGGAGAAGTGTAGTTCCATTCGGGCAATATTCCATATTTCACAGCGCCCGACACGGCCCGTCGGATACAAATGCCTAGCCTAGGCAATATTACGATTTAGTCGTTTCTATTCATAGCCGAGTCTTAAAGTTGCGCAGCCTCCATTCATCCTATATTGCTCTCCCCATGCATGCCTCGACTGCAGAACATCATAAGAGTCGAGATGCAAGCAGCAATAATTGTCGCATTACGTATTCATGAGTAAACCGCTATCCGGAGCTCAGAACGGTGCAGAGATGCGCAGAGGACCATCAATGCGCAGGATGTAATCAACAATGATAAACATGGGGACCCCAAGATTGCATTTCTCTGTGGCGCATGGCGTGCGAGTGACTCGATTCGTCGGGTACTTTCGTAGCTGCTTATGGTATTACTAACTGGGATCATATTATTTAGATCTAAAACTTATTGCTAAACGTATCTAATAATAGTATTATACTAGAGTTCTGTGAACAGTGAAGACCATATTGCTTATAAATGCGACGATTTCAAATTTAAACAAAATCCTTTCTAAACCATTCAAACGACCACCATCTTGAAACGGAAACGGAACGTCCAAACAAATTTACAGACAAACTAAATGTAAGAAAGTCGATTTAAAACTCGGACCATTACTGTAAAGATGTATACCTAAATAGTATATTTGGTTACTTGAATTCTTGGACGTAATCGTTGCTTGATATTGGTAAGTAAATTAATAAGGACATTAACCCCTCCATATATATATATGACCGGACGTCCATATTTTACAAAAGTATTTTTATCTTTATACTGGAATCTATTAATAAAATCTTAAAAATAGATTAAATGATAAATTTATGTTTTGCGCCGCTATCATAACAATCGGCTTAACTTTAAAAATTATTTCTGTTTTTATTATATGAATGAGATAAAAGTGAAGGTACAGTTTTCTTACAAATTCCCCAAACAAAACGAATGTAAGTAAACAATTTGGTTAGCGTTTTTGACAACATTTTTCATGTTTGATACCAAAATTTTATTATTTAGAAAAAGTAATATTTATTATTTAGAAAAAGTAATATTTATTTCTAATGCATATACCGGGTTGATAATTTTATTTAGTTTCTAAAACAGTATTTTTTTTAGGTAAAATTAAAAAAAATGAGATGTATATAACGAATTTCCAATACACAGAAAACATTGCAGACTGAACAAACGTGATGAAAGTACTGAAGGATTAACATAATGGCGAAGGGAGGAAATACGTTCATTTGAAGACGAATACAGTAGTTGGTAAAACAAGATTTCTAAGAGAAACAAAGCGAGAAGTCCATATTGGAGTTCTGGTACCATTCCTGATTTCTTATGGTGAAGGCTGGAACAGTTTTCTTTTGACATAAACTCAAAACAGGAGGTCATGAGAATAATTTCCCTCAGGGGCTATTTCATCTTTGAGGATGCTGCGTGTAGGGTCTTTTTGATGCGAGGGAGGAGTAAACATGTGTCTTGAAGAGACCCGTGCCGTAGGAGGGAGGAAACACAGATGCCAGCAAATCGTTACACAGCCGAGCTGTTGAACTCTAGAACGCAACCCGTTCTCCTGTGTAAATGCGGTTGGTGAGTTTCCGCCTACGCACCGGTGCCAAGGGAATCATTGATGCTAACTTCTCTGAGCAACTTCCTTTGAAATACCGGTAGAACAAAAACAGCCTATGCTTTTAAGATTGTAATCCTTTAGTTAAGATAAAGGGATCTATCAAACGGACTGTGATAGAGAAATAATGAAAATAGACTAAGGGAAGGTAGATGAAATCAAATTCCTGAGGCGTACCTATGTGACTACATGACTGACTCACGACTAAGATATCTAAAAATAATACCATCGCACAAATATACTATCGGTCGGTTCGTGAGTAAGGAATAACAGGAAAGATAGATAGGTACCTAAGAACCTAAATCAAGCGACGAGTGATACACAAAGACAAATTTGTGTGGCGTTACACCATTTGAGCCTTGCGGAATAATTAATAGCGTGACGTTAGTTGTTTCGTTATTTATTTGCTAATATTGCAATGCAACATTTCAAAACAATATAATTAAAAAATGTTCATGGAACTTCAATATTGGATAGTGCACCAGTAAAATAAAATAACAGGTGCACGAACGATAAAACCACTGGAATACGTGTTTAACTGCACATATTATCAAAGGGGTAGAATTTTTTTACATTGCATGTGGATAAAATGTTAATTTAGAAATTATCAAGGAGCGAGCGAAAACGTATCGTTAATGCAAATCTACTGTGAAATTAAAAATTCGAACTACACCAAAATAATGTCGGATAATTTGCAATTTTTTTTTATAAAACCCACCTCGCCAAACTTCATTTAAATGAAATCATCATCTTATCTAGGATAAAATATAGTTCAACCAGGAGCTTCAAAGTGTAGTGAAATATGGAAAAGTGCTCTAAAAGGTGAGGCAAACAAAATAACATGAGCACTTTTCAGTGATTTGTGAATAAACATGTATCTGACAGACCGCAGATAACTCACACTGCGGTAAATACTGGAGGCATACTGGAGGTTACCCACCGCTTACCCGCCCTGGTTTATATAATAGATGGTTACTCCTTCAGGGCCCTATTAAAATACTCTCATTTTAGTTAAACGACTCTACATTTATTAGGCATAGTGGTTACAATAATAATAATGGACGAAACAACTGCTTAAAGACTAGGCCAAAATTAAAAAAAATAAAACATATTGCATAAAATCATGTTTTCATTGTAGGAATCTAAATTCGAGCAGATACAAATTTTACCGGAGAGTATTTCACCTGTCAACTGACAGTCCCATCAAGAATTTGCATGGTGATCGGTCTGTCCGTCTCCTACAAAGATCTCCGCCGGATTACCTGATTATGCCCTGAAGAAAAACTGTTCATACTGCAGTTATGGTATTTTAGTATTCGATAATGAAATGCTCTTACAAACAGCCGCCCCTTTTTATAATGGTGCAAATTTCTCGCGTTCTTAGCTTAGCCGCTGGTGCCAAAATGGGTTGTCATTTGGTTACCTCCAAGCCATCAAAATGATATGCAAATTAGGGCAGTTCTATTAATTCTGAAGCCAGTGAGGAGCTCATAATAACCAAGGGATAAAATATTATGGATAAATGAATAATGTATGGATTCATAATAATTTCGTCTCCAACCAACGATGATAAATTTATTTATTTATTTATTACACGCCATAAAAGGATTTTACAATAATGTGATACATGAGATTATTAGTACACACTACACAGTGGTACAAAGGCAAATATTAGTATTACATTTAAGAACACAACAATATGTATACAAAACGACATTGAATGTGATACTGCTGAAATTTTCTTAAGGCATAGAATGCTACAATAATAGAAAGCACATCATTTAAACAGGATAAAATATACAAAAAAGGTGACTTGCCAACAGATATAATCTAGCAAATATTATAATAGCGCAAATAGTAGTGAGTTTATTGTTACAATCAAATTTATCTCCACTTGGCCACTATGGCCGGCTTGTATGGCAAAGTAGCTTCAACAATTTAGGGCTGTCAAAGACTTGACAGTTAAAAATATCGTTTTTCTTTAAAATAATACATCCGTTAGCCAAAACTATAAGACATCTGAAGCAAGCAGTTTATATAGGATATACATATACATTTCACATACCTATATGTATATACATATACGTATAAGAACACCATACATATTATGTTACACATAAAGAAGAACATGTCAGTATGATGCAGTACAAACAGACATTTAACATTTCAAAAAACATATCAGTTAAATTCACAACCAAGTATTTTTGCCTTGATGCAAGACGGTGAGGTTTTGAAAATATCAAAAAGGTCTGTATACGTGTTGGCAGTGCGGTGAAAACGCGCCAACGGTGAATGATACAAATAGTTAGTGCTATGATTGTCACTGTGGAAAAGGTGGTGGAGTCGAGTTGATTTAACAGGGACACGAAAATTTATAACCCTTAATATTTGAGGGCAGTCTATGAGATTGTTCAGTAATTTAAAAAGTATAAGAATGTCATTAATAGTTCGCCGGGTAGAAAGAAGTGGTAGATTTAGACCATACATTAATATTTTGTAGCAGATATCAATTACAGGCTGTCTCAATTTGAATTGAACGTATCGAAGAAATTTTCTTTGTACTTTCTCCAAGCGGTGTAAGTTACAGGTATAAATCGGAGACCATGAAGGAGGTGCATATTCTAGGTGCGATCTCACAAGAGAGCAGTAGAGTAATTTAATTGACTCAATAAATACATATTGTCCTGAATTAATCAGGGTTATTTGTATTGTATTATTCATTGGTAAGTGACATTCTTTCATTAGGGTCACTTTATGATCTCCTGGTATATTAAATATGAAATGTTTTAAAAATAATTTTTAATGTCATAAAATTCTTATAATTTTACAGCCAATGAAAAAATCTCACGTCCTGATCATATGCACGTGTTAAATTAAGATCCTAATTTTTTACTTTTTTCTTTTAAGGAAACATTTTGAACATTTGAGGAAAGGATTGGAATAACTAACTATTCGTCGTGAATTTATTTATTCTGACAAAAGTTTTTATGGTTCTGCTCGGTAGTAAACGCCACTAAATTAAATTGGTACCGTTTCTGAAGCTAAGGGTGAGCAGGAAGGGTCGTCAGATTTCTTGTTGGACAAAACGGGGTCTGAAAGGGATAAAAAGTGATGCTTTTCGAACTCCAGTTAAGCCAAAGTAAAAAATACTTTTCTCTAACGAGATTGTATGCGTTTCTAAGTAACTGAGCACAGTATTTTATGAAAACAATTGGACTCTTTGAAATATCCAGTTTATGCGTACGACAGTGGAATTAAATACACGATTATGTATGCTTTGCGTTGAATAAAATGTAAATCGATGAAATACGAATTTTTATTCTTTGGCCATGTAAATAATAATGGATTCATAAGCGTTTCTTGATGTCAACCATTTTCTTGCTTTTCCTTTGAAATAAGAAATTAAATACATATATAATTCCTAATTTTCCATATGTTATTCCTAATTTTCCATATATAATTCTTTATTTTCCAAACTTATTGATTAGTATGAAAAAAGATATATACATTTTTAATCAAAACATTGAAAAATCTCGAGGAATGAAAAATTCATTAAATTAAATAAATTAAATTAAAATTGATTAATTAATTAAAAGTTTTTGCAAAATAACTATTACTTTACTGTTTATCTCGTTCATACAATTAAAAATGATCAAATATTATAATAACAATTCCCAGAGAATAACCAAAAAAATTTCATTTTGTCAAAAATATAAACGTTGTTTTTTATCTTTGTATTAACCTACACATGCATAAAGTGTTCATTATGTTTAACAATATGACTTCCGTGGAAGTTTTATTAAATTCATGCGGTAAAAATCAATTACAAAATAATTACCAGGAGACAACTTGGCTTTTACCGATAATCATCGGATATATTATTCACAATATGACATCATTTATGAATTAAACCTCCCAAAAATAACACAAACGATATTAAATATATTGAGTTGGTTATCGGAATAGAAATTATTATTGAAAACATTATTTAAATCACACATGACAACCCAACAAAGTCGTTGGCTAAATGGATCTAAAAATTGGAATGTAGCTATTCATTTTTATTGGTAATAATTCTAAAAAGAAAGTTTACGATATTTGCACGATGTATAAAAAAACACCGTTTAACGGTTCTGAGGTGATTTTTCTTTAGTAAGGCTATAAAGTTATGTTAACCAAATTAAACGTCCAATAATATTATATTATTATTCACTGCGTAATGTTGACCTAATTTCTGTATTCAAAATGTATTTAATCATAAATAAACAAACACAGGTTAGGATATAACCAATAATTATATTTTAAAACCAGCACCAAGTTATATAAAAAATAAACACTTTCCTACCTTACTACTGTATTTACTTCGGGATACCGCATTGAGATGCAATAGTGTTTTCCGTAGCTCCGTTCAGTAAAACTCATTTGTGGCAATGTCGTAGAAAAAACTTATTTGAACGAGTTACTGAGATTTTTTTGGAAATTAATAAAAGAGATGTATGTAGGTACTCGTAACTGCATAAATAATCAATGTATTGAATACATTTTACGTTCTTAATGAAATTTGAAAACATCACAAATTTTCCTGCGAACGCCAGAACATTTCATGATATTTACCTAATTTGATCATTAAGTAAATTATTATTTTATATTACCACGAACAAATTCGTACAGAATGAAGACGGTCTGAAACTAACCATAAACTCATTTATTTTGCGGTTTTTAAATAACATCCATAACCGAAAAAAGCTTTTTCAGCTAAATTCACAGACATTAAAAGTAAGCTTATCAACTAAGTAGCTTGACCGTGAAGACTGCTCAAGGACAAGGTGAGGGCAAAAAGGTCAATTCACAAGGTCAATATATGAAACTTTATATTTTATTTATGTTGATGGCTTGAGATCTAACAAAATTTGGACATAATCTAACAAGAAATAATGAAATTAATTAACATGTTAACTGAAATATTTACCTTGGTTGTGATTTTTTATGGTGTTTGATGTAGGTACCTATTCTCAGTAATTTTAAGTAAAAACTAAACTTGTAGATATTACGTCGATTTATAAGTGAATTTGTTTACTAAATATCCTGTATAAAGAGAATGACTAAGACATCTAAAAGTTTCTCATTGAATTTCCAAAATTTTCGAAAATATACTACATAATATATATTTGCGTTTCATAATTACGTGAAGGTTGCTATTTGAGATCGCCATAGTTTTATATTCCTTTGAATTTGTATACAACTTATTGTACAACAATTTATTCTTTCTTACATAAATACAAAAGATTTTACGTTTTCATAAAGGTAAGTTTTATTATATCTATTTATCAATTGACTTTTGATGCCATCCCCATTTGAACATCTCTAAAGGATATATTAGCTGGCCGTTTTTGGGGTTTCGCGAAGAAGGCCTTATTGTGTATTTATTGGAAAGACATCACACAACCCGATGCCCCCGCATTTACCTCACGGTCACCCCTCAGTTACATCACAGTTAAACCTCAAAATGACAAGCTACCCTTATTATTGTGTGGTGACCGAATCAATGAACAAACACAATGAGTCTCATGACTGGGAAACCCAAATAACTCAGCAGTTTGAAGTTTTGAAGAGATACACTGCAAATCATGTAAAACCCTTGAAAATATATATTTTTTAATGTTGGAGTTACATCATCTGTAGGAGTTTAGAACATGCGAAGTTTTGCTTTTAATCTTGTTTAGAATATTTTTGAAATGTGTTGCTCAATAAGTGCCTTAATTAATAGTGTATTTGCCGTGTATTCAAGAAGTATCCCCTTGTGAAAAATATTACGATTTCCTTGCTTGAAATGCTTTAAGACATATTAAATCACCAGGTCTGAATAGCCAGGTACTTCTCAACATTCATCGTTCAAATATCCTTTACCTCTCCACTTACTTCAGCCTCAAAATATACAGCATTTGAGGATGCCATAATTTCACTGGCTTCAAGCAACTGTAACACTTGTGCGCTATTAACATATGAAACAAAATAAAACCTCCCTTATAATGTCAAGCAATTCGAAGAATCGTTCTTATCTTTGCCTTAAAACATATATCCTACCATGCAGTTCTTAATAAATGCAAGTGTTAATAAACTGTTTCTGTGCTATACTAAATTAAACGAGCTTTATAGAATCTCCCAACCCCACCCCTTCACCTTCACGCAGTTACCCAAGTTCCAAACCCCCGCCCCCTGTCGGGGAATATTTGAGTTAATTCCGCAAATAACTTCTCCTGCGGCGCTTGCGGATAAACGATTGTGAAATACTTCAAAGTCGGGCTCCGCTGAACCGTGGTCGAGACGAGAGAGGTACAACTACCGTTGCTGTTGGGGTTGTTTGATGTTTCTCAGGCTGACGCGCTAATGAGGCTCGTTCTGAACTAATAAATTACAAGTGTTTTGTTTTTGAAACCTCCCTACCAGGAAACTAGGAATATTTTTATGCGCCTTTGTAGGTAACGGTAATTTATTAATTTCAAGGTTGAAAGCTCAAAAATAGAGATTACAATCATCAAAAATACTAATTTAGATTGTGTGTTTATCTGCAACTCTGGTGCAATGTACTCTAAGCATTCGGATTTGATGTGAATTAAATATTCCTATTTTTTGTATTTCTTTTATATATTCAAGGACATTTTTGTTAAAATTACAAATAACAGTTTATTTTTAAACAAATTCTGTTGTATAATTATTACCAGTCGTGACAGCTGTTTTGCCCTCTGAAGGCATTATCAAACAGTTTGATAATGCATTCGGAGGGCGAAACAGCTGTAATCTTTATTTTTAAATAATGATATCAAAAACAATATTTTCATTTTTATAATAACAATCTCGAAATATTGTGAATGCCACATAGATTATTGTGCACTTGGAGCCATACATACTTATATCCCTGCCTCAAAAAAAATCTTAATCACATTATTATTTTCTGTATTCCGCAATTACTTAGTGTTACAACATCCAATTACAACCACTCACATCATGTATATCCTGCTGAGCTCAATAAATGAATAAACATGTTTTGATCAAAGAATGAAGATCTCAACTAGATTCCAAGAACATATACGATGTTATAATAATAAAAACACATCCTCAAAATTCGCAGAACATCTCTTGGTGAATAATCATACCCCACTTAACAACAAGGGTCCTAAACCATTGCATATAGAAAAAAAGGGCATTAGATTAAATTTACTTGAACAATTAGAAATCAATAAACGAACGAATGACCCAAATTTAACACTAATTAATAAAGTACGGAAAATAATTTACTCACCACTTCTTAGTATTTTCACAAAACCCAAGCAGTATAATGCACCCAAATAATTCATAGCAATAAAGTCATTAGTAAATAATTAAGAACCCATTACCATTTACTGAGGGGAAAACATAGATTGGTTTAACCAACAATAGATCATGTCATCGGTGTAACCAGTAATAAATCAATGTATGCACCTTCAAAATTTACATTTGAAATAGTATAAAAACGTCGTCTCAATGTGGACTAACCACAGTTTGAAAATGGCCTTGTAAGCCGAAACAGCTGTCACAATAATAAAAAACTAAAACACTTGCAGAACTTAATAATAATATTATCAAATTTAATCTAAATTAAATTTATAAAAAAAAAAAAAAAAAAAAAAAAAAAAAAGAAAAAAGAATGAAGACACTGACTAGTGATTCCTGTAATATATAGACCGGCAATACATTCTTAAAATCCGTATAAAATCATCACGTATTTTTTTAGATTTATTTAAATCTTCAATATCCTACAGTTATAATAAAAGATGTTAGAATATGAGTTAGAATTATATAAGATATTAGAATTCTAATTCTATTATCTTTTGATATAGTATACATAATAAATTCAGTTCGTAAGGGAGATGAAAATAGTTCAGAGTCTCGCTCTATAATGAGGCTAATAAAGATGAAAAGCATTTAAAAACAGCTTTTAAGTTGTGTTTAGATACCAATGATGGAGTTTCGAACGTTTCTCTCCACATTTTAATTTTATACTCAATCTGAGTAAATGAGTTTTCAAAACTAGTTATTGTTAGTGAAGACTTCTCTATCTATAATACTCAAAGAAATAATATAAAGATAATTAAATTGATATACGTAATCAAACTTGCGTAAGTGAACCAAAAATAAATAAAATAAACATTTAAACTCAGTATCTATTGTGTGTGGTAATAAACAAAGCGAAACCCATGTCATGTTGAATAATATTATAATTTACGAATACGGTATCACGATGTGATACACACAGTAGATGTTTATACAAACACAAAACATGTCTTGGGCCGTAACGTCGTATTATATGGCCATTTCTGAATGTATGTATGTACTCTGAACCCTGCCGCTAATCGCAAAATAATTGTGCCTTATTTTGTTTCAGAGCCGGGCCGTGATTGGCCGAGCACGCACCCTGCATTTACTGTACCGACTCCACCGCATTTTCCTAAGCCGGCACGCGATTCAAAAGTGGCGAAAAGACCCGAGCGGCCGAATCGAACAAGGATAATAAACCAAACTTCTCGTGACGAACCGAATTCACTGTGAAAAATGAACCCAGAAGTTAAATTGTAAAATCGTTACCGCACTGAAAAACTGCGAAGTTTCGTGTGGCTTTATTACTACACTAGATATTCAAACTATCATCAGTTTAGTTTGGAAGTGTGAGTTTCTAAGGCTTCTTGGAGTTTAAAATAAAAATCATTCTGCAAGTTAATTAAAATGGTAAATGGGGAATTCGGCGTGACATAAATAGTCGAATTCGGCGCGTTTTCGCTGACATTTTTGACAGTGAACCCTCCTCGGCCGCGGTCGATTGCCAATTCTAAAATTAGTATCGCACTCGATGGTTGTAATAAAAGTATGTAGTAAAATAGTTAAAGTGACACTCTGACAAGCGACGCTTGCAGCATGGGCGCCATGGAGCTGATTGTCAGATTAGCGGTACTACTCTTTATAGTGACTCTTTTCAGCCCATCCTTTGGTAAGTTCACTTTTTATTATTAAATTGATTTAGTGCATTTTGTATTCACCGTTTTCCTTTTTCAGTATCAAAATATTAATGTTTATAGTATCTTTTACTAGTGATAGTTATTAGACGCTTTCAAATTATTTGAACTAGTAAATTTTATTTTTGATTTTTATTATTGATAATTAGGAATTCTACATAGAACAAGAACAATAAAAACTACTAAAGTAAAAAATGACAGTTGCTGTTGTCTGTGCGTCCTACATAAATCGACTTTGCTTTGAATTTAAGTCTCAGTTTCAAAATTGGAACTGATTTTATCAAGAATTCGGACTATTTAGTTTTTTTTTTTGGTATAACATTAAAAAATGCGATAATTAATAACTTCCCATACTCAACTGATTTTTGATAATTTTGGTAATTACTGTGTTTTTAGGTATTAGTTTAAATATGAACCTCTTTGAAACCAAAGGTTCCGACCGCAAGTTGAGATTTTTTTTTAAACCATTTTTATATGAAACGACAATGAGTGGCATTGAGAATGAGTGAGGTAACAGTCATGTTTATAATAATAATAAACAATTTTATTTCTTCTAACTAATTTTTTCTATTTATATAACAATTTTATTTATTTTTTGGTTACATGAATTTTAATTTAGTGTTTGACGAAAACCCACGATGATTAATTTTTGGAACTTTTAATGTGTGCTTTAAAAATATTCATTTAAAAAAAATTATATCTATTTCTAAAAATATAAGCTGATTTTATCATCTTTCAAAAACACATTTTAATTTTTGGATACGTTGAGAAACTTCATTTATTTGGAAGAGACTGAAATTTACACAAAATTCTTTTCGTTATATAATTTTTATTGAACCAATCAACACTCTCAGAAGAGCTTAAATAGTTTTGATCACTGTTTATTTCTGAGGATATGGCATGTAGTATTCCTGCAAAGGAAGCTTAGAAAACAGTAAAGGAAAGTGAGGATAAAAGGATTTGTCAATATTTTAACAAGATCTGATTAGCCAGGTACTTTTGGACCTCTTTCAGTTTTCTTTCCTTTCTCTAATTCACCCTCACTGCTTTCATCTAACCTGAATTTTTATAGCCCCCGGGCAGTTGGAAAATTTTGTATTATATTAACAAGACCAAAATTAAATTTCCTGAGGAGGAATCCAAATTACCCACAAATAAGATAATTATAACAATATATCAAACATTGTAATATGACCGTTCTGTTTTTCAGCTGGTCATAATTTGATCAAACTTTGAAACGCACCGAGGATCGTTGTTTAACAAGAATCGTTAAAAATTTCCAAATTTTCTAATTGATAATTTGATATTTGTAATAAATTTGACCAGATTTTGAAACACCCCGCCGTAATAATATTATACGAAATAATAAATAAAATACTGATTTTCATCGATGAAAATCAAAATCTGCTGATTATAACAATAATAATAAAACCAAATACCTACAAATATCCAACGAATCGCGTGTGGGATCGGGAAATAATGACGCTCTGTTGTACGTCAAGGCTTTGTCACATTTGACGTTTTACATATCACGACACACGCAGCCTTGCTACCTACGAGTACTACCCCTAACCCGCAACTCGCAACTCTCTACTCGTAAATCTCAAACTTGTCGCATAATACACAAGAAATGATCACTCTCAAATTTATGCACGGTAAGGACTATAACTTATTGTGTAGATAACACTTAAACTGTTAAACTAACAGACGCTTTTATAATGTCGTAACTAGAAGTAAGAACCCGGTTTTACACGTGTTTTAACAATATTGTGTCAAAATCATTTTTCTCATTAAATACATGATGACATAATAGTTTTAAGTAAACCCTGAAGAGGTAAGCATTGCTTACAAAACATGTTGGTTGCACCTAAACAATAAAAGTGGTTAAAAAAAAGTTTTTTAATTTTTTCTACCATACATAATTGATATCCCTTCCGTGTGAATCAAAAGAAACATAAAACAAATTAATTTGGCAATTTAAAAAACATTGTCGATAGTTGAATGAAATGGTTACTTACCATTTTGACATTTTTTAATACACTGCAACTTTTTACACGGTTTGGAAATAACACAGTGCTACATACCTTGATGTCGTACCTAATGTGCGTAAACGGGATCGTTTATTATGTGATAATGTGAGTGAATAATCCCTGTTACGATTTTTATAGAGTTATAAGAAAATCACGATAGAATAAATACTTTTTTTTTTCTTTTGATTATTTATCAGCGCCCTTAAGGTGATTTTTCACGAAAACGGCGCTATATAAATTAGCCAAATAATATTATTATCTAAATTTATTTTTACATGGGTATATTATTATAGTACACTTTTTACGCGTTTTTATACGTCATATATTTTTTTAATTTGTTGTGAAGTTATCCCTATAGTATATAGTTTTATGACTACCTTTTTATTCACTGATTCTGTAAATGTACATGTATATTACTTTTAAGTAAACACCATGTAAAATTGACCAAAATACTTATCTATAAGGCCTAAAATAATCAACGACAAGCGTTTATTTTCTTAGATTTTCATGAATAATTGTAATTTTACTGAACCTCTTTGATACACTGTGTGTATTTAATGTTTCTACTTTCTACATTAAATGTGAAAAAATAAGCCACTCACGTAATATCATAAATATTGTACAGTCCCAAATTAAATAATTCATGAATATATGAATAGATTTAATGTCACCCCAAACGGATGGAATACCTACCATGACGTAGATACCTTTAAAACCATTTTACGAACAAAAGGCAATAACCTTTTTACGTGCGTTATAATCATGAGTTGGCAAAATTATACTTCTGACGGAGGATACAAAGTTGATGTTTTGTAAAGTGGAAACCTGGTCGGAGACATTGTGTTCCTAAATTTTCTAAAATGATAACGCTGTACGGGCAATAAATAAACAATGATTAGGCGAAATGAATTCTTAGAATATTGGATTAGTTTTCAGAGAGCAATTTATTATAATTATCGTTCAGGTAAACCACGTTAACTTCATAAAGGCATCTGAGTTTCACAAAGACAGAAGCATTTCTACCTGTAAAAATATTAATAACAGTTTTTAAAGTGAATACCGCATAAGAGTCTCACCTGCTAAAAACCGTCGGGAGTCATTTGCATCCCCATTTTGGCTGTTTCGTGAGGCTAAAGGTGGTGGGCGGGGAAGGAGATGAGTAAAAGAAAGTTGGGGATGTACCTTGCTATTCAAATCTGGTCACAAAAACACGGCTCAAGCCATTTCGAAGAACATTTCAACTCTGAATTATTGGCCCAGGGCAATACATAGAGTATATTCCACTATATATATGTACACACAATTTATTTTTTTAAATGATAAGTTGTCAAATAAAACGTTCTTCTTGCGAACGCCTGGATTTAACCTCCGTGGTCGAGAGCCTTACCCCTAGACAAATGATGTTGTTTTCGATAAAATTTTAACGATTTTTAAAAAGATTTTTCCGCGAGTTAACTAACCATCACGCTTCGTCTCCTCAGGTGTATGCAAAGAGGATGAACAACCTAACGATTCGGTATTGGCATACACTCCTTGCTTCATTTAAATTCATACATCGTCTAATGACTGTACTCAAGTATATGGTTAACTTAACTATGCCGTGATCTCGGGCGTCCTCGATTTCTTCTATCATTCACATTTGCGTCATATATTCTCCTTACACTCCTTTCTTCAATCATTTGCTCTACGCGCTTTAACCATCTGTGCATCCTTTAATCTTACTCATTATACCAACATCAGCCTTGCGTTATCTGTGGATCTTTACATTTCTCACATGATCATAATTTAAAAAGAAGACTTTCACAGAACTCGAAAATGAACTAAAATGAAATTTTATTAATTGACAAATTCTCCGTAACAACCTTCCTTAAGTTTCCTTGAAAGTTATACATTTTGGCCAATTATTTTTACTCTGTACAGTTCTAACTTCTTTCGACACAACGTGATTAGCTCTTAGCTTCACTGCCATTATGGGCTGTGGAGCTTGGAAGAATAGCTTTAATTAAAAAAAAAAGAAAAAATGGCGTTTTCATTTCGCAATAGGAAAACTTTTTGAAGTGTATGAAATTTCGGGATAACATTTTTAGGTAAAAGCTGTTTGAATAGGGATGATCCAAAGTTAGGATATACTAATGAGTACTTTTTTATTAATTAAAATTTCCACGTGTACCGCATACCTTAAGCCAAAGTTAACAAAACAAAACAGTACCTACCCCTTAACTAGTGAGCTTGCAGTTTATTAGGCTTCCAGGTCGTTGAGTGAGAGTACTGGGAGGTTGCCCCAGGGGAGCGAGCAAGGGCTTTGTTTATTTACATAAGAGTAATTTATACCCTTACCCTAGCCATGAGTCGCGTTAATAATGCAGACTGTAAACGATCCGACCTCGCGAAGCACTCTTATATGGCAACGTATAAAACGTTACGTTTCAAATAATAATTTGGAATCACTAAAAACACGTCTTCACGAGGATTCTAACGTTAACGAAACGTAAATATCTTGTATGGTAAATTTTGAGATAGCCAGCTTTTTAATAAATAGGTAGCATTAACCTATAAAGCATGATTTTACGTCACAAAGATTTGATAGGTGAATTAAAGTGAACTAATTACAAATTTTCTTTGAGCACCCTCGAAGTTTGTTTTTAATGAATTTTTAAAAATATATTTTCACTGGTTTTACTAAAGCTTTATTATTTATACCTTAGTAGCCATGTGTGGAAGAGTTTTTAGTCTGAAATTAATTCGAACCAACCGATTATATTTGACTATGGAACGTCAATGCAAACAAAAATTTATTTACAAGTTTCGATAATTTTGCATTTATTCAGCCTTATGTCAGATGTCAATAAGTCACTTTTGTAAGATTCATTTTACTTAAACAAAGCTTTCCAAACACCCAGACTACGAACATTACATGAAAAATTGTGTAATTTTGCAGTGAATCAACTGTGGGTGATTTTATTTTGTGATAATTTAGGTATTGAGTTCTTTAGTTACCTTTCAACACCATTATTATATCAAAACAAAACCTCCAAAGCATAAAACACTACGCTGTAGAGACCATTTACTGGGAAAATTATGGCTCAATATAATCAAAACAATGGTATTATGTCTAAGGTCTACGTGAAAGCAGGTTGTTGGATATCTGAGAATAATAATAACGAGTTTATTTGGGAATAGAAATTACATCTTTATTTGAAACTTGAACCTGGCATTTATGACGGAACCCCAAACCAAACGTTATTTTCCGTTAGAATGAAACGCTGTTACAAAGCTGTAGAATGAATCTCTATGCAATTTGTATCGTGGAGTTCCAAAACCGGCTCAGGAAAATTCTTCTGGTTTCAATACGTTCTCAAAAAGTACTTGAAGTAAATTTAAATATATCAACACAATTATTTGAATATTAAGCGTAAAAGGTATAGGACGGGTTGTTTCGGAGAATTTGAACAATTCATCAAATTTCAACGTTCATTTCCGGGTTCTGTGAAAGTCCTATTCAAGTTCTGTTATTATATCATTATAGGCTAGGTGCTTTACAAAACTGAAATTAAAACAGAACTTTAAAAAATCTTTCACAGAACTTGAAAATGAACGTTGATATTTGATGAATTGTTCAAATTCTCCGAAACAACCCGTCCTTAATGTGTTCCAAATAGAATTCTGTGACTAACTCCAAATTTTCGAAAAATTCTAGAGCGGGTTTTGAAACTCCACGACTCATTTGAATCATTAAGTCTTAAAGTTATTATAAATATCCGAGTTTAGAGGTTAATTAGAAATTAACGTGAAAATTTATATTTAATTATTCAGGGCCTTTCTCCTAACCTATTTATTTGTTTGTCTGCAGGCCTCTGGCATATTAAACATTAAGTGATGCCGTCCTTAAAGATGCCGTCAGAAAATCGAAGAATTTGTGTGTATTACCGCTTCTCAATAAATCCAAATAAATTGGATGTTTTTGAACCTATCCAAAATTAAAAACTGTTTTTGAAAGGTGATAAAAAAAACACATATTTACATAAAAATAAATGTATTATAAACATTACAGCCACCTTAATTTTTGTCGTATCGTATAAAAATAAATAGTGAAAAATTCACAAAGTTTCATTAATTTTTTGTTTTCATAAAGGTGTACATTTTATTAAATACATGGTTTAATTTTGTATTTAAATAAAAAAGACTGGTGTTTTTTTTTCTTTCTAACACCTTTAAGATCATATTTCTAACTTTCACAGTAAGGAACATACAAAGATTTCTATGAAATCATCTGAGCTGTTACGAATAGTTCCAAGTTGACTCAATATGTAATTTATTGCTGTCTGTTCCCAAAACCGATCAAATTACCATGCGTTTAAGAGAAAAAAAATATATGCAAATGCTTTTCTGAAATATTTCACGCAGCTTTTCGATACACACATAATGCTGTAATTTAATTTTGATTTGACATAATTAGACATCAAACTAAAGTGTTTCCTATCTAACCTTCATTCGTGGATATAAGGTATGTACACAAAACGAGTCAGTGAAAAAAATCAGGATAGGTAGTTGTGACAAAGGTTCAACCGTTTTTTATAAATTATTTAAAAAAAACACTCACGTATAAACTCTTTTCTTTCTAGATTCAGCAGTCACATATTTACCCTTGAAGGGCTTTAGCGTCTCGAATTGTAATCTCGAATCCACCTGGGCACATTACTGCTAGAGCAATCTGGGACCTGCATCTATGTTCTCCATTTTATTTGCGACTTCTCACTTTCAATTCACATTGTCTCGAGTTGATGTAATGCCATCTCGCTACCGTTGGTTAGTTGTTCTTTGTTTCCTCTATATCTTACAGTTCTATCATCCATCTCCTCCCAAGAGGACATTAAGTTGTGTAGATCTAAATGAGTTTCGGGAAAGTTCCGAGATAAGATGCCATCGCAGCTGCTGCACCAGATCATCCTTTTATATCTCCCCTCTTCCAATTTCTTTTACAAGAAGTATAGAAACTGGGATACACGTGTCTCTAATAAAACTGGCTTAACTGATTGGATACTTACCATGAATTTTAAAAAGCTTTATCATTATTAAATTTAACTGCCTTAAGAAACCAATTATTTTATGTCTAACGCAAAGGATTTATCATTTTCTACGCAGATTAGATATTACACAGTACAAGTAGATACTTCCATACGTAGCAACGTTTTAATTTTAATCCATTCCAATTTTTTCGCTTTATATTTATGCCAGTAATACCAGTGAAAAGCTTGTGTTTTTTAACAGAAATATTTTTTGTTCACATAGTTTAAGCTTTTGTATAACCGCAAATGAAAAATAATATCCGTTCATCATAAGTGTGAACTATATAAAATGTTTTTTTTTCGATAAAAAATTAGGAAAATTTATAATATTTTTATCAAAGTTGCTCTAAAAAATAAAGTAAAAAATCTCGTATGAAATATGCAAAGATTCGAATTAACGCCATAGTTTTACTGATGGCTCAATAGTTTATTTTCCCAAGAACTTTCGTTAGCGAAAGTTTTATCGGCTTAAAATATAGAAAAAGTGGGTAAAATTTTAGCAGATAAGCTGTGTATTAACTTGTATCTGGGTTGTCCATTAAAAATACTTTAACTGTAGAGCCAAAGCAGAAAAATCTATCGAAGGGTGAACTGTATGTAACATTTTTTTCCCTAATTGTATTTTCAAGGTTAACTGATGATGAAAGCATCTAATATAACTAACTATATCCACATATATGGGATTGTAATTAATCTGACCAATTTACATGCGTGATCTCAGCAGGGTAGTTTCATAAGAAATTATTATGCATGATATCCCGGGGAGGGCCCGTTTGTGCACTTTACCCCCCGGTAAAGTGCACAAACTTCGGGAGGTGTTTGATAGTAGAAGTAAAAAATGGGATTAACTTTTTTCGAAATACCAGTTGTAAGGTAGTTTTTAGGTACAAACGTGGAAATGCTTGGTTGGAAAATAAAAATTCTGGCATGGAAAAAAAACAATAAAATTTCGAAAAAAGTTATTAACCTTTTTTACTTGTACCATAATTTAGAATCACATCCCGAAAATTGTGCACTTTACCCCCGGACACCCTGTATATTTGAAGGTTCCTATACAATCGCTCCAAGTATTGTATGGTATGTTATACATTATTCTCTTTGGCACCTCTATTCCATTTTACATATTGAAGCAATGTTGTTTCACTTGCAGGAATTATATCTTTGTTTGAAAATTTTACTATATAACCAACATTTAATGGATTTCTTAAGCAAATACTTTCAAGAAATTGGTTAAAGTACAATGGATGCAAAATTATTGTTACTCTTCCAAAAATTACAAAATCATCGGTTTGAAGTTGTATTTCATTTTTAAATTGTGTATATTTTAACTTTTTTTTGTTAAATTGAGTATTTCTTTTACAATTAAAAAAAAATATTTTATAAAATACGTATTTGAGAAAAAACACAGTACAAAATGATAAAAAAAACATCTTTATCAAGAATTCTTTCTAACAGAAATAATAACTCCGTTGCATTCCTAACTAGATCAAATTTCTCGCATATTTTTTCTGTTTTCCAGGCAAATATCACGGTTTTTTCATCCATTTTTTTCGTTCATTTGAAGCGAAGTGAACCGCTTTCCTATTAATTTTCTGGTTTTCTAAATTACTAGAGGTATTTTTGTATCAAGTTTATTAGTTAAATTACAAATAAATTTACGTGTTCATTAAAAGCGGATAAATTCTTAATAATAAGAAAAAACCCCAGTGTAACCAATATTTTTGCCACCCATTGTAAATAATTAAAATAACAATAAACTTGTTTAAGCGAAAGCCAGAATTATTTCAACAGGTTACTTAAAACATAAAACCAGCACAAGCAAAGTTGAGCCTTAGAAATTCGGTCGTCTGTAATTTTATGTCGAAATCGTTAAAGTGGTAATTTCAATATTGGATTTCCCGGATCAAAGTTATCATATTTTAATAGCGGTAGAATCTGCCGGAGATAAGACAGGGTTTCACAAGAACTGGATCTAGTTCAGTTGGTTTGTAATCCATGTTTGTAGTACAGTTTCCGTAATATATGATAGCATGTAATATCTGTCAACAGCTTCAAGTTTCCTCTCTGACTCTGTATTATGAGAGAATGTGGCAATATCGTTGCCACATTTAGATAGCAATATATAGTTAGCTAGGACTACGGGATACAACACAATTAAATAAGAGGCAACGTTAGCTAAAATTTGTGTACTAAATTATCATTAAAAATTTTTTTTATTTATTTTCCATATCAAAATTTCACGTTAAAATTATTTTTTAACATAACACACAGAATTTGTGATTCGCGATGATTGACGAGATTCTTGTGGGCGCGGCTATAGCCCAACACATTTCGTTTACGCCCCGCGCTGGCCAAAATTTCGCACAGTGTGACATGGTTTGATTTCGCACGGACAATTTTTATAAATATAAATTTAAAATGATAATAATAATTTTCATTATTGTTGTCATTAGTTAATGAATTGCATAATTTGCATGGTGTTTTGAAATCGTGGTATCTACGTACAGTATATAATCATCTGCAGTATGTAAGGCATCCTAAATAATCATAAATCACAAATAATTTTTTGGTTATTATTTTTTTCTTGCTAGAACAATCCCGATGAGTTGAAAACTCATTTTAGGATGAAAAGAACTTACAATACATAGGTGGGAGTTAATAGGTACAATTTTAAATTGGTATTTTGATATCAAAATTAGTAGTTTGACTTACGAAACAGTACAAAAATGGAAAAATATAAAATTTTTACTAATAAAACTTTTACATATAAAATAGTTTTTACATTACAGTTATTTTTCATCTCACAATTCATAGGTGGGAGTAAATGGGTAAAATTTTGTATCAGTATTTTGATATCAAAAAACCTTCACCGTCCAATGCTTTGATTTTCTTTTTAAGTGGAAAAAATATGTCATCAGAAACTAAAATGAATGTACTTTTCATACTACAAATTGAATAAGCTCAGGAATCGCTGGAATTTTATCGAGTGGGTATGTATTGTGATGTTTTGAATATCTACAAAAATAAACGATAAATAATAAACGAACGTGCTCAAAAAAAATTTTGTTTAAACAACGACGGAAGATTTATTGACAGACAGGCCTGGAGTAAACAGATTCCCACGGGAAAGGAGAGACCGGAGTGACAGTCGAGTTTTGAACTTGGGTGGATTGACAGCCCCGAGAAAGGGATACAAATCAGAAGTGTTGTTTGAAATTGCAGTTAATTATTGAATTCAAATGGTATTAGAGAATATTGCGGAATATTAAATTAAAGTGAAAGATTATTGATCCGGTGTTTGTGTGAAGTGAAAGTGGTTCGACTCAGTGGGAAAACAATTAATAATAATGACAATAATAATAATTGGATAATTTGTAGAGCGCCGTTTTGTAAAAACCCACCTCAGGGGCGCCAGGTGTTGTGCAATCGCGATTGTCTTATAAATTTGTTTTGATTTAAACGTGATTTCGTATACAGTTCGAACTAGATTGCTTGTCTTAAAAACATGAAAATAATAAAAATATTGATTGCGTTTTAAAATAGAGTGAATGTACTTAAAGACAGGAAGTGTTTAATCGGGCTAAGTTATTGATTTGGCGAGATGGCATTCTATCCACGGAGACCGAAAACCAGAGAATCAAATAGATTATTAACTGTGGGTTCGAATCCTAACAGATTAGGGAGGTACAATTTTATTTACAGGAATATTTAATTACCCTTTTATAAGCGTAGGGAGGAGGTCGAAAATTAAAGTGATTTAGCTATATAGTGTAACCAGGTAAGTTTCACACGAGGATTTGGAGGTGACTAACAGGGTGAGTTTTTTTATATTATTTATTAAATTTCAGAGGACCCTTTTAATAATAGGATACAACCGAGGTACAGGAACCGAGTTTGCAACGCCTGCAACCCAAATAATCTTCCCATAAGAAGGGATACGCTAGACGCATTGTCAATCAGCTGTGAGCGAGAGACGAGTCAACGACCTTTTCATATATAGGCCGAGAGGCGCGGAGTACAGTCAGTCAAAGGGGAAGTTTTGCTAGCGTATGCCGTCCCAAATTGAAAGCGATCGGATGCAACCAGACGGAACAAAATGAAAACTTTTCTTCTGTTATTTGACTTTCTAATTTAATACTTTTCATCTATTATTTGACTTTCTAAGTTACGAATTGGGATGCACGAAAACAAATCTAAAGTCGAAAGAGGGAGATGGTAATCTCCGAAATAAAACTACCAACCGAACAACTTTCCTCAACAGGTATCTTTCGAGAGGTAGGCAGCCTCTTTAAATTAAATGCAAAAAATCAAACCAATTATCCGTTTATACCTTACCTGAGAGGATAGGTATTCAGTAGAAGTTACCCATACCTAATACACGAGGATGCTAGTAACCTCATAAAATAAATACTGGAACCAAATATTAAAATACAGACAGTCCTCATCCCAAATTTGGCATTTCGAGTAGACCTTACATATATCTCACATGATAATTGGCTGAATGGGTAGGCACACAACCTATCGTTAATAAGCAGGCAAAATGTCGACAAGATTGTCGTGTGTTATCTATGTATTGACCTAGAAAGGGATGTAAATCCCCGACGACGTGGGAGTTACAACGTTTTCTAGAGGTGGCACGTAACTTAGGACCTTACGTGTCACATTTTCGCGACTAGATTCGTGATAAAGGGATGTTATGGTTTTCCCCTTCTACACTCAGTAAAGTAGTTTATCCTGGAGGTGTTTGAGATTGGGGCAATTCTGAAATTGGTGAAGAGACCTGGTTTTCTTTATTCTGGCGTGAAGGTTGCCGATTTGGAACAAGGGGAGACCCGGCCGGTTGTGATATCCAGACACGCAGATATCGATTGCCTTGTTCGAATTATCATCCATCAGTTTTGTTTGGTAAGCGGAGGAGCCAGTCTTAACTTGAAAAAAAAAATTCATTCCTTTCCTCTCCTTCCCCTCCCAAAATATATACATGGATGGCGCCGACAACTAACACCATAAATTTATCGTATGTATATCACATATATAAAATCTAACACTTTATTATACTCACATAACCCTACGATAGATAGAATCGCGTAGCTAGTTGGGGGAGCAGGCGACTTAGAAGATAAGGTTTGTGAAATGGTTTTAAAACACAGCGGTAATGGATTCAACTCACTCTATCTCAAAAGAACCGAGGGATACCACACATACATACATAACTAGGATTCTAAACCGAGAAACAAAAAAACCAACACAACGTTCGGTGAAGCCTTTTTATACTTACCCGTCACGTGAAATGAGTACGTTCAAGGTCGTACGTCACGTAGACAATCTAGGATGTACACACTTGAAGGGGTGTGTAATAAATAGAGGAGCAAAGGCTTATAAAGACCACAGGGAGGATATTCCTACCCCGGATATACATAACCAAAGCCTTATGGAAAAGTTTCCTATGGGACTTACAGAAAATTTATCGTAGAAAGAAGAGAAGGAAAAGTTTGAAGTAGAAAGGGCAGATCATTACAGTATGTATATACCTACATATATATAGATATATAAAATTAATTAAGCTGTCATTTTACAATCATGTTCTGTAGAAAATGTTGCCCAAAAAATTAGTTTTTTTTTTTTTTAAACTTTTTATTAAGTGTTTATTTATATAGTACCGTCTCCATTCCGTTAAGAATTTTCCTTGGTGCCGTCATTTTGTTTAGGATAAAACTCCTATTGTCTTCTGTTTCCCCATATTTAACTGAAACGTACATATATATAAGCAAACAGATTTATTATAAATTGGTTAAATTTTAACTTAATTTTGAATATCATTTTAACGTAAGTAGGGGAAGTAACTTGGGGAGATAATTTTACATTCTATCTACAATAAATAATTTAACAATCTACACGATTGTACAATTTAAAAGATGAATAAATCTTTTTAATATTCGAAAGACTTTTATGTACTTTACAGGTAATATATGTCTAATTTTTTTAAATTTTTATATTAACTCCACACAGGAGGCCCTGAAGAAAATAATTTCCCTCAGGGCCTATGTCATCTTTGGGGATGCTGTGTGGAGGGTCTTATCGTGGAGAGGAAGGAGTGATCATGGGTCTTGAAGAGTCCCATGTTGTAGGAGGGAGGAAACACAGAGGCCGGCAGTTCGTTCCACAGCCGAGCTGTTGAACTTAAGAACGAATCGTAGAAGCGACCCGTTCTCATGTGACAAATTTCAACTGTGTACAAATGTTGGGCGCGCGTTTGGCGTGTATCCCGACTACACACCGGTGCCAAAGAGATCAATGACGCTAGTTCCTCAGAGCATCTTCCATTGTAATACCGATAGAACAAGGACAGTATACCTACCTGACGCCTGTGCTCTAAAGATTGCAGTCCGTTTGTTAAGATTGGGGAATCTATCAAACGGACCGCCCGTTTCTGCACAGAGTCAAGGGTTTTTTTCAGGTATTTAGGGGCTCCGGATCAGAGATGGCTGCCAAATTCGACATTAGGGCGCACTTGCGATTTGTACAGGGTCAGCAGTTGTGTACTATTAAAGTATCTGCGGGCCCTGTACAGTACGCCCAGCTTCTGATAGGCCAACTTTACTCTGGCTTGTAATATTCTCATCTTTTCGCCATTCTTTTATTTGTTTAAAACAATATAAAATTTTCTTCTCCCTTGGCTATGACCGTTATTTTTTTTTTTCTCTAAGGCTTTGCATATGTGTTCGCAGGGATGGAAAATTCCTCCCCTACAACACATAAGCCTCCATGAAAATTGGACCCTAAATTTCTTTGATATTTACAGAAAGCTACTTAAAGCTCTCTTGTACCATATATCTTTATAGACATATGTACTTAACTAATTAATACGTTATTTACGAACTTGAACGCAAATATTTTCGTATTTATATTGTAATTAAATTCCATCAAACGTTGTGTAATTTTTTGATTTATGATATAGGATTTTAATTACTTTGATTTTGTGGTAACCCTCTTGGTTCTGATCAAGGCGTTGAGTTTCAAAATTGAATTGGTCTTTCCATTGCAAACCTAAACTTAAATGATTTCTCTGAATGAGCTAACTTTCCTATTGTAACTATTCTGATTCCCTGCACCCTAACAAAGTCGTAGTTAAACGCTGATAAAAGATATTATACATGTTTATTTGGACAGGTAATTTAATATAACTCAAATAGTTAATTGTTAGTAAATTTGATTTTGGTAAACTCTTGTGTCTGTTTGGCGACACTCCTTTTTGATTCTACTGCTATAAGGTACATGTAAAGATTGATTTAGGAGGTTAATGTAATTAGTTAATTGTATATTTGACGAACTCAGAATAGCTCTTTGCTGGCATAATTTGGCTCCTATCCACCTGCAAGTAAACGAGATGATCGAGAGTCAACGAGAAATTCGCACAATCTTTTGACACGGTTCATTGATTGGTACCTAAGTTACCGCGTCCCAAAGAACCTTCCATCGTCATCATGCACTGCCTCCAAGTCTCCTCTCGAGTCCCGAAACCCCCAAATTCCGACCCCTCCTTGGACTACAATTTACTTAGGGCGAACCGGTTTCGTCCTATATACAATCATATACTCACGGTTGGTGTGGATTTACGGGTCGTGAATCCTCATTCCACGTTTAAGAGAAAATGCGAGAATGGTCCAGAGGACCTAAAATGCAAGCGGTATGCAGGTCCGCATTCTCCAGTAAACAGTACATACGAATAAATATATGTATACATACGTTTTGGGAAAGGTTTATAACTTGCAATACAAGGCTACTTGCCTCGCATCCCAAGCTCGGATCTCGTGCCAAGAACTCTGCGAAGCTCTAGGTTTGGTTACCGAATAGATACATAAGAATAAGGTGATACGAATAAATACGATATAATAAGATCTTATTGATTGTTTGTTTTGGAGAGCTATCGAACTCCAGGCTTTTGTTTTTGTTTGGTTTTGACGTTTTTATTTAAGAGAATCGCCATCTCTATTTTGTTTGGTTAATGGTCTTGTTATAGGAGCGATCACTGCCTCCTATCGGATGAACTGTATTTATTTTAAATTTTTCCTCCAGGGTTCAACATTAAATTTAGTTCATCCTATCGCGTGATTTTTCAAATGTTTTATGTAATTGATTGCCACATAAGAGGGTACACGACTCTTAACTGTCTCAGGCAACTGATGGGATCTATGCAAACACTCCATCAATAATATTCAAATGTTTCGTATAATATTTCGATATAAGTCTTACTAACCCGTGGTTTTTCAATTGTCGATTGTGAATGATAGGTATTTGCAAGCACGCAGCTTCCAGCTGTTTCAGGTTAATAATAAAAATCTATGCGACTATCAAATCAATGGTATTCAAATGTTTCATGTAATATTTCAATATAAATCTTGCTAACCCGTGATTTTCAATTGTCGTTTGTGAATGATAGGTATTTGTGAATACGCAAAATTGCTGCACATTGTACAATGATATCCTGGTAATTGTCTAGTTGCGGCCAAGATCGATTTCAAACCATGTAACTGACCCAATTCTCCAGTGTACGCTTTATTTATAAACAAATCGAATACTGTAAACACCTTCTTTGACACACTTACCCAGATGTGAGATTGCTTATTTAAAAAATATCTCTACCTCTCCTTATAATTCAGTTATGTTATCTTTTATTGTGCATAGTTAGTTAAAATATTTTTTATTCCCTTTTTTTTGTTAAACTATTTATTTCATTTTCCGAATTTAGTAATTAACTAGAGGTTAATTGAAGAATAAATATAAATATATATATAAGTACACATATCTCGATTGTCAGAATATGTTAAATAAGAGTACATATATTAATAAATAAATATAAAATATATGATTCTACATAGTCTTAAATATGAATAAATACATATTTTCTTATTCAATAAAATAGATATGTCCATAGGCAGGTATTTAAGATCGCTACCATTCCAATGTTTCGATTGAATGATAAATATATATATACATATACATGTATGTACATACATTACTCATATATATTGCTTACATACAATATATAACGTTATTTTTATATAGATAAATACATAATATACATATATTAATGTGTAATTCCTTTTTGTTGTTTTATTTTAATATTCAATTGATATACCTCCACTTCACAGCCCTTCTGTGCCTCCTGGGACCTGAAAATTATTTATAAAAGGAAAACTTACCCCCATCAAGATTTTTCCGGTTGGGATCTACACAACTAAATCTTGTCGAAGAAATCCTACCTAATTAACTGTATTTTCCAACTAATTTCAAAATAAATCTTTTCGACTATTTATTCCTATTTAGTATTTTATTCTTGCTTGATCCATATAAATTAGCTGATATTTAATTTTTCTTCCGAACAAAATCCTAATCCAGAAAACCCGTTGATTTAATAACACTTTTCTAGTTTAGGCTTTTGAATGATAGCTGTTTCAAATTCTTTTTTCGAAATGGTAGGTTGATATTAAAATTCTGGTTAAAACGACAAACACTTTTAACACTGTCGCTATACGCACGGTGGGTTTTAATTGATCAATTTATTGATTCTTAATTTCTTTTTATATAAATTTATAAGAAATTTATTCCGAATTGCGCAAACTTTTAATTAACTCGTTTCTTAATAAATTAAATATCTGTTAAACTTTCTCCCAAATTGTGCTGTTTTCACCAATTTTTTTTAAACTATCCACAGTTAATTTTTTTTTTTTGAACTGTTACTTTTAGAACAAAGGTTTGAGCGTTTATTATTGTATCCTTTTTTGTTTTTGTGTTTCTTTTAACTAAGAAGTAAGTATTTACTATTAATATTTTTAAACAAAATTGATACTAAATTATAATCTATTTTTAAATATCAATCCGCGATCAAGTTCACTTCAGATTTCCGAAAACTCTTAATTGAATTTGAATGTTTTCACTTTGAATGAAATAATTATTTTAGAATTTAAATAATTCACTAATCGCTTTTTTCACTTTTCACTTAACACTTTTAAGCACTAAGTTTAACCCTATTTATTTTCACGGTTTAATTAAATTAAACTGACTTAACAAAACTTCTTTGATGGGGTTTTCAAAGGAATTTAGAAACTGAATTTAAGACTTTTTACAAAACTTTCTAAGTCCAGGGACTTGTTCAAAATTTAACACTTAGAGATATTTTACTGTTAATTTTACCAAGAACGTAGTACGGCCACGTAACAACTTTTCAAAATCCACGGCACGACTCCCTGAAAACTGATGTGCACCGTATTTTATACCCCTCTCAGGTTCCAAAAGACGTATCTGTATTTCCTTTGGTAATCAATTCTATCTCCTATCAACTCGTAAATCCGAACACATCTGCCCCTAATTTCGATTGTGCCTCCATACGATCTTCTGTCGTCCGGCTCTGGGCGGCGGCCTGTTTTTATCTCACGTCTCTAACTCGATAGGGTCCGAATTGAGTAAGTCTGCGTTAATTGCCCAAGCTTCCTTTGTCCTCTGTTCATACAAAATGTAGTTAGCATATCATGATTTTGTGTTCCTTTTTTTTCTCAATTTGCGATAGGTCCGCCCTCAATAACATATTTATAGATCACAATTTTATGCATCTCGTGTGAAAAATGATTAAATCCATGTCGAAATCTTTACTATGCATTTTCGAATTTCGATTTGTCTAAAACCTACTTAATTTTATTGTCACCTATATGAGTTTTTCCATTTTCACCCGTACCTTCTCTCTTTATGTCGCAGATTTGAGTTTTTCCTTATTTTTTTGATTTTATTTTATTCGCGACGTTTTCCTGCACAATTTTCTTCTTTATTCTTATGTTATTTCTCATAACTCTATAATTACTTATTTTCCTAGTCGTATTTATTAATTTCACGGATAAATAAGAATTGTATCGCTTTTCTCCACTTGGATCATTCCTTATCTCCGTTCTTTACCCTTTCTTTATCTTTTCCACGCTTTTCCTGATGTGTGTTGCCCCCAGGAAAATTTCATCCTTCATTAATTATTAATTAATAAATAATTTTCCACACTTCTATGGGAGATATACCTAATTTGACTCTGGGATATCCGTCACTTTTATAAATGTCTCAGTTATGGTAAACATTTCCTAGAGTTTGTCGCCTTGAACGTCGATGTTTACACTACAGTGCGTTTACCTCTAATTACTGTGGGAATGGAAATGTCATTACTTATGTTTTTTATCGCCGGGTCCAAAGTTCATTTCTTTGTCTTTCGTAGACACACGCCTTTCCGTTCTCTGATTGGTTATTCAAAATTTTATAGCTTTCGTTTAGATCTAATTGGTTGACAACCTTCAATGTTTATTTTTAGGCCTAAGAAAAAAGGGGGATCCTTGTCCTAGACGATTTTAGCGACATCTGTGCTGGCGCTCTAGAACTTTGATATACGTTCAACTCTTACAGATGCCTACTGCAAGCAAAATCAAATTTTTCTTCACCAGATGTCGTTAGCATGTCCGTTTTCATAAATAATTCAGATATTTTTAATCCGCGAAGTGGGAAGCAACGGTTTATCTGTTTCCACTGTGATTTAAGCCTTTCATCACAAGCTTCGATGGAGCCCCCGTACCTGAGCTGGTCACTTATAGTTACACCAAGCATATCAATGGAAGGCCCGTTCGGAAGATTGCTTCCGTTGAAGGAGACTATATTATCATTTGGATCCCTTTTAGACGTAATCAGACAGGATTGGGTCTTTAAAACATTAAATTCGACGAGATTATTTTTTCCCCAGGAGGAAATACTCTCGAGATAACCGTCCATTCTCTGCTTCAAAGCCCTCCGAGCCGTTGGAGTTTGTGTGCCCTTTGGGGGCTTGTCAAACAAAAAGCTATCATGAACTGTACTGTCATCCGCGTAACAATGAATCGGTGCACATGTGAAAAGGTCATTGATGTGCAACAAAAACAAAGTCGGAGACAGAACCGATCCCTGTGGGACGCCAGCATTTATGGAGTGCGAGGAAGAGGTGAAACCGTCAGCTACCGCCTGAATTGACCTATCCTTTAAAAAGTCAGCAATCCACGTACACAGGGATGCGGGAAGTCCGTAAGGAGGCAATTTGTTGACAAGTCCTCGGTGCCAGACCCGGTCAAAGGCCTTGGATATGTCTAGTGCGACCGTTTGGGTCTCACCGTGACGTTCCAGGCACCGCCCCCAAACATGCGTCACATACGCGAGAAGATCACCGCACGAGCGGTTCCGCCGGAATCCGTATTGACGGTCGTTGATAATTTTGTTCTTCTCGAGGTATGTGAGCAGTTTGTCGTTGATCACACGTTCCATCACTTTGGACAGAACTGATGTGATCGCTATGGGGTGGTAGTTGGCCGGGTTGAAGCGGTCACTTTTCTTGGGAATAGGGTGAATGACCGCTTTTTTCTAAACAGAAGGCACAGTGCCACACTTCAGGGACATTTTAAAGAGCTTTGTCAAAACTGGAACTATTTCCGCAGCACACCTCTGCAATACCAGGGCAGGTATTCCATCAGGTCCACTAGCTTTGTTAACATCGAGCCCCCGTATAACGTGGAGTACATTCCGATGCCGGATTCTCAGCTTTTTCATATAGAAGCCGCAGTGAAGAACCGACGGCGGAACAGCACGTCCGTCATCGAGGGTCGAGTTTTCCGCAAACATTTTCCCTAAAAGGTTAGCCTTTTTGGTGGCGGTGTTTGTTAGTGAGCCGTCAGGTCTGGTAAGAGGTGGCAAACTGGGTTTGCAAAAATTCCGACCTATTTAGCCCGCAAGCGACCAGAATGTTGTGCTGCCATGCGGGCAGGCAGCTAGCTTTTTGCTGATCTGCAGGTCGTGTGCGAATTTTGACCCATTAATGATTCTCTTGCATTCCTTTGCCGATTTGTTGTATGCTGATCTGCTTTCGGGCGTTTGAGATGTGTTGTAGGCTCGGTAAGCCGCGTTTTTCGTCGAACTGCTTCGAAGCATTGTCGACTGAACCACGGCTTTGAACCCACACCAGTTTCTTTAGTAGTAGATTGTATGAAGCCATCCATCGCCGATTTGATGATTATGATGAAATTGTCTATATGAAGAAAAGTTATCGATGTAGAATTTTTTTTTATGGAAAAAAACATTTTTAATTTTTGAAATTTTATACCAGTTACTTTGTGTAATATTTTATAATAAGGCAGACCATGTGAATTCTTGAAAAATCTATTTGCAATTTAAAGTAAAGCAATTTTATGTTGAAATCTTATATTAACCCTTAAGACGTTGTTGATTTGCACGGATCGAACCTTCTACAAGCTTCCATTTTTTAAAGACAATAACAAGCACTATTTCGTTCTCTTTCTGACATAAAAGAAATAATTAATTTTTAGATGAGAGGAAGAGAGATATATGCATTTTAATAATGTGCGGTCGTTCTGGGACAAATATGGTCTTAGGAGAGTATAATGCGCGCACGGCATTTGGGACTGTTTGGGTCTTAGAAGGTCCCAAGGGTTAAGTATTAAAAGGTATTTATGGCATGTCTGAATTCTTCACAATCATTTCCATTTTTTTTGTGCCCAAAAATTGGCGTGACTAAAAGCCAAATAAATATAATTTATATGTTAAAAGAAAATATGTACATTATTTATAATTATTATATTTGAAATACTTTTAACATGAAAAAAAGTTCTACTATACAATCATTTTTAGGCGTCACAATTACAAGAGCAATCACACATAACAGCGGAATTTTCTAATTAAAAAAAAAATTTAAACGTAATATTTAACTATTAAAATAAAGAAACTTAAGAATTTAAAAAAAAATTATTAAATAAAATGATTTCATATTTTTTTTACAATTTCCAATTTTTTTCTGAAACTTGACCACTGTGCACATTTAAAGTAAAAATTATTTCTAAAGAATAATGTTTTCTTTTAAATTGGTGAAACATACAAAATACCTTTACTCACTTGCGGAAGAGGTTAAATTATAAAAAACAGAAAATTTTATTAATGAATTTAATAGTAATCGTTTGTTTAAATAAAAAAATACGTAATAAAATTTCTGGACATACGGGCCGGGAGTCAGACGACCTTTCTGGCTGAAGCTGTGGCCGTGATTAAAGTATAACGCTGTAAGTGCTTGGGGACCTGCACACGAATACAGTTACGTGCGCCTGAGAGTTTTGGAGTAGCGTACGGCGGAGTTTCCTTTATCGGGACAGAAGTTGGATATTTCCGAGTGGTATATTTTAATTAATTCTTATTACATTAATAAACACACTAATTTTTCTAGAGAGATTCCTCGGGATGTTACTAGTTCATTGTTTACACAAATAAAATCTGCTGCTTTCCGCTAAAATTTGCAAACTGTTTTACATAAGATATTTAAAAGTAATGTCCTATTTTTATTAATCTTAAATATAAATAACTTGCTTCTCTAAGAATCTCTCTAGAAACATTTAAGATATTAGTAATTCGTACATCACAAATAATTAAAATGTGAGCGTCGGGGCAAATCCCCATTATCAGGGTATTTTTTCACCTTAAGCCATCACTCTTACTTAAATTTGCAATGAGTTTCTACTCATTCAATTAAAAAAAAACTTAATTTTGGAAGTGGGTAATTTAAATCGCGGTCGCGCTGTTATTTTAGTTGTGTTGTGAGCGAATAGTTTTAATATTACCACTTTAAATTTAATAAATCTTTAAGTTTCAGGAGATAATGCTATTAATTATTCGTACCAAAGAGTATAAAACACAAACGTTACGATGCAATTTATCGATGTTCCAGGAAGATTTTACGCAAAAAATTATTTAACTGACATTATCAGCATCAATTAAACTAAAAACATAACCACAAAAATCATCTCAGAACCTCATATCATACAAATATAAAATACAAAACTACACAACACAAAACTATACGGCAACATTTCCTGTTTATTCGCAAAGCACGCCATGTAACAGAAAAAGACGCACAGAGATTTTTAGTTACTACATTGTAGGCAAAAACTTAACGCAGAGTGTCACGGAGTACATTGGACGTAAAATTTCGTTCTACCAATTATGGTAGTGTTTTTAGAGTAACGCTTTTAAATCACTTTTCACTTCTCGATTTATTAATTTCCAAAGTTAAAAATATAGAATTATATATGCATATTCAGAAGCGGTGTTTTGCGGTGAAACGGTGGAAACGTGAACATATTTTAAAAAAGGCAAAATATTTTTTACTCAACTTCGTTATTCTGAATAGTGGTCTTACACCAGGGCGATACTGAGAGTATCTTCCACTCTGGAGCTTCAAATAAAAATTACTTGCGCACATCGGGATTTGAACACGCGACCTTTAGCTTACTAATCGAGAGTCTTACCCCTCGACCACGGAGGCCGTCAAACCTGCAATTTGTTTGCAGAGGATAAACGAAACACCAATATTTATATGACTACATTTAGGCTTAAAAAAATTTGTTTTAAGGGAATTGAAAAATGAATGGCGTTACGGAAATGTTGGTGAAATTTTTACAGATTTTGGGAGGATATATTTAACTTAAAGGCCACAATAAAGCTTTAATTCACAACAGGTGCTTAGTCCACTAATGACGCAGATAACCTTATCTCGGGACCCCTTTCTTTACTTCTGGTACCCAACCTCTCCCAACCCAACCTGACCCTCACTAACCTGCGAATTAATCACAATAATATACCATTCGAAATAAAAATTAACAATATAATATTTCATTGAAAACCCTAATTAAAATGCTCCAAATAAAATTTACAGTTTAAGATAACAAATAAAATGTTCGTTACTTCACGTGAAAAAAACATTTGTTCCGTAAAAAAATCGTAAATTTAGAATACATCGCATGGTGGACAGGCTGTGTGAAAAATGAAATGAAAAATGAATTTCACAAATATCAGAATAATTATATGAATATGGTTAATCTTTAATTTCTCGACTTCTAGTGCTGTCATATATTCAAGATTTTTAACATTGCTCCACACCTGCACTCACGTACGTTCAATAAAAGAGACGATTTCATCATGGAAGCTCTCAGATTTTTTGCATCAATCTCCGTGTGAATCAAACTTTTTGTGAAGACTTGAGCGCGGAGTGATGTTTAATAATTATAGTAAAATGTATACGTGTAGGTACATTATCATAGGTATTTGTAAACGTATATAGGACCTTTTTTCTTATATGTACTTATATCAGTTCATCAAATTAACGGAGCGAATTTCGCGCTTGTAAACGCGCAGTAAACATGAAGTAATGTAGCAGATTGTTCCACAAACTGTACTATACTTTGGAAGTGGCCAAAAGAGGTACTAACAAACTATATATATGTATGCTTTTAGTCATTATATCTATGAAATTTCAAATACGGTGCTAATGAATGCAAAAAACTCTAAATACTGCTTTACGCATGAGACACACAACAAACAACAGCCGATGAAAACCGTTCAAAAAAACTAAAAGAATTCATTTTATAATATGACGATCACATAAATTTAGTTCATTGGCTGTATTATATCCAAGTATTCTTAAGGGGACTCCATTTCTTTCCCATCTCCACGTCTCAGTCTTTGCGTTTCAGTCGTTTTTCTTCTCTGAAAGGGAAGTCTCACGGGACAAACGAGTCGAGAAATCGATATGAAGGATTCCCTAAGGAGCGCAACTCCACGTCGCACTCAAACTTATATCCACTGCTTACTGCTTATCGCATTTTGTGGAGAAGCTTAGCGAACGAATGCTATCGAATGTATTGACACTTTATTTTATTCGATTGATGTGAAACTTGTTTACGATATTGATAACGCCGTTTCAGGAAACGTTTTGCGGAAAATACGGAAATATTTACTGCTCGCGTTGTTTCGTGTCTCCTTGATTCCATTCTCAAAATTTTTGATACCAATGTGATATTTTTATAAAAAAGCTTTCAAGTTGTGTGATGAAAATTACGTTGGTTTTTTGCACATTCTTGCTTGTACTCTTACAATAAAGTATTGTACTCTCTTTTAGAATAACATCGTGCCTTATACGTTATATTAAAAATAAAACTGTTAGATCGTTACGCAAATTATACATCATGTTAAAATACCAAATATGTATACCCATGTGAAAGCCCTAAAAGCGCTTAAATTAATTTTATCTTATTATTGTTAAGTTACCATTTGGGTAGGTCGTGATTTTGAGGTGAGTGGAGAATAGAAAGAGATGGGAAGATGAAATTTGCAAAGTACGTAACTGGCTATTCAGATTCTCTCGCCAAACATGTTTAAATCCATTTCAAGTTTCGTGAATGGTGGTCTTTCACTAGACCGATACTGTGTTTATTTACCACTCTAGAAAACCAATATTTTAATACTAAAATACGGCAGTGGGCAGCCCCTAATAAAAAAAGTCAAGTTATTTTTTTACAGATACATATATTCAAAGGTATATCTGTTTTTTTTTTCCAGTAACAATTCGATCAATCATTTTAATGTGAAATCGTTAATTTTTTGTAAAAAATTGAAAACATGAAAATTGTTGACAATATACACATTTCGTATACAAAGGCCTTGGTTGGATATGTGATGATGAGATAATTAATATTAATTAAGCTATATTTTTCACGTGAGTATAAAGAGTTAACAATAATTCACAGGCTTTACAATTTATAGTTCTTTTTAAAATAAAACCGTGAGTTTCATTTTATGACGCAATTTTAAGAACAAAGCCAATGAATAATTCAAAAAAACCTTCGTTGAACTTTTCGCCAGCCCTTCAAAATGATTTTATTTTGAATATTCTTTGAAAAATGTGTTATTTTATTTTAAACTTTAGACCGTAATAAAAGTTTGTAGGAATGCTTTTGAGTTCTTTGCGAGCTTTGGCGCTTTCTTTAAGGGACTCAGTTTTATCAGCTGTGACTTATGAGCCAACTTTTCAACTCAGGTGAGACATTTTATTGTTGTTTACCGACTTTAAACTATTTTCAGAACTGTCGCATTATGCTAACTGGATGGCGTATGAGGAAAAACTCGTCAATTGTTGCTCCCAAAGGCAATTTAATACCCATTATGTTAACTGTTTCAAGTTTTTTTCTAATGGTTTTATTTTCTGATTTTGTATATTTCATTTTATTTTTTTTAGTTTTTAAATATTTTTTTTATTTCTTTTTAAAGAAATATTTTCGAGATGTTTATAGAACCGAAATTAGTAATAATGTTATTTTTCTTGGTTATCTATATTTCTGAAGCAACAAAAGATACATTTATTTCAAAGCAATAAAAAGGGAATATAAACCAAACAGAATGTTTTCAGCCACTTGTTGTAAAGTGTGGTTAATGAAGGTAACTTTTTATATACTTTGATTTTTTTTTCAATAACGTGACGTCATGTATTCATTACAGTTAAGTATAGCTTTGTGTATAATACTAAAGCTCACAAAATCATTTTGAAAACAAAAAACTTTACCAGTTGATAAAAGTAAGGTATTAGAAGCTGGAAAATCCAGAAGAAAAACAAACAAAAAACTGTGCGAGAATCGAGAAGTTAGATATCCCATTCGAGAGTTTTTGCTGCTTCAAACAAACATATGATTCTGCTTTAAACATAAGATTTTTTTTCGATTACCAGCGGACACTTTCATCTAGTGTAATATATTTCTATGCTTCCCCTGACCGAAGTTAAGCCTCCCCTGTTTCCGGTGATATACTCCACGGGCCATGGGAAGTGGGAGGCGGGTGAGAAGTGGGTGGATATGGATGTGGAGAGTGATGAATTGAAGGCTACTGAACATAAACGGTCTAATGCAGATTTATTTCCCTTCCGCTCAGTGTTTAGATAGGACCTTTAGGCTTAGGACCATGAAAGAAGATATCAACCGAAGAGTTGGACTTTTCACCCCTCAATTGTACGTTTTGATGGCTTCATTTAGATTTGCATGGTATTAAATGATTTATTCTTTTTAAATGCACAAATATGGTACTATCAAATATACATATGGTTCCATTTTGTTTCCCAACGGATAAAATGGTATCTTGGCACTAAGGAAAATGAATGTTAAGAGTTAATGCCAACGTTTGTATGCCAAACTATGCCTGCTTTGGGCTGCCATCTTGGACTCTTCACCTTTTCATTATTGACTCTTTGAATTGTTATCAACATTTTCTCAAAAAAATTTTAAGAAAATTATCCCTGAATATACTTTATAACTAATAATCAAATAAATTTCCAGATGATAACGCTTTTTAAAAAAAATCGTGTGCAATGACGTGTAGCTTTTAGGACAACATTTGATTGATAAGCTATTGGTATTATGAGACCTTACTCTCTGGGCTCTACTTTGAAGAAATGAAAAAAAAAAAAATTATCGAAGATTCTATGTCTTTTCTCACTGTATGACAGTTATCTTAAAAAAATTTGTAACACTGTCATAGCTAAATACACTCTTTCATCAAAAAAACGACAAAAACCAAAAATCACGACAATCTAAACAGAATAACCAGACAAACATATTTTTAAATACTCTCTCTGGATTGATTATGTGGTCCCCGAGATGGTTTCCGATTAAACTGCGCCTAGATTGAGATGAAATCTAAACAAATTTTCCGCTTTCGTCGAAAAGGGTTCCACGAGCCCTTTATTCGTTACTGAGTACGTTTGCACGTAGTTTAATAAAGGAAATACCCTCTTCTTATACGCAAACCGTTTGGGTGTATTCGGTGTGTGGTCGGTATGTCTACATAATTTATTTGTCATCCGAAGGGTTGACTCGATTTTCGCAAATAAATTCACAGCTATTTTATTCATATAACATTAGTGAAAGCTTTATCGTCAATTTATTTATTAGTATTAACATATATTTAGGGAAATTACAGTATACATTTTAAACCTAAATACATTTTGGAATTAGTTCTGTATTAACCAGGAATATTTTTTACTTGTAATTTATAAACCTACATTTGCACATATTCTGAAATATTAAACTTGAATAACAAAAGAGCATAGTAATTTTACACCAAAACACATTTGAGATGCGTTAATTCAAGGAAAATAAAAGTAAGGTAAGATATCGCTGCTATATTTTAAAACGATGCCTTTTTTGATTGATGAAAACTTGGTGGATAAATTTAGTGATTTGATCGTTTAAAAATCTTTTCCGCCACTTTTCCGAAGAAGAAAAAGAAGGTGTGTGAAGTATTCCAGGAAAAAAAATGTTTCGACATCAAAATATATCTTTATGGAGCACGTTTAAAGTGTTCCATTAAAGTAATAGTCGTATGTCTGTAAATGGGGTCAAAACCAAACAAAAAACATTATTTCCTCATCTTTCACTGGTAACTTAGCCGAGGAACCGCCCAAACACTCATCCTGACTGTCCAATATCTTTCGAAAAAAAATTATATTTTAAGTTGAAACATAACAAAATATCACTGCTGATAAATTTTCGTACACCTTTTTACTCCAAATAATGTCAAGAACCACTGGTTAAAATAAGTCAAGTATGTCCCTTGAAACTGTCCCTTTATAAAAAAATAACATGTTTCAGATATATACTACATTATAAATTAAATATAAATGATGCGTTGAAACATGTTATATCACATCAACAGAGAAAAACGCACCATTTTTAATTAAAATTCATGCAGGGCTTCGGCCTAAAGATTAAAGACGGGTTGGTCAATTCATAAAATTTCAAAGATGATTTATCAAGTCTTGTGAAGGTTCTATTAAGGTTTTATTATTATAAAATTATGGGCCAGGTTCTTCAAAAAACTGATCGTGAAAAGAACCTTCACAGAACTAAACACAGCAATTTTGAAATTTAGTGAATTGTTAAAATTCTTTGAAACAACCTGTCCTTAATGTCCTTTCTGTGAATATTCCTCCTGATTAGTTAACTGGCTAACAAGTAACGGTATAAAGTATGTAGGTATAACGTCAGTTTACGTTTACACATAATCGTGATGTAGGTTACATTTAACAGACATGAATCTTGAATAACGGCTGTTTGTTTGGCATTTATTGTAATACAATGAACACGACATTCTGCCTTTTAACATTAAGTTTAATTGTGTTTGAGCTTGGTTGCAAATTTAAATATTCTAAAAAACTTTCAATCCTACTTGTTTGTCACGATTTGAATTCTACATTTAAATGATTTCGTGATATTCTATAACGTTGCGTGTTAGCGAGTAAATAGTTTGTCGAAAAAACTGTGCTTTTAATTTCCTCGAAGCTTTTTCTGAAGAATCAAGCTTTTAAAATTGGAGATTATTTTTTTGGATAAATATTCTAATTAATTAAATTAAATTAATCAACGCTGATGTGATAACCGCAGGGTGTTTATTTTCCGTCACGCAATATTTGCGAAAGAGTTGGTAATTTTAACACATCGCTAATTATGCTAATTTGACACAACAATTATAGCCTAAAACACGTATAGACTAATTTTACCACGTTTTTTTTCCTTTTGACTGTGAGTATTTTCATGGAAACAAATTAAACGCCGATAGATATTCTCAAACTCTTGAGTTATTCAAGTTCCTATTTTAGTTTTAAAGAATTCCAACAACTTATATTTTCGCTAAAGAAAATTCCCATGTAACTAATTTAATTTAATTTAATAATAATCACCAAAATCAATTGTGTTTTATTTAACCCTTGAGTAATTTCAGCCATGTGTAAATTTAGCAGGTCATGCAGGTGTGCATTTCATTGTTACGTAAAATGCACGCCTGTATAATTTCGTCCCCACGCATACTGACATATCTATATATTATATTCTTACTATATTAAACAGTTAAATAAACCTTCCCCGTTCTTATCTGAGATGGTTTTGCTTTTTTTTTCTAATTCAGTTAGTGAAATTATGTACCAAAAAGGGTGCGTCTTGTCTTATACAATTTATAGTAGTTACAAGGATATTTTGAACGTGAACGTGGAAATGAAGCCATGAAATTAACATTGATGTGTTTACCGATGTATTTTGGACAAGCTAAGCATTTCATGATACAATAGCTCGAGAGAGTTTAAGCCTGCTAAATACAAGGAATTAAAATAAACTGTTTTGCAAATGTCGGCAACGCTATAAAACTTGTTGAATAAAATATAACATTATATTATAGTTATCTATTGATGTTAATCAATCATGTTGTTCCAGCACAGTTTTGTCCACAGACGACCCTTGCAAAACTAACCTTTATTTGATGAGATAAATCTTCTTTAAACCATTACCTACTTGCATTATATTTCCACGTGGCAGCGCCCCATTGAACAAAGTGGGTGTATCTAGTAGAATAAGCCTTTGGTACTCACCCCTATTCACTCGAGACACTCTTCTAAGAGATTTCCACCTCCTGCTTGTTTTGCACCCTTATCAAGCGAAGCCTCTCACCACCGCGCACCCACAAGGCCAGCCACCCCCAACTTATTTTAACAAGGGTCCTTTTAACTCCTTTGGGCAAATAAAAATAATACAAAACAGTACTGTAATTATTAACAAAGGGTTTTATGATAAGGTTCCAGGATAAAATTTAAATAAATCTTGGAATGAACTTAAACTACCAGATATTTCATATTAAATGTATGATTTTTTCTAAAATGAGTTCTTATAAAAAAAAATTTATGTTTTTATTTAGTTATAAAAAATAACATTTTTTATATCTAGTATAAATCTTTTAACAACTTTTTTCTAAGGACACTTTACGATACGCCTAAAACTTATTCTTTGTGGTATTTAGGCATAACCCAATGATTTTAGCTTCTTTAACATCTGTCGGTAGTTCATTAAAAATGTTAATACCTTTAAAATAAAGATTATTTTGGGTTCCCGACAAATTTGTTTTTGGAATTGTAAAATCTCCACAGTTTATAGTGGGGTAGCCATGTATTGCGAAATTAAAATTTACATTTTTAAACAAGTATTTCGGGAGCATCTTATTTTTTAAGCTTAAATATAAATATTAGGGTATTGTAAACTCACACTTAACATTCCTTGTTTTTCTGCATATTATTAATTATTTATCTTAGAATACCTACTACGGTTCAACACGGCTTGCATGTCTCTATTTTGAATTATTTTCAATTTCTTTATCTGTCTTTGATTTCACAATAAAAAGAAACTAGCGCCGTAATTTCAATGACATACTTCTATACTATTATAAACTAATTTACTTGTATTTATATCTTATTTATTCCTTATTAAAAAAATACCTTTTTGCGATTTTTTTAGCTGATAATTCAAAAGTAGAGTTTCCTCTACTTCCTCTATTTCAGCGTTGTCCTGTGTTCCTGTCTATTGTTTCAAAAGCACAATTGACATATTTTCTAAGCAACCATTTAAAATGTGTTCATATTATTTAGTTCCGAATGGTACGGAGGCCTGGCCTCTTAACCGGGCATTGATGTGGAACAAAGAAACTTTTCGAATATGTATCATGCTTCCTCAATACAATCTGATTGGCGATTTCATTCTTCTAAGGATAAGGAATTTTCCTTAAATTTAAAATGATTATTTTTTTATCTCATTCAAAACAACTGGAATTTTTACGAAAAAGTCGTTCTTTTCGTAGTTATTCATTTAAAGTTAAGGACTTTTCTTTATCCTTAAGTAGAACCTGAATCGCCCCTCTGTACAAAGTATGGTCATAAGAGGCTGATGTAGAAGTCCATCGTCGAATGAACATGGATTACGAATTTGTAATACGTAAAGACAATAAATATATTAAAAGTCACAAGAAAAGATTAATGCATAATTCCGTGGAGGAAAACTGCACGAATCATGGTTTTTAATCTTGCTTGACTAGTACGATTAAAGTTTTTTGCAATGCACTGCTTAAGGTCAATACACTCTCGATGATAATGTACCTATGTGAAGGTTAAGAAGAATATAAAATGACACTTGAAATACTTAAAAAACGAATGTTTTTTTACTCCGACTTAGTGATGATCGAGGATCGATTAGTTTTATCGAAGAACTTTGACGTGGGAACTTTTAAAGCTACTGAAATAATTTATCAATAAGCTTTTTTATAAATTTTAAGTGGTAATTCCAGACTATTTTGATCAATTAACGCGATACAGAATACAGAACATACAGAACTAATTATATGGAATATGATTAGGTATAACTTGCTTTAAACAGTTATTTCTTCTTCGAATCGACATATATACACAGATGCGAGTAAGTAATATAGTACAATTCTCACTGCTTATTACAATAGGCAGTATAATACGCTGCGTACAAAGCTGATATTTATTATTCTAGCCATAAGCAGATTTTCACAAAATACACACGTGGACAAATATCCGAGGAACGGTCTCCTTGCAATTCGGTCACGGGGTCCTTTCAACCCTTCTTATATTTTATTGGAGGTCATTTTTCCCGCTGTCAGCGCTTTGGGATAAGGTCCTGGAGGAGTTGGAGACATACCGAAGACATGCCAGAGACTGGACCCAAGGCAACCGAACTTTTTGATGGCGGGTCATTTGAACTTTAGCGGTGTGCGAACGAGCAGAAGTGTCCCGAACACTTTGCCCGTCGCGATTGAAATATTAATGTGGGAATTTTGTATGAGTTTCTTTAGAGTTTTTCTTCTTTAAAGTAAATAAATGTATGAGCTGGAGTTTGAGTAAAGTGTGCAGAGAATATTTTTAGTAAAATGCACACAAGTTTGCTTTAAGTGTAATGGAAGTGTTCGTTCAGAAAAGGGCGAATGCCATAAAAAAATATTGTTGTTCATTTTTAAAGTTTATAATGTATTTAGTTGTACAAAGATAATGTAAGAATATAGTTAATTTTGCGTATTGAAGATATGTTAAGTTAAAAGCAAAATAAACCATTTTTGAATAATTAATCCGTAGGGTAGAAACAGAAAAAGTACGCCCCAAAGCTTTGTATTTGTGCAAACGTCTTTACGCATTCATTTATAATTTAATTTTGATTTGATTCACTTTGTTATGCCATTTAAGTCATTTGGTGGCACCCTCAATAAACTCTTTTATCTTTTAGCATGTAATATTTTCTCTTGACAACACCCTTTCTATCTGTTTAATCTGGATGGCCAAACAAATTAATCGTCTATTTTCTAATCTTGATTTAACATTCATATTGGTTTTACCGATCGAAATCCTTGGGGATCTCATTTCTTCGAATGAAGCCTATTTACTTTAGAATATCATCTGCCAGCTTTAACTGTACTTTTTAATAACAACCTTCTAAGAAATATTGTCAACGTAAAATAATTTATTTCTATAAAATTTGTTCAACTTTTAATACGGTCCACATTATTAAATATACTCTTTTTTAAATTTTATGATCGTTCATATCAGTGAAATCTTTTATAATACTTTGTTAGTAAAACGTGTACTTAATTGACAGAGTTTTTATCGATGAAGGACGTAAGCCTGACATTGAAAAACGAAAAGGTATGGGTAAAAAAAATCTTTGGAATATTTTGTTATTTGGTTTTTTCTTCGTTTTAATATGCCAATGGTTTGGAAAAAATGGTCTTTGTATTTTTCTTTCAGAAATTAACTAGGTACTTTTGTTTGACGTTTAATGTAATGCACAAACACAAAAACACAATTCTTAACTTTAATAATAAACAAATACATTTATTCCGTTACTGAAAAATCTTTGATGATTTTTTCTTAAGATGGGATATACACATAATGATTTTTTTAAATTTTTCATGATTGATGTTACTTGTAAAAAAAACGTTCATGATTGTTTTTATTATATTTTAATACAAATGTATTATGTATGTACTAAAATACACCGCATCACGTATGTTAAAATTTTGTTCCCTATGGATGCCGTCGTCATTGCCTCGGACATTTAAAAAAAGGACTCACGCAATTGTTTTATCTGAATCCTTGATACAAAATTTATCAAACTGAAACATGGAAGAATTGAAAAATTCATAAAAATGGACTCGACGTAGTGTGTTTGAATTTGAGATATCTACAAAATTTACCGAAATGATAATCCAGAGGAGAAATAGTGTAAACATGATAAAGGAAACGGCTACAAACAGAAGAAGAGACCAGTGCCGACATTGTCATGATATTAAATTAAACTAAATTTACCAAAAAAATGATTTTTAAATTAATGAAAAATGTTAGAACCTGCAGACAGGCTGAAATGTGGTAGGTTAGCGTGACTACTTTTTTTTTATTATTAAAAGTCTAGTTATATTAATGTTTTATTATAAAAATAATAAATAAATACAATAGATCATTACTCCATTAATACAATTAAAAACGAACTACCTACCTAATAATATCATATTATGACTTGGGAATAAGAGTGAATTATTGTTAAAATGTCAAATGGTATATTCAAAACAGTTGCATTTGTTTCAGAAAAAAAGAAAATTACCATGTCACTTATTTAACTAGGTTGAAGTTTTACTATTTTCGGTTTTTATTTATAGGATTTTGTCCGCAAGGGTTCTTTTTGAAAAAGGGTAATTATTTGTCCACATTTCATGCGTTAATTTGAAAAATCAACATCCGCAGGAAATTCCTATTAAGATTTATATTTCAATAAGTCCACTTAATAAAAATTTACGATTATTTATTGAGGAGGGTCAGAAAGATCCACATCTTATGTGGATAGAAAAGTTAATTAGCAAAAAAATGTTTGTTTACTTGATGACCGCCGTGGTCGAGGGGTAAGGGTCTCGACTAGCAAGCCGGAGGTCATGGATTCAAATTCCAACGTGCGCAAGTAAATTTTATTAAATGGATTTGTGTTTATTGTGATAATTTACTCATTTAAAATAACATACTGTGGAATATACTCTAATTATCGCCCTGGTTCAAGACCCCCACTCAGAATTGAAAAGTTGCTTTAAATGGCTTTATTCGTATTTGGGGACCAGATCTGAACTGGCAGGTACTTCACCGCCTCCCTCTTCCTTATCTACTTTCCCTCTCCACTACCTTCAGCCTCACAACATCAATTGTGGATGCCATAGTCTCACTGGCTCCAGACGGTTGGGAGCTGTTTGGACTCGGAGCGGTTTTACATAAAAAAAGAAAGAAAAATAACATAATATCGCCTTTGCACTAAAGAAGCGATATGTATTTTAAAACCACATTTAATAGTTTTATTTCAATTAAAGTTCATTAAAAGACACATTAGTTAAATACAGATTTAATTTAAAAGTTAATACTAATTGTGTCACGACCATTGTCTCTCTCTCTCTCTCTCTCTCTCTCTCTCTCATTATTTCCTTCACATGTCCTCCCTTTTTTACTTTGTTGGTAAATTATTTACCATGTTTTAAAAACAGTGTTGGAATTTTATTAAATTGGTGTTTCCTTCCATTTATCTGCTAGTAACTAAATTAACTTTATCTTATTTTAAGAACACATGAAATTTAACGTTCTAATCAAATTTCAAGACCCTTTAATTAGGCGCACTAAATTCGTTTAAACGACGAAATAAACACACATTTCGATAACCTCACACATTAATTCAAAACACAGCGATAATAATTCTTTCTTTGCACGCCAAATCGTAATTTAATAAAAATAGGTTAGGCAAATTGATAAAGGCCGACATTCGCCATTTTAAGCAAGTGTTATTTAAATACAGTTTGTATGGAATATAGGAATAAACGCGTAAAAAACACGGTTTAAATAGACACTATTCATAATGTCTGCTATTTTTCTTATAAGATGTTTTTTTAAAGATATATGCCATAATCCACAATAATGCCCAAATAAACACTTCATTGGTGTGTTTTGGTCACATAAACTCTAACACGGTTTAAACTACAGAATTAAATTATTATCTTTTTTTCCGAAGTAAACGGATACTTTGGGATATGACATTATATTATATTAAAACCACACTTTGTAATACACCATTTTTTATTAAATTAATAAATGACAGCCAGTCAGACTTCGTTTATATCAAGCTTTGTGGGGGCTATTATATTAACTAATTATTTTATCAATCAATATAATTATTTATTTATTAATGAATATAATAATTAGTAAATCAATCAATATAATAATTAATTAACCAATCAATATAATAATTAATTAATTCAAAGAAAATTGTTGTATTATAAAATGTGTTTTTTTTTTACATAAATTTTAGTCACTCAGTCTATTTTAAGTTTATGAATAGACCTGGTAAGCTTATAATACCTACAGATATCGACACGTGCCCTAAAGCATACTTTCGAAATCCCTTGTGACATATTTTCAGAATAATCAACATACTTAAAACTAATTTCCTGAAGGTCAATATTTCAACTATTTTAACAAAAACAAATGAGACCAACTAAAATGGAGAATCTTCGTAGTGATCTCTCATCTTTTGGTAAATGTTAGTTGGTTAAGTATTGCAAAAACTACATTTTTATTCCGTCAGCACATATTCTATAGTATGTATTTTTGCATGCACGAAGACAGTTCTTGCCCAAGACTTAATTTAGTTTCTTTACTATCACTCTACGACAAAAAATAAAAGATTGATCCTTAGATAATAAACCTTGAATAAGTAACGTAGTTGCTAACCGAGAGGAAGTGAATTTGGTAGGTACTTGGTGTGAAGAACTTCTAAGGTTGTAAATAAATTTGAGCAATTTCACCCGTTTCACTTCGAAGGTCACTGCCGACCTTGGGAAGGCCATTCAAACCAAACTGGTGTTCACCTCAGCCAGGCAATACCCACTACGTCTGGCTTAACTTAGATTTATTCTCTGTCATAAACTTGCCGGGAATGCCTTTGCCGTAACGCCGAAATGTTAACGTTAACTTAAGTACAATGAGAGGCATGTTAGCATTCTAATGCCTTCCTTTTGTAAAAATATGAAAAAAGAGCTCTATAAATATGGAGAAGATTGCTATTTTTTTCAAAAAAGCAATATAAATACAGTTTGTCAATAACTGAGTCGAGAAATTTCAAAAGTCGAAATAATTATTGTATATATTTTGTTTTAAAGTAAGACAAGCATTCCTGGATTACTAAAAAAACTAAGAATATAAAAAAATCTCCGTGATTGAGGACTTAGTTAGCCGAGGAATTGAAGTCGTGATCCAGGGTGGGAACCAGACGCTATGCTGACTTTGTATATAATAATATTAATTTTACCGTGAATGTTTTGAGTAAACAAAGAGCATGCACACAAACAAAGTTTAGGAGCATTCCTCCATCTTTGTCTATTTATGCGGGTAAATTGCGTGATTGCTAATTAGCTACTCGTAGGATGTTTGCCTATTTATTTTACCCTAAAATAATTATTTACTCAACGTCCTAACTCGTTTAAACTACAGCAAATATCAGCACGATTAATTCACGCAGGCTTGATTTAAAACAATTATCGGCATTGAATCTGGTCTAAGTAAACATCACAGTAAAACAAAACAGAATTAACAATCATTAAATCTTTCGTACCGCGCGTCATTGGCTAGGATCCGATTTGTTTTCATAGGTTTTCCTCAAAACAAAACGCTGCCTACTGTATTGATTTAGTCCACATTTATAGTCAATACTGTGGATCAGAGGTATACTGCCATATGTCAACATTTTGCTATATTTCAAATCAGAAGGTCAATTTCTATATAGTGGGATACCATTGCAAGACCATAAATAATTATCAAAGGAAAGGGAAATAATCACCTGCATATAACAATGAGTCAATTTTTCACGTCTTAACATGAACATTGACTCAGAATTACAGTTGTTGACCTCTCATTGTAAACTATTTACATTCCGTGGTAATATCGTGGTTTTAAAACAAAAAAGTATCCATAATATCGTGGTTTTAAAACAAAAAAGTATTTTATTTTATTATTTACATTCCTTTTATTTGCAAATACCATAAACCTGTAAAAGTAATACAACACTGTAATGCATTACAAAATTTCACATATTTGTATAATTTTATTATAATATATGTATATCCTTTAAACACCCAACATACAAAAAGGATAAGTATTGTTAAATATTAAAAAAATATAGTGCTGATTTTAACACTATATTACTGTTATAAATATCTTCATATTTGCTTAAATTCTCTTTTACTATTTTCGTAAACTCGAATTTGTTGAATTAACTTGTGTTAATTTATTCATATCTCTTATATATAGTTCCGATGTGCTAATAATCTATTAATATCTCTATTGCATTATGCAACTTTATGTTTTTTAATCAGATTCTCTCTGACGTGTGAGATATCTGTAAGAACCTTGTTTAATAAAAAAATATTGATCACATAAAAAAGGAAAGTGAATTCTGATATCAGTTTGATTCCTTAAAATTATGCGAAATGTGAAAAAGTAACTGTTTTTGGTCTCCAGTAAAATATGTCGAATTTCACTTGCGACAGTTTACCTCTGAGCCACAGAAGATTGAACAGTGATATCCGCTCTTTGCTCCAGAACCGGGAAAAACAAATATGCCATCGTGGAAATTGACATTCATGAAATCACATCCGGGCGGTTTCCAGATAAGGAGAAAAGCGATTGATTGCTCTGATAAAGATAATATAGATAGTAATAAAGAGATATCATTGTTTGAGGGTTTGATAATATGAACGTTTCTATTATAGGTAATGTTGCGTTCCTTTTGGAATCTTGATTCGATGCCTTGGAAATGAGAAAATAAATGCAGAAGGAAAGAAATAATGTTTTTTTAAGATTATTTCAGTTGTAACTTAGGAATATTGAAATCAAGTTTCAATCATAATAATGCACAATGTTATGAAATTTTACCTTAAGGACGTGAGACGGACCTTTTTTTTCATTCCATAACAGATCTTATCTTTTTGCTCTAGCAAACTATTGAACACCCCTTTAAATGTTGTAATTCCACTTTTTTTCAATAATAAATGCACGCAAATCTTGGAAGTCAAAATTTACCCACTTTCCGACATGATTTCGAGCTAAAACTCGGCAGATTTTCATGGACAATTTCATGGATGCATTCGATCATTCGATTTTGGTGGGAATCACGTACACACGCACGCAAACATATACGCATTTTTCTGAAATTGAATGAGATTACAGCAGTTAACATACTAAATAAATGTCGTGCCTGCCCGATCGGCATTTGGCAGAGGTGTCGACACTAGTTCTTGGGTAGAAGTGTTCAATCCTCACTCAAATCAAAAAAATAAATTAAAAGGCATTTTAAAATAGATATATTATTATCAAATAACCGTGTTTTTACGGGTTGATTTTTTTAAAAATTATGATTGGTTTTATGATTTTAATGTGAGTTACAAATTCGGTACATGGTTGTTATGTATAATTTTTTGTAATTCAGTGATTTTTTGCAGCATCGTATTAAAGAAATATGTGTAAAATATTCAGAATTTTAGTTGGCAACACCAGCTAAACGATCTCGGATTTATCCAAAATCGTTCGGTCCTAGTTTAAAGTTAACGTTTCCTTTTCACCAGACAAATTTAAAGGGGAAAGACCAGTTTTATTTTTGTACAATTTTATCTCCCATTATCAATGACACAAAATGCGCAAGGTAAGATACTGCAGTGGTAAAAAAATAAATTATTTACCTACTACAAGTACTAAACATCAAAAATAAATATATTTACCGATACAACAAATAGATGAGTGATGGTTTAGCATAGGTGGACCATCCTACCGTAAACAGCTGTAACTTATAAAATGCTGGACATATAATTATTTTTATTCATATATCTTATAGTGCTAACTCAATTATTTACACAATGATCTACGTTGGTTATTGGCCAGTGAATTTAACTGAATAAATCTAAATTAAAGTTCAAAAATATAATTTAACCATGTTGTTTTAGCGGAGGTGTGAGTACAAATGCAATTGTCAAATTTAATTAATTAATAAGTTTTTTTTACATTAACCTCATAAAGTTGAACCTGAGTAAGATAAATTTTCTCCGGGACTATGTCATCTTTTGTGATGCATAATTACTTTTCGAATTATTTTTTTTTATCTAAAATATTTGTGGCCAATACTTAAAAGTAGGTAGTAATTTAGAAATTTTGGTTTTGATTTAGGTATTAAATGAGAGAAAATTTGAAATATACTTTTTGTACACTAGGTTTACTGTTTACAGAACTAATAGTATTACCAACTTAAATAACAATGATGTAGGTTAAATATAAAATTTCATACTTCCTTCATTAAAAATACCATGGTTTTATTTAAAATTTTATATCCTCTCCGTTCTATATTTACTCTGGTTTAATAGAGTATTTTATGATGTAAATATTCAATACTGTAAAATAAAAGTATTTTCATCAGATTCATTAATACATATTTTTTTTATTTTATCATTTGAGGGGATATCTGATGTATTCTATATCAGTGTTCGTTGTTATTTTTGAACAATCCCCCCTCTTACTTCTGAATGAACGTTTCTCCGTTTATCGATCAGCCAAAAGGAACAAAATGAGTGATTTACTTTATGCCCGATGAGATTACACGAAAATTAGATTTGAAAGGCGAAAACTTTTGACTGGCGTGGTCGTAAATTTTTATTAGCGATAACTCGACGCCATGTTTAAACCCGTTTTATTCGATAACCGTATTTAATGAATGAATCTTTTCATGACATTTTTTTTTCTTAACGATAATACTCGTGATTATTGAATAATTCTGATTTAAAATTCGGTTCATAACTTTTTTCTTACTAATTTTACTGGGTATAGTTTTTGTCTAGTTTTTTTTGTCTAGGGGCGAATTCTTTCAAATTCTTTGTGTAGTTTTGAGTTAATTTTGTGGGCATGCTTTCATGATGGTAAAAATTTTGTTTTGTAGACAATGTAGATTGAATATCCTTTGAACATCAATATTCATTAAAGATTTCTCTGGAATTGATAGTTTAGTATTATCATTAGCAGGGATATTAGATAATATAATTATGGTTGATAATCTGAAAAATGACATAAGGGCTTCGGAAATACTAGTTTAAAAAATTCTAGCACTTTCTTTTTACAAGATTATCGTAAAAATCAAGTTTTAAGCAAAATATATAGCACATACTTAGGAGGGCAAATAAATACCTACATATAAGATTATCTCTTAAGTGAAATAAACCCAAAATTACCAACCGAATAAAAAATATAACATCTGTGTATCTACATGGAGAGAAATAAAAAGGGTCATTAGATTGTGAGCAAAAATTTAAAAAGAAATCATTTTGAAAGACCCTCTTCAAATCTACCCCACGCTTGTGCTCAGTCCGTGACCGCACCCGACTTCTCCAACATCAATAATAATAATTCTATAAATCAAAACGTCAAAATTTAAACCAGAAATACCCCTTTTGCAAACATCAAGCAAAACAACATTTTTCGTATGAAGTTTTTTTTGTCTTACTTTCTATAATTGGGTATTTTAAAAAACTATGCGCGGAAGGTTTAGTTTATTGTTCCAATTCTGATCATCGTATTAAAAATGTGTACATAATTTAACATTATCACTAATTATATTTACTGATATTAAAAACAATTTAAAACCACACATTCCGAAATTGTTCCAACTAGCTACAACGTCAATTTGACGTATAAAACGATACTGATATGTAAGGCGGCTGTCACAGACAAACCAAAATCAAAATTGGTGCATTTTCAATCATTATAGAAAAATTATTAATTTTATAAAATATTATGATGTTTATCAAAATTTTTAGGATAAAAATAATTACAGTAAGAGTAATCAAATATTATCTGAAATACAATAATTAATAATAATAAATAATTTATAATATAAAAATATTCTGCTACTGCTAAAAAACATATTGCGCTAATAATATTACTCGTGTCTCCATTTGTGTCAATTGTGTCTTTATTTTTGTCTCTTACCGCTCTTTGTACAATTTGTCATTTGAGTGAACTCAAATATTCTTTGTTGTTTTTATCTGTTTTGTTTTTGAACATGTATGCAAAATTAATAAATCCTATGCCTGTGTAAATTGTGTTTACATACTATGTATCAACTGAGTTTTTAAAGCTTGGTTGTTCTCACGTAAGTTAGTTCATCTGCAAAAATCCTGTATAAATAAATATAGATAAAGTATCTTAAACAATAAAATTCCGATCTAAGAACGTTTGTTACAAATCTGCTTCGATCGTTGAAAATTACTCAACCACCAAAATTTCTAGAATCTAGATCTCTCTTATCTCGGGGCAATACAAAAAACCTCAATATTAAATTCTGACGTCTTTAAATTTGCACATTTTTTGGATCTGATTTTGGTTAAAACAACTTTTTTTATTCGAGTCATTATTTAATATCTATTAAACTGACAATACGAGAAAAAGCCAAATTACGATATCCCATCTTACAATATGAGAATAAGGATTTGAGTGTTAAAGTTCGGATGTTGCCGGATAATCACTACCTATTCATTTGTTAGAAGTCCAACATTTTTGTTGCTCTTTTTAAAAAGTTTCATGTTGTCTGTTTTCATGACAAAAATAATTTTCAATTCTAGAGCAAAGCTAACATTGCAACACAACGAGCATTTCAAAGCAGCAATTGCACGGGGGTCCAATCTAAGTCACTCGAAAAAATCTTTCCACTCAGCATTTCTTTAATTATTTAACTCGAAAAAGAGTTGTATCAACCATGTATTGGGAAATCAAATGTAACTTTGAAAGACCATGTGAATAATTGAACGAGTAAAAGAATCGTGGAAACCTTTCGACGTTCTCCGTGTGTTCCATTTACGTCTTAACAACCTCTAGGAGCTAGGAGAACTAGATGAATTTGTTATGTCTGTGGACATGTTGGCAAGAGAGAGTTTTTAATTATTCCAGCTTTTAAATAAAGTTTCTTCAGTGACCTCCCCGAAAGTAAGTACCTACAGTAACATTAAATTTATTGGGTTTTATTGTTATAGTTGCGCAGTATCAAAAACATTTAGAGTGCCACATCGTGCCCTTGGAACAAGAAGGTTCTACCTGTCGGTTTTATTAAACTGAGATATATACATATCGACTTTCTTTTGGCAAAACCCTTAAGGCCACATTTTTTGGGAATGTTACTTTTCAGTGGTTTCATAGAATGGTCTTCAAAGCTCAACATGGTGAAGTAAATTTTGCTGATTAAGGCATTTTTAACACTAAAAATATAATTTGTGTGTACACTTTTTTATGAAAATTACTCAAATCTCTTATTATTATAAATATATTTGCATTCATTTAATTCAAAATTAATGTACTTCAAGATATTGAATAATTTTTACGATTGTTAAATATTCGTTTCTATCGTCTCCTACAAATTTTTCATTTTGTGGCTTGAACGATTTTACGAAAAACTCGTAGATCACAAGGCCTGGATACTGAATCAAATCAGCCTCCTTACTTATATAGGAACCTCCATAAAATTTCATTATATATTTTTTTTAAATTAACAAAATATTTTAAAATGTCTTAATAAATTAAATAAAAAAATTAAATAGATTTTTTTTGCAGAATCTCATACAAGTTAGGAGGCTTCTTTGAATGGGTGTCCCGGCCTTGTGATCTAGGAAGTTTTGCTTTTACCCAGTCACACAGTCGATATTTACTTCTATCATTTATTTGGGACTAATAAACTCATTCGAATTCAAACAATCTCAAGGTCTTAAACAATAATTCGTAACACGATTTATTATGAGTTTTCTTTTCTATTTCACTTCAACTTTGTTGCAATCTAGTAATAAAATATAATCGTATAATTTAGTGAATGCGCGTTTCGCTCCATTCAATTTGATTTAATCCTTCTCCTGGCGTTCCTGAATCTCTCCAACGTACGTGATAGTTTAATGTTTACAGAAAGACAGCAAATCTAAATAACAGAGTTATTGAACAGTACACAGATACAGTAGGAACGTAATATATCTTCACATGTTGACATATAGACGTAAATAGATAGCATTTTATTATTTTTCTGTTATGAACAACTTCTTACATGAACACGTATATTCGCCTTTTACGTTTACTTTGGTTGTGAGTAAAAATATCTTTGATATTCGCCATTGTTTGAATTCGGAATAAAATACTACTTGAAATTGAATAATAAGTGAATATGTGCAGAACGTATTACAATTGAATTACCTTTGTTGTTATTTTTTAATGATGAACTAATGTTTATTAGACAAGGTTTTTAATGCATGGCACAAAGGATAATAAAGAATAACGACTGTATTTATTTTTACTCTGGAAATATTTTCAATTTATATGGATATTTCAGGCGCGTGATTATTTATTTATTTATTTATTTATTTATTTATTTAACGCCCAGAGGGCTTTTACATGTGGGTGGTACAAATTTAATGACAGTATTGAAACATAAGAAAGAAAATAAAGAAATAATAAAAATAAAATTACATAAGTATATGCGAGAAACAAAATTAAAAATATCAAGAACATAAATTAAAAAATACAGCGATTTGACTGGTTTACAAAAATATAACTTCCATTTAGGAATAGTATTGAAATAGGTCTTTTACATAATCCACAAAATTCGCAAAGTTAATGTTAAATATATCGACATCACCTAAGTATTGGTTTCCCATAGTGTGAAACCGTTGTATTGGGGAGTTCGCAATGTAATTTCGCTTATGTGTGTTGCAGTAGAATAGTGTATTTTGTCGTGTTGTTATTGTAGGTATTCGTAAGTTTATGAGTTGCAGAAGTTCGCAACAGTCGAATTTAGAGTTTAGAATCTTGAATAAAAAAGTTAAATCGTTTATTTTACGCCTGTCTTCCAGTGTGTGTATTTTTAGAGTGTTTAATAAGAAATGATATTGTAAGTCTTCTAGTGGGATATTTAATTTAAAATTTATAAAACGCAGAAATTTTTTTTGTATTCGCTCAATGTTATTAATGTGAATTTTGTAAGAGGGAGACCAAACTACTGAGTTGTATTCAATTATGCTTCTAACTAGAGATATGTATAACAGTTTAATGGCTTGTATGGAGTTAAAGTTTTTAGTTGTTCTTAATACGAAGCCTAGTGTTTTCATGCCTTTGTTTACAATTTGGTGGATTTGATTGGCGAAACTTAGTTTTTCATCCAAAATAATTCCGAGATCTCTCATTTCCGTGACTCTTTCTAAAGCTGTATTGTTAATGGAATATTCAAATAAAACAGGATTTTTATTTCTGCAGAAAGTCAGGGTTTTGCATTTGTCTACATTTAAAAACAGATTATTTTGTACGCACCAATCTTTAAACTTATCAATATTTGATTGTAGTATTTGGCAATGATTTACATCAGTTATTTTTTTGTATAGCTTGATGTCATCAGCAAAGAGCAATACCTCGACATCGTCGAAGCAATTTGTTATATCGTTAATGAAAATGAGAAACAAAATTATTGCTTATAATGATTTATTATCCTTTGTGTCATGCATAAAACCCTTCTCTTATAAACATTACTTTATCATTTAAAAATAATAATATTTGAAGTTAAAATATTTCACCTACACATGTAGATATAATGGTGAAAATTCAGCACTAACAAAGCCTTTCCTACAAAAATAAAGTTGGTTGCGTACAGGTGAAAAAATAAAATAAACAATAATTGTTGATTGAAATACTAGTACGTATTGAATTATATGCCGACGTAGCTTAGTAGTTCAAAAAACCTGACCGGCAATCGGAAGGTTCAGGTTCAATTCTCGTCGGCGGCATTTAATTTTACTCGGGAGATATTTTCAATGTGTGTGGATATTTCAGGTTATTAAGAGTAATTATTACTTGTAATAATTTGTTAACCTTTATGTTGAATATTCCAACGAAAAACACCTTGCATTTAGATAAACAACGAATCAAATAACATACACTTGTTACGGTGAGCAACGGGATTATTCAAGTTCATCTGATTATTTCAGTTTTGTTGCTAAATGCCATGTTTTTTGCATAGAATGTTCGTAAACCTCAAAAAATTCAATTACAAACGTTCTGAATATTCACTTTTTAAATATCATTACTCAATTCTTTTTTTAGTGTCACTCAATTGACAGATGGTTTCATTTGCATTGTGTCCGATCTTATTCGCTTAAGACAACGAGATTCCATGTTGCTGCAAAAATCTATTATCTATATCTATATGACAAACAGAACAAAGTAGTTCTTGTATTGCAAACGTAGCCTTGTTCTCAAAAACTGTGACTTATTTTATATCAAGCCAAGTTGCTTAATTAACTTATATATATATATATATATATATTTGTATAAAGCATACTTTGAGCCACATTATATACACTTTTTTTTTAATGCCATTTTGTTTAATCAACCCTTAAAAACTATCCCCTCACAGCTATATACGTCTATGATGTACCGTTTAATATATATATCGATACATACATCTAGAGCATACTTTGAAGACATATTTTTATTCTGTACAGACGATAGTTTGAAGACAGTCCTCAATGTATGCGTTATATATAATTTCCCGTCGTGGTCTCAAACAATGCTTTTCACAGAGAGGTGTTTCGTGTACATAAAGCATACTTTCGACCTATGGTAAGTAGGAAACTTCCATTGGAATAATGTGTAATTATTAATATTTTTGACGCCAGATGGCACAAATAATAATATCAAATATGTAGATATTTACGCGCTGTGAATTTGGTACATTATGATAAAGTAATGTTTCGTCTTCAAGTCAAATCCTTTATGAAACTTTTTCGTTGAGTTTTTCGAAAGGTAAGAGTGAAAAATTTCATCCATCTCGAAAAAAAACATTTTTAATACTTATTGTTAATTTTAGCTTTTTTGTAGGTACCAACAAACTTTTACCCATAGATAATAGAAACAAAGCGGATATGGCATGGAAGCGTGCCAACTGTCATCGAGCTTAGACCATACTGCACGGGTTGTACGTTTGGTGACTATGTAGGAGTGTAGATGCAGGGCATTGTTAGGTTATATGATGTTGGCGACACTACACACAAACTATCAACGATTAATGGCCTATCTTCCCTGTTCCGTTACACATTTTAACTTATGTGTTAGGTAGGTGCCTACATGGCTTTACCCATAGATAATAGAAACAAAGCAGATATGGCATGGAAGCTTGCCAACTATCATCGAGCTTAGACCATACTGCACGGGTTGTACGTTTGGTGACTATGTAGGAGTGTAGATGCAGGGCATTGTAAGGTTATATGATGTTGGCGACACTACACACAAACTGAAAACAATTAATGGCCTATCTTCCCTGTTCCGGTACACATTTTAACTTATGTGTTAGGTAGGTACCTAGATGGTTTTACCCATAGATAATAGAAACAAAGCGGATATGGCATGGAAGTTTGCCAACTGTCATCGAGCTTAGACCATACTGCACGGGTTGTACGTTTGGTGACTATGTAGGAGTGTAGATGCAGGGCATTGTAAGGTTATATGATGTTGGCGACACTACACATAAACTAAAAACAATTAATGGCCTATCTTCCCTGTTCCGGTACACATTTTAACTTATGTGTTAGGTAGGTACCTAGATGGTTTTACCCATAGATAATAGAAACAAAGCGGATATGGCATGGAAGTTTGCCAACTGTCATCGAGCTTAGACCATACTGCACGGGTTGTACGTTTGGTGACTATGTAGGAGTGTATATGCAGGGCATTGTTAGGTTAAATGATGTTGGCGACACTACACACAAACTAACAACGATTAATGGCCTATCTTCCTTATTCCGTTACAAATTTAAATTTTTGTGTTAGGTAGGCACCTACATGGTTTTACCCATAGATAATAGAAACAAAGCAGATATGGCATTGTATTATTTCACAATTTATTTTTAAAAATAATATAAGGTATATTTGCGATACGTTCCAGATTGGAGGGTACTCTCAGTATTGCCCTGGTGTAATACCATCATCCAGAATTGAAAATTTGATTGAAATGGCTTTAGCCGTGTTTGGTGACCAGGTACTTCCCCACCTTTCTCTTCCACATCTCCTTCCTCTCTCCAATACTTTTAGCTTATCAACGAGCAATTTTGAGCTACCGGCATCTGTTTTTCCTCCCTCCTATAATCCGAGCCTCTTCAAGGCCCGCATTAATAAATCCCTTCCTACAGCCCCTACCTTAATCCGCCTCACAACGCCGCCCAACCGGGTGGTGACATAGTTCCCCTGTCGGTACACTGCACAGGCAGGGACGCTCTTGTGAGGTGTCACATATATGTATATAAAAACATACCCCAATTATTTGGGATGCCATAGTCTCACTGGCTCCAGGCGGTTGGGAGCACTCGGGACTCTTGTGATGTATTCACATAAAAAAAATATTAATCGAGGAGTTATTTGTATTGTTTTCAGTTGATATTGGAATGCCGCACAAGAGTCTCAACTCCCAGCCATCTGGAGCCAGTGAGGCTATGGCGTCCACAATTGGGTTATGTTCTGCGGCTGAAGGTAGTGGGGATGGGAAGGATATGGGGAAGAGGAAAGTACCTGGCTATTCAGATCTGGTCAGGCAGCCCTGACCTAGTACGTACCCAATAAATACAATACTAGACCCCATGCTCCATTTAATGTAGTTGCTTCTCGCACTAATTTTCTACGCAATTCCTGTTCTCAGAGATTGCATCGTGTGGGGAGTAAAACTTGGTCTGTGATTGTGTGAGTTCTTTCGTATAACACTATTGGCTGAAGCCTTGAATGAGTGAGTGCATATTTGATGCAAAAGTATAATATATGGAGTTCGCAAAGTAATTTTTTTGCGTAAATCTTTTTCATGATGAAACTTGTGCGTGGTAATCCTTCGCAAACCAAAAAAGGATTTACTAAAGAAGTGGAAACGTTTATGAATTGAAAATATATATTTTTATGATTTCGACAAAAAATGTGTAATTCGACTAAACATTCAGAAAAAAATTAAGCATTTACCTTCAGCAACAAAAACACATTAAATTTTAAATCTGTAACATTTAGATGAATAATTTTTATCACAATTCTCCATTAGGAGATATAAAGTTAATTTCTCACTTCCTTTATTTCTCAAAATGTCCTTGCACACTTATTACGTTTATTAAATATTAAGTCAATACATTTGAAAATAAATATATCTACGGCCCTACTCATAAATATTCCCTAAAACGACGCTTCAACATCGTACTAGCTATTCTGGGGAGGGGACTGATCCTGCCGGATTGTAAATTTTTTACAAGAAGATTTGATGAATTATATTGGTGACGATTTTTTTAGCGTGACAATACTCATTAGCATTTAACATTTTCGGCGTGTTGTCAACTTCACGTTAGTTTATTTACGTCAATATTTAGACAAAAGTGGCCGTCATGTTATAGTAATCAGATTATACCTCAAATATGATTTAAGATTTTCACGGCCAAAAGTATTTTTGTTATTTGCTTTTGGGGTGTTATACCGTGTTGCGCTAACTCATTCTTTAGCCAACGTTTCGGACAGCATTGTAGTGTCCATCATCAGGGCAGATGTGTTATTTATTGCCCTTGATTCTTGGTTCTGCCCTGATGATGGACACTGCAATGCTGTCCAAAACGTTGGCTAAAGAATGAGTTAGCGCAACACGGCATAACACCCCAAAAACAAATAACAAAAAAGATTTTACCTCTATTCCCATAATTACTTTTTAATTTTGATGAATACCTATTTATACCAATTTTATTTTCTAAATACTTAAGTTTTTTTACCGATTTGCATCTCTTTACCTAACCTTAGTAACACCATTAAATAAAATAAAAACACTTTGTTTACCTTTTATAATAGAACTGCATATACTACATCTCATTTTCATAAATGACACAGAAATATTCCTGGTTTTAAATTAATAAAACAACATTTAGTATTCGATTAAAACTGATTTCTTTTATTGTTCCACAAAATGATACAATTAACGCAGTTTGCCAATAGTAACTGTCTTAATTAAAGCAGGAAACATCGAACGGAAGACATGCTTTCAGTATTTATCGATTAAGCTTACATTACTCCGACACACACTAGCTTAATTAACGATCTTAATTAATCACAGGCAAATAAAAAAAATAATAATAATTGGATAATTTGTAGAGCGCCGTTTTTGTGAAAGATCACCTCAAGGGCGCTAAATGGTTCTAATAATGGGTTCAAGGAAGCAGTTTCCGAAAGAAATCCGAAATAGTAGTACCTAAATATTTTAATATTGTTGAGCGACGAAAATCCGAAATAGTAGTACCTAAATATTTTAATATTGTTGAGCGACGAACGAACTTTGAAACAGCCTGTAGGTAACATTCGATTCACGCGTGCCAAGTCCATGCGCGTTGACTACCATCGAGAACGATAAATGCGAAGCCTTTATTATATGCACTCACTTCTAATAATAATAACAAATTAAATAAAAACAAATCACTTTGTTTACACCACTTACACCGCTTTCTTAGTAATTTAAAAATCACCTAAAATAATAAAGTATTTTACCTTGAATTCACGGCAACAAGCTCGAAAAAAAAACTGTCCCGACGAAAAGTGAATGCTACGCCCAGACACTTGCCACTTGACACTTGTGGCAACGCAAGCCTAGGTAAGCGTAGGCAAGCCAAACGTTGGCATCTACGCTCTTGGCGGACGTCGAGGCAACTACATCAGCTGTGACAGATGTCATTTTTCCTATTTCTATTTAAAAGCTAAACGAAGAAATTGCCCAAAAAAAGACAAATTAATTTTATTGATAATTTGAGAAGAAATTTGAAAATAATGTAAAAAGATTGCTGCCAAAACTATGGGAAAAAATAGTTGAAGATAATTATGTTAATTTTGAAATTTGAAATCGTCAGAAACAACTTAAAAATAAGTGCTCTCGCTAGCAGAAAAGTTGCTTGAAATGGCTGTAGCCGTGATTAGTGATCAGATCTAAATAGCTATGTACTTCCCTACCTTCCTCTTCCCCATTTACTTCCCCTCCTCCACTACCTCCAGCATCACAACATACCCCAATTGGGGATGCCATAGTCTCACTGGCTCCAGATGGCTTGGAGCTGTTGAGACTCTTGTGCGGTATTCACACACAAAAAGAGTGGTATAATGCATTCGTCCCGGATATACGAGAGACCCAGTTTATACCGTTACTTTATTTATTTTTCTGTGACTTGTTCCTTTTCATATAAAAATTAACTAATTTATTTGAATTAATTATATATGTTTTTAAATTAATAAATCCATACATAGGACCCTGCTTGATATAATTTAAAAAAATGATTATCGTTTGTCCAGTTATACATTTTTACGATATTTACTATAAACAGCTCGGAGTTGTACTCTTCTCAGGGTTAATTGCCATATACAAGGCGCAAGTTAGCAACGCTTGCCGCGCCTTGTGGACAGAATACCAACCGGACCCCGGCCTGATCGGCAGCAAGCTATCGCAAGCCTATTCAAGCCAAGCCAAACGCTTGCGGACGCTTGCCGAGCCGAGACAAGTATGTGGGCGCCCCTTAAAACACTTTTTATGGTTTGTAGAAATATCACAATATCACAATATCATAAATATCGAAATGTTACAATCGATATGATATTATAAGAATGTTCGTATATTTCGGTAACAAAACCGAATTCCGAAACCGGAACTTTTCGTAGGGCAACATAATATATTTTTTAATGTAGAAACGGACTTCAAAATGTCCAAAACCCAATACAATGCTTTATTATATTATAGCTTAAAAGAAAATATATTTATTTGTGATAACTATTTGTGATTTTGATAACTCCATGCCACACCAATTTAATTTGTATGGAAGGTAAAAAACAGTTTCTCAAGAAAACTTAAAAAAAAATAACTGGCTATTCAGATCTTGTTACTAAATATAGCTAAAACTATTTAAAGCAACGTTTCAATTTTGAGCGGTGGTTTTACTCAGAGCGCCTTTCACTATGCGATGCGCCGCAAGTGCACAACAGATTATTTAAATGAATTGATTGTGAAATAAGACAAATTAATTGAATAAAATTTACTCGCAACTCCGGATTGCTAGTTGAGAGCCTCACCCCTCGACCAAACCTTACCACAAACATTATTAATTTTCTCCATCAGGAGTGTTGAAAATTTTGAAGTGGTGCATATAAATCGAACTCACATGGAATAGCACTATTATATATCCCTACGCGATAGTGTGACATAACACCACTAACCAATGATAGCTAAAATGTATCACGCCACAAGAAAGATACAGCGGCAAGGGATACACAAAACAAACCATTTAGTTTCATGCTTGATATCGATAGTTAAATCAAATCTTGATGTTTTAGACTTCGGTAGGCAGGTACCTACCTAGGTCACTACTTACTTGGACTTTACGATAATTTATGAAAAGATATGTACAAAGTAGGTAGGAATATAATTATGTTGCATTCTGTAAATTGATTCGAATTCGTGAGATCAAAGAAGATAGACCGCATACCTACCACAGTTCTTACAATACAATTAGGTTCGCTATTTCGCCTTTCGGAAAAATCTCTGGTGTATTTTGTTTATCTAGGTACCTACCAAATCAGAATCCAGTCGGTGTCCCGAAACGAACGATTACTCGTACTAGGTACTGTAGGTACGAGGAGAAGGAAATGGAGCGGTAAAGGTTCCTGACTAGGTATTTATATCTGGTCACCAAGCAAGACTAAAGTTATTATAATGAACACGATAAAGAAGTGGACGCTTTATATGGATTAGGCATATTTCACGGATTAATGGACAATAGAGTGTAAAGAGAATACAATCGAATCCTAGCTGTTCAAACCTAGTTAATTACTGTGTAAACGTCCTAATTAAAACCTCTTCAAAACTAACAACTGAATAAATATTAACTATTTTATTCGATACTTAAATAAGTGAGATAAGGAATTAATATGTATTTATTTGTAAGAAACAAACAGCTTACAGTATACATAATATATAATACAGAGATAAATACCTACAATACGACTGCAATCCATTCACACAAGTGAATTGCAGTCAAGCCAAAAAAGTTTCTTATGCTAATATTGGTTTGGAGATGGAGTTTTATTATATCTTAAAATTAATGTTTGGTTATAGAAAAGGGAGAGAAATATAGGATAAGGATATAAGATGCTCCCGATACATTTCATACTTTCGTATTAATTTATCGTACGCGTTTCTTCTATTCGATATTTCTGAAGATTTTTTTAAAAATGTCTATGCTGTGAATTTTTTTGTTATATTGCGTACATATTCCAGGAATTGGGATTTTTTTTCTAATGTTTGTTCTACATGTGGGCAAATGGAATAAATTGGATTGGCGGGTTGATCTTGATGGAATTGGAATTTTTATTAAATTGGTAAGCTCTGGCGAGTCTCGGCCATTATTTAGAATTTTATAATACAAGATTTGATAAAAAATTAAACACTAGTAATTATCACGGTTTTGATAAGGATAACATTTTCATTTTAAAACTGGTTTATGCCTGTTGATTTCCGTAAAATACAACAAATAGAAATGATGGTTCACAGAATGATAATACCGATAATCTTATATGGCCACTAACTGAAAATAATATTAAAAATGTATTTTAATTATCATTGGTTGTGACAACCCTTTCCTAAAAGAAATATATTTGTTCAATGTAATCCGATAGCTGTCTGGGATATATCCGGTCGAGAATATGTGGAACGGGTTCAATCAAATTACGGAACAAACTGTTGGGTAGCTGTCTCTTTTCTGCGCGGTGGCAGGAGCACGTCAGTAACACGTGTATATGTTCACGTGATCGCGGAGTGAATTCGTAGCTAATCGTTTGAGAACTTTGTTATGAATTAAGTTTTGAACTTATTAACCACCTACCTATGATGTTTTTCAATTAAATTAAAATTAATCTTGTAACCGACCAATATTTAGCCCAGTTACCTAGGTACCTAGGTACATATCTATGAACAATAAGTTTTCTGAAAAATGCAATCAATTTATTTAGACAAAATTAATGAAATTAAAAGTTTTTCGATTTTAAAGAGGTCTTTAAAGGATTTTAATGTTCTGAGCCGGGTAGCAGTATCTACCATTACATCAACACCACTACCATCACTCAAGTGTCTGCTCCTAACCGTCTGGCGACAGTGAAAGTACACATTTACAAATGTTCCGAAAGTGCCAGTGCAAAGTGAAAATGCCGAAAATATACTATAGTATAGGTACCAATGTATTAAGTAAACTTAATAAACTGTTAATTACACCTATTTATCAAATATTTTTTTTATTTTACAAGCAATAATTATTCGCCTGAAACACTCATCCACATTGAAAAATCTCCTGATAAAAGATACATGACGCAAGATATAAGATATACAAGATAGTTTACCAAAAAAATAATAAATATTTTTTTCTTGCGCACGCCGTAATTTGAACCCGCGACCTCCGAATTCATAGCCAAGGATCGTAATCTCAATCTCAACGGCGAAACAATGAACAACTATTTTCTAGTTATTTAAAATATTGCATTATTCACGTAACATGGCGATACTGAAAGTACCTATCTACCATTCTTGAACTTGCCGCAAATATACCATATAGGTACGAACGAATTATTTGGTATAATTTATCAAATAAAATTTACTTGCGCACGCCCTAATTTGAACCTGCGACCTCCTAATTCGTAGTCAAGGATCGTCATCTCAATCTCAACGGCGAAAAATTTAACAACTATTTTGTAGTTATTTAAAATATTGCATTTTTTACGTAACATGGCGATACTGAAAGTACCTATCTACCATTCTTGAAATTGCCGCAAATATACCATATAGGTAGTAACGTATTATTTAAACAAATAAATATTGTGAAATTATACAAATTTATCAAATAAAATTTACTTGCGCACGACGTAATTTGAACCCGCGACCTCCGAATTCATAGCCAAGGATCGTAATCTCAATCTCAACGGCGAAACAATGAACAACTATTTTGTAGTTATTTGTAGTTATTAACTATTTTCTAGTTATTAAAAATATTGCATTATTCAAGTAACAGGGCGATACTGAAAGTACCTACCCACCATTCTTGAAATTGCCGCAAATATACCATGTAGGTACTAACGTATTATTTAAACAAATAAATATTGTGAAATTATACAAATTTATCAGATAAAATTTACTTGCGCACAACGTAATTTGAACCCACGACCTGCGAATTCGTAGCCAAGGATCGTAATCTCAATCTCAACGGCGAAAAATTTAACAACTATTTTGTAGTTATTTAAAATATTGCATTATTCACGTAACATGGCGATACTGAAAGTACCTATCTACCATTCTTGAACTTGCCGCAAATATACCATATAGGTACGAACGAATTATTTAAAACTAATAAGTATTGTGAAATTATAGAAATTTATCAAATAAAATTTACTTGCGCACGACGTAATATGAACCCGCGACCTCCGAATTCATAGCCAAGGATCGTAATCTCAATCTCAACGGCGAAACAATGAACAACTATTTTGTAGTTATTTAAAATATTGCATTATTCACGTAACATAGCGATACTGAAAGTACCTATCCACCATTCTTAAACTTGCCGCAAATATACCATATAGGTACGAACGAATTATTTAAAACTAATAAGTATTGTGAAATTATACAAATTCATCAAATAAAATTTACTTGTGCACAACGTAATTTGAACCCGCGACCTCCGAATTCGTAGCCAAGGATCGTAATCTCAATCTCAACGGCGAAACAATGAACAACTATTTTGTAGTTATTTGTAGTTATTAACTATTTTCTAGTTATTAAAAATATTGCATTATTCAAGTAACAGGGCGATACTGAAAGTACCTATCCACCATTCTTGAAATTGCCGCAAATATACTAGTTGCGCGTGAGGTTTAAAATTGAATAGCCTTAAATGTGTACCCTTCACCCCCCTTTGCCCCTTGTCCCCTTTCCGTGATCCGGGCCAAAGACAAGACAAGGAGTATTGTTATCAGTTGTTATCGTTGCATCTTACCCGCGAACATTTCGTGTCATATTGAAACCCGCATATGTTGAACTCGGCTGTGATCATTTTGGAGCACAATCGTCCAGTGAAACGGTTTTACCCGCCGCAGTGAATTTCACTGTGTTTTTTGTTTTGTGTTAAGTGTTAATGTTAATTGTATGCAAACTGATAAGAGAGCAGAACCAGCGGCTTAAGGAGAACGAGACCAGGGTAAGTCTTTTGGCCTATCCTACTCATTTTCCTCTTGCAAAACACTAAGGCAATTCAATTCGTTTTTATTTGTCTTAGTCTATATCGCATCCGCATTACCGCAACCCCCCGCACAATTGCGTACGAAAGATTTCCGCACAACCATCAAATTGGTCCAATTTCGAACCGGGTTATATTGTATTACTTTCGTTCGCAATTGCAATCTATAATCATTATTTGTACCAAAATCATGGCATTTGCATTATAAATGGGTTAAAATTTAGTCCGTCAAATAGTTATTAAAAACGAATTACATTTAATTCCTCGTGGCAAATTATAGGTTGACAATAATTTAATCGTGTATGTAGGTACCTGGTTTAACGCAAGGAATCGTATTGTGTAAGTAGGTACTTGTATTCAATACTGAATTCTAATAATACGAGTACATACTTCGCTAGCGTTAAGTACGTAGGTATGTATTAACGACCGCTAACAATAGATAGTAAACAGAATAATAATATTCAGTTGTTATTGAGTTTAATTTGGAAACACATATCAGAAGAATTGTTTACTTTGATCAATTACGCTAGCGTTAATTCAATTATAGCGTTATTTAAATTATAATTAATTATTTGGGTTAATTATTTATTGCTAAATACATAATGGCCACTAAAGAAAAAAAGTTGAGATTACTGACGGCTCAGCGAGATGCGTTAGATGCACGTCTTACTAAGTTATTTGAACTATCAAATAAAATTTCCGACTTGAGTATTCTAGAGGAGTTTCTTTCGTTGGTTGAAACTCTAGACTTGACTAGAAGTAAGTATGAGGACATATCTCAACAAATAAATATATTAAATTTGGAAATCGATTCAAACTTTGAACCTGATTTTGAAAGATGGTTCAAGTTCGACGATATGTACGGACATATCAAAAGAAAATTATCATTAAATCGGGAAAACACTTCGCGGGTGGTTAGTGAACAGAAAAAATGTAGTGTAAAACTCCCACCGATTGAATTGGCATATTTCGATGGGGAAATAAAAAATTGGCCCATATTTTATTCAAGTTTTATTAACACCGTACACAATAACGATACACTTTCGAATTCAGAAAAGTTATATTATTTGTTGGGAAAAATCAGTAACCGTGTTAAATCAACGTTCGCCGGGATCATTTTATCGCCGGAAAATTACGAAATTATTTTTAACTCGTTGATCGATAAATATAACGACAAAAGAGTAATATCTTCTGCATACATCGATCAAATTTTGGATTTTAAATCCTTTGCTGTTGCAAATATTAATAATCTGGAATCCTTCATTGATCATTTTGCGTCAGCTGTGGCAGCCGTTAAAAATATAAATTTAGATAATTTGTGTGACTTTATTTTCTTACACATTGCATTGAAAAAACTTGATATGGACTCGGTGAAAGGATTCGAAACATACAATCGGGAAAATGAATTCCCCTCGTTTGAAGACTTGGTGAAATTTGTGCGTGAACAAGTTAAGATCTTGCAAAGAACCGGTTCTTCAAGGAAATCGGTGGAAAATAAAAGTGAAACGTTAAAACGGTCACAAAGATCGACGCAAGCCTATATGAGTGCTGGTAGTGAGGAAAATCGTCAGCCTATTAAATGTTTACTTTGCAATAATCTATCGCATGGAAATTTGTTTAAATGTTCAGAATTTAAAAAATTGACTGTAAGGGAACGGTTCAATTTTATCAAAAGAAAGGGATTCTGTTTTAGATGCCTTAGTGATAGACATAAGGCTAGGGCTTGCAATTCAAATCAAAATTGTCATAAGTGTAATGACAAGTTTCATCATACAATGTTACATTTTGAAGAACAGGGTGCATCACACAAGGGGCAGTCAGACTCTCAAAATGCCCAAAGAATTGAAAACCAGAAAGCTGATCAATTGAATGATCCAAAACCGGGCTGCTCCAATTCTGATGTAGCTTTGTGTACTTTTTCAACTGTTCGATCTCATAATCTAAAGACTCATTGTACTGTATTGCTGGCTACCGCACGAGTGGGAATAATAGACGCACAGGGAAATGAACATCTCGTTAGGTGTTTATTGGACAGCGCATCTCAGAGCAATTTTATTACTCGGGATTGTTGTAGAAAATTAGGATTTTTTGAATATCAACGCCCGTCTTGTTCCACCGTTAAGGGTATTGGAGGTTCGTCTAAGCCCATTACAGGCTCCATACAGACCGAAATTTACTCTCGTTTCAATCGAGCAATAAATTATAACATTACTTCATTGATTGTGAATAAAGTTACAGAGCGCTTACCTACCGCCAAAGTTGATGTACCTTCATTGTCATATTTGAATGACTTACCGTTGGCGGATGAGTCATATGGAGAACCAGGAGAAATTGACATGTTGCTAGGAGCCCAGCTCTTCCCGCATCTCCTGTTGTCAAAAAGGGTTCAAGACCCTTTTCAGAGGTATAATCTGCATGCTTTAGAAACAGTTCTAGGATACGTTATTTTGGGATCAGCACCAACTCGGGTTGAGGATAATGTTAGCGTATCTTGTTGTGCCATGCTAGAAGAACCAGATGATATTTGTCTCAAAAGATTTTGGGAATTAGAAGAGGTAAACGTACCGTCTATTAAAAGTCCTGAAGATCGTGAATGTGAGGAAATATATCAAAGAACAACCACAAGAGATCCTGAAAATGGAAGATATATAGTAACTTTGCCATTTAAAGGGGATGTTTCAACCCTTGGGGATTCATTTGCAATGGCAAAGAAACGTTTTTTATGCCTTGAACGTAAATTGGAAGCCTCTCCAAAATTAAGAGAAGCTTATAATAATGTTATCAATGAATATTTAGAGAAGGATTATTTGACTCTCAGCACTTCAAATGAAGGAAATGAGATGCCTTCATACATAATTCCGCACCATGGAGTTGTACGAGAGGATAAAATCACGACCAGTTTGAGAATAGTCCTGGACGCTAGCGCAAAAACAAGCACTTCCGTGTCATTGAATAATATTTTATATAGTGGGGAAAACTTACAGGGAAATTTATTTAATATAATTATGAATTTTCGTGTATTCCCAATAGCTCTTTCAGCTGATATACGCAAAATGTTTTTGTGTATAGGAGTGAAAGATAGTGATCGGAGATATCAACGAATCTTGTATCGCTTCTCGCCCAGCGAAGATATTAAAACTTATGAGTTTAACCGCGTTTGTTTTGGTCTTACATCCAGCCCATTTCAAGCTTTACGCACTATCAGGCAATTGGCCTCCGATGAAGGAGAAGCTTTTCCTGAGGCTAAGAAAATTATTGAAGAATTTTTATATATGGATGATTTTGTATATAGTATGGAAACTGAAGAGGGTGCAAAGGAAACGTCCTCTCAGTTAATCGCATTATTGAAGACTGGCCAATTTGACCTTGTCAAGTGGACCAGCAATTCGCAAAATGTTCTGGAATCTATTCCAGATTCGCATCGCTTATCAGCGATAAAGGAATTTGATGAAGTAAGCATGCATAAAATATTGGGCTTATACTGGTCACCAAATTCCGATTTATTCTCGTTCGTCACTTCTACACCTAAAACAGGTTGTACAAAACGAAATATATTGTCTTGTGTCGCAAAAATATGGGATATTATGGGCTTCATCGCGCCTGTCGTTTTATATGCCAAGCTTTTAATTAAACAATTGTGGCTACACAAATGCGATTGGGATGATGAGCCTCCCGACGATATTGTAAGGATATGGACGCAATTCTGTGAGGAACTTTCCTCACTGAATAGAATACAAATTCCGCGTCATACTGGCATCACGTCCAGTAGCATCGTAACCATTGTTGGTTTCGCAGATGCCAGCGAAAAGGCATATGGAGGTATAGTGTATTTCCATGTCCAAAATCATGAAGCAATTTCAGTACATGTTGCTTGTGCAAAATCGAAGGTTTCTCCTGTAAAAATTGTTTCTCTCGCACGATTAGAACTTTGCGCTGCATTAATACTTGCAAAATTAATGCATAACGTAATAGAAACCTTAGAAAAACGCTTGAAAATTGAAAATATATACGCATTTACTGATTCCACTGTAGCACTTTGTTGGATTCAGTCTTCTCCGCACCGTTGGGGGACATTCGTGGCTAATAGAGTTGCTAAAATTCAATCTGAATTATCGGCTACCTGTTTTAATCATATAGCAGGCACAGATAATCCCGCTGATTGTCTGTCACGAGGGCTTACCCCCAATCAAATTTTAGATCACCCGCTATGGTTTCATGGCCCACCGTGGATGAAATTTAGGCCTGATCGGTGGCCCATTACCACATTTGATGTTACTATGGTGACAGAACTACCCGAACAGAAGTCTATTTCGTTAGTAATGACTTCTGGTTTAGAAGAATATGATATTCTTACCCTGTCAAAGCGCTTTTCCTCGTGGAATAAATTATTACGATGTTTGGTTTACGTATTTCGTTTTCTTAAGGTGTTGCCATATCGAAAATATATAAGTGGGTCAGATTTAGAGTTCGTTGAGCTTAAAATATTGCGCGAAATACAACGAGCGTACTTTCCCGGGGAATTGATAAATCTACAACAAGGAAAGACGTGTAAACCCGTATTTCAACGTTTGAGACCGTTCTTGAATGACGGAATCATAAGGTTGGGAGGTCGTTTAGTTAATTCGGATTTAAATTATGATCAAAAGCACCCCATAGTTCTCCCGCGAAAGGATCACGTTTTAAATTTGTTGGTTGATCATTATCATAAAATTCATTGTCACTCGGGTCCCGCATTATTAATGTCTATTTTGAGGCAAAAATATTGGATACTGTCAGCCCGTAGTTTAATTCGAAATCGAGTACATAAATGCAATTCGTGTTTTCGGCTACGCCCTAAAACAATTGCACCTTTAATGGCGGATCATAGAGATTGTCGTGTCATTCAGTCTATAAAACCATTTACGCATGTGGGTATAGACTTTGCCGGGCCTTTAAGGGTAACCGTATCACGCGGACGTGGAATTCGTTCTCAAAAGGCGTATATTTGCTTATTTGTGTGTTTGACAACAAGAGCTATACACCTTGAATTGGCATCAAGTTTGAGCACCGAATGTTTTCTGAACGCATTCAAACGATTTCTTTCTAGGCGTGGTCCTGTGTCAAATTTATATTCAGACAACGGAACTAACTTTGTAGGAGCCAAGAGAAAATTGAATGAATTGCACGCATTTTCGTCATCTTCACATTTTGGTGAAGAATTTGCAAGTATTTTGGCCAATAATAGAATAAGCTGGCATTTGAATGCGCCAATAGCACCCCACTTTGGAGGAAATTGGGAATCCAATATTAAAAGTATGAAGACTCATCTTTTTCGGGTAATAGGAGATCAGATTCTATCGTTTGAAGAGGCAACTACAGTACTTGCACAAGTAGAAACCATTCTGAATACGAGGCCATTGTGTAGAACGCTCTCTTCAGACCCCTCCGAGCCCCTTGCGTTAACGCCAGCTCACTTCTTGACGACAACTCCCTTAAAACACCTGCCCGCCATGGAAATCGAGAAGGATAATTTGAACCTTCTATCGCGTCATGATTTACTCGATAAATTAATTCAATCATTCTGGAAGCGATGGAGATTAGATTACTTGCATACTTTGCAAGTACGTCCAAAATGGAATATTCCTACTAATCCAGTAAAGGTCGGCTTAGTAGTAATAGTGGGAACTGAAAACGCCCCACCATTACATTGGCCGTTAGCTGTTATTGATGAAGTTTTCCCCGCAAAAGATGGAGTTATTCGTGTTGCTCGTGTCAGAACAGTGCTGGGATCTTATATTCGCCCAGTAATACGGCTATACCCTTTGCCAACTCAATAGTAGTCTAGTAGCATTAGGTTTAGTCAATGTAGGTTAGGAAATTTAGGATAACTGTAGGTTATGTTAATTTGTTTATATGATAAATGCCATGACAATGCGGTTTTGAAAGGGGTGATTTCGCACCCTTTCAAGGCGGGGGGGATAGTTGCGCGTGAGGTTTAAAATTGAATAGCCTTAAATGTGTACCCTTCACCCCCCTTTGCCCCTTGTCCCCTTTCCGTGATCCGGGCCAAAGACAAGACAAGGAGTATTGTTATCAGTTGTTATCGTTGCATCTTACCCGCGAACATTTCGTGTCATATTGAAACCCGCATATGTTGAACTCGGCTGTGATCATTTTGGAGCACAATCGTCCAGTGAAACGGTTTTACCCGCCGCAGTGAATTTCACTGTGTTTTTTGTTTTGTGTTAAGTGTTAATGTTAATTGTATGCAAACTGATAAGAGAGCAGAACCAGCGGCTTAAGGAGAACGAGACCAGGGTAAGTCTTTTGGCCTATCCTACTCATTTTCCTCTTGCAAAACACTAAGGCAATTCAATTCGTTTTTATTTGTCTTAGTCTATATCGCATCCGCATTACCGCAACCCCCCGCACAATTGCGTACGAAAGATTTCCGCACAACCATACTAACGTACTATATATAGGTACTAACGGATTATTTAAACAAATAAATATTGTGAAATTATACAAATTTATCAGATAAAATTTACTTGCGCACAACGTAATTTGAACCCGCGACCTGCGAATTCGTAGCCAAGGATCGTAATCTCAATCTCCACGGCGAAAAATTTAACAACTATTTTGTAGTTATTTAAAATATTGCATTATTCAAGTAACATGGCGATACTGAAAGTACCTATCTACCATTCTTGAATTTGCCGCAAATACCTATACCATATAGGTAGGTACTAACGTATTATTTCAACAAATAAATATTGTGAAATTATGCAAATTGCACGCCGTAATTTGAACCCGCGATTTCTGAATTCTTTTTTTATAGTTATATTATTATTGCATTATTCACGTAACATGAGAGTAGGAAGTATGTACCTCTCATTATTATTTTACATACATTTATACTTTTGAATAGGTACCTAGAAAAAAAAAACTATAAAAATAAAAAGTATAAAACTCAGTACGGGTAGTGAAGCCCACATTGTCAAAGTATGAAAATAAATTTATTTTGAAAATACAGGTATCTGTAATATGATTAAAAATTATGGAAGTATTTTTTTTTCACAAAGCACTCTTTTCAGGGTGGAATGCCTAAAACCAAAAAAAAAAACTTTTTTTTTAATGTTTGCACAAACGTAATATGTGTAATTATTTTTATTAGATTATTTTAAAATCAGTTTTTAATACACCATCATATTATGTACGAGCATATTAATTTTATTATTATCTAATGAGAAAAAATAATACCAACAATGCGGACACCGGGTTTAAAAATGCGACATTCTCCGACAAAAGCAAGCGAAAAAGAATACAAACATAAATTAGGTAAATAGGTACCGAGCCTTTGCTAATTCGAAAATTCACAATAGAAAATTTCAAAAATCTGAGAACGATACGATAGTGGCATCTATGGATATTTTAGTAATGTATGGCTCAAAGCATGCCTTCTGCATAATTTTAAAATTGGCTTCAATCTATGCGTTGCGTATATAATGCAAAGTGTTAGTTTGGGGACAGATACTTTGGGCCTGTCCCCAAACTATACAAATGTCCCCGAAGTATGGGCGCGCTCGAAAAACTGTCCTCATTCTATGCTTCCCACATATATATATATATATATATATATATATATATATAAATGTCGGAAATATTTTAGATTTTTAATAGAGTTTTAAAGTAAAAAAAATATTCTATTACAATATACAATTGCTGTTAAAAAGCCTATTTTGTCAAAAATGTCAAAAAGAAACTCGTTGATCCAAGGGCACATGTTAATTTATTCATTTGTGGTCATCACCCAGATGAAAAAATACAATTCTTAATCGTAATAAGCATAATTATATCTACATATAGAAGTGTACCTACGTACAATATGACAGGTCTTAAAATGGATGTCAACATCAACTAGACAAACCACTTAAAAAATTGTGCAATAGACTAAGATTTTTGTTTTGAAAATTTCACCATTTAAACTTGTTTTCAACATAGTACATATTGTAGGTATCTACCGTCTATTTATGAAATGCATTAGAGGAATAAATAAATTTATTAAAGGCTTCATCCAATGTACAAAACTAATAAATTAAAAAACGTCTTTATTTTGTGCTTCCCCAGCATAGCAGAATAGATCATTGAATTAAAGCTGGGTGAATTCTGGATTACGCAACGCAGCGCAGAAGGAAAGCATAAAAGAGTAAAACATATTTTCATTAAATATATAGCGCAATGAACGCAACAACAACGTCATGTCAAGATACGAAATAACCTAATTTTATTAGGTACATATTGGAAGATTGTCTGGTCTGCGCTGAAATTACATCATGCCTAGTCAATTGCTTTTATGTTCTATGTAAATAATGTAAAACCTTGTACGGAGTTGAATTCTTAATGGTTGTGGTAAAAAACCACGTACAACTAGTTCAGAACAGTAAATGGAACTTTATTATTTAGGTCTCATTAATTTTTAACCACTAATAAAATTATCGTTGATTGATTTAAGGTCATTTACGATTGTTTCAGTGTAGTACTTAGTATTCCTATGGTCAACGTTATCAGAGCAGCACTTAATTAAACATTCAAATGGCTAATGTAAACTTTGTAAAATTCCCCTTGGCAGGGAATTTCTGAGAGGGGTGCGCCATATAAATCTGCAATATTTCTAAATTCCTTTGCATCACCGATTAAAGAAACTGGAAAATTTGTGCATTACATGTTACTTTTTGAGAATTATTAAACATTTCAGTGACCGAAAACATAGCCGCATTTATAATGTATCTGCACATTAACCGAAGCCAGAAGTGCCGAGAGTTCCCAGTCCCCAATGCTAAATTAGCGAAAACAGGAACGTCCCAGAACCGCAGGAACTGTCAAACACCTGTGACGGGAACCCGCAGGTCCGCCCATTATGGCCTTCGTCCCGGGTGAAATGGGATCCCCGTTCGTGTCTTGACTTCCTAAAAGCAATTTAAATGGGACAACGGGTGTTCAATATCAGACTGGCACCAGACAGAGGAGAAGGAAATTAATTGAAACATATTAATCCATTTATTCTAGATAGTAAATTTTAACGGTATTGGATCAGAACGTGATTTTGAGTTTTATGGGTTTGATTTATATGGTTGTTAAATATTGATATTAATATTATTCACTGCAAATTCAGTATGCTACTTTGCATCTTCGACTCCGATTTATAATTTTGTTTGAATATTACGGTAATATCTTTATTTTTTTATAATTATCATTTAATACATAAAGTATTTTTTTACAATACTTATTACATATTCACTGTGTATTATAAATAATCCTAATAGCACTATGAAGAAATAAGGCTCGTGTGTTTGGTGAGAGAATATGAGCTCAGATAATAAAATCATACATTTAATAAAATAATAAATACAGAAAAACGGCAGATCTATAAAAATTAGATTTTAAAAAAAAAATAACAGTAAAATACAGTTAGGCTGGAAATAGTACAGTCGACCGACGACGTTGCGCTGACGAGCTGTACCGATGATCAAGCAGCGCGTGGCACTAAAGCTCTTTATTTATCCGCCTACGTATTACTACAAGCGCCTACGTACGCGACCGACGTACGCTAAGCATTATAGAAGATTAATGTTATTTTTAAATTAAAGCAGAATTTCTAAAATTTTGCCGATAATTTTAAAATGAAGAAATTATTATTTTTTTGACCACAATAAGTAGGCTTATGTTTCCACAAAATGCATACAAAAGATGAAATATTTTAATTCATTTAGATTTTGTAAGTGGCATGCAAATATATATATATTAACAAAGAGACAAAGTACAAGTAAATAGAGAAAAAAACTATTTTTTTTACAAATGATTCAAAAACTCTAGAAAAATATCACTCGCTGAAAATATGAAATAAAATTATGTAAAAATTTCTACGAGTATCATCTTCTTATTTAATGACATATTAAATTGATGGATATAATCTTAAAAATATGTTTAATGATATGATATTTTTATCCGAGACACTATCTAGGTTAAAAACCATTTTCATTAGAAACTTTGTGATCATTTAAAAATGTTGCTAACAAAATGATGACGAAATAAGTTGCAAGATGATATTGTTAATTCTGAATACAAACAATAGATCGACAAATATGACTTTTAATAAATAGTTTCCAATGGTCAAGTAGTTAAGAAGCTTGTCCCGGTAAGGCAAGAGATCTTGGGTTTACTAGTTGTGACCGTTATCTTTTTTATAATCTGTGTCTTGTTCTGTTTTATGTTTCGTTTAGATTTATTATTATTATCTTCTTCCTTAATATAATGTAACACTTTACATGTATTATTTCTCAAAAACTAAAGCCACGCGACTTATGGTCCTGAAAAAAATCTTATTAAATATAACTAATTAATCGGTAAAAAAAAATATAAATTTAAAAGATAAACGACAAGTGGTTGTCTTTCTAATAAAAATCAAAACTATCTTTAAAATAATGAAAACATAGCTTCAAGTGAAAAATATTAAATTGTATTGAAAAAACAAAATAAGACACTCTTGTCTATCAAACTAATTAAATCAAACTCTTCACTGAAATATCGTAAGGTTTTATTCAATATTCGAGAATTCAGAAAGAAATCAAATGCTTTCATTACAAAGATAAAATCTGTTAAATACGAGACGTTTCAAATGTTTTCCTTTATAGTATTTTATCAAGAAATTTTTCATCACGAAGATACAAGATTCTGATTGCCCATCGATTTAATATTTACAGTCAATGTAGAACTTCTCCATGAAAAGAAAAGCACTTGGTAAATCTTATAAACCTCTTTTTAGACTTGAAGCGCTTGTACTATTGATTTCACCCCTTGGGGATAAGTAAGGGATCAATAAAATGAAATTAGTTTAATAATGGTTGCTAATCTTCCCTCCCATTCAGCTATTACATTATGATTTTCACCCGCCTTAGAAATTTAGATTAACCTTCTTGTCTAGTACCGAAAAAGACTTCGAAGTTTGAATTGATTTTTAAACGATTGAGAAACACAAAAGAGGGTCTTTAATTTTATTTTAATTCAGTTAAAAGTACGTAGTTACTTACATCATTCGTTAATTATCATTATTAACAGAGAATCCGCTGTACACTGTTTCTCAATTATTTTTTTAATGATAAACTAATGTTTAAAAGACAAGGTTTTTATGCATAGCACAAAGGATAACAAATTATTATAATAAATAATTAGTCACCTGAAATATCAATAGAAAATGAAAATATCTCCCGAGTAAAAATAAATGCCGACGGGAATTGAACCCGCACCTTCTGATGTCCGGTCAGGTGCTCTGGACCACTGAGCTTCATCGGCTTATTTCCAACACGCAAAATAATTCAATATGTACTAGTACTTCAATCAAAAATTATTGCTTATAATAATTTGTTAATTTTTCCTGAATTTAAATATTATCAACATAAAAACAAATAATGTATTTATTTCTAGAATAAAATAACCCAAACGAATATGATAAAAAATTAAAATTGAAGACTTAACTCCATGGTTAAAAATTTAATTTTCCATTAGGTTTCTACATAATAGTGTTGGCTTAAAAATCAGAAGAAAAGGCTGCTTAATTATGCTAGAATTAACCGTTCCAGAGTGCATTGGTGCTGGAGAGAACAACAGATTTCTTGACTATTATAAATTATTTCGTTGACTCTGTGTGATTGAAGCTACAAAACTATTATGTTTTTTACTACTTTTACTAATTTCAATGTAAGCTGAAAGTCTCACTAGGCAATGTATGTTCTGAGACGGATTGCTAACCGTATAAAAATAAACTCCCCGTTACACTCTATCCATCCATATAATTTTCCGAAAATAAAAATGTCCAAAAATCGTGTGCATTGTTTCGTCGTGATGTTTCATGTTGAATCGTTTAACGGTGAGATGCAGATAGTCGCAATAACAAAATTAATATGCATAAATCGTCTATCTAAGCAAGTTAACGTCGTTAAGCAAATTGCGATTCTGCTAGGTGTAACTACACCCGTAGCGTAGGAGCCGCGCAATCTAGGCAGGATATTAAATTACAAATGCGGAGGGTGGTGGGAGATGGCGTGCTTCCTTTACGATGAGAAATGCGCTGCATTAACCTCTGAGTTTACCTGTTACCTGCAAGCCAGCGTAAATAAGCAATAGAGCTATTTTCATTTTATTTCTGGATATTAAACCGGTACTGCTTTTAACCTTATGCAATTGATTTTGGGTTATACAGAGAAATTTATATTTGTTTCTGATAGAGCAGTGGTAAAAATTATGCCCTAGTCGAAAATTTGAGGGTCCAAAACCCGAAAGAAAATATAGCGCAACCATTTTTCGCTATTATTATATATTTTTTAAATGCCTACAATTTATATAGTCAGCATAATATTGAGGTTATGCTCAACTCTAAAAAGTTTTCTGCTGGAAAATATGTCAGTTGAGCAGCCACTTGTGGTCAACTAGTAGTACAAAATTCCAACTCCTAACCTAACCAAACTTAACCAACCATTGAGCTTGATGTTTTTTCAGTGCCTACAAAAACATAGTGATACATAAAACATATGATGTCCAAATGATTTACTAATATATGTTTTTTTTACTAAACCAATATTAATAATGAACTGTTTTATCGCTTCTATAAAGATACATTTAATTCGTTTTTTTTTTGCTGAACGACAAGCTTTTTTAAAAATATATTTAGCTAGGTACTTAAAAAAAACTTTAAATTAATCACAAATAATTTCCAAAGTAATTTTTTTCACTAAACCGGTATCTCTTGTGTCCTATTTTACAAAATAAATCAAAAAAATTCTGTCTAGGTCGAGAGTACGAAAACTAATATAATTTATAAAAAATATCAAATAAATTTAGTAAAGAATTTTAGTTTTCTGAAATATTTTTTGTGAAACGTTCCTCTTATAATGATTTATTTATTTAGACTTAAAAATATCTAGTAGACTGGAACAGAAAACGGTAATTGAGTTGTGTGTTTTTTTGACTTATAATATTTAGTTACTACACAGCTTCACAGCATTCAATACGTATTTATAATTGAATGCAGGTTAGTACACATTTTCACATCATGCAATACATATTTATAATTGAATGCAGGTTAGTAAACAGTTTCACATCATGCAATACATATTTATAATTGAATGCAGGTTAGTACACAGTTTCACATCATGCAATACATATTTATAATTGAATGCAGGTTAGTACACAGTTTCGCAGCAAACGATACGTATTTATAATTGAATGCAGGTTAGTACACAGTTTCACAGCATGCGAACCAAATTATTTATAATTGAATGCAGGTTAGTACACAGTTTCATATCATGCAATACGTATTTTTAATTAAATGCAGGTTAGTACGCAATTTCACAGCATGCAATACGTTTTTAAATTGAGTATTGTGACTGAATACCCCAAACTCTTTGATTAGCCTTTTGGCCTTTAGGTTGGTTCAAAGATCCCTCTGAATTGTCTAAAATTTTGTCGATTCCCAACAAATCTCGCCTGTCCGATAACACTTTTATGGGGAACATATCTTTCTTTTTTCCAACAGAGGCCGCTTTCCCAATAGAAACAAAAGATAACAAGCGCTGAAACTAAATTGGTGTATTGTTCCTCGTAAATTTAGTCCTTGGTAAACCAAAACAAATGCAAATGAATTATAAAATACCATACTATTTCAAAAAATTCAAACTATGGCTGAATGATTGAGATCTTGAAATTAATCATATCAATTCTTACAAAATTTCATGTTTCATATATCGCTACAATAAATTCAAATTATTTACATTAAATTTAAATTATATACCTGTTACCGAGGGACTAGGTGGCAACAAATAATGAAAATGATTTCGTAAAAACAAACTGATGTTCTTTGAAAAATTGGGTTTTCGTATGTACCTACATATTTTGTAAAATAATACGGAAAAAAATAAGTAAAAAATACGGCGAAAAAGTTCATATGTTCACCGTTTTTCATATTTTTCTCTCTTGGCCAGAACCGAGGATCTTATCGATCTTCCTCGTAAGTTGTCTATGGTTCAGTTATGTTGATAAGGAACCTTAATTACCTAGACCTCTACAATCTTTACCGTTCGCAGTTATTCTCCCTTATATTTATTACGTTGTATTTGTATCGTATTTTCATTGAAAGTTGTTGATATAACTGTATTCAATGATCAGATTAAATATTCACAGTGAATGCGTACAGGGAAAATTACGTTTTCAATTTTCTTTTTAGTATCAAGTCCCATAATAAACTAATGAATAGTCCTTTGAAAGTTCTTGTTTGATTTTTTTTTAATATTTTTCAACGGAATTGCTTTATACAGAAAGCATGTACTAAATAACACCGCATCACTCCGTATTTTCTACCTTCATAAGAACATTACTTATATAATTATTTAGCATAAAAATCATTTAATAAACGTATTTTGTGACAGGTCTTTATTATATATTAAAAATAAGGGAGAACTTTCTAGCTGAATAACTAATTGCTTTATAACAATGAAGACTTATTATTTTTAAATTGTTTTTAAAGACATTATATACCTTAGCATTTACTTTAACTAAACTGAATAGACCATTTAAATGAATAATTTAAAGCTTAAAACCAATTAAGGCTTCAAAAGCATTCATATTAAAAAAAGTATCTTGATTAACAAAAATAAAATTGAATTTTATCTTACTGTACTTTGTTATGTCTCAGATGGCGTGGGCTACATGGGAAAACACTGTTTAAAATTATAAATATTTCAATTTATAAAATACCTCATCTCAAATGTTACGTATGACGTAAGATATTTTGCTTTTTAATATTTTTATAAACGTATGCCTTCATAAAATCCCAATAATTCTGGATAAGAGTGTTATTTATCAGAAATTGAAAGCTAGCATTCGTTTTTACACCTCAATAAAGTAGGAAGATATCAATATTTTTCATGGCAGTTGTATTTCCATAAATATTTGTGATCATAATAATTCTTAAGTTGATAAAATTTAAATATAGCAAGTCAAATAACTTCATAAAGTATCGTGTAAGAAATAATCAGTAGATATATCTTGCGCACATACAGCAAGTATCTCGTAAGGAATATTTATTAATATACCTATTCAAAATTCCAGGGCAGAGTTGAAATAATATATTCAAAACAATCCATATTTACTTCATGCGTATTACGTAAATATTTTTTTTTGTGTTCTGAACATTTATTTATTTATTAACGCCGATTTTAGCGGCTTTTACAAAAGAATAACAATTGTTTTACATATGAATACAGAAAATACTTAGATAAAAAAAATTTATATAAATATAAAATACATAAAAGAGAACATATTCCTTCTTGTATTTTTTTTTACTATTGTGACCTTGATTCAGTAAATTTGAAGTTTTTATAGTGTGTGCGAAATTAAATTAATAGTTTGATTGCCTAGTATTTTATTATTTTAATGATAACTTTTGTCTTTTTTGTTATATGTATATTTTATTTATTTATTTATATATAATTTGTACATTTATTTATAACAATTACAGGTAATAAAGCCTAAGACGTTATAATTGTACCATTTATGCAGTGTATATGCAATGCCAAAAATCTCGCAAATGCGCTATAGGACACAAAAAATAAATCTAATTTCTTATCTACCGCATTCAAAAAGCACGTAGCTCTCCCCACAGGTGAGTTCATTAATAAATTAGTGCGGCTTGCTCTACTATATAGAAGATTGTGATGACGTCCTCGAGAGTGAGACTCTGGTACAAAAAAATTTAATTGGGCCAGAATCTCATTATTAGATAAGTGACCGTTTATTAGTTGGAAAAAATATTTAAGCAAAGCAATACCTCTACGTGTCTCTAGGGAGTGGTAATTGGTCATGCCTAATATATAAATCGATGGGTAAAGCCAAGGGTAACGTCCATAGAGCCGCGAGAATAAAAACCTTAAAATTTTTTTATGGACTCTTTCAATGCGTAAAGTGTATGTTAATTCATGTGGAGCCCAGATGATCGAGTTTGATTCAAGTACACTTAGGACTAGTGTGTTATATAATAACGTCAGTGTTTTTGTGTTACGAAACGGATATGAGTTTCTAATTACGAAGCCGAGAAGCCTGTATCCTCTGCTTATTAAATCATCGATGTGTTGGTGAAAGGTTAGTTTGCTGTCGTAAATAACTCCTAGATCTTTGATTTGATTTAGGTAGTGGAGAATAATTTCATTGATTGTATATTCAAATACATGCGGTTTCTTTGATCTTGTATACGAGACGATATTGCACTTGGGTGTACTGAAGTTCAAGCCATTTATTTTGGCCCAGTTTGAGACGCAGTCAATGTCACGTTGAAGGAGAATACAGTCAAGATGGTTTTTTATTGAACGATATAGTTTCAAGTCATCTGCAAATAGTAAATACAGCGAATGTGTGATGACTGAACCAATATCGTTGATAAAAATCAGAAACAGAAGTGGTCCAAGGATAGACCCCTGAGGAACTCCAGAAAAAACTGTGAATTCCAAAGAACTGGAACCCTTATAATAAACAAACTGTCTACGATTTCGAAAATATGAAGCAAAAAAACAGAGTAGTCTTTTGGAAAAACCAAATGAAGCTAGCTTATTTAGAAGAATGTCGATGTCAACCTTGTCGAATGCTTTTTCCAGGTCGAAATAAGCAACATCCACCTGTCCCCGATTGTCGAGAGTTTGTGATAAGAAATCTGAGATGCATAAGAGGTTTGATGTTACTGACATCTGGGATCTAAAACCATATTGACGGTCATCAAGAATTGGATTAACGTGATTAAGTATATATTTATGTAGAATTTTCTCGAATATTTTCATGATGGAACATAGAACGGCAACTGGTCGATAATTCCGGATATCGCGTTTGTCTCCCTTCTTGTAGATAGGGGTTATTTTAGTTAATCTCCAGATGTCTGGGAGAATCCCGTTTTTTAGGCAAACATTGAAGAGATGACATAATGGTGGTATTAAAAGGTCGGAACAACCCTTTAGTATAAATGTTGGAATATTGTCAGGACCGATGGAGTGAGGTTTCTTTAAATTTGAGAGTGCCTCCTTAACATCTTTTTCTGAAATACTGACCAGGTCGAATGAGGGCCCAATCTGTACAGTGTGAAGGGTAGAGTCAATATTGAGAGTTGGTTGGACATTTTTGTAAACAGATGAAAAAAAGGTCGCAAAACTATTTGCGATTTTATCATCAGTAGTCAATTCCTCTCCGTCAAGAATCATAGACTTAAATGAGTTGTTGGATTTTTTTAGATCCTTAATGTACTTCCAAAACTGTTTGGGATCAATAGATAATTTTTCTTCCATTGAAGTTAAATGATTTTTAAAAGCTTCACTGATTTCATGTTTTACGATGGAGCGATAGGCTGAAAAACTAGCATAGTCCAAGTTGTGACGTGTTTTTTTCCATCGCTTATGAAAAATATGTTTAATTTTAATATTTGAAATAATACTTTTGGTGTACCACTTAGGATATACTCTGTGTGCCGTAGTGCGAGGTGTGGAAATGGGTATACACTTGTCGAATATATTGTAAATTGAATTGTAAAAATTTGTACATAATGCATTTATATCTGTTGAACTTTGGCAGACCGGTTGCCATGAGCATTCAGAAAGCAATTCATATAATAAGTGGAAATTTCCTTTGCTGAATCTCCATGCGTTTATGGTTCTAGCTCCATGATAGGAGGGAACTTCTATTGGACTTGGGTTTAGACATGAATTTGCAACACCTGAGTGAGTCTCACCAATACTAATAGACAAAGCAGGGTGGTGCTTGTCCTCGTTTGTAATAGGGTCATGACATTTCTCAACACACTTTATAAGATCCTTGGCATTACATAAAACTATGTCCAGAGTGTTATTATAATCATTACATATCAAGTTATATTCTTGCAAACCGTAGAAACATTTAAAATAGTTAAAAATGTTCACAATATTGGAGTTACAGGAAGGGAGGTTCAAATCACCTAATATTAAGATATTTTTGTCACCGAGAAGATTATAATTACTTTCTATTTTTTCGAACATGTTGTAGTATAACGAAGTTGAAGAACGAGGTGGCACATATATCACACATACGAAAACAGTTGAAGATTTCAAGGATAGCTTCACCCACAGGGATTCAGTGTCGGGGAGGTCCATTGAAGAAATCCTCTCAGCATGGGTTACAGAATCAGCACGAACAGCCAGGACGACACCCCCCGCTCGTGTGAGGCGGTCACGACGAAAGACAACATAATTTTCTGGAAATAGCTCTGAATTATGCACACTTGGTTTCAGCCACGATTCAGTGATTGCTATTAAATCTAAGCTATCTCGAGCAAATAGGTTGTTTTTAAATACTGCCAATTTCGTATTTAGCCCTCGAACGTTTTGATAATAGATAGAGAGGTTAGAATTACTTCTCACTCTTAGAGTGTTTCGTTTTATCATTGGTTGCAACGTTTCTCCGAAAAAACCACTCATTAAATGCAACATGATTTGGCCATATGTTCGGGTCCATATAAAATGAAAGCTTCGATTCCGGGACTCCAATCCGGAAAGAGGCGTAGTCAGCTTTGGCTGTCAATTTGACAACATCGTAAACAATTCCTTTGTTTATATTGAGAAGGAAATTTACCATATCCTCGACCGTAGTGTTGACATCGAATTGCCAGGCATGTATATATTTGCGCCTTTCAACGGCTATGAGGCCTTTATGCTCAGTCGCGGTACCATGAAGTACTGGTCGTCTTTTTTTCCTATGCGTGACTCGGCGCCAATTGGGGTTAGCCGAAGTGGAGGTATAGGCTTCTGTTTCCGATTTGGATTCTGCTGTATCGGTTTCTGCAGTCTTCGATGTTATAGTATCGGTAGGTTGGGCAACGGGAGTTGACATCTTCTTCGGTTTAGATGGGCCGGACATCGGAACCGATGGATCTGGAACAGATGATGCCATTGAAGCATATGTTATAGCAGGTTGAGGGTCTACTTCCGATTTGTTAAATGTCTATACGCATCTTCTTCCCCTTGAATAATCACGTATTTGTTTTTATGATCGTATTATTAGTACCGTTTCGACAAATATTTCTGCTTCAGAAAAAAGATTTCATACTTTATAGTTAAGATTATTCACACAGTTTTATTTTCAGCGGGATAAGTAATCAATTTTTTTAAATTTTTGGCCTTTTAAAGTTCTTTTTAAATTAACTTTTGTAAGAACGTTATTCAAACTGTTTGAATATTCTAACTGACATGTGCAAGCTCTCTCTATGTTCCAAGCAAAGATAATATATTATAATACAAGGTTCCAAGGTTTGTTTTTCCAAGAATTGAACATTTCAAAAACTGTTGTTACAAAGGAAATTAAAAAAGTAGAAAAAATATTTTCTTTTGTGCTTCAGAAGATAGAAAGTTTAAAAAAAATACTTTACTTCGTCAAAACGTTAGAATAAATTTGGTATTATTCGGACATTTTCAGTTACATATTATATTTTATGTTAAATGTAACTGGAGAACTGCCAACGTTTAATGGTTAGTTCAATAATTGGTTTTCGAAGTATTACAATTCACAAGCAGATAAATCAAGTTAAATAAAATTGTAAATTCCTAAGGACATCACAATACCAAAACATTTTTAATTACTTTTAGAGTGCAATTGTCAATTGGAAACTTAACTTATTCATTTTCAATACATATTATATTTGCTGGTCTGCACCTGTGAACAATCTCTCGAAAAATGAATAATTTCCTCGTTATTTGATTTTTAACTACTACTGTCACCGAGCTATAAATATTTATAATAGGTAATAACGAAATCGAAATACCCAATCATATTTCTGTGCTCTTGGTATTTTGTTCTTACGGGTAGGTTTTAAATTTAGAAGGCGGGTTTATGCTACTGTACTAATTGGAACCATTAGTTGGATAACCAACACCTCTACTATAGGTCACCCGAAGTGGTTCGCTTCGTTTGGTGACTAAGCAGGGCTGCCCGGGTTTATCGGGTGAGGTGTGTTAATGATATGCCTGCCCGCCAGCTGCGTGATGCGTCAGATTAAGAGAGGCTGATTTGGGGAGACGTCTTGACTTCTCCAACTGGTCTCTTGGCCCATCACCTTGCAGTGGGAGGGATAAATTCATATTTCCGTTACTTCTGGACACACTAATCCTTAGATTACTACTCACCTCTCATACCCTTTTCTTTCCAACTACCTCTCCTTCCTTTCCTTAAAAAATACCCTCCACACAGCATCCCCATAGTTGTCATAGCCCATGAAGAAAGTTATTTTCCTCAGGACCTTCTGTGTGGGATGAATATTTAAAAAATGTTTACGTTTTGGAGTTTATTATTATTTTGTATGGGTATTACGTAGGTGTAATTAGCGTCCCTGCGTAAATTAACACAAATTACCCTATGACATGTCTGTGCTCTTGGTATTTTGTTCCTGTACACAGGTTCATATTGATGACATTTATTTTGAAAGACCCGTGAAAAATCGCGGGATATTATAATTCAATTAAAAAAATATATGTATTTTATAAAGTAGGAGCGTTATCGATTTATTACTCAGTTGGAATCTGTTCTAATTTTGAAAATGAAACTTAAAATCAGAAAGAATCCGAGTTCTAGATTTCATTGAACCGAATAGACTGCGTAAAGGCGGAGTCACAACTAAAATAACTCTTTTTGATTTTATGCAGTGCGATTGATTAAAGAGTGTAGAAATAGTTTATATGGTGTCAATTTTGTACACCAATAATAAAGTACGATAATAAATGTTTTCAACCTTCTATTTTATTCTCTTGCAACTAGATTGAATTAAAAAAAATATATTAGGGGTAGGTACCTAAAATAAGGATTGTTCATATACAAATATTTATGTATCCTATGTTCTGACTTGTAAAAATAACTAAAAAATTATAATGTTTTGAAATACTGTATAATAAATAAATATAAATATTTATAAATACTGTATTATAGCTAGGTATAAACACTATTATTAATATTGATTTAGTCTTTTAAACAAAGTCAATAGGTAATAATATAAATAACAATGTTTATCCGAGACACTATCTAGGTTGCAAACCAATTTTATTAGATAATTTTTAATCATTTAAAAAAGGTAGTTGCCAAAAATATGGGAACAATTAGTTGCAAGACGATATTGTTAATTCTGAATTTGAAATATGATTCGATAAACATGACGTTTAATAAATAAGTCCCAATGGTAGAGTGGTTTATGACGCTTGTTCACGTAAAACAAGAGATCCTGGGTTCGATTCCTAGTTGTGACCGTTACCTTTTTGTATTTGTCTGTCTTGTTTTATTACATGTTTTGCTTAGATTTATTAGTATTATCTTCTTCTTTACAATAATTACAGCATTTTCCATTTTAAATCAGTTGCCTACTTCATAATAATTACAAAATTTGCCATTTAAAACCAGTCGAGTTTAGAAGTGACCTAAAACGTCAATACTTTGAAAGTTCACTGCCTTCTGAACACGTTTCCGCTAATACCTAAATAATTTCAATAATATAACAACTTACAACGTAGCTCCGTGTGTTTGTTACCTGTAACTAACCATTGCTAATTACACAGTTGACCGAACACGAACCGAATCACGTGATGGCTCACCCCGATCTACGTTACCGAACTAGGACATAGTGTACCCATTCTGATAGATACATTCTGTGTGGAGTGTGGTACGTTATACTGCTAAGAGTAATGTATTAGAACTGTCCACATTCTGTGCTCCGGGTAGCAATAGGGGAAATAAAATTACTTTTTGGGATAATCTAGTCATCAGTAATAAATTTGTTCCTATTACGTTAATTCTGATACTAAATATCTACCTATGTAAAACTAAAAAAATGTATATAACTATTTCTTCATCGTATATATATATATATATTTTTAAATCTTTTACAGAAATATAGGAATTAAAGTGGCCGATAAAACGAATTCCACTTATTATTAATGAAATTGTAATTTATAAGAAGTGCCTAACAACTAAAGACAGAATAAGTGTAGTCTACAAGCCGTGTCGCTAGCGACTACATTACCACAAACATTGAGCCAAATGTTTGTGCAAACATGTAACATTGAGGTAGGCCCACAATGTTTATGTATTTCGTGGCCAATGGAAAACAAAAAAATGTTGTGGCCCCTACCCAATGTCTTAGTCCGATGTTTTGAAAACATTATGTCGCTGTAGATCTGACTTTATAGTATTAAAATATAACTTGGACATAAATGTTCACAGCCTTAGTCACATAATTTCAAACAATGATAGAGCCAGCTATTGATGTGATAAATCTAATACCTAAATATGGAGATAATAATGTGTGACGCAAAAACTGTAGTGAATTCTTTTATTTATAAATCATTTACAAATCTACTTATAAATTGAATAAAATTCTTGACGCGTAATTTGATGGAGGAAAGTTTGTCCAACATTTCCAAATGTCACCGTTCCATACGTCAACCCGTCGCCCTGCTTGGATCGGGGTGTGAAATAAACTTCCCTCGTCCAGTAAATGACCCGGATCTCTTTACGGTTCATCCGTCGCAGCTTCCTTTGGAGGACCTACCCGGACTGGACAATCCCACCCTCCCGGCTTTAACTGGATCAACATCCCTCAACATGGCTGACCCTCGAATAAAATAGACTCGACCCCTTTTAGGAGTGGGCAGATTTATTATTTGTTACTCGGACGATTTGGTTCTCGTGTTTGTACAATGAATGATTCGGAACTTATTTACATTTTTCAAAGTCACTCGTGTTGTTATAAAATATTTATTTAACCTTTGCTCGGCACTTATTATTTTATCATCTGTTATTTTCTTTTCATAGTTGTTTTATCTTTTAATTCTGTATTTTTCAGTCTCATTAAAAAAATCCTGAATGAAGAAACATCGTTGAGTCCTAAAAATATAAATATTATTTTATTTTATTTTCTATTCTGTAACGAATATCAAGATCTGGATCGTTTCAATTCAATTTCTATTCAACTATGACCTTTCAAGGTTTTATTTAAGCGCAAAAAAACTAGACACGTTACTTAAAAAATAAATAAATTTACTAAAGATTGCATTCAGAGTTGTCAGAAGTAATCTAAAACAAGACTTATAGGACGCAAGTGTTTCTTTCAAGTATTTACTGTAGGTTCTAGAAAATACGGTTAATACAACATCCAAAAATAAGTTAAATTAAGAAATGCGAGAATTCGATTTCTGAAATGTCTAAGAATTGAAAGGTCAAAAACAGTTCCCTTTGTGATATTTTCTACAATTTTTATTTTAATTTTTATATTTTAGCGATGGCAGATGGGAATAAGTCATTCAATACCATCGCCTGGCTTTGTTCACGAATTTAGAAGATGGAACTAGGCAAATAACGCAATAATAATTACCTAACAGTCGCATGTTGTAGATTAAATCATATAATTTGAACATCTAAAAACGTAGTTACTCCATTTGATGACTACAAGCCAATCATTTTATTCAAAATTAGGTACGTAATAAACCAAACAATGTATAATATATACAATTAATTGGATTAAAATAATTTCGTATTTGAAAGTCTTCATTTTTGTTCGACGTTATTCAAAACGAATAATATTGCTTGAATCGGAGCGATTAATGAATACAAAACAAAATAAAGTAAACAATGTAACCAATTTTGAACCACTATACATTTATTTTTTAATAAACGCTGACCGGTTTCGGAACAACCGTTCCTTCTTCAGGACAAAATATATACTTACTTAACATTACAAAACAATGGGCAAACATAATACATTTCTTGAAGTGGGGTTTTGGACGTGACTTAGGATTAGTGAAGAGTGCGGGGTGGGGAAGAGATGGACCTTACATTAAAAGGGAACATGTCTTAGATGGGACTGTAAGATAATAACTATGGTTTATTGATAATGGACTGATTACTATTAAAGGTTTTCTTTATTTCTAAGAGTTATAAGTTATCTAATCGTTTTCGTTTATTATTAAAATGAAAAATATTTGGTTGCGCCAATACTTATTATACATCAATTTGTATACACATCTCATGAATAGGTATGTACATACATGCGACCACTGTACTGAGAGAATATTGTTGTTTCTTTGTCTTACTTACTTCGATTCCTGCACCTTTCTGTGCACATTATGTAGTCAGTCTGTTACAATAACCCGAACCGCATAGCTCTTATCTCGCTTAACCTATTACATTTTCATCCGCGCCGATATCGTGCAAACCGTTATGTGTTCAGTGCCATTGCTGTAAATAGGATAAACAAGAAGAAAAACGAGTGCCCTTGTTCCTAATGGTGAGTTCTTCCTTTCATACAACATATTACTATCTCATGTGCAGTGGTAATTACACTTACATTCAAGGTCCTTCGACAAACATTTTTTACATGCCTAAAACAACATAATATCTTTAACAAACCAACATTTCCCCCTGTGTTTTTCCAAAACTATGATTGTTGGCAATGCTATGGTTAGAAAAATCACTCAAAAATCACACCTTAAATATTCTTTGATTTTAATGTTCAAAAAACAAATTATTTTCCCGAATTAACATGAGGAGCAGTAATTTCGTTTTAGTATATATATACCAGAATAAGTTAATTAATGGTCGCTCAAATTGTTATCTATGGTATTTCTTGAATAAAAAGCTGATTTAATAATAGACGAAAGATTTTTGAGACATTGAACTGAAAAAATAATAATATACATATAAAAGTTTACGCCAAAAGTTTACAAAAGTGCAGATACTATTGAAAAATAAATTCAAAAAATATCTACATGAAGGAATGAATAGAGAGAATTTAAAGAAAAAAACTAAAAGATGAAGATCTGGTTCTAACAAAGTGAAAATATAAACAAATCTGAGTACCCCGACGAAGCGATGGACTTAATAAATAAGATAATAAATTTTAATAATGTTGTTATTGTCATGGACCCAATATCTGAATTTAATGAAAGTGTCTCAAATGCTTTAAAATCATAATTCTAACATGTTTAAAAATGATGTGTAACCGCACAAGAGTCCCAACTGCTCCCAAATGTCTGGAATGAGACTATGGCATCCCCAATTGGATTATTTTGTGTTGTGAGGCTAAAAGTGGTGGGGAAGGGAAGGATATGGAGAAGAGGAAGGCGGGAAGTACCTTGGTATTCACATCAAGTCACCAAACAGGCCAAAACCATTTCAAGCAACTTTTAAATTCTGAATAGTGGTATTACACCAGGGCGATACTGAGAGTACCTTTTATTCTATAACATCTCGCAAGTATAGTAAACATATTATTTTAAATGAGTAATTTGTGAAAAAACACAAATTAATCAAATAAAATTTAATGGTTTAAGCCGGAATTTGAACCCGCGACCTCCAGCTTGCTATTCGAGATAACGATAAAATAATAAAATATTGCCAAAAAACCCTTAATTTTATGGCTTCCTCAAAATCCGTAAAGTAAAAACCACCATTAGGCCTGTAGTTCGTCGTGTAAATCCCCACGTTTTAAGCTATCGTCAATGACAATACAATGACATTTAATGTAAACATATTAATACCAAAATTATTTAACAAAAGTAATGTGTTTACCTCAAAATATGTAATTAAGAACTCTTATAAACTGATCAATAACTTGAAAAATTTTGTACTTTTCGGAAATTCTAAACTTGTGTCCTTTGATGTCGTTAATTTGTTTTCTAATGTACCGATTACTTAAAGTATAGTAATTATTTGTAAATTATTGCAGGATTCTAAATTGCCTACGCATCTTTACAGTAATCTCATTAGTTTATTTAACTTAGTTTTGAACAATAATTGCTTCCAGTACGACAGTATTATAATATCAACAGAAAGAGGAACTACCAATGAGAGCCCCTACCAGCCCAACAATCATAGTTTTGAAAATAATACGGGGATAAATATTCTTCATAAATCCATTATTGATGGTGAGTTTATTATGAATAAACCAAAAATATTATCTTACTGTGCCATATTATGTTACTGGTTTAAAAAAAGGAACAATGTTTTATTTATTTATATAGAACAGCCACAAAGTGAAAGCTTCTTTCAGAAATACAAAAAAAAAATATTATAATCGATATAAATATTATATTAAAACATTATTCGATTATTTCAGAGTTTCGTAAGTAATGTTTCAATCACGCCCATTGCCATGGAAAGGTTAAGTGTTTTTTTCCCAGCTAAAATGAGTACGGAGTATAAGATCTACATACAAGTTGCCAAGCATTAGCCGTTTTGGAAAATCATTATTCAAACATTATTACGTTTTCCTAGGAAAGTGATTTTCTTATCTCCACCAACCGCGATATTAAAAAAAATATTTTGGCTTCGTACTCGTTCTGCGAACACTACCAAAATATCATGTTTGTACCTAAATATTGTGAACTCTACAATATTTTTTTTTCTTGATCTGGTCCTTCTTTATACTACGAATTTTTTTAAAATAATTTTTAAACATAAATTATTCGATAATACGTGAGCATAAAAAAAATTGAAAGAAACTTAATGAATATACAATAAAATTAAATGTACTGTAATTTAATGAAGATCGATATAATGCTATTATATCTATGAATAATATTTATGTAATACGTATTTTGGCAGACGTTATTACGGACATTTAAAAAATTTATACGTGTACTGTTTTAGGTAAGTTGTTAAGCAGTACAATAAATTATAAGTGTTTACTAAATTATATTTTAAACCGAGTACCTATGAACGCTGTGAACACGTACAATGCAAGTCATCATAGATAGTTTTGTTGTGCAAAGGAGTTCAAAACAAGAGAACAAAATAATTAGTTTCAGAGCAATGGGTTGTAACTTTGTTGATCTTTATGAAAATGAATATGGACAGTTGGTTGTAAAGCATGTTTGTATTTAAAAAACCTTTATTACGACAGATTAAGTGTTTTACAGAATTTACCAATCAAACTGAGCAGTTTGTCGGTGACCAAATGTGCCATTGCCTTGAACAGAACTGATGTGACCGCTATGGGGTGGTAGTTGGCCGGGCTGGAGCGGTCACCTTTCTAATGAATAGTATGAATGACTGCCCTTTTCCAACCAGAGGGTACAGAACCACACTTAAGGAACATTTTAAATAGCTTCGTCAAAAATTGAACTTTTTCTGCAGCACACCTCTGCAATATCAGGGCAAGTATTCCGTCAGGTCCACTTGGTTTGTTAACATCAATCCATCGGTAGACGTAAATTACATCCCGATACCGGATCTGTGGTGAATAACCGACGCCGACGGCAGGATTGCACCCCGATCATCGAGGATCGACATTTTAGCCAACAAGTTGGCCTTTTTGGTGGCGACGTTTGCTAGTTAGCCGTTAGGTCTGATGAAAGGTGGCAGACTGGGTATGCAGAAATTATGACCTATTGAATCTGAAAGCCGCCAGAATGCTCTGCTACCATGCGGGTAGGCAGCCATCTTTTTGCTAGTCTGCAGATCTTGCTCGAATTTCGACCTATTTATGATGCTCTAGCTTTTCTTTGTCAACTTGTTATGTGTTGATTACTGTTTTCTAAAGTTTGAGTTCCTCGAATTATTTCGGAACATTATGGACTGACCACCGGCTTTGAGTACCCAAGAGTTTTTTTTTTTATATGGTGGATTGTATGAAACCATCCATCGTAGATCGTAGATGAGATGACTTTGCCAATTTTCTGGGCACAGCTGCTCTGGAAGAATTTGAAGTCTTAAAACAGATAGCTGACCACGGGAAAGCGTTCTAGTATGCCTGCATACCGAAGCAATTTTCTGACCTATAGTGCCCGTGTTGTGTGCGGCTAAGGAGGTTAACCAATCAGTTTCCCCACAGCGTAGGAAAAGGGTAGGTCCCCTCCAATGACCCATAGTACCACACCTTTCTCTTCAGCCTTTCGTTTGGTGGTCTAAATTTAACAGGAATTGATATATAATATCGTCACAAGGCAGTGATTTACCTTCATCAGTAAAATCTGGTATCAAAAGCCCCATTAGTTGATGATAAATTATAATAGGTCAAATTATGTTATAAATTGGCTAGTGACGATGCCAGTAGTCCAATCTTTGAATAACTTTAATTATCTTTAAGTCATCAATAAAGGACCTAATCATTTATGTCGGTAATGTCAATTAAATTTGAAGATGATATAAGTGGGTCTTATGAAGATATCTATGGTACTCCAGGTAAATGATGTATGTTCAAATTACTTTATTTATCACACACATTATCTTTTATTTATTCATACCTTTATCACGTACTTATAGTATTTTAATCTTATTGAATAAATTATGTTTATTTTTATTTTATAGGTATTCGCCTTAGTGTCATTATAACCGATAAAGTGCATAATTTTACCGAAATATTTCAAATGTATAATAACTTTGGTGGTGTCCAATTTGTACACCTAAAAAAACAACGAAATAACTTTGAAACCTTCAGATTACTTCAGATTAAAGTCGTTGAAAATATTAAGTACAATATAGTTTACCTTTGTATTTCAACTATTAAATTAAATACAACACATTAACTATAATAAAATATGATGTAATCAAGTGTTTTCATATCTTGTACAGCGCTTTACCATAACGCTAATTATTCATTTAAATAAAACTGGAAAGCAGAAAATTTATGCAAACCATTTAAACAAGCAGGAAGATAATTTATTCCCGACTTGCTTCGTAATAATTTCAAAGTTATCTTCTATGTGCTTACTTGGGAGCATTAAACGTTGCCTTAACACATTAAGATTGCGAAATTTACCTCTTTTTTCAATAATGCACAAAAGGCGACACTGAGAAAAGAGTGCATTACTTTTAAGCGCTGTCTTGAATTGAACTACTGTTAAGTAGAATATATATGTTTAATTATATTTAAATCTGAGGTCATTCTAATAGATAACTCACTAAAACACCCAGCTTTGCTCGGGCTTTATCTGCTTCAGGAAGTGAAAAAGGTAATGGGATGATTTTTAGAAATCATCACTGGAGGGGACCCACCCTTTCCCGACGGCTGTGTGAGGAAACTGATTGTTTAACCTCCTTAGCGGCACACGTCAGGACTCTAATTTTTTTTGTAAAAAGAAGCTAAATTTATTTTAAAACGATTCTAGACCCTCCAATGTCCCTGCATGCATGATTGTTAGTAACATAAAAATATACAAGCCGCGTATCGAGGGCAGTTTATCCCACTATCACAGGGCAGTCCCGGCAAGAATGAGCGTGGCAAGCGGCTTGGCCACAACGATCCCAAGCACCCGCGTCCCTTAGCCAGTTTTCCGAGAGTACCCTCGAAGAAATGTAAATTGGAGGAGGGGGGGAGATACTCCCAAAGACCCTAGGGAATGAAGTGAGCCTCAGGTCACCGGAGGCAGGACGGAAGGGGACCGGGCTCGCGCAAAAATTCCCCAGGCCCGCTCATGATGCCGGGGGAGGCACCCGTGGTTCGTGGGATAGCCGCACTGGATTAATGTCACCTTACTGGATGCAGGAACAGGGTCTATCCGCCCCCATGGTGGGGAAATGAACAACACAGTACGATAGAGTTCAGTTCGACAACCTATTCATAAACCAATTTGTTAGTAACAAATGAGAAGCCAAATAACAAACGTAGAAAATAAGTTGTGATCAACAACAAATTGACCGTTCAGAATAGAAAAAAAAGAAGGGAAAAAAAGAATAACATAGTATTAAAGAGCTAAAACATAAAAAGAAACAGTATTATCATTATCAACGCGTTCCTAATAAATAAATAAGGCCAAAATTCAAAAGTAAAAGGAAGAATGAGCATAAAAAAAACAGTGTAAAAAACGGGCAAAAACGGTGTAAAAATCCAATAAACACAATAAATGAATAAGAAAAAATAAAACAAACAAATAAGATAATAAATGCATTGCGATCATGCCATAAAACAAAGAAAGTAAAGCCAATGAGTATATAAAAATAAAAATAAAACACAAAGCAATCGCGCATAAGCAATATTAAAGTTGTTATAGAGGAGTAACCGTGGAGTGACAGGAACAATACGCTTGGCACCTGAAACAAAGATGATTTTTATCTAAATCAGCAACTCTAAGCACAGGCCATCTCTCTACCCAGGACTTTACAAACTTTTTGAAGCATTCAAAATTCTCTCTGTTAAACACGAGATCGGCATTCCATGCCGGTCTTGTAATCCCTCTCAAGCCATCCAACATTTCCTCTCGGGCATCCTTCATCAACTCGCAGTGCCACAGAATGTGCTCGGCTGTCTGGTTAGTGTCACCACATGAACAGTTCGGATGAGGAGACAAGGCGAGACTATGTATCCGCCCCCTGAGCTCCCCATGACCGGACACCAATTGCGTCATATAGTGATCCAGTTTTATGTGCGTCCCTTCCATTCTGCTTTTAACTGAAGGGAAGAAAGAGAAAGTCAATCTACCCTTCGTCGACCTATCCCATCGCTCTTGCCATACACTCAGCGTTCTATCTCGCATGGCTTTCAATAAGCCAGGAAGGGACACCGCTCCACCGGGTGTCAGTTCGACTCCCAGGTGGACAGCGGCCTTACCTCTTATCAATGCCTTTTTTGTCAAAACTTGCCTAATTTCCAAGTCAATCGGCAGTGTACCAGCCAGGACCGGTAATGCATCATTAGCCACAGTCCTATATGCGCCCGAAAGCGCCAACAGGGGAGTCCGTTGGCCCCGCTTGAGGGCCAAGTGGATCAATGCATTATCCAGCCGGTGCTCCCACACAGAAGCAGCATACGAGACATGCGTCACGTAAACACCCCTATATATGAGGCAAAGTGCCGGAGTCCGCAATCCCCACTCAGCCGTCGAGAGCCTTCTCAATTTCAAGAATAGGGCCTGGGCCCTGCTAGAAACTCTCTTGACGTGCGCTATGAACGAAGAAGATCTATCTAAAGTGACGCCTAAATACCTGGTGCTTTCAACGAAACGGATAGTGGAGCCTCCCATTCTGATGGTAGGGTTTCTGGCACGACTGAGCATACCCTTCATCAAGAGTCCCACGGTCTTATGGGGAGCGAAGTTCAGCCTGTTTCTCTTACCCCATTCAAGAATTTCACGCAGACCCTCTTCTGCTTTACTCTCCACTTCCTTTCTGCTGTCCCCTGAGACCAAAAGAAACTTATCATCTGCATAGTCGACCGATATGCATCGTTCAGGCAAGGGTAACCTAGAGGAGTCGTCAAAAAGGATGTTCCACAGGTCAGGCCCGAGGACTGACCCTTGTGGACAGCCCATGTTAACGTCACGTATGATAAAAAAATCACCATACATCACAATAACCTTTCTGTTACGTAAATAATCACTAATAATATTGAACAGTAAAGGCAGGCAATTACGACTTTTCAACTTAGTTAAAATCATCGGCCACCACGCATGATCGAAGGCACCCGAGATGTCCAAAAATATTCCAATTACATACTTCTTGGTACAAACCCTCACCCATTCAAGCGCATACTTAATGGCGTGTTTAGTGGACTTACCGGGGACGAACCCAAATTGGCGGTCACAGGGCGGAGACAGGGTGAGACGGAGCCTATGTTTGATGATTTTTTATAGATATATTTAATAGTATTTTACCTAAGGTTGGAAGTAAGGTGATGGGTCTGTAGGCTCCGATATCTGTTCTCGGCTTGTTGTTCCCCTTTGGTATAATCCGGAGCACGCCTTTCTTCCATTCTGTAGGGAATACTCTTCTACGCAAGCACGTTTCCAACACTTGATAAAGCTCCTCTTTAGCGTGGATCCAAACATTCTTCGCTATTATGCTGTTCAATCTGTCAAATCCCGGTGCCTTCTTCGGACCCAAACCCTTAATTATGATTTCAACCTCTGCTCGACTTAATGGTGGCATGCCTTTCCCCTGGGCGAGGTCTCTAGGTGGAAGCCGTGAAGGTTTCTTACCTGTTGATGGTGAACACTTTCCCCATTAACTGAGTCTAGAGGAACTAACTTGCCCAGAAGTGTCTCAAGAGTGGAGACTATGTCAACACTCTCTGCGTTCCCTTCGCTATTACCGAGCACACCGCTCGATAAGTATCATTCTGATCCTTTTCCCGAGTTTTCAACAGCGCTGTGGATTTCCCACGGGTTGGCGTTACCCACTTCATCTACCCAACTATGCCATGCAGCTCGTTTTGCTGAGAGGACGCCCGAACGATAGGCACCACGGGAAGCCCTAAAACAGGCCTGAAGTGCAGCCACTTCTTCAGGCGAGCATATACTCCGCCTAACCACTACCAGGCCCCTATAGGCTCTTTTGTAGGCCCTTTTCAGCAAAGTCAGCTCTTGTATCCACCACGGCGTCCTAATTAACTTCTTTGGGTTTGATCTGCCCAAAGAAGTTTCAGCGGCTGATACCACCGCCGCGTTGAAGAAATTCCCCAAGTTGTCCGGTTCCCTAGCGGCTACGTCATGAAAACCCCTTAAAGATTGACGCAGCGCATCCCCAAAGCTATCCCAATTCGCCCTAGTGGTTCTGAAGTTCCAAGATAATTGTGGAGCTTCTGTCTTTGTAATTCACACTGAAAAAGTTATCAATCTATGATCAGAAACTATTGCACACTCATGAACCGTCCATTTTGATATTTTTGACGCAACAGATCCAGAGCAGAGAGTGAGATCAATGTTGCTTTCGCCACCGGTTCCTGAAAATGTTGAAAACGTACCTTGTTCATTGAGGATGAACAGATCTTGCGCTGAGATAAGATCTTCGACGGCATAGGATCTTTCCGTTCGATTTCCGTAAAAGTCGAACCAGAGAGGCGAGCGCGCATTGAAATCACCTCCAATAATTATGTTTCGGCCTTTTAATTTATGCAAGGCACGCGTGAGGCTCAAAATATGCGGTTCAACTAAATTACCATATTTAAAATATACTGATATCACGATGATCTTAGTATCGCCAAATTTAAAGGAAACACAGGTTTGGTATTCGTTCGACAGTCCCTCGAGAAGGAGGGGGCTAATCAACGAAGTATTGACCAGAACACCCGCCCCGGGAGAGCTGCCTACTTCAAGTACCACCCCTGGACTAATGATACCAGGTGTTTTCCCTTGCCAAACGTATTGCTCCTGAATGAGCAGAATGTCGATCCCAAGGTTGGTCATGACCCGCTGGGCCTCAAGGGTGGCTATCCGAGACCGCTGCAGATTGATCTGGCCTATGGAGAGGGGATTAGCGGCGGCCATAATCAGTCATGCGAACTTGAGCCTCGATCGCAGCTCTGTTTGCGGGGCAGGCTCGGTCACCAGTACAATGATCGGCTGGTTTGGCTTGGTTTCTGAAAGTTGCGCAGATAGCGGCTTGTGCCTTTTTGGGGCACTCTTCGAAATCATGACCGGCTGCGGCACAGTGGCGGCAAGAAATGAACTCCTAAGTACATGATTTGCTTACATGGCCGTACATGTGGCATTTAAAGCAACGGGTTGCTCCCAGGTAGTTACGAACCCGACAGGCATTCCATCCAAGGTAGCAAAGACCGCTATCTATTAGTACCTTCCGGCAATCCGGATGACACGTGACAATCATATTCATAGTCCCGCTTTCACGTTTCCCAAAGAGGGAGACCCTCCGCATTGTCCTTAAATGGTCTTCCCTGGAGAGAGTTGATTTTTCTGCGACGTTATTATCAAAAATTTCCTTGAAAAGAGCCGTGTCAGCAGTTGCGTCTCCTCTGGGGACGTCATAAATGACTATCTTGGGTAGTCGTCCCTGTGGGTTAACCATTTTCAAACCTTTGAGGGTTAGTTTTTCCGTCGCCTTCTGAATGTTTTTGATACCCCCCGGGCTATCAGTTTGCAGAAGAACGCCTCCACCCTTGATCTTACGTGTCCTTACCACTTTAAAACCGTCTGTTTTGGGATCCAGAACCAATGTAAGTACATTCTGGGTCTCCTCAGATGTTTTGCCTTCAGGGGCAGTGGGGTAGAATAGAATAGTGGGCCTCAGAGAAGGCAGCTCACGCTCCTGTCCCTCGAATAAGATGGAACCACTGGGAGGCGCTCCGGAAGCTGCACCCGCATATGTTTTTTTACCTACCACTTTTTCAATAACTGGTGGCATATGGGACGGACGTTTAATGAGTAAATCTATTTTTTCCGATAATCCCTTCTGTGATTTAATAACCTCAGCAAAGGCGCCAGTTCTCGCGTTGGCGGCAACACAGGTATTTGCCAGGTTTGCGAGCTCATTACGAATTAGATCTATACTTACCTCAATAACTGAGCGGTCCTCCTTTTTCATTTTATTTTTCATCTCATTCACCTTTGCAGAGATCGTCGAAAGAGGGCTCCAAAATGGGGCGAGATAATCCTCCTCGACTGGCATATCGTAGTTGTCACCTGAAATGAACTGTTCCTCAATTCTGCCACGCTTCTTTTTTGCTGGGTTAGGCGACGGGTTTTTGGCCACGTCACCAGTACCAGTGGAAGTATTTCCAGAAGGAGCGTTCGCTACATCTTTCGGGGTGGCCAAAATGGATGCTGCTCCCTCTTCACGGAGTAAGCTGCCATGGATACTGGTAAACGGTGAAGTGGGCCGTCTAGGAGTACCAGACTCCTTGTGGGCTTGAATACTCTCCATGAGCACATAGGATCTGGGAGAAGGCCGTCTCCTTTGTGAGGATATCTCCTTCCCTCTTGCCTGCGCTATTTTAATAACTTCCTCCTTTGAAAACTCATGGAGGGCAACTTCTTCCTCATCGGAGGAGTCCATGGAGGACATATTACATGTAATAAAAAATAAATTAAAAAGAAACAACCAACCTAAAAATTAACAAAAATAAAAAATCCAGACAAAATGCTGGAACTTACCGCTGTGGGTAGAATGCAAATACAGATGTTATTTACAAAATCTGCAAACTCACCAGAATTTCACAAAATCCGAATTTAATTATGTAATTGATGATTAACACAGTACTGATAATTGTTTCTGCCGCGTTTATACAATTCAGATTAACTCAAAACACATTTAAACGTCGGTAATCCGACCCGAAAATTAACTAAAAAAAAAACTCTTTTTAACACTTATTATGTACTATTATATTGCTGAAGAATAGAAATACATTAAATAACCGCCAGAAGTGCGATTAAATATGATTATAATTAAGATTAACACCGTTTCGTTTCTAAGTAAACAAACCGTTGCACGAAGGTAGGTATATCAACTGCCCGGGTCGGCCGGGCGAACTGAACTGTGAACTGTTCGAAATCATCAGTAAACTGTGACCTTCCTCTAGTTTTGTCAATTGTGCAAAATTTCATCCATCTCGGAATAAATAAATATCGGATTAAAAAACGAAGCAAAACAGAGACACTTTTCCATACATATAATACTAGCTGAAGTACCCGGCATTGCCCGGATTCTTCCCAGAGTTTTTCTAAATCTCATGGCGTCCCCGTAATTTGTATGTAGATAGAATATACATATTAAATAAAGATTTACTTCCGCTAATGTCACTCATTTACCTTAGACCCATTTACACCTGGTCACGGTTAAACTGTTTATCTGTTCAACAAAGAATTTGAAATAAAAAAAATGTTTCGTCAATTCCACCAGAAGTAAGAAATCCTCGGCCTTTTTTTTATTTTTTTTTTATATTAACTCCACACAGGAGGCCCTGAAGAAAATAATTTCCCTCAGGGCCTATGTCATCTTTGGGGATGCTGTGTGGAGGCCTTACATCGGGTAAGACACACCTGTAATGATTTATCTCATTTTTAGGTGAGTAGGTACCGCACGGTAGTCCCATCTGCTCTCAACCCTTCTGAAGCCATTGAAAATATGGCATCCCCGGTAGGGGATATATCGTGAGGCTGAAAGGAGATGAGAGGGAAAGAAAGTGGAGGAAGGTGGGGAAATCCTAACTATTTCCAAATAAATTTCTATTAAAAAATGGTAACTTTGTCTTACAAAGAACTCGAACATAAATATAGTGAAATTGGGCTGTAAAATAATTTTCTATAAGAGTTGTTATATTAAAATCTAAAGTAAGGGGACTCTCATTCATTAAATAAAATAAATCAGTTTCCTGTACCGTTTTAAATTTCTACGAAATTCTGTTTTCAGAATTGACTCAGTTGTCATCTTACAGCGTAATTACAAGGGTCTATTGAAAGGCAATTTAAATAATGAAAGCCCTTTCGCTCGAAACAAAAGCTTTTTTTGATTCTTATTTAGGGCGCAAGGACATCTTGTAAACATTTTAAATCGAGTTTCGAGAGTTAATTTTTATTGCGTTCTAAACAAAAAGAATAATTGTATAAATCGTCGATGTATAAAGGACAAAAGGGATAATATTCAAACAGAATCTCAAAAAAAATAATAATATACAAGGTGAAAATCATTTCCAGACGTTTGTTCACCTTTCTCAATAAGATCACAAAATCAATCACGCTTGGAATGTATATTATTGAAAGCACGACTTCCTTTAATGTCAATCAAATTTTTTTGTGATTTTAAGAATACGAAGCTCATTAATTTAATATGTTACTTTGTAATGGATTAATCTGACTAAAATATAATCGTTATAAGCATTACTAACAATCCTACAGGTGAAAGATCCAAAACATTTCCAGAAAATCAATTGTTAAATTTGGAAGTAAACAGTGTGATAGTTAATTATTTTACATGTAGAAGTAAAATATTTATATAAATGGATCCCCCGCAATATTTCACTATTGCTAATGTGATTCTTGGGCGCCTCCGACTTTTTCCACCATTCACTAATATATACCACAGTGTTAGTGTTAAAAATTTTATTCGACTGTAACTCATTTCGATGCAGTGATATTGGGCTAAGTATTCCTCGATGGTCCCTTATACCAGTTAAACATTTTTAAACACTCCTGGCACTGATAAAAACTAACCTTAAAGTTATCAGCGATATCGGTCGACTACTTTTCGAGTTTTGCGTGCACAAACATACTCAGGCGGAAAATTTATTTGAAAAATTCAGAAAAAGATTCAGTTGCATTAAGGAAATGAACCCAGGACCTAAGTCTTACCTGGGTTTTGCTCTACCACTCAATTATTTGATCTTATCCTCTTCGGTCATATTTACCCATATCAAACTTCGATTAAGAACTACCACCATTATATTCATTTTCTTCACGCATATTTGTATTTTCCGCTATCTTCTTATATGATTGCAAGATTCTTCCCGAGCTAAATGCAATCTAGATGGTGTCTTATATACATACATTATTTTTTTAAAGTGCGACATCTATTGACTTTTCCACAAGTCTAAGATAAATACATATATTTTTTTTGAAAATTCAAGAGTAAAATTATTTTATCATTGAAGACAATATTAGCGACTGTCAAACAAAAACAAATTAAAAAAATGTTACAAATAACAGAAAAATCAGAAAAAGATTCGGTCGCATATTTCGGTCGTTTCAATCGATTAATTAGGTTGCCTTCAATAATTAAAACATAACTGTTGACTTATATATTCAAATAACTGTGGTAAAACATACACAATGATAGCAGTACCCTCAATATCACTTAGTGAGACGAGGTGATTGATACTCTCAATTTTATTTTTATATTTACCATCCTTCCTTTGTTTGAATATTTAAATTTGAAAAAAAAAAATTTGATATTTTGTTATCTCCGTAACCACACTTTTTCTTTAAAACACAACCGCTTGCTTACATTTTGAAAGAATATATTAATGCTCAGAATTACGCACTGCGATATCATGTTAAATATATATTTTTAAATGTACCAAATAATGAGAAAAAAGTGTAGTGTAAAAGCACTGATTTTATGTTACTGTCAAAATATCTTCATAATAACCGTGTTCAGACTTGTTACTTGTGAATTAATGCTTGCTGTATAATTTATTCACGCTTATCGTATTCAAAGGTTTGATGTTTCCGGGTATTAACTTTGGGAACTTGTCTAAGTTACTTTGTTCACGTAAAATTTCCAGTAATTCAATAACTACCCCGAACCTTTTCCAAAACATCCCAATCAAAAGATGTCCGTTAGAGGATGAAACCTCCCAGTCTAAATTAAACATGAACCTATACAAATATTAACAATGTTTTGTTGATAATAACACGATTGAATCCTTCCACGAATAAAAACTTTGAAAACTTCAAATTGTGGAATTTCAATGCCGAAATGATGAAAGATTAATAAAACAACATAATGAGAACGAAAAATAAAATGAGGAAAATAACTTTAAAATGTAATATAACACACAACAGGGGTGGAGTACATAATAACTAACACTTTAAAAAAATTCTAGTATTCGGTGTTATCTATCTGTTTATCATATTTTATTAATTCCTCGTGAAATTACATGTATGTTAAATGAAATGCATGAATACTCCGACCTAATACTGTATCTCCAATTACCATTGTATCGGTATAAACGATATTAAGAGTTACTAAAATAATAACAAAAATTATTTTTTTTTAAAGTTGTCCTATCAAACCAAATTTTAATGCATGGAATCATTTGAATCATGCGAAATTTTTCAAATTCAAAATATGCTTCTTCCTCGAAATCTAGTTCATAACTCATTTTCATCGCAAAATTGGGGATTTTTTTATTTATTTTACTATTATTATTTATTTATTTATACGCCCATTGGGCTTTTACATATATACTTCATTAAAAAAATATTCTGAAGATTGGTAGTTCACAATAGTAACAGTAATAATACATTTAACCATACCCATTTGACATATTATTATAACAGCAAGTAAATAGTAAATACATACAATAATTATTTGTAGGTATAAACCTGTTGAACAAAAATAAGAATCAGCTATAATATATTGGCTTTAAGCCATCGAAATTCTATCTATATCTATCTATCAATATAATGGTGACATTTAACCGGTTCATTTAAATGATAAATAGTTTTTTTTTACCCTACAATTTCCTTTCCAGTGCTGTCAACTGATTTCATATCATAATGTAAGTAGCTATATCAAGTTCATTATTCTTTGCAGTGTTTTCTGCGCAGCGGACCCAAGGCAAGGTGGGCGAGGATGCGCCCCACGGTGAGGACAAGACCTCGGGCCCCCTGGACAACTCCTTGGGCGGGGAAGGGTCACGGAGCCCCGGGACGGGGGTGGCGCCGGCAGGGGGATCCAGAGCGGGCCCCTACTTTGACATCAACGCCTCCAAGAACGTCACCGCCCTGCTGGGGAAGACGGCCTACCTCAACTGCCGAATCAAGAACCTCGGCAATAAAACAGTATGATTTTAACAAAATTTATTTCTTCTTATAACATTCCACCTTCCCACTTGCTTTTCTTTACCATTCTTTTTAACCTCACAAAGTACCCCAATTGGAAATGACGTAGTCCCAGCTCCATTAAGTTTAAACTTGTGTCGCGTTCGCAGACAAAAAAACGTTTGTGTCGAAGGCAGTAATATGGGAGTAGAAAGAATTCAAATAATGAGCGAAATGTGGGATATAGAATAGGGTAATGAGGTATCTACCTACAAGTTTATCGTAACATCTATTACCTTTAACTTGAAACATACTTTGTTGTTGTAGCTCAATAATTAAATAATAAGCTTTACTGCGAACATGTTGTAAGCATATTTATTTGAGGTATTTACACTCAGATTGTTTATAATATATTTTGTTAATGTTATTAGGTTTTTCTAAACAAAAAAAAATTAAAACCCTTATAAAAGAAATGAACTAATTCTACAATAAACTTTAATATTAGTAAACCTTTAAAAAAATGTTTTTGGCATTCATACTCTCTATTAGTGATTGATATTTTATGCATATATATAAAATATCAATCACTAATAATCACTAACTATACCTGAAAACGTTATGCTTGAATAATTTACCAGTATGCGCTAGTAAGTGCTCTGATCGCATTGATATATTTTCCAAATTCTGTTATACAAATAACGTAATATAGGTAGTTTACGGTTCTCATATTGAAACTTCGTTAAATGGATAGGTGGGTAACAATAGGGATTTTGATGATTTCGATGGCTCATGTTGCCAGTTGTTGTTATCACAAATTCTCATGTTGCCAGTTGTTGTCATCACAAATTCGTAGTTTTTTAAATAGATCATCTGTAAATCTTGAAATCACTTATAACTTGGGAACAATTAAGCAATTTATTTGCGAAGAAATATATTTTTTTTTGATATTTAAAATATATATATATATATAGAAAGATATTTCTTCGTAGATAAAAATAAGAAATATTTTTAAATTATTTTTTTATTATTATGATTGATATTATTATTTAACTTCAAGATTTTTTGGTGGCAAAATAAACTATTTAGATACATAAAAAAGCAGTAATTGGTTTGAATGGCAGAATGGAAGTGTTATAAATAAACTATTCCGTTTTTCTCCAAGAGAAAAATGTATATGTCCGATATCCAACAAATCTGAAGCTTCTAAAAGGCCCACAATATTTTTATGAAAATTACTTTCGGGTTCTTCTATAATTCCTTTTCTTTTCACACTGTATTGTAGAAATAATAATGGTTTAGTACAGTAAAGTATGTACTTATATAAATTTGCCAAATATTATTCATACTGCAGCACTTATTTTTATTTAATTAACGTCGTCGACAACAACATTAAAGTACCTTTCAAAGATAATTCTAGGCTTTTAATCTGACGTGGCGATGAAATTTGACAAAAAAATTGAAGGTACGGATGAATTCATGGATATAAATAATTATCTGTTCATTGTATTGCCTCGTACAGGGGTCGGCAGACCGCGACTCTCGGTAAAGGCGTTTGCGGCTCTTCAGGCGTCAATTCCAATTTCACCTCCAATCAACCAGCTTCATGAGACGGAGCCGCTGAACGAACTTTGACGTGAACAACACCAACATTGTCTCTTTTAGAGCTAGATTTAGCTGTTATGATGTTTACCCATTTCTTTAACAAGGTGGCTATTCTCACTTGAAAGTCTGACAATCCCTTTCCTAGTAAGTAGAAAAATCGGAACGCGTATTATAAAACAAAGACATATATGTAACACCTGACGTTGCTTGCTGTTTTTAATATTTATCAACAACATAGTATTAAGAATAAAAACTGAAAAATATTTGCTGTTTGCCGATGACCAAGTTTTACAATTAAAAAATACAAAATTAGAAGATGGCGCCGATTTGCAAAAAGACTTATCATGACTTCATGAATGGTGCAAACCAAATGAAAATAAATGTGCTAACAGCACAAAGAAAAATTAAACATTTTCCTACACTGACAATGACAATGTCACTTTATATAACATAAGTTCAATTAAAGACTTGGGTGTGAAGCTTGACTCGTCACTTAGCTTCAATAAACATAAGGATACAATTTCAAAAAGTCCATCACAAATATTAGGATTAACGCTAAGAATCACAAATTGTTTTTAAAATGCAGAATTAACTTTATCATTCTAAAAATCAATTATTTGTATTATTTTTGAAAATACATCCACTATGTGTTTTTTTGTTCGTATGGATTGAAACCTATAATTATGTGATACATACCAATAGGTTTGAATACATAATAACAAAATTAACCCGTTTAATGGCTTATCGTGAAGGTTTATCTGGTCAATTTTTAACGCATTGTGATATAACTTTGCACTATAAACTACACCCTGAAAACCAGACCTAAACTTTCTTATTTATTGCTTTTGCATAAAATTATACACGAATAAGTTGATACACCCAAAATGTTATCACAAATTAACATCAACACACCGTCAAGAAAATCAACAAGGAGGAAGAAAGATATTTTCAACATTAAAGTCTAACACACACACAGAATATTTCTCGCCGGTACCGCAAACATTAAGAAATTATAACACTATACACTGCCCTCATAATAAAATAGACATTTTTAATGATCAATTTAATCACTTTAGGCAATTTTACCATTAATCACATCAAACTGATATTGTGATTAAGCCTACCAAATCATATAAAATGTTTATGGACATATTTGTATCCTACCTTTAACCATTTTTGTTATTATTTAAATTTTTGTTATTACTTTATATTAAAACATCCTGGTATGTTATTTTTTGGGAATCATGCCTGTTTTATGTTCTGAAATAAAATTACTTATTTTTACTGGCAAACAGTGGAATTTTTTTAATACGGATCTTTTAACGCCAACGAGTTTTTTAAAGGTGCAATAGTTATGAGGTCAAATGTGTTACATATGAGTTTAACGTTCAGCTGACTGTTTAATGAACCAGGCCGAATACATTACGAATCCCAAGCCGTAATGGATAAATTAGCGTACAGAAAAAAAATTAATTACAATTCTTGAAAAATTCCCCGCAATTTGGGAACTTTCCACGAATTGGAAACATTGATGTGGATATTGTAGACCATAGACATATTACACACGAAGACTGGTTGTGAGAAATTAGCAGTTCGTCCTATAAACCAAACGGTGTGTTCTAATGGGATAGTGTTTTATTTAACTAATAAAACACGTTTTATTAATTTTATTTAAACTTATATGTTTAGAATTAGCGTATTTTGATCTATGTGAATATATTTTTCACCGGAGTTACTTATTGCATTTATTTCATGTTGTCTGATATTTCTAGTACCAATTTGAAGTAGGTAATTAAGGTGTGTGGCGAGCATATTGCTTGCACTTGCCTCAGCTCACGCCAATAATGCTGTCAGACTTTGTGAAATTAATGTTGTGGGAAGGCAGGTAGCAAAATTGTTACGCGAGTCTTACCCTTCTGGCGTGGTAGTGCAAATGCGCATTAATAATAGTTCGAACCACAGCGTAAATAGCAATGGAAAAACGCAGTTAAGACTAATTGAGCTTTTTCATATTATGGTCGTTTGGAGTAAAATTTTCTGAATTATGCAGAATTGTTTTGAATTTGAGGAAAACAAGGATGTTTATGGTATTAAAAAAATTAACTCAATTTTTTTTCATAGTCTCACCATCTTTTTTTTTATTTCATAGAGAAATGTTTAACAAAACTTAGTTATTTAAAAAAAAGTATTACTGTTTAACAGCCTCGTTTCTGTTGGAAATATTGGGTGGAGATATTAAAATACCAAGCATTTCCTGAAGTAAACAAGAAAGTAAAATTCTACATGACTTCACAAGTTTTCATTGTAAAAGTTTTTTAACATATTAGGCAATAATAATGCATGATACACACACGCCAGTATAAATATAGTACAACCATACATTTTGCTTAAACCCAGTCAGTTAGTCTCTCTGTGAACACGTACGCCAGATAGATACCCAACATCTAGGGCAAGGCTGCCCAACTTTTTTAACAGTTGGGCGAAATTGACGATTTTGAATCACTGGCGGGCCACTGAATACCTGACGGTTCCTATTTTCATAGGGGGGGGGGGGGATTGTTAGAGAATTTCTATAAAACATTATTCCCCACAAAAAAAATTCAAAATGAGTGCTCCCCACAAAATATTTGAAATCCATGGGGGGGGGGGTTGTAACGGAACTTCGCTGAGGAAAAATTCCGCACACCCAAAAACATCATATGTGATTCCCCACAACAATTTTTCGAATTCCATGGGGGGAGGGGGGTGGCTACAAGATGCAAAAAATATTATATCAAAAACCGGTGTATTTTTGTTTCAAAAGTAAGTTCAACAGGTTAGATTTTTTCGTCGCTGATTCTCGTTCTGAGTAGCCTAAATAGCGATAAATCGCCTTCGTTGGCAACACTGGTGCCCGTGCGCAAGCTGCATTGTTTGTTTTACCGCGGGCCCGCGACACTTTTTCAAATTGGCGGATTGGCGGATTTTTTAAAAATGGTTCACGCGGGCCACATTGTGGCCCGCGGGCCTGGGGTTGGGCAGCCTTGATCTAGGGGAATGATTTAAATCAGATTCAACGGAGAAAAACTTAAATACTACATGGTACTATTATGTAATTATTTTAAGATTCAGGTTGAGGTCAACCGCAATCGGAAGAAAAAATTATTTTATAAATCTTTTTTTACACTCAATTACATATCATAATTTTTTTATTTTTTTTTAATTAGTCGGGTTTGTTTGATTAATTAGTATTCCTGATAAAACGTTTTAAATAGATAAGAATCCTTTTCAAGTGCATTATTTACTAACAATTAATAACAGGAATATTCGAAACAATCGATTTTAATTATTACACTAGGTATTTGAGAGCATTTTGTCCGTTGTCTGTAGAAGTTTTGTCCATATAAATTTTATCAACACTATTTTAATATGAATTTTACCTGTGATGTTAAGTACGGGTTTGAAAATATGACTCTCCAAAAAACAAAGCAAAAATCAAAAACACTTAAATATATTAGACCGGTCGGTGGCCGAGTTGACATCGCGCTTGGGTCTCACCCAGGCGTAGTGTGTTCAATTCCCCGGCCGGCTAAGTCCTCCATCACAACACAAGCAACATTTTCCGCTTACTGTGGTAGTATTAGGAGATTTTAAAATATTGTCATGTTATTCGTAACCCGGGAATGTTTTTCTTTCTTTAAATATATATATATATATATATATATATATATAGGTTTATGATACGGCACTTTGTACATCTTAGCGTCTGCAAATAACCGGAACTATTGGATCATTTCGACTTACTTGATCATTGAGCACTTACTTGATCATCGACAAATTGAGATTTAAATGCCATTTTAATCGTCTCGGCGAGACGAGATCAGTGGCATTTTCAACTCAATTTGATGTGACAAGTGCGATTTTCGTGAGCATTAGATATGCTCCTATATGCGATTTTATCTCAGATATTCAACCTGACTTTGTTAATTATTTCTATCGTATGTTAAACTAACTTCATTGATCTCAAAAAGCGACGTTGCCATCGTTATTTGTGTCAAACGCAGGTGTACAAATAATTTTCTAAAGTAATTAAATGTTTTAACAATTGTATGCAAAAATAGCCTCTAAAGTAATATTATTTAGAGCTTATTATCGTACGACATTGCGTATTGGTCTAAACAATATTCGAAAGGAACTATAAGGCTCAAGAATTGTATGCAAAATTAACCTCTAAAGTTATATTATTTAGAGCCCATTATCGAATGATGTTGTTTGCTAGCACAAGGCTGGTTTGTTTGTATTGGTCCATTTGAAGCTAGCTTCAGGTTAGTTTTCTGAAACACTTAATGACTTGTAACTGGCTAACAGATAATATTAAATATTACCGTTATTCAATGTTCGTATATCACGAATCAGTTGACAGGTTGATTTGTTTTTGCGTTTTATTAGCTTTATTACGAAGGAGATTTAATAAAATCTTTCAGCTTTGCGAAATGGATTTTAAATACGGTAAGCTATTACATATTTCTAAATAGGTAATAACCTAAATTGTAAAATATAGAATTAATATAATAAATATAATATTAACAATTTTAATCTATGCTTATCAAATGAGTACAGAATAATTACCGTATTTTATTATATAGGTCATGATTTTTTTCTTTCTTTTTTGAGAACCCAAGCAGTAAAATTATTTTGAATAATAGATATATATTATGTATTAACAAAATTCAAAAAAGCTAACCTAACAACTTGTGGTAAAAATGTCAAATCAAACTAAAGCCATATTCCTATACTAAAATATGCATTTAAAAGCATGTTTTGTTTTCAAACAGTTGTTTCTTAAAATAATTAAGTTAAAACGAAGTTTTACACGTCGGATAATCACCCATTAATTTGTTCATATTCAAATTAAACAAATTCCTTTGTGGAAATAAAATTTGCAAAAACAGAAAACTGCAGGTACATATATGTATGTTTCAATGTGTTTGTTCTTGATATTTTATAGATGTTCCAAGAACCAGTGATTTACGTACATCAATAAACAGTACTGACGACATGATCTCGTCTTCACCCTTTTCGCTAATTTCCAAAGGACAAAGTTTAATCATCAGCAATATGCAGAGCATACTGGGCGAAGAAATTAACCATGAAACTTCCTCAGATTCAGGTAATATTCACTGATAATAATCTGAAATATTACAGAGCTACCTTAGCTTATAGTAAATTGTTATAGGTAATATCAGAAATGCTGCTAATTAAATATTCCGTTGCAAATGCTTAATTAGTCTGTTGTTTTGTCATTATATTAGGTTAGGTTTCATATTTGTGCACATGACTTACTTACTACATTGAGATATTATTATTGGATAAATATATAATATATTATGCTTTATTTTAGAAACCAAAACTGAAGTAATGTTAGAAAGGAGTCCGCCGACGTCCGAAGATGATGATTCACTATACAAACCGAACAACGTTACTTCTTCGATAGAATCAGGTATCTACAGAAAACATGTTTAATACTCTTGAAACAATCAATACGTAACATATAATTTGATTATTATATGGTCAGAGGTGCGGCCCAGAAAGCCGAAGGTCCGGTGCGAGTCCCAGATGTGACCGTATCTTTTCTGTTTCAGATTTTAGATTGAGTGATGCTAATATTGTCTTCATTTAATTAAATAATTTAATTTAATTATAATTATTTTGAAAGCAATAATTATTCGCCTGAAACACTCATCCACATTGAAAAATCTCCTGATAAAAGATATTTTATTTATTTATTTAAACGCCCATAGGGCTTTTACAGATAATAATGTACATCTTTATTTATTTATATATTTTTTTAATTATACAGATCTTATATCTTATATGATAAATATATGTTATACAAAATAATATAAGAAAATATCCGAGTTAACAAAATATAGGTACAAATAATTGAGATTTACATAACGCCAACGGGACTCGAACCCGTGTCCCCTCGATTTCCGGTCGACAGCTCTGACCACTGAGCTATGGCGGCTTATCGCTTATCCGCGAAATAATTCAATATATACTAGTGTTTCATTCAACAATGACTGCTTTCTTATAATTTGAGGTTTTACTAATTAAGTTTAAAGAAAGCTAAATAATGTATTGTTACTTTTTAGATATGAAAATTTCCAACGCCGATGATGAGCAACATCATTTAGAGAAGCAGGAGGCAATCGAAGTGTCATCGACTACAACTCGAAGCACTATTTCTACTAGTAAATGAGCACGAGTGCATGACCGTAAAAACTCATGTCCATATTGTACTAAACTGGTAACGAACATACCTTCAATTTCAACCTTTGATTTAGCGTTTGACCCTGTGCATTTTGATGTTTTTATTAAAGCCGTACAAATAAATAGTGGTTACGATGAAATTACAGGTTCTGTAAAAAATCCTAGCATGTCTCAACGACTTTGTACAATCTTTTATAGCCGTACAAAGTCGTTGAGACATGCTAGGAATTTTTACAGAACCTGTAATTTCATCGTAACCACTATTTATTTGTACGGCTTTAATAAAAACATCAAAATGCACAGGGTCAAACGCTAAATCAAAGGTTGAAATTGAAGGTTTCTGTTCTTTAATAACTATATACACCTTGGCTAAATCCCTCATCTTCGATGTTATATGTGTATTCAAATGGTGTTCCGTGTGATTACTTAATAATAAAGACCCATATGAACATATTAATGGGTCAGACATTGCTATTTTTGCAATATTTTCATTTTTAAATACATGAAATATTTGAGTTTCTTAGAGATTCTGAAATTTCAGAATTGTCTGGGCATAATAATATAGAAGATGATTTTAGTACTCTAACACGATCATGTGGATTTTTCTCAGGTAACGTACTTTTTGTACATTTTAAAGATAATTACCTCTGTTTCTAAAGGATGAGTTGAATTTGCATTTTCTGGCTGTTCTGAAGGATGAGTTGAATTTGCATTTATTGTAGTGTCTGTAAAAGTTGGTTTTCTAAATATTTCAAAAGTATGTTTATTATTATTCTTTCCAATTGTTAGATCTAAAAAAAATATTTTACCTTTGATCTCATGTTCGACTGTGAAGCAGATTTTATTATTAACAGTGTTGGCCCAATTAATAAAGATATCTAATTGACGGTTGGTGCCTTTCCAACATATTAAGATATCGTCTACATATCTGACATAGTATATTATATATTTAGCTAAGGGAGACTTTAGAATAATATTTTCAATATGATCCATAAATATCTCCGCTAGAAGTGGGCTTAAAGGGGATCCCATGGGAAGTCCGTCCAATTGCTCAAAATATGTATCATTAAAAAGAAAATAATTTGTTTGTATGCAAATTTTATGAGCTGGAATAACTCTTTTCTTATTATTGGGTTGACATTAGATTGTTCTAGGATATTTTCAATTATTTTAAGGCATTCTTTAATGGGGATGTTGTTAAATAAGGATTTTACTAAATAAGGAAAATTAATTAGTTGAAAATGAATGCAATTTTTTTTTTAAGTGTGATTTATTTCTCTATTTTGTTAAACTCTGATAATGTCAGTTTGGTATGACGTTTTCCATATTATTTTAAACTGAAATTATGTAAAAATCATTAATTAATTATTTTTTAAGTATGTTTTATTTCAATCGATTTTGCTATTATATATTTTGTTAATATCTGATAATGTCAGTTTGGTATGACGTTTTCCATATTATTTTAAACTGAAATTATGTAAAAATCATTACTTCATTATTTTTTAAGTATGTTTTGTTTCTCTCGATTTTGCTATTATATATTTTGTTAAACTCTGATAATGGCAGTTTTGTATAACGTATTGTATATTTTTTAAACTGCAATTATGTAAAAATCATTACTTAATTAGTTTTAAAGTTTGTTTTAGTTCTGTTGAATTTCCTAATGAAAGTTTTTAAAAATGTCTGAAAATAAATAAACTAAAATGTGAATTTTTTCAAATTTGTTTTTATTTTACCAAACAATGAATTTGTGCAAAATTTTATTAAAACACAAGACTTGTGCAATATGTGGCTATGGTAGATTATACTACAGCTACTGCCGGGTACATTCCAGAGTGGAAGACGTGACTGGTAACCCCATGGGGAATGGCGACCATTCAGGAAAGTATCTTCTAATCTATTTACAATTTGGTACTGCCACCCCGGGAACCATTTATTGGATAACTACACCTCTGCCATAGGTCACCCCAAGTGGTTTGGTGACTGTGCCCGGGTTCATGGGGTGAGGTTTGCTCGGGTCTTGGCGGTGGATGTGTCCTCCAGCTACGTGGAAGGCCGGAGAGACAGGTTGAGGGAAACCTTTCAGGCAGAACTCTTTGGGAACATCGTCTTGCACCGCAGTGGGAGGGATGGATTCATACGTCCGTCACTCCTGGACCCACAGACCCCACCCACCCACCCCTTATCCTTCCTCTCCTTCCCTTCCTTTAAAATACCCTCCACACAGCATCTTCAAAGATGACATAGGCCTGAGGGAAAATATTTTCCTCAGGGCTTCCTGTGTGGAGCTATTGTTAAACAAACAAAAAAATGGCTCAGTAACATAACTAGTTCGAAGGTCGCGGGTTCGAACCCGGCGTGCGCAAATAAATTTTATTTGATTAATTTGTGTTATTTCACAATTAATTAATTAAAATAATATATAGTATATTTGCGGCACGTTCCAGAGTGGAAGATACTACCAGTATCGCCCTGGTGTAAGACCACCATTCAGAATTGAAACGTTGCTCCAAATGGGTTTAGCCGTGTTTAGTGACTAGATCTGAATAGCCAGGTACTTCCCCACCTTCCTCTTTCCCTTCCCCACTTACCCTCAGCCACACAACATCCCCCAATTGGGGATGCCATATTCTCACTGGCTCTAGACGGGAGCAGTTGGGACTCTTGTGAGGTATTCACTATAAAACAATTCACTATAAAACAGTTCTGAATATTTCAATTAATTGAGGTTAATGAGGGCGTACTGTACAGGGCCCGCAAATACTTGAATAGTACACAACTGCTAACCCTGTACAAATCACAAGGGCGCCCCACGGTTGGATTTGGCAGCCACCTCTGGTGTGAAGCCCGAAAATACCTGAAAAAACCCTCGACTCTGTGCAGAAACGGGCGGTCTGTTTGATAGATTCTCCCATCTTAACAAACGGATTGCAATTTTTAGAGCATATGCTTGTTCTACCGGTATTTCTATGGAAGATGCTCCGAGGAACTAGCATCATTAATCCCTTCAGCACCGGAGCATAGTCGGGAAACACGCCAAATGCATGCCCAACATATGTACACGGTTAACATTAGTCGCATGAGAACGGGTCGTTTCTACGACTCGTTTCGGTGTTCAACGGCTCGGCTCTGGATCAAATTTCCGGCCTCTGTGTTTCCTCCCTCATATGACATGGGTCTCTTCAAGACACATGTTCACTCCTTCCTCTCCTCAAAAAGACCCTCCACACAGCATCTTCAAAGATGACATAGGCCCTGAGGGAAATTATTATCCTCAGGGCCTCTTGTGTGGAGTAAATGTAAAAAAAAAATTAAAGATTTATTCCACTAAAAAATAATAATAATATCTTTATTTAGGAAAGTTTACACATTACAACTATACATACATATTATGGTGTACATTGATTTGTAACTTTTATATTTAAGGTTATAAAATTAACAAAAATGAAGAACTATTAATACAAAATATGTATTAATAGTTATTATTATACACCAGCACAAATATTGTGTACAAAAATCGTTTTCTGAAAATCATATAATAGGTATTTTATAATAAAAGGAAAGAAAACAACTCAAATAAATCAGATTTTATAAAATATACTTCCAATAATACTGTAAACACAATACTAATATTATTGAACTTTGGTATTTTAATTGTAAATCAATCTACATTTTCAAATAATAAATTAATGCTATTAAAAAGATAGAATATCTTATAAAAGCCTGTTCTACAAAACTAATTTTAAAATAATTAATTCAACTGTAAACGTAATATAAATAAGTTTTGATTGTATAACTTTACTTTTAAATAAACCCGCAATTTTAAATATTCGCGCCAAACGTTCCAATGCATTACGTATTTTCGAATATTCAACCAACAAATAAATCTGTTCAAGTCCGTCCAAACAGAAGCTCGACAGAAGGACAAAAGATTTGGCAACATTGCATATCAAGTAAGTGCTTTCATAAAAAAGATCAACATGCGTTCATGATTTAATGATGAAAATTTTGTGAGCATATGCATAAAATAGCTGTATATATAATAGCTGACCACATTTTAAATTTATTTCACAAAAAAACATGTTGCCACGTAATTTACAGCGTTATATATCACATGTGAAAGGATGATCAAGAAAGGTGGTTTACTCAAAGATGTTCCAATAAGTGTTGTCCGATATAAATATATATATATATATATAATAAATTACTATAATACCTTTGGCTGTGGAAATCTCAACTTATATTAGGTATGTATGAGTTTTACATTAAATGTTTCTACTAAATGAATTATTAATTTCTACTAAAACCATTACATCCGAAACACTTTTTTTTATTCCGATGTGTGCTTAATTATATTTAAAAAAAATCTGTTCACGTTTTTGAAACACCATTTTATGTGGATTTTTTGAGACAGTTCCAATTTTTACCATCAGCACATAAGTAATGAACTGGCGCCGATGTTTTAAATACATGATTATTGTAAATTTTCTCTAATTTTTACTTTGGACAATATTTCCTAAAATAGTTTAGAGAAGGGTCCCAACTGCTATCAACCGTCTAGAGCCAGTGAAGCTGCATACCCCAATTGAAGGCATCTCCAATTGGGGTATGTTGTGACGGTGGAAAATAGTGGGGAGGGGAAGGAGATGGGGGAGGAAAGGAATGGTGGACTTACACAAGGGCGATACTGATATTATCTTCCACTTTCAAAGAAGTGGTACACTCCATGGGTTCATGACAAATAGATTTCTCAAACCGCGAATTTGATGTTTGTACTGACTGCGATATTTATAAAATCGTTTTTTCCTCCAAAAACTATGATCAGCGTTTTATTTCCAACACACTTTCTTGTTTTTCTGATACAAAAGTAAGGCTTATTGTATTGTTTGTATTAAAAACCCTAGCCTATTCCTTCCTTGTACAGGAAAACTTAGAGCGATGAAGAATTAATGACCTGTTCAAAGAAGAAATAATTTCTCAGGAAGAAGAATTTCTCAGGAAATGTATAGTACCTAACCATTTCCGGTGGAAATGAAAGACAATAATCAATGGTTAAATAAAGACAAAATTAACAAGAAAATCGGTAAAAAATATAACGAAAAAAATGTCTATTTATCTTTAAGAATGATTGCTCCTAATGGGTAATCGTTTGATTTCTAATTTTACCAAATAGTTTTCCGTGGCAGAAGAATTGAGGAGTACTTATAAGCAGTTTCTACAATAATCTGACATATTATAAAGTGTTGGTTTCATCAATTCCTACTATTGAATAGATTAAAATGACTGTTTAGAACACCTAACATCAAGATCTAAATTGTTAAGGCCTCAAAAATCAACGCATTTTTCGCTCGCAAAACGCGAGCCGAGTCTCGAATTTCGGAAAAGGAGAAAAGTAACATTAAATGGAGGAACCGCCGTTTATGGTTACTTTGTTCCTTTCCCATAATTGGATACTTGGCTCGCATATGTAAACGTAGCACTAGATGTAAGTCTGGTTAAGTAAAGTCCTGAAAATTTGGCCAATATTCAAAACCCCTGGTAACGTATAATTTCGATAATACTTTTCGGAGTTAGTTACTGTCGCATAATAGGCAGGATCAATAAAAACAACCATTTTCGTGCTATTAAATTTAAAAAAAAAACTTTTTGTTTCGAAGTCTGTATTGTGTGCACTATTGAGTAGAACTTTTTTTTCTTTCTGTTTGAATAATTAATACCGGCACTTCGAACTCTTTCCACAGCGGAAAATTTTCCACTCATAATTATTCGCGTTTTCATTTGGAAAAATTATAATAATTTTATATTTTGCAAGTGGACCGAGTACAACATTTATGTGATAACTTAATCAAAAGCGTGTTTCGAGTTTATTCTGATTAAAGCGCAGACTCTAAGCGAAGGAGCGGCGAGTGCTAACCTCAACGAGAGATTTAATTTCAGTTCCCAACAGCTGGAAAAATATGCCACCATTTTGATTTATAAATCTACTTAATGAGTTCCCCGTAGGAGTGACGAGTTGCTTTTCAATTAAGCTTTTTTTAAACTTTTGTAATTTTTAACATTTTAAACAAACTTTAAGGAGGAAGCATTCTGAAACTGTGTCTATGAATAAGTAGTAAAAAAACACTTTCGCGAAAGAACGTTTTACTTTTTGTCGTGAACTTTAAATCATTTATTAGTTATGTGAATGAAAAGGTTCTATTAACACATTTTCTTTAGTTTGGCTATTAATATATTTAACACAAATTCAGCTAATCGTACATAATGTGTAATCATGTAAGTATTAAGATTACACAGGTAAGGTTTTTTTTAAATTTTAATATAAAGTTTTTAAAATTATATTTATGTACACATATTTTGCTTTATTATTTCATTCAATCCCATAAAAGGTTTACATACTATATCTTTGATATACAAAAACAAAAATACACATAGAAATATATAAGTTATAAATACAGCACGTGATATGGAACGTTGCAAACAAGCAGTACACTGTATATTTTATTACATAGTAATATTATGTAATTTTGTTAGGAATTGAATGAAGTGTTAGTTATTTAGTATTTCTAATGTCCGTTAGTTTTTTTTTGGTCTACCACGTTACAAATCTTTTAAACAGCCAATTCTGATTACTTGGGGTAGTGTAATTTAGGAAGTTATTGAATATGTACGGAACTAGGTAAGATGGATGTTCTTTTGCGAAATTCGATTCAATATAGGGTATTTGAAAGTGTTTGTTTAATTCTGCTCTTATGTTTTACGAGTAATGTGGTGAGGTGATTTTTTAGACGGTTTTTATTAGTAAATGGTTTAAACGTATAGCAATTTTTTTTATAATCATTTACTATTATGTCGGATATTGGTAATGCTATTTTATCATAATTCTAATTATTGGTTTGTGATTTATTTTAAGAGGTTTGAGGTGAGCATCTGCTGCTCCTCCCATAATGATATACCAATCGTTAGAATACTTAATGACGTCATTTTTAGTATTGTTTTCAAGATGTATGATAGTTCCCGAATTTTTTGTAAATAAATTAATGTGGAGATCACATTTGAGTTTATGCTCAAACGTTAAGCCAAGATATTCAATTATATTTGCAATTTCAATTTTCTCTCAAGCACAGCGTGTGTTATTTGAGGATGTATTGGTATAGGGGTGAAGATGTAGTTTTGAAGGGTTATGTGGTTGACCAGTTTTGGTTTTGCTGAAAGTTATGCAATTTGTTTTAGAAATGCTGAACATTGGTAGATTATTTTCTAGCCATTTGTATGCTTCACTCATCTCTCTTTATGTATTTTTGTAGACCTTTTCCCATAATTGTGAATAACATGTCGTTTGCTTAACTGATTATTTTGCAATAATTATCTAGATGGTAAAGAGTATGGTACCCACAACGCTGCTTTGCGGTATTCCATACCTAATATCAACTTTGTTACTGCTGTATTTATTTATTTTTTAAAAAATTTTTCAATTTTCGATGTCAAACCATTTTAGCGGAGATCCGGACGGCGATTTTAGAGTTTTTGGTGTAGTAAGTTATATGAAATGGGATCGAATACTTTCGCTAGATTTAAGTACATCCTATCACTTTTGATCCGCCATCCAAGTTTTTCACTGTGTATTTGGGTAATTCAGATGAAGCTTTTTCCACACCCATTTTCGGTCGAAATCCAAATTGGTGGGTTGATAGCAGACTATGTTTTTCAAGGTATATAAGTAATCTTTTTTTTAAATTATCGATTTAACTTTGTTATAATTAAAGATTGTTATTTAATATCAAGGTTTGTCTCCCGTTTTATATCTACCTTTTGTTTTTATAGAATTATTGAAACATTATTTATACTCGTATAAACATTATAGTGTTCGTACCTCAACTCTTTGTGGGTCATTTCAATGTTAAAGGCATCTGATTATAAAGTTTAATTGCGTAGTAACCACTTACAATGTCTTTGTCAATGCGTTTTATATTCTAATGAGATATTGGGAGTAGTTTGTTCAAGATCTTGTTATTATTATTGGTTGAGATTGTAAGGGAATATGGGGATTGGATTTGAAGAGATGAAAGGTTGTGGATTTAGCGTAAAATTGTCTTATTACCGAATTAATTAATATAAATATTGTTTACTTATAAAGTAGGTTTAGACTTCAGAAAGATGGAATCTGAATTGGTATCATAAATGCAAATCATTTTAACAGTTCCAACTTTTTAACACATTTTAATTTGAAAATGATTGTACACGCTTATGTAAAATTTCTACGTCGTTTTATTGGCATCACTAATTTACTTTCAAAGTAATATACATAATTTTACTAAGTAACATTTCATGGTGCTTGATTTAGCCTTACATCCTAGTTTCTTGCCCCGTGCATCATTCTGTAGACCGCAAAATTAACTCAACTTATGGATTTTTGTAAGTTATTAAAGCAGGGTTTTTTTCCATTGTTCCGATTTTAACTTTTTTTAATAAATATGTTAACTATTCACGCACTATGCGCAATCCTGAAAAGCCTTAAGCCTAACTTAGTACTTATTAGACGTATTTTGCTCCACATATTTGAAAAATAAGCTAGTATAATGTTTCTTTATTTCTTACAAAACAGCCGCTACTGTCAAACTTTTTTGCAATATTAAACTGACTAAAAAGGTCACAACTCATTAAAACTAAAATATGCAAGAAGGTTGTTTCAAGATGTATTTGCGCCATTTTGGCGTAAATTTAGAACTCATTATAATATTACGTCGCACTTACCCTTAAAGTTAACACTTGCTCGTATATTTTACGTTGAGTCTTCTTTATACGAAAAAGAATAAGGTTTAATTTTCATTTGATGATCAGGACAATAAAATCGATGTCGATTTCTTGATTGCACATAGAGCAAGATTTAAAAACATCAAAATAATTTCGAAACAAGGGGAACAAACACCTTTTTAATTACTTGCAAAAGTCCATAAATTGAGGTGATTTCGTGGTCTTTGGAATTATGAAAAGAGCAAGAAACTAGGATGTAAAGCTAAATCATGCACATTGTGCCTCCTCACAACTAACACTAGAGAATGTGAGCAGGTTCCTAAACGAAGGGTATTATAATATTTATTTACGATATTATCGAAAGTTGTTGCTTTTAGGGTAAATTTGAACGTGTTTTTAACATTAACTCAATAATTAAAAAAAAAATTAAAGAATAATATAAAACGTCATTTAAAAAAAAAATTGGCATATATACGCAGGAAATGAATTGTTTAAGATAAGGCACTTGCTGGAGGCGGAATATTTATTTTGTGTTGGTTCAGAATTCGTTGAACTAGTCATAATATTATAATAATTTATTAGTTTGTATTAAGTTATTCAGTGCTATGTGGGTGGAATGTTATCTTTTAATCGGAACAAAATATGTAAAATTTTCTGAAAACTTTAAGGCCAAATAAGTATTTCTATAACCCCAGAAGTAAAGTATCAAGCCTATTAAAACTAATGATTAAAGGCAATAATTTACTCGTCTGAAATATCCATACAAATTGAAAATATCTAACGAGTAAAAATAAATGCCGCCTACGGAAATTGAACCCGCACCTTCTGATCAGGTGCTCTGAACCACTAAGCTACGTCAGCTTATTCTCAACCCGCAAATACCAGTAGTCCAATCAGTCAAATAGTGGTTCAGAGCACCTGACCAGCAATCAGAAAGTACGGGTTCAATTCCCGTCGGCGGCATTTATTTTTACTCGGGAGGAATTTTCAATTTGTACGGATATTTCAGGCAAATAATTATTTCTTATAATAATTTGTTATCCTTTGTACGTTCCATAAAAACCTTGTCTAATAAACTTTAGTTTATCATAAAAAAATAACCTATTAAATTAATCAAAATAACCTATTACCGATATTTCAGATTTAAATTTTTCGTACAAAGACAAATTGTTTTGATCTTAAATTTTCTGTTTCACTTTAAATCCTTGACCTATTTGTTCAAAATCTACCAATTCTATCAAAGTGGCCATTAACCTTTCCATTACTGTGGGCTTCGTGTTGTTCTTAAATCGACAGTGTTTAAAATTAAAGTGCGCCTCGCCTGCCGAACATGCTAATAATTATTATTCTCGGATTTGCTGAAGAAATCAACGAAAACACGCAATTCTCAGAAAGCATTATTGTGAATTTGTACAGTGAGCTTTTCAGAAAGTAAACGATTTGGGATGATAAATATTTACGTCGATTACTCTGACGTGGAGTCATCCGTCTCAGAATTATTACACGACTCAGAATATTAACGAATTCATTTATAGTTAAATTCGTTTTAAATAAACATCTGCCTGGTACTGTACCTACGCAATATAACTGTTATTATACAGATCTGTCAAATATGGAAATTATGTAATACTAGTGAAATAATATTCATCTTTCAGGGAAATTTGTATTGCGTTTTTTTTCCTTCTTACGTTTGCAAACTGCCTCAATCTCATACGAATTATGAGTACATCTTATATGAATTATAAGTGTTCAAATTTTATGTGAAAATTTGGTACTTATCTACTGCGAACATTTAAATATGAGTGAATTCATTCGTATTTTGCATAACTGAAAAGCACGGGTGTTTATTATTCATTGTTTTTCTACGACGCATTCTTTGCCCTTAATGTAACAAACATTATTATTAATATTTATTAAAGGTAAACATACAAGACAAGTTTTTACGCAAAGCACAAGAGATAAAAAATTATTCGCCTGAAACACAAATATAAAATAAAAAAATCATAATTGCTTAAAATAATTTATTATCCTTTGTGCTTTTCGTAAAACCTTGTCTTGTCAACATACGCTTGCCTTTGATAAATATTAATAATATTTGAAAAGTCAAAATATTTCACCGTATGAAAATATTATATATCTCAGATAAATATATAATATTTTAAATAAAGTATTTAACAATAATTTTGCCACAAACATAATGTTGGTTGTTTTAAGGTGAAAAAAAATCAAAAAGGAAATAATTGTTGAATGAAATACTAGTATTTATTGAATTATTTGGCGGATAAAAATAAGCCGACGTAGCGACGTATTATGTTGGTTGCATAACCTAAAAATCGTCATTTAAATTTTTGCATGAATGATAAACCTTAAAGTTCAGTGTTAAAATATCCACATATAATCGTCGTTTTGACAGTGAACACATAATAAATATACTCTGTCTCTTAGCACAAGTTAGAAACCAACAAAACTTACTTTTTTAAAATGGGTTTCTATAAACAGCGGGATGTAGATACAGGTATATACTTAAATTTATGCAGAGACTGGCAAAGTACAGGCACTCCCATTATCTTTATAATTCTGGCCAAGGTTTTTTTTAACTAGATAGTTAGTGGTATGTTGTCTATTTTGTACAAACACGGATTAAATATTCATTATAATTGTTTATACCTTGGAACGTAATTTTGTAACCACCCTTTCTTCTGTACACCAGGTGAACCGTTTTTGGTCTCAGGCTGTTTTATTTAATAGTTTACATACTTAAGCTAATCGCTAAGGCTTTATATATTTATGAAGCTTAGGCCAGAACAAAACATAATTGTTTTCTCGATTCGTACCACATGCGGGATTAGCTAGCGACACATTTTTTTACCTATTTTTACAAAAATTTGATGTCACTCTCAGACGATTTTAATTATTTTTTTCTATTATTTGAATTTCATCAAAACCAAGTTCAGAAATCATAATGTCTATCATTGCTTTATTCAGGTATAGCTAGGTACCTACCATTATTTTCGTTTGTTGCAACTGTTTTTCAGTTCGTATTATATACTTTTATAGGTTAATAGTCTCTAAACAAATCTAATAAAAATGAATAAAATAATTATATGCCGTTTTCTTCTCGAGTCTTTCTAATATCATTAATTTGTGTAGGTACATGCATAAAAGTAAAACTATTGGATAACCGAAATGCTAAATGATCATTTCCATCGTGTACTTAACATAAATATTTATGAAACGCTTTCCCATATTGCAAATTTAATATAAAGGCTTAACCAAAAAATGTGAACGAGCATGTTCTTAAGTGGAGGCTTTATCCGCCGAGGGAGGAATATTTTTACGTTGGAAAGTAGGTTAAAGCAATAGAGCCCCCATCACAATACAGTTCCGATATTAGCTTACATACTTATTAGCTACTTAGCGATACTAGCATGGGATTTTATCATATTTCCAATAAGCAATTTATGAAAAGTGATTTACTGAACGATTCAAAATAACAATTGCAAAATAATTTGTATAAGGTCTACACCATTTTCAATCGTAAAGTTTAGTCACTGATATTCAAGTAGACTCTAAACCATCTCCTCCATTATGCAGGAGGTCCTACATATCAGTAGTCTTTTGAAAATTTTTAAAAATATCAAAAAGCATTTCGTGTGCCTACAACTATACGATTCCATGACTCTTGATCCCCGACAGTTGGTCCTTCGACAGTTAACCCCCCGGACAGTAAATCCCCCTCCAACCCCCCTCACCCCCCCTCGATCCACAAATGATCGTTTATAGCGTACGTCCTCCTTGGTAAAGTGCAGAGAGGATATACGGCCGTATGACAAAAGTCGATACACTATATATATGCAGGCGTCTTGAGTGGAAATCCGCTATACAAATATGTTTGCTACCAACAACAACAATTAACAGTAATGTAGTGTCTCCGAAAGAGCATTGGAGTGAGATGAACCACTGAATAGCAAAAGACGACATACTTATATAAACAGCCGTAAGTACCTACTTGCATGTAATATAACTAAATGTCCGCGAGAGTGTATGAAGAGGGAATATACAACCGTGGATCGAGCTGAAACTCGACAAATAGACTTGTTGTCGATGAAATACATTAAATCAATTGTAATCAGTGGCAATCACATACACACACGCGGACATCTATCTGAAATTGATAACAATAAACCATTTAATAAACGAAATCAATGTCGTCCCATCCGATTGGCATTTGGCAAGGTTGGTAGAGATGTCACTCCAGTTCCTGGATAAGAAGGTTTGTTCTTCAGTTAAACCATTTTTTTCTTTTTTAAAAGACATTTCAAAATGGATGCATTTAAAAGGAACATTTTTTGTTTATCATTCATTAAATTTAATTATGTCTTATATACAATGGAATAATGTTTGAATCGTTAATTTCCAGCTTTTGCGAAATGGATGTGTTAGTTCATCGAACTGTTGACTTAATAGTCAGCAGATTCCTAAAATGTTTGAACAACATGGATTTTAACGGATAACTATCTTTTTGATAATTCCTGAAAGTATTTTGAAAATTGTTAAGCTTAAACGTAACCTTTTTCAACATACCTCTTCGTCAGGTAAGTTTTTAGATTTTCACGGCCAAAAGCATTTTTGTTGTTTGTTTTTGGGGTGTTATGCCGTGTTGCGCTAACTCCTTATTTAGCCGACGTTTCGGACAGCGTTCACACATCACACATCTTCGGGTCTACCGGATCTGCCCTGATGATGGACACTGCAACGCTGTCCGAAACGTCGGCTAAAGAAGGAGTTAGCGCAACACGGCATAACACCATAAAAACAAACAACAAAAATACCTCTTCGTCATTTCAATTCCAGCTCAAATCCTATGTTTTACAATTTATTGCCTAATTATTGTAATGATCTTAGTATGACATCGGGGATATTCAATAAATGCGTTGGTTCTTCAAAGATTACGATTTATTTATTATTGTAAGATAATTATAATGAACGTCTGGCTGGACATAGTCCTTTCTATTAGAGACTATGAGCGATGGAATAGCATCGGCAGTACTCGTAACCATTCGGGTAAAACCGACATGCTATCTCTGCATACATGTGACGTGAGTACCGCCATCTATGGAAATACCATAAAAACTACATTAACTGGATAATAATCACTTATACGTATCTAAATACTCTACCAATATCTGGTAGGTGGTATGGAAATTACAACAATTATATATTAATTTGGTTAATGTCGATTTGGGTTTACCATAGATAACAATATCGATAACTTTTAACCATCCAGATAATTCAGGTTCTGCCATCTGTCATTTATAAATGTCGTGCAATGATGATTATTCTCTTAATTCATCGCATACCTTTCAACCAACCTCATTCACTCCATATTTTTTTCTTCGTTACTTTTTATGTGATCTGATATTGGCTTTTTTATGAGCGCACAGTGTATTTATTTACTAGTAAGTAGGCCAAAAGCTGCCGTTGGGTTTGATGTAGCCTGCTGTATATTTTGCATAGATATGAGATTTCAGGATAAAAAGCTGCAGTGACGGAAACACTTCAAAATAGCTTTTATAATGCGTTCCCATTTTCCAAGCCAGGTTTTTACGAACGGTGTTATTATGTAGTGAACATTGTGTACAGTGAGTGCACTATTTTCTGGCGGATTTCGCTTATTAACTTGTAATAGAACTCTCCCAGGAAGCTTTTATAATCTTTCGTGAGTTAGACATTAACATTGCCCACTGGTTTTTGCCGAATATTTTCTATATACCAATAATGTCAATCATATTTTTAAAGCTTTTTTTAATATTTAATAATATTACTATTTTCAATTCAAAAAAATATGGTTTTATTCACTTTCTGTTGTGTACTTATAAGTAGGCGAAAAAGCTATCCCCACTTAAATATCCTTAAGTTAAATTTAAATAATACAGTAATTTTATAACATTCATGTTTATGTTTTTGAATTTTTGAATTTGTGAAGAGGTTTTTTTTTTTGTCATAGACAAATAAGTTAAATTATTTTTAACTCAATAAGGGGTATTTCTGAACAACTGTAAGAAACCTACCTACAAACTAAGAAATAAATCAACCAAAATGTCTAAAACTCGCAAGGTTTGCAGTGCAAAGAAAGATACATCTTCACCTTTAGCAACCACGTCTGGCCCTATTGATTCACCGTCGGCGCATCAGTCAATGATTAACATTGACACTGACTCATTAATCAATTTTTTTGAGTCGAAACTTGAAATCATGCGCAATGAAAACAAGAAAGCAATTGACGCTGTTCAGTTAAAATTAGATGCGCTGTCTAACGAGTGGAAGGATCAATACACAAAAATTCTGGGATGTGTGAGCGTTCTCCAAGAAGAAAACTCAAACCTCCGGCAAGAAGTCCAGTCACTCCGAGATGCACAAGATGAGATGGAGCAGCGCAGCAGAATATGCAATGTAGACATCCATGGGATTCCCGAAGCAAAGGGCGAAAATTTGATGACATTAATAGAAAAAATAGGATCCAACATTAACGTCCCGCTTCCAAGTAGCTGTGTGGTTTCTGCGCATCGCGTCGCTCGCGGCCACTCCTCGCCCTCCAACCGTCCACGCAATATAGTCGTCCAGCTCTCCACAAAGCGACTTCGTGATGATGTCATCGCTGCAGCAAGGACTCGCCGCGGCCTTACCACGGAACAATTAGGATTTGGTGCTCCCACCACCAATTTTTATATAAATGAGCACCTTACATTGAAAAATAAAATCCTATTTGCCAAAACACGAGCCGCCGGAAAAGCTAACGGCTTTAAATATATATGGGTGCGGAACGGCAGTATTCTGGCGAAGAGGAACGATCTCTCTCGGGTTTTCACCATTCGCCGTGAAGGAGACCTTCAAAAGATAATCACACATGAAAACATGTGACTACAAACATGTTACTGCTGTCTTCGGTATCCGCTTTCTCACAGTATTCTGTATCCTGTAATTTGTTTCTTTCAAAGCTACTTTATATTTTTGTTTACCGCGCAATATCCCTATAACTTTAAACCAATACCATGTTTCTCACATATTCATTCACATTCTAAAATGTCAACATATTTCACATTCCTTGATCTAATAAGTAGTCTATGTTTTTTATGTAATTTCGAAGCCTCATATGCCCTGCATAATGTATCACTCGTGCGATTGTGGAATATGTCAAACGGCACTCCTACTCTGGTAAAATGATCTCATCATCATCTATATCCGTTTATTACCAGAACTGTGGTGGTATTAGGACCAAAACCCAGGAGCTACTAATTAATGTATTATCGAATAACTACGACGTTATAGTTCTAGTTGAAACATGGCTTGTAGCAAGTATAAATACGGCTGAATTCATAGATTCGCGTTACACGGTGTTCCGACGTGATAGGGATCGTACACTCACTGGTAAAATGGACGGAGGCGGTGTGTTGGTAGCAGTGCGCAAGGAGCTTGCATCTTCCCGGCTCGATGACTGGGAAAATGGTCAAATCGAACAAATCTTCATTTCTATTCCGGTAAGGTCTTTCAATCTCATCATATGTGCAGTATACATACCTCCTGCCTCACAACCTACGGTCTATGATACGTTCTCCGAAAACCTGGAATCTGTATATTCATCACAACCAAATAATACTTTTTGTGTACTAGGAGATATGAATCTACCAACTCTGACTTGGTCATTTTCCGAAGACAGCAGTCAAGGTCTCGCCTCCTCAAATACGGCTGCATCGAAAACTTTGCTTCAAGCAATGTCATTGATGGACTTACTCCAATATAACTGTATACCAAACCATAATGAAAAATACTTAGACCTCGTATTCTACAGTCGCGAAACAAATGTAAAACGTAGCAACAACCCTCTCCTCTCAGAGGATAGACACCACCCAGCCCTTGAATTTGATATATCCTTCGTAATTCAACCAAAAATCAAAAACAAAATACAGCGTAGGCGCAATTTCAGGAAAGCTAATTATGCTCAGATTAATGAGGACATTAATTGTATTGATTGGTTATCTGAAATCGCAAATTTACCAGCCGAAAAAGCAGTAGATCGATTCTATTTAAAAATTAACAGTGTAATTGATAAGCTTATTCCAGTATTGGCACGACGAAATGACAAATTCCCCATATGGTTTACTCCAGAACTTATTAGGTTATCAAGGAAAAAAGATAAAGTCTGGCTCAAATGGAAGACATATAAAGGTCTTTCTGACTATCGTGAATTTTCCTTCTTACGTGCTACATACAAAAAATTGACTTATGAAACCCGAAGGTTATTTTTTGACAACATCGAAAGTTCATTGCAAAATAATATCAAAAGCTTTTGGTCATACATATCCTCATTAAAATCGTCTGAAGGATACCCTGCTGCAATGTCCTTCGAAGGGCGCAAATCTAACGATGCCCAGGAAATTTGTGATATGTTCTCTGAATTCTTTAAGTCAACATTTGAACCTTCCTCTAACAATGACCCAATTATTAACATTGACCAACTCGAGGAAGTTCAGGACTCTGGACTTGCGCACATTCACACAATTAAACTAACGGAAAAAGAAGTGCAATCGAGTTTAAAATCGATAGACGTAAACAAGGGTGCGGGTCACGATGGAATACCGGCGTTTTTCCTTAGATCTGCTGCGTCGTCACTGTGTGTGCCGCTTACCATAATATTTAATAAATGCCTGAGTGATGGGGTTTTCCCTGATAGGTGGAAGTTGGCCTATATTATACCGGTCCACAAGGGTGACTCGCGTCAAAGAGTGGAAAACTATAGGCCAATATCCATTCTCTCGGCGATCCCTAAACTATTGGAAAGACTTGTCCATGACAATATATATCCCCAGCTTGCTGCCAAAATTACTGAACAACAACACGGGTTTGTAAAAGGCAAATCTACCACGAGTAATTTACTTATTTACTCAAATTTCTTATTTACTAGCATGGATCGAGGCCACCAGGTAGATGCAATATATTGCGATTTCAAAAAAGCTTTCGACAAGGTTGACCACCTTATTCTTATTAAAAAAATTATGTACAACGGAATTAGAGGAAATTTATTACGTTGGTTTATCTCATATTTAACAAAAAGACAACAAGCCGTATCATTACGAGGACAGACTTCTACATGGGAACCAGTTACTTCTGGCGTGCCACAGGGGTCAATCCTGGGTCCGCTGTTGTTTATTCTTTTTATTAACACTGTTACTAAATGTTTCATGCATTGTTTATATCTTTTGTACGCTGACGACATAAAAATATTTGCCATTGTTCGAAATTTAAACGATTGTCTTCTCATACAAAGCGACTTAGTAAGGTTCGAAACGTTTTGCAATGAAAACAAAATTTACCTAAGTTACAATAAATGTAAACAAATAAGTTTTACTAAAAATCACAACGCTATCAAACACAATTATTGTATTGGTAATTATTTACTCGAGCGCGTTTACTGTATAAGAGATCTAGGCGTACTTTTTGATTCCAAACTCCACTTCGATGCGCACATAGATAATATTGTGAATAAAGCTTACAGCATGCTAGGATTTGTCATCAGAAACAGCCGTGAATTTCGAAAACCTGAAACATATCTTCTTCTTTACCACACTCTGGTCCGTTCTCAACTTGAATACTGCACCTCCATATGGAATCCACTTTACGATATCTATAAAGAAAATATAGAAAATATTCAAAAGAAATTTCTGCGATGCCTCAATTACAGAATGAGCGCACCCAAACGTGGGTACATAAATATGCTCTCGAGTTATAACGTCTCCACTCTATCTAACCGGCGAACATACCTTGATCTCATGACTCTGTATAAAATCTGTAACAACGTTATTGACTGTCCCGACTTACTGAAATTGATAAACTTCAAAGTACCACCCAGAGTAACAAGGCTTAACGACTTATTCCACATTAGCAGGACGCGTACAAATGCTGGTGTCAGGGATCCAATCAGAAGAATGTGCGAATCACTTAATCAGAATCAAAACCTCAAGGACTCTGACTTATTTTTTGATACACGCACTACTTTTAGTAGAAAAATGAAGACTGTTTTCCTACAAAGTTCAAATTAAACAACTTAGACATACTTCGTTTAAATATATTTATATATTTTTTACTTTCTGTTTAACATTGTTTATCTATTTATATATATTTTTTTTTTGTTTTACCATCTAAATTTTTTCAAAGATAATTTGTAATTTCTTAAAAGGATATTGCGCATTTCTTTCATATCTCTATTTGTAAAATAATATTCTTATGTATATATTTTTCCCCTATTTATAAGTGAAAATATTTGTAAATGTTTTCTGCTGTTTAAGTTAATTCGTGAGAAATAGTTTGGATGCAGGTGAATTCTCTAGTTGATGTTTCGTATATATTTTTGTCAATTGATATCTGTATCTGTTTTTTCTCCTTAATAAAAAAAAAAAAAAAAAAATGTAGGAAAACATTACAGAGAAATAACCATTCATAATTTTCGACAAGTTACTCGGAAGGGTAATTTGTCGAAATAAAAGCAATTTTAATAAAAATAAAAGCAATTCAAAAATAACAAATTGTCCGTAAATGGTTTCACCACAGTTTGCTTAATGCCTTCGGAAGGCAAAACAGTTTTCGTGCATAGTAATGATATCATAGCAGAAATTTTTTTAAACCTTTTTTATTGAGTGATTATTAATTATTAAAAAAACTTTGAATTATAATGAAATTCTACAAAATAAACTTGATAGCAAAAATGAGAATATTTTTCAGGGGTTTTTCTTCATTTTCAATGAGATATTACTTTGAAAATATTAAAACCCAAGAGTTAGTCGCATTTTTTATTTATTTTATTTGACATCGAAAAATTGACACTATACCAAGCTTTGACGTGGAAGACAAAGCTTTTTCACTAATACAATGTATTTTTTTTTAAATATAATTTAGAAATTTTTATTTTGTAAATTTTTAAAGATTACAATTTTTTTTTTGTTATTTGTTTTTGGGGTATCATGCCGTGTTGCGCTAACTCCTTCTTTAGCCAACGTTTCGGACAGCATTGCAGTGTCCATCATCAGGGCAGATGTCTTACAACATGTCTTACAAGATGTATTACAATTTTGGTTATTTTCTCAACTACCATACAAGGCTTATGTCCGTATTATAGTAGTTGGACATGATTTATGTAAGAATAACAAAATAATATTTTGAAGAGCAATAATAAAACATAAGTGAAAAGAAAAATTGTCATGGTAAAACAAAATTTTATAAAATGATTATTATTATAGAAACCATATTAGAAATAAAAATAAGACAAAAAATTATTTTATAGAAAATAGAAATAAAAATATGAAAAGTAAGATTAAAATACATAAATAGATAAAATTATCCCTAATAATTTTAAATCATTATTTTTTTCTTTAAAACAGGTTAATCTAAGTACGTACTTATCTAGAAATGTACCTATTTACGGTCACATTGTCACATTTAAATTTAGCGATATAAAAAATAAACGATAGAGTTAAAAAAAATTTTCTACAATAGTTTTAGGAACTCGTATATTCTTTAAATAAGGCTCGTCCCCTTTCAAAGAGCCAATTTTGAAAACTGATGGTAAAAATATCTTGAATAGTTAGAGAGCCTGGTGTTGATTTTCCACAGTGAATTTCTAAAAATGAGAATTTATACTATCTTTATCGAAGATCACACTGGTGTATTGATTGCATTTTTTATTTGTTTGTACACGCCCAATTAGGGATTTTACATAAGATAAAATTAAAAATACATTTCATATAATCAGAGAGTAAAAGAGATATAATTATAAAAATATTAACTTAAAAACAACAAACAGAGTAAACAATAGGATCCACTATCTTATAAATTTCGATACATTGAACATTTATACACATTACAAAGCTATCAGGATAGACAATATAGACATACATATTTGATAACAATGTTTTTATAGGCTGATAGACATTCAGTACCGTTTGTGTTCATGTAATATTTATTCCCTGCACTGTGCAGTCGGTTCATTACTGAATTTATTTCTGCTTTGGTACCTGCAATGTTACAATGGTAAGGTACCTTCTGACGAGTAAAGGTAATAGTCTCAATATTACAAACTCATGAAAAGATCGTTGATTTTCTTAATTAGAGAAGATACCCCACCTCATCGTTCGATCCTAATAGGACTGGTACAATTGTAGTTCTGCTGTTTTTTTCCAGCCTTAAGTCTGCCTTAGTGACAGTCAATCTTCGATATGAGAGAGCATTGAACAATTAATGGTGTTTTTATGTGTAAATAAAGATTATTTTTTGTTTTTAAACAATTTGTGTTCGTTGTACTAAAAGTAATATAGACATTAAATATGTAGATTGAAAGACATAATAACATTATTATTCATATCCATTCACCCATTTTTTATGATCGAATGGAATAAAAATACAAAATTTGTATGGAAATTCATTCTTAAACAAAAAAAATCAAAATGGGCATTAATAACACAGGCCATTAAACATCGCTGGTACCCCATAACTTCTAGGAAGTGTTTAAAAATAAAAATAGGCTTTTAACCTATATAAGGGATTTTAGAGACCCTTGCATCCGTTGCTCGGGCAGACGTTAGCACCCTAACGGTCGTTCCCCGCGCTATATGGTTCGGAACTCAATAATTATACCAGAGAGCAGAGCCGCCGCTAGGTGCACAACCGCCTATATGCGAACATAAATTTGGGGAGTTCAGGTACGGAATGCATATTTAATTTTTTTCTTTTATTTTATTTAAGGGTAATCAACAGTTTAAAATATGGTTGGTATATACATGTGAGATTTACTTAATTGAGAAACCAATTATAGATTTCTTCATTGTGCTAATACTGGACCAGCCTCACTAATGAACGCAGTAAAAGTTTTATACAACTGATAAGACAACCGAGTATATAAAACCTTATTAATTGAAACGTAAAATAGCAACTGACATAAGATAAAAAGTTCATGGAAAGATATATACGTTGCTTATCCCCTCAAAGGGGGTTGGTTATGTGTTACGTAGCGCCCTTGAGGTGATTTTTCACAAAAACGGCGCTCTACAAATTATCCAATTATTATTATCATTTATTATTATTATTACGTAAACTTGAAATAATAATAATTTCTCATAGAATTTCAGTTTTTTTTAAAGGTATTTTAAATGTTCTATAGATTTCTTAATTTCGTGGTTATAGTTAAAATAAATACTATTTTAGAAACAAGATAAAATTTCCTGTTAGATTTTTGAATTTGAAATGTGATTTAATTTTTGAAAAAATGGAAAATTTTAATTTTAAACCTGAAGAAATATTTTAAAAAGGTTTAGCTAAATTTTTTTAGTTAAAACGTCGTTGAAATCCAAATATCTCAACAATAAAAAATAGTCCTTTTATTTAATGAATTTGCAAGAAAACGTAACTTCACTTTTTAGAATTTCCGATAATGCTAAACGATTTGACCATGATTATGGAATTAATGTATTTCGCTTTCATTTTACTTGGTACTCAAACTTTTTAATTCTTCCTAAAATATCGGCTTATGGTCGATGGAATATGTCCATGGTGGTGCAATACAGAGGTGCACCCCTTGGTTTGGCAGCCCTCGTGCCCCGCACACCTCAAACACCAACCTACGGCAACCCTGACGACATGACACGGTGGAAAGGGTAGAGTGAGGGTGAGGAAGACTCGACGGACCGTCATCCGAAAGGGGTCAACCATAATTCCTGTGTGCCAGTATTTATGGACGCCGGGCACGCTGGATAGCTGGTTGCTGGATGCAAGACATGTAGTACGTGTGTGTTATGCGCCCACCTACCGGAAAACACGTGATTACATTCGGAATCACGTCATTATATTTTGTAATTACGTTTTGTTTTTATTAAGTTGGCGCGACTTTTTTTAATGGTCGCCGAGAGATTTCAGGATTTTTGGTTGGAAAGATATATTGCGCTTGAATAATTTTTTATAAATTGTTCAGCCACCGTTCAGTTGACGCTATTCTCTACAAGTTTATTATGGCGATCTCTGTAGGCACGATTCGGTATTTTTTGTATATAATTATATTCGTTGTTTTTTTCTTGTTTTACTGAATGAGTATGTAAAAAAGGATCACGAAGTTATTTTAGTACTCTCACGATTTTGTGTATCGCAAACAAGTTCAATCAAATTAATCTTTTTTACATACTAAATGTAAATGTTAGAGAACATTTGTATTCCGTATAGTTTTAACAAAAACTAAATGCTCAAGTCTTCTAAAAATTTCTGATCGGGATAGATATGAAATTGACTGCTTTAAAATGTACTATTTTTAGACTTAATAATAATTTAAACATCTGTCGTGCAATTCTTATGGATCAACCATGTTTACGAGAGTTTTCTAATTATTAAGATAAAATTGAACAAACCTTAAACCTTTCTTCTTTAGGAAAACTTATTTGTTTGTCCAAAATCATCAACAGTGTTATTGACTAAGCTTCTTTGTTTCAACTCATTCAGTTCAAAATCTCTTCCCGTAGACTCAGAAATAATTCATTGCTGTTCCTTCAAATCATGGATCCCATTTTCCTTTGTCTAGAATTTTGAAATTAAACTTGTCAACTCAAATCAAACCATTCAATCTTTTGGCGTAAATTTAAATGATTTTGTACGACTTTAAAATTTTATGATTTTATCAAAACCTTTGACTTGAGATCTTCTTTTTGTAATTTTTAGTCTTACATATTTGCCATTGCTCTATTTATGCATATTGTTTGCTCTCCTTTGGCTGTAATCTTTGTTTGTTTTTATTTCATTCAAAGTTAAAATTTAGAGACTAAATTATCTATCTACGCACGGTACAAGTACCTTTAAAGGTGGTATAGAGCGTCGACAGGATGCTTACTCTACTGAAAATCATGGAAGATCGATAGGAGGCAAAGTAGAAAAGACGACATACTCAATACTTGTTTTGAGTTGTTCCAGACAACACCCCGCAAGGTGAAGCTCGTCAAGATTAGTGGCACTTTCCTTTAAGGCGATGTCATAAGTAGTAATGCAAAATCATGTGTTTATGGTTTTAAAATTTGGTCGCCTAGAAATGTTTCAGATGCTTTAATTAAATTCTGCGAGTAGAATACATCTTGGTCTTTGAAATAATCGAGTAATTTTTAGATAAATCTTTATTTTGAAAACTGCTTTAAAGTTCAAAATATCCTACTAACGAACCCATTTTTGGTTATGATTTTATTGTATAATGTGGCAAATTAAGTTATTTATAAAATGATCGAAAAAAAATATGCCTGAACATCCACAAAATAAAATAAAAGGTACTTTTTGGCCATGTTTTCTTCTTGCATAAATCAAAACAGGCGGATGGTGTTAAGCAAGAATTTAAACCATATCGCCATCTACGTATGGGTTGTTATTGTACGTTAATATTGTATGTTAATATTATACGATGTAGTGCATCGCCTTAAGGTTTGTTTTTACAGTGATCTCCCATAAACAAAATAAGACAAACGTTATTATAATTTTACCATCCGTTAAACAGCTCTACATTCAATTTCCGTGTTAAAAAAATCCACTCCTGCAAAATATACCGTCCACAAGAGTTTTGGAAATGAATCTCACTTATGCGTTATTTATGTCAGCGACTATGGGACTTTTTGTTCTAAGAAAGTAATAGTTTCAAAACGTATGAGTGGCGCTAAAGCGGTAGAGGTGCAAAAGTTGGGTTTTTACTAAGTGAAAAATATTTTTTTGTTTAACCTGTTTTATGTAGTGATTTAATTTAGTTAATTATTGAAGATGTTACCTTTCATGTAAACATATTAACTGTTTCTTGTGTAAATTGTGATTCTGGTAATTAAACCATTTTTTGTTAGCTACGAAATTGTATTCTGTAGCCACAAACGTTTAAATGAATCGCCAAATTGTATTCGGTTGCTAGGTCGCTAATCCCTGGTGCATTGATGAAATGAGATTCCTTTAGATCTAGGATAAAAGCATAAATACAAAGTCGAACAGACCAATTTAAGAATTTTTCATATCTGAGGGAATTTCGTGTGCCAGATCAGGAGAGGACGGTTTGTGGAGAACATTTAACCTCTCGACCCATTTATTATCTTGCGCCGCAGTGGGATAGATATATTCGTCACTCCCGGACGCACTAATCCCTAGATTCCTATCCAACCCTTATACCTTTTACTTTCACATAACTTCCTCTCCTCCTTTTCCTTAAAAAGTCCCTCAACACAGCATCCACAAATAGGACATAGGCTCCAAGGGAAATTATTTCCCTCTGGGAATACAGGGGTATGGAGTTTATATAAAAAATAGCTAACCTCAAATGCGAGAGGTTACAAATAGAAGAATAAGGAGTAAAAATATTACAATGTTTGAAAATTGTACAAATGTGTCATGTTCACAAAAAATAGAGTTGTCATACCATTTTATTTCTTACAATTCCCTACGTACGTACTCCCAGCCGAAACCCTCTTAAATATAATCTTTTCCAGTTTACCCAGTCTCCGGCCTCTTACTCCCTGGAAACTTGTGTAGATTATATATTTATCTAGTAGGGATACATTAGCCAACATGAAACCATCCGTACGCTCTAAATGGCCATAATATGGCAATGAATTTAAATAATTCATTGATCCAACCAAATCCTTTAATCCACGTTCAGCGTAAACGCGGCTCTAAACAGATAATCCCAAATGGATAAAAATATTTAAAGGTTTATCGGACATTCCCGTAGATTACAATGTCGTTAATCTTCGCCGTTATTTTGGTGCGTTGAATTGTGTGCTCGTATTAAAGGGCGGTGTGTTTTATTTATCAAATTGAATACGAGAGGCTTTCCTTTATTACTCACGCGCTTAAGACAAAATTGATATTAGCAATTTTTTTCTATTTTTTGTTTTTTTATACGATACATGAATTTTGATCGGCAAATCCAATTGGAAAGACTTTCTTTAACATAAAATCTAGTTATGATTTTTGAGGCAAACCAGGTGACCATATTTTGGTGTCAGGAGGGTTTGAGAATAAAATCACGTCATCATTCGTATGTTGACCGCCGAAGAGCGCACATTGAAATAACCAGAAAAGTAAAGGTTGTGGGTGTTAAGGTGGAATTCTCCATCAAAATAGAAATCAGTTAACACTTTGCTGCGCTGGATCTGAAAGTTTGTTTTTAACCTAACCCTCCAGCGACGCAATGTTAAAAACGAGAGAGGTTTAGTGTGAATATTTTGCTTCCTTATTTCCGCAAATGCGGTAGAGTGGTTCACTGGTTTAATACACATATTTTTTAATATGGTACATTTTTAAATAGTTAGTCTGGGGTTAAATTGACAATCGATCTTTTAGCGCTGGTTCTTCAGTGAAAATGGATGTCTTAACTTTAAGTCTACTGCTGACTGAAAAATAGATGTACAACAGCTTAGGTACTACCTATCTACATACCTACACTCCTGTGTAGGTATGTAGATTGATGGATTTTGCCATTTTTTGTAAACATCGCTTAGTTTATTTGGAGAAGGCGGCTTAGAATCTATAAGATGATTTGAGGCGGTAAGTTCCGATGTTGTTCATGTATTATTTTGCAAATCTTTCAGAATTTTTTTGCCATTTATATATTTCAGCAACACCTACGTACTGTTTGTTTTTATACACTTTCAATTCAAAAATTAAAAATGTGGTTAAATATGTGTTTTAATGTAAGTAGATAAGTAATTCATCTCACATTCTCGTTTCTACTTATGCGTGTCTAGTCTTTCATATTTCAACGTCAAACATTTTTGAAATGCGTAGATATTTTTGTATTCAATTTATCGACAATAACATGGCATTTGTCAAGAACTATACGATCAAATAGTTGTAATACCTCCAACTTCTGATATTTCCTATACATTCTGGTGGCAGCGCCTTCTAGCGGCGCGCGATTTTCTTTCATGAATTTGAATAGATTTAATGTGAAACGCTTTCTTTCCTTTATCTACATACAACTTTACTACTTTTTGGCCGATACAAAAAAAATAAAGCGACTATTAGGTTTATATTAACAGTTAAATTAAATAAATAAGCCTTCTACTGCCACCAAATCTGTAAATACACCAGGTACTATATACATGATTTTTTTACCACCATTGTTTACATAGGCGTCGGCAGACCCCCTAGATAAATTTGTGACAAAAAAAATTACAGGAAAAATAGACATTTATAACTGGCATCGAAACCACAAAATCTGTTGTTTTTTTATAAAAAAACGTGTCAAATTTAGTGCCTGTACAGACGTAACGCGTCGTCGTCTCTGGACGGACATCCGCCTATGCCTGAGAGGCCCCGACCTAGGCCTCCAACCTTGTGTTGGGGGGCTTGGCCTTTTTCCGAATTTTTTTTTTACAATCTCTCCACATTGAAGGCCCTGATAAGCAGTTAGTTTATTTTAAGGCAACATTCATCTTTAGCGATGCTATGAAAATAATACACATTGAGGACATAAGATTTGGAAAATAAGACATAAATTTTTCCAAAGAGACCCAATTTCGGAAGGTTCCTGCTAGGTTCCAAAATATTTCACATTTTTATATAAGCGGTAATTTTGCTTGTGCAATAATAGAGTACTTAGTTAGCAGTAAAAAATAGATTTATTTAATTTTTATTTGACCTTTCCAAATGCAAAAGAATATTTTCATATGCTTTCAAAAGGGGCCCCCAAACTTAAAATGCCTATGGGCCCCTTCGCGGATATCGACAACCCTGTTCATAATCCCTAGCAATGCCAAGTACAACTCAGCTTTTATGTAATTTTCTGACTACATCCTCTTTTCTTCTCTGTGAGCTCTATAAATAAATTAAGCTGCCCCCCGCTGGTTTTGAAGCTTGCGACGCCCCTTATTGTACAGAAGGGATGCAACATGCCATAATAGCACCTCTTGCTACCAGGGTTGATAGGCAATACAAATAAATACTGCCAATATTTTACTGGAGTTGGGCATATTACGATGTTCTAGGGTATTTGATACCGTTGAAGGAGATTCTTTTACAATAAAAACACATAAATTTGTTTTTATTGTAAATTATGATGAGCCACAAAGTGAATGTTTTTTACAATTACGAAATTCTTTTAAATCTAAATTTCCCCTACACAGACTATAAAAGTGTCCCGGTACCTCAAAATACCTTAAATTATTATCAATTTGCGTTTGATCCTATCTTACCGGAGTGTAATAAGTTTGATGGTCCAAAGATCGGTATCTGAAAGGGGCTCGGTCCTGAAATTCACTCTCCCCCGTTCTTATTCTCGACCTCGTGGCCCCGACATTAAAAATTAGTGACGCTTAGTACCGCTTTTACCTGCCTGCTTCTTCGACCAGGCGCCAGGTGGTGTAGCGCACAGCCAGTCTACTAGAATTTACATCTTAGACACTGTACACCGTAAAACCCGCTAAAATGCCGTATATCTATGGCACAGTCTTGTGAGTTATGCGTCGTTGGTGGGGAAGTTTACCAAGTGAGAAAATCGTGGAATAAGACCAACTAGAGTAGGCCACCAAACACACACAAGTACAAATAGAGTGAGCCACCAAATACACATAAGTAAAACGCCTTTATACATAAAAAAAATTGCAGCTTCTTCACGGAAAATGCGTGAAATCGGGCTAATTGATTCAATTAACATTTTTTTTTTATTTTAAAAATTATTCTTTTACGTATATGGGTACATTTATTTATTGCATACAATATTAATAAAACAAACCTTCTCCTCATGCGACAAGAGAAAGAAACAAAACATACATACTATGGAGAAGAAGAAATTAACGTATAAAAAATAATACCACGTAGGCAATGAAAATGATTGAGTAAATATATCTGTGATATATTTCATAAGGGAGTTTAGTGAAATGTTTACGTTATATATGTTTGTTTATGGATATAAACATATATAAATGTACATTGGTACAAAAAAATTGAGTAATTAAAAAAAATTTAATCCACATTTACAGAATTACAATGCAAAAAAAAATTTAAGTTTAAGATTTTGTACAGAAGTCACAGCAGGTAAATATTAAATTGATTGATTGTAATTTCTATAGACTCAAATAGTTAACTATACATTTTAATGCAATGAAAAAACCATGTTTTGGCGCAAGCCAAGCTTTGGAATCATTTTTGGTATCTCAAGTACATTGTTTATTTTATTGCTGCTTCATTTTTTTTTAAACATTGCATTTAGGTTCAATAAATACTCTAGATAATGCAGAAATTATTTTTTCTTACATTTTCTTACAAGGACGGGTTGTATCACAAATTTGAAAAATTAATCAAATTTAAAAGTTTATATTCATTTTCTGTGAAATTTCTACTCAAGTTTTAAAATTTTCTTTCTTACTCATGCATTTACAAAATGTACAATGTGTTCTAACTTAACTGTTACGTAACTGTACGTGACTATAATGTGACTGTAACGTGACTGTAACGTGACTGTGACGTAACTGTAACTTTACTGTAACGTGTGCTGACAATCTGTTTTAGCAGATTAGTAGGTTTTATAATGAAAATGTATACAAATTTTTTAACCATCAAATTTTTCAATTGGACCCTCAAACAATCGTAAATATGCATGATAATGACACTTTCTTAGCAAATTTTACTTAAAAATTCACACGTCCTGTAGATACGTTCTGTTAAAAGTTAATATTACAAATAGTTCGAGTCTTCGGCTAAGCAGTTTTTAGTGACACCAACAAAAATGCAACCTGAAATTCAAGTTCTGATTTGACAAATCTTCCAGAAACTTTAATGTTATGTTTGCAGGTCATATTGTTAGAGCTAGCAGCAGTCCTACCCTCAACGAGACACATATTACTTGGTTGGAGAAATGCCTGGTATATAATAGTTGTACGTGGCATTTGATATTCCCCAACCTAGTCCAACGGTCCGCCCGTTACTTTCCGGGAAACTTATGGCAGAGCGGCGGTAATTTATAGCACTTTGTAGTTAGTTTTGGTGCCAGGCCTAACACAGCCGCACTCTGAAGTAGTGCCATGAGCCGAGCTAACCTGCCACAACGTCCGTAGGTCTGGAAACCCTTTTTTATTTTTTTACACGTATCGCTAGGTGTAGGTAACCCGTATGTGACAGAAATTTTTAATACAGTGTTTTTGACGGATTATATAATGTTATTCTGGTTAGTGAAAATATATTTTTCTTTTATTGATTTAATAATTTTGCTCTCATTTCCCTACTCACTTCCTGCCACGACTAGTGTTTGTTGATAGTGTTAAATTAATATAAAAAATCTCGATATTTAGAAAACAGTTGTACATTGTTATAAATACAAAAAAAATAACTATGTGAGTACCAGCATCATATTATTGTACATAATAGGACACTTGATGTACTCGTACATCATAATGGTAGAGTTGATGTACTCGTACATCATAGAATTACAGTAGATGTACTCATACATCATAATAATACAGTAGATTTACTCGCACATCTACTTATAAAATAATAGCAAAGTTCAATAATGTGATGCGAGTATTCACATTGGAACAACTAATTTTACAAGAAAGTCAAACAGTAATTATATATGTCAGATTATAAGGTAATCTTTTTCGTTTATCACACATCTAAATGATTGTTATTAATCTTTTTAATATGTTTTAAAATTTTCGAATGAAAATAATATTTTACTTTTGTAATTTTCTTAACGATTTTTGAGGGTGAATATAATTCTTCAGTCACCTGTTTTCATTGGAAAGATTTCGAACCGAAATACTAATCATATCACATTCTTAATTATAAACTCAACTTGTTTTAAATTTGACTTAACTGATATTATAATGTAAAATTTTAAAAAGTCACTAATTGGATTAATACACGCCCGTTCAACGTCGGTGTGACAAAGCCGTTCTTGAGCCTGGTTTTAGACCGTTTTTATTAAACAAACGCAATGGTAATAAGTCAAATTTTTCACTGTTTTGACCTTACGCACCGCGTCATATTTACATTTAGAAAAAATGTGATAAATTAGTAACCCACGAGAAAAGTCACTCATTTCGAAAGAGCACGAATGCTTAAATCTAAATCATTGTGAGTGCAATCTTTATGAAGTCCAAGAGTCCCACGCGAACGAAACAATATATAATTTTTAAATAATGCGTTCGTAATTAGTGTGTTTCCAGACACTTTGACTTCGTTGTGCATCTAAGTGTAACAAACCAGAGCTTGGCCACGGCACAAAATTGACGTTAAATGCTCACACGATTGGAGGAGAGATTGGAAAAATCGCACCTCGACTGCTTCTGTAAATGTGGCCACTGGCCGGCCAAAGTGGGTGATTTGTATTTCCAGGAAGCTATGAAAATTCTTAACGCGATTAAATAAATCACAAATTATACGAGCGTTATTTTTTACATTTAATTTGAAAAATTTGACAGGGGGGTTTATGGTTAGGAACATTACATGGTAACACGCAACAGAGCATTCAAATCGTTCAATGTTTGATATTTGCGAAATTCAGTGCTTAAGTAGGTGACCCCAAATGTTATTTATTGATACTTAAACGGGATAATTATACCATCAGAATACATTAAAATACTATGAACTACCCATTGAAAAGCAATAAAACTACTAAATTTGCAAGCTTTTTATTTGGTTTGACCGTTCATAAATTTTAAAAAAATATCGTGATTACCTAAGAAATCAAATAACAACCGTTATAACAAAACGTAACTCCTTCTCATTCCATACACAATCAACCATAAATTTTTGAATTCATATTGGAAAATTATTCCCTTAGATAATTTTGACTTTTGAAACAACCAAGTACTTGATTCAACCATTTTTGCCAAAGTGTCCTTGGACTTTAATCACCCACACTTTTCTGTTCTTTGCCAACTTGCTTGTATCAGTTGCCCAAGCAATCCGTGTGTTATTTTCTTAATCTTATACATTTCGCTAACATCGCGTCATAGTTGGTTTTCTTTCTACTAACCTTCATTCAGGATTTATACAATAAATTACTTAATAAGGTCACAGAATTTCTAACCGTCTTTCAAGCGGAATTCCTGGCATGATTTCCTTTGATATAAAGTATAGGTTAAGTGTGTACTGGAAATATTGACATAACCGTACATTAATTAAAACATATTTAACAAAAGAGAATTATGTAATGCATGTACAAAACGGTCAAAATGATTTGCTTTCAGTGATCAGTGATAACAAAACTGTTCGTTTATATTTAAGAAGTATGGTATTAATCATTGATTTTCTTAATGTGTTATTAATTTCCGCTATCATTATTAAACAATTCGTGTAAGTATTCGGAAGTTTAATTACATTTTACAAAAGTTCTATATCAAAATCATATTAACTCATGTGAGCCTTTTTTCGTTTGGAGCTGTAATTTCCTCTTTTCCATTGGTAATTTTCCCGTGAGCGTGTGGCGTGTGTCATGCAATGTTCAGTGAGCACTATACATAGTTCCACATAAATGCCGTAAACGTTGAACCAAATCTTTGGAACAATAATAAAACTGTAAAATAACAAGTATAATATGAATATTTATAGTTTTATGTAAATATGCTGCTGAGGAAAAATCATTAAATTTCAATTCGACAAACCTAAAACACGTTTTGGCTTAAACCTGTTATTCATGGCACTATCACCAGTCCGAATGTGGTGAAAGCAAAACTGTGATGATGGGCGTTGATTTTAAAAACGATGTTTTAGGAAATATGATAAGATCTAAACAATAGATTAGAAATCTGTTTGTTTGGAAGCGGTCAAACTTTTGAACTGTCAGCTTTAGTGTTTTGAAAAGTTTTCTAAATCAATGCGGATCTTCTCATATCATCGCGTTATTTTTAACTTGTGCTAGAGCTTCAAAAGATCAATTATTGCAAGCCTATCAAAAATAATATATGACAATACTCCATCAGGTAAAAAAATTCAAAAATATTGTTGTAATTATAATTTGATTTATTATTATTAAATGAATATATATAATATATATATATATATAATAAGTAAATAAATATTTTGGAAATGCAAAAATTCGGACAATTGAAAAGCAAACTTGACCCGATGTTCAATCATACAGGATGAGCAAAACAGACAGTGCATTTTTGAAGGACCAGTAACTCCCGTATGGTGGGGGTAGGAGCCTGGGAGGCGTTTCATTGTGTTGGGAAGGTCGTGCCGTTTTCAGTCGTTACCATGGTTTGGTCCGGATTTGGTCAATCTTCCGCGTCGTAATACCGTCTCTCACTTTCTCACAGAGCGATGCGCTACGTAGTAATGCAAAATCATGCGTTTTTGGTTTCAAAATTTGGTCGCCTAGAAATGTTTCAGATGCTTTAATTAAATACTCCGAGTAGAATACATTTTGGTCTTTGAAACAATAGAGAATTTTTTAAATAAGTCTTTTTATAAGCCCAGAAAAAATAATGTATAAGGCACATGAAAACTGCTTTAAATTTCAAAATCTCTTACTTACGAACCCATTTCCGGCTATGATTTTATTGTATAATGTCGCAAATTAAGTAATTTATAAAATGATCGGAAAAAAATTAATATTTATCCCTGAACATCCACAAAATAAAATAAAAGGCACTTTTTGGCCATGTTTTTTGCTTGCATAAATCAAAACAGGCGGATGGTGTTAAGCGGGAATTTAAACCTTATCGCCATCTACGTAAGGGCCGTTATTGATAGCGCCTCGATTTAAAATATTGAACAACGAAGTGCATCGCCTTAATCGCGAGTTATATACGTACATTCGAAAAAACTAGTTCCACATTAATTGATAACACATGAATTGGAGTGATTGGGTCTTGTTTTTTAGGAGAATGGACGAACCGCGACTGTCAACGCTCAATGTTATGTTTCCATGTTGGATTTTTCACTAACTTTAATTGGAATAACTAATGGAGGAAAAAGATGTGGGATACATTTAGTTTCAACAAGACGGTTCTACGGTCCAAACTGCTCGAATTTCAATGACCAAACTCTGACATATGTTCACTTCGCGCCTCGTCTCTCTGAAAAACGATGTGGGGTAGCCACTTGATTTGAGCATTTGCGACTTTTTCCTGTGAGGCTACCTGAAGAAAAATATTATAAACATCGTCTTGACACCTTGAAAGAACTCAAAGAACAAATTCGGGAAGAAATCACCGATATACCCGTCGAGATGTACCAAAATGCGGCCGAAAACTTAAAAAATCACCTTCATCAATGTATCGCTGCTAGGGGTAATTATTTTTCTGATGTCATCTTCAGGACTTGATACATAGAACAGTTTTAAACGTTTTTGTAAGTTGCGCCGTTTTATTTTTCAAAACTGCACTGTTCTTTTTTGCTGCACCCTGTACATATACAGGCTATTACAAATAAACTTTTAATTATTTACTCCAAAAATGTAAAGAAAATCAAAATTTTGTTGTAGAAAAGAATTGAATTTATTTATTTATTGTGAAAAACGATGAATCCAATTTATATACAGTTACTAATTATTAACATTTTTTGTATAACTGAAACATATTTTCTTTGCAAATAATATGTTTCAGTTACTTTAATCGTCTATAAGTGTATAAACGATGGTTAAATACACAAAGCACTCTTTTCAGGGTGAAATGCCTAAAACCAAAAAAAAAATATATGAAAAAAAAAAAAAAAAAAAAATTTTAAAAGAAAGACAAACATTCCCAGGTTACGAATAACCCAACAATGTTTGAAAATCTCCTACTACCACCACAGAAAGCCGAAAATGTTGCTTGTGTTGTGATGGAGGACTTAGCCAGCCGAGGAATTGAACACGCGACGCTCGGGTGAGACCCAAGCGCTATGCCCACTCAACCACAGACCGGTCAAATATTTATATATTTCAAAAAATTAATAACATACATTTATTACATCAGTTGAGACGAAGCCTAGTGTTAAAAAATATGTATTGCAATCTTTAAAGTCACTGAAAATTATTATTATTACTAGATTTTGAAAAATGTCTATTTCGGAAGAAAGGTTGTTTACGAGTGTAGTCATACTCCCCAGAGGCACTTTCATTAATAGGTTGGTCCTGCCTCTTAGCAAAATAAAAATCCTGTTCTGCCGAGCTTTGGTGAAGTTATCGGGGACGTAAAGCGTAACACGTTCCAGAACATCAGGATTGCAAATGTACCCATTGAGCAGCTTATGTGCTTCTAACGACATTGCTATTTTACTCCTGACGTCTAGACGATCTAGATCACGATTATTGTAATAATGTGATATTATATATTGACAACTTCGGTAGACAATCGTTTAACAAGAAACCTCACAATTGCTATATAAAGTACTAAACGTTGACAATAATATGGAGATGTTACTAATAGACAGGTACTAGTACCAACAGATATAAATTTAATTAACCAATATCCGTTTGAAATTGGGCCAGCGCGGCACAGCGCAATGTATCGATTGGCACGCTTCTCTTTGAAACTGGAATCTACGCCATCTACGCTTAAACACAGCTATAAGATCTGAATTTTTGTTATTCTGAATATTAAACACGTTCATGATTTATATGATTGTACTATGTAAAGTATATTATATACTTAATTCCATTAATGGAGGACGGATCGCAGTTGGCGCTGACAAAAAAATATCCAAAGAACCGAAGCTACCTACCCTGATGTATGGAAGTGAGGCATGGAACTGGCAAAAAAAGGATGAAAGTAAACTGAATGCTGTAAAAATGAGATCCCTGAGGCGTGTGTAAACCATGTATGATCGTGTGAGAAATATGGAGATCTGCAAAGAATGCAAGGCTGATGTATGCGTAATGAGTAAGATCAAGAAAGGGACGCTTAGATAATTTGGGCATGTAGAGTAAATGAACGAAGAAAGGAGTGTAAGGAGAATATATGATGCAAATGTGAATGGCAGCAGAAGTCGGGGACGCCCGAGAAAGACATGGCACGATCAAGTGAATCAGATACTTGAGTCGGGCCATGTCAAGAGAATAATAGAAGAGTATCTATGAGACGATGTATAAATTTGAATGAGCCAAGGAGTGTGTGCCAAGACCAAGTTGTTTGGCGGTCCGTCCTCTCCGCCTACACCTTCGGGAAAACGGCCTGGTGGTTAGTTATTTAGTCTATATACTTAATATATGATTATCATATTAAATACTTCATTGTTTTATTTTACTGCCCAAAATATCTTAGAAATAGATTTTGAAAACTCACTGCTTCAGAAAAAAAATAATCTAATAAACAATATTATTATATTATAACCAAAGAAAGCAAAGCATATGTACGAGGGTTGTTGGAAAGTAACCACTGTTTGGCTATATATAAAAACCCGCATAGATACAAATATGTTTTCATTATTTGTACAGCTTTCCACTATGTTTAAAAAACAGTAAATAGTAATTTAAATTCAAGCACTTGTCATAGCGTTCACCAATTTGAAATTCCTTCTGGATCAAACTCGGCCGGCTGGGAATATAGCCAGCCTGCTACAGCCATTCGAAGAATTTCATTGTTATTGATGTACTGGGCCCCAAGACATCTATTCGTCCTTGTGAACACGTATAAATCGTCCCTTAAACAGTCCAGACTTGGTTCCATCTGATTTCCGCCTGAATATTGTACATAATTCGTTTAACCCAATTCGATGCAACGAGAATGAAGAGAGTCAAAGTCTGTTCGTTAAGGGATTCGTGCTGAAGCTTTTTTGTAAGTTGCAGCTATGTTATTAGTTGTTGTGTTGATGCTCTCTTACAAATATATTTTTCCCCACAGATGTTACTGCAGGTTTCCTGGGTAAGACATCGAGACATCCACTTGCTGACGGTGGGCAGATACACCTACACATCAGATCTTCGGTTTAGAGCCATCCATCTGCCTCATACGGAAGACTACACACTTCAGGTAAAAAATTACTTATAAACAAATTGTTAAACAAGTTGTTTAAACCTACTTTTAAAATATGTTATATGTCTGAAACTCTAAAAACATATGATTTGTGAACTTTAAAAAAAAATCCTCTGCAAAAAATTTGTAGAAATGAATAGAGTAAAGTTTAAAAGTGATTCAAACCTTATGTAACTATCCGATAGATGGCAATCAATTTTTTTAAATAACTAACAGTAGTTTAATACTACAGTATGTATTCTACAAATAAACATAAAATAAAGGATAAAAAAATAGCGGTAATAAGAAAGAAGGATAAACGAGCAATTTTCCGTCACTTTTCGAGAGTTCCGTCAAAATATTCTTAACAGCCGACACTCAAATCTTTCGCCAGTCTCAACTATATCGAACAAAATATATCGGAACACGTGTTCATGCACCAGCACTTGCCTTTATAATATATTGGTGTTCATTCAATAGCTCACGATGGAATGTACTTTGAGAGCTAAAAATATTTGCGTTGGTCTAGAATTCCAGACAAAAAACTTCGCATGCTTTATGACTCGAGAGTTCACCAATCGAGAGATTTTGCCTCTTCACACAAAAAGGCAAATTTCGCGAGACTTTCAAAATTTCGAAATTTGCGTGACGTGAGACCCATAATTATTATTGATTTTTTTTAATCAAACCCATTGATGTATTATATTTAGATGAGACATGAAGCGAAAAAATAGGTTCCGCATTTTGACCTTCAACTGACCTCCGACTTTCCCAAACTCTAACTAAAACTAGTGACTCCGAGTCTATGCGCAACTAGTTATCACGTTTTCAAGGTGGAACAAGTTTCGACGAGATACGAGTACGCAGTAGCAATGTTCAAATCCGAGAAATTAAAAAAAAATTTATATCCGCAAGTAAATAATAATATAATATAATGATAATCTCGAACTTTTTATCATAAAAAAACAAATATTATTTGCATGTTTTTACCATATATTATATAATATTGCATCAACTTGTGTTTGTCCGGTCACTGTGAGTTTGGAATATACTTTTACTAAATTTATTTCACTAAATGAAGAAACATAAAAAAGCGCTAACTAGATATTTCGATTTTACGCAGATTGATTTTTATAATACCACCTTCCTTCTCTGAGTATTTAGGTTTATAGTTGGATTTTTGAAATACAGGGTTTTCCAATAAGAGGTGTTATTTTGAATAGCCCGCTTTTTCAGTAGATCTCACTTTTAAAGATGTTATTTTTGACATTTGACAAGTAGAAGCTACGTCATTAATAAAAATGGAACGATACATGCTTCAAAAACGCATTTAAATTATTAAAATTCACTTGAGTGAATCAACTGCAAATCATCTTGAGTGATGAGGCCCATTTCCACCTCGGTGGCTTCGTCAACAAGCAAAATTGTCACATCTGGGGCTCGGAAAACCCAAGAGTTATTGTTGAAAAGCCTCTCTTTTGTCAACGTGTGACTGTTTGGTGCTTTTTATGGTCCGGCGGAGTCATTGGACCTTACTTTTTCGAAAATGAGGCTTGAGCAACAGTTACGGTGAATGGATTGCGCTATCGATGATTAACGATAAATGATTAATGATTTTCTATGGCCGGAATTGGATAGTATTGATCTAGACAACGTTTATGTTTAATATGACGGCGCTAAGTGCCACATAACCAACGAAACCATTGATATTTTACGATTGAATATCAAAATAACACCTCTTATTGGAAAACCCTATACATAGAAATGCAGAGGGAGATGAAAAAAATGAAGGCAGATCTGCCCGGTGACAATAATTTATCAAATATGCTGATTATTTCACTTTTCAGATAAAATATCCACAACACAGGGATTCTGGTATCTACGAGTGTCAAATATCAACAACTCCTCACATGAGCCACTTCATTCACCTAAACGTTGTTGGTGAGTATATCTTTAATTTTCTATTATTTTATATAAATGAATATTATATTAATTTAAAACTACTCGCAACACCCGGTATTATATGTGCCACACGATGAGAAGTTATATCTCATAAATAATAAAAGAAATGATAAAAGTAGTGCTCAGAGATATAATAAACAATCATAAACAGATTTAGAAAAAGAGCACATCAAGCTTTCTCTTTGCATTCAAAAGTTGCGATAGACGCTCTCATATAGTAATGAAATTTTACCAAACAGAAAACCGCCAAACAGTTCAACCAGTTAAGGTTTGCCAATTTTCTAATTTTTTCTTATACGAAACAAAAAAGACGAGAAAAAAAGTGACAAAAAACCTCATAATCAATGCGTTTATCTAACTTAATGAGTTTTTAAGCTTCGTATAAAGTGGTCAACCAGGTATATAAGAAAAAAAATCGTGAGTTGTACGGTTATAAAGTAATTACTTCAAAAATAGAACCAATTAATTTTTATAAGCACAAAATACAAATTATGTCAAAATCCTTTAAGGTTCTAGGTTTTTATTTAAGAATAAGGGAAGTTTTCAAACGTAAGACTCTAGAAATGTTTTGATCTTTGGTCAAAAGTCCACCTCGACAGTATGAAACCCGCATAGACTTAGTTGAAAAGTATACAGAAGAAATTTAAAATTTAGAAGTAAAACAAAACAATAAATGGTTATACGTGACTAGGCAAAAAAGTTGTTCCTTATTGCCATCAGTCGTTGGTTCAAATTTTCCAATGAGACGTACCTTCCTTTTTTCATCTAGAAGTCAACAGCACTAATACAACAACACACCAATTACTCGCACAATCATAACTTCTACTCACTACCAAAAATTATTACACCTAAATGATTAACTATTTGCACTTAATTTTTCATTAAACTTTTACTAATAGTCGATTACAATTCTTGAGCTCCGCGTATTTTTTGATTTGAAAATTTATTCTTTCATCTATCCACACAAGTTATTCCTGAATTGTAAAGGTTATCTTTCTCAAAAACTTTTATTGAGTATTTTGAGTTATTATGTAATAGATACATTAACCATGTATAAATGAATATTTAACCTTATAATTTGTATTTAAATGCAATGTAAATGTCCAAATAAATATAACCAGCGAATCTGCAACAGGAAGTAGATATGAGTGGGCCATACAACCCATCATCCAGCAGTAATTTTTAGAACTTGCCTACCCATAAGAACGTTGCAAATAAACCTAGCTGTGACTAATGGCTTTAAATAAAATAAAACGTAGTCGCTAAAAATGCTGTGAAATAAAATTCGGCAATCAACATAGAGTATGTTCCAAGGAAAGTGGGTAGTACACAGTTATTCCACGCCAACTGAGCAGCAGTGACTTGAATCATTTCATGATTAAATTCTTAATGCAAATGATCAACGCAAAAAATTTTCGTAATGTGTAGGTTAAACCTTAAGGTTCACAGGAACGTAAAAGATTTTTTCGCGAACCAAGGCATTGAGAAAGAAATTTATTGTAATTTTAGAAGAATTTTACGGTTTCATTTCTTTGTCGTGTAGGTTTTTATGGTCGGATTCTATCTTAAACAAGCTTTTATTACACAGGTAATAATGCGAAGGCTTTTGCGTAAGGATACGCAAGGGGCAAATAACAAATTCATTTGTTGTCTTTCTATTTTATTGCGGAATGTAAACAAAAAAAATTATTTTACTTAAATTTGCAAGACTTTTTCGATGGAATGAGGGTCGCCTTTTAAAGAGCATGGAAAATTAACGCCTTTTCAAGAAAATTATGGTTGTAGTCAGTTTAATATTCATTTTTATTTTTTCTTGGATAATGACTTATTCGTCAATATTGCCCAACCCATCTAACTAAAATAATATCTATTTTTACTAGTATCAAAGCACAATTGAAATCGTCATTATTATTATATAGACGATTTTCATGGTTTTACACTATGGGAAACCAATACTTAGGTGATGTCGATATATTTAATATTAACTTTGCGAATTTTGTGGATTACGTAAAAGACTTATTTAAACACTATTCCTAAATGGAAGTTATATTTTTGTAAGCCAGTCAAATCGCTGTATTTTTTAATTTATGTTCTTGTTATTTTTAATATTTCTTTCTCATGTTTCAAAACTGTCATTAAAATTGTACCACCTACATGTAAAAGCCCTCTGGGCATTAAATAAATGAATGAATAAATGAATATGAGATACTCAAGCTCACATCCACAATACTTGGTGCTGAAAAGGTTTTTAGTTTTGATCATGGTTTTTTTTATAAAACGGAGACGCTTTAGACGTGGGCCCATTGTGCTATCTCTCATTTTACCCCATTCTTTTAACATCGGCCCCTTTGATACGACTATCTATTCGGCCATGTCCACTGGTATCACAATCCACAATGTGTCAATTGGATTTTTAACTTCAGTCGTTTTTAATATTAATTGGATTCTTTTAAACTAATTTGTGAACCGCAGTAGGACTCGTGTACGAAAATACTCAGTGCAAGTCAGCTCAAAATTGTTCGCACTCTAAATGCAGGCGTCCGGCCAAGCCGTAAGGTAGTGGTTTAAGTGCTGTCATCTGAGTGTCTGTTTTAATTTTTTTTTTTAAATTACACCTGCAAGCACATATAATAAAACTTTTATATTTAGAATCGGCGTTTGTTGAGATCAAAAACGATTTATATATTTTTTTTTATTGGTGCCTTTTTTACTCATTTAAAGTACGCTCTAGCGTGTTTAAATCGCACTTTATGCAACGCGCGTTTTTTAAAGTTACCATGGCAACATCAACAAATCAACAAAATGTGAAGTCTAAGGACGGGTTGTTTCGGAGAATTTGAACAATTCATCAAATTTCAACGTTCATTTTCAAGTTCTGTGAAAGATTTTTTCAAGTTCTGTTTTTATTTCAGTTTTGTCAAGCAACTAGCCTACAATGATATGAAAACAGAACTTGAATAAGTCTTTCACAGAACCCGAAAATGAACGTTGTAATTTGATGAATTGTTCAAATTCTCCGAAACAACCCGTCCTAAATGTCAACTTTTAACTATAAATCCAACTATTAATCTTATGTGACAGATTGCAAATTAATGTGTTTTTCATTTCCATGACAACAAGATATTGTGATGTCACATCACGAATTCATTAAAAGTTCTTATTTACAAATTTTTAATAATAATATCAATATTTATGTTTTCAAAGTGTACCAATAAAAAAAATAGCGTAAAGTATTCGTGGATAACTGGTCTTTAAAACACTTGCTTTATTTCGAGCACTCGGCTACGCCGTCGTGCTCGAAAAATCACGCGTGTTTTAAAGACCTGTTTATCCACTTATACTTTAATATACTATTATATACTTATTTATGATATATTTGCAGATATTTTTTTATTTTTTTATTTAATATTTGTATGTTTTTTTTAAACCTATATATGTGGTAAGATATAAATAAAATATAAATTGTCAAAAAAACCGTTGACAAACTGATATCAATCAGTTTGACGGGACTTAATAATAAAAAACTGTATTTTTGAAAGTTAATAAATAAAAAAAATAAGCCACTATATTTTTCACCCAAGTTCCTTATTGCGAGGACTCTATGTACTCATGACTCTATGAACTATGTACTCATTTGATTTTAGCGATCGCTTTTATTGTTATTATTTAATAAATTTCAATGAACATATATAAAAATACTTTTATCATATTTTTAAACACATTTAAAACATTAAAATGTTTATTCTCAAATAGAAGATATGATACATTATTATGACGCGCACCGGAACTCTCTACATTGAGTTTGAAGACATTTATCTTCTCCGCAATTTGGCAAGAAACATTATCCAACACGACCCAATTAGGGGATGGTTGGATATTATCTCAAGAATAGTACGAAAACCAAATCAAGAATATTTCCTGGAGGCCGGAAATTTCTAACACCGATAGTAGAAATTATTAAACAGATAAGGTTTGGATTAAATTCTCCTGGCGGGACTATGATATAATGAGTTGATAATATATAACCTTATTATAAAAATGCGTTCGTATGCATGTAAAAGATATCAATATATTTAAAAATCAGACTATTTAATGTAAATATGATTAAAAATCGGCCAAATACGATTTTACAGTATTCGAAATATACATAGATATTTTGTCTCTTGTTAAAAAGTGAAAGTGCAGTGAAAAATATATTCCATTAATTATATGGCATAAATCAGTTTACATTTATTTAGTTAATTTATTAATTAAAATCACATAAATAAGATGTTTTTCTACCAGTCATCCGCTTTCAAAACTCGCTCCTGAAATATCTGCTGTTTTTTGACATTCGGACATTCACAAAGAGTGCTTAAATTAAATTTACGATAAGTACTTAACGCTAAATATCAAATTAATAATGTAAAATTATGTAATAAAAGGTGTATTCAAAGTTTTCCGAACAGTTTTTCGTGATATCTACAGATTTACGAAAAATTCCAGAGCGGGTCTTGCAAGTCGACGACTCTTTGACCTAAAATATGGGTGGACATTTTAAAACTCTAAAGCCCATGACTTCAACGAAGTTGCCAGCAAAAAGACATCACAACGTTTATTTATTTTTAGTGTTTATTACTCATCAGTGATTTTCTGTTCTAGAGATATTTATAATTATTGTGATTTTAAAAACAAACATAGAATTTCGTAATTATTATGTTCTTGAATTTTGTATTATCTCGGGTGACAACAATTTTACCCTTTTAGCGGTGAGATAATGCCTTCGCAGCAGGATTCTATTGTCAACACATTAGAGGTAATAACGAATAACTAGGTTCATTATCAACAAGCAAAGTCTCATTTTGTAAGATTAACGATATCAATATTCATCAGATTTAATTGCGTATGAAGAAAACGTAGCGTCATCAACGATATTCTCGTGAATCGGCAAACATGCGTGAAAATATTAAATAGTAATTATTTTCAGTGCGGCTAATTATTATCAACATTGTATTAGCTTTAAGGTTTTAGATAGCAAAAACTGTTACATTTTATTTTTATTATTTAATTTGCATTCTGTTGGTGTGCACATATCACAATAAGATTAATACTAATTGAGTTGTTTCATTCCCTCCTCAGAAATTCATATCTTTTCTCAAAATACTAAAATGAATCTTCACACAACATCCCCAAAGTTGACATAGGGATGGAAATTTTGGGCTTCCTGTGAGGAGCTATTGTAAAAAAATAAAATAAGACAGACAACAACAACAACAAAAAAAAACATTTTTTTATTGACAGCGCCCAAATATGAGAATTCGTTTGTGAAAAAATCATGTCATTGAGATATATTTGGAAATCCTTAGTCTGTGTATCTACCAAAATGCTTCGGAGACAGCTATTTTTACTCAAAAGATCTGTTTTTTTCGTAAAACTTCGGTCTTAACATGATACCCAGTTAGATTCTCCTTTTATACAAAGATTATGCTTAGTGAAAAGGTCTGTACTGTTTTTATAACTTTTTTCGAGAAATAAAATATTGCAGTCACTGACAGAGGCGGCTCGTGACTGAAATTGCCAGCAGTACATTTCTCTGTTAAAATGTAAAATTAAAATATGTGATAAGTAAAGCAAATTAATGAATAAGAGTAAAGCAATTATTAATTCTTTCTACTATGCTAAATACATGTCACATTTGTAAAATAAATGAATCAATAATACTGCACCCTCAATATTCACAATATCAGCAAGCAAAATCACTGAAAATCTCGCGAAACTATTTAAATTCACCGCGCACGAGTAGTAATGTGTGAATGTTGTGGTGCCAACATTGTAACATAGTATTCCCAACCGAACCTATTTTAGACTTATTGGATTACACATGACCAACGATTTTCAAAATAATAGTGCACGGCATGAGTTATACATCTGCACTGCTCTAACACGTAATTTTCCAAACATACGTTAGAAGCGTAATAAGCGATACCAACTGCTGTTGTCTCCGTAGTATGGTAAAAAAAGATTTGTGTACTTCGAAACTTGCAGAATCGTTTGCGCTTCCGCGGTAGTTTTGTACAAGAAGATAGCTCAAATTTCCAATTATGGGAATTATGAGTGGGACAGAGATTTCATTGTAAGTTATATGGAGACTGAAAACAAGCACTCTAGTGCACAAATGCACATACCGAGGAATTGCCTCTGGTCACAAACATTGCTTAACTGCGAGCTTCTGTTCGAATGGTAGAGCTTTTAGAGATTTCTCAGCCATGAAGTTAGCTTTCTGCCAGCATTACTTTTACGGCATTTATCTTTCTCTACATAACAAAATGAATTTTTCCACCTATTTAATTTCTCATTATATACAGTGTTTAGAGCTCATAACACCTTATTTCTGTGAAAATCTCTAAGAAAAACTTGTTAAACGAATAATTTTTTCCATTAAGATTTAATCAAGATGAAAAATTAGGTGTATTAACCTACATTTTTAGCGATAAATTACGGTCCAAGAATATGCTTTCCTAAGAATACCGGAATTAATATTTGATTATCGCAGACACATGAAAAATAACGGGATTCTGCAATTGTAGGGGTAAAAAAAAATATATTTACCTCAGGACCATTGCCTTTTAAAAAAAGAAATTCGTTTTCGAATTTAAGTAAACTTGAAAAATGACTAGGTACGTCTTTTTTATAATGTCATCTATCCAATGACATTATAAAACAATAAGACATGTTACATAGATACTAATCGAACAAAAATGTAGTAACGCTTATGAAGAGGATAGCCATTCAAAAAATATATGTGTACAAACGAAATTGTCATATGAATAGCCCGCTAAAGTATCTCCACTTCACCTAGTTCAGTAAAACCACCAATGTTTCTATTATGATATATAGTTAAAATAAGTCATTTCAATTTTGAACTTGAACAAAGTTACATACTAAGCAGGAATATTACACATTACTTACCATTTTAACATGTCACCGAAAGCCGAAATTATTATGTTAAGTTATAAATTCTCAAAGTCATAATAATATTTGGCCAATTTATATAGCGCCGTTTTCGTGAGAAATCACCTCAAGGGCGCTGAAGTAGAAGGAGTAAAATTGTTTTCTCTAATAATTAATATATTTAGTCACTAATAATAGCAAAAGTTGGAAATGCTGGAAAAGAGCAAACTTCTCAAATCGCTCTTGGGATATTTTGATTAAAAAAATGATCATTCGGTTTCAAGTCCAAAAATGTGTTAAACTGTGTTCTAACTAATTTATTTTCCTTAGATTTTCAAGCCCCCAAAAAACTTGCACGAAACACGGTGTATATCCAAATTAATTTGTGTTTTTTTCACTCTGTTGACAATTTTCTTGTCCGTGCATCGAAGGTTTTGGCTGTGGAAAAAATATTAGAAAAGTTACCAGTCAGGAAATGATAATATTGGAATTTATACCATGTACCAATAATTTGCTCAGTCGTGATTCAAACTTTTCCTTTATTACGAAAATACTTGAAAAGCTTATTTACGGAGCCGGCATTGATCAATAAATCAAGGAACGTAATCCTAAGGCCTTTAAATCATAAAAATATCTGTCGAAAAAATCTATTTCTCCAGTGGCGGGGAGGGAAAAGACAATCTTGGAAAAAAATAAATTACTTCTGACTGCGGACCATTTAGCGGAGGCGGGAGACAGCGCCGAAATAGTTGGTGAACCCTGCTGGTTTAAGCAGCACCTAAACATAACTACCCCTACAAAAGGGTGATTTTAAAGATTAAAAAATATACAAATAAGATAAATAGAGTGAATAGTTCCGACATTAGTATATTTTTGTTCAGAACAGTGGACAAAATTACACAGGCGTTAATTTCACGTACAAATATTTCCCTGTCAGAAAATTACACACCAACGTAAAACTATATGCAGAAAAGAATTTGTTGCCACTCAGCAAAAGTCACCAAATCACAACACACGCTTTTGAGAGACTTGAAAGATAATTTGAAAGGTAAAATATTTGAATATGTATCATTAACGCTTTTCGGCTTTTACATAATATACATTATAGCATAAGACATATGCTATAATATGAAATTAGAATTCATTTGAAATATAAAATTTAATTTATGTTAATGTTTAATGTAAGACATTTAGGACGGGTTGTTTCAGAGAATTTGAACAATTCATCAAATTTCAACGTTTATTTCCGGTTCTGTGCAAGTAGGTACTATTCAAGTTATGTTATTATATCATTATGTGTTACTTGCTAGACATAACTGAAATAATAACAGAACTTGAAAAAATCTTTTATAGAACTTGAAAATTAACTTTGAAATTTGAAGGATTGTTCAAATTCTCTGTCCTTAATTTATATTAAATACATTAAATATTTAAATTCATATTTCATTAAAAGAAAATTTCAAACTTTATGACCGCGTAGTAAAAAAATAAATCAAATACGATCATTATTTCCCCAACAGTTAAATTTAGATACATATCTAACGTCAAATGAATAAGTAACAATTTGTTGGTTTAGTATTAAAGAATATTCAGTAAATTTAATTAAAAACACCCTGTACTTCGATCTCTCAGCTTCCCGCGTTCTTTTATTTCTCCAAGACTGGGCAGAAAAAAAACCTCTTTTCATTTGAGATAATACAACCGGCTTATTTGATAAATCGCTTGTACTGTGTGGGGGGCGAGAATAAAAACAAACCAGATTTTTACGTTAATTTGATTTGAGTCGCCATTAATTCTGAAACCGTTAAAAAGTACTTTATGAGTCTTCCTCTGTTGTTTGTCCTGCTCGATCTCTGTGAGTTTTCTCCGGAATTGTTTTCGAGAGATAAAGAATGACTTTTAACCGCTTTTAAACGTCGTTGAAATGTGTTTTTGATGGCGGACATTTTGAATTACTTAACGTCGCCATTTTGGGAAAACATATTATTTCAGTCGCTAGTGTAAATATCAATAAGAAGAATGATTTTAAAATGTTATTTACGCTGACGGAAAAATTCAAACTTTCTTGATTTAATGATATCTTTGACTAGAGAAAGTTTGGGAGGCGAATGAAATATATGATATTATATATATATATATATATTAAGGAGAAAGTGATGGTCAGGGGGACAAGATATTGTTTAAAAGATAACGCATCTGTACTTATAAATTGACTAGAACAGACCCGTAAAACGTCATATTTATAACGTGCATATAAGTAAGATTAGTTCCTGATATTGATGAAGATGATATTGTTAATTCTGAATTTTAAATTTGACGCTTAATAAATGGGTTCCAGTGGTCAAGAGGTTGAAAACGCCTGTAACCCTAAGACGATCGATCCTGGTTTCAATTCCTAGTTGTGATCTTTATTTAATGAATAAAAATTTAATCTTCTTCTTCCAAGCACTATCCCAACTCATTGCTTAGGTAGGCTGTTGGGGTCGGCTCTTCTCGTTCTCAGGTTATAGTTTCTCCGGTTCTGAGTGCCGCTTTCATCTAGGCCGTTTCTTTGTAGGATTTTGGAGCATTGGGTCATCCAGGAGTTCTTTGGTCTACCTCTGGATGACTGTCTTTGAAGCTCTATAGACATTGCCTGCTTCACTGTGTGGTCTGGTGGTCTCCGTCTTATGTGCCCATACCATCTTAACTGTCGTTCCTCTAGCTTACTGTTTATGTCAGTGACACCCAGGCTACCACAAATGCGTGAGCTTTTAATTTTATCTTTTAATGATACTCCTGCCGTCTATCTAAGCATTCGCATTTCTGCTGATTCGAGTTGCCTAGAGTAGGAGTTGTACATAGTCCAGCATTCGGAGCCATACATTATCGCTGGTCTAACAACAGTCTGGTTTGTCTTTCCTTTAAGTTTTATTGGCATTTTCGTGTCGCACAAAATTCCAGTTACGGATCTAAATTTCATCCATCCCACTCCTATCCTATGGTTGACATCCGCTGCACATCCTCCGTCTCTGTGGATGAGTGAGCCCAGATACTTAAATGAGTCACAGTTGGCTAATGTTACTCCATTCAATTGCATCGAAGGAGTTACAGCATTTGGTTCTTCAAATGGTAAATACAAATATTCCGTCTTTTTCCTGCTAATTTTTAGTCCATTATCCTCCAGGATCTTTCTCCACCTTTCCAGGCTATTTTGTAGACCACAATGATTTTCTTCTATCAGTACTACATCATCTGCAAAAAGCATAGTCTTGAGAATACTGTTCATTTCTTGACTCGTTAGGTAATTCATGACCATTGTGAATAGCAATGGGCTGAGGACAGATCCTTGGTGTACCCCCACTTTAATTGGAAATGTTGGTGACATCCCTGATGTGCATCTTACTTGTGTTTCTACGTCTGTATACATATCTTGTATGGAGAGCACATATCCTTCTGGTACGTTATGAGATCTCAATGCCGCCCATATCAGGCTTCGGGGTACCCTGTCAAATGCTTTTTCCAAGTCTATAAATACCATGTGTAAATCTTTTTTTGCATCTCGATATTTTTCAACTATGATTCTGACTGTTTGAATAGCATCTATTGTTGATTTCCCCGATACAAAGCCGCATTGATCGTCGTGTATTTTTATAATATTCCTAATTCGTGTGTTTATAATCCTCTCATATATTTTCATGGTGTGAGACATAAGCTTTATCCCTCTATAATTGTCGCACTTCCTAGAGTCTCCCTTATTTTTGTAAAATGGAAGAAGATGGCTTTTCCTAAAGCTTTATGGCATTGGTTCTCCGGTCAGTACTTTATTATACAGGTTGCACAGCCATTTATGTCCCACTTCCCCACACTCTTTCCATAATTCGGCTGGAATATTGTCTATATATTCCAGTCGAATTAGTCTTATATTTTAATGAATAAAAATTTAATAATTAATAATAATTTTTTAATATATATTTTTTTTCTGTCTGTGTCTTGTTCTATGTCATGCTTTGTTTAGATTTATTATTACTATGTTCTTATTTCAATTATACATTTCATTTTAGGGTACCTATAACCTTCAAAATAAGTTCGGTCGTCTGTGATGATGTGAGTGATGTAAGATATTCCTGAGTAATGTAATACGTAAAATTATTCACGTTCAATGAACTTTTAATTTCCAAAAGTGGAACATACTGTGGGAACCATGCGTCAAAGTAGGTTCCAACTTTCTTTTATTTAATAATAATTCTATATTTGAAATGTGTTCTTCTTTTGTTTACATTTTGGACAGATCTAAATCTGAATCGCCAATTATTTTTAATGTTTACTAACAGTGTTTATACGTAAGATAAATTTCTGAAGATGAAATGTTTCTGATGGAAATATTATTTAAATATTTGTAGCTTCACTTGATTTTCCACGGAATATTAATGGAAGATATTACGGGACGTGTTAAAGTTAACACAATATCTTGAGAGACGTGTAATTAAAAAATATATATATTTATATGTATAGCAATAAAAAATTATTTAACATTGAACCCTACAAACAACAGCTACCGGTGTACCTTAAAATCACAATACAACCCAAGCCAAAATGTTATAATATCTGGTGAATACTGCAAACAGTAGGAAGCTCGCATGGCAGATTTGCAGCTGAGGCAACAGAAATAACAGACTGCCTTCATCATATATTGGAAGGAAAGTTCCCGCATTGTACGAGGCAATGTTTGCCGATATACTTCACAAGTTAACGGCTCTTGTAACTCCCACGGTGGGGGTGTATTGGGGAGGCTGTGGTGACGTCACGAGGAACTTTCATTATCTTATCCAGTGGCTCTCATCTGAAGAATGTGCCGGAGTGGTTGTATTAGAAGTGAATCGGAGTTTTTTCATGGGAATTTTATCGGACAGTAGAAATTCATGCGATCCTACGTAAAATGTTATAAATTCACATTTAAATAAATAAACATATTTTTGATTATCTGTTTTTACACTTTTCTATGATGGCTCTTTTTTCACAATAGAGGCTCCAAACAAAAAAAATCCCTCTGGGCCTATGTCATCTTTGGGGAGTTTGTGTGTTTTTAATGAAAGGAAGGAGAAGAAGTTCTCGGACGGAAAAATATATGAGGAATTGAAAAGAATCTTTGATCCAGGAGTGACAGACATACGATTCCATCAGCTCCACTATCACATAGAGAAAAAATAGCGCGCGTTGTTTTTACATGCAAAATTTGGTGTGGTTTTAATAAAAAAAGCAAGTCAGTCCAACAGATGGAACGGTTATTAAAAAAGAAATTGTCCAACACTTGACATAGTTTTTATACATATATAAAAACAAACTCGTATTGGAATGCAACGTCTTATCAAAATTTTAAAGCAATCGTTTAAGAACTTTCGGAGATTTAATAATTTAACATTTAGAGATTTAACACTTGCAATTTTATTTATACAGATAGATAGATTAACGTGATAATAAAACGAATGACTTCTATTACACGCTACACACTTTATCCACACTTATCTCAAAACATTTGAATGCTTTTTACTAAACCCTTTTGAGAGAACCTTTTGTTGTCCTTCCAGGTTGTACTATAATATTGCGACGGTAATTTGGCACACATTCTAGTAAATGAGGAATTTGATAATAAGATTTTTCCAGCCTTTTCTCTTTTCGCTTCTGTAAAAAAATCTCTATGGCGGGCTTCTTTGTCTAAATATTCCGTTAATAAATTCCCTTTGTATTGAATGTTTCGTGAGCCCCGCTTACTAAGTCGTATATCAGACACAAGTCAGTACCGCCCTGCTGTCTTATAAGCTCGGGAATAGTTTTTCATTATCTCAATTTATCTACTTTAAGTATAGGGTGCTTTATAAATATGTTATTCGTTTTGTTCAAAGCAAAGTAATGAAGTTCAAACTTGGAGATTGGACGTATATCTCTAATCTCTACGTTCTATCAGCCATTGCAGATAATTACAGCTAATCTTAAAAAAAAATAAACAACACAGATTTAAATTTTGCTGTATCTTTTGCTAGTAATCTTACAGATATCCCTGAGATGTTGGAGCGAAATAATTAATTTGCTATTAATTGAATCATCTCTACCAATTTCCGGAGCTGGAATCTGAAAGATATAAATATTTTTATATAGGTTATTTAAATTCAATACATTTTTTTTAAAGAAGCAAACACATTGTGACATGACATTTTAAATAAATTAAATGAAAATACTTGGTTTTAGGTCACTTTATTTTTACGAAAAACTTTATTTAAAATAAAGTGACCTAAAATCAAGTATTTTCATGTCAATAAAAAAGGTTGAACAATTGGTTCTATTTCTTCGATGGATAAAACTATAATACCTACGAGTCAGTCTGTAATGCATCTTTAAAACTATGTAGAATTGTTCAACCTAAAGTGTTCATCTAAAGTTTTTATAAAATGTATTTCAATTTTATAATAGTTCTTACTCAACATCATTGTGTCCTGAAATCCGTAAACTTACCGGTGAATTCACCCAAAATTCAAAATTATTGATTTTACCATACTATTGAGTATTTATATTCTAAATTAAATTTAGGCATATTCAAGGGTATTACTAATTATCTTGCAAAACGACTGCCTCAACACAGTCTAGCCTAGTAAGGAGAGTTATGAGAAACCTCAACTTATAACTCACTATATATTACCTCCTGTTTATAAAAATATTATTATTTTCTGTTGTTCGTTTCCTGTATCCTGTATGTTGGTCTGTATGTGCGCTTAGATTTTGAAGAGGTTTTTACGAACATTTAGAGAATTTCTTATGAATACTTTATATACATAATCAATGTATATTATATTTATAGAAAGTAGAAATAAGTCGGTGTTTGTTCTACAATCTACAACCTCAAAACTTGACTCCAAATCATTCACAACCCCGAGCAACTCCAGGTACAAGTCAGTTAGTCTAATTTATAAACCAATGTTCACTTTGCAAACTTAAAATGTATTTTTAGTTACAGTTTCAAATTTCTTACAATAAAAATATATTAGTATTATTACCTTAATTGAATAAAAATACGAACCTACTTTAAATAAAATTAATTTAAAATAAATATCTCCTCCAGTTAGCCTCAAAGGCCAGTTGATTCTTCGTTCGTTTTAGCTTTTTAACAAATTGCAATCAGCAGAAGAGAACAACTATGACATGTTGTTAAGCTTGTCAATTTATCACAATTTGATAGAAGGCTGAAACGTACCTCGAATCGGCGTTTAACGGCGACTTTAAATGTAAAAAAAAAACAAAATTATGCTGAATGATACATTGTAAGCTCTTCAAAACAACTGGGCCCAAGGGTTTGTGAAAACTTCGCATAAATTACAATTAAGAAATATTAAACAAATACGTTATGTTTTTATTGTTGCAAATGTTGTTGTATTTTTGGGAAAACCCTGTATCCAAATCCACTTTCCTCAAATCCTTCGCAGTTCCCAGATGTGTATTGCAAACAAACACATGGCTGATCTCTGCAATACTGGCGTTCGCTGGGCTCCAATGGAAGTAGGTAATACCTACCTACATCATTCTTACAGGGCATTATGAATTTAAATGCAGCTTCAAATCGCGATGATTTCATGGAAAAATATTGAAAATTTATGAAATATTCAACATTTTTTATCTTTTCTCGACTCATTTAAAAATAACCAAATTATCTATTTACTTTATTAATAGGTCAACGCCCGGTTGGCAACGTTATTAGATGAGTAAAAGTCTGAAAGCAGTTCACAACACTTTGACGAACGGGACGTTACGGAAGGAAGGATGTAAGATGTGAGGTAACACGACTGTTTATCACGCAGTTGAAGTGTGACCAAGTGTGATGCTATTGTTCGTGTTGGCTCTCGGTTTTGCGCCATTGCACGCAACCAATGATGCTTGTCACTCTGAGCATGCTCAAAAGCAGCACCAATGGATTGTTAAATAGTCGATTCATCTTTCTTCAACAAACCAGGTTAATCAAGCATTTCGGGTTTTAACTATGACTATCAGGCGTGCTTCATATGTGATATTTAAAAATATATTATCCCTTGGGCTTTAGAAAATACCTCTCCGCCAACTTAACACATATATTTTTCTATTAATTACTGTGATATCCTAGGTATTAGTTTGAGATATCACCTATAGATTATGTATAACTGTCGATAAAGCAGGGATTGAGACTTTAATAAATACTATGCAACTTCAAATCATTCCGATCGCCTGCTAATAACAATCTTAGCTAATTATTGTCTAGCATAAATAAAGTTTCCGGAGTTTTTATAAAAAGTTTGTGAGACAAACTTGGAGTCACAACAATTTTTTTTTAATTTTTATTAAGTTATTTAATTATTGTCTTTAAAAATTTTGTATTTGCGAACCCACAACTAGCTTTAAGTTATCAAATATTGGTGAATTTCTGTCAATTCATAAGCCTGCAGATTTTCTGAAGCATCACTCCGTGGGGATTTGCCAACATCTTAGTTGTACTGTAGACGTGAAGCGAACGCGATGTACGTTTACCTGGGAACTTGGTGGGTATCTACGATTTAATACGGAAATTCTTTCGTGTATCGTTTTTCTGCAACGGGAGCATCTCAGGCACTGTGCATTTGTGAAAATGCTGCAAGCTGCAGGAATGTACAAATATATGTTGAAGCTTTATTGGTACGGGTTTATTTTCATAAAATGTTGATGTTGGAGAAATGAACCTGAAAATATATAAAATATTTTGATGATTTGTATACCGCCGTTTTGTGAAAAACACCTTATAACTTTGTCTTTCAGATTGCATTCACGAGCTCATCAATCAATAACATTAAAAACTATGTTATATATAATGTATGAACGTGATGCTGCGTGAAAATAATATATTTTTTATTAATATTGTCTAAAGTTGGATAATAATATTATTCAGGATCATGCTTACCAAGCAGATCTCTTTAGTTTTTATTAGAGAATTTCATTTGCACTTTTGCCCGCAGAGGACATATTGGAGACAAAAAATCTGCCTCAACACAGGTTGAGTGAGGCCTAGTGAGGCAGGTTATGCACAACTTAAAATATAGTACACTCATACATATTTACTTTTTCTTCTATTAGAAACTGTTCTATTCTTGTAACATTAGTTTTTCAACAATGTCATTGTTACTAACTTACATATAGGTATTTTACTTACTAATGCTATATTATATATTCTGTAATTTTTTTCGATGAAATAAATAAATTTTAAAAAAAATGTGCATAAGAGATGGCATTTTTTTAATCTGCGTATTTATTTTAAATCTTTCTGTCATTTATTGTATGTTTTAAGGGGAAAAAACCCCAACGGTCGGTACATTACAGGGAAACAGATTGAGGTTGAAAGCTTTGAATATTTAATTTCAATCCAATAAGATAAAGTGTAAATAAGTTTTTTAAGCAATACAAGAATGGTACCCACAGGTATACTGAATTCTGCATTTGTTTTAATACTTGTGGGCGTATATTGCATTGTTGCCATTAATTTGATTCTGAGAAAAAAACACTTAGGACGGGTTGTTTCTGAGAATTTGAACAATTCACCAAATTTCAACTTTTATTTTCGAGTTCTGTGAAAGATCTATTCAATTTCTGTTATTATGTCGTTGAAGAATTGTTCAAATTCTCCGAAACAATCCTCCTTTGTATTTGGATATCATGGAAACCTTTTAATAAGTGATAGAATGCAATTAAAAAACATGATTTTTTTATATTAACTCCACACAGGAGGCCCTGAAGAAAATAATTTCCCTCAGGGCCTATGTCATCTTTGGGGATGCTGTGTGGAGGGTCTTTTTGTGGAGAGGAAGGAGTGAACATGGGTCTTGAAGAGTCCCAAGTTGTAGGAGGGAGGAAACACAGAGGCCGGCAGTTCGTTCCACAGCCGAGCTGTTGAACCTAAGAACGAATCGTAGAAGCGACCCGTTCTCATGTAACAAATGTCAACCGTGTACAAATGTTGGGCGCGCATTTGGCGTGTATCCCGACTACGCACCGGTGCCAAAGGGATCAAAGACGCTAGTTCCTCAGAGCATCTTCCATTGTTATACCGATAGAACAAGGACAGCATACCTACCTGACGCCTGTGCTCTAAAGATTTCAGTCAGTTTGTTAAGATTGGCAAACAATTAGAATGCCGTGTTTTAAGCACAGGTTAGGAATTCCAACGCTTATTTCATTAATTTGTACTTAGTTCTAATTTATTACAGTAAAAAAAAAACATGCTTCCAAATAATGGCAAATAACTTGCGGTGAATATTCCTAGAACTGTTTATCTCGGATCGGATCTTTTGGTGACGCCACTTTTGCACTGAACCGCCTAATTTACAATAAAATAGTTTTTCTTTTGTTTCGTTTGATTTATCTTGCTTTTTTATCTTTTCCTACGCAATTGACGCACAATGAAATCTATTCATAACTACGCAAAAATTATAATTTCACCATTTCCGTAGAGAGAAAGCAACATTTACAAATCGAAATATTGTTGATGAGTTTCTTCAGAACTACGCAGTGTTTATGTTCCACTTACTTCTTTTAATCCCTCATATTCATTTCACCTAGAATCTACCTTTATTTCCCAATTATTAGGTTCTACTATCCCACTGGCTATACTATAACAATGTTGATTCAACCTTTTTAACTACAATTTATAATTTTCAAATTTCCGAGTATGCTTTATGCAGCAAATATGAGCATGTTTTTTAATTATTCGGTCACTTTTTCCCATAAGATTATTACGTTAGTTTGAAGCCTTCCTCGAAATTATTTTATTTCCAAATACCCGTATCACATCCGAGGTAAAAATGCCCATACATTCCCATTTGCAAAATTATCAAAAACCGGGATCAATTACAAAAATTCTGGGTTAAAGTCAGTCAATGAGTTTAATTTAGATTAAATTTGATAATATTATTATTAAGTTCTGCAAGTGTTTTAGTTTTTTATTATTGTGACAGCTGTTTCGGCTTACAAGGCCATTTTCAAACTGTGGTTAGTCCACATTGAGACGACGTTTTTATACTATTTCAAATTTAAATTTTGAAGGTGCATACATTGATTTATTACTGGTTACACCGATGACATGATCTATTGTTGGTTAAACCAATCTATGTTTTCCCCTCAGTAAATGGTAATGGGTTCTTAATTATTTACTAATGACTTTATTGCTATGAATTATTTGGGTGCATTATACTGCTTGGGTTTTGTGAAAATACTAAGAAGTGGTGAGTAAATTATTTTCCGTACTTTATTAATTAGTGTTAAATTTGGGTCATTCGTTCGTTTATTGATTTCTAATTGTTCAAGTAAATTTAATCTAATGCCCTTTTTTTCTATATGCAATGGTTTAGGACCCTTGTTGTTAAGTGGGGTATGATTATTCACCAAGAGATGTTCTGCGAATTTCGAGGATGTGTTTTTATTATTATAACATCGTATATGTTCTTGGAATCTAGTTGAGAATGCCCTCCCCGTTTGTCCGATGTAAGAATTAAACACAAAAACAATAAATTAAAAAAAAAAAAAAAAAAAAAAAAAAAAAAAAAAAAAAAAAAAAAAAATCAGTCAATGAGGTAAACACATTAAAAAATAAACGATAAAAGTACTCATACATAAATTTTAAAGTTTTAAAGTTTTTGGACCTCTTTCGCAAATTGGCACATTTAAGGTACACGTTTGAGTTAAAGTTTTTTAATATTTTATGTGCAAAAACGATATGTTAAATTTCTCGGTACATATTCAACTATAAATCACGATAAAAAAAACGTCAATGTATCAGCGGTGACCTTTGTCAAAGATTAGTTATTAGATAATGAGTTGAGAACTGGTTATTTAACAACATTCTCTAATCATAATAAGAACCTACGTGCCAAAAATGTATAATGAGGATTTTGTTTTCATGGACGGAATTCATAAAATCCACTGAAAATTTATTGTGATAAATATGCAAACGGTAAGTTATTATGAAACAAGCATTTTGCACGCCTATTTTCTAGTAGAAGGTTTATCCATTACTTAAACCCTGAAATTAAAACTCGTGTGGCCGGCATTCAGTATTCATTAGACATTTATTGAACGAATAAACATAATTGAAAGTTAACGTTGATGTAGGAGGATACTTTCATACATATTATTCAGGTCGTTTTGCACTACGTCTTGCCGTCTGGTGTTTTCCTATGTACAGACGTATCCCGCCCTACATCCGGCGGGCTATGGGCTACAGGCTACGGGCTATGGGCTACGAGCTACGTGAGAAGTTCCCGGCGCTAGACGTGCTTTTAGCCCACGAGCCTCCGTTACTCGTCTCACAGTAGGTACTTAACTAAATGTGCGATGTGTATACCGGTATGTAAAATGGAGGCTTCTCGGCTTGTTCTCAAGACGACGCGTGACTGGTAAACGCTACATTACATCTGAAAAAGTCGTAGAATTGTGATAAATGTAAATAAAAATGAATGGTATGTAATACGTTAAGCAGAATATTATGACGCAGTCAAATAATAGTCCTTCATCCTTAAGTTAAAATTGCTTTTTCTCTCAGTTTTTTTTTTTATTTGTAACGTCATTTATAATGAGCAATTTGGCTTGAAACAACGCATTTGCTTTTAAATAAGTCGTCAACACTTCTTTCAGTTATCGAACAAAACCAGGTGGTAACGATTTTACATATAATAGCAGCACACCCACTAAGACATAAAAAATAAAGCTGCCTTTATTTTTGCTTTTTATAGCAGCCAGGGAGTTCTGTGTATAATACACCAAATTTTTTTTTTTTTTTTACTCAGCTGGTGAGTAAACGTAGGTACCTGCTACCAAGTAATGGACAAACTCAACCCATGAACCCGGGCATCCCTACTAAGACACAAGTTCACGGGGTGGCAGTACCCATACCTGCCTCTCAAATTGAAGTGATAAAAATATCCCTGCATCTTCGAAAATGCATTCACCCAATTCTGCGTTCAGTATGGCTGTAAAATAATCTTAGAAAATCAATTAACTAGGTACGATACAATGTTTTGTAGTGCACAGAATTCAAGATTTCACCGCTCCTGGTAAAATGATCAAATTAGATTGGTTTGCGACCGACTGTCATCTTGATAATTGCATTCAACAGAGTTAAATGAAATAAATTATATTTCAGCGGAGTTCAACAGAAGCCAACCTCATCGGCTGATATACTGGAACAATAATATTTGGGCTTAATAAGGCATAATTTATATTATTTATGCAATAAATAGGCGTCTATCTACGATGCGTCTAATTCTTCGGCTTATATACAGATACAGATACAGAGACAGCCGAAAATCTTTGAAAGATTGCAAAAATTTCTCTAAATGATTGTTGCTATGTACATATTTGAAATGAGCAATGTTTCAAAATTTTAGTTAATTTCACTCCAGAAAAAATATCTTGTCACTCATATCTAGATGATAGACATAGTGTAAATGATTTAAAAACTATGCAATATCATCCGTTACTCCGAGTACGGACTACTTGAAATAAAGAAGAATCCAATTAACACGATGTAGGCGTGGTTCAAGATGCAAAAGTTTGTCCAGTCGAGAGTTCAATTTCAATTACATAAATTCATAGATATTATGTCATAGATATTTCTATTCCGATCAAATGGAATTACGATGAAGTAGTCTCAGAGAAAGTTCATACGTACGTCATTGATGATCGTCCTCTTCTTTCCCAAAAGTTTTGTATGAAAACGAAAAGATAGAAGATTCACGATGACGTCACGTATGATTTTACTTTGGGACTACTATGAACGATATCAGGCAATACGTGAGAAATAGAGCGTTTGCGTAATGGGTATAACTAAAAATTATTTGGTAAGTAGTGACATCGGTTTACTTGGAAATTTACATGGAAGGCTAGTGTCTATTATCTTTTCAGTGACAGTCAAGAAAGTGTCTTGAATGTAACATTTAAATTTCTGAATAAAACTTTAGTGTCATTTTATATTAAGGTGATATTGCCTACATTATGAAACTAAGTTTGCAGAATGTTGCTAACTCAATTTCCAAAGTAACTGTTACACGTCGGTTAGCAGCACATTAAACAAACTGCCTCAAATCTGATTTGACGCTGAAAAGCTAACGCCATTCCACGTAATGAAGCGTAATTAACGTTATTTCACGGAGATTCAAATAAACAAACGCGACTCGTTCTAGCAGAATAATCCACAGGTAACACGTTATTACTAAACTAGTTTGAAGGTCACAGTATTGCGTTAATTTATTTTGAGAACTTACGAAATTATTCCATTGAATATACACCTGCGTTGTTATGTTAATGGTTGTTTTTAAAAAATCTTTCATTAATTTTTGTAACCTAGTAAATATTTATACATATTTTACAGAACGTAGTGTAATCAGTTACGTATTCTTGAAAACAATTTTGATTCTCTGTTAAGCTATGATCCTTCTAAATTTCCGTTGAAGACAACAAATAAAAAAGATACATAATAAGTAAAAATTCAGTTATCAGAAGAAAAGTATTTTCGCTATTGAAACAAATGTTGTTTAACTTAAGAGGAGTGTGTAAGTATAGAAAGTAAAAACGTGTTTTAAAATAATTATGCCAATTTACCTTTGCTATTGGTGTATTATAAGCATGAAAATCCTCCATCACAACACAAGCAACATTTTCGGCTTTCTGTGGTGGTAGTAGGAGATTTTCAAACATTGTTGGGTTATTCGTAACCCGGGAATGTTTGTCTTTCTTTAAAAAAAAAAAAAATGTTACTTCAGAGAAATTTATGTAGGTAATTAAGAGGTGTCTTAACCCCAAGAGTCTCTATATTTCATTAATTAATGTAAATTTTATTAATTATTTGCAAAAAATATATATTTAATAAGTCAAAGGTGTTATAAAAGTTATTTTATTTTTTAAATTAAAGATAAACATTCCCGGGTTACGAATAATCTGACAATATTAGAAAAAATCCTACTACTATCATGGTAAGCGGAAATGTTGCTTGTGTCATGATGGAGGACTCAGCCAACTGAGGAATTGAACGTACGATGCCAACTCAGCCACTGACCGGTCACTTGCATGGAACGAAGTTTCATTCTGCCAGCCTCGTGCAGTGGAACGGGGCATAGATGGGAGATGAAAATTACGCCTAATTATCATGCGAAAACTAACCAGCTACTGGCTTACAATTTTTCGCTTGCTTAGTCTATCCCCTTAAATCTTATGCTGTGAAAACTACGTAAAAAATTATTTTACTCTTTTCTTTGTATTCATTGATAATTCTGAGTAATGTCAATCTGTTTGAGGAATTTCATGGGTATGATTTGAAATTTTACAGCATTACAGTGTTCATCATCTACTTTACAGTATATTTCCATCTTACATTACATTACCCAAAACGATGGCTAAAGAAAAAGCTAGCGAAACACGACATAATATCCTGAAAATGAATCATTATTATACACAGCCGTTTCAACATTTTAAGGGTTATTCGTTACAAGGAGTGCGTATTCTGTATTAATTTGTTTGTTATTTACACGTGCGTCGAATGTTTGACCCTGCACTTATAAATAGATTCTTCCGTGCGACCTTTGAGTTTTATTTAGATTTTCAAACGATCTGATTCAGTCCGTGATTCTAATTCATCAGCAGAAAATAGTTTGATTCAAGTTGTAAGAAAATGAGATGCAGTCATAATTATTTTACTCTTCTCGAATTTACCAATCCTGTAATGAAACCGTTTTCGTTGAAACAGGTTGTACAGTGAACTTTTCGTCAACTCTAACGAAAGTACTGTTTTTTTAACAGTACTTTTGGGAGTTTTTTTACAGGTAAAGTGTTTATTTTAATTAGTAAAAAATATATTTATTTGAATTAATGTAGGATGCCGGGCTAACTTTGACTATGGTTACTTAAAGACTATATGAATTTATTTTGATTTTCTAAAGCGCACTTCAGTACCTATCAGCCCTAAAAAAGATTGAAGAACGAATTGTCATTTTAATAGTGACTTTAATTGGACAATGCGCATAATTTTTTCGATTTTAAAATAATAAAAAAGGGTTACGTAAACATATTGTATATAAGTAGGTTTTTAAGAAGGCACCTACTTATAAAACTTATGATTTCACAGATAAATTTTGTTTTGAATTATTAAGTAAGTGAAATATATTTTTTAAAAAATTTTGGAAGCGATGTGTACTTTACTGTTCACAGAAAAACTATTTTTTACCGAATAAATGGATAAAATATTTGCCATTAACTGAGCATTACTAAAAGCAACAAAGGTAAGGTAATTTTACACCTGCGCTCAATGTAATGATGACTCACCACTAAAAAGGGCTGTTTAGTTCGAATATATTGTTTTTGTGCTTTAAATAGGTATATAGTATATTCCTTATTTTGTAGTTCGGGCTTACTTTTCGTGCAATTTAATAGACCATTTCATTTAGTATCGTCTCTTAAACTGCTTATTGTTCATTTGTTCCAAGTTCTGCTGGCGTAATGTTGGGGCATGTTTGGGTATGCTCCGGCATATTTCATTGGTTTACGTATCATAAAACTTTATGTCATGCTCTGGTAATGGCAACAGCCGCAGACCCAGATAAAAAATATATTTATTGCTGTAAACAGGGAGTTTCGCCGGATGAACGACCCATTCTACTGAAGTCTGCTGAAAGAGAAAATGTGCCAAGTCCTGGAAAGAAATAAGTAAATGTGTAGCGTCAAGAAAAATCTAAATTAAATAATTAATAATAAACCGCTCGACCTACTTAGTACCTACTCCCGAATTATGTACCTGCAGTCCAATCGCATCGTAAACAAAGTAATCTACGTACTACAAGACCTACTTGTCTAACGAAAACAATAATATCGCAAGTCGGTCTTACACATTACGAGAACTCGCCAGAAGGTTCGAGTCTACGGCCTAGGCATAATTGCCACGCCGTCGAAAGTTCGCGAAAGGTCCAGATCGAGCGAGTGGCCTTGATTTAGTTGCCATTTAACTACCTGCTGTCGCCACTGGCCGAACAATATAAATAGGCCCGACGCAGCGAGCATATAATTAGTGTTCAGTATTTACTATCGTCGGCTGCACCTACTTACGAATACTACGACCTAGTTCCGCGAGCATTCATAGTATTTGTGCATAATAAACGTGAAATACTTTGATTGTAAAATCAGCTTTCAACTTATCAATAAACGCTATACCTGAGTGAGAGATCTTTTCATTTATACACCACGATAATTTGTATTTATATGCCCTTTGAAGGCATACTAATCTGACCAACTGATTGACGGCCTCCGTGGTTGATTAGGTGTGATATTCGGCTTGATTCCGAAGGTCGCGGGTTCAAATTCCGAGGTGCGCAAGCCCAATTCAGTTTTTAATTTTTTTTCTTCTGGTACAATTAACAGATAACCAGCCAGGAACTTCACCACGTTCGTTTTTCCCACCTCTTTTCTCTTTCTTCAGCCTCATAACATACCCCAACTTGGTATGCCATAGTCTCACTGGCTCCAGAGAGAGTAGTTGAGACTGTTGTGCGGTACTCACATAAAAAAATTAAAAGGCTAGCTAGATTAAGGTTCCACATCATAGAAGAAAAAACAATGTTTGTTCTCAAGTCAGAGTTGTATGGAATTACAGTGTTTCTACCAAATTACAGACATACAATGCAATCTTTCCGTCAGTTAGTCAGCTACAAACATTTTAAACAGTTTTTAAAAGCCACATTTTTTTCCAAATCGTATTGTATTTCCGTAAATAAATTCTACTTTTGCATGACAGGATGAAATTGGCACTTGGCTACATGTATCGTTATGAATGCCATCAACCGTATAATATTTACAAATTGAACTACAAAACTATGCCTACATTCATAACTCGGTGCCCTCCAAATAAACGAGCCTTCACTAACACATCCAGTCTGGCTGCCACAGTTGAGTATGATGATGTAATTCCCAGCCAAACAGCGGTGATCGTCTTTTTTCGTGCTCGAAAAGCGTAAAACTCAGTTTCGATAAGCTGGAAGTAAACAAAATTGATTTTTCAGGCACGACACAAACCATTTGAGACTGATTATCGTAGCCACTCAAGGATATGTGGTGAAATAAACCTGGATACATTCGGATTCAAGCATTTACGATATTACTCGTTAAAATACAATTCAGCGTTTTGTCGATTTACGAATTTCGATTTCGCGTGATTTTATTGTGGTGTTATCATAACATAAAACATGTAGCAATGTATTGTGCCCACCATCATAAAAAAACATTTATTGTGGTGTTATCATTACATAAAACATGTAGCAATGTATTATGCCTACCATCAGAAACAAACATTTATTGTGGTGTTATCATTACATAAAACATGTAGCAATGAATCGTGCCTACGTTCATAAACAAACATTTATTGTGGTGTTATCATTACATTAAACATGTAGCTATGTATTGTGCCTACCTTCATAAACAAACATTTATTGTGGTGTTATCATTACATAAAACATGTAGCTATGTATTGTGCCTACCTTCATAAACAAACATTTATTGTGGTGTTATCATTACATAAAATATATAGCAATGTATTGTGCCTACCTTCATAAACAAACATTTATTGTGGTGTCATCATTACAAAAAACATGCAGCAATGTATTGTACCTACATTCATAAATAAACAATTATTGTGGTGTTATTATTACATAAAACATGTAGCAATGTATTGTGCCTTCCTTAAAAAATAAATATTTCCTGTGGTTTTATCGTTACATAAAACATGTAGCAATGTATTCTGCCTACCTTCAAAAATAAACATTATCATTATAGTAGCTTCTCTTAAACGTATTATTATTACAGTAGCTTCTCAGAAAAATTCTTTTTTCATTAAAATATTTATTTTTTATATTATGATTACTGTATTGCAAAAACATTATTAAGCAATAAATAAATAAACTTTTAATGGAACAACGTTTTTTGATGGAAGCTACTTGGGGGTCAATCTTCAATAGAAATGTTCACAAAGAATTCAAAAAGCTCTTCTGAAAACTTTTAAGGTTGTATTCAGGTTGAACTAAATTGAGAAATCTGATGTCGAAACAACTTCTTGCACATCTCAAACCACAAATCTTTAAGTTCTGCTTCTGATCGACTGTAAAAACTTTAAAGTTTCCACATACTGTTCTCCGTTATTTATTTACTTAGTAATCCCTAAATTATCTTTATAGCACCTTTTTTTTGGGATGCCAACAAAACAATGACATTTGCATTGGTGATCGTTAAATATATTCTTTTATTTTTAAATATATCTATTTTCAAAGCATTATCAGTGTTTATTTAAAACTAATAGGTAGGTAAAAGGGAGAGGAGGCTTACTTTTTTAATAAATAATAGAAAATATCTAGGCTTGCCACCTACCGAAAGAAATATCCGGGTTAAAAAAATAGATGAAAAATGTACGTGACATTGAAATAATTACGCGTAATTATTTTTAATCTCTCGAGAGAAGCTTAAAACTTTGTATTAAAAGAGAACACAAAATTATCACGAAACTTTAATTTCAGATCCTTTGAATGCTTATTTTATTAATGTTTCAAGTAACTAGTCATACAAGTTTCAAGTTTTAGTTGAAACGCCATTTAGTCAATATAACTACAAAACTTGTAGAGACTCAAGTTACTCAAACGCCATGAAGAATGCTTATAACAAAGCTCGTATAGAGTATTATTTAGGTTCGTACATTTAGGAAATTTGTGAGAACGTTTTCTGTTTGTAAGAGGCAATTCTCATTTACATTGAGCGATGGTAATAATGAATAATTATTTACGTATATACGAGAGTTTTGGATGTTTGATGGAATGTTCATACATAGGTACTTATTAAAAAAAATATTACAACATTATGAAATACATGTGAATATGTACTTATGGTTTATATAAACAGTTCAATATAAAACACGTATATTTTTCAATTCAATCATAAGAAAACAGGTATATTAAAATGTTAATTATAAAAATTTGGACAAACAGCGATTTTTCCTGATGGAGACAAGTATTTTTTTTAGAGTTTAACGTAGTAGGATGACATATATATTTACTAGAATATGCATCCTTAGGTTGGGCGGATGTACCAAAACAATACTTAATAAACTTACATACTCCCTTAGGAAAAGGTCAAAAATCTTTTCTTAGTTTCATCCTTAAAAAAACATTTAGGTACGCAAGTGATGTGTTATTCGAAGATGTACGAGTTGCTGATGTAAGGCAATATAAGAAAAATTATATTACATACAAAAAAAATCGTCACCACTACCCACTACCCATCTATCGATTATCTTCACGACATCCGTCATTCAGGAAGGAATCCAGTAGTTCCTACTACTACTAAGACATCCCTTGCTCAAAGATAATATGATTACTTAGGGCCAAAAATTTTTAACCTCCAACCCGATACATGGAAATTCAAAAGTGCAGGCATTCTGCGTAAATTGGTTTACAATTGGCTTCTGCACTTGGAGATTCGAGAGCGAACATATGCTAACTTACAGATAAACAACAAATGTTTAGTACATACATATAATTATTTATTATTTTCAGCCCCTAGACCTAAAATCCCCACCACATTTCACAAAATCAAATGATGTATGTTCTTTAAACACATCTTAAATAAGTTAAAATAATACTTATCCTTCACAATATATATACGAGTATTATTACACATCATAGAAACCGTGAAAAAAACAATGATGCTTGCACAACGATAATGTACTTTTCTAACTTATTTCTTGTGTTGTGAACAGAAAGAAATTTCCACAACGTTGTGAATTTAATGTTATATAAAAAGTAATTTCTCCAATGTTATGAATTTATTGTTATGTATTTATGTTACCTTACCTACTACATACGAACTAAACCTATCAATATGACTGTCCTGAAACGGGAAACGTTCCCAGTTGGATAGTCAAAGCTTCAATATTTTTTTTTTGTATGGACTTATTTAATTATAAAAAATTACATTTTTATATCTAGAATAAACCTTTACTAACAACTAACAACTTATTTCAATGGCGTTTAGGCACACTTTACACTACATCTTAAACCTATTCTTTATAATGCTGATGTACAACCCACAAAAAGCACCAAGGCTTCTAGCTTCTTTAACATTTGTAATTGTATTTTTTATTATCTTATAAATGTGTACATTTACATATTATATGAATACATAGTATACGCATACATATTATATGTATACATATATAATAGTGCCATATCAATTACCTATTTCCAAACATATGTATAGTGTTATTAAAAAGTATTATTTGAAACCCAACAAATTAAATATTATATTATTTGTATAATAATTTCAGATCAGATGAATACGAAGGTAGGATTTAATTTATATCTCTATTTTGTGTTTGTTAACTTTGAGATTTTTTTATAGCATGAACGAAATCCTTAAATGGACTAAGTTCACCATTAAAGTCGGAACATGTATTTCCGTTTGTTGCTGCCCGGGTTCCGAGTACCTGGAGGATGGAACTAGAGGGCGTATGGAGCCTTTGTGAGATAATTTGATAGACATCAAAGGAACCCGATTTTCTGATCGATTGAAGAGCTGAACGTCTCAACACCGTGGGATAGAGATGGAGAGGGAGAGGGGGGACTATCTTTATGTGATATTTTCGAAATTGTGTATTCAAATAGAGTCATTCTTTTCACTTTGCAAATACTGTTCCTTTTGATTACAAATTGTGTACAAATTATTACTAATTCAAGTTTTTTCGCGAAGATTAAATAAAAAGTATACTAGCAAGAGCTCCGAACTGTCCGGAGCCAATTGAGCTATTGTATCATTTTTTAAATGTTAATCTTAATATGCAGAGGTACGGTAAAGAGAAGAGAGTTAGGTAATCCTGGCTATCCAGATGTAGTAACAATATTCAACTAAAGCCTTGTAATGCAACGATTCGACTCTAAGTTAAGGTCTCTCACTAGGACACAACTTAGAATTACTTCCATTCTAAAACGAAGTGCAATTATGTTGGTTGGTTATTATATAATCAAAAACACTGCTTTCGGTTCTCGGATCGTGAAGTGTAATTTTCCTGCCTGTAATTATTCACGTTCAATGAACTCTAATTTAACTGACTAACTTATGAGAACTTCTTCTCCTTCCTTTCCATAAAAAGACCCTCCACACAACATCTCCAAAGATGACATAGGCCTTGGGGGGTATTTTTTCTCAGGGCCCCCTGTGTGGAGAAAATATAAACAAAAATGGTTCCATTATTGTAATCCAAATACTATTTTCTTTTCAGCAATAAATTATTCAACATGGTCTTTTTTATTTATTTATTTTATAAACCATATTTGCAGTATGTTCTCTACTTGCCGCAATATACAGAAAAGATCACCATTTATAGTATGTTCTCTACTTGATGATCACCATTTCTACGTTTCACATAAAATGATTTCCACATCAATGGATTATAGGAAACAAGTGATATACCGCAAGCATTCATACTCGTATCAATTACTTTGTATCAGGGTTAACTTAATGTATCATAATTGAATACGTCTTATCTGTAATTCAAATCAAGTATTCAATTTTCTTGTTAACGTAGAAATTTACTAGATAAATAGAACGTAGTTGGAAGCAAAACACTCAAGCAATGAATTATTGTCAGAATTATTTAGTTTTGTCTAGGAACAAGATATTTGTTAACTATTTATAATGCCACATTCAGATTATGTATTCATCATTGGATGTGATTGAAGGAATTAGAATTACATTTAGTTCATTTCTGCATAGAATGAATTTACATATTATTGATTTTCAAAAAACATAAATTTTTGCTTTTGTAATGATGGAGGGCTTGTTGGGGGATGAATTCACAACGCCTGAGTTTAAACTCGGCTCTTTGAACCACTTGTTACAAATCAGTCCAAAAATGATTTTATTTAGGCAGTCGTCCCACGGATCGGTAGAAATCAACATAAACCGATTGTTGAAAAGACGCGGAAAATTTTGCGCGATGTATGTTGCAGGATATCTGCACACGGCAGATAAGTAGCTTGTAGCTAAGTAAACTATCAGTATTGCAGATTTCTGTTTTCACATTTACAGCCTTTGATTTAAGAGACTGAGAAGACGGCCGTATGTTGCATAAACATGTTTACAATAACAGATGACTGTGAATCAAGTCAGTCCCCGAGTGACGACGAGGTTGTGGATTTTTTTTGTATTATTATTTATGTGCCTAATCAATAAATTCTTGAGAATATTTTTAACTAAAATAAATATTATTGCTTTTTATTATTAAGTTCGTTATGTGATATCAGCGGTGTCGCGATAAATATTGAGCGCCCACTGAAACCTTACCGCTAGTTGTATACTGTAAATACATACTGTAAATACATATTTTTCGCCCTCTGACTCGTTTGCAGGCCCCAATACAAATATATGGATCGGCGGGCTCTCGGTATACCACACTCAGTTTTTATCGATTCTTTACCGACCCGTGGGACGACTGACTCACTCTTTCCTGGGGTGTCATCTCTATGCAGAATGTTATCAAGAAGTAAGATAAGAGAATTTACATCTCCCAACCTCTATATTCTCCGTCACCTTCCCCTCGATAGTTTCACATTATTCCCCAAATTAGTTAGTTCTTCCGTTGGTGTTGTCCCACTGACATTACTAAATAATATTAAAATCTTCTTGGCTGACTCAGTAAATTTTCATTTTCGAGGATTCTGTGTGACATATTTTCAAGGTTTTGAATATAGCTCAATGAACAGAAATATCAAATAAATATTTTTACCCTAATGCAATTAAAGGTTAAACCTCAGCAGGTTCAGAAGTATTAATATAGTTTTCAAATAAAATGATACTTACGTTTTCAAAATATTGACATCGATATCCTAACAAGTTTAAAATCATCTTGAGTTTGGGTCATTGATGGCTAAAAAATATAAAGACAAAGTTATTATCATTATAATATTTAATAATAAACAGCCTTCAGTAGAGGTCTATTCTTACCATGTAAAATTTTTCACCTTTTCTCAATCCCTCTTCTCCACTTTCCCACTCTTTCTCTCGCTTAAACTATTAGTAATAATTATAATACCACGTGCTCATTATTTATATATTTATATAAAGTACCATATTTGTCTAGAAGAAAAAACGCTTTATCGAAATAACATTACCTCGTTCTAAGTAAAGAGATAGAAACAGTTTAATAGTTTTACGGAACAGTATATAAATAATATACCAAGAAATAATTTATTACAATCAATACCTTTATCAAATAAGTATCAATAATTCCTCCATAAATAATAACCCAAAGAAAAACTTTGGTGAAGCTGGGATAGGAAACATTATTAAGAAAAAATGTATAAATATAAATAAAAAAAATAAAAATTATTTTTCGTGTTAGAAAACATGGTATTCAACGAAAACATGGTATTCAACGAAAACATCAAATATTGCTAGTAGAAGGAGGAAAAATTGAGTAACGACTACATAGTAACAGACGTGGTGACATTTTATTAATAGTTAATTGTATTTAGCAGGTCACAACCACCAGTCTGAATAACGTAGTGATGAATTACACAATTTACAATGATTTATGCTAGAAATTTGTGCCATAATAGAAAGTTTTATTTTTATTTTTTGGAATAACTTTGTGAGTAAAACCTGAAATTGTGATATTTTAACTATTGAAGACAATATTAGCGATTCCTAAACGAAAATCTGAAACAGAAATATCAGAAAAAGATACGGTCACATCTAGGACTCAAACCCAACACCCTTGCCTTGCCGGGTCACGCTCTACCAACTGAGCTAATGGGACCCTATCTCTTTCGGTCATATTTAACTGTATTTCTCACTGCACATTTTTATTGGCATCTATTTTTATGTATGATCGCAAGATTCAACCCGAACTGAATGCAAATAAAATTAAAATAAGACAGGTTTATCTAAAGACTCTGTTTAGATTGCAGTATAGTTGGTAGTGCATGCCCCGGCAAGGCAAGGGTTCTGGGTTTGAATCTTAGATGTAACTTATCTTTTTCTGATTTTTCTGTCTCAGATTTTCGTTTAGTAATCGCTAATATTGTCTTGAATAATTAAAAGAAAATTATTTATTACATTCAACGCTCGGTTTCCACTACTGCCAGAAAATGCTGTTTTAAAAATATATTTTAATTTAAAAATTTCGAACGAGAAATTCAGGAAGGGACTGTATGAAACATCTTGTTATAATTTTTAGTAACAAACTCAAAGACTAAATAAAATACCCTAAGCTTGATAATTCAACACTTGCTATGTAGGCACCTTTTTGAATTTATAAAACGTTGTGATTTTATTTGAATGAAATTTCCTAATAATTTATTCAAATTTCACACGGAATGACTCGGTGCACTTATAACGAATACGGCCATTGTTACATTTAACAGTAACAGCTTGCAGCTGCGAGGTAATTTTCTCCTTTTTTCCTCCGGAGGACCTCCACAGAGGATAATGTAATGCAGTCTTGGCTTTTTACAAAGCGAAAGAGAAAGGCCACATCGCGCATAATTGATCTCAATAACGAGACTTTTTTTATAATACTTCTGCAAAGAACAAAAAATTAAATAAGAAAAAATGCATCCAACTGAACAGATGCAGAATGTTTTCAACTGTGGATTTTAATAGATATTTTTGACAGTATTTGTGATTATATTGAATTTAAAAAAGTTTTCTACATTTTCTCAATTCTTTTAGTAATCGATCCATTACTAATTTTAGCAAAAAGTATCCAATATCAATAATTTGGAAACTTTTATATCTCTGTATATTTTCAAAAACACGTTAGTAAGTAATTTAACTGAAAGAAACATTAAAAATTATGTTCTATGCATGAAAACCTACGTAAATCAGTGAAAAAATATTCTATTTTTTGACCAGGTAAGTTAGGGTTTTTTTTTATTTTTTATAGTGAATACCTCACAAGAGTCCCAACTGCTCCCGTCTGGAGCCAGTGAGACTATAGCATCCCCAATTGGGGGATGTTGTGAGGCTGAAGGTAAGTGGGGAAGAGAAATAGGAAGGTGGGGAAGTACCTGGCTATTCAGATCTAGTCACTAAACACGGCTAAAGCCATTTGGAGCAACGTTTCAATTCTGAATGGTGGTCTTACACCAGGTTAAAGTTCATTTAAGCCATAATATCTAAATTATAAAAATAAAAAATAAAATCAGTATCATTCTGATGAGTATCATCAGATTCGTAATTTAAGTTTTTTCACCAAGATGAGAGACCATACACCAGATTCATAAAGTACTCACGCCATGGGCGCTGCAGCATTAGTTTTCTTACATTACTTTATCGGAAAAATTACATCCTTAAAACATATTCCATTTCTTCTTTAACTTGTGATTTCAAAATAGCCCACATTAAAGTCACGGTCACATTGGTAAGTGTAACAAAAGAAAAACTATTTTTATTAAAAAAAAACATTTTTTTTAGTCTCGGTATGTACTTGCATTCCTTGAGGACAAGTATTCCTTGACTTACATTTGTTGTTTATCTTCATGGTATTCCGCTATCTAGTCTGATACCAAACTAATTTTAGATATTCTTTACTCTGAATCCTAAAAATGATTCCCAAATCAGAACCAATTCTTTAATGATGCGTAGCCGTATTTATATTTCCTCAATGATAATATTAATCTAACTAATGTTACCCATCCATCAACACAGTGAATATTTTCATGACATTATGGAAATGGTATGCATTATCAGTTTTTATTTATGTTTGCCTGGCCGACCTAATTCCCTATATCGGAAGGATAATTCGCCTACAGGAAAAACATCCTCGATAAAAACGCCATAAAACGTATAAACCCCGCTTCAGCTGTTTGTTGGTGTCCATAAAACGAGAAGATTTACTGCAAATATTTTATACACTTAGCCCCTTTTTTATATGCCTCGGCTAAGAAATTCTCAAATAGCGGCTCGTATCATTTTAATGTATTTTAATCTGAAAGGATTAAATTTTAATAATGATATTAAATATATTTAGGCGTAAAAGCTAGTAGATTAAAAAGATATAATTATACGTATAATAAAAAAAATAATAACAGATTATTCCATAAAAATGAAAAAATATTTTATTCCAAACTTGACGATAAACAAAATATTATTTCGAATAATAATATTCCGTTGCCATCTGAATCAGATATGCGCGATTTTTGGACTAAAATTTGGAGTAAAGATATAAAACATAACGAGTCAAGTCCCTGGATAGAAAATGAAGAACTCAATTTTTCAGGCATTGAACAAATGAGTTTTTCTAATATATCTGTTGAATTGTTAACCAAAATTATTAAAAATACTCATAATTGGAAAGCCACGGGTTGCGATTGGATACATAATTTTTGGTACAAACGTCTAACTACTTTACATCCTCTTTTGGCAAAAAATCTTTCAAAATTTGTCAGTCAACCACAAAATTTTCCAAATTTTCTAACTAAGGGCATTACTTATATGTTGCCCAAAAGCGAAAATATTAATAATCCCTCTCAGTACAGACCCATTACATGTTTACCGACAATATACAAAATATTAACCTCTTGCTTGACAGATTTAATATAAACTCATTTAGATGAAAAAAATATTTTATCTGAACAACAAAAAGGTTGTCGCAGAAAACATATGGGATGTAAAGAACAATTAGTTATTGATTCTGTAATTCTAAAACAGATTCAAACTCGAAAACGTAATTTACATACTTGCTATATAGACTACCAAAAGGCTTTCGATAGTGTCCCGCACTCGTGGCTGATCAAAGTATTAAATATATATAAAATTAACCCCATTATTATTAGCTTTCTGGAAAATATTATGTCCTTTTGGAATACCAATTTACTTATCAATTTAAAAGGTAAGAAAATAGTAATACAGGGCATTTCAATTAAAAGAGGAATTTTTCAAGGAGACTCATTGAGTCCTCTTTGGTTTTGTTTAGCATTGAATCCTCTATCTAAAATGTTAATTAAAAGCAAGTTTGGAATAAAAGTTAAGGGTAATACAAGGGAGAGTAGTACAATTTCGCATTTATTATATATGGATGACATAAAATTATTTTCGAATTCTGAACAAAATTTAGAGAAAATGATCGAGGTAGTTAAAAACTTTTCAGATGATATCAAAATGACTTTTGGTTTAGATAAATGTAGAACGATCCATATAGAGAAAGGCAAAATTGTAGATGGGGACGAGAGTATATTTAGAAATTTCCAAATTACTAGTATGAAAAGGGATGAGGTTTATAAGTATTTAGGATACCCACAATCAAATAGATTAGACCATAGTAGTATTAAAAATGATATTAGGATTAAATTTCAAACTAGGATCAGGAAAATTTTAAAATGCAATCTATCTGCTAAAAATTTAGTAAAAGCAATAAATACTTGGGCAATACCTCTATTAACGTACTCATTTGGCATAATTAAATGGTCTAATACAGATTTAGATAACTTAGAAAGATTAATTAGAACTACGCTAACAAAGTTTAATTGCCATCATCCAAATTCAGCTATAGAACGAGTTAATTTACCTAGAAATTTAGGAGGTAGAGGTATAGTCAAAATAACTTCTTTGAAACATAATCAAGTAGAAATGCTAAGAACTTTTTTCCATAGGAAAGCTCATAGCTCAGAAATGCACAAAATAATTTGCAAGGCAGATAGAAATATTACACCTTTAAATTTGTACGATGAGAATGCCAACATTTTTATAAATCCCAACCAGGAATTATTAAATTCCTGGTCAAATAAAATTTTACACGCAAAACACTTCAATTATCTCAACCAAACGTATGTTGACAAAATTTCGTCAAACAAATGGTTGAGTATTGGAAATAGAAGGATTTATGCTTGCCATTCAGGATAGAGTCATTAATACTAAAAATTATAGAAAGCATATAATCAAAGATACAAATCAAATTGATGATTTGTGTAGAAAATGTTTGGCTTTTCCGGAAACTATAGAACATATTATATCGGGATGTTCTATATTAGCACCGTCCGAGTATACATTTAGGCACAATCAAGTTTTAAAAATAATTCACCAAAATTTGGTAATTAAACATAACTTGATTGACTGCCGTAATGTAGTACCATATTATGAATACGAACCAAATTCATTTTTAGAAAACGAATTTTATAAAATATATTATGATAAAACTATACTAACAGACCGAGCGATTAGTCATAATAGACCAGATATAGTTTTACATGACAAAATTAAAAAAATAACTTATATCATTGATGTCGCTATTCCAAATTCCTGTAATATTCAAAAATCTGTTAGTGAAAAAATAAGAAAATACACAGATTTAGGAAATGAAATAAAAAGAATTTGGCATTCTCAGACTATAAAAATATTACCATTCGTTATTTCGGCTACTGGCATTATACCTAGCTCTCTAATTAAAAATTTAGGCGTATTAGATCTATCAAAAAAATTATATATAAAGATGCAAAAGTCGGTCATTTTGAATACATGTAGGATAACAAAAGATTTTTTAAATATTTATGTTGAGGGATCAGTAGGATTTATAGGCCCTGTTAGAAGTTCTACCGAGCCGAACCCTCTGATATGAAAATATCTGGAGACGGTGAATTATTTTCCCATTTGATCTCTGGTGATTTGACGTGTTGTTCTTGTATTGTTTTGTATTTATTTTGCTTATATAATGCACTTACATAATGTTGATTGACTAGATGATCATTTGTGGAAAAGTGAGTGGAAGGGTTAAGTTTTTCCTTTGGGGAAGACTTAACCCGGACAACTAAATCGGAAGTTTAAAAAAAAAAAAACAATAGTTAAGGCTTCTAAGGGAAATTTAATGATGAATTTTGGCAAATTCGCACAAATTTTCCCGTCTTGAATTTTTATGGTAAAAAATGTATTCATTTTGGACTCGTAATTAAATTGAAAGAGACGAAACAATATAATGAGATTTTTTAAACCTACCCTATTGGGAGCAATTACATTGGGAAAGCTGATGAGTTTTATAGCCGTCAAAACCTTGATATCTTTAATTTTGAACAAAATATCACCCCTTAGAATTGCTCCTCTTCCGTCATTCTTCTTGGAGATACTCGAAGTGTAAATAAATCTTTGAACCCATAAATCTGTCTTTTTTAATTTATATCATTTTCGGTCGTTCCAGAGATGGCGTGTTTTTATGATGATTGTGACTTGTATTGCAAAGGCTATATCCGTACCAAAAAGTTTATTCGTGTTGACAAAACATTTTTTCTTTAAAACGGTTCCTTTATTAAATTTATTGCCCCTAATAAAATTAGGTAAATGCCCATCCACACCAGCTACCAAATTTTCATTAAAGTTTTTAAAGAAGAATTAGCGATAAATAGAAATGAATAGAAACTACAGCCTTACTATACTAAAATACTACCGAATTGCATTATTTAGTTTTCTATAATGTACATAATTTTGCTAAACATCTTTAGCATTTATAACTAACGCATTTACATTTACCTCATTCAGTCTGCATTGAGATTGATTATAAGGTATTTAGCGAATACGAAATGGAGTCTCGTTGTTCCCGTATCTGCCACTAGGTTATCCTCTAGTTCTCAAAAAGTCGTTATAATTATTTTTATATTATGGTCATACGTATACGTATATGATATAAACAGTTTAAAGAGAAAGAACACAAATCTTTCTCTTTTCATTTAAAATTTTAACCATTGAACTGCATTTTGTGTCGTTGATTTGAACTTTAAACCATTGAAATGCGGTTTGTGTCTTTGATTTGAACATTAAACCACTGAACCACATGTTTGTGAATTTGGTCACAAGTGCTGAAGGCAGATAAAGAAGATCTCAGCCAAATATTGTTTGGGTTTACTTTCCGAATGTGCTGTTTTCATTGTTATGTGCGCAGTCAAAATTTATTTTTGAGTCTTAAGAATCTATTTCGCATTTGTGATATTTTTTGTCAAATTATATATTTTATAAAAGGGTTCTGGTAGACTTTCACAATTGAAATCAAAACCCTCTTAACCTCTCGGGTCTAGATATAATAATATCATGTCATCAAATATTCCCACTTGACACTAAATTTCAAATAATTCGCTATTTTAATAGTATTTCAAAATGAAGTGATGTTTTTTCAAGCAGATGAAAGACTCTTTCAGATTTTGATTTTATAAATGGGATAAAATATTATACAATTAAAATTATTAAAATTTTGTTGAACGCAAACTTTTGTAAAGTTTTTAAGATCGCTGAGTGATAATTTTTATAAAATGTTTAATTAACCACATTATACAAAACTAAAAAAACACATTTATGGGTTAACGTAACGTACATGTAAGCGTTGATAGATGGTATTAATTTAATTATTTTATTAATAAATACATTTTGAAAGTTATGCTTTGGCAAATCTTTTTTAATTCAACCATTTGCCATTTCATATGTTATTCCGCTTGTTTATTCCGCCAGAGTTTGCATAATCGTGGTTCCTAGCTGTTTAATAGAAATAATCGATATTTTGCTACCTCAGATCACAGAAACACATATCAGGTACTTACCGATCTGAAACAAGTTTAAAAAATAATTGTCAATGAGATGGTGACATTTCGTTGAACTAATAGTATTATTCCCCATTTGAAATTTTTTTTTAATTTTGTTGAAAATATTTATGGATTATAATTAAGTAGGTTTTTATTTAAGTACCACTGACAGAAATTATTATTTAAGAGGAAATTTTGGTTTTGATTTATTAAATATGAGAAAATTATAAACATACTTATTGGACGCCAAGTTTACTGTTCACAAAACAAAAGGTTATTTGAAATTTTGTGATGAATAATTAATATGTTTAAATGTATGAATACAGAATTTCACCTGCGTACGCAATTATAAATCACTAAAGAATTTATTAATGGCATGTGAATACTATAAAAAATACACAATATAAAATAATACTCTCAACAAAAGATGCGACCCATTTCATTTCCGTGGTCCTCGCAAAGTAAATCAATTAGTTATCCGTTCAAAATATAATGATGTGCCTTTGTTTCAGAACCAACAACGGAGATAATAGGAGGGCCAGACCTCTACATAGACCGCGGAAGCACAATCAACCTGACCTGCGTGGTCCTTTTCTCCCCCGAAGCTCCGGCGTACATCTATTGGAATCACAATGACGCGGTTAGAATTACTAATTATTTTATAAATCGTCAATCATTCAATTAACTTGAATGAAACATAAAACAGAAAAAGACCCAGAAAATAAAAAAAGGTAACCAGCACAACTGGTGGTCGAGCCCAGGACCTCTACTTTACAGGGAAAATACAGAGCTAATGAAACCTGATTATTTCCCGTTATTCGTATATATCTCATAAGGACTCCGCCACATATGGACACCTTGATCCCTGGGTTATTCAGGTAGAGCATTGAATATGTTCCTTTTGTAATACTAATAGGAAGATAGTCAATGATACTGTCAGATGTGGAATGACTGCTTATAACAGCCACTTCTCTATTTAGTTGGAAAAATTATACATTTCTTACAATTATTTAATAGAGGTAATTGTTTTAATAGAACTGATTATCCCTATCTCCCTATCAGACTGCATGAGATAGCACAATTGAACAAGTGACATTCTTATAAAAGTCCGAAAATTCGTTAACATTCATTGTATTATTCCCAAACTTCTTCAGTGAGAAGGATTTAAGGACCGGTCAGTGGTTGAGTGGGCATAGCGCTTGGGTCTCACCCGAGCGTCGCGTGTTCGATTCCTCGGCTGGCTAAGTCCTCCATCACAACACAAGCAACATTTTCGGCTTTCTGTGGTGGTAGTAGGAGATTTTCAAACATTGTTGGGTTATTCGTAACCTGGGAATGTTTGTCTTTCTTTTAAAAAAAAAAAAAAAAAAAAAGATATATCATCGTTAGAATTAGAGAACCTATTATTTAAATAAGCGAACACATATGACTCATCAGTAGTCGCTTTAAAGTTATTTTTGGAAAATCAATACACATATTTAAGTATTAAAAATAGAAACCAATGGAAAGAAAAATCATTAGAACTTCCCAGTGAGACAAGATTAGAATTAATTAGAATTTCAAAAAACTCTCCTTTTTTTATTTTTTTTTGTCTGCTATCTTTTTGTATGATTATAAAGTTCTACCAGAATATATTTGTAGCTTAGACAATATCTTAAAATAAACAAAATAATCAGGTGTCAGTAGCTCAGTGGTAGAGCATTGTTGCGGTAAAATAGAGGTTCTGGGTGCGATCTCCAGTTGCGACCGTTCCCTTATAATTTATTGTCTTTTCTGTTTCATGTTTTTTCTAGAATTCTTAGAATTACCTTCTTCTTCTACACGGAGAAAAAAGGACGTCTTTTTACGTCAAGATACTGTTAAAAATGTGACTAGTAAAAAATAAATTATTCAGAATATATCTGAACACGTGTTCACGCAGGTGTTCTTGTCTGAATAAATATAATGGACGAGATGCGACAATATTATTATTTTTAAGAACACTTATTCCAACTTTCTCATTACATATTCGTGCTTTACTGATAGTTTACTAAGAAAATTGTCCAATCATTCGTTATACGCCTCCAGTCCCATTTTTAAGAGGAAAACGAATAATTTGACCAAATTTTAATATATTATCAATATTTCATATCAGTAAGTTTCGTGCATGATGAAATATTACACCGATGTGTATTATTATCTAAAATAGTTTTTTTTATTTATTTTTTATAATATTGATCACATTTTATGCTTTTAAGGCAGGCCGCATACATACGTTTTCCGTATTCGATTTCCGAATTCGTTTTCCGTATTCGGAATTCCGTGAGACTAGCGCAAACGTTCGTTTTTCTTCATTCGGAATGTATAAACGTCAGTACCAGTGTTACCAACAAATTTTATTTTTTTTAAATTCAAAATTTTTATTTTCACGTAAAAACATCAATTTTAAACATGTCCCACCTAACAGCAAATTCGACTAATTTACGCTACCTTATGTATGAGAAACGGCGATATTAGGTCAAGATCCGTTGGCAACACTGAATTACGAACGGAAATTTCCGTACGTTTGCGTCGGCACAAACAAACTGTATGTAATAGCTGCGTTCCACATGACGTCATTAGGTTTTTTCCATTCGGTTTCTCCGAACGCGCCGGCTCGCATTCGGAACGCGCGTAAGGAATTTGTTCCGTTCGGAACTAAAACGAACGTGTGCGGCAGTTAATGTATTTTCTACTGATTCCGTGCATTCGGATGTCCGAATACGGAAAACGAATTCGGAAATCTAATCTAACTAGAACGGATTAAATAATATAATAATAATACAATATATCGAATATAACGTTAGTAAAGTTATAAAAAAAAACATTATTATTTTATTAAGTTTATTAAACTAAATGATAATTTTAGTGTACAGAAAACTACATGCAGGGGAAGGGTGAAAATAAACGGAGTGCAGTAAAAATAAGATCACTTTGACGAAGGGTGGTAACAATTTGTACCTAAAACCATTCATTGTAGCGAGTGTTGGATCCAAGTATGATGCGAGGATTGTGTAAGCGTAAGACTTGACGATATTAATAAACAGACGCAAATGTTTGGATTCGTGAAAAGGCTAGACGTAAAAAATAAATGGATAAAGCATTACATGCAACTGAATAAAATAGCAAGTCGGGGATGCCTCAGGAAGACATGGCACGCTCAAGTGAACTGGTTGGTATAATACGTATAAATGTATGATAATACTGGGTTTGAAAAATAATGGAGCGATGAGTATGTACCAAGTAGACTTGTATAGCAGTCCTTGGTTAGTTCATGAAATTGCATAATGACTAATTATTAACTACCTAGTCACCTAGATTGCAAAAATATTAATGCAATGTACTTCTTTTTCGTTTTTCAGAGTGATTTTTCTAGGAAAGTAATAATAATTACTTACAGCACGCTCGTGACATCGTCTTTCAAAAAAAAATTAAATTGAAGTTAAAAAATGATTTAAAGTTTATTCAATGATTTAAACTCATCAAAATGAAGCTGTAAAAAGTGCCCGAGTAATTTGTAACTGATGGTTTGGTAGTTCTTTTTACGAAGTTTTTAAATGTCAGTTAATTCCAAGTTTCAGCCGAGCTGTCACAAATCCTTTGTCTAAATGATCCGCGGAATGGAGAAAGAATTTCTGCATCACTCCATCGCCGGAAGGAAGTGAGCTGTGTGCACAAAATGGTCGCTATCCATCAGATCTGCCGCTAATGGTGTCTCTTCTTTCTGGGATTTTATGAAAGTAATTAGGGGTGCGCAGAACCTCGATGCTCTTCTTCTCTTTTTTCTCTTCCAGTCATGAATCACATTTACCGTGACTTTCTCGGCGTCAAATCATAATACTTCTTCCATTCGGGTAATGCGACCAGTGCTTAATCATTCCCACTGAGCTCCACTCTCATAGTCTCTCTGAGTAATATGCTTTGGCCTTCCCTAGTCTCTTTTCTTGGACTAGATGCGCCCGAAGTGCGGTGGTAATTAATACAGATTATTTGCTTCATTTTGCAAGTATCCTCGAGAGCTTTAAAGAGAATGGAGTGAGATATTACTGCATCTTACTTAAGGAAAGAAATAGAATTAATATGCGATGTTTCTCTCAACCCTTTGAGGTTACAAGTAGTTCCTAATAATGCAATAATATATATTTTTTATTATTAAGTTACAGAAAATTTTGCTATTGGAAAACCAGAAGAAGTGTGATCTTATAACAAAACAATGCGCAGCCATGTATATAAAAACACACACACCTACCTGGTGCAACAAAAAACAATTTTAATCTATCCGCTCACGGGGCAATTGAAAAAAAACAGTTTACAACTCAAATTGATATTCTGTGTATTTCTTACCAAAAAACAGTTCACAACCGCGACGCAACCGTTACCAGAAGCCCATATACACATGTTTGTTACCAAGAATTTTGCGATTTTTTCATGCCTCGAGAACTGTCCGATTACCATATGAATTCCGAGCAACTGAAGTGTTCTTCTTGCTATTGTTTTACAAGCTTAGATAATTAGTAAAATTAAAATTAAAAAATATTAATTTAATTCAATTCATAAAATATGTTTTTTCGTTTGTCCGTACTGACGTCCCATTATTAGAGTTAGGTTAGGATTATTAGGTACATGATCAGGTTCGTGCGGGCTAGCTTATGTTTTGTAAGTTATTTTGGTTGTATAGTTCACCGGTTATAAAGACCTATAAGTGGCTGAGTTGACCCACTCAATTCCTCGGCTGTCTAAGTCCCTCATCACGACACAAGCAACATTTTCCGCTTTCTGTGGTGGTTGTACGATATTTTAAAATATTTTCAGGTGCTTCGTATCCCAGGAATGTATGTCTTTATATTAAAAAAAAGTTCAGACTGTGAATCATAATGCATCACATCGAATGTGTTTTGGTAAAATCTTTCAAGCCACATTTTTGGAAATGTTACTTTCAGTGATTTCATATAGAACAGTATTCAAAGTACATGATGGTAAATTATATTTTGCTTTTTTTTTAATACTAAGAACTAAATTTATACTTTTATAGTTTATAAATTACTTGGAGAAAACTAACGAAATAATTACTCATCCCTCAAACTTTCCATAATTATAAATATAATTGCTTGAACGTTCTTAATTAGTTTTATGAATTTGTATTTTATTCGTTATTTATTAATTTTATTCGTCTACTGTAAAATTATCATTTTGTGGCCTGACGGGTTTTACCAAACCTCATATTAATTCTGAAAATTGACAATCAAATTACCTCTTATTATTTTAATGATTGAAGAATAATAATTATTAAAATAATATGCCTAAAACAACACTGGACATCAGGGGTTAAATGTAAAGTTAACTTGATGGAGTGTGTACTATTCTTCGTGCATTTTTTTATGAAACGAATAATAAACTTGGCGTCAACTGGGAAGTTAGTTTAACCTACACTTTGCATTTTCAAGTAGGTACCACATACATTCTACGACCAACACAGGTAATGCAATCTTGTAAGAGAAGGTTTTCAACTTTTCACCGGTAGAACTCGAACTAATCACCAAGGGGGTGCCTAGGAGCGAACGAATACTTTAAATTGAACTTTTAACAATATGAGAAAAGTTACGAAAATTCTTGTTGTTTAAATTCTTTTACACAACAAGAATTTTATTTACATTTTTATTCTTTAACTGGCTATAAAATTTGTTGCGGCTTATATTTATTTATGTATACGCCTAAAAAGGCTTTTACACAGAAGTGATACATGATGTAGTGTACATAGGAGAATATCTGTATTATACAGAAGATACTGACAATAAATAGATGTAATCCATTGTAAAGAAGGTACAAAATACACAATTGTAAAATTGAGATAACAAGTATAATGAGAAAATATTAGAAATAATTTTAAGAAAATATTAATAATAATTTTAAAAAAAACTAAATAAAAAAATATATATTATCTAGATTTCGTTGCCGCCTATAAATTATTATTATCTAGATATCGTTGCGGCCTATATATTATTATCTAGATGTCGTTTCGGCCTATATAATATTATTAACTAGATATCGTTGCGGCCTATATATTATTAACTAGATATCGTTGCGGCCTACATATTATTATCTAGATGTCGTTGCGGCCTATATATTATTAACTAAATATCGTTACGGCCTATATATTATTATCTAGATGTCGTTGCGGCCTATATAATATTATTAACTAGACATCGTTGCTGCCTATGTATTATTATCTAGATATCGTTGCGGCCTATATATTATTAACTAGATATCGTTGCTACCTGTGTATTATTATCTAGATATCATTTTAGCAAGTTTTCGTGAGTTGTGTATTTGTATTTTTATTTTTATTGTCTAAGATTACCGTATAGTATTATATTGTCACTCTGCGATCGAGGGATAAGGCTCTATACTAGTAATCCGGAGGATACTAGTATAGAGCCTTATAGAAGGCAGCCAATTATATAATATAATACGAAGGCAGCAATATTATAATATAATACCTATATTGTAATATTATATTATATTATATTATACTATATTACATCGTCGGCTAAGGTGATCGTCACAGGGTATTTAGAGAATTGCAAATACCAATGTATATTGCATCTTCCAATAATTTTTATTTATTTTGATATTTACATGTAATGTAAATTTTTTTTCATGTTCAAAGTATTCCAATCAGTTTTTCGTGACATCTACAGTTTTCCAAAAATTTCAAGAGCGAGTTTTACAAGACGACGACTCATTTTTACACCAAATTTTTACATAATTACTACGAAAAAATTCAAATACACGATGTACTTGAAGCAACAACAAAAATTTACTACAAATACCGATAACACATACTACGTTTGGTCAACGAAACTTTAAATACTTTGCGACAAGACTCTACAACATTCTTCCAGACAGCATAAAACAATGTGATTCACAAAAAAATTTCAAAGATGATTTAAAAATTTGGATCAAAAATAAGATTAGGGCCTTCACCGGTGCATTCACCCAAATTCGCAGTTATTGAAGTCACCACATTATTGAGCGAATACATCTTAATACAAGTATAGGTATGTTCAAAGGTATTAGGAACTAACACAAAAAATTCTGCCTCGACACAGGCTAGCCTAGTGAGGCGGTATTTGAGAAATCTCAACTGTAATTTTATTTTCTTTTTACCTTCACAATATTATTTTTGTATTTTTCTGTTAATTTTATAACCTTAAATATAAAAGTTACAAATCAATGTAAACCAAAATATTGGTATCGTTATTACCAATACCATGCAATAAAAGCTTTCAACAGTTTAAAACTTGAAATTAAAATTGAGGAAGATAAAAATAAATTCACACACAAAATTAAAAAATGGATTCAAGAACAAAAAAGACAATATTACCAAAATTTCATAGCATAAAATACAAATAAAACCTTCACGTAACACACAAAACCAATATAAACACACATCATTCACAAACACACAAGATTATTTTCAATGTACTATTTTTTTTTAAATTTGAAATATATTATTATGTATTTTTAATTTTAAATGTATAATTTTTCTCATTAAATGTATTATGTAGTTTATATTTCATATTATAAAATGAAGGCCTCAGCACGGGCAAGCCACCCAGTGAGGCCTACATTACTGAAAAACCTGAATTGTAAAAAATATTGTACCTTATAAAATAAAAATTGTAAACTTTCCTAAATAAAGATATTATTATTATTTTATGTAAACTTACGAGCGAAATCCTATTTTGTTGTTGTAATTTTGTCATTTTTTCCTTTACCAGATCATCAGCTATGACTCCCCACGTGGTGGGGTGAGCGTTATCACGGAGAAGGGGGACACCACCACCTCCTTCCTGTTGATCCAAAACGCGCGCCCCTCGGACTCCGGACAGTACCAGTGCAACCCTAGCAACGCGCAATCTAAAACCATATCCGTGCATGTGCTCAACGGTAAGGGAATATTACAAACATACACTCCTTGGGTTCAATGGTAAAGGAACATTATAAACATATACTTCTTAGGCTCAATGGTGAAGGAAATTTAATTTTAACATACACTTTTTATGCTCAATGGTAAAGGAACATTATAAACATACACTCCTTGGACTCAATGGTAAGGGAACATTACAAACAAACACTTGTTGTGCTCAATGGCAACTAGTGATAACACAGATATTGTGCTGTGTTAAAGGTTCCTTTCAAAAAAAATTTCTACTTAATGGGTTATTACACACACTTCTTGTATGCAATGTTCAAGGATCATTATTTACACTTCTTAGGCTCAGTGGTGAAGGAACATTATAAACATACACTTGTTAGGCTCAATGGTAAAGGAACATTATAAACATACACTTCTTAGGCTCAATGGTAAAGGAACATTATAAACATACACTCATTAGACTCAATGGTAAAGGAACATTACAAACAAATACTTGTTGTGCTCAATGGCAACTGGTGATAACACAGATATTGTGCTAAGTGTTGAAGGTTCCTTTCAAACAATTTTTCTACTTAATGGGTTACTACACACACTTCTTGTATGCAATGTTCAAGGATCATTACAAACACTTCTTGTGCTCAGTGGCAAGTAATAATTATTACAGACAAACATTTCTTGATCTCAGTGGCAAGGGATTACAAACAATTATTGTATTCAATGGTAAGGGATAATTGCAGGAAAAAAATTTTTGGCTTAGTGGTGAGACAAAATATCAAACAAACAATGTTGGGCTCAGTGCCCAGTGGAGAGGAATTACAAACAAACTCAATATGAATGGATCTTAATAGTCTATGCGCTCAATGGTAAGGAGTCATAGAAAACAATTTATGTGATCATAGTTGTTATCATCTCAGTGAAAATCACCTATTTTTTTAATGTTCAATATTCATTGCATATTCATTCGAGGATCATATTATTATTGGTACCAATACACGTGTTCATTGGTGAGCAAGAAATGCAGTAGCTATAATGCAATATTTAGTGGTAAAGAGTCACGTTATTAGCTACATTTAATTCTTCTGCTAAATAATACGCCTCATAATTAAATCATAATGAAGGCAATAGTGTTGTCTTTTATTATCAGCGGTAAACGATCAAAATAGTTTTTTGCGAGCAGTTGTGACGTATTACAGTAGATATTCTTTATTCAGATATAGGGGATTATTATCCGGCCATGGCCGTAAACGTCATGAAAATGTTTCAATAACTGCGTTACACATAATTTTTGCTTTAAAAAATATATAAGCATTTTATCCAGAAATAGAGCTTATCAAAGGCAAAACAGCGTAGGTAATGCTTGCATATTTTCAAAAGCTTCCTTAGTGTCTATAAGCCAAAACAGTAACGAAAAGAAACTCAGTTACTTCCATATTATTTTTATTTCTTGGATCATTTGTATAAATATATGCTTTTTTGGTTTTCGTCTTTGATGTATTATATTTTGTTAAATAAAAACCACTGCGCTTTTTATTAGCGTAATAATAATGGTATCTATCAAGTCTCATTTTAATATTTAATCGATTTTGTGGATCAAACATTACAAGTAACCAGACTAACAGTCATTTTGTTCTTCTTATAAATATTTTTAAGCCTGATAACAGTTCATCAATTAACCCTATTATATATCTGGGGACTCGTTCATAAATATATTAACAAATAATATTACCGTGCGGGTAAGTGACAACATTTTGTCAAAGGCTTAATCGTTATAATTACTATAAAGCCACACATAACAAAAGTTGTATCAGAATATACACGAAAGCCTCACGCATTATGGAGCAACCTTTTCTCATAAAAGTTTGTGAATAGTTTCCATTAGGAAACAGTGCCGGATTACACCCCACATTGGCCCCCCTTAAATACTATCTCGTATTCTGATCTTACTGCATAGGAAAAGTATATAAGCTTGTGCTTCATGTCCAATGTTGTCACATGAGAACGGGTCGCTTCTACGATTCGTTCTTAAGTTCAACAGCTCGGCTGTGGAACTGCCGGCCTCTGTGTTTCCTCCCTCCTACAACATGGGACTCTTCAAGACCCATGTTCACTCCTTCCTCTCCACAAAAAGACCCTCCATACAGCATCCCCAAAGATGACATAGGCCCTGAGGGAAATTATTTTCTTCAGGGCCTCCTGTGTGGAGTTAATATAAAAAAAATAAAAAATAACGACGAAGACATATTAATATATTTTTTATACATTGGTTGTCATGTTGTCGCTAGTCAATTCAGAGCCCTACTCCTGCTTGCACAGTTTCCTATAAATTAACGTAGAAATAGGCTGAATTTATTGTTATTATAGTTAAAATTAAAAGTTTGGCAAATCTTTCATGGGTTGTAGTTTTGGGAACGCTGAGATATACAAAGATTTATTTTTATTTTTGATAACATAATCTTTTTTAATTTTTACTTGTTTCTGCGGCGTCACTAAAAGTAGCTGGCCCATGTACATCTGCGTAATCTACCCTACGGTTAATCTGGCACTGTCGGGAGGTATTTATTCAACAAGCGCAATAGCAAACAGCACTAACAGTTCAACAAAGAGCGGAACAATTACCCAGATAAAATGATACACTTGATTACTGCGCCATGGAATTAGGACGATTAAGGCGGCTAAGTACGGTACGACCGTGCTGGAAATTACCGCCGTTTTAGTTCAAACACAACGGTTTAAATTGGAGCTTGACAAATGAGCCGCATATTTTGTTCGGCTAATCCGCGGATGAGCGCCCTAATGCGGCTACCTGAATACCGAGGACATTTTTGAAACGTCCCTCGATCTGTTCACTCAACCCTGACATTGCATTCATCATGTACATTTGCGAAAAATGTGCACAGAAAATAAAAACCCGTTGTCCCAGCCATTGTACAAAATTGTACAACATGTTAAATTATATTTAATGGGACTAGTTATTTTAGACCTTCGTACTCTTTGAGTAGATTTAAACAATTTGTTTTCTTATATATTATTATATCACATTAATTTGTGTCACGATAATGTCGTTGACTTGTATGAAAACGGCAATTTGAGGAATTGTCAATTTTTGTAAAATTAGGAAAACTTAAAGTGATTAAAAGCTTTAAGGTTGTAGCACACGTATCACCCCGGCACCAGATACGCCTCGCATTAGCCCGAGCCGTTCAGAATTTTTTGTATGAAATAACGCACAACAACGAACACTAATCAGTAGAAATGAGGCGAGTCGGTGCCAATCCGTTGCCGAGATGATACGTGTGCGATGACTTTTAATTAATGTTAAAACTCGAACGAAACTTGGCATTAAATGTAAAAAAGATAAAAGTTTTAACTGAGATGTGACCAAAACTAATGAAAATTACATGATTAAGTAGTGATTTTTTGGCATGTTTTGCCATTTTGACAAAAATTTTGAAAAGATTGTTTGTCATAATGTGCAATATTTATAGAACCTAAAATATGGGATAAACGGCGAAATCTAGGTGGATACATTAGTCTTGAATGTTGAATGTTGTTAATTAAATAATACAATAAACATATATATGACACCAATCGATCCAGTGGTCAATGATTTTAAATTTGTTAAATAATTATTTCCCAAACATTGGTAAGAGATTTAAATTTAAGCAGCTGCAAAATATTTTATCTCCATTTATTAAAAATCACAAAATAATTTAATTAATTTTATTACATTTCGATACCTGGAAAGCCTATTGAAATGTATTTTGTTTATTGGAAGCATGTGATTCAAATAGGTAATGCACCTATAAAAAAGTTTTTCAAGTAATAAATGCAATTAGTAATCTGTGCAAAATATCAAAATCAAAAATGGACAGGTAAAAACAATGAATTAATTAAAAAAAATAATTGTTACCTACACTAAATAAAAACAAATTGCGACTAAGTATCAAATAATGTTAAGGTCAGTCACCCGTAAGAAGGAAACGTCCATTCTTTGACCTGTTAATTTATTACACTAACTTCGAAAGGTTAATTTCAAAACTTTTGTCGTGTTGTCAGCGAAACTATCTCCCGAGAGCGGTAGCGATATACAACTCGTAAATGAAGTTTTTAATAAAAAACACGATCAACAAGAACATAATAATAATGCTTCTTGACTCTGATCTGCTTGAAACGACAATCCGACGTGATATAATAATTGATTAAAAGTTTCACGTTTATTGTAAGCGTCTAGTTGTGCTATTGTCGTAAAGTCCGTACCATCATTAATTAGGATCTTTATTGTCTCCTCGTTACTAAGGATCGTGACCCTCACTCCAATTATAGTCTAAATAATGAGATGATACTTGAAACATTTCGAGTTATTATTATTACTTATTTTTTAATAAGATTGACTGATCACGTGACTTCACACGTTTAGCATTATATTATTACCATGAAATCCATAGAATATATTTTTTCGTTATAATATATTGTATATTATTATTTTCATCGTTGGCACAACTTTAAATATTATTAAATTATTTATTTGTGACAATACATCGTCTTCTTTTTTCATTACATTTTATCAATATGATCATTGTACCCGAACGCAAACAATTTTATAAACGTTTTAATGCTTCATTGCGTATTATTTATTAACCATAATGTGCTCCATCGCACTTATGTATCACCATTCACCATTATAATAATAATTATTTATAATTTAAGTATTTTGCCACATTATATAATTCGTTGCTTAATTGAATACCTGAAATAATTAAAGCACTAAGTACCAAAAATGTCAAACAGAAATTTAGGATTTAACGGAACAAAAACATTTTAATGTATATTTATTGTAGGATAAAACTATTCTATAACTCAACCGTCAAATTAAAGATATATCTAATTTGGTCTTAAATTTATTAATTTCACGCAAAAGATCTAAGTGCCCAGTGAAAAGATTTTGAAAAGCACTATGAATAAAAGAAAAAAATAATATCGATGTGATAGATTATTTGAAACTCCTCAAAATATGTGTACAGCTACAATCAATTTGGTGGCACTTAGTAATTTATTTAGGATATTGGCAACGGCACATACCCATATACGATTTTACACGCTTACTCTACTGTTGGCACTTAGTGCTTTATTTAATTCAGGTATTCAATTTGATATATAACTATTTCATTATTTTTCACTTTTTTAATACTCCTTAATTACTTTTATAGTTATTTTATATATCTCGCTCCATTTCATTTTTTAAACCATTACAGATAATTGCATAATTTGATAACCATTACATTATACTTCATTGCAATTATTATATCCACAAGTTCCGTTGCATACTTTTCACACATTGTTTACACGTTTATTCAATTTCATTATTTTATATACATTAGATACATTATTATTAAGTAGTATTATCATAAGTTTATTACCAATATCATATTGTGAAATGTTCCATTGCATAAATTGTAACCATCACATTACATTCAGTAGCACAATTTGATAACCACAAAATAATTATGTTTCACTGCATATTACATCAATAATATGCTCCATTGCATAAATCTATGACCATTATATGCTCCATTGCATACCTACTACAATTCTCATATAGACAAACGGTTGTCCGTGCTATCAGGGGAGTATCCGGCCGCCATGCAGAGGGGTGGTCAATCCCTCATACTGTCTTCCCAGGCGCACCACGTGCTGCTGTTCGCCTCCTTGCTCGTACTACTCTCCTGATACCAGGTCCTTCATCAGCACTAAGGACAGCATCATCTAACTACGACTGGACTATTCGTGTTCGACAAACAGTTTAAAAACCTTCCTAGAACCGTTTAATTGAACAGTCATTAAAAAAAACTGTAAAATATTGTAAGTGCGACTGATTTTCACTCGAAATGTTTTTATTATTATTTGATCTTAGAAATGTATAAAAAACATGAATCTTTATTATTTGAACGTAAACATACAAAATATACACAGATAATAGAAACACAGGGAGATATTGGACGGAAGCGTCGAGCTACGACCAAACTGCACGGACTATCAAAGCGGCTAAGCCAATGAAAATTATGCGTTTGGTGTGTAGGTCAAAATATGTGCGTGCAATTTGCAGTAGTATGTGTGCGCGGTTTCATGCCACTAATGGTTCGTGGACCATCTCCCATGTTTCTATTTTCTATGAAAATACATGATAATAATTAGGTATTTCAATTTTCAGCACATCATATTATTGTTACTTTATTAATACTAAGTGAGATTATAACTTGCTTGTTTAAAGTTGTGTTAAATGCATTAAAAAGTATGTTTAAGAAATGTACATTTAAGATGATTTGTAAATTTTATGAGCAGTATTAAAGATTTTTACCTATATAAAATCGTTATAGTTAGATTTGTGTCTAATTCCAGCATTGAACAAGTATGTTCTTAAATTTATCAGAAAATGTATTACATATTCTTTAATACTAATTACCAGTTAAGTGAATGTGCTTGTAAAACATTATTCTTTGAACATTATTATTGTTTTTTGTTTGTATGTATGAAAAATTGCTTAGTGTAGGTAGAGGCCTGAGGTCATCTCTACGGTTTTATAAAACAGAAATTAATTTCTACTGACAATATATATAAAAGTTGTAATTTTCTTTATCTGACCACCATTTTCTTGACCACCAAAATACCTGTTTATTCTCAATAATTTGATTGAAATTGTTAATCAGAAGTGTTTTGAGAACAAAAAGAGACTCAATAGGGCATTTATAATGCTATTCGTTAATGATTTACTTGAACAAGCATAATTTCTACCTCTATTTTACATTATTTCAACTCCTAAATGAGGTTAGAATGTTTATAAATCAGAGATTTTTTCAAAGTATATAATATCATCAAGTTTAAAAACCTCACAAAATTTACAGGAAAATTTATCAATCAAATGATTGTTATATTATTGATGGAAAAAGAAGAAAAACCACCTTTGGCTAGTAAGCTTTCACTGTGAAAAGCAACTCAAGATTGCTAACTCATTTTCGAAGATTTCTATGCGCGCTCAAAAAAAAACAACGACAAGTGGAACTTGTGTCGTTTAACTTGTCAATAGTTAATAGACTCAAGTTGGGATCAGGTAGAGAGACGAATGGAAAGATGAGGTTGAGGTAACACAGCGTTTATTTGGGTGAGTCAGTAGCGCAGTTGCGTGCGAATGTTCTTGTGTCAGCTTTAATGGCCGGCTAGACATAACGTTCAGTTGAGTTTGACCGTTGCCTTTATGCCTGGTATACGCGGCGATGACTGCGGTGGAGTGGTCGAAGAGATGTCATTGAGTTGACACCGCGTTGACCGGACTCGTGGTAGTAGTCGAAGCGGTAGTCAGTGAGTCGACACCGTGGTGACCGAACTCGTGATGTGTTCAGAGGAGTTCATGGTAATCCGTAGTACATGCAGAGCCAGGCTGTAGGTATGGTAGGTCCGTGTAGCGCAGTGGATTGCTGATTGATGGCTGGCGAACTGCTAATTCATGACTGACTGTCGAGTTCCTTCATTGCCAAACAAACCTAGGCAACGGCCGAACTTTCCAGAATGTTTCTATGACGGCGTGGTACCTTGGCGCTTGGCGTAGTGGCGTACCACTACAGGACTCCCCCTCCAGCAGTACGGTTAAGGGCTTCGATAGAAAAAAAGCTGAGTCCGATCCTGCTTGTTGATGGCCGTAGGAAGGGTTGGTGCTGGTACCGTTGCATTTATCTTGGGTCTAGGACCACTGTATGGTTGTTGTATTATACTCACGTAAAAATAAAAAGGTTAGAAAAAATAAATTACAAACACTGTTCACAACACAGGCTGGGGGCGGCAAACGCATTGCTCAACCAGCCGAGTATGTTTTATGGTAACCATGGTGGGCACTTTTCTCTGTACCGATGCGGAGGCGTTAAAGTGCGTGAACCGTGTTGGACACTTTTATCCGCTCTGGTGCGGAGATGGTAAGATGCGTGCTGCTCCGTGGTGTCTTTACCAAATTTTTGAGACGTGGTTACCAGTGGGTCGGGGTAACATAACGGTATTGGTATGGTCGTCATCGATCCGGAGTCATCTCAACTGCGCAACTCTACTGACTCAAAATGAGTGACACATCAACCTACCATCTTTCATTCGTCTCGCTACCTAATCCCCAAACTCGTAGAGTCACGTGGGGTAACCGTACGCGGAGTGTAAGTGTTCGCAGTGATGTTTCTGACAAGATTGTGCATGTTAAGCTCCCGCTCGTTCCTTAATTCAGTAGCCCTCTGGATCGCGCCGAAGCAGGACATGTGTACAGTGGATGCTGATTTGTCAATAAAAACTGGTAGGTAAATTACTTTTTTTCGTGCTTTTCTTAAATTTTTCATCTCTGTTACCGATGTGTGCTATTGTGTAACCAGCTGTGTCAGAGCGACGTGGTCTATGATAATTTTTAGTGAAATATTGTTAGTTAGACGGGTGCAAAGTGATAATTCTAATAAAGATAACCACTAATCTAATTTTTAAAGTTTATTGAATTTTAGTGTGATGGGGTAAGTGTGCTGGGGTAAGCGTTCGCAGTTGGACGAGTGCGAACACTTACCCCGATAGATAAAATTGATTTTATAGCATAATATTTCAACTCTCGTTATTTTTTTACAGTGAAATATGCCACGTGTGTACGTGAGAAAGCACCCGGAGAGGTCAACTTGCACTCAAGAGCAAAAAGAAACTGCAAAAGGGCTTATGAAAGAGGGGAAGAGTCAGCGGGCTGCTGCAGATATTGTTGGGATCAGTGAAGCCACTCTGCGTAAACGCCTAAAACTAAAATTAATAGCAACTTCAATGGGGAGATATCGTCCGACATTTACACCATATAAAGAGGTAGATTTTTAGATAAGTAGATATTCAATTTATCGTGCAGATATCATTTTTTTGTGAAACTATTGATCTAATAATTAATTATTTATTTTCAGGCCGAAATCGTTGATTTTTGTAAAAAAAACTGACGAAATGTTCTACGGCCTGACTATGCAGACAATGAGAAAAATTGTTTACGAGTATGCTGAAATCAACAAGATCGAGAACAGATTTGACAACATTACAAAAACGGCTAGCAAGGATGGGTGTATGGATTTCTAAAACGTAACGCTGTTTTAGCTTTAAGACAGACTACTCCCACAAGTATTGCGAGAGCTATTGGGTTTAACGTTGTTCAAGTTCGGCGGTTTTACGCAAACTAAAAAATGCTTGCAACTCTAAAATAATTATCTCAAGTCCCTATAAAAAGGAACTTCAGCAGAAGCAGACAGATGCAGATGCAAAAATCGTCCGAAAACTAATATTTAAAACCATGGAAATCGGACGACCACCTCTTTTGAAGAAAGTCACACCACAAAGAATCACGACAAAGCGTAAGGCGGGAGATTCCAGCGTGCATAACTGTTTAAAGAGAGCACAAAAACAGGCTTCTAAGGACTATTTTTACCCACAATGCAAGGAGAAATATCGAGATACGCCAACAGAAGATTGGATAGAATGTATTGTGTGTAAAGCATGGTGGCATGAGAGCTGCACAGACTACGATAAGGTGCAATTTTAGTGTCATAATTGCAATGGGGGTAACTCGTTGCGGTGCGAACACTTACCCTACGGTATGCGTATACTTACCCCGCACACGGGGTAAGTGTACTCAATCGACATGCATGTAAACTTTTTTATATAACTGTTTGATTTATGAACCATATGAGGTTTTTATGGTTGTTTGAGATGCCTTAATAATTGATCATATTAATAAACAAAAAAATTGAGTAAAATACCTAAAGCTTTTTAATACAAAAATCCCAATGTAAAAATTGCGCACGGTTACCCCACGTGACTCTATGTGCTCATTTTGATTAATTTGACATTCATCGTTGTCTGTGCTATATTTTTTTTAACTCTGCAATGTTTCGACCTCTCTTTAAATTACACAAAATAAATTTACATCCAGTGAATTTGTGTAAGACTTTTTGCTCTGGATGAAGTTAGTGATGACCTGCTATTCTTAATTACCCTCTTGTAAATTGTATCCAAGCCAACCTGTGTTATTTATTATATAAATAACTTGAAGAAAAGAAGTAGAAGAATGCATACTTCAAGAAATTTCTGAAAAAGCATATTTAAATTTTACCTGTAACTTTGTGAGTATGCTACGTATAAACAGGACAAAATTTCCGCGAGCCGAGCCACGAATTATGGGAAAGGAACAAAGCAACCCTTATATTTTAAAACACATAAATATTCTAAAACCAAACTTATTAGACTTAGGACGGATTGTTTCGCAGAATTTGAACAATTCACCAAATTTCAAAGTTGATTTGCAAGATCTGTGAAGGTTCTATTCAAGTTCTATTATTTTATCATTACTGGCAAAACTTAAATCACAACAGAACTTGAATAGAACCTCAATAGAACTTGAAAGTCAACTTTTAAATTTGACCAATTGTTCAAATTTTTTGAAACAACCTGTCCTCACAGTTTTTAATGTAATTTAAATTTTAAGTGTTTTTTTAAAGTTCTGAATACTTGACAACATTAACACAGAATTAAAATCATGAGATCATTTAAATAATATTTTTTTAATTATCTTTAAAATAATTATTTTTAATAAAATGCTATTTTTACTGGAAAAATTATTAATTAGCGAGACATCAATTTAAAGCTTCTGTAATTCGAGATAGACGCCTGGCATTACAATAAAAAGTGGCTATCAGAACTCTAAACATGGTATTTCATTTGAAATAATAAAACTCAACAAAATAGTTTTATGAAATACCTTCCTCGAAAACGGTAAGTTCAGTAATTAATTTATTCAAACACCTGCCTACGGAAGAAAAATGTAAATAATGTATGCGATGCGGTGTCCACCTAATTGTTAAATAGGAATAACAAAAATTGTGTAAATAAGATAAAACTAAAAATGTAGGTATAAATGTAAAATAAGTTAATCATTATTTAGGTTGTACTAGATATAATCAGTGTACATTCAAATAAAACTATACAGAAACGATTCAGTAAAATATTTATAAAAGCTTTAAAATAGTATTTTTGTCCAACTTATTGTTATCTATCCCAAATCTATTATGTCCAACTTATTGTTGGCTATCCCAAATCATTTTATGTCCAACTTATTGTCATCTATCCTAAACCTTTTATGTCCAACTTATTGTTATCTATCCCAAATCATTTTATGTCCAACTTATTGTCATCTATCCTAAACTTTTTATGTCCAACTTATTGTTATCTATCCCAAATCATTTTATGTCCAACTTTTTGTCATCTATCCTAAACCTTTTATGTCCAACTTATTGTTATCTATCCCAAATCATTTTATTTCCAACTTATTGTTATCTATCCCAAATCATTTTATTTCCAACTTATTGTTATATATCCCAAATCTTTTTATTTTAAAATAATTATTATTTTCACTGTTCTGGATCAATTTTAATAATAATTTAATGCATTTTTTTTCAATGTGCTGTGTATTTGTAATTTTATTATAGTTTCTAGACATAAATACAATTTTTTTATGTTTCCAAATTTACGTCTGGACAAACAGTGTATTGTTTTTTTATGTTTAAAGTTATTCACGTACAAATAGGTACCTACTTGTAAAATTAAAAAAGTTGTAGGGATTGAGTTGTTTTTGAATTGCGATGATAAAAAGTTTTTATTGTGTTAAAAAACTAAGTATATGAAATGTTTTGGCAAAGAATAAAACTTTTTATTGAAAATTTGTTTTACTTTTATACTGAGAACGTGAATACAAAGCTTGTATTGACCTATACGACTAATTTGAATGGACCTATACGACTAATTTGAATGGACCTTTACGACTAATTTGAATGGATCCATACGACTAATTTGAATGGACCCATACGACTAATTTGAATGGAACTATACGACTAATTTGAAGTCTTGAAGGAAAAAGTGAGTAAGAAAGATAAAGATTCAAAAAAATTACCACATTTTGAATTTAATTTTTGTTAAGAAAACTGATCGAGAAATTATTATAACCGTATTTTATCATGTATTTCAATTTGAAGTATGAGAGTATTTAAATTAATTCACTGTATATACATATATTGAGTGTTTGGCAAAGGTTTGATTACAAATAAATTGAGTTGCCTATAATTTCAGTTACCTCTTCATTCTATCCTTGATTTCTCTTTCTTATATCTGTCATAAACATGCATTTATTTTTATTCGACCACTCCAGTACGCGAATTTTCCTTGTTCGTTTATCATGATTTATCTTTTTCATGAATTAATAAGGTTAAAAATACTCAAAAACGAACGGTTTGTTACAATAATATTATTTACATTTGGGCTCGGGCGAATGACGATACACCCAAAAATAATATTTCTTCTGAATTGAAAATTGGCCTTTCTTTCGGATGGTGGTTCATATTGAAATAATAGCATTTGATTATTTAACATTTTAAAAGTTTTGTTTGTAAAATATTGTTTCCTTATCATCAGCACAAGAATCATTAAAGAGCCCTGACTGCCCTTAGAAAATGCTTCCAATATGTACTTTTTTATTTTTTAAACTCAAAAGAAGAAGAAGACGCTAATACAACAAAAAAATCTTAAAGTAAGTAAATTAATCGATTGAAAAATCGGGATTTGTTTTTGGGGTACTATGCCGTGTTGCGCTCCGTTTTCTCCTTCTTTAGGCAACGTTTCGGACAGCATTGCAGTATCCATTATCAGGGCAGATGTGTAATCTTAAAATCTCTAATCATACCAGATTGAACAATCGATTTAAGAGTAAGTTTTTGGATTGTGTTATCTATCTTAAAGAAGATATAGTTGTGTCAAAAACCAGTTAACCTTACACATTTTTATTTATTTTTATAGTAAATTACATGGAACACCACACCACTCTTTATTGTCACATCCACAAGGAGAAAAAAAAAACAAAAACGAATGGTATAATAAATCATTCGTTAAGGCTTGCAATCCCGTTCTTAACCAGAGTGCAAATAATTTGAAGAGATTCTTTATAATTTAGCTATACTTATAGAGCTAAAAGTAGAGGCGTTACTGCGTGCTAATATCTCGTCGAAACTAGTTCCACCATTAGAATGCGATAGCGCTGCGCATAGACGGGATTCGGTAGTTTTAGTTAGAGGTTCAGGTAGAACGTTAGGAGAGTTGGAGGTCAGTTGGAGGTAAAAAAAACCTTTTCCTCATGACTCATCTAATCATAATACACCAATGGCTATATTCATTTTTTATCGTGCATAAATCGCCACATGTATATTTTGTTTTTCTTACACTGTCTCTTTGTATAAAAACCCAATCCAGAGGCTTTCTCGACTTGTGTTTCCATCCAATTATGCCACATTCTTTCAACACTTACTTCTTATTTTATTCATCAGCAATACATGCCTTCCCATAAATCTTTCACAAAAATATTTTTACAAAATATTCTTTGTTTCTGAACGGATTTTCCCATAATGCGACATACCCGCATTTCCATAAATTTAGTACCGCCTTCTGCGTCGAAACAATCAAATCAACAATTTCATGCTTGTGCCAAAAACACTTCCAAAGACATCATACATATTACTCGTAGCAGATCTGGCATTCTTACATTCGTGGAACAAAAAGCCTTAAATAAACATCCCCAAATAGGCGAGGCGGTCCAACATCCCCTACCCATTTTCATTCCTATTCTCATGTTCTCTGTACTCTATTCAGCGTTCACCCTTACAATTCTAAAAAACATAGGGAACAAAAAGGAACCACCCCGACCGTCTTTTTATAGTCCTATAGAGATGGAACAACAGGCTGATTGCAAAGTTGATGCATAAATTATATTTTGTTTTCAGTTCAAAACCGACAATACCACGGTTTTATTGCTGCAGCAAAATTATCTACATCGACCTACTTCTGTCTACTCATGTCACAACTTACTTTGTTTGTTCATGACAGTTTAAGCATCTATTATCTACAGTACAAGATTTAATATTAATAAATTCTTAACATTTTGGACGATGGGTAGATAAAAATGGTATCCATATTGATACAAAGGCTATCATTAAAACTTTGAAATTTTGAGTAAACGTTCTTCATTAAAACTTGTGCATCAAGTAAACATTTTTGGAACACCATATCCCCAATCTACGGATGACTTTTTTCCACTTACAAATTGAATAATTTTATAGGCTAATTGACTATTCTTGCCACTTTTACCCGGAGGGTGGTTGGATAGTTATATGTGAAGTTTAAAACTTTAAGGTAGCTCTTAGCGTGCGGAAAGAAATGTTTTTTTTTAAATTTAATTATTTATATTTATTAAAAATTGATGTTAGGGAAAAATAATGGAGCTATTTCTTTAAGTGCCTGTATCCTAAAATATTTTAAGGAAGTCAGGTTCGACTAAATAAACCTAGTTTAAATCTATCTTTCGTTAGAATTACATGAAATGTGGAGTACGATATAAGAAAATCGAGGACGGTGGAAGTCGTTTGGCGAGGTCTTCATATATCGGTGAATAGACAGCGGCTGATAATGGTGCAGTTTTATATCTAACATGGTAGATAACTCAACAATGTATTGTTGGTGTTCGACAACGTATTTAAGAACTAAAAGAAAAATTACAATGTTCGAGCAGCAAAAAAAAAGAGTGATTCAAAATTAAGAAATGATTGAAGAATTTTTATGAAAATACAGATAACTTGAGTAGTATTTTGTATCTTAAACACTTAATATAATATAAAACATAGAATTTTGGACTCAAGTAGCGAAAGGAGGGAGAAAAAGTATTAGACGAATACATGAATTGTTGGTTCGTTGAAAAAGAAAGACATGCCACAATTAAATGAATAAAATTCAATTAGACAACAAGATATTATAATATGTAAAAACCACACAAACATAATAAAGCAATCAATCCATTAGCTGCAATGGCGGGGGCAGTTTATATAATAATTGCTTTCCAGAAGACATAAAAAATAAAGAAGGATAGGTATATAAAATCATTCTGAAATGGAAAAGGGATAAGTGTTTGTCAATACAGAGAAGCAATCCAATCTCTCTGCATATCTATGTAGAATTGCGTGACGGTTCCCCATAAATTTATAAATAAAAATGTATAAAAAGAATTGCTAGCTTGCTTTAGTAAAAAAATACTTTAATGTTCATACCTTGGCACAAACAGAAATCCGTCAAATGCGGAACAGTATTTATGGAGGACGTAAATTAGTAGACACAGCTGGTTTATTTCCCAAAGGAGTAAAGAGGGCAATTAAAATTGTTATTCCGACCAATAAACATGACTGCTGTGGATCTGAGCTCTCGTTTGCTATAAATTTACTAAAAACGATCTTTTTAACACATATCTACCTTGACTGACAAAATTTGTATTTACGACTGTTGTACGCCTTTATTATTTGACGTGTAATAGAAGGAACGTCATGAAATAAACAATAAAATAATGGGGAATAAAACAAATGCTCTTTAAAAATAAGTTATTATTAATTTGTTTTCAAAATTATTATATTTAAGTTCCTAAAAGAAAACTTAGTTTACTTAACTCACGTCCATGCAGATTACAACTGAGCAAGTAATGACTTGAAAAACATACGAAAAAGTAAAAAAAAAAAACCTCTTGGCTAATTGTAGATATTATTTTTACAACAAATCCTTGCGTCCTTAAATAAATAATAAAATTTGCAGAAACATCTGCTGATTGTTGGAAATAGTCTTATCTTTCCTTTATTCTATCCTTGGCAATTGAACGAAATATATCAAGTATGATATATTTCAGTGCGATTGCATGTTATCAATATCGATAGTAAACAAAAGAAATAAGAGAGGACAGTTAAGATAAGAAGGGTTGGTGGGTTCTATCAGTGGGACAAAAATCGTTATTCATCCAAATAACCATTTGGATCGCACAAAAACACACCCTATTAACTCCGCCCGCTGGGCCGCTACAAGACAAGAAACTAAATGCTCTATGTATTTTATTCGAAAAGGTTTCGGTCTTTTAGGATACGTAGGAATAGGAATAAATTTCAGAGTAGGGAGGTTACAAAGCGACAAAAAGAAATAAAACATATTTTGTTTATTTTTGTTTTTAAGTCGCGCTGAACGAACGCCGTAAAACAATAAAAATTTATTCGAATTATTAGAACATGTTCGCAGCGTTACTTGACATATCAAGAAATTTTAAGTCATTAGATTTAAATAGATAGAGACTGACATTTAAATTTCTCCCATTTTCCTGCCCCAAGTGCCGAGTACAGGGCGGTAGATACTTTGCCATGGTGAAATATTCACCATGCCATTCAGAAGTGTTTGGTGTTCAGATCTGAATGGCTAAAAGTTCCTCTTCCGCTTCTTATTCCCTTCCTTCAGCCTCACAACATACACCAAAAAGGGATGCCTTAGTCCAACTGGCTCACAATCTCTTGTTGGCAAGATTTCCTCATCCATTAATCCCCTACTATTATATCCGCAATGAAAACGACAAAGGTCTTTTACTCTTAAGAGATGAATAGTTAGGTACTTTGCAACCTTTATCTTTCCCTTCTCCTTGACTTATTTCATCCATTAACACTCACCAAAAAGAGATAGATACATAACTCCATTGACTCATACCAATTGCAACAAAAATACGAAATGGACAGTATAATGGACTATCTACGTAAGACTCATTTACCAATTTGTTAAAGAAAAATAGCTAAATAATAATAATAATAATATCTTTATTCAATAAATCTGCAACTATGAACATGTAAATATCTAGAATACATAAAAAATTACAAAAAGTTGAGGGTTCTTATTATAATGTAAATAATAGAAATGTTAATGTTTATCACAGCCCGCCTCACTAGGCTTAGCCTGTGTTGAGGCAGCTATCTACCAAGTTTATTTATAGTACTATAACGTACCTACAAATATATAAAAATACGAACACTCAATAGTTAGGTAGCATCAATATCAATACATCATTTACCATTTCGTTTATAGTCGTAATAATATACCTACAATTATATGAAAATACATACAATAATTAGGTTACATTAAAAACTGCGAATTTGGATGAGTGAATAACTTACACTTTTGACTATCGGCAATATTTCAAAATACAAATAAAATCCATAATTGAACACCAATCATATTCAAAATACTTATCTGTATCTAGGGTTAACTTATTTAATAAATAAATAATACATTTTAAAATAATTTTCCAAAATATTCATTAAATATTTTTTTAACTAAAATTGAAAAATTACATAAAACTACTAATGCATAAGAGGCCATATTTGTCATTATTTTTAAAGAAATATCTTATTCTGTCGATAAATCATGGGTTTTTCTACTCTTTTATTATTCTTGTCAATATTTTTCTTATTATTATTTATAATATTTTGTAACTAACATAACTTTGTTAATCGAGCACGTCTCCTAAACACAAGAGCCTTGTTACTTTTGGGTGAGGAAAAGCATGTATTATTTTTTTCTCAATGTAACATGTGATTATTTGAATGTTTATTGTAAAAAAATATAATAAAAATACACATTAAAAAATACTAAAATATCGGGGCGAACACAATTCAATAATTCCAAAAACTGATGTAATTTTTTACGTATACAAGAACAACAAAGCGTCCTCATCCCACTCCCTCGGCATCTTTAACTTTTGGATGTCCTTGTCTGGCCCCTTCTGTAAAAGATATTGGCTGCAACGAAGACACGAATAGGGAGGGCACCCAATCTTTCCCTCACAGTAAATCACACGACAAATTCTGGGCAAGGTTAAATAAAATAACCTCGTATCATCAATTTCAAACAGAAAATATTATTTAATGCAAAAAATTACACAATAATTAAATTTAAATATTTGCGAAGGTACCTCCTTCATTGTCTCAATTAAACATCTCGCAAGCGTTTTCATTTTTGATTTCATTTAATGGCGAATAATGCACATTACAAACAACCAAAATTAGCACTGCAATTTTAAGGCATGAAAAATTGTTCTGTTGACGTTAACCGTCAGTGGCTGAATTGGCATCGCGTCTGGGTCCCACCCTGGCGAGGTGAGTTCAAATTCTAGGCTGGCTAAGTCCTCTATTATGACACAAGCTATATTTTCCACTTACTGTGATGGTAGTAGGAGATCAAATATTGTAAGGTAATTTCTAACCCGGGAATGTTTGTCTTTCTTTAAAAAAGATTAAGTAATTTACAATTGAAAAATAAATTTTAAAAAACTTATTAAAACATATTTACTTAAGTTTTCCATACGACCACAGTGAATATTATACTTTTAGTATCGGTGCCATACTATTAATAATTATGAGCTATGGATTCTTACTAAAAACCATTAGCAAAACATCATTAAAAATGGTTATAGTGAGGTTTTTAGAGGCAATAGTTAAATTAATAGAGGTAAATTAATAGATTAAATTAATTGTTAAATTAAGAGGATAGTTAAATTAATATATTTTTCTTGGGTTTGGCTAAAAATTGGCTGTTTTATGAATTTTTTTTAAAATGGATAAATAGCATCTAAAGCGTTCAAATTTAGAGGTTAAAATGTCGAATTATCAAAGGGTTACACCACCTTGAGTATTTCAAAAGATGAAACTATTTTTTAGGCTAGATAATTTTTTTATACTTTTAAAAATATTTTAAACGCTTAACCAAATTATTTCCAAAATAGCAATTAAAAGTGAGCGCTGCATAGTCGGTCTGAAACACAATAGCCAACATGAGAGCCCATTAAGAAACTAGAGAGGCCAGGAAATTGAAAGAAGATACTCAAAAGGAGACGGAGCAACACTGGAAGACCTCATGTACGGTACAGGAATCGCCGAAGGTAATTAAAAAAATACTTAGTTTCATTTATATATTTATTTAAATATAGTTAACGCCTTTCGACTTTTACACATGATACTTACAGTCTAAGAGACACACGAGTAAATAACAAAGTAAATTAAGATCCTCTTAAAGTAACACAATTTTAGATAGAAAAAATTATGTATAACGTATGTATGGAAAAAAACACCTTATCTATCTCAAGTTAAAGTTCTAAATTAGAATGTATAAATAATAAATAGCTCTTTTGAGCGCGTATAACATCAACTAATACAACATAGAAGTTAAGAACATAATGAATGTAAATAAAAAAAGCTAACAGTGAGATCCTGTACTCCATACAATGATTAAAAATATATATTTATATAGTATGCAACTTCCTTGACATAAATTTGAGGGATATATACAAAAGTAGATAGATACTGAACGGTAGTTATATAATAGGTAAGATACATTTCCAATTGAGATGATGACTATCTCAAGACAGAAAACTAAATTATGTCCTATGAAATAATGTTAATAATTGCATGACGTGTATAAAATTTTGAACTTGTTAGGGAACAAGAAACGTTAGTAAAATAAATTCAATGGTTTATATATATTTTTCTTAAATCATATATATAATAATTAAAATACATAGGACAGTAGGTAGATATAAGTATAATATTTTGGCAAAAAAAGTTAATAAATTTACTAAAGAACTTCCTTAGTTAAAATGAAATGTAACATACAAAATATACGTTTTAAGACGCTAACGCGCCGTATGGTTTTTTCTTTTCCGTTTTTTTTCGAAGCTACTTTTTTCAAACTGCTGTGCGAGATATCTCAAGATCTAACCAATCAAAATTAAAAACACATATTTTTTTAAATATTATCTAAGATTTAACGTAGGATTTTTTGATTGCATGCCACGTTCATAAGTTAAAAAAATTTAAACATGAAACTTCGATAAAATAGTAGTTTTTTTTTCAAAAATTTTTATGCTTCACCTTAAGGCTATTTTACCTTTCTAAATAAGAAAAAAAATCAGACAATGCCTGATAGAGAAAATAAGTACACCATCATCGAGGATATTCAAAAAAAGGTCCTACTAGATGGATTATATCTCCTTTGTTTAATTTTATTCGTTATTATTTAAAATTATTCTGAAAACTATTATATAAGTAAAAGAAAATAAAAATTATTAATTTAGTAGCTGCATCAAAATTTACTTCGTAAGGACTAAAAAGTAAACACGAGGCCATAGAATATTTTCTTGTACTTCCATCGGATTTACTCTAATTACCCACGCTAATATCAGCTTCAAAGTTATATTAACAATATTGATCATTTCCCATCAACTGAATACCTTATTTCTATCGAACTTCCATTCATTCTCCAGCCCATTCCCGTCTGTTCTCCATGCCTTCCCTATACCGTCCCCTCCTCTTTTCCTACTCTATAACATTCTAATCCCCCTGCATTCCATTCCTCATCCGTTTACCCATTCTTATTTATTTTCGTTATGAAATAAATTAATGTCTTAAACTATCAACATTAATCTTTTCAATAATTACATTCACACGACGATGAAAACTCAACAACCATTAATTATCAACTAAGGACGCTAAGACTGGAAAAAATATCCACCTACCAAAAAGATCTCCTTTATACTTATACCAGCAGAAATCCTCGGCATTGACCGAGTTTTTTATTATGCTTCATGGGGTGGAAAAGGGTAATGAGAGGTGGTTTTCAAAATCTCGTACAAATAGTTACTTTCCTCTTGTTTTGAAAGTCAAGTGTCCAAAAATTCAACAATTAATCAATTCAATAAATCAATCTCAAATTTGGACAAATCTTTTGATTTGTATAAAAAAAACAAGGACACCCGTCTTTATATAGGAGAAAGTTGCGATCAATGGACCAGCGCAACGAATGGACTACATGATTTTTTCATAATCTAACCATTTCTACCAAGATCAGCCCTCAAAGTAAGAGTACAGACTTGGTTCTATACTCTCAGTGTCTTTGCGACTTCCATCGGAGTTTGATGTATTTCGGTATGTCACCAGAGCTCCGGATACAAAAATTCCGCTGTATTCTTTACATGTAATTATTATGTTAATCTTTATATTGATTAGATTTTTTGTAAGCATCGTGTGTTTATTACTATTGTCATTTATTATTTAACGTTTTGGAAGTCCTTTAATTTTTTTCCGCAATGTTTTTTTAAATAACAGCAATTTGCGATGATTTGAACCGGTCCAATGGATGGAATAATTATTTATATTTTTTTTAGAATGGCAAATAGACGTCCGAGTGGAATAAAATCAGCGTTCTCCTGGCATTATAAGCCTTATCTCATAACCAAGTTTCTCTAAACGCAGCAAGTTGGATCGCAGCACGGAAAATCCCAGTGGGGAAATTATATTACGAACTAAAATTATACCAATACAAGTAATAGTAAATAAATAAATAAGTAAATGAATTAATAAATAAATAAATTAATAAGATTTTAAAAATTAAAAAAAAAATAATTAATAAATTAATAAATAAATTGATAAATAAATGCGCAAATCCTGGGTTGAAGGAGAGTCTGCCTGCGTTTAAAAGAGCTTCAGAAATAATGTTATTTTTACTTATTTAAATGCATTATTCAAAAAGGGACAAAATGAACACTTTCGCATTACCTGACGTTAGAAACAGATAAAAAAGGTTCAAGCAAATTTGAATTATTTTACGATGCCTGTAAATAAATATCTATGGTTTCGCTATTGATATGTACAGTGTTTGAGTTTGTTTATGTTTATTGTGTTCCTTTTTTAAATGTTAATTTTGGTTTCTTGTGACTTTTGACAAAATAGGCAACATATGTAGGTATATTGTCACAACGTTATGCTTAAGGCGATGCCATACGTAGTAATGCAAAATAATGTGTTTTTGGTTTGAAAATTTGGTCAACTAGAAATGTTTCAGATGCTTTTATTAAATACTGCGAGTAGAATACATTTTGGCCTTTGAAACATTCGAGTATTTTTTAGATTAATCTTTTTATAAGCCCAGAAAAAAATAATGTATAAGGCCTATGAAAACTGCTTTAAAGTTCAAAATCTCCTACTTACGAACCCATTTTTTGCTATTATTTTATTGTATAGTGTGGAAAATTAAGTTATTTATAAAATGATCGAAAAAAAAACATTTATGCCTGAACATCCACAAAATAAAAAGAAAGGCATTTTTTGGTCATGTTTTTTTCTTGCATAAATCAAAACAGGCGGATGGTGTTAAGCGGGAATTTAAACCTTATCGCCATCTACGTTAGGGTTGTTATTGATAAATATTACACGACGTAGTGCATTGCCTTAAAACGATAATCGGTGATTAAACCAAGAATTGTTTTATTTTAATTGTTATCACTATGTTTGTTTTTAGTTTGAATTCATGTTTAAAATTTATTATCATTGTAATTTAAAATCTTAGTAAGAATTATAATTGTAATTATAAATGGGTTCCCGGCCTCCAAACTGCTTAGGTCCGATCATAGTAATCCAGTGGTCCTAACGTGGCGTCCGTAGTTCAAATTAGGAAACTCAACTTTTTTCATTTTTTTGATGATAAGTTCAAAAATTCTATTGCTTATCCTTTTATTATATGAACGAAGTTTGGTTTTAATGAATAAATTATTTTTATTCTATGTAAGAAGAGCTATAAGTCTAAAAATTTAGGTAGTCTAATCATCGCAACCTTCCCCTGTATTTATTTAAGAAATATGAAACCAATGAAGAAAGCTAATGATTTCATTTTAAAAAGTAAATCAGTTTTGTTCGCCCTCTCGGCTAAATTCCGTCTTGTATTTATATTAATTCAAGCGTGCGCCATTGTGCGAAGCGAAACCTTGTAAAATAAAATACATCACCAGGGGCGTACGGGAAAGATATCGACAGTAGGGGCAAAAGCCGTCCGCAGTGGCGCATCGTGCGACACAATCAATACTGCCCCCAACCCCCGCTCCTGCCCAACCCATTAAATATACACACTACGACACTACGCTACTACACTGCGCATCGGCTGACCAATATATGGAGGTAATATTGTAACAGATTGATACTTAGGTGTCTCAGAGCGTGATTGTACATGTTTTATATTAGATATGTTGAGATTAAATAATGCCGGATGGTTGTATAAGAGTTGGAAACAAGTTATTTTTTTCAGATGCTGTTATCTTCACTCGTAGGTTTGTTCGTCTTAAAGCTTTATTTATTTGTACATGCATTTATATATTCTACATCTAAACGGGCTTTTACAAACATTTAAAATATATAATAGATTAGTGCAACAGTAATCAAGAAATAAAAGTTTGCTTTAAAATTTTTTTTTAGTTTTGTTTTATTTTTTTATTTTTTTATATCGAAATTCAATGCAGAAAAATGTATAATGCTTAGCTTAGTTATTAATGTTATTGAACTATGTTACTATAGCCTTCTTTTAACTATATTCCGTGCATTTCAACACATTTACAATTTCTGCGAAATTATTGCCAACTGCATGTAATCTAGGTACAAGTGAGTTTCGAAATGACTCAGTCCTGGTATTGTTGTTGTTATCAAACATAATTTTCGATTGAGTAGTTCTAGTTGGTATGTTGGAGGTGATTAGGCTCAATAAATAAGGGCTGTCTATAACTCCACTAAAAATTTAAAAAAAGTTGGAAGCAAGCCTTCTATCAGAGAGTTATAAAAATTATTTTATCAAGTGGGTGTAATTTATAGGTTCTATTCGTAGACTGAGTTCAAAGTTAATATACCTTAGATGATTGCAAGATTTTTTCATGCATAAAATAAAATATAAAACTAAAACTATATGTAAATAAAATAAAACCTTCCTTGAAACATATTTAGAGCAAATATAGTACAAAAAGTGACAATACTTCCAGGCTTTTGGTAGGTTATATTACCTTTCAAAAATTACTCTGTTTTGTGTGTACACAAGCTTAGATTTGGGAAGCATAAAATCTCTAAAAATTGTGAACATTTTTATGGTACATAATATTAGTTTGTATTATTAAGGGAGCAAGTTATTTAAATTTTTGGACAATTCCCCACATTAAAAAAAATATTCATCTATATTGTTCTTCCTGTTGTTCCAATATATTTATTTTTTACATTATCACCACACAGACGGCCCAGAGGAAATCATCTTTGGGGATAGTGTGTGGATGGTCTTTTTAAAGAAGAGAAGAAGTGGAAGTCTTGAGAAGGAAAATGTTCGAGGGCTGGGTAAGTATATCCAGGATTGACGGACGTATGAATCCATCCCTCCCACCACAGTGCAATTGTTGGACAGTCGCATCCGCAGCCAAAATCTAGACAACACTCACTTCCATGAACTTGGACACCCCTGCTAAGTCACCAAACGTATCAAGCTACTTAGGGAGACCTACGGCAGGGGTGTTGGTGATCTAATTAATCGCAGGCGTGGCAGCGGCTCCCATTTCCGCCTCCCAATAGAAAGAAAGAAATAGGTAATGTGAAAACCGCACAAGAGCTTCAACTCTCAATTATTCCCAATCATCAGGAGCCAGTGAGACTATGGCATTCCCAGTTGGAGTATATTATGCGGCTGAGGGTAGTGGTAAAGAAAAGGAGATGTAAAAAGTACCTGGCTATTCAGATTTGGTCATCATAATGGTTAAAATTATTAATTCACGTTCTCTTTTTACTTATTGCATAACATTTGCATATTAAACAGAAGAAAAATTTAAAATGCATTTTAATTCGAGGACTGTAAATTCTAGTTATTATATTTTCAATAAATTTCAATCAATAACTACTTCAAGTACGCTTACGGTCAAAATACTCAATCCTCACACTGTGCGTAATTCACGTATTTACATATTTTCATTACCTTGGTTGGTACCGTTAAAAAATGTTATAAAACTTTAGTACGAATATTGACAAGCGCCACTCAATCAAGAGTTTTTTTTACCGGCGAAGCTTTTTTGTTTATATGGAATATTTCGCTGCGCCTGCAAAATACTGCCTTTCCAAATACGTGACCGTCGGCTGAAATATTATTACAATGCTGAATAAATGTTGGTAGGGTGGTCCTAGCAACATATTACATAATATTTTGTGTATCTATGAAGTTTTTATGGAAACCTACAACATCGTTTACCTTTCTAGCTAAACCATATTGAAATAGTACGGTACGTTGCCTGAAAGTGAATGATGAATAAAATCTGTAAATCTGTGGGTATGAAATGTAATTTCAGAGTTTATTAAGAAATGGATTGCTCCGACTTGGTAGTTAATATAAATAGATTTATTTCAATGCGTTGGTGTCTTTCAAATAGATTCAGTTAGTTATCAAAATATTGAACCTTTGTGTGGTTTGAGATATTATGAAATGAACCAAAAGCTTAGTTTTTAACCTAACGATTAATTAATACAATTTGAGATTTTCACGGCCAATAGCATTAAATTGATTTATATTTTGGGGTATTATGCCATGTTGCGCTACCACTATCTTAAGTCAACGTTTCGGACAGTATTACAGTGTCCATCATTGGGGCAGGTGTGCAATAAATGACATTGTATTGTCCAATACGTTGACTAAAGACGGAGGTTGTGCGACACTACATAATATATTTAAATTTATTAAGCTAAGCTTAAGCTTCGTCAGGGTAAAAATAGTTAATAGTATTACCCGTATGAAGCTTGCTCCAAGCGAAATCGGTAGGCGAATAAATTTAAATAAATTAGTCGTTAAAATTAATGTGTTTATTACATTTAATGTATTATAAACCTAAAATTTTTTCATGATATTTTTTACCTGTAACAGCTGCTTTGCAAAATTATTGAATTAGCCTTCGGAAAGCGAAAAAGCTGTCGAGGTTGAACTGTGTTTTGTACAGGATCACTCACAATCATAAAAAATAATATGTATACAAATAACCCTACATACGTATGTACCCACAAATATATAAGATTACCTAAGCCCGGTGACCAGACCAGATCAACACAATGACAATAAAACACACCTTAAAAGGTGAAAAAAACATGGTTAAATTGGTTACGTATGTTAGGTATAAAGGTTGGATATTTATGATTTTATATGGTTCCATGATAATTCAACACAGTGACAATTCAACACACTTTTAAAAAGTGATATAAAGTAATTAGAAACAATGAAAAAATTTTTTATAACCTAACCTAACCTGCATAAACCAGTTAATAAAGTTTTTTTTCATCACTTTCCATGACTTTATATAACTTTTTAAAGATGTGATGAATTATCATTGTGATGATTTATCCGGTTAACATTTTATATAACTTGTTTTAAAACGCGTTGACTTGTTAGTGTTTAGTTCTAGTTGCCCCTTTAGTTGTCATGGAACCGCTGGCTGCATAAAAAACTTAACTGCAAATCCCAAATCGGGTAAACAAAAGTTTAGGATTATTTACAAAACGTTATATTTTGCTAAACTATTTACTTAGACACTTTCACAATTGTGCTATAATTTACCAACCGCACTCAATATTAGCGTTGCTTCACTAGGCGGTTCGTTTCAAAACGAACATACACATCCTGAAAGTCCCTTGTAGCATCAAGAAGAATCTAGATTAATTCATTTATAATAAGCAGCTCGACGCTACTTAGGTACGTACTTGCAGTCGAAATCAAAACAAAGCAACCTACTTGCTACAAGCACCTACTTGTCTATCGGCGACAATACTATCGCAAATCAGTCTGGAATGTTACGAGAACTCGCCAGAAGGTTCGAGTCTACCGCCTAGGCATAATTGCCGCGCCGCCGAAATTTCGCGAAAGGCCCAGACTGAGCGAGAGCCTCGAATTTAGTTGCAATTTACTACCTGCTGTTGCCACCGGCCGAACAGTATAAATAAGCCCGACGCAGCGAGTCAGGCAGTCAGTCATCAGTCCGCCGTCATTTAACAAGAATCAACGAGTGATAACCCGCGCTCCTCTTATTAGCGCAGAGGACAATTTACCCGGCTTCGCCCGTACAATCATGGACTCCATCGGGACATCATCATAGCGCCCTGGCCCAGATCACCGTCCCTAGCCAGCGCTACACGGATTACAAGCGCCCTGGTTCCAGCGTCTCTGACCAGCGCTTCTTCCACGCCACCATGACCACCACGAGGACACGCAGCATCCTCACTGGTCTACGCCGCTCCCGCTCAACCGCCTACAAGGTCCGCCGCACCTTCGGCCTTCCCGTCAGCACTAGAGTATTGATTCCCCAGATCGCCAGTGCCTGACAGTCATCGAGTCCGGTCTCAACGCGCCGTCGCCAACTACCGCCTAGACCACATTACCGCAGCAACCGGAATATTCAACATCTGTCTTATTCAACATCATCTCCTCATCACGGCAACTGACTCACCAATAAACACAGTGACCTTCACGACCGACTTTTATTTCGTGCCTCTCACCACCTGATCCCCAAACCCTTAACGGTCTGCGCCTCGAATCTTGCCTTACTTTAGGCAAACAGGGTCTGGTTATTTCAATGTGCGCTCTTCGGTGGTCAATGTATGACTGATGTCGTATTTTACTCAACGCGTCCTCAAACTCTCCTGGTGCCAAAAATATGGTCAAATGGTTTGCTTCCAGATTTCATCCAGTCCATTAATTTTGATGTCCACGGCATCATCAGTTTTTTTTAAAAATCAGTACCTACCTATAGAATTATGACACTTCTAGGAATTTCATGTTCGGTGATTCAGAATGATGTGTACCTGCCTACAACAGAGTTTAATGTCCGGTTCGTTTTGTTTCGGGCCATCCCAGAGGTAAGGTATGGACGTTTGCTGAAAGCGGTCACAAGGTGGGCGCATACATTCTTAATGCCCCCTATCAAGGCACACAATACAACGCACACACACGTGAAGAAATGATAAATGTTTTCGTAACCCCAAACATAATACCTAAACAAATGTGTCGCACCTAACCTAACATTCGACGGCCTGCGTGGTTGAGTACTTATGATCCACGATCACGAATCCTTAAGTCGTGGGTTTAAATAACGGCGTGCGTTAATTTGTGTTATTTTACTAAATAGATACTCGTATCACTCTGGTGATAGACCACCATTCAGAATTGAAGCCGTCTTTGATGACTAGATCTAAATAGTCAGATACTTCCAATCTTTCTCTTCTCATTCTCGTTCCACTATCTTCTGCCTCACAACGTAACCCAATCGGGAATATTACAGTCTCATTAATTCCAGACTTTTCGGAGCAGTTGGGTCTATTGTGCGATCCTCGTACAAAATTGCACAATTTAACATTTTATTGAAAAAATCGGAAATAAAAGTCTGTTTGTACACAACATGAACCTATAAAGCCCTGAATAGAGCATTCGTGCGACTTTTACGAATAACTTTGAAGCCAAATCTATAGTGAGGGGAAATTGATAGTGGCCATTTTGAATGGCAATCTTTTGAAATGAATAGAATTAAGTAAAAAGGTAATATAGAATTAACTAGTTCATATCTTTATTATATTTTTATTTTTTTATTTCTTTTTATTTAGAAAGCAAACAGTCGTACAGTTAAAAATTATAACAATAAACATTCATATGTTCTAGACCAATTAAGTTCCATTGAGTTAAATGTTGATTTAGTATTTTTTACCTACTTTAATGTGGATTATTATTTATATGAATGTTTGATGGGACTGGGAGGGATATGTCAGTAAAAAAATAAAGTCAGAATAGTCATTTTTTATATGACTCGAATAGTTCCATCCAACGCCTTTTAGGTTCATGGCAAATAATTAGGTCAATTGTAAATAAGTTTTTATATTGTAAGGCGTACGGACCAAACACAAACAAAACTTTTCCTGGAATTCGTTTGGCGGAATGCAGATATGCAGAAGAGGGGATTTTGTATGAAGAGTGAACTGAAAAAATAATACGGGATTTAGCGGAGGATTGTGCCTATACATTTAGGCCAAAGGTTCCCAAACTTTTGTGCCGCGTAGACCACTTGCCAAATATTTTTTTTTGCAGACCCCTTGCCTGCAGAATATTGAGTTTTCCTAAAACTATTAACGTCCCATGTGACAATCATTTATTTTTTTAGTAAAAATATTCCCTTCCCTTGCCTGCCCAACAACCGGGTGGCGGTATAGTTGCTCCGTCTTTACATTGGGCAGACTGAGGCGCCCTTGTGAGGTACTACACCAAATTAAAATGAAACAGGATAAGCAACGGGAATTTCTTTCTGTAGCCCAACATAACTGCCCCTTAAGTTCTTTGTCACTGCTTATTCCGGTCAGTTCTTCTTGTCACATGATATCCAATTCTTCAACGTTGCATTTTCATAGTCAAAATATCATCAAACTTAGTTTTGAAGTCAGTGTGAAGTGCATTTAAATGAACTCATTATTCCCCTGGACGTTTTTCAAAAACAAGTTGGGGAACTACGAAAATTCGCGGCTTCCAATGTGCAATGTTTTGCTTGAATATATTAATTCTGACGAGAAAAAGATCGTACACGCTATTTATATACCTCAATTAACAACTTTACCAAATATAAAAATACAAATATCAAATAAGTAATTTCTCAGTCAATTACATTTGTGTTAGGTCTATTGCGTCATTTACGGAACTCCCAAATGTTGACTTGAGGTAAATGGGGGTCCGCTCGTACGTACCCCCATTTAAATCTCGTAGACCCTCTATTTTTTTTCTCGCTGACATAGACCCCCAGCATCTGATATCGACCCCTGGGGGTCCATATAGACCACTATGGGAACCTCTGATTTAGGCTGTACATTGTACATTACTGTACATGTTCATTGCTATACATGTTCGGGGAGAGAAAAGTTGAGCTCTTGTTGACGTCAGTGCGACAAGGGTCTATATAAAATAAGTTTTAATGTCGCGTTGTCTTATTCGATTTCATGATTTTAGAGATGGATCTGAACATTAAGCTTTTATAATACTCTTACATGTGGAGACTTACTGTACAAATGCTGAGATGTTAACAAGTCGTCGTTTTTTCAAATGTTACTTCCTTATTTTATTTTATTTGGGAAAACATACAATCGCAAAATATTTTTTTTGACATGTTGGTATTTACTTGATAGCATTTTATAAGCGGGTATGCCATAGGTCACCCCAAGTGGTTCGCTACGTTTGGGGACTGGGAAGGGGTGCCCGAATTATTGGGGTGAGGTTTGTCTAGGTCTTGGTGGTTGATGCGTTTGCCCACCGACTGCGTGGGCGGTCGGATCAAGAGAGACTGATTGAGAAAAACCTCTTGATCTCTCCAGCCGGACTCTCTCTCGATCCATCGCCTTGCACCGCAGTGAGAGGGATGGACTCGTATGTCCGTCATTTCTACCCACCCCTCATACCTTTTTCTTCGATTCTCGATGAAATCATTCGGCAAAGTCGTTCAACGAAGTCATTTGACGAAGTACCTTCGACGAGACTCAAGAATAAGAACGTCGACTAATGTAAGTACTTTCGACGGCGATTGCGATCTGCCTGGATAGGAGAATCAATGTCCTGAACTATCCCTCCTTCCTTTTCGTATAGCATCTCGTAAGTCCCTCTATATAGCATCTCCGAAGATGACAAAGGACCTGTGGGATTTTTTTTCCTCAGGGCATCCTGTGATGAGCTAACATAAACAAACGGTGTCAATAAATTTGATACACAAAGTCTCACTAGACTATTATATATCAGTTTTTCAACGAGTTAGCAACTCATATTTTTAAATTTAGCATCTTTAGCATGTAGGCGCAAATATAAAGTTGCCTACCGCCTGAATAATTACATAAAATAATGACAATCCACCATAACTGATCATTACACTTTAATCCTTTACATTCGTTCAAAGAACAACCACCCATTGACTTAAAATCAATCCTGGAATAAACATATTATATACTATGAAAAACGAGAAAAATCACTACAAGCAACCTGGGAATCATTATACAAAACTGAAGACCCAGATGTTGCTTGGAAAATATTTACTGAACACTTTCAATTAAAAATACCAAACCACACTTAATAGAAACCTACTTGTATCCACACAATAAAATTATCGAAAAAGCTTGGATTAAACCTGGCCTACTTAAGTGTATAATAAAAAGGGATAAACTCCATCTACAAAAAAAAGACAGTCCTTAGGACTTCTCCCTAAAACTATTCAACAATAATCTATTCTATAGAAAAATCTACTCGAATCTTACTAAATCGGCTAAAAAAATTACTGCAGAGCAAATATATGAATCTATTCATAACCCAAAATTTATATGTAAATAATTAAAGAAATCACCTACACTGACAAAAAAACACACACGTTTGAAGAAATCTATACCGATAATACTAATAAGCTCAATAAAAATATACATTAACTAGTAGTCTACACAAACAACTTTCTAACAAAAACATAGGCTGAATTTATTGAACAAAATAACCATACCTCAAAACTTTAACCCGAACATAAACAAATCCTCAAATTCTCAAATGAAGAAATGTTCACTAAACACGAACTAACACTAATCTAAATTGAAACCAACATCTTCATCTGGTAGTGATTGAATCACAGTGAAAACAACTAAATACTCACAAGACGAACTTATTGAACCGATGCTCTTCCTGAACACATCCATCACAATTCAAAATAGGGACTATCACACCACAATTTTTAAATTAGGTTATCATAACAACATCAATAATTATAGACCAATTACAATTCTAAACACTTTATTTATAATCTTAAAAACAACAATCAAAAATCATCTCATCAATTACCTAGAATCAAACAAACGATTTGGGTTCAGAATAATCTAGGAACATCCGACGCCTTTTAATTGAATATATTAAAAATTTTCTAGGCTCACATAAAAAATACATCGGCATATTCCTCAATCTTTCAAAAGCCTTCGACACAATAAATCACTAGCGTCTTTTTAAAAAACTAGAAAACTAAATTCATCACTTTCAAAATAAATAAAGAAATACAAAAACTCGGATGGAAAACTGAACTTAAAAATACATTGCTCCCATCACTTAATTGGGCATTGCATAGTTGTCCTTCATTGGCAAACTTTGACCATGTAACTAATCTAGGTGTAAAAATTAATCAAAGTTTAAAATGAACTCACCAAATTAACTTCAATAAAAACTTTTTTTTTTTTTAAATACTCCATACTAGGAAAATGTCCTTATCATGGTTGTAACAAATAACAAATTAGAACGTATAACATATACAATAATATGCATATATGCAAAACAAATAACATAAAAAACAATAATAATATTTAAAAAAATTTAAAATAACGGATTTTGGTGCCTCGGTGTTGATAGGCAAATACGGAGATGTCATGTTGCATTACAGCAGACTGTTAATCTGTTTCTCTAGTCCTTGAGTCCAGTCCTATCCAGTACATTTCTATCTTGTTTAGTTATCATGCCAGTCCTGTCCAGTCCAGTTTTCAATTCAGTCAGACCATGATTTTATTCAGGAAGTTTTCCGTTTCTGTTCTGCCACTCTTTATCAGCAATAATGTAATGCGCTTTTTAAGAGGTTCCGTTTTATATTGCTGTTGCTGTTTGAAACCATTCTATACCTAGGAATATATGAGAACGTTGTCCAAACAATGCATTCGTTTTTGGTACTATCACTCTTTGTTCTGTTGTTAGACTTGTCATGTAACTGTGAAGCTTTGGGTTGTTCGTACAGTACATTATAAGTGCATCTATATAGATCTGCCTTACATGAATAAGGCTGTCGATGGATTTTTTACCATCACTCTTATCTCAGCTTTTTGCGCCTTAGCTAATGGATCGTTAATGTTTTTCGCTGCAGCGCCCTAGCTTAGTATGGCATACCTAATGATTTAATGGCACAATGCGTAGGACACAATTTAATTATTTTAACTGTAATGTCAACATGTTGCGAATACCTTTCAGGAAGTATATTAGTTTCCGTTTTCGTTTGGTAGTATTTTCAATGTTCGCTCTCCAGGTTAAAGAGTCATCTATTAAAATGACTATTTTATAATAAAATTAAATAACTTAATTTTTTCTTCAAAACCATCAGAAATTTCTTTAGTTAAAAATACTTACTAAAGATCTATATGGCTCTTTACCAATTGCTCTTAGAATACTTTATTTTCGGATGAGGAACTGCAAATGACAATATACTAAAATCAATCATTAAAACCCAAATTTCATAATGAAAATTATTCTGAAAGTCCCTGTAAGAACTAGTTGTGATGAAATCTTCAATAAACCTAACATCATGTCACTTGAACAACTCTATTCTAGAACAATACTCCTTTATATTCATAAATATAAAACATAAAAAATAACAACTAAAACATATATTAGAAACACAAGATCTCAAAGTCAAAACAAATCCAAAAAGCAACTACAAATACAACATTTTGCCTAAAAACATTGCTGTACTATGGTGCTAAACTCTATAGCAAAATTCCACTCACAACAATTTTTTAACATTTATATCTGTAAATAAAAAGCTGTATACAAAACACAGTTAGATCAGAATATAAAAAAAACTTATAATCACCTTATATTATCTATACTACTAAATTTTAATCACAAGTAAATGATATTCTCAGCATAAGAGATCTCAGTGAGGATATGATAATATCTATTTGTTACAAAAAAAATAATAAAAAAAATAATTAGAAATGAAAACCGCAAAAATTTATTCGCTTTTGATATGGATGAAAAAAGATCTGGAGATATAATTATATAATATCTCTAACCTTATACGTGCTACGTATAAGTAAAGTATTCAGTAATCCGCGTACAATCGTAATGTTATATTTTGCATTAGTCAGAAGTACACTGGAATTTGCGTCGCCAATTTGGAATCCTTAACATAAACCTCACATAAATAGTATAGAACGTATACAAAACAAATTTATAAAATATACTACCTCCAAATTCAACAATAACTTTGAACGTACATTTGAAACATTGCAGCAAAGACGAGAAGTAGCTGACTCAATATTTATTCACAGAATTTTAAACAATAACATCGACTGTACCGAACTTCTGTCCCTTATTAATTTAAGCATACCTTTGAGACGTTCACGACATACAGTGCTATTTCACACGCTTAATTATAAAACAAATGCAGCATCTATTCGCCTATTAACCGAGCTTTTCATACTCTAAATAATATTTGTCCAAACTCTAACATTGACATTTTTGCGGATTCACAGCCCAAATTCAAACGTGGCATCATGTCAATAATACTGTTCAATGCGCATACATATAGACACACACACAAACACTTACACATACATTACACACGTCACATACACACCTATATACAACACACGTCACCTGGTAATAGGAATAAACATACCACTAAGCTGATATTACAAGGAAACGGTTCCATGATAACTCAACACAGTGACAATTCAACACACTTTTAAAAAGCGATATAAAGTCATTAGGAACGATGAAAAATGTATTTTTTTAACCTAACCTAACCTAACCTACTTAACCAAGTTAATAAAGTTTTTGTTTCATAACTTTCCATGACTTTATATAACTTTTTAAAGTTGTGATGATTTATCCGGTCACCAAGGATACTTAGGTGACCGGATGTATAATCATAGGTATCAAGTATAATCATAGGTACCTAACATGAAGTATCTTATTCCTGTATATTGTTTCATCTCTGAAAAACATGTACTGTTTGTTTCTTTAATATAAAATAAAATTAAAATACGTTTAGTGTAAATATGTCACAAGTTATATTTGCATTGCTCAGTACTATATTCATTAACATTAACAGTATTTGCATTTTCTCTCTAAATTTCGCATCAGTAGCTTCCTTAAATAAATAGGGATATTTACTGAAACATAGAAATTTACCCTGACTTCCTTAATTTCATAGGAACGCCATACAAATTTATAAAACTATAACATGTTGTAAAGGAATGTGTCACCAGTGGCTTCATTTTCCCTCTATTCCTTTGGGAAAACGACACGGTATGCGAACCTTGGTTAATAAAACATGTGTATAGCATAAATAAGCGTGTGCATGTGTTGGCTTATAATTATATTAACTGCGGACAAGTACAGATAATATTTACTTTCAAGAATTAGTTCCACGCGTTACCCGCGCTAATCCACCGGCCTTTGCACGAAGAGAACTTTGGAGGCAAAAGGTTCAAGAAATACCTTCAAGTAGAAAGTAAATAGCCAGTTATACAACACAGCACGTTCCAGAAAATTGTATTTATTACTTATACAGTCCAAATGAGTTTCTTCTACGAACTTTATGTACCTATGTTGAACGCTTTGTGCTGTAATACTAACAATAACAAGTATCTACTTGAATAATATCGAAAGCTCTATTTTTGTGAAATATTATCACAAGGGCGCTTTCCAAAGCTGGAAATTAACTGTAAATAATAAAACAGATAATAATTTGCCTTACGTTAACAAAATTTCTTGTAAAGTTAAAAATGAAGTGTTTTAAAATAAATAAAATCTTTGATTATCATATTGTTGAAAGTCCAGATTTGTGGAATAAATTGTTAACAGTGAAAAAGAAAAAAATCTTTTGGTGCTTTTAAATATGATTTGATGGTTTGCAAAACAATTAAAGAAACTTTATTAATTTGATATTCAATTATCTATCCGTCAGATTACAATTATAGTAATTTTTCTATCTAATAGAAAAATCATTGATACGTGTTTTAACGCAAGTAAACAGACTGTGTAATGTAAGAATAATAATACTTAAGGAATAATAAGGTAGTTACTTAAAATTATGTAACATCTTATTCATGCTCATTTAATAACGGCATCTTAAGACTAAAAAAGGGTTTTGTTTTGGACACCCCATTACTTTCCGTACATCAATTTTATGGGTTTTTTAATACACGTATTATAAACCTAATCACTCCTTTTTGCAATCTTAACCCACTTCATAAATAAGATACTCGTATATATTAAATTGTTCATTTTAAACCACGTACTAATATTTTTTAAATGAGAGTCGAATTTGATTACAATTTAAATAAGTTAATTTTTTATATTTAGTCGAAAGTATGCGCTGAGCTTAGTGAAGTTAAATTAAATAAAGTTTAAATGAATTTGGGATAAAAATAATAATGGAGGCGAATCGCGTACGTATCCGATATTTTCCGAAAGAGCAATCAATTTAATTAAGACCCAGAATTTTCGACATAGCTTTTATTGCAAGCATCGCTTTCTTGAGATATAAATCAACTGATCAATCGATAATAATATAAAGTTTAAACATTTTACAGTAGATTTTCGATTTCGCAACAACCGTTATCAAACGATCAATGATGTTGTTGTACTGTTAAATACAAACTATCAGTGTTTAACATTGTAACATTTTTATGGTTATTCCAACAATCCGGTTCCTACCTAAATTGCCCTTGTTTTATATTCCTTTTCTTAAACAGTCGAAAAAAGAAACAAGAAGATTTGAAAAATAGAAGGCCAAAAGCAAGTGTCTCTTGTTAATTGATTTTATTTTCGTTTTTGCATATGACCTCGTAATAATTATCGGGAAACAGTATAATTTATCATCCCCAATCATCATACATTAAATAAATATTGTATATTTACGAGGGTGATCAAAAAACCGTTCATGTTGTGAAACAATACTAGATGTACATCTATAAACTATAATGCCCACAAAACATTCAAGACCAACAACAGAACTTGCAATTGAATCCACAACATTCACAAGGTAAAGACCTCCATTCCCACTCCTACTTTTTTCCTTGTGATAAACACTTAAAAATTACAGTCGATTCATCGAGTACCAATAGATTCGGTACGCAACAATCAGTATTGTCCCGGTAAAATAATTTACAGTCTTCTGGCGTTCAGATTTGGACATATTAGATGAAACCAAATGTTTCCAGATTTAACCATTCTTAACGGCTCTGAAAAATTCGAAATCAGCATGTGAATATGAGTAACCTGAAAATATATTCGTTTCGTTTTCCTCACTATGGATGTCATTTGATAATATTTGAATCTCATACACGACCCCTATGAGCATCATCCTGGGTTCTCACAATCTCGTAAATTCTGGTCCTCCATCAGTAGGATTAGGTGCTCCCATAGCCGTTGTGACCCCATGATGCAAAGGTGGGACCTTAAAGAGTCGTATCGGTGGAATTCTGTGCGGTGCAGACCACCAAACATGTAGTCAACGAATGCTAGATCTATTCATGCCCCGGCGGGACTCATGTGGTCCAAAGGCAGAAGCCTGAGGCCCTAGACTGGCTCGCAAAACTATATGCACCCCTCTGACCCCCTAATCATATGATAGAAGAAAAATATTTGATTATCAAAGGTAATCTTCTTACGAAATTCGTCCAGCACGGGCTAACTTGAGTTTTATGAAATAATATCACATAGAAGTGTAACCGCTTATTCAATAAATTTTATTAGCATGATTCTCCAACCTCCTTCAACCTTTCTGTTTCTTAACCATCTTAATTTCTACCTCAACATTTATGATTATGATCAGTTACCAAATTCATAATGATTTCCAGAAAAATGTTGTTTAAGACCACTATTTAGAATCGTAACATTGCTTTAAATGTTAGTAACCAGATATAGCTGAATAGCCAAATACTTCCCAATCTTCCTTTTTTTCTACTCCTCGGACTTTTAAAATATATTAATATACCGTAAATTCGCTCGATTTCACCCTACTATGCATTCCAATGGTCTTCTTCCAGACACCATGAGCATCAGCCTCTTGTGATCAATATTTATCTCATGTATTTCTCAATAATCCTTTATTTGATTGAACATGCTAATCATGATAAAAATCCTTATTCACGTATTCAAAAAGCAATGAAACATTTTTTTATCAAAGACAGATGAAAAAGGGTCACTTTTATATTATGGCATAAAACACACAGTTACATTGTACAAATCTCCTTTTTCAAGCCACCATATTTCTCTGTAAATTAGTGTTTTTTTCGTTAATGACACAATAAAAGTTTTACATTTGTGCTTAAAAGGGATTCGCAAAAATTAACCCTTTCTTAAAAAAAACGTTAAAGGTTAAAGGTTTCGTAAAGAGGTATTTTTTGCATTTTCAATAGCCACCTCCGTTGACGATTATTTATTTAATCCCTTCAACCCTTTCATTGTTACCGAATGCCCCAGGGCAATTAAAGTAGAATTAATGGACACCTAAGTGTGAAAATCTTTACCCTGCTTTTATTACTTTTAATATCTGATAACTCAACCTGCTTGTTTCACTACAGCGTAAATGGGGCTAATCAAAATATAAAGTGTACCAATTCAAACGTAAATAAGTCCATTAGAGTTTTGTTCAAAAAAACACTAACGCTAAGATATAGAGAACAGACCTTTTCATAATGCGTTACTTGTTTTGAATAGTTAGTAGGTTGGTAGTGGGATTAGACCTCGACGCATTGGATTTCTACCTCGCTACTTCTAATGAATATACATTTAAATTTAGGTAATACTATGTGATATCGTGAGATCATATTGAAATTCACCATAAAAACATTAAGGAAATAAAAGGAAAATAAGATTTTTTTTTTTTTTTTTTTTTTTACAGTAATACCGCACAAGAGTCCCAACTGCTCCCGTCTGGAGCCAGTGAGACTATGGCATCCCCAATTGGGGTATGTTGTGAGGCTGAGGGTATTGGGGAGGGGAGGGAGATGGGGAAGAGGAAGGTGGGGAAGTACCTGGCTATTCAGATCTGGTCACCAAACACGGCTAAAGCCATTTCAAGCAACGTTTCAATTCTGAATGGTGGTCTTACACCAGGGCGATACTGAGAGTATCTTGAGATTGCGCAAACCATCCAAACAGTTTCAATTCTTCAAATATTTAACGAGACCAGTTTCCCAAGTTAACTGCCTAAAGATAGTAGAATTGTTTTCACGGATTTGGGAAGTATTATTGGGCATAGTGGAATGGAGAAAGGGAAAAAAAGAAGAAGAGGAAGATTAAAAATACCTAGTTGTTTAGATCTCGTTCAATTGAATCCATTTAAAACAACTGCCTGTGTTATTCAATGGTGGCATTGTGATATGTCGTCTCCCACCCGGCATGCCGCTTGAAGTCCCGAAAGCCCTTCTGGGCGGAAGGAGAGAGGCTCCTCCGACTACCTCTCACCCCAGAAGATAGGTGGAAACTTGAGTGGCAAACGGCCAACGTGGGAAATGCCCATCTCATACAGGACCCCACCGAGAGACAGCCTGGGTTCTCACTGCCTCGCAAAACCTGGTCCGCCATCAATAGGTTAAGGTGCTCCCATAGCCGCTGTGCCCACATGATGCACAGATGGGGCCTTAAAGAGTCGGCGATGTGTGAATGTGGTGCGGTGCAGACTACCGAACATGTGGTCAACGAATGCCCGCTCCATTCATTCCCCGGCGGGGTTGATGAGGTCCACATGGCGACGCCTGAGGCCCTAAAATGGCTCGCAGATCTAGATGTCCCCCTCTGACCCCCCACCATACGAAAGAAGAAGATATTGGAATTATCACAACAATGTGATGTTGGAATTATCTTTCACTCTTGAACATGGTTCAAATTGGATAGTTCAGTTTATATAAAGTCATAACAAAGTTTATATATCTTCTAAATAAAAGTATACAAGTCTATGTTTGTATCTAATAGTGCCCCTTAATCTATTGACGCTGCATCTTAAAAACGAATAAAACAACGCTATAAAACGGTTTACCCAAAACTAATGAACCCGCCATTTCCTAGTCTGCGTGCGCCATTATTTAAAGGAATTCCTGGTCCGCCCCTGGCATCTCCATTATTCCCTGTGGGCGCTGAGGAGGGGAAGGGGCCGGGTCATTATCTCAGGCCCGACGTGCCGCGGCCGCATTTCTCGATTCGCCACTGGCGAGCAATTAAACGGAAGATGAGTAGTGCCTCGCTGGAAGGCGATGATTTTTGTATTTCGATGAATTTAAGTTATTTTCGATGATGCAGGCGTTTTATTTCACTAGTTCAAAATTAAAATAACGTCGATTTGCTCACAAAATTCTAAACAGTTAGGTATTTACACTTATAGTTGTTTTCACAAAGCTTAATATTAATAATGTATCATTTCTTCTCATTTGAATGCCGTAATGTAATAACTACTTGTTTTAACATTTGTATGCCGTAATGTTATAACTACTTGCTTTACCATTTGTATGCCGTAATGTAATAACTACTTGCTTTAGAATTTTGTTTGACGTAATGTAAAAACTACTTGCTTAAGCATTTTTATTCCGTAATGTAATAAATATTTGTTTTAGCATTTTTCATGATCAGAAAGGTTAAAGTGTATGTGATTAATTTAACCATTCGATTTTTTTTTTATCTTTGGTCAAATATAATTTTAAATGAGGTTAATTGTTTTTATTTAAGAACACATAATATATATTTAAATGCACAGGGTTTTTGTATCTACTCTCAGAGAGGAAATTTTCACTACTTTTTCAGTGTTATTAAATTATATAAGAAACAAAAAAACAAATAAAAACGAACGTTTTAACATATTAACTAAACCGTTACATTTTTAATGATAAGATATTAGAATTTTTAGCAAGCCTTACGCGTTATAAATTTAATACAACTGATAAACAATCATTTGTTTATCACTTTTGTAAAATTTAACAGTTGTTTATTAGTAAGGAGTTAAAAAAAAATATATATATATATAACAACAAGTGGATCCCCGCAATGCTTCGCTATTGCTAACGTCATTATCGGGCACCTCCAACTTGTTCCACCATTCACTACTGTATACCATAATGTTGCTGTTAAAGAACTACATTACATCGAATTTAATTCGACTCCGTATCTCATTCCAGTGCAGAGATATTGCATTAAGTATTCCTCGGGCGTCCACGACTTTTTCTTCCAAGAGTGTTTAAACGTCTCTAAACACTCTTGGCAATAATGACAACAAACATACGCAGGCTGAACTTTTATAAATTCAGATTAGAAACCACCTAAAATCTAACTCAACCATTTAGAATGCATTTTATAATATAAGACGTCGTCCTGCCACAGACCGCCTTCTCTTAGGGAAGATAAAATTTGTTGCTGTATCTATTTTTGCATAAAAAAATCTTAAAAAAAAAAAAAAAAATTTTTTAGTTCTCAACAACAGGGCCGGGCCACGTATCGGATCCAAAACTATTCTATATTTCAAGCAAGAACCAACCATACATCCATAAAAAAATTTCATTGAAATCGGTTGGGTAGTTTCTTTTTTTTATAATTGACGTAAAGACAGAGTTGAGACAAATAAAAATATGTCTTTTTATTTTGTTTCCTTTCTATGAATTTGTTCGAAACCATCTTTTTGTCAGTACTTTTTATTCAAAAGCTAGTTCTGTTTTAGCCTGTCTGTCTAATTGCATCTCTTTCAGCCCACACCATTCATATGCAAATGATCTCAGTTATAAAACTGACGTTTAAAAAGATTTCAACATTTTCACCATCTCATGAAGTTTTTCGGTAGTAATAAGGTAAAAGCAAATTATTTGAATTCCATCATATTTCAAAGAAACTAGATATAAAATCTGTATTTTATTTCCTGGCAGAAGGAGAACAAGAATGCTTTGCGTGTCTTTCAGAGTCGAGTCTTTCTCCGAATTCATCTGGTAATGTAATAAACAAATTTCTGGAGAAACAAATGGTCAGTTATCCACCGTTTCATCACGACAGCATTGCGTCTGTGCCTTTACGACTCCACAGCATCCGTACTTACCTGGGATGGCGCCAGTACCCATCTTCAAAACACAGGTAAATAACTCAAGTCAGTGGAATTCATCCCTTAAATATCCAATATCTCAGAGAGAGAACCCCAATCCCAGCTGAGCGAAACCTTTCCCTTGCCTTGCTACTAATGAAAACATCTTGAATCTAAATTGTTTTTTTAGTTATTATTCTGGGAATTCATTCCTATAATAGTTTAAAAAAATTACATATGTCCACGATGCATGTAAATACAAAACAAACCGGTGTGAGACAAACGATTTTATATATTTGAGATCACATAAAGGGCAATAAAATATTCTATTTCATACTTCGGAGTAAGAGACAGGTAAGAGACAAAAACCATAAAAAAACCCTTTTCATCTTGCCAGAATCTGTTTGGATTCTAGTGTGTTATTTGCGTGCAATAATAACTTCAAATCATGTTTAATGTCTTAGTTTTTTCACCACGTAAATGTACATTACCCGCTTCCGTAATTAGGATAAATACTACATTTGTAACCTATTTTGAAATTATTTCAAAATAACCTGAAAGTTATAAAAAATACTTTTGAAAAAAAAGTTTAGTCGGCCACTGGTTTCAACCACTGCAAAGGGATGAGCCCAATGTGCCGGAAGTAAGGCATGATGGCAGCGGGAAGAATCTAGCTAGGGGGTGAATTTTTCAACCCAAGGTAAAAAGTCCTTGAGGAGTGCCTGACTGTAATATAGAATCTGGCTTTATCAAATAAACTTCGGACAAATATAGGATTTATGGAAATGTGTTTACGTGACCGTATTCACTTTGGAGATTTTACCTTTGCTTTACGCCCTCAGAGATTGAGAGGCTGTTTGGCAAGTCATAAAGGCGAAATAGATATCTTTAAATGGGAAACGGATTCTCCATAAAAGGATATTTTCAAATTCTATTGATACTCTTAAAAATATGTTAAATTTTCATTCTTAATAATTGAATTCAAAAATGCTTTAAAAACGTTAAACCGTTCGAACTGACGACAACTTTATTATGATGTAGAAAACGCTACTGGCTGGTAAGACGGCTGGAACAGGCATTGATCGGTGTGACGTAACTAACGCCTTGTTTGCAAATAAACCGATATTTATTTCATTTTAGTGTATTGGGAAAATAAACAGCTTTACAATTTTATATAAATATTTACATTTTAAATTTTGCATTAACAAACAAAAAATTCGAAAAACATAAATAAACAAAAAAACATAGAAAAACACCTTAATGAAACCAACGGAGATATCTCAGATATCTTAGACAACTTAGTTAAAATAACTGAGATATCTTACACACAGCAGGGGGAAAGGGTTCGTAATAAACAATTTGATCGAATTTTCTTCAATATGCATTTAGTAAGCTGAACCAACGACAAGTGACAAGAAAATATATTATTATATTTTGTGCATGTCCTTCAGAAAAATGAATTTTGTGTGTAGTTAGTTTTTTAGTGTGGGATGTGGAATAGTTTGTTTAACCGTGTGTTTTGAACTGGACGGTGGAAATGAACATTTTTCAAAAGGTAGTCGTTGTCAACAGCGTTGTGGATAATTTTGAATAAAATTTTTCGGTCGGATATATCATTTCTATCTTTTGATGTTAATAGTTTGTGAAATGCTAATAAGTCTTTTATATGTTGGGGTGGTTGGAAGAATTTAAAGTCTAAGTATTTCAGAAATTTTGAATCCATTCTGACCTTTTAATATTAACTTTATATTGAGGATTCCATATTACTGATCCAAATTCTAAGATTGAGCGAACGAAAGAGACATTTAGTAATTTTAATACATGATGTGATATGAATGGTTTCGTCACTCTTTGGATGAATCCTAGAATTTTTTAGGCCCTATCAGAGATAAAATTTATATGTGATCGGAAAGACATTCCTGAGTCCATTATTATACCTAAGCCCCTTACATCACTACATCTTTTTAGTTTTACGTCATTGAATTTTCACGGGTATATTAGAGGGTTAATGATTTTGGTAAAAGATATTGTGTTACATTAAGGAACAGTTATAAAGTATTACAAGCCTATTAATATCCTCTTGAAATTCTTGAAATTCAGTAATTAATATTAGTGACTTTTTAGTAAATTTTAATGTGATCTGCAAAAATTGGGAATTTTGAGTTTTTAAAACATATCCATATATCATTGATATACAAAATAAACAATAAAGGTCCAATATGTGATCCTTGTGGAATTCCTGATGGTATATTGTAGAAACGTGAAGAGAAACCCTTAGCTCTAACTGCTAGACTTCTGTTTGTGACATACGACTTGATCCATCTTAAAATGTCCCCATTAATCCCGATTTTTAACAGCTTCATAAGCAGTTCGATATTAATTTTATCAAAGGCTTTAGAAAAATCCGTGTAGATTGAGTCTAATTGATTTTTACTACCCATAAAATTTTATATAAATGCAAAATAATAATAGATATAACACAGTCACTACAATGGTTCACATTCAATTTCTATTGATTCTTTAAAAACTGTGGCAAGTGTTCACAGGACTAAATAAATATTATTGCAATTGCAATATTGAAACAGCATTATCAATATTGTTGTATTTATTAAATAAACATTTATAATGGAAGTATGAAAACAAACGAAGCCACAATAAAATGTATTGCAATAAATGGAATTCGTTTCATTTTACTCGTCTATAGTTTCATAGTAATATCATAAACAGGCAACGTGAAAATCGTATGAAATAATGATTTTATAATGTAACTGAATAAATTTTGTTCAATGTACTTTGTAACTGTTTGACTGACATTTCGTCCAAACCAGATCGTAATAGTAATTTCAGTTTTTTTTATTTCGTAATTATAATAATTACTAACCACTCTTTAAAACAACTCTAACAAATATTTACATTTTCCATTCAAGGTTTAATTTTTCAATTATGCTAATTTTAAATTTGAATCTTTTAAACTTAAAAGTTCCAGAGAAATATTCCAGGCATGAAAAAAGAAATAAATCGAATTTGAATATTTTTTCAACCTCGAGGGCAATTTATGAAATTATCAAGGAGAATAATTGATATGGACGAAAATCAAAGTTATAATAATATTTTGTAATGTATATTTATTTATCGTGGTTAAACACAGTTAATAGAAGAATATTTTAATAAAAAATTGCGTAAGAGCATTAATAATGTCTTTGAGTAGATTTAAAATTTTTAATTGTTTCTGTGATTACTTTCCTTTTTAAATTTTAATCAGGTTCTAAGTCAGTGTTTCTCAACCTTATTTGTGTAAGCCACATCAACGCAACGATGATACACTGTCCGGGGGTATAGTACATTTACTTCGGCAGGTGATTCTACATTATGGTAGGAGTAAAAAGAAAAATAACTTTTCCCAATAACCCAACATTTCCCATACAAAAAGACATTTTATTAAATATACAAACATATTGCAATAATTTACAAATATAGATATTTCGAGGCTAATTTTTTTACGGAAACTGCCAAACTCGATCGAGAAATTATTTCTCATGTTTGGATATCTACTAAAAATCCTCAGTCTGAGGTACAAACTTACCCAATAAGTTTACTGTGAGCTTGCCGAGAACGAGTGTGGCAACATTGCAATTGGACCGTATTCGCTGAAACCGCATGTAAACAATAACAGACCGAGAGTATGAAGTTTAAAATATGCTACAATATCGTATGTTTTTAACCAAATTCAAAAATAGAAATGTACTAAAATAACAAAATGTAGTTAAACTTTTATCGATAAAATTATTTAACTATTAAACACTTAAATAAAGTTGGAATTTAAAAAAAAATATTTTTTACTTGTATCATAATGTAGAATCACCTTAAGAAGTTAGTGCACTTAAGCCCGGGACACGCTGTATAAATTTTTTAACAAATATTAAAATTTTTATGATTTGCGCATCCCCCCCCCCCCTTCCAACCATTTAATCCCTCCCCACCACAATCCGATGGGGAGTGCAAAAAACAATGACCTTAGAACATTATTTAAAAAAACATAAATTCAATATTATGGAAGAATCAACACAAGGTGTTTATTTTTTAACGGAGATAATGCATTTTTATGTTAGGGAGAATTACTAAGTGGTTTTTACGTGAACACGGCCATATAGAAGTAATGCAATCATTATTATTATTAATATAAGAAACAATGTTAAGATGTTTGAACTACTATATATATATTTTTTTTTTATAAAACCGACCGGTAACGAAACAACCATTCCTTACATAGGGCTAAATATCATATAATATATACTTTATAATGGATAATCACAATGTTATAGCTACTTTAAAAGTGTTTCATTAGTATTATTTATCGTAAGTTTGAAAAACTCAAAAAGAAATTTGCCTGCTCTGTGATGTGTCTTGATCCATTTACGGCATTACATTTATTTCATTTCAGGTGGAAGAGAACGGTAATTTAAATTGATGTTTTTTATCTGAAGCAATCGTTACTTAATCGATTTTCATTTTATTCAATTATTAGTATTGGGGATTTTTTTTTCGTTCTCTTATTTTCGTATGGTGGAAAGCCTGAGTGATATAGGCAAGAGTTCAGAGCCAGAATGTTGACCGAAATAAATAACAAATGATAAAAACACTAGTTCATTTCTGACTGAAGTTGATTCATTCAATCTACATGAATGAAATACGAGTCTGGAAGGGTTACTTACTATTTTGGAGATATAACATATCAAGGGCGCAAAAACATGATATTGAATTGGTGAGAACCTAACCTTAAATGTACGGAACATTAAATCAACTCAATGACTGATATTTAAATACTGACTTAACAATTTTTAAAGCGTTAATAATTTCAACCCCGAAGAAACGATTTAACCATGAACAAACAAAATTCCTATTCATTAGTAAACGCTTGAATACACCCGTAGATTCATTTTTCTATAGTCATTTCCATAAACTATAATTCTGTTTACAACGATGAAAATATATGATAAGCATTTAAAATCGGTTTGACTTAAATCCTCTTTTAACATTAAATATTTAAGTATTTGAACCAGTGGCGGCTCGAAACTTTTGGTTGTACTAGAGTTAACTAGAGTGATAATATTACAAAAAATAGCATTTTTGGTGTTATTGTAGCTGAAAACTATTTTTTTTTTTTCTTAAATTGATTTTTTGTTTGAAGATTTTCAAGAATTTCGTGCGGCGCAACTGAAATTTCCTGAAAATCTTCATACAAAATATCAAATTTTTTGTTTTATTTGTTTTCAGCTACAACATCAGTAATTCAATTTTATCTTATACTAGAACTCTAGTACACCCAAAAGTCACGAGCCACCATTGCCTTGAACCCCAATAACCAAATCAAAACAATTTTTTATTCGCCCATTTTCAATATACCCCAAAATCTACAGGTTTTATCCCCTTGAGCCCCTAAATCCTGTTATAACAAATAATTACAGAGTTTTTTTTCTCGAAGTAAGAAAATACTTGGGGGTGTGACATTATATATACAATGAAAAACACACTTTGTAATACACTACTTTAAATGAATGTCAGCCAATTAGGTTTAGCTTATCTCAAGTTAATATATATAATAGGGCATAGGAATATATCAACTAATCATAATAAAATACAGAATTAGAAAAAAAATAGAAAAAAGGAGATAAGATATGTAACAGGAAGGATTCAAATAGAAAAGATGGAGACAACTTACTGCAGGTGGGATATTTAAGGGAAGGAGGAGACAATTTCAGCGGGGGTTATCGGAACAAATTTAATATAAAACTCTCAGTTAAATTTATTTACTTTTTAATTATGTTGGAGAAAAAATACTTTAATAATGTTTTGTGTTTTTCATTCAATATTTTAGACTTCCACATTTTCTGAAATCTGCGACTCTTATTTCCTTAAATACTAATAACCAAATTAATCATAACAATGAATTCTATCAGAACCTGCACACTCCGGAATCGCAAGCGTTTGTTTCCTTGAACTATCCCGTCCTGTCAAATAAATCCCGTCGTAACATTATTTTAGAGTTCCCCACTTCCTCAGGATTCTTATTTCCTTAAACACTCATAATGTAATGACCAAATCAAAACAATTTATTGTTCGCGCAGTTAGTAGTACGAAACCTGCTGGCTTTTATTTCCTTGAATTTCCAACGTCCTGTACCATAACAATGAATTTTTGCAAATTCCGTGGTTTCGATTGCGCCCCGGCTGTTAAGCGAGTGGTTAATTCAGGACGGGAAATTTTCATCCAATTAGTGGAGTAGATGTCGCGACGCATACAGAAGCGCCGTAATTGGACGGAAATGGAAATTGGACAGAACTACTTGCCACTTTTGTGGCGGAGTATTTTTATTATTTCTACTTTTTTAAAGGTTTATCTCTTCTACTCAAGCATTTTTCTACAGTTGTAGTGTGTTCATGGACAAAAACTGTATGTCTTTTGGAAAGACTAACTCTTCGAATGTGATTTTGGGTAATGAGGTAAAGAGTTTGGTATCCGCCACAGTGCAAAACGCGTTGATTTGAACAGTTTTTAGTTTTATATATTTGGTCCAGATGGGATTTACAAATTACAATAAGATTTTTTTTTCCGGTTAGATTAGGTAAGTAAGAAATAAGTAACTAGGGAGATTTTTTTCAGTTTTAGGACGGATACAATTTCTTGTAAAGTGAGTATTAATTACCTGATATGGTTATGATCACTTAAGAGATATATCGATAGATGTGTATACATGTTTTTTTGATGACATAAGAGTCGCAACTGCTCCCAACCGAAACCCATGTGTCTGGAATAAGCCTACTTTTATGATAATAATAAGCCCTAGGAGTCCAAAGGTTTGTTATGTCAATGGTCGACCCCATTTTTTTTTTAAATTAATATAAATCATATTTCAGTAAATATAATATACTCATGTTTGAAAACGTCTTGAATTGTGTATTATTATTTTTAGTGTTTTAGGTGAGTGTGTGTGTGTGTTAGTATTTTTGTGATGTATAATTTTATTACAGTGGTCAGTAACAATTGTTATATTTTCGCGAAAGTACTTGTTCGTTCTCATATCAATCTGTTTTTTAACCGATGGTTAAATAGAAAAAAATAATAATTCCCTGTTTTTCATCCGCTAAACAAATTTAACAGTAATATACCTCAAAAATTTTAATTTATTGAATTTTAAAATGACGTAGTCTATTCGACCACCCCCCAAAAACAGTGGTAGGTTGAAAGTTGAAAGATTAATTTTATGGGTCTGCTCAAATGTGACAGAAAATTTTGAACAGTTTTAAAGTACCTATTGTATTTTGAATACCGGTTTCATTTGGACGAAAAATAATATTACGGTAAGATGCAACTTAGTAATTTAATTGTGTTGAGTGGCATTGATAATTAATTTATAATTTCACTAGTGATGTTTCAATAGCAGTCTAATGAAGAGAGAAAAACTTAAGCACAATAATTATTCAAGGAATCCCTAAAACTTCGGACAGCGCAATGCAATAAATTATTCATAAGTCGCTCCAGTATTTTGCAGTTCTACTGAGTCTATTTTTTTTTCAAAAATATCAAATTTTTGTCTTTTATAGGATTCGTCATTATTCTCCTGCTAGAAGCCAAAAGACTATACACGGAGAAAAATGAGAATTGCTGATTTATGAAATCCTGTTAAAAAGGTAATTGCAATCAATTTCCTTTTTAAAAAATAGTAGTCGATTCAGATAATATCGTAACACGTGTTCATACAGGTGTACTTTTTCTGATATATTATATAATATTTTTATCAGCACGTGTTCCAACATCGTACTAAAACATTCGTGTTTTACCGACAGTTTGGTAGGAAACCTGTCAATTCAAACTTCTAAGACCTGCAGTCCTGTTTTTAGCAGGAGTAAAAATAATTTGACGAGATTTTTTTAATAAATTAGAATTATTTTATATCAGTAAGTTTTCTCCGTATGGCATCATTAAGTTCGGAAATTTCAAACGGCTTAAGGAAGTACTGTAAGGAGTAAGAAAAGGGAAAGGAATGTTTTGAAAACGTTTTTTAAGCTTTTCTTCACATGTAAAAATAGCGATTTTTTCATCACTTCCACCGGAATTTGAACCCTTTAACTGGGTACAGATTAAATCTTGGTCTCTTCACACAGATGGATGTTGTAATTATCTATAAGTCGAAATAAAATAAACCATAATGTTTTCGACAAGTCGCTTTACATGTGGTTAAAGCTTTTGGACTCGGAAAGAGGCTTTTCGCACCAATTTATATACCCTATCCCATAAAATACGGATGTTTAGTTAGTCAGAGAGTGAACGCAGCATATTTTTTGTTTGTTAAAGGGTGCACAAAATAAATCGAAAAAGTTGTAATCTATCAAAAAGCTTTGATTTAATACTAAAAAAATGAGATATTTTGGCAACTTAAAATTCATCATTTTCGGGTATCTTCGTATTTCGTATACATCAAGTTTAAAAAAGCACTTATTCATTCTCCAGATTTATGAATATAAAACAATATTAACATTTAATTAAAATCCGCATTTTATGAAACACCTTTTAATTATGCTAATGCAGGGATGAAGAATGGTTTGAAGCAAAAGCATTCTGCGGTGAGGGTGGGGGTAGTAGCCGGGGGTGGTTTAGTACGTGGATAATTAGCCCGGTCCAGTAGCAGAATGGAAGCTGTATGGCGAGGGGTTGTGAGCGAATCCCTTTAATTTATTTCGCTCCGGCTGGTTTATTTAATTTATTTTTTCATTACTCAGGAGAGAATTATTTATATTCTTCGTTTTTTTCTGGCCGAGCTGCGAATCTTTTAAATCCACCAATGGAATACACTTGAATAAAATATATAAATATATGATTTAATGTTTAAAAAATCATCAAAGTTTCATATTATCAACGTAACGCAACGCAACAAAAACTGTTTAAAACACAAAAAAAATTATTTAATGTTTTACGAACTAACTTAGATTTTTTTACGTGAAAACAATATAAGTGTCCATACACCTCCTAAACAACTATTTGGAACTGTGGCGTCATCAATAATTGGGATATGTTATTAGGCTGAAGGAGTTGGAGAGGGGGTGAAATGGGAAAGAGGGAGGTTGGGAAGAATTAGATATTTATGACTAGTCACCAAACATTTCAAGTAACGTTTGGTTTTTGAATTGTATTAATACTTAAAGCACCTAACACTGTGGAACGTTTAAAAGGTGACTAAACTAGGTGACTGAAGACCTTTCTTGGTATGACGACATACTAATAAATAACAAATACCAAATTTATTATATAAATATATATATAAATGTATAAAAACAATTCTGTTACTTAAGAAGCAATCACATGATTTGCCCTTTGAGATTAAATCCTTATGTAGGTTATAACTGATCGAATGTAAATTTTCACGACCAAGCGTAAAATAAAATTTTAAAATAAAACTATTACCATCTTTATCGTTATTCATACAAATTTGCTGGAGAACTGGTGAAAAGGTTGCCAATCATAATATCGAAGTTCTAAATTTTATATGCAGGACCTCCGCAGCCAATCGGTTGCGTGCGTAAATAATTTGAATGTAGTTAGTTAGTGTTATTTCTTTAAAACTCCATGAAAAATGAGTATAATTGTACATACGAGTGTTGACGGCCTCCGTGGTCGCGGGGTAAGGCTTTCGGCTATCACGCCGGAGGTTAAAATAATATATATTATGTTTGCAGTAGGTACATTCTAGAGTGCAATATACCCTCAGCATCGCATCGGTGTAAGACCATCATTCAGAATTAAAATGGTTTCACCGTGCTTGGTGACCAAATCTGAATTAACCGGTACTTTCCCACCTTTTGCTACCCCATCTCCTTCTCCTCCACACTGCATTCAGCCTTACAACACACCCCAATTAGGGATGCCATTGCCTCACAGGCTCTGACCCGTTGTGTGCAATTGGAAATTTTGTGCGGTCTCAAAATCTAAAAAAAGTTACATTTGCGCTAGAGTAGGTAAATGTGATTTTAAGTAGATGTAAGATAACCAATTAGTACCGAATCGTCAAATAAAAATGGCTTTAGCCATATTTAGTGATCTAAAGACCCAAATACCGTCCAATCCTCCTTTTCCTTCCACAACATCCTTCAACGCACCCTAATCAGAGATGCCATGTTCAAGTCCAGTATTCATATTAACAAAAAAAATGCACAATAGTATTGAAACCCAGGGGAAATTTAATAATTATTGTAGAATGAATGGAGTTTGTGTTGCAAGATACATTGATTTCAGAATAATAACAGCCACAGTCCGGGCCATACAAGCGTGATAAATTCAACGTCTATTAAGTTCTGTCCATTGCTCTTCACGAGAATAATTATTCGTTCGAATCCCAAGGCCCCGCCCCGGGGTGGCACAAATCCCGGTGCAAATTTGCCGGCAGCCGGTAAGTACATCCGCACCAGTATCAGGTTTACCTTGTTCGCCATATTGTAGACTTTGCTTTAGTTCAACTTTGGCTTAATCGTCAGTAAAGATTTTATACGTAAATAGCTCCAGGATAAAGTTTCTGACAGGTAAGTTGTAGTTACACAAATAGTATGGTCAGCGTTAATGGAACTAATAGTTAACCCAAATTTTATTGAGTAAAATAAAACAGTTCATCTCTCAGTATTTAAGTAAGAGAGCGTTGATTTTATGTTGTGAACCCTGACCTTATCATTATATATTGAGACATTTTCATAAGGGCATTAATTGAAAAAAAATCTATTTTATTATCTTCCCTTTGAAATCATTATTTTTTTGAATTACTCTCATGATGGTTTGCCAGATAGGTGGTTTAAAAAATATTTATTATATTTGAGCAAATTGTCAAATTCGTTTTAGGTTTGAATTGGTTTGACGTAATTTTTTTATAACTAACAGTAACATAGTCCGTCATAAATAATTACGTATTTTCATCAAACAGGTTCCTACAGTTTTAAGCAGTTTATTCAAAAGTTGAGCAAAAATGTTACAGTAAGCCTGTCATAATATAATATTGCAGTATTTTGTGAAATTTAATTAGAAACAAAAAATTAAATTAAGAGGAAGCTACAAGCCAACAATGTGTATATTCTTGGTGTACCTTATATCGTAGGTAATAGGCATTAAAATCGCTTGACAAACGGAGTCTAGAAACTTTTGATATCAAGCAAAAAACTGGTTTTTACTTACTTTGTAAATAATTTTATAAAAAAAAAAGTTAATCAAGTGAAACTGGCACAGATAATCTTAGCTATAAAACTGTATTTTTTAAAAGTTGTTTCCTTTATGCGTTCGTACATTTCTATTGAAAAAATATTTTTTGTAGTAGTTTGCATTTGTATTTTTTATTGAGTAATTTATTTGTTTTCTACTCAAGCGAAGCGATAGGAAAACCTTCAATTTAACTGAAGCATTTTTTTTGGTTTTCATAATGTACACCAATTCGTTATAAAGGTTAATCAAAATAGTGATTTGGCATTAAGCTTCGCTTTAAGGTGATTAAACTTTTGAACATTTTGCTATGAACTTGCTCTGATGACAATGTTTTGACTAGAAGGAAATCAAGCGGTTAACATTAAGGTATATATATAGAGTCTATGTTCCTTGCAATATTAGTGCAAAATGTTGTTCCGATTCGGGAAGTAGGAAGGGGGGGGGAGGGGGAGACAACTGTCGATGTCGCCCGAATCCTTCCTACCGCTTACGAAATCAACGAACGGAGTGACCGGTGGTCAACTGCCGCGCTACTGCCCGAAACATTTGGGTTATCGGCGCGCCAACTTCAAGCACTCCTTGAGTTTCTTTAACATTTAAAAGCCAATTAACACGACTACTGATTATGGTAAAACCCTACTTACCGATGAAAGGTTATACCATTGTATTCCCTACCTTTTCCAGTACGACTTGTACATTGCCTCAGCGTGCATGTCAGCATTTTGAAGTTATAGCCGGAGACCTGTGATCGGCGAGCGCTTGTAACCGATTAAAGTCTGTGGTATCTCAGAGCGGACAATGGACCGATGTAAGTGGCCCATACTTCGAACGCCAATGTTGGCTCTATCCATATACCTAAAGGCAAAGACATCAATTTCAATGCATGTAGGTAGGTACCCACATGAACTGTTGCATCGAAAAAATAATATTGCAAATTTCAAATTAAATTGTCGATAACTTGAGAAGATACAGTAGAAGTGAACGCCGTACCTTTTGGCTTTTAAACACGCTTAACCGATACAATTTAATATTTATGAATTTAAAATTAATTTGTTTAATTCGTAGAACTTCATGAATAACAACATTATTAAAGTTAGTCTACTTTAAATTTAAATTAATAAAAAAGATTCAAGTGCATTTTCAAGAAGGTAAGTCTACGTGTATGCATTGTACGTACGTTTTGATTGTAAGCAGATACCTCGGGTAGAAGATGAATATAGATGTTCGATACAAACTTACATTCATTATGATGTATTACCTATATTAAAAATATAAAATATAATCACTCGTCCATTGTACCGTGAACTCATCGACCCTGTAATGACGGTGTTGTCGGGAGCGCTTACCGCAGCTGCGCGGCGCGGTGCGGCGCGGTGCGGGGCGGTGCGGCGCGGTGCGGCGCGGTGCGGTGGCCCGGCAGTGTGAGTCGGTGAGTTGAATTAGACAATCCTCACCTGATTCGCGGAATTGGAACAATCTCTCATCAGCAGATTGATCGATTGCCGATTTCACGCTCTCTGTACAAACTAGATGCTACATTTGCTAATAGACTTGATATCACTAATTTAATGATTATCGTGTTGCAGGGATCCTCTGGGTTGGTACCTACTAACTAAATATAAATAGATTTAAAAAAATCAGATTATTCTTTAAAAAATAAAAAAAAATTACATTCGCGTCATAATATTTAGTATTTATTTACTGACGTAGTTCTGTCAAATTATGGAATACATAGATATAAGACGAAATCAATCCATTTATACGAGTATAAAGAAGAGTGACTGTGGCGGGCGGCGTGGCTTTATTCCGAAATCGACCAAATTTTGCACACTTGACCTTCAAAACAAAAGGAAGGGTGGACCAGCGATTGTATACGCAAGATTTCTTCAAACTACCCCGTACCATGTAAGAAATAAACTTGTCTTGAACCTTGGGTCTTGAACCTAACATAGCTAGCCGTATTTTGACCTAATAAGTTTTAAATCATTATTTTATCCAGCTTTTACAAGCATGTAAAATACAAAATAATTTAGTGGAACATTATTGAATAAGTAAAAATTGTTAAATAAATTATAAAAAAATAACAAGTGCAAAATAATAATAAAAACTAACATTAATATTTATGAGGTGTATAATCATTGCCTTTGCTGCACGTTGGGTGCTAAAATGTTATTAAAATATTTAATGCTAGGTTCATGAGGGCGTGAGAAACAAGGAGAAGAGATGTTGAATTATATCTCAAGTTTTGGACCTTAATACATGTCATACCTTAGAGCAGAGTAAATTAAATTAAACAAGGTGTCTTTTACACTAGAAGTAAAATCTATTTAAGTAATAAAATACAAATCTTATAAAATAAGAAGCTATGTGGGCTGAATAGAAAGTAGCTAAATAATATTATCTTTTAATATTTTCTTTTAGTGTGATAATTATATTTTAATTTTTAATCTTTATTTTTAGTTTAAATTTATCTTTATTTTAATGTTGTTTTTCTTTTTTTTTAAATGTATAAATTTTTACATTATAAAATGGGGGCCTCAGCACGGGTAAACAACCCAGTGAGGCCAACATTACTGAATTAAAATATGAAATATTGTAAAATAATGTATAAACAATAAAAAATAAAAAAAAAAAACAAAAAAATGTTAATTTATTTATGACCTGAATTCAAGAGCTGGTGGGGCGGAACGAAGCGTTGTATTGAGCAAATGAAAGAAGTACGTGATGTGGCGGAAAGACCCATCGGGCAGGGGTCCGTGAAACCCTCCAGTAAGGCATCCCATTTCATCACCTACGCTGCTGACGGATGCTGAAACGGTAGGATGGAGCAGCTAACAGGGCTCCAGCTCCACGGTTCCTGGTGACGTCCGAATCGAGTCGCCAGGATGGTGTCAGCTAACCGACGATTGAGTCCATCAGGTCATGAAGCGCCTTCTGTAGACCCAATGTCGGAAGGAACAGAGATCGCGCGACCAAACAGGCGCTCAAATAACACAAGGTCATTCCTAGCATGGAGGATGAAATATCACAAAAAACCACATGTACTCTCTAAATCATGTATCAATAAAATAAAATGCGATAATATTGATGTTAATGGCGGTGTGATTGCTTCGACCAATCATAAGTACTGTGGTCGAGGTCATCTGTGCCTCGTCAAGGAATGAACAATAATCAAACCACCCACGAATGAACTCTAGGCTCATTCTAGGCCCATCTTCCCTTCCCGAGTACGCTTCACAGAAGGTCAGCCCCACCAACTGCGCAGAGACAAATATCAATACTACAATTAAATAGACAGGTACCAAAAGGTAACCACTCACATATAACTTGATGGTGTTCTTTTAATAACGAAGCCCATACACCGAACAACCATGTTACTGTTTTTTAAATATTATATAACACCTTATTATTACTTAATTCCGTGCAGTTGAAAACAACAAATATTTCTGAGAAAGTATTGCCAACTGCATGTAATCTAAGTAACTCAGTTCTGATTTTGTTGTTGCAATTAAAAATCTAATATTTCTGGTTGATATATTGACAGTAATTAGGCCAAAGAAATCAGTAATTTCTAAAATAATATAATTAACCATTTCAAAAATAAAATTCAAGTCTAAAACAAGTATTCTAACTGGGAGTAATTTTAATTTTATTGACAGTGCCTATCTAGTGTGGTTTATATCAATTGATCGGCCGTGGCACTAAGTGCCGGAAATAACGCCAACAGTTGAGCGGCCAGTGTTTCGTGCTACGAGCGTCTAACGTGATTATGATCGCGTCATTGTAACGTTTCAACAGCGATTTCAATAAGAGCTCATTTCTACCAATTGTGTGCTTTGGAAACGTGAATCTGAATTTGATTATATTTTCAAGTGGCCCGAGATCGTGTCTGTTTCGTTTTCATAAAATTTAAGTAGGAATGTTAACTAAAATCCATTAAATAAATTGGACGTTTTTTACTCTTTGAAATTAATCTAATAGTTTTTTTGTCTTTTAGTAGTTATTATTTTTAATTCTAGATATAATAATTTTTTCTCGGTTAAGGCGATGCATTACGAAGTAATGCAAAATCATGTGTTTTTGGTTTGAAAATTTGGTCGCCTAAAAATGTTTAAGATGCTTTAATTAAATACTGCGAGTAGAATACATCTTTGCCTTTAAAACGATCGAGTATTTTTTAGATAAATCTTTTTATAAGCCTAGAAAAAAATAATGTTTAAGGCTTTAAAGTTCAAAATCTCCTACTTACGAACCCATTTTCGGTTATGATTTTATTGTATAATGTGGAAAATTAAGTTATTTATAAAATGATCGAAAAAAAATTGAATATTTATGCCTGAACATCCACAAAATCAAATAAAAGGCACTTTTGGCCATGTTTTTTTCTTGCATAAATCAAAAGAGGCAGATGGTGTTAAGCAGGAATTTAAACCTTATCGTCGTCTACGTAAGGGTTGTTATTGATAACGGCTCAATTTAAAATATTACACGACGTAGTGCATCGCCTTAACAATTTAAGCATTTTATACCTATCGATGCACGTTATTGAAAGCGTGAGAACCTCATTTACGGAAAAGAGCGACTTTACTTAAAAACTAACTCAATTGCGCATATGATTGGAGCAAAGATTAAAATAATTGAAGTAAGTATTAATGATAACGTCCGAATTACACACAGAGCGTAAAAACTATTGCCTTATAGGAATTCCCTCGGAGCCTATGTCATCTTTGGAGTTGCTGTGTGCAAAGTCTTTTTACGGAAAGGGAGGAGAGGAAGTTCTCGAAAGTTATGAGGGTTGAGTATTTTTTTTCCTTTTTTTGTATTTTTTTATTAAGTTATAAGAAAAAATACATTTGTATATCTAGATTAAACCTTTACTAACTACTAAGAAATTATTTCAATGACATTTAGGCACACTTTACACATCACCTAAAACTTATTCTTTATAGCATTTAGGCATAACCCACGAAAAGAAGCAAGACTTTAAGCTTCTTTAACATCTGTCGGTAGTTGATAATCTTAAATCCTTTAAAATAGAAATTATTATGGGTTCCCAACAAATTCGTTTTTGTAAGCCTAAAATCTCCACAGTCTCTCATGTTTATTGTAAGTCATACGCTGTCTCACACGTAACATACCTTTTGATTTTTTTTTATTTTTTTATTAATTAATCAAACGAAAAAGTACAAAAGTAAAAAGGTTTGTAATTTACAATGACAATATTTAATACTACTCTTCCAGAGAAGCATTAGCTTGTGGTTGGAATAGGAGTGTACATTATACTATTGTAGATATTACATGATGTATTTTACGCATAATCAAGAGAAGTAGGAAAAAAAAATTGTAAATAAAATGTAAAACTAGTAGCTATAATATATATGTACATAAACATGGTGTAATTAGTTTCTTCATATTAATTATCTTAGAATACCAACAACAATAGAATACTGCTCGCATGCCTCCATTTTGAATTATATTCAATTTCTTTTTCTGTGTTTGATTTCACAAGAAAATGTGACTCCAGAAGTTACCGGCGTATGAATTTATCACTCCCACTGCAGTGCAGGGCGATGTTTCGAGAGAGTCCGGCAGTAGAGTTTAAAAGGTCTCCTTTAACCGGTCTCTCCCGATCCGGCTCCCATGCAGTTGGTGGACAAACGTATCCGACTTCAACACCTGGACAAACCTAACTTCATGATCCCGGGCTCAAAAAACGTGGCTTGCCACCTATGTTGGAAGTGTTGGTTGTCTAATAAATGGTTCCCGGGCTGGTGGTACCCATATTCGCCTCCCAAATTGGTGCTTGCAATACGCCTTTATCTGTACAGGCATAGTGCCATGACCTGTTTTCTCCCAATCACTTGGGTTTCTACCCTTTAAAACCGATTTTTTTCTTGCATAAAAATAATTGAAAACCTCACCCTTTGAGAACTTTAACTGCTTCAGAAACAAGGACCAATTCTCCAAAGGTAAATATAACCTGTGTATCATGTAAAGCAAACATGTAAGCGTCCTTATGTGTGTAAAAATTATTGGTGTTATTGCTTTGAATGTAAATGTCATGTTCGAAATTAGAACTGATTATGTGAACAATTAATACAAGCTAAAAATAACTCTCGGTAAAAAATAATATTTTTAGCAGAAAATTATTTTAATTGTCATTTTCAAAATTCGAACTGATTTGTCAAGAATTCAGGCTATCCCATGATTTTTTACCTGTTAAAAAATTACTTACATCTTGAGGAATTGAAAATTACTTTAATAGTGAAATGCTTTCCTTGCCTTTATAATATTTTCGTATAAGAACATTTTACTTTTGCAATAATAATATCTGTATTACAACGGTTTGCAATTAAGATAAGAGTAAGAAATATCTTAAATAATATTCTGAAAAACAAATTTGATTTACGTGTGTTTTGAACAGCAAATTCGGCATGTTAATAATATGTAAAAATAATATCTGTATTACAACAGTAAACAATTAAGATAATGTAAACATACAAATTATCTAAAAATATCAGAAACAATATTTTGACAATCATATTTGTTTAAGGTGTGTTTTGAACACCAAATTTGGCCAGTTAAGATAACATAAACATGAAAATTATCTTAAAATATCAAAAACAATATGTTGACATTCGGATTTTGCTTAGGTGTGTTTTGAACATCGAACCATGTTAATGATATGCAATAATGATATCTGTATTACAACGGTTAACAATTAAGATAACATAAATATTAAAATTATCTTAAATTACTAGACATAATATTTTGACAGTCAAATTTCGTTTAGATATGTTTTAAATATATTATTTGATATGTTAAAAAAATGTCCAAATAATTTGCCTATTCCTTTGCTGAACTTTGTTGGTGAAGAATTTGCAAGTTTAGTTCTCTTGAAGCACATACTTAAATTATCATATTAATAATTGGTATTTCAAAATTCACTCAAAGCAACGAGGACATAGCATAAAAACGTATACGTATACATTTTGGCAATTGAGAAGTGTTTTCAAAAAGAGAAATATCTTCAAAAATGTATTGGTTTTCATAGCCCGGTCAGTGCCGAACAGAGTTTGATACTCACAGAAGGTAGGGATTTTTTCCCTTTTTAGAACAAACAGTGCTTTGTAAATAAAGGTCTACCGTTTTTTTATATAAAAACAATCTCCATTAGTTTTACTTGAGCATGAAAAAAATTACAGATGTTTTCTGTAACGTTAATTTAAAAGCATTAGCATTTTCTTTAAGCATATACCTTGCAGGAGCGAGGTTCAAACGAAAAAAGGAATAGTTTTTTTTTTCATTTTCGTTCAGGCTTTATATTTTCATAACGTTAATATTTCTATTAAGATGAACCTTTTATGAAGGAAAAAGCACCGTTTCCTTGACTTAAGCAACGTTTCCGAGGTTCTAATAAATTAGCATGATTCCGTCTTTGAAGATCCTTCGTAGATAAATTAAAATTCTGGGAATTTTATGTTGCATCGGGATTCTTCTGGGATTACTTCATCTTAAGAATTAAGGCATACTCGTAAGAATTTGTGTAAAACATGAAACTCTGAAAGGATTCAAAATTTTACTTATTGTACCTAATAATCACATAATTAGGTCAGTGGCTGAGCGGTAGTAAGTTTCTAACACAAAAAAAACATGTAGTTTTCTTTATACTAATATGTAGCTTTCTTACAAAAAAAAATTGAATGAATTATTTTAGTTTATTTTATTTTATTAGGAACATTACATACCTTAAAAAGGTAATAATTAGGTCATAACTCAATAAATAATTTTCACATCATGCAAAATTAATCGCTTTATTGATTCTAAAAAAACAAAATAATTATGTATTAAAATAGTATAATAATTATATATTTAAATTTAAATTTTTTTTAAATATTAAAGTTACGTATAAATAATATTGCGGCTAGAAGATTAGAAAAAATAAATACAATTAAAAATTAATAAATAGCAACTGAAATATTTATTTTTCCCTCTAATGTAATAGTTGTTTTATGTTAAATTTTAATTATAAAATAAAATTGAATTATTTCAAATTTTTTTTAAATTAATTGATAGTTATTTATATTTTATCAACAAATTGTTTAAAATATCGTAAAGTAAACGACACGACAAATTACAGTTCATTTGATAAGACAAAATAGACAAAAATTTTTTCACTAAAACCATTGTTTTTATATTAACCAATCAATAATATTTTCTGCTTATTGATATTCTGGAAGACTATTTGTGTGAAAAAGAGATTTCTCATATAATATGAGAAAGATAGCTATTGGAAGAAATGTGACCACTTAAACTTACTCACTTACGTAATTTTAGCACTTTTTAAAAACATTTTTCTATTTTTCGCCTCCCTGCTTTTCAATCAGTCTTGCAACATTTAAAACGGGGATGCCACAGTCCCAATACCTGCGGGAGGTAATTTTTAACATTTATTAATATAATCAGTATACTTCATACGCTCCTTTCGAATTATTTTAAAAATTTGACTACAAATGTTGAACCGAACATTTTCCATTGATTGCAGAGAATCACGCGCCGGTTCATTTCCCAAATAGTTGAACTTTGCGCCGGACCGGGGTATTTTTAGCTTTCAGCCAGCGGCTCATATTCACCTGGCGCGCTCAATGGAAGCTTTCAGCAGATGGCAAAGCTCGCGGATCGACCCGCGATACTCAGAGTCATAAGCTTAAGAATTAATGAGATTCGTTCGCTCACCGAACATTCATTTATTTTAGGTTGACAATGGAGTGTTTTTTTTAAATCTAAAGCACTTACTTTATTATCAAAAACATAAAATTGGTAAGGGATTGAGTAGTAATTATTATAACTACATCATGATAGCTTTTCTTGCATGCGTACGTATCGGGTACGGAAACGTTATCATTGAAAGACCGTCATTCGGAATCGACAGTTTTCTTGATTTAACCGTGTTCGGTAAACAGATCTTCGTTTGATAGCCAGTTGAATCCCAGCCCTCCTCTTCCTAATCTCCTTCCTGTGATATCTGTGCGAATGTATATGAGTGCAAGCGAGATAGCATGCTTGCGAGATCTTATAAAAGGCGATGTACGTAAATTGTGTGCCTTTTTTGTTACAACAGCTCCCAGTACAAAATCACCTTAGTTACTACCTTCACACGCCACAATAAAGGCACAATAGTCCATACACCACACTTTCCCCTTAATACTCCTTCTATCTCACATCATACCACAAATGGGTATGTTAGCCTTCCTGATTTGAGACGATTTGAAACATTTGTTACAATTGTGTGGTAAAAAAAACTATTACAATAGCATATACTCGTACGTTCAGATCGCCAGCTTCACATTTCACAAAAATAGGAAAAACCTAGTTTCACCGGCTCCGAATCGATTTTGTCCAATTTGACGGTACGAGATCAAACATATTATATCGTTCATGTAAGATGAAATGCAAATTGTTTATTTCTTTTAGAAACATAAAAGTCTAAATATATAAAGGAGGATTACAAAAAATAGACCAATTACTAATATTCACAGGTAGGTTAATTTTTGAAACATAAATCTAAGTACCTAATAGATGTAAACTAAAGTATAAAAAAGCATATTAAAAATGATAAAAATGAAAGTATTACAAATACAATGTAACCTTTATTATATTATAATACAAATTAAAATTATTACATGTCACTCGTCATGTATTATATCATAATACAAATGAAAGTATTACAAAGAGGTGTAACCTTTATTATATTATTATACATATCTTCTTGAAAAGCAAAGCGTATATTCTATAAATATCATTACTCTTATTAATAAAACTAACATCAGGTATTTATGGTTTGAACATTTCTGTTGATGTGACTGATAACTTGTCGTAATAATTGTAGATAGGTCGGTCCATCACAATATTTTCGATGGAAATTTTGTAAAGGAGTCAAAATTTTCATATTTCTGGTAGAGTTCTAAAATAAATTATGAAATGTATCAACAAGAAGTAGATAATATGTTATCATCCCTTTGATCATAATTTAGCCTAGACGCGAACGTGATAAAATGTTTATGACGTGATGATGTTCAATAAAGTTTATTGTGGAACAAAGAAACTTTCAATGATTATTAATATTTATTTTTTTTTTTTCGTAGAAAGCAATCACTTTGTGGTTTAACATTTTAATGAAATAAAACAATATTTTTTGTTTAAAACCACGAACTTTTATTAATTTTAAGACCAACCGGTTTCGCTTCACTCGAGCATCGTTAGGGTACAAAATTAAACTGTTTAATAAACCAGTTTATTACGATGCTCGAGTGAAGCGAAACCGGTCGGTCTTAAAATTAATAAAAATTCATGGTTTTTAACAAAAAATATTATTTTATTTCATTAATATTTATTTATTTATTTCTATATACATATACGCCTAAAAAGGCTTTTACATAGAAGTGATACAAGATGCAGTGTACATAGGAGAATATGTATTATACAGGAGATATTGACAGTAAAAAGATGTAGTCCATTTTAACTAAGGTACAAAATACACACTTGTAAAATTGTGATTACAAGTATAATGGGAAAATATTTAAAAATATGAAACAATATTAGTAAAACGTAAGAGTAACATAAAGTAAAAAAGAAATTACAACAACACTACATGTAAGACAAATCATTAAGACTAATTTACCAAGGCACTCTAATTTGTAGGATTCAACAAAGTGTTGGTGTAGATTATGCTTAATTCTATATATGGAGTCAATAAATAAATCAATAGCACCCCCATACTTGTTGCCTAGATCATGCATCCTATTGGTCAGTGAGTGTGTCTGATAGTTGGTCGAGTATGTATTACAGAATAATGTTATATTTTGTCTTGTATTCCTAGTTGGCACATGTAGTTTAATAGTGGCAAGGATGGCAGGACTATCAATTAAGTTATTAATGACTCTGTGTAACACAACCAGGTCTGAAATAATTCTCCTGTCAGACAGTGTTATTAGATGCAATTGATTCATCAAACTGACATAATTAATGTAATCAATAGGATTTCCGAGCTTAAAATTAACGTAGGTACTTAAGAAATTTGTGCTGAACTCTTTCTATATTATTGGAGTGAACTTTATATTAAGGGGACCAAATAGGTGAATTATACTCCAATTGACTTCTGACTAATGAAATATAGAGGGTTCTCATACAATCTATGGACTTTAAATCAGTTAAAGTTCTGCAAAGGAAGTCAAGCATCTTTAAAGCCTTATTAGTTATATATTATAGTTGATGTGTTCAATGAATGACAAGTTTTCATCGAATATTACACCCAAGTCACGAATATGTGATCCTGGTATTAATTTAATATTATTTAATGTTTATTCATGTAATATATTATAACGAGATTTGGAAAATCGTATTACTTTACATTTCTGAATGTTCAAAAATAAAGCATTTTGTTCACACAATTGATGAAGTTGTTCTAAATTACTCTGTAAAATTTGACAGTCGTACACATTTCGTATTCTTTTATATATTTTTAAGTCGTCAGCAAATAGCAGAACTTCTACATCATTAAATTGGTCAACAATGTCATTGATGAATAATAAGAAAAATATTGGGCCGATGTGGGACCCTTGTGGAACCCCACTTGTGGCCTCGAATATATAAGATTGTACAGAATTAATCTTTACACTAAGCAACCTATGGCTAAGATAACTAACAATCCAACTCAATAATTTACCTTTGATGCCCAACAATAGAAGTTTATAAATAAGTATGTGATGTAGAACCTTATCAAAAGCTTTACTAAAGTCAGTGTATATACTGTCCACTTGTTGTTTGAGACCCAGAGATTCAGATATGTAATTTTCATAAATCATTAAATTACTTAAGGTAGAGCGACCTGTGATGAAGCCATGTTGGTTAGGAACAATAATGTTGTTGATAGGTTTTACAATGATATCTAGGACTAATTTCTCAAAAACTTTCGGTAAAGCAGACATTATACAAATTGGTCTATAGTTTGATATATCGCTTTTATCTCCTTTTTTTATGAATAGGGGTTAAATTATTCTTTTTCCACTGAGCTGGAAAAGAACCAGAACTTAAAGAATTGTTTAAGAGTTTATAAAGAGGATATATCAGACACTAACACAGGTTTTGAAAAATATTGGAGGAATATCATCCGGTCCAGCAGATTTATTGCTATCTAATTCTTTTATGACTTTTTCTATAGATTCTTTTTTGATGAAACATTGGCTTAGATTTAATACCTCTTCTTCTGAAATATCGGGAATGGTATTGACACGAATATCTGTGTCGTAAACACTTTTAAATGAATCAGCAAAGAGATTAACTATACATTCGATACTGTCGGCACATTTTTCTTTTAAGTACATGTTATTGGGAAATCCACAATCATTTTTTTGTCGACTTTTAGAAAAATTCCATAATTTTTTAACATTTTGGTGTACCTTTTTTTCTATTAGGCTTACATAATCACTATAGCATTTTATTGATAATTCCTTACACTGCTTACGTTATTTAGTAAAAGTTATGTAATCATTAGGATTTCTGGTATGTTTATACATTCTATGGATATGTTTTTTATAATTAATATATTTTTTTAATTCGCTCGTAAACCATTTGGGATAGTTAGATGGTATGAAGTTGACCCTAGGAACAAAGCGCTCTATCGAGGTATTTAAAATTGAGTAAAATTGTTCTAATTGATTATTTAAATTATTTTCGCTGTCAAAAAATTACCAATCTAACGAGGTAAGGTACTCAATAATATTATGGTATTCGGCTTTGGAGAAATTATACGATGTGGTAGTTAGGTTTGGAGGTCTTCCAGACATATTTGTTATGATAATATCTATTGGTGGATGGTGTTTATCTAGAGGCAGAATAATTCGTCAGATTTCTCAACCACTATTTTTGAATCACTTGAAAACACTAAGGACGGGTTGTTTCGGAGAATTTGAACAATTCTTCAAATTTCAAAGTTAATTTTCAGGTTCTGTGAAAGATTTTTTCAAGTTCTGTTTTTATTTCAGTTTTTTCAAGCAACTACCCTATGCTGATATAATAACAGAACTTGAATAGGACTTTCACAGAACCCGGAAATCAACATTGAAATTTGATGAATTGTTCAAATCCTCCGAAACAACCCGTCCTAAATCTAACATTCGATTATTAGAATTAGACACATTGTTTGATTGAGTTAGTCCTAGGAATATGGACATATCACGAATTTCACTGGATTTTGCGCAATGTAATTCAACTTCGTTTGTGGCAGATCCGATGTCATCTTGGCTGGTCCAGTTTGGCAGATTATAATCACCAGCAATTATGAATTTTGCTTTCGGATATTTGAATTTCAGCATTTGTATGTCCTCATTGTGGTTTTTATATATTTGCAAATCCGATGCAGGTGGGATGTGGACACAACCTATAATAATTTTACTATAAGGTATGTTGAGCATTACAAAAATGTATTCAACATTTGTGTGCTTGACCGGTAGTCTAGAGGATGAGATATTTTTAGACACACATAACATCACGCCTCCTCCGTTAGACTTTTTGCTCGAATTAGGACTTCGATCAAGGCGATAGATAGTATATTGATTTAAACCTAATTCTGACGAGCCGATATCTGCATTTAACAATGTTTCAGTTAATAATAAAATGTCATATGAGAAGGTGGGTGAATTCCTTTTAAGTTGTTGCAATTTTGTACGAATTCCTCGAACATTTTGATAATATCCATTGATTCTTAAGAGTGTGTTATGTTTGTTCATCAGTTTTTTGCGTGGCTTTTGATAATTTTAGGAATTCCATTAAAAATTTTGATTCGCAAATCAATTTCACCCTTTTCTTTTCTCTCCTCCATTTCTTTCCAGAGGTAAGTCAAATGTTCTCTTTGTTAGAGGGTCCTATCCGGTTTCATTTTTATTCCATTAGGCAAAGTATTTTTATTAAAAAGAATAAGTTTTGCCAGCTTAGGGTCTTCAAATTCAACTTTAATGGGCCAGATTTTGTTTGAAATTTTACTACCAAGCCTGTAAATTTTAACGTCTTCCGGTTTGAACTCGCTATTTATTTCACTAACGATAGTTAAAACTTTTTTTGTCTTCCAAGATATTCTCCATGCTTGAGTTGAAACTAGACTTGGGAACGTTAAGTAAAATAACGTTTTTGGTGCGGATCTTGCGTTCCTCTATCTCAGCAAGCAAGTCACAAATTAGTGTTGTTTCTTGGGGTAAAACTTTCTTTTCTATGATTTTTTCAAATGTCATAACTTTCCCCTCCAGGACTCCTACATTTACTCCTAGGTCCTGCATAGTACCAGAGAGGTAAGATAGTTTGGTGAGTATTTTTGCCATTTGATCTTTAGTGATTTTTAAAGAGGGATCGGTAATGACACTATGGATGCCAGTAATCTCTTCCTTGGCTTTATTTAGAAGAGAAAGTGCTTCATTCGTATTCATTTTGAAAGCGATATTCGGCGGAATTTGGCACTATAATTATTAAGAAGAAGCAGATTTACTGCACACAGAAGTTTAAATAATAGTTTTAACTGTAGGATTGTTTGCAAACACTATTTATTTGTTAATATATATTTGTATTTATTTGATTTTACAGATTTTGATATATTTTAGCTCAATACTTTTAAAAAAAACATTAATTATTGAGAGCAAAACAAAAACTCGACAACTGTCATTAACATGTCATTGTTACATAATTAAATAATATTATGAAAAAAAAACTTTAGTATTTACCTATCAGTACATGAAACTGCCATTTATAAAAAAAATGTTATAACTGTTAGTCACTTTTTTGTATATTTTCTGCATACAGGAGGCCCAGAAGAAAAAAATTCTTCAGGGCCTATGACATCTTTGAAGATTGTGTGTGGAGGATATTTTGAGGAGAAACAAGAGTAAACATGGATATTGAAGAGACTCACGTCGCAGGAGGGAGGACTACCTGGGTTCACACAAGCATCAAGGATTTTTCGTGGATTTTAATTGAAGTAAAAGAAAAAGGGCGTTTTTTAATATTTTGAAAGTAAAATAGATTTACATTGCCTATCAAGGAACTAATGTTTTAATAATAATAATTGGATAATTTGTAGAGCGCCGTTTTTGTGAAAAATCACCTCAAAGGCGCTGCTGTTTTAGCCTGAAAAGAGTTGAATTTCACAAGAAAATATATTTTACTGAAGGTTTTGCTTATTTCATGACACCAACAACGCTTGTCGTTCAAGAGTTAATTTTACTACACATAGTTTTTCCAAAACTCATATAAGACTCGTTGTATAAAAAGAGATTTGGTTGGAAACAACAACTTTTCGGTTGTTAATTTAGGTCAGCGATATGGTTGCATCTCAGAAGCTAGTATTTTCGTACAAGCAATAATAGAACGCATAGGTTTTATTTGTGCTGTCTCGACAAGTGTGACCTGTTTTGTTTTCGAAATTGTACCTCATCTCTTGTCTGTAGTTCTTATGAAAGTCTTCGACTCACGGAACAAACAAACACTGTATTGGTACCTCTATCTAAGTAACAGGTCGCAATCGTCAGAATATATATGATAGGTGTTAATGCTATCTGTTATTCCACTATTTCAAAGAAGGTTGCTTTGAGTAACTAGCGCCATTGATAATTATAATAAAACACCGGTTTTGTGTTAGTATACGAAGGAAAATTGATTATGCAGAGGCAGCTTCATACTTTAAAATTGATTCACTGAGTGTACGTAGGCATCATAAGGATGCACTTTTCCCGTATAAAGTAGTTTACAATAATATTTTATGCCCAGAGTTGCTAAACAAGGTTACATTCATTGTACCTGCGCGTTCAACACGCTCTTGCGTCCTGTTCAGGGTGGATCAATGCAAAACGACCTCTAAGGAGAATTCCTGCCTGAACAGACTATGCAATAATAACAACAGCGTATTATTCAAGGTTGATATTTTCAGTTGCAAACTTACCCAATCCAAAAGGTCAGTAAAAGAACATTTCTCTGATGGTTTGTGAATAATGTTGTCTCTATTATTTATATTCCAATTATGATTTGATTTATATCTACAACCTCTCTTCATGGCTATAAACGTATTGTTTTGTATTTTTTTTGTTTTGTATAATCTCCAGTTTTTCTCCAATTTTTTTTAATTCACATCCCTTTCTTACAAATTTAATTTACTTATTCAATATTATGCTGTCTCAGTAGAAGTAAAGTCACAAGGAGTAAATGCATAATTAGTAATATAAAAAAAAAACTTTAGGATTTTACTTACTTATGTGTTTTGGGTTAAAACAGATCCTAAAGGACTCTCAATATCAGAAGGTTGTTTTTAATAAAAGAATATTGAAATTCACTGAGTTTATTTGAACACATTGTTATACGCGACAATAAAATTTACATGGACGATTCTAGAATGTAGACGGTAATCTAAAAGGCACAACCAGTCGGGTCCAGCGGGAAATCAAGAATAATTCGGTCGGCTCACTGGCGGACCGTTGTGTTGAACACAGAATGTTGCCATAATAAGGAACTTAAATTAATAATTATTTTGTGCTGTTCGCTGGCAGGTCGCTGGTAGGTACCGTCTACATACTTCGCCCCCAGTTGTTAAACGATATATAAAGTAAGAAACATATAGTAGTATACATGATTTAAAAAGAAAAAAATTATAAAGTTGAGAACTTGTCAGTGATTATAACACACAATTGTACATTTTTAAATTTAATACAACAGGAATTATTTTTTTTAATTATTTTCAACTGTATATCGAAATGTGTTATTTATTATCTCTACATATTAATGGAGATAGTAATATTAAACAAAAATGAAACTGGGTAGTGTCCTCATCCAGTCTGGCATATTCCATTTTTATTTCCATTGTAAACTATTGTTATTACATATATGAAATGCCAAGTAATGTTTACACTTTTCTATAAACATTTGGATAGAATTATCACATAAATTATCACATGTTATATTATATTACTACATTAAAAATTTTTATCATCTGTGAATTTGATATTAAAAAATATAGCCTAAAAGTGCTTAAAATTATAGCTTAAAATTATACAAGGCTTCAACGCGTAAAGCGTAATTATTTTAAATGCAAGTTGCAATTTCTTCGCTATTTGCGGAATGGTGAAAGTATATAAAAAAAACTTAAAAACTATTAACGCTTGCGGAATATTTTTAAAATTATAAAAAACATGTTTGTACAGTTATATATTTTGGTAATATGTGATACATTGTTTTACATGAACAATATAAGACATATTATTAAGCTATTATATATTTAGGACATTAGCGTGGTGTGACATTTCTAAGTATAGGTATATAAGATTTGCTTATACATATCTAAGTACATAGGTTAGTTAGATCATTTATTTATTTTTTAGGAAAAGAAATGCCTTTTTATGCTTTAAACTGTCCTAATCTGTCTGGGAAATGAACTCTTCGACCAGATTTTGTGGTTCTGATTATTTCTGGTAATACTGGAACAGATGTAGGAACAGATACATTTTCTTCTGCAGGAACAAAAGCAGGTTTTAGGCGGTCTATTGTGACACGCTTAGGTTTTCCTTTTACAGTAATTAGGAATGTTTTTTCATTCCGTTCTTCCACCTTGTACGGGCCTTCGTACGGATTCTGCAGTGGTCTTCTTCCACCGTCAGTTCTGAGGAACACATGTGTCGCGCTAGGTAGGTCTTTGTGGACAAAAAACTTTCCTGTACCATGAACACTGGCAGGAGTTGGTTTAATGGCTTCGAACGTATTTTGTAGCCGTCCGATATATGTGTCTGGTTCCTCGCGTGGTGTTGCTGTGAAGAAATCACAGGGTAATTTAAGGGTTCTACCATAGGTTAATTCAGCTGGTGAACACTTCAGATCTTCTCGTACCGTTGCTCTCAAACCAAGTAGAACTAATGGGAGGCTTTCGACCCAATTTCGATCGCCACAAGCCATGAGAGAGGCTTTTAAGGTGCGGTGCCATCTCTCGATCATACCGTTAGCTTGTGGGTGGTACGCGGTGGTCCTAGAATGTTTTATTCCAAATTTTTCGGTTAGTTTTTTGAAGAGGCAGGACTCAAATTGTCTGCCCTGATCCGAACTGATGGTATCTGGGGTTCCGTGACGGGCAATCCAATGTGTTGTCAGTGCAGTAGCGACGGTTTCTGCAGTCATATCTTTCAAAGGGATTGCTTCGGGCCATCGTGTGTACCTGTCAATCATAGTGAGTATATATTGGTACTCGTTACACGCTGGGAGAGGTCCAACCAGGTCGATATGATTATTACGGAATCGATCCTCTGGTAGTAAATACGTTGCTAATGGTGCAACCGTATGTCGAGAGACCTTAGCTTTTTGGCAAGCTATGCACTGTTTGACAAAGTTTTTTATGTCTGTCGCCATGTTAGGCCAAACAAATCTTTGTTTTATGGTATTTGTCGTTCCCAGGATGCCAGGATGGCAAACATTGTGTACACTTTCGATTACCTGCATTCGCATGCAAGCGGGTACGAATGGTCTGATATGGCCCGTTGATACGTCACACCATATTGAAGCTTCCGAGCCTGGAATCACCATTTGACATAAGGCGAGGGCGGTGTCATCTTTTGCCTTCATAAGTCCGTCGTCTTGACACTGCGCTTTCTCCATCTGCCTGTAGTCAATAGAAGTAGGGCTGTTAATCTCTTCGATTCGAGATAGTGCGTCCGCTACTATATTTTGTTCTCCAGAGATATGCCTGATGTCCGTTGAAAATTGGGCAATGTAATCCAACTGTCTCTCTTGACGTGGAGAGCTAGAGGCTCGCTTCTTGCAAAAAGCAAAGGTGATTGGCTTGTGATCTGTATAGATGGTGAAATTTCGACCTTCAATATGACTTCTAAAATATTTTACCGCTTCGAAAACACCAGTAAGTTCTCGATCGAAGGTACTGTATTTTCGCTGTGCTGGTGAAAATTTCTTGGAAAAGAATGCTAAAGGTTCCCAAGAATCGCCATTTGACTGTTGTAATGACGCACCCATAGCTATGTCGCTAGCATCAACCATTATAGCTATTTTAGCGTTGGTATTTGGGTGTGCGAGTAATGCTGCGTCAGCTAAGAGTTGTTTGCATTCGTTGAATGCGTCCGTCAGTTCTTGATTCCAAGTTATTTTCCTCTTGTCATTTTTCTTATAACCGGCAATGCAATCAAATAATTTAGTTTGAGTGTTGATAGCCTTAGGGAGGAATCTTCTATAATAGTTCAACATGCCTAAAAAACGTCGCAAGTCTTTTGCTGTTTTAGGTAATGGAAAATTTATGACGGCATTCACCTTTTCTTTGATAGGCGACATTCCTTTTTGTGTTATTGTGTGACCCAGGAAGTTGACTGTAGGTACGCCAAATTGGCATTTATTAATGTTGATTACTAGATCATATTCAGCAAGGCGTTTGAGTAATATTTCCAAGTGTTTTCTATGTTCTTCTTCATTTTTAGAAGCAATCAGGATGTCATCAAGGTATACGAAACAAAAGTCCAAATCTCTTGTCACAGCATACATAAAACGTTGAAAGCTTTGCGCTGCGTTTGATAAACCAAATTGCATGGATGTGAATTCGAATAATCCAAATGGTGTGATGATGGCAGTCTTCGGAATGTCTTCAGGTTCCACTGGTATTTGATGATAAGCCCTGGTCAAGTCAATTGTGCTGAATATGGTTGCATCTGCAAGTTTGTGTGCAAAATCATGAAGTTGAGGTATTGGAAATTTATCCGGGATCGTTTTAGCATTAAGACGACGATAATCGCCGCAAGGACGCCACTCGCCGTTGGGTTTTTTTACCATATGTAACGGGCTGGCCCAATTGCTTTTAGAAGGCCTGCAGATCCCTTGTTCCATCAGATATTTGAATTCTTTCTTCGCCGCTTCCAGTAGGGCTGGTGCTAGCCTGCGGGCTCGTTCGGTAACGGGTGGTCCTCGAGTTTCGATGCAGTGGGTCACTGAGTGTTTTTTGGCATCTGATGTCTTCATGATAGGTCTTGTTAAGTTTGGGAATTTGTTTAGAATATCACGGTATTTTTGCGATGAAGAAATTGTGGAAATACCGGATGTAGGTCCCTTATGAGTTATTCCTTTTATGACTAATCCTGTTGACTGGTCTGCGATTGTTGACTTTTTTAAATTCACCGTTAGGTTGAAATGATGAAGAAAGTCTGCACCTAGGATTGGTCTTGATACATCAGCTACAATAAATCGCCATTTTAGTGCTCGGCGTAGGCCAAAATCGAGTTCTACAGTTCTTGTGCCGTATGTCTTGATGGGATTTCCGTTGGCACCATATAGTGTAGCTGGACAGTTGTCAGAAGTGATGTTATTTTTGTTGTATGACGGGTTTCTAGGAATGACAGAAACGTCCGCCCCAGTGTCCACTAGGAATTTTTGTCTAGTTTGTAGATCATAAACAAAGAGACGACATGTGTTACTCGGAATCTCGCACGTCCCTACTGAGAGGTTCCGTTGTCGTTTCCCGAATTTTTGTTTTCGAAATTACATGGTTGGTAACATCTAAAGGATTTTTCGCCATAACGTCTGTGGAAATGACATAATCCATCAGGATTCCTCTTGGGTGATCTACCGCGAGACCTGGACCTCGGCCTTCCAGCGGGATTCTGTTGTGATGAATTGTTGTAAGAGTAATTTCGACGTGGGCTCTGGTTTTGTCGTCACTTTTAAACGTGACACTTCATGTGTAAGGTCGGAAATTTGCTGTTGAAGTTGTAATAATATAGAATTTTCCGTATTTTCCTTTCTTGAGGTACCCGGTTTATTTTGATGGTCTACAGCACTGCATTCGGATGACTGGTAGACGTCTATTATTTTATCAGCCGCCAACGCGAGCTGATTCGTGTCATTGTCGGTTAAAGCTGACAGGATTGCTTGGACGTGTTGCGGTAAACGCTGCAACCAGAGTGTTCTCACTATAGCACTGTCCGCTAAAGCTGGTCCGGCAAGTTCCATCATGTGTCGGAGGAGTCCGGTTGGTTTCCGATCTTCCAGCTGGATTCCAGTAAGTAGTCGGGTGAGTCGCTTCTCAGACGAATCTTGCAGTCTGTCAATAAGTGCCGCTTTGAGGCTTAAATATTTGTCAGTTGCGGGTGGTTTTGTGACAATATCGCTAACGCATTGTAGAGTTTGAGAATCTAGCGCTGCAATAATTATGTTATATTTAGTAAAGTCGTCCTTAACACGTGAATTAGCAAATTGCGCTTCCGCCTGTACTAGCCAAAGCGATATACTTTCTCTCCAGCATGGTGGTAACCTGACTGTTACATAATTGATATTTGAATCGGGATTAGTTGCGCTTGATGATTCCATGTTTTCGGTTTTCTTTGTATCCAGTTTATTCGTAGTTGATTCAAATGTTTTCTTCAAGTTGGGAATTTCTTCATCCGATATCATTCTGACATTTTCGTAGTATTTAAATGGACAAGTTTAATGCATGTAAGGCTTAAGATTTAAATACGTATTTAAGCAAAATGTAATTAGTTAACATAAGATTATCTTTAACCATTCACTATCAAGTAAAAAAAAAATCAGAAAAACTTTAATACATATGTTTAGAACCATCTATGTATTTATGTTGAAAATATTTGTAAATACTGCGTGGATAATCAAAGACGCAAACCAAAAATTTGAATGGAAGTAGTCTACACTAAATAGTTTTCAAAGATTTCGAATAATAATGTTAAATGTTTAAATATTTTCTCATAATTAATGTTTCGTTAATTATGAGAAAATAATAGTTAAAGTTACTTACGGAGGGGTATTCTGTCTCAGGATCCTTGATTCCACGCTGTCTCGACTGGATGGCAGATAATAATAATGATAAATACGCGTAATTTAGAATGACAATAATGTCAATACGTGTGAAACTTCGGGTCACCAATTTATGATGACGGATGACAATAATGATACGCATGAAACGTCGGGGTCACCAATTTAGGATTTTACTTACTTATGTGTTTTGGGTTAAAACAGATCCTAAAGGACTCTCAATATCAGAAGGTTGTTTTTAATAAAAGAATATTGAAATTCACTGAGTTTATTTGAACACATTGTTATACGCGACAATAAAATTTACATGGACGATTCTAGAATGTAGACGGTAATCTAAAAGGCACAACCAGTCGGGTCCAGCGGGAAATCAAGAATAATTCGGTCGACTCACTGGCGGACCGTTGTGTTGAACACAGAATGTTGCCATAATAAGGAACTTAAATTAATAATTATTTTGTGCTGTTCGCTGGCAGGTCGCTGGTAGGTACCGTCTACAAAACCATTGTTAAAAAAGCTTTAGTCTCCTTCGTCGTACAACATACTCGTTTAAACTTTTATTTTCTTATTCAATAAACACCCTCTGCACAGCATCTCCAGAGATAACTTGGCCTAGAGGAAAACCACTGGTCTAGGTGGAGTAAATTAAACATATAAAAACTCGTATAATATATGTGATATTATCATGTTTCAACTTTTGCAAAAAGAATAGTGGAAGCAGGGAACAAACTTCCTTAACCCTTTCAGCCCCAGTGTTAATTCAAATTAACACGAACTTTGTGATTTTTTTTTTCGCAACTGTGGCAATTTAGAAAAGTCGGGTTTTTGTTTTCTTATAGCTGGCAATCTTCCCCGTGGCGTCTATTTTTTTCCGCTCGGTTGCAATCCTTATTCCCGCCACAAAAACGGTAAATATTTTGACAGCTGCCGATTGTGCGTTCCATCGAATTTCCGCCGTCATCAATTACTTAATTTAAGGTAAGATATCAATATTTTCTACTTGAAGTACATATATTTTCACTCATAAAGATGTGTTCTATAATAATAAAATCAGTTCAATCCACTTTTCACACTTTTTTTGGCAGAATATCGTGAATGAATTTCAATGTTCATTCAAATTAACACTGGTAGTGGAAGGCATAATTTCAACTAGTATGGAGAATTTTTAAAGATAATTATCATCGAATATTTCTTAATTTCTGAATGAATTTTAATTAAAATGTTATTTGTTGTAAACTTTAGTGATTAATTCAATATTTTTTGGTGCATTTTTGCCAACTACAGATGAATAACAGTCTTAACGAGTTGGAAATCGCGCTTCTACTCGAAGGTGATGTTTCTGACATTGAGCTGGAGGATGGCGATGAAATTGATGAACTTGATGATCTGAGGAGTCCGGAAGAGGCTGAGAACCATCATCTCGACCAACCAGCCCTCGAAGAAGTAGTTGGCATGCGGATTGAATTCTTAGTAAGTATTACCTAGGCTGTTTAGTGGCATTTTATTTCGTATCTGTACAACTGTACTGTGTTACTATTCATTGAATCGACCCGATGTTTGTTTTGGAAACAAAAACCGTTGATTAATGGAAGTTTGTTAAAATAACAACTTTTTAATGCATCTCTCCATCATTTTTCAGAATGCCGAAGTACTTGCGCTGGAGGAAGGTGATCCACCCCTTGAACTAGAAGAGGAAGAGCCGCCCCAGGTAGCAGCCAACATTGCTTCGGAGAAAAGTGTGCGTTGGCGTCATCGAGACATGGAACCCGTAGACTCTAACTTTATTTTTAGTTTTTCTGAACCGACTAAGGATATAACACCTCTTAAATATTTTAAATATTTTATGAGTGAAGATATTGTTATAAATATGGTAGAACAAACCAATCTTTACTCGGTTCAGAAAAATTGTAAAAATATTAACACCACTGTCGAAGAAATGGAGAAGTTTATCGGCATGCACATAATAATGGGTATTTTTAAGCTGCCTCAAATTGCCCAATACTGGCAAGAAGGGCTTAGACTGCCTATGATATGTGATGTCATGCCGAGAAACCGATTCACCAGCCTGAGACAATATTTTCATCTTAATGATAATATAAATTGTGTGCCCAGTGGTCAACCTGGACACGACAAACTATTTAAAGTTCGTCCTTTGGTAGATGCTCTCCGTCGCAATTTTTCCAAAGTCGAACCAGAAGAATTTAACTCCATAGATGAAGCTATGATCCCGTTCAAGGGGAGGAGCATTTTAAAACAATATATGAAAAATAAGCCCCATAAATGGGGCATTAAAATGTTCGCCCGAGCGGGATCAAGTGGCTTTGTATATGATTTTGAAATTTACACTGGCAAAGACACCAATGTGGGTGAGAGGACTGCACTGGGAATCAGTGGAGATATTGTAGTAAGACTTTGTCAAGGCATTCCTCAGAATGCAAACTATAAAGTTTCTTTCGACAATTGGTTCACTTCTCATTCACTGATTTCCAAATTAAAATCTATAGGCATATGGTCCATTGGTACTGTTCGTAGCAACAGACTACGTGGTTGCATATTCAAAACAGACCGTCAGTTACTTGAAGAGGGCCGTGGATCATATGATTATAAGACTGAATTGGAATCTGGTGTTTTTGCCATAAAATGGTTCGACAATAGGAACGTACACTTTGCATCGTCATACGTCGGACGGGAACCGGTTGGTACCGTCCGTCGTTGGTCTAAGGTTTCCCGTTCCTACGTAAATGTTCTTTGTCCAGCTATAGTGGCAGAGTACAATAGATTCATGGGTGGTGTTGACCTCAGCGACATGTTGATTTCACTCTACCGAATTGATATCCGATCAAAACGCTTTTATTTAAGAATAGTTTTTCACCTTGTTGACATGTGTGTGGTGAATGCTTGGCTATTGTACAGGCGCCACTGTTCTCAACAAGGTGAAAAATATAAATCGTTATTAGTGTTTCGATCTGAGATAGGCCGTGCGCTAACAGCTGGTAATTCTACAATCAACCCACGTCGTAGAGGTCGACCCTCACATGAATCTCAGGACAAACCGTCTTATAGTAAGCGTCAAGTAAACCAACCAAGACCTCTTGATGATGTAAGGTTTGAGGGCTGGGGGCATTTTCCCCGATATAGTGAAAAGCAGTTGAGGTGCAAGCACTGTGTCCAAGGCATCACCAAAGTCAAATGCGAACGGTGTCTAGTACATTTGTGCTTTGCACCTACTAGAAACTGCTTTTCTGACTATCATGATAGGTCAAATACACATTAAATTGGTATACACATTGATTATCATAGATTTTAGTTGTGTATTTTTAAAATTAAACACTTATTTGTATTATTTGTGTGTTGTTGTTTATTTTACCTTACTATAAAAAAATACCCCCTGACACCCAATGTTAATTCAAATTAACGTAGAATATTTTCTAAAGTATGTATTAAAAAAAATAAATTATATACCAAAAAATTTCAAATAATTTTCTGAGGTATTATCAGGCATTACATATTTTTTATATGTGGAAACAATAATGCGGGTGTGAAAGGGTCCTTAACATGTCACGATGCTACTAATATAAACCAATTAAAAGCTTAGTTGGATTCTTATTTAGAGAAAAGAAAGGGTTAACTTATTTTTAAATTTATCCAGTTATTCTGAGATCAGATTGAGCGCATCAGCAAAATGCTTCCTGCTCATTAAATAAACATTTTTTTTATTTATTTTAATAACTAGAGATAATACAATATTTTCTTTTGTTTTCATAATAAGTTGGAAATTGTTTGTTTTTCATTTTCTCAATGCAGTGTGGTAATCATTTGAAAGTTTATTGTGAAACTTCATTATAATATTATGACTAACTATTATGATATATCACGATGAACTTTTATAACTTTGTCCCACGTATTTATTGCCAGTCTAAACATTCGAAGCTTTTGAAGAATTTTAATCAATCTATTTAAAATCATAGAAGAGTGAAATTGGCCAGATCATAAATAAAAAAGTGGGATAAAGTTGTAAAGTTTCAAAATTAAAACACTTTATGGGTTTATTTTATTAAGCATGATTTATTTTTTATTAAGAGCTCGAAATACATTTTTTTAGGATATGGGTAATACAATATGAAGAGTGAATTTGTAACGTGAGATAATTTTAAATCTATTTTTGTTCACAAAGACAAAATTACCTGTTTATTTTAAATAAACGAAAAATATGAATTATTTCTTTTGACTCTTTATTTTTAGTAGATTATTGTGGCGCCCTAAATTATGGTAACAAGACAAAGGTTAACCAATTATCCGTGTCTAAATTATTAAAGGATTAGTTTGTGTGGTGATGATGTGGTGGCAAAGATATTCAAGTGAAATTCGTGTGGTACGTATGCTATACATAATTATTGCCAACATGCGCATTATTACTACACAATTGTTTTCAGTCCTTTTCTTTTGCAGGGTTCTATTGCTCGAAAAAAGCTCTTTTACAATCACTTCTTGGCTGTACAAAACTAAGGTATAAAACGACTTGTAATAATAACATTATTACATTTGATTTACATTGATTAAAAAAATGGAGTTCTACAAATTAAACACAAAAACCATTAATAATTTATAAATCTCTCGTTATATGAAAACTAGATTTTGTACAGAGTAGACCGGGGCATTTCAGATCACTTTTAATATTTTCTTTAAAATAATTAAAACTACATATGTACTACAAATTTGATAAAAAATGTTAGTAAATATTTAATTTTTGACATTCTTATATACTTTTTATTTAGTGATAATAACTTACAGTAACTTAAAAAAAATGGAATCAACCTTGTAGACCTCTCCACTGATCCGAATCACCCCACGTATATGTGGTGAATCGTATCAAACCCAGTACGAAAAAGATTATCATAGGTTTTAGAACTCAATACTAATGGAAGGATTATAACCAAACCAAAAAAATTATTAATCATTTTTTCTTCGTAACATTCAGTCGTGGTCCTGGATTGGAGGTGATCCCGGTGAGCCAAGACGGGTGTTTTTGTACTTTCGTGTGTGATTTCACTTTCATAACGGCTTCATCCACTATAGTTTTCAACCACAATTGATTTTGAGTAGCCTTGATCTACCCTGCAGACTTTATTGATGCTTTTGACAAAGTACGCCATAAAAATCTCCTAGTTAGCAAGCAATCTATCTGATAGTGGTAGAGTGCCACTAGTAAAAATGAATTCGTTCCTTTCCACCCAATGTAAGCATTTCCAACCTTTTAGGCCCAATTAAATTAATACTGTTTATAAACGGTATACCCCATCAATATCTCATCAATATCTGGATCACATTAATGACGATTTAAAAGCATTCAAAATTATTGAAACCACGGAAGATTGTGAAATTGGTGTACTCTTAACAAATTTCCCATCATAAATAAATGTCAGTCGACAAGATTTTACAAAATAAATCAACCAATTATCTATCCATACGAACTTAATAATTCAACCCTTACCTCTGTTAATAAAATTAATGACCCGGGAATAATTTTCGACTCTAAATTAAACTTTATATCCCTTATAAACGCAATTAATAATAAGGGATTGAAAATACTTAGCTTCATTCTTAGAAATTCTCGAGGCTTTAGGAATATTTCAACCTTAAAATTGTTGTATACTTCTTTAGTTCGAAGTCTAATAAAATCAGGGTATAGTCGAATATAAGATTTTTATCATCGATGTGGGCCTCGATTCTCGACGATTTCATTCCACTCGAAAAACGAATGGTTCGACCGACTCGTTGTTTAATTGAAATAATTTTTGATGTTTGGCGTAAGTAAATAACGAGACTCAAGAATAAGAATGTTGACAAATGTATGTACTTTCGACGGCGATTGCAAGCGGCCTGGATTGAAAAATCTATACCCTGGTCCCCCCGTTTTCTCAGATCCAAGAATTATATTCGATTTAATATTTATGTTCAAAATTTTAAATGGGAGTACAGCCCTGATTTTTTTTAAAGAAAGACAAACGTTCAGCGTTATGAATAAACTGAAATGTTTATTATATATATATTTATATTGTTCATTTGATACAATAAGCATAAGGACCAATTTCTAATTGTAAACGTCTCAATGTACCAAATTTAAAAGGCGTAGATAGGATAAAAAGTGTACATAAATAATATTCATACTAAAACTACACCACTTAAAAATACAAGAAATATTAGACAAGCATCATGTTTCCCAAATTAAAAATTTACAATAAATAATTGGTCGTTTCGGTTATTCATATCTTGGGGTAAATACTTTTTTTAATATGTTTTTTACTTCATTACCAGGAAGATTCAGATTTAAATATAACGATTTATTTATTACAAAAAAATATTAATTTCACCTTAAAAAATACAAAAATATAAAAATGTAACGCGTAAATAAACAACGATAACTTTAGTGAATTAATTATTTTTGAGGTATTTTGCCGTGCTGTGCTACCTCCTTCTGTAGCCAACGTTTCGGACAGCATTGCAGTGTCCATCATGGGGGCAAATGTGTAATAATTGTGGTGAATTGTGTGCTTATGTATGTAGATGTAATACCGTAACTCCAATAATACACTATAATTTTAGGTGGATTTTGGCGTTTGGTTTTGGCATAGTCGTCAATTATCGGATACAAAGAACTATTTGGCTTAGCCCCGTCGTTTTTTTAGTATTATTAGGATTTTTATGAATATCAATTGCCTCCGTAATTAGGCGTCCTGTATGTATTTTGGGTCTTCCCAGAATTTCAAGAACAAATCCAACGTAATTGCCGATATCAATTAAATGAAAAATGCCGTTATTTATTTACAACTAATCATGTTTTGTGACAAAATTGTATCTTAATATATTAAATATTTTACCCATATTTTTAAATTAATTATCTCATGAAATTAAAGACATCAGTAGGGACTTTCATAGTAAAGTTAAAATTAACCTAAACAATACCGAAGTATGACACTAAAATATTGACAAATGTGTGTTTCGGATGAGTGTTAATTTGGGTGAAATTTACCCTGGCAACAAAATGGAAGTTTCTTTGGGTACTACCTGAGGTACCAAACTTTCCACACAATGTGGCAGATGAGAAGGTACCTAGTAGTCCAAGTGCTTACCTACTCACATATCTACATAATTTGCTTTGTACCATTTGAAGACAATAAATGACTACAAACAACTTGATGCCATTGTAAACTGTAGGTACAGTCCATTGTGTTGAATAAAGAGCTCCGCACTTGTCGAAACAAAGCACACAAAACAAATCATTGACCATTGTTTCTGGCCAAATGCAAATGTGATATTCCGGCCCAGCCGCCGCCATCGGGCTTTAGTTGTCAGCGGCTAGTTGCTTTGGGAAAAGGGTATTTGGGAACATGTTATAAGGGTATAGTATGGTATAACACGGTTTAGGGACACATAATGAATCAGGAAATTGAAGTGGCAAATGATTATTACGATGCAGATTGCAATGATTTATGTGTATACTTGATTCAAAAGGAATTATAATGTTTATTTGAATTGATGGGTATTTAAAAATACCTGAGTTCGGTGTAAGATTTTTAGGATTAAACAAAATGTAATAACTTTTACTTCATTGGCTACTTCCAGTGGACGCCCGCGCAATGCACTGAACCGCTTCCAAATAGCAAAATAAAATTATGAAATCAATTGTGACTATAATAGTTTATTTGAACCATCCCATCAAAGAATTAACCCTTTTGTTGGCAACACCTAATATTCTCGAATGATAAATTTATATTATCACTAGTATTTGTTATTCTGTGTTGATAATTTAACAAGTAAACTAGCGGAGTAAAATTAATATTGCTGAATTACTGAAATCCAGTTATAAACGGGATTGCAAGCCCTTTCCTTTTCAACCTTTAGTACATTCGTAATATGTCGAAACACGTGTTCGTACACCTGCTTTTGTCCTGATAATATACAATGACGAAATTAAAAAATATTTGAATTTTTATGAACACGTGTTCCGACATTTGTATTTTACTGAAAGTTTATTAGAAAACCTAAGAATTCGTTCGTTAACGGCCTGCAATCCCGTTTTTAACCTTCTTAATACATTAGCATCTGTAAGTTTTCTCCGTGTACCTATAACATAAGTGCATTTTATGTCGAGGTACATGTATCAATAAAGAATTAATTTTATCTAAAATTCTATAAGCCTTACAACTAACAAATGGGTTCAATCAGTTCTCCGGGGTGGATGCTAAATGAGAAGTTGTTTATTGCTAGGAAAAAAATTTGCGATTTAAAATTAAAATACAATTTACAATTCAGAGATTTAAAACATAATAAAATTAAATAAAAAAAACTTTAAAAAACAACTTTTTTGATTTAACAGGTAGCTATGATTTTCGCAATAGAAAAATCAAATAATCTTAGGTTTCTGAATATTTTCAACACAGTACAATACTCGTACACTCCATACGGGATCCCTTGAAGAAAATAACTTCCCACAGGGCCTGTGGTATCTTTGGGGACAGCGTGTAGAGGTTCTTTTTTAGGTAAAATCAGAAGAGGAAGTTCTGGGAAGAAAAAATATATAAGGGTTAGGTCTCGCCCAACTGGATTCCCCCGATCTGACGAGCAGATCGGGCAGAATGCATCTGGTGGGCATTCGCCAACAAGACCTGGTTAAACGTCACCCCATAAACCCGGCCACCCATTCTAAGTCACCAAATGCAGCAAACACCTTAGGATAACCTATGGCTGAGGTGTTGGTAATCCAATGAATAGTTCCTAGGGCAGCGTTCCATAAATAAGTAATTTTATATATTGATACGGGGGGCTGTTGTAGCTAGTCAAAACAAAGTACTAAGGAAAAAAATCAACCTTTTAGAAAATATATATATCTATACATCTATTCCAAATGTCTTTAAAAAGTTTAAAAAAAATGTTTCGACTTAGAATTGAACCTTCCTACCCAGGAACTGGAGTCGACAACTCTACTGACCGAGCTAAGTACAGATTTGAACGAGAATATCTGCCGAATTTCAGCACGATCGGGAAGTGGATTAATTTCCACTTCCAAGATTTGCATGCATTAACGAAAACAAAATAGAAATTAAAATAGATGTATTTAAAAATGAGTCTTTTCAAAATAAATTTAAAATCAAATCTTGAGATGCAGTTAGGTACCTCCTATTTCTGTTCTACTTAATGTACATTCAAAATCTCCATTTCAGTAAGCTTCATTAAATCCGGAATAGAATAAGCGTCTGGTATTTACATCGATTTAAGTGGAAGCACCATAATCCACTTGTGACTGAGAATGTTTGGCCTTGTGTGCAAATTTAGTTTGCAGGATTAACCTGACGTAATTCTGTCAGGGGAAAATTGTCGTGAAATGTGAAATTTATTTTCCACGTGAATATGTTTCTCAACCCACCGTGGATCTATTGAGGGACGCCCAAAATTATATTAGAGAACCGTTTTTTTTCGAATTTACCGTAATAGGTATTAAACATAAAGATTGAAGGAAATATATGCAAGGGGACTTGGGTTAAAGTGCAGTTACTTCAGGAGGTAGATGATTCCACATACAAGGAAAAAACATTAATTATTTTTCGAATTTCCATTCGTTTCCATGCAAAAAATCATACTAACTACATATTAGTAGCGCAAAGTTGAACTTACCTAATAAATGTACTGGGAATCAAAACTGGAAACGTAGCACATCCATGTCTGATCTATATTTATGGAAAACGTACACAAAGAGCGAGCCAACAGCGAGAGTTTTTTTTATTTACATTATCCCCACATAACAGAACCTGATGAAAATAATTTCCCTCACGGCCCCTCTTATCTTTGAAAATGCTGTGTGGGGTGTTTGTGACAAAAGGAATTGGTGACCTTGGGTCTCGAAGGGACCCATGTTGTGTTAGGGAGGGAGGAAACAAGTAGTGACCTAAGTGACAAATATCAAAGTGTGAACAAATATTGAGCGCGTTCGGCGTGTTTCCAGCCTATGCACTGGTGAACCAATGACGGTAGTTTCTCGAAGCTTTCTCTATTGAAATACCGGTAGAACAAGGACAATATTTAAACCTGATACCTGTGCTCTAAAAAATGAAAACATTAAGCTAAAGCAAAAGGACTAACACTGCATTTTACACCAACCAAATCAATTATATCAAGATACTGCAAAAACATTGCAGTTTTATTCGTTTATGGACGTTTAATCTTCTACCAAAACAATTACATATTACTAATAAAATATCATAATTAGTAAAAGAGTTAAATTATGGCTAAATGACTTTGATGTTAATACAATATTCATATAAATTCTTTCCGAACCTTAAGATTTCATTTTTCACTACAGCATTACCATAACTTATTAATTTACATTATATGTATACCTACTTGTTTGTACATAAAAAAATTAATAAGATATAATTAATTAAGATTTTTTTTTCACTTCTTTACAACAATATTATGTACATTACTATATCGTAACTTTTATATTATTATATTTTATATTACCCACGCACAGGCAGTGCCTGTGTGAATTTCCCTAACTTACTATTTTTAACATTTTATTCGTATGTAGTTTTTTTATTTTAAAAAGTGTTTACTAATAGTGTAAAAAAATACATTTGGATAAAATAAAGGAAAAATAAATAAATGGACCTACGTTTCTGCACAGAGCGTGAAACTGAACTGAACTACGTTTTTTTCAAGTAATTTGGGTCTGAAGTCAGAAGTGGCTGCCAAATTCAGGATGCACTTGCAATTTATGCAGGGTCAGCAGTTGTGTCCAAGATTTGTGGGCCCTGTATAGTTAAACAGTACGCCTCGCTTTTCAGCGGCTTCAATGGTGCCTCCTTGCCAGAGATGGTCACTTATAGTTAAGGCGAAACTATAAGTGAAATAAATATTTAGATTAATCTTTACTACAAATTGGTATAGGTTATCAATACCAAAAATATACTATGGATAAAATAAAGCTTGTTTTATCGTTTGGTTGAATTAAAATAAAATTGTTAATTAAGTAATGAAAAATATAAGCGTAAACTACTAAATAAATTTCTTTTTCTAGAGTTTACTATGAACTCGTATTAAAAACAATTTAAAAAAAATACTGTTATATGGCTATGTTTATTTACTACCACTTGACTTGATTAACTTTTTCCCGTTTATTAAATTACTGACAAAAAAATTAAATCCACTTTGGCGCTTATGTAATAATTTTTTGAGTGAAAAATTGTATTGAATTCTAGTATTTCGTCAGAAGACCCCGGAGAGCGGCAACGAACAGACGTCAGATCTATGCCGGTTTTTTTAACGGTTTTTTCCGTGCTTAAATAATTTTTGCTAGCAGAATTTTTAGTTGTCAAACCTTGAGGGTGTATTTTTCGTGACCAAAATATTATATCGTCTCAATACATCTTTTTGAAATTCACTATCGTTGTCTTTAAAGAATGTATCAATGAAGTGGATTCTTGGAAGTGGAAATTAACCGACTACCCGGCATCCGATCGAGCTGAAACTCGGCAGATAGACTCGTTGTCGAAAATAATGCAATTTGGTGGCAAATTAGTGGACATATACGCATTTATCTGAAATTGGATGACATTAAAACCGTTAATATACGCAATAAATGTCGGTCCTACCAAATTAAGTTTTGGCTGAGTTGTTAGCGTGATTGACTCCAGTCCCCGGGGAGGAATGTTTAGTCCTCGGTAAAACAGTTATTTTGCAATTAAGAATCTTGGAAGTGTAAATTAACCCACTACTCGACACCCAATCGAGCTGAAACTCGGCAGATAGACTCGTTGTTGATAATAATAAATTTTAGTGGCAATACACGCACATAGAAATGTATGCATTTATTTGATATTGTATGACATTACAACAGTTAATATAAGCATTAAATGTCGGTCTTTCCAAATTGGAATCTGGCTCAGTTGTCAGCGCGGTTGACTCCAGTCCCTGGGGAGGAAGGTTTAATTCTCAGTACAACTTTTTTATAATAAAATCATATGTATTATGGTGAAAAAAACTTTTTGTTTTTCAGTGTTTGATTTTTTAAATCTCAAAATACTACTTGTTATTTCCTTAATGACATAAATTACTGATTTATGCATCATGGAAAAAATTATTTCCATTTGTATTTATAATGAATAATAATTCGTTTTTATAGCAATAAAGCTTAACCTATTTACAAGCGATGGAGCCAAATCCTGATGTCATAGATAAAAATATATATATATTTTTTTTTTAATATTTAAAAAAAAAAAAAAAAAACTTTAATCTCATTATGTTTTTTTGTATTATTATTATGATCTTTTGTTTTCGTTTATTGTGTATGTATTATCATATTATATTTTTTTATATCTACTTTATATATATTCTATGTATAATATGGAGCTCGTGGGATTGCACCACCCTCCCCGAGATCTGGAATAAAAATTTAAAAAAAAAAAAAGCTCTATAATTCCTCGATAATTTTAAATACTGAGATTTGTTAGAACGAATTGTTTTTTAAATTGCATTTGCAAAACGGTTTTCATAGTGATTCTACTGGGCCGAGGCAAACGTTGTTCTGACACAGACCGTAGTTAAATTTTGGGTTTGTATGTATTTTTAGATGAGAAATCAGAAAAATTAAATTGTCGTTGAAAAAATATTTTTAGATATCGACAACAGCGCCACATATCACGTATAAAACTATTCTATATTTCATGCTGGAACCAACCATACACTTTCATTGAAATCGGTTGGGCGGTTTCGGAGATTAGCGTGTACGCACACAGTTACACGTGATTTTTATGTACTAAGATTATATAAGGTCTTCTTCTGCAGCAGATCTTTCTATAAAAAAATACAATGAAAATATAATATAATAGTTATAGTTATAGTCACATATATTTAACATGGGTATGACCGGTCAATGGCTTATTTGGCATTACGGCTGGGTCCCACACCGGCGTTGTGAGTTCAATTTATCGCCTGGTTAAGTCCTGCATCGTGACACAAGCGACATTTTCCGCTTACTGTGATGGTAGTAGGAGATTTTCAAATATTGTCAGATTATTTGCAATTCAGAAATGTTTGTCTATTTTTCAAATTATATAATTAATATATATGCACAGCTGTCCGATAATTTTATACTAATATTTTATAACAATCTCTTTGTAAGGGTTCCAACTTCCAACTATTTTTATACGTATTTAATGAATTCGAACCAACTCTTCAACTTCTTTTCTTTTGTGTGTAAGAATATTTTGTCAAAAGGAAACTGTCTATTAACCCGTAGAAAGGGAAAGACGTCCTCCCACTTGTTTCACCGGAGATGCGCAAGTTTTTGTTTGTTTTGTAATGATTTGTGCATGAAAAAAAAATAGTAAGTACATACTTTTTTTACAAATAAAACATCACTAAATGACTAAAAATTGACTTACACATATTACGTGTTCATAAGGCTCCTGTTATTTTTAATGATTATAAATGCGTACAAACATATCTAAAAAAAAAATTCAGTTTTTAAATAAAAAGACTGAGTAATTATATTAATCAGTACTCTCAAAAGTTGGAAAATTGTTGGCTGTTTACAAAAGTTGTTGAGTTGTTAAAAAAACTCCGGCAGTATGCGTCCACCAATGGAAAAGGGTTCTAGCAAGCGTGCGGAAGCGTCAACGCAACAAGATCTTTCCGGGCGCTTCCTACCTATTGCAGGTTTGCAGCGCAAGGCAAATATATTATTTAACAATTCTTTCCCTCGCGCAGACAAGACATACAATCTGAGTTTCGTGATTATTACTATGGAAGGGGTAAGAACAAAAATACTTTTGGCTTTCATATTCCTCTTAAACCAATAACGTCAATGTTGGGAAGATTGTAAACAGTTGCAAAATTAAATGCATTTATCTGAAAGTCAGAATTTCCACAGTTGTTTATTTTTTATTCTGGTACTATCATATAGGTAGAAACACCTATCCATGTTACTATGCTGGTACTATCGTATAGGTAGAATCACCTAGCTATGTTACTATGCTGGTACTATCGTATATGTAGAATCACCTAGCCATATTTCTTGACTTGTATTTAAAGATATGTTATTTTATTCATTTAACCAGCATAAAACCGTTTATTCAATATGAAATAACTTAACAATCCGCAATCCTATTAATTGCTATTGCTTTGATTTCAATCATCTTTGGAAATGTTCTGAGTATGCTGTCGATCTGAAAATTATTAATAAGCTGCGGAATAATGTTCCCTCGAGGTTACGGATTATCCCAAAATAGTTATATAAACACTAATCACGAACTATTCATTGCAGTGTTCAAGATTATAATTGAATCGTTTATTCCAGTATAACTAACGGGCTTTCCTCATTGATATGGAATAAACCCATTTTCACGTCTGAACGATTTTCGCATGAATAGCTTGAAATACTGAAGTTATTTTACGTAAGATTTTATATTAATGCTCTGTGTATTTTCTTAATTATATTATTTAGAATCATCTGTGATTTCAATACTCGTTCTATGAAATTGTATTTTTACTTTTAATCGAACAATTGAAAATATTTGACACACTTGTGACGTAGTCTAATTTTTGAAGAGTTTATTGAAAACTTCAAATCGCCATAACTTCTTTTGAAAATAATATTATGTCTGGACTGTAACATTTGAGGTGAAAGATTGTAACGTATGAGGCACGGGGTATCAAATCTTAAGTAAAAAAAAACTATTGCCGGGGAATATGAGATCTTCCCAGGTTGTAGTGGGTCAAGGCTGGCGCCGTCATTGTACAAAAGAAAGGTTCCATTTTTTGTAATGAAATGAAAAATCGGCCAAGAGCAATCATACAATATATTTAGCCAAAACAAACTATGACTTAGCAGGTAACAATTGCAAGACAAAAATTAAACAAACAACATACCTACCTGTGGACCTGTGAAATTTGAGCTAAACTAACAACCTGCTTTTCTTCGTTCTTCGTGCTTCCTTTCAACAATGATCCAATCCTCAGATGTCTTGAAGGTGACCTCGTGAGGAGCGAGGTGATGGATGTCCATTGAAATTTCGTATTTATACTTGTATGCGGTCACGTTCGTCAGGATGTTGTGGTGAGGAGAAGCTCAAGATATCGCTCGGAATGGCGTGTAGCAATCCCTCGGCGGCAGTAATGAAGCCATGGGCCAGTTCATAATGGAGTGAGGATTGTAAGATTGATCCGAAATGATTACAAAATTATTTGCTTTTTGTGTAAGTGTTCACATAAACCAACGTGGAAACGCACTCCGTACTTACAGCGATACGGAATAATGAAAAACAACAAGCCGAACCGCAGTCAACAGCGAATCACAGACCAATCCCTTTGATTATCAGACATAATCGGATCTACTTCGTTTCTTTCTCCGGCGTCCATTCAAGAAGTCCCGTTTCCTAGCCGAAAACCGTGCCAACCCAAATTCACCAAAAAATGTTGCCAAACGAAGTCAGGAAAATAATTATTTTTCACAGTAGGAATTATTTCCGTGACAAAATACTCCCAAAGAACCCAGTGGAACCGAAACGTTGCTTGAAATGGTTTTAGCTGTATTTGGTGATCAGATTTGAATAGTCAGGTTCGTTTTCACCTTCCTCTTCCCTAGCTCCTTTTTTTTTCCACTACCTTTACCCTCACAACATACACCAATGGAAGTTAATTTTGTTTTAGTTTATTACAGAACGAATAGGGGTTAGCAAAAAAATTACAAATAAATAACAAAAAATAAATTCCGACCGTTCAATTACGGTGTACACATGTTATTATAATAGTTAGTGTGTAAAAAACAACAAAGAATACAAGAGAAAATAAAATTTGGATCAAGTGAAGTCCAGTTAAAAAAACAGATTATAGAAAATTGGTATAGTTCTGGGGGCTATCACTTAATATGTCCGAAATCTTGCCACTTACTACAGTGGATGTTACTCGTGTATAGTCGACACAAGAGATCAGCACAAGAGATTGGGAGATGCTGCGGTCCTACTGGCTCCAGACTCTTGGAAGCAGTTGTGACTGTGCTGTATTCACATTAAAAAATAAAGCAAATAGAAAAACAGCCCTAACATAACTGATAATTACGGATTTAATTAAAAATAATCAACCCTGTTTATAAGCTTTTCGCTGCAAAGAAATATTATTTTAACTGAAGTTGGTTTATGTAATTCCCAAAATAAAATAAAAAATGACATATTATGTGAATTTATTAATTGTAATTTTTCAGCATTGTGCGTATGATTTATACGTTATATATGGACCTATATGTAGTAGGTATATACGCAAAGGATATAACATACGTAGATACATTTAGTAACACGTGTACGACAATCAATCGGAGAACTTTGCCCTCTGCTTTTTCCCCCTTTCGAAATTGCAAATCTCTAAATGCATGAAATTCATTCATCTATTCTAAATTGAATCAAATCCTCACGAAGAAGAAACGGCCCGTTACCTCCGCCATATTGCAGGTTCTTAATTCGTCCTTGTCATGCCAACTCACATCCCACACAGCCTCGCTCTCCTGCTTATCCAACCCCTGCCCCTCTCCTCTTAGCCCGGGGAACTTTGTTTGGCTTTTTCGTGCTCACGAGCTTCAGACTTTTTCGTAATTTCCTGTATGTGCTCCAACGTTTCTGCGAGACTTTTGCAAGTTCATTTTGCAAACAACATCATATTTTTAAATTATCATTTAAGTTGGAAATTGCTTAAAATAACACTGAAAAGTTTATCGTATGTTCAGCTGGAGAATAAATTAAAACCGTTTTGTTATGTTTATGAACTTTGATGATTTTGCTAAGGTAAGTTATGCTACCTACGCCTACACTATAAACATACTGATGTACATTTAGCATACTTGTAAGTAGTTTAACGTTGGTTTTCAAAATTTATTTTTTTAAATGAAATTTTAATTTAGTTTCTTATGTAGGCCTTACGGTTATTAAACAACCCATATATTAGGTACAATATAAAAAAGCAACATAGTATTTGGTTTTACTTTGTTGAAGTTGATGAAAAATAAAATGAGTTTTATATGCTAAAAGGTTGAATTTTGTACGAAATACAGGTAAAATAAAAGTATTTTAAAACCATTCATGGAAACCTAAAAAGTTTATTTTTCCCAGTTCAATCTTTTCAGCGTCGTAATATACCTACCCTAGTTGGGCATTCCATAATTCCACTAAAAAAAAAACTATTCCCACATGGTAGAATTTACGAAAATGTACCTATGTTCTGGCCACAATGTATTCATGTCAGTACTAATACCCTTTAAGAAGAGAAACGATCTTAAACAGCAAGTCTAGACTCTAAACAATAACACGCACGCAGAATGGACGTCTGTGGAATGTAAACGATATCTCCAACTAAATATGTGGTGCCTTAATGACCCTTCCAAACCACAAGACCAAGCAAAACTTCGAAAATACTCAATTCCATTTTAAGTTTGTTCATTTTTTTTTATTTTTCAATTGTGTTCTAATCATCCTGCCTAAGAATGAGCTGTAGGTACCCTCTCACTATAAACATTGAAGCGTTGGTTAAAATATGATGGCATCCGTGGTTGAGTGGTCATCATCGGCTACAAATCTGGAGATTGTGGGAACAAAATCCGGCGTGCGCAAGTATATTCCATTGAATTTATCCATTAAAAACATAAATTTGCGGCACTTTCCAGCGACTTGAAAAAAGAAATGTATAACTGAAGCTATATTGAAAGTATTTTAATAATTTTATTAAAAAAATTAAATGGTTTAGTCACATAATATATAATAAACCTACACGAGTTTTTAACTACATAATTATAATTTTTATTGCTATGTTGTAGATTTTTTTTTTGTTATCAATGATTTATGAATAACTCGAACAAAATAACTTAGTTATATAAATATAAAATAAAATACACTTATTTATATACACGGTGTCCGGAAACTCGTAGTACAAGCGGGAAACTGGAGAATCTACACCACATGGGGAACCCAAAAAAACATAAAGTTTTTTGATTTGAGCATTTTCAAAAAAAAAAAAAAACCAAAAAAAAATATTTTTCGGCTATTTTAGGGTTAAAGTTTTTTCTGGTGTTTAGGGTTGAATAACAGATGTTTTAACCCTGCAGAGCAGAAATATTTTATGATTACACCGGGTTAAATGAAGGGTGGTTTCAAAATAATGCTTCAAATCCGAGTTTCTTCATTTGTTTTACTTTCAAATAGTTTTAATTAGTTGGGTACTTTGATCTTCAGTAATAATTTATAAGAATTTGATTAAAAAAAAAAAAAAAAAAAAAAAAAAAAAAAAAATCAACTTCAAACTCGATTTACTCGATAACGAAAGCTCAAATAAAAAAAAAATATACTACAAAATCGACTCCAAATGTGATGTAGATTCACCAGTTTCCCGCTTGTACTACGAGTTTCCGGACACCCTGTATATATATTTATTTTTTTATTTCAAAGATTGGATACCCCTGTGTTATTGTGGCTGAAGATTTTCATAGTATACACATTAATTATTAAATTATAGATTTCCGATTTAGTTAATATTTTATGTGACAAATAATAAGTTGATAATTAATTTAACATTAATAAGTATTAAATTTTATATAAATTTAGTCAATTGAGGAATGTGAAAGATGTATGGAGGGAGAATGTATGTGAGTTGTTATTGAAATGCATTGCAGATATAAGGATCCATAGAGTTTTGTGTTTTGAACGTATGGAGTTTCAGTTTTTAAAAGGTTGAAGGTTTTGGGTGCTAGGTAGATGAATTGTCTTTGTGCCGATGTATTTTGAGGTTTAGGTGCATTGATTTTTCTTTATCATTTGGTACATAAACATACAGAATTAATTATAGATTTAATGTACATTTTGGGGGGAGGGGCGAGAGAAGGTGAATGAGAAAGAGGTATAAAAGAAGGCGTAGGAATGGGGAATATGTCCTAATAATATTTAGTTTTAATAAATTACTTTGTTTGATTTCCTACATGTATCCAGTTGTATGTTTTGCCGACCACTCTTGGGATATAATTGTTTATAAAAAAATGTTATTAATTATTATGCTTACATTAATGTTGTATTGTTCAATTTATAAATGATTTGAATCAATATTATCATAAAGTCTAACATATGGTGAAAGCAAACCACATTCACCAAGTTGCTGCTTCCTAAAGTCCTGGATAACTCAGGCAGGAGGGTTATGGACCCTTTTCCCTTTGTCGAGCCTCTTCTGGCGATAGACGATTCGGCTTCCGGAAAAACATCCCCGATAGCGGTTCCCGGTTGTTATGTGAAGCCGTTTACTTGGCCGAGGCACTACACCAAATTTGAGGAGTAATGGACGGTTTATGCATAACATTATCTCCGGGATTATACTAATTCAACTACAGGCTGTTCTTTATTGAAAAACTTTTTTAATTTTATTTCAGTTGTAGGTATATATGCGTGGTAGGTATTGCATTGGTTTCACTGATTGGCACCACTTTATCACCTCTTGTATTGATTTGTCACCTCTTTTTCCATCAGATTGTTTTGTACTTCTGTTGAAGCATTAAATGGTTCCATCCTAATGAAGGGAACATTTATTTTACCCACATTTTAGTGTCATTTAGAGTTTTGTGACAAATTCGAAGAGCAATTGCAAGTGCAATTTTATGTGTTCTTATATAAATGCTAATAAATTAGTGAATTGAAATAAAAAAACCTCCGTGATCGAGAGGAACGTCCTCAACTACAAATCCGGGGGTTATGGGTTTAATTCCGGCGTGATTTTATTTATTTAAATTGTTTTATTTCATATTTAGATCCTATAATTTGGGCATATTTATCATGTTTTATAAAACCCTTGTCAGATGCCAATCAAATGATAACTTCTCATGATTATTGGAAAAATCATGAGAAGTTATCATAAAAGTTATCATTAAAGAAGTTATCACAGAAGCTATCAGCTCGTTTCGACAACATTAAAAAAATTTATCATAAGTTCTTTGATGGGCGGACATAACAGTATAACTGCATTTTTGACCATTTAACGATTTATATGAGAAAAACATAATATGTTTAAAGTACTGGTGTAACTATACTGTTAATACCATTGATGCCGGCATACACAAGACACATTTTCTCATATAAATCGTTAAATGGTCAAAAATGCAGTTATACTGTTATGTCCGCCCATCAAAGAGTTCATAAGGTATATAAATTGCATAATCCTACATTAACATTAATTATAATTACCTACGGGTCAAAATTTAACTATTGAAACTGTCACAAATAAGAATAAGCACGGATTATGCTAGATATTACTTAAAATACTGCCTTACAAAATTGACTGTCATGAACAGCTTCAATTAATCAATATCCTTGTTCCAAAAGATCATAATTTTACTTTAAAAACTCAGAGGACACTAACTTATCGATATTCCCTATTTCCAAGACTTCACTGTTTTGGAAATAAATATTCTGAACTGGGAGATATATTTCACCTTAGAAGTAATCTATATACAAGTAGTGTATTCCATAACATTTTTTTTAAATTCACAAATACACGTATGTACCTCCTAATTTTTTTTTATTCTCAAATACACTAATGTATTATTTTTTTTATTCACAAATAAACCTATCTACCTTCTACTCTTTTTGTTACATTATTAGAACCAGTGAGTTTTAGAGTAAATCAAATTTGTGTGTGGTTTATGTAAGGGGTGATACGTCGGCCTGATCTTTAAGGTTCTTCGCTATTCATATTTTCTGTTTGGTAAAAATTCAATGAATTTTATTTTTTTACATTTTTTTGTCGTATACTTCTTTGTCATTTATGTCTTTATTTTAGTTGTTAAAATTTTATAATCTTTACAATAGTTCAGCCATACAAACAACTTGTGAAACGTAATCTTAAAGTCCGCTAGGGCGTGTAATAAATAAATAATATTATTAAACAATATGTAGTAAACATGGTTAATAACGGCCCGGTGAAAGAATTCAGAGTAGAAATGTTGCTTGAAATTACCTAAGCCGTATTTGGTGACCAGATCTAAATAACCAAGTAGGTACTTCCCCGCCTAACTCTTCGCCATTACTTTCCCCTCCCCATACACTAAAGTCTCACAAAAATCCTACCCCAATTAAGAAATCCATAGTCTCACCGGCTCCAGTTAACACGGAGTAGTTAGGATTATTGTGCGGTATTCACCTGAAAAAAAATAAGAACATAGGTGGTTGTCATGATTACCACAATGTTTATTTTTACAATGTCACGATTAATGTAACACACAATCGTCGAAATGCAACCAACACCAAAAAATTACATAGATTGGGTAACCATAAACGAGATGGGCTGACCAGTGAAAGAAAGTCTTTGAAAAGGGGAGAGCTGTATAAATAAAAAACACGGAGACTTCAGTCTTTTGATGGATGATATCCAAAATTGGATGCCATAAGTCTGGGCGGCATGGCCGTCTCTCTTTCTGTGATTTGTTAATAAATGAATCTGACCGTATACAGGCAACTCGCACTGTAATATCACTATTCAGTCCTCGGAAAAAAATTAATAGTCTTTTTTACAAAGGGGCATAACTTGCTGGCTGTATAAAAAATTCAACTACCAACCCCAAATTTCAATGTACGGCTGATGTCGTAGTTTATTCAAAGCATTTTCGAACCTTCCTGGTGCCAACAATATGATCACGTGCTTGTGCCTGCAGCTCGTCGAAACGATACCCAGATTTCACGTAAGGGCAAGTCTATCAATTTGGTTGCCTATGATCCAGCATCTTTATTTATAATGCGGTTGCCATTGCATCACGCTCTACGTTCGTGAAATTAATGTTTGGTTATGCAAGCAGAGATTATTGGATACGTCAATCGGTGATATTTGCAGTTGAATGCGTTAATTAACTTGTTACCGCAGCGTCAACATGCAAGCGCGTTATGTAATGTCTCAACAATAGAAGCTTAGCTTATGTATTATGCATGTGTTTCATATATATAAGTATCTAATATGATGAAAATCACCGCCAACTTCAAGGGTGCGTAGAGTCTATGTAATACCATACAAATATATTTTTTTGAACCTTGCAAAACTGTCACTTTCAATAAGGAACTCCAGTCCATTTTTTTATCAATACTGACCATCTAACTTATTATTATTTTTTTTTTAACTTCCGATTTAGTTGTCCGGGTTAAATCTTCCCCAAAGGAAAAACTTAACCCTTCCACTCACTTTTCCACGAATGATCATCTAGTCAATCAACATTATGTAAGTGCATTATATAAGCAAAATAAATACAAAACAATACAAGAACAACACGTCAACTCACCAGAGATCAAATGGGAAAATAATTCACCGACTCCAGATATTTTCATATCAGAGGGTTCGGCTCGGTAGAACTTCTAACAAAGCCTATAAATCCTACTGATCCCTCAACATAAATATTTAAAAAATCTTTTGTTATCCTACATGTATTCAAAATGACCGACTTTTGCATCTTTATATATAATTTTTTTGATAGATCTAATACGCCTAAATTTTTAATTAGAGAGCTAGGTATAATGCCAGTAGCCGAAATAACGAATGGTAATATTTTTATTGTCTGAGAATGCCAAATTATTTTTATTTCATTTCCTAAATCTGTGTATTATCTTATTTTTTCACTAACAGATTTTTGAATATTACAGGAATTTGGAATAGCGACATCAATGATATAAGTTATTTTTTTAATTTTGTCATGTAAAACTATATCGGGTCTATTATGACTAATCGCTCGGTCTGTTAGTATAGTTTTATCATAATATATTTTATAAAATTCGTTTTCTAAAAATGAATTTGGTTCGTATTCATAATATGGTACTACATTACGGCAGTCAATCAAGTTATGTTTAATTACCAAATTTTGGTGAATTATTTTTAAAACTTGATTGTGCCTAAATGTATACTCGGACGGTGCTAATATAGAACATCCCGATATAATATGTTCTATAGTTTCCGGTAAAGCCAAACATTTTCTACACTAATCATTAATTTGATTTGTATCTTTGATTATATGCTTTCTATACTTTTTAGTATTAATGACTCTATCCTGAATGGCAAGCATAAATCCTTCTATTTCTGCGCTCAACTCTCCAATACTCAACCATTTGTTTGACGAAATTTTGTCAACATACGTTTGGTTGAGATAATTGAAATGTTTTGCGTGTAAAATTTTATTTGACCAGGAATCTAATAATTCCTGGTTGGGATTTATAAAAATGTTGGCATTCTCATCGTATAAATTTAAAGGTGTAATATTTCTATCTGCCTTGCAAATTATTTTGTGCATTTCTGAGCTATGAGCTTTCCTATGGAAAAAAGTTCTTAGCATTTCTACCTGATTATGTTTCAAAGAAGTTATTTTGACTATACCTCTACCTCCTAAATTTCTAGGTAAATTAACTCGTTCTATAGCTGAATTTGGATGATGGCAATTAAACTTTGTTAGCGTAGTTCTAATTAATCTTTCTAAGTTATCTAAATCTGTATTTGACCATTTAATTATGCCAAATGAGTACGTTAATAGAGGTATTGCCCAAGTATTTATTGCTTTTACTAAATTTTTAGCAGATAGATTGCATTTTAAAATTTTCCTGATCCTAGTTTGAAATTTAATCCTAATATCATTTTTAATACTACTATGGTCTAATCTATTTGATTGTGGGTATCCTAAATACTTATATACCTCATCCCTTTTCATACTAGTAATTTGGAAATTTCTAAATATATTCTCGTCCCCATCTACAATTTTGCCTTTCTCTATATGGATCGTTCTACATTTATCTAAACCAAAAGTCATTTTAATATCATCTGAAAAGTTTTTAACTACCTCGATCATTTTCTCTAAATTTTGTTCAGAATTCGAAAATAATTTTATGTCATCCATATATAATAATTGCGAAATTATACTACTCTCCCTTGTATTACCCTTAACTTTTATTCCAAACTTGCTTTTAATTAACATTTTAGATAGAGGATTCAATGCTTAACAAAACCAAAGAGGACTCAATGAGTCTCCTTGAAAAATTCCTCTTTTAATTTAAATGCCCGGTATTACTATTTTCTTACCTTTTAAATTGATAAGTAAATTGGTATTCCAAAAGGACATAATATTTTCCAAAAAGCTAATAATAATGGGGTTAATTTTATATATATTTAATACTTTGATCAGCCACGAGTGCGGGACACTATCGAAAGCCTTTTGGTAGTCTATATAGCAAGTATGTAAATTACGTTTTCGAGTTTGAATCTGTTTTAGAATTACAGAATCAATAACTAATTGTTCTTTACATCCCATATGTTTTCTGCGACAACCTTTTTGTTGTTCAGATAAAATATTTTTTTCATCTAAATGAGTATATATTAAATCTGTCAAGCAAGAGGAATTAATCTGTATTATTATTATTCAGTACATTATTATTAATTTTTGTAGTTAGTTTAAATAGTTAAACTAATTTTCAAAGACTTATTCGGTTCTCCTGAAACGCATCAAATCTATGGACTTGAACAGTGACGTCACCGGTCACCAGTCTCAAAGAGCCTACATTAGAAAGCTTTGTGGATTGAGATATATTATTTATGAAAATAGAACAATTACTTTGTTCATGGTCACAATTTTTTATTTAATTCATGTGTTATGCCGACCGACTTCGTTTAACCCAAGCATCTTCAGGGTACAATTTTATACCGGCTTAATATAATTTTAATTGGGCTTGGGCCTTGGGCTAAGCGAAACCGGTCGGTCATAACAAATTAAAGAAATTAAATTTCCAAATAATGAACGAAGTAATTGTTATAATTACGCAGAAAGTGTCAAAATTTTTACTCCATCAAATTTACGTCAAAATCCAAAATGTAATTATAATGTCAATTTCGGTCGAACGCTTCATCTTACCAATCCAAACTGTCCATTCCTGAACCTTCGTTTAATTCCATCAGCTATCGGAAGGTCGAAAAAACCAAAGTGCATCTTAGATACTAAGTTCTGGGATAGATTTCAGAGTATTAAGCTCTCATTCTGGACATAATCTCCTTCTTCATTAAAGTACATATAACAAATCTACAGAATTTAGAACAACACTAAGATAATCTCTTTGAAAAATCTTATAACATGAATAATCAACTACCTATACTTCGTCATAGCTACTATACAGTACATTATTTTTTTTACTATAAAACTTTGTCATTACTTGAATTTTAATGATAACAAACAAAGAAGTCACGATGTGCTGCCACAAGGCAGCTGCAGGTTCACCCATTTTTTTAAATGCGTAGCAATTTTTTGCCATTTTTTAAAAACGTAGTACATAATCATTTTGTTGGTAAATTTAGCACTGGTCTCTTGATTGCAGCTGCTTCCTTTATCGTGCTTCCACTATTTCTACTCTGTATTATAATTTGGATAAATTTTGTAGATAGGTTTCGCGAATTCAAACACACTTTCGGCGAGTCTATTTTTACGATTTTTTTAAACGTTTTTCAAACATGAATGTTTAATGTCATATTTTCTTTTTGTTGTATTTTGCAAGTGTAGATAAATCAGATTGTTAATTTTTTCACAATTGACAGACAAAGTATCAACTTATTTTTTTTCTGATGAATTTTTTAGCATTGTGAATAGAAAGATACTTAATATGTTTATGTGGCCTATCATCTGTAAGTGAGTTTTTTTATATATTTTTGTTTATTCATCCCCCAATTTAATTATTTTGTGAGACAGTAGGTAGCGGGGAGGAGAAGGATATGGGAAATTAGATGGGGAGTAGGAAGGTGGGAAAGTACTTGGCTATTCAGATCTGGTCACCAAACACGCCTAAAGAAATTTCAAGCAACGTTTTAATTTTGAATGGTGTTCTTTTAACCAAGGCAATACTGATATATCGTCCCCTCTGAAACGTGCCGCAAGCATACTTTACCTACAACTTTTATAAATAAACGAATAAACTTTACTTGAGCACGTCAAGATTTAAACCCGTGACCTCTTCGTCACCACTATCGATCGTAACCACTCGACCAAGGAGGCTTATGTGAAACCCCACAAGAGTCCCAACTTTCCCAACCGTCTGGAGCCAGTGAGACTTTGGCATCCCTAATTGGGGTATGTTGAGGATGAAATTAGTGGGGAGGGGAAGGGACAAGATTTACAGAAGGAAACGGGCTAAAAACTCCTCAAATTTTAAATAAGTATGGAGGGCGTACTCTTGAATACTTGGTACCTGTGATCTTCAACAAACTAAATAAAAACTTACAAATTATGAATAATGAGAGACCCTGCCCTAAAATCATAAAACTGTGGTTAATAAATGATCAATCCATGTACCTTTGAACACCTTAATGTAAATTCCCAAACTCTTTGTTTTTAGTGAGGTGCATTAGATATATTATGTATTTACAATTACTCATTAGAAATATATTTTGCGAATGCCTGCAATAAAAAAAAATCTGTGAAATGTACCTACTTAGAAATAAGACTTGCTCATGAACACATAATCATACAATGTTATAGACATATACTTAAGATATTTTGATTCGGTGGATCCTGCAGACAAGCTGGCATGTGACAGCTTTATTGATCTACCTATTTTGTTAAATAAAAAAAAAAAAAAAAAAAAAGAAGGAGGGGAAGTACCAGGCTTTTCAAATATTGTCACCAACCACAAAAAAGCCATTCCAAGCAATATTTCATTTCTGAATGGAGGTCTTACACTAGCGTGATACTGAGAGTATCTTTCACTCTGGAACGTGCCGAAAATATTTGTTATTTATAAATGTATTTCATCTATATCATAATAATGACGGCCGGCATAGTCCAGTGGTAACGAATTGGACTGCCATTCCGAAGGTCGCGGGTTCGAACCCGGCGTGCGCAAATAAATTTTATTTGATTAATTTGTGTTATTTCACAATTAATTAATTAAAAAATTAATTAAAATAATATATAGTATATTTGCGGCACGTTCCAGAATGGAAGATACTACCAGTATCGCCCTGGTGTAAGACCACCATTCAGAATTGAAACGTTGCTCCAAATGGCTTTAGCCGTGTTTAGTGACTAGATCTGAATAGTCAGGTACTTCCCCACCTTCCTCTTTCCCTTCCCCACTTACCTTCAGCCTCACAACATCCCCCAATTGGGGATGCCATAGTCTCACTGGCTCCAGACGGGAGCAGTTGGGACTCTTGTGAGGTATTCACTATAAAAAAATCCAATAATCCCAAATCTATAATCGCTTAGCCATAGTTTGACAAATATTACCTAATAATATCTACGTGGCAAGAGATATACGTGTTGAATGTTATAATTGGGTAATATCGCACACCTTCTAAAACACCTTTTATAGTTCGAATGAATATGATAACACATTAAGGCGATGCCATACGTAGTAATGCAAAATCATGTTTTTTTTTTTAAACATTTGAAAATTTGTTCGCCTAGAAATTTTTCAGATGCTTTAATTAAATACCGCAAGAAGAACACATCTTGGCCTTTAAATAATCGAGTATTTTTTAGATAAGTCTTTTTATAAGCCCAGAAAAATATAATATATAAGGCCTATGAAAACTGCTTTAAAGTTCAAAATTTCCTACTTACGAACCCATTTTTGATGATTTTATTGTTTAATGTAGAAAATTAAGTTATTTATAAAATGATCGAAAAAATTTTAATATTTATCCTTGAACATCCACAAAATAAAATAAAATGCACATTTTGTCCATGTTTTTTTCTTGCATAAATCAAAACAGGCGGATGGTGTTAAGCGGGAATTTAAACCTTATCGCCACTTACGTAAGGGTTGTTATTGATATCGGCGCAATTTAAAATATTACACGACGTAGTGCATCGCCTTAATTAAAAAAGTTGATTTTACTTATTTAACGAACGATTTGTACTATGTGTTAAATTACTGGAGTTTCAGACCAAATTCTTACGTACATATATACTCGTATACGAGTATATATACCGTCGTTATTAGTACAGTCAATATGTTATGCCTGTAAACGCAATATAATACTTAACTAAAAGTATAAGATTCATACCATATTCTTGCATAGTTTCATTTCCAGTTTGCAAACCATATATGTGCATTATTCCCAGTTTACAAACAATAATGTGTGCATAATTCCCAGTTTGCAAACAATAATATGTGCATCATTCCCAGTTTTCAAACCATTAGCCCATAATTCGTAGGTCAACCAAGTCAAGGTACAAGTTATTATTTGCATAACAATACAATGCATTCACAATCCTCTTGTGATTTTCTCAGGCAGTTGCTTTAATACTGCTTAGCCATATTGCCGCAACAATTCATGCAAAGTTGGTTATAAGTGCGACCAAGAAAAGCCAGTCTGCATCACATTAAATTAACTTAACGATGCCCATTAATGGTAATACAACATGCATCCCTTAATGCGCGGGGTCATCGCCAAATGGCGCATAAATAAAGTGGCTGTGTTATTTAATAATACTTATAGTGAATTGTAGCAGTGATAATAATTCATTTACCAGTTAAGTGAAGCACTTTTCATTCATAAGAAACTAAACCTTTATAAATGCATTTATATAAATTTGAGGAATGGCGAGGAGTTAAAAAATCTGAGAAAATTGGGAGAGAGGAAGAAAATTGCTTTTTATAGTTATTATTTTTTAAATTCACCCACATTGGGAGAACCCATATTAAGTTGTGAATTTTTTCTGTTATTTGAACATTTTACAAGTAATTCAAATATTTTTGAATGGTCATTTAAAAATACAGATTTTTGTAACACACATAAAAATACATATTTTTCAATTTTTAATTTTATAATGTTTTGAAATCAGATGTAGATAGTAATATTTAAATGATTCTGTTATTTGAAAAAAATTCAAGTAATTCAAATATTTTGGAAACCGTACGGAATGATTTAAAAATACAGATTTTAGTAACACATACAAATAAATATTTTACAATTTATAATTTTATAATTTTTCGAAATCAGATCTAGGTAGCAATTTTCCTCTGATCATGAAAGTCTCAAGTGTGCAAAATTTCATCAAGAAATATTTTAATTCGGATTTATTAATTTATTTATTTGCAAAAACAGTACAAAAACCAATACATTGCAAAAGCGGTAAACAAATTATGGAAGAAAATTTTATACATAAGTAAACAGTTAAAACATATGCAAAAGCGTAAACAAAATATGGAAAAAAATTTATACATAAGTATACAGTTAAAACAAATACAATATTTCGCGCTTAAAGTCATTGTAGGACACATGGAAAATATCCAAGTTAGCTGGAAGGGAGTTAATTAACCTAGTGAGTCTTCCCAGGGGCATCACCATTGGTAAGTTAGTCCTGGACCTGGGAAGAATTAAAAGCCTGTGTTGGCGGCCTCTCGTGAAATTATCCGGGACATAAAGTCCTATTTTTGACAGAATGTCTGGAATTGATAGTAAACCATTCAGAAGCTTGTAAGCCATCAACAATCAAGGATTAAAAGAGATGGGGTAATTTTACTAATATTTTCCGTCAAAGATGATTATAATAACTTCAAATCAATGCTCATAACTGCAATAAATAAATCAAATCCTCCGCCTAAAACTAAATCTCTCAAAAAACTCCCTCCAACTCCCTGGTGGGATGAGGAATGTTCCAAAGTAGTAAGAATTCGGAAAGCTAAATCTCTTACCTATCGTTACAATATGACTATGGAGAACGATCTTATATACAAAAACGCTGAATCCAATGCCAAAAGGGTATTGAGGTCAAAAAAAAGATCCGGATGGTACAACTTCTGCAGTTCAGTATCTCCGAACACTCCAATTTCGGAAGTTTGGTCTATGATCCGAAGATTTCGATCCTCCTTCAGTTCACCATCTCCTCGAGCGTCTCATTCTAAATGGATCGATGAATTCTTGGACAAAATTGCCCCCCCTTCTGTACCTAACTTAGATGAAATAACGCCCATCTATAATACTCCTATGTCTAATCATTGGCTAGACTCTCCATTCACCTTAATTGAGCTAAAAAGTTGTTTATCAACAGTCAAGGACTCATCTCCAGGCAGAGATGGTATACCTTACAGCATTATCAAAAATAGTAATGATAATGTTCTAAACCACTTCTTAAGCATCTTAAATAAAATCTTCCAGACTGGTATAATGCCTGATGACTGGAGTTGTCAAATAATCATCCCTATTTTAAAAACAATCAAATCACCAAATTCTGGATCCAACTACAGGCCAATCGCTCTTTCATCCACCCTCAGTAAACTTTATGAAAAATTAATTAAAAACCGATTAGAATTTTTTGTCGAGGGTAAACAGCTTCTCTCTCCATCTCAATTTGGATTTAGGAAAAAAAAATCCACTCAAGATAACCTTGCCATCATCAGTACTGATATTAATTTATCAATTTCTAAACAGGAGGTTTGTCTTGCCGTCTTTATAGATATAGAAGGCGCCTTTGCGCCCAATCTTGAAAAAAAACTTCTAGGCCTTGGCCTTCCCCCCATGTTTGTCCAATCTATTATTAATCTATTTCTAGATAGAAAAATTTTCATTGAACTTCCAGATATTTCTCCTCAAAATAGGTCTATTTGGAAGGGTTTACCACAAGGCGATGTATTGTCCCCCTTACTGTATAATATATACACATATGATATGCATGTCGCTATTCCCCCACAAGTAAAAGTTATTGAGTTCGCAGATGACATAGCTTTCTTCTTATCATCCAAAATCATCCCTCTCGCCGTCAAATATCTTAACGAAGCCATGAATGCCCTTTGCACATGGCTCACGTTAAATGGTCTTGAACTTTCAATCCAAAAGTCTCAGTGTGTCACCTTCTCAAACCGCCATAAAAACCCCCCCGTTCAAATTTTATTTAAAAATTCTCCAATCCCCAACACTTCTGAAATAAAATTTTTGGGAATAACATTTGATAGGAAACTTAAATGGTCTTCCCATATTAATAATTTAGTTACTAAATGCGAAAAAAATATAAATATCATCAGATCATTATCTGGCGTTTGGTGGGGAGCTCACCCTACTTGCATTAAGTTGCTTTACAACGCACTTATTCGAAGCCATCTTGACTATGCCTGCCCACTTTTTAGTACTGCCTCAAAAAATGTACTTGATAAATTAGACAAAATTCAATCTAAATCTTTGCGAATTATAACTGGAGCGATGCAATCATCACCCATCAATTCCCTTCAAGTAGAATGTTCTGATCCTCCTCTTTATTTAAGGCGTCAACTATTTGCTGACAAATTTGTTCTTAAATGTTTAAATTCTAAATGTCATCAGGTTATCCCCAGCGTCTCGTTGTTCATTGACTCAACCCATTCATCTACAATAAGAGCTTCAACTAAACCTCTTCCTGACATCTGTAAAAATTTTAAGTCTCTCTCAGAGCTTCACATCATCCAAAATGATCTACTTCCCTTATACAAATTAAAATATAGTCACGTCACCCTATCCCCAACAATAATAGAAGGGATCGGAATCCTTAAAAGTCATTCCAATCTCCCGGCCCGAACTGTCAATAATATGTTCAATGACATTATTTCATCTAAATGGCCCAACTTTTCTCTTTTATTTACTGATGGATCCAAATCTCCCGACTCTCCTAACTGTGGAATAGGTATTAACGTTTACCACAATAATTCTAATGACAGAATATTTCATTCAATTTCAAATCAATTTTCAATATTTTCAGCCGAGTGTATTGCAATAATAGAATCTCTCAAATATATAATCAAAAATAATCTTGAACATTCCCTCGTTCTCTCTGACTCTCTCAGTTCCCTCCAAAAACTTAAATCCAGTCCTCTTCTTCATCCTGATGATCACTTTGTATGCCTTATTCGAGAGATGATAGCCTCCATTCAAAGCTCTGGTAAAACTGTAACTCTGATTTGGATTCCTGGACATGTTGGTGTCATGGGTAATGATATTGCGGATGCCTTGGCAAAACAAGGAGCGTCCAACCCTGTTGTTACCCTCGTAAACCACATTCCCCTATCTGACATTTTTTCCATCATCAAAGATAGATCCCGCAATGTTTGGTCGGAGTATTGGCACATTGCTAGTCAATCCAAGGGAGCCTGCTATGCCTCAATACAAAGGACTATTCCATTAAAACCGTGGTTTCAGCAATTTCCTCATTTTTCCAAAAAAGAAATTTCTTCACTCATTCGAATGAGGATCGGACATTGTTCCGTTCCTTCCCATCTTTTTAAAATTCACGTTGTTGACTCCCCAGATTGTTCATTCTGTGGTCTAGAAGTGGGAACTTTAGATCACATATTTTTTGGTTGTCCCTCTCTAAACAAATATCCTCTCTTCTATCAAGCCTTATCTAAAATTGCCTCCCCTCCATTCAACATCTCATCTCTTCTAAGTCTGAACTCGACTCCAATTTTCATTATAATTTTGAAATTTGCCTATTTAAATAAAATTAATATTTAAATTCACCTTTCATTTCTCAATAATTTTAAATGATGGCCAAGAACACCCTTGAAGGGTGAAAGCCAGAAATAATGGAAAAAAAAAAAAGTTTCATCAATTTCACGATAAAAATGTATATTTGTGTGAAAATCAAATCCGAATCATCCTCCCGCCCGTTTTTTCGTCTTGTATAAATAAATATATAATTGAAATATATACATAACGTTTCAGAATAGTAGATTTTTTCAGAATCACCATGTTGAACGACCATCACTCAGAATTGTAAACATGGCTTGAAAATGGATTTAGCCGTATTTAGCGAGTAGATCTGAATATCAAAACCCAACTTTCCTCTATCCCATATCCTTCCCCTCTCCACTCCAATCAACAAAAAAATTAGAGTAGAATCATATTAGAGTTTTCATATTCCGAGCTCCGGGCAGTTGGGACTCCTGCAAAATGTTCAGATTTAAAAAACCCACTCCTAGGTGCCTTCTTACATAAAAACTCTCGCTTAATCAGAATGCTATTCAACCTCTTTAGTCACATTCAAGAAAATTGAGACTGACAGAAGTCGAAGTGCTTTCCAAAATCTTTCGATAATAATACTTAAAACAACAAATACTCCTTCAGATTTCTTTATTTCCTTTAATTCTACTATTTTCCCAAGGTTTGAATAACTGCCGTTATTAGTCCCCGCGTAGTGGCGGCACCGTGCAATGTGCAGTGTGCAGTTAGTAGTTTGACAGCACTGTGCAGTATACTTACACAGCACGTCGAGCGAATGTCGAGGCGGTTTTCACTGGCTGTGACGTGAAAGCTATCAGTTTGTCAAGCGCATTATTTATTCCAAGAGTTCCGAAAACATACCTCACGTCTTAACACCACGACTCTTAGTGATATATTATTATCAAATACATTTATTTTTTTCTAAAAAATTACTAGATATGTTGTTATGTTCGGTATTCTTTTTATTAACAAATAACTACGAAATTTGGCTGAAGCCGTTTTTACTAATACATCAAAAAACAATAAATAAACGTAGAAAATACAACCAAATGATTTACGAAAGAAAGGCTCGAGAATGTTCCAAAGCGCGTCACGTCGGCAAAATAATTCGATCTCGATGTCTCTGGTACTGTACTGACCATTTCGTTCATGTTGTCGCTTATCTAGGTGGAAAATAAAACATTCTCGAACATCCAGTTGTTACAGAAACAAATATTAAAAAAATAAAAGAAAATCCAAGAAGCTTGTTTGGAAACTTCTAGAATAACGTTCGAGTCAAGTAGTGGCGTACCACTACATATATAAGTAAAGCCCTCCACGACGATACTAAAAAAAATATTATTCATGTTTTATTAGTAAGATCATGAAAATATACACACTAAAAAAAAGAAGAAAAATTATCGCTGCACCTGGGAGTCGAACTTGAAACCTTCCGCTAGCATGACGTCTGCTCGAACCACTAAGCTCTCGTAATAAATTTTAGATCTTGCGTGTTTTTAATAGGACAACCACACGATCCAACATGCAATAAAAAAATTCGCAACTGACACAAGACAAACATTTAGACAAAAACGGCGACAGGATAATTATTTTATTTTTTGGAATAACTTAACCCTAGAAGCCTTATCTACGCCTGCGAGGCGTACACACAATCTTAAATTATATTTCTCTTTCTAACGGTTGAAGTTAGCGCCTTGTGCTCTTCAACCAACCCAGTGGCCAACGGGAGCTCGCCGATGGTACCTGTATCACTAAGGTAAGTCCAGCCATTTTTGAGTTTTTGAGGTATAGTACGCCTGCAAGACGTATGTTTAGGCTTTGTGTAACTTTTAACCAAGATTATGTGTTTTTACTTTCGTTATTTTTTCATCCATTTTATGTTTATTTTTGCATTGTTTCAGATGCCAACATGTCATGGTCTAATATATTAAACAGTAACGATATTTTGAAAATTTTAGACCAAAAAGATGTCTTTCTCTGGAAGAATCAGCTTCTGGACGACATTCAAAGCGAAGATGAGAATAACTATGTAACTGAAGAGGCTTTCCCTATATAAGAATCTGCTTCCACTGAAGAAGCCGATTCAAAATTTCTAAAGCTGACCTAGTATATGATTCTGCTCATGCTCCGCAATCTGCCAACTCGGGGCGAATTTATCGTGTTCCTGGAAATACTCTTCGCGGTAAGAATGGACGGGGGATGTTTGGTCAACAAATAAGGGTCAATCATCTCACAGAACTTCAGCTATGAATAAAATCCGCACCTATCGAGGACCAGCTCAAATTACAAATTAAATCTAGTGGGCAATATTCGATCAAACAAGCGGGAAATGCACGAAAAATTGAAGAACTCGAGATCTCGACCTGTTGGCAGTTCTACGTTTTGTTTTGATGGCCCTCTGACACTTCTATCGTATAAACCAAAACCTGCAAATATGGTTTACTTTTTATCTTTTTGTGATGAAAATGCAATAATTAATAATTCAAGTGGCAAACCAGACGTGATTCATTTCTAGAACCAAACGAAAAGAGGAGTAGATTCATTTGATCAAATGTACGCCTCAATGTCGTGTCACCGCAAAACTAATAGATGGTCAATTGCTGTTTTCTATGTCATCTTGAACATGATTTTTGTCAATTCTGCTGTAATTTATGGCCACAGCATGATCAAATAAACTCTCAAACAAAAGAGAATTCATTAAACAACGCAGCACAGATTCGGCAAGCCTTGGATTCAGACTTGAAGCTCCGACTTAAATATAAAATCCAAATTCTCACTAAACCTACTGATTAAAGTAATAAACTTCAGGCAGGAGAACCAGAGCCCAAAAAACGCAAATACTGCACTTTTTGCTGCTAAAAAAAAGATAATGTCGAAATTAGTGTGCTGTAAGTGCAAAAATTCAGTATTTTCTGAGCACAAAGTTGATGTCTGTGTAGATTGCTCTAAAATTGTAGGTAGTAATTAAAAGCATGATTACTTTTAATGTTTGCCCTAAGAATAAGAAATTAATCTTTAAAAAATATGTGATTATTTAAAAAAAACATATGTTCAAGTTGATTTTTAAGAAAATGATTTTTTCGTTTGAATATAAGCATATTGTTTTGATTCGTTGTAATAAATACATGTCATGGTAGTTTTCATTGATAAAACTGTGTTTTATTATTAGTTTATATACCAACCTTAACTTTCCATCGAAAAATAGGACACAAGTAGGTATATTTTGGTCTACTGGCTGTCATTTACATGTGTACGCCTCTGAGACGTATGTTAAGGCTTTATGTACCTATAAAATAGATTAGGCTTCTAGGGTTAATGAGTAAAATCTCAAATTGTAATATTTAATTATTGAAGACAATATTAGCGATTCCTTAACGAAAATATGAAACAGAAAAAGACACGGTCACATCTTATTGATGAAGAAATAAGATTTTTTTTCGACTTTGTATCCGGGTTAAATCTTCCCCCGGGAAAAACTAAGCCCTTCCACACACTTTTCCACAAATGATCATCTAATCGATCCACATTATGCAAGTGCATTATATAAGCATAATAAATACAAAATAATATAAGAACAACACGTTAAATCACCAGAGATCAAATAGGAAAATAATTCACCGACTCGAGATATTTTCATATCAGAGGGTTCGGCTCGGTAGAACTTCTAATTGGACTTATAAATTCCTACTAATCCCTCAATATAAATATTTGAAAAATCTTTCGTAATCCTACATGTATTTAAAATGACTGATTTTTTTTATTTTTATATATAAATTCTCTGACAGATCTAATACACCTACATTTTGAATGAGAGAGCTAGGTATAATGCCATTAGCCGAAATAACAAATGGTAATATTTTTATAGTCTGAGAATGCCAAATTCTTTTAATCTTATTTCCTAAATATGTGTATTTCCTTATTTTTTTTAACCTGTTTTTTTCTTAGTTGGGTTTCCTTTAACGTATTTAATTCTAAGAGATGTATTTAAAGAATGCGTTATTCTCTCTGTATGCAATTACGTTTGTGTTTAATTATGAAGGGTAAAATTGGTAGGTAAAATTCATTACGTTCACTTGTTTTTCTCTGAGTTAAAACGAATAATTCTTTTAAGCATACACTTACATAATTTTCTCAGACCGCGCACTATTTTTCAAAAGATGTTTTTATTTAAATATATATTTATTTCTATATACCATCCCCAATAGGTTAACAACACATACGAAAATATATACTTTTAAATTCTTGCCTTATCGCGATAAATTTTGATGCTGCCAGACCTCACCTTTTGCGTGTTTTTGGTGAGATTTCTGAACAGACTAAATAAATGATTGAATTTAAAATAGAGTAAGTAATACACAATGTACAAGGTTTCGTGACGACCCTGTCTTAGGACATCAAATATCTAGATGAACTACCCACTTAAGCGAAATATGTTTATCTCAACCTTGGCAGCTTTGTTTTTACTTCCCTTCCCTTTACTATGCGTTAAAACCTCCCCTAGTTTCCAAGTAAGCACCCTGAAGATAGAATTCGCTGATATGACTACTATGTCCTTGAGATTTGAGACTGCGGAGATCCTTGAGAGCACTGAACTGAAAATTTCTAGGAAGGTTTCTATGTAAAAAAACCATAAAACAATTCAAAATAATAAAAAATATGACGTTTAATAATTGGTCCAAATTTTCGAGTGGTTAAAGACGCTGTCCCGGTAAAGCAGAGATCCCGGGTTCGATTCTTAGTTTTCACCGTTATCTTTTTATTTTCTGTGTCTTGTTCTATTTCATGTTTTGTGTAGATTTGTTAGTATTATCTTCTTCTTTAATGATGAATTCAAAATAAGTAATAACGGTTCCGACAACGAAAGAAACTAAAATACAATTCCTATATACATACACTCACACTTTCTCAGAAAATAGTAGATTTGTCCAACAGCACGGAATTTATTTAAAAGAAGGCTAAAAAAACATACTTCTTAAATAAATATTAGCTTTAATTATTCTTTTTTGTGTTTTCTATTTTATAATTCCTTTAACAAAATTTTACTTCTTAAATAATTTTCCGCTAAATTATTAATAAGGCTAAAAAAACATACTTCTTAAATAAATATTAGCTTTAATTATTCTTTTTTGTGTTTTCTATTTTATAATTCCTTTAACAAATCTTACTTCTTAAATAATTTCAGTAATATCACGTGTTTTTTAAAGCATATATAGGCGTATAATATATTGAATAGGTTGGACAATTGTACGTCTAAAAACTTAAGGGCCACAATTTACTTATTTTGATTAGCGCAAACCCGTCAAGAATCACGGATAGTCTGAATAGTCGACGAATCAGTTCCAACTTAGAAAACGGCAATGATAAATGTTATATGCATAGACATATGAATATTAGTAGACCTGCCCTAAGTGATTAAAAGCGTATTATCCCCACTCCCCATACCGGTTCCATTGAGCCGGCTGGGCTCGCGTATGGCCTCAAATGAAATTTGAAAACGTGACGTCATCATTCTTGTGCGAACTATGGTCGAGGCATCATCGGTTCATTTTACGAAATAACACGGCAAAATGTTGACTTGTACTATGAAAACTTCTAAAAATAGATGTGAAAAAGAGAATAAACCCAATTGTCGTATTACATTCCATATATAAGCATTATTTTACTTTATTTTAAGCATATTCACATCGTATAATATGAATCAGTTGTTACTATCACATCGAGAAACGTCTGGACGCGAAACACAAAGCTGGTTGGTTGCTGGGAAGTAAATTATGAACATTTATAAAAGTGTCTTAACTAAATACTCTGAAACTAACTACGACTCTGCAAACAGAAGAAATTTACTTTGACGAATTTGGACTTCGCAAATTAGTTCATAACGTGGCGAGTAATTTGCGCTCCCATGTAAAAATGTCTATTCATTTAAATGCAGATTTTACTTTTAAGAACTAAATGGTGATATTATAATGCGAGATGCCTATTTACTGTCAGATTGATTTATTGACGAATCACAGTCAGCTTAACCCCCTTCGTTCTTCAACAGTTGATTTTACCCCTCGCCCTTATCTTCTCGTCTATTAATTCCTATATCTGTGGTTATATGTAATTACTTTATCACTTGTCTGAATTCACCAAATAAGCACTTCTTATTTGGAAAGTCAGAGTCACAACCAAAGTGAGTATTTTTAAATACACAAACAACTTACATTTTCTGGCTATCTAGCAGGGTTATATTTAATAATATTTTTGAATTACCAAGCAACTCAGTTAGTTGATTCGGTGCCAAGCAAGGCGAGGGTCCTGACTTCAAGTCCTAGAAGCGACCGTATCTTTTTGTTAGTTTTATGTTAAGAATAGTTAATATTGTCTAAACTAAATAAATATTTCAATTTAAGGTTTTACTCATTAAGTTATTCAAAAAATGAAATATTATATTTATTTGCATATTTGATGTAGATTAAACTTATTATTGTTAAAGTACAATATTCTTCAATTTAATAACCCCGCACATTAAGTATTTCAGCCGCCTATAAAGGTCCACACCTGATATATTATTTAAATTCCCTGTCTCTGTCATTGTAATAGTCTAATGCTGCTCCATATTAAAATTTTTCAATTTAAAGTGGATTTCTGCACGGCCAATCCTTAAATTTATTTAACACCACCGTTCAGAATTCAGACGCTGCTTGAAATGGGTTTATCCACGTTCGGTGATATGGTATAAATGCAAACTTCCCCAATTATAGATGCCAACGCAATGGCTTCAAGCAGTTTGTAATCTTATTAGGCGTTATATGTACTTGTTACGGTGCGATATTTGAAAATCTGAGATAAATTTTACCTGAAGTAGCGAAAATTTGAGGCGATTCGGGCACACGGACATGCCCACAACATACTTCTCTCGGTTTATATTTCAGTGTATGGGAGTAAGTAGCACTCGCATGCGATATTATCTCGTTCGCTGTCACTTGGCTCGAGCCCGTCTAAATGACATATATGTATACACTCTAAGAAAGTATGCTCGACACACAACGGCCAGATCAAGAACGTACGGAGACACAATAACAAACTTTTGGTTGTTAATTTTAAAAATAATAACCCGTAAAAAACAAAGCTTTTTTACTTTAATACATCTATTTTTAATAATGCATGTATATATATATTTTTTGATTTGACTGAGAATTGTACCTTCCTCTCAAGCGACTGGAGTCAACCGCGCTAACAACTGAGCTAAATACCAATTTGGTAGGACCAACGTATTATATTGTATTATACTGCACTAATGTCATCCGATTTCAGAAAAATGCCTATATGTCCGCTTGTGTATATGTAATTGCCAGCAAAACTTGATAGAATGCATGGTCATCAACGACGAGTCTATCTGCAAAGTTTCAGATCGATCGGATGTCAGAAAGTGAATTAATTTCACATGATAAAGTGATTCCACTTCACGCATACATTCATTCAAGAAATGAAAGTGAAATTCAAATGAATTTATTTAAAAATGATGAACCACTTACAAAGAGTCACAATTCTTCAATCTGAAGAAAGTGCACATCTAATATGTATTTGATTGTGCGAAAAGTGCGTTAAGAATAATTCAGACAAGCGATAAATTAGATATCGTTTTATTTTAATTAATTAATAAATAAATATATATTGTTTAAAAATTTTTACAGAATCGTGATTTTTCTAGATTTTCAGTTTTATAAATCCTGCAATTATTATAATATTCCCTAATGTTTCACGGGTTTGCAATAGAATTACAATATTTTAAACGATTTTTTTTTTCATATTCAAAAATTGTAACTTATTAGTAAAGAATTCAGACTAACTAAAGCATCCATAAACTTATCATATTATTTTAATCTTCACATATAAGATGACATGTTTCGATCTTGACAAGAGTAATACAATAATAATAGTTGTTTACAATACTAAAAATAAAGGAAAGGTTAGTTTATAATTTGGAAATTCGTAACATTTCAAAGATAAAGGAGTTTAAAAAGGGTTGAAAATAAATACGTAATTGTAAAAAGCATTCACTTTGTGGCTCATCATAATTTATAATAAAAACACATAAATTTGTTTTTGACCACGATAGTTTTATTTTCACTCTACCGGTTTCGGAAGATCCCTTCCTTCGTCAGGAGAATATTTAAAACTTAAATATTCTCCTGACGAAGGAAGGGATCTTCCGAAACCGGTAGAGTGAAAATAAAACTATCGTGGTCAAAAACAAATTTATGTGTTTTTATTATGAAAATAAATATTTTATCCGCATTTTGGTTAGCGTATATGCGTTTTCAAAGTGAGGATACAATACGCTTTTAAATAATGCGACAAACTGGTCACTAGAGAATAGTTTTTCTCTCATTTTTAACCCACCCAAAGTATGACAGGGTAGACGGAAAAAGCGCCTAAGACCAAAATTTTAGAAAAATGATTATCAAAGTAAAAAAATAATGATAATCCTTCAATAATATCTTATCACTAATTGATCGGTTCATTGCGAAATTCCACCTAGTAATAGTTGATTACATTATGATGTTTTTTTACCATTTTAACCTATGACCCCCATATTAGCCCTTCGCCGACCCCTTGGAGCCTTTCACCACCCCTCATGTACCGCCCTTCCTCGATCCCACCAACGCCCTCGGGAGGGGCAGTTCCGACCCAGTTGTGGAATCATTTATGTACAAGGACAGTAAATGTTAAAGCAATCTACAATTACTACTTTAAATAGCACCTTAGTTTGGCATCGTTTGACGCCTCCTAGATGTACCAATAGCCGTAGTCGCTACAGCCAAACTGTCAAAGCGTGAAAATTTTCCGAGTATTTTAAAATAATAAAGGTGTAGGGAAAATTTCAGCGCAGGTTTACCAATGTGTTTACGCATATCTCCCGGCGGGGCACTTAGTCGCGTGGTAATACGGACCAAAAAAATAAATTTGAAACAGAATTCCGTACATTTTTAAAACGTAGGCTCGATTCTAACACCACACGCTTTTCATGCTGTCCTTTTTACTTAGCATAGGTAGGTACCTAAGTAAACACTATCGACGTACCCTACGTTAAGTGCGTATCTACTCTCGGAAAATCTTTTACCTGCTTTTTAAGAACCAACATTGATACATTGTTCGTATTTTATGTTTTAATAAAACAAATTTGTGTTTTACCTGCCTCGCCAAAAAAAGCTCACCGAAACTAAATTTTTATTTTTATTGTAGAAAGAAATCAAAATATTGGACAAAGTGAGTCTTAAATTATTTTTTAATGATTTTGAAACCTATAAGTAATTGATAGTAAGTAGATTAAATAGTATCTCTACTTAGATGTTATATTTGTTGTATTGTTTAAATTTGACTAATGGTCGTTAAAGTGGGGCAAAAATGCAACTCTCGAATCAATAATTTAGAAGAAGGAGGGTTTTTTTTCCTGGATTATTATACTATATTCTATTATGGTCTATAATTGAACTTGGTTTAAACTTTACTGGGTGATAATTACAAATATTGTCCGATCTTCTACTTGAAAATTAGTAAGAGCATTTGTAATAAAATTTTTAAAAATTTCGTTATAAGCACCTAAATCTATACAAATTCGATCTATAAAAGATTCACTACTGTTTGATAATGCATTCGGAAGGCAAAACAGCTTAATAATAATAAAATCGTTATATTATTACAATATCATTAATTATATCACCGCAGAAACTGTTTGAAAATATCTTCTTTTCAAAAAATTGAATCATAATAATATGAAACAAAAAACTTTTAAATTATACATTTCAATCTGTTGTTCTAAAAACAAGTAATCTCTGTTCTCTGTGGGTAAAAATTCATTACATTTCGCAAGAATAACATGTTTACGAAATAAACTTTAGTAAGAAAGCAATAAACATAATTTAAAAAAACTGAAATAGCGCTTTTGAAAGAACCAAAGAAAACAATAAAAGTTTTCAGACTTCTTAATAATTCTGTTTTTTTTTTTAAATTTTTTTAAGGTATTCAAAAATTGGTTTGGATTGTTCAACCGATCCGGTAACCAAACACGACTAAAGCCATTTCAAGCATAATCTTTTTTTTATTTTTTTTTTTATTTGGTACATTACTTTGTTACAATTTATGTTTTCCAGTAATGTAGGCCTCACTGGGTGGCTTGCCCGTGCTGAGGCCTTCATTTTATAATATGAAAATCTTATCTACATATTACATTTAAAGAGAAGATAGTAAATTTGAAAAGAAAATAATAAATTTAAAATTAAAAATAAAAATACATAATAATACATTTAAAATTAAAAAAATAATACAATGAAAATAATCTTGTGTGTTTGTGAGTGATGTGTGTTTATGTTGGTTTTGTGTGTTACGTGTAGGTTTTATTTTTATTTTATGCTATGACATTTTGGTAATATTGTCTTTTTTGTTGTTTAATCCATTTTGTAATTTTGTGTGTGAATTTATTTTTATTTTCCTCAATTTTAATTTCAATTTTTAGACTGTTGAAAGCTTTTATAGCATGGTATTGGTAGTGTCTTTGTCCAAATGTTGAATTTACTGTTGGAGTTTTAATGTTTTCTTTGTACGCTTGTCTAACTGGTCTGTTAGTGTTATTTTGTGTATGTTGAAATTTATTTTTTTTGTTAAAAATTTAGTTTAGTAGTGTTTTAACGTATAATTGGCGTATATCTAGTACGTCACAGCTGTTGAATATTTGGTCTGTATCGGTCAGTCTATGTTTTTTTAGTATTACCTTTAAGATCGTTTTCTGTGCGGTGGTGAAAATAATAAATATTATACCTATAATATTTCATTTTCTGTTTTCTTTTCTTTTTCTTTAATGGTGGTCTTTCACCAGGGCAATACTGATAGTATCTTCCACTTTGGAACATCCTGTAAATATTGTAATTTATATATTTATTTATTTATTCACGCCTTAAAAGCTTTTAAAATATACATTGTTATATGTACTTAAGTTTTTGTACTCTAAAAGTAGTTACGGAGGAATGTGTAATAACTTTATTGATATTTATAAAAATTATCATGAACAGTTGATTGAAAAGCATGTTGTTATTATAGTATAGCATATTGTATTGTAGTAATCCTTTATAATGCCAGATAGGTGTTTTACGCAGCATAGCTAAATTAATACAGCGATAAAAGGTGCACCTGAAGAAGTGTAAAATATATATATCGATAGTTGTATAATTGATGATGTAATTTGAGATTTTACAGCCAAAAGTATGAGTGATTTATTTTTGGGGTTTTATGCCGTGTTGTGATATTTCCTTCTTTAGCCAACGTTTTAGACAGCATTATAGCATCGATCATCCGGTCATCATACCTGCCCTTATGATGGACACTGCAATGCTGTCCGAAACGTTGGATAAAGAAGGAGGTATCGCAACACGGCGTAATACACCAAAAATTAAATCACTATTGTACAATTGAGTTTTAAATGTGTATTATAGTAATACAGGGTTTTTCAATAAGAGGTGTTATTTTGAATAGCCCGCTTTTTCGGTAGATGTTTCTTTTGAAGCTGTCATTTTTTGACATTTGACAAGTAAAAACTACGCCATTAATAAAATTGGAACGATACACGCTTCAACAACGCATTTAAATTATTAAAATTCACTTTAGTGAATCAAATGCAAATCATCTTGAGTGATGAGGCCTATTTCCACCTCGGTGGCTTCGCCAACAAGCAAAATTGTCGCGTCTGGGGTTCGGAAAACCCAAGAATTATTGTTGAAAAGCCTCTCTATCCTCAACGTGTGACTGTTTGGTGCGGTTTATGGTCCGGCGGAGTCATTGGACCTTACTTTTTTGAATATGAGGCAGGAGCAACAGTTACGGTGAATGGATTGCGCTATCGAGAGATGATTAATGATTTTTTTATGGCCGTTATTGGATGGTATTGATCTGAACAACGTTTACTTCAACAAAACGGCGCTACGTGCCACACAAGCAACAAAACCATTGATCTTCTACGATTGAATATCAAAATAACACCTCTTATTGGAAAACCCTGTTTAATAACGTCGTTAACGTAAGATTTTTAACATAATTATTAACAGTTTGCTGTAAAGCACGTTTGTAATTAATTAGAATACTAATAGAATGGCATATAGTGCAGTTTAGTGTCATTTCACTTCAAGTGCGCTTAATAATTATCAAACTTTTATTACGCTCAATTGGGTGTTTTACAAAATATACACAAAAATTAATACAAAGATGAATGTGCTGAAAATGTGATGATAAAAATGATACTATGGTAAATTGATAAAATAAAATATGATTAATTGATAAAATAAAAGGATTGCTAGTTGAGACTTCGACCACGAAGACCGTCAGAAACTATTTGTATTTCATAACAAATATATTTAACCTGACAAACGGGATCTTATGGGAATAAAAAGAAAGACGACAAGATAACAAGAAATGTGAAAACGTCAAGAAAAATAACACGAGACCGACAAATGATAATAATATGATATTATTACTATTATGACTACAGGTAAAAAAAAATGTTTTAGGTCGATTATTTTTGAGACACTTTTAATTTTATCTTCAGATGATTTTCAATTTGGTAGGCGGGTATGGGTACCACCGCCCTGTGAACCATTTATTGGAAGACTTACACCTCTGCCATAGGTAACCGTAAGTGGTTCGCCCGGGTTTGTGGGGTCATGTCTCTCGAGGTCTTGGTGACAGGTGCATCGACCCTCCTTCTATGTGGTGGGCCAAGTTGGATAACTGTTGAGGAAGACCCTTTAGAACTGGTCCCTGCTCGGTAGTGCAGGGGCCCGACCCTCAAGCTCACGACTGATTACTCTTCGCTCCAATCTGACCTATTTCTAACAACTGTGCCACACGAATTTAGGTTACAGGTCACAGCGCCTTTGGGATCGTCCGACCACTGCCTGGTAACGTCATCAATCCCTGTTAACTTCAGACCGCCAATGAGAGGCTGAAAAGAAAAAAGTACCACTATAGGTCAGCTGGTTTGGTTTGCGGGCACATTTCAATACTTTCCAGTGGTCAGTTTTATCGTTCCAGATTTACAAAGAAAATTGGTGAAGTCATCACATCCGCTACGGATGGCTTCATACAATCTTCTGGAGTGGGCTCAAAGCCGTGGTTCAGGCGATAATGCTCCGAAGCAGTTCGACAAAAAACGCGACTCATCGAGCCTTGAAGGTCTAAAAACAGATCATCATAAAACAAAATGGTACAAGAAAGCAAGAGGATCATAAATAAGTCAAAATTTGAGCACTACTTGCAGAAGAGCAAAAAAACTAACTGCCAGCCCACATAGCAGCAAAGCGTTCTGGTTGCTTGGGGGCTTAATTGATCTCAATTTCTGCAAATCTAGTCTACCATCTCTTACCAGACCTTACGCCTCACTAGCAAACACCTTCACAAAAAAGGCCAACCTATTAGGTAAAATTTTTGCGGATAACCTGATTCTTGGTGTCCGGGGTGCTGTCCCGCCGTCGGTTACTGCAATTTCTAAAAAGCTGAGGATCCAGCACCGGGATTTACTCCAATACCTGACCTTTTATTGCAGAGGTGGGCTGCAGAAATAGCTCTGATTTTGTACCCCTGGATAGTCGCTGAATCTCTTATACGACTCGTTCTTGAGCTCAACAACTCGGCTGTTGGACAATTTTCCGGCTTCCTTTCCTCCCCGCCACAGCATGGATCTCTTCAAGGACCATGTTCACTACTTCCACTCCTCAAAAAGACCCTCCATACAAAATCCCAGAGATAACATAGGCCTCGAGGTAAACTATTTTTCTGCCTGGATTTAATGAATAAAAAAAACTTTATCGTTCCCTTTACTTTATCTATACCCTTCTGGAAAAATACTACCATAATGAAGAAAAAATAATGAAATGATAATTGTTTTTAATATGTTTTGCTTTTCGCGGGGAACCGGAAAGATGATGGAAACGGCGAGATAGAATATTAAAAAAATCGGTTGTAATATTTTCAGCTGAAACTCATATTTCAGTGAACCTGAAATAACATTGCAAATCAAATTAATATTCCAACATATTAACAATGGCAATGAAACTGAGTTTGTTCATCTGTTTTTTGATAACTCACTAAAATAAAAATTAACCTGTATAAAAAAAGTTTTTTTCACCATAATGCATTTGTTTTTATTAAAAGATGTATTTAAAAAAACATATATTTTGTTTAACTGGGGATTGAACCTTTCTCCCTAGTTGTACAGATTAAACCTTCCTCCTACTCCCAATGGTTGCGCACGTTTAAAACTTAAGAAAAAAAGATTTTACCGAGGGTTGTACCTTCCTCCACAGAGACAGGAATCAACAATGCAATCAAATATTCCAACAAATAACTTTATTACCTATTTTGTGCATATATCTCCCTGACTTAAATTGGTGTTTCCAATAGAAATTAAGTTGAAATCAAAAAATATATTTAAATATATTCAAATATATTTAAATATATTCAAATATATATTGCCCAGGTAAACGAACAAAGATTAGCAGACCAAAAGCGAGCAATTTTCAAAAATAATTTAATTCCTGTAGTCACATTAGAACAGATTAAAAGAGAAGTAGCAGATAGATTGCAAATGGTAAATAATTTAGAACAAATTAACACAAGTAATGTCATATCAGATGCATTGAATGTAGATAGTTTGGATAATATTCTAGTCGAAATGTCCAATGATATTACAGTAGATTCAAATAACTTAGACGTTATTTATAATCTTAGGGGAAATCAACATTGCAAATTTAAACTTTGTTGATGATAATGTAGTAGAATTAGCTAACTTACTTCATAATAATATAAACAGATATATAGATGTAGAGCCAACAGTTAGACCAAAATTACCAAAATTACATACGTCAAAGAAATTATCTAAATTAATTTTTGAATTAAATAACATAATTTTACCAAAAATCATATTTGACGAAATTAGTTTTTTAGATCTTCATACAATAGTATATGCTTCTGCTATTACTGTTTGTAATAAGTTAGGAATCAAATTATCATCCTCTGATGATAGATCATATAGTCATAGTAAACCAGAATGGCAGATCAGATTAGAAAATGATGTAGTATTTTTAAGAAGTAACATAGCTAGAGTAATAGAATATAAAAATGGGAATAGAAGTAGGAAAATTTTGAGACATGTAGATGAAATTGGGAGAAAATTTGGTTATAATATAGATAGTCATAATAATGAAAATATAATCAATGATTTATTGGATTTATTAAAACAAAACTTAGGCGTAAAAGCTAGTAGATTAAAAAGATATAATTATACGTATAATAAAAAAAATAATAACAGATTATTCCATAAAAATGAAAAAATATTTTATTCCAAACTTGACGATAAACAAAATATTATTTCGAATAATAATATTCCGTTGCCATCTGAATCAGATATTTTTTCGGAATATATCGCGATTTTTGGACTAAAATTTGGAGTAAAGATATAAAATATAACGAGTCAAGTCCCTGGATAGAAAATGAAGAACTCAATTTTTCAGGCATTGAACAAATGAGTTTTTCTAATATATCGGTTGAATTGTTAACCAAAATTATTAAAAATACTCATAATTGGAAAGCCACGGGTTGCGATTGGATACATAATTTTTGGTACAAACGTCTAACTACTTTACATCCTCTTTTGGCAAAAAATCTTTCAAAATTTGTCAGTCAACCACAAAATTTTCCAAATTTTCTAACTAAGGGCATTACTTATATGTTGCCCAAAAGCGAAAATATTAATAATCCTTCTCAGTACAGACCCATTACATGTTTACCGACAATATACAAAATATTAACCTCTTGCTTGACAGATTTAATATATACTCATTTAGATGAAAAAAATATTTTATCTGAACAACAAAAAGGTTGTCGCAGAAAACATATGGGATGTAAAGAACAATTAGTTATTGATTCTGTAATTCTAAAACAGATTCAAACTCGAAAACGTAATTTACATACTTGCTTTATAGACTACCAAAAGGCTTTCGATAGTGTCCCGCACTCGTGGCTGATCAAAGTATTAAATATATATAAAATTAACCCCATTATTATCAGCTTTTTGGAAAATATTATGTCCTTTTGGAATACCAATTTACTTATCAATTTAAAAGGTAAGAAAATAGTAATACCGGGCATTTCAATTAAAAGAGGAATTTTTCAAGGAGACTCATTGAGTCCTCTTTGGTTTTGTTTAGCATTGAATCCTCTATCTAAAATATTAATTAAAAGCAAGTTTGGAATAAAAGTTAAGGGTAATACAAGGGAGAGTAGTACAATTTCGCATTTATTATATATGGATGATATAAAATTATTTTCGAATTCTGAACAAAATTTAGAGAAAATGATCGAGGTAGTTAAAAACTTTTCAGATGATATCAAAATGACTTTTGGTTTAGATAAATGTAGAACGATCCATATAGAGAAAGGCAAAATTATAGATGGGGACGAGAGTATATTTAGAAATTTCCAAATTACTAGCATGAAAAGGGATGAGGTTTATAAGTATTTAGGATACCCACAATCAAATAGATTAGACCATACTAGTATTAAAAATGATATTAGGATTAAATTTCAAACTAGGATCAGGAAAGTTTTAAAATGCAATCTATCTGCTAAAAATTTAGTAAAAGCAATAAATACTTGGGCAATACCTCTATTAACGTACTCATTTGGCATAATTAAATGGTCTAATACCGATTTAGATAACTTAGAAAGATTAATTAGAACTACGCTAACAAAGTTTAATTGCCATCATCCAAATTCAGCTATAGAACGAATTAATTTACCTAGAAATTTAGGAGGTAGAGGTATAGTCAAAATAACTTCTTTGAAACATAATCAGGTAGAAATGCTAAGAACTTTTTTCCATAGGAAAGCTCATAGCTCAGAAATGCACAAAATAATTTGCAAGGCAGATAGAAATATTACACCTTTAAATTTATACGATGAGAATGCCAACATTTTTATAAATCTCAACCAGGAATTATTAGATTCCTGGTCAAATAAAATTTTACACGCAAAACACTTCAATTATCTCAACCAAACGTATGTTGACAAAATTTCGTCAAACAAATGGTTGAGTATTGGAGAGTTGAGCGTAGAAATAGAAGGATTTATGCCTGCCATTCAGGATAGAGTCATTAATACTAAAAATTATAGAAAGCATATAATCAAAGATACAAATCAAATTGATGATTTGTGTAGAAAATGTTTGGCTTTTCCGGAAACTATAGAACATATTATATCGGGATGTTCTATATTAGCACCGTCCGAGTATACATTTAGGCACAATCAAGTTTTAAAAATAATTCACCAAAATTTGGTAATTAAACATAACTTGATTGACTGCCGTAATGTAGTACCATATTATGAATACGAACCAAATTCATTTTTAGAAAACGAATTTTACAAAATATATTATGATAAAACTATACTAACAGACCGAGCGATTAGTCATAATAGACCCGATATAGTTTTACATGACAAAATTAAAAAAATAACTTATATCATTGATGTCGCTATTCCAAATTCTTGTAATATTCAAAAATCTGTTAGTGAAAAAATAAGAAAATACACAGATTTAGGAAATGAAATAAAAAGAATTTGGCATTCTCAGACTATAAAAATATTACCATTCGTTATTTCGGCTACTGGCATTATACCTAGCTCTCTAATTAAAAATTTAGGCGTATTAGATCTATCAAAAAAATTATATATAAAGATGCAAAAGTCGGTCATTTTGAATACATGTAGGATAACAAAAGATTTTTTAAATATTTATGTTGAGGGATCAGTAGGATTTATAGGCCATGTTAGAAGTTCTACCGAGCCGAACCCTCTGATATGAAAATATCTGGAGTCGGTGAATTATTTTCCCATTTGATCTCTGGTGAATTGACGTGTTGTTCTTGTATTGTTTTGTATTTATTTTGCTTATATAATGCACTTACATAATGTTGATTGACTAGATGATCATTTGTGGAAAAGTGAGTGGAAGGGTTAAGTTTTTCCTTTGGGGAAGATTTAACCCGGACAACTAAATCGGAAGTTAATAAAAAAAAAAAATACGTGTTATGGGTGCAGCACAATTTTGCAACTTGACCGAATTTTGTAAATGATTTCGATACCCTTCAGTGTTTTTTAATACTGTAATGCTATATCTCTCAAAATAGTATTAGATGCACCTAATTCAATTCTTCTTAGAATCCATTTTCTAACCCAAATATGACATTTTTGTAGTTTTCAATGACATGTTCTCAAGTTTGTTCCGCAAAATGTGAGAAATTATAGAGACTCACGTACGAATAATTTCAGTTGACTCCATCTTGATTATCAATGACGGTTCAAGTTAAGGCGATGCCATACGTAGTAATGCAAAATCATATGTTTTTGGTTTGAAAATTTTGTCGCCTAGAAATGTTTCAGATGCTTTAATTAAATACTGCGAGTAGAATACATCTTGATCTTTGAAACAATCGAGTATTTTTTGGATTAGTCTTTTTATAAGCCCAGAAAAAAATAATGTATAAGGCCTATGAAAACTGCTTTAAAGTTCAAAATCTCCTACTTACGAACGCATTTCGTTAATGGTTTTATTGTATAATGTGGGAAATTAGGTTATTTATAAAATGATCGAAAAAAAAAATATTTATGCCTGAACATCCACAAAATAATATAAAAGGCACTTTTTGTCCATGTTTTTTTCTTGCATAAATCAAAACAGGCGGATGGTATTAAGCGGGAGTTTAAACCTTATCGCCATCTACGTAAGGGTTGTTATTGATAGCGGCTCAATTTAAAATATTACACGACGTAGTGCATCGCCTTAAGCTGAAACCTCCAAGCGAAATCTTTTTCAATTTTTGTTGCTCTTTAAAAGTCAATTAAAATCGCACCGTCTGAACACGGCATAGCTAACTAATGCAGCACGTTTCGCCTAACTCTGTGTTGGTTGCTTCTTTCACATTTATACATCGTCTTATACATACGCTTCTGTTTATTCGGTTCACTTGATTTTGCCATGGCTTCCTTGGGCGTCCCTGTCTTATTTTACCATTCTCATTCGCGTCATGTATTCAGCTTACACTCTCCTCTTCATTCATCTACTCGACAAACCCAAACTATGTAACTATTCTTTTCTTTATCTTTCTCATTATGTGTTTGCAAATTTCCACATTTCTTACGTATACGCCTCAGGGATCTCATTTATATAGCATTCAGTCTATATTGATCGTTCCCCTGCTAGTTCCATATCCCATATCAGGGTTGCTATACATCCGGCTAAGTACCAGCACTCCATTATGGACTGCTAGTTGCGCTTCTTTGGAGACGAGTGCTAAATTTACTTGATCGTACCATTTATTCCAAAGATGCCAACAGGCTCCTAGGGCATAACTTCTGGAGGAATTACGCCTTCAGTGCTATTTGATTACCTTTTTAAATTAACTTCACACAAGAGGCCATGCAAAAATACCCTCTCTCACAGTCTATGTCATCATGCTGATGATGCTGTGTATTGCTGGTTTTTTTAAGAAAAGAAAGGAGATGAAGTTCTGGGAAAAAAAAAATATGAAGGTTGGGTGGGAATCTGGAAATCACAGGGTCCAGGAATGACGGACGTATGAATCCATCCCTCTCACTGATAGTCCAGCCGGAGAAGTCAAAGAGTCTCCCTAAAATTGTATCTACCGATCCGGTCAGCAAACCAGTAGGAGGGCAGACGCACCAATCACCAAAATATGGACAAACCTCATGTTATGAACCTGGGCACCGCTGTTAAGTCAACAAACGTAGGAATCACTTAGGATGAAATACGGTAGAGGTATTGTTTATCCAATAAATGGTCCCCTGGTTGACTTCCCAAATAATACTACTGTATACTATCTGCATGAGTCTGTGCAAATCTATATCATAATGTTACATAAACATTATCTATGTTTTATGTTGGAGAATTTTCAACAATCTTTTTAAGTTTTCAAGTGCTTCTAGAAGTTTTATCCTGGGGCTAACTGTTAAATTGCACGGGATTAAATACTTAAGTTCTAGGAATTTTCAAGTCAAATATTAACTACAGTTGCAAAACTAAATTGCTGGCTGAAGTAAATTATTACAGCCTGCGGTTAATGATAAACATATTATAAACTTGTATAAAGAAGAGATTAGTCCCTTCTGACTATGCGAGGAGTATTATGCCATGCAAATATATTCAAAATAATTACACAAACACTCAATATGCTTCCCACAACTTTAGCATTGACATCTATTTTTCGCGATTTATTTAAAAGCCCATTTACATTATTTTAAAATCAATGATTTAATAACAAATGTATTTAAAAAATCCGTAGCAAATTTATTATATTCAAAATATATGTAACGCCATTAAATAAAAATAATAATGATCTACATGAAAACCAACGTGCCCTAATATCACCAGACCTTTTGGCTCATAGGCCTCAGAAAATCATATGGTTTTGTTAATCTGATCAATAAAGAGTTTAGATATTTTAAATTATTTGATCAATTTCAGCAAGAGTAAGTAGAAATTGAGCTTTCGTCTGGCACAAGGACACGCCCACAATACACTTGGCTCACATATATTTCAGTAACAGTAAGTAGAAATTGAGCTTTTCTCTGGCACAAGGACACGCCCACAATACACTTTGCACACATATATTTCAGTAACAGTAAGTAGAAATTGAGCTTTCCTCTGGCACAAGGACACGCCCACAATACACTTGCCACACATATATTTCAGTAACAGTAAGTAGAAATTGAGCTTTCGTCTGGCACAATGACACGCCCACAATACACTTGGCACACATATATTTCAGTAACAGTAAGTAGAAATTGAGCTTTCTTCTGGCACAAGGACACGCACACAATACACTTGGCACACATATATTTTTTAAATAATTTCGAAACGCATTCGATACATCCAACAAGTTTTCACTGAACATTTTGCACTGACAAAATCACTTCCAGAGTGGCCTGCGAGGTCGAGGATAAGACTCTAGACTAGCTATCCGGAGGTAGCCCGTTCAAATACCGTCGTGCGCAAGTAAATTTTATTTGATTTATTTGTGTTATTTCATAATTAAATCTTTTAAAATAATATAAGGTTCCACAGCATAAGATACTCTCAGTATCGCCATGGTGTAAAACCACCATTCAGAATTAAAACGTTGCTTGAAATGGCTTTAGCCGTGTTTGGTAACGAGATCTGAATAGCCAGGTACTTACTTACTTACTTTCCTATTTCTTACCACTTTCTCCTCTCTACTACCTTACCCCAACTACCCAACACCTTCCAACCCAGACAGTTGGGGCTTTAGTGCGTTATTCACTTAGAAAATAAAAATAGCCAACCTCGGGTTTACCTTTTGCACGAATAAAAACGAGTATTGCTGATTCATTAAAATCCCGTTTTGCCTATAAATCACCATTACCAATAACTATTAATTACCAATCAATTAATTCGTTAAGATTTTTTTATTAAATTATCAATATTTTATATCTGTAAGTTTTCTCCGTTTGCTGGTAATAATTGAGCCTCTTTTTTAAAACTTAAGAGTTTTACAAAAAAATTGTTCTGTTTTGCCACCTGCACTACTGTTTTTCTTAAACTTGTTTTCAAGCCTTTGAATCATATTGATCTGCCCTACTTTGTAGTAATAAACAACAGCAGAGTAAAATTCTAAAGTAGCGAGGATGGAAAGAGCGTGGAGGGACTGCGGACGTGAAATATATAATTCCAAAGGTAAACTATTCAAATAAATCACAGGAGAACGCCGCCTTTGGGGAATTTCAGTGTGGTCCACCGTGCTCTCTGCATCCCTGGTACTCCGGGCGAAAGATCTATATTTGTTATGGCCAGATTAAAATGTTTTATTGGATGAATTGAATACAAGTCTGTGAGTCGCATCTGCCGCTCCCCTATAGACTCGGGCGGCAGCTTATTTCTAGATATTTCATATCACGCTTTGGAAAAAACATCATTTTTCTCCGTCGTTTTAAAATGTTCCGGAAGGGGAAACGTACAGATGTTTTTTTCCGTAAAGCAAATATAACGGATGCAGGTCCGTATTATTTCCGGGTGCTAGAGGGGAATCTCTAAGCAGGATCCAGGTTGCTCCTCAGCACAAGTAGATACTACGCTATACCATATCTAACAAGATCTACGTATGTTTATTTTATTCATTCGTTCTGCAGGTGAGTGTACTTTCATATGGGTTGGAGATACATACTCTACGGCAATTTAAAATAAGGCGTGCACAAGATATTCAATTTGTGATAACATTTATGATACGTACCCGGCTTTGGCTGAGTTAAAGGAAAGAACATTTGATAAATGATTTGAGCACAATCGAACATTTTCATGAAAGAAATTAACAGTATGATATTATATATTAAATTGGAAAACACACTTTGTAATACACCAATTTAACGAATTGATAAATGAAAGTCAAACTAGTTTCTCATATCTCAAGCTACGTCAAAGCTTATTATTAATCGTAAATATAAACAGATGCATATATATTTCAGCAAGTTCAAGTCAGCAAGTTAACATTCTTCTGCAATACATACACAACCAACTATCAGACACACTCACTGACCAATAGGATGCATAATCTGGGAAACAAGTATGGGGGTGCTATCTATTTATTTATTGACTCCATTTATAGAACTAAGCATAATCTATACCAACACTTTGTCGAATCCTACAAATTAGCGTTGGTAAATTAGTTTTAAGATTTGCCTTATATGTAGTGTTGCTGTAATTTCATTTTACTTTATGTTACTTTTACGTTTTTCTAATATCGCTTCATATTTAGTTTTTTTGAAGTGAAACTTCTTTACGCGCGTCATGCAATTTCTAGGACCGGAGTAAAACCGACTCATGACCGAAACGAAAATGCGGGTACCCCCACCACCGATTAAAGTTCATTTGATCTAGTCAAAGTTTTGAAGTAACATATAAATGCTTCTTAGCTCATCTCGACAACTGGCGTTGGTGGTGTAATGGTCAGCATAGTTGACTTCCAAGCAGTTGATCCGAGTTCGATTCTCGGCCATCGCACATTATTTTTTTGTTTTTAACGCCTTTTTCATTCAATATCTTATTTTTTAGTAGGTCAGAACATTTTTTAAAAGAAAATAATATTGCAAAATAATAAAAACACTTATCTCACTGTGATAAAACATTACTCCGCTAGAGCGCGCTTTGCGTTATTGTGTTGGATTAAAATTATTATCTAATCCGTATATTATGATAATTGTATTACATTTATTTAATTAATTTATTTATTTTGATAATATGTAATAATTTACAGAAAAAAAAATTAAAACTATCTCCCTCTGATAAAATATCCGTTCGCTAGAGCGCACTACGCGATCTTGTGTGGGATTCTATTTCTGTACATTGTACATTATTTTTAAAAATATATTATATTTTGGGTGTGATGTAGGTAACATTATAAAACATAACAAGCTCTCATATTTTCAGAACCTACATAATATAATCAATTTATGCGGCTTTGCTTACAGTTGGTGCTCAGCGTGGTTGGCTTTCAATCAGTTAAGCGAGGTTCGATTCTCGGCTGTGGCATTTTTGAAGTGAAACCTTGTTGAGGTGGGGGAGCCGCTCACGAACGTTCTCTCTCTTCTCTTCTTTCCTCTCTCTCAGACACCAGCGAACTGCGCCACGCCAAGCATCAGCTGAAACTAGAAGTTTCACTTCTGTCTTGCGTAGGCTTGACACACCCACTTTTTTTTTTTATTTGGTTTCCTTTTTCTAATCATTTCTTAATATTTTCTCATTATACTTGTAATCACAATTTTATAACTGTGTATTTTCTACCTACTTTACAATGGATTACATCTATTTACTGTCAGTATCTCCTGTATAATACAGATATTCTCCTATTTACACTGCATCATGTATCACTTTTATGTAAAAACCTTTATAGGCGTATAATATATATATATATTGTCCTCTTCCCGTATTATGTTGATCCAGTAAGAAGTTGTTAGACTAAGTTGATCCACCTTAAACACCATATAACTTGGCTATTATGGAATACATCTGAATGAATTGACAACAGTGGTACAATAATTATCAATGTTGCCAGTTTGCCAGAAAAACCATTTGATATACTGTTAGTAAAATTTTCAAAATTTGTATGGAAATCGGATGCATAATTTATGTTGATCTACCCAAATTGGCATACTTATGTTGATCTCATATATATTGATCTATTCCCGTAGTATGTTGATCTACCCAAATTGGCATACTTATGTATGTTGATCTCATATATATTGATCTATTCCCGTAGTATGTTGATCCAGGTAAGAAGTTATTAGACAAAGTTGATCTGTGTCCCTATATATGGTTTTACTAAATGAACCAATCAAGGGGCAATCGGTGGACTGTTCATCACAAGGTTTTATGTGATTCCGTAATCTTTTGTGATATTGAACTCAAAGTATTAGTCTCTAGAGTCGAATATCGCATGAAATGACTGTGAAATGGTACCGTTTCAAATCAAAATGACGTGTGTTGCTTGAATTGTTTATAAGAAATGTATGCGTATTTAGATCTAAACGAAAATTTCGCAAAAACAAATCCATAAAAAAATTATAACTTAGCAGGGGTACACGGGTTCATAGGGTGAGGTTTGTCTAGGTCCTGGCGGCGGATGCGTTTTCCCATCTACTGCGTGGCGGGCCGGATCGAAATAAACTGGTTGAGGGATACCTTTCGACCATAAAAATCCAAAATGGCGGCAAAAGGAATAATGTTATGTAGGAAATTTTGAACCTGTATCTTTTACCATCTCTACTGATTACGCTTCGTGACTTAGTAGGGGAGGCCGGGTTCTTGGTTATAATGGGTAATTAATGGATGATTGGACGCGGTTGGAGCTAACTAAAAACTGTCCAAAGAAGCGAAGCTAGCAGTCCACAATGGAGTGCTGGTACCTACCCTAATATATGTTGCTTGAATTGTTTATAAGAAATGTATGCGTATTTAGATTGAAACGAAACTTTCGCAAAAATCAAATCCATAAAAAATACCTACTGCGTGGCGGGCCGGATCGAAAGAGACTGGTTGAGGGATACCTTTTGACCATCAAAATCCAAAATGGCAGCAAAAGGCATAATGTTATATGGGAAATTTTGAACTTGCATCTATTACCATCTCTCCTGATTACGCTTCGTGACTTAGTAGGGGTGGCCGGGTTCTTGCTTATAATGGGTAATTAATGGATGATTGGACGAGGTTGGAGCTAACAAAAAACTGTCCAAAGAAGCGAAGCTAGCAGTCCACAATGGAATGCTGGTACCTACCCTAATATACGGAAGTGAGGCATGGAACTGGCAGAAGAAGGCTGAAAGTAGACTGAATACTGTAGAAATGAGATCCCTGAGGCATATGTACGGTAAAATCATGTATGACAAAATGTGCGTATGCTGTGTCTATTCTACAGATATTTTATTAGAGCCTGTTAAAAGGAGCTAGCAGCATTGATCCCCGGTGCACCGTGCACGTGTTTGATACTCGACGGACCGAGCGGAATACACGTTCACAGTTAAGTTGATGTTATCTATACATATATGAACGGGTCGTTTCTCCGACTCGTTTTATCGTAAGTCGGCTCGCATGTGGAACGAGCTATCAATATAATCCGGGCCTCTTTAAGACCCGCATTAATAAATTCATTCCTACAGCCCCTACCTTAACCCGCCTCATAGCGCTGCCCAACCGGTTGGCGACATAGTTTCTATGTATTTAACGTGTAAAGACAGGGGCGCTCTAGTGAGAGGTGTCACATAAAAAAATCATACCGCCGAATTTGAATATGGAGACTTACAAAAACTTCCGTCTGGAGCCAGTGAGACTATGGCATCCTCAAAGGAGACCTCAAAGGAGATGACGAGGAGGAAGGTGGGAGAGTACCTGGCTATTCAGATATAACCAAACACTAATTGTAAAATAGTGCAAATTAATTTTAATAAAATTTATTTGAACCCGCGACCTACGGATTGCTAGTCGAGAGCCACCTCAAGTAGTTTGATATGTTTGGTGACTTAGCAGGAGTGCCCGGGTTTATGGGGTGAGGTTTGTTCGGTTCTTGGCGGCGGATGCGCTTGCCTACCAAATGCGTGGTGGGCCGGATCGATTAATCCTCTTTCAACGCATCGCCTTGCAACGCAGTAGGAGAGTTGGAATCTTATGTTTATCACTCGAACACACTGACCCCCAGAATACTAACCACCCATCCATACCTATTTCCTTCCCAGAACTCACTGACCTTCCTTTCTTTCAAAATACCCCCAACACAGCATTCACAAAGATGACATAGGCCTTGAGGGTTACGATTTTCCTTAGGGCCTCCTGTGTGGAGACGATGTAAAAAAATACAAAAAATAAACAACTATCTCGCTAAATCGTTGGCGGTGACTAATGGTAGGTGTATTGGTTAACTAATAAATGGCTTCCGGGGCGGCGGTACACATAATTGTAATAATTCTCGAGGGCTCTGATGTAAAGACATTATGGCTCCTGTTGATTGACGAACATATACTAAAACATCGTTGGTTGGAATCGGTGCTTGAAATGACTTTAGCCATGTTTAGTAAAGAACAAATTGGAATAAATTTTTCAGCAATTTCAATTTAAAATTTGAAAAATTAAATTCTCTCCAATCTAATCACCGCAATTTTAATAGGCACATATTATGGATATTACGCTTTGTTTCAACTTAATCATTACAAGAAACTTACGTCGGGAGAGATGGTAAAAGATACATTAAAATAAAATTTTATTCAATCAATGTTCAAAATTTCTCTTATAAAATGACTTAGACAAATCTCACCCCATGAACCCGGGCACCCCTGCTAAGTCACGAAACGTAGTAAATGATGCATTAAAATTACATTTTTGTTTAATCAAGTTCAAAAGATTTTTTAAGCATAGATTTGACGTTTTTGAAAGTTCCATTTCAATATAAATACGCGTGAGGCAGTCTATCCTCTTTAAGTACAGAGTCATTTTCATAGAATATGGATGTTCTAACGGAATCTAAAAAGTACCACAACGCGCGCGAAATTGGCGGTTACAAGTTACAACACATGCAAGCGGTCAAGTTTGTCAGAAATATATAGATCAACAAAATAAATCGTGTAAAATGTATATGCGACCGAAAAATGGGCGTGGCTTACAGCAAAATCTCGATGACACAAGTTGATCTGTAGGGATTTACATATGTATGCCAGCTTGGGTAGTGGATCAACATATCCGGGGTGGATCAACAAATGCAAACGGATCAACATATACCTGGCGTACCGTCGCGCGAGATCAACATAGTACGAGAGGGGATAAATATATATATATTTATATATAAATAAATAAATAAGTTGTTGTCTTCTCTATTTGTCCCTTCCTCTCACTGTATTATTTTATATATGTATATATATAGAGAGAGAGAAAGAGACAGAAAGAGAATACAACACCTTATTGGTGACAGAAAGAAATACAAATAGAAAAGAAGGAGACAAATTATTATAGAAGGGGTGGGTAAGGGGAGGAAAAGTTTACACTCTTTTCTTCGTCCATCCGCTCTGCATGCCTAACATTCTAAGTAATACTTTCTTAATCTTTTCAATCTCCACATTATTCACAAGGACATGTTTTAACAACCACGCGCCTCAGGAATCTCATTTCTACGGCATTCAGTCTGCTTTTATCCTTCCTCTGCCAATTATATGCCTCACTGACCACGAAAAAGCGTGATTCTCTATAGAAACTATGACTTGTTTCTCTATAGAAGTGAGATTCTCAACGTATTGCACAATTTTATGTGAAATTAAGTAGGAGTGTGATTAAACTTGCACGGGCAAGCCACCCAGTGAGGCCTACAATAGTGGAAAACTTAAAATGTAATAAATATTGTACCAAATAAAAAAAAATAAAAAACATTATGTACAGTATGAAAGGGTCGATACTACATACATGATAAAATAATAACTACTATTACGTAATATATTCTTATAATAAGTTTACATGGGAGCGATGTATTTGTGACATATTTCCAAATCTATTTTTCTTAAAATAAGTTACATATTTTGAGTTGTTTCTCTACAGAAAGGAGATATCAGAATTTCCGTGTCTCTATTGGTTTAAATGGAATAAGCTTGTTTTGACAGCATTATTGACGAGTTTTGCAAGAAACAGTCATTTTTAATATTATTTTTCTACGGGTACACGTAGTTTTCACAACATTGTATTGCAAAAATATTGTGTTGAAATATATTCTGATAACATTGTATTCAAATGTCAAATGTGATCAAAATTGGATTACAAAGTCAGTTTTGTATAAATATCCCTCTATATTATGAAACAAACCAGTTCAATCTTTTATAAATAATTTTTTTTTTATGTGAAGCCGCACAAGAGTCCCAACCGTCTAGATGCAGTGAGACTATGACATCTGTACCCGACTAAATGTCGTGTGCATACAGACTGAAAAAATAGGGGTTAGTTACACGACTCAAACGACTTTGTAAATGCCAATCAATTGACTTTCGTCCTGAAAAGGACGTTTCTGGAATATACCCGACTTTGTGCAAAATGCAAATCAATTGAACCTCGTCCTGAAAAGGACGTTTCTGGTATATATACGACTTTGTGCAAATGCAAATAAATGAAAGATTGCCTTTAAAAAGGCAGTTAAGTATGTCAGCTTCTTAAGCCACGTGGTGCCCGCCGGAATCTTGTCGATGCAGGATTCTTCAGTTGAAGGAGAAAGGCCAATAAAATTCTCAGAACTTGGCAGAAAGGGGCAGCGGCAGGTAGCTCGTAGATGCGGAGGTCCGAGGCGAGGGTGATCCAATGGAGAAAGAGGATTTAGAATTTAAAAATGCTGCTTTTTGTCAAAGTTGCGACTCGGCAACGGCACATAAAAAAAGGTCAGCCAAGGTCCAGCGGACCGTTTTATGGCTTCTCATTGGTTGGATTTCTATAGCCGTTGGAGCGTACCAGCTAGCCTTGGACCCCACACTTTCTAATTTCTACCCGCCGGCCAATTGTTTATTGTTTATTCTTTTACAAGTTACATTTTTTACATTTCCAGGAATTTGACAATCTTAAAGCTAGGTACACAATGCAGAGTTCCGTGAATGTGGACAATTTCAAAATAGTTTATTGATGTCACATCCACGGATTAACATTATACGCAAACAAAATTTATTTATTTCTTATCATAGTAAATAGTAGCGAAAGATGTAAACAAAAACAATATAAAGTCATTCTTAAATTATAATGAACAAGCGTCCGATATAACATCCTTAATTGGGGCGAATTTTGAGGCTGAAGGTAGTGGAGTGGGGGGGGGGGTATGGGGTAGAGGAAGGTAGGGAAGCACATGGCTATTTGATAAAGATGAAAGTTTTTACTCTTAATAATAATATGGACTACTAGTAGTAGTGGTGGTAGTAGTCTACTACTACCATCACTTTTAAACAATTTAAATAATAAAGGCTTACATTACAATGTCTTCACAATGACATATTTAAGCAAGCTTCCATTATAAAAATGTGCAAGGAAAAAAATAACAAAGAATACCAAGAATTTAACAAATCATTGAGAAATGGAAATCAATTTATTACACCTAATTTTAAAACAACACAAATGCAAAACCATTATATTTAACAAGCCATAAAAAACTACAATAATCTCCCTTCTGAACTGCGATGCATTGTCAACTAAACAGAACAAATAAATAAAATTTAAAAAAATGAAATTTAAAAAACTTAAATTAAACATTGAAAAATCAATATTCTATACAAAAATATTATTATAACATAAAACTGATATAAGAATCGTGGCTCCCTTATCAGGCACAAGAACTCTTAAGGTATACATAACCAATGATGATCTAAAATGTAAATTGTTAAATATTTATGTATCTATCTATTACTTATATTACAATTTTTAAAAAAATCTACCTAGGTACCTAAACTACCTTTGCACCTATATGTACAAATCCATATAGTAACCAAAAAGTAATAAAAACGCTAATTGGATTAAGAGGACAAAAGACTCTAATAACTCTAAATACCAAAAAAACTACGAAGAAAATTTCACACAAGAATATACACATAAAGCCTTGGATCTCACAGAATATTATAAACTGCATACGAAAAAGAGACGAATTACATAAAAAACTTAAACAAAATCCTTATGATATACACAAGCTACGATACTATAAAAGATATAGAAACATCTGCAAAAACATCATAAACACCACAAAAGAGTCCTATTATAAAAATAAAATAGAAGCATGTAACGATAATCCCAGAAAAATGTGGCAAATCATAAATGAACTCACGAATTCTAAATCCACCAGTAATACATCAAAAATCGATGAACTGAACATAAACAAGGTTCCCACTCTGTATGCCGAAAACCCTGACAAAATTCTTGATCATGTTAATGATTTTTTTACAAATGTTGGTTCAAAATTAGCCAAACAAATTACATTACGTGTTAAAAATGATGCAGACAAACCAAATGAAGCTCGAAATCTGGAAAGAGAACTTAATTTCAAACAAATAACCGCTGACGAAATCAAAAACATAATTACTTCCCTAAAACCAAATGTGTCATCAGGGGATAATGTAATCTCAACCAATGCAATAAAACATCTCAGTGAAGAAATTACCTTCCCGCTGACACACCTTATCAATCTATCTATAGCTAAAAGCGTATTTCCCACATCCCTTAAAGAAGCTACTGTTATACCTATTTGTAAACAAGGATGTAAAAATGATATCAATAACTATCGACCAATAAGCCTTCTCAATATCTTTTCTAAAATATTGGAAAAAGTACTAAAAAAACAACTTATGATGTACCTAGAAGATAATAACCTAATATCGAAATCTCAGTACGGTTTTAGAAAAAACTTGAGTACTGCCGACGCCATAGACGATATCATAAATACGATCACAAAAAGCTTAGACCAGGGAAATAAATCTTTGGCAATTTTTATAGACCTGCAAAAGGCCTTTGACACGATAGACCATAAAATCCTTTTCAAGAAACTTAAAACAATTGGGATGTCAAACACAACTCTAAATCTACTGATAAGTTACATGTCAGAACGTTCACAGTGTGTTAAAATTGATAAGTGTAAAAGTAAACCTCTCCCAATCAATTACGGTGTACCGCAAGGAAGTGTCCTAGGACCTTTATTATTTCTGATATGTATAAATGATATCTGCAACTTACACACCAACGGAAAAATCATTAGTTTTGCCGACGACACTGTTATTTTATTTAATGAAAGTGATTGGATAACCACCTACAAACAAGCTGAAAACGGGCTTATCCTTCTGCAAAAATGGCTTATGCAAAACTCACTCACACTTAATGTTAAGAAAACTAAATATTTAACGTTTTCTATAATGGCTAGAGGACAACCAGCTGAGGATTATGCTCTAAAATTACATGATTGTCAAGGAAAAAACGAAACGCAATCATGCCACTGCCCCACCATAATACACTCTAGAAGTATAAAATATCTCGGCATTAAAATTGATGAAAATCTTCGATGGGACTCCCACATAAATAGTATTACCAAGAAACTCACAAAGCTTATATACTACTTTAGAAATATACGCAATGTACTAAGTATAAATGATTTATATAAGGTATACTATGCTCTCTGTCAATCACGCATAGAATATGGGATTATTGGATGGGGATCTGCCTCAAACATCCACACGAAGCAGCTTATTAAAACTCAAAAAGCAATAATAAAAATAATCCTTAAAGTACCCATAAGAACTCCATCAAAAGACATTTTTAAAAATTTTAAAGTGTTCAGTATAATAAAACTATACTCAAAAAATGCTCTAATCAAATTTACAGAAAAATATGAGTACCCTGCTGACCAACACAACTATATTACAAGGAAGAAATCCTCAAAACTATTGAACATCCCAAAATTAAATACGTCTTTTGGCCAGAAAAATCATCATTTCCTTGCTACAAAACTATATAATGCCCTGCCAATTGAACTCAAAAACACAACGGAGACACAAAAATTTAAAAACAACATCAAATTATGGCTAAGTAAACATGAAGATGAGGAAATCAATAAAATTATGAACTGAACAAATGTGAAGACAATTTTTTAAATTTTTTTTGTAGAAATTAACAAGGAAATCACGATCTACACCTATACAAAAACCTACAGTCCGCCTCGGAACAGGAATACCTAGTGAGGAGGACTGCGAATAATATACTTAACTTTGTAATTATAATTGTCGTTAATAAAAAAAAAATAAAAAAAAAAAAAAAAAAAAAAAAAAAAAAAATAAAAAAAAACTGTGGCTTGCACAGGGCTCAAATTTTCATTTATTCCGACGAATTCTTAATTATAATATCTATTATTTTCATACCGGTACCCGTGGTTGTATATAAGTTGTATTTAAGATTAATAAAAACAGCACCTTATTATCAAAATATTTTTCTTAAAACGGTTTGAAAAATTTGTACAACTTAAATTTATACAAAAAAAAATTAATGGTAAGCACCAGATTTTACTTTTCTAGCCGATAAATTAGTAACTTCCCGAGGTAAATGAATACATCTGAAATTTTAGTAATACGTTTATCAGAATTACTTAAAATAAACCTCTCAGAAAGATCAATTTTCTAGGGCCGGGCGCCGAATATTTTTGCTGACGCCTTCACTTACGTCATTAAGATTTCAACTTTATTTTATGGTATTGAGTCGTCATTGCTTTTATATGTCTTGGTCTTAAAGGATATGGAACCTTTTATACCATAAATAAACATCAAACACAACAATGAATTGTAAATGTGGCTTCATTGTCAATAATAATAAGAATGATATCTGTCCATTGTATTCCGCATTGAACTTGACATTTCCTGCTAGTAGTTTCCTGCCCTTTGTTAAAATTTAACAATAAATATAAAAAGAGTATTACCCGATGCTCGACATTTCTCGTGATCGTTACAATAATGAGTAACAATCGTAAAAAGCTGTTAGTTTTACTTTCGATCAAATGCTGCCCTTATTTACGGTAAAAGGGCCGTTTTTATTCCGAGCCTTCTCCCGTGAGGAATTATTAGAAACTTTTCTTCGGGAGAGTGAGAGGGGGGCAACCGTGAAGGGAGTAAAGGCATCAGAAAAAGTGTTAGGGTGGATTCTTAGGGTTTCCCTTAGAAAACAGTATGCGAACATTTGTTGTTTACAAACAAGGAAGTCGAATTCAAAATACCAGAGTGTGGATAAAAAGGGGAGATTTAAAAAAAAAATAAACCATATCAAATTTAAAAAATGTTATTTATATTTTAATATTTAACCTTATACTATTTTTGAATGATTTTCATTTATTATTTTTTTCTGTAAAAACAAAATAATTTAGAAAATCAATTGTGTAAGGAATTTACCATTAAAATGTTTGTTACAGTTGAAATTTCCACGTTTCTAAGCAAAGGGGAAATGTTTTTACTCGAAAATTTATTTCTCGGTAAATCGAAGAAATTAGACAAATTATTTATAACTCTAACAAATTACTTGCTTTTATGGTAATACCACACAAGAGTCCCAACTGTTTCCAGCCGTCTGGAGTCAATAAGACTATGGCATCTCTAATAAGGGTAATGAGGCAGAAGGTAGCGTGGAGGGGAAGAAGATTGCTTAGAGGAAGTTGTGTTAAGATCTGGTCCGACCAAACACGGCCAAAGCCATTTCATTTCTGAATGTTGTTCTTTCACAAGGGCGATAATGAGATTTCGCCACAAATATATCTTCTACGTATTATTTTTTAGTTGATTAATTGTAAAACCCAAAAAAATCTACATTACCGAATTTATTATTTCACTTTATGTTGTAAGTATTAATTCGATAATATATTATGACTATATATTACTTTTTACGTATACGGGTTTTCCAATAAGAGATGTTATTTTGATATTCAATCGTAAAAAATCTATGGTTTCGTTGCTTTTGTGGCACGAAGCGTGGTTTTGTTAAAGTAAACGTTGCCCAGATCAATACCATCCAATTCCAGCCATAAAAAAATCATTAATCATCTCTCAGTAGCGCAATTCATTCACCGTAACTATTTCTCCAGCCTCATTTTCGAAAAAAAAAGGTCCAATGACTCCGCCGGACCATAAACCGCACCAAACAGTCACACGTTGAGGATAGAGAGGCTTTTCAAAAACATCTCTTGGGTTTTCCGAGCCCCAGATGCGACAATGAGGTGGAAATGGGCCTCATCACTCAAGATGATTTGCATTTGATTCACTTAAGCGAATTTTAATAATTTAAATGCGTTGTTGAAGCGTGTATCATTCCATTTTTATTAATGGCGTAGTATCTACTTGTCAAATGTTATAAAATGACAGCTTCAAAAGTAACATCTACCGAAATAGCGGGCTATTCAAAATAACATCTCTTATTGGAAAACCCTGTATTTAGTCATGTTTATTGTATAACTGTGAATACATTAGTAAGTCAAATCTTAAAAAATGTATTATAGTATTTTTTAAACTTCCTATTTTACTGTCCGGGTTAAATCTTCCCCATAGGAAAAACTAAACCCTTCCACACACTTTTCCACAAATGATCATCTAGTCAATCGACATTATGCAAGTGCACTATATAAGCAAAATAAATACAAAACAATACAGAACAACACGTCAACTCACTAGAGATCAAATGGGAAAATAATTCACTGACTCCAGATATTTTCATATCAGAGGGTTCGGCTCGGTAGAACTTCTAACAGGGCCTATAAATCCTACTGATCCCTCAACATAAATATTTAAAAAATCTTTCGTTATCCTACATGTATTCAAAATGACCGACTTTTGCATCTTTATACATAAATTTTTTGATAGATCTAATACGTCTAAATTTTTAATGAGAGAGCTAGGTATAATGCCATTAGCCGAAATAACGAATGGTAATATTTTTATAGTCTGAGAATGCCAAATTATTTTTATTTCATTTCCTAAATCTGTGTATTTTCTTATTTTTTCATTAACAGATTTTGAATATTACAGGAATTTGGAATAGCGATTATAATATAATATAATATAACATATAATTATAATATACTCGTAATATAATTATAATTTACGAAGATTTTGATTTCTTTTTTCATTGGTGAAAAATTACCAACAATATTATATTTTAACTTGTGGATATCTTACATATAAAATTTTACTTATTTATTGCATTTCCAAGCTGTTACCTATGTTAATTCTATTCAGTTTGACCGTAGTTGTGAAATCCATCCCCAAATCGAAGTAGTGGCTAAACCTACGAATAGTAAAATCAATTTATATTCCGGCAAATGGTAGTTTTTCGCCGCCGGCATTCTTATCTTCGAAGAAGGGAGGGCGTTGCTTTTGGCGGAAAAATTGAACGGGTTGCTGATCAAATGAGGGGCTAGAGGTTTCGGGGGAAGATAAGGAAGTTTGAAGGGGAGAATGGTGCTATATTTTCAACTTTCGCATTTCTCTCGGGGTTGCCGGCTCATGCGATTGATGTCAATGTTTGGTTTTGTCTTCTTTTACTTAAAAAAACATTAATAACGCTTTATATTAGGTTTTCCAAGCAACAAATAAAACGTCAATTTATCTAAAAGAAATCAGTTTTCCTGCAAGCCAATTGGTTAATAGTTCTCATATTGAATTTTTTTATGAATCAACGACAAAATGAAATCTACCATTAACGCCGTAATAAATGAACGAATTGGTAGCTATCTGCCAAAAATAAGATTAAATGTAATGCTGGTCTCGAAGTTGCAGAAAAACTTAACTTGACTTGGAAAGATAAATGCAACAAGACACGTGGCGTGGATGGAAGATGGCCAAACTCTGAAGATGTTTCTTTATGATCATTCTACTAGACGGATGAGTTCTAGGAAGTTTAGCTTATGATAGTAGTACAGTGCGAAAGCAAACATTGTATTCTGTAGAACCAAGGCTCCGATTATCGGCAAAGTCATTTCACGTGAAGAACTTATGGTTCGATCCCCTCGTTGATCGAATGGAATGACATTTGACGTTTGGTGTATGTAAGTGTATACCTTCAGCGAGACTCAAGAATAAGAATGTCGACAAATGTATGTAATTTCTACAGAAATTGCGAGCGGCCTTTTTTGTTATATTATGTAATACGCAATTTAGATGTTTATGATTTGTAAAATATAGATTAAATTAGGTTAAAATAAATCAGATTCCGATATTAAACCGCTTAGAGAGTGGTTAGACTGTCTATTGACATTGTATCCATATCCGTATGTATATTTACATATCCTACTTATTATTTTTAATTGGCTTTATGCTTTTAGCGCGTTAATTTATTAAAACTGAAAGGGGTGTTGTTTAATACCATAAATGCCTTATGCATGTGTAGATATACAAAGTTTAAAAAAAATCATAGTTAGTATTGATGACAAAATGGATCCAAAATAAATGATTTTTTGGTAATTCTGTAGGAATTATTACGATAATATTTTATCATTTTTAATTGAATGAACGTGATAAAAATTGAAGTAACAGTTATCCTGAATTTTTTTAAAATAAAAAGCATGTGTTTTTTATTTTTTATTACTCTGAAATTTTTCGACGTTTCATTCAAAATGTTTGTGTTAAGTTTTTTTTTCATCTTTTTTCAAGTTTTAAATTAATATATTACAACTTTTAAACATTAAAGTATATTAAAAATACAAACATCTTCAAGGTAAGTTTATCTAGATTCCAATTTGGCATTTGTTCTTATGACATCTTCAACATGAAGAAAAATAATGAACATTTTAAATATTTTGGAAATATTATTATTATTTGAAGTTTATACAACAGATAAACTACCTCCTTTGCATTCATCTTATATATCTTTCCATGAATTATTTTATGTCAGTTTATATTTCACGTTTCGATTAGTAAAGTTAGCGCACGTGTTTTTAGTAAGACCGTGAGCTTTAAATATGTATAAGCTTGTGTAATAGATTAAAAATATGTTATACTGAAGCTACCTGCTATCTACCTACCTGCCTGTACTGACGCCTGATAACCACTCCACTGAAATTCAAATTCAAATATTTAGAATCTCAGTAAAACCTAGCCACTTATTTATACCAACCTCGTACAAACGAAGTTTATCTAAAGCCGCTTCTCCAGCAATCGTTTCCACAACATTATTTCAAACATTGCGACGTACATTTCCTCAAACATTAAAAAAGGGGCGTTCCCATGCACATTTTTGTTCAAAAACGTGTTTTTGTGTTTTCCGTGGCCGGTGAAAAACATTCTCATTCAAAACGGGAAGGCATGGAAGCGGATTATTTCATTTTTGGCAGCCGCCGCGCGGTGCGGACTGTCACGAAGCATAAATCGTGAGTTTTTGATGTTATGTGCAGTGAGCGAGCATAATAATGATGAGTTATGAGCTTAAAAAATTATGAATGAATAATTTTGTAATAGATGATTGTTTCTATCGTGAGCTTGACTTGAAATAAATTCTTTGAAGTCTATTGTAGAGGGCCCAACAAACCTCCGGAACTATTTTTGACAGCTGCTGTTTCGAGATTCTCAAGTAGTACATCAGGCTTTTAAACACGATAATAATCAAATCAATTTTGAAATAAATCTTTTTTGGATTAAATCCTTTAAGGCCCATTTGACTTTGCGAAGTCGCGGTCATATCGGTCGAGTCTCACGCACCGCAAACATATGTGTTTGATGCAATATAAGTAAGTAAGTCTAATAATCATAATAGGTACCCACATACTATCTACATAAAGTTTACAAATAGAATAACATAACATAATGGGTACTAAGTAAAGTAACAGGTTTCAAATTTAGAAAGCGGGTGTGAGTACCGCTGCCCCAGGAAAATGGCCCAATTCATTGGATAACCAACTTACTTCTAACATATGTCACCCTAAGCGGTTCGCTATTTTTGATGACTGAGCTGGAGTGCGCGGGTTTACGAGGTAAGGTTTGTTCAGGTCTTGATGACGGATACGTCCGTCCGCCAACTGCATAGTAGGCTGGCTCGGAAGAAGCCAATTGAGTGAAGCCAAAAAAAGTCCTTTTGACCTCTCCAGCCAGATACTATTGACCCATCGCTTTGCACCGCAGTAAGAAGGATGTTTTCATATGTCCATCAGTCCTGGACATACTGATCCCCAGAGGCCTACCCATCTAGAATACCTTTTCCTTCTTAGAACTTATTTTCCATCCCTTCCTTTAAAAGACTCTCCAAAGAGCACCTCAAAATGACATAGCTCTGAGGAAAATTATTTTTCTCGAGGCCTCCTGTGTTGAGTTAATTTTTACAAAAAGGTGCCAAAAAAATTCTTTAGACTTTAATTTATATATTGTAAAATTACATCAGAAAAAGCACCTTAGTATAATAATTGAAACAACAAATATTCTCATTGCATATGAATAACTCTGTGTAGATATATAATTAATCGGGAAAATGAACTAAATCTGATAAATTTGGCTCGTGCTAAAAACAGCTAACCAAAGTAATATACAGAAAGCCAAAAAGTGAATACACGGCAAAAAGTAAAAGGAACACGAAGAGAAAAAGAAACATTCTAAGTAAAAGTAAAAGAAAATTTGTTATCTTTCCCGTATTGTATGGGAATCCAGTAAAACAGCCACGCAAGCTCGTTTAATAGCGCTTTAACGTCGCCCAAGTAACGGCGTTATCTGAAAGCGAATCGTAACGAAAAATTGCCGCAACGAAGATGAATCGTTAATAATATTTTTTCCTTCTGTATCACTTTATATCCGGCCGTAATTATTGTGTGTCCATAGAACCTTTGAATCCAAAAAAATTATAATTCATATTTAAACAGCGGAAACGCCCCCAACTGCAATATATAATATATACCAATAGTAATTAATGTTAGGTAAAATTCGGCTTAGGGGAGTCACTCGAATAACCGAAATTGAACTTGATTTAGACTAATTCAGGGCTGGGGAATCCGAATCTGAAACATGGTTTCTATGTATCGCGTACAAAACTTCAAGACCCTATAACTCAGTTAATAGTGCCGACTCCTATTTTCAGATTCGGATTCTCCAGCCCTAAATTAGTCTAGATCAATTGGTTATTTGAGTGACTCCCCTAAGCCGAATTTATTCCTGATTTTTTTAGTATTTAACATGTTACAGTTACAAGTTTTCATTCTAACAGTTAATTCATTAAACGGTTACCGGATAAATCATCACAATGATAATTCGTCACATCTTTAAAAAGTTATATGAAGTCATGAAAAGTGATGAAACAAAAACTTTATTAAGTGGGTTATGTAGGTTAGGTTAGGTTAGATTAGATTAAAAAAATATATTTTTCATAATTTCAAATGACTTTATATAACTTTTTAAAAGTGTTGTTGAGTTATCATGGAACCCATTAAACATAAGTTTTTTTCTTTCACACAAATATTCGTAATGAAAACAGACATTAAACTAGTAATTCAATACGTACCTATCACCCAAATCATGTTAAGTGCATTGTTTTGTCTATTTGTCAACATTCTTACCCAGGAATTACCTAAATTTCTCACGAAAAAAATTAAAACATCTATTGAGTGCAAAAATGTTCAAAGTGATTTTCTAGAATTCAAAAATATTTCGAAAACGTTTTATTTCCAAATTAGAACTTTTTTAAATGGAGAACCTGAAATAAACAGCTTACTTTGAGTAATTTGTTATTCATGTAAATATACTCTTGTTTTAATTCTGGGCAGAAAAAAGTTCCACTTTTATGCTTTAAATGGCAATTATTATTAGTTCAAAATAAACTAGATTCAAGATTTATTATGATGAAAAAATATGTTTCCAACAAACTAATTATGTTACCTATCAAAATTAGCATTTCAATGATTTCAAGTACGTACACGGTAAAAACATATGTAAGAAAGTGAACAGTCAGAATCATTTTTCCATTTCTCTCATTTTCGCGTTTTTTTTAACTCAATTGTGTTTTTACGTTTATGTTATGCAGAAATAAAATTTTAATTAATACTGGTTGATTTAAAAACACTTGTTGTAACTGGCATTTAAATGAGAAAAAATTGCATAATTTTTTTAAAGTTGTGGAAAATCTTTCAGCAATTTGTGTAATTTTAGATTTACCTATATACGAGATGGGGGATATATATGAGATATATCTATGTGAGATGGCTGATGGAAAATGAAAGGGTTAATTTAATAATATCCATATTCGAAGAATGCAGGACTGTAACTGCAAGCTTGATGCGAGCTTTAAAAACAAAGTAAATAAAGATAAGCTTTTAACGTTTGAACTTGAGGCAAAGCTTGGACGAATTGAAATATTAATGAATTTTTGGAACCATCTCATCAATGACGGCATAAATTAACACCTATTCTGACTTATCTAGCTTATTTGAATATTTATTACATTATCTTTGTATTATTAACTAACTACTTTTCCAGGAATAATTTATTTTTGTATTAATATTTTTTTTTGTTTCAAACTCAAGTAGTTAGTGCAAATGCATGACGACTTTTTAATCTAATATTAGTTAATACGGTCGACATGATTGATACAGTTAATAATATCAATTTTCCGTTAAATTCGGAGGTTTACTCCGGATAACTTCATAATCCAAGTAAATACATGTATCCCGTACGTCGATCATCATACCATACTATTTTTTAATCTAATATTAGTTAATACGTTCGACATGATTGATACAGTTAATAATAACAATTTTCCGTTAAGTTCGGAGGCTTACTCCGGATTATTTCATAATCCTAGTAAATCCATATATGCCGTACGTCGATCATCATACCATACTATTTTTTATGAAAATTGTAAACATGTAAATTGCAAAATCAATATCAAATTTATATTCACAAACTTTACCGGGGCGGATAGGAATGGAATACACGACAACGCTTTATGGGCTCGCGCTGTGTCATTTTGGCGTAAAAACAATTAGATTTGCGATTAAATAGTGTTGGGACAGTGGGGCGGAAGATGATTACGGCTTTTGCATGCGCTCTAAATTGGCAACAACAAAATAACGTTAAGTCCATATTTATTTTAATTCACATTTTTTCACGTAAATACCGTGGGAAGGTAGTTAGCACGCGCAAAAAAATAATTTCACGTCTTCAGGATAATGCAACATTTCCGAACAAACTCTGAAACAAATTAGTAACTAAAGTTGAACTCAAAAGTTTAATAAATAGAGCAGTATCACATAATATCATTCCACCTTCTACAGTTCTATTGTAAAGGTTATGGATAAAATTATAAAAAAATATTAACATTTGTAGAAAAAATGTGTCCCAAATAATAAATGTTCCTGTAGGTTGGATGACTAATGCATGACGCTTATAAAAATGAATATTTGTCAGAAATACTTTTTTATATTAGATCCACGCTCCACACGCCCTGGGGAAAATAATTGGCCTCAGAGCCTACGTCAACTTTGGAGACGCTTTGTGAAGGGTCTTGAGGAAGGGAAGGATAGGAAGTTTTGCGATGGAAAAATGATTGAGGGGTAGGTAGGAATCTGGGGGCATCGCGTCTAGGAGTGATGGACGTGTAAATCCATGCTTATTTCTGCGGTTTAAGTCGATGAGTCGAAAGAGTCCTGCTGGAGAGGTCAAAAGCTCTTCTTTAACCAGCCCTCGCAGCTACTCGCAGTAGTTGGGCAGTTGCAACCACCGCCAAAACACAGACAAGTCTCGCTGCATTAACGCAGGCGCGACTGATAAGTCACCAAACGTAGCGAACAACTATGCGGATCATATGGCAGAGATATTGGTTATCTAATTAATGGTACCCGGGGGGGCGGCCCAATCGTTTCCAATTTGTAAGCAAGTTCACAGGAACAAAGTCTTTATTGAATAGAACGGTACTTCTCAAGTTACCTTTCTCTAGCCCATTTATTTTTTACCCCTACTATCTTCAGCTTCACTATATACCCCAATTAGAAAATCCACAATCCAGCTGGCTCCATGCGGATCTTATTCACAATTTTTAAAGTGTTAATTAGTAAGTACTTTATAATTGAGGTTTATATATGATTCTAATTTTTCTAATATACAATAAAAGCGTTTATCTTAGCCGCTGTAAGACAGAAAACATTAAAAGGACCAACCTGCTCGCGTTCTGCTGACTAATGCCCAACAGAAAGTGACATTGACAACAAAGACAAAGGTGTTTTATACCCTCGCGCAGTATAAAAATGAGCAAAACGGGGAAACTTGAGAAGGTGAAAAACGACATTATTACTTACCAGGAAGCCCTAACGACATTCGAGATAACATTCGTCGAGCGGGTTTATTGAGTTTGAAGTTGAAGTTTATGCTAAGTGGAGTAACTTCGAAGTAGAGGGTCAAGTTTGTTGAGAGGCCATTACGGGGTATTATTATAACTTATTATAGGTACTACTACTGGGTAGGTACTTTGATAACTCAAGGCTCGAGGGGTACTAAGTACAATGGATTAACTAGTTTTCTGTATTCTTGCGTATAGGAAGGTTACTTGGAAATTAATCCAAGCATAAAGGTAATTAATCCAAGTTTAAACGTAATTAATCCAAGTTTAATGGTAATTAATCCAAGTTTAAAGGTAATTAATCCAAGTTTAAAGGTAATTAATCCAAGTTTAATGGTAATTAATCCAAGGTTAAAGGTAATAAGTTGCTGACAAACTACATAAGTAGTTTAGCGGGTTTAAATGTGAATAAATAAAAAATAAAAAAATTAATCCAAGTTTAAAGGTAATTAATCCAAGTTAAAATGTAATTAATCCAAGTTTAAAGGTAATGAATCCAAGTTTAAAGGTAATTAATCCAAGTTTAAAGGTAATTAATCCATTTATTGTTTTTGTGTTTAATTCGTAGAACTCCATTTAATTTTTTTATAAATTTAATTTAGATTAAATTTGATAATATTATTATTAAGTTCTGCAAGTGTTTTAGTTTTTTATTATTGTGACAGCTGTTTCGGCTACAAGGCCATTTTCAAAGTTCAGTTTGAAAATGGCTTTGTAAGCCGAAACAGCTGTCACAATAATAAAAAACTAAAACACTTGCAGAACTTAATAATAATATTATCAAATTTAATCTAAATTAAATTTATAAAAAAAAAAAAAAAAGTAATTAATCCAAGTTTAATGGTAATTAATCCAAGTTTAAAGGTAATTAATCCAAGTTTAAAGGTAATTAATCCAAGTTTAAAGGTAATGAATCCAAGTTTAAAGGTTATTAATCCAAGTTTAAAGGTAATTAATCCAAGTTTAAAGGTAATTAATCCAAGTTAAAATGTAATTAATCCAAGTTTAAAGGTAATGAATCCAAGTTTAAAGGTAATTAATCCAAGTTTAAAGGTAATTAATCCATTTATTGTTTTTGTGTTTAATTCGTAGAACTCCATTTAGTTTTTTTATAAATTTAATTTAGATTAAATTTGATAATATTATTATTAAGTTCTGCAAGTGTTTTAGTTTTTTATTATTGTGACAGCTGTTTCGGCTACAAGGCCATTTTCAAAGTTCAGTTTGAAAATGGCCTTGTAAGCCGAAACAGCTGTCACAATAATAAAAAACTAAAACACTTGCAGAACTTAATAATAATATGATCAAATTTAATCTAAATGAAATTTATAAAAAAAAAAAGAAAAAAGTAATTAATCCAAGTTTAATGGTAATTAATCCAAGTTTAAAGGTAATTAATCCAAGTTTAAAGGTAATTAATCCAAGTTTAAAGGTAATGAATCCAAGTTTAAAGGTTATTAATCCAAGTTTAAAGGTAATTAATCCAAGTTTAAAGGTAATTAATCCAAGTTTAAAGGTAATGAATCCAAGTTTAAAGGTAATTAATCCAAGTTTAAAGGTAATTAATCCAAGTGTAAAGGTAATGAATCCAAGTTTAAAGGTTATTAATCCAAGTTTAAAGGTAATGAATCCAAGTTTAAAGGTTATTAATCCAAGTTTAAAGGTAATTAACCCAAGTTTAAAGGTAATTAATCCAAGTTTAAAGGTAATGAATCCAAGTTTAAAGGTAATTAATCCAAGTTTAAAGGTAATTAATCCAAGTGTAAAGGTAATGAATCAAAGTTTAAAGGTTATTAATCCAAGTTTAAAGGTAATGAATCCAAGTTTAAAGGTTATTAATCCAAGTTTAAAGGTAATTAATCCAAGTTTAAAGGTAATTAATCCAAGTTTAAAGGTAATGAATCCAAGTTTAAAGGTAATTAATCCAAGTTTAAAGGTAATTAATCCAAGTGTAAAGGTAATGAATCCAAGTTTAAAGGTTATTAATCCAAGTTTAAAGGTAATGAATCCAAGTTTAAAGGTTATTAATCCAAGTTTAAAGGTAATTAATCCAAGTTTAAAGGTAATTAATCCAAGTTTAAAGGCACACAAGGCGAAAATAATGAATACAAGAGTGGTCCTCATAGAAAAGTCATAAAAAGTTATTATGTGAAAGTCTTTGATGATAGACTTAGTTTTTTTACATTAACTCCACACAGGAGGTCCAGAGAAAATAACTTCCCTTTGACCTACACCATCTTTGAGGTTGAATGAAATGATAATGTACTGAAAATAATATTACAATATTTAAAAATATTAATATATTCTTTCATAAATTATTGATTTCAAAAACAATCTAAAACCGCTCATCCCGAAACGGTTCCAACTGGCTAAAACATCAATATGAAACAAAAAACGCCAATGTCGGCTATCACCAACGTCACCCGGCGAGACGTCACGAATTCACAAATAAAAATGAACATGTTATTTCGGCGGCAAATCGAAAACGGAAGATTTTATATAATTTTACGTAATTTAACTGTCAACGTAAAAATAAAATAGACATAGCATCATTATCGGAATACCATTTTTTCATTATTTTTCGGGATTTAAAAAAAAAACAGTGAAATTATTATATTGTACCATAATAACGTAAAAATAATTGAATTTGCTTGGTAAAATAACCAACATATTACATTACTTGAAGCAGGTCGCTATTGACTTCCTAATCTGTAGACGTAAATATTCAAAAAGTAATTGGTTAAAGGCTTAAGGTTGAAATAAACTATTTAGATATGTCTAAATAGGTATTTTTTTTAAATATGTAAGTACAAATAACATACAAGAGTCCTAACTCGGTCGCGGGTTCGAACCCGGCGTGCGCAAATAAATTTTATTTGATTAATTTGTGTTATTTCACAAAATTAATTAAAATTAAAATAATATATAGTTTATTTGCGGCACGTTCCAGAGTGGAAGATACTACCAGTATCGCCCTGGTGTAAGACCACCATTCAGAATTGAAACGTTGCTCCAAATGGCTTTAGCCGTGTTTAGTGACTAGATCTGAATAGCCAGGTACTTCCCCACCTTCCTCTTTCCCTTCCCCACTTACCATCAGCCTCACAACATCCCCCAATTGGGGATGCCATAGTCTCACTGGCTCCAGACGGGAGCAGTTGGGACTCTTGTGAGGTATTCACAGTAAATAAAAAAATAAAAAAAACTGTTCCCAACCGTTTGAAGCCTGTGAGACTATGGCATCCCCAATTGGGGTATGTTTTGTGGTTGAAGTTAGTGGGGAGGGGAAAATGATGAGGAAGAGGAAGATAATAATATGGTAGTACCTGGCTATTAAGATCTGGTCATCAAAAACATCTCCAGCCATTTCAATTCTGAATGGCGGTCTTGCACCAGGACGATACTGCGAGTATATTCCACTCCGGAACGTGTCACAAATATACTACAAATATATTAAATTAAGTGAGTTAATTGAAAAATAACACAAATTATTCGAATTAAATTTCGCATGCCGGGATTTGAACCCGCGAGCTCCAGCTTGCTAGTCGAGAGCCTTACCCCTCGACCACGGCGACTTTAAATTCTCGTATTTACTATAAGTCCACGTGTTTGAATAAATTATCAATATGAAACGTGTAAATTGGCGGCACTTGTAAGCAAGGGCATTGTTTCAGGGATAATCATAAAAGCATTGTAATCACTTAAGGGGCAGAAGATTAAGCGGGTCTCAGAAAGCCTAATTTCGAAGCGGTTAAAAAGAGTTTGAATAAAATGCAATGTTAACATAGTGGGTAGTATCACCTTGGTGAAGGACCTCCATTCGGAATCTAAAAGTTTGAATTGGCTTTATCCATGTTTGGTGACAGGATTCAAGTAGCCAGTTACTTCCCAATATTTCTCTTGACAATCTTATTCCCTTCTTCACACCGTTCACCTACCCTGAGTGGGGATGCCATAATCCCACTGGCTCTGGTCAGTTCCGATCAGTTAGGACTCAGTGCGGTATTCAAATTTAAAATATTAAAAACAAAAGTTTTATTTTCATTTATTTATGTGAAACTGCACAAGAGTCCCAACTGCTCCCAACAGTCTGGAGCCAGTGAGTCTATGTAAACCCAAAATTGGGGTATGTTATGAGGCTGAAGGTAGTAGGGAAGGGAAAGAGATGGGGAAGTATCTGGCTATTCAGATATGGTCACCAAACACGGCCAAAGCCATTTCAAGCAACGTTCTAATTCTGAATGGTGGACTTACACCAGGGTGATACTGAGAGTATCTTCTACTATAAACAAAGCTCCTGGACCACACTGTTTAACAAGTAATATTTTTTAAAGCAAAATAAATAATATCGGTTAAATTAATAATTATAAAATTTTACCATAGTAAATATTATCTTTTCACATGGATTGTAGTTTAATGTCAATAAAACGGTTTTGATTGAAGAAATTTCCATGTAAAATGGAAATAGCTTCCTAGAGATCAATGCGCAGGTACACTACTAAAACTATGTATATGTTATTTTGATTAACATGTCAATTTAAATGACGCGTAATTAAAATATATATATTATATTGGTCTTGCATAAATGTTTAAAACATAATAGCTTTCAATTTACTATTACAGTAACTACACATCACGACGAGCCGTTTTCACAGAGAGGATAGACCGCCATACGTTTTTAATATTCATTTCTCATATCATACATATCTACTCCTTTTATCTGACTCTTGACACGACCCGACTTAAGTAGTTTATTTACTTAGTCGTGCCTCGTCTCCCTCGGGCGTTCCTAAATTCTTCTACCATTAACTCTCTCGTCACATATTCTAATTACCTCCCTCTCTTATTTTGTTTATATGCTTATCGTGTCTGAACCACCTAAGCACCCCTTTTTGTGTGTTAAATGTGGTTCAAAATGCTTTTTTTAGCTTCGTACGATCAAACATTATTTCACCCAATAAACCCTTCAAGGATCTCAATATATCTACAGAATTCAGTAATCGTTTTCCTCTGCTAGTTTGATGTTTCACTGCCGTACATCAGTATTGGTGTCAGTACTCCATTGTAGACTGCTAGCAATATTTTTTTATCATAATAATAGGTAAACCTATAAATTAGTTGCCTGGGAAAGAAACATGTGAAACACATAGTTATATCAAAAACATCTTCCCGCTTGCAATATGAAGATCTATTTCTTTTTCTCTTTCCCAATCTGTAATTTTGTTTAGAAATTTTTTTTTGGGAAATTCAACTAATATGTATCCACCAGTACAAGCATAAAAAAAATCTTTAAACTAATTCTTCGAGTACCATACAATACAGACTCTCTCGCAGAGATTTTCAACGTTTTGTCAATTCGAAAACTTTTTGTTAGAATGTTGATTCTTCACCTCTTCAAATACAAACTAAATACTCCCTTACAATTTCATTCCTCAGTAATATCCTGGTAAGGTTTTTCAAAAAACTTTACGCTTAACATCCCACTAAAGCACTCAACTCACAGACAAAGATCCTTTAAGCACTATTCCATTAAACTGTATAACTGCTTGCCACCTACTTTGAAACAACCTGCTGATAATTCACCAAAACACAAACTATTAAAAAATATCACGAAATGGGTATAAATTAAAGGTACACATTGTTTTCAAAATCGAATCACCCCAAACCAAACGTAACACAATTTATATAGCATGAATATTATGTCATTACTTGTACTAAATAGATTATGGTTGACTAATTATTTGGTAATGCTTTTAAATACTTGCATTAATCATCTTATTTTATTATTATTCTCTTTTTGTCTTAACTGCATCATGCACACTGCATTAAGTATCATTTTCTCTTCACTAAATTGCTACTAGATTGTGTCTGTGTAATATTGTAACTACTTTAAATGCCATTAACCTAATATTTCTAAAATACTCCTGCTATGGTGCAATCACAATATCCTCCATGAGAATCTCCAATAGGATGCTGTGTTTTTACTTACAACTGCATGATAACACTACCTAAAATATGCGAACACCTCTGCACAGTTTTTCTTATTTAGATGTTCACAAAACATTATTACTAACCCGTACTGTTACTGATTATTAACATATTTTGTATTACTGGAACTTTTTAACGTAAACTGTATGTAAGGGAATAAAAATGAATAAATAACACAGTAAAATAAACGTTTAAAAACTGAGCCGAGTTCATACCAAAGCTTAGACAAACTTCTTTGTGATTTTTAACGTTATTCATAGGGTTTTTAATAGTGTCATTCAATATCGAGATTCACATCAAATCACTTTATTTCAGTATTGATACAAACCAACATTTTTTTATTTGTGTGCTGAAGGTATAGAGTGGACTGGAAAATAATTGATTCAGTTTAACTCGATACAATCAAAGCGTTTCTTAATGGCAAATGGGTATTGGAAACTCATAAATAAAGATGACTAGTAAACATCGATACATAAAACACTAGAAGACCTCTTCAAATAAGAAAACACAAGGATGAGAATGGGTTTTTGTTATATTGGATAAGTATTCGCATTGAAGGCGGGTCGTGGTTTTATTTCGAACGAAAGGGCTAAAAGAATTGTAATGGAAATAGAGTAGGAACATAGCTTCAACAAATAAAAGTGCGAGTATTATATTTCAACAGTGCCAAAATAAGGTATCGGTAGAGCAAAATATTCATAGGTAAATTGACAAAAACCATCAATTATTTGGGTAGAAGTTTCATGAAACAGTTGATATCTTTTGATAGACATAAATAGACATCACATTTTATGCATTTGGTTCGAGATCGCTTTGAACATCCCTCTATTCATACAATATATAATTTACTCAGCCAAGTAATATTTTTCAAGTAGCTAACCATTTTCACAATCGATCGAGTCCGGTCTCAAACCTGTAGAAGCATTTTCACTATCCGAAATTAAATATTGAACTTACCCTCACAATTGTACAGGACTGTAGAATTGTGAGTACAGGACCGTGTATAAGTGATATGTTAACTATGGCTCAAGGAACTTTGAATTAGATTGGATATTATGGAAGGTTTGTAGTAGACGGGGTATTTTCTTCATGCTTTGAATGCTGTGCTTTCCTTGCGTTCTAAAATCAAATGCATTCAGAAACAAATATTTATTCGAAATAAAAAGCTTTTGATTTATTTTTTCTAGGAGTAAACGGTGCGAAAATAACACTACTGCAATTTAATGACACCATCTTGTCCTTACACACACAACACAACAACACAATACACAAATTCCAAACACACAACCAAACGACGCGACGCGAGCGAGAGCTAGTCGTTATGCATTTTTATTTATAATGCTAAATACACATACGCGAGCCGAACTGCCGAACTGAACCTCATCTTATGGAAAAGGAACAAAGCAACCACAAAGGGCGCGAAACGCCGCTTTCATTTTCATCTTTCCTTTCCCGTAATTCGTGGCCCGGTTCGCGTGTAGGTTCGCAAATGTATACTTACCATAATACATTCTCGGTCTTCAAATATCGTAAACACACACACTAGTAGCAGTGTGGATTCTATCTTATTTCCGAATTCACGGTGTATGAAACTTTTTTACTTCCGCTCATACGTATATTGTCCCGCCTGCCAAAGAATGTTGTAAACGCATTTATCGACAGCATCCAGAATCCAAAAAAACGCCTTACTTATTGGTATAACGCACAAAATAGCATACCTACATAATATTACAAAACGAGTGCTTTGATTTGAGTACGATTAGAATTATTTTTTGTGTTACAAAATTATTGGATGTATTGAAATATTGTTTTTTTTAAATTTTGTATCGCTAATTGATGTTGCGAAGCCTAAAGGATTTATAGAGCTTATTTGACATACTGTTTTGTCAATAACATCATCTTGTTCGTGGGTTAATAGATTTGTTTATTATTTGATAGCTGGTATATACTTGTTGTTCAGCAAGCCTTCTACAAAAAGTCACCGACCGCTAGTGGTATGTAGGAATTATTAGTCAGCAATAGAGATAAGTACTATTTCTCTAGAAATGACAATATGTCTGTACGAAAACACGCTTCTGGCTAGGTCCAGAGCGGATAGTGATAGGTTTTGGGACACAAGCACTCGCCACGTGGATGTTCGTATATTTGTTCGTTCTTGACAGCAATCTCGATTTGATAAAACCGAATGTTCTAGCCAGCGTATAAGTCAGCATAATTCTTCTTTTTTAATATCTAGTTTTTCAAAATACCTAATCGTGTGACTGTAATTTTAAAATGGTTATACCTTTGTTTTGTGACAAGATCTGAATATCCAGATATTTTTTTATCTTCCTTTTTCCCATCTCCTTCTCCACCCACTACTTTTGACTTAACAACATACCCTAAACGGGTATGCAATAGTCCCGCTGGCTTCTGGCACTTGACTTGTGCGGTAGGTATTCATATAAAACACAAAAAATCTGCCGTAAAAAAACTTCCAGGTTGCTCCATCTCTTGGGCCGGCTAGTAGCCAATTTCAAAGAATAATGGATTGATAGGATTGGACATTCCTCCCCAGGTAAAGATTCTTAACTGTGGTGAACTTTAAAATGTCTTTTAACATTTTTTAGACTGAGGATTGAACTTTCTTCCCTACGGACCGGGGCAACAGCGTTTAAATTTGCGCCAAATCCCGATTGGAAAGGACCGACAATTTTTTCGCTTATTAACTGCTGTAATGTTATCCAATTTCAGAGAACCGCGTATACGTCCACGTGTGTATGCGTGATTGGCATATTTAACATCACATTTAGGAGCGAAGTAATCTCGGTGTCACGGAGAAGATTAGTTCAACAGAGAATAGTGTTTACCAACCAGCATTAATTAGACAAAGTTAAGGTGTGCAGCGCATACATAATCTCGCTATTTGTACAGTGTAATTTTTACGCGTTACAGTGAGCAATTATTTATCATGAAAGGATCTAGCTAATTTTCCATACATGAATAAGAACAGTTTAACTATAAAATCTCAATTATATACGATGCAAAAGAGAAACAAAATAGTTGAATAATACAATGAAAAGAAATAATCAACCCGTTTTGAAAAAATTTATTTTTTTACTATATTACACCTATATTCTATTTTCGGGCCATCTCTTGGGTTGGCTAGTTGAGCCAATTTCAGAGAAATGCATCTTTGTGTAAGTGTGTATGCGTGAGTTTTACCAAAAGTTGATATAACGCGATATAACTGTCAGCTAGACTATCTGCCGAGTTTCAGCTCGAATGGATGTCGTGAAGTTTGTTAATTTCCAGTTCCAAGATTTGCATTTATTCAATCATTCATGGAACAAAAGTGAAATTCAAATGGTTATATTTAAAAAAAACAACGTCCCGCTTGACAACAACGAGCCTAAACTTTTACACATAGAAAGAAAGGGTTTTAGATTAAATTTACTAGAACAATTAGAGATAAATAAAAGAACTAATGATCCAAACATAACCCTAATTAATAATCAAACAAAAATGATTAATTCTCCCCTGCTTAATATTTTCAAGACACCCAAACAATATAATTCCTTAACATTATCACCTAAGTACCAACAATTAAGAAAACCCTTAGATCATTATTTTTAACAGGTGTGCAAACACTGCTGGATTCGCAAATATTTTGGTTATTCCAATTCTTAATGAATCATTTTTGAACATTATAGTAATTTAAATGGGTGGGGATAAATAAAATCATATAAATAAGTCGTCGCCGTGTGGACATATCCACAGTTCGATAATGGCCTCAAAAGCCGAAACAGCTGTCACATTAAAAACTATAAAAATTACAGAAATACTTGCAGAACTTAATAATTATTATAACATTATTCAATTTGATTTATTTTAAATTTATTTAAAAAAATTTAAAAAAACAAATGACCCATCTTATAAATTCTATTACTATGGTCATAAGCGATTAATCACTTAAGATAATAATATGTTTTATCGAATTTCGAATGCCGAAAATCGATAATTTGATTATACACATTTTCAATAGTTAGGTGTTGTTCGAAATGAGGTTAGAATATTATTACCCCTCGAAATGAACAATGGCTAAACTTCCAAGTCGTAAATTACTCCCATTATGAAATATTATTTCACAATTTGTAGCTTTTGCAGAAAGTACTTAAGTAACTTACCGAAGTTATAAAAATATCAAGTGAATCTTAAATCTGGAGTGCAATTATTATTCTTCAGTTTAATATCCGCGCATGAATTATTATATTATTAATGAGGACTATTAGATAATATAAGGTAACTTTTAGTCGGCTCTGATAATCAAATAATCATCAATATTTTGAACGTTTTTGTTTTAATTTGAAATAAATAAATGTTTTGGTTTCGTAAGACGCATTTTTGCCAAAGTTTTTGTAATTTTTATGATTTCCGTTCCGTTACTTTTTCTTTTAATTTTATGTTTTTTCCAACACCAGATTAGTAGAAGTCAGTATTATTTTTTTCAGCGCAGAAATTCTGGGACAACTGCCATAATCAAAATTAGTATTCTTATTGCCAATAATACTAATGGATGGTAATAATATGAATTCTTTAGTGGATATTATCATTTTATCACTTACAAAAATGCAAAACGTTGTTGATGGGGCAGTTCAGTCATGCACCAAAAATAATAAAAAAACTAAATATTAGTCGTATAAATGTTTATATTTTTGTAAACTCTTCCTATGTAAAAGTCCTTAAAAACGTTTCTTAAAATAATTATAACTTTTCAAGGAATGGAACTGATGGATTCCATACCAGAAATATAAAATGAGATTTTTTTCAATGTTGGTCTAATTTTACTAATAAAAACTCTATATTTTACAAAAATATATTATGTATGCTATTAAATACATCACAAAATTAATCACCTAAAATTGATTTCCAAATCAGACTTTGTTACATAGAATTTTTTTACCATTCGATCTAAAAAATAATTTATAATGTAATGTATATTATAAAAAATATTATGTTACATAGATTTTACTGTTGTATTTAACTGTATAAATAAAATAAAGAACATAATTTTTCATGTTTAAAATTTAAAACTTTTTAATATTCTACAACACATATCTATGGAAAATCGAATCATAATCGTGGGACATGTCAAAAACGCAAATAAACAAACTTGTCCGAAAATGCCCAAATACAATTTGATAGCAGATTTAATTTTCTTAACCATTATTTTTAATAACAATATGATTCGAAAGTTCTAAAGAATTTTTTTGTAACCTAGATAGTATCTCGGATAAACAAATCCGATTTTTCATTTATATGGGACACCTCATGACTTTTTATAAAAGTCTAAAAGAATATTCAATTAAATTATTTTTCATGGTCTTTTTTATAATGCATGGATTTATTTATTCTTCCTTTTTTGCCTTTCCTATACTAATTGAGTATTCCATTAGATCTTTCCCTCGCTAATAAAACCATGACGTATCAAAAAAAAAAGGATATTCACAATGAATCAATATAAAATATGATGCCCAGGTGCATTGGCGCAATTACAAAAAAGGTAAAATGATAACCAACAACCTTTTTAATCAGGGATGCGTGGTTATTGTTTTAATTCGGTCGGTGGCCGAGTTGACATCGCGCTTGGGTCCCACTCAGGCGTAGTGTGTTCAATTCCTCGGCTGGCTAAGTCCTCCATCACAACACAAGGCAACATTTTCAGCTTACTGTGGTGGTAGTAGAAGATTTTCAAATATTGTCAGGTTATTCGTAACCCGGGAATGTTTGTCTTTCTTTTTAAAATAAAAAATAAATAAATTAAAAATAATGTTTTATTCAGAGATAGATGTTATTTTGCAAACTTGACCTTCAAAATAAGAGGAAGGTCACTGTTTACACGAGATTTAATAAAACCACCCCATCCCTTGAAATCATCAATTTGTTTCATTTAACTTTTTTTATAAAAATAGCATTTTGGGAGCACTTAAGTCTAAGAATATTAATTTTAATTTAAAATATACATTTACAGAAACCCAACATGAACCAGCCAGCCCTGGCTCCATCCATCGTGCAGCTGAAAACAACCCATAAAGTTCATCGTGTCCACCATTGTGCGAGAGCACAACGGCGCACGGAGTATAAGGTAAAGCCCTACTCTTGTAGGCATGTGAGTGTACATGTACAGAGTACAGAATACAGATTACACCGTACCGTGCCGAGTACACGGGCGGCGCGCATCGCGCTGGCATTATCCCGGTACTGGGAGAATACATACCGTGGCAATTCGGCTCGCTGAAACTGAATAACAAATTTCTCTTAACGTTCTCAGAATTTTGAACTATCATCAGTTGGAAGGAATGTTTTCCTGGTTAAAACCTACGAGATGTGACTTTATTGATTGCTGTTGGAGAAATAAAATATTTTGTAAAAAACATCACTTCTTATGACTGGTTAGTGACTGAGTTGGCATCGCATCTGGGTCGTGAGTGAGTTCAATTCCTCGGCTGACTTAGTCTTCCATCACGACACAAGCAGCATCTTCCGCTTAATGTAAACTAATGCATGTATGTTAATAAAGTGATTCAAAACTATAATTAAAGTATTTTCAATCTTCTACACAAATTATGAATGATAACCGCCAATTTACGCGCAATTGACTAGGCCAAAGGGGTTAATTTTGCTCAAAATAATAAACTCAAATTTTATTTTAAATTGGATCTGATGATTGTACGAGTTCAGAAAAACTATGAATTAGACAGTCGGTTATCTATAATCTTTTTTTAAATTTCATTGATAATTCCATATTTGACATGTTTGTTAAAAATTATGACAGAAAACATCAAGTTTACAGTTAACAGTGTTTATTTAAAAGGTGAATTTCTGACGCCTCTCTAACAACATACTTACTTTATATACTTACTTTATTTAAGGAAAATTGACAAATATATTTTTTTTTTATTGCAATGATCCTAAGATAAAATATTACACCATCACAATTCCTACAATTATAATATCCAATGATTTCAACAGGTGTGCGCCAAAAATAATATTTCCTAGCATACAGCTAGATTTATTTGCCGTGTTATATAAAATGGTTTTTACCTTGGCACTACGCACTGAATAAGAACTGGATAAAAAAATTGGTTAAATAACCGTAAAAATTAAGAAATTTTGAACGATGTTGTCGTCATAACCAAAATAAACTGAGGACATCAGGGTGTTTGGTACGATGTTGTTGTCATAACCAAAATAAACCGAGGACATCAGGGTGTTTGGTACGATGTTGTTGTCATAACCAAAATAAATTGAGGACATCAAGGTATTTTGTACGGTGTTGTCGTCATCAGAAAAATAAATTGAGGACATCAGTGTATTTTGTACGATGTTGTCGTCATAATATTAATAATTCAATGGATATAGTTACTTTAGTTACGCTCATGTACTATTGGTAGTAGCGTCAGACTCAAACCTGAGGATGCTAGGAAATAAAACATACTATTTTTTCGTCTACGGTCAGAACGAGAAAAACACAAACTTTACTATCATGAAATGTATTGGTTTAATTTTGTCGCAATTGCAAGTATCATAAACAAAGTTGAGCGTTGTGTTGCCTGTAGTAATGTAAAAGTATGGAGCACGTGCGATGCTTCACGAACGCGTAGGCAGAACCTCGAGGAAAACAACATCGGTCTACTTACTGTACAGTCGTTTCCAAGTGCCATGAAAGTCCAATGTTCGTAGAAAACGTATTTGACAAAGCTCATCGAGGGGGTAGAGCGGTGATTGGCTAGAAAATCATGACGTAGATGGAAGCCCATTTTTTACTTGGAGATTTAAATGTACTACTATTCATGTGACAAAATGCATTTGCAATGATTTATTTATAATGCGTTGGTAATATTATACGAGTACTAATTATTATATTAAAACTAATGTTCGGAATAATAGGGAAAAATCCCAGGAATATTTGCATTGTTACCTATGCATTTATGGTGTAGAATCGAGGTTATTTATAAGAGCTTTGTAAATATTGCATTTAAAGACATTCAGATTTTCAAATTAAAGATGTCATTTAGCAAACTATCATTACGAGAATATGACAGGGAAAGTGTTGAAAATAATTGTATTTATACAAAGAATTGCATATGGTGGTAGATACTCTCGGCATCGCCTTGGTGAAAGTCGTGAAAGACCACTATTCGGAATTGAAACGTAGCTTGAAATGGCTTTAGCCGTATTTGTTGACCAGGTACTTCCCCACCTTCCTCTTCCCCATTTCCTTCCCCTCCCCATACCGGAATAGCCTAAATGTATTTCTGAAAATGAGATTGTGAAAATGGGTCTTGAAGATACCCATATTGGAGGAGGGAGAAAACACAATGCAATCCGTTTGTTAAGACAGAGGAATCTATCAAACGTACCCGCCCGTACCGCCCGTTTATGTGATGAGTCAAGGGTTTTTTCAATTTGTTGGGGCTCCAGACTAGAGGTGGTTGCCAAATTCATTAGTCGTTAAAAGTATGTAATGGTGATATTTTCAAAATATATAGTGGTATGTACAGTGCGTGGAAAGATATACCAAAAATTAAATTTAATAGCTGACGTGTCCCCTGCGTTAAATGTGCTTGTGTACCTAAAAACTGGATGATGTTAGGTTGAAATACATAATATTATTGTTAAGAATTAAAAAGAAGTTGTTTCACTTGATCACGCCATGTCTTCTTCGGGCGTTCCTGATTTTATCTATCATTCACTATTGCATACAACATTGTTACCTACTGTTTAAAATATATCGTATTTAAATTGACCCCGTATATCATTTCAGTCAGAAAAAAATGCGTTAAGTCTTTCTTGGGCGCCCCCGACTTTCTCTACCATTACCAATTTTTTTATCATCTTTAATTCGACTCACGTACAAAATATAAATACCAGGAAATCAACTAAGATTTACCAAAAAATAATTTTACATATTTACACATAGAGTGAAAGGAGAAAGATCGTTCCTTTCGAGTGACGTCACGTGCTTGTGAGCGTCCCGATTCGTTTTTTTTTTCTAAAAGTGCATATATGAGCCAACCTTGATAAATACATTTTCTACGAATTTAAGTGGAAGTCCTATCTTTATAAAATAATTTTCCCCCAAAACACTATCACACAATATACTTGCGTAGGCAATAAGTGTATGTGAATTCTAAGTATCTTATATTACCATGTTTATAGGTAATAGAAGGCATAAAAATTGCTTAGCAAGTCTAGAAGTCTTGGAGTCTAAAAACGGTCGATTCTAGAGCAAAGGTGGTTTTTATTTATTTTGTGAATAATTTTATAAGAACGAAAAAAATTTGATCAAGGGATACCATCAAAGATAATCAATGCCAAAAATCTGTATTATTATTAAGGACTTTTTGTGTGTGTTAATACATTTCTAATGAAAAATAAACTTTTTCAGTGTTTTACGTTTTTGTTTTAATATAGTAATTTATATATTATTATTTGAATTCTACTCAAGGGAAACGATCGAAAAAATGTACGTGATCTGAAATATTGATTCGTTAAATAATGTACTGTAATGTAAAGCGTTCATTTTTCTTTAAATAATTACATCATCTCAAAAATGGAACTGATAGTAGATCCAAGCGATATTATATATTTGAAATGAGTATTTATGTGTTGAAATTGATAATCCCAAATCTGCATCACTAATGATTATCAATGTTTACTAATAGTGTTCACCCGAAAGATAAATTTCTGATATTCCTTCCGATTATTTTCTTGATAGGAAATAATCCATATCTTCAAAAATCTTACAATTATAATATCACGTGATTTTTCACGGGTCTGTGCTGGTGTGAAATAAGTTTACTTGAATCATTTTAACGTGAGACAAAAACATTTAATGATTTTTAGTTATATTTCAAAGTTAAACCAGCAATGCAACTTTAGTACCCAAAGTTTAATTTCTGTTCAGCTTGCAATATCAATTTCAGCCTTCTAACTGTTCCGAGTTCATGTTTGATAACCCAAAGTTGTAAGCCGTTACTGGGTCGTGAGTCGTAAATGTAGCTAATTGTATCAAAACTTCATGTTGTATCAGTGCCTAGTACATTTTAACCTTCCCCTACCCGAAATCGAAACCATCTTCTTGAGAGGAATCCAATCGTAGCCTGTTTCATAAAAAATGGTTAGAATTTATAGATACACCTAATCATATTGAACTATTATATTTTTTAATGGAAATGTATAGCATATATAATATTTTATGCTTGAGAGAGATTTGTTGTTGTTTTAATTACAAACTATTCCGATTATTGAAGAATTTTAAAGCAATTTTGAAAACGTGTTGAAATATAAATTAAAAAAAGAAAACATTGATAAAAATTCGTTTTTAAATTATAAACGTGTTTTATGGCCGCTCATCGAAAATAGTGTTAGATTGTTTTAGATGCGGAACAAAATCATTGCTTGGATTATTCGATCGATTCTTTATAATTACCTCCACATAGTATTTATTTTATGTTAAGAGTGCTTGCGAAGATTTCGGTGCTAGTCTTCGGTTCATTTTTATCACTTTTATCCATTTCAGTCAAGAATCTATTATTGTAGATCATCACATTTACAGTTCTCTATTAATTTACAGTTTAAATGTAAAATTTTTGTCCTTCGAGCCGGATATTTGTTCGTTGTTTCAATTTGTTTGACAGAATTTGTGGCTTTTGTGTCCTTCGTGTCGCCTTGGGAATGGAAGGAAGTTTCAGAACTTGACAACGATAAGGTTAAGGACGTTGTCGTTATTGATCAAATGAATTTAATTTTCGGGTTGGGTTCAACGACAGCTATTTCTAACTAGGGGCACGTCCCACGTTTATGGAAGATATCGAAGGGGCATAAGTACATTGATTATTTGGGTAAACTGTAGACTTTATCATTTTCCCGGAGGAGTAAAAGTTGCTGGTGTTGTAGCATGTTATAATTGCAAAACGCAGGTAGGTTATATGACCTCCTTTGTAGCAGATAGTAAGGATCTTTAGTGTGTTAAGGATCTCGAGTTCAAATATAGGGATTAATATTTCTGCGAAGCGCAATTAAATACTTACGTATTCTGTGCATTTTGCTTCCAGTCGAGTTCAATTTTCGCATTAACTGTATGTGCATATCTTAGTAGTCAGGCAAGTAGCTACATATATATTATACGTGGATTTATATATTATACATGCCTGTAGATGAAATATCCGTAAAAAAAACAGTCCATTAGAGATTATTCAATTATTATTACTAACGTACTTTTTACTTGGAAATATATGCGCCCCGCCAGGTCTTGGATTTGTAATGTCCATTGTTTCTTATGTTAGACTTAATAAAAATGCCTTTACATGATAATATTTATAATAAAGGATTTTTTTATCATCAAAAATCATAACATTCTATTGCAGTTTGTGTTGAACTTAAGCTGATTTTAGATGTCAAGAAATCAAAAATAAGTAAATAAGATTGCTTATTGAATGAAATTTAATATTTACGAAGTTTAACAATCCAATAACCAATAGTTATAAAAACCAAATGAAATGGCTTTATTGCACAATTTAATTACTTCATCAATAGCAACATCAAAACCAATAAATTTGAAACGGTGAAGTTAATTGGAATCCACAATACCTACAGTATCGACTCCCCGACTGAACGGATATTTTTACAGAGCTGTGTGTAAAATACAGAGAGACGTACATTCGAATTGTTGGCAATTATTTAAAAATACGATCCTCCACGAATATTTCATAAGACCGTGATTATATAACAAATTCGTTTTTTTAGCATTAACATTAAAATAACAACATTCACGCGTAATATTTTCTATATTTTGTATAATTTACCGTGGAACACGTCAACAAAAATATTGTATGAGTTAATTTCCAACGAACGTGTTTCGTTTTAATTTTTCAAATTTATTTTAGTTTGAAAAACCCGCACTATTTGCAGTATGTTAATTTTATTTCAAGATAGCTCCACAATTATGTAAAATTTCATTATTTATTATGCCTCAAATTTCTATTTTGTTAAGTTAGGTATGTACTTGTTTAGGTAGGTGTGTACTTGTTTAGGTAGGTACGTACTTGTTTAAGTAGGTACGTACTTATTCATGTTTGATAAGCATTGTTTAATATTGTGTACTCTTTGACTGATATCTATGACAAATAGATAAAAACGATAGACATATTCATGAAAAATTCTGCAGTTTTCAGTTTTCAGCACATTATTAAAAAAAGATTTTTAATTAGGTTCCCCGTGTAAAATAAAAACGTTGAACAGAATTGAAACGTCACTTGCAATGGCTTTAGCCATATTTGGTGACCAGATCTGAACAGCCAGGTACTTTCTCACTATCCTTTTTCCTGTCTCCTTCCCCTCACCACTACCTTCAGTACCCCAATTGGAGATGCCATAGTCCCTTTGGCTGCAGACGGTTGGGAGCAGTTGGGAAGCATAAAAAAAGTTTAAATGTCCATATTTTTCACCTCTAATTCCTTCAGCCTCACCAAATTCTCCAGTCCTGCTAACACATGCAAATACTGATATGAAATTTGCAGAAAATTAATGTAATTAAAAAAACTACATTAAAAAAATTCAACTTCCAGGCTAGTATGCGATGGCGGAAGTAAACATGTATCTCGTGGCCAATCGATTATTACGGTATTGCCATTTAGTTGGAAATTTCCAGTCACGACCATCGCACATCAATCTTAACATTTTCTACTAACAATATCGTGATTTAAAATGATAAATTTATTCTGACTTCAAAATTCTCGTTCAAAATCGTGGAGAAGTATTAAACATTCTGAGATTGATGAATGCAGGATGATATTCGAAATAATCGGCTTCTCGCGTTGTATATATTACATAAATAAACTTGTGGGTTTTCTACAATATAATATATAATATAATATATCAATATAAGATCTTGTTTTTCTAACTGAAACTAAAAAAGATACCTTCTTAGAAATAAAAAGAACCCGGTAAAATAAAGGAAATTCATAAAGAGGCCATTAAAATGAATTCCTAAAATATTTACTCGTTTGTTTTGTTAATAAATTTGAAAATGTTTTTTTTTTCTAGTTCAACGATCTCTCTGACAGAGTGAATATAGGTATATCAACATTACGTGAGAAATTTTGTTTCTGAGATGGTAATTCATATTTTTTGTGGGTAAGTACTTGCACGATCTAGGTACAATCTTTCCCATTTATGAAAAACAATTAATGTTTTCGTTTCGTTCAGTTAGTTTTAAAAAAAAATCTATATTTTTAAAAGACAATCCCACATCCTACAAAACACCTCTTTTTTCATAGATAATAATTGCACTCGCTGGATATTTAAAATTTTCAAATATTTTTAAATTCACATTTCTGTTATATATTTCTATAACGTCATAGTTTAATTGGCGTTAACATCAATGCGGAATAAACGTAGTTCGTTTTATTAAAACGCTTTGAAATGATAAAATTTTTCCATGAAAATATGATTGATTTAAAGCATTCATTTTTAATTTTTTTATTTTCATGTCAACAGACTGATTGTGATAGCATTCAAACAATAAATTTTTCGCTTGTGGAAAATTTCACATTTTAGAGAGATGATTAGAATATCTCGTCTAATAAAAGCAAAGTTCATGCCACCGTACCTCCAGAACAGTTCTACAGTACAAAATCTAATTCAACCAATCTTTCTATCTATAGAGGATATCGGATATTCTTTTAACGCGTGTTTTCAACATGAGGGTATTAGAACTATGATTTTTTGCATCCACATTATTTTTACAAGCAACCAGTTGTGACCTTCTACGCCCGCTGCATCCATCGCGCCTCGGATTAGGGACTTTCGTCTCCCGGGTTCAACTTTATCTATTTAAGTATGGTAAAAACCACCTGCAAACATTGAAAAAGCCATCATCACACACCTCCCATTGAAATCTGCGCCCGGCTCCGAGAAATATTTTTAGAAAAAACTTCTTTGCATACTCCATTAACCCACTTCCGACTAGATCCACATGCTCCTACCCTCCGCAAGCCGGACAGGGTTGAACTGACGGTATACTAGATATATCAAAACTATCCGTTGAAAATAACAGTTAGATGCCATCAACGACCAACACTATTAAATTTGCGACAAAATTCGTTTAGAATATTTTATTAAAACTTTAACAGTTTCGTCGCCAAATAAGTCAAAGGCTACAGCGGTTAACACTTGTGAACCATATTTCAGTAATGAATAATGATCTTTTAACTGTGCATCTTCCTACTAAACCAATTTCTTATCCGATAAGGCTGATACGGCCGATACGCAGCACTTAGCTTCGAGCAATTCTACCAGTGGCAAGTAAAAACATATAATCTTTGTAAATGACATCCCTAACGTCCCAAAGCTGGAACTTCCTGATATTATAAGAATCGTTATTTACTAATTTTGTAAGTGTTAGCGTCAACTTCGTCTTATTTTCAACGGTCATATTCAACAGTTGAGAATCACCAACAATACTGGGTTGGCTTTTTCAAGTATCGTCAACGCCCAATACTAGTGCCAGCATCCTATGGGGTTGATTTTATATTCCACGAGTACACGCGTTAGTTAAGCAGTAATCAGTTGATACCTTTAGTTTGCGGAAATAGTGTTTCCCTTTATAATGTACTACAGAATTTTCCAATAAGAGGTATTATTTTGAATAGCCCGCTATTTCGGTAGATGTTACTTTTGAAGCTGTCATTTTTTTACATTTGACAAGTAGAAACTACGGCATTAATAAAAATGGAACGATACACGCTTCAACAACGCATTGAAATTATTAAAATTCACTTGAGTGAATCAAATGCATATCATCATCTGTGATGAGGCCCATTTCCACCTCGGTGGCTTCATCAACAAGCAAAATTGTCGCATCTGGGGCTCGGAAAACCCAAGAGTTATTGTTGAAAAGCCTCTCTATCCCCAACGTGTGACTATTTGGTGCGGTTTATGGTCCGGCGGAGTCATTGGACCTTAATTTTTCGAAAATGAGGCTGAAGCAAAAGTTACGGTGAATGGATTGCGCTATAGAGAGATGATTAATGATTTTTTATGGCCGTAATTGGATGGTATTAATCTGGACAGCGTTTACTTTTAACAAAACGGCGCTACGTGCCACACAAGCAACGAAACTATTGATCTTTTACGATTGAATATCAAAATAACACCTCTTATTGGAAAACTCTGTATACTTTTCAGTATGAAGTGTTAGGGTTAGCGGCAGCTTCCGTCAATCAAACTCAACTTTAGTTAAAATAAAGCTCAAACAAATTCTCTCTGTGCTAGGGATTAATTTTTACTATACATTCAATGATCTTGGAATTTAGCAAACAAGTAATTTGAAATAGGCAGTGACATTTGCGCTGTTGACAAAATGTTCACGTTAGGTACCATACACAAATAATTTATCAAAATTATACAAAATAACACATTAAGGCGATGCCATACGTCGTAATGCAAAATCATGTGTTTTTGGTTTGAAAATTTGGTCGCCTAGAAATGTTTCAGATACTTTAATTAAATACTGCGAGTAGAATACATCTTGTCCTTTGAAATAATCGAGAATTTTTTTAGAAAAGTCTTTTTATAAGCCCAGAAAAAATAATGTATAAGGCCTATGAAAACTGCTTTAAAGTTCAAAATCTCCTACTTACAAACCCATTTTCGGTTATGATTTTATTTTGTAATGTGGCAAATTAAGTTGTTTATAAAATGATCGAAAAAAAATTAAAAATTTATGCCTGAACATCCACAAAATAATATAAAAGGCACTTTTTGGCCATGTTTTTTTCTTGCATAAATCAAAACAGGCGGATGGTGTTAAGCGGGAATTTAAACCTTATTGCCATCTACGTAAGGATTGTTATTGATAACGGCTCAATTTAAAATACTACGCGACGTAGTGCATCGCCTTAAATATTTATAAAAACTTTATTATATGAGCACACCTTTAGTTAATAAACTATCATTCACTCCGTTTCTCTGCGGAAATAGACAGAGAAGAATGACCGCCACGCATTTTTTTCTTTATCACACAGTGAAACATGTAATCATTTGAATGTTTATTGTTCAAAATAATATTATATTAAATAAAAAAATATATTATATTCCGGCGCATACTTCTTTCTACATCGTCTCATCCCAATTACCAAACTTTTTTCTTCTTTCAGGTATCGGGGTTTTATTTAATTCATTTGATTTTAGCACTCCATTGTGGACTGCTAGTTTTAAAAATAAAATACTTACTACAATAGTATATAGTCACAGTACCCACACCACACTAGGAATTATGGATTGTAGATGTTTGTGTTGGTGTTAATTCATATTTTTTGTATGATTTCCTCGTCTTCATGTTTGTTGATATTCCTCTCTTTGTCTTTAGGTTTGTTGACTTATTTGTTTATATCTCCCAATTCATCTTTATGTTTTTTGACTATAGGTAGATGTGTTAGTGTTACTTCATATTTTTAATATAAACTCGGTCTACCTATATAAATCATAAATTACAACCACTTGATGAAAGATTGAAAATTATTAAAACTCTCGGATAGAAGATTTGTTTCCGTATCGACTATAATTTTTAAAATTGTTAATGGTATTTTGGACAGCCCTTATTTATTTAGCCTTATTACCTTCTAGATACAAACTAGAAATATTAGATCAAAATTCTTTTTAATTGCAACAACAATATCAGGACAGTCATATAGATACTCGATTTTACCTAAATTGCATGCAGTCATGGCAAAACTTTCTCAGAAATAGTCAATGTGTTTAACTGTATGGGATTAAGTTACAAAAAGGTTATCATAACATACCTTAAAATATTAAAGTCAGCTTTTATTATTATTTTGCATCAGTTCTATTTTATAATTTCTTTAACATATTTTACTTCTTTAATAATACATATATACTTACAAGCATATATACACTCGTATATATGTTTGTAAAAGCCCGTACGTCATACAATGGGTAGAAATAAAATATTAAAATAAATTAAAATTTCCTCATCTTCATGTTGAAGTAGCCGTTGTTTGTCTTAAAACTTGTAATTTATATTCTTTATTGTTTTAATTTTGTAGCATGGAATTTACGGTTTTTCTTATCAAAATATGTATTTGATTTTACGATGTTAAGTAAAATTGAGGTTTTTGTCCTTGTAGTGTAAGTGTCTTGTCCGTCTAAAGTTGAAAGTCGTTTAAAGTTGATTAAAAAAAAATTGTGGAGGTTTACAATTTAGGTTGCCATTTGTTCCACCCCTGTCCTTGGTCGGGAACCTTTCCCACTTGCGCCATATTTTGCACAGCGGCGACGCCATATTTTGTGTTTTTTTTGTTATGCGAACCACGTGCATTTAATCACTGCAGCCGGCTTAGCTTACCGCGAGTGTTTCCAGGAACAAGTGTTCACGACCAAGCCAAATTTATATGCGCTCGCTTATTCATTTTAAATTTTCTTGCGGAGAAACATTATTATTATTTGGAATGAGGGAGCTTTTATCAAACACGTATTTATGTTCCTGCGTGATACCGCATTAACTCAGTGAAATTGTATTGTTCTGAATAGTTTCATTTTTATTTTAATTATTATTTGGGCGTATTTTAATTAAGGTGTGTAAGATATCTCAGTTATTTTCATTGGGGTGATTTTATGTTTTTCTGTTTATTTGTGTGTTTTTCTTTAAGTAACATGATTTTTATGTGGAAAGTTCACTGGTTGATGCAACGTGTAAACATTTGACTGTACGAAAACATATTAACATTTAAGTGAATATCAGTGTTTTTATCTGTGTAAATATGTAATTTATCTTCTATCGATGTATTATAAAAAACATTGTAACTAACTAACCATCACGCCCTTTTGCCGCAGGTGTAGGCAGAGAGGAGGGACCGCCAACAACTCGGTCTTGGCACACACTTCTTGCCTCATTCACATTCGTACATCGCTTCATACATACTCGTATATTATTCTGACTCTCGACATGGCCTGACTGGAGTATCTGATTCACTTGATCGTGCCGTGTCTCCTTCAGGCGTCTCCGACTTCTGCTACCATTTGCATACGCATCATATATTCTACTTACACTCCTTTCTTCGCTCACATTTCTCACACGATCACACATGGTTTTATCACACATACGCCTCAGGGAGCTCATTTCAACAGCATTCAGTCTACTTTCATCCTTTTTCTGCCAGTTCCATGCCTCACTTCCATACATCAACTTCGCGTTAACAATTTTTTGTTACGCCAACTGCGTTCAGTCCTCCATTAATGAAGTTACCTGTATTTACTCTTCTTTCAATATCTCTGTCAGCGTTCCCATCTCTCGTGAACATATTTCCTAAATTCACAAACTCATCCACCTGCTCCAAGTATTTCCATTTTCAACTATATTGCACATTGTTTTCGTACTCTATCTTTCAAACAACATGATTTTTTTTAATTCCTATGTTATCCTAGATTTTAATATTTGGATGCTGTCTACAAAATGTCCAAGTGTCAAAAAAAAAAAATGGGTGTGTCAAGCCTACGCAAGACAGAAGTGAAACTTCTAATATTCTTCTCTCTCTCTCTTTTCATTTCATTCTCTCTTTTTTTCTGTCTATTGACATATTTATAAGTAGCATGTGATAAAAAAAATTAAAAGTTATAAAAAAAGAAAAAAAAAATTAGTTAAAGCGGGGATCGAACCTCGGTTCTTCACGACCACAGTCGTGCGCTCTGCCTCTAGACCGCGAAGCTGAGTTCGGAGAGTGACCTAAACTAGGTATATAATATTAGCTAGGCTCCTATAGCGAAATGATCCCGTTTTTTCGTCACGGTCATGAGTCGGTTTTACTCCGGTCCTCGAAATTGCATGACGCGCGTAAAGAAGTTTCACTTCAAAAAATTCCTGCAAAGTTATGGATGTAATTACGATCTTTTTCAAGCGCGTATGTAATGATTATTTTTATCAACGTCGCATACACCTTGCTAATGTTTTCAGTATTATTAGGGCTTTTTTATACTAATTTTCATATATTTATTGGCAGGTAGAGTAGAAATTAATATTGTTTAGCGTTTGCCAACGACCATACCATGTTGAACACACCGGTTCTCGTCCGATCACCGAAGTTAAGCAACATTGGGCGCGGTCAGTACTTGGATGGGTGACCGCTTGGGAACACCGCGTGCCGTTGGCCCATTTTTTATGGTAATTTCATGTTTTTTTTTATTTTTTTATCTTTACTATCATTAATAATATCATAAAATTCTTTAACTTTTCAAGTATGCTACAGGCCTAAAATATTACTTAGTGGATTGATATTATGGTCAACCATTGAAAAAAAAAATTCCTTCAAAATTATGGATGTAATTACGATCTTTTTCAAGCGCGTATGTAATGATTATTTTTATCAACGTCGCACACACCTTGCTAATGTTTTCAGTATTATTAGGGCTTTTTTATACTAATTTTCATATATTTATTGGCAGGTAGAATAGAAATTAATATTGTTTAGCGTTTGCCAACGACCATACCATGTTGAACACATCGGTTCTCGTCCGATCACCAAAGTTAAGCAACATTGGGCGCGGTCAGTACTTGGATGGGTGACCGCTTGGGAACACCGCGTGCCGTTGGCCCATTTTTTATGGTAATTTTATGTTTTTTTTATTTTTTTATCGTTAACATCATAAACAATCTTATATCATTCTTTAACTTTTCAAGTATGCTACAGGCCTAAAATATTACTTAGTGGATTGATATTATGGTCAACCATTGAAAAAAAAAAAGGCGTTAAAAACAAAAAACATTAAAAGATTCTGCCGATAGATGTCACCCCCGTAATCAATATAATTAAATAGATTAAAAAATATATATTTATATTCTGCCGATAGATGTCACCCCCATAAACTATATAATTTAAAATTAAAAAATATTCTGCCGATAGATGTCACCCCAGTACAAAATATAATTTAAATGACGAAAAAAATAATATGAAAAATAAATAATGTTTAAAATTACAATGGATTAAAAATTTAAAAATTTCAAAGAACAATGACTACAAACAATGAGTTATAAAATTAACATTCAACCAAAAAAAAAAATTAATATGCGATGGCCGAGAATCGAACTCGGATCAACTGCTTGGAATGCAACTACGCTGACCATTACACCACCAACGCCAGTTGTCGAGATTACCTAAAAAACATTTATATCTTACTTCAAAACTTTCACTAGATCAAATGAACTTTAATCGGTCCCGCATTTTCGTTTCGGTCATGAGTTGGTTTTACTCCGGTTCTCGAAATTGCATGACGCGGCTAAAGAAGTTTCACTTCAAAATTAGTAAAAATTCATTCCATGAAAGCCGTCTCTTATAAAATGATATGCGAGGCACAATTTTTATTCCATAAGGGTTTGATTTCTTATATGAAATGGTCATGGAGGTATTCTAAACCGCACTTTTTGTAAGTATGTGGGTTGACGTATTCTTCAACATACCTAAACAATGTTACGATTGTATGTTATGATTTGACGAATCTCGATTTAACGAGCTTAATAAATTTGCGTATACCTACCCGCGATACCCGTTTAAATGCTCTATATTTTGTTACCAAATCTGCCAGTAATTGCTTCGTAAACTCCCCAATTCAAAGGCTTCATACACTTGGAAACAAATGTAGTTCAATCGATGTCTATCGTTTCCAATCGGTTTCCAAATTTAAAACCAATATATTAGAACTCTTATAATAAAACTATAAACATCTAGCTATTGAACCTCTTATCGAATTATTTCCTGAAGATTGGCACAATTGTAGGTGTAGTCTTCTTGCAATTACTACACCTGCATTGTTTTTCACATGTAATTACTATAATCATTTAGTAACAATGTTATTTTTATTTATTTATAAATTTACGAACTGGCTGGCTTATGGAGTTATGGAGCCCGCTGGTTCGTGAAAAGATAATTAAATGAATAAATAATTATATACACTAGCTTTTATGTGTAGAATACATATAATGTTAATACAACCTAGTATTACTAAACTTAACATTTTTATAAACAATTTTCATCTTTTTACCTTAGAAGTAGGCGTATTCTTATTTTCTTACAACAGGCTTATACCTACAAACTATCATGTTTCCATTTTTTGCTTTTTGCTTGCTTTTATAAATCAAGTGGTGAAGGTTATATTATTGCTTTTACTATTCTTTACTTATAATCTTCACAATATTTTTTATATAAACTATTTAAAATATGTATGTAAAATGGCAGACCGATCGCCCTCGATTTAACAGGCCACGATAACCAGTCAAACGCTCTATATTTTGTTAACAATACATATTCTTACTTTTGTTCAAGAGGTTTATACCTAAAAATAATTGTTCTATGCATTTACTATTTACTTGCTGTTATACTATGTCAAATGGATAATATCCATTATATGATTAAATGTATTATTACTGTTACTATTGTAAACTTACAATCTTCAGAATATTTCTCTTAAGAACTATGTATGTAAAAGCCCAGAAATATGTATGTAAAAGGGCGTAAAAATAAAATAAAAAATATGTATATACAACATATTCAAACCATATAAACGTGTTTTATATCCATTTAAGTCAAAAAACTCAATGTGGAATAGCATAAAAATAAATCGCCAAAAAATGAGAATTTGGATGATTTCAGTAGAAAAAAACATCTCATAGTATTTATCTTTAGGAAAATGTCTAAAACTCAGTTTTGGAAAATTGTGAGCTTAACGTTTTCTGCATAACCACCCGTTCATTTTGAGTGGAAGGTTGCGAATAACACAGATCTGGTCACTAAACAGACTTCAGGCTATTTCGTGGAATTTTTTTATGCAAAATTATGATGTCTCACCAGGAAAACATTAAGAATATTTTTCGTGTCGTTGTAACGAATGCACTTCTGTGAAAAAGTGTTTTTTTTAAAAGCTTGAATTGAATTATATATTACACAGCACCCTTTGGGTGATTTCTCACAAAAACGGCGCTATATAAATTAGCCAAATAATATTATGATTGAATTGCAAAGGGTTTAGGCAATCGACATGGGATTTTAACTCGATTTTTGGCGGCTAATCGAACAATATCCATGCTATCAATGAAAAATGATATTTTTTCTACTGGTTGGATATTATCAAGTTAATCTTCAGCCCGCAAACTTTAGCCCGTAACAAATCTATGAAATTGCACTCGCACCAGTCACGTAGGTTTCGAAGCCATGATATGCAATGCAGGTTCTACCCCTGTTACGTGTTCCATCCATCTTTCCCAGGGCTATCAATTTGTTATAAGATACCCTTTATATTAAAAAAATATGTTTCTTTATTTTTCCCCTGCGCGTTTATATAACATTCATCCGATTTTGCCGAAAATCTCAAAGTTAGTTCCAGGAGTGTTTGAATGGTAGAAGGTGTCGGAGACGATCGATAAAGACTTATCGCATTATCTCTGCACTGGAATGAGACACGAAGTCAAATTAAAGTCGAAATAATGTATTTTTTAACAGTAACAATGTGGATTTCATAGTACTACATGAAGCGAATGGTATAAAAAGACGGGGATGCCCGAGGAAGGCATGAATCAAAATGTTATTTGTGGTACGAGATTAGTGCAAGAAGAATGTATGACTTTAAAGTGAATGGTTTAAGAAGTCGAGGATGCCGAGGAAGGTATGGCACGTCAAGCAAAACAAATCTTTATTACAATAATATTATTTCCACATTAAAAATGCACCGATTGTCAGGTACTCCAAGCCATGTCCCTGAGATAAACGACAGCTAGTATTTTATACAAATCCATTCTTACAGATTTACCATTTAAATAAGTATTTTTGTTGGTGTTGCATATAATATTACAAACAGGCAAAACTGGAAAAACTGACGAAAATGACCAACAATGATCTGAAAAGCACTCATAATCACACAAACCCATATTGTCGCCAACCAACCTTATAGTTTATGGCGGAAAGTAAAATTGAATATTTAAGACAACATAATTATTTATAGTTTTAAATCCTACCCTTTAGATTATTAGGCAGATGGTCCCTGTGTCTCCTAATCAATTCTAATAGTAAATCATAAGAGTGATAAGTTAAACCAGGCAATCGCATTCAGAGCATTGAAAGCAGGAAATTTAATATGAAATGCAAATGAAACTATCAACAGACAGGAGGTGCGAAATTGCTGGTAAACAGACAAATTGCATAAACGAATTGCATTCCGCCCAAATAAACACAAAACACATTAGCTACAGGATGCAGGTACGCACTCTGATTAAAACAAAACATGCTGATGCACAATTCACAATACACTAGATTGGCCTTAACGGTCATAAATTTGATCTGTTGGATCTGTGGAAATCATTTAACTGATTTAATTAACAATTTGAAACATCATTTTTTTGGCAGCAACCGTTTCAGTTTCAATTCAATTGAATTCAGTTTTAAATTTCAAAAATATTCATTTTAATATAGTAATAAAACTTGTCTTTTAAAAGCAGCTTCAATGATGCTAAATATTTCGCTATTCGATTTTATTACTCTCCCTAAAGGCATGACTATTGGCAAGTTAGTCCTGCAGGTGGGGATGTAGAATAGTATATGCTATCGTTGACAGAGATAACCATCGGGAATATAGAAATTAATATTTTCCATGATAGCTATGTTTTCAAACCTTCCACGAATCAGTTTCAAGTAATGTGTAGCAATGTGTACATACACTCTGATCCGTAGATGGTTCATTTCGACCACACCAAAAAAAATTAAGTTAGAAAGAGCCACGGTAGATGTCATACTCCCTCATGTACCGAAATCTCAGAAATTTCCTTTCAACTCTCTCCAACATGAGGGAATACATTACCAGGTGGGGACATTGGGGTGGTTTATCACCATCATCGTCAAATTATATCTTATTCATGCCTGTGTGTTAATTAATTTTAGGCGTAGAGTCAGAAGAATTTAATGTATATCTTCAACGTTTGTAGTGTCATTTGATTAATAAGAATATGAAGTTGAAATAATTTCGATGGAATCGTTAATAATATGTTTGACGTTTTGTAGTGGGATATTGTTTACTTTATTGGGCTATTAAGAACGGTTGATTAATAAAATTAGTGACTGGTTATGTACATTTTATTACTAATATTATTGACAGGTAAAAAGCATTTCATTTTTTAGAAAATTTTTTATTTATTCTTTCTTTTTTTCTGTGAATCTTGTTTTGTATTTATATAGTACGAGTTAAATTTTAATGTAGATATTCTCATCTTGGTTTGTACTTTTGTACATGGGTATGTTATGTTTATTGTGCAATGCACTTCTGTATAAATGTCAATTAATTTATTCGCATTAATTAAATAGTGTTCAATTTTTTGTCAACGGTTGAAAATAATCAAGGAAGGCCTCATCTAATGTTTCGTGTATCTATGACAGACATGACTCAATTACATAGCGCTGTCATTCCATTCTTAACCAAATAATGCTTTTTGATGTTAATTCAATATGAAAACAATACATTTACCCGCTGCGTCATTTCAAAGTCTAAATATTGACTTATACAAAATAAACTTAAAAAAAAAAAATTACAGAAACTTTCGCGAAGGTCACTTATAAATCTAGTGCAAGAATGTTGCTAATTTTAAAAGTCTAAATAAAAACAAACAGGTTGGAACAGCACACGTCCAGATTGCTCCTCTTCTAAATAACTAGTGTATCACTAAAGCCATACATCTGAAATTTGTGACACACACGTTCAATAATGATGTTAATCTGCCGAATTAATCTGCGAAAAAATAAACTTATCTCTCTCAGCAAACTAAGTTCTGTTCGATTTAAGGCAAATGCTTTAAAAAGTAATAAAATTTATTTGTTTGAATTTTTCATAATTCACAGATGAAAAAAGGATACGTTTTGTTTTTCATACGGATTTTTAATTTTTTATTCAATACATTTCATAGGAGTGTCCTTTATTCGTACACGGAATATGTGAAATGATGAAATATTTTAATTTTAAGTACTTGGATAGATTTTCTTTTTATTTTTTATAGGTATCTAACGGATGCTTGAAGAGCCACGGAAAAGGCAAGACGAAGCAAGAAGAAGAATTTGTCTAGAAGATTCAGGAAAAGACCAGAAGGTTCGGTAAGAATTAAAAAGATACAAAACGAGCCAGAAAGAAATGAGATGAGCCGAGAAGTGGCAAGAAGATGTAAAAGGATGCAAGAAGAGGCAAGAAGATCTGTAAAGTGACCAAAAAAGCCTAAAAGAGATAAAATTAGCCAAGAATGGCGAGAAATTGTAAGAAGAGGCAAGATGAGAGTAGAAAAGACTAGAAAAGACAAAAGGGACAGGAAAAGGCAAGCAAAGACACGATAAGCCTAATAGGGTCGAGAAGATGCAATAAGAGGCATGAAAATCCAAAAAGAAATTAGAAGAGACAAGACGAGCCTAGAAATATCAAGAAAATGCAATAAGAGGCATGAAGAAACTAAAAAACGAAAAGCGGAAGCGAGAAGTAAGAAGATTCGAAAAGAGCTAAGAAGAGACAAGACTAGCCAAGAAGAGGAGATGAATTGCAGAAAAAGGGCAAGAAGGGGGCAAAAAGAGCCAAGAAGAGACAAAAAACAAGAGTCTGTAAGTGGTGAGAAGAACCAATAAAACAATCTAGAAAATATCTAGAAAACTAACCAAGTAGCGTGCTACTCCCAATATGCTTCAAACGTCACTAATAAGTAAGGAGGGTATGGTTTGGCATGCACAACGGTAGCTGGAGAGAAGATTATATTTTTTGGCCGGGTCCGCATGGACCCAGTATAGTACTTAAGGGTTAAACTTGAATGCATTTTAAACAATAAACTCGTACCTCTGAAGATATTATCAATATATTTTTTACTCAATTGAAGTAGATCCATGTTCTTCATGGGATCTAAATACATAAACATTAAAATAATAATTTAAATTATCAACTTCCAAATAGATTTCATCAAAACCAAAAGCAAGATAATGCTTTCTTGAGCCCCAAATAAAGGATTAAATGAATTTCTGAAAATTTTAACTCTCTAACTCCAAATAACTTCAGATATCTTTCACGAGGTAAACAAACATGAGTTCATTACATAATATTATTCCAAAACTATGGCTTATAAATTATTGGTGGTTTAATATTAGAACACCTTTGCTAGTTTTAGTTTGCAGAAATTAAGACTATTGTTTTCTTAAAGGATATATTAAATAAAAATTATATTTTTAAATTATTATTTTTAAATTGTCACATGAAAAGGAATCGCTTCCACGAATCGTTATTAAGTTCAACAGCTCGGCTATGGAACGATTTTCCGGCCTCTGTGTTTCCTCCCTCCTACAACATGGGTCTCTTCAAGACCCATGTTCACTCATTTTTCTCCTCAAAAAACTCTCCACACAGCATCCCCAAAGATGCCCCGAGGGATTACTTATTTACTACAGGGCCTCTTGGGTGAAGTTATTGTAAAAAAATAAATATATGTACTTTTAACCATGACAGATTATGATGATTACAAATAAATAATATTAGTTACAAAACGGATGATAAAATACACAATTTTTATCGAATACTCAGAGAGAAAACACAATTTTATTTTTTTAGTATGACTCCAAATTTGTTTTGTCCAATTAGACCCAAAACATTGCGTAATAAAAGTGGCAATCTGGACAGAACTAATTTATACAATTTCACCAAGTAGTAATTTTAGTTAGACAGAGAGAGAAATATATTTTCTCTAGAAATAAATATTCAAGTAAAACAAAGAAAAACCTTCTTGGAAAGCTTGATTTTGCTTATTGAAACACTATCATAATACTCCGCATCATTATAAAAATTACCCAAAAGTTCTCATTTTGCCTTTCGAGCCCAAAAATGGAGCATTCCAATAATTTGTTGAACTTCAAACAATGTTACTGAAAGCGCTCGGCATATCAAAAAGCTCAGTGGCGCTCGCTTCGTTATTTTTCCACTTGCACTTTCGGAACATCGCTACCAACCACGGAGTATACATTCTAGCAGCGTTCATCATGAGATTTAGATTGGAGAAAGCGAACGAAGCCCCGTTCAGTAATTGCATCACCTGCAACTTTCTATTGGCTTTCAGTTTAAACTCTAATTTAGTTCAGTCCGTGGCCGCCGCGGAGCTAAACCCCTACGGTCTCCACTCAACTGCGATGATGATAATCATATTTGTTTAATTCGCTTAACCAATCGGCTGACCTTCTATTGAAGAGATAAATTATTCACCCTTTGTGTACCGTAAAGTAATGAACATTGGTATTAACCAGTAACGAGTACCTGATCAAAATATTATTATGAATGCAAGTATTACTACCAATATAGGTACATTATTATGAATGCAAGAATTAACAACATAATATTATTATGAACGCAAAGTTTAACCAGCAAAATGTTTTTTGAAGGCAAGGAAAACCAACAAAATATTATTATGAACCAAAGGATAACCGACAAAATAGTATTGTGAATGCAAGGATTAATAGCAAAACATTATTATGAATGTCAGGATTACCAGCACAATATGACTATGAATATAAGGATAACCAGCAAAAATTATTATGTTATTATGAATTCAATGATTACCAACAAAATATTATTATGGATTCCAGGATAACCAATCCCTAATCCTTGCGTTTGTAATAATATTTTGATAAGACACATTTATGGTAAGACACAATTAAAATGTTTTGCCTGTAAAAGGGTTAAAATGAATTTCGTGTGGTTTGAAAATTTCAGCAATGCTCGTATTGTTTTACAGGAAAATGCTGACTCCGAAAGAGAGTAAATTGCATAAATCATGGTGTCCAATGTGCAGTGCAAACATTCAATAGATCTATGTAAAGTACGGATTTATCTTTCATCTAAATATATTGTCGTTTTTCATCGAATTCCGCGATTCTTACTCAATTCATTTTGTCCAAGAGAGAGAAAGACAAAATTAAAAAATATATATATTTTCGGAACCTTTACTTTGTAAAAATGCAATCTTTTGCAATGGATAAAAGTCAGAAAACATACATTAAATCTATGCAATGCAAAGTGATGCACAAGTGATTTGTTTATTCAAATATTATTTTTTTTTATAATTAACAAAAAGATACACGATTTACAAATAAATTATAATACAGTCATTAATTACATAATATTTGTATTTGATGTACCCCGATAAATAAGCAGGATCTTACCAATCTAATTATATAATATTAAAAATCACCTACTTACGAATATATTTTCTGGTATGGTTTAATTGTATAACATGGCATATTAAGTTCTTTAGATTAAAATATGAAAACATTAAATGAATACAGGCCTTTTCAACCTTATCGCCATCTTCGTGAGAAGTGCGTGATTTATCCCGAAAAAACTCCATTGTTAAAATATATTTTGTGGACCTACCTGATCACCCTATAACTCAATTCTTCTTCTTTCGTATGGTGGGGGGTCAGAGGGGGACATCTAGATCTGCGAGCCATTTTAGGGCCTCAGGCGTCGCCATGTGGACCTCATCAATCCCGCCGGGGAATGAATGGAGCGGGCATTCGTTGACCACATGTTCGGTAGTCTGCACCGCACCACATTCACACATCGCCGACTCTTTAAGGCCCCATCTGTGCATCATGTGGGCACAGCGGCTATGGGAGCACCTTAACCTATTGATGGCGGACCAGGTTTTGCGAGGCAGTGAGAACCCAGGCTGTCTCTCGGTGGGGTCCTGTATGAGATGGGCATTTCCCACGTTGGCCGTTTGCCACTCAAGTTTCCACCTATCTTCTGGGGTGAGAGGTATAACTCAATATAAACCAGATATATCCACTCATAACTTCTAATTTAGATGTGTTTTCTATATGTTATACAACAGTTATTCTGCGCTTTGAAACCAATCTTCAAGCCATCGTAGTAATTATTTTATACGCTCAACCCACATATATTGAATAACCACGGTGATATAACATCTACAGCATTTTTAACACCTTTTGTGATATCAAACAACCCTGCAACGTTCACATGTGTATCATGTGCTATGCTTCTCTCGTAGAGACGCGATTTCCTTTATAAGATGCACAGATAGAATACCCTTACCGTATGTAATATTTTTCAACTCGATATTGCACAAAATGCAGACCGATGTACTTGTCTATGCATTCGAGGGAGTTGCTATTGTAGATCTTTATTTAGGTTACGGGGGCTAAATAAATTGCGAAAATTACAATGTTAATTTAATTTTTTTAACGCCGATGATAAATTTTCACTGATTCTATTTTAATTTGACTTGTTTTATGCAAAACAATGTATTTGTAAATAACCAAATAATGTGTTTATGTACTTATTAAAATATTTTATAAATTATAAACACGTGTGGTTTCACAGAAGAGCTAGTTATATTAAGAGAAATGATTTTTGATTTATTCATAAAATACTAAATTTGGATTTTAGCCGAAAATACCCTACAAAACTAAATAATTTATTATTTTAAAGAAAAGTCCCAATATACTAGCAATAATCTTAGGACTTATTTTTTTGTGATTTAAATTATAAAATATAGAACGGTAAAGAATTCAATTCTTCTTTTGAAAGCAACTTTGACAATTTTTGTGAGATAACGGTAATTTATAAATATATATCTTCCCCAACCTACTATTTAAAACTACTGAAGTAAAAATGGATTTTTTTTATTTATATGCGACAAATTTTGTGTTCCAACATAAATCAGTCGTTTGCAATTCAAATTTAAGCACATGAAAATACTTCGTTGAATTATTTTTTAAATTATAAGTGTTTCATTTTATTAAAATAGTAGTTAGATATTTTTTTAATTAAAGAAGAAATGTTATTATCTCATTAAGTTAATGCAAAAAATAAAATTGTTATTCGTTCCTATTAAAGATTCGCACCCAAAAATAGTTTAAAATTTACACCTGCTAATAAAATGATTGTATTTAAAATTATCATATTTGAATTCATAAATTAAATTATGTAGGAACTTAAAAATTATGAATTAGAATACAGTAACCAAGCACGGATTAATTATAAACATTAAGCTCTCCTACACGAGTAGCTAATTATTTATGGCAAAGCTAACCAACGACACGTGCTTCGAACAGCGAAACTCGTCCCAATACTGGTATAATTGGTGCTTTTTATAATTGTTTCACGTTTATGCATACCAAAACCTGAAGAATATTGTTTCGTGTATCGGTTTTCATTGGTTTTACTATGCTGACAAGCATAACATCATTACCGTTTTCCTGACAACTGATCAAACGGGTCAAGAATTAGTGTTAAACGGGGCTATTCAGTAAAAAAATCAAAATGGCGTGGATAGACGATATGTTGCTTTTCGAAAATGACGAGAGTGTGAATTACCTCAATCTAAAAGTTTATACAAGGTTTAAATATGTACCTAAAATATCGACAAATTTACGTTGGAAAACAAATTTATCATACAATATATTACCTATTTTAATAGGTACCTACTTAAAATATTGGCAACTTCATTTTACCACTATAATTGATTCGTTTTTTTTCATACTTATCGTAAACTGGCAAACAATATTCTAAGTTGCTTCTAAATTCTACGTCTACTGTTCCCGCTATGATTTTGTTTTATTTTTTTTGCATTACGTGTATGTAATTTTGCTAGTTATAAGTGTCTTTACTTTAAGCCACAGATGTAAATATGACATTTTAAGTCATTAGTTTGAAGCCAGCGGTAATAAGTCTTAATCATAAGTCACAATCATAAGACTAAGATTTAAGTCACTAATTATAATTATAAATCTTAATTGTAAGCCAATCATATTCATTTTATTACATCTTTATTTGTACAGCGCCCTTAGGGTAATTTTTCACAAAAACGACGATTTACTAATCAGTCAAATATTATTATTATTATTAGATAAATTAAATAAAATACTTCATCCGTGATAGATAGTTGCTATAATAACCTTTGATTATAAATAATGGTTAACTATTTTATGTTTTTTGACCTCAAATCCAAAATTAAGTTTTGTTTGAAAAGGGCCGCGCAGCCAGTAAGAACTGCGAGTTTCAAAGAACTAAAATAAACCAGAACTATTGTATCTCTCCAAGTCCAGTGGTCAGTTTTAAAACTGAGTCATTTCTATTGAATTACTTTCCGGATACAAGAGAGACTGTTGACAACAGGTCCTGTGGGTACCGGGCAGGGGTCGAGAGGACGGGAGACGCGAATTCCCCATTTCCGTCACGCCCCGGCGCTTCCCAATACTGTCACGGCCGCCCTAGCCACCCCCGCCCTGGGCTAGACCCAACCAACCATCCTCTTACGCGGAACAATCGAGTTTCAAAATATAAATATAAGACCAATGTCTTGGAATTGCCTAGATTGGCTTTTGTTGTAGCGATAAGTCACGCAGTTTTTATCCTACCGGTAGGAGCACCGTTGTAATCACTATTTATCTGTTTTTAACCTGCGTCGATTGAAAGAGTGAAATCTTTAAACAGAGCTATGCATGTTTTATTAATGCCTTATTATCTGCTTTGTTTTTGCAGAGGTTTTGTGATTGTTGTATTTCGGACACAAACCAATATCTGGACGTGGATTTGGTGAGCTACTTCGTATTAAACCGTATTCACGTATTTACTTTATATAAAATCTAGTTCGGACCTTTTGGGAGTTTTTCTGGCCTACCTTACAGAACCAAATGAATTGCCACCAGAATCACTTAGAAATACCCGCAACTCTCCACTGTTCACTATACACACTAAGCATTTTTTGCTTGTTCGCAATTCACACCGGTGGCGGTGATAAAACCGCTTAATGCGACATAATACACAAATAACGTGGGTTTGCTCAACGCTTACATTTTTTCTTTCCGTGGCGTATATTTTAATTATTTCTGATAAACGATTTGCTAAAATCTCAAATGTTTCTAGAGTGATCCCCACGGATGACTTATAAGACTGACTTACTGTCTTAGGTACTTATATAGAGCAAATTTGTTCGAGGTTATTCCTGCAGTCGTGAGGAGGGAGATGCGCCTTACATTCGTTGTTTCATCTAACCATTATAATATTTTATGTAAAACACCTTAATTTTTATATAAACGTATTTCAAAATATAAAATTAGCGGTAAGCACCAGATTTTATTTTTCTAGACGATGAATTATTAACTTCCCGAGGGATGCCTCTAGAAACATTTGAGATTTTAGTAATCCGTTTATCAGAAATAATTAAAATACTCCCCACGAGAAGATCGATTTTCTAGGCACGATAGGGCAAGATCAACCGTTGGTACGTCCATTAAGCAAAGCCGCGCGCCGAATATTGTTTTTACACGACTTCATCACTTACGTCGTTAAGAGGCCTACTTTATGTTAGTGATTTGGTAGGGCAAATTCAACAACAGGTTTGTCCAATACACCAGGGTCGTGCGTCGCATATTTTTGTGCACGGCTGCTTCATTTACGTCATTAAGATTCTGGCTTTATTTTGGGGTATTGTTCCTTCTAAACTGAAAAGGGTACACAAGGAATAAAAATCTAGATCAATAGAACAATATTTAACAACGACTAACCGTTTGGTGGAGGTTTAGGAGGCCCTGAGGAAAATAATTTCTCTTAGAGCCTATGTCATTTTTGGGGATACTGTGTGAAAAGGATTTTTAAGGAAATGAAGGAGAGGATGTTCTGATAAGGAAAAAGTTATGATAGATGCGAAGGAATTTAGGGATCAGTATGTCCAGGTGTGACAGGCATATAAATATATCCCTCCCGCCGCGCAAGGCGATGGGTCTAGAGACTAATAGAAGAGGTAAAACGGTCTCCACAAACCAGCCTCTTCCGATCTGGCATGCCACGTATTTGGGTAAGCGCATCCTGAATACACCTCACCCGATAAACCCGGGCACCCCTGCTAAATCACCAAACGTATCCGTAAACGGTCTGCCGTACCCAAACCCGCCTCCCAAAATGGAGGTCTAGGGATTACGCATTATAATTGTTTCTTGTGCAACATATCTAAGGCATTCTTACTTTTCTTTTAGTTTAAATATATTAGTCCCGTAAATTGGTTTCGTAAATCTTTAAAGTTTATAAACTTTAAGGAATTGAAAATTGCAGCAGATTAGCTAGCATTATGGAAAGATTATAATCTTTCTTCTCATATTCTCCGTGTATCTATGAAACCAAGACATTTGGTATGAAAGAACAACCCTAAACGAAAAATTATCCTTAACTCTTGCATCAAAATATTTGGAAAGCGTTTTCTGTATGTGATTTCTGTATTTAACGCAACTATTCTTAATGCACCACTAAAATTTCTTTATGTGCTGAGAATTTGAATATAACGAAAGATAAAGGGTAAATAAAACGATTAATAATTAAGTTAAGACGCCATGTGTTAAAAAAATCCTTTGAAGTGTGTTGAAACTCAGGAAAAACAGTATAGTATCTGCAAAATAAGGGGAAATTTTTTAAAACGACTTTAAATCGCAACATCGCAACAAAGAAATCATCACAGCATTTTTGTAATGTTATATTACTTTTTCCAAAAGTCTTTCATTGAAGGATCATGTTGTGATTTTTACCCATTACTAAAGCTTTACCAATATCCGAAATATATCTTCATCAATTTTAAATAACCATAAAAAAGAGGTAAATTGAACCGATCGTCTTCGGATTATTTCCTTCTATGTTTCTGTAGAATTCCACTAGTGTAGTTTGTACCACAGGTTGGAAGGATATTTCGTCAGGGTTTGAAAACATAAAAATAGTGAGAAGATATTTTGTCCGAGTTTCAATAATGCATGGTTTTCATTTTTTCCCCGCTCTCCAGGAAACAATTGGGAATCGTTACTGCCGGGAAATTGAAATGTGGATCAATGGTTGGAATTCAATGTTGGTATTTTCATGTTCTGCGAATGGACAAGGCCACGTTAATTTATTTCACGTTCCAGGTATTTGTACTTTGGAAAAGGTGCGGTTAATTAAAGGTTCTATTCATGGACCAATAGCATTAAGAAAGAATAATAATTATCGGTACCTACTCTTATGGAAAAATTAGAAAAGCAATGTTTTTTTGTTAAATAAATGCTTAGTAATAATTATAAAGCATAACGAAAACAACTACTGCTCTAGGTGTAGTTTCCAAGTAGTGATAAACTTGCTAGCTAACAATCACGCCGTTTTCCTGCAGGGGTAGCCAGAGAGGACCGACTTCTAAACAACTCAGTCTTCGCATATACTCCTTACTTTGTTCACTTTCATATTTTCAAAATTTAAAATTCAAAAAAATATTTACTGCACAAAAAGAGTACAAAGGGTATAGCTTATAGGTTACATCCTATTACTTCATACATACCCTTATGTTATTCTGTCTCTTGATATGACTCAATTCTAGTATTGGCGGTGTTTTAAAGCAAAATAAAAATTAATCCTGATGAAAGAGAATGCGCATTAACATTGCTCTTATACGATTAGTAGCTGAGATGAAAAATTCGTCAGGATTCATACAGGCGTCGTCGTTTGTGAAATTTAGTCTGCTAGCTAAGTCCGCACAAGCAAATTTTTCTTTCTTATACTGATAGTAGTTGGAGTTTTTTTTAAACTGACGGCAGTTAGAGTTTTTCAAATATTCACGTTATTTATCAAATTGTTCGTGACCTGGAAATGTATTTCCTTATTTTTAATCATAAAATTTATTCACATTGTTGTCTGTACAAGCGGCCAATTAAGAAACAGAATACCTAAATAATTGTTATTGCGTTGTTCCGCTTTTGCTTCAGCTCTTCAATAAAATTGTTTTAAAAGGAAACGATAAGTATGAAACGTTTTAATTTCTTTGAAATAAAAAAATAAGTTTACAAAACTTTCTTTGCATGAAACGTAAAAAACGAAATTTATCTGATTATTCGAAATTTACCAAATTTACTCAAATACCATTGAAATTTTTTCTACCAAAAAAAGACAACATTTCTGTCGGTTTCGACTCTGGCCAAAATGTGAACATACATGCACCACTAGACCGTAAACACATTTTTTTCTGAACTAATTCACTTCATTGTTGCTACACATAATGTAAATTGTGTTATGTAATCTCTAGCTAACTTCACATTGACATTCGGAAAGTTAAAAGTTGTAAACAACGCATTTAAAATTTTGCTGGATGATAATTTGTTTTTTTCAAGTTTTTTAGTGATTTTTCCCGTTAAAAATGGTGGGGGAAAATCACGATAAAGCCACACAATATTAAGTGATATGTCTTAAATTATCATTTGAAGATACCGTTATTTAGTGCATTTAAATAGAGCTGCTTCTGGCCCCATAATCAATCAGCCATTATATTATTCCCTGTAATAAAAAAAAAATGTTTCTAGTACCTGCAAAAGGGTGTACGTAATATGTTGGTTAGTGTACGGATAATAGAGAGTTCAACATTATATTACGTCTATTCCGGACATTCTCAATAATCTTCCTTGAACCGATGAGAATACGAGCAACGTCACAGGGAAGGGAACTAGAAATGAAGACGTGCTTAAGGAATGCAAAAAAAGGAAAATATATCCGATAGATAGGTATCATTATGGTGCGGATCAGGATAATTATTTAAAAATATCGCAAAACAAAAAGTATTGAAGTTAGAAATTATTTATTTGTATATATATATAGATATATATACGCCTAAAAAGGCTTTTACATAAAAGTGATACGTAGGAGAATATCTGTATTACACAGGAGATACTGACAGTAAATAGATGTAATGCAATGTAAAGTAGGTACAAAATACGTAATTGTAATATTGTGATTACAAGTATAATGAGAAATAATTAAAAAAAAGAAAACTAAATAAAAATAAATAAATATGAAGCAATATTAGCAAAACGTATGAGTAACATAAAGTAAAAAAGAAATTACAACAACACTACATACAAGACAAAACATTAAAACTAATTTACCAACGCTACTCTAATTTGTAGGATTCGACAAAGTGTTGGTATAGATTATGCTTAATTCTATAAATGGAGTCAATAAATAAATCAATAGCACCACCATACTTGTTGCCCAGATCATGCATCCTAATCAAGTTATCATTTTAATTATTTTTTTCTTTGTATAGATGTACATATGAAATATATTTTTTAAATTTTATTTTCCTGTACGTTTTGTTAAATATATTTTTTAATAAGAAACGCACCGTACCCTGTACTATCAAGCGATGTAATAATTCTAGTTATTGTAAAAAAAACTTTTAAAGGACTATATTTCCAGATCATGAATAAAGCTACAATATTTTAATCTTAGATGAAGTCTTCTTTCAAAGTTCCGCATTTCCTTGTTTTAACCATTTTCGACACTATGTTTAATCTTGTCAATATGGTGTGACGTTTGTGATGTTTTGAATATCCACATAAATAAACGATAAATAATAAACGAACGTGCGCTAAAAAATTTTTGTCTAGACTAGAAACATGGGATAGATTATAGGCCTTAAGTAAACACATTCCCACAGAAAGGGATAAAATACGGACAGTCGGTCTTTAAACTTGAGTACGTTGACAGCTCCGAGAAATCAATACAAGTCAGAAGTGATATGTGAAATTACAGTTAATTATTGAATTCAAATGGTATTAGAGAATATTGTGGAATATTGAATTAAAGAGAAATATTATTGATCCGGTGTTTGTGTGAAGTGAAAGTGTGTTAGATTAAACGTGATTTCGTAAATATGTAGTTCAAACTAAGTGACTTGTCTTAAAAACATGGAAATGATAAAAATAATGATTGCGTTTTTAAAACAGAGTGAACGTTTATACGTTCACTCTGTTTTATATCCTGCCTTTATAGGCAGGAAGTGTTTAATCGGGCTAGGTTATTGATTTGGCGAGATGGCATTCTATCCACGGAGACCGATAACCAGAGAATCAAATAAATTATTAACTATGGGTTTGAATCCTGACAAATAAGGGAGGTACAATTTTATTTACATGAATATTTAATTACCCTTTTAAAGTCGTAGGGAGGGGACCAAAATTGAACAGATTGCAAGGATTTCGCTAAAATGAGGAAAGAAACCGATAGGGGGGAGATCAAAAATTGAAGTGATTTAGCTATATAGTGTAACCAGGTAAGCTTCACGCTGAGAATGAGAGATGACTAACTGGGTGAGTTTTTTTAATATTATTTATTAAATTTCAGAGGACCCTTTTAAAAGATGGATACAACCGAGGTACAGGAACTAAGTTTACGACACCTGCCGCCCAAATAATTTTATCATTAAAAGGGATGTGCTAGGCGAACTGTCAATCAGCTGTGAGCGAGAGACGAGTCAACGACCTTTTCATATGTAGGCCGATAACTTTTGTTCTAGGGGAACGCCTTGGACCGAGGGTCATAATATCGAGAATTTACCTACCTGCCGATCTGTTATTCTTTTAAAACATTACGAATCAAATCATGACGTTGTCCCTGCGGTAGGTATTAAATCGCCGACGAAACATAAAATACTTATTACAAATTAGGCCAACCAATATAAATTTGCAGTATAAAAATACCTATCTACAGGGTACCTACCACAACACTGGCGTTCAATTGAAACAGCGAACACTATGAGGCCGAGAGGCGCGGTGTACAGTCAGTCAAAGGGGAAGTTTTGCTAGCGTATGACCGCCCGAATAGAAAGCGATCGGATGCAACCAGATAGAACAAAATGAATACTTTTCTTCTGTTATTTGACTTTCTAATTTAATACTTTTCATCTATTGTTTGACTTTCTAAGTTACGAATTGGGATGCACAAAAACAAATCTAGAGTCAAAAGAGGGAGGTGGTAATCTCCGAAATAAAACTACCAACCGAACAACTTTTCTCAACAGGTACCTTTCGAGAGGTAGGCAGCCTCTTTAAATTAAATGCAAAAATCAAACCAATTATCCGTTTATACCTACCTGAGAGGATAGGTATTCAGTAGAAGTTACCCATACCTAATACACGAGGATGCTAGTAACCTCATAAAATAATTACTAGAACCAAATATTAAAATACAGACAGTCCTCATCCTAAATTTGGCATTTCGGGTAGACCTTACATATATCTCACATGATAATTGGCTGAATGGGTAGGCACACAACCTATCGCTAAAAAACAGGCTAAATGTCGACAAGATCGTCGTGTGTTATCTATGTTATTGACCTAGAAAGGGATGTAAATCCCCGACGACGAGGGAGTTACAACGTTTTCTAGAGGTGGCACGTAACTTAGGACCTTACATGTCACATTTTCGCGACTAGATTCGTGACAAGGGATGTCATGGTTTTCCCCTTCTACACTCAGTAAAGTAGATTTTCCTGGAGGTGTATGAGATTGGGGCAATTCTGAAATTGGTGATGAGACCTGGTTTTCTTTATTCTGGCGTGACGGTTGCCGATTTGGAACAAGGGGAGACCCGGCCGGTTGTGATATCCAGACACGCAGATATCAATCTCCTTGCTCAAATTATCATCCATCGGTTTTGTTTGGTAAAGAGGAGGAGCCAATCTGAACTTGAAAAAAATTCATTTCCTTTCCTCTCCTTCCCCTCCCAAAATATATACATGGATGGCGCCGACAACTAACATCATAAATTTATCGTATGTATATCACATATATAAAATCTAACACTTTATTATATTCACATTACCCTACGATAGATAGAATCACGTAGCTAGTTGGGGGAGCAGGCGATTTAGAAGATAAGGTTTATAAAATGGCTTTAAAACACAGCGGTAATAGATTCAACTCACTCTATCTCAAAAGAACCTAAGGATACCACACATACATAGATAACTAGGTTTCTAAACCGAGAAACAAAAAAACAACACAACGTTAGGTGAAGCCTTTTTATACTAAACCGTCACGTGAAATGAGTACGTTCAAGGTCGTAAGTCACGTAAACAAACTAGGATGAACACACTTGAAGGGGTGTGTAAAAAAGAGAGAGGCAAGGGATTGAAAGACGGCAGGGAGGACATTCCTACTCCGGATATATACATAACCAAAGCCTTATGGAAAAGTTACCTATGGGACTTAAAGAAAATTTATCGTAGAAAGAAGAGAAGGAAAAAGTTTGAAGTAGAAAGGGTAGATCATTACATCTGGTGCCGTGACCAGGAGAGATAGATATACAAGCTGGCTTGAATTCATTGCTGTTGTTGAGAAAAAAAAATGGATTTCATAAACCTTATTAATTCACATTAACAGCGAAAGAAATGGTACCTATCGTCAAAAATGATAATAGAGACACCGTACTTCAAAGGCGAATAGAATAAACAGACAAACCCGGAAAACATCTAAATTATTGTGACGACAAAAAACATCTAAAATGTTCATAAACAACGAAGCCAAAGGATAAACAAACATCGAAATCGGATTAATAATAACACAAGAATCAGATAGCTGGGACAAATCTAAAATAAACATTGCATTCGGATATCGTGAAGTATATGGCATATTTTATACCGTTGATATTAGAATAACTGTAAACAATTATTGTTTATTCCAGATCTAAAAGGCAGAGAATGTTTAAGTCATAAATAATAAAAGACGGACAAAACCCATCGGATCACCGCCGAGGATACAAAATAAAAACAAATCAACATGAAAATAAATAACACTCGAACATAATACAAATAACGTATTGAGATGAAACAACACTGTTTAAACAAATAACTCAGAGTTTAAAATTCGAAAATAAACAAGTGTGACATGACATATTGAATTTCTACCCATAGAGACACGAAACACTTGAAAAAGCTGAGGGCGGAAAAAAACTCACCAGTAGAACAAGCCGATAATCACGGGAACCAAAAAATAAACAGATGCTAGGTTAGAAACGAAGAACAGGGGCGCTCAACATTTTGGAAGAATTAAAATAAAATTTAAAATAAAAATAAAAAATAAATACAGAGGTATTCGAGAAACGTAAATTACCTATAGTTATTTCTTATCCCATCGACTAACACGTGGAAGCGAGATTACCCGCTGGGCTTAGAACTAAAGGGAGGCTGTGATGTTTTGAATATCCACATAAATAAACGATAAATAATAAACGAACGTGCTCTACAAATTTTTTGTCTAGACTAGCAACATGGGATAGATTATAGGCCTTAAGTAAACACATTCCCACAGAAAGGGATAAAATACGGACAGTCGGTCTTTGAACTTGAGTACGTTGACAGCTCCGAGAAATCAATACAAGTCAGAAGTGATATGTGAAATTACAGTTAATTATTGAATTCAAATGGTATTAGAGAATATTGTGGAATATTGAATTAAAGAGAAATATTATTGATCCGGTGTTTGTGTGAAGTGAAAGTGTGTTAGATTAAACGTGATTTCGTAAATATGTAGTTCAAACTAAGTGACTTGTCTTAAAAACATGGAAATGATAAAAATAATGATTGCGTTTTTAAAACAGAGTGAACGTATAAAGGCAGGAAGTGTTTAATCGGGCTAGGTTATTGATTTGGCGAGATCGCATTCTATCCACGGAGACCGAAAACCAGAGAATCAAATAAATTATTAACTGTGGGTTCGAATTCTGACAGATTAGGGAGGTACAATTTTATTTACAGGAATATTTAATTACCCTTTTAAAATCGTAGGGAGGGGACCAAAATTGAACAAATTGCAAGGATTTCGCTAAAATGAGGAAAGAAGCCGATAGGAGGGAGATCAAAAATTGAAGTGATTTAGCTATATAGTGTAACCAGGTAAGCTTCACGCTGAGAATGAGAGATGACTAACTGGGTGAGTTTTTTTATATTATTTATTAAATTTCAGAGGACCCTTTTAAAAGACGGATACAACCGAGGTACAGGAACTAAGTTTACGACACCTGCCGCCCAAATAATGTTATCATTAAAAGGGATGTGCTAGGCGAACTGTCAATCAGCTGTGAGCGAGAGACGAGTCAACGACCTTTTCATATGCAGGCCGATAACTTTTGTTCTAGGGGAACGCCTTGGACCGAGGGTCATAATATCGAGAATTTACCTACCTGCCGATCTGTTATTCTTTTAAAACATTACAAATCAAATCATGACGTTGTCCCTGCGGTAGGTATTGAATCGCCGACGAAACATAAAATACCTATTACAAATTAGGCCAACCAATATAAATTTGCAGTATAAAAATACCTATCTCCAGGGTACCTACCACAACACTGGCGTACAATTGAAACAGCGAACACTATGAGGCCGAGAGGCGCGGTGTACAGTCAGTCAAAGGGAAAGTTTTGCTAGCGTATGACCGCCCGAATAGAAAGCGATCGGATGCAACCAGATAGAACAAAATGAATACTTTTCTTCTGTTATTTGACTTTCTAATTTAATACTTTTCATCTATTGTTTGACTTTCTAAGTTACGAATTGGGATGCACAAAAACAAATCTAGAGTCAAAAGAGGGAGGTGGTAATCTCCGAAATAAAACTACCAACCGAACAACTTTTCTCAACAGGTACCTTTCGAGAGGTAGGCAGCCTCTTTAAATTAAATGCAAAAATCAAACCAATTATCCGTTTATACCTACCTGAGAGGATAGGTATTCAGTAGAAGTTACCCATACCTAATACACGAGGATGCTAGTAACCTCATAAAATAATTACTAGAACCAAATATTAAAATACAGACAGTCCTCATCCTAAATTTGGCATTTCGGGTAGACCTTACATATATCTCACATGATAATTGGCTGAATGGGTAGGCACACAACCTATCGCTAAAAAGCAGGCTAAATGTCGACAAGATCGTCGTGTGTTATCTATGTTATTGACCTAGAAAGGGATGTAAATCCCCGACGACGAGGGAGTTACAACGTTTTCTAGAGGTGGCACGTAACTTAGGACCTTACGTGTCACATTTTCGCGACTAGATTCGTGACAAGGGATGTCATGGTTTTCCCCTTCTACACTCAGTAAAGTAGATTTTCCTGGAGGTGTATGAGATTGGGGCAATTCTGAAATTGGTGATGAGACCTGGTTTTCTTTATTCTGGCGTGACGGTTGCCGATTTGGAACAAGGGGAGACCCGGCCGGTTGTGATATCCAGACACGCAGATATCGATCGCCTTGCTCAAATTATCATCCATCGGTTTTGTTTGGTAAAGAGGAGGAGCCAATCTTAACTTGAAAAAAATTCATTTCCTTTCCTCTCCTTCCCCTCCCAAAATATATACATGGATGGCGCCGACAACTAACACCATAAATTTATCGTATGTATATCACATATATAAAATCTAACACTTTATTATATTCACATTACCCTACGATAGATAGAATCGCGTAGCTAGTTGGGGGAGCAGGCGACTTAGAAGATAAGGTTTATAAAATGGCTTTAAAACACAGCGGTAATGGATTCAACTCACTCTATCTCAAAAGAACCAAGGGATACCACACATACATAGATAACTAGGTTTCTAAACCGAGAAACGAGTAAAAAATGACTACGTTCAAGGTCGTACGTCACGTAAACAAACTAGGATGTACACACTTGAAGGGGTGTGTAAAAAAGAGAGAGGCAAGGGATTGAAAGACTGCAGGGAGGACCTTCCTACCCCGGATATATACATAACCAAAGCCTTATGGAAAAGTTACCTATGGGACTTAAAGAAAATTTATCGTAGAAAGAAGAGAAGGAAAAAGTTTGAAGTAGAAAGGGTAGATCATTACACGTTTTTTGAATGATTTCCAATCTAAAAACCCACAAATTATTTAAGTATCTCAAAATAAGAACCTTTTTTAATATCGTTTTTCCATCTCGTGGTATAGAAATAATTGTTTCTTGTAAGCAAAGTACTGAAATGTTAAAATTGTAAATACTTCTACTACTATCATTATAAGTGGAAAATGTTTCCTGCGCAAAATGTTGGACTTAGAGGATTGAAACCTTACCAATCGGATGGGTACCTAACCTTACTAACAATCACTCGACTTCGGACAAGTAATGTTTCGGGTAAATAATAAGACCACTGTGGATGTTAAACTTCAATTTGTGCCAAAAAGTTTATTTATTTATTTCTTTTGCTCTTTCTCGAAAGAGGGGTGGTTTCCAGTGGTGGCCCACTATCGCGCAGTTCTGGATGACTAGTCACAGTACCTACCCTGCCAGTTATCCGCGAGGCGAGGGAGACCCGGCAAGGGGGTCGGCCACTAACGCCCCCAATAAATCGGTTTAAAACTTCCCCCATAAGTCCCGTTAAGCCCACAGACTGAAGTCCTGGCCCCGGGGAAGATCCGAACGGCGAAACAAGAATAAGATTTTTTTCTGCTGGATTTCTCAAAGTCCTCCAACGCAATCTCTTTTATTCTTTGTACAGAATGAGCTTATTGGAAATACATTTTCTGGAAATAGTTGAGTAATGCAAGTACATGTATGCAACTGTTGCATTTCGAAGAATCTATCCCAGAAAGGGTGGTTCACATTCGCGTCATATCATTATCCTTACACTCCTTTCTTCGTTTATTTGCTCTACATGTCCAAACCATCAAAGTGTCCCTTTCTTTATCTTACCTATCACGCTTACACTAGCCTTGCATACTTTGCAAGTCTCTACATTTTTCACAGGATCAAAAATAATGTCACCACACACACGCCCCAGTGATTTCATTTCTTTATTACATACTTTCATCCTTGCTCTGCTAGTTCCATGCCTCTTGCCTTACATCAGGGTGGGTACCAGCACTTCATTGTGAACTGCTAGCCTTAGATATATTTTTTTGTGAGCACCAAATGCATTCAGTCCTTCTTGAGTTTTCTGCATATAGCCTTCTTTAAATTTATCCATCCATTCTTTCCATCTCTCGTCAACATACATCCCAAATATACTAAACTCACCCACTTGCTCCAAGTTTTCAGTATTCACATCTATATTTCACACTATTCTCGCACAATCTCTTTCACTATATTTTTCTTTGGATTACGTAATTTTAATTTCACTTATTTATTATTTAAATCATCTTGAAATATGCGTTACTTGTATTATTATAAATAAATTATTGAAAATATTATTAGCGAGTCCTAAACGAAAATTTGATATAAAGAAAAATCAGAAAAAGATACGGTCACATCTAGGACTTGAACCCAGGACACACGCCTTGCCGTGGCACCGCTCCACCAACTGAGCTAATGGGACCCTATCTCCTTCGGTCATATTTAACTGTATGATACTTCGAATAAGAACTACCAACATTCTCTTAATTTTCTCACCAAATCGCTAATATTATCTTCCATAATAAAATATTACAATTTGAGGTTTTACTCATTACTTTATTAAAAAAAATATATATATTTATATTTGAATGTAAACTTGCACTTAACACATTTATGAACTGTTCCAATGATATGTTGTACAAGTGGATGTAGAAGATGATGGGGATGTCCCAGGAAGAAGTTTAGTGAATCATCTCAAGTGTCGAAAATACAGAAGAGTTTGATGTATGAGACAAAGTTTGAATATTGATGATACAAGTGCCTGCCAGAACAAATTTGTGCGCCTTTCCATCCTCTATCTGTTCTTGCGGAGATTTGGTGGATGATTAGTTAGTTATTCTAGTCTTTTGAATTTATAACAGAAATGGGAGTTTGATATGGGTACCGCCGTCGCGGGAACTATTTGTTGGATAACCAACACCCCTGCCGTAGGTCACTCCGAGTGGTTGGTTCCTTTTATGACTTAGCAGAGGTTTTCGGGTTCATGGGGTAAAATTGGTCTAGGTTTTTGCGGTAGATGCGTTTGCCTACCTACTGCATGGCGGGTCGGATCGGAAGAGACTGGTTGAGGAAGACTTTTTGACCACCTTAAACCGCAGTCTGGGAGATGGATTTATACGTCCGTTACTCCTATAGACATTATCTTCCTGATTACTATACACCCCTCAAAACCTAATATATAAATATATATATATATAAATTTTCTTGTTTATTACACACGTCACCTGGTAATTACTACATATACATGCAACATACAATATATAATATGTACATAATTAATTAGTATGATCTATTTAGTAATAATTTCTCAAATTTTTCATCTTCTTATAATTCTCTAACTTCTCCATTCTCTTCTTGCAACCCAAACTAGCTTTACATCATTTTTCTTTTTCATATTATAGAATTTTTTATATTTTATTTTATTACAAGATAATACATTACAAAATGATAACAAAGTAATAATGTATTATTCCCAATGAGTTTATAAAACTCATTTCGGGAAAGACAACATTAGAAAGGACAAGGCAAATAAATAAAATACATTAAAATAAATACATTAAAATAAATAAACGCAGATGTTATTATGGAGTACCAGAGAAAGATTATGTTAGTCATTAATGAAACTGCTAAGGAAATATCTTTCAAGAGCTTTTGTCAATGTTTTTTTGTTAGTTGCCGGAAGTTTTAAATTACTAGGTAATGCGTTATATTGTTTATGTGCAATGTATTGTAAGGAGTTAATTCCAAATTTGGTCGTGTAAGTAGATGATGATAAATGTATTTCATTTTGTGATCGTGTTTTGTGCTGGTGTATGTCAGAATTAAAGACTGGTTTAGTGTTGGTGTGTGAGGAGTGTTGAATTATTTGTAGAATGGCAGTTGTGATGTTATACTTTGGCAGGACTGTAAAAGGATGTATTTGTGTCTGTGAATATATATCTTTGACATGTGTATCCCATGGCAGATTATATATATTACTTACGGCTCTATTTTGAATTACTTGTATTTCGGAACTTTTTTTTTTTGTAATGGTTCTTCAGATACTACCTAGATAACTCAGGTGGGAGTGGATCATAGCATAATATGTTGCACGCAGTAAAGATGTGAGGAGCACACCTTGGAGTCGATAAAATACACCGGTTATCAGGGAAATTTTGGATTTTACATTCTCAACACGGGAGTTCCACGAGAGGTTAGAGTCTATGAGTAACCCCAAATATTTCGTTACTTGAACATGTTGTAGCTTTTCATTTCCAAGAATGATATTCATACCCATGTTATCTTTTTTTCCGAAAGTAAGGTATTGGGTTTTTTTAAGATTGAGGCTTAATTTGTTTAATCGAAGCCATTTAGCCAGCTTTGCGAGATCTTTATTCATTAAAGCTTCAAGTTCCTTCAGATTTTTACAATGGTAGTAAATCACAGTATCATCAGCGTAAAGTTGAAGTTTTCCCCCGATGACACATTTAGTTATTACATTGATGTATACTAAGAAAAGTAGAGGTCCAAGAATCGAGCCCTGTGGCACTCCACATGTGATTTTTCCAACGTCGCTTAGGTTCCCTCCGCTATCGACAAGGCAAAATCTATCAGCTAGGTAACTTCGGAGCAAATTTAAAGATTTCCCGACTATTCCCAAATGTTCCATTTTTTGTAGAAGTATTTCATGATCTAACGTATCAAAGGCTTTTTTCAGATCTATAAATATAGCTGCCACATATTCGCCCTGGTCTATGTACTGCTGAATGTTAGAAATGAAATCGAAGGTGGCACATTGGGTATTGGAGTTTTTCCGATATTGTTGCTAGAGATGTATTTTATCAGTCTATCTTTGATAATTGACTCGAACACTTTTGAAAATACCGATAAAATCGATATTGGACGATAGTTAGAAATACACTTCTTGCAGTCTTCTTTAAAAATTGGTATAATTTTTGCTAGCTTTAAATGGTTTGGAAATATTTCCGAGCCTATGGAGAAGTTGATAAGTTGGGTTAGGTGCCCCGCTAGTTCTTATTTACAGGTTTTAAGAATGCACGGTGTTACTCCATCGATTCCTGCCGCTGCATTCGACCTAAGTTTTGAGATGACCTTTATTACCTCATCCTTATTCGTCCTAGTCATATATAAGGATTGTCGTGCCTTTGGTTCTACATATATTGTATTACAGTCATCCGGGAATGATGGAATGGCAGCTGCCAATTTTTCTCCAACTGACAGGAAAAACTCATTAAAAGCCAACGCTATTTCACGGGGTTCCCTAATTTCAAAATTATTTACGATGAGAGATTCAATTGTGTTGGTGGGTTTATGTACACGGTTAGACAGAATTGAGTTAATGGTTTTCCAAGTTTTTCTTGGATTAGTTAGGCTTTGTTGAAAGCTATTGATGTAATATTTGTTTTTCAGACTTCTCCTTTAATTAGTTATTATTTTTCTTAGTTTATTTTTACGTATTGCAAGAGTAATATTACCTGGGTCTTGTTTCCACTGCTTGTGAAGCTGGTTTCGTTCCTTGATTAGAAAATTCAGTTTAGAATCAAACCAAGGTATATTTAGATGTTGCCGCCTTCCTGTTTTTACGTTTGGTGTACCTTGTAGTAGTTTGGTTTACCTGCTTCTAATGCATTTTTGACATAATCATTAAAATCTTTGTAACCGTCTTCAGGTTTGGTTGGTTGAGCAAATTTGTTAGTCGCAATATAAGATTTTACCGCCATACTGTTGATGATAGGTTTAGTAAAGCGTGGTTTAGTTAAACCATTTTTTTTAATTATTCTTTAAGTCAACAATTAGTATATTGTGGTCACTAAGCGGGTCATCTATATTCGATATGGTTGTTAAAATGTTTTGTCTGTTTGATATAACGTGATCTATAATAGTGCTGCTTGTATCAGTGACTCTCGTGGGATATGATTTATTTTGTACTGAGAAATTAGGTGTTGGTAAAATTTAAAGAAGGTGTGTTTATGGAAGTGTCAATGGTGAAATCTCCAAGTATTAATGTATTTTGTCTGCTTTTGTTCAGTATTTTTTTTAAATGTGTTAGGAAATCGTGCATGTTGTTTGGGTTAGGTTTTCGATAAATGGCATAAATGTTGACTGGTTTCATATTACTTCTGCAAACATTAATACATAAAAATGAATTTTCGTTGGAAAAATTTTCAATGATAGAGCACTTCATAGAATCCAGAACATATATGGCCACACCTCCTCCTCCTTCATTTGGGCGAGAAGAAAAAGCACTGTAAAAACCATTTAAGCAAAATAACTTTTCTTCTCCGACATCAAGCCACGTTTCAGTGATGACAAGAACATGAACAATATTGCATAATCTTCTGACCTTTTCCTCAATTTTTTCAAACTTGTTTCGTATACTTCTGGCGTTCATATACATTATTCGCAGACAGTTCTTCATGGGAGTATAGTCATCGATAGTTAGGCACTTGTGTTCTTGTATATTACACTCCATAGTTTATTGTAGCTAGGTCCTTTTTGAGGGCAGCTATGTAAGCTGGGCAGTTGTCTCTATCTCCGGTTGAATGGTCAGCAGGCTTACCAAATCTGATGCATGTCGCGCAAACTGGTTTGATGGCTGCATTTGGGCACGACTCACGGGTGTGTTTTTCTTGTGCACAGTGTCCACATGTAGGTTAAGTATCTCTGCAATATTTGTATAAGTGTCCAATCATATGACATTTAATGCAGACAGTAAGGCCAATAAAATCTCTGACGCGGCAGACAGTCCAGTTCACAAATACTTTCTCCTGTTCAATAAGTAATTTACGCACGATAGCTAGCATTTCATAAATACGATGACAAGTGTTACCTGTGCGAGCACCAGCTTAGTGACTTAATTTATAACACGCAATAGTTCCCTCAATGTCTTGAATGTTGGGAACCCCAGTTAAGGCGATCCTTAAAAATTCTTCGTCAGTCAGGTCCCGCGGTACCCCAAAAAATATTAGTCTCGGAGATCGCTTGGTCGGCAGTCGGGCCTTAATTGTGCTTGATTTGTCGAAACAGGGTGCATTTAATAGTTTTTGTTGCTCGCCTGTGGTTGCCGTGTTTATCAAGATACCTTTATTTCTTATCTTTTTTATTCCCGTGACCCGAACGCCTAGCTCAGATGGCCGAATCATGTCCTGGATAATTTTTTTGGTACCATCACTATCCTTGGTGGCGTCTGCATCTGTTGGAAATACGCATACGCCTGGTCTTGGTGCTCCGACACGATGTCCATATTGGGTAAGTGGAGGGGGTTGGTGAGCATCATTAGGCTGTTTGCGGGCGATGTCAGCAAATGAGAGGCTAGCCCCCGTTGCCTCCCCTACTCTCCGCATTACAGGTCCAAGATCAGACTCTAGTTGAATAATTTTTTGTTCAAGTTGTCTTTTTTCGCTCTTCACGTGTCGTACTTTGATTTCTGTCATTCTCAGTTGGGCAGTCACTGTAGCCAGATCAGCACGCATGGTCTCGCGCTCCAACAACAGCTGAGATACGGATCTAAAAACTTCCGACACGTTTCTGGCAATTCTCAGCTGCTGGTCTTTTGATACCTTCGACTGCTTCTCTGCCAAGACATCTTGTAGAGCTGTCAGATGTGTTTGAGCTTCATTAAGCACATCTACCCCTGAGGTGCAAGGATATTCTACTTCGGTATCATCCGAGCGATAGACTCTGTTCAAACTGTAAAATTCACCCGCCATAACACAGGGTCATCCCTAGGGATGACCATGCTAGCATGGAGGGTGAAATATCGCAAAAACCATATATACCCTCTAAGTCTTGTATTAACAAAATAAATTTAAAAAAAATAAAATAAAAAATTACAAGAAAACAGATCAAAGATATTGTTAGTTTTGGGGGCACCCGTGGTACATACATTTAACATTATTAAGCACTAGTGTTAGTTATATTTAAAAGCCGATGTTAATCGTCAGTTATGACGGGGGCAACCGTAGGCGTTGTGGTTTTATATGGGCACCCCCTGTGGGGCGAACATTGTTTTGCTAGCTCAAGATGGTAGAGGCGTGGGCTCTTAGGCCCTCAGGGTTGTGGCTTAAACCTTTGTCTGTTAAGAGTCCTTTTAAGCTTACATTAACATTTAATAAAGAACAAAATTATATTGGCTGAAATCAGAGAGTTAGGGGGCGAAGTTATGGATACTACGGGAATCAATTAGCTCTCTTACTGTCTTGGTTCGTTATGGTGTGAGTGAGTACACTCTATGGAAACGTTAGAAGTAACTCAAAGTTTGATAAGAAAGATTACATCAGCTGGGTACAGATACCGTGAACAAAATATGACGCCGAGAGCGACGCACGCCGGCATTTAGGGAGTGCAGGCGATGTTGTTTTCACTCGAATGCTCGAACGGCTTCATTCGCAATATAAACAAAGGTAACAATTTTACGACACGGTATTGTCATTTTGTTAGTTGGACTTGAGTCGGGCTTGGTTTAACGCCCGAACACGAGATGCGTTATTCCCTGTACAATGGCGTCATGATATCACGAACACGCGTTTCAAAACAATACACACTACCAGGTTCCAAGCGGAAGTCTGGCGGCAGTCTGGTGGAACAACCGGGGATGGTCTGTGTTCACCGCTAGCGATGCTAGCTGTGTATGTATTGCTTCCGCGCGCAATTCGAATCTTTTAAAAATAAAAAAAAAATAAAAAATTCAAAATTACTTACTTTACAGTACTTACTCACCATGAAAAATGTAATATTTGTAAAATTATTGTTTCGTCATTGTAACCAACTTTTTTTTTGTTTATATGATTTAAAATATTTAATTCATCAGCTCTCAATTATTAGAGGGTATATGTTTAATGTGCACTTTACAATCATGTAGGATATGTGAGCCTTTGTAAGTCCCAGCACATTTTAGGGCCTGTGTTGAATGTAGATAAATTATAATAAAATAGTAACTGTAAAATCATACACCTTGCGAAATTACATCTTCTCAACCAATTTTCTAATTAAACTGTTAAGTTGAAGTGACCTGCCAGGTAAGAATGTTTTCTGTACCTTTTTGTAAATAATTAGATATATCCTTGTAAGTCATATGTAAACAGCGCCTTTAAAGTGATTTTTTTCTATAAATGGAGCCATTTTAATTATTCAATTATTTCAAATTTATGAAAATGATTCGTTGAAAATCGACACATATCTGTTTAAAATCTCAATGCATGCATTAAAATATGTAAATTTTATTGTAATTAAACGAATCATTCACAAACGGGATAGCATATTTACTTGTAACTTAACCACCTACTTCTTTACAATATAACAATTTTTTGATGATCCCTTCCCGCTCCACTATTTTAGGCATCACAATACTATGGTAAAAATTTCGTTAAATTACAGCTTGACATGTTTGTCTCTGCAGTTTGCCAAATGAGCGAATTATATCGACATTCACAATCATAATATGAAAGTTTATAAGACATAGCACGTTTAACGTGGTAATTAAACTATATGGTGTCTATTATAGGATATTTTTAAACGGTGACCGGATAAATCATCACAGTGATAATTCATCACATCTTTAAAAAGTCATGGAAAGTGATGAAACAAAAATTTTAGGTAAGGTTAGGTTAAAAAAAAAATTTTTCATCGTTTCTAATGACTTAAAGATTGAATTATGACTGTGTTCAGTTATCATGGAACCTTTTAAACATTTCAGATTATTTTTCTATTCAGATAGTTTTTCTTTCATTTTGAAACAATAAAAAAATATCTTTTATGTACCTAATGGTTATTGCGGGCATAGTTGATTTTGTTGGATTTATTAATAATACCAACGAATGTTGATATTTCCGTAATTTAACATTTTAATTAAACTGAGTTATGAAAAGATTCTTAATAACTAATATTATTTTAAAACTCGCTTTCTCTATTAATTATTAAGAGTGAACAACAACAACCTCAAGTCATTCCATAGACTTTGAAAATAATTAAAATTTGAAGAGTTTTAAATTTTAGCCCAACTATAATTACAATCAAAGCAAGCCAATTGTGAGTTTTAACTTAAAAATATTGTAGAAATATTTGGCGAAGATATTTTTAAGAAAACAAACGTGAAAAAAATCGCAATTTTGTGTTGTTGAACATGATTACATTAAATTCTTTGAGCAAATTAATAATTAAATTAATATCGTTGAAGAAAAAGATAATACTAATAAATATAAGATACATTGCAGGGGATTCACCCTTTCCCAACGGCTGTGTGAGGAAACTGATTGTTTAACCTCCTTAGCCGTAAACGTCAGGACTCTAAGTTTTTTGTTAATACAAGCTACATTTATTTTAAAACGATTCTAGACCCTCCGATGTCGCTGCATGCATGATTATTAGTACGAAATAATGTATACATACTTACATTAATAGTAACACAAATTAAGAACACATCAGAGATGTGTTCGCCTGGTGGTTTGGCATCTAAAATGAAATAATAAAGAAGGCAAACAATATTTACAAGTGGAAGTATGATTGAAACATAGAAATATACAAGCCGCGTATCGAGGGCAGTTTACCCCACTATCACGGGGCAGTCCCGGCAAGAATGAGCGTGGCAAGCGGCCTGGCCACAAAGATCCCAAGCACCCGCTCCCTTTACAGAAAAATAAAAAGGTAACGGTCTTAACTGGGAACCGAATCCAAGATCTCTGACTTACCTGGGCTGCGCCTCTCGGTGTTACCACTCGGCCTTTGGGACCTCTACCATTTTATTCTAATTTAGAAACTAACTAACTAACTAACCATCACGCCGTTTTCCCGCAGGGGTAGGAAGAGAGAACGGACCACCAAACAACTCGGTCTTGGCACACACTCCTTGCCTCATTCACATTCATACATCGTCTCATACATACTCTTCTATTGTTCTGACTCTTGACATGGCCCGACTCAAGTATCTGATTCACTTGGTTGTGCCATGTCTTCCTCGGGCGTCCCCGTCACATTTGTATCGTATATTCTCCTTACACTCCTTTCTTCGCTCATTCGCTCTACATGCCCAAACCATCTAAGCAATGATAATTCATCGCATCTCCAAAAAGTCATGGAAAGTGATGAAACAAAAGCTTTAGGTTAGGTTAGGTTAAATTTTTTTTTCATCGTTTCTAATGACTCTATATCTAATTTAGAATTATCAATATTATCTTAACTAAATTTTCCCCTATTTTGGCTGCTATCTTTTCAAATGATTTTTTTAAAGAATTTGTTTGTTTCTTAGATAGCGTCTTGAATATAAATATCAGATTTTAATTTATACAGGACACCTGTTAATTATTTCTTAAGGTCTAAACGGGTTTTCAATTTTAATTTCAATCACTTTTCTTTTAATTGTGAAGGTGTTTAATTGTGTGTGAACATATCAATGTAATAACACTGAATAAGAAGATATTTAACTAATAAATCTAAACGAATCATGAAACAGAACAAATCACTGAAAAAATAAAATGGCGGTCCCAATGACCGAGTGGCTAGAGAGCATAATTATTCTTCAATGATATATTCAAGGATATAACATTCAAAAGTTAAAAGAAGTTATTCCAATAATTTTTTTACTAAGGTGATGTCTTAAGTTCAACATTATTAATTTCAATTCTTTCATCTGCCTTGATAAAGGCACAATAGGCCCCTTCAAACCATGGCCCTTGACGCTTGTATAAAATGATATACAAGTATTAAGGAAAACATCAGAAACTTTTATTTTTCTGTGATTTGCCCAAATCAATTGTGGGTATGAATTTTAGTTCAAAAAATAGTCCTATGAATAAAAAAACGAATTAATGGACAACAAAGGGGTTTACATTTGCAAATAAGTTTTCCAGCTTTTTTGCAATTACCTAAGTGAAAAGTCAGTAATTTATGTGAAAAGCTGTTTTAAGCGGCGTATAAGATTACAAATAATCAATTTAACATCCGGAATACCGGAGAGTTGATGAGATTTCCAGAAAATGTTAAGAAAAAAACCGACACACCAATGTTATCCATAAATAAAAACCTTCAGTTTGTAACATTGTTGCCAATGGATGGGTGATGAAAAGATTAATTGTATAAATTAATGATGGATCTATCGATTGTGACATTAATTGGTAATTACCAAATACAATAATCTAGTCATCAACGCACACGCACTGAACGCAATGTATGTAGGTAGTGATGAGATCTGATAAGGAAGATTAAATAATAGAATGTTTTAAATATCAACAGACGCTAATTTATTAAAAACAATTATTAAAATACTTGATCAAATAAAATAAACATGAGACTCTAACAAACAACTTATCTCCGGGCGTGTCAAGAATGTACGTGTGTTTAACGCCATCTTGATAAATTTTTTGACTAACGAGCAGGTAACTTAATAAATTTAAAACACTTAAAATCTTGTAAGGAATGTCTGAGCGGGCGCCAGCGTGTTATAAAATAACTACGCAAGAAGTTAAAATAAGTAATCCCTAATAGAATGATAATTACATTATTAAAAAGTTAAAAGTGAAAAAGACCTTTCGTGATTTGCAAAGTAGACCCTCATTGTTCCAGTGTCGCATGAACACACCGTAGTCCCCCGAGTCCAGCAAGCAACTGAGGTCGATGAAGTGCGCTCCGCACCAATAGCTCGAAACAGTAGTGCCAATCGTAGAATGTTGACCAATGTTTATTCTAATCGGGTAGGAACTGCCCGTCCAGAAGTACGCACTGCTACATTACCCCCCTTCCAAAGGAAAAAAAATTTTCGGCACGATAATTTTTTTTGATTTTCTCCTCATGCCTCCAAATCCAAGTCCAATAAGTGGTAAAGAGTCACAAAATGCAGATAATGCCTTAGAAGAAGAATCCAGCACGTTCTGTAGAAGTCCGTGATGTGCTCGCTGAGCAAGGATTGAAACGCCAACACCAAGGAAGTAGAAGGAAGAATTCTCGCTGATGGAATATCTGAATGACCCTCTTCTGACATCAGTGAAGAAGATTGAACTTGCTTGGCGAAGATAATGAGCCCCGATAATTGTATCACCATTCTCCAATGTTGACAACAAATGCAATCTTGAGAAGCTGCACCCTCTTTCTGATAGCAGTGAACGGCCAGGTAGTATCCTATTAAACTCTTCCCGTAGAAGAATGTTGCTTCCCTGAAGGCTCGAACTTGTACAAAATTGCTTTCTCGAAGAATTGATAAAAGTTTGTAAATCTTGAAATTTTGTATTATCTTGAGTTATCTTGACGTGAAGAACCGAAGAGTGATGAATGCGACTGACTTCCTTGAGGCAAGTGAAAAGAAAGGTATGCTATGCTTGACAAAATGGATTACTGAGCAAGGAATTTAACAACTACTGAAGTGTAAACAAAAACTTGAATAAAATAACAAATGAAAAGATAAACTGTAGTAAAGACTAACAAAATTTATTAAAAAAATTTTATAAAACGAGTCTAGCTAAAAGTGAAAGCTGAGCGCCCAGCAAAAGTAAAATTTGAAGCTAAAAAAAAAACACTATAAAATGAAAATAATAAAGTCTAAACCCACAAGCAGTTCCTGCCCTCTGCGAGCAGAGATGAAAAATTATAAAGTTATCCCAGAAACAAACCCAAATTCATAATAAGATAAAAGTGACCGACTCAAACAGAACCATATAATGATGACTCAATGTTGACAAAATACAGCTAAGTCCAAATGAAATTGATGTGACTTGTCTTGAGCTCAGAGAGAAGCCACACCAATTGCATGTGAAAACGCATAATATTTGTTAAAAAAAAAATGTAAAAAATAACTCATTTACATTCTTAATAATATGAACAAATATCATTTAAAGATAATTCAAGCCAAGGACATTATGAGCAAATTAAAGTAAAAAAAAAAACTTCATGAAAGGATGCAATCTTTAAATGTTAATAATATGTTTATGTGATTCTCAAATAACATGAGCGAGTGAAAACTCACAAAATTCCAAAATAAATATTAAATAAATAAATTAATTATTATGACATAACATTTTTAAAAAGAATAATTGAAAAGTGTATTAAACAATGACTAAATCAAAGAAAACACCATGCCAATGGTTTCCTAAAACCAGAGAAAAATAGAATGTTATGAGCATCTGAGGCTATCGCGGAAAACTGCATGAAGTATTTTCTAAATTAATGAATTAAAATAGTCAACCAACACCAAGGCAAACTAAGGTACTAAAGAACAACATATAAAGAACAACCATGCACACAATTAAAATGACACGAGGACCAAACTCGGTACAGAACTGTTAAACCGAAATTCATCTTCGTATATGCCATAATTGAAATACAGTATGTCCCTCTAGAAAGGACAAACCGTACCTCAAAACAAGTCGCCATCACGGACTTAGTTCATTAAAGAACAATTAGTATAATCTCACAAAGTAAAATCAGCTATTAAAAGATCCCTCGAACAGAAAAATAGCACAAAAACAGTGGCCAACTGAGATTGTGAACTTCACTGCCCTAGGATAACGCATAAAATGATACAATGGATTCAAATCGTGAGATTACAAAATATTCAATACAATATGATTGCACTTAAATCCAAAAAAATGTGGATTCAATGCGCGAGATTAAAAAAACGTCAATCCCCCGCGTTGAATCGGAATGGACAAATTACTCCCCAAAACACATACTACACATGTACACAAAGACAAAACAAAACTTATACAAAAATACACTCAATGTGAAGACACAAAAATACTAGTCATGTCCTCACAATGAGAGAACACAAGAAAAATTGCAAACCTGAGGGCAAGGCAAGCAATAACCTAATATATAACAAGAGAAAAGGGATTAATTCTCAAATAAAAATATAACGATTACAACAGAAGAAAAATATGGTTCATCAATTAACCCACCCCGAGATCAGTTAGCTTCTTCTAACTTGATTATATCCTTAACATGAAAAGTTCCCACGGGTTTCCCTGTCATATCCGCTAATTGATAAGCAACCGGCGATATCTTGCAAATAATTATACTACGTATAAATTTGGGGGCTAATTTTGCTGAAAAGTATCTACCAGCGTCTGACAAAGCAAAGGACCTTCTCCAGACAATGTCCCCAACCTCATATTGAACGTCCCTACGACGCAGATTATATTGAACCTTATTACGTTCGTATGATTGTCTTAAGGACGTGCGAACTTGGGAGAAAATGTCATTTAATTCATGTAAATCAGATGCCCATGAATCGCGTTTAGAGAATCTAATGTCTTCCGCGTTGAAGTCTACACCTTTGTAGTCATTTCCCGAAATTACAATCTCTCTACCAAAATTAAGGAAGAACGGTGTATAGCCTGTGACTTCATGAACAGCCGTGTTTATAGCCAGTTCAATTTCAGGTAGATGGCACGCCCAGGATCTGTGATCAGATCCCACAAAAGAACCCAGGGCTGCTACCAACACCTTGTTTACACGCTCAACAGGATTGTTCTGCGGGTGATATCTGCAATTATAAAACAAGTGACGGATATGAAATTTATTGGCCAGCGCTTTCATGTCACGCGATATATATTGTGGGCCATTATCCAAAACAATCGTATCTGGAACACCGAATTTATAAAAGATATCATTTTCCAAAATTTCCGCAATAACACTACCCGTTGCTTTCCTAAGTGGAAAAAGTCTAGTATACTTCGTAAAGAAATCAAAAACCACTAAAAGGTAAGTATAACCTTTTTTGTAAGAATTAGGGTAAGGACCTAATAGATCTGTCGCAATCATTTGCCACGGCCTTTGTACAAGTTTCGGGTCACCCATCAAACCAGGAGGTAGTAAGTTAGAACTTTTATAACCTAAACAAGTATGACATTTACTTACAAATGACTTCACATCAGCTGCCATTTTAGGCCATTAGTATTTAAGTTTAATCCTATTTAACGTTTTTAAGATGCCAAAATGTGCACAAGAAGGCGGAACGTGATTTTGAATGATGACGTTTTTCCTACACTCTTTTGGGAGAACATCCTTCCAGTCATAAGACCTGTGTAGAGCCTCCATGCTCTGAATGTGTTTGAAGATGACACCATTGCAAACTTTAAACGCTGGATATTTTAAGTACCAACGGTCGGAAGTGGAAAAGGACTGATTAATCAAGTCAAGATGTAAAGGGTCACGAGACAGTGCGTCCGGAACAATGTTGTCTTTACCGCTCCTATGAATTATTTCAAAATTGAACTGCTGAAGTCTAACCGCCCACCGCGCTAATCTACCCGATGGAGACTTTAAGTTTGTAAGCCATTTTAGACTATAGTGATCAGTGATCACCTTGACAGGAATAGGCGAACCTTCAATATAACCCCTAAATTTCTCTAGTGCAAAGATCATAGCATTTAACTCCTTCTCGGTTGTGGAGTGATTTTTCTCCTGTGCAGATAGTGATCTGGAAATAAAGGAAATAGGGTGTTCTATACCATTAACGTCAGATTGAGAAAGGACCGCCCCCAAACCGGTGTTCGATGCATCGCAACTAATTGTAAAGGGTTTACTAAAGTCGGGACAAGCAAGAACAGGAGCCTTGACCAGAATATTCTTTAATTTAGTAAAGGCAGCATCAGCCTGTTCATTCCATACAAATTTTTTACCAGCAAACTCCTTTTTGGTTAAATTATGCAAAGGTGCTGCAATTAAAGAAAAATTTAAAATGAACCTTTTGTACCAAGAAAGTATACCGATAAACCTACGCAAGCTCTTTTGCGACGTTGGAATGGGGAAGTCAACGATTGCTTTTACTTTTCCCGGGTCAGTTCTCAAACCATCCTTATCAATCACGAAACCTAGGTATTTAAGGGAATCACGACAAAAAACTGACTTCTCTACGTTAATAGTCAAACCCGCAGCTTGTAACTTTTGTTTAACCCGTCTTAAAAGATCAATGTGTTTTTCAAAGGTAGATTAATGATAATTATGTCATCTAGATAACAAAAGACCTTCCCATCGAACTCCGGACCCAAAACCTTGTCCATTAGCCTCATCATCCGAGAACTCGCACCATGAAGACCAAAAGGCATTGTTACAAAGTGGAATAGGCCTCGTTTAGGGATAGTAAATGCGGTTTTCTCTTTAGAATCTTCTTCTAACGGGATTTGAAAAAAAGCATCATTAAGGTCTAAAGTTGATAGATAACGTGCTCCTCCGAGACTATTTAAGATATCAGATATCAACGGTAGACTATAAGCGTCCCGCCGCGAGACCGCGTTGAGTTTTCTACTATCCAAGCAAAGTCTAAAAGAACCATTTTTCTTGGGCACTAAAACAATAGGATTATTCCACGAGCTATTGCTGGGTTCTACTACTCCCAGATTTTATAGTCTGTCAAGTTCTCTGTGAGCTTCCGGCAATAAATGAGGAGATATCGGATAAACACGTTGCTTAATAGGTTGACAATCACCCGTGTCAATCACATGTTTTTCAAGAGACGTTCTACCCAAACGATTTCCAGAAAATGCTTCAAATTCATGTATAACGTTATTTAAGATTGATTGTTGAGATGAATCTAAGTTCTCAAAGCTATCCAGTCCTCTTACCTCAGACACGCAACTATTGTCAGAGTCATTAGTCATTAATTTAGTTAACTTGGGACAAATGTTAAAAACTTTCCAAAAGTCGCAACCGAGGATGATGTTAGATTTTATATCTGGCATAACTACAAAATGAAAAATTTTCTTAACGTTACCAAGAACTACCGGAACCGCAATTTTGTGAACGCACTCCACAGTATGACCCGTAGCAGAAGTGAGTGAAAATTTTTTCTTAAGAACAGAAAGATTTAACCCTAGATTTAAAAATTGACAATGAAAATTATTACCAATAATTGAGATATGCGAACCAGAGTCAAGAAGGCCAGAAAAGTTGGAACCCAGAACCTGGAAAATGATGTGTGGACGGCCATCCTTTTTAGCCGCACTCACCACCTTCGAAGTCCAAAGGTTCTTGAAGAAAGTTCTGGTTTCCGACAACACAGCAAGCCGATGCCTGGCGGTGATGTCAGCGAACGGTGTCGACTTGCCGCTCGCAGACAGGACCCCCAGGACATCTAGTTTTTTGCCTGCCGGCAGTTGCATGAAGGCGCCTTCACCCCAGAACGGCCACAGCGGAAACATCTCACCTCCCTAGAACTCATATTTGACGGGCTAGGTTTATTGAACTCAAAAGATTGACGATGATTCCTGAAATTGGGATTATTCTGAGACATTCTGTTGTTCCCTCTGCTAAATGCATTATTTGAGGAGGAATGAGAAACATTATTATAATTAACAGTATTTGCATTTGGCGGGGAAGGTCTGGAATCAGACCGACTGTCTGCTAGTTCAATCATCTTTCCCAATCTTTTAAGACAATTAATGTCCGAGATGACAGAGAGCGATAATTTTTTAATGTATCTCGGTAACATATTACATTGCAATATTTCCAGAATTTCGTCATCTGGTAATTTTGACGACAATTGATTGTTTAAAGTCAAGACACGAGTTATAAATGAACCCAGGTTCTCTTTTTGATGCTGGTACGTGGCTCTGATCTGAGCAACTAAACGTCTTTCATGGTCCAGTAGCTCAAATTCTTCCTTTAGAGCAATTACAATATCCGTTCATGACTTAAAAGAAGAACGGTTGACTCTAAACCAGTCTAAAGCATGACCTGTAAAAAGTTCCACCGCAGATGAAAAAAGAGAAGCTGTACTTACGTTCCGAGATATAGACAAATCGTTGAGCCGTTCAATGAAATTATGTACGTTCCCCGTACCGTCGAAGGTTAAGTTCCATTTGTGAACCGGAACTGTGTTAGACGCGACCGCCGAATTTGCCGAAGTAGTGCCATCCTCTGGTTTAGACATGATTAACGCACGACTTCTTGTTAAAATGGTCGAATCCGTCATACCTAACTAACAGGGTAGGTAGAAAAAATCATTAGAACATGCAAGCAACAATACAACAACCACAATCGCCGCAAAACACAAAAAATAATATAAAATAAGTGTGACGTCAGCGTACTAACGAACACGATAATAAGACGAAAACGTCATGAGTTGTGCCGGATAAAAAGCTGCGTAAAATGAAGAATTAATAAAATCTCAGTGACACGATGTATTTCGAACAACACCCGAACATCTACCATGCAAAACGAAAGGTCTTTTTCAGGGATTATACAAGAAATTCATCAAAAAAAAAATCAGACATCGCAATACAAGATTAAAACAAGGAAAGAAAAAGAATACTGCATTATTAATTAGTCAAAAATTAGGTTCTCCCACAAGGGCTGCCATTTGTATTTCCATTTTCATTTTTCATTTCCACACCATTTCAACAATGTTACAAATGGCCCCACGTTGGGCGCCATTTGTAACATTGTTGCCAATGGATGGGTGATGAAAAGATTAATTGTATAAATTAATGATGGATCTATCGATTGTGACATTAATTGGTAATTACCAAATACAATAATCTAGTCATCAACGCACACGCACTGAACGCAATGTATGTAGGTAGTGATGAGATCTGATAAGGAAGATTAAATAATAGAATGTTTTAAATATCAACAGACGCTAATTTATTAAAAACAATTATTAAAATACTTGATCAAATAAAATAAACATGAGACTCTAACAAACAACTTATCTCCGGGCGTGTCAAGAATGTACGTGTGTTTAACGCCATCTTGATAAAATTTTTGACTAACGAGCAGGTAACTAAATAAATTTAAAACACTTAAAATCTTGTAAGGAATGTCTGAGCGGGCGCCAGCGTGTTATAAAATAACTACGCAAGAAGTTAAAATAAGTAATCCCTAATAGAATGATAATTACATTATTAAAAAGTTAAAAGTGAAAAAGACCTTTCGTGATTTGCAAAGTAGACCCTCATTGTTCCAGTGTCGCACGAACACACCGTAGTCCCCCGAGTCCAGCAAGCAACTGAGGTCGATGAAGTGCGCTCCGCACCAATAGCTCGAAACAGTAGTGCCAATCGTAGAATGTTGACCAATGTTTATTCTAATCGGGTAGGAACTGCCCGTCCAGAAGTACGCACTGCTACAAGTTTTAGCTGTCATCCCTGCTACTGTACCAATTCTACAAAGTTTGGAAACGGGACAGCTTGCTGCATTATTAAACGTTAATTTATTACATAAACAAGAAAATGAAAAATACAAGAGGAAAGGTAGTTTAATAACTTTAAAGCGAAGAAAAAGTAATATGGATAAAATTTTACAGATTATCGAAAAAAATATTCCATGATAATTTTTTTTTATCTAAATTGATAAGCAAACGTGATTAATAAATATTGCTTTTCTGAGTAGCCAGGAGGTAATAAAAAAATGAATTCGATAACATTAAAAAAGAGCAGCAGGAAAAAAATATCAAACAACTTAAAATAAAAATTTCTGATTTGGAGTAAAAATTTAGAAATAGCGGGCACTTTCCAAAAGAACGGGGAGCAACAAACAGAAGCTGTTAAAATAGTTTTGTCAGGACACGAAATCCAATACAATGAAATTATTGAAGTAGAAAGGTTTCAAGATAGAAGAAACGATGCACCACCTAAGTTGCCAGTGCAATTTGCTGGTAAGTCGATTAGGGATAATCTTATCTAAAAAATAAAACAAAGTGTGCAAAAATCAAAGATATTTCAACAAAACAATTTAAATTGCATAAGAAATGTACCCCTACTACAAGTAACTGTTTTGGAAGACGAAATAAATTGACAAGGAAAAACTATTCTTTCGATTGTTTAAAATAAGGAATAGCACGAAGAATTTCAAACGAAAAATTAATTTAACATATACATGACATAAAAATTTTGTGATTAAAAAAGTTAATCTTCATATAATAATTTCCACTGAATGTTCGATAAACCATGACTACTTGAATTTATAAATTACTGGATTCACTCAAATTTGAATAGCAAAACCATTTTTTCATGTGACACCTCACAAGAGCACCCCTGTCTCTATAGTGTAAAGGCAGGGGTATATCACCACCCGGTTGCGCAGCGTTGCGAGGTGGGCTTAGGTAGGGTCTGTAGATTTTAATGCGTATTTTGAAGAGGCTCGGATTATTTGAAAGAGTAAAAACAGGTAGGTCGTCCACATACGAACCATTTTACACAAAACCGAGAAGAAGAAGCGGCCCAATCTTATGAAGTCAACATCAACCTGGAACGGGTGTTCCGATGGTGTACGTCTAGTTTCAAGCACGTGCACCGGCGCACCGGGGCTAAAAGCTGCTAGCTCCTTGGAGCAGTCTGTAATTAAACACATTAAAAGCGTAATAAATGTTGTAGTTAAGGAAATTACTAGTAGGCAAAGAAAAAGCTACATTAGTTATCATCTTCAACGAGAAACATAGTAGCATTCCTGAAATCTCTAGACATTAAATTAAATGTAAATATTCTAGAAAAAAGTCTTCTCAAATATCCGCACACTTAAAACATCCTCAAATACTCCTCTCTTTGACTGGAGTTGCTAAGTTGCATAACAAAAAAAGAAAACTACTCAAACTCTAGTATATTATCCAACTATTACCGATCATTACACAACATGACATTAAAAATAATCTGTAAAGTACCCATGGGATAACTGCAAAGTATTGACAGTACAAATAATGCTTATAACTACTTTTTAGAACTCATTCAGCAGAACATTTTCTCTAATACCATAAAAATTGTGAAGAAAATATCACATAAAAATGCACACACTAAACAAAAAAGTTATTAACTGCTTAAGGAAAAGAGAAAACTTACACGAGAAATATAAAAAATCCATATGATATACCCTACACATGTTAACATAATACAAAAGATATAGAAAAGTTTGAAAAAAGTTTATTCCCGTTACAAAAGATACCTATTATAAGTAAAAAAATAGAAGATTGTAAACAAAATCATACCCGGAAAATATCGCAAATAATCAGTTATAAATCTACCAAGGTCTCATCGATTGACGGGCTTAATCAAAACAATATCCCCAGGTCACATGCTGACAAACCTGACCATTTTTTTTTAATATGTCAATATTTTTGTCATAAATGTACGATCGAATTTAGCAAAGCAAGCCACACAATGCGACGAAGCAATAAATATAAATTAGGTAACCTCCCGACCAAGGAAATATGCTCGAGTTTAAACTGATGAAATCAAAATTAAATAAAAGCTGATTAAATAAATAAAATACATTTCTTCTCTGTAGCACATTTCAAAGGTTACCATTATCTTGGAATTGAATTTAATGAAAATCTTCGATGGAACTCTAACATTAAATTGATTACAAAAAGGTATAGAAACAATATCCTTAACATAAACGACTTTAAAAAAGTGTATTATGCTTTATGTCAATTAAAAATTAATAGAGGAGGTTCGGGATAACTGGATGGGGGTTTGCCTTAAGCAGCGAGCACTCCTATAGAGCGGCTCACAAGGCCCAAAAAGGAGTAATAATGGTAATTCTAAAAGTTCCGGTTAGAACCCCGACAGGTGAAATATATTTTTTAATTCTTTTAAGTGTGTGCATTAAAAAAAACTTTACGCAAACAGAGTTTAAATAAAATAAAAAAAATTAATAAATAAATACGTTTGAATACTCCACTGCCCATCTTAGTTTGAAAACATCTTCTGGAGAGAGAAATATAAAATTTCATACTACGAAACTATGTAATGCTCTACCAAATCAAACGAAAAATATAAGCAGCAATGAATATATTTAAAAGCTAAGGTAAAAACAAAAAAATATGGACTATTAGAAACTAAATACAAAAATATAAAATGACAGGTAATCCTAGTGAGAAAAACTGTGAAAACTTTTTTTTTCTTACATTTTGTTTTATACTTTTTTTTTATTAAATTTATTTATTTCATCAAAAAATTACAGAATATATATAATATATCATTAGTAAGTTGTATAATTATATGTCAATAAAATAAAATACTTTTTTGTTTTAAAACCACGATATTTATTAATTTAAGAACCGACCGGTTTCGCTTTACTTAAGCATCATCAGGGTACAAATTAATACTGTACTGTATACAGTATTAATTTGTACCCTGATGATGCTTAAGTAAAGCGAAACCGGTCGGTTCTTAAATTAATAAATATCGTGGTTTTAAAACAAAAAAGTATTTTATTTTATTAAATATGTCAAACCACAAAGTGATTGCTTTCTACAATAATTATATGTCAGTTTAGAAACAATGAAATTGATGAAAGAATAATGTTACAATAATACGGCAGTTTCTAATATAAGAAAAAATATATATGAATGTAAGAGTGTTATATAGAAATGGCATAATATACTATATTTTAGGTTGTGCATAACCTGCCTCACTAGGCGAACCTGTATTGAGGCAGAATTTTTAGTTATTTATTTCTCCATTTTGTCTATGGTTTGCTAATATGTAAATGTTTAATATGGGTTCCCATACAGCAATCCATTATTTTAGGTTACATTATTGTTTACATATTGAAGATACAGATAGAATAAATTTAAACACAATACATACTATAATAACTCACTGTGACAAGGCATTTGGTTACTTTTCATTATTGTTTGCATTTACACAATACGTATATAGTATGTTTTAGCACCGTACATACTGCAATAACTGTCAATGACAAGGCGTTTGGGTGAGGGCACCAGTGTAGGCTCGATCATTTGAATAAATCCAAATTTTCACATTTTTTAAACTCTTTCCGTGTTTGACTCTCTTTAATATTTTCCGGGAGCATGTTGAAGATCTTTGTGGCAAAGTAGCCAAAGCTACGTTGACCAAAGGTGGAAGAAAGTGCTGGAACTTGCAACATGTCTTTGTTTGAATTACGTGTAAATCTAAAGTTAGTTTTTTTTCGTAAAGCACATGTTTGTTTTTAAAGAGATGCATGAGGATAGTTTTTACATAGATCTGTCGAACATCAAATACTCTCATTATGTTGAAAATTAAGTTACTGTTTGCAGTTTGAGGAAGTTTGAGAATAATTTTCATAATTGTTTTCTGCGCCTTTTCAACAGGATCTAGAGCTGATGAAGTACCCCCTCCCCATGCAATGATACCATACTCAATGATAGATTGGGTTAATGCAAAATAAATCGTTTTTAGAATTTGTAAGTTAAGGAAGTTCCTTACGGATCTGAAGAAATGTATTGTTTTCCTAATTTTATTCGCAATGATCTGAGTATGTATATTCCATTTGAGGTATGGGTCAATGGTGAGGCCGAGGTACTTCATCTGTGGAGTTCGCTCTATACAGGGGCACTCATTGCATACATTGGAATTCGTACAGTTATGTATTTTTATGGAGTAATCATCATTAGGTTGGCCTGCAGTATTGATGCTTGAAGTGATATATTTTGTTTTTTTCGTGTTAAGGGTAAGCATGTTTATATCTAACCATTTTTTAACTAAGTTAATATTTTTTTCAGCTTTTTTAAATACAGCTGACCAATTGTTGCCTTCAAACAGTAAGACAGTATCGTCGGCAAAGCTAACAATGCTTCCCTCAACTTACATCATGTACATACAAACTTTGTTATATGTAGGTACATGATGTAAGAAACTAACAAAAAAAATCAACAACCAATCTCAAAAAAAAAAAATTGTAAGTATTAGAAATCATATCATAACAGCTACATATTATAATAGTTAACTACAACATATTATAATAGTTCATTGATAATGTAGACATTCAATTAACTTAATTTTTTATATTTGTTAATTAACAGCATCTTATTATAATAATTATCACGTATTATTTAACATATAATGAATCAATTCAATCTGTAAGCTTCACTTTTTAATGAAATGAAAAAAAAAGTCTTTGGGAACCATGATAGTTTATTCCGAAATTTAATCTTTAACTTTATTCACTTCTTAATTTTCATATTATTACTATTCAGTTTCTCACAATATTATAACAAACCTTAAGTAACTACGAGTATATCGTCTTATACATAAAAGTCATTTGTCACTGTGTTCGTACACGCTAATCTCCGAAACCGTCCAACCGATTTCAATGGAATTTTCTGAATGTGTTTTGTTATTCCAGCTTGAAATATAGGATAGTTTTGGACTTAAAAAAGTTTGGGAAAAAAAATAATTTATCAACGAAATTTTTTTAATTTTAAATGAATTTTCATCCAAAAATACATGCAACCACAATTTTTTTTTATTTATCTACATATAAGACGGTCTGTGGCAGGACAAATTCTTATATTATAAAATGCATTCTAAATGGTTGAGTTAAATTTTAACTGGATTCTAAACGTAATAATCGTACATCAAAAATCAGCCTGTGTTTGTTTGTGCTCGCAAAACTCGAAAAGTAGTCAACCGATATCGCTGAAAATTTCAAAGTTTTTTCAAATTTCAAAGAGATGTTTAAATGGTAGAAAAATTCGAAGCCGCCCGAAGAATACTTAACACTATATCTCTGCACTGGAATGAGATACGGAGTCGAATAAAAGTCGATGTAATGTATTTTTTAAACAGTAACATTGTGATATATATTGAACTACGTTGTAAATGAGGACGATAGGTACCTACAAATAGTAATAAAATAAAAAGCAAACAGTTCATAAAAAAATGTAAACCTGTATAATATACTCAATGCACATACCATAATTAGTAAATGTTACGTGTTTTTTAATTATCCCAAGTAAATCAACTATCCTTCCTACGTTGGACGTTGGACTACATTTATTTTAGTTTGGGAAAAAAAAACAGTTTTGATATAATGCGTGAGTGTAGATTACAAAAACCATAGAAATTTTCGAATAATGTAGATCATACTTATAGGGATTATTAGATAAAAATCTGCATGGTGAAAATATTCATTCTTTTGCTTAGGTTTACAAACTCAAAATAATTTAAAATGCAAAACTTTTCACAGGTCACTCATCATCAGTCGCAAGCAATTTTTAGAACCGCCAAAAATCCAAATAAAAAAATTCAACACACTGGCCCCAAAAACGGAGCGCAGGATTTAATTGCCGCGAAAAATTCCCTATCCTCCCGACCTGGTTTATATGGGTGACGCGTCGGGACCGACACGTGATCTCGCGGAATGGAATGTCAGCGCCACATCTCGCCACAGCCGGAGCAGCGCTATGGAACCCAGTACAGTGACATCCAGAGAAACCAGTGAAATCAAGCGCCGTGCAGCTTCATACAGCGCCCCCAGTGACAGGGGCGGACCGACCGGAGAAATACTCGGAATTTCCCGACGGACCGATATTCAGAAACCGCAGGGTCACTGGAAAAAGGTCAACATTATTCAGAATATAGTTCTTAATTTAAAATGATAATCCAGTTGCATGAAACATGTTGCTATGTGCACTTGAGTAAAAAATATAATGAATCAAGTATTTTATTATAAATAATTTGGTCACTTAACTAGACAAAATTAAAAAAAGGCTTGATTAGAGAAAAAAACAAAAAGTTTTTTTGTGTTATTCTCTTTTCGTCTTCTTCATTTAGTTCATTATATCCTGTTCTTTTCACTATATTGTTTCTACATTGTTCATACTGTTAATATATCTACATGCTTTTAAGATATTCTTTAACTGATACAAACCTAATAAACAATACTGCCGTCAGGGGTAGTAGCGCAGTAACCTACTAATTTGTCTAGATCTAAGACGATGCTGAGTTTTGTACATACTAGGGGTGGTTGAAAAGTAATCGGCCTAGGAAACAGATGGCGCCACAAGTTACCAACACATCAAATGACTACTGTATAATTTTAAACCAGCTGTGTCATTTAGTTTGTGGTTGACAGTAATTCAAAGTAAACATAAAAAAATAATAAAATCGAATATCGCGCTGTGATTGGGTACTTTTTTGAAAAATTAAATCGTGAGAAAAGTATAAAGTGAAGTAATGAGAACCGTGGAGAAAAATGAATAATTGAAAAAAATTAAATTTTGTAACCAATCGGAGAAAAAAGAGTTAAAAAATTGCTGATGTATTAAAAAATCTCTTCACATAATTGGTAATCCGGTTAAAAACGGGATTGCAGGCCTTTAACGAATGAATTTGTTTCCTGAGCTTTCAGTATTTTTTGAATACATATCACGATGATTATCCGAAAAATTTTTTTAAATGAAAAATATGATTCGGTATGAAAAAAGAGCCGATTTTTATTTTGGGCCTATGTCGATTGCCGATTCATTCCTGGAAAGGAGTCATGGATAGCTTTTTTAGCCCAAAATCCAATTCTCGTGCCACAGAGAATTGCGCGCCAATGCGACTACTACAGGGCGGGTCCTATTCGTTTTTTTAGGTTCTCGAATTCAATTTTCTCGCTACTAGGCTTTTTTTGTTTGTTTATTAATGTTTTAATTTTGCTTGGCCTTTTGGTTCACCTGTCACTGCAAATTTTCCGGTGATATATTGGGTTGGGACGAACCTTTTTTTAAAGCTTTTGGCTGTGATGATGGATTTTATTAACAATTGAAAAGAACATTGTTTTCAAAATAATTGGTTTACCCAGTAAAGTGTGGCTTTCCCGTGTTTTGTTTTTTTTTTCATATTTAGCTTGCAATTTATTATGTTTGAAACCTAAATGGATTAAATAAGTAACGTTGCCATAACATTTCATGACTTACATTGCATGTTCGTATTTAATCACACAAGCTTTACAATCAAATTACTCCATCGACCTGCCGGTGGAGAAAGCAAACATATAAGAAAATACTTATAACCTTAAAATAAAGAAGAATACCATAAATGCCAAGCATATAGATTGGAATAAAGACTTGTTATCTTTTGATTCTAGCCTATTTTGCTCGCACTTTGACTTTCTTACATTAGCTTGACATCGTATATCGCCATCCCATGTGAATTACATAAAAATCTGATAACATGAAGAGCAAAATTTTCCAACAAAAAGTTCTCTTGTATAAAAAATTACAAAGCTTAATATTTCTTCTAAAACTTCTAGTCTTACGTATTTTCAATTCAGTACCCCTGTTTTAAAACCTGCCAAGTCACTTCTAACATGAGATTTTAAGCTTATATACAATTATTATTTTTTTAAATGTGAAGAATTAAAATATTTTTTATAAGTATTTTTTTTAAACGAAATTTTACTGATACTATTGAAATGTTTTTTCCGGTTTGTCATAATGCGCTTATATTGTGTTACTAAAACCCTTCAAGTCACAATTTTTGGCAGTGATTCTATTATGTAGTTTCAAATAGAATAGTCTTCAAAATACAAAACGGTTTATGGTATTTTTATGCTAAAATCTAAATTTATACGTAGGATGATTTAAGGTTATTTTTCGAAAAACAAAAACAAATCAATACTTTCAAATAAACTTCAAAGTTTTACGGAAAAAAATGTGCCACAATTTTTACGAATGGCGTCAATTGTCATTGACAAATAATTAATATTTATGTTGAAGACAGATAGAAAAATAGTTGACAACGAGCAATTGAGTGGTACACACATGAAGAACGCGGAATTATTGTTACTGCTTATTTGACCAATTTCTGGGGGCAAAAGTAATGTAATCATGTGAATTGGCTGTCATTATGTTAGAAATGAAAAAAATTGGGCTGTGTTTTAAAGAAAAGTTTATCTGAAGGTTCGCACGAGATGCTAATCCAAACGCTTAATTGTTCGCGCGCATGGTGTGGGATGACTAGGAAAACGACGACAAATTTCTCGCTGTGTTAAAACAGCAGACCAAAAATTGTCAAATAAGCGGTAAAAATAATTCCGCGTTCTTCAAGTATGTACGCTGCATTGCTTGTTGTCAACTAATTCTCTATTTGACTACAACAATATCCATCTATCTAGCACAATCACATTTGACGCTATTTGCAAAAATTATGGCACATTCACATAAAGACATTACTTTTACTACAGTTTCTAAAATGGTTGGCAAATAAACAAAGTTTTCATATCGCACGGCAGTTAAACATAGACGCAGTTGCATCAATAATGATAATTGCCCGCAATTATGTAACTCTCGCATAATAAAGCTTTTACTACATCCCATCTATATAATTTCAGAATTACGCCGGTCAAACAGATACATGCATTAGTCTGGAATGCCGAGCAGCGATTTTACAATAAAGCTTTAAAGGCCAAACATGTTTCTACACCTATTTCGTTTATTTTATTTTAGCTATCTGTACATACAGGTTTATAAATGTCTGATTTATTATAACTTACATACAAACACTGAAACATTTTAATTATTTATAAAATTTTCTTTTTATTAATATGGCTCCAACAATCCAGTTTGAATCCTTCAATTAGTGCAGACTTTGTGTATTGCCTTTGTCCTTTTTTGATAACCCAATTTCATTGCACTCTCTTTTTTTGTTTGTTTTGTTTTTGAATCTTTATTTAGATGTACGCAAATTTTTTCATACATCTAGTAGGAAAATACAAAAAATAACAATTACATTTTAAGAGAAAAAGATAAATACTCAAAATTACATTATATAAGATATCTAGGTGACTAAAATAATATTGGCGAGTATGTTCAACAATCAAAAATTATTTTTTACATATAAAGCACATGTCCTACAAAAAGTGCTAATGCTTGAGGCTTCCTTTATGAAATTTGGTAGGTTATTATAAAGTTTTTGCCTTTTATAAAACGCGCTGTTTTGTGTGCATGAAATTTTAGTTTTGGGAAGCCTAAAATCTCTGCGTCTTCTCGCAGGATAATTGTGAATATTTTCATGATACATAATATTTCTTTACAGATAATTTGGGAGCATATTATTTTGAAGCTTATACATAATTGTTAACGTATTATACATTATATGTTGTATGTTGTTTGGTTGTCATCATATTTAAATTTTGTAACATAATTTTAACTCTAGTAAAAATGTTGCATTTTAAAATCATCCTCATCCCCCTATTTTGTATAACCTGTAGTTTATTATTATGGGCTTCGTTACATAAGAATAAAACACTAGAATAATAATTTAAATGAGGAGTAACAATAGAATTGTAAGTAAGGCGCGTTGTCTTGAGATCCAAGTTATTTCTGATCCTTTTTAGGAATCCAACTTTCTTTGTTATGTATTCTAAGTGTTCATCAAATTTTAATTTTTCATCTAATATTACACCCAGATATTTAATACTACTCACCCTTTCTATGTTTACGTTATCAATTTTTAGTATTGCCTGCTTGTGTTATGTCTCTGAATGTACTCGTTTTATATAATCAGTATCTACCTGTTTCACTGATTGCCAATTTGGTTTGCTTAATGTTTTAGTTTCTTTAAAAATCTATTTTGCCTAAGTATTATACTCATTGCTCTATTTTGGAGAATTTACAGCTTATTTTGCTATCTGTCGTTACATAAAAACAATCGTTAAGCATTAGTTAAAGTGTGGTTCAATTGTTACCATTTGCAAGACCATCAAATGTTAATTTGAGAAGCAAAAAAAATTACAAAATTGTGCAACATAAAATGTAAAAAAAATAATCGTAACTTTACTTCATTTCAAGCAAGTTTCCTCCAACAACTAACCAATTCAATTTATTAGCAACCTATTTTTTTCGCATTATTTACAATCTATTTTCTTTAATCACGTAGATAATGTTTTTACACGAGTTTTTGAAAATGGTTTTTATCTTCCAAACTAGGTATATGCCGGTATTATGTTGCAGAAATTAACAAGGATATTTCTTTTTACATGGTATACGAGTATATGATAAAAGAATACGGTCATTGAAGAGTATTGTATGTTCTGTAGTCTAAGCCTAGGTGTTTGGCACAACAGCGAACTTACGTAATACAATACAATAACCATTTCTCTTGCTCCTGCCTTATATACATTTTTTTTTTAAATTTATACTCATGCCCTTGCCAAGGCATAGTTTTGCCAAAAACCAATGGAATTAGTGTGCATAAAGTGGTATGCACAAAGTAATTTTATTTTACTATTTTCCGTTACATCACATTATCTGTCAATTTTCGTAAGATGCTCCAATTTTAAAACTAAAACCAGTAAATCACAACGGGCGGTGGCATAATGGACATGGCACGGAATCCACAAATTACCACTCCATATTTCGTTAAAAAATGTTAATATTATGAATTTTATGTGGCTTTCTGATTTATCGCCTGGGACTCTAGAAAGGAAGGTTTTTAATTTTACTAAGTAATTTTTATGGAAATAATCTATATTGTTTTAGAACATCATTTCCAAACAAACCTAAAATAATGTGACGATTATTAGTTTTCTGACTGAGTTCATATCTATCTACATCTATAAATAGGATTTTTTTACTTTGGTTAAAAGCAATTTTCTAATGTTATAAAGGGATTCAGAAGTCAAAATGTATGGTGGAACCAATAAATACGTTTTTAAAGACATTTACCTTCCGATTAATTTTATACAGGAAATTAAACAACTGGCCTTTTAAGAAGTTACCGGAAAATCTAAAAGAATACAAGAAAACCGACTACTTCTATTTTTAAAAACTTGAATAAAAAATATACAAATATAATAAATTCAAAGCATAAATCAACAAAAAGGGAATCAATGGTTCGTTCAGAAGCGGAAATTCGAATCATAAAATACAAAATACCTTATTAATATCTTACTGTTCTACTCACAAAAATTGAATTAATAATTCCTCGAAGCCTTTGTTATGATTAGATATAAATTATGTTGTAAATTAGTTTCCGGTGGAGTTGCCAGCAAGTTAAAGATTTCCGTTAAATAAGGTGCCTGCTGGAAACTACCTGAAATGGTCCGATGTTAAAATTACCTTAATATATTAAATAGGTATAAATAATATATGTTATTTAGCATAATGAAAGTATAAGATATCAATCAAGTCTGGCATATTAGCCTGGTTTTAGCATAACCGAACCTAACATAACCATGATTACATTTTCTTTCAGAGATATGTGGAGACGCAACACATTTAAGCACTGTTTAGTGAAAATACCACCGTGGTAAGCAAAAACATAGTATCTTCCTTAGACGTCTCAAGGAAGGCCCTGTGTTTTTACTTACTACGGGAAAATACCTCTTCGAACATATGGGTGTGTATTCTAATATTATGCTAATTCAATGCCCCCGAATAAATTGCAATTTTTAGTTTTTCTTGACTTACTCTATTTTATTGCGCGTCATATTGTTATATTATCTGAATAGTATTTTTACTGATCTACCGTCTAATTTGAGTTTTCGTAATTCGTTCGCTTACTAATTAATAACGATTCTTCTTATTATAATATCTCGAATGGCAAAAGTCATAAAAAATCGAAAAGGCTAAGCACCAACTTATGTATCTAATTAAAAAATCGAGAACGCTAAGCACCTACCTATCTAATTTTACAAAATCGAGAAGGCCAAGTACTTACCTCTCAAATCGAGAAGGCTAAGTAACTCCCTCTCTTATTGAAAAAATCAAGAAGACTTCTTATCTACCCAAGTAATTAAAAAAATCTAAAAGGCTAAGTACCTACCTTACGAATAAATATAAAACTGATTTTATTTTTTTTATTTTTTTATTGTTTAACTTATAAAATTGTTACATTGTACATAAAATTAGATAATAATAGTTGATAGTGAAAAACATAAGTTATTGAAATTCTACTTCAATGAAGAGTGCTAGCTCTTGAGCTTGGCGTAGGAGTTATTTCACAATTATTTCATGTTTATATCAGTAATTAACATAAATACAGTACAATAAATATAAACTTAAAAGAGGATTGCGACGTTAATTTTGGTTGTAACATGAATTGAAGTTATAACATTTGAAAGGTAATATTAATTTTTTTTAAAGATAAATTTGACCTTTTTTTTGAATAAAATAAAATCTGGTGTATCTTTACTTAGGTGTACCTAATATTTTATAATAATCTGAAGTTAGATAAATCTTAAACTAGTTATAAAAGTTGGGGGTATTTATTGTGTGTCCACATTCTACATTTTGGACTTCAGCTTACGCCAACAAACGCCTCTAGGACGATTTCTCACAAACATGGTTATTCTTCTTCTGCTGCCTTACATCTACAAACAAGGTTCCAAACATTAACACATCTTTATTAATTCCATTACATGGGTGATACCTTGTGCATGTTTTTTTGACTAAGTGTAGCGATGTCCTGTTTTAACATGACCGTTTTACAATCCGTCTTTCTTAAAATTTGTTTGAACATTCCGTTTCCGACTTATGGTGGCCAATTTAAATAATCCGTTTTTATTTTTTTTCAAATGTGAAAACGTCGTGTTTATTTGGAATTATTATTTGCAATTGTTCAATTTTATGGTGCTTGCCTACCCGAAAAGTTAAAAAAAAGGTTTATAATCAAATGGGTGGAAGTTTGTACATGGATAACCTGAACACAAATCAAAAAGGAATCATCAAGTCGATACAGACAGTACCCAAAGGAATGCTAAAATGAATAATATAAATTTTCAAAAATTTTTACATACCAATATGCAAAAAAAAATATACTACTGAACCTACTTAAAAACATGGAATCCTTAACTAGACCGCGTATCTATCATACTAGATCGAATCAACGTGAGATAAATAAAATAAAATCCACATTCGGGGTTCTATGCTAACTCAACACAGTGACTATTCAACACACTTTTAAAGTCATTAAAAAAGATAGAAAATGTTTTTTTTTAACCTAACCTAACCTAACGTACTTAACCCGTTAATAAAGTTTTTGTTTCATCACTTTCCATGACTTTATATAACTTTTTAAAGAAGTGATGAATTATCATTTTGATGCTTTATCCGGTCACCAGTATAATATTAACATGCCGCCTGTCCCAGGTAGTAGCGTATTTCCCTGAAAATATCAGATACTGTTTTGAACATAATGTTTATGACTTAATTATGTTGTATTGATTAAACACGCCGGCTCTGAAATATTCAAATTCACCAATTCGGTGCGAGCCCAACGTTTATAAAATATTACGAAAATTCGACACGATGTAAATATTGTAAGTCTCTGATTAATAGACTTGTTATAAAAAACTTATTTTCTGTTATCAAATACGAAAATTATTATTAATAGACTATTGTGGTTATATTGAAATAGTATCTTCATTGACTTTTTGTGAAATACCAAGTAGTATTCTGAAGGTTCTAAAATTCAATATAAAAGCAAAGTGTACGGTGACGCAACGTACAGCGTCAGCGTCTAATTGGGGTTCTATCCTTTCTCTGTTCTAGTGAGACATTTAATTCGGTAGGAATCGCACTTCCCCAACCAACACACAAAGTAATCGCAAGATTTTGGCACTTTGGTTTGATGATTCTTTCGTTTATTGATGTCCAGTGGGGGCCGCATTTGGGAAGAATGTTCGATGAATTAATGAATAACAAGTCACTTTCAAACATGAACTAATGAACAAACAATCGGCGATCCCGTGCTGCGAATAATTATGTTTAACGGTTGAATCTTTCAGCGGTTTAATGTCTGTAGGGAGATTGCAACAATAACATTTGGCTGTCATCAGTTGTTTTTTTTTGCTCTATCTAAATTTTTTTTTTCCATTCTATTTTGTTTTCTGGCCAAGAAAAAGTGTAGTGTGTTGTGCCTTGAGGTTTCTTCTCCCTTCTGATCTTCCAGGAGTCACTTTTCGCTGCTGATTTCCAGATATTTATAAACTTTTTTACTTCTGTCATTTTTCATACTATTATTGTAGTTGTTTACTGTTGTGAATAATGGAGGAAGATTTCCCTCCTGGACTCCCTACAAAGCCCCCAGATCCCTCTCCAGACCCCCCAGACGGGGAAAATGTAGAAATTTCTGACAGTGATTCTGTCATTTTGACTTCTACCAAAAAAGGAAATTTACTCCTTCTTCCCCAATAAAACTTGACTCGCCTTCGACTTCACAGTCCCCACCAGCACTTTCTCAACTTTCTCCAACAAACTTTTATTCTCCTCATTCCCGTGGCCCATTCAAAGTATACACCCAAAAAACTGAGCAAGGAAAAACCATCCACCCTCTTGAATTTGGCAAATTCCTATCAAATAGCAAGAATCTTTTAATCAAGCCTGGAGGTGTAAAAGCCGAGGGTCGCTTCCGAATCTCCGTCGAATTCCTCTCAGGGTCAGCTGCCAACAGTTTCATCAAAAATATCTTCATTTCATCTAATTCAAAGTTTAAGGCATATATCCCTACTTTCAATGTCACTCGCATGGGCTTGGTCAGAGGTATCTCGACCGATCTGTCCATCGAAGAAATTCTGTCTTCACTTTCGACCCCCCAACACATTGGCAATCCCATAAAAGCCAGGAGGCTAAATTACAAGGACTCTTCAGAGGGTATAATTTCTTGGAAGCCCTCCCAATCTGTCGTTATCACCTTTGAAGGTCAATCTCTTCCCTCCCATATATATTTATTCTTCAACTCATTACCAGTTAAAATGTATACTTATCCCACCACTCAATGTTTCAATTGCTGCCGTTTTGGTCATACCTAAGCTGCATGCAGATCTCAACCCAGATGTTTTAAATGTGGAGAAAACCACGCAGCTGACCAATGTCCTTCTTCCTCTTCACCTAAATGTTTTAACTGCTCAGGCTCACATACAGCTATCAACACATCTTGCCCAGAACAATCTTGCCAAAAAAATATTAAAATTTCTATGGCCTCTCAGAACTTGTCTTTTCTGGAGGCTTCTAAACTATTCCCGCCTGTCAAAAAATCATTTGCTGAGGCTTTATCCAGCAACTCCTCATCCAACCCTCTTCCCTCCACTACAACAACTTCTTCTCGTTCAACTAAATTCACATACAAAAACGCTATTTCTAAACCGGCTCCTGGATACGATCAGCAACAACACAACTCACTGCTTTTAAATCCCAATGGTTCACCTCTTTCAAATGCCACAAATGGGTGTGCAAATAATTATAATCCGTCCTCAATGAACTCTCTTAAACTTTCTGAAAAACTCTCCCAAGACAATTCTTCATTTATCCAAACTCTTATTATGCTTCTAATTGACCTTATTTCTTCTCAAAATAATCTACCGTCCAACGCTGCTACTATTATGTCCACATTAAAATCATTTATTCAAAATGATTCTTCAGGATGTCAGAATACTTCAGTGGAATAGCCGAAGTGCTATTTCTAACAAATCTGATCTCCTTAACCTATTAAATTCCAACATTATTTCTTTGGCTGCTATCTCGGAGACTTGGTTTACTCCATCCGCCCACTTTAATGTGGGAGGGTATTCCTGTCTCCGCGACGACCGCCCGGAAGGTTCGGGCGGCGGTGCTGCCCTTTTTATTAAAAAATCCATATCATTTTCCCCAATAAATAATATCAAACCCCCCAATGCTGACTTCCAAATGGTTGCAGCTAAAATAAAGGACACATTCTTTATTTCAGTCTATCTTCCCCCAACAGCCCACTTCAATAAACAAACTTGGTTGCAAATTGTAAGTCAACTAAGCCCTCCTTTCTTTATATTAGGCGATTTTAATGCCCATTCCCCCGTCTGGGGTTCTGCTTTCTCCGACCAAGATGGTCGAAGTGTGATGGATTTCCTAGATCAATCCAACCTTTTCCTTTTGAATGACGGATCTCCTACTAGGATCTCACGCCCCAGCACAAACCCCAGTGCAGTGGATCTATCGATATGTTCTACTAGTCTGGCTTCTCTCTCCTCGTGGGTGGTGTCCCCCGACCCTTGCTCCAGTGATCATTTCCCGATCACCATTACTTATCAAACTTCTTTCCAATCAGACAAGTCTCATATTTCGACAAAAATTAAAACGAAACACACCAAATGGGATGAATTTAACTCTCATATGGACAAGTTCCTATTAAATTCACCCGCCACCGATATATTTTCGGTCAAAGATGATTATAATAACTTCAAATCAATGCTCATAACTGCAATAAATAAATAAAATCCTCCCCCTAAAACTACATCTCTCAAAAAACTCCCTCCAACTCCCTGGTGGGATGAGGAATGTTCCAAAGTAGTAAGAATTCGGAAAGCTAAATCTCTTTCCTATCGTTACAATATGACTATGGAGAACTATCTTATATACAAAAACGCTGAATCCAATGCAAAGGGTATTGAGGTCAAAAAAAAGATCCGGGTGGTACAACTTCTGCAGTTCAGTATCTCCGAACACTCCAATTTCGGAAGTTTAGATCCTCCTTCAGTTCACCATCTCCTCGAGCGTCTCATTCTAAATGGATCGATGAATTTTTGGACAAAATTGCCCCCCCTTCTGTACCTAACTTAGATGAAATAACGCCCATCTATAATACTACTATGTCTAATCATTGGCTCCGTTCACCTTAATTGAGCTAAAAAATTGTTTATCAACAGTCAAGGACTCATCTCCAGGCAGAGATGGTATACCTTACAGCATAATCAAAAATAGTAATGATAATGTTCTAAACCACTTCTTAAGCATCTTAAATAAAATCTTCCAGACTGGTATAATGCCTGATGACTGGAGTTGTCAAATAATCATCCCTATTTTAAAAACAAACAAATCACCAAATTCTGGAGAATTTTTTGTCGAGAGTAAACAGCTTCTCTCTCCATCTCAATTTGGATTTAGGAAAAAAAATCCACTCAAGATAACCTTGCCATCATCAGTACTGATATTAATTTATCAATTTCTAAACAGGAAGTTTGTCTTGCCGTCTTTATAGATATAGAAGGCGCCTTTGACAATGTTTCCATCCCAATCTTGAAAAAAAAACTTCTAGGCCTTGGCCTTCCCCTCATGTTTGTCCAATCTATTATTAATCTATTTCTAGATAGAAAAATTTTCATTTAACTTCCAGATATTTTTCCTCAAAGTAGGTCTATTTGGAAGGGTTTACCACAAGGCGATGTAATGTCCCCCTTACTGTATAATATATACACATATGATATGCATGTCGCTATTCCCCCACAAGTAAAAGTTATTGAGTTCGCAGATGACATAGCTTTCTTCTTATCATCCAAAATCATCCCTCTTGCCGTCAAATATCTTAACGAAGCCATGAATGCCCTTTGCACATGGCTCACGTTAAATGGTCTTGAACTTTCAATCCAAAAAACTCAGTGTGTCACCTTCTCAAACCGCCATAAAAACCCCCCCGTTCAAATTTTATTTAAAAATTCTCCAATCCCCAACGCTTCTGAAGTAAAATTTTTGGGAGTTACATTTGATAGGAAACTTAAATGGTCTTCCCATATTAATAATTTAGTTACTAAATGCGAAAAAAATTTAAATATCATCAGATCATTATCTGGCGTTTGGTGGGGTGCTCACCCTACTTGCATTAAGTTGCTTTACAACGCACTTATTCGAAGCCATCTTGACTATGCCTGCCCACTTTTTAGTACTGCCTCAAAAAATGAACTTGATAAATTAGACAAAATTCAATCTAAATCTTTGCGAATTATAACTGGAGCGATGTTATCGTCACCCATCAATTCCCTCCAAGTAGAATGTTCTGATCCTCCTCTTTATTTAAGGCGTCAACTATTTGCTGACAAATTTGTTCTTAAATGTTTAAATTCTAAATGTCATCAGGTTATCCCCAGCGTCTCGTTGTTCATTGACTCAACTCATTCATCTACAATCAGAGCTTCAACTAAACCTCTTCCTGACATCTGTAAAAATTTTAAGTCTCTCTCAGAGCTTCACATTATCCAAAATGATCTACTTCCCTTATACAAATTAAAATATAGTCACGTCACCCTATCCCCAACAATAATAGAAGGGATCGGAATCCTTAAAAGTCATTCCAATCTCCCGGCCCGAACTGTCAATAATATGTTCAATGACATTATTTCATCTAAATGGCCCAACTTTTCTCTTTTATTTATTGATGGATCCAAATCTCCCGACTCTCCTAACTGTGGTATAGGTATTAACGTTTACCACAATAATTCTAATGACAGAATATTTCATTCAATTTCAAATCAATTTTCAATATTTTCAGCCGAGTGCATTGCATTAATAGAATCTCTCAAATATATAATCAAAAATAATTTTGAACATTCCCTCGTTCTCTCTGACTCTCTCAGTTCCCTCCAAAAACTTAAATCCAGTCCTCTTCTTCATCCTGATGATCACTTTGTATGCCTTATTCGAGAGATGATAGCCTCCATTCAAAGCTCTGGTAAAACTGTAACTCTGATTTGGATTCCTGGACATGTTGGTATCATGGGTAATGATATTGCGGATGCCTTGGCAAAACAAGGAGCGTCCAACCCTGTTGTTACCCTCGTAAACCACATTCCCCTATCTGACATTTTTTCCATCATCAAAGATAGATCCCGCAATATTTGGTCGGAGTATTGGCACATTGCTAGGCAATCCAAGGGAGCCTGCTATGCCTCAATACAAAGGACTATTCCATCAAAACCGTGGTTTCAGCAATTCCCTCATTTTTCCAAAAAAGAAATTTCTTCACTCATTCGAATGAGGATCGGACATTGTTCCGTTCCTTCCCATCTTTTTAAAATTCACGTTGTTGACTCCCCAGATTGTACATTCTGTGGTCTAGAAGTGGGAATTTTAGATCACATATTTTTTGGTTGTCCCTCTCTAAACAAATATCCTCTCTTCTATCAAGCCTTATCTAAAATTGCCTCCCCTCCATTCAACATCTCATCTCTTCTAAGTCTGAACTCGACTCCATTTTTTATTATAATTTTGAAATTTGCCAATTTAAATAAAATTAATGTTTAAATTCACCTTTCATTTCTCAATAATATTAAATGATGGCCAAGAACACCCTTGAAGGGTGAAAGCCAGAAATAATAAGAAAAAAAAAATGTCTGTAGGTACTCGGAATTTTCCAATATGTCGTAGTGGAATGTAGTTCACGGTGGTGTCTCTAATTACGTATAAAGTGGACGAAAGTTGATCTAAGACTCATTTAAAAGACTTATCACTATGACATTTCATCACTGCACAAATAGCGGATCATTCGCGATCATTACTATGTTTCACACTGTTTTATAGCGGTTTTAATTTCTGTAAATGAGATGTTGAACAGATGGAGGTTGATCCCTTACTTTTTAAGTTTGTTGCACCGTGTTTCTATTTTAACCCGCCTCACAACGCTCTTCAACCGGGTGGCAATATTGCTCTCCTGTTTTTACACTACAGACTGAAGCGCTCTTGTAATGGATAACATTAAAAAAATATTATGAAAATAATTACGGTACGCACATTAATTAACATGCATAATATTAGTTCCTTTTTTAAAAAATTGATATTTATTTTATATCTTACTACATAGCAAGCCCGGTGATTTCGTGTAGTTAATAATAACAAAATAAATTAAATCAAACAATAATAAAAATAATAAAAACCTAATAATTTTTTTTTCATAAAAAAATATGATATGATATCCGTACACTCTAAACGACCTGTTTTCTCAATAAATATGTCAATAGCAAATGTAGAATCTACTTATTTTTTTTCCGTAACGGTGCTAATAGAGCAAAATAAACAGTTCTGCGTGACACGTGGATAAGTATAAGCTTGTTTTACGCCAAGTCATTGGCAACAAAAGATATCCGAGTATAGCTCACGAAATCACACACGAATGGAACTTGCTTAGTCCCGTATTTTAGTACTGTCATCTAATAAAATAATTTGTTTGTATTTTTTAATAATACATGTGATTAAATGCAATACTAATATAAAATAATACATATTATTATATTTTACACTGAATTAAATAACTTGTCAAAACCTCATTATGTAATATTAATAAATCTCTGATCTACTTTAGAATTTATGTTGATGTAATGTATAATAAAAATACAAAAAAAACAAGAATGAAAATAAAAGCAAAAAAATATATTTATATAATATGCGATTAAAACACCAGTTACCTATTTTTTTATGTTTTAATCGTTTATAATATGTAATTATTATTTTAATATTGTTGGTATTTTTATGTTCTAAGCAAACATGACTTAATTTTATGTTTTAATGAATATTTTTTGATTATTTTCTTCTTGCATTTCTTTTTTCTTTTCTCTCCTTTTTTTGTAAAAAATATATATTCTACTTCGTCCAAATTTGTGACTGTGCTAAAACGGAAATTCCTCGTAGTTGGACAGTCAAAAAATTTTACAAATGTACAATATGTATTTCCTGTGCTAAATAAATATAATAAAATAATACTGCTGTATTTTTCTTTCAATTTACGCGAGGTTTATCAACATTGAAAGAAGTCAACTATCGAACGGTGGTTATTGGTTATAAATGATTTTTCTGCGCAAGTATTACATGATACTCATACATAGATCAGAGGTCAAAGCTTTTAGCAAAATTTTTGAACTATATCAATAAATCTTTTACTTCAAAGCCTTAAGCTCAAAGTTTTAAGCTGAAAAGCTTTAATCTCAAAGCTATAAGCTTTAAGCTCAAACCTTTGAACTGCACTTTAATCTTAAACTGAAAAGTTTTTTTGTAGCAGAAGCCAAACCTGCTGGTTGTATTATTATTTTAATTATTTCTATAAAATATTCCAGGAGCACATAATATTGAAGAAAAAGAGAAAATCAATTATTGACAGTAATGCTGCCTAATCTACGCATAAATATTATGACTTTGCGAAGGCTTTTGATAAGGTCGATCACTTAGGGCTCCTAAGTAGGCTCGAACAATTTTTTTTTTCCAAAAACTTATTGAAACCCAATGGTAACTATTTAATCAAAAGGGAAGCGCATATCTTACAAACTCTGGTGTGCCAAAGGGATCCAGTTTAGGACCCTTATTGTTTTTAATTTTTATAAACAGCATTCGGGAATAAAAATTCGGCTGTTTTTTTATTACTCTCGCTGATGACATTAAAATTTTCATGAGAATAAGATCATTACTGAACTGGAGTGTTGATAATAAACTTGGTTTCAACTTCCAAAAAATTTCAGTTATGTGCTTTACGAGGAAACACAATACCATATCTGCAAAGACCTAGGAATTGCGTGTGACGCTCGCTGAACATTTTATGTTTATAATGAAAAGATCTGTAAATCAGACTTGGGTTTTGTCATACACAATATAAAAAAGTAAAGCAACCTTGCATTTGAAGTTCAGAGGATACCATCTATTTACTAATGGTCGAGAAAATACAAAATATTTTTATTTCACGCGAGGCCACCAACACAGACTTTCGATTCTTCCCAGGTGCAGAACTAACAGGGAAGACTCACTATTATTATTACTATGTTATTTAACTGCCTCGTTATAAATGTGGATATTTACCAAATATACTACAACTTTAACTGTGTACCTACGTTTAACATTTGTTCTACGTGTAAACATGTTTGTTTGTATAAGTTTTAAGTATGTCAAATTTATTTAGATTTTTTTATCGCTTTTGCAATTCAGTGGTTTGTGTACTGTTTTTTGCAAAATAAAATAAATTAATGTTTACAAAAATCTACCACCCCAAGATCCTGAAAAGTAAATATTTAAAATAATTTAAATTCTAAAACTAATTAGTTATGGGTTACATTGATCCTTAATTATTATCAGTTTCTATTTAAATTATAACGAAAAAAAATATTTAAATTCTAAATAAAACCCTATTTAAATTGGCATAGCAATATTAATTATATTTTAGGCTGGGCACAGACCAATAGCCTTCCACAAAATATCGTGACGCGCGTCGAGACTAATTTTACAAAACAAGCCTTTTTACTTGGAAAAATCCCGCCCCAGGCGTAACTATCATGGCATTGAAGAAAAATATTCTCAAAAAAAAGTATTGAACATTCATGCAAACAATCTTCTCCTGTCGCATTATGTCCACCTGCGAACTATCGTCGAATTACAAGCCAATTACATTAAACCAATTGCTGTTCACTATAATATTATGTTGTTTGAGCTACAGCGCCATTGCAACGCTTCAATAATTTTTGCAGGAGAGCGTATCTACAGCTTCGCCTCTCTCACGAGGCACCCGGTCGCTGGTCTCAAGGAAAGTATCAAGAACATTAACTCCATCATCCGGGTATGAGTAGCTGGTTTCTGGTTATATTGAAACATATTGACAGTTGAAGGTTGTGTTGCTGTTTTTTAAAGATATTTTCAGACGGAGAAAAATGAAAATACATTATAAAAATTCCTCAACGATTATAATAGTTTGGTGTCATTTAAAATGTTAAGTTGGTAAATCAGTGTTTGAATACATAAATATTCGATTATTTTAGATTTTTCTTTGGTCATTTTTTTTTTCGATAATTCAAAAAAAGTTCCGACACAAATGATGTTTAAAAAAGTTGTTTGGTTTCAATGTTGAAAATTGATCATAGTCACCACATTCTACGGTATTTCTCAAATAAGATTATATTTTGTTCTCGTGTAATGCCTTTGTTCTCCCTTGAGGGGCATGTCTAGGGTAGTCAATTTCAAGTATAATAGAGAAAACCATTGCAGACCAATAATTGATTTCTCCACACGCAAGGTCACAAATACCACTGCTACCATACATCCAACTGCTAATAATATTATCGTAGATAAACTTGATGCTTCTCTTTGTCTCTACGACCTTTAAATTTTATTGAGCGTGAAATGTCAGATTTTATAGAAAAGAAAGTTTCAACAATGCACGGACACTATCAAGAATGTTGTGTACGCGTTTGCTGTCTTTACGTAGAAAATCTGAAAACATTACGACATATTGTCTCAATTTCCGGATTCCAACTATCGCCATCCACCCGATCGCACATTTTTGAAGATCAGTTCTGTTGCTTAGTGCTAGAAGTGTCTTTGTCAAATTTCTGACTCACCCAAGAATGAAGATTGTTTAACGAAACTAATTAAATTAGGTAAGTTACAATTTTATCAATTTAGTGCACCTTAAATAGACATTCATAGCATTTAAATAAGAGAGGTTTTGAGTAGCTTCTGATACCTAAATGTAATAACCAAAACTGACAGGCACTTCTACCACTAGCCCCCAGAATTGTATTTTAATAATGTGTAATTAATACATCACGAATTTCGAGATTAATTTTTACTAAATTACATAGTTCTACGTTTATACAAGTGACAGAATGTAATAAAACCAACAAAGATTAATAAATCAAAATACAATAAAGATTATAAAGTGACAAAATAGACAGTACAGAAGAAGCGAAATGTTAGTTACGAAAATTATTAGGCTTTGCATAATAAAACGTTATTAATGGTGATCATAGTTTCATTTGATACATTCTGATTTCCAATTCACACGGCTCAATTTTATTATCTACAAAGTAACAGTTGGTTTATTAGAATTGACACACAGTTAATATAGAAAAGCCCATAAAAGCTTTTATCGGTTTTGTTGCACTCGCTTATAACTTTTCGGCTATCAAATCAAATACCCGAATAATGTGAGAATTTGCAATATTATCTTTGATGTAATTATTAGACGAGAATAAAGGGTTTCTAATAAACACGTGCTAACGATAATATGACAATATTTAAGGGTTTTTAGTGAACACGTGCTAACGATAATATGACAATATTGAAGGGTTTCTAGTGAACACGTGATAACGATAATATGAAAATATTTTGGGTTTTTAGTCAACACTCGCTAAAGATAATATGACAATATTTAAGGGTTTCTAGTGAACACGTGCTTTCACAATTTGACAATATTTTCAACGAAATAACACTTGATCGGTAATCGATACAAACTATGTTGCATCGTTACTACGTAACTACTGTCCATTGTTCTTTACACGTAAGACAACTAGAGATTTTAATATTAGAATCACGGAACACTTGCTGCGAACAAGATGATTTAATATCAAGATTTTTTCAGATCGTTTTCAGCAAAACAATTTTGAATGGGGGTTAATAACCCGTGATTAGTTATTACGTAGGTGATTTCCACTCTCTCTCTTTCCCTTCTAATTTACATTTCACTACCTTCATCAACACATAATATCCAAATTTATGATACCATACTCCCACCGGCTCCAAGCAAAGGCAATTCGTAATCATAAATATTCCAAAACACACGTAATTACATTATCATACGCTCAAAATACTCTTGTTTTCAAATGCAATACATATTTTCATCATCATGCCTGTTCCTGAAATTAGCTTTCACTCTGATATTCTGAACGGCTCTTCTGTACTGCAATTACTCACACGGCTGCTCGCTTACTTTGTGACTTAGTACCTACCTGTGACCTCGCAAACGTTATCATGCTCCCCGCCCTCCCGCCCTCCTGCCCTGGTGAGTACTCTGAAACTAGAAATTGGTCTCCATTATGACAAAACGTAATTGCTTACAGTTTTTCATGTGACATCGTGTTGCAATTTCGACTGTAGCCGTATTAAAATTTGGGTATTTAACTAAAAGCTTCTATTAAGCTTCGCATTGAGTTTCAACACACTTTTTAAGTATTGAAAAATAAGAAAAATATTTATAATCTGTATATCTGTAAGCTTGACGAAGATTTATTTTTATTTTTTATTTGAGTACCGCACAAGAGTCCTAACTGATCTGGGGCCGGTGAGATTATGGTATGTTGTAGTTGGTAGGGGAAGTAGATGAGAACGAGGAAGGTTTGGATGTGCTTGTCTATTCAGATCTGACCACTGAATTCGGTTAGTACTATTTCAGACGACGTTTCGATTCTGAATGATGATCTTTCACAAAGGCGATACTGAAAGTATCTAGGAACTTTTTTTGTTATTTGTTTTTGGGGTGTTATGCCGTATTACGCTAACTCCTTCCTTAGCCAACGTTTCGGACAGCATTGCAGTGTCCATCATCAGGGCAGATTAACACCCCAAAAACAAATAGAAAAAATACTTTTGACCGTGATAATCTTAAATCATATTTGATCTAGGAACATATTTAAATTCTTGCGCACACCGGGATTTGAGTTCGCGACCTCCAGATTCCTAGTTAATGATCGTGACCATTCAGTACATCATTCGGAATCCTTTATTCGTTCACACACGCACATTTCCTGCTGTCTATAAGTTTTTTTTAAATTATTAATTTTATTTTTGCCATTTGCAAATCCAAGCTTACAAATATCTAATTTACTATTACAGTATGCATACTTTATTAAATGTTTTATAATTTCTTGTATTTTTTTATTAATATGACTTCCAGCTTGAATCTATCAATTGGTGCAGACTTTTTCCAATAAAACTCTTTACCCATAACCTGACTGAGAACATTTTTTAATGCGAATTTAAGGAATAATAAAGTAAAATAAGTTTCAATTTTTGTATTTTATTTTAACTGCTATGACATTAAATAGAAATTGAAAATACAATAAACAACGTTTTAGTGACATTTTTTGGTCTGCTAAATAATCAATTAATCAATAAGTAAAGCAACTACCCGTTTTTGGCCATAAAAATTAAAGTTATCGCCTGATGACAACAATCTAGTTAAGGGTGTACTAACCAATAATAATTTTTTTTTTTCATTTTGTTTTGCATTAGACTTTTTAAATTAAACAAATTAGAATGACAGGTATAAAGAAAAATAATGAAAATTCTAAAATAAAGAATTGTGAAATAATTTAAAACTGCTTAATTACATTCACTGTTATTTTTCAACATTACTCAGGCTTTTATAACACTTTCCCATGTTCACATATTGCCAGCATTATAATTATTACATTAATTCATTTTCAATACATAATCACTAAGCCTAGTGCAAACAATTATTACAAGAGAGGGTTCAAAAGTAATCTGCCCAGGCAAGAGATAGCGCCACCAATATCAAATCAATGTTATTTTTCGTAAAACCTAACCTTCAAATGACTACCGTAATTTTGTCAACCAAAAACATAATTTAGTTTGTGTTTGGCAGTGATTGAAAGCGAATAACTCTTGCATTTTTGCAAAAATAAATAAATTTGAAAATTGTGCAATGATTATCTACTGGTTTTTTAATGGGAAAACAAACGATGAAATCAATACCGAATTGTACACGTACAATTATATACAAGTGTATGAGCGTCCTGATAAGGATATCAATTCTCCAATCCAGGCCGCCGCTCGTAATCGCCGTCGTAAGTGCATACATTGTTCGACGTTCTTATTCTTAAGTCTTGTCAAAGGAACATACTTACATACGCCAAATGTCACAAGTCATACAACTCGAACAACGAGTAGGTCGAACCATTCGTTGTTCGAGTGGATTGACTTCGTCGATAATCGATGCCTGGTCGTACAAAATAGGTCAATCCCCCAGAAATGGTCGATTGATATAATCCATCGAATAATAATCGAAAATGGACAAGTGATCAAGCACGAGATATTTCAACAGAATCATTCATTTAGTTCATCATTTTGCACGAATATTTTGGAATGAGGAACTCTCTGCTAGATGCGTGCCGCATTTGGTCTCAGTTGACAACAAAACGCGATCCTCTGATAATTTCAAAGGAGTGTTTAGCGATGTTCGAGTCGTTTTTTTACGGTGGATAAAACGTTGATCCATCACCACACGCCAGAGACCGAGGAACAATCGAATCTCCTGGCAAATTGAAACAGAATAAAGGAAAGTGAGTCTATTGGCCAACAATTTAAGGTGTCATTTTCAAAATTGAAACCGATTGTGTGAGGAATTTAGACAAAAGATAATGTAGATAACTACAATAATCTCTCTGTGATTTTTCTCTGAGAATATTTTTTCTTAATTCTGTCGCACGATAATTGTACTTTTTCTGAGCTACTCTTTACTTAAAATTTATAAAAGGTAAGCAAAGCTATGTGTTAAATAGTATTTATTTCATTAAATGGTAGTGGTGAGTTTACCGGTGAATTACAAATCAGTTCCTTCTTTCAATTCAGTATTTTCCATAATATTCCATACATTGTAAAAATAATTTCAATTTTCAAACAAGTGAATTGTGTTTGGTGCAGGAATTGTGCTTATGACGTCATAGGGATGTCACATTGCAGATGGCCGCCCCGGGCGGGGGATTAAGGGGTGGTCGGACGACTGAACAATTTCCTGTGTAATTTAGTTCCCGCAAGGGCGAGCTAGGTACGCCGTTTCCTGTCGAAGGAGAATTGCGCGTGTATTATTTCTACGTATCTGAAATTCAAATTGAAAACGATGTTTTCCGATTAATTTTAAATGGTGGACGCGAGGTACGTTCGTGTTTACTGGATTATTTAATAGGTAAGTTGTAGAAGAATGCCGTGACTATTATTCTGATGTTTTAATAAAAAAAACACAACAAACTTGCTTTTTACGTGACCTTTACACTAGAGTTCAAACTACCTGAGGTCAGTTTTTTTTAATTTTTTTTTATATTAACTCCACACAGGAGGCCCTGAAGAAAATAATTTCCCTCAGGGCCTATGTCATCTTTGGGGATGCTGTGTGGAGGGTCTTTTTGTGGAGAGGAAGGAGTGAACATGGGTCTTGAAGAGTCCCATGTTGTAGGAGGGAGGAAACACAGAGGCCTGCAGTTCGTTCCACAGCCGAGCTGTTGAACTTAAGAACGAATCGTAGAAGCGACCCGTTCTCATGTGACAAATGTCAACCGTGTACAAATGTTGGGCACGCGTTTGGCGTGTATCCCGACTACGCACCGGTGCCGAAGGGATCAATGACGCTAGTTCCTCAGAGCATCTTCCATTGTAATACCGATAGAACAAGGACAGCATACCTACCTGACGCCTGTGCTCTAAAGATTGCAGTCCGTTTGTTAAGATTGGGGAATCTATCAAACGGACCGCCCGTTTTTGCGCAGAGTCAAGGGTTACTATTGCATCCTGAATCGGGGAATGTTGAGAGACTGGACGGAGTGGGTAGGGGAAGGATATAGGCATAAGAAAGGTTGGGAATTACATGGCTTTTTGATATTTGGTTAATAAACACGATTCCTTACAATGCTCATTCAACAGGGTGCCACTGAAAGCATTAACCGTGCTTAAATGCGCCGTGAACCAAATATAATATGTCTTGTGCATACCTGTGAAAAATTATTGACGAATTAGTTACAATTTAAGAAATGTCAAATAAAATAATTTTCTCTTCAAATATTATATTACATTAAAATTCATGTATATATAAATATATTTTTTTTACTTATTGTTTTTCGACTTTATGTCCGGATTAAATCTTCCCCACAGGAAAAACTAAATAGTTCCACACTCTTCCACAAATGATCATCTAAGCAATCCACATTATGCAAGTGCATTATATAAGCATAATAAATACAAAACAATACAAGAACAAGACGTTATTATCATAATTATTATTATCACATAAATGATTTTATTTGACATTCATCAATAATTTGTAACTAATAATTTTTTGTTAAAAAATTTTTCACTGGATAATTTTCTATAAAAATATTATGTCCTATGCAGGTACTTTATAGCATGTCTCTGAATTCACAACACAATCTGTTTCAATTATGAAAATTGAAAAAGACAGAGTTCTTGAGTTTCAGAACCGGGGTTACGCAGGATACTAGCATTTTTGATTTTATTTAATAAAATGTTAAATACATAATTCACACAAATTCAATTAAGTTTATTCAGCGTATAAATTTTCTGTTTTTCGTTTAAAAAGAAACTACCATACGTGCAAGCATTGTAAAAACATACTAACGGCTTCCATAAAACGTACTAGTACTCCACTAACGTTACACACTGAAAAGTTAAACAACGAGATTGCTTCCCGATCGATCACTGCCGCCCGCAAAAAAAGTGAAAAAATTAAACCGACATCCCCTAGGAAACGTCGGACCAGAAAAAACTGATAACAAAAGCCCCGCGGTCTGTGCGCCAACACGAACCTGGCGTCGATTCGTGCGGAGCTTTTAATGTGCCAGCTTAAGTCACGTGCGGCGAACGTTTACCTGAACGAAAAGTTGCCGATACATACCCCGCCGATAAGAGAGAAGCGAGTGCCAGTAATTGGGCCTTTTTGTCAAATAACGGCTGGGAGAAGGCTCTGATTGATTGCGACCGATAGCGGAAAGACCTCTGTGGAGGCGTTTCTGAAATCAATTCTTCTCGAGATGTTTGAAGGATGGCTTTGAACGTATAAGTAATTGTATTTAATCGCAAAGAATTGCTTTTTTTAAATTAGTGATGTAGAACTTTAATGTGTTATGAAATCATCAATCAAATATGATATTAATTTCGGTCAAAGAGCATTTCATAATTGAATTTAAATAGCAGAGTATACATACCATATCATATCTATGCACAATCATTGTCAAAAACTGTAGGTACAATATTCAATCATATTACGGGAACGTACCTGGTTTGATTGAAAGCCTGGATATATGAACGAGGAACGAGAAGGAAATTTACATCTGTTTCTACGTTCATATCGCGATGTTTTTGGGGTGAAAATTGTAATAAACTTCTTATTTTTGTGAGTTTAACAAAGCATTTGTGTAAACACACCTGTTTTATTAGTATTTCTCGAAGCTCGGTCAGTCGTTCTATTGTTCTATTGAAAATAAATTAAATAGATTTTGAATTTTTCACTCTTTTGTTTATTTTAGGTACATGTTATGCATTTAACAGCAAAATTCATTAGGCATTTGGTTTTTTAACAGGAAATCTGCCTAGCTTGAACCTTGTACGGGACGTGTTTGTCTGCACAAGAAAAAACTGTAAAATATAAGCACCGGCACACATTTGCCTTTGTCCTGTGTAATGATTCAAATAAAGCACTTGAGGTATTTCATTTGAATCATTACAGAGTTATTTAAAATATCATAAAAATGCAGGGAATATCGACTATTGTAATATGTTTGCCTCAATGAATGCGTCTTGAGAAAGACGATATATTCGAAATTTGTAATTTGCTTTTGAAAAGAACGCCTTTATAAAGGCGGTTGTTTTTATTGCGGATAAAACTCCTTGTATTCGTCCAAGGTCAGTCAGTAACGGCTCTGTGACATCGGGGCCAGTGAGCAGGACCGCACGCTGGAGGGAAGGCTCTCCGGGACTGGCTGGCAGGCGGGCTGGCAGGCGGGCTGGCTCAGTCGGCAACGTTCAGTCCCCTCGATCCAGGGAATATCGACTCTTGTATGTTTGCATAAATGAATGCGTCTTGAGAAAGACGATATATTCGACATTTGTAATTTGCATATTGAAAAGAACGCTTTTATAAAAGCGGTTGGTTTTTATTGCGGGTGCAACTTCTTGTATCCCTCCAGGCTCAGTCGGTAACGGCTCTGCGGGGCGCTGGCTGGTTCAGTAGGCAATGGCAGATCCTCTCTCCGAGGCTGGCTGTTGGGAAGGCTCAGTGAAGCCCGAGGCAGAGGCGCCGCGACGTCGGGGCGTCGTTGGCTTGTCGGTGAGCAGCGAGCTCAGCAGCAGGCAGTTGCAGTAGACAGCGGAAGTGGAGCGGGGGGGGGAACCGGGTTGAAATCAAACACAGCGTGTTGCTCTCAGGTAGCGAAGCGGGTCAGGCAGAGCGGACAGCGGTAGATGTTGCTCGGTCCAGGGCTTATGGCGGAATGGTGCAGGGACCGGTTTTTGCGGCGCCTTTATAAGATTCTATAGGACCGCGCCTCCGACCCTTGATTGTATTATGAAATTCCCGTAACGAGCTTGCTTTTTCTTGCTATGAAGCTCGCCACGTTTGTAGGATTAAATCTGTTTATCTCAGAAATATAGGAATATTTTATAATATTAGACCTTATCTGCCTGTGTCGCCCTGCCAAAACCACATCGTCGCAATATTGTTTATTTAGTTATAATAAGACATATTCTACAAGATAAGTGGTCAAATCTCTGTAACCTTTTCAGAGTTTCGCTGATTACATAATTATCTTACGTGTAACATATTTTATTTCTATTCGAGCTTATTTAATTAACATATAAGTATCTTTGTATATAATTATTTAGTTAACATTGTTTCCTATTATTACAGGAAAGGCTTGCAAATTTGTATTTTTTACAAATCTTTTGGATACACGTGAGCCGCTCAAGCAGGTTTTGTGCTTAGCCAATCAGCGGCTGCCTAGCCAGAGTAAGATGGTTGCTTGAGTTGAAGCGAGACAACTGCTTTCTAGGTCCGAGCGATAAAATTTACCGTTAAACGGCAGGGCAGGTTTTTAAACATGAGTTACCTTTATGTAAGGCAGGTTTATCAACATTAGTTTTATGGAAAATTTTACATAGTTTTCGACAGTGGTAAATATGATGGCATTTTGTTGTGTTTTTTATAATTGATGTACATTTTATATTGATGATGCTCATGACGTTCGATACAAACCTTATATCGAACTTTTATAAAACATTATAAAAGTTCGATATTAGTTATGAAAAAATTGTTCTTTTGTACTGAAAAAATTGAAATATTATTATATAACTTCCTTTTATAGCCCCACATTCATCAGGGCTGGACACTTTAACTGGTCAAATTTATATATATTTATATATTGCATGAATCATGTATTTCGTTAAAACCATATTCAGAAATCATTATACGAGTATTACTGGTGTATGTTTTTGTCCAACCTCTCACTGCTTTATCAGGTGTAGCTAATTTGTAACTAGGTACCTACCATTATGTTCATTCATTTCTACTATTTTTCAGCTCGTATTGTATGCTTTATACTTCGTTATTATTGGGTAGTAGTCTGTAAACAAATGTATTAATTAAGTACGCTCCTAGAAGAATTACAACTATCGATGATGGTTACGGGGCAATCAAATGTGGTCGTCATTCGTATCGGAAATATGTTGTTTTTTATCGAAAATAAATATACCTACCCAACAGTATTTTACCAAATATTATTATTAGAAAGAGCATTTTATTTTTATGTGCGAGGGGCAGGATTGAACATGTTCATGTCCAATGTTTATTGGACATGTGTCGAAACTACATTCATTCGACGTAATGCCACCTCTACAAGAATTGTTAAAATTCAAAATATTTTATAATTATATGTTATAAAACTACCTACGAAAATGGTGTTTTGAGTTGAGCTTGGTTTCGGTAGTGCCATAATCATATCTATTAATGACACGAAGCTCTATATTGTACATACAGCCGTTTAAGAGATACAGTTAGGCATTTGAGCATTCCAATCTTTATTTGCGTTTATCTCAAACTATGTTCCCTGGCTATGGCCCCTGTGATCCTAAGCTCTCGACTTAAACCCGAAGACACGATAAACTCTTTTTTCTTTGCCAACGAACCAGATGCGAGATCATCATTATTTTCATCAGGTATCCAGCTTTAAAGTCGCCATTATAAAATATGAACTTGATCCCTACTTCCAAAATGGCGTCACCTACTTCGGGGAAGATTTAATAGGGTCTCGGCATGTAATGGCGCCTAACTGATGAATTAATGGTGTCGTTAGTGCGTGGTTGCCTCAGAAATGTATCACCATCGATACTCGAAATCCACCTCTAGACAAAATCTTCTCTACATCTTCTGTTTTCTCTGACAAAGAATGCCAATGCCAATGAGATATTTAAAGTAATAATGTCTCAGAAAATGGTGGCAGTTGGTTCACGTTATTATTTGTATCTCATAGTAATCACCTATTAAATGGTGGAATGAATCTGTAAACGTATTTATCAATGTCACTTGATTAAGTATGTATGCAAAAAAATTACAGAGGTTCTGAATAAAACTGTCTGCCTTACAAAGAGAAATAAAATATTTTGTTCAATTTATCGTTTAACTATTGCAAATATTATGGATATCAGTTGGAACTTCTTAATGTGAATTTGCATGCTAATAATACCAATACGTTTATCATATTATTCAAAATACGAGACATAAATCATTTTGAAAATTTGAATTCTTATATAAAAATATTGAAGAAATAAAACATGGTAAAAGTTATATACATAAAAAAGGAAGCTTAACTTACATTTACGTCAAACATGGGTTAATATGTTAATACTTGTATTTTGTTCAACATTATTATTAAGTTTATTATTTTGAAACTTATTAATTTATAATGGAATCTAATTGTTATTTGTTATGATTAAAAAACTTTAAAATTTTGTCCCAGTTATTTATTTTGAACCGGATCGGTTTACCCTGCTCTGGGTATCTTCAGTTGTTTAGTTTTTCAAGTATTTTCTAAATCTTACAATGAATGGTTTTTTTAAAAACCTAATTATACAGTTCAGTGAAAACATAATAAGGAAACAAGAGCCAGTTAAAAATATAATGTTTTCCAGAAACCTCTTTTGTAAAATAAAAACTTTTCCAGGTTGAATTAAAATTTGGCAGAAATATACGCAAATTTTTGAGACGAAGAAATGGTCTTTGAAAAAATGAAACTTTGGCATTAAATAAGAATAATGTAATATTAAGACCCAGCAGGGTGTTTTTGCACAAAAACGGCGCTATACAAGTCATCCAAGTATTATTATTATTATTAACACCACCGATAGATTCATCACGATGAATTCAGAATCTTCAAATTAATGTACGAATATGTACATGCGCTTTGTAGCTGCAACCATTTTTTGGTGGTTAAAAATCGATCTCTCAGAGTTAAAATATTGTATCTCTACAAATCTAAATATTGAGACATCTGAAATCGAAAGTTCGAACTATAGATTTTGTGATAAACCTATCAGTTAGAAGTTCCATTTTATAGTATCCGTATATGATGAAAGTTTTTAATTCCATGTTATTGTGATGTTAATTCTATATTTTGGCATGGACTTTCGTTTAGCATAAAGAAAAAAAATACCTTTATTGATAGGGAGGTACAATATCTGCGCTCATAAAAACATTCTTCTTCTTCTTTTTTCGTATCGTGTGCGGGTCAGAGGGGGGCATCTAGGTCTGCGAGTTATTCTAGGGCCTCAGGCGTCGCCATGTGAACCTCATCAATCCCGCCGGAGAATGAATGGAGCGGGAATTCGTTGACCACATGTTCGGTGGTCTGAACCGTACCACATTCACACATCGCCGACTCTTTAAAACCCCAACTATGCATCATGTGGGCACAGAGGCTATGGGAGCACCTTAAACTATTGATTGCAGATCAGGTTTTGCGAGGCAATGAGAACCCAGGCTGTCTCTCGGTAGGGTCCTGTATTACGTGGGCATTTCCCACGTTAGCCGTTAGCCACTCAAGTTTCCACCTATCTTCTGGGGTGAGAGGTAATTGGAGGAGCCTCTCTCCTTCCGCCTAGAAGGGCTTTCGGGATTTCAAGCGGCATGCCGGGTGGGAGACGGTAGACGAAAGGTATTGCGCTTTTTTGCAGCGCCTTCTTGTGTTCCCTCATTGTTGCAATTTCTCTCCTGATGTTTGGCGGGGTTATGTTTGCAAATACGGGGAGCCAAGGGAGAGGAGTAGTCTCGTCCCGCTGATGGTTTGCATTGTGGCACTAAGCTGAACGTCTACCATGGAAGTGAGGGCGTTTCTAGCCCATACTGGAGCACAGTATTCATCCTTTAAGAAAACCAGGTCAATGGATGCTGTTCTGAACGTGTTGGCGTCACATCCCCAGCTAGTTCCAGCTAACTTATTAACTAAATTAAGCTTTGGTCTAGTTTTTTTACCCACTGGTAGTTCAAGCTCCTGTCCAAAGTAACTCCAAGGTAGCGGGGGTGGGGGTCATGGTAAATATTTTTCCCATCAAACTGAACACAGGGTTTGGCATTCGCTTATGAATTGCGAAGATGGAAAGCTGTCGCAACTGTTTTCCACCCATTTGGCTTTAGTCGCCAATTGAGGAAATATTCTTCCATAGCCTTTAGGTCAGGATTGAGGATATCTTCTGCTGCTTTAATGGTTTTGGCTTGAGCTGTGATGACAATGTCATCTGCGTAAGCAAACTTGCTGCCTTCAGTGTAAGGGAGGTCTCGAGTGTAAATATTAAAAAGCGATGAGCCCTGGGCAAGACCATTATTGAGGGGTATTTTTTTGAATTTAAAAATTTTGCCCGGAGGCTTTACAATATATTTTAATAATGTTTATATCTTTGGGACAAAACGTTTAGGAGATACAATATTTGAGTTTGACGAAGTATAGGCTTTGTTGATACATGTAAGCACTTAAATATTTTTCGACCAAAATTGGAGATAAAGCATTTTAAGTCCAATTCATCGATATTGCTTTAAAAATGCGGAATTTGAAAATGTGGTAAAAAAAGTTAAATTGTACGGAAAAGTGATTGATTGTATCAACAACGGGATTGTGTCTCGCCTCCCCGGAAACCATTTGTTGGATAACTTACATTTCTCATAGGCCACCACAAGTCGTTGGCTATATACGGTGACTTAGCCGAGGTGTCCGCGTTCAACGAGTGAGGTTTGTCTAGGTCTTGGCGGTGTTTTCTCTGCCCACTTGTTGATTGATTGAGATACACTGGTTGAGGGACACCTTTTGACCTCTCTAGCCGGACTCTCGACCCATTTCGACCCTTACACTGCAGTTGGGCGATGAATGAATGAATGTTGAAAATTTTGTTGATTATTCATTTTTAAGAATACGCCAAAAATTTTCCAATGATAAAAATGAAAATGTTGCTTTTAATTTTTTAGTAAATTTGTAAAATGATCAATGAACTGTAGTGGTAAGTGCATTCAATGCAGTTAACACTATCCTTCTGACCAGTAGCGGCTCGTGACTTTTGGGTGTACTAGAGTGCTAAAATCACAAAATTCTCTTTTTTTTTCAAAAAATTCAGTTTTTTGTACGAAGATTTTCAGATAATCCGTGCGGCGGATTTTTATCTATTTAATATCTTCAAAAAAATCTAATTTTTGATAAAAAAAATCGTTTTGGAGTGAGCAACACATCAATAAAGTCAGATTTTTCAAACTTAGCACTCCATCACATTCAAAAGTCATAACCAAAAAAATCTGCTTGTGACACTACTTATGAACTTACAAAATCTGAAAAAAATAAATTTTACTAATACTGTAACTTCGACAACAAGAAAATTCCAATTATTGACATACTCGTACGTGCTGACATGATAACTGCTAGAAACATGCAAGTATGGACACACGTGCTGAAATGCTCACTGCTAGAAACTTGCAAGTATGGACACACGTGCTGACATGCTCACTGCTAGAAACTTGCAAGTATGGACACACGTGCTGACATGCTCACTGCAAGAAACTTGCAAGTATGAACACACGTGCTGACATGCTCACTGCTAGAAACTTGCAAGTATGGACACACGTGCTGACATGCTCACTGCTAGAAACTTGCAAGTGTGGACACACGTGCTGACATGCTCACTGCTAGAAACTTGCAAGTATGGACACACGTGCTGACATGTTCACTGCTAGAAACTTAAGTATGGACACACGTGCTGACATACACACTGCTAGTTACTATCGTTACAGAAGTTCATTGTGTCTCATTCTAGGTGTGAACAACACAAATTTATAATTAAATTAATTGCATCTTTTATGTTCTTTTTATTTTCGTGGCAATATCTTCTCATCCTTTTCCTCCTTTTACCCTTCTCAACTTCAATACCTATTTCCCAGTCTATCTAGGTATAAATAGTTATAATCACTTAAATATCTGTACATTGTATTATATTTATATTTTATTGGTATATTACAATTGTTTTACTTTAATATTTCTCATTTTTGGTTTCTTAGTTCTGCTTTTTAATACTATAGGTTACTTTCCTGAAGTAATTAGTTTTATATTTTTCTCAACCAACTTATCTGCGAATATTAATAATTGGCCAGTTTTTGTCATCATCATCTTCGGTACATTATTATAGTATTAGTAATGGGACTGTTTATCGTCATCGCAGTTGACGATAAACTGACGGACTAAGACGGACTGTTTATCGTCATGCAGTTTTTTTTATAGAGAATTAATAATTCGCGGAGAATTTCATTACTACTCTACTAACGCCCTTTTTAGGGGCTTAACATATAAATAGTACAAATTATGTATTAGTACAGTACATATTTACTACACACATCTAAACTGCCGCAGGAACAAACGTTTGTATTTGTTAGGTGATAAATTAAAGATATCCACTGATTCGATATAATTAATTCCAATGTGGAATCAATATGGTAGTTAGTATCATAATTTCTGTTCTAAAATTTATCCCGACTTTTAGTATTTTAATATAAATGTTTTTTTCAACTTATTTTATTTTTGACTCTTACCGGTTTCAGTCTCTTAACGCTACCTTCAGACTGGTGCATTTGTTCCCTAAACTTATGGTGGTATAATGATTTTATTAAAATTATGTTTATTTTTCAATCTTTTATGCTATGTCGTCTTTTACAGTTGAATTAACACTTATTTGGTTATTACCTGCATGCATAAATACATAGGTTTTTTTTTTCCATTATTTCTGGCTTTCACCCTTCAAGGGTGTTCTTGGCCATCATTTAAAATTATTGAGAAAGGTGTATTGAAAGGTGAATTTAAATATTAATTTTATTTAAATAGGCAAATTTCAAAATTATAATGAAAATTGGAGTCGAGTTCAGACTTAAAAGAGATGAAATGTTGAATGGAGGGGAGGCAATTTTAGTTAAGGCTTGATAGAAGAGAGGATATTTGTTTAGAGAGGGACAACCAAAAAATATGTGATCTAAAGTTCCCACTTCTAGACCACAGAATGTACAATCTGGGGAGTCAAGGACGTGAATTTTAAAAAGATGGGAAGGAACGGAACAATGACCGATCCTCATTCGAATGAGTGAAGAAATTTCTTTTTTGGAAAAATGAGGGAATTGCTGAAACCACGGTTTTGATGGTATAGTCCTTTGTATTGAGGCATAGCAGGCTCCCTTGGATTGACTAGCAATGTGCCAATACTCTGACCAAACATTGCGGGATCTTTCTTTGATGATGGAAAAAATGTCAGATAAGGGAATGTGGTTTACGAGGGTAACAACAGGGTTGGACGCTCCTTGTTTTGCCGAGGCATCCGCAATATCATTACCCATGACACCAACATGTCCAGGAATCCAAATCAGAGTTACAGATTTACCAGAGCTTTGAATGGATGCTATCATCTCTCGAATAAGGCATACAAAATGATCATCAGGATGAAGAAGAGGACTGGATTAAAGTTTTTGGAGGGAACTGAGAGAGTCAGAGAGAACGAGGGAATGTTCAAAATTATTTTTGATTATATATTTGAGAGATTCTATTATTGCAATGCACTCAGCTGAAAATATTGAAAATTGATTTGAAATTGAATGAAATATTCTATCATTAGAATTATTGTGGTAAACGTTAATACCTATACCACAGTTAGGAGAGTCGGGAGATTTGGATCCATCAGTAAATAAAAGAGAAAAGTTGGGCCATTTAGATGAAATAATGTCATTGAACATATTATTGACAGTTCGGGCCGGGAGATTGGAATGACTTTTAAAGATTCCGATCCCTTCTAATATTGTTGGGGATAGGGTGACGTGACTATATTTTAGTTTGTATAAGGGAAGTAGATCATTTTGGATGATGTGGAGCTCTGAGAGAGACTTAAAATTTTTACAGATGTCAGGAATAGGTTTAGTTGAAGCTCTGATTGTAGATGAATGGTTTGAGTCAATGAACAACGAGACGCTGGGGATAACCTGATGACATTTAGAATTTAAACATTTAAGAACAAATTTGTCAGCAAATAGTTGACGCCTTAAATAAAGAGGAGGATCAGAACATTCTACTTGAAGGGAATTGATGGGTGACGATTGCATCGCTCCAGTTATTATTCGCAAAGATTTAGATTGAATTTTGTCTAATTTATTAAGTACATTTTTTGAGGCAGTACTAAAAAGTGGGCAGGCATAGTCGAGATGGCTTCGAATAAGTGCATTGTAAAGCAACTTAATGCAAGTAGGGTGAGCTCCCCACCAAACGCCAGATAATGATCTGATGATATTTAAATTTTTTTCGCATTTAGTAACTAAATTATTAATATGGGAAGACCATTTAAGTTTCCTATCAAATGTTACTCCCAAAAATTTTACTTCAGAAACGTTGGAGATTGGAGAATTTTTAAATAAAATTTGAACGGGGGGGGTTTTATGGCGGTTTGAGAAGGTGACACACTGAGTCTTTTGGATTGAAAGTTCAAGACCATTTAACGTGAGCCATGTGCAAAGGGCATTCATGGCTTCGTTAAGATATTTGACGGCAAGAGGGATGATTTTGGATGATAAGAAGAAAGCTATGTCATCTGCGAACTCGATAATTTTTATTTGTGGGGGAATAGTGACATGCATATCATATGTGTATATATTATACAGTAAGGGGGACAATACATCGCCTTGTGGTAAACCCTTCCAAATAGACCTACTTTGAGGAGAAATATCTGGAAGTTCAATGAAAATTTTTCTATCTAGAAATAGATTAATAATTGATTGGACAAACATGGGGGGAAGGCCAAGGCCTAGAAGTTTTTTTTTCAGGATTGGGATGGAAACATTGTCAAAGGCGCCTTCTATATCTATAAAGACGGCAAGACAAACTTCCTGTTTAGATTGATGATAAATTAATATCAGTGCTGATGATGGCAAGGTTATCCTGAGTGGATTTTTTTTTCCTAAATCCAAATTGAGATGGAGAGAGAAGCTGTTTACTCTCGACAAAAAAATCTAATCGGTTTTTAATTAATTTTTCATAAAGTTTACTGAGGGTGGATGAAAGAGCGATTGGCCTGTAGTTGGATCCAAAATTTGGAGATTTGTTTGTTTTTAAAATAGGGATGATTATTTGAGAACTCCAGTCATCAGGCATTATACCAGTCTGGAAGATTTTATTTAAGATGCTTAAGAAGTGGTTTAGAACATTATCATTACTATTTTTGATTATGCTGTAAGGTATACCATCTCTGCCTGGAGATGAGTCCTTGACTGTTGATAAACAATTTTTTAGCTCAATTAAGGTGAATGGAGAGTCTAGCCAATGATTAGACATGGGAGTATTATAGATGGGCGTTATTTCATCTAAGTTAGGAACAGAAGGGGGGGCAATTTTGTCCAAGAATTCATCTATCCATTTAGAATGGGACGCTCGAGGAGATGGTGAACTGAAGGAGGATCGAAATCTTCGGATCATAGACCAAACTTCCGAAATTGGAGTGTTCGGAGATACTGAACTGCAAAAGTTGTACCACCCGGATCTTTTTTTTGACCTCAATACCCTTTTGGCATTGGATTCAGCGTTTTTGTATATAAGAAAGTTCTCCATAGTCATATTGTAACGATAGGAAAGAGATTTAGCTTTCCGAATTCTTACTACTTTGGAACATTCCTCATCCCACCAGGGAGTTGGAGGGAGTTTTTTGAGAGATTTAGTTTTAGGGGGAGGATTTGATTTATTTATTGCAGTTATGAGCATTGATTTGAAGTTATTATAATCATCTTTGACGGAAAATATATCGGTGGCGGGTGAATTTAGTAGGAACTTGTCCATATGAGAGTTAAATTTATCCCATTTGGTGTGTTTCGTTTTAATCTTTGTCGAAATATGAGACTTGTCCGATTGGAAAGAAGTTTGATAAGTAATGATGATCGGGAAATGATCACTGGAGCAAGGGTCGGGGGACACCACCCACGAGGAGAGAGAAGCCAGACTAGTAGAACATATCGAGAGATCCACTGCACTGGGGTTTGTGCTGGGGCGTGAGATCCTAGTAGGAGATCCGTCATTCAAAAGGAAAAGGTTGGATTGATCTAGGAAATCCATCACACTTCGACCATCTCGGTCGGAGAAAGCAGATCCCCAGACTGGGGAATGGGCATTAAAATCGCCTAATATAAAGAAAGGAGGGCTTAGTTGACTTACAATTTGCAACCAAGTTTGTTTATTGAAGTGGGCTGTTGGGGGAAGATAGACTGAAATAAAGGATGTGTCCTTTATTTTAGCTGCAACCATTTGGAAGTCAGCATTGGGGGGTTTGATATTATTTATTGGGGAAAATGATATGGATTTTTTAATAAAAAGGGCAGCACCGCCGCCCGAACCTTCCGGGCGATCGTCGCGGAGACAGGAATACCCTCCCACATTAAAGTGGGTGGATGGAGTAAACCAAGTCTCCGAGATAGCAGCCAAAGAAATAAAGTTGGAATTTAATAGGTTAAGGAGATCAGATTTGTTAGAAATAGCACTTCGGCTATTCCACTGAAGTATTCTGACATCCTGAAGAGCCATTTTGAATAAATGATTTTAATGTGGAAATAATAGTAGCAGCGTTGGACGGTAGATTAGTTTGAGAAGAAATAAGGTCAATTAGAAGCATAATAAGAGTTTGGATAAATGAAGAATTGTCTTGGGAGAGTTTTTCAGAAAGTTTAAGAGAGTTCATTGAGGACGGATTATAATTATTTGCACACCCATTTGTGGCATTTGAAAGAGGTGAACCATGTGGATTTAAGAGCAGTGAGTTGTGTTGTTGCTGATCGTATCCAGGAGCCGGTTTAGAGATAGCGTTTTTGTATGTGAATTTAGTTGAACGAGAAGAAGTTGTTGTAGTGGAGGGAAGAGGGTTGGATGAGGAGTTGCTGGATAAAGCCTCAGCAAATGATTTTTTGACAGGCGGGAATAATTTAGAAGCCTGCAGAAAAGACAAGTTCTGAGAGGCCATTGAAATTTTAATATTTTTTTGGCGAGATTGTTCTGGGCAAGATGTGTTGATAGCTGTATGTGAGCCTGAGCAGTTAAAACATTTAGGTGAGGAGGAAGAAGGACATTGGTCAGCTGCGTGGTTTTCTCCACATTTAAAACATCTGGGTTGAGATCTGCATGCAGCTTTGGTATGACCAAAACGGCAGCAATTGAAACATTGAGTGGTGGGATATGTATACATTTCAACTGGTAATGAGTTGAAGAATAAATATATATGGGAGGGAAGAGATTGACCTTCAAAGGTGATAACAACAGATTGGGAGGGCTTCCAGGTAATTATACCCTCAGAGGAGTCCTTGTAATTTAGCCTCCTGGCTTTTATGGGATTGCCAATGTGTTGGGGGGTTGAAAGTGAAGACAGAATTTCTTCGATGGACAGATCGGTCGAGATACCTCTGACCAGGCCCATGCGAGTGACATTGAAAGTAGGGATATATGCCTTGAACTTTGAATTAGATGAAATGAAGATATTTTTGATGAAACTGTTGGCAGCTGGCCCTGAGAGGAATTCGACGGAGATTCGGAAGCGACCCTCGGCTTTTACACCTCCAGGTTTGATTGAAAGATTCTTGCTATTTGATAGGAATTTGCCAAATTCAAGAGGGTGGATGGTTTTTCCTTGCTCAGTTTTTTGGGCGTATGCTATGAATGGGCCACGGGAATGAGGAGAATAAAAGTTTGTTGGAGGAAGTTGAGAAAGTGCTGGTGGGGACAGTGAAGTCGAAGGCGAGTCAAGTTTTATTGGGGAAGAAGGAGTAAATTTCCTTTTTTTGGTCGAAGTCAAGATGACTGAATCACTGTCAGAAATTTCTACATTTTCCCCGTCTGGGGGGTCTGGAGAGGGATCTGGGGGCTTTGTAGGGGGTCCAGGAGGGAAATCTTCCTCCATTATTCACAACAGTAAACAACTACAATAATAGTATGAAAAATGACAGAAGTAAAAAAGTTTATAAATATCTGGAAATCAGCAGCGAAAAGTGACTCCTGGAAGATCAGGAGGGAGAAGAAACCTCAAGGCACAACACACTACACTTTTTTTTTGCCAGAAAACAAAAAAGAATGGTAAAAAATTAATTTTAGATAGAGCAAAACAAAACAACTGATGACAGCCAAATGTTATTGTTGCAATCATCAAATACATAGGTTCTATAGATTAATTTAAATTTGTTTTCACCCATTTGCAATGGTTGCTAGGCAGGTAATTTTATAATCATGTTAACATGAAATTTTCTATTGATATTCGCATTATTTTAGACTAAAAAAGATACATATTTAAGAATAGGAATTATAGAAAATATATTATTATTATTATTGTACCGGACAGCAGATGGATATACCTAAATAATTATTAAATAATAAAGAAAATGAATATTTGTCTAATGTCACGCATTTTACGATGCCGACTCCTTTTATGCTTGTCTCTTACGACGGTAAGATTTTTAATCAACGCACACGTGTCATATCGCCAGTTCAAGGATGAATTACTCGCACGACAAAACTGTGGGACCTTAGTAATTAATTTGGCGCTGTGACGCTTATCGTATTTCTGTTTAGATTTAAGAATAATTGCTCCACATTAACACGTGTAGAAATTATTCAATTCGAACCCAATACATACGCAAACAACTGGCTCAACCAGTCAGTTGTCCGACGACTTTTGCAAGTTGTGTTTCTATTCAAATCCTTACCCAAGGTACCCCCAGAGTAAACCGGCATTTACAGTCAATATCACTGGCGTAGGTGTTCAGTACAATTATTATAATTAACTGTAAATTAATTTTTGTGCTAAAATTACAATGGATATACGAGCGGAGACTTGGCATATGCTTCTAATTTTTATTTATTACAAATTTAGGTCAAACTTAAACGACCTTTGACATCACAACATTTGCAGTTCAATCGAGAGTGCAAGTACAGGACTGTTTGTGTTCCATAAATAATAAATAAAAATTTAATTATTCCGTTCTGCTTGGAGAAATTTTTCTATTCCAAGAATTCTTCTTGTTTTTACAATCTTATATTAGAAACATGTCCACACTATTACTTATGAAGTCACAAGCCTCCCTGGTGTATGCGCAGAGCTTTATGTATTGTATCGGGAGCTCATCACGTTGTGGACGGTTAAGTTTAATAGTGCCTCGTATAAAAATATGTTGAGAATAATAGTAACTGCTCAAGATGAAAACCATAAGGGATCTACACGATATCGTGTTTCAAAGCGGGGATTCTATTAACCGGAGATCAAATTAATATGATTCGTGTAAATATTATTCATATTTGGAATCAGATATTATGAAGGCTTCACCAAACTAAACGCCGAAAACCACCACTGGCGTAAGCAATTATCGTGCTTAAATTCCAGCCTTAAGAGGATTAACGTGCGTAATCTGAGTGAAGCAAATTGTTTAGCGGACCATTACCTCTGAAAACCCTGAAGAATCTTGAAGAGACATACAAAATCAAAAAGATTGTTTGTATTCCATGATTTTACATATCGTAAGACAGTGGTTGGGGAAGACCGTTTTATCTCTTCAGCAGGAATCTCTCGACCCATTGTCTTGCACCGCAGTAGAAGAGATAGATTCCAACGTTCGTAACTTCTGGACAATGACCCCCAAATTCCTATCCACCCATCATACCTGTTTCCTTCCCAGAACTTGCTCTCTTTAATTTCTTTAACGACCATCCTTATAGCATTTCCAAACATGACATAGGTGGAACTAATGTCAAAAATCACAACAAATTTACTTTATTTATTTTAATATAAAGAAAATAACATTAATACACTGTCTGTAAAGTGGCTTCACAGCAGTTTGATAATGCCTAAAACTTTTTTTATAAATTGAATGATAACATTATTGAATAAATAAAAAAAATAAAAATAAAACAAATCTAATGAGGATCAGTTCAGTGAGTGCTTAATGATGAAATCTGCCATTTGGGAGCCTTTTAAAGTTGTACACGCTCAATCAACAGCTGATGACTCGGAAAACATCGTAATGACGAGATTCCGTGAGGTTTTTGATGACTTAATCGTGTATTTCACTCCGTGAAATACACGATTAATATTTACGTGTTCACCAACTTGTTATTATCATTACTTTTATGAAAACATGCTAAAATAAAAAATCATTTGATTTTTATGCTCAAGGGATTGCAAACGTTTATTCATGTTATGGTTCATGGTCATTTCGTTATATTTTCTGTGAAATTAATATGAAAACACCTCTTTTACCGAGGCAAGACAAAAACATTGTTTAATTCTACTTATTAATTCCTAAGCTTTGTTTTAGTGTATTTGCGCACTCAAAATGGTGTACGGATTATTGTTTTCTGCAATCTAAGATTAGAAATAATTTTATACTAAATATGCGCCCTTGAGGTGTTTTTGCACAAAAACGGCGCTATACAAGTCATCCAAGTATTATTATTATTATTATTATAAGCTAAGCACTTTGGAGGCCAAAATGTTAGCAAAATATGAGACTGAGCTCATTGGGTGCTAAAATGTTATACAAAAAATGGAATGCTAGGTAAATGAGAGCAAGTTGACAAGATATTGAATTAAAACTCAGGTTGTAGACCTTAGGCAGGCGGCTGTATAATTATGTGAGCAGGGTAAAGGATGTTCAACCAGTTTTTCTTTACACTAGAAGTAAAATCTATTTGAGTAACAAAATATAAATCTCATGGGCTGAATAGAAAGTGGCTAAATAATGAGTTTATGACCTAAATTGAAAAACTGGTCACGGAACTAAACACCTTGCTGCGGTCCGCGTACCCTGATCCCATACCCTCACCTATGCTGGTGACAAAACTGAAACTAGCTAGCCTGGCGGTTTCTGGTGAGGTCCGAATCAAGTTACCAGGGCGGTGTCAGCCTGACGACAATTGGCCGGCCCCTGCCAAGGCCATCAGGTCCCATGCAGCGTCCTCTGCAAATCCCACGACAGAGCCCGTGTTCCAGGTCGCGTGACTCCAACTTCTTCAAAAGATGTCATCGACTGTCTTCCATTTCTTCATTGTAGACATTGTGATAGATGGCGTGTAGGGTTCATGCTGCAATAACTCGGAAGAACGTGGATTATAATCTCCAAAGGTCGAAGGGTAGAATAATAATTATAATGACGATAATATTGATGTTAATGGCGAAGTGATTGCTTCGGAATGAACTCTAGGCGCATCTTGCATTCCTAAGTCCTCTGCATACAGCCACACCAACTGCACAGTAACAAATTTCAATGATACTAATATAATAATTGAAATCACAAGTACCTAAATATATCGATTCTCAATTAACTTGATAGTGTACTTTTGATAAAGCAGCCGTACAACAAACAACCATGTTTCTTTTTTGTTGTTTGTTTTTGGGGTGTTATGCCGTGTTGCGCTAACTCCTTCTTTAGCCGACGTTTCGGACAGTAGATCCGAAGATGTGACCACATCTTCGGATCTACCGGATCTGCCCTGATGATGGACACTGCAACGCTGTCCGAAACGTCGGCTAAAGAAGGAGTTAGCGCAACACGGCATAACACCCCAAAAACAAACAACAAAAATGCTTTTGGCCGTGAAAATCTAAAAACTAACCATGTTTCTGTTTTTTTTTATGTATATATGTAACAATTAAGAGTGCAAAATAAAATCATTATGAACCTTACTGGTTTAGATAGTTTCTGAATGTATACAATTGTTATACACACAATAGCAAAAATATATGAATTGATATACTGATAACATAGTTCTGTTGTATTATTTTGCTCTAAATAAAATTAATTATTGACCAAAAACCAGTCACAATAAGTCGCAGTAAGCCATTTCACAAATAGATATTAAATATTCACCCAGTAAAATATATTATGGGTAGGTTGTCCGTTTTTGCAAAGATATTTATCATGATCAGTATCATTTTGAAAATTCACCCTTTCGCACAAGGAAAATTAATCATTAAATTGTTAATGAACCATCGCATATGAAGGATACCCCAACTCAACCAATTAACCTTGAATTTGTTCCTGCTGCCAACAACTGTAGTAAATAACCAGGATGCCAGCCTTAACAAAGCTCGCTAAGTCCTCCCTGGTCAGGCTACTTGTGTGAGATAAACAATGCCTAAAGGGTGTTCTGACGTAATTACAGCCATTTACATTGCGAAGACAATGGAACTTAGCAGACACGTCTGAGACCGCAAGAAGACCAAGGAAGCGAGGGTCCGTGAAACGTAGACGGTATTCTTCGAGATCAATGGAGAGAAGGTCAATCGAATGAATTATAATTTAGAATTTGGAATAATGTTCAATAATATAGACCAAGGGAGTGAGGGTATATTTAAGGTATACACTAGAGATGTGGGTAAACGAAATATTCACTCACAAGATAACCTTCGAGATATATATAAAGACCAATAAAGTGAGGGCACTTAAAACGTCGACTATGATTAGATTTTATTAGACTACTATTTGTACTATTCCTCAGTCTGTCTGTGCAGAAAGAAAAACACCACGTATTACATATAGGTATATAATATATGTATTTAAAAATATACACGTATTTGAATGCAATGTTGTTTCCAATTTTCAAAGCAATCGGTGACGAACTAACGGAGATTTAAGATTTTGAAAAAAGGAACATTTGTATTTTTATTTATATAGATAATTAATTTTTTTATCTCTAGATATTTTAAAAATATTCATTTCGAGATAAACCATTGAAGGTCAATCGAATTAAAAATAATGTCCCAGAAAACTGACCAATGAATGAGATTAATTTGATTTAAAAATTAAAACCGCGATTTTTTCTGGCTACAGAGTTTTTTTTTTCAAAATATAAATGTATTCTGCTTCAAAATATAGTATATTTATATTTGAAAACAGAACTCTGTAGTATATTTATTATACGTTTTTTTGTTTAATTTTATCTAGTTATATTTTTTTATCTAGCGTAAACCTTTGGAATTACTTACAACTAACAACGTATTTGTATGACATTTAGGCACACTTAACACTAAATCTAAAACTTTATTGCCTTGTATATACTGAATTATATTTAGTATTTAATCGACAATAAATAGTTTATATCTGAAAAGATTCGATATTATAACCTTCTTGTGCAATATAAAATGTATATATGTTCCCGGGGACGGACAACATCTTTTAAAGCATTTTCCATGAAAATAAAACAGTAGAACAAAAAAAAATAACTAATTATTTCGAAACATCATTCGATTACGCAAAAGTTTTGCTTTCCCATCACTAGATGGCACCTCAAAATAATGTACGGTGTTGTATTCTCCCGGGAACAGTATTAAACTGAGCTACACATTACCCGGCTTTCCGTCCCGGGATAAATGTTCTTGACAGTTTCTGAATGATTGATACTTTATACTTTCCTTCAACATCAACTTTTAAAGACGAGAAATTTAAAGTGTGCGCTACGTCTTCACACAGGTTCGTGAAATATTGGTTCGTCTTGCCAGGAATATGGGAATTCAAAAGCAGACTATTTTAGAGCGAAGCGTATTTTTATGTAAGTTGAGGTTTTACCTCCCACACGGCTCGTATCTTATACCCCTTGAAAACATATCATGCTTGATATCAATTTGCGTCATTTTTGAAATAGATATCTTAACGTGGTAACAGTATTACAATACAAGACACAAAATAATTTGTGTTATAATCGGTATTTAAATTGATATTATGGTACAAAAGTTGATTAAAAAACATTTTTCTTTTATTTTTAACATTTACTAATTAAATCCATTTTTCTCTTTAGATTCGAATACCCACTCTTTTTCACACTGATGAATTTAATGTTGAGTAATTTAGCGTCTAATTTTCGACCGTTTATTGAAGATTTCAAAGTTCCATTTCAAATTATGGAAGTGGCGTTGCTAGGCGAAATAATTGTTGGAGTAATTCCTGATAACAAGTATTACAAATTCGAAAACCCAAGAACTTAACATTCGAGAGTTTTTACTGATAACACTTAAGAGGAACGTCTACGCAGCCTTTTTCATATACATAATATTTTAATTTGGATTTGAGGTCAAAAATTTGACTTTTTTTATCAAAATGTAAAGCAGATATGTGTAACGAATACATGCTACTTTATTTAGTTATGATTCAAAAATTTAAAATAGATGCCATGAAAGAAAGAAAATTTTTCATGATTTTTGAGACAAATTTGACATTTTTTTGGGTTAACAGCAATTGACCCAAAAAACGCTTTCCTAAAGAAATTTCAAATTTATATTTGGCTAATTTGTGTTCCAACATTATTTGGTCGTTAAACTTTAAAGTTAAGACCATCAAAATGTTTTTTATTTCATTATAGTTAACTCTTAAATATAATCCTTAATCTAAATCCGGTAAAATCGTGAAAAATTGGTTTCTTTAATGGCCTACATTTTATAATTTAAAACATAAATAAATAATAAATAATTATAAGCAAAAATTAGTCGCCTGAAATATTAATACAAATTGAAAATATCTCCCGAGGAAAGATAAATGCCGCAAACGGGAATTGAACCCGTGCCTTCTGATGTCCAGTCAGGTGCTCTGTAACCATTGAGCTATGTCGGCTTATTTCCGACCCGCCAAATGAATCAATGACTAATTATTGCTTATAATTATTTGTTATCCTTTATGCTATGTATAAGATCTTGTCTTAAGATATTAGTTTATCATTAAAACATAATAAATAAATAAAGCAGCATATATCCGTTCTAGACATTTGCTATACCTTTTGATTATAAAAATACTTATTCAGTCTGGTCAAGTATTTTGGCTGCCAATCCAAATTCACATTTTGTATGGAAAGGGCCGCGCAACCGTTACCCTAGAGACCTACTCTTGTTTTGAAGACAAACTACACAAAAATAATAATAATGCTTTTTTGTGATCCAACAAACTTTACCGTTTGAAGGTTTTGATAAGTCGTTGCTAAATATCGTTTAATAAAAAACAGGTTTTAATAACCAATAACTAATACCAAATACCCCATGATATTAATAATACCTCCAACTTCAGACATTTCCCACACATTTTGATGGCAACCTGCTACACTAGCGCCTCCTAACGGTGTAAGTTGTGCACCTTGGTTTTATTTCATTCATTCGAGTGGAATTTTTGCGAAATATATTCTTTATTTTACATTAACCAATTATAGAAACCGAAATACCAATTTAAATTTAGGTAACCTACATACAACCTTACGGCTTTTTTGTTCATAAATAAAAATATATTAAAGCGGCTATTAAATCTTTGATGATTTAGAAATGTAATAAAATACTACTACTATTGTGAGAAAAATTAACTAACGTATATTTAATGAATTAATAAATATATTTAATGTAATAAAATAAAATTTACGATAATTTATAATTTCAACATGAGCTGAATGCCGCATGGAACCAACACGCCTTTTCTGAATTAACCTCAATTTTTGTATAATTTTTTTTTTTTTGTGGAATAGTCCACTTTTTAAGTTATGAAGAACATTTTTATTAGGATTTAATGAACTCATATTATATTTCATTCATTACCTTGTCAACGTTTTTTCGCATCCTGAAAAATGACTTGTGATTGAATGTTTTATTGGAGTTGGACGTATCATTAATATTATGGGGTACTTGTTAATACTTTAAATATACTAATATTTCAAAGTTGTGGCAAAATAAAAAGCGCCTTCTCCGTATCGGTCGGTACTACGTGTGTTTTACTGGGCACAAGTTGGCGAATAGGAAATTTTATTGCAGAATTTTACCACGCAAATATTTATGGATCACAGTGAAAATAAAATTTTCATAAAAAAACACGTCATGAATATGAATTGGCGTCGTTTGAGCCCAGCGGCGACAATCACGCTAGGTCCTGAAATTCAGATGCTTTCAGTTTCAATAAAATCTAATACTGTCGTAGAATTGAATTATTAGCTCCAATTGCGATGGGAATTGATTATTTAGAGAAATTTGCTACCTTAACGTTCCCTTATATATTATTAATGTAGAAAATTGGGTAAAATTTGGCCAAATTTGGGTAGTTTATTTAACTATTTTAGGAACGGTTATCGTGAAAAAAATCTAATCGATTTGGAAAGTTCGATAAAAAATATTATTTTATAAACGTTTTCTCGTAATGCGTTGTCGTGTAGTCAAATTTTTACACGATACATTAGACTTCTCTACCGATAGCTCCACTGTAACGCATGTTTTTGTTTATATTTGTCGTTTCAGAAATACCACCAGTATCGCCCTTTTTTGTGTTTCTTTAAATTAACTTTACACAGGAAGGAGGCTCTGAAGAAAATAATATCTCTCAGGTCCTATGTCATCGTTGGGGATGCTATGTGGAGGGTCTTTTAAAGAGATAAAAGAGTGAATATTAGGCTTGAGGAGACCCATGTGAAACACAGAGGCCGGCAAATCGTTCCGCAGCCGAGCTGTTGAACTCAAGAATGAGTCGTAGAAGCGACCCGTTCTCATATGAAAAATGTCAACCATGTACAAATGTTGAGCGCGCGTTTGGCGTGTGACTATGCACCGGTACCAAAGCGATCAATGACGCTAGTTCTGCGGGCCCTGTGAAGTACCCCAAGTTTCTGAGAGGCTATCTTGACTCTGGATTCGATGGAGCTCCCATGCTGGTCACTTCGAGTTACACCAAGCATATCAATAGAAGGCATGTTAGGAAAATTGTTTCCGTTTAAGGAAACTCGATTGTCATTTTGATCCCGCTTAGACGCAATCAAACATGATTGGGTCTTTGAAACATGAGTAAAGACCACCATATTTTGTATAATCGAAGTTGTTGTTTGATAAGCCTTAGAAAAGTTATATTATTTCCCATTATCATTAATTTTTACTTAATCTCCTTTCCCACAACCCTATTATATCATGTCCCAAATTTAAGATGTCATGCACCCAATTGCTCCGAGCATTACGAAACCGTATGGTTATCAAATAATATTGAAAAACGTAAATATGGGTAGAGTGCTATAAAAAAAACTTTTTCACTAAACATGTACCAACTATGTAAATAAAAGCAGAATAAAATTCACCGGTTTGTGACATTCCAAAAACTACCTTAAAAAAATAGTATACCTATTTATATTTTTACTCGAAAAGTTGTCTGTTCCTGGCAGCAACGGAAAAAAAAGCTATTTCGCAATCGTTGAGCATGCTTGTGAGTTGTATTTTTTGTAGACGGTACTTTTTCCAAGAAATACGAGTATTATTGCATTTTTTATGTAAGAAACAAAAGTGTGGCAGTTATATTTCTTCAAAGTTACCTACTGTATGATTGTCGCCATACTAATAATATGTTTAGCAGGTATATATATGAATAACAGTTAATTGTCGTTCAAAAAAAAATGCAACCACAGGAGTGGCCGAAGGCGGTGTGAGAAGACTTTCTAGATCAAGTATCCTGCTTTTATTACTTAAATTTACCCGTTTTAGAGAAAACAAAATCACAAAATGTGTTTCTTTTCTTTGGGTTACTGTGGGAGGCTTGCCTAAAACATTTGGGCAATCTTTAGTCTGATCTTAATTGCTAACTTAATAGACGCGTTGGGTTGAAAGCTTCAATATGTGACGTTTTCGTCTACTACCTCATTCACATAATTAGGAGTGAAAATCATGTGTGCAAAGTTAAACAAATAAATGAGAATGTCTGGTTTTGTAGCATCGCACCATGTTTACGTAAGAATTATTTCTTCAAGTATCATATTAATATTTCCTGCTTAAGCAATGCAAACTTTTATTATTTCAACCAGTTAGGTGGGTACATGAAACTATTTACACTCTACATTGCGTTTCGTGGATATTTTTATATCCACTGGGTTTTGTACTTAGCCATGAGAACTGAATATCAATATTTATTAAATGATGAAATTAACCTCGAAAATATAGATGAAAATCGCTCACTATTATAATCCAGCATAAATCAGGCTGAACGTGCCTTTTCCTTTTCCCAGATAACGCGAATATCCATTATTTGATTAATAAAACTGACTCTCAAATGACAAATTACGAGTGCAAACCCCGATTAGTAACTAAGCTCAAAGAAATAATACAACCAAGTGAGGTTCTGGTAGTGGATCCTTGTGATTTGAGGCTCGAATTATTCTCTGAAAACTTATACTAAAGGAACCCTTAATAAGTTTAAACTAAATCATAAATTCCGCTTTAGTAAAAGAATAGTAAATGATGTTTTGGCTTTTTTGAATTCTTAGAAATATTAATAATTTGAATCCATTGAATGACTTCTCCAGCAATAATTTAAATAGAATTAAGTGTTTTAAAAGGTTTGTTTTTACAAACGAATTATGTAGATATGTTTCCGAAATAAATTTCGTGAATTTCGAAAACGTTTCTTTATTTCCTCTATTTGTATGTCCATGCACACATAATGGTGGTGATTGAAAAAATATTTTTCATATATTGTGGAAACTAAAAAATTCATAAATAAATATAATATAAAATTTATTGAAACAAAGCAAAGAAGTGACAAAATTTTTGAAAATTTTCCCATTGTCTTTCCGTGTGTTTTAAATTGCATAAGCTCGCCTCGGAACAGTCGCAGTAATTGTTGTAAGATATTCAAGTCAGTTCAAATAATACGAAAATACACATAAAAACTGAGAATTTGCAATTGTTATGCTGGATATATTAACTTAAAATCAATTTATTGAATAAATATTTTGTAGAAGAAAATAACAAATGAGAAACATAGGTGGTAGTCCGTAAAAATGTTAAAATCACAACAGGCAATCTGACATTAGTTTGAAATCAAAGGCGGCAAGGGGCCTACTCTGTATCTTTCAGGTTAACAAACCAGTAAGTTCTGAGTTTAACCTTTAATTGCCGGTGCTGTCAATTGAGTGAACATCGTCTCTAATTAATAAATATATCTCTAAATAAACTAAAAGGGTATATAACACAGAGTTCAAATTTTATGTATTCCTCCTCAATACATTTATGTATTGCATTAAGTAATTACAATAAATAAATATTTACCGAGTGTACAGCACCAGAGGACAAAGATTTTAACTCCGTAAGGAAAGGGTTAATACGGGTTTGTGACGTGGAGAAACTGGCTCCAGGAAAGTTTCGAAAGATACAGAGTAGGCCCCTTGGAATACTCTTTCGAATATTTTTTTTAAAATTCACATTAAATAAAATGTACAAGAAATAAATATGCTAAACAAAAAGCAATACATTTATATAATTTCATCCAAGAGTTAAAGTTTTTATTTTGTCTGCTGAAAAAATTAAGTAATACCTGACTGCCGCATTTGAAATTATACGACGCTGCTAGAGTTCGAGAGAGAATAAATAATAAAATTTCTGGAAACAAAATACAAGATTGAACGACATCTAGGGAGATAATCCAATGGTTTTAACAAAACAAGTATATAAAATATTGATAAATAAATACCACTAAAATGCTAATGCAAGTATTAGACGGCCTCCGTGGTCGCGAGGAAAGGCTCTCGACAAGCAAGTTGGATGTTGCGGGTTCAAATCTTATCTTATTCAAATTTTATTTGTGTTATTTCATGATTTACTCAATTTGAATAATATATAGGATATTTTTAGCACGTTCCAGAGTTGAAGATATTCTCAGTATCGCCCTGGTGTAAGACCACCATCCAGAATTGAAACTTTGCTTGAAACGGCTTTCTTGAAAAGATCTGAATATACAGATACTCTCCCATTTTCTTCTTCCCCATCTCCTTCCCCTCCCTTCTAATTTTAGTCCCCCAACATACCCCAATTGAGGATGCCGAAATCTCACTGGCTCCAGACGGCTTAGAGCAGAAAAAAAAACTTTCAAACTAGAATAATTAATCAATTCGTAATCGTTATGGCTGGTACTTACTGTTTACTAGACGATTGATTTACGATATTGTCTAATTTTGTGTATAAGCATCCATCAAATTATCGTTAAATTGTCAACAACAACATAAAATTCAAGGCAAAATCTATAAAAGTGGGTAGAAATCAAACATCGCTAATGGGGGAGAGTTAGGTCTTTTCATCTGTGAAGTGAGTTTGTCATAAGAAAGTAACGCAGCAACAAAAAGCGTAAGTGAGGGTGGAAGCTTCATTGGCCACGTATTATGGTGGATGGTAGGGAGGTTCGTAAAATCTTATTACAACACGGGATCATAAATTCTCTCATTTATTTAGCGGTGAACCGTGCGAAAAATAACAGGCTTCTTATTCTAGTCGTTGCAGAGCTGAATTGGAAACTTATAAACGTTTCCAATATAACTAAACATACAATAAAACTATTTTAAGACCAAAATTATCATAAACACCTCATACCTCAATTTATATCAGGTCTTATACAAACCTAGTATTCATTCAACTATTACTACACTAGTGGATATTTCTTTTAATTATGTATTGTGTCACTGCACTTCTATTAACAACTGTATCACTTGCAATAATATTTTTGTGTACACATTACTTGTTCTGTAATCACTCTATTGTAAAAACCATTTGATGGCGTTTAAATAAATAAATAAAAATGTCCATAGATATACAAACATATTTAGGTATAGGAGTGGAAGATCAACAAAGGGAAGAACAGAGCAGTTGACAGGAAACATGTCTAGAATAGGACGATGAATTTAATTGGTTTAACTACATACATATTTTTTTACAGGTACTAGAATTATTTTATAATAAAAACACATAAATTTGTTTTTGACCACGATAGTTTTATTTTCACTCTACCGGTTTCGGAAGATTCCTTCCTTCGTCAGGAGAATATTTAAAACTGATCTACTACACAAAATATTGACACATAAATACAAAAATGTTAAGTGTTTGAGGGAGATGTGGACAAAGTGGAAGGGGTAATTACGGGAATTCCAGGTAGAACAGAGCGGTTAACTGGAAATATGTCAAGAATAGGACTATAAGACAGATTAATTTGGTTATTTATTATACTGGAGTTATTATTGAGGGATTTTCTGATTTCAAGTGCTTCTAAATTATCTATTTTTTTGCCTTTATTACTACGGTGAAGAATTTTAACCCCTGTATCTTTACTAAAAGTATGATCGGTGGAAATGAGATGATTGGCAAACTCCGAAAAATTATTGTTATTTAAACATCTTAAATGTTCCGTGATTCTAATATTTATATTTATAGTTGTCTTACCTATGTAGAACGATGGACAATCATTGCAACATAGTTGGTAAATGCCTGAGTGGCTAAATTTGTGATCTTTATCTTTAGTATTTTTAAGTAATTTTCCCAAGTTGTTATCAGTATAGAACGCGGGTTTAATGTGGGTAGGCAAATTTTTTGTACTAAGTGAAGAAAAATTGGATATGTATAAGATTTTACGCCATTGAAAGGGATTTATGATTTTATTATTAGTTTCAGGTGTACCAAATAAAACTATTATGAATAGAATTATTATTTATGGATTTTTTATATTAATTTTGCATTATTATTGCGGTGAAGAATTTGAATCCCTGTGTCCTTGTATGTATCATCGGTGGAAATTAAATGATTGGCACACAAAGAACGGGATATTTCACAGAATTTTAGCAATACATCAAATTTAAATTTAAAAGTTTATAGATTCATGCTCTGTGAAAGTCCTATCCAAGTGCTGTGAGACAACCTGACCATGGTGAAAAAGTAACAGAAATTTCAGTTAACTTAAATTTTTGAACTTTTAAATTTGTTGAAATTTTCAAATTATCTGAATCAACCGGTCTTTTAAAATATTTGATATATAAATATTTTTGTTTTTTTAGTAATTTATTCCTGTTTTCGTTAGTAAAGGACTAGTATAGAATGTACATAAGTGTTTCATTTCAAGTGAAATGAAACATTTCAAGTATTTGAGGAAATAATTACGTTTTCAGGAGTCATAAGCATTGAACAAAAGTATGGCAAAATTATATTGAGCAAGGGGCAGACCATTTAAGATTGATTACGATGAAATTCACAGATTAAGGTTAAAGAAGAGCTAAAAAAGAGTTATCTCTTATATTTTCTCATAAGCTTTAAAATATTTTAAATAGAAATGTTTTAAAATAAGCAACGAAGATACTTTATCTTGAAATTAACTGACGGGTAGATCAAATAATTTTACGTCTCGTGATATTCAATGATTTGTGATAAAACAATTATTAGTTAAACATTGATAAGCCTTTGGATTCCACTACATAATACTAGAATTCGTGATGTGTTTATTCCCTTAAATACTTATGTATGGAAATAATCGTAAAAAAGACGTTAAAAAAGTAATAAATATTGGGTAAAAAAATAAATCTTATACAAAATCTTCGAGGCACACCTGAAACAACGAATGAAGCAATCCAACTTTAGTCGGAAAATCTGCAAAGGAAAAAGATTTGAACATTTTGATAAAAGAAACAAAAACTTTGAAGGCCTTATTGGTAGGTACTCTAACTCCCTACTAAGTTATTTTGAATATTTACAATTCGCATATGGAGATTGGAAAATCCCTTCAAAAAGCGTTCCGTAAAATAAAGAAAATGATTTTATTGTCTTAAAAGGTTTTCATTCAGAAACTTGTTAAAATATTTTTAGTTAAACAGATGAGACAAAAGGATCTGCTTAAAGTGCTGTCGCAAAAAAACACCGTTTTACCAAAATAAATGTCTGCCGAAAAAATCTGTGTTAATGATCTAAATAAACAAAGCACTCCACTACGATCACTCTCCGTTTCGACAAAATAAAACAAACTCGAGATAAAAGAATGAAATGAATAATACCGTCCAGTTCCGGCCTTGTAAAAGAAGTATCCAATTTGCTAATGTCACGTACTCACATGCTTTGTTATTTACAGCCTTCCTTCGATGAGGGTCAACTGCTATAAATAGTACACTTGAATTGGTCAACAAAAAGTACATGTAAATCATTTTGTTTTCGCTCGTTTTATGGGGAAGGTATTTCATCACCATCATCGAGGTCGACAACTTTTGGTCTAGTGTTGAACATTGTCTTTATTTAAGGCTCGAGACTTCTTCGAATCAATTCCAATGTTAATCAAGCTTGAAACGGGTTATTTTTTGGTAGTTGTATCATACCAGCGTACATATATTTTGGTTTACCCGAGTATTTTCAAGATGTTTCATCTTAACGTCCATCTGTTTTCTTCGAGTCAAGCAATGTGATCAGTCCATAAATTGTAAGAGTTTTTTACACTATTTCAAAACCATTGGAAAAATGACTTCATTAGAATATCTGTGCGGAAAGTATATTTTGAGTCTATGCGCAGGAATTTTATTATTCTTTAAGAGAAAGACTATCTCTGGTGCAACAGTCCATTTAAAATGGTGAGTATTAAAGTCATTTTTAGTATCTTTTCCATCGACATAATATTTTCTCTGTTTTATAAAATGTGCATTCTTCTGTATTTCTTTGTTGGTGATATTTTTGACGTTTTTTGTTTTGACAGCTATGACAGATATAGTCGATGTGGGGGTTTTGGCGGTTGACCAGTCGGCCGAGTGACCAGTGAAGACACGTGGAACAATCTTTATTTAAATTGTTTTAGACAAAAAAAATAATCTAATAAAGCACAGGATGCCAAAATATCGTATTTATATTTTTTACTCCAAATAATGGCAGGAATGTCTTGTTAAAATAAGTCAAATTCGTTCCTTAACACCCTGCATTGATGTTTTATGTACCTATAACCTGAATCCTATCAACGACCAAAGGGAAAAGTTTGTAACAGTTTGAGAATCATTAATTTTTCTTTGCCTAGAGGTTTTATTGTATTTTCCTTTTAGTTAGTTTAAGTATGGATAGGTTGAAAGTCGAATAGCTCCCTAAACCAGGAAATTCATAAAATTAAACGAACCCTCTGGAGTAAAGTAGGAAAGCCATTATCGATCATATTTTATGGCGAAAATTTAATTTCTAAACGAAACTAACACATTCCACGAACAGCCGCAATTGTTTTCCAAAAGTTACATAAAGGCTCTCAAAACGAAATAATTTCAACTCAAAATGCTCGCAGCAAAAACTTTATTCGGAATAAATAATTCAATTTTAGTTCGAAGAGAAATACTCGAGAGGATATAAAATTTCATACTTTGTCTTGGAAACAAGGACGAAGAATTTTTTGATTACATAAGCAACACGTAGTAACTACTTCGTATTCAAAATGAAAAAACTTACATTATAAATAAATCATACCGCTGTCGTTATATCTTTTCAGATTCGAAAGTATTCAAAACCATGAATGTTATTAAGTCTTTAAAAAACAATAATAACTGATTATGTCAAAAGAAAAACACATTAATAAAAATACCTTGTTGTCATCGACCAAGGACCAAGTGGTTTATATATCGATGACTCTTGTAATTGAAACAAGAAAGGATCATTTTAAATCTAATTTTACTTAATTAGTTTCACAGAATTTGCATGTTGTTTCGCAAAACTTAAATTATAACATAGAATAAAACCTTAAAATTTGATGAATTTTTCAAATTCTGTGAAACATCCTTAGTATTCGTGTCATACTGTTGTGTCTTAGACTTAAGAATTTACTTAGTCTACATCTACTACGCAGTCTAGTTATAGGTACTATATTTTATAAAATGACTAAAACCTTTATAATACTTTCCATGATCTTTACGTGGAGCATTATTTACAACGCCGGTCTGTGTTTATGTTTTTTTGCCACAATTTTTTTTTTGTGAATATGGTAAAAGACTGAAAAAGTGTTTTTATGAACGTATTCCAGAGTGTAACAACGTTACCAGCTTTTGCCATTAATGTGATCATTGATTTTCTAAATAAATTTTAAAGTTCAACTCATTTACGTCGATGAAAAATCTTGTGATGCTATTTGATTGTGATTAAAACTTTTAATTTTAGAAAAAAAAAATAACATCTTGTTAATAATAAAAATAGCACAACATTTTTGGATATCGCAGTTTTGTGTTTTTTTTTTTATTCGAGTTCACTTTATTTATTTATTTGATGAACATAAACAGTCTTAGTAATACAATATGCATAAGAGGATAACAAAAAAACAAACCAATTTTATTAATGTTTACAGATAGATCTTCAGAAACATAAAACTTACCTGTAAACTAGAATATTTAATAAAAATAGAAAAAAAAAACAGAATAAAGAAGCAAATAAGAAAAATAATAATATAAATGTAAATTCAACAAACGATAAACCTATAATATGCCTACAATAAACAGCAATAAAATAAATGTGATTATAACTATACTTAAATAGACTTGGGTTGGAACGGGAAAGGGGAGGAGAGGGATAAGAAAAAGTTGCCACGCAAGTATTATTAAAATATTAAGTACAATCAATTTAACAGTCGTGAATATGAGTTAGACTGTGATACAATGAAATTCTGTAGTGATAGTAACTAGCAGTGAATATGTCAGCACGAGTGTCTATATTTGCAATATAGACACTCGTGCTGTACTATATAATAAACTTACAATATTGGTAACCCCATCCTGTAGTCATATTCTTTAGATTACTCCTAGAATTGTCCTTACACATTGATAAAAAAAAATGACATGATATACGGTTTTTTATTAAATGACTTCATAAAGTTCGTAAGTAGGTATATTCCTTCATAAAGAACATAACTACGCATATTACTTCATATAGTACGTAATTAGGTATATTCGTTCATAAAGTACATAAGTAAGTATATTACTCCATAAATTATGTAAGTAAGCACATTTCTTCATAAAGTACGTAAGTAGGTTTATGAATTCATGAAGTACGTAAGTAGGTATATTACATGTTTTTGGGTAAGTAATCGAAAGTACAATTAATTATTGATTTAACACAAGACGAAGTAGTTCAATATTATACTTGTCATAAGTAATGATCATAATTAATAGTATTACTTAATAAAAAATATTATTTCCAATCATAATAGAATTTAAATTCATCGAGTTTTGCTCCTTGGAAATCTAATTAGATTTGTGGACTCGATTAGATAATATTATTCAGATAAATTGAAGCACGTTACAAGCAGTATTCTCCTTAGACCTGAACAAGAAAACGTCCAGTAGCTACCTATAAATCAACGCAAATGGATGAAAGTAAAGATATCCGATTTGAATTATTCAAACACTAGTTCAGTTTCAAAGATTACAAAATGATAAATTCGCCAAAAGAAACGACGAGAATATCAAAAATTTATTCGTTTGTTTTTGCAAATAGCCGAAATGTAAATTCATTCTTCCATTCCACGGAAAGGTTGAACAAAGCGAAACACGACAAAGGAAGCGTCGTCAAATATCTGAGTAACTTTGAGGAAGATACAAAAATGTTTTTTTTTTTTTAATTTTTTTTTTCTCTAGATTATTTTTTTTTCAATACATTTTTTATGTCATTGAAACTTATTTACTAACGTATTACCATCTTAAACTTCTTCAAACACTTTTACATCAACATGTTTTCAAACAGATCTAATCTAGGTATCTCTAACGATATTGAAAGACTTTTTTTGTACATCAACCCCACACAGGAGGTTCTGGGAAAAATAATTTCCCTCACGGTCAATGTTTTCATTGGGGATACTGCGTGGAGGGTCTTTTTAGGGAAAGGAAAGAGAAAAAGGTCTGGGAAGGAAAAGGGTATGAGAGGTGGGTAGGAATCTAGGGGTCAGTGTATCCAGGAGTGAGGGTGGTATGAATTCATCCCTCACGCGAGATGATGGGTCGAGAGACCAGCTAGAGAGGTGAAAGGGTCACCCTCGACCGGCTCCTCCCGATGCGCCTGGGCAGGCGCATCCACCGCCAAGATCTAAACACACCACCCCTGCTAAGTTACCAAACTTCGCAAACCACTTGGAGTAACCCATGGTAGAGTTGGTTATCCTATAAATGGTTCCTGTGGCGGCGGTACCTATACTCGCCTACCAAATTGAAAGAATACTTCACTGATTGTACAATATACATTTTGCACAATTATCAATTAGACGATAAAGGGAGTTGATATACCTACTGGCACAATCTCCACTCAAAGTAAAACATCGCGGGGCAAATTGTATTGCTAAAGGATTTTCAGTAAGAGAAAAAAGGTCTCCCACAGATGTGATGAACGGACGAGTGAGAGGTGCAAGATGTAGCTATACTGAATACGTATTAGGGAGGTCTATTTCTAAAGCTAGACAGTCTGGCTGTCAAAGGGAAGAAATATTGAAACTCGTATAAATAATAAATTTTGCGTGATATTTAACCATCCGTAAAGGAAAAACATGAACCTTTTTTGTATTGGCAGACTCTTTTTTTGACGCTTGGTAATATTGCGTGTAGTTTATTATTTTTGAATCAGATGTTTTTGTGCTAACGTTATTTGATAAACACGCAATTGTTATCCACTTTATTATATTATTAAAGGGATTTAATACAATATTATATATGTATGTCATAACTACAATTTAATTATAATTTTTAATCATTGAAGACAATATTAGCGATTTCTAAACGAAAATCTGAAACAGAAATATCAGAAAAGGATACGGCTTTTCTGATTTTTCTGTTTCAGATTTTCGTTTAGAAATCGCTAATATTGTCTTCAATAATTAAATATTACAATTTGAGGTTTTACTCAATAAAGTTATTCCGAAAAATAAATAAAAATTTAATTATAATATTTGCTAGATTTTCGCTATGTTTAAGTATTTATTCCAGATATAATAATGTTAAAATAATTTTTGCAACATTTTTCTTTTTTGGAGATTGTAAGGTGAGACGAATGAAAGAGGTTTATTGAGTTTAGTGTTGATGTTATCTTGCGATGACTCCGAACCGATGCTTGATGCTTAAGTGGACGTGATCGGTGGCAAAATCCTGACACTGAAGATCGACACCGCGTATGTATGTGGTCGAAGGCGATTCTTCCAGGTCGATGGTCGACACCATGTGAAGCAGAGATGAACGGTGGAGGAATGGTCGTGGCGATGAAGTCGGTGGCTCTACACTTGGTGGAGACCAGACTTGTGAGTGGTGTTCGAGATACTCCAGTGTTAAGTAAGAGAGCCGGAGGTACGATGGACCTGGTCGGAGCGTACCCTTGGCCCTGGGCAGTGAGTCGGTGCGGTGTGGAAGGAAGGCGGTCGGCCCCACCGTAGTTTTTACGGTGGTTCGGCGAGCAACTGACTCGGTAGCGATACGGTCGCGCTTATACGGGTATATGATCCGCTGTTAACCAAAGCCGGGAATGTTCTGGCTGTCTACATAGTACTTTCTAGTAAATACTCGTACAAGATGTATTCCGCGCTGTTCTCGATCTTGAGCGTTCGATGATCTATGTATTATGTTAGTATCTGCTTGCCGCTACACTTTAATATATTTTTTTAGAAGATTCAAATAAAAGAAGATTTTATTTAGATAAACCTAAAACTAGGCTTGACATCACTATTAAAAAACATTAACTCTTTAATTCCCGAAGATTAAAATATCTTTTTTAAATGAACCATCACTTTGTTCTTTCCACTATTTTATTTAAATTTATTCACCAACGAGCTTCACTTGGAGTTTTGTCTCTTTCTATTGAATAAATTTTCACATTCTGTTTTAATGCTTATCTCTGTCTCATCAGTGAATAGTCTTTTGTTCTATTTTAAACGTGGAAACTTTTGAATCGGATCGTCAAAAGAAAATAAAATGCTCCGAGAGTAAATGATATGGACCCGTTCAATTTTCGATGCAGTTGAAATTTACGAGAAAATAGAGCAGGCTCCATTCATTTTTCATACCGGTTCAGGAATATCGACCATCTCTAATTTCAATCAGTTTTAAGTATCTCAGAAATTGAAATCTTAAATATAACGAGCCAAATAGCTGTTTTAATAAGTTGTATTGTTTTAATGCACAATTTGGGGTGGCAATTAAGAATGCATTTTGTTTAGACTTAATGTTTCACCCTCCTGTTTGTTTAATTTATGAAAACCATTAAAAATTTGGTGTATGGTGCCCAATGTACTGCCTAAAAGTAGGTGAGTGGGGAGTGAATTCCTGGCTACTGTAAGACAACACAGCCTGAGAGAAGGGAGGAGCACGGAAACGCTCGCACCACTGCACAGAATACTGTATAGAACAAGATAGCTCGACAAAAATTATACACGATATTAACAAATCGATTATTGTAATACATATTATGTTAACCGATAGTTGGACAGAAAAATTCTAAGAACTACACAATTAGTCCCAGGAGAAACGGATTCACCAAAGTTTTTGTAAAATTTCAAACTGCCTTTTAGTTCGATGTTCATGTGCTGTGGATTAAATTTTGCAATTGATATTATTATAACCTACTATTTATGGATGATCTAGTTACTAAAATTTAATTAGTAAATTAAATATTCAATTTTATAACCGAAAGTGGTAAATAATAAAATGAATAAGATAATTAAAAAAATCTTAATAAAAGAGAAATTTTCTGTATGTATCCCAATAATTAAAAAAATCCATGTAAAAGAGATATTTTCTGTATTTATCCCAATAATTAAAAAAATCTATATAAAAGAGATATTTTCTGTATTTATCCCAGTCGATCCCAGGTAATTTTTTTGTTGAAATTAAAGAATACCTTATTTTCAACTGTAATTTATATACCGCATCTTGAACCCGAATGCAAAAGTATTTTAAATGTCCTTTTTTCATCTGTTTTATAAATAATGTGCAAGTGTTATTCGTGTTAATCTCGTTTTTGTATTAATATTTTTAAGTACAATTTATATCTCAATCCAATAATAATAAATAATTAATGAATATTTCTTTTGAATACCGTTACAAATGAAATTAATATATTCTTTTATTTTTCTTAAAAATTTCTAGTGAAAGCTTTTAAAATTGTTATATAAGGAAATTAAAAAAAATATGCATTTATTTCAATTTTCTTAAAAATCAATCTCTACCTACCCATGTAGGTACAAACATCTATATGGAAAATGTACAGCTAGGAATAATTATAATTATTCCCCATTCAAATGCACTCTACGAAAATGTATTTGACAGTAAGTGAAATTTCATTTCCATCAAAAATTATAAATAACCTTTTTTATCTATGCTTTTTAATTATGACACTTCATAAATGACCAATTTATTTGTCATAAAATGTTATCATTTTGCTTGTTCCAGACGGTCCACTGTGCGCTGCGTTGTTACCAAATTATGTGTGTGTCAACCTACCTTATCATGAAGGAAAATCTCATTTGCAAATGAGTAAATCATCTCGTTTTCGTATATTACATTGTGTTACATGTATTATTATAATAATCAGATTTATGCCACATATTTTACGGAAATATGTAGCATAATATGAACAACAAAGATCAGGGTGGAAAAAAGCTGAATTCTGCTGGTAATTTATTCGAAATAATTCTAATTCCGAAAAAAAGTATTGAGTTTTATGATATTTTACTTTATTGCTAGCAACTCAGGCATTACTTTTTATTTTAAATATATTTTTTTTAAATTTAAATGAATTCAGTTAAATAATAATCTTTTTCTGATTTTATTTCCGGGTTAAATCTCCCCATAGGAAAAACTCAACCCTTCCACACACTTTTCCACAAATGATCAACTAGTCAATAGAAATATGAAACAGAATAAGACGCAGAAAAAAAGGCTTAAATAGTTAATTAGTCTCATAATGACCGCGTTGGTAAAGGCATTGTCCGGGTAAGACAGAGATCGTTGGATTATGGGTATAACCTTCGAAGGTTATAAAAAAGTTATTACAATAAAATTAGATATAAACAAGTTTTTTTAAGTGTCCCGCCTGTAATGGACCTGTTTGGGGTAAAATAACGTAAAGAATTTTTTTTTTTCATAAATTAAAATACGTTCAGAGAATAGGGAGGAACGAACAGACTATGGACATCTTTGGGACATACTAGAAGCTTTATTATAGAAACCTACGTCGGTAATAGGTGTTAACCACGTAATAATTGAAAAGAGGCGTGATGGAGCTCAACGAATCAGATCATTCCCAAAATCAATTAAATAATTTTTCGCCAATCACGGAGACTAAGGGCGGTCTAAAGACACGAAACACTCTAGGTTGATTTACTGTTGAGCTAACCTTGGGATCCGGTCCCACGATGCGTGTAAGGGCACTTGGAGAACGACGATAAATTTGCATTCTAAGGTAGAAACGAAGCGATACCCAACCATCGATAACGAAACAGGGGGGGTGACGGTTTGGCGAAAGAAGATGGTTTTTTAGAATGTTTTGGTCCAGAAGACATATTACGAGGTGATCCTCATAGCGAGAATTGTTTACGATCGCTGAAGTTCTGAGTGCTATTTCAAGTGTTGACAATGGACACGAATTTTAACTTAAGATGGGATGTTTGGCCGAAATTGCCTAATTATATTAACACGGGGGAGATGCAAGTGGGGTAATTAAGAAAAGACATAAAAGTTAATGGGTCACGAAGTCTTTGATTAACGATCAAAATTTTACGACCCTTTTTGCGCGTAAACAAAGTTACGAGGATAATATATTGAAATTCCTGGATGAAGCGAGAAAAGAGTATATGGATTGGGCTAAAACTAGACGCAAAAAAACTGTAAAAACAGGGATGTACTGGGCGTAGATCACCGAAAAGAAAGGACCAGGAATCGAAAAGAAACCCGAAAGGTAGTTTAGCTCATGATGGAAGAGGTGTCACCGACTCGGGTAGTGGACAGCGATGGATTACGAAAAATTACCAGAAGATATGCGGCGGATATCACGAAAAGAGTCAAAACAGGTAGGCGAAATTACAAAAAACGTGTCGAATCAAATTTTGGAACGAATGCCTACGTATGTCATCACCGAGAGGAAGGTATATGTGTCCTGGGATCACCCACGGATCGTGTAGACACCAATCAAATGCTAGAAGGCAGCACACAAGGAAGGATACTGGATTGCGCAAGCGCTGGACATAATAGGTGAAAAGCTTCCGTTAGTTGGGATAATTTATCGATTATATTATCGATATCAATAGCGAATTTCTCGGAAAGATTTCGAAAACAACGATATAGAAATGAGCTACACCTAGTCTATAGGCCGGAGATCAACCAATATTACGGACACAACACGCGTACGAGAAAAAATAATCAAATAATTTTGCGCAATAATCTACATCGCCGAAAATCATTTACGGGAGGGCGCCCGGAAGTCAGGTCACCGAGTACACGCCTGTACCCGTCTCGGCAGGGGGGTAGGTGTCTACCTCAACTCGGCAGGCGGGGGCCAAAAATCCTGAAACGGGGTTATGCAATTCTAAACTTAACGGGAAGTGAAACCTTGAATTCATAAAGGCGAAAGTCGCACAAATTTTAAGTCGATTTATTCGAAAAAACATTATTAAATAGCGTTGTTTGGAGGGAATCAGGGCTTTTTCGTTTTAACTTGGTAGGAGTCGGTCTTCGAGAACTTAACGTCGCGACAGTTTGGTGTGCTATCTTTAAACTAAACTGATAGAGTTTTAAATATAGTGAAGTTGTGGTTTTAATATTAATTGAAATAATTGAAGTGTTTTAAAATTTAATTAGATTCAACCAAAAAAAAAGGGTAAACTCATAATTAGACGATACTAAATCCACGGGTTGGAGTCTCTTGGTTCAGACTAATATAGAACGATGAAACTCAACTGCAGTAATGTTTAATAATAACGCGTGTGCCATTAGAGGAGAAAAAAAATAGAGAACCATAATAATTATCAAATGACCTGACGAAAACGGCTAAGACAAAGTTCTAAAAATTTTGTGAAATTGAAGAGACAGCGTACATTGATCAAAAAGAAATAATAATAAAAATCGTGTAGAAACGCGGCGAATGAGTTTACTCGGAGAGTAGAATTTAATAAGAGCTAAATACATCATTCGTAAATCACATGTGGACCTTCTGGTCAAAATTAATAATAATTCATTTCCAATATATAAAACGTAGAGTAAATTGCTCATTTGAATTGGGGGTATAGACAGTGTTTTCCTTGCGAACACGGGAAGGATTTTAACGGTCTACACGATATAAGAATTGAGTGAAAAAAATCGAAGTGAACGTGGCAGATAATATATGAAAGGTTCTAGGGAGGGGAAGGGGGTTTTGGGTAGATCTCGGCAAATACTTACTTAGATACTCTAAAATAGTCGATAGGGAGAGATATCTAGACTAGGTACAGTGGAGGCCAACAAATACCTATGCATGTCAACTATCAACTTACGGTTAGGGAGGAAGAGATATTCTATTGAAAGAAATGATCCGCTTAAACATTCCGAAATCTAGTATTCGGTAATTTATGTGCTATCTACGGGGCGGCGTATGAAAGTAGAAATTTTAGCTAGAAAATTAGATCCAATATGGTTATAGTTCCTACTGGCGAGTAGACGGGTGACATAGATAATCGATTTCGAATTTAATACGAACCCTTAACGGCTTAGGGGCTTCTACATCCTACCTACAGCCCCTGGACGTGGATTAATGTACATGTCGTCGATATCCCGACTGGACTGGTAATATAACGATTTTGGGTGAGTGATCTTGCATGAATATATATTTCCAGAACGTTAAAATTGCGACGAAGATGGGGCTGCAACTGATAAAATAGTATCACATTTAGAACTGTTTGCTTGCTTCTAACAGCTGTGTTTAGCACGAGGCCAATGACCTACTTATTTGTAAGCAGTTAGTGGCGACACACGACCCAAAAGGAAGGAAAGGGACCCCATAAATCACTCGACGTCCGTGCCTGACGACAAAAGTCGTACATTCTACCGAGTTGGCAGCCGCGCAGAGGCACCTCAAATCAACATGGAAGCGACTAGCTGCAACCAACTCATGCTCAAAACAAATAAAAAAATCAAATTAATAATATTTGTATAACCTTATATGTTCACTAACAAATTCCCGAATACCTTTGGCCTCGGCTTAGAACTCACCGTTGGAGTATGTTGTTCGTAAGCTGTCTTGAGAAAGCACACAACTTCCTCAGCTCAGAAGATTTTCTACTTTCCTCATCACGCGATTTCGGGGCGTCAACGTTGTATGGAGAATCACGAAGAGTTCGGAAGGTCATCCCTTTTCGCGGAGCCGGGTCGGATGAGAGGACACGAGAGGCTGTATGAAAATTAATGTCAAGTTGGAATGTTTGGGCCTTGGTTCGCTGCGAAGGCGTTTAATTGAACGGGCTCCAAGTCTTTCAAAATCGCGTGGAGGGGACGTCGGCGTGATGAACGAGGGTTCAAAATCGGAGGACGAACACATACTAAAGCGGGGTTTACCCGGAGGTTGATGCAACTCGACTGGAAAACCCTCGAGATCCTTTGCAGCAACCTTCGTGAGGTGGATAGTAGGCCTGGCGGCTAGTGGACGTTGAAAGCCTCACCAGAACAAACCTATTTGAAACATGCACGCGTTTAGCATCATGACAAGGGACGCAATGAAAAATTCCCCTTTTACAGTCAGTAAAGTAGTCCGTTGGAGGAAGCGGGGCGGGGTGATTTGGGATATTCCAACAGGTGCATTATCTCTCCCTCTGACGTGAGCGGTCCGGAGGTGTCAAGGCGACTATAAGAAGAAGTTAGACCAGACCTCGGGGAAAGCCAGACACGTATTGGTTCTTGGGGTTTTGCATTTGGAAGAATAGCGACCATTTCATTTGGGGCAGTGAGGTGCCGACCCAGTTTGCAAAAAAAAAACCTTTTTCTCGTCATTCAATCCGTTCCCATCTCCTTTTCTCTCGTTTCCACTTCCATCCGCAACACCCAAAGTTTACTAACCACAGCTAAACCCATTTATCTAGTTTCAGTACATCGTTACAGAGGTCGACGAGAGAGTCCCGGTACTTATGCGGAAACAACACACTATTCAACGAAGGGTTTAATAGCCCGTACACAAGAGGGGGGGGGAGGGGTACGGTTCTATGTCACAATCTAGAATTTATAAACACGGGGACATTAGGTAAGGGCGGGGATACAAGGAAATTGTAAAGATATGATATAAGCTGTTAGGTCGATTAGTAATAGGGTCCAGTATTCGAAAGTTAGGTGAGACACGTACTCGTTCCTTGTAGAACTCGCTGAGGGTCGATGGACGTTTTCCCCACGCTTTGGCTAAAAAGAACCGGGAGTTACCACAGAAAGGAGACATTAAATACCTACCACCCCATAGCGGGGGGGCTTCGAATTAACAAATCACACAACGTGAAGTTAAGGGATTTATTGTAGATCAACCCCAAAGCGTAGGCCTTATTTTACTGTGTGCGATACCACAGGGGCGGGGAATATTCAGAGTTAGCTAGGCCCAGCACGATATCGTTTTGCAAAAGCGAAACTGAACGCTGGAGAGAAGGAGGTATAAAAACCTCATTCAAGCGAGTTAGGACAATTAGGAGGTCGAGTCAACACACGCCTCACTGAACAATCTAAAGATCTGATAATGATTACCAATGGAAACTACACAATGGCTACGGTTGTATTATATTTGTAAGTATTTTACTTGTCATATATTAATAATACTTGACAAGTCAAAATATTTCACCGTTAAATGAAGATATAATATGTATATCTCAACACCACCTAGTGAGAAATTAAGCTTTTAACAAAACCTTTCCTACAAAAAAAAAAACAAAAACAAAAGTTGGTGGTTTTCAGGAGAGAAAAAAAACAATAATTGTTGAATGGAATACTTGTATTTATTGAATTATTTGGCGTTTAAAAATAAGCCGACGTAGCACAGTGGTAGAGTGCCACTGACCGGCAATCTTCTGATTGCGGATTTCTGGTGCGGGTTCAAATTCCGTCGGCCGCATTTATTTTTTGTCGGAAGTTTTTTTCAATTTATATTTGTGTGACACTCACTTTAAATGACATTAGTTTGAAGATATCTCGGAATATGAAACACTTGTACCTACTACCAACCTAATCTTACATTTATTATAAAACAACGAAAAAAATATTAAGCGCATTTTACACCTTTTTTACGTCACATGAGATATTGAGGTCCTCTCTGAGGGTGATGTGTGGAGGGTCATTTTGAAGAGAGCTTACCCTTGTTGTAAGAGGAAGGAAACAGGGAAGCACAGACAAGTTGTTGATCTCGATAATACGTCGTAGAAACGAACCGTTCTGGTGTGTCAAATTTCAACCATGTACGCTCACCAACCATGTTTCCCGCTATGCAGAAGAAATCAATGATGCTGGTTCCTCGGAGCAACTTCCATCAAAATAACGATAGAAAATTAACAGTATTCCCACCTTTATTACCAATGTACGTGTTGATAAAAAGTACGTGTGGGTGTCTCCGATTTTAACTTCCAACTACTTGCAAGTCACACATTCTTCTGACATTCTACAATCTGACATTTACATCGAATTGTGTTATATTTAAATTCCCTCATTTGAGAATCAGTCATCGATGACTTGATCGCTTAAAATCTTTAAAAATGAGAGCAATAAGTATTTTTGTATTCTGGTAAACAAAAAAATATATTATGTCAAGGTCGTAAGATTTTTCTTCCGCCTAAAAAAAATCAGTACTCGGGGTTGTTTCGTGATGTGTTATCAGCAATAAAGATAAAGAGAACGTACTCCGTGCCTTAGTGAAAGAGCTTTCAAGGCTAGAGCGCCCGGACTGAAAGAAAGCGGTATTTTAATACAACCTAGCCCGCGGGTAAAATCCAAAACAGGCAATTCTGCGATGGGAACAAAGCGTCTTTTATACACATTAAAATAAACGAAAGTGAAAGTGAAGGCGTAATGGAGGGGAAAAGTGTCAAGGTAATTTTAAAATTAAATTACCGTAGATTCTTAGAAAAATTATAAACGTCCATCAGGACTTACTTACTAACTAAGGTTAGAGTTTTTCAAACTCTCGTCATATTGTTGATGACCATGAAATCGTCAATGAGCACAATTAATTTTTTTTTAAAGGTCCCCGTTCGATGTCCATTTTTGAACTGATTCAGCTTTTTATCTATGTGTATTAGCCGTCATATAACTTCTTATTCAATTGGTATAATATTGCTTTGTTATTTTATTTGCGTTAAAAATATTAATGTATTTATAAAATTATTTTTTCTTTGTTTGTCTCGTAGGCGTTCCTATACCATTCATCCGATGGGATTCCAACCGAGCAGGGCGTTTAAAGCGATCGTATTGTATTTAAAACCCGCGTAGTTCTGCGGCGTGACTCTAGACACAGCCGATTCAGTGATTCCAACATGATTCCAACCAAGCAGGGTGTTTTGAAGAAATCGTATTTTATTTAAAACCCGTGTAGATCTGCGGCGTGACTCTAGACACAGCCGATTCAGTAATTCCAATCAAGCAGGGTGTTTTAAAGAAATCTTATTTTATTTTAAAACTGCGGTATGACTCTATTAGCAATGGCAAGTGATTTTAAAACCATTCCATATCTGATGAACGAAGATATCGAAACTCGTTTTTGTGTAGCATGTTTTTTAGCCGTATTTGTATTGTTTCATTCGTCGTCTCAGGTTACCTGAAGATGTCAGACATTTTACAGCCGTAATTGCATTGTTTCATTACTCGTCTCAGGTGTACCTGAATATATAAGATGTTTTATAGCCGTAATTGCATTATTTCATTACTCGTCTCAGGTGTACCTGAATATGTTAGATGTTTTATAGCCGTAATTGCATTGTTTCATTCGTCATCTCAGGTGTATTTAAAGATGTAAGATATTTTCTAGGCGTAATTGTATTGTTTTATTCCTCGTCTTAGGTGTACCTGAATATATAAGATGTAAAATTATTACAAAGCAATATTGTTTGATTTTTTTTAAATATTCTTATCGCTCCGCCTCGGATTTGATAAACAAAAAAGTAAAACAAATTTGAAGAATTTCTGATTTGAACCGGATCTTTCAAACTGCTAAAAACGTTATTGCAATCCATTTTCCGATAAAATATTTGTATATTCAGAATATATTGGAACCCGTATTCGCGCAGGTGTCCTTTTCCTAATAAATATAAGGACACAATTTTACAATATTAAAATATTTATGAACCCATGTTTCGACATCGTAATAACATATTCGTGTTTTACCGATTATTTTTTGGGAAACCTGTTCATTCATTCGTTAAAGGCCTGCAATCCCGTTTTTATCGTATATTTAGATTTTTATTTACTAGCAATATTTTATATCAGTAAATTTTCTACTTGTAACGTTATTGTAAAACGATCAATACATAATTTTTATTGCACATGGCTAGACAAAGTAAATGGTAAGCACACACTATTTATGGCTGGAACTATAAATTTCACATTTTATCATCCGACATTTGATGTCAAATAGGATCAAGAATATTTTGACAATTCACAAAATACAAACGTGAAAACATGCAACCTTTTTAGTACACGTTGGATGCTACAGTGGCAGCGTGGTTAGCATAATAATCCAATGAAAAATATTCTGTAAACATTGAAAACGTGCAAATACTTGTACAGTCGTACATATTATACAGGGTGGTGTACGCTACTTGTGTTTTTCGGAAAGGACGCCCTGAAGACCGGGGGGTCGCGGGGGATGGCGGATGGTCTCGGTAGAAGGGAGAGGTGGAATTTTCATTTCAATGCTTTTCGGTCGAAAGCATGCAGTGGTGGGTAAAGGAGTGCATTATTCGGTAGAGGCTCACTTTTCACACACGCGCTCGATCGTCACTGTGCAGCGGGCTCTCCATTTAAGGTTCGCAGTTCACGAATGTGCGGTACTAGAGGAACAAATCCTAGGGAACTTCCTCAGAACCCCGATTGGACTCAAAAATTTCTCGAATATGAGGTACTAAAGAGAAACAAATCCCATAGAACTTCATCAGAAACCCCATCCGCTCGGACTCACCAAGTTCTCAAATATGCGGTACTAGAGAGAATCAAATCCCAGAAAACTTCATCAGAAACCCCATTCGCTCAGACTAATCAAGAATGCGGATTATAGACCTTATATTTTTAAAGCGAACGGTCAAGCTGTAACCGCGAAATCAGCACGTCATTTGAACGTGGTCCAAGACTTTTTATGGCGGCTTTTAAGCTATAGAACTATATGATGTGTGGTTCTAACGAAATGGGGACACAGCTCAGACAGTCGGGGTTTCAATGGACCTTTTAATAGAAACCTTCCCCCGTTGGCCCATCTCCCTGATGGGGGGACCTCAACTGGCCTGCGCGCTCTACTGAAATAGCCGCTACGTTTTTTTTTTGTGAGGTAACCTGATGTCTCTTATTTACCACAATCCTCCCCAGCCCCTGGACAAACTACAGGACAATATTGGGGTTTATTTCAATACCCGCCGCCAAGCTTGAGATAGTGTACGAAAACTTCCGAAAAAGGCTTCTTGAGTGTGTGGACAATGAATGTCGAAATTTGCCTAGTACTCTTTTCACCACTATCTAATATAAAATTTTCCATGTGATGTTAAACGTAAAAAATTGGTATTAACCGTAAACCGCATTTTATTTCAATTTTAAAAAACTAAAATACAGCCACCCTATATTATGCCAATCTTGAAAACCTTAGCTAAGGGAAACTTACCAAAATATTAATATTTTTTTAAAGAAATGTATTAAGCAAACATAAATTAGTAGCTAAAACAACAAAATTAATTTAAAAAAAGGTTGCAAGTTCTATTTTTTCCGATTATTTGAGTTTAATAAATCAAATCTTTTGTTTTTTTTATTTTTCGTCACTCGACTTTGATTGAATCTCAGACTTCGTCATTCTGTTTCAAGAATTTGGTTTAATGTCTGACTTCGTCATTCTGTTTTAAGAATTTGATCGTGAGTGTGGAAGACTGTTAGAATTAGTTAGCAATATCGTATGCATATTAATTTTTTCTTTGATTTTCCCCCGGTCTGCTGTGATACCTACCTACATCAAACTAACGAATGCTAATTAGGGAAAACGTTTCACTGCCAAAATGACGGTAAATTGATTTTAGGGCATTTTAATGAAGAGAAAATCTTCTTAATTCATTCGGAGGCCCACTCCAAGTTTAAGGATACTTCACCCAACTTTGCTGTAAGAAGCCTCAATTTACACGGAAAACAAATTTCACCCCCAAATCCAATTGAAAAATATGCTAAACTTGACAGATTTAATTTACTACTCTTAAACATTTACACTTTTATGGTTCCAAGAGTGGCTAATTTTAAGGGTGCGATATGCATAACGAAACGTGGTCAGTTTTGAAAAGTCCTTAAACTAGCGTTGAAATATACTGTGACCACAAAATTAATCGAACAATGAACCAACGAACGTTTTGATAGGCTCATCAAATACTTACATTGTCTCGAATAACGCTCAACAAATACGTTGCTTTATTATTTTTAACATTTACGACCTTTATTGTCGAGTGGTTCAATTCCTTACTGGAAATTAGGCTCTAGATACTCTAGACCTAGACGTCACAGGTTCGAAACCCAGCGTGCTTAAATAAATTTCGTTTAATTATAGTGTGCATTTTCACACTTTAATTCAGCAAAGAATAAAAAGTTTGGACCACGTTCCAGAATGGTAGATAATCTCAATATCGCCCTGGTTCTTCTTTGTATGGATGGCGTCGGAAGCCATTTGGATCAGCACAGATTTGTCTCCGGGAAACTGATAAAGGGGAAATTCTTAGACTATGTGTTCTGAATACATCTATATTAACACAATTCAGAACCCTTTTAGCCTAATGTATGCATGAATGTAGTTTAGTGAGGTCTACATTTTCCGAAGGGGAGATAACCCTAGCATTTTAATAGTTTAGTCTTAAACAAGTTGCTTTGTTTTTTCTGAACGAAGTCTGCCACTGAGTACGCCATTACTCTTCAGGGGAATATCGTGATGGAAGCACACTTTTGTCTTCAGTCCAAAGGGTTTTTTGGACAAGAGGCGGCTGGTCGTAAGGTAATCTTGAAGTTTAATATTACTGTTCACAGCTTTTTTATGTTGCCTTGCTGTGTTTCTTCAGCATTGGAATGTTTGATAGAACAGGGAGAACGTCAACCATTCAGAAGTTAGACTTTAGCTTTGAAATGGTATTTTCTGAGTTAACTGACCAAACCTGTTTCACCAAATACCTTATTTAATTATTGGTTAAAAATAAAAATTAAATTGATTATATTTATTGTTTTTTTGGGAGTGAGGAAAGTTAGTTCACAAGAAAATAATTTCAAAATTGCATAAAAATGTATAAGAAATAATGTGAACGAGATTAACGTTTTCAGAATAAAATAAGAGTGATGAAAAATGTTAGCAAATCTGCAATTTTTTTTTTGACACCTTAACAGTATTTTTTATACAACATTATTCGGTAATGTGAGCACTGGGAGGTACTGGGTGCTTGGCTTACCCGTGTTGAGGCCTCCAATTTCAAAATAATGAACCACGTAAAAGTATGCAGACGTCACACGCGTCATAAATCCAGAAAGATGGCTTAACATGGTGACACTAAGATTTTGATTCGAGCCAAATTGGTGAATCAGTTTGTTTGGTAATAGAATCATTGGCCCTGTATATCAGTCGGTCCTTATCCTTGATATATTATGTGACACTTCTCGCTAAAATTCAAGCGGACTAAATCGGCTGGTCAAGCCTTAGTAAGCCGCAGAATAGTAACCTTTTTAGCACTATGTTATTATGTAGCACCATGCTGATTGAAGTGGGGAAATTTATCAAAAATCAACTCATAAATTAAACTTACCTAAAATATTTTGAAAGCTTTCAATCTCCTCATGACGCTAGATAACATAGATTTAGGTAGATAGTAATTTGGTTTAGTATATAAAAAAAAACATTCCACAGTTTCCCCGCAGGGGTAGGTAGAGAGGACCGTCCGCCAAACAACACGGTCTTGACATACACTTCTAGCCTCATTCACATTCATACATATTACTTTATTATTCGGACTCTTGACATGGCCTGACTCAAGTATCTGATTCACTTGATCGTGCCATGCCTTCTTCGGGCATCCCCGACTTCTTATACCATTCGCATTCGCGTCATCAAGGACAAATACATGGTTATAATGCTGATACCTAGGCTTACGAACTATATACGGATTATGTTCCAAGCCGCGCTAAGCTCGACATTCCAAGCAAGCAGAGCTTAAAATCAACTGATATACGGGCAACTAAGGACTGAATTATAACGTTTATGTGAAATTAGCATAGTTTCGTCCCCGCTTTATGTTCCTTTTAGTGCATAATAGGGTGTATCGATTTTTAACTTTTTTTTTGTTTTCAAATTCCAAGTTGAAAAAAAGGTGCTACTAGGTACCACAACTAACCACGAAATTTTTTGGATTTTTAAAAAAATGTTTAAGTCTCCCGCACAAGGCCTAAAGTTTTAATTTTTTTCAAATTAAAACTTTAAATTTTTAATTTAATTTAATTAAAACTTTAAATTTTTTTCAAAATATCAAATTTTTTTAAAATTTAAAAAAATTAAATCGTAACTTTTGTGTTTATTCCAAGTTAAAAAACAGTAATATTAGGGCATAAAAATCAGTAAGAAACGATTTTTATTTATAAAAAATGGATTTTAGGTCTCCCGCACAAGCCCTAAAGTTGGTTAATTTTGATGAACTTTTGTAATTTTGTGTACTTATATGAACCATGTTTTTTTAAAGTTTAAACCACAGGAATTAATTGTACTTTTCTTACAGAAGGCATAAAATGAGACAATATATAATACATAATTTATAATATATACATATAGTAAAAATATATACCACATATATACTACATATATAATATGTTTTATACCTGAAAAAAGATAGTTGGACGGTGTAAATTGTATGATAAAGGTGTTGAAAGTAACTAATGTTATTTGCTATAACTGTTGTTTATTACAAAAGTATAAAAGGTTGTAACATGTCATAAAATGTAGTATAATAACTAAGTACAAAATGTTTCTGATTACTTTCCATACGACATGAGTGGCAGTTTTCTTGTTCTACTGCAAATTTACTGACTTGTTTAAGTATTCGACCTTTCATCTTGGCTTCAAAACCTCAAATCAAAGTAATGTATAGTATTTACATAGGCCCAGTGAAAATTTTATAAATGTTATTACAGTTCCCAAATGAAATTTCAATTTCATATGTAAGACAGTATGATAAAGACGTTATTTATAAATCTTCCAAGTAATTGCTGAAAAGAATCATTTAAAAAAAATGAATGGAAGCTTGCGGGATTTGGGGATAGATGAGATAAGAAAAGTCGTCCATGCAACGTTACAGAGAAATGCTTTCATGGCTCACCCAGAGCATGTTTTGATAGCTATGGTGTTTGATGAACGAAAACATATCAGAGCCTTGGCTTATAAGAGAATCCAGAAAGCTCGCGCAACCGAAAGGAAAGGGGTAAGGGTATTTAAACCGCCTCAGATCAATTTTGATGCCGAAGACTATATAGATATGATTGACTGGCAATCCAATTCAGTAACCGAACCCCCTCTTGTTACTGATATGAGCCTAGAAGAGTTGGAGTCAATTTCGGAAACTGGAAAAAGTGGAAGGGTTGAATTTAGAATTCCTTCTCACACTCAAGCGGTGGAACGAATTGTCAAGGAAGTCACAGAAGCTTCGAAGCGAGTATGTGAGCTGATCGAAAGAGATGGTTTTATCCGTGCCAGACTGGAAGACCGTAAAGAGACCAAGAGACCGTACGTTCGAGACCAAGAGCCAGTACAAAACCTCTGCAAAGGATTAGAATTTAAGTAAGTTTTTTTCGACTATTTTGTAGTTAAAATGTTTCTAAATAACGTCTTTATCATACTGTCTTCCATATTAAATTGAAATTTCATTTGGGAACTGTAATAACATTTATAAAATTTTCACTAGGCTTATGTAAATACTATACATAACTTTGATTTGGATGGAAGATGAAAGGACGAATACTTAAACAAGTCAGTAAATTTGCAGTATAACACGAAAACTGCCACTCATGTCGTATGGAAAGTAATCAGAAACATTTTGTACTTAGTTATTATACTACATTTTATGACATGTTACAACCTTTTATACTTTTGTAATAAACAACAGTTATATCAAAAAACATTAGTTACTTTCAACACCTTTCTCATACAATTTACACCGTCCAACTATCTTTTTTCAGGTATAAAACATATTATATATATAGTATATATGTGGTATATGTTTTTACTATATGTATATATGAATTATGTATTATATATTGTCTCATTTTATGCCTTCTGTAAGAAAAGTACAATTAATTCCGGTGGTTTAAACTTTAAAAAAACATGGTTCATATATCGTCGCTGTGAAATCAAACCGGCATATATGCAAAAATGGAGATTTTGAGTTTTTGGTGTCAAAAAATTTCTTTTTTTCCCTTCTATTTTTATGTCGAACCGGCATGTCGTATAGTTGAATAAAAATCTGTCAGATGGCGTTGGGCCGGTATGCATTTACGCGTGAATCGCCATTTTTTTTAGCAGAAGACAGACCTATTCCGCAATACGCCAGTTGCTTCAAAACTTTCAAGGGGGAAATGCGTCCATCATGTAAGTAAAACTGGATTATCTCACAATAGTACATTTTTATTACTACCAAATATGACTTATTGTATGACTTATTGGCAGATAATCCGGTTTGCACTTAACAAAAGCGTTTATAGCAGCCTCATCTAAAACAAACCGGCATATATGCCAAAATGTCTGACCCGGGTAAAATTTCTCCCGGTTAAAAAAATAAATTATAATAGGCAAATTTAAAAAAAAACTTTAGCAAACTGAAAGATGCGAAACTGCGGTGAGGAATACGAGTCTAAAACCCGTGGAAGAGTGAACCAACGAAGCATGAAGCCTCCTTGCCACAAATGTAAACGCAAGTGTTCCTAGTCATTACTACAGATCTCAAAGTTCTCGGGAGTATATCGATGGTGGAAAATCTATCGCCGATCACAGAGATTATCTAATATAACAGAAATAAAGGAGTCAAACCTTGCAGGAATCAGCTACTACCAGTACAGAGGTTTTTTCAAGTCATACAAACTTTCACACTGAAGAAAGATCAGTGTGATGTTTGTCTCATTTACGACGGCAACTTTTACTTCAAAACCTCCTACGGATCACATGCCTGGGAGGAGGCGAAGAAAAGGAATAAACGGGGCAATGGGAGCGTGAATCCTGTTCTGATGCACGCTTATTCCAAGAGACTATTGATGAGACGAAGAAAAATGGTATCCTAAAGTTAGTTACCGCCGGGATAATACCGTCAATTCAGATTTCCATAAACGATTGGGAAACTTTGAAGTTACCAGCAAAGGAAAGAGCAGTATTATGTTAATTGTTTATAAAAAAAATTGTGAAGCAATAAATTATTTTTTCATTGACAACATTGTCTTTTTTTATACCTTAAACAGGTTCCAAAAGAAGAAGCCACTGTGACACAAATGCAAATATTACACTGATTTTAAAGCCATACTGGCATATCTGCATTTTACTCTTAATTTAAGCAATTTTCGATTTATTTGCAACTACTACTTCAATAAGCAGTATTCGTCTAAATTTTATTCATTCATAAGGTGGCATTGAGGTGAACCAAACGGACGTAAAAAGGAAAATATCATATGCGAAATCTTTAAAGCGCTCTGGTGAAAAACAAGCATTTTGCAGATATGCCGGTTTGATTTCACAACGACGATATGTACACAAAATTACAAAAGTTCATCAAAATTAACAAACTTTAGGGCTTGTGCGGGAGACCTAAAATCCATTTTTTATAAATAAAAATCGTTTCTTACTTATTTTTATGCCCTAATATTACTGTTTTTTAACTTGGAATAAACACAAAAGTTACGATTAAATTTTTTTAAATTTAAAAAAAAATTGATATTTTTTGAAAAAAATTAAAACTTTAGGCCTTGTGCGGGAGACCTAAACATATTTTTAAAAATCCAAAATTTTTTGTGGTAAGTTGTGGTACCTAGTAGCAACTTTTTTTCAACTTGGAATTTGAAAACAAAAAAAAAGTTAAAAATCGATACACCCTAGTGCATAATAAAAATGATTACCAAAATATAATACAAAACATTCTAATAAAATAAAATAGTTTTTGTTTTAAAACCACGAGTTTTAATAATTTTTAGAACGAACCGGTTTCGCATTACTCAAGCATCTTCAGGGTACAAATTATTACTAGACAATAAGTAGAAAGTGTGAGACAACATGATATAAATATAGCAAACACAGAGAAAGCATACAATACATTTACACAAGTACAAAAGACATGGGAATAACCGAAAGATAATTATGTACACTAATGGATTATAAAAATATATCTGGAGAAACAAAGCATCAACTGATATGGTGATAAGGACATTTTTAATGGTTTATTGGAAACAAACCTAATATTGGACTATTTGATATTTATTTCTTTTTATTTATTAATCTTAAGTTAGCTCACATCTTCGTGTGTGCTAATAGTTTTATAAACATCTACATTGTTTGGCAAACATAATCTTTCTTTAAATATTTCAATAAAGTCACAAAAAAGAAACATTAATAATTGAGATAGACATATTTTCTTAATTCATTTTTGAACTTATTAATATTTTCTATCACAGCAATTTCCTTCCGGATTTTGTTATAGAGTTGAACGGCCTGGTACATCAGAGATTTTTGGGTGCTTTTTTTTTTTCTTGTTGGCAATCTAATTTGCTTAGAATGTCTCGTCCCGTGTCCGTGTATCTCGTTATTGTAATTTATTTTTCTTTTCAGTTCCTTAGACATCATCCCTATGTTAATTTTATGTATAAAAATAAGTACATTCAAATACACAGTTTGCTTCACCGTCAAAATATTCAGCTCCTTTAACATGTCTCTTATCCGTGTGTATATGTTGCGCTAAAGTATTATTCGCATTGCTTTATTTTGCAGTATTTGCATTTTTTTCATTTTCTCTTTATTGCAGAGAAAAAGAATTCTTGAACAGTAATTAAAGTGTGGTGATATAATTTTATTGTACATTATCTGGCATGTTTCTTTATTTACTTTGTTTCTGATTCTACCAAGAAATGATATTTTTTTTGCAAATGTCAAATGTCCAACTGATTATTGAGAATAGGACTTCTGGTTTATTGAAGTGAAACTTCTTTACGCGCGTCATGCAATTTCGAGGACCGGAGTAAAACCGACTCATGACCGTCACGAAAAATCGTGATCATTTCGCTATAGGAGCCTAGCTAATATTATATACCTAGTTTTGGTCACTCTCCAAATTTAGTTTCGCGGTCTAGAGGCAGAGAGCCCGACTGTCGTCGTGAAGAACCGAGGTTCGATCCCCGCTTTTTTTCTTTTTATTTTTATTTAACTATTTTTTTTTCTTTTTGTGATTTTTTTTAATACGAGGAAAAGTGATAAAATGCTCTCGTGCTGTGACTTTTAGATATTTTGACTATATGATATTTTGGTCGAAATATAGCTTACAAATCGAGCCGGTAGAGTCGCTCGGTATTTTGATTAATTATTTTTATTTTGAATAATTAAAATTACTAATCAAGGCCGATAACGCGACTAATTACCCTCGCAGACGTGCGTGACAAGTTTTTTTAGTAAAAAACACAGCCGTAAGTGAGTTTTTCAAAATTTAGAAATGTTTTTCAAATTCAGACTCCATACGGGTATGAGACTGTTAAAACACGATAGATGTTTCCAAAACGGACAAATATACGGAAATATTTTGAAAAACGACAGATATGACTTCACACTGCCGATATATCTTCGATTCGACCCTATATAAAGCGTTAACGAGACGTTATGTGATATTATTCATTTGCCGTGTTTGAAAACGAAAATTGGCGCGGGACAAGTCAATTTAGGAGTACACGTTGTATACGCGGTTCTCGTCGCGCGAGATACCTCTCCTCGCGGTCTAGAGGCAGAGCGTTTGACACTCGTTATACAGGACCCGGGTTCGAATCCCATATTTTTACAATTTTTAATATTTTTATCACATGCTACTTATAAATATGTCAATAGACATAAAAAATGAGAGAATGAAATGAAAAGAGAGAGAGAAGAATACTAAACGTTTCACTTCCGTCGTGCGTAGGTTTGCCACACACTGTATTTTTAGATTTATTACAAATTTCGCTTATTGTGTGTCTAGAGATATATTCAATTAATCAGTTATGCTTTTCATGCAAAAATACTTTCAATTACAGTAAAAAAGAACGAGTTCAGAATAGAGTAGATTTTTGTAGTTTTAACACTTTTGAAAATATTCCATTAAAGCACTAACACTTTGTAATTAAATCCTTTTATGTCCATACTTTAACCTCAAGGTAAAATGCAACGTTGTATAAAAGCCGGTTTTTTGGTGTCACTAAGCAAACAACTAACATAATTACATATTTTTGAACTAGCACAAATCATCCTTACCAAACAAATCATGTAACTTATTATAATGACAGTATGTAGTTTCTCAAATCGTCAAAATCTTTACATATATTTTTTAAACGTAATTGCCCGAAGTAAACAAGAGTAATAATTTTGCTGTTACATTTGCTCGTCATACAAGTGATCATGGATTTGATGTTCGACTTCAAGCATCTGATGATTAAACGTTTCCGGATTTGTGATGCCGCCCGCTGTACACCATAGTGTATGGCGGGACCCTTGTTCTGGCCATTACCATGGATTAGCCATTCAGCCGATGGGGTTAGCCGCAGGTGCTAATGCACTGGTATTCTAATCACGTGACCAGCCTTCCCCCTTCTCCCCTATGGCATTCTCCCCCTCCCCCATGCTTCCTATGGCCGGAAGGGGAAACCGCAACCGTATCGTTACAAATGTAATGCGTTCTATAAATCTAATGTGCATTCCGATCTCCATCCAAGCAAATCTTCTATTAATCAGATACATTTTCTCTTAATAAAAACATATATCTTAACTCTAAAGTAGACAATCTGTATATTAGTTCTACTAAAATCTCTCGAATCGAATCAAATTCTGACGGCGTCCGTGGTCGAGGGGTAAGGCCCTCGACTAGCAATACAAAGGTCGTATATTCAAATCCCTGTATGCGCAAGTAAATGTTATTCGATGAATTTTGTGCTATTTCACAATTTATTGATTTAAAATAATATATATTATTTGTGCGGAAAATTTCAGAATAGAAGATACTCTCAGTATTGCCCTGGTTTCAGACCACCATTTTGTGATCAGAACTGAATAGCCAGGTTCTCCCCCACTTTCTTCTTCCCTAAATCCTCCCTTCTCCCCACTAACTTCAACCTCACAATATAACTCAATTATTGAGGATGCCATAGTCTCATTGAATTCTGATGGTTGGGAGAAGTTGGGAATCTTGCGCGGCATTCACAAATTTTTTTTTTTAGTTTTTGTATTGTATTAATTGCTGCTTGAAGGACCAGTCCCGAAGCTATGTCAACTTCTATGTTATATGGGATAATAATTATTATGCATCCAAAATCCAAATTTTATGCATCCGCTAAACCTGGTAGACAGTTATGATTTAAGATTTTCACGGCCAAAAGTATTTTTGTTATTTGTTTTTGGGGTCTTATGCCGTGTTGCGCTAACTCCTTCTTTAGCCTGCTGGTGGACAGTCTTACTCATTGTTTTCAATCTGGACCTTTGGAACATAAGATAAGCCTAGATTGGAGTATTGGACAACAAGGACGTTACAGTTAGGGCTACAAATTCTGCCAGATCCTGGATGCTTCACTCGTTATATGGATGTTAAAATATAAAATTCACAATATTGTATTCCGCGGTTCTGGTATAACCACAATCCTTCATCAATTATCAATTCAGCAATCCGCCCTGTTCGAGTTATTATTTTATCTGCTGAGGTCCAATAAGCATTCTTGACATCTTACAACAATTATACCGGTCATAGCGACATTTGGTACATTGCGTATGTAGGAAAGTTGCAGGATTTGGTATCGAGGTTTCCTATCCAACAGATCTTTGCGAATGCATATTTAACTAATCCCAAACATATTGTGTGAACGTGGATTGAAATATTACTGAGTGGCACAATATTATTTATTTATTTATTGGACAATTTGTATAGCGGCGCTTTTGTGAGATATCACCTCAAGGGCGCTTTACAGTTGATGTAGGTATTGCAAAAAATATAAATATTACAAAAATAAATTGAAGTTAAGTTAAGTAAAATGAAATACAGGAACAGGTGACACGAAGATAGAAGATGGAGACTCTGTAGCAAGAATCCTAGGTGATGAGGAAACTGGTCCAGCTGCTGCAGCGAAATAGTCCACCGCGTCCATCAACAGCAATTATATGACTTTTCTGTATTATAATCGTGATCATATAATAATTACAGCTATATATTTTTTTCTAAATATGTTAAGTTATTTGGAAGTCTTCCATTTAAAGGGGTAAAGGTTTAATGAATTATTTTTGTCTTTGTGTTAAATATTATTTTATACCGAGAACTGCGTATAATATGAAATATTAAGAGAAAAGTTTCCAATGAGAATTTCCAACTTTCACAGGACTTTTGTATCAGATAATATTTGGGTATTTATGTAAATCGGAAACATTTATTAATATCAAACAACTTTATCGTAAACGCCCACCAAATAAAGAGTAGCAAAATAAATTTTATTTAATTTTTGTAATCCACAATTTATCCCAAGCATTGAACGCATATTTTAACTTCGTACATTACATTGTTGACAAAAAAAAATGTAATACCTACAAATTATTACATTGAAGTACGCTAATTAAAGAAGATAAATCAAATAACTTGACAATTTGCATAATATTCATATCATCAACTAAAAAAATATTAACTTAGCTTTTTGATAATATTCACAGTCATAAACCTGAGCAAGATAAGATTGAGTAGGTTAGTGGTTGGAACATCACTTAAGCATTTGTTTTGTTGAATTAAATATTTCTACAGTTTTACATAATTGTATTTTGACGGTCTAACCGCAAACTGATCTGAGCTTGAAAATGCTTCACTTAATAACAGTGCATGCAAATAAACAAAAACGAACATTTTGTTTTTTAACAATTTTGTTGAAAATCTTTCTAAACCCAATTTAAAAATAATCTTTTCATAAAACGTGCGAATTTTTGTTGTTGTGGTTCGCTGGGCCAGGCCAGATTTATGAAGTGACGTCACACAATGGGGGTCGGGCGGGCTGATGTGGGTCTCATATATTATTCAGGGTCCATCAAGTCCCATTAATCATATGGGGCCTGATGAAAAGCGCACCTCCCTAGGCAGGGGCAAACTAGCAACTAACTTCCTTACCTTTAACAATATCTTTTATTTTTCTTGTATTCTTTCACCACGCACTAAAAGCCCATAAATTTTCCATTAAAATCAAAAATCAAATGCTTATAACTATAAAAACTTCCCCTCCTTTATAGTTGAAGTATATGTATATTATAATAGATTTATTTTATTTGAATGTTTATTCTTCAGTTCAGGGTAACTATTTTTTGTTAGGTAAATAACATAAATCTCCTTTTTAATTTTCGCTGAAGGTTTTCCTTTAATTAGATTTAAGTCATCATCAAGATACTGTGTGGGAGATCGTTTTAATGATAGGAATGAGTGAACCTGTTAGAAAAGAGCCCCTGTTGAAAAAAAGAGTAAACGCAAGGCTGAAAAGTTTCTGCATCAGAGTGAAAAGAGTTCGATGTCTCGTTTTCCTGCATAAAATGTCAACCATGTGCAAATATCAGGCACGCGAATGTCTGCGCTAATTTGAACCTCTTCTTTTGAATTACCGGTATAACAAATACAGAAGGTATCTTTATAAAAAAATGAAATCTAGTCCACGTCTGTCGCCTGGTTCCTTTCAAATCACCAAGTAGCCGATAATGCCCGCCCACGTAATGGAAGTTGAGCAAGTGGCGAGCATTATTACGATCATCTCCATGGGCCATCTTGCAGCCGATGGAAGCTGAATAAAAATTGAATATTAGTTTGAGGTTGAGGGACCACGTGGGTTCCGGGTGGGAGTGGTGGGTTAGGGATGGGGTGTGGGTAGTTACACCCTGCCATTGCAGCTGTCGTTAGAGGCTGTTGACCCACTTGGGACGGTGGCTAATGTAATCTTCGAGCTGAATATGAATGCAGTAAACCTACTTTAATCTGTAGTCTGGAGTCACGATTCGCCACATATCGATATAAATGCTTATATTTTATGTTCTCTCATATGAGCAGATCTGAATAGAATGCATGACTAAAAAATACGAACCGATCGCCACATTTCGATGTTAATACTTGTAGGTTCTCGTATATGAGGTGATTTTAAAAGAATCCAAGACTGACAAAAGCAAACTGATCAAGAATAAGAAAGGGAAGCTGACATACCTCGATTATGCTTAGTAAATGAACAGAGACGGGAGAGTTGGGAAAACATGACGGATGCTTTCAAATACTGCCTTACTTAATAATTGCATCGTATTCTTACTGCTTACTTACAGTAAATTAATCTATTTCGGTAGGTGCAAAAATCTATGATTTAATTTCATCGTCCAGCGGCTTCCGTGAGAAGCCAAGACGGTTCAAGGTTACTTTATTAATTGTTGTGATAAACGTATTAAATTTCCACTAAATGGGATATAAAGACTAGTCGTTAAGCGGTTGTATAACTCTGGTTGAGATAAACGTAAAGTTGAACCGTATGGAGATGCGTTGTGTATGATAGGGGGGCGCGGCTATCGAGTTGAACGGTTATACCGCCAGAGCATCCAACCACTATTCAATCACCCAACCGCCAACCGAGTTGAATTGTCTGTAGGGTTGTTGATCGGTTGAACCAGTTTGCCTTAGGAGCCGTAGTGCGTAGTTGTTTGTGAGCGTACATTTAACGAATACAAATAAATAAATGACAGGCATCACTAATGATTCTTAGGGTTTTCATACATTTTAACGTTATATGAGGATTTAACATGCTTGTCGGATACTACATACAAGGTGTATTCTGATAGAAATACCAGAAACAAAGCTCTTGTGATATTTTTGGAGCAGTTCAAATACATTGAAAAAGTTCCAACGAATGAAACCGTAAAAAACAAAATTTTTATTCTTTATTAGCATATGACTGATTTTGTTTCGTTGCATGAGCCATTTTTTGCCCACATTTGTCTTTTTCTTTTAATGTTAATAGATAACAATGGTAGTTAGAGACATGCTGCATGTGTTCCACAAAAGAGCAACTGACGAAATTGTTATGAGTCGCCCATATCCTCCATAATTTACTTATCACCACGACCACAAATCGTAGTGGATATGCTACAACATCAATCACACGACGGTACACACAAACCCGTTGGAAATCATGCAAACGATGCCTAGGTATATAAGGTTTGGTCAATAGAGGATTGCCTTTTAAGGAGATATCGTCAAAGGCGCGATAAAAAGGACCAATTAAGAGATGGTCACTTTTTCGGGCGCCCCGAATCCAAGCAAGCTTCATGGATCGACCTCACTCTAAGTCACCCTCAACGACAGCCACGAAAGATCATCTACCGTTAACTAAAAACATGTGAGCGCTTTCAAATGATACCTTAAACTGTTATTTTAATTCAGAGCTTTTACCTTTGAGATAGAGCATGTTCAAAGTAATAATTATAAGATTCTAAAACTCAAAATGAAAACCAATACATGAACTTTGTGTTTTATTGTATTTGAATCAGGAATAATTCATATGGGTTAGTGCCAAACCTGCCCCGGATATCGTGCACATATTCCAAGCAAGCCACAGGTATTCGAGGGTAGTTAGCGTCCACAAAATGGAGTCCGCGTAGTGACAGTTTGACGCTTTTCGCATTAGATCAGTATGTTTGTCACATGGCCGTTTATTAGCTCAACGTAATGTACAAACCAGCCATATAAGTTAAACAGCTGCAGGTAAATATTTCAAAGTATAACAACACGTTGAATAGTAGAGGTCGCTTGGCCAGGCCTAAATTGCCCTACATACCGAAATGAATAGATACTGGGCGGCGCAGGTTAATAAAATGATAATCATTAACGAGTCACTTTTCACTGTTTATTGTGAATGTTTGAAAATTATTTTTAAATTTATAATATTCAACAATAGTGCTCTTAACCACAATGGTTAGCCGTTAAAGTGGTACACAGTGCCAAGTACCGTGAGCCACAAATAATAACGCTAAATATCACATTTATATTCAGCCTACCTTAACCAGTTTAAAAAATATATGTAATGCACCAAAATACTGTTTATACGGATGTTTTTTTTCACTTGGTTAATTGTTTATTTATTTATTCACGTCTTACACATTTATACATTGTGTTTAAAAATATATATTTAATGAATATTACGCTAGCCATATTTATTACCATCTCAGAGATCACTAGTTCAAGCCATCTCTCAAGGAACCATCAAAATGAAAACACTTTATACAGCTATTCTGATATACCATTTATTTGGCAACAACAATAATTGTATGCTGGAAGTTACCGGTTCCGTTTTACTACTTTTGTTAAAGGTACCGTATATTTAAAGCGCTTATTGCTGTGAACAGAAGTGGGACGTTTGGGCAACAGTTCTGGTCTTCGTAGCGTGGTTCAACCCTCCAAAGCTTCTAGTAAATCTGCATCCGGCCTTGCCGCTATGTGTGGGTAACAAACCAAACAGCTGGATGGCGGCTCGTCGCCTGACTCCCACCTGAAGTCCACGGCTCTCTCAACTTAAGTGCTGAGTTTTCTTATTTCAAGTGCAACCCACTGTGTGTTCCCGCTTCTCCTACTATTTTGTCTCTCCCCTCTAATTTCCCCTCGTCCGTAGTTAATCATTATTTTTATGGGCATGATTTTTGAGTTAGCACTTACTGCTGTTTTTCGTCCATCACCATTGTAACGTATTGATGTTTACAGGTTATAGAATACTGGGCCCTTAATCTCCAGTATTCTATCGAGGATAGGGATCTGGTATTATCTCTATTAAAAGTCGTAGATTCTGATATACGGAGGTTGTTTTAATGGAATATAATATACTGACAATAATAGTAACAAGTAGCCTAACGGCCGTCTAGCGAGAGAATGACTTCGCGCCAGCCGACGATGTCATACAAGGCCTGTAGTAGCGTTCGGTTATCTTCGGTAGAACCCGAAGCTAAACGAGCGCAAACACCAAACACTACACCTTCCCTCCTTCAATTCTGAAGCTACTTACAAACCAACATAAATATTTCACATATATATAAATCACAACATAGATATTCATTTTATATTACATTTGGTTTTAACAATGATTCTTAAAGATAGACAACTTAGAAATTTAAAATATTAAGCACCAAACACGATTAAATCATCAATTGAAGTTATTACATTTGCTAACAAATAATCCTAAGACTAATAACCGCGGTGCCTGGGTCAAGTTGCCCCGTTTCCTCTGGAAGATGTGGGTGTCTCGCGTCTTGGCCGCAATCTCCCCGACCATGGTCTCTGTTGCCGGGCCTGTGTCTGCTCCGACACCACCTCCTCTGCCGCCAACCTGAAATCAGGAGGAAAACCAGTGAATCCGACGAATGTCTCCCGGGCGAATTTGAACGATTCGAAATGGCATTCACATCCGAATTCCCTGCGGAAAATTCAGATTTAATTTCTGGAACCAGATTGTCTAAAACTGAAACCGTTATTGCTAACTCTTCCATCTTGTTAAATGTTAATTTAGTTCCCTCTAGAAAAATTTTCTCCTTAGCCCGGCCTGGTAAAATACCGATTGCAAAGGCATCCGCTAAGCTTTCTGGCAAGCGCGTTCCAAATTCGCAAAAAGAAGATAAACCCCTTAGACGGACCGCGAAATCTCTAACCGATTCCCCATGCGATTGCTTGGCTTGATAAAATTTTTCTCGTTCCTTGAATACCGATCGCGGTCTGGAACAATGTTTCTCAATTAATTCTATTAACTGATCGAATGCCACGTCTGTAACTTTAGCAGGGAAACATAAGTTGATCAAAAGAGTTAATGTCTCCGCTTCCAGAAGATTCAGCAAATAAGCGCGTTTCTGTGAAGCATCTAACTTAGTCGTTTTAATGTCATCACGAATTAGAAGGAACTGTTCTAACCTCAAGCGGAATAGACTCCAATCTCCATTAACGTGGGAGAACCTGGAAATTCCGCCCGATTCCATGATTGCAACGACAACAACACAAAAAAAAAAAAAAAAAAACCCACCCGGCAACAATAACACCTTCCAGAAAACAAACAAGAAACAAGACAACCTGACTCCAGGAACCGGCGCCGATGCAGTCCAGCGCCCAGCCGCTTCCCGGAATTCCAAGTCTTCTTTTTCTGTGAAACTTGTCTGGTCTTTGTTACCCAGGGCCACCGATCTGGTCTTTGTTACCCAGGACCACGTGGTTATTTATTCTTCGCTGGATTCTTCGTCTGGTCTTTGTTACCCAGAACCACGAAATTATTGATTCTTCGCTGGATTCTTGGTCTGGTCTTTGTTACCCAGAGCCACGTTATTTACTTCCAATTGTCCTTATTATGCCCAGTTTATCTCCATTTATTGTCACCTTGACAATAAAATCCCGGAGATTTTTTTTTTCGCAAGTCACTGGTGTGAAATAATCCGACTTGCCGGCAATCCGAAAAACTGTTTCCGTATACTCCTTTTTAAGCTGCGCCACTGTAACGTATTGATGTTTACAGGTTATAGAATACTGGGCCCTTAATCTCCAGTATTCTATCGAGGATAGGGATCTGGTATTATCTCTATTAAAAGTCGTAGATTCTGATATACGGAGGTTGTTTTAATGGAATATAATATACTGACAATAATAGTAACAAGTAGCCTAACGGCCGTCTAGCGAGAGAATGACTTCGCGCCAGCCGACGATGTCATACAAGGCCTGTAGTAGCGTTCGGTTATCTTCGGTAGAACCCGAAGCTAAACGAGCGCAAACACCAAACACTACAACCATATAAGGTGATCCTTCTGATTACACGTGACCAAGGCATGTTTTACAGTATATTGCTGCGTGATCGATGTGGTGATGTATCCTCTATGATTTGTAGTCGTAGGGATGCTTGACTAATGGAGGATATGGGCACAATAACACTCATAACGCTTGTTAAAGGTAAGTTATTGGTAACGATATAAGCGGGTACAACACAAATTATCATTGTGAAAATTGTGATGAAGATCAATATTCGTTTATGTACCTTAACTTCATCGGAACTCCGATGTTTGAAATCAAGAATTGCTAAATAACCTCAGAATTCCTTCATGATCTCTATAACTCTCATTCACCATAAAAAGATGAAGAAAATTAGGAAGCGAATTTTGTAAACATTATAATGCAAGAATTGGTAACCGATATAATCGGTGCAGTGTTGGAAAATATTTGTAGTTTTAATACCGCTCAAAAAATGTCCTACTCAATAAACCAGATTCTAGACAACATCTTTCATTCATCTCCTTACAATCCCCAAAAACCTACTCGTTAGCTTAGATGAACCGAGGTAATTATTGAAATTTATTTGTTAGGAAATAAATAGTTAACTTAAAAATAATAAAGTCATAAACAATACAAAGAAAATCTTATGATAGATTTTCCCATAGACATCAAATTATAACAAAAAACTTAGGGTCTAGATCTCGTGGGTTAAACTATTTAAATTAATTCAAAATTGTAAACACTAGATAAATAATAAGATATAATAAAACAAATAAATGACATTATATAAAAACAAACAAAAAACACTAATGACTGCAATAATCACTTATATACAACTAAACTGAACAAATGTTTATAAAATGAATGGTATGCAACTGAACAGGATTCATAGCAATAACATGATAATTTACAGTATTTTATTAAAAATTGTAAATTATTCAATGTTAGCTAGGATATATTTTTTAATTACACGAAAATATGTCAAAATCATTAAAATTCTTATGAAATAAGTGTTACACGTTCTGATCATAAAAGCGTTTTGTCTATTATGAATATAACTTTTATAAAAATGTTAAATTGATTTTTCTCTAGTTCTCGACCTTGGGACTCTAAAATTAATCTCCGATAAAAGGGGCGCTAAATCAACAAAGCCAATGATAATTTTATGGAGATATATCATATTTGCGGAGTCTCTTCTAGTTTTTAACGGCTTTAGTCCATAATAGTCCGACGAACTGTTTGTCATGATAACCAATATTTATCTAAAAATTTTATTGATGAAAATCTCCCCATCATCAAGTGTATTACAAATTAAGAAGAGAATTAACAGTATACTACAACTGGATAGAAAATATTGCGCGTTGAAACTAAAAAAAACATACTTTTAACCGTGACACGGGTAAAAGTCCTGCACAAAAATGAGATAGTCTTACGACTTAACAATTTGGAAGCATTGGAAATAAAAAAATCAGTTAATTCAAAGGCTGAAATCATCAAAAATCAATTAAATTTAACATTCAGCCCTATAATAAGTATGTTTCCCGTTATCCCAAACTCCCCACCCCCACTTCCCTCCCGCAACTGACACTGTCTCTCTCTGAGTTTCTATCTCTTTTTCTCTTAACTATTGGTTTATAAATATGTGTATTTTTCTGTATTTGTTAGTATTTTTATAACAGTCCTGATGATGGTAAGGAGGTACCGAAACCGGTGGACTTTAAAATATCAATAAAGTGACTTTAAACAAAGTGTTTTCTTTTTTTATTATTTAATAGTAATTATTTTCATAACAGTATACCGTGGTTATTTTAGCAATATGGTTGAAGTCTGATACGGACCACAAATATTAGTGCACTTAGTAATTTGATAATTGAATTAATAACATTTGTCATAAACACAAACGTAGTATTATACTATCATGTATTGTATACTCTGCACTCCGACCGCACAATGTTCGTGCTTCATTTGCTTTCAATCAATCTGATCAAATTCCGTTCAATTGACGGCGGTGATGAAATCTGCACAGACACGTAGGCTTATTAAATACACATCCTTTAATATTGTGGGAAAATATCCCCACAGTGGATATAAGGTCTGAATTAAACCGAAAGCGGATGGAACGGGTCCATTGATAATACAATTGCAAAACTGATTTTTGCACTACAAATGTGTTCCTGATGTCGTAGGCTTTAATAATAATGGTACCATGACATAACTAATTGAACAGGTTGTGATTCATAGAATTGTTGAATTTATTACTGGAATGTGGACGCATTTTAGACAAGACATAAAAGGTTTTTGAGAGAATGGTTCTCGATAGAGTGGACAAATAAAATGATATCATGCTGATTAAAAAAAACTTTTAGGTTTTTCACATGAGAAATAAAACATGGGATTTTCGAACATTATTCTTTAATGGAATCGTCCGAGTGAACATCTAAACTTTGTTCGACATGATTTAGAAGCCAGAACTAAATAGCAAAGCACTTCCTAACCTTCTCAACTTTTCTCATCTCACCTAACCTACCCTAACCTATTTTAAACTAACTTAACCTTACCTAATCCAATCTAGCCTACTCTAAGATGTGCTTACTTAAAAGCTAATTAAAATATATATCTACATAATTTTTTGGTTGTAGTGTTGAGTAAGCGACCTCTTTTGCTTGTAAGTTTATTATCTATTTAATCTACATCTGAAACAATATTAGTCAATTCGCTTCCTCATCATAAACTTGTTCATCATATCTAAAACTTAAATTTCTCTCGGATACCTAACCAGTTCGGAAATCCAATAAACCCTCTAACCCCCGCTTTCAATAGCCCCGTTTTGGGCCAGATAGGTGTTTGAATCGTAAAATGAATGCGTCGAGGGTAGTCAACGTATTGGTTCCAATAATTTATTCATTCGGTTAGTGTTGTATTGAATCCTGTGAAACAAGCAGATTCTTTTGTTCGTCCGCTCGTAATTCGATTCCGTGGTTTTCCCAACATTCCCGATCCATCGGGACCAATCAAAATTTGATTTCGTTAGCAAAACACAATACAATTTGCTTATACTCGAGCTATGTACATTTTAAAACCGATTTTATGCCTACATATCTATATAAGTGATATAGCTTTAATTGTATAACAATGCATACAAGTACTAAAGAATGCACAAACAAGTGATTTTCGCTGATTCGAAGCCCGGCAGCGTGCTCAAATAAATACACAAAATATATTATTTAGGTTCTGAGGCAGTGATTTAGGTAAATTTAATCTTCTATCAAAACAGATACAAATGGCTAGTAAAATATAATACTAAGTAAGAAAATTAAAAATTATGGTTGAAAGATTTAGATGTTGAAACACACACAGATGTTTTAATATTAGATGTCTTATACGTAAATGAATTGTATTTAGTAAATAAAAATTTACAGCAGTTAATAAACGAAATAAATGTCGGTAATGTCTGCTTAAAATTTGACTTAGGTGCCTGAGGGGGAGGTTCAATCGTGAGTCAAACCATTTTATTTTTATTTTTTTTTTAAATACATTTTTACAGCAGGCGCCAGCGAGCGCCAGTCGCTGCGGAGGAAGGTTCAATCGTAAGTCAAACCAAAAAATATAATTACATCCTTTTTTGTAATATCAGATAGAAAAGAATTAGCTTTGATCCCAAAACATATAAATATTTAAAAAAGAGTATATCAGATAACGCAATAAATAAACTGCCAGTACCTAAGCCATAGGATATTTAGGTAAACAAATAGGATTTAAAAAATATATATATTTGAGGACCCCAGTAACCAAGGTAAAGAACAATATTTGACATTCATTTGAAAAAACTAAAAATAAATTTTAAAGGTTTTATTTTTATGTTGATAATGTTTTTCTGGAATATAATATATCATAGATTTGTAATGTTGAGAGGTAGTTGAATTGAAAATTATAGCTTTGTTAAGTCGAAAGGTAGTTTTAATTTGGTCATATTGAAAATGATTTGTTGATTTGGTTACTGGAATGTAGCAGTAACGATACAATCATCTTCTAGTTGTTTTGCAAAATGACAACAATGTCATTTGCAACCAATTTACATGAACAGGGGATTATTATGTCATCTGTACAGATGAACATGGATAGTATAAGACCCCAAAAAACAAAAGCAGGTATTCCTAGACTGCGTATAAAATGGACGAACGATGTCAATATGTTCATTGTTTGTTCATATTTTTATTCACTATAAAAAATAAAAAAATGTAACCAAACTGGAAACAGATATGTTGTTATACAGGAAAAAATTACATTTACTTTTCTCACAAAATTATCCAATTGCCCAAATAAACGAACAAAGATTAGCAGACCAAAAGCGAGCAATTTTCAAAAATAATTTAATTCCTGTAATCACATTAGAACAGATTAAAAGGGAAGTAGCAGAAAGATTGCAAATGGGAAATAATTTAGAACAAATTAACACAAGTAATTTCATATCAGATGCATTGAATGTAGATGGTTTGGATAATATTCTAGTCGACATATCCAATGATATTACAGTAGATTCAAATAACTTACATGTTATTTATAATTTTAGGAAAATCAACATTGCAAATTTAAACTTTGTTGATGATAATGTAGTAGAATTAGCTAACTTACTTCATAATAATATAAACAGATATATAGATGTAGAGCCAACAGTTAGACCAAAATTACCAAAATTGCATACGTCAAAGAAATTATCTAAATTAATTTTTGAATTAAATAACATGTTTTTTTCCAAAAATCATATTTGACGCAATTAGTTTTTTAGATCTTCATACAATAGTATATGCTAGTGCTATTATTGTTTGTAATAAGTTAGGAATTAAATTATCATCCTCTGATGATAGATCATATAGTTATAGTTAACCAGAATGGCAGATCAGATTAAAAAATGATGTAGTATTTTTAAGAAGTAACATAGCTAGAGTATAAAAGTAACATAATAGAATATAAAAATGGAAACAGAAGTAGGAAAATTTTGAGACATGATTTTTCAATGAGACTCATTGAGTCCTCTTTGGTTTTCCTTGGCATTGAATCCTCTATCTAAAATGTTAATTTAAAGCAAGTTTGGAATAAAAATTAAGGGTAATACAAGGGAGACTAGTACAATTTCGCATTTATTATTTATGGATGATATAAAATTATGTTCAAATTCGGAACAAAATTTAGAGAAAATGATCGAGGTAGTTAAAAACTTTTCAGATGATATCAAAACGACTTTTGTTTAGATAAATGTAGAACGATTCATATAGAGAAAGGCAATATTGTAGATGGGGACGAGAGTATATTTAGAAATTTCCAAATTACTAGTATGAAAAGGGATCAGGTTTATAAGTATTTAGGATACCCATAATCAAATAGATTAAACAATACTAGTATTAAAAATTATATTAGAATTAAATTTCAAACTGGGGTCAGGAAAATTTTAAAATGCAATCTATCTGCTAAAAATTTAGTAAAGGCAATAAATACTTGGGCAATACCTCTATTAACGTACTCATTTGGCATAATTAAATGGTCCAATACAGATTTAGATAACTTAGAAAGATTAATTAGAACTAAGCTAAAAAAGTTTAATTTCCATCATCCAAATTCAGCTATAGAACGAATTAATTTACCTAGAAATTTAGGAGGTAGAGGTATAGTCAAAATAACTTCTTTGAAACATAATCAGGTAGAAATTCTAAGAACTTTTTTCCATAGGAAAGCTCATAGCTCACAAATGCACAAAATAATTTGCAAGGCAGATAGAAATATTACACCTTTAAATTTATACGATGAGAATGCCAACATTTTTTTAACTTAACCTGACCTAACCTTACCTAACCTACTTAACCCAGTCAATAAAGTTTTTGTTTCATAACTTTCCATGACTTTATATAACTTTTCAAATATATGGTGAATTATCATTGTGATAATTTATCCTGTCACCAAAAAAAGATAAGATATTTGCGAAACGGAAAAATTATTTCCTTCATTGATTGTGATTTCCTCAATTTTGATCTCTTTCCCAATCTTTCTGCTTACACACTCTATCTGACTGCTATTGAAGAGGTAAATATGTACTCACTAATCTTCCAGGGTGGCTTTTTCATTTGCCCTGTATTATTCAGGTACAGCAACACTTATATTTGAAAACATCCCCTCGCTTTCTATTAGCGTTAAAGTCGGAACTATATCTCCGTTTCTTGTTAAACCAAGTAGGTTTTCATTCAAAAGTAACTCTCAAAAGGAATCAAAGCTCTCTTTCAATTAGGTTTAATTAAAACCCTGTGTAATTAATTTAGTGTTGTCGTCATTTTCCTTCTACAAACGTTCCATTCATTGAGGTTTTCAATGGAAATTTCCTTTTCACATTAATTTAATATGTTTTATTTTTCCTTAAGTTATAATTATTTTATAATGTCACTTGTATTCCATCAACTCTGCAACAGGATCTAATCATAAATAAAAAGAAGAAAAACCAATTGCTTTCGTGAAAAGCATCAGAGGTTTTTTTTTAAGAAAGGCAATCATTCCGGGATTACAAATAACCTAACAATGTTTGAACTCCTTCTTCTTCCGCTATTCCGCTATACTAACAATGAGTGAACTGCTAGCAGATTCTGCTTGAAGAAGGTAGCACTAGTGACGTCTGGGTGGGAACCCAACGTTGTTGACTACTTGGCTATTTGTTGTCAAATCATTCTGAGCTACCAGTTACTTTAAATTGTTATCTTAATCCTCCACTCCACATAGTAGGCCATGAGGAACATATTTTTTCTCAAGGCCTATGTTATTTCTGGTGATGCTGTGTGGAGGGACTTTGTGGGGAGGAAGGAGTGAACATGGCTCCTGAAGAGTCCCACGTTGCACGAGGAAGGAAACACAGAGGTCGGAAAATCGTTCCACTGCCGAACTGTTCAACTCAAGAACGACCCGTTTTCATGCGTTTGTCGTGTTCTCCGATTATACAATGGTGCCGAATTCCTCGGAGCATCTTTTATTTTGATACCAATATATCCATTCCTGCCTCACGTCTGAGCTCTAAAGATTTTAATCCGCTTGTTGATATAGGGAAATGTATCAAACGGACCGCCCATTTTGGTGATCCAGACCAGAGGTAGCTGCCGAATTCAATAAATGGGCGCACATGCAATTTGTACAGGGTCAGCAGTTGTGTACTATAAAAGTAACTGCGGGCTCTGTACAGAACACCTGGCTTCGATCGATCCTCTGTGCCTGAGCTGGTCACTTAGAGATACACCAAGCATATCAATTGAAGGCAAGTCGGGAAGATTGCTTCCGTTCAAGGAGGCTAGATTTTCATTTCGATCCCTTTTAGACGTAATCAGACATGATTGGCTCTTTGAAACATTAAATTCGACTAAGTTATTCTTACCTCAAGAGCAAACCCTCTCGAAGTAACCATTCATTCCCTGTTTCAAAGCCCTCCGAGCTGTTTGAGTTTGTGTATTCTTTGGGGGCTTGCCAAACAAAAAGATATCATGGACTGTACTGTAATCCGCGTAAAAATGATTTGGTGCACACGATAAAGGGTCATACAGGTATGTCACTTATCACCCAGTATAATAATATAATATTGCATGTACGCCATCGTTTTACACGTTTTTTTTGGTTGATTGCTGAATATTTGTGGCGCCTTATGCATTCATTGAAATACCAAATTATGGAGAACTAGTTTAAAAATAATTAAAAATTGAAAAAACTAAACTTTTGACTTCTGTTAATTATTTATCCTAACTCCTTTCTACAATAATAAATGAAGGCAATTTACGCAAACTTCAGTACGTGATTCACATTCAAGGTTGTATTTCTTTCAATTATTATGACGACATTAATTTCAGAATTTTCCGTTCGACAATTTCACGAGAAAATTAAATTTCAGCCGCCTAGTGACCCGCTCTCGGTCGGGGTCAAAGAAGAGCTAAGCGACAGAAGTGTGCAGTGAGCGTGTCACTGTGTCCGTAGTATTACTTTGGGTAAAATTGATCAAACATTGAAATCTATGTATTTGGAATATATTTATATTTATCTATTTAGATTATCAATTTTTTCGTTCTAATTTTTTTTTATTAAGGATCAATAGGTGCTTTTCTCAACTACCATATTAAGCTCATGCCCGTATTATGGTAGTCGTGCGTGATTTATGTAAGAATAAAAAAAATATTCTTTAGAACAAATAATAAAATATAAGAGAAAAGGACATTTTATGGTAAAATAAAAATAAGAAATAAAAAATAGAAACCATAAAAGAAATAAAAATAAAGACTAAACTCATTGATAAAAGAACATTTTAAAGAAAAAATATACCAATAATTTTATATCATTATTTTTTTTTCTTTAACGTATGAATATTTGAATTTAGTGATTTAAAAATAAATGATAGAGTGAAAACTTTTTTTTAAACAGTGTTAGGAACTCATTCCTTAGGAACTATTCTTTAAAGAAAGATTTACCCTTTTCAAATAGCCACTTTTGAACACGGATTGTTAAAAAGGATAAAGAATTATTTGATTTTATATCGGTGTTTAATGTATTATATATTTTAGGAGCGATGAACCAGAATTGTCATTGAGCAAATGTGGTTTTATTTTAGAGACCACGCATCACAGGCTTAATGAAAAACGGGTGTATGCTTGATGAGGTGGAGACACCAGCAGGATATTTTTCCGTATGTAGCATAAGTAGCAACTAGTTCGAGGGTTGGGTAGGTTAGCATTTAGATATAATTCTCAACATTAGTTTTTGTACTGATTGGATTGATAATAGATTCAGCACAACCACCCCATCCCACAATATCATATATTGCTACGGTTTGAAAAAGGGCAAAATAGACGCTTCTTACATTCTCCAAGTCTCAGTTGGAACTTAGAAAGCAGGATATATGGTAGAGCTTACTGAGTCTGTGTGTCATTTATATGGGCCTCCCAGCGTAGTTTATCATCTATGATTATTCCCAAATATTTAACTTCCTTTGATGATTTTAGGGTAGAGCATGTGCAATGAAGTGTTTCAAATCGGTGTTTAGATTGAGTGAATACGAGTGGATGATTGGTTTGGGACAGTTATTAGAAGCATTATGTTTGCTTATAGAATCTTTTATGTATTTTATTTTGTCGATATTAAGTGTGAGCAGGTTTTTGTCTAGCCAATGTATTAGGTCATTATTTGTTTCATGAGTTACTGATTGTTATGATTCATCTTCAAATATTAAGACTGTATTATCTGTAAATGATAATATCTTACCTCCAATATCCATGGTACACAGTGTGTTGATATCAATAAGAAATAAAAGTGGGCCTAGTACACTGCCTTGAGGTACGCCGTAGGACATAGATAATATTTTGCTCATATGTATTTCATCATAGTGGATAAGAGTTTTTTGTGATCGGTTCGTTATATAGTTTTCAAAACATGTATTGGCTACTCCTGTTATTCCAATCTGTTGAAGCTTTCAAGCTTTTTAATGAATGGGAGACCGTATCTTATAAATTCGAAAGTTGGTGAATTTTTCACATTCTCTGGACGGGTCCCATCCTTAGGACGGGTTGTTTTTAATTTAAACACCCAATTTTTTAGGTTTTGACTGTGGCAAAAAAAATCAAATTTAAGTGCCTTATTTAAAAATTATTACTAATTTTTAAATGATCTAAAACCGTTATTTTAAAAATGGTTCCAATTTTGCATTACCTAGGAAACGCTTTGTTGACTGCTGAGATCATTGATGTAGATTTAGATTAGACATGAATCGAAAATATTTTCCACTTTTTTACCTCCAATTGACCTCCAACGCTCCCTACGCTCCAACTAAAGCTACCTAATACGGTCTACACGCACCGCTTGTCGTTTTCTAATTGTGAAACACGTTTCGATAAGATTTAAGAACGCATTGTACGCAATAGCGCCTCTAATTGTATAGCTCGATGGTTAAGATAGCTTTCACTGGGACCAGGGACCGCCCCAACAAAGTTTTACCGGCTTGACGTCACAAACGCCTTTCGTGTGAAGATGAATGAACGTTGTCATTTTGGCGCCAAACTATCGGAAAACTATCTAAATTGTTACACATAAAATTTCCACTCATTTATGTGCCACTTTTATCGTTTACACCTATAAAAAGGAGTGAAAATACTTTATTCTTTGTGTCTGGAGCCTAGGATTCGCAAAGTTAGGAATGTTGACGACATTAGTTTTCTTTTAATTCAGTATATCTACACTTCATACTTCTAGGAATTATCTAATCAGTGGCCGGGGTAGGAACTGATTTGCATAACGTTACGGTAGAGAAACTTTGGAAAAAAATTACCTACAATTTTCATATTTTTTTAACTTCATTCCAGATTTCCAATAAATTGGAGCCAGTTGAACAATGGTATCGCCATTTGGTATATCGTTATACTCAGCTAAACACATTATAATCAATATTTGGAATTCAATCACTAAGGTTAAGCTGAGAGTACTTTAATTTCATAATAAGGTGCAATTTGTACTTTCATTTTATTAAAAAAAAAATTATCGATTGCAATGTAAAAAAATATAAACAAAAAGATTTGTCATCGTTCTTTTCACTCCCTGTGCCGAAGTTAATAAGGTTTTAAATTTTATATCGATTTTTCAATTTAAAAAAATTTCAATAAAAATGATAATTTCTTTAAGCCCCTGCATTCCCAATTTCTACCGATTTATAACAAGTTTCTCGTTTTTAAGTTACAAAAAAAAAAAAAAATTTTAAGATAATATTTACACATTTATGATGCCGAAACCTTAATTATATGAAAAAATCGCAAACTAAGCTCCAAAAATTATAAAAAACCCGTTTTGCTCTGTTATTTATTATGTTATAGGCATGAAAAAAAATCAAAGTGTCTTAAGCTAGGCTTTTATTTGGTTATTTTTTTAGCACTGGTTCTGAAACCAGATGAAAGAAATGTGTTTTTTTATTTATTAAGAAGTTAAATTTAGCATCCTTAACATCGCGTACGATCCACATTAAAAATACAATCAGAGCGATCTTCCGATGTACGAGTTATAATGTTCCTATGGCGTGGTGAGACATTCGCAGAGTAAGGGCGTTCGCAGAGTATTCGAGGCTGTATTCCTACCCTACACAAGCCCTTAGTAGATAAAAAGGTATTTTGTTATTTTTATTCCTTCTACAAATTGTGTAATCCAATAATTGGGGCATTAAATGAATAATAGAAAAAGGCTCTGAAAGAACTTGGAAAGAGAATTACCTATGTTTTGTTAGTATGCTGCTAATCGAATAAGTTAAATAATGTATGATTATTTACCATTTATGTTTTCTTTGACTTCTCATGTTTTTTTCCTATCACAGAATGACGGTCAGCTTTTTTCTATACCATGTCTTTAATTAATTTCCCCCAATATTAACAGATAAGATACATTCCCTTAATTATGTGCCCAAGTTAACAAACAAAAAGGATATGGAAAGGTATTTAAGATATTTCTTTTATTGTTTGGTTTAAAAAGTTGCATGACGGTTTTGTACATTTATTTATTTGATAATTGTCACATTTCCATAAATACATATTAATTCGGTATCAAAGTTTTGTTTAAAAATCGCTAATATTACCTTTAATATTTAAAGTTTACAATTTGAGGTTTTATTCGTTGAGTTTTTGGAAAAATTAAATCAAAATAATCCTAGACTTGCATTCAAGTCAATAGATGTCGCACATTAAAATAAAAATTGGAAATATTTGTCCAAAACACTATTTAGATTGCATTTGATTTGAGTAGAATCTTGCGATTACATATAAATATATCAGCCAATAAAAATATGCTGTGAGAAAATGAAGATAATGTTGGTAGTTTTTATTTTAAGTATGAAAAGTTAAATATGACCGAAGGAAATAGGGTCCCATTAGCTCAGTTGGTAGAGCAGCGCTTCGGCAAGGCAAAGATCCTGGTTTCAAGTCGTTCAAGTTCATGCGACCGTATCTTTTTATAAAATTTCTGTTTTATATTTTCGTTTAAAAATGGTTAAAAATATCTTCAATAATATAATATTACATTTTGAGGTTTCACTCATTAATTTATACCAAAAACAAAATAATATATTATTTTATTACTCCAACTTTAACACTCATCAATCTAATCTTATTTAAATTTCCATTTATGAAATAAATAATAAACATCTTATGCTTCCATCATGCAACAGTTTCTTTCGTCAGACCGAAAAGTTTTTCAGAGTAATCTGACAAAAATTTGTTTGTAATAAGCTCTAGGATTCCTGAAATGAGAAAAAGACAACATAGGTTTACGTAAATTTGTCCGTTACTTGCTAGTTAATGAAAACACGTCAGCCACAGTATGAAAACAGTCACATAAAAAAATGAAATTATTAAAGGAAAGTAAATGAAGTTTCTTAATTCAATGAAAAATAAAAATTTCACCGGACGCCAATAACTTGTTTTTCTGTTGTTTACTGTACCTACCTTTTATTATGTAACAAGATAATTAGTAACAAATCTTTTCACGTAAGATATGTTACTTGAGAAAAGTGATTTAATTACCTTTTGTTATTTTCTAACTTTTTTTTACACGACAACAATATTTTATATGTGGTAAACTGAACATTGAGAACACTAAACAGAACCTTAACAGAATGGAAAAGCTGTACGCAGTATGCCTGAGGTAATTTCAGGGCTTGTTAAATTGTAGACATCATTTATTTATTGGACAATTGTATAGCGTCGCTTTTGTCAGATATCACCCCAGGGGCGCTTTACAATTGATGCAGGTATTACAAAAAATATAAATATTACAAAAATAAAGTGAAGTTAAGTTAAGTAAAATGAAGTACCTACAGGAACAGGTGAAACGAAGATAGAAGATGGAGACTCTGCAGCAAGAATCCTAGGTGGTGAATAAACTGGACCAGCTGCTGCAGCGAGAGAGTCCACCGCGTCCACCAACAGTGCCAGCACGAGGTTTGTCATCCGTCCAGGTATGTTGTCTACTGCTAATTAAGCGCTGACACCTCACATAGATGCTCGGCGAGTCCATCCTGGTGATTATTGAAGCAGTGCATTCGGCTTGCAATAAAAGGCGACGGTCGGGATATTAAATTACCCTGGGCTTAGCTTACTAACACTTGCTGGGCCGTTCAGAGTTTCCGAGAATTCTGTTGAAAAAATCTGGGGTGCATTTACCGATCGACTTTCGTTTCGAATGTCGAATATTAGGAGCAAAATATCTGAATATTCACTTCTAAGACAATACGCTCAAATCATATTTTATAAAGTTCTAATAAATGGTTGATAAGTTTATTTAAATTTCTTTAAAATACTATAGCGGTTGACGCTTAGGACGCGTTAGGACGCGTCCGGCTGCCACAAAGGGCGCTACACAAATCGCTACATAATGTTATTGAAATACTCCCGCTTAAATGAAAATACAAAACTGCAGCCAGTTGTCTTGAACTAATAAATACTTGAGTGTCCCATAAGAGAAAGAACCAGTATTGGGGTTATAAATATAGATAAATCGGTAAATTCGCTCAGCTAGAACGACATTGTAAGCTACTGCGATGTTGCCAATGGCCCACAAGGTTTCAACAGTTTCAAAGAGAGTGCACTTTAAGCCAACTAGGTTCGAGGCCTTATTTTATTTTATATTAAATAATTTTTATTTTATTACATTTAAAACACTACTAAACTACATTTTTGACAAAAAAAAAAAAATTTTAACCTACACAAAATAACACTAACAGACCAGTTAGACAAGCGTACAAAGAAAACATAAAAACTTCGACAATAAATTCAAGCTTTGGACAAAGACACTACCAATACCATGCAATAAAAGCTTTCAACAGTTTAAAACTTGAAATTAAAATTGAGGAAAATAAAAATAAATTCACAGACAAAATTACAAAATGGATTAAAGAACAAAAAAGACAATATTACCAAAATTTCATAGCATAAAATACAAATAAAACCTTCACGTAACACACAAAACCAATATAAACACACATCACTCACAAACACACAAGATTATTTTCAATGTACTATTTTTTAAATTTTAAATATGTATATTATTATGTATTTTTAATTTTAAATGTATAATTTTTCTCATTAAATGTATTATGTAGTTTATATTTCATATTATAAAATGAAGGCCTCAGCACGGGCAAGCCACCCAGTGAGGCCTACATTACTGGAAAACCTGAATTGTAAAAAATATTGTACCTAATAAATAATAATAATAATAATATTTGTATTTTTATAAAACAAAAGAAAAATGTAAAAACGCCTTCACTGTTTGCTATTGGTTTTTACCAGTTTTTAACGTGCATATATTTCACAATAACTAACAAGAGCAGCACGTGTTAATTAATCAGCTATTGAATATTTATTTTTGAATGACCATATGCGTATAAGCGCAAATAAGTTTTTAAGGATATCTATTATGTGTATAGCGAAAATCAATGTAATATTACGTGATATTTTGACTTCCCTTAAAAAACCAATAAATTCAATATCAGTTAATGAAAGTTTTTGATCTTTGTAATTGATTAATCGAGGATTAATATTAGACTAGAGTGTAGGTGGTTCTCAGATATTCAATAAAATACGAAATTACTGAATATTATTTATGATAATTTATTTTTCTGTTCATTTGTACTGGAAATCCGGTAAACCAAATTATGTCATGTAAGTGTTTCAAATTATGCCATGTAAGTCAAGGGACTGTGGCATCTTCCAATTAATGAATATTGTGTGGCTACAAAAAAAGAGAAAGTGAGAAATACCTGCTGATCTATTTATTAAATTATATATTTCGTGATGGCCATTGGTTTCCGATAGCTTAGTTTTGTTCTCCGCCAATCATAAAGCCAGGATTCAATCATTAGGTATGAATCCACACAATGACGGTTGCAGCCCGCAGTGAAGTTATCAATTACCCCCAAGTAAGGTTGTTACGCTTCGACAAATCCGCCGTGTAAAGTACATTGCTATCTCAAGTAACGTCTTCGCCGGGATATGATTAAAGTTCATTAGTATATGTAAAAATCTATACTGCAGTATGGGCCCCACTCAACATTAACGGAAAATATTCTCCGGTAGTACGCTTTCGTGTCACACTCTCTTTGGTGTGCGGCTTTTAATTGTGGGACACTTGCATTGGCAATCACATGAGGAATAGAGTTCTTTTTCTCTGATTCATGGGGGTGGAGCGAAACAACCGCACGTCTCTTCCAATAAAGTTTTCTATCAAAAAAGATTCAATTTTGAGAAGTGCTCTCTAATTAGGTAAGCGTATAAAAAAAGTTATTCTTACTAGGTCCTCCATTATAGCAGAGCTTACAGCGCTTACCGTTTTGCCATGAAGGTCGTCATTAAAAATGTTAATTTTATCTGGGTAGTCAATTATTTCCTGTTTTAATTAACATGTTGAATAATTTTAAACAAAGAGACTCAGAATTCTTACAGATTGTTGGCTGCTATTTACACCTACGGGTAATGTATTATTTCATCGCAAAGCCAGAAAACTAATCTCGCTTTATCCCTTAAAATCTTACGCTTGCATACTCTTTTGAGGCAGCTGAAATAATTTTAGGTTTTCAAATACGAAATCAACCCACCTACCTGTTCTATCTCATTACATCCAGGTTAAAACATCATGTGGTACTGACAGTTATTTCCTTTGAACTGAAATGTGAACCCTTTTGTAATGAAGCTTTTGATAAAATTCTCGCGGAGAAATTAATACACCCCGCTTCCCGGGACTCGAGAGATGTAGCACCTTATTTATAAAGCTCTTTGTCGCATCCTGCTTGGAAAGGAACTTGACTCTATTTGTTTATTTGCGAATAATAATTTTATCTACGAATCAGTACGTGCTTTGCTTATCTTTCAACCGGAACGTTTTCACAATGTAATCACGACATTATACTCTTAAAATATCAACAGTGAGTAATTTTATACACGAATCAGCATTTATTTTGCTCTGTTATATATTTTGTCGAAAAGTTTTCTAAAAATTACTGTGATATTATGTTAATCATGTTTTTTTATTTAAATTTTTTTTATTAAAACTAAAAGTTGAATCCTTTTATAATATCCTGCAAACTTAAAAAATATAAACTACACCTGGCAGCGCTCAAATACATGCATGGAGACAAAATGACATTCCAAACGCATAACATTACTGTTCAAATGTACAAAATCGATGTATTATAAAATAAATCAAGTATTTCCATTAAAATTTTGAGAACTTTGCCTGGTTCAATTATAACGATGAATTTTCTAAAAAAAATTTGATTTGGCCAAATTACATTATTTGGTTTATATATATCACACTCCTCCTGCCTAGTATTATTGTTATATAAACTTTTTTATATTTAATACAAAAACACATGAAAATGATCTAATATTGTTTTTCAACGCACAATTTTTGAAAACAGAACAAGATTTGAATAATTCATTTCAAATATAATTCTACATTTACCTAAAATAGTTCAACTAGCAACATTAAAAAATATTTGTATCTTTAATGTTTTATTCAATCACAAATTATTATAATGTTTCATAATAGTATAATGACCCAGACCTTTAATTTAGACTGTTTAAGCATTTACCCAACCGTAAAATCTCCAGTATTATTTTTCATAAGAAACAATAACTACTTATTACATTACGCCGGTTTCCTAGAACCGTTTTTCGCTCAAACAGATATTATAAGAAAACCTAATAAACCTTTCGCGTTGTTCATACCTGTCAAGCCCCCTAACGAATTACCGTTAGCAATAACGAAAGACAAATGACGTGTATTAGAGTACAGGTGGACGAAAAAATTTCATTAAGCTCACGGTTTCATTATATATCCGGTTTGTTTTTCTGGCACGCTTCCCACATCCGCCGGAAGAGGAACTGTTCAGCCGTTCTACAAGGCTGCTCTCTCTGGCGAATTTATATCAACATTATTTATCGATGGAATAAAACAATGTTTCTCAAAAGGCATCGGAAATAATGAGACTTAATTTGTTTAAATAATTTATTAGTAGTGATTTATTAATCACGCATCAGAAACTATGTAAAACGAAATAATGAAACTGGCAAAAAGGAAAATGGTTTATTTTTTTAAATTACCCATCTATCTATGTATCTACATAATACAAAGAAGAGTGTTTGTATGTGGGTTTGTTTTTTACTTATAAAAATCTACAGTTTTATAAAGAGATCGATTAAATTTTGCACAATTAACCTACAAAACTTTTTGTTGATAAGATAAATGTCATTGTTCGATTGATTCGCTATTTTGCTAAAATTGACCAGCTGACTCTGATTTTTTCTGGTAAATATGTTTTGAGAAATTGCCAGATTAAAAGTTTTTCTTTCGAGCGCAGTGGGCACTTTCCGCACATTTTTAAATTATTTTTTTTCAAGTAAGTGGCCTGGATAGTTTGTATTGAATTGGACCTTAATCCGTCGAATGACGACAATATCTTATTTTTGCAAAAATTGTGGACTGACTGATATCTGCATTACTACATTAATTTGTCAATCGATTATAAATATTATGAACCCCAGCTATTATGTGAGTTTGTGATGTTTTGAATATCCACAAAAATAAACGATAAATAATAAACGAACGTGCTCAAAAAAATTTTTTTTGTTTAGACAACGACGGAAGATTTATGGACAGACAGGCCTGGAGTAAACAGATTCCCACGGGAAAGGAGAGACCGGAGGGACAGTCGAGTTTTGAACTTGGGTGCATTGACAGCCCCGAGAAAGGGATACAAATCAGAAGTGTTGTTTGAAATTACAGTTAATTATTGAATTCAAGTGGTATTAGAGAGTATTGCGGAATATTGAATTAAAGTGAAAGATTATTGATCCGGCGTTTGTGTGAAGTGAAAGTGGTTCGACTCAGTGGGAAAACAATTAATAATAATGACAACAATAATAATTGGATAATTTGTAGAGCGCCGTTTTGTAAAAACCCACCTCAGGGGCGCCAGGTGTTGTGCAATCGCGATTGTGTTATAAAGTTGTGTTGATTTAAACGTGATTTCGTATACAGTTCGAACTAGATTGCTTGTCTTAAAAACATGAAAATAATAAAAATAATGATTGCGTTTTTAAAATAGAGTGAATGTACTTAAAGGCAGGAAGTGTTTAATCGGGCTAAGTTATTGATTTGGCGAGATGGCATTCTATCCACGGAGACCGAAAACCAGAGAATCAAATAGATTATTAACTGTGGGTTCGAATCCTAACAGATTAGGGAGGTACAATTTTATTTACAGGAATATTTAATTACCCTTTTATAAGCGTAGGGAGGAGGTCGAAAATTAAAGTGATTTAGCTATATAGTGTAACCAGGTAAGCTTCACGCTGAGAATGAGAGGTGCCTAACTGGGTGAGTTTTTTATATTATTTATTAAATTTCAGAGGACCTTTTTAAAAGACGGATACAACCGAGGTACAGGAACTAAGTTTACGACACCTGCCGCCCAAATAATGTTATCATTAACAGGGATGTGCTAGGCGAACCGTCAATCAGCTGTGAGCGAGAGACGAGTCAACGACCTTTTCATATATAGGCCGAGAGGCGCGGAGTACAGTCAGTCAAAGGGGAAGTTTTGCTAGCGTATGCCGTCCCAAATTGAAAGCGATCGGATGCAACCAGACGGAACGAAATGAAAACTTTTCTTCTGTTATTTGACTTTCTAATTTAATACTTTTCATCTATTATTTGACTTTCTAAGTTACGAATTGGGATGCACAAAAACAAATCTAAAGTCGAAAGAGGGAGATGGTAATCTCCGAAATAAAACTACCAACCGAACAACTTTTCTCAACAGGTATCTTTCGAGAGGTAGGCAGCCTCTTTAAATTAAATGCAAAAAAATCAAACCAATTATCCGTTTATACCTTACCTGAGAGGATAGGTATTCAGTAGAAGTTACCCATACCTAATACACGAGGATGCTAGTAACCTCATAAAATAAATACTGGAACCAAATATTAAAATACAGACAGTCCTCATCCCAAATTTGGCATTTCGAGTAGACCTTACATATATCTCACATGATAATTGGCTGAATGGGTAGGCACACAACCTATCGTTAATAAGCAGGCAAAATGTCGACAAGATCGTCGTGTGTTATCCATGTATTGACCTAGAAAGGGATGTAAATCCCCGACGGCGTGGGAGTTACAACGTTTTCTGGAGGTGGCACGTAACTTAGGACCTTGCGTGTCACATTTTCGCGACTAGATTCGTGACAAGGGATGTCATGGTTTTCCCCTTCTACACTCAGTAAAGTAGATTTTCCTGGAGGTGTTTGAGATTGGGGCAATTCTGAAATTGGTGATGAGACCTGGTTTTCTTTATTCTGGCGTGAAGGTTGCCGATTTGGAACAAGGGGAGACCCGGCCGGTTGTGATATCCAGACACGCAGATATCGATCGCCTTGCTCAAATTATCATCCATCAATTTTGTTTGGTAAGAGGAGGAGTCAATCTTAGCTTGAAAAAAATTCATTTCCTTTCCTCTCCTTCCCCCCCCAAAATATATACATGGATGGCGCCGACAACTAACACCATAAACTTATCGTATGTATATCACATATATAAAATCTAACACTTTATTATATTCACATTACCCTACGATAGGTAGAATCGAGTAGCTAGTGGGGGGGGAGCAGGCGACTTAGAAGATAAGGTTTATAAAATGGTTTTAAAACACAGCGGTAATGGATTCAACTCACTCTATCTCAAAAGAACCAAGGGATACCACACATACATAAATAACTAGGTTTCTAAACCGAGAAACAAAAACCCAACACAACGTTCGGTGAAGCCTTTTTATACTGAACCGTCACGTGAAATGAGTACGTTCAAGGTCGTACGTCACGTAGACAAACTAGGATGTACACTCTTGAAGGGGTGTGTAATAAAGAAAAGACGGCAGGGAGGACCTTCCCTCCCCGGATATATATATATAACCAAAGCCTTATGGAAAAGTTACCTACGGGACTTAAGGAAAATTATCGTAGAAAGAAGAGAAGGAAAAGTTTGAAGTAAAAAGGGCAGATCATTACAAGTTCTATTAAGGGAATAGTTATTGTGAATAATTTTTAATAACTTGGTTTAATGCATTATAAAATATTAACCATTCAAACAGTATCTGAATTTATTGGCATGGTTTCAAAAATCATATCTCAAGTCGAATGCTTACCACATTTGTTATTCATTGGTTTTGTGTGAAAAATGTAATATTTTCCGTCAGCTCCTAACTGCAATCTTGATGCGTTAAAGCCAGCCACCGTTTCTGGGAGGAATAAATGTTTACAGACGGAAGATTTCATTGTTCAAGTAAGATTTATGGATTCAAAGCAAATTTTATGTAATATTGAAAGCTAACAAGATCATAGCACAAGTGCGATAGCCCATTTCCTCTGTAAATATTCGCTTTCTAGAATATTTTATGTTGCTATGCTGTGATCTATAATTTAGTTTAAAGTGTCGCGTGGGGTAACCAATTTTTACTGTCAGATTTTTGCATCAAAATATATGTTGCAAATTTTTTTTGATAATTGAATTATTTATTTATTGCATCTCACTATACAAAAATCATGTTTTTTCTCATAAAAATCAACCTCACTTGGACTAAGCCTGTATTGAGGTTAACAATTTACATTTGAGTGAATTAAACGTATAGTAATACTACATACAAACACAAAATATTTCAAAAAGAAAGAAAAAATATGTATTAGATGAGTTACCAGATGGGTAATTTGACAGTATATTGTAACAATGTTTGAACTATAACTAATTATTTATCACTATTCCCAAAGAAACAAAATAGATAATAAAGACAGCTAGGGTGACATTCAATTACAAGCAAATGGGACTCTAAAACAAAAATTTCTCGAACAAACACAAAAACTTCATACGGTTTATGAACTAAAGAGTTGTAGTAAAATTCACATGAATGTCGTTTGCATATTGTTGGTACCTAGCATTGTTATACATTATACCTTTTTTTATGATTCCTAACTACAATATAATTATTTTCCACCTACCTAATTTCTACCTCCCGATACCAACTACAACATGTGTATAGGTCAGTTTAAATTCAAAAATCATCCTATCAACCTGTATTTGATTACGGAGCCCCTTGTTGACCCTGTTGACACCAAAAGCTATTGAGCTCGCGAGTTTGCGGCTGTGAAAGTGAACTGTATTTGACCAGCGCAATTAAGAAAAGCGAAAGTAGAAAAAAAACGTATTTAAGTCGGCATTACGGATTTCCAATCATCTTCTATCCGCTGTGCTACGGTACCTTGATTCCGTCCCCAACACATACACTTGACCTATAGGCGGAGCAAGTATAAACATACTGTATTGTAAGTGTTCGCACCTTACATGGGTGTAAAATTACCTATCCGTATGCCTTCTTATTTGTGGAAATTTCATTTGAATTTCAGATTTGTTAAGTGTGTGCACCATTAAAACTTTGATCTTTTACCCCCTCACGCTTACTCCATCACATAAAAATAAAATTTACTTAAAAAATAGATAATGGTTACCTTGGACAAATGCCTCTTTGCACCCATGAAACATAATACTATTTTACTAAAAATTGACATGGGCCACACTGTTATGAAGTAATTGGTTACACAATAGCACCCATTGGTATCAGAGGTGAAACAAACGTGAAAACCACGATATACAGTAATTTTTCTCTCAATTTTTATTTTCTTAGTAGGGCTCATTGTACACATAACAAGGCGACCTAAATCACTACCGAATTTGGGAATAAATTCAAGTGAATCATTCATACGTTTGTCGCAAACATCTTCGCGTACACTTCCCCCCCGCTTACTGTTACCTCATGTGACTCTACCCATTTGAAAAGCTTTCTCAACTAGTGTCGAGACGGTTGTAAGTTGTATTTTTTCAAAAAACTTGGTCTGTATCTACTCAAATTGACAGCCTCCGGATTAAGAGGTAAAGCTCTCGACTTGCAATCCGAAGGTCGCAGGCTCAAATCCCGGCGTGTGCTACTGAATTTTATTTGTTTTATTTCACAATTAACTAATTCAGAATAATGTTACTCCGCAAATATATATAGTATATTTGCGGAATTACATTGTGGAAGATTAACTCGCCCTGGTGTAAGACCACTATTCAGAATTAGAACGTTGCTTGAAATAGCTTATGTAGTGATTGGTGGTCAGATCTGAATAGATAGGTATTTTCCTACCTTTCTCTTTCCCATCTCCTTCCCGTCTTCATTACCTTGAGCCTTACAACTTACTCAGTCTAAGTCTCACTGGCTCCTGACGGTTGGTAGCAGATGGTAATGTTGTTCGTTATTCACATAAAAAATAATTTAGTTATGCCGTACGTATAATATGTATTATTTATCACTAGTAAATGAAATTTATTTGATAATCATGTGTTAAATTCCCACGAAGTAATGAGTGAAGCATATCTATAACTATCCTGTTCCGTTTAATAAATATTTGTGGGTGATTCTGTCCAAATATAACGATTCTGTTACCGATCTTAACGATTTTAAATCGGCGTTACTTCCTGTCATCCGCATTGAATCGAGAAGAAAAATGTATTACTCGACGTCAAATGGCCCATCTGCAAAGTTATACGCCGCAAAATCTCAACTCATCGTGTTAACGTTAAAACTCAACCACGTTGGCTATCACAGTCTTATTCAAGTTCTCTTATTATATCATTATAGATTAGTTTCTTGACAGAACTGAAATAATAAAAGAACTCCAAAAAATCTTTCACAGAACTTGAAAATCATCTTTGAAATTTGAAAAATTGTTTGAAACTTAGCTGTGCTTTTCGACAACGGTAACTATCGATTATCTCCTGTTCTAACGGTCTCTATTGCAGCGGATGATGCGATCCGGCGGCTTCGTTGACCTACAGACCACCGGTTTGATCCAGAAACCTATGGCCGACATAATCAGATCAATGTAGCTCAAATAGTTTAATTTTGAAAGGTCCTCAGGTATTATGATTACCATTATTATTAGTGTAATATAATTTGACATATCAAAATACTACTCCTCATCCTTGAAACAAATGCAAAACAGTGCCCATTTCTCTGTAGACAGAATTTTAGCTCTACCGAAACTGAAGGTCTATAATTCCTGAGGAAGCCTGGCGCACAAACAATTAGACAATTTAATCCTCCATATTATCGGGTACCCACATCGCCATTATATTGGCACCCAACACATAATCCGCCATAACATTGACTTCCCAACATATAATCCGTCATAATATAGGCACCACAACTAATATTCGGCCATATAATTGGCTTCCCAACATATAATACGCCATAATATTGACAGCAAACTAATATAGTAAACTCGTCATAAAATTGGCTTCCCGACATATAATCCGCCATAGTATTGGCACTCAACTAATAATCCGTCATAAAATTGGCCTCCCAACATATAATCCGCCATAATATTGGCACCCAACTAATAATCCGCCATAACATTGATGCCCACCGTGGTTTCTTTATAACAGAATTTATGGTTCAAGAACAATAGTATTATTAGCATTTCTTAACATCTCATTTAGAAGTAAATTCAAGCTAGGATTTAAACCATGGGCTTCACCACTAGTTTTTGTATGTGTTTTTTTTTAAAGTTGAAAAGAAAATAAGACGGGCTACTACGATTAAAGAAAAACAAAGTTCAACAATAAATTCAATAAGACCCATTGGTAAGTTAGTTCCACAGAAGTTTCTTCCAACACTCGAGAGCAGGAGCGATCGACCAAATAAATTCGCTAAACTAACCGAAGGTTGCGAATTTTTCAAACTGCTTTGTAAAGATTTAGATAAACTAATTTAAGTCTCGTATAAAGTTAACGATAGACTTTAAAAGCGATTTATATATATATCTATAGCATTTCAAAATAATAGTTCATTTTCACATTACTTTTTCAATATAGCGTGAACTGAGAAAAAATGCAATTTCATACACAAACAGTGGAAATTTGACAGACAAATCTTATCAAATATAAAATTACCAAAATGTTTTTGAAAAATCGGAACAAATTGCTGCTCGCCTGTGCTTGAGGTATGTACCTTAAAGTAAACTTACGACTACACAAATATTAGTAAAATATTATAAACTTTAATATTTAATTATTGAAGACAATATAAAAACAGAAAAATCAGAAAACGATACGATCGCGTCTAATTAGGTACAACCTCAAGCACAGGCGAGCAGGGAATTTTAAGATTCTTCAAAAATATTTTGATAATTTTAAGTTTGATAAGATTTTTTATTTTACAATTTGAAGTTTAACTAATTTACTCAGATATAACAAAAAAAATTAACTCTAATGATTACTCCGGAACATGCTGTCGTTGCACGTATTCGACATGAATTCTAATACAAACAAAATCTTCAAAATTACGAAAACATAAAAAATACAGTATACCTAATTAAAAAACATATGTTTTGACTTGATTTTAGGGGTGGGCCACTATCTTTATGTACAAAATAGATATTTAAAATATTGAATAACATAAACGAGTTTCTGAAAAGGACATTCCACTAATGACTCTTTTTTTTCATTCTACATCTGTGGAAAGCAAACGGAAAGACATCCTTAAAATTCCTTCAATGTCAATTTTATTCCAGCATAATGGCTTTCCACAGACAATGGGTGTCAGTCATGGGAGAGGCGGGAGGCACACATAGGAAGCGTTTCATTATTCCGCATATTCCATGAATGGGAAGAAGGACGGGAAGCGGCCATGTTGATTGTGGAATTATCAAAACGTTGGGACACTTTACACGTCTAATTTATCTTAATCCAGGCTTACTAAATGAAAGAGCAAATATCAAAGTTCATAAGTGCTCAAATGTTTTCCAGAAAGTCGTCTAGCAGAAATATCCTTTGAATTTGTTTGAAATTCGGTTGCAATTTAACCCTAGAAGCCTTATCTACGCCTGCGAGGCGTACACACAATCTTAAATTCTATTTCTCTTTCTAACGGTTGAAGTTAGCGCTTCGTGCTCTTTAACCAACCCAATGGCCGACGGGAGCTGTATAACTGTAGCTGTATAGCTGGTAACTGTATCATCATTAAGGTAAGTCCAGCCCATAGAAATATGAATTTCATATGTCTATGGTCCAGCCATTTTTGAGTTTTTGAGGTATAGTACGCCTGCGAGACGTATGTTTAGGCTTTGTGTAACTTTTAACTAAGATTATGTGTTTTTACTTTCGTTATTTTTTCGTTTATTTTGGCATTGTTTCAGATACCAACATGTCATGGTCTAATATATTAAACAGTTCAAGTCCGTACCTCTCGAGGACCAGCTCAAATTAAAAATTAAATCTAGTGGGCACTATTCGATCAAATAAGCGGGAAATGCACGAAAAATTGTAGATCTCGACCTGTTGGCAGCTCTACGTTTTGTTTTGAAGGCCCTCTGACAATTCTATCATACAAGCCAAAACCTACAAATATGGTTTACCTTTTATCTTCTTGTGATGAAAATGCAATAATTAATAATTCATGTGGTAAACCAGACATGATTCATTTCTAGAACCAAACAAAAGGAGGAGTAGATTCATTTAATCAAATGTGCACCTCAATGTCGTGCAGACGCAAAACTAATAGATGATCAATGGCTATTTTCTATGGCATCTTAAACATGGCTTTCGTCAATTCTGTTGTAATTTATGGCCACAACACGATCAAATAAACTCTCAAACAAAAGAGAATTCATTAAACAACTTAGCACAGATTCGGTCAAGCCTTGGATTCAGACTTGAAGCTCCGACTTAAAAATATAAGCCATATTCTCGGAAAACCTACTGATTCAGGTAATAAACTTTAGGCAGGAGAACCAGAGCCCAAAAAACGTAAATACTGCGCTTTTTGCTGCTAAAAAAAAGAGAATGTCGAAATTAGTGTGCTGTAAGTGCAAAAAGTCAGTATTTTCTGAGCACAAAGTTGATGTCTGTGTAGATTGCTCTAAAATTATAGCTAGTCATTAAAAATTTGATTACTTTTAATGTTTGCCCTAAGAATAAGAAATTAATATTGAAAAAATATACGATTATTAAAAAAAAACATATGTTCGAGTTGATTTTTAAGAAGATGATTTTTTTATTTGAATATAAGCATAATGTTTTGATTCGTTGTAATAAATACCTGTGATAGTAGTTTTTATTGATAAAACTGTGTTTTATTATTATTTTACATATCAACCTTAACTTTCCATCGAAAAATAGGGCAAAAGTATGTATATTTTGGCCTACTGGCTGTCATTAAGATGTGTACGCCTCTGAGACGTATGTTAAGGCTTTATGTACCTATAAAATAGATTAGGCTTATAGGGTTAATGAATTCCTCAACCCTATCTAACATAAATTTCATGGGAGTAAGAATGTATTGCGTTGCAAATTGACACAGGTTTAAGTTAAAAACGATTTTTAGTGACCAACCTTTTCGCTTGCGGTAAATAATGTTCACCCTAACAATAATCTAACAATATAATTGAAATATCATTAAATTCTAAATTAATAACTCGGCACATTTTGACTTTGCGCGTTAGATTGAATGGTTTCCAAAAAGTCCGCAAACCAGTCACTATTACGTTAAAAACACAATATATAATCTATGTTTGAATAGGGTCATGGAGCAAAATTTTGCATTGTGATATAAATTGCAATAAGCTTCTCAAAAAAATATTGAAAATGCGTATTGTCGTTATTTAAATGAAAGATTTGTGTTCTGTAACATACGAAAATATATTTATGTGTCTAGTAATTATTACTGAGCCTCGTCATGCTAGGTATATGCAGATCTGTACTCACTTAGATGGAAATCATGCATATCCTATATATGAAATACAGTAACTAATGCATAGACGCGATGTAGGCATGCTGAGTGATTCTGTTCTACAGATATTTCAATGGAGACTGCTCTAAAGAGCTAGTAGCTTTGATCACTTGTGCAATGGTGGACCGACGCAAAACTTGGAGGACACGAGCGGAATACCCTGTATCCATCTATATCACCAACCAACCAGTGATAACGTTCTCCCGTCTGTACACGGTGCAGTACGCTCTATGGGGTGTCTCAATACAAAAACTTATTATCGTTGAAAGGTACATAGATTGTGTGCCTTTGTCTGAAATCTCTTTTGAATGGAATTAATTTAAAACGGTGTGATTTAAATCACTTTTTAGTAACTGGTTTTCCGTTCGACTAGACCATTTTCACCCTGTTACAGACATCTAAAGCCCCGTCTGATTAAGTGTTAGATTTTTAAAAAAATTCTTTACCCACAAATTCATTGAATAAATCCTTGAATTAACACGAAAAATACTTGATTTAATATATTATACTATCGCTATTTCGAGTGATAAAAATTTCATTGAAATTGGTTGGGAGATCTTCCCAAATTTTCCCAATTTATTATGCTCCGATCATAAAATTCCCGGTCTTCAGATGGACCCTATTTTCCTCGCATCGGGGAATTTGGCAAGGAGAAGTTGCCATTGTTATGCTAATTAATGGCAACACCAGAACTTTACCTAGATTTGCCTCAGCGGGAAAGGCAAAAAACGGCTCATTCAAACTAGCTTTTATTCTTCTGTGACATTGGGATTGATTTTTTACAGATGAAGAGAGGAAAACAAAGGTTTTTTTACTAAAATGTTACGAGTGCGATCTAATTTCAAAGGACTTTTTTGACATACAAAGAGTCAAGGTCTAAAATTGTGTGGGCTAATAATATAGAGTAGGCGTCGGTTAAAGTGATCATATTTATGGCGACTTTTTTTATTCGGTAACCTAAATTTTCCACTACCATCAGCAACTACTAGAGGTGATTTTATTCTTCAGAAATGAAATAAATTAAAATTTGAATTTTTTTTTCCACTTCGCAAAGTTTTGCAATTTTTTGTCAATTAATAAAGAAACTCTCAACGAGTCTCCTGGTCTTTCCAGGATCCGGGAGCTAAAAATAGCTAAAACTGTTGCCGGCAATCTTTAATTTCAGTTTTTTTTTAATAATGTTACACCCACGTAAAAATGCCAAATATTTTAATGTTTGCCACCACAGGGTGTTTCCGGGACCAAAGCCAAGGAACCTAAATCTTTGCCACGAAGGTCATTGTAAATCTTATTTCAAACAAAATTATCTTTTAAGTTTGCCTTTAGCCTTATCTGAAGAGAGCGCTAATTGATATGCCATCGATTGTAGAAGAGATGCTTTGATGAAATGTTTAACGGTAAATAATATAATTAATCACTAAAAATAAGATAATATTAATAAATCTTAACGAAGGATGAAACACAAAATTAAACGGTAACGGTCGCAACCGGGAATCAAAAAAGATCTGGCGAAAAAGAAGGAAAAGGTCAGGTCTCAATAAGTGGTACAAAAGTGTTCCGGTAAAACAGAGATCCTGATTTGATTCTCAGTTGCAGCCGTTATCTTTTTTAAATTTTCTAGGACTTTTTCTATTTCGTGAATAGATTGTTTTTTCTCCGACGATTGAAAAATATAAGTTACATGGATTCAAATATCAAAAGGTATCTAACTATTTTCTTCTGTATGGTAAATATGTCTTCAATCTGTTTACTTTTGAATCAAGATTGGTTTATTGTTTGTTTATTTATTAAGTTCATAGTATGAAGACTCACCGTTTACAGTAAGCTTTCTAGATGTTGCTTTAAATGCTCTGTTTTCAATTTTGTATTGTGGTGCATTATGACTTATGACCCCAAATAAACCCCTGTTATTTATTCATTGTGTAAGAAACAAACAGCTTTTATATAATATACAATGATAGATATAAATATACAAGTTAACTGAAGTCAAGCCACAGAAGTTTCTTAAGTTAAAGTTCATTGGAAATGAAGTTTTAATATCTTAATATTAATTTGGAGTTAAAGGAAGGGGAGAGGAAGAGGATAGGAGATGCTCCCCATACATTCCATACTCTCATATTAATAATCGATCATACGCATTACTTCACGTTATATAATATGTGACCAATGCGGTACAATAAATGACCTTTTCATATTCTCCTTCACCGATTTTCTAGCATCCTACAACATTCTTAAATGGATGTGACATGCTTCCACTGGCGAATAATTACTGTTGTTTTTATTTTTTTGGTAAACTAATGTTTAAGACAAGATTTTTTATACATAGCACAAAGGGTAACAATTATTTTATAAGCAATAATTATTAGCCTGAAACACTCATCCACATTGAAAAGTCTCCTGATAAAAGATACATGACGCCAACGGGACAAGGCTAGGCCAGGCTAATAATTATTGTTTAAAATAATTGTTACCCTTTGTGCTATGCATAAAAAATCTAGTCTTAAACATTAGTTTACCAAAAAAATAATAATTAATATTTGACAAGTTCTAGTATTTTCACCAAAAAATGTAGACAATTTGTCTCGACGCCATCTAGTGAGAAAGTTAGCACTTACAATGCCTGTCTCATATAAAATAAAGTTGGTTGTTTCAGGTGAAAAAATGTAACAAGCAGTAATTGTTGAATGAAACACTAGTATATATTGAATTATTTCGCGGATAAGAGATAAGCCGCCATAGCTCAGTGGTCAGAGCTGTCGATCGGAAATTGAAAGGACACGGGTTCATGTCCCGTTGGCGTCATGTATCTTTTATCAGGAGATTTTTCAAAGTGGATGAGTGTTTCAGGCTAATAATTATTGCTTATAAAATAATTATTATTGTGTTGTCTCTTATTCTATAAAAAAATCTTATTCTGTTATCAATTTTTTGCTGTCATTATTATAATTTATAAGAAATTTGTATATTTATCTATCGGAAACAAGGTTGATGGCTAAATAACTAATTTTAAACTAATTACTAAATTACTTTTTTTAAGTATGATGAACAGCTGAAGCTGTGCACACGTAAAAAATATCAAACGAATCCAGTACAAATAATCACAGACACAGTATTAGAAATGTTTAATATGTGAAATTATAATTTAAAGGATTGGTAAAACGTGATTTTTCCATTTGAACTGCTCTCCGCCATTTTAATATTTGATATCGTACACAAAGCACGCCCAAAAATAGGAAAACAACTATGCATATCATAATTGTAGTGTTTTAAAATTCTATTCGGAACATAGGCGGCAATAATGATCCATGGTCATGCGGTTTATTTGTCTGTTGAACCTCAAATAATAACAATATTGTATTTGTTGGTGAAATAATGCAGGAAGTTAGTGAATATTATGATATGAACGAACATATTATAATTTTGTGGTTCGAAATGTTTTCTGCTGTTGGTCGATAATGAATGTTATTACTGACATATTTTTAAGTTAATTAATTGTTATAACTTTTATTTAACTAACCAAGTTAAGTTATCATTAGATAAATACAAAATCATATCAATCATTGAATGTATATACTTTAACTACTTGTTATTGTATTGAATGTATCAACTTAAACTGCTTGGTTTTGTATTTCGCAAGATTCTTGGAAGGCTTCCATCAAATTTAGTTTAAAAACTCATCGGCCTTAATTATAATTCCGAGACGTTGCAAGAAAGCTTATAAAAATATGTTACTTAACTATAGCACCGTTATTTCTCCCTTATTTGAGTTGTTAAAACGAAAATATAAAGTGTAATGAAAAACATAAGACGTTATAATTTCAAGACGTCGAGGGAAACGCAAAAAATACTATGGTTAAATGGACGAACGTGACAAAAATTCCTAAAATTCCCTGTAATTAAGGAACTTCGGAGTAAGAAGAAAAAAATATACATCCGGGACAGCTTTACGAGTAAAACTCCAGAAAATAACAACTGTTATGTCTTTACAGAATTATGTAGAAGTTGGCAAATAAGAAATATGTATTATATATTTCCTTCCGATCGGTTCTCATCGGAAGTACGAGTGAGATTGATTGAACCTTGAATTCACGAAACTTGATAGGCAAGACTGGTCTCAATTTTCTGAACTTTGACAAAAAAGTCAGTTTTGATGCGATGGGGGTTTATCATATTCTACAACCTTTATTGTCGTGTCGTAGTTATAATAATAATGTGTATTTCAGGTGGACAGAGCGGTGTGCGCAATGCTCTGCCTGCCATAAAAGTTTACTTTTAAGTTAATACATAAAAAATCAATTTAGAAATATAGTTACAATTCTAGTCATAGTTAAATCTCTTTACCTTATTAATATTATTTCATTAATTATTACATGATTATTTATCTGATATTTATTGTGTATGGGTACCATAATTATAGAATATTCTTAAATTCGCGAAACTTGATAAGCAGAACTGATCTTACTTTTCTGTGCTTTAGAAAGTAAAAAAATCCGTTTTGATTCGATTATACAGGTTTATCACATTCTAAAATCTCTGTGGTCGCATCATAGTTAAATATGTGAATATAGTTAAATCACTTTATCATATTATTATTACTTCATTAATTACTATTTGATTATTGATCAACGACTAATCAGTCGCCGAGTTAAGTCGTGAGTTCAATTCCTCGGCTGGCTAAGTCCTCCATCGCGACACAAGCAACATTTTCCGCTTACTGTGGTTTTAGTAGGAAATTTCATATTTTGGTTAGGTTTTTCATTAATATAAAGATAAAATTTATCTTCATTAAATAAAAAAAATAAAATCGTCTAAAAACACTAAAAAAATTGTAAAAACTTCGATTATTATTTTCATGTATTGTTTCATAGTGCTTTCACATAAACGAAGAATTGAATTCCGTAAGTCTAAACTAACATTCTTTATTGCAGTTTTGAGTACTAATGTTTTAAAAACTGCAGTTCAGAAAAAGTACCGACTTGCCTTTGACAGTAGGTAAACATTTCAAAGCTTCATAATCATTATAGTATTTTTTTAAATAGCTTGACCTAGGAACTGAAGAAAATAGTTTTTTTGCAACTTTTATGTCGCCAAAAATCATCCATTATAAAACATATAATACCTAGGTACTTCACGCATGCGGGTGTTGTTTTTTTTAAAATATTATTTATGACGTACTTTTTCTAAATTAGATCGTGACCTGCCTTATTAACTCACCATCTCTATTAAAAAAGATTGCATTTCGTTGCCCTAAACACAATGCAAGGTCGAATTTCTTATTTTATGTACAACAATTCAAATAAAAATACGCACAAAACTCTTTACTAGGACGTATGTGCAAAACTTACAATTCACTAAGCATACTGATATTTTCCACTACACCCTTAAAATTTGTAAAGTCGAATTATCCTTGCAATGTACTTAAACAGAACAAATATTATTTATAGTTCGTCTATTCTTTTTACATATTTTTTTCCTACAACATTAAATATCTACTTTCTTTCTAACCGCTAACCATTAAAAGATTGTAAATGGAATCTTAAATGTAAAATTAATTCACATGTTTAACTGTTTGTTTCCGAAGTATACGAAAATAAAATGGAGTTTAAAGCTTAGTGCTTAGTGGAACTCGGACAAAATCGGGTAGTAAGTACAAGTAAAAAAAAAACACTGAACTAGATATTTTTTTCTTATAAGTTTTAGCCAAGCTATCTGTAACATTTATATCCATAAACAGATTATTTTTTATTATTTCACATACATACAAAACAGCGGATATATTTTATTGTTTGTAATGTTTTGTCTGCTGATTCACTTTTTAAGATGTCTTCTTTAAAAACTTATTTACCTTATTTTTTGTGTTATTTTAAAACTTTACATATTTCATGCTTAAGTTTCTTGTATTGCATCTCTACAGTAACTCTTTTAAAATAACTTAAATTTATATTTGATATTGTATCTCCACTAAAATAAGATAAAAATACTTATAATACCCACACTCAGGCTTCGCCTTCGTGGGATTTTTTTTCTTAATTACGTACATTTATTACAGTATTTTCTTACGCTTTTCGATATTTTATTTAACTATCCACGAATGTATAAAATTCAATAATAAAAATAAGTATAAGTACCTACAATATAACATTATTTGCCTACCTGTTCACTTACAACTTACCAATCCATTTTCTCTTTGGTATCGATAAATTAATGTTTGCATAAAGAAAAACGATAAATAACCACAGATCTGTATTTCTTATTCCTTGTGTACGTAAGTACATTATTCATAAAACATTATTCATGAACAATAAAGAATTTAGATATTAGCAAGCTTTGAAATTTCGCATTTTTAAATTTACCCGAATTTTCCTTAGCCGTGATATTTACCGACGCGCCGCAATGATACAATTATTTTAAAAATAATTTTCCCCTGCATTAAGTGCGACACATTAATCCCCATTGTCATTATGAGAGGATTACAGAAATCCCAACTTCATTATTATTGGGGTTTTGCCGGAAAGTTTTCTAACCGACCAAAAGTTCTGCTCGGGTTTCCAACATATTGTGTTATCCGGGCCAGGAAATATTCCTATTCATCGATGCTGAACTATTTCGATCAGTATTCTCGCTTTCTGAATTTCAATAAATAAATAGTTTCACTATCTGTGAAAATAACTTTGGAGTAATTAATATTGTGTAGTCCGCTATGATCGCACGCGAGAATGTTCTATGACGTTAATAAATAATGTTAAAATGATAAAAAGTACACTAATCTCTTTTATCCTTCCTGAGCAAGTCTCAAACATTTCCCTTTTTTTTATATACTGTGAAACATCTGTAAATACTTCGCTAATTAGTTTTTGTTTACAATAAAATGTTTTTGTTAATTTTATAAAATAATGATAAGTTGTTAGTCATTTTTTATTTGTGTAGAGCTATTCTTACCTTGATTTGTGTTGAGCTATTTCTAACTTGATTTATTCAGAGCTATTGTTACATTTATTTGTGTACAGCTATTGCCATTTCAGTTTGTGTAGAGTTATTGCTACATGATTTTTGTAGAGCTATTGCTACCTTGATTTAGGTAGAGCTATTGCTACCTTTATTTGTGTAAAGCTACTGCTACATTGATTTGTGTAGAACTATTTTTTTGCTACCGTAATTTTTGTAGAGCTATTGCTACATTGATTTTACATTTCACTAAAATTTTGTTCGTTTGGTTTAGTGGCTTACCACGCGTATTTTTGTTACACTTTTGCGTGGAAACCTGTTTTTTTATGATATCGATAAAACATATTTTCACTTACCAAAGCAAAGAACCTTTTGTATGCATAAAGGAACTGAGTGGGAGTAACTCTAGGAAATAGGTAACTGTTTTTTGATATCTAGTTCTTTAACACAACCGTAGCCATTTCAAGTATTTAATAAATTCTGAAAGGTGCTATCTCACCAGGGCGAGAGTGAAAGCATTTTCGACTCTTTAAATGTTAAATACACAACACAGTCGTTACAAAATGCTTTCTATCAGTTACCGATAAGAGAACTATACAGTTGTTGAAAATTCCATAGTCTCCTGGATGCAATTGGTTGGGCGCAGTATAGACTGGTTGTTCACATAAAAAATTCCATCACATCACTTAACATGTCCCTGTCCAAAGACGTGCAGTAATTTACCCCTACACATAATGCAGTGTCGTATTGGTACGTGACAATCTATTTATTTAAGGGATGAATGTTCTCCGAGGGGATTCCCTAAATAGGCTCCAACGAATGGGGATGTAACGTGTGACCTGAATAAATCTTATTCATTGCCACATCTTATTCTTGTAAACATATCCCGCTGGAAAATGTACATGAAAGAATCCGGGGAAAGACTGACATGAATTGGGGAATTATTTTGTTGATTCGATGAAAATTTTGCGACACGACGATTGTCACTCTTTATTGTATCCAAAATATAGCTGTATAAGTACAAAGAAATAAAAAAAGTTTTATATAGATAATCAACAACTAATAACCAGATTAAACATATTATTGGGTAGGTAGGGTACCGATGAAAACTTATGAAAACCAAATCAAAACTCTTGGTTACTTTGCTAAATTTAAAACTTGAAATACAAAAATACTATAGTTCAAGTAGCTTGTTTTGGATGGAAAGCCATTAATAAAAATAATAATAACATATCATTTATGCAACGCCGTTTTGTGTCATTTCACTTCAAGTTCGCTTTACTATAACAAACTTAAAAACGGTAATTTGGTATTAGTGGTCATGTTGTAAAAATTATTTTTACAGTGTGCCTTACCCAATACAGATCTAATAATATAACATATTAAGGTAATCTTCTTCCTACGTACTGCACTTATACACGTACGGAATAACTTGGCATAGTAACATTCATGTCATAATAGTTTTAAAGCTATAATAATATATAGTGTGTGGCGACTTTCTCTATTAATTAAGTTTCAGTAGGGCAATATTGTATTCGTCGCTCTTGATGTGTTGACGTGTTCTTCGTCCATGGTATTGTGGTTTTCTTCTATTCATTGCTAGTATATTCAACTAATTAATTAACCACTACACCGTTCCACGGCAGACAGGATACACACCTACACAGCTGGGCCTTAACACACACACGATTATACATTCATAAACTCAATTTCGTGGTGTGCTAGATTTAGGTTGGTTTGGGGAGTCTATTTGACCTTCTATTTGGAGTCTCTTTGATCTATTTGATCGTCTATTTGGACTCTATTTGATCGTCTATTTGGAGTCTATTTGATCGTTTATTTGAAAATTGCGTGGTGTGCCAGATTAAGTTTGGTTTGGGGAGTCTATTTGACCTTCTATTTGGAGTCTATTTGATCTATTTGATCGTCTATTTAGAGTTTATTTAATCGTCTATTTTATAGTTGCGTGGTGTGCTAGATTTAGGTTGGTTTGGAGAGTCTATTTGACCTCTCCAACTTATCTCTCGACCCATCGCCTTGCGCTACAATGGGAAAGATATATTCAATTGTCCGTCACTCCTGGACACAGTGATTTTGGACTCATACCTTTTTCCTTCCCAAAACTTCCTCTTCTTACTTTCCTTAAAAAGACCCTCCACACATCATCCCCAAAGATGACATAGGCCCTGAGGGAAATTTCGGGTAAGGTTTATATAAAATATTGACCGCATTACGTAATACAAGTTGGTAAAATTATATAATAAATGAAAAAACACACTTTGTAATACACAACAACAGACAACATTTTTAGACAGACTCGAAGAAAAAAGAATAAGTAGTACAAGGTGTGTTTTTTCATTTAATATTATATCACTCGCTAAAGTATTTGTTTCTTTCAAAAAAAAAATTGTTGGTAATGCCTTCGAAAAGCGAAACCGCTGTTATCCATAACAATAATAACACAGCAGAACTAGCGTACAAATAAGTATTTTGAAATTGTATAATAATATATTATTTAATATAAAAACAAACAAAAATAGGAAAAAATAGTTACGTTGGATTTTATGCCGATATGAAAGCTTTACATTGATTACATGATCATAATTAACCCATCGTTTTTTTTATAGATGATATAAAGAAAATCGGTTGAAACAAATATTTATTTATTTATATTATTTATTATTTATTTATATATTACGCCCTACTCGGCTTTTACATAAAGATCACAACATAAATTTAAAACAACAGTAAAACACAAATAATAAAGCATAAAATACAGTAAACTTAAATGAAGTTATTATCACAATTAACATTAAAAGAAACTCTTTAAATTTATATACGTGTTATACAAAATAAAAATAAATTATATAAGATATTATGTATATTTTAATAAGCATATTATGCTTAAATTATGATTACCTACTCGTTATTTACAAGAATAGGAAAAAATCTCTAGATTAATACCGACTTGAAGAAAACTGATTCTCTCAATTTACATTAGACGTTTTAACTCCTAGGCCCCAAACAAGTTTGATTTTTTAATTATGAAAAAAAAAACATATCTATATCTCTTAAGCATGCGGAAGTCTTCATCCACCAATGGTTGATGATAAGTTATGGACAAAGTTCACAAGTTATATATAAATTCAAAACCAAAACTTATTTAATTATCATTCTTGTCCGATAAACCGAATCGGGAAAATCAGTAGCTCAGCACACGGCAGATTCAATATCAACCTACTTCGAAACATTTTAAATTTGACACCTTTTCTCAATTTCCATTAAAGCCAATTATGTTAACGTTAATTAAAAATTTATCCAATTTCAATTTATCAAATAACTTTATCAATTTTATTAGCAGGCATTTATTTTAGGCGAGAGGGTCGAATTTCATTTCTCGCCTTCGGGAAATTTCAAACATTCCATTCATATTGTTAAGGATTTTTTTTATTCTTTAAAAAGAGGTTTTAAATATTAATGTTATTCCTTAATCTATATTTTGAAAAAAATGAGGATCTAGGAGACAGTTGTATTCACTATTTCAAAAGCCTTCTACAACATTCTAAAAATAGGGTCTAAAACGTTCAGGTAATCAATGCGTAATATTATATCAATTTGTTACGTCGCTTTTCAAGTTGACTATCATAATTGATGAAATGCTCAAGATGATGTTGGAAATTGAAAATGAAGTTCTACAGTGAATTCAAAATGACAAAAAAATTGTTAAAATTTTACTGCGCCAAAGCTCACCATTGTAGAGTTTTTTTCTGTTTAACACCGTAAAAAACTGTTTGAACCGAGTAACATATAACTGTATACCACGATATGTAAAATAAAAGGAATTATACAAATTATACAGAAAAACGTCATATCTCAAGTATTTGCATATATATATTTTATTAAATGCAAAAAGGAAGGTTTAAATAAATACACCGCCATTATGTTGAACCAAAAATGAAACGTACAAACAAATTAACTAAATCGTCTAACGACAAAATGCAAAACGAACGATTTAAAATAGCACTAAACAATAAACAATCAATACATAGATACTATTAATGTAAGTATGCGTAAATTATTTTGCACTAACAATCATACATGCAGAGACTTTGGAGGGTCCAGAATCGTTTTAAAAATAAATTTAGTATCTTTTTACAAATAAAAATACTAAGCGTCCTGACGTGTGCGGCTAGAGAGGTTAAACAATCAGTTTCCTCACACAGCTGTTAGGAAAGGGTAGGTCTCCTCCAATGATAAACGGATTACTAAAGAAACATTTGAGATTGTAGTAATGCGTTTATCAGAAATAATTAAAATGTGAGCGTCGAGAAAACTCCCGTCATTAGAGTCTTATGTTGCTTTATTGCAGTTACCAGAATTTAAATATTAAAATAGCAAACGTCCCATGGATAGTAACATCAATACAGTTTGGTAATATTACCTACTAACTCTTACGTGAATCTGTAAAACATGCCGATATTTTATGTATGGTTCCCCAGAAGTTTGGCCCAAACTACTTTGGCATGTTTTCCGATTGAAAACGGTTATCGGCTGGCATTATTGTTGTATGGGAGTGATTTCCATTCGCCCGCTCATCTTTTATATTTGTTTGGATCAAAGCCAAACACCCCTTACACTATTTTGCCGCTGTTTCTTCAAACTTGCCTATTGTTAAGCATCTAGGCTTTTGTTTTATTCAAAGGCAAACTTAATATAAGGTAATCATTTACCAACAAACACAACAATTCTAAATTCTTATGTTTTATTTTATAATAGGTACCAAATAAAAATGATGGCATGATAGATCATGTTATTTAAGTAGCTTTATGCATAATATTATTATTCAATTTAATTTAAAAAAAAAATTTTAAACAAGTTCTGCAGTGTCATAATTATTACACGTTACAGCTGTTTTTCACTCGACTTACCGACTGACTATAAGAAACGTGTAGAATTTTTCAAATTAGAAACATTATTAAGGAAAACTGTTCACTTTTCAGTAAGAGAACTAAATTATAACGAACTGTAATGTGAAATAATTTTGAATATTTTATAACATAAATACCTCACATAATAGAAAGATGATTAGAACATATTGATATATGTGTAGATTTATGATAACGGCTTTGAATTATATAATCAGAAAGCGAAATATATGTATTTCTTTAGTTAAATAAAAATTAAATTAATTGAAAAAAGGTCATGACAAAAATGAAATCTAATTTCTTTTCGAATGACCGAATTAATTATAGACCCTGTTTACCACAGTGAAAACCAACATCAATCACCGACTATTAAGAAACTTTAAACATCATCAACTGTAGTGGCATGATTTAGGACACATTTAGCGATAGCCGCTGAACTTCACAAAATTTCTCGAATCTTGTTTTCGTTAAACTACATTTGATCCAATCTTCATTGTCTCTTAATTTTGTTGTGTTGCTGTTGTCGTTGTTGTATTACATACTTAAAGCCTTACTAATATAAAAATCACTTCACAACCGTTTAACTGTGTTTTCTTTACACATTTAATAAAGACTGTACAACTTCTATTTCGAATTATTACAAAAAATATTTCGCAACATCGTATTTTGGAAGACTGGCGTATTTTTTCAGCAATACGAATAATATGACAGTTCAGATTTGTGATTTGATATGTGTGGCTTAAAGCATGTTTAAGTTCATAATTATGTTGGTATAATTAACATATTTACTATTTTTCGTCAATTTTAACCCATTAATAATGTCATTTTGGAATTCTGGTTACATGTTTCTGGAAAAGCTAGGTTATTTCATAAATATTATTTTTTAATTAAATGTTACAGCGAGAATTTTATAAGAACGTCATAAGAGTGATGTTTTTCAAAAACATATGTTTGCAAATAGTTTATATTTTGCCAAAATTAATTGTTTTCTTGCAAATTCCTTAATCAAAAAGTACGAAATTTTTCAACATTTTAATAAAAAAGTGTTTGAGATAAGCTATTTTCAACCTTTTTCATATTTGAATTTATAATATTACACTTTATAAATAAATATATTTCAAATGCGAAAATCTAAAAGGTAATTTTATCCAGTTTTTTTAAATGATATTAGTTTTTACGACATCTTCAAATGAGAAATTATTATTATTTCAAGTTTATACAACATATAAACAACCCTCTTAGACTTGACAAGCAATCTTGCGTATCTTTCCATGATTTATTTTATTCCAGTTTCTTTTTACGTTTTAATTAGTAAGGTTTTCATATATATGTTATCAAGTGAACAAAATTTTCACCGCGTTTTTTTGGTAAGACCATAATTGTTTTATTTTTTACGTATTGTTGTAGCAGTTATCGAACGGTTAGTAATTATTCTGTTTAACGTTAACCCTCTGCTTGTGATACCATAGTACCATTGGCTCCGGGCAGTTGGGTTAAGTTGAGGATTTAATGTGGTATTCATAAAACGATATGGGTATTTTAATAATGCTTATTGTAAAATATACAATCTTCGGTAATTTTAATTACCTTACTTGTTGTTTACCAAACCTTGTCAATTTGTTTTCTTATCTCGTACAGCTTGCACGGAAACTTTGCCGTAATCCTATGAAAATGTGACTAAGTACCTAAGCGCGCGCTGGCCACCAAATACGGTGCCGCAGTCAACTTAATCCCACGAAAGGTTCCATTTCCAAGTAAGTGTAAGTTTCACGAAGCTTTCCTTATCTTCGCTAATTCTAAAATAAATATTATGGAAGCCAGTTACATAATATCAACGCTTTTGCTTTTGCGAGGGGACTGCTCGCATGTGTAATGGCAATATGCTGTATCTCCAAAAACCTAGTTTTGAGATAAATACTTGTTTGGACATTTTGTTACGTTCCTCGCAAATAAAAATTATTACCAACTTTAAAAAAATATATATAAAATATAAACATTGTTAAAAAAAATACAAACATAACATGATACATATGATTTTTTTTTTCTTTTCACACTAATTCTCAATCAAACTTTTACCAAATTTTATATTGTTGAAATTGTGATTTTTTTTAAATATTATGTTTTTATGATACTACAAAATTACGATGAGAGTTATGTTGATAATACATTTGTCGAATAATTTTTTTTTTTTTATTCAGTGATGTTAGTTCAGTGTTAAGCCAAAAATGCGTATGTTGAGCCATGTTGTAAACTTCTTAGGTTTGCATTCCAAATTTAATATAAAAATTAAAAAATACATGTTAATTTTTTATAATTTAATTTCAAAGCGTCTTTCATCAACTTTCTAAAACAGTTTTTAGTTTTCGGATACGTTCAGAAATATTCCATTTATTTGGATTTTACTGCAAAAATGGAAATATAAACAAATTTTCCGACCATCTGACAGTGTCTTTATTAAATATGTGTCAATATGCCAGAAGCCTAAAAACGTAACCTAATTCAGAAAAGGTTATTTTTCATTTTTACTGTTGAACAGACTCACTCAAAGTCTCTGCATTTTACCTTCATACTCATAATATGGATAAAGAAAAATAATGACCTTGCGCAATACTTTTTGCGATTTTGTTTAAAATTACATCATTTTATACATGATTATTAGTTAATGTTATTTTTCAAACCCTAATCATATTTTTTTTATTTTCAACCGTCTTCCTTGATCCATACACCAATGTGAAAATCATAAATGTAATATTAATTTATTTTAACAAACGTTTGTGTGATGAACGAATATCTAAATGTATGAAAGAGATATTCGTGTATGAATGAGATGCATGTGTATATCGACGTTTAAAAGGGAGTATCTGCTTTGTATCTCATATTCGTATCATTCAATATTAACATACTTTTGAGACGTACACGACATACAGTGCTCTTCCACGCGCTTAATTATAAAACAAATGTAGCATCTAATTCCCCAATCAACCGAACTCTTCATAATCTAAATGAAATTAGTCTAAACTAAAACATTGACAGTTTTTCGGATTCACTGCCCAAATTCAAACGTAGTATCACGTCAATAATATAAACTGATCAATGCGCATACACACACACACACAATCAAAAACAAACACCCACATATACATTACGCAGACACACACCTATATACTTCACACATCACCTGGTAATCAAGGAATGATAATCATAATAATTTTAAAAATAAATTAGAATTAAGGACAACTATGTAGGGCGTGGTCTTGAGTGAGCTTGGGCCCAGCGCTCACTCAGGAGTGGGGATTAGTGCTGGAAGGCTGCGGTCACCACCGTGTTGGCGGAGGCCATTAGCCACATCCTGGCTCCAGTGACCCGGTGTCTCATCAAGCCAGCAAATCCATTTAGTCCTAATTCCGTGTATACTGTATCTTCCGTATCCAAATATCGCTCTAGAGGCATATTTATATTGGATTAGGAGTCGTTCCATTGAGCAAGTACGGTAGTGAAACGATATCTCACACGTATACAGGCCGGTACAGAATGCGTTGAAAAGTGTTTTTTTAACAGAATCGCTGCATTTTCAAAATCTCCGGGCAATCATATTAGGAACAATGCTTATATTTCTCTTTTTTCGTTTGATATCGCAAACACACTACTTAGTAAACATTACAAGGAAACATACCATAGGTACCTAATATGAAATATCTAATTCCTGTATATTGTTTCATCACTGTAACTCATGTACTGTTTGTTTCTAAAATATCAAATAAATAAATATATATTGCATTCCTGATATTAACAATAAACAGTATAATTATTCTACCGACAAGATTATTATTATATTTTAGCCATTAACATCAATTTACTTGGCGATCTAGTTCAACTCTAAGAACAAACCGCCGCGTTCAAAGCGCGTCCGCGATCCCGTGCACGGTGGCGATCAGATGTTGTGTATGAACTTGTAGCAACGTGTTCACATCGAAGCGTTCTCAGATTGGCCGCGGCGTCCTGTGCAGCGTCTGGACGCGGTGATCGCTCGCGTCCGCGATCAGTTGCTGCTTGCAGGATCTGCACGCTGCACGCATCTCTGAGTTTGTGGTATTTCTCATGATGTCGGATACAAATACAGAGAGAATGATCAACGAAATTAGCATCTGCCGATGGTGTTTTCATGTTTTCAGCAATTAAATTACAATTACTATCACTTTTGATATAAAATATAATAAACATAATCCATTAGCTATGAATATTCATATTTTTCCGATATTAAATCGCTTATTTTGAGATGTGTATTGACTACACAGCGCCGGAACGCGTGTATTTTTTTAGCACAGTTCTATGTTTATATTTTGTACAAAAGAAGTTGTAATTATTATATATGTGTTCGATTAATTTGTTTTATGTAAGTGTAAACCATTCTTATTTAATTTTGTCCCCATTAATCTGATATTTAAAATATTGAAATCGAAAGAAACTCTTGTAATTAAAATTCATTAAAAAATAGTTTATTCAAATATACATAAATTCTAACAAAACTGCATTATGGGATTCATTTTAACCTACCAACCCGTCGAAATTATTTATCTTACCAAACCGTTTTTTATGTAAATTTACACTTTTCAGGGGTTTTTTCACCATCTTTCCAATAGCTTATCTACCCTAATAACGAATATTATTAAAATAAAAATAAAATACTTGCAGTGGTTGAAAAAATCGGCCAACTTATCCAATATATAGCCACTATACATAGGTTCGATTACCGAATTATAAACTCCAACTTAATAAATAAATAAACCGTAAATCGAAAATATTCGTTATTAGGGTAGATAAGCTACTATCTTCATCATCTGCAATAGCCGCTAAAAGTAATAATTCTTCTTCAGATTCGTCTCCAAACATGATTATGATTATTTAAATGGTTCCTGCTCCGAGCTATACCTACCACACAACCGACACGAACGTACAAGTGCCACAGACGCCAGCTGATCGCTAATTGATCGCTAGTTTGGTGTGAATGGTTCTGCACGCACACAGGACGCTGACCGTGAACGCCATCGCGGACGCAAAATGATCGCGGCGGTTTGGCCTTGCCTTTAACGAACAATCGGCAATGTTTGGAGTTCGATAACATTTTTCAATTAAGTAATTTTTAAAATAGGCAAAATGCAATTTCAGAATTTATTAATGCTTAACTTTTCGTAATTAAAACTTGGTAGTGTCTTTTTACAGCCACAAGCTGGTTATAATATAATTCCATTAAGTCCAATGTGATCCTAGCTCCATCACCACTGTGATTATATAACAAAACATATTTAATTATAAACATGCTGTTTGTTATACATCAGTCTAAAATGTACATTACGCTATACCATGGGTTTTAATTAATGAACACAAAGCAACGGAAAAGAAAAATGAATTTTCTTTTCTCATTTCCTTTTACGTGCCAAAAGATAAAGAACCCCACATAACTTCAAAGGAAATAGCTCAGGTTCTATGGTAGGTACGGAGTTAATGATATTTTTGAAAGTCAATACTTACACACATGATGATTTTTTAAATGAATTAATTATGCCGCAGGGTAGAAAAAATATTAAAGCTATATTTTAATCACAATATGCTTAAACGCTAATTTAAATCTACTTTCATATACCTGCCTACGTTTGTTTTAATCCACTTCATATATTATTGACTTAGCGTAGCGTACTCCTATTCTAACTCGATCATTTGGCATTTCATCTGCCTGTAATTTTGTTTGTTACTTTCCAGTTTTGGTTTAAGAGGGTGAACTTGTTAGAAAAGACCCTTTCTGTGTCTTAAACGTTGTTCCCACTACGAGCTGTCAAATTAGAATAATCAATATTTTATCATAATAATACCCACCAGCCTGACGAAAGTTTGAAAAAAAACCTGTCATTGAAGACAATATTGGCGACTCTCAAACGAATATTTTAAAGAGAAAAATCAGAAAAGGTTTCGGTCGCATCTAGGCATTTTTTCCCCGCTGCTCATCTCACTGGAAAATTCCTTTGTAGAGATGAGCAGCTTCACAATTATATTTTATCAAACAACTCAATTACATGACACATACATAGTATAGTACATAGAGGTCTCTAAGATGACAGAAGCCACGATATGGACAATCCAAAATCACCACTCTCAACAAGTATGGAATTTTTAAACTTTTTCTTGAATAGATTTTACGAACCTATAGATTTTATATTTACACTGAGCATATTATAAAGCAACGGAGCTTTATAACAAAAGCTCTTTTGTCCAAAAGATGTTCTGGTATTCATAGGCTGATATATTAAAGAAGAACCCAATCTAGTGCTGGGCACTTGTTTTGATCTTTTGGGAGTATCAATTTTATTGAAAGTTTGACAGTGAGCCTGTATTACATGTACAACAGCCTTACTGGCATAATTTTACTTTCACTATTCAATAACTGTGACGAATACAAAAAAAACTTTTCTTAAACATTATTTTACTATTGTAGTTTTGTGACACGAACCCCAACATACAACATTATATGAAAGCATTGATTGAAAAAGCGCATAGTGTACAGTTTTTAATGTAACTGTATCCAATATATTTCTTAGAGTCTTGAAAATTTAGGCTAACTTTCTTATTTTGTTTGTCAATTAAGTGACATGATTCTTCTATTTTAGATTTTTATCAATTTTTAAGCCAAGATATTTGAGATTGTATACTCTTTTTAAAGGTTGGCAATTACACTCCTGCACACTACAATGTATTTTTTTAAGGAATGGTCCCAAACTGGCTGATTTACAGAGGAAATGCTAAAATTAATATATTTTGTTATGGTCATGTTTAAGGCACATTTATGTTATTAATAACATCTTCATTTTTTAACCCATATTTTTATTTTCTCTTTATGTACGGTTACAAGATACTTCCCGAAGTAACTACAATCTGGAGAGTGTCTTGGATAAATATTTGTATTTTAATGTGCTACATCATTAACTTTTTTTTAATTTTAATACATAATCGTTGGAATATTTTACTGTTTCAATTTCGTTTGAGACTCGCTAATATTGTCTTTAATGATTAAAAACTTCAATTTGAGGTTTTCCTCATTAAGATATTCGAATTATTATTATTATAATTACTACTTACAAGTCATTTAAACATTTTTTTTTTCTTACTGCATTATTTTTGTCAGATTGGTATTGATTTATTAAATAACGGAAAACTTGAATACTTTTTCGTACACAGAAACAAAATAGGTACCGGCAATATTTCACTAGTAAAATATTTACAGCCCTAATAAAAAACATGGTGAAAATTTTGAAAATACATTTGTTTTATTTAGGAAATATGCACGAAAACAGTCACCTAACTTTTTATCTTGTTTATACAATAAAAAAAAATATAATTATTCTCAGAAAATAACAAAAAAACTGAGTTTTTCAATTCGTTTTTAGCACACAATAAACGTTGATTTACATTATTTATATTTATCCACACATGCATAAAACATTTATGTGATTAAAAAACTTCTTCTTTCATAGAATTCATATAAAATTCACGCAGTTACAGTCAAATAAAAAATAAAATTTCTGAAATAACTTCATTTTTTCATGACGGGAATTTCATATGTCAGTCTGCTGAAATGCGACGTTGGCAGTTATTTCCGAGTCCAGTAAAGATATATTTTTTTTACCAATCAAAACTAAACTTTGCAGTGTTTATACAATGTATAACAACAACGTGATTTTTTTTAGCAAGGCTGTTAAAGTTTATAGCACATTTTATACACTGCCATTTGTCGTAAGCAAATAGTGGACTTTAGTTGTTAGACGATTCTTAATTGTTTTTTTTATAATTGATTTTAAAAAAATATATATATATGTATTCAAAACCTTTATATGTTATACAGATACTTCACATGTGAGTGAGAATAAACCAATTACCGAAATCGGTCAAATTATGTCTTATTTTTTACAATACCTTTTCATTAACATAATAAACCCAAAACGATTTCGTATGCTTCCCGCAATGCAAAATTTACCAATTTTACATAACTAGTCAATTTATTATAAGCACTCAGGAAGGCGGTGAAAACTTTTTCAATATTTTCCGCAGTAAATTTTTAAGCCGGAAAATCCCGCCACACACCGCGCAGCCGTTAATCTTTTCCAGGGTGCCCTATATTTACTCACATCTCTATTTCCAGTTTAAAGTAAGCACTCGTTTAAGTAAACAGCGTGCCGCCCTATTTTGTGCATGTTGTTATAGGGTTATAGTAATGCTTTGTATTATCCAACGGCAATAAAAGTCAGGAATTCTCTGTTCTTGTCGTAATATTCCGATGTTACAGAAAATATTATGAGAATTAGTTATATCTTTGTATTGGGTAATTTAATAAAATGACTCATTTGACTTTTTTCAATAGTTTTTGAAAAAAAAAAGTATTTCTTGTACGTATTAAGACTGCTAGTTAATGACACGGTTGTGTCAAAACCGGTAGCAAAATAAACAAAAAATAATTAACAAATGTACACTGGAAAATAAAACTCAATAAAAAAAAAAGTTTTTTTTAATGTGACACTTCACAAGGGCATCTTCGTCTGTAAAGTGTAAAGACAGGAAAACTATGTCGCCACTCAGTTGGGCAGCGTTACTAGATGGCTTAAGGAAAGGGCTTTAGGAAGGATTTTATTAATGATTAATGGTCTTGAAGAGGCCCGGATTACATGAACAAGTAAAAACAGATGCAGGTAGCTTGTTTCTCATGCAGCAGTACACGGGGTATCAATGCTATAAGCTCCTTAGAGCATGCTCCATTCAAATACCTGCAAAACATACTCATTACATTGCTTGTATCCGCAATAAGACAATATCTTTTCTTTAGTGTTCGTTCGTGTCAGAGATAATATTATTCATTCAAAAAAACTTCCGACTTACTTTAAATTTTATGTGATGTTAAAAAAAAGGAATGGGTGGAAAACTATAGTATATTTTGCTGCGCCAAGAGACTTAATCTGTAATGGTCATAATAATTTTTAACCAATAATTTTTAACAGCCGACAAGCAGTGTTATTAAAAAATTGTTTAATGGAACATGATCATTTCATGTTATTAATCACAGGCAATTTAAATCAAACTGTATTTGAAATTGATGAATCCGTCAAATTACAGTATGAGGATTCAATACAATAACTAACTAACCTTTTAATCAGTTCCCTGATAAAGAGATGATAAACCGCTACATTTTTTTTTGTCAGACACTTTTTACATTGTCCGATAAGTGCTATTATTCCAACTTTTGACTTGATCTAAAGTATAAAACTCACTGATCGTTTATGTCTTTCTCTGTTAAGTTATTTTACTAGTCACTTTAGTTTCAAATATTCTCGTGACATTCATTCCTTCATCAATTCCTCGTTCTGATCAAACACAGTTTTTAAGTGCATCTTCAAAATACTCCGAATTCTTATTGATTTGGAACAAAATGCAAGAATGTAAAAAAAACACAACTATGTAAATGCGAGCTAGTTGTTACGACTCTTTACCGACGCGAGAAAGTCAATTTTATTTGATTAATTTGTGTAATGTTACAATTAATTAATTAAAAATAATACATGTATAAAAGTTCTCGTTCCAGAGTGGGAGATCAAAAATTGAAATTGGTGAAACAACACCATTCAGAATTGACACGTTTCATGGCTTTAATTGTGTTTGGTGACCAGGTCTGCACAGCTTGATACTTCCCCACCTTCATATTCCCCATCTCGTTCTCCTTCCCACTAAGTACCTTCAGCCTCACAAAATACCCCATATGGGGTTGCTGTAGTCCCACTGGCTCCAGACGGTTGAGAACAGTTGGCACTTTTCTGCGGTACTCAAAAAAAGGGAGCAAATTATACGAACGCAGATCTTGGGGAAGATTAATGGAGGAAAACTCAGCATCCTATGCTTTTAAAGCTAGCATAACAAAAGAGTGTAGCATCGCTGATTTATTCCAAGCTATAGTCAGAAAGGAAGAGAGTGCGCTGATGATGGTGTGCGATGTTCTATGTCAGTGCAACTTTAAGCTTTTTCTTCTAGGACAAATTAAGGAATCAATGTCGTCAGTACAGAAATTTATTGTAAGTATAGATTGTTACGTTTTTTACCGGATTTTAAAGTGTCACGTATCAAGTCAGTGCCATCTAGCAACGACAAATTGCAAAAAATGGCAATGATTGTTGTTGATAATCGTTGTTACTGCTGATTTGTGTTGTTTTACTGCAAGTTTATTATAAAATAATAAATGTTTTAAGCAATGTTAATTGGGCGCTCGTGAATTTAAAAGCCTTCCAAAGGAATTAATTTGATTTTTTTTTAATTTGGGAAATCCAATTTATTTTGTTTATTTCACAGAAAAATAAATTTAAACATAATGGTAGTTCTTTACCGCGTTCCAGATTGGCAGACATTCTCAGTATTCTCACTCAGGCTACCATTCAGAATTGAAACATTACTTGGCCCCGTAGTAATCGTTCAAAGATGGTTTGAAAGGGATATATGTTAATACGAATTTTAGAGGGAGCGCGCTAATATTTAAAAAAAACGATAAAAATTATGCGAAAATGTTGAAAATATTTAATTAAACACGATTCGTTGAAATATAGCAAAATTTCTCGACAAATGCTTAGTTTGCTTTTATTTATTTATTTATTATTGGATAATTTGTATAGCGCCGCTTTTGTGAGATATCACCTCTAGCGATGTGTAGGTTCAGCCGGATTGAGTCCTTGAGCCCGAGTCCTTTGCGGGAAGCGGGTTCTACTCCCACTCCTTTTCGTAATCAACCACTCCCAGAGAACTCGGTCTGGGACTCGGACCCGAATGCCTCCAATCAACGACTCCCAGAGAACCCGGACCCGAGAATGCCTCTAAGGACTTGGACTCGGACCCGAATGCCTCTAATCAACAACTCCCAGAAAACTCGGACTCGGGGTCTCGAACCCGAATGCCTCCCTCCACCACCGGCCTCGCGAGTCCTGCAGTGAGTGGTAAGTTCTGGTGGTGAAGACATCTTCTGTTTACCTGCTTTACAGTAAGTGGATGTTTTGTTTATTGTTTAATATCTAGTACTTATTGGAGTTATTTGGGGTTATGAGTTGCTTTTCTAAACCGATGAGCTAATTAGTTAAATAATAATATCGACTGACATTATTTTAAAGTTTTATTTTAATTATCGTTCACTATTTTTATTTTTTGTGTTATTAAAAATACAAATTTCAGTGGTGTCTGTCTGTGTATCCGTAACTCTGGTTCAATGAACTCTAGAATATGGATTTGCTTTGATTTTAAAAATTGGAACTGATTGTCAACTGGTATTGGAAAGATTCAGACAAGCGATAAATTAGGTACCAAGATTATTTTATTCAATAATTGTTTATTTAAAATGGCTATCTTTTGTTAAAATTTTTTAGCTATGTCGTAATAGTGTTCATTCGAAAGGCAAATTTCTGGCAAATGTTTATTTTTAATGATCCTGAGACATATATATGTATATATTTGTGAAACCAAAAGGAAAAATATACAAATCAAGTATATAATATACACAAATCCTACAATAATATATTGAACAAAGTGTGTATGTATTGTAAAAGTAAAAAAAAATGGACTGGAATAAATAGATATTAAAACATGTTGTTAATTGTTAAAATTTTAATAGTTCAATGCTGTACCTAACTACTTCCTGACTTTGTTTTTAAAACATCTCGCCTTTACTGAGTTTCATTTGATAGAGGCTTCGACCAAGTACCTTTATCTATATCGATGGACAGAGATTATGAAAACGACAAATTCTCAACGACAACCGAAATTTATGTTACTACATTTGATTTATTACTGCTTACGCGTGTGCTAAAATTATCATCTGGAACTTGGAACCTAATACTACATCCGTTACGGCCTCGCATTAGCCGTAGCCCAATCAGCTGGAACACGACAAGACACGAATGGATTTCGTTGAACTTCGCCAAAATGTAAACTGCACAACTCGCGACTCGGGTGCGATGGGTGACGGGATTGACTCCGTGTTCTCGTGTGGGTCCGAGTTCTTGTGCGGGTCCTTGTCCTGCTACGGGTCCGAGTTCTTTCGCGGGTTCTATCCGAGTCCGAGTGCCGAGTCCTTGGCCGGACCCGTGCGTCCCGGTAGTCGCCCAGTACCCAGTCCGCACCCAAGAACTCGGACCCGGGACCCACTCCAAGAACTCGAGTTCTTTTAAAAGGAAGCAGTCCTCGGATGCCTCCGGAAAAATGCAGGACTCACCCACCTCTAATCACCTCAGGGGCGCTTTACAGTTGATGCAGGTATTACAGAAAATATAAATATTACAAAAATAGAGTGAAGTTAAGTTAAGTAAAATGAAGTTAAGGAACAGGTGACACGAAGATAGAAGATGGAGACTCTGCAGCAAGAATCCCAGGTGGTGAAGAAACTGGTCCAGCTGCTGCAGCGAAAGAGTCCACCGCGTCCACCAACAGTGCCAGCACGAGGTTCGTCATCCGTCCAGGTATGTGTCTGCTGCTAATAAAGCGCTGACACACTATCCTCTCACAGATACCAGACCTTGGCAGCACCGCTGTGACGTTCTACGAAGATAGAAGATGGAGACTCTGCAGCAAGAATCCTAAGTGATGAAGGAACTGGACCAGCTGCTGCAATAAGAGAGTCCACCGCGTCCAACAACAGCGTCCAGGTATGTATCTGCTAGAAAGCTTTCAAAAAATCACAGCTTATCTTTAAAGATAAGCTGTGATTTTTTTCATTCCTATAATATTTTCGTAACTTACTTGCGGGGTCGGGGGGGGACCACTAGGTTTAAAAGCCAGTTACGTACCAACCCTCACCTTTTCTATTTCCTTTCCCTCCCAACTCCCCTCAGCTTCACAGGATACTCCCATTAAGATCACCGCGGAAGCAGTTGGGACTCGTCTGCGGTATTCACATAAAAATATAAATAAATAAAATATAAAGAAGAACACGATATCTGTGTATGTTTCAAATGCAATAAACAATATGTGGTTTATCCATTTGTCTTTGACTTTGGCGCAAGAAAATATTCTGTTATTGATTGCAAAATACAACCATAAACATCATCACTTTAATCATTTATTTGCCCCTGCCTTTTGGTTTGTTAGAAGCATTTCTCATCGGAAGCCCTTAGCTCATCTCTCGCCACGATTGCGGCCCCAGAAGCCATAAATCACCTGTTCCATTTCCTCCCGTTGCAACTTATTGCCTTCTGACTGCAGCTATCCCGTATTCCTGCATTTAATAATAATTGTTTAAGGCGCTGCTCGTAATTAAATTAGAAAAAGCTGCCGGGATAACCCACATACAGTGCATACGCTGCGAGTGAGATACGCAATCTGTGGTAAGCGTGCCTCTTCTCGATGTACAATATGCATTATGTTGTGGCAGATGTTCTAAACCAAAGATATTAGAAGAACGAGATGTGCTATGAGCAGTTCATACTGTGTGGAATTGTTTTGCCCAGTGTCGCCGGTTTTCTTCACCAATACTACTGCACACCTTCGCTTACGCTAAGGTATCCGCACTAATACATAGAACAGATTTCTGTGCGTACACGTCCCGATAGTATTCAAAGTACCCTAATTAGGTAGTACTCCGCCTATGGTCCGGCGGCCAACATAGCATATCTCGTTCTTCTAATATCTTTGTTCTAAACCGTACTTCGCGAAGAACATTATTATTGGTTCCCGAGCCAATTTGTAAAACATATAACTATCTTCGATACAATTTATAATTTCCCAAGATTATGAATTGGCGAAAGCATACATGCTTCTAAAATTACCCTAATTCTTAATTACATCCATTCCGTTCCACCTCCTTACCTTCATCATACCAGGACATATTTTAGATTATTGTATGATACCTTAATACGAGACAATACCCTAAAGTCAAGCCAGAATCTTAACTACGTAAGTGAAGCAGCCTTGCACAAAAATATGCGACGCGCGGCCTTGGCTTATTGGACAGTCCTACGGTTGAATTTTCCCTCAAATCAAATCTCTAAAATAAACTGAGAATCTTATCGTTATAAGTGATGAAGTCGTGTAAAAACAATATTTGGTGCGCGGCCCGACGTAATGGACGGACCCACGGTAGACTTTGCCCTGGCAGGTCTAGAAAATCGATCTCTTCTTAAACTAATTACTTAAATCTCAAATGTTTCTAAAGAAATCCTTCGGGAAGTTACTAATTCATCGTCTAGAAAAATAAAATCTAGTATTTACCGCGAATTTTATAGATGACAAACTTTTTATAAAATTTTCTTAACGTTTTTCATGAAATATTTTTATTTTAAGGTCCTGTTTGAATTAATCTTAAATATCAATAATTTACATCTGTTGAGATCCCTCTAGAAATATTAGAGATTTTAGTAATACGTTCATCATAAATAATTAAAATGTAAGCGTCCAGCAAATCCCCGTTATTAGAATCTCATGTAGCTTTAATTGTGTTACCATTAAGCAACTTTTTTTTACTATTATTATTTTCCAACATTCACAGAAAATTTGTAAAAAGTTTTGCTGCTCCTTGAAGTAAGTATCGTACAAGTCCTTAGGTTGGTAGGTAGGTAAAATGCTTTATGTATTTAAATCCGTTAAGGCATCTTTTTTCCCGTTAGGGAATCTGGCCAAAAAGTTTCGCTCGCTAGGTGCCTCCGAGCAGAGACGTAAAGGGTTTTGGCTTGCAGAGTATTATAGTGTTTACTTTTTAAAACTTTTTCCGTTATGCAAAAAATACTTGCTTTTACTAAATTTAAAATTACCATCCTACGATATTTTTAATGCAAGTAGCACGACCTACAATTTAAAAGCCTTTTTAGTTGTTGTAAGAAGAAAGAAGAAAAAATATTGAGGTGGTTAGTAAAATTTACTCGATATTAGAAAAGATCATTTGAAACAAATAAATAAAGCCAACAAAAGCTACACGTATAATAAATTAATAGGAAATGCGAGCGGCGTTTGACCATGCAAAAGTATTCCCCTATTGCTTCTCTAAATTTTGACACAAGTTTTTTTTTACGTTAACCCCACACAGGAAAATTATTTCCCTCAGGGCCTATGTCCTGTGGAGGATCTTATTTAAGGAAAGAAAGTAAAGGAAGTTCTGGGAAGGTATAAGGTGTGAGGGGTGGGTAGGAATCTAGGAATCAGTGTGTCCAGGAGTGACGGACATATGAATATATCTCTACCACTGCGGCGCAAGACAATGGGTTGAGAGACCAGTTGGAGAGGTCAAAGGGTCTCCTCAAACCAGCCTCACCCCTGCTTAATCACCAAACATAGCGGACTACTCGGGGTGACCTATGGCAAAGGTGTTGGTTATCCAATAAATGGTTCAATAAGCGGTACCCAAACCCGCCTCCCAAAGTGCAAATGTTTTTTTAATCAATAATAGTATAATTCTCAATAAATATTGAAAACTGGCATGTATTTTTGATTTTTATGTACGTTTTGATATTTTGGATAAGTTATTTGCTACGAGGAAGGCAAAACAAACAGACATAGAATACATTCATAGAATATAGTTAAACACAAAAAATCTTAAGAATCAATAAAGCTTTGGAGGAGACAACAAGAGGATACGAAACCTTGATGATCTTTTTAGGTATAATCAGTCTGAGGTGCAGTTGTCCTTTTCACTCAGTTTTCGGGATTGGGGACGTAACTGCAACAGTTTCATAAAATACCTATTATCAAATTCTCTAGAAAATTATACTGGATGTATAGCGATGTTATCAATTATTTTGTTTATTTAAATTTCAAGGACAAAAATATCAATAGTTCAGACAGTTCAGTTTCAAAGCAACCTTCAGCTCGACCACAACTTCTCGATTAAATGAGGTTGTGATTTTTAAAATGGGTCTGAAAGAAATAGGATGTAAATTGTAGATACCTACTACAAGCTTTCTTTAAAGAATACGTTAGTTCCTAACACTGTTTGAAAAAAAAAGTGTTTTTTCTATCATTTAATTTTTATTTATATATTACAAAATAAAATGTGACAATGTGACCACAAACAGGTACGCTTCTAGATAAGTACATACCATGACAAACCTGTGTTCAATTATTTTATTTATGTAAAATAATTGGTTGACGTTGGCTTCATGAGAACGGGCCGTTTTTACGACTCGTTTTTGTGTAAGTCGGCTCCTATGTGGAACGAGCTACCGGCATCTGTTTTTCCTCCCTCCTATAATCCGAGCCTCTTCAAAGCCCGCATTAACAAATCCCTTCCTACAGCCCCTACCTTACTCCGCCTCACAACGCCGCCCAACCGGGTGGTGACATAGTTCCCCTGTCTGTGCACTGCACAGGCAGGGACACTCTTGTGAGGTGTCACATAAAAAAAAAAAAAAAAAAAAAAATTATGTATTTTAATCTTTCTTTAAATGTATATTTTTTAATCAGTTTAATATTTATTTTAATTTCAGTTAGTATTTTTTGTGTTTCAATAATATTTCATACGCCCTTTTATTTTATTATTTCTTACTACAAAATATTGTTTTGCTTGCTCTTATATAATTCATGTGCGACTAACATGAAACTGGCATGAAAGTTGAGATGAAGATTACGCTATGGTAGTTGAGAAAAATGTATTTTTGAAAATTTATAAAAAAATCTTACTTAAGATTTTTAAAATTTTAATTTGAATCCAAACGTCAAGCGTTAAAAATGTAAATAATATTTATTTTGGTAATTATTTGGGATCGCTGGCGCTTAATCCGATTTTAATTTACACAAAACATTTTGATTCCCGATTCATATCATTAAACCTTACGTACAATACAATACAAAGTCGGAATCAATTACAAAATCGTTCCAGTCCCATGTTATTTTATTTGCAGAGTCGTTAATATGTTCCTTGTTCACGAAATTGCTCCTAACGGTTCGCTGACGAGCGTAGCTCCACAATTGTCCATTAGAGCTCATCTTCTTCCAGCACAATGGGGACAATTGTCGCGGAGAAACTATTTAGAGACCTGCAACACGAGCGCTAAATCTTCGTTTAACTATAAGCAGAAGTTAATCGTGATTTAACGGGCCGCTCTCCGGCTCCTAGCGGGTCCGCGCAAGAACCGGTGCGGGAATCCTCGTAGTACTGTGCAGTGTGCAGCGGGCTACTAGCTACTGGCTACTAATGACCTCATTGTGACTTCAATGAAACAGCGCTCGCTGACGCTAAATTTCACTTGGAGTTGAGATGGTAGGTGTTTCAAGAAAGACGTATTTTTATAAATTTAAGAAATATACTAAATGTTTTAATTTAAATTTAAGTTTCATATTCGAAATTGAAACTGATATTTCAATAGTTCAGACTATCCCGTCATTATTCACGGGTCTGCGTTACTTACTTATAATTCTCTCCTTTATTCGCTTCCTGTTGAACTTCATTTCCTCCCATTTGTCTTGTAAGTAATCGATTCATTTAAGAGCTTTCAAGTTATTGTCGGTAGGAATCTACCTATTACCTACCCCTTCGTAAGAAGCTTTTAGTCCCGCTCCCGACATTCAATTACAATATTTTCGTTTTCTTTGTTTGGTTTTTTAGGTATGACAAAAGAGATATATTTGTTAAATCTGCTATTCATTTTGTTTGCTGTGTTCATGCTGAAGTTATCTCCGGGAGCAATTATTTATTCTTTTCAATTTCTTGTGCCGTCATTTCTTCATGCTCTACCTATTTTAGTATTCCCTTCACTTACATATAACCAATTCATATTTTTTGGTTAAATTTTTTCATGTTTCAATTAAAATATATTTTTATTTCTGTACAATTCTAACAGCGATTGTCTTCAACAGATGTAATGAATCTAATTTAAAAATCTAAACTCGCAATCAAAAACCATGATTACCATCAAAACAAAGTCCAAAAACCATGATTATCATCAAAACAAAGAAATACAAACACAAAAACCATTTTTAGTAACCGTGGGGGGTGAAATTCGAAATGGTTGATTTACGTAAAGTATTAAGGTGGTATGATGTGTACATTATATTGCGAATGTAAAAACACCGCACCTGCTCCCGCTGAGAAGATCAATCATAATCCAGCTCGTCATTGTCGGGTAATTATTTCTGAGGCCGGCACAAGATGGCTGATTTCAAATGTTTCAAGGTTTTTGACAAATTACACATCTTCTTTTGCCTGCCCATCCTATGAAAACATTTTAGTATGGAGACAGGGGCGTACTGGATGACCTGTTATATGGGCTAACAAAATTATTATTATACTTAGCTAAACTTTGTCTTAACTTTGCGAAAAGCTGTTTAAAGAAAAAAATATGTCAATCTAAATCGCTTATAATACAATCAAGAAGAGTAGGCGTTTTCTAGAAACAAAACGTAGATTTAACTCTTCTTTGTTGTTCGTTTTAACAAGTTATTTACTAACAAGTTTATTTAGAATGAAATGTAAATATTTCTTACTATTGCATTTTACGTGAATTTTTTTAAAACCTTAACTCTAACCCCACAGACAAATGGCTACATAACAATTTTCACCAAAAAAGTAGAGGTGCTAAAATCTATAATTTTTGACGTAAAATAATTTGTTGCGATGCTACGAGAATTTTCTAGAACGCTCGCCAATACAAAACGCATTATAGCGGGAACACTCTAGACGCAATGCGAGAGTTCGGCGTTCTTACCTACTGTTCTGAAAGTTCTTGTGCACCCGGGCGCATATATAATGAGGCGCGCCGAGATGTACTTAGTCAGTCATTAATTATCAGTTTTACGAGTGACCAACTAGCCAGCGCTGCGACGAAGCGGCCGACACTGATCATTGTTTCCTTCCGTGTTGCGTCCCGCCCTTTCTTCACACGCCTCTACAGGACCTGCTCACCTACACCCGGTTCTGCACGGACCACGATTTATTATGGACTCCTTGGGATCACATCAGCGCCCTGGCCCCGGCCATCGTTTTTGGCCAGCGCTGACCTCACGCGCCTAGACCCTGCGACCATTTCGCCGGTCTGCGCATCGACCCCGCGGCATCGTCGCCGGCCTGCATCTCCTGCTCATTTACCAACAAGGTCCTTTGTACCTTCGGCTACCTCGTTCACACTGGAGTACGCGGTGTCGACTCACTGACCCGCGCCTCGACCACACCATCGCCGTCATCGCCATCTACATCTGGTGTCATCCTCCTTGGTCCCAGTCATCTCCCAACTGCGCAACTCACTGACTCAGAATAAACACTGTGATAACACACAACTATCACCTTTCATTGTCTCCTTACCAGATCACCAAAAATTTAACAAATCCCTAATTGTATATGAAAATAAATATTAATGTGATAGAAAAAGTATGCTTCACCAAATAAAGATAAAAAATTTAATATTTAAGTTATCTACGAATGCATGAATATTAAAACAATAATATTTTTATTTAACCAACCCGTAAAAAACTATTGACAAAAAAAGGAACTTAATCCATTTTCAATTTTCGACCTAAATGCGACATCTCTTGGGCCAGCTAGTAGCCAATTTCAAAGAAAGAAAAATTTCATTTGACTGCCGACTTGAACTTACCTTATTTATTCTCTATTTATTTCGTATCTCTACTGTAATGTCATCAATTTCAGAGAAATTCGTATATGTTTATGTCTTTTTACATAAACAACGAGTCTTTTTTGTCAAGTTTCAGCTCGATCATTTATTCACGAAAACAAAAATTAAATTAGAATAACCGATGTATTTTATATGGTATTCAAGTATGTTTTATGGTATTAAGGTAGGCATGGCATACATCCATTGTATACGATTTCTGTAGGCGTATAATATTTTGTTAATTAACAAGTAAATCACATCGATCAAACAGCGCGAGCGTTAAAAATAATTAATCACATTTCCGTTCAATATGACATTAAAAAAAGTCGAGCACTAAAAATATCGGGCCGGTTTAAATTCCCAATCCGTTTATGTCCGGAGGGTTGGTTATTTCCACCTACTTGTGATGCAGACGTAATTACGAGAAGAAAGAAACCAACAAAGGTTTGGTTTTCCACCGCTAGGGGCGCTGCCGTCAATGGAGCTCAAACATTTCGCTATGTACCTATAATTTGTGTGGACGAAATTTATGGTTGAACTTTGTAAATTCGCGGTGAAGACGTATTTATTTGCTGAAATTAAATGACGAAACGTCCATTTAGAAAGGAATCCAATTTACATTCCTAAGTAAAGGATTTTTATTAGTGGATATTAAATAATCTTAAAATATAAAAATTCAGCCTTCAGATGTTTCCACTCGTAAAACTCGAAAAGTAGTAGACCGATATAGCTGAAAACTTCAACGTTTGTTCTTTAAAAACAGCCGCCATAACAGTGTTAGTAACATGTCCAGTGTCTAGTCTGTTTGCATTATAACATGGGCATGTGTCCAGTGTCTAGTCTGTTCGCAGTATCTTTTGAATCTCAGTCTAAAACAAAAGGCAAGCAAGGCTTCCATTATTTTATTTCCGTTTCTTTCATTTCATACCATTCTCTTTTCTTATTTCCATTGTATCAACTATTTTTTATCTCCTTACATCGTATTCAATTTGTATTAATTACGCTGTTCTCATTCATATAAGAACAATCAGTTAAAAAAATGCAAAAAAAGGACGGGTTGTTTCGGAGAATTTGAACAATTCATCAAATTTCAACGTTCATTTACGGGTTCTGTGAAATTCCTATTCAAATTCTGTTACTATATCATTATAGGCTAGTTGCTTGACAGAACTGAAATAAAAACAGAACTTAAAAATATCTTTCACAGAACTTGAAAATTAACTTTGGAATTTGGAGAATTGTTCAAGTTCTCCGAAACAATCCGTCCTTAGTGACTTCATTTGAATTAAAGTAAAATAATTATTTTTATAAACACCACTATTCAATCCAAAAAGTAAGTATACGACAAACGTACAATGAAAATTGTAATTCGCAGTGATACCTACATTGACCATAATTTACTTTTTGTTATCTTAGTTAATCCTTGATGTAAAGACGATTTAATTTTTTTTATGTTTACCTAAATATGTTAGTTTACAAAAGTTTTTGTTTATTTATTTGTTTATACTGTGTTATTATAGACGATCATACTTACATAAGAACTATCCAGTTCTAAAAACTCAGTTAATACACAAATATGTACAACAATTACAAACATCTACTCAGACATAGGATACATCAATTGTCATACATCTTGTTGTATAAATAAATGCAATAATTACCTATTTTATCATAATATAATGAATATTTTAACAATAATAACTAATCTCTTCTATTTAAATTCCTCTTTAAATTCCACAATTTAAACACTGCTCATTGTAATATTTTCTCTTAACGTACTTATTTGTCCTACTTGTTAGTCTTTTTGAAATTTGTCAATATTCGTTTTACGTTTATCCTGAGAAAAAAACTTTTCGATTTGTTTTGTTTAAATAAGGTGTTGACAAAGTTATTTAGTTTATTTAAATCAGTTGAAACCCTATTAAATAATTACTCACTGTAAGGCGTAAAAATTACACTGTACACATAGTAAAATTATGTATTCGCTCCACAACTTAACTTAGTCTAATTAATGCTGGTTGGTAAACTCCAGTCTATGTTGAACTAATCTTTTCCATGACACCGAGATCACTTTGCTCATAAATGTGATGATGAATAAACATCATCTCCCACGTCTCGAGTGATTATGTATGCACATCGTCCCTAGCCACCTCGAGTCTCCACTCAGAAGTAAGCCCTGGATCGATAAAGATTGCACCTCATCACCATCGGATAAACGTGGAGATGTATATGACATGGCGAGAGTTCAATTAGAGAGACGTTATCCAAGTTCAAAGTGACGAACAATTTATTATTCATCAATGTGACCTGAGCTGTGTAGCGCGAGAGAAGGTGGTTCAAGGGAGGTTTGAAGAAACAGCACAACTAACTATACTTTTTGATCATGTAAAATGTTAATTTGATTAACTTTTTAAAAGGAATTGTAGTGATAACATGTGTTCTTCTTGAAATAGGTTCATATAAGAAATTAAATGAGCCATCGTGTCCATTTTAGAAACTAATAGCCAACGTGACCCGGCATTGCTCGACGTTTCTCTACTTTCCATAAACATAATATTCATGTAATATATATATAAACCTTCCGAAAGAAATTCTCTAAATGATAGTGAAAACCGGTGACAGGATAAATCATCAAAATGATAATTCATCACATCTTTAAAAAGTTATATCATGGAAAGTGATAAAAAAAAACTTTATTAACTTGGTTAAGTAGGTTAGGTTAAATTTTTTTCATCGTTTTTAGGGAATTTAAATCACTTTTTAAAAGAATGTTGAGTAGTCACTGTGTTGAGTTACCATGGAACCACATTCTGGTGTGTCTTTCGTCAATTTAGCCCATCGTACCACTGGCTGGCGTGAGATTTTGATGAGAAAAATCTGTATAAATCGTGATTAATTTTTGTGTCATTTCTGCAATTCATACTTTATTAACCAACGTTTCGGAATGCGTTACAGTGTCCATCATCAGGGCACATTTGAATAACGTTGGTTAAAGAAGGAGGAAACGCAACACGGCATAATAACCTAAAAAATAATCAGGATAATATTTTTTGTTCTGAAAATCTTAAATAATTTATCAAATCTATAACTTGTTTTTTTTTTATATTGGTGATTGACTTAAAATTAACAATTACAATAACTCCATTTAAATGTTTGAAGTAAGTATATCAGACCGGCTCAAGTATCGAGGTTCTATAGAAGCCAGAGTAAATTTGGCTTCCAAGCAACTAGGCGTGTATAAGGTTTGAGGTCTTTCAATAGAGACCAGCTGCTAACCTTATACAAATCTAAAGAACCCTCAACAATTGAATTTGGAAGTCACCTCTGGACTGGAGCCACAATACTTGAAATAACCATACTTGATTCTGTGCAAAGAAGGGTGATCTGTTTTATTGACAATCCATTGTTTACAGATCGATTGCCATCTCCAATACACAAACGCAATGTGGGCACGCCGAATCTGTTCTACGGGTATTCTAACAGAACCTGCTCTAAGGAGCTAGCAGTATTGATCCACTATTGAACTCGAACACCCATTTACGGTTTATGTTGGCTTTATGAGAACGGGCCGTTTCTTCGACTCGTGTTTGTAACGAGGTACCGACATCTGTTTTTCCTCCTTCATATAATTCAGGCCTCTTCAAGACCCGCATTAATAAATCTCCGCCAACAGTCCTTGCTTTTACCCGCCTCACAACGTTGTTCACAGGGTGGCGGCAAGCTGCTTTAAAGTGTTCAACTCAACCGAGTAGTGACGTAGCTCCCCTGTCTAAACAAAATCCATGCAATTAAGTTCGACTAATTAATTCAAATCTATATCTAATAAAATTTATTCTATATTAAAATAGGTGTCTTATGCTAAAATTAAAGTTGCTTTCCGCGTTTGTCTGTTTGTGCGCTTAATTCTTATAAACTATGCAACGGATTTTGATAGGGTTTTCACGGTTCCATGCTAACTCAACACAGTGACTATTCAACACACTTTTAAAAAGTGATATAAATTCACTAAAAACGATGAAATTTTTTTTTTAACCTAACCTAACCTAACCTAAGCTAACCTACTTAACCCAGTTAATAAAGTTTTTGCTTTATCACTTTCCATTCCAATTATCATTTTGATGATTTATCCGGTCACCGGCTACAATATATTGATTGTCTTCTGAAGGTGTACTTATTTTTCACTATCAAATAAATAATTCTGACGGAGATGGGTTTTTTTATGAATTCCGTCAAAAAGGGTTTATTTTATTGCCTGAAATTTCTCCGTAGACCAAAACTGTTTTTTGTTGTTTAGATGTTCTATTATCTTTTCATCTCCTCCTCCACTTTATCATTAACGTAACATTTTCTAGGACTACCTGTCAAGAATTCCATAGTCTCATCAGCTTTTAGCTATTTGGACTGTGTATGAATATGAAATGTTTTTAGCAATTTACATTGCCTTCTACAACTCTTTATGTGAGTACCTCACAAGAGTGCCAACTGCTCCCAACCGTCTGAAGCCAGTGAGAGTATGGCATCCCCAATCGGGGTTTATCATGAAACTGAAGGTATTATGGAGGAGAATAAGATGGAGTAGAGGAAATTTTGGAAGTTCCTAGCTATTACCAATCTAGTGACCAAACAAGGTTAAAATCATTTCAACCAGTATTTCGATTCTGAATGATGGCTTTTTACGGGAGCGATACTTAATGTATCTACCAAATACCTAATTCTAAATACCTAATATATTTAATAAATTGCGATGCTATTCATGTTAGTCAAATAGTCGTAGGCCAAGGATCATAACCACGCACTAACACAGGGACGCAGCCTGCTTTTTTAAAAAAGTATATATGTAAAGACGATGAAGCAATGGGACCCAGCGGGACTATGGTACATGGGCGTACGTCGTTAAGCTAAGCGGAGAAGTAGAGAAGGAAACGAAAAGTGAAGATAATGATTGGGAAGAACCTACGTATCTGCTTGAATATTTAAATTTGGACATTGAAAACAGCTAAAATCATTTAAAATTGTGGGCGATTTTTCAATGCTAATTAGAGTAATCTTTCACAAGAGCGATACGCAAAGTAAATAAATATATCACCCTGGTGACAAACCACCATTCAGAATTGAAAAATTGCTTAAAATAGCTTTTGCCGTGTTTGGTGACCAGATCTGAAGAATTCAAGTACGACACTCAAATAAAAAAATTTAAAAAATTTCCGTTACGCAATTGATTTCATTTTTTTATTTGTTTAATAAATATATTAAATAGGAAACACAATTACGTGATCCATCTCGAGCTTAGTAAAAATTAAAGCTGTCATAAATTTTGTAAATGTTCCTTTTTTAAATATGTTTCACTTACAAAATTTTATTGAACTACCGAAGCATTCGAGATTTTACATCTCAAAATCCACGCCATATTAATATGGCCTGCCATGTCCCTATCAACATTTCTAAAATTTTTGCGTTCGACAGTAGTGTCTCAATACAGAGCAAGATGGCGCCATATTCCAGTCACGTGTCTTGCTGTATTCTTCAAGTGGAGGAGAGGCGCGATTCTAAATACCTACCGTTCGTATCCAGCAAGCAAACCAACCAGCCATACTGTGTTCATATGAAGAACCGAATTTCTGTGATAACCATAGAAACAGGAATCAACAGACCGCCCTCCACATCTAAGAAAATTAAGCATAAAACTGTTCTGTGTAGGTACCTACACATTTAAAATACAGAACTTTAATTCATTTTTAAGGCGTTTGAGGAATGCGTTCAGTCAGACAGTACAGGGGTCAGGAGGGAACGTTGTCCATGGAATGGTATTTTAACGGACGATATTCCGAGGAACTATAGTTACCGGCACCGGCACCGGCGAACGGAGAAAAATGCTAATATTGAAATAATATTATTTAAGAAACTCTTCAAATTAGTCATTATTATCATGACGTCAGAACAAGTGCTTATAAAAATTCTATGCTCACATTACATCGTTGTATATTATCAAAAAGGGGGCATGAACACGTGCTCCGATATATTAGGAATTTACTAAACGTTTATCGGAAAACTGACTGGAATCCCGTTTTTCGCAGAATTTCGCAACAACGGTATCATGCAGCAGTTTCTGTGTCAATAATATCGGAACGGTTGGCATCTGAATAAACAAATAAATTAAAAGATAAACGAATAAAATGTTTTTTTCTTTTGAACCCGTTCAGTTTCCTATTCTAGTGTAGGGATAATCTATTAGAGTATAGATCAATGTTGCTTTAACAATCTGTATACAGTGTTTATAAAAAGTGAATTTCTACCATAAGATATTCAGCACGCGTGCCATAGAAATATGACAGTCGAATGGGAACGAGACTTCAATCAATTTGCAGGGAAATTTACACGATTATCATTTGTTTTATTCTGTGATTTATTTTATATTTGATTTTGAGAACTGTAACATAATGTTGCCAGTTATTCGTATTTTACATTGAGATTATACGGATAGAAACTGATATATTAAAAGATTATCTAACAGGTACTCGTCAGATAATCTTTCAAAATATTGGTCTTATCTCACATTCTACATGCCTTTTAAATATGACTATTATTTGGTACCTATTAGTAGTCCACAAAATATTTCTAGTGTGATCTATGTGTTATAGATTAGTAAATTAGAACAAGAGTTCGATCTGGTCAGAGGTAGCGGAACAAATTTGAAAATTTGTACGAATTTGTTTGTTTGAAAGCTGTACGAAGTAGTTTTGGTGAATGCTTGATTGGATAATACACACTATAAATGCCTTCCATGTTAATTCGAATGGAAACCAAAGACGCCACTGATTCAATACATTTTGGTTCTAAGCCATTTAGCAGACGCTGTGTCTCTTTTACCTGATAATCGCCACCCCATTTGATAGACATGAAAATTTAATAATGTTGGTGAAATGAAATTAAAGAAAAATGGTCATAATTTTAAAATCACGAAACACGTTCACATTGTATTTACTGTTTTCTTATGAATTAATACCTAGCTATTAAATTCATGCCGTCTGAAATATTAAAAGTAAATCAATAATAATGATTTGATTACATTTCGTGGTACACCAAGACATTACTGAGAGTACCTTCAACTCCAGAGGTGACATTAAGAAATCAGTGTCATAATTTTACATGCAATTATGTAGATTTAAGCGACTTTGGGGTGCAACAGGAAGCAGTAGCGGTTTGTGACCTATCGAGTTTATTTTGAGTTCAGTCGTAAATTAAAAAGAGAGAAAAAATTCTCACGTAATGAATCCGTAATAATTGTAAAAACTTCATCACAAAACTGCCCCAGAGATTAGAGGCCTAGCAACGAAGGTAAAATTTGGCGATTTGTTAAAGCATCTATGGAGAAGCAGTCGATTTAAAATTAGTGTGAATTAATTTTTAAAATAAATATTAAAAATAATGGACGAAAGAGACATCTCTGGTCACTTTTGGATAGATTTTGCTCTGCATGTGAGTGATGACGAATTCCAGTCACCTTTGCATTGATCAGTTGGATTCATCCGGATTGTATCATTTGTCAAAAGAGGTCTGTCTATTCAAAACAAAAATGATTAAAATATTTTTTGGTCACAATAATGTAGCAGTTCGTGTGGAATTGGAAATGTGCTAATTCATCATTATTAATAATTCTACTCTCTTGAGAGCTGTTTGACATATAATAATCTCCTAGTGCGAATGCAAATATATTTTTGTGCTGATTTGCGTCTGCCGCCGAATTTGAAGATCAAGGAGAAGAACTCCATTGAAAGTGGTATTCTCTGGTGAGTCTTTCTGTTTATATGTTTTTGGTGGCTGGTTTATAAGTTGTCTTCTCCTGCAGAGTGAATTCAATAATCAATCCATTTTTTTCATAGGGAATCAAAATATTCCCTGATGGTCTGTGCTATTTACAAGCCAGATTATCACCAATCTATGACTAATGAATACTTTAATGACGTAGATTACCAAATATATAAATTATTGTATTTAGCAAAAACTTTGTCTTGGTAATTTACTTATGTTCATAACAACTTTAAATCGACGATAATCACAGAAAAACATGCATTGATTATTGCAAAATACTATTCGTACAAATAACGGATTCGTTAGGCTTAGGACAGATAGTCAAACAAGTCCCTGAATTAATCACGCACGTATCAATGAGATTCATTTCGGACTGGCGGCTCTCAGGATTTTATTGCATTGAGTTTGAATAGTAGACTTTTATTTTATTTTAATCAAAATTTACATTGGATGATACATTTTTAATGTTATTTCAACCACCATCCCTTGTGTTACTGCGGGTAAAGTTTACGGATTGAAGATTTTCATAATATACATAATAGTAAGTAAATTATACAATTTCGATTGAGTTTATGTGACAAATAATCAATTAATAATTAATTAGACATTGATAAGTTTTATATTTTATAAGAATTTAGTCAATTAATTACAATACAATTTTATCTTTTGATCTTAAATATTTGTAATGGAGTTCAACTGCACACACGTATTTCTGAGAAAACCTCCACTGCCAGGAAGGCATAGAGGCACAAACAAGTTAATCAAATAATTAATAATGAATATATTTTTTGACAATACCCCCACAGAGGAGGCCCTGAGAAAAAAAAACCCTCAGGGCTTATGTAATCTTTAAGATACTGTTTGGAGGGTCTTTTTATGGAAAGGAAGGAGAGGAAGTTCTGGGAAGGAAAAAGGGTATGGGGGGTGGGTAAGACTCTGGAGGTCAAAGTGTCCAGAAGTGACGGACTTATGAATACATCCCTGAGAAGTCAAAAGGTCTTCCTCAACCAGCCTCTCCCAATTCGGCTCGCCACGCAGTAGGTGCGTAATCGCATCTGCCGCTAAGACCTAGACAAACCTCACCCCATGAACCCGGGCACTCCTACTAAGTCACCAAACATAGCGAAGCTGAATCCGGACGAATAGTTTGATCAGACAATCAAAAAACCTGATGGCTAGTAGCGTAGTAAAGCATATTATTTTGTAGGCATAATAAACGGTTCCATGACAATTCACGACATTGACAATACTGGACAATGCCAATCTGCAGACAAGCAGCTATGTGAAAGCTTTGTTGGACCACCTTTTTTTTAAAAACCTGTTTTAACTATTACTGGTATGTATTTTTTTAATGAAAAGAAAAACTTTAACTTTACATCACTCCTCAAAAGTGTGTTGAATTTCCACTGTTCTGAATTGTCTGGTTACCATATGATTAACATTAATTAATAAGAGTATTAAGCTTTTGATTGGTGATAACTGATACACTAAAATTACTTTAACGACTTTTTCGTAATTCAATAAAATGGATTAGAAAATATCGATCATACATGATTATGGCCATAAATATTAATAACCAACTTATGAAGTTTGTGGGTGGGAAATGAACAAATAAACGTTGACATTATTGAAATATTAACGCAATGAAATGGATAGCTGACCTAGTAAATTTATTTGGGACGCTTAACTTAAATAATGATGATATATTGGGGCAACCACAGCGCTCCAATCGCAATAATTGTCGGTTACACACAGAGTTATTTAGCCCGTTCAAGCCAAAGGGAGGTGTATTCCTTTACAAAACTACTTTCCTACCTATGACCAACCCTGGTGGTCGGTTTTCTAACTTTGCAACTGAATTGCCTGACAACCTTTTCGCGAAAAACCCAACACTTCACAATGGAGAAACTCTCCCATTCCACCCAGCGGTCTCTAAATGCAGGAACCAAAGATCCGGAACAAGGAGTTTCTCCGGGTCCTTAATGATCTTTGGAAAACGGCAATCGTTCACCCAATCCCTAAAAAGGGGACCGCTCCAATCCTTCCAACTACCGCCCCATAGCTATCACTTCCACACTCTCAAAGGTATTGGAGAGGGAGGTTAATAACAAATTTCTCACATACCCTGACAATAATAACATCTTAAGCGATCGGCATGGATTTCGTTGAAACCATTCGTGATCTGCTGGGGTATGTGGCAATGTGATGCTTGTTTTGGAGAGGCAGATACGTACTTGGAACGTTTTTGAGAAACTCAAACCTCCTCGTTGCGATCATATACAAAACGGTGTCCCGCCACGAACACTCTTTCGCGCAAAATCTCTGAAATGGTAATTTTAACGGCCTTCCATGCTAACGACTAAATTTTTGTAAAATTAGTAAGTAATCAAAGATTCAACACAAGATTTAAGAATCAGTCTGGTTAAAAAATTTGACAAACTGCGAAGTCGATTGAACATATAAAAAGAGCCTTAAGTGATTTCACAAGTATTTTTACGTGTTCGTCATGAATGAAGCATATTTTATATTATTTTATCAATTGATCGAATGTATGTATTGCTTTACCATGAATCCATTTTGTTTCAGGGTAATTCGACCAATTAGTTTGTCAATAATATTATTTATCACCAGATATTCGAACGATTTATGGGTGAATAACTGAATGCTAATGGGTATATATTTTGACACATTGATTTGTTTCGCTTTTTGTTGACTTGTACAGGAGCTATGATGTAATAATAAAAAATAACAAAAATAGTCGTGCGAAACGAGACGCATAATATCGTCCAACGTACCGCAACAGGTAATAATACCTCGTTTGAGTACAGCATAATACATGCTATATTGAACTTAAGTATACTATAATACATGCTTTATTGAATTTAACTATAGCATAAAACATGATATCGCATTTAAGTATAGTATAATACTTTACGCATACATACTTACGTATAACATAACAAATGCTTTATTGAATTCAAGTAAGGCATAATACATGCTATCGGGTGTAAGTATAGAATAAAACATGCTTTATTGAATTGAAGTACAGCATAATACATGCTTTATTGAATTTAACTCTAGCATAAAACATGATATCGCATTTAAGTATAGTATAATACTTTACGCATACATACTTACGTATAACATAATAATGCTTTATTGAATTAAATTAAGGCATAATACATGCTATCGGGTGTAAGTATAGAATAAAACATGCTTTATTGAATTGAAGTACAGCATAAAACATGCTTTATTGAATTGAAGTACAGCATAAAACATGTTTTATTGAATTGAAGTACAGCATAATACATGCTTTATTGAATTTAACCATAGCATAAAACATGATATCGCATTTAAGTATAGTATAATACTTTACGCATACATACTTAAGTTTAACATAATACATGCTTTATTGAATTAAATTAAGGCATAATACATGCTATCGGGTGTAAGTATAGAATAAAACATGCTTTATTGAATTGAAGTACAGCATAAAACAGGCTTTATTGAATTGAAGTACAGCATAAAACATGTTTTATTGAATTGAAATACAGCATAATACATGCTTTACTGAATTTGAGAATAGCATAACACATGCTTTGTTGGATTTGAACAGCTTAATATAATTCAAAAGTTCACATGTTTTATTTTTAAAATTTTATCTATTCTGATAAAATGATTATTGCTATTCATTTTTATGCTTAATTCAGAAAGACTACGGCATCCTCATTTGAGCTGCATTGAGAGAGGATAGGAAAGAGATGTGTAGAAGGAAGGTGAACAAAGCTAATGCCATTTGACATAACTTTTCGAATTTAATAGTTGTCTTTCACCAGAAGTGAAAGTATGTACACATTTTGGTATTTTTTTCTAGCATCCAGCACAATAATCGAAGGTAGACCATTATATGTATACCCGTATAGAATTTTCGACGGCCTCTGTGGTTAAGTGCTTATGATCTTTCGCTTCGAATCCAGAGGTAGCAGTTCAATTCCCGGAGTTATTTTTTTATTTATTAATTTATTTGTTTGTACACGCCTACTTAGGACTTTTACATATGATACAATTAAAAATACATTTTATATAATCATAGAGTAAAAAAGATAAAACAATTAAAATATATACCAAGTATAAAAATATTAACTTAAAAGCAAAAAATAGAGTAAACCATAGGATGCACATTCCTATAATTTTAGATACATTGAAAATTTATAAACATTACAAAGCTATCAAGATATACAAATTTAATAACAATGTTTTTATAGGCTGATATACATTCAGTACCGTTGGTGTTCATGTGATATTTATTCCCTACGCTGTGCAGTCGGTTTATTACTGAATTTATTTCTGCTTTGTTACCTGCAATGTTACAATGGTAAGATACCTTTTGACGAACCGTTCTTCTAGGCACATGAAAGTCAATCAGCCTCAGAGTTCAGGGGATTCAAACATGTTATTAACAATTTTATAAATAAAAAATAGATCAGAACATATTCTTCTATATTTTAATGTGGCAAGCCCCATGACTTTCAACAGTGAGGTGTAGTTGATGTTTTCAATAGGAATTCCTAATCTATAATTTATGTTTCGTAAAAATTTATGTTGGATTCACTTGATAGATTTTTTATGAATATTGTAAAATGGATTCCAAATGGTTGAGTTGAATTGTAAATGGCTTCTGACAATTGATGAATAGAATATTTTTAATTTTTTTAAATTTTTGAAGTTTTTAACATGAAACCCAACATTTGCATCGCTTTAGTGGTTATATTGTTAATGTGGGAGATAAATGTTAATTTGGTGTCAAATATTATCCCCAGGTCTTTTATTTCGGGTACAGATACTAAGACTTGATTGTTCATACAGTATGTGAAAATCGATGGGTTTTTCTTCCTATAAAATCTCATGACTTGATACTTTTTTACATTAAGCGGTCTGCAAACGTCAAAAAAATACACGTGTAACTTTATTTGTAACATCATTTATAAATATGTTAAAAATAATGGGTCCTAGATGTGAGCCTTGGAGCACGCCGCTTGTAGCTTTAAAAATGTAGCACAGTTGACCTTTGATGCAGATTAATTTGTGTCATTTCACAATTTTTAATTAAAAATAATAATATCAAGTGATTTTATTTACGGCACATTGACATATACTGAAAGCATCTACCCGAATGTTTGTTACTCTCAGTATCACCATGATGAAAGATCATCTTTCAGAATCAAATAGCCGGGTACTTCCCAACCTTCCTTTTTCTATCCCATTCCCGTCTCACATCTCATTTCCTTCCCCGCTTCATCCAACCAATTCCAATTGGGAATGCCACAATCTCACTGGCTCCAGACGGTTGGGAGTAGTTGGGACTCTTGAGGGTATGCTAACTATAAATTTATCAACCAAGATTTTACAATTACTGTCATACTACATCCATACCAACTTGAAAGAAAACAAATTTCACCGAATCTTTTCTTTATGTGTATATATATTTATAAAGTGTAAAATTACTGTTGTATTTATATGTGGCATTAACCTTAATCTTAACTCCATAAAAACCTTGATCCTGTCTTGTCTTGACATTTTCTCTATTGTTTTTGTGCCCTATTTTTGTTATAGCATCTTTTATTGTAACATTTATATTTGTGTTAACTTCTTGTTATGTAATTTGTTAATTGGACATGGTCAGTTAGTAAATAAATAAATGTGTTGTAAAAAATAAAAATAAATGTGTTGTTTTTTGTCCCGAACGCGTTCCTATCCCATTCTTCCGATGGCGTTAAAAATTTAAAGTTTTTTTTTATTATTATTGCCAGGAGTATTTATAGATTACTTTGAACGGTGTAAGAAGTCGGGGATGCTCGAGGAAGACTTAACGCATCATCTCTGCATTATAATTAGATACAGAGTCGAATTGACATTCTATATAATGCAATTTTTTAATAGTAACAATATTGTATGTGTACAGTAGCTAATGGTAGAAAAATCGGGAATGCCCGAGGAAGACTTAACGCATCGCCGTAAATCGATTTGAAGTTGATGTTATGTAGTTTTTTTAACAGTATCAAGATTGTTTACATTAGTGAACGGTGGACATAGTCGGGGGCGCCCGAGTAAGACATGAATAAAATAATTATGTTTTTTTTTGGAATAACTTAATATTCAATTATTATTTGTGATACAATGAGGCGTAAGTAATGAACAAAGAAAGAGGTGTCAGGAAAATATATGACTTGAAAGTAACGGTCGTAGATATCGGAAACGCGCAAGGATGACTGACACGATTAAATGAATCAAATACGCACGTGTGGTAATATGTGGCGTTTGTGATGAACGAAGACATGTGTGTAAGGAGAAAATATAACGTGGAAGTGAATGGCAGGAGAAGTGGTGGACGCCCGAGGAAGGCACGGGACCTTGAAGTGAAACAAATACGTATTACAATACAATGATGTTATTTCCATATTACAAATGCCCCCAGTTTTCGAATACACTAGAATTCACAGCCTTAAACTTTACTTTTCCAAACCGCTTATTATCCCGAGCAACGCTGGGTGCAGGTCAGCTAGTTATAATATATATTTCAAGTTGATCTTCATAATATTAGCCAACGTAGGATATACAAAACAAAGGACAATACTACAAAATAGAGCTATGAGAATTATAAGAAATATAAAATAAATTTCGAAAGCTTTGGCTTTGAACAAATTAAATTAAATTTAAACAAAAAATTTATTTGACTATTGAAGAAAATATTAGCATTTTTTAAACAAAAAATCAGAATAAATGCGATCTTCGACTTGAACCCAGGACTTTCGCCTTACTGGGGCGCTGCTCTACCAACTGAGCTAAAGGGACCCTATATCCTTCGATCATGGTATCATACTTCAAATTAGAACTACCAACACTACCTTTATTTTATAAATGTAAAAATAGATAGTGTCTTGGATAAATATATTCTATTCTTTTTAAATTTGTGACCTTATCTTTTTTTCATTCAAATTTTTGTTTAAAAATTGCTAAAATTTTCAAACATTACAGTTTTCACTCATTATGTTTTTCCACAAATAAAAATTAAAATTGAATCTACATCAGTTGTTTATTTTTAGTATACAATCTAATATTAATGGACGTACGTCAACTGAATTTCCGGAAAAAAATTAAAACATGCAGCATAAGCAAACACATGTGACGAAGAAAAGAAATCAAATATGACTCCCATGTAGAAAAAAAAGCCAGAGTCCAAATACATTGATGTGCGGAGTAACTAAGATAATTGGCAAATTACCAAAGGAAATTAAATAAGAAAAAAATATGAAAAAAATTTAATTAATATTACGAAAATGGGAACTTAATTTATGCCAAAATATATATTTTTTATATATTTGTGTAAAGATTGCATTAGGACCTAGCTAACTATAATATTTAATAATAATAATATTTGGCTAATTTAATAGCGCCGTTTTTTGCGAAAAATCACCTCAAAAGCGTTCAACTATTTACTATGTAAATGGCATAAAAATACCCTTTGAACCCCTTCAAATTATTATTTTGCATTCTCAAAGCCTATAATATATTACAGTGCCTTCTTGTTGGGTGAGAAAACAATGATTTTCACTACTTAAACGAACACATATTAACTTAAAAACAAATATCAGCGCATTTACCAACTAAATATTGCCTTACACGTATGTAGCATGATATTTAATTTTCTTTATAAAGTTACAATGATACATTTCGATTCCCAGAAAGGCGATATTTGAAAACTTTTGATCTATTTCACCCAAGATAAGGAAAGAATGAGCTTACACGAACAGGCGCGTTAACAACACGTTCTTTTTTTATCTCGTCAGTGGTACATGGAGAAAAATTACTGATAAAAATGTTGCTATTTTATTAAGAATCTCTTCAAATTATTCGAAATCCGGTAAAAAATGGGAAAGCAGAACCTTAATGAATGAATTGATAGGTTTCCTGATAAACTTTTAGTAAAATGCCAGTTGTATTTATTACACGATGTCGGAACACGTGTTCATAAAAACATGACATTTTGGTATTTTGTCAATAAATTATACTATCAAGATAAACGCAGGTATACGAACCAGTGCCGGCTTTTGGATGTACTGCAGTGTTAATATTACAAAAAATTGCATTATTGATGTTGTTGTGGCTGAAAACGATTTTTTTCCGAAAATCTGTTTTTGTATGAAGATTTTTCAGGAAAAATTTTTTTTTGAAAATCTTCATGCAAAAAATTAAATTTTCGAACAAAATTGAAATCATTTTCAGCTCCAACATCAATAATGCCATTTTCTGTAATTTTAGCACTCTATTACTAGTACATTCAAAAGTCACGAGCCGCCACTGATACGAACACGTGTTCCGATATGATTACGAATTTACTAAAAGTTTTTTTCAGCAAACGGTCTGCAATCCCGATTTTAACCAAATTATCAATTATTTGAAGAGATTCTTATGGTAAAGATGATTGTTAATATTTCTATTATTGAAAGAGTAATTTTTCTCTTCCCGGAAGGTAGGCAATATTTATGCTATTCCAAATATTCCGTCATGGAACACATTTAGGGGATGAACTTTATTCTATTTTCCTGAATATGCCTTTCACTTAAGGCGCATTCATAAGGCCGGTATTATTTTGGGAAATTTATTCTTAACCCTCCCACGTCCGCTTCCAAGCCGCAAAGTTCAAGTTAAAAGCAACCCTTAGTCAAACTGACAAGTATATTATAGTTTATCACACCCTCCTCTCGGCTTACACGGGGTGAATTGAACGTCTCTCTAGAACAAAAGGGAATATTGCAATGTATAAAAATAGGATTAAATGTCGCTTAATTTTAAAGAGAATCATGCTAGTATAACTTTTTGTTTTGTTTTAATTGTTTAAATAAGTCTATAATGCTTATATCTAGAAGGCTTTCAAGGTTTTTTGGAAATGTTCTTTAAAAAACAGGTTTCTAAGTAATGGTATCCAGACAATATAATAAGCGCTATATTTTTAAAATTATGTGAAAACTATTATAATAGCACTGTAGTATAGTTTTAGGTGTTAGTAGTATTGTATTAGTGCAAACCCGTGAAAACTATTATAATAACATGATTATACTTTAACTATCATTAAATGAAATCCATAATAAATAATTTCCACTTTCCCTTTGAAGTTCAAGTTTGCCATTCGCTAACAATATAATCACAGATAAACACAACTGACTAACGAAACAAACGTAGTACCCGAAACTACTAAATGCGTTACAGACTTAAGCCTTCAACAAAAGGAAAACATAATACGTAGATGTTCCTAAACGCTTTAAATGTTCAAACTTAATAATGTTGATGTTCCTTTTGGTTGTCTTGTCTTGTGGAGTCTACTCATTTGCCTGAGATCCTATCTACCTTCGGAACGAACTATTTGTATACACAACCAGGCAGTAACCACCCAACTCACCCCTTATACAATACAGTTCCAGTCCGCCCCCCTTTGCGGGAAACATCCACTCATCCCCATAGGAGAGATAATATATTAACAAATGCCTTATCTGAGGTCAAAATTATTATAGTTAGCGCTAATTTAAACCATTAATAATGTTAAGCTATAATAATCGCGCTATGTCAACAAATATAAATTGAGTTCTGAAAACAAAATGGTTTAGGTCTGATTTTTGGGACAAATAACTTTTTAAATACATCTATTGTACTTTCGTTTTCGTGAATGAATTAATACAAATCTTAGAAGTGGAAATTAACCCACTTTCTCGGATCGTGCTGAAATTTAACAGATAGACTCATTGATTTGTTGACGGTTGGGAAGAAGCATCAATCCTCATTCAAACCATTTTTTTTTCAGTTTAAAAAGAAATTTTAAAGGTTCACAGAATTAAGAGCCAGTCCTGGGGGAGGAAGATTCAATCCTCAGTCGAATACAAAAATCTCTGTGATTTGCTAATAGCTGGCCCAAGAGATGGCCCAACTAGGTCTAAAACTGAAAATAGATCTTTTATAATTTTTTTTTTTATATTTACACGCACATAAATATATTAACACATTCAGCATGTTTCATTCGTTAAAATATAGATCAACTTTGAAGTGATGGGGTTAGAAGGGAGTGGAGGGGTAAGATTGGGGAAGTTTATTAGAATTAGAAATAGCACTGTCATTATGACGGAAACAACAATTAATTTCGAAAATATTTAAAAGTGGGTGTACAAAAAACTTTTACTTGTTATTCATTTTTGTATTCCTGAAGAAGTGGACTACGTTCACGAAACACGTTGCCTGTGAATGAAAAAAAGTGATGTAAAAAAAGTTATTTATCTTTTGATTAAATAAATTATACCTCCACAAAGTGAAAACCAATTAGAAGAATAAATAGTGTGAAAAGGGTCTTGAAAATAAAAATAACGGAAATCCTAAAATTTTTATCAAAATAGTAAATTAATATAATGTATTATATTGATATTCTGAACCCCCAGTGAAAAAGACCACGAACCGCCACTGATTTAGACATCGAATGCTGCTAGAACCGTTTGTGTCATTGTGGATGTTACAAAGTTTGGTCGGGAGTTTATTTCCATCTTGCGATATCAGATTTTTATGTTATCCGATCTCTATCCAACAATCTCTCCAGGGAATCCAAGAAACCCAGACAACTATTAATGATATTATAAACCTTTTTTTATATTACTGCATAACTTTACAGACTGCCCTCAAATTTGATGTGTTGTACACATCCGTATTTCTGTTAAATCTACTTGACTCCACCATGATTTCCAAAGTGACAACCACGACGCAACAATTAATATAACCTACCACTTGCGCGTTTTCACCGAACTGTCAATTCATATGAAACCTTTTCCACATATTATTCAAAACCTCTCCGTCCTGCATCAGAGCAAAAATAATGTATATAACATTGTGTATTTTTGTAATTAATCTACTATTATTTTTAAATTTAATAATCTACTCCGATTCCACCCAATAGGTATGATATTTTTTTTTATTTATTTTCGTTATAAACAGTATTTAAACTTTCATATTTTACAGTCTTAGAAATTGTTTATATCATTGACTAATAAAAAAGCGGCAAAAAAAATTCAGACCAAAATAAAAATACATAGCAATATAATATAATCATTTTTAACAAAATGCAACTACTTACACATATAATAAGTCTTTTTTTAAATATATTTTGTGTTTACATTTAAATGTGGACAATAACGAAAATGAGAGAAAGTGATTTTATTAAATTAAAACTGATGTTCTTCTGATATTCAAACTATTTTTTTCAATTCAAACTGAAAGTTTTACTTTACTATCGAATTATTATAAACTATACACTAATCATACTACGAGTATTGAAAATTTATGTTATTTAACAGATTGCCTACACCGGTTCGTCAATCAATAATACAAAGCTATATTACGTGGTGCTAAAATGTACATATACGTTTACGTTGTACATATGCCAGATATAATATACGTTTTAGCCAACCTTTCGAACAGCGTTAATGTCCATCATCAGGGCAGATGTGTCCAAAACGATAACTAAATATGAAGGTGGCGCAGCACTGCATAATACCTCAAAAATAAATCACGATAATCCCTTGATCCCTGAAAATCTGTAATTTTGTATATGACATGTATCATATTAGTAAAAATTCTACTGGCGTTGAATAAATAAATAAATCATGTTTTATAGTAAAAACCTGCAGATTTCTTCAGGCGTTTAATGAAAAACCTCCATAACAATGCTATTGAACACATTAATGATTTTAGTTCAATAAAACAAAATTACCAGTAAATCATGTACAGTATGTACTTAGTATAATTATTATTTTAATCTGCCCTAATTGCAACGCAATCATGAAGAATATTTTAATGTTGAAACTCTAATCATTTACTTTATGCCATGATGAACAAAGTTGATTATTCAATTTATCAGTCCGGGAGGCTGAGTTTTCGGTATCTACTTAATTTAGGCACGGTGTGCAGTTGGTTCAATAATTATAATTCAAAAACAGATAATTTGAAAATAGTAATTATCGTTGAACGAACTGAAATGATGAGCCGTGATGCAAAACTAATTATTATGTTCAAGGGATATACATATTTAGGGCGGATATCTATAAGTAGGTACCTACTTCTTTCAAATATTGAATTTGATTTTTTATCATTTATAGTTCCCACTGAAATCAATTTGCTAGATCAAAGTTGTTGACTGTAAAAAATGTTTTGTTAAATAAAAAAAATATAAGATATTTGTAAGATTTAATCCAGAGGATTTTTTTTCTTGTTATGAATGTCTATAATTTTTTTTTGTTTTTTTTTTTTTTTTAAGATCTTCGTAGGTTATACTGTAGTTAAGAAAATAAAGAATTTAATTTTGGGCATGATAAAATTGGTGACCGGATAAATCATCAAAATGATAAATTCATCACATGTTTCAAAATTTATATAAAGTCATGGAAAGTGATGAAACAAAAACTTTATTAATTGGGTTAAGTAGGTTAGGTTAGGTTAATTTTTTTTTCACAAAAGTAATTAAAAATACATCTCATCATCATAACTATTAGGAAGAGAGAAAGTTAACATTGGTTAGCCATATTTGTTCAGCGGGGGAAGACAGATAGTGGTATACGCAATCGCATACAATCCATTTGGTACTAAGTCTTTAAGCCAGCCTGGACATCGCTTCATGGACAACGTTCTAACCAAAATGGATGGACAAATAAAGAAAGCTTATTGGAAGCGATAAGCGAAGGATTTTTTAAACTGGAATCGCTTCATTAACCCTGGATAGCTGACGTTTTATTCTACCTCAATAAACTGACCATTTGATTTTTGAGGAACATTTATTTGAAGTTTATTTTTCATTTTAAAATATAAAATGGTGAGATTTGAAATTAAACAACACAACAACAATGTCGTATCTGTATTCAAGTATTAAATAACATATCTAAAATGGCACTAATTTTTAGAAATAAATTTAAACTTTCAACTAAATTTCACCTTTCAACACAGAACTATAATTAATTATTTTTGGAATTGTGAACAGAAAATGTTTGTCGTTGAAGAAGAAGATAATACTAATAAATCTAAAAGAAACATGAAACAGAACAAGATACAGAAAAAATAAAAATATAACAGTCACTACCATTTAATAATCGAACTCAGGATTTCACGTCTTACCGGGATAGGCATCTTAAACCACTCAACCATTTAGATAGGTCCCAATGGTAGACAATAAAAAAGACAGATGCCAAAAATATGGGAAAAATTAGTTGCAAGGTGATATTGTTAATTCTGAATTAATAGCTCCTCCATACTTTTAGCATCTACCTTTTTTTAAATTGAAACAAAGTTTCTAATGAAATCGGTTTATAACCAACATTTCCGATTAATATTTTTATGGGATACCTTGACTTTTGGAAAATTCTATATTAATATTCAGAAAATATATAAATCAACGATGACAATTGAATTACTTTAGGTTTTTGGCGCCAGTTGGAAGATAACATTAAAACCACCTCAACCGTAGAACTAATAAACCATTGATAAAAACAGTCAACTCGAGGGCATAAACTCTGGAGTTCCCCAAGGATCCATACTGGGTCCACTCCTATTCTAAATATATAAATGATAGCTGTCAATTAAGACTAAATAACGAAATCTTTTTATACGTAGAGGACACTGTATAATTTTACTTTGCAAAACTATGTAATTTTATTAGAACAATCTCAAATCGATATTAATATATAGAACCACTGGCTAATTCAAAATAAAGTTTCAATACCTAAAAAAGGTAACGTGATCTTAAGCTCACCTGAAATAATAACGCCGTTACATAAACCATTACAAATAGAAGATAGGTAGAAACCTACACATTCTAGTTGGTGAAAAATACCTGGGCCTACATATTGACAAATATCTGACCTTTAAACAGCACGTAGAAAAACTGAAAGAAAACATCATTCCACTATTTGATGTATTTGGTAGAATATATCTTCTACTAACAGAAATAAATAGGCCATGAGGGTTTAAACATTTACAATCTTCTTCCCGATAGCCTGAAAACGGAGAACCTAATAAGTAAATTTAAGAAAAATCTCTAAAATATAGAATAATTGTAAAGATGAGATGTTATGTACTATTTTTATATATTGTAACACTATATTTGTTGTTTTGGTATATATTATGTAGATTATATCTTGTTAGAAACTGAAATATTTCTTTAACTATCAACAGTAGGTATCTCAAAACCGAAAGAGCTTACCGACTAAATTCAACCGGCATGCACTTGAGTCTAGCGGCCACCAAGTTGACACATCACGGCTATTATATTACTCTCATTAGAAGCATTAAAAAGGGACTGGGAGATTTGCATTAATTTGATGCTTGTCGTTCTGACAAACGCAGTTTTCTTCTAGTGTTAAGAAGGCTACAGCTGAACAGTTTCACCAGAGTAGAAAAATAAATATATGTTTCCTTTTCCTCATAATATCATCAGTTTTTTTATGTAGTATATCAGTGTTTGGTAAAACGTGATGGACACGAATGAGAACCCAAATGTGTGGGTGCCACTTTCAATATACGAGTATGGCGAATTTGGGTTTAAGAGTGACAAGTCGGTTGTGTAACTAATATTAAACTTTATATTGTAAATCGTGATCTGTGAAGCTGGACTTATTATTATATCACCCTGTTAAATCAAGGATTAAACAGTTTAATATTTTGTTACATTAACTTCAAACAGGAAGCCCCGAGGAAAATAATTTCCCTCAGAGCCTATGTCATATTTACGGATGCTGTGTAGATGGTCTTTTTAATGCAAAGGTGGAAAAAGGAATGATGGGTGGTAGGAATCTAGGGATCGGTGTTTCCAAGAGTGACGGATGAATGAATATATCCCTATCACTACGGCGCAAGGCGATCGGTCCAGAGACCAGTTGGAGAGATCCCAAGGGTCTCCCCAAACCAGCCTCTCCCGATCTGCCAAGCCACGCAGCTGGTGAGCAGGCGCATCCTGAACGGTTCCCGGGGCGTATCCCAAATTACTAATTACAAATTTACAAAAATTTTGTTTCTTTTCTTGTGCGCGATCTTTGAATTCAGATTCAGACAATTTGAGACATCTTCTCTAGAGCAAAGAAAATTAAAAAAAAATACAACTTACATCGAAAAGCGCACCCCAGCAAGTAAATTTTAGAGTTTTCGAATAACAAAACCAAATTGATTGGACGGAGTTTCTCTCCTTTACGAGAAAAGTTGTAGCATAAAGTTTATCTTGTGATCGCTTTTACAGACACTGGCACTAGCGCGATCCTTCCGGCCTGACTGGCTACTAGTGACTAGCTACTAGCGACTAGCCTCGGGCTAATCCTTTCACCCTGTTAGCCAGGTGTGGCCACACTACTGTTTTATCAGTTTCTAGTATTTAAGATTAAACGCGACGTTCGTTATAGGTGTTCATAGATGGCGTTAAATTAATTATCTTATTTAAATTTGCCTTTTGCAAGTTATCCTTTACAATATTTAGATGAATTATTTATTTGGGCAATATAAGCAACATGAATAAATAGTTTTGTCAATAGGGTCAACTGTCCGGGGGATTAACTGTCATGGAATCATATGAACAGGACAAGCAGAGATTATATAACGTCATTGATAAAAGTGGAAGAAAGCTCATACAAAAATCCACTGGTGCACAGCATAAGATTTACTAAAAGAAAATGTCTGAAAACTCCGCAAATCTCAAATAAGTGTGAAGGCCAAGCGCGGTACCAGTGATATTTAATAAACTAGTAAAAGTTTTAAATTGGAGGTAAATGTGAGGCTTCGCGTCAAGAAGACTAAGGACGGGTTGTTTCGGAGAATTCGAACAATTCATCAAATTTCAACGTTCATTTTCGGGTTCTGTGAAAGATTTATTCAAGTTCTGTTTTTATATTATTGTAGGCTAGTTGCTTGACAAAACTGAAATAAAAACAAAACTTGAAAAAATCTTTCACAGAACTTGAAAATGAACGTTGAAATTTGATGAATTGTTCAGATTCTCTGAAACAACCTGTCCTAAGCCATAGTTAATTTATTTTATATTATGGAAAAACATTGGTTACGGTGATTTACAGATATTAAATATTTCAAGGTATGATATGTTTCCTTGTAATGTCTTATGTTGTGTGGTATGAATATTTAATAATTACCTGGTGACATGTAGTTTATAAGTGTGTATGTATATGTGAGTGTGTGTGTATATCTATACGCATTGAGCAGTTTATATTATTGACATGATGCTGTTTTTTAAATAAAGGCAGTGAAACCAAATAAATATCAATGTTAGAGTTTAGACAAAACATTATTAAACGTATGAAGAGCACAGTTAATTGGCAAAGATCCTGTATTTTTTAAGCGTGTGGAATAGCACTTTATGTCGTGTACGTCTCATAGGTATGTTAAAATTATTTAGGGACTGAAGATCGGTATAGTCGATAATATTGTTTTTTTTTTTAATTCTGTGCGCAAATGTTAATTAAATCAACAATTAACTGCTCACCTTTTTGCAATGATTGAAATGTACATTCGAACTTATAGTGGAATTTGATTAAACTTATTTTATAAATTATTTTGAATACGTTCTATGCTATCGATATACAGTTTATATTATGAATTCCAAGTTTATTCCGACTAATGCGAAATATAACATTACGATCGTACGTGGGATACTGAATACTTTATTTGCACATAGAATACATATAAGTTTGCTTACAAGGTTACAAAGTCTTGAATCATGAGAGGTTCGTTGTTGAGTGAATAAGAGAGTACTTAATTACTCGTACATGTTTATTTCGTGTGAATTTTATAGTGTGACATTTAGGAATGTTGATATCTAAACAGTTAATTTTGCGTCACTTGGTAACATTTCATAGTCAAATCTTTTCATGTCGCCAACGTGATTTTTTTGCGTCAGCGGCATTTTGAAAACATGACCCAATGCCATTTATATAAATGTTGATATTTTAAATATGAGCGGACCTAGTTAGGATCCTTGGGGAACACCAGATATTAATGAAGATGTATCTTTGAATATCTAAATGTATCTATATGAATATGTCCCTTTGTGTTCTTATAATTAAGACAAATTTACATGTTTGTATAAATAATATACCTAAATGTATCTTTAATAACTAGATGTAGGTACTTATGTATAAAAGCTTATGTTATCAAATATTTAGATAGATCCTGCAGACAAGCTGTCATTTGACAGCTTTTTGTGACTAACTCTTGCTAACCAAAATTTAATAAAATAAAATAAAATTACACAACATAAAATAATAAAATCTACGCGTAACACACAAAACCTATATAAAACACACATCACTCACAAACAAACAAGATTATAAATATTCTCTTTAAATGCATTATGTATATTATTTTTTTAATTATAAAATGAAGGCCTCAGCACGGGTAAGCCACCCAGTAAGGCCAACATTGCTGGATAACTACGAAATGTAAAAAATATTGTACCAAAATAAGTTTTTTAAAAAAACACTACAATAATATGCTTGTAAGTAATTATGTTTATACAAATAAATTACAATTAAATAAATTAAAATTAATATATTTAAAATAAATTCACGAATTAAAATTAATAAAATTAGAATACATTAACAAAATTAAATTAAATAATTAAATTCAAATAAATATAATTTTCTTTGTCAAATACTTGAGTCGGGTCATGTGAATAATTGAAAAACATAGGTATGCATGTACTTCGATGAACGATCGTTTTAGCCTCACCTCTACCGAGAGATTGAATGACGGCTAGATAGTAACGCTAATAATATAATATTTAACATTCCAGAATACTTGTGATGAATAAACGCAAGCCACAACTCCAGTAGAGAATTCAATTCCAAATGCGAAACCATTATTCGAATTCACATATACGAGCGGAATTTCACAGTAACAAGACGTTGAGCAACAAAGCAGAAAATTCCCCTAAATGTTCCAGGCATACGAGGTATGGAGTATCGAATATAGAGATTGTACTTACCGTCCATCGCCTTACCCCATAAGCCAAACTGAGCGGGGGAAATGGGGCATGTAGTGGCCGTCCCAGGCGGTGCCGGCTCGCCGCATGTGACACCTTGATACCACCCGCCCGCACTTCCCCTAAAATAACGGCAAATATAGTATTCCATAGCTCAAACTATCTATTTATTGCAAATTGTTTTATTTATTATCTTCCAAGAGAGTTCTCAATTTAATTCTACAAATATTTTATCGTCATTTTTAGGTTCATTTTTAAATTTAACATGAATTAAAAACTCCCAGGTTAAAAGAGACTAATATAATAAATGTAAGCGTAAAATGTTGCTTGCGCATTGGCGGAGAACTAAGCTGTCAAAGGATTTGAATTCACGACAGCGACTTGTTATTTATCCACGTTCTTTCTGTTCTGTAACTTTGAATTATTGTTTATCGAATTTGATGTGCGTAAGAAAAATTCTGAAATTAAAAATTACGTAATTCTTATGGTATCAGTATGAATAATGAATTAATGCCGCCGTATTGGTGGTCTCAGCTTTCTCAACTGTGGCATTTTTTTTTAATATGTGCTTTTCAAAATACATAATTTTATTCTAATTATAATAGTTATGTACTAGCAGTTAAAAACCCGCTCCGCGGGTTTTTTTCTGCTAGGCCCTGCGGGCGGCTCTTAGTTGGGCTTCGCCCATTTTAAGTGATATTAACAACAGTTAAATTTAATAGATAGATATTAGGACATTCGCAGAGAGAGGGTGAGTATATATATTGTTAAAACATGGAACAGGAAGGAGTTAATTAATAATAACATGCTAAATTTACGCATAATAAGAATGACAGTTGTTTGAATAAATGAAATTTTACGTATTTGTGATGGATTATTTCAAATGAAACACTATTATTGACTATATGTCTACAACTGATATTAACTGTTATCGTACCTACCTAATATAATTAGCTCATAGGAGACTTGCAGTGCTTAAATATGTGTTACAACCGTCAATGTCTATAAGTTGAATCAATATCGTTTAGTTTGTCACAACCAAAGATAGTTATAACAAAGTTGACTTAAATAATAGATTATTACATATTGATTAATTGTACCCGTGTTTATGAATAAAAGGAGGGTAATTGTGCGATGAGATTTGCAGTCGGTTCAATTAAAAGGTGTTAATTTTACTCCAACTGGTAGTAATTCTTTACCTACAACTGTTACTGTATCTAATAAAGTTTAAATTTAGATTATATGTATACACTTTCATCAGTACAGTAAAAATCTATATTTAAAGGTAGATAATTACAATATAGCGCCCCTGAGGTGATATCTCACAAAAGCGGTGCTATGCAAATTTTCCAATAAATAAATAAATATAATGTTTACATTTTATTGTGTATAAACCGAAGTCATAAATTAAATATAGATTGCAATTGGGAAAGAAGAAGTGAAAGGAGGAGGGATGGGTAGGAGTAGGCTGGGTTTATAATAATTAGGAATTACAATATCGTTAGACGGGAAAGACCAGTTAAGTGGGAAAATATTTAAAAGAGTATTTATAAAAAAATTCTTGTTTATTATATCTGCTTTTATATTATAATGTTTCCTAATTTCAAAAATTTCAAAATTATTTATAGTAAAGTATTTTAAGACCTGAAAAAAACAAATAGCATATAGGTAACCATAAAACAATAAATTCATAAGACAAATAGCATTTAATAACGGTTATTCTAATAAATTGATAGTTGATATAATAAAATAAATATCAAACATATTCTCTTCAAACGGTCTTTTTAAAGATAGAAATAAACAATGGCGTAGAATTCTGTTTGTGGATAACGATACTTCTAAAATTATATATAAAAAGAATCCTGGTACTATTCAACTGGCGTTTTACACTAATAACAATGAATAAATATATTCTTAATAATTAAGATAGCAAAATTAAAACAAAAAATTAGGAGTTTAAAAACTCGATTGGGATGATTGTAATTTCTTTTACAAAGGTAGAACCAATAGAAACTTTGAAGTCAGAACTAAAGAATATCGCAGGGCTCTAAATGGAAATAGTGAATCTGAGTTTGCAAATCATCTTTTGAATGATGATCACACTTTCGATAAAAATTCAGGTCTTAAAATACTTCACTCAGGATATAAAGCATCACAAATAAATAATTTTGAAATTTTAGAAATTAGAAAACATGTCAATATAAAATCAGATATAATTAATAAGCAAAAAAATATAAATAATAATAAAAAAATTCCATTACAAAGTGATAAGCTTCCTGAAGAAATCTTCTTATTAAACGCTTGTTAATGGTAAGTAGTCAAGTATTGTAAGCTGCATATTTAAATATTTATTCGTTTTTATACCGCCAGGGGTGCGCTCTGTCGGCCATCTATAGCCGTGCGTATCGGCCATATTGAAAGAACGCGTGATTTTTTATAAAAATCAAACATAATCACGTAACTGTGGATAATTTTCATTGTAATGTAATTAATCCAATGGATTATGAACTTTCTAAAACATATTTTCTTCGATATTACCCAAAAATTTTATGAGCAGAAACGATGCTTTTAAAGAAATCTCGTATTATTATGAGGCGATCCTATTTTAGTATGAAATCGTGTCTTAATTTTCAAGTTAGCGGAATTTACCCGAAACAGACAATTTTAATTTGACCAACAGAGGGCCTACATCGTCCAGACGCTAGGACAATAATACTATCAGACTCCCACAAAGTGATTTCAACATGTGAAAAAAAATTGATTTTAATTTCATATTGCGTGATTTTTCATGGGTCTGCGCTAGTTTATAAATCTGTATTTGTGATGTACGTTATTTATTGCGTTTTTTATTGTATTTAAAGATACATTATATTCCGTGATTTTTCACGGGTTTGTGTTAATGTTATTTAACTGTATTTATGTGTGTGTATTAACTGCATTTTTTTAGTGTTTTGCTTATTGTGTACCCTACATAGTGGCAGTTTTCTCTAAAGTGCGCTTTGTCAAATATGAAAAACATAATTCTTAAAGGCAAAATTGCACTGTTATAATATCAGCACATTATAAACAGCGGGCCATTAAAATTTCGCCTTCAAAATCTACGCGACCGATGTTGTGGTGCGTTATAGAATCAGCACAAAATGCTTCATCAAAATCAAAAAAATCGCCCTAACGGTGTTATCGCAAACCTATTCTAAATTAAGACTAGCCTTGTGCGTTGCGAAGCTTGATACGACGTAACATCCTGAGATTAACAGACTTTGAAAATAAAGATGCAATATTATGGTATTTATATATCTATTGTTGTTGTAAAAATTCTTTCTAACTTTTAATTTTCTTGTTCCTGCATTTCTATAACCATTTGCCTAGTGGAATCTGTAAATCTAATAGTAAAGTGAACAGATTTTCGCTAGTTATGAAATATCGTGTTGAGCTTTCTCCAGTATTGTTGCGGCGTTGAAATCAATTGCGTTTATTGATTGTCGCGAACATTCTTGTCATAAACATGTTGTGTGCATAAAAAAATAATATCCTCATAATAGGTAACCCTCTTACCAATTTTACATGAGCTATGTATTTATTCGACAATTCGATGAAGGACTATAACAGTACATTTTGATTAAATATATTTTCTACAATAAAAAATATAAATTTGTTTTAGACAATTTAAATTGCACTCTACCGGTTTCGGAAGCACCCTTCCTTCGTCAGGAGAATATTAAAACTAACATATGATACAAAATATTGACAGATATATGCACAGAAAATATAATTTAGGTGGTAAAGGAAGGGTGCTTCCGAAACCGGTAGAGTGCAATTAAAATTAAAGTGGTCTAAAACAAATTTATATCTTTTATTGTAAATTATGACGAGCCACAAAGTAAATGCTTATTACAAATATGAAATAAAACTTCTTTTGAATTTTCGAACTCCCAGTTACAAAGATCACGAACCGCTACTGACCATACACAACAAATATGGAATAAAAGCACTTCTTATCTGTTATTAATTTATGTCCCTTTTTTTGTAAATAAATTCTTTAGCTAATATGCTGATTTTTTGTAATGTAGTGACATGAGCAATCTTTGAATAATTTTCCTGTTATTTTGTTTATTTAAATCGCATTTTTAATCTGCCGATAACTATTGATTAACATGCGGGTTAATTAATTTATTAATGAATTATTTTATAAGCAATAATTATTAGCCTGAAACACTCATCCACATTGAAAAATATCCTGATAGAAGATACATGACGCCAACGGGACTTGAACCCGTGTCCTTTCGATTTCCGGTCGACAGCTCTGACCACTGAACTATGGCGGCTTATCTCTTATCCGCGAAATAATTCAATATATACTAGTGTTTCATTCAACAATTACTGCTTGTTACATTTTTTCACCTGAAACAACCAACTTTATTTTATATGAGAAAGGCATTGTAAGTGCTAACTCTCTCACTAGATGGCGTCGAGACAAATTGTCTACATTTTTTGGTGAGAATATTAGAACTTGTCAAATATTAATTAATTTTTTTGTGGTAAACTAATGTTTAAGACAAGATTTTTTATGCATAGCACAAAGGGTAACAATTAGTTTGTTCAAATTTTTACCCTTTGTGCTATGCATAAAAGTCTTGTCTTAAACATTAGTTTACCAAAAAAATAATTATTAATGAAGTTTTGAATTGCACAAAATAAACTGTTTAACATAAATTCCACCCTATAGTTGAGTTCTATCTCATACTCTCGGAAAGATCCTTGGAATCTAAATATTCGCAGGAGATAGGAAATGAAGCATCTCGATCTGGTTACCACGTGATCCATTTCTTGCCACCCACCACCTCACAACTGCCTCCTGATCAGGAGATAAAGCCGATGTTTTCCGGTCAGAGATCATCAATTCACCGCCTCAGCATGTCGGATTTAGATCTCCCGCGATGGCTGCCGCTGCCGAACTTATTACGGGATTACACTTGTGATGCTCCTTATTTGATTGCGATAAGTATTTTGTATCTTCATTTTGAAAGCGACGAGGACGCTTAGATGTTTTGGAACGTACAATGGATAGATGGAAAAGGAGTCGGGCGAATATATTGTGCCATGTAATTGAATGAAGAAGATGGCAGTTATGCCCAAGGGGGATATGGCACGTTCATGTGAATCAAATGCTAGTACTAAACTCAGTATAAAATAAAGTACCTACATATTAACATGAGAATTGTCAATTTATAGTGATTTGTTGTCATTTGCATTGTGCAAACTATTGTAAAAAACAGAATTCATAGTTAAATTCATAGAAGTGTTTAATCGATCGCTTTATCGAGGTTCCATATTGTAACTACAGGGTTTTCCAATAAGAGGTGTTATTTTGAATAGCCCGCTATTTCGGTATAAATTACTTTTGCAGCTGTCATTTTAAAACATTTGACAAGTAAAAACTATGCCATTGATAAAAATGGAACGATACACGCTTTAACAACGCATTGAAATTATTAAAATTCACTTGAGTGAATCAAATTCCAATCATCTTGAGTGATGAAGCCCATTTCCACCTCGGTGGCTTCGTCAACAAGCAAAATTGTCGCATCTGGGGCTCTGAAAACTCAAGAGTTATTGTTGAAAAGCCACTTTATCCTCAACGTGTGACTGTTTGGTGCGGTTAATGGTCCGGCGGAGTCATCGGACTTTACTTTTTTTGAAAATGAGCAACAGTTACGGTGAATGGATTGCACTATCGAGAGATGATTAATTATTTTTTTATGGCCGGAATTGGATGGTATTGATCTGGACAACGTTTACTTTCAACAAAACGGCGCTACGTGCCACACAAGCAACGAAACTATTGATCTTTTACGATTGAATATCAAAATAACACCTCTTATTGGAAAACCCTGTATTATCAATACGTCCGTGATCAACATTTTACCGGTGACGTTTTCGAAGTTTCAACATTTAAAAAAAGGAATGTTTTTGGTTTTCAACTGATGTAATACATCAAATAAATTGTTTTTCACATCGTCATCTACTGGTATAATAAAATTCTCTTCTTTTTATCCTAATCAAAGCCATTCATTAAATCGATAGTTTTCCAGCTATTTCAACAAAACTTTCTGTTCTATAAATTTGTATTTCGTATTTACAAGAAGAGTTAAAAAAAGTCTGTATTGCTCTTAAATTTGTAATAATATGATAGCATTCGTTACTTCTGTAAGTCAAAACTATACAATTCATGCGGGTCTATTATATTTGGTTATAATTTTCCAAATGATATTTTTTAAAACGTATTTCGAAATTCTAACATAGAATTAACATGATATTACGCATCAAGGATTTGCTATTAAGGGAAAGTGGTATGTTAATTGGACGTATTTGTTAGTGTTTAGCCCTTAAGACAGCTTATGGGACTCCTGCCCTAGACTCTCTTGAACATCAATAATGATCATGTTAGATTAACAACTAATCTCGCGCATTGTATTGGGAGATTAGACTAAATTTCCATAGAAATTCACTGATTCACTATCCACATTAAGTATTATTTAAGAAAAACTTAATTGACTTTTTCATCTAGTATTTTCCGCACCGAATTGTTGAACTTTCGGCTATGCTTTTCAAACAATTATACTAAAGCCCACCTACCTCATAATTATTTGGAAGTTATTTTCCGGATAATTGTGTTCCATAGTTTACTCTCCAAACCTATTATTCGACCTTGTATTTGTATTTTCCATACAAATAAATACAATTATCAACCCTTTGCTCGTAATAATGATAATCGTAATCAACCATTAATATAACGTACTGTTTACATTCAACAAGTTTGAAAACATTTTGTTAGATAATAAAAGTCTTTATTGGCGAAACAAACTTTTATATTACATTGCTTTCCATTGAATCTCGTGATGTATAGATTTATATTTATACTTGTTTGTTTTTTTTTGAAAACTTCTATAATTAACCGTGTTGTCCTCGTATTTTTATAATTCCTACTATTTTAATCGCTTCGTAAAAAACCTGTGCTGTAATTTTTTTAAGTGAATAAAGTATAAGTAAACTTTTCAATAATGTATTGTATATTTTTTTCATTCTTATCAAAAAATCACTGATCTAATTTTAGGAAGTTATATCAAAAGAAATCAAAATTTACCTAATTTCTACTTATGAAAGGCTTCATCTATTTCAAACCATAGAAGTTAATTTATATTGAAAATAGGTTGAAACTTAGTTTGTTCAAAACCGTTTTAAATCAATCAATTATATTTATTTTGCTAAATATTTTGAAATATTCTGGATATTATTGTATACTTCATGTCTGTAAATAAAAAAATGTTTTTTTCCGCCGTAAAAATAATCCTATATTAATTCATGGAAAAACGTACCTCCTTTCAGATACAATAATAAAAATTTGAATGTGAAATCGTACATGTGATATGTCAGTACGTAATGATAAATGTTTCAATAAAATACAAAATTATGAACACTTTTTTTTTATTCTAAAACTCTATGGCTGATTTTCATTTTTTGATTATTATTTTACGGAAAAATTGTCCATTTACAGTATAAATCACGCATGGACAAATTATGTTGGAAACAAAAATATATTAAGTGAAAAAAAAAATGTTTTTGGAAATTGTCAAAACAGCAGTAAAAGGAAAGGTATGTTGGTAAACTTGTTAAAATAAAAGAAAAATAATAAAATTGAACTACTAAGAGCAAGTCCCGAGTTATCTAGTTAGGTTAACACAACAGTAAAAATCAATGAAACCAATAAAGGTTTTCAAAAATACATTCAATAAAAACAGTTTTTAAAATTTCGTAAAAAATTATCTATGAAAAAGATTTTTAATTTATTAAATAATTGAATATCCTCATTCATTGAGTTAACGTTGTGCGAGGTTTTTGTCAGTTAACCAGTAACCACAATCTACTGCTTCTACCATTGCGTCCTTCCCCAGCTTAGCGTGACGTGTCAATACGCCTCTGACTTGTGAGATTCCCGTGAATCGCTTAGCTGTACAAATTATTCCCCTCGGAGCAGTCATTCAAACACTCTGATATGGACAACACTAGGCAAGCCCTTCTGTTCTGATGTCTATAACGTTTGATTTTTTTCATCTACTAAGTTTTTAACAATTTACTACCAATTTACTTAGGAGACAAACTATGTACTCTTAAACTTTCAACTATGCATACTTTCACACACGCCATGCAAGACAGAAAGAAAACATTAGACTTAAATGATTGATGAATCGAAGACACAGAATTGTTTATTGTATAAAGGCAACCAAATTTATAGCTTAGTTCCTACTGGAATTAAAAATGTACCTGGATTAAGTATAGATAAAAGAAATATCAAAATTATGCGAAGTAAAAGTATCCAAAAAAAGAAAAGTGTCTATCCGTGTCTGTCTAGTTGTGCGCTTAGTTCTTCTAAACTACGCAACTTAATTTTATAGAGATTTCACTAACATTTAGAATTTTTTTCCTTAAGGTTTATATACTCGTAATCATTCATATTATATTCAAAGAAAATAGAGAAAAGTCAATGTTTTGTAATCAAGTCATCTGGTATTTAACTAAATGAAGCAGATCTATTTGAAGTTTAATAAGTAAATTGATATTATATGTTTAAGATGATTATACAATGCTGTAGGAATAATGGATTGGTATTTTTTAAGAACTAATGATGCAATTAAAAATATATAGGTAGGTAGGTATCTCAGAAATGCTTAGAATGAGACTATGAAATTTTGGTGTGAATGAACGTCGACGAAGCTATTACTGGTATTTTTGCAGATCCGTTACCCAGCGCTGTGATTCTCATCACAGTATCTATTTAGTTCTCTGAATCTGAGTTCAAAGCTTTCTACAAACATTTCAAATTTAATATTATGTCTTGTTTGCATTGCGGGTTAATAATTTTTACGTTTGATGAATCTATAGTAAAATTATAAATAACTGTACTTTTTAATTGTTATACCATTTATTGGATAACCAACATCTCTGCCATGGGTCACCCAGTGGTTTGCTACGTTTGGTGATAGCAAGGGTTCCATCGAGTGACGTTGACCTCTCCCACTAGTCTCTCGATCCATCGCCTTACGCCGCAGGGGGAGGGTTATATTTATACGTCACTCCTAGACATACTGATCCCCAGATTCCTACCCCTCCATCATACCTTTTTTTCCCTTCCCAGAACTGCTTATCCTTAGTTTCCTTAAAAGACCCCTCTACACAGAATCCCCAAAGATGACTTTGGCCGTGAGGGAAATAATTTTCCTCATGGCCTACTCTTATAATATAAAAGAATACAAAAATTGATTGATTGCGGAGATACAGTCCTGTCTTCAGGAAGTCCGTGAAAGAGATATGTTGATATAATCGTATTATATCCTTTTGATAATTATATTTTACAAAAATAATCAAAAGTTATTTTTTATGTTAGGGTTCCGATTTCAGTAATAAAAAAACAAATGAACGGTGTTTTGTAAAAAAAAATATTATTTATTAGTAGTGCTTATTGAACGCTTGAGATTTTTTAATAGGACATATATACATAAATACCCTTAAATTATGAGTTTTCACATTTACTGATTTATGCAATACAATTTATTGGCGTCATCAATATAAAAGCGCTACCCGTTTAATTTTTTTTTCCTTTATTATTATCGCTGAGGCCAATCTAGTATTTTATAAATCGACGTTCAGCCCATTCAAACCAAAAATTACAGTTCAACTTCAGAAAGAGATTTGAAAAAGAAACTTCGTGTTCAACCGCGTCATTCAAACTGATATTTTGAGGGGAGAATCTTCTGATTTCATTCTTCTCTGAAAGTAGTTACTTACAAAAATAAGCATTTGAACATCAAATGGTATTTTGCGAGATAAAAGGTTTTGTGGATTTTTTTGTGGTAGGGTGGGGTTTTTTCCGAAATAATATTTCTACGTTCTTCATTTTGACACTTGGTTCAATTTCGGAATCTAAGTATTTAATGAATTATACCAAAATAAAAGTAGATCAGCGGGAAAATTCTGACATGTCTTAAAAACAGCAAAAAAATGAATATTTGACTCTGTGTTAAAACGGGCGGTCATATAGATACCATACTTTAACTAACGGTTTTGCAATATTTACATCACAGGCGTCAAGTGGGAATGCTGTCCTTGTTCTGCCCATATTCGAAACGTTCCCTTCAGCATCGGTACACTGTTGAAAAACAGATCAAATGCGTCCCTTATGTGGTACATGGTTGACATTTATTAATGGAAAAACATAGTACAGTATGCGGCAAAACAGACAGTGTAGTTTTGAAAGGCTTGCAGCGACATTATGAGAATATTCTGGAACGCTCGCCAATGCAAAACGCACTGTAGCGGAACGCTCTAGACACAATGCGTGCATTTGGCGTTTCTACCTACAAGGTCTGAATGTTCTCGACGCATATAATATAATCAGGCCCATCGAGATGTTCTCAGTCAGTCATTAATTAGCAGTTTTACGAGTGACCAATAGCTACCTCATTCACACTGGAGTACACGAAAGACTCCACGTCTTCACCAGTGCTGAACACATGCACGATTTCAGTCTTCACCAACGTAGTGTCGACTCAGTTCCATTGCCGTTATCGCCGTCTACATCTGGTGTCATCCTCATCGGTCCAGTGTCATCTCCCAACTGCGTAATTCTACTGAATCTGAATATACGTTGTGACTAGGGTCGCCAGCTCCCGTTTTATGAATTAGAGGATTTGATACGATTAAATAAAGGACATATGATGAAAATAAAGGACATCAATATATTTTTTTTAATAAAATGCTGTTATGGTATCAGTAGTTACATTTATTAATAAAAAAACAATATGCACAATGTTAATCGAAGCCAAGAAAGTGGTACGACCTTAATTAGTCATTTTGCATTTAAAGTAATAAATAAAGTTAAAACTTGGTATTACTTTTGGCTGCTCTAAGAGCTTCTTCGTTTTCTATAATGAAATTGTTTGCATTTCATGTTGAAATTCGACTTTATTTGTAGTTCTGCTTTTACAGTATCAATATTTATCTTATTTCGGTTTTTGGTCCACGTATCGTACACAAGGAAAAAATCCTTTCGGCTTGGGCATTAGAAACGGGGATGGAAAATACGGATTGTATTATTTTTAGCAGATTCTTGTTTTCATCCGTAGATTTGAGAATCTGAATCCAAATTTTAAGAACATTTTCACACTTCTTATCGTCTATAATTTTCCTCAGGAGAGGCTTTAAAATACAGAACTCTTCATACAATGCATCAAGGTTAATATTAGGTATCTGTAGTTTTGATACCATGATGACAAAGTATTGTCCTCTATTGAAGATTTTAAATTAGAGGACAAGATCAATTTTTGGATCTGAAATAGAGGACGTCCTTTAAAATAAAGGACGTCTGGCAACCATAGTTGTGACCCAACACAATTATTATCTTTCATTGTCTTCTTACCAGATACTCAAAGGCTGAAAAAGAATGGAACAACTTACAGAAATTGAGTTTATTTTATTTTATTTGGTATATCACGCCGTTTTATGCATTAGTCCTGAAGATGACATCAGAAAGATGATGCCCCCATCGTTTTCGGCCGCATTTTGGCACACTTCGACGGGTATAGCGGCGATTTCCTACCGAATTCCATCCTGGAGTTCTTCCAAACGTTTGAGGTAGCCCAATATGAAGAAGTTGAAGGCCCGCTGGGTGGCGACGAAAGAATAGACATTTTCAAGAAACGTGCGGATGGCGAAGCCCCAGTATCGTCTAGACCAAACCATGATAACGATTGAAAATGGCACGACCCTCCCGACACAGAGAGCTCGCAGGTTACAGCAACTTACACCAGTACGTAGAATGAGAGTGTTCTTGCTCCAGATAAGACTGAACTGTTTGTTCTGTTTTGTCCTACTCCCCATATGGGGGTGGATCTGAACCTCGTCCCCACGCACTGACTACCGGGCTTCCCCTAAAGAGGCGTTTCTTACTGACCAAACGCGCCACCCCTGAGGACGGTGGGAGGTCAGAAGGATGTCCGATTCGAACTAGGAAACCTTCCGCCCCGCCTCCGACAACCCGACGCTACTTCAACTCCTAGGGTCTTCGGGTTCCCACCCAACTGTTCCCAGTTACACTTTCGTCAGGCCTCCATCGGGAAATTGTCTTAAGGGCGCGGTACCCGAAACTCGCATCGGACAGCCTGATCACAGTCTCACCCAACTCTGGACTGCCGGGAGGGAAGTTCTTAGCTCCTCTCTCAGATGTACCTTAGTTCATACCATTTTAAATATAATGTTCTGACTTTTCCTTTCAAGTGCATTATGTACACAAAACTGGTTTTGGCGGACCTAGTGTCCTCCTATGTGTTTTATTCTTCATCCCTATATCCACTAATCAAAAGTTAAGCATTTACTAACACTATACTAACCTGTACATAACCAAGCACTTGCATACTGCTTGCTAACAACGTATGCGGGGACATTCGAGGTTTAGCTTCGTTCTTTAAATGTAGAGTCGTTCATGAAAAATAAATTAGAGTCCATGCTAGTGCCTTAGAGGGGTAACCATAAGTTACCTATACCGGGGCGGGTAAGTGGTGGGATCTTCGAATACCCGGGATGTACTGGCATCTGGCCCTGAGTGGTTAGAATTCTTGGATATGAATCCGGTAGTCGCGGGTTCAAATCCTCACTTGCACAAGTTAATTATATTTAATTAATTTGGGTCATTTCATAATGAATTAATTAAAAATAATATGTAGTATATTTGCAGCACGTTTCAGAGTCATAGATACTTTCAGGTATACTGGTGGCTTAAAATGGATTTAGCCGTATTTGGTGACCAGATCTGAATAGCTAGTTTTTTTTTTCCATTATTTCTGGCTTTCACCCTTCAAGGGTGTTCTTGGCCATCATTTAAAATTATTGAGAAAGGTGTATTGAAAGGTGAATTTAAATATTAATTTTATTTAAATAGGCAAATTTCAAAATTATAATGAAAATTGGAGTCGAGTTAAGACTTAAAAGAGATGAAATGTTGAATGGAGGGGAGGCAATTTTATTTAAGGCTTGATAGAAGAGAGGATATTTGTTTAGAGAGGGACAACCAAAAAATATGTGATCTAAAGTTCCCACTTCTAGACCACAGAATGTACAATCTGGGGAGTCAAGGACGTGAATTTTAAAAAGATGGGAAGGAACGGAACAATGACCGATCCTCATTCGAATGAGTGAAGAAATTTCTTTTTTGGAAAAATGAGGGAATTGCTGAAACCACGGTTTTGATGGTATAGTCCTTTGTATTGAGGCATAGCAGGCTCCCTTGGATTGACTAGCAATGTGCCAATACTCTGACCAAACCTTGCGGGATCTTTCTTTGATGATGGAAAAAATGTCAGATAAGGGAATGTGGTTTACGAGGGTAACAACAGGGTTGGACGCTCCTTGTTTTGCCAAGGCATCCGCAATATCATTACCCATGATACCAATATGTCCAGGAATCCAAATCAGAGTTACAGATTTACCAGAGCTTTGAATGGATGCTATCATCTCTCGAATAAGGCATACAAAATGATCATCAGGATGAAGAAGAGGACTGGATTTAAGTTTTTGGAGGGAACTGAGAGAGTCAGAGAGAACGAGGGAATGTTCAAAATTATTTTTGATTATATATTTGAGAGATTCTATTATTGCAATGCACTCAGCTGAAAATATTGAAAATTGATTTGAAATTGAATGAAATATTCTATCATTAGAATTATTGTGGTAAACGTTAATACCTATACCACAGTTAGGAGAGTCGGGAGATTTGGATCCATCAGTAAATAAAAGAGAAAAGTTGGGCCATTTAGATAAAATAATGTCATTGAACATATTATTGACAGTTCGGGCCGGGAGATTGGAATGACTTTTAAAGATTCCAATCCCTTCTAATATTGTTGGGGATAGGGTGACGTGACTATATTTTAGTTTGTATAAGGGAAGTAGATCATTTTGGATGATGTGGAGCTCTGAGAGAGACTTAAAATTTTTACAGATGTCAGGAATAGGTTTAGTTGAAGCTCTGATTGTAGATGAATGGTTTGAGTCAATGAACAACGAGACGCTGGGGATAACCTGATGACATTTAGAATTTAAACATTTAAGAACAAATTTGTCAGCAAATAGTTGACGCCTTAAATAAAGAGGAGGATCAGAACATTCTACTTGAAGGGAATTGATGGGTGACGATTGCATCGCTCCAGTTATTATTCGCAAAGATTTAGATTGAATTTTGTCTAATTTATTAAGTACATTTTTTGAGGCAGTACTAAAAAGTGGGCAGGCATAGTCGAGATGGCTTCGAATAAGTGCATTGTAAAGCAACTTAATGCAAGTAGGGTGAGCTCCCCACCAAACGCCAGATAATGATCTGATGATATTTAAATTTTTTTCGCATTAAGTAACTAAATTATTAATATGGGAAGACCATTTAAGTTTCCTATCAAATGTTACTCCCAAAAATTTTACTTCAGAAGCGTTGGAGATTGGAGAATTTTTAAATAAAATTTGAACGGGGGGGTTTTTATGGCGGTTTGAGAAGGTGACACACTGAGTCTTTTGGATTGAAAGTTCAAGACCATGTAACGTGAGCCATGTGCAAAGGGCATTCATGGCTTCGTTAAGATATTTGACGGCAAGAGGGATGATTTTGGATGATAAGAAGAAAGCTATGTCATCTGCGAACTCGATAATTTTTATTTGTGGGGGAATAGTGACATGCATATCATATGTGTATATATTATACAGTAAGGGGGACAATACATCGCCTTGTGGTAAACCCTTCCAAATAGACCTACTTTGAGGAGAAATATCTGGAAGTTCAATGAAAATTTTTCTATCTAGAAATAGATTAATAATTGATTGGACAAACATGGGGGGAAGGCCAAGGCCTAGAAGTTTTTTTTTCAGGATTGGGATGGAAACATTGTCAAAGGCGCCTTCTATATCTATAAAGACGGCAAGACAAACTTCCTGTTTAGAAATTGATAAATTAATATCAGTGCTGATGATGGCAAGGTTATCCTGAGTGGATTTTTTTTTCCTAAATCCAAATTGAGATGGAGAGAGAAGCTGTTTACTCTCGACAAAAAATTCTAATCGGTTTTTAATTAATTTTTCATAAAGTTTACTGAGGGTGGATGAAAGAGCGATTGGCCTGTAGTTGGCTCCAAAATTTGGAGATTTGTTTGTTTTTAAAATAGGGATGATTATTTGAGAACTCCAGTCATCAGGCATTATACCAGTCTGGAAGATTTTATTTAAGATGCTTAAGAAGTGGTTTAGAACATTATCATTACTATTTTTGATTATGCTGTAAGGTATACCATCTCTGCCTGGAGATGAGTCCTTGACTGTTGATAAACAATTTTTTAGCTCAATTAAGGTGAATGGAGAGTCTAGCCAATGATTAGACATGGGAGTATTAAAGATGGGCGTTATTTCATCTAAGTTAGGAACAGAAGGGGGGGCAATTTTGTCCAAGAATTCATCTATCCATTTAGAATGGGACGCTCGAGGAGATGGTGAACTGAAGGAGGATCGAAATCTTCGGATCATAGACCAAACTTCCGAAATTGGAGTGTTCGGAGATACTGAACTGCAAAAGTTGTACCATCCGGATCTTTTTTTTGACCTCAATACCCTTTTGGCATTGGATTCAGCGTTTTTGTATATAAGATAGTTCTCCATAGTCATATTGTAACGATAGGAAAGAGATTTAGCTTTCCGAATTCTTACTACTTTGGAACATTCCTCATCCCACCAGGGAGTTGGAGGGAGTTTTTTGAGAGATTTAGTTTTAGGGGGAGGATTTGATTTATTTATTGCAGTTATGAGCATTGATTTGAAGTTATTATAATCATCTTTGACGGAAAATATATCGGTGGCGGGTGAATTTAGTAGGAACTTGTCCATATGAGAGTTAAATTCATCCCATTTGGTGTGTTTCGTTTTAATCTTTGTCGAAATATGAGACTTGTCCGATTGGAAAGAAGTTTGATAAGTAATGATGATCGGGAAATGATCACTGGAGCAAGGGTCGGGGGACACCACCCACGAGGAGAGAGAAGCCAGACTAGTAGAACATATCGAGAGATCCACTGCACTGGGGTTTGTGCTGGGGCGTGAGATCCTAGTAGGAGATCCGTCATTCAAAAGGAAAAGGTTGGATTGATCTAGGAAATCCATCACACTTCGACCATCTCGGTCGGAGAAAGCAGAACCCCAGACGGGGGAGTGGGCATTAAAATCGCCTAATATAAAGAAAGGAGGGCTTAGTTGACTTACAATTTGCAACCAAGTTTGTTTATTGAAGTGGGCTGTTGGGGGAAGATAGACTGAAATAAAGGATGTGTCCTTTATTTTAGCTGCAACCATTTGGAAGTCAGCATTGGGGGGTTTGATATTATTTATTGGGGAAAATGATGTGGATTTTTTAATAAAAAGGGCAGCACCGCCGCCCGAACCTTCCGGGCGATCGTCACGGAGACAGGAATACCCTCCCACATTAAAGTGGGTGGATGGAGTAAACCAAGTCTCCGAGATAGCAGCCAAAGAAATAAAGTTGGAATTTAATAGGTTAAGGAGATCAGATTTGTTAGAAATAGCACTTCGGCTATTCCACTGAAGTATTCTGACATCCTGAAGAGCCATTTTGAATAAATGATTTTAATGTGGAAATAATAGTAGCAGCGTTGGACGGTAGATTACTTTGAGAAGAAATAAGGTCAATTAGAAGCATAATAAGAGTTTGGATAAATGAAGAATTGTCTTGGGAGAGTTTTTCAGAAAGTTTAAGAGAGTTCATTGAGGACGGATTATAATTATTTGCACACCCATTTGTGGCATTTGAAAGAGGTGAACCATTGGGATTTAAGAGCAGTGAGTTGTGTTGTTGCTGATCGTATCCAGGAGCCGGTTTAGAGATAGCGTTTTTGTATGTGAATTTAGTTGAACGAGAAGAAGTTGTTGTAGTGGAGGGAAGAGGGTTGGATGAGGAGTTGCTGGATAAAGCCTCAGCAAATGATTTTTTGACAGGCGGGAATAATTTAGAAGCCTGCAGAAAAGACAAGTTCTGAGAGGCCATTGAAATTTTAATATTTTTTTGGCGAGATTGTTCTGGGCAAGATGTGTTGATAGCTGTATGTGAGCCTGAGCAGTTAAAACATTTAGGTGAGGAGGAAGAAGGACATTGGTCAGCTGCGTGGTTTTCTCCACATTTAAAACATCTGGGTTGAGATCTGCATGCAGCTTTGGTATGACCAAAACGGCAGCAATTGAAACATTGAGTGGTGGGATATGTATACATTTCAACTGGTAATGAGTTGAAGAATAAATATATATGGGAGGGAAGAGATTGACCTTCAAAGGTGATAACAACAGATTGGGAGGGCTTCCAGGTAATTATACCCTCAGAGGAGTCCTTGTAATTTAGCCTCCTGGCTTTTATGGGATTGCCAATGTGTTGGGGGGTTGAAAGTGAAGACAGAATTTCTTCGATGGACAGATCGGTCGAGATACCTCTGACCAGGCCCATGCGAGTGACATTGAAAGTAGGGATATATGCCTTGAACTTTGAATTAGATGAAATGAAGATATTTTTGATGAAACTGTTGGCAGCTGGCCCTGAGAGGAATTCGACGGAGATTCGGAAGCGACCCTCGGCTTTTACACCTCCAGGTTTGATTGAAAGATTCTTGCTATTTGATAGGAATTTGCCAAATTCAAGAGGGTGGATGGTTTTTCCTTGCTCAGTTTTTTGGGCGTATGCTATGAATGGGCCACGGGAATGAGGAGAATAAAAGTTTGTTGGAGGAAGTTGAGAAAGTGCTGGTGGGGACAGTGAAGTCGAAGGCGAGTCAAGTTTTATTGGGGAAGAAGGAGTAAATTTCCTTTTTTTGGTAGAAGTCAATATGACAGAATCACTGTCAGAAATTTCTACATTTTCCCCGTCTGGGGGGTCTGGAGAGGGATCTGGGGGCTTTGTAGGGGGTCCAGGAGGGAAATCTTCCTCCATTATTCACAACAGTAAACAACTACAATAATAGTATGAAAAATGACAGAAGTAAAAAAGTTTATAAATATCTGGAAATCAGCAGCGAAAAGTGACTCCTGGAAGATCAGGAGGGAGAAGAAACCTCAAGGCACAACACACTACACTTTTTTTTGCCAGAAAACAAAAAAGAATGGTAAAAAATTAATTTTAGATAGAGCAAAACAAAACAACTGATGACAGCCAAATGTTATTGTTGCAATCTCTGAATAGCTAGTTACTTCTCCACTACTTTTAGCGTTACAACATAATTCAATAAATTGATTGTTGATTCCATAGTCTCACCCTCTCTACTGGCTCCAGATGGTTGGAAGCAGTTGGAGCACTTGTGTAAAATGTAAATGTAATTGAAAAAAACGAAATAACCAAACTAAACCTAACAATATGAGACAGATGTTTATTTATATACTGTTTTTTGTAAATTAAATAATAATAATTTTATTGAATACATAAAAGAGAAACCAACATTGAAATTGAGATCTACAAATTAAACTTGATAACCATAAACAATTTAAAATAAAACAATAACTTAACGAACAGTACTTTTGTTTTGTATGCTCAAAGGGCAGTATAATTATACATTATGCACTTCACAGCTACGGTTGTAGCGAAACCCGGTCGGCATTAAGTGTAAACAATAAAGTTGTGTTTACTAAGTAACCGTTTAATTTTAAATGATTATGTTATATCACAAAGTATCTGCTTCATATGAACAAAAAAAACAGTAAATATACCTAACATTACCCAGCCAGAGATAGACAACGATCTTACTAGTTTGAAATTGGCATCAATTATTATATGCTAATCGTGGATTAGTCTCATGTAATTCAGTACAGAGCCATCAGGTACATGTTCAATGGTTGCCATTGCATGTTCCTTATCAGTCTGTGACATTAATCATTTAAATGTGTTCACCGAGGCGGAGTTACGAGCTTGAAAACGACTATCGAACAATCGCAACCACAAAAAGGTCAATCACTGTGCTTTAACGTGACTGAGAATAGTCATTATCGACCATGCATGTCTGGTGGGTGAAGAATTTTCAATCAGACGATATTCGTGGTAGGGCGGTAAGATTTTTGAATCGCGGGTTCTATTCAAGGATTGAACAAATACATTTTATTACATCCTAATGGGTTATTTCACAATTGGTACATTATAAAAAATATACTTTATTTTTGCAACACGTCCTGCAGTTGTAAATACTCTAGTACCTCCCTCGTAAGAGACCATAATACAGAATCAAATCATTTGTTGCTTGAAATGAGTTTAGCCGTGTTCATGTTCATTGAATATTTTATCTGGTACTTTCCAAATTACTCTACCCCGTCACATGCTTCCCCCAATTTCCCAAATTGAGAAGTTGACAGCCTTCGGGCAATATGGAAATCTAGTACGGTAATCACATAAGAACCATGAAAAAACATTTTTTATTCTTATCTGTAAATATATTGAATATCAGCCATGGTTCTATATTCTGGAGTCTAATTAGTGAGATTAATAAAATAAGGATCGGATCAGTTCAAAAGAAACTAACTCGGGCATTATTGGACTTAAATTTGGATCACGAAACACACCCACAAGGCACTTCTTTTGATATTATTTATTGTATGGTTAACTCTACGTCTACTGCGTAGTGAATGATTGCATTATAAATATCATTAGTTGATTTTTTTTAATTTATTTGGTTTCAGTATGATTTTCCTGTGTAATACCTGTTGTTCTATACTTCAATAGTAACTCAAGCCATAAAACTTGCTTATTTTTTTAATATCCATCCCGTGTTAAATAACTGACAAAAAAGTACCAAAATAACACATTGAGCTTTCCAATAATTTAATTAGCTTACAAAAGCAATTTCCTGTTTGTAACAACTGAATTAAATTCTTTGGAAATGCCTGGAAGACACGCGAAGTCTGTCTGATGTCGTAATAAAATTTCATTTGAATGCTAGATTATGGGAAGATGGATTTTTCTACGAATATCCATTAAACTTGAATAAAAATAGAGAAGTTAACATCATAGAAGAAATTTGCCAAAGGCTTTTGGAATGAGAGAAAAGACATGCTTTTGATTTGGGACGGAAAATTAATTTAATAAAAAAATATATTATTTAGATTGAATTTTTTGTATTTGATTTCGGAGTAGGATATAAGTAATAAGTATTCTATTTGCAAAACCATCAAAAATGGTATTCTAGAGACTTTTCAACTCCTAGGAATGTTCGATAAAGAATTTCAAATAAAATAAATCAATTTCACCCGAAAAAGTAAAAAAATAACCTTATTTTGGGCATTCAGACATGCGCACAACACACTTCTATCGGTTTATCTCTTCAGTGGTTTTTTATCGTGTCGGGAAGCGGAAGGAAATGAAGATTATCAAGACAAAGGGAAAAAAAGAAAAGAAGAATTTCAAAGCATAGTTGCATCCATTGAGGTATTCGTAATTTTTTTTTTTTTGGTACAATATTTTACACCTCTTATTACAACTTAGTAATGTTGGCCTCACTGTGTGGCTTACCCATCCTGAGCCCTCCATTTTATAATACAAAAAATATATATAATTTGGATGAAGAAAAAAATTGAACGGCTACACCAAAAATAAACGCAGAAAACCACATTAAGAGGTTTTATTGGGGCCACACGGCATCACTTCTACATACATAAACAATGTGTAACTGCAATGTTGCAACGTGTGATTTATTTCATGTTTACAATGGCGCTTTCTCCTGAATAAGGTTTTCTATGGTTTCCCTTATTACTTAAGCGAACTCCTAACATAACATATAAGACCTCTAACAGCCTTACTAATAGAAAAATACTTCCCATCCGTTAAATGGTGTTTTTATTACATATTGCTTACTGTACAATTTCTGATTCGAATTATTAATACTAAAAATGTCTTCGGCTGAGTAAGATCTGGCAACATAGCCATCTGGCAGACTGACGCACTCGCCTGAGGCGCCATGCACATACCTTTCACGGGAAAACGACAGCTTTGAAATGTGATTTAAAACATATTTACATTAATAATTTATATTCTAACGACTATTATACTATTATATTAGTATAATTTAATATATTAACTGTTGTTATTTTTCATCAATTGTTATCCATTTGTAATCATTTATCACATCATAGTTTGATGTTACCGGAAAAGAGAGGGTTATTTTGCACTTATTATTTACTTTTACGGAGTGAATTTAATAAAGTTGCCATGAAAGTCTTATTTTTAATAAAATAAATATACCTTCTCTATACCTTTGTAAAATAAACTAAAAAATAAACGTTTATACAGTGCCAAAATGAATGATTTTTTAGGTTATCTTCTGTGAACAATTATTTATAAATCTTAATTGGATAAACGAGATAAAAAGTAAAATGATAATTTTATTGCACATTCTATAAATAATAGGACGGTTTATATTGAATTTTGAATTCTATGAAACTTTTCAACGTGTTTAACGAAAATGTTTATGATAGAGTTGTACTAGTATTGCAATTTTTAAATACGAAAGTATATTTCAAACACAAACATTTAAAAGATAATTGTATCTAGTTTTTATGTGGTATTTTTTTACGACATCTTCAAAATGAAAAATAATAAATAACATTTAATATACCTTCTTATTTTATGTTTATCCAACAGATAAACAACCCCCTTTGACTAGATAAGTAACAACTTATAAGTAATAACTTAACTTATATATTTTGCATGTAACTATTTAATGTCAGTTTCGATTAGTATTGTTTTCACATACACGGTCGTCTATCAATTGAACAAAATGTGTATCACTTTTTTAGTAAGACTGTAAGTCTATAATATCCTGGTAACATTTTAAACACATATATAAACACAAATTGTGAGGCGCATATGACGCCGTTCTATATGTACAAAGAACATTGACTTTAAAATCAGGAAATTTAAATAATTCACCACTTCGTTTAAAATAAGAATCCGGAAAATGAAAAAAAAATTGTTGATTAATAATAAGGCGATTCTAACAAGATAATTCAATCAGGAACTAACCAAAACGAAAACAAAAACAATAAAATCCTTATAATTCTTCTCTTGTCATTTTAATAATTCAATATTGCACTCGTAACTAAGCGAGTTAAATGAAAACAATATATTTCGATTTAATACACTGTTGAAGATAAAATATTATGTTTCTCCAACATTCTTTTAACAAAAAATATTTTTTGGAAGTTTCGTAATCAGTTGTTCGCAGTTTAGTCTTTGGAAACAAATGGCGTAATTGGATTTATCTCTAAAAAAACTTACATCCTTAGGCCAGAAAGAGGCTCGGTATAAATTTCGTTACTTATATTGTATAAGAACTAACAACGTTCAGCAAGATTAAGAAAAAAATCTCTTTTTTGAACACTTATGTATTTTTTTCTAGATGGACCCTTCACGATTATTTCTTTACCAAATGTAATAGATACCTATTTAATAAATAAAAAAGTGGGTGTGTCAAGCCTACGCAAGACAGAAGTGAAACTTCTAGTTTCAGCTGATGCTTGGCGTGGCGCAGTTCGCTGGTGTCTGAGAGAGAGGAAAGAAGAGAAGAGAGAGAACGTTCGTGAGCGGCTCCCCCACCTCAACAAGGTTTCACTTCAAAAATGCCACAGCCGAGAATCGAACCTCGCTTAACTGATTGAAAGCCAACCACGCTGAGCACCAACTGTAAGCAAAGCCGCATAAATTGATTATATTATGTAGGTTCTGAAAATATGAGAGCTTGTTATGTTTTATAATGTTACCTACATCACACCCAAAATATAACATATTTTTAAAAATAATGTACAATGTACAGAAATAGAATCCCACACAAGATCGCGTAGTGCGCTCTAGCGAACGGATATTTTATCAGAGGGAGATAGTTTTAATTTTTTTTTCTGTAAATTATTACATATTATCAAAATAAATAAATTAATTAAATAAATGTAATACAATTATCATAATAATATACGGATTAGATAATAATTTTAATCCAACACAATAACGCAAAGCGCGCTCTAGCGGAGTAATGTTTTATCACAGTGAGATAAGTGTTTTTATTATTTTGCAATATTATTTTCTTTTAAAAAATGTTCTGACCTACTAAAAAATAAGATATTGAATGAAAAAGGCGTTAAAAACAAAAAAATAATGTGCGATGGCCGAGAATCGAACTCGGATCAACTGCTTGGAAGGCAACTATGCTGACCATTACACCACCAACGCCAGTTGTCGGGATGAGCTAAGAAGCATTTATATGTTACTTCAAAACTTGGACTAGATCAAATGAACTTTAATCGGTGGTGGGGGTACCCGCATTTTCGTTTCGGTCATGAGTCGGTTTTACTCCGGTCCTCGAAATTGCATGACGCGCGTAAAGAAGTTTCACTTCAATAACCATTTAAATTCAGAATCCACAACTATTCCATATAATATAAATACCAATATAATAAATTAAAATTAAGCATTATACTTTTGGGCAAGGAGACAATGAAAGATAGGTACTCGTAGGTTGTGATGTCACAGCGTTTATTTTGAGTCAGTTCCGCAGTTGTGAGAGATTTTAACTCCAGACCGATGACGATGACACCAGGTGTAAGCGGCAATGACGGTGGTGAAGTGGTCGAGGCAATAAAGTTTGTGGCTCGACACCGCGTTGGTGGAGACCAGACTTGAGGATGTGTTCAGCGCTGGCAAAGACGTGGAGTCTTCCTGGTACTCCAGTGTGAATATAGCCGAAGGTTTAATTGTCCTGGTCGGCAGATGCGCGAAAGATGCAGACCGGCGACGATACCCGGGCCCAGGGCGCTGATGTGATCCCGCGGAGTCCATGATATTCCGTAGCCTCTCCTATAAGGTCCGTGCAAAGCCTGGCGTGGTTAGTAGGTCCGTAGCTTGAATAAGTATGTCTCCACGCGGCCCGTTTTTATAGGCACCCGGTGCGTCTAGAATCTTCGGGAGTGTATGTAGATGCGCCGAATGCTAGCATCGTATCTAGAAAGTTCTAGCTACGATGCGTTTTGCAGGGCGAACGTTCCTGAATATTCTAGTAGCATTGCTTCAAACCTAATCCAAACAAAAAAGCGTTTAGTGATCCTATTGTTACAAACTACGAAAATTACGGCCAAAATGACAAAAATTGTTACCTAGTTTAAGGCATTATTATTACATGTTATTCCTCCATAATTATTATCTAATATCCAAATATAATTTTCAGACAACCTAAATATTTAGGAATTCTATTAATGATACTCGTGCAGTATATTTTTATTAGAGCGTTATTATTGACGAAACATTTAGTTTTTCAAATTTATTTTTATAATTTTCAGAAATACCTGAAAAGAGGCAATGCGGGAACTCGAATACTTTCTTGAAAGGTGGCACCTCTTTCTACAAATAACGAACCAACAAAAAATCCCTGATTCGTCACACAGTTCACCATTCGCCAATCCATGGCTCGCACTCCCGCTACCTACCAAATGATGAAACCTATAAAAGTGGATGCCCGACCTCGAACTAGTGGAAATCCAGATCAAGTTTTATGCGCAATATCTGATTCTGATGGCGAGATGCGTCGTCCCTTTCAACCTTGCTGGAGTTAGCGCTCCGTGTAACCTTCCTCAGGTCCTAAGAAAAAAATCTCTTAGCGCTGTTGATTATATTCTTTGTTACTTTCTCTATCATTTAGTCACTTTAACTGTTGAATTTTTTACTTAATAAAAAGTCATAAAAAATAATTAACAAATAAATCCTGTTACATATTTTAGTTTATAAATATTCCTCCCATAACCATAAACAGCTGAAGCTTAAAATATGGAGAGTACACGTAGAAAACTTACTGATTTAAAATAATGATACTATGTTAAGAATCTTTTCACTTTAGTCATATTCCGGATAAAAACAGGACTGCAGGCCTCTAACGAACGAATTGACAGGTTTCCCAATAAATGCAAGTAAACTAAGAATATTTTAATTCTTAATAAAAAAAAATTAAAAAGTCACTATATATTATCAAGACAAACGAAGGTACAAGAACACATATTCCGATTTTTTTATGGAAACACTTAAAGTTTATTTTGAAATGACATGCTATTCAGTTTTTAATAAGATTTTAATATTTCAGCAATTCTCATTTTTCTCCATGTGTGTCAGGTACACAAGATATATACTTTTTTAAATCATATATTCTAATATTAAACGTTAAATATAAGTTAAGTAATTTGGCCCTTTTACACTTTAGCGGATATTTTAAGCCTATGTTGTTCATGTAGCGGAAAATGTGGTGGAAAGAGAAGAAATACATAATTAAAGACGTCAGTGGGTTCAAATGACATTGCGAGCTAATAAAAGAAAAAACTTAAAATTTCAAATCAAAACCTACAATGCAAATGTAAATTATATCAATTTTTCTACATTATAGTTATATGAAAGAAAATATATTAACAGTTTTTAATCGATTTGCCAATCTAGTATTTTCTATATTCGAGCAATCTAAGTATTAATTAAACCCTTTTAAACAGGTTTTACCCCAAATAAAAATTAGCCCCAGCCCCGGGCCCGGCCCCGGGCCGTCCCTAATCTCCCATCGTAAAAAGTATATTTTTCTTCATTATCTTTCCCTAATATGTACTCATTCAAGTTAATATTACTAGGCCAGTTACGTTTACTGGCAATCAAGCGGATCCCGGGGGAAAAGAATACTTAGGCTAATGGTGAACACTTTGATTTTATATATACACGTATTTTTGATAATATAAACTAGATTTTAATTACTATTGAATGAAATAAAATCGTTTCAGTTAACATTTTACACGAAATAATTATTTATTGTTATTATTATTAAACTATACTAATAATAATAATAATATTTGGCTAATTTATATAGCGCCGTTTTCGTGAGAAATCACCTCAAGGGCGCTGTACAAATATATTTCTTAAATATTTAATACTAGAACTACTGACTTATCTCTAAGACTTATATCTAGTGACTTACGACTAAGGCCTATAACTACTATCTTAACGACATATACACGAGTATTTACATATTTGGCAACTTACAACTAAAATTAAAATTAACAATTTAATCTTACTAACGCCAGAAGAAGAAGGAAGTTCTATTATATTAGGGTGGATTTATTGTTAGCTGGATATATTATATGTTAAATGAATTAAATTAATGAATAAAATCAATCAATCGCCAATCTTAAACGCATTTAGATGATTCATCTGCCAACAATTAAACCGATTAACTTGTTATGTTCCCGCTGATATTGTCCATTGTCCACTGGTAGGCAAGTCAATAGCAAAATTGAATGAACGGAATCGCTAGATAATGTAACAATTACGGTATAAAAAAATGAAAAAAAAGGAATATTTGGATAGAATGACGGATTTATGAAAATGAGTGTCTGAAAAAGTGAGTTTTTAGTTTGGATCTAAATTCTGTTAGTAAAGATATGCGAAGTTATCAGTATATTATTTTTAAATATCGAATAATTTTATTATTTCATTTGAAAAAGGTTCTTCTGTGTAATTATAATTACGCGTGGCGGCTATTTCGCTTTTCGAAGGCATTATCAAACTACTGTGAAGTAGAGGTGGGTGAGTTGCTTCCTTTTAAAAGAACTCGAGTTCTTGGAGTGGGTCCCGGGTCCGAGTTCTTGGGTGCGGACTGGATACTGGGCGACTACCGGGACGCACGGGTCCGGCCAAGGACTCGGCACTCGGACTCGGATAGAACCCGCGAAAGAACTCGGACCCGTAGCAGGACAAGGACCCGCACAAGAACTCGGACCCACACGAGAACACGGAGTCAATCCCGTCACCCATCGCACCCGAGTCGCGAGTTGTGCAGTTTACATTTTGGCGAAGTTCAAACGAAATCCATTCGTGTCTTGTCGTGTTCCAGCTGATTGGGCTACGGCTAATGCGAGGCCGTAACGGATGTAGTATTAGGTTCCAAGTTCCAGATGATAATTTTAGCACACGCGTAAGCAGTAATAAATCAAATGTAGTAACATAAATTTCGGTTGTCGTTGAGAATTTGTCGTTTTCATAATCTCTGTCCATCGATATAGATAAAGGTACTTGGTCGAAGCCTCTATCAAATGAAACTCAGTAAAGGCGAGATGTTTTAAAAACAAAGTCAGGAAGTAGTTAGGTACAGCATTGAACTATTAAAATTTTAACAATTAACAACATGTTTTAATATCTATTTATTCCAGTCCATTTTTTTTTTTACTTTTACAATACATACACACTTTGTTCAATATATTATTGTAGGATTTGTGTATATTATATACTTGATTTGTATATTTTTCCTTTTGGTTTCACAAATATATACATATATATGTCTCAGGATCAAAAAATAAACATTTGCCAGAAATTTGCCTTTCGAATGAACACTATTACGACATAGCTAAAAAATTTTAACAAAAGATAGCCATTTTAAATAAACAATTATTGAATAAAATAATCTTGGTACCTAATTTATCGCTTGTCTGAATCTTTCCAATACCAGTTGACAATCAGTTCCAATTTTTAAAATCAAAGCAAATCCATATTCTAGAGTTCATTGAACCAGAGTTACGGATACACAGACAGACACCACTGAAATTTGTATTTTTAATAACACAAAAAATAAAAATAGTGAACGATAATTAAAATAAAACTTTAAAATAAAACAATAATTTTTACTTACAGTAGGTACCTAGCGCCTACAAATATGAGGGGCTAAAATAAAAATATAAAACATCAAAGAATTGCGATAAATCATTGAGATTTTACATAAAAACCGTTAAACTAATCGGCAATATCTCAAAATGCCTTGCGGCCTTAGTGGCTTGTGTTTTTTAGAAGATAAATAAAAACATCCACTGGAGCGCTTTTCGTCAAATTTTTGAAAGTATTGCAATATCTTAGTAGCACCTCTAGGTACATCCTAGAGTACTTAGTGAGTCTAAAAATATTGGAAAAATGGTAAAATCTAGGTGAATTCATTGGCTATAAGCCGCAATAATCATTTTTTATTGTTTCAATACTAATATTTTGAGGAATGCTGTTAATTGTATCGAATGGCAGAATTGATTGCTGAAACAGAATTGATTGATAAAACTATCGACAATACTAGGGTAAGAATCAATTTTTTTTAAAGTGAAAACCCCAGTCACAGCCTAATTTTTATACACCTAATTAAATTAAATATTACTTAACTTATTTTTTTCTACATCACTCAAATAATTTATTGCTATTATTGATTTATTAGTACATGTCAGTCGATATTATTATTTAACTAATTAGCTCATCGGTTTAGAAAAGCAACTCATAACCCCAAATAACTCCAATAAGTACTAGATATTAAACAATAAACAAAACATCCACTTACTGTAAAGCAGGTAAACAGAAGATGTCTTCACCACCAGAACTTACCACTCACTGCAGGACTCGCGAGGCCGGTGGTGGAGGGAGGCATTCGGGTTCGAGACCCCGAGTCCGAGTTTTCTGGGAGTTGTTGATTAGAGGCATTCGGGTCCGAGTCCAAGTCCTTAGAGGCATTCTCGGGTCCGGGTTCTCTGGGAGTCGTTGATTGGAGGCATTCGGGTCCGAGTCCCAGACCGAGTTCTCTGGGAGTGGTTGATTACGAAAAGGAGTGGGAGTAGGACCCGCTTCCCGCAAAGGACTCGGGCTCAAGGACTCAATCCGGCTGAACCTACACATCGCTACTGTGAAGTCACTTACAGCAACTTACGATGAAAGGTCTTTATAATGAAATTCTTTTCAACAAAGTGCTTTTATTTTTATTACCAATTCCTTTACTGATTTCCAAGTAAATTGTCGGAAATCACTCATTTGTATTAATTACCCTGTAAAGATTCCTTAAGTGTACATTGTTTAAATTTGACTAATGGTTGTTAAAGTGAGGCCATTAGTGTTTATATTATTTTCTGTGCAAGCTAGTTTGTAATATGGTATGTAATTTAACTCGACTTAGGCATATTATTATCTAGGAGTGGCGAACGAATCATACCGATTCCTTTGTTTGTTTTTTTAAACATCAGCTTTACACGGGAGGCCCTGAGGAAAAAAATTCTCTCAGAGCGTCTTCTTAAGGGATGCTATTTGGAGTTTTTTTTAGCGAATGGTCGAAGAGAATGTTCTGGAAAGGAAAAAGATATGAGAGGTGGGTAGGAATCTGGGGGTCAATTTGTCCAGGAGTGACGGACGCATGAATCCTTGACGCGATGGGTCAAGAAAGAGTCTGGCTGGAGAGGTCAAAAAGTATCCTCCAACCAGTCTCTCCCGATCCAACCCACCACGCAGTAGGTTGGCACCAAGATAACCCAATGCGATTTAACTTTCTATAGTAGATGTAGTAAATTTTTGCAAATTTTTATTTTCTTGTTGCTGCATTTCTCCAATCGTTGCTTAGTGGCATCTTTAATTTTATTAGTAAAATAAACAGATCTTAATTTATCTAGTACTTACTATGTTTTCGTATCTAAAATTCAACATTTTTTAGAAAATCCGCTATATTTCTTAGTAATTTTTGCGAAAAAGTATGTATTGTCAATGTCGCTAGTTAAGCAATATTGTGTTGAGCTTTTTACAGTGCAACGACAATTACATTTATTAAATTTTAAGTAAATAGTTTATCTTCTCTTGAATTTCTGAACCCCTACTTGAAAGGCCACGAACCGCTGGTGACCAGACGCGGTCAGTAGCCAAAGTGCGAAAACAAAGATACTGGTAGGAGCAGTGGCGGCTGCTGCTCACTAAAAATCTTGGACATAATATATACCTACAACATCAAAGGGATTGTTTTCATGTTTTTAAATTATTGTAAAACACATATTGACCCATCGGCATTTGTAAATAGTTCATTCCTATCCACATTTTTTACATCAATTAACCAATTTAAAGAAGCACGAAAATCGAGTTCAGGATTTTTTTCTATATTCAGGAAAAGTATCACAAAAGAGTAACCTAGCTATAGTGAACTGTAAACTAAAATCCTGATTGTACTCGAGATAAAATAATATTACACACTTTTTTACAAATCACTGATTTGCAGTCTTAATTATTACGAATCCCCATATAACATTAAGCCAGGAAAACAAAAACAAAAAACTGTTCTGTTTATCAAACCTGCACAACCAAACTGCTTTATTATCTATAAAACCCCTTTATAAAACTACGGTTGTAGGTTTTTGTTTTTGACTTGCACTCGTATTATTAAAAAGGGCCACAGCTCAGCGAATTGTTTTTTTTTTTAATAAAATTAAAGTGAATAATTGAACTCATTTTTCTGTTTTTTCCTGTCGCATTCAAAAAACGAATCATAAAGACCTGTCACAACGTGTCTCTATATTGCGATTTTGGTGTTTGTAGAATGCTGTCTTTGGTCGATGCTGAGCGGGAAAAGAATGAAAAAGTATAGATGTTAAATTAGAGACACAATGTCGGCAACATAATGTCACAAACACATACCGGTTAAAATGCTACTGACAAATAGTTTCTTTTGATGTGGTGGAAAAATTTCGAATCGCGTCCTCCCTGGGCTGATAATTTTTCAAGGCAATGTACCTATGCTTTTGACTTCATGACAATATATTTGAAAACTCTCGTAAAATTCTTTGAGCGATATGCGAAACGAACTACAGCTCTGAATATAAGTCCAAACGCTCTGTTTTTGTTCAGCATGCAGCACGCATTGTATAGATATCTATTTGTGTTATGTTATAACTGAATCCAGTTTTGTATATTTATTTGTGATGAGGTCTGTGGGACATTTAGTATATTGTTCGGCGCCCGCGAATTTTTAGATTAGCAGAAGTTAAGTGCATTGCTCTTCCGCTCCTTTGGGCTAGCCGCCTCTGGGTAGGAGACTTTGCTGCAGAATTGGCTATAAGGGTCTGAGCTGATGAACTGTAAAAGCTGCCATCGAAAACTTCAGCCTTTTTAAGGCCAATTCAGAGAACTCAGTGACAAAAAGGTAGTTACGGTGAATAATATTGTGCGTTTTATTAACAATGACTAAGAATTTTACACCCGTAACCTCTGGAACATTAACTTGCATGAAAATATCGTTTAAAACAAGTGATAATTTTTTTTTATTTTTTTTTTATTATTTTAATATAGATCATAGTTACATTAATACATACATTTTTTACAAAATATAATATTTGGGTACATAATTGTCATGTATACCTTATCAGAAAAGAGGAGCTCTTGTGCCTGATAAGGGAGCCACGATTCTTACTTCAGTGATTCAATGTTATGTGTAAAATATAAATATAATATATCCATATATTTTTTTAATATAAGTTTTTTTTGAAAAAAAGTTTGATTTTATTGATTTGTTCTTGTTGGTTCGTAATACAGCGCAATTCGGAAGGGAGATTATTGTAGTTTTTTATGGCTTGGTAAATATAATGGTTTTGCATTTGAGTTGTTTTAAAGATTGGCGTAATAAATTGATTTCCATTTCTCATCAGTTTGTAAAATTCTTGATATTCTGTGTTATTTTTTTCTTTACACATTTTTATAATTGAAGTTTGCTTAAATAATTCACATAATTCTAACCAACATGTATTTTTTTCGTGACTGGATGCACACAGCCATATAAATATGCAGCCTGGAAAACCTAAGTTATTCAGAGTAAAAACAACTATGTTCTGAACTTCCTACATTTGTTACCGGTCGTAGAGGTGATTCGTAGTCTCATTCGTAGCACCGTAATGCGCTATTATTCCTAGCGTAGAGCCATCGCCTGATGGAGTTGTGGTCTCACACAAACCGGATTATCTTTAAAAAATACACAAACTTGTCTTATTTTCTTAACAAATAGTTCATAGCTATCTTCATCTAGAGGCACAATAACAGCGTTTAATTAAAAATAGATCCGCTAAAAAGACAACAGAAAGAAAATTAAGGAGTTGATAGTTCATCAGTTTTTGCTACGGCAAACTAATATTTTCTGCTCTATGGTTTTTTTATAAATGGCGCTGTTTCTTCATCAATTTTAATTTATGTCAGTTCTGTGATATTGTTCCGAACTATGTAATATTTTTTTAAATTATCAATTTATGAAGACTCAGTTGGGATTCGGTAATTCGGTAATCCATGACATAATTCGGTTACCTACATGATAAAATTATGCAAGTTGAAATTTCACATATCATAAAATCTACCATATTTATTTATTTCATATTTATTTATTTATTTTACGCCTATTAAGGCTTTAACATACATATATATAAAAAATATTTACGATTTTATACATGAAAATAGTGCAGGCGACTATTTAAAACAATTGCAGAAAAATAACTATAAAGTCAAAATATCACTGAACTTGATCTACACAGCATGCAGGCACAAAACATAAAAAATCCATTTCTGTTTCAGTTGACAAAATTAGTCAAATCAAATTAAATACCTGATTTGCAACAATAACATTTGGCTGTCATCAGTTGTTTTGTTTTGCTCTATCTAAAATTAATTTTTTACCATTCTTTTTTGTTTTCTGGCAAAAAAAAAGTGTAGTGTGTTGTGCCTTGAGGTTTCTTCTCCCTCCTGATCTTCCAGGAGTCACTTTTCGCTGCTGATTTCCAGATATTTATAACCTTTTTTTACTTCTGTCATTTTCCATACTATTATTGTAGTTGTTTACTGTTGTGAATAATGGAGGAAGATTTCCCTCCTGGACCCCCTACAAAGCCCCCAGATCCCTCTCCAGACCCCCCAGACGGGGAAAATGGAGAAATTTCTGACAGTGATTCTGTCATTTTGACTTCTACCAAAAAAAGGAAATTTACTCCTTCTTCCCCAATAAAACTTGACTCTCCTTCGACTTCACAATCCCCACCAGCACTTTCTCAACTTCCTCCAACAAACTTTTATTCTCCTTATTCCCGTGGCCCATTCATAGTATACGCCCAAAAAACTGAGCAAGGAAAAACCATCCACCCTCTTGAATTTGGCAAATTCCTATCAAATAGCAAGAACCTTTCAATCAAGCCTGGAGGTGTAAAAGCCGAGGGTCGCTTCCGAATCTCCGTCGAATTCCTCTCAGGGTCAGCTGCCAACAGTTTCATCAAAAATATCTTCATTTCATCTAATTCAAAGTTCAAGGCATATATCCCTACTTTCAATGTCACTCGCATGGGCCTGGTCAGAGGTATCTCGACCGATCTGTCCATCGAAGAAATTCTGTCTTCACTTTCAACCCCCCAACACATTGGCAATCCCATAAAAGCCAGGAGGCTAAATTACAAGGACTCCTCTGAGGGTATAATTTCCTGGAAGCCCTCCCAATCTGTAGTTATCACCTTTGAAGGTCAATCTCTTCCCTCCCATATATATTTATTCTTCAACTCATTACCAGTTGAAATGTATACATATCCCACCACTCAATGTTTCAATTGCTGCCGTTTTGGTCATACCAAAGCTGCATGCAGATCTCAACCCAGATGTTTTAAATGTGGAGAAAACCACGCAGCTGACCAATGTCCTTCTTCCTCCTCACCCAAATGTTTTAACTGCTCAGGCTCACATACAGCTATCAACACTTCTTGCCCAGAACAATCTCGCCAAAAAAATATAAAAATTTCTATGGCCTCCCAGAACTTGTCTTTTCTGCAGGCTTCTAAACTATTCCCGCCTGTCAAAAAATCATTTGCTGAGGCTTTATCCAGCAACTCCTCATCCAACCCTCTTCCCTCTTCTACAACAACTTCTTCTCGTTCAACTAAATTCACATACAAAAACGATATCTCTAAACCGGCTCCTGGATACGATCAGCAACAACACAACTCACTGCTCTTAAATCCCAATGGTTCACCTCTTTCAAATGCCACAAATGGGTGTGCAAATAATTATAATCCGTCCTCAATGAACTCTCTAAAACTTTCTGAAAAACTCTCCCAAGACAATTCTTCATTTATCCAAACTCTCATTATGCTTCTAATTGACCTTATTTCTTCTCAAACTAATCTACCGTCCAACGCTGCTACTATTATTTCCACATTAAAATCATTTATTCAAAATGACTCTTCAAGATTTCAAAATACTTCAGTGGAATAGCCGAAGTGCTATTTCTAACAAATCTGATCTCCTTAACCTATTAAATTCCAATTTTATTTCTTTGGCTGCTATCTCGGAGACTTGGTTTACTCCATCCACCCACTTTAATGTGGGAGGGTATTCCTGTCTCCGCGACGACCGCCCGGAAGGTTCGGGCGGCGGTGCTGCCCTTTTTATTAAGAAATCCATATCATTTTCCCCAATAAATAATATCAAACCCCCCAATGCTGACTTCCAAATGGTTGCAGCTAAAATAAAGGACACATCCTTTATTTCAGTCTATCTTCCCCCAACAGCCCACTTCAATAAACAAATTTGGTTGCAAATTGTAAGTCAACTAAGCCCTCTTTTCTTTATATTAGGCGATTTTAATGCCCATTCCCCCGTCTGGGGTTCTGCTTTCTCCGACCGAGATGGTCGAAGTGTGATGGATTTCCTAGATCAATCCAACCTTTTCCTTTTGAATGACGGATCTCCTACTAGGATCTCTCGCCCCAGCACAAACCCCAGTGCAGTGGATCTCTCGATATGTTCTACTAGTCTGGGTTCTCTCTCCTCTTGGGTGGTGTCCCCCGACCCTTGCTCCAGTGATCATTTCCCGATCACCATTACTTATCAAACTTCTTTCCAATCGGACAAATCTCATATTTCGACAAAGATTAAAACGAAACACACCAAATGGGATGAATTTAACTCTCATATGGACAAGTTCCTACTAAATTTACCCGACACCAATATATTTTCCGTCAAAGATGACTATAATAACTTCAAATCAATGCTCATAACTGCAATAAATAAATCAAATCCTCCCCCTAAAACTAAATCTCTTTTAAAAAAACTCCCTCCAACTCCCTGGTGGGATGAGGAATGTTCCAAAGTAGTAAGAATTCGGAAAGCTAAATCTCTTTCCTATCGTTACAATATGACTATGGAGAACTATCTTATATACAAAAACGCTGAATCCAATGCCAAAAGGGTATTGAGGTCAAAAAAAAGATCTGGGTGGTACAACTTCTGCAGTTCAGTATCTCCGAACACTCCAATTTCGGAAGTTTGGTCTATGATCCGAAGATTTCGATCCTCCTTCAGTTCACCATCTCCTCGAGCGTCTCATTCTAAATGGATAGATGAATTCTTGGACAAAATTGCCCCCCCTTCTGTACCTAACTTAGATGAAATAACGCCTATCTATAATACTCCTATGTCTAATCATTGGCTAGACTCTCCATTCACCTTAATTGAGCTAAAAAATTGTTTATCAATAGTCAAGGACTCATCTCCAGGCAGAGATGGTATACCTTACAGCATAATCAAAAATAGTAATGATAATGTTCTAAACCACTTCTTAAGCATCTTAAACAAAATCTTCCAGACTGGTATAATGCCTGATGACTGGAGTTGTCAAATAATCATCCCTATTTTAAAAACAAACAAATCACCAAATTCTGGATCCAGCTACAGGCCGATCGCTCTTTCATCCACCCTCAGTAAACTTTATGAAAAATTAATTAAAAACCGATTAGAATTTTTTGTCGAGAGTAAACAGCTTCTCTCTCCATCTCAATTTGGATTTAGGAAAAAAAAATCCACTCAAGATAACCTTGCCATCATCAGCACTGATATTAATTTATCAATTTCTAAACAGGAAGTTTGTCTTGCCGTCTTTATAGATATAGAAGGCGCCTTTGACAATGTTTCCATCCCAATCCTGAAAAAAAAACTTCTAGGCCTTGGCCTTCCCCCCATGTTTGTCCAATCTATTATTAATCTATTTCTAGATAGAAAAATTTTCATTGAACTTCCAGATATTTCTCCTCAAAGTAGGTCTGTTTGGAAGGGTTTACCACAAGGCGATGTATTGTCCCCCTTACTGTATAATATATACACATATGATATGCATGTCACTATTCCCCCACAAGTAAAAGTTATTGAGTTCGCAGATGACATAGCTTTCTTCTTATCATCCAAAATCATCCCTCTCGCCGTCAAATATCTTAACGAAGCCATGAATGCCCTTTGCACATGGCTCACCTTAAATGGTTTTGAACTTTCAATCCAAAAGACTCAGTGTGTCACCTTCTCAAACCGCCATAAAAACCCCCCCGTTCAAATTTTATTTAAAAATTCTCCAATCCCCAACGCTTCTGAAGTAAAATTTTTGGGAGTAACATTTGATAGGAAACTTAAATGGTCTTCCCATATTAATAATTTAGTTACTAAATGCGAAAAAAATTTAAATATCATCAGATCCTTATCTGGCGTTTGGTGGGGAGCTCACCCTACTTGCATTAAGTTGCTTTACAACGCACTTATTCGAAGCCATCTCGATTATGCCTGCCCACTTTTTAGTACTGCCTCAAAAAATATACTTGATAAATTAGACAAAATTCAATCTAAATCTTTGCGAATTATAACTGGAGCGATGCAATCGTCACCCATCAATTCCCTTCAAGTAGAATGTTCTGATCCTCCTCTTTATTTAAGGCGTCAACTATTTGCTGACAAATTTGTTCTAAAATGTTTAAATTCTAAATGTCATCAGGTTATCCCCAGCGTCTCGTTGTTCATTGACTCAACCCATTCATCTACAATCAGAGCTTCAACTAAACCTCTTCCTGACATCTGTAAAAATTTTAAGTCTCTCTCAGAGCTTCACATCATCCAAAATGATCTACTTCCCTTATACAAATTAAAATATAGTCACGTCACCCTATCCCCAACAATATTTGAAGGGATCGGAATCCTTAAAAGTCATTCCAATCTCCCGGCCCGAACTGTCAATAATATTTTCAATGACATTATTTCATCTAAATGGCCCAACTTTTCTCTTTTATTTACTGATGGATCCAAATCTCCCGACTCTCCTAACTGTGGTATAGGTATTAACGTTTACCACAATAATTCTAATGACAGAATATTTCATTCAATTTCAAATCAATTTTCAATATTTTCAGCCGAGTGCATTGCAATAATAGAATCTCTCAAATATATAATCAAAAATAATTTCGAACATTCCCTCGTTCTCTCTGACTCTCTCAGTTCCCTCCAAAAACTTAAATCCAGTCCTCTTCTTCATCCTGATGATCACTTTGTATGCCTTATTCGAGAGATGATAGCCTCCATTCAAAGCTCTGGTAAAACTGCAACTCTGATTTGGATTCCTGGACATGTTGGTATCATGGGTAATGATATTGCGGATGCCTTGGCAAAACAAGGAGCGTCCAACCCTGTTGTTACCCTCGTAAACCACATTCCCCTATCTGACATTTTTTCCATCATCAAAGATAGATCCCGCAATGTTTGGGCAGAGTATTGGCACATTGCTAGTCAATCCAAGGGAGCCTGCTATGCCTCAATACAAAGAACTATTCCATCAAAACCGTGGTTTCAGCAATTCCCTCATTTTTCAAAAAAAGAAATTTCTTCACTCATTCGAATGAGGATCGGACATTGTTCCGTTCCTTCCCATCTTTTTAAAATTCACGTTGTTGACTCCCCAGATTGTACATTCTGTGGTCTAGAAGTGGGAACTTTAGATCACATATTTTTTGGTTGTCCCTCTCTAAACAAATATCCTCTCTTCTATCAAGCCTTATCTAAAATTGCCTCCCCTCCATTCAACATCTCATCTCTTCTAAGTCTGAACTCGACTCCAATTTTCATTATAATTTTGAAATTTGCCCATTTAAATAAAATTAATATTTAAATTCACCTTTCATTTCTCAATAATTTTAAATGATGGCCAAGAACACCCTTGAAGGGTGAAAGCCAGAAATAATGTTAAAAAAAAAAAAAAAAAAAATTAAATACCTTTATTAAAATATTCTACTAATTGATGAAAAAAACTTCAATAGGGTATGCTTATATATTGAAATTGATGTACTAAATATATCAACAACATCATAGTATTTGTTTCCTAGCTGTTGAATCCGTCGTATAGGAGTGTGCTATTGGGACGTTGACATGGAATTGCTACAATAATATGGTAGGTACTCTGGTACTGTCTTGTAACTGACCTGCTTGGAGTATGAAAAGAGATTACATATAATAAATCAGGGGTATCAAACATTGAATTAATGATTTTATACACACAGGTTAAATCGGAAATAATTCTGCGATCAGATAATTTTATTAAATTTAATGAACAAAGTACGTTATCGTAATTTAGGTTTTCTCTAGGAATGCCCATTTTGAAATTTACATATCTTAAAAATTTATTTTGGATTCTTTCAATCGCATGTGAATGAACCTCATAATTTGGGGACCAAACCGTGGAATTGTATTCTACATGACTCCTTACTAGTGATATATATAATGTTTTTACAGTATTTACATTATTGAAATCACTAGATACCCTTAAAATAAATCCCAACATTTTCAAAGCTTTATTAGTTATTATTTCAATATGCTTGATAAAGTTAAGTTTCGTGTCAAACCAAATGCCTAAGTCACTAATTTCCGAGACAGATACTAACGACATATTGTTAATGGATTAATAAAAAAATATTGGATTCTTTATTCCATGAAACCTCATAATTTGGCATTTGCTTATGTTAAGTTGCAAGCGGTTATCACGACACCATATAATTAATCTTGACAAGTTATTTGATAATATATGGCAATCGTTAATGTTTCTGATTGCTTTGAATAATTTCAGGTCGTCTACAAACATTAACACTTGAACATCATGCTACGTAGAGTAGTTGCTATGGTTACCTGCTACGTGCAACCTACAATACTCACCAGACATTTCAGGTTATAATAATGAATGTGGAATCACAAACTTTATCCAGTACTGGAAGCGCCAATTCTTGAGGGTCAGATACCCACAAGAATGTTTGTGATCCCAGGGTTCTCAGGGGGTTGGGTTCGAAACCAGAAATGTGTCAGGTTACAATGTGTAATTTAGAGTCAAGGAAAGAAGGTTTAGAGTAACATTAATGTATATTATTTCGAATACAATACAAGTCTATACACTCTACCGTGTGAGTTATAACGAAAACAATATAATTAAAGCCAGATACAAGCTTACCCCCAAGGTTCCGACCACGCTTTATCTATCTAGCTAATTAAGTAACATCCCACTCGAGCTGGAGCAGCACCTCATCAGGCTGAGCTCCAGGGGGCTCCAGACGGAGCAAGAGGAAGAGTCAGTTCCGCCTCCTGGCGACTGTCCGTGGCAGGAAACTGGCAATCTGGCGACTGAGGAAGAGGAATCTGGTGCCCGCGGTCGCATCCGTGTATCCTGGCGAGGATTCCCTTTATGCAAGGAAAAATAGGCCTCCCTACGGCCCTGGTGAAAATGCGGTCGGCGTAGTGCCAAACCGCGAGAAAGAATACCATCCTTAGGCTTCCGGTAACCGGGCACAACATTTCAAGCCACTGGCTTCTTCATCCCATAAAGGATGGGTCGGATTCAAGCAGATCACACGTCTGACTCCGTTTGCGATTCATGATGCCGCGTGGTTACAATATTCGAACGAGCCACGGAACCAATTCCACTATGGAACCTCGTATTTTACTCCATTTATACGACTCTATAAAACTAGACTTCGCCACTCCGATTAAAGGGAAACCATTCCCAAACAATTTCACTCCGGAAAACTGTGACTGTCGTCTGCCGAGAGATCAGGCCCACACTCTGGTTTCTCTGCAGGCAAGGAAGTGTTTTTTGTTTTTTTTCTGTTTCCGCCCGGTACAGATTTTAAATTTTAAATTATGATTCGAAATTTTACCAAAACCAATACCCGCGACAATCGCCCAGTTCCTAACTAGGTTAGAGAATCGGCGAGGATAAATGTGATGATGCAGAATAAATTAATGAATAAAATATTAAAACAAAAGGAGTCTAGCCCTGCATCATAACAATCATTGAAAATATACAATACATCATTGACAAATAATAAAAACATGATTGGACCTAAGTGTGACCCCTGGGGAACACCACTCGTAGCAGCGAATTTGTATGAAAATGTACCATCAATTTTAACAGCCAGTAATCTTTTAGTCAAGTAACTATTAAACCACTTATATAGTGAACCTCCTATACCGAATTTATGGAGTTTATTCAGCAATAACTCATAATTGACTTTATCGAACGCCTTGCTAAAATCGGTATAAATAGAGTCAACTTGACATTTACTAGACATGGAATCAGATATATAGTTTTGATAGGTTAGCAAGTTAGTAAGCTTAGATTTGCCAGTAGAGAATCATGTTGTTTAGGAGAAATGACGTGGTTTAATCGGAAAATAACTTTTTTAAGAAGAATTTTTTCAAAAACTTTAGGAATCGTTGATAAAAGGCACACCGGTCTGTAATTAATCACCTCGTGTTTATCACCTTTTTTTAAAATAGGCGTAAGAAAGCTGAATTTCCATTTAGTAGGAAAACATCCTGTTCGTAAAAACTGATTAAACAGCAATATAAAGGATACGCCAGATTGGTAGCACAAGTATTCAAAAATACAGGAGGTATTTTATCTGGTCCACCACTTTTGCTTTGATCTAGTAATTTTAGTTCAGTCAATATATCATTATATTCTAAGTGGATAAAAGATAAATTAAGATTATGATCAGTAGTAAAATTTGATACTGTACTAGCAGAAACTGGTGTCTCACATTCATAAACGCTTTTAAAAAAATCAGCAAAAAGGTCAGCAATACTTTGAGTGTCTTTGGCCTTTTTACCTGCATATTCCAAGTTGGCAGTTGCATATTCCAAATATTATTAATATACGCACAAATTTACAGATATTACAATGATTTTCGTGTGTTAATTAACCAAATAAATAACTTAAATTTAATAATGGTAGGTAAAGATTAATTTTGCCCTGCTACTGTATGCGACAAAAAACTTTCAATTTCGCAAGTTTTGTATGATTCGTCATTTTTAACGCTTAATTGATCAACTTTAAAAATAGTGTTGAGTTGGTCTGAAAACCTGAAAAGCGTATCAATATTTAATGTTCTTCGCTTGATAAGACTTATTACTTAGGCGTTATATGCTACGAGAAAAGCACTTCCAGTACGATGGCACTACAACTAGAGTAGAGTATAATATGAAGCCGAGTTACCAAGAGAGTGAGGGAGTAATATTAGCCGGCTGAATATCCAATTACCTCGTTGAAAATCTCAAACATTCAACACTGTGTCACTTTGTTTGCCGCCAGCACTTTAAGTTTCCAAGCGTAGGTATTCTTGTCTTATTCCTACATATTCTTATACTGGTACATGTAGTTACGATGTACAACGTACATGGACGATTCCACGACTGAAGACTTTTTAGAAAAACATTACGATAAATGTATTCCAATGGAACACATTATTTACACTATTTTTTTGGGGCGTTGGTAGTTAAGACAACCCAATACACTAAAATAAAGTAGGAATATCAAGGAGCATGCAATTTTTATTTTGCATGTGCATGCATCATTTTTCATGCAAAATTATAATTTGGATTAGAGGCCAAAATAACCAACCAAACTATTATCATTTTATCAATTAAAAACGGTACCAAATATCTATAACGAGTATGTAATACTTTATTTATTTGGGGTTTAAATTATAAAATAAAGGCCATTAAGGTGATATAAGACTTTAATTAGTGTGCTCGACGTTCACATTTTAATAATTTCTGATGAAAGTATTACTAAAATCTCAACACAACATACAGGGATCCCTACGGATGTAAATTATTTATTTCTTCTAACACAGCAAACTTATTTTGTGGCACCATTTTATTTGAAATTAATAAAATACTTTGTTTTTACCACTTTTATTGTTTATAAATACCAACATGTTTCATGAGCAACGCTCACTTCTTCAGGGTTTTAATAATACTAATTATAAATAAAAGACATAGACAATGGTGTCAATGGAGAAATAATAGACATAGACAATGTGTCATTAAAAAATAATAGATATAGACAATGGCAACAATGAAAAGATGAGAATGGATAGGGGAAAGAGAGGCTATATGGAACAATTTACAAAGGGAATAGGTTTAATATTGGATCATTTAAAAATAATTTTTAATTGTTAATAATATTCAATTTTGCATTCACACTCTTTCTAATCTATAAAATTTCTAGTTTATCCAACTGAATGCCATTGCCATTACAATGTATTAATTCCATGCCACTATTGAAGTTATAATCGCAGTGACAGCAGTTCGTGTTTACACTTTGCTCTTGCAAAAAAACTAAAAAAAACCTCCGAATTCGTGTGCAAACAGTATTTATATGGAAAATTTAAGTGCCAAAAAAGTTTATTTGATAAAACAGTAATAAAATAATACTATTCTAGCGGATTCTAAACATTTTTATCGAAAGTTTTAAAACAACCTAAGATTGTGTGTTTGTTCTCATTGAAATGTCCATCCCACCGATGCCTGATGAATGCTGCCATCGGCGTAAAAAAAGAATGCTGGATAAGATGACGTCCCCATCACAAAAAAAGGCCTCGGAAATGATTTCTCCAGTGGTTGAAGATGAGGAATCTGACGGAGCATCGGACTATTCCGACGTGTCTGAAAATGAGAGTGAAATCCCAGTGTCCTCAGTCCAGATACTGAACGACACTGAAGCAAGTCTAAGAGCACTCCAAGATGTCCTTGCTGAAAAGCAGTCAAGAGTCTCAAAGGATCAACAACTGCGGATAAGCGCATATGTATCCGCTGTATTCAGATCAGTTTCACAGCTGTTATTGGAACGAGAGGGCTTCAAAGCTGATCTGGCAACAGTCAATGCCAAATTAATAGTGGCAAAGGGAGAGATCGCGATTGAAAAAGCAGAAAACCAACACAGGTTAGAAAAAATATTGCAGTTGGAGTCGGATCTAGGACCAGTGATGCGTAGAGTAGCCGATGCCACGGAAGCAAGCCTATCGTTTGCCGATATTGTGAAAAATGGCCCACAGAAGATGATACCATCAATCAACCGCTCAGGACTTAACGTTGGGACCCCCAAACCTGCTGTATGCATCTTCCCAAAGCTGGATTCTACAAAAGATAGCGACGATACGAAACAGCTACTAAAAGATACATTACGACCATCAGAACTTGGAATCCGTGTGACGGGCATTAGGAGTATCCGAAACAAAGGCGTTGTAATCCATACTGCAACACAAGAAGATCAGGATAAAATACTGAAAACCCCATGTCTAGCAAACTCGGACACTCTAAGCGCTCGATTACCAACAAAACGGCTTCCAAGGGTGATTTTCTTCAACGTTCCTCGTAACCTAACGGACGAGTGCTTCCTAAAAAATGCCTTAGCAGGAGCCCAGGACAAAGCAGGCCTAGATTTCGCAGTAAAAAGTTGCAAGCTAAGTCACCTTGCTGGCGCTCGAACTGGATCAACTTGCCACCGGGTCTTCGAGGTTCCTGCCCACATTCGTCACGTGCTGGTGGAGCAGGGGAAAGTCTTTGTGGACTGGAATGTGTGCCGTGTTCGTGACTTCATTGGACTTACAGTGTGCTCCAAGTGCCAAATGATCGGACATTCCTTCAAGTTTTGCAAGGACCAGCAAAGATGTGGACACTGCGCAGGCGAAGGTCACGCCCGGATAAACTGCCCAAAAGCCGCCGCCGAGCCTGTCTGCGCCACCTGTACAAGATTTGGGAAGCCCGCTGCACATCCGACTGGAGACAAGGACTCCTGCCCGGCCTACAAGGCTGCCCTTGCCAAGGACTTTGCAACCATTGATTATGGCGTCTAATTACATTGAAGAAGATGACGAGGTAGATTACGAAAATACTCATAATTTCTGTGATTGGCTAAAGTTTCATAGCAACTACAATATGGAAAATATTAATATTGTTCAGTTGAATGTTAGATCGATTTATAAATACTGGGATACTTTGAATGTCTACTTAAATACTTGTTGGAAGCATATTCATGTGTTAATGTTATGTGAAACGGCTATAACACCGAATCTTGTCTGTCTGTATAATATTCCTGGATTTAATTGTTACAACTATTGCCGAACTAAAAAATCTGGAGGAGGTATATTGCTATATGTTCGAAATGAATTCACATTTCAACAGAAAACAATAGAAACAAATCATTTTGAATGTGTGCTTGGCTCTATGACACTTCCAAACAAGAGTATTTTAAACATCATAGCAATATACCGCCCCCCCAACTCTAGCCAACCACAATTTCTTAATGAAATATCTGCCATTCTGCATACTATAAGCCCCAAAGAAAATGTATTACTTATAGGAGATATTAATCTAGACTTGTTAAATTGTCAAAACCCTATTATTATGGCATATGAAAATATAATGTCGGATAATTATTTAATCAAATGTATTTGTGACGTAACTAGAGAAGCAGTTTTAGCAGGAAAAGTTACTCGTACTTGTTTAGACCACATATTTGTCCGATTTAACAGTGGATGTAAACAAAGCGATTCTCTTTCCTCATGTGTATGTAATAATATTACTATAGCGGATCACTTTTTAACTGCAGTTAATATTAAATATAGTGCAAGGAAAGAAGCCCCAGAACACGGGGAAAGAATTTCGTTTTTATCGCAAAACAAAATCGACAAAAACATTCATAATTTTAAGTGGCACTCCTTGCTTGAGGAACAAGATTGCAATATACTATATAGTAAAATTAAAAACAACTTTAAGAATTTGTATGAACAGAGTAAAATCGTTATGAATTATAAACCCAAAAAAAGACCTCTGTCAATAAAACCTTGGATAACTTCTAATATCTTAGAAAACATAAAAAAAAAGATTCATTGTACAGAAGGTGGAAGAATTTTCCTAGCAATCAATTCTTTGAATTGGAATATAAAACTTTCAGAAATAAGGTGACAAAAGAAATTATCAAATGTAAGTCTACCTTTTTTAACAATAAATTCAAAAATTATTTTGGAAATACAAAAAAAACTTGGGATGAAATAAATAAATTATTAGGACGCAAGTCCAAAAGTAGTTGTGACGAAATAATCTCGAAATATATGTTAAATACGAATAATGAAGAAACCGTAGCAGATAAGTTTGTTGAATATTTTACCAATAGTGTTAGCTCTATGATACATAAATGTGATTATTTAGCATCGACCGTCAGGCCGAATGAAGTGCAACATAGCATGTACCTACCCAGAGCTACCTGCCAAGAAATCAATATTATTGTTAGCAAATTAAACAATTCAAAGTCACCGGGGATTGACAACATTCGAATGTTTGACATTAAGACACATATTAATATTTTAGGGCCTGTTATAACACACTTTATCAATTTAATTTTATCGCAAGCAGTAATACCAGATGAACTAAAAAGTAGCATCACTAGGCCAATTTACAAAGGGGGCAAACATACAGATATTCAAAATTATAGGCCAATAAGCATATTGCCAGCCCTAGAAAAAATACTTGAAAAATACATTTCCATAAAACTTAATAAATATCTAGAATCTTTCTCTTTGTTGGATCCCAACCAATATGGATTTCAAAAGAAAAAAAGTACGGAAATGCTGCTTCAAGAATTTTCAAATCACATAAATTATGAATTAAATCTAAAAAAACAAGTTTTGGTTTTATTCATAGATAACTCTAAGGCATTTGATACCATTGATACAAATAAACTATTAGAAACACTGGAGGCAATAGGAATTAGAGGAAAGCTGCTAGTTTTATTAAAAAATTTACTAACTGATCGACAAATAAGAGTAAAAATTCTTAAAAAATTTAGCAAAAGAAAATATATCTCAACAGGTGTTGCACAGGGGTCAATTCTAGGGCCAACCCTTTATATTATTTATGTCTCAATTATGAGAAAATTGTTTTCATTTGCTAAACATTTTGTATATGCAGACGATACGGCGCTCGTAATATCGCACGAAGATCTGGTTACTGCAATGAACCTTATGCAACATGATTTTATTGCCCTACTGAAATGGTCGCATGATGCAGGCCTCTTTATAAACGCCAAAAAAACTAAAATTATGCACATCAGATCTCCACACGCTAGATGTAATGTAATTCCTTCATTATATACACACACATTTGACTGCATACATAAAAATGTTGCACAGCCCTGTTCATGTGAAACCATTGATTTTGTCAAAAGTTATGTATATTTGGGTGTTACTATTGACTGCTACATGAAATGGGATGTACAAATTGCTAATGTTTGTAAACGTCTACGAGCTATTGTGGGTAGGATTTATAAAATAAAATATTTCGTGCCTATAAGTACTTTAAAGTTAATCTACTTATCTCTGGCTGAATCCACTATACGTTATGGAATTACTTCTTGGGGACATTCTTGTAAAACTAATATAAGCTATATACAAACATTACAAAACTCCATTATAAAATTGTTAATCCATAAATATGACAATCAACACAGAAGTAACATTAAATTAATATACAAGTGTCTGAATATTTTACCTGTCAGAGGATTATTGTTTTATAATATTGTAAGTCAACATGTTATATTGTCTGATTCATTGTATAGGGAAAGAGTTTGCCATAAACATAACACAAGATTCACTCAAAATGAAGGACTGGTAGTTCCGAAATGTACTAATAAATATGGTGAAAGAACTTTAAACTATATAGTACCCAAAATGTTTAACTTATTACCAATGACAATTAAAAATAATAACATGTATACTGCTAATGTTAAATATAATCTAAGGAAATGGTTATTGGATAATAATGATCTATACTGATGCCCCTGAAATGGAATTCATATTCTTAGAAAATGGAAAAACAATTATTTTGTAATACCTGACTACCTACCTCTATTTATGAAACTATTGATGTACTTGTTGATAATACTAATTTGTTCATACATTTATTTTTACTTGCTTATTTTATAAGGCTTTTATGTTTTATGTTGATAATACTAATTTGTTCATACATTTATTTTTACTTGCTTATTATATAAGGCTTTTATGCTGCTATTTAAACTTTTCTGCAATGTAACCAATTTATGTAATTATGTATCGTTCAAATTGTATCTTATGAATGTATAAATGTTGTCTCTATGTCCCTGCTGACAAACTACATAAGTAGTTTAGCGGGTTTAATTGTGAATAAATAATAAAAAAAAAAAAAAAAAAAAAAAAAAGGTATGACTAAGAAATAATTTAAAAAAACCACACGGAAAGATCGCTTTTCTAGGCCTGCTAGGGCAAAGTCGACTGTAGGTCCGTTGTTATGCAGGACCGTGCACCGAATGTTGTTTTACACGACTTTATCACATATGTCGTTAAGGTTCCCACTTTATTTTAAAGATTTGATAGTGCAAATTCAATCGCAGGTCTGTCCTATACACCAGATTCAAGATTCTGGATTTATTTAAGGGTATTGTCTCGTCTTAAAGGGATCAATTTTTTGAAAAAAAAAAAGAAATCTTTGGCTTTTTTTTATAAATATTTTTTAAATAATGATAAATATTTAATAAAATAATGTTGCCCTAAATGCTTTACTATAAAATATAATATGTATTTAAATATAATAAAAAGCAATTTTTTTGTAAAAGGTTTTTGATAGGCAAAAATTTAAATTACAAACGACCGATTTACGTTGGAACGTAAATTTGAATTATATACATTTAAAATGTCGACACAAAAGACGCTTTTCTCATAATGTTTTAATTTTTTTCATTTTGTTTTATTATATTTTCATAGTAGGTTGGGCAAGGTTATTTTTAACCTTTTCGGACCCTGTACACACAATTGTGATGAAAAAATTCAATATTTTATTTCGGATGGTGCTAATGCTTCCATAGGTTTAGGACCAGACTCGATTGATTGTGAGCTTGGCTAGCTACATGAAATATATTATTTAGCTGGATAAATTATATATTATATGACTAAAAGGATGTTCAATGCGATCTCGTACCAAAATAATGAAATGTGATTCTTAAAATTTCTTTGCAAATAATCAATGATTTTTGTTAACTTACCTTTTAATATTTTGTTTTACCGATACCTTATTTCGGCACTGTTGAGACTTATTACTCACAATTGTGAGAATTGCTTTTGCCAAAAAAAATTATTCACAAAACTTTTTTTTCAAAATCTATTTTTGTTACCCTTATTGTTTGTGAATACATCTCGGATTAGAAAGGGCTGGAGTGTACAAAAATGGACCCAGCTTACTAGACCGACCTACGGTCGAGCTTGTCCTAGCAGGCCTAGAAAGTGGATCTTTTCGAATAGTATATTAAACTAAAATCTCAGATGTTTTAAATTGAATACCTTGGGAAGTTACTAAACTAGTATAACACATCGCACAAATCGCTATCTGCGTCTATCTGTTTCTGCGCTTAGTTCTTTGAAAATACGCATTGGAGTTTGATAGCGTTTCCACTATCATGTAAAAAAAAAAATTCTAGAAGGTTTATATATAAAACACACATCACTCACAAACACACAAGATTATATTTTAAATGTATTATTTTCTCTTTAAATGTATTATGTATATTATATTTTCATATTATAAAATAAAGGCCTCAGCACGGGCAAGCCAAGTGAGGCCAACATTACTGGAAAATTTTGAAATGTAAAATATATTGTACCAAATAAAAAAAGTATATATATATATTTAATAAATTCATATTATATTTATAGAAAGTAGATAAAAGTCGATTATTTGCAATGAAATCGTAAAAAATATATTTTCATCACTTACATTGCTAACGCTGGTTAAACCTTATGAGATACATTAAAATAATGTAATACGGAAATGTATATCTAAAAAAAGCATAGAAAATTCTGCAATCGTATATGTTTATCTCATACCGAGTCTATCACATCTCCGCGTACACGTCAGATAGTTAATCATATAGAAAAATAAAATTTGATGCTTACCGCTAATTTAAGTTGAAGAACGTTTTACAAAATTTTCAAAACGTTGTATTTAAATAAAATTAATAGTAAGGTAATGTTTTCATTAATATTTCTTAAATATAAATAACTTACATCCTGTGTGCTACCATTCAAAACAAAACGACTTTAATTCATCGGCATTAATTAAAATGTGAGCATCGGGCAAACCCCAAGACAATTGACATATCCTCAAGATTTTTTGAATAACCACTTTCTAGTTTAAATATGTATACAATAAACATATTTAAAAAAATTATTTCTTCATATGAAGCGGTTACTTTGTGATGTGACATTATAATTTAAAATTAAACAATAATTTTGTAAACATCACTTATAGGTAAATACCTAATGCCGACCGGGTTTCGCTACAACCGTAGCTTCATCAGGACAGTATAATACAGTCCTGATGAAGCTACGGTTGTAGCGAAACCCGGTCGGCATTAAGTATTTGCCTATAAGTGATGTTTACAAAGTTATTGTTTAATTTTAAATTAAAAAATTATCTTTATTTTGAAACAGAAAAAAAAACTACAACGTTAATTTCATGGCTATTATATCATATGGGCCAGAAACTTCACAGAACTGAAATAATAACAGACATTGAATATTACTTTCACAGAACTTGAATTTTAACTTTGAAATTTGGTGAATTGTTCAAATTCTGTAAAACAACAAACAACCTGTCCTAATTTTTTTTTGAAAATTGATGTTCAAACTAATTTTGATTGTCTACGGTGTGGGTGATGTGAAATATCCCTGAAATGAGTAATAAACTGAAATATATTTCAAAATTTCAAAATAGAAACTGATGATTGCGTCATTTCAGACATGCGATAAAGTAGGTATTTATCCATGGTTAGAAAATCATTTTATATTATTTTAATTGTATATTTGAAATGTGAATTTATTTTGTTCAAACTTATGGCAGAAGATTTTTCAAATTAACTAACGGTATTTATTTGAATGGTAAATTTCTGACATCATTCTAATTTGTCAACACAAAATATCGCGATTATGTGATAATGAAAATTGACAATATTTGATTTTGAAATGTAATGGATTATGAGACAAATACTTTATTTATAAATACCGAAATGGCCATTGAAGTGATCACCAATTCCAGTAAAAGCTGTTCTAATCAACGTGTTGATTCTGAGTGGTGGTTTCTTGCCGAGGCGATTCTTTCCCTCTTGATTAGCTCTAATTATTTCCACCATTCAATTATCTGTACTTAGCAGTATATATCTGGGGTAAATGCTAGAAGCCAGAAGTGCCTATGTAAGTTGTTGGTAATTTGATTTAGGTACCAAAATGTACTCTTCTTCGCAATAAAATGTCCCTTATTTAAAATCTATGAATATCTTTGTCAGGTATTCTATAGTAATGTAATTGCTGTCTATCTAAAATAGAAGTAAAAATATCGTTTCAGCTTATTTTACGCTAAGAAATTGAAAAACAGTTTTCATTCCTGAGCGATTTACAAATTTGACGTTGGCAGTTTTTTTTAGTCATGTTTATTCGGAAAACATAAAGATGTATTTAAAAATTGATTTAACATTTAAATATAAATAATAATAAATATAAATTAAAGTAGTCAAGTTCCATTTACAGTAAGTTTGGTAATGGTAACAGATTTGGAAGTAGATATTAAAATTTATAATATTACATAATCAGAAATAAAATTTCTGATTTCTACTTTGTTAGGGTTATTTGATTTTAAAGGGTGCAGTGGAAAATATCAATTTCTTTTACGGTATTATGAAATTTGCAGATACAAATATTTTTACTATTTCTATGTATTTAACATGTTATATGCAAAATAAGATATTCAATCTGAAGTGGTGATTCAATAAGGCAGTTTATAATCTTGTACAGAAACAGTACATAATAATTTTTCACCCTTTGTAAAGCGTAATAGGGATACACTGATAATTTTCAAAACGATACGAAAGGTATTTCAATTTTTTTTTTCTTTTTCAATTCGGTTAAAATATGTTTGTTATTGAGGATTTCAAATGACAGATGCAAATTTGAAATGAGATTTTACATATTATGCCATATATAGTAGTTCAAGTGTAAAAGGTTTGTTGAATTTGATTAATTTAGAGTCGGGTATCTGATTTTTTCTACCCGTTGAAAAGGAACTTGGTTGAGGTGTTAATTACTGTTACTATTAAGATTGGATGAGTTTTTCGTGAAAATGTTATCGCATTACAATTATTTATGATAATAAATAATTGATTTTCTTTACAATATTAATTAATTTATTTAATATATTAATCTTATATTTTTAATCATCTGCTGAACTTCTACATTTGTATATTTTCATATCGTCCGCGTATAGAATACAATCAGATTTACCAACTACATGTTTGATGTCATTAAAATACAAAGTAAAGATCAGAGGCTCTAAAAAAGAACCTTGAGGTACCCCCGAGGGAATGGTTATTATCTGTGATACCTAACCTTTTAGGGCAACGGTTGTTACAGCTTATTTGAACGTAAAAATTGACCCTAAGAAATATGTACGTAAAAATCGGAAACGAAATCGCTTGAAGTTTTAGACTTGTTCGCAAAGCTAGATGTTCCCTTCTGGGTCACCACCACAGAAAAGAAAAAATTAAATTAAGAAATAAAAATATCATTTATTCCAGAATATCACATAGGTAACGGAATCTCCCTGCGTCGCTTCATCCGGAAACAATTCCGCCATTTCGTCTGCGCGATCCTCCCCCGGTAATTGGACGACGAACCGGCATCAGGAGCACGAGCTTGCTGCGAGGTTTGTCTAGTTTGGCTCGTGTGATTCGTGTGGCGCGTGACAAGCAGTACCCGCGCTCGTGTGGTTCGAAAGCGAGCGAGTCGACGCCTATCGCTTTGTGTCTAGCCACCCGCCCTGGCCCGGCCCTCAATTGCACAACCACTTCGACACATTTTAGTCAGCTTTAGGGTAGTCATTATTACTATCACTTTTCAATCGCTTTGATGGTGGTATTAAGGTGTCTGAACATATAATCTCTAGATTTGTGAATTAAACCTTATGTCGCTAATTTAAAGACTTTTGGACTATATACCCTAGATTGACTAATGAGAGTGATTATTCTTTCAAGAAAGAATTTCGGTGTTTGAAAATATTTGATCAATTTCATTTCATTCAAGGAAAAAAATTTCTTACTTCGGTAATACATTCATGCCTACAACATTACATGTGCAATGTGCATGCCTACAGCGGTGCCTATTCTCTATTCGAAGACGTTTAATATACCGACGATGCGTCTAACATACACAACAAATTGCTTCTGGATATACTACTTAATGTCTTAACACAGGGACATTAAATCATCACGGTGTGTTTATTCCGCCTCATTCAGGAAGCAAATCTCCCCTCTTTCCTTTCTTGTACATTTTTTTTTTTATAGTTAATACCTCACAAGAGTCCCAACTGCTCCCGTCTGGAGCCAGTGAGACTATGGCATCCCCAATTGGGGGTTGTTGTGAGGCTGAAGGTAAGTGGGGAAGGGAAAGAGGAAGGTGGGGAAGTACCTGGCTATTCAGATCTAGTCACTAAACACGGCTAAAGCCATTTGGAGCAACGTTTCAATTCTGAATGGTGGTCTTACACCAGGGCGATACTGGTAGTATCTTCCACTCTGGAACGTGCCGCAAATATACTATATATTATTTTAATTAATTTATTGTGAAATAACACAAATTAATCAAATAAAATTTATTTGCGCACGCCGGGTTCGAACCCGCGACCTTCGGAATGGTAGTCCAATGCGTTACCACTGGACTATGCCGGCCGTCAAAAATATCCGTACATGTTAATAGCTCAGTATTTTTGACGTTAGGCACTTATTTAGCTGACGACCTGTAGTATGAGCAACATAATATTCCCAAAGCCTTATGACTTCGTGAAAATCAAAAGTATATTATGGTTAGCGCACAAAGTTCTTCTGACAGATATTAATTTTTATTTAAAAAAATACATTTAAACGTATATTTTTTTTGTTAGGTCATAATTTTGAGGATCGTGCTTTTCCCTACTTATCTTTCGTCTAACGTAGCATTTATTTTTCTTCAGATTTTTTACATTTGTTATGGAACTTTATTTATAAGCGTCACTGTTTATTATATAAAGTTATGTGCAAAAAACGTAGTTGTGTGGAAGTGTAATACCCATCATCCCTATGATAATGTAACATCAAGACATTTCATTGATATTAAGTTAAAAAATGACTCAATTTAAAAAGGTATAAAACACCAAAAACATTGGAAAACAGTAAAATAGCTTCATTAATTAAAGAATGCCGTTCAAAATACAATGAAAATATGTGTGACGACTTTGGTATTGCTTGTTACGCCGTAACTACATATCACACACTGGGTATACTATTATGTGGATACTTTCATGATAAAAGACGCTTAAACGATGGGAGCTGTTTCCTAACCGAAACGTCTCACTGGGCCACTACGGGGTAGTCGTAGTGTACTCAGTAAATGGGTAAATCATCACGTAACTGGGGCAATCTCTTTCTCTCTAATTTGCAAGAGCGCGCCAACCATCGAGATCAAGAATTATCTAGACAGCCAAAAAGAAAGTGCATTATCTCGCAGTCGAAAATTGGAAGTAGCATTCCGTTGTAACTGTTATTCTCCACGGAGCAAATTCGTCTCATGAGTCTTGTGAAGATCATTTTACAAACATAAATTTGAAACAGTAAGCAATATTTTCGATAAGGCTCTCGCAGAACTAATAGTTAAAAATTTAATCAGCAATATGAATACCTCGTGGATAGCTTCGAGGCAGCGCATTGATTAAAGTAATAATTCATAAAAAAAATCTCTTACATTTCTTTTTAGCAGAAAAACTTCGTCACGCAATAAATTACGACAACACCTTTTCCACATAATGAACGATCTTTTTTGGTTTCGCATGCGTTTTAGAAGCTGAAAAACAAGCTCACATCAAGTTGGGTTGTTATGTTCATCTCTATATCTCGAAGTTAACAAATAATTCATATTGACAGAAGTAAGTAAGAACATCAATGTAAGTGTGCAGCAGACAGAGTGTTAATATGAAGAAAAATTGAAAAGTAAAAACAAATTATATATACCAACCGTCCAATGACGGTGTACAACAGTATGTTATTTCAAATAATCCGCATAAGGGTAAGTATTTTGTATATATTCCAAGCTATTATTTAATACCTCCCTAATTTGAGAATTATTCACGTTCTAGATGGGAAGCAACGTGGGATTGAGCGATGACTTTGAGCTCTTTTTTAACTTGCTTATTTATATCTAGGTTTTCGAAGAGAGGCGGGTAGTATTATGAAATTATTTTTAGTGGTGTTATTTTCTTAGATCGATAATTGGTATAAGAGGGCTTGGAGAGGCAGTCGATTTAAAATTTACTTTATAATTAATGGGAATTATTTTTTTTTTAATATACAAACATAATACATGAATTATTTAATTTTTTAATATATAATGACAAAAGAGACATCTCTGATCAGATTAGGAGAGATTTTTCTCTGCAGGTGAATGATAAACAAATTACAGTCACCTTTTGCATTTGATCAGTGGATTCATCTGGGATTGTGTCATTTTGTCAAAAGAGGTCTATTTAAGACAAAAATGATTAAAATATATTTTTGTCACAATAAATGTCACAAATCTTGGCAGTGCGTATTATTACAATCAATGTGCTGATTCATCTTATCATTAATATTTCTACTCTCTTGTGAGCTGGTTGATTTTGTAACCTTATAGTGCAAATGCAAAATTATTGTGCTAATTGCTGCCTGCCACCGAATCTGAAGACCAAGACAAGACCTCAATTGCGAGTGCCATTTTTGGGTGAGTCTTTCAGTTCATATGTATTTTGGTGACTGGTTATTTTCTCCCTGCAGAGTGAATTTTTATTTTTTTTTTTATTTATTGTTTAGGAACATTTACAGACTATTAACATGAAAAAAAATCATTAGATAAGCGCTGCAAAAAAAAAACGTATATGTCAACAGTCCACTTAAAAATGTTCACATCATGCACAGATTAAGTGTCATTATACACTATGTATTAACAAAAAATATATAAACAGCAAAACGTGAGCAAAGGCAAAAAAAGGAGATATCAGAAACAAAACATCATATATGATCCAAAAAAACAAGAGAAACAAAAATAAAACAGAAAACAAATAGAGTAAATAAAAAAAACAACAAACATTCACAATCTATTGCTAATTTGCTTTTTAAAATAAGTGAGACTATTTGCATATATATCTATGTAGTTACACTCAATAGAATTGTACAGACGACACATTCTAGATAATGGATTGAAGTAGGCAATATTGTTCTTAAATAATTCTAGATGGAATATATTATGATTCCTTAGATTACGTCTATTGGGAACTTTAATAAGAATATTGCTCACACATTGAGTTGCTTCAAGCTTGTCATGAATAATTTTGTGTAGACATATTAAGTCAGCAAATTGTCTTCTTTTATCCAGGGTCGTAAAGTTAAAGTATTGGAGTCGTTCCTCATAAGACTGCAGTACGGAACTTAGTCCATGTTTAAACGATAACAATCTTAGAAATTTTTTTTGTACAGATTCAATAGTTTTTGAATATTTCAAGTAGTGAGGGTTCCAGATAACACTACCATATTCCAATTTGCTTCTGACCAACGAGTGGTACAAGGTTATAATGGATTGGGTATTTTTAAATGGTTTCGATATTCTATGTATAAAACCAATCATTTTCAAGGATTTACTCGTGATATCACTGATATGTACATCAAACTTAAATTTTGAATCAAGTGTGATTCCTAGATCTCTAATAGTGGTGACTGCATTTAATTGAACATTATTAATGAAATATGCATGATTCTTTCGTCTTCTGTTACGAGTGAAGGTTATAATGTAACATTTATCAATATTTAGAAACATATCGTTTTGAGTACACCAGCTATATAGTGTGTAAAGATCTTCTTGTAGCATAACTTGATCAGAATCAGTGGAAATTTTACGGTAAATCTTGAGATCATCAGCAAATAAAACAAAATGGCAGCGTAACATGGGGCCAAGGTCATTAATAAAGATTAAAAAAAGCAGAGGGCCAAGATTGGACCCCTGAGGTACACCTGAGGTTACAATTATGGGAGGTGACTCATACCCATTTATAAGTACTAACTGTGTTCTATTTTCCAAGTAAGATTTAAGCCATCTTAATAGATCACCGTGGATACCTATACGATCAAGCTTCTGTAGTAGAATAGAATGGTTTACTTTATCAAATGCCTTTTTAAAATCTGTGTAAATGGTATCTACTTGAGTTCTTTCGTTAAAAGCACTGCAAACGTAATCACAAAAGTCAAGAAGATTAGAATTAATAGATCTGTTGGGAACAAATCCATGTTGATTAATGCATAATTGTGGTTTAAAGTGTGTGAATATGAAATTATACATTATAGATTCGAAGACTTTTGCAAAACATGATAAAATACTGATTGGTCGGTAATTTTTCACAAAAGACTGATCACCAGATTTATGTATTGGAACAATATGTGCATTTTTCCATAAATCTGGGAAAGTTCCTGTAGATAATGATTCGTTAAATATAATGAAAAGTGGCTTAATCAACGAGCTAGAGCAACATCTTACAAACAGAGGAGGTATTTTGTCTGGTCCTGGGCCTTTATGTATATCAATTCTTTCTTAACAGGATTTGATTGATTCCATGCTTACATTAAGTTTACTAAGACTAAATTGGTTGAATAGAGCAGCATTTAGTCCGAAAGTATTTGATGTGGGATTCGACTGAGTATAAACTGATCCAAAGTAATTAGAGAACATGTTGGCAATCTGCTGTCCATTATTTGCAGACATTGAATCCATATACATTATTTTTGGAATAGAATTTGTATTACGCAATGATTTAGAATACGCCCAGAAAGTCTTTACATTATCTTTTATCCCTTGCTCAACTAGGTTAACACACTTTAATCGGGAAGAGTAGTTCTACCCGTTCGGTCGATTGATGCTTAACGTCGGGAAGGGTAGTTCTACCTTCTGCGCCCGCCTCATTTCAATGGCAGAAAAGAAGAAATTATCCGATGTTTTTATATGAATATTATATACCAATCTCTTTGTAAAGGACCCAACTATACGTACATAATTATCAATTTGTAATGCAAGTCTTTATTTAGTATTTATCTTGGAGTCTTTTGTGTACATCGATATTTCAACTAAAATGACCTATATTTTATGAAAACCTGACACTTGATAGGTATTGCTTTGAAGATCAACGAAATAAGTAATTTAGATAACATATTCTGTTATTCTAATAATTCAATTCTTGGAATGAGGGTTTTTATGACCATGAAACCCGAAACAAATCTCTCTATCTCTGTTCCGCACCCACTCAACTCCTAGGTGCGAGCGAGCGCAGAGTGTCTGACGCGTCTAACAAAAGCAGGTATCGGCAAACACAGTTAGGCGGACCAAAATAAATATTTACAAGTGCATGGCAGTTTTTAAAACGCAAATTGTCGTACGGTTGTGTTCTGAGGAGATAATATTTATATTAGCTTTTTCAAACCTTTCAAAATGGATTCTGAAAATTACGAAAGTGATGACGAAATCGTTGCAGATAATTTATCTGCCTGTTCTAGTAATTATTTGCCTGAATTCGATAGTGAAAGTGAAGAATCTAGTGAAAGTGAAAAAATTTCTTGTATGAGAAGAATGTCAGTGATGCCATTACAGTTCAGTGATTCTGAAGAAAGTGATATGGAGGAAGAAGGAGAAGAGTGGTCTCGAATAGATAATCCGCCAAATATCGAATCATTTTAAGGTCATCCTGGTGTTTGCGTAACACCAGCTGATTCCAAAAGTATTATGCAAGTAGTAGAACTATTTATTGGAAATGATTTGTTTGAAATGATGGTAGAAGAAAGCAATCGTTACCATGCTCAAAATGAATCAAGATTCAAACAAACGAACAAATCCATCAAGTGGAAGCCTATAAATATTCCAGGTATGAAAAGAATGTTAGGATTGATTCTGCTTATGGGTCAAGTGCAAAAAACTACGAGACAAGATTATTGGTCTTCAGACCAATGTATCGAGACGCCCATATTTTCAAAAACAATGAGCCGTGATCGTTTCAATCAAATTTGGAGATCTTGGCACTTTTCAAATAACCAAAACATTACCGATTCCAGCGACCGCCTTGAAAAAATTCGACCCGTTTTGACATATCTCATCCCAAAATTTAATTCTGTTTACAAGCCTCAAAGGGAGCTTTCTCTAGATGAAAGCATCATACCGTGGCGGGGAAGGCTAGCATTTAAAGTATACAATGCGTCAAAAATAATTAGATATGGTATTCTCGTGCGAATGGTTAGTGAAGCCCCTACGGGATACATTTGCAATTTGGAAATATACTGTGGGCAAGGAAAGCGACTAATAGATACAGTTGAAACATTGCTTAATCCATGCCTAAATTTGTGGCATCATGTATATATGGACAATTACTATAATAGCGTTAAAACTAGTGAAGTGTTGTTGAAACATAAAATAAGAACGTGCGGAACAATGCGAATTAATCGAGGTTTTCCCGAATGCCTTAAAAACGTAAAGTTCAATCCAGGCCAAAGTATTTTCCGTCGAAAAAATGATGTGTTATTGCAAATTTGGAAATCTAAGAGGGACGTCAGAATGATTTCAACTATACATTCTTCGATCATACTTGAAAGCGGCAATATCGATTGGAAGACGAAACTACGAATCTGGAAACCACAGAGTATTATTGAGTATAACAAATATATGAAAGGAGTTGATCGTGCAGATCAGTATCTTTCGTATTACTCAATAATAAGAAGAACCAAAAAATGGACTAAGAGAGCTGTGATGTATTTATTGAATTGTGCTCTGTTTAATTCCTACAAAGTTTACAAGGCCTTGAATACAACCAAAAGACTGATTTATAAACAATTTTTACTCAATGTTGCTAAATATTGGATAATGACCGAGATTTCTGAAACTGATGCAAATTTTGAGGAACCGAGACCATCCACATCACAATTACAAAGGAAAGTCTTGAAAAAAGATCCTCCAGGGAGATTATCAATGGACACAAAAAAACATAAAGCGATAAAAATTGTCACCGGCGTAAAAAGAAATATCCCCAGAGACAATGTCGCGTGTGTTCTGCGCACAAAACGAAAGGTCTGACGAGTTATATGTGTCAATTTTGCGACGTCCCTCTTCATAGGGGGGAATGTTTCACTAAGTATCACACTGTATCCAAATATTAGATGAACAATTTTTAGACGTGAACTGAAACTGATTACATAAAAGTGGTTAGAAACTAAAACCTAATAGTGTATGGTGAAAAACAATAAACAATATTACGTGAGCAATACGAGAAGCATTCTACCGTAAGTGATTATTTTAAATTTCATTTGAAAAAATAACCAATATTATTAGCACGTTCCGATGGTTTTGGTCCGCTGTACCGTGCGAGGAGTAATTGCACACGTGGTATTTCAATGGGTAATAATGTGTTACTCTGACGATACTAGAGAAGTGGCAATTTTTTTTGTTTTTATAATGATTTGGGCTTGGTGAAAATATAATAATTTGTAATTTTATAAAATTGAAACCTAGTTTATACTTAAAAAATTGAGCCCTAATTACTCAACAATGACTTTGTTTTCGATTTATTATGTTGCATTAGAAATAATACTTGGTTTTCGGCTAGAAATTTTATAGCTTGGGTATGCTGAATTAGTATGTAGAAAATTTTATTGAAATATTTCCATTATTTTCGAAGATATAGCGATTTAAAACAAATTAAACAAATTCGCGCGGGACCTTTATTTTCGCCCGTTTTCAGCGGTCAGCCGGCGAAAAAATAACCCGATCAAAGTGTGTTAATATAGATTGTGTAGCATTCTTTGAGTATTTTTTTGATCTTTTTCTAAGAGTAGCAAACTCGGCATAGTCTCTTGGGTTATTGTGTTTTTTAGCCCGTAGTCTAACCTTATTTTTCTCTTTGAGGAGCATTTTTAGAGATTCGCTAAACCAATTGGGATAGTGATTTTTTATGTGAGTTTTTTTTTTTGGAATGTGTTTATCTATAATTTCCCATAGAATATTGTAGAATAACTGTACCTTATTGTTGAGATGACAGTTGCTGAAAAGTGAGGTCCAATTCACATTTGTTAGATCCTGACAACATCCTTCATAATTACCTTTCTTGAAGTTATGTTTGACAGGAGAGTGATTTTCTTGTAAGTATTGCATTTTTTCTAAATTTACATTTATTTCAAAACAGGGATGATGATGATCGATTTTTGATAAGTTAGCTGTGGCTGAAATATCAATATTGGTTTTATCGGATAGAACAAGGTCGAGAATATTAAAATTTTTGTTAAGTAAATAATTAAATTGGTGAAGGTTACACACTGAGATCAAATTGACAAGGCAGTGAGCTTTGTGACTAGAGTAATTGGATGGAGCTAGTATTTTTTTATAATATGCTATGTCAGGTGTCCATTTAATTTCAGGTTGATTAAAATCACCAATGATTATAAATTGAGATTTGGGATTAATGTGTTGCAAATAAATATCCTGAATATTTTTGATTCGATTACAGTAATCATCGACAGATAGATTAGGGGGAATGTACAGTACACACATGTAGATGAATGAGTTCGAATTTTCATGTGGTTTTATCATTAACCATAAATCTTCACCACCACTTTCCCAAGATGATTTATGAATTGTTATTATTTTTTTATTGACTGCTGCTAATACCCCCCCACCTTTTCTAGATGTAGAGTTAGTGGATTCCCGATCTCTTCGAAAAACCAGGTAACGCTCGTCAAACAATTCATTATTGAATATTGATGAATTTAACCAAGTTTCAGTGAAGCAGATTACATCGTAATTATTGATTATAACTTCATTTTTTATGTCATTTGTTTTAGTTTTAATTCCCCTAACGTTTTGGTAGTAAATTTTCAGATCCATTTTGTATTTTATAAGACATATGTATACAATCAGTTAAAACACGGAGGATTACTGAGATAGTTTAAGGAGTGAATCCTTGTTTTTTACTAGTACTGAAGCAGAAGTGTCATCTTTTCTTAAGTAAACGCGCCCATGCTTGACCCACACGTACTTGTAGCGAAGATCTTTGGCGGCGCGCCTAGCAGCTGCGTGTATATCCTTGTTGTGTGGAGATAGATGTTCGCATACATAAATGGGGGAAGAGTCCGGGAATCCAAGATGTTGGCGATTCAATTTGTTATCAGCATTCCTACGATTAAAAGCTTTCACTGCTGATAGTAGTTCGTCGCGTATACGAGGGCTGGGTAGAGCTAGAATAATATTTTTAGGTCGAGAACCTGGAACGGCATTCGGATGATGAGGTGTTCGGTGGCAGGACTTAATATCATCTTCCTTTAATGTGTAGTTGACAGCAGTACACAATTTTAGCACTGACGTCTTGATAACTTCATCCTTCTTTTCAGGAACCATCTGGATCTCCACATTGCAGTTCCTGTTCGTCTGCTCGATATCATTAAATTTATTCATAAGTACCTCTTGGCTCTGTTGTAGACGAAAATTCTCAGCATTAAGTTTTTTAATTTCTGCTTCATTTTCTTTGCATATTTTGTTAAGTCTGTCGTACTCCGTGGAGAAGAATTCTAGGGATGTTTTGAGTTCATCGAAATGACTTAACTTTGTCTTGATGTCCCCTAATTCTTCCACTATTTGTGAGTTGAGGTATACAAATAGCTCGTTTTTAAGATTTTTTAAAACGTCATCTAACTTACGGTCTATATGAGACATCATTAATTTAGATTCATCACTTAGGGTCATACTATGTGCAGTGGAACTATTACCGCGAACAGGGGTTTCCGCATTACTTCCTGTAGACCGCTGTTTCACCTTACATTCTGGGCACTTCCAAGTTGCTTTGTAATTCTTAGATTGCTTCAGGTAATTTTCCTTCGTTGTTCCCAGACATTGGAAATGATAACTCAGCGAGCATTGACAGCATGTCATTACATCATTATTTTTTGCTTGTAGCTGGCATCCTTCACAATTAAACATTATGCATGTTTTTTTTATGACGATGAATAATAATAAATTTTATAATTTTTATTTATTTATGTTTAGTTGATAAATAGATAAGTTGCTCTTGTCAGACTAGCGCCTGTTTGCCGTAATCCGTAGGGCACAGTTCCAAAATCAGACACTTTCGGCCAATAGCGAGATAGATGACGACATTTACGACCAATGGCGATATAATGACAACACTTGATATTAGCGCCTGCGTGTTTAGTCTGTTTAAGATGTAAGAAATGTTTTTATAATTATTTTATTAATCACTACACAGCTCACTATACACTTTTTTTCACAAATCTAACTGACTGTAAACGTCGAACACCAAGTGATTTCAATTATTAAAAACGTTGTACTAGATTTACTTGTAAATCCTTATCGTTTAGGCAATTTTAATGCGGAGCGTGTTTCACTGTATTCTAGACGGTACGACGGTAGGTAAACCTTTTTTGAGTAAAATTTATTAATCAACAATTTATTTTGATAGGGAAATAAAATATTCCCTAGATGGTCTGTGTTATTTATACGCCAGATCATCAACCAGGGCTAATCTTTTATTATTATATTTCGATTGCAGCAACACAACCTAACAGATTATCTATTTGTTTCCTGTACGTGATAATATTTTATGTGGTGCTGTGGCGCCGTGGTGTTATGTGTGAAGCTACTATAAACCCCATGAATTCAGGCCGGCTATGCAATGAACACCAAACCATGAACACGTGTCATTGTAACGTAACGTTATTGCGTGTAAGTGCAACCGATAGGGGACGCCTTTGTCCGGACTAGCAATAGGGCATGACTCATTTTATTGAGAGCGGGAGCCACGGTACTAGCTCTTTATTGTCGTACGGCTCAAAGAGTCGACTCAATTGAACCGCAGTGATGTGATGTCTAGGGAAATTTCCTTAGATTTAGGGTAGAAAAATAATTTTCAGGGAAAACCACAAGAATGTAGGTAAATTCTGAAATGTCGACGAAATGAGGGAATATAATTATTTTTAGGGAAATAAAAAATATGGGCATACCATCACTAATTGAATGGGAGCCGTGAGCTCATACATAATGTCATACTGTGATTGCCCAATACGCCCCCGATGCGGTTCCTTTGGTATGGCTCCCCCGCTACGGCTCCCTCGATACGGCTCCCTCACTACGGCTCCCTTACTACGGCTCCCCCGAGACAGCTCCCCCGATCTTTCACCTTGATTCAGCTCCCAGCTCAAGAGTATGAATGATCATACTACTCTTGGTACCGGTACACCGCCTATGGTATAAAAATAAGAGGCTTTGTAGTAAGTAGGTGTAAGTACTTAGATAACCTATATATAGGTATATCGGACTATCGGACGCCGTTCACGACTCTGAGTATGTAACAATGAATACTTGCATAATTTTACTGGCACTGTTTTTTAAATATCTCCTGAAAAAAAAGAGTAACCGTTCATTTGAGCCGTGATTCGGTTTACCGGGAGTCTTACAAATACGGCGCATCAAAAAGAACTAGCTGAATTGTGCGGCTCATTCATGAACGACTCATCACTAGTCCGGACTTCTAGCTTTAGCACCGCCGCACTGTGGCCAATAAACCAATAAAGCATTTTTTTTATATACATGCACCCAGAACACATTATCCACTGGAGTGAGTTTTTGGCACATTTTTCCATTTTACAAAAAAGTTTTGAGAGATCGCAGGTCATAATGTGCCATATTTATAGAACATAAAAATATGGGATTCACGGCGAAATCTAGGTGAATTCATTGACTTTAAACCGAAATAAGAAGTTTTTGATGTTTTCATATTAATATTTTGAGGAATGGTATAAATTAAATAATATTGTATTTAAATATATTTTTTTTAATTTTCATTTAGGAAACAAGCAGTCTTGTTATTTGGCATAAACAGTAATTATTCATATGTTTTAGACCAATAAAGTTCCATTAGGTTTAGTTGTTGATTTAGTAGTTGTACCTACACAATATGACAAATAAAAATAAAAATGCATTATAAGGAATTACAAAATGTTATAAAACAAGTAAAGACAGTTTTCGCGTGATTTTTCTGAAAACAATAAAATAAACTTAGATGATAGAATTATTTCACAAAATAAAAAATAAGTTATCAGTTTAGTAAGTTGCATTTTATATGTTTTCAAATTACAGTTGAAAATGTCTACATCTCCTAAGGCATTGTGAGTTTAACAGTTACGCCCCATTAAAGAGTTTTGCGTATAATATGGTAAATGTATATAGATATATGACACTAATCCCTCCATTGCGCATTGGTGTGATACCATTCTTATGTAATTAACTAAATTGAATCACTACGCACAGTTTGCATCCAAAGTTCATGCGTACAGTAAGTATATGAGAAAGCAAAAAAGAGTTTTTCTTTTATTTTTAAGATACCCACTTACCATGATGCGAAAAGATTGTAAACAGATAATTTTTTGTTTACATTTACATCACCGGTGTACCCACATTCTTAGATAGATTTAGCAGAACTATTTGTTTTAGTTCAGTTCATCACAATACAACTGGAATATTTTACCAACATTCCAGTCATATTATTAGTGTACTATTATGAAGTGTACTATTCGATGCCGTTCGTAAAACATTTTTTTATTATATAAGTGCAAATTCATTGAAGCTGATAAAAATGTTCATGATTTTACAGAAGCCAAATGACTTAGTTACAAAACATGGTCGTACACGCACGTAAAAATATATTTGACCGCAATTGTTCACTATTATTTAAACCTTATTCAATTTAATTTCCTTCATACATTTATACATATGCGGGCAAGAATTTAAAAGTTTAAAAAATATTTTTTCCAGTAAAGTATTTCTATTGGCCACTGTGCGGCGACGCGACGCCCGGCTTCAGTGGATGACTGTTCAACTAACAAGTAGATAACTCGAAATCTGCCTGGCATCAGAGACTAGCGCATATAGAGGTACCGGGTGTTAAGGTGAATGCATTGTGCCGAGCATGCTATCAGACACCGAGCCAATGGTTTGAAGGGCTCAGAGGGAATTGGAAACTACTTTGAAGTTCTGAAACTATAGTGCTGTCACCCGTAAGCAAAGGGGATCATCAAAAGTTTAAAACAATGCAGGCAATTATATGGACTATTTTAAACATTGACAACTTACATGGGTAGAACGGTGAGCTCAAAATATTGCAGTTTAAAATAAGGGTTTAGTAAAATTCATCAAACAGTATATTGATGTATTCGTATAAAATAATAATTATATTACGCGCATCAGACAAATATAAATCATACTATTATATTGATGCTTTTCTGAGATTTATTCTGATACGTAATGCTGAAATATCATTGCAACCTGTATCGTTATTAATATAAACGTATACTCAATATAAATGTATTAATACGGCTCCTAGTTAAGCCGCTAGATGTCTCAAATATAATTAAATGTTATTTACACGATACTGCTGCCAGATGGTATCAGGGAAATTTCTACCCACTTTATTTCGAACTATCTATTTTAAAAATATTTTCACTTGTAAGCTGTATATTATTAATCTTGCCGTCAAAGTTTTATTTATTACCTTTATATAATATTTTATTTTATTTTTAAAAAACTATTACTAAAAAATAATAATATAAAAATAGCGAGTATAATAACTGATTCAGAATTTTTAAAGTTGTACCCCCTTATAAAGCTGTTTTCGCGTATTTTGGGGGTGTTATTTACTTTGTAATTTTTAAGTTTTTTATTTTATTTTATGTTTTCAGTATACTTAAATTATTTACTTATTTAAAGTTTACATAACACAACTGTTTTCTTTTCTGGTAATATAAATATTTTGTACTCATATTTAAAACTGCTTTCTTGTATATGTTCATTCTAAAATCGCGTAGGAAGTTTCGAATTTTAAATTAAGAGTGGGAGAGTGACAGTAAAAATCTTGTGATCAAGTACAATTCTCATTCCAGCTCAATCATTTTTATTTGCGTTCTCTAAATTCCCCTTAGTGTAACTGTTGAAAAGTATTGCAATTAGATTGATAAATTACAGGATCTGTATTTAAAGCATACGCTAGCCCGAAATTAAATAGGTACCTGACACTTCATTTAAAAGTAATGTTCTTTCACCTTCTAGTTATAAAAGCCAGAAAGCACACAGTCTTGCCAACATTTCAATTTATAATTTGTATCAAATCAATTATGTGCTGAATAGAAATGCAAATTTATTAGACCTTGTTATATCTGATAAATTTAACATAGATAGACATATAGAACGAGGCTTAAACAAATTAGATCATTATCACCCTTCATTTGAAATTACGTTAAAACTAAATTAAAATCAATTTTCATAAATTACTAAAAATGTTTAAAAATACAAAATCGGGAAGGGAAACTATGATGAATTTTAGCAGGATATATTTACCGGTAATTGGATAACTCTATTGTTTTATGAAAAATTGTCAGAAATAATTGACAAACATTTGAAAAATACATTACTTAATCAATACCCTGTCTGGTTTTGTCAGATTACTCTTCTTAAGAAAAATAAATAAATTTAGACTTAAATTAAAAAAATAAAACTAGTAACCTGTTGGATTACAAAGAAATTCTGTAATATAACGAAAATTACAAACAGTACAAAGTGAGTGTTATCAATCATGCATCAACTCCATTAAAATACTCGTAGAACAGACTTCGCATTCCCACATTGCGTCTGTTAAGGCGACACAATACCCTGATAACGGGGATTTGCCCCGACGCTCACATTTTAATTATTTCTGATGAGCTTATTACTAAAATCTTAAATGTTTCTAGAGGGATTCGAAGGGATGCAAGTTATTTATATTTAAGATTAATAAAAACAGGACCTTACAATTAAATATATTATGTAAAACGATAAGTACATTTTATTAAATGTAAAATGTTGTAAGATAAGCGGCAAGTACCAGATTTTATTTTTATAGACGATGAATTAGTAACTTCCCGACGACTCCCTCACAAAAGATTAGAGATTTTATTAATGTATTCATAAGAATTAATTAAAATAAAAACACTCGCGAAAATCCAATTTCTGGCCAGATACACGAAAAACGACCGCCAGTACTTCAAAACTCTCTATTGTGCGTAGTATATTTGTGTGCGGGTTGACAAGGAGTTACTACGTATTGATTCAGACGCCGCGAAAGTTCCGGCCTGTAAGGTTGTGTCACCCGGCCGGTCGCTCCGGTCATTTCTTTTACGTATTTTTTTATTTAATCAAACGATACTTTGAAATCTATTAGTGAAATTTTCTGTTTTTTATAATTTAACTTCTTCCTCAAGTGAGTAAAGGTTTTTTTATATAAATAATAAATATAAATAATAACCAATACAAAAGAATACATTGTTAAATGCGTAAATGTGTAGGCACTTGAGAAAAAAGGTGACACTAAAGTATTGTCGTTATGTTATTATATATCATTTCTAGCCCAAGTAGACTTTTTTACTATTAATCTTTTTTTTCACGCGACGCGGCTGTCTGTCCGGTTGTCACAACCAGCGGCACAGAATGTTATAGAGTGCCCCTTCACTAGAATCGTTTTCCTAGTTTTATTTATTTACGCCCTACTGGGCTTTTACATTAATTTCTAATTATACAGTCATGTTAGTTGTAACAATGGAATATCTAATAAATTATGGTAAAATAAAAGGAGTTTTTTTACTAAGGAGTGGTATTCTCTTATATTTCAATAAAGTGTTTGTGAAGAGTTCGTTTCATTACTAATACTCCAGGGCAATTACCGATTCGCGATCGTAATTATTCCGGTAGTCCCAATTTTTTTATATGTTTTATAAACTGGTCCCCTGATGTAAAATCTGAGTTTCCGACCTTGGCACACCTGTGCTCGCGCCGCCATTTTGAAAAAAACCGGCCGAAATCGCTCCAAAATCTAGTTTTTCCAAAATATCTCATTCCCAATGCAAATTTCGGCTAAATTAGCTAAACAATTAAAGTAGAACATAAAATTACTTACTACTTTTGTGTAAACAATTTTCTTCAATCTCTAATAGGTACCGAGGTAGAAAGTCGTAAAGGTGCGTATATTTTTGAAAAAAACAAGTTTTTTGCGCGACTAGCTTTTGTTTTTTGTAAATATCTCGTTTCCAGTACAATTTTGTGAAAAAATTATATATACTAATTTTGTAGAAAATAAAATTTCATAAAATAAATAGGTATTTAATTTATGTGTTTTAACTCTAATATGTATCCAAGCTCTTATCCACCAAAACCAGTTAAATTACCCAACAACAAATTTTTGAAATTCGAAAGTTTTTTTCCATAAAACAAAAACTCTACATCGAAAGTTTTTCTCCATACAGACAATTAGACATATGTCACCTATAAAGTACCTAAAGTCATTCGAATATTAAAAAGAGTCATTAATCTTTTAAGTTTAGATTGTTAGATCATTTGTTGTAGATAGAATTGTGCAATTATCTCCCCAAGTTACTGCACTTAATTACGTTGAAATGATTTTCAAATTTAAGGTAAAATTGAACCAATTTATAATAAATCTCTTGGCTAATATATACTTACGTTTCAGTTAAATATGGGAAAACAGAAGACAAAAGGAGTTTTATCCCGAACAAAATTACGGCACCAAGGAAAATGTTTAACGGAATGGAGAAGGTACTACTTAAATACACACATAAAAATAGATCTTTGGGATACGTTTTTTACAGAACATAATTGTACAATGTCAGCTTAAATAATTTTATATATGTAGATATATACATATATACGCAGTCGATAAACTTCTGAGCATATTGAATTTGGAATATAAGAAGTAAATTAATTTTGATTTCCGGTGACATATTTTTATTTTTACCGAAATGCATTTTTTACACCAAATAAGCTCAGGAATTGTTGGTGAAAGTTTGTCGGGCATGTCTTAATACATCTCTAAATAATTAGGGAATAGAGACGGTATAAATAATTAACAATATTTCTCATTTTAGGAAAAATTCCGCAAGACTTCATCCAGATAATATTAAAAATAATAAAGAAAATACGAGTATTGTGTTAAACACTATACCGACACTCAACATGGTAATTTTTTCACAATTTCTGTAAATATAAAGTAAATAATATTAATTTTATATGATTAAATAAGCGCTCTAAAAAAATTAACAAAAACTGACATTATTTTTCAGCACGGACCAGAGATGAATGAACCTGAAAAGTTTTCACTATTTGCTGGCTCTAGTTCTTATGACACTAACGTGCATGCCGTTTCCAGCCCCTTATAGCTAGGTCTGACGCAGGCATGACGATTGTTGTCAACTGATATGTTCTCACAACAATAATTGTTGAAGAAAAATAAAATTAAGGAATGAAATTTAAAACACTTTACCTCTGTTTCAATTTTTGGCCTGGTTTTGGTGGATTAGAGCTTGGATACGTATTATAATTAAAACACATAAATTATATACCTATTTATTTTATGAAATTTTATTTTCTACAAAATTAGTATCAATAATTTTTACACAAAATTGTACTGGAAACGAGATATTTACAAAAAATCAAAGCTAGTCGCGCAAAAAACTTGTTTTTTTCAAAAATATACGCACCTTTACGACTTTCTATCTCGGTACCTATTAGAGATTGAAGAAAATTGTTTTCACAAAAGTTGTAGGTAATTTTATGTTTTACTTTAATTATCTTGCTAATTTAGCCAAAATTTGCATTGAGAATGAGATATTTTGGAAAAACTAGATTTTGGCGCGATTACAGCCGGTTTTTTTTTAAATGGTGGCGCGAGCACAGGTGCGCCATGGTCGGAAATTCAGATTATACATCATGGGATCAATTTATAAAACATATAAAAAAATTGGGACTACCGGAATAATTACGATCGCAACCCCCTTTTTGGCGCTATGTGTACTGGCCTATAATACGGAATCCCCAAATATATCGACAACATTCTCACATTTATAACTCAGATAACATGTAGGTACGTTTATAATCAACAAATCAATACAAAAACCTACCAATATCATATAACAACAAAGGCAAAGGCATATGGCAACAAAGAAAAAAAGAACAGGTATCCGCTAGTAAGCAGGGTGAAAAAAATCAAAGGCAGAATAAAGAACACAGAAAAATGTGCAATTAATGCTTGCTTCTAGACTCAGCAATATACCACCTCTATCTATATTACAGCAGGTAATTTATACACTTGTATATACCCGTCTATACGTACTTATACGCTCGTGTGTATAATTCCAAAATTTGATTGAAAAGTGAATTAACATAATGTTTCTAATATTGTTTTTATTTAATCACGAAAATACTTAATATATCAATAATCCGATGCCGAAAGGACCGATTTCACCGGAGAAAAATTCTGATTTAAACATATAATTTTACTATGAACGTATTGAAGTCGTAAAAAATTTTCAAATACATATTTCCCATACATATTGTTTTCAATTATATATCCGTAATAGAAATTTTAAACCGTTAAATATTTATGTTATAAACAGAAAGCCTACCTCAAACATTAACGAATTCTTAATGTATCATGAATCTATTTTAAATAACTGTATAGATGATACCCTTATCTTTGGTGATTTCAACATTGACATTCTTCAAAAAAATAATACATCTCTTAAATACATCAACACGCTAGACTCATACAACTGTTTCATATGTAACACATCCTATCCTACACGAGTAACAGATACCTCTACTTCTTTAATAGACCATATCATCTCAAACAGACAAAATATTTCCTCAACTACTGCAAATATAGATGCCTACCTAAGTGATCATAACATTTTGATATTAGATTACCAAAACAGCTTGAAACATCACACTAATAATAGAATACATTCTTTTTCAAACAACACCAAAACCGATAAAAACATGTTAAAAACATATGTAGAATCCCACAACTTTCCACACGAAACCACCAGTAATGCCAATGAAATCTATAATAATTTTAATGAATACATCAAAACAGCAATAAAATCATCCCAACATAAATCTGAGTTACGCATAGGAGACCAACGGAGGGGTAATACTCCATGGTTTGATGCAAAATTAAATGCACTTATCAAACAGCGCAACAATGCGTTTAAAATCTGGAAAAAAAATCAGCAAAGTGATATATTCACAGCACTGAGAAATAAAACAAGAAATCAAGTTACCAACTATAGAAGATATGCTAAAACCAAATACTACACGACTATATTTAAAGAAAACCTGCGTTATCCGCGACAGACATGGAAAATAATAAATGCAATTCTAACAAATAGCTCGACACCCCAGAAAGATGAAATTGAATGTCTTCTCATTAAGAATGAAGAAATAACATGCCCAACACAGATAGCTTCAACTTTTAACAACTTCTTTATATCAGTTGGGGAAAACTTAGCAGCTACAATTGCATCATATCCAGATGATTCTATCACTATAAACACGGATCAAAAAGCAATCCAGTCCTTATACATGGCCAAAACAAATAAAACAGAAGTTCTCAGTATCATCTCTCAACTAAAGTCTAATGCATCTCCAGGTTTAGATGGAATTACACCAGTGTACCTGAACTTTTGCAAAGATATATTAGCTGACCACCTTATTTTTCTTATTAATCAATCCCTGAATAGTGGAATCTTCCCAGATCAACTAAAGATAGCAAAAATAATTCCGATTTACAAAGATGATTGCAAAAAAAATCCTTCTAATTACCGTCCTATATCCATCCTCTTTGTCGTCTCTAAAGTTTTTGAAAAGGTTATTAAGCTTAGGCTCACTAAATATCTCCTATCAAACAATTTACTCGCATCCCAACAGTATGGATTCAGAAACCAATCTAACACAAAATGTGCTGCCTTCGATTTTGTATACGCCCTCCAAAAGCATATAGACCAGGGTAAGCATGCTGCAGGCTTATTTATAGATTTAAAAAAGGCTTTCGATACGGTTGACCATGGGATACTACTAAAGAAGCTAGAACACCTAGGCATAGTAGGCACTCCCCTGAAGTTACTGTGTAGCTACTTCTCTAACCGACACTGTCAGACCTTTGTTGGAAAGGGGACAAGCAGCATGGGAACGATGAAATGTGGCGTGCCTCAGGGCTCCGTACTTGGACCATTACTATTTTTAATATATATAAATGATATTGCTAAATGGGGACTTAAGGGTACAATACAACTCTATGCAGATGATACAGTGATTCTTTATCACAATAATGATTTAAACGAACTTGAAAAGGAAATGGAAAGTGATGTAGCTTGCCTGGCAAACTGGCTGCGATTAAACAAACTTAGCCTAAACATAAAAAAAACACATTACATACTGTTTGCAAATAAAAAAATGTATGTCTTAATATAAGTCTTGATAATAACCGCCTTGAAAGGGCTGATGTTACAAAATATCTTGGCCTTTTCATTGATTCACAACTCACATGGAATCACCAATTTAAACATGTTCTATCCAAAATTACTCATATAACTGGTGTTTTATATAGACTTCGCGGGTTACTTCCTCCCTCTCTATTAAAATCGATTTACCATGCTATGATTCACTCACATCTAATATATCTCGCCGGAATCTGGGGATTTGCTACAAAAAAAATGATTTCAGAAGTCCAAGTCGTCCAAAATAGAGCCCTGCGAAATATTTTCAGTTTACCTTGGGACACACATGTCAAAGACATCTACAGAAACACCCAAATACTTCATTTTAATACCATTCCCACTTTTGAAATAACGAAAACTATATTAAAAGTAATTCAACACTCGGCACATTCCAACACTACACTCTATTACAATTACGACGTACACCAACACAACACAAGAAATCACAACAAACTACATATACCAAAAATCAAATCAACAAAATATGGACTAAGATCCCTGGAATACATAGCTCACACAAAATATAATCAACTACCCAACGAGATCAAATGTGCAAGTCAATGTAAAAAGACCCAAACTAACATGCTCAAACTTCATCTTACTAATGACTATCTGAAATAATAATGTTGTGTATGTCCCATCATGTGTCCATTTAATACATACAGCTATATGTTTCATGTAATGCGTATCATTCCCGCAATGAGTTTATTAACTCCTGGGAGTACAATGCTTTATATAATATACTATATTCTGTATTGTATACTTTTAATAAAAAAAATAAAAAATTGACGTAAATAAAGTAAAAGTTTTGTTTACACAGGACGAGAAGAAACCCGTTATTCTGGAAGGAAGGAGAATAGAAGACATTTTTTTTCTTTAACTGTATTAAATAGAATTTCGCAGCACGACTCTTTTTATGATTGTAATTATCTAACTTAGAGATAGTTGAGCGTATACTTCGAGATGACAAGTTCTGGGAAGAAAAAATGCTTATTAAATTAACTAATTTTTAAATGGATTGCATTCTTGTCGAGCTTATCGATCCTGGAGTCACAAGGTCTATGAATGTTCGTGATCCTCCACATATCTTAGATATTGTATGTAAAGAACGTCAATTTGGAAATCGTCGTTTAGATTTCGACGAAATGCTATTTATTGAATAATTATTTTCGTTTTTTATATAAAATTATTTTTACTATTTCTAACTTATATTATAATAAATGATGGCCTTTATACAAAAAAAAGTTGCATCTTATGCTTTTTACATTACATAATTATTTGTTTTATGTAACTTTTTGTAAACGATAATAATAAATATTGAAAATGACTGATATTTTATTTATCTTGTCAATATATTCAGATATAATTATGATCAGATATTATGAAAATGATTCGTGATTGAATACCGTATTGCTTTGACATCTGTCAATGAAGAACACGTCGGTTACGAGTCATAAGTTACTGCCTACCGTCTAGCAGTATGGTTACAGAAATCTGATAAGAATCATAAAATCATGAGCTCCTTCTGCAATAGGTAACGTTTCTATCGAAATTTGCCTAAAACATGCACATTCAACTTAATATTACTATTCACATAGTTTGAAAGACGCCCATTATTAAGCATTTCATGTTCAAACCTTACTCATGGGTACCATCTAGTGGATTTCATCGCTGCTCTGACTTCGAACTGTTCGTTGTGTCGGGTGTTCCCCATTGCAACGTACTTCATTCCCCTGCACCCCGAAATATTATAATATTTAATTCGAGCGGAGCGCGTGTGAAACTAATTTGCTTCGCCCACTTAAATCGCGTTCACGCCCATAACTGATATTTTTTTAGGATCTTATTTCGTCTTAACAATGGATTGCCAATGAGACGGACCGCTCTCCTTTGCATTGCTGAAAACCAGCTGCATTCCGAGAGAAATCCGGAATGTATAGTTGAGCAGTGACCCTTTTGTCAAAAGAATCAATATCATCAAAGATAATAAGATGTATAAATAACAGTCTATTGTCAAATATTTTTACTATTATATTTTCATTGACTGGTAAACATAATTTCCAATCATTTATACAGATTAAATAGTTGGTGTGCGATAATCGCGTAGACTATCGACACATGGGTTAGATTATGATGGTTATAACCTAGGCAGGTAAATGGTTATATTTACATTATATTATACAACTCCAATTTGTATAATGATTATAATCTAGTCAGATTAAGGTACGCTGAACCAAAAAGATAGGTATTCGCAAATATGACTTACGGAAGAGTTGGTTGTGATCGTATGCTTGAGGAATTCACAGGATTCATAAGATTGAACTAATTATAACTCCAGCTAAAAATCGAATTGACACATCGGTTGTTTTTTCGGTACGGTGTTTTCATCAACTGTCATTAGCTGACGTTTTCGCTACGGCGCGGGTGGCTCGATTCAACTCAAAGCAACACTGGGCAGATTCAAACCAGTACAATTTGAATCCTAGCCTCCTTATTGGTTCGATAAAAAACAATTCAGTCACTAAACAGTTAGTATTGGACTAATAATATTGGGGCTGGGAGTGACTGACTGAGTGATCATAGACGACGTATAAAAGAATATTTTTCTTTTGTTTGTGAAAAAAAAACAGAAAAATAGAAAAAACGAAATAATTCCAGGAATGGTAAAAGTAAGTAAAGTACGTCTCTTAACACTCTGTATAATTTATAATTTCCATTCTCATTGGGATGGTACGTACAACTTTGAAATGGATAAAATTCCCCATTCACAAAGTAAAAACAATATCATAAATATAAATTACTATATTCGTTTTACATTACAAACATTTGCGTTAAAAAAAAACTCAAAGCTGAATTTTGACGAAATTATAATTTATAATATTCCGATTATCTCATTCGCTGTGAACAGTTTTATTTTACTTTGCGTACTATGGAAAAGTGAAATTCTACATTAAAACTTTCTGTTTGACTTTTTATTGTATTATTTCTGTAAAAAGTTTTGAAAGTTCGCTCGCAAAATCGAGGCTTTGATTTTAGCTCATAAAATGTAACGAAAAAATATTTCTTCAACGTTCCGACCTCTTTCTGGGACTACTGTAATGCGATACCAGCTGAGCAGTAATCTTTTGGCAATATTGTCGAGTAAAATATGATGTTGACACGTATAACAAGGTAATGTCCAGTTGAGAAATACATGTTTTATTATTATTAAACCAGTCTGCTTGTAGGTACACGATTGGAAAAACACTAAATGTATTGATTTATACTGGGTTTTTACAGAGGATCTCACTTACGAGAGAAAAATCCATTTATAAAAACTCAGTTTTACATGTTTAACAAATAGGAACAACAATTACAAAAATCTACTCAGATATAGGATACATGAATTTTCGTACATCAAAATAGGGATTCTAAAATAATTCAAATGACAAATAGTGCACTGATTAAGAATATTGTGACACTGTCACACGATTACATGCAAGTAATATAAAAATAAAAATAAATCTGTAGAATTCTGAGTCATCTGAAACTTTGGTTTATTATTAATTCTAATAGTAATACTGGCACTTATTCTGATGTGTGTAAGCCACGTTGTCCCATCACACTCCTTATCCATAAATTTGTTCGCAATTCAGAGGGTTGGTAATGCGTGTTACTGTCGACGTGCTCGCAGTATTAAATTGCTCTAGGACGTTGCCTACGATCACTTGTTTATAATCCACAAAATATCACAAAAAGTTATTGTGATATATAGTAACTGAAATGACAGTTTTTTGAATAAGACTATACATATATATTTTATATAACAACATTTTTTTTACTCGTAGAAACCGATTGTTTTGTAGTGTCAAGACCGACTAAACCGATATATTACGAAGTCAGTGCTGTCGCTAATACGTCACTACTTAAAACAGTGTAATCACTCTGTTTATCTTATTATTCAATTATTTTTAATTTAAAAAAAATTGAACTAATTATAATATCAGACAAGCGATTAAGTATTTAATCAAAATTATTCAATGAATTAATAATTATTTAGAAATACGTATAACTGTTTTGTTTGAATCTTTGACAGATGCTTAAGATGTGTTGCTTAGACAAAGTGTGTGGTTTCACTAAGCTAGGTCCAGTGAACATACTTTAGCGGCCCGATCATATAACTAACTAACTAACTAACTAACCATCACGCCGTTTCCCCGCATGGGTAGGCAGAGAGGACGGACCGCCAAACAACTCTGTCTTGGCACACACTCCTTGCCTCATTCACATTCATATATCGTCTCACACATACTCTTCTATTGTTCTGACTCTTGACATGGCCCGACTCAAGTATCTGATTCACTTGGTCGTGCCATGTCTTCCTCGGGCGTCCCCGACTTCTGCTACCATTCACATTTGCATCGTATATTCTCCTTACACTCCTTTCTTTGCTCATTTGCTCTACATGCCCAAACCATCTAAGCGTCCCTTTCTTGATCTTACTCATTACGCTTACATCAGCCTTGCACTCTTTGCGGATATCCACATTCCTCACACGATCATACATGGTTTTACCACACATACGCCTCTCATCTCATTTCAACAGCATTCAATCTACGTATTATATACGTGTTATTTTAATGACCATCCTTTTCACAAGCGGTGCTACGTTTTTTGGTCGATAATATAACGTATCTTGTATTATAATATCATACAATAGATGTCCATTTGGTAGGTAAATTTCTTCTTTTGAAAGGCAATGATCTTGAAGTAAATATTGTTTTTTTTTTAAATACTTTTAGTTCTTCAATAATTGCAAAGTCGTTTTGTGGCTTCTTTGTAATTATATGAAAATACAACACTTTGCACAAACCACTATTTAATCGAAAGGGATCGACATGTTTCAAAACCAATGCTTCTTTGTCAGGATAATTAAAAATAGATAAGTATAGAAAAATAACTACCTATAGACACAAATACTACAATGAGCGGTGAAATATTAGTTAAAATTACTAAAAAATATATTAAATTATAGTAAAATAGTTATTTCTAGCATTTATGTATACATCACAAACTTTTATAAATTAACACATTTATGTTTACATCATCAACATTTATAAATTAACGTAACAGAATGAAGGAGTAACTAAGATGTCTAAATAACATAAAAAAATTATTATCAATATAGATATAAATAGAAAAAGCAAATTTAAAAAAATATAATATTTATTTGAAATCTAATTTCTAAAGTTATATAATTGTTTTAAGCCTATATTTATGGCAAATTCGGAATAATAATTATTATTCAAATACCTGGTGCTCCTTAATTGTAGTATTGAAATTTCTAGGAGTCTTACCTATGTATTTATCAATATTTTTATATACTAAATTAAATTAATTAATATATTAATAAACATGTATTATTTATAAAATTAATTTGTTAATTTGTTTAACTTATTTGTCTATTTTTAAATTTGATAATTTTCATTATACCCTGACAATTCGTTCCAGTGCCATTTAGCGTCCAAATAATAAGCTATTGTATATACCTACCGTGGGACACTTTACATTTTGTCCCCAAACTGTCGCCTTTCTTCCTCTTTGTTATACAGACAAAGAACGTGAACACTTTCATGCCGAGCGTATGGTTATTATCATACTAAAGTAGTAATATTATTATTAACATTTCATATTTATTATTTTTTCGATTGCTCTTCAACTTCTGGACCCCTAGAGCCGCCTCTGATAATATCCCGTGATTTTTCACGAGCTTACGCTAGTAATCTTTTAGTAAGGGAAGAGATTTAGTTAAAATGCAATGGTGCGCATTGTATCGAGGACAGTTTTAAAATACTGTCTTGTAATACTATCACTAAACACAACTGTGTCATTATTCTCAACTCGGTAACAGGATAAGCCGTGGTCCAGTCGTTGGCCCCATAAAGACGGTGTTAACAGTACGAGAGATTTATCTTGCATAGCCGCAAGATAGCGTAGTATACTTCCTGTTAATATGCCCCTTTATCATAACCATTAATCAGAGGACGAGAACTGAAACGTAATATGGAAAATTAATTTTAATATCGTGATTACTAAAGAGTAAGGGATTTAATGTGAAATGTATGCGGTAATTTCTTGGTAACTAATTATTGCACAAATGACAAAGTTCATTTTAGTGCCGTGATTACAAATGACAAATAAATTGAATTAATTGGTATGGTATAGAAGAAATCATTATGTTAGGTTTGTTGCTAATTTATGTAAGGGACCTAATATTACATGAAAAATAACTTTTAATACCATGTTTCCTGTAATATCTTAGATTTTAGTTACAGGTTTTCATGACATAATATGGCACTTGTAGCGTAATATAGAATTGTTGATAATACAGTGAATTGGAGTTGCAGAAATACCATTGCCATTCAGTGTCGTTGGCTCAGAACTATTCCTACCGCCAGCTAATTTTGGACTTTGTCCTACTCTCTGTCCAAACTGCAATTATAATTTTCACATATAAAAGTCTACAGTGAGTTGTTGATCCTGGAGTTTTTTTATTGAAGAGTGATCAGATACCAGCCGTTGCAACAATGGAATATTTCCAGGAACTATAAATACCGTTGAAAATTTGTAGAAAATTTAATTTATTTTTTCCGATTATGATTATCAGTCTATAATTGTGTCATTTTCATTTTTTAAAACCGCACATTCCGAAACGGTTCCAACTGACTAATGGGGCGGACAGATTACGTTATACGCATCATGGCTTGGGCTATTTCAGCAAATTACTCGACGTAAAATTCCAATAGGAATTTACGACGAGAGAAATGCTAAAATAGGCCAAGCCATTGGAATATAGCACGCTTATAGCGTGGTCTGTCACAAGCTTAAAATAAGCGAACATGTCATTTTGGCGGCAAATCGAAAATTGCACATTCCAAATCTTTGTAGATAAAAATATAAAATAAAATAAAAATAATCACATTTTTTTCGAGAATATAGTATATTCTTAATTTGTTATAACAGTGAAAAACCCTGTTGCTTATGGGAAACGTACGTACACTATAACTTTAATTTTACATAAGTATAATTACTTTGAGGTAGTCAGCAGTCAACGAGTTAATATTACACAATGCCATGTAGGCATACCAATTGTTAAAACACCCAAAAGCAAGCGCGCTTTAGCATTAGACATTTGAAATAGAATAATAAATTGGTTGTAAAATTTTAAGACGCTTCTTTTTACGTACCTGCAAAACTACGTTAGTTGCGTGTTATGCAAATCGGGGTGTTACTGTACTTTAAGTTGTATTCCTTACTTAGACAGGGAGGATTTAGAAACATTTTCCTGGGTAAAACGATAAAGCTAGGCTTCTGGCTTCCAGCCAAATCCCGAGCACTTTGATTATAAATTATTTTGTATATTTGTCGTAATTATGTTTTCAATTGTCTTTATTTAATTTCGTTCTTCACTCCTAATGTTATAATTTTATTTTTTTCAATGGCGCCTGGACTTTAATCTACTTTTCAACATAATTTCTACATATATTTGGGCCCTTGTCGTATCGAACGATCAGCTTCTGTATTCCATATGCTGACTGATTTGCTAATAATTTCAGTATGCAGCAAAGCCGGTTTCATGGCATCATCTGATCAGTGTCGCGTTGTGCGTTGACCGCCAAGGTGTTTCAATAAATACAGGAACAGATAGTAATCACTGAACGCCAGGTCAGGGCTAAATACGGAAGTCATATGACATGTAACTTTGTACTTCTGTAACTTTCTGCACCAGATCATAATTACTGATGGACGGTCACCAAAATCGTACTTTATCGTGAACGTTTGTACGGCAGTCATTTAATATTCTAACCTATGTCTTTACTTTAAAAACGCCCGTCGTGTATACGAAGGGTAATTTTTTTCTATCGTGAAATATATTACGGCCGTTCTTATGCCGTTCTTATCCGGAGTCGGAATGCCAGAATCAAGTATAAATACGTTGATCTTCATAGCGGAGCATCCCAGACGTTTAAAACCTGAAATTTTCACTTTTCAATGGCTTAGTAGTGGCGGTAGTGTAATATTGTAACTGCATAACAGAAAGGCAACATGAGGAAGTCGAGTGGCTCAGACGAGAGTAGATGTGCATAAGAGATATGAAGTGTATGAGAGTAGTGCACGAGAATGTTGAGGGTGTTGATAAAAGCTAAAAAGAAAATTTAAAGATTTTTCTGATTAAAATAATGTATTGATTTCTTATATTTTTGTTGCACTTCTTCCTTGATGGACGTATTTGGCAGCTACAGCAAAACTGAACCACATTAACTCACTGAAATACCCGCCCCAAGAGGATTGACGCAACACGTTTAGTCAAATAAAATGCATAATAATAAAAAATAAATCACAAAAATCAAAGGTAAGATTTACCAAGCCAATATGGTAAGATTTTAAACGTATGGGTAACTTAACCACCAAATAAATTAACAACCTTCTAAAAATGTTTGGCTTTTAAAATTATTAATAAAACGGAGACAAAACGTCTCCGTTACTTAAGATTACATGACAGATGACATTGAAACCACTATCCACAAAGTCATTAAAAATCCACAAAATGAAAAGATGAATAAGGTAGACAAGAAGAAGAAATTTCAACTTTTAGATTGGGAAGCGCCCGCTTGTCGATAGCTGGTACCTAAACATAGGATAAGCCATTACACCCAATGCGAAACTTTAATTTCCTCAATAGTAATTTTACACCATTGAGATTCTGAAAGTAGGTATCTTCAAAAACTGAATAAAGTGAATATAATGCAGTGTATTATTCATGGATATCTCAATTTGTTATAAATGCGATCGCTGGGTCTTCATAGAACTTGGGACCATTACCAATTATCTTAGAATTCGAATAATCGAATAATGTTAATAACGTTGATTTATTTTTAGCTTGTTGTAGTTATTAAAGCAAAAAAATATGTCTGAGATAAATAAACTGATATTGTACTAATCACGTATTAATATTGCAATCCAAATGTAATTTAAAATGAACACCCCATAACTAAAAGTCCGCATAAAGTGTCGTCACGTTTCTGCATAGGTTTTTAATGAAGGCTTTATTGTATGAAGTGTAAAATACCAGCGGGTGGGTTTTAGGAGGCTGTGGAGGAGATGTCAGGGAGTAGTTGGAGGGAACGTCGTAGACAGGGGAGGAGGTGGACGGGGAAAAGGCCTGACAGCAATTGCAACCGAGATAAATGGCGATAAAAGTCACTTGGATTTTCCGTGGCTGAGAATCTTATATTTTTTAGAATACTCATATCGAAATATTACGAGACGCCGATGGTAAGATTCATATAACAGTACTATGTTTATTTTTGAACTGAAGCATTTTTTTTGTTTTAAATATGTCACAATTGAATAGGTATACATCTCATGATTATGAGAAGATTATTACTTCAATGATAATTAGAATATTTTTTCTTCGATGACAATTTTGAAGATTGATCCTTCAGTGATAATTTGAAGATTGTTCCTATAGTGACAATTAGAATATTGTTTCTTCAATGACAATTAGAATACTGATCATTCAACGATAATTTTAAGATTGCTCCTTCAATAACAGTTTTTAAATTACTAAAAAATATAATTTGGACTTCAATGTTCATCATTCACTAAGTGAATGTATCAGTTACAGCATCTTGAAGATTTTACGTGAAGGAAAGATATGATGAAAATAAGACAGATGAGTTTTGTTTTCGAATCTTTATTTAGATGTACGCAATTTTTCTCATACGTTTAGTAGGAAAATATAATAAATACAAAAAATACAATATACAAAAAATAACATTTACAATTACATTTTAAGAGAAAAAGATAAATACACAAAATTACATTATATAAGACATCTAGGTGACTAAAATAATATTGGTAAGTATGTTCAATAATCAAAAATTATTTTTTACATATAAAGCACGTTTCCTACGAAAAGTTCTTAGGCTTGGTGTTTCCTTTGCGGCATTTGGTAGGTTATTATAGAAGAATATATATTATATAGTTAGAAAATTGCTAAAAAAGTTAGATTCCTAAAAAAGATCACAAATAACTTGGATCTCAAGACAACACGCCTTGTTTACAATTCTATTGTAACTCCGCATTTAAATCATTGTTCTAGTGTTTTATTCTTATGTAACAAAGCCCAAAATAATAAACTACAGGTTATACAAAATAGGGGGATGAGGATGATTTTAAAATGCAACATTTTTACTAGAGCTAAAATTATGTTACAAAATTTAAATATGATGACAACCAAACAACATATAATATATAAAACGTTAACAATGATGTATAAGCATTAAAATAATATGCTCTCAAATTATTGCAAAGAAATATTATGTACCATGAAAATGTACACAATCATCCTACGAGAAGACGCAGAGATTTTAGGCTTCCCAAAACTAAACTTTCGTGCACACAAAACAGCGCATTTTATAAAGGGCACAACTTTATAATAACCTACCAAATGAGCACTACTATTTATTTACAAATTATACTTAATAACAATAATTAGATTTAAAATGGCAATGCTAGCCCATAATGTCAATACGACGCTTATTGAGGTTATAGTTTCGTTTTTTTGAGGGCTTGTTTAATATTACTTAATTTCAGTGCCTAATGAAACGCATGAACGGTTTTCCCTTGCAAACATTCATCTTTCAACATAAAAATATTTTTTCACTTTAGACATCAGAAATATATTTTTTGGGGAAATGTCATGGATATTTTTGAAAATTTTTTATTATTAATAATAACATTATGTAAATATAAATTGTATTATTTCATAAAAAAATACTAACGTTTCGTTAAGGCTCCGTAGTAAGCTTTCAAATATAAAAAGAAGTTAGTTTGAAAGTGGGACGCGTGAATACGAATGTTAGAGGGAGCGCGATAATATTACAAAGCGTTTGTTATGAAAAAATATATTAAAAGCGATATTAATTGAAATGGCTTTGGCCGTGTTTGGTGACCAGATCTGAATATCTAGGTAATCTTACCCACCTTACCGACCTTACCCACTTCTTCTCCTTCATCTTCTTCCCCTCCACGCTACCTTTAGCCTCACAACATACCCCAATTGGGGATGCCATAGTCTCACTGTGTTGTGAGGCTGAAGGGTAGTAGAGAGAGGAATAAGATGGGTAAAACGAAAGCGGGGAAGTACCTTGCTATTCAGATCTGGTCACCAAATACGGCTTAAGCCATTCCAAGCAACGTTTCAATTCTGAATGTTGGTGTTACACCAAGGCGACACTGAGAGTATATACTACTCTGGAACGTGCCGCAAGTGTACTATATATTATTTTTAATAAATGAATTGTGCAAATTGATCAAATAAAATAAACTTGCGCTCACCGGGGTGTAAGCCTGCGACCTTCGGCTTGCTAGTCGAGAGCTTTACCCCTCGACCACGGGGGCCGTCGAGTGTATTCGACTCATAGTATGAATGGTGTCAGGTGTAATCTGTTGGCGGCTGCGTGGGCCGTTTATACGTGTTCTAACCTTTCATTAGGAAGACGAATGACGCTGATATTACTGGCATTTGGAAATTACTGGATTTGAAGTGATTTCTCACGAAAACGGCGCTATACAAATTAGCCAAATATTATTATTATAATTCTGCACACGGAAGCGAGCCCCAATACCAGGTGGTGTGTTTTCGTCCGTTTAAATAGATCAAAAGGTAATTTAGAATCCCACAAACGGGAACCGTCCGTCGTCATCTTGGCGGGCCAGCGGGGGCAGGTAATCGCATACGCAATCGACCCGCGCTGTGGGTTAAGTCTAAAGTTGAAACCAGTGACTAGCGGGCAGCCTGTCGCTAAATTTAATTTATTATTTTAATTTAACGTAACAATTGGTAGAAATTCGGAATGCGGGACTTTATATAATTATTAAAACTATTTTGTCACACTCTTTATGTATTTACTAATTTTAGACAAAGGCCGATGTGGGCGTCCTCGTATGCCGTGACAAGCTAATTTTATCCTACTTCTAGTGAAATTGATCAATTATATTCAAAGCCGATATGTCATCAACTAACAAAATTTCGTTGGCCTGGTATTTTATGAAAATATGTGTCACGAATGAGAAGTATTAAAACAGTCCGGCCACCGAAAAAAAATACAGTGTGTGGCAAGCCTACGCACGACGAAAGTGAAATTTTAAGAATTCTTCTCTCTCTCTTTTCATTTCATAGTATTATTATTCAGAATGCTGTACATTATAGTTTTAAAAAGCATAAATTTATTTATAGGCGTGTTGTTAACAAATGAAAGTTTAACTAGATTCCTAATACTGAAATATTTATAAGTAGCATGTGATAAAAAAATTAAAAGTTATAAAAATATGGGATTCGAACCCGGGTCCTGCATAACGAGTGTAGAACACTCTGCCCCTAGACCGCGAGGAGAGGTATCTCGCGCGACGAGAACCGCGTATACAACGTGTACTCCTCAATTGACTAAATTGAATTTTGAAAAAAACTCTCTTACGGCTGTGTTTTTTACTAAAAAAACTTGTCACGCACGTCTGCGAGGGTAATTAGTCGCGTTATCGGCCTTGATTAGTAATTTTAATGATTCAAAATAAAAATAATTAATCAAAATACCGAGCGACTCTACCGGCTCGATTTGTAAGCTATATTTCGACCAAAATATCATATAGGTACCGACCGTTACTTCTAGCCAATTACTCGTACCTCGTACCTGCCGGTCTAGAGTCTCACTAAATGGATTTAGACATTTCGGGAGACTCTCGGTTAAAATTAACAAATTTATGTATTTTTTTACTACATTATTACAAATCATGTAGATATCTTCTTATATGTATGCCTGACAAAGTCGCATCACGAGAGCATTTTATCACTTTTCGTCGTATTAAAAAAATTACAAAAAAGGAAAAAAAAATATTTAAAGCGGGGATCGAATCTCGGTTCTTCACGGCGACAGTCGTGCGCTCTGCCTCTAGACCGCGAAGCTGAGTTTGGAGAGTGACCTAAACTAGGTATATAATATTAGCTAGGCTCCTATAGCGAAATGATCACGGTTTTTCGTGACGGTCATGAGTCGGTTTTACTCCGGTCCTCGAAAATGCATAACGCGCGTAAAGAAGTTTCACTTCAAAAAGTTTGGAAAACACTGTGCTACTGTGTAAACATACTCAATCAGACTTATTAACTACATGGAATGAGTATATGGGGTTAATACTATGTGTATATATGTTACCGGCTGGCTTAGGATTTCCCCGTCGCAAAGGGCACTGTACAATATGCAACTACTAGTACAGTAGGAGTCCCATTGTGAGTGTTTGTTCACAGGTTTCAATCCTCTCGGTACGGCGCCCGCCACTGCAAATAGCCATTGAATCGGAATCGGAGCAATCATCGCTAACAATTTGAATCTTCGCTATTTGACGTTTGAGATCAGGAATGCTATTGTGACCATGTGAGTGTGCCTTTCAAGATCATTTTTGATTTTTTATTCAATTCGGTTTATTAAATTTAAAAACATTACACAATTATTCATTTGATGCGTTTTTTAAATAACAATTCTTTCATAAATATAACAAAGATTGCTTTTTAAAGGAACTTTCATTGCTGCTAAAAACATCCGTATGTAATTATTTTTATTTATTTTTTTATAAAATTCATGATAAAACATTAAAATTTTTGTTTATATATGATACATTACATCACCATACTAGGCAACTGCCTGTTTCATGGTGACCAATGGAATATATATTTATGTGAGGTCCAGTGTGAACTTATGAACTAAATATTTAAACGTGTTGAAAATAGGAAAGATTACAGTTGAAAATTCATAACGGAAATAGAAAATATAAAATAGAAAACAGAAAAACGAAAATAAATAAGAATGAAGAAAAATAAGATATGCTATTATAAAATGAAATAGAAAGCAGAAAATCGAAAAAAAATAAATAATAAAGAACAATAAGACATGCTATTATGCAGGATTGGATCATACACATAACTCTTTTTTCTAGTTGTGTATGTGTGCATGCATGCATTAGCGCGTAAATACACGTATACACACATACGTCTACACACACACACATATTCATATACATAGACGCATACATATTCATACGCATATATATACATATATATCTACACAAACATATATAGACAAACACACATATACTTACATATATGCCTCTTTTTTCGGTATTCTTAAAATTGTAAACCCTGAAGAGTTAGCAATATAATTGTGTCGTTAATTCAATTCTTCGGCTAGCCTCCATTACAACACAAGCAACGTTTTCCGCATGTTACTGTGATGGTATTCAAAAATTTTAAAATACTCTCAGATTATTCGTAATCAGGGGTGTTTGTCTTTCTTAAAAAAATTATTAATAATTAAAAAATTGAATTTTAATTTCAACAAAAAATGTTTGTGAAAATAAGTTGGATGAGTTTGAAGATGTTAAAAATATTGACCGTTCAATAAAAACAATGACTAATTTTCATACTTAACTCTTATCCTAATCGCTATACTGACCAACTACATATACCTATACCTATAAATTACTAAATTAACTGATGAATGTACGAAACAATGTGGTAAACAATAAAAACTTTAATCAATATAAACTTTGTATGATACATAAATTGTTTGGCAAAATATGTAAAAATGAATTTTTGTTTTTCTTCGTCAATATTTATATGTATTCTATATTCACTTAAATTTACTCAGGCGTATCCGGTTAATAAAATTTCAATATGGCGAATTGCAAAACACGAAATATTATTACCCTTTCAAAATATTATTGTGAAAACACAACGTTCTTTAAGGGTGGGAGACGGGTAGACATAACAGGTCACCTTGAACATTATTCTAAATTAAATAAATATTTTGTTACTATTGTGAATCAACCACTTTCCAGGAACAATTTCTAATGAAAACACAAAGATCTTTTGAATATCTTCTAGATATAACAGGATAAAATTAAACTTCTGTACGAATCGATGTCTTTCTTAGAATTTGAAATTCATCTCAATCTGAAAACAAGATTGACGAATGGAATTATTCTAGTGATATAGCCTCAATTTGGTTGCGCAGCGGATGTTTTTAATACTTTGTTCTTAGTTTATTTTAATATTGTTATGATGTTTGATTACATTAATTGTTGTCTGTGTTGTTATAACTCATACTTTTTTCGATGATACTTTAACTTTAAATTAACTCAAAAAAAGTAACTACATATTGCCAAAGAAAACCTTTGCAACTATTTAACTGTACCAAAAAGCATGTATGTAATTTGAATCAATTTTCTGCTTTGGCATTGATTAACCCATGATGATCACAATGATGTGTAGGAGACTCAGAGAATTGGGAACTTAAATTCCACATTTTATATATTTTTTATGAATTGGAAATAAAAATTGATAAAGATAATAAAGTTTATTTTATAAAAGCGGAGAGGGTATAGTACCCATGAACACTCAGTCCATGTGCCCATTAGGCCTTAGCTCTCCTCTCCACTCCCCCTTAGATCCCTGAAGGCCTCACAATGTAGGAGTCCACGGAGGTGACCTCAGATCTTCGCTCCACTCCTCTTAGATTCACTGAAAGCCCCGTGAGGGAAGAGTCCACGTAGGCGGCTTCAGCTCTTATGTTGAGGATATCTTAAATCCATGTTTATTTTTTTAAAACCCGTTATTGAATGTAACAGTATTGATTTTCGTGATTCAAGGTGTGGTTTTTTCCATTATTATAAGAAATTGTTTTTATCCTTCCTTTCTCTTCAAATATTCCACCAGCTCTAATCTGCACTAACAATTCACATGCACTGCAAGTTGCGTAATATATTTTATTAGTACCTACCTAACTTTTTTTTTTTTTTTTTATATTTACTCCACACAGGAGGCCCTGAAGAAAATAATTTCCCTCAGGGCCTATGTCATCTTTGGGGATGCTGTGTGGAGGGTCTTTTTGTGGAGAGGAAGGAGTGAACATGGGTCTTGAAGAGTCCCATGTTGTAGGAGGGAGGAAACACAGAGGCCGGCAGTTCGTTCCACAGCCGAGCTGTTGAACTTAAGAACGAATCATAGAAGCGACCCGTTCTCATGTGACAAGTGTCAACTGTGTACAAATGTTGGGCGCGCGTTTGGCGTGTATCCCGACTACGCACCGGTGCCGAAGGGATCAATGACGCTAGTTCCTCAGAGCATCTTCCATTGTAATACCGATAGAACAAGGACAGCATACCTACCTGACGCCTGTGCTCTAAAGATTGCAGTCCGTTTGTTAAGATTGGGGAATCTATCAAACGGACCGCCCGTTTCTGCACAGAGTCAAGGGTTTTTTTCAGGTATTGTGGGGCTCTAGACCAGAGATGGCTGCCAAATTCGACAGTAGGGCGCACTTGCGATTTGTACAGGGTGAGCAGTTGTGTACTATTAAAGTATCTGCGGGCCCTGTACAGTACGCCCAGCTTCTGAGAGGCCAACTTTACTCTAGCTTCGATGGAGCCCCCGTACCTGAGCTGGTCACTTATAGTTACACCAAGCATATCAATGGAAGGCCTGTTCGGAAGATTGCTTCCGTTGAAGGAGACTAGATTATCATTTGGATCCCTTTTAGACGTAATCAGACAGGATTGGGTCTTTGAAACATTAAATTCGACGAGATTATTTTTACCCCAGGAGGAAATACTCTCGAGATAACCGTCCAAAACTACTGTTCGAAAGAACGACTGATATTCATAAATGAATGTAAAATGTTGTGCAGTCAAACAGTTCACTTAATTAGCACGATTTAAAAACTTTTTTTATGTAATAGGTATTAAACATGTTAATTTCGGTTGTCGGTGCATGGGTAAGTAATGTAAAATATTCCTGAGTAACAATATTCAAGATTAATGTACTTAATTTTTTAATATTGAATATTCATATAAACAAGCGATGCATTAGGTAGGATTCATTAATCGAGCGTATTTATTTTGTTCAAATGATAGACTGATGTTTAAATGCATTAGCAAAGTGAAGATACGTGACTGAGACGATGCACGTTGTTTCACTGAACTAGGTCCAGCGGACAAGCTTAAAGGCCCGTTTAATACATATTCTTTGAATAGAATACTTTTCATAAGCGGTCCTCCAATTTTTGTTCAATTCGTGAATATAACGTGTCTTGCAAAATTTACTAACATTCGAAAAGTAAATTCCTTCTCGTGAATGAAAGCAAAATTTTTTTTTACAAATAAACTCATCTTCCTTCAATTACAATATCCTGTGATTTTCACGGGTGAGTGTTATAATAAATGGAAGGTTCTTAAGTGTGAGGGGTAATAGAACAAAACAAAATATATATTACAAATCACAAGAAGGTTTTTTGTAAAACTATTCAAGTGTAGATACCAAATGATTTTCTATCCTACATATCCCTTTGTATGTGTTTTTTTTAAATGAGCTTCGAATAAAAAGGATGTTTGCATCAAGTGCGGTGGCTACCTCCTCTTGGCTGTGCTTTGTGCAAATATCCCTTTGATCCCAAGTAGTGAGGACCTCTGGGAGTCTATGTCCCGCAAAGTGCTAATTTCCTGCAGCGGAGCTGCCGATAAGCCTCCAGATAGTCCTTTCTAGGTGTATAGTGAATAGTGCTAATCCTGACACAAAGCGCGTCAATGGTGGCATGTGACATTATTATTTGGAAATGAGTTTACAGCTACCCAATTCGACCAACGAGTATAAAATGCATAAAACTATTTCGTTAAATACATACCCGTAGATGAGTTCTGCTCTACAAGTACGTAATATTATATGTAAGTAGTTATCAAAAAAGTTTCATTTAAAAATCTACTTTTTTAATGCAATTGATTAACGGCCCTCACTTGAATGGAGGACTATGATTTTTAAGATTTAATCAAAGATCTAAGCAATGATTCATTGAAAAACCTGAGCTGATCTGCTACCTGAGCATTAATTAATTTTTATAATTTAAAATCGTTATAATATCATTAGCTGAGTTAGCATCGTGTTTGGGTCCCACCCAGGCGTAGCGTGTTCAATTCCTCGGCTGGCAAAGTCCTTTATCATAACACAAGCAACATTTTTCGCTTACTGTGGTGGTAATAGGAGATTTTTTTTAAATATCAGGTTATCCGTAACCCGGAAATATTTTTATTCCGTTAAAAAAATAAAAAATAATTAAAATAATACATTTCCAGACTTCTTGGAGAGGTGTTTCTGTATAAAAGTTATGTAACGAAAATGCATTAGAAATTTAAACGTGGTAAACAATAGTTAGAAAAAATCCATATCTACAAGGTTTGCGGATGTGCATTGTTTTGCGATTAATAAATCTTCAAAGAGTCTTTGACATGATAAAATTATTACAACAATACAATTCTATAAAAATATTGCTAGCGACCGCGTTCTACTATGAAGATAGTATACTCGTGCATTATTTACGTTACACGTAAAAGTAGTGTTTTCAAATAATTCACTCATTCACATGTGTGCGATATTCGCGTAGACTATCGACACATGGGTTAGATTATAATGGTTATAATCTAGGCAGGTATGTGCCTATGTAAATTAACGCTCTGTTTGCTGAACCAAAAAGATAGATATTCGCAAATGTGACTTACGGAATAGTTGGTTGAGATGTTTGATGATTTTTGTTCATTCAGTAGCGCTCGTATGGTGGAAGAATTCACAGGCACTCGTATAAAATTGAGCTAGTTAAAACCCCGGCTAAAATTTGAATTGACACATCGGTTGCTTTATCGGTATGGTTTTTTGGTCAATTGTCATTAGATGACGTTTTCGCTCCGGCGCGGGCGGCTGGAATCCACTCAAAGCAACACTGCGCAGATTCAAAACCAGTAAAATTTGAATCCTAGCCTCCTTATTGGTTGGAGCAAAAAAAGCGTTAAATAATTCAGCGTCACAAAACAACATATTCTCCTTAAGGGAAGTTTTTCGTGTAGTCAAATCATTTCCACTTCTTCTCCACGAAATGTCGTAATACCTGAAAGTTTTATTCTTCGTTATAAAACTACGTATAGTTCAGGGTTTTATGGCAAGAGAGTTTTGAGTTTTATTTTCACTACTACTTATACATTTTACGCTTTCTAAATCTTTTATGATAATATGTTGGTACTTACTTACTAAATAAAATCGAAAATTTGCTTACTCGAAGAAATATTAGATTTTTACAGTGTCCTTGGTATAAAAATTGACATATCGAGACTATTTTAATGTCAAATAATATTATATTGGTATGATTTGAGATTTTCACGGCCTAAAGTATTATGACGATTATGATGGACACTGCAATTGTGTCCGAAAGGTTGGCTAAGGAAGGAGGTAGCGCAACACGGCATAATACCCCAAAAACATACATTAAATATTTTATTTTACCATTTTTTTATGAGAGAACCTTAAATAGGCATAATCTCTTATTCATTAGAGATTATCCCTATTTAAGTCATTGTAAAAAAAAAACTTTGTATGTCAAAAGTACTTTATTGTAAAATTTTATGTCAAACATTTTAAAACAACTTTTTTAAACTCTTTTCTTGGTGTCAAGAGAACAATTTACAACAAAATTGAAGCAAATGTCTAATTATGATATTTCATAAAATAAAAAAAATTATGATTAATCCATCAATGATATAGTACTAACAACTAACAACTGTAACTGAGTTAAACGATTTGGGTGTATAATGATGTTAAATCAAATTTACTAAAATTTTCAGAATTAAAAATAATTAGTGACTTACCTTATTCAATTCAAGTCGGGTTAGGGTACCGCCGCCCCGGGAACTATTTCATAGATAACTAACACCTCTTCCATAGGTCATCACAAGTGGTTCGCCACGTTTGGTGAATTGACAGTGGTGCCTGGGTTCATCGGGTGAAGTGTGTTCAGGATGCACTAGCCCACCAGCTGCGTGGCGTGCCAGATCGAGAAAGGTTGGTTTGACCTCTCCAACTGTCCTCAGTAGGAGGGATATATTCATATTTCAGACACTCCTGACACTCCTGTACACACTGATCCTCAGATTCCCACCAAACTCTCATAACTTTTACCTTCCCATATTTTCCTCTTCTTCCTATACATAAAAAGACCCACTATACAGCATCCCAAAATATTTATGGCAGTACTAAATTTATACTTGATTTCTTTCCATATACCTCGCAAACCAACATCGACAGTTTTACTTACTACCTACAGTATTAGTGCGACAACTCCAACACGGAATCACAATTGTATACTCCCGTTCACCAAATATAGAATTTGGGTAGTGATTAATGTGATGTTATTGACAAATTTAACGTATTAATCTAAATATAAACTATTTTAAGGCGATGCCCTACGTAGTAATGTAAAATCATGTGTTTTTGGTTTGAAAATTTGGTCGCCTAGAAAGGTTTCAGATGCTTTAATTAAATACTGCGAGTAGAATACATCTTGGCCTTTGAAATAATTGAGTATTTTTTAGATAAATATTTTTATAAGCCCAGAAAAAAATAATTTAAAGGCCTATGAAAACTGCTTTAAAGTTCAACATCTCCTACTTACAAACCCATTTTCGGTTATGATTTTATTGTATAATGTGGCAAATTAAGTTATTTATAAAATGATCGAAAAAAAATATATATTTATGCCTGAACATCCACAAAATAAAATAAAAGGCACTTTTTGGCCATGTTTTTTTCTTGCATAAATCAACACAGGCGGATGGTGTTAAGCAGGAATTTAAACCTTATCGCCATCTACGTAAAGGTTGTTATTGGTATCGGCTCAATTTAAAATACTATACGACGTAGTGCATCACCTTAATTGAATAATATATTTCGGCAAGCAGAATAAAAAATCTAGTTGAACAAACTTCCTAGCTCTGCAGTATTTTAGTACTTTTATTACTATTCGACTCCATCTAATCTGATAGTATTAATGTCCCAGCGTCTGGACGATGTAGGCCCTCTGATTGGTCAAATTAAAATTGTCTGATTCTGATAAATTCTGCATAGGGGGTCTGCAGGCAAAAAATAGCAATCTGCCCCTCAATTTTAAGCAACCGTAAGGTTCATTTCGGTTTGCAGGCGACTGGATACAAAAAAAATAAGACATTAAAAATTAAGACACGATTTCATACTGAAAAAGAATCGCCACATGTAATACGATATTTCTTCCAAAATATCGTTTCTGCTCATACAATTTTTGGATAATATCGAAGAAAATATGTTTTAGAAAGTTCATAATCCATTGGATTAATTACATTACAGTGAAAATTATCCACAATTACGTGATTACGTTTGACGTTTGACGAAAAAAGCACGCGTTCATTCAATATGGCCGCGGCAATAGCTGGCCGACAGAGCGCACCTCTGGCGGTGTAAGAACTAACCAAATAACTGGCGCGAATATTTAAATATGCAAAAATATTTGACCATTAAGCGTTTCATAGGAAGATTTCTTCTGGAAGTTTATTTAAACTTTGCAATGGCATTTTTCATTATTATTTATAATTTTTTTTTGCTTATAAATTATATCTGATTTTATATTGACATGTTTTCTAATTTCTAAAATTTAAAAATTATTTATTTGCGATGTTTTAATCCTGATTGTTTATTTATATCTTAAGAAATAGGGTAAAAATACCGTTTGAAGAGAATATGTTTAATTTTTTTATTTAGTATTTCAACTATCAATTTATTAGAATAACCGTTATTAAATGTTATTTGTCTTATGAATATATTGTTTTATGGTTACATGCTATTTTTTTTCAGGTCTTAAAATACTTCACACAGGATATAAAGCATCGCAAATAAATAGTTTAGAAATTTTAGAAATAAGAGAACATGTTTATAAAAGCAGATATAATTAACAAGAATTTTTTTATAAACTAACTTTTTAATATTTTCCCACTTAACTGGACTTTCATATTGTAATTCCTAATTCTTATAAACCCAGCCTACTCTTACCCCTCCCCCCCTCCTTCCACTTCTTTTTTCCAATTGTAATCTATATTTAATTTTTGACTTCGTTCATGAAACATGTATTGGTTGTATATAATAAAGTGATTTAAAAAAAAGTTATTTGTTTTTTAATAAAATAAAGTTTAATCGGATAACATTACTTTATCTATTTCCGTTGTATATCAATGCATACGTACATAATAAAATGTAAACATTATATTTATTTATTAATTGGACAATTTGCATAGCGCCGCTTTTGTGAGATATCACCTCAGGGGTGCTATATTGTAATAATCTACCTTTATATATAGATTTTTACTCTCCTGATGAAGGTGTATATATAATCTTACTTTAAAATTTATTAGATACAGTAACAGTTTTAGGTAAAGAATTACCACCAGTTGGAGTAAAATTCACACCTTTTAATTAAACCGACTGCTAATCTCATCGCACAATTACCCTCCTTTTATTCATAAACACGGGTACAATTAATCAATATGTAATAATCTATTATTTAAGTCAACTTTGTTATAACTATATTTAATTGTGACAAACTATACGATATTGATTCAACTTATAGACATTGACGGTTGTAACACATATGTAAGCACTGCAAGTCTCCTATGAGCTAATTATATTAGGTACGGTAACAGTTAATATCAGTTGTAGACAATAAAAGTAGTCAATAATAGTGTTTCATTTGAAATAATCCATCACAAATACGTAAAATTTCATTTATTTAAACAACTGTCATTCTTATTATGCGTAAATTTAGCATATTATTATACATTAACTCCTTCCTGTTCCGTGTTTTAACTATATATACTGACCCTCTCTCTGTGAATGACCTGATATATGATATCTATCTATTATGTAACTGTTGTTAACATCACTTAAAATGGGCGTATTCTAAGTAAGTGCCGCCCGCAGGGCCTAGCAGAAAAAAACCCGCGGAGCGGGTTTTTAACTGCTAGTTATTATGATTATCTAATTTACTATATTTCATCTTGCATTGTTAAGCATTTTTTAAGTAGATTTTTTTTATTTTGATGTGGAAAAAATATGTAAAAGCTTAACTGGGCGTGATAAAATCAAACAAACAAACAATGCCAATTCCCTTATAATCGGTTGATTTACAAGAGTTGGCGTATTTTATGTAAATACCGCACAAAAGAACCAACTGCTCCCAACCATCTGGAGCTAGTGGCATCAATGGCATCCTCAATCGGAGTATGCTTTGAGGCTGAAAGTAGTGGGTAGGGAAAAGAGATAGGGAAGAGGAACGTGAGGGAATATCTCGCTATTCAGATCTGGTCACCAAACACGGCTAAAGCCATTTCAACCGACTTTTCAATTCTCAATGGTGGACTTACACCAGGGCGATACTGGGAGTATCTTCCATTTTGGAACGTGGCTAATGTATACTTTATAAAAATTTTAATGAATAAATTGAGAAATACCACAAATTCATTAAATAAAATTTACTTGCGCACGCCTGGATTTAAATCTAGTGGTCGAAAGCCTGACCCCTCGACTACGGAGGTTATCTTGAAAAAAAATTTATAGCTAAAATAAATTTACGACGCGCCGACCGTTCAATTATCAAATATTTAAAAAGGTGCTGAAAACCAATTTGAGTTAAAATACTTTGGCCTAACTGGCGATGAGTATAATTAATGAATTCATGATATACCTAATGTGAAGTTAAGCAGTTCCCTCCACACACTTTCGGTGCAGCACATTGCACCGGAATGCAATCTGAAACCTGCAACTTAATGTTGGTGTCAGTTCTAAACAAGACTTTAAACCTCGCTGAAACGGCGGCTTCCTGCCGACTGTTTAACTTCACAATATGTTAATTACGCCGAACGGAACCCACTATCACCCGCTTGCCGCTTGCCGCTTGCCGCTTGCAGCTTGCAGCTTGCTTAGCACGCCGGTCGCGCACATCCAGTTAGCAAAAACCTTGCGTATAAGATGCCCTAGATGTCGCCTATAGTTAGAAATTAATACTTAACACGCATTTTCTAATGATTTCGCAAAAATTTTTATTAAATTTTTAAGTCAGTAAATTACAAATATCGGGGTGTGTCAAAAAATATCTACACTTTCACCATAAGACACTTCCAAGATTTTCATCATGATTTCATAATGTCTTCTGCGCATGCCCGCATAAAGTTAGTACGTTTGCAGTCACGTGTGCGCAATTTTATCCTGATCGCGTCATTGCCCTTCTGGCTATTACGACGAATAGTATACTTTTTCTCTGGTCGGAGGGTGTGAAAAGGGCTTGAATTCATCCTAAACTTTTATTATTAATTTATTTATTTATATTTTACATGTATATTTACAGAATAAAAATATCCATTAACAAAGATACATTATACAATCATATTTGCCTAATTAGCAATTTAAATTTAGTAATGCGCAGGTGGAAAATGTCGATGTCAGAGGCTAGTGAGTTAAGAAGGCCTATCATTCTTCCGAGAGGCATTGCTGATGGTAAGTTAGTCCTACATCTCGGAAGAATGAATGGTTTGTGTCTACGCGCTCTTGCGAAGTTATCAGGGACGTAAAATAAAATTTTATTCAAAATTTCTGGATTGTTGATGTGACCGTTCAACAAGTTATAGGCCATCATCAGCAACGCAGCTTTCAGCCTGTTGACAAGACTATCGATACCTAGCATTCCGGAAAGGAAGGCTGATGGGTATAAATAGGGATAGTACCCGAAGTCTCTAAGATAAAGATAACGTAGAAACTTCTTTTGTACTTTATCTACCATAGAAGTGTACGTTGCATCCCCTGGTCCCCATATTATTGAGCCACTTTCCAAAATACTACGTACTAGGCTAAAATATAGCAAGCGAATCACGGTAGAGCTGCAGAAATGCCTGGAGTTACATAGCACAAATCCAAGCATTCTCAAAGCCCTGCTGCATATCGTTTCAATATGAACGTGAAATGTTAAGTGTGGGTCAAAGGTTATTCCCAAATCTTTCGGTTCAGAAATGTGTTTAAGAGAACATTAGGACATCCTATAGTTGAAATAAATCACAGTGTTTGCTCTAGTATAGCACATTATGGCGCATTTCTTAAAATTAAAACCTAATTTGTTAATTTCACTCCATACCACGATAGCATTTATGTCTCTCTGGAGCTGTGCGCAGTTTTCTAAGGTCCGGATTCTTAAAAATAGCTTCAAGTCATCTGCAAATAACAAAAATTTCGCAAACTTTATAGCATGATGAATGTCATTAATAAAAAGGGAAAAAAGTAAAGGACCAAGATTAGACCCTTGAGGAACCCCAGAGTTTGTGGGAAAGTACGACGAGTTAGAAATACCATACGTTACGTATTGCTGTCTACTTGATAAATAGCTTACAAATAAATTTAAAATTTTTACCGAGAATCCAAAACGGTCTAATTTATTTAAGAGTATCAGCGGGTCTACGGTATCAAAAGCCTTTGCGAAGTCGTTGTATGAGACGTCAACTTGGTTGTTACCGTCAAGAGCTTGAGATACATATTCCGTAAAGACCATCAGATTTGACACAGTCGATCTGCCAGATCTAAAACCATGTTGTTCGTCTATTAAATAAGGTTCTACTTGGGCGTAGATATATTTATGAATTATTAGTTCGAACAATTTTGCCGGAGAGGAGAGGATCGCTACTGGTCTGTAGTTAGAGACCAAATATTTATCCCCATCCTTATACAGTGGTGTAACTTTAGAGATCTTCCATAAATTAGGAAATGTTTCCGTGCTAAGTGAAAAATTAAAAATGTAAAGTAGGGGTATTAATAAAGGCTCTATACAACCCTTTAATAAAAATGACGGAATAAAATCAGGTCCAAATGACGTTTTCGCTTTGAGTTTTTTAACTGCAGCTAACATATCAGATTTTGTGATGTTAGGAATATCAACATTCTGCGCTGCTGATGATGTATAATTCCCCGGTTTAAATGAACTTAAATCCGTAACTTGCTGACTGTAAACCGATTTAAAATAGTCCGCAAATGCTTCGGGAATATCAATTCCCGAGTGTGATTGTCCATTCCAAGTGACATGGTCGACAAACCCACCATCATTTCTTTTGGATGAGACATATTTCCAGAACGACCTGGGATCAGATTTGATGTTTTTTTCAATGATATTAATGTAATTTGTATGGGCCAATTGCATACTGCGTTTAACTTTAGCTCTAAGACAACAAAACATTTCACGTTCTCTTACTAGTCCAGTTTTCTTCCATTTTCTAAAATGTCTGAACTTTTGCTTTATATCACTAATAATTTCATTGGAAAACCATTGAGGATACTTTCTTTCATTCTTCGGAATGCGTTTCCTTTTGAAGCACATATCGAAGTAATTATAAATAGTAGAATAGAAATAGTCTACGGCTAAATTAACGTTATCAAAATTCATCAAAAGTTGCCAATCGTGCAATTGTAAGTGATTATAAATCTGTTTAAAATTGCCATTTTTGAATTTCCACCCGCGCATTTTACTCATAAATTTATTATTATCATTAACTGGTTCATTTTTACATTTTTTTTCATATATAGAAACTCTACGTCCAGTGATGGATGGTAAGGATCTTCGCTAACTAGCGAAGAAATAGACTTGCACACATTCAAATCAAAGTTACTCACAATTAAGTCCAATGAACGTCCTTTCGAATTTAACACAAAGTTTTTGTTTGACATTTGAAACAAATCCAATACATACGAAAATTCAGAAGTAGTGTTTTTGAAATTTAAACACGAGTAGAAATTAAAATCACCTATTAGCAGTATTTTTTTGTTATTTAGTAATTTGTGATTTGAGATAATATTTTCAAATAGGCTAGTATACCTTTCAACAGGTGATGCCGGTGGAATGTAAACAATACATGTGTATATTTTCAATCCATTTAAATTAATTTTCAGCCACATATTTTCTCCGTCAGTCTCGAGATGTTGAAGTCTCTCGGCACGAGGTCCATCGTTATTCCGCCGCAAGGCGACCAGTACTCCTCCTCCTCTTGTCTATCCTGTGTGACGGTCTCTTCTGTGTACTTCATAGCGCTCATCAAACAGCTGTGCATTATATACACTACTGTTCAGCCAGGTTTCTGTAATTACAATGATGTCGGTCTCTTGCCCTAGCACGCTCATTAAGAAGTCCTGCGATTTCGACCTGAGTCCACGGGCATTCTGGTAGTAGAGAGACAAATGGGTGACATCATCATCGCCATCTAGTCACTTCCGGGCGCTCGGTTCCTTATCTTGGTGAGATGCAGTTTGCGGCGTCGCAGTAGTTACAATACGGGGATAGTGTTTTATGACGTTAAAGTGTTATTTTGTCGATCGAAATGTTCAAAAGTGGCCAAACAAGCGTGGCTCACACACTGGGACAGGTCGCTCGTCAACTTCCACACAGACCCAGGGCCGGTCCTTAACCAAACGGCTCCTGGCGCGAGTAAAATTTTTACCCCCTTGTCAAAACCAGTTGACGCCTAGGTAGGTGATCACTGTAATCAATAATATTCGATTGATTTGTATTTTTGTGTAGCGCGGTTTTTGCGAAAAATAGTCTGAAGGGTGATGTGTTAGGCGTAAGGTATATCAGCGCCTTTGCGCATTGATAATTCGGCGCCCGGATTTGTCTGCTCCCATTGCGCTCCCATAAGGCCGGCCGTGCCAGACGACAAGAATCGGCAAGCTCGAGAGATGGTTTTGACGAATTGGCTTGTTACCATCGCTTAGGTTGCGATTTTTTATAACATCAGTCATGGTGTATAAATTTTGAGGTACTGAAACACCCTCCCTCTGCCCAGATCTTACACCCTTCGACTTTCCTCCTGTTTGGGCCTCACAAGGACGTTTTGCTAGGTCGTCGATTTCCCACCAATTAAGATCGTTTTTTTATTTAATTTCATTCAATTGCATAAAAGTAGGAATCAGTTTCAAAAGCCTTAGTATTTCTTGACGGATCCAAAACATCATGCGAGTTTTTTGTCTTTTTCGGAACAGAACAGCTGCTCTCGAGTGGTCTGTATCAATGATATTAGAACAGTAGGTACTCGAAATAGTGGTTGGCGGGCAGATATGGGATAGGCAGTGTTCATTATGCGCAATGTTCACAGACTGCACAGCCCTACTTCAGAGTAGCTTTTAAATTATAAACAGCGGAAGACAAACTATCTTAAGCTCTAAGTCCAGCTTGCGGATACATTTACTCTTTGAAACCATCTCACAAAATTTTATTTGCTAAATGGCCATCATTATAACGTTAAGATTATGTAAAATACTATAACATAGCTTAGATGCATGGTTTAATTAGGCTGGATTCAGTGATTGCGTAGATTAGTCAGATTTTTTTAGTGGAAACATTATAACATCCTTGTAACTAAAACACCTGTCTAAATAACTAGATATGAAAAATACAATAATTGGTGAAATTTTTAAAGTGTTGTGACCTTACTTAATTAGATTTAAATAAACACGAGGGGTGGTACAGAACATGAAGTTGAAAAATATGGAAATATTATATTGCTTGAAATTTGATACAGAAACACTTTCATCAAGAAAGATGTTTTAGTTATGAAAGCAAAGTAGGTAAATAGTATTTTAGGATGACTTTTTTAAAATACTTAAGCATCACCATTAGCAAGAATTTATTTATGGGGTTGGGATAGTGCACAGTTCTCCCTGTTAAACCAACAGTTCAATTGACAACCTGGCAAAAACCGGAAAAAAAATCATGACACGCCCCTGAGATATGATATATTTATTATATTATATTATATATATATATATTACAGACGAATTTATTAATGATAATAAAATTATCATGATGATTATAACTAACGTGAAAAAAGAAAGTGTAATTTAATCGAAGCGACATAAAGTGATCACATCCTGAAATTGAGAAGTATCAAACAGCGTTATTTCGATTATGGGTCTGTCTGTGATTGATTTTAACTCTGGTTCGATGAACTCGGATTTATTTTGAATGCAAAGGTCGTTCACAAAATTGGAACTGATGTGTCATGAATTCGGACAAGTGATAAAGTAATTAGTTGCCTTCAATATAATTTTTCTTAACGGAAAATTGTTTTAATTTCATATTTGAAATGTAAATACATAACTTACATAATATCTCGTGATATTTCGTGGGTCTGCGTTAGTAATAATGATCCGTCAGCAGCAGAGTAGAGATCGCATCTGGGTCCCACTCTGGCGCACTGAGTTCATTTCCTCGGCTGGCTAAGTTTTTCATCATGACACAAGCAACATTTTCATGAGAAAATCAAAAAATTAGATAATATAATTGATTTCAATAAATTATTGAAATTTTTTAAAAGCATGGAAATCGATATCTGTTTCACGAATATTAAATTGAAGTATCCTAGGAGTAAACACCGCCATTGATCCTATAGATATCGTTACCCTCCCCACTTCCTCACAGATGACGTTGGCCTTGAAGGTACTCTCAGGGCCTGCCGTGATAGCGCCCTTGAAGTGATTTTTTTCCCAAATATTATCATAATTTATTCATTGAAGAAGATTATGTTAAAAAAGTGATTTAAACATAACATCTTATGTGGATCAAATTTTAACAAAAAAATAAACAGAACCATACACTCAGTAAGGTCTTACTAGCTCAATTGGTAGAGTGATGTCCCGGTAAGACAGATTTTCTAGTTGGGTACCTAGTGGCGATCGTTTATTTTATTTATTAATACGTTGCATTTATATTTTCAGTGTCATTTCTATTTCGCGTTTTGTTATTATTATCTTCTTCAATGGTGAAATATTACGATGAGGTATAAGCTTCAATAAATTGAAGGATAATTTTCTTTTTAAACACCGTAACATCTACCTTAAGCGGAAAACGTAATTCAAGTCGAATTTTTTGTACTTACACTAAAAATGAAAAAAAAACTTTTTTAACAAACAAATAATCAATAATTTCATTGCTCTAACTGGCGCCTTGGAATCAAAAGGCCTTATGTAAATTAGTTTCATTAGTTTTCAATTTTCTTTCAAAGCGGTAAACATTTAATTTGGAGGCAATATCTGGTCAGCAATATTAATAAAAGCTGTAAACAAATTAGTAATGGAATTCGTAAACAAATGTTTCATTTTTTTCCGACCTTCGTATGGGTTAAATGATTTATTTTACTAATAACATCCGAATCATTTTAAGCGGTTTGTGTTGAAGTATATTATAAAACTCCCCGTTGGCTGGCACGTGTACGATTCAATCCACGTTTTTTTAAGTATTTCAGGGTGCACTTGTCTTGCGGTGCTAAACAAAATACATAATATTGAATTACTTTATGTTTCGTGCCAGAGTGCTTTTCATTCAGATTTGTTTTATTTTGTTTCGACCGTACCCAACGTTGCCTAGGTTTTATTCCTGGTTCTGAACTAAAGCAAATCATTCGTTCCACTTCGCACGGCTCCTTCCGTGAAAAAACATTAAATTAAAAAATATATATATATTTGTTTATTCTCGGTTCTTACAAAATTTTTTAATTACATAAAACTCACTGAAATGGCAAATAATACAAAAGAGGGGCAAGAGAAATAAATGGAGCCACAAGTGATACATAATACTTACCTTTTTAAGCTGTCATACCCTTAAATTAAATGTACCATTCCTGAGAGAAAGTCCAGTTATATGCAATTATGTCCTAAATCTTGTATCTAAATTTCGCTAATAAACGATTAGTTAATGTTAATTAAGTGTTAATCTCAAGTGACCTACCATGTAAGTATTGTACTGTATATTATCTCCAAATATAGTTAGTAATAAATAACATAGATCATTGTAGAAATGTATTATATATTTGTACAGCGCCCTTTAGGTGAATTTCCACAAAAACGGCGCTATAAAAATCATCAAAATATCGTTATTATTATATAAGCAGTTCAAAAATTGTTACATATTTTTCAGGAAAAGCTTGGCATTTTTTCTGAATCCGTATCGACGACTGAAATTATCGACGAAAATGTATATAAATACTGAAATAATATATTTTATCTGCCATCTATTAACAACTAATCTGACAACTTATAACGAAAAGCAAATCGACTACTTGGTTCGTAAAAAATAAGCTTTCTATTTATCATGTTTTTCGAACATTTACTGCCGTAGGTATTCAGAAATATCACAAAAGAAAACCAAACACTACAACATGTGTAGGTTAGGGCGGGGCTAGTTGAACATGATTTTGCTAATTTGACCCCAGAGTCGAAACTCTTATAGTTATTTTTGTTTTTTCTAATTTATTAAGATAGCTTCATTATCTGGCTTAATAATATTTCTAGTGAAATGATATAAACGTTGACCTTATGCAAGATATTTTAATTTTCACACAGCAGGAGAAATGGTTCAACTTGCCTCATAGGTGGGGTTAGTTGAACCACCCCACGGGGCTTGTTGAACAATATAGTGTCATATATGTATTATCATTCACACTCATAGTTTAATAAAACAAATTAAGATATTAATTTAAATTTATTGAAATAATGAAAGAATGCAGAATTAGTTAATAGAACGATTATTTTATCTAAAAAACAACAAGTATAATAAAACAGGTAAGTTTTCTTAGAATTATTTAATCGATAAAATCGGAAAATGTACATTAGAATAGTTCCAGATGTGCACTTTTGATGTGCCCACTTTAGACAGGCGTGACAACGAACCCACTCTTCTCCTGGAAAGCTCTCTGAATAAATCTCATCACAAATAAGGCAAGCATATTCTTTACAACTGTCGGATGATGAGTCTGACAATGTGAAGAGTTTTTTCTTAGTTGCCTTCTTTTTTGCATTATCTGTTCCTTTCTTTGGTTTCTTAGATTGCTCTTGGGCAAGAGAATCCTTTTCAGGAGTCTCTGTTAAAATAGCAGCTCTTTTTTTCTTCTTCGCTGTTCGCAGCTGTTTTTAGGCCCTGCCTTTGGAAATGGTCTAACGGTTTAGGTGAAAAGTAAACACCACTTCTACAGTATTGTTGTTGATATTGGGAGAAACATTATCTTTGCCTGTTGTCGGTATACCGTGTACGCATCTAGAAATTTAAAAAAAATCGGAATTATATGATGTGTTGATGAGTGAAATGAATGCACTACGTATAAAATTACAGTAAGGAATCTGAATGGGGCAAGTTGAACCAAATGGTTCAATTAGCCTCACCCGTGTTTTATTACAAATTTCATCGGATAACTCATAAACCACTAAATTTATTACAATTTTACAATTGACAAGATATAGTTAAGTAAACACCAATTTCAAATGACTCACCTTGACTTGGTATCTTTTTCCTTGATATCTATTTTCAAAAAAGCAGTCGATCGTCTTTTTTTACTGTTGGAGCAAAAATCACACAAAATCCCCTCACACACGCTACGGATGCCATGTGCCTACTGAATGCTTGGTGGCGCGGTCCCCACACTTCTAGCTTGCTAGAACATGTTCAGCATTCTTCGTCTTTCGGCTCCGAAGATATTGGCGTGGCCTAACTAGCCCCTTGGTTCAACTAGCCCCGCCCAACCTTACCTACTGCAATAAAATAGGTATTTTATCGGGGAAAAACACAATAGTACAACACACTGTCATTATGAAACTGTCAGTAAAGGGTCAGGACTGGAATATTGTAAAGAAAAATGCAAATAATGACATGCAAATCCTAAAATACTGGTTAGATGCAAACCTTCTCTCAATTAATGCCAAAATACTCTTTAAATTTCCTAAAATACTGTTTTGATGCAAACCTTCTCTCAAATAATGCCAAAAAACTCTTTATATTTCCTCAAATACTGGTTTGATTCAAAAATTCTCTCAATTAATGCCAAAAAACTCTTTATAATTCCTAAAATACTGGTTTTGATGCAAACCTTCTCTCGATTAATGCCAAAAAACTCTTTATATTTCCTAAAATACTGGTTTGATGCAAATCTTCTCTCAATTAATCCCAAAAACTGTTTATAATTCCTTAAATACTGGTTTTGATGCAAACCTTCTCTCAATTAATGCCAAAAAACTTTTTTAATATAATCTATATATCTTTTAATATATAAATCTTTTAATATTTCCTTCTTAATAAATAAACTTAAATCTTATCCAAATATTAAAATAATTCTACCAAAACCAACTGTAATAGCTCATGTAACATTTTAAACCAAACTACTGAAAGGAAGTACCTCGGTGTAATTATAGACCAACATATGAAATGGAAAAAACACATATGTGAACTTGTTAAGCGCGTTAGGAATTTTCTATATATTTATCATACTAAGAAATTTTCTTAAATTGAATAATTAAAAAAATATATACGTATTAAAAGAATTATTGAATGGGAGGTGCATATGTAAAAATTGTAAGCCCTAAACAAATTGTTAAAGTTATTTTGAAAAACCAACTGACTTACCCTTCAGCAACATTGTTCAAAATCAATTTGCTGAGGCCTCCATTTTAAAATACAAAAAATATTCATAATACATTTAAGGAAAATATATAAAATGTTGATGAAGAAAACAAACATAGCACCTATTATGATAAATTTAAACTAAAAATATAGATTTAAAATTAAAGTTAAATTAAATTTAAATGACATAAAGTAAAAAATCGGTAAATTTATATTATATTTATTTTTATATTGTGTGTTCGTGAGTGATGTGTGTTTTATAATGGTAGTGTGTGTTACGTGTACGTTTTATTATTTTATGTTTTTTTGAAATGTTGGTAATATTATCTTTTTTGTTCTTTAATCCGTTTTGTAATTTTGTGTCTGAATTTATTTTTGTTTTCCTCAACTTTATTTTCGAGTATTAGACTGTTGAAAGCTTTTATGGCATGTTATTGTTAGTGTCTTTGTCCAAAGCTTGTATTTACCATCGGAGTTTTAACTGGTCTGTTAGTGATATTTTCTGCATGTTGAATTTAGTTTTTTTGGTCAAAAATGTAGTTTAGTAGTGTTTTAACGTATAATTGGCTTATATCGATTACGTCACAGCTGTTGAATATTTGGTCTGTATCAGTCAGTCTATGTTTTTTTAGTATTACCTTTAAGATTGTTTTCTGTGCAATTTCTAATGAATCCATATAACAAGTGTTCAAATATAATACATTGAAGCAAACAACTAAATACGATTTTCCGGTGAAATATGGATGTAGGTATACATAATATCACTATACAGCGAGAAATTCATTTTGATAGATTACATTAGTAGGTATTCGAAATTCAAATAATCGATCAATAATTTGTTTATTCGAATCATAGAATTTATGAAATATATCAGTGAGAATAGGTTTTTCTATGGATTAGAAACCCAAAATTGAAAGGACTTCGAGAATTATATGTTTGGACTTCAACTTTGTTTTTAGAAAATATTTTAACGAAACTTAATAAATTAATAATAGAGACTCATAGAATATGTCTGGTGTGAATGCGTAATTATAAAGATTTAAAATTATCTGAATACCATAAAACAAATAAGATTTTTTTCAACGTTCAGCCAAAGTTATTTTTTAGCAATGATCGTTAAGAATATTTATTGTAAGTATGTAAGAAAAATTTTACAGGGGTTCAGTATACGAAAATATTAAATATTAATTTCACATCGAAAAATTTTGAATGGGGCTCAGGTATTTTCAGTAATCCGATGAATAGTTTAGTTGGACCCATTTCCCTCAATTTTAAAGCACCGCACAGTAATTAAAAAATCTAGGCCAGTTGAAAAATGTCGGCAAATAATAAATCGTCCATTAAATGCAAACAACCTATTGCTTTGCATTGCAAAATACAATAAAATTGATGAAATGCATTAGAATCAAACATACTTTAATTGATTTCCTTTGCGGGTTTAATTTTGTCTACGTCATATATTGAAATAATGATCAATGTTTGGATTTTTTATACGCTGCAAATGTTGCCAAAATTAAACTTTTTTGAACAATTCTATTTTACGTCCAGCTAGACTTTTTCACACTTGCAATATCTTTTAGTAGATCAATTCCCGTTAACATTGACTCCAGTTTTTATTTACATTTCCGTTTTTTTTGTTTAATTTTAAAGGTCTGAACAAAATAATAATTATAATAACAAGATTTTCTCCATAGTTGTTTCTTTTATTGGTCAATAGAGCGACATCGGTAGATTCCTGTTTTACCATAATAAACAGTTTCTTTTTTGTCGATAGAGCGGCATTAGTAGATTCCTGTTGTACCGTAGTACCCAGTAATTATTATTCATTTCTTTTATGATACAGTTTTTCTCTTCGTATTTTCAAATTAAACAAACAACGGCTTGTGACCGAAGCCTCCTTCTGTTTTATTATTATAAAATGAAAGAAAGTGTAATAAATGTGATTGACATACCGAGCAGTACCAATTTAACATTTTGGTCCTTCGAGCTGGATGATCGTTAATTCGATCGAGAATTTCGAACCAACAAAGAAAAAAAAATTGTCTTTCCCTTTATTTCCATTCAATACCTTTATATTCAGTTATCTCTCGATCAATGTTGGATGCCTTGTTACTACATTTTCCTTTGTGCTACTTCACTTCGTCCTTACAAGAATGTTTTATGAAGCTTTAATTATACACACATCTTTTAATTCTGCAAAATTATTTTTAATACAAAGGAACCCTCGAGCAAACAATTTTCTTCAAAGCGGAAATTTGACATTCAAAAATTCTACTCCTTTATTTAAGATATTTATAGCATTCAGGAAATTACGAAGTTATTTAGAGGGGTAGGTATCTGGTACAGCGGAACCCTCAATTCATAACACTTCACCTTTATAATATAAGGGCATATTTATTGACTACACAGTAAAGGGTAGGCGTGCATTTTCAAAATTCTTTACCTGAGCGCACAGCCGATAAATCATTCCCCTGTATTCCGCGCGCACAACCTGTCGCCTGCAGTGATATCGATAGATCTGGAAACACATAAGATATTTCGAAAAAATATCATATTTTTTTCGAAAGGTTTAATACTTGGTACAATAACTTAAAATTTTCATTCACCCACGTAATATAAAATCGCTGACAGTTCTAGAAAACAATGACCATCACCTGGAAAAATGGCATGGGATAATGTATCTCGGAAAATGATCGCACATTAAAGCCTTGCTCTTTCAGAAAATTTAGAATTTTTATTCTAGGTTTGCGATTCACGTTTATATTTATTTATTATTTATTTATTGTTTGTTTGTAAATATTACATAATACAATTAATGAACTTAAAATGTCCAACTAGGCGATTGCCCGTTTTAGGAAATTCCAATATGATAATGTTTTTACATGTAAAATTATACTAAATTATAGTGTTGACTATTCTGTTGTTAAAAAAAATACATATTCTAGTATACTTTCAGTTATACCACGACATTTTTTTTTTTTTTTTACTATTGTTTAGCTGACATAATAAACTAAAGAAATATTAATAGATAAAAACAAGAAAATAAATTTGAAAATGAAACTGAATTGAAGAAATTCTGTTGGTAAAGTAATACAAATGTATATTCATAATCTAGTATACTTTCAGTTATACCACGACATTTTTTTTATTTTTTTTACTATTGTTTAGCTGATATAATAAACTAAAGAAATATTAATAGATAAAATAAGGAAATGAAAAATAACAAAAAATAAAAAATGAAAGTAAAGAAGGAACTTTTCCTTTAAGGAAAAATATCACGAAGAATTGAACAATTTTCGAACTTTATTTATGTAAAAATACAGTTACTGTAATGCTAATATAATACCAATATAAGTTAAAATGTAAAGAAGAATGTAAAGAAAACAAAATTTACAATTTAATTACTGTTTTTTAGCATATTCTCGCATTCAGCTCTCCCCAAGACCAGAAGCCAATTGTTTACCTGCATACGCAGAATATTAGTACTCTTTGCCTTCCATGCATCAGGTATGAGATTGAGCAGTTTAGGGCCTAAGTATGAGAATTGTCTCTGTGCTAAAGATGAGGGAGTGGTGGGCGGAACTGTTGGGTTTTTTTTTGCATGTCTTGTATTATGACAGTGGTTTACGGAAGCTAAGTAGTGCCTCTGTTTTTGAGTATGTAATATGATTTTCCTCATATATAATTGTCTTACATCAAGAACACGAAACTCTGCGAACAATGAATCGCTGGGGTACCTGAAAGGTTTTTTCGGTATGACTCTTATAAGTGATTTCTGGGATTTAGCTAAGGGATCGAGTATGGTTTTAGCACAACCTCCCCAACCTAAGGAAGCATAGTCTAGTATGGAATTGCACATTGCAAAGTAAATTCGTTTCAAATCATTTAGACATAGAATATTTCTTATTGCTATAAACAGATGTGTAAGTTTCCTGACCTTTGTGGAAGTAAAGGCTATGTGTTTGTCCCATCTCAGAAATTTATCAATGATAATTCCTAGGTATCTTATATTGTCCACACATTCTAAGGTATTGCATTTACATGTAATAGTGTCGTAACAATGGTGTATTCTAATGTTAATAATTTCTTGTGGTTGACCCGCTTGAGTTGAACTGAAGCAGATGAATTTCGTTTTATCCGAGTTTAGAGTGAGGAAATTACTATCTAGCCACTGTTTAACTTTGTTTATGCCAAATTCAGCTTTAATGCAAGACTCATTCCAGGTTTTGCCTTCGAATAAAAGTACTGTATTGTCAGCAAATGTAATAATGTGGTCTGCAAATGAAGTATTACATAAGTCATTTATATAAACATTAAACAATATGGGACCTTGTGTACTTCCTTGCGGTACGCCATATTTAATATTGGCTGGATCACTTAGAGTACCGTTAATATCCACTCTTTGGCTCCTGTTTTCTAGGTAACTAACAAACCACTTGAAAATTTGACCCTGTATCCCAATTCGCTGTAGTTTATTCAGCAGAATTTTGTGCGAGATAGTGTCGAACGCTTTAGCTAGATCTAAAAAAAGTGCAATGCATTTACTACCTTTATCTAGATTATTAGAGATGATTTTTGTCAAATTAGCGATGGCGTTTTCAGTGCTTAAACTTTTGCGAAAGCCGAATTGTCTACTAGAAAGGATGTTGTTATTTTCGAGATAAAGGATGAGACGGTTCTTTACAATTTTCTCCATAATTTTAGAGACAGAGTTGAGCAAGGAAACAGGCCGGTAATTATGTATCAGTGATTTGTCCCCACTTTTATGCAGTAAAATGACGATTGACTGCTTTAAATGGTTAGGGAATTTCCCTGATTTAAAGCTTAGATTCGCAATGAACGCAATCGGTATGGCTATGTATACTTTAATGATTTTTAGAAGATTTGATGAAATCTTATCGGGACCACATGCTTTTGATGACTTAAGGTCGTCAATTATCTTCATGACTTCGTTAGTTGAAGTTGTGATTGAGTCTATTTTGTGACCGATCCTAGGGATAGTTAAATTGGCGAGAGCGGTTTCTGATTTCTTACACTTATCGAGAATTTTTTTCGCAAGTGTGTCACCCACAGATGAAAAGTAACTGTTTGCAAAGTTTGCCATATCTTTGGGGACTTCAGAGTTTGATGTGTTAATGTATAGCGATTTTATTTCAGAAGATTTATTGATTTTGGATTTGGTTATGTTGCGAAAGGTATCCCAAAAACGTTTTGGATTGCAGTTGTTTTCGTAAATGAGTTTTTTATAATAATTTTCTTTCGCCGATGTAATTAATTTCTTACACAAATTCCTATATTTTTTATAATAACATTGTAATATCAAATTCTCAGGATATGTTTTTGCCTTTTTTTGAAGATGATTTCTTCTGTGAATCGATTTAACTAGCCCCAGGGTGATCCATGGTGTGAATTTAATTTGTTTATTAGATACGGTTATATTACTTGTGTGTTTTGATATATACTCGTGTAGTTTGATAATAAATTCTTTCATTGCTAAGTCAGTATCTGATTTATCTAGAACATTTAGCCAGTTTTCTGCGCTCAAGTCCTCAATTAACTTGTTGAAATTAGTTTTAGCAACGTATTTAATTTTCGAAGAAGTGGGAGGCTTGTTTTTAAGACAAAGAGATGTTGTATAGTGGTCTGAAATAGTTGAGTGTATAACAAAAGTGTCAATAAAGTTAATATTTTTTACATTGATGTGATCAAGACAGGATTTACTCGAGCCCTGTTCACGAGTAACGCTGTTAATAGTCTGTGTGAAACCATTTTCCGTGAGTAGACATAGATAATCGATTGATTGACGGTGGTAGTTAGGGATAGTGTTAATGTTTAAATCTCCCATTATAATTTGCTGTTCAAATTTTTTCGCATTGTTTAAAATTGCTTGCAATGAAGAAAGGAAGGGGTCAATATTGATGAAGGAAGGAGATCTGTAAATGGCAAATATGCATATGTTATTATTCAATACTATTTTCATACAGTTTGATTGTGCTAAAGTAATTTCCTCTACATGAGCTTTAATTCCGTCCTTGATGTAGATAACAATTCCACTGGATTTGTTGAGGTTGGTTGTGGTGTGATATTCAGAGTAATTGTGGATTGATTTTACGGTGTAGTATTTATTTAACCAGCATATATTATATTATTCAACCATTTAAAAATTGTCAATTTTAATGGATTTTATCAATGGTCACCTTTAATGTGAAAACCACGCAAGAGTTCCCGAATGGGGTATTTTATTGGTCACACATTAAGATCAAAAAATCAACAAATACATCCAACACACATAAAAACGAAAAAATCGACAAAAATTACCACAGTAATAACAACTATAACACCAAGAATTCGATCCTTAGTAATGATCTTTCACCAATTCGATACCTACTGAGAATATTCACCAATCTAGAAATTCCCCAAAAATGTATACTATATATAATGTTGCATTCATTATTATACGTGATGTAACAATATGAATTTATATATTTTTTATAAATTTTGGGATCCATGTTATCGGAGGGAGGAAATACAGAGGCTGGCAAATCAAATCAAAACTCAAGAATGAGTCGTAGAAGTGACTCGTACTATGCTAATACTGGATTCGATTCCCTGTTGCAACCCTTACCTTTTTTCTGTGTCTTGTTCTGTTTCATACTTTTTTGATTCATTTGTATTATCTTCTTCGGTGATTAATCTTACATTGGTAGGTATAATCTTAGAAGTTATTCCAATAAGATTTTATATTTATTTACCCTGAGTCAATCTGTTTCAAGATTTACGAGCACGGCTATACCTAAACTACCCCACTTGAGGTTCCTCCCAGGTCTTATATTTCGGTCACGCAATTTCCTGAGCGATGATCATGAGCTCGATGATGTTACCTCTGCAACCATTTTGAAATCTTCCTCAAAACCGAGTGGGCACTGTGCATGCTGAACGGAACTCACCTCAAGAATTTTCTTTACTTTTTGAGATTATAGTATACACGCTTTTGCAAATATTTGATTAGAAAAGGCAATTATATGCATGTTATTTTTGTCAAAAGTCAATTTTCTATTTAAATAACATTAAAAAGTGTACTACGCTTTGTGTCAATCATTAAAAGAGTACGGGATAACTGGTTGGGTGTCTGCCTTGAGCAGTCACACAGCATCTCAACATATCCCAAAAAGCCGTACTAAAGACAATTCTAAAAGTTCCGGTTAGAACTCCGACAGAAGAAATATTTAAAAACTAAAAGTCTACAATGTACAAAAACTTTATTCAAAAAATATTTTATTTAAAAAATATACTCCAATGCCCAACATAAATACTCAACCAGAGCAATAAGCCAAAATATACAGTTTGAATACATCTTTTGGACGGAGAAATATTTAATTTTATGCTACGAAATTATACAATACTCTACCAAAATCAAACAAAAAATAACTGAAGAATATATTTAAAACAAAAGTAAAAACATGATTGAGAGAACAAAGAGAAATTTAACTAACAAAGATTGTGAAAACGATGTAAAGCAACTTCAAACTAAATACCTTCATAAGTTTGAAAACTACAGGCCGCTTCAGAACAGGAAACCCTAGCGATGAGGAGTAAGACAATGAAAAGAAAAATTGTATTTATTATTCATGTACAAACTTATTATATATATTTAAACTAATAAAAAGTTTTCTTTAAAAACAGGGCGTTTTGAGTGTCTTTACCGTTTTAATCGTTTTTAAATGAAGATTTATTGATTCTCAATAAAATAATAAATACTAAAACCTATATGTTCAGAATCACCATTTGATGATTTATATGAATTTAATTATTTATATACATTTTTTTTCCTTCCAAATACAATAATTTTGATGGATTTTAATTGTTTTTACTTTGTAACCTAGTTATATTATTTTGTCGAAAATGTACACCCCTCTTCCATCCACAAGCAAAAAAAAATTAGTGGAAGTGTAGTATAAATTAAAACAGTATGACTTGTAAACATTGTATATTTATTGTAAAAAATACAAATAAAAATTTAAAAAATTAAAGTTTTTTTTAAGCTATAATATTTTTCACTCAAGTTCCTTACCAAGCCGTTTTTTCTTGTTTACATATAAAAATATTAAATTTTGTGAGAGATGAAGAATCTCTTGTGAACAGTTGTATTTTTATTTGCGACGTTAAGTTGTTTTATTTTTCAATAAAAACTCAAAATCGTTATTTATAAAGCAATTGTATTTTGGTAGTGTTTTTTGTTGTTGAATATTTTTTCTATATTTGTTTTTCTTTTGTTTTATAACAAAAATACTAAAATCACAGACAGCTCTATAGTTGGCCATCGTAAAGTAACATAATTTCAGCGCTTTACGTCGACTCATTGATTAAATATGCCATTAAAAACACTCAACACTATGTTTATAATCTTCTCTGCGATGTATTTTACCAAATTACCAAAGCTCCGATTAACTTAATGGTTGTTGTGCTAGTGGTAATAGTAATAATGTATTTTTATTGTAACTTGTTTTACTGTAACTCTTCTCCTTTACACCATCTCTTAAGCACTGCTTAAAGTTGACTAGTCAATTATTAAATTGCAGCTATTATGTTATATTATATTAGCTGAGAAAGACACAAAGCGATTTTACTCAAATAGAACAGTGTTCCGCAAAGCGCGTGCCGCGTCACACTGGTGTACCGTGGTCAATTGGTGTGCCGCGTAAAAAAATCAATGTATTTAGAAGATAATAAGAAAGCAAATGGGAGGAGATGAGAGATAATATCAGTCACTTCTGTTTCATACAGAAGTATGATGGCTTTCTAGCGGAATAGTGCTTTTTCGGATTTACTAGCTAAAAAATTAGTCCCAGACGTTTTTAGAGGCCCAGGGTTCAGATTTTGCTTCTGTGTTTAAAAAAGAAGAATGGGTAGTAAAACTTGCATATCTGGCGGACATATTCGCTCATTTAAATTAGCTTAACAGAAAAATGCAAGGCAGGAATTCATATATTTTAACGTCTTCGGACAAAATTAAAAGCTTTCGCGCTAAGTTGGCATTGTTAATCAGCCACGCTGTCAGTGGTAGTAATGAATTATTTTCAAATGTCGTGGCTGTCGATTCAGAAACAAAGTGCTGGCTTTGATAGTGAAACACTTGGGGCTATTAGCAGAAAAAATGAACTGTTATTTTCCTTAGTGTAACCTACAACCTATGGACTGGGTACGAAATCCACTCTCGGATAACATTTTCTTTGGACACTTACCGATAAACGAGCAGGAAGAATTCATAGAGTTAAAAACTGATCGGACATTAAAACTAAACTTTTCCAAAGTAGAGCTAGCACATTTTTGGCTGCAGATAAAAAATGAGTATCCACTGCCTTATATATCCATTTGCCACAACCTATTTTTGCGAATTGGGATTTTCAACTCTCACTACTATTAAATCGAAAAAAATAGAACGCCTGAAGACGATCAATGAAGAGATGAGAGCAGCCTTATTAACGATTGCTCCAAATTTTGATCTCCTGTGCTCAGATAAACAGGCTCACATTTCTCACTAAATATCTTTTTATATTAGGTATATTGATTTAAGTAATAAATAAATATTAAATAAACATTGCTTTTTTCTTTGGTGTACCTCCAAAATTTCTTGATTGATAGGTGTACCTCGAACACAAAAAGTTTACGGAACACTGAAATAGACAATACTACTGAACTTATATGATCTGGGATTTTCAATGCCAAAAATACTATCAAAATTGATTTTTGGGGTATTTAGCTACTAATTTTCTATTGAACTACTACTGTACTACTACCTAATTATGCTTCATAATGACAGTCTTGAGGTGCCTACAAAAAGTTTATCATTTGGAATATACCACTAAGTAGGCACTATTTTTATTATATAAGTTTGAGCGTGTCTGAAATTGTAAGATTAGCATAATACCGAGGGCTTAAATTCATACAACGCTATTTACAAAAAAAACGTACTAATAGTTAAACGTACTATAAGTCTTAAATTTAAATGACGTTATTTACAAAGCAAAAGTGTTTTTCGAAGCAAATCTCTCTTTCAAATCCCACATGTCTGATATTGTCTCCTGCGGCAGCAAAATGCTTGGAATTGTTATTCGTAATGCCAGATAATTTACCAAAGATAATTTATGTCAGTATTTGTTTACAGAATCCTGGAATATAGGTACAATATTTGGCCCCTTCTGAACCAAACCACTTCCTAGAAATATATAGTTTGTGCGTTATCTATATATGTGAGAATAAACGTCTTATCCATTCCTACATCCATTCGTGTTCTTAACGGAAATGCTCGATTTAATCACCTTATTTAACAAAACTAAACTAGTCTCTGGAACTATATTCTATCCACTTATATTGAAAAGGGTTAACTTATTTTTGTCTAACAAGTATACTCGTGGGTGATCCCATGCACTTTTCATACTCTGAAAGCGAGGACTTCTGCCTATCAGAACGCGCCAATCAACAGAGCGACTCAACTATTCTGCACTGACCATCGACATGTTCAACGTCACTTACAGACAGTTCTTTTGACGTATGTCACAAAATAGTAAAACTGCCCCCATGACTTTTTATACTTACATTTACCTCAAATATTGGATCTTCTCCGTAATATATTGTGTATAACCGTTTTATGGATCACATTTACAAATATTTTTTAACAACATACAGATAATTCGAGAAACATACATTACTAAAGCTGTATAACTATGTATTCCCCAAAAAGCAAGAAACAACGTGCATAAATGTACAATGAAAACAAATTAATATTACTTCGTTACTACCATAAAGCGAGCATGCACCGACATCCAAACTAAGCAATCATAAATGTACAGCGAATTTCTCATAATACGAAACCTAAAACTACTAGACAACTTGAAATGATTCTCATTCTTCATTGTGTATGTTTTGTGCCAGTCAGAGGCGGAGTGGAGAGGACCGCCTGGGGTTGGCAAGCTAAGTGCGACTCTGATAAAGAACAAAACGAGGGTTGAATGAACCAGAATCCTTTTCGCATTAAAAAATGTCCACAAATATTTGTACTTGTGGATTGTAAACTAGTGTGTGTAGTATTGTGCTTGTCAAATCGTCAGAATACGTCATTCCACTCGTAAATCTAGAAATAAACTTTGCACTAAGTGTGTTGAGTGGGTTTTGAGCGTTAGCGAGACTGTAAAGTGTTCTGGTGTGTAAAGGAGATGTTGTTTATAATCGAGACAGAAGCGTCAAATTGTAAGTAACGATAGCATTAATTATGCATTTAACAAGCAGCCGTTAATCTGGCCGTTTTGCAAAGCACTTAGCTTTATTGGCAGGCTCGTTCTGAGACATTGATCCACTCGTCGAATGCGCCAGGTGGTAAATAAGTGTTTTTTTCCGCTATTATTCTAAGACTTTTATGCTGCGCTTCATTTTCACTGTATTTTTTCTAAAGCCCTCATCATTATTTAAGAATGTTTTTCGAGTTTTACTCGTGTAGAGTGGGAAGAAATAATTGAAAGGTTTCTTCGGAAAATGCAAAATGTTCTCGGATTAACCTTTTCTGAAAGTGAATTTATCAAATCAGATACGCTGTGATGTTTTGGACATCCACAAAAATAAACGATAAATAATAAATCTTCCGTCGTTGTTTAAACAAAAAATTTTTTAGAGCACGTTATTTTATTATTTATCGTTTATTTTTGTGGATGTCCAAAACATCACAGCCTCCCTTTAGTTCTAAGCCCAACGGGTAATCTCGCTTCCTCGTGTTAGTCGATGGGATTAGAAATAACTATAGGTAATTTACGTTTCTCGAATACCTCTGTATTTATTTTTTATTTTTATTTTAAATTTTATTTTAATTCTTCCAAAATGTTGAGCGCCCCTGTTCTTCGTTTCTAACCTAGCATCTGTTTATTTTTTTGGTTCCCGTGATTATCGGCTTGTTCTACTGGTGAGTTTTTTTCCGCCCTCAGCTTTTTCAAGTGTTTTGTGTCTCTATGGGTAGAAATTCAATATGTCATGTCACACTTGTTTATTTTTAAACTCTGAGTTATTTGTTTAAACAGTGTTGTTTCACCTCAATACGTTATTTGTATTATGTTCGAGTGTTATTTATTTTCATGTTGATTTGTTTTTATTTTGTGTCCTCGGCGGTGATCCGATGGTTTTGTCTGTCTTTTATTATTTATGTCTTAAACATTCTCTGCCTTTTAGATCTGGAATAAACAATAATTGTTTACATTTATTCAAATATCAACGGTATAAAATATGCCATATACTTCACGATATCTGAATGCAATGTTTATTTTAGATTTGTCCCAGCTATCTTATTCTTGTGTTATAATTAATCAGATTTCGATGTTTGTTTATCCTTTGGCTTCGTTGTTTATGAACATTTTAGATGTTTTTTGTCGTCACAATGAATTCAATGTTTTCCGGGTCTGTCTGTTTATTCTATTTTGCCTTTGAAGTACGATGTCTCTGTTATCATTTTTGACGATAGGTACCATTTCTTTTGCTGTTAATGTGAATTAATAAGGTTTATGAAATCCATTTTTTTTTTTTTTCAACAACAGTAATGAATTCAAACCAGCTTGTATATCTATCTCTCCCTGGTTTCGGCACCAGATGTAATGATCTGCCCTTTCTACTTCAAACTTTTCCATAAGGCTTTGGTTATATATATATCCGGGGTAGGAAGGTCCTCCCTGCCGTCTTTTCTTTATTACACACCCCTTCAAGTGTGTACATCCTAGTTTGTCTACGTGACGTACGACCTTGAACGTACTCATTTCACGTGACGGTTCAGTATAAAAAGGCTTCACCGAACGTTGTGTTGGGTTTTTGTTTCTCGGTTTAGAAACCTAGTTATTTATGTTTTGTGTGGTATCCCTTGGTTCTTTTGAGATAGAGTGAGTTGAATCCATTACCGCTGTTTTTCAAAACCATTTTATAAACCTTATCTTCTAAGTCGCCTGCTCACCCCCCCCTAGCTACTCGATTCTACCTATCGTAGGGTAATTTGAATATAATAAAGTGTTAGATTTTATATATGTGATATACATACGATAAATTCATGGTGTTAGTTGTCGGCGCCATCCATGTATATATTTTGTGAGGGGAAGGAGAGGAAAGGAAATGAATTTTTTCAAGTTAAGACTGGCTCCTCCGCTTACCAAACAAAACTGATGGATGATAATTCGAACAAGGCAATCGATATCTGCGTGTCTGGATATCACAACCGGCCGGGTCTCCCCTTGTTCCAAATCGGCAACCTTCACGCCAGAATAAAGAAAACCAGGTCTCTTCACCAATTTCAGAATTGCCCCAATCTCAAACACCTCCAGGATAAACTACTTTACTGAGTGTAGAAGGGGAAAACCATAACATCCCTTTATCACGAATCTAGTCGCGAAAATGTGACACGCAAGGTCCTAAGTTACGTAGACAAACTAGGATGTACACACTTGAAGGGGTGTGTAATAAAGAAAAGACGGCAGGGAGGACCTTCCTACCCCGGATATATATATAACCAAAGCCTTATGGAAAAGTTTGAAGTAGAAAGGGCAGATCATTACAACGCCAAGCTTATATACATATGTTCCCAATGTGCTTACTTTTTCTTAAATTTTGAGAATTCTAGTAACAAAATAACAATATTTTGATAGTCCATACCTATCAATTTTCAGTTGGTAAACGTGTATAATAAATAGGAGATTAAATATCATCCAACAGAAGCACATTTTTTCGAAAGTTGTGGAATAATAAAACATCGTCACACGCTTTCTCATAAAAACATCATGAATAAAGATGGTTTATTTTTTTATTCTGAATTTTGCTGAACACTCAACAGGTTTAGACTATTATTATAAGCGATATTCTACTTATAACGTTTCTTTTTATAATAGACATTATTTTTAAAGTAACATCAGATATAACAATGTTTGTGTAATTTAATAAGGTTTCTAGAAAGTGAGACAGATGGATACATCCGAGGCCATCTACGAGTATAAAAAACGAACAAATTAAAAAAAAAAAAAAAACTAATACAAAGCAAAAATCGATCGTGATAATCAAAATGTAAGAATTATCTGGAAAAAAATGAAAACAATAAAATTTCTCAATATTTTTATTGACGCTGTAAACGATTCAAAAAATGGTGCAAATGAGTTAGGTCATTGTTTCACTAATGTTGGCCACAAATTGACCAAACAATTTGCCGACTATTACAAAACCTTGCTATTTTCTCCAAGTACAACAAATAATAAATTTAAAGATGATTCCTTCAAACAAACTAATCATCCTGAAACATGAATTTATCGAAAACATTTGTGATGATCTTAGCGGAGGATCGACTGGATCGATTTGATGTAATTGCCTACAATGGAAATGTCAGAATAAACTCACTATTTAACTAAACCAATTTACTGTATACAATATCAATATAAAGTTTAAGTGGTATCAAATTGGCGTCTATCTATTTATTTATTTATACTGGGTTTTTACCACCAAGGTATTAGTGTACAAAACACTAATTAGACCAGTGCTTACGTACGCAGCCGAGACGTGGGTTCTAACTAAGAAGAATGAGTGAGCACTGGAAGTTTTTAAAAGGAAAATTTTGAGGCGCATCTTTGGACCAGTTCTAGAAAATGGATTTTGGCGCAGACTTTATAACAATGAGCTCTATACACTGTCTAAGGAGCTAAACGTCACAAAGTTCATAAAACTGGGAAGACTTCGGTGGCTAGGTCATTTTTTTTTTATTTTTATATTTACTCCACACAGGAGGCCCTGAAGAAAATAATTTCCCTCAGGGCCTATGTCATCTTTGGGGATGCTGTGTGGAGGGTCTTTTTGTGGAGAGGAAGGAGTGAACATGGGTCTTGAAGAGTCCCATGTTGTAGGAGGGAGGAAACACAGAGGCCGGCAGTTCGTTCCACAGCCGAGCTGTTGAACTTAAGAACGAATCGTAGAAGCGACCCGTTCTCATGTGACAAGTGTCAACTGTGTACAAATGTTGGGCGCGCGTTTGGCGTGTATCCCGACTACGCACCGGTGCCGAAGGGATCAATGACGCTAGTTCTTCAGAGCATCTTCCATTGTAATACCGATGTCATGTGGAGAGAATGACCGAACATCAAGAACCAAAGTCCCTGCTGAGCTCAAGACCGATAGGCAGAAGGAGCCTGGGAAGGCCAAGGTTAAGATGGAGCGACAACGTCCTCAAAGATTTGTCTGCCTTGGAGCTTCGAAACTGGAGAGAGCTGGCGCGGGACCGAGAGGAGTGGAGGAAGACTCTTGAGGAGGCCAAGACCCACCAGGGGTTGTAGAGCCAAAAGTGATGATGATGATGATTGGGTTTTTATAGACGATCTCACTTACGTGAAAACAATCCAGTTATAAAAACTCAGTTAATGTACAAATAGGTACAACAATTACCAAAATCTACTCAGCCATGGGACACATTAATTTTCATATAAGTACCTAAATAAAGATTAAAATATAAAACAAATAAAAATAAAAATTTTAAATTAAAAATATATATGAAACACAAATACTACAGAAAAGTAAGAGACGCAAGTAATACGTAATATAATCAGTGCAACATATTATTTAACAATAGCAGAATTTTTTTCCTGAATCCATATTAACTATCGACAAAACTATCTACATACTTCAGCACACTCAATTTTATTATACAGTCGACACTAAAATACTCGATATTATTTTTGAAAATATTCAGGTGAAAAATGCTATGGAGTCTTAAACAATGGGAATTGGCGACATTTATTTCAATATTGCTAAGACATAATGAGGTATCAAGATGGCCGTGGATAATTTTATGCAAACATATTAGGTCAGTCAATATGTCAATAACATATCTACTGTCCAATCTATTTTTAAATCTGGTCTCATGAACAAATCATGAAATTCATTAATACCCAAACATAATTTACTATAATGAAATTCATTATTCAATACATTTTATTCTTCCAATAAAATATCGATCGCAAAAGCACGTGAAAACTCTGATAAAATAATCGAAAAGCGCATAAGCATTTTATATTTCAAACGTTCAATTTCCCGTTGTATATAAATTCCTGGTGAAATGAAAGATCACGGTTTGAGAAATGGGGTGTCATAACATGGTGTTAGCCAATCTTCACTGGATGAAAAAGCAGGTTCAAAGCGGTAGAAGACGAAAAAAAATGACAACGTTTCTGCCGGCTACAGTTTGAAGTTTCCACTTATTCAATGAAGAAGCAGAACTAAGTTTATAAAACGGTGACATCTGTTTGGATGTATTGAAAAAACGACTAAAAGAAATTTAGCCTTCGTAGTTCTTCGAGAAATATTCTCTCTGAAGAACGCTCTCCTAGAAAATTCACGGTGCTCGTTAAAAGTTTTCAAGTACAATAGGATTATTTTCAGACATATTAATAGATACATACCTTCTCTGTCCTTTAACGGAAAACGGGTGTGCTTAGTATTATTTAGAGGAGTATTGATTTAAGGGGTTTGTTTTTAGGGTCGATAAATAAAAAAGTTTATTAATATATTTTTTTTAAATAAGCACGCAACTACATTTATTGGAATGAAGTGTTGTTTTATGAGCTATTTTATTCGGACGTAGAACTTACTACTATTTCTGTGAACAGTAGATCTTATACCTAAATATGTTTCTTATTTAATAATTCAAAACTATATTTTCCTTTAAATGATAAAATTTATAAGTAGGAACTTAAATACTTACCTAATTAATTAAACCGTTTATTCTCAATCTCGATGGCAATTATTTTTTCAAACTTTCTTCTGGCAGGTAGGTACCCTAATATAGAGTATTCCAATTTGACAGTTCGTAAAAGGATCCACGCTCATGCAAGTTCTGGCAGTATAAAAAGGCAGTGTCCAACATGGCTACCATCTTGAAACGGAAACAGAACGTACAAACATATTTGCAGACAGACGAATATAATTGACTGAACGTAGTGAAGTCCTGTTTTAACTCAACCGTTTGGCATGTTGTCTATCTGTTATTTTGTTTGTACGTTCTGTAGATATATTGTTTAACATGATACAAACGTGTAGGAACACATGGATAACATCTGAGTTGCACTGCTTGAAGCAACAAGAAAAAATTATATGCATTTTTATTGTGAATACCGCGTAATACTCCCAAATATCCCGAGTACGTGATATTATGACATTCCCAATTGAGGACATGTTGTGAGTTTTAAGGCTGAAAATCTATAGAAAATGCCTTTTCAAACAACGTTTCGAATCTGAATGATCTTTCTCCAGAGAAGTACTAAGTATACCTACTATGGAACGCGCTGAAGAAAAAATAATATTATTTAATTAATCACATTATTTAAGAACTTCTTTATTTACCTAGTCAATGGCAGCATCCGTTTTGCAACGCATTACTTCTTGGTCCGGAGCAGAGAAGCATACCCATCAATTCGGAGGCTGTCAATATAACAACTAAATATCAAATCCTATTATTTTGTATTCTGAATATTGGCCTGGACTCGCCTGAGCTTACCAATTATACGAGCGTTATAACCTACCACAAAACAAGTGAAGTGTGTAATGTAAAGCATTTGACTTAATAATGTAGCAAATTATGGAGCTTAACCGTTGTTGTTATTTGTATGAAATTGCAAATTAACATTTCGATAATCGCCGAAAAGGCAATGAAATTGAAACTAAACTGATTATTTATTATTTTTTATTTTAGATTTTTTAAAGATTTTTTAAAGATACAAGATTTATGCAGTCCCACAAAGCTGTCACACATGACGGCTTGTCTGTAGGTTCTACAAATAATATATATAAACATTTTTAATACATGTATGACACAAAATTATACAATAAACAATATCACAAGATAATATATATCAAAGTACCTACCTATATACAAATTATTTAGGCAGGTACGTTGAGATGTTCAGGAATACATCAATAATAAAGTTCAGAGATACATTGATTCGTCGCTTATTAGCCAACGCTTAGTGTTTTTGGGGCAGGGTCTCTCATTATTCTGAGGTTTAAAAGAATTATTAAATTTATTGAAAATCTCTGGTATTAAATATTTAAGCGTTCGGCTTCCATACTTATTTGTTACTCTTGGAATAATGAGGCCCTTATTTTCAGTGAATCTTGTTGTGTGATTATGCACCGGTTGCTTTTTATATTTGCTATCTCCCTCACTATCCATTATAATAATGTACCAAAGAAGACCCTTTATTGGAAGTAGGCCCTCAGAACCATACAGTAGTTTTAGATTACTTCTTTGTCTGTAGATATTCGGTGGTACAATTTTTTTTATTATAGCAATTTGTAAGTTTTGTATATATTTAATATAAATATTGCTTGAGTGCCCCCAAGTTCGTATGCCATATCTGAGTATAGATTCGACCATAGAAAAATAAATTATTTTAAGAGTACAATGAGGCAAAACAAATTTCAGTTTATAAAAATTACTTGCAAAAGATCGGAGCTGGTTACAGATTTTAGCCACTTGTTTATCCCATTTAAATTTATTGTCTACTATTAGTCCCAGATAAGTATATTCCTTAGTAAAGTCAATTGTTTCACAGTGGCAAATATTTTCAATTTTTCTATGAATACATTCAGAATTATGAGCAATTATTTTGGTATATTCCATATTCCCAGGCTTGGTGATTTTACATACATACATTTAGTTTTTTTAACATTAATAATTAAACCAACATCATGAGCCCATTTAAGTAGCTCGTTAAAGTCACTTTGCAATTGTTGAATAGCTATGATAGGATTTTCATTGGATACTACAAGTGCAGTATCGTCAGCAAAAATGAATCTAAAGGCCTTTTTAAAGAGTTTTGACATAACAATAACATATATAATGTACAATTTTGGACCTAAAATTGATCCTTGCGGTACTCCTGATTTAATATGTCTTCCTTTACTCATATCATTTAAAATCTTTACGTTCATTTTTCTATTAGTTAAGTAGTTTTTAAAAAATGAGAGGAGTTTACCCCGGATTCCAATGTTTTCAAGAACCTCAATTAATTGTATATGGCTGAGAGTGTCAAAAGCTTTTGAGTAGTCAATAAAAAGCACCAGTACATGTTTTTTAGAATTAAGTTGAGAATTTATAAAATCAGAAAAATTTTCCAGCAATTTATCACAACTTTTTTTTTTCTGGAACCCGTACTGGCATTCATCTATAATATTCAAATTATTCAAATATTTATCTAAATTTATCGAAATATATTTTTCTAAAATTTTTTCTAGTGCCGGGAGAATAGAAATTGGCCTGTAATTGTTAATTTCGGAGTGATCTCCATTTTTGAAAATAGGTCTTACAATGCTATTTTTTAATTCATCGGGGATGAGGCTGGTATCGATTATTCTGTTGATAAAGTGAGCAATAACAGGGCTAAGTAATTTGACATGTTTTTTTAAATCAAACATACGAATTAGATCTATGCCCGGTGACTTTGAATTTTTCATACCTCCGATAATATATTCAATTTGCTTAGCATTAGCTCTAGGTAAGTACATTGAATGCGGTAGGGATTCTTGCAAGTGATTAGATGCTCGGAAATCACATTCATGTAACAACTTATTAACTCCTTCATCAAAAAAGTTAGCAAAATTTTCTTTTTTTTTCAAAATTTCAAAATTATGAACAAACAATTTCATAATATCGACATACTTAACAATAACCTTCAGAAATATTGAACAGAAGTTATGCGCACGATCAAAAATTGATGCATAAGTATTGAATGTATTGAAAGCTTCTCCTATCCTTATCCTTAATTCCTCATTCTGTTCTCCTTACCTTTTTATTAGTTTTTAGGTATAATAATACTCTCGTCTCTTGGCCTTAACAAAAAATTGCCCAAAGTTAAGTGAAGTTAGCAGTCCACATAGAGTATTGGTACCTACTCTACTATATTTAATTGAGACATGGAACTGGCAGAAAAAGGATGAAAGTAGACTGAATGCTGTAGAAATGAGATCCCTGGGGAAATGAAGTGGTGGTTAGTTAGTTATTTTGTCATCTCTAGCCAACATTAGCATAAGACCGTGTTACCTCCCATTTATCATTGTGTTATTAAAATAAAACAATAACTAATACGTATTCATTTGACAAAAATATCACTAAATGTCTAATGAGGAAAAAATCACAAGGAAATTGAAGACCTTATGAAATAGAACTTGTTATTCTTAATGCATTGCTAATAGTACTGTCCTGTATTTTCACTTAATATTATTTTGTGATATTAAAATATACTATTTTTGTTCTTCTACACACTACATATTTTATTAATATCATTACTAATATTGTTGTTTTTTTTTGAAAATGTAAAAATTACATTTCAATAAACGCTGATTTATCGGCACTGAACTAATTAAATGTTTCTTACAAAATAAATAAACGATGTTACTACTGTAATAGTAGAAAATGGGATCGATGAGGAGAAGAAAAATAAGATTACAACTTACAGCATCCTTCGCGATTTTTTTTTAATCCGAGAAGAATTAAAATCTGTCCCCTACTTTGTTACCGTCCCATAAAAAGAGTTCATTTTATGAAGAAGATAAATTATAATAAATGATACTGAGAGAAAATAAATCCCTACGAACTATATAACTAGTTCAAACAAAACATGCATTAAATTTTAAAACTGGCAGATAAGAAAACGGCGCGTATATAAAATTCAAGACTAAAGTAGCTTTATGAACTTTGTTAAAGTAAACTTTATCTTTTGAAAATCCTTTTTCGTTCATTTGCAACATAATAGCACAATACGAAAAATAAAACTTCCGCAGAGAAGATTTCCAATTTATCCGCTGGCTTATTCGTTTAATAAAGAAACATTTCCTCGCGGTAGCCGGGTAATAGTAAAACCACATTGTTTATCAGTTCTATCCGTTTATTGCATTATATCATCCATCGCGAGTTATGGTTGATGTCAAATTATTTATAGTTTCATCGACCTACATACCAAATAATACAACTCACTGGATAACAACACGGTACAATCCTGTCAACAAATTCTAAAATTTTAATAAAATGAAACAATATTTTATATTACTTTGGTAACGCCGATTATTTTAGAAATTATTTTCTGTTAAGAACTTGTATTAATTACCGCAGTAGGAACCATTTAGTCATTCAGTGGATAACAACAACACCTCTGCCATAGGTCACCCCCAGTGGTTCGTTACGTTTGGTGACTTAGCAGCTGTGCCCTCGTTTATGGGGTGTGGTTTGACGTGATCTTGGCGGTGGATGCGTCTGCCCACCAACCGCGTGGTAATTAGAATTGAGAGAGACTGGTTGAGGGAGACCTTTGACCTCTTTTTCAGGACTCTCTCGAAAAATCGTCTTAAACCGCACTGGAAAGGATGGATTCAATCGTCCGTCACGCCTGGACACGCTGACCCCTAGATTCCTACCCACCCCTCATTCTCCTTCTGATAACTTCCTCTCCTGTCTTTGAAAAGACCCTCCACACAGCATCTTCAAAGATAACATGAGCCTGACAAGACCTGAGGAATTTTCCCTTCTTGTGTAGAGCAAACATTTTTTTTTTTACCTACTACAGGGTTTTCCAATAAGAGGTGTTATTTTGATATTCAAATAAAAATACAATTTTTTAATATAAATGATCAAATGTCTATTTCATTATAAAAAGGAAGGTATGTTGTTAATAGTGAAAAAAAAAACAGTGTGTGGCAAGCCTACGCACGAAGGAAGTGAAACTTTTAGTATTCTTCTCTCTCTCTTTTCATTTCATATTATTATTATTCAGAATGCTGTACATTATAGTTTTAAAAAGCATAAATTTATTTATAGGCATATTGTTAACAAATGAACGTTTAACTAGATTCATAATATTGACATATTTATAAGTAGCATGTGATAAAAAAATTAAAAGTTATAAAAATATGAGGTTGTGAGGTCACAGCGCGCTGTGACCTCACAACCTTTTTCTTTCGTCTACCTACCAGTTCCCCAATAGTGTATTTTATTTATTTTTTTTTATTTTTTTATTTTTTTTATTCAGTGTATTTTATGAATTACAATTTTTGTGTACTTAATAACTCCCACACTAGGCTTATGCCCGTGTTGTGGTAGTCATAATGCTATAAATTACAATAAAACCATATATTGTAGTAAGATAAAATAAAACATAATATGGAAGAAAAAAAAATAAACATATTTAAGGAAAATATAAAAAATATAATTACAATCATTGAGAATTTATCGAGCACAATGCAACAGGCACGTGCCTGTGCGTGATGGTCGATTATATATAAAGTACATAACAATTTAAAAGAATAAATTAATTATATATTTAATTATATAATATTAAATAAAGTAATTATTGATAAAAATCTGAAATGGAAGGAACAAATATGTCAAGTAGTAAACAAAATTAGAAAATTAATATATATATATATATCAAGTATTCAGCGATGTGCCTTATTTCAAAGAAATCCATTTCAAATGGAAATGCAAAACTCAAAATTGGTATTTTCCATTTTGCATTTTAAGTGGGTTTTTTCACCCATTTTTATTTTAAATATTTTTCTTAGTGCATTTAGCATTTTAAATGCATTTTTGCAATATTCTTCCTTTTATCTCAATTCATATTTTTTTCATAAGCCCTGTATGTCACTTGGTCCTTATCCTTGCCATTGGATATATTTACGTCTGTCATGTTACTCCCTGGTAGGAGCCCTGGCAAAATAATTAATACCATAATATGGCACACTTTTTGCTTGATTGCACTACCTTATTCGTAGTCCTGGTGAATTAAAAACTTAAATAAATAAAGCTGATGTATGGGTCATAGAGGTTCTATCTTTATTGTGTTTTAATAGAAGGCTTTTTATTTTTACTCTTTAATTGTTTGTCCTAAAAAACCGTTATGAATTTTCAATGCATTTTTGTTTTTTCTAATAACTATTTTGCATTTTAAAATGGGAAAGGTTTGACCATGGTTTGACCCATTTCAATTTTGCATTTCAAATGCATTTGGGTTTTTGCACATTTCTGCAAATATGAAATATAGAAGAATTCAAATAAATATTTTTTAAATATATGTTAAAAAAATATGCACAAAATAAAATTATGAGTGTAGGATGTAAAAGAATATAAGAATTGTATAATTTAGAATTAATATAAAATCAAAGTAAGAACTACTGATTAAGGAAATAAGCTGATAATATTTTATGTGTTCAACTTTCTGTGTTAATAGTGGTGGAAGCTTCCTGCGTAAATTAGTTAATGATTGGATTCTAAACTTAGGGAGAGTCGAAAGTGAACGTATGCTGTATAACTGTTAAACAAAATCACCAAACTTTCCTGATCACTAGACCAAAATTCCTACCACACTTCATTGAGTTCTGATATTGCTCCGCAATGTTTCGACATCCATTCTGATGTTTTTATACCTTCTGATGTTTTTCAACCTAAGATTTATGGTTATGCGCCCCTGAAGCCTGTCTGCTCATTAGGTACATCACTACTGTAAAGCGTATCACATTTGTACGTCGCACACTAACTCTGTGTGAAACTTGGTACCTACTACGGTAATGATTTATAATAAATACATAACACAATATGGCGTACGAAGTAATGCACCAATTTCACCAAAGTAGCACTAAATCAGGTACTATGTATTTATATTCATAGTTTATGTTTCACAATTTATATTTCTATCTATAAATATAGTTATTGTTTTTACATTTTAGCAGTAGTTCAAGAAATGAGCGCGGTGTATATTCGTATTGTCGTATAATATAATTTGTTCTGAATTCATGTTTTAATTCAGTGAAAACAATCATGCACATAATTTATTACACATTCTAGTTACAACGCTTACCTCATACTCTGTAAATTTTAATATTTTATGTTACCAGGTTAATTCGGTAAATCCGATTATAATATATGCTACCAGATTATTTTTTTCTACTTCTCACAAAACAATGTATGTGTACTTATATTTATTATATACATTTTCTTTATTACACAACTTAGTTTCAGAGAAAAATGAAACTTTTTTTTGGTTTTTGTTATGTAATTATGTACATTTCAGTAATAATATGAACTAAACATGTCAATTTGTCTGTCCTAGAACGGGAAACTTTCCTAGTTGGACAGGCAAAGCATCCAATATGTAATATGTACTTTCTTTTGATAAATAAATAAATATAAAGTGCATCAAAATAATTTCAAAGAATATGTCAAGTATGAAATAAAGAAGACTTTAAAGAATATAAAAATAAGAAAAATGATCAACGCCATAGGTAAATAGATTATTCTTCAGCAATTTTTGTACAGATTCTTGTTTGAACTCCGGCTATTAATACCTGAGTGAAAAATCATTGTCACAATATTGTTCTCTCAAATACAGAAGCTACTCTAAAGTACAAGAAACAGATCAGTATTGTCAAACAGTTCTTACTTGTTAAACATTTATTTAATAATTAATGTAAAAAGTTCATTTTCATTCATTTTTTCTGCTTGTATTGATGTTATTTAAATTCAACAACTTTTACTGATGGTATTGTAATGTTTCTCCCGTCTCCCCTATGTTCTCGTTAACGGATTAATGTTTTCGTCACGTTTGTTTTGCATCTTCTCGCGGTTTATCAACCCTTCAATCTTAACGAATTAATATGTCACGTTGTGTCAATTTTTTGTTTCGACAGGGATTAATTCATTGAAGGATCCTGTTAATTGGTTGTGGTAACTTTGGTTCTTTTTAGATGAGGCGTGTTACATTCTGTATGGTTTGAAAATAAGACAATGACCGACTACCCTGATTTTAACTACCTTTTCCTACCTTGTTTGCTCGCCCAAACGTTTCCGGTTGCTGCAGTTGATAATGTGCTAATATAATGAGACAATTAATTACAAATTAAGTACATAAAATTCACTATAGACAATTCAATTCAAGATGCACAAGATTCTAAGTTAATGATTTGACTATGGATTGTTAGTTTTGTGAGTTATTTCTATGAGTAGGTATTTTCGGGAATAGCTAGAGACAAAACATGTGTTGCTTTCGATTGGTCTCCGTCCAAATCCCACCCATCAACGTGACCAGCTCGAGAGCAGCCAAGTTGATGGTCCAATCCCAACACCTCCAGAAATGAATTGAATATCGCTCAGCGACAGATGAGATAATGACATGTTTTGCCTCCTGCCGGAGGGTGTTGAAGGTGGAATGTGGGTCCTTGGTGGTAGCTGTTGATGTTGATGTTGATGATGAATGATGAAGATTCATCTTATACCGTTAGGTACAAGGAACTGCTCCGGTCCGGTGGCATGATAGCCTGGTGTCAGGAACCATTTGGGCCACGTGGGTAGCGCGAGGTTTAGGTCGCGTCAACCTCCCCCAAATCGATGATGAGTTGAGCTTCGCCAGCATGCCGAAAATTAGGAGTCCACTCTACTAACCTCAAACATAAACATATACTGAAGTGGTTTGCATCAGCAACGTCAGGAGTTCGGGAGTCCCGTGAACACCCCTCTGGTTTACGCTCGTAAGAATAATGATGAATTCAGCTTCAGTTTGTTCGACTTCGCCTCTGCAGTCACGCTACTCCAAATAGCTCCTGGCTCCAGTCTATACAGCTTCTCGTTCCAGTAGAGGTAATGACACATATTTATCATATGTACAATACAGAACATACTTCAAGTCTTTCGTCCACACTCAAAATAGTCATGTCAATATTTAATTTGGATGAGGGCGTCCATCCGACATAACGAATGTTTCCTAGACGGGAGATTTTACCCCACTTCAAAGTCATGGTCATTCGCTCTATCGTTTGTTACCCTCCGTTCGCTTCAAATATCAAAGAATGGTAGAAATTGATATCCTCGACTTCCGGCGCTAAGGATCAGGGATACTGGAATCATCAGGTCGTGAATCTGAAATCATCCGATCTCCGTCAGCTCAAACGGTTTCAGTCGGAGTCAATTTCCAACCTAATTCTGGATGACTTCTCCTCCTATAGTGGGGTAAGTACTTATTGAATTTGACAGGAAGGACGTCAGAAAGCGCCGAAACAACTTCATATTCGTCACGATCCCTTCGTTCTGTCAGCGAGAAAATTCTCCCCACACGCCAGACGAGAATAGCATAGCCCTTATCCGCTTTGTTCCTTCGTCTACCAGCTAACTCAAGTAGGAAAGCCCATTAGCAATTTTCGTTCCCTTCGATCTGAACTCAGTGAAAGCGTCCTCTCACCAGCTGAAAATACTCGAAACAGGGGTCTATTCCGGGTGACTATCTAAGGCTGGTCCGCCAACACCTTCGACAGAAACCGGTGCTTTTACGGGAATAACTCAACCACACCAATAGCAGGGGAAAAAGCCGGCGCTGCTATACTAAAATAGACGTTATATCGGTATCCAGGGTTATCGACTTTGCTAACACAAGAGTCCCTATTAGGCAAGCCAAATTACAAATTTCGTTCCCTTCGCTTTTGTCGCTTTGGTAAGATAGGACAGCCTACGGAAAATTCGTATACTTCGTCCCCGTCAAACCCATGAAAAATTAAAATCTCGCTTGATAGAATAGGAATGCCAGACAGATGCACTCTCTCGGCGACTAGCCTCGATCCGCTGCGTTATTCCGATTCAAAAATGAATTAAAAGAGTGATGTTTGAATAAATTATATTTAATTAAATATATTTTATGAATTCCGTATAGAATAAGTTGAATTCCCAAGGAGGATACGACAACTCATTTTCAAATAACAGGCATTGAAGATTTAATTTACCGTTCTATCCGTTACTATAAAAACACTGCATAAATACAATGGTTTGTGTTCTATAAATTTTGGCGCTAAATATAACTACTAGAGAATTATTAAATCATTTTAAACTCATAAACAATGTCTATTGTTGGATGATCTAAAGCGGTTTCAGGGTAACCGTTCTTCGTCCCTTTTTTTAATGGCCAGGTCTCGTAATTTATGACCTCCTTCGCTAACGGGTACCTATAGTGCTCAAGTTGAATACCCTTACTTCAAAATACAATTGGATTATTTGGTTTACATTAAGGAAATAAGTGTTAATAATTAGATTATAATAGACTTACCGATACATCTTAGTGTCAACAATCCAAATAATTATAAAAAAACAAACACAGTCACATGCAGAAAACTCATGCTGTTAGAAAACCGCACCTTCTACACTAAATGATTTTAGCCGTGTTCGCGTCCCGACGATTAATTCTTGTTGACGCGCTTCCTAGTTTTTTACTAACTCGACTTATCTTAAAACGCGGACCGATCCTGATTATTCCTGACCGTCTCCCAGACCTTGAAACTCTGACCCCCTTGACTTTATTTCCCGCCTCCCAACGTTTTCAAACTGACTATCTTGAACCGCTTTTTTCACCCTCGACTATCGACTTTCTTCTTCCGTTCTTCAACGCTGACTGTCTTGAACCGCTTTTTCTAACCACGACTATCGACTTCCTCCTTCCGATCTTCAACGCTAACTGTCCCGACCGTCTCCCCGCGCTTTCAAATCCAGACTCCCAAAAACTGACTACCCGCCCGCGCTCCTTAACCACGACTATCGACTTGCTTCTTCCGACCTTCAACGCTGACTGTCTTGAATCGCTTTTTCTAACCACGACTATCGACTTCCTCCTTCCGATCTTCAACGCTAACTGTCTCGACCGTCTCATTAACCACGACTATCGACTTCCTCCTTCCGATCTTCAACGCTAACTGTCCCGACCGTCTCCCCGCGCTTTCAAATCCAGACTCCCAAAAACTGACTACCCGCCCGCGCTCCTTAACCACGACTATCGACTTGCTTCTTCCGACCTTCAACGCTGACTGTCCCGACCGTCTCCCCGCGCTTTCAAATCCAGACTCCCCCTTCTCAAACCAACCCCCCAAATCACCATATGCGATTTCTAATTTATGTTCTTTTGAATTCTGAATGCTTTTTGTTTTCAAAAGACAGAAATGCACTAAAGGAACACATCAATTATGGCCCTAGAACCTGTCACATTAATTTAAATCGTTTGAAAACCAATAAATTGTTACTCCTCGAGTAAAATATCCAATTCTTTGCAAAAGAATGAAACACGACCCCCCTAGATCCAGTTTCCAGCCCAAATTCGCTCTCCACTCAATAAAATCTAAGAATTCAAACCACATCCCGGAGGTCTCTGACGATACAATGCATGTTCCCATTTTTTTTTCTCTACCCTAATAAATCTAAACACTTGTTTCTAAAACAGCTTTAAGGCCAACATCTGGAAGTCTCCATCTCGTGAGATCAACTGAAAAATTCCTTTCCCACCATAATAAATCAATACTTAAAAAAAATGTCCCAGGGCAAGTTCATCACAGTATGTGTCTAATTTCACCCCTTTTCAGGTTTCCATTTTTTAATACAGTAATTGTTTTTGATCTTTTGATATGGTTATTAAGTTCTCTGAATATTTAACGTGCAATCTACGGGTATTTTCTCTCTGAAAAAGTGGTTTTTGTTACATAGATTATCCACATTCCATGCGTTGAGTAGCGTGAATGTTTATATTTTTATGTAGAATTTATCAAACGGTTTTGCAGATATGGTTAAGAATTATTTACACAGTTGGCGAACGTCTAGGACTAGTTGGTGTGTGATTTTCATAATGACGATATTATTTTTTGAAAATTTTGAATACACCGGAGATCGTCAGCATTAATTGTTCGGGAAACAAACCGCTAAGCCGCTGAATCATACTTATTGGGAATTAAGCTAACCCAAGAGAGAAACAGCTTAAACCACGTGTTTGAGAAGTACGCTTTCTCGGAGTGTTATTGTTTAGAGGAGTTTTAAGGCAAAACCTTTTTTTTACAAATATTCTCACAAATACATACTCTAGTAAACATATGCGCACTTAAATTCACACGCTTGACATACTTGGCGATGCCTGGCCCTAAGCAAATTTAAAAATAAGGTCTGAAAAGACGTTGTTACATCTCCTGATATCACCAATGACACCAGCCAATAAGCGGAGAAAGCCATTTAAAACAATTTAAACGGTCGCCGCGCCCTCCATTTGTGTCTACAATTTATTGACGGACTATAAATCTAATGCAGAAAAATAAAGAAATATCCTTGTATTCAATTTTTATTCTAATTTCTTAGAGAACAGAAAGCTTTCTTTTGGTTTTTATATTATCTCCGCCATTATTAACCATAAAAAGGGGCAGGCTTTCCCGTCGTTCATTTTACTTAATTTTTAATTGTTTTTTAACTGTTCTAGCCGAAGTAAACTTAAAATACATTTTCTGCACGTTGCTACATATTTCTTTCCAGTTTTTTTTCCTATTTTCTACAAACTACAATAACAGGCAGAAAGAGAACGAGTCGTTTATCAGACTTGTTATTTTGTGAAACGGCTTAAAAGAGGTTGAGTTTTATTTTTAAACGGGAATATTTCCTGGTGGCAATTTTCAACTTTCAGCACTTTTCTTGACCCATCTCATAGCACAGCCCAATATGGTGATCTTAATATGTTTGTTAGGTATCATAAAATAAGAGCAAATAAATAGAAAAGACACAAACATGTAAACAGAGACGCATTTATACTTTTTAAATATTATAGTTTTGATCTTGCTTGTTGATTTTCATCTCCCGGATTTCAAGATTATTTGTACAACATGGCATTCCATAAAAAAAAAAGATTTTCCAGAAATATTAACTTTTTTAAAAGTTCTTCATAACTCTTCTATAATCACATTAAAAATTAAAGAGATAAATTGATGCAAATAAAGAGATAGATTTATGAGGCATTGTATTGCCTGCCCATTTAAGTAGGTAACACACATTTTGTTAATAATTTGCTAATTAAAAGAATTGGCTCCGAAGCGTTTGATTTACTAACTTGCATTGAAAATAATAAAACATTTTTAGACCAACAATTTATAAATCCGTTAAAAACACCGCCCGTTGTTTTGTACGTTCATAATACGAAAACAACGCCAAAAGTCGACAGCTTTCAAAAATGGTTAACATTTTTATTGCGAAGCTAGTACCACTGTTGTCGAGAGCCGTCATAATATATATCAGGCCAATGCGACGCTCGCACTGCGCCAGCAAGTTGACTAAAGTGTTTTCATAAAGTATACATCACCCTAGCATGTTTGTATTTTCATTCATTTAATCAACGAGATTTAGACAATTTTTACAATAAATTTAGGTTGTTTTATTGTGGAGATCATACAAGAATCCTTACTGCCGGAAACCGTTGCATTGGAGAATCCAAGAAAAGTATGAAATATTGGAAGAAAGGTAGCCTGAGTTAAGAAGAAGGATAAAATATTAAAGAAAGTTGTAATAATTTGGTCTGTAATTTGTAATTTGATGGCATCATCAATTCTGAATGGTGGTCTTTCACCCGGGTTATCTTGAGAGTAATTTTTACTGGACGAGCATTGAATATCTCGATGTGTATAATTAATTATTTCAAGCATAGTTTTTTTTATTGTAATTGGTTGACTTTCAAGTGCGATACTAAAACTATCCTCTTAACACAGTAACATATCACGTACAAATAAGTAACCTATTGTTCTTAAAACACATCAAAACTGACCCAAATTGCTCAAGAACAAATTAATATTAAACAATCTTTTGAAAATGTCCAGTGTTGTCACTTTTCATATCCTCATACACGATGAAAAATAGGGATTAAGGCCACTGACGGTTTATTCTGAACGTTGAGATTTTTCACATTTTCCTGGAAATAATAATGAATCTTTAAAAATATTACAATATGCTCTTCCTCTTGTGCTTTTCATAAAATGGGAACATATTTATTCGATAAATTGTCGGTTGCATTGTTGTGACGATTCCATTATTTAAATTAAGAGTAATCGAATTAGAAATTGTTTTATCGCATCGTAATAATAATTTGTTCTAGCAGTTAAAAACCCGCTACGCAGGTTTTTTTCTGCTAGGCCCTGTGGGCGGCACTTTGGCTTCGGCAAGTTTGGCTTCGCCCAGTTTAAGTGATACTAACAACATTAACATTTAATAGGTAGATATTAGGTCATTCATAGAGAGAGGTTGAGTATATATTGTTAAAACACGGAACAGGAAGGAGTAAATCAAAAATAAAATGTTCAATTTAGGCATAATAAGAATGACAGTTGTTTAGGTAAAACTTTATCTTTCCCGAATAATTGCCTAAATGGGCAAAGGTAAATATTCGGAAGGGATTTGTAAGGGATGAGTTCATATCACTCCTGGACACACTGCCCCCAGTTTCCTACCCACCTTCACACACCATCCACAAAGATAACATAGACCCTAAAGGAGTATAAAGAAATTATTCTTCTCGGGGTCTCCTTTGTAAAAATATCAAATTTAAATGAACTCTTGGTGTGCTGCCGCTCAATTTGAATGAACTTTTCATATGCCGCCGCTAAATTTAAATGAACTCTTGGTGTACCGCCGCGAAATTTAAATTAACTCATGTTGTGCCGCCACTAAATTTTTGCCGTGCGCTATCCGATTTGGTTTTCGTCATAATTTACTTGTTTTTGTGCAAAATTATGTTTTTGTAAATTGTACCGACTTACCATATAATGTGTTTATATAATGATTAAAATAATATTCATATGGATACACTGGCGGTTTGAGAGTTCAGATGACTTAAATCCTCGTTTTTTTTAATAAACCACAGTGAAAGTCCTATAGAAAGTTTGAATAAATCTTACTAACTAGGCAGGGAATGTAACGTCGTTTTCAACTTCTCAGAAAGGAAATATGATAAATAAAATTTAGAAGTATTGAAAAACCACAGACATCAAATACGGGAGACTGGTTTTATCGGCAAAAAAACAACATTTTCAAAAAGTTATTACGGGAGCAAGACTGCGGGGCTATACGTCACTTCTAGAAACCAATAATCGAATACTCGAGCCGTTTTTTCTCTTCTATTACAAAGTTATTTTTTAGAATCTCAATTCCCTGTAGATGATTCTATTATATGATTCTATTATAAAAAAAATAGCATTTGGTAGTACTAATTAGTTGTAGCAACTACAGGGTTTTCAATAAAAGGTGTTATTTTTTATATTCAATCCTAAAAAATCAATGGTTTCGTTGCTTGTGTGGCACGTAGCGCCATCTTGTTGAAAGTAAACGTTGTCCAGAGCAATACCATCCAATTCCGGCTATGAAAAATCATTAATCATATCTCTATAGCGTAATCCATTCACCGTTAGTGTTGCTCCAGCCTCATTTTCGAAAAAGTAAGGTCCAATGACTCCGCCGGACCATGAACCGCACCAAACAGTCACACGTTGAAAATAAAGAGGCTTTTCAACAATAATTCTTGGGTTTTCCGAGCCCCAAATGCGACAATTTTGCTTGTTGACAAAGCCACCGAGGTGGAAATCGGCCTCATCAATCAAGATGATTTGCATTTGATTCACTCAAGTGAATTTTAATAATTTCAATGCGTTGTTGAAGCGTGTATCGTTCCATTTTTATTAATGACGTAGTTTTTACTTGTAAAATGTTAAAAAATGACAGCTTCAAAAGTAACATGTACCGAAATAGCGAGCTATTTAAAATAACACCTCTTATTGGAAAACCCTTTACAATAAGATTAACCTATAGGAAGCTATCAGCTATACTTTCATGGCCAATTAGCGCGGGCCGAATACAAATTAATCATTCGAAGCGTTACTGTTACGAGTTTTTTTTAGTTAAATTGAGCCGAAGCCTGCAGTATGAAGATTAAGCTGATCTTAGCCAACCTTTCTATAAGAGATGACACCAGAAGAAGAAATTTGAGGATGTTATAGGTTATCAAGACAGCAATTGGCAGAGAAGTCCTGTTTTAACTCGACTGTTTGACATTTCATCTGTTTAAACAAAATTTGTTTATACGTTCCGTTTCCGGTTTCTATAATCTCTTGCATCCACTTTGTAATTAAAGCAAGCCTTACTTTGGCTACCTGGCTAATTATGACTAGATGACTAACTGAGCTGTTCAATATTATGGTACCTACCTGCTTGAAAAATGTTTGTAAAATGAGTCGTCATTGATATAGTGACGTTTCTTTGGACAAATTTTACAATTACTTATTCGAAATAAATAAAAAACGTTCATAATTTTAATTTTAATACTGCACAAGAGTCCCAACTTCTCCCAATCGTTTGGATCCAGTGAGACTCAACATAGTTGGGTGGGGAAGTAATGGGGAAAGGGAACGTGGACAAGTACCTGACTGTTCATATCTGGTCATCAAATAGGGCTAAAGCCATTTAAATCAATGTTTCAATACTTAATAGTGGCCTTACACCAGGGTGATACTAAGAGTATTTCCACTGTATAATATGGTGACCGGATAAATCATCAAAATGATAATTCATCACATCTTTAAAAAGTTATATAAAGTCATGGAAAGTGATGAAACAAACAATTATTAAGTGGGTTATGTAGGTTAGGTTAGGTTTAAATTTTATTTTTTTTCATCGTTTCTAACAAAGATATTAGAAGAACGAGATATGCTATGTTGGCCGCCGGACCGTAGCCGGAGTACTACCTAATTAGGGTACTTTGAACGGTATCGGGACGTGTACGCACAGAAATCTGTTCTATGTATTAGTGCGGATACCTTAGCGCAAGCGAAGGTGTGCAGTAGTATTGGTGAACAAAACCGGCGACACTCGGCAAAACAATTCCACTCAGTACGCACTGCTCATAGCACATCTCGTTCTTCTAATATCTTTGGTTTCTAATGATTTTATATCACTTTTTAAAGGTGTGTTGAATTGTCACTGTGTTGAGTTATCATGGAACCGTATAATATATATTGCTTTAAATAAGTAATACTTTTTTGGATGCGAGATCACCTGCTAAAACTGGTAGTAGTAGAAGGTAGAAGGTTCATCTAGTTTAGTGAATACCATAGGATGGAAGGTATAATACAATAGATAAGTGAGGTAGCTCTCAGCCGCGGGGAACAGAAGTTAGCGAGGGGTAGACCTGCCTTCAGGAAATTATTTATGGTAACCTTCTACGCCTTGAAAGTTCTAACGCTTTTTTGCAACTAAACCCTTAATGGAAAATTGACGAAAGTCTGCTAGAAATTTATGGTGGAATCTTGCTGATTTAATTACGTAAATAAAAAAGAGGAAGTTGTTTTTACCGAGTGACAAAATATAAAAGACAATAGAAGGCGTTCATAGTTGGCGTTGAAATGATAGGCGTCGGAAGAAGAGATGAAAATAAATCCTTCTCGGAAGTGAATAACAAAGGTAAGATCGTGTACCTCATTTGATGATGTCAATGTTGCCGCACCCTATTGTATATCTTTTACTCAGAAATATGTCGAAATCTGAACTGAATAAAAACTAAAATAAAGATTCCGAAAAAGATTCTTAAATGATCCAACTTATGAATGAAACGGTTCCATGCTAACTCAACACAATGACTATTCAACATACTTTTAAAAAGTGATATAAAGTCATTAAAAACGATGAAATTTTTTTTTGTTAACCTATCCTAACCTAACCTTACCCAACCTACTTAACTTAGTTAGTAAATTTTTTGTTTCATCACTTTCCATGAGTTTATATAACTTTTTAAAGATGTGATGAATTATCATTTTGATGATTATCCGGTCACTGAATGAAACAGTTAAACGTAGTAACAAAGCAAAAACTCGATTTAATTATGAGATCAAAAATGTGAGCTTTGACGTTATAAAATCTGGACTGCATTAAATTTCAAGGTAGACGCAATCATTTTCAGCTCGCAGAGTCTTCTTTGTAGTACGTTAAAAATATTCTATGAAAATATATACCCATATAAATTGCAATTTAGACGGAGTATCTGTGTAAAAATCCATTAAATATTGTTCAACTATAACATCCGTAAACACATCTTGTAATCATTTTAATGCACTCAAAAAATCTCCGACAGGACGGACAGAATCTTTGTAGAAGGTTAAAAATCTACTATGAAAAATATAAACATGTAATAATATAGCAATTTAGATAGATAAGCTGTATAAAACCCCATTAAACATCGTTTTACTATAATCTATCTAAACAAACGTCCTTTTAGTTCATTCAACAAATCTCCGACAGGACGGACGGGATCTTGTAGGACGCTAATGGTCTATTCTATGAAATTCTTTCCCACTAAATGTTACAAGTGTTCAGCTGAGATCGTATCTAAAGTGCTATCGCTGCCCGATCTGGAGCTTCACAAAGTCACGCCCACACTCCCATTTGCGTACAGGAAACTTCCACGAGCTTCCAGAAGGTTTCAGATTATCTCTCCTCTAACGGCCACCACCGGCAGCCGACTACCGGGTTCCGCTTGATGTTAAATAATAATAATATATAACTTGTATAACGCAGCTTTGGACTTTAATAATCTCCACTTTAAAGGAATAAAAGGAAGTTCTGGGAAGGAAAAAGGTATGAGGGATTGGAATGAATCTAGGAATCAGTTTGTTCGGAAGTGACGGACGTATGATCTATCTTTTCCGCTGCAGCGCAAAGCGATGAGTCAAGAGAGATCAGTTGGATGGTAGGTAAAATAACATGACATCAAAATACAGTTCTTAAATACAATTTAACTGAATATACAGTTTATACTTGACATTTTGAAAACCCACCCCTTCCCTTTTTCCCATCCTCTAAAGCAGCCGTTTGATACTTGGTGAAATTTTGCACATTTTAAAATAAGAGAAAAATAAATAACTGTCTGCATCTGATTTCGAAAAACTCTTCGTAAAGCGCAGGCAACGCTGGAGACAACAGTTCGTTTGTTTTTAAATGTTATTGTTGTTAAGGGCAGTTTTTTGGGTACAAATCAGAACACTTTTGAAAAGTGATATTAGTCATCTAATACGATTTAAAAAAAACTAACCTCACATAACCTAACCTTGTTCACATTTTTTTTCATCACTTTTCATCTTAATATCACCGTTCAAAACTGTTCGGATTTGACACGGTTCTGATAATGTCCGGTTACCGTTTTTAGATACTACACTAAAATCTCAATTGCTTGGAGTCCCATTGTGGACCTATAACTTACGATGACCGGATAAATCATCAAAATGATAATTCATCACATCTTTAAAAAGTTATATGAAGTCATGGAAAGTGATGAAACAAAACATTTATTAACTGGGTTAAGTAGGTAAGGTTAGGTTAGGTTATAAAAATCTTTCTTTCATCATTTTTTATGACTTTACATCACTTTTTAAAAGTGTGTTGAATAATCACTGTGTTGAGTTAGCATGGAACCATAACATACTTACAGAATTCTAGGTTGCGCGGCAGATGTTTGTAGGGGAAAGGAATGAGAATTAAATAGTAAAGTTTCTAAGGGCTAAGTTGATGATTATTCAGTTTTTGATCAAAACTTTAAAGGAGGCCATTCCAAAGAACGAATCGTTTCTGGAAGGTGGTCTCATCTGAACAATACTGAGAGCATCTCTATACAGGCATTGAAAATGTGTTAATAGTATATTATATTCTGATATCAGATAGTAAAAAATCGTTAAAACTAATTTTTTTTCATTTTAACAACACAAAAAGTAATATGGTAAAATATTGCGTAGATCAAAAATAAAAAGCTTATTTTTTTACGTGCCATAAGAAAAAGTAGATAAATTATAAAAACCGAAATAGCCAAATTTTTCTTTTTAAATGTTGGGCAATATACTTTTTAGCAATTGCACAACTTTTTTTCTGAATCCATATAAAATATCGACGAAAATGTCCACTTCAGCACACTTTATCTTAGAATAGTATTACTTATAACATAGAAAAAGTCTTAATTCGAGTGAAATTTAAAGTGAAACGAAGTGCATATCACTGACCAAGGTCATTTATGAATATTATAAAAAACAGGAGAGTAAGATTTGACCCCTATCGTATAACAGAAGTTACAAATATGGGGAATGATTTGTATCCCTTAATAAGCACTAGTTTTGTTTTTTGTCATATAATTAGGATTTCACCCAACGAAATAGGTCACCATATATTCCTATTTGATCAAGCTTTTTTAGTTAGATGGAGCGGTCAATTTTTTCGAAAGCTTTTTGGAAACTGGTATAAATTGTATCTAATTGTAATCATTATTGAAAAATTCCAAAAGATTAGAAACCCATGTTTCCTGGCGCAGAGAAAGGGTTCAAAGCATGAAAAAATATTTTTTTTTATATTTCAGAGATTCGAAAACCTTGGCAAAACTTGATAGTATACTAATTGCTCTATATTTTATTTTTAATGGTTGGTCACCTGATTTGAATACTGGTAACACATGTGCCTCTTTTCGCAAGTCAGGAGAAGTCCCCGTGGTTAAAGATTCATTACAAAATAATAAATAGCGGTAAACATAAAAAATTTGCCCAGCAACTGATAAACAACGGAGGAATTTTATTAGGTCCGGGACCTTTACTGGAATCTATTTTACTAAAAATATATATTTTACTTCATCTGCACTAATATGTATTTTACCCAGATTGCCCAGATTAGTAGATGATTCTGACTTGGTATAGATAAATGAATTTTTTTTATTGAATATGTTTTACTATGTATTTGCTATATATTTGCTATCATGTACAAACTTTGCCATTGAAACTAATAGTAAAAATATATTTTTTTAAATAATAGGAAAGATCAAACCAACCAAACCGTCAACAAAATAAGAAAATTAATTATATATTTTTGAAAAATCAAAATTTTCTCTCATATGAAATTCTAACATCAGTCTACCACGCTTGAGTACAATCAAATCTCCAATACGCTGTAATCAGCTGGGGAGCTGCATACAAAACAAATCTACTCCCTGTTGAAATTTTACAACGTCTACTTATAAAAATAATATTGAAAAAACCAAGAGATTATCCACACAACTAATTTTTGAAGAATTTAAAGTATTAAAATTTAATGATCTTCTCCAAAAAACATAATAACTCAAATAATAAAAGAAAAACTAAATCACAGCTTTTTAACTGAAAGTTGTACTCGTCAAATACATATATTTCTAACACAAAAATGTAACACCACTTTTGCTCAACATCATTACATACATCTAGGGAAAAAATACTTCAACAGCCTCCCCGAAAATATCAGAACAATAGAAAACGATAAACACCTACTAAAAGCAATTAAAGAGAAGTTCAATGTAAAAATTCCAAAATGATGAAACTATCTTTTTAATTAATAATGAATTTTAATATTCATAATTACAAACACTAAATATTCTTAATCTTGATGCTCACCACACTTCTAGACACAAGCGCCAGCTTCTACAGAAGAGGAACATTAAAAAATCAAAAGCAGTGAAAACTAATTGTATGAATTATTTTAGTTAACATTGATTATATTCTGTAATACTATTATACTTTCAATTGATTAATTATTTAATAAATTTATTTAAATAAATTAAAAAAAAAAAAAATTCGGTTAAACATTCACTGGGTGTGGGCAGACGAATTAGGTAGGTACTTTAAACAAAGCATGGATCGACAATTGGATATAAATATGTACAATATTTTGCGAGAGAAGTAAAATTTTTAACCATATGTAAAATTAGGAAGTAGAGTTATTTTTATGTCATTGTAAATTCTGTATACCGTATTTTAGCAATAAATCATTCAATCGATACGTGTACGACTTTTACTCGTAGTTCTCCAAACACCTGCCACCATCTTTGTACTTGACTTTCTCAAACAATAATAATTATATTCCGAGACCAAATAATCAATAATTCTAAATTATTGAAGAATACCTCCCTTAGTATCCTTAGGTACAACGAACATAATATTTATATTCCAGGAATTTACATTATAAAATTATATTTGGATTCCACTTATTGGGCCTTAATAACTGTAAAATAAACGTAAGTAATTGCCTTTGTTAATACCATGTGAAAATCAGTTCATTAATTTTGCGTATGTCTTATTTGAGGAAAACTTAAGATACTCGCATGATAAGTGACAATCTGAAAAATAAATTTCAGTCTCTTTTTTTTAAAATAAAACGTAAAAATACGTTATTAGGTTTTCGATTTATTTTTCAACTAACTAACTAACCATCACGCCGTTTCCCCGCAGGGGTAGGCAGAGAGGACGGACCGCCAAACAACTTGGTCTTGGCACACACTTCTTGCCTCATTCACATTCATACATCGTCTCATACATACTCTTCTATTATTCTGACTCTTGACATGGCCCGACTCGAGTATCTGATTCACTTGACCGTGCCATGTCTTCCTCAGGCGTCCCCGACTTCTGCTACCATTATTTTTTTACTATTTTTAACCATTATTTTTCATTGGAAAGAAAATACTTTTCAAGACAGAGTTAACTCTTTACTTGTTTATTTTCTTTATAAAAGAGGTGAATTAAAATGTTTCAGCTGTCAAATACACCAAATTTTCTTTGATCTGGAACAACTGTAAAAGAGTCAGAGATTTATTTGAGTTGTGGCAAACCTAAAATTGACAGCTTATCTAATCGGTAATTCTTTTCAGTAAATCAAGGTTTTAACGGCACGGTAGTACTTCGGCAGTAAAATTGCTATCATATTAGATGTCAGTCCAATCTAAATATTCTTTAAGAGAGACTAGTAAATTTACTCACGTAAAATATAAGATTCCACGTGACTGTCAGATTAATCTCACAGTTAGTAGTAACATGAAGTTATTTCAGATTTATAACGTTGTTTGGAGGAAACGGTAGATTTAACAAATTTATGTTTTGGTTTCCAATAACATTTTCAGTAACTATAATATTTTTTTAAAACTATTTTAATTTAAAAGAATTCATGCCTATTGGGTTACGAATATTATGAGAATATTTGATTTTCTCCTACTACCATAATTATTAGCTGAAAATGTTCCTTGTGTAATGCTGGAAGACTTGGTAGAGTAGTTGGTAGAGGAATTCAACCCACTACGTCTACGCCCGACGCACTTGTCCACTTAGCTACGGGTCAACCAGTTATTCTCAACATTACGTATTTAATGGAAAATATTTATATAATATGCTACATATCTTTATACATTGACTGGAACAAAAAATCTTTCACAAATATAAAAAAAATTCTGAGACCTTTTCATATAGCCGTCACTCCTGGATATATTGACCCCAGATTCCTACCCAACCCTCATGCCTTTTTCCTTCCAATAACCTTTCTCATTCCTTTCCCTAAAAAGACCCTCTACACAGCATCCACAAAGATGACATAGGCCCTGAGGGAATTTTTCCTTAGGGCCTCCTGTATGGAGCAAATGTAAAAAAAAATTATTCAATGAATACCAGGTTTCGCTTATGTCAAGTTTTGTCGGGACTTATAAATCAACTAATTTTTATGAAATACGGAGAAATTCATATAAGAAAAAATACAATGACACAAAAAGATACAAATAATAGAAAAAAGATGAGCGAAACCTGTTTGACTGTCATATATTCATTCCATAAAAGCTGTATATTACAAAGGGGGGTTTTTCATTTAAATATAATGTCACACCTCCAATTTTATGCTTTAGAAAAAAAAACGTTTTTTTACAATTGCAATTGAAAAGTTAATTCATTATGATGACGCATTGAAATTAATTTTACAAAAAAAATCAGAGGTCAAAGTTAATCTTATTTATTTTATAAAATAGTGGCAACTGTTCCAGTTATTGTAGATATTTTTTCCGGGTTATGAGCCTTTTAACTTTCCCCATTTTACTCAACGCAAGTATGCAAGATTTACGAATATTTTCCGTGAATTTTTTCCCGGTTTGTTATAATAACTTCTTCGTTAGTAGTTTCAGATAGCATTACTAAAACTGGCAGCATCTTCTGAGATAACTTAAAGAAAAAACCTTAAGGCTCCTTTATTCTCGGGGGTAACTTTGATCACTGGAAGATAAAACATTGATTGCGATTTTTTTATTTTTTTTTTGTAAAGTAATTTTATTAAGAAATTTTAGTAAGAACATAGTATTTTTTTATAAATATATATATATTTTATTATTTTTATTTCTTGTTAGAGCATACAAAACTCATTGTATGACGAGAAGAACTTACAATACTTAGGTGAGAGTTAATAGATACAATTTTACATTGGTATTTTGATATCAAAATTAAAAGTTTCACATTCGAAACAATACATTAGCACCCATTATTTTAGTGAAAAATAAATTTCAAGAAAAAGAAAATAAAATTGAATATTTTCACTTTTGTCTCATTAAACCAAAAAAATAAAATAATACCTAGATACGATTAAAAAAATAATCTGGGCTGTAATTGGTTAATAATAAATTATTAAAGGTGAAATTGATTAAAACATAAAGGTTACTGGTGTTTATTTTGATTTGTTTTTTTTTTAATATTTTGATTTGTTTGTTGTTTATTTTATTTTTTTGTTTTGTTTCGCTTTGTTTTTGTTAACTGTTGAGGATTTAAATTTATAATATGGGTATTCAATTTTACCAATACTTATTGATAACATCATCAACAATAATTTACGCAAGCAACAAAGGTAAATAATAGTATATTTTTAGCGGCATTAATTCTAAAAAAGAAAAAGAATGATATATAAAGGTTTAAAAAAATTGTGTATAGTTTTCGATAGTTTACTACGTATATTCTGTTTTATAAAAACCATGTAAAAGCCAGGCTGAGCGTAAAATTAAATAATAAATAAAAAAACAGTTTTGTGATCAAAAATACGGACTAATCGCCCGTAATTTTCAAATTCATAAATTCGGTCATATGCGACGTCAGGAAGTGTAAGAGAGACAGAGTACGCAACGTTGATTGGCTGTATCGATATGGTTGTCAAAAAGTACTAAGTCAGTGGCGACATCGATTGCCATTCCAACTTGCATGGAAAGCATTTCTATTTGATGGTGTGTCTATTATCTGTTCAGCTATGTATTGTAATTAGATCTAATCATTCTATGCTTATCTTATATATTGGTACCACTGAAGATATGAACCGACAGAAGTGTGTTGTGGGCGTATTAGTGTGTCCGAAGTTATTTTTAAATATTGATTTTATTTCTTGAACCGAAAATCAAAATCAAAAACCGTCGATCGAGATATGAGTTCCTTGCTTGGTACTTAAGTATATTATGTGTTCACAAGGTGGAAATATTATTAATTAAATACGAGAAGAAATTTTCTAAGAGTTTATCAAAGAAATAGTGTGGATAATTTGCGTCGCAGCTGCGAACTTCTCCCGTGTTGTTAATTAATCGGGAAATCATTCTGGCGGAAGTAAGGTAAAAAGTTAGTTCTGGATAGCGTCACCAGGGGTAAGAGTGGCGCTACACCGACCTTGCAAACTTTCCCTCTGCGAATGTTTCCAATTCAAATATACCCTAATGTTATATTAATTGAGCCTCAGTCTGGATTTCAGATTAAATTCAAGAATTATTTCGAGATGTTGTTTTGGTATCGCAGTTGAAATTTCTTCGTTGGTTTTATCATAATCGATGAACACAAAGGTACCAACTAAGATTTACTGATTATTAAGTATCTTTCAAATCATTATATTTATTTTATTTTATTAATACAAGACTTAGAGGGTACATATGGTTTTTGTGATATTTCACCCTCCATGCTAGGGATGACCCTGTGTTATGGAGGGTGAATTTTACAGTTCTTGAGAGAATAACATTAATTAAACAAGTAAGTATAAATAGAAGATCTACAATCGTAATGGTTATTAAATGCAATGAAAGTATGAGATTTATTTGTTTGATTACAAAAAAGTAGATAATTATAATGGTGGAATGGATTACATGTATAATCAGAGTTACGCAAGTAAGGAACGTAAGCGTTTGTGTTGAGGGTAAGTGGTGTACATATGACTTGTTGTGGTTATGAGCACTGATGTGCGAGGGGTTAGTTTTACTTGAGGTTATAGCTATAATGTTTTTGTATTTATGGATGAACCTGGTAAAATGATATGAATTATTTGAGTAAGTGGTGCCATAGGTGTTTAAAGATAATAATGGTAGTGAGAATTTTTTACAGTATCTATACATAGTTCTGTCATAACAGAGTTCAATGACATTTTTATTTGTGTAGGTGGTGACTTTCTGGTACTTAGGGTCAAATTCAATTGTACATAAATAATATTTTGGTATTGCAGGGTAATAAGCAATGTTTACATAAAGACTGTTGTAATAGAAAGATATAATCATTAAGTAATATTAAGAGAGAAAGTAAGAATTGTGGCTATAGTATGCTGTTTTCGTATATTTATAGATAATGAGAGTGGTGTGATTGAAGAGGATTATGATGTTGGCAAGACTAGGGAAAAATAAGCCTGGATAATTTGGATTTAGTTTATTTATCAAATATCATTTTGTTTAAAAATAATTCAGATACCTGAACCACTGATAATGATTTGTGTATGTTTTTGTTTTCTATTATTGTAACAGTTGTTTCGGTTTTCAAGGCCAAATTCGAACTGTAGTTATACCACGTTTAGACGACTTATTTATATGATTCTATTTTACCCCTTCCCAATTTGAAATTATTTATTACCGTTTAAACAGATTTTCAGATCAGATCTGTCTCTATTACACTTCCTGGCGTCGTATATGACCGAATTTATGAATTTGAAAATTACGGGCGATTAGTCCGTACTTTTGATCACAAAAATGTTGTTTTTTATATTTATTATTTAATTTTACGCTGAGTCTGGCTTTTACATGGTTTTTATAAAACAGAATAAACGTAGTAAGCTATCGAAAATTATACACACATTTTTCAAACTATTATAAATATCATTGAACTGATAAGCTGAATATGAAACAATATTAGTAAAACAAGTAACAGTAACAAAAAACTAGAACATATAAGACAAATCACTGAAATTATATTACCAACACTACTATAATTTGTACTATTCAACAAAGTGCTAGTATATATAATGCTTATTTCTATAAATGAAGTCAATAAATATATCAATACCGAACTTGTTGCCCAGATTATGCTTCCTATTGGTTAGTGAGTGTGTCTGATAGTTGGTCTTTTATGTATTTGCAGAAGAATGTTACGTTATGTCTTGGCTTCCTACTCGGCACGTGGAGTTTAATAGTGGCAACGATGTCAGGACTGTTAATGTCTATATGTAATACTACCAGACAGTGTTATTAGATGCGATTGATTCATCAAACTGACATAATAAACTTAAAATTTAAATACCTAAGAAATTTCTGCTGAACTCGTTTTATATTGTTAGAGTGAACTTTATACAAAGTGGCACAAATAGGTGAATTATATTCCATTCGACTTCTGACTAATGAAATAAAGAGGGTTCTAATACAATCTAAGGACTTAAAATCAGTTTAAGTTCTGCAAAGGAAGCATCTTTAAAGCCTTATTAGTTATATCGTTAATGTTTGCAATGAATGTCAAGTTTTCATCGAATATTACACCAAAGTCACGAATTTGTGACACTGATATTAATTTAACATTATTTAATGTTAATTTATGTAAGATATTACAATGAGTTTTGGAAAATCGTATTACTTAAAATTTCCGAATATTCAAAAATAACGAATTTTTTTACACTATTGGTGAAGTTGATCTAAGTTAGTCTGTAAAATTTGACAATCGTATACATTTATATATTTTTAAGTCGTCATCAAATAGCAGAATTATTGTTTATATTAAATGATTTTCTATTTTCAAGAATTTTTTTATTGTCTTACTTTTCAGTTCAGAGGACAACAACATCGGTGCCTGTAGATTCAATGGCTTTTAATTGCATTTAAATCAATCGTAAGTTTACAGAAATTAAATTGCTTTTCTGCGACCATATGAAATTTTTTAATTTTTGCAATTTGCTTCGATTAAATCGATCAATTGATCGTTAGTATGAAGGATATCAAACGTAATAAGTTAAAACTCATTTTAAAGGCTTAAATTTGTATTTGAATGTCTCAATTACATTGATCGCTCTACAGAATTGAACTTATTGAATCAATTGACACCTATTAGTAAAATGTTTGTTTTAAGTTGATTTAACCCATTGGACAATACAACATTTTTCATAATCGTCAATCAATCAAAGTCAAAAAGGTAAGCACAAATTCTCCTACCTACAAGATAAATAATGTTGGCACACGTGAACAAAAAACATAATTTATTACTTACCCAAAAGTAAATCGTACGAAAAACACAGCTTGGAAATTTCTTTCAAATCTTTTTGACATTGCTAACATACTCACGTAGTAACTTGGGAGACGTATTTTCTAAAGCAAACAAATGCTCTTCAAAATAATGAAACTTTGAACAAAATTATTATGAAAGGTTCAAGTGAATATTTAAAACATTAAAATATACCCACCTCCCTTGTAGTTTGCTGAAACTACTATTTTAAAATGAGGAAAATTCATTTATTGTAAATTACAATTTTCTAACATATTTTTTAATAATTAGAGTATATTCATAAAGTACCTAGATACAATTAATCTTTTTATCTTCACCAGCTGAGAGGCAGTTTTCGAAAAACTTTAAATATATAGCAACCCTTATAAATATCATGAAAGAAAAAAATTTCAAATACAAAGCGTAAAACTGTAAATAATATTTGTAATATAATATGTACAAATTTCCCATTTTTCTAATAATTTATATGCTGACACTTCCTGCATGACTAACTCCGACTGTCAATAATAAATTCAATAGATATACCTACGTACCATGCACCGTGGGTAATAATAGTCCCATAGGCTTTATTTTGAAAGAATACTTGCAATATGAACGGTCAGTAGCTAAGTGGCACCGCGTTTGAGTCTCACCCAGAAGTCGTGTGTTGAATTCTTCAGTTTTGTTATACCTAGTACATAATGCGCACCAATACACACACTCCTATGTGTGTAATGTTTGGGTAAAACTTCGAAGTTAAACACAACAATACAATTAAAGACATATACTTGTGTAATCGATTATTGCCAACAAGCAGACCATCTAATTTCAAAACTATTTATAAAACAGCTTTCGTATGCTGGGTACACACCTGTCATTACACCTAGTAATTATATTTTAAAGCTTGAATAATAAAAAGTTGACGTGTTAAGAATTAAGTGTGGCATGACAATAGAGAACTTGCAGCGGTATGTTACGGACCTTTTAATCAAAAAGCAATCCACTTTAAAACTTCATAGACAGGTGATGTGGCGTGTTGACGTTTGCGCAATCTGATGTTATCTAGTTTTAGCATTTATTTTCAACAAACAAAAAAATGTTTTTTACACAATTTTCTGTATCTTCTATCAATATTAATGTTATTACTGACTGAGCGTAGCGAAGTCCTGTATTGTAAATCTGTTTTTGGTTTCTTTTCCGAAAATCAAGCAAGCCTTAACCCTTGATGTTTAACTTTGACGATGGTTCAGTAAAGATTACTTTTTCAAAAATCAAATCTTCGTGGTAATTATTTATTACTGTTTTTTATTACTCTTGTTTGCATCTTTTCAATATAATGATACCTACGTGCCTAAAAATAGTTAAAAAATATATTTTCCATTGAGACAGTGATGTTTCTTTGAACAAAATGTATGGTTCATAATTTTAAGAATGATTAATTGTAATCATTATTTTTTATTTGATTTAACAACTTTGGGAACCACCGCCCTGGAAATATTTATTAAATAACCAACACCTCTGCCATAGGTAACCACAAGTGGTTGACTAAGTTTGGTGACTAAGCAGGTGTGCCCGGCTTCATGTGGTGAGGTTTGTCTTGGTCTTGGCGGCGGATGCATCTGAGGGAGACTCTTTGAACTCTACAATAGAACTCTATCTACCCATCTTCTTTACACATCTTCTCTCTCTTATTTCCTCCACACAGCATCCCTGAAGTGACCTAGACCATAAAGGAAATAATCTTTTCCAGAGCCTTCTGTGTGGAGCTAATGTAACAAAGGGTAGATGGGTATTTAAATCCCTACTTACAAATCTTATGATTTCTGAGGAAATTTTAGTTTGGATTTAAAATAAGGGATAGTATTAGAAACGAACTTTTTTGGTTTACTAACTGTTCACAGAAACAACTAGGTTGTATAATTAAATTAAATATAATTAAATATCCCTGTCGAAGACTTAAAATACAATTTCTTATTAAATACTGTAAAAATACATACATTAGAAGATAGACGCAAAATAAACGATTTAATGTTCTTATTCAAAATACTTAACACTAAATTCGACTGTTGTGAACTCCTGCAACTTATATACCCACAGTAACAACACGACAAAATACAATATTCTACAGCAGCACACATAAGCGTAACTACATTGCCCACTCTCCGATACAACGACTTCACACCATGGGAAATCATTACTTGGGTGATGTTGACATATTCAATACCATCTTGGCAAGTTTTGTGGATCATTTAAAACATTTATTTCAACAATACTCCTTAACACATCATGTAAACCTACAAATAGCTGTAATTTTCTGTTTTTTTTCTTGTGTTTGTATGACTTGTTGCATAGCTTTTATCAAATATAATTTTATTCTTATTTTTTATGTTTCAAAATATCTGTCAAATTAAAATTATACTACCAATCATGTAAAAGCCCTCTGGGCGTAAAATAAATAAATAAATAAAAATAAATAAATAATAATTAATGCAACGTAATATACGAGTGTGATCACAAAAAGGGAGTTTTTAACATTAAACCTAAACAGGAAGCCCCGATAGAAAAAATTCCCTCAGGGCCTATGTCATCTTTTGGGATGCTGTGTGGATGGTCTTTTTAAGAAAAGGAAGGATAGAAAGTTCTGGGAAGGTAAAAGGTGATGTTTGGAAAATAAGGGTAGGGTAGGAATCTAGGGATCAGTGATTTCAGGAGTTACTGACATATGAATATATCCCTCCCACTGCAGCGCAAGGCGATGGATACGTGGCGTACCAGATAGGCTAACAGGCGCATCGTGAACACACTTTACCCGATGAACCTGGGCAAACGTAACCAACAACTTGGGGTGAACTTTGGCAGAGATGTTGGTTATCCAATAAATGGTTCCTGGGGCGGTGGTACCCAAACCTTTCTCCTGAATTGACATAGCACGACCATTTAATTAATTTATTGAGTCGGGTCAAGCTGGAGGTCACGGGTTCAAACCCCGGCATATGCAAGTAAATTTTATTTGAATTATTTGTGTTATTTCACAATTTACTCATTTGCAAAACGTTGCTTAAAATGGCTTTACCCGTGTTTGGTGTCCATATTTGAATAGCCAGGTACTTCCTCACCTTCCTTTTTCCCATCTCCTTCCCCTCTTTACTACCTTAACCCTAACACCTTAGGAGCAGTGTCGCTCTTGTGCGGTTTCAAATTTAAAAAATTCAGGTTCGCTATCTCAAGCTGTAAACATAATTTCAGAATCTTGTTATCTTATTAGACAATATGGTTATTTTTAAATTTTTGTAATTTTGTTCAAATTAAAGCAATCGATAACTTTTTAGAATCACCAGGGATTGAAATATGATATTTAAGCGAACGCTTCTCTTACCTATCAATTCTAACTGGTAATTGATCTAGGGACCATCTTGGAAGACTTATTTACCTCCAATTACAAATCTCTTGAGAATTTCGTTTTGCTTGTTGTATTTTTATTTTTGATTTGAAAATATATTTCGAAAATCATTTCAAGTTTTCTAAGGAGAATATGATATTTAATTTTATAAAATAAATTCGTATTTTTTGATCGATAGAATCTTTAAAGATTTATCAAATTTAACTGTAGGTTAGTAAAGTGAACTGCGGAATCAGACCTCTACTAGCTGAGTACTCCATCAATGGATAAGCAACTTTTTTGGCTTTTAAATATTGAAGCAGGAAGTTTGGCTGTTCAGAATGTTTGACCTCTGTGGTCGAGGGGTAACTTCCTGGTGTAAGAATACCATTCAGAATTGAAACGTTGCTTGAAATTTCTTTAACCGTGTTTGGTGACCAGATCTCAATAGTCACGTACTTCCCCACCTTCGTCTTCCCCATCTCCTTCCATTACTTATTATCTTCATCCTCATATTATTAAGATAACCCAATTGGGGACGCCATAGTGTCACTGGATCCGAACGGTTGGAACAGTTGGGACTCTTTCGCGGTGTTCACATTGGAGAAGCAGTCGATTTAAAATTAGTGTGAATCAATTTTTAAAATATGAATTAAAAATAATGGACAGAAGAGACATCTCTGGTCATTTTTGGATAGATTTTGCTCTGCAGGTGAGTGATAGCGAATTACAGTCATCTTTGCATTGATCAGATGGATTCTACCGGATTGTATCGTTTGTCAAAAGAGGTCGATTTAAGACTAAAATGATTAAAAAAAAATTGTCACAATAATGTGGCAGTACGTTTGGAATTACAATGTGCTAATTCATCATTATTAAAAATTCTACTCTCTTGAGAGCTGGTTGACATATTATTATCTCATCGTGCGAATGCAAATATATTATTGTGCTGTTTTGTCGTCTGCTGACGAATCTGAAGATCAAGGAGCGGAACTCAATTGCGAGCAAAATTCTGGTGAGTCTTCTGTTTATATGTATTTTGGTGGCTGGTTTATAAATTGTTGCTTCTCCTGCAGAGTGAATTCAATAATCAATCCATTATTTTTATAGGGAATTAAAATATTCCCTGATGGTCTGTGTGATTACCAGCCAGATCATCTCCACACTTTAAAAAAAATATATATATAACATATGGGGGAGGGGGGTAGGGGTGGTCCACAAGGGTTCTTAATCAATTATATTATTTACAATTGTGACTAAATCGTTTTAGACCGTCGAATTTCTAATTATTTTAGTATTTCCAGTAGGATAATTATCTTGGGTTTGTAGCTCACTTCAATATTGTTCAGGGAAAAACCTTACAAGTAAAATGAATTTTTAATGTCCTAATTTTATTGTCAAATTGTTATTATGATGTATGGAATTTTTTATTATTTTATGAAGGAATATATGTTTATTTATGTTTTTACTGTTTTATGAAGGGATATATGTTTAAATTTGAGTAGGAATGGTTATTATATAAACTGTATACATGTTTTGATTTCGAAATTATAATGAAAATTAGGAAGACTTAACAATTGATTCTAATTACTTATTCATTACAAATTTAGGGTCTATTGTTTTAGTTAAGCGTGTAAGTCTATCAAGATTATTACTTTTATTACAAGTTTGAAATTAAAATATGTATATAGTTTATATAATTACCATTCCTACTCCAATGTAAACATATATACCTTAAAAAACAATTAAAAAATTTAAAAAAATCCCACAACTGTGAAACTGTGAGGTGTGGTTACATAATTCACAGTAAAAGATTGTTTTTTGATTCTACACATCCATTTTAGAAATTGCGAATTTATTGGGTTCGAAAAATTGAAAAATAGTTTTACATTTTGATGAAAACTTGTTCCTGTATGTAAGCTTTTTTTAAGATTTCCCATGAGATAACTACTGAGGTCCCAACTTGACCGTAAAATCCTATGCAAAAGCGACAAGTTCGAATTAGGAAATACATTTATTTTAGTATTATAGTTTCTAAATAACGAGATTAGTGGTGTGTTTGAAAACTATTCAAAAATTCACAGACCCTTTGCCGTTGAAAAATACCCCCACCATTTGCTGTTCGAATAGATCATCCATTTATTTAAAAAAATGCTATTCGGTGTACTTAAAATGTATCTACTCTCTGATGTTCAAAACAACAAGCTATTTAAAGATGCCCCCACTCCACGCTTTTCAAGATGCACTACATTACACGGTTCTTAAAATTTAAATTTTTTAAATTGCCCCTGAAAATACGGCTCTATGGATTACCTCCGAATTCGCTTGGTGCAGGTGATACAAGGACAAAGAAGTAAAATTATTATTACCTTATAATTGGTATTATAGTATTAACGTTCTAATTGGTAGGCTTCTATCTGACGAGCCGCAATAGTTTCTTTGACGAACAACAACAATATGCTTAGTAAATACGACGACAATTAGCGAAATTACGCCCAAAGCGAACCATTATCTAATTCCTTTGAAATAATTAAGCAACATTACGCAAAGGTAGGCAGTAGGTCGTAGGCAGCCCACATCGTCTCAGCTCAATTCCAGTCGAACAGTCATTAATTAGACGGGTGATTAACTATTCAATATTATATACAGGCGTAATTAAAACATAATAGTAAGGTAAATAATAGCTTTATTGTAAATAATCAAAGGCAAATGGACTGAGCCTACCACTTTCCTTAACCTCTGTATGGACAAGCTGAGTTCCTATTTTGGTCTCACATTACTTACGAAGCAATAACTATTCTAAATTTATTTATACTGGGTTTTTACAGAAGAACAATCCAGTTACAAACACTCAGCTCACATACAAAAAGGTACAACAATTACCAAAATCTACTAAGCCATAGGACACATTAATTTTCATATACCTAAATAAAGATTAAAATATAAAACAAATAAAAATAAAAATTCAAAATTAAAAATATATATGAAATACAAGTAGGTATTACAGAAAAGTAAGAGACGCAAGTAATATATAATATAATCAGTGCAACATATTATTCAACAAGAGCAAATTTTTTTTTTGAATCCATATAAATTATCGACAAAAATATCTACTTCAGCACACTCAATCTTATTATACAGTCGACACATTTGGGTCAGAGGGCTAAAATACTCAATATTATTTTTGAAAATATTCAGGTGAAAAATGCTATGGGGTCTTAAACAATGGGAATTGGGGACATTTATTTCAATATTGCTAAGACATAATGAAGTATCAAGATGGCCGTGGATAATTTTATGCAAACATATTAGGTCAGTCAATTGTCTTCTTAAGTGTATTAATCTTAAAATGCTCACAAATGTCCCTAAATCGATGTATTATATTTATATGAGACTAATTGGTTCCATTTTTTGCTAAAGTTTTTTTCTAAAAAGATCCTCCACACAGTATCCCCAAAGATGACACAGGCCTCGAGGGAAATTATTTTCCTCAGGGCCTCCTATGGGGAGCTAATTTTTAAAGAAATCCATAAGTTTCAGTTCATTTGGTATCGCATTTAGAAAAAAACGATAAACAATATTTGTACGTACCTTCCGTTATGCTCTACTTTGAATTACTTACCCAAATTGTAAATGAAATTTCCAGTAAATTCGATTAACGTTTTATCTCATTTGAAACTTGCAAGTTGTTGGACGCATTCACAGCAGAGAATCGGGGGTCCTCCGGCAGCCGATTTCCAATACCGCTCTCTCCAACGACAATATCTCCATCCAATGCCAACATGTCCTTTGCAATGGCAATATGTCTGTGCACCGCCAATGTCTCCATGCAATGCGGCTCACACACTGAACAGACAATCCGATAGAAGGGAAACCTAATTTATTGTACCCTAAAAATTCATTTCGGAGATAAGACCTTTAAAAGTTTCATTTGTCTGTAGTAAACATTCACACAATATTTTTTTTTAAGTAAGACTAATATTCCCAGATTACGAATAACCTCACAATATTGGAAAATCTCCTACTACCGTCACAGTAAGCGGAAAAGGTTGCTTGTGTCGTGATGCCGGACTTAGCTAGCTGAGGAATTGAACTCACTACGCCCGTGTGGGCCCTCAGTACCAACTTAGCCAGCCTCTGAGGGTTTGACTGATAGTTGTGATATATGTAATAAAGTATTTCAATTCATAGACTACACAATTTATTTATTTTAATCATTTTATTCATAAGTTTTGGGTACAAACAAGGAAAAATTTCGTTTTACCAACAAAAATGACCACCTAATTTAAAAATTAAAAAGTCCAGACTTGTAACAACATAAACACCACAATAATAACAAATACGCCATGCGCCGATCGTACAAACAGTCAGTTTCAATTACGTAACGACCGACTTATATTGAGAGCGCGCTACCAGCCGTCACCGTAATCTGTGGTTGAGATTTTGAAACGATTTTAACGTAGTTGGATGTACGGTGCGTAATTTGAATTGTTATTTAAATACTCAATCTTGTTTCAACTTTTGTTAAAATTTAAAAATATCAATAAATGGATTATTGATTCTGTGCTTGTACAACTGGTTTCCGGATTCTGTATATATTAATTAAGACATCAAGGATATGGAAAGACAAAGAAGAGCGATATCCGTTAGAGTAGGTATGTTATCAAGAAGTACTAACTTTTGCAGTACAGACGTCAAAAGGATGCTATTCAACGTATTCTGTACACTCAATAGAACTGTAGGTAGATTACACTGCATTCCAATGGCATAAGCTAAGAGTCGCTAATAATAATGCTTATCGCCAACTATACCGCCTACCGAGGTACTGCAGCGCTACGGAAATGTTCCTGGAGGGATGAGTGCACTCTTTCAGAGCGCTTCTCCGCCATGACATAGGAAGCTGATGGCGCAGACTACGCCAATAAAATAACACTATCATCACTGCCATGGTTGCCTGATAGAGTCCCCAATGATGGCCCTCTGGAGACGAGAGATATTCAAATATCCTCAATAAACGGCTCCTTTGCATACTTTTATCACTTCTTTTCCGCATTTTTTTTCTCTGTCTGTGTATTCTTATTATTTTAAAATATAATATGTATTGCATTGCACTGCATTCACTCTTATTATTATTATTTACATCTCGACCACGGAGCCTGTCACTGAACATGATCGGAAATATTTAAAACGGAAATTCTTTATTTAACAGATATTCAATTTCATTAGCTTGTCTGGGGTCCAATTGTCGAAAATTCTTATATAACTTTGCGAAATCAGTTTTATATCAAATCAGTTTAGATCACACTTCTAGGAGTCACGTGTTCAGTGGGCTCACACGTATTTTACGACCAGTCTTATTCAAGGAACAAAATAAAATAATACAAGTCACGTGACATCTGGTGGAATTTTATTTTACTGTCTCAAATCCCAACTGTTTCGAAATTTTTTCCAATGATATCGATAGGGACAGCGCATTGTTATTTTTTATAGAAAAATCTCTTTGTGATTATATTTGCATGCAGCAATCTTTGCTTTCTTGAGAATGTTCGTTACATAGTTATTGGTTTATATCGAGAGCACTTTTAAATTGGTTGAATGTTCTTTAAATGCGTATTGGTTAATATCGAGAGCACCTTAATTTTTTTTTTAAATATCGTTAAATAGTAACTGATTAATATCGAGAACACCCTTAAATCAGTTGAATGTTCCTATAATACATATTGATTAATATCGAGAGCAACTTTATTATATAATACATGAATCATTTGCTAGAAAAGCATGCTTATTAATACGAATTAACAGTTGTAGCTTACCTAATTGTATCTATGTAATGTGTATTTCGTGAAATTTGGATTGGAGAACATTTCTTTCTCCTGTGCAAGGATAAAAAACTATTATGAAATACATAATTGGCTCGCATAACATTAAAGCGGTCCTTGGAACACAAACGTGAAAAAAATATATATTAAAACTATCTTTTGTACCGGTATTTCAAGATAAGATGCTCCAAAGAACTTGCGTCCTTAAGTATTTATCTCCCATATAGACATCTTATAAAAATAACTGCCAACTGCTTATGTTAGTAAAGTCTGCATACATTGCGCTTGCACGTGTTCTGTCGCATTTTACTTATAAAATAAAAATCTTATGCTACACACGGTAAAATAAACTGCCGGTGACAATATCAAGTATACACCTGCTTTTCATCTACCTGGGATGCGTGGCTCCTAAAAGTAGAACCACATTTGCTCAGCGACAATAATAGTTCATTGCTCCTAAAATAAACAAAGCATTTAGATCGGATATAAAGTCAAACAATACAATGTTCACTATTGAATATATGAAAATTGGATACATGAATTAAAAATTAAAAGTTAATGAAATAAATTAAGAAGAAACAAAAACACAAAAACTGTTATGCAGTGACCCCGTTAAAATATGCACTGCTAAAAATTTAATCAGTACAGCTTTATACTTCGAAAGAGGCATAAACATCGACAAATAAACCATGACTATTGATAAAAATGAATTTCAATGAATATAAAAATCATAATCTATTGATATAAAGGAATTTTAAGTCTAAAATGTATACACCTAAAAAAATTGCGTTATGCTCTTTCAGTTATATTTGTGATAATTTAAGACAGGTTACCAAATTATGGAGTTGTATCTAAGTGTAATATGAACTGCGAATTTTTAATGTTATTTTTATTTTTGTCACTACATAATTTTATTATAACATGATTACATAACATACAACATATACCTAAGTGTTTATATATAGAAAGAGTCTAAAGCCAATTTTTGAAGTGTATAAATTAAATACATTTAATTATTAACCTCGATAAAGGCCCCTAGTGAGGTTGATTTTTATGAGAAAAAACTTGATTTATTTATGGTGAGATGCAATAAATAAATACATATATACATATACGATAGTATGGTAGTCGAGAGGGTAAATATAAATAATTGTATTATGAAATATTTATATTAAATATTTTTATTAAATTTCTTTAAAATATTCGATTCACACGGGCATTAGGGATGTGCTTAGAATAAGTTCGTATTTTATACATTTCTCTTTTATAAATCATTCTAAATTTTATTCAAATTCTTCCCCATAACAATACATAAACTAACGGAACGGTCAAGATTTATGCATCCGGACATTGTACTCATATTAAATGAATTTACTATAAATAACCTTCGGATTGAAGGAACTAAAACGCAGCCATGAAACTAAATTCGGAGATCGCGCTTTTGGCCCTGAAGCCTCCAATAAACTCCCTCGTGAACTAAGTCGCCTGATAAGCTTCGGATATTATCTAAGCATGGTGTTAAATTTAGAAGGAAATATCAAATCAGTAAAATAATAAAATTTTCATTGAAAAATAAATTCATATTTTCATATTTCGTACCTTCATTACAACTACAACACTACCACTAGCAGATTTGTGACCAATGAATAGACGACGCGTCCGAAATAGTACTCTTCCACTTTTCTCTTATTTAATAAATCATAACCCGAGTTTTCCTTTAAATCATAAGGTTTATAAGTAGGTTCTTAAATACTTACCTACTAAATTTTAAAACATGTATTTTACGTCACATTTTTTTTATTTCAAATAAAGAATTATGTATTTTTTCGAAAGAAACGTGACTTTATCAATGACAAATCTTTTTTCAAACATCAAGGCTGGGAGATTTATTTCTAATTTTACGCCCGGCTGGGCTTTTACATGTTATTTTTTATTCATTACAAAGAACATCTAAATAAGCACAACAAAATAAAAGCAAGTAAAAAAAAATCAAAACAAAATCAAAACAAAAATCACAAAGGAAGTAGAAGACAAAATAAAAAACAACCCCTAAAACAAAAACAATGTCAAAAACGAAGGTAATTATTTATTTATGACTACCGTTTTTAACGGCTTTCATTTGATTCATCTTAATGATAATAAACAACAACTTTTTGCATTTACGATTTTGAAAAATATTGATATTTAATATTAATTTCGTAAATAATAATTTACGAGAAAATTTTCTGCACGACACACCATTTTGACACACCGAGTTCTCGCATAGTTCGCGTTTGTTTGTGTAGTGGCAGTGTAGAAAATATGAAAGGCATAATCGGCATAATAGACAATTTTTCGAGATCGCTAGACACGCACCCGTTAATTGTTAGGCGATCAACTTTCATACAAAACATCATATGAATTTAGTTTCTTAATATGGTTTACTACGATTTTTTTTAAATAAACGTTTTCATTTTAGGGAAGGTTGGGTTATTATTGGTTATTACAGGTTAGCTTAGGTTGGGTTGGATTATTATATGTTAGATTAGAATAGGTTAGGTTGGATTATTATATGTTAGATAAGGATAGGTTAAGTTAGGTTAGGTTGGATTATTATAGGTTAGATTAGGATAGGTTAGGTTAGATTAGGTTGCTTGTTTTTGGGGTGTTATGCCGTGTTGCGCTAATTCCTTCTTTAGCCGACGTTTCGGACAGCGTTGCAGTGTCCATCATCAGGGCAGATCCGGTAGATCCGAAGATGTGTCTCAATGTGAACACCTTCGGATCTACCGGATCTGCCCTGATGATGGACACGCCATTAAGTATGCGCTTGAATGGGTGAGGGTTTATACCAAGAAGTATGTAATTGGAATATTTTTGGACATCTCGGGTGCCTTCGATCATGCGTGGTGGCCGATGATTTTAACTAAGTTGAAAAGTCGAAATTGCCCACCTTTACTATTCAATGTTATTAGTGATTATTTACGTAACAGAAAGGTTATTGTGATGTATGGTGATTTTTTCATCATACGTGACGTTAACATGGGCTGTCCACAAGGGTCAGTCCTTGGGCCTGACCTGTGGAACATCCTTTTTTACGACTCCTCTAGGTTACCCTTGCCTGAAGGATGCATATCGGTCGACTACGCAGATGATAAGTTTCTTTTGGTCTCAGGGGACAGCAGAAAGGAAGTGGAGAGTAAAGCAGAAGAGGGTCTGCGTGAAATTCTTGAATGGGGTAAGAGAAACAGGCTGAACTTCGCTCCCCATAAGACCGTGGGACTCTTGATGAAGGGTATGCTCAGTCGTGCCAGAAACCCTACCATCAGAATGGGAGGCTCCACTATTCGTTTCGTTGAAAGCACCAGGTATTTAGGCGTCACTTTAGATAGATCTTCTTCGTTCCTAGCGCACGTCAAGAGCGTTTCTAGCAGGGCCCAGGCCCTATTCTTGAAATTGAGAAGGCTCTCGACGGCTGAGCGGGGATTGGAGGTTGGATTATTAAAGGATAGATTAGGATGGGTTAGGTTAGGTTAGGTTGGATTACTATAGGATAGATTAGGACGGGTTAGGTTAGGTTAGGTTGGATTATTATATGTTAGATTAGGATAGGTTGGGTTAGGTTGGGTTGTTATAGGATTTTTTAGGTTGGATTATTATAGGATAGGTTAGGTTGGATTATTATAGGATAGGTTAGGTTAGATTAGGTTGGATTATTATATGTTAGATTAGGATAGGTTAGGTTAGGTTGGATTATTATAGGATAGGTTAGGTTAGAATAGGTTAGGTTGGGTTATTATTGGTTAGGATAGGTTAGGCCATTTAAATATGAAAAAACCTTTCCTTAATACTTTAATTTTAATAAATAACCGTTTTTTTATTTACAATATTTTTTATGTATAAATAAATCAACACATCATTTTTAAAAAAATGTTTTTACTGTCTATGATATAAAAAAGCTATAATTGTGTTTTTTAATTGTTATTTTGGTAGTGTCCAACAACAGTGTAAAAACAAACGCAAACTATGCGAGAACTCGGTGTGTCAAAATGGAGCGCGAATTGGAAAATTTTCTCGTAAATTATTATTTACATAAATAATATTAAATATCAATATTTTTCAAAATCGTAAATGTAAAAAGTTGTTGTTTATTGTCATTAGGATGAATCAAATGATTGTTTATTTTTAAATACGTGTTAAAAACGGTAGTCGAAGGTAAATATTTACCAAAACGGAATAGAGTCGAAACTAGATACTCCACCATGCAAGATTAAAAAATATAATACCTACTAGGAAAATTCTAAACATTGGTAAGATAAGTCGGTAAGATGAACAAAGCTATATATTTTCTATAGTTAAATTATTTATTATTATATTTAATTATTTATTTTTCATTATTGCCACAATTCACTTTTAAAAAAATTAGATAACATGGGTATCAAAGGCAAGGAACTTCAACTATTAAAAAGTTATATGAGTAACAGAACATAACAAGTCAAAATTAATAACCATACTAGTAAACCATTGCCGATTACATATGGAGTTTCACAAGGAAGCATACTAGGGCCCGTTCTTTTTACTATTTATATAAATGAACTTCGCAGCATGAAAATAGACGGTGAAATAGTTAGCTATGCTGATGACACAGTTTTACTTTTCAAATCTAAGGATTGGAATAATGTATATAAAATATCGAATTCGGGAATCTCGCAAGTGAAAACATGGCTAGACTCAAACATAACACACTTAACATATCAAAGACAAAATTCACAACATACAGTATAAATAGCACAGGACAGCCAAAAAACAACACAAACACCATAAAAATACACGAATGTTTAAACACCAACATCTGCGATTGCCCTCCTCTAGAAAAAACAGAAAAAATAAATTATCTAGGAATCGTAATTGACCATAACCTTAGATGGATACCTCACATCAAACAAATCACAAATAAACTTCTCAAAACAATACACATTTTCCTAAACATAAGAAACATATATAAAATAAAACAATTGAAAAGAATATATTTTGCACTTTGCCAATCAATAATAGAATATTGAATTATTGCTTGGGGAGTAGCAACAAACTCGGCTATCAATTACATAGAAACCGCACAGAAAACGATCTTAAAGGTAATACTAAAAAAACATAGACTGACTGATACAGACCAAATATTCAACAGCTGTGACGTACTAGATATACGCCAATTATACGTTAAAACACTACTAAACTAAATTTTTGACAAAAAAAATAAATTTCAACATACACAAAATAACACTAACAGACCAGTTAGACTAGCGTACAAAGAAAACATAAAAACTCCGACAGTAAATTCAAGCTTTGGACAAAGACACTACCAATACCATGCTATATAAGCTTTCAACAGTTTAAAAAAATAAAAATTAATTCACACACAAAATTACAAAATGGATTAAAAAACAAAAAAGACAATATTACCAAAATGTCATAGCATAAAATAAAAACAAAACCTACACGTAACACAAAAAAAAACAATATAAACACACATCACTCACAAACACACAAGATTATTTTCAATGTATTATTTTTTAATTTTTAATATATTATTATATATTATGTATTTTAACTTTTAAATGTATTATTTTCTCTTTAAATGTATCATGTAGATTATATTTTCATATTATAAAATGAAGGCCTCAGCACGGGCAAGCCACCCAGTGAGGCCTACATTACTGGAAAACTTAAAATGTAAAAAATATTGTACCAAATTAAAAAATATATATTATATTTGATGTTCTTTCTGAAATAAACTTGGACTTGCACTATTTGGTGAATGGTGTGTTGAATATATCAACAACATTTTTATAGTCACTATCCAAATTTTTTATATGGCGAACGGGGGTATAGAATTTTTATTCTTTGTTGGAGTTTTCACAATAGAACGGTAGATAATGCTTCGATGTTGGTTTGCGAGGTATATGTAAAGAAATCAAGTATAATAGTTCAGGGCTGTCAATTATTGAATTTATGATTTTATATAAACATATTAGGTCATTAACGGTGTTAAGGTACATATCATAGTTAACACATTCCTTTGTAATACCCATTCTGAAGTTAATAAATCTTAAGAATTTATTTTGAATCGTGAGTGAATGACTAGCGTAACTAGGTGCCCACACTGTCGAGTTGTACTCTATTTGGCTCCTAACCAATAACATATACAATTTTGTTTAGGTTAGAATATTTTTAATTGGCTGCAAAATCTTGTTACGAAACCCAACGCTTTATTTAATGTAATTTCAATATAGTTTAAATTTAGTTTTTGATCAAAGTTTACACCTAAATCTTTCACCTCAGTTACAGCGGTTAGAACTACATCATTGATGGAATAATCATAAATTATTGGATACCGTAAAAAAATTTAAAAATACGTATGATAAAGTCCAAATAAACACGAAGATTTAAAAAAAAAGTTTAAAAGAATCTTTACTGACCCATTGAAACGGCCACCATCTTGAAGCGGAAACAGATCATACGTGCAAATTTCAGACATTTATTAAATGCAAAACAGTCGAGTTTGCTACGCTCATTCAATAACGGATCATATTAATAGCTACCAGAGTACTGCAGCGCGTCAATATGCTAAGTTTCATGCTTGTATAAGGCCGCATTCACAAATTCTACAAAAATTCTCAAGTGTCAAGTGTTGGACTATTGTTTCTCGCTCTCGCAACTATTTCTAGTGACTTCCTCTAAAACAAACAGACTCAAATTTTCTTTGAGCCAAGACACCGTGCATGAAACAGTGTCTTGGCTCTTGACTAGCAAGCCGGAGGTCGCGGGTTTTATTTTATTTGATAAATGTAGTTTCTTCGTAAATTACTTATTTAAAATAATATATAGTATTTTTGCGGTACGTTCCAGAGTATAAAATGCTCCCAGGATCGCCCTGGTGTAAGACCACCATTCAGAATTTGAACGTTACTTGAAATGGTTTTGGCCGTATTTGGTGACAGATCTGAATAGCAATTTTCCAACCTTCCACTCCCCCATCTCTTTTTCCTCCCACTACCTTCAGCCTAAAAAAATATCCCAATTGGGGATGCCATAGTCCTACTGGCTTCAGACGGTTGGGAGCAGTTGTGAGGTTTCACATTAAAAAAAAAATACATATTTTGAAAATACATATACACGGTGAGTTATTTAATTTACACCCTACACAACTACAACTGGAATAAAATCGTATTACTTTCATTATTTTTGTATATGTCTCTTCTTTTTACGTGCTCAATGATCTGTGTAATACGGTTGCAAATAAATTCCCACAGGAAAGTGTAATTCCCTCATCAGTGACCCATGAAGGACCTGTCTTATTTGTCTGCCCCAATATATTTCCAATTTCTCCCTATTTTCCAACCCTATTTTTTCTCTATGTTTCACATCACTTCTCAGTATTTTTTTCTAATTACTTTTTAAATCGTACCCCTCTAATGGTGACTTTCCGTCGAATATATCTCTACACCCCTCTAACTCACGCTTAGTCACATAACCTTATCTCACAACAGATAAGGCATAATATGTCTATCGTAGGAGACAGGATGCGTAAAAAAATAAAATTTAAAGCCTTAATTTAGTTTTTTATTTATTTATTTAAGACTCGCCCTTTACACCCGGGCTTTTACATTATATCAGTTGTTCGTATCCCCTAAACTATTGTAAATTATTTAAAAAATGAAAAATTTATAAAATCTAAATGAAAGAAGTTAACAAAAAAAAACGTTAAATAAATTAAAATACTTTGGTAATGTTCACAGAAACAGGGCCACCCTGAGCCAAACGGTGCCCGGAGCTAGTAAAAACCTCAAGGACGCTGTATCGTGTACTATCAGTGCCTTGGCTCCTTGGCTGCTCCTTGGCTTCTTGGCTCCTTGGCTCCTTGACTCCTTGGCTCCTTGGCACCTTGGCTCCTTGGATCCTTGGCTCCTTGGCTCCTTGGCTCCTTGGCTCCTTGGCTCCTTGGCTCCTTGGCTCCTTGGCTCCTTGGCTCCTTGGCTCCTTGGCTCCTTGGCTCCTTGGCTCCTTGGCTCCTTGGCTCCTTGGCTCCTTGGCTCCTTGGCTCCTTGGCCCCTTGGCTCCTTGGCTCCTTGGCTCCTTGGCTCCTTGGCTCCTTGGCTCCTTGGCTCCTTGGATCCTTGGCTCCTTGGCGCCGTGCCTCCTCGGTGCCTTGGCGCCTTTGCAAGTCCGCGCCTGGAGCGGGACTGCTCCAATTGCCAGCCCTGAACAGAAACAAAGAGTGAAATAAAACCTAAAAGATCATGAAGCATAAATAATACCAAATTTGATTTACTATGTAACTCACCAGTTCTAATGTTCAGTATGACAAAAATATACCAAGTATAAATATACTATACATAGGCCTTTTTGTGTCTAGGAGCATAAAAGCAATTGAAAAAATAAATCATTGATTAGTTTTAATGTGAAATATATCTTCAAGATCAGAATATTTATCTCCGAGACCGTGAAGTCTCAGAATCGGGGAATTTAGATACTTAAGCCAGCATCCTGGTGTTACAGTAAAAGCGTAATAAATGTCAGCAATTTGGGAACATGGATATTGATTAGTTCAGGGCGTACATACCCGTGTATGCGCTGAAAACTAGTAAATTTGTAAAATTATTTGAATGAATAAAAAAATTTATTGTTGAGTCCACATTTTTTATTAACTTTTTAACCAACAGAAACAAAATTCGTTTAATTTCAACATTATTATTTACGGGTGTAAATGGACTACTGATGAAAGACATTGTTCGCATCATAACTTCACCAAAAATTATCCAATCTGCAAAAATAAAAAAAAAAGAATTTTATAAAATAATGTACTTGTTATAGTCTGACAAAAAGTTTTTTTTTAATTTTTTGATTTTACATTTTATTATAAATTATTAAAGACGATTTATTTTTTATTACATACTAAAGTTTGAAATATTTTAAATTCTTTATTTTTAAAAAAATTTCTACGTAAACCAATTCAGGACAGACTTTATTTTGTCAATTTTTGTAAATTTCGTGTAATACAGTAGGTACTTTTATGAATGTACCTATAGCTATCTACGATAATTTTTGGAGCCTACATAATGTACTGTGTATATTTTCTAATTAGTATAGTTTATTTACATTTGCTTACTATGGACGTTGTGCGAAATAAGAGCATTCATTATGTTTACTTAGACGCAAAAATATAAACTACCGCTTAAATAATTTTAAGTAAGTAGGGTACTTTTTATGTTCCACTTGTGTCTCTGTAAACCGTATGTTATAATTTAAATGTCTCTGAGGAAAACCGCGTTTGGTTTTACGAAATATCTTAACTGTTTTTTATTACTTATTTAATTTTAGTGATAAAATATTAGTTCATCTCGTAAAATAATAAAATCAAAGCACAGGTAGATAAAGGTTGCACATGATACTCCCAATAGTAATAGAGTTGTGTTATATAGTGTTGCGTAGTTAGTTCCATCAGGTTAGGTTAGGTTTTTTTGTTCTTGTGTGTAATTTGCACAGCATTCTATATGATTAATATTTCATTATACAGCACTGAGTTATTTCTGATTTTTTCCAAAATATTAGGTAATTTTTTTCTGTGTACTTCCGCTATCTTACAAATTATGAAATCATGTAGCATGTTCCTGGAAATGTAATAATTAACAGAAAGTTGTGGAGAATATAATAAATCATTATTTTGTAAAGGAAGTTGTTGACTCGTGAATATTAGTGTTCTGCTGATGGATTGTTCTAAAACAGTCGAAAACAGTGACAATAGAGTGAAGGAAAACATTACTTCAGATTCAGGAATCTTTGCGTAAAGTTTAAGTCTTTGGCCATGGGAAAGTTATTACAATAATGAGGTATTTCTTGATTTTCTTAACACAAGTATTGTTTTTTTGTTGCAAAGTTCCAATTCCTAGAACCAGAGGATCTACAGTAATCTCTAGTGAGGATTGTTGTGAAAATTTAAGGAAAAATAGAAGAACGAATATAAAGATTGAGAAAATTCATGTTCTAGTTACTAAATGCCACTGAAGTTTTTCATGTAACTTTTGCAACTCCAAAAGATGAACACTCACCATGATGATCATGAAAGTGTTAATCATTCGTTTTGATATAACTTTACTAGTCATTTTTGTAAATTGTTTACTAATTTCAATTCAATTCAACGTACCCGCGCGTTTACAGACTATGCAACAATTACAATAGCGTATTATCCCAGGTGAATATTTTCAGTTGCGTACTTACCAAATACAAGAGGTCCATAAAATAATATTTCTATGGAATAATGTTATGGAATAATTTGGAATATATATTATGGTTTATGAATAATGTTTTGTCTCTATTTTTATATTTTTATTATGATTTGATATATATCTACAACCTCTCTCCATGGCTATAAATGTATTGTTTTGTAAATATTTCGTTTATATAAACTTTTCGTATAATATAAATCATATTTCTTTCTTAGAAATTTAAATTGTTTTTTCCTTATTATGCTGTCTCAGTGGAAGTAAAGTCACAAGAAGGAAATGCATAATTGGTTTTATTTTGGCTATATAATACTTATTTATAAACTTAAATAAATGTAAATTGTCGATTCCTCGAAAATTAATAAATAAAATAAATAATTTTACGAATTTTCAAACCAAAACCGAGACCAGTTGGAGGAAAAGACATTATCGCTGTGCTATAAAGATGGAAAGTTTTTTTTTTTTAATTTCTTAGCTAGATATAAGTACTTGATAACTTCAGTCATTATAATAAAAATGTTAATTTAAGCAGAAGTGTATTCGGCGTAAGGTGTTCATCTAATAACGCCAAAGTTTTGTACTCAAAACTGCGAAGATAGGCCGAGGAGTCTTAGAACTTGAAACAATCCAATTTTCCAGCCTGCGCCCGGTACAAAGTACACCCGAAATACACCTGAGAATTTCCCCGATAGATTCCTTCTCCCTAATTTCCCACACCACAAAATTTTCCCTTAAACTCCCTTAATTTCTCCCGGCTATCCTTCCTTCGCAAATCAATATAACGCTCGTTGAAACGTGGCCTAATTTGAGATAATTCAATCGAATAATTGACGCTGGAATACTGGGCTAAGTGACTGACGATTGGTGGGTACTTAATACGTAATAAGTACTTGGCAGGTATGCCGCGACCGCTATGAATAGAAAAGACGTCACCACGTAATGGATAATTCCTCAATTTGACGAGATATCGCTGACAGTCATTATGCAAACTTGTAAACCCATGGAAATATTAATTTTATTTGCAGAAGAGCACAAAATCCAACAATGAACCAAATAACATGATTACAACGAGTACAACTGCACCTACAGAAAGGGAAACCACCTACTGTCATTATAATGGTTAAGAACATCCAGCCAACAGTCATTTATGTGAACGTCGCAAGAAAATGTTACAAAATTCGCAAATCCGAATGCAATATGAGTCGCATTTCGATTACTGATTTTTTTATCCCACTTAAAATGAATTATTTTTCACTCAGTAATTAGATAATACTCTTAATATTTCAGAACATATTTGTCACACTGTCAATGATTGTAATAAAATCGCAGATAAAATACTAAATTCATTCTCAATATTATGGTACGTATACATTTGAGAACCGAAATATGTATACATTTGAAAGCCTCGAATTACTGGAAAGAAACGAAAAAACTGCATTCGGTGTAACGCGCCGTTTGCGGTTGCTCTGTTCATTTCCCATAAGTTCGTGTATGTGTACGTAGCATTACATTTAAAAATCAGATCAATGAAACATAACTTTAATGAATTTTTACCATTGATTAATTTGCTAAATCATAAACCGGACTTTACCGTGTTAACCGAAGCATTCGCCATTGGGTACAATAAATTTGGTATTCCGAATTATAGTTACTTTTTAACATCTTGTGCGATAAACAGAAAGAGTGGTGTTGTTGTATTTTTGAAATTGTATTATTCAAATATCACAGTGAAAGAAATACCTATGCACCGAATTGATTGCCTAGACAATAATCTATATGGATATAATGAAAATATTTTTATGGATGAATTCAGAAAAATTATTTTATCAAAAAATCATAACAATAATAGGCGATTGTAACAATGACGCATCAAACAAAAATAATTACAAAATGAAAACTGATTTCATCAATTTCATGTCCAAAATTAATTTTACATTATGGATGAAAAAATATACTAGAGAAATGACAGGCCAACGTCCATCATGCATCGAACACATACAGTGTGACACAATAGATACCGAAAAATGATATACAATAATATTACTGACCATCACAAATGCATCCATATAAAACAACTTTATATTAAGATTAATCAGAAAGCAACACAAAGTTACTAAATCGTAAAGAATAAAGTAAAAAAATAAGTGCGGAAACATCTGCGTCCCGTATTAGAATCCTCCTGTGCTGAAACATGCTCATGTATTTTTGATAATATTCTCTGTAATTATTTCTCAACATCAACTGATATTAAAACTATAAAAATTAAAGCGTAAAAAAAACATCGTGTTTATTAGAAAAAAATAACAGTTAAATCGCCTGACAAAATAAATCCCTAAGATAAAAAAATCATCACATGTTATAAAATATTTAGGAACAAATTAGTAATAACAATTTCAAATCAAATCAAATCAAATCAAAAATTATTTATTGAAAAATAAAAATTACAAAAGGTGTAGCTTATGGGTAGACCCCATTTCTTCTAGCTAACCACATTTATTTAATTACAATGTTTATACAATATTATTTGTATGTTGAAGACAATATTAGTGATTTCTAAACGAAAATCTGAAACAGAAAAATCAGAAAAGGAAACGGTCACATCTGGGACTCGAACCCAGGACCCTTGTCTTTCCGTGACAGTGCTCTACCAACTGAGCTATATATTGTTTTGTTTGCTTTTGGTATTAGTTAGTTTTCTGTGAGCCTTGTAGCGTATTTATGTGTTGAGTTTTTTAATGGGAAATTGTCTGTAGATGATCGCACTAACATGCATAACTCCATTATATATATGTCTGTGACTGTCAGAATTTTCAGATTTTTGAACATAAGTCTACATGAATCTAAACGATCAGAGTATGTAATTTTTCTTTTGCATCTCTTTTAATATGCAATTATTTGTATAACGTCGTTTTCATGAGAAAATCACATCGATGGCGCTTAACAACTTATTTTACACATTTAATCTATTTCTATCACTTAGACTTATAACATATGACCTGTGGCTTATAACTTAGTTTCATAGCTAGTGACTTATAACTAGTGGCTTATAACTAAGTTTTATAGCTAGTGACTTAAAACTAGTGGCTTGTAACTAAGATTAATGTCAAGAGATATACAACTAAGATTTTATTAAAATTAACCTCTTTAATTTAAACAGCTACAGAAAACTTTTACAGATATGAAGCTGACCTGACTAAAGAAAATGCAAAACATGTTTAAAAAACAAAACATAAAATAAAAAATAGAAAAAACTGAAATAAAAAAAAAAATTGTATTTAAAAAAAACTATTGACGCCATAGGAGAACCGACTAAAAGTGCGGACAAAACATAGCCACACGGATCGATGAATATTATGAAATAGATAATTTCGAAACGGGCTATATTAAACCAAATAATCTGTCTGTTTTCTAATCGGTAACTTTAAATGATATTGAAAATATTACAAATGGTTTAAAAAGTGGATCTGCACCAGGATTTGATGGAGTCACAGTAGAAATATTGAAACGATACAAAAATGTATTAAGTACACCAATTACACACATTATAAATATAAGTTTGAATGGTGGAATATTACCATCAGTTTATAAAAAAATTATCATAACACCTGTTTTTAAATCAGGCAGCCCTGGCGACATATCAAATTATCGACTTGTTGAAAGAATATAATTTATGAATTGTTTTTACCTATGAACTTTGATTGGAAAATGGTACTTAAATGCTTCTTTAACCATCTGCCCTGACATAAATAGTTGCTTCTTGTGGTAATTAATTTGAAACAAAGTTTTGTTTAAATAATGCCCTTCTACTTTACAGCATACTCAATTTGTGGATGCCAGAATCTCATTGTCTCCATACAAACGGGAGCAGTTAGGACTCTTGTACTGTATTCACATGAAAAAAACGCGATTATTCATTTATGATAGGTAAAGAATAATTTATCTCAGTTAATTTATTTATTATATTATTAATATACCTAGTTTATAATTCGGTGTGATTTCTATTTATTTTTAAAAAATCATACTTTTAGAATTTTAGGTTAGATGAGAAGAATACATATGTTTTCCACACATTTAACCATTTTGATATTTAGAAGTCTCAAGTGAACCAACAATCTCTACTTCGCTCACCACAGCTGCAGCGCCAACACCAACCATTGAAGATTCGCATGGGGAAAAAAATTTGCAGTTTTCAACTGAAAAAAAATGTCATTTCAAAAACTGCACATAAAATGTCTTCAAGCAACCAAACGGCGATGTTAGTAAAATTTAAGTCAATGATAGATGTCATAAATGCATTTAAAAAAGAAATCTGATAAATGCAGATCAACAATAGTTGTTAGTGACTTCTGACAGAGAAGTCAGAGACCTGATGACTCAGTGTAATATAAGGCTAACATTAGGATGTACCGTTAACCCTTTCACACCCGCATTATTGTTTCCACACATATAAAATATGTATTGCTTGATAATACCTCAGAAAATTATTTGAAAATTTTTTGGAATTTAATATGTTATTTTATTTTAGAAATTTTTCTATGTTAATTTGGATTAACGTTGGGCTGGTCAGAGGGTATTTTTTTAAATAGTAAGGTAAAATAAACATACTACAAAAGTAATACAAATAACTGTTTCATGTCAAAAATGCATATTTACAATGTACTGATAATCTCTAAGGTACAAACAAATAACATTTTAACTAAAATTCATTCAAAAATAAAGGAATAATCTAGGATAATAATTTTTTTTAAATTCGCCATACTAGTCGAAAACATGTCCGTCACTACCAATGTTAATTTGAATGAACATTGAAATTCATTTACAATATTCCGGGAAATGACTGTGATCAGTGAATTGAACTGATGTTATTATTATAGAACACATCTTAATGCGTTAAAATATTTGTAATTCGAGTATAAAATATTGATATCTCACCTTAACTTAAGTAATCAATGACGGCAGAAATTCGATGAAACTCACAATCAGCAGATGTCAAAATATTAATCGTTGTTGTGGCGGGAATAAGGATTTCAACCGAGTGGAAAAAATAGACTCCACAGAAAAGACTACAAACTATAAGAAAACGAAAACATGGCTTTTCTAAATCGCTACCGTTACGGAAAAAAATCACAAAGTGCATGTTAATTTGAATTAACACTAGAGATGAAAAGGGTTAAAACGAAACATACTGCCGGACAAAAAACATTTACAAACCCTTCACTTCTATTCGGTCATACAAAATTTTGAGAAATATTTCTGATTTCAAAAACTTTGTGTAAAGCCCAGGCCACGCCGGGTACTTCAAATAATTCATGAAACTCCTACACTAAGCACAAGGACTTATTTCAATGTCACCATTGATAAACAAATTATATAGCAAACTCGCCAATTCCTTGTCTACGTAGTTTAGCAAATGAATACACTAATTATTATTAATTCAAAACATACTTTTTATGTCAAGATATTATTTCAGATAATTTCAGTTTTCAATTATTATTTTTTTTATTTACACCACTGTAATGTAAGATTTTTTGCAACCATTGTTTATAACTATAACCCTTATGTTTTATAATATCTTTAGTTTCTACTCTCTGAACTTTTAATTTTCTTTAAAAAAATGCCTTGATTGGATTCATCGTAATTCACTTCATGAGATTCAATGGACTGCTTATTGAGACCCGGCATTCTGCAATTCTACCAACATTTATTATAATATATTTCTCTTGAACACTTTAAGTGCTTAAAATCTTATGTAAGTAAAAAATATATGTTATTTTTTAAGATAATCTTCAAAATAATTATATGAAATTCCCAAGACTGAAGAAACAATCGCAAAGTATGCTATGAAAGTATGAATGTATGTAAATATATCTCCCGCTAACATTCATATTTACATATCTGTATTCCGTCTTCAGCAATCTTCTTCTTCTTTTTTGAGGCTTTTAACCGAGCATATGCTGGTCTATAACGAGCGCTATACTTTCATATCTCTTCCACCATACCGTTCAGATGTAGATGTGTGAAAATTTTAAACAAATAAATACACATTTTACACATAGAACTCGTAATAAAATAAGGGTAACTTTATTGCTTGGTTACCACAATCAGTTCAAATTTTGAAAATTGTTAATGAATGATTTTAAGCATTATATTACACGCACGAATATTTGACGTCATCGCAGACAACCGAAATGAATATATTTTTTCACATGCTGTTCAGAAACTGAGTGGGTAGGTACTATTTTTCTGTCCCTGACGTAAATGTCAACGATTTAAATTTTATATCCCGCGGCGCGATGCGGGTCTAGCAACTTTTAAAGCAGGAACCTCTATTTTAGAATAAAGCTTCAAGAAATATTATAAATGTTTAAAATATTCGTACCTGAGGCTAAAAACATGTTTTTAACAGAGTTCGAACTCGCTGAACAGTGGCTTGTTTGCTCGGAGATTCCACGTATTGCCAGCGAGAGGATTGAAGTCTGAATTATTTAGTCATAACAAAAGTATGTGGCTTTAGACGTTGTTCTTACTAAAAATACAGTAAATTAAATTTTTTATCAAAGTACTAAATTAACATGAAGTGGATAACCTCTTTGGATGAAAACCTATTGCTCATTCACACAGGACGGTTGTCGAGATATCGAGCTCCATTAAGCTCCACACACGAAACCTCTCGATTTAGAAACAGAGCTACTGCCGTGAATCTCGATTCACTCGAGGTGTGTGGACAGCTGCACAGAGAAAAATGAGTGATGTTATTCTATTAAAAAATTTCTTCAAATTATTGGCAATCTGGTTAAAAACGGGACTGCAAACCGCTTCCTGATAAACTCAAAATAAATTTGGTAATAATATCGGAATACGTGTTCATGCACCTGCGTTTGTCTTAATATTTTTTATGAACATTAAGACAAAACATTGATATTTTAATAAAATTTTATCAGGATATATATCAATTGATTTGTAAATGGCCCGCAACCCCGTTTTTAACTAAAATACCAATAATTTTAAGAGATTAGCAATATTTTTTAACATTAAATTATTTCTGTGTATGAGAAGCGCCGTTTCCATGCATTTTCAATCTCCATTTTAAAAAAAATAAGATTAAGACAAAACGTTTGTATTTTACTAAAAGTTTATCAGGATACATACCAATTCATTCGTTGATGGCCCGCAACCCAGTTTTTAACTGAATTACAAACAATTTTAAGAAATTTGCAATATTTTTTAACAGTAAATTTTCTCAGTGTATGAGAAAATTCGATGGAAGCGCAGTTTTCGTGCATTTTCAATCTCCTTTTTTAAACCTGTAGCTGCCATACTCATATTGTGCGGTTCTATAACCGCGCGGTTCAACCGCCCTGTAAGAAAAACACTTAAGTTCAAATCATTCACTCATTACTTTATTTCACGAGCATGTGATAGAATGCTAATAATTGGTGAATACTAATACGTCACTAGACTTTCGACTGCAGTTTGACCCATTGGAAACCTCAACCGATTGAATATGCTCAAACAATATTCTGGGCGCGTGAAATAATAAAAAAAATTATTTTGAATTATTCCACAAGAGAGCACACAATCGCAGCCGAGCTATGAAAAGATAAAATCTGTAGCATTTAGTTCAAACCGGTGTAGATCGCACTTCTAAGGACTTTCTGTGCAGTGGAGCCAAGTCTGTCTCAATTATAATGATCTCACCCTCCGTCTTCAAGGATCAGATCATGTCTAGTGAGCAAAATAATCATTACTCTTCATCAAACAATAATGTTTCACCGTGAAACTATTCTGAAAATTATTTTTCAATTCGCTAATATAATGGTGTCTGACTGAATTAATTAAAATAATTAATTCAGTCGGAGCAGTTTCAAAAAGGCAGACAGTGTTTTTCCAAATGAAAAAGATCTTTTGAATTTTTTTATGAAAAAGATAAACATAATAATTGATTACAATAATATTTAATTTGTACGTAGAATAATCTCATTTTCATAATTATGTACCTTTATTTTTATTTTAAAATGTACCCCCATAAAAAGCATTGCATATGTATGTATGAGAAAGGGATGTTATTTTTTTACGTGACACCCCACAAGAGCGCCCCTGTCTGTAAAGTGTAAAGGCAGGGGAGCTATTCCGCTATCCGGTTGGGCAGCGTTGTGAGGATGGTTAAGGAAGGGGCTGTAGGAAGGGATTATATAAAGGAAGGTTAACAGATGCCGGTGATCCAAAGTCAACTATGAACGGGTTAACGTCGAGCTAGCTCCTTAGAGCAGGTTTTATTAAAATAACTGTAGAATAGTCTCTCGGCATATCCACATTGCGTCTGTGCATTAGAGATCCGATAACCGCCCTCTTTTTAACAGAATCAAGTAGGTATATTAAGTATAATGGGGCTCCAGCCCAGAGGTGGCTCCCAAATTCAATATCTAGGCGTAGTTGAGATTTGTATAGGGTTAGCAGCTGGTTGAAGCTAGCCCAATACAAGATGACCAGTTTTTTGGAAGCCAGATTTACTTGGGCTTCTATAGAGCCCCGATATTTGAGCCGGTCTAATATACTCTCTCCAAGCATTTCAATTGAGTCTTCATTGGGAAGGATGCTTCCATCAAATTGCACCAGACGGTCAATGTTCTCTCTCTTTGCCGAAATCAGACACGCTTTAGTTTTGAGGTGAAACTGACCAGATTTTCCTTGCCCCAGGCATGAACCTTCTCGAGGTGGTGGCCAACTTTTTGTCTCGAAACTTTGAGCAGAAATACCAAGCCTTTCGTACACCAAAATTGGAAATGGGCTTATTTAGTTTTTCAGAAGATTTTTGTTACTAGATAAGTTAATGTTTCGTTTGGTCGGTGGCCGAGTTGACGTCGCGTTTGGGTCCCACCCAGGCGTAGTTTCAATTCCTCGGCTGGCTAAGTCCTCCATCACAACACAAGCAACATTTTCAGCTTACTGTGGTGGTAGTAGGAGATTTTCAAATATTGTCGGGTTATTCGTAATGTTTGTCTTTCTTTTAAAAAAAAAAAATAAATAAAATAAAAAAATAAATAAATTAAAAAATTTAAAAAATCAAAATGTTTGGATGGTTTGTTGAAAATGTAATGTTATTTATCATTTATATAATAAATCGGATTTGTACGGTACGATATGTAAAAATAAATAAAGCAGACATCACTAAAAAAATCCTGAAAAATGGTTAATAGACAAAGATTTTTTTTATGCTGATTGTTTTTAAGCACGTATACATTAGTATACATTGGTTTCATGGTTATAATCTTATGCATATGCCTATATATGTTCAAGTATGTTGTGTGTCTTTCAGTGTTTGTATGCCTATCAGAATGTTGCCGGTGTTAAATCTATTTTTCGATATAAATATGCCTACTCTTAAGAGCATGTTGTGTGCTTTTGGGTGTGTTTATGCCTATTAGAATGGTGCCTGTATTATATCTATCTTTCTATCCCCCCCCCCCCCGCCCCTTGGAAGAAAAACGGACCCCCCCCCCCCACGCGAATACTCATCCACACACCTTTCACCTCACTCCCATGCCCTATTCTATCCCAAACTCTTCCCCCCCCAAAATTTTTGAGTATACGGCTCAAGTTTTTTTTCACCAACGAATCTATCTACCGAGTTTGAGCTCGATCGGATGTCGTAAAATGGGTTATTTTTTACTTCCAAGCCTAGCATTCATTAATTCACAAAAACAAAATCAAAATTCAAATGTATTTACAAAACGTATTTTCTGTAGGAATAACGATTTAGAAAGTTCAGTATTAGAGATTTTAACAAATCGCAAAGGGATCAACTGCTTCGGGTAGATCAGAATAGATCCCATCCTATAGGCGATTAAGCTTTGAACAGAGATTGTAGCTTCAGTATAATTGATATAGTATAATAACACTTTGATATGAATGGAGCTTCTTATTTTTCTTCACAAATTGTGTTTATATTTTGTAATTTCGAACACAGAACACGAACACATTGGTTGAAATACATTGCCGACGGGCAAAATCATTCATTGAACCCCAAGCCTTCCCGGACGTCTACGTTTCTCCAGCCGACAGTTCATAAGCCGGTGTTGTCAACGTATAAACTTCAGTGTAATGAAAATTAATTATCATTTCCCCAGTACCTACTCAGGTGCCTACACTCGTGTCACAAGTTCTAAAGTAGTGAACCATCAGCCCAAATTAAAACTTGTGTTCGTTTCATTGCGGCGATGAAAAAAAACTTATGATGAAAAATGTTTTGACCAAAATAATAAACTCGTGAGTCGTAATAAATAATGTGAGAGCGGCAATAAAACTACCGTCGGGCGCACTTTCCCGCCACGTGAGATGTGGGGTACCTACTTAAAGGTATAAGAAACCAGCGGAATGTGAACCGAAAGATTATTCCGAAAAGATTTGTGAAGACAGTTGATTCAGCACAGTAATGACGTCAACTCAAAAATATCGAGCTGAGAATCTGAAATCTAGTTAATTACTAGAAATGATGGAAGATCCGTCTTTTTATTAATTGACTTAGCCGTGAATCATTATTACATTCATTAATCAAAACCTCTTGCAATTACTAAATGAAAAAAAGTGCAGTAGATACATTTTTTGTATTATTTCACCCACCATGCCATGTAATGGCGGGTGAAGTATAAAGATTGAAAATTTTCGTATTTCAATGAAAGAGCTTTCGAAAATTAAAAATACATTGTTGTGTGTTATTAATGCGGTGTTGCTCTTTCTCCTTCTTGAACTAACGTTTCGGACAGCGTTGAACTGATATATGTCATAAGGGCAAATGTGAAGGCAGGATAGTACCCGGCAGTGGCGGCTCGTGACTTTTGGGTGTAAAGTGCCAATATTACAAAAAATGGAACTATTGATGTTGTTGTAGTTGAAAACGATTTTTTTTTTAGAAAATCTGATTTTTTGTATGAAGATAATCAGGATATTTCAGTTTGGCCTGAAAATCTTTCATACAAAATAAATATATTCCAAAAAAAATATCGTTTTCGGCCACAACAACATCAACAATGCCATTTCTTGTAATACTAGCACTCCAGTACACCCAAAAGTCACTAGCCGCCACTACAGTATGTAAATATATCTACCCTGGTGACGGACTCTGTAAAGCAGTCCGAAACGTTTGCCAAAAATGAGGAAATGCAACACGATACAATTTTCGTATGAACAACTGTCTTGATAAGTGAAAGTTTCTGGATATATTTACCTACACGTATACGATAAGACAGATATATTCATTCATAAAGCTAAACGGAAATTTAATCTTGAATTTCAGACCTTGTGCTTGTGTGATTATCTTCGAACATTTTACATTTTCTATCTTCTTTGTTTCCTTATTTAATCATGCACTAGCCATTATTTGGTATAATAATGCATTCGTCATTCTACCGTGGTAGTGTGTAGACGTGTTTATAGAAAGACAATACATTATTAGAGAATTGTCACATTTATCTAAGTTTTGCCGGGAGCGAGGTGTTCCGCGAGGCGGTCACAAGCTTAACCCATTATGGACGTGCTGTCGATAATAGAAAACATAAAATTAGAAATTTCAAATATTTCTACGGTAAAGGACTCGAAAGCTAAAAATAATCTGGAATTAAATATAAAACTATTAGAAGAAAAATGGACTCAGGAAAAAATATCTTTTCAAAACGAGATTGTTTGTCTGCAGTCAAAACTAATTGAAAAATTAGAAAAAAAAATCGAGAATACGAGCTATTTTGAAAAAAAAACATACGCAAGTTGTCTCAAAGTAATCCCGGAATCCAAATTCTCATTGATCATCAAAGGTGAAGATTCGAACATGACATCGGATGCTATTAAAGAACAAATCGTAAAGAAAATTAAAATAGCAAACTTGGGTATCGCAGTGAACGGAATACGAAAAGCCTCGCAAAATAAATTAATTATATCTTGTCCTTCAAAAGAACATGCCGAGAAATTGACAGATGAAATCAATAAAACCCTTAAAAAAAACATGGTTGCAGAGGAATTAAGAAAGAAAAATCCAAAAATATTCATAAGAAATCTTCAAGTAGATTTAACTGAAGAGGACATAATTGAGGCAATAAAAACACAAAACGATGGAATAAAAGATATCATGAATAGCGATACTAAAAACACGATTAAACTAATAAAAATGTTTAAACCAAAAAACCAAAATGGACTCACTAATTATATATTTGAAACCAGCGGAGCAGTAAGGTCTTACCTCATGGAAAAGGAAAAAATTAACATTGGTTTTAGCAGAGTACGAGTGGAAGATGCCAGCCCCTTGACGCAATGCTACCATTGTCTCAAATTTGGTCACACTGCATTAAAATGTTTTAATAAGGACAAACGTGCGACGTGTTTACATTGCGCAAAAGATCACGAATGGAAGGAATGCCCTAACAAAAACACTGAAGAAAAATGTAGTAACTGTGCACATCAGAACACCTTATTCAAGATGACCCTAAATACCAATCACAAAGCTAATAATACTAATTGTTCTTACTACAAAAAGATGATGCATATCGCTCAAAGTCGTATAGACTATGATTAGGTATGTATTATAATTCTAAAAAACAATTACAATGCTAATCACAATTTTTTCATTTTTTAACTTCATATTATCACTTTCATTTATGCATCGTAATGTATATAATTTATTGAGACATAAATATTTCATATCCTTGCCGAAAATTTTTGCCATTTATGTTACAATGCATTATCCCATTGCCACAGTGTTAAACGCTAGTATACTGAAATCTATGATTATATTGATGTTCGCGCACTCTTCGTGTATTCGTATGTGTAGAAAAAGTTCAATATGTAATTATTGTTGCCAATTAGTAAACCTACCTTGTTCTGTACAAAACTATAATCTAACCTGGAACATATCGGAAATACTAACTGCTATATTGTTATGTATCTATCGTATTTATATTTATAAATCCCAATACATGTTTATATATTATTGCTGCCAATTAAAATATTATTCTATATGGGTGACTTGAACTGTGATTTTGATTCAGCAGAAATAGATTATGAACGCACGTCAATTTTTGAAAACTGGGCTACAAAAAAACATGTGTTAGGAAATAATAAAATAACTGCCCTCAACTTAAATATACGATCTTTATCTAAATATTGGGACACTTTACTATTAATTGTTTCTAGCTCTTTGAGAAACATCGACTTAATTTCGCTATGCGAAACGTCTATTAATGAAAATAATATAAATCTTTATAAATTACCGGGATTTAATTCGTACCATTTTTGTCGAACAAAAAGATCGGGTGGCGGTATTATTGTGTACGTGAAAGATCACCTTACATTTGAAAAAATAAATATTATGACTAATAATTTTGAATGCGTTTACGGAACCATTTCAGTAAACAAACATATTCGCTTACATCTTTTAGCAATATATAGACCGCGAAATACAAAAAAAAAATTATTTCTTGATGAGCTGGAGACAATATTGGGAAATATTGATATAAAAGAATCCGTATTGGTTCTAGGTGATACGAATATTAACTTATTAAATGTACACGAACCCATAACTATGCAATATGAAAACCTCATGTCTCATTTTGGAATGACCAGATGTATAAATGATGTGACTAGAGAAGCGATATTGACTAACTATGTAACGGCTTCATGTTTAGACCATATCTATGTAAGAGTGAAGGAGACGACCGAAATCAGTTCATGCGTATGCGATTCAATAATAGCTGACCACTACCTAACTGCAGCTAGTATTAACTTCTGTTACTATGATAAATGTACCGTCGACAAATCGCACCAAGAGTATTACACTGCACTATCGGACAAAAGGATTGATTTATTGATCGAAATCACCGATTGGAATGCAATGTTAAAATTGTCTGAACCAAACATTATTTATGCAGAATTAAAATCGATTTTTAAAAATATTTATGTAAAAAGTACCTTTACAAAATTAAAAACAAAAAAATTTCGAAATAACCAAAAAACTTGGATGAATGACAGTCTCGCTGAAAGTATTCTAATACGAGATGCCATGTGGAAAAAGTGGAAAAACACGCCTAATAATAAAAAATATGAAATCTCTTTCAAAAAATATAGAAATAAACTTAATAAACAAATATTAAACACAAAAAAGGCATACTATAATAACAAATTTAATCACTGTTTCAAGAACATTAAAAAAACATGGAATGAAATTAATACAATTTTGGGTAGGAAAAATAAATCTGGTTGCGATGAAGTCTTATCTAAATATTTCCTAAAGTCACAATCTTCTGATGCAGTGGCAGAAAATTTTGCTAACTTTTTTGATGAAGGAGTTAATAAGTTGTTACATGAATGTGATTTCCGAGCGTCTAATCACTTGCAAGAATCCCTACCGCATTCAATGTACTTACCTAGAGCTAATGCTAAGCAAATTGAATATATTATCGGAGGTATGAAAAATTCAAAGTCACCGGGCATAGATCTAATTCGTATGTTTGATTTAAAAAAACATGTCAAATTACTTAGCCCTGTTATTGCTCACTTTATCAACAGAATAATCGATACCAGCCTCATCCCCGATGAATTAAAAAATAGCATTGTAAGACCTATTTTCAAAAATGGAGATCACTCCGAAATTAACAATTACAGGCCAATTTCTATTCTCCCGGCACTAGAAAAAATTTTAGAAAAATATATTTCGATAAATTTAGATAAATATTTGAATAATTTGAATATTATAGATGAATGCCAGTACGGGTTCCAGAAAAAAAAAAGTTGTGATAAATTGCTGGAAAAATTTTCTGATTTTATAAATTCTCAACTTAATTCTAAAAAACATGTACTGGTGCTTTTTATTGACTACTCAAAAGCTTTTGACACTCTCAGCCATATACAATTAATTAAGGTTCTTGAAAACATTGGAATCCGGGGTAAACTCCTCTCATTCTTTAAAAACTACTTAACTAATAGAAAAATGAACGTAAAGATTTTAAATGATATGAGTAAAGGAAGACATATTAAATCAGGAGTACCGCAAGGATCAATTTTAGGTCCAAAATTGTACATTATATATGTTATTGTTATGTCAAAACTCTTTAAAAAGGCCTTTAGATTCATTTTTGCTGACGATACTGCACTTGTAGTATCCAATGAAAATCCTATCATAGCTATTCAACAATTGCAAAGTGACTTTAACGAGCTACTTAAATGGGCTCATGATGTTGGTTTAATTATTAATGTTAAAAAAACAAAATGTATGTATGTAAAATCACCAAGCCTGGGAATATGGAATATACCCAAAATAATTGCTCATAATTCTGAATGTATTCATAGAAAAATTGAAAATATTTGCCACTGTGAAACAATTGACTTTACTAACGAATATACTTATCTGGGACTAATAGTAGACAATAAATTTAAATGGGATAAACAAGTGGCTAAAATCTGTAACCAGCTCCGATCTTTTGCAAGTAATTTTTATAAACTGAAATTTGTTTTGCCTCATTGTACTCTTAAAATAATTTATTTTTCTATGGTCGAATCCATACTCAGATATGGCATACGAACTTGGGGGCACTCAAGCAATATTTATATTAAATATATACAAAACTTACAAATTGCTATAATAAAAAAAATTGTACCACCGAATATCTACAGACAAAGAAGTAATCTAAAACTGCTGTATGGTTCTGAGGGCCTACTTCCAATAAAGGGTCTTCTTTGGTACATTATTATAATGGATAATGAGGGAGATAGCAAATATAAAAAGCAACCGGTGCATAATCACACAACAAGATTCACTGAAAATAAGGGCCTCATTATTCCAAGAGTAACAAATAAGTATGGAAGCCGAACGCTTAAATATTTAATACCAGAGATTTTCAATAAATTTAATAATTATTTTAAACCTCAGAATAATGAGAGACCCTGCCCCAAAAACACTAAGCGTTGGCTAATAAGCGACGAATCAATGTATCTCTGAACATTATTATTGATGTATTCCTGAACATCTCAACGTACCTGCCTAAATAATTTGTATATAGGTAGGTACTTTGATATATATTATTTTGTGATATTGTTTATTGTATAATTTTGTGTCATACATGTATTAAAAATTAAAAATGTTTTATATATATTATTTGTAGAACCTACAGACAAGCCGTCATGTGTGACAGCTTTGTGGGACTGCATATACCTGTATCTTTAAAAATTTATAATAAATAAAAAAAATAAAAATAAAATAAATAAAAAAAAAAAAAAAACTTACTCCACATATTATCATATCCAGCTTTGAAAAATCAATTAACTATTGTCGACAAATAAAACGAAACCACATTTAATTATTTGTTGCATAAGGCCTTATTTCTTCATTGGGAAAAAATATGCGAAGACTATTGTTAAACTTAATTAAAACAGGATATTTCCGCTAGTCAATAAATATATGGGGAAAGCAAAACTATTCTTGCGACGACAAAAAAATAAAAATATTGCAAGTTGTGGCAAAAATTGAGTAACATTTTTTTTATTACCTACCAGATTGTATTTTTATTCATTTCATAAATATTCTTAATAACTTTTTCCTACTTACTAATTAGATTCTTACATGTCTGTTCATCGTTGGTGTGGTAAGGCCGGCCTCAAGCCTCATTTTAACCAAACAAACCCCATTGTAAGTTTTTTGCTGTTCTAACCTTACGCGCTGCGTAATACTTACGCCACGTTTTTTAGTAAGGCTAAATGTAAATACTACGCGGCGGTATTATCATAAGGTTTCCCACCTCTGTAGTACAAGGTAGCTGTGTGGCTCGCATATGAGTTTAGTGGTAGCGGGTATGTGTAGATACCCTTGGAATGACAAAGTTCCATCTGCATTTTGGATAAAATGTACCTTTTTGCAGTTACTTAGAATCTTTTGTTTTTAAAGCCCTTTCTAAAATATATGCAATATATAATAATATTTTGTATGTTTTCGGATAAAATTTTAACAGGTGTGCAAACACTGCTAGATTATCAAATATTTTGGTTATTCCAATTTTAAATGAATCATTTTTGACCATTATAGAAATTTAAATGGGTGGGGAAAAATAAAATCATATAAATAAGTCGTCGCCGTGTGGACATATCCACAGTTTGATAATGGCCTCAAAAGCCGAAACAGCTGTCACATTAAAAACTGTAAAAATAACAGAAATACTTGCAGAACTTAATAATTATTATAACATTATTAAATTTGATTTATTTTAAATTAAAAAAAAAAAAAAAATAACATAACACCTTTTACACACCAAAAACATTTACTAAAAAATGTATATACAGAACTGCTGCATTATTCAAATTGAAATATGTTTGGTTTAATAACATTCTCTGCAACAAAAAAAAACATGGCACTAAATATCAGATTGATAGAACCTTATTTCGCTAATTTTCAAGGCAAAAAGGGTCTATCGAATTTTTTTTGTTGACTTGTTTTGTTAAATGTCAATTTTTTGGCGTAGAATGTTTTTAAATAAAGAAAATTCAATTACAATACTTCTTCGTATAATTCCCTTTCAATTTTATTCAATTTATTCAGCATTCAATTTTTAGACCTCAATAACTCAGTTTCATGCTAATAGCAGATAGAACCTTGGTAATCCAAGAGTATGTAAAGCATGTAGCCACTAGATTGTAGTGTGTCAAAGTGGTGTGCGGCGGCAGCACATGACAGTTTGCGCGAGAGAAGTGTTGCCAGCGGTAATTAAAATTTATCACTCGTCGCTTGCCTGCAAAAATAGTGCTCTCAGTTCCTGATGCAATTAGGCTCCAACGGCTGCTACCGGCGCATCCAATATTTAATATGGGATTTACTCCGTTCTGTGGACATCAAATATTCAGTTTTACTGAGCATGCACTATCCGCGCCTACATGTACCAGTGGCTTCGACCGTCCAGTGACGTTATAAATTTCATATTGTTATTCGTAGAATTCATAAATATCATCACATCTTCCATCCCTTGTCTTTTTGGGTCAGTGACCCATCGTCTAGACAATTCGCCTCCAGGCGTCCTTGTCCTGCGCTTCTTATGCTTTTTCCGTCCACAGCAGGCCCAGCCTCCCCTCACGCAGCCTCAGAACTGAACGCTTCGGTATGGCTCTGACGTCATCCGAATACAATCCTCTGAAACAAATCTCTTGGCGACACTTATCAAGTCTGACTCATTTAATTACTGTGCTATATTCATTTTACTTTGCAATAAATCATTGTGAATAATCAACTGCATACACATGGATAAGAGACATGTTCAAATGGGCAAAATTTAATGACGGTGAAGCAAACTCTATTAAATTTATTTTTACACATAAAGTTAACACAGAGATGATGTAAAGAACTGAAAAGCAAAATAAATTAAAATCTCGAGAATACAATGCGTGTAATGAAATTAAAAGCAATTTGATTTTCATTATAAGTAACTATAGTTAAGTTATAACATAGATCACTGTAGAAATGCATTATAAGTTTGTACAGCGCCCTTGAGGTGTTTTTGCACAAAAACGGCGCTATACAAGTCATCCAAGTGTTATTATTATTATATAGAAGTAATATAAATAGTTCGTCAGTAAATGGCATCACCACAGTTTGATGATGTCTTCAAAATACGAAATAAGTGTCGTCATTATTAAGTGACCTCGCCACAGATTGATAATTTCTTCATAATGCGAAAAAAATAATTTTTATATATTTAATATATGACTCCGTAGTTGGTATTCCGCCTGCTTACTTTATTTTCTCTGTCAATTCGTCTGCCATTCTCAAGCTCATTAAATAATATTATGAAGACAGCCATACTTAACACATACAAATATCACATCCTCCATCAATCATTAATATTGTTGCGTGTTTACAGAACCTGCTTCCTTTGATAAAATAAAATATCCCATTTTCCTGTTCTTTTCCTTTTTATTATCTTCATTTTACCTTCATTACATCATTTCTCCAACAAACCTCAACGTCCAAACTTTTCTTTTTCGATCTGTATTTTCAGTCAAATGTTTTCATATTTCGTATTTCTTAGCGATTTCATTGTTTTGTTTAATTGCATGTTAAAAATGGAACACGTCATAATTTTTGTTTTAAATAAAATAAGTTTTGCTATTTTTCTACAACAATGTAATTCACTTTCTTTTCGATAAATGTAAACCAATTTATTTTGGTTTCAACTCAATTTCTAAGATCTATATATTGTTGGTCGATGACTTATAGCAAAGATATTGTATCTCCACCTTTTAAGAAAGAATTTTACATATTTCAACTTGTTACCAAAAAATTTCCAAGAGATTCACCCAAAAGATGTCTTTCTAATAAAAACATTTTCCCACTAAAAATACTCAGATCAATATATTTTGCACTGTCACCATCCATTCCACTTATGGAATATTAGTTTGGGGAAGCGCTACAAACACAACACTTGACCCAATTCAAAAAATTCAAAATGCAATAATAAAACTCATTCTGCAAGTACCATTCTACACAGATTCATCCAAAATCTACAAAACACTAGACGTCATGTCAATAAGACAATAATACACCATAATCCTTCCTAGTTGGACAGTCAAACTCATAAAATGTAATCAATATTATATTATAAAAAATAAATAAAATAAATAAATAATAAGACCATAATAATCTTCATATTACAAACCAACCAAAAACCATAATAAAAACCAGGTCCTCAACAAATAAAACACTGAACATTCTGATGACACACACCACACACGGACAAAGACACTTTCACTACGCAACCAAACTTTTTAACAGTATGCCCATTACTATGAAACAATCACTGGCTGTAAATACACCTACAAACTTTCTGAAAAAACATATCGTAGCCCGGATAAAAAATCAAGATATTCACTTTTTTCAAAAGATTTTAATTCCAAACGAAACACAACCAAAATATAAAAGTAAAATGAATTATTTATACACGTTTTGCAAAAAATATCCAACGATACACACACTCACATAGAAATGTGTGTTTGAATATGTCTGTGAAAATAAAAAAAACTATCTTTCTACGACAACAGATAAATACTTGCCACAGTTAATCACAAACACGTTATCACCTCAGCACAGGTTCTCCTAGTGAGGTGTTCATGTAACATTCAATATTACCCACACACAGTTTCACCTCATCAACCGATTTTCTTTATTTTTTGCACCTATTTTCTGTACTTTTTTCTGTACTTACAATTTAAACCACTGTAATCATTTGTAAAATGTGAATTCAAAAAAAGACATAAATAAATATAATTCAATTGAAAAACAAAATTCTGACAACTGATATTATTCTAGGATGCGCGATGGATTTTTTATCAACTAGCTTAAAAGATATATCATATTTCAGGCGTACCAAAAAGAATTGCGCTCGAAAAATAAAGAAAATTGATGGAAAAATGGAAGTGTGCCACACGTTGGACAAACAGCGCTATCAGGCTTCCACGATCAACGGCGCTATGTAGTATTTGTACATGTAGAACTGTATAGTCGGGTGTTGAGCGAAGGAGAAATCAATGGTATCGTGCTTTTTGTTACTTTCGGACAAATATAGAATTTTACGATTGCGTCTGATCGATTCAAGCACACGACTTAGAGAGGCTTAAGTTCACTAGTCCGATACTGCAAGTGTTTCAAACAGTGATATAAAAGTCACAGGTTGGAAAATAATAGCTCTAACTTGATGCCCCGAAAAATACATAAAGTATTAATGATAATAATTATTTTATTCCGGGCTACATGCAGGCTAGCAAAGCAATGTAATTCATATCTATTGGCATAATCCATACAGCTAATTTAATCCATATCCAACTGACATACTTAACGTTTTCAATTGGAATTTTGAGCTTAAAATTTGTGCACCTTAGAAAATTGTGCGATTAATATTGTTGGAGTGAACTTTATACAAAGGGGACCGAATTGATTAATTCTTAGATTCCATTTGACTTCTAATTAATGAAATATAGAGGGTTCTAATAAAATCTAAGGACTTAAAAGCAATTAAATTTCTGTAAAGGAAACCAAGCATCTTTAAAGCCTTATTGGTTATATCGTTAATGTTTGCAATGAATGTAAAGTTTTCATCGAATTTGTGACTAAAGTCACGAATTAATTTAATATTTTTTAATAATAATGAGTTTTGGAAAATCGTATTACTATATATTCTCTACATTCTTGGTCAGTTGTTTGATAAAATTCAAATAACAGAACGTGAATAGAACCTTCAAAGAACTAGAAAATCAACTTTTAAATTTGATGAATTGTTCAAATTCTCTGAAACAACCCATCCTATATCAGATTAAATTGTGAAATAACATGAATAGTTTGGAGCCCGGGACCTCTGGATTCGTAGCCGAGGATCAAAACCTCACAACTAAATAATTTTATAATATTATTGTTTTCTCCAATTATTTAAGTACCTACCTAAAGTGTTCGTTCCTGACATAGAAAGTTAATTTATTATGATAACTGACAGTTTGTAATAAATTTAGGACATAAAGTGGCAAGTGAAGTCGTTTTCGGACCTTCATAGATCAATCTAGTCTATTGGGTAACATTGTTGGGTACAAAAGATAGTTAGTAGGCCTTACGAGTTCTCGAATTTTCTAGAAGGAGATAAAGAAGATTCCTTATCGGACGAGTTAGAAATGAGCCGAGTTCTCGAGACGTTTTGGGTACTTTTGTAGGACAAAGCTCTACCCGATGGCAAGCCAGTAAATCAACCTTAGTTCTTGGTTAACATGGTTCAATAGTTAAATCGACTTAAAACAGTTTATTTAACCCCTCAGGCTGATTTGTTCGCTTTTGGGAAAAGCTCATACAGGTCTCATAGAAATTGAAATCCCTTACTGTCATATGATCTAAACGCTTTTACAAAGAGAAAACACCACGCTTTATATTCAAATCTAAAAGTTAACTATAGAAGAATTAAAATGTGCACATCCATAAAACCAAAGTTTTTGACCACATTTTTTAATCTTTACAATTTTTTAATCAATTATTTTTTCATGAAAACCCAAAAAAGTGAGATGGCAGTAAAATATATAATATTTTAATTTGCCTAATAAAATGTTTATGTGTTTTATTTTTTTTTTTTAAACTAAGTTTTTGGTTACTACCTAAATCGGGTTTAGAGTGAATTGACAAAAGATTTCTTTTAATTTCTTAAATACATATTATTTTGATTAGAATCGAAACCTTCTTATGTTTTTGTTCAGTTGGGTACTATATTTTTGAAAAGTAACTGATTTTTTGCAGAGAAGTGTCAATTTACTTCGAAACCACTAAAAATTCTTACTTTTCATCATATTTCTGTAAACCTAAACTTATCGAAATTTTCATAATTCATAGCTGTAACAGTTTCACGAAAGTATTTAATTATAATTATTTATTTATTAGTATTTATTTATTATTTTCAATTCTGAAAACCAGCTGCATCCCCGGAGAGATCCGGAATGCATAGCTGAGCAGTGACCTTTTTGTCAACAGAATTTATGTTAAAAAATATGTAAAATTTATCTATTGGCAAATAAATGTTTTATTTTTATTATTGCTATTATTATTTCACTGATTCATGAGCAAAATAGAAAATATTTAAGAAAATAACAGTTATCCCAGAAAACGTATTTTCAAAACAAGCTTTTGAACACTTCAAAACTTGAGTTGTCAAACCCACCCTCCCAACGGCAAGTGACGCCGACAGTGAGAGAAATGGCACCCATAAAATAAAGAAGAAAGAATGGGCTCACTCCGAGGAGATTCGGATTTCTAATGTATAATAATAGCGCTTGTCTGACTGTGTATGCATCTGTCTCTGTTTCTGTTCGTGTCTCTGTCTGTGTTACTCGGCTCGGCGCAACGCTTACGCTCGTCTAGATTTGGACTTTTTGTCTCTTCCGCTACGGGAGGGTGGTTTGTCCAGAATGGACTTAAAACTTGTCTTTGGATATTTTACTTTATGAGCAAATAAGCTCACTAATATACATTCGCGTTTGTTTTGTACGTACACGTAGTAACATTCAATTTTATTTGCACAGTATTTTTTTTTACATGGGCCATGTAAAGAACGAACGAAGAAGGGAGGAAGGATAAAATAGATCGCGAAACAAACCCGTTTATACAGTTTAATCACTTAACTAAACAATATAAATTATATCGATTCTGAAAAAACTGTGGTCGATCACAAAACGATACTAAGGGTCATTTGTTTCACAGAATTTCAACATTTCATTAATATTAAAGTTTCGTTCAATTTCTGTTATTAATAATTAATAACTGGTAATATATATTTTTTTAATACGAAATTCGCACATGCTGGACCAGTGAGACTAAGGCATCCCCAACTGGGGAATGTTGTGAGGCTAAAGATGCGGCAGGGGAAGGTGGGGGAGTACCTGGCTATTCAGATCTGGTCACAAAAAACACGTCTGATGCCGTTTAAAGCAACGTTTCAATTCGGAAAAATGGTCTTACACCAGGGCGATACTGAGAATATCTTACACTCTGGTACGTGCTGCAAGTATACGAGATATTATTTTTAATTAATAAATTGTGAAATAACACAAACAAAAAAAAAAAAATTCTCACGCACGGATATGAATCCGCGACCTTCGGCTTGCTAATCGAGAACCTTACCCGTCGACCACGGAGGCCCTTAAATAATGATATAATAACAGAACTCGAATAGAACTCTAACAGTACTTGAAAATGAACTTTGAAAATTGAGTTATTCAAATTCTGCGAGAACCTTATTAGGCCAGTGCAATTAGCGATTCGCGATCGAAGTAATTCCGGTAGTCCCAATTTTTTTATATGTTATATAAACTGATCTCCTGATGTAAAATCTGAGTTTCCGACCTTGGCGCACCTGTGCTCGCGCCGCCATTTTGAAAAAACTGGCCGAAATCGGGCCAAAATCTATTTTTTCCCAAATATCTCATTTCCAATGCAAATTTCGGCTAAAGTATTTTAACAAGTATAATAGAACATAAAATAACCTACAACTTTTGGAAAAATAAATTTCTTCTATCTCTAATAGGTACCGAGGTAGAAAGTCGTAAAGGTGCGTATATTTTTGAAAAAACAAGTTTTTTGCGCGACTAGGTTTGGTTTTTTATAAATACCTCGTTTCCAGTACAATTTTGTGAAAAATTTATTGTTAATAATTTTGTAGAAAATAAAATTTGGTTAAAGAAATAGGTATATAATTTATATTTTTTATCTCTATTACATATCCAAACTCTAATCCACCAAAACCAGGCCAAAAATTGAAACAGAGGTTAGGTGTTTTAAATTTGGCATTCCTTGATTTTATTTTTCTTTAACAATTATTGTTCTAAGAACATATACGTTGACAACAATCGTCATGCCTGTGTCAGACCTAGCAATAAATATAGTAGATAGACTATTTCAGCATATCGGTCGCCATACATTCCCAATGGGAAGACCACTAAAATTGGGCAAGCCACTACATTTGTGGTCGCAGCTTGGTCTGACATGCCTATCAACGTAATCACAACATACATTTAAGATTATTTATACAATTAAGATGATAAGGTACATGAAAAAGATAAAAAAATTGGTATTTTCGTAAAATTAACATTTATTGAAATTCTTTTCTTTATTAGTTAAGTTGTCAGCATAACAAAAATAAAATTAATGGTAGATCAGTTTAGACAGAAGTACGAGCCCTTGACTATAGTTTCTTACTTCTGGCCCTGAATAGCTTCTTCATCTGTCTCATCACCCAAATTTGTGGCGACTGGGTCATCATATTCCTCGTCATCATCATCAACGAAGGCTTCAACAGCATTCTCGCAGGAGTTGCCATTGCAATGAATGCAGAGTAGGGAACATTTCAAACCCGACTTTCTGCAGGTGCACTTTCCAGCGCAACCTTTTTTGCATTGACATGATATGAAGTTCAGCAAGGCCTGAGGTGCAGCTTCCTTCAACATTGTTATTGGAGTAAGTAACCCAACAGCATCCTTTTTCCACCCCCATTCAGTCGGATCTTTATCGTGACCAAGCCAAGTCTGCACTTGCAAGTATGTTCTTGAAGCGTCTTGCTGGACTGCATCTTTGGTGGGTGGTAGCCTGGATAAATTGAATTTGTTCTTATTTACTCCTTTGACAAAAATGATGTACCTTAAATTTTCCAAATTTGATTTCTCGTTTCCGCCATACAAAAGTGCAAATAGTTGTTCGGCAGCCAAAGTGATTGTTTCTGTCTTTGCTTTTGGGTCTTGAAATACACGAACAAGTTCATTCACTGAGTGGTTCTTGAAAAGAATATTACAAAATTTGTGTTTGCCTTGACCGAACGGAGCTCCAGTTGTATTGCAACCTTATGGCATGAAGGAATAAAATGTTTTCAACTATTTCAATGTGTTTAAAACATTTGTTCGAGTACAACGCGTTAGGTGATTTACCTTTTCCAAATTTTTGGTAATATACGTTGGGAGGTGAGAGAGCTGTGAGGAGTACCAGCAGATCAATATCCTGACCAACGATTATGACTACATCATGTTGAGATGATAATGAATTTGCTGTGTTCACTATGAGAACGTCAGCATCCTCTTCAGCTTGTACTATCGTTATGTGGGATCGTGCAAATGAGGTTCCGAGTAGGGAAATAAAACGAGACTTGTTCTTCTCATTTCCCAGAAACTTTTCCTGTGGCACTTGTGGGTGCATGCTTTCAAAAAACAAAACTTCAGCAGAAGTTGTAACTCTGGCACGCCGTGCTCTTTCCACCCCTTTAATGCTTTTCTTTTCCATAGAATCTGGGTATCCATCGAATACCACTACTGCATTGGATCCATAATGATTTTTTACATACCTGACATATTGCTGGAAAATTACTGAAAAAGGTTGAGCACGACCCCATACCACTTTGTGCAGTAAATATCCTCCATCAATTACGTGTATTTTACTGCTTCCCAGTTCTGTATTATTTGGTAGAGGGTTGAATGATGAATAAAATATAGACTTCGTTCCTTTGCGCATGCCTTCCTCTGAGAAAAGAGACAATGGTACAGGAGATAGTTCATATTGAATAGCATAATGGATCTATTGCCATAGTCACACCCTGATTTTTGACACTGCTGGTCACCGCCGCAAGAGAAACTATCGCATCATTACGTTTTAAGTGTAGGTTTCCAAAGTTCTGGTTGATAACTTTAGACATAGCTAATTTCCCCATCTTTTCAGCCATGTGACAAGTGACTTTGCGATCCCCGATTGTGCCACTGCTAATAGACATAATCACGTTTGTTTTAGGAAATGGTTCATGGCAAGCAAACCAATCAATGAGAGTTTGAACGTCTCGATCATCCCTCTTAATTCTTGTAGGCCTCGTCTCTACATGTTGCTCTGACGTTTCTGATTCAATCCCACAGAATGACTCGATACCCTCACAAATGTTATGCAGATAAACGAATCCAGCAGTCCAACGAAGGATGGAACTGTCTGTGAAGGGAACCGGAAGGGAGGAGTAGAAGGGTGGGGGGGTAGCCCCCCCCATACCGAAGTGCCCTCTAGTAAATTTATAGATGTATGTATTTAAAAATGCAAACAAAAATCTAATAACGTGATAATATACCGTGATAGATTTTCTGTGCGTACCTACCTAAATTTGTTTATTCTTTATATCGGTAAAAAAAATCTATTTTAACATAAAAATTGCAAAGCTTTTTTTTAAATTTTATGTTCTACAAAATTGGTATCAATAAAATTTTCATGAAATTCCACTGGAAACCAGGTATTTATAAAAAACCAAACCTAGTCGCGCAAAAAACTTGTTTTTTCAAAAATATACGCACCTTTACGACTTTCTACCTCGGTACCTATTAGAGATAGAAGAAATTTGTTTTCACAAAAAGTTGTAGGTTATTTTATGTTCTATTAAACTTTTAAACATACTTTAGCCAAAATTTGCATCGGAAATGAGATATTTGGGAAAAACTAGATTTTGGCCCGATTTCGGCCAGTTTTTTCAAAATGGCGGCGCGAGCACAGGTGCGCCAAGGTCGGAAACTCAGATTTTACATCAGGGGATCAGTTTATATAACATATAAAAAAATTGGGACTACCGGAATTACTTCGATCGCGACCCCCTTTTTGACGCTAATTGCACTGGCCTATATCCCTCGACCATGAAGGCCTCCACTGAAATCATTTGAATGTGTCACATGGGTAATTACAATCATTTGAATGTGTCACATGGGTAATTACAATCATTTGAATGTGTCACATGGGTAATTACAGTCAGATATTTTTAGATTTAATTAATTTTTAGTTAACATCTTTTTAGTAAGATAACAATTTGACGAGAGCTTCGATTGTAAAATGTTAATCAGTAATTAATAATCTGCATTCATTTGTAGAGTTAACATATGAAATTCCCTCGAAAGATAAAAATCGCAAAATATGCTCGAAAATTATAAAAAAATACATCGCGTTCTGTTAATTTGATTTGTTATAGGTATTATTGAGCCCTTGAGGTGATTTCTCACGAAAACGGCGCTATATAAATTAGCCAAATATTATTCAAAAATTCACAGTAGGTATTTCTTTAAATTCTTCTACAAGATGATCGATTTTTGTTCTATTTCAAATAAAACGTGTTTTATATATTTTTTTAGAACAGTAACTTTCGCTTTTAACTACAATAGTTATTATTTTCAGCTGGCTTCCTCTAACAATCGTATTAGCATAAACATAACATACATTCCTTTCAAACCATCTTTTTTTTCTTTTTGAACGCTTACTGTGTAGTCTTAAATAGAAAAACCCTATGTCGTTGACATTATGTAAGGGACTAATATAATTTTTACTCAATATTTCGATAGTTACAAGTACCTATATTGTTTGCTCGAACTACGATGTTTTCAAATGGTCGTGGGTTGATTAAGAAGGTACACAAATCATAGTGGTGTATTTTATAATATCAGAGGTGTTTGTAAGTGCTGGACCTTCGGCCGAGTGGTTGCTTGGTGCGAGGAACAGCTGAAAAAATTTACTCCCCTTAAAGTATTTCTTTCTCGCGTGAGATTTCCAGCATAGATCAGCTATCGTATGTTACAGGGCGCCAAGAATATTTTTTTGCATTCGATCACATTCCTTTAGATCTAGGGAAAAATATAATATGTAATATGAAAAAGGCCAACATGGGATTTATCTGAGGGATTTTTTTTCTCCCAATTAAGACAAATACTATATCTACTTTTGAACCCCCAAAGAACAGTTACTGAATTGAAAAGTTGCTTGAAATAGGTTTAGCCGTGTTTGGTGACAAGATTTAAAAATTCGATTCTTCCTTTTCCCCCTCTCCTTCCTCTCGCCACTACCCCAGCCTCACAACATACCCAAATTGCACCCCATAGTCTCACTCCGCTCTAGATGGTTGGGAACTGGACCAATGCAGTATGGGCAGTCAAAAATTGTTTTACCACACGTACGCCTCAGGGATTTCATTTCTACAACATTCGGTCTACTTGTATAACTCTTCTGCTATCTATCTTCTATAAATATGTATCTTATGCGCAGAATAGACACCTTTTGGGAATATTTAAAAGGATCTCTTTCCACTAAGGTTGTGACATCCTGTATATTGCATATTCTATCATATTTCACCTTAAGCACCATGGTTGTTTATATGAATGAGAATGATCTCCAGAGTGAGATCAGAAAACTTATCTCCAAGTACCGCCTTAAACTTTCAAAATAAACCCACATAAATCTTGTAAATTGGGGCCGATTACAATATTTGATAAGTTAAATGTTTCTTTGAAGTTCCCACGCATGAAGTCACCATAATAATAATAATAAAACTTTCACGAACCCAACAGGGATGGGTTTTCAGGGAAATATATTTATCGGGATAAGATTTGAAAACAAAAAACTTCATACCAATTTCCTTCTAGATTAATGTCTTTTTGGACGTGATCTATTTCTAAAATCATTAGATTTGACGTTATTCTATAAAATATACAAAGACAAACACTCTTAGTATTTCTCTGGCTTTAGACAACCATTTGGAATCGAAACTTTGCATTTTTATATGTCCTATTTCAACTGCTCTCAACCGTGTGGTTCACTGTGAGGCTGAAGTGAATGAACTTTTAAATCAAAAATGGAACTACGTACTTAGCAATAAAGTAGGTACTAAAATAATTTGTGCATTAATAATTCTTTATTCGAAATGTTTATTTATTTTGCTTAAATTTTTGACGATGCCTAAATCAAAATTAATAGAGTGAAGATTCGTAAGTGAAATTAACTAGTGACTTTAAGGACGGGTTGTTTCGGAGAATTTGAACAATTCATCAAATTTCAACGTTCATTTTCGGGTTCTGTGAAAGACTTATTCAAGTTCTGTTTTTATATCATCGTAGGCTAGGTGCTTGACAAAACTGAAATAAAAACAGAACTTGAATAAGTCTTTCACAGAACCCGAAAATGAACGTTGAAATTTGATGAATTGTTCAGATTTTCCGAAACAACCCGTCCTAAGTGAACTAGGTCCAGTGGACCATTTAACTAAAAGTTTTTTTTATAGTAGCGTAATAAAAATAAAGTTTTCAGTGAAAAAGCGTTGAAACATTGACGCAGCCGGGTAATAAAGTTAAAACTAAAATAAAAAAAATTACATTAAATGGCCTTTTTTCACAATCATATTTTTAAAAAGTGTACATTAAAGGCCTGTTTTCACAATCATGTTTCTTTTAAATGTACATTAAAGGCCTTTCTTTAAATCATATAAAAAAAACAGTAAACCATAGTGTAGTTCTTATCTCCTGCTTGCAAAATTTTTCAAAAGCGATTTTTTATCAGTCAGCCTATCTCACGGGAAATTGGATGGTTCCCGCTGCACTGCGATTTAATATGGATATAGGAAGACATTTTCATTTCGCCCTTTTTGATATATCTAAACAATCCTCCCAAAAAACTGCCTCTGAAACAAAAATGCAATTTCGTTTGTTTTATTTGCATTTTTCCCGAATTCTGTTTTTCCATGGGGTAAAGATAGAAGGCAATATATAAAATATGTTATTCTTGACATCAATCCACTTAATAATCAAGACATTCACAATAACAGCACTCGAAATAACGCACACTACAAAATGTGAAATACAATTACTGAACCATGTTGCCTACACACTCTATAACAACCACACACTTTCTACCAAAAAGGTATAAAAACAGCCAGCGTATTAAAAATTTCACATATTTTTAAGTACATTTAAATACTGTTATTTTCTTGTCATGTTTTGTTTTGACTTGTTTCTTTTTTTCTGTCTTTTTCTTTTCACCGTGATTGCAATCATCTAATTTTTTTACTTATTTGTGACTGGATAGTGATTTGGGCTCATGTAATATTGTATAATGCACATCCATGTTTATTTCTTTCATTTTGTTTTCTCATGTTGTTTGTTCTACTTAACCTCTCTTTTTTTAAATTTTTGTACTTTATTGTACGTGAAATTTATACTTTTTATTCATCAAAATACCTCGGTAATTTTTTTTAACCCGCTACTTATGGTGAAATAATTGCGTTTTATGAATGCAAATTTTAATTTTTTCATTAGCTGTTAGAGCATGTACAGTATTAATAAAATGGCAAACTACTTAAATTTTAAAAAGCGGTATGAAAAACCTTCTCAAATATTTACCTTGAAAGCACCGAGAAGCGCTGGATGATATTATAATATCATGAAGATTATATTTCATCTCAAAATCGGTATAAATTTAACGTACATGCAAAAATCGAAATTCTTCGAAAAGAGCAGATATTACAGAAATTTTTCCGTTAATCGAATTGAGAAATCTAGCATCTTACATAGACACAGGAAAGGAGAAAGAAATCTCTTGAGAAATAAATAATAAAGCGTAGTAATGAAAATATCTAAGATACCATCTAACACACTGATTTCGGTTGTCTGTGCTTCGAGCAAAAATGTGGTTCAAAGAACTCAAAATTACTTTGATGAATTTAAATGTTATTTTCAATAGTGAAACTTAAAATGTTTAAGCAGAAATTTATTTTTATTACGTCATGTTCAAAATTGGAACTGATTTGTCAAGAATTCAGACGAGTTATCTCACAAGCCCACAAAGTTGTTTGTTTGCGTAATTCGATGATTAAAGAGAAATGAAGTGGGAAAATTTTCCGTTTTTCTCGCGACTAGTTTCCAGCCGCACCGTAAAGGCTGCGGGCCATGAAGCCTTATCACGTAATTCATTACACGTATTGGTGGGTAGAAGGCATCTATCTGAACATAATGTGCAATAATGCCTTTACAAGTGTGCGCATCACGGGTTCTAGGCACTCGGCTCTCGGCTCTCCGGCGGCTGCTCGGAATTGCCATCGGTGAAAAAATATCTCAGATTGCTGCGCGGTCGGGGGCGTACTGGACTCCAGAGAATATACCTTAGGACTCGCGTCGTTCTATTGATCTAAAATATTCAGAGCTTGTTATTTATATATTCATTTAAATTGTTGCATAGTAAAACTGTTGTAAGTGCGGGACGTTGATTTCATACTGTACACACAAAAACGCAACTTCTTAACACATACCGACAGCTTGTATATCGCGGAGCTGTGGATCAACTTCAATAAAGCGTCCCCAAAAAGAATGGAAGTACATTACAACAACGCATTCGGAATGTTTTTTGATTTGTCCCGATAGTGTAGTGCCATGAGCGAAAATGCTCGAATGATGGCAGCACTGTACTTCTGGCAGGTCCCCATTTAGAAGCGATGGAGCCAATTCCTGCCAATGTCGTAGATGTCTAAAAGTTATAATGTATTATCTTACAGTATTTTTATTTTTACTTTCATACATCCCATGTATCTCGTGAGATTGCACACCCTCCCCGAGATCTGGAAAAGATATTTCACTATTTTTTTCACTATCAAGGAAATTTAAGAAAAAATTACCATTATTACATCATCTTGAAATTAACGAAGAAATTTTCTATTATGATTTAAAATGTGAATATGGCGTTGTTGACGTCACGCCAGCCAACGTCATTGGTGGGGTTTTCAATGTCATTGTCGCCAGTTCGAACCGTTTATGAATGTTCGTTTTTATAATCAAAAATTATAAATTTATAGATATATTTTTTTTTTAATGATAAACTATGTTTTGTAAGCATAGCACAAAGGATAACAAACTATTAAGCATTAATTACTCGCCTAAAATATCCGTACAAATTGAAAATATCTCCTGAGTAAAAATATTTCCCGTTTATTTATTTTTACTCTGGAGATATTCTCAATTTGTATGGATATTTCAGGCGAATAATTAATGCTTATCACAATTTGTTATCAACAATTATAAATGAAAATATGAAAATTACATGTTTTTAGAACGACGATCAGATTTGGAAAAATTAACTTTTAATCTTCCGTACATACATCTTTAACAGTATCCATAGTTTGTGAAAATACCCCTCAATTTACAATGCTTTAATTAGTATCAACACTGTCCGTGACTTTATCAGGACTTAAAATAAGTTATACACTGAAAAAATTAGCTTTATAGGAAACAAACATGATAAAGTTGATTTTGCTCACTCGGAATAAAGTTTATATAAAAAACAACATGCCTTCTACGGTCAGGTAATCATGTAACTGATGTAACATATTCAGAGTCTAATGAATGAATTTTTGGCATTTCAATTCTGTCCAAACACTATTTTTTAGGCTTTGTTGGAGACATTTCAGCTCGCACTGTCACTTCAGTAATGTTTTACTATTTTGAATTCAGACTAGTTTTTTATATGCATATATTATGGAAATAATAGTTTCATCTCAACTACGGTTAGTGTCCCCGCAATCAGATTGTTGCGGCAACAGTTCGGAACTATTCCAAAATTCATACAAATTAAAAAAAGTTTCTCGTGTGCGCACCTCCAAGTACCTTAATGGATTTGTTTTCCCGCAACTGTCTCCGCAACTTAAGTCTGTTGTCTACAAGCTGCCTCAAAACAACTATTTAAGTCAAAGGAAATGGAAAATAGTATATTTAAAATCCAATTTCGTGATAACTAATATAGGGCTAGGTGTTTTCTTCACAGATTGATTCCTGCAATTATTTCCATTGGGATTGTATGGCGAGCGATATGCTGAAATAGTCTAACCATGGTGTATATAGCGTAATCTGTATTTATTATATCTAGCAACAGTGATGAAAAAAAACACAACCTAAGAAACTATTTTATTTATTTGAGCACTTTATTTTTTTCTGTCTCTTTTTCTGTTTCGTGTTTCTTTTAGATTTGTTAGCATTGGGTATAAATTTTAAAAGTAAAGTTGTTCCAATAAAAATTCAATGTATGCTTAGACTTTTAAAAAAGCCAATAGGAATCCAATATAAATTTCGAAAAATGCATATGTTTATTTGAGAAGCTATCTAGGTTACAAAACAATTCTTTAACACTTTGTGATCATTCAAAAAGATGGTTGACAAAAATATTGGAAAAATGGTTGCAAGATAATATTGTTAATATGAATTTTAAATATGAGATTGACAAATATATAGACGTATAATAAATTTTAATAATAAATTAACATTTAATATAATTAGGTCCCATTAGTATCATTTTTTGTTTAGATTGGATTTGCATATTATAAAGACTGAGTCTGAACAATAAAACTTTACAGTCATTTATTTCATGAGTAGAAATAACCCAATAACTCTCATTAAATAAAACAAGACGTAAGATTTTTTGTTTCATGTATCTCAGTCATTCAATCGAAAAAAGAGTGAGAAAAATAAATGTCGTGTAGGACATTTTAATATACATAATATCGTAGATATCTCTTGACCCTTAGTCCGCCCCTGCTTGTGTTGTAGTAGGTAACACAAGAACGCCCCGCACTCTTCAGAGTAAGTGGAAATTCATACCTTTATTAGAATACATAACATTTTTCAGATCTAATACACTTTTTACTGTTTCGCATAAGAGATGTTTTGGCTACTAAATGTAAAGCATATACAGATTTTTAACATTCTCAACCGAAAAATATGTGAATTTACTTTGTGGAAGATTCTGTGACATATCATATTTTTGACGGCTTCACAGATTTATATGGGGATGAAAGTGGCCGATCAGAACCTGGTATAAAAGCAGTGTTCAATTCTGGAGGAATTCTAGTGGAACTCGGGAGGGCTGCAAAAGAGATGGTGTCTGAAAGAACGAATTCACGATAAGGTTCTTGCTATTCACCAACTTCAATAAATGCACAGCATTCATTGAGTGCGAGTTTGTTCATTCAGAGAGCATTCATTGAGTGCGAGTTTGTTTATTCAGAGAGCATTCATTGAGTGTGAGTTTTTTCATTCCGTAAGCATTCACTGAGTGCGAGTTTCTTCATTCGGTCACATAATTCAAAAACAACATAATTAAAAAATTTTAAATGATGAGAATAATAATGCTTCTATTATTCTTCTAAGATATGTCAAACGACGGCCTCCATGGTCGAGGAGTGTGGCTCTAGCAGGTAGAGGTAAGGACTAACAAACTGAAGGTTGCGTGCGCAAAATATAAATTTTCCTTGATTAATTTGTTTCATTTCACAAATTACTCATTTATATTAGTATATAGTATATTTGCGGCATGTTCCAGAGTATGAGATACTCTTAGCATCACCTTGGTGGATCACCATTCAGAAATGAAACGTTGCTTTAAATGGCTTTGGACGTGTTTGGTGACCATATCGAAATAGCCAGGTACTTTTCAACCTTTCTCTTTCCCATCTCCTGCCCTCCCCATTACTTTCAACTTCAAAACATGTCATAGTCTCACTGGCTCCAGACGGTTGGGATCAGTTGGGACACTTGTGCAGTTTATTTTTTTAAAAGACATTTTAATAAATTACTTGTTATTACGTTAATACGTTTAACCCTTTCGGATCATGAGTTTTTTTTTACTGTTCTAATATGTTTACACAAAATAATTCACGGCCATCTTGATGCTGCATTATGTCTTAGCATTATTGAAATAAATGTTCCCAATTTAAATTGTTTAAGATGCCATTTTTTTATGTTTCAAGTGATTCCATTTAAAAATAATCTCGCCATAATAATAATTTTATCCCCCTGACCAAATGTGTCGACTGTATATTGGAGATAGAGTGTGCTGAAGTAGATATTTTCATTGAAAAATAAAAAAAAATTCTCCAGACATTTAAAGTTAAATTAAATTATGTATTACTTGTGTGTTTTGTGTGTTTTGCCTTTCTTTGTACTATTTGTCATTTGAGTGAGTTTTTACATAATTTTACAATTTTTTTTTATTTGTTTTGTATTTGAATCTCTGTTTAGATGTATACAAATTAATGTAACTTATTTCTTAAAATATATTATAATTTTATGTACCTGTTTGTATATTAACTGTGTTTTTATACCTGGATCATCTTGAAAAACTCAGTATAAATAAGTAAAACCTAGCTACGACCCTCGGGAGTCATGTTAATAATTGAGATATTTAATATTGCAAGAGAATTAGGAACTCCAGTAAAGTTTAATATAAGTTAAAAAAAAAATTATATATTCATATTGATCAACAAATTTCATCCTTTGGGATGCGGTGTGTAGGGATTTTTTGGGGAAAGGAAGGAGTTAACCTGGGTCTTGAAGATGGCACATGGAGTAAGAGGGAGAAAACAAGTCCAAACAGCAAATCATTCCATAGGCGAGCAACAGCTCAAAACAAAACACAAGAATGTTAGTAGACCGCTAAGAATAATAAATTAGCAGGAGACCGAAAAGACCGAAAAGATCGTGAATACCTTTTTTGGTAATTTTCATACATTGTTAATCCAGCTGTAAAACCATAAGTGGATGATATAGGAATAAAATAATATATTTATGATCTGTCCTAAATTTTATATTTCATGCCACATTACAAATGTCATGCAAGATTAACCAGTCAACCCAGATGACTATGTGGCCTGTCTACAATGTAAATTCCCGTTGAAAGGCGACATGTTGCAGCTTTATGAGTTTCACGATAAATTATGATTTAAAAAAACATTCCACTTTTTTCACAAAACACATTTTCTTTACGTTAGCATTTGAAATATTTTTCAAGGCGTTTTTAACCTCTAAGTGTTATACTAATCTGAGTGACTAATCTAATCATCAACATTAGTATCTAATGGTACAATAATTTAATTTGAAAGAAACGAGAATTACCTTAATATTAGACAACTGTTTGCAAAAATTAGATGTCTGGAATTAATTTTTTTTTTAAATCATTAAAAAACCTTCCCTATTTACCATACATCCTTAACCTGAACTTGAACCGTTCTTCTTATATTGTGAATGAAGATTTGGTTGGGAAATTACATTAAATTCACATGTCAGCTTATTTCTAAATAAATCTATTTGAATTTAATTTTCGTTTTCGGTAACGAATGAATTCAAATCTTTTTTTAAATTTTTACTAATAATAATTAAAAGATAAATATATTTAATGTACCATCCATACCGTACCGTACCATACCGGGAATTCAATGTACTATCTATCACAGAATTGTATAAGAGAATCGCCTTATATCAAATTTATAGAGAATATTTTATGTATAAAATTCACCCCTCAGATAGCATAAGCAATAGATTCTAAACAAAAAAATGCTTAGAACGACCACGGCTCAGCACCACTATTCGTATTTGGGTGTGAGATGGTAAAATATAGTATTGTCCAAAAATAAAATTAGTCTAACCGATACTGTGAATTATGAACTATTCAAAAAGTTAATTAAGTCCCTAAAATTGGATAATGATATATTGTACCCCTAATTTTCTTACGCTTACCCAATCGAAAAAAAAAATATAAATTTTTATTTGTCATTAAAAAAATATTTTTCTTATTTGTGTACCTGATATATTGAACATTATTTTTACTCTAAAGGTAAATACTCCTCATATAAACACGAGCTCCTGGAGCTCAACTTATGGATTAGTAGAATAATAACAAAAAAATATATATATGTATATAGGTCTGCGTATTGTTTTCATTTGTAATGTTAAATAATTTACAAATAATAAATAAATAAAAAAATAGAAGTCAGAAACATCTATAATAGATATATATTTAAAAACATGTACACATAATAATTTGTATAAATGTCATCGTTTAAATCATAAATGTAATGATTTCTTTTAATTTTTTTAAAAATCTAGATTATACTAATTTTTTTTAAATTATACAAATAACTTTTTAAATAAAATAAATATTTGTATTTTATTGATCATTTTAACTGGAGTAAGTAAGATAGTAACTCTTAACGTAAAGCATAAATATATAGTATATATAGTCCGGTCGGTGGCCGAGTTGACATCGCGCTTGGGTCTCACTCGGGCGTAGTGAGTTCAATTCCTCGGCTGGCTAAGTCCTCCATCACAACACAAGCAACATTTTCAGCTTACTGTGTTGGTAGAAGGAGATTTTCAAATATTTTCAGGTTAAAAATAAATATTATTGATATGGCGATAAATATATGACGTTCATAAAAACAATACTTGAAGGATTTACAACACATTTTAATATGTTTATATATTTGGGACGATATGTTTAGAAGATAAAATATTTAAATTTTATGCAATATTTAAACCCAAAAAAGGGCTATATATTAGTACTTACCTTATTTTTCATCAAAATTGGAGATAAAATATTTTTACTCTAAGCCTTCGATAATTTTTATTGATATTAATATATTTTCTATAATGCACTAGAAGTAACTATTTTTTTCTTATTCGGTAGCACCTCTTTTATGTTAGGTTAATTTATTATAGTATATTTATATATCTATTCATTTATTTATTAATTTATTTATACTTTTTTTTATTAATTTATATGTGTATTTATGTATTCATTTATTTATTTATTTGCGGAACAATATTTAATAATTATGTTTGTAAAATAAATGTGGTAAATAAATGATACAGAACTTTGGTTAACATTGGAATAAATAATATTGCGTTTAGGCCATTTGGCAATTTTTAAAACGTCTCCCGAGTTCATAGAGTGAATTGATTTAGCGGTATATTATCCTTGTTAGGAGGAAGCTTTTAGAATACGACCCGAATATTATTCGTTCAAAGTTCTGGCTTTTATTGCTGCATTTATAAAAATGTGGCTGGGAAATGAGTTTTACTCATTTCCAATAATTTTCCATCCATGTTGAGCATATAAGCTCAAGTTTTATTGTTAATGAAAAACTGAGAATATATAACTTATTTCTGAAAAACGCTCAATCAGTTTTTTTCATTATTTTTTAATGACTTTGTATTTCTACCATTGTATCCATTCATTTGAATAAAAACATACGAAAATTTAATATTTTTAATCAAAAATGTGTCTTTTGGGAAAAAATTTTAACTCATTTTATGAGTTAATAAAGAATTAAGTGAATTATTGTTAAACACAACAATTTTTATAATTATACTAGCGTACCGAATTGACATTGAATCCATATATCAGACACTTTAAAGATTTGTAGCTTTTGTATGTAAGTACCGCAGAAGAGTCGCAACTGCTCCCATGCGACTATGGCATCCCAGATTTATCAGGTTACGTTGTGAGGATTAAGGTCTTGAGGACTACCTTAATCCTCACAACGTAACCTAATAAATTGGGGTTGCCATAGTCTCATGGCTCCAGACACCAAACATGAATTCCATTTCATTTTCATTTTCAGCTTACCGTGGTGGTAGTAGGAGATTTTCAAATATTGTCAGGTTATTCGTTACCCGGGATTGTTTGTCTTTCTTTTCAAAATAAAAATATTTTAAAAAAAAATTTCAAGTAAAGTTTTGATTGTCAATGGTGATTTTTCAGAGCAATACTGCGAATATCTTCCACTTTGGAACATGCCGTAAATATAGGTAAATATATGAGTTAAAATGAATTAATTGTGAAATAGCACAAATTAATAATATTAAATGAACATGCGTACCCCGGGTTTGAACCCGAGACTTTCGGAATCGTTGCCAAGGATCGGTCTCGGACTCGTGATAATTTTAAATTGTATGAGTGTGTGTAAAGGACACTGGGCAGTGGGCGTACCTGTCACAGATTATTTTTAAATCCTCCTATCGGTTAATATTATGACCGGTCAGTGGCCAAGTTTGATGACACCCAGGCGTGGTGTGTTTAATTTCTCTAGTCTTCAGGTGATTTCTCATGAAAACGGCGCTATATAAATTAGCCAAATATTATTCTATCACAACACAAGCAACATTTTCCGCTTACTGTGTTTGCAGTAGAAGATTTTCAAATTTTTTCAGGTAATTCGTAACCCGGGAATGTTTGTCTTTCTTTTTTTTTAATAACTATATATTATGACCATTAATTGATATGCAAGCATTCTGATACAAATAAATTGATGTCTACTTATCGGCAAAAATAGTGATTTTTTCTATGCTGTCATAATATTGATTCAAGCTTTTAAGCATCACGGTGCGGCGTTTAACTTCTACTCCTGTACTTACTCCACTAGAATTTTAGTCGACTGTATACAGTACAAATATTATTTTTATTTTTTATGTACATTAGGAGGGTAGCATAGACGGGGATAGGTACGGAGCGGAAGGGGAGACAAAGTGGTTTACCTGGAACATTTTAAGTATTAGAATATTGAAACTTTACTAATCTTCACATTATATATATTTAAACAATAAACGAGAAAAATACTGCTGGCTTGATTTGATATACTGAATATTTCACAAACTGTTGACTGCTCTAAACCACTGAGCTCTTGCAACCATTTAATCTTTCAATGAGTTTTTGACCACGGAGTTATGGCAACCATTTAATCTGCCTTGAACGTAAACAACGTTCGTATTGGCGTAACCAACTCATTTCCCGTCATTCGTAAGTGAATTGTCATCGCGTCTAGGTCCCAACCAGCCGTAGTAAGTTCAATGTCTCGGCCCTTATCACAACACAAGTAACATTCTCACTTACTGTGGTAATATTAGGATATTTTTTAATATTGTCAAGATATTCGTAACCCGGGAAAATACTCATATGTCTTTCTCCAAAAAAATTTTAAAAATTGTTTATTCAATTTACGCCAAACAAACGTGTGTTTTAAATTAAATAGCCGCTACAAGATATAATTATCATTTGGTTGCAAATCGACACTGTCTTGTATAATATCATTAGACAGATTATTTTTAATGAATTCTCTCTTCAACATAAGTGTTAATGAAGTCTCATATTTTTGTTATTAAAATGCAAAAACAAGATTTCTGTATCTTTATCAAAACTGTAGAATATGTTGATATTCAACTCTATCTTTGTTATCACTTTAAATACAGCTGTCTATTTCGGACACTTAAAATACATATATTTTCAAAAACGCACAGTTTTATTTTAACTGCTAACTAAACAAGATTAAGGCAATGCACTACGTCGTGTAATATTTTAAATTGAATAATAACCATCAATACCACAATAACCCTATCAATAATAACCCTTACGTAGATGGCGATAAGGTTTAAATTTCCGCTTAACACCATCCGCCTGTTTTGATTTATGCAAGAAAAAAAAACATGGCCAAAAAGTGCCTTTTATATTATTTTGTGGATGTTCAGGCATAAATATTTAATTTTTTTTCGATCATTTTATAAATAACTTAATTTGCCACAATATACAATAAAATCATAACCGAAAATGGGTTCGTAAGTAGGAGATTTTTAACTTTAAAGCAGTTTTCATAGGCCTTATACATTATTTTTTTCTGGGCTTATAAAAAGAAATACTCGTTCATTTCAAAGGCCAAGATGTATTCTACTCGCAGTATTTAATTAAAGCATCTGAAACATTTCTAGGCGACCAAATTTTCAAACCAAAAACACATGATTTAGCATTACTACGTATGGCATTGCCTTAACGGCAAATCATGTAATAATAATAAAACGTATTCAGCAAGTTATTAAGAAAACACAACAACGTAAAAAAAACTCAAAGCAATCCATCTACTGCCTGAGTAGGGCGGTTACATTAAAATTTGCCGAATTCTTTTTACGAGTCACGGTATTGAGTTTGTAGAATGTTTTTTACGTGTCAGCATGTTATGTCTATAAGACGTGACTAACGTAACAACACGCGGCAAACACGGGGTGATTGATCAGCTGGGGGGGCTAATACGTGAAGTGTATTGATTGAGGGGTCACCCTTACCTCTCTGGATTGGCCGGTGTCCGGTGTGCTGTGTGCCGTGTGCTGTGTGCCGCGTGCCGTGTGTCGTCTGCCCGCATACTGCCATTCCTCCCTATCCGGAATTGCTAATAATGACGAATTTCACGATTAACGTTTTTCAAATGATTCATACGGCAGATGATGCAAAGTGTGTTTACGTTGAAAATACACTCGTATTTAAAACCAGTTTTGAAGATTTGACAATATCATGTTAACCATATTAAAGTTAACGTTTAACCATTTATTGGATAGCCAACACCTCTGCCATTGGTCACCCCAAGTGATTCGCAGTTATATAGCAGTGGACCCGGGTTCATCGGGTGGGGCATGTTCAGAATGCACCTGTCCACCAACTGCGTGGCGTGCCAGATCGGGAGAGGCTGGTTTGGGAAGACCCCTTGACTTCTCCAACTGGTCTTTTGACCTATCGGCTTTCACCGCAGTAGGAAGGCTATATTGATTTGTCCATCACTCCTGGACACACTGATCCATAGATTCATACCCAACCCTAATAGCTTTTACCTTCCTAGAACTTCCTTTCTTTCCTTTCCTTAAATACGACCCTCCACACAGGATCCAGAAAACTGACATAAGGCCTGAGGGAAATAATTTCTCTCATGGCCTCCTGTGTAGGGTTAATATGAAAAAGTACTTGTTTTGTGCTAAAGCCTTTGTAAATCAGATTATACTATCTCTCATTTGCTTTCGAAAAAGAATGCGATTTTCGACTACTCTTATGTTATAAAGTTACGGTCGAACAACACTTATTTGGCCTGAAGGTTTATTAAAAGCCTCTTTAGCGGTCAATTTTCTTATGTCGTTCATACAAATTCTGCCCAGCGGATCCTTACTATTTTAAACGCACACGAGAAAACTTCCGAAGTTTAGTTTTAAGGCTCCGTTATAAACGTTCAAAAAAGAAGTTGATGGTTTGAAAGGGAGATAAATAAATATTACTGATGAAATTCGATACAGAGATAATTAAATATTACTGATGATCGTTTGAAAGGGAGATATATAAATATCCATAATACAGGGAACCCGCTAATCTTAAAAACGTTTAAAAATTAATAGGCATTAGCGAAAATATTATTCAACTATTTTAAATAACGCAAAAATCTCCTAACATCTGAATTAAGTAGCATATAAAGAAACACGGTGAATTTTTTTGACACGTCAAATGATAGAACCAGACATGTTTTTTAATAATTTTCGTAGCCCATTTTGGGATTTTTTTTTTTTTTTTTTGAAATTTCAAATAACTACTTTTTCATGTCGGCATCTGCACATCTGCATCAAAACGTATATTTTTAAAAGAACCTTTATATATAATTTTTTTAAGGAAAATCGGTAAAAATACAGAATTCTGGGTCTTTATTTATTTATTTATTTACGCCCTAATGGGCTTTTACAAAAGTAGTTAACAAGTAATACAGTTGTGTTACATAGTTTACAATAAATTATGATTTTTGATTTAATGAAGGTAAATTCAAATTAATAGTGTGGATTACGGAAAGCTAAATATGTATTAAAGAACATATACATATAAAAACAAAAGTGTATTCACTACGGAGTTGTGAATTCACACATCTCAGTAAATTAATTAAAAAGATTTCATTTTATAACTAATACGGAATCTTTAAGCATGTCTACAATATTCCCAAATTTATTACAAAAATGATGTAGTCTATTTATAGGTGTATGAGCATCATAGTTGGTTTTAAAATTGTCACAGAAAAATGTAGCACTTTGCCTCCTATTTCTAGTCGGTACGTAAAATTTTATTTTGGCGAGAATTTCAGGGTTCCATTCTAACTCAACACAGAGACTATTCAAAACACTTTTAAAAAGTGATATAAAGTCATTCAAAACGATGTAATTTTTTTTTTACCTAACCTAACGTAACCTAACCTAACCTACTTAACCCAGTTAATAAAGTTTTTGTTTCATCACTTTCCATGACTTTATATAACTTTTTAAAGATGTGATGAATTGTCATTTTGATGATTTATCCGGTCACCTATATTATGATAGTTACTTGGCAAGGAAGAGAGAGTATTAATACCACAATATTATGATAGTTACATGGCGAGGCAGGGAAAATATTAATACCACAATATTATTATAGTTACTTGGCAAGGCAGGGAGAGTATTAATACCACTATATTGTGATAGTTACTTGGCAAGGCAGGGAGAGTATTAATGCCGCAATATTACAATAGTTGCTTGGCAAGGCAAGGAGAGTATTAATGCCGCAATATTACAATAGTTACTTGGCAAGGCAGGGAGAGTATTAATATCACTATATTATGATAGTTACTTTGAAAACTAAAATTCAATATTTTTAGATACAATGAAAGCAATTTAAAATTTGTTTCCTTGCCACTGCAGTACTCAATAAATCAATTGCACTTGTAGAAACATTCTTACGTGTACATTAAGAAGTATTGAGTGTGTCATCGATTTTTTAAAACAAAACTAGGTCACGCAAACACTTCTATTTGAAATTTCTGAATACCGAAAAGAAAATTTAAAGGCTGATATACTGGAAATATTTATTGGCGCAAGAAAGCGGTAAACAGGGCCACATAGGTACTCCCGTAATCTCTTACGAGCCCAGATTAAGGAGAATGAATGTGACTTTTCAATGCTTGTTTTATCGCCACCCTATGATCCCCGTATCGTTGTGGTCTACGCGCTTGGCTTCGAGTCTGGAGGTCACATTAAATTGGACGCTACACACAAAAATGTTAAATCAATAAAAAAAATTGTCAGGCAATGGGAGGAAATATTGGTTATTAGGTTTGTGAAACCATTTCTTGCCATTTTACGTTTTATTTTTACAGAGAAAGAACTAGTTCTGTCAAGAATGATTACTTTTTTGTATTTAAATTGAAATTACAGAAATAACTTTTGCATTGGTTTGCAAATTTGAAAATGTTCAACATGTTGTTACCAATTAATATTAAGAATTTCGAATTACAAACTAGATTACAATTATGCTGAAAACATGACTCCTAAGTAGAAATACTTTATACTATATGATCATATCAATCAATAGTTTGATTCAACGTAGCATGTAAATTGTAAATATTGTCAAGATATTTGTAACCCGAGAATGTATGTCTTTCGATTAAAAATTAAAAAAAATTGTTAATTCAATTTACGCCAAACAAACGTGTGTTTTAAATTAAATCGCTTCTACTAGATATAATTCTCATTTTGTTGCGAATCGACACTGTCTTGTCAAATATCTTTGGACAGATTATTTTAAATGAATTCTTTCTTTTAATATAATTGTTAATGAAAATGCGAAAACAGGGTTCCTGTATCTTTATCATAAATGTAGAATATGTTGAAAATATCTATGTTTCCACATTGGATAGGAAATATTGATTATTAGGTTTATGAAACGATTGATAATATTTAGCCAATTCTTACCATTTTACGTTGTATTTCTACAGAGAAAGAACTAGTTCTGTCAAGAATGATTAGTTTTTTGTATTTAAATTGAAATTACAGGAATAACTTTTGCATTGGTTTGCAAATGTGAAAATGTTCAACATGTTGTTACAAATTAATATTAAGAATTGCGAATTACCAACTAGATTACATTTATGCTGAAAACATGTCTCCTAAGTAGAAATACTTTATACTATAATCATATCAATCAATAGTTTTATTCAATGTAGCATGAAGATTAAGGACGGGTTGTTTCGGAGAATTTGAACAATTCATCAAATTTCAACGTTCATTTTCAAGTTCTGCGAAAGATTTTTTCAAGTTCTGTTTTTATTTCAGTTTTGTCAAGCAACTAGCCTATGATGATATAGTAGCAGAACTTGAATAGGACTTTCACAGAACCCGAAAATGAACGTTGAAATTTGATGAATTGTTCAAATTCTCCGAAACAACCCGTCCTAAGTATTACTTTAGATTATTGTCAAACTGATTGATTGTATTTTAATATGAATGTAATATTAATGAACAATAAAAAAATATATTCAGAAAAATAATAGTTCTGATCTTGTGGTGCCTTGACTTTACTCCAAGAATATATTAACCCTTTAAAATAGAATAATATACAACTACTGACCCTGTACAAATCGCAGATAGACTCCACTGTTGAATTTGGCAGCCACCTCTGTTTTGGAGCCCCAAAATACTTGAAAAAATCCCTGGCTCTATGTAGAAACGGTCTGTTCGTTCGATGGATTTCCCTTTATTTATAAACTGATTGGAATCTTTAGAGCGCAAGCGCCAGGTGGGAATGCTGTTCTTATTCTACAGGTATTTAAATGGAAGATGTTCCGAGGACCTAGCGTCATTGATCCGTTTGGCGCCAGTTCATAATCGAAGAACTGCGTGCCCAAGATTTTCACGGGTCGTTTCTTTGACTCGTTCTAGAGTTCAACAGATCGGCTGTGGAAATATTTGTTTTTCCTCTGTATTTCTCTCAATACAGGTCTCATTCAGACTCATGTTCACCCCTTCCTCTCCTAAAAAAGACGCTTTACACAGCATCCTAAATGGCGAATTAGGTCCTCGGGGAAATTATTTTCCTCGGTGCCTCCTATGTTGAATTAATGTTAAAAAAAAACAGGGACTTGTTTTGAATAAGCGATCTAGCAAGAGGACGGTGGCACTTGTCATGGTATTGTTCAAAAAACATTGATTTAATGATAGTCATTCATTAAAAAAATACAATATCCAAGGAAAATTTTCATTTATTTCATGGTGAAATTGAATGCGGATTCATTAAAAAATTTACCTTCAAATTTTGAGATACATTTTAAACTGTATTTTGGCAGTAATGTTTAGTTGGCATGACAACATTTATATGTACTTAACCTTTATTTCTATCTTTTGATATTCCTTCTTTCCTTAGTTACATTCAAAACTTCTTTTAGTGTAGAAGATGAACTTAAGATAAAAAGTAAACTAAAAGGTGTGAATGTTAGGTGGTTAATGGGTTTATCTGAAAGTGCTCGTACCGTGACGAAACTGAATATGTCTAAACATCCAAGACTGGATATGTGTTAACATTCAGGTACCTAGCTATCTACCGACGCGAATATAGTCCGTTATCTCTCCCACACCTTGGAAATCTATCTTCACAGGGCTGCCACAGAAAAGTAGATAAATAATTAGGAAAGCATTCCAGGTTGTTTGAAAGTTTTTTATTGTCGTTTGCAAAGTAATTCATCAGGTTACACTTATCCAAGGAATGAGTAAACATATCAAATATTTTAATTAAATTAATAAATATAGTGTTAAGGTGCGATGCACTGTTTATCCTTTGTTTTTCTTTTCCGCACAAATATCATTAACGAATTAACGAAGTATAAGTCTCTTTTGCTTAGTGGCTTGTGATTATTTTCGAATGTCGTTAACATTAGTAAACTGAACAAGGCTTATGTTAATTTCAATAAAGATTTAATTGATCGGAATTTCTACTGTAATTTATTTTATAAATTCATTTAATTAAAATGGGTTGGTAGGTACCGGGTTTTACTTCCGCAATGAATTTAATTAAAATGGGTAGGTAGGTACCGGGTTTTACTTTCGCAATGAATTTAATTAAAATGGGTAGGTAAGTACCGGGTTTTACTTCTGCAATGAATTTAATTAAAGTGGGTAGGTAGGGACCGGGTTTTTCTTCCGCAATGAATTTAATTAAAATGGGTAGGTAGGTACTGGGTTTTCCTTCCGCAATGAATTTAATTAAAATAGGTAGGTAGGTACCGGATTTTCCTTCCGAAATGCATTTAATTAAAATGGGTAGGTAGGTACCGGGTTTTTAACATTTAATTATAATGGGTATTTTCCTTCCGAAATGAGTAGGTGGGTAGGTACCGGGTTTTCTTTCCTAAATGCATTTAAAACAAAAAGACAATATATTGCATACTGTAACTTCACAAAATATGTTCAGTTTTAAGTTTGTTCTTCCATATGTTAAATTTTCGTTTTTTTTACTATTAATTATAAACACCCGCTAAATTGGATTTGATTAATCCTTCTTTAGACAATGTTTCGGACAGCACTACAATTTCCATCATCAGGGCATAAGTTTACTAATTCATTGCAATATGTGTAACCTGATGTAGTACCAAATCTGACCTGATGATGGACACTGTAATGCTGTCCTATAGGTTGGCTAAAGTAGGGGGAAGCGCTACACGGCATACAATATACCCCAAAATACCCAGTTTGGCAGCAGGTCAATTTCACAATAATAATAATATCACTAAAGCACAAATGTAACAATAAACCACAATATGAAAAATAGAAATATGAAAAATAGAAAAATAACATTACAAGTGACTTCAATATAAAGACAAAATATACAGATTGATAGATATAATACACATAGACATACACACGCTCAAAAGGAATACAAAATACTGAAACAAACTCGTAGGAATATTTATATATAAAATAAATATTTTTATACATTTTTATAAATATTTAATATTTTTATACAGTATATTTATATTTTATACATTATATTTATAAAAATATTAAATATTGTAAATAAATAATATAAACATTATTATACATTATATTTATTTTATGTATAAATATATATATTTTTTTTTTTTTTAAACTTCCGATTTAGTTGTCCGGGTTAAGTCTTCCCCAAAGGAAAAACTTAACCCTTCCACTCACTTTTCCACAAATGATCAGCTAGTCAATCAACACTATGTAAGTGCATTATATAAGTAAAATAAATACAAAACAATACAAGAACAACAACACGTCAAATCACCAGATATCAAATGGGAAAAAAAAATTCACCGTCTCCAGATATTTTCATATCAGAGGGTTCGGCTCGGTAGAACTTCTAACAGGGCCTATAAATCCTACTGATCCCTCAACATAAATATTTAAAAAATCTTTTGTTATCCTACATGTATTCAAAATGACCGACTTTTGCATCTTTATATATAAATTTTTTGATAGATCTAATACGCCTAAATTTTTAATTAGAGAGCTAGGTATAATGCCAGTAGCCGAAATAACGAATGGTAATATTTTTATAGTCTGAGAATGCCAAATTATTTTTATTTCATTTCCTAAATCTGTGTATTTTCTTATTTTTTCACTAACAGATTTTTGAATATTACAGGAATTTGGAATAGCAACATCAATGATATAAGTTATTTTTTTAATTTTGTCATGTAAAACTATATCGGGTCTATTATGACTAATCGCTCGGTCTGTTAGTATAGTTTTATCATAATATATTTTATAAAATTCGTTTTCTAAAAATGAATTTGGTTCGTATTCATAATATGGTACTACATTACGGCAGTCAATCAAGTTATGTTTAATTACCAAATTTTGGTGAATTATTTTTAAAACTTGATTGTGCCTAAATGTATACTCGGACGGTGCTAATATAGAACATCCCGATATAATATGTTCTATAGTTTCCGGAAAAGCCAAACATTTTCTACACAAATCATCAATTTGATTTGTATCTTTGATTATATGCTTTCTATAATTTTTAGTATTAATGACTCTATCCTGAATTGCAAGCATAAATCCTTCTATTTCTGCGCTCAACTCTCCAATACTCAACCATTTGTTTGACTTAATTTTGTCAACATACGTTTGGTTGAGATAATTGAAGTGTTTTGCGTGTAAAATTTTATTTGACCAGGAATCTAATAATTCCTGATTGGGATTTATAAAAATGTTGGCATTCTCATCGTATAAATTTAAAGGTGTAATATTTCTATCTGCCTTGCAAATTATTTCGTGCATTTCTGAGCTATGAGCTTTCCTATGGAAAAAAGTTCTTAGCATTTCTACCTGATTATGTTTCAAAGAAGTTATTTTGACTATACCTCTACCTCCTAAATTTCTAGGTAAATTAACTCGTTCTATAGCTGAATTTGGATGATGGCAATTAAACTTTGTTAGCGTAGTTCTAATTAATCTTTCTAAGTTATCTAAATCTGTATTAGACCATTTAATTATGCCAAATGAGTACGTTAATAGAGGTATTGCCCAAGTATTTATTGCTTTTACTAAATTTTTAGCAGATAGATTGCATTTTAAAATTTTCCTTATCCTAGTTTGAAATTTAATCCTAATATCATTTTTAATACTACTATGGTCTAATCTATTTGATTGTGGGTATCCTAAATACTTATAAACCTCATCCCTTTTCATACTAGTAATTTGGAAATTTCTAAATATACTCTCGTCCCCATCTACAATTTTGCCTTTCTCTATATGGATCGTTCTACATTTATCTAAACCAAATGTCATTTTGATATCATCTGAAAAGTTTTTAACTACCTCGATCATTTTCTCTAAATTTTGTTCAGAATTCGAAAATAATTTTATATCATCCATAAATAATAAATGCGAAATTGTACTACTCTCCCTTGTATTACCCTTAACTTTTATTCCAAACTTGCTTTTAATTAACATTTTAGATAGAGGATTCAATGCTAAGCAAAACCAAAGAGGACTCAATGAGTCTCCTTGAAAAATCCCTCTTTTAATTGAAATGCCCGGTATTACTATTTTCTTACCTTTTAAATTGATAAGTAAATTGGTATTCCAAAAGGACATAATATTTTCCAAAAAGCTAATAATAATGGGGTTAATTTTATATATTTTTAATACTTTGATCAGCCACGAGTGCGGGACACTATCGAAAGCCTTTTGGTAGTCTATATAGCAAGTATGTAAATTACGTTTTCGAGTTTGAATCTGTTTTAGAATTACAGAATCGATAACTAATTGTTCTTTACATCCCATATGTTTTCTGCGACAACCTTTTTGTTGTTCAGATAAAATATTTTTTTCATCTAAATGAGTATATATTAAATCTGTTAAACAAGAGGTTAAAATTTTGTATATTGTCGGTAAACATGTAATGGGTCTGTACTGAGAAGGATTATTAATATTTTCGCTTTTGGGTAACATATAAGTAATACCCTTAGTTAGAAAATTTGGAAAATTTTGAGGTTGACTGACAAATTTTGAAAGATTTTTTGCCAAAAGAGGATGTAAAGTAGTCAGACGTTTGTACCAAAAATTATGTATCCAATCGCAACCCGTGGCTTTCCAATTATGAGTATTTTTAATAATTTTGGTTAACAATTCAACCGATATATTAGAAAAACTCATTTGTTCAATACCTGAAAAATTGAGTTCTTCATTTTCTATCCATGGAGTTGACTCGTTATGTTTTATATCTTTACTCCAAATTTTAGTCCAAAAATCGCGCATATCTGATTCAGATGGTAACGGAATATTATTATTCGAAATAATATTTTTTTTACCGTCAAGTTTGGAATAAAATATTTTTTCATTTTTCTGAAATAATCTATTATTATTTTTTTTATTATACGTATAATTATATCTTTTTAATCTACTAGCTTTTACGCCTAATTTTTGTTTTAATAAATCCAATAAATCATTGATTATATTTTCATTATTATGACTATCAATGTTATAACCAAATTTTCTACCAATTTCAAATTTTACTAGCATAAAATCAGTAATAATTATTATTATTGAATACGCAAAAGGAAACAATCAACCCGTTAAAAACAAAGTATTTTTACTATACTACATCTATTTTCAATTTTTGACCTATTTGTGCCATTTCTTTCTAGTAGCCAATTTCACAGAAAAAGAATGTTTTGGCTTAGGATTGAACCTTCCTCCCCAGAGACTGGAGTCAACACCGCTAACGCCTAAGCCAAATCCTAAATGGATTGTACTGACATTGTATTTCGTTTATTAAATTCTAAATATAATTTCATCGAATTTTATAAAAATGCGTGTGTGCGCGCGTGCGTGTGCATGATTGCCAAAATCATCATCATAAAATTCCGATCAGGGACCGACATTTATTTAGTATATGTAAGTTTGTATGTCCGCATGTGCGTACGTGATTGCGACCAAGTTGAAAGAATGCATTGTCATCGACAACGAGTCTATTTGTCAAGTTTCAGCTCGATCGGATGTTGGAAAGTGGGCTAATTTTCATTTCAAAGATTCTATTTCATTCACTTATTCAACCAGGAAAACAAAACCGAAATTCGAATACATGAATTTAATAAAAAAAAAAATTGAAACGGAGTTCTACAAATAATTATAAAATTAAAAATCGATAAAGAAATATAAGAATATTCAGATATAAAATAATGTTTTTAAATATATTTTTACAGCAGTAGAATTGTAGCCCTGATGGGTGCCCTTCTCCATTCTACTACATCTCCATTCCACCAAAGCCTTTCAGAGCACTTTATCTTTCTTTCTTTCTATTATTTTAACTTTTATTAAGCCATTTCGCGTTCAGGTCACATTGTTTTCAGGTTTCTCCATTGTGAAGCGAGTTTACATTTAAACAAGGCGAGCTTTATCGCGCATGTGTGAGGTTAGGGGATGTTAAGAGCTCGTGAGAATGTGGGTTATTTATTGTGCAACCTTTACGATATAATAAATCTTAATTAAAAAAGGTTAATATCTTAAAGCCCTCGAATATATTTCAATGATTACGTTGTTTACAGTTTACGTGAAGCAACATTTAGTACTATTTAAGTATTGTGTGAACCTAGATTTTAGTTTAATAGGTGACCCATCGCTGCCGAGAATGTAGGGATTGAAACTTTACTAAATACGATTGCAACCTCGACATTGAGGCCCAGAATAATTCTACATCCTGCCAATAATATTCTGAGATTATTTTTATCCATCACAATTAAAGTTCAAAATGTTTTGTTGACCCGAAGTTTTATTTTTTTATTTAAAAAGCTCGTGAGACCACCCCGGAATCACAACTTCAAATTTTTTTTATCAAATATTTATTATTATTTTTTTCTAGCATTTTCATATAATATGTCAATTTATGTAACTGAATTTAGCCAAAGTCATATTTATTATGAAGGTAAAGAAAGAAAAAAAAAACAAAAACAAAGGCAAAAAAACTATTATTGTAACATTCAAATTATATTAATGTTTGAAATGAAGATGAAACTTTTACTTAATATACATAGTATATGTTATTTTTTCTTACTGCAAAAATTTTTTTTCTACGAATTCGTTAAAAATTATCCCTTTATTGCCTAACATAAATGTGAATCATGGCTGAAAAACTGCCACAAACTCTAGACAGAATAATTTTTTTTTAAATACGTCTAAATTCATCTATAATTTCAATTTTTTTGTGGATATCTTGTATCCGGTCGAGCTGAATCTCGGCAAATAGATTCTTTGTCGATGACAATGCATTCTATCAACTTTTGGTGGCAACCGCCCACACCAACACGGCCACATACGCATTTCTCTGAAAATGGATGCCGTTACAGCAGTTAATACACGAAATAAATGCCGGTCCTACCCAATTTGGATATGGCTCTGTTGTTCGCGCGGTTGAGCCCAGTTTCTGGGGAGAAAGGTTTTTTTTATTTTTTTTTTTATTCTAGATAAAAGAAAATTACATTTTCACTTATTTAACTAGAAATAACATATATATTACATATAAATATATTACACACCGATATTATTCACTTTCATTGTTTTGTTGATTGAGCATAAAACTGAACAATTTTTTTTAAATGTACCTATACTTTTTTCATTTTTAATTTCGTCTGGGAGGCAATTATATATGTTGCTTCCCTCGTAACCAATGGATTGCTTGCCATAATGAGTATATATGGTGTTTAGATGTATTTTATCGTGTTGCCGTGTAAAGTGTGTGTGTACTTGGGACGTTTTAATGAGTTCTGTATTTGTATGTATGAGTTTATTATTTATTTTGTAAATAAGGAGACATGTATTATATTCATATAATTTTAATAGTTTTGTTTCAATATATACTTTTTTTGTTGATGTTCTAGGTTTGAAGTGAAATAGCTTTTTGATTACTTTGTTTTGTGTTACTTGTAGTTCGTTTATATATGTTTCACATGTATTTCCCCAGATTTCAACCAAGTAGTTTAAATGTGAGTGTACGAGGCTATAATATAGACCTTTTTTAATTTTATTTGGTAACAGATATGATATCCGGCTGAATACGCTAATTAAGGGGGTGATTTTATCTTTAATATCTTGAATATGCTGTTTAAAAGTTAGGTGTTTATCAATGCACAGCCTTAGTTTAATTTTAGTTTAATCCTTAGTCAAACCAAAAGATAAAAATATGTGTCTTTTTTGAAGTTTTAAGAGATATTCTAAAATTTAACAGCAGTTTTGAGCCAGGGAGAAAGGTTCAATCTTCAGTCAAGCAAAAAAATATATGTTTTTAATTGCACCTCTTAGTAAAAGTAGGCGTATTTTAGTTTAAAAAAACCCTAAAAGAGCATTAAGAAGCACTTTTAAAAATATATTCTGAACATAAGGCGTTCAGTATAATGACAATTGTTGTTTCAGCTAGCGATTTTGGCTACTTTTTGAGAGCTTAACTTCCAAACAATTTTTTTTCAATCAACATCATATTCTACTGCAGATTGCTCTGTGTAGAGATTTTCGTCTATGGGCACCGTAGCTTAGAAATTTTACTACCCGTCCTAGGAAAACAATCAAATATTTATGGTAAATTTATGGGGAAAACATAAAATAAACAAAATGCAACATTTTTCATTCTTATCTATCGATGTTGCGGACAATTTATTATACTTCGAACAGAATCAAATTTTTACGATAAAATATTATATTAGGAGAACAATAATGTAATAATTTTAATGTTTAGGATACAAAAAATAGACTAATAATATTTTTATGATTTGTAAAGCACCATTTTTGTGAAAAATCACCTCAGGGCGGTGTACTAACTATAACCTAGAAATTAAACTAGAAACTATTATAACAACTTATGGCTAATAGATTACAAAACTATATGTACATGTACAATGCTTTTGACCAATGAACAAGATAATGTGTTAGAATGTAAATATATATTTATTTTTATTTATATTCTGTACAGGCTTACCTAGGTGGTCACTTGAGATTAACATTGTTTATTAGAGCAATTTGGTTACAGTTCACACGCAAAGTATTGGAAACACTTGTATTTGGAAGTGCCATTATTAATTCTGGAATTCATTATAATAACACATATTTATGTTCTTTAATGAGCGTGTAGCAAATTTCATGTTGGGCTGTACAACGGTACAGTAATTCGATTGGAATTTATCTTCCTAAATTAGATTCGTATCTCGGTATGAGACAGATTGATGTGTAAGGCTTCGAATAATATAAATTGAATTATATTATAACATAATTATATATAAATTAGAATAGATTAATTTCTCTCGACCCATCGCCTTGCAACGCAGCGGGAGGGATAGATTCACATATCCTTCACTCTTAGATACACTGACACCAAGATTCCTACCCACACCCCTTTCCTTTTTCCACTCGTTCCTTTCCCTAAAAAGACCGTCCACTCAGAATCCACAAAGATGACAAAGGCCCTAAGGGAAATTATTTTCCCCAGTGCCTCCTGTGTGAGGTTAATGAAACAAAAAACAAGAATTTTACTCTCAGGTAGATATATTTAATTTATGAGCATGGGAAACTAAAATAAGAATTTATAGTTTGGACCCGATTTCTGTTGGGTTTGTTATGTATCTTATTAAAACTAAGCCCATCGACCCACGGGTATGCAATCGACATAAACAGAATGCGGAAAGAACCTGCACAAAAAAGATCTACATTAAGCTGCGCTGCAGACGGATACATTACTACACTGAACTTAATTTTCTGCACACGGTCTTGTAGCATTTGGTTTATGGCGATTGCTTACCGAGTCGTGGGACAACGGTCTAGAATTTGGCTTGCGCTTAGGTTCCATCAGTCTGCCTACAGCTAATGATGTTGCTGATCTTAGAGTTGACTGCCACAGACCCATGACCCACCTACCTATTAGATATTTTCATTTTATGAAATAACGATTAGTAATTAACAATTAAAAATTTAATATGTACCATTTTCGATTTGCCGCCAAAGGAAGATCAGGAGATGGGAGAGAGGAAGGTGGGAAAGTACATGGCTATTCAAATCTGGTCACTAAACATGGCTTAAGCCATTTCAAGCAACGTTTAAATTTTGAAAAGTGATCTTATACCAGGCCCATACTTAAAGTATCTTCCTTTCTGGGTATATGTAACTTATCATCTGTGAAGATTTAGTGGGAAGGACCCACCAAGTGTAAATTATTTAATCGCTCATGACACTTGCTCTTTATATTAATATAAGCAAGGCATTCAAGTGGCTGTAGGTATCCACTGAATAGAAAAAAATGATAGAAGTGTGATGTGGACTAGTCTGCCTTGCCCAAAGTAAGATTAATTTCACTGACTTGGGTGAGATATGATTGAACTGTTACACATCGAAAAAAAAATCTTGAACAGATAAATAATTAGGAGTTCTGTGTTTCTAATTTTCTATTATTAAATAAATCAAAACAAAATTTTCCTCTAAAATCATAAGTTTTAAAAGAAGGTGCTTCATACCTACCACTTAAATTATAAACCAAAAAACTTAATTTTACATTTTTTATTTAAAATAAGGTGAAATTATTTAAAAAGATTATGAAATATGTCCTAAGAAATGTCGCAATCTCAGGAACATTTTTTTTTTCAATTTTTCTTCACTTTGTAAGAACGTTAAGATTGATTATCCCGATTTGACAATTAGTAGTACTAATTGTCAAATCGGGTAGTATTTACTCTGGCGGGATAAAAAGTTAGTATCCATCAATACTTTCATATTGAACCGGAACCGGAACGTAACAAAACAATTTACAAAACAAATGAAATGTCAAATAGTCAAGTTAAACTAAGACTTCGCTACTAGGCTGCCTAGGACGTACGAATCAAAACTTATTTTCATTTGTCACTTTTCTTTCAAATCGGTTTAAAAACACTTCTAGAGATTTTGTGTTCAGTGGTTAGTACTGACAAGCGATCTACGGGTTGACTACTCGGAATATAGCAGACACAGCTTTCAGTGAGTTGATGTGACCTTTACCTAGCACTTATTTTCGTGAAAGGGGATTTTAAACCCTCGTCTACATATACAAACATGTCTAGAAAGCGGCTGCAGACGGAATAATCTTAATAGGTTATTGTTAAAAATTTTAACCCCCAAAAATTTTATATTTTGTTAAAGAAAAGCTGCACCATCCATCGCTTTAAGATGAAATGAGGTTTTTATTAAAACAGTATAACCTTGGATTTACAACGTTCTAATTTAAAAAAACACGCTACTTATTAGAAACTAGTTTTGGATTCAACTGCGCCATCGTAGTGGAAGTCTCGTAACACGTTTTTAAAAATAATGCATTTTGAATAATGCGTCACAATCAAGAAGCACATTAAATAAAAGCGACAATAGGTAAATATTTTTAATAAGGGTACCGCAAAAAGCTCCAGTACAGCTGCTCCTAACCGTCTGGAGACAATGCCATCCCCAAATGGGGTATTTTTTGAGGCTATAGTGGGAATGGGAATAAGATAGGAAAGAGGAAGGTGAGGAAATATCTATCTTTTAAGTCATTTCAAGCAATGTTTTGATTCTGAATGGTTGTATTTCACCAGGGAGATACTCGACCATACTTTACGATAGTTACCAACACTCTAGAACGTAGCGCAAATATATTTTATTAAATGCACAAACTGTAAAATAATACAAATTAAACAAATAAAATCTACTTACGCACGCCGGTATTTGAACCCGTGACTTGCGGATTCGTAGACGAGGATCGTAATAACTCAGCCAAGGAGGCCGTCACTTTACAGGTATCCTTCAAAATATATACGTCGTTTTAATCGTTTTTCTTATTCATAAATCAAGGGCAAAAAAGTCCTATTGCATTTTTTTCATTCTTGTAATTTTAATAACTACTTACTCGACAGAAACAATGCTCAATATTGGTATCTGCTTTGTTAGTTAATATTTTTTTTATTTATAAATTAAGGGAGGAGAAAGTGTATTCAGGGCAAAAATCATCTCATTGCGTATAAAATCGAACGAATACGGTATTATTATCTGAAACTAAACATAAACGAGCTTATTACAAATTTACCGCTATTTTGTTGATCCGTTTTCTATGTCAATTAGTATTGAGAATACAAAAACAGTTCCACATTTCCTTTATGTTTTTACGCCGCATGTTTTGCTTGTCCAAAACCCCAACGGCTCTCAATCTTAGGGTACACCGGTTTCGTATTTATTTGTTTTCTAATTAACGAGATATGGAGCCAACAACTAAGAACAAAAAAGGCTGAAAATTAACAAACAAACATCTCGACACACTTTATTCTGTAAATTTAAGCTTCCATTCAAGACCCCTAAAGGTACAAAATGTGAAAATAAATAACTACAAGGATGCCTATAACCAAGACAACGATATTATTGTAAACCTATAATTATTTACAAAATTTATAAGAGATTGCTAATTGCAAAATTTATTTGTAAGTACTGTAAATAAATTTATATTATTCATGTCACGTCGCTTTGAAATTATTGTTAGGCTAAGAAAAATGTGTTTCACATGCCAACCAAGGCGTGGGAGGAAATAGCCATAGAAAAGACTTTTTTTAATGTGTTTCCTTTTAGTTTAAATTAAAAAAGACGAGATGCCCCGAATATCGAGAGTCAGTCTAGGACGATCAGCCTCGGAGAGTAGTCTGCCAGAAGTGAAAGATAGTAAGTATACCATTACTGATGGGAAATTAGATCCTTAATCTATTACTTACCAGTAAACTGCAGCTGATAGAGTCAGTATCGGAGTGAGTCTCGGACAGTGAGTGTATGCGACTCTCTCTCTCTCTCTCTCTTGACTACCTGTGTAACAGTAGCCTGTCAGAAGTAGTAGGTTTCGGAATACCAAATAAGGGAAATTAGACCCTTATTCTGGTACCTACCAGTAAACTTCAGATGCGGCTTATAGTTACTAATATTTGTGTTTATATTATATTAAAACAAAACGGATGTGAAGAAAAACCGAAAAAAGTGTTTTCCTGCCTATCGTTGGGTGTTCTCGTACTAAGATAGTAGAAACAATATTGAAGCACTTGCACACTTTTAGTAGACCCCAAGCGGCACACTATTTGAGAAGCACTCCACATCTCTAGGTAACATTACTCACAATGTTTTAGGTAACATTACTCACAATGTTTAAAAAAAGACAAAACGAAGTGTTAGGTTTGATTTTTTAAAAGGGAGAATATAAAATGTGACTATATTTTTATAAACTATATAAATTCTTTAACTTGATATTAAACCCATTTTCCAACCAACAACGATTTCATTCTTATTTTTGCTCTCCTTTAAAATTATTATTATTATTATTTTTACCCATCTGGAATGTTTTGCCGTGTACCCTCATGCCCATCTGGAATGCGATTGTGTTGAATTAAGAAAAATTCAATTAAAATATTTCATTATTTTGAAACGTTACAAAATTCTCCGTTTTATAATAAAAATGGTGAACATAAAAAAAAATGGAATTATATAAGCAGCAACAAAGTTTTCCATTTGAACGCAAGATGCTATATTTGTCAATATCCGAATTGATTCTGTTTAAGAACTAGATAACACTTTATAGGTAATATTTCACGAAAAATGATTCTATCAAAAAACAACCAAGTATTATTAGATGTAATGAATACTTGACTACGCTTACGAGTATTTGTTTTAGGTACATTATTTAAAAACGGAGCAAACAGACCAAGATGGCCGACCGATTTAGAATAAGGCAACTAGAAACGATTTTAATCGTTTTTAAACGTATTTTTTTCGTTTATGTTTTTATTTTATATTTCTGTTCATTAATAAAATCAGTTTATTTACGAACAATTTCTGTTGTGTAATTATTATTAAGCACGACAGCTTTTCTGCCTTCTGAAAGCGTTAAATATTAATTGTAATAATAACCATTAAGAATTTCCGACAGTTTGACTACGCATTGACCACCAAATTTTTGGCTTAGGTTGTAAGTTAGGTAAGTCAATTAGTATTTATAGGAAACGAATAGGGGACAAAATGTATCCTACCAAATGCATGTTTTTCATTTGTGGTAAATGAGTATTTTGTATGTAAATATATTCCTAGACTTGCACGACACGAGTGTGTTGCGTTTCCATGATCCGCCACGGGAATCTACCAAGACGGCAGAATGAAGAGCGGATCAAGAAGCCGAATTAATCTCTTACTCAGGGCGAGCATTTCTATTAGGGGGAAATCTTCATAATTTAAACTGATTGTTATCTCAAGCATGCCCAGCACCCAAGATCATTTCTGATTTGGCCAATAGAAGTAACTAAAAAACTAAAACTAAGATTACTATGTATTTTAAAAATCAAAAACTTATGATTATTGAATTTATTCAAAGAAACGTCACCATCTCAATGACGAATAAAAAATATTTTATTTGTAAAAGTGAACATTGAACAGTTTAAATTATTGACATGATGCCACGTTTGAATTTGAGCAGTGAATTTAAAAAAATGTCATACTAGAATTTAGACAAATATTATTTAGAGTATGACGAGCTAAAATATAAAAAAAATATATACCTACTTGCCAACCAGATGGAATATGTTTTTCTAAAAATGAGTCCAAAATAAAGAAATAAAGCAATACGCAAACATATTTTCCGCAGATTTTATGAGATAGTATTGTATCAATATAACCAGCTTTGCAAAAAGATTGGAAATCCAACACTCGCGGAGTCACAGTGTGAACATACGATAAGTAATATTACAGCAAAATAAACGTCAAACAGGGCATTATTTAGTTTGTGTCGCCGACTAAAAGAAACGGATTATGTATGGAGACGATAATGGAACCGAAAAAATTGCTTTTATAGCATCAACTTTCGTCGGCACGTCTCAAGACAAAGGTTGAATTTATTCAAAATAAAAGAGATTTTGTCTTTCAAAATGACTATTATTTCCATAAAATAATATAGTCCCTGATTTGAATTCTCCGGCGTAGTACGCCAAATAATGTTTCACCCGAGTTTTATGAAAATATACGAACCTTAAGATCATACATTATCACTTTAGAGTGATCGCACTAACCTACCTACTACCCACCTAATACCACCTCCCACCACTCCAGGGCTTTTTGTATTTTGCCTACAGAGGCAGTATACTTGAAAATCTCGAATTCGTCTAAAAATTAATTATTCGTGGAAATATTGGTGATTTTGAAGTAGTGAATTGAAATTATTGGTTCAAAATAGCTTCGTGAAGCAATCAATTTTCGTGAAATTTGAAACATGGCTTAATGTAAAATGTTTCCAAGATTCTCGAAAACATTTATTGAACGAAATTGTGTTTCACGGTTCCGTTTTTATGGTTTCAGAAAAGATTGTTTAGCAATTTTTTAAATTAAACATTGAAATTCAGACATTAAATTATTCTTTGTTTACGTCTGCAGCCACTGTTGTTCGTTTGAAGATTTTCTCGGTGCGGGAGCCAAGTTCTTTATGTAATTCAATTCGTGTTCGAGCTCTCTGCAAATATTTTATTCATTCTCTCAATAAACATTAGAATCTTTTCTTTATTCTCTTCTGAGGTAAGAGTAATGAAACTAACTTATTTGATTGTGTTCTTAGCGATGAGATAAAGGCTTTTAATATTGCAACGGAACAGACTAATGTTAAAAAAGTTCTTAATTATTTTGGGGGTAGAAACATCATCAGTACATGCATGTATACTCGTAAATTACATAATATGAATATAAATGTACTTTCGGCTACGGACAGCGCGTGGGGAAAACTAAGAACTATGACAGTAGGTCAACAGAAATAAGGTCAGCTTTGATTCATTAAAACCTTTTTTCCATTTTTACACGACTTATTTATTTTAATGACACAATAATTTTTTACAACAAGGCCATATTCAAACTAAATTTATGAACGAATGCGACGTTTTTTACACATTTCAGTAAAATAACATAATAATATACAATAAACAGTGTTGAATTTATGAGTATTAGGTAAACGTACCTACATTATACTTCCAAGGAATCTCCCTTAGAAAAAAATCAAGTGAATTTTCACGGGTCCGCGCCAGTATATAGTATTAATTTTTAGTGATGTTGATGAGGTGTAACGATTATGCCCAAGAATACGGGATTATGCCAAGGAGTTTGTACAAGTAAAATTTATCGATTATTGAAGACAATATTAGCGATTCCCAAAAGAAAATTCGAAACAGAAAAATCAGAAAAAGATACGTTCACATCTAGGACTTGAACCTAGAACCCTTGTCTAACTAAGCTAATGGGAACCTATCTCATTCGGTCATATTTAACTGTATCATACTTCGAATAACAATTAAATTCATTGCCTGCAATCTTTATGTATGATCGCAAGATTCTTAGATAAATATATCATATTTTTATTTTAATGTGCGACATCTATTGACTTTTTTGCAAGCCTAAGATTTATCGTTTCTTTTGCGTAGACATTATTTAATATTTTGCGATAGTTATTTTGATTTTTATTTGAATATTTTTTATCTGACGGCCGGCGTGGTCTAGTGGTATACGCTTTTGACTACAGATCCGAAGGTCGCGGGTTCGAACCCGGCGTGCGCAAATAAATTTTATTTGATTAATTTGTGTTATTTCACAATTAATTAATTTAAAATAATATATAGTATATTTGCGGCACGTTCCAGAGTGGAAGATACTCTCAGTATCGCCCTGGTGTAAGACCACCATTCAGAATTGAAACGTTGCTTGAAATGGCTTTAGCCGTGTTTGGTGACCAGATCTGAATAGCCAGGTACTTCCCCACCTTCCTCTTCCCCATCTCCCTCCCCTCCCCAATACCCTCAGCCTCACAACATACCCCAATTGGGGATGCCATAGTCTCACTGGCTCCAGACGGGAGCAGTTGGGATTCTTGTGCGGTAATACTGTAAAAAAAAAAAAAAAAAATATCTATCAGTACTGTTTGTTTTTTATGGGAAAAAATATTTTATTGATATTTTCCAAAATTATCCAAGTTAGTTTAGCCAAGACTAGTAGCAATATGACGATGATAAGGGTGAAAATGAAGTTCCTGCCGTTCCTGGCCATTAGATAGTAATTGATTAAATCTTTTCAAGTATTCTGAATACTGGTATATAACTACAATACTGATATTGTTTTGAAATATGGAGATGAAGATTAAATGTACAACTGAAGAAATAATATTTTTTAAACAAATTTATTTGCAGTTTGCTGTACTGGAACCACTAATCCACGTAGTAAAAGAAGTTACATTTATCTTTGGTAAATCTCTAGCTTGCTTGTAAAAGGTAAAATGTCAGTTTTGTGACATAAATATATTTTTGACGATTTCCCCTCAAGCTTTCGGAGGCCAATGTTTCACTAGAAAATCGCTTTTACAAAATTAAATTCGCTAAAAAGAGCAATAAAATTATAAAAAAACTGACATTGGCCCTTTTCGAAGCAAGCCACAGAAATATCTTAGTTAAATCATGAATCGTGAGTAGAAAAATGATGGTAAATCATTCCAATAGACTAACTACCGGAAGTTAAGAAAGAGAAGGAAGTTGGTTTACTCTTGCGATTGCCTTAATGAAATGATGTAAAATGTACCCAGGGATCGCGGGCCGCTGTATAACAAATACGTGGGAGCACTTATAATAAGATAAAAGTTAGAACAATGGGTACTAGATCGGCATTACGAAGTTCCCAGCGTTAATTACACCAGCGAATGATAAAAACAATAGCACCAGAACTTTCTTAAGCAAAACTTCTTAATTTATGATAGTTGGATGGAAAAAACCCTTCGGAAGTTCGCGAAGTTCGTCTTTGTATTTCGTTTGGGATTTAACCCTCAGTGTGCGACGCTGGCTTATGCGAGAACTGCATTGGAAGTTGCCTGTTTCGGATCGCGAATAAACACTGTGCAAATTTAATTAACCCTTTAAGTCTGGGTCACTGCTCGGTACAGATAAACGTGATGGCTGAACGTTCACTACTCAACACCACACTTTGCGGGTTCTTCCCAAACTTTGGTTGTATTTACCTACAAGTAGAACACGTATAAATAATACAATGTATAATAATGACGTTCGGGTTTAGCCTCACTCGTGTTTTGCTTGGGGTTACATTAGATAATTAAATACTTTTCCTCTGACGATGCTTCATACCGATTTTTTAATACGTCTATTTGAATTTTTCTTTTGTTTTCGGTAATGCATGAATACAAATCTCGGAAGCAGAAATTAACCCACTTCTTGAAATCCTATCTAGGCTAAACTCGGTAGATAGACTCGACATTGTCGTCAATGACAATGAATTCTATCAACTCTTGGTGGCAATCACGTTAACACAATATATACGATATAAATGTGGGTCCTACCCTATCGGCATTTGATGAGGTTGGTAAAGTTGCCAACTCTAGTTCATGGGTAGAAAAGTTCTATCCTCAGTCAAACGAAAAAATATGTATTTCAGTTTTTTTTAAGAGAAAATTTAAAATGGATGAATTATAGTTTTTTAATTGTTGTTTTTTCATTCGCCAACACATGCAGATTATATGATATGTATATTATTTTTACTTTTTGTCGTTTCAAGCTAAAAACATTTCATTAATTATTTTAGCCAAATTCCAGCGGTGATACTTTTAAGAAAATATACGTAGCTATTGTATCCAAATGAAATTTATAAATTTGATTTATCTCGGAATTCGCAGCTGAACAGTCCATGCGCTTTTCATGTATATTTTGCGAGATTTCTGTAAGAGACAAGCTTATTCAAACAGAGAGGTAAATCTTAGGCAGATTATAGTCCCGATATACTCGTACTAGAAAGGCTAGGTTAACAGGATATGTAAAAATAAGAAACAGTATATACAAATTGTTAACCCGTACTGACAGGTCTTCCAATCTAGGTAAAGGTCTCTAAAGATAATTGCAAATATTTTTTTGCAAAACTTCTATTTTCAAATAGTTTGTTGACGTATCCGTCTGCTCCAAGTAAACAAAAACTGTACTCAGTTCTTACAAAATCGATCAAACATTTTCAAATATTGAATTTTTTTCTTACACAGAAAAACAATCTCACTTGCCAATCTAACAGGAGTTGTACACGATGCTTTTTCGTCCAGTTTCTCATGGATTTGGTTAAAAAAAGGTCGTATAATATTTCGGTACTGATTTTCGTACAGTTTAACTGCGTTTAATTTAATTATGTGAAAATATTGCATGCTTATTTCATTTTCTCTTTAAAATATTAATAAAACGACTACAACATGTGTTTTTTTTATTGATTGTTAATGTATATATATTTACTGTTTAGTATTGTGAATGTATTTGTATCGTTGACCATAATTCTTAGTTTATACGTATCCAAAATTTCAGTCTATTGGGCGCCGTGGAGCCTGATAAACGGTTTTCAAAGTTCGATCCCAAGCCTTGCAACTATGCACTTAAGAATGGTGATTTTTCCAAAAATAAATGTGATTGATTCTAAATACCACAAATGTCACTTTACTGAGATTTTGTCTTATTGTTTTTCGATGTGGTTGGATAATCAAGAAATCCTCTTTTAATCGGTATTCGTTAGTTAAGTGAGTAAAGTCAAATCTCGTACTGTAGAATACCTGCATTTTCCCCACATATATGTTATTTTGATTCTCCCCACAAAATTCTTCAAAATTTTTAGTAATCCCACGCAATTTGAGAATTCTCCACGAATCGGCAACCTTGATTCTATGTTCTTCTAAACTATTGCTCTTATTGGTCATTGAATATAAACAGTGGATATAAACTATCACCAACCTTTACTATTGTTTCTGAAAAACCATTTTATAGAGATGAATCCAGAAAAAAAATCTTTATTGGAAGTAGTACCTACAGATAAATACGCATTTTCATCTGTAGGTTCAAAATACCTTTACAGTGGAAATGTTACATAAATACATATTAAAAATATACCAACTAATCCTCAGCAAGCGACATGTGTATGAGAGGAGGTTAATTTTAACTAATATCACGCCATTAAAAAATACAAATAGTTTCAAAGAGTTGGGTAGATTTTGTTGGGAACATTTTATACATTTGTGGTGTTTTTTAGCTTAATTTCATTTCAAAATAAAACTTCAACGATAATACGAACTTTAGACCCTGTATTAGATGAAAACAAATAATAAACTGAACGAGATATTTTTACCGCGAATCAGAAATCAATACATTTCGATGAATAAGAAATCTTCCCTTAGCCAGAACGTGAATTACGGATTCCCATATTGGGAATTATTACCTTGAGCCGGGTCTGCATTTAAGAGGGTGTTTAATACATTATAGGAAATAGATAGCCGGAGGAATTTGCTCATATATTTCACGGAGAGACTCCGCTAGTCGGCTGGTAGAGGCGAATACATTCCAAGATGTACCCGTGGTTCGCTGCCGTATGCCGTATGTATGGCCTCGAGGAATTTACTGCTCCAGACTACGGAGATCTCATATTATGTGCCTGTAAAGAGTATTAAAGACGTTATACTCGAAGTGCTTATTAGTTTTTATATAAATACTCGGAATATCCGGTGAATAATCTACATTACGAGAGGTTTGCTCGCGTGTTCAATGCTAAAAGGTAAAATACCTCTGCAATACTACCCAAAACGTGTGCCCTATAATACAGATTTACAGTGAAACGGTTGTGTCCAATTTACATGAGACTCTTTGACTTCTACCTGGTCTAATGAGCTTTTTATTTTTATCATACCGATCCCCACACGGAAACTGCATCACAACCATGAATAATTTTTAATTTACACAAATCTTGACACAGATCATGACATTATCATTAATGCTAGGTTTGTCCTAGATCCAAAATATCACTTTCTTGTTTTGTGAGGTAAGTTTTGATTTAATTATTACTAAAATACATTTAACAATTATTATTTTAAATAATCTTGATATTGTGATTAACTTTGATTTCATCCCAACCAATGATTCCATAGGAAAGGGATGAATGAACAGGTGCATCGTTAACAAGTTTCATGGTTTTTATAGTCACAAGTTTAAATATATACATTAAATATCTCAGTTTATTTACAGTTTTTTTCTATATGTTTGGTCCATTTCAGTTGGCAATCTATATTTACGCCTAAGTAGTTAATGTATTTTCCTAGTTGGATCTTATAGCATGTTGTTGGATTGCAATTTATATTGTGAAACTTCAGGTTTAGATGACTTTTGAGTATTATAGAAAGAAATAAATAGAGTTTTACCATAATTGAAAGATAGAAGGTTTTTTTCTAGCCATTTTTTGACAATAGTATTTACATTTATTAGCTTTATAGGTTGCATCTTCCCGTGTTTTTCTTTGAATTGTTAATGCAGTATCGTCGGGAAACGAGAAGTTTTTCTCAGGTAAATCAATGTTATGTAGGTCATTTATATATACCAGAAAGAGTAAAAGCCCTAATACAGTTCCTTTTGGGACACCGCGTTTAACAAAATCAAAATTGCTGAAGTTTTCTCCAATTGTTGACGATTTAGTATGTAGTTTTGTAATGACAAATATCTTTAAAATATTTCTTTGGTTAACAGTGTGAAAGGCTTTTTTTAAGTCAAGAGAAATTATTATCGTTTTAGTGTTTGCATCAAGGCTAAAATATATACTTTTGGTTAAATTAAATATGACATCATTGCTACGTTTCTATTTAGTAAAAGGTTAAATTGAAAAAAAAATCATAAAAATAAGCACAAACACGAAACTTTTAATGCGCGCTGGCCATAACAATTGATCTAGTTCAGTCATAGGAAATATCGACCAGTTGACCTCGATTTCATAAACATGTTCCAATCAGGTAAACGACTATAAAGTTATTAAAAATTGGTAATTTCTTTAATGTACAATGATCTTAAGTAGGTACCTACTTATGATTTGATGTGATGATAAATGATAAAAGTATTGTAACATATCACTGATTGAAGGTCGGCCTTTGCCTCTCCGCTTTCAGTTTAATTTTTTGCTTTAGAATAGTTTAACTTTACTCTACATTAACATTGAAAAGGGCAAGACTTTATTACTGATTATCCAATAAGATATATTGGAAAACCATAGCGAGTCTTATAGTCAACAGTTGATTGGTTGGAGCAGTTGCCTGAGTACAGTAAGGTCCATGCCCATAACTGTCGCCAGGGCCGGCCCTCAGCAGGCGCAATTGTTTTTACTTAGGCCAGGCTTTGTTTGGTTCAAGGCCGGCCCTGACTCGCAGCATTATCCTTTCTTTAAATCTCGATTATGTTTCTAATACATTTAATTTAATAATTAATAATGTGGTCTTAAAATTGTACTGATTTGTTAAAACTTACAGAAATCGGTTATCTGGTGCAGATATAACTGGTGAACAGTGAGTAACAAAAATAACAAAAAGATCATAATAATAACAAAAAAGTTATAAATATTCTACATCTCAGTTCCTTTATTTGTGCAGCTGTCCAGTTACTGTTGGCTGACAAATTTGGGTACCTGGGTGTTGGTAGGCAAGTCCGGAAATGTGATAATATTAATTGGATGTATACCGTCGCATTCGAGAAATTATAACTTCAAAGGCTGTGTACCAATTTTATTTACTAGACTTTATTATATTATGTGCAAACCCATACAGAAACATTCTTTCATGTTAAGTCAACATGAAATTATCAATATTAGTTAAACTGTGTTTTTATTACACATTTCACAAAGACTGTATAGTTTCTATTTCGAATTGTTACTAGTAAAAATGTCTCACGACATTGCATTTTGGTATACTGGCGTATTCCGGCAATATGCGTAATAAGACGGTTTTTATTTGAGGTTTGAGATTCCGAAATTCAAAATTCGATGTAAAATTATTATTATTTCAAGTTTAAGCAACAGATAAATAAAACTCTTTGGCTGGATAAACAATGTGTATATCTTTGAATGAACTATTTTTACGGTAGTTTCTATTTTACGTTTTAATTAATAAGATTTTCACATAAACTGATATTTATCAATTGAAGAAAATTTTCACCAAGTTTTTAAGTAAAATCTCTTATGTATTTATTTGTACGCCTAAAAAGGCTTTTACATAAAAGTGATACATGATGCAGTGTACATAGGAGAGTATCTGTATTATACAGGAGATACTAACAGTATCTATTATCTTTGTAATCCATTATAAAGTAGGTACAAAATAGATTTATGAATATACAAATATAAAATTGTGATTATGTACATATATAGTTATTTTCTAAGATGTTGCGGATCGTGAAAAACTTTTTTTATAGCAGCAGTTCGACGAATGGTTTTAGGGATTAAACTACTGAAAATTGATATCAGTCTCCTATCTATAGCTATAAGTCTACTATAACTACCGGCCTCTATGTTTCCTCCCTCCTACAACTTGGGACTCTTCAATTAAATTAAAATTAAAATGAAATTATTTTCTTCAGTGCCTCCTGTGTGGAGTTAATATTAAAAAAAAAAAATAGAAAAAAAAACATCAAAATTGCCGGTTCAAAACCAGTGGTACAATGTGGTGTGTGGAATAATACTATATTCTTAAAGTGAATTCAACCGGTATTAACCGACAAGCTTGGTTATGTAAATTAGGTTTGCAATTGTAACGTTTATGAACACGATTTTATAAAGACGTGAGTTTTAATAGCCCCACATTCAGAATTTTTACCGATTAATATTTCTCTTGAATTTTTTTTGTTTTTAAGTTAAAAAAAAAAAGTTTTAAAAATAATATCCATACTATTGAAGGGCCAAAACGGTAATTAAATTATCGTCCATGGATAGAAAAAAAAATCGACAACCATGGTATGAAAATTATAAAAAACACATTTTTTTCTGTTATTTAACTTGTTACAGGTATGAAAAAATTCACAGTGTAACTTTAAATGCAACTAAGCAATTCTTGCTCTATTTAGAACGAGTCGTGTTTTATTAAATATTTTCACAATTTTTAGGTCGTGTAATATTTTGAATTGAGCCGCCATCAATAACACTCCTTACGTAGTTGGCGATAAGGCTTTAATTCCGGCTTAACACCATCCATCTGTTTTGATTTAGGCGCAAAAAAAACATGGCCAAAAAGTGCCTATTTTATTTTGTGGATGTTAAGGCATAAATATTTTAATTTTTTCCGATCATTTTATAAATAACTTAATTTTCCACATTATACAATAAAACCATAACCGAAAATGGGTTCGTAAGTAGTAAATTTTGAACTTTACAGCAGTTTTCATAGGCCTTATAAATTATTTTTTTTCTGGACTTATAAAAAGACAGGCCAAGACGTATTTTACTCGCGGTATTTATTTAAAGCATCTGAAACATTTCTGGGTGACCAGATTTTCAAACCAAAAACACATGATTTTGCATTACTACGTAGTGCATCGTCTTAATTACTATCGTTTTTTTTTTTTTTAGCGCGTTCCCTCTAACATTCGTAATTACATATCTCCCTTTCAAATCATCTTCTTATTTTAGAACGCTTACTGCGAAACCTTAACGCTTTGCTTCTGGTGTTGGAAAACAGTAGAATCCATATAATCTGCCTCTCCAAGTCCGGTACACTTCGCATAGAGTCGCGGATCAAATTACCTAAATAATAAAGTTTGTTGTTTATTCATAACGATCTACTACAGGGTTTTCTAATAAGAGGTGTTATTTTGATATTCAATCGTAAAAGATCAATGGTTTTGTTGCTCCGTCGTAGCGCCGTCTTATTGAAAGTAAACGTTGTCCAGATCAATACCATCCAATTCCGGCCATAAAAAATCATTAATCATCTCTCGATAGCGCAATCCATTCACCGTAACTGTTGCTCCAGCCTCATTTTCGAAAAAGTAAGGTCCAATGACTCCGCCGGACCATAAACCGCACCAAACAGTCACACGCTGAGGATAGAGAGGCTTTTCAACAATAACTTTTGGGTTTTCCGAGTCCCAGATGCGACAATTTTGCTTGTTGACGAATCCACCGAGGTGGAAATGGGCCTCATCACTCAAGATGATTTGCATTTGATTCACTCAAGTTAATTTTAATAATTTCAATGCGTTTTTGAAGCGTGTATCGTTCCATTTTTTTTTAATGGCGTAGTTTCAACTTGTCAAATATTAAAAAATGACAGCTTCAAAAGTAACATCTACCGAAATAGCGGGCTATTCAAAATAACACCTCTTATTGGAAAACCCTGTATTATATTTCAAGAATGTGCGAATCAAACATTAAATCTGAATAAAGAGAGTCTCGAGAAGGATTTTTTAATGCAAATCTGCAATTTTATTTCGAGATTGATAAAACTTTAGACTCTTAGTTCAAAATGAGGGGAAAATTAAAGCCCGGGCTACGCCGGGGACAGCTTGTAGTAATTATAGTAAAAAGTGAAGACACATATTTGATGTGGGTGTAATTATTAATCTTAAGGTTTAATTTTTTATTTCTAGTCATGTAGGTAACTACTGTATTGTTAACAATAAGCCAGTTAAAAAATCGAATAAAATTAAAATTCATTACTCTTGAAACAATTTATAATTAAGGCGCTTCCTAAAATTAATTGTTATTAGTGGTAGACACTAAGTACAAATAAACGGATAACATTTCTCGCTTTGAAACTGTTGATTTTATTCTGTATACAAGTTTTACAATTATAAACTAGATAACTAGTTATAAAAGTTTTTCAGAGTTTTATTCAGTAAAATGAATTACGGAATTTCTATACAGGGTGTCCGGGTGATAACATGATCTTTTTATTCATCTTTTTTACTTTTACCATTATTTAGAGTCACCTCCCAGAGTTTTAGAGTGGTACAGCGAATTTTCAGATTGTTGACGCAACTATACGCATCTCCCCTTAATATATTTTCCTGCATTCCTCCACCCAATTACCTGTTACCCAGCTACCTGTCTCTATCTAACAATGTAGAATACTTAAATACCTATGTATGTGATATTACATCAATTTATTATATATATGACCAGTCTGTTAAGAAAACCTATGCAGTGTACACGTTAAGCATCGATTGGAAAGACCAGAGGTAAGTCAGAATCCCTTTCCAATTCTAACTGTTAACCATAGCTCCCCAATAGTTGTGTTAGATATTGATTACAGTCCACAGTAAAACAACAAACTGATTCACATACGATATTTGCAACTCCATGATTATTCACGATATACTAAGAAAAAAATCCTTACGATTTGGACAAATAAAAAAATGTTTATTTTGTTCAAAAGTTGTCGAAAACTTCGAAAAACGACATCCACCCGGTAACAAAAAATAGTTGATAAATAGTTAAGTTAGGTTAGGTTAGGTTAGGTTGTCAAGCCAGTAGTAGTAGATTACTGCTTGTTTTCGCGACATAATGTTGATCTATAATTACTTTGATCTATTACGTATATACTCGTACAATACTTCTTATAACTTATTGTTATTGAGGCCTTAAAAAAAGTGTCAATGTTTTCTCCTTAGATTTTCTGAAATACATTGTACCTATTATAATGAACTCGGAATGAACTATTTTCATTTCCATTCGCTTGTTATTGAATACTATTTCTTGTTATTGAATACAACAAAATGCAATCAACTCGTAGAACAGCATTGAAACTATTGCAGTACAAACTGCACTCCGTACTTACTGAGAGGTAAATGTCTGTAGTTTAGGAGCGCAGGAGCCCAAGGAAACAATGACGGTTCGTATAGTAATGAAGCAGGGGTGGCTGTGTCCTTACTACAAAAATAGAGGAGGAAAATAAAGAGCAAAATAAAATGGAAAAAGATACATGTACACAATATAATATAAATTCAATTTAAATATTACCAACTTATAAATAATCGTACAAGCTGTACTGTTACTCCAATTTAAATATTGACCGTTAATATATTCGTATTTCGCTGACAGTAACTCATCATTCCAGTGTGACGTGGCCGGCCGCATATGTATTTTCACTGGCCTAGCATACACAACTTAGTACAATAATACGCTAGTGAGGCAGCGATGGGTCCCGCCTCAGAGAGCCTCTGATTTCATATAGGCGGAAGGTAGGTGGGGATGTCGCACGGCTAGTTGATACAGTCACGCATTGTTAGTTTAAGGCGCACATAAAACAATGAACACTTTCCGAAGAAGAACCAATCATTTAGGGACCAAGATTTGTTTAGTTTTGTCATTTTTGATTTGTAGTATGACTAGATGGATTAATTTAGTACGGCAAATTTGCAGCTGACGGTCTATCTTTTTTTGTGTCTATTAATTAACACGATCATGTTTGCACGCTCTTATTATTATAGTTTGACGTGGGCATATTTCGCTTGGTTTTTTCTAAGCATATTTACTTGTAAGTAAGTTTAGATATTTATTTTATTTATATCTATTCTTGAATACACATTTTACAGGTGATTACAGTGGTTTATATTGTAGTACAGAAAAAAGGTATAAAAAATAAAGAACATAGGTTGATATAGGTAAAACTGTGTGTGGGTGATATTGTATGTTACGTGAACACCTCACTAGAAGAACCTGTGCTGAGGTGTTAACGTGTTTGTGATTAAGTGTGACAGGTATTTATGTGGTGTAGTAGAAAGTTATTTTTATTTTTCTTTTTTTCACAGACATATATTGAAACATGAAAACACACATTTATATGTGAGTGTATGTATTTTTGGATAATTCTTGAAGAACGTGTATAATATTTAATTTTACTTATTATATTTCGTTATGTTTGGTTTGGAATTATAATCTTTTAAATAAAGTGAATATCTTGATTTTTTATCCAGGCTACCATATATTTTTTGAGAAAGTTTGTAGATGTATTTGTAGTCATTAATTGTTTCAAAGTAATGGGCATACTGTTAAAAAGTTTGGTTGCGTAGTATTGAAAGTGTCTTTGTCCGTGTGTGGTGTGTGTTATCGGAATGTTCAGTGTTTTATTTGTTGATGTATACTATAAAGTTTTTTGGCTCCCCAATTATCAACCCCACAAACCACCACTGATAAGGGAGAAGTGGAGAGTGAGGAATCTGGAGTTGGGAGGGTATTATTCAGAGGTGAAGGCGCGCGTCAATAAGCAGACTTGGGCGTCCAGGAGCCCATAGCCACGAGAGGCAATTAAAGCAACCAGCCGGAGAATGCAATTTCTGTCCGGAGTGGAATACTTCCCTGAGATTGGTCTCCTAAGGGGATCGACTGCCACGACCCGTTAGAGATGGATCCGATGTCGCCCCGCTAATTAAACCCATGGCTCCGGCTGCAGGTGAGATGCAATTATTATTATTATTTGATATCTAAATATGGAATCAGAATGCTTTCAGACGCTTATTATGCAGGTTAAGACTGTATCATAGTTTATAATCTCTACATGTCTCTTATCAATTCCTTCGCGGGTTAATATTCTCCTTATTTCAATACCTAATAAAATTAAATATTTCCTATGGTAACTAAATATATACGTAAAATATATTTCTATTAAATGCATTAAAAAACCGTACATTTTCAGTGCAATACAAATCCAGTCCTAATAACTACAATCCTTTTTTTATTTTTTATCAGTACCCTCTAACATAAATACCAATAAAAAATATTGTTCTAGTTAGATTTAAATGTTAAGTAATTTTTATCTTTCGTGTAAGACGCACAAAATCTGTGGTTTGTCTATGAGACGTCATCAGTTACAAAAACCTACGTTTGTATTAACATTTTGTATGTATTTTATATACCGGCATCGAGAGAGGAGACGTTTTTACGTTTTCACTACTGTCAGCATATCTTCACTACAGTTTTGTACTCTACTAAAGTGAAAAAATACATCCGTGACCGCTCTTGATAAACAATTTCAGTTTTCCAAAACCTGAGTTACTACGAAGAAAATCGCGTGATATATCAAACTAACCAATTAAGAAAATGCTTCTGTATCACTAATGGAAACTGCATTTTGTTGTGAGGATCGTTTTGAAGCAAGTACAATAGTTTGATTTAGGTGACGTATTAATGTTTGCTATAAATTTAACCTATATTGGTTGGATTACACCTTGGTGTATCAACTGCATAACTTACTTTAAATTCAGTCTCCATAATATATATATCTCACTGTGTGTTAACCGTTATCATGAGAAAATTATTATAATCAATAATGATAATATCGTTTACATATATTTTATGTATAAGACTTAACCCGGACATAAAGTCGGAAAATGGAATTAATTATTATTATTTAAGCGGATTACCATTATAAATATTATTTTGTTGTGATAACAACAACTAACCTTAACAGTGCCTTTATAAAATAATATATCTATATTTTCTAAAATATAAATTACGAGATGTATAGCACCACGCGTTCATGTGGTTCCTTCCAGAAATTTCAAGACCATTCTCGAACTTTCCGAAACCATCTAGACCAGTCATACTCAACCTGCGGCCCGCGGGCCGCAGGTTGAGTATTTACAAAATCTGGCATTCTATATCACGTTAAGTTGAGATTAATTGCGACTTTGACGTACAGACATTGAAACCCGAAGAGGATAGTATAAGTATAATATCTATATAATATAATATGGTATAAGAGTGTTGCTACTGCACACCATAACTGCACAAGCTTGGATCTATCTCTAAAAAAACAAAGATTTGACAGACAAATATGCGCGCAAATAATTTGCTCGTGGCAACACATAAATTTTTGACAGTTCCAAAGTTAAATGGTTACCAGTGTTACTTGTTACCACCAACGAAGGCGATGTATCGCCATTTAGGCTACTAAACATAACAAAAACCTATCTTTATATATCTATTCTATTTGATATAATATTTTGTGCGGCCGGAAATTTTCGAAAACGGAATTTCGTAGCTACCCCCCCCCCCCCCATGGATTTCGAAAAATTGTTGTGGGGAATTATATATGATGCTTTTGGCTGTGCGGAATTTTTTTTCAGCGAAGTTCTGTAACAACCCCCCCCCCCATGGATTTGAAATATTTCGTGGGGAGCACTCATTTCGAATTTTTTTTGTGGGGAATTATTATGTTTTACAGAAATTCTCTAACAACCCCCCCCCCCCCCATGGATTTCGAATAATAAAAGGGGAAATCAAGCTCACACCGTTGGCAACACTGACCAGTATAGTGTTGCGGCCCGCGTAGCTTTACAAACATATGAATGTGGCCCCCAGAAGAAAAAGGTTGAGTATCACTGATCTAGACTCACCGAAACATTCCGCCACATAGTTTGGAACCATAAAGACAACAATTTCAATTGAATTATGTTGAAAATTTTGATTCTTATTACTTTCTAAGTGGTCTGGCATAAAACTTTAACAGTGTAATCACTTTCAAAACAAACATCCTATCCAAATGCCCATAAAGCGATCCCTGAATATTAAATTACTTAATAATTTAGGAAAATCATTTTTATTTATTTGTACATATATCTAACAATGTAATCGTTTCCAACATTGATTGTTCACCTCCATCCGAAGAAAGAGAAAAGAGACCAATGTTAGCAGTAGATTTTAATTTCTATTGAGGGCAAAATTTTTTTCAAGAACCTTGTTTGTAGAAGTCACTTAAAATTGGGTGTAATGAACAAAACTGTAGAGTGTCATACTTTACAATAATCTTATTTATTCATATAAATTCCTTTTTCATTACTAAAAATGTTATTTTTTATCATAAAATATAAAGTTAATTAATAATATTATTTTTGAACTAACTAACGTTTATCTATATAAGTCGAAGTACTTATGAACATTTATATCAATAATTTAAAAAAATAACGACAATTATAACAAAATTCTAAATAAACAACGATCCCAAACTCGCGAATGTAAAAATGTCTGACGTGAAAAATATTGTCTACAAATAAACGATTCTCGATAAAATAATTAACTGGAGAACGTACAACCACGTACTACTTAAAAACTCTTTTTTATTTTTATTTATGATGTATTATTAATAATTACATTATAAAAATGTATTTTACGTGTCATTCATCATGAGCTGCACTCTAGAAGCCGATAAGCTCCAGTTTGTGACCACTGCGCTAGTTAATCAGAGTATTAAAAAAATTTAAATAATAGTTACAATATTAAAAAGTAAAAAATGTAAAAATTCATGTAAAATATAAAAAAATATTAATTAATTTAGTTAGTTAACATCAATGGGAAAAATATACAATAAACAATAATAATTGCATGTCACAGTTAAGTACAAGCGAAAAAATACAAAAAATAATTTAAAAACTAATACTTAAATGTAACATTAGATCGTACAATGACATCAGACTTGTGAGCAAGACTCGAACTTGGAACCTTTAAACTATCTGGGATTAACACATCCTCGACTTCTTTTCCATCCTAACTAAATCATTAACCTTTGTTTTTAATAATCTCATACTTATTGGAAACTAATAAAAAATATATATTTTCTTTAAAATAATCACCGTCATGTAAATTCTTTTACATTATTAGATAATGCAGTTTGGATAAATTGATCTCATTCTTTGATAGCATTATCACCCTCAATAATGATATTCTGCTTTATTTTCCGAAATAATCATTAAACAATATAAATACAAGATTATTATTTCGATTAGATTCCCCGAAATGAAGAGGTATGATGGAAGAGAAAAGAGAAAGGGAAGTGGAAGGGGGGCTTCCTTCGATTTATCATTGTCAAATTAAATGATAAAATCGAAATAAAGGGGAGGCTGTGCTGGGGTAGTTCGAGGTAGGCTTTGATTGATTTTGCGTGGAAAGGATTTATGAGCTCTCCTCGTCCGCTCTCGAGAGATTTCCCTCGCAAAGAGCTTTAACCAACATCGGAGCTTTTTGTTAAGTACAAAATACGTGCCCGGGAAGCGAAATTGGATGGCTATTGAATTAACAGGGTTTTAAAAATGCCTATTTTTATTGTTTTTTCTTCGGATTTCATAAATCGAACAAATATTTTCAACGGACATTGTAAAATTGTGTACCGTTTTTGCGTTTTTATAAATTGATTCCTAAAGGAGTAGTTAAGCCATGAATAATAACGGAAAATTCATCTCCGATCCGTACGTCAATTTTTTATAGACAACATTAGTTGATTTTTCATCCGTTATTATGGTCCAATATTTTTAATTGAGTAGTCCCTTAAGAGTGTTTTACGACTTCAAATAATATTTTTGTACACTCGAAATAGTTGATTGGATTGATGTGTTGTTTCAAATTCGCTATCAAATCTAAATTTTCATCTCTGATTGAATTTCTGTAGGATGAAAATATTTTTTTGGGACAGACTAGAGATGTCAGGTTCAAAGCCTGACGAAGTAAAAAGTGGTGTTGTTATTTTGTTTTCTATTTAAGAGTTTTTGTTTGGATATTATCTACAAATAGTATAACTTTAAAAAAATTTCTGTATTTTTGAAAACAAAAGTAAATAAGGCAATATTATAAAACCTCACAACATTCAACATAAACGAGCGTGCCATAGTTTCACTAGCTTCAGGAACTGACGCATAATGGGAATATCAGAGAAATCACAAAACATGTGTTCTCGGAAATTCAGTGTAAATAACAGTCTACCTTGTGCTGTTTTCAGTCAGCGAACCATAAAACTGTAAAGTTCTTTATTTCCTGTTTTTTGAACGTGCGCTGTGTCGGCCGTGAAGGCACTGTATGTTAATGTGATGAATTTAATGCAATGCTGCTTACATACCGATGTGACGTAACAGACCAATAACTCGAGTTTAGGGTTGGAAAGCGAGCTGCAAGCTGTTTGCGCAGACTGCGGGTGTGTTTTGCGAATTTCTAAACAGGCTGTAGATTCTAAGAAGTAAAAGTTCAGTGCTGTCGGCACTGATTAAATTAACCCTAGAAGTGCGATCTATACCGTCTTTAAAGAAAACCCTTACTTAAGACTTTCATCTCGGAATGCCTGGGTGTCTGGAACGATAGAACGATAAAACCCTACATCAATACAATATTGACGAAATCTGTCATCTATGGTCATCTGCTTTTAGCGCAGCCTCAAATATGTCAGATTAGCTGTCAATATGAACAACTTTTTTCAATAATGTCGTTCGTTATGCAAACAGGCTTGTTAATAAATGGAGGTGAACTAACTAAGCTCTTAGAATTGAAAAAAATCGTATATACGATCTCCGTCCCAGCTAAGAGATACAAAAGTTGTTTGTCGTGACTAAAATAACTAGTTTCAGTGTCAAAAAGTACAGAGTACTGCCAATATATATTAAAGTTTAATATTTCATTTCGACATTGTAAATTTAGTAGTATTTTTTTTCCTTACAAAGCAAGACAAGAAGCATCCAACCCTTTGTTACCCTCTGAAACCACATTCCCTTATCTGACTTTTTTTAATTCCCAAAGATGCATCCCGCAATTTTTGGTCAGAGTATTGATAGTCAATCCATGAATATCCCATCAAAACAGCGGTTTGAACAACTCTCCCATTTTTCAAATTTCCTCACTTATTCGAATAAGAATCGGAAATTGTTCCGTTCCTTCTCACCTTTTTACAATTCACGTGCTTGACTCCTCAGATTATACATTCTTTGCTCTAAAAGTAGGAACATTATCACTTATTTTTGTGTTTGTCCACCTCTAAATAAATATACTCTTTTTTTATCAATCCGTATCTAAAAAAATCCCCTCCATTCAACATCTCATTTCTTACAAGTCTGAACTCGACTCCGATCTTGAATTATAATTTTGAAATTTACCCACTAAACAACCCTGTTCAAAATACCATACAGCAGAACAGATGTTCTAACACAACATGGCATGACAAGAGGAATGATGCTACTGAATGAAATTTTTAAAACAGTAGCTTTATTTAATTACTCTCTTAACATTTTCTGTATACCTACCGATCTTCCCAGACGTTAAGAATGTTTAAATAAGGAATCTTACACCAAAATTGCATAATTAAACAACTGTCACTGTCATCGCAATAGGCAAATCAAGAGTAGACTGTAAAATATTAATTGTGTACGTCATGGATGTTTATCAAACAATCTCCATCAATAAACTGATTTGACAGTCACTTTTACTGTTGTAAAATCACACAACACACACGTGGGTATTGTCAGATAATGATAGGAACTTGGTTAATAAGATGGGAAATTCAAAGACAATGTTAGAGGAAGAAATAGTTGCATCAACAGTCACACAATAGTAAAGTAATACCAAAAATAAGTGAAAATTTAACCTACTTCGGACACATTTACACTTCTCCAACACACTTCTATCTGTTTATCCTTCAGTGGTTGAGGGTGCAGTTAGGGCACGCTACAGAACTTGCTTTGGAACCTCTAGTAACTGTTGTTAGATTTAATTTATTTTAAATTTAATGTTATTAGATTTTATTTGTATTGTTTATAAGTTCATTATTTATAGATGAAAAAATCTGTTGGTTTTCCTAAATAAATAAACAAAAAAGGGAACATGTGCACAACTACTTGATTTTTGGATATTTCACCCACATATAGGTAGTGCTTAGGGTTCCCATTCCTTCTTTTTGTTTAAGGAGATGCACCACTTCGTGTAACGAGAATAAAAACATTTGATGACATACAATTTGTCAGATAATTTGTGTCATGTTTATTCGGAAAAGTTATAATATAATTTACCCGAGTGTACGACAAGACAAATAAAAAGTTTAAATCAATTAAAAACGCAACTAAACAATGGATATTCAATAAAGGTCGTGCAATTACCTGTGAACTCAACCGAATCTAGCGATTGTCTGATTAAATTACTGTACGTTGGACGATGTGTAATGTTAAACTAGTAAATAAGTGGTTTTTTGGAATATATTATATATATTTGTAAACCATAGATAGTGAATTAATTTTACTCAATACAGGTTCGCCTGTTGAGGCAACCCTAAATAGTCTGGTGTTGATCACGTTAAGCCCAGGCATTCTCAATTTCTACCGATTTATAACAAGTTTCTTGCTAACTCCTTAAGTCTTGAAGTCCCAAAAAAAGTTATTTTGAAGATAATATCTTTACATTTTTTTGCCGAAACAGTTAAAAAATCATTTTAAATTTCCTCGATAGAAAAAAATCTAAAAAAAGCTCCGAAAATTATTAAAAACACGTTTTTTCTATTATTTAATATGTTATAGGAATTAAAAAAATTGAAATAGAGTGTATGTTAAGAATAATGTTATAAGAATTTATCGAGAGATTTTTGCTCTATTTCAAATATTTGACGTGTAGAAATAACAAACATAAATTGTATCTCCAAAGGCACACATGCTGCGATAAGAACGTTAGATTTTTGCTACCGAGGGCGGACAAGCCCATTTTAGATAGTCCCCGTATATTTATTATTACATTAATATTAATATATTATGAACAATATATTATTATATTATATGTACGTTTTTTACTCCAATATAAATACTTTTTTTTAATTATAAAGTGCCATTTACTAGAACAAACTTAAAAACGGCAATTTCATATAAGTGGTCATATTTGTAAAATGAGATGGAATGGCCTGTATTAGTATATTTTAGGTCATGATTGATATTTTTTCCAACAAAAACAATTTTTTGTGAAGTGCATGTGAAGTTTCGATAAATATTATCTGCCCCTGTACCAATACCATTTCTTAAATACAAGAGTTCAGTTGTTTAATCGTAAGAATTAACTTTTAGAGAAATATCCACTTTAAAACCAAATTACTGAAATCGTATAAAACGGGCTACCTTTTTTTTCTCTACAAGGCATTGGAAGCTGATTGTTCTAAAACTGTGAGATTATTTCTAATGAATTACGTAGTTATTTTTTTATATTAATTATATATTTAATTAAAATGTACCTGTCACGTATACTTTTATAAAATTTACATATATCTTAAAAAAAAAATCAATTTTTACTTAAATTTTAAAAAAAAGTCAAAGCAAAAAAATCAACAAACAAGAGTATTAGAAATTATCCCTAAGGAACAACTCTGTATTAAAACTTTTTCAATCAGTTTTTATTATTTTATAGTTACTTTTTTCTTTATTTAAGAATGCGTCCATTTAAAGACATATTTAATAACTGGAAAACTGGAAAAACCGATTAAGTTCGTTTTGTATTGGCCATTAAATGATGATGATGGTTTTGCTACGTAACTCCACACAGGATGCAGGTGATTCTGTGTGATTATACAAGTAAAAAAAAAAAAAAAACTTTTTTTAAGTTAGGGTAAAGGAAGAATAAATATTATTCTATGGAAAAATATTGTTCTATGGGAAAAAAAGCAATGGATTTTCTAAAAAGATTATTATTATTTTTTACTTCTTCCATCATGTAGTTCACATTCCGAAGTCAGTGCACTTTACCCACGGACACCCTGTATGGATAATTTTATAAGAAAAATCTTCAAGTTAGAACATTTTGTTTTAATTCTAAAAATCTTTTAAATATCATTTTATAAAAACATTTATATTTAAAAGATGCGATTTGTAACATTTTGATTTCTTATCTCTTATCTTTGCACAACTATGGAACTCCTGTGCCCACCTATTGATGTTATTGGAGGTGGGCGTTTACAAAATTATAAATCCATTTGAGTGTGCAGGGTCTTAAATAGCCCTTCATACTGCACTGTCTGTTTTGCTGTACATAGGGTTCAAATCGTTTCTATAGAGAAAAAGCTTTAAACAATACTTATACAACATAATATACGACCATTTAATTTATATAAATGTGCGAAAATAAATATTATAATTTATAAGATAAAATATTATACTGATAACCTTACAAGAAAAACCTTAATTCATTTCGATAAAAATGGTTTTAATTTTATAAGAGAAAAATCATTAAAATTCGAATAAAATCTTTAAATTTGGATTAATTTGATAAAAGTATAAAATATCTTTATATATATATGAGTTACATTTTAATATAATATTTACAACAAAAAAATTCCCACAGATTGAGAATTATCGGCATTTTAAATAATGGAGACTTATTGGTTGTCTATGATAAATTTGTGAATGTTTTCAATTATTTTCAATAGATATAGCAAACGTAAGATCTTAATATAAATTCGCTTATATTTACGACTTTGGTAACCCTATGAAAACTTAAAGAGGTGGGCGTTGCCCATTTACAATTCAAAAGTCGGAATGCCGCGTCTTAAGCCTTTTGAAAATAAAAACATTTTTTCCCGATTCATGAGTTATTTTTTTATTATCTTACTTTGACTCCTCATACTGTAAAAAAATAGACTACGCTATTTATTATTAGAAATTCGTATGAAAAATATAACGTTACTTTAATTTAATTTTAGTGTTTTCATTCGAATTTCTAATTATCGGCATAATTTCGAAAGCTCTTTTTGTATTTAAAATAGCAATATCGTTTTTTTCTGAGGTAAAGTACAGCAAATGATACATTATTTTAAAACAATACTTTAAATGACCAATTTTTTTACGGTTGTGATGAGATAATGATATCTAATAAAAAAATTACGCATGAATTGGGCTAAAATTTTGTTATTTGTAAAAGGCGTAAGCGTTTTTAGTTTTATTTTGGATTGTGATCAAAAGCAGAACCGTTCAGGGTTGCTTCATAAAATTTAAAATCTTATAATATGGAATTTTATAGTTCTAGCACTCGAAAAACAGATTGAGAAAACCATTTTATGATATTCTAGTCCGTCATGTATCAGCCCTCTAACGTTGAGTTTTGTGACACCCTGTACACATATGATAATATAATATACACTATAATAAGTCAATTTTAGCTGTTTTTTAAATCATATATAGTATACCCACAACCACGCAGTGGCTTGACTATTTGAGAATTTTTGTTATTGTGCATTGTACATATTAAATTATATTACATATACTCGTACATATTTTTGGAAGATTATTTGTTTTTTTCTGTTTTCTTAACCATAATCTAAGTCAAGGTTAAGTAATCTAAGTAATTCTAAGTAATCGTCTTAAAAATGGGTACCTTAATAATGTGTATATAAAGAAATATATTTTGCGTGAGAAATATTGTAAATACTCCTACACAAATTTTACCTCACTATGATTATTTTTGATTGTAGAAGTTTTGTTTCGCTTAAAATTTTGTACCATTCTAAAAGGCTTATCGTGTTTTTTTTCGCCAAGGTCTTTCAGAATACTGTTTATATGGATATCACATATATAGAACAGCATCAGGGCAGATGTGTAAAGATTGAGGTGAAGTGTGTGCTTATGTATGTATTTGAGATATCGTGTCGCCAACTGCAATCCTCTAAGATATGGTAATACATTAAGAGAGGATTGTATTTACATTACATACATAAGCATACGCTTCACCACAATCTTTACAAATCTGCCCTGATGATGAACACTGCAATGCTTTCCCAAAGAACGAGGTAGCGCAACGCGGCATAATACCCCAAAAATAAATTAATATAATAATTTTGGCCGTGAAATTTTCAAATCATAATGAACCATTATTGTAATTGAATATAACTGTAAAATAAATAAATTAAAATGCCATCCCAATCCGTAAAATCCCAGCCAAATCACAATGAAAATGCGTTAAGTTTACAGAGAAAGAAAATCGATATTTTTGCAATAAAAGCCCTCCCGATAAACATAAATTTTGCAGCAAAGCCGTATTTTTATGTAAAAAACGTGGCATTTTGTGGGGATCCTTTCCTGACCTCAGTATACGACGGTACCTACCCTTACTAGTAGTGGCTGGAGGTTACATACATGCATAACATTTTACATGAATATGGCTCCAGAACAGTGATCTCCACTGTTCTGGATTTCTTCATTTTTTTGTTTATTATGGTATTTGAATCATTTAAAATCTCACCATTTTGACTAATTTTTTTACCGCTAGATTTGTATTATTCATTGAAGAAGAAGATTACGTTAATAAATCTAAATAAAACATGAAACATAACGACACACATAAAAAATTTAACGGTTGCAACTGGGAATCGAACCCAGAATCTGTGTCTTACCAGAACGACGCCTTTAACCACTCGGCCATCGAGACCTGATTTTTTAATGTAATTTTTTATCTCATATTGAAAACTTATTACCAATATTATTCTAAACTAATTACCAATTTTTTAGCTGATATCTTTGTATGATTACAACTTTCTACCCGAATGTTTTTTTAACCTAGATAGTTTCTCAGATATAACTATCCGAGTTTTATTTAAATGGGACACCTATTGACTTTTTCTAGAAGTGTTTAAATAAATTTGGATGGTCTGGTGGATGTGTTTTAAAAAACAAAGCATTCTTTTTTTGAATTCGTTTTTTCGGCCTTTGAAAAAAAGGTTAAACTCAACAGATTTATTTTATTTTTTATGCTTCCGATTTTGTTGTCCGGGTTAAATCTTCCCCATAGGAAAAACTAAACCCTTCCACTCACTTTTCCACAAATGATCAGCTAGTAAATCAACACTATGTAAGTGCATTATGTAAGTAAAATAAATACAAAACAATACAAGAACAACAACACGTCAACTCACCAGATATCAAATGGGAAAAAAAATTCACCGTCTCCGGATATTTTCATATCAGAGGGTTCGGCTCGGTAGAACTTCTAACAGGGCCTATAAATCCTACTGATCCCTCAACATAAATATTTAAAAAATCTTTTGTTATCCTACATGTATTCAAAATGATCGACTTTTGCATCTTTATATATAATTTTTTTTGATAGATCTAATACGCCTAAATTTTTAATTAGATAGCTAGGTATAATGCCAGTAGCCGAAATAACGAATGGTAATATTTTTATAGTCTGAGAATGCCAAATTCTTTTTATTTCATTTCCTAAATCTGTGTATAATTTATTTATATTTTACTTATTTTTATTATTATTACTATTACTACCGGAGATCAGAAAACACTCTTGTTCAGGCCGTCGCCCTGTGGCAGGGCGCGCCCCTACATCATGGATGGAGAATTTCCCATCAAGCCATCGTAGTCGTAGTACAGGTGTTTTTATTTTATTTTTTACATGATATAATTTTATTTATTCTTTTATTTAGATATACGCTTTTATATTGCAGACAGGGTATTGCTTTCACCACTCTGTTCAGCTTAAATAAACAAACATTACTATTAATCAAAATGTACGTTTTTTCACCGTTTCATATACATTCGAGAAACATTCACACAACTGTACAAATAGAGAGCTCGATAGCTATTATGTACGAAGTCAACTTGTTCTATACAATCTATAAGAATAATGTCGGGACAGATTCAGATGCTGAGTTTAGCGAGATTTTTATGCTGATTTTACCGAAACGTGCGCTGAAAGCTATTGTGATATTATTGGAGACAACTAACCTTTGTTACAAATTGTGTTCATCGACATCAGTTTCTGATTTGACGTTGAGATTTCAGAAGTATTATTTGAAAACGACGATCATTTTTATTGTAAAAAAGTGTATCATGTTGGGAAAGTCGCATTGAAACGTTTCTTGTTTTGAACTTCACACAATGTTATGAATGCAGAATGCTCATAAAGATAATTGCTACTTTTTAATGTCACTTGGGAAATTTTGTAAAAGTAAATCCAAAAATGTGTTATTATGCTATCTCCTATTCTTATTATTGTCACTTAAAACTGTCTTACAAGTCTTTGCAGATGTTTATTTTTATGATCTGCTCAATCGTCAACTACCTTATTAGTCATATCGCCGTTAGTGATAGTTTTCGATCATGTGAAGAATTTTTATAATGAAAAGAGCACCAAATAAAAAATAAAAAATACTTCACTTGATAAATAAACACATAATATTTTTCTTGTTGCATATAACAGGAAATTTCCATAATTTTGTTACAGAAAAGAAAATATTACATCTAGGGTCAAAAATTAAAAAAAAAAATACAACATATTTTAATTTAAAATAATAAAACATCATCAATAGAATGAGGGAAAAAATATAACAAATTTTTTTGTCAATATCAAGGCAAAATCTTGGTGATAAAAATAAAAGCTATAAATTACAGTGAAAACGTTCTACAGCACTCTGAAGGGGTAAGGAATAACAAGCGGGGATTTGAGTTTTCCATGACACATTTATTAAATTGACTTGAGGAAAAGTAGAAAATTCCGGTGCTAGAGAAAATGTCGTTGATTTTTGTGCATTTTCTTGCGAAAATGATTTTGTTTCATGTTGTTTTGTTTAATTGGTACAGGATATTGAAAATCAAATTGCTACAAGATATCTTGTAACCAGCGAGAGAAACAAACTTTATCTTACAAATAATGGACGCCAACGCGTTTATTTCAATGATTATTTTGTCAGATTGTTTTGGCGATGTTATCTTGTATATTACAAATTTGCGAAAATTTTGCCTTTAATAATTAAACGCATTAATCATACATTTATTAGTGCATTGAGAATGTTTGTACATGGATCCACATGTTCACGGAGGACTTATAAATTATGTGTGACTCGGCCAGAGGAGTGCAGGCATCACTCAATTCACCACCCCCTTGCTAAAGACCCTCCACCTCATACTCAGTACGGTGAAACTAACATTGAAGTGTTGTATGCGTATCAGAGTACATAATTTCAGAGTTCAATTATTAACCTGACCCAAAATTTTAAGCAATGGACCATCTGAATTGCTTCCTCGATAAGGTTTCAGTTCCCAACTGTCTGGAGCCAGTGAGACTATGGCATCCCTAATTGGGGTATGTTGTGAGACTGAAGGGTAGTAGGGAGAGGAATATGTTGGGAAGAGGAAGGTGGGGAAGTACCTAACTACTCAGATCGGGTCACCAAATACGGCTCAAGCTATTTCAAGCAGCGTTGCAATTCTGAATGATGGTCTTATACCAGGGCAATACTGAGAGTATTTTCCACTCTGGAACGTGCCGCAAGTATACTATATATTAATTTAAATGAATAAATTGTGAAATAACACAAATTAATTAAATAAAATGTACTTGTGCGCGCCGGGATTCGAACCCGCGATCTTCGGCTTGCTAGTTTAGAGCCATAACGTAACTCTGCAGCTATTTTTTAAAATTTTAATTATTTTCAAATATTATTTAAATACTATCTGTAAAGCTTTTGAAAATAAATTTCCTACCCAAAATATAAAATCGGTTTTGTGTCTGTCTGTAACTATGTTTATTTATTTTTATTTAAGTACATAAAACAGGCATGGTGCCCAAAAATTTACATACATGGATGTTTAAATACATAATAATAACAAAATGATAATAACAAAATGAATAAGCTAATAATAAACAAATAAGAATGGGTAAATGGTAAATACAAATATGTTCATAAACGATTTGTTATTGTCACACCTGTACTGGTGAGACACTGATTAGGTAGGTACAATGTTTTACAAATTTTGTTTGAAAAAGTCTAAATGCTTATGATAACAAACTCTAATCAGATTTTTTGTTCTGGTTCTAATCAAGCTGAATGATAAATGATCTAGTTCATTACCATATTTCTTATATTTTTTCTGAAATTTGTTTTTTTCCTTTATCAAACGAATGAGATCTTTTGAGTACCACTTAGGAAGTGATTTTTGTTCGTTTTGAGGGGAACATGAGAAGAGATAATCTGGTAAAGTATACTGTAAAACTGATCGACAGATTGATCAATATGGTTGAATGAACTCTAGAATTCAGATTCGATTTAAATTCAAGTGACATTTTATAAAATGGTTGTTATGTGAACAACTCAGGCAAGCTATAAAGTACTTGAAAAATAATGTTATAAAAGTTGTTGAAAAATAATCATGAAACATTTTTAAATAATTTTTCGTTAATATTTAGGGTAAATACCTAACCCAACTTAACATGAAAGCATACTAACCGCAGAAGCCACATTGGAAATTGGACCTCGCTGTCTCCATTTAGTACATCCCAAAATACTCGGAACCCTTTCAAGCTACCTCCGAACCAACTTTATTAATAGTTAAGTGCCTTCAACTGAAATATCATCCAGCTATAGATAAACAACGCTCTAGGGAGGGCCCTTACTTTATAGTAAAGGAATAGGCCGCTTATTTTATAAACAGTGAATAAATAAACTACATTTCAAAGGAGAAAATATCCTTTAGTCTTTATGTCGCTTTCACCAATCAAAACAGTACGTAAACCAAGCTAGAAAAGATATTAGCGAAAAGTGAGCGAAGCATAATTCCAGTGAAAAGAAATTTCACGCTAGAAATGAATTCTATTCAGATTAGATTTTTTTTAATTGAAACCGATGTGGCCACTGACTTTTGAACATTTTGGTTTTAGCCCATTTAGCATGCACTCTGTCTCTCTCACACTTTCTAAGTGCCAAATCGTCATTTGATCGAAAGGAATCGTCGAAATGATGACGATATTAATTTTGGTATTAGAAAAGTAAGCAAATGAAACACGCCCAGTTCCCACTTCTTGTCTTCTTCTTTATTATATTTCGTCAAATACGAAACACTGATAGTTAACGGTTAAATACTTTAAAATTAATGATTTCACACACATAAATGATGTGTTTTTGAAGTGAAACTTCTTTAGGCGCGTAATGGATTTTCGATGGACGGAGTAAAACCGAGTCAGGATCGACACGAAAATGCGGGTACCCCCACCACCGCTCACCGTTCACTGTCCCTCTCTCACCATATGCGCTTGTTGAGGTGGGGGAGCCGCTCACGAACGTTCTCTCTCTTCTCTTCTTTCCTCTCTCTCAGACACCAGCGAACTGCGCCACGCCAAGCATCAGCTGCTTGGTTAGTATACTGCGTCGTGAGTGTAATACGATTGAAATACGTAATTGATTGTGGTTCATACGGTTTAACAAAAGAAGTTTCACTTCTGTCTTGCGTAGGCTTGACACACCCACTTTTTTTATTAAAAATATTGCCCAGTCTTCTTGGAGTACTATGGCTTATGCGTGCCGGAAAACTGCAGCAATAGCTGTCGCCACGACTTGGTCAAGATACCACAAGGTAGAACAGATGTTCTAGCAGGGTATAGCATGATGAGAGAAATCGTGCTACTGAATGAAGATTCTAAAACAGTGAATATATTTAATAACTTTAAAACTTTTTTTATAACTATCTTCCCAAATGTCAAGAATATCAAAATAAGATATCCTGTATTGTAACTGGATAAGTTGTTTTTGTTTTGTTTAATTCTGTACTGTTTAATATCTGAGTTGGCATAGCGTCTGGGTCCCATCTAGTTAGTAGGAGAATTTCAAATATTGTCATAAGTTATTCGTAACCCGGGAATGTTTATCTTTCGTTTTAATAATAAAAAAAACAGTATTATCTTGTATCAATATGACATATTCAGTACCACAATAATAAGATCCATATAATAAATCTTTTTTTTACATGTCATTAGCAATTTTTCGATTATGTAATTTTTTTAAATTAATTTTCTAAACGTTGTTTTATCACAGGTAAAGTCACAAGGAGGAAATCCATTAACAGTTTTCTTTTTGCTAAATACTACACACGTCAAACGAATTCCCGAAAATGCACAAAAAAAATAAATCCATATCTGTCATTCCCTAAAAAATAACTATTTCCAAAACGTCCATCCTACATATTCGGGTATGCTTCTGACTTTGCACAAATGTTAAAACAAGCATTTTTGATCAGTGAAAAAAAGTCCAACCATGCTTTTTTTCAAATCAATGCATCCATAAACTTGCGTCAATAAGTCAGGTTTTCGTTCATAATTTGGGAATGGGAATTATTTCCATAATGATAATTTATGAATCAAATTTGATATCAAAACTGACTTTAAATTATATGCACAAGTGTACCTGAGGCGCGGCAATGTTTGTCGGTAATATAATAGTTGTTAATATTTACGAGTTACCGATTCAATTTATGTAGATAATAATATATTATTCAGTTCTTCAAAATAATCTCAACGATGTTTTGACAATGTCTTTGTGTAGAATTGTAGTAATTAGACGGAATTATAATACAATTTATCTTTTCAAATACATAAAATGGTCGCTGTGAATGCTCCCTTGACAAATAATGAGCTTATAATAATGTAATTTTATTGAAACAACTAAAACATGGCTGAGAAAACTGACTGATAATCAACTTGCAAACATTGATGAAGACAGAAGAAAAGATATTTGGATAATAAATACAATTTTTACATATTTTAATAATATGTTTTTTCAATATATAGCATACTGTTATTACCTCTTAAGTCACAAACATTAATCATGTATTATATTAGCTTAAATAGAAACATCTCAGAAATACAGAGGTCACTGAACTATCACAGCTGATTGTTTAAGAGTTGAAAACAGACGAAGTCAAAGATTTGTTTTAACGAGTTCTTCGCAACAGTTATTATAATAATTTTACGTATGTTTATGCCTTTCTCTAGAACAGAAGCATAGCGGAATATACTCTGAGATACTATTTAGAATTAAAAAGAAAGAGGCGCTTAGGCTATGTTCCCTAACAAGAGATCATAAAGTAAAAATTCTAGGATTTTCTTATAGTTAGTAATCAGTTTAGATAATCCGGTTCTTTAGAATAATGCTTAATTTTGAACTGATTGGATTATTAATTTATGGATGGATGTCATGTATTCGACTCGAACACGAGAATGCTGCGAATTGTGGATTTGTGTTATGTGTAAGTATTTAAGAGTTATGAAGGGTTTTTAAATGGTTTATTGACTTGATACAGAAATTTCAGAAGATGAAATTCCCTGGACGCCATATATTCTGCGTAGGAAATAAAATTAACTTAACACAAAATGGTCAGGGTCTTTTAGCTCCTTTTCCACCTCATCCTCTTAAACCTTTCGCCTTGAAACATTTTATATTTCTACTGGCTCCAGGCTGTTGGGACTAGTTTGGTGTTCACATAAAAAGCTAACTTTATTAAGGTAGCAAGGTAGCATGGGTATTTTTGGAACCTTTCGAATTCTATCAATTTCATGGTGTTATTACCTACCTTTTCGAAATATAATTGTAAAAATACCTTTTGTTTTCTATAACTTTTTTTAATACACCAAAACACACCACCCAAGGTCATTCTACAAAAAGCCACTCTAAACTAGAAAAAAATTATCAACAACTGTAAACTAAAATAATATAAAAAAATTAAACTGCTTGTTTTTCAATAACAATTTACAGTTTTATTCCGAGATTGGTTTTAAATCGGTTTCACACTTGACCTTCAAAATAATAGAAAGGTCATTCTCTGAGATTTCTAAAAACCAACCCTATCTCTTTCTCCCGCCCCTTAAAGCAGAATTTTGATACTTCTTCGTGAAATTTTACACACTTGACGTTCAAAATTATTACTGTCTACATCTCATTTCGAAAAAATCCGTATAAAGCGCGGGCGACACCGTAGTCTTCAGCTACTTCTATATAAAACCGTGATTGATACTCAGGTGAAACCGGGTAGTAAAGCTTAGTAATTTTAGACTGGCAGTTAAAAACCCGCTCCGCGGGTTTTTTGCTGCTAGGCCCTGCGGGCGGCACTTTGTTGGGATTCGCTCAGTTTAAGTGATACTAACAACAGTTACATTTAATAGGTAAAAATTAGGTCATTCACAGAAAGAGGTTGAGTATATATTGTAAATAGATCATTACAATATAGCGCACCTGAGGTGATATCTCATAAAAGCGGCGCTATACAAATTGTCCAATAAATAAATAAATATAACGTTTACATTTTATTGCGTACATATGCATTGATATTCAACGGAAATAGATTAAATAATGTAATCTTATTAAACTTTATTTCATTAAAACACAAATAACTTTGTTTAGATCACTTTACTATATACATCCACTACATGTTTAATGAACGAAGTTCACCTTTTCAGGAGTAAGTATACTCCAAAGTCAAAAATTAAATATAGATTACAATTGGAATGAAGAAGTGGAAGGAGGGGGGAGGGGTTAGAGTGGGCGGGGTTTATCAAAGTTAGGAATTACAATATCGTTAGACGGGAAAGACCAGTTTAGTGGGAAAATATTTATAACAACAATATAACACTTATAAAAAACAATTTATTTACACGTAAAATTATTACATAGAGTGGGAAAAATTACTTTCGTTATCAGGATAGGAGATGATATATGTGTATATACGCTATAATTTTAAGTAAATCTTATATATTATATTCGACAATACACATTTACTTAAAATTGTAGCGTTATACTTTTCATTTGTATACATTGTTACCATGTTTTAAATAACTTTGTTTGTGACTGTTGATGCATGGTACGACGACGGAATACCAATGTGTAATACAGTCGGGTATAAGCCTGCGACTGCTCCACGTCTCCAGCTGTGGGGGAGGAAAGGGGGCGCTATCCGCAGCCAGGATCTGGGAGGAGGGGGGCAGAGATTGCATGTAACTACCGTCATTTGAGATGCTCAGACGTGTCGGAGTGTTTGGAGATAAAATGAGGGGTTTTGGATTCTGAACGTTCATATGGAATGGTGGCGTTCGAGATTTGGATTCGTTAAGTTTTAACAAATTTTAGTAAAAAATTGTCTTGATTCGATCTCTATATAGTTATACCTAGTTATATATAGTTTTATTGGATGGGTATTTTGTAAGTTTTAAGGTGGCTACGTTTGATTAGGTCGTTTTAGGTTAGGTTAAGTTTGATAAAATTACAAGCTTTATTACCCGGTTTCATCAATCAATCTTTTATATAATAATAAGTGTTTCATTATCTTTTTTTGTAAAAAATTGATATATTGCTATCTTCAATGGGATCTCCTGTGCTGAGGATTTCATTTACAAATTTAGTAGAATGGATAATATAAAGTAATTATAAATATATTGAGTAGTGATTTTTCTGAAATAGAAATATATTACAACGTTTTTTTTGTTCTTTTAAGTGCTTTTGGTTTCAGTCAGTATTTGGCGTCAGTATATTATCTATTTCTGATATATATTATCATTGTATATATATATATACAATAGAAATAGATTATATATATATAATATAATCTATTTGAAACTTGCTGAAGTCCCCTGTATTGCCCGGACTTTACACAGACCTTCCCTAAAAGGTATTTCATTTGAAAGGAAATTATTAGTTATTTCCGACATTTTACTCAAAAATCAAAAATGGCATTGGTAATAAAAACAAAATGAATATATTTTTCATTATAAGTATCTATATGGAAATAATATAAATATATCTTCTGTAAGTTGCCTCACAATAATACCAGTAGAAGGCGAAACAGCTGTCACATGTAAAACTAGTTACAAAGCGGAACTTGTTCATAATAAATAGGTTTTTTTTGTGAATTGAGTAGTAATATTATTGAATATATAAAAGAAAACTTGAAACATATTTTATTTTTCATATAGTAGATCACTGAGCAAACTTAACTTTACGCAAACTTTCAGAAGCCTCCTCCGACGAAATCTCCTCGATTGTTTCAGGCAGTATATTTTGAATGCGAAAAAAATGCTTGTCCGTGGCTTTATGTCTTCAGAATAGGTGACGGATGGTCGGTCGCCGTATCTCGGGTCTTCCCACAATATATTGCCAAATCCCAGCGATTTATCCTCTGGCAGCATAAAACACCTCTCGTAAAAGACAGATTTGCAGGCGAATCCTAAATCCTGAAACCTAAAGCGCTCTCACCAGAACGCGGGAAACTTACAAAATCGATTTGAAAAAATATCGCTTCCCACATTTAAGTTCCCCATCCCCGATCCTGAGGAATTGTTTCGCACTATTGTTTTGGCCCTATCTGAATAGCATTATCCCCAACAGGGAAGGACTCGGGAATGACATATTGTAATAGGCAGGCAATTTGCTTAGAACCTTCTTAGAATATATTTTGTTAATTCGATAAATATCATTGACGTTCTTACCTACATGTCTCGTTTCATTTTAAATAGCTTTAATATTGAAATAACCTTTCAAATGTGTATTTTTTCGTACTGAGATATTAGCAAAAAACGAGGTTTTATTATTGAAGGAAAAAATATATATTTATTGTAGTTGCTGGTTTAGTCGTAAAGGCTTAGTGCATTTATTAAATATTTATTTCTTGATAATCAGCTGTAATTACATTGGTCAGGATAAAAACATTCATCATTGCAACATTGACCTACTATATTATTGTACATAATTAATAGTAATGGTCCCAATAAGTATCCTTGGGGCACACCAGTGAAGTTGGAACAAATTTACAAAGTTGAAGAAAACACCTATCACGCAGTCAGTCGTCTCTGAAAAGCAACAAAATAATAACGCCTAAAAGGGGAAAAAGTGAGGTATATTTTTTTAGATATAGAAATAATATAAATAGAAAGATTTATATCATTAATTAATATGTAGGTAGACTTGTAAGTAGGCACTTGATGATTCTATAAGTTTCTATGATCAATTTATAGAACGAAAGTTAAAATCCATTCAACTTTGTAATTCTATTCCATTGAAAAGCCCGCTGTCAAGGATCTATTTCCTAGAATATATGAAATAGATTAAAGTTCAGATTAGATATCAAAGATCAAAATCCCAGCTTTATGTATCCCCGTTCAGTGAGTTTTTATTTAAATTATCAATACGCCTCCCAAAATAATATATTTTGTTGCTTAGGACCTTAGTTCCTTTACAACGGGATAAAGGTAAAAGGAAACACATTCGTTGTCAATATAACTTTATAATTTTGTGTCAGAGAGCGTAAATCTTTTACATGATACCTTCAAAATGGCGATAACTGTAAAAATGCTTGGTTGCGCCAATACACATTATACATCAATTTACACATACATCTCACACACATATATACATACATGTGACCACTGTACTGATAGACTATTGTTGTTCCTTTTTCCTGCCTACTTCCATTCCTGCACATTTATGTGCACTTTGCATTCAGTCTGTTACAATAACTCGAGAAGTCTGTTTCAATATCCCGAAAAATCACTATAAAAACCGCATCCGCGCGATCTTACCTCGCTTTTATTATATCTTTGACGAACAACACATGAAAAAACGAGTGCCAAATGTGCGCCAAAATTCAACCGTGCACAATTTAAATGATAACTAAGAAATAAACAATGGCAACGTAATTAAAGATCTCCTAAGAAAAAATATGTATCACTCTTAGTCGGCCCTGCGTGGGATAATCCCTGGCCGGATACATCCCCGCACAAACGAGAATATGATTGCGAGCCACTGGGAATTACTGGAGGCTTTAGCAGAAATTGCTCCGTGTCTCGGCGAGCAACTTGCTACAGTCCAGTACCGACCCCCTTCCCCTGATAAGGGAACCTGAAGATATTATGCTCTGGATGTGTTCGGTACTACTACTAACTGCTGTGTGTCGTCATCCGCGTGCTTGTAATGTGGCGCCATCTATATTTTTTCTAAATAAAATGCAAAAGTCGAGTTTATTATTAAAAATTAATAATTTTTTATATGTTTTACACAAATAAATGTCTGAGTTCAGAAAATAGAAACAAAACAATTTTTAAAGTTAAATTCTGCAATAAATTCCGCAGTGAATACCTCAGAAGAGTTCCAATTGTTCAAAGCCAGTGGCATCCCTGTAATGTGTACCTGAAAGGGGATACCATGTAAATGAGAGAGAATGATTTCAGGTTCTGTATAAATGTATGAATGCGTGCATCGGTCTCTTTTCGTTAGTCAGTTCCCTACAATAAATATCTCAACAATCTACCTACTCGCTCTTCATTGCATTTCACAATTGCGAAGCCGGTAGAATTTTTTCCATTTGGGGAATGTTTTTAAGAAGAATGGGTAAGGTAAAGAGAAAGGAAAGAGGAAGGTTGGGTGTTCAAGATGGCTTTTCCGATCTGGTTATTAAACATGACTGAAGTTTAAAGCAACGATCGTTTCGATTCTGAATAGTGTATTTTGTGAGATATCACCTCAGGGGCGCTTTACAGTTGATGCAGGTATTACAGAAAATATAAATATTACAAAAATAAAGTGAAGTTAAGTTAAGTTAAATGAATTATAGGAACAGGTGACACGTGAAATAGAAGATGGAGACTCTGCAGCAAGAATCCTAGGTGGTGAAGAAACTGGGCCAGCTGCTGCAGCGAAAGAGTCCACCGCGTCCACCAACAGTGCCAACACGAGGTACATCATCCGTCCAGGTATGTGTCTGCTGCTAATAAAGTGCTGACACACTATCCTCTCACAGATACCAGACCTTGGCAGCACCGCTGTGACGTTCTACGAAGATAGAAGATGGAAACTCTGCAGCAAGAATCCTAGGTGGTGAAGGAACTGGACCAGCTGCTGCAGCAAGAGAGTCCACCGCGTCCAACAACAGCGTCCTGGTATGTATCTGCTACTAATAAAGCGCTGACACCTCACGTAGATAGGAGACCCTGGCAGCACCACTGTGACGTTCGGCAAGTCCATAATTTATCTCAATGTAATCCTGTTCCTAGTAATTGTTGAAGTGGTGCATTCTGCCCGCAATAAAAACGACGGTTGGGATAATAAATTACCCTGAGCTTTGTAAAAAACTTTTCAGGGTTCAAACTTGCCCAGTTTCTGAGAATTTCGTTGAAAACATCTAGGCTGCATTTACCGATCGCCGTTCGTTTCGAATGTCCAATATTTTTGAGCAAATTTCCAAATATTCACTTTTAAAACACTGCACTCAAATCACATATTATAAAGTTCTAATAATTATTAAGTTTATTTGTATTCAAGTCAAAATGTTGATTGATTGATTTTAAAAATAATTTCAAAGGGATGTTGCCTCATTTCCCTTGAAAATACCAAAAAAAACACAAAGCGGTTACAGGACACGTTAGGACGCGTCGTGCTGCCACGAAGGGCGCTAGAGTATTAGTTACTTAGAGTATGTACCACTATCTACCGTCTACCACAAAGTAAACGCATAAACCGTTTAATTCTGCTTTTCGCGATAATGTTCTGAGTTTTGTAAAAATCATTACACCTAAAGGAGAATTAAACAAGATCATAAATAATGTTACATCTTGTTATACTTGATCTACATCTAAATTTGTTTTTATACATTACGAGAAAATCCTATAAAAAACTCTCCACTGAAAATTCATTTTGATTTTATATTAATCTCCGATGAATAACTTGAGCATTTCCCTGAATTAAAAATGTATATTTTACATATATTTCTAGAGCTCTTCACCCAGCCAACCGATAATAATAATAATAATAAAACGTGAACAGCCTTTTAAAAAAATTATTTTTAATTTGTGAAATAAAAATCTGTTTTCCTGTCAATCAACCTCGCTCATAAATACTAACTGACAGCAATTAATAGAGCCGTCACCTTCCTATGGACTCGAGGATATATATTTCCCGTTGAAAAAATGTAAATAAAGACTGGTTTTTTCACGGAATTTGAAAAACACATCAAATTTCAAAGTTGATTTGCAAGTTCTGTGAAAGTTTTATTCAAGTTCTATTTTTGTATCATTATTGACCAGTTGCTTCACATAACTGAAATCACAATAAAACTTGAATAGAACCTTCAGAGAACTTGAAAATCAACTTTGAAATTTAATGAATTGTTCAAATTCTGTGAAACAACCTATAATACTTTAAAAAATGTGACTAAACCCATTAAAAAAATTGGAAGCCGCCTTGGAACCATTCATCGGGTAATGAAAACCTCTTCCATAGGTCACCCCAAGTGGCTTGCTACGTTTGGTGGGTTAGCAGGGGTGCCTGGGTTCATTAAGTGGGATTTTTCATGTCTTGGAGGGCCAATGCGTGTGTCCACCAACTGCATGGAGGACCGAACCAGGAGAGGCTGATGAAGGAGACTCTTTGACCTCTTCAGACGAACTCTCTCGATCTCGAAATTTTGCACCGCAGTAGTAGGAGGAATGGATTGGATGGATTCATAAATGGATTCATACGTCGCTCCTGGACACTCCAGATTTATATGTATAGTGACGCTTTGATATTATGCGAGTTGATAAGAGTTTGGACTTTTATTTATAATAAAGCGGATATGAATGAACCTATCAAGTAACAAAAAATTAGGTATAGGAAATATCCTGTTTTAATGCCTTAAAAATGACGTTTAATTTAAAACGTTATTTACTTTTAAAACACAAATAATGAATAAACTACGAAATCATAAAGTTATAATTATAGTAAAAACATTTTCCTGGAAATTAAGCAAGGTTATAATTTCAAGGAATACGAAAATCGGTTTTAGTTTCAAGCTCGACGGTAAACAAATTTAAAATAAGTTATTAGATGTGAGTGTTTTGCCACATATATTGTTAATAGTTAACTAACTTTAACTTTGTTACCTGATTTTGGGTGCCTTGAGTTGCCTCCCACCACCATAAATAGAAGAAACATTCAAGGTGATATCCCACCCTTATTTCACCCCCCGCTAATTGAAACCACCCTTCCAATTTACTATAACCTCTTCCGCTTGCTACCTCCCTATCACAAATTGCTTTGATTTCACTGATTAACCATTGATTTAGTTCAGAGAGAAACTCGTATTGTACTGTATTTTGGAGTGTTAAGTACTGTCTACGTGAACAAAGAATTAAGAAAATGGATTTCCTTTGTCAATGCTGTACTTCGCTATTGTTATTTTCTTGGGGTTTGAGTCATCTAACATGCTGGTTTATTGGGGAGTTTATAGAATCCACATGAAACGAATTAAAATGTTCGTTGAACGTAATTATAGTACAGGTGAAATAGGGTTTGGTATTGATGACATTGATGACAAAAAAAAGTCGAGTAATGTATCTATCGCTTACTGTGTTTTCATTCGTGTTTAATCGAAAATGTCTCAAGTCGCTGGTATCAATATGTGGTGAGATAAGACAGTTTTAATATAAGATTCATAAATAACACAATTAAACAGTTATTATGACTAATTACAATTGACTGAGCGCAGCGAAGTTTGGCTGTGACTCGACACTTTACAATTCGCCTCTCTCTAATTCTGTTTGCATGCTCCGTGTCCGGTCAATCCGTGTTTGATTATACATTTTTACAGAAGGCGTGAGCATTGCGACCGTTGCGAGCTGTCAAATCGGAGTAAACAACATTATGCGAGGTCTATTGTTCACAAAACTGCAATATGTATTAATGACACTAATGTCATCACAATTTAGAAATATTTGTCCCCTCAAAACTAACGTTTTTGACCACTATTTGAAGCCATGTAATTAGTAATAGAACAATTTTGGCGCTATTTGTCAATTTTACCGTTTTTTACTTTTATGACGATTTCGGTATTACAGGGTTGCCAAAAAGGGTAGGTAACTAACTAAATAACTAACCATCACGCCATTTCCCCGCAGGGGTAGATAGAGAGGACGGACCGCCAAACAACTCGGTCTTGGTCAGACTCCTTACCTCATTCATACATCGTCTCATACATACTCTTCTATTATCCTGACTCTTGACATGGCCCGACTCGAGTATCTGATTCACTTGATCGGTATTTGATAATTAAATAGACAAATATATAAATATTAAAGTTTATTGTTTATTCTTTATTTATAGACACTTGGCTGAAAAATAATTTAGCAACGATTATACTGTCCAGATTCCACCCTTTGCACTTGGCAACAACGCGTTGACACATCGCTCTTGGGACGGTTCCATTTCTTATCTGATATTTTGCTTCAATAATTCTTCGGTTTGTCATAACTTACTTTTTAGGTTTTCCCATTAAAACAATAACCAGGGCTCCTGGGTGGCCAGTTAATGGTGCTTCTACGAGAAATCACTTTATTGCACGCTTCTATTCATTGGTTAGATGCATGGTCCCTACAAGATGGGGCTACTAGAATTGACAAAAATACTTCAAGTACGTTTTAAATGTATAAATTGCCCCAAAATCGTCAACAAACGTCGAATAGGGTACAAAAAGACAAATAATTCAAAAATCGTCAACACGGTAAAAAGTTATCAAAAAACGTTTAAAATAGACAAATAGACAAAAAGCGTCAAATACGGTAAAAAGTTATCAAAAAACGTTTAAAATAGACAAATAGACAAAAAGCGTCAAATACGGTAAAAAGTTATCAAAAAACGTTTAAAATAGACAAATAGACAAAAAGCGTCAAATACGGTAAAAAATGCACATAATTGTCAAAAAACGTTTAAAATAGACCCAAAATCTTCAACGAGTATCAAAAAGAGTTAAAATGGACAAATAGCACAAAAATCGTCAAAGCGGTAAAAAAAATGACAGATAGCATTAAAATAGTCAATAAACATTAAAAAAACTGTTAAAATAAACAAACATCACCATCGTCGTAAATTGATAGCGGTTAAAAATAATGAATGAAAAATTGTCGAAACTATAAAAACAAAATAAAAAAACTATAAAAACTATCAAAAAAATCAAGGCTTATCATGCCTCTGTCCCACTATAGCACACTCCAAAAGCATCAAATATCTTGGAATTGAAATTGATGATAATCTCCGTTGGAACTCACATATAGATGTAATTACAAAAAAACTAACCAGGTACATATACTTCTTTAGAAACATTCGCAATATCCTCAATATAAACGATATTAAAAAAGTATACTATGCTTTGTGTCAATCACAAATAGAGTACGAAATAACTGGATGGGGGTCTGCCTTGAGCACTCACACAGAGCGGCTCAATATAGCACAAAAAGGAGTATTAAAGACTACTGAAAGTTCCGCTTAGAACTCCGACAGAAGAAATATTCAAAATCTTCAATTTTTACAATGTACAGAAACTATATTCAAAAAATATTTTATTTAAACTGAAAAAAAACATATCCGAATACTCCACTGCCCAACATAAATACACAACCAGGGCAAAAAGCGAAAATATCCTGATTACTCCCAGTTTGAACACATCCTTTGGACAGAGAAATAATAAATTCCATGCTATAAAATTGTTCAATGCTCTACCAAATGAAACCAAAAAAATAAACGAAATGAGTATATTTAAAACAAAAGTCAAAACATGGCTTAGAGATCAAAGTAATAATCAACTTACAAACATTATGAAGACAATGTAAAGACAATTCAAAACTAAATACAAAAATTTAAGAAAAACTACAGGCCGCCTCAGAACAGGAAACCCTTGTGAGGAGGACTGTGAAAAAAATACAAAAAATATACTTATATTATACTTTAAACCTACACAATGTACAAATTTTGCTATTGATATTAATAAAAAAAAAATTAAAAAAAAAAAAAAAAAAAAAAACCTTTAAAATGATCAAATAGCTCAATAATTGTCAAAAACATCGAATAAGCACAAATAACAACAAAATAGTAAAAAATGGTTAAAATTGAAAAACATTACCATCGTCATCAAAAACCGTCATAAACGGTTATGTAAAATAAACACTATAATTTTCAAAAAACTTTAAATATTGGCAAAATCACAAAAGTACTAAAATCATATAAAATGGCACCGGAATAGTAAAAAAAAACTCATAAAAAGTTTAAAATGCACAAATTTTCAACGGTTGTTTTTCTTGCTCATCGTGGATTCGTTTCATCACGATCACTGAACAAATAATGATTGCAAGAAAGAAAAGATTTCGAAACTAGTTCAATTTCATCAGAAGCAAGGAAAATTTTAGCTTACCTTCGGGCACACTAACACGTCCACAGATCATTTTTACCAACTTATCGTCCTTGGTAATAATAGTAAACTTTTCAATGCTTTTTATTTTGTTTTGTGTTAGTACCTCAGAAGAATGGCATTTCCAACAATAGGGGTGTGTTGTGAGGCTGAAGGGAGAGAAAGAGAGAAAGCAAATGAAGAAAAATAATGTTTAAGAAATACCTGGCTACTCAATCACCAAACACGTCTAAAGCATTTCGATACTGAATTGATGGTCATTCACTAGCTGTCTTTTTTGCACCCATACGAACGCGGCTTTAAAATACATTTACTAGTCGACAATAGGGTGTAATTTGTGGTATGCCTAATGAGAAATTTCTTTGATATGTGGGTAAAATGTATAGTTTTTACCGCTGACCTATCCCCAGGTGGTAAAGTGTTGAAGTGGAAGTAAAAGGAGGCAATGGCCTAGTTGTGAGTTGCATCCCCGACCCGGTCTGTGGGGAACAGATATGCTTGAAAATTGAACAGACAATATATTTATGACGCTACGGCAACTTTTACTTGGCTACATTGGAATGGAATACACGATATTGGCCAATTCAATTACGAAATTACCCACAAGGACCAATCTGCTTTTTTGATGAATACCGCTAACTTAGGTGACAGATTATTACCGTCAGAACATGAATATCCTACTTCTGTTTTGCAAGCCATTTAATGTTTGGTGGTTTGAATATTGGACAAGAGTCCCAATTACTTCCTATTGCCCGGAGCTAGTGAGATCATGGCATCCGCAATTTGTTGGGATATGTATGTTCTGAGACTGAAGAGAATGGGGAAGGGGGGGGAGACGGGGAAGAGCGAGGTTGGGTCAGGTTAGGATATGTACCATCCGCGCCCAACTGTCTGGAACTAGTGGGTCTATGGCATCCCCAATAATAAACTTCAGAAAAATATCATGGCTTAAGAAACATACATTCAAATGAATAAACGCTGATTCTGGATATTTAAGTTTAATTACAAATAATTATGAGTAAGTACGTAGAATTAATAAATCGTCTCTTAAAAACTATTCAAACTGTGAGAGACTTAAACGTTATTTGGTTGGTTCGCGGGTTCTGACAGAACTTATACCGCTGCCTCATAGTTAGGTCAGCCGCGTGTATTAGAAAGCGGACAATTTTGCGCTAAGTTGCGCTGTATGGAATCGCATACGGCTTATAAATTATTTCAAAAGAATCATGTTTTTCGGAAATCATTATTTAATTTAGGATTTGTTGATTTCATACCCACTCTAGTTGGAATGTCCATACTGTTAACCGACGAAACCTAGAAAAGTATGACGTAACGCGTACCCCGTCAGATTTCGATCGTTTTGGTGAGCTTCAAAAAATGCAATCTTTGAAAATTATTTCATCTGTGTAATCGACATTTGTAAAGAGAATGATTCTCATAACATACCCATTTGTTTAGAATGGAGAGATTTGGAAAGGGAATAAGGTGGGTATAGAAAGTTTGAGGAGTACCAGATTATCTAGGTCCAGTCATCAAACAAGACTTAAGCCATTTGAAGTAATATTTCGATTCTGAATGGTGTCCTGAGATAATCAACAACTCTGGAGAATGGATTTAAAAGTTTTCTGACGAGCTTGAGTATTTGATCCCATTCGGCGCAGGTGCACAGTCAAACAGTATCCCTTCACACAGGAACCTCAAAGATTACGTAGGTCTTTTTGTAGGGAAATTATTTCCTCCGGGACCTACCTTCGGGCCTTCCGCGAAGAGTAAATAGATATTCAAAAAGTTACGAAACAACCGTTCAAAGGTTACATCAAGGTGATATGGACTAGTCCAACGGTCTAGTGGGAACTTATGGACAGTTATAAGAAGACCCTATTTTCAATTTAATCAGGTTGGTTTAACCCTTTGGCGTTATCAACTGTTTCCAAGAAAAATCAATTACCGTCCTACGTAGAACGTCCCGTTGCTTGTAGCTCATATTATTATGATCAGTTGGCTTCTTAGAATAAATAGAAAGAGAAATAGAAACATTGTGCTTAGTGCGAAAGATACCTAAGGCATACGCTTTCAAAGACTACCAATAATCCTCTTATTTTTAAAAGGGCGAAAATGATTGACTATATTTTTAATTGGGTTCAATTAAAAATTTTGCTGTGATAAACTCTTCTGTACACCACTTACTATCTGTGACGGACTTGATTTCAATTTTTTGAGGTTACAATTTTGTAATTTGAATATTTTGTTAGATTACAATTTTAAAACATTACAATTTTATAAGATTAGAATTTTTTAAGCTTACCGTTTTCAAGATTAACCGGGAACAGAAATATTTGCATCGTTGACATTTCCATTATAAAACTAGGTCATTTCGTGTTATACTAGTACTAGCTGACGTATACTAATGATTTGGAAAAAGTTTTGAACTTTTGAATTCAATTTACAAGAACTAAGTGCACAAACAGACAGACGCGGATAGCGGCTTTATTTTATACTATTTAGAGATTTTCAATTAAAATAAATAAAAAAAGTAACATATATGTTTTTGGTTAAAAAAAAAATATTTTTTATTGCTGAATTTGGGGAGGTTAGTGGAATCACTGCAATCCGACACATCCTATATAATAAAGTATGTAGCACATTATCATCGGGGGCAATTTTTTTTTATCTATATAATGTCAAGAATCACTGGTTAAAGTGTAGGATTAGTAGGTGTTAGTGTGACACTTTTACATTACACATTTTCACATTTCTAATGCACTTTCACATAAGAAACTTCTGTGGCCTGACTTCAGTTAACTTGTATATTTATATCTATCATTGTATATTATATAAAAGCTGTTTGTTTCTTATAAATAAATAAATAATGATGGCTCTGGTCCGATGACGATGATATCAGGATTAGTCGTGGAGACCGGCCTAGTGGATGCGTTCAGCACTGGTGAAGACTCGAGGTTTTCCACGTACTCCAGTATGAACGAGGTAGGCAAAGGTGCGATGGACTGGTCTGCAGATGAGCGCAAGATGCTGGCCGGTGAAGATATTCCAAGTCGGACCTGTTGACTGAAATGATGTTGTACTTAGGTCACCCACCGCTTATATAGCTGCTGAGTCCTTTGTTCTTGTCTGCCACGGGTTGGAGTAGCGTCTGGACTTCGAACCCGCAGGATCGCTGACTCGGTTCATTGTATGAACGTTTGCATCACCCTGTATGCAAACATGCTCTTATCAGCAGTTTACGTATCGCGGTACCGATATTTCAATTGAAGTTTCGTAAGTCTGATTGTTAATTCAACGTTTTAAGTCGTGCGGTCTGGTTATGATATGATGACCCTAGGAGCAACCGCTACAAAAGTAAGGTGGGTACTTCCCTTACCATCCTATATATTGTGCATACCTACACGCTTCATTTTATGGGATGTGTGGAATTGCAGTGTTTGCACTTGCCTCCCCAAATTCCGATACATTTTTTACTTAAATAATGTCATGAATCAGTGGTTGTATTGTAATCAATCAGTAAGTCGGGTGGTTACATCTCATAACACCCTGTATGATATTATTAAATACAAATGACGAGACGATGCACCACGTCATGTAATATTAATATTACTTACTAATTTGCTATTGCTTATGTCTTTCTCGGGCGTCTCCGACTTCTTCCACCATTCAATACTGTGTGACACAATGTTACTATTAAAAAAAACACATTACATTGACTTTAATTCAACTTCCTATCTCGTTCCGTTGCAAAGATATTGCGTTAAGTATTTCTCTGGCATACCCGACGCCTTCTACCATTCAATCCACTATCTAAACACTCCCAACACTAATAAGAACAAACTATTAAAATAAAACATCACCGAAAGGGGTGTTTTATAATATTTTGCGAATAAAGGCACAAATATTTAAATGCTATATGATAGTTTTCTAAAAAACTTAATTTTCCACTTTAAAGCTGATTTTATAGGCCTGATACTTTTATGACTTATCTCTATTCGAACTAAAAACACATGGTTTGATATTACTTAGTGGTGCTTAGCCTTATGGAACAATCGACTCAATTTTAAAAGACCTACTAATAATGGCGTACCCATCTAGTTAGTTTTATATCAATGCTTAGCGAACAATCAGTTATATTCGGCTGCCGTGGGAGCTCTACTTCTCCTTTCCCCTCCCCACACCCACTGAGGGAAAACTGAGAACTTTTAACTATGAACGATGAGATATATTCGTGTTTGGATAATGCAATTTCCATACAGTTTTCAATTCCGACCGTATGTGATATAAATGATTTATAAAAATGACTCTGCAAACTTTTAACTTTCGAAGTAAGTTTTGTTCATAGGCTATGTATATACTAGAATACATTTTTACATTATAGAAATTCAATTGAAGTCAGTATTATAAATACTGCTGTGTCAGAACGAATGAAGTTAAAAAATTTGAAAGTGATTTTAACTAACTTCTTGTTTATACGTTTATGTTTATGTTTGTATCTAGTCACATAGGAAAATAATTTCCCTCGGGGCCTCCTGTGTGGAGTTAATGTAAAAAAAACATAATATTACTTATTTTTTTCCTATTACATCTTTTGGGATACTATGTGGATGGTCTTTTCTAAGGAAAGGAAGGAGAGAAAGTTCTGAGAAGGTACAAGGTATGAGGGTTCGGTAAGAACGTAGGGATTAGTATGTCCGGGAGCGACTGACATATGAATATATCCCTCCAACTGCGTCGTAAGGCGATGGGTGTAGAGACCAGTTGGAGATGTTAAAGGGTCTCCCCAAACCAAATTTGTCGGGCACCCAAAATAATCTCTATATATAGAGATTTAAGATTTTTAATGAATTACCGATAGATGTTGAAGAAGCTAAAAGCCTTGCTGCTTTTCGTGGGTTGAAACTAAATACAATAAAGAATAAGTTTTAGATGTTTTGTAAAGTGTCTTAATGTTATAAAAATAAGGTAAAAGGTTTATAGTAGATATAAAAATGTAAATTTTTTTACAACTAAATAAAAACATACAAAAAAAACAGCCTCTCCGGATCTGGTTGCCACGCACGAACCCCGGCACCCCTGCTAAATCACCAAACGTAGCGAATCACTTGGGATGACCTATGGCAGAAGTGTTGGTTATTTAATAAATGGTTCCCGGGGCGGCGGTATCCAAACCTGTCTCCCAAATTAAAAAAAATGTATTAATAAATTGTAGTTATATTATGCTGCAGACGGAATAAATCTATTTTTATCTAATTCGATACTGTTCGTATCACTGAATAGATAAATCTATAGAAGTGTGTTGTGGGCGTATTTGTTACCAAAGTGAGGATAATTTTCTCTTACTTCTAATGAGCTCGTTTAAAATTTTTCCAAACTTTTTCTTCAGCAAACAATGAATTTCATTGGCCTCTCCGAAGCCTAGGAGTCGGAAGGATTGTATTAATTTCTAACAAACATTTTCTTTCAAACCAGTGTTAACAGTTCTAGGAATGATCTCTTCAGTGATGTAGAGTATTTTCGTTTAACAAAAATATAGAATATTTTTACTTTTTTGCAAGAAGAGAACACATTTTAAGATTTTGGTAGCACAAACTAAATTCTGTGAAACAACGCAAAATGTTTCTTTCAATAGAAACATTGAAAAGAACAAAAAATAATTAGAGAATGATTTGAGACTAACATCCTTCAATCCTTTATCAGTTGGATTAATGAATCCATTACGCCTGTTAAAAAATCAGATACCCTTAAATTATAGGCGGTAAAATATAGACAAAAGTTCTGTTAGCAGAAGGGATTCAAAAATGTATTCATTTTTTTCAAAATAATACTGTGATACTTAATAAGAAAAATAATTTGATTGGTATCGTTTTTCCTTAAAATTTAAATTTATTGATTATCAGAAACTTTTTCCAATCTTTTTTTCCTTTTCTTTTCCGATCACGTTCATTCGTGTAAAAAATCAACAAAAACGCGACATCTGCAGGAAAAACTATTCTCACTTATTTAAGAACTTCTATTAATTATGAGACTCGACACAGTGTGTAACTAATGGAGTAAGTTAAATATATTCTTTTAAAAAAGATAAATGATGAATCAGAAAATATTTCACTAATAATAATACAAAAAAATGATTTTCTTTTTTAAAAAACATATTAGGAATATACCTAATTGATTTCACTTTCTTTAAGCTTCCACTTAAACTTATTTTCCCCTTAATTTCATTAAATGTGAAACTGGAAACATAGTATTATTATTATTATTTATTGGACAATTTTTATAGCGCCGCTTTTGTGAGATATCACCTCAGGGGAGCTTTACAGTTGATGCAGGTATTACAAAAGTTTATAAATATTACAAAAATAAAGTGAAGTTAAGTTAAGTAAAATGAAGTACAGGAACAGGTGACACGAAGATAGAAGATGGAGATAACTCTGTAGCAAGAATCTTAGATGGTGAGGAAACTGGTCCAGCTGCTGCAGCGAAAGAATCCACCGCGTCCACCAACAGTGCCAGCACAAGGTTCGTCATCCGTCCAGGTATGTGTCTGCTGCTAATAAAACGCCGACACAATATCCTCTTACAGATACCAGACCTTGGCAGCACCTCTGTGACGTATGTATGTCAAATGCCTTTTTCATAGTTTACCATTCCTCTTTTTTTCTCAGTACTTACATATTTGGTTTCTACACTTATTTTATAAATGACAACAGATTCCTTTTTAAAATATAGTGAGAAACAATGAAAATCCTGAAATTAAAATGTCGTGCCTTTTGGCGAAGTAGGAAATGTTTTAACAACCGGAATCTCATTAAAATAAAACTATGAGACCTTTCTTCGCCTGGGCTGTTAATTAAATTACTCAGTTTTCTCGACTAGAGATGGGGTACACAACTGGTTTTCCGCGAAACACTTCTGATCGGTAAGCACGTCCGGAAATTTTCCGCGAAATTATGGAAATTCATAAAAAATTTACAATTTTTTTTAATACAAACAGTTTCTTTTATGGGGATGAGTTCCATGAAACAGTTAAAAATAACCTTAAAATTCTCGGAATTATGTTTATACCACGGTATAAACATAATCAATCTAGACGGCGAGTGAATCTTAAAATTAACACCGAAACCAAAAATATTGGTATACTAAATTAAAAAACATTTATCAAAAAGAAAGTACATTCTGACAATCAAAAGATTAAAAGAAGCATCTCGTTTTATATTTTGTTGGTCTTTTTTTTTTCTTCCAACATATTCGTCCCAACGCTCAATACCAGCGCTGTGAAGATCATTTTTCAAACATTTTAATAAGCCATATGAATGTTTTAAAAAATTACATACATTATTTAACTTATCTTCGAGGTGGCATATAACAAAAAAGTAACAATTGAACAAAATTTGATAGCTATTGACAAAAATCATACATTTCTTTCTAGAAATATATAACTCCGTCACGAAACAAATTACTTCAACACCCTTGCCACAAAATGAACGATTTTCGCTGGTGTCACTTACGTTTTTTGTATTTTTTTTAACGAGTTTTTATCAGTTGGGTTTTAAAGTTCATCTCTATATCTTGTGACGCGATGCTTTTCAGGCTTACCATTGGCCGATAAATTAACAAATATTATATCATAGGATTTGAGCGATTACGTTGTGCTCTATTTTATATTGTAGGTAACTTGTATTTATATCCAGGCTTTCGAAGCGAGGCATCGGAATTCGATGGGGAGTTGTATTGTGAAATTACTCTTAGGTGGTGCAATTTTTCCTTTTAAATTGTATATAAGAGGGCTCTATAATCTATCTAATGCCATGGTTGTTATAATTTAGTGTGAAAAATTGTGTTTATTTTATAATGATGTATTATTAATGATTTTTCCCACTATGAAACAAAATATTTCCAACTCTACCTTGTTTTGAATGATCAAACTTTGGACTTATGGCTATGATCGTTAAATTTTTTCTATCGTGTTCTACAGCTTAAGGTGGAGCACCGCTGAGCTAGCATTGCCAGAGTAGGCAGAGGTAGCGCGGGTAAGGTACTCTAATTTAAACAAGTATAAATTTCAAACAAGATAAATACCGCATTGCCCCGAGATTTGAATTCAACGGTGACCGGATAAATCATCACAATGATAATTCATCTCATCTTTAAAAAGTTATATAAAGTCATGGAAAGTGATGAAATAAAAACTTTATTAACTGGGTTAAGTAGGTTAGGTTAGGTTATGTTAAAAAAATTCATCGTTTCTAATGACTTTATATCACTTTTTAAAAGTGTGTTGAATTTTCACTGTGTTGAGTTATCATGGAACCGAATTTAACACATCCTCTTAAATAACGGCCATTTCACGCAGCGGAATAATACTAGTTAGGTACCTACCACTAAACGCCGAAACTTTGCAGCGTGGTTTGAACGATTCAATTATAAACATCGGGGCGAAATTATAACCTCCTTTTAATGCATTTGTATTGTGGGCTGCACAGACTACAAAACAACTCACCTTTGTTCGAATTTCCATCGAACAATGGAAAATTTATAATGGAAAGACAATTAATAAAGTTTACCCTTATATTGCCCGCAGCCGAGCGAGTCCAAAACTAATACATGCCCGAGAATAATAAGCAAGAAAGCAGCCAAGGAAAGTGAAATTTTAAGTAAGCAGTCGAAATTCGACCTTCGAAAGAACGAGAAACGTGAAATGGCAATGATGGAAGGTCTTCGTTTCTTAGTATTTTTGCCTTTCTAAATATTTGCTAAATATCGTCAAAAATACTTATTTCATGAATTGTGGGTCTGTATGTGTAACTTTAGTTCAATGAACTCTTAATGAAAGATTTACTTTGAATTTAAATTTCATTTTCGAAATTTGAACTGATCGAGTCAAGAATTCAAACAAGCGATAAAGTACCTACCTACAATTAATATTTAAACAGAAAATTAATTTATTTTAGATTTTTTATAAGTTCAGGCAGTTCATTTTGAAAAGTAAAATCATATTTCATGATTTTTCAAGGATCTGAGCTTTTTAACTAACATGCCATTATCAATCTTTTAATTATAATGTGTCGTGATGTTTCACAGATCTGCGCTAATATAATACTAAACTTGTCTATCGAAATGTCTTACCACCCAAATAAGGACATGCCTTTATTATGGTGCACTTTTTTCAAGCTTTATATAAATACAGTTAAGTGTACATTTGTTAGTAAATATATTTTTAAGTTTCATTAAAATACAGCTTTTTATTGATGAATACGGCGTAAGAATCCCAAATGTTCCCAACCGTCCAGAGCCAGTGGGACTTTGGCATCCCCAACTGGGGTGTTGTGTAAGGCTTAAGGGAGTGGTAAAGGGGAAAAAGATAATTAGGCGATATTCTCTGGAACTTATTTTTGCGAGGCGGGTTTTGGGTACCGTCGCCCCGGGAACCATTTTTTGGATAACTAACATCTTAACCATTGCCAGAGGTCACCCCAAGTGGTTAACTATGTTTGGTGAGTTAGCAGGGGTGCCTGGGTTCATCGGCTGAGATGTGTTCGGCATGTGCCTAACCACCGTATACGTGGCGTGCCAGATCGGGAGAGGCTGGTTTGGTGAGACCCTTTGATCTCTCCAACTGGTCTCTTGACATATTGATATGTCCGTCACTCCTGGACACGATGATCCCTAGATTCCTACCAAACCCTCATACATTTTATCGTCTCAGAACTTCCTCTCCTTCCTTTCCTTAAAAAAGACCACACAGCATCCCAAAAAAAGACAAACGGCTCTGAGAGAAATTTTATTTCTCAGGACCTTCCGTGTAGGTTAATACACAAATTTAAAATAAACACTTCCGAACGTTTCTATTCTTAATCGAATATCACTTTTTAAATATCTACATTCTTAACTTCAACAATACGTGTATGAATTACCATTACCGTTAAAAATGTAGTAAAATTGCTATCACGTTTTTGTAAACACACAATCGGTTCATTAATCGAAGTGCACGAAGTCGGCCAACAAACATTTAGATGCAAATTCTTTTATAAAAGCTTCAATACTAGTGGCACCGCTCGACGGGAAAGCACAAAGGCGCCGCAGGCACCCCGCAAAAAGAATAATAATAGTAATTGAACGATTCCCATTGACTTGCCAGTATGAAATGTATGCGCTGGTTTGTATTCTGTATGCAGTTTGCGGGGAACATTGTACCTAGCAGACAACATGACAATTGAGCCGGAACGATTACAGCGGCGATACCATTCCATTACAATAATGTCCCGGGGTTGTAATGTCCTGGGGTTGTAATATCCCGGGATTGTGTTGTCCCAGTGCGATACCGACTATCGGATGCTCTTTACGATTATTTATACATGGCGTTTAACTTTTGATGTGTAATATTCAAGGACGTGAATTTGTAATCTCTTAATTATTTCGATATCCAATGATTTCCAAAAAGTTAAACAAAGTCCTTTAAGTTACTTCAATTTATGTATTACCCACATAAATTTTCATATTCTACTAGGACTAGTTTTTATGATATTATATAACTGATTATATTGGCCGGTCGCAATTGGATTACCGCTTGCGCACCAAGCTTTACAATGCAGTGCAAATTACACAAGTGGGACAGGCGTAAGGTCCGCCTCCAAGAGCCGCTGATTTTTTGAAGACGTAGGTGGATGGGGAAATAACATGGATTGAAATGAACCGTAGCTTCATGGTGGCTACCGGCCGTGCGTTCTTTAGTTTGAGGCGCGCCTCACAACTCACAACACCGAAATAGTATTGATCATTAGTTTTATTCAATTATTTTGAATTTTTCAACCACCATACAAGGCACGTGCCCGTGTTGTGGTTTGTCACCATGAAATATCGTCGAGTTTATTCGAACTTTCGCTGCTATGGTATGTTGGTGTGTAGGTATATTATTGTATACTTTATATACTAATTAAAACTATATTTGTGCTTACCCACTTTTCAACTCTACAAACCGCACACTGGGTCTTTTGCTGGTTATATCGGTAATCTTGTGAGTCGGAATACTAGTTTATGTTCACCCTTAAGACGATACGGAATCGGTAAAAAATATATAATTTTTTGTTCTTAATGAGTTTTATTATTCACAATGTACATTTGTTACGTATAAATTTTATTAATTAGCGACCGGTTTCGACACGTCCGTGTCATTAACTAGCTATTTAAAACTTAATTTTTAATTGCAGAAATATGACGTTTTATTTAGTTTGGTTCTTTGGTGGGGGGGGATTTGAAATAAAACTCATCAAAAACAAAAAATGTCTAGAAATTGTTACATAGTGAATGCCAAAGAAATACAAAAAATATATATAATTGTTACAAATTTGTCGGAATTAATTAAAATGTTTCAAACCCTCATTATTAGAGTGTAGAGATAAAGTTATCCCTAAACGGAGCCATATAAAATTTACCAAAATATATACATATTTTACTAACATGACTTGTCTAATTGAACAATTTACATTTAAAAAGCCCTGATCTAGTGAGTGAGATTAATTATCACGTACCCAATAAATACTAGACTCCATATACATAATTGCTTTGAGCCTAGACTCCATTTCAGGTATTTGCTTCTCGCACTAATTTTGTGTATAATTCTTGTTCACAGAGATTGCAGAGATTGCATCGTGTGGAGAATGAAACTTGAAATTTCAATAACATTGCTTCCTTCAAAAAACAACTGTGTATATCAATAAATTATAAATATGATCATTATTAATTATTTTATTTTATTATTCATATTTTTTTATGCCTATTTATAAAAAAACCTATAGGCGTCTAAATATTAAAATACAATATGCTTCCATCAAATACCAGTCACTCTGTACGCCAGTCACTTGTACACTAATATTACCATAATTCATTCAGGCTGATGGGCAATCCATACTGTGCAGTTATTGAAGCTAGCCCGTTTAATTTATTTTTTATTTGAGTATTTCATCAAATTACTGTAATCATTCGGAGTGCTACGATTATGTATGATTGCAGTACTGTAGGTATAAAATGTTTTCTGTTAAAATAAATTTTATATCATATTCGATACAGGTTTAGTCCTAGTGAGGTTGCTTTTAATAAGAAAAAATGATTTTTGTATAGTGAGATAAAATAAATGAATAGAAAAAGAAGTTTGATTTTTCAAACAATTTTATTATGAAGCAGTATTATGACCAGAGTTGAAATAAAAATCATGTCTATACCAAAATGGCTTAAAATTTTATATCACATCAATAATATTATCTCTATGTACTCTAATTTTAAGTTTTAACCTTATTCGTTGATCTTTAAATGACAATAATTTTTCAAAGTTTGCCAATCTATCATTAATATCAATTGTACTGTTAATAAGGATAGAGGGTAAAAATTCTTCACTGTAATAATAAAAGCCAAAAATTATATGTCTTTGAAGCACTTGAAATTAGAAAATCACTAATTGAAAATTATTGTGTATTGAAAAACCGAGCAAATTTATCTCGTATTCTTTTTCTATGCATATTTTCAATTAACCGTTCTATTCCTCCCGTAAACCCCTACGGGTATATATATTTGGGTGGTGAATAAATGGTAATGAATGAATATATATGTATCCTGTGATAGTTTTAATACTCTTCAGAAACGGGTAGAGATATGTTAATATAAAGTGATTTAAAACAATATACGAGTATATGTTAAAGCCTGTCTTTCTCAAATTGGCGATAACGACCCCTTGTGGGCGCTAGGGGCTTTCAAGGGGGCAGTAGAAGACTCAAAGAAAATTTGGGGGCGTTAACGAAATCCAAAGGGGCGAACGCAAATAAATTCTATCTATAAAAAGCTGATAGAATCTAGCTGAATTAAATAATAAGAGTTTATTTTATTTGTTTAGTTAATTAGTATTATTAGTTTTTAAATTAACTAAAACACTGCATAATCATCCCAGTTAGAAGAACAACTTGTAGAAATGACAGCAAACGAGGAATTAAAAATTAAATTCAAAAATGGCTATCAAGAATTTAGGCTGTAGGATGAGAATCTCCCAACGATACCCAGGTTTATGGTCGGTTTTTCAACGATTTCTGATAGCATTCACATCGGCGTATTTGTGTGAACTGTCTATTTAGTGCTGTAGCAACTTTTGCTAACTAAAAAGATAAATCGACTTCAAGTTACTGAACGCGGTGACTTACCGCTGTTTTTTAAGTGAATTCGAACCTATTATTGACAAACTCATCGAAATGCATCAGATTCATCCTTCACATTAGATAAGTTTTAAATTCAAAGCCTTCTTAATGTTAGTAAAAATACTAATTAATATTATGTATGAGTTTTATTTCCTCTCAATGAAACATTATTTTATCTTGGAAATAGGATATGGATCAAACTCTATCCTATCCATAGAACGTTTAAAAATTATATTGCAGTCAAAATAAGTTTGAAAACCTGTGGTTTAGGCCATCATCCTGTCATCGATATATGATATTGGTCTATGGTTCAGGTATATTACAAATTGAATCAGTTTTAAAAATGTGTACGCAAATTTCAAATTAGATACTAAAAATTTGCATCGGAATAAAGTATTAGTAGGTCGCCATTTTGGTCTGAACTTACAGTAAAGCTTAATTATTTCCAAATAAACCGAGCTTTTGCCGAACGCTTTCTTTGAAGCAAAAATGATTCGCAAATTACTTTGACTTATCAGATTCAGGTTCCATCAAGATTTTATTTCGGTCTTTTAGAAAGTCTGCCAAATCCAGGTGTTTAAATCTTCGTTAGTAGAAAATGTACATAAAGTATATAAAAATTTATTCCATGAACCAAGATATCCTTACAATTATATCAGAGAATTTCTTCAGACGACTTTATATACATATTTACCTTACGAAAATATTTTCCGCAGAAAATAGATTTATTTTTAAATTAGGTAAAAAAGTATCTTTACCACACTGAAAATATTAAACTAATTACAAATAATTCGTGGGCGTGTTTGTGCGTCCGAATCGAGCGCAAATTTACGATACTTCTGATGAAATTGATTAATTTTATCAAATTTATATAATAATTCCAGCAATTTCATTTCAGACTTCTCAGAAGCTTGAGATTCGAAAGGTATACATTTGGTTTTTCAATTCGATTTAGCACTTCTAAAGTTTTTCAATTCAGTGCATTTTACATTAACTGAATAAATAATCAACTATTCAATTTATTTTCTGTATTTAGGTATTATTTCTCTATACTTATATATTAAATTTCAAGATACTTTGTATCCTGATGAAAATACGCCATTGGATTGGAAACATGTTAATATTTTTTTCATTTAATAAATAATCAATAAAAAAATGTTGTGAGTACCCTGGAATATTCTGTAATTAATCCAGTTACAGTAAGGGTCGAGGATTTTTTTTTGGGAATCTCACCATTTTTTGTTTATTTGTTAGATGGTTTTACACCCTACTTATCTTGAAAGCGAAGAAGAATAGAGAGCATTAATTTTATTTCAAATCGATGTACATAGATATATAAAGTGAATGAGGCAAGGAGTGTGTGCCAAGGCTAAATTGGCGGTAGGGAGAAACGATGTTTTGGTTAGTTTGTTTGATATAGAAATAAGATGAAAATGCGTTTAAAGTTACGATAGAAGAGAGGAATTATGTGAAATGTGATATTTAATATTTAACAATTTGCTTTTCATAATAATTAAATTTGTTAATTAATATGCTTATATTAAAATACTAGCGCAAACCCAGGGGGAAAATCACGGGATCTTATGATTATATTGTAGGGTTTTGTGAAGCTGAAGGTACTCGTATTTATAAAATTTAATATTTTCCGCTGGATCCATTCTGGCTTTTGAAAATAATATCGGTAATTTTCTTTACAATATAATTATTATTTTTTAATGACAAATTAGAGAGACGATCATAAAATTAGGACACGAAAATCAACAAACTTCATCGTCACGACTACTTCCTAGGGGCTCAGCTTTCCACTTAAGACCCCGTAGTAAGCGTTCAAAGATTGTTTGAAAGGGATACATGTATTTACGAATGTTAGAGGGAGCGCGCTTATATAAAAAAATGATAATAGCGAAAATTGTGAAAATATTTTTTTTATTTTTTACATATTCAATAATAAAAAATAAAAAAATAAAAAAAATAAAAATTAAAATTAATTAATTAATTCATTGATGTTGCTATTCCAAATTCCTGTAATATTCAAAAATCTGTTAGTGAAAAAATAAGAAAATACACAGATTTAGGAAATGAAATAAAAAGAATTTGGCATTCTCAGACTATAAAAATATTACCATTCGTTATTTCGGCTACTGGCATTATACCTAGCTCTCTAATTAAAAATTTAGGCGTATTAGATCTATCAAAAAATTTATATATAAAGATGCAAAAGTCGGTCATTTTGAATACATGTAGGATAACAAAAGATTTTTTAAATATTTATGTTGAGGGATCAGTAGGATTTATAGGCCCTGTTAGAAGTTCTACCGAGCCGAACCCTCTGATATGAAAATATCTGGAGACGGTGAATTTTTTTTTCCCATTTGATATCTGGTGATTTGACGTGTTGTTGTTCTTGTATTGTTTTGTATTTATTTTACTTATATAATGCACTTACATAGTGTTGATTGACTAGCTGATCATTTGTGGAAAAGTGAGTGGAAGGGTTAAGTTTTTCCTTTGGGGAAGACTTAACCCGGACAACTAAATCGGAAGTTTAAATAAAAAAAATATAAAAAAAAATAAATAAATAAATAAAAAATTTAAATGGAGTTCTACAAATTAAACTCAATAACAATAAAAAAAAATGAAAATATTTAATAAAGCACGACCAGCTTAAAAAGAGAAAAAATCTCTTGCTTTAGTTGCATTTAAAGATACACTGCAAATTTTTTCATGGCCATAAAATATTGAATAACAGAACCAAACGTGTTCTTAATAATTTTCGGATCTTACTGAGCAAATTTCATTTAATTAAAGTTTTAGCATAGTAAATTTACAGATATTTTCTTCAAAAATATAAAAAAATTTTTAAACTTAAAACTTAAAGAGTTAACGAGAAACTTGTTATAAATTGGAAGGAATTGGGTACACGGGTAATTGAGTATAGGAATTGAGTATTGGGTAGGCGGCGACCTCCCTGATGGACGATAATTTAATTTAACTTCAATTTATTAAATGTGAGTTCATTCAATCAGATTTCAAGCCGGACTGACGTACGGACAACCAAAATTAGTATATTTTATGATATTATTGTGTAACAATCGCGCGGAACATGATCTATTCATAGATCATCTGGTATGCACGGTAGATCGACAAAACCCTGTATCTTTTCAATATTGACAAAATCCGTCATTAATGGTCAGTCAACGGTATTTGCGAGCACGGTCAGAATATGAATCCGACAGTCGGTGGACAAAAAAAACAAGTGCGTTTAGCGTAGACTCCAAGGTGTCAGAAAAGCTGCCAATATGCATAACTTTCCGGATAATGATGTTCGTTATGCAAATTAACTGGCTTATCAATGAATGGAGGTATGCTAACTAGGCTTTTAGAATTGAAAGAAATCATATATACTCATATATATAATCATATATACGATCCGTAGACTTAATTAAATTAAGACACGATCAATTGATTCGATCGAATCAATTGATCGCTTGGAGAAACAAAAGTTGTTAGTTATGACTAAAGACCTCATGAACTAATTAATTCCTTTTTTAATGTCAAAAAGTAAATGCAGACTGCCAATGAATATTAAAGGTAATATTTCAGTTCGACATTTTTAATTTAGTAGTATTTTTTACTTTTCCGTTGACGTCTGACGTTTAGAAATGTCAATTCATAGACAGATGCACCAGAGTTGCAACTCTGGTGCAATCGTAACGTTACGATTTCGTATTATTTTTGTATAGAATACCTTATTAGAATCACAACTGCTCCAAACCATCTTACCAATGAGACTATGGCATCCCCAATTGGGGTATGTTGTGAGGCTGAAGGTAGTGTGGAGCTATTCAGAGCTGGTCACCAAACATGGCCAAAGCCATTTCAAGCAACGTTTCAATTCTGAATGGTGGTCTTACACGGCGAAATTGAGAGCATTTCTTACTCTGGAACGTGCCAAAAATATACCGTATATTATTTAAATGATTGAATTGTGAAATAGTACATGACCTTCGGATTTCTCGTTCAGAGCTTTACCCCTCGACCACGGAGGTCAATGTCAGGAGATTTTGTATCAATATCGGTTTGGGGATCGATGGCACAACAGTGCTCGGGATATTGATATAAATTCGTCCGAAGTTAAGTCTATCGATCCTATATTTTTAAATTATCTATTTGATTGCGCTTAACCCTCTGTTCGCTGCTTTACGCCAATTCATAGGCTTGAAGGTATCGATAATTTATTTTGTAGCGTGCTGGCAACATTACTTTATATCTTCATTTGAAGTGTAAACCTTTGATAGTTTCCAGGTGATCCGGCAGAAGCGTGCCGGTTTATTTGGCACCGCACCGTCCCCCGGTGGTATCGGGCAGATAGGGTCACGGAACCCACGCACGCGGAGTGCGGACCTGGCGACCACAAATGCTCCAATGTGCCTAATAAAACACTTTGGGTCCTCTCCGTTTGTCTCCATTAGCCCCTTGACAAAATGCAGGAAAACCACCTGGACACATGCAATGTGCCCCAAATGTACAATCATACGGAACTTTGCGCTAATACCAAATACACACAACTAGCTCTATTCATTGTATTAAAACCTACAAAATATTTTTTGATGTGCTTTATGCATTAAAAAAATGTTAATAAAATTCACGTATTTTTGTCTTCTTACGACAGCTATAAACTCATCAATCAACGAACGAAAAACCTGTCAATATATCAGCGAATTTTTAAATAACTTCAAAAACGTTATGTATTTGAAAATTCGATGAGCGTATACACATTATGAATAATGACATCACGCTGTTCCTTTTTCGCTAGTCAATATGAGAGACAGGTATGGGTACCGCCGCCCCGGGAGCCATTCATTGGATAACCAACACCTCTGCCATAAGTCTCCCTAAATGGTTCGCTACATTTCGTGACTTGGCAGGGGTGCCCGAGTTCATTTAGTGAGGTTTGTCCAGGTCTCGGTGGTGGATGCGTCTCTCCACCAGCTGCGTGGTGATCCGGATCGGGTGAGACAGATTGAAGGAGATACTTTGACATCTCCGGTCGGATTCTCTCATCCCAATGCCTTTCATTTGGAGGGATTGATTCATATATCACTCTTCGACAAATTCTACCCTTTTCCGTGAAGTTCTCCTTTCTTTACATAAAAACCATCCGCACGGCACCCCCAAAGATAACAGGCCCCAAGGAAAACTATTTTTACCGACCTTGTAAGTAACAACTCTACTAGTGAATACGAGTAAAATTTTCATAGTCGATAGTGGGCTTTGCATGTTTTACCAACTCCAAAGACCATTTGTTGTTTTATTAGTGTTATAAAATTCATACCTACATGTTAATTTCAAGGGTTCGGAATTTATTCACAAAATATGTGATTACGCGAGAAATCGTAAACACAACTTTTACAACACGAAAAATTTCATTGGATAGGCAAAGGTCACGCACCGAACTATACCCCATTCAAACTGTCATTTCACGCGACACACACAAATCTTAAAATAGAAACAAGTTGGTTGAACTTTGAGTATATTGACCGAGGAAGAGTATGTAGCCAGTCATTAAAGACATAACCCCCTTCAATATACTTTATACACGCCTCTGGCGTTAAATATATACACTAACGTATTCGACCCATCGAAAGTGAATTTTTCAGTTTTTTTTTTCCTGTTTTAAAGACATCGCCGCCCCGGAAACCATTTATTGGATAACCAACACCTCAGCCATAGGTTAACCTATCAACCCTGAGTGGTTAACTATGTATGGTGATTAAATAGGGTTGCCCAGGTTCATTGGGAGAGGATGGTTTGGGGAGACATTTTGACCTCTCCAACTGTCTTTCTCTACCTATTGCCTTGCACCGAAGTGGGAGGAATAGATTCATACGTCCTTCACTTGTGGACATACTGATCTCTAGATTCCCAACCACCCCTCATACGTTTTTCTACTACACAGCATCCCTAAAGACGACACATGCCCCGAGGGAAATTATTTTCCTTAGGCCTTCTGTGTAGGTTTAATATTTTAAAAAAAATTACTTTTATTTACTTTATTTTTTTTCGAGAAAATACATTTTACAGATAAATATATATTGAGTGCAAAAAATACAAAAAATGTTTCTTATACGAAACATGGTAGTAGAATAGAAAATAATCGGTAACCGTAATAATGTATTGTGAATACCTCACTAGGAGAACCTGTCCGAAGTTGTTCACTTGTTGATGTAATGTTATTGCATTTTAGGTTAATAGCAGTTAAAGGTATCATAACGTCATTCAATAAATAAACCTGTCTAGAAGAAAAAGCAAAAAAATAAAGAAAACAGTGTGTTTATTTATATTTGGCCTTTTTATAATTTATTTAATGAGAATAATAGTAATAGGTCAATTTTTCAATAATAAAAATTGGTAAAATTATTTTATAATCGTGAACTACTATCCGCAGCCAATGGGACAATAGCATCACAAATATTTGGAGTATGTTGTGAGGCTGAAGGGAAGGATTAAAAGCGAAAATGAGATTATCTTCGGCGCTAAGAATCGCGTAGATAATTCCAGAACTTATTACTAACATTTTGGACAGCATTATTAAAAGATTTTCCATTTTCAAGACTTCACAGGGCCTTATTGAGTTAGGAAACTGGTTTCAGCGGTGTGTAGAGAGTTTTTAATGAAGGTTGTCAGAAAGACAGCGAATTAGTTGACATAACAAAACTGACCTGGTTTTCGCTTATAATCACTAAACTCTTGAATTTAACTGATAATTGATTGGATTTACAGGCATATCAAATATCATTACAAGCAAAATCCTGCAAATAAATAAAATGTATTTGTTTCATTGATAGCCAACATAATATGATAATCATTTCAATAATAAAATTTGTACTATATTATGGAGGTACAAAGAGATGGCACTGATTGCTACATTTGTGATTTGTACCGACACTAACACAAATGATTTTTCCCTTGAATTTGCACTACGCATACATGTACATTTTTTGTGTAGAATACAATCCACATTTCAATATAACATGTGCTCAATTTGCATACTTAATTCCTGCTTTTGACACGTTATAGTATGGGGGTTCGGTGAGACTTTTCAAAGTGTATATTGTTTTCTTGCAAATTAAAAAAATATTTATTTTTTATTTGAGTTAATTAGAGTAAGCAGTGCTAATGTGTCTATATTCTGGAATGTACGCCTTTGGGTTCCAGCAAGGTTAACCCTACTTACTCTGCGACCGCTTCATGGAATATGATATAGGGCCAACCTTTCCGTTTAATAGCCTGTTATTACCTCCTTCCCCTTCCCGCTCCATCAGATCAATCGAATGAACATTATTAGCAATTTCCCATCAATTATTCAGTGATTGAAAATATTAAGTACAGTTTTATCGTCGGTTTTATTAGCCTGCTCAGTGAACGCAGTACAGCGGATTACTCCAGTTTCTAGACTACATTTTGTAAAATGCTGTATTAAAAATAATGTCCCTTTTGGCAGAACAGTAAACGGCACTATATGACTCTTTGGTTTGTTAACTTTAACTTGATATTTTGTAACATCATTTTTTTCCATCAATATTAATTTATTTTCTATAAAATTACCTTTTCAAGTTCGTTGAAATAAATCAAATGTCCCTGTTTTGGCTAATTTCTGATTTTTACCAAATTTTCACATTTTAGTTGCGCTAGGTATAAAGAGTAAAAGTAAAAACGAAATCATAACATAAATTATAATGAAAATCTTCAGTCCAAAATCTTTACTACAGTATTGAGATGACTTTCCCAAAAACATGTTTTCTTCTGAAAAATACATGCAATTTAGTAGTATAACTTAAAAGCTCATTATGTAAAATGATAATATTTTGAGCACACGTCTAGACTAAGGAAAGTAGTTGTTTTATCTCATTTTGCTATAGGCACTGCCAACAAAGATATTAAAAAAGTGGTCCTCTTTTTTAACTTGAAATTTGCTTTAAATTTAATTAAAATTTTCACAATTGGAACTGCTTTGTGAAGAATTCAGACTATCCCTTGATTTTTCATTATTATATTAATACCACTGGGAATTTATTATAGAAGCCTTTTATTTTAAAAAAAAATATTTTAAAAATATATATATAAACTTACTCAACGGTTAGTTCAACTATTGATTTATTTAAAACGAATAAAATTATTTTTATATTTTTATTTTATTTCAAATTATATAAACAAACAGTACGAGATTTACAGTGATGAAACAATATACAGGAATTAGATACTTCATGTTGGGTACCTACGATATGTTTCCTTGTAATGTCTATGGTATGTTTATTCCTTAATTAGCAGGTGATGTGTGTAGCATGTAGGTGTGTGTGTAATATAGGTGTGTGTAATCTACCTGTGAGTGTTTGTGTGTGTCTGTATGAATGCGCATTGAACAGTTTATACTATCGACATGATGCCACGTTTGAATTTGGGCAGTGAATCCGAAAAAATATCAATGCTAGAGTTTAAACAAATATTATTTCGAGTATGAAGAGCTGGCGAATTTGTTTTTTTATTATTTATTTTTCCGGGATTACAGTAAAATTGGTAGGTCGATTAATAAATCATATTTATTTAATACTTTTTCTTGCAAAGATTTTTCATATAACAATCCTGTTTTTATGGAATCTTTCTCGTTAAACTTCGACACTATATAATATTTCCAGTAGGTATAAAGATACAGAGCACAAATAGTATACAGACGTCTTAATATCATTTGAAAGCAATGGCATTTGTCACAATACTAATGAGTATTGTGATAAATTATTAAACCTTCACATTATATTATTGTATATTAACCAAAGCAATAACTACTTTCCAATTATCATTGTAATACAAGGTACCATTGTTCAGAAAGTATTTATTTCCTGAAAAACTATTCTTTGTTTCCAAAGTTGATTTACATCGGCATAACCTTTTACTGCGAACCCGGTGATTTATTTTATTGTTTAACAATAATAATTTCTCTTCTTCATTAATGTACTACCAATTCCATTAGGAGCCGATCGATTTTTGAAAAAAAAATATTTTGTTCGTGTTGTTCAATGAAAATACAACATATACAGACGCGCTCGAGAAATCTCAAAGTTGCAAGAAAAAAGTACGTGCGTTCGATGTAGTTTTAGTTCTAAGCTGTTATGCATCGCATGGAGGATGTGTGTTACCTCTAAACAATTATTTTATAAAAAGTATTGAAAATATTAACGAGAGTATTCCGAAAATTGTTTATAATGTTCATGATGAAATTGAAGAAAGAAATATAGAATTGGAAATTAAAAAAATAACAAAGGAGGAATTAAAAGTAATTCTGAAACAAATGAAATCAAAACCCAGTCCTGATGGAATAACAATACAATTAATAATTCAATCATTACCAATCATTGAGAATTACTTACTTAATTTTATAAATGAATCTATCACCTTAGGAAAGTTCCCTCAATCATGGAAAATATCAAGAGTCATCCCAATACCGAAAATAAAAAATACAAAAAAATGTGAAGAATATAGACCAGTGAACACGCTCCCTAAGTATGAACAAATACTTGAACATATAATAAAAAAACAACTTGTTGATTTTATAGAAAAATGGAATATATTATGTGAAGAACAGTGTGGATTTAGAAATAACCAATCTTGTGAAATGGCTCTCAATCTAGTTCTGGAGGACTGGAAACAAGACTCAGATAAAAATAAATATGTGATCGCAGTTTTCCTGGACTTTCAGAGAGCTTTTGAAACGATAGATAGAGATATAATTATCAAAAAACTATCTAAAAATGGAATAAAAGGAAAGGCATTGAAATGGTTCAAGGATTATTTAAGTAATAGATATCAAACCACAAAAGTGGGTGAGACAATATCCGAACCAGTAAAGATTACATTGGGAGTACCACAAGGGTCGGTTCTCGGACCTATTCTTTTTATAATGTACATTAATGATATGGTGAAAGTATTGAAACATTGTAAAATAAGATTATTTGCAGACGACGCACTGATTTATATAACAGGAGAAGATTATGAACTCATAATGAACCATCTCAATGAAGACCTACATAATATATCAATATGGCTGAAGAAAAATAAACTTAAATTGAATGTAAACAAAACAAAATTCATGAACATTGGAAAACGAGTAACGCAAACAAAAAAAGACATGTTGATAGACGGTGAAGTATTGAAAGAAGTATTTGAAATGAAATATTTGGGGGAAATAATTGACTCCAAATTAACTTTTGCTCAAAATACAAAACAAATTATTAAAAAGATTGCCAAAAAAATCTCACTGTTGGGAAGAATAAGAAGATTCCTTAACACAGTTTCCAGTAAAAATGTGTACAACGCAATTATTGTACCACACATAAATTACTGTAGCAGCATTCTATTCTTATCCAACGACGGTTTAATGAAACAAATGACAATTCTACAAAATAGAGCAATGAGAACCATATTGAAGAAAAATAGATATACAAAAATTAAGAACATGTTGAAGGAGTTAAATATCTTGTCATTTAAACAAATTATTTACTTTAATACCATATTTTTAATCTACAAGATAATCAATGGTCATACGTCTAGTGAATTCCTGAGAAAAATTGATAAATTGCAGAACAAACACACACATGAGACAAGGAAAAGAAATGAATTGAGACTCCCCTTCAGGAAAAAAACACAGAGTCAAAAGTCATTGATGTACGGAGCGTTGAAGATATTTGGAGAGCTACCAGAAGAAATAAAATCAGAAGAAAACATAAAAACATTTAAAATTAAATTAAGAAAATATGTGATTGATTCATTTTAAATGTGTTACCATAATTATATGTATATAAGGATTGTATTAGGACATAGATAACTATGTACCTACTTAAAATACCACAATAAACAATAAACCTCTGGGTAAATTGCCTTAAAAAGTCCCAAAATTACCCCGTGTGTAAAAAGTGTTTTAATTACTCTGTAAACACTAGTAAAACCCTTGGGACCCTTCAACAGCTTTTAAAATCATTACATTGACAGCCCATACCTCTTGGAATGCTATAAATTGTTTGTACCGAACAACTACCGCCAGTGTCGACGCCACGACTTGCTCTGTATTCCACACGGAAGAACGGGCGTTATGGCCCAGCATAGCATGACAAGAGGTATGGTGCTGCTAAATGATACCTCTAGGACTCTTTACATTTTCAACATTGGCCTTAAAGATTTCAAAAGTCATTTTAGGCAAAAAAAAATGTTTCATTTAAAGCTTTGTATATTTTATGTGTATTGTAATAGGATTGAATCAATCTGAAATGCACAAAAAAATGCCAAGGAATAATATTTCATTTAGATAATAATATTTTTATTTCGTTAGAGAAAATGCAAGGCCGACTAGGCCGAGTACAGGTCTGAACGCGCAACTGCCAAATTGCGCAGTCACTGTCGCTAAATAAACATCACTGTTTAAAATAGTCTAACACTAATAGTAAACCAGTCTATACACATCAGCAGTAACAACGAGTACAACAATCGCCGCCGTTTGCAAACTTTTGCTTTATTAGGGCACGGCACAAGCCAGAGCAAAGCCAGAGTAAAGCTGGCCTCTCAGAAGCTGGGCGTACTGTACAGGGCCCGCAGATACTTTAATAGTACACAACTGCTGACCCTGTACAAATCACAAGTGCGCCCTACTGTCGAATTTGGCAGCCATCTCTGGTCCGGAGCCCCTAAATACCTGAAAAAAACCCTTGACTCTGTGCAAAAACGGGCGGTCCGTTTGATAGATTCCCCAATCTTAACAAACGGACTGCAATCTTTAGAGCACAGGCCTCGGGTAGGTATGCTGTCCTTATTCTATCGGTATTACAATGGAAGATGCTCTGAGGAACTAGCGTCATTGATCCCTTCCGCACCGGTGCGTAGTCGGGATACACGCCAAACGCGCGCCCAACATTTGTACACGGTTGACATTTGTCACATGAGAACGGGTCGCTTCTACGATTCGTTCTTGAGTTCAACAGCTCGGCTGTGGAACGAACTGCCGACCTCTGTGTTTCCTCCCTCAAGACTCTTCAAGACCCATGTTCACTCCTTCCTCTCCACAAAAAGACCCTCCACACAGCATCCCCAAAGATGACATAGGCCCTGGGGGAAATTATTTTCTTCAGGGCCTCCTGTGTGGAGTTAATAAAAAAAAAAATAAAAAAAAGGCTTTTACAAAATCCCTTGGTCTTGCAGGCCTGTACTCTAGTCGTCCTCTAAGTAGTATTCGACACAACTTTTGACCACGAAAATGCTGCCCGGTCCTTTACACATATATGCTTTGTCTTGTATAAACAACGGAACTAAAGAAGTTTTTCTTACTTACCACGTTTAAAGATAAATTTAGATGTATTGTAACGTCATGGTTTTTGCTCCGTTTTCTTACTGCCGAATTGCTTCGCGGGTTAAAGTTACAAGACGATGTGTTTTTTTTATGAAAACAATGTAGGTGGTAGAGAGCAAAAAACTTATCGATACGACGTTATTAATGTTACCATTTCGAGTACAAAATAAAGTCACACTTACTCCGCGAAATACAGCGAATGGGCGAAGAATTTAGTGAAGACAGAATAAGTAAGTGAAGAATATAGGAAGTGTATGGAAGAAGTCAAGGGAAGAAACAAAAATAGATGGCATGATCTAGATAAGCAAATACTTGAGTCAGGTAAACGTCAGGCGAGAAGATGTACTTTTTAATATTGTGATACCGAAAAAACTTAAAATTGCACGAGCCGGTGTAACTATGGCATCGACCGATCTATTTAACACGAATATATCAAAATTCATAATATACTTTTAAAAAAATAATATTTGCAACAGAATATGTATCACAGAAAACGTATTATTTTATTGTATTTTTTCATCAGATTTCCTATTTGCTTTCAGTTATTTGAATTGAATTAAATTACTCTCTCGTATTGTATTATTGAAACCTATATAACTAGTATTTCTTCAGTATTACACTATTGTAGCTACTTTATCAATTATTCAACTGTAAATCTTTAATATTTTATGGTCATTCTCTTTTTATATTGTTGCTCATTTTAAAATGTCTCTGTATTATTTGTCAATGCTATAAACTTCCTAACACTGTCAAAAATATATTTATGAATTTTAATGTTTACAACGCTTATAAACAAAATGACTAAATAACAAATCTAAAAAATGTGTCTTGTAAAGTTTTTTGTTGACTGGCTAGATTTGTCGATCTTTGTTCACCTTGTCTTTCATAATCCTTGTTATACAAAAAGATATTATTTTGGTAATATTATCTAGGAACATTATAAATTATTTGTTTCATGTTTTCCGTTTGGGACTAGTACCGCCATCTGGCGCCCTTCGTTGAAAGTTTGCTTACGAGGTGTAATAATAAGAATAGTTAGCCGTATAATCTGACTACATTCGAATAGGCTAATTTCCAAAATCATCTCAATAAAACATTCTCAAAAAGCATTCACAAAAAAGCTTAATGATATAATCGAAATGCAACTCTCATTTGGTAAACTTTAATCTAAAACTCGTGCAATAATCGAATAATCTTGTAAACTCAACGGTTATAAAAACTGTGGCACGCGTTGCTTTAAATCACGTTAAGCTGTGTAATAACGACCCGAAAAATATTCCTCCAATTTCCATACCGTGCTTAAAGTTAGCTAGGAAATAAATTTCTCGGCGTAAATGTCAAGTGAAAGTCCGCAGTAAGCCCGAAGGTGATCGGCCTCTACATAAAGGCTCTCACGGCAGCTGCCTGTGAACTAAACTCACAGGTTCTGTTCTGTTTACAGCCCGTTGTTATGGCTGGCACATTAAACAGTTAATTATTACTTAAACCAGGGGCGCCCAAACCTCTTGCGAGCTTTCACACCTTTGGTGAGCGAGCGGCTTTTCATTGATAATACGCATTGTTGAGCGTATTAACTTTATTATCTTTGGCAGTTTGTCAGACATTTGTTTTAGTGGCTTTTAGAAAAAACAAATTAATCAAGATAAATGTAAACATATTAATGAAGACGTTAATATGAAGGGATTGCTGAAAATATTAATGACTAAATTAACGAATATTTAGTGAATATATTAATAATGAATAAATTAGTATGACAATGAAATTATTATTGGTGATATTCGTGAATATTTTATGAGGGACATATTATTAATGATGATATTAATGAAGATATTAGTGATTATGTTTATGAAGATATTAATGAAGATAAACATATTATTAATAATGAGATTAGTGAACATAAGAGTGATATGTTAATGAAGATATTAATGGTGATATCAATTAACATTTTTTTAAAGATGACGTTATTGATTAATATTTTACTGAAAATATTAATGATGATATTGATGAAGATATTAGTGGTTATCTTAATGAAGAAGATATTGAAGGTGAAATTATTGAATATTTCATTGAATATATTAATAAAGTTATTAGTGAAGATATTAAATAAATTGTGGTTAAGAATATCAATGTCGAGAACAACCTGTGATAAATTCTATTATTTTTATAAACTTAAAGTTATTATGAAAAGCATTAAAGCTTTTTTTCTTGTAAAGTTCCATAATATTAACAAGAGAACCATAAAAAAGATCTACTAAGCGTTATCTCAGTGCATTAGGACAAAACTTCGTTTCTTAATGATAGTTCCCACTTGCTTTATAGTACATCTTTGTGTTAATTTAATTATTTAATAATTAGGTTGCTTAATTTTGTAAATACAACTTTGGAAGAAATTTGATTTTAGAAGATCAGAAGTACTATGAAGTAAAAATTGTAAACCTCTTTTTTCAAATATTTTTTTGGTTCACTGTTTTATTTGTTCACATGGCGAGATTCAAGATTTTAATAGAATTATTGTGCTTACTTTTGTTCTTTTTATAATCGCCACCACAACACACAGTTTTCCGGTCAACAAAAAATATGACTAGTTCTAACAATAGCGATATGTATCGGTCCACTTAAAAAAACGATATATGAAAGACCAAAAGTCCACTCCATCCGCATTTTTTTAAATGCTGAATCAGATCATTATGATTTTTTTTCCATATTCAGAACGTTTGCAGACCCCTGAAAAGCCTTAGGCGGCAGTTTAGCAAAAGTTGGGAGTGAATATGGAAACATGACGGCCTGAATGCGTCATCAGTTTTCAAAATTTCGCGGTTCTTTGTTTTGTTGGAATATTTATTATGAAATTTAGTCAATCTTTCAATAAACGTCGGCGGTGTGTTTTTATTTTATTTTTTATTTTATATTATAGAAGAAAACAGTACACGATTTACAGAGTTGAAACAATATACAGGAATAAGATACTTCATGTTGTGTACCAATGATATGTGTACCTTATTCCTTTTTAAAGTAAGACAACATTCCCAGGATACAAATAACCTGACAATCTTTGAAAATCTTCTACTACCACCACAGTAAGCGGAAATTTTTTCTTGTGTCGTGATGGGGGACTTAGAAAGACGAGTAATTGAACGCAAGACGCCTGGGTGGGATTCAGGCCAAATCAGCCACTGATTGGTCAACCTAAATGCCAAGGTATCATTGACGTTAACTTCAATTTATCATTATCATCATCATCACCATCTGCAGAGTGTGATGTAGATTCCGTACATCACCATTCTTATCTACATTTTTTTTCCTTCGTAAAGGAAAAAAATGTTGATGAGAATAATTTGATCGATCAACATTGTCATCTTCAATATAATTGTCGTCATTATTAAACACCATCTTTGATGTCGTCATCATCAACATCATCGTTAACATTATCATCAACATCGTCATCATCAATATGAATGTCGTCATCATTAATCATCATCTTTGATGTCGTCATCATCAATATCATCGTTAACATTATGATAAACATCATTACTGTCGTCATCATCTTTGATGTCGTCATCTTCAACATCATCGTAAACATTTTCATCAACTTCATAATTTCTCTACAGAATTGACCATGACACGTAATTTCTAATTAACCATCCAGATTTGATGTCCAATCACCATATTACTTGTAGGTAAATAATACAAAATCAGCGGCTAACAAAAAAGTCGCAAAAAAAACGATTTTATATCAAAGAATATATTTAAAACAGTTTCTTGAATAAATCATTAATTCATTATCAGCTTACTCGGGTAAACAAGATTTTATTGCAGAATCCAGATAAAAAGATGTACAACTTGAGAGAAAGGTCGTATTTTGAAACACGTTTAGAGGTCATTCCGTGAAAATAAAATTGTTTTAATGTCTATTAGTTTAGGTAACAAATTAAAACGGTTTTAAAAAATATTGAAGAAAAAAGTTGCATCACAAAAATGACAATTACAGAAAAAAACTGGATTAATGATAGTCTCATTGAAAACATACAAATATGAGATACACTATAAAGAAAATGTAAAAACACGACAACTAACAAAACATATGAAATGGAATTTTTTATACACAGAAGCAAAATAAACATTAAATTTCAAATTAAACAGAAAAAATATACTAAGATGACAAATTTGATTAGATAATATATTTCATAAAAGTAAAGAATTCGCAATAACTTAGCAGTACCTACTAAAGATATAAGCCTATAGAAGTGTGTTGTGGGCGTGTTCATGTGCCAGAAGTTAGATAATTTTTTTTTCTTACTTTGGTGAAATTTATTTCGTCAAAAATGTCAAATTTCTAAATTATTTTTCGTATACATGCTCTATTTCTTTGGCTTTTCTGAGGCCTATTAGCCGAAAGTACTAATTTACACTGGTCACATCTGTTTTTTTTAAACCCGTTTTATATCACATTTCCGGGGATTTTATGTTCAATAATATTGACAAACTACTGTCGCTAAGTGATTTTTAAAAAGCAGAATATACTGTGAAAATAATGTATTAACAAAACAACGCTCTCCACAGTCAGAGGACGTCTGGGCAGCAAATAAGATTATAAAAGGTCTATAAAACGAGACAGTGGGTAATTGCTTCAAGTCTAATCCCGAAAAACAGCTCGAAAGCGCGTTACTTCCAAAAATATATTTCCAACTCCTCCGCCGCGCAGACAAAATAACAGCGGAAAATGTTTTGGAAAAGAAAAATAAACTCAATAATTGCTTCATATATGTAATTGCTCCGCTTCCCGGAGGATAAAGTTGACAGAACTTGCCGAAAGTTCTCGCGACATTCGGGAAAATTCTCTTACCGGGAATGTTGTCCAATTACCGAGGCGTTCTGGCAATAACTTAACTATACGATACAATAAGCGATTCCCGGTGTATTGAATATCTGAAATATAAAGCCTACATCACCTGATTTCCCGGGAAGTAATAAGGAAAGGTTCGAATACGCTGGTTACATTACTGACATCGCCATCGTTACAAAAGGTAAATCATGTAATAACATAAACTACCTTAAAAAATAATCTAAAAATGGTATTCGCTAAAAGCTAATAATTTTAAATTATATTCCTTACATGTACCTAAGAAATTAATGTTTTAGTTGTCGAATTTCTTAATTCCACGTGTATTTATTTATTTATGCATGCCTTTAATGCTTTTACATGTTTACATTGTTATAGGTAAGTTGCTCATTAGTACAATAATAAGTGTGTAGTACATAAAATAATAAACTGAGCATGAATTATATAAGCAGGTACAATACAAGTTATCATAGAGAATTCTGATGTACAAAGAAGTTCAATAATTAAAAATGCTAACAAGCGTACAAAATACGAAAGTATTTACAGAGCAACGTGTATTAAGCTTTGTTGATATTTATAAAAATAAACATGAACAATTTGTTGTAAAGCATTTCTGCATTCAGCAAACCTTTATGAAGCCAGATTGGGTGTTTTACAAATCATCGAAAAATTAATATAAAGATAAAGTGTTCACATGAAAAAAAATCATAGATCTGTTATAAATATTCTAATAGACTGATTTTAATTTCGGCCACTGATTAGTGGCGGTAAACATCGATTGAACTATATTTATTACCAAGTCTGTGTAGTGTAACCTTTGAATTGGCTGAAATAATTATAAGCAGGCTTTGAAACATTATACATAACAGTCAGTCGTGTGTCACGCGCAGGTACATGCGAGGGAGTAAGGCTTGTTAAATCCATAACGTTCAATCCACCGTTGGCTATTTTGAAAAGACATACTGTATAGCTCACTGTACGCCTTGATGATATGTCGGTTATGTTTGGTAAGTCCATTAAAAAGGTGTAATTAAGATCTTCCATTGAAATTCCTAATTTCTTAATCACTAAATCTGAGAAACTTACGCTGCACTGTATCAATTTGTAATCGGTAAATCTTATAAAATGAAGTCAAGATTGTCGAATTATACTCTAGATTGCTTCCCACCTACCCAGTGAATAGTAATTTACGAATTTTACTTTAATAATAGTTGGAGTATAACTAACCTAATCGTATATCCCGTTTTTAGTACTCTGTCTCGTGTTTGGGCACGCCAAAATGTTCCGTTTACAGAAATGCGACATTAATAGAAAAACATATATAAAGGTCGCGCCCACATTTGGTGCGTAGGTGAGACATGCGCACTGCATTCAGATTTGGCAAATTTGAAGAAGATACCCACGTGGGGAAAAATAAAAAAGGTAATGGATGCTCTAATTAGTCTAATTCATTTGTTCCCAATTAGTGGTACCCGTATCCCCAGAGGTATGCGTAGTTGCTTGAACTGTACGGACAATGCTGAACAAACCGTACGAATATTTTGGCTATAAGGGGAATGCGAGTTTGTGCACTTTCTCAAAGGAGTACTCAGGAAAAACTATTTTGGAACACTGCACTCTAATTGAAAGGGATTTATCGGACCTAAAAAATACAAAAAACGTTCGATAAATATTCCCAAGAAATAATGATTTTCGTTATGTAAAATGTATTATTAGTTTTTTCTTTAAAAATATAGCAAGGCTTTAAATTTTTGTCAAAATTTGATTGGTCACGATGAAACCAATTGTGCTGCATTATATAGTATTTTCAACAGTTGTTTTTCCTCAGTCTGGAGGTCTTAAAAAAGTTGCTTTCACAAACAATAAGTTATATTTGCACATTGTTCATGATTGGCAGATATTGTAAGTTCTAGAGAAGGGCCATTCAAAGACGCAACAAATCTGGAAATTATTATTGTAGCTTGTCTTGGTTAGGATTGTTTTTATTTTCCTTCCGACTTTATGTCCGGGTTTAATCTTCCCCATAGGAAAAACTAAACCCTTCCACACACTTTTCCACAAATGATCATCTAATCAATCCACACTATGCAAGTGCATCATATAAGCAGAATAAATACAAAACAATACAAGAACAACACGTCAACTCACCAGAGATCAAATGGGAAAATAATTCACCGACTCCAGATATTTGAATATCAGAGGGTTCGGCTCGGTAGAACTCCTAACAGGGCCTATAAATCCTACTGATCCCTCAACATAAATATTTAAAAAATATTTCGTAATCCTACTTACATGTATTTAAAATGTCTGATTTTCGCATTTTTATTTATAATTTTTTTGATAGATCTAATACGCCTAAATTTTTAATGAGAGAGCTAGGTATAATGTCAGTATCTAGCCGAAATAACAAATGGTAATATTTTTATAGTCTGAGAATGCCAAATTCTTTTTACCTCATTTCTTAAATCTGTGTATTTTCTAATTTTTTCATTAACAGATTTTTGAATATTTCAGGAAAATAAAGTATTTTCATTTTATATTATTAATTATTATTAGTATTTTTGCTCCATATCTATGCCATCGTCATGCACATTCGACATTACTCGCAAATACTCAGGATGACTAAAGAAAGTATCTTAAGTATCTCATAACTTCTCATAAGTGGTATTTTATTCACTGCATTTGGTTAAAATTGATAATAATAATTATTCTAGGTCTTAGCTGATAATAAATAATTAGCACAGTCTCAAACTAAAAACAGTTTCACCAAAATACAGATTTATACTGCAAGTGCTAAGTAACTTTCTGTATCACCGACACGAATGTTTTCAATAGGTTCATTTTGAATTGTTTAAATCAACCATTGATTTCATAAAATTATTGTCTTTCTTTTTAATTAAAAAAAAAAGTTAGTTACCTACTACTAAAAATTGTTCCTTTAAAACAATATTCAGTTTGTGTCGGTACAACTCTAAAAACTATACCAAAATTGTAAAGTATTACGCAGCAGTAAATAAAAATATATTCTCTGACATTGCAAAAGGGTAATTGCAACACGCGAGTAGCTCAGAATACCTCCACCTGCTGACAAAACACAGAGAGTAAATTATCAGAAAAGAAAAGAGAAAGTATCAGCGTCATAATTAAAATTATTAGAAGAGTGGAAAGTCAAATACTTTCCAATCTCCCTTTTCCTTCCCCCATTCACTCTGAAATTTATTGTAAAAAATATCTTGTTGATAAATAAATCTAGGTACGTAATTAAAACAGAATTGCTTTGTGTTTTAAGAACATGACACTACTAACGGGAGAAAGGTTTTCCTCTCACTTAGTTTCTAAAAACAATGCTTCCTCTGAATGGGAAAACATTATTGAAAAACACAGATTTTGGAGCCACAAAGAAAACAGTTTTAAAGATTCGCAATCAAATGTAGGTTCTATTTGGCCCAGAGCAGAAAGTAGCCCGGAGCATTTTGTTGCTCTGAGTTTCTTTCTGATGCGAGTGATATTAGTGGGTTCTGAAGCAAAAAAATCAAATCCAAACGTAAGAAGTTTTCTGGGAATCGATTGCGAGGCAATTTGCATTAAAATAAATCTTTATAACAATGGGAATGTGTGTTTTTGTTTTTAATATAATAGATCCATACATGAGGTCTTAAGAAAATAATTTCCATCAGGGCAAATGTCATCTTTGATTATGCTGTGTGGAGGGTCTTTATATGTTTAATAAGAAGAGGAAGTTATGGGAAGTAAAAAGGTATAAGGGGTGGGTGGGAATCTGAGAGGTCAAAGGGTCTCCCTCAACCAGTCTCTTCGGCCCGCCACGCAGCAGGCGGGCAGTCGCATCCGCCACCAAAACCTAGACAAACCTTATCTCTTGAACCCGTACCTCCTTGCTTAGTCACTAAGAGTAGCGAACTACTTGTGGTGACCTATGGCAGAGGTATGAGCAATCCAGTAAATGGTACCCAGCTTTACCCACACCCGCCTCCCAAATTGAAAATCTTACGGTTTTTATTGAAAACTCATTTGTGATGAACGGAAGGTTTCAATTCTCGCCACAACCCAAAAATATGAGTATGAGAGCGTTTCCAAACTTCTTCTATTGTAATGTGTTATTCACAGAACTTCTTCTATTGTAATGTGTTATTCACATAACTTTTTCTATTGTAATGTGTTATTCACAGAACTTCTTCTATTGTAATGTGTTATTCACATAACTTTTTCTCTTGTAATGTGTTATTCACAGAACTTCTTCTGTCGTAATGTGTTATTCAGAGAACTTCTTCTGTTGTAATTTTTGTTAATTTGTTATCCACAGAACATTTGCAAACCAAAATTTAAAGTCTTGAAACCTACCACTTACTAAACCCTGGTAAGTAAAAACTGAATACCTAGGTACTCTCCAAACTTTGACTTCCCCATTAATATCAACCTTCATAAATTTAAATAACCCGCTCCTTAAACAAATAAACTCATTACAAAAATAACAAAACTTGACCCCAAAAAAATGAGTCTCCAGGTCCCCAAAGAACATATCGTATTCCTGTGACCTCCCTTAGAATAATATTTTCATATCCTGTACGTTGTTTATCATACAATTTGCCTCAGGTAGTATAAACCTGTCAGCCCAGTACAGTACAGTAGGTACTCGTACAACTGTACAATGTAATAACAGGCGCTCTGTGTTTTCGTTTAACCGTATGCCTCGGGGTATTTATTTCATTTCTTCCCAACGGTAATTTAGAACCATAAGAATTCTGAGGATTTGATTATTTTTCACCTCAAATTAAATGTCTGGCCCGAAATGAAAATTGCGGAACCTTAATTTTTCTTATTTAGTTCTCTGTGTGTTCTTTATATTTTCTAAAACAATTTCCTGTTCGAGTGTGCCTCACCCCACAAAAAAACTTTGTATATACTCGTGCGTCACGTGGAACTTTTAAATGTGAATACCGCACAAGAGCCTCAACAGCTCGGACACAATGGCATTAAGCTGGGTCCAGATATGTTCTTTTGTCCGTACCGTACCTCCGTTGCGTACCAGCGTCGCGATCCAAAAACTCTGGACGCATCATCTTTTGTCCGTACCGTACCTCCGTTTCGTATCCGCGTCGCGATCAAGAGCCCGTATCTCCGTACGTAGCTGCGATCATCGCGTGTTCATTTCCTCCCACCATGTCGTCGACTGCGGAAGTGTTTGAGGATTTGACGATTGCTTGCGCGTCCTTCATTGTTATTCACAATAATATAACGAAAAAAAAACAAAAAAGGCGACGTTGGTGGGAGTTAGAATTGTTCAAAAACAGAGAAAGATGTGGCGGAAGAGCTTTAATGAGAGATTTAAAATTTCAAAACATAAGTGGAAAATACAAAAACTTCACTCGCATGTCACCAAGCGACTTCGAGTACATCATTAATTCAATTGGGCCAAAAATAAAAAAGGCGGATACCACATTTAGAAAATCTATTTCGATATCAGATAGATTAAGCATAACTTTGCGTTATTTGGCTACAAGAGATTCTTATACCAGCTTGCAATACACATTCAGAGTATCCAAACAATCAATAAGCATCATAGTTCGAGAAACCTGTCAAGCTATCGTCGACGAATTAAAAGGACTGATAAAGGTGAGTTTTCTTTATTACTTAAAAGTTAACATAAAATAATTAAGTAAGTACAATAATTTTAATCTTAATTAAAATGCGTTTAGCAGTTTAGTAAATCTTGTAACGAATCTTCAGAGTCTTGCTGGAGAGAATATGAAGATTCTTGTTCAGCATAAACTGGAGATGGAGTACATGGTTGTGTAGTTGCAACCGTCTGCAAAGGCGAATGATGTGGAGATTCGAACATACGTGGAGGAAGAGCTGTTGGTGGCTGAGTAAAATACCCTCGTGTAGCTGGTGGAATGTTTTCGAATTCTCCGTTATCAGCAAAAAAAAAACAAGTTAGCTATTTGATGCTGTAGGGCATTCTTGGTTCGCTGTGAATATGTCTTTAATTTGACAGCCAGGTAATTTGCAAACATCTGGCTTTCATCTAGGGATACATCAGAAGTAGCGGGTCTAGAAGCAGTGATTGCTTTCGCTGCACTGGCTTTAAGCACATCAAATGCTGACTGTAACATGTGCTGGTTTTGTTGGTCCATACTAAGAACCTTCTTTTTCTTATAATTTGCCGCTGGATATTTGAAAGGTGGCGTATTTTCGGACGACGGGTAGACACAGGTCGAATCCTCTGATTCTGTGGCCTTACTTGTTAAAGCCGCGTCTTGTGCGTTTGAGGATTCATCAGCGCTCTGCATTTCTTCCTGTAAAATAATAAATAATCAAAACCGTTTCTTTTCAGTTGCCGACTTCACCTCAAGAATGGTTCACTATTGCAAACGAGTTTCAAGAACTTTGGCAGTTTCCTCACGTTTTGGGAGCTAGGGATAGAAAACTCGTAGTCCTGCAGGCACCCTTCAACAGTGGAACAGAATACTATAATTATAAGCATTTCTTTAGTATTGTTATGTTCGCTTTAGTGGATTCCTCTTATAACTTTATTTTTATCGATGTAGGATGTCAAGGTAGGATTTCAGATGGAGGTGCATTTAATGATTCAGTTCTTAAAAGAAAGATGGATGAAGAATCATTAAATTTGCCAGCCGCAAACACCTTAAGAGGCAGACAAAAAACTATACCTTACTACTTTTTAGGCGATAGTGCATTTCCACTAGGCATGCATCTTATGAAGCCCTATCCAGGTGTGCACCCTAAAGGATCCCAAAAAAAATCTTCAATTATCGACTGTCCAGAGCTCGACGAGTTGTAGAGAATGCGTTCGGGATATCCGCAAATGTATTTAGAGTTTTGAGAAAACCTATGTTACTCGAACCTAAAATAGCCCAATTGGTTGTGTTAACAGTAGCCCACTTGCATAACTTTTTAAGGAAAAGTGAAAATTCAAGAAACATGTACACTCCACCAGGTAGTATTGATACTGAAAATGATGAAGGCCTATTTATACCAGGAACGTGGAGGAACGACGAGGAAACAACATCTTTTTTACCGATTGCAAATATACCTCGCAGATCATCCATATCAGTACAAGCTATACGAAATGAAATTGCTGATTATTGCTGTACTACTGGAAAGTTGCCGTGGCAAGATCGTATGCCTTGAATTTATAAATGTAAATATCACTAATGTAAAACTTACCGTATTTAGCCTTTTCCGTGGTTTGTTTCTGTCCAACAGAAACAGTAGATGCTTGAATGGAAACCAGGCCGACACACATACATCTGCAGAACCTTGAATAAAAATTAATTTTATTAGTACAGATCAGTTGCCCCCTGGCCACAAGATTGAAATGTAGATTTAAGATGTATGGGTTTAGACAGTTAAGTTGGTACTACACATATAGTAAGTACATAATAAATAATAGTACTTACAAGTTAAATATAGTGAGTACCTACATAATAAATTTTATTTTATTTATAATTTCTCATCGTACTTTTATGTTTTGTTTTTTTACACAAATAATTAACCTGACTAGGACTAAAGCTTGTATTGAGGTTAACATTTTAACAGTTGAGAGAAGCATTACTTAAATTATTATATGCAACACTAAAATATTACATTGAAATACAATTACAGTTGAAGTACAAATTACAGTGAAAGAAAACAAAAAAAAAATTATAAATAATATTAAATATAAGTTAAATATGTATGAACATTTGTACAATTTATTTTAATTACAAGCTTACCTTTGCCAGTTCCTTCTGATTTTTTCATCTTCATTTTCTCCCGGCGCAACCCAGCCAATAAAGCATCCATCTTCTTCTTCATATCTTCGACACCGCACTCCATTTCGAAAGACAGTTCCTCCCATGCATCTTGCTTTATATTTTTATTGTAATAATTCCTGTTTCCGGGATCCCACAGAACTTCCCTGGCCCTATATCCATCGATAAGCTTCACAATATTATAGTTATCCCACTGCATTTTTCACGCTGATTCGGGTAGTGACAGAGAACACGACCAATGCACGCCGCGAACACGTCCAGACTGGCGCAGACCCGTACCGTATCGCCTTTGAACGGGCCGAAAAACCGACTCGCGATGGATCGGAGCGTACCTCTATCCGTATCGAGACGCCGTACCACCGTACCGTACCGAACGGGCGTCCAAACTAGCGTTCTTGATCGCGACGCTGATACGAAACGGAAGTACGGTACGGACAAAAGAACATGTCTGGACCCAGCTTAATACATTACATCCCCGATTGGAGTACGTTGTGAGGCTGAAAGGAGTGAGGTGGGAAATAGGTGGGGGAGAGGATGGTTGGGAAATATCTGGTTTTTTACATTAGCCCCGCGCTGGAGACCTCATTTCATCTCTGGGTATGCTGTGTGGAGGGTAGTTTTAATTAAATGAAAGAGAAAAAGTTTTGGAAGGAAAAGGTATGACAGGAGCGCAGGAATCAGGGTCAGTGTATCGAGGAGTGACGGATTTGTAAATCCATCCCTCCTAAGGAGATGGGCAAAGAGAGTCCTGCTGAAGAGGTTAAAAGGACTCCCTCAACCATTCTCTCCCGGTTTATGGCAGGCGCATTCGCCGCCAAGACCTAGATAAACCTCACTCCTGCTCAGTCAACTAACGTAGAGAACCACTAGGTGTGACCCATGGCAGAGGTTATCCAATAAATGGTTTTCAAGGCGGTGGTACTCATACCCGCTTTCCATATTTTTCATCATCAAACACTGGAACGTTCCGAAAAATATTTCATATAATTTATTATATTCATAATCTGTTACATATTTACCATATTTTAATTTGATAGCATTATTATGCTATCGTCTGGACGTTTTCGGCCCTCTGATTGGTCGAATTCAAATCGTATGATTCCTGTGAATTCCGCAAAGCCTTCGCGAAAAAAAAATCAGTTGTCTGCAGGCAAAAACGACCACTCTGCCCCTGAATTTTAACCGACCTTAAGGTTCATTTCAGTTTGCAGGTGACCGGACCCAAAAATTAAGACTTCAAAATTAAGTTTGCCAGTAAAAAAAGTAAGTCTTGACAAGGAAACTTTCATGCCAAAAACTTTTTTTTTTTTTTTGCCGTCGTGCTGTTAAAAATGTACTTTTTTTTATCACCTCATGTTGTACGAGATATCGCATAAAATATGTTTTAGAAAGTTAGTTATCCATTGGATCAATTAGATTACAATAAAAATTATACACAATAACGTGTTAAATATTTGAAGTTTCAAAAGAACGTTCTGAGATTCCTTGAAAATTAAAAATATACCTAGCCAGTTGGAAGCAAATCGCGGTAAGTACCGGCGTCGCTATACTCCATGGTGTCAGTTAGCTGTCAATATGCACATTTTTTATAATATCGATTGTTATGCAAAATTACTTGACCATTAACAAGCGTAGTTGACTCATTGAAGCCCATAGAATTGATAGAAAACTAATATGCGATTTGTAGACTAAATAATTCATCTAAGACGCGACCAATTACGTATTTCAAATATGACAAAAGTACTCAAAAACAAATTAACTCATCTTTTGTATCAAAAAGTACATACGAAGTGCCAAAGTATATTATAGTTAGTATTTCCATCCAAAATTGGGAATTTATTGGATTGTTTTCAATTCTTTGTGGAATTATCCCGATAAAATAATTCTTAATATATTTTTGTAAAATGCAATTACTCTGACAATCTTTTGGTTGGAGTATCATACTATTTCAGCAAAGTTATATGTTGAATTGCCAAGTACAAAAAAAAAATTGTAATATTTAGATTTTTTTTATTGTCGAATTACATACATATATGTTGCAATTTAATTTCGATTTAAAAATAAAATCATTTCGGTGGTATGGGAGAAGAAAATATTTTCTCATTGACGAGATTTACTCGTATGTTGGGGTGAAGGGTGTTCCTCTCATTGTCCGCGCTCTGACCACTACAGAATGTCTCACTATTATATATCTACCCATTGAGCTAATATTTACCTATTAAATTTAACTGCTATTAAAAAAAACTAACTAACCATCACGCCGTTTCCCCGCAGGTGTAGGTAGAGAGGACGGACCGCCAAACAAATAAATAAACTGTTGTTAGTATTACTTAAACTGGGCGAAGCCCAACCAAGTGCCGCCCGCAGGGCCTAGCAGCAAGAAACCCGCAGAGCTGGTTTTTAACTGCTGGATTAATTTAATTTATTTGCGAACTTTGGTATGCGAACCCACGAACCTTGAGGCTCGTGGGTAACCCGCTCGGCCAAGGACGCTGTCAAATTTACGAGAATTGATGATTTGACTTTCACCCGTTTACATAAGTGTGTATATAGTTTTATCGGACAATTTATTTACATTCAAAAGAATCAAAGTAGTTCATACTAGACGTGGACAAAATTAAATGAATGAATCAATTCAATTTTGCGACACGCTAGATCTGATTCTTTATTTTAAAGGGAATTGATTCTTTTACACATCTTCGGATCTACCGGATCTGCCCTGATGATGGACACTGCAACGCTGTCGCACTGCAACGAAACGTCGGCTAAAGAAGGAGTTAGCGCAACACGGCATAACACCCCAAAAACAAACAATAAAAAAAGGAATTGATTCTTCATTCCTTACTTTGAATCCTTTGATTTTTAATTGCACAATAATTTTTCAATTTCTATTTATTTTACAGTTAAATTATTTTAATGAATAATGTTTTATCAAAGTAAGAATAGTGTGGACGGTAAACGATTTAAATACTGTAATTTTTCATAGGTATTTAAATATAAATCTATGGGCGTTCTGAGAAACCCCTCTCTTTCACTTATCAAGGAATTAATAAATTTATTCCGTATTCAGCTGTGACGTCGTAGTCCTAATAGGTTCCGGACACATCTCACATCATTGGTCTGTCGCGTTCGGGTCCCGAGCGCTCAAAACCATATTCCAATCTTTGTTTCACTTATTCATGGAAGAAAACCATGTATGTCTTTTTTCAGTTGGGACGTCACAGATCCCCGGATCCACTCACTTCTCTATCTGCAACGCTCAATTATTACAGAATATTTCCAATATAGCAGTCTTCACTCCTTACTAGGTCCGCAGTTCGCGAGCTTAAGATTTAATTAAATTTAATATAATACACTTTTCTATTGATTTGTGTGTTGTAATATCCACTTTGGTCACAATTTTTTTTTAAATTACACACCCCGGTCGCGCGTCATTCAGAATACAGTCTTTCAGAAAAACAATAAAACTTTCGGGCTACTTTTATCAATGATTGTTTGATAATTGCGTAAACACTCATCAATAAAAAATAATAGTTAATTTATAGAGCACGGCTTTGTGAAGGTTTACCACAGATGCGATTTACACCAAGTAATTTGTATTTTTTTTTTTTTTGTGAATAGGAACGAATAAAACGAATTCATTTTCAAAGCCAAGTGAATTAAACTGAATAGATTCACTACTGTGAATAAATCTGCCCATGTCTATTTCATATACTTGATCAGTATCTAAGTTAATATATTTTCTGCGAAAAATAAATTCGGAAGCTTTACTTTTCCTTTTTTCCTCCATATTTTATTTAGGACGTTGGTCCGACATATTGGGCCAACGTTGGCTTCAACCCGCTAAAGTGTGAATGCTGTTGACGGGTTGGCGTTAAGATCGTTTGATGTGTCTTGGATAAATATTTCCTATTTTTATTTTTATTGTCTGACATCTGTTGACTTTTTTCTGCAAGTCTAGGAAGAATATTTATTTTTTGAATAACTTAATGAGTAAAACCTCAAATTATTGTCTTCAATAATTAAGTGATCGAGCTTTTCTGTAGCTTTATCCAACCAGCTCGCATCATTCATTACCTTGTACAATATTGTATATTTAAATTGATCCACATTAGTTGTCTCTTATATGTCTTATACGGGTATAAACAAAGTTGAAACACAAAAGGGGTCCGTACTCAGTCCTACGTCACATGCGTCACATGTCGCCAGTATAATATCGCATAAAAACAACAACAAAAGCCCCTTTGTGCGGATAAATCCGGGATTTCTTTGCTTTTCAAGCTTTGCTCTTTTAATGTTGAGATATTATCAAAACGTCTTTGAATTTTGATTTATGAACGAGGCCCTCCGCTATCTACCACGTCTCTTACAGAACTACGGGAAATTGAATGAAGTATTTGAATGTGTCTGAAAGGGTTTGGATACAAATATCTTTTCAATTTTTTTTCCTGTGGCTGAAGGTTAAAGTTTAAATTCCAATAATATAATGTCAGTCGAGTACTTTAAGTAGAAAGGCCGATAATAACATTGATAGAAGGATGATTTAAATTTAGTTAATATATAATGAATTGCACTTGCTTGTAAAAAATTCCCAACTGAAATACTTTTTAATATTTTATCAAACGTTTAAATGAATAGATGGTTCCAGGAGTTTTTTTTACAAAATTCTAAGAACCGATTTGCACCCCAGGACAGCAAAAATTTCCGTTTGAAAATTAAGTGGCCGCCGTACTAAATAGGTTATGCACCTAATAACTAATAAATAAATGGAACTTTGTTACGATTTTTAACATTTCACTCGTTTTTTTATTACTTTTTTGCTAAATATTTTAAATGAAAATCAAACCGATGAATTTGCACACAATTTGCAAATGAATAGTTCTGACAAGTGCAATTCATTTTCCATGAGGAAAACTTTCAGAGAACGCTTTTTGATTTATCGGGTGTGGGACGGGTTGTTTCGGAGAATTTGAACAATTCATCAAATTTCAACGTTCATTTTCAAGTTCTGTGGAAGATTTTTTCAAGTTCTGTTTTTATTTCAGTTTTTTCAAGCAACTAGCCTACAATGATATAATAACAGAACTTGAATTGGACTTTCAAAGAACCCGAAAAAGAACGTTGAAATTTGATGAATTGTTCAAATTCTCCGAAACAATTAGGACGGGTTGTTTCGGAGAATCTGAACAATTCATCAATTTTCAACGTTCATTTTCAAGTTCTGTGAAAGATTTTTTCAAGTTTTGTTTTTATTTCAGTTTTGTCAAGCAACTAGCCTACAATGATATAAAAACAGAACTTGAATAAGTCTTTCACAGAACCCGAAAATGAACGTTGAAATTTGATGAATTGTTCAGATTCTCCGAAACAACCCGTCCTTAGTTTCCACGAATCATTTCAACCTTCAACTTTCTCACGTTGTCGCTTTCTCAATTCTCTTCATTATTCTAACTTACTCGTTTTTCTAGAGAAACCTTTTATTCTGAGGTATTTTTACTTACTTTATTTTTTCATAACCTGGACATCATGACATTTTCAAATTATTCCTCAGTCCTATAAATTCTTTTATCTCTATTCACAAAAACAAAACATATATAATAATCAACTTATACTTATAAAAGAAAATTTAACCAATACACATAAACACATGTACCATTTAATTATAACCACGTAAACACCTCAGCACAGGTTCTCCCAGTGAGGTGTTCACGAAACAAATAACACTACCCACCACAGTGTCACCTACTCAAACCTACCTCACACCCAGCATTAAAAAAAAAAAAAAAAAAAAATTATATTAACAACAGTTCTAAATTTATGTATTATATACAAATGTAAATATTTGGTAGACACTGTAATGTATGTATAGAAATAAATAAATCTCATACTGTATGATAAAGATATATGGCAGTAAAAGATATGATTTCTGTAGCACAATAATTGGCAAGTGCGTTCCTCCCAGATAAAGAAAAGGTTTTAAGATTAATTAATTAATTTCTTGACTGTAAAGTATATTTTCGTTTGCTATTTTTTTATAATTATTATGCCACAAATATTAATAAAATAGCTAACCTTTTCAATAATATTTTCAAGATAGTGATGATAAATTGAATCTAATAAAATGTGTTGTTTATTCAAGCTAAATTCAAACACTGTTTATTTTTCCATACCAAAAAGCTAGTTTGTTAAACTGGGAAAATACAAATTTTCTTGATTTGTTTACAAAAACAATTGGAACAAGGCATTGTTATACCTATTCCGAAAAAAAAAATTAAAACTTGTAAACAGACGTGCTTAGACTGTTCTGAAGAAAACCTTTCAAAACTTTTTCAATTCTTGAGAACTATGAATGGAAACAACAAAAGATAGAATATTTCGTATTTTTTAACATATTTTTTCTCGTTATATAAGAAAAGGAAAATTTGAATAGAATTTAAATTGCCAGCCTGTGATTATTTCTTTTCTCACATGAATACAAGATTTACTTAAACTATTAATATAGTAATTTAATGTAGTAAATTGCTTCATGCGACAAGTGAGCAAAATGGAAAACCAACCTACGCTTTTCAAACCAACTAATTTATTGTATGGCGCGTAATGAGTGCTACTCTCACAAAATTGAGTTTTTTTCGATAAAGTACATGTAAAGGCATGCCGCGTGCATTCGCTAGAGGAGAAAGCGACGACATTGAACCAACCATCGCTTCGTCCGTACACATCACCCAACGGTTGCAACTGTTGAAGCAACCAAATTGGGTAGTCTATAGGGAGTTAAAGAGACAGAAGATAAAATTGAAGATAGCCGGGCATTTGATAAGCTGGCCAATAATATGTGCTCGCGAAAGGGAGCTTCCATTTGAAACTTTAGATGTCTCTCCTCACCACTACCGCTGACCGCTATATCGCCATTTTTAAATAAATTAGAATAAGACCAATTGTTTTGATTTGTATTATATAATTATCATAGTTTTGTGATTTATTGTCATCTGATAATTTTGAGAAAGTCATCGAATTATTGGGACCAGCCCCCGCCGCATTTCCTAATAATATTTTCCAACCTCTGATAGATTTAGACTTCGAAGAATATAGTAAAACTTATTTTCTATTCAGCTTACATGTAATGAAAATGTAAATAACTTTATTTCATAATAAATATTATGTAAATACATAACAGAAATGGTGGGTAGGGACTGTAAATAAATAGGTATATATGTCATAGCGTTTCGTGAACGCCTCACTAGGAGCCAATTCTAACCTTGCTAAAACTATGAAATAGAAAGCACTACAATTGACGTACTTTTGCTTGCGACAGATTTCTACAGCGCGTCTGTATATATTATACACAATCACACATAATCTTTTTCCAAGTTAGGCGCGTAAGTATAATAAAAAGATGGAAAATTACAAAAACAAAGAAGATTTTAAAAAAATATTTCCTTTCCTTAATTACACCGAATTCATAGGCCTATGCTGTAATTTACATACTTTACACTTGAACCAGTCCACAGGACTTTGTTCGTGGTAAGCTTTGCATAGAGCCGGCTCGTTCAATGCCAAGTAGATTGGCTCTTTCTTAACATTCGCTAAAATATTAAGTTACCCCAAATGAAGCACACCGTTGGTAATACAAAATTATGTTATTTTAATTATTAAAAAATAAAAAAATTCTAACTGTATTGATAAATGAGGCATTAGATTCAACTCACCTCAGATTATGTCATAAGCAACAAAGTTAGAGTCAAGAGTTTACTTTTTATCGGCGAAAACTTTGAACGAACGCACAATTTTTACGTTTTTTCTGTCATCTATCCACAACTGTCAAGCGATGACCTCCTCCTCCATTCCACTTCTCCCCTGCTAGTGAAGTGGAGTTCTCATAACTTAATGTGATTTTATAAAAAACGTACCTTAAAACCTTTTACCTTAATTATATTTATACAAAATAGCTTTAAAGGCTATTTTTCTCTTTTTTAAAACGCCAAAACTAAAAAGCAAAAAAACAATTTTTCAAAATAGAATATCGTTTGCTCTGGCACAATTCCATAAAGTCTAATGTCATAAAATCAATAATTATGTCCATTCCATTAATCTGTCATTCCATAAAGTCTAATGTCATAAAATCAATAATTCTGTCCATTCCATAAATCTGTCATTCCATAAAGTCTAATGTCATAAAATTAATAATTGTCCAATTCCATTCCATAAATTTGTCATTCCATAAAGTCTAATGTCATAAAATCAATAATTCTGTCCATTCCATAAATCTGTCATTCCATAATAATTCTGTCATTCCATAAAGTCTAATGTCATAAAATCAATAATTCTGTCCATTCCATAAAGCTGTCATTCCATAATAATTCTGTCATTCCATAAATCTGTCATTACATAAATCTGTCATTCCATAATAATTCTGTCATTCCACAAAGTCTTATGTCATAAAATCAATATGCTGTGAATTGAAAATGGAAAATTAAACGAAGATATATTACTTTTAAGAAATTGCTATTTAAATGCATTTTGCATTTTCGATTACTGAAATAATCTGATTATACATTAATTAGGTTAAGCCCGCCGCCCCGGGAATCATTTACTGGATTACCAAAACCTCTACCATAAGTCACATCAAGTGGTTCGCTACGTTTGGTGACTTAGCAGTGGTGCCCGGTTTCATGGGGTGAAGTTTATCCGAGTCTTGGCGGTGGATGAATTGGTAAACCAACTGCGTCGCAGGCTGGATCAAGAGAGACTGGTTGAGGGAGACCTTTTGACCTCTCCAACAGGACTCTCTCGGAACACCGCCTTGAACCGTAGTGAGAGGTATTTATACGTCCGCAATTCCTGGACTCACTGACCGCCCATATTCCTACCCACCCCTCGAACCTTTTTCTTTCCCAGAACTTCCCATCCTTCCTTTCCTAAAAATACCTTCCTCAAAGCATCCCCAAAGATGACATCAGAGCCTCTTATGCGAAGTTAATATAAAAACAAAAAAAATCTCGTGCCACATGTATCGTAATGGTGTTGCGTTATGTTTGGTATGGTGTTATTATATTTTAGAAAAATTGTCTGCTTTAATTGTTTAATCAATCCAGATCCAAACCTTTTATTTGATTTTTTATGTTGGTTGGCTTTATAATAATAACAAAACAGAAAGATGAAACACATTATTGTTTCATTAAAAGCGAAGGTTTTTATGAATCAATTGCAATAAGTCTAGTCTAACATGACGAATTTCCATGAAGTTGGCATGCAGAGTGTGCTATCGTAAAGTTGCTGATTATATCTGGCTTTGGGAAGTTTGAAGCTTTTCTTCGTAATTTCCTTATTTCATGCTGAAAGTTGCGTTCCAATGGCAACATAATAGTTTCCTTTTGTTAGAGAGCCGGTTGTAGGAATAAAACGCGCCATAGCATTTCTATTATACAGGCGAGATGATTCCACAAACTGGTGACAGGAACGGAGACATATAATTCGAGATTTTGCTGCCTACGACTAAATAGACACTCAAAGATATTATTTAAAAAGCAGGAATATTAAATTTATAATAAGCAAAAAAAAATTAATATAAACAAAACAAAGGAGTTTAAATGACTCCTTTTCGCTTCTCGGACGGATTTTCCGGATGCCAGCCTCCGTGGTAGAGTTTTTACGAGCGGAAAGTCACGGGTTCAAATTCCGGCGTGTAAATTTCATTTGATTATTTTGTTTTATTAAACAATTGATTCATTTTTTAAAATACATAGAATTTTTGCATCACGTTCCAGAGTGGTAAATATTTTCAGTGTCCCCTGGTTACAGTGGTTACCCTGGTGAAAGAGCAACATTCAGAATTGAAACTTTGCTTGAAATGCCTTGTTTTGTTACTACATCTGAACAGTCCAACCATGACATAACCAAATTCTTCTCTTTCCTTCCTTTGAGCTCCAGAATCTACAGAATTAAATATATTATTAATTTAAAGTCTAGATAAGGATAAACTTTCATATGAATTTTAAATAGTCCTCGTCTGGTCCTTGAGTCGCGTGTGTGACTACAGAAAGGCCGATCACGAAGTAGGCCCGGATTACACTTAATATGGCCGCACGCCGAACTCTCCATTACCGGGAGCGATTTAATTACTTCCAGATAAGTCCACCCTCAGCAGGCCACAGGTACCTACATACCTTTAGCAGCGGTTAACGGGGCGATAGACGATACGCGGGGGGCGATAGACTATCGCCCGTGTGGCTCATGGCTCATAACTGCTTGTTGCGTTACCATCCTGGAAAATTAATTGTATTAATGTTTGTTTTTCAGAATCGTGGTTCGCACAATCATTGTTAAAACGACCAACACATACATAGGATTTTGTACATTGGTGCATACCTAAGTATACGCTTCATCTTCATGGCATAAAAGTCCCACTGGCTCTGGGCGGGTACTCACATAAAACAAAGCAAAATAAGTACAAACGCTTACCATCGGAGATATAATATCTATGTTCACAATAAGTAGGAAGAAAAGATTCTGGTTATTTAAAAGTGATTACTAAACACTTCAATCAAACCTTCGATTCAGAATGGTGATCTGACACAAAAGGCGATACTGAGAGTATCAACCACTGTCAAGTAAATAAACAAAAGATAAGGTTATTAAAAAATGATAAGCTTTTAGAACGGCTGGCCACGCTTCCATACGAATATTTTGATTCAAATTATTTACTATTAAGACCACTATTAGCATTCGGAGGGTGTGGAAAATATCGCACTTAATATTAAAATGACTTCAAACAAAAAAAAATTTGAATAGGGTGACCGCCATAGTTATGTTTTAGTATTCGTATAAAATGTAAATTAGTTTGTGAATATTTATACTTTTTTTAACAATTTATTTTTTAATGTCGAAAAAATGGCCTAAAACTTAATTTATATAATAATACGAAATATCAGGAATACTGGAATATAAATGTAATAGTATGGATAGAAATTATTGTAAAACTTCACTATCTTACTTGTTTGTTAAGCCAATACCACCTCGACCTAGAGTGATCTAGATGCTTTTGGTCAAACGCCGGTCAATTGTGTCAAGCATAGTGGTAATTAGATGTGATTGATTATAGTGATTTATTTTCGGGGTATTTTGACGTTTGGCTCTTGCCTTGCTGCGCTTTTATGCCTTGTGTTCACAATGTAACGGACAGAATCGCCAAGATACTAAGAAAAGAAAGCACCAATTTGACAGCCTGCGTGGCAGAGGGGTAAGGCTCTCGACTAGCAAGTAGAGGGGGGTCCTATGGGTACTTTTCGTTTCTGAGTACAATAAATTACAGGTACAAAGAAATACCTGGTAAAAATACCGGAGAGAAACAAATATGTACTTCCCCACAAAATATTTCAAATCCATGTGTTCCCGAAAAATTCCCCACATTTTACCGATCACAGATAAGAAGTACCCATCAAAAATACCTGGTAAAAGTACCTATTACAAATAACCGGTCGGTGACTGAGTTGAATTCGCGTTTGGGTCCCACCCAGGCGTAGTGTGTTCAATTCCTCGGCTGGCATCCATCACAAAACAAGCAACATTTCCACTTACTGTGGTGGTAGTAGGAGATTTTCAAATATTATCAGGTTATTCGTAACCCGGGAATGTTTGTCTTTCTTTTTAAAATAAAAATATTAAAAAAATATTTAGTCTGCATAAAATACTTGTGAGTATTTTGGAACCAGATATTTTGGAGATTTGTCATAAGTACAAAGTTTATTTATTCCTTTAGATTTACACACAGTACAATATTTTTAGTGATTATAGATTATTGTACCTTATTAGGTCGAAATTATTGGTTCCTAACTAGGCAAATTGCCCGTTCCAAGGAACCAAAAATATGTGAAAGTAAGTGTGTGATTCGTCTATGTCTATAATATATCTCATTAATGTTTTAATTTGTGATGTTTAATCGTTACAATCTTATGATAGAGTCGAACTTGAGCTGTTGTGTATGTTTCAATTGTGTATGAGCAATAATTAGAATAATGGAAGATATATATAGTGTGCGATTAGTCTATGTCTAAACCATGTCTATGTCTATATCGCATGAAAATAACCGGTTCTTTTACTGGGTACGATAAATACACCTCTTCTCTACTAGCAAGCTGGAGGTCTCTGATTCGAATTCCGTAACGTGCTCAAGTAAATTTAATTTGATTAATTTCTGTAATTTCACAAATTAATAATTAAAAATAATATATAGTATATTTGCGGCACATTCCAGAGTGGAAGATTATTATTGTCGTGGCGTAAGACCACCATTCAGAATTAAAACGTTACTTGAAATGGCTTTGGCTGTGTTTGGTAGGTAAAATTTAAATTTATAGTTTGGAGTAACACCGTCACATCTACATATATAAGCACATACTTCACCACAATCTTCAATTATACATCTGCCCTGATGATAGACACTGTAATACTCTCCGAAACGCTTGCTAAAAGTAGGAGGTAGTGCAACATGGCATAATACCCCAAAAATAAATTACTGTAACACTCAGATGTCATTGAGTTTGAAACACCTCAAATTGTGTCCCACCTCAAATTTTAATTTAATTTTGTCTTTGATTTAAATTAATGATTAATGCTAAATCCTTTTGTGAAATCCGATTTTACAGTAATTAGAATTATCTGGAATTCATTAAATCTAGTTAAATGTAAGTAATGCCATTTTTAACAGATTTAAATCCGATTAAATCAGACACCCACCTTCAAAATCCTTAAAATTAAGGCTGTGTTTATATTCCCCTTTCATCTTGTCTTGCCAACACAGTTCCTTATTAATGTAACTTGCTTCGCATTTGGCCTCTTTGAGCTTTTTATGGAAATTGGATTTACAAGATCCTTTAAGCCAAAAGGGCCTAAATACCCCGTAATTTGCTTACAAGACATCGTATTACCGTACTTATAAATTTGGTACACATCAATGGAAAATAAAGATATTGATCAATTTCATAATTTAAAATGTTGCTTATTTAAGGTGATATCGAAAATTAACAAAGTTAATTACTCGTAGGTATAATGAAATATTAATGTATTGAAAAGACTTTTCTTTCATTTCGGGCAAAGCTTTTGATGTCTTTCGAAAATATTAATATTGAGTTACCAGCTATAAATAAACTCTTTATTTGACTAAACATAAAAAAATATTCAAGATAGAAAATCTCTCTTTTGTCAGCGACACTCTTGAAAAGTCCCAGGCAGTTTTATTTTGGAAAAAGCATTGCTCAATTAACACGATAAATTTAACAACTTTTAAACTAAAAAAATGTGGTAAAGGTTACGAATAAAACGCAATATTTCACTTTCAAATAAATGGATTTAGCTTTATTGATTCGTATTTTTATAAATATATTACTTTAGATGTACTGTATTACAAACGACTTTTCTCATAACCTTGACCTTTGAAAGCAATTTTAAAGTAAAATCGATACAACATTACGTTTGATTACAGGGTAATTTCCTAATAAATACAAATTAATTTGTCTGACATTTTTCATTTTAGTTCAAGTATTCCCAGGCAGAGCTCGTATCCTCAAAATCATAAAATTCTTATAATGTCGAAAAGAGACAATGACCATTTTTCCATATTTGACGGGACCTTTATACAGGGTTTTCTAATAAGAGGTGTTATTTTGATATTCAATCGTAAAAGACCAATGGTTTCGTTGCTTGTGTGGCACGTAGCGCCGTCTTATTGAAAGTAAACGTTGTCCAAATCAATACCATCCAATTCCGGCCATAAAAAATCATTAATCATCTCTCGATAGCGATCCATTCACCGCAACTGTTGCTCCAGCCTCATTTTCGAAAAAGTAAGGTCCAATGTCTCCACCGGACCATAAACCGCACCAAACAGTCACACATTGAGGACCTTTCTTACAGAAAGACTTTTCAACAATAACTCTTGGGTTTTCCGAGCCCCAGATGCGACAATTTTGCTTGTTGACGAAGCCACCGAGGTGGAAATGGGCCTCATCACTCAAGATGATTTGCACTTGATTCACTCAAGTGAATTTTAATAATGTCAATGCGTTGTTGAAGCATCTATCGTTCCATTTTTATTTATTTCGTAGTTTCTACTTGTCCAATGACAGCTTCAAAAGTAACATCTACCGAAATAGCGGGCTTTTTAAAATAACACCTCTTATTGGAAAACCCTGTATTATAATATATTTATATTAGTAACGTAATATCAATAATTACCTACATCGATATTTTAATTACATAATATTTTATTTGTTTGAATACATTAATGCGTGGAATTGAAATAAAAGCGCAAGTTTTATAATAATTTTATTTATTTATGAGAGGGTTTTTAAATATTTTTATTTATTTAACAACCACTCTGTAAATTGCCATCTCAAAATAGGCGTTACACACCTAGTGAGATGGGCAATCTGATAGTATTAATACGCTTCCGTCTGGACGATGTAGGCCCTCTGATTGGTCAAATTTAAATTGTTTGTTTCGGTTAAATTCCGCTTACTTGAAAATTAAGACACGATTTCATACTAAAATAGGATCGCCTCATAATAATACGAGATTTCTTCAAAATCATCGTTTCTGCTCATATAATTTTTGGATAATATCAAAGAAAATATGATTTAGAAAGTTCATAATCCATTGGATTAATTACATTACAGTGAAAATTATCCACAGTTACGTGATTATGTTTGACGTTTATAAAAAAATCACGCGTTCCTTCAATGACCGATACGCACGGCTATAGATTAGTTCGCCGACAGAGCGCACCTCTGGCGGTCTAAAAACGAACCAAATGAATGCCGCGAATATTTAAATATGCAGCTCACAATATTTGACCTCTTACGATTAACAAGCGTTTAATAAGAAGATTTTTTCTGGAAGCTTATCACTTTGTAATGCATAGACATATGAATATTTGTAGACCTGCCCTAAGTGATTAAAAGCGTATTATCCCCACTCCCTATACCGGTTCCATTGGAGCCGGCTGTGCTCGCGTATGGCCTCAAGTGAAATTTGAAAACGTGACGTCATCATTCTTGTGCGAACTATGGTCGAGGCATCATCGGTTCATTTTACGAAATAACACGGCAAAATGTTGACTTGTGCTATGAAAACTTGTAAAAATAGATGTGAAAAAGAGAATAAACCCAATTGTCGTATTACATTCCATATATAAGCATTATTTTAAGCATATTCACATCGTATAATATGGGTCAGTTGTAGAAACATATACTATCACATCGAGAAACGTCTGGACGCGAAACACAAAGCTGGTTGGTTGCTGGGAAGTAAATTATGAACATTTATAAAAGTGTCTTAATTAAATACTTAAACGAAATATTCGACTCTGAAAATAGAAGAAATTTTTTGCCGAATTCGGACTTCGCAAATTTGTTCATAACGTGGCGAGTAATTTGCGCTCCCATGTAAAAATGTCTATTTATTCAAAAGCAGATTTTACTTTTAAGAACTAAATGGTGATATTATAATGCGAGATGCCTATTTACTGTCAGATTGATTTATTGACGAATCACAGTCAGCTTTACCCCCTTCATTCTTCAACAGTTGATTTTACCCCTCGCCATTATCTTCTCGTCTATTAATTCCTATGTCTGTGTTGTAATGGCATTTTACATTATTATGTATATTTTTTTGTTTATTAATTATATCTGATTTTATATTGACATGTTTTCTAATTTCTAAAATTTCAAAATTATTTATTTGCGATGCTTTATATCCTGAGTGAAGTATTTTAAGACCTGAATTTTTTACCGAAAGTGTGATCATTATTCAAAAGATGATTTGCAAACTCAGATTCACTATTTCCATTTAGAGCCCTGCGATATTCTTTAGTTCTGACTTCAAAATTTCTATTGGTTCTACCTTTGTAAAAGAAATTACAATCATCCCAGTTGAGTTTTTAAACTCCTGATTTTTTTGTTCGAATTTTGCTATCTTTATTATTAAGAATATATTTCTTCATTGTTATTAGTGTAAAACGCCAGTTGAATAGTACCAGGATTGTTTTTATATATAATTTTAGAAGTATCGTTATCCACAAACAGAATTCTACGCCATTGTTTATTTCTATCTTTAAAAAGACCGTTTGAAGAGAATATGTTTAATTTTTTTATTTAGTATTTCAACTATCAATTTATTAGAATAACCGTTATTAAATGCTATTTGTCTTATGGATATATTGTTTTATGGTTGTATGCTATTTGTTTTTTTCAGGTCTTAAAATACTTCACTATAAATAATTTTGAAATTTTAGAAACGAGGAAACATTTTAATATAAAAGCAGATATAATTAACAAGAATTTTTTTTATAAACTCTCTTTTAATTATTTTCCCACTCAACTGGTCTTTCCCGTCTAACGATATTGTAATTCCTAGTTATTATAAACCCAGCCTACTCTTACCCCTCCCCCCTCCTTCCACTTCTTCTTTCCCAATTGCAATCTATATTCAATTTTTGACTTCGGTGTATACACAATAAAATGTAAACATTATATTTATTTTATCTATTTATTAATTTGCAAAGCGCCGTTTTTGTGAGATATCACCTCAGGGGCGCTATATTGTAATAATCTACCTTTATATATAGATTTTTACTCTCCTGATGATGTTGTATATATAATCTAACTTTAAACTTTATTAGATACAGTAACAGTTGAAGGTAAAGAATTACCACCAGTTGGAGTACAATTAACACCTTTTAACTAAACCGACTGCTAATCTCATCGCACAATTACCCTCTTTTTATTCATAAACACGGGTACAATTAATCAATATGTAATAATCTATTATTTAAGTCAACTTTGTTATAACTATCTTTAATTGTGACAAACTAAACGATATTGATTCAACTTATAGACATTGACGGTTGTAACACATATTTAAGCACTGCAAGTCTCCTATGAGCTAATTATATTAGGTACCTAAGATAACAGTTAATATCAGTTGTAGACATGTAGTCAATGATAGTGTTTTATTTGAAATAATCCATCACAAATACGTAAAATTTCATTTATTCAAACAACTGTCATTCTTATTATGCGTAAATTTAGCATGTTATTATTAATTAACTCCTTCCTGTACCGTGTTTTAACAATATATATACTCACCCTCTCTCTGTGAATGTCTTAATATCTATCTATTAAATTTAATTGTTGTTAATATCACTTAAAATGGGCGAAGCCGAACCAAGAGCCGCCCGCAGTGCCTAGCAGAAAAAAACCCGTGGAGCGGGTTTTTAACTGCTAGTACGTCATTATTGTAACTAAATGTAATATTTAAATAAAAAAAATTAAAGTGGGTTTATAAATATATTTTAAATATTTTCCCACTTAAGGCGAAGCTTTGCCAAATCACTATTTTGATTAATCTTTATGACGAATTGGTGTACATTTTGAAAACCAAAAATATGCTTTAGTTGAATTGAAGGTTTTCTTATCGCTTCGCTTGAGTAGAATACAAATAAAAAATAAATTACTCAATAAAAAATATAAATGCAAACTACTACAAAAAATATTTTTTTCAATAGAAATGTATGAACGCATAAAGGAAACAACTTACTCAACTAAAAAAATACAGAATTTTATCATAGATTATCTGTGACAGTTTCACTTGATTACGTTTTTTGCTCTCTTATAAAATTATTTACAAAATAAGTAAAAACCAATTTTTTGCTTGAAATCGAACATTTCTAGACTCCGTTATAAGGTATACGGTATATAAGGTATACCAAGAATATCCACATTTTTGACTTGTAGCTTCCTATTAACCGGACTGTCCCTTCTAATGACATTGTTGATTCCCAATTCTTTTAAACTCCCACTACTTCTCAACCCTTCCCCTTCTTTCTACCCCTCCCCACCATAGGTGATCTATAATTAATTTTTAACTTTAGTGTACATTTAATGCTAATGATGTGAACATCGTTCCGAAACATGTAGAAGGTGCTTATAAAAAAAATGATGTAAACAAAGTTATTTGTATTTTAATGACACCACAAAGTCATAAGCCTAATGAAGATTTTTTATTCGAAAAATCAAAATAATTATTTATTCATTAACAGGGGTAAGAAATCAACAACAATCACCTTGCCTTGCTGAAAGGGATTTAGATTGCATAAATGTAAGGATCTCCTTTAAAATATATAGAGGTTTATCGCCTATTACAAACTTATTCTATTTTCTTACTTCACCTCACTTCACAAGATGAACACCAAGGTAAAATCTGAATAAATAAGATAATCAAATGAGATAGTTAATCGAAACGCATGAACAGTTGAAATAAAAATGCGAAATGGATTGGTGAAAATAATCATAAGGAGTGATAATCTAAAATAATAACAAACATACAACTTATCAATATCGTAGGCAATTCGTTTCATCACCAGAATGAATTATGTTGTGTCGGTCCAATGCAGCATTTTAACATAGGTCAGCGATGCCATACCTATCGAAATTTCAGTAGATCTACCGATTTCAGCAAAAACCTACCGATCTACCGCTATTCGCAGAAAATCTACCGAAATTTGTGAAAACCAACCGAAATTTTTGAAAATTTACCGAAATTCTAGAAAATCTGCCGAAATTTTGAAAATCCACGGACATTTATGAAAATCTGCTGAAGTCAACGATAGTATTCTGAATTCTGAAAAATCACAAAATGTGGGGAATAAGTTTTTCATGATATTCCTGATTTTTATTTTCGCGGTATGGCATCACTAATGATCACTAAATCACAATGTCTACGAATCAAGATTAGTAGACATTGATACACGTTAACTAAGGTTAAAAATGGTAACTAAGGTACTGCTAATAAATAATTTAACTCCAACTTTTAGTACTGTGATCGCCATCTGTGAACAGAAATATGAAAATAGTTGTTAAATTGGTGCGTTTCTGGACTATAGTTTTTCTTCATCGTAAACTTTTCATATTATGGTTTTCTAGTTTTCCGCTAGAGGGAAATTTGATATCACCACATTCCTGTTATCCTCAATGTTTCCTTGCAAAACAGCATTCTTTTATCAGTTTTCAACCAAAAGTAACAAATAATGTTTCCTAGATATAAACGGAGACACTCGTCCATCCTAGATTATGTACTATACATCGCAGTTTGTAGGCACTAGGATTGTCAGAATGTGTGATATTTGACAAGGGTCTGAAGCATTCTCCCCAAACTAAATAAATGAATCGTGTGATCGGGGCTTGAACAGGTGGCTTATTATTTCAGTTTGTTCGCTATTAATAAAACGAAAGATAAATACTTCACTTTATTTAGATTGTGACGTTGAAAGGTAATTATTGAATAATAATAAAATAATTTATATGCCGAGTAAGGTAGTTTTGCGATTTTTCCTTTTAAAATATGTACCGTACTTTTACAGCCTTTAACATCTTACAATGTAACAATTGTCTTTAAAAGAATACTTTAAATCCTTCTTCCAAATAAATTCATTTATTGTACCCATGAATAAGAACCCTTGTTTAAAATACCATAATATTTATTTTATTACAGAATGCTTTCTACGTCTATTATTTACACATTTGAATTAAGTTTTCGTATGTACATGTTTCTCTTTTTGAGTAGATTTTTCACTTGTCATAGCAGCATCTAGTAGTTTCATCCTTTCCCTGCATTTTTGGCAGTACTTGTTGTCCTGTACCTTTTTATGAAGTTTCTCCAATTTCTAAAACATCCAAAACATATTATTATAAAAAGACAACGTTTACACATTACACACAGTTTGTACACAGTTTCAAATCTGTCTCCGTTCAATAAAATATCGGTCTCCGTTCAAGGAGAAATATTTGTTAACTATGTCAATCTATTTGTTAACGATTTGCAGACAATTTTATCTAGGGCTAGGGAGCTGGCTTAACGAGCTAAATAAATATAATAATAGCAATTATTAAATCGCTGTCAACCTGCCGAATTTATGCGGTCGTCTAAGTATCGACTATTTACCGATATTTTTGATACAAATCTTTATCTTTTTAATTTTAATAATATCGAGGCGTGGTTCTGGGAAAGCTCGTTGTACCACTTGGTCAAACTAAAAGTGGTCCCAGAAACTTTTAAAAATATCGATCGTATGTTATTTTTTTTATCTTTACTATATCTGTTCATTTTAAATCGCTATGTTTACTCACTGTAGCTAAATTTTTATTTCTGTCGAAGTGAGAACCCTAATAACTTACTTGCTTATTTAATTTCCAAAATTAACTATCCATTTCCCAGAATATAACATTACATACCTGCTTACAAATAATTTTATTATTTTCAGAAAATCGAATACCGTTAACTGGGGCTACTTTGGATTTTACGAGGGAATTTTTCATAAAGACTGATAATGATTCCTAGGGGTGCCTATTTTTTTGGGATAACATGCGAATGCGATATCCAATGAGATAAAAAAATACCTAAGTAATGAGTCACCCGCTCATAGAAGTATATTTCCATAATAAAAAAACTCTACCTAATATATAGAACTTTTTATTTTATTTTACTTTACAATTTAAACCTGCTAAACTGCTTTTGCAGTTTGTCAGCAGCTACTTGTACACTTAAAACAACAAAATATGTTGATCATACCTTATATTGCCTTACCAGTAAATTGCAATAAATCTGCCGATTCACAGCCTTACACAAATTATTTTAGTGAAAAATTACAAAAAAGCTTACGCAAATTAATCCCTTATCGTAAAGCTTGTCGGGGAGGTAAGTAGATATGTACCTACACCTACCGATTCCGTACTAGTACAGGTATTATACCGCTAATGACTTTGCTATAACCTATCCCTCTTTATTACAAACGGCACACCTATCAGAAAAATACAAGTTACAACTGAGCTTTTATTGCTTTCAATGCGAGGCTTCTCAGAAGTATCGGTACAGTGAGTAGCGATTTCTATAATTTTTTAACGATCATTTCAATCAGTTCCAATGTATATCTTACCAGTAAACTTTCTACTTCCAACCTGGATTTTCCTAATCCGTCAATCATCTTATTACTGTTCGCCATAGCTTCCATAACTCTCAGCATGAGCTTCTCCTTCCTGAGTCGCCTCCGTCGGATGCAGGTGCATTTCCATTTCTTCGATGCATTTAAGAATTCGTCATTTGCCACGGATAGCAGTACGGGATACTTTGGGGTATTCTAGGGTATGGAAATAAAAAGCGATAAAAATATTTCTAGATATTTATTATCTAGATACATTGTGTTGTGTATCGTGTATTACTCGTTTTACGTTAAATGAAGGACTAATTGTACCTAAGCATTTAAACAAATATGGACAAAGAACACTGGACTACATGATACCTAGTTGCTTAAATATGTTACCTGCTGAAATAAAAAATGTACAAATGTAAAAACAAATATTATGTTGAAAAATTGGCTCGCTGAAAGAAATAGTTTGTATTATAGTCTAATACAAACTATTGGTAGATACTATCACTGTTGTGTATATGTTTTTATATTTTTAAAACAAATTGTTATTTTTTATTGTTATCACTGTTGTCAATTAGTAAAATTAGTTTTATCTTTTTTTAATATTTTTTATGTGAAAAGTTGCCATCGACAAACTACTGAAAAGTAGTTTATTGGAACTTTTCTGTTTTTTTTTTTATTTATTTTATTTTATTATTTACCGTAATATATATTTTTTGTATTGCTTTCATTAAATAAAAAAAAATTTAAAAAAAACATATGAGAAAACGTCGTATTTTCAAACATCCAGAAAATTATTCTTGCTTTTATGATAATAAAGTTCAAAATTTTACGTTTACGTATTTGTTTTGGATTATACGATAAATTTTGTTTTTTAACTATCCCGCAGCCAAGTGTGGGAGTAGGTAGTACCCAAAATTACCATTTCTATTAATTACAACTCCTCCTTATATTAGCTTAAATATTTGAAATATCATTTTAGTATTTTACGTATTGCTGCGCAAATACATAAGTTACCATTAATAATTGACTGAATAATTGGGATTTCTATAGTTTAAAAGCCCATAAAACAGAAAAATGCATGGGGCCGTTGGAAAACCCACTTGATAACAGACGTTTTGTTTTGCGTCTTGGCCTCTCGAGAGTTAATAGCTCTAAAAATGCTACTTTTAAGAGTGTTTATTTTTTATTAATTATACGTAAAAATTTCACAGAAATCATTGTGCAAAAAATCTATTAAAACTATCCATCTATTTATTTTCTTAGTTTGTAGCAACCCTGTTGGGAAATAAATCTCCCTCTCCTATTCCCGCCAATTCTACTTCAACAACCTTTCTGTATGTTTTAGTGTTTTATTTTGACACCATGAATGAAACTCAGTAATGTTTTTCACATTTCGTGTATTATCTGCACTTTTGCAACATAAAAACGTGCACTTATGTGTATGCTGAAAAAAACACAGCAGTAAATATTCATCGTAAATGATAGATGTTTCAGAAAGAGAGCTTTCGTGCAAGGGCTTGTTACATATCTTATCACAGCGATAACGTCCACATTAGGTGATAAAGCATTTCTCGGTATCCCTTTACAGATTTGCTCTTTGCGGAGTTTTTGTACACAACATTATGGCTGAAAACCCATTCAATGCCTGTGACATTTAGTAATGTGGCAACATTTGGAATATAAAATTACACACCTGTACCTAGTTTTGAAAAACACACGATGCCATTCAATAGCACTGGACATTTATTGTTATTGGAAATTATTTGCACAATTGTTTCAGGTTATAAGAAATCTTAACATGAATATTTAACATTTTACACATTGGCAACACACTGTATCAGTCTCGTGTTGTTGGCATCCCTAATGATAAAGGACCTAAAAAGCGCTGGACAGAATATTAGTGCAATTTTGTATGAATGGCATTGAAGCCAAATCTAGGGTGAGGGGAAATAATAGTTTTTATGCAAAGTTGTGCATAATGAACTATTATTATATTTTTTGTATTTTTAATGCAGTTATTACAGCTTATGAATTATTGGGGGTATTTTATGAGAAAGGGAATGGGATACGTCATTAAAAAGTTTCAGTAGCTTTTGGATTTTTCATACATCTTCCCCTTCACCCCGCGGCTTCAAATTGTTCTCTAGTTGTTCCCTCTAGGGCTTTTTAGTTCTATGCTATAGATAGGGCTTTCAATGTCTAATTCCGGAACGCTGGCAATCGGTACTGTAGCCGTATCGTAGCTGTATGTAGCTGTATCGGTATTTGCAATATAAATCCATGCAATTCCATACACCATCGAAATCACTAGAGATTCGGATAACTTAGCGTACCGCTAAAAGAACCGTATAACACTACCCCCTTCATACAAACAACGAATATAACAGGAAGAGAGGTTACCGCGCGTTCTGTCTCAGTAGCAGGGATGATAGAATTTGTCACTTCACATATTGGCAAAACACAGAAACAATTTCGTGATGTTGGCATCCCTATAGAGAGGGCTTTCCACGTCTATTGTATCAACTATGTCAACAACATTACATATCCCCTTAAGGGGATATACCGTTAAAAGATCCATGTGACCTCTCCCCCACTTCATTTAAACGACACATAGTGACGGAAAGAGGGGTTACAATGGAGCTCTCAGCGGCAGGACAACAAGGGTTTGTCACTTCACATATTGGCAACACCCTGAATCAATCTCGTGATGTTGGCATCCGTATAGAGCGGACTCTGCACGTCCAACTCCGGCACGCTGACGTTCAGCGGCAGCGACACGCGGTCGCGGTCGCGGTATCGTGGCAACCGCAGCCGCAACGGACACGCTTTTGCCGCAGCGGCCGCCCGCGCTGCCATGCGCCACCAAAGGCGAGCTCGCGGGCCGGGAGGCGCGTGGTGGCGGGCACACGACGGGCAGCCCGCGCAGCCCGCGTCGCTGGCGTTGCTGGACTGATCGCCATCGTGGCTGGAGGGTGAGCGGCAACCGCCGACGCGCGCGGTCCACGCTTGGGTCGGCGCGGCTATGCGGTCAATCTGGCGAGGCAGGCAAATTTTAAAATTCTTAAGACTCAAAATCCGTCTACACACTAAGGTCAAGTTCTAAAATGTACGACATCCATTTGGATGGCCTGCACTTTTTTATGCGTCAATTTTTCCTCTCATAAAATGGCAAATCTCAGTACTTAAAATTGCAAGTGCAAAGTACAAATATGAGACAAATACGTACTAGTATAAACCATATTATTATATATTTATATATTTTTAAATGTACGTTTGCAGTAACTATAACCAATAACTAACATACATTTATTATACATAATAATACGATTTTTGGTCTCACTCCAACTCGGGACAGTGGCCATTCAACAAAAATTTGAAAAGGGATATAAAGTTTTTTTTAAACTAGCCTGTAAACTCTAATGTTACCTATTTACCTGGTTTTTTTCATTACTCTTTATTACTTTGTATCACTTTTCAAATATGTGTTCAATTGCCACTGCTCTTAAGTGTCCTGTTGGTTAGTTCTGCATTTCGTAACAATAAAAGTCCTTTCAGATGGTTAGTGTTGTTATCGTGATTGAAACGGCCACCAAATAAAATAAAATACAGTGAAAATAGCTTTGTAACCCCTTGCAAGATAGAAAGACAATGCATACATTAAAATCAAAGGTCGCCGATACTACCTCAATCATTGCTCGTTGCTGAGAACATTGCTGGGCAAGTGGCAAGATATGACCTCTGAAATTGCAATGTCATCTGATGGCGTCCTTGGTTGGAAGGGAGGAGGAAGAAGTGCTTGATAAAATGGGAATGAATGAATTAGATCTGCCATGAAACGATAAAACTGCAGAAAAAGCTGGATTCCAAACGGCGAATATAAACGGCAAAGGATGAATATAAAACATTTAATAAATAATTTGTATTTATGCAAACCACTCTAATTATAACATATCTTGTTAAAACTTTCGGAGTATTTCAAACAATGGAAAAGGGGTCAGATAAACTGCTTGAGTAAGAAAAATAACAAATTTTCCGAAGCAAAATGCGGACATGGACATAAATGGAGTATCTATGGGAGACTTCTCTTGATCATGCAGACACAACCCCTAACATCACAAACAAGCAAAAGAGCTGCATATAATATATTTATTTTATTCACCTGTGACGGAGACAGTTTCCTGGTGACTTGCTTCTTCTCCTCCGCCGCCACCTTGGTCCTTGTGGGAGGGGGCCTTCGTGGGGCGGGGGTGTTGCCCCCAAACAGCCCCCTGGCCTCCGCCATCTTTATCATGTATTTGGCGTTCAGGCGGATCATCTCCTTTCTCTGCAGCACGGCCAGGTAGCATCCCTCCTTCTCCTTGGTGGACAGCCCCGCCAAAGGTGATGGAGTTATTTCCATAAACAAATCGCAGTCAGGAACCTAAACATTTTTTACAGTGATACAATGTTACAATGTTACAATGAATGAAAAATTATTCAAAATACCAATAATGCAGGGAATTTGAATAAATCCATGATGCATGTCGATACTGAGTTGAGTGGCTTTGCGTTCAATGCTCTTTGTAGAGTTAAATAAAAGCTCCCACACTAAGGTCCCGCCGGAGTTAGTGAAGAAACGCTTTTATTGTCGATAAATATTTAAATATATCTCACGGCCCAAGGATGGTGGGGCTAAATGGCGTGTTTATTCGAAAAATAGACCAATGCCCATTGCTTCTCTTGCTTAGCCTGATAAGTGCTTCAAAATTCACTCTGGGCGATAAAGAATAAAAAGTCATATCTCCGAAACGGAAAGGGTAACATGATTTATTCGTTCGTCGTCGTCTAGATTCTAGAAAGTAAGTTGTGCAGAAAAATATTAATATATAAGTTATCAAGAGAAAAATTGTGCGGGGATGGTTTGCAAAACGTTACAGATTATAAGAATTGATTTCACTATCCTTTACTTAATTTTAATGTCACTGTAAGATTTGCCAAACCATTCATTTAATTCAAATTCACATCGTCGCGTTATGCGTCGAATTATTCTAAGATGTGTAACATATTGTTGTGTTTAACTCTCAAAAAATTGTAAAAGCAATATGACATATTTTTGGATTTTAGATCAAAAGAAGATAAATATTTTAAGAATTTTAAAATCTACTGGAGACATAATGAAGAGAGAGAAAAATAAGTTTCTGCAAGCCAGTCAATGTTGATGATCTTACCTTCACGTCAGCGTATTCCGAGTCCGGATCGATGGGTGCAGCTTGACCCACAGAAGAGGCATCCATGTTGCTGGAATCTGTTGTTCTGTCGGTTTGATCCCCTTTGGACATTACGTCATCCAATATTTTCCCTAATTTCCCCTTTATCTCCGCTACTTTGGCAAACTTTTTGACGGGAGAGTCTCGTTGTGTTCGAGGAGACTCTTTGTCTTTCGCGGACTTTTTTGCTTTCGATGGCTTTTCTTCCGATTCGTTGGGCCTTTTTTCTCCTTTTGATCCTTTATCTTGCTTTGCTTTCGCTGATTTCCTCTTAGAATTTTCGTCATCTCCAACGGTGTCGGGCAGAGTACCTTCAGTTTTTATCTTTTTTTCCCTGCCATATTCATGTGTTAAGATTTTATCGACTTCTTCAATATCTGATTCACTAGAATCGTTGCTGTTTTCACCCTGAAAATATTCATAAGAATGCTGATATATTTAACATTATTAACAAGCAAACGTTAGGTCTATTTCTTTCTACGAACTTAAAACAAGCTAACTTCTTCACACATCCGGAGACCGTTCTTCACGACATTGACTCTGACGCGAGGATTCTTATGAAGTTAGTGCCTACACCTTGGAGGTTTTTAAGGAAGTATCTGATTGAACTTGTCCTTAAATTATAATCATTTCCGCGAGCCTAAATTAGATTTTACAAGTATATTTATCAGCTGTATTCTGACAAATATAAACATCTAAAAAATACGTCGATTTTCCATTAAAACGAACAAAGGAAAGTATTTTAGCAAATCATAAGGATTTAATTTATGACATTGTCAGTTCAGTACAAAACGACAACATCAAGCAACTTAAAAGTATATAAAATAAACATCGATAATGGCGCATCGTGCCAATCATTTGTTCCGAAATAAGTCGTATCATTTTATGTTATTGTACACAAAACTTTTGCCCAGTAATAAGTTTTAGAATAAACAACGGATTACTGCATTATTTTGAATGGTCTTATCAAAACGACATCTCCAACTTTGTCAATTTCAATTCTCACGCAAACATCGTGTTCCTGTGTACCTACCTGTTCAGAATAAAAATGTCAAACTCATAAACGGATTTCAGCCAAGGTTAGAAGGCTTATAAAAAATCTTAATTCTTTTCAAACTAAAGGTTTTATGAACTTCGTGGTGTCTATGCATTAAACTTCTAGTCGTAGCGTAAAATGGTTGACAATAATTGGTTTGGATGTTTTCTCTTCGTGGGTTTTGCCATTCTCGGTGTTTTATCGATTTGCAAAAATTTACAACTTGATTAAATCAAATTTGTCTGATCACATTGGAAAACGTCCCTTGGCACCTCCTGTGTGGAGTTATAAAATGCTTAAACTTGTGTTAAAAACCTTTAAAGCGATCCTTTTCGCGATCGAAGTCGGGAGTCTAAATTCCGGTGTGCGCAAGTAAATTTTCTTTGATTAATTTGTATTATTTCGCAACTTATTCATGAAAAGTAATATGTAGTATATTAGCGGCAGTTTCAAGATTGGTAGATACTTTTGTATCGTTAGGCAATAGCCAGGCACTTCCCCACCATCTCCTTCCCCGCGTACTTCCCCTCCCAACTACCTTCAGCCTCATAACATACTCAAATTTGGGATGCCATTGCCTCACTGACTCCGTACGGTTGGGACAGTGATGGTACGTCTGGGTAAATTTTTAATAGAGAATTCCCCTAGAATTTTGGACATACCATTAGTGGGTTGGTACAGTTGGGGCTCTTTCAACTCACATCAAAAATTTAAAGGTTATGGTCCTCAACTAACAAGCGCAAACATATACACTGAGGTGTCATGTGTCATCGTCACGTGGTCAGGAATACTCAAGTCAAAAATATGGCAAAGGAAGCAATGATCGCTTTAAGCGCAAAAGTGGAAAAAATCCTACTTTCCCATGCACGTTCTCATTGGGACTGCCGGGTGACCGTTGAAATGCTTTATTCGGCACCTCTTTTCTCTTATCTCATTGAACTATTGTGTACTTTTAATTTTCTGTAAATACTTTTTCTATAAACATTGCACATGATATTATCTCTAATACTATTGGTACAGAAGACACCTGCCTCCAGCTGTAAAATTTTGTTTTTATTAACTCTTAATTGTGTATTATTTGTGTTCGAATAGTAAATACTTGCATTCTGCTTCCTAACATCGTATGCCGCGACATTGAAGGGTCTAGTTTCATTTCATGTTAAATGTAGCTTCGTTTATAGCAAAAATTAGAGTCTTAGTGAGAGCCTTAAAGAAGTAACCATCTGTTACTTATGCCGGGACGGGAAAATGGTTGGCTACCTCCAATTCTACGTGAGTACGGTTAACTAGGCCACCTAGTACCAACCTGAGTCTGCTGTTTGGCCGCGCACTTTGGAGCCCGGGGAAGGGCCTCTCTGGCTCGCTGCTTCCTGAGCGCGTGCAATTCCCGCACGGACCTATTCGCCTCGGCCACTGCGCGCTTTACCATTTCGCCGTTCTCAGCGCCCAGCACGCTATGTGTCTCATACACTATTATCTGAATCTGCAAAAATTCTCATTCATTTTATGACGGATTTAAATTTAGACGCACATTGGGCTGAATACAAACATAGATATAAACCGAAATTATAAATAATCATACAAGGGCCTTCTTGTGAGGCGTCACATAAAAACATTAAAAAAATGTATAAATATCTACATATAAAGACATTCTTATTTCGGTTGTGTGTCTGTAACTCGGGTTCAATGAATTATAGAACTTTTGCTTCAAATTCAAGTGTCAATATCAAGTTTCAAGTTTTTTTTATGTTTTTTGTGGAGAATTCATACACGCGATAAAGTACCTTCCTACAATATAACAATTCATAATTCAAAATTATTGCCATTTTTAAAGTTAAAACTGATTTACCGACAATTCAGACTATATGTGATTTTTTACGGATCTGTGATAGGTATAAATTATAAAAGTCAAAACGTGAACCTGTTGACATGAAGTAAATTCCAGGAACACAGAAATTTCATTGGGTTATTTGCGTTAATTTCCGCAGTGGTGCTAATGTCACAATTTATTATACAGGGTGTATCGGCACTAACCCGACAAACTTTAACCAGCTATTCCTTAGCACATTTGGAGTAAAAAATGTTATGGGCACTTTGCTGTCCGGTAGCATTTTTTTTTCAATTAAAAACAACAAAAAAATTTAAAATTTCCACACTACATCACTGTCATTGGCATTGATTTTCGTGTTCAACAGCTGTTATAAGCAAGTATGTCGAAAAGCGTCTTCGCTCTTTCGCACACACTAAATAATAATAGTTAAAATGAGACGAATGGTGCCGTGCCATTTCGTTGTGATTGTAAAAGCGCGCCAATATAGGTACAGACGTACATTATTCAACGGAATTCGAATAAAATATTGCCAGATGGGTTTTCAAACTTTGACAAAGGATAAAACAGTGGTGACATGTGGTGAAAATATGAATAATAAACTTTTTATTAAAAAAAAACGTTACCGGACAGCAAAGAGCCCATAACATTTTTTACTCAAAATGTGCTAAGGAGTAGCTGGTTAAAGTTTGTCGGGTACGTGCCGATACACCCTGTATATACTTCAACATATAATAATAAACATCAAAATGTGAATCTGCCAACAAGAACAAAATACAAGGAATACAAAGAGATTGGGTTTTTATATTTGATTGTTATGTATTATAAAAACTATATTGCTCAGTGACAGCAGTCGTTAAAAAAAGAAAACCATTCATATATTTTTTTAAATACATTTTTTCCATTGATTTTTCAAGGGTCTACGTTAGTAAGTAAAAATAATCAATATTGTACTGGACGGGAGTCCGCACAAGACTGTAGATTTAGGCGCCGGGTCCAAACCGTGTCTTCAACCGATGAGATGCTCCTTTACGGCCGATGATGATGATAGTAGTATATTTGATGATGAAATCTGCCTCCCGCACCCAGGCTTGGTGAATGGTGGGCACTGGGTGTGCTTTCGTCTCTGCTCGCTTCTGGTGTTGGCGGTTTTCCAAAGGAGGGCCGGCTGGTCTCGAAGAGGTAACACCAGAAGATCTTGGAGCAGAAGACTCGGCGAGGTGAGGCAGATGTTGAGCAGGAGTCACTTGTTGATAAATAAAACGCTTGGTTTTGGTGGTAAAGATGAACTGATTTATTTTGAATTATGGGGCTGCTTATATTTAATTAGCCTGACTCGCGCCCGACATTGGGCTAGGAGCCCAAAAGTGGTGGGGGGTTGTACCCGCGCCAACAATGAGTTTATAGCCTCCGACAAAATGCTGCATATTCATTTTGTCGATAGCAATGGTGATAGTGGTCGCTTAAATTTGCGAGTTAGAAAAGATTTTGAGCGCTTACATGAATGACAATTACATAGTTTAAAGGCATAGTAGTTATGAGAATGTGTATCTTGACAACTAGATTTTTTGTTTGCCAAGATACGACAAAAAATAAGAAATGTTTGTAAAATAAATGTGTAAAAATGATCTCAAGCGATCAAATTTGTAAAACATGTTAAGTTAGTATTTTTCCGAGGTCCCCCGTAACATAGCGCTCAGAAAGAGATAAGATTCACTATGCTACGAGGTTCCTGGATTTTTGTACACGCAAAAAGGGTAAAAAATATTGTTCAAAAATGGGTTTACATATGGGTGAAAAACAGCTTTTTTAATATCTCCTCAGCGGTAGTATATCGAAAATAGTGTTTATTTGACTACCGCCGAGGGGATGAACAAGTAAAATATACATATTTGCAATGTTTAAAAATTGATTTTTCTATGTAAAATTTACATAGAAAAAATGCTGGACATTGATCCACGCGGCAGGTAAGCCGGCGATGTGGTATCGAAGCCATTCGGAGTCAAAGTTTTCAAGCCGCTTGGGCCGAAAATTGGACAAAATGACCAGTGGCGGGGAGTGGTGATTTTGCCAGTGGCGTGGAGTAGGGACATTTTATAAAAGTAAACAATTTTTATGAAATTAAATAATATGGTCAACTACGTCCGTTACAAATATCATATAATATAACAATTTATATATTATTTTTAAATGAAGCAACGTATTGTATACAGAGCAAGTTTTATTCCCCCACCCAATGCATAAGAATATAAGTGAATAAGAATAGTGCACATATAAAATTAGTGCGCGGAGCAACTACACGAAATGGAGCACGGATTTAAATTTTGTTTTTATTAGATAAGGTAGTTTTAAGAGTTAATCATAGGTGGCGGTGCTTGAACTGTTGGGAACGAATGGTTCCGACTGCACCCGAGGGTAGCCGATTCATAGGCCTCGAGCTCGTTTGTATGTCCGTTCCCGGCAGAATAAGTTATAGAATCAATCATAATGGAAGTGTGTCCAGTAGGACTTTTATTGTAATTATCTACGATAATAAACTTCTTGTAATCTTGAACGAATCGAGCATTTATTGAACGTTTATTTAAAATACGCGCAACTTATGCTACGATCCATTCCCAGTTGAGTTTTCATGGTGCTCTCGAGTGCAGCTTTAATTCTCACAGGGATGACCTTATGATGGAATATAGAGTTGTCGTTTGACACCGGTATTTCGAGTGAACCAAGATGTACATGTTACATAATTGAAAGCTTTTATAGAACTTACCTGTGGTTTTGACATACACAGTCGCAGTATTTTCTTTTGCTCCTCTAATATTTTCATGACTCTTAACTTTCCCTCCATGCTTATCTCTGATTCGGTCAACACCTGGAAAAAATGTTCGATATATTAACTGTCACAAACATTTGAATACGAAAAAGAAAAAAAATAAAAAAAGTTCTCTCTTCCTATTTACATATGCAGGCAAATCTTTTATAAGAGGACACGTTTGAATGTATGTGTGTACATCGTAACTTGTTTGAACTAATTTGGAACACAGCCCCCCACAGAAACTGCCCGCAGTTCCCTTGCCCAAAAATATTGGGTGTACAGCAACGTTTATCAATTCCGTTTGCATTTGGACTCGTGAGTCAATTTCACAATGATATTTTTATATTTTTAAATACATCTATTTAAATTTCACTTTATTACATTAGCTCCACACGGGAGGCCCTGAGAGATTGTTTTTTCGTTTAAAAAATTCTCTCAGGGCCTATGCCGTCTTTGGGGATGCTGTGCCGAGGGTCTTTTTTAAGAAAGGAAGATAAGAATATTGGTAGAGTTGTCGACTCCGATTCTTAGGTAGGAAGGTTCAATCCTACAGTCAAACGAAAAAAAACCTATTTTCTCATTGTTTGTTTTTTGTTTGTTTCATTCTTCGGCTTCCCAATAAAAAGGATATTATTTTCTTTTTTTCCATCCAGTACACCACTACACTAGCAAGGATTTTTTTAAGATGATTTACCTTTACCTACCCACGTTTTGTTTAAAATATTATTCGGAGGAATATTCAAAAACAGGGAAAGATTATTATCTCTGTGACTATGTGGTTGGTTTCAACGTGATTATCCTCCCAAGATATAAATGCTCGAATTCAATAATTGATATGGAAATTTCGTGAGATAGAATATTGTGGAAATAGAAACAAAAGTTAATGATATTATTTTCAAAATCTTCAATATATAATCAAAGCCGTTTGAAGCACAGCGTCACTTCTAAAAGGGTAGTTTTCATTAGAGCTCTGACGGATCAGGTTGGTGAGTCCTTACCTCCAGCATTCCGAGATCCCCTCCCCTGCTGCAGACCAGGTCGATGGGGTCCAGCACGGCCGAGTAAGAGTTGGGCGGCGGGGCCAGGGCGGCCACGGCCCCCGCCCACAGCGAGCCGCCCACTTCGCTGGCACCCTCAGCGAACACGCGGGTGTTGGTGACCCCCAGTGAGCGCAGGACGCCCTCATACTCAGTTTTTCTAAATGATTTATTAAAACGTTTATAGTTTATGATTACTAATATTGTTTCAAGTATCAATTGAGTTCTAAAGAGTATATAAAGAAGAAAGCGCATCACGGCATAATACCCCAAAAACAAATCATGATAATATGTTTTCAATAGATTTTATTTAATACCGTCATGGTGAGCTGTGCAGAGCAAAAACCTGTAATAAATTAATTTATATAGTAATAAAAAAATTAAAATATCAGGTTTTTGGATTCCTATTCTGAACTATTACACGCCCTCACGCAAATATCCGTTTCTCATCGCAAAAACATGTTCTTGCGAAAGCGCTTCTGCTCGCGGAACACGCAGAATGGCAGAAACACTGAAGAGAGAAGCTAGTGCAAGTGTGATGTGGGCGTGTCAGTGTGCCCGAATAAATTTTCATCGTTCAGAGAAATATTGCCCCCGATCAAATTTTTGTCGCTCTTATGAAATCGATCAAACATTATCAATTGAGGCCCTCCGTGGTTGAGTGATTACGATAATTGGTTAAGAATCTGCATAAGTAGGTACTTTTATTAATTTTTATTAATTACCAATTTATTCATTTAGAATTATGCATAGTAAATTTGCGGCGCGTTCCAGGGTGGAAGATACTCTCCAAATCGCTCTGGAAAAAAACGCCATTCAGAACCGAAATGTTGCTTGAAATGGCTTCAGCCGTGTTTAGTGACCAGATCAGAATAACCAGATGATTTCCCACATTTCTCTTCTCCATCTACTTCCCCTTTCCACTACTTTTAGCATCGCAGCATATATCTTTAAGGATGCTATAGTATCACTGGCTCCAGAAGGTTGGTAGCAATGGGACGCTTTTGTCGGTACTCACATTAAATAACCAACGAGACAGCATTGAAAATAACTAATAAATTAGGAAATTTAAATGTATGAAAGAATTCATGACAATTTTATAATAACATATCCGGGCCTGTTTAATTCGTGCTTAATACTTAGTCTAGCTACATTTACCACATGCTCCTTGCCATCTGAATAAAGCGATTGACCTAGGAATCGAAAGGTTTTATGTAAATAATTTGGGGACATCAGTATTCATCCAAATCGGTACATTATATTACACATCTAGAGATTACCTGTTCAGTGGGCGGAGCAGCTATGCACCCTATACTGTGCGTGTCCCGGACACCGAAGAAAATGGTTTTAATTTATACTTTGCTCACGATCTACTCAAATAGTTCAAAATCTGAGCACATTAAGTATCTTTTGAAACAACTTAAAGTTATTTTTTAAACTACCTTGAAAACGCGTTTCCAGCAAAAAGTCGGGCTTTCTGTCTCGTTAAACAGAGAAAAATTACTTCTAAGGACTTGACAAGTCAAATAATTTAATTTGCCCTAATGGTCTAAAGCTTAGCCCTTTTTTTGAAACATAGTTATGGAAGATGGATACAGTTCATATATATCAAACCAAGCATTCGTTTTACGCTGTAAGAAAATAATAAATAAAGATAATTATTTAGAATTTCAATTTTCTTTATTAAAACACCCCAACATTAAAAAGTTAACTGTCCTGGAGAACACCGCGAGATCTTATGTGCAAAAAAATAATCTATTATTATTTATTGACACAATACTAATAACATTCAAAGAATATGAAACAAAAAAATAAAGAAAATATAAAGATTAAGTTGCGACCGAGACTACAACTGCTAGTCTTTACTCTATGGCTGAAAAATAGACCTCTTTTATGTAGTTGAAGCACGGACTCTCGTGTTATTTTTTGTCATGAAAATTATGCAGTCACTGCTTGAAGCTGTCGAAATCGACTGCTTCTAGCAGTTCGTGTATTCCAAGCCTATTCGAGAGTAACGCGTATCTCCGCTTTGCTACCGAAAACCTATAACTTCTTTCTTTTCATCAATTTTATACACATTTAAAATAAATTATTCTGACGTTTTTTCTGTTTTTCTCTCATTTCTCGATATTGGCATACACGTTATAATGATGTTAACAACAAATAAATATATTTTAGGGCAGTTTTTCAAGAGGAGAGTGAAACAGAAACCGTAAATTCTTGGATTTTGATACAAATTAAAATTTTGTGCTTTTCTTACATTTTCAAGCTAGCTTTAATTTTTTTATATACAATAACATTAAAGAAAAGTTAGGCAATTATAAGGGACGGTTGCGTATATTATGTATAATATATTTTATTGTTTTAAGATTTGAAATTTATGTGATATCGACGTTTTGATCTTGTCCAAATCTTAATTTTGTACATGACATTTTTTCTATCACTAAGTGTCGATTGTTAAACGCTTTTATTGCCTGATTAAATGGGAAATTAAGAAGGGGATGAGGATAGTATTACCTTTCCCCAGCTCCGAAGACCAAGAGCCCCCCAGACTCGGGTCCGTGGTCCTGCAGCTGCGAGGCCAGGTAGGCCGCCGCCCTCGGGGAGGTGCTGTGCGTTTGGACCACATCGCCTCGGAGATGGGCAGCCCGCAGTGCCCGGCACAGGGCAGCGGCGCCCAGGCAGAACTCGCGTTCCTGAACAAACACCGACACAAATATAAATATGATTCTTTCTTCCATCAAGTGAAGAAAAAAACCTTGAAATTCATACCCACTACTCAAAATCATTCAATCAATTTCAATTCACAGTTTAAACATACATAGTTGTAGAACGAGCTGCCTTCTGATATAACCACTGGGTGCTCTCTAAAATTGTGACATTGTTAGTTAAAATAAATAAATAAAAAGTTGTTACGATTCCCATAGTATTGCTTGAAATTCAGCCATTTGATGTCCCACCCCTATCCCTTCAACAGTTCAACACATTGATTTACAATTATTCTTTATCTGACATACTATATTTACTAACATACTAATTTCCGTTGTCGGTGCATGGGTGCTAGCGTGATTTCTAATTTTATTCCTACGTAATGCGTAAAAGTTCGATTTACTTTCAATTATTAAAATTCGAATAATAAAAAATATATCAGACAAGCAATAAAGTCTGAGCCAAAATTATTTTATTATTCAATTAATGTTTTTTTCTTTGAGAGATCTAAATCTGTAAAAAAATACAGATCTTTATATAAATCTCGAATGATTTTTTGAAGTTTACTACCGATATTCGTTCCAAAGATAATTCCGATCGTTTCTTTAATTATTTGTCAACAAAAAATGTTATTATAACGAACAATTACATTATTTATTTTTGATAGGTAATGATCTTAAGGAAAATATTTTATTAATACCTTGAGTCCATAAATCCTACCAGTTATTTTTCACGGGTTTGCACCAGTCTAATCATAACTTGTGCACCATGGCGGAAGCACACTATTTTTACTGTATCAATTCAAAAACCGGAATAACAAAAAGATATTCTAATCAGTATGCCAACGAGTTTTTGTGACTGGATAGTTCATACGTTAGTAAGAAAATCTGTAAAATCCCAGTAAAAATAAATGAGATTATTTTATAAATGTGAAAATTTGGACGAACCAAAGAGTGTTTCTACGGATAGTGGTATGTGACGATCTATCCTTCTGAATATTATCGATGTTATAATGACATGATATCTAGTAACCTGATCAATATTATTCATGAGACTTCATTCATTGGAGCAGGACAATGTAATGATCTGCCCTTTCTTACTTCAAACTTTTTCTTCTCTTCTTTCTACGATAAATTTTCTTTAAGTCCCATAGGTAACTTTTCCATAAGGCTTTGGTTATGTATATATCCGGGGTAGGAAGGTCCTCCCTGCCGTCTTTCAATCCCTTGCCTCTCTCTTTATTACACACCCCTTCAAGTGTGTACATCCTAGTTTGTCTACGTGACGTACGACCTTGAACGTACTCATTTCACGTGACGGTTCAGTATAAAAAGGCTTCACCGAACGTTGTGTTGGTTTTTTGTTTCTCGGTTTAGAAACCTAGTTATCTATGTATGTGTGGTATCCCTTGGTTCTTTTGAGATAGAGTGAGTTGAATTCATTACCGCTGTGTTTTAAAGCCATCTCATAAACCTGATTTTTCTGAGTCGCCTGCTCTTCAAACTAGCTACGTGAGTCTACCTGTCATAGGATTATGTGAGTATAATAAAGTGTTAGATTTTATATATGTGATATACATACGATAAATTTATGGTGTTAGTTGTCGGCGCCATCCATGTATATATTTTGGGAGGGGAAGGAGAGGAAAGGGAATGAATTTTTTTTCAAGCTAAGATTGGCTCCTCCTCTTTACCAAACAAAACCGATGAATGATAATTTGAGCAAGGCGATCGATATCTGCGTGTCTGGATATCACAACCGGCCGGGTCTCCCCTTGTTCCAAATCGGCAACCGTCACGCCAGAATAAAGAAAACCAGGTCTCATCACCAATTTCAGAATTGCCCCAACCTCAAACACCTCCAGGAAATCTACTTTACTGAGTGTAGAAGGGGAAAGCCATGACATCCCTTGTCACGAATCTAGTCGCGAAAATGTGACACGTAAGGTCCTAAGTTACGTGCCACCTCTAGAAAACGTTGTAACTCCCTCGTCGTCGGGGATTTACATCCCTTTCTAGGTCAATAACATAGATAACACACGACAATCTTGTCGACATTTAGCCTGCTTTTTAGCGATAGGTTGTGTGCCTACCCATTCAGCCAATTATCATGTGAGATATATGTAAGGTCTACTCGAGATGCCAAATTTAGGATGAGGACTGTCTGTATTTTAATATTTGGTTCTAGTAATTATTTTATGAGGTTACTAGCATCCTCGTGTATTAGGTATGGGTAACTTCTACTGAATACCTATCCTCTCAGGTAGGTATAAACGGATAATTGGTTTGATTTTTGCATTTAATTTAAAGAGGCTGCCTACCTCTCGAAAGGTACCTGTTGAGAAAAGTTGTTCGGTTGGTAGTTTTATTTCGGAGATTACCATCTCCCTCTTTTGCCTCTAGATATGTTTTTGTGCATCCCAATTCGTAACTTAGAAAGTCAAACAATAGATGAAAAGTATTAAATTAGAAAGTCAAATAACAGAAGAAAAGTTTTCATTTTGTTCCGTCTGGTTGCATCCGATCGCTTTCAATTCGGGAGGGCATACGCTTGCAAAACTTCCCCTTTGACTGACTGTACACCGCGCCTCTCGGCCTATATATGAAAAGGTCATTGGCCTGTCTCTCACTCACAGCTGATTGACAATCCGTCTAGGGTATTCCTTTTAATGATAACATTATTTGGGCGGCAGGTGTCGTAAACTTAGTTCCTGTACCTCGGTTGTATCCGTCTTTTAAAAGGGGTCCTCTGGAATTTAATAAATAATATAAAAAACTCACCCAGTTAGTCACCTCTCATTCTCAGCGTGAAGCTTACCTGGTTACACTATATAGCTAAATCACTTTAATTTTCGACCTCCTCCCTACGCTTATAAAAGGGTAATTAAATATTCCTGTAAATAAAATTGTACCTCCCTAATCTGTCAGGATTCGAACCCACAGTTAATAATCTATTTGATTCTCTGGTTTTCGGTCTCCGTGGATAGAATGCCATCTCGCCAAATCAATAACCTAGCCCGATTAAACACTTCCTGCCTTTATATGTTCACTCTGTTTTAAAAACGCAATCATTATTTTTATCATTTCCATGTTTTTAAGACAAGTCACTTAGTTTGAACTACATATTTACGAAATCACGTTTAATTTAACACATTTTATATTATAATCGCGATCGCCCAACCCTTAGCGCCCCTGGGGTGATTTTTCACAAAACGGCGCTCTACAAATTATCCAATTATTATTATTGTCATTATTATTAATTGTATTCTCACTGAGTCGAGCCACTTTCACTTCACACAAACACTGGTTCAATAATCTTTCACTTTAATTCAAAAACCAACAAAGCTTTCTAACACCATCTGAATTCACTAATTAACTCTAATTTCACACAACACTTCTGATTTGTATTGATTTCTCGGAGCTGCCAACGTATCTAAGTTCAAGACTCGACTGCTTCATCGATCTCTGCTCCTTTCCCGTGGGAACATGGCACTTCTAGCCCGCCTGTCAACAAATCCCATCTGTTAGCCCAAACAAAAAATTTTTGGAGTACATTAATTTCGTTTATTTATGTGGATATACATAACATCACAACAAGTAAATATGATTTAAGATTTTCACGGCAATAAGTATTTTTGTTATTGGGGTGTTATGCCGTGTTGCGCTAACTCCTTCTTTAGCCAACGTTTCGGACAGCATTGCAGTGTCCATAATCAGGGCAGATGTGTTATTTGAGGTTGTGGTGAAATGTGAGCTTATGTATGAGGTTGTGATACCGTGTTGCTAGCTCCAACCCTCTGAGCTAACATTAACGTATCATTTTTTTATTTAAAGTGGTTTTCTTCGTTTAGCTCTGGTGTAGCCGTCAATTACCGGATACCAGGAACTATTGAGCTTAGCTCCATCGTCTATTGATGATTAAGGGATTTTTATGGATTTCAATGGCCTCCGTAATCAGCCGTGCTCTATAAGTTTTGGATCTCCCCAGGACTTCAGGAACAAATCCAAAGTAATGCCCGGTGTCAATCAAATGTTCGGCAATTGCCGACTTAACTTCGACAGAACTCTGAAGTGTTCTGAGATCCTTTTGGAGATAGTCCGCTCTGTCTGGCCTACATAGACTTTGTCACATCCGGAACAGCTGAGTTTATACACTCCATCTGTTTCCAGAGGAAACTTAGTCTTTGCAGACCTCAGTAAGTCCTGTATCTTTGTCGTTGTTCCAAAGATAGTCTTGATACTTTCCTTTCTCAATAGCCTGGCAATTCTGTCTTTCACATTGTGCACATAAGGCAGGAAGGCACAGACTTTCAACTCAACTCTTTGTTCAATTCTGTCTTCGTTTGGTGCAGATTTGGCTCTTATGATTTGCCTTGTCGAGAGATGTTGGGAAAGTTTGTATGTAGGAGCACCAATAGCGCTGACAATCGGTCTCATTGGGATTTCCTTTTTATGTATTTTTGGGAGACCGTACAGGGCAGGAGTTTTAGAGGCTTTTACAAAAAGCTTAGACCAATCCTCTTTCCTGATGCTAGAAGCTTTGACTAGTTCCCTTGTTTTTATATCAATCTTGTTGGTGGGGTTGTTTTTAATCTTCTTATAGGTACCGGAATCGCACAAGAGGTCTTTCATCTTCTTTATGTAGTCTGCCGTATTAATCACGACAGTGGCATTTCCTTTGTCGGCTGGCAGAACCAAGATTTCCTCATTAGCGCGTAATTCTTTTAGGGCCGCAAACTCTCCTTTCGTGATATTGGGGTGGGGTATTTCAGCCCTTTTCAAAATATGCCAAGTCTCTTACCGGATGTCCTCTGCTTGCACCTCTTACATTTTGTGTAGTTTCATCATTGTATGTAGTGCAGTCTCTACACCACGATTTGATACGGTGGATTCCACAGGTATCTTTTTGGGGGCCACTGCAAAGATCATCCCCTTTGCCAGCACAGAAGTTGCGTCTGGGCTCAACGCAAGGGTCGAAATGTTGTTGACAACTTTATTTTGATCGAGTTGTTTTCGATCACCTTTTTTTGTCTCGGTTGAGCCTTTCGAACTTTTGTTTCTGTCTCGCATCTGTTGACTGCTTAGATCTTACTGCTTGTTGGTAAGTCAGGTTGTCAACTTTTCTGCAGTCTTCTTCGGTAAGGGTTGCACTTAGGTGCAGATGTAGAGCGAAAAGGTCCCGAGATACTCCATCTAGCTCGCCTCGCACATTGTGGATCCTCTCCCTTAATAGCGCAGCTCTTTGGAATACTCTATCTGCTTTCCGGGATGTGATGTGTCTTTTTATTTGGATGTGTACTGGTACAATCGATTCTTCTTTACACCTCTTGAGAAAAGCAAGGCTGCCCAATAGATGGTTCCTTCTTTTTCTTAGATTCTCCAATCCATAACATTCTCCATAACACCCTCCATAACACCCCAAAAACAAATAACAAAAATACTTTTGGCCGTGAAAATCTTAAATCATATTTGACGAACTTCTATGGGGAGGAAGTTCACACACTGGTACGACGATTGGAACAGGACAAGTAAGATTAAAGACTAGAAACAATGGCTTTTGGAGGAGGCCAAAAGGAGGCAGGAATGTAGCGATATGACGATGACAATGAATATTGTCAAGAATAATCACAATTTAAACGTTGTACACAATGAATCAACATACCTGTAACACTATAATACTGTCGGCCACCAAAGGACTCGACACAAAGGGAGATCTCCTCGGAGGTCGCAGAGAAATAAACTTAGGACAGTGGGTGTCCAAATGGAACTGATTGATCTCCAACAATCGAGTGCTGGAGTAGCTGAATCCCATCTCATTGAGTCGCTGCAACAGGTCTGATATGTTCCTACAACAAACCGGACCCTTAATTATTTGATTCCTATGATAAGTGCATTTGAAATCAATGACCAAGTGGATGTTCCGGTGGATGCAATCCAGAGGCAGATCGTGGAAGAGGATTGGAGCAGGACGGAAAGTACTGAGTACTGGAGGTCGAGGGACTGCAGTTAGTGGAGAGCATTTGTGGAAGGGACCAATTGGTGAAGAGACCAATCTCACCCTGGGATGTAGCGTCATGATGATGATAAATTTGTAAATACAGCAATAGTTAAAGCTAAATGTTTTTTTTTTAGATTAACTAAGTTTATACTAGTTAAAGAAGTTACATAATTGTAAGGGTGAACTCTTTATTTTAGGGTAAAAAGTTTATTTTATAGGTGCTAAAAATGTTTATTACCTTGATTTGAAAACGTTTACCCATCCAGTGATGGTCTCGCGTTCCAGGGTAGCTGACATCCGCTCATCACGCAAGTGTTTTGGCAGCAATTCTGACAGACTGAAACCATAAAAAACTGTTAAAATTCATTAAAACTTATAAATCAATTTTATGTTTTTATATTAAGCCGGTGTCGTATAAGTGAGGAAAATAACGTGAAACAGTTTTTCGTAACGGTTTAAGTTCAAAAGTTGAAAATAGTAGTTGAGTTGACCCAGAAATTCAAGACATAAATACCTGTATGGCGCCAGAGATCAATTCAAGTGTTTATTGAGACATACGAACAGATTTTCTGCCCAATAGTTATGATTCAGTAACACAAACAGAAATAAAAAAGAAAATTTGTAACTAACCTGCGTGCCTTTTTTCTGATTCTCAGTTTGGCAATGGCAGCTGAAATCTTAACTTGATGATCCCATAGCGATATATCGAACTTTTTCAAAATGGTTCCCAGTTCCCCCGCCACGTCAACCATGATCTTCTGGATATCTCCTCGCGATAAATCCCTAGTTAAAGTTGCTGCAGAGTTCTCCAATAACGTGGAAGAATCTGGCATTGGTTCGTTCCTTGTCTTTTCAAGTGCTTTCAACAAAATGTCGCCACTTTTAACAGTTCCCCTGCCTAATAACATATTTTTCTTTTCGATCTGTTCAGAATTGACTTTTATTTTGTCCAAATAATCTTTGCTTAATCTACGCATTTCTACAAAAGTTCCAACACCAGCGTCTACTTTATTATTTGTAATGCTTTGATCTTCTTCTGAGAGAACAGCTTCTGGAATACATGTAATTTCCAAACTACTCTTTCTTCTTGCTTTGATCGCGTCCATTGACAGTTCTCTAACAGCTCTAAACTTTGTACTTATTATATTACGGTGGAATAATGTATCTCTGGAATCTATGGAAGAATTACGAGAAGATTTGTAGAAGAGTGCAGAGTCTCCTGTAGTTCCTGATGAAGAGTTGGATGTGGCAGAGCTGGTGGACACCTTCCGTTGATTGCTGAAAGCATCTTCACTCCGTTGAAACGCAAGGTACGAGTTCTTAGTACTGTCTCGTTTGGCCCAACGACGTCTTTGTTGATCAAGTAGAAGGAGCCATGCTATATTCTTATGGTTGGTGGCCTAAAAAAATAATAATATGTGCAGGTGCACGAAAGAGGAAGTAAAAAATTAACAAATATTAATTTTTACAAAAGTTTTAGTTCAAATTCCTTTAGCAAAGCTTCCGACAGCGTAATTACGAATTTAATTTCACCATCCCGGCTTTATAAAAAAATGTTATTAATGAAAAAGTATTTGTTCCTTAGTTTTTTCCAAGCAGCCATAGCATTGTGTCTAACAAGTTATTTATTGTATAGCAACATGAAAGTAAACTGATGCATTACAGAAGAATGAGGAGTCAATTTTTATTTTTTAATGTTACACCTCTGTACAGTATAAAGACAGGGGAACTATATCGCCTCCCGGTTGGGCAGTTATGTGAGGCGGGTTAAGGTAGGGGTCGTAAGAAAGGATTTATTAATGCGGGTCTTGAAGATGCCAGGATTATACGAAGGAGGAAAACAGATGCTGGTAGCTCATTCCAAAAATAGTCAAAAATGCGACCCGTTCTCATGAAGCCAACTACAACTCTGAACGGCTGTACCCCTCGGTTCCAAATACCTTTGACAATCCAAATAAAGCGATACCAACCTTTTGATTCTGACAAAGTTCACACAATCACAAAGTGACACAATCCCTAGTATTTTGTACGCTTGTAGCACAATGTAAAAGTCGTTTATTTGAGGGCTTAGTTTATCGAAAAAACTGATTTGTTTATTTGTGTAACTCGTAAATAAACAGTCAATATTTATGATAATGTGCGGTTTTTATTCGCCAACATGATATTTATGATTACGGTAATAGCATATTAAAAAAACTCCATTATTACATCAGGCTTTCTTCCAAAACATCACGTTTCTGATTAAATTTGACCTCTAAACTTTCTAATAACATGTTAACGATTTTTTTTTTTCAAATTGCTATTGACCTTCGTTTAGCTATCTCTAAAGAGCTCCATTCGATCAGCCTAGCGACATGGCAGCCTGCTGCTTGATGCCTATACGATCAAACATAATGCAAATTCGTCACGCGATACCCGAAAGAGTTCACAAATCGAACTCACCTAAAATACTAAAAGATTTTCTATGAAGAACAGACGACTGAACAATATGATTGACGACTAATAAAAACCTTATAAAATGTAATGCCAATAATTCCCTGTGTCTGAACGAAACTTGGCTGCGAAATGAATTATACTACTGAACCTTACAATATCGAGAGATGGCGAAATTGCCAAAAACGTAATTTGCGTTAGCAATAAATGTCCAAAATAAACGACCGTTGGAATTTTCTGTTGGTTTTTATTTTCTTTTAACTGTCAAGGGTAAAGCAAAAAGCTTTTGCTTTTATCAAACTAGAACCGACGACGTGGAATTTTACATAATACATGAGGCCAATCAATTTTCTTATTATATGAATAGAAAGATAATTTATTTGCAACGAGCCCGTAATATATTACATTCGTAATAAGTCTGCCAAGAAATATTATTTAGGATAGGGACGGGACTATTTGGTAGATTGGATATAAGCACACTTTTCCAGAACTAACCGTTTACTCGAACTAACCGGCACTCATTACATTTTAAAATATTTAATTTTTAAATGAATTGAGATTGGAAACAGGTAAATGCAAACGTTGGGTAATTTCGAAGGCAGTGAAAAAGACAATAAAATAAAGGTAGTGTTCAGAAATATTATACATAGGTTCAGTAGATAGTCGTTATAATACTTAGTGTTTTCTTACCTCAAAGCAGGCCCCATAAAAGCCTACTTCCACCAAAGCTTCCTCCAAAATGCTCTTATCTAGAAGAAGACAAAATAAACTTGCATCACGGGGTGGCAATTATCTTCTGAAATGAATTTCTATTAACTACAAAATGATAAATAAATGCAATCACAAAATCCTCGCAACATTTTTAGGCTCATAAAACATTTTTTTGTCATCAACTTATAAATCTGCTTTCATAAGCGTATTTGAACCGTTTGTATGTCACAGATGCAGTGAAATTATGGCATACCCAGGATTGCTGGTACGCTGGGTGAAGTTAGGAAAGGAAAGAAAAGGGCGAGAGGAAGGGTACGATGTACCTGGCTATTCAGATACTATCAATAAACACAACATAAACCATTTCAAGTCACTTTTAGATTACGTATATATATCTAAAGAGAATAAGAATAAGAATAATATGCTCTATGTATACAGGGTGTTAAGAGACTTACCCTAACTTACTTTAACCAGTGATTCCTGAGCTTATTATAATAATACAAATTATGTTCGAAAATAACTATTTATTTTATAAAGCGCTTGAGTCAGATTTTGGATTCAAGAATCAGAGCTATGTAAGCAATATACTGCCTTGCATGGAGGTCGTCAGAAAATACGTTCAGGAGATCTTTAAAAAACTGTCGATATTACAAAACAAAATCAAATACATTTCATTTAACAAACCAATTGGCTTTTTATTAAATTTTCAAAACTTATTATTGCCTTACTATGGCTAGCCAAAAAAAGTTTATGATGCTAAGTTATCGTGACTGCACAGAACAGTTTGTAGCATACATAATAATAATGAGCTTTTCGTTGGGTAGCAGTTTATTTTGTGTGTCATGAATTCAGGTTGATATGTCTGAAGTTGAAGTGATGTCGCATAACAAATCCTTGAGCTTTCAAGTTTCACGTTCGCCGAAACCCGAACAAAAATTATTATATGTGTTTTGTGCCAATTACTTCAAATCCGATATATAAATACGATACTCATGTCACGTCATTTCGTTTCCTTATAACTTTTTTTATACAGAGTATGTCAGTACGCCCTACTTTATCGAAGTTATTTTTTGGGTTTAAAAATAGTTTCAATTCAAAATTCAACCTGCAAGTGTTGAAAAAAATTCTGGTTTGAAATGCAGGGGAAAGTGATCGAACAACTTTTGAGAAACGAAAAGAACAGATGATTCAAAAATAACGAATCTTCTCTCCACTTCTTGGTATTTTCTATAAACCTGAACAATATAATATGCTATGCTGACAAAGACACCATAAGTTTCGAAACATGTCGATCATTTTCTATTAAATGGTGGCGAATATAAAATTATTTATTTTAAATATAATATGTGTGGCGGTAGCTACTAGAATGTTCAGGAACGTTCATACGTGCAACCCGCATCGCATAATGGTAAGACGGTGAAATGACGCTGCTAGAATAATATCTACTTATCTACCTATCTACTTTCGATCGGACGGATTATTCTCGAACGTATTTGCTCCTGCTATATTAACAGTATTGACGTCATTATAAAATAAGACAATATTGTAAGTGCCTCATAGAATAAAAATTTCAATTATGGCGATTGATTTTAAGTAAATCGGTTTTTACCGACAAATACTTAAACTGCTTACAAATGAAAAATAGGGTAAGTGTGAATAAAACCATATAAATAAGTGGTCTCCGTGTGACATAACCATAGTTTTGTAATGGCTTTGAAAGCCAAAACAGCTGTCACAAATAATTAAACATTCTAAGTGCGTGATTTGAAACTGTATTTCTGCGTAATGCGTAAAATAAATCAAGTTCAATGAACTTTTTACATTCAACATTAGAACTGATAAGTATGAATCATAGCAGACAAGCGATAAAATAGGTACCACAATTATTTCTATATATATTAATTATTTATTCGAAATATATATTTATTTTTCCTAAGTGTTTGACAGATGTAGAGTAGATAGATGCCGTAATTTTTCAAGTTTACTAACATAGGACAGGTAAATTTCTTCTTTCGAAAGGAGTTTGAGTCCTGAGCCAAATATATATCTTCACAAATCCAACAAAAAATGTAATATTGCATGATTTATCACAGGATATTGACATAAAATTATTAAAGTTGACATATTTATTTTGTATTCTATATCTTCTGATCCGCCAATCTGTTTTCTCTATTTTTTTCTTTCCTTTTTAATAATCGACTAGTGTGTACCATCTATATATTGCGAATGAGTTTATTTATAATTGGATTATTATGGCTCACATGTGAACAATATGCAAAACCCAGTAAAATTATTAACAAATTAATAACTTTTTCTAGATTCACATAAATTCTAAGTGAAATCCTTTGAGCAGCAACAATGTGTAGCAATTACAAAATACAAACGTACCTCAAGTTCGTGCTAAAATAACATAAAGATTCCAATATTTCCAGAAAAAATATATTTACTACGCGATATTTTCCTTGTATACGAGATATCGGTGAACGTATGATATTATTTGTTATTTTTATTCCTTGCAAAGGGAAGAATGGAGTGGGCACTTTATTAAACCACCATATCGGTTCCTCGCCAACAATAACTCGAAACATTTAATATCATTCGATTTATCATGGGTAAACGTAATACTTTGTTTAGAAAATAAAGAAATATGGTTACAATTCTTAAATACCCGCACCATACAGAGAATATAAAAATAAAATTTAAACCTACGTTTAATCGTAATTAAAATGGTTTTCATTGTTTGCACTTGTAATGTGAAAATGTCGTTTTCAAAACATGCCCGTTATAAATAACCTAGATTTTACCCAAAATATTATGGCTTTAAAAGATATATTCAAGATATATCAACAAACGCTGATTTTGAATGTATAAGTTTTATTTTATATAATTAATAATTATACGCATAATTAATGAATCGTCTTTTTAAAACCATAACAACGATTAAAACCGTAAGAGGTACAAACGCACTGTGATTGGTAGGCTGGTTCTGACAGATTTTATACCGTTACCTCACACATTAGTCGTCTGCGTTCAGTAGAGTGGGGACAATTTTGTGCCAAATTGCGCTGCGTAGTCTCGCACAGGGTATATTTTAAGGGTGGTATACAAATTAGGTATTTCAAAAGATTTCATGCTTTTGAAAACTTTTTTTCGCGTTGACTTGAATGAGATTGACCTAACTGTTAACCAACAAAACGAGGTACGCGTGACGTCACGCTTACTCCGTTAAATTTCGATCGTTTTGGCTGTCTTTGAGAAGTTCAAATATTTAAAAATTAAATCAACATTTGTAAAAAAAAAATCGGTGTATAGGAAGAAAGGTTTTTTTTATTTAATATTTGAAAAAAATATTTTTTACATAGATTAGTATACAGGATATAAACAAGATATAAAACAATAGAAATTAAAGTAGCCTTTCCTCACCATAAAGAGACAATGCTCTTGTGTTTGGTGAGGGAATTCTAGTTCAATTATATATATGTTAGTAAAGGTAAATAAATTATTAAGAAACAACACAAGATTTAAACAATATTACTTCTAGATGTAAGTAGTGAACGTATTTTGGACGTTTAAGGTAATTTTTTAATTTATTTTATTTTTTTAATTTCTCTACGGATGTAAGTTATTTATAATTAGATTAATAAAAACAGGACCTTACCATTTAATGTAAAACGGTTTGAAATATTATGATTAGCGGTTAACACCGGATTTTATTTATCTAGATAAAATAGTAACTTCGTGAGGAATTCTTCTAGAAACATTTGAGGTTTTAGTAATACGTTCATCAGAAATACACCCCACGGAAAGATCGATTTTCTAGGCCTGCTAGGGCAAAGTCAACCGTAGGACCATCCATTGCGCCGGGCCGCACGTCGAATATTGTTTTTACACGACGTCATCACTTATGTCGTTAAGATTCCCACTTTATTTTAGAGATTTGTTAGGGAAAATTCAACCGCAGTCCTGTCGAATACACCAGGGTCGCGCGTCACATATTTTGTGCATGGCTACTTCACTGCTCCAGCTACGAATACTCATTGTTTGCGAATTGCGATACTTATAAAATCATGTAAAAACAACCGTATAACGAACACAGAGATTTGTAAGGGAAGCTCACTGTGTCGTTTCGTAGATAGGTAATTTAGGATAGGATAGTTTTTGTAATTTGTACAGCGCCGTTGAGGTGATTTTACACGAAAACGGCGCTTTATTAATTAGCCAAATATTGTTATTATCTGTAATATTATCACGCTAGCGTCTGGACGGTCTAGGCCTTATGATTGGTCGAATTCAAATCGTATGTTTCGGGTAAATCCCGAATAGGGGGACTGCTGGCAAAATTCGACCACTCTGCCCCTCTGGCGGTATAAGAACGAACCGAATGACTGGCGCGAATATTTAAATATGCAGCTAACAATACGGATAGTTACGCAAAATTACTTGACCATTAACAAGCGTTTAATAAGAAGATTTCTTCTGGAAGCTTATAACTTTGTGATGGCATTATTTATTTTACTAAAACATATTAGAACATCTCGGAGCTCTAAATGGAAATAGTGAATCTGAGTTTGATCATCTTTTGAATAATGATCACACTTTTGATAAAAATTCAGGTCTTTAAATACTTCACACAGGATATAAAGAATCGCAAATAAATAATTTTGAACTTTTAGAAATAAGAAAACATGTCAATATAAAATCGGATTTAATTAATAAGAAAAAAAAATTATAAAACCTCTTTTAAATATTTTCCCATTCAACTGGTCTTTCCCGTCTAACGATATTGTAATTCCTAATTCTGATAAACCCCGCCCACTCTACCCCTCCCCCCTCCTTCCACTTCTTCTTTCCAATTGTAATCTATATTTAATTTTTTACTTCAGTGTATACTTACTCCTGATGAGGTGAACTTCGTTCATGAAACATGTAGTGGTTGCATATAATAATGTGATGTAAACAAAGTTATTTGTGTTTTAATGAAATAAAGTTTAATAAGATTACATTATTTTATCTATTTCCGTTATATATCAATGCATTTGTACGCAATAAAATGTAAATATTATATTTATTGGACAATTTTTATAGCGCCGCTTTTGTGAGATATCACCTCAGGGGCGCTATATTGTAATAATCTGTTTACAATATATACTCACCCTCTCTCTCCGCGGAGCTGGTTTTTAACTGCTAGTTATTATTATCATTGCACAGATGCAAAATATCTGTTAAAACCTCTTTAAATACAGATAAAATCTCTTTTTCATCTTTTTGTAGTAAATCATTCAACAAATTTAATCGAAAGTTTTTCGTGTGAGCTCTAAACGCTATCTGTTTGCAAAGTAATCATGAATTCTCAATGCATAATTACCGGGCAAATATTGATTCGCACGCTTTAAAAGCCCCCCCGCTAGGTGCCAATCCTGGCGGGAAATTGAGCCAATTAAACTCCCCAATCAATACTCCCCGCCACTGCAAGACAGGTGAAATACCCATAGATGGGATTAAAGGGGAATATTAAATTTATTTATAGGTCGCACAATTAGCGTTGATGCGAACAAGACATATAATTATGTATATTGGTGCGTATCTTAGATAATGGAAACAAGGTAGTTATGGCATGGAAGCATGCCGACTGTTACCGAGTTGCTACAAAACTAATACGGACCATCATAGCGGCGGAACCAATGAAAGCTATGTGTTTTGTATTAGATAGAAACAAAGGCGGGGCGCCGCAGTGCGGAGAGGAATCTTTCTATACTACGGGTAAGCGATGTTGGAACTCTTGTATGCGGTTTTATACCGGACGGGATAACAGAGGAATATTATTTATTTACATAATATGTATATGTATATATACTTAGGATTTTCTGAATTGGTACGTATGTATGTAGTGTATACATAATGTACTAGCCAGAGATTTCCTTGAAAAGCGTCACTGAAAAACAGCTTTGTGTCTTGCCTACGCTTAATTATTGTTTTCAGCGAAAAAGGGACAAGTTTATTGTTTTAGCAGTCGTCGAAAAGTTTTACAGTGTGTTATGTTTATTATTATACCAACACCGACCCGAGAAAATTACGGTTTATCATAAGTCCAATTTTTAAATAGACAATACACGTACCTACTTTATCGAGTGAACTTAATGAATTTTTTTTCATTTCCACTGGAATTTTCTTTTCCGAAGTTAAATAATAACTTTGAAACTAGCCGTATGCAAGCAAATGTATGAGAATGTTCGACACGATTGTTTTTTTTTAATAAAAAATAATAACATGTGAATAACTTTGTTATAAACATTATTTGATAATGGTAATAGAAACCTTTAAGAAAGAATGCGATATAACTGGGATTAAAAAACACGCCGGGTGTTAGAACCTGCGTATCTAATACACACTTTTAATCGCAAAAATTCTTTTCGTTACCATTCAGAATCAGTAAATTTAAAGAAGCAATGTGTCGCATGCCGTTTAAGTATTTATAAAGCACATACTATACTTTAGAGCTCTTTGAGTAAATGAATCTTCTCCTCGGAACGACGTGCTTATTCCAATTAAGCTTATCGCTGCAACACGATTTGCATTTTGTCACCGTGAAACAGTTTTCATTGTTGGAGCATTTCACAAGTTACTGGAACGGATACTAAATTGTAAATTGCCCAAACGGCGTGACGTACCACGGTATAAGTAGGTCAAATCTCGGTTTAAACTTTGTACTTGTTTACCTATCACCGAAGGGATGAACCGATAGAAATGTGTCTAGAGCAAGTCCGTTTAGCTTAAGCCAGAGTGTAGATTCTTAATCCTAATAATTAGTTTTTTGTTCAAATATGCCTTAAAAGTTTCGGACTCAGTTGTTTGGAGGTCCATCCTCTCAGTAAGTTGTTTAAATACTACGAGGCACTTTTTTTATTTTTTTTTATTTATCTATCAATATAAAGGTTTTTACTTGTATTTATCGACATCTGTCTCACTAGGGTACACCTGTGTCGAGACAGACGTATACAGATACTTATAGAATATTTACATGCATGACTAAATCAAAATCAAAATACAAATTACAAATTTGTATACATTTTAAATTATGGAGTCAATAGATAGATAATAGAAAGAGTAGGTACAGGTATGACAATATTGTAAATATATATGTAATATAAATGCATTTAATTGGAGGACGTAGTTACAAAGGGGTTTTTATAAAATTATTGATTCTAATATTTTATTTAGTATTTAATAATAATAATAATAATGATTTTTTGTCTTCTTTTCTTATTAACACATAGACATAATGATATCCTCACTGGGATCTCCCGTGCTGAGGATGTCATTTACATATTATAATTTAATTATAAGAAATTAATATTACAACAATGTATCATGTAGTATATATATTTTTTTTAAGTAATTTTAAAATAAGTAAGATAGTGTTTTTTGGTATAGTTCAGTTGATTCTGTTTTAGTCTGTGTTTGATCTCAGTAAATTTTCTATTTCAGATCTCCCTATGTTAAGTATCCAGCTTTTTATTTGAGATTTAAATGTTAAAGTGTTGAGGTTTTTGAGTGTGAGTGGTATTTTATTATAGAGTTTAATACTATGATATAAAAAGCTTTTTTGCCCAAAAGTTGTATTAGTAGTTATTTGTTGGATATGTTTTCGACCATGAGATCTAGTGTTTCTACTGTACGTGTTTGTTGTTATTTCTTGGGTTTTGTACTTATGAATGTAAATGAGTATAGTTTTAGAATATAGTTGTTTAATTGACATGATGTTAAGATTGGTGAAGATTTCTTCAGTGCTAGTTCTTACAGGAACTTTCATTATGGCTTTTTGCGTTTTAATTAGTGGATTTAGTATATTTTTGTTTGCACTGCCCCATCCGATAATACCGTATTCTAACAGTGATTGGCAGAGAGCCAATTGCAGAGAGCCATTTGAGTTGTTGTTATTGTTTACGTGTAATTTGGTTTACAGATGTTTCCGATAATGGGACGCTCAATACTTGTTATCCATTTCTTTATTTCATGTTTGAATTTGGTTATTGACTCTGTTTGTCTAATCAAGGTTGGTAGTGTATTGTATAGTTTGCAAGCTGTGTATTTAAAATGTTTTTGCCCAAAGGTGGTTCTAGCAAAAGGAGTTTGGAGAAGTTCTTTATTTTTGGCTCGGGTATTGTGTATCGTTTGAGTTGGTTTGTATAGTGTTTTGCTGTTTTGGTGTAAATTAATCAAGATGGATCTTGCAAAGAGCTGTTTTATGTCCATAACGTTGATAGTATTGAAGATAGTATCAGTGTTGGTAGAAATAGGGAGTTTGAGAATTATTTTTATGATTCATTTTTGTGCTTTAATCATGGGGTCGAGGGCACTAGAAGAAGTATTACCCCGAGCTAAAATTCCATGTGTGATTGGCATAGTGAGAAATATACTGATTTTAAAAGTTTAAGGTCAAGGAAATTACGTGTTTGTTTGAAAAAGTAAATAGATTTACGAATTTTGTTTATAATGTTATAGATATTTTGTTTCCAATTTAGGTGTGTGTCAAAGGTTAGTCCTAGATATTTGATATTGGTTGCTTGTTCTAGGCATGGGCAGTCACAATTCCGGTCAAGGGGAGAATTTTTGCAAACGTGTATTTTTAAAGTTAAGGGTGACATTGGGATATTGGTGAGACTAAACAGTAAGTATTTTGTTTTAGGTACATTCAGAGTTAGTGAATTATAGTCGAGCCACTGTTTTACCTTTTGAATTCCTTCCTCCGCTTTGGCGTATACGGTAGTCCATTCTTTCGATTGGAATAGTAGGACTGTGTCATCGGCGAAACTGACAATAGTGGCATCGATATCAAGGTTACATAACTCATTAATATATATCAGGAAGAGGGTTGGACCTAAAACACTGCCTTGTGGGACACCGTAACTAATTGGCAGATTCTCAGTTGTTAGTTGTTGTTGACTCTTAGTTGTTCTGATTTTAACGCATTGTGATCTGCCAGATAAGAAGCTAGAGAGAAGGTCTAATTCCTTATTTCTAATACCTATATTGAACATTTTGCGTTCTAATTTGCTATGTGAGATTGTATCAAATGCTTTGCAAAGGTCGAGGAATACCGACAGACATTTCGAGCCCTTATCCAGATGGCGAGAGATATAGTCAGTAACCGTGGCTATGGCATCGTTAGTGCTTTTGTGTCTTCTGAAGCCAAATTGACGTGGCGATAATAGTTTGTTGGTTTCCAAGTATTCCATCAGACTAGTATTAACGATCTTTTCAAACACTTTCGAAAGGGAATTAAGCAAAGTAATAGGGCGATAATTACTGACATCAAGTTTGGAGCCTGTTTTGAAAATAGGGATAGTAAGACCTTGTTTTAGAATAGTGGGGAAAAGGCCTTGGCGGATGCTAATATTTAGAAGATGAGTTATACCGGGGGCAATTTTTTTTAGAACAGTATTGGGTATTTCATCTAAGCCGGAAGATAAGGAATTTTTGAGAGACTTTGTTGCTATCGAAACTTCATTTTCTGTAACTGTTTTAAGAACGAGGCGTGTTGAGAATTCATCCTTTGTTGCGAGGTTGGAAGGGTCAAGTGTATATTTATTTTTTTTTTTTTTATTTGCTAGTTCTGAACCTATATTTGCAAAATAATGGTTGACATGATTAGTATATGACAATTGTGTTAGGTTTCGATGTAAAGTCTACAGTGTTTTCATTGATTTTGAGAGCGTTTAAGACGTCGGTGGTTTTGTATGAATTAGTAGCTTCCTTGAGAACTTTCCATATTTTTTTAGGGTCATTGTTGCATTCGGAGATTTTTTTATTGTAGTATAAATTTTTGGCTTTCCTGATGACTTGTGTGCAGATATTTCTGTATCTTTTGTAGAAATTGTAGAGTGTGTTATCGTATGGATTCTTGGCACATTTTTTGTGTATAGTGTTGAGTTTCCGAATGCAGTTGATAATATTATGGTTAATCCATGGTTTAAGAGGTTTGATCGCTCTAAGAGTGTTAATGGTGATGATTTTGGTGTTCTGGTTAAGGCTGTCTTGTAGGTAGGTAGAGAAGTAGTTCCAGGCATCCTCTGTGTTTGTTTTATTGTACAGTATGTTCCAGGATTTGGAAGTAATCGTATTGTTTAGGTTGTCATAGTCAATTGTTTTCTTTGCAATTGCAGTTGGTGCTTGGTTTCGTTCTTTACATTTAGAGCTCATTGTGAAGGAAGTGGCGTAATGATCTGTAATTGACGTCATATGAATTTCAGAGGTGTGTTGACTGCTACCAACCCAATACACAATACTGCCGTCATGGATAGAAGCACAGTATACTCCTTGAGAATCTCGTGGACGACGCAGTGTTTTTACTTATGAAGGCAGAATAATACTTTAACTAAAACATGCGAACATCTCAACACAGGTTCTCGTAGTGAGGTTGTTATGAGTTACCCATATCCTCCATTAATCCAGTATCCCTAATACTACAAATCATAGAGGACACACCACCACATCGATCACGCAGCAAGATAGTGTAAAACATGTCTTGGTCACGTGCAATCAGAAGGATCACCTTATATGGTAATCGATGATAAACAGCACTCGGCGCTAACACAAAAATCATGCCCATAAAAGGAATTATTAACTACGGCCGAGGGGGAATTATGAGGGGGAGAGACGAAACAGGAAGGGAAGGAAAACGCACAGAGCGGCAGACGAAGACTTCAGTTGAGAGAACTTTCACTTCAGTTCAGAGAGCCATGGACTTCAGGTGAAAGTAAGGAGACGAGCCACTGGCTACTGTGTGGGTTATCACCCATACATAGCAGCAAGGCCAAATGCAGATTTACTCTAAAATGTTGGAGGGTTGAACCACGAGAGAAGCAACCCAAACGTCCCACATCCGTGCACAGCAGTAAGTGCTTTTAAATATATGGTGCCTCTAACAAACGTAATGAAACAGAGCCAGAAACTTCCAGTATACAATTCCATGCAATTAGGTTAAAAATAATTTAGTAATAATATGCATAACTTTGTTGCCAAATAAATGATATATAAGTATAACTTCATAAAGTGTTTTGATTTTTATGGTTCCTTGAGAGATGGCCTGAACTAGAGATCCCTGAACTTAACAATTTACATACAGTTACTTATCATTTTACACTCTACTACCATATTTTACATCACTGACACTTAAAATCTATACGTAAACTTGAACACCTGTAAATTTTATCTACGAGAATAGAAATAAATAAAAAAAGTTAAGCTTTGGATGTTATTAATGGATATTTCTCTTTTCTAGGGATTATATGTTCAGTGTTGTGTACAAACGTTGAATAGTGTTAAATAGTAGCTGTGATATAACTTGGCAGCGAGGAGTTGGCTAGCTCATTACTTTCAGTTAATTCATGCAATTGCAAACATCACTGCACAAAGTGAAATTACTTTTAACATTCATCATAGAGGGGAACTGTCCCATTAAAATTGCATTGGAGCCTTGAAGCATGCTTAGACTTTTACGACTTGGAGGCCTACAAACTTTAAAAAAACAAGACAAAGTTTTAAAAAGGCGATTTTTGAAATGGCGCTTAGCGTTGAACGTAATGCCTAGTGACCTTGTAAATAATAATATTCGAGTTTGAACAAATATTTTTTGTGAGACTGGAATTGAATCATGCTGTTAGCTCGTCCGGAAAGTGTAGAAAAGACGGTAGTAGTTGCATGTGAGCTTTTCTGTTCAAGTGATGTATTTGAATGAATCGGTAATTACTGTGTCAGAGAAGTAATTAACCTGCTGTATTTTCGGCTGGAGCACAATGAAACAATCACTTTACGAAAGAATACTTCACTGTAGTATAAATACAAGGTGTTAACTTAAGCCTCAGACACATCACGCCATATTATGCGTGCATAAATTGGGTGTGGCATGTATGTTTTATATGCTGGGCTGACACACTACGCTATAATCTTCCCCAGGAGAGGGGATCAGATCAATTAGGAGACTGCCGCGGAATATCATTTATTTGTATGGGATCTGTCACATTGACAGCCGATTTGTTGATGACAGCCGCGTAATTACGGCACCCCGTAAATTGTTCTGACTCTTTCTCGTCGCATAGTTTTCAAATATATCCTGGCTAGCAGATCACAGCGCATAACGTCGCCAAGCACACACTAATAGCACATCATTTTTTAGGTGAGACAGGTCTGTATGGGATTGTATGGCGAACAATATGGAGTTATATTAAATGCTTTGAACTTATGGCGTAATCTGACCCCGTTTACTAGATGTAGAATAATAATGACATTATTTGGTAACGTCAATAGAGTTTAGCGGTCCCTTTGTTATAATAGGAAATATTTTAATTAAATAATATATCAAAATATGAAGGAGATTCCCTGTGTAGTCTTTACCACAAATAAAAAATTATTGGTAATTAATATTGCGTAATACGTGTTTTCCAAATTGATGATGTGTGTGGTCTATTTAAATCAACAATATATTTATCATTGAGTAACACGGATTTAGTAACTAATATTACTAAGCTTTCAGTGGTAGGTGTAGGTACTACAGTTTATAACAGTACGCACCGATTTATTATACTGGGATTGCAACACCATCCCACTCTTGCTGGATTAAAATTCTCACTTTTTTATGATGAACTAACCCTGACCCGTGAAAAACCACAAGATATTATAATTGTAAGATTTGTGAAGCTGAAAATATTTACTAAAAACATATTTGTTTCAAACGCAAAAAATTTCGATATCTGTCAAAAACTTAAACAAAATAAATACGCTTTTCAAATATAGAATTTTAATTTTGGTGCCTAATTTATCGCTTGACTGAACCGATCTCACATTTTTAAAAATTTTAAAATCAAATCAAATCCCAAATAAATAGTTATTTTTAATCATCGTTGCTCATTATAAAAATAGTGTATACAACAAATGTAGGTACACATTACACACATCGCAAGTTTACCTAGTTTCAGTGAAATCGTTAGATTTTTATATTAATATTACACAAGATTCCCAACTGCTCTAGTGTAGGAATCATTGATCATTTTAATTGAACTATCGTGAGAATTCTAAATTCCATAATAAGTATTTGTGTATAATATAATTTGTGTTGCATGTATACATCTGTATAAACGTATTTTTCTTCACTTGTATGTGTTTGTATTGCTGTCATTACGCCATACGTGTCTAACTTATATTCAATTGTTTCAAAAATCTTTTCAGCCTCTTAAGTTTTTAAATATGCAAATTTTTATCTGTTTGTCTTTTTTATACAACACTAGTTGACCTAGATAAGAACAAACTTTGACAATTTATATAAATGATAAAATAGATATATATAGATAGAACATAAACCTAGCAGAACAACCACTCCTATGAATGGCCACCTTAATACAGGCATGTGCGATGGGCTATAAATAAGTTTACAATAATATTAAATGTTCATAATATAATAGGTAACTAAAAATAAAAATTTATAAATTGAATACCAAATATGGATATTTGATTCATATGAAGTCTGTCGTGCTTAGAATAATCATATTTCTTGATGCGTAATGTGCTTCGCACCAGACCTTTAATTTTGTAGATAAGCGAATTAAAAGCTCGTTAAGCTTCTAAGTAAAAGTCACATTTTTTTCTCGTCCGACCGCATTTTTGTTTGTCTTGGAAAACTTTTGTCACCACGCGCCACAAAAGACGTCACAGGAGTTTTATAGTAATCAAATTATTGTACTCTACCTGACGTGAACCAGGCGTTGCTCGACTTTCTAAACTAACTAACAAACTAACCATCACGCTGTTTCCCCGCAGGGGTAGGCAGAGAGGACGGACCGCCAAACAACTCGGTCTTGGCACACACTTCTTGCCTCATTCAAATTCATACATCGTCTCATACATACTCTTCTATTATTCTGACTCTTGACATGGCCCTACTCGAGTATCTGATTCACTTGATCGTGCCATGTCTTCCTCGGGCGTCCCCGACTTCTGCTACCATTCGCATTTGCATCATATATCCTCCTTACACTCCTATCTTCGCTCATTCGCTCTACATGACCAAACCATCTAAGCGTCCCTTTCTAAATCTTACTCATCACGCTTACATCAGCCTTGCACTCTTTGCGGATCTCCCACATTCCTCACACGATCAAACATGGTTTTACCACACATACGCCTGAGGGATCTCATTTCAACAGCATTTAATCTACTTTCATCCTTTCTTTGCCAGTTCCATGCCTCACTTCCATACATCAAGGTAGGTACCAGCACTCCGTTGTGGACTGCTAACTTCGCTTCTTTGGACAATTTTTTGTTAGCGCCAACGGCGTTCAGTTCTCCTTTAACGGAATTACCTGCATTTAACCTTCTTTCAATATCTCTGTCAGCCTTCCCATCTCTCGTAAACATACTTCCTAAATACACAAACTCATCTACCTGCTCTAAGTATTCTTCATTCACAACTATATTGCACACTGTTTTCGTACTCTCTCTTTCAAACACCATTACTTTAGACTTACTTACATTCATCATCAACTCATTTTTCATGCATACTTTGTTCATCCTAGACACGAGAGATTGTAGATCATCTATACCAGTGGTTCTTAACCTGGGTTCGATCGAACCCCAGGGGTTCGGTGAGTTAGTCTCGGGGGTTCGGTGGAGGTCAAGACCCCCGAATTATATTTGATGAAATCATTGAAATTCAGCAGAGCCAGGTTCAACAGCAACTCTTCATAAAAACATCATTCTTAACGTGTTGGTGTCAACAAATGGAAACATACCCTGTTATTGCTAAGAAAGCTCTGGAGATTTTTATACCGTTTGTTACAACATATCTTTGCGAGCAATCCTTTTCAAAGATGCTGAATATAAAAACGAAGAAAAGGAATTGACTGTGTTGTGAAAATGACATGAGAGTGGCACTTGCCAAGGTAAAGCCGCGAATTTCTGAATTGGTGTCTGAAAGACAACAGCAGAAGTCACACTGATTTAAAGTAAATAATAATTAATATGTTTCATGTTTTGATTTAACCATTAAAATTTAAAAAAAAAATTCTTTTTGTACACCTATATATAAATAAATACCATGTTTTGAATTTGTAAAAATCCAATTTTATTTTTCAAATTAGGAAGGGTTCGGTGAATGCGCATATGAAACTGGTGGGGTTCGGTACCTCCAAAAAGGTTAAGAACCACTGATCTATACTATTAGCAATCAGCACCGCATCATCAGCATACAACAGGCAACATACTTTCAAATTATTCAAATTTGCGCCCAATCCCACCTCTTTCAATTCTTGCATTCAATTATCCACGTATAGATTGAATAACCATGGCGACATTACGCAGCCTTGTTTTACACTATTTATTTTCTCTAGTATCTAAAAATAAAGTTTATCTATTATCAGTGGCGTAGCTAGGTAACCAATGGCCCTGGGGCAAATTAAAAAATGGGGCCCCACTGCTATGTAAACTGATTAGGTTTTATCAAATAAAAATATGAAATATACAAACACTTTAAAAATGCTAAGCTACTTAAGCTCTTTTTTGTGCACTGCAGACTGCAGAGCAGGTAATAAAAATATTAAACAGTAACAACATAAATTACAATTAATACTTGGTGTAGGTTTGGCTAATAAAACGAAATAGAGAAGATTCAAGGGTTTATTATATAAAGGTCGGGCCTACCAACTGACTAAATAACAATTATATTTACATTTTTTTCCTAGCTTTAGTTTTCGCAAAAGTATCAATGACTTCGTTTAAATCCAGGCTTGATGCAGTTTTTTTTCAATTGCTATTAGCGATAAATGTCAGAGTCGAGTTTGGCCCATCTTATTTCATAAATAATTTTTTATTATTTTTAATTTGCTAAATGACCTTTCAGCTGCTGCAGAAGTGACAGGAATTGTAAAGAATAATAACATTGCTGTAGATACTTCCGTTAGGTTGCATTCTAGCGCTCCATATTTGCTCATTATATCCTTACATAATTGGTGAACAGTCCATGCTTGAGTTAGTTGAGGTAAAACTAGATGGTAAATATTAATAAATTGAAGTGAAAAACTAGGGCCAATTATATCTGAATATATTCTTTGGAATTCGTCACACTTTTGTAATAAAGTTGCTTCATCAACATGTAATAAAAATGTTGGTGTCAGAAAATCGAATTTATGACAGACTGCACTCATACCAATAAAACGTGTGTCTAATTGAGATATTAGTGTGTCTAGTACATTATTGAATATCTCAATTTTAAATATTTTTTCTCGGTTTGGAAATCGGTGATCAGCAGCTAATTCATCAAAATGTTTTTTTAACTTTTCTTTGCCTTTTTTCTTAAAAATGGGTATCAATACCATATTTTCTTGCAGTTTCACTGGCTTTGCACTTGAATAATTCGAAATCATTTCTATAAATTTGCAACTTTGCTTTGATCTCTGCTAAAACTTTACTCACCTCGCCCAAATTGATGTCGCATTTTTGTAAAGTTTTGGATGCATAATTGATGTCGTTCGACTTTGGATGCACTGTGCATGAATTCGCAAAGCAACACGAACTCGAAATTTAGCATTTTTGTTTTAATACTCTCTGCTTCACTACGCTCATCTTTATTAGGACTCTTTAGAACTATTTCTGATAATGCTTTGATAATATCAAAATAACGAACTTTTATTGCAGATATCGTATTGACCCTACTGGACCATCTAGTCGGATTTAGTTTTTTTAGAGTGGTGTCCGATTCGCCAGTGAATTTTGACAGTAGATCCCAACGTTTGATGCTATTTCCGAAAAAGTTATACAAATCTTACAACGTTGCGAAAAAAATCTGTATTTCCACACAACTGCTAACGGCATAATTTATCACCAAATTTAAATTATGAGTGTTAGGCGTTAGGCTGGATATCCTTAATATGTTTTTGTACACCATTATACACACCACTTATCACACTGGCTCCATCATAGCCTTGCCCCAAACATTATACACACCACTTATCACACTGGCTCCATCATAGCCTTTCCCCACACATTATACACACCACTCATCACACTGGCTCCATCATAGCCTTGCCCCAAACATTATACACACCACTTATCACACTGGCTCCATCATAGCCTTTCCCCACACATTATACACACCACTCATCACACTGGCTCCATCATAGCCTTGCCCCAAACATTATACACACCACTTATCACACTGGCTCCATCATAGCCTTTCCCCACACATTATACACACCACTCATCACACTGGCTCCATCATAGCCTTGCCCCACACATTTTTTTTAAATCAATATTTTTGTCGATAAATAATGTTGTCACTTGGTTGACTAAATCTACTGCGCCATGTTTGATGGCTGCATAAAAGCCTAGAAACACTTATTTTACTTCTATATCAATTGGCTGTCCATTTTCCGATCTGGTTACTACTGCATACCTCACAACAATGCTTAGCTGATCTCCCTTCGATATGTCCTGTGTCGTATCCATTACGATGGCAAAAAACGGTGACGCTCTAATTTGTTCTAGTAGATGGGTTTCGAGTTTGGTCCCCAAGCTCTCAATCATTTCATTTTGAACTGTTGCACTCAGATATATGTTGTAGATCCTAAAAACATTAAAAAAACAGTTAATAATTATAAACAAAATAAAACGATAAAAACATAGAAATAATTATTATTACCTTTGGGCATATCCAAAACTTGCCGCAAAATGTGATCATATCGGGCGACAAGCTCTACAAAGGACAGAAAATTTCCGTGGTATCCTTCCTGACTTAAGTCTTCTTGATGTCATCTCAAAGCCAAAGAACTCTTTGCTAGGGTAAGTATGATATTGCATAACCTTTGAAGAACCATTTTCCAAAATGATGCTTCTTTGCGAATTTCATTTTCAAGTTCCTTGTCGATAGTATTAGTATCGTTTTTTTCCAAAATTCATACACAGCACATGCTTCCGAATGGCCACTCGAACAACTGTGTTGTTTAATTCTTTCTGATAAATGCTTCCAATCTCTAATTCCCGTACACCAAACATTATTCCTTTGTAAAGCAAATAACCAGCAGGGTTTACAATAGGCAGCGTCTAGTATTTTGGAATAAAACAACCAAAAACGATTAACTGGCCCATATTTAGAACACGAAAAGTAGTACGATTTTGAAAAACACCTATTGTTCTGGTTGATGTCTGTTGGAAAAGGTCCTGAAGGCTGTAGGAGCCCCATATCAAGAATTTGATATTTTTCCTTATCACTTAATATTTTGTTCGTGAAGTTTCCCAAGTCATAAGAAGATTTGTCGTGCACATTTTCGAAAAATGTAGAGGTCTGTGGTTCCTCCAAACCCTCCGCTCTTATGTGTGTCATGCAAACATCATCCACGTTCACATGATCGGCGGCGGAGGTATCTCCAACTGCAATAATTGTCGAATCTTTTTCAGTAGGCTTCTCAACCAACACTGCAGTTACCACATTATTTGAGTCACTATCACTAGAAATATTTTGGCCAGATGTACTTGCAGAAGGCTGACTAAAAAACTTGTCAATTTTTGTTTACTATCTTCTCTTTCTTGGCGTTGTTTGCGTTTAAATGCACCACTGGGTTTTTTCTTTTTATCCATATTTTAATACGCTACAAGTGTCGTTGGGAAATGACGCACATATCACTATCCATCAAATTGACAACACTGCCAACCTACAGAAAGAATTTAGGGGAATTCCCTAGTCATAAGTTTTGAATTTCTGTCAATTGAGTTTTCATGATTAAAGTGGGGTTGCAAGTTGCAACCTGTCATATTTATTTTGAAAATGGGAGAAATTTCCAAAAGTTCAGTTCGATCGAGATTTCTGGTAAGGATTCGAGGGCCCCCTGAGCTTGAGGGCCCCGGGGCACTGCCCCGCGTAGCCCCTAGGTAGCTACGCCGCTGTGTATTATATACATAATGTACATATTATATACATAAGGAAGATAATCTCTAAATTATGGTGAAAACCCTATCAATCTCCGTTGGATAGTTTGGAAGAGCTAAGCGCACAAACACACAGACGTGTTATGATTACGAATTTACGATGTTCCGGGATGTTCCCCAGACCGTTCTCGTACATTTTACAACATTCCTTGATGGGTTCCTTAAATTACTCTAGAATTGAAGCGTAGTAAACTCCGGTTTTGGAAATACCTTTATCTTTGTAATAGATGAACAGAATTCCTTCTTAGTCCCAAAAGACTGTCGCCATGATTTTCCCAGCCGATTGTGACACCTTAAACTTTTTGGATGGTGGTGCGACTTTTTATACTATTTTGAGATACCAATGTATTGTTACGATTACGTCGTAAATTCGTAATCGTAACAATACATTGGTATCTCTACTTTTTATACTATTTAGAGATACCAATGTATTGTTACGATTACGAATTTACGACGTTCCGGGATGTTCCCCAACGTTCCAGACCATTCCCGTACATTTTACAACATTCCAAAATGTTCCGGGATGTTCTGGAATGTTGTGGAATGCTCTCGAATACTCTCGAATTTTCTATAAATTTGTATATGGCGAAACATCCAGCCCTAATATATTTTAAAGCACGCTCTTCAGGTAAAAACGGGAACCTTCTTCATGGATGGGGGATAGAGGGCTACCACACCATATAACTCCCTTTATCGTACCGGAACTCGTTTCTAAGCTTTAGCAGCACGCACATTGTACACTTACTTTTATAATATAAATCGATTACCCACATTTTACTGCAACCTCCCAGTCATAACAAAGAAAATAAAAATTGCCTATCTTTAATTAATAGGGAACAACAATACTATTTCGTTTTTATTGTAAATTTAATTATTTAAGATTCCAGTAAAACTATTTTACAATTTTCATCTTTATCCTTGTAGAAAGTTGGGATAGTTTTAGCTTTGTAAAGCATGTTTTTAAACTAATATTAGTTATTTACAGTTAGCTTAATTAATAATAAAAACATATCAAGTGTTTCGCGTTCAAGCTTCGTTTAAAACGACTAATGTTTTAACATGGGTGTGATTGAACTTTATGCACGAATATTTTGCGTGTTTTGTTACACTCATAATTATTAATTATATATATGATTTTACATATCAATTAATTTAGAATCGTTTAAAAACTCTTTGATTCAGTGGCATTTTAAAATACATGAATCAAAAAAAAAGTTCAATACTGGAGATCTAAGAAATGTGTCATATCACACCACTAGATAAAGGCGACATCTTATCTTTGAAGATTTTTTATTAAATGTTTATCTCTGAAATTTTAAAAAATGTTAACGTTATAGGTCCATTTAGGTAAAGGAACGTTTTTAAGTTCGCGGAATGGGGGGTAAGGAGTGGAAATAAAAATCCAAATTTATTTTTCCTTTTCAATATATTCACCAGCTACCCTAATACATTTTTCGGATCTTTCAATTAACTTATGTATACCCTCAAAAAAATATATTTTAAAAAGTTTTAAAATTTTAGTATATTTTAGCCGCAAAAAGGTTTAAAAAAATTAGATTTATAAAAATGTCGTGAACAGTGGTGATAAAATGCATCACGATTGACACTTAAGATTTTAAAGATGTTCGGCTTTGCCCATTAATTTTGTAACGAAAATGGACGGCAAGCACACACCCATTATGAAATTACTACCCCCGCTGCGTCATTAGAACCTCTACGGTGATTATTTCCTTTTCATTGCACCCATTCATTTTAATTATACTTCTTTTCTCGTAAATTTCCACAGCGGCTGTGAAGCAAATTATTGACCGTTCGTCCTTTTTTATGGTGTTCATTTTCAATAAATGGTAATAAAAAACATATATTTAATCCCTTAGAACAAGAAATATGTCTAGCTATGAATTAATGCCGACCAGGCAAACAATATGACAAATTCAACTTATATATAATTCAATTTATAATTAGTTATCACTTAGGTTTTGCAATTTTTATTATTAAATATACAGGGTTTTCCAATAAGAGGTGTTATTTTGAATAGCCCGCTATTTCCGTAGATTTTACTTTTGTATCTGTCTTTTTTTTAACATTTGACAAGTAAAAACTACGTCATTAATAAAAATGGAACGATTCACGCTTCGACAATGCATTGAAATTATTAAAATTCACTTGAGTGAATCAAATGCAAATCATCTGGAGTGATGAGGCCCATTTCCACCTCGGTGGCTTTGTCAAAAAGCAAAATTGTCGCATCTGGGGCTCGGAAAACCCAAGAGTTATTATTAAAAAGCCTCTCTATCCTCAACGTGTGACTATTTGGTGCGGTTTATGGTCCGGTCATTGGACCTTACTTTTTCGAAAATGAGGCTGGAGCAACAGTTACGGTGAATGAATTGCGCTATCGAGAGATGATTAACGATTTTTTTATGGCTGGAATTGGATGGTATTGATCTGGACAACGTTTACTTTCAACAAGACGGCGCTATGTGCCACACAAGCAACGAAACCATTGATTTTTTACGATTGAATATCAAAATAACACCTCTTATTGGAAAACCCTGTAAAATTTAAGTACCAATAAAATTGTATTTTCATTAGGTTTCTACATATTATGAGATATTAGTACCTACTACTCTTTCTTGGATTTGTGGTTGGAAGAAGAGTGGACAGAACATTATTGTAGATACTCATCAGTTATTAATAATATCATAGGTACATTCAGTATACGCTATAGTATTCTCTTTTACGATTTAAATTTACAGATCTTTAAATGAAGGTACATAAAATTCTTAGAATAAGCGATCCGTTGGGTAGCCGTAAGGTTTTTTAAATGTGATTTTTAATTATTACTCTCTACACCAGTGCTCCGCAACCGGTGTGCCGTGGCACACTGGTGTGCCGTGAGCCGGTTACAGGTGTGCCGCGGTCAAATTCAATGTATTTGACATTTTACAATATATCATTACGTATTTAATACACAATGACAAAATATTTGTCATAATATTGTCTATTTTTGATTGTCTCTCGATACTGTTAAGACGTTTTAACAATATATTAGGAACACTGATTAGAAAACTGTTATTGGCTGAAAAATTTGCGCTTCAGATCGACGAAACAACCGATATTAAAAATAAAGCACAGTTGAAAGCTATTGTACGTTTCGTTGGCGAGGACTTTATTAAAGAACATTATTTATTTTGTAAGGAGGTTCAAAACGAACTACCGGTGAAGAAATTTTTCAAGTAACCGATGATTTCTTCAAAATATATAATATTAAATGGAGCAATTGCATTGCTGTTTGCACGGATGGCACTGCGGCAATGACGGGTAGTAAAAAGGGTTTTGTCTCTTGTGTAAAACAAAAAATCCAACGTTACAATTTACACACTGCTGCATACATCGCGAAGCATTGATGGTCAAAAATTTACCAGAGGAACTTTTGAACACGATGAATGAATGCATTAAAATCGTAAACATAATTAAATTAAGAGCCCTAAACTCGCGAATCTTTTGAATACTCTGTGCAGAAATGGGAGCCGAATATGAATTCTTATTGTTTTATAGTGAAATTTGTTGGCTATCCCGAGGCAAAGTTTTGGCTAGATTGTTTGAGCTTCGTCACGAGGTGTGTGAGTTTCTTTTAAATCAAAATATGCCCGAACTATATCAGCACCTCGATGATAATTACTGGATAGCCAAACATGCATATATGGCTGATATATTCGAGCATTTGAATGAACTTAATAACGAACTATGGCAGAAAGAGTTGTAAAAATGATGTTTGGAAATGTACCAAAAGACCAACCATAGTACAATTGAAAACAAACAATTATCTGGATATCGTGGATCTGGCCCAACAACATTTAAGTATGCTTCAGTAGAAATTTGGTCAGTATTTTTATTCCATTAATACGGAACAATACGATTGGATTCGTAATCCTTTTGCAACCAATGCAATAAATTCTACAGAAGCACTGCCTCTGCAAATTCGAGAGGAATTTACAGATTTAAATAATGACATGACATTAAAACTTCACTTCTCCGAAGATCCATTAGATGTTTTCTGGATTAACGTTAAAAAAGAATATCCTCGCATTTCCGTCAAAGCATTCCATTTTCAACGACAAATTTATGTGAGCAAATTTTTTCAACGCTTGTATTAATTAAAAATGATAGCAGTCATGCTTAAAAGGTCTTCACCAGGAACTTCGGGTTGCGCTTTCAAAAATCGAGCCGAATATAAAACTTTTGTGTTCATTGAAACAAGCGCAGGTTAATTTAACAATTAATCACTCATTAATTTATTATTATTTTATAATAATTATTAAGATTGCGCAAAAATAAATATGTTATAGTTATATGTATGTATGTATACTTTTCAAATAAAAAACAAGAAATTATTGTAAAATTTGTGTATCAATTTAATACCTATATATTTTAGCTTTCGGTGTGCCGCGGAATTCTAGGAAGAAATTTGGTGTGTCGTAGGTGAGAAAAGGTTGCGGAGCACTGCTCTACACAACTCCTATTATTACAAATGTAATGTAAATTTTAAAAATACGCATGTTAAATTGAATAAATTACAGGTAACTGGTACGTGTGAAGTTTCTCTGAGGATTTTCGGGCTTCAGCCTGCAATGTAAAGATTGTCCTGATGACAGCAATTTTTCTCTGCCAGGAAAGGTCACCAGAAAAAAATTCTCGTTTACATTTTTGTACTTAAAGAAATGTTTGAAATTTTATACTAAAATGACGTCTACCGTTATAATTTTTTTAATTTTGTTTATCTTTCATCAATTTGTTAAAATTACTTTATGATGTATTATTTTATACATTTTAATTTTAGATTATACATATCTATATCCTTCTTCTATTAATTCCACTTTATGTTTTTCTTAAGTAATTCAATCAGTTTTTTAATTTGTATTTAGGTAATATGAATCTTTTGCGGAAACTTCACTGGTTCATAAAAACAGTATTTAACATGTGTGGTTTTTTTAGTGAAATATGTATAAGTATCATTGTTTCCCCAACAATATAATAAAAATAAATAAATGGAGTTTTAAATGACGAAATCACTTTGATCGCATACATTTTCTATAAATAATAATTAATAAAAAAAAAATCGTTTTTACCGTTGTTTATGTGCCTATTTGTGTTTTCTTATTAATACTTTTTATACAAATGGTGCCATTAATTGCAGCATAAAAAGAAGAATGAACTCACATCTGAACACATCATAAATCAAGGAATACACCCTCCTCATCTCGTGGTCATCATCGAAGGTTACAGGCAGGGCGGGCCTCTCGAGCAGGCGCGCCGCCTTGGCCAGCTCGCGCGGGCCCCATTGCGGGCCCCCGGGCGCGGGCCCCGGTGCGGGTGAGGGTCCGGCCCGCAGGCCCGAGAGCGTCGAGGGGCGGCCCCCGTCGGGCTGGATCAGCGCCGCCCAGGGGTCCGTGGTGCTATCAGCGCGGGACCAGCGGCGGGCGGCCTTCAGCTTATCGAGGGCGGACACTTCGGCCTCGGCGTCGGGACTAAAATAAACAACTATATGTAATCGTAAAATTTACAATTATACAAATCACTGATGTAAACGGTTCCATGACAAAACAGAACATTGGAAAAAGGTAAAGAAAATAACAAACTGATAAATAACCCTAACGTAAGCTATTATACCTAATACTAATACTTTACTCGTGGTTTGATTTGACGCTAGTCCGGCTACCGAAATAAGCAATCAACATGAGAGGCCTTAAAGTACTTCCTTGGGGTGCACCAAATTCGATAGCCAATCGCTTAAAGTATCTTTAGTATTAAAAAATGTTTGATTCCGTTCAAATTTATATTGTTCCAAAACATCCTATCCATAAGCAGCTGTCCTTGAATACCAGCTGTGATCTGTAGTTTTTTTTAAGTATCCGATGCAAAATTACCATTGAACATAATATTTGAACTTGCATTTCATTATTACTTTATACAGTTATGCCAGAAGCACTAATGAACACATTATGATGCAAAAGCTCTAAACAATGCCACTTTATTTTCCCTTGTTGTTGAAATGCCGTTCATGTCACATAGAATAATTTAGGACTTTATACAACAAAGACAACTCCGAAGAATTGCATTTTCCAATAGGTTACAGGTAACTCCCACTTCCTTATCGACACGATACGAAGTGATGTGTGACGTGATGCCAGGGTAGGTCGATCTGTCGCACGATGCTGCGATCCCATATATATTCTGGGGCAAAACGAAAAAAATGTTGTAGCGAAAAAATAAAATAGTCGCCTAAGTAATTAACATTCGTCCAGATTGAATGGCTATTTGAAAAAATATTATTCAGAAATAATCACAGATAACGCCGAATAAAGTATTAAACGTGATGCATTCGATAATAATAGGAAAGGTGTAACCTCAAACCCAAAGCTTGGAGTGTAAGCGACAAATGTCCTGTTACATTTAAAACATTTATCCTACATTTAAAAACTTATTTATGAAAAATTCAATAATTCAAATTATAAAAAAAAGATAAATACTCATTCGTAACTGAAAATCGAACCTGACTTGAATATATATTTGCATTCCCTAAACTATACACTTATTTTGCGTAGCACCATTATACCTACCAAGGAAAAAATCTTTAATAAATTACCAGAAGAAATCAGATTCATTAATGATAAAAAACAAATATTGAACTATATAAAAAAATATTTTAGGAAAATCATTAACAAAAGAACTGATTCCCCTAATTTTACTTGAAAATTTCACAAATTATCCTACAATACTCTATTTATCCTCCATAATATATATTTTTTCTTCTTTCCAAATACAACAATTTGTATGGTTTTTAATTTCGGAATAATATTTTTACTTTGTAACCAAGTTATATTATTTTTTCGCAAATGTACACTCCTCTTCCATCCCCAAGCAAATGCTTTTAATGAAAGTGTAATATAAAGTAAAACAGTATTATATGTGATGATTTATAAATAAATAAAATAATACAAATTGTGTTTTTTGAAGTATAAAGGCCATTAACCAAGGTACGTAGGAAAGTTATTTTGGCACGATATTTTTTGCTAATACCTAGTAATAATGTTAGTAGACTCCATACTCGGAACAAACAATATCAAAAATAGATATTTACTACTGATGCTCACACTCAGAACTTTGCAAAACAAACTCAAGTTGCACTTTTTAACCTTTTTGAGCTTCTTCATCGTTACCTGTGATTATTTCTGAGAAATTTTTTTGCTAATAAGCCTCTATATTAAAATTTTTCCTCATTATTATTATTGACTGCAGCACTGTTAGTCGCAAAATCTTTTGATTTCTCGTTTAATGTTAATAAGAACTTTGGTGTTGTATTGGAGCCTTGAATTCTAAACCCATAAAATTGTACCACTATAAATATTCGATATACATATGTTATATGTGAATCTAGTTGTTTTATTTAAGGCGATGCACTACGTAGTAATGCAAAATCATGTGTTTTTGGTTTGAAAATTTGGTCGCCTAGAAATGTTTCAGATGCTTTAAATAAATACTGCGAGTAGAATACATCTTGGCCTTTGAAATAATAAAGTATTTTTAGATACGTTTTTTTATAAGCCTAGAAAAAAATAATGTATAAGGCCTATGAAAACTGCTTTAAAGTTCAAAATCTCCTACTTAAGAACCCATTTTCGGTTATGATTTTATTGTATAGTGTGGCAAATTAAGTTATTTATAAAATGATCGGAAAAAATTAAATATTTATGCCTGAACATCCACAAAATAAAATAAAAGGCACTTTTTGGCCATGTTTTTTTCTTGCATAAATCAAAACAGACGGATGGTGTTAAGCGGGAATTTAAACCTTATCGCCATCTACGTAAGGGGTGTTATTGATAGCGGCTCGATTTAAAATATTACACGACTTAGTGCATCGCCTAGTCTATTTCCTTTGCATTTATAATTTTCCACCAGGGCCTAATTTTCGCCTTCGCCTTAGTGAGGGGAAGTAATACGGGCATATACTAGTGCCAGAGAGATGTCTTACGTGACATCATCGTTCTAGTATGTTCTGTCTTGTTCGTTTTCATACAAGACCTGTGAGAAGGAAGAGAACGATCGTCTACGACGAACAAATCAGCTCTCTCTCTGACTAGTATATCGCACCACTAACGGATGATCGTTGCAAATTAAATATATAAATTTGACGTTATATTCAGATATCGCGCTTGGTTGGGTATGAAACAGACTTCGCCCACAGTGTCAATGGTGTGACCACCTAAAAAGAATTTCTTCGGATGGGTTAAAAACTGCTAAGAATTGGAAAACTGAAACATTTGAGACTTGAGACAATCTGCACACAAAGCGATATGAGTTAATACAAAACACAGTTGGTTCACGTTACGTTACGTTAGTTCTAATTTTGACCGCGAGCAGAGATCAGCCATTCCACCTTGTTCACCTCCCACTTCAACACCTAATGATTTATTTATTTTGTAAGAAAAAAACCTCTTTTAATTTAGAATAAATTATTTAAAAAATATATGCGAGATTAAACAGGCTTAAGCCAAAAAAGATTCTTATGCGAATATTGGTTAGAGATATGAGTTTCATTTTGCCTATGAATAAGAAGGTAAAGGTAAGAGGACTATAGGATAAGGATAGGAAAGATTCTCTGTACATTCTATACTCAATACTATATAAACATTAATTTATGTACATTAATTATTATTAATAACAATAATATACATTAATTTATTTATTTTAGTATTTTGTATCTCATGTTAGGAAGTTAATATTCTCCAAATGAAGGAAGAGCACTTTTGAAATCGGTAGAGATGTGTTCAAATAAGATTATTTAAAACAAATGCATATGTTTATATTGTAGAGTTAAGAACTGTTTATGATAACTGAAAGCTTTCCAACGTTCACATAATGTCATAAACTGAAAAATGAAATCAAACAAAAATCGATCGGAAAATCAAATAGTACCCAACTTTTACAATAAAATTCAAATTGACAATAAAACAAGCAAAAAATATATTATTATTATTTTTCGGAATAACTTATTGAGTAAAACCTCAAATTATAATATTTAAATACTGAAGACAATATTAGTGAAGATTTTCGTTTGAAAAAATCACTTATATTGTCTTCAGTATTTAAATATATTATTATTTCTTCCCAACTTATCGGGCGATAAGATGAAAATGCCGTTTACCAATAAATATGCGAAGTAATTTTTCGATTGTGGACTCATGCTCCTTCGAATCAGATTCAGACACAGTCAATAGTTTAAGTGCAAAAGGGGAGTGGGGGGAATAAAAATATAAAGCCGAGAACACACGGGCGGGTAGTCAGGAACCCCTAACCACCGACTTGCATGTCCCATTGCAATGTATGGATTGAATGGGGTCGCCCTCCGATATTGCATGTAGCCCGGTGGATAAAAATAATAATATTACGTTTGTTATGGTTTCTTACAACTCGACAAATGTTTATTTTACGTTGTTTCCTTTCGTAATGGCATTTCGATACAATAACTATGAAAAGTTCACCTAAATAAGTTGACGATTTGAAAATAGTTTTTGATTTCGTCACAGTACATATATAGGTACATAATAAGGGTTGAGTTTAGGATGGTTAGTGGATAAAACAGTAATCTCGATTTTTCCGCGTAGTATGAAAATAATGGACCTTTATGGTGTGAATATTATGAAAGTCTCCGTATCCAATATGACATCAAGTGGCGGCTCGTGCCTTTTTGTACGTTTTGGAGTGCTAAGATTGAAAAATACAACGTTTTGATATTGTTGTAGCCTAAAGTGATATTGTTACATTATTTTGTTGCAACAATTTTCAGTATAGCTGTATGGATGGTTTCTGTAAAATATTCATATTAAAAAAATAATAATAATAAATCACTAGACAGACTATGGCTTTGCTGATTGGGGTGTGACACTGGAGTGAGGAGATAGGAAGATTATGGGTAGAAGTATTCTTAAATTAATGTTAAATGTACATAAATATATTCTTAATTTTATTTGCATTTACTGTGTATCTAATTCAGTGACTGCTATTTTAGTCTATTTTCATTATCTATACATTTGTTATCATGCTATATACCTACATTTTGTTTATTTCTTACTTTACAAATAAAAACTTTCTTTCTTTTTTTTACCCAATGTATATTGTAATGACACTACTCTCCAACTCAAACACGAGAAACGTTTTTCTCTATTGAATTGGGTAGTTACGTTAAAAAGAAAATATTTTTATTGTAATTAGTTTTTTTTAGTATAACATATTTATGTTTTTACATAAAAGAAATATATTTTGAAATAAAAAGTCACTAAACACAACAGAAGCCATTTAAAGAAACGTTTCTATTCTGAATGATGGTCTTTCACCAGGGCAATACTGGGGAGAAACTATGCACCATTCTGGGTCGTTCTGCAAAAAATGTTCAGTATAATATTATTAACTTAGTTATAATAATGTGTGCGAAATAATATATTACGGAGGTCGTCATCTAATCTTAAAATAGACATTGCTACGGAAGAGAGAAGTTTGAGAAATGCGGATCACATCCTAAAACTATAATGTATAGATAGAATAGAAGTTGTGAAATTCCAAAAGAATGCAAAAATACTACTAAACTAGTCCCAACGAGAACTCGTACGGACGTCATCGACGTTCGTCCTCTTCCTTCTACGAGTCTTATTTGATGACGAAAAAGACTGAAAATACTAGAACAATGACGTCACGTACGATCTCTCGCTAGGACTAGTATATATTTCGCTTACATCCATTTTCTGTTACTTTGTCAAACATGTACAATATCAATAATAACATATAAATATGATGTTAATTAAGAAAATCGATAAATCGTTTTTTACACTGTGATTACTTACATTTTCATCATCTTCAAAAGTAAACTGCGCATTTTTTATTTAACTTTGCTTTGTTCCATATCAAAAATGATCGAAAATGTTTATTTTGTCTGTTTTCCAATTTTTCCTGTATTTTATTTGTAATTTCCTTTATTTTTTATTAACACATTTTTGAGATTATTTTTTTTGCATTTTCTAAAGGAATTTTGACGTAAATTTAGACAACTTTAATTGTAAGAAATTCATTTCGAATAGAGAAAATATTTTTTTCAAAATTCGAAAGTTTTCACAAGAATTTAGATTTACTAATGCCTAATTCGGTACCTACTTAAAACGTTTACATAATATTTTATCGGAAAACACGGAAAGTTTGGAATATTGTATTCGAAAACTTTCAAATGTTAGTACTTTCTTAGAACTCTTTTATCGTGTTATTTTTTTCGAAGGCGGCAATATAATATTTCTTGCTGCAGTATTTTTTCCCCTGGGGTGAAAGATATCGCATCTAAACGATTATGTGTCGGCTGCATGGAACACATTAATATATCTGCCATGTCATGGGGTTATCTTTATGGTGAAGGGTTTTTCTGTTTTGATATATGGCCCGCGGTACCCCATTGGCCATTCTGGAGCGAGGGGTTAAATGCTAATCGGTGGGTACTTACCTGTATTTACCTTTATCGGAAGGGTAAAATAGTTTCAAATCACGAGAAACCACAGATAAAATACCCCAATAACAAGTATGCCGTGCTGCGTTTGGGTTCTAGCCTTGTTACTTTGGTACCTCCGATGCAAGAGGTCATGGACATAATATCGAACTATTTGGCAAAGCAATTAAGCAAAGTCTCACGCTTAGGTACCAATTAAATTATTACTAAGAGAGGCAAACGTGGCGGTTTTCATACAAAAAATAAATAACTATGAATGATCTTTTTTTTCAAAAAGGTTTAAAAGATTTTATTTCCTTCAAGGGCATAATAATATAATAAGTGCGCTCGAGAGAGATGTTAATTAATTTTTATTATAGAATTGAAAGAAAACTGATGACCTCAATTTTCGACCTTTTGACTCATAGGCCCCAGACAGGCCTCTGAAATTAATCATCTGATGAAGAAAAAATTTCGACGTTAGAAAATTTTATATCAATTTCAGCAGAAGTGAGGAAAAATTGAGCTTATTTCAGACATTCGGACACGCGCACAACACAGTTCTTCCAGTTTATCAACAAGCGTCTTAAAATTGTTACGCAAGAGAGATATAATAAATAAATATTGTGGGCGTGGCTATACATATCCCATACAAAGCTTAAAATATCTCGGGGAAGTAATTGATGAGAATTTTAGATGGGACCTACACATCAAATGTAATATGAAAAACTCACAAGCCTTATACATTTCTTTAAAAACCTTTAAAGTGTTTTGAATAATTCCACCATGTATTATTTAATACTCGAATCGAATATGGACTTAAAGGATGGGAATCTGCTATATTTAAGTACCTACATACCATTAATACAATTCAAAAATGGATCATAAAGACCATAATAAAAGTACTCATAAGAACGCCTACGGTGGAAAGTTTCAATAGTTTTGACGTACCAAATGTACAACAGATATATTCCAAAATGTATTGAAACCATAATAAAATACGGAATCCTCTAGTAGACCGCGTATCCATTATACTAGATCGAATCAAAATAACATAAAAACATTATAAATTATAAAACCAAATTCGGACAAAGAAACTGCATTTATTTTGCGACAAAACCCCACAACATCCTTCCTTCAGATATAAAACTAATAGAAAAGTTAAACTAAGTTTGGCCAGTGAAAATACAATAAATAAAGACAAATAAAATTAAATTCACCACTATATTTTGAATGTAGAACGTTTTACAAAATAAAATTAAAATAACCGTCACAGATATATAATTTTGTGACTACCTTATAGAATATTATGGCGAGCGATATCGTGAGATTGGCCACGCCCATATATTTTGTTTCTCGTGTGTAACAAGCTTTAGAGCATTCGTAAAATTGCACGTTCAAATTCGTATAGTATCTTATTAAGGCGTATAATTACCATAATATAATAATAACGACAGCAATTTCAAAAATGACAAAAGTTGTAACTACTGTCAACGTGTTGTGCACGCGCCTACGCATCATTAAAACAATAAAATTTATATGAAATGAAAATTTTATTCCTTCATCCCGGTTCGCTTTACTTACAAACTATCGGCTTAAGTGGTTCCGTAATAGGTTCCACGCACGCACGGCGTGAACAAAACACTTAAGTCCATCACGCACGCCGCACGCCCCACGCCATTACCCAACTACCAACTACATGAAACTGTCAACTATTGAGAAAATGCTTTCACGTGCCGATATTTGGCTCCGAACCGCTAACTTGTTCGCCAGAACTCGTTGCAAAGTTTCATGCTTTGTTTTCTTTTGCAATTTGGAGGTTTGCATCGTATCGGCGCAGCGGTACGCGGTGAAACATCAAATGTGGAAAACCCAAAATTTGACCGAAAAGGGGTTGAAACGTTGTTTTATATTTTTACATATATTATTATATATTTAGATCGTTGTTCTTGGGATAGGCGAGAACTGCCATAAACGACCGTTGTGTGAGAAAATAGTGAAAAGAAGGAAAGTGTTTTCTAAACATGCTGTGAGTATTTGATTTCTTGATACGAATATATTTATAAGGGCAAGAACAAGAGCAAGAGGTAAAAACATCAATAAAAATATAAACAAAATTAAAAATAATTCTAAAAATGCTTAGTTATCCTAATGGCTTTAAGAAAGTGATGCTTAGATGGTTTGGGAATGTGGAGCATTTGGGCATTATATTCATGTAGAGCGAATGAACGAAGAAAGGGGTGTAAGGAGAAAATATGACGTAAATGTGAATGGTAGTAGAATTCGGGGATGCCCGAGGAAGACATGGCACGACTAAGTGAATCAGATACTTGTGTGAGGGCTATTTCAAGAGTCAGAATAATAGAAGAGTATGTATGGATGTGAATGAGGCAAGGAGTTTTTGGCGGTCCGTCCTCTCTGCCTACCCCTGCGGAAAAAAGTGATGGTTAGTTAGTTAGTTTTAAGTGAGCTGGAGTGCTAAATTGAAAAATACTACCTACTTCATTGATGTTGTTCTAAATGCATGAAAATGTTTTTTTTAATTATTTTTTCAATTCATTTTTTTTGTTTGAATACTTTCAGTTAGGTGTGTTAGGTATATATAATCCCTACCTATTTTAAATAATATTGAAAATCTTCTACAGAAAAGTAAAATAAATAAAATCATTTTCAGCTGAAACAACATCAATTAATTTGATGTTTTTGTCTGCTTTCGCCCTCCCGAAAACGGGAAGCCTTGGTTCCACTGGCCCGAGAATCTGGCGACTCTTGTCTTATGCTCTCTGCTCTTGTCCCATAAAAATATCAATGTATAATGCAACCATCTGGATGGACAAAGAAAGAAAGAAATAATGCCCTATGGAAAGGCGCCGAAAATTATAATGACGGGTTGTTTAACAGAATTTGAACAATGCATCAAAATTAAAAGTTAAAGTTCAAATTCTGTGAAAGTCCTAAAAAAATTCTGTTATAATTTATGTATGATGAAATAATTACAGAACTTGAATTTCATGTTTGAAATTTTATGAATTTTTCAAATTCCGTGAAACAACCCGTACCTAGTGAATGCCCAATGGAAGTGACTCAAAAGCAAACCGAGGAAAAGGTGGATAGACTGTGTGGAAGAGGACTGGAGCAGGACGGCTCGGATGGGGGACAGAGGACTGGAAGACTAAAGACGTCGCACCGTGAAGATCGTGGTGAATGGAGCCATTTTCTTCATTAATATTTTTGTATTCAGCTTTGGACATGGCTCTTTCTAATTTTTTCTAGTTTTTCCATTCAGGTAGAGTTCAGACCACAGCACCTGTGTTGCCGTGTCACTTTCGCAGCGTCACTGGAGCACTAGTCACGTCCAAGGGCCGCGATATGAATAATTTGCAACAATTTCAATCCAAATTCTATCTTTTTATTGTATTATTTTGCACTAATGGATGTTGCGACACCAAAGTTATAAGAAAGTCGTCATCTTCTTTGGTAATTTTTTTAACCCTACATCGTTTATAAGTAATTGTAAATTTAATTTTTTTGTATAGTGCATGTTGCTCTGACGCGACGCAGCGTCACTGGTGCTACTGGCACACAGTGGGCTGAAAATCGCCTTTCATAGACATAGAGACTTGAATTTTCAAGGGTATTTTTTTGGCTAGAAATGGATTCTGCTGATCATTACTATGCCATAAAATTTTGTACGAAGCAATTGCGTGTACAAATGAAGGAGTTATCAATTTGTTAAGAAAAAATTGTAAGGCACTGACATTAAAAATGAAGCTATCTCTGGAATCATAAGGTTGGCCATTTTATCCTTACAAACAGATATACTACTATTTATTTGTATTTTTTTGACATACTTCGTATTGTGGCGCAACTTGAGTTTTTTTTTTTAAATCCTCAAAGTTGAAAAAAAAACTTTTTAATGTTGATCATTCATTTTAATGCTTAAATGCATATTGTATGCTTTGTCTAGTTAAAAATATTTTAACACTGCAAGCCTACTCATATTTAAAGCATTTAAGCATTAAAATGAATCATCAACATTAAAAAGTGTTTTTTTCAACTTTGAGGATTTAAAAAAAAAATCGCACGTTGCGCCACAATAAAATAGTAGTATATCTGTGTGTAAGGATAGAATGGCCAACCTTATGATTCTAGAGATAGCCTCATTTTTAATGTCAATGCCATACATTTTTTTCTTAAAAAAATGACAACTTCTTCATTTGTACACGCAATAAGGAAGTTGAGTAAAAAATATTTTGACTTATAAAAAATATCTTCATGTAGATCAAAAAATATCGATTCTAAATATATAAATATATTTCTATATTATTATTCTTAGAATTAGTTAAACGTTCTTGAAAAAGCATTCAATAGCAATAGACTGTATACGCTCCACGATTGGTCGAAAGAATTCTGACGTCACATGTGTCGTGATTGTACGTACAACAGATCACCTATGGTGCATCTCTTTCTATTACATGAGAGATGGTCGGTTTAGATGAGAGAGGTGTATAGGCCAAAGGTTTATTTGGGTTTGTCAAATATATGTACGTATTTGTTGTTATTATTATATGAAATGGATTTCTAAAGATACATATTCGTATAGTGCTTTATAATAATATGTTGTTTATTGCATAACTTAGAAGTTTTTATTATTATACATGTCACATAGCATGTGATACACTTCAGGCCGCCGGCCGCCCAGAAAAGTCAAACAGTGAACTGGGCTGTAAACCGTTATTTTACTATTGGTCTTTACTTTTCTGCGCGGTGGTCCTGAATTCGCGCGGGGAACGTCAACAAGTAGCGACGGCAATACCGTACAAGTACCGTACCGGGCGAGAAAAGCAAATATTCTAACTTAAAATATTAATTTAACTATGAAATCTTAATCAATTTTCTTTTTTTTAATAACATCAATTCTAATAGACGGTTAACATTGGTAAAAAAATTACTGGAATTCCTTGTTGAAGAATTACAAATTTTTCGATACAAAATGCTTATGCGACGTGGTTTTCACAGTTCGAATGACGTCACACCACACCCCGCCTCTTACCGCTCGGATTCCGCTCGTTTTGGCGGGCTTAATAAAATTTAAACTTTGAGAATTAATTTAATTATGAAAAAAAACTTTAAAAAAAAAAATACCAGTATTTAAGTTTGAATGCTAACATTGATAAAAAAAAATAAAAAAAATGGACTAAACTTCCTTATTGCTTCATATGAAATTTTATAGCATATTAATAATCAGCAGAATCCATTTCTAGCCAAAAAAAATACCCTTGAAAATTCAAGTCTCTATGTCTATGAAAGGCGATTTTCAGCCCACTGTGTGGCGCTGTGCTCGGCTCTCACCTATCCGAAACTTAAAGTTCTCTTCAAATCGACTTCATCTTCTTTCTTTCTCAATTATGGAAGCAACAACTTCCCAACGAAGTGCAGCCATATGTGCATGAATATTTTTATCACTGAACGAGACCTGTGAAAATTCGTTTTTATACTCACTCATCCAATTTCTTCTGCTTCTCCACCAGCCGGAAGTATATCTTCAGTCGGAACTCCATGTCACTTGGCAAGACCAGAGTCTCCAGATCCAAATGCTGGTCATCTTCGCGGAGCTGCTCCTCCTGTCTGAAGATCTCCTCGAGGATACGTGGATAAATGGCGAAGATATTTCCATCAGCCAGTCCGCTTAGGTGAACCCATAACTGGTTCATATCCCCACTGCCAGATTTGTCCACGACCGCCATTTTTGATTGATTATCTACTAGGTGGGTACTTTGGGAAAATATTTTAATTATTTGTTCGAACAAATTACATTCAAAGTACTTATTTATTATTACATTACTTTTTACTGTTCTATGACAATAATTCTGAATCTTCCGATATTTGTTAATAGTATTAGTTTGGTTTAACACACCTAACTATTCTATTAAAAAATGTATTATTAAGATTTTTTTAAAGCTATTCATTGATCTAATGAGCTATGAATGGTTGTAATTTAGGATACCTAGATTAGACTAGAAAATCACTATTTACGATAAATTTTCCAAAGACGCGGCGTTTGAAAACAATGTTATGTACACATGTACGAAGGAAATAGAATTACTAGATAAATAATATTTGTTAGTAAAGTTATTGTGTTATTTTGTTATGTACGTAAAACCATGCACGGCTTTAAATTTTCGCAATATCATCCTTCCGTTTGTTTTTTCCCGTACTCATTCAGATACTTTTCATGACACCGTTTCAAACATCGCGAGCTTTATTGATACGTTAATTCACGGTTTTCAATGTCAGGTAATAAACAACGTCACCATGTTACACCACGTCTATAATATAATATTATTGAATAAAATAGCTATCAAATCACAAGCAAAAATTGTGTGAAAAACAAACGCGCGGTAGAAAATTTGGTAGGTATTCGAGTCTCTACCTTTCTTGTAGAATGTTTTCATACTACTGATGACATCAAAGTTAGAGCTTACGAGTTCTGTAACGGTAACAACAGGTGGGCAAGGCGAAAATTCGTAAGATATGATTTGCGCGCGCATACTTTCCAAAATAACGGAAAATTCATCTATTGGAGTTTCGTGGTGCCTTAATGAAATTAACCTTTCAGTACTTCATCCTTTTATACAGTTTGCAATGTTTTTCTGTGTATTTCAAATGCGCTATACATCTTATTTTTTAATTATTTTACTTTTAGAAACTAGATAAAATTTTCTTTCCGGTGTATGCATTTCAAATAAACATTACTATTTCAAAATAATAAAATTATAATATAAACGTGTTTTCAAAAACGCTACCCACATTTTTACTCCAATCATTGAAAAAATGCGAGAACTCGATATTTCGAAAACACCTTCGTTTTGTTTGGGGAATTTGTAAGTAAACTGTACCTTCACTTTTATCACGTTCATTTAATAAAAAATAAGAAAGAATTTTTAAAGTTAAACCGATTGTTACGATAGCGGCGTGAAATATGAGTTATTCATTTTGGCTATTTTTAGGATTTTATTAATGGATTCCAGTATAAATATTTGAGGCAACCAGGAGAATTATTATTTTTCTTTCTAATGTCAAAAAATATAAGTTTTCCGCATGATAGAAAAAAGATATAAATAGTTTATAAAATATGATCGCCCGGTCATATATGACCCTGAAACGCTGGAGGGGTTAAACAACATAATGTAATTTACTTCGCGAGTATGCGTGTATGCCAGGGTGTCCCAGGACATAAGGAAGAATGTTTTTTCATGAATTTAAATACGCATACCCTCTTATTTTATTCTATTTGATCCCAATAACTCAAATAATAAATATTATTTTGATTAAACACCGACTACTCGTGCCGACTTGATGCCAAACATATGGTACAAAAATTTGTAAAATTACTTATTTGAAATAAAAAAGTTGTTTTAAATAATTAAGCAGGTGGGTATTTAAGGCCCCGTAGTAAGCGCTAAAAGATGGTTTGAAAGGGAGATATGTAAATACGACTATTAGATGAACCGCGTTAATATTTAAAAAAAAAAACGATAATAATTAAGCGAAAATAGTGAAAATATTTAATAAAACACGACTCGTTTGAAATATAGAAAAAATATCTCGACAAATGCTTTAGTTGCATTTAAAGATACACTGTGATTTGTTTTCATGCCTTTAACATATTAAATAACAGAAAAAAAACGTGTTTTAAATAATTTTCGGAGCTAACTTTGCGATTTTTTTCTATGGAGGAAATTTCATATAATTAACGTTTCGGCATAACAAGTGTATATAAATTATCTTCAAAAATAACACATATTTGTTTTAGAACTTAAAAACTTAAAGAGTTAACGAGAAACTTGTTACAAATCGGTAGAAATTGGATATGCGGGAACTTGAGTAACTACCTACTTACTGGTCTTATGATTTCAAAGAAATTTTGGTCTCGATTTTAATTAATATTAAGAAAATTTTGGACGCGAGGTTATTATCTAGTTATTATTAAAAATATTTGGTTAAAAATACTCTCAAGTGTACCATTTTATACAGAATCCATCCAACCCACAAATTGGCAAACTGATATAATCGAATTCTTTTAATGGTTGCGGAATTAAAAACAATATTACATAACTGTTTTAAAATGGTAGAAAGAAACTTTTTTTAATATTACAAAAACGAAGCATTATTTATTGTGTCTCAGTCAAAATATCAATGGATGCGTTAATCCTTATTCAAAGCAAAATATATTGGTTATTTTGTCAATAAGGTTACACTTTTCGTTGGTAACAGCAAATTTAAAAAATCATATTTTTGTAAAGCCTTTGTTTTTTTAGATATTTTATTTGTTGGACGGTTTCCGTGAAATTGTTTTCTTTAGATATTTTGTTTGTTGGTCAGTTTCCGTGAAATTGTTTTTTTTGTAGATATCGTGTTTGTTGGACGGTTTCCGCGAAATAATTTTTTTTTTTAGATATTTGTTTGTTTAACGGTTTCCGTCATTTCTATTAGTAGTTATATAAAAATATATAAAAATATATATTTTATATAAAATATATATTTATATAAAATATATATAAATATATATTTTATATAAATATATAAAAAAAAAGACAAAATTAAATAAAAACTTCACACAAAATGGCTTACGCAGACAATATTGTTCCTAAAACCCAAGAATGCGATAACTTCATTGAAATAAATGCAATTTTCGAAGATACTAACTTCAACATGCTGAACATGAATATAAGAAGTATCCGGAAACACTATGACGAATTCTGTATCCTTTTAAATTCTCTATCTTTCCAGCTAGATATAATAATACTTACTGAAACCCAAATGCGAGAATGTGTCCCTTTCAGCTTACCTAACTTTAATACCTTGTCAATACCCTCTAGACATACCTCGCATGATAGCCTTACTTTATTTTATAATACTCTATCTTTATCCAACATAAATATAAATATACTAAAATTCAATTACTCTAATGCTGTCCATGTAACATTTACTTTAAGGGGAAAAAAATATTCAGTATTGGCTATATATCGATCTCCCTCTTTATCCACAAATCTATTCATTCTAGAAATTGAATCATTCATAAATGAAGTTAATGTGAACCAATTCGATTTTTCCTTCATTGTAGGAGATATCAACATAAACATACAAAACGCAATATTAAATCCAACTGCAAATGAATACTTGAACTTACTGTATACCAAAGGTTATCTATCTTACGTGAACAGTACCACTAGGCCTAATCATCCAAATGATTCATGTTTAGATCACATATTCCTCAAATCAAATAAAAGTTACCCACATAGATCTGCTACCTTCAAAATTGACATAACAGACCACTATCCGACCTTCTATGGTCATTGTACTGAAAAATTACCTAACTACACAGATCACATTAACGGTCAGCAAATCAAAACCAAAATTAATTACATATCTCTAGATATCTCACTAACAGCCGAAACATGGGTCTCAGTGCTTTCTAATGATGACACAAATATATCTCTAAATAACTTTTATGATATAATTCAAAACCATATTGAAAAATGTTATGAACCATTAGCAGCACCAAAAAGTAAACACAGACACATAAAACCATGGATTACACGCGGATTAATAATCTCAATTCAGCATAGAAATAAACTGTTCAAATCTTATAAAACTCATGAAAAGCATTGCCTATCCACAAATGAAGCACAAAATTACAACAAACGTAACCATTATATTATATATAGAAATTATCTAAATACTCTTATAAAAAAATGCAAACACCAGTATTACTCTGAACAACTACAAAAAGCACATAACGACTCACGAAAAACATGGAACATCATAAATGAGATCTCAAACAGGAATCAAAAAGAACACAAAATTCCTCAAAAAATTATAACTGAAAATAATATAATCCTTGATAATCCTAAAGATATTGCAAACAATTTCAACCACTTTTTTACAAACATCGCCTCTACCCTAATTGACAATAATCCTTCTCTTAGCTTGCACTCTGAGCATGTACCCCCAGACTTTTTGAAGATTAAAAATTCTACCTTCGAACTTTCCGAATTTCCCGAAATAACTGAACTTGAAATCACAAACCACATTGACAATCTAAACGCTAGGTCTGCAAATGGCCCAGACAACTTAAGTAACACTACAATTAAATCTATAAAAAAACATATAATCAAACCATTACACCATATATTTAACGCATGCATCAGAGATAGTATTTTTCCGAATAAATTCAAACTAGCTAACATCATCCCAATACACAAATCAGGACCTAGATGTAAAACAGACAACTACAGACCAATCACATTAACTTCTCAATTGTCTAAGATATTAGAAAAATGCATTAAAAAACGTATCGTCGATTTTCTGGAATCAAACTCACTCCTTTCACCTAACCAATATGGCTTTAGAACTAAACTAGGTACTGATGATGCTATATTTAATTTAACCAAAAACATTTATTCTAACCTGGACTCAAACATCAAAACTTTAACCATTTTTTTAGATTTAAAGAAAGCCTTTGACACAGTCAACCATAGAACTCTCTTAAAGAAAATATCCAACATTGGAATTCAACACAAATGTCTCATGCTGTTACAAAATTATATATTGAATCGCCAACAATGCACAAAAATTGGAACATATTTGAGCAATTTTGATTAGTAAAACATGGTGTACCACAAGGAACTGTATTGGGGCCGTTACTCTTTCTAATATATATAAATGACTTATGTAATATTAAAATACCTGGTAAAATTTTCTCATTTGCTGACGATACTGCAATAACAGTCCAAGGAAAATCATGGGAAGATACTACTAATAAAGCTAACAAATGTATTACTATTGTCAAAGAGTGGCTAGATAGAAACCTACTTACCCTAAATTATGATAAAACTATTTGTATTCCTTTCTATAACACACAGAAGTCGGCTCCTAAAACCAATCTTAATTTGAAGTTTCATAACGTAAATTGTAACCCAAACACATTCTGTAACTGTGAGGAGATGAAATCTGGAAAACTTATTAAGTATTTAGGTGTAACTATAGATTGTCAACTTAAATGGACCAGCCATATTGAAAAAACTGTTAACAAATTGAGATACCTAAAATATATTTTTAAAAGAATGAGTAATGTAGTAAATATAAAAACCATGAAACTAGTTTATGACTCACTAGTTCATTCATCTCTTTCCTATGGAATAATTGGCTGGGGCGGAACTTTCAACAATCATGTAAAACCACTAGAAATTGCACAAAAATCAATTATTAAGATAATGTACCAAAAGACTAAATCCTATCCCTCTAAACAATTGTTCCAAGAAACTGAAATTTTGGACCTTAAGCAGACTTATAGTGCTCAATGTCTTAAATTTATTTATACGCGACCAAACAACTTTATTAAAAATTCAAATCGTGCCAGCCAACGACATGGCGCTTGTGAATATGCTGTGCCTCACTGCAAAACCAGGTTGGCCCAAAGGCATATTAGTTTTATTGCTCCAAAAATGTATAATTCTTTATGTACAACCTTTAAAAGGGACACGTGTGTAAACCTTCAATCTTTTAAAAAGTACATCAAATCTTGGCTAAAAAACACTGAACTAGATATTTTTTTCTTATAAGTTTTAGCAAAGCTATCTGTAACATTTATATCAATGTATACATTATTTTTTATTATTTCACATACATACAAAACAGCGGATATATTTTATTGTTTGTAATGCTTTGTCTGCTAATTCACTTTTTAAGATGTCTTCAAAAACTAGTATTTACCTTATTTTTTGTGTTATTTTAAAACTTTTACATGTTACATGATTTAGTTTCTTGTATTGTATCTCTACAGTAACTCTTTTAAAATAACTTAAATTTATATTTAATATTGTATCTTCACTTAAACCATAGAAATAAGATAAAAATACTTATAATACCCACACTCAGGCTTCGCCTTCGTGGGATTTTTTTTTAATTATGTACATTTATTTCAATATTTTTTATACATTTTTCAATATTTTATGTAACCATGTATGTATAAAAAAAAAAAAAATTCAATAAAAAAAAAAAAAAAAAAAAAAAAGTTGAACACATCATCCAAAGCACAGGTTTTTTTCTGCATATTTATGTGTGAATATAATATTTTCAATCCACAAGACATGAATGTTACCAATTTTTAACTTTTGGGTTGGCTGTCTTCAGTACAATATGGAAATATCAATATTGATGAAGTAATAGGATTCATCAAAAAGTCAAATTTTGGGTTGGATGGCTTTTGTAACACGGTCCAAGTGGACCTACTTCAAATGTCAGGGGACTGGGCATGGGGAACGGGGGAACGTTGACTGGCTAGTCTGGGGACCTAGCACAGTCTATCGATAAATGATTTATCAATAATGTATGTAACTTCTTATGGTTCATAAATGTCGTCGTTCGTAAGTTTACATAAACTGGGCCATCTCTGACAAATTGGCAACTGCCGAACCTTTTTTCTTAAAACCGGACATTACTTTGGATTTGTTCCTGAAGTCATGGGAAGACGGAAAATGCATAGAGCGTGCCTGATTACGGAGGCAATTGAAATTCACAAAAATCACATTAATCCCAATTTGCTGGCGGTGTCGTTGTTCAGCGTTGAATATTTGAAAGGGGACAACCTTATTAAAGGATACATGGCTACTCTGAACTGAATTTTTCTCACTTCTTTCTTTCTTTCGTATATTTTAATTAAATTAAAAATATATAATTTATTATAACTTTTAAAAAAGGGGTAAATTTTTTAAACAGTCTGTAGGAAACTAAAAGCATTGAACTGAAACTGAATTACAAGTAATACCTTAGCAGAGCGAAAAAAATCAGTATTTTGTAGTGCAATATCTCTTTTCCCCGTCATTGGAGTGAGGAGTACATCTGGTGTGTACTTCTTTTAATCTTTTTTAATCTTCTTCTTCTTTCGAGTTCTTTTAATCTAAAGAAATACAGTAGGCAAAAATACTGATTTATCCCTTTTCCCCATAAAGCTTTCTAATAGACCAGAGAAGTCAATAAAATTACTGGGTAAATACGTCTCTCCTCTAGAAGACGCTACCATAATAGATAATAATGGAATAATAATACAAGTCCAAAATAAATTCATAGACAAGCTTTGTTTGGAACAATTAATTATTAACTGAAAAATAAAGATGATTGATACCTCCTGAAATAGTTGTCACTGCGGTTCCAGTTACCGTAGAAAGGTGTGGCACAAGTAAACAAAAAGAACCAGTTCCAAAAATAGCCAGTTCCTCAGAGAAATAATATTGAAAGCTCCAGTGACAGCAAAGAAACTGGTTCCTTTTTTTACATTATCTCAACACCGTGGGTGGTTTATTTATGTCCGCACCTATACCACATAGATATCACATCTATATCACATATTACATCACCTATATCAGAATGTTGTGTGAACTTGTGGCAGAAGTGTTGGTTATCCAATAAATGGTTCCTGGGGCGGCAGTGCCCATACCCGCCTCCCAAATTTCTCAGTTTTTGTAACTAAGACAGGAATATCAACCATCTCTACTAAAAATGTAATTATTTAATTTAGATTCATAGAAATAATTATTACAGTAGAACCCCGTTTATTTGTACCCCGATAGTTCGAAAAAATGCCTAATTCTAAATTTTCACCAAAAATTTATTCATACAAAATGTTTGTATAATTCGAAATTCGTTAATTATTAGTAAATATTAAAATCCAAAAATAAATTCATTGCATATGAGGAAACACATTAAAATAGTAACCAATGAAAACAATTAACTCTTTTCAATCTGGGAGGCAGGTACCGGTACCGCTGTTGCGGAAACCATTTATTGGATAACCAACACCTCTGCCATAGGTCACCCCAAGTGGTTCGCTACGTTTGGTGACTTAGCAGGGGTGCCCATGTTCATGGGTTTGAAAGGTTTGTTTAAGGTTTTTGTTTGATTTGTTTTTTTTTTTTTTTTTTTTCTCAAGGTTTGTCTAGGTCTTGGCGGCGGATGCGTTCGCCCGTTACTCCTGGACACTGACCCTCAGATTCCTACCCACCACTCACACCTTTTTCCTTCCCAAAACTTCCTCACCTTCCTTTTCATAAGAAGACCCCCCACACAGCATCCCCAAAGATGACATAGGCCCTGAGAGAGTTTCTTTTTCTCAGGGCCTCCTACGTAGAGCTTAAGTTTAAAAAAAATGGTTGTCTGCAAAGCTGAATTGGAAATAGCAGTCCCAATATCTCCATCCAGTGAGGAAGCTTCTGCAAACTAAATTCATATCTTTTCTATGGTCAATTTCGAATAAGTCCATTAAACCAAATACTGTAAAATAGTTGTACCACCAACTTCTGACATTTCCCATACATTCTGATGGCAGTTTGCTACACTAGTGCCTCCTGGCGGCACGAATTGTGAGGTTTGATTTTCTTTCATACATTTCAACAGATTTTATGCATCATTATGCCATTCTATACTAGCGCCTCTAGCGGCCAGAGTTGCCAGCCAATATAAGTAAATCCTGCCAATATTTTACTGGAGTTAAGACGTATTATTAATATTCTAAGGAATTTGATTAAGCTCTGGGTTTCTATCGCATAGAAAGCGTATTCTCACTGATGTGTGCATCCCTGTGCCCAAAGTGCCCGATGCACACAATCTAAAATTCCCTAAAATCAATCAAACAGCCACACTACATAAATAAACATCCTCCATAATAAATAGCCAAGTTTTAATTTCATATTTTTATATTTCTCTGTAGTGTTTTTGGAAAATATTAAATTATAGAAAATATTATTTAAGGAGGGGGAGTCAGTCAATAATAAAATGATTGGCTTCCTTTAATGCTTCATCCGACTTCTGGATGAGGTGGCTGGCTCTGTCTCGTACTCAATCTCTACTCTTGGTTTCCTCAATGGCTTCTTGTCCTTGCCCTTAATTACTTGTAGCTGTGTGTCCTGCAATAAATAAACACATTACAATCACAAGTCTTACCTGTCAGAGAAACTGAGAGACTGAGGGCACTCGCTGCACGAGGCACGGGGACAGTGGGACCGAATGTCAACTGTGAACAAATGTTAGACACATTTGGAGAGTTTCCCGGCTGTGCGCCGGTTCCAAGGGGAGCATCTTCCATTTAAATATCGGTAAACAAGGACTGCATTTCTTCCTGGTATATTTACATGCATAATATTTAGGAATTCTTGTTGTCATTGTATATGTCAGGCATGTATTCACATGAATGTCATTTTTAGTACACATTTTGACCATTTTGGTGCACATTTTAGCATATTTTTTAATATTTTGTGAATATACTCCAGTGGCGGTTTGAGAATTTTGAGTGTGTTAGTGCTAAGGCAGTGTATAAACAGGAGAAATTTAAATATCGGCGTTTCGCGCCGTTTGCAGTTGCTTCGTTCCTTTCTTATAATTCGTGGCTCGGCTCGCGGAAAAAATTTTCCTCTTTATACACACCATAAGATTGAAAGATGTTGTTTTAGCCAAAAATGATTTTTTTTATTTCGAAAGTTTGGTTTTCGTATGAAGATTTTCAGGAATTTTCAGTTTGGCGGTGTGCTGTACCAATTTCCTGAGAGAATTTCTATTTCGTTTTCGTTGCAACAAAATCAATAGTGCTGATTTTTAAAATTAGCATTCTAGCACACTCCAAAGTCACGAGCCGCCACTAATATAATCTGACATCTATACATATTTAATTAAAAATTTAATTTTTTTTTTTAAATCTGTTTTTTTTTCTAGACATTGTGTGGAGACAAAAAAATAGACACACAGGCAATGATGTTACAATACATCTAGACTTGATATTGTCTCACAAAATTAAGATAAAATGTGGCAAGTAAGAAACTCTTGTTTCCAGTAAATTCTTAATTCAAACACTGTTCATACATCACAAAGGTAAAACATTACAAAAAATATGTGTGAATGAATGAAATAAACGATAGGACAGGGCAGCGTTTTGGATTCAAATTTACTAATCGAATACTGTCTCAAGACCTAGAGTTATAAGACTGGACACCTGACAGATTTTGAGGTTTCAAGTGACTGAGTCAGTGCCGTTCCATAATAGAGCAACGACATTTCGCAAATGGCGACGATTGTTGTTAATACTCGTTGTTACTGCTGATTTGTATGCTGTTTTACCGCAAGCATATAAAAAAACAAAGTGATTATTTATTTTAAACAATAAAGTTTAGTTGGCATCAGCACTTACTTCGTAATTTGGGTGTCTGGGCGAGCAGACCTCTACTCTAGTCGACCTAGCATTTTCTCTGTGACGTAATTTGGGTGTCTGGGCGAGCAGACCTCTACTCTAGTCGACCTAGCATTTTCTCTGTGACGTAATTTGGGTGTCTGGGCGAGCAGACCTCGAAAAAAGTGTTTGCGTGTATTTACAAATTAAATGTTATTCCTTGGCTTTTACTAGTATTTGCCGAGTAATTAAAACACTTTCTCGTCACACACGAGGGCATTTTGAAACTTTTTTAAGGCAATTTACTTACAGGTAGGACACGACCTTATGCAACACGTAACAGTGTAGTATTAAAACTACGTAACTAACGGAATTTTTGCTTGCCACTTTGAAATTTCTACAGCTCGTCTATATATATATATTGTAACGTCATTGTACACAGGCCTATAAACTTTTATATCTCCAAGAATTTAAATATAGTCTAAATAATTTCAAATATAATTACCTCAATATCTGATGTCTCAGATTCAAAATCGCTTGAAACGGAAGCATTTTCCTTAATTCCTGATTCACTTTCCTGTGGACAAAAAGAAAACTAATTTAATTTATACATAATAATCTTGTGCATCAGCCTTTACGCTTTGAACGTAATCCTCCCTCAAAAGAGTATTCAATTCTTGGTAGCTCTTTCAATGTAAAGCCAACAGTTCCCTTCAGGTCGTCAGCCTATCTCATTTTTAGGTTATTTCTGCTTCTTTTCCCAAGCAAAGGTTACCATAGAATTATGAATAAATGTTTTGAGATTGTGACAGTGATCTCATTGTGACCTTCATGAGAGAGCTGTAAGGTACCTGGCTCTGGACAGTAGATATTTCATATGAAGAAAAAATATAATTGGGGTTTTTTCACAAACTATGAGCACCGTTAAAAATATGCAGAGGATTTAAAGTTTATTTTTCTGATTCTGAACATCACACTAAAAGCGTGTAATTTTAATTCATAATTATAATAGGTTTTAAAAACAATCTAAAACTGTACATTCCGAATGGTTCCAACTGGTCACAACGTCATTATGATGTAGAAAACGCTACCGGCTGGTAAGACGGCTGTCACCGATGTTGGCCGGTGTAATGGTAAGTATGCATTTGTGAACTTAAACGCGAACTGAGCCACGCATTACAGAAAAGGAACGAAGCAACTGCAAGCGGTGTTTCGCGCCCTTTGCGGTTGCTTTGTTCCTTTCCCATAAGTTGAGGTTCAGTTCGGTAGTTCGGCTCGCGTATGTATACGTAGCATTACATCAACAACTCTATATTCATAAAGAAAAACAAGCATGCCATTTTGCCGGCAAATCAAAAATGGAACATTTAAAACTGTTACAATTCTTATTCGTCGACGTAAAAATAATATAAAAAATACCTTCCTTATCGTAATTTTTTTACAAGTATACAAAAAAATGGTGAAAATACCCTATTGTTGACCGTTTAGTGTTCAAGTTAATAAATGCGACAGATCGCCTCCCAGGCCTCATAGGTTCAATTTCTCTGCTAGCTAAGTGCTCTGCTGCCGTCATGACAGAAGCAACATTTCCACTTAGTATGATTGTAGTAGGAGTTTTTCAAATTTTGTTAGTCGTAATCCGGGAATCGTTACTTTTCTTTTTTTTTTATTAATATACTGTGTACAAACCTCGTCCGTTTCCATGTCACTATCCGCCTCTACAAAATCATTCCTGTTCCTCAATAGCTCCTTCTCCAGTTCTGGTTCCAATTCCTTCTCTTCCTCCTTTTCGGACTCATCATCTTCCTCATCCTCACTCTCTCCCGATATCTCCTCGGCCTGGAGGGCACTATCGAATGCCATTTGCGGGAAGTTGTAGATATCATTGTACTGGAAATAGCAGAAACAAATAAAATACACAATGTAAACTTCAAAGGAGGTCATAACAAATTGTCTCTAAGTTGATAAAATCGATTGTTGGGATCGATATAATTTATTATAATATCCCGTGAAAAATCACATGATATTATAATTCCAATTTTGAAAAGACAATTAAAATAATTTTCTGTTAAAATATTATATTGTTGGTAGGCACTTTATTGCTTGTCTGGATTTTTGTCAAACAAACAGTACCGATTTTGAAAATGACACTTAAACTCAAAGCAAATCTGAGTTCTAGAATTCATTGAACCGGAGTTACAGACACTCAACCAAAATTAGCATTTTTAAACAGACTTATTGATGAAAAAATAGTGCCACCTTTTCATTTTGAATATGACTTTATATTTTTAAGCAATTGTTATCAAATTAATTGCCAGCGTGCGACATTTGATTTTTGGAAGCGACAGTACTTCCCGACGCCAACCTGCCAATGGATATGCTTCCGGTTTGCTTTTCACCGGAATGGTCCCTGACGGATGCCACTGTACCAGAGGTTTAACCGGCTAATCGGCAGTCTGCTAGTGACTTTAATTATATTACCTTCTTCTTGTCTTGTACGGTTCGATGATCAAGTTATTCAGTTATTCAGTTGTACATTTTAAAATCAAAATTTTTTTTAAATTATTAATAACATTATTTTTTAATGATAAACTAATATTTATAAGACAAGGTTTTATGAGTAAAAATAAATGCTGGAAATAAGCCGACATAGCTCAGTGGTTACAGAGCACCTGACCGGACATCAGAAGGTACGGGTTCAATTCCCGTTGGCGGCATTTATTTTTAGTCGGGAGATATTTTCAATTTTTATTGATATTTCGGGCGACTAATTATTGCTTACAATTATTTATCAAAAACAATTGCCTGGTTGTATTTTTTTAAAACTTGTGTGTGAAACATACCGTTCCCTTTTTGAGTCTATCTAGAAGTTGTTTCTCAATAGCATTGTCGATTCTTGCCGCCACCAACGCCTTCTCTTCTCTGCGCCTTTCTCTTCTTTCGATCTTGCGTTGGATGGGAATTATCTCTTTACTGTGAAACAGGTAATAAGACTTCATTAATTATAGAAAAGGAGTACCTAGTAAAAAAAGTAAAAATAAAAAAATAAAAAAAATTTTAATGAACTTGCAGCTAAATTTTTAGCTGCAATTTTCAGCTAATTTTTTTCCAATGTGTATTTCACTTCAGGGGATAATAGCAAAACAAAAAGTCGGTGTTATTTTACTTTGTTTTGCTTTTTCAGTTGATCTACTTCAGAAATAAACATACTACATGAGTGAGTGTCTTTGAAAAAAATCCTGACAAAATAAATCTGTTTTTGGGAATGTAACCGGTGTTCGGCGGTGCTGATCGAACATGCGGGAGATGCTATTGTAGGGTAAAAGGGATAATAACTAAGAGCTTTGCTAGTGTGGCGGCCCATTACAAATCGGAATTTTTTTACCGGTTGTAAAGGAACACAACTCTAACAAAACTGAGTATGTAGTCAGCTTAAAAGTAAGAAATCTCTGCTTTTTTTATATAATTAATTGATTAACATAACTTAGTATAGTAATTTTAACATCATTTAAATCATTATACCTTCAACTATATTGCGGAAGTGGATTGCGAAATAAGGAGAATATTAGTAAATAAAGAAACAAATCACCATCGGATACCAAAGAATTTATGCTGAATACGCAAACCCGGTAATTCAAAATTACTATTGTCTACACTTCGGACACGGCACTGCGAAGTGTATTCAGAGAGGGACAATAAATTTGGGTGCAGCTATTATGGTCTCGATCGCACATACAGCGATTGCGGGAATAAAGATAAAGATAAAGTAGCAAAGATTCTTGTCTACAAAATGAAAAATAAATGTAAGATTAAGTAAAGCCTGCAAATAAGATTCCCCCATAAGAAGTTTTCACATTTAAGAGATTTTGACTTGTCGGTTCCTTAAAAGTAAAAATAAAAATTGGCCTAATTCAAAACCCACGAAGTAAAAACCATATAAAATCTTTTTTCTAGTGCTTCGAAAATCTTATAAGAGAGGTTTCACTGAAGAACGGTTTTTCAATTTACATACATATTCAGGAATGTTATAGTCAGATTGGGTTGTCAGATTGGCACCTCGATGAACGTAAATATCTCTCAACACATTTCTAGGAAGTATTTTTGGCGCTGGCGCTACGCTGTTTAGGGCGAAAATAAAGGTCCCGCGTGAATTTCATTAATTTGTTGTAAATCGCTATATCTTTGAAAATAGTTGAAATATTTTAATAAAAATTTCTACGTAGTAACTCAGCTTAACGAAGTACTAAACGAAAATCGAATTTTTTTTTTTGTTTATTATTTAAGTACATTTTTGTTTATTTGTTACAATATATGATCAAATATTTCAAGACCCCTCTTCCATAGAAGCATCAGCTTGTGGCTGGAAGAGGAGTGTACATTGTAATGTAATATTATTTGAAATGCAACTCAATTAACCTTGTAATATGTTTATTATGGTCCGCTTATCGGTATTTGCCCATACCTGCTTTCTTTAAATACGCACGACATCTCTCGCTCGCTTGCACATAGGAGTGGGTGCGGAACAGAGATAGAGATTCGCTTCAGGTTCCGGGGTCATAAAAACCCTCATTCCAGGAATTGAATTATTAAAATAACAAATAATTTAGGGTACTTTTGTTGAAATACCGATGTAAACGAAAGGCACGAAGAAAAATATAAAAAGAAGTCTTTGATTACGATTCGATAATTATGTACATATAGTTGGGTCCTTTTTTCTTTTCTGTCATTGAAATGAGGCCATCGCAAAAGGTAGAACTAACCTTACCGCCGTTACGCATCAATCGACCGAACGGGTAGAACTACCTTTCCCGGCCGAAGTGTGTTTAACCGAGCTTAAAATTGAAACACCAGCCCTAAATGTTATTTGTAACTGTGTATTATTTGTAATTTCTGTTAACAGAAATTGTGGTACTTACACCCTTCGCAGTTTGATTTTCCTCATACGTATCAAGTACTGTGTTATCTTGACGAGCCTCTGTTTGCACTTGGACTTGATGAATCCCGGCCAGAAGAGAAGGTTCTCGTTTATCTGATGGATGGCCTTCTCAAAGTTACGGGACAGTTTCACCTTTTCCCATGTCTTGCCGGGGAACATGGACCTGGGCAGAAATGAGACAATAAAGAATATATTCTTAAAAAATAAAGACCCCAAAGATATGATTTGAGATTTTCACGGCCAAAAGTATTATAGTGATTTGTTTTGGGGTATTATGCCATGTTGCGCTACCTCCTTCTTTAGCCAACGTTTCGGACAGCATTGCAGTGTCCATCATAAGGGAAGATGTGTAATTATTAATTTAATTCTAAATTACACATCTGCCCTGATGATGGACACTGCAATTCTGTCCGAAACGTTGGCTAAAGAAGGAGGTAGCGCAACATGGCATAATACCCCAAAAACAAATCACTATGACCCCAAAGACAGCATTTTTTAAAAACATTAAGGGTTTTTTTAATGAAAAAATGGCTGAGGCCAAATGGGTTAAGTAAAAAGGTAGAAGTAAAAAGACAATTAAGCCTGTGACAAACCACACTATAAGCGCTCTATATTTTCGTGGCTTGGTCTATTTCAGCTTATCGCTCGCCATATATTGGCATTGGTAGTATATAGCGAGATATGCTGAAATAAGACTAAGCAATGATGCATATAGCGGATTGTGCACCTACCGTATGGTCCAGTGTGGCGTAATTTAGGAGGGAGGTCCCTGTAGGGATGTATAATATATATTACTCAAGCATATAATATTTTAGTTCACCTTTCGGCAGTCTTCATAAAAAGATAAACAACACCATTTTCTTCTCGTACAGTGGCATATTTGCTGTTGGCCAGGGGGCATGATGACTTGTTGCACAGACCAGTTAAGCTGTATTCATTTCGGCAAAACTTCTGTGTTTTGGTGCTGCAAAAGCAAAATCACATTAATTAATAATCTGCCGTTGCATGCATATTTACATGAAATTTAAATGCTTAAATGACTTATAACACACAAATAATTATAATGAAAAACGTCTTTATAAATTGGATTAGACGCGGTTCTTTAACTTTGCATTGATATTTCGATTCCAACACGATGAACAAATAATCATTTATTCAATAAAACAAGATTGTGCTAACTTACTTGACTTTATGGGAGCAAAATGTGTTGTTTATAATACTCCATACCACCTAAAAGAAAAATGTATCATTTTAAAGACATGTTTACAGAAATAAGTTTGGTAACCATATTATGGGAATGCAGTTTCAATACTATATATTATGCTAGCCGTATTAGTAAAGATTGGCATTATTCAATACTTACATCGTCGTGCTGCATTTTGAGACTGTTTGTTGTTTTCTAATGGAAATAACACAATTCACAATAACTAACACCACAAAACACGAATCACCATGCGCAGTACAAACCTAACCCCAAAACACAGAAACTTCAAATTCAAAAAGAGCACTGCCAAAAGTGCCAAACAACCATAGACTTATAAAACCTGCGAGATCTGTCAAAATTAGATGCTACCATCTTAGCCGACCAAATAATACCCAAAATTATTAGTCAGTACACGAAAATCCTTGCTCAATTTTTTTTATTTGCCTGCTTAGTGGTGTACTGGAGAATTGCTTATTTATATGGTAGGACTTCTACGAAGTAGGAAGGGACTGCGAGCGAATGTTCAAAACTATTTGGAACCAATTTGATGTTAAGGAACTCCAGTGAAAAATATTATGGCTTGAAAGTACATGTTTACCTTTTTTTATTTTTTGTCTTGTTATATTTCATGTATCATTTAGATTCAAATAATATCTTCTTCTCAATGATTAAAAAAATTTACATTGTATAAGTATTGTTATATATTTGTACGTATAAATTATAATCGTCATTCAAAAATGAAAAACACAAAAAACCGTAACATTAAAACCTTTTTGGTTGGGACGACTGAATCTTTTGGTTCTTATCAGCAAGTTGATTTCATAAATCAACTATCTGTTGATTTATGCTGATCAGTTCTGATGTCACGGGTCACGAAACCAGTTGTCCACATTTCATGGATTTAAATTAAGATTGAATCAATGAAACTCAGGTTTTATTTGTATTTAAATATTTCATTGTTGTTGTTTCACAGTGCTGATAGAATTGAAACATTATTTAGGCTTTCAATAAAGAGCTGCAGTGAAAAATATTATGGCTTTAAAAATGTTTATTTATATGGATCAACAAACTCTGATACTGGATATATATGTAATTGTATAATAGTATTATTATAAAACACGTTAAATTAAATTAAATAAATTAAAACATTATATTATTAAATGTAACGAAATACATTATAAATTAAGTTTATCATATTATCAAACGTAGAATTTATAAATCGTCATTTAAAAACAAGTAAAACACCATCGCTTTAAAACACACCGTTTGGTTGGTATCAATGAATCTGCTGATTAATCAAAACCAGTCTACGTGAGTGAGTTAACAGTTGATTTATGGTGAGTAATATATCTATGGTCTGCAATATCCACATGAGAGTCGCCAATTCGTGGAAAGTTCCCCAAATTGCAGGGAATTTCTAAGATTTTTACTGTTTAGGTTAGAAGGTTATTACTGAAAAAAATGGACTGGAGTTCCTTATTACTTATTACTAATCAAACAACCTTACAAAATACAACCAAACTATCTTGAGCAGCATCTTAACACAATAACATTAATGTATATGATATGATCATTGTTGATTATAATAATTCAAACCTAATAATGGGAACGTCAGAATAAAGAAAACGTCTTGACTCTCAACGCCGCCATACAGAATATAGCATAAATGAGAATACAGTGACTCATAGATATATGCCATCATAAATCAACTATCTATATGCCTGGATATGCCATGACTGTTGAGTGATTATATGCCCAAATTTCCCATATAAATTTCTCGTGAATTTGTGTTGGTTATTCTTCATTTGCTCAGTATGGATTCCCCACGATATTTTTGCAAATTCATGGGAGGGATAGCTAAGAATTTGTAGATATAATTCCCCACAGTATATTTTCGTGTCCTTTAGTACGTTTCAGGTAAAATATTCCCCAATTTTTTTTGATATTTCGGAATTATCTTGGAATATATCAAGATTTCCCTAGAATTTTGTGCTTTTTCCCCTTTTCCCAAAAAAATATTTTTTCCTATTTTGTGGGATTTGGGAAGAATCAAATAATTAAAACTTATTTATTTATTAAAACTAACTAAAACAATAAAAAATATTTCCAGGTATTTATGTAAGAAGGTTTATTGTTTAAAAAATACTGATTATTGATAAAAAAAATCACAAAGGACTGGAGTTTTTATTATCGGTGAGTACAAATTTATGAACCAAAACAAAAAACCTTTTTTTTGCAGTTTGTGATCTAGAGAATGATTTTGAATATCAATTGTACCTTTTTATTCTGTCAGGATAATATATTTATATAATATTTTTTTATAATGATATTGATGGCTTCAAAGTCATTGTTTACTGTGCCAGAACTTTTCTAAAGTAATTGATAAATATTCTTTTCTCGTAATCTTGTGAAACGATTTCTCAAAGGTTAAAATTCTGAAAAAAATAACATTTTGTATATTTCTGTACCATACATAATCATTTTAGTACATTTACATTTAACGTTCACAAGGCACCTGATTTTATTTCGGTTGGTTCATAATTTTCATTTTGTAGCCACAAACGTTGTTGTTTATTTAAATATCTGAAAGTTGCACACATGAATTTAAAATTTCTAAAAAGTACTCGTTTTTCCATCGGTACGGTGCTACTTTTGTTTGTCCTGTTTTGGCACTTTGGCAGTCGGTAGATGGGATATCGGTGTCGCTATGTAACAATTAATGTATTTGAATTCATAGCGCAATATAGTGTATAGTTAAATAAACATGGCCGATAATATAAAAGTGGTTATCAAAGTACGGCCTTTGATAAAACGCGAGATCGATGACAGCCTACAGAAACAATGGACTGTCTCAGACAATACAATTTTCCCGACTGCTCAGCAGTTTGGAAGAGAAGGAATGGGAGAATTTACTTTCGGTATGTTAAATGGTTTGTGCTTGTCATTATCAAGTTATTTTCTTTGCTAATCATTTATAATTATTCCAGATTACGTATTTGATGACGAAAGTCTGACACAAGACGTTTACGAAAAGGTTGCTCGGCCTATTGTCGAAGCAGCTGTCGGAGGAATGAATGGCACAATATTTGCCTACGGTCAAACCTCTTCGGGTAAAACTTACACTATGATGGGAGACGCTTGTTCCCCGGGCGTAATTCCATTGGCTATATCAAATATCTTCCATGCAATCGAATCAAAAGTCGACAGGGATTTCTTACTCAGGTATGTCGGCAATTATTTACCTCTTTCAATATGATATTGTCCGAAATTCCATCCTATAATTGTTGCGCCAGCTACATATCTGTATCTGGTTATTACCGAAAACAAGGTTATTATTGTGATCCCAGCGCTTCTCCTACGGCTAAAGGTTCAATCTCATTATTTTGGCTGGCAAATGAATCTTACGAAATCTCGCCTTATTTCTTTCTCTGTACTAGGAGTGGACGTGTAATTTTTCACTTTTGCGATTTCACATTTATGTATCGTCGAGCCATAATAATTCAACCTTGCTGTTTCACATTAGAGTTATTGCACCATTCGTATTATATTTTGCCTTCGTCTTATCGTACTAACCCTAAAAACCTCCACAGGGTTAGTTTAGTTAGTTCGCTTGTACAATTGATTTATACTTTTTCCATTATTTCAGGGTGTCGTACATTGAAATTTACAATGAAAAAATAAGAGATTTGCTGGATGTAACCAAAACTGATTTGAAAATCCACGAAGACCACACCGGGCAAGTTACAGTCAAATGCCACGAGGAAGTTACCAGCAAATCAAGTCAAGTGTTGGAAGTCATGAAAAGAGTAAATAACACGCACATATTTTTTAAAAATAAATGAACCATATTTTGATGAAAAGTATTTATTATATTTATGCAATTATTTATTTATTTTCTTTTCATTTCTAGGGAGATAAAAACCGAAGTACTGGAGAAACACAAATGAACGAGAGAAGTAGTCGATCCCATACTATTTTCATTATTGTAAGTATTTTGTTTTATTTTATTTTATTTTTTTTTTTTTTAAAAAGAAAGACAAACATTCCCGAGTTACGAATAACCTGACAATATTTGAAAATCTCCTACTACCACCAAAGTAAGCTGAAAATGTTGCTTGTGTTGTGATGGAGGACTTAGCCAGCTGAGGAATTGAACACACTACGCCCGAGTGGGATCCAAGCGCAATGTCAAATTGGCCAACGACCGGTCGTACTGTACTATTGTACTGCAATATTGGTTATTGGTTTGGCCTTTTGCCATCTACATTGCAAAATCTTATATTTGTACATTTTCCATAACCCAAAAGTTATTAGTATAATTAAAATTATACATAATAAAATGTCTTAGAATTACTAGGTAATTATTGCTCTATTTATTTTCTATGTAGTAATTACTAGTTCAGATTATAATAAACACTGCATATTATGCACTAAAAAATGTCAAAATATGCGTGTGAAATATGAATATTTTGTTACCTGAAAATTATTCAATTTATTGAGTTTATCGCATTATTGTGGGTGAAATTCAGGTACAGAAAAGTAATATTGAAGTGGCTGAAATATGCATCAACGAAAAAAGGCTCTATATGCATTATTGACCTAGAAGGCTCTAATATGCAAATGAATGTAATTTGATGTCTAGTCTATTCTTCTTTGTGCCATCTATGGAAATTTGGCAATCATCATTTCCTGTCATTGAACCTGATTTTCAACGATCTAAAGACTACATATCGTCATTGTGCTTCTAAAACTGGCTATGTGATTTTTGTAAGATTTTACAGCGGAAGTAAAAAAAACTTCACAGTTTTCTATTCAGATGCGTCAACAATCAACTTTTGTGTGAGTTTTGTGCGATAACGGTTTAACTTATACACATAGATGAGATTGGGCACTGTGCCTTAATTTAAAAAAAAAATTGTTATATAAAAACATTTTCCTGAAATCTGGCACATAGCTGTTTTTGCAAGCGCAACAACGATATTTAGAAATATTAATGTGCAAGCGAATGGACAAAGAAGTTGGTGATTACCAAAGAGCAAGTAGAATAACAGGAAAATTATGAGACAATGCATAAATATGAATAAATACAAAAGTTTAACTCTCCGATGGGCAATGTGACCTGGCCAGGCCAGGCCATTTTGATTTTCAAAAGTTTTTTTTTCCATTGAGTTTTTGGTAAGCGGTATCAATTTACTATACGACTCGGCGAGCTGTGTCGAATGGTGCTATTGCCGACGAGTTTGCCTTTAGTTGGTAGAATAAATTTTTTTAAAAAGTAACACAATGCATATGGTATCAAGGTCAAGGAGGGTCTGCGATTCGAATACCAACTACCCGCTTAGGGGTCAAATTTACACTGAAAACTCCCAGATGCTGATCGCGAAGCGAATCAAAGTGCACGAATGGTGTTGGATTTAGTTGACAAGTATCGCTATACCGGCCGAACAGTTTACTGCGATAACACTTTTATGTCACTCGACTTGGCCAGAATTTTGGTGTAAAAAGGACTTGTCATTGTTGGTACTGTACGCGCAAACAGGGTCTTTGTCCCCTTATATATACATGTACAACATATTGGCACGTTTATACACACTATTTGCACACCTGCCTTTATATAAAACTAATTTGATAGCCCTCACCTCTTATATGGCCTGGCCAGGCCACATTGCCAATCCGAAGGGGTAAAAGTACATTGCCCATCGAAGGGTTAAAAAACTACAGGCCACGTCAGAACAGGAAACCCTTTTTAATTTATACTTTATGCCTACATCATGTTTGCCATTTGACTTTGCCATTGAAACTAATAAATAAAAATAGTTTAATTCAGACAGTTCAGTTCTGAAAACATAATTATTTATTGTACGCTAGTCACCTGCCGTCTTGTCAGTACATCCTCTATCTATCCATGTGGAGATGATGATCTATATGTACATATGTTAGGTTAGGTTTGGACACTGGTATCATTAGGTTTGTACATTGTCATAGATAATAGAGTCCCGCCGCCACGTGATGCCGGGCGAGGAGGAGGAGAACAGTGTGAACGTGTCGCAGCTGAACCTGGTGGACCTAGCAGGCTCGGAGCGCCCTGCGCAGACGGGGGCCACGCACCAGCGCCTGCGAGAAGGGGGCCACATCAACAAGTCCCTCCATATGCTGGGCAACGTCATCCGGCAGCTGTCTGACGCGCAGGGGGACACTAACCGGTATTGCTCATTTAACCATTTCATCCCAATCTAACCTACAATGCTGCACGTTTCGAGAGAAACTTCTTGGATCACAAATATACCACATCCGCGTAGATCAGGTTAATAATGGCATGACTGTTCACCAAATCTGAACAAGTAAAGAATGCAAGTAAAGTTACTTATGTACCCGATACTGGTGATAATTCTAAAGGGAAGATGTCTACTTGGCCGCCAAAGTTAAGCTGGGTAAGCAGGTCCAGAGACTGTTTGGGAAGAGATTTGGTCTACGATGGACTGAGGACGCTGAAGTAGCAGGACAGGAACGCCTGAAGGCGTCTTGTCAAGGTGATGGGTCCCCTGATATGACTAGTTAAATCATTATGTATGGATAAAACATAGACATTTAAATTGATTGACCAGCCAATAGGGAAAGGGGAACAAACCAAGTGCGCGGAGCACGGGAGATGGTGAGACCATCTTCCTTTCTGTGATTTGTTGATACATGAATCTGACAGTGTATTTGCAACTCGCATTGTATTATCACTATTCAGTCCTTGAAAATAAAATTTGCTTATGACTTTTTACAATGACGCGCATATTGCTGGCTAAGAAAAAACTTAACTACAAATCCCAAATCGGATAAACAAAAATTTGTGCTTGTTTCCAAAATTTAATATTGTGTTCCTCTTTTACAAATATGTTATAATTTACCCTCCTCACTCATTTTTAGCGTCTCTATGCCAAACGGTTTGTTTAAAAATGAACATGAATTTTAATTTTACATTTATTTGTACTAAATTTGTTTTACTTTGTCTTCAGGTTCATCAGTTTCCGAGACAGCAAGCTTACCCGCATTTTACAAACGTCTCTGGGTGGTAACGCTAAAACTGGGATCATTTGCGCTGTCACACCCGCTGTTCTGGATGAGACATACTCAACTCTTAAGTAATTATGGGATTAATTAATCCATTTTTTTTAAATTGCGTCGCTAAACTCCTTGGAATACTAAGGTTTTATCAGACATAGAAATTTCATGGAATAAGGAACTCTAAAGTAGCTTTCTCTGGAGACCATTATCACATCGCATTGCTTTGAGCCTTACTTATATAATAACCTTACCTCCGATATGGAGAGGTCATGCGATAATGAAATCTAAAGTAAAGTCTTTCTTCAGAGCCCATTATCGCATGACACTACCGTGTCAGGTAGAACCTTGTTTTTCTAAGTCTTTTATTTATGTACAAGTATTAAGAGTGTTAGTTTAGTTTTCTGTCACAACATATGATTGGCAACAAAATATGTGGTGTTCTAATGGTATTTAAATACATATTTGTCTTATATGAATTTTTAAAAATTTACTTAATGTTATTATTTGTAAATTTTGTGCAAAGAACTGTATATTATGATTTAAAGTGCTTACAAATAATTTTTTGTCACTTTTCATTAAAATGGCTTCTTTTTTTCCAGATTTGCAATGTGCGCCAAGGCTATTCAAAACAAGCCAAAGATAAATGCCGTTGTGAGTGATGCTACCCAAATCAAGACCCTCACCAGAGAGATGAAATCTCTGCAGGAAGAACTGGAGAAGAAAAACCATTTGGAGGTGTGTTTAATTGTGTATCCCTTTTTCCCATTTTTTTTTTGTCAACTTATCAGTTCAATTTCCAACAAACCAAATAAATTAAACTTTTGATTTCTTTTTAGCAATATTTGTCTCACATGATTAGAGATTGTATTAAACAGAATCAAAAAATGGCTAGACTACCTCTCACTTACACTGAATGCTAATAAAACCAAATTCATCTTTATTTATTTATTGCATCTCACTATTCATAAAACACTTTTTTTTTCACATAAAAATCAACCTCACTAGGACTGAGCCTGTATCGAGGTTAACAATTTACATTTGAGTGAAGCAAACATAAGAGTAATCACAAACATAAAGTAATTCTACATACAAACACAAAATATTTCAAAATTAAAGAAAAAATAAGTATTAGATGTGTTACCAGATGGGTAATTTGACAGTATATTGTAACAATATTTGAACCATAACTAATCAAATCAAAAGAAGAAGCAAAGTAGATAATAAAGACAGATAGGGTGGCATTCAGTTTTTAGCAAATGGGACTTATATAAAATCTTATTATTTAAGAAAGGACAAGGATGAAAAAATATTAAGACAATCGTCTGTCAATACAAAAACCTTAATTAACTTTTTCAATTTAACTAAGGAATTAGTAGACTTAATATGATTTGGAAGAATATTAAACATAAGTGGTGCCTGATATAAATAATTTCTTTGACCAAAAGAAGTTTTAGTATGTACCGCCACAAAGTTCAATGTAGAGCTAATTCTAGTTGTCCGCATTTATTGTGTTTTTTCAGCAAATTTAATATTGATAAAAAATCGACAAAGTATTTGAGTGATATATAGCTGTTTTATGCACATTACATTACATTCCTTATAAAGTAGGTTGGATGGATAGTAGAATTTTTTTTTGTACTTCACTTTAAGGATCAATTTTTGAGTAATATTTAGTGGTTCAACATTTGACTTTAGACATGATCCCCAGCATACTATGTTATAAGAAGGTCGAGATTGGACTAAGGCAAAATAGACAGTTTTTAATACACTGCTCCCATCACTTGTATTAATTAATAATTGTCCCCAATTGGAAAACGTTTACCATGTAACTTATCTAGGTGTAAAAATTGATCAAAATTTAAAATGGACTGAGCATATTAACTATTTAAATAATAAAATTTTAAAAACTAAGTTATTTCTTCAAAACCATCAGGAATGTCTTTAGTAAAAAACACTTAATAAAGATCTATGTGGCTCTTTGCCAATCGCTCTTAGACTATGGTATTATCTGATGAGGAAGTGCAAATAACAATATCCTAAAATCACTCATTTAAAATCCAAAAAGCCATAGTGAAAATTATTCTGAAAGCCCCTGTAAGAACTAGCACTGACGAAATCTTCAACAAACTTAACATCATGTCTCTAAACAACTCTATTCTAAAACAATACTCCTTTACATTCATAAATACAAAACACAAGAAATAACAACTAACACACATATTAGATACACTAGATCTCAGGATCATAAATATATCCAGCAAGCAACTCAAATACAACATTTGGGCAAAAAACCTTACTATACTATGGTACTAAACTCTACAACAAAATCCCACTCTCATTCAAAACTCGCAACAATATTTTAACATTTAAATTTCAAATAAATAGCTGGATAAAAACATAGGGAGATCAGAAATAGATAATATACTGACACCAAATACAGACTGCTAATTACTTTATATTATCCATACTACTAAATTTTAATCATATGTAAATGGAATCCTCAGCACGGGAGATCCCAGTGAGGATATCACTGTATCTATTGGTTACAAAAAAAAGATAATAAAACACTTATTATTATTATACTAATACCATCCACGCTGGAATTTTTTCCGATGCGATTTTAACTTTTATTCTTTGAAAACTGTATGGAAGATAAAATCAGAATTCCTTACGCTAATGTAACTGTAGATCCTACTTTTATTTCAATGATGTTGGCTCCATGACTGCTTACGAAATAAATTGTCTATGATTGTCAAAATTCATTGTGTTCAACTGCGTCGCAAAATTAAAATCTTTGAATTTTCGAGAATAAAGATTATTATTTATTTGAACACCCCCTTTTAAATTTTTTTCATGTAGGGTATCGTTATGAAGCAGTGTTGAAATTGTTATTTATTCATAGTAGTGGAATAAACACTGCTTTAGAACGTAATCCGCCATCGGTACGAGATAATTATTTCCTTATGGGTAAATTCCCGCCAGCCGCCTTTGTGCGCCGGGCAGCTAACCTCCGCTCTATGCCGCCCCTTTGCTTGTTACTACTTCTAGAATGATTCCTCCTAACTATTCGTTTTTTTTTCAGACTCAACGACCCATTCATGTATTCAGAAATTGTGTTGCAATTCAAAAAATTATTGCACGGTATATTAGTGAATCGACCTCTTTATAACAGCTAACAATTTTTTTTTTTTTTTTTTTATTGTTGCTACATTATTTTACAATATTTATATTCTAATTCAGTAATGTTGGCCTCACTGGGTTGTTTACCCGTGCTGAGGCCCCCATTTTATAATATAAGAATTTATACATTTAAAAATAAAACAACATTAAAATAAAGATAAATTTAAACTAAAAATAAAGATTACAAATTAAAATATAATTATCACACTAAAAGAAAAATATTAAAATTATAATGAAGAGAGAGATAAGATTATATGAAGATAAGCCTAAACTAAAACATCGTTTTATTATTGTTCATTTTAGGCGTGAACTCGCTATTGCCGTGATCGTTATAACCAAGATCGATAAACAGAAAACAATTGCAGGATTTATTCACAGTCTTAGGGGGTATTTTGAGAATTTTCTGCTCCGACATACAAGATACAATGCCCGACATCATGGTACCTCTTGTCATGCACTAAATACCTTTATGAAGGAATAAGGGGAATTACCGGCCACTTAATGCTGTTTCAGACAGGGCGGTTGATAACTGCACACTTGTATTCACATGGAACCGAATGACTGCTAAGAATTCACTATTTCTCAATGTTCTCTTTTGTCACGGAACCGATTTAGAGATAAATTTAAATTCAAACTTGCATTCCCAGGTTGACAACAAGCGGCTTCAGGAGCAACTGGCCCTGCTGCGGGACAAGATCCTGATGGGCAGCATCGAGGAGGTGTCGGCACAGCGAGCCGCAGCCCTGCGCCGCCGCACTTGGTGCGCACCTCAGCGACCCGGCTTGCCGCCCATACAGGAGCACTCCTTCCAGAGGTACTGACACCACACCCTTTTTTACTTCAACAACTTGCACCCTAAGCACTCTGTCCATCAACTACAACTGGCCCCACTACGAACTGAGAGCTTTCATGGTTTTTTTTCTCATCAGTATTTTTACTATGGTTCAAAACACTTCAAATTTTCAGTATTTGACTTTATAAAGTAAGTACATCTGCCCCGATGATGGACACTGTAACCCAGTCTGAAACGTTGACTAATGAAGGAGGAAGCGCAACACGGCATAATACTTCAAAAATAAATCACTATGAAGTAATATTGTTCAGTGAACATTCTACAAAAAAGCACTATTTCATATCTTTACAACCTCCAGTTATTTTGTATACACATGAATCTGTTCATAGAGAAAAATTAGTAAAAACAAATTTATTTTAGTAAAATAGCATAAACCACAGATAAACCCAAATTTCTTTCAGCAAAATACATTGCAGTAAGTTTTACACTGCTCTTTTTTTTCCATGAAAAGTATCCAAAATGCAGATATTTTCCAGTTCCTGGTACTGTTTTAGAAGATTCCATGTAACCTGGAAGTACGTAACCCATTTTGGAGTACGTAACCCCAAACACCGAAACTGTTTCAGTCTGGATTAGATCGGACTGATTATTTATTTATTATTATTATTACACGCCCTAATGGGCTTTTACACACTACAAAGTTTAATAGTAGAGTATGTGGAGGAAACTTTACTTCGTGTGGTGTCGAAGATACTTACGAATCTTTCAGGAAGGATCATGTGTTCAGAGATGAAATCAAAAGTTCCTCGCACATTTAATAATTTATTGAATTTTACATACTAAATGTACGGGTTACATTTAGGTGAGATCGCGGTAGGTAAAAACTTGGGAATGCGAAATAGCTTAATTTTACACCACGTGTTCTCGGCACGAAAGTCACGACTGGAATGAAGTCCGTCAGGTTTCTCCGAACGGGGTTCACTCTAGTCGGAAATGGTGACATCACCAATGTTGCCAATGTGGACAAACGAATCAGTTAATTTATTAATTATTTTATAGTCAAGTGCTTAATCGCATTTCCATAAGTATAACAGTTATTATAGATTCTACAAAATTAAAACAATAAAGGAAACATAATACAACGAAAAAAGAAAAAATATTAAATGTTACAACAAAAGCATATAATAAAATAAGATACATTAGTAAAAATGATAAGAAGTCTCACATAAATAGATATTCAAAATAAATATAAAAATATGTATATTGTGGAAATTATAGATGTCTATTTGTGTCTCGATCTATAAAAGAATTGAAATAAACAATATTTATATTGATTATTTTTAAGATGAAATATATCTCCCAGATCAGAGTATTTATTTCCGAGACTGTGAAGTCTTGGAATTGGAGAATTTTGATAAGACAGTGTTCTGGTGTTGTAAAAATAAAAGGGTAGTAAATTTCGGCAAGATCTTTTGGGTATGTGGATGCTGATTAATTGGAGTAACTCAGGACAGTCAATTTTGTAATGAAGTATTTTATGTAGTACTATTAAATCTGTGTTTATTCTTCTTTCAGAAAGTTTTAATAGGGACAATTTATCTAGTAAGTAGTTATAATCAATGTTTTCTACAGGAATATGCAATTTATAGTTTATATACTTCAAGAACTTATGTTGAATCTTTTCAATATTATCGGAATGAATATTGTAAAAGGGATACCATAATGTAGAGTTATACTCTAGTTGGCATCTAACAAGGGTTTTGTACAACATGATAAATGTGCCTAAATTATTGAAGTCTTTTGAAACTCTCAAAACAAATCCAAGAGTCTTAAGAGCCTTATAGATAATGTTATTAATATGATACACAAAAGTTAGTTTGCTATCGAACAATATACCTAGGTCAATAATTTCACTGACGCAATTTAAGTTTTTATCATATGTATATTGAAAAAATATTGGATTATTTATTCTGTAAAAATTAATGAATATTGAAAAATTATCATTATCATTATGAAAAACAGACAAATAATTGGCATCTATGAAACAAATTTTAAATGACAATCGATCTACAGTTGTTAATGAAGCTTTCATTTTGTAGTGGCAATAATAGATTCGTTAAGTCTTCCCTTTTTTTCTTTGAAGTTTTGTAAGCCATTGGAATTTTAGGAAATGAAACAAATGCCAAGTGGCCCTTCACTTCTTTGGGTTCTTTGAGGACTACATAATCAGAAAAAAATAACATTTTACTCACAAAATGTAGGTACATTTAACAAAAAAAATATATTGTTCCTTTGAAGGTGGGTCTCCTGCGACAAAATGTTTTCAAAACATTGAAACAGTTACACAAAACTAATGTTTCCATCGGCCGCGCAAATCAAAAACATTGTGTATAGCCACATCTCAATGTTTTTTTAAACATTTTGTGCGCGTGAGACCTGGCTTAAGATTGTAGATTGTAAAAAAAATTTTGTCATAAAAAAATTATGATTTAATGTTATTTTTTTATATCCACATGGTAATTTTTTTTTTTTATATCCGTTTTCTGATACACAACTTTTTTTTTAAATAACACATTTGAACATAGTATGGTTTGAAAGTTGTGTTGGATTTAGTTCAACGATGCTGATTGCCAATTATTGATAGAAAATTAATTCAGGGTTAAGGACCAATTTTTTAGCTTGACAATTCAGGAGGGTCCAATGGGTTAATGGTTTTTCCCAGTATACCAACGATATTTCGTCACCTTGTTACTTTGCTTTATTTAACTAAACTAAATATTTTCAGGACAAATTTCAACAATGTGCAGCGATTGTCCAATGTGACGGAAAGGAATGATGACAGTGTTATAACGAGTCGCGACTCCGCCTCTTCGACTCAAGAAATGGAAACACCTCTTAGCATAAAGAAAACGGCGCAGGAAGAGATTGTCATATTATTAGGTAACATTTGAATACATTAAACATCTCTATCTTCGGCGGGGTCCAGTCTTAAAATATGTTGGCAAACATCCTTCCTCGGCCAACCAGAATAGCTCCTCTGCACTTATCCTCCGATGAATGTTCTTCGTCCATGGACATCTCTTGCCGTTTGTGAGCTTTCACCCCTTCATTAACCAACTTTTGTTATTAGCACTTTGACCCCATAGGATAACGAGGTTCCATCTGACACAGCAATGTAATGCAATAATGGGCTCTGTAGAAAGTTACTTTACAGTTCATTATTGCATTACATTCCATTGGAGCTTTATGGTATATTCTCCTTTTTAAGCTCTGTTAGCTCATGCTCATTTGGGATAATAACCTAAGCTCATATGTTTTAGGGTGAGGGATTCATTCTGCTGTAGCCATTGCCATGTATTAATACCTCGTTATTATAATATTATGATGGTCACATAGCACAGATATGGAAGGCAAAATTCAGGATATGGAAACCTGAAATTACACTAAAATCTTAGACTGGCTGGAACATGATAATCCTAGTCCATCATGTGGAAGCATTTTTTTTTCACGTTCATAGATTATTCACATTTAACTTAAATTGAAAATTACCTCCTTTTCTGTAAAATATAATTTGTAAATAAAATACTATTTTCGCAGATGACTCAAATGAAGAAGACACACAACTCGCGAATTCTACGCACACGTGTTTTGACCCCAACTGTACCGGTAAGCCATTTTTACTATTAACCCTCCCACTCCAGAGGGGGGTAATGCACTTCCCCCAAACGAGAGTGTTGTGCAATATCTAAGTTGTTTTTTCATCACATTATCTGATGATAAAAATTATTCTGTGATCAATCTTGCATTTAAAAAAAACTATCTCTTTACTAAGGTATTTTAAGAAATATCCTGACAAACTCTGATGAAAATACTCTCCCTTCCTCCTCTGGATCCCCACAACTGCAGAATGCAGTCCTAAAAGTGCTGCAATAATATGTATGAGTTACGCTTGATTAGGTACCTATGTAAAAGTTAAAAAAGCAAACATGTCTAGCTAAGCCGGTTGTTAGAAATAAATAATTGGCTATAATATAATACATTATCAAAAATTTTGTGAGCAGTGATCTCAATGCAAATAGGCCAACCGAGTGCTAATAATAGGGTATTTTCACAAACAATGAAAACCGTTAAAAATGTGTAAAAGATCACAGAATTTGAACAATTCATCAAAGTTGATTTTCAAGTTCTGTGAAGGTTCTATTTAATTTCTTTCATCATTTCAGTTTTGTGATCAACTGGCCAATAATGATATATTTTTTAATTTATTTTTTATTTATTAACATTCAAACCTGCTAAACTACTTATGTAGTTTGTCAGCAGGTACATAATGACAACATTTTTGCAATAACATGGTACAATGGTAAACAGTATGTAGGTATGTATAATGTTGACGATAAATTAACATAAAGATAAGTTGGTTAAATTACAGAATTGTATAAATATAAATTTGTAAGAAGCAGTATAAGCCTCATATAACAACATAAGCACAAATGAATTTAATATGAACAAATGAATATAATCAACAAGTACTTCTATGGTTTTAATATACATAAGGTAATACGAATTTATAACGATTTTCCATTTCCCTAGAATGTGAATTCCAATTAGGAAAACAAGGTCTTCAGTAGGGCATCAATATAAATCCTCAGTATCTAATAGCCATTTCCTTAGATTATATTTGACTTTAGCTGTAAAAACGTTTATATTTTTAATTGTCATTGGTAGTTTATTAAATATTCTGGGTACAATAAAGTTTAGGGTTCTTTCACCATATTTATTGGTACATTTCCGGACCACCAATCCTTCATTTTGGGTGAATCTTGTATTATGTTTATGGAAAACTCTTTCCCTATACAAGGAATCAGACAATATAAGATGTTGACTTACAATATTATAAAACAATAATCCTCTGACAGGTAAAACATTCAGAGACTTGTATATTAATTTAGTGTCGCTTCTGTGTGCATTGGTATATTTATGGATTAACAATTTTGTAAGGGAGTTTTGTAATGTTTGGATATAACTTATATTAGTTTTACTAGAATGTCCCCAAGAAGTGATTCCATAACGTATTGTGGATTCAGCCAGAGATAGGTAGATTAATTTTAAAGTACTTATAGGCACAAAATATTTTATTTTGATAATAACAGAACTTGAATAGATCTGTCAAAAAAAAAAAAAAAATCAACTCTGAAATTTGATGAATTTGTTCAAATTCTGCAAAACAACTTATCCTTAACGGCCCTCGCTACTAAATGTTTCTAGCGCGAATTCGAATATCTAACTCGCTGCACCTGGCAGCTGGCCGGTGCGTTCCATTCAATACAAGACACGCACAGAGCAAAACAAATTATTATTAATTAAAGATATTGTGATTATGAAAATTATGTTAAAATATATTTTAGAATGTAATGCAATATTACAATAGCTTGATTCATGGAGGAGGTTCTCAGTAACAACATTTAATATAACTTTTTATTTGGATTTTTTTTTGATAAATACAATTATAAAGAGTTACAAAAGGCTTCCCTTTGTTCCAGACTGGTTTCGCAGTGCGGCGGGGCACTGTTAATACTAAATTGTATAGTTTAATTTGAGGTCACGGGTTCAAAAGCCGGCGAGGACAAAACAAATTTAATTTAATTTATATAAGTATGTCATATTATAGAATTAAAATAAATTTTATATAGTTACATATAATGAATCTGTACCTCGTTCAAAAGTGGAAGATACGTTCAGTATCACCCTGGTGAGAGACCATAATTCAGGATTGAAAGTTGCTAGAGAACGGCGTAGATATGTTTAGTGACTAGATCCGAATAGCCTGGAACTTTCCAACCCCCCATCCTCCCTATCTCTAAAAATGTAGACCACATACATAAGGAATATAAATGAAATTTCTTTTGAGGACACTTCAATGAAAATGTTATTGATCTTCTTAAAAATTCTTACATGTTTTGGTTTTAGCTGAAACCAATTTTACTTTACTTCTTTTCGGTATTATGCACTTTGAATTACTCAGGATTTATAATAGGCATGCAGCGATTATGCCCAGGATCAATTAATTCGGGTAGCATGCAAAAATTTTAAAAGCGATTCAGCTGTTCAACCATATTAGTCTGCCGAAATTCGTCATCCCGTAAAATTTTTTCGATTTTTATCCGAGTTCAGTCCATACAACAAACATACAAATAGCTTTTTTTGTTACATGTAATTGGCCCTGAACCTGGTAAAACCAATCGTGAGATGTATTTACCAGAATTTCTCCATTTTCGCTAACATAATTTTTTTGGATTTTACTGCTTCTTATATGAGCATGCTGCGTGCTGCGAAAGGACATTTAATTTCAATCACGGTGTATTCAGAAGAAATTCCATCTGGTGTCGCACCCATATACGGATACTCTTCATGTATGAAAAGACCACACTTTTCTATGGTAATGCTTTCTAGTTCTGCAAGCTCCTTCAGGACATTGTATTCATGTTTGACTTTGACTTTGGACAATACCCTCAACACTACATCACTTGTTCCTGTATTCTCTCTGAAACCAAACTGATTGCTAGAAAGTATATTATATGTTTCTAAGAATGATACCAATCTCGACATAGCTAATCTCTCTATTACTTTTGAAAGAGTATTGAGTAAGAATATAGGTCTGTAATTATTAACATCTAGACGATCTCCATATTTAAAAAGGGGAATTACTTACAATGAGAAGGGAACATCCCACTCTCGAAGCTAATACAGTGTTTTCCAATAAGAGGTGTTACTTTGAATAGCCCGCTATTTCGGTAGATGTTACTTTTGAAGCTGTCATTTTTTGACATTTGACAAGTAGAAACAACGCCATTAATAAAATGGAACGATACACGCTTCAACAACGCATTGAACTTATTAAAATTCACTTGAGTGAATCAAATGCAAATCATTTTGAGTGATGAGGCCCATTTCCACCTCGGTGGCTTCGTCAACAAGCAAAATCGTCGCATCTGAGGCTCGAAAAACCCAAGAGTTATTGTTAAAAAGCCTCTTTACACTCAACGTGTGACTGTTTGGTGCGGTTTATGGTCCGGCGGAGTCATTGGACCTTACTTTTTTTAAAATGAGGCTGGAGCAACAGAATGGACAACAGTGAATGGACTGCGCTACCGAAAAAAAATGAATGATGTTTTATGGCCGGAATCGGATGGTATTAATCTGGACAACGTTTACTTTCAACAAGACGGCGCTACGTGCCACACAAGCAACGAAACCATTGATATTTTACGATTAAATATCAAAATTTCACCTCTTATTGGAAAACTCCTGTATTTACAAGGTGAGATATGAGACAAGCTAATTCGGATACATGCATTTTATACACCATAACACTTAAAGAATCAATACCGCACGAGAAAGACATTTTTAAATCATTTATCACATTTGTGACTTCAGAAATGCTAGTTGGTTTAAAATAAAAATTGTCCCCTGTAACGTGAAGTTCAGATTTAAAATCATTCACCAGACACATCTCAATAGTTTTATTAGCACTGCACAAATTACTAGCGAAGCTTGGACCAATGTCACTGAAGAAGTAATTTATATGATTAGTAATTATATTTGGACTCTCTTCTATTGAAGTAATAATACTATTAATTTTCAATTTTTTAAGGTAGTTTGTTTCTTTAGTTGTTTAGTGACTAGATCTGAATAGCCAGGAACTTTCCAACCCTCCTTTTCCCTATTTCTAAAAATGTGGACTACATACATTAGGAATATAAATGAAATTTCTTCTGAAGACACTTCAATGAAATAAAATGTTATTGATTTCTTCGAAACAATTCCTTTTTACATGTTTTGGTTTTAGCTGAAACCAATTTTACTTTGCTTCTTTTCGCTATTATGCACTTTTCTAAATACTCAGGATTTCTAATAGGCATGCAGCGATTATGTCGAGGATCAATTAATTCGGGTAGCATGCAAAAATTGTAAAAGCGTTTCTTGACATTATCAAGCTCGAAGTCATATTGGGTACGTAATTAGTGTCGCCAGTATCCCGTTTGCAAAAGTATGCCCGTTCATTGCATAGTGAGTGGTCTCCAAATACATGTTTTGGACCATTCAATATATTCAAATAAAACTGTTTTATTTTTCCTAATTCATAGTCTTCCGGTACGTTATTGCACAACTTACAGCCGTTCTCAGGCGTAAAATACGGCTTGACACAATCTTCCTCAATGCTAAGGGATACTTCTAACAGTGATTTAAGTTTTTTGCAATAATTTCGAAGTAAGTGATTTCGGCATTCGATCTTTTCGACTGAAACATTTTTATACGATGTGCTTCTTTTATTTTATTGTAAGTGCTGGAATATTTTATATACTTTTATATTTTAAAAACATCAAATTGTTTATTACTATATTTATTAGAAACCCGAAAAAAAGTTAACAATAAATTAATTCTTAATAATATAAAATTGTTTATTACCTATAAACCCGAAAAAATGTTAACAATATATTAATTCTTAATAATATTAAATTGTTTATTACCTAGAAACCCAAAAAAATGTTAACAATAAATTGATTCTTAATAATACTATTTGACACTACACAGCTTCGACGGAAACGCACAGATGAAACATAAAAAAAGCGACACACTATTATAGTCCCTACGCGCAACGCATAGAGTGGAATATTGTTGAAACGTCTCATGGAAGTGTAATAATTACGCGGAATTTCGAACTTTGAAAAAATATTGACACGACGGACCGTAGAAAGCGTGCATTCACGGCCACCTCATAGAGCCGAATGAGTAGGAGAATTCTTAGATGTTCATTATATAGTATTTAACGAAAATAAATTGTTAGTAAAAACATATATCTCGACAGAAAAATGTATTTATGATAGCCAAGCGTGGCTACATTATCGATATTTTGACGATTAATAACTTAGATTGTCGTTTGAATCTGACAATTCATGATTCTTCATACAACGATTGAGATCGCTAGTAAGGAAGGCCCTTAAAGGTAATTTTTCTGATTATTACCTTTTAAAGGTTTCAAAATCTATCCAAAACCGCACATTCCGAAACGGGTCTAGTAAGACGGCTGTCACCAATGCTGTCTGGCGTGATGTCAACGCCGCCGAATTCACAAATAAAAACGAACATGTTGTTCTGGCAGCAAATAGAAATTGGCATATTTTAAATTGTTATAGAAAATTTATTCAACAAACAAAAAAATATTTATTCATTTTTTTTGAGAAAAAAAAAAACAGCGTGAATACTTTATTTGCTGAAAATTAGAACAGACTTGTGACTTCTCTTCAGATTCTGCTTCAATTATTCCTTTTTTATATATTTTTTTTTATTAAATATACATTCATATTACAATAGATTTAGAAATACAGATAGTTCTAATTGCGAAAACCTTTTTTTCTTTTTTAACGAAACTGTCCAACTCAAATTATGATTAACATCATTATTATGACTTGCTTGCAGAAATTTACCATACCCCCCTCTGTAAGTGGAAGTACCGAACGGTTAATGCCGAGAAAGAACTAATTCAATTGGAAGAACTGACATCTTTAGAAAAAACTTGTGGCCCTATTGAGGTATGTATGTTAAATGGAATACAATAGATGAAGTCTTCTGCTAATAATGATTCAGTCACAGTTGAACTAATATGTCCATGTCTTTCAGATCGAGCTCCTTCAGAATATCAGTATTCTAAGACTGGAGAAGAAGTCGGCTGATGAGAAATGTTACGGGATTCAGAAGGACTTAGAGCTTCTCCAAGATTCACTGGAATTAACAAGAAAAGAGCGGGATGAAGCTAACACCTTGCGGGTAACTTTCTAATTAATACTTTTTACATGGTTACTAATTTTAAAATAGGTTACTAATTTTCAATTTTTTTTCCAGAGACAACTAGAAGAAGAAACAACCAATTTGAAAAATAACAACATTGATTTAGAATTTCAAATAGAAAATTTACAAAAGCGCTCACAAAACAGGGAAAACGAACTATTAACTTTTTTAAAAGAAGCTCATCAGGAGAAGACTAAGCCTCATGATAGAAGCAATATACTTCCCAGTTTCCTCAACATGTCTCGGGACATGTCCCTCCTGGCTAATAGTGATGGAGAATGCACTCAAGAATGTCCAACTGAAGATAAAACTGCATTAGAAAACATTATCTCCGAGCGAGATCTAGCCTTGCTGGAAAAAGATAATTATATGGCAAAACTCCAAGAACTCCTCAATCGCAATAACTTGGAAATGGATGCCATCAAGTTGGAACTCCACGCAAAGACCACATTAATTGAGACATTGGAAGCTAGCACCGTTGAGAAATGCGACATGTTGAGCCAGCAGACTAAACTGTACACCGATTTGCAAACTCAGTTTAAAAACTTATCCAATGACTATGAAGAATCACGCTGTAAATTAACAGAGTTAACAGACCTGACCCAAAGCATTCTTGCCTACGAAACTGAAATCAAACAACTCAAAGTTCTTCTCAATAGCAATAACTTGGAAATGGATGCTGTCAAGTTGGAACTCCAATCAAAGATCACATTAATCGAAACAATGGAATCTCCTACACTTGAGAAAGGCGCCAACTCGGAATTGGAAATTCAGATTGAAAGTTTAACTAAGGACTTGGAAGAATCGCGCAATAAATTGGCCGAGTTAACAGATCTGACCCAAAGCATTCCTGCCTACGAAAGTGAAATCCAACAACTCAAAGTACTTCTCAACAGCAATAACTTGGAAATGGATGCTGTCAAGTTGGAACTCCAATCAAAGATCACATTAATCGAAACAATGGAATCTCCTACACTTGAGAAAGGCGCCAACTCGGAATTGGAAATTCAGATTGAAAGTTTAACTAAGGACTTGGAAGAATCGCGCAATAAATTGGCCGAGTTAACAGATCTTACCCAAAGCATTCCTGCCTACGAAAGTGAAATCCAACAACTCAAAGTACTTCTCAATAGCAATAACTTGGAAATAGATGCCGTCAAGTTAGAACTCCAATCAAAGATCACATTAATCGAAACAATGGAATCTCCTGCACTTGAGAAAGGCGACAACTCAGAATTGCAAATTCAGATTGAAAGTTTAAATAAGGACTTGGAAGAATCGCGCAATAAATTGGCTGAATTAACAAACCTGACCCAAAACATTCCTGCCTACGAAAGTGAAATCCAACAACTCAAAGTACTTCTCAATAGCAATTACTTGGAAATGGATGCCGTCAAGTTAGAACTCCAATCAAAGATCACATTAATCGAAACAATGGAATCTCCTGCACTTGAGAAAGGCGACAACTCGGAATTGCAAATTCAGATTGAAAGTTTAACTAAGGACTTGGAAGAATCGCGCAATAAATTGGCCGAGTTAACAGATTTGACCCAAAGCATTCCTGCCTACGAAAGTGAAATCCAACAACTCAAAGTACTTCTCAACAGCAATAACTTGGAAATGGATGCTGTCAAGTTGGAACTCCAATCAAAGATCACATTAATCGAAACAATGGAATCTCCTACACTTGAGAAAGGCGCCAACTCGGAATTGGAAATTCAGATTGAAAGTTTAACTAAGGACTTGGAAGAATCGCGCAATAAATTGGCCGAGTTAACAGATCTGACCGAAAGCATTCCTGCCTACGAAAGTGAAATCCAACAACTCAAAGTACTTCTCAATAGCAATAACTTGGAAATGGATGCCGTCAAGTTAGAACTCCAATCAAAGATCACATTAATCGAAACAATGGAATCTCCTGCACTTGAGAAAGGCGACAACTCAGAATTGCAAATTCAGATTGAAAGTTTAACTAAGGACTTGGAAGAATCGCGCAATAAATTGGCCGAGTTAACAGATCTGACCCAAAGCATTCCTGCCTACGAAAGTGAAATCCAACAACTCAAAGTAATTCTCAATAGCAATAACTTGGAAATGGATGCCGTCAAGTTGGAACTCCAATCAAAGATCACATTAATCGAAACAATGGAATCTCCTGCACTTGAGAAAGGCGACAACTCGGAATTGCAAATTCAGATTGAAAGTTTAACTAAGGACTTGGAAGAATCGCGCAATAAATTGGCTGAATTAACAAACCTGACCCAAAGCATTCCTGCCTACGAAAGTGAAATCCAACAACTCAAAGTACTTCTCAATAGTAATAACTTGGAAATGGATGCCGTCAAGTTGGAACTCCAATCAAAGATCACATTAATCGAAACAATGGAATCTCCTGCACTTGAGAAAGGCGACAACTCGGAATTGCAAATTCAGATTGAAAGTTTAACTAAGGACTTGGAAGAATCGCGCAAAAAATTGGCCGAGTTAACAGATCTGACCCAAAGCATTCCTGCCTACGAAAGTGATATTCTACAACTAAAGGAGCAAGTGGCCAGAATGAATGAAGAAAATCACAAGAATTCGCTCAATATTGAGGGGCAGACTAAATCCGATATGATAATAATAGCCCAACTTGAGTCCACAATCAGCAGCATGAACCAACAAATAACTTACTATCAGCAGCAACTATCCGAAGAAAAATTAAACGTTCAGCAAAAAGAGAGTGATTTGAAATCGATGTGTGAAAACAATATTATCAACAGTGATGAGATTTTGGCCCTCAGGGAATCTACATCTATTTTAGAAAATGAAAGAATTCAATTGATGAATGATTGCAACACAAAAAGTTCCCAAATCGCAAAGTTCAAACAAGATCTCTTGGACACTATTATCCAGTTCTCCTCCATTTCAGAGATTAAGGAAGAACTGCCCAAGAATTTAGATAAGATGGCAAATGAAAAAAATTCAGTTTTTCCAGAGTTAATGACAATTTTAGCAAAAAGAAAAGAGTTGGAGAAAGCACTCCAAGAATCCATAGAATCCAATAATTTGCTGAAAGAAAAGGTCCTTAGTCTGGAGAACACAAATGATGAGTTGAAGAGACTGCTATATGATATTTTTGTAACAATCAGTGAACTAGACAAAATTCATCATGAAAAATATACTGATGGTGAAATAACCTTTTCCGGTAGCATTATCGACGATTATATGGACACAATGAAGCAATCTATCCACAATATTCTATCCCTAAAATCTGTTCTGCAAACAAAATTGTCGTTAGTGGAATGTGAAACTTTCAGTACTGTCATCGTAGGCGAAAATACTCTTAGCAGCGAATCAGTTACTCTGTCTGTGCAAACGGTACATGAACCTGAAGATGACATTATGCAGGTTCAAGATGAAGGCAAATTAGTCGCTGCATTAGATGAATCCAAGTTTACCAGTACTCCTGGCACGCGGGACTTGGAGGTGTTGATTTCTAACCTAGAAAGTCTCATTTCAGAAGTTTACTCCAGACTAGAAGTACAACAGCAGACAGTCCTGACCGATGTTGATACAAACACACCAATAAAAGTCAATCTGGAGACTAAATTGACTAACATAATAAAAATGCATAGTTCTTTTGTTCAATATATAGAAGAGTTGATACTATCCAAGATAGATGATAATCAGAAATTGATAGAAGAAAATGTGCTGTTAAAAAGTGAAATACAACAAAATGTGGTGGAGGTGAAGGAGCTTGTGAAGGAAGCGGAAGAGCTGCAAAAGAGAGTTTTAAATCATCGAAGTGAAAATGAAGTTAGTAACGCGGAGTACAGTCTGCTCAACTCTCGCCTCACATCAGTTCAGCATTACCACACCAACCTTCACTCCTCCTGCAAATCCACTACTTCATACATGCGACTAGAACTCACACAACTACAGTCTCTACTCCAAGATCCCAACCAGACAGAAAATACATTTTACACCGATGACTTCATTACTCCCAAAAAATCCTGCATCCTAGAAACACAAACTGAGGATGTTTCTGAAAAAACTCCCGTTAGTCTTATGTCTAATTTCATGGTTGATAAATCTCAATGCACCGACGCAGCAAGTGGTGTAGCATCACTCATTGGTGTTCCCGAGGAGTCCAATGAGAATCTCAAGGCCACATGTGAAAACCTTCGCTGCAATCTGGATTCCAAATGTTCTGAAATCAGGAGACTCACAGACCAACTTACAGATCATGAGTCTCTAAAACAGCGATATTATCAGCTACAGAATGAACATGAATCTCTCTCCACGGAGCTAATGGACTCTTTGCAGGAAGTAGACGAAACTAAATCCAAATACCAATCCCTCCAAAAAGAATTATCTGTTGTAAATGAATGCATTCAACTTATTAAACAGAGCTTGCCTTCAGGTGAAGAAATTGAAAATGATAAGGAGGTTAATTTATGGATAGTCTTAAATCTATATGTTACTGTGATTAAAAAACAAAATGAAAAGAGTCAAGATCAATTGATTTTGTTGACAGATACTGTAAAAAATTTACAGTCAGAAATTGCTACAAAACAAACCTTGCTCGATGAATACCACAACCAAACGTCAAACAATGCCACTTTGTTGGAAACTGAGTTGCACAACAAGTTTTCCGAAATTGCTGGATTAGAAATAGACATTTGCAAATTCAAAGAGCAGATTAAAGAATATACTATGAAACTCGACGATTGTTTGGCAGAAAATAAAAGACAGATTCTTGAAAAACATAATTTGGAAAGCACAGTTGCAAATCTATTGCAAAAAATCCAAGAAGCGGAAGCTTCCAATAATATTGCATTAAGTAAATTAGAAAAAATAGTTATGGAACATGATTCATTACAAATATTAAACCTAGAACATGAATCAGACAAACAGAATTTAATGGAACAAATCAAGAATTTGGAGAGTAAAATAAAACAACACGATGACTATGATAGTTTGCAGCAGAACAGCCTAGAGGAAAAGTTAAACCTTGTGGAAGAAATTATACAATTAAAAAAGGAGTTAGAGAATTCCAAAGAAGTAATTGGTGAACTCCGCGACGCCGTTTCAGTGAAATCAAGTCAATTGGAAACACTGCACAAAGATAAAGAGACTTTGATTAGTGAAAAAAACAATCTCTTACAATCTTTAGAGGAGCAATATAAAAAGTACATAGAATTGGAAACTCACTCCCTCAACCAAGAAAAGACATTGGAAGAAATGCATAAGTCCCAACTCACCATGTCAGAGATGCAAGCAGAACTAACTAGTGTGCAGGAAGAAAAGAGGAACCTCTCCAATGAAATTAAGACGCTTGAAAACCAATTACAGACTTCACTGTTGGATGTTAAAGAATCTGGAGAAGAACTTCGCTTATCTGTAGAACAGTTAGGGAAACTGAGAAACGAAAACACTAGTCTTGTTAAACAGTCATTGCATCTTGAAAACAAATTATCTACGGTAAATGAATGTATTCAAGTTATCAAACAAAGCATGCCTTCAGGTGAAGAAATTGAAAACGATAAGGAGGAAGGAGAGAAGTTTGGTTTATTGGAATTGTTAAATCTTTATATTACTGTAATAAAAAAACAAAATGAAAAAAAAAATTGCAATTTAAAAGAACAGATTAAAGACATTTCTGAAAAGCTCGAAGATTGTTTGGCAGAAAATAAAAAAGAATTTATTGAAAAACAAAAATTGGAAAGTACAGTTGCAAATCTATTGCAAAAAATGCAAGAAGCAGAAGCATCAAATACAATCGCATTAAGTAACATGGAAAAAATGCAGCAGAACAGCGCAGAGGAAAAGTTGAAACTTGAGAAAGACATTACACAATTTAAAAAGGAGTTGGAACATTCCAAGGAAGTAATTGATGACCTTCACAAAGTCATTTCAATAAAATCAAGCCAATTGGAAACTCTGCAGGAGGAAAAAGAGACTTTGATTGGTAAAGGAAACTATCTCTCACAATCTTTAGAAGAGCAATATAAAAAGTACATGGAATTGGAGAGTCACTCCCTCAACCAAGGAAAGGCATTGAAAGAAATGCATAACTCCCAACTTACCATGTCAGAGACGCAGGCAGAACTAACTAGTGTGCAGGAAGAAAAGAGGAACCTCTCCAGTGAAGTTAAGATGCTTGAAAATCAATTACAGACTTCACTGTTGCGTGTTAAAGATTCAGAAGAAGAACTTCGCTTATCTGTAGAACGGTTAGGAAAAATGAGCGACAAAAATGCTAGTCTCGAACAGTCATTGCAAAGATTAACAGAAGCAATCGAAGTCGAGAAGAAGACCTTTGAGACGGCATTACGGGAAAAAGAAAAACTTCTGGAAGACAATATTGCTAAATATAATGAACAACTGCAAACCAAACAGAATACAATAATTGCTTTTGGGAACAAGCTTTCCCAATTAACTGAAACAGTTGCAGAGAAAGAAGTCTTCATAGACAATATATCTCAAAAATATGAAGATGAGAAAAAGAAATCCAGTTTACAGATCACATGTTTGGAGGAACAAATTAAAACACTCCGCACTGAGAACAAAATGAGTAAAGAGGCAATGTTTTCTCTCATATCCAACACCGAGCAGCTGTCCTCCCTTCTCAAAGAAAAGGACCAAGAAATATTGGGCAAGGAAAAGGAAATCAGTCAGTTGAAGATACCATCCAGACCTGCTACTGGGTAAGAACTTGATTGTTTTTTGACTGAGCGTAGCAAAGTATTTTAGCTCGACCATTTGGAATTTCATCTGTCTATATATTTGTTTGTTACATTCAAGATGGTTCTAAATGGTGGCCTTCCTTATTGGATACTATATCTTTTATCTGCCAGAGTTCACATAATCTTGGTTCCTACTACGAGTTGTCAAATAAGTTTAATTGTGTAATTGTTTATAAGTGTACCTGGCGTTGCTGGGAGTTATTCTTAAGAGATAGACATACTCCGTCGCAGACCTTTCTGTAGGTCTTTTTAAGATATACAATTCCGTAGTACATTATATTGATGTATCTCTTAAGGTTTAGCCAGCGTGACAAGCCAGACTTGATTTCAAAACATCGACTTTTCTCTACTTTCTATAAATGTAATATGCGTGTATTATATATATAAACCTTCCGGAAGAAATTTTATAAATGGCAGTGAAAACCCTATCGAAATCTGTTGCGTTGTTTAGAAGAACTAAGCTCTCAAACATTTTATACTATTTTGTTTATATGAAATAAAAAAAAGTTTCATATAATATATTTAGTTTATAATTCAGGAGGTTGGTACAGGGTGTGGCAAAACAAACTGCAGTTATTAAAAAAATTCAATTTATTTTATTTTATTCAGTACATCATGCCGTTTTATGCACCAAGCCCCAGCTGAACTACGACTCATGGGAAACGAACTAAGCAACTGCAAGCGATGTTTTGCGCCATTTTATAATTCAAGACCGAAACGCCACTTGTGGTTGCTTCGTTCTGCCGGAAGCGAGGCCTCCTGTTCACAGAACTAATAGTTTTTAAATGTTATGCAGTAGTAAAAAAACAATTAATTAATAATAAAAAAACAGGTCACATTCATTCTCACATTTATTTTAGCCTTGAATTTGAACACCAGAGATTACTCCTGGAGCTGAAAAACCAAAAAGATTACATTCAAGAAATGCAATCTAAAATAACAAGCATGGAAGAAAGGACTACAAAGGATACGGAGAAAATACGCCTTGAAAATTCAAGACTTTTATCTGCCAATACAATTCTTCAGGTAATAGTGCTTAATTGATCATAATATTATAATAATAAAATAGAAGGAGAAAGCGCAACCAAACAATGACCCATCATTAAGTTAAACATTATGTATATGATTTTAGGGTCGTGTTGCCGATGTACAGTCTGAACTGAATGCTCTACTAAAGTCTAGCCCCAAAATGAGACACGATCTGCAAGTCAAGAGGCGAAGCTTACACGACCAGCAGAGGAGCCTGGTCATCTCTAATGCTAGCATCAAACCAGGTCAGTGTTTGATGATGTCATGTACGACTTTATTTTATTCATTTGGTTAGAAGACATTTAAAACGTTGCTATGTTTAGTGGAAAGGTCAAGGAAAGTAAAGAAATTTAATAGTTTGAACTACTCGGAAGAATATATTATGGCTTGAAAGTGTATGGAAGAAGTCGGGTACGACCGAGAAAGACATGGCTCAATGTGGATAAAATACTTGGGCAATGAGTCGGTACAGCAGAAGAGTTTGTATGAATGGAGCAAGGATTGTGTATCAAGACCATAGACATGCATACATAGGGTGAGGGGAACAGGGCATAGGTTTACAGGCAACTTGCATTGTACTATCACTTTTACTAGTTGTTTTTACAATGGCGTGCAAATTGCTTTAAAAACTGAATATTTTTTTAAAGTATGTAGGAAAACCGTTTGTGCACCAGTGACAAGAATTTTTTCCCACCTACAAACCGTTCATGCGCTGCTGTCATTGGAATTTCGCCCTAGCTGGAATTTTTTTGATATGCGAACTTGTAAGCCATGAGAAAGGGCATAAATTTTTTTTAACAGAATCGCTTGCACTTGAAACTCTTTAGAGTTCATTTTTGATTCCGTTTTTGATTTCCCTCTAAAAGGGTCTGGTGTTTTTCAAAGGTTAAAACACTTTCCGCAATAGCAAACATGTGCCCGCTTAGTGAATGCGTACAGTAAATATATTTAGAGTTTCACACAAAAGCTTGTATCATAAAAATAATACAATCATCTATTTTAATTTTAATTCATTATTTCACAAATGAAATAATTTAATTAAAATAATACTTAGCCGGCACTACGTATTATTTTTGTATTTATGTTTTGTTTTTATATTTGCGCATAGTTGTAGTAGATACTCGCAATATCGCCCTGGTTGCTTGAAATGGCTTTAGTCGTGTTTAGTGATCAGATCTGCTTAGCCAAGTACTTGTTATCACTACATCCAGTCACACAACATAGCCTGGAGTGGGGAAGCCATAGTCTTCAATCTCTTAAATATAATTAATTCATGTGAATTAATTATTTCACACATAATTTTATTAACACACAAACGACCTAAGTGTAAATGACATAATGTTATGAAACAGAAGACCGGTCGGTGGCTGAGTTAACATTGCGTTTGGGTCCCACCCAGGCTTAGTGTTTTCAATTCCTCAGCTGGCTAAGTCATCCATCATAACACAAGCAACATTTTCCGCTTACTGTGGTGGTAGTAGGAGATTTTCAAATATTGTCAGCATAGGCGGCTCTTGGGATCCAGGTGTAGTAGGTCATTTGAAAAAAATGTGTGACTAATCTTTATTTGATATTGTGAAAAATGCCCATATATGTATTATTATCTATATCAATTTGTAGGTAGGTATGTCATGAGTCCGCGACTCAAAATACATGTTATGTTAATATTGTAAATTAGAAAGAACTACACAATCCATGTACTTACGGCAAATTATTACGCTGTGTAGTTGTTAATGTAGTTGTGCGCAACATTAAAGTAAATAATATAAGAGTTTGAAATGCAGTATCCAAAGATATTGGGTGCGAAGCTAAAAGTATGGTGGTTCCGTGGTTCGAAGCGACGCAACGTTTATCTATTACATTTAAATTTAGACTATCGATTCTATTTGACAATGTTTTTTGTTTTGTTTTACTACGCAGCTTCATTCTACGTCGGTAACGTCATAAAGAATTGCAGTTGAAAAACAACCATTGATCCACACACAACAAGCGTGTAAAATGAAAAACCAACATGTTTATGTCACCATCTCTTTAAAACATATATGTAATATTCATCGTGCTGTCTCCCTTACGACAATGACCTAAGCGTCCCTAAGCTTTCCTCGGTACCTAATTTTTACTTCGACAAAAGACATAGCTCCATCTCGTTTATTCTATGGCGCACATAGGGAAAGAAGATGCCAACTTGGGGACATTCTTTAAATTGACCCAGCAAATCGTGTGGACTTTGGAATGAAAGCTTCTATTAGAGACAATAGATGTCACTGCTCATCACTTGCCCTCGCAGCTCGCTGTTTCGCGGTACATTTCAAATAAATTAAGAATAAGACCAGTTGTTTTGATGTACATATTTTATTATTATTGTTGTCTTATAATTGTGGGAGGTCAAACACCAATTGACCTAAGAGAAGAACCGCCCCCTAATTGTCATGTTATTTGTCACCCTGGAATTTGGCACATCCCTGATTATCTATGAATATATTTGTATTGCTATGCAACCTGATGTAATAGTCGGTTCAGTTAAACACTTACAATTAGACCCTGCGCAGAAAAGTCCCGCAATGGACTGCGCTGCAAACTGTTACCTTACTTTAGCGAATTTTACTTTTCTATGCCAGGTCCAGTTATTTCAATGTTTGCTCGCCAGCGGTCAATATACGAATGATGTCGTATTTTATTCAAGATATACTGGAACCCTCCTGGTGCCAAAATGATTGTCACATGGTTTGCCTCCAGCTCGACGAAATGATACTCAGATGTTGTGTTATGGCACGTCTACTGTTTCTTATGTCTATGGCTAAAACAATGTCGTGTGTCAGTTCATCCTCTGCCTGCTCCTGCGTAGAAATGATGTGATGGTCACTTATTTAGTCAAAATTTATCTTTTTGGTTTTTTTCAGACGATAATGACGTTTCAATGGAAGATTGTGAGGCGGCAACGGAAAGTTCGAATATGAAGAAAAATGTCAAACAACTGGAATTGCAGCTGAAGGCGGCGCAAGACAGATATGCACAGTTGGAGCAAGCTCTCACCGGCAGCCAGCAAAGCCTCAAACACAAAGCTGAAGAATACGCTAAAGTTGTGGCCGCCTACCAAAACATGGAGGTAAAAATTAAGCTAGCTCAGCAGTTAAAATGACCAGTGCTGTGCAACACCTGATAGGACAGGAATATTGAGACGAAATGCTAATATTATTATTTGTTTGTTTCAGGTCCAACTGCAAGAAATGAAACAACATGTTTTCTCATTGTCCAGCAAAAATAAACAAGATGCCTCCACAAACACAAATCAAAAAGGTAAAATTGTAGATTTGTAATGCTCGGCTACAAATATTTTTGATAAAATAACCTGATCGTTCATTGGTGGTTCGTGCGCGGATAGTTCACGATCGACCAAGGACTTCTAACAACCTACTAGCAAAAACCATGGGCGCTATCAAAGCAACATTGTATTTGCGAATGACTTGGACTAGCTGCATCTCTTCACCTTAAGTATTAATAGCTGCATTAGTGCTACTTAATGTTTGTATGTTGTGTAATTTTTTTGTTCTGGTTATTGAAATCTAAGACCATTGAACACGCATTGCTATATGTAATATTTTCAGACAACCATGAAAGCCTGATGTCCCTGTTTGTGGACAAGATGACGTATGACCTCCTGAAGGAGAAGCACCAGGGGCTGCAGCGGGCCAACGAGGATCTGCGCATGCGCAACAAGGAGCAAGCCTCGGAGATGCGCCGCCTGCTGCACTCCTATCAGGACAACACCCTGCACAGCCTGCTGCCCAAAGACAGGTACACTACCACATCCAGTCAAAAAAATCTAGAAATTTTATTAAATGGTACTAAAAAATTTCATTACCATGGGAAGACCGATATTAGAACAAATTATAGTATTTTCAAATGTGAGGTTATAATTATCTACCGAAATTGAAAATGGCATAACTCAATTTTTCATAACGTTTGTTTTTACTGTTAAAAGTTTGCATTTCTTCCATATAGTTTTTTAATGATTTAACCCTTTCAGACCTGAATTAAGACTGGCAGTGATTTAAATATTTAATTCTTGGTAACATGTAGAATTATTTGAAATTTTTTGACCATATAGTACTTTTTTAAGGTTACATTATTTTTCTTTTGAACCATTTTAGTGTTGTCATTTTAACAATTGCAGCGCGCTCCATTTTTTTATGCTTTCTTGACGGACTGCACCTACGTCCATCGAAGGCCGGCGTGGTCTAGTGGTATACGCTTTTGACTACAGATCCGAAGGTCGCGGGTTCGAACCCGGCGTGCGCAAATAAATTTTATTTGATTAATTTGTGTTATTTCACAATTAATTAATTAAAAATAATATATAGTATATTTGCGGCACGTTCCAGAGTGGAAGATACTCTCAGTATCGCCCTGGTGTAAGACCACCATTCAGAATTGAAAAGTTGCTTGAAATGGCTTTAGCCGTGTTTGGTGACCAGATCTGAATAGCCAGGTACTTCCCCACCTTCCTCTTCCCCATCTCCCTCCCCTCCCCAATACCCTCAGCCTCACAACATACCCCAATTGGGGATGCCATAGTCTCACTGGCTCCAGACGGGAGCAGTTGGGACTCTTGTGCGGTAATACTGTAAAAAAAAAAAAAAAAAAAACGTCACTATGAAAATTGTTTTTATTGTTTGGTTGTTATTCTCGGCTAACATTCTGGAAATTAAACTCAATATTTAAAATGAAGCTGTTCAAAGATGCCCATATTCTAATTATTAAATATTGATGAAGTATCTTCCATTTGGCTGCTGTATATATTATGTAACAATTATAGTAAATAAAACATTTTCTGCAGTACTAATGACCCCGAGAAGTTGAAGGGAGAGATAAAGAGCTTGCAGCAGGAACTGAAGGTCTGGAAAGAGAAAGTCAACTGTAAGGAGCAGGATGATTGGGAAGCCAAGTACAAGGAACAAGAAGATTGGGAAGCCAAGTACAAGGAGATGGATGCGGAATACGACGTGTGTGCAGATGAACTGCGACAGACCATCATCAGTTACAACAACGTCTTCAGCGAAAAGCTGCTCGTAGAGGTAAATGTCCCTTCTATTGCTTTGGTATCTATGTTTAGTCTTTACAAACTACTTTAATACTAGCCCAGCCCCGTAAAAAATCACAGATAGTCCGAATTTGTAAAATAGCTTTAAACTCAAAACTTGTACACCTCTTTTCATGCAGTGTAACTTGTTCTGAAATGATATTAAGCTACTACAGGGGACTGGACAAAAAAAACTTCTTAAGTGAGATCTAAATTTGGCAATTATTTTAAATGAAGATTTTTCTAGTTCTGAACACACAGTTATTAGTGTTACGTATTTTTAAATTTCATAGGTAAAATTAATTAAAAATATTTTATTGTTTCGGACTATGTACAACAACATTGTATTTTTTTATCTAAACAAAAAAAAATCTCGAGATGCCACTGTGTACTCTGTAATGTGTGTAATATAACTGTGTAACTCATGTAATTTCCCTCAACAAAGTTTTACATTAATTTTATTACCATTGACGAAAGGTTCATTTGAGGTACCTATGTTGTGACACTAGTTTGGGTTTATGGTGGTTTTAATGCCGAACTTTTAAAACCTCTTAAATGGGATGCAGACAATAATAACTAAATGACAAATTTTATGGCTTTCGGAAAAAATTGACATTTTTTTGTTTTTGGGAACACCTCATATGGGCCTCATAGAAATCGTTTCATCTATCTTACTGTCATAGTGAAAAATATGAACTAAACAATGTTAGAAAGAGAAAACACCACGCTTTATACTTAAATCTGTGTAAGGTTTCGACCACAATTTGAGAATAAAATTATGAAATTTTGTAATTTTTTTTATACGAAATAATAAAAAGTAAGGTGATGGTAATAATGTTTATAATGCATTTGTAAAATAAATTTTTTGTTATTGTTTTTGTATCAGCAATTTTAGTTCAGTGTTTAGACGAAAAAACGTAAGGTGAGCCATTTTCAAAACTTTTGTGTTTACATTCAAAATTTAAATATTTCTAATCAAAATTTAAAAGTGTATTTCGTCACCTTTCAAAAACAACTTTTAGTTTCTGGATATGTTCAGAAATATTACATTTATTTGGATTTTATTGTGAAGCTAAAAACACACAAATTCTCCGACTTTCTGACAACTTCTTTAAGAAATATAACGGCCAATATGTTAGAGGCCTGAGGAGTTAGTTGATTTGTGTTTTAAAGGATGTGACCGTGTTGACATGTGTTTTCATGAATATTACTTAATTGACTTATGTTTTAGAGACGTTACTTTTACCTAGTTGAGTTTTCAGGAATGTTACTTAGATGATTTGTGTTTTTGGAGATATACCCCAAGTATACCTGTATTTTGGGGATGTTGCTGGTTTCCTAATAGACTGGTGTGTGTTTGTTTTCCAGGCAGAGCTGAAGCACGTGAAGGGCAAGCTGGAGGAGATGCAGGAGGGCAGCCCAAGCTGGGAGGTGCGGAGGAAGCGACAGAGCTTGTACGACGCCCGCAGAGGGACCAGTCTGACTACAGTTGAGGCTTCCACTAACACCATTCCAGGTGAGCTAGGGAAATTCTGAAATTCCTTTCTGGAAAAATAACAATTTGTTTAGTAGTACTTTTCAAGGGACCAAAAGACACAAATCTTAAACCCTTATCGTAATTATTTCATTCACCTAGAATTATGGGATGGATATTGTTGTGTTCGCTCAACAGGTCTCCAACTCGACTTGGAAGGAGTTTTATAAATAATAGGTTCTTTATATTAATCAGGGATTTATTAATGAGAGCCTTCGCACTATCCATGGCGACAACTGGCCACTGGCTCCATCTTGCAGACTTCCCCGCAAGCTCTATGCACTGCCATCTGTGCGTGCTTCTACAAAGCTTCCTAACAGATATATTACCGATCGAGAATGAGCTAGATAATCTGTAACAACCGAAACCAAATTGTTAACTCCTCGTGCCAGATGTATGGCAGTTCTGTTATTTATTTAATTTGTCAGTATTCAAGGCCCAAGTACTGAAATGCAGTATAAAAATCTATTAACTTTAGTGAATAAAAAAAGGTGTTTTGTGTTCACGGTACTGATTTAAATATGTATGTTCAGTTCACAATTTAAACTGTTTGCATTGCAATTAAACTTCAAATCATCGACACTTTTCCTTTTTTTTCTCGGTCAATGAAATTCTAACAAGTTACAATATAGGAAACATACATATTATTATGTAAACATATACATATTAATTATATTGTCATTTCCAGATGATTTTAGCCGGTCTTCGAGATTGCAGTCTTGTGAAAAATGTGAACCAACCAGAAAGGTTAGTATTATTTTTTCTACTATTACTATCATTTCATTCGGTTCATTATGTTTCCTACTAAAATTGGACGTAGTTCTGCAAACTGGATCCAACCCACAAAAAGTCCGAAAATAAGTTAACTATACCACGTCAAGAGATTTTTTTTTCTCCATATTCTACAAATTAGATCCAGGCTATATAGTATCCCAGTACAAACTTATGCTTGTGTAAAATATTACCATGGTCCGTTAGCGGGTTTTTCTAATGTACAAAAAAGATTCAAGTGTGGTCCAACGCACATGGATTCCTGTTGCATTATTTCAAATGAAGGTACAAATAACTTATTTGATTTTTCAAAATAGATCCAGGTCACATGGATCCTTTTAACACTGGGATGTATCGAATGATTTTTCTAATTTGAACGTAAGATCTATTTTACTATCGCGTCTCTGACGTCAAATGGATGCAATCCAAATTCTATAACCAATCACAATGCGTATTCTTAATTCCCGCTCGAGCAATAAAACCGTATTCAATATGCTGGGAACATAAAGTACAACATTTGTATGAATGACATTGAAGTGAGGAAAAATTGCCTGGCATCCATCTTGTATGACAAACTTTTGAAATGATTTGTATCGCCCCCATTTTTATTTGCAAAGCAGTATATAATGAATCATTTTATTTTGTTAATGCAATTATTACAGCTTGTGATTTTTATTTGGGTATTCAATGGAACATTTACCCTTTATATATTACACAAATATTAAATATAATATATAATTCTTTAGTCAGTTTATTTAGTTTTTGCCTTGAGTGAAGTTATTTGGAGTTAACTACTAAGGTAGTTTTTTTTGAAAATCTATTAGGTGCCGAAACACAGGTCACATTTTTTTTTAGGAAGTAAAAATTTTTGTTACTTACTGCACAGAGCGCCAGATTTTGTGGATCCGGCACTGTAAATTTGATTTAAATTATGTAATAAACTGAGTCAATACGTATACATTTGCAGAATTTACAAGAGCTGCAGAACAAGAACATGGAACTGGAGTCGCGCCTGAGTCTCCGGCCCGCCATGGTGGCCCCATCGCTTTCACCTCACCTTGTTGGCTCTGTGATCGTACAGGTCTGTACTCAACACATCATAAGCACTTGAAGTTGAGGCTCTCTAAAACTAAGGCCCAGTTGTCTGAACTAATTTATGACCGGTGACACCTATCAGCATACCAGTTTGGTGTATCAGGTCACACTAAACTAGTGATTCCTTAGCTTATTTGGAATAAAACTATAGATGACTTGAGTCGTGTAATTTCTATACCCGCTATATCAGTTTTCATTGATTTGGAGAAAACCGCAAAAAACTGTCACATCTCTAGCGTACATAAGTAATTGCATTACAATTTTTTATATAATGAATTGGAGTAATAAAATTTCGAAAAGTGTTTATTTTTCTATATATGTCTAGCAATAATTAAGTAATTTCGATAAATAAAATGGATAAAGCGGATTTTGATACTCACTTCGTGATATAGAGGCTTTTGAAAGTCAACTGAGCCGACATGGCGGGTTTAGAAACACACGCGTAGATCATTTTGACACACGAGCGTGGCGTCAGAGCGGCGGCCATATTGTATTTTGGCAAAATAACTGCTTGTGATTGGTTGAATCCGATATAGCGCATTTTGATAGTAACTTTCTGTATGATATAGCGGATTTGGTTTCTCACTCGCAGTTTTAACATGGTTTTTGGTCGTGATAAGGAGGGTTCTGAAACTCAATTTTAGGCTCCTCTTGTTGCTCGCAAAAATGTGAACAAGATGTCACACTCAGATCATTTTGTCAAAAAATCGGATATAGCGGGTATAGAAATTATAGGAGACACTTGTTGGTCTCCGGTGACATTTCAAAAAAAATTATAAATTAAAATCTATATATTTTTCACACGTCACCACTGACAAGAACCTAATGACCATTATAGAAGTCGTATTATGTATTAATTTCCCATCAATTGACTGTTTTTTTTTATTCACAGAACCACAAACTTCACGAGTACATGAAGGAGAATCAGATTTTGACGGCAAAAGCTGAGAAATACAAAAATTTTTACCTGAAATACCGCAACCAAATGAAAAAGAATGACGATAAATAAGTACCGAAGGGCGCACTTAAGAAAATTTTGTAATTTTATATGATTAGTAGCAATTTGTTTTAGGACACATTTCAGAATAATTATTAAAATAAAAATATACTTTGTATTTAATATTATTTATTTTTTTTAAATAATCGTTTTCATTCCATGAATAAATAATGACATCAAGATACATTTTAAATATAATATAATAATTTTAGTAAAGTCTTCAATAATTATCATTTTTTCATAATAATAATGTTCAATATAATGTTTCTCGTTTATTTAAAAGAAGAGTATTTTGTTTTGTTTTGTAAAAGATAAATTGAGCCCTTATGCAGAAAAACGGCATTACTTGCAAAAGTGAGTTCTGAAATATTGTCAGTTTCAATTAAGTATTGACCGACTTGAAGGCGCCCTACCGGCCGTCACCATAGGTCTTGTACTATCATCTGTGGTTTTAAAACTGTATTTGCGGTGAACATAGATGTATAGCGCGTAATTTGAATGGATCTGGATCTGTTATTTCAACAATGCTGTTTTTCCACGTAAGGGCTCAATTGGATTTGTATGATACATAATTTGTAAATATTATTTTTATTTTATTAATAGGATGTTTATTTGATTGCAGTATTCTGCCTGAACTGAATACTGAATATTGTTTTTTTGATAAAAATCACAGGAATAGTTCAAACAGCGCCATTTTAAAGTACCTGAAATGTTTGAACATGTTTGTATTCAATAAGTATTGTTTGAAATAATAAATAAATCAAAATTCATGTGGTTTTTTATTTTCCCGAATTATACAGTATAGTCTCTACAATCTGAACAATTAAAAACTGAGGCTGCACAGTTGAATGAATTTTCGGGTTCTTTAAGGCGATGCACTATGAAGTAATGCAAAATCATGTGTTTTTGGTTTGAAAACTTGGTCACCTAGAAATGTTTCAGATGCTTTAAATAAATACAGCGAGTATAATACATCTTGGCCTTTGAAATAATCGTGTATTTTTTATATAAGTCCAGAAAAAAATAATTTATAAGGCCTATGAAAACTAAAGTTCAAAATTTCCTACTTACGAACCCATTTTCGGTTATAGTTTTATTGTATAATGTGGAAAATTAAGTTATTTATAAAATGATCGGAAAACATAATATTTATGCCTGAACATCCACAAAATAAAATAAAAGGCACTTTTTGGCCATGTTTTTTTCTTGCATAAATCAAAACAGCTGGATGGTGTTAAGTGGGAATTTAAGCCTTATCGCCATCTACGTAAGGAGTGTTATTGATGGCGGCTCGATTCAAAATATTACATGACGTAGTGCATCGCCTAACAGCTGGTTTTTCTGAACATTTGAATGTTTGATGATTTCCGGAACTTTTAATGTTAGATGCTAGTCAAAATTTTTATTATATTTTACCTTTGGGCAAATTTTGGGAGATATCCTTTACAGACAACAAACAACCGTAGATTCTTTTTGGGAGATTTATCTCCCAGCCTGACACGGGTCTCATAAAAGTTATGCTACAACATTTTGTATTACAATGAGAAATTTAGTTTAGACAGTGTTAGAAAAAGAGAATACCGCGCTTTCAGTTAGCATTCAAATTTTCCCAAAACACTCCTGAGAATTTAAAAATAATTTATGAAGCAACATCATTTGAAAAATATTTGTTGAGGTTACAAATTTTTTAATAACTTTATAATACCTTTGTTTTTTTTTTTTTTTTTTCTTATTATTTCTGGCTTTCACCCTTCAAGGGTGTTCTTGGCCATCATTTAAAATTATTGAGAAATGAAAGGTGAATTTAAATATTAATTTTATTTAAATTGGCAAATTTCAAAATTATAATGAAAATTGGAGTCGAGTTCAGACTTAGAAGAGATGAGATGTTGAATGGAGGGGAGGCAATTTTAGATAAGGCTTGATAGAAGAGAGGATATTTGTTTAGAGAGGGACAACCAAAAAATATGTGATCTAAAGTTCCCACTTCTAGACCACAGAATGTACAATCTGGGGAGTCAACAATGTGAATTTTAAAAAGATGGGAAGGAACGGAACAATGTCCGATCCTCATTCGAATGAGTGAAGAAATTTCTTTTTTGGAAAAATGAGGGAATTGCTGAAACCACGGTTTTGATGGAATAGTCCTTTGTATTGAGGCATAGCAGGCTCCCTTGGATTGACTAGCAATGTGCCAATACTCTGCCCAAACATTGCGGGATCTATCTTTGATGATGGAAAAAATGTCAGATAGGGGAATGTGGTTTACGAGGGTAACAACAGGGTTGGACGCTCCTTGTTTTGCCAAGGCATCCGCAATATCATTACCCATGATACCAACATGTCCAGGAATCCAAATCAGAGTTACAGTTTTACCAGAGCTTTGAATGGAGGCTATCATCTCTCGAATAAGGCATACAAAGTGATCATCAGGATGAAGAAGAGGACTGGATTTAAGTTTTTGGAGGGAACTGAGAGAGTCAGAGAGAACGAGGGAATGTTCAAAATTATTTTTGATTATATATTTGAGAGATTCTATTATTGCAATGCACTCGGCTGAAAATATTGAAAATTGATTTGAAATTGAATGAAATATTCTGTCATTAGAATTATTGTGGTAAACGTTAATACCTATACCACAGTTAGGAGAGTCGGGAGATTTGGATCCATCAGTAAATAAAAGAGAAAAGTTGGGCCATTTAGATGAAATAATGTCATTGAACATATTATTGACAGTTCGGGCCGGGAGATTGGAATGGCTTTTAAGGATTCCGATCCCTTCTATTATTGTTGGGGATAGGGTGACGTGACTATATTTTAATTTGTATAAGGGAAGTAGATCATTTTGGATAATGTGAAGCTCTGAGAGAGACTTAAAATTTTTACAGATGTCAGGAAGAGGTTTAGTTGAAGCTCTGATTGTAGATGAATGAGTTGAGTGAATGAACAACGAGACGCTGGGGATAACCTGATGACATTTAGAATTTAAACATTTAAGAACAAATTTGTCAGCAAATAGTTGACGCCTTAAATAAAGAGGAGGATCAGAACATTCTACTTGAAGGGAATTGATGGGTGACGATTGCATCGCTCCAGTTATAATTCGCAAAGATTTAGATTGAATTTTGTCTAATTTATCAAGTACATTTTTTGAGGCAGTACTAAAAAGTGGGCAGGCATAGTCAAGATGGCTTCGAATAAGTGCGTTGTAAAGCAACTTAATGCAAGTAGGGTGAGCACCCCACCAAACGCCAGATAATGATCTGATGATATTTAAATTTTTTTCGCATTTAGTAACTAAATTATTAATATGGGAAGACCATTTAAGTTTCCTATCAAATGTTACTCCCAAAAATTTTACTTCAGAAGCGTTGGGGATTGGAGAATTTTTAAATAAAATTTGAACGGGGGGGTTTTTATGGCGGTTTGAGAAGGTGACACACTGAGTCTTTTGGATTGAAAGTTCAAGAGCATTTAACGTGAGCCATGTGCAAAGGGCATTCATGGCTTCGTTAAGATATTTGACGGCGAGAGGGATGATTTTGGATGATAAGAAGAAAGCTATGTCATCTGCGAACTCAATAACTTTTACTTGTGGGGGAATAGCGACATGCATATCATATGTGTATATACTATACAGTAAGGGGGACAATACATCGCCCTGTGGTAAACCCTTCCAAATAGACCTACTTTGAGGAAAAATATCTGGAAGTTCAATGAAAATTTTTCTATCTAGAAATAGATTAATAATAGATTGAACAAACATGGGGGGAAGGCCAAGGCCTAGAAGTTTTTTTTTCAAGATTGGGATGGAAACATTGTCAAAGGCGCCTTCTATATCTATAAAGACGGCAAGACAAACTTCCTGTTTAGAAATTGATAAATTAATATCAGTACTGATGATGGCAAGGTTATCTTGAGTGGATTTTTTTTTCCTAAATCCAAATTGAGATGGAGAGAGAAGCTGTTTACTCTCGACAAAAAATTCTAATCGGTTTTTAATTAATTTTTCATAAAGTTTACTGAGGGTGGATGAAAGAGCGATCGGCCTGTAGTTGGATCCAGAATTTGGTGATTTGTTTGTTTTTAAAATAGGGATGATTATTTGACAACTCCAGTCATCAGGCATTATACCAGTCTGGAAGATTTTATTTAAGATGCTTAAGAAGTGGTTTAGAACATTATCATTACTATTTTTGATTATGCTGTAAGGTATACCATCTCTGCCTGGAGATGAGTCCTTGACTGTTGATAAACAATTTTTTAGCTCAATTAAGGTGAACGGAGAGTCTAGCCAATGATTAGACATAGGAGTATTATAGATGGGCGTTATTTCATCTAAGTTAGGTACAGAAGGGGGGGCAATTTTGTCCAAAAATTCATCGATCCATTTAGAATGAGACGCTCGAGGAGATGGTGAACTGAAGGAGGATCTAAATCTTCGGATCATAGACCAAACTTCCGAAATTGGAGTGTTCGGAGATACTGAACTGCAGAAGTTGTACCACCCAGATCTTTTTTTTGACCTCAATACCCTTTTGGCATTGGATTCAGCATTTTTGTATATAAGATAGTTCTCCATAGTCATATTGTAACGATAGGAAAGAGATTTAGCTTTCCGAATTCTTACTACTTTGGAACATTCCTCATCCCACCAGGGAGTTGGAGGGAGTTTTTTGAGAGATTTAGTTTTAGGGGGAGGATTTGATTTATTTATTGCAGTTATGAGCATTGATTTGAAGTTATTATAATCATCTTTGACGGAAAATATATCGGTGGCGGGTGAATTTAATAGGAACTTGTCCATATGAGAGTTAAATTCATCCCATTTGGTGTGTTTCGTTTTAATTTTTGTCGAAATATGAGACTTGTCTGATTGGAAAGAAGTTTGATAAGTAATGGTGATCGGGAAATGATCACTGGAGCAAGGGTCGGGGGACACCACCCACGAGGAGAGAGAAGCCAGACTAGTAGAACATATCGATAGATCCACTGCACTGGGGTTTGTGCTGGGGCGTGAGATCCTAGTAGGAGATCCGTCATTCAAAAGGAAAAGGTTGGATTGATCTAGGAAATCCATCACACTTCGACCATCTCGGTCGGAGAAAGCAGAACCCCAGACGGGGGAATGGGCATTAAAATCGCCTAATATAAAGAAAGGAGGGCTTAGTTGACTTACAATTTGCAACCAAGTTTGTTTATTGAAGTGGGCTGTTGGGGGAAGATAGACTGAAATAAAGGATGTGTCCTTTATTTTAGCTGCAACCATTTGAAAGTCAGCATTGGGGGGTTTGATATTATTTATTGGGGAAAATGATATGGATTTTTTAATAAAAAGGGCAGCACCGCCGCCCGAACCTTCCGGGCGGTCGTCGCGGAGACAGGAATACCCTCCCACATTAAAGTGGGTGGATGGAGTAAACCAAGTCTCCGAGATAGCAGCCAAAGAAATAATGTTGGAATTTAATAGGTTAAGGAGATCAGATTTGTTAGAAATAGCACTTCGGCTATTCCACTGAAGTATTCTGACATCCTGAAGAGTCATTTTGAATAAATGATTTTAATGTGGAAATAATAGTAGCAGCGTTGGACGGTAGATTAGTTTGAGAAGAAATAAGGTCAATTAGAAGCATAATAAGAGTTTGGATAAATGAAGAATTGTCTTGGGAGAGTTTTTCAGAAAGTTTAAGAGAGTTCATTGAGGACGGATTATAATTATTTGCACACCCATTTGTGGCATTTGAAAGAGGTGAACCATTGGGATTTAAGAGCAGTGAGTTGTGTTGTTGCTGATCGTATCCAGGAGCCGGTTTAGAGATAGCGTTTTTGTATGTGAATTTAGTTGAACGAGAAGAAGTTGTTGTAGTGGAGGGAAGAGAGTTGGATGAGGAGTTGCTGGATAAAGCCTCAGCAAATGATTTTTTGACAGGCGGGAATAGTTTAGAAGCCTGCAGAAAAGACAAGTTCTGAGAGGCCATAGAAATTTTAATATTTTTTTGGCGAGATTGTTCTGGGCAAGATGTGTTGATAGCTGTATGTGAGCCTGAGCAGTTAAAACATTTAGGTGAGGATGAAGAAGGACATTGGTCAGCTGCGTGGTTTTCTCCACATTTAAAACATCTGGGTTGAGATCTGCATGCAGCTTTGGTATGACCAAAACGGCAGCAGTTGAAACATTGAGTGGTGGGATAAGTATACATTTCAACTGGTAATGAGTTGAAGAATAAATATATATGGGAGGGAAGAGATTGACCTTCAAAGGTGATAACGACAGATTGGGAGGGCTTCCAAGAAATTATACCCTCAGAGGAGTCCTTGTAATTTAGCCTCCTGGCTTTTATGGGATTGCCAATGTGTTGGGGGGTTGAAAGTGAAGACAGAATTTCTTCGATGGACAGGTCGGTCGAGATACCTCTGACCAGGCCCATGCGAGTGACATTGAAAGTAGGGATATATGCCTTGAACTTTGAATTAGATGAAATGAAGATATTTTTGATGAAACTGTTGGCAGCTGACCCTGAGAGGAATTCGACGGAGATTCGGAAGCGACCCTCGGCTTTTACACCTCCAGGCTTGATTGAAAGATTCTTGCTATTTGATAGGAATTTGCCAAATTCAAGAGGGTGGATGGTTTTTCCTTGCTCAGTTTTTTGGGCGTATACTATGAATGGGCCACGGGAATGAGGAGAATAAAAGTTTGTTGGAGGAAGTTGAGAAAGTGCTGGTGGGGACTGTGAAGTCGAAGGCGAGTCAAGTTTTATTGGGGAAGAAGGAGTAAATTTCCTTTTTTTGGTAGAAGTCAAAATGACAGAATCACTGTCAGAAATTTCTACATTTTCCCCGTCTGGGGGGTCCGGAGAGGGATCTGGGGGCTTTGTAGGGGGTCCAGGAGGGAAATCTCCCTCCATTATTCACAACAGTAAACAACTACAATAATAGTATGAAAAATGACAGGAGTAAAAAAGTTTATAAATATCTGGAAATCAGCAGCGAAAAGTGACTCCTGGAAGATCAGAAGGGAGAAGAACCCTCAAGGCACAACACACTACACTTTTTTTTTGGCCAGAAAACAAAATAGAATGGAAAAAAATTAATTTTAGATAGAGCAAAACAAAACAACTGATGACAGCCAAATGTTATTGTTGCAATCAATAATACCTTTGTTGAATATGATAAAATGCAACTAAGCAACTTTATTTTTGTTTGCTTTTAAAAACTTTAATATTTTTAATTGGATTTATCAATTTGTAAAACTAAAATCAGAAACAGTCTTTAGAACAGTATATTATTTTGAAATACTTTATCTGAAATCAATTACTTCATACAACTGTCCAAGGCCGTTGCTGATGTCAGTTGCTTTCAACCTTTTCAATGCAATCTATCCCAACAAACGGCAGGATTGACATTATGTATGTATTTTAGTGAAACTTCGTGGATCATATTATGTGATATATCTGCAAACGGGGATGGCCGCCGATGGATCTTTTTTTTTTTTTTTGATCATGATTTTTAAAAAAATCAGTGGGTATTGGACAGTCAGGATGGGGTTGTGGTGTTGGTCGGTTACTAGGCTGATTGACCAGCGATGACATCTGGAAGAATTTTGTTTTACTTGGTTTTAAAAAAAAAAAAAAAATCAAACAATGTCAGGAATCAAGTAAGTAACCTGTATAGGTCATAAGCATAGATATCACCAATATTAAATGTGTTGTCTATGATTTTAATAGAGAAGGAATGTGTTTCTTTTTATTTGCAAAGACTACTCTCATCGCAACGTTTCAAAATGTTAACGACTGCACATTAATTTTTTTTACGCAGGTTATTTACAAGTTTTTTTTTATAAAGTTCCCCACTTCAATCTATATAAGAGGATACTAATTTTTAACAGTATGTAATTGTTTTACTGGAGTCAGTGAACTAAACTGTTCCTTAGGCATAATTCTCTTTGAAATTACACTTTTTTTCTTCAAGGTTCGTTCACCCGGAAGTTCGAATTACAGAGACTATACTGTATATTAAAAATGTTTATTATACGACTTGTCAGTTTACTGCAGTGGTGTGCAACTGGTGGTCCACAAACTTAATATAACATTAAAAAATATATAGTAGAAGATGTTAACTTTACGATCAAATTAGGAATTTGCGCACCACTTTTTTTTTTGAACATGGTAAAAAAACAAAATGTTTCTAAATATATTTTTCAACATTATTTTTATTCTTACAAATATCACATACATACACACATTCAGAATGTGATGATATATTTAGTTGAGTAAGTTTGTTTGTTTAGGAGAGTGGTTTAGTCAGTTTGCGTTGTTCGTTTGGCTTGCGGCATACTTTGCCATCTCCGCTGCCAGCGCCAAGTTCTCTTCGTTGTTGGACCGGCCCAGTACCGTGGCGGCTTCCATTATCTCGTCCAGGACAATGTGGCTGCAAATAAATAAACATAGTCAATTACCAATACGGGGAACTCATGACACTACAAATCCAATACTTGAGTGGGGTCGTGGAGTCAAAATAAAAAGAGTATATCTGAGATGATGCATTAATGTGAATAAAGGGAGGAGCATGTACCAAGACAGAGTTGTGTGGCTATCTGTTCTCTCTGCATACCACTCCGGTAAAATGGATGATGGTTATTTAATAGAAACAATGGGAGATATGGCATGGAAGCGTGCCTACGATCAAACTGCATGGACTATTAAAGCAGCGGAGCCCATTTGGTGTGTGTAGATAGAAACAAACGCGGGATACCGCTGAACAAGAGTACGCTTGAACATGGATGAGATATGGAGCGTGTGGCAAGACAGACTTGTGATAGTTAGGTAGTTAGTTACCATTCTGCCGCCCGTCCAAACTTGTTGATGTTGGCGTTGTCCTTGGCCCATAGGCGCAGGCACTTTTGCACAATGTGGTCGGCGTGGCGGATGGTTGCCACGGCCACAGCATCGGCAGCCAGCCCCACACCGCACAGATGGCTGCATGCAGTCTCCAGCTCCCCGCTGCACAGCAGAAGCACGGCCCGCCAGGACACCATGCGCCACTCCAGGTCATTAGCTAAACAACAACACAGCAGTCTCAATATGGCACAGAATTAAATAACTTATATCATAAAGGGGGTGCCCCAGTGGAAGCGGCCCAGAGGCAGACCAACGAAGAGGTGAATACACTGCATTTAGGACTGGAGCAGGACAGGAAGAACCGCGGACTGGAGGTGAATGGTGAGGAACTGCAGCAATTGGAGAGCACAAAGGTGGTCATAATATTCTGTGAAAAATATGGTAAACTATTATTATGTAACATACAATGGATAAGTAACATACCTTTCACATCTTCAGCATTTTCCAACTGTTCTGCATAAGCTGCGATCATCTCTTTCCAAAACCTAAATCAAAGAAGACTTTGTTAAATATTACATATATAGAAATACTAAATCCACCCCTGACCTCAAAAATATATGAATACCCTAGTTGTGACATAGTATTATGTACCAGGTTGGATGGCCTCCGTGATCGAGAGATAAGGCTCTTGACTAGCAATCCGGAGGTTGCGGATTCAAATCCCGGAATTTCACAATTTATTGATTAAAAAAAATATATTTGTAGCAGGTTCCATAGTGGAAGACACTATCAGTATCGTCCTGGTGAAAGACTACCATTCAGAATTGAAACATTGCTTTAAATGGCTTAAGCCGTGTTAGGTGACTAGATTTGAATAGCCAGGTACTTTACCACCTTCTCTTCCCCATCGTCATCCCCTCTCCACTACCTTCAGCCTCACAACATTTTTGACATAAATAATAAACAAACACAGAATACCAATACTAAATACGCTGTTATAATCCCAGCCCTTTGCTATAAATTAAACGCCATTAGCGTCGACCTTTGTATTCTAGCATTTCGAAATAAGCACTTTGTTTATTAAAATCAAGTAAACTCAGAACCAATTAAAAAAAAAAGTATTTAAACAGGAACAAACTGTTCCTCCAGGGTTACTTTTAATTTTAACAAAGTACAGTCTACGTATTGTTCTTCCCTTCATTATTGACATTGTCTTTACTATCTTTAATTGAATATTATATATTCTCACTTTAAAATAGAGTTATTAAAATTGAATATCAAAGGGGAATGACCGACACAGGTGTCGATGAGGCTCGCTATCCATCACATCGCCAACTCTTCGGTGGCGCAAAGAGGAGGAAGGAACTCGAACAATGTCGAATTGGCACGTGGAATATTAGAGGCAAGGAGTGTGTGCCAAGACCGAGTTGTTTGGCGGTCCGTCCTCTCTGCCTACCCCTGCAGAAAAAGGCGTGATGGTTAGTTAGTTAGTTATCATTTCCTACGGAACTTCTACCATTACCTCAAGACCTTTATCATCTATATCTGCAAATCCCGATATCATCACATCTGTAGATGCAACTCTAGTTTCCTTCACACTACAATTCACCCGCTAAGGAAATAAATACAGGAATATTGCTCGCAGTGCGGGAGTAAGTATTATTTTACTGCCTCCTCAGCCGAGGTTCGTAGCACCGCCATCTTTAACTAATACAAATAAACAAAAAGATAATATGATAAATAAGCACATCTCATATTACATCCATGGGTCTCTGCAGCGATTCTCCAACATTTTAGATTTTCAAATATTATACTATTGTACTGCATTTGATTTTACAATATATTTTAACAATTTTAAACAAATATTCATTTATTTTCTCATGTAATATTGTTGAGCACGGCGGAAACGCGTGGATACCCGTCACAGCGGGCGTGATAAAACCGCTCCTGTTTGTTTAAACCGTTTAGAAGGTTTCCCTTGCTAAGAGATTGCTAAAAAATATTCAACAAAGACTCTCAATGCAGCCAGAGACAAAATACACAGCCCCTCAAGTGTCAACCAGTGCAATTAGTTTGGGATTTATGGGACCTCTTCAGCGAGCTGTCTTTGAATGATATCGATTTATGATGCAAAAAGTAGAAGAAAATCCATGAAGAGACTAGAAGGGCCAAGAAGAGACTATAAGCGACAAGACGAACCTGAATGTGTCAAGAAGATGCAGTGAGTGGCATGACAGCTAAAAAGAGACTACAAGAAACGATAAGCGGCGGTAAGAAGTAAGAAGATTCAAGTAGAGACAAGACAAGCCAAAAAGGGTCGAGAAGATGCAATAACAGACTAAAATAGTCCAGAAAAGACAAGAAGCAGCGGTAAGAAGTAAGAAGATTGAAGAAGAGACAAGACTAACCAAGTAG